>NC_140590.1:215125162-220125162 GCF_964204655.1 Triturus cristatus
GTCATTTGATATGTCATCAGTGATGTCATGAGTGATGTCACTGACCACGTCATGAGTGATGTAATATGTGACGTCATCAGCAGTGGATTGCGGTCGCACGAATTATAGTTAGCTGAACTAACTATAACGGGAGAATTTCAATGGTTTTTTATGAGTGAAATGTCCAGCTAACTATAAAATGTGTGAAACCTATGGTTTTTTCAGTGAATTTGCAAGGTTTTTTAAATGCTAATTCCTAACTATAACGTGTGTGAAACCTATGTTTTTTTAAGTGAATGTGCAAGGTTTTTTAAATGCTAATTTCTAACTATAACGTGTGTGAAACCTATGGTTTTTTTAGTGAATTTGTAAGGTTTTTTAAATGCTAATTTATGTATGTATTATTATATTTTTTATATATTTATTTTACAATAAACTACCTATGTATATAGTTATAGATTGACTGTATCCTGTAATATGGAATGGCTCAGCTCTGTTTTTTTTTAATTTGGATAAAGTTGAACAGCATAGTTAATATCCTCTATAAACTTATAAACAGTTTAAAATGTTTTTTTGTTTTTTTAAGGGTTTTTCACCGTGCGCGCACCCCACGATTTTTTAAAGGCTAGGGGGTCAGGAACTCTCTACCCTGCCCACTTTTCACGTTCTCCACCTTTCTTTTTCACTGCGACACAGGAAATTGCGTCCGACACTTCCCGATTTCGACCGATTCGAATGTTGACTGACATCTAACCACCAATCAGAATTACGCTCACGCACATTTGGTGCGCGCTCCGTGCGAGCACCGTGCTTGCACGGTGCGCACATATAGATATTTATGTACTTTTAACTGCAATTTTCTCAGGAACTACTGAACAGATTGACACCATATATGCAAAAGGCACACGCCTGACCTGAGGACTACCTCTTTGCCAAATTTCAAGTAATTCTGTTCAGCCGTTCGGGCTGTCCCTTCGACTAAAGGTCCTATGGGAAAATGCATGGGGAAAACGCGTTTTGGGACCCCCCTTTTTTCTCAGCCCCTGCTTGACGAATCACCCCGAGACGTTCAGGGTAGGAGCTGAGCGGAGCGCCCCATTAGTTTTGAAAATTTCGAGAGGATTCATCAACCGGCGCCAAAGTTATTCAAAATAGAATTTTCAGATTTCCTGTGGGAACTCGGTCCTAACTATAACTATCTACTGGCGACCGCCAGTAGATAATATATATATATATATATATATATATATATATATATATATATACACACACATATATATATATATATATATATATATATATATATATATATATATATAGATATATGTCTTGGTTGCCACATCCATCACCCCATCATGACGCGGCTGCGGTGGGAACTTCTCTATTCTCATGTACAGACCCAGGATGTGATGTGCTATATGTCGACAGAATAGAGAGACAGTGAACTCTGTGCCAGTGAACTTTGAGCACGGGTAGGGTGGGGGCTCTATAGTTTGGAGCAGGAGGCCTCGCAGAGAAAAGCTGGCTGTGATTTATAGTCAGACAGGCTTAGAGCCTTCCGTTCAGTAAAATGGGTGCAGAACTCCGGTCAATTTAACAAAAGGCCTTCAAATTAGGCTGGCAGGGCCTACGTAGGGGTTCATACTGGCTGAGTGACAAGGATGGCCCAGGGCATTTGTTATATAGTAAAACCGGACGCTCTGGTCAATATAACATGGCCTACAAATTAGGCTGGCAGGGCAAGGATTGGGGTCTCATACCTCAGGAGTAGGCATAACGGGCCTGGGGTACCCTATGATAAAAATAGACCCTCCCTCAGAACCATAGAGATCCGTTTCGAGACCCCCAAAAATAAACTGCCGGTGCTCAGACCCCCACAGACCCCCCCCCCACTTAAAGCTTTGGGTGCAGTGTTATGTTTGCAAAGTTGTTGATAACATTGTTAGGCTAATAATGGTAATTTTTCTGTGTCCCGTTTGGTTGATAATATCATCCTAAGTACAGATTACAATTTTGAAAAATACTATCTATAAAGTTGTCTGCGGTGGGTTGCAGAGGGAGTGCTGTGGGCTGGTGGGGTGCGGTGGAGAGGTGAAAAGTATGGGGTAGTGCAGTTACATGTAAATTGTAAAGGTTTATGTAAATAATTAAATAAATACTTGCTGTATGTTCCATGGCACTACCCGTCATCCTACTGCTCCCCTGCCCAGCTCCATCATGTTGCAGCACTGCCTCTGGAAGCCGTCAGTAGAACTTATGTAATTGTATGTTATTATTTTAATATATTGAACAGATGTAAAATATCATTGAATCTATTTTTTTTTCCAGAAATTTTTTTCGATTAAAATTTGAAAATGCCTAGAAGAACTGAAAAAAAGAAAAGAGAAAAAAAATATATATTTGAACAAAAGGAAAGATTTTCAATTAGAAAAAATGAGAGCACTACACAAACAGTTTCTTCTGGTAAAAACACTAGCCAATTTCTGAAAAAAATATTATGAACATTTAATGAAAATAACATCACACAAAGGAAAAAGAAGAATTTTTCAAGTAAGGAGAAGGAGACTTCAATTTAAAATACCAGGAAAAGAAAACATGATAGAGAAACAGTATCTGTTGCCCGGATACAAAAACAATTTCGAGAAATTCGTCAGAGACTTTTTCAAACTAGAGTGATTCAGAATTTAATGAAAACATGCTGCAAATATAAAAAGAAAGTGCTGCAATTCAAACAGAAGCAGCGTACTGAAAGTATAGTGGATACTGCTTTCACTTTAAAACAGAAGTTATTTATTGTGATTTTGAAGAGGATCAAAGTGTTGGATAAAATAATCAAAGTGTTCAAAGAGAAAAGTAGAAGAAAAAGACTTGTGATCAGAACCAACTCTTGCAAAATCTTTAGTGGACATTGGAAACTTACTTCTACTAGTGAGCCTTTTTTTAATGAGGAAAGTTACTTCCAGGAAAATAGTTTACCATTTGAAGTTGATACTGAAGGTTGTTGCTACAAAGTTCAGGATGGTTGTCCCCTTCCAAAAGAGGAATTGGTTGGTAAAAGTGCAGAAGAGTTAACAGCTGAAGAAGTGCAAGGGAAACATACACAAGCTCCTGTGTATAAGTAGGGTTGTAGCAGTATTTGTAGTAGTCGACAGGAATCTATTGGTATAATGCGAAATTTGCTACGAGAATATACACAGAAAAGTCTTAAACAGAAGATTAAGTTGTTACAAGGACTAGACCCATGTAATGTATGGAAATATAATGAGAAGCATGGGCATTCTCTGGCTTGTCTTTCAAGAAAAGTGTGTAAAAGTGTTTTTCAGCACTTGAGGATGTTAGCAGTACACCATTTAGAAATGTTGACGTTTGTAAGGAAACTGTACTATGTAAAAAGTCCTGCATTATGTTTAAGGGAACTGAATACAGGTCTTTTACATGGTTCTTTATCAGATGTTCAAAAAAAGTGTGATGATATTGAAATGCGATATTTTGGTTCAGAAGAGCAGTCTATAGAAAGTGAAAGTTTGACAATTACAGATGTTGAAGGAGATGGGAAAGTGATTAGCACTGATCAGTTTGAAAGAGAATTTGGAAAGTTTAATGTAGTGTGCTCTGAAATACCAAACTATGTTTCTGTTTGTTGTCGATGTACTCATTATAAAAGTCAAACTAGGAATGTTGATTTGTATTTGAAAAGTGAAAAGGAGAACAATAGTAAGTGGGAAGATTTTTCAACGTACTTGTTGGTGGAAGGTCCATTTGAGTTAGGTAGTGATCAACGTATATATAAATATTGTTACAACAAATTAGAAGAGAACAAAATGCCTGGTAGAGCAGTACATAATAACTTAGAATTAGTAGCTATTCCGGAGGAACTGGCAGAATTGAATACATATGAGTAGGTTCTAATTCAATCTGTTCATCCTTTTCAAACTATAATTCAGATGGAGCCTAAAACAGGTAAACTGCCACCAACAGACTTGCAAAGAGGGCTGAAAGAAAGAGTGGTGTACTTACTTTTGGATTTTAAGAAAAATATTGAAACTATTGCAGGAGAGAAAGAGGAAAATGAGGCTTTAGTCATTCTAGTAAATGGTGTACCAACAAAGAGTCGGAAAATATGGCAAGAATTTGTGGATGTTAATAAAGTTGAAAAGTCTACCTTATATGTTATAGAGAACAATATTTATTACAAAACTGTAAATGTGGATGAACAGGTGATAAGTTTAGGAGATGAATGTGAAATTTCAAGTGGTCAAGTAGAGAAAGTGGACAAGTCAAGGACTGAAGAGATTTATGAACATTACACAATATGTCCTTTGCATTCAAAAGAAGTCATAGAAAGCAGCATTGAGTTATTTCAAATGAAAAAATCACAGGGAACTCCAATGAGTGTATGGGAGAAGAGCTTGGAAGCGTGTTGTTCTCCACAGTTGTTTCCTACTGAAAAAGGTGGATGATATGATGACCGACCTGTACGGATTCCAGCTTCAGAATATCGGTCAACAAGATTATATTCTGAAGACAGTGCCTTCCATACATATTTCACCTTTTGTTTGAAAGTGATCTATCTTCTCTGTCGTATGCAGTGAACCACATACTTAAAACTGGAGTTCATCAATCACTTCTTTCTGCGAAAGAATTTGTGGACACCGTTCAAGAAAGAGATGAAAATTTAGAAGCACACTTAATCAATTTGATGGCATGTCAATGTGGAACAAATGAGTATTGGTATCATCGTCATGGAGAACTCAAGTGTGTGTTACGGAACTTAGGTACACCAACATGGTTTGTCACACTTAGCTGTGCAGAGTATGCATGAGAAGATTTGCTTGAGTTTCTAAGAGAAGTGAATTCCAATATAACAAATGTTGAAATAAAGACTCCTGGTGAACTGTGTTCATTGGATCCTGTAAATGTGTGCAGATATTTTAATCATAGGTTTCAAGCTTTGATGTCTTTTATCTGCAATAAAAAGAATCCACCTCTTGGAGAAGTTACCGATTTCTTTTGGAGAAAGGAGTACCAAGCAAGAGGTGCACCTCATATACATATGCTACTATGGGTCAAGGATGCACCTTAATTTGGAACTGATTCTGATGAAACAGTATTGTCTTTCATCGAACAGTATGTGACATGTGAGATTCCGAAAGAAGAAGGAGATAGAAGCTTGAGACAGCAAGTTATACGTTTCCAAAGTCACAGTTGTGGAAAGTACTGCAGAAGACAATACAAGTCTAAAGGAGCATTTTACACCGAGGGGCCGATTCCGATCCTGTATTTTTTTATTCCGTACGACTCGTATCCGTATTTTTTTTCGTACAAATCGTACAAGTCCCTCCCGACCCGTGAAGTACGATTCGTACGGGAAAAATACATACGGATTGGCCCGATCCGTACAAATCGGATCGGGAAAAGTTGTACGAGACGGACCCGGACACTTTTCCGTACAAATCGTAAAAATGCAGTCCGACCGTACTAGTACGATCCGTACCGGCTTTCCAATTTACGATTCGTACGGAAAACGTCCCATACAAGGGGAATGCCATTACCCGCTACAAAGTGAACTTTGTACGACTCGTATCCTCGGAAAATTTGTTCCCGGGGTGCGAGTCGTGCAGGGGTACGAGTCGTACAGGCATACACCCCCGTGCGTTGTGTATGTACGGTGCGTACCCCCAGTGCGCATATATGCACCGTATCCCCAGTGCGCATGTACGCACCGTACCCCCAACATTGCGTATGTACACACCGGACCCCCAACATCGCGTATGTACGGTGCGTACATACGTGATGTTGGGGGTACGGTGCGTACATATATGCGATGTTGGGGTTACGGTGCATACATGCGCACTGGGGGTACGCAACATACATACACAACGCACGGGGTGTATGCCTGTACGACTCATACCCCTGGGGACTCTGCTTTTATGGCTGTTTTTGGCTCCCATAAGAAAAGAGCCGTACGGAGTGCCGTAGGGACGAATCGTACTTGCTGGCCCGGAAACCGCTGCTTAAATACGTCCGGACATCGCGTACAAGCTGTTCCGGATCAGAATCGTTGGTTTATTTTAGCTGTAAGGTCTTTTGTACGATTTGTACAGAAAAAGGCTTCCTGTACGAATCGTACTTCCTAGGTTGTAAGATGAGTTTACCGGGTACGAGTCGTACGGAGAAAACGCTCCATACAACAATTCGTACAGCCTTTTTACAGGATCGTAATCAGCCCCCAAATGTCGGTTTGGTTTTCCACGTCCAGTTATTTGTAAAGGAAGAGTAAATTCTTTTTTTCTTCTGTAAGGCACGCAATAACTCAGAAATCTCCAAAGAATACCTACAACCTAAAAAGAACAGAAGTGTCAAAGTATATCAATGACTACAATCCAGTCATTTTAAAAATGTGGAATGCGAACATGGACATCCAGTATATTGCAGATAACTCAATTGCTGTTGCACGTTATGTTACAGCGTACATAACAAAATAAAAAAAACAGAGATGAAACAAATGTGGGAAGAAATTGCACAAGAGAAAAGCCTTAGCAAAAAATTGTACAGCTTTACTTTGAGAACGCTTTCCCACCGACAAATTGGATCCTATGAATGTTTAGTCTGCTTGTGCTCTTCAAGTTTATAATCAAAGTCACGAGGAATCATTTGGGTAAGTTTGCATCTTGCATGCTCACAGAATAGAGTGTTGAAATCATTAGAAGAAATTGAATACTTAGTAGCAAATGAATCAGACAGTACAGACATTCTTAAAACTAATATGTTGGACAGATACTATCCGAAAAGGAGTCGACATCTGGAGCAGCTATGTCTGTATGAAGTACTTCAACATTACAGCTTCAAAAGAAATGTTAAACAGAATTTAACAGAAGGAAAATATGCAATAGTTGGATGTCATGGTTGTTTAGTAAAACATGCAAAGGGTAATCATATAAACCACAAGAAACTCAGTTGTAAAACTCCATATAAGCAAGAATTTTACTATTTAGCACTTCTCCAACTCTTTAAACCATGGCGTAGCGAACGTGAATTACTTGGAGACTTTGACTGCTACGAAGATTCTTTTAATGCATGTAAAGGTAGCATTGCATGTACAATTTTCCCTAAATATTTAAACATGTTGAATGATGAAGTTAAACAGGAAAAGACTATTACAGCTGAAATAGCTAATGAAAGTTCTCAAGATAGTCAAAGTAGTGGTCAATGTAGTCAAGATCCTCTTGGACAACCAATACTGGAAAATGAAGCAGCGATTGCTATGCATGAAGTCAAAATTGCAATGCAACAAGCACACGAGGAGAATATTACATTGGAAAAGTTAGAAGAACAACTAAATGTTGAACAGAAGAAATATATGTACAAGTGAGAGAGCAGATAGAACATGGTTTGTTGCATGAAAAATAAATGTGTGTGTTAAACCTCTTCTGATGTACATCAGTGGACAAGCTGGGACAGGTAAAGGTTTTTTAATTAAAGTTTTGACCAGTTATCTTCAAAAACTACTGGTTCATATTTATGTTCTGTGGTAACAGCTCCAACTGGATTAGCTGCACATAATTTTAAAGGAGTTACTTTGCATAGATTACTGATGTTACCAGTTGAGCATGATAATAAATTACAATCAGAAGTTGTCTGGAGAAGCTTCTCATGAAGTGTCAAGAGTTCGGAAAAAAATGAAACTATTAATTATTGATGAGGTGAGCATTATCTCAAACTTCATGCTTGCTTTTGTACACTTAAGATTGCAACAGGTATTAAAAACAGAGTACAAAGTTCTCTTTGGAGGAAAACAATTAATTGTATTTGGAGATCTGCTACAACTAACCCCTGTAAAAGGAGAACCAGTGTTTAAAACTCTTCTACATGACAAAACAAAGAAATCTCTGGGAAGTATTGGGAATGTGAATCTGTGGTTACATTTTTAATATAAAGAACTCACTCAGAACATGTGACAAGCAAGAGATAAAGATTATGAAAATATTCTAAAAGATGTAAGAATTGGGGTTCTAAGCAAACATGGTAAAGAAGCTCTTCAAAGTCGTCTACTAAAGAACTTGTTTACAAATGAAAACACACCAGCAGAAGTAATGTATAAGAAAATGAAAGAAAAAAGTCTGTAGTTTGCTTAATGCCTACAGTGGAAGAGTGTTATACATTTAATAGAGAGCTTATGAAATTAGAAAATCAAGAAATAGTTCACATTTCAGCTATTGATAAAATCGAGCATCAAGGAATAACAATTCTTCTTTCAGAAAAACTACAGACTAAATTGGATTCTCTGGAAAAGTCTGTATCAAAAACTGCTGGCTTAGAAAAAAATTTAGATGTATGTTTAAACTGCCGGGTAATTTTGAGGCGTAATCTGAATGTTGAAGAAGGTTTAGTGAATGGAACAATGGGGAAAGTTGTTGATTTTGCGAAATATCTAAATAGAAATGGAATTGAATTCTTGAAAGTTAAATTTGATCAGATTACAGAGTGATGTAATATGTGACGTCATCACCAGTGCCTTGCGGGCGCGTGAGTTATAGTTAGCTCAACTAGCTATAACGGGCGAATTTCTCTGGTTTTATATGAGACAAATGTCCAACTAACTATAACGTTTCAGAAACCTATGTTTTTTCAGTGAATATATATATATATATATATATATATATATATATATATATATATATATATTCACTGAAAAAACCATAGGTTTCACACACGTTATAGTTAGGAATTAGCATTTAAAAAACCTTGCAAATTCACTGAAAAAACCATAGGTTTCACACATGTTATAGTTACTGGACATTTTTCTCGTAAAAAACCAATGAAATTCCCCTGTTATAGTTAGTTCAGCTAACTATAACTCGCGCGCCCGCAATCCACTGCTGATGACGTCACATATTACATCACTCATGACATGGTCAGTGACATCACTCATGACATCACTGATGACATCTCAAATGACATCACTCATGACATCACTGATGACATCATCCAGTGAGTATGTGTTACTCATAAATTTCAATATATTTAATATATATACGGAAAGGCCTGTTTAAGAATGAGTGGGTGTACAAGTGTGTAAATGGATGATTTTCTGTGGTGCATAACATGATTCTTTAAGTAAGTCATTAAATGTTTCTTACTGCAGACTAGTGACTAAACTGTGTAAATTTCTGTATGTGTGTATGTTGGTGTATAAGTGGCTGCATGGTTTTGAGAACAGCTATATGAGTCTCTATATGGGTAATTGATTGGTTGTCTGAGTATCTGTATGGGTGCCTGAGTGTTTGTGTGGCTAGGGTGTGTGTCACTCTATGCACAGATGTGTGAGTGGGCGATTCTATGGGTGCATGGTTTTAAGAGTGCATCTGTGATGGACTGTATGCGTGTGTTAGGGATTGAATATATATCTCAGTAGTATATTTGTGATTAACTACATATGTGAATGCCAGTATATGTGTGCGTAAGAGTATATTAGTCGGTAGATATGAGAGTATGTGATTGTGAAAGTGACTGTATGGATAAATGAGTCCTTGTATCAATGATTCTATAAGAGTGTAAGATTCTGATACTATTTTTATGAGTCATTGAACTTGAGTTTGTTTTACTGCATAGGTGAGAAAATGGGAGTGTGATTATTTGCATGACTGAGTAGGTGTAACAGTAGCTCTATGGATACTTGTTAGTGTGTGAGTGTCTATATAAGTGTTTAAATGTATATAATAGTTTTGTACCGAGTGACTGTAAGTATGAGTGACTGTACAGTTGACCTTGTGGAGGTATATGAAGACCTAAGATTTAATCAGTGGGTATGTTATGATTGGTATTGCAGTATATATGGTTTTGAGAATGGAACTCTTACATTTTTAGTTGGTGTATCAAAGGTTATATTAGGGTGTGAGAAGATGTGGTAATTTTTTACATGGATGATGTCATCAGTGATGTCATCAGTGATGTCATTTGAGATGTCATCAGTGATGTCATGAGTGATGTCACTGACCATGTCATGAGTGATGTAATATGTGACGTCATCAGCAGTGGATTGCGGGCGCGCGAGTTATAGTTAGCTGAACTAACTATAACGGGGGAATTTCATTGTGTGTGAAACCTATGGTTTTTTCAGTGAATTTGCAAGGTTTTTTAAATGCTAATTTTAGAATTTTTTAAGTATATTTTTTATATATTTGTTTTTCAAAAATTTCCCTATGTATACATTTATATATTATCTGTAGCCTTTAATTTGGTGTGGCTTTTTTTTTTTTTACTTTCAATTAGGATGAAGTACAACAACATAGTTAATATCTTCTATTAACTTATGTTCATTTTTTTTTTTTTATACATTCTTGGAGTGCGCGCTCGTACACAGCCTAACCTTATTATTGTGCACTGTGGTGGTAATGACCTAGGCACTCTAACTGGGGTAGGTCTGGAAATGCTTATTAAGGACACCTTTGTGCAATTGATGTCGCTTTTTCCACAAACTGCCTTTGTATATTCTAATATATGCCAAAGGCAAAAGTGGAACTGGTCCAACCAATTTTGTCCACAGATTGACAAAGCAAGGAAGCACGTCAACAAATCTATTTCTGCTTTCCTCAGAGACTATGGTATGGGTTCTATATACCACAACAACTTGTGTTACAACATGCAAGACATTTATAGAGGAGATGGTGTACACTTCACTGATGAAGGCAACAGAGTCTTCCTCTTGAACTTTAGACTCTGCATCGGTACTTACTTGTAGGTACCAAAAAACACACAATAAACACAAGGGCTCTTTTTAGAGCCACCTCATATCTAAACACTTAAATGCGATTTTTTATTCTTTTTTTTTTTAAGTTTTTTTTCGGGTGCGCGCTGGGTGCGCGCACTCGGCGATATTTTTTTTCAAAATATAAATCTTTTTTTTTGCCCTACAAGGTCCTACTGTGACCCCCCTTACAATGCCTAGTGGGTCAATATCTCCCCACTCTGCCCCCTTTTCACGTTCTCCCCCTTTGTTTCTCACCCCCTCTTTATGCGAGAGACAAAATGGCGGCCGCCGCTTCCTGATTTCCACTGATTAGAATGTTTACTTACTTCTTACAACCAATCAGAAGTGCGCTCGCGCAGTGCCGAGTGCGCGCACCCAGCGCGTACGCTGCGCGCTTACAGATATATATATTGTTTTAAATGCTTTTTTCTCAGGAAATACTGAACAGATTTACACCAGACCTGCAAAAGGCACTTCATGGACCTTTTAGCTACCTCTCTGCCAAATTTCACATAATTATATTAAGCCGTTCAGGCTGTAGCTGCTACTAAAGTCCCTATGGAAAAATCCATGGGGAAAACGTGTTTTGGGACCCCCCCTTTTTCTCAGCCCCCGCTTTACGAATCACCCCGAGACTTCCAGGGTAGGAGCTGAGCGGAGAGCCCCATTAGTTTTGAAAATTTCACGAAGATAAGTCAACCGGCGCCAAAGTTATTCAAAATAGAATTTTGAGATTTCCTATGGAAACTCGGTCCTAACTATAACTATCTACTGGCGACCGCCAGTAGATAATATATATATATGGAAACGTGGTCCTAACTATAACTACCTACTGGCGACCGCCAGTAGATAATATATATATATATATATATATATATATACCACACAACCTTCCTTGAATTTCAAAGAGGCACACCGACTCTGGCTGAATTACTGCATTTCATTTATTACGTGGAACAGCACGAAGGCAATAGGCATCCCTTTCCCAACGTTTCTGCTTCTGCAAGCCTTGATCACGGGAGGAGTCTCTGATTTTGAATGACCCACGTGGTTCCTTTAAGCACATGAGTCGTATTCTTTTGCAGAGCGCGCAGGGAGAAAAATGACGACTGTGAATTGCGAAGCGCTTTGATATGCGTGTAAATCTTCATCTCACTTGTCAATCCCCCAGCGCTTAAATAAAGTCAGCCATAATGCACAGTTCGTTATTTCATGTTTCCACTCACTAGGAATACAGCATCAGCTCACAGCCTCAGGGATTTCTTCCTTTAGCTCCCAACTCGCCGCTCAATGAACAGCATTTCCAAGGGGGGCAAGCAGGTCCGGTTCTAACGTTAAATGTCCCACAAAGATTGCCTCGCAACTGAACCGGATCTTAACAGGGCGGCCAGTGTGACTGGTACGAGGCTTCCAGTTAAAATACCACACAACCTTCCTTGAATTTCAAAGAGGCACACCGACTCTGGCTGAATTACTGCATTTCATTTATTACGTGGAACAGCACGAAGGCAATAGGCATCCCTTTCCCAACGTTTCTGCTTCTGCAAGCCTTGATCACGGGAGGAGTCTCTGATTTTGAATGACCCACGTGGTTCCTTTAAGCACATGAGTCGTATTCTTTTGCAGAGCGCGCAGGGAGAAAAATGACGACTGTGAATTGCGAAGCGCTTTGATATGCGTGTAAATCTTCATCTCACTTGTCAATCCCCCAGCGCTTAAATAAAGTCAGCCATAATGCACAGTTCGTTATTTCATGTTTCCACTCACTAGGAATACAGCATCAGCTCACAGCCTCAGGGATTTCTTCCTTTAGCTCCCAACTCGCCGCTCAATGAACAGCATTTCCAAGGGGGGCAAGCAGGTCCGGTTCTAACGTTAAATGTCCCACAAAGATTGCCTCGCAACTGAACCGGATCTTAACAGGGCGGCCAGTGTGACTGGTACGAGGCTTCCAGTTAAAATACCACACAACCTTCCTTGAATTTCAAAGAGGCACACCGACTCTGGCTGAATTACTGCATTTCATTTATTACGTGGAACAGCACGAAGGCAATAGGCATCCCTTTCCCAACGTTTCTGCTTCTGCAAGCCTTGATCACGGGAGGAGTCTCTGATTTTGAATGACCCACGTGGTTCCTTTAAGCACATGAGTCGTATTCTTTTGCAGAGCGCGCAGGGAGAAAAATGACGACTGTGAATTGCGAAGCGCTTTGATATGCGTGTAAATCTTCATCTCACTTGTCAATCCCCCAGCGCTTAAATAAAGTCAGCCATAATGCACAGTTCGTTATTTCATGTTTCCACTCACTAGGAATACAGCATCAGCTCACAGCCTCAGGGATTTCTTCCTTTAGCTCCCAACTCGCCGCTCAATGAACAGCATTTCCAAGGGGGGCAAACAGGTCCGGTTCTAACGTTAAATGTCCCACAAAGATTGCCTCGCAACTGAACCGGATCTTAACAGGGCGGCCAGTGTGACTGGTACGAGGCTTCCAGTTAAAATACCACACAACCTTCCTTGAATTTCAAAGAGGCACACCGACTCTGGCTGAATTACTGCATTTCATTTATTACGTGGAACAGCACGAAGGCAATAGGCATCCCTTTCCCAACGTTTCTGCTTCTGCAAGCCTTGATCACGGGAGGAGTCTCTGATTTTGAATGACCCACGTGGTTCCTTTAAGCACATGAGTCGTATTCTTTTGCAGAGCGCGCAGGGAGAAAAATGACGACTGTGAATTGCGAAGCGCTTTGATATGCGTGAAAATCTTCATCTCACTTGTCAATCCCCCAGCGCTTAAATAAAGTCAGCCATAATGCACAGTTCGTTATTTCATGTTTCCACTCACTAGGAATACAGCATCAGCTCACAGCCTCAGGGATTTCTTCCTTTAGCTCCCAACTCGCCGCTCAATGAACAGCATTTCCAAGGGGGGCAAGCAGGTCCGGTTCTAACGTTAAATGTCCCACAAAGATTGCCTCGCAACTGAACCGGATCTTAACAGGGCGGCCAGTGTGACTGGTACGAGGCTTCCAGTTAAAATACCACACAACCTTCCTTGAATTTCAAAGAGGCACACCGACTCTGGCTGAATTACTGCATTTCATTTATTACGTGGAACAGCACGAAGGCAATAGGCATCCCTTTCCCAACGTTTCTGCTTCTGCAAGCCTTGATCACGGGAGGAGTCTCTGATTTTGAATGACCCACGTGGTTCCTTTAAGCACATGAGTCGTATTCTTTTGCAGAGCGCGCAGGGAGAAAAATGACGACTGTGAATTGCGAAGCGCTTTGATATGCGTGTAAATCTTCATACACGCATATCAAAGCGCTTCGCAATTCACAGTCGTCATTTTTCTCCCTGCGCGCTCTGCAAAAGAATACGACTCATGTGCTTAAAGGAACCACGTGGGTCATTCAAAATCAGAGACTCCTCCCGTGATCAAGGCTTGCAGAAGCAGAAACGTTGGGAAAGGGATGCCTATTGCCTTCGTGCTGTTCCACGTAATAAATGAAATGCAGTAATTCAGCCAGAGTCGGTGTGCCTCTTTGAAATTCAAGGAAGGTTGTGTGGTATTTTAACTGGAAGCCTCGTACCAGTCACACTGGCCGCCCTGTTAAGATCCGGTTCAGTTGCGAGGCAATCTTTGTGGGACATTTAACGTTAGAACCGGACCTGCTTGCCCCCCTTGGAAATGCTGTTCATTGAGCGGCGAGTTGGGAGCTAAAGGAAGAAATCCCTGAGGCTGTGAGCTGATGCTGTATTCCTAGTGAGTGGAAACATGAAATAACAAACTGTGCATTATGGCTGACTTTATTTAAGCGCTGGGGGATTGACAAGTGAGATGAAGATTTACACGCATATCAAAGCGCTTCGCAATTCACAGTCGTCATTTTTCTCCCTGCGCGCTCTGCAAAAGAATACGACTCATGTGCTTAAAGGAACCACGTGGGTCATTCAAAATCAGAGACTCCTCCCGTGATCAAGGCTTGCAGAAGCAGAAACGTTGGGAAAGGGATGCCTATTGCCTTCGTGCTGTTCCACGTAATAAATGAAATGCAGTAATTCAGCCAGAGTCGGTGTGCCTCTTTGAAATTCAAGGAAGGTTGTGTGGTATTTTAACTGGAAGCCTCGTACCAGTCACACTGGCCGCCCTGTTAAGATCCGGTTCAGTTGCGAGGCAATCTTTGTGGGACATTTAACGTTAGAACCGGACCTGCTTGCCCCCCTTGGAAATGCTGTTCATTGAGCGGCGAGTTGGGAGCTAAAGGAAGAAATCCCTGAGGCTGTGAGCTGATGCTGTATTCCTAGTGAGTGGAAACATGAAATAACGAACTGTGCATTATGGCTGACTTTATTTAAGCGCTGGGGGATTGACAAGTGAGATGAAGATTTACACGCATATCAAAGCGCTTCGCAATTCACAGTCGTCATTTTTCTCCCTGCGCGCTCTGCAAAAGAATACGACTCATGTGCTTAAAGGAACCACGTGGGTCATTCAAAATCAGAGACTCCTCCCGTGATCAAGGCTTGCAGAAGCAGAAACGTTGGGAAAGGGATGCCTATTGCCTTCGTGCTGTTCCACGTAATAAATGAAATGCAGTAATTCAGCCAGAGTCGGTGTGCCTCTTTGAAATTCAAGGAAGGTTGTGTGGTATTTTAACTGGAAGCCTCGTACCAGTCACACTGGCCGCCCTGTTAAGATCCGGTTCAGTTGCGAGGCAATCTTTGTGGGACATTTAACGTTAGAACCGGACCTGCTTGCCCCCCTTGGAAATGCTGTTCATTGAGCGGCGAGTTGGGAGCTAAAGGAAGAAATCCCTGAGGCTGTGAGCTGATGCTGTATTCCTAGTGAGTGGAAACATGAAATAACGAACTGTGCATTATGGCTGACTTTATTTAAGCGCTGGGGGATTGACAAGTGAGATGAAGATTTACACGCATATCAAAGCGCTTCGCAATTCACAGTCGTCATTTTTCTCCCTGCGCGCTCTGCAAAAGAATACGACTCATGTGCTTAAAGGAACCACGTGGGTCATTCAAAATCAGAGACTCCTCCCGTGATCAAGGCTTGCAGAAGCAGAAACGTTGGGAAAGGGATGCCTATTGCCTTCGTGCTGTTCCACGTAATAAATGAAATGCAGTAATTCAGCCAGAGTCGGTGTGCCTCTTTGAAATTCAAGGAAGGTTGTGTGGTATTTTAACTGGAAGCCTCGTACCAGTCACACTGGCCGCCCTGTTAATATCCGGTTCAGTTGCGAGGCAATCTTTGTGGGATATATATATATATATATATATATATATATATATATTACCTACTGGCGGTCGCCAGTAGGTAGTTATAGTTAGGACCACGTTTCCATAGGAAATCCGCAACATTCTATTTTGAATAACTTTGGCGCCGGTCGACGAATCCTCGCGAATTTTTCAAAATAGGTGGGGCGCTACGCTCCGCTCCTACCCTGAAAGTCTCGGGGGGATTCGTCAAGCAGGGGCTGAGATAAAAGGGGGGTCCCAAAACGCGTTTTTCCCATGCATTTTTCCATAGGACCTTTAGACACAGCTACAGCCCGAACGGCTGAACAGAATTACTTGAAATTTGGCAGAGAGGTAGCCATAAGATCAAGGAAGTGCCTTTTGCAGGTCTGGTGTAAATCTGTTCAGTATTTCCTGAGAAAATAGCATTTAAAAGCATATATATATGTGGGCGGAGCCTAACCACAAATCTCATCCTGAGATCTGATTGGCTGTCAGCACTTCATCCAAGAAGTGTTGGCAGCCATCTTGGGACCAATATACATGATAGCACCTCATTAAAAAGCATTGTAGTTAATAGAAGGTTTTAAGACTTTAGTTACATTATAAATCATTTGTTGATGGTACCATACTCATTTTAGGAATTGTGGTATGTTCTAAGGTGATTTCACCATGTGAAAAAGCCTTCTGCTGGGATATCATGATTGAGAGAAAAATATTTTGCTTTTACCACAGAGGTTTGGAAGGTGATCTATAAGCTAAACTGAGAGCTTATTTTCTGTAAATTCACATTATCTTTCTCAGTCATGTGAGAATGAAGTCTGACATTCTCAGTAAAACATGTACATCCAACAAGGGCAGAGACTGTCAGTTGATTCCTTTGTGTTCTACTGCAGCTTCCCAGAGTGTTCCAAAGAACTACTAGAGCGCTAACAGTCCTACCTATGATAAACGTATGGCACACCTGAAGCCATCTTGCTTGGAATAAAGTGGTAACTCTTAAAACATTTAATTTCAAAAGGAACAAAATGAGGGGGTTCATTTTTCCATAAAAAGTATGATTAGTGCTGCAGAAAGAAAAATTAGGGCACATTTTGAGTGACTTCTCAAATCCTCTTCTATTTCATTAAAAAATTCTGACATGCAGACTGAAACATGCACTTTCAATACCAGCAGCAGTTTTCCCTGGTGAGCAGTAGCTTTACTACAGTGATCTAATGAGCAAAAAGAGTGCTAACATTCTGAATTTATGGCAAATGTGTGACACATCTGAATGCCTTCTTGATGGAATCAAAGTAAAAAACTGAAAGTATTTCCTACTGAGGAGACTGCAGTAAATGAGGAAATTAGGAAACTTCATAACAAATAAGTCTCCCAAGATGGCCACCAGAGACAAAAGAGCCCAAATGTAGCCCAAATATCACCCAGATGTAGCCCAAGTATAGCCCAATGACAGAATGTCCCAGAATGTTCTTAAAAACAACTAGAGCGCTTACTGTCTTCATTATGACAAAAGTATGGCACACCTGAAGCCATCTTGATTGGAATAAACTGGTAACACTTAAAACATTTAATTTAAAAAGGAACACAATGAGGGGGTTCATTTTGCCATAGAAATTATGATTAATGCTGAAGAAAGAAAATGAGGGCACATTTTGAGTGACTTCTCAAATCCTCTTCTATTTCATTAAAAAATTCTGACATGCAGACTGAAACATGCACTTTTAATACCAGGAGCAGACTTCCATGGTGAACAGTAGTTTTACTACAGTGATCTAATGAGCAACTAGAGTGCTAACATTCAGAATTTATGGCAAATGTGTGACATATCTGAATACCTTCATGATGGAATCAACGTAAAAAACTGAAAGCATTTCCTACTGAGGAGACTGCAGTACATGAGGAAATTAGGAAACTTCATAACAAATAAATCTCCCAAGATGGCCACCGGAGACAAAAGAGCCCAAATGTAGCCCAAAATCACCCAGATGTAGCCCAAATATAGCCCAATGACAGAAGTGTGCAAAACACTTATTATTTAGTGTTTTTGCAGTGTTATATAGTGCAGACTTGTCAGGTATTGGAGTGCTTTACATGAGCATTGGTTACATCACACAAGCACAAATTCATTTTGGTTGTAGACATGGGGAGACTAAGTGATTTGACCAGAATCACAGAATGTCGAGCTGAAGCAGAAACTTCAACCTGGTTCCCCAGTTGCAAAGTCTGCAGTTCTGGAAGTAACACCACATCCTCTCCCCTAAGTGCAACATTTAATCAAGTGGTCAACTGGATAAAAAAACATAAAGATATCAAATAATTTAAAAGTGCTTTGTCGCTATTTGAAAACTCAGACAAAATGTCCTTATTTTAGTCTTTTAGAGCACTAACCATAATTTTGATGCCAATAAGACCCTCTCATATATGTAATTTCTAAAGGAAATGCTCTAGGTATTACAGTTTTGATTACATCAAGATGATGTCAGGCGTTCCACACTTTTGTAATAAATATAGAATGTTAGCAATCTAGTTGTTCATTGGGATACTGTTGAGAGGCAAAGGCCAGGGGCACGGACTCTGAAAATTGAAGGCAGGTAGGAGAGTGCAAAGGCAACAATTTAACCACACTGAGCAGGCAGGAAGGGCCGTGGAAGCACAACAGACTATGGAGGGCAGTGGAAAGGGGGGCAGGGGCAACAAACCAACAATACAGGACTTGCAAGAGAGGCTGTTGGAGGGAAGATCTATTACGGGTCAAGGAAGCTAGAGGCGGTCCCCAGAGCCCCGGGAGCCACCACAGAACTGAGCAGGAGAGTGAGTCAGGGACAAAAGGGGCACCTTAATTTGAGCCGGGGTGCCTAGGAACGCTTGCTCCAAAAATGAAGAAAACAGACATATGAGACATGGAATTGGTGGCAGAATACAATGGCAGTTTAATGAGAAGATACAACTTCAAAGAAACCGCAGAATAGAGACATAAAGTACAAAATACAGAATCCAGATAATCATACAGCTGTCATGATATTCTCTGTATCTCAATTAATGTACTGACAGAGAGAGAGAGAAAACACATCTATAAATGCATCATGAGAAACAAGTTACACCAAGGAAAATGTTACCTAGGAACACTCACGTTTACTCTTAGAGCAAGCATTCCTGCAATTACAATACAAAATCTTTTAAATGCAAAAGTAAAGAGAACAATGGTTAAACATAACATGACATTTCATATAGGTAAAATAGAATAAGATACTTCAAGCAAAGCAGAGCAAGACATTTTAAGCAAAGGAAGACAAGAGCTCCCAGCTCTTGGGGAAAACCTGCACAGCCTGTTAACCTACATACAGACGGCGAGGTAGTCCGTCGATATCTGTGGGTGCTCCCTTTTTATATCATTTTGTGGGCTCCTTTGCACGCTACATCTACCTACGTATGCTACCCAAAAGCTTCGTCTGCAGATTTTACCAGACATTTCGTCATTTACCCACTTAATGCTGACAATGGACTGGGTGAAAAGGTCAGTCTCTCAGGCCAATCGCTTATCGTAAGTTCCATAGAGCAAGCAGAAAATAATGGGTATTGTACGGGAATTCAATATATTCATGTACAAAATCTCCTCAGTTCTCCTAACTTGACGCTCTGCGGTTGCCACTTCCTTAAAAGCGGGAAACCTGCCCAGGAAGCAAGTACCAGTCCAGGATGCAGCCTACTGTATGTCGACAGCTTCAGTGGGATGTTGAACTTTGATACCGAGCACGGAGCACTCGGGTAGGGTGGGGGCTACTAGTTTGGAGCAGAAGGCCTCGCAGACCTGCCTTCAGACTGCTATACACTAAAATTGCAGAGCTATGGTCAATTTAACAAAGAGGCCTACATATTGAACAGAAGGGCCTACACAGGGGTTTTATGCTGGCTGAGTGGTAAGGATGTCTCAGGATAATTATATAGCAACACAGGACCCGCTGGTCAATTTAATACGGCCTACAAATGCGGCTGGCAGGGCAAGGACAAGGGTCTCATACTTCTGGTGTGGACAGAACGGGCCAGGGGCCCCCTGTGATACAAAATCTACCCTCCTTCAAGGCTGTGGCAATGTAATAGACCATTGTGGGCAGAAGGAAGAGGCAATGGTAGTACAACCATACATGCCAACAGACCCGATTCAGACAGGAAACGTCCAATGTTTTTAAGCTCAAATGGGCTTTATTTGATCTGTCTCCTGTCTACAATATCCTCTTTTTCAATGTAACTCAAAGGGGAAAATCAATACCCCAGTTTTTTTTCAAAATCTCCCTCTTACCAAGTTCAAAATGTTCGCAAGTATGGTACATTGGATCATGGAAGGAAATGGGATAGGGACATGGACTTGGATAACAGAGGACAAGAGGGACATGGAGAGGTGCACCAAACTGACCCTGCAGGGCAGGCATCAGGGTTTGCAGCAGCACAATACACCACACAGGGCATGCAGGACGGGAGTGCAGCACAACAATCCATAGAAAGCAAGAGGGAGGGGACAGGACCATGCACATGGACAACAGAGAACAGAGGGGCAAGAGGCAATGGTAGCTAGCTGACCATAATGGACAGACAGGAGAGAAAGCTGCAGCATTACAGACCATAAAGGGCAGGAGGGACGGATCAGGGGCATTACAATGGAACAGACAAGCCAGGAGGGAGGGAGTAGGGGTCTTCACATGTAAACAGAGGGCTGGGGGCAAGGGGGCAGGGCAGGAGCAGCTAGATAGCCATGGAGGTCAGGCAGGATGGGCACTAGAAGCAAGACACACCATGAAGAGCAACAGTGAGACTGTGATGGCATACACACAGACCATGGAGGGAAGGTGGGAGGGGGTCAGGGGCAGCTAACTGACCACACAGGGAAGGTGGGAGGGGCCATGGCAGCACAGAAGACCAATGGCTATGATGGGCAAGAAGGAGGGTGCAGGGGCATGCACAAAGGACGATGGAGGATAGAAGGGAGGGTCAGGACCTGTGCACAGACAAGAAAGTTCAGGGGAAGGGACCTCACAACAGACCACACGGGGCAGGCAGGAGGAGCAGTTGCAGCACAACAGACCAGGGAGGGCAGAAGGGTGTGGCAGTACAATGGACCATGTAGGACAGGAGGAAGAGGATAGGGGCATGGCATGTGGACAGGCAGGGTGGAGGTGGCAGGGACAGGTTACAGTCATCTGACAATGCTAGGCAGGTGGGAGGGGAGTGGCAGCTCAACAGAACACTCAGAGTAGATAGGAGTGGCAGGTCCATGGGACATGGTGGGCAAAAAGGATGGAGCAGGGGCATGCACAAAGACATCGGAGGGCAGGGGGAAGGAGAATAGGGGCAGCAAGCTAAGCACAGAGTTTAAGCAGGAGGTCAATGATGGGGCATAGAATTGGGCAATGGAGGGCAGGAGGAGTGGACTGGTACATCATACTAAATTGAGGGCAGTGGCAGCACATCAGATCATGCATGGCAGGAGGGAGGAGGCTATTCCATGGATTCACACAACAGAGGATAGGGAGGAGGGGGATGGGGCAGCAAGCTAACTGTTCAGAGAAGGCGGGTATTAGGAACTTTATTGTTTTTAAAACATTGAGTCTGTGCGAACTACTTAAAATATGAACAAGTATGCAGCATAATCTCACTTTTATTCAGGAAGAAGAGGACGTTTGTGACTGTGACTCCGGGCTCACTTGGCAGAAACACCCCCTGACCCTCCACCCCCTATCGCAAAATGTAATGCCCGTGAAAAGGGTAGGTGAACACAGTGTTATATAGAACATAGTCCTGAGAGCACGATTGAAAATGAAAACTAGATATAGTGTATGGTATAAACTATGCACCAAAAAGTGTGATATAAGATGAACCGGGCGTGAAATATAATATGTAATACATTGTGCGCAATGACAGATTCATTGGAGAGCGCGAGATAGCACAGGTACTAGCGCGTGCTATGCGATATGCGCCTTGGAGTGTAATATGCACAGGGCAGTGTTGTGTAACCTAACTAGTCTCTAAAGTTGTAATATAAAATATGTGCTGGGGAGTGTAACGTTGCATATGCACTGTGACACAGATATGGATCGCAGATTGTAATATGTATGGCATAGCACTGTGCGTTATAACATAGGCATCGAGGAAGGCACGTTAGATGGGGCAATATAACCCGTGCGAAGACAAGTGTGGCATGACATATTCACGGGGTGGTGTTACAGTGCACATGGGCTAGAGAGTGTCATAGCATATGCACTAGCTAGTGGAATACAACACAGAGGTGTGTGGCACTCGGCAGGCAATGGTGGGTGTAACACAGCATTGGGCTCTGTCAGGAGCGTGCTGTGACTCTCAAGTGATGTTCGTCCCCTTTCCAGAGAGTAAAATAAAAAGTATTACACATCCGGCAGTGGATGTGTGTTTTATTAACCGTGAGGGGGGTTTCTTGCATAGTTTTGGTCGAATTTTTGTCGAATCCCCTTTGAATGGCTTGGTGTGCATGTGTATTAAATGTGCCCGTCAATAGCTACCCATGTTTGTATTAATAAACGACAAGGGTGTCTACCGGGATTAGGCACGGTAGGGCATCAGACATGTCAGAGCTTCACTAGTAGTGTAAATACATTCCACGTGGATTCATTGCATGCATAGTCGCCTTTTAATGAATATCCCGCAAATCGTCATGGTGATAGGTACGTACGGTTTGTCCAGCATGTCCTAGGTGTGTCTATAAATAAATATTTTTTTAAAATAATAAAAAA
This sequence comes from Triturus cristatus, assembly GCF_964204655.1. NCBI lineage: Eukaryota > Metazoa > Chordata > Amphibia > Caudata > Salamandridae > Triturus > Triturus cristatus. The sequence continues at coordinate 215,147,911 of NC_140590.1, forward strand.
CAGTGGCCGGCCCTAGGGATTGGGGTCAAAAAAATATCATTAGGAGACAGGCCCTGGGGGATGGGGTCATCAGGGCCAATAAATTAGAATAAGAAGGGGAACCACACAGCCCCCCTTCTTAAAAAATTAAAATGAATAAAAGACTGGCATCGTGCCGGAGGCCATGCCCCCTCCGTGCAGCACTCTGCAAACGCACCCCCAACAGGCATCTCCAGTATGCGCCTGGGAGCTGCGCTGCAGACAGGTGTTCTGAGGCCAAGCCCCTTTTTACACCTCTCTGCAACGCAGCTCTGTGGCGCTTACTGGAGGTACCTAGTGGTCTAGTTTGACCCTAGGGACCCTTAGGATTCAAGGGGACTTAATCTCTCAACTTAGAACAGCCACAGGGCGCGTTTACACAGTGGTGAAGGGAGGGGACGGGGCCTGAGGTGACGTGTGCAAACACGCACTATGGCACGTTTTAAATTGGGGATATAATTTCCCTTCATTACTGAGGGCCCCTGGGGGCTAACTAGCCCACCAACTGCTTCCAGTAAGCGCCACTGAGCTGCATTGCAAGGAGGTGGTCCAGGCCGTGCCACTTTTTACACCTCTCTGCAACACAGCTCTGTGGCATTTACTGGAGGTACCTAGTGGGCTAGTTGGACCCTAGGGACCCTCAGGATTCAAATGAACTTAATCTCCCAACTAAAAATGGACACAGGGCGTGTTTACACAGTGGTGAAGGGAGGGGACGGGGCCTGAGTTAACATGTGCAAAAACGCCCTGTGGCCTGTTTTAAGAGGTAGTTTTAATCCCCATGCCCTATTATATACTAGGGGCTTACAGAGGAGGTCATGCTAATCACAGGGGGACCCCAACGCATAATGTTCCCTAGTGTATGTAGGTGTTTTCACTGTATTCTAAGTGTCTTTTAACATAGCACTGGCTCTAGGACTGGCTAGTCAGACTCAGTTACCACCAGTATCCGTCTGAAAAAGTTGAGGGTACGGGATGATTTTGCAACAAGGCTTCTTTCTGCTCTTCTTTTTGTTCTTTCTGCACGTTATCCTTCTTCCTGCACTTATCTTCGTATTTGAGGACTTCGGTTGCTTCTTTCTGCACTTCTTTTGTTTCTTTCTGTGCATTTTTTCTTCTTTCTTCACATGTCCTATCTCTGTAGGCATAGTTAGAAATTAGCATTTAAAAAATCTTTGAAATTCACAGAAAAAACCATAGGTTTCAGGCACGTTATAGTTAGGAATTAGCATTTAAAAAACCTCAGAAATTCACTGAAAAAACCATAGGTTTCAGGGGTGTTATAGTTAGCTGGACTTTTCACTTGTACAAAACCATTGAAATTCCCCCGTTATAGTTAGTTCAGCTAACTATAACTCGCGCGCCCGCAATGCACTGCTGATGACGTCACATATTACATCACTCATGACATGGTCAGTGACATCACTCATGACATCACTGATGACATCTCAAATGACATCACTGATGACATCACTGATGACATCATCATTGTGATAGAGTGGCAGACCTCCTCTCACCCTAATATAACCTTTGATACACACATTCAAAAATAGAGACTAAAATTTTCAAAACAATGGACATACCAATACCAGTTACAACAACCTCTTCAGTAATTCTAAGATCCACATACACATCCACTCATTCACCAACAGTCCTATACAGTCACTCATACATGTACTCACTCATCATATGTACTCATGCACCTATACATCCTGTTACACAATGCCACTCATCCATAGAGTTACTCACACACATAGTCACTCATGCTAATAAAGAATCAAACATACATTTACTTGCATATACAGTTATACACACACCACCACACTTACTTCTACGGAAACTTACACATACTTAGTCTTTTAAACAATCACTTATAGAAACACATACTTATTCATACAGGAACTCTTTCAATCTCTCACTCTCACATATACTCACATATATACACCAATAGTCACATATACTAGTTTAAAACATATGTAGTTACTCATAAAGACACTATTGAGACAGTCATTCACTCACTAACACACCCATACACACACTCATCCACCCATACAGTCCTGCACACATGCTTTGTTCAACACATACAAACAGTGAGTCACTCATTCATGCACCTATGCACTACGTAATACCCCCCACCGAACCATGCAGACACTCAGACTGATACTCAAAAAACCAACTAATAACCTATATAGACACCCATGTAGCTACTCACCAACCCATGCAGCCACTTATACACAAAGTGAGAGACTGATACAGATATTTACATATTTAAACATTACTCACTAAGCCATGTATTCACTATGATACACTTAATCAGTCAGTTACACAATCAATTTTTCAAAAACAAATCATCCATTTAGACACTTATATACCCATTTATTCTTCCATCGACCTTGAGATATACATATATAAAACATATTTAATTTTCAGAAAAACACACATTCACTGGATGATGTCATCAGTGATGTCATCAGTGATGTCATTTGAGATGTCATCAGTGATGTCATGAGTGATGTCACTGACCATGTCATGAGTGATGTAATATGTGACGTCATCAGCAGTGCATTGCGGGCGCGCGAGTTATAGTTAGCTGAACTAACTATAACGGGGGAATTTCAATGGTTTTGTACAAGTGAAAAGTCCAGCTAACTATAACACCCCTGAAACCTATGGTTTTTTCAGTGAATATATATATATATGGAATATATATGGAAGTACATACCATATAAAATATTGGGTGTCAAACCTACGACACATACTAATGTTGTGGTGTTGTCTAATTAGAATGGGTTTAAAAATACACACCATCCTTATTGTATGCAATTTAAACAGAACTGAAACTTCCCTTCAATCACTACACTTTACTCAGGAACTAAAAGGGACATTCTAGCCTGTGTGTACAAAAAAAAGACAAGGCAGTCAGGTTTACTAATTCATTTTAAACATGTACCTGTTCCTAGGGTGAGTCATACAGCTGGCTGTACAGGGACAGGACCTCCACAGCTAGCAACTCCAGCTCCTCTGGTGAGAAGGCTGGGGCTCTATCACCAGCTTTTTGGGGCAACCTGGCTTCCAGGGGTCGTAAACACCAGCAAAAGTTAAGGGGGTGTTGTTGACGCAGTGTTAGGAGTCATGTGACCTTTTTCTGAAATGCCGCGTGCATGTACACAATGTATGCAATTGTCAACAGAAATGGACAAATCTATTGGCTTTCGTACCATGCTTTCACACATGTTAGCCTATGCCTATGTCCGTCATGGATGTTTACACTCACGACCCGGTCAACTTTCGACGCGGAGAGTGAGGTCAGGCGCCCGCCATTTTAGATTGTGAAATAGTATGTTTGTGACTAGTTTGTTCATATATACAAAATGCTAATGTTATTAATTTAAAAATAAACTGTATTATGTAGTGTGGTATTGTAGTTAAATGTGATAGTTGTGTGGTTTTGTTTGTACCTCCAAAGTTTTGATGAAAAAAATACCAAACAAAATGTGTAAATAATCCATTTAAAATATATTATTTATACACTTTAAAACAAATATTAGAAGTCAAAATGTTATTAAAAATAAAAATTCAATTCAACAGCTGGCTCCAGCTGAAAATGTAAATCAATAACAGTTTGTCTATTGAATCAGATTTGTTTTATTAATTCTCATCCTTCCCTGGTGGCAAGGTCTGGAACTGTAAATGTAAAAATGGCACTGAGTTTTTGGGTTATTCATGGGTTTTAATATTTTTGAAAAACTATTGCACACAATTCTTTGTTACAATTTATTTTAAAAAAGTGTTGTTGATTTGTGTTTTTTGTTCGTTGTTGTCATTTCTGATAAATGTGAGAAACATTACGTACATGAAATTTATTTATGAATAAACAATCTTTTTTTTACATTTTTAAATGTATGTTAGAAGGAAAAAAATGAAAAAAATTGAGAAACGCAATACAACACAATTCTGACTTTGTTAGTTTTGCTTTTATTAAACAAAACCACATAAACTAAAACAGGATGAAAACAAAAAAGCAAACAAAAAATTTAAAAGTCAGTCATGGTGAATGAAACTATTATTGAGGAGCCAGAATAGTTTGAAGTCCAATGTCCAAAATACAACTGACCTCAGAAAGGTAAATGTGTCTGGAAAATAGTCCACAGAGTGAATGGTAGTCACGCACTGAAGGAAATTAGGTCTGTCGTCACTTGCTGGTGGTGATGGAGGTCTTGCCATCCTCTCTTGGTGGTACTGATGAACGTCCCCTCCTGAGGGGTGGTGGTGCATCCAATGTTGCAGGGACTGCGGTGGGTGTAGCTGGTTCCTCTTGTGGCAGGGCCTCCCTTTCTGTGACTGAGGCAGATGTACTTGGCCCAGATGTTGAACCACAGAAAGGTGAAGATGGTGCAGGAGAAGCCCTGCACATATGGGTGAAAATGTCATGCAGCACCCCAGTTAGGAAGCCCAAAATTTGAATTCAAATTTTCCATCTGTACATTGTGCTCCCTCTACAACTGCTTAATCTCTCAGAATTCAGTAAGGACCTGGCTTATCATGTCTTGGGACTGATGGAGGGATCCCAAGACTTTGTCGATGGTGGCCTGGCTGACAGTGAACCCAGTGGCCTAACTTTGCTGGCCCAAAGATTCCCTCACATGACCCCTACCACCACTACCCTTTGCCCTTGACCCAGTGGGCCACATCCCGCTGGTTCCTGGCTGAACTATCCTCCGAATGACCTTCAAAAGTATCCCCCAGGGTCAAGGAAGATAGTCACCCATACACTCATAACCAGCAGATTGCACTACGGAAACGCCCTCTACGCCAGCATCAACAAGTCTCTACTCCACAAGCCACAGAAGATACAGAACACTGCATCCAGATTCATCCTCGGCTTCCACCAACACGAGCACATCAGCCAACACCCATGGAAGCTCCACTGGCTCCCCGTTGAGAAGTGAGTCACTTTCAAGATACTCACCCACGCCTACAAATGTCTCCACAACACGGGACCCCAAAACCTCCACAAGAGAACCCCCTTCCATGACCCAAAAGAAACCTTTGCCTCACCAACCGTGCCATCGCCAAAACCTAGCACATCCGCAGAGCCAGAACAGGGGGAAGAGCCTTCTTCTACATCACGGCCAAGATCTGGAACAAGCTCCCTATTGACATCAGACGCACCCCCTCCCTCAGCACCTTCAGGAAGTCCCTCAAGACCTGGCTCTTCGACTGAATGGAACTGCCCCCCCAGTGCCTTGAGACCCTCATGGGTGAGTAGCACACTTAAAACCCCCTGAGTGATTGATTGATTGATTGATTGATGTTTGTGCTTGAATCACGTAGACGGTTGATTGGAGTTTGTCCTTCTTTCACTGTAGTTTGACGTAACGCTGTTCTCCCTCACAATCTGTCAATAAGAGGAACTACTTTGCTAAAGACTGTCAATCTGCTGAACTGCTGCTCTGGAAGACTGCTGCCTTGCTATGCTGCCCTGCTGCCTGCTGCCTGCTGCTCTCTCTGACTTAACCATCATCTCTTCAACCCAGAGTAACTCAAAGGGCTAGCTAACTAGCCTTCTGTTCTTCAAAGATTCAGGGACATCAAAGTATTTCACCCTGCTCCTGTAGCTTGTTCATTGGAAGTGCACCCAGGTGCTTGCTCCCCTGGAACTGACGTATCCTCTGAAGCAAGAATCGCATGATCACCGCTGTTGCGGGAACAAAACTGGCACATCACACTTGGAACCAGCACATTGCCATCAGAACCGCCACATCAGAACCGCTACCACGATGCCACGGCACCGAGAGACTACCAACATATCCCCCCAACTGTGTGAAGTAAACCCGGCCCATCTGCTTTGGAACCAATGAATCGCGGTACCAGCATGTCAACTTTGAAACCAGCACATCGCCATAGTGTGAAGAAAGTCAACTCATCACCTTGACTGTGGGATCGACACTGACGCATCGCCCTGCTGCACCCCGCATCTCACTGTTTGCTACCAGGATAAAGGTATTTTTGTTCAGTGGACCCTGTGTGTGTCCTGTATATGGTCCGCGCGCCATTGCGTTCAGCCTGAATTCTTGACTTTGTCCCGGTCCAGTGTGACAAATTATAACCTTAAGTGCTTACTGTTTATAAGCACCATTTTTGCATTTAATCTTTAAACACTATATTCTTGATTACTAATTATTGGATTTTTACTGTTTTGATCTTGTTTTATTTATCAAATTAAGAGTTATTTTTTCTAATTTGGTGTGGGATCTTTTTGTGTGGTGTTCTACTCTTTGATGTGTTGCACAAATACTTTACACATACCCTCTTAAGTTAAGCCTGACTGCTCAGAGCCAAGCTTCCAGAGGGTGAGCACAGGTTAATTTAGAGTGTGTTTGTGACTTACCCTGACTCGGATTGTAGTTCCTGCTTAGACAGGGTGTAACCCAGTTTCTAATAGGTGTTGGCAGGATAAATCGTCTTACTGGATGTGGGTGGCGCTGTCACCTACCACACTTGCACATTACAAAAGCTCTGCCTCACAATACTCACAAAGAGTTTCACATTAGTCTTTTGTTCCCCAGACAAGTTGGGGGCCAGGGCAGGGAGGCAGGAACAAAGGGTGGAAACCTCCAGAACCATTTTGTACTTCAAAGCTGGCACTAAGTATAAATATTGGACCTAACTCTTCAGTACACCTCTGGACCCGTGGAAGACTCAGAAGGACTGCTGGGCAGCTCTATTGCAAGACGGACTACTACTGTTCTACCCTGCTCCTCAAGGGAAAAGAACTGGTTCTGCATCTTGGAAGTGGGCCTGAAGGTGCTCTAACAGCCCAGCTATGGTCTGGAGGGCAGATCTGATGAAGCACAACGGATCTCCTCACAGCTCCACATCCGATCCACCGCTGTGTGATGCATCCCAAATGCAGAACACACATTGCAGCCTGTAACTCCTCAGATCCACCGTTGCAATATGCATTCCCTACAAAGGATTTCACATTGCAAACCTTCATTGACTGCTTTCTCAGCGATAATACAAGACCTCTCATTGCAAACCTTGTCGACGGCTTCATCAGAACAGCTGTTGTTCAATGCATTCTGGACAAAGAGCCTCATATCACCATCTGCATCTCATAAGAACTGCTGCTGTGATATGCATCCTCAACAAAAGATTGCACAATGCTCCACAACCAGGATTTAAGGTACTTTATTCAGCAGGCCTAACTTCATCCCTGTATCCAGCCCGCGCTACACCATTGTTGTCCTGACTTTGTTCCGCTCCATTGCAACCAGATAACCACAGTTGGTGCTTTGTGCTTTTATGCACTATTTAAAGTTCCATATCTCCGAGTCTACTGTTTGCATGTTTGCCATTTTGGCCTCAAATAGTTTATTAAGCTATACTAGATTTTTCTAAATTAGGGTGGGATTTCTCTTGTGTTGTTTTTTCACTTTATTACTATTTGAAGTGCTGAATATTTTACACATTGCCTTTAAGCCATGCATGACTGTTTTTGTGCCATGCTGCAAAAAGGTTAAGCACAGGTTAATTTAGGGTTGATTGTGACTTCACCCTGACAGGAATCATGAGTGCTGCTTGAGTAGGGTTTCACCTCTTGCAACCTGTAACCCAATTTCCCACAGCACTACTTCCAAGGGACCAGAACTGTTTGGGCACCACATTGCTGTCAGGACTCACTCCATGCAGAGGTCAAGTGCAGAGTTATAGGTCTCTGGAGCTTATGTCCCTCTAGATCACACAGGAGGCCAGGCAATTTGACCTTAGAGTCACTCTTGTAGTCCTGGGACCCTCAAGCAGCAGGGGTGTCCTCTAATGGTACAAGGCAGGTTTCAAGCAGTTCTCGGGTAGCAGCATGGCGGTCCTCTGAGGTACAAAGGAGGCCTCAAGCAGCAGGGCAGTCCTGTGAAGTACAAGGCAGTCTTTCTGGGGGTCCTCTGCAAGTTCAGGAGTTTACTGATGAGTGCCTCAGGAGGTTAAATATTTAGACCTGGTGTCAGCCTTTGAAGTGGGGGAAACCTCTTGGCTACCCCCATATCTGGTTCTGGAACTGTCCTTGCTTACCCTGCCCACGCTCCAAGTGATCTAGGGAGACAATATGCTGGTGTCAATTTCATCTTTTGTGTGTGTGCTGGAGGCAGCTCTTTGAAATGTAAGTAGGACAGGGAACCGCTGAGCCCCACCCATCCTGCCAGGATGTCCCATCCTGCCAACACTTATTCCTGCTTTGTCTCATTGTCTGGGGAATACAGAAAGGCTTTTTGCCAAGCTATTCATACTTATGTGACCCAGGACACAGGCTGCACACACCAAATAGTTAGGAAAAGAAAATGCGAACTTTCTAAATTAGGAATTTTCAGAATTGTGACTTAAAATCAGACTTTACCAAATTCTAACTGTTTGCAATCAACTGTTAGCACTTAATACATTTAATATGGTAACACAATGTTATCCTATCAGAGAGGTAGGTCTTACAGTAGTGTAAAATGAATTTAAGAGTTTTCACTACCAGATGATGTAAAACTTAAAAACACATGTCCTACTTTTTAAATACAATGCACTCTACCCTGTGGGCTGTTTAGGGCCCACTTCTGAAGTGACTTATATGTATTGGAAAGTAAGGCTCAGGCCTGGCAAAAGGTTCATTTTGCAAGGTCTAAATTAAAGTTTCACACTGCACTACAGGATGAATTGGCAGGCCTGAGGCATGTTTTAAAGTTCTACTTTAGAGGGTGGCACAATAAGTGCTGCTGGTCCACTAGTGGCATTTAATTTACAGGCCATGGGTACATGTGGTACCATTTTGCTAGGAACTTATGAGTAAATTAATTTATCAATTGAGAGTAGGCCAATTTTAACATGTTTCAAAGGAGAGTGAAGGCACTTTAGCAGTGGTAAGCAGTGGTATATTTCACAGAGTACTGATGCCAACAAGAATGAATTCAGAAAACAGGGGGGTGAAGGTAAAAGGTTTGGGGGAAGACCACACATAGGATGACAGGTTAATACCAAGCTACTGTGGAACTTCTTAGATTTGAACTCACTGTAAGGGCCTTGCTTGGATGTGACCTCACATAAATAGGGAATAACAATCGACCCTAGATGGGGATGCGGGACTTTACAGACTGACCCAGGGAATGCTAGTAGGCCTGCCTTTAGAAGAGTGTGTGTATTATTTGAGGTGTGCCTTATTATACTTTACGTTTATATATATATATATGTATATATATATATATATATATATAATCTACTGGCAGTCGCCAGATAGTTAGATAGTTATAGTTAGGACCGAGTTCCCATAGGAAATCTGAAAATTCTATTTTTAATCAGTTTGGCGCCTGTTGACTTATCTTAGGGAAATTTTCAAAACTAATGGGGCGCTCCACTCAGCTCCTACCCTGAAAGTCTCGGAGTGATTCGTCAAGCGGGGGCTGAGAAAAAAGGGGGGTCCCAAAACGCGTTTTCCCCCTGCATTTTCCCATAGGACCTTTAGTCGAAGGTACAGCCCGAACGGCTGAACAGAATTACTTGAAATTTGGCAAAGAGGTAGTCCTCAGGTCAGACATGTGCCGTTTGCATATATGGTGTCTATCTGTTCAGTTGTTTCTGAGAAAATTGCAGTTAAAAGTGCATAAATATCTATATGCGCGCACCGTGCGCACACCGTGCGCGCACCGTGCTCGCACGGTGCGTGCACCAAATGTCCCACGAGCGTTATTCTGATTGGTGGTTACATGTCAGTCAGCATTCGAATCTGTCGAAATCAGGAAGTGTCGGACACCATTTTGTGTGTGACAGTGAAAAAGAAAGGTGGAGAACGTGAAAAGGGGGCAGGGTAGAGAGTTCCTGACCCCCTAGCCGTTGTCAGGGGGTCCCTGTAGAACTCCTAAGGGTGAAAAAAACATTTTATTTTTTTTCAAAAAATCGCAGGGTGCGCGCACCGTGCGCGTACCGTGCGCGCATGGTAAAAAACTGTAAAAAACCCTTAAAAAAAATCATTTTAAAATGTTTATAAGTTTATAGAAGATATTAACTATGCGGTTCAACTTTATCCAAATTAAAAAAAAAAGAGCTGAGCCATTCCATATTACAGGATACAGTCAATCTATAACTATATACATAGGTAAAATAAATATATAAAAAATATAATAATACATACATAAATTAGCATTTAAAAAACCTTAAAAATTCACTAAAAAAACCTTAGGTTTCACAAACGTTATAGTTAGAAATTAGCATTTAAAAAACCTTGCAAATTCACTTAAACAACCATAGGTTTCACACACGTTATAGTTAGGAATTAGCATTTAAAAAACCTTGCAAATTCACTGAAAAAAACATAGGTTTCACACATGTTATAGTTAGCTGGACATTTTACTCGTAAAAAACCATTGAAATTCCCCCGTTATAGTTAGTTCAGCTAACTATAACTCGCGCGACTGCAATCCACTGCTGATGACGTCACATATTACATCACTCATGACATGGTCAGTGACATCACTGATGACATCTCAAATGACATCACTGATGACATCATCCAGTGAATATCTGTCTTTCTGAAAAATAAATATTTTTTATATATGTATATCTAAAGGTTAATGGATGAATAAATGGGTAAATACGTGTCTAAATGGATGTTTTATTTTGTAAAATTAATTGTATAACTGACTTATTAACAGTATCTTAGTGAATACAGTGATGTAATATGTGACGTCATCAGCAGTGGATTGCGGTCGCGCGAGTTATAGTTAGCTGAACTAACTATAATGGGGGAATTTCAATGTTTTTTTACGAGTGAAATGTCCAGCTAACTATAACATGTTTGAAACCTATGGTTTTTTCAGTGAATATATATATAGATATATATATACACATAATATCTACTGGCGGTCGCCAGTAGATAGTTATAGTTAGGACCTATTTTCCATAGGAAATCCGCAACATTCTGTTCCCAATATGTCTGGCGCCGATTGACGAATCTTCACGAAAAAGGGGGGTCCCAAAACACGTTTTCCCCATGCAATTTCCCATAGGATCTGTTGTCGCAGCTACAGCCCGAACCGCTGAACGGAATGACACCAAATTTGGCAAAGAGGTAATCCTCAGTCCAGAGTCATGCCTTTTGCTTAAATGGTGCAAATCCATTCAGTAGTTCCTGAGAAAATCAAAAGTAAAATCACATATATATCTGGGCGGAGCCTAACCACACATCTCATCGTGAGATCTGATTTGCTGTCAGCACTTCGTCCAAGAAGTGTTGGCAGCCATCTTGGGACCAATATACATGATAGCACCTCATTAAAAAGCATTGCAGTTAATAGAAGGTTTTAAGACTTTAGTTACATTATAAATCATTTGTTGATGGTACCATACTCATTTTAGGAATTGTGGTATGTTCTAAGGTGATTTTACCATGTGAAAAAGCCTTCTGCTGGGATATCATGAATCATGATTGAGAGAAAAGTATTTTCTCATGCTTTTCCCACAGAGGTTTGGAAGGTGATCTATAAGCTAAACTGAGAGCTTATTCTCTGTAAATTCACATTATCTTTCTAAGTCATGTGAGAATGAAGTCTGATATTCTCAGTAAAACATGTACATCCAACAAGGGCAGAGCCTGTCAGTTGATTCCTTTGTGTTCTACTGCAGCTTCCCAGAGTGTTCCAAAGAACAACTAGAGCGCTAACAGTCCTACATATGATAAATGTATGGCACACCTGAAGCCATCTTGATTGGATTAAAGTGGTAACTCTTAAAACATTTAATTTAAAAAGGAACAAAATGAGGGGGTTCATTTTGCCATAGAAAGTATGATTAGTGCTGCAGAAAGAAAAATGAGGGCACATTTTGAGTGACTTCTCAAATCCTCTTCTATGTCATTAAAAAATTCTGACATGCAGACTGAAACATGCACTATCAATACCAGCAGCAGACTTCCCTGGTGAGCAGTTGCTTTACTACAGTGATCTAATGAGCAACTAGAGTGCTAACATTCTGAATTTATGGCAAATGTGTGACACATCTGAATGCCTTCTTGATGGAATGAAAGTAAACAACTGAAAGTATTCCTACTGAGGAGTCTGTAGTAAATGAGGAAATAAGGAAAATTCATAACAAATAAGTCTCTCAAGATGGCCACCAGAGACAAAAGAGGCCAAATGTAGCCCAAATATCACCCAGATATAGCCCAAGTATAGCCCAATGACAGAATGTCCCAGAGTGTTTTAAAGAACAACTAGAACGCTAACAGTCTTACTTATGACAAAAGTATGGCACACCTGAAGCCATCTTGATTGGAATAAAGTGGTAACACTTACAACATTTAATTTGAAAAGGAACAAAATGAGGGGGTTCATTTTGCCATAGAAATTATGATTAGTGCTGCAGAAAGAAAAATTAGGGCACATTTTGACTTCTCAAATCCTCTTCTATTTCATTAAAAAATTCTGACATGCAGACTGAAACATGCACTTTGAATACCAGCAGCAGACTTCCCTGGTGAGCAGTAGCTTTACTACAGTGATCTAATGAGGAACTAGAGTGCTACCATTCAGAATGTATGGCAAATGTGTGACACATCTGAATGCCTTCTTGATGGAACCAAAGTAAAAAACTGAAAGTATTTCCTACTGAGGAGACTGCAGTAAATGAGGAAATTAGGAAACTTCATAACAAATAAGTCTCCCAAGATGGCCACCAGAGACAAAATAGTCCAAATGTAGCCCAAATATCACCCAGATTTAGCCCAAGTATAGCCCAAAGACAGAATGTCCCAGAGTGTTCTTAAGAACAACTAGAGCGCTTACTGTCATCATTATGACAAAAGTATGGCATACCTGAAGCCATCTTGATTGGCATAAACTGGTAACACTGAAAACATTTAATTTAAAAAGGAACACAATGAGGGGGTTCCTTTTGCCATAGAAATTATGATTAGTGCGGCAGAAAGAAAAATGAGGGCACATTTTGAGTGACTTCTCAAATCCTCTTGTATTTCATTAAAAAATTCTGACATGCAGACTGAAACAAGCACTTTTAATACCAGCAGCAGACTTCCTTGGTGAACAGTAGCTTTACTACAGTGATCTAATGAGCATCTAGAGTGCTAACATTCAGAATTTATGGCAAATGTGTGACATATCTAAATACCTTCTTGATGGAATCAAAGTAAAAAACTGAAAGCATTTCCTACTGAGGAGACTGCAGTACATGAGGAAATTAGGAAACTTCATAACAAATAAATCCCCCAAGATGGCCACTGGAGACAAAAGAGCCCATATGTAGCGCAAATATCACCCAGATGTAGCCCAAGAATTGCCCAATGACAAAAGTGTCCAAAACACTTATTTTTTTGTGTTTTTGCAGTTTTATATAGTGCAGACTTGTCAGGTATTGGAGTGCTTTACATGAGCATTGGTTACATCACAGAAGAACAAATTCATTTTGGTTGTAGACATGGGGAGATTAAGTGATTTGACCAGAATCACAGAATGTCGAGCTGAAGCAGAAACTCCAACCTGGTTCCCCAGTTGCAAAGTTTGCAGCTCTGGAAGTAACCCCACATCCTCTCCCCTAAGTGCAACATTTAATCAAGTGGTCAACTGGATAAAAAAACATAAAGATAACAAATAATTTAAAAGTGCTTTGTCGCTATTTGAAAACTCAGAAAATATGTCCTTATTTTAGTCTTTTAGAGCACTAACCATAATTTTGATGCAAATAAGACCCTCTCATATATGTAATTTCTAAAGGAAATGCTCCAGGTATTACAGTTTTGATTACATCAAGATGACGTTAGGTGTTCCACACTTTTGTAATAAATATAGAATGTTAGCAATCTGGTTGTTCATTAGGATACTGTTGAGAGGCAGAGGCTAGGGGAACGGACTCTGTAAATTGAAGGCAGGTAGGAGGGTGCGGAGGCAACAATTTGACCACACTGAGCAGGCAGGAAGGGCCGTGGCAGCACAACAGACTATGGAGGGCAGTGGAAAGGGGGGCAGGGGCAACAAACCAACAATACTGGACTGGCAAGAGAGGCTGTGGCAATGTAATAGACCATTGTGGGCAGAAGGAAGAGGCAGTGGTAGTACAACCATACATGCCAACAGACCCGATTCAGCCAGGAAACGTCCAATGTTTTGTAGCTCAAATGGGCTTTATTTGATCTGTCTCCTCTTTTTCAATGTAACTCAAAGGGGAAAATCATTACCCAGTTTTTTTTCAAAATCTCCCTCTTACCAAGTTCAAAATGTTTGCAAGTATGGTACATTGGATCATGGAAGGAAATGGGGTAGGGACATGGACTTGGATAACAGAGGACAGGAGGGACAAGGAGAGGTGCACCAAACTGACCCTGCAGGGCAGGCATCAGGGTTTGCAGCAGCACAATACACCACACAGGGCATGCGGGATGGGAGTGCAGCACAACAATCCATAGAAAGCAAGAGGGAGGGGACAGGATCATGCACATGGACAACAGAGAACAGAGGGGCAAGAGGCAATGGTAGCTAGCTGACCATAATGGACAGACAGGAGAGAAAGCTGCAGCATAACAGACCATAAAGGGCACGTGGGACAGATCAGGGGCATTACAATGGAACAGACAAGCCAGGAGGGAGAGAATAGGGGTCTGCACATGGAAATAGAGGGCTGGGGGCAAGGGGGCAGGGCAGGAGCAGCAAGATAACCATGGAGGTCAGGCAGGATGGGCACTAGAAGCAAGACATACCATGAAGAGCAACAGTGAGACTGTGATGGTATATACACAGACCATGGAGGGAAGGTGGGAGGGAGTCAGGGGCAGCTAGCTGACCACACAGCGAAGGTGGGAGGGGCCATAGCAGCACAGAAGACCATGCATGGCAAGTGTGAGGGTTAGTAGCAGCACAATGGCTATGATGGGCAAGAAGGAGGGTGCAGGGGCATGCACAAAGGACGATGGAGGATAGAAGGGAGGGTCAGGACCTGTGCACAGACAAGAAGGTGCAGAGGAAGGGGCCTCACAACAGACCGCATTGGGCAGGCAGGAGGAGCAGTTGCAGCACAACAGACCAGGGAGGGCAGAAGGGTGTGGCAGTAAAATGGACCATGGAGGACAGGAGGAAGGGTAATAGGGGCATGGCATGTGGACAGGCAAGTTGGAGGTGGCAGGGACAGGTTACAACTCATCTGACAATGCTAGGCAGGTGGGAGGGGAGTGGCAGCTCAACAGAACACTAGGAGTAGATAGGAGTGGCAGGTCCATGGAACAGGGTGGGCAAAAAGGATGGAGCAGGGGCATGCACAAAGACATCGGAGGGCAGGGGGAAGGAGAATAGGGGCAGCAAGCTAAGCACAGAGGCTAAGCAATAGGTCAAGGATGGGGCATAGAATTGGGCAATGGAGGGCAGGAGGAGTGGACTGGTACATCACACTAAATTGAGGGCAGTGGCAGTACATCAGACCATGCATGGCAGGAGGGAGGAGGCTAGTCCATGGATTCACACAACAGAGGATAGGGAGGAGGTGGATGGGGCAGCAAGCTAACTGTTCAGAGAAGGCGGGTATTAGGAACGTTATTGTTTTTAAAACGTGTGTCTGTGCGAACTACTTAAAATATGAACAAGTATGCAGCATAATCTCACTTTTATTCAGGAAGAAGAGGACGTTTGTGACTGTGACTCCGGGCTCACTTGGCAGAAACACCCCCTGACCCTCCACCCCCAATCGCATGATGTAATGCCCGTGAAAAGGGTAGGGGAACGCAGTGTTATATAGAACATAGTCCTGAGAGCACGATTGAAAATGAAAACTAGATATAGTGTATGGTATAAACTATGCACCAAAAAGTGTGATATAAGATGAACCGGGCGTGAAATATAATATGCAATACATTATGCGCAATGACAGATTCATTGGAGAGTGCGAGATAGCACAGGCACTAGCGCGTGCTATGCGATATGTGCCTTGGAGTGTAAGATGCACAGGGCAGTGTTGTGTAAGCTAACTAGTCTCTAAAGTTGTTATATAAAATATGCGCTGGGGAGTGTAACGTTGCATATGCACTGTGACAAAGATATGGATCCCAGATTGTAATATGTATGGCATAGCGCTGTGCGTTATAACATAGGCATCGAGGAAGGCACGTTAGATGGGGCAATATAATCCGTGCGAAGACAAGTGTGGCATGATATATTCACGGGGTGGTGTTACAGTGCACATGGGCTAGAGAGTGTCATAGCATAGCTGGTGGAATACAACACAGAGGTGTGTGGCACTCGGCAGGCAATGGTGGGTGTAACACAGCATTGGGCTCTGCCAGGAGCGCGCTGTGACTCTCAAGTGATGTTCGTCTCCTTTCCAGAGAGTAAAATAAAAAGTATTACACATCCGGCAGTGGATGTGTGTTTTATTAACCGTGAGGGGGGTTTCTTGCATAGTTTTGGTCGAATTTTAGTCGAATCCCCTTTGAATGGCTTGGTGTGCGTGTGTATTAAATGTGCCCCTCAATAGCTACCCATGTTTGTATAAGTAAACGACAAGGGTGTCTACCGGGATTAGGCACGGTAGGGCATCAGACACGTCAGAGCTTCACTAGCAGTGTAAATACATTCCACGTGGATTCATTGTATGCATAGTCGCCTTTTAATGAATATCACGCAAATGGTGATAGGTACGTACGGTTTGTCCAGCATGTCCGGCCGGCCCTGGGGATTGGGGATTGGGGTCCCTGGGGCCGATTAAGGCCTTTAGAGGGGGGCCACGTGACGCCCTTCCAAATTTTTTTTCTCAAAAAAAAATAATAATAATAATGATTAGGGCCAATAAATTAGAAAAAGAAGGGGAACAACATAGCCCCCCTTCTTAAAAAAATAAAATAAAGAAAAGACTGGCATCATGCCGGAGGCCAAGCCCCCTCCTTGCAGCACTCTGCAAACGTGCCCCCTGGCGAGTTGTAAGTTGGGGAATTAATTCCTCTTCAATACTGAGGGTCCCTGAGAGCCAACTAGCCCAATAGGTATCTCCAGTATGCGCCAGGGAGCTGAGCTGCAGACAGGTGTTCTGAGGCGACGCCCCTTTTTACACCTTTCTGCAACGCAGCTCTGTGGCACTTACTTGAGGTACCTAGTGGTCCAGTTTGACCCTAGGGATCCTTAGGATTCAAGGGGACTTAATCTCTCAACCTAGAACAGCCACAGGGCGCGTTTACACAGTGGTGAAGGGAGGGGACGGGGCCTGAGGTGACGTGTGCAAACATGCACTATGGCACGTTTTAAATTGGGGATATAATTTCCCTTCAATCCTGAGGGCCCCTGGGGGCTAACTAGCCCACCAGGTGCTTCCAGTAAACGCCACTGAGCTGCATTGCAGAGAGGTGGTCCAGGCTGTGACACTTTTTACACCTCTCTGCAACGCAGCTCTGTGGCACTTACTGGAGGTACCTAGTGGGCTAGTTGGACCCTAGGGATGCTCAGAATTCAAATGAACTTAATCTCCCAACTAAAAACGGCCACAGGGCATGTTTACACAGTGGTGAAGGGAGGGGACGGGGCCTGAGTTAATGTGTGCAAAAACGCCCTGTGGCCCGTTTTAAGAGGTAGTTTTAATCCCCCTGCCCTATTATATACTAGGGGATTACAGAGGAGGTCCTGCTAATCGCAGGGGGACCCCAACGCATAATGTTCCCTAGTGTATGTAGGTGTTTTCACTGTATTCTAAGTGTCTTTTAACATAGCACTGGCTCTAGGACTGGTTAGTCAGACTCAGTTACCACCAGTATCCGTCTGAAAAAGTTGAGGGTACAGGATGGTTCTGCTCTTCTTTTTGTTCTTTCTGCACGTTATCCTTCTTCCTGCACTTTTCTTCGTCTTTGAGGACTTCTGTTGCCTCTTTCTGCATTTCTTTTTTTTCTTTCTGTGCATTTTTTCTTCTTTCTTCACATGTTCTATCTCTGTAGGCATAGTTAGAAATTAGCATTTAAAAAACCTTTGAAATTCACAGAAAAAAACATTGGTTTCAGGCACGTTATAGTTAGGAACTAGCATTTAAAAAACCTCAGCAATTCACTGAAAAAACCATAGGTTTCAGGGGCGTTATAGTTAGCTGGACTTTTCAGACGTGATCAGTGACTTTTCAGATGTGATCAGTGATGTCATGAGTGATGTCACTGACCATGTCATGAGTGATGTAATATGTGACGTCATCAGCAGTGCATTACGGGCGCGCGAGTTATAGTTAGCTGAACTAACTATAATGGGGGAATTTCAATGGTTTTGTACGAGTGAAAAGTCCAGCTAACTATAACGCCCCTGAAACCTATGGTTTTTTCAGTGAATTTCTGAGGTTTTTTAAATGCTAACTCCTAACTATAACGTGCCTGAAACCAATGTTTTTTTCTGTGAATATGTATATATATATATTTATGTAGATAGATGATAGATAGATAGATAGATAGATAGATAGATAGATAGATAGATAGATAGATAGATAGATAGATAGATAGATAGATAGATAGATAGATAGATAGATAGATAGATAGATAGATAGATAGGTAGATAGATAGATAGATAGATAGATAGATAGATAGATAGATAGATAGATAGATAGATAGATAGATAGATAGATAGATAGATAGATAGATAGATAGATAGATAGATAGATAGATAGATAGATAGATAGATAGATAGATAGATAGATAGATAGATAGATAGATAGATAGATACTGTCTTTTATAAAAAACAGAAAGTATTTTACTTGGCAAACATTTTTGGGGGATTGCTAGATGTCTACTAAATTCTAAGCCTGTGTGCACCCTAACCTACCTCCTCCCCCTCGAAGCCTTGCACTGTTTGATACACACTACCAGAGAGTCAGGTGCTGAAGAGGTACTTGGTCCAATTGCTCGAGGCTTAAAGTAAGTCAAAGTAAGTCGGGCCCTATGACATCAGGAATAAAATACCTCAACCACCACAGTTTGGATCAGTAGCTCCTGCTTGCCTTGTGTTTCTTTGGAAGGAATTCTTACAGCCCTGAGAAAATATGTCTTTTTTTTCTAGAAGAAGAAATGCGAGTGGGGTCACCCATACTATGTTTTTTTTTTCCGAGGATGGCATTTACCCTCAACCAGCTCCTGTTCTCTTGGCTGTCACCATGCTGAGTGGCAAAAACCTCCTGTGTCTGACAGCTTCAAGAATAGCAGGTGGGCATTCACCTATGCGTCCCTCCCACTGGGAGGTAACAAGCACTTGGGGAGAGTAGCATGTAGAGTCTCCTGGGAAAAACGCTCAAAAACTGCAGAAAATCAATGGACGAAAATGATAGGAGTGCTCATTGGCACCATGTTACAGCAATAAAATGACGATAAATAAAATATGCACAAATAATATTTTCAACAGGAATAAATGAGATAAAATGGTCACTTATCTGAAATGACACCGGCAGCAAGAACTAGGAAGTGCTGGATGTTTGGGGAATCTATATGTCGATAACTGATTGTTCCTCTGTACGACTACATTGGTAGTCTTTCTGCAAGTGTAGTATAGTTTGTTATAATTTTCCTAATGTTTTTCAATGGTCACAGACTGGCCGCTATATATAATAAACTGTGGGATAATGGAATCAAGAGCTGACATAATGCGCTGATTGAGACAATCCGGTGTGGAATTCACATCCAAGTTAGTATTAAGTGAGTTAGAGGCTAATGACATCTCAAAAAGGGCGGGATCAGTAATTAATGAATTCATTAATTCATTCATTTATTAATTCATTCATCATCTGTCCCAGGAAGCTGCATAAGCTCTGGGTCTTGAAGAAAGTTAATTGTGAGTCCTGCCTTGTGGATGGCAAGACAGGTGTTACGTGAAAGACAAAAAGGAGTCTTCACGGCCTCTGAACTTATGACACATGTGCCTATGCCATCCATTGATCTGACCAACTGGGGCAATATGTGCTCTTATTGTTATTGGAAGCCAGTAAATTAATAACTGGGACCGAAATTTCTTCCAATTCCAAGAGAAGCAGTCTAAGGACACTGTGTTGCCTAAGGAGGAAAGGAATATTCTACTGGCATTGTGTTCCTAGACTTTCTAATCCTGGGGGCATGGATAACCCGCTTGGGCAAGATGCCAGCAGCATATTGAGCTCCATCCCCACACAGAGCTCAGGAGGGCATTATCAACCGCTTGGAGGCATTGTCCTGTGTTCCCTTGGTTGGATGTGTTCCAAACGAAAGTCACGATTGTTCTGGGTCAAAATCTGGTAAGAATTAGGGAATGTGAGAGATTTTGAGAGATAGAAAATTGAAATAAAGAACGTTTTTCTTGTTAGTGCCAGCTCACAAATCTCAACAATTGGTCATTTTGAGCAAGCACAAGGGCTCATCAGCAGGAATGCCCACATACATATCTGAAGAATCTGCTGACTGTCTCAGTTTACAAGATAACACACTCAGTGTCACGATACTGTAATCACCCACGCTGTTGTTGAATATGACACATGTTTATCCAGTTCACCTACCTCGCTGTGCTCAAACATGTTTTTAGAGCCCCTATAATTGTCATATATATATATATCTCTTATCGTCACTACTGAAATGGTCCCACACTTATTCTTTTATTAACCTGTGTCTGAGGGGATGTGAATAAGTGTTCATATTTTATGAAGTGTTACCTTAATCGACACTTTACATCCTATATCTACTTATCTACAAGTGTGGGCACAGGACATTTCATATCTTCATTGGAACCAACATCATCGATCATCGGTCTTATGGGCAGGATCCCCACCATCAAAAGGCTTCCTCAACAACAAGTGCATATCGTCAAGATGGCTATTAACTCTATCTCTCACGAAAACATCTTCCTCTGGCACTAAACCAAAAAGAGCCAAAAATGAAAAACTGCAGCTGATTGAAGACAGATGGATTAACATGGAGGGTAAAATATCTGAAATGGAACGGTGTATAAGTGATCTAAGATGTAACCAATAAAGTACTCTTGCTGGAACTGGAAATTCACAAGCTTAAACTCCATACCGAGGATCTCGAAAATTGCAACAGAAGGAACAATCTTCGATTATATGGCTTACCTGAAAATGTTGAGGGTCCGGACCTTCTTTCCTTTTTAAAGAAATTTTTGTCCGACCTCCTTGACCTTCAATCTTCTACTCCTCTTAATATTCAGTGGGCACATCGTCTTGGTCAACTTCAAACTCAATCTAGCAGACCAAGTGGTATCATAATGCTCTTTTTAGAATTTACTGACCTGATGCATGTACTAAATCTTGCCAGAGAAAAGCGTTTCTTGTAAGGTCTGATCATAATAGCTACATTTCACAGGATCTCTTCAATGCAACAAATGCCAGACGCACAGGAATTCCTAACTCTTTGTCCCCATTTAAGATCCATGAGCATTTGTTATGGCATACTACATCCTTGTCTTTGTAAAATTACTTATGAGGGTGTTTCTCGCTCGTTTGAAGATCCATCCACACTAAAACTGTTTTTTCAATACATTACTGGAACACCTATGGACACAAATGCTTAATGTTCTTAAATTGACACATTGATAATGTTTCTAGACTTCTCATTTCTCTGTTGTGGTTTTTTGCTCTTTGTATTTTAAAAATGTAGGTTATGTGGCCTAAATATCTTATTATATTTATTATCTTTCCTCTTTTAGTTCCTTCTTTCTCCATTGTTATTCTTGTTTCCAGGTGTGAACATGCCCGATTCATATTCTTCTCTTCTCTTACTTCAGATTTTGTCCTTGATATGTCTCTATTTCTCTCTATTTTTCTATTCTCTTTTCATTTGTTCTATCCCTATATCCTCCTTCTCTCTCTCCTCCTCATTTTCTACCTCCTGTCTCCTGTCCTTATATTCATAAGAGTGTATATTTATATTATCTCCCTATGTGCTTATTAATTTCATCATGTTACCCACCTTTTGTTAATTGGTGTCTTTTTGTTTCCACTGTCACTCATGCAGTTCGTCATCATTGTGCCTATATCCCTGTTACCTAAACATAAGTATGTTTATTGTCGTAACATGGAACGATCGTGGTATTGGTCATCCTATCAAGCATCAAAAGGTACTTTCTCATTTATCAAAACTTAATTGCCAGATTTCTTCTTTGCTAGAAACCCATTGCAATGATGTTGAATCTCTTAAACTCAAATGTCAATGGGTGAGTCAGGTTGTCTTCTCCTCGACTGTTAACCGTAAGGGTGGTGTTGCCATCCTCTGTAATAAATCTTTAAATTTGAAAATTGTATCTACTGAAAATGATGTGAATAAACGATGGGTAATACTTAACGCTACGTTCATAATAAACAGGTCACTTTCCTAAATATTTATGGACCAGTTAAGTTTGATCCAGAATTTTGGCATACTATTAAATTTAATGTATCCTCATTCACCAATCCCAATATTATTGTTGCTGGAGACTTCCATAATTGGATGGACCCCTTTTCCGAAAGAAAATCAGATTGTAAATTCAAGCATGATAAATCACATAAAGCATTTCAAGCTGCTATTGCCTCTTTTCCACTCTATGATGCCTGGAAAAATAGTAACCCTGATAAACAGGAGTTTACATATTTTTCAAATGTTCACAACATCATGTCTCGTATAGATTACATTTTGATCTCAAAACCTTTACTCCCCACACTCCAAATGTCTGAGATTGGCTCCGTCTTCATTTCTGATCATGCCCCTGTTTCTGTATTTTTTGATCTATCCCTTGTTACTCCCAAACATGCTAGATAGAGATTTATTAATTCCTTTATTATCTGATCAAACTTATATTTCAGATGCTACCTCCTTTATAAAATAATTCTTCCAACTGAACAAACCATGTGCCACTTCTATTCACAATAATTGGGATGCCTTTAAAGCCTCTTTAAGAGCCTTTACCATTTGTTATACTGCTAGAAAAAAAAGAAATTACATTCCATAGAACTTTCCACCCTAACTCATATTACAAATCTTGAACATGCTTACTATGCCTCTAAATCCGCTGATCACCTTCAGGACCTCATCAAGGCTAAGTCTAATTTAAATAAACTAGCTACAACTGGTGCTTGTAATATTCTACTCAAAATAAAATCTAAATACCATGGGGGTCAGAATAAGGTACAATGTTGGCTAACTATTTAAAAGTTAAGTCGGAAAGGAAAGCCATTGAACCTATTCGCAATGATCACATTAACACTTTACTACATTCTGATTCAGAACTTTGGAATGTGGAGCACTCCATTACAGACAATGGAGTGCTCCGTGCTTCTACGGGCTGGTGAAGCCTGGCAAAGCAACATTCCAATGTTTTTACAAAGGACTCTCGGAGCCCGAGTGGATCTAAACCCCCACGGGCTCTGAAAGGCATTTGTTTTATTTGTTAGAACATTCTGCTCTCTAGTGGCAGAATGTTCTAATAGCCTTATAGCACCTTCGTACCTGGGCTATTCCTGCTATTAAAGTCCCGCTCCCTTGTTAAAGTCTGTCACCTTTGGCTCGGGCCTTTAACGCTGGGGTGGGCCTTTAATAGCTGGTATAGCCTGCTATGGCGGGCTATAAAGCAAAAGACACACAATTGATGGGCGGAATAAAGAACAAATCAAAACATTCACCCCCAGTCAAAAGATCTGGGTTAAATCCATCATTCTTTTGCTCACCATAGCATCCCAGTTTAGACCTGGCTATATAAAAATCAGTCTTGACCCTGTGCCTCTTGGGAAAAGTCCAGCCTGAACTGCCAAGCCAGGTCCTCCCTGGACCGGAAACAAGCATCCTAGGACTGATTTGGGGGTTTCACCTCTCTTCAGCATGGATAGCTTGATTCCAGTGTCACAGTGAGCTCAGGACCCACGTCTGTTATTATAAAGAAACAATGGTCCTGGGCCAATTATTCAAGGAAGAGTTAGATTAACAGAATTAACAACTTATTTGAGCGTACATTAATCAGCTCCCAAACGTAAGTAAATCGTGAAAATAAATGTGCAGAAAAAAACACTAAGTATTGTTATAATGTATTTATTTAGTCATTTAAAGGAACAATCATTAGAGGGTCACGAAGATGGGAAAATGTTCTAGGGAACGTGCAAGATGGAGTGCTCAAGTGTATATATAGGAGGCAAGAGAGCTCAATGTGTGTAGAAAAGTAAAGGGCATATATTTACAAGACTGTACAAAACTGATAATCAATAAACAGTTAGATGCAACTTGGCCACATGCAAATTATTCATTAGAATTTGTAAGGAGAGTTTCCTTAAGGCTGTAAACAGGGGTAATGGGGAAGGGGAAATTGGTATAGGTGCGGTAGGGGGTAGCATCGACATTTCGATCTGGCTTATTGGCAAAGGAGGGACTTTAATACCTCAGCTATGCGGATTTTCCTCAGGGAGCGGGGGCTGCTACCACGATGGAGTAAGTACGTCGGTCAGATTGTCTCCAGTTGTAAAAATCACGTTGTGCCCTGGATTGCCTGATTCATTCAGCTAACTTTTGCCACAAATACGGATCTGAATATTACGTTCCATGGATGGTTTGGGCACCACCGCCATGGTCTATATCTACTGAATAATGGGAATTGTCCTTAGCTGGCCCTTGCCACGTTACAGGCATTGGTGTTACCTCGTTTTGGACTCCAATTGAGCATTGCAAGAGTGATGAGGGTCACTTCACCCGTCCCCTAGTCCTGAGGAAGATCCGCATAGCTGAGGTATTAAAGTCCCTCTTTTGCCGATAAGCCGGATCGAAACGTCGACGCTACCCCCTACCACACTTGGACCAATTTCCCCTTCCCCATTACCCCTGTTTACAGCCTTAAGGAAACTATCTTTACAAATTCAAATGAATAATTTGCATGTGGCCAGGTTGCATCTAACTGTTTATTGATTATCAGTTTTTGAAGTCTTGTAAATATATGCCCTTTACTTTTCTACACACTTTGAGCTCTCTTATATATTCACACTTGAGCACTCCTTACACGTTCCCTAGAACATTTTCCTACCTTCTTGACCCTCTAATGATTGTTCCTTTAAATGACTAAATAAATATATTGTAATAATACTTAGTGGTTTTTTCTGCACATTTATTTTCACGATTTACAGACGTTTGGGAGCTGATTAATGTAAGCTCAAATAGGTTGTTAATTCTGTTAATCTAACTCTTCCTTGAATAATTGGTCCAGGACCATTGTTTCTTTATAATAACCGATACCCAGGTCCAGGGACCTTTTGGGAATACCCCATTGTTTATAATGGCAGGACCCACGTCTGGGCATACCTGGCGCACTTAGGGTGAGAATGCAAAAGACAAACAATTGATGGACGGAATGCATAACAAATCAAAACATTCACCCCCAGTCAAAAGATCTGGGCTAAATCCATCATTCTTTTGCTCACCATACCACCCCAGTTTAGAACTGGCCATCTGCAAATCAGTCTTGACCCTGTGCTTCATGGGAACAGTCCAGCCCGAACTGCCAAGCCAGGTCCTCCCTGGACCAGAAACAAGGACCCAAGGACAGTTTCAGGGTTTTACCCCTCATCATCTAGGATAGCTTGAATCCAGGGGCACAGTGTGCCTGGGACACACGTCTGGACATACCCGGCATACTTAGGGTGAGGAAGCAAAAGACACACAATTGATGGACGAAGTGAGTTAAAGAACGATGATGGATTCAAACCAAATCTGTGACTGGGGGTGAGTGTCTGAAAAGTTTAAGGGCTCCATCCATCATCTCCTTGTGTTTGCTTTGTTTGCCCTAAAATGGCATTGTATGCTCAGGTGTGGCTCCCTTGCTCACGTTACCACTGGATTCAAACTAGCCTGGCTGATGAGGGGTGTTACCCGAAAACCAATCCCTGGATGCTTGTTTCCGGTCCAGGAAAGTCCTGGCCTGGCAGTTTGGGCTTGACTGTTCCCAGGAGGCACAAGGTCTAGACTGATTTGTATATAGCTGGGTCTGAAATGGGGTGGTGAATTGAGCTAAAGAACGATGATGGATTCAACCCAGATCTGTGACTGGGGGTGAGTGTCTGAAATGTTTCAGCGCTCCATCCATCATCTCCTTCTGTTTGCTTTGTTCACCCTAATTTGGCAGGGTATGCCCAGATGGGGGTCCCTTGCTAACTTTACCACTGGATTCAAGCTAGCCTGGCGGATGAGAGATGTTATCCCAAAACCGGTCCTAGGATGCTTGTTCCTGGTCCAGGGAAGTCCTGGCTTGGCAGTTTGGGCTGGACTGTTCCAGTGAGGCACAGGGTCAAGAGTGATTTGCATATAACTGGGTCTGAAGTAGGGTGGTAAAGGGAGTTAAAGAACGATGATGGCTTCAACCCAGATCTGTGACTGGGGGTGAGTGCTTGAAAAGTCTCAGCGCTCCGTCCATCATCTCCTTGTGTTTGCTTTATTATATTCAGAACAGCTAGTCAAGAGTGCGCAGATTTACTACATGATTTAAGAACTGTTAGCTCTTTAACAACATTCCCGAAAGTTGGAGAGGCTCTGTTCTGATAGCAGTACACAAAACAGGCTCTAGAAATAAACTAGATAATCATGGGCTCATAGCCTTGCTGGACGTGCATAGCAAAGTATTCGCAAAAGTACTTCTTAAAGAGCTGGAGCAAAGAGTAATGGTCATTGAGCTAATTCCATGTACCTAGACGGTTCTCTGAAAAGAATGTGGGCCAGAGGACAATCTGATAACAGTGGATGATCTTTCAGAAGCAGCAATGGAAAAGGGTGCTCCACTTTTGAACACAGCACTCATAGACTTTTTCACCGCTTTTCATTGCATGAACAGAGGATTATTGTGGACTAAACTCCAAAATTGGGGCATTCCAACGCAATTATTAAATGACATAATCAGTCTCTTCAGCCAGGATAGCTTAATTCCAGTGGCACAGGGAGCCCAGGACCCACGTCTGAGCATATCTGGCGCACTTAGGGTGAGAAAGCAACGCACACACAATTGATGGACGGAATGCAGAACACATCAAAAAATTAACCCCCAGTCAAAGGATCTGGGTTAAATCCATCATTCTTTTGCTCATCATACCACCGCAGTTTGAACCTGGCCATATGCAAATCAGTATTGACCCTCTGCCTCATGGCAAGAGTCCAGCCCAAACTGCCAAGCCAGGTCCTCCCTGGACTGGAAACAAGCATCCTTGAACCGTTGTCGGGGTTTCAACCCTCTTCGGCCAGGATAGCTTGATTCCAGTGGCACAGTGAGCCCAGAACCCACGTCTGGGCATTCCTGGCACACTTAGGGCGAGAAAGCAAAAGACACACAATTGATTGACGGAATGCAGAACAAATCAAAACATTCACCCCCAGTCAAAAGATCTGGGTTAAATCCATCATTCTTTTGCTCACCATACCACCCCAGTTTAGACCTGGCCATATGCAAACTAGTCTTGACCCTGTGCCTCATGGGAACAGTCCAGCCGAAACTGCCAAGCCAGGTCCTCCCTGGACCGGAAACAAGCATCCTCGGACCGTTTTTGGGGTTTCACCCCTCTTCAGCCAGGATAGCTTGATTCCAATGGCACAGTGAGCCCAGGACTCAAGTCTGGGCATACCGGGCGCACTTAGGGCGAGAAAGAAAAAGCCACACAATTGATGGATGAAATGCAGAACAAATCAAAACATTCACCCCCAGTCTAAAGACCTGGGTTAAATCCATCATTCTTTTGCTCACCATACCACCCCAGTCTTGACCCTGTGCCTCATGGGAAAAGTCCAGCCCGATCTCCCAAGCCAGGTCCTCCCAGGACCGGAAACAAGCATCCTAGGACCGGTTTCAGGGTTTCACCCCTCTTCAGCCAGGACAGTTTGATTCCAATGGCACAGTGAGCCCAGGACTCAAGTCTGGGCATACCGGGCGCACTTAGGGCGAGAAAGAAAAAGCCACACAATTGATGGATGAAATGCAGAACAAATCAAAACATTCACCCCCAGTCTAAAGACCTGGGTTAAATCCATCATTCTTTTGCTCACCATACCACCCCAGTCTTGACCCTGTGCCTCATGGGAAAAGTCCAGCCCGATCTCCCAAGCCAGGTCCTCCCAGGACCGGAAACAAGCATCCTAGGACCGGTTTCAGGGTTTCACCCCTCTTCAGCCAGGACAGTTTGATTCCAATGGCACAGTGAGCCCAGGACTCAAGTCTGGGCATACCTGGCACACTTAGGGCGAGAAAGAAAAAGACACACAATTAGCTCATTCCCCCGCCCCAGATCAGACATGGCCATATGCAAATCAGTCGGACCCTGTCCATCATCCCCTTTGGTTTTGCTTTGTTCGCCCTAAGTTGGCAGGGTATGCCCAGACATGGGTCCCTTGCTCACTTTGTCACTGGATTCAAGCAAGCCTGGCTGATTATGGCTGATTAGCCAGAAACCGGTCCCAGGATGCTTGTTTCCGGTCCAGGGAAGACATGGCTTGGCAGTTCGGGTTGGACTGTTCCCATGAGGCACAGGGTCAGACTGATTTGCATATGGCCATGTCTGAACTGGGGTGGCGGAGTGAGCTAATGAATGATGATGCATTAAACCCAGATCAGTTGACCGGGGGTGAGTGCTTGCAATGTTCAATGTCCGTCTATTATCCCGTTTGGTTTTGCTTTGTTCGCCCTAAGTTGGCAGGGTATGCCCAGACGTGGGTCCCTTGCTCCCTTTGCCACTGGATTCAAGCAAGCCTGGCTGATTATGGCTGATTCGCCAGAAACCAGTCCCAGGATGCTTGTTTCTGGTCCAGGGAAGACATGGCTTGGCAGTTCGGGCTGGACTGTTCCCATGAGGCACAGGGTCAGACTGATTTGCATATGGCCATGTCTGAACTGGGGTGGCGGAGTGAGCTAATGAATGATGATGCATTAAACCCAGATCAGTTGACTGGGGGTGAGTGCTTGCAATGTTCAATGTCCGTCCATTATCCCCTTTGGTTTTGCTTTGTTCGCCCTAAGTTGGCAGGGTATGCCCAGAAGTGGGTCGCTTGCTCACTTTGCCTCTGGATTCAAGCAAGCCTGGCTGATGATGGCTGATTAGCCAGAAACCAGTCTCAGGATGCTTGTTTCCCGTCCAGGGAAGACATGACTTGGCAGTTCGGGCTGGACTGTTCCCATGAAGCACAGGGTCAGACTGATTTGCATAAGGCCATGTCTGAACTGGGGTGGCGGAGTGAGCTAATGAAGGATGATGCATTAAACCCAGATCAGTTGACTGGGGGTGAGTGCTTGCAATGTTCAACACTCCGTCAATCATCTCCTTTGGTTTTGCTTTTTACGGCGGGCTACAAGGCTATATTATTCCCAAACTTGATAAAGATCCCTCCCTATGTCAAAATGATCGCTCCATCTCATTAATCAATTATGACTGTACATTGTTTGCTAAAATCCTTGACTCTAAATTAGAGGGCGTTATACCCTTGCTGGTGAAAGCTGATCAATCTGGCTTTGTTAAAGGTAGGCTGACTTCAGATAACGCTAGAATCTTTTCTAATATCCTTACAATGGCAAAACAATATCCTGATCCTTTACTGTATTGTCTCTTGATGCTGAAAAAGCTTTTGACCTCATAAATTGGCAGTTTATGTTCAAGACTCTTCACTGGTTTTGGTTTTGTTCCCAAATGTATCTTGTTTATCAAACTATTGTATTCTGAACCCCGTGCATGTGTTCCTGTTCACAGTTTTTTATCCCCTTATTTTAACTTATATAGGGGTACTAGGAAAGGCTGTCCCCTTTCTCCCTTTTGGTTCCTTTTATGGCGTGAACCTTTTCTTGAACACATTCGTTGAAAATCTTTGATGACTGGCTTTCCACATAACTCTCATGAAATTCAGCTATCTGCTTATGCAGACGATATTTTGATTTACCTTTCAAAACCCTTAACTTCCTTGCCTTTTTTTCTGCAGGAAAATGGCCTATATTCTAAAGTATCTGGCTACAAATTGAATTTTTCTAAAACTGAGATTTTAACCATTAAGGTGCCGATTCGGATCCTAGAAAAATTTCCCCAGTCCGAATTGAATCTGGACTTTTTTCCGTCCGAATCGTACAAGTAGCGTACAAACTGCCAAGTACGATTCGCATGGGAAAACTCCATACGAATCACATCGGGAAAATTTCCCCACACGTCCTCGGGTCGGAAATTGTGTGCGACACATCCCCGGACAATTTACCGTACGATTCGGAAAAATGAAGTCCGCCCGCGCAAGTACGATCACTCCCGTCCTTTCGATTTCACAACTGTATGGAAAAAACACCGTACGGACCGAACACCCATAGCAACCATGGAGACACGTGCCCGCATACGCACCAAACACCCCACCGCAGACCCCGCATGTACGTGCAAAACGCCCCCCGGCCGCGGATGTAGGCGCCGAACCCCCACCAGTGTATGCATGGAGCGTACCCCCACCCATGAATGCATGGAGCGTACCAACTCCCCACCCGTGTATGTACGGACCGTACCCACACCCGTGTATGAATGGAGCGTACCAACACCCCACCAGTGTATGTACGGACCATACCCCCACCCGTGTATGTACGGACTGTACCCCCACCCGTGTATGCATGGAGCGTACCAACTCCCCACCCGTGTATGTACGGACCGTACCCCTACCCCACCCGTGTATGTACGGACCGTACCCCCACCCCACCCATGTATGTACAGACCATACCCCCACCCGTGTATGTACGGACCGTACCCCCACTCGTGTATGCATGGAGCGTACCAACTCCCCACCAGTGTATGTACGGACCGTACCCCCACCCGTGTATGCATGGAGCGTACCAACTCCCCACCCGTGTATGTACAGACCGTACCCCCATCCGTGTATGTACGGACCCTAAACCCAGCTCCCCTGTATGTACGGACCGTACCCCCACCCGTGTATGCATGGAGCGTACCAACTCCCCACCCGTGTATGTACGGACTGTACCCCCACCCATGTATGCATGGAGCGTACCAACTCCCCATCCGTGTATGAACGGACCGTACCCCCACCCGTGCATGCATGGAGCGTACCAACTCCCCACCCGTGTATGTACGGACCATACCCCCACCCGTGTATGAATGGAGCGTACCAACACCCCACCAGTGTATGTACGGACCGTACCCCCACCCGTGTATGTACGGACCATACCCCCACCCATGTATGCATGGAGCGACCAACTCCCCGCCCGTGTATGTACGGACCGTACCCCCACCCGTGTATGCATGGAGCGTACCAACTCCCCACCAGTGTATGTATGGACCGTACCCCCACCCATGTATGCATGGACCGTACCAACTCCCCACCCGTGTATGTACGGACCGTACCCCCACCCCACCCGTGTATGTACGGACCATACCCCCACCCGTGTATGTATGGACCATACCCCACTCGTGTATGCATGGAGCGTACCAACTCCCCACCAGTGTATGTACGGACCGTACCCCCACCCGTGTATGCATGGAGCATACCAACTCCCCACCCGTGTATGTACAGACCGTACCCCCATCCGTGTATGTACGGACCCTAAACCCAGCCCCCCTGTATGTACGGACCGTACCCCCACCCGTGTATGCATGGAGCGTACCAACTCCCCACCCGTGTATGTACGGACCGTACCCCCACCCGTGTATGCATGGAGCGTACCAACTCCCCATCCGTGTATGTACAGACCGTACCCCCACCCGTGCATGCATGGAGCATACTAACTCCCCACCCGTGTATGTACGGACCGTACCCCCACCCGTGTATGAATGGAGCGTACCAACACCCCACCAGTGTATGTACGGACCGTACCCCCACCCGTGTATGTACGGACCATACCCCCACCCATGTATGCATGGAGCGACCAACTCCCCGCCCGTGTATGTACGGACCGTACCCCCACCCGTGTATGCATGGAGCGTACCAACTCCCCACCAGTGTATGTATGGACCGTACCCCCACCCATGTATGCATGGAGCGTACCAACTCCCCACCCGTGTATGTGTGGTAAATATTTCGTTACCGGTACTATTTTTTATGCGGTAAAGTCTATTAAGAATAACTCAGTAAAATGAGAGGCAGAATCCGTGGTATTAGAGGTTTTAAAAAGGCTTTATTCCTATACAAAGGAATACAATTCGAATTGTAGGCGTTCTATTCCATCACCACGAAAGTTCAGGAAGGAAGGGCATATATTATTGACAGGTAATCATTTTTATAGAAAAGGCATTACAGTGAAACAGATGCAGTAGGCGTATCAACTGATAAGACAAAATAGAATATGCATGCGTAACTAGAATAGGCGTAACTAGAAAACGTCATCATACATGATGTCACAAGTGGGTGGATCCATAAGAGAATCCTGCAATGTCAGCAGAAATATTTGGCAGAGATGCGTGCGCAGCCGCATGACGTGTGATTGACGTGCAACTAGAGGGAGAAAGGGACTTGACATTTAGCTCTACATGTGGAGACAGAAGTCTGGGGTTATGTCAACCTAATCCCAAATCATATCTAATATCCTATGTTTAAAGAACTGTGTTATCCAAAAAGAGAGGTCTCTTTAGGATAGAATCTTATTCTATACTGACTATACTGACTGTTAGTGCGTGTACAAGCGTCTAAGTGTCTACACTAGATGCGAGGGGGTAGGAGTATTCCATGGTAACAGGGCTATGAATTACTTGCATGAGGACAGCGAGGCCTGGCCCTTTGCACGGTAGCTGGAGGAATGTTTACCTAAACTGCTAGACAGGAATGCATCGGATGAGGGGCGGAGGAGATAATCTTGAAGGTGAAATACAGTTTTTGGCAGGCGACGGGCTGGATCAGGCACCGTTAGCCACGCAGGGAGTGAGACAAAGTTCATGGTCACAGATACAGGCTCAGACTGGAGCTTTCAGAGGCAGAAGGTAGGAAAAGGCTTGATGACAGAATTCGGGCCTACTCGCCTGAATCTGTAAAATGTGGAAAGTGAACCACATAAAGTCGGTGGCCTTTCATACTTAGAAAAGGAATATCTGACCCATTCATAGTGGATCTGAAAGAGGACATGTTGACGGTGGACGCACATATATTTGCGTCTTCAAAACTGGAGCAGGAGGGAACATACATGTACGTATAGCATGTACATGGAGCCGTTGGGTTCTACGATAGGGGACATAGCTGATCACAAAATTCATATTTCCTCATTCCCTCCTTGTCCCCTTCGGACCCTTAGGAGATATCGATCTTCATCAATCCATCGATCTGTTCATATAGCATCATTTGCTCTTCTTTCTTCTTCCGGGATCTCGAACGAAAACTTGGATGTGGGATACACGAGGTGGCACACAGACCACAAATCGCTGGCCCACATTGTAAACATAAGCAGCAACTGAATAGTATGAGAAAGCCAATACCTAGGAAGGAGAGCATTCTCCATCCCCAGGCTGACAACACGCCCCAGAACCAACCGGACCAAGTCCAGGTGCCTGGACTCTGGTGTATCTGGCTTACAATCTTATGAAGGCGGGTTATGGCTTTATATACTGACGGCGATTTTCTGGTATGAAAATGCAACAACTTGATCCGATGACCCTACAAGCTCCGCCCCTATCGGCCAGGATGACGTCAAGGACAAGACGATTTTGAAGCACAACAATCCGCATAGCAGACTGCTCTTCTGTTAAATTGCCTAAGGCGGAAATAGTTTCGTTCACTACTGCTTCAAGGGTTCTGGTTAATCTACGTATCAGCTTACTATTAGTGACTGTACCTATATAGGGAAAGAAACCTTTATTGAAATCTGTGTATTTTTCCCATGCTGTTTCAGTGTAATCAACAATTGGGAGATCTCTCTGCTGTCTATTGTGTACTAAATGGGTATTTCTATAATAATCAGGAGGAGCTAGGAAAACAGGTGGTAGAAGGAAAGCTATGTAACAGGTACCATCCCAATCTAAAGGTAGGCGTATATATGCGGTCTGGCCACATATAAAGTAGGAATGACGAGAAGCTCTAAATGTAGACTTGCCTTGATCACTGAATTTTATTACAGTGGTGCAATTACTATGGCCCATGTGTATGGAGCCATTCTTTCTTATACATAGTTCCCCCTTTACTGGGAATACGGACATGGCGGGCAAGATTGGTGTAGCTTCAGATTCAACGTTCAGGATCATGAGGTTAAGTGTAAAATTACCTAATCCATATACTTCATTTTCTAGATCAGTTCCTGTTCTTTTGGGAAGTCCCTCCTTGTTAGGGTAGCAGACTTTAAGCAAAACTAAGTTCAGGTTTCCCCATACCCAGTTGTCTTGATGAACTGCGGAATTTGAATCTAGGGAATTAATCAAACTAAACCATGCTCCACAGGAGCCATTGTGTGTGAACGGATAGGGAAAGAGGGGCAAAACTCCCTTATAGTTCTGATAGGGAGGGAGTCGGCCACATATCCAACAATTTGTGGCATTGCTGGTTTGATGGGAATGATGTAGCATACTAATGAAAGTGTTATTGCACAGCGCAAATCTATAGGACAATTCATGTGGAGGTAATTCACTAAAAGAATGTTCTGCAGTTATATTATAAGCACGCTTAGGAATAGGGTAATACATGTGCAATAGGATGCTGACAATGATGATCAGAAGACTTAGAAAAAACAAAATTAATAATGTTACTGTACAATGACTACGAAATGATTTACAATACGCATGCTTTTTGAGCAGCATTTGATTATTTCTTTCTCTATTCCGGTCCAGAGGATACATGTCAGAGACAAATTCAACCGATTCACCTTGGAGAGGACTTAAACAATCAAATTGTCTGACTTACTGGACCTCAATTTTAGTTTATACAGTTCTGGTTTCGTTAATTCAGCCAAAGGGAGCTTTGAGTCTGTTTGTGAGGGAATACAGGGTTGAGTCTCTACGCTGGATGGTAGTCCATAAAATTTCTTGATATGACTCGAGTGCAACCACCCTTTCCTTCCCTCGATTTTCACAGCTGTCCTTGTGGTAAGTAGAACCAACTTCGGTGACTTCCACCTAGGATCCAGTTGGGTCTTCCGGTCGAAATTCCTGACCAAAACCAGGTCACCAGGAACCACGTCATGGGGCTTCACCTCAGTATTGTCGGGAAAAGCTGCGGATACCTGTGAACGACAAGATTGTAGTGCAGACATCAAGGAAGCCAGGTAATCTGTCAGCATATTACAGTCAACATCAGTGATTTTACGAGGTATAGGCGTCCCCCACATATTTGATGGTCTACCGAAGATCACCTCATACGGGGATAGCCCTGTTCGAGAATGTGCTACCATTCTCATGTAAAAGAGCGCAACTGGTAAGGCTACTATCCAATCGACTCCTTTCTCTCTACATATTTTGGACAATCTAATTTTCAGAGTTTGATTATGGCGTTCCACGAGACCTGCCGCCTCGGGATGTCGGACACAGTGGAATTTCAATTGGTATCCTAATAGAAGGGAAACGTGTTTCATTAGTTCGGATGAGAACGGCTGGCCGTTATCTGAGTAGACAACACGTGGTAAACCGTACCGTGGGAAGAATTCTCGAACTAACTGTTTGGCAGTAGTCGGGGCAGTGTAATCTGAAACCGGGTATGCTTCTGTCCAACGGGAAAGAGCACAGACAACTACGAGAACATATTTGAATCCTCGACA
Source organism: Triturus cristatus (assembly GCF_964204655.1). Taxonomy (NCBI): domain Eukaryota; kingdom Metazoa; phylum Chordata; class Amphibia; order Caudata; family Salamandridae; genus Triturus; species Triturus cristatus. Next base: position 215,183,568 of record NC_140590.1, read on the forward strand.
TCGTTCCATCTGGATATAATCCATCTGGAGGACTTCAAAAGCATGATCGGGAGTTTGGAATCCACCCTGCTCTACGGGGATGCTTTTACCTGGATTAAACTGACAACATATCATACAGGTACGAACTTTTTGTTTCGCTGCGGCTCGCAAGTGTTTGTTGAACCAAATGTGTTGAATGCTGTCTAGCATAGCTTTTTCTCCTAGGTGCGCTGGACTATGTATTGTGTTAATGATGACTTGGACCATTGAGTCGGGAAGAAACCATATAGATTTTTCCTTCGTCATCCATCCTTGATCTGTTTGGATCCCTCCTAATTCAGTCCATTTCTTTATTTCTTCTGATGTCGCATGTGTCTGTATGTCAATTACATCAAGGGCGGGATCCTTAACTGTCATGCAATGTGTTGGTGTCAGGACTATCGTCTTTGTCATGTCAGTTGTGTGAGTCTGATCCTGAGCAGTCTGTTTAGCTGTTCTGTCAGCTAGGTCATTACCCTGAGAAATGATATCGGTAACTTTTGTGTGGGCTTTGCATTTCATAATCGATATTGCAGTAGGTAGATGAATCGCGTCTAATAGGGCTTGAATGAGGGGTCCGTGTTGGATGTGGGCACCGTGAGAAGTTAAATAACCTCTCTCTCGCCACAGTACGCCGAAGTCATGGACGACTCCGAATGCATAACGTGAATCTGTGTATATGTTGACTTTTTTATTTGTGGCTTGAATACAGGCTTGTGTCAGAGCGATGAGCTCTGCTGCTTGAGCTGACAAAGTGTTAATACAATTTGTTTCAATGACTTCAGTGTTTGTTGTGACTGCGTAAGCGGCCACTAACTCTCCTGTACTTGTTCTCATACATGACCCATCTACATATAATGTCAAGTCTGGATCTGTCAAAGGGATATCTGTCAAGTCTTGTCTGGGTTTCGTCGTGATAGTAATGACTTCGACACAATCATGTGCCAATGGATCTGTTCCGCCTACTGGTAACAGTGTGGCAGGATTTAACGTATTACAACGTCTGATTTCTATGTGTGGCTGAAACAATGTTAATTCGTAACCGGTGAGTCTCGCTATAGTCAAGTGTTGTGTTTGTGTACGGTTCAAGAGAACCTCTACTGCGTGTGGTACTTGTACTGTCAATTGATGTCCTAACACTATGGCATCGCTTTGTCTGATTGCTAAAGCTGTTGCTGCCACTGATTTCAGGCACGCTGGAAGTGCCTGAGCTACTGGATCTAATGTACTAGAGAAATAAGCACATGGTTTGTGTGATCCTGCTTGTTCCTGAGTGAGTACTGACAAAGCAGTACCTTCGCGTTCTGTAACAAAGAGTGTAAACTGTTTATTGTAACATGGTGTTGCTAGGACAGGTGCTTGGCATAAAGCTTTCTTTAAGCTTTCAAAGGCATGTGTATGTTCTGGAGTCCAAGGGAGGACAGTCGATGTGGCTGCCTCCTGTGTTGTCAACTGGATGAGTGGTTTTGCTAGAAATGCATATTGAGGGATCCACTGCCTACAGTATGAAGTGAGGCCTATAAAAGCCCGCACCTCCTTTTGTGTCTTGGGTGGTGGCATGTTAGCAATTAACTGGATGCGATCGGGTGTAAGCTGCCTTCCCTCCTTGGACAGCGAGTGCCCAAGATAAACAACTCGCGGGACACAGAATTGCAGCTTAGAAGGGGACACCTTGTGCCCCTTGTCGGCCAGAAATTTTAAAACCGTCAGTGACGCTTTTTCACATTCAGGTTCGCTTCGGGCGGTGATCAGCAGATCATCGACATATTGAAGCAAGGCAGTGTTAACTGGCATGTGGATACTGTCAAGTTCTCGTTTCAGTGCTTGGCTATAGATGCTGGGGCTTTCTGTAAATCCTTGAGGTGCGCGTGTGAATTTAAAACTTCGTCCATTTAAACTAAAACCGAAAAGATATTGACTTTCTGGATCAATTGGGACACTAAAGAAAGCATTCTTGAGATCAATTACAGTGAAAAACGTTGCTTCTGAGTCAATAGCTGTGAGTAATGAGGAGATATCTGGGACCACAGGGTATTGTGGTACAATGCATTTATTTAATTCGCGCAGATCAATAACTAATCGGTATACTGGCGGAGCTTTTGGATCCGTTCTTTTAAGAATCGGAATTATCGGGGAATTACATACATTGGAGTCAGTTTCGACAACCACTCCTTGTGTAATGAGCTCGTCAATGATTTGCAGTAAAGCCGTTACAGCATCTGGAGGTAACTTGTATTGTCGCATTCGTGGTAGTACCACTCCTGTCTTTAGTGTGACTCGATATGGTGTAATGTTCATGCATACTTAAACAAAGGGATCCACCCGCATGTATAGTAGATCAAGAGACTCCCGTTCATACCATGTGTGTCCCACGGTCGTGGAGAATACACATCAGTTGTTAAAATACCCCTCACACACCAAAAGGGCCCTTGGTGTCATGCTTCATCATAGGGGTCTTCCCGCCCCTCTACGGGACGGGGCGTGCTACGACCAACGTATACGTGGGAGCACTGTTCTTGGTGAGACTACTATGTGTAGTGCAAGGGTGTGCAAGGAAGGGTCAGGAGTGAGTGGAGAGTGATTTTAAAAAAATACCTGGCTCACTGGACTAGGAAAAATTTTTTTATTCTGCCATCTAAGCTGGTATTAGTAAAAAGGTGGGGGTGGAGGGTGTATGCCTCAATGAGCTTGACCTCCTGGTGTCGACATGTTTCGAAGCTTCCCCAAGCTTCTTCGTCAGGACCTAAGAAGATCCCTTCCAACGACGCACTGTGATGTGGTGAAAAATAGTGGGTGAAAAAATCAAATAGGAGGTAAATAGCCTCCAAGAGTTGGTAACGCCCCAATGGGTCTTACATACTCCTTGTAACTTGCTGCAAAGAGAACAATTTCCTCATGAGCTCATTTACCGAGTGGTTGGAGTGCCAAATAGGCTACGCCTCCTAGGATCAGTGTCCCGCTCAAATAACCACCCCGGTCGGCTCCGTCATCGACGGAGCCGACCGGGGTGGTTATTTGAGCGGGACACTGATCCTAGGAGGCGTAGCCTATTTGGCACTCCAACCACTCGGTAAATGAGCTCATGAGGAAATTGTTCTCTTTGCAGCAAGTTACAAGGAGTATGTAAGACCCATTGGGGCGTTACCAACTCTTGGAGGCTATTTACCTCCTATTTGATTTTTTCACCCACTATTTTTCACCACATCACAGTGCGTCGTTGGAAGGGATCTTCTTAGGTCCTGACGAAGAAGCTTGGGGAAGCTTCGAAACATGTCGACACCAGGAGGTCAAGCTCATTGAGGCATACACCCTCCACCCCCACCTTTTTACTAATACCAGCTTAGATGGCAGAATAAAAAAATTTTTCCTAGTCCAGTGAGCCAGGTATTTTTTTAAAATCACTCTCCACTCACTCCTGACCCTTCCTTGCACACCCTTGCACTACACATAGTAGTCTCACCAAGAACAGTGCTCCCACGTATACGTTGGTCGTAGCACGCCCCGTCCCGTAGAGGGGCGGGAAGACCCCTATGATGAAGCATGACACCAAGGGCCCTTTTGGTGTGTGAGGGGTATTTTAACAACTGATGTGTATTCTCCACGACCGTGGGACACACATGGTATGAACGGGAGTCTCTTGATCTACTATACATGCGGGTGGATCCCTTTGTTTAAGTACGCTTCATTGGGAGGAAGTATCCACCTCCACCACTCGTTGAGTGGAACCTCTCTACTCCCCCCTTTGTTTTTCTTTCCGTAATGTTCATGCAACCAACATCAGTGGGGCCTTGTGCCCATAAATGTGTAGGTAAATTCTGCAGTCGGTGATCCATGTCTCTGGATACGTAGTGACCTTTAAAGTCACGTAAAAATAGTCGTACTCCTTCCGGAGAACAACATATTATGGCTCCTAGAGCTTTCAATGTTTTTATACCTAACAAGTTTTCTGGACATGATTTAGTAAGCAACAAATCTGTAGTACATGTTAATGGACCGACTGTAAGTGGAAGAGGTTGTGTTACGTCATTTATTATAGGTTTTCCTGAGAATCCAAGGGAAATATTTTGTGAGCCTGAGAGGGGTGCCCCTGGAACTTCACTGCGTCTTATAGTTGTTCTGCTTGCCCCTGTATCAAGTAAAAACTTTCTGTCTTCCCCTAATAGTTCACTATGTACATAAGGTCCCTCTTGGTCTACAGGAACCTCTATAAGGGGTAAGCCAACTTCCCTCTCTAGGCTATCTCATGAGTATCGCTGATAATCGGGATAATCTGTTTGTGCGTACTGATACATTTGTTGTGTTGTTGCTTGTGTTGCAGCAACAGGCTGCGCTTGTGGTGGTGCTACGATCTGTTGTGGAGCTGCCTGTTGCGGAGCTAATTGTTGCGGAGCTAACCTAGGTTGTGCATTCTGAGGGATTTGTTGTTGATTCTGATCCTGTCTAGGTGGACGTGGTCTCTCATGTGTTCTACCTGTGGCAATATTATGTTTCAGGACTGGACAATCGTGTATATAATGACCTGGTTGTTTACAATAGTTGCATGTCCCTTTCGCAGGACCTGCGGAATCACCCTTTTGATGACTATCGGCTGGAACTGACTGTGCAACAAGCAGTTTCATTTTCGTATCTTTCATACGTCTTTGTTCGTGTTCTTGTTCTTCTCTAATTCTATTGTGGTGATATTGTAACATCTGTAGCATCTGTGATGGGGTATTACCTTGCCAGGTACTTTCGAATTTCAATACTCTATTCTTGACTTGTAGCAGAGAATTTTCAACTAATTTTGTCACAAACAGATGTGGATATGACTCACTACTGGCTTTTATGCCACTGTTTATACTAAAACATTTTTCAAATCGGGAATAGAAATCACTAGTGTCTTCATCTGGTTTTTGTTTACAGGCTGAGATTGCACCCCAGTCTTCCTTTTTCGTAGTTAATAAACGTGGCAGTACCTGTATTAGTAATCCTGCTAGTGCTGTAGTCTTTTCCCCAAGCCCTGCTCCTGCAGCTCGGGCCTTTTCTTCGTTTTCTAATGCTGTCCAATCTATCTTTTGGTCTCCCACCTCCCATTCCTTTTCTTTGAGTTTCTCATAAACACCGGCAGGTAATAGGACCTTTAATATTTTCATAATGTCGGGGTAGGTATACTCTCCCATGAGTAACATGTCTTTTATCTCACGATGGAAACCTGCTGGGTCCTTGTCATGGCTGGGTACTACTTTCTTCATTTCTAATAATTCCAGTTTAGTTATAGGCGTGTACACAAACACGCGTGTAAAATTATCACCGGCACCTCTAATTGGGTGTACTTCGCGTAACGGATTCTGTCTATCTATGTGATACATTTTTCTTCCCATGATGGGAACTGGAACGTGTTCTGGGCATACGAAATTTAAATATTGATTTCGGGATTCTAGAATTTCCTTAATCAAATCAGTACCTGACCCTCTCCATATATTCGTGAGTAGTTCTGTCAATATGTCAGGTAAGGGTCCTGGATCGGAGTGTTGGCCTTTATATAATATAAGGAGGTGTTGAACCATGTATATACTAGCTAAACGCTGTTCATATGGGTCTAGATTCAGAAACGTGTGTGCAAGTACATCATCATTGTATTCGCCGGGACTGTCAGCCCATTGTACTGCTGACCTGGCTAATTCTTGTTCGTCCATGGAATCAAGCACGTGGTATCCCCTTCGATCTCGGAGTAATTTATCAGCGGCTTGGAATAAGTGTTCAGGGGATTTCGTATTTAGCATAGGGTTTGGAAGATGTCTATTACATTCTGGACGTATTGGACGTATTGGGTCGTTAAAACCTCTGGTATTATTATGGGATCTTCCTCTACCTACATAAGCTATTGTATCTACTTGGTCTGATTCTTGCTCCTCCACCTCTCTGTTTAAGTCAGCGGCGTCTACCTCTAATCTTTCTTCGTGTATTCGTTCTATTTCTTTGCGGATCTTTCGGTACATAGCTACTATACATAACTGTTTATCGTGTCTCCCTTCTGATTCTGGCCCCAAGTGACAAGTTTTTGCATTTCTTCCGGATTTACCCCAGGCCGGTCTTGATTTCTGATTACACAGTTTATGAGGAAACGTAACAGTTGTCCCTGTACCTCCACTTTCTGGTACTCCATGGCTCTGCTAATACTTTCAGGACCTCGTCCTGACTGGACAAAGTGATATATATTTTCTAAATGTGTAGCCATTCCTGGTAGCTTCGTTAAATATATTGCAGCTCGTCGAATACGTAGTGATGACAGCAGCATTTCGTCCCGTTTACCGGGCACAGGATCATATCTACAATCTACTAGAAGTTCCTTGAGCATGTCGGGAGTTGCTAGTTTGGGCGTACGTTGGTGTGCTAATTCTCTAAGGGAAAATGTATTTCCTCTGGGTGGCGTAGAAAAAATGTCTGTCGTACCTCCTGTAGCACCATCTGGGGTGCTGGACGTGAAAGGATTTGTTGAAGGTGAGACAGCAACCGTCGTTGCGGGAAAAGCTGTAGAAACAGATGTGCTTGTCGGAATGTGTGTCGGAGCTGGTTGTTGTGGAGGTACAGACGGAGAATCTTGGCGATGCGCATCATCGGCAAGCAGTCTATGTGGTACGGTATTTGCATACTCGGGAGCTGCGTCATCTAAATAAGAGGAAAGGAAAACATCTTCTGCGGTTCTAGGATGCCCCTTGGGATGTGCTTTTATCGGAAACAATGGAGGTGGCAAGTCTTTTGGTATTTCCGGAGTAGCCTTAGGTAACCCTTCGGCCAGAAGTGGATACATACCATTCATAAGGGCGTTTCTTTGTCTGTCTACTTGTTCTGATTTTACTCGGGTACCTTCCTCAAGTAATAGATTTTCCCGGGTTTTATTTGAATTCTCTCTACCTTTCTCTTCCTGTCTGAGTGCTTTTTCCGTGCGTCTATATGATTCTTTACGCCATAATTCAATGGCATCTTTCTGCGACTGTCAGGCTTTCTTTTTCCATAATTCTTCTTCTACTCTCATGATGCAATCTGCATCCCAGGTCCCCGCTGCGGGCCATCTCTGACTCTCTGGTAATTCTTTGGTGTAGTCCACCCATAAATCAAGAAATAATACGGCATCTAGGCCATGCTTATGATACATAAGTATCCTGGAGTGTCCCTAGGTGGGATGGGAACAGCTTCTTCAAGTACACCTTTTCTAGTTTTGATCTGTCTTAGTTTCGAAAAGAGCGGCATTTTTAAACCTTATTACTAGAACACACTTTATACAAGAAAACACAATAATGAACAGTCATTCACACCACAATATATAGAACGTATTTAAAACATTTAACACTTAACAGTTTTACGAACAATGATAACTAATAGAAAACTAGTTACTGACATAATACTGACACTAGATAATACTTATTTATATTTATTTATATGCAAAACATACTATATATACTGCTAAACAGTACAGATACACTGCTAAAACAGTGCAGACCGGATTTGTGTACCCAAACCCGTCTTGACCGGCACAGACTATGTGCACGTTAAATGCCTCCCCGGTAATGGTACTCACCGGGTAGCTCGGAACGGAAGGCCTCGGAACGGAACTGAAACTGGACCGGACTGGATTCGACTCGACTGGACTCGGAACTTCGGAACCTGGCGGGTCTCTGTATACCTCGGATCTTGCTCTCTCAGCTAGGCTCTGGTCGGGATACTTCGCACTTCTCACCGCCTCGTCTGGGTGTTGATCGCAGCCTCAGTCGTCCCCGCTTGGCCGGAGGGACATACAGGAAATCCTGCAGATACGCGTTTTTGTCCGTTCAGCTGTGGCAGGAGACCGGGCCTGCAACGCACCGCCGGCGCGTGAGATGAGAAAGTGTCCCTATTCGGGCGCCAATTTATGTGGTAAATATTTCGTTACCGGTACTATTTTTTATGCGGTAAAGTCTATTAAGAATAACTCAGTAAAATGAGAGGCAGAATCCGTGGTATTAGAGGTTTTAAAAAGGCTTTATTCCTATACAAAGGAATACAATTCGAATTGTAGGCGTTCTATTCCATCACCACGAAAGTTCAGGAAGGAAGGGCATATATTATTGACAGGTAATCATTTTTATAGAAAAGGCATTACAGTGAAACAGATGCAGTAGGCGTATCAACTGATAAGACAAAATAGAATATGCATGCGTAACTAGAATAGGCGTAACTAGAAAACATCATCATACATGATGTCACAAGTGGGTGGATCCATAAGAGAATCCTGCAATGTCAGCAGAAATATTTGGCAGAGATGCGTGCGCAGCCGCATGACGTGTGATTGACGTGCAACTAGAGGGAGAAAGGGACTTGACATTTAGCTCTACATGTGGAGACAGAAGTCTGGGGTTATGTCAACCTAATCCCAAATCATATCTAATATCCTATGTTTAAAGAACTGTGTTATCCAAAAAGAGAGGTCTCTTTAGGATAGAATCTTATTCTATACTGACTATACTGACTGTTAGTGCGTGTACAAGCGTCTAAGTGTCTACACTAGATGCGAGGGGGTAGGAGTATTCCATGGTAACAGGGCTATGAATTACTTGCATGAGGACAGCGAGGCCTGGCCCTTTGCACGGTAGCTGGAGGAATGTTTACCTAAACTGCTAGACAGGAATGCATCGGATGAGGGGCGGAGGAGATAATCTTGAAGGTGAAATACCGTTTTTGGCAGGCGACGGGCTGGATCAGGCACCGTTAGCCGCGCAGGGAGTGAGACAAAGTTCATGGTCACAGATGCAGGCTCAGACTGGAGCTTTCAGAGGCAGAAGGCAGGAAAAGGCTTGATGACAGAATTCGGGCCTACTCGCCTGAATCTGTAAAATGTGGAAAGTGAACCACATAAAGTCGGTGGCCTTTCATACTTAGAAAAGGAATATCTGACCCATTCATAGTGGATCTGAAAGAGGACATGTTGACGGTGGACGCACATATATTTGCGTCTTCATAACTGGAGCAGGAGGGAACATACATGTACGTATTGCATGTACATGGAGCCGTTGGGGTCTACGATAGGGGACATAGCTGATCACAAAATTCATATTTCCTCATATGTACGGACCGTACCCCCACCCGTGTATGCATGGAGCGTACCAACTCCCCACCCGTGTATGCATGGACCATACCCACACCCCACCCGTGTATGTACGGACCGTACCCCCACCCGTGTATGCATGGAGCGTACCAACTCACCACCCGTGTATGTACGGACCCTACACCCAGCCCCCCCTGTATGTACAGACCGTAACCCCACCCGTGTATGCATGGAGCGTACCAACTCCCCACCCGTGTATGTACGGACCTTACACCCAGCCCCCCCTGTATGTACGGTGCGAAACACCACCGCCGATGGACGGTGCGGACCAACAGCCAGCCCGTGTTCGTATGCACCCTACCCCAGGCCCACACACCAGCACCCTCACCCAACATCGGGCATGTACGAGTCGTACTAACCCATAGCAAAGGACAGCACTGTACAACAACATGGCCCATGTACGCACCGTACAGATGCCAAAAACACTCCTACTGAACCAGGACAAACCAAAAAAACACAAGGAGAGTCAATTCGAGGCACACAACACCACAAAACATATCCAACAAGGCCAAATACATCCTATACACTGACCTGCAACTGACAAACAGCTAAACAGAGGCCCAAACCACTACCACTCCTTATAACACACCCACCCAAAGTTCAAACACAGCCACACCCACAAATGGACCAATAAAAAGGCCCAACACACACAAACCATGATCCTTTGCAACAGATCCACTGCTGCCAGACCCCAGAGACAACGCACTGCACCATACTTCAACCATCAATACACCTTATACCTGCACTCCTTCACACAACCACCATCACAAACACACCCTCATCACATTCTCACACACACACCTGTACAACCACACTCACACACCCACAACCATCCACACCCACACCTCCTTTCGATTTCACAACTGTATGGAAAAAACACCGTACGGACCGAACACCCATAGCAACCATGGAGACACGTGCCCGCATACGCACCAAACACCCCACCGCAGACCCCGCATGTACGTGCAAAACGCCCCCCGGCCGCGGATGTAGGCGCCGAACCCCCACCAGTGTATGCATGGAGCGTACCCCCACCCATGAATGCATGGAGCGTACCAACTCCCCACCCGTGTATGTACGGACCGTACCCACACCCGTGTATGAATGGAGCGTACCAACACCCCACCAGTGTATGTACGGACCATACCCCCACCCGTGTATGTACGGACTGTACCCCCACATGTGTATGCATGGAGCGTACCAACTTGTCATGATCCTCGCGAGCCATGTGGCTTCCAGACAGCAGATCGGCGCCACCCGGGGGTGTCTAACCGCGCGGCAAAGGAGCGCACTCCTAAGGCCGACTACAAGTCCCAGAAGACCTCGGGACATCCAACGGCGGAGCACCGGAAGCGGGGTCGGTCACATGACCGCAGCTATAAGACCATCCCCCTCTGGAGAAACGGCGCTTGACAATCCGAGGAGGTTCCCTGAAGACAGCGCTTAGCGGATGGTATTCCCCGCTGGAGGACGAGCGCTCGCTTACCATTGCAGCATCGTGACTTCCCTGTCCAGTACCCGTTGTTACGCCGCTCCTGAAGTCTCCCTGGTTCCCGTTCTTGCCTGAGGTACCTAGAGCCGGTATCAGGTAGGACACTCCGTTGGGAGGAGCAGGAGCACCCGTTTGCATAATCATCTGCTAGGCAGTGACGTAACTGCCGTAGCCCAGAGTCTTTCCCGAGGAATTCCCGATTTCCGTCTCCTTCGTCTGCGTCCTGCGCGAACAGCGCGAGGAGGCGTGGAAGCCCTGCCGCTTACTTCGACAATTGTTGACAGAGAGAGAACACCATATTGTTTAGATAGGCATTGCTGGATACTGCCACGGTAGTGAGGTTAACTACCGCGTGGGCATCAACAGAACAAACTGGTTCTGCACAAGCCATACCCTATCTACCGTTTCCAAGACCGTGATGCCAACGGTCTCCCTGACTGGGGAATCGAAGTTAGCGCCCGCAGTAGGTGAGTGGTGGCCCTTGAGAGGGGAGCAGGGAGGTAGGAGGTAAGTGGTACTTCCGTCCCTAATGCGGTGCCTTGTCTGTCTCCTCCTTACCGCAGCTTACTAGAGCACTACCCGTCAGACCATCCGGTTCCGAGACAAGCGGACCCGATCCTTCCCTTCATTTGTTCCTCTCTTTTTCCCCCTAAGTGCCTCTACCACGCGTTGGTTGTTTTGGTTCGCCAGCGTGGGGTTGCACCAGTGGGAAGGGAGAACTATTCTACACGCCATCGTTCCTGCCGATCGATCCGCAGGTTAGTAGGTGCCTAGAGTATACGGCTACTGCCGGCCTGACAGATTGTCAAGCCCACGTATACCTTTCGGCCTGAACGATGGACTCCAATGTCGTGTTGACCTCCCTGTTGGAAAGCATTACGGCTTTACAACAGGAAGTGCACGATTCTAGGTTAGAGAACCAGGATATGAAAAGAGAAATGAGTACCTTGCGTAGGGAGGTTGCAGGCATTACGAGACAAGGCCCTAGCAAGAGTACATATATAAAGGATTGGACCCTTCCCCCGCCTGCGACACGCACAACCCCGGTAATGGGGGGTGGTGCTACTGGTACAGGGTCCTTTACTCCTTCGGGCACGCCCCAACCTCCACAGGATTCTGCTCCGACAGTACATGTCATCCAGACTCATGGTATACCACTAGCTCCCCCCGAAAGGTTCTTTGGGGACCCAAAGAAATTTGAGACCTTTCTTAACCAATGCCGGCTACACTTCCTTTGCAAACCAGCGATCTTCCAAGAACATACCGCCAAGACTTCCTTTATGATGTCGTACATGGGGGGCAATGCAGCCAGCTGGACTATTCCGTTGATGGACAGAAACGACCCGGTGCTGCACAACTTCCACGATTTTTGTACCGCACTAAGAAGATTGTTCGACCGCAAGTCGCACATGCTATCCTTGGATCGGGAATTGCTCACTCTGAGACAAGGCACGCAGGACCTGCTATCGTATATCACGACCTTTAATCGATTGGTGGTGGAAACCGACTGGCCTACCGAGAAACGCTCCACCCTCTTTTACCAAGGTCTTCGAGGTGAGCTGAAAGACGTGTTATCGCAAGTGGTTCAGCTGCCTCCCACTTGTGAGGAGCTGATTGATCTCGCGGTGCAGTTGGAACATCGCCTACAAGAACGGAAGACGGATAAAGGCCGAGGTGAGAACCGCTTCCCGTTGCCCAGAATGCGATCGCTCCCCGAAGACCGTCAGAAGACCATAGATCTCAGCGAACCTATGCAGATCGGGGGAGTGCGAGGTCCTCTTACCCCCGAAGAACGGGAAAAAAGAAGACAACAGAAGCTGTGTCTTTACTGTGGGAAGAGCGGGCATTTTATCAGGGAATGTCGCGCGAGAGCCAAGGCCCCGGAAAGACCCGGTCCCCCACAGGTACCTGCAGCGACCTTCTCACAGGAGTCGGAAAACTAGAGAGCCCACGACAGGAAGGGATCACTGCCATGGGTACCGATTCGTCACGGATCCCCCTTGCACTCGCCAACACTATGCAACCCGCCGTAGCACACATCAATGTGTGTGTAACCTTATGGATCACTGAAAACAGCCTGCTAGAGGTGGCGTCCTTGTTGGATTCGGGCGCCACCGGAAATTTTATGGATCTCCAGTATGCTCGACGGTTTGGGGTGCCATACGAAAAGAAGATGATACCCGAAATAGTGAAGGCTGTAGATGGGAAGACCTTAACCTCCGGACCGGTTAGGTATCACACCGTTCCCCTGAAAATGAGGGTGGGGGAAGAACACTACGAAGTCCTGCAGTTTGACCTGATAGACGCGCCTCAATTCCGTTTGATCCTAGGCATGCCGTGGCTAACGCTACATGACCCGGTAGTACGATGGGCAGAACGTACGGTGTCACTGACCTCTGAGTATTGCAAAACGCACTGTACTCGGCACGTCTTGCAGGACAATGGTTCCAGAACACAAGCCAGTTTCCTCGCCGAAGGTCGGGAAGAAGCCGAGTATTGCTGCGCTGTATCCTTACCCAACGAATATCTGCAATACCAACCGGTGTTCGACAAACAAACAGCGGCCACATTACCTCCCCACCGAACATTTGATTGTCGGATCGATCTACACCCTGGAGCGGACATTCCCTGCAGTCGTGTATACGCTCTAACAGAACCAGAGACCCGTTACCTCAAGAAATATCTGGAAGAGAACCTGGAATCAGGATTCATCCGCCCTTCCTCGTCGCCGGCCTCGTCGCCCCTCTTTTTCATCGCCAAGAAGGACTGCGATGAGTTACGAGCCTGCATCGATTACCGCGCCATCAACAAGATAACCATCAAGAACCGGTACCCTCTCCCTTTGATTCCCGTATTGCTAGACCAGCTCAAAGGGGCCCGAATATACACCAAGCTTGACCTTCGAGGTGCATACCATTTGGTTCGCGTGAAATCTGGGGACGAATGGAAGACGGCGTTCCGAACGAAGTTTGGTCTCTACGAGTACCAAGTAATGCCATTCGGGCTATGCAACGCCCCAGCAGCATTTCAGTTCTTCATGGATGAAGTTCTCCGAGGTCTGCTGGAGGTGTGTTGTATAGTCTACATAGACGATATACTCATCTATTCGTCCACCTTACAGGAGCACATCACCCATGTGCAGGAAGTGTTGACACGTCTTCAATGACATTCGTTGTATGCCAAGTTAGAGAAATGCTTATTTCATGTACAGGAAGTTGCCTTCCTAGGGTACATCATTAATGCACAAGGGTTTCAAATGGATACCGCCAAAGTAGATGCAATCACTTCCTGGAAGGCCCCAAGCCACGTTAAGGCGGTACAACGATTCCTGGGGTTCGCCAATTACTATAGGCGTTTCATAAAGGATTTCTCGAAGGTAATCCACCCCATCTCTCGTCTACTAAGAAAAAATACTCCTTTCGTCTGGGATCAAGAGGCGGAACGGTCTTTTCAGGAACTAAAACGGCGGTTCACAACAGCTCCCATTTTGTTACACCCAAATACTGACCTGCCGTTCGTGGTGGAGACGGATGCGTCTCAATACGCCATAGGAGGAGTGCTATCACAACGGCACCAACAAACGGGGCAACTCCATCCGGTGGCGTTTTATTCCAAGAAACTCTCCCCGAGTGAGGTGAACTACTCCATTACGGACAAGGAACTACTGGCCATTAAACGGGCGTGCGAAGAGTGGAGGCACTATCTGCTAGGGGCAAGCCATACTGTTGAGATGTACACTGACCATAGAAACCTTTTATTCCTGAAATCGGCCAGAGCCCTCACACCACGTCAGTTACGCTGGTCCCTATTCTTCACAGATTATGACTTTCTCATCAAATACAGACCTGGACCCCAGAACGGCAAGGCCGACGCCTTATCCCGTATGGAAGAAACCATACCCCCTGAAGAGAGCCTACCCTCCGATCCACCGTCGATCCTGCCCAGCAAGGCGTTTACTCATCAAGTGCATGCTCTCACCTCGTCGGACGAATACCTTGAGGCTGTAAAAGCGTCCTTAACTGACGTCAACATTTCAGCCTGGATACAAATCGACCCAGCCCACAGAACAAAAAGAGGGGACTTCCTGTTCCAGAACGATGCCTTATTTCTCCCGCAGAAAGCACAACAACAGCAAGCGATTGCCTGGGTTCATGATTCCGCGCTAGGAGGCCATATGGGGGAATACAAAACCATAGCAGGACTTGAAAGATCCTTCTGGTGGCCCACATTACGAACAGATGCCAAAGAATATCTGAAGAATTGTGCCATCTGTGCGCAGAGTAAGGTCAGCCATTCGAAACCAGCGGGGCTGTTGCGTCCCATACCCATTCCACCAGCCCCATGGCATACAGTATCGATGGATTTCATCGTGGAGATGCCACCCTGTGAAGGTTACACCACCGTGCTAGTAATTGTAGATCACTTAACAAAGATGGGCCACTTCGTCCCTCTCAAAAGACTACCCACGGCGGGCGAACTGGCTCTGGTATTCCTACAACATGTGGTGAGAGCGCACGGACTACCAAAGGTGCTTATCACAGACCGAGGATCCCAGTTTACCTCACGCTTTTGGAGAAAACTATGTGACACTATGAACATTGATGCCCGTCTATCCACAAGTTACCATCCCCAGACGGATGGCAAAACAGAACGTCTGAACCAGACATTAGAACAGTACCTGCGCTGCTTTACCCTCCAAAACACCATGGAGTGGTACCCCTTAATATGGTTAGCAGAGTTCTCCTACAATAACGCAGAACACACCACCCTAGGGTGTTCCCCGTTCTTTTGTCTTTATGGTTTCCACCCCGACATTCTTCCATTCGAGTGGCCTGTAGTCTCTACACACCCTACAATCCAAGAACACCATACACATCTCCGCACCATTCTCCGAGAAACCAAACTCCATTTAGAGACAGCGCAAAACACACAAAAACTATACGCTGACAAAAAGAGAACGCCAGAACCCGAGTATAGGGTAGGAGACAAAGTATGGTTATCCACCAAGAACTTACATCTAAAGGGGGTGGGTAAATTGGCACCCAAGTACGTAGGGCCATACAGAATAGACCGCGTCCTGAATCCCGTTGCGGTAAGACTAAGCCTTCCTGCCTCCTGGAAAATACATCCTGTTTTCCATGTTTCCCTTCTCCGGCCATGCCCTGCCAACATGAGACTACCTCTGACTCCCCTCCCGGTGGAGGTAGAAGGGCAAGAGGAATATGAAGTCCAGGCCTTATTAGACTCCCGACAAGTGAGGGGAAGAGTGCAATACCTGGTAGAATGGAAAGGGTTTGGGCCGGAAGAACGGACTTGGGAACCAGCAGCTAACTTACATTGTCCACAACTACTCCGACAGTTTCACGCCCAACATCCTGGTAAACCAGGACAACCGCCGAGACGGCGGTCCTTGAGAGGGGGTACTGTCATGATCCTCGCGAGCCATGTGGCTTCCAGACAGCAGATCGGCGCCACCCGGGGGTGTCTAACCGCGCGGCAAAGGAGCGCACTCCTAAGGCCGACTACAAGTCCCAGAAGACCTCGGGACATCCAACGGCGGAGCACCGGAAGCGGGGTCGGTCACATGACCCCAGCTATAAGACCATCCCCCTCTGGAGAAACGGCGCTTGACAATCCGAGGAGGTTCCCTGAAGACAGCGCTTAGCGGATGGTATTCCCCGCTGGAGGACGAGCGCTCGCTTACCATTGCAGCATCGTGACTTCCCTGTCCAGTACTCGTTGTTACGCCGCTCCTGAAGTCTCCCTGGTTCCCGTTCTTGCCTGAGGTACCTAGAGCCGGTATCAGGTAGGACACTCCGTTGGGAGGAGCAGGAGCACCCGTTTGCATAATCATCTGCTAGGCAGTGACGTAACTGCCGTAGCCCAGAGTCTTTCCCGAGGAATTCCCGATTTCCGTCTCCTTCGTCTGCGTCCTGCGCGAACAGCGCGAGGAGGCGTGGAAGCCCTGCCGCTTACTTCGACAATTGTTGACAGAGAGAGAACACCATATTGTTTAGATAGGCATTGCTGGATACTGCCACGGTAGTGAGGTTAACTACCGCGTGGGCATCAACAGAACGAACTGGTTCTGCACAAGCCATACCCTATCTACCGTTTCCAAGACCGTGATGCCAACGGTCTCCCTGACTGGGGAATCGAAGTTAGCGCCCGCAGTAGGTGAGTGGTGGCCCTTGAGAGGGGAGCAGGGAGGTAGGAGGTAAGTGGTACTTCCGTCCCTAATGCTGTGCCTTGTCTGTCTCCTCCTTACTGCAGCTTACTAGAGCACTACCCGTCAGACCATCCGGTTCCGAGACAAGCGGACCCGATCCTTCCCTTCATTCGTTCCTCTCTTTTTCCCCCTAAGTGCCTCTACCACGCGTTGGTTGTTTTGGTTCGCCAGCGTGGGGTTGCACCAGTGGGAAGGGAGAACTATTCTACACGCCATCGTTCCTGCCGATCGATCCGCAGGTTAGTAGGAGCCTAGAGTATACGGCTACTGCCGGCCTGACACAACTCCCCACCCGTGTATGTACGGACCGTACCCCCACCCCACCCGTGTATGTACGGACCGTACCCCCACCCCACCCGTGTATGTACGGACCATACCCCCACCCGTGTATGTACGGACCATACCCCACTCGTGTATGCATGGAGCGTACCAACTCCCCACCAGTGTATGTACGGACTGTACCCCCACCCGTGTATGCATGGAGCGTACCAACTCCCCACCCGTGTATGTACGGACCGTACCCCCATCCGTGTATGTACGGACCCTAAACCCAGCTCCCCTGTATGTACAGACCGTACCCCCACCCGTGTATGCATGGAGCGTACCAACTCCCCACCCGTGTATGTACGGACTGTACCCCCACCCATGTATGCATGGAGCGTACCAACTCCCCATCCGTGTATGAACGGACCATACCCCCACCCGTGCATGCATGGAGCGTACCAACTCCCCACCCGTGTATGTACGGACCATACCCCCACCCGTGTATGAATGGAGCGTACCAACACCCCACCAGTGTATGTACAGACCGTACCTCCACCCGTGTATGTACGGACCATACCCCCACCCATGTATGCATGGAGCGACCAACTCCCCACCCGTGTATGTACGGACCGTACCCCCACCCGTGTATGCATGGAGCGTACCAACTCCCCACCAGTGTATGTATGGACCGTACCCCCACCCATGTATGCATGGACCGTACCAACTCCCCACCCGTGTATGTATGGACCGTACCCCCACCCCACCCGTGTATGTACGGACCATACCCCCACCCTTGTATGTACGGACCATACCCCACTCGTGTGTGCATGGAGCGTACCAACTCCCCACCAGTGTATGTACGGACCGTACCCCCACCCGTGTATGCATGGAGCGTACCAACTCCCCACCCGTGTATGTACGGACCGTACCCCCACCCGTGTATGCATGGAGCGTACCAACTCCCCATCCGTGTATGTACGGACCGTACCCCCACCCGTGTATGCATGGAGCGTACCAACTCCCCATCCGTGTATGTACGGACCGTACCCCCACCCGTGCATGCATGGAGCATACTAACTCCCCACCCGTGTATGTACGGACCGTACCCCCACCCGTGTATGAATGGAGCGTACCAACACCCCACCAGTGTATGTACGGACCGTACCCCCACCCGTGTATGTACGGACCATACCCCCATCCATGTATGCATGGAGCGACCAACTCCCCACCCGTGTATGTACGGACCGTACCCCCACCCGTGTATGCATGGAGCGTACCAACTCCCCACCAGTGTATGTATGGACCGTACCCCCACCCATGTATGCATGGAGCGTACCAACTCCCCACCCATGTATGTACGGACCGTACCCCCACCCGTGTATGCATGGAGCATACCAACTCCCCACCCGTGTATGCATGGACCATACCCACACCCCACCCGTGTATGTACGGACCGTACCCCCACCCGTGTATGCATGGAGCGTACCAACTCACCACCCGTGTATGTACGGACCCTACACCCAGCCCCCCCTGTATGTACAGACCGTAACCCCACCCGTGTATGCATGGAGCGTACCAACTCCCCACCCGTGTATGTACGGACCTTACACCCAGCCCCCCCTGTATGTACGGTGCAAAACACCACCACCGATGGACGGTGCGGACCAACACCCAGCCCGTGTTCGTATGCACCCTACCCCAGGCCCACACACCAGCACCCTCACACAACATCGGGCATGTACGAGTCGTACTAACCCATAGCAAAGGACAGCACTGTACAACAACATGGCCCATGTACGCACCGTACAGACGCCAAAAACACTCCTACTGAACCAGGACAAACCAAAAAAACAAAAGGAGAGTCAATTCGAGGCACACAACACCACAAAACATATCCAACAAGGCCAAATACATCCTATACACTGACCTGCAACTGACAAACAGCTAAACAGAGGCCCAAACCACTACCACTCCTTATAACACACCCACCCAAAGTTCAAACACAGCCACACCCACAAATGGACCAATAAAAAGGCCCAACACACACAAACCATGATCCTTTGCAACAGATCCACTGCTGCCAGACCCCAGAGACAACGCACTGCACCATACTTCAACCATCAATACACCTTATACCTGCACTCCTTCACACAACCACCATCACAAACACACCCTCATCACATTCACACACACACACCTGTACAACCACACTCACACACCCACAACCATCCACACCCACACCCCCACAACCATCCACACCCACACCCTACACCATGCCCACTAACAAGAATCCAAAATTCACAAAGGACGAGCTGGAGGTCCTTGTCGACGAAATCATCAGAGTCAAGCCACAGCTCTTTGGAACATTGGTCAGACGGACCAGCATATCCGAAAAATCTGCCATGTGGGAGAGGATAGTCAATTCCGTGAATGCTGTTGGGGCCACCAGAAGGACCAGGCATGAGTGCCAAGCTAGGTGGTACGATCTGCGGAGGACGGTCCGCTGCAAAATGACGGACGACCACAACCAGGCCAACATCACTGGGGGAGGTCCGGCCCGCAGACCGGTACACTACCATCCCTGGGAGGAGAAGGTGATGGCCACACTGCCGCCGTTGGGAGTAGACGGACTAGAAGGAGTCTGAGAGCCTGGTGAGTACACAAACAACTCACCTCACATGGGGGGAACGCCATACACAACCCAAATACCAATCATGCACGCAACCCCCCCAAAGCCAGCACCGGACACAACCACACTCCAAAAACACACACATGCCACTAGCGCCTCCATGCCCCATGCCCCAAGCAAGGCCATGCCAAGTCACAGGCCACACAAAACACCAACACAAGACAGGATGTCCCCGATGCCGGGAGGGTGGGCCTCAAAACTAACATAGAGCAACTCTGAAGCACACAACAATGCCCTCAGCCCATATGGCTTAGGGCACAGCCATACAAACATTGTGTCGCCACACAGTACTGTTTTGCCTGCTAATGTTGGCTGCGTTGCAGGATGACATGGGTATGAAGGCACAATTTGCACATAACAGCAGCTAATGAAGACGCAGCACACTGAAAGAGTGTCAGCACACACCGCCACAGCAGCAGCGCAGACTCAGACACTCCGTCCAATGGGTGCTGGCAGAGAAGAAACAAACCCACATGAACAAGCCAATGGCATTTGAAAGACCTGCAAACTGTGTGTGTCCAGGAAGCTGGGCTGAGGTGACAGAGGGTGACACACAGAGGGAGGGAGAGGGGCAGAGAGAGGGACAGAGACAGAGGTGGACACAGGGAGACAGACAGAGGGAGGGAGGAGGCTGACAGAGGGAGGGAGAAGGGGAGACGAACAGAGGGAGGAGGCTGATAGAGGGAGGGAGAAAGGGAGATAGAGGGAGATGGACAGAGGGAGGAAGCTGACAGAGGGAGGGAGAAAGGGAGATAGAGGGAGACGGACAGAGGGAGGAGGCTGATACAGGGAGGGAGAAAGGGAGATAGAGGGAGACGGACAGAGGGAGGAGGCTGACAGAGGGAGGGAGAAAGGGAGACGGACAGAGGGAGGAGGCTGACAGAGGGAGGGAGAAAGGGAGACGGACAGAGGGAGGAAGCTGACAGAGGGAGGGAGAAAGGGAGACAGAGGGAGACCAAATCACCCTTGGGTGGTGTGGCCATGTCCGCTCATCAGAAGGTGGACTGTGTGCATGTAGACGGGGTTTGGCAGTGCGTGAACCCCCCCTTCAACCTTTGATAAACACTGGGCCATGTGTCAATCTGTGCATGAGTACATCCGTGCTGCAGGCACAAACAGAACCTTACACCCAGTATACTCACCCACTGTGTTTGTCAGAACCCTGTCACAAATTGTTAAGTTACCTACCTGCATTCTCAAATAGCATGGAAAAAACAACATTTGGCCACGTACAGTGCAACACGTAAGGCGGCTCTGCATGGCTTGCTACGCCCGCTCACTACACTGCTGACTGCGTTCCCAAAAGAAGCATCAACTAAGATTGTGTCACACATAGGTAAAGTGTCGAAAGCTGTGGCAAAGGGAAACACCCATGCACAAGTGCACTGTGAGAGGAATGCTAGCCAAATCCAACCACCCAGAGGAACTGTGCCAAATCAAAAAAGAATGAAACATGGATGTCGCATGTAACACAATTAACAATGTCTCTCTCACACACAGGTCAACCTCGTCGATCTCCCCCAACACTGGGGGGGAAGACTCACAGGACCAGGCTCTGCGTGAAGAGGACCCCACCGGCAGCGACGACTCTCACCACTCCGTGGATGACCCAGACCAACCTGGCCCCTCTGGTGTCCAACCACCTGCAGCACCTGCGTCCGGTACAACTGTGCCAACCACCACCCCCATTCCTGCCACATCCCAGGAGACACCCAGGAGCCCTGCCCACACACAACAACACAGCCAGTCTGTCCAGGAGGGACAAGGTTCTCCAGGCACCCAGGAGGAGGCAGGTGACACCGCAAATGCCATCCCTCAGGGGTCCCGGAGACCCGATGTGCCCACAACGGCAGGCCAGGTGCAAGTGGGCAGGGGTGGTGGGAGTGGAGGACGGCGGAGGCACGAACCTGACCAGTTGGCTCAGGAACCGGTAATGTCACACATCAGCAACATCCTCGACTCATACCAGCGTGACGCCAGGGGCATGGTCCAGATTGTGTCCACCCTCACAGACATCAAGGGGACTCTTGAGGAGATAAAGACCCTGCAGGCCGAGCAACATGCCTGTCAACAGCGACACCAAGGATGGATGGAGGCAAGACAGGCTGAGCTCGTGGCGGTGCAAACGGAAATGACCCCTGTACTCCGTCGGATTGCCGAAAACATGGGCAACCCTCCCTGTGCCACCAGGTGAAGAACATCACCACCCACAGGGAGGGATCAGGAGGAGGAGGATTCATCTGACGGAGCATCCCCCTCATCGTCACGGCCTGCTTCTGAGGGTCCACGCAGGAGGGTGGGCCATCCACGCAAAAGACCGTGAGAGTCAGCGGAACATCACCATCTCCCAGGTCACCTGGCCTGGCACCTGACCCTCTGGCCCAACAGCAGCACAGCAGCAACTGACACTCTCTGCCACATGGCCTTGCTGGTCACTGTCTGACCAATGTTGACAAAGACTGTGGCACAGACTCTGATGACTTTCAATGGCAGGATACCAACTCCCCCTGTGAACTTTGGATTCTACACTCCCGCCAAGCACCTCTTGTCACCCCCCCAAACACGTACCCCAGTACCAATAAAAATCATCACAATCACAAGATGATGCCGTCAGTTTGCATTATTCCACTGCATGTGTGTGTTGTAAAGTCAAACCATGCCTGATTGCAGAAGTAACTCCAAACATCCATACCCTGGGGTCTGAGTCTGGCACAGGACACACATGGGTCACAATGTACCATCCAAGACAGACATGGAGCACCATACTCACCCGTGATGGGCCCAACCAGCTGAGGGGGTGCCCGCACAACTGTGCCTACAGACCTATTTAGAAGAGCAACAGTCATGCGCAGAGGTCAGGGATCATGTGGAGTGTCCTGGGGTGGGAGTCCCAGGTATGTGTAGGCACGTTGCAGAACCATGTCCTGCATGCTTGAGTCAGGTGGATGTGGAGAATGGTGGGCCAGCCAAGGTTGGATGCATGGAGATGGCACAATTGGGTGTTGGATCACAGTGCCACAAGGTTGTGTTGTGGTTGTGGGCTGCATCCTGAGTGTGTGCGTGGATTGAGAAGGTCATCCTGCAGCTGGCAGTGATCCACTCCCCCCATCTCTGTTGGACGTTGATGTGGCCTGGTCGCCGGATGTAGTAGCAGAGCTGTGCAGATGCACCCTGGATGTGGACAAGTATCATGGGATTTCTAACGCACATGTCCGTAGAGTGCATGGTAGGATTAGACACGGATGTCGTAGTTGACCTGGGGGATGGTCTCTCTTGGCTTGAGGTGGATGGAACTGGGGATCTTGTGCATAATGCAGAGTGTGCTGCAGCATGAGGCACAGATGCTGCTGATCAGCATAGCACATGTCAGCAAGCAATCCATGATGAACACCAGCTCGTTTGCGTGGACACTGGGTGCCCTTGCTGCAGGGCCTGCAGCAGCATGCGCCATGCCAAGGAAACAATGCCACAAGTAGCACACAAATACAAGGATCTCAGGAAAGAACTATGCAAAAGGTGTATGTCAAGGAAGGAATGTCTGGTTCAACATGGCACACACACACACAATGGATTCACATGCAGCACAGTGGCCGTCGTGGAGACTGACATGCCACAATACCTACACAGCCATGGACATCATGCACAATACAGAATCTAATCCCTGACAAACAGCTTGCATCTTGCTACTCTACACATAGACTCATTTGCACCATCTCTGAGAACAATGCCAGACATGCCGCATGCACAGTGGCAACAGACCACCATTGACAGAGATGAGGCACCTTGGAGGCAGAGGGACACCTTTATTACTCATGTGTCTCGGAATGCTAATGCAACTCTGTCAACACATACACAGGTCATGTGGATGAACACATGGGACCAACAATGGCACCCCCTTACCACCACAGATGCTGGAAATCCATGGCACTGGCACACAAGTGACGGGTTACAGCTAAACACCCCCTGCTGCTCACGGAGAGGCTGCTATACACCATTGAGCCCCTAATGGGGAATTCACACACCATGTCAACCCGGTGCAACCCGTATGTTTCCGAGGGCAGTGTTACACACATTGATGGCTCCATCGCAATCCACAATCCCATTACAGATGACTGCCACCAAGTCTGACCATCAATTCAGGTGAATTCTGCTCCATGTCATGTGCCCTATGGTGATTCTACATGTTTGTAAAGTATCCAAACATGAACAGGAGCAGTGCACACACATTCAAAACAAATACCACTCCCAAAAAGCCGTGCTGCATCCCTTACCCGAAGGAGATTTTCGAACTTGTCCGTGCATGTAACGCTGATTCAGCACATGTTGCTGTGTTCATGAGGAATAGCAGGAGCACAACAATGCCACCAGCAGACAGCATGCGCAAGTACCTGTGGATGGGAGACACACCAGAAGTCAGCCAAAAGAAGCACATCCGCATGCATGTGCATGTACTCGACACGTATTAGGTTGTCAACATGCTTGGTGACAATGATGACTCAGGAAAAACATTCTTCTATTGCACCATCACTCGAGTGACACATCCAAACACACCTCTGACTCACTTGGAAGACATGCAGATGGACACACACATTGCAACACTTGCCACACACAGCCCAATGCGTGCACACTCAGACACTGGAACTCACCACTAAGCAAAGAAGTTGCGTATGAGCCGACTCCGCATGTCCTCTACCGCCTCCTCCTCCTCCACATCACTTGCCTCGTGACCAAGCCCTTCATCCTCCACGGGTGGATGGTCCTGCTCATCTGGATCCAGAATGAGTGGCACAGCTTTCTCCACTGCCATGTTGTGCAGCATGCAGCACACGAGGAATATCTTGCAGACCTTCACCGGTGAATATGAGAGTGCGCCACCGGTCTTGTGGAGGCAACGGAATCGGCTCTTCAGGAGGCCAAACGTCCTCTCTATCACTCGCCTGGTCCGCCCATGGGCGTTGTTGTAGCGGTGATCGGCAGCCGTGCTGGGGTTGCGGAGAGGCGTGATCAGCCATGGCATGTTGGGATAGCCAGCATCCCCTACATGGAAACATCATGGATAAGAGTGGGTCAGGAGAAGCAGTAAGACAGGAAGATGATGTTAAATACAGGACTGCCAGAGTATACCCACCAACAATACATGCTCGTTCGTTGCGCAGCTGCAGCATCATTTCAGGCACCCTGCTACGCCTCATGATGTACGCATCGTGTGCTGATCCTGGAAAACGAGCACAGACATGTGAAATCACCATGTTGGCAAGACACACCGTAAGGGCATTAATGGAGTGGTAATGCTTTCGGTCACGGAAGGCTACCTCCTGTGCCTGTGGTGGTACCAAAGCCACATGTGTTCCATCTATGGACCCAATGACATGGGGCATCCCTCCCAGGGCATAGAACTCACGCTTGACAGCTGTCAACTGCTCAGGAGTTGGGCATTTAATGAACTCATCCAGGTGCTCCAACACGGCCTCTAAAAAATCATGCAGAACATGGCTGAACATGGTATGGGACATGCCACCTACATGGGCAATGGTATGTTGAAAGGTACCCGTGGCCAAGAAATGTAGGGCTGCCATCACCTTCATCTTGGGTGTCAGTGCAGTAGGATACCTGTGTAGCGGTTGGAGGTGTGGTGCCAGCCGTGTTGTCAGGTCCTCAATCAAGCATTGGGGGAAGCGGTAGCGGCGTATACAGTCATTTTCCCGCATGTCAGCCAAGTCCGGAATTGGTCGAAGGAGAGGCGGAGCCCTGCAGTGAATTAGAAGGGACAACGAAGAGTGAGTACAGTACACCACCAATGTCAATGTACAGAGCACATGCTCAACAGGCAATACACATATGCTACATACAGAGTCAGGTCTGTGCAATATGCCCTGGACATGTATGCCAGGCATGTGACACTCCTACCAAGAGCCAGCTACAAACGTTGATTCTCAACCTCAATATGCCATGCCATGAAACTAGCTGTGGGCCAGTGTAAGTGAGCAGGCAGACGCATTACAGGAGTTACAGACATCCATATATGTGCAGAAGAAGGATGTTTATTGTACAGACAGGTTGCAGAACACTAGAGGCACAGGTCACATGTCATAGAATAAGGACAGACCACACACCTTGCCATGAAGGATTACATGTCAAGACTGATCACACATACATTGAGACTGAGAGTATGCAGATATGTCCTTGTTTTGGAACTCCGTGTTGATGCATACATACACACCTAACGTCGGATTACACATGTGTGCTGGTGTGCATAACAGTGTGCCATGCCCATCTACACACAGGCACATGTTGGTTGCAGCAACTGCAGATGCATTTGACCAAACACCTACAGCAAACCTATGGGAACACATGACACACACATTACATAGCTACAGCGTGCAATGCGGGCATTCACTTGTCAGGGGTAACATTCCGTGTACCTGGCATCAGGGGACATTTGCGGGTGTCGGTGACTGTGCCATGCCAGTGACGCATGGCCCACCAAGTCAGTACTACATGCACACATGTCAAAAGAGTGAAGGGGATGTGTGGCACATAGGGCACCATCACACGTGACATGTGTACACAGCTCATCATACTGTAATTAGCTTCACACTTCAGGAGTATGGTGCCACATCACAGCCTGACCCACCTGTGCCCGACACATGTAGTACTGCACAGACAATGCCTTGATGTCCAGCCTTGGCCATGTATGACAGCTCAATTCATTCCTGTGTGCCGCCTGTCACCACTGTCAGGTGTGAATTCCACCGTACATACGCTCCGAGGGCGTGTGTGGGGTCCCTATCACTATGGTGGTGCTGGCATATGCGTACGCCATAGTGATACGGACCGTACGCGCGTGTGTACGGTCCCTATCACTATGGTGGTGCTGGCGTATGCGTACGCCATAGTGATACGGACCATAAACGCGTGTGTACGGTCCGAACTACTATGGCGTACACGTACGCGAGCACCCCCATAGTGATGGGGACCGTACACACGTGTGTACGGTCCGTTGCAATGCATTTGGGGTGCCCTAGGGCTGTGGAACGCACCGTACCTGTGTTGTGACATAGGATTGACATAGGGGACACATGAGGGACAAGTATAGGGGCCTAAATGCATGCTGGTTGTCATGGAGACCGAGTTTCAGGTTTGAATTTTGCATCATGTGGCCAGCAGAAGTCGGTTGGAGACAATATACTTTGTTGCAATGTGGTTGTTGACATTACATCATGCTGAATTTTAAAACCATGCAAAGCCTGTCACTGGGATAGTTTCAAAATGATTGGAGGACACGTAGGATGCAAATGTGACTGAGCTAATCACTCTGTACTCCTGTAAATGAAACAGGCCAGCAAGGAAGATATAAGGCAGCCAGGTCTCTTGAGAGATCACTTGCCTGCACATCCTTTCATTCCACAACACTGCTGCTGCTTGTCATTCCTCTGGCACCATGTCCAGGTCTGTGGAGAGGGCCCAGCCATTCACCATGGAGGAGAATATGGCGTTGGTGGATGTGATCCTCCCACAGTACACCATGCTGTATGGTCGACCAGGTGAGTGCAGACTCCACTAGCTTAAACTGTGCCCCTTTTTGTGACTGTGACTTCTGGCATTGTGTCCAGGTGTGACAGACATGCAGGGTTCTTCATAGTGGTTCCCAGTGGGGGGAAGGGCTCATGTCTCCCATGCAGAGCATGCTGTAGTTCCTGTGTGCACAACGCACTAGCATGGTGCTTACTGTGACGATCACTGCATGGTGCATGCCGCTTTCGGACTGCCTAATCCTCCTGAAAATGTTGTTTCTACAGTCCTGATGTGAGTCTGTGCTCCCCCCAGGGTGACAGGTGCCAGGACCCACAGATGTGTGTCTGTTCAGTGTACCTGTGGTGAGAGTGTCCAAATGATGTGGTCGTCCCCTGGACATTGGTGTGTGTGTGTGAGTCCCCTGTCATGTGGGTGTGTGCATATGTGGAGTGTTGCACCCTAGCTGCATGTGGGATGGATACACCCTGCCCATCTGATGTGAGCAGGGAGCTGTGCTGGATGTCTGCCATGCTGAGACAGCCCCACATCTGTGACACCCCCAGTCTAGTGGCACATGTGCAGAGTGAGGTTTGTAGCGGCAGTTGCCAATGCCAGGTGATTGTTCAGTGCCTGTGTGTGTCTGTGTACTCTGCTGAGGTAGCGTAAGTGGGCTGGGGCATGTGACTGCTTAGGGGTACTGTTCAGATTCCTGTTGTAGCTTGGGATGCACAGTGTGAGCCTGCATCATTGATTGTGTTGCACCCCTCATGCCACCTGTGTACTTTCAATGGCACCTACTGCATTTGCCCATTCCCAGGAGGATGATGTCACTATGACAAAGGTGCAATGAGTTGGCTGCATACTATGGCCAGTTCAAACATGCATAATTTGAAATATGTGTGTCTCTGTATCACTGATAAGGTGGATTGATGTATTGTCACTTTTGCATCCTCACAGGTAGGCGTCTGAGCCCAGGTGAGGAGACGCTGGCAGGACATCCGGTGCTGGACGTGGAGGATCGCACGGGTCCTGCTGGGGGACTCACCTGTGAGCCACAAAAACCATGGGCGCCGGCATCTGACCCACATCCATAAGCGTGTGCTGGCGGTGGTCTTCCCTGACTTGGATAGGCGCCTAGCGGAGAAGCAGCAGCAGGAAGGGGGTAGGTACATGTGTGTTTGTTGTGTGTGACCAACTTCTGGAAGTGCGCAGTTGCATGGATACACTGCCAGGGTTTAAATGTGCAGTGCATATCCTGTTCCCCAAAGTAAAGCGGTGCTGTTCTTCCTCCCTTCCCCTCCTTGCCATGTCTTCCCTGGTCTGTGTGTAGTCACTCTTGCACAAGGTCATCTAGGCTGGCAGTTACTCCAAGTGCCCAATGCTTGCAGCATCATGTGTGGGGTGGTGTGTAACAGGTTTTTGCACGTTGCCTGTGCCCTGGCCAGTTCTGTCATTGTGGGGTCCATGTTAGTTGGCACTGATGCTGAGTCCCGACATGGGAGTGTGTGTTTCATGTGTACTGCCTTACTGCCTGCATGTCGAATGTTGTGCCCTCTGACATGATGTGCTTGAGTGTGAGATATGCATAGTGCAGGGATGGTGGCTTGTGTTCAAGTCATATCCAACCAGGGCCATGGAGTAGTGTGGCCACTACAGTCCCCTGGGGCACCTTTTCATAGGTATCATGTGTGTCATCAGACAATGTGGACATTCTCTGTGTCTTCAGCATAGTTTGGGCCCTGTGGCATAGTACCCTGGCCTCATTTGTATTCAAGTATACTGTGCTACATGTATCCACTGTACAGGGTGACCTAATTTAGCTGGTGCATACTCACAGGGGCCAGTGCCTGTGTGTCTTGGTACAACTATCTGATGATGGTTGTTTGTCAGTGATATATGTGGACAGGCGCACCAGGGGTATTTTGGGTGCGATCAGGATTAATTGCAGGCCATGTGTTTTCATCCCAGAGTAAGAGGTGTAAGTCCTTCCTCTGTCTCAATCACATTGTCTCAGGTGGGGGGGGGTTGGTGCGGGCAAGGCCTACATGTCCAAACCTGAAGTCTCCTTGCTCGGTCTGGCCAGTGTGTGATGTTTGTGTGGCCAAACACTCAAGGCGCAGTGCCCCAGTCATGTTGGCCATGGTTTTCAGTATTACCTTTGCAGCATGTCCCAAGAGTTGATAGACATGGTTCCTGCTCATCCCTTTCTTGGCTACGCTGTGTGTCGCTGATGCTGTGCTAGATTGTCCCCAGAGCCTGGCTCCTCTGTACAATTTGATATCAAGTTATTTGCTATTGTGTCATGCTATCCATATTTTAACAGTGGCATGGTGGGTCAACAAACTGTGTGTTGCAGGGACTACATATGTACCTTGTATTGTAGATGTTACTCTTGTTGCTTTTCAGGCTATGCACTGTGACCTATGTGGAGTTGACTCATGTGACATATGTATACAGGTGTCTGATTTCTCCTGTCTCTTCACCTTGCCCACAGCATCGTCAGGGGACTACGAGGGAGACACTGGCACGGACCGTGAGGAGGGAGCTAGCACCAGTGCCAGCAGTGCTGAGTTGGCTGGCACATCGAGTGGCACGGAGGCCAACGGGAGTGCAGCGGAGGACCTGTCCAGTCAAACCACCACCGACTATGATGCAGACGGGTCCGAGGCTGAGCACTCCGAGGGGGCGGAGGCTGCTCCCACAGCTGACACCGGCACTCCATCACTACCCGCCCCCTCCATTCCGATCACCGGCCTCCCACTTGCTTGTGTCCTTCCCGCCGTGCTAGGTCACCACGTGTCTCCTTCTTGCCAGGCACCGCACCCCCTGCCCCTGTCTCCACTGCTGCCACCAATGCCGAGTCTGTGGACATCCTGCGGCAGTTGCAGGTTGGTCAGACTGCGATGCTTAATGTCCTCCATGGCCACAGCCGAGTGCTGAACCAGATGAAGGCATACATGGAGGGCATTTCAGCTGCGCAGTCTGACCAACACAACTTGCTGAGGTCCATAGACTCGACACTGACTGCAGCAGTGGGTCTCCTGCAGCGCTATGTCCCCCCCTACCCCTGAACCATCCACACTTCCCACTCCCATGCCTGTCCAAAGCACACCCAGACGTCCCCATGCACGCACACCACCAGACACAGGCTGCACACCCCCAGGGAAGGCAAAGCGCACACCTCCTGGCACGCACACACAGGGTGAAGTAGGCACACCCACTGGGTCGGGGGGGAAACGGAAGACACGCAGCCAGAGTGGGAGTCCACATTCCGCACGACCACCACCCTCCAAATCCAGTCCCCTCAGCTCTCCTGGCCAGGATTCCACCAAAGACTCCTTCATGGCCGCTCTGTCCCTGAGCCCTAAAGTGACACCACCCCGCAAGCGGTCAAAGGAGTCCCCGGTCAGGGTAGTTGAGTCCCCCCCCCTGTCCACACCCTCCCCCGGTAGCGCTGCGACCCATCCCTGCGACCCCCCCCTCATTGGGGCCTGTGGTTCCTTCGGGTGCAGGGGAGACGCTGGGCGACCTGGCAGTAGTGTGCAGCGCCGTGCTCAAATCCACCTTTGGCGCTGCCCCACCCCCTGTGTTGGAGTCGTCCGTCCCTGCACCCACAACACCTACCCTTGCCCCTCCTGTCCCTGCGGTGCCTGGTCCTTCCCCCCCACATGATGCCCCCCCCTGTGGATGACAAGGTAGTCTGAACTGTGCAGGCAAGCCAGGGGACACGCATCTCAATGTGTCCCCCACCTGGATTTGAACTATGGACTGCCCTATGGGCCTTGTGCATATGGAACTCTTGATACAATTCATTTTAGAAAATTGCTGAATAAAGCTATTTTTTTTCCTTGGCACACTACTGCTTTTCTGGCATTGCTGTTGGTGGTGCTGCTCCATGATTTGGGGTGGCGATAATGTGTTAGGTGTCTGGGACATGTTGTAGTGTGCTGTTTGTGGGGTGGACACTGTTATCTGTGTGCCATCACACGGTATTTGCTATCAAACTTTGCTCATGTAAGCTGTTACTGCATGGTGACATTGTCCCAAGGTGTGTACCTTCCTCTGTGGACCCTGACATCTTCCCTGCAGGGTGTTGTGAAGACATTTGTGCAGTGCTGTGTCTACATTTGCTGGGTGTGTGACGGACCCCTTCAACTTTGGCCATGCATGCTGGGCAAGGTCTCCACCTGCATCATTTGTGTCATCCTTGGGGGTCACTGTACTTGTGACTGGAGTATACTGACAGGACTTCATGTGTACATGTTACCTTTTCCGCACTATGCATGTGTGTACTCCCAGCCTCGCACACATGTGTTTCGTGTTCTGCTGGGTCTTTGAGCACCTGACTGACAATTGTGGGCATTGTATCTGTGTGTACTCAACCCCTTTCTTTCCATGGGCACAGCTGGGGGGACTCTGCACCCACCCCTCCTGTGTCTGGGCACTGCTGGGAGTGATAGGCACACACCACTTCTGTGTCTGGGCACTGCTGGGAGTGATAGGCACACACCCCTCCTGTGTCTGGGCACTGCTGGGAGTGATAGGCACACACCCCTCCTATGTCTGGGCACTTCTGGGAGTGATAGGGACACACCCCTCCTGTGTCTGGGCACTGCTGGGAGTGATAGGCACACACCCCTCCTGTGTCTGAGCACTGCTGGGAGGACTCTGCACACACCCCTCCTGCGTCTGGGCACTGCTGGGAGGACTCTGCACACACCCCTCCTGTGTCTGGGCACTGCTGGGAGGACTCTGCACACACCCCTACTGTGTCTGGGCACTGCTGGGAGGACTCTGCACACACCCCTCCTATGTCTGGGCACTGCTGGGAGTGATAGGCACACACCCCTCCTGTGTCTGGGCACTGCTGGGAGGACTCTGCACACACCCCTCCTGTGTCTGGCCACTGCTGGGAGTTATAGGCACACACCCCTCCTGTGTCTGGGCACTGCTGGGAGGACTCTGCACACACCCCTCCTGCGTCTGGGCACTGCTGGGAGGACTCTGCACACACCCCTCCGGTGTCTGGGCACTGCTGGGAGGACTCTGCACACACCCCTCCTGTGTCTGGGCACTGCTGGGAGGACTCTGCACACACCCCTCCTATGTCTGGGCACTGCTGGGAGTGATAGGCACACACCCCTCCTGTGTCTGGGCACTGCTGGGAGGACTCTGCACACACCCCTCCTGCGTCTGGGCACTGCTGGGAGGACTCTGCACACACCCCTCCTGAGTCTGGGCACTGCTGGGAGGACTCTGCACACACCCCTCCTATGTCTGGGCACTGCTGGGAGTGATAGGCACACACCCCTCCTGTGTCTGGGCATGTACGGTCGGGACATACACGGGTGTGGGTACGCTCTATTCATACACGGGTGTGGGTGCGCTCCATTCATACACGGTGTGGGTACGCTCCGTACATACACTGGTGGGGTGTGGGTACGCTCCATTCATTCACGGGTGTGGGTACGCTCCGTACATACACTGGTGGGGTGTGGGTACGCTCCATTCATACACGGGTGTGGGTACGCTCTGTACATACACTGGTGGGGTGTGGGTATGCTCCATTCATACACGGGTGGGGGTACGGTCCGTACATACACGGGTGGGGAGTTGGTACGCTCCATTCATACACGGTTGGGGGTATGCTCCGTACATACACTGGTGGGGTGTGGGTGCGCTCCATTCATACACGGATGGGGGTACGCTCCATTCATACACGGGTGTGGGTGCGCTCCATTCATACACGGGTGTGGGTACGCTCCGTACATACACTGGTGGGGTGTGGGTATGCTCCATTCATACACCGGTGGGGGTCTGGTCCGTACATACATGGGTGGGGAGTTGGTACGCTCCATTCATACACGGGTGGGGGTACGGTCCGTACATACATGGGTGGGGAGTTGGTACGCTCCATGCATACACGGGTGGGGGTACGGTCCGTACATACACGGGTGGGGAGTTGGTACGCTCCATGCATACACGGGTGTGGGTACGCTCCGTACATACACTGGTGGGGTGTGGGTACGCTCCATTCATACACGGGTGTGGGTACGCTCCGTACATACACTGGTGGGGTGTGGGTACGCTCCATTCATACACGGGTGTGGGTACGCTCTGTACATACACTGGTGGGGTGTGTGTACGCTCCATTCATACACAGGTGGGGGTACGCTCCATTCATACACGGGTGGGGGTACGCTCCGTACATTCCCGTACCCACGATTTGCAGGCCTGGGTACGTACCGTACCCAGGCCTTAAGAGCGTGGGTACGAGTCGTACCACGCCCACCACTACGTCACCCCAACAATGGCGGTACGGCCCGTACCCATGTTCTAATGGCCTGGGTACGGGCCGTACCAGCATTGTTGGGGTGATGTAGGGGTACGCGTGGTACGACCCGTACCAACACTCTGAGGGCCTGGGTACGGTGCAGACCCCCAATGGGGTGCCATAGGGGTACGCACCGTACACAGCCCTTCAGAGCGTGGGTACGGGTCGAACCATGCGTACCCCTACATCACCCCAACAATGCTGGTACAGCCCGTACCCAGGCCTTTAGTACGTGGGTACGGGCCGTACCGCCATTGTTGGGGTGACGTAGTGGTGGGTGTGGTATGGCCCGTACCCACGCTCTTAAGGCCTGGGTACGGTACGTACCGGTATTGTTGTGTTGCCGGTTCGCGTCAACATCCACTTCCGTTGTGGCGGACGCTGGCGTTGCTGGAAACGCCCCCACCCCCTCGAGGTGACCAGGCCCTGGAGGTCAGGTATATGCAGGGCATGAATGACTTGTGACATGGGTGGGGGGTTGGTTTCCTGACCCTGCCCCCCCTTTGCCCCTGGGTGTGGTTCTGACCTTCTGCGGCATCTGCGTCGGTACCTGTAGAGCAGGTGGACTGCTATGAGGGCCAGGATGACACGTAGGTTCGGGTCCATGGCTGTCCGTCGCGTACAGGTGCTCCTTGTGCGCGTCGTCCTGATTTCCCGGCAGTTTTTGGCAGCCGAAAAATATAATCCGTGCAGGGTGACGTCGGTGCGACCGACGGTTCGTACCCGGTTTCTCCAGGATTCGAATCGGCACCTAAATTCCTTATGCTACCAATTCATGTTCTCTCATACCAACTTTAAATGATGTCCTTCTAAAATAATATACTTAGTAGTCTAATTTTCGTTTACCATTTCTCAAACTCTATCCCACAATTTTAACAACTAAAAGATCAAGATTCAAAATGTATTCTCTTCCTGGTCCCCCCTTTATTTATCCTGGTGGGGTAGACTGGATACCATGAAAACGATGATTGCACCGCTCATTATTTTCTTACTTTCTATGATACCCTTTAAAATTCCTAATTACTATTTTAATCAAATCAACTCCCTTTATACTAAATTTCTTTGGAACAACAAACCTGCTTGTATTGCTCCATCTAAATTAATTAAACCAAAAAACAAAGGAGGTATACGATTTTCCAATTTCAAATTATATCACACCGCTTTTCTAATCAGACAAATTTACCCATTGAAGAGACAATACCATGATGAATCAATACCTAGTTGGATCAATTTTGAACGCTCTTTTCTACACAAATTCTCTTTTTATGACACCTGTTTTATGTCCAATTGCACTTTTATTTCCACCACACCCCATTTATAAATATTCCTAGCAACTTATGCGCTCACATTTCACAGATGGCTCTAACTTTTATTAAGCTTTTCTTGCTTCTTCTCTTTGGTATAATAAATGTATTAAGTTTCATCATAAATCCTTTTACTTCGAACACTGGAAGGAGAAGAATATGATATATATGTCCACCAAATTATCTCTCATAATTCTGTTATACACTTTAACACACTACAAGACCGCTACGGTTTACATGCCCATTGCTTAACCCAATACTCCCAATTAACTTCAATCTTTTCTAGTAACCAAATATTTTAATTTCAACATTACCCCATTTATTCCATTGACTCCTTTGTATACTATTCCTCCTGACTCTAATCCAAAAGTTTCTCTTATATATAAATTTCTATCTACTCCTATTTCTGAAAGGCCAAAATTATCAATTGAATTAGCATGGTAATTAGACCTCTCAATATCTCTTTCAACTTGAAAATGGGACAAATTATGGCACAAACGTTTTACTACCTCTAAAGATGCTAATATCACTCAATTGTTATTGTTTATATTTAATAGAGCAGTTCGAAAACAGATATACACAAAATCAACCCTTCTTTTTCTCCTCTTTGTTGGTCATGTCTTTCCGCTAATAGCAAATTAGTTCAATTTTTATACCATTGCCCAAATGTTTTCAAGTTCTGGAAATCCATGTGGACTAAATGCTCTAAGATATTTCTTTTTTGTATTCTGTTATCAAGGCAAGGCAAGGCAAAGTTTGCTTTATTCGGTTAAAATTTAAAACCATCAAAGCACAAAACAGCAGACAAAATAGAGGAAAATGCATTACAGAAAAATTATTAGCACAAATAATAAATACAAAACAGATTGGCGCAATGTACAATAAAATAACACTTAGAGAATTCATTCCTATAGCTAAAAACGTAGTAAAATTTCATAATGACCTTAAAAAACATTTCATCTACGACAACGTAGTGGGCACAATACTCATTATCAAGTAACTATGTCAACTGGGCCCTATTTCTGACTCTCAGGGCACCCACTATAAAGCAGGCAACCCCAAAGCAAATCAATGGAGATTCCAACATTTGTAAATAAGCCAAGGCAGGCCTAACTTGCTTAAATTGACAATTTTTTAAAATCGGCAAGATATATTTTTTCCGCTGTACAGAGTAAAATTTACAGAAAAATATCATGTGCAACAAATTTTGTTCAGAAATATTATCACAGGGACAGGGCCCCAGAGTTCCCTCTTTAAAAAATCCTTTCGGGTATGCTAAGAGCCAGGGAAGCAAACCATGCTTAAATCTTATTAGCAAAAACATATGGAAAGGTTTATTAATGTAGGTTAGATAGGGCTGAATCTTGTTCCCTGAACTCAACATCACAAACCTCCTCACTGTCGGTTTCCCCAGCTCATCACTTTCTCTTGACAACATTACTCTTGACAAAAATTGGGTCTTGATAGCTTTAATTTGCTCTTAACTGATCACACAAGGACTAGAGAACAATTCCGAACACCCTATTGAAGTCAATTTATTTTTGATGTAACTTAACCAAGGAATAGACAGGGCTTTTTCCAAGGACAGACAGTCCTGAATAATTTGTTGGTTTAGGTTTGGTGGCTGTTGTGCCCAAACCCTCAACCAGCCTAGTAGCGGAGCCACTGCTATTTGGTCACTGATATAACCCATCCCTAAGTCCTCATGAATATTAAAAGTGGGGGCAGAGGGGGGTAGAGACAGCAGTTTCCGAAAGAAATTATTTTCAACCACTTGGATATTAGGAGAAGCCTTGTAACCCCAGACCTCGCTACCATAAAGTGCCATGGGCAAACACTTCGCACTGTATATTTTTAATAAAGCGGGGAGTGGTTTACAGCCTAAGCGCTTCGCAAAGCCCAACAAAGCGCCTGTGGCACTAGCTAAGATATTCTTTTTTTGAGCACGTTGTGTGACCCAGGATGATCTGTCGTCAAATGCTACCCCTAAATATGGGAACGTCTGGACTTTCGTTAATTCCTGCCCATTGCAGAAAAATGTCACCCTTTTTGCTTTCCCTGAACCAATCGACATAGAATGTGATTTTTTAAAATTAATTAATAAGTCTAAAGAGACCATAAAATCATAAAATCCATTTAAGAGCGCTTGCAATCCTCTCGCGGTTCTGGCCAACAAAACTGTATCGTCCGCGTATAGTAGAGCGGGAATCATTTTGGACCCTGCTTTCGGGGTGTCTTTACAAATCGAATTCAGAACCGGTCCCAAATTATTGATGTAAAGCGAGAAGAGTAGGGGAGCAAGAATACACCCCTGTCTTACTCCCCGCTTTACCTGCCAGGCATCAGTCTGGCTTCCATCATCCCTGTAACGGACGACTGCGGTTGTGTCGTCATGGATTACAGCCAGGAAAGAGATCAAAACCGGGTCAAGCCCCAAACCGGCTAGTGATGCCCATAATTTTTGCCTATTTACAAGGTCGAAAGCGGTGGACAAATCCATAAAAGCTAAATGGAGGTCCCCCTGCTTAGCGACTGTATATTTTCCTATAATAAGGTGTAAATTGAGGCATTGGCCCACTGTGCCCCTTCCCTGTCTAAACCCATATTGTAGATCGGAAATGATGGATTGCTCCTCCAACCACACAGTTAAACGAGCAAGAACAACTTTACCCATGACTTTCATGGCAGAATCAAGGAGAGAAATAGGCCGGTAGCAAGCCGGGTCTTCTCTTGAACCTTTTTTAAAAAGTGGAACAATAACGGCTTTTGCCCATGATCTAGGGGCACCGACCACAGAAGCTGCGTTAAAAACACAGGTTAAAAGTTTCGCCCAAAGCTGTGGGTCTGCCCTATAGAGGTCCGCTGGGACACCGTCCGGACCAGGGGCTTTACCAGACGCCGTGGCCTCAATGGCCTCCCGGACTTCCTCCTCCTTAAAAAGGATTCTTGAAGCTAAAGTGTAATCCACGTAATTTGTGGGATTAGCTTCTTGTATCTCCGAATAGAGACCACTGAAGTGAGCCACCCATTTGTCTGGCGGGATAAGACATTCTTTGATGGTATTCTCCGTCTCATTAAAGAGGGGACTATTTATCACCTTCCAAAACTGGCTGCTATTTTTCTGTATGCTTGCATCCGTCAAATCGTCCCATGCCTTGGACTTTAGCTCGCGTTTCCTATCCTTTATTGCTTTTTTATAACCTTTTCTTGCCTCAGTTATCTTACTGGGTGTGCTCCCAGATTCTTTAAGTGCCAGTAAGAGAGCAGAGTGAGCACTAGAACAGGCATGGTCAAACCAGTTTTTAAACTTCCTAGGTTTAGGTTTCCCATGGGAGGTAAGACTCCCCTGGGCGTGTTTAGTGATTCTTTCGAATGCGTCTAGAATCACTTTCGGTTCCTCCCCTGATCAATTCCTAATGCTTTTTTTGGATCCATGTATGCTGATTTCCACGACACTTCCTTGAAGTTAAAATTATTTGACCTTTTTATTGTTCTTGCATTTAAAGTTATTCTTACTTGTTGGAAAGATAACTCTAAAATATTTATGCTAACATGATGGAATTTTGTTTGCAACAAACATAGAATTTCTACAGTTTCATCTGCATCATTATATCAAACAATCTAATCTGATTTACTATGGTTACCTTTTACAACCTTCCTATCAACACACTCATCTTGTCAGGAATCGCACAGGCTAATCGCCTACCTGACGTAAATACTACATGTCCCAGAAGGCTTGTAGAGGAGAGGCCAGCGTCCATATCATGATGCGACACGCATTCGTTAGCGTGCGTAATTTTGGGTTTTGAGTTTTCGTCTCTCGGCTGAGTGCTCTGTTTATTCGCATCCTGTATTGAAGACCTGGAATTGTTTGCCCGGACTCACCGGAAGTGTGGCAAGCCTCTGATTTGCTTGCTCGGCGGAGCATGTCACGAGTCTTGCCTTCCTGGAGAGTTTAGAGGGTTCTGTGGAAGAGATTCTGACTTCCCACGGTACACAGAGAAACCATCCAAACAACCCGTGGTTAGCAGAGCGTGACCGAGCCTTTCTATACAAACCTCGGTGATGTAACCCGCTCTTCATTTTTCCTTTTTGACTTCCAACGAGGTAGGATTAATGTGGTCTCGAATTAAACTTGCCTTGAACATTTGGAGGGAATAGCTATAATATTGTTCGCTTTTGACTATCAGTTCATGCAATGCCGCAATTGCACTCTTATATGTGACTTGGGAGTTCAGTCTGGAAGGCAGTTAGGACAACCATGGATGAGAACTTTGGATATGGTTTCCATACATATCTTTGAAGAATAACATTATTCCACACCTATTATTTGAGAGAACCGGTATGTATGTATGTTTCCTATGAAGGGAGGGTGTTGTCGTGTTGTGAGGGTGTGGTTTAACCTGCTGTTTCTTGTGCTTTATAGAACTATCTACATATAGGACTTGTTATTTCCTGAGGCAAGGAAACTGCTTGGACGCTTCCTCAAGTAGATAAGGTAGTTGGAGCAAACTAGCGAGACCATATGAGTGTAGTATTGCATGTGCTGTTTATTCAGGTGTATTGTTCTTTGTTTTTTAGGTTCTCCTCCTTGCTATTCCCATCCTACCCTTCCCTCACTTGATCACCCTAATACTCCGTAACTTTCAGATGGAGTGCGGGTGAAGGAATAACAGACCAACGCATATATTACAATATACAGAGTGTGTGACAAGAACTTGGCTATTACTGACAAA
Source organism: Triturus cristatus (assembly GCF_964204655.1). Lineage (NCBI taxonomy): Eukaryota > Metazoa > Chordata > Amphibia > Caudata > Salamandridae > Triturus > Triturus cristatus. The sequence continues at coordinate 215,223,270 of NC_140590.1, forward strand.
GCAAGGAGAGAAGTAAGTGCATGCTTTCCGAATAAGGGGGTGGCTGTCTGCCTCAGAGTAGGGAGATTTACCGTTTACTTCTGCTTATTATCAGTTACTTCTGGCATTGGGCTCATTCCCCAGGCCTGAGCGCCCTTCCCAAGCTGCGGTTTGCCATGCTTGCTCTGTGTCAATGAGTTGAAAGTGCACTTACATAGCGCCCTGATGAAGTGTTTAAGCACTTTATACTTGCTTCTTACAGGGGTGGAGGCCTGCTGAGTTTCAAGTGTTTATATTGTCTGCTGGCCCTGCTGTGCATGGGTTGTATTTATCATTTGGTACTTGGGGAAGGGCCCGTTTCTGGACCGGTGGACTCCTGCTTTCTATGTTGTCCTCTCCTGTTTCCTTATCTCGTCTCTGTGCCATGCGCCTCCCCGTCTTCCACTTCCCTTCTTTCCCCACCCCTCTCTTCTCCCATTTTACTCTCTTTTCTGATGTCTCTACTTTTCTTTCTTATACTGGCAAGGTATATATGAATTAATTTGTTTCTTCACTGCTTTAATTGGCTCCGCATTTGGCTCTCCTCCACTTGCTAGTCGTTATCCGCAGGTGTTTCATATTTGCTAAACGTAATTCAATAAACTGATGAAACAGAAAAAAATGTAACTTATGAGCATATATAAAATACTTAAATGCAACTAATAACTCACGCTCAATGGTTAGGTTCAGGGGTGGGGACTTTCCTGATCCCTCTGCATTTGCTGCAGCGCAAGAGTACGGCCCGCTGTTCCAGGCGATGCTGTCCACAGTAAGTTCCTGGCCATGGCCCAGTGAAGGCTTTTGGTCCTGACCCACATACCAGCTGTAGTCAAACACATCAGGATTACCAACAGCAGAGCAGCTGAAAGTCACCCTGCCTCCTTCTTGTAATGTTTCATTTCCTCGAATAACATCTCTTGTGTTCTTGGGAGGATCTGTGAATTGGAAGTAAAGGTATTATTTCTTCAGTAAGTATATATTTCTTCTTGAATAAAATAATGCTGCAGAGAAAACACTGTGCTGCAGTTAGATAATAGTAAGCATACAACATAGACTGCAGCATTAGAGGTGAGGGTCAGTAGTCAAATGGCAATAACATATTTTAGTTCTCCGAGTATTCTTAATATTATGAAGGCCCAGACAGAAAATTGAATATGTTTTTTTTTCCCTCCTAAATAAATCATGTGGTACATAGATAGCCTTCTCCATCGGTTAGCCAAAGAGTATGTATGGTCCGTTCATACCCTAAGGAGCCCTTACGAATAATTAACGAAATGTGAGTTCATTACATGTGCTAACAAGAGGTAAACACTGACATTCTGACACACTGACATGGCTTCTCACCATGCTGTATCTAACCAAGGACATTTCATCTGTCTTAGCCTATCGTTTATACAATGTTTTAGTTACGGTGCTTGAATAAACTGTGAGAGCAACTGAATTCGATTCAATAGTATTATGAGGGAATCTTCACATGTATTCTGTAGTAAAAGGGTTCTTTTTGCAAGTTCCTCATTGGTGCATAACCTGAGAACCATGTACCAGTGTAGTGATCTATGAAATCCTTTGTTTAAAGTCATATAAAAGGAAATACTTTTCCCCTGTAATTAGGAACCTCATTCCCCACCTTTATAAGGCAAATCTAACCTGGATTTTCCATTGACCTTTACTGAGTTCATAGTACTTATTATGTGTATTCTTTACTGCTAACCATATTGCTGATACATTTCATGTATTTTGCCTAATATTTCTTTATTTAAACTGCTTAAAATTTTGATCCATGACCGACATTCTGACTGAGAATTTCACAGTTCCTACTTTTGATTTGTGTTCCCAAAAATGTGAGAGCACCAAAGTCCTTATAGGGACTTCACCACTCCCGGTCAAAGCCTTTGGTGAGCTAGTTTGCTTGCATACAGATCTGGTAGCAGAGCTTATGGTTTTGAGTTGACCCGGTCAGCATGAGACAATATAATTGGCTATAGAACCAACTACTAAGCGTTCATGGTTCAGGGGGTTTCCTCCTGAGATTAATATTGACCCAGACCGAACCCGATCCTGGTTCCTGAAGGTTTAGTGGCTGGCGAAGGATGACACGAGTATCAATAGGGATCTGGGTGCACGCAAAGGATAATTGAGCTGCAGGACAGTGTATGATGGGATTTGTATTAGCAATATTACAGTGGAATGCAGTGGAGGGATTTTGAGAATAAATATCACTTGGCTTTGGTTTTTGGGCATATAATGATGATTTTTGTTGTTCTTGATGATATTCTTTAATTTTTGAATCAGATAAATATCTGAGTTATTCTACGTAAGGCCGAAAAGTGGGGAGTGGTACCTTAACCCCTTGCATGCCCGCCCCTTTCCCCGCCCAGTGCCGCGCCTAGCATTAGCGGGCGGAGTTCATGACGAGCTGGACTCGTCATGGGCACAGCGCCACCGCAGCCCATGACGAGTCCAGCTCGTCATGGGCACTGAAGGGGTTAAGTTAGAATATTGAATTGTTGAACTTATCTGCTAATGTGAGGTGTACTGTGAGGCGCTATCAGTCACACCAAGATAGGGACGTTATCTTTTCTACTTTATGAGTGAAAACTTTTATTGCAACTAATAAAAATTGGTACAATAGCACCATTTAAAATCACATTGTTATATAAAATACAATATTGTACAGTGAATAAAAAGGAAAGTGCAGTCAAAATGGCATTATGCAAAGAGGGCTCAATTTTAGAGACCCATCGCAATAAGAATTAACTTTCTATTATGTAGGGGTGTTCATGAGATTCATGGTGGCGTGCAGAATTTTAGTTCATTTTCCTAACCGGACGAGGTTCATCAGTCTGTTGGTACTTAATCAGGCCACCTCACAAATGCGAATTTCTTGAGTTAAAAAAATTGATCTTAGTAAAGTGTGATTTGTTTTTAAAAATGACTTACAGCAACATAAAAGGTAAAGTATTGATTTTCGACTATACTCACAGAACCTGCAGCATTGCCAGTTCAGTCGATCTGTCCAGTTTGTTCGGTTTCCTTGGATCGGCAAAGTTATTAGCCTGAGGCATAAAACTGAATGTCTGGTCATTCTGCTGAAAGACTCTGTAAGATAAGGCTGGATCTTTGCATTTTCAGAAGTTTTAATAATTAGCTGTGTGTATGTAGGGAACATCTCCTATTCTCTCTAACGGCCACATGTATCATTATTTTAAGTAGCGATTACATAACTGCAATTTTCTCCGACTCGAAACTAGGTAATCACTTTTTCAAATGTATGAAACTTTTAGAGTTTCATTAGCAATTCCGAATGGGTTGCAAATAAGCCTACCTCATGCATATTAATGAGGTAGGTCGCAATTTGCTATCCCTTAGGAATCTATGCCATCACAGGGATGGTGGCCTGCAGACCACCATGTCTGTAATTGATTTTAAATAAAGCAGTTTTTTTTTTTTTTAATGCATCCCGTTTTCCTTGAAGGAAAACGGGATGCATTTAAAAAGAAAAAATCAAACATTGCAATTTAATTTTTTAAGAGAAGGCAGTGGTCCGTGTGACCACTGCTTGCTCTTAAAAATGTTTTTTGCCATTCTCAAAGGGGAAGGGGCCCACTGGGGACTCCTGCCCAGTTTCAAAGGGTTACCACCTATTTCAAGGAGTCGGGAAAATATGAATGAATTGTGACCATATTTCGGTCGCAAAATATTCATTCATCCCATTCAGATTCGGTATTTGGAAGCAACGCTCTAAACATGCCCCTTACAAATACCGAATCGTTAACACAAATTGCAATTCAGTAACGTGTTACCGAATTTCAATTTGTGTTTCATACATATGTAAAAGCATTTTTGCAGTCGGAAACAAATACATGTGGCCCTATATCAGCTTTACGAGAGATGGCATAATTTATTTTTTCAGGGTAGACCTGATAAACAAAGGTGTAACAGTTGAAGAGGAAACTGACTCTAAGCTGATCTTAAATCATTTTCCGCAGCTACTAGAGATGATCCCAGGGGTTATTCACATTCTTATAAATCTCAAGCATGACCTTCCTTAAGGTTCCTGAGTATTAATCCACATTTATTTATTTATAAAGCGCAAACAATCACCCGTAAGGGTCTCTAGGCGCTGGGGGCCGTCAGGAAGATTAAGCAAGCTATTGCCCAGAGTCACATGGTGCTGGGCTAATCTGCCAAACTGTGATCCCCAAATTCCCGAGTCAGTCGCCCTGGCCGCAGCGCCAGACCTCTTCCTGAGTAGGCAGTAACTAGTAAGTGATAGCATGGGCCAAACTCCAGCCATTGCATGACTGCCCAGTTTCTTTTGGTGTACTGAAAATGTGCCTGTATGCATTACACTGTACCTCATCCAGTGCGAGTTATCCGGGATAAGTTTGATGAATGCAGGAAATGATAGTAGTTTGGCAAGCACAGCTCAAATTATTGCCTCAGGTGATGGACTGTGCAGCTGCCTATTTTTATTCGCAGAGAACAGATATGAGTGCATACGCTCTTTTCTTAAGATACTGTAGTTGCATGACGTACTTGCTATCAGGGATCAATACTCACAAATAGTTGTAGTTTGATGAATTATCAATCTTCAATTTCCCCTAACCTCCACTCTTGATTTTACTTTTGTTTGTAATTGCCATCTATCATGGTCTTTGTCTTTCCAGCTTTAGAAGTAAGGTTATTACGAATGGTATATGGGCTCAAGTAGTCAGGTGCTCTCAGCATTTCAGTTCTAGTGTGTTCCAGGATGATTTAGTCTTTGCATATTGGAGTAAAGGAAATCTGTAAGATCCAATCCTTGGTGGTATTGTTTTAACTTTTGATATGACTTGGCCCAGGTCTGCTGTGTAATAATTGAACAAATCAGTGCTAACACACACACACCTGTTTCAGGCCTCAGTTTGTCGGTATTTCAGAAGTAACTCTATTTTCTTTCTCATGCCTAATACGAACCCATGTGATGAAATAGAGAGCACAATTCCTTCAATAGGGAAGAGGAGATGCCTTGTTGTGCTAATTTTGACCACAATATATTCCTATCCACACATTTGAATACAGTGAAGTCATTTATGAAACAGGTTAATAGTGGTGGATTGAAGGATTTCATGGTTTGATGAACCAAATAGGATAGGCCGAACATTGTATCTATGGTCGATGACTTTGACCTGGTTTGGTAATTGTCGGGGGCCCCACAAGACTTACCTCTGCTTGTGAAGTAATTCCGCAGAGACGACAAGAGCACCCGCCCCTGTACCCACCTGACCCTCGTGGAATATGGACCCAACAGGGATGAGATGGACGCAGGGATAGGGACCAAAGGAACGTAGAGACTTGTGGAGTGGATGGACCTTGCAGGATACCACAGGGGCAACTGGAAAACAGAAAAAGGACTGGATTGGTATATAATCCCACTATCGTTTTTACGTGAACCTTAAAAACACACACAAAAGCTCTCCTGCCGGGAACTCACCAGTGCTATGGTAGACCACATCGCTTAGACATCAGTGCAGCTGCCAAGAAGGATAATCCAGGGGAGGCGCTCCTGCGCGGTGCACCCCAAGAAGAACCAAAGAAAAAGCGCTCCTGCGCAACGTGTCACAAACCTTTCTCTTAGACCCCCAATAGTAGGTACGTTCCTGAAAGTAAATGAAAGCTATGGCTCCAGCTCTGTGGAGCTAACTCTAGCGCTACTGCGCGATGGGGAAACAAGCGACTGCACACCAAAACCAAAAGAAGGCACCCTTGTGCATGAAAACCCTTCACCCCTTCCAGTACCCTGGCAAGGTAAGGGTTGTAGTCGGCAGATTTTGAACTGCAGCGGATGGCGCTCCAGCGCGGTGAGCCCTACGTAGAGCCACAAGCGCCCCTGCGCGGACACCAAAGAAAAGGCAAAGTAAAGGCGCTCCTGCGCGGTCCCCTAGACAAACAATATAATAGCGCTCCTGCGCGGAGAGGAAACAAACAATGTCGGAATTCAGAAGAGTCTGGCACCGGAAACTGCCTCCGCGTCTTCAGGGGAATTAGGAAGGATTCGAAGCACAGAGCCGGCGGGAAACGCGATGTTTAAGCATTTCCCCCGGAAGTGCTTCTGAGACCTGTCGTCCGCTGCGAAAGACTAGACCGGGGCTCTGCCTTCACCCGGAAGTGAGTATTCCGGCTTCCTTGTGTGTGTTTTTGCGGGAGAGCGGGGAGCGGCAAGCGCCGCGAAACCCAACAGTAATACAGGATTATATTTTCCTCTGCAGGCCATCCTTCAAGTTCCTGGCGTAAAATATTTTCATATCCTTTGCTTCTACATCTAACAGCACAGAACAACTTGGGTGGTGGCTCTAATCAGTAAGGCTGAGCCCAACAAATAAACAAAACAGATGCCAATACTGATCAAATTTTGAAATGCTATTCAGTGTGAGGTACACAAAGAACAATCACTGTAGCCTCGAGGAAATAAATTCAATTCCTTATTTAGAGAATTTGTATTATCTTACTAGTTCATTGTCTTATGAAGCAATGATTTCAAACCATTAAGTAAAACGTAAGAACACAATTTCAACAGCACATTTTGAAATACATATTAACAATATTTACAATACTCTTCACGCCCAGACCACAGAGAACATAAAAACACATTTAAAGACTTTCAGGCACATGCATCAAAGGAAAAACTGGTCGCAAACGGGCAGATTCTCAGAATCTGCCCCTTTGCGACCGGTATTTTTGCATTTGGGATGCATCATCCCAAATGCAAAAATTGCAATTTAAGGAATCTCTAAATTGCGATTACTTAAATTGTGATTGCATTTAAGGAATCCCAAATTGAGATTCCTTAAATGCAATGCATTAAAGTAAATAAATTAGCGATTTCGCTAATAGGGGGAGCAAATTACCATGAAGTTGAACTTCATGGTCATTTGCAAAAACTTTGAAAAATGCACTTTTGTGCATTTTTCAAAGTTTCATGCTGCGCACACACATGCCCTTAGAGCATGTGTGTGTGCAACATATGTGCACAGATCAATATCAGGGGTGCAATAGGGTGTCATTTTGACACCCTTGTACCCTTTAAATTGCATGAGCAATTTGCGAGTACCTAATGGTACTCGCAAATTGCTCATGCAATCTCCAATTCATTCCTATGGCCCTGGAGGCCCATAGGAATGAATGGGACGGCATTACTTAATTGCGACTCGCAATTAAGGAATGTGTAGGAATCGCTATTTTTATAGCCATTCCTACATGCATAGGCTTTTGAAATTCCTTAATTGCGATTCCTTAATAATCGCAATTAAGGAATCGCAAAAGTCTACGTTGATGCATGTGCCTGATGGACGCCACATAGGCAAATGACTTCAAAAGATGCAACATAAACACCCAGTTTAAAGGTGGGAAATAATATTCAGCTTTGTTCTCAAATTATAACATGGGAGCCAAACTGTTAAATAGTTCTTGTTGGACAACCTCTGTGCTCCCCGTTTTGACAGCTAAAAAACAGGATATAATGCCTTCATGTGTCTAACCCCAAGTTCCACGGCAACCCTATTTCCTTTAATGCACGTTTTGCTTTCAAATTTGTAAACGGGTGCCAAAGTTTTGTCTGGTTGTGAGGGCCAAGGAATGAATATTGAGCCATTCATTTTCAAGATGTTTGGTCTTAGCAATCCATATGATCATTTGATGCTGTTTATACTATGTCTGTTTGGTCTCTATTCTCTCAAGGTTAGCATTAGTGCCCTGATGCTTTTTCGTATCTCCACAGTGTACCATGGGTTTTTAAAAAGTCTTTGAGAGGCTTTATATGGATACATAGTTTACTATCTGCCTTTTAAGTCTTGATACAAAGTTTTCATGATAGAACCCGAAGATGATGTCAGACTTTGACCTGGATTGGGATTCCCCCATTTATTTGACCCAGTTGAAGGCTGCCTTGAGTCTCGATTTGATCATCTTGCTCCATTTTAGACACTTTAGTGGCTCAAGTTCTCCTTACCGTGAGTTTGGCCCATAGCGATTAGTTGTTTGGTTGCCCTGGAATTTAGCTGAAAGAAGAAACACTGTGGGAGGTGATCACTGGCCTGAAGATGTTTAATTGTATAATCTTTATAGGTACAGTGTATATCATGACTAAGGCTCCCTGTTTTCCATTTTTACAGATTTTTACGGATAAATATAGACAGAAAACAATCTATTTCTTTCTGCATTTATTTAAAAAAATTGATAAATGCAGAAAATTGTGCTTCTTTTAAGTGAGTCCCCGTGCTGCCTTTCATGAATTATAGGCCAGCAGCTGAGCAGATGGACAGCATGAGATATTAAAAAACAGAATGAAATTTCTTTAAATAACGGCATTTGTCAACATAAATTTTTGGTATAATGCTAATATTTACCAGATGATGTATTGTTATGTAATATTTGGCAGCTTAAATAGCTAAAACACGACAGACATCAAAGTATGAGTGCACGTCTACAAGTTAAATAGATAAGGTAATGTACAGTTTTACAACTACATTTAGACGCAAAACACAAAATAAATATGGATCAATACAGATAAAATGGCCCAAAAATAAATATGGATATAATACAGATGGAAATGGCCAAAAAATAAATACCAAAATATCCGGAGCCCTAATCATGACACACTAATGTGTAGTCCAGAATGGAAATGCCTCTAATTGTAGGTAGTAGGTTGCTGTCTTTGTAAGTCTGGCTCTTGCTTGGCTGCAGCAGGATTAAGTTATGAGTTATCAGAAGGTCAATCATTTTCCTCTTTTACGGAGCCTTCAAAGGTGGATTTTGATATTTTAAGTAAAACGTGCCAAGGTTGACTAAGTTGAAGTCTCCAGTGAGAATGATCTCAGCATATGGATTTATGTGAAAGATGTTCTACAGCGTCACAATGGTCATTCAGTATTACAATTCTGTTGACATTATGCAGGTTTAAGTAGATGTAAACATGTTAATATGGTTCGTATTTTGCCACCAATGTTGCATCCATCGATTATTACTGCTTGCACTGTTGAACTACTGGAGTCGATGCTTCTAACTTTGAGATTCAAAGTGACGGAGAAGTATATGGAAAAGGAAAACCCAGCTGATAGTCACCAAAAGTGCTTGAATGTGTTGCTGCTGTAAAATTCATGATGTCCTGCATTGAAAAGGGAATCTGCCACACAGGTTTCCTGCAGACATATTATATCTTGAGTAGTGATAAACCGGCTTGCCTTTTGCTGAGTCATTAATCGGCATAGACCGGCACCATTTCCATGATATTAATGTCATCTAGTTTTAAAAAAATGTGACTGCTCTCATGGTGTGTGTGGTAGGAAACTGATTAGCACAGTCGTTCTCTTTTACTTTGCGAGTGGAAGTTATATTTTATTGATTTACAAATGCCTCTGCTAGGAGTGCGGTTTGGTTGCCTCACGCAGTGGTACTGCTAGTCAGCTTCAGTCTTCTTGGTTTCCTAGAGATCCTTTGGTTTAGATGGTGTGTTTGCGCAAGTCTCCTTTATGGTGTTCGACCTGGATCGAAGCGATTTTGAATCCATTTGGATCTGAGGCGCTATGATCATTCCGTAGCATACTTGCATCTTGGGATTCAGTTCTTTCCAAGTCTTTTGTGCTGTCTAAGATGTAAGAGTATTTATATTGGCTCAAGTTCTCGCATATCAATACCCCAGCTCTCAAATGCTGCACACTCATTTAAAACCAGCTTTGCCTTGGAAGAACTCCAAGTCGCAATTGTCTCTTCTCGTGTGGTGAGTTATCTGATCGTTTGAATTGAACTCTATGTATATCTTTATTATATTGTAACTGCTTTAAGGTACGGATAGGGTGAGTAGCCACAAAATGTTTGCTCTATTGAGGATGCTTTTGTTCCCCCTAGAGATACATTGCAGGAAAATGATAAGTTGACTCGCATTACTTTCTTGATCCTTTATGGCTGTAAGCTCGTACAATTCAGGGGCAGATTTACAAGGAAGTGCTGCAGCGCGGGAACGCAAGCCCTTTGGCTGTGCCGCACTGCAGAACTTCCAAAGCACAGGGATGCAACATATTTACAATAATATGTTGCATCTCTGTGCTTTCCCCTGTGCTTGCTCACAAACTGCTGCCATGCGCTGGCACAGGCACCCTTGCACCATGCTGCAAGGATGCCTGCGTAATGGGGAGATTGCTTTTGTGCAGGAAGGGGCACCTCTCTGCACAAAAGCAATCAGTACAGGCATTTTCCTCTTTCAATGTGTGTTGTAGAATGCAGCACACATTGAAAAAGGGAAAAACAAGGAGAAATGAAAACATTTCTGCTCATTGTGCCTCCCTATGCCACCCATAGAGTGGCGTAGCATTCAGACGCATTTCCAGATTTACGATTCCTCGTAAATCTTGAAATGTGTCTGGTTGTGTGTCTGGTTGCATGGGTGTTGTTGTTGAACCCTAGCCCTGCCGGCACCTAGGGAAACCTAGCAAACCTATACATTTTTGAAAACTAGACACCCAGGGGAATCCAGGATGGGGTGACTTGACTGCCTCCCACCATGGTCTGTTACCCAGAATCCCTTGCAAACGTAAAAAAGTGACAAAAAAAACACATTTTCCCCACATTTCTGTGATGGAAAGTTCTGGAATCTGCGTGGATCCACAAATTTCCACCCACCCCGCGTTCCCCAAAGTCCTACGAGAAAAATGGTACCTCACTTGTGCGGGTCGGCCTAATGCCCGCGACAGGAAACGGCGCAAAACGCAACGTGGTTACACCTCAATCTTGCAGTGAAAAATGACCCTTTTTTGGCAAAGTGACTAGTTGTAGTTTTTTAACCCTAGCCCTGCCGGCACCTAGGGAAACCTAGCAAACCTATACATTTTTGAAAACTAGACACCCAGGGGAATCCAGGATGGGGTGTCTTGAGTGCCTCCCACCATGGTCTGTTACCCAGAATCCCTTGCAAACGTAAAATAATGACAAAAAAACACATTTTCCCCACATTTCTGTGATGGAAAGTTCTGGAATCTGCGTGGATCCACAAATTTCCACCCACCCCGCGTTCCCCAAAGTCCTACGAGAAAAATGGTACCTCACTTGTGCGGGTCAGCCTAGTGCCCGCGACAGGAAACGGCGCAAAACGCAACGTGGTTACACCTCAATTTTGCAGTGAAAAATGACCCTTTTTTGGCAAAAAGACTAGCTGTAGTTTTTTAACCCTAGCCCTGCCGGCACCTAGGGTAACCTAGCAAACCTATACATTTTTGAAAACTAGACACCCAGGGGAATCCAGGATGGGGTGTCTTGAGTGCCTCCCACCATGGTCTGTTACCCAGAATCCCTTGCAAACGTAACAAAATGACAACAAAAACACATTTTCCCCACATTTCTGTGACGGAAAGTTCTGGAATCTGCGTGGATCCACAAATTTCCACCCACCCCGTGTTCCCCAAAGTCCTACGAGAAAAATGGTACCTCACTTGTGCGGGTCGGCCTAGTGCCCGCGACAGGAAACGGCGCAAAACGCAATGTGGCCACACATCAATTTTGCAGTGAAAAATGACCCTTTTTTTGGCAAAGTGACTAGCTGTAGTTTTTGAACCCTAGTTCTGCCGGCACATAGGGAAACTTGCCAAACCCACGCATTTCTGAAAGCTAGACACCCGTCGGTCTCCAGGGAGGTATGGCTTGCGTGGATCCCCCAACGTTTCCTTACCCAGAATCCCCTGCAAACCTCAATTTTAGCTGAAAAAATCACTTTTTTCACACTTTTTGGTGTGGGAAAGTTGTGGCATCACGGGGCTCACACAAATTTACCACCACCCAGCATTCCCCCAGGTCTCCCGGTAAAAATGGTGCCTCACTTGTGTGGGAGGCCCAAGTACCCGCGGCAGGCAAGGGCCCAAAACGTAGTGAGGCAACATCAAAATGGCCTATCGCAAAACCACCTGGTTTTGCAAGGGGGGTCACTTGGGTTTTTGGCCCGATGCTCAGCGGCCATCTAGGGAAACCTACTAAACCCATGCATTTCTGAAAACTAGACACCCGGCGGCTTCCAGGGAGGTATGGCTTGCGTGGATCCCCCAACGTTTCCTTACCCAGAATCCCCTGCAAACCTCAATTTTAGCTGAAAAAATCACTTTTTTCACACTTTTTGGTGTGGGAAAGTTGTGGCACACACACATACTGGTTGGATTTGGCACGAGGGTGAGTGATGGTTCAGTAGATACAATTGTATTAGCAAGTGATTTCACAAAAATGAAATGCACTGGTAATAATTGAAAGGGCGAGAAACTGAACCATTGACTCACAGCTCGTGAGCTGTAAAGCCATGACAAGGCACCAACCTCTTTACAGGCCATTCATACACCTTTCATACGTGTGAGACATACAAAACCATTCACACCGCCAGCCGCGTGCCCATTACATAACAAAACTCACACCAGCACACAGCGCCATTCAAGGGCCCATCACTTTCACACGCCCACAATCCTGACACAGCAACTACACAGGCTGATGGATTGCGTGGAGTGGCACTCAGCTAGCAGTGTGTGTAGTAACCAGCAGAAATTCACTACTCACACACAGCCAGCCGAGCGCCAGTCCACACACACTGCTAGCAGAGTGCCAGTCCACACACACCGCTAGCCAAACACCAGTCCACGCACACCGCTAGCAAAGCACCAGTCCAGGCACACCGCCAGCCAATCGCCAGTCCAGCCACACCAGCAGCCAATCGCCAATCCACGCACACCGCCAGCCAAGCTCCAGTCCACGGACACCACCAGCCAAGCACCAGTCCGCACACACCACCAGTCCACGCACACCGCCAGCCAAGTACCAGTCCACGCACACCGCCAGCCAAGCACCATTCCACGCACACCGCCAGCCAAGCTCCAGTCCACGCACACCACCAGCCAAGCACCAGTCCACGCACACCGCCAGTCCATGCACACCGCCAGTCCACGCACACTGCCAGCCAAGCACCATTCCACGCTGTCCACCAACCAAGTGCCAGTCCACACACACCAACAGCCAAGCGCCAGCCTACACACACCGCCATCACATTTAGGATTTTTTTAGAAAAAAATAAAAACACAAACAAATCGCAAATAGATACAAATCTTCAAACACAAAATCAGCAACTAAATACATTGCACTAACACCAACCTTGAAACAGAATCAAATTATCCAAAGAATACAGACCAGGCAGTTCACTTTACCACTCATGAATGCTCCCAAAAATTATTTCGCGTGTGGTACGCTCTAAAACAAGCAGGGACACACAGTGCAGGTTGAGAAGGACAGTCGGGGCAGTGCATACCACTCTCCTTCCGCGTACCTCTTCGCCAACAGACTCTACATCTCCTACTGGGAAAATCTTTTGAGGGTGTGGGAGGAATGTGATCAGGAAAGTGGCGATCTTTCAATCTAGCAACATTCTCCACCACTCCAAATCTAGGACCACTTGCCTTTTCCACTACAACAAGGCTGCCTATTACAGACTCCTGAAACTTAGCAAAAGTCATCTTTGACTCAGGGCAGGAGTCCTGGAACACAACAAAAGCATTAAACATTGCCAAGTGGAAAAGATGGATAGCCAACTTCTTGTACCAAATGTAAGCCTTACGAAGAGCAGTGTAAGGTTCCAACCTCTGATCTACTCTGTCAACACCACCCATGTGCCTATTATAGTCTAAAATGCACACAGGTTTGCGCGCTTCAGCGACCTGAGCCCAAACAGTCACAGGTGCAGTGCTTTCATCATGGATGGTAGTCAGCATGTAGACATCTCTCCTGTCTGAAAACTTCACAGCAAGAAGCTCCTGGCAATGCAACGCACTGCACTGTCCCCGCACAAGCTTTTGACAAACAAGTTATTTCGGGAAACCTTTACGGTTAGAGCGGATTGTGCCACAAGCAAGAGTGTCCACTTTGGCCAATTCCCTGAACAACCACACACCAGTGTAGAAGTTATCTACATATAAATGGTGGCCTTTGTTAAAAAATCCTCTACCAAGTTCCCAAACAATTTTCTCAGTCACTCCAAAAGTGGACGGACAACCAGGGAGGTTAATCCTGGATTCCTTACCGGTGTACACCCTGAAATTAGAGACATATCCAATCCTACTGTCACACAGCATATACAGCTTTATTCCATAGCGTGCCCTCTTACTAGGAATGTATTGCCTAAAAACCAAGCGGCCCTTGAAAAACACCAAGGACTCATCCACTGCAATTTCTTTCCCAGGAGCATAAATCTCAGAAAATCGATCAACAAAGTGATCAAGGACAGGCCTAATCTTAAAAAGACGGTCACACTCAGGGTGATCTCATGGCAACGCTAAACCATTATCAACAAAATGCATCATCCGAAGCAGAAGCAAATACCTGTCACGACTCATGACTGCCGGAAAAATAGACATTGCCATCAAGGGACTGCTAGACCAATATGAAGACATTGATGGCTTCGTTAGCAAGCCCATCAAAAAAGTTAAACCCAAGAACTTCTTCATCTCTTCAAGATTTGTGGGAGTCCACCGGGTAGCTCTAGAGTGTGGCTTAAGACTGGCACTGTTGTCCCGCAAAAACTGTTCGGCATACAAATTAGTCTGCTCAACAATCTCTGCCAAAAACACATCGTCCATAAACAACTGAAAAAAATGTACCGGCAGAAAGTTTTCAGTATTCACTCTACACCCTGGAACACCAGTAAACTCTGGCAATGCCGGCTGCACCATGCCAGGGGCAACCCAGAGGTCATCACTGCAGCCCAGAAGCCTCTTGCCGCACTACACCAACGGTAAGCCTTGCAGCCCCAGGCTGCAGCCCAGATGCCTCTTGCCGCACTATCGGCACATCAGTCTCCTCCTCTAACACAGGCACTTCATCCGGACTAAGAGTATCTTCATCATCCGATGACTCCATACGGAGAGAAAACTCACTGCCAGAATCGTCCCCTGCCTCCTCTCCCTCAGATGCAGAGTCAGTCTCTGAACCATGGTCAGAGGAAGACTCAAACAGCAAACCAACAACCTGCTGAGCAGTAATCCTGCGGCTAGCCATTATACTTACTAAGATAGAAGACTGCACAAACAAGTCAACAACAACCAACAATGTGCAAACCAAGTAAGTAAAGAAATGTGTACCTTTATCACAAAGATCAATGTACTCAAAAACTATACAATTCAATTACAAGAGACAGCTGCACTCACCAGAAACCAACTCTGCAGTGACACAGCAAAAACCAACGATATCCAACTAGAAAGAAGAAAAAAAAACAAATTACTCACAAGACAACAAAATACACATCGAGCACCAATGCAAAAAGTTTATGACACTCAAAAAACAAACATACTGCTATTATTACACCATTTGCAAAAAAAATTCATGCAGAGAAATCAAACACATTTACATTGTACAAAAAAAAGTCTCTTACCAAACTACACAAACAGCAGAACCACCAGTAACAACACGGCAACCTGAAAAGAGCAAAAGCCTTCACCTAGAACAAAAAAGTAAAAAAAAAACATTACAATTGCAATTCACAACAAATATAACAATAAACATTATAACATGCTATTTTACTACCCAAATGGTCAATCGGGTTGTGTGCCAGGTGGGGCAGAAAACAGTAGGGGGCAGAACAGTCTCACCAAAAAAATGGGGGCCCAGGAAGCGACCCTTGACCAAGGGGTCGCTTCCTAATACTAAAAAAGACATCCCTGGTGTCTAGTGGGCTTTTCTGCCCCCCCTGGGAGCAACTGCAAATTATAAGACCGATCTGCCCCCAGGGGGGACAGAAAAGTCTTATAAATAATTATCACCCCCAGGAAGCGACCCTTGCCTAAGGGGTCGCTTCCTAATACTAAAAAACACATCCCTGGTGTCTAGTGGGCTTTTCTGCCCCCCCTGGGAGCAGAAACGGCAAATTAAAAGACTGATCTGCCCCCAGGGGGGGCAGAAAAGTCTTATAAATAATTATCACCCCCAGGAAGCGACCCTTGCCTAAGGGGTCGCTTCCTAAATAAAAAAAAAACATCCCTGGTGTCTAGTGGGGAATCCCTGCTCCACGATCGCGACGCTGTGCATGATCGTGGAGCAGGAATGCCCTGTATTGAGACATCAGGGGAGAGGAAATACTCTTTCCTCTCCCCCGATGCCTCAATACTGAAGAAATCACCCCCGCGGCCCCACCGGAGAAGGAAACATACCTGCTGCTCCGTTGGACGCGCTGGAAGAAATGAATTCTAGCGCGTCCAACGCTTCCTGATGACGTCGGCATGCGCTGTGCGCGCTGACGTCATGGGGAAGCGTGGGGGGGCTCGGGGGTGGCAGCGGTAACTCTTCCGCTGCCATCCCCTTCTGTGGGGGCACGATCGATGCCCCAGGGGGGGAGAGCCAGTGCTTCCCCCAGGGGCTGTGCTCATGACGGAGCGGTTCCGTCATAAGCACAGCCCAACCGATGCTCATGACGGAACCGCTCCGTCATGAGCATTGAAGGGGTTAACAATCCTTTGGCTTTTTTCAATTTTTACACCCCCCACCCCACCCCCAACCCTTCTCACTCCAAAAACACCCACCATAGCCAGTGCTAACAAACAGTTTAACCCAACCAGTTCCCTAAACAGTTGAGCCTGGCTCCACCTCCCGCCACATCCCTGTACCTAAGGAACGGAATCACCCCGTTCCCTGCTGTCATCAGGACAGCACTACACCAAAGTGCACCCCCAAATAATACCCCCCCCCCCATCCGACTGCCCCATCTGGCCAATAAGCACAAATATAAAATATGAAAGTACATTTACAAGCCCCCCAAACGCAAAACAAAAATCACAGCTCATTAAAGACTAATTCTCATAAAGACTGTAGGTATGCAGACGCCATTACAGATGCCCAGCCTCATTTCTTAGATTGTTGTTGCCATTTATGTAAACTGTTTTTAGCCTCCTGCTCGTTAAAGAAAATATGCGGATGCCCATCTTTAATCACCTTGAGGCGGGCAGGATCTTGTAAAAATACTAGTGCACCAACAGACTTAAAAGGATCCATAAGCTGTCTAAGCTGCCACCTTCTGTCCATAGTTTGTTTATATAAATCAGAGCGAACAAAAATGGACATTGAGTCGAATTGTACTGGAGTCGCTGGTCGAGCTTTAAAGAAGATGGCTTGTCTCAATAAAAAGTTCCCAATATACACCAGTATTGGACGCGGAAATTTAGAGGATCGTGAGGCATTAGCTGCTATGGGGAGCCGGTGTGCTCTTTGAACTTGCGTATCCATGTCCCAATCAGCAAGATCAGGGAATACCTTAGAAAAAAGGTTAACAATGAATACCCAAGCATCAGCACCCTCTCTCCCTTCAGGCACCCCAAAGACCCTCAGGTTCTGACGTCTCTGCCGATTTTCTAGGTCCTCAACCTTAGATCGCAGAGACGTCATCAGCTGATCCTGAACCTTAATTGAAGAACAGGTAGCAGCATTAAACTCCTCCACTTTGGCAACCCGCTGTTGGAGATCTGAAACTACAAGGCCGAGATTTGAGACCTTTGTAACAGCCTCCTCCAAGGCAAGTTTAATCTCCTGTCTGTCCGTTCTAGCCTGTTGAAAATAGCGCTGAGTCTCCTCATGTTGAGCCGCCAGCACTGACAATACTGTAGATAAGGTGGGTTCCGATTGCAGAGCTATCTTAGAATTCAAACCTTCACCACTGCAACTCTCAGCTGAATCCACGGCCAGTATGGCAGGCATCGGAGGGTTCTGCAATGAATACAGAGCAGCACCGGTATCTGTTGACTGCTTAGTTGCCGATTTAGGGATAGATACAGATACGAGTGTCGTAAATGCCAGACCAGGAGTGAGGAGGGTTGAGGGGGACTGCTCCCCTGCACTATTCATATGATCTTCCTTTTCTGGTATTTTATCTACGAGGGGGGCAAGGGTCGCTGCAAGAGGAGTTTGAGTGATGGGAGATGAAAATGTCGCTGCACTTTCCAGATCTATAGGATCTATAGGAGACATTACACCATCACCGTCGCTAACTTGAACCATCACAGCTTGCTCTTCACCCTCCATTGTAGACAACATTACGGGCGTAGCAGGCGTAGCAGGAGCAGTCCTTGGTCTCTCAGATCGTGTTGCAGAGCCTGTTATTGGTTTACCCTGGCCAGCAGGTAAGCCTATATTAGATAATCGTGCAACTAAAGACTTCACCTCACCTTTTGAAGACACCCATTTACGTAGTGGGTTTGCTTCTGAATCCTTGTTCGGGGTGTTAACAGCCGGTTTTATAGATCCTTTACCCCCAATAGCAACACCAGCTACTTGTGTCTTCCCCTGGCTACGGCCCTTTCCGCCCCTACTGCCGGCACCATAGACTTTTATGCCTTTTATTTTATGTGCTTTTTCCGGTCCTGCTATGACTCTCGAAGCTTGGCTTATGCACCCTTTCGTTCCCCCTGATATACCTTGTAGCTCTAATTGCTTAGTATCGACGGCCCACTCCCCCACCACTATGGGTGTATTGCATGAATCGTGAAATGAAGATTTCCAGGGGGTGAACAGTACTAGTTAAAGAGTGTTTCTGCGTTAAAAATGTACCTACCGGCCCCCCGCTGGACTTAACCATCCCGCACTCGATCGCAGCACTGAGTGTCTCGGCTATGGGAAAACCCGGAGTGGATGCCTCTGAACCAATAGCTTGGAGAAGTTCTGTAGCTTGACCTGATTTTAGAAGATTCATAATAGGTTTGTCAAAATTACTTGCAGTGTTAATAGTTGAAGAATTGAAAGAGGCACCTCCACGCGTGCCTCTATCTTGACCATATACCGGAATAGAGTCGCGCTGAACATTGCTGCTTGCCGACATTAGCTTCTCCTCGCCGTTAGTCTCAAGTGCAGCTTCTTGTGAGGGTTCCTGTTCTCCACCTTGCCTGGCCGGAGCACGCCGAGTGCTCCGAGGGGAGGCAATCACTGTATTGCCCGGTTGCTCACAACACGGTGATCCAAGTCGAGATCTTGTAAATCTGCAGCCGGGACGCCACCTCGCAAAACGAACGCCAAAGACTGCGCCGCTTAGTTGCGTTTGGCGGCACATAGAGTAAGTATTGTTACAGTCTCGTTGTCCTTTTGGGATTTTTGTTTGCAAATCACCTGTACTCTCGCCTCTTAACACGTCTGGTGAGGCAACCCGCGGCCATCAGTCGGAGCCGGGGGTGGGAGCTCTAGGAGGCATCCTTCAGCGGTGGAACAACATCCGCCATCTTCCCTTCCCTCTGGTCTGAGAGATGCTGTGAAATGGAAAGGCCTGTTCCAAATGATCCTGGCAAAGACTGTTGTGAAATGTGGTGGCCTTCCAAATTGGGTGCATGCCTCTCACACACGTATGATCAAACAGCTCCTCTTCAAGAAAAGATGCCAGCAGTGGTCAAAAGTCCACTGAAGAGGGTCCGTCAAGCTGTAGGGGAACACACAGAGTTTGAAGCAGCACTAGAGAAAACTGAGGTGGTACTGGAAAAGCAAAAAGTGGAAACTGACTCAGATGAAAGCGGTATCCAAAGGGTGAAAGAGTCAGATGCAGCCTCTGAAGAAGAAATTAGTGCTGTAGGCCTACGAGTGGAGGTAGGAAAAAGCGGGCTGAAAGGGAATCCCAAACGTTTGAAGTGCTCCCTTGAAAAATCATTTGCACCCATAGCTGAAACATCTGATTCTGATCAAAGTGAAAATAAAAGTGAAAGGCTTGGATTGGAAAAAATGCATGGAAAAAGTACAGGATGCCACACTGTTTGAGCCACCCTGAAGGCAATCAGGTGACAGGGCGCCAAAATTTGCTGAAACAATAAATGAGAACTGTCAAACTGTTCCAAGAAGCTACTTACAGAAATCTGCACAACAACATTTGAGCTTGGCCATATATGATCTGCTTACAGACCAAATGTGTGTGGCCTTAGAAATAGAGGTAACATTGTTATATGCTCAGCTTTTGTAATAACCAGTGATAAAGAACATACTAAATTAGTAGGGTTTTCTTTTAGATACCTGTGTGAATTAAGTGTGCTAATCAGCACTAAAAATGAGTAGTAATATTTTAGGTAGAGAAAACATATATTGGACTCAACTAATGATGTGTTTTTTTAAACAAATGTAACGTGAAATTAAATGAGTATGATAAATTTCGAACTCATTTGAGGTACAATGATTTGATATTTATCAAAAGGGTGAATTGATGGAGCTTAGATTTCACCTATAAAATGTATGCATTATTATATGACAAAAAGCTGCAGACATGAGTTCTAAAATGGAACGCAGATTGTGGCGCAAGCAAGATGAAAACATAAGGCCTGATCAGAATGCTTCAGTTTAGAGGTGCTTTCATGTGAAAACATGCTTAATTAGTTGAACAGCCATGTTTACATGTGATTAATCCATATGTAATCTCACTATAGAATGCACACTAATTTAGAAAATATATTTGTACTTTTAAAATGGCATCATGTATTTTTGCAAGAGTAAAAATGTGCTGAATTGTGTTTCACAGTGTAGAAAACCATCTGATTTTAGTTTGCTTTAGTGGACTCATCTTTCATTTCTTTTTTTTTGTTTTTATTGCCCTTGGACACTCAGAATGGAATGTACTCCTTCTTCCCTACCAAATTTCAACTGCCTCCGGTTTCCGTTCGACCTTCACTATGTTGCATATTTCTTTAGCCTGTTTAAACGTGGAGAGAAGAGCACACTTTTTTTCATAAATCACAAGACTGAAATTTGAACAAGAACACGCCTGATTAATGACATGTTAAGTCACCCCATGGGGAGATGATGTGTCTTGAAGTTCTGATTTGACCAGCGATGACGACTGAGCACGTGAACTTTTGCTTGAAATATGGCTTACAAGTGGGAGGAGTGCCTTTTTTTTCTGAGGGCCAGGCCCAGTTTCTGTGCTGGACACAGAGAAGGGAAGAGGCTGCATTCTGTGGGGGCTATTGTGCAGCTTGAGACAGGGACACAGACTAGCACAGCGAAGCAGAGGCAGAGAGAGAAAGAGCTGAAAGGATCAGAACAGATTTAGATTTTAGGTGCTAAACTGCATTTATTTCTCTTTATGGGATATTTATTAACTATTGATTAACCTTGTAAGACTTACTCTTTTTCTTAGAAACTCTTTAAGAGTTTGACTGATAATTGCGCCACATTTCCCTTCCTATATGTGATGCTTATATGCAGACTGTAATATGTTCTGTATTAATGCTATTTTTCCTATTTTTCGATCCTGTAACCTGATTGATATTTGACTAATTAATAAAGAGTCAAAGAACCTTAACTTTTGACTTAAAATAAAACCCTTTAAAATAACTCACCACTCTCATTATTGCCTCTAATATTGTTTGCATTTAATTTTCTTATTTATGTAAAGTCTCCTCTTTGGTGAAACACGGTCATCAAAAGGTCCATCATTTTCACCCTTTACAGCGGTAAACCATAGGTGATAAGGTTTTGAATAGGGAAATTACCAGGTAATTACCGCCAACTGAAAGCTGAGTTTGAAGAAATCATGAAGGATAATATATGATGGATTTCTTAGGCCATTACAATGAGAGTGAATTGCTTCAAATGAGCAAAGAAGCCCCAATAGTAGCACCAGAGGCAATGCACGAATGGAGAAGGTAGTAGTTGAATGCTGTGTTGATTTGACGCACAGATGGAACTGTGGAACAATGTTAGAATAATGATGGTCAGGAAGGAATTGAGAATTGATTGAGAACATTAGGGACTAGAACAAGACAGAGAAGTTCAGAGAGATGCAGTCCATGAAGGAAAGGGTTAATATTAAATGAAAGAGGGAGGCTGTCAAGGAAAATGAGGGAGAACTAAAGGGGAAGCAGTAAGGGAATACGCTCTGAGGGAAGTACAGAGAGGAACATCTTTACATGTGCCATGGCCTTGGGCAGATCTCTTTCACTTTAGGAAATCTCTCCCCAAGCTAAGAAAAAATTCCAATATGTGGTACAAGCAGATGAACCAGCTTATGACTATTTTGAAGGTCTTATGGCAGGATTTAGATGTGTTGTTCGAAGTGGTGGTCCGAAAGGACCTATGGGCAGAATGTAAGAGGGCAGTGGAGTGACCGAGCCAAGAGCTCCCTAGGATAGCAGGGATGAACACACCTTCACTGTTAGCAAAGACCAAATACGGGGAAGTCATAAAACACTTAAAAAATAAGGTTCACCAAAAGAAAATAAATTGGCCCAAGAATTTCCAAACCTCCAAAATACTCAGAGTCTGTGCATGCATATGTTGAGAGGTTGTTACAGGTATACAGGGACCATAGGGTACTGAGTGGTCCACCGGGAGATAGCATGGTTGGGGGACTTGCCTCTTTTATACAAGGGTTATGACCTGAAATCAGTAACCAGATCATCCAAGGTGTTCTTTGCTGGCAGAGTATACCCCTTGATAATTGACTGCAGAAGGCAAAATATTGCAGCAACATATTAGAAGCCAAGCAAATGGGACTCAAGGAAACGTTCTTAATCGCACAGACTCAATTATTGCAGAACGGTGGTATTAATGGGCTTAAAGTACCTGATCAAGGATCTGAAATGAACCCAAGTAGTGTGATAAGTATGCAGGGAGTTTCCATGGCTTACGGAAGTAGTACCTAGGGAATGGGGATCAAGTCAACACATGAGGAACTAGTATTAGTGCCCTTAAGAAGGCTACCCCATGCCACATCTGTAACAAGGTTGAGCACTGGTAGCAGCAGTTTCACTCCAATCCTGATTAAGCTATAATTGATGCCCAGGCTGCAGATTCTGCGGTGCAGGGAGAACTTCCCCTGATATCCAAACTCTCTATATCAGCTCCAAAAATCCCAAAGCCTGGCATGTCACAGAATTCCCTGTGCAGATGCATGGAGAAAATCCCCATTTCCAAAAGAATTACAGGGGTTCTCATAATTCCATTGTGCCCCAGAATACTGTGGCTCCTATGCTGTTCAAGAGTTACACAGATTTGCCCAGGCCCAATGATGGTGTTTGAGGGGAGAGGAGGAGGAGTGCGTATTTGGCGGAAACCTAGAAATGGACAAGAGGGGACCATATGTAGATGGAGAGTTCAATGGTCAACCCGTATTTGTTTTGAAAGACACTGGAGCCACTGGCTCGACTGTTAGAATAGCTTAGGTCCTGAACCTACCCTAAACCAGATTGTCGGGATTACAAATTAGCAATGTACCAATCCTATTATTGCCCCTGTCAAGTAGAAATTGTAGACATCAATGAACAGAACCAGTTCATGGTCTGTGATTCAAGTCCTGTAAACCTGCTGGGAATGGGCCTCATTTGCAAATTCAACAGCGTCATCTACTGTACGCAGGATTGAGTAGTGGATTCAGGAGTCCATGTAACATTCCAATCATGGGCTTACAAAAAGCCAACAAAAAACGGAGGTTAGTTCAGGATCTACAAAAATTAACCAAATTGTCATTCCATGCTATCTTGTGGTAACAAATCGTGATTTTCTTCCAAATTACTCCGAAAGCTGAATGTTTCATAGTCATTGACCTTTGCCAGGTGTTCTTCTCAGTTCCCCTTCACGGATAGAGGCAATTTCTCTTCGTGTTTTGGTTCCAAGGTAGGACCTAGATTCTTTGCAGGCACCATGTAGTTCAACCTTGATGCAGTCCATCAATGACCAAAGAAGCCTGGAGGTAGGACACTATTGCACTGTCCAACCACTTGGCTGAGAATGGACACAAAGTTACCCAAGAAAAATTACACAATTGTCACAAGGAAGTCATGTAGAGAAGGGAGTCAGACGATTGTCCCATGAACACATTGATACACGCCTTGAGATGAAGTTTCTGACCACACAAAGAGAAGTGTGAATGTTTTTGGTCATGGTTGGTTATTTCCAAGAATGGATTCCCAGGTTTTCCTCTGTGGCAAACCCTTTACTGTGGCTGATGCACACTTATGTCAATGATCCAGTACCAAAAGATGATGAAAGGATGTAAGCCTCCCAGGAGCACAAAAATGTACTTTGCAACTTTGCAGCACACTCGCTCTTGGAATATCGGACTACACATAAAGACTGTTCTTTTGCCATGAGAGAGATGAGTGTCCTTTATCCATGCTAACACTGACCCAAGCCGAGACTAAGCACCCAATTGTGTATTTTTTCAGTTACTCTTGAACCTGTAGTTGCAGCATTGCCTGGTTGTCTCAAAGCGGTTGCAGCGGTAAGCACGAGGAAGGGATAGTGATGGGCTACCCATTAATTGTAAGGGTCCCCCTTTTGATTGAAATACTCAGAACTCATTTCCGTACTGAGCATTTGACAGACGCTTAACTCTCTATGAGAGAATCAATATGGCTGCTAAGAATGTCTCTATTAGAAGATATAACACCCTGAATCCTGTATCTCTATTGCTTACTCTAAAAGGGGATGAGGAGGTAGACTTTGACCATGACTGAGCAAGTGTTACTGAGTTATGTACAAAACCAAGGTCTGACATACTGGATGTACACCTTCCTGAATTCAAGCATACCGTTTTTGTTGATGGGTCTTGTCTGAGAGACCAACACGGCATTCTATGAGCTGCCTATGCTGTGTGCACTTCAAGTAGCATTGGGGACACATACTACCTGTGTCATGTAACATCTGCACAAGTGTCTGAACTGATTGTCTTTATGGAGCCCGCTGTACATCAGAAGGCTTGTGTTTTACCATTCACACTGACAGCCAGGATTGGCTCAGGGTTGCGCACAACTTCGGACAGTTGTGGTCACAGAGAAGATTCATGATGACTACTAGGTTCCCCATCAGAAATGGGATGTATGTCTCCAAACTATTGGAATCTCTACAATAGCTGAAAGAAATTTCAGTTGTGTAGTGTGCTGCATACAAGAGTGGCAATGGTTTAATCACCAGAGGCAACCAATATGCAGACAAAATAGCCCAATAGTGTGCTCTTAAGTCCAGCACCTTTCACATGGATGAGCCATGCAAGGCAGAAGGAGAAACTGTACCAGATATATGCTGCTAAACAGTGTGCACACTTTCAACAAGCTGAGAGAAATAGAGAAAGC
This sequence comes from Triturus cristatus, assembly GCF_964204655.1. Lineage (NCBI taxonomy): Eukaryota > Metazoa > Chordata > Amphibia > Caudata > Salamandridae > Triturus > Triturus cristatus. The sequence continues at coordinate 215,248,358 of NC_140590.1, forward strand.
TAAATGGAAAACAATGAGATGTGTAAGGTATGCCAATGACATTTGGGTTTCCAGTGACAGAAAGGCAGTGATTCCAATTCAATGTACCTTCCATGGTACGACATATGCATGGTCCAACACACATGGGCAGAAACTGAATGGTGTCTAACTTCAAACAATACTAATATAATCCTCATTTTGGATAAATGACAGATGGTGTCCAAAACAAAATGTGGGCAAAAAGGTTTTATTGACCACAAGCCACAGAGTAGTCTGAAGGTCTCTTCAACCATCTCCCAATAGATTTTGTGCAGATGGCTTGATTTAACCAACTGAGGTATATCCTTGTGATACTATGATAGTTTTCCTGCTGGGTCACGGCATATCCCCCTGGAAGATGTGATAGTCTGACAGTCGCCAAACTATTGATGCGGAAGTTGATCTCATGATGCCAGTTCATCTTAAATCAGATCAAGGAAGTCACTTCAAGAATGAGCTAATGCAGTTACTATGGACAGTGCGAGGGATAGACTAGAGGTTCCATTGCATCTATAGCTTCAGGCATCATAGAGAGAATCAATAGCCCAACCAAAGCGAAGTTGGCCATGGTGTGGTCCTCTACATTTTTTAAATGGCCCATTGCACTTCCTCTGGTATCGATGATCATATGAAGCACCTCCCTGTAGATTAACAGGATTATCTCCTAATAAGGTGTTGATAGGAAGAGCCATGCAAATTCCTTCTGTTCCAGCAGCTTCTCTTGTGAATACCACAGATGATCTGGTTTTCGAGTTCAGCAGGGGATTGGCTGATGTGGTGTGTTCTATCTCCCATCAGGTTGATACTGCTACTCCAGCTGTCCGAGTGTCTGTAGCATATGATTTGAGCCCCAGTGATTGGGATAATAGACAGAAGCACGTCCGCAAGTCTTGCCTCAAGAACTATTAGATAGGTTTGTGTGAGGGGATCCTGGTCATCAAAACTGCTGTTAATTGTGCTGGTTTGTCGAACTGGATACACACCTGACATACCAAGAGGGTAAGACGAGAAAAAGAAGAAGCAGAGCCAACATCCACCAATTTCTTAGGTCACCCTAGGTTTGAAATTTCTGAAGTTAGCAGGAATAGAACCTGCTGAATACCTTGCTGTCATGGACCAGATCATAGATTTTGCAACTTCCATATTACCCAAAAGACAGAGAGAAAGGTCAATCGAAAGTACTCCGGCTTGGAGTGGACGTACCATGCAAGAATTCATATTGAATTTGATGACTGTCTGGTCAACATTGACAAATCACGCTGAGGCCAGGATAATGGCAAAGGCAACTCACTTATGCGAACTCTTGACAACGTTCAAAAGGATGACTAAAGAGCTAAGGTAACAGTCAAAGGACGTTAGAGCCTGATGTAATGGACATGGGTGGAGAGATCACTCATACTCCGGCAAACACCACAATTAAGGCCAATTTTCAGTAAACCAGTGTAGGAAGCAGAAATTCACATCTCCTGTTTCATTAAAGCACTTATATTTATAACGTGTATTTTAAGATGTTAGCTGAGTATATGGATGTATGACCTTACAACGCATACTTTTACAACGCATGCACTTACAACGCAATTTTTACAACGCAACATCCACTACAACGCATTCCATTACATCGCATGACACTACAACGCATTTTTAAAAAATACCTTTACAGCGCATTCCATTACATCGCATACTACCTTTACAACGCATACCATTACAACGCATAATGTTAAATTGCATTTAAGGTAAGTATTGGATAGTATAGGGGTAAAAATTACTATTCTTACTCCAGGGGGTGCAACAGTAGGGTAAGTGTTGGATAGTATAGGGGTAAAAATTACTATTCTAACTCCAGGGGGTGCAACAGTAGGGTAAGTGTTGGATAGTATAGGGGTAAAAATTACTATTCCAACTCCAGGGGGTGCAACAGTAGGGTAAGTGTTGGATAGTATAGGGGTAAAAATTATTATTCTAACTCCAGGGGGTGCAACAGTAGGGTAAGTGTTGGATAGTATAGGGGTAAAAATTACTATTCTAACTCCAGGGGGTGCAACAGTAGGGTAAGTGTTGGATAGTATAGGGGTTAAAATTACTATTCTAACTCCAGGGGGTGCAACAGTAGGGTAAGTGTTGGATAGTATAGGGGTAAAAATTACTATTCTAACTCCAGGGGGTGCAACAGTAGGGTAAGTGTTGGATAGTGTAGGGGTTAAAAATTACTATTCTAACTCCAATGGTATGCATTGGAATGGTATGCGTTGTAATGGTATGCGTTGTAATGCCTGCGTTGTAGTGACATGCGATGTAGTGTCTGCGTTGTAATGGTATGCGTTGTAGTGTCATGCGTTGTAAAGGATGTTGCGTTGTAATGCCTGCAATGTAAGTGTAGTGCGATGTAATAGTTGCGTTGTAAAGGTTGTTTCCCGAGAATATGAAGGTTATGAAGGTAGCAAAATGCTTTATCTGCTCCTACCTTGAACCCTCTACGGATGAAGGGGAAGCATATTTCTATTTGCCTGTCATACTCTTTTTCCTGTGCTTTGTTTATGTAATTTATATTATCAACAGAATTAAATCAAGTTGTTTGATTCTGATTATGACACACCTTTAGAAAATGAACCAATTGTGACTGATGCAAGAATGGATTTGTGGGCTACTAAACATATTTATCATTCTTCCAAAGCCTTTAGATCAAGCGATCAGCATGAGTACATGATGAACTTTGTTCCTGTGACTAACATGAGCACTAATAATCTACGTATGCATGATGTAGCCTATAGGATTAATAGAGACAAAAGAGTTTTTGTAGGTAAGTCAAATGAAAGAATAAGATCAGATGAAGAGAATGGAAAGGAGAGAAAAAAAGAAAGTTAGTCTCAAGCATGTGATTGGGAAGGAAACAGAGACTTTAAAGGAACCATCCCCTAGATTGAGCATTGACATTGCTAAAAGTGGAACTTAATTTATGGTCAGGAAGCAGAAAAGAAGAAAAATGTCAAGTTATTGGGTGTGAGTAAATGTGAGCATAGTTATTTGCTCAAGGGTATGACTTTTGATGAGTTATAGGTGAGTATCAATGGCATCTGTAATGTATGTAGTAAGTCTTCTTATTTCCACTTACCACATAACTTGGTAGGTATTTGATAAGTAGCGTTAGTATTTCCCAAAACCTGTCATACTAATGAGCTAGATTCAGCCAATGATTGCTACATAAAACAAAGCAAGCAGAGCTTTAAGCAGATTCATAGTGATATTTTTAGAGCATTTATACCTTTGGTAGGAGTTACATTAAAGGACGTTAGATCAGAAAACTATCGATCACTTTTTCACCATCAACAGACTATACTGGACCCCACAAAAGATTGCAAAGTTTGCAAAGGATCCGAACCCCAGATCTAGAAGGTTTGGTCATTTAAATGCTAATGATGAAGCTATATTTTTCAGCGGTTCCAGGATCCGAGGTTTTTGGGAGAACGTCAAGAATGTCATAAAGGACTTTTTGGGAGTCAATATCAAGCTAATTCTTGAGCTGGTTTTGATTGGGGAAGATAATGTCTCACACAGCCTTAGGGGGTAAAGCACAGAGGAGCCAGCTGTTTTATCTTGTGCTTTTAGCTAGGAGAGAGATCTGCAGGCCTGGACTGACCTACCTTCCCCCTGTGCAACAGACTGGCTCAAAGCAGTACATTGGACTTGCTGGTTGGACACTGAGGGTAAGCATGGTAAAGTGAATACGATATGGGCTGATTTTTCCAGGTGAAGTGGTATGTTGGTATAGGAACCAATTGAACAAGTGATCTTATGATTACACTGAGGTGCTGCTATGGGAGATGGGTCATTTGGCTCAGTCAGTGCAGTGGGAGCCTAAGCATATGCAGTAGGCCCGAGGGGAGGATACCAATCATGTAATAACCAGAAGCTATAGTGATATTAGGACAAAAAAATAGAAAAAAAGAAAAAGAAAACTATCAACCCTAGTAGACCGGCTTGCTTTTAATACAGCAGGAGCTTTACCACTAATAAATAAAGAATGGTATGAGAGCGAAGATCATTCAAAACCCCCTTGTGTTAGATTAACTTTGTGGAAAGGAAGGAGGAATCATCTGCAAGGTTAACCATGCCTGGGAATGCTGCGCCTATATCCCTAAAGTAGATAACCAGCTTAATAGCTATGTTGCGAACATTACAAATGTTACACATGAAGTAACCAAATTGGAAGAGAGTTTCATTGAACAATTAGATGAACTCTGCTGGGGCCGCCTTCTGCTGCATCATCCTGGTGGGACTCCCGGTCCCAGAGTACAATAAGGTCAGCCTTTTGCGGCAGCTCCTCGGGGAGGCACGGCCAACTTGTGCATATAGCGCTGCCTCAACCCCTGCAGCGCTGGACACAAACTCTGCTGGAGCCGCCTGCCGCCTTCTGCCTGCATCACCCTGATGGGACTTCCAGTCCCAGGTTAGCAACAAGGTCAGCCTTTGCTGCAGCTGCTCGGGGAAGGCATGACCAACTCACGCATATAGCATGGCTTCTACCCCAACAGCACAGCATGCCCCCGGGCAAAGCCCAGGCCATGGGTGAACCCATGTGCCCCTGACAGAGCCTGGAAGAGGCTGCGCTGGGCCACACCCCTAACTTTCATCTTTTTGGACATCAAGGTAATTTTTGCGTCTGCCACCCCGTGTAAACCAGCTTCACCAGCCTACATTGTATCGCACAGTGAGCCACGTTTTGGTCTAAAATTGGAGGATTGTGCTTCGTTTTGTTTTACTGTTTCCTGTGAAATCCCAACAATCAAATTAGGGTTAAGATGGGCAAGAGTAAGGCGGTCGATAGACGGGTTGGAGCAGTAGCAGGTAAAGGTTAAAAAATCAAAAAGAACCCCAAAGCACACCAGGAATAATTGTGTGTTTGACCACATTGACAGCCTTCTGGTCGAGAGTGTGGGAATCTTATACACACGGGCAGCTGTTTCCCATTGTGATTCAAGTAGTCCTCTACTCCCTAGGAGCTCTAGCGTAGTGAATACCATCCCTAAAATGTTTTAGATACTCAAGACTAAGAGTCATTTGGCAGTTGTATCTAAGTCAGCAAGTCCCACCCAGGGAGAAATGGCTACACCATCAGACCCACATCCACAGGACCCGCTAGACCCAATGATTATTTGTAGCAAAAGGTTTGCCCCCTCTAAAGTCTGAGCTAGGACCCCCAAACCCTAGAAGAACATGAGGTTTGGAGGACCTCCCTGCCCCTAACTACGATCCCTCAGGGCCCTGACCTCAGTGCCTCTAAGATCATTAGTGATATTAGAACCAAGGTTGATCGTCTGAAGTCCATGATAAGTGACCTCACTGGGATGATGAAGGAATTATTCGGAAATACCCAGAGGGAATGTTCGTAATCTAATGTCTTGGCTATTCATCTAATACTTTGATTTACAAAAAACAAAATAGACAATTACCTGGTGTGTCCAGAGGGACTTCTATTGCCCATGATCGTCTAGTTCTTGCACATGAGATGAAGGGTCCTGGAATTAGGGCAACTAGTGGGGACTACATAGCCAATCCTACTAAAACACCAAGGGCGGGCTGGGGTAAGTTTGACAGGTTACGGCACAACCAACCATTAGAGCCCCTGCCCAGAAATGAGCCAGAGTATCAGCTTTTAACAAAAGAGCACCTGTGGTCCCCATACCTCTTGTAAAGTTTTTATGACCAATGTGTCCAAGTCAGTTGCCCAGAAATGATATGAGGGTAAGGACGCTTTGAGGAATAAGGCAATCCATTGGATTTGCCACATGAAAACGTGTAGACCTATAATTAGCGAGGTTCCCAACTCCCCCACTGACTGCATAGAACTAACACTGACGCACAAAGGGCTGGCTGGAAACCTGATAGCCCTAGACACCAGAACCTTCCCTGCTGCGCTGTCCAATATACAATTCAAATGTAGTCCAACAACTGTATCAGTAGTTCTTGTTCCCCATAATCTATTAGAATGCCTAGGCCCAGAATCATCTCTGGGGAAAACCGACTGACTTTTGACCCAATGCCACCCGGTAGATAGGCATTCCTCTTTAACACGTCCAAAGCCCACCCACCTCCGACATACCTTTGGATGTCCGGTTACATCCGCTGGTGCCATTTGGAATGGAGTGCGGTATTCTCTTATAAATGATAACAGGAACTTGCAGGCTTGGGTGGGACCTAGTAGGGCTACTTCTTTATCATTAATAGTTAACAAATTTCCAAGTATCAGTGTTTCAGAGGTCGCCACTTATGTGAATTATACAACGATAAGCCCTTCCCTGCACTCCTGTATTGAATCAGTACCTGAGATTGCAATAGCCTCTTGGGGTGTGGCAGGAGTAAAGAGCAAACTGTCTCATCTGCACTGAAACCACTTTATTGAATGCTTCGATATTTGATTGCTACAGGAAACCTGGAGCGTAGCACCTGTACACAAGGTAGGGTATACCAGTTATTGCCTTCCAGCAACCCCAAGTGAAATAGGGCATCCCACAGTGGGTCTGTTGATATGGGTTAGCTTGCCCTCTGCTGTGTCATATTGCTACTCCCCTCAGATTGCCCAGATATTCTGGGAATCCGCCTCAAGGGTAGCTCAGGCAATACCATTGATAGCTATAATGCATATGCAAGAGGAACCAGTGGGAGCAGATCTTCAGCAACAATATCGAAACTGGAGAGGCTCCTGGATAAGAGAAATCCAACCCGCTTTCTGATAGTGCTAATACTTGCAATAGATCAAACAGCCTGAGCCGAATTAATTATATTTTGTTGGACTTGAGGCTTTGGTGCAATGTTAGAGATATGGTTGTATGTGAAAAAGTTGATAGTGACCACAATCTCCTCTGTCTAAACCTGGTGTCTCTGGACATATTCACATGTCCGGCCTACAGTCCTGCAGCTAAAAAGGAGGTATATAAAATGAATAATAAGCACCAGGGCACAAATCAGGGGCACACGCAGGTACACGGCATCCACCCACTATTTTCACAGGGTGGACGCCGTCCCCTCTGCCAAGAAGTTTGGCCCCACAGAAATGTGCTGAACATGTCCCGGTGTAATTTTCAGACACCGGGACACATTCAGTAGCGCCTGTACATTGTCTGCTTTCAATTCCCAGTAGCAACGTGCAGGCAGCAAGGGAGTTTTTTTTCACTTCTAGCTCTGCCAAAGGTAAGGCCTCCTTTTGTTTGAATATCCTGCATGGAGGCGGCCTAGAACCTCACACTTAAATTTAAATGCTACGGAGTGGGAAACAAAGGCACACAGCTTGTTATTTCTTCACAGGTACTTGAGAGAGGTATGCTTTTGTCTTTGTTCAGTCCCTATATATAATAGATGCATGCACTTTAAGTCAGGTGTGTTGATCTGTCCCAGTATTAGCACAAATAACAATTTCAATTGCACTATTTTATTTCTTTTATAGCTTTGTGCAACCCAATGCAGGGTGTCAGAGCTCTCTACATAACATACACATTATACAATTTACAATAAATCATGTCCATGTGTAAATCAATGCACAAGAGGAGTTACATGAGACATTGAGGGTTACAAGGTGTAGGAGTCACATGTCCTTCATACCTCACCATGGTCTTTTATATGGATTACAATTTATGAACAGCAGGTAATAAAAAGATAATTGTGTTAAAAGCAGTAACCCTCTTTACTACCTACATAAAATAAAAGTCTTTAATCTGCATGTTACGTGATGTGCTTTGCAGGAGACACAGTTACCTTATCTACTACTTTGATTCAAATCTGGAACTTTACAAAACACAGATCTCTCCAGCAAGTGCATTAAACACAAGAGTTATCTCACCATTATTCCTATTCCCTGAGATTTACTGGGCACCTTCACAGCAGATGACTTAACCCAATCAAATATTTTAACATGTAGACTTTGCAACCAATTAAGCATAACAGATCTACTATCATGCTTCTCCTTGTTGCCAATTTATTTGCAACAGGGTTTAAAAAAATAAATGTATCAGTTGAGTCCCAGATTTTGCATCACAATGTCGCCACTTTTTTGGCACAACCCAAAAGCCAAATCGCATTAGTTAAATCTCATAATGTGCTTAAATGTACTCATGATATGCCTGATAAACATATGTGTGAGGTCTTAATATCTGATGTCAGTCACTTCTTGCGATGTCACTTCCAGTGAGGTCACTTCCTGTGATGTCATGTGCAATGTCATGCGTTGTGATATCATGCGCTGTGATAGCACGCGTCATGATTCACTTGCATACTGCCTAACCTGATTGGTCCTCCCACTTCCTTTTTTGGGACTTGTGCTCTGATAAGCGCAGCCTAAAGAGGCACAAACTAATCTTACTTGCAGATAAGCTACAAAACATGCACCTGGACTTGTTACCTAGTATGACAGAGCTTTTGGCTCTATTGGAGAAACCAGGTGCTAGGACGAAGGTCAGAGATATCCGTTGTCACTTTTTGGAGCATATGGGCTCCTATTTCATTGTGCCTGTGCATAAGAACATCACAAGGAATAATAATGAGGGACTACAATCATGGTTCAACCAGGAATGTAGGCACTCTAAGATCCAACTTGCTATGGCAATATTAAATCCAAAGTCCTTAGGAGTATTTGAATTTCGAGGAAAACCTATAAGCCAGCTGCTCTGAAAGCTACAAGAGAGTGGGTTGAGTCCGGATGGCAACGTATCAAGGAAGCTTGCGATGCTAGGGACACTAAATAGTTTTGGTCTCTGGTGGTGTGGGGCGACAGACCAGGGACTCCCCACCCGAGATTCACGTTTTGGCCTCTGAATGGTATGAACATTTTAAAGCCCTTTATGCAGGCCCACTTTTTCAAAAGGCCAGCTAAAACTTCCCCAATAGTGACCTCTTCACCATGGGTGACATCGGGGCCTCCATTAGTACAATAGCTCGAGCAAAAGGCCCGGGCCCCGATGGCATACCTGGAGACCTTTTTCTCTATGACAGCCCTAGCTGGTTTCGCTACATCCTACCTTTATTTAATGCCATAGAGGGCGGTGCCCCGTTTCCAGGGTCATGGAGGGAGGCTGAGGTGGAGGCCCCATTTAAAAAAAAAAAAAAATAGGGACCAACCTTGTAATTGCAGGCCAATTAGCCTTATTGATTCAATTCAAAAAGTGTTTAGTTGTGTGCTTTTGCACAAGATCCAGGTCTGGACCAAAAATAATTCAAAGCCTTGCCATAATATTCCTAACAGCAGAGTTCACAGGTTTAAATTGAATTTCTTAAATATTGAATCTGAAGACCAATCTGCAGCAGCCAAAATAGCATGCAAACCACCTCCCAATGAGGGCATTGGAAGCCATAGCCCCCCTAGTGTAATGCGCTCCAAATCTAGATAAATTAATCCCAGCTTTTCCCATCACCTCCCTCACCCATTGAGCCAAGGTAGGCAAGGATACCGCCCTATGCGGGGGTCTGAAAGAAATTATCAATTGCGAATCAGCAATGCATCTCAAACACTCCGATCTTCTCTCATACTCACACAAACATCTAACCACACACAGTTTCCTACATTTATCCAAATAAGGATAGAAGATAGCACAAGACATAGTTGTGGTCCTTTTAGAGATGCAGAAACAAACCCCTTCAGGGACAAAGCTTCGACTTGAAATCTCCAGAGCTCTAACATCAGAAACTCTTCTAAAAGAGATCAGACTTAACAACATAACCAATTTCATTGACAAATCCCTCAAATTTAAAAATTCATTATCGCTCCAAGACAACAGCTCCTTAAGCACTTGATCAACATCCCAAAGAGATGAATATTTCGCGCCTGGTGGTGCCTTCAAGCACACATTCCTTAACAATCGCTTTACCACATCATGTTGACCACCGGCAAACTGTCTAATAAATCATGACCAGCAGAGATGGCAGACCTAGCAATGTTAACATCACTATAAGACTTCCCTTCATGGAAAAACTCAGTCAAATAGTTAACAACCTCTACCACAGAAGCTGAAACGGGATCCAAATCCTGTGCAGAACACCAACAAAACCATCTTTTCCTGGCCAACCTGTATGCCTTTGAAGTCCCCCGTGCCCAAGACTCTTTAATGAGTCTCGAAGCTTCCAATGATAAGCCTGACATTTGCCCGGCTCTCCTGAAATCAACCAAGCCATCAAATGTAAATCACCTTGCAGAACCAACTCGTGATATTCTCCCAAGGGGTTCGACAACAACTCTGGGATGAGGGGAAGAAGTACCGGGTCGGCAATCAGCATTCCCAGAATGTCTGGAAACCAATTTTGTGAAGTCCAGAAAGGAGCTACTAGAACTAATTTGCCCCTCTCCTTCTTTACTTTCAAAAGCACCCTTTGAATTAACGCAAGGGGGTAAAAGCGTAATTCCGACACAATCCCCAGACCTGCAGAAAAGCATCTACTGCTTCGGCTGCTGGATCCGGTCTCCAACTGAAAAACCTGGGAATCTGGGCATTCACTCTGTTTGCAAACAAGTCTATTACCAGTGGACCCCATCTCCTGTCCAAAGCCAAGAACATTTTCCTATTCAGCCTCCAATCGCTGAAATCCATCAATTGTCAAATTCCAGTCTGCAACTGAATTGTGTACCCCTGGAAGGTACTGAGAAAGAATCATGATGCTTCTGCTCAGGCAATAATGCCAAAATTCCTTCGCCAGATCTGCAAGAGCGTTTGAACGGGGACCCCCCTGTTTACATATTTCACTGCCGAAATGTTGTCCGTCTTTCAAAGAATGCAACATTTTGTCTGATCCTTTACAAAGCTCTTTACCGCAAAAAAAACTGCCATCAACTCCAAATAATTGATGTGCATTTCCTTCTCCTGACCTGTCCATTTTCCTCCAGTTGCCAGAGAACCACATCTCGCTCCCCAACCCTGCAAACTTGCATCTGTTCTATTACAATATCTGGAGTCGCCCCGAAAATTGTCCTTCCATTCCAAGCCTCTAGGTTTTCCAGCCACTCTTGTCTGCAAATCTAACTGAACCCTTTGAGAGTAACTCACCCCTTTGTGCAAATACAGGGCTTTTAGCCTTTGTATTGCCCGATAGTCCAAAGGACCCGGGAAGATAGCTTGAATCGTAGCTGTCTCTGATTGTAGAATCCTCTAACTTTTTACATCCTGCACAATCTGGATTTAGAGCAGGTTTCTCAACTGAGACTACTTTGTTGGGCGTAACTGAAATGTTACGTCAACGTCTAAATGCAGGCAACACAGTGGCACTGATTTTGCTGGACCTAAGTGCCGCATTTGATACGGTTTCTCATACCGTATTAATTAAGTCGTTACAATCTTTAGGCATCTCGGGATCAGCATTAGGGTGGCTGTCCTCTTTTTTATCTAATTGTACTTTTCAAGTTTTTTCCTCCAGGGCCTCCTCTAATGTTTTCTCCTCACCGTATGGGGTACCACAGGGTTCTGTTCTGAGCCCGCCTCTCTTTAATATTTATGTACAACCTTTGGCAGCAATTGCAGAAGAAGCGGGTCTGTCATTGTTTTCTTATGCCGATGATACGCAGATCATTTTTTCCTTAACGACTGAAAGTAGTTCTGGACCATCTACTCTGCAGAAGGGCTTGCGCAAAATTGCAACCTGGATGCAATCTAAACTGTTAAAACTTAACAAGGAAAAAACTGAGGTTCTTATCTTTGGAAAAAATGCAAACCTCTGGGGTACCCAACACTGGTCTGTTGAAATGGGACCCCTACCTGTACCCTCCTCTCACGTCCGTAATCTTGGTTTTATCATTGACAATAAATTGTCAATGAGACAACATGTAGTAAAAACTGCTGCCACATGCTTTACCATTCTTAAATGGTTAAGAACAATAATTTGGATGCTCCCTGCTGATGGAAAATCGCACAAAGTTTAAGGCCCTGAGCCTTATGTTTAAAATCAAAAATGGACTGGCACCTAAATATTTGCTAAACCTGGTACATCTTTACCAACCGGCTCGTTTGCTGCACTCTTATGTCCAGGAATTTTTTGAGATTCCTCGGATCAAGCTTGAAAGAGTTGGTGGTCGGTCTTTCTCATATCTGGGCCCACATCTGTGGATTTCTCTCCCGTTGTCGGTGCACAAGGAATCTTTGTATTTAAATTTTCGTAAACAGCTAAAGACGTGACTATTGAATCAATAATTTGCCTAAATTGTTGTGCTGTTCCCTTTTTAGCTTTGCTCTGGGAAACCCTTTTTGGGTAGCTGTGCGCATTATAAAATAAACTAACATAACAAAAAATAACATAGCTGGAAGAAGACTTAGAACTCTTGCTATCTGCCTCAAAGTAATCCACTTGCTTGCGAAAACTTTCCATATCTCCTTGCAAATTTTAATCCCCTACTCCATCGGTAACCTCAAAACACAATCCAATGTCAAGATCTGAAAACCCAAGAAAACAGTCTCCTGGTCTGGTTCCAAACAGGATTTCTTTCTGTTTACAACAAAGCCCAAATCCTCTATCACACGAACCGCCAAAGTTGTGTGCTCGTGGGTTAACTCCTTGCTCTGTGCCATAATCAGGATATCATCTAAATAGATGATTAGCCCGATCCCCCTCATCCATAATCAAGCCGCGATTGGTCTCATTACCTTTGTAAAGCACCAAGGAGCCGATGTTAAACCGAAGGGGAGACTTTTGAACCTCCAAATGGTTCCCTTCCACTGGAATTTTAAAAGGTCTCTTTGCTCCTCACAAATCAGGAGTCTCAGATAAGCGTCCTTTAGGTCCAAATGAGTCAACCAGTCCCGTTTTCTTAAAACATCCCTCAACATATGAATACCCTCCATCTTGAAGTGCTTATACTCCACCCATCTATTTAAATCCTTCAGATTTATAACTGGTCTCTTCCCTTTGTCCTTTTTTTCCCACCAGAAAAATATTGCTTACAAAGCCTAGAGACGAATCTGAAGCAGTCTGAATGGCACCTTTTTTCTCCAATTCCAAAACCTCTTGTTCTACCTACCTTTCTTCCTCCTTTGAAAACCTTAAGGGGGAGGGCGTTTTGTCTGAATCGGAATCCCCACAAAATCTATATGATAACCACTTACTGTTTGTAAAACCCAAGGAACGAAAGTAATCTCCCTCCATCTGTCTATAAAAAGGGCGAGTCTGCCACCCAATTTTACTTGAATAGATAAAGGGTCATTTTGCAAACATACCTTGGTTCTTAGTCCTTCTTTCTCCTCTAAATCGACCTCTCCCCCTCTGCCTCTGCCTCTGGGGATAGAATCCAGGAGAGAATTATCCTGATTGGAAGGATCCGGTTATGTACCTACTGGAGAAGGAGCTCTGTGAGATTACTGTGCCTCGGCCGGGGAATCGACCCCGCATCCTCTCGGCTGAGCCAATAACCTTTCTGATGTCTTTCTTGACCTTCTGAATGGAATTAAAGGCCCCGGCATAGCGAGCCATCTCCTTTACATTTTCCTAGCCAAACAACAAACCATTAGCCTCCAAGCCTGATTCCTTGCCAGCTAACTCAGCCAATTTCGGGTCGATGTTCATGATTAGACTTTTTCTACGCTCAATGCATAAGGACACATTAGCGTTCCCCAGTAACCATACAGCTCTATGAATCCACTGTCTTAACTCAAGGCTGTCAATAGCAGTCTCCTGAACATAATTCTCTTCACATAGGTCAAACATTTTGGTCAAAGGCCCAACACATCAAAAAGAAGGTCCTGACACCCTTTTATCCCTTTGTCCTGAACCCTTTTCGGGTCCCTTCCGAATTAATTCAAGAAGGTAAACATCTTGCCATCCAGTTCAGGAGCATATGCCACTTTATTTGAGAGGGAGGGTCTAGGACACTCCGAGCGGAGTTTTGTCCTAACATCTTTGGGCATCTCTCTCCTTTTCCAATATTCCACGTCTGAGCAACGTGCTTAGACGGGACCCACTGTGGAGAGAGAGGGTGTTGAATTGTACTTGGGCGAAACATAAGATCACCCAGAGGATACATAATGTGATCCAAACCCTGATGCTCGCTCTTCTCTTTCTTAATCCTTTTCATTTTAGCTTCATTCTCTGATGAATCAAAGTCCGAGGAGCAAGAAATTATTAAATCCCCACTACTGGAAGATTATCGCAGGCAATAGCCCGGCGTGCCCCTTTTGTGGCCTTTATAGCCTTCTCATTGTACTCCTTAAGAGTTTTATTATCAGACCCTCTTTGTTTAAAGAGATCCTTTGCCTTAGAAACCCTCTCTTTCTCAACATGTTTTCTTTTCCTGGTGGCCTTCTTTGCCACTCCAGCAGACGTGGTGTTTCCAACCACCTCTTCAACAGACCAATACTGCTCCTCATCACGCTTACCAGATAACTTCCCTTCTAGTTTCTCCATACAGTCCTCCAGTTTTTTACCCAACTGGGTTGCTAAGACAGAAACTGCTTTGTCAACGCATTCTTTAACCCTGTCCTCTATGCCAGATTCAACCAAACTATTAGCCTCCATAAGAATATTAATCCAAACTAACCGTTAAACTAACAACAAAATTAGACCAGCCCTCAAAAAGACTAAATCTCTAAATCTAAAATAGTCTCCCCAGAGAGAAAAAATAAACACCTAAGAAATCACCACAGACCTTATCATAACCAGCTTTGAACAAAAGAAGTAGTCACAGGTAGGTACACCTTCAACTGATTCATGAACCTGACTGGAAATAAACTCCGAGCAAAAAAACTGTAATTTGGGCTCACTGGTGTCTCAAAAAATGGCCCCTTAAATCACAGTAGAAGTGAATGCAAATAACATAATTTAAGATGGCCGCTGGGTCATGTGACCTCCCACGGGGGCCACAGGGGTTCAGGCACAGTCAGGTAAGCAAGGTTAACTTCTACTCACTGTTTAATTTGACCAACTAACTAATATCGTGTGCACTGATCACACTGCCTGCTTAAATAGGGAAAACTACAAGAATGCCTCATTCCAGAGACGCACGAGGAAAGGTTCGCACTCTCGCAAAGGCTCCACGCGCATTGTTTGGTGGCCCGGAACGCGAGTAAAACACTCACATGCCCCAAAATTTAAACATCAACAAAGTACAGCCTCGAGAGCGAAGAGAAAAATCCTTGCACTTGACATACCATTGAGCGCTGTGGTCTCACGCTCCTCATGCCAGTGACGGCGCCGAGCTCGCGCGCTTGCCACCAACGAACATGTCAGCTCGATCCTTGCTTGCAAGGGGACCCATAATTAAATAAAATTGTCCCCACTAAAACATTGAGCTCCTAAATGAAATTGGCAAATAAATACCTCAGGCAAACAGTCTAAAGATGTAATTCCGCTTGCAGCGATAAGCGCCAAGACAGTACAACTATTTCATAAAATGGCAGTAATTTAAACAGATAAAGTTTATACTAAACATCTTAATGATGAACAAAGAGCACAGACAAAAGCGTGACACTCAAACAAAGTCCATCCATAATGTTGTAGTCCTCATGAGTCACAAAGACAGTACATGTAAGCACAGAAAACAGAGTTCACTTATCTTGGCTGTGAGCAGCAACAAAGAAGGAAGATGGCTGCCTCACACAGGATGATATAGACTTTAGAATGCTAGTTTACAATTCTAAGTTCTTTTTAATTGCTTTGTAAGTTACTGCTGTGAGTTAGCAATTAAAGAAAGATGCATAATATCGGCCTCCTTGCCTTGCCATAAAATTACAATTTAACACTCTACTAACCAGGTTAAGAGAAAAAACTGGGACAATTGACCAGGTGTTTCGCTTTCTCTTATTGTATTGGAAAACTATGATCATTGGCAAGGGAAATTTCTATGTTGCTTTTATTGATCTAAAGACAGCCTTTGATCTCGCTCCTAAAAGTAAATTGTGGCAAACCCTTATAGACATAGGTTTGGCAAACGGAATTTTAACCACAGTCATTCGTCTCAAGGAAGACAGCTTTTGCTAGGGTATGGTGGGGTACTCACCGATTCAATCCCTGTCAGAAGGGGAGTACGCCATGGGTGCGTACTGACACCCAAGCTTTCTCCCTTTCCGTGAACAGTGTTGTCCAATTCTATCCTAGGAACCGGAGGATGCTCCCTCTCTAGCAGGGGAGAAAGTAGTAACACTCTTTTTCCAGATGACACCTTACTGGTGTCTAAAACTCCAGAGGGGCTCCAACTGCTTCTCAATCGATTCAAGGAGTTCTGTGACATGAGGGGCCCAGTGATAAATACGATAAAGTCAAAACTTATGACATTGAACACCCACAAGACCTCTAGGGGTAGGACCACCCTCAGATGAATACCACTCAGGAAGGTCAGCACTTTCAACTATTTAGGTTTAAACTATCCGGGAGCATGTCATGGAAACCCCACATGTCTAAGATGACTTTGAATCACAAGAAATTAGTTGGGGCCCTTGGTAAAGAACATCGATCCTCATTCAGTAAACCGGTAGCGGCTGCTTTGCAAGTCTACGATCTTGAAGTAGTGAGCTCTGCCCTATACAGGTCTGAATTGTGGGGATTTGACAGAATCGAAGCACTCACTGGATCTGAACATAAATTCCTAAGGAGTCTATTGATGCTGCCTCAGACCACCCCACTTCATACTCTAATGTTGAACATGGGAAGGCATTCAATTACTGCCAAAGCTAAGCTCTGCTTGTTTTAGTTGAGGATTAGGTCCCCACCAAAATTACTCCCTTATGAGCATGCTCTGGAGGAAATAAGCTGCTTGGATGAATTTAATAAAGTCAGCTGCTTTGGTAATGTGAGGAAGCTTTATTCCGATATTGGGCTAGGAGGCATCTGGGAAGTAAATGACCCCTCTCTGTTCCCCCTAAAAAGCCAAGTCAAAGTACGATACTGAGACTGGGTAGCACAAGCCGAGTTAAGCAGTGGTCTTTTGGGGAAGCTTGCCTTAGTATTCATG
Organism: Triturus cristatus; assembly: GCF_964204655.1. Classification (NCBI taxonomy): domain Eukaryota; kingdom Metazoa; phylum Chordata; class Amphibia; order Caudata; family Salamandridae; genus Triturus; species Triturus cristatus. Next base: position 215,265,279 of record NC_140590.1, read on the forward strand.
GACCATAAACTGGATAGATCATTGGAGGATTACCTAGATTTTATACAAATACCAAAGGACAGGTAATTATACATACAGTTTAGGTTTGACACTACTCTGCCTCTGAATGATTATATAGGCGGATGGAACAGCAACCTACTGCCAGCCCTGTGCTGCCCTGGCTGTAAAGACCGCCACATAACCGTTGTTCATGTAACGCTGGCTCGCTTAATATATGCAGTTCCAAGATCTGAATTGGTTAAGCTCCATCTGTAAACAGCTGGGAACCGGCCACCACACAGAAGCTCTGCGAATAATAAGATCAGATGTCAGCCTGATGTTTGCATTGCAGTGGCTAAATTACTTGTTTATATGTGGGGCATTAGGAAAAGAGCACAGAGGGCAGGCGAAAATTGATCTTATCTCAAGTTCCTAACTATAATTCTGTGCCCACTGGGTATTTGAACAAGGCTGAGTTATATGTGCCCATTTTCTTAACTTATTAACTCTTATACTTATACTTTAGTGATAGCAATTGTACGCTCCCCGCATTTTTAGATAGCTAATCTCTCCTTTTATTAATTCTTGTATCTGTTTTTATGGCTTTTTAAAAAAAATGTAGCACAATTTGTACTGTGGGTCATAAGTATGGAATAGGCTAATACATGTTAATGATTGAATGGTAAAATATTGTATGGCCATCTTTGATGTGAAACTTTTATGACTAAATAAAGTATTTTAAACACTCTAAGTGGATGAACTGTTGGTTTAAGAACCTGTCAGCAACAACAGTAAGAAAAAGAAAGAGAATTGATTTAAAAGTTGAAGAGATGCAAAGCAATGTCTATGACACTATTTAGGACCTGGGAGAATTCAAGGAAAGAACCCAAAGCTCATGACTTCGGTGTTATAATAAGGATGTAAAGTGATAATTTAGAAATCATCAGAGCGGTGTTATGAGCTGTTTTTTCTTTTAGTTTTAAATGCTTTAGAAACAGAACTTGTGCTAATATGAACCAAGCTTATGTTTTCCTCCATCTTGAATAAATGTCGCAGCAACATGATCATTGTTGTTGTTTCTTTGATCTAAAGAAAGAATTGTAAAATTTTCACTAAGATCATTCCCAAAGGCTTTTCACCATGCTATAACTATCGAAGGACATTACAACTGTCTTAGCATATCGTTTATACATTGTTTCAGAGATAATGCTTGAATAAACTGTGAGAGTAACTGAAATCAATGCAATAATATTATGAGAGGATCTTCAAATGTATACTGTAGTAAAATGTTTCTCCTTATCAGTGCGTATCCTAAAAACCATGGCCCACATGTACGACCGTTTATAGCAGTCGCAAACAGCCAAACGGGCTATTTGTGACCACTAAATAGGTCTGTGGAATGTACAAACCCTATTTTGTGAGTCGGTAAACTATTACCAACTTGCAAAATAGGGTTTGCGCCTTGCTATTAGGAAAGGGTGTGCCAAGGGCGTCCCTCACTAATAGCGACTCGCAGTGCCGTGCATGAATGTTTTGCGAGCGAAATGAGGTTGCAAAACATTCACATTTTACTGCCAATGGAAATTTGTTGATAGACCAGTTGCAAAGGGGAAGGGTTATCTGCTGGATAGCAGCTGAGTGGGAATTTACCTTCTTGGTTTGAAAATTTTCTCCTGGGTCTTTTTTGCCTCCAGAATTTCTGGAGTCCTTATTTTTAAGACTGCTGACAAGTAGTCTGGGTTTTGCATATGACTGATTCAACAAAGGAACAGAACTCATGACAGTTGCACAAGCTATAATTCTTGGGGCATGGGTTGGGGTACGTAGATAGTTCATAGAGGATCGTCCTAGCACAAAGCTGATCTGTGTGTGGTGCATAAGGGAGGGGATAACCTTAACCAGACGTGCCACCAGTATGCTAGCAAGAATTTTGATGTTATTATTCATAAGGGATATGGGCCTGTAGCTGCCACACAATAAGGGGCCCCTTCTAGGTTTGGGTAACACGGCGATCACTGCCTTGTTAGAGAGGTGCCCCAGAGAGGCCATCTGTTCCACTTTCTGGAAGGCGGTATGTAAGGAATCAATCACCTCCTCCCTCGACCACCGAAGAAATTCTTTAGGGAAGCCATCCTCCCCAGGGGACCTGAGATAGGGCAATTTAGAAATGTTCAGAGCTATCTCCTCTCTGCTGATCTCACCCATTAAAAGCTCCCTGCCTTTATTCTATAGGGGCAGGATAGGAACCCTCTCCAGAAAAGTGGCTACCTGACCATCCTTAGCCGGACCCTCCGGGGTATACATTGTTTTATAGAACGACACAACCTCGTTATCGATGTCCTGTGAGGAACTGCCCGATTGCCCAGTGGGCGTTGGAGGGCATATTCTGCTTTGGATGTGAAGAGGCCATTAAGGGCCATGCGGGCCTGCTCTAGGTGGTGGCAATTGGGCAGAGTGGGGTGGACGGAGTAGAGGTGGGTAAGGGAGGCTATCTCTCCTTCCAGTTCAGTCAGGCAAATGGGTATCTCTGTGCTAGACACAGCCACGTCTCGCATGAGGCGGCCTCATATGGTTGCTTTCGCGGTCACCCACTGAACCCTGTGGGAGTCCACTGAGCCTTTGTTGTCCTGCATGTAGGTGGAAATGTGGGCTTGCAGTTCAGATTTTCCCTCAGGGAGTGGTACATTTGCACAGTCATGGTTTGCGGCCCGGGGAGGTCAAACCCATGTCAAGAAATGATAGGACCGGCAAGTGATCGAATAAGGTGGCTTCCAGTATACAAGAGACACCATGCCGTGCCACTGTAGAGTGGGAAATAAGAAAGTAATCCAGTCTGGATTGTGTGCTGTGGACCAGGGACATAAAAGTGTATTCCTTGTCCATCGGGTGGCAGAGTCGCCAATGGTCCACCTGGCCATGGTCCGAGGCTGCATCTCTCTGCAGGCCCTGTCCGCATCATTCCCCTTATCCAGGGGACCAGTCTTGTCCAGCACTGCATCCCTTGCAAGGTTCAAATCCGCCAATGAGATACTGGGAAGCCCCGATTACCACAAGCAGACGGTTCAGCTGGAGAAAGAAAGGCATAAACCGAGGCTACACAAAGGAATCTGTCTCCCATCCATCAAGGTAATGAGCAGTGATTTGCAGAGGAGTAAAGCCACTATTTGTGGGGCGGTCTGCCATCGGCACAGGCTGGTGCGAAGATGCTGCTATGTATCATCCTGCTCTCCCAATCACTGGACAGCTTGTTGGAGTACAGTCCTTCCAGGTGTGTCTCCTGTACAAGTGCCACATCTGCTCTCTTGGCCTGAAGATAGGAGAGCACCTTCTTCCATTTGATGTAGTGCATAAAGCCATTGATGTTCCAAGATAAAAAGCGTAAGAGGCTCAAGGTAGGGGCAGACATGTTGAATCCAAGGGTCAGCAGTGACCCCATAATGTGGGGGGGGGTAAGTGGTAGGGGAGCTACCTGTAGGAAAGGGGGACAAGGTAGGAAGATGTTCCAGGATACAAGGTTTATGGGTCGGTGTGCTGCTGCAGCCCTCTGCGGGGGCAGCCGAGGGGTGTGGATACGAGGCGGGTATACAGTAAGGTCAGACAGGAGAATGGGGAGATAATAGGGAGAATGATCACAGATAGGAGGGCGGTGGGTTAGAGTGTGTGAGGGCAGAAAGAAGAGGGGGAAACAAGGAGGGTAGAGAGAGGGCAAGCAAGGAAAGGACTGGGCACCCAGGAAGGGCACCGTCTAAGAAACATCAGCCAATGTGGGATGCTGGTCACTCAAGGGGGGCAGTGAGGGAAATATCAAGTGGAGAGAAGGTGGGAGGGGGTAGGAAAAAGGGAGAATAGGCAAGCCATGCAGAAATAGAAACGCAGCGTGGGGAACATCGAGCTGTGTTCCACGGGTCTAGACTTGCAAAGGGGATGTGCAGAGAGGGCCCCTTCGGGAGTCAGGGCAGACCGAGGGACACAGGAGCATGTGCATGGTCATTAGAGCAATCGTGCAGAAGCAGGGGACAATTATTGGGGCTGATGGATGTGGAAGGCTAATTTTGAAGGTAAGAGTACACCCAGTTTGCGTGGCAGCACGTGGAGGGTATGCGGGTGAGGGCATCTGGCACCACCAGCACTACGTAGAGAAGGGGCCGTCATTCCCATCAGTGGGACGCAGCATCCTATGCAACATAAGAGGTGAAGAGTGGATGGGTCAGAGGGGGAGTCGACAAAGGGGCATCGCAAATCCATCCACTGGCTCTGAGGTGGTGTTTATAGGGGCGTGTTTTGGGGGGCAGTTTCTAAGGCGCCCATTAGTTCATAGTTGACACAGGGGGAGGCCCTCCAACAGGTCTGCAAACCGCCCTCGCCGGGAGCATACCGGAGCTGCAGGTCTTGGTTCTCCCACAGGTCTCAGGCCTGGCCCTTCGCCATCTCCACAGGTCCAGGTGGAAGGGACTGGTAGGGTCATGGCATCAGTCACAGTGGGAAGGCAGAAGGTGAGGCCCCCGCTGCAGGTCACTCCGGCCGGGATGACCACTGCACTGTGGGTCACGATTGCGTGGCGTCACGCAGGCCCAATCCTCCACCAATGCCACAGGGCCAGCGGCATTAAATTAGCAGCTGTGGCCACCAGAACATCGGGAACAGGCACCACATGGAGCAGGTGCAATGGGGAGGCAGGTGACAGAACTCGCTGCCACCATCTGGGGCCCATCTCCACAAAGAACTCCGGTGTGAAGCGGCTGTCTTCCTTCGTGGCCAGACTACGTCCCGCCAAACTGCATTTTATCACTCCTCCAACATATGCCAAGGTAACAGGCATTATTGGCAATGTTTATGTCATCCACTAATGGCTAGGAAGAAAATCAAACTCAAAAAGAGTTGCTATAGTGAGTTATCAGTGGTTGAGACACACAGAGGCTACGCGGATCCTGGCAGGTGACATTAATTCAAACATATTGGACGGGGCTAGTACACCAATTTGGCAACAAATAGTGGCTGCAAAAGGGGGAACTCCACCATTAAAAATTATCATTGGCAAACCTGATAAGGCTGGCACAGCAACTGCCTCGCTGATGAATTACTTAGGCCTTTGCGGTATCACTGGCAGAATTACCACAGTTCAACCGGCCTCGTACACCGAATCTCCTGTAACCAGAGGGCAACACTAGACTACATTTGGGTCTCAGGCAGTACTTCAAAAATAATTCTTTTTACAGTCCTTCTTCCGGGGGTCAGTGTTCAAGCAATCTTAACGAGCCAGTTCGAACATGGAGGTAACTTCAAAGAACCTATTCGTCTATTAGGAGAAAGTAACACCAGGTAAGAAATCTGATGGAAACTAGGCCTGGGCGAAAATTCCGTTCCGCTCGCGGAAATTGCGATAATTTGACATTTTTGCGTTCCGCGGAGAGCACGAAAATGTCAAAATTTCCGCAATCCACATCTTACCGGAAATTTTTTGCTTGCTCGCACTGTAAAAAAATACATTCTCGCGTGCGTGCGATCGCCTTACCTGAATCCCCGCGTTCGCCGACAAGTTTTCCCGATCCGGTCACGTTCTCCACGAGATGTTGGATTGTTGGTAGCCATTTGCGCTGTCTCGTGACAGTTCGCGCCCGCAGTAATGTTATTGGTCGCGCTATCACGTCATTCGTCGCGCGATCACGTCTTTCTTCTCGTGATCATGCACCGCGAGACAAGTGAAAACAAGATGGCTGTGCCCGTGAGCAACCGCATGGGTAAGTTGGCAAGCCACGACCACGCAGAAAATACCGCGAACGGGAGGGAAAAAAACTTCTGCATCTTCGCAATATTTCCGCATGTTTGCGGAGATTTTAAACATTTTCGCGATAGTTTGCGAAAGTGAATTTCGCAAATTCCGCCCACCCCTAATGGAAACTATAGCATTAGGATGAAAAATGTGAACTACATAAAGGGTGTCTTCAGAGGAAAGCAACTGAGTTATATAGTTTATGGCTGATAGCTGGCGCATAGCCATCAGGACAATTCAGGACAACCTCCAATTTTCGAGAGCAAGCTAAATCTAAAAAAAGTTCCTCTACAAGGGTCTCCAAGTGAGTAATGAAATCAGACAGCTGGAAAACAGCTAAACTCTGCAGTAAGACATCAGGCTCGAGCTAATACCACCAAACAAGCAAGAACCACCCTGTTTAAAATCAGAAAGCAGTATAGGGGAAAGTATTGGGAGATGAAGCAAATCTGGCAATTAGAATCAATGAAGATAAATTGCCTGAGGCACCAAGATCATGAAATCCGGAGGCATTTTGGCTCTTTGTCCATTGTTTATTGATGCCATACAAACTTCCAGCACATACCAAAATCACAATAGCATAATTGTTTTTGTATATGGCGGATGATTGATTGATTAATGTAGAAGCTACAGAGGTGCATAAAGCCCAAGAGGCGAAGGGCGGAGGAATCACCAAAGTATTAGATCTAAATGATGACACAGTACGAACAGAAATTAAGTTGATGCACTCCTCAGGTGCACCAGGCCCGAATGAACTGCCCTCTATTATATTCAAGCAAAAGACACACAATTGATGGTTGGAATGCAGAACACATCAAAACATTTATCCCCAGTCAAGAGATCTGAGTTAAATCCATCATTCTTTTGCCCACCATGTCACCCCAGGTTAGACCTGGCCATATGCAAATCAGTCTGTGCCTCATGGGAACAGTCCAGCCCGAACTGCCAAGCCAGGTCCTCCCGGGACCGGAAACAAGCATCCTAGGACCGGTTCCGGGATTTCACCCCTCATCAGCCAGGTGACAGGACACACTATTGATGGACAGAATGCAGAACATTTTACAAATGGGGGTCACTAATTGGCAGAAGTAGGTACCTTTGTCCAAATAGGGACCCTTGCTTCTAGTCAGTGTAAGGGGGATACACACTTCAGATAACCCCTGCTCACCCCCTTGGTAGCTTGGCACAAGCAGACAGGCTTATCCCAAAAGGAATGTGTAAAGTTTTTGTACCAACACTCACAGTAACTAAGTAATAACACCACAAATGGACACCAAACCAGTTTAGTAAAATAAAGTACCTTTATCTAGAATAAACAAGAGCAAAATGACAAAAATCCAACATACAAGTATTAAGAAAAATGTCTTTCAAAAGGTTTTAGCAACTGAGTCCATAGAATACTATGATTGCGTGATTTCTTGCAAAGTGCCTGTTGTTGTGACCAAATTCACCAAGCCAAACAGCCACAGTGAAGGGAAGCACTGAAAAACAAAGAGATGAGCCTGTTCCTGAGACCTTCGTGGATGCAATGCGACAGTTCCGCTGAACACAGGGGAACGATGCACCAGGTCCGATCTGTAGGGGGAAGCAATGCGTCGATTCTGAGAAGACTCTGATTCACGGGTGATGCGTCTGGGAAAACTTGCTGCACAGGGACGATGCGTAGAAATCCGGGATGCACTGGCGACTGATGCGGTGGCTGCGAGCGGCCCTGCAGTGACATTTTCAGGTGCGATCCTTCGTTGCGTCAATTCTTGTAGTGGCGACAGACGCTGCATCGGTTTCAGCAGTGGCGGTGCGGGGAGGTTCTTCTCGCACCACAGCGTTGCGTTGTAAAAACTGTTGCAAGAAGAGCGATGCATTGATTTCCTTGGTGTTGCATTGCTTTCCAGCTCCCAGCAGCAGAACAAACCTCCAGAGGCCCCACACAGTCACAGGCACTCCTGGCAGGTCAGAACTCCCAGCAAGGAAGTTCAGGGGAGGTGGGGTGAAGTTTTTGTGTTCCTGAGACTTCAAAACAGGAGGCACACTCTACTCAAGCCCTTGGAGACTTTCCTCAAGCAGGGGACACAGCACACAGCAAAGTCCTTCTCTTTTCCATGGCAGAAACAGCAACTGCAGGCCAATCCCAGACCCACAGCAGGGGCAGTACTTTGCCTCAGTTTCTCCAGCTCTTCTCCTTGGGAAAGGTTCCTCATGATTCCAGAAGTAGTCTAAAGTTCAGGGGTTTTAGGTCTATTATGTATACCCAAAAATTTATTTTTTCTCTTTGTGCAAGGGTCTCTGAGCCCAGTCTAGACCAGTTCTGTCCTGCAGCTGCCTGGCAGGAGGTGGAGACAGCATTGTGTAAGGCAGAAAGGCCCTATTCAGGTGCAAGGGAAATCTCATCCCACCACTCTAACTACACACCGGGCCTATTCAGGTGCTAGTGAGAACTCCTTTCCCTACTCTGAATGCAGCCCAGGTCAATTCAGCCCAGCCCTGACACATTCAGGAAAGGCAGGACACACATCAACCCCCCGGTGGCTGTCTCGGAGAATGCACCTCCCCAGCACCTGTCCCTCCAAAACACCAGACAGTCAATACACAAACAGGCAGAGGCACACAGAATGGTTAAACAAGAAAATGCCAACTGTTTAAAAGTGGCATTTTCAAACATACAATTTAAAAAACATCTTTAGTAAAATATATATTCTTATATTCTGAGTTCAGAGAGCCTAAACGTTTTTTTTCCTTCTTAGCCCTATGGGAAGATATGCCTGTAAAATGTTACAAAGCATTCCCTATTCTGTCCTATGGGACAAGATAGCCTTTCAATAGTGAAAAACAAAATTGGTAGTATTTCACTATCAGGACATGTTATACACATCAGTACATGTCCTACCTTTCACATACACTGCACCATGCCCAGGAGGGTACCTTGGTCTTACCATAGGGGTGTCCTATATGTAAGAAAAGGACATGTTAGGGCCTGGAAAGTGGGTGCACTTGCCAAGTCGACATGGCAGTTACCTACTGCACACAGACACTGCAGTGGGAGGTCTGAGTTACCTTTTCAGAGCTACTCATGTGGGTGGCACAATCAGTGCTGCAGGCCCACTGGTAGCATTTGATTTACTCGCCCTAGCTCACTTAGTGCACTTTACTAGGGACTGACCAGTAAGTTAAATATGCCAATCATGTTCACAATTTACACAGAGAGCATATGCACGTTAGCACTGATCAGCAGTGGTAAAGTGCCCAGAGTCCGAAAACCAACATCAACTGGTCAGGAAAAAAGAGGAGGAAGAAGCTAAAACGTTTGGGGATAACCCTGCAAAAAGGACAAAGTCCTACACTGAACATAATGCAGAACAAATCAAAACATTCACCCCAGTCAAGAGATCTGGGTTAAATCCATCATTCTTTTGCTCACCTTGCCACCTCAGTTTAGACCTGCCCATATGCAAATCAGACTCTGTGCCTCATGGGAACAGTCCAGCCCAAACTGTCAAGCTAGGTCCTCCCTGGACCGAAAAAAAAGCATCCTACGACCGGTTTCCGGGTTTCACCCCTCATCAGCCAGGATAGCTTGAATCCATGGCACAGTGAGCCCGGGACGCACGTCTGGGCATACCCAGAGCACACAATTGATGGACGGAAAGCAGAAAGAGTCACAACATTCACCCTCAGTCAAGAGATCTGGGTTAAATCCAGCATTCTTTTGCTCACCATGTCACCCCAGTTGAGACCTGGCCATGTGCAAATCAGTCTTGACCGTGTGCCCCATGGGAACAGTCCAGCCTGAACTGCCAAGCCAGGCTCTTCCTGGACCAGAAACAAGCATCCGAGGACCGGTTTCGGGGTTTCACCCCTCATCAGTAAGGATAGCTAGAATCCAGTGGCACAGTGAGCCATTGACTCATGTCTGGGCATGCCGGTCGCACTTAGGGCGAGGAAGCAAAAGACGAGCAATTGATGGATGGAATGGAAAACAAATCAAAACATTCCACCCCAGTCAAGAGATCTGTGTAAAATCCATCATTCCTTTGCTCACTATGCCCCCCAAGTTTAGATCTGGCCATATGCAAACCAGTCTTGACCATGTGCCTCATGGGAACAGTGCAGTCCGAACTGCCAAGCCAGGTTCTCCCTGGACCAGAAACAAGCATCCTTTGGCCGGTTTCGAGGTTTCACACTTCATTAGCAAGGATAGCTTGAATCCAGTGGCACAGTAAGCCAAGGACCCATGTCTGGGCATACCCGGTGCACTTGGGGTGAGGAAGCAAATGACAAACAATTGATGGACGGAATGGAAAACAAATCAAAAGATTCACTCCGTCAAGAGATCTTGGTAAAATCCATCATTCCTTTGGTCACGATGCTGCCCCAGTTTAGACCTTGCCTTATGCAAATCAGTCTTGACCCTGAGCCTCATGGGAACAGTCCAGCCCAAACTGCTGAGCCAAATCCTCCTTGGACCAGAAACAAGGACCCAAGGATAGTTTCAGGGTTTTACCCCTCATCATCTAGGATAGCTTGAATCCAGGGGCACAGTGTGCCTGGGACACACGTCTGGACATACCCGGCACACTTAGGTTGAGGAAGCAAAAGACACACAATTGATGGACGAAGTGAGTTAAAGAACGATGATGGATTCAACCCAGATCTGTGACTGGGGGTGAGTGTCTGAAAAGTTTAAGGGCTCCATCCATCATCTCCTTGTGTTTGCTTTGTTTGCCCTAAAATGGCATTGTATGCTCAGGTGTGGCTCCCTTGCTCACGTTACCACTGGATTCAAACTAGCCTGGCTGATATGGGGTGTTACCCCAAAACCAATTGTGGTACTGTAAATTTCGGAACCATGTCGGTGGCATGGTCCCACATGCCGATTTTGGTATCAGCGAACCGCAAATGACTAACGCGGTATGTATGAGTGTTTTCGTCATGTTTTACTGATGAATTCACCGTGTATACGGTACTATATATATCGTACCCTCGGGTTCCATTTTAGAGCGGTAGCCATTTTGTGGTTGCCCTCACATAGGCTGTGCACTAAGGCCTTGCCTAGGCCTAAAGGACACGTACACCTTCTGATGACTTCTTTGTGACCTGTGCAAACTGACTCCAATGCCCGAGGTCATTCATGTCCGGCCGGTTCCTTTTACTGCGGCCAAATGGGATTAGCATCAGGGCTTGACACACCATAAAGTCGTTCTTCCCACACGAACCCTGACTAATCTCTTTCACACCTGACTCTGTTTCCTACTTTATGGCTTACTTTACAAGGAGGAGGTGCCCGTTTATTAGGGTCTGCTGAAATCGGATGAAGGTTCTGAGCCTCGCTGGGTAAATAATTGTGGGCTGACTGAGCTGAAATGTGGGATTATCATCATGACTTTGCTGTTCCTTTGAAGCGAAAATATGCGAATGACCACTTGTAAAATGGGGGCGGTGTTGCCGAGAGCGTAATATTTTGTATATAAGAAAAGACTGGTTTTTGGTTTTGGAGCAGTCTCCTGAGAACATACACCGTGTTGTACTTCTTGGATACTTGTGTCTGCAGCCAATAAATACGATCTTTGACTTCACCTAGAAGATTCTGTGTTTCTGTAGTCTGAAACAGGAAGAACTCGAAGTCTTCGGGTGTGTCCCCTGGCACCGCTGGGTTGGTTCTGAAAAACCCAGTACTTCAGTTGGCGCCCAACGTCGGGCGATTTCAGCGGTACCGGTCCAAGCCAGAGGTTCGTGAGGAGCTTCGTGTGAAAATTCTGGAGGAAGGCCGCCACTTCATTGACCCCTGCATGTCGACGTGGTCCGAAAGTCTTTACTGCGAGGTTCTCCGCGTCCCGACGGCTACAAAGAAATGCTGCCCTGACTATCGCCCTGTTTTGGACCCTTGATGATTTTGTAGAGCGAAACGATTAAAACGAGTCTTCTGGTGACGTCATCGATACCTCAGTTAAGTATAAGTGGAGCGTCTCCCAGTTCTTAGTTTGGTTCTTAGTTTGGTATCCCTTCGGGATCGCTTTGATTTGGAACTTGCAAGTGCCAAAGCCGAAGGACCCGTGTATTCACGAGACTATCGTATTCGATAATCCTTTGAAGTTTGAAACTAGACTAGTGAGCGACGATGCCTGGTTCTAGTATATTTAGAAATTTGTTTTGTTTGGGTTGTAATAGGGACTCCCGATTGGAGGATTCGTGTCCGGTTCCTCCAATTGGAACTCCAACTTATGAGCTTTATGTGAAACATGGCGTGGGCCCCATTGCGTATAATGAAGTATGGATCCGGTACACCAGGAAGGATGGTGTTTTAAAATGGCCCCAAAATGGTAGTTTCGACACAGAAATCCTAGATAACTTAGAAGTTAAACTATTTAAAAAGAAAGCCCGGCCGGCGATGTTTGATTCTTTCCGCCTATGGCGAAAGGAAGCCAAACAGAAAGAAATTAATTAGCAAAGAAAAATAAAAGAGAGAAAGGTATGTCGATAATGCAAGCAGCTTTGCAGTTTAAAGATAAAAAGGACGAGCAAATGAATGAGCAGTTGCGCAGGCAACATGAACTAGCAATTGATAAATGTTACCCAGTTTTGCCGCCCCTTCAGCAAGATGCGTCAAAAGAAAAGGAGAAAGATCCCCTAATGTCACATTTGCTGAGTTCACCACCCCCGTATGTGCAGAGTGCTACAGCACCTCCACAACCCTTAAATGTACAGCATCCAGTTAATTTCCCGCAAGCTTTCCCACAGCCGCCAGCTCCTCCTCAGCCGGCTCCTATGCCTACGGCGCAGCCCTCTCAAGGGCCACCGGTTTCACTCCCTATCTCTTCTGCGCTTCCTGCAACTTTACCTAGTACATCAGCTGCCTCCCTTGGCGTTTTTCGAGATACGACCCCTGTACCTGTATCTGCACCCATTTTTCTTCCCTCTATCTTTCCCCCTGTTCTTGCCTCAACTTCTCCTTCTACACGACAACGAATAGCTAGTGCGGTCACTAGTTTTATGTCGCCTCTCTTCGGGTCACCTAGTATGACCCCTGGTTCCCAACGTAAGCAGTTGCGTAGTCAGCTGCCTGATTCTGGAGAGAAAGAAGTTTTAGACCGCATGACACGTAGATGGATTGTTTTTCCCTCAAGATATGATGTGGAGTCTGTTGTAAATGTTTTTCATCAATGGGAAGCACCAAAACAGAGATACGTTTTTGAGAAAATGTGTTAATTCCTCTGCGAGGAATTGGAAGATCATGGTCTAGATTCAAGCCCACAGGAGTTGTGTCATGTACGGTTTGAATTTGGAAAAGGCACGATTGTGGGCGCCGATGTCGAGAAAGCAGTCACGACATTGTTGTCCTTCAGGAAGGGGGATTGTCATCAGTCGTTGTTCGACCAAGAGCTCCCTGTGGGGAAACAGGTGAAAGCGCGCCAATATCCAATGCGGGAGGTTCCCCCAGTTTGAAGACCTGGTGATTTAAATGCTAACCCACCTGTTCAGCCATATTTCCAGCGTGTTTGGGTACATGTTCCTTGGAAGCGATCAGAAGTTTTAGCCCTTAAGCAGACATTGCCTGACCCCTGTAAAAACCCTGCAGGATATTATAAGGAGTTATCACAGACTGCAGAATCCTAGCTGACATAGATATGTTGTTTGGGAATGTTGTTCCGCAGCCTTTGTGGGGGTTGATTCGTAATGCAGATCATGTTGCAGAACTAGGTGGCACATGGGCTAATATCATTGCTACAGACATTGCACAAGTTGGTGGTGCAAAACCTGAGCCCTTAGTAGCAGAACTCCCTGGTAGAATTATTAACTACATGAAGACTTTAATGCCGGTGATGCGTGTAAATTGGAATAAATTATCCACATGCAAGCAAAAGAAAGACGAAACAGTGTCTGATTTCTTCACCAGGTTTGAGGAAACATTTATCGACCACAGTGGTCAAGACATGAGTACAGAAGGGGGTCAACGGTTATTTGTTGATAAATTTGTGCCTAATTTGCTTCCCGAGTTGTGTAAGAAATTAAAAGATTCAGAGAGTTCTTGGGCTGTTTACTCATCAGCGCAAATACTGGCTACTGCACAGTATTACGAAAATAGGGATAAAGATGAGAAGGATAGAGCAGACAAGAAAACAAAAGAGTTAAAGACGAAGGTTCTTTTACAGCAGGCTTACCCGCCACGTGGAGATCAGAATAACTATAAGCAAGGTCAGAGTAACTATCAACAACCCCAACAGTTTCAGAGTAACTCGCAAAGGTTTGGGTATTCCCAACCGCGTGTTCCCGTGGGTCCCAATCAGTGTTCGTATTGCAAACGAGAAGGTCACTTTAAGTATAGTTGTCCTATATTGTTGCAGCACACGAATAATGCTTATGGCGCGAGAGGTAGAGGTGGTCAGCAAGCTCCTAGAGGTAGAGGGCGTGGGAATGTTCCCCAGAATGCGCGTCCTCTTCCACCTCAAAATACGATGAACAGTTTTGATCAGCAGGCCAATGTAACCGGTGGGACAGCCATGTACTATAATAATGACTATTATGCAGAAGATGGAAATGCGGAAGGTAATGATTACTAGGACAGCCGTAGACAAAGAGAGGGAGTTGTTTCAGTGCCAGTGGATCAGAGTGGACCGTATGTTAAAGTGACTACAGCGGGTGTGTCAGAGCCTTTTTTGTTGGATACTGGTGCTGCAAAAAGTTCAATTATGCACTCAAAACTCCCTGGCACACCTTTGTCTGGCGAAATGAATGTTTCAGTAGGTTTTTCTGGCGCCCCGGTTAGGAACCCGATCTCTGGTCCTATGACCCTTTCTGTTGGACCTTGTGAGCTGAAAGCACCCCTTATCCTAACGACAGGATGTAGTGAAAACCTGTTAGGATTGGATTTGTTAAAGAGATTACATGCAACATTATATTGTTCCCCCTCGGGAGTACAACTTACACTGGGTAGGGAAGTGATTTCTCCCATGTATTTGTCGAAGAATAAACTGCCAGCTGAATTGTCGTCTCTTCCGGATGTCCTTTGTGCTACTGGTCCTAACGATGTGGGTCTCTTGGAAATACCGCCATATGTGGTCACTTTGAAAGCCAACTTTAAATTGCCACGCATTCCCCAGTACAAGATCTCTAATGAAGGTGAGAAAGCGTTGTTAGCGACCATCTATGATTTGATTGAAAAGGATTTAATTGAAGAGACAAGAGGCAACGTTTGCAATAGTCCAGTTCTGCCTGTTTTAAAACGTACCGACCCTTCTCAGCCACCTGTGATCGATCTTAGAGAGGTAAATAAGATAGTTGTGCCACAGTTTCCAGTTGTCCCTGATATAACTGCCTTGTTAACTATGATCCCAGCGTCCGCTGCTTGGTTCTCAGTGATTGATTTAAAGAATGCTTTCTTTAGCATTCCAATTGCAGAGGAAAGCAAGGATATTTTTGGTTTTAGTTTAGGAGGTCGCAGCTTCCGCTTTAAACGCGCTCCACAGGGCTACTGTGAAAGCCCATCAATATACAGTCAGGCTTTAAAAGCGCAGCTTGATGCAATTGTTTTACCTAGTGGTGCTACCCTTATTCAGTATGTTGACGATTTACTAATCGCTGCGGATACTGAGGAGATTTGTAAAGAAGCTACATTGTCATTGTTGCGTCATTTGTCTGCCTTTCATCACAAAGTGTCTCTCTCAAAACTGCAATCTTGTCGACAAGAAGTGACCTACTTAGGTCATCTCTTATCGAAGGAGGGAAGGAAACTGACCCCAGAAAGAATTCAGGCTATTGCACAATTGAGCGTGCCAAGAACACAGAGAGAAGTGCGTGCTTTCTTGGGCATTACTTCATACTGTGGACAGTGGATCCCGAGTTTTTCTTTGCTGGCAAAACCTTTGGTAGCATTAACATGTAAAGATACCCCGAATCCCGTCCCATGGTCTGAAGAGTGTCAGAAAAGTTTTTCCCTGTACTTCACAATCCCTGGATGCTTGTTTCCGGTCCAGGTAAGTCCTGGCCTGGCAGTTTGGGCTAGACTGTTCCCAGGAGGCACAAGGTCTAGACTGATTTGTATATAGCTGGGTCTGAAATAGGGTGGTGAATTGAGCTAAAGAATGATGATGGATTCAGCCCAGATCTGTGACTGGGGGTGAGTGTCTAAAATGTTTCAGCGCTCCATCCATCATCTCCTTCTGTTTGCTTTGTTCACCCTAATTTGGCAGGGTATGCCTAGATGGGGGTCCCTTGCTAACTTTACCACTGGATTCAAGCGAGCCTGGCGGATGAGAGATGTTATCCCAAAACCGGTCCTAGGATGCTTGTTTCTGGTCCAGGGAAGTCCTGGCTTGGCAGTTTGGGCTGGACTGTTCCAGTGAGGCACAGGGTCAAGAGTGATTTGCATATAGCTGGGTCTGAAGTAGGGTGGTAAAGTGAGTTAAAGAACGATGATGGCTTCTACCCAGTACTGTGACTGGGGGTGAGTGATTGAAAAGTCTCAGCGCTCCATCCATCATCTCCTTGTGTTTGCTTTATTATATTCATAACAGCTAGTCAAGAGTGCGCAGATTTACTACATGATTTAAGAACTGTCAGCTCTTTAACAACATTCCCGAAAGTTGGAGAGGCTCTGTTCTGATAGCAGTACACAAAACAGGCTCTAGAAATAAACCAGATAATCATGGGCTCATAGCCTTGCTGGACGTGCATAGCAAAGTATTCACAAAAGTACTTCTTAAAGAGCTGGAGCAAAGAGTAATGGTCATTGAGCTAATTCCATGTACCTAGACGGTTTTCTGAAAAGAATGTGGGCCAGAGGACAATCTGATAACAGTGGCTGATCTTTCAGAAGCAGCAATGGAAAAGGGTGCTCCACTTTTGAACACAGCACTCATAGACTTTTTCACCGCTTTTCATTGCATGAACAGAGCATTATTGTGGACTAAACTCCAAAATTGGGGCATTCCAACGCAATTATTAAATGCCATAATCAGTCTCTGCTCGTAAACATGAGTGTGGAAACCAAAAACATTTAACTAGGTCACGGCCATCAAGACTGTAGCATCAAGGGGGGGGGCAAGTTGCATTCTGGCCTTCTTACTTCTTTAACCTGTACTTTGCTAACATTAATGTCAATTTAGCAAAAGCTAAAGCATTCCATCGAGAATGAAGGACCTGAAAATTCAACTTCTTCAATACAACCATACCCAAATTATCCTCCAGGCATCACTGACTGACTCAGAGAACTACAGTAAGCTACATGACATTTAAATGAACAGCGCTAAAAGTAAGATCTTAGTACTGAGCAGGAAAGTGCATAACAAAGGGGCTTGGCATGTGTCCAATATGAAGCAATTTAGTAGGGTTCTTGACCCCTCCACTCCCTTTCACTTTTTTATCACAGCATTTGGTCCTGATAATGCACCATGGATCTTTCTGACCGATCAGGCGCGAAACATGTTGACCTTTAGTTAAGAAAGCACCTAACACCCTTTTTAGTAACTCACGACCTTCGGGTTCTTTTAATCTGACAAGGGAACCTATACAATAAATTTCACTGACATTTGGTATCTCTTAGTCAGTTTTATCTTTCACGTACCCTCTTACCACTCACATAGGTGCCTCTTTTCTCACACCCACACTCATCTGACGGCAGCCTAAACAAAAGATCTCCGCTTAAGCGATCCTTTGGGGGACCTGTAGGGCATTGCAACACCATCCCGACAAGGAGAAAACGACCGATGATGAAGCATGACATCCTTTGGGGTGTGTGAGGGCATCAAGAGAAAAGACTTACACTTGCCTCCAGCTCTTTTCTCACACCCACACTCATCTGACGGCAGCCTAAACAAAAGATCTCCGCTAAAGCGATCCTTTGGGGGACCTGTAGGGCATTGCAGCACCAGCCCGACGAGGAGCAAATGCCCGATGATGAAGCATGACATCCTTTGGGGTGTGTGAGGGCATCAAGAGAAAAGACTTACACCAGCCTCCAGCTAGTGAGTTCTAGACCTAGGACAATCCCCTTTTCCTTTACTTTCCCATGTGTGAGCGACTTTCTGTGCCCATCCTTGGAACAGCTACCCCCTTTTTGATTTGTGTCTAGCACAAGGAGCTCGAGTACTGGACCACAACAAGCTCCTAGTCCTCCCCTTCTTGTTTTTGGTACATATATATTTAGCACAGCTGTTCAGCCGAGGGACTACTTCCCTTTTCTTTTCCCTATTCTCCTACCCCTCTTTGACAATTCATAAGATATGACGACCTCTACCATGAACGACAACCTGGGCTTGAGTTTTGGAGAAGATATTGTAGCAGAAGTTCTCAGGACACCATCACTACTTGATAGTGAAGGACACATGGCAGCTGCCAGTATACAAGGGGACTCAAACTCCATTACATCCCTTGCAGTGATGACTGAATACCTCAGGGCCAATGTGGCACCTAATGACCTATTAGTGAGAACTGCACCTCGGATCTTCTTGGACGACTTGGTTTTCAGTAAGCCTGGGCGGTAAACTCCGCTCCGCTCGCGGAGTTTGCGATTTTTGGCAACTCTGCATTTCACGTAGAACGTAGAGTTACCGAAGACTCCACAATCTGTGGTGTAGCAGTGTTTTTTCCTTGTTCGCTCCTTCATAATGCGTTTTTGCGCAAGCGGTAGCGCCTTACTGGGATCCCTGCATTCGCCGATTAGTTTTCCTATCCGTTCGCGTGTGCCACGAGATTTTGGTAGCTGGCCATGCGATCCCGTGAGAGTGTGCGATCGCGAACACGTCATTCAGACGCGCTACCGGACATCTGGCGGAAGTTTGGTGAAGCTCCCAATGCCGAACATGCAAAATTTGCAATCTGGAAAAGAATCTCTCTCGAGCAGCATAAAACCTTCTCGAAAATGATAATATAGATGAAAAAAACTCCTCAGAAGGACATTTAGCTGTACTTTTTTGTGCAATGAGTCCTTTTTGTTTTTTACTTTTTTTTTGTAGAGGAAGGAAGTGTCCCAGAGTCTCCAACTTCCTGTTCCTGTCCAGCAGGCTCTTCCCAGTGCCTTGTCCATGTCCTGTTCACTTTTCATTTGGATTTGGAGCTGGAAGGATCACCCTTTGCGTCTGCTTCCTCATATATCATTGGATTTGAGGACTTTTGGATTTGAGATTTTACAAGTAATTTGGTGTTGTTTGTTTGATTGGGCCGGTACAAAAGGGGGTGGTGATGGACGGAGCATCAGAACCAATCAAACACTCACACCCAGTTAACAGATCTGGGTTTGATCCATCACCGTTCTTTAGCCCACTCTGCCACCCCAGTTCAGACATGGCCATATGCAAATCAGTCTGACCCTGTGCCTCATGGGAACAGTCCAGCCCGAACTGCCAAGCCATACCTTCCCTGGACTGGAAACAAGCTTCCTAGGACCGGTTTCTGGCATTTCAGCCGTCTTCAGCCAGGCTTGCTTGAATCCAGTGGCAAAGTGAGCAAGGGACTCAACGTCATGTGTTTCCTTTGTTCATTTTGGCCTAGGCTTCTTGTTGTTGTGGGCCAGGCCATGTGGCTGGCAGCCATTTTGAAGCCAAGCAGTGTGCTTTTGTCATAGGCCTATGTCGTACTTTAATATTCGGGACCGCGTAGGGGACAGGGCCCTACCCCTGTCTATCTTGGTATTAGCGAACCGCAAATGGTAAATGCGGCATGTACGAGTGCTTTATATATCGTTCTAGCTATGAATGCACTGTGTACACGTTATTCAGCTTCACTACGCGGGTTCCATTTTGGAAGCAGTGGCCATCTTGTCATTGCCCTCACATAGGCTATAATGGAGTAAATACGGGCCTCACAGTACATGGGCTTTCCCTCTGACTTCTCTGTGACCTGGGCAGCTGGCTCTGCTGCCCCAGGCCAAACCGGTCTCACGAGCTCCCCTTCCTCCGTCCACCTGTGATTAGCATCAGGGCTTGACCCGTCATAAAACCCTTTCATTCTACACAATCTCCTGGCTAATCTCTTCCACACCTGCTTGTTCCTGCTTTATGACTTGTTTCCCAAAACAGGAGATGCTCATGTTTATTGGGGGGTCTATTGACATACGATGTGGGATCTGAACCTTACTGTGTAAATCATTGTGGGCTGGCCGAACTGGAATGTGGGATGGTCATCATGACTCTGCTTTTTCGTTTGTAATGTATACCTTTATATGGCCATATCGTAAACCAAGGAATGTGTGCCTGGAGCATGATATTTTGTACTTAAGGAGAAGTCCGTTCCTATGATTTTCAGCAGTCTCCTGAGAACATACACGCTGTTGTACTTCTAGGATACCTGTCATTGGTCTGCAGCCAATAAACGATTCTTTGACTTCACCCAGAAGACTCTGTGTTTCTGTAGGTCCGGAACAGGGTGAACCCAGAAGTCATAGGGTGTGTGCCCCTGCACCGCTGGGTCTAAAATACCCAGCACTTCAGTTTGGCGCCCAACTCGGGACGATTTCAGCGGTACCAGTCCAAGCCAGAGGTTCGTGAGGAGCTTCGTGTGGAAATTCCGGAGGAAGGCCGCCACTTCATCGACCCCTGCATGTCGACGTGGTCCGAAAGTCTTTTCTGCGAGGTTCTCCGCGTCCCGACGGCTACGAAGGACTGCTGCCCTGATTAATCGACCTGTTTTCGACCCTTGACGAATTTGAGAGAGCGAAACAATCGAGAGAGTCTTCTGGTGACGCCATCGATCAGCAATATTCAGTTAAGTATAAGTGGAGCGTCTCCTATTTGTTTTTGGTATCCTTCGGGATCGTTTGATTTGGTAATTTGGTACTTTGGAGTTTGCAAACGCCAAAACCAGAGGACTCGTGTATTCACGAGAATATCGTATTCGATAATCCTTTGACGTTTGGATCTAGACTAGTGAGCAAAGATGCCTGGTTCTGGACTATTTGGTAGATTATTCTGTTTGGGTTGTGGAAAAGATTTCCAGCTAGAGGAATCATGTCCGGTTCCTCCGGTTGGAACTCCAACTTATGAGCTCTATGTAAAACATGGCGTAGGCCCCATTGCATATAACGAAGTGTGGATCCACTACACCAGGAAAGATGGTGTTTTAAAATGGCCCCAAAATGGTAGTTTTTATACCGATATTTTAGATAATTTGGAAATTAAATTGTTTAAGAAGAAAGCCCGGCCGGCAATGTTTGACTCTTTCCGCTTATGGCGAAAGGAAGCCAAACAAAAGGAAATTAAGCTAGCAAAAAAGAATAAGAGAGAGAGAGGTATGTCAGTAATGCAAGCAGCTGTACAATTTAAAGACAATGAGGAGGAACAGATGAGCGAGCAATTGCACAGGCAGCGTAAGTTAGGAATTGACAAATGTTACCCAGCTTTACCACATTCTAAGCAGAATGAGTTAGAAGAGATGGAGAAAGATCCCCTGATGTCACATCTGTTGAGTTCGCCACCCCCGTATGCTCAAACTGCCACGGCGCCTCCCCAGCTTGTAAATATGCCGCCTCCAGTGCATATACTGCAAGCCTTGCCGCAACCGCCAGTTGCTTTGCAGCCGGTTGCTATCCCTGTAGTGCAGCCCTCTCAAGCACCGCCAGTTGTGCTTCCAACTGCCCCCGCACTTCCTGCGACTTTGTCTAATACAGCAACTGCCTCCCCTAACACTCTTCCTTCCACCACTCCAGTACCTGTCTCTACATCCTCTTTTCTTCCCTCTGTTTTTCCCCCTGTTCTCGCCTCAGCTTCTCCTTCAGCGCGACAGCGCTTAGCTAATGTGGTTACTACATTAATGTCTCCTCTCTTTGAGTCGTCTGGTGCGACTCCTGGTTTACAGCGTAAGCAGTTGCGCAGCCAATTGCCTAACCCCGATGAGAAAAAGGTAATAGATAACATGGCGCGTAGATGGATCGTTTTTCCTTCACTGTATAATGTGGAATCAGTTGTTAATGTTTTCCATCAATGGGATGCCCCGAAACAGAGATATGTGTTTGAGAAAATGTGCGAAGTTCTCTGTGAAGAATTGGAGGATAGTGGTAAAAATCCGAACCCGCAGGAGTTGTGTAGAGTGAGGTTCGATTTTGGAACTGGTATAATTGTGGACCGCGAAGTAGATAAAGCAGTTGCGGTTGTATTGTCCTTCAGGAATGATGATTGCCAACAATCATTGTTTGAACAAGATGTCCTTGTGGGGAAAAGGGCGAAAGCGCGACAATACCCTATGAGAGAAGTTCCCCCGGTATGGAAGGAAGCGGTTGCAGCAGCCGGTGGTAACCCCGCTGTGGCAGCGCATTTCCAGCGTGTTTGGGTGCATGTTCCATGGAAGCGCTCTGAGGTGTTAGCGCTTAAGCAGTCCTTGCCTGATCCCCGTAAAAACCCAGCAGGTTATTATAAAGAGTTGTCACAGACGGCAGGGTCATGCATTATGAATCTGGCCGACATAGACATGTTGTTTGGTAATGTTGTTCCACAGCCTCTATGGGGATCAATTCGTAATGTAGATCACAATGCAGAACTAGGGGATACATGGGCTAACATTGTTGCTGCTGATGCTAGACAAACTGGTGGTGTGAAACCAGAACCTTTAGTAGCTGAATTGCCTGGTAGAATCATCACGTATATGAAGACAATAATGCCTGCGATGCGCGTAAATTGGGACAAGTTATCTGCATGCAAGCAGAAGAAAGATGAGACAGTGTCAGATTTCTTTACTAGGTTTGAAGAAACATTTATTGACCACAGTGGGCAGGATATGAGTACTGAGGGTGGCCAACGGCTGTTTGTGGATAAGTTTGTGCAGAATTTACTTCCTGACCTGTGTAAAAAGTTAAAAGATTCAGAAAGTTCTTGGGCTGTTTCTTCTTCAGCGCAAATACTGGCTACTGCACAGTATTATGAAAACAGAGATAAGGACGAGAAAGATAGAACAGAAAAGAAAACGAAGGAACTAAAGACAAAGGTCCTCTTACAGCAGGCCTATCCGCCACGTGGAGGTCAGAATAATTATAGGCAACCCCAAGGTGTCTATCACCAACCCCAACAGTTTCAGAACAGCCAGCAAATGAACGGGTATTATCAACCACGTGTCCCTGTAGGTCCCAACCAATGCTCATACTGTAAAGAGGAAGGTCATTTCAAATATAGTTGCCCTAAATTAATGCAGCGGAACGGTAATGCGTATGGCGCAAGAGGTAGGGGTGGTCAGCAAGCTCCTAGAGGCAGAGGGTGTGGAAGTGTTCCCCAGAACGCGCGTCCTCTGCCGCCTCAAAATACCATCAATAGCTTTGATCAGCAAGCTAACGCGATTAGTAATACGGCCCAGTATTATAATAATGATTATTATGCAGAGGACGGTGATGCAGAGAGTAATGATTACTAGGACAGCCATAGACAGAGAGAGGGAGTTGTTTCAGTGCCAGTGGATCAGAGTGGACCGTATGTTGAGGTGACTACAGCAAATATAACGGAGCCTTTTCTGCTAGACACTGGTGCTGCAAAGAGTTCAATCATGCATTCAAAACTCCCTGGCGCACCTTTGTCTGGCGATATAAATGTTTCAGTAGGTTTTTCTGGCGCCCCAGTTAGGAACCCGATTTCTAGTCCCATGTCACTTTCTGTTGGACCTTGCGAGCTGAAAGCACCCCTGATTCTGACAACAGGTTGTGGTGAGAATTTGCTGGGATTAGATTTGTTGAAAAGATTGCACGCTACACTGTATTGTTCTCCTTCAGGAGTACAACTTACATTAGGCAAGAAAGTGATTTCCCCAATGTATTTGTCTAAAAATACAATGCTGCCTGAATTGTCATCCCTTCCGGATGCCCTTTGGGCTACTGGTCCCAATGATGTGGGCCTCTTGGAGATACCGCCATATGTGGTGACTTTAAAGGCTAATGTCAGACTGCCACGTATTCCCCAGTACAAGATCTCTAATGAAGGGCAGAAAGCATTGTTAGACATTGTCAGCGACTTGATTAATAAGGGTGTGATTGAAGAGACAAGAGGCAACGTTTGCAATAGTCCGATTTTACCTGTCTTAAAACGAACGGATCCTTCACAGCCACCTGTTTACAGGTTTGTGATTGATCTCAGAGAGGTTAATAAGATTGTTGTGCCACAGTTTCCGGTTGTCCCCGATATAACTGCCTTGTTAACAATGATTCCAGCCTCTGCTGCATGGTTTTCAGTGATTGATTTAAAGAATGCTTTCTTTAGTATCCCAATTGCAGAAGAGAGCAGAGATATTTTTGGTTTTAGTCTGGGAGGCCGAAGCTTCCGCTTCAAACGCGCTCCACAGGGCTACTGTGAGAGTCCATCCATATACAGTCAGGCTTTGAAAGCGCAGCTTGATGCACTTGTTTTACCTAGTGGCGCTATCCTGATTCAGTACGTGGACGATTTACTGATCGCTGCGGATACTGAGAAGATTTGTAAAGAAGCCACATTGTCACTGTTGCGCCATTTATCCGCTTTCCATCCCAAAGTGTCTCTCTCTAAGCTGCAATATTGTCGACAAGAAGTGACCTACTTAGGTCATCTCTTATCGAAGGAGGGAAGGAAACTGACCCCAGAAAGAATTCAAGCCATTGCACAGTTGAGTGTGCCGAAAACACAGAGAGAAGTACGTGCTTTCTTGGGCATCACTTCATACTGTAGGCATTGGATCCCTAGTTTTTCTTTATTGGCAAAACCTTTGTTAGCCTTAACATGCAAAGACACACCGAATCCTATCCCATGGTCTGAAGAGTGCCAGAAAAGTTTTGTGGAATTGCGTAATGCATTATGTTCAGCACCTGTGTTGGGTACTCCTGACTACAGCAAACCTTTTACATTGTATGTTCACGAGAAAGATGGATGTGCGTTGTCAGTGTTAACACAGCCTTTTGGCGACAGACCGCGCCCATGCGCATATTTTTCATCTACCTTGGACCCTGTAGCGAGGGCATTGCCAAGCTGTCTGAGAGCGACAGCTGCTGCAGCGATGTCTATCCGACAATCTGCTGGTTTGGTAATAGACAACACATTGATCGTTATGGTTCCACACGCTGTAGACACATTATTAAATAGGACCAAGACGCAACACTTGACTAGTGCGCGGTTATCAGGTTATGAACTTACACTGTTAGCTAATCATATACACATAAAAAGATGCAATACGCTGAATCCAGCCACATTGTTGCCAATTCCAGCAGACTCAGATGAGATTGAGCAACATGACTGTCTGTTCAGAACAGAAGAAGAGACGAAAGGGAGAGTAGATCTAAAAGATACTCCCCTGACTGAGTGTGATGGCACTTTATGGGTAGATGGGTCATGTTTCAAGCTCCCTAATGGTGACACGACTGCTGCGTATGCTATCACGACTTTGCACACGGTCGTGGAAACTGCACGAGTGCCACATAATTCGGCCCAAGCAGCAGAATTAATCGCCCTCACGAGAGCATGTGTGTTGTCCGAAGGAATGAGAGTGAATATATACACAGATAGCCAGTACGCCTTTGGCGTGGCTCATAATTTTGGGCGTTTGTGGAAGGAGCGTGGGTTCCTGACGTCGCATGGAGCTAAAATTCAGAATGGCAAGTTGGTGAATGATCTCCTTGAGTCACTGACCCTACCGTTGCAAGTTGCGATCATGAAATGCAGTGCGCACAGGAAAGTCACAGATGATGTTGGACGTGGGAATGCGTTTGCTGATGAGACCGCGAAAGAAACAGCACAGAATGTGAAGACTAGAATGTATGTTGCAGGTCCCGCAAGATGGGTTAATGACGTGGGAATGCGTGAGAACACAATAGAGAGTGTGAAGTCGCTTCAAGCTGAAGCCACAGAGGAAGAGTTAAGCAAGTGGAGAGAAAGTATGGGTAAGTTGGATGAGAATGGTTGTTGGATTGATCTGACAGAACATAGGCGATGGTTGTTGCCTGATGCATATGTGCTTCCAGTGGTCACTATGGCACATGGAATGGCACATATCAGTACGAAAGGTATATGCAAGTTGTTGGCTCCAGTATGGCAGAATGCTGGGATTCCCAAGTGTGCAGAGAATGTGGTCAATAATTGCATAGTATGCTTGAAGTACAACCCTGGTAGGGGAACCCCAACTCCAGCTGGTCACTTTGCACCCCAATCATGTCCATTTGAAGTTTTGCAGCTGGACTTTATTCACATGGAAAGGTGCAACAACCTGAAATATGTATTGGTGGTTGTTTGTGCTTTCTCAAAATGGATAGAGGCTTATCCTCTGAAAGATAACACTGCCCTATCCACAGCCAAAGCCCTTGTGAAAGAGTTTTTCCCTAGGTTTGGGATGCCAAGAATGGTGTGGTGTGATAACGGAAGTGAGTTTGTGGGTAAAGTGATGAAGAATGTATGTGAAGGGCTAGGGATAAAGCAGAAGTTCCATGCTGCAAATCACCCCCAATCAGCTGGATTAGTAGAACGCTACAATGGAGCCTTAAAGCTCAAGCTGGCCAAAATCCAGGCGAGCACCGGTCTTAAATGGCCTGACGCTCTGCCTTTAGCACTCCTGTCCACCAGAATGACCATACACTCACGAGTGGGACTTAGTCCCTATGAGGTTGTCTTTGGCCGTCCGGCCAATGTATGGGGTGTACCGAGGCCCATGAAGTTCAGTGAGATAGAACATCCAGTACTGCTCGATTACCTGTATGATTTGACTGTTAAACTGCGTGTTTTGCACCAACAGGTACATGATACTCTTCCCCAAGCCGCTGAACCTCCTGGACACCCTATCAACCCTGGTACGTGGGTGCTAGTCCGAAATTTCCAGCGCAAGAGCAACGACGAGCCTCGCTGGATCGGCCCTCATCTTGTTCTTCTTTCGACAAGATCAGCAGTGCGAGTGAAAGGGAAGAAACACTGGATTCATGGTACCCACTGTAAAGTAGTCCCCTTGCCTCTGCCATATGACCAGTGGGTCAAGGAGGGTATCGCCGACTCAGAGACAGACACTGTACCTCGTTCCATACCATTCAGTGACGCACGCTTAAGAGGCACAGTTTCAGACCAAGAGAGTGACAATATTCTGCAGGAAGCTGTGCCACCATCAAATCGACTGGACACCACTGAGCCTGAACTTTTGTTTCAAGACCAAACAGCACCTGGCCATCTCCGCTATAATTTGAGACCTAGGCCCATGGACAAATAAAGATTTCCTCACTATTTTCCTTTTGACATTTTTTGCTCTCCCATCTGAAGGACTTTCTTTATTTTTGTTTTTCGAACCACCATCCGGGTTCTGCCGCAGGGTCGCGGTGCCAAGACTTTGGGGTACAGGCCGAAGACGCTAGGTCAACGGTTCTGGTTGGTCTAGGGCGTTTCCCTGGACTGACAGGCGTACTCCTTAGCAGAAGAAACTCATCCGCCGCGAGCGGCCCGAGTAGAGGATGGAGTTTTTTAAGATGGAGAGACCGATTGAGGAAATGAACTCTAACGCAAGAATGTGTAGAATTGTAAAAAGTAAATGTTTTGTCTTTTTGTGCCTTTTTACACTGTGTAGTATAATAATGTTTATTGTAGGATTTGTGTTCTTCTCCGCTCAAAAGCCCATTGCACCCACTGAACAGCCTATATCTCCTTCTACTGCCTCCTCTCACTCTTTTCACCCTTTGCCTGAGCACGAACAGACCAGACGATCAGAGTTTGTAAATAACTCGTTTATCCAGCTCTTGCACCAGCACCAACTGGTAATGAATACGACCAATTGCTGGGTGTGTGGGTTAATGCCCCATACCATTAACAAAGGTATTCCCTACCTGGTGCTGCCGTATAGTTACAATGGATCGTCATGGGCATTCCAGACCATGTTTCTCTATGCTCTAGATACATACTCCCCTCGCCAACCGCGTTCCATCAGACCTATCACCAATAATAAGGCTTTGATGAAAGGAGTTGCCGATATGAGTAGGGATATTGATGCATACTCATCCATTCCCAAAGAAGAGCTGAGACCTTATGTAGGATGGAACGCGACGGGGTATAGTATTAGTCTGGGTGAAAGACAGCGAAAAATCTCATCTCCAATCTGGGTCGTACCCCACATGGGTCGGTTCTGCTTACAGGGTAATGGTCAGAATCCTAGAGCTCAACTGGGAAGAAGTGACTGTACTGAAACGTACACCTTCCCGTCACAGTTTTCCCCTGCGTTTTTGGCTGCCAAGGGCACATATTTCATCTGTAATGACCGAGCATATACATGGCTGCCCCCTGATTTCTCGGGCACATGTTATATTGCGAACTTGCTACCGCCGACATTTACTGATGCCTCTGACTATCACAAGACCAGAGTTGTGAGAGGTGTGATTAGTAAGGAGGACACTGCCGGTCAGGAAGCGGGAGACTTCTTCCTGGGTTTCCTGCCGTTTTGGGGACCTATGGTCAATAGTAGGAACCTGAGACAGCTGACACGTGTGGTTGAATCCACTGTCAATGTAACGGCTGGTGCCCTTAGTAATCTGACAGCTGAGCTCCAAGCGGATCGCCTTATGACTTTGCAGAATCGCATGGTTCTAGACGTTATTCTTGCAGACCGCGGTGGGGTATGCAAGGTCATCCAATCCAGTTGCTGCATTTTCATACCAGATAATGCTCCAACAGTGTATCAAGCCATCTCCAATCTCCATAAAATATCTGAAGCCATACACGTGGATAAGGGAGATTGGTCACTGGTGGGGTGGTTCTGGGAATTGATATCTGCCTGGGGTTGGAAAGTTCTGATGGTCATTGGAATGATCTTAGCCATTCTTTTCCTGTTCTGTCTGTGTATACAGTGTGCTCCCGCGATATGTGGCCTCTGTACTACCTTATGTGTAAGGAAACCTGTATCAAGGGACGAGCTAAGTAATAGGATGATGCTACAGCAACATCTCCATGACTTCGTGAACATTGACCTAGACTCGGATTAAGATGAGTATAGTGATTGCCTATGTAAGGGCAAAAGGAGGGTCTGTCGTACTTTAATATTCGGGACCGCGTAGGGGACAGGGCCCTACCCCTGTCTATCTTGGTATTAGTGAACCGCAAATGGTAAATGCGGCATGTACGAGTGCTTTATATATCGTTCTAGCTATGAATGCACTGTGTACACGTTATTCAGCTTCACTACGCGGGTTCCATTTTGGAAGCAGTGGCCATCTTGTCATTGCCCTCACATAGGCTATAATGGAGTAAATACGGGCCTCACAGTACATGGGCTTTCCCTCTGACTTCTCTGTGACCTGGGCAGCTGGCTCTGCTGCCCCACGCCAAACCGGTCTCACGAGCTCCCCTTCCTCCGTCCACCTGTGATTAGCATCAGGGCTTGACCCGTCATAAAACCCTTTCATTCTACACAATCTCCTGGCTAATCTCTTCCACACCTGCTTGTTCCTGCTTTATGACTTGTTTCCCAAAACAGGAGATGCTCATGTTTATTGGGGGGTCTATTGACATACGATGTGGGATCTGAACCTTACTGTGTAAATCATTGTGGGCTGGCCGAACTGGAATGTGGGATGGTCATCATGACTCTGCTTTTTCGTTTGTAATGTATACCTTTATATGGCCATATCGTAAACCAAGGAATGTGTGCCTGGAGCATGATATTTTGTACTTAAGGAGAAGTCCGTTCCTATGATTTTCAGCAGTCTCCTGAGAACATACACGCTGTTGTACTTCTAGGATACCTGTCATTGGTCTGCAGCCAATAAACGATTCTTTGACTTCACCCAGAAGACTCTGTGTTTCTGTAGGTCCGGAACAGGGTGAACCCAGAAGTCATAGGGTGTGTGCCCCTGCACCGCTGGGTCTAAAATACCCAGCACTTCACCTACATTGTCTGTCTTCCCTTTCTTGTTGTTGTGGGCCTGGCCATGTGGCTGGTAGCCATTTTGAAGCCAGGTAGTGTGCTTTTGCCATAGGCCTTTATTGTCTGTCTTCCCTTTCTTGTTGCTGTGGGTGGCCTGTTCATGTGGCTGGTGGCCATTATGAAGCCAGGCAATGCGCTTTTGCCATAGGCCTGCATTGTATGTCTTCCCTTTCTTGTTGCTGTGGGTGGCCTGGCCATGTGGCTAGCGGACATTTTGTGGAGCCAGCCAGTGTGCTTTTGCCATAATCCTGCAAACTTGTGGCCTCGTCTGCCAATAGGCCTTTCATCCAGTAGGCCCAGCGCTACTCATGGGGGCATTAAATAAAACACCAATTTCTTTGGTGTCTGTTGAATTTAAAAATCATTCAGGGTATGGATGGCACTGGATTGAATTGCAAAATGTGTATTTTTTGGGGTATTTTACTTTTTGGGTGTGTGTTAAATAAATGCCTTTGTTGGATGTGTGTGTGGTGTGGTTGTTGTGTAACTTGCAAACCTTGTTTAGCCCAGTGGATTTTCTTTTTTGCATTAAAACTGTTTTGTATAGAATGCCTCCTTTGTCTGGCCACATAGGCCTGCTTGAGTTCATTGTTTTCCAGGCCTCCTGCTTGTTGTGACTGTGAGTGACCATGTGGCTGGTGGCCATTTTGTGGTGGTAGTTTAGTAGTTTGCTGCTTTTGCCATATAGGCCTGCATGTCTTTCCTTTGTTCCTCTTGGCTTACTGCTTCTATCCCCTTTGCCAGCTGCAGCTCCCTGAATGACGTGATGAGCAAATTAATGCCAAACAGGTTCCACTTCCATTACATTTGTATTACTGTTTTTCTTCTTCTTCTTTCCTATCCTTCCTGAGTGTACACAGTATACCATGAAAGCCCTTGTTGTCAAAGTCTCACAAATGTAATAATATAACACTAACAAGTTTGACCACCACACACTAAGTTATATATTATATTTGTTTGTTTGTACTAGTAGTAATTGAACCACAACAACAAATGCAACATTTCACTGCTGTTCTTTCCCTGGCTTCTTTGATTTTAGGTGCACAAAAAGACAGAGGAAGAGGTGTCATTATCACCCTTTGTACTGCCAGACAGAAGTCCTGCTGTGCACCACTTCACGTCCACATGTGACCAAAGACATCTCTGCAACTTTTGCACCTGCATCCTGCTGACATCGGAAGGAAGAAGATGGCCCCAAAGAAAGGTACCAGGTACTCCAGTATCAAGAAAGTTGCCAGTGAGAAGAAAGAACAGAAGAAGGATGCGGCACTACCACTTAACAAGAATGGTGTGCCGGTCAATATGTTTTTTGGCAAACAAAAAATTATGACTACATCAGCGCTGTCCCATGCCCAAGCTGGGAGCAATACCGCCGCATCATCAGGCCCACCCCACCAACCTAGGCCCAAGCCCATGTGTGTCGCAGAAGTAGCCAGTCTACTCGCGCAAACGCCAATGAGCAGTGATGTTGAAATGTCATTTTCGCAAAGTAGTACCCAATCAACACAGGTGGAAACTCATCAGATAAGTTGTCAACAACAGCCAGAACAACAGCCGAAACAACAGCCGCAACAACCGCCGCAACAACAGCCCACAAAAGTAGTTGATCCTACCGAAGTAGGGGCAGTTCAGGAAATCGAGCTTCCTGCAGACGAAGAAGAGCAAGCCACTCTTTCAGAAGATCCATTGTTTTACAGATACCCAGCAAGGAAAAGGAGGGTTAGTCCAACAACTTCTTCTTCAAGCCCCCCTTCTGATGATCTAGATGCCACTTGGAAGCCACCAGCTCAGTCTGAGAGGGAGGCATGCCACAAGACAAGGCTAGGGAAAAGAAAGGTTCCAGGCACACCCTCCAGTTCATCCGGCATTGCAAGTTGCATCTCACGAAGCGCAAGAAAGTTCACCTCCCCAGTTTGGAGCTACTTTTCGGTTAGCAGTCAGTAGGAGATGGTTGCTATATGCTCAATTTGTCAACATAGTGTTAATCGGGGTAAGCTTGGTACAAACTATGGTACCGGAGGCCAAACAACCCATCTGAAAAAACACCACTTGATCCAGTGGGAGGAACGCCTTAAAGGCATAAAAAGTAAAACTGCACCCATTGCTGTATATGTGGATGAAGAAGTAGAAGAAGATATGATCACGGTGGAAGGTGAACAAGAGGGAGACATTATCTCTGGTACACAAATTAGCCCTGTCCCCAGTAGTGTAGTAGTACCGCCCACATCCTCAGCCACATCTCAGTGGCACCATAGTAAGAGTCAGGCTGAGACACCAAGGCAACAGAGTACTGCAATGAAAAAAAGTGCATCGTTGAGCCCAACTGGGTTCAAGAAATCACCTGCATCAGCTGCACGAGAAAGGAAAATAATCCAGCCTACCGTTGTCAGCATATTTAGGTCGGAGGGACAGTACAAACGCAACCACACAACGGCATGTTTGCACAATG
The DNA here is from genome assembly GCF_964204655.1 of Triturus cristatus. Classification (NCBI taxonomy): domain Eukaryota; kingdom Metazoa; phylum Chordata; class Amphibia; order Caudata; family Salamandridae; genus Triturus; species Triturus cristatus. Next base: position 215,297,285 of record NC_140590.1, read on the forward strand.
CGAATCTGGCTAAAATGTTAGCTTTGGACCTTCTCTCTTTTTCTTTTGTGGAAGGGGTGGGTTTCCGTGAATTTGTGACAGCCATCTGCCCAAAATGGAAGGTTCCCAGCAAGTCCTATTTCGCCAGAGTTTCTGTTTCAGCACTACATCATGACGTGCTGGAATTGCTTGGGCAAGCTTTGCAGCGGAGTGTTGTTCACAATATCCACCTGACAACAGACATGTGGACCAGTTGCCAAGCCACCGATTACATGTGCATCACTGCACACTGGATCTCTTTTCTGGGGGTTAGAGAAAAGATATCTGAAGCAGGTGTTGTTGACACTACTGAGATTTTTAATGCTACTCGGAAACATGCAACTGTAGTCATGTTTGTAATGGAGAAATCTCATACTGCTGCAAACATTTTGGAAGAGTTTAATAGCAAGGTCTTTGAATGGCTGCGTACAAGAGGACTTAACATTGGTTTTGTTTCCACAGATAATGGTAGTAATATAGGCCATGGAAGATGGTGCCTATTTCAGGGTGCTGTGTTTGGCGCACTGCATTAACATTATTGTTCAAGACATTCTCAGCAACTTACTGACCACCTGCAGAAGAAAATGCACACATTTCAGCCATTCTTTTAAAGCCCGGAAGGAGCTGAGGATCATTCAACGTGAGTATAGAATGGCAGTCAAAGCACTCATCCAGGAGGAGCCAACATGTTGGAACTCAACGACTTACATGCTTGAACGTCTGTTTGAGCAGTACAGGCCAATAAATGAATATGTAATGTAAAGAGGGGATGCTACTGTGAAAGGCATGACCCTTCAGCTGGACCAATGGGGCCTAGTTAAAGGCATGAAAGAGATGCTACTTCCTTTCAAAATCTTCACACTTGGTCAGCAAGGAGGACGGTATTATGGGCCAAGCTATCCCATTGTTGCACATGCTAGAGCAACAGCTGAAGGAGGTGTCTGAAATGTACACAGGTGTGGAGGAAAAAATTAAGCATATGAGTTGGTGGAGAGCTTATCCCGTTGCTTAGCTGAAAATACAAGGGTGCAAACTCGCATTGTTTCAGAAAAACATTACATTTGTGCCAGAATTCTGGATCCACGGTACAAATCGGCACTGAACAGTAAGACATGAATTCCTTTTTCAGAGGTGGATGTTGCCCAGTACAAAACTTGGATAGCTGAGGCAGCCAGTAAATTGGAAAATGAACGGCTGGTAATTAAAGGCCCGCTACTCAAACCCACAACAAGTACTGCAGCAGGGCATCCGGCATCAAGTTCAACTTCAGGGCCTGAGGGCAGTGTGTTTAGCTCAGAACTGTCACCAACACTATCAACAACAGCAAGAACCGGATCATCAGCCCCAGTAAAATCGGCACGGGATTGGTATTTACTGCAAGGGCTTGCTAGGTCCAGTGCTGATTCAAAGTCAAAAGGGGCCCAGCAAAGTGGAGCATCCCTGAACATTGAGCGGATGGTCCAGGCCTATCTGAATGACCCAAAAGAGGTCTACATTGATCAAAACCCATTGTATTGGTATGGGAAAAGGCGCCAATGGCGCCAATGGCACCAATGGCCAGTGTTCAGCAGGCTCGCGATAAACTATCTGGTTTGCCCTGTTGCTAGTGTCTCTTCTGAGTGTGTTTTCAGTGCTGCTGGTGCCATTGTAACAGTGAGAAGGACCAGTCTCTTGCCCAAAAATGTGGAGAGGTTAACCATGATCATAATAAATCAACACTTTACACCACCGAATTACAAAATACGTGAATCAACGTAGGACGATGAGGACTTCAACTTAGGTGATGGAAGTAGTGTCTTAGATGATTTCCTACTTCTGGTTGAACCACCAGAGTTTGAGGATGAGCTATAGTTCCCTGACAACTAGGCTTTGAACGTCTTACTTTCTTTCTTCCTTATTTTACTTTTATTTGTGTGTGTCTCTGTCTTTCTGGTTCAAAACTTCGAATCTCAACAAATCCATCACCACCATCTTCTAGTTTTTTGTATTTCCATATTGGAGTTGCAGCTCTGTGCATTTAACTTAAGTCCACTCCTCCGAGTCCTGCATCCTCCTGACTCGCCCTAAATCCATTTCCCTCAAGCCAGATGATGATTGGATGGAGAAAAGCACAAAAAAATATTGCCTCGTTGAGTCTCTCTGAATGATGTGGAACATAATGACTACTATAACTATCCTCCTTTCAAAGCCGAGAGAGACTGCCCCTTAACTTAAGATGAGAACAAGGAACAGGTAATAATGATGGCATGCATGGGACACTGACTCTGAGTGATTGGTGTTTGCGTTTTTGTTTGTTGTGCATGAAGTGAATTTATTGTGTACTAATATTTAATCTACACACTAAAAGTGACTCAAGTCAATGTTTTCCTTCTTGTTGTTTAGTAGCAAAATTGTACTTCTACTGCAGGCCGATCCATTGCATTTTTGGTTATAGAATCAGGACTCCCTCGGTACACTGCAAACTGAGTTGGGCAACACCATGATGATGACCACAGTGACATATCTTGGCAGTCAGTCAGTAGGATCAGAGATGATTGAGGGAATAACTTGGGGCGTTTCAAGAGTGGCATAAAAAGGTAAACAAGTCAATAACAACCACAGCAGACCTACATGTATGTGTAGTGATAGGGTCGAGTCACGTGTGTAGTAGTGGTGGTATGACTGACAGCTGTGCATGACATTGATTTAGTTACTTACTTAGGAAAATGCTATGCTGCTGTATATGTGACATGTGTGCTCTGTCTGGCTCGGTCAAAATCTAAGCAAAGTGGAGGTTGGGTGGGCGCCGTGGGCCTGCTCTGTCCTGTTGCTATTGTAGGTTAATGCTGGAAACAGACAACAGAGTAGACAAGATTTAGCCATGCCGCTCTGAAAGTGTTTGCACTCCTCCGTAATTTATGTGTTTTTTTCTCCCTGATTTTTAAATATCCCTTTTGTTTTCCCCTTTACCCTGTGCTAAACAGAGAAAAACAACGGATACTCACCTACCAATCTGGATCCGCCAGGTAGGCAGTGGCAGCCAAAATTGACGGATGCAGCATCCATGGAAGGGAGGACCAAGAGGAATGCCGAGATGCAACTCCCCAATTTCACCAGGATAACATACAGTAACACTTTAGTATCAACATTCATCATCTTTTAAATAATTTGATTCATTTTTTCTCTTCAATCATTACAACTTTGTGTTGTTGTTGTTTGCTCTCTGCTTATTATTGATCCCTACAGATATTTTTCAAGTTTTTTTGCTAGCTTTAAAAAGTAAGCCCGGTAAAAAAAAAGTTGAAATGTATGTAATTTGGGATTCTCTGAGGGTAGACAAGCATGGCAAATTGCTTAGTAATTAATAATATACTGCTGCCATATACTGTCTACTAGTCTAGTTAGTAAGTAATACTTATCATTAACCATCAAGTCATCATCATCATGCATGCATTTCCTTTTTCTCCCTTAACAGATTTATGGATATGATGGTCATGCGACAAGATTGTGTTTCTTTGTTTATCCATGCGTAGTGTTTTTCTTTGACAAACATTTCCCCAAACCCCTCTTCCCAACAATTCATCAAACCCTAACCCTCTTCCCCCAGGCTGTGTGATTTAAGTTGAGGTGTGACTAAATTAACTGTACACCAATAATTGATCACACGCTTGCTGGGGCGGATGTGGTGAAAGCAACACTGATTCAATTTCAATGCAGGGCGAGGATCTTCTTCTGGTTGCCCACCCATGCTCAGTATATCTGCAAGTCAATTTTTTGTCCAAATGAACCTAATCCATCATAATTAATTGCCGACATCGATTGGATTCATCCTCCTCCTTTTACAGCACTAAAGGTTACGCTTGTGTCGAGTGACTGAACACAACTACAGTTTGCAACTTGCTGTTGTACTAGGCTATCCCCGCCACCATTATTTTTTATTATACTTTAGCATTGCTAATCAGCATTATTATTATTGTTTGACAGTCTTCTAGTGTACTGTACAGTACTTCATTCTACTTCTCCTCCCAGAGTCTCTTTCAGGTGATTGACTGACTCATTTTCTTTTTTTGCAAATGCTACTGCCAGTGTCTACTACTACCACCACAAACATGGCATCTTGGGAAACACAAACCATCATCACTTTTAACCAGCCATCGCTGTGCCTATGTTTAAACATCAATCACAGGTAAGAGAAGAAGTTTGGGGAAGGCATATTTAATAATAGAAATTAATTGGTTCATTAATTCACACACCCTCACCCTTGAGTCCAGTGGCAGACTGCATCGACTAGGAGGAGAGACTGACAGTATTAGTAGGACAAGTCACTCAGTGAAGGTACCACAGCTATCTGTTCATGCGTTACAAAATTGGCAGATTATTTTGCAGCAGCAAAGGAAGGAAAAGAGCTGACGTAAAAGAGTAACCCCCCACAAAACATTTACATTGTATGTAAAGTTTAAGTATAAATATAATTTAATCCCATAACAAAATAAACTATTGTAAAAAATCCCACAGCACCTGACCCACCCCCTCCCTAACCCCAACCAATGTCCAAAAAGTCCAAACAATGTCCATTGCCTTGAATTAAAAAATCATCCATAATAAATAATATAAACCCCAATTTTTTCCCAACGTACCCAATGCCCACACACCAAAAAACAGAATAAAAAAGGGGCAATCCAACGGGATCTCAGTCTATCGACGGGCTTGCTGTCTCTGAAGGTCCTCCTTTACCTGCTCCTCTAGGCGTGCCATTCAGAGGAGCACGCGGCGCTTAAAGGCTCGGCAATTGCATCCACAGGGAGGGGCAACAGTGCTGGATGTAGTGCGGTGGGAGGCTGTCAGACCGTGGCGCTGTACCACTCGAGGGCCAGGGGCCTGGCTGGGGCCCGGGGCATTGGAGGAGGCTGCAGCTGCTGCCGCCTCCTCCTCCTCCTCCGCTAGAGCCACCAGCCGCCAATACTCAATCCGAATGACCTCAAGCTTCCGTCGCCGGACATGGCTGCCATCTTTTTCCTGTCTGGTCTTTTTGGTTGGGAAGGTGTACCTATATCTAAAAAGAAAAAATGCTATTGTTAATTCTACACATAGTGGCACAGTAGCACTAGCACACACATGACATAACATTTGTGGTAGTATGGACTTGAGTACACCAGTTTTCTTCTTCTCTCTTGTTTAGCTAAATTAAGTAACCTTGTTGCAGCCGGCATGCCACCTCAGTCAGCTTGCGCTCAAGACAAACATTATACTCGTGACGCAGACTCACGTTATTTATATTTACTACTGTCTGTACTCTGCAGGTGGGGAAGCTGACTACACAATCATCTTATTTTTTCTATTATAGGTGGCACTGTCCATAATCTCTGTTACGTCAAGGCCAGGGCAACTGCTCAATTTCACTTTCACCCTGCCTGCTACAACAAGGCAGATGATATATTGTCCAAATGATCATTGCTTATATATATGTATGGGACGACATGAGGTACTTTATTTTGATTGATTGTGTAACCAGTTAGTAACCAATCCATGTAGCTGATAGGCAAGTGAAGGCCACCCATGGCAGGCTGGAATGGTCGAAATTAAATTCACCTAGGTAGTAAGTGGGCATCGGAGTCAGAAGAAGGTGCTTGATAACATACATTCACAAAATATATGCTGTGCTTGCAACTACTGTGAGTCAAGGGAGTATTCTGAACATACAACTTCTATTCTCCTTGGCTTTGCTTGCTACTCGGGCGTGGTTCCTTTTACATTCTCTTCAAAGACTCTTCATCCAGTGACAGTCTCCACCTATGCTATGAATTTGATTTGATGAATACCATCCAGCCATCATCCATTCAAAGTAAACATGTCTATCATTCTTCTTAACCTCTCAACAAACCTTAGTTTGTTTTAACAACAACAAACATTTATTTATTTTTAAACCACCACCCATGCGTCCTTCCTTCCTTGCTTGCCTTTGAGTTTGCCCAATCAAACACCCCTGATGATTCTTGCTATCACCCATACAGTTTCATCCACCCAGGCAGGCATCTTTCCTTCTTTTACCTTTCACCCATCCTTCAAGCACCCATGCATCTGATTCCTTCCTATCAGCCACCTATACATGCATCCCACGTGGTACTACACTTCACTGCCTGTCATATATATTTACATCTCGCCCGTCTTTCCTCCTTCCGTCCATCTTTCCCTATTTGATCGACCCAACCATCAATGTTGTCTGACTCTTAGTCTTCTCCATAAAACTTTCCCAGCTGAGTTGAAGTGAGATTAAAGAGGCCATTAGTTACTCAACTACTCCCACCGCTAATGCTATTGCTCGCCTCTAGTGCTAAGTAAAGGGTGTCTTCTTCTTCAACTGTTGTTCACAACAACTTAGTCTCTCTCAACATACAGTGTCTACCCTTGCAGCGAGTGTATAACTATTGTCAATTAGTAAGGAATATAAGTATAAGTTACCACCACCTGCAACTGCTGCTGCCTCACCCAACCTTGTGGCAGCTGCTCCCTCCTGGCTGGCGTCGCTGGCCCCGGCACTGATGGTCATTACACCTAGAAAAAACATTACACATTTTTTAGATACCATATATGCCTACCCCTATTCATTCTTTTTCACTAGCAATATTGAAAAAATAGTTAAAATACATATATGTTTCACATACATCACTAGTACAAACCGGGTACTAGAGTAGAGAGTAGACACTACTTAGGAGTATGTCCTATCCTAACAAAAATAGTAAAATATCTGGTTGGGCATTTTGTTGGTGGGAATTGCCAAAGCCTATCAAGATTAAGAGGACTAGAAGAGGACAACCCAAATGACTGGACACAGTGGCTAGAACTATTGGTGAATCTGAGTTTTAAGACCTTTTAAATAAAAATAAAGAGTTGCCAACTGGGCAAGCTTAGCGACAGACAGACTAATAATATAGTAGCAGTACAGAGAGTCAGAGCAGAGGCAGTTAGAGGCAGGGATAACAAGAATTTAGAAACAGTCTAGATCAAAGAAGATTTGGTCAAATAGAATTAGGAAGTGGAAATAATAGTTTGGAAAGAATAAGGTGCAGTAAAAGTTAGGGAAATATAATGATTAATATTAAGAGGAGGAAGACTTACTGGGGACATTAACAGAGCCCTCGGTAGAGGAGCGGTCCTGGCCCTAGTGTTCTTCTCTAGCTGCTCCCACCGACTCCGACCCCGTCTTCTTGCCCCTGGGTGCTGATCATGTAAGATATAATAAAGAAAGAGACAAACATTGATGATTGGCATGAAACAAATAAAATATTTTTAAAAACGCTCAAAAAACATTTTTGGAAACAACAATTGCAATAAAGTTCACCTACCTAATCTGATCGAATGGTAGTATCGTGGGATTTGTGTTCCATTCTGATTCCAGAATACTATGCCTAATACCCCACCTGACCGTGCCCACCCATTCAGAAGGGCCCATTGTTCACTAACTCTGCATTTCCATTTATTTTAGTTCTCAAAAATTCATAGGTGGAGGACACATGCATACATTTTTGCAGACACCAAACTGTTGGCTGCTTGTTGCTGATGTTCTACTAAACCTATTACTCACTCACTAAACAAACTACAAAAGGTTCTATTAAGGACTGGAGTAAGCAGCACTCAGCAGCACGTGACGTGAGTCACATGACAGAGGATGCGTCACCGTCACGCAGACCACTTAAAAATTACCAACTAATACTAAGTAACTAAGTAACTAAACTACCTATCCACCACTATCTTACTGACAGGAGGACAAAGGAAGGACTAGAGTATCTCTAGCATTACCTAACGTAGGTTCTCTAAAGTAAATTCCTACATGATCAGCCCAAGCGAGTGCAAAGTTGCAAACAAGATTAGTAGCGCCAAGCACCTGTGTCCAGAAGAATAACAATCACTAAAGATTTTTAAACTTAATTTTCCCTGCAATGTAAGCAGCAGCATTCTTGTTATTTGGAAAAAAAATTATATTCGCAATAACAGTAACACAGTCTAGAGAACACACACTAGTGTTAGCTACTCACCAAGCCCCACGACCTCAACACCTAGCAGGTCCAGCAGGTCCTGCTCCCGGTCCAAGATGTCTAACCACTGGTGGGTCAGCTGGTTTTGGGTGCACCGGACCTCAGAGCAGCGAAACACTGCCCAGCGCACCCTCACCCACTGGCGGTGACGCTCCTGGGCAGCGTAACCAGGTCTAGGCCTGCCGCCTGCTGCCAAGGTCAAGGGGAGGTGGCGCTGCACTTCACTGAATAGGGACTGGGCCTGCACCCCTGGTGGGCGCACTCTGCCACAAGGTAGGCGGCTCTTGGGCGCAGGCGCCTTTCCCTTGGAGCCGGTTCCCTTTCCCTTAGCAATGGTTCTGGGATGGGTGGGGGGTGCTGGAAAGAAATTTTACAGAAAAAGTTAAGTTAGGGGAAGAAGTAGAAGAGTAAAGAAGGAAGTAATGTAAAACTGTGGAAAAGTAAAGAAAAACATAGCAAAACTAGAAATACTACCCAAAATATAGACTTAGGAACAGAGAGGGATAGATAATAAATAAAAAAGATCAGAAAAACAGGGTAAAACACAAAGGATTGAAAGATTGGAGAGGGATTGAAAACCAGGCAAAGAACCATGCAAGAGATAGGAAAACAAGATGGCCGCCCCCATTGGCGACTGCGTGGTAAAGTTTGCGTGATATTTCCCCCGAACACGTCATCCGCGTTGCCGAACGTCAAAAACATCTCGCGAGCATACGCGAGCACAACACGAGCATACGCGAGAGAACGCGAGCATGCGTAAACAAGCAACTACGCATGTTCGCGTAGCTACAAGTAGCGTTGTGGAGTTTTTGTACATCTTCGTGTAACCTTGCATAGCGCGGCTATGCGAACTTCGCCCAGGGTTAGTTTTCAGACGTGAGTGGAGTCCGATTGCCTGGAAATGTACCCGCGACCGGCTCATATTAATCATCAGCACAGCGAAATGTCTATCTGAAGGCCTGATTATTAAAATCAATATAGCAGAGAACGGCTTTAAAACTGGTATCAGAAGCTCTGCTTTTAAGACACGCCTGGCTGAGATTAATGCTGAGATGTCCGAACACCATGACTACCTCATGCAACAGAAAATCCAGAAGTTACAGAAGGACATACAAAGATTTGACAGGGGGAAGATCTACCCCTACACCACTATCGTATTGTGTCTCATCAACCTCCAACTACTCCAACCGTTCTTCAAACAGCAACTCAAGCAACAACAGCTGGGGTAGGAACACAAACAAACAGGGACTTCTTCTACCACCTCCACACTCAGCCATGTACGGCTATCCCAACCAACAAACCCCCCACAAGGACCTTAGTGGTACCCAGCCTATCCAGGACCACAACAAGGCTTCCAACCACCACTCTTCAAACACCCTCACCATTCGTTTTAGAACAGAGGCAGAGGAAAAAGCAGGTCCAGTGGCAGGACACAGAGACACAGAGAACAACGAGGAGCAAGACCAACCAATAAACCTGATTGTGAACTTATCGAACAGGACACTCTCCCCTGATGAAGTCAAGGTATTGGAGAAAGGACTGGATTTCGTATCTACTCCCAGAGAAGACAACTTTCGACTCAATGAGGAACTACACCACCTGTTACGCAAAATCCAATTGAAGTCATTCTTTAAAGACAACCCTACCACTGCAAGAAAGGATACAGGTCTGAGACCACCATCTAAGTTTACTCCCAGATCAAGTATGGTACCCAGTGAGGTCCTTACTTTTGAAAAAGTGGTTTTGAAGCAAGCCAATCAACTGAAGAGGAAAGGAACATTCAACAATCTGTCTAATAGCCTATGTAAGGCAATTTCCTCCCTTAAAGAAGACAACAGTATTACCATAAAACCTGCTGACAAAGGGGGAGTCACAGTTAATCTCAACACCAGTGACTATGAGTAGGAGTGCACACGACAACTGAATTATATCAAGTGCTACAAAAAGTTGGATACTGACCCCACTGAACGCCTTTGACTCACATAAGGAATCAAGTGAATGAAGCAGCCAATGAGGGCTGGATCTCCCCTCAGGAAGCATCGTTTCTTGTCAACACCAACCCCAAGATACCTACCATATTTTTATCTTCTTCCAAAGAGTCACAAGGGAATTGTCCCACCTACTGGACGCCCGATTGTTTTCAGGTATCGGATCTCTCCTGGAACCCATAAGCCAGTTCAGTGACTTCTTCTTGTGACCCCTTGTCCAAGGGACACCTGCCTATCTGCCTATCTGATCTTGAACCTGATCCAGGATATCAACGAGAACAACATAGAGAAAATTAACCTCCTGCTGATGCTCGACGTTGAGGCTTTGTATACGAACATCCCCCAAGATGCTACCATTGAGGTTGTTGACAATTTTCTACGTGATGCAGACATCCCCACCAACACCCCTGTGGATTTCATCTTGAACTGTATCACTATCGCCCTCAAAAATAACTTCTTCATGTACAGGACCACTAACTACCATCAAGTACAGGGTACCTCTATGGGTAGTACATTTGCGCCTAGTCTGGCGGGGCTGTACATGGCACATTTTGAGTCGCTTCACATCTTCACGGACTCCAACCCGTTTCTGGAAAATATCCTGACATGGAAGAGGTACATCGATGATATTCTCATCCTCTGGAAAGGTACGGAGGAGACTTGTCATGCCTTCCACGATTGGATGAATGGTTTTTACCTCTACAGGAGCGTCACCAAAACTCTTCCAAAATTGGATTAATGGCTTTAACCCCTACAGGCGCGTCACCAGAACTCTATCTAATAAGGAAATCCCCTTCCTTGACCTGATGATATCCCTGGAGAGGGGCCACCTGCACACGAGGACCTACAAGAAGGAAACTGACTGCAACAGCCTACTCTCGTTCGAGAGCTACCAGTCGAAGGCCCTGAGAGAGAACCTTCCTTATGGCCAGTTCCTGAGGATCCAGCGTAAATGTAGCTCCATTATAGAGTTTGACCAACAAGCCACCACTCTTTCCCTGAATCTAAGAGAGAGAGACTACCCAGCAGACGTTATACATAAAGCCAGGAAAAGAGCAAGAAACAATAATCGCCCAGAGTCTGCTGCAGGCCAGGGAACGGCGTCATAACCTGTGTCACGACCTTCACCCCACTGTCCAATCAAGTAAAAAACATCATCCAACTCAACTGGAAGATCCTAAACTTCGGCTTTCTTAACATAGAGAAGCCCAGGTTTTCCTTCAAAAGGACCACTAACCTGAGGGACCATTTAGTCAACACACAACCACACCCAAGTAAAAGACCTCTGCAGACTACTCTTTGGAAACTGCCTCCGGTGACAGGGCACTATCCTTGTGGCCAGTGCAATGCCAGTGCCTCCACTAAACATACCAAGTAACTGCAATTGGGAGACTTCACCTGGGAGCAACGTCACCATACTAACTGCAATACCAAGAACTGTATATATTTGATCACATGCCCCTGCAACCTCATCTATGTAGGGATGACAACCAGACCCATCAGAATCAGGATAAGTGATCACAAGAGCACCATTCATTGTGATGCCATCCAGTGAACCATCCAGGAAACTAACCTATCATGGAATAACGCTTCGCTGTTGAGACGCAAACAATGCTGGGTCCACCGCCTCCGGACCAGCACGAGAGGCCTCAACGATAAAATACCTTGGACAGAACTCTGAACTCACACCTGTTCTTGCCCCTGCCTATTGAGCTGAGAATCCTGAAACCACACTGTCATTTTTCTGCATGCTGGGTGCCATCCTTCCCTTGCACCCATGCAGCACTTCTCCCTCTCTTTCCTAGTTTGACTCATTGCGGAGTAGCATTCCTCTACACAGCCCCTATGGAGGACTATACTTGGTACTCCCCACTGCCCACCCTGAGAAGCTTATTACTTTAAGTGCCTTTGGCACACTCGTCGCTCTGAGACCTGTTAGGGAGCTTGCCTAGTCCCCTTTTTGGGCGATATCCTGGAGTTTTCTATATCCCATCAGGTTTTTTTCCAGTTACTGGACCCACTCTAATATGGCGCCTGCTGGGTCCTCGCAATACCACTACACCTCTCTAGAGTGTATCAGGCCATTCAAATATGGCACCCGCGCATGGGCAGTGCATTCTCTCATGCACATGTGCAACGTGGTCTGTCAGACCATTATACAATTCGAGACACCTGAAGGTGATACACACACATTAGCCTCCCTGCCCACCACACCCCCGGAAGTAGGACACTCCCTTATCAAGTGCCCAACACTATTTCTAGCACCCTCATGGAGAGGGCACTTAACATACAGGCAGGCGTGCTGAAGGGTAGGTGCTGAGCGAGGGTGCACTCAGCGCAAAACTGTGAGGGCCCGATTCACAGAACTAACTTAAGACAAAATCCTAAACTTACTACCATTTTGGTATTCACAGAAGACACTTACTCACTTCGGTATTCACAGAAATTAGGAGTCCTAAAGTTAGGACTCCTAACTTCTGTGAATACCGAAGTGAGTAAGTGTCTTCTGTGAATACCAAAATGAGTAAGTGCCTTCTGTGAATACCAAAATGGTAGTAAGTTTAGGAATTTGTCTTAAGTTAGTTCTGTGAATCGGGTCATCAGTAACTAATAGCAGGGTCCACGCGTCCCACATCCAAGCCACGCTGTCAGCCCAGCAAGTCTCTGTGGTGCACTTGTGATGACTGTCTCTTTTGTTTTTATGCATTTTTCTACCACAGCCCGTAAAGGTGCAGGGCTCCACACGCACTAGCCTATGGAGCATCTCTCTACCTGTAACTAGCTAAGAGCCCACATCTCGCTGCGCTGCTTGAGTCACTATATTTCTGTTAATTTAGGCACCACCATTTAAACTGGCTTTTGAAGGATTACTTTGATGTGCTCACATGACAATGACCACTGCGAGCCTCATAATTCAGACCTCACAATGCAAGGGTAGTGCATCGTTGTTGGGTTTGGGTCGTACCACATAAGTCTTTGCCAACCCCATGGCATGACCTATAGTCGGTGTACCATGCTTACAACAGCATTTACCACTGCGGGAGAAGTACAGTGTCTCTATCCAAGATTATAGTCGTTCCTATTCGTGTTTTCTGTCTTATTGCCTACCATGGTGTTTCATATACGTCAGATGCACTTAACAGCGTGCCATTTGGGGCCATATGTATCAAGCCAAATGGCGATCTCAAACTCTGAAGTTCGCAGAATTTCAGCGTTTGCGATCGCAATTTAACTGTGTGCAATGTATCACACAAAGACCCACTTGCAAAATAAGGAATCGCAAAATATGCGATTCCCTATTTTGCGATTGCATTTAAGGAATCGCAAACTGCGATTCCTTAAATGCAATGTAGGAAGCACCCAAGCTTTGCGATTTTGGCTTAATGAGTCGCAAATTACCCCCAACTTCAGGTTGGTGGTAATTTGCAATTTCTTTGAAAAATGCACTTTTTTGCATTTTTCAAAGTGTCTTGTGGCGCACATACATGCCCTTAGGGCATGTATGTGCACCACATCTACACCCATGCTCATTTCAGGGTTGAAATTGCATTCGCAATTTGCGAGTACCTAATGGGTACTCACAAATTGCGAATGTCTCCCCATTCATTCCTATGGGCCCAAAGGCCCATAGGAATGAATGGGGAAGTATTCCTTAATTGCGAATCACACTTTGCAATTCGAAATTAAGGAATATATAGGATTCACAAAAGTTTTTGCAAATCCTACATACATCGGGTTTTGATATTCTCAAATAGCGATTCGCAAAAAATCGCTATTTGAGAATTGCAAAACAACATTTTGATACATATGGCCCTCCTATGTTTTTTATATATATTTTTTTTTCTCTCTCCTTTCTCTTTTTGACTCCTAGGTTGCAACAGGAGCGGCAAAGATATTTGGTTTGAGTCACCTTGTAGCTACACACAAGTGGGTTCTTGACCCCTCTACTGCCTTTCACTTTTTTTATCACAGCATTTGCTCCTGATGAAGCGCCATGGATCTTTCTGACCGATCAGGCACGAAACATGTTGATCTTTAGTTATGAAGGCGCCTTTTGCCCTTTTCAGCAACTCACGACCTTCGGGGTCTTTTAATCTGACAAGGGAACCAATACAATAAATTTCACTGACTTTGGTATTTCTTAGTCAGTTTTATCTTTCACGCATCCACTTACCACTCACATAGGACCCTCTTTTCTCACACCCACACTCATCTGACGGCAGCCTAAACAAAAGACCCTTCGGGGGACCCGTAGGGCATTGCAGTACCAACCCGATGAGGAGCAAACGCCCGATGATGAAGCATGACATCTTTCGGGGTGTGTGAGGGCATCACCAGTTAAGACATTTGCTTGCCTCTAGCCAGTGAGTTCTAGACCTAGGACCCTCCCCTTTTCCTTTACTTTACTGTATGTGAACACCCATCCTTGGAACAGCTACCCCCTTTTTGATTTGTGTCTAGCACAAGGAGCACGGGTACTGGACCACAACAAGCTCGTAGTCCCCCCTCGTGTTTTTGGTATATACAATATGAAGCCAACCTATCAAATACTTGGGTGTTTCTTTTAACAAATAAGGCAGTTATACTGCTGACCTATCTTCTCAGAAGAATGTCCGTGTGGCATTGATATTGACTTTTTGCAAGTTGCTTCAAAAAATAAATACCCCAACTTGTAGGCGCACTGTCAGGTCATCAATATCAGCCTTGATGCATAGAGCATTTACATTTAGAGACTGCTTTTAGACATGGCTAGACAAAGCTCAAAATAAATCATACTGCTCAGTATTTTCCCTTCCAAACTCTTGGACCGCAGCTTGTTTGCAATTGTAATTCAACGTACCCAGGCAAAACGCTTTCTGGTATATCAGTTTAAAAGTGAAGAGAACAACCAATGGCACCTTGAAACACACAATTTGGCAAGCCTTTACAGCTGGAAAAATAAGATGGCATAAATATTTAAGAGCCTTGTTTGAAAAGCTGCAGGCTAAAGACATCTGGGAATCCTCTATTCCACCTAAATCACTAAGTAGAATACTGCTGAAGCAGTTCAAATTTATGTTCAGACATCTTGACATTGACAGTGGACTGCAATGGGGTTGCTGCACTACTGCTCTTGGACCTCTTGGTTTCCTTTGACACTGTTGACCATGACACTCTGATACAAAGACTTTACAAAGCTGGCAAAGAGGGGACTGCTCTAGACTGTATCGCGTCCTACATTCACAACAGACCTTTCATCCATACCACACCTTTCTCGTCCAAACCATAGTTCACAAAAGCAGGGGTACCTTAAGGCTCTATTACCTCGCCCATGCTTTTCAACATCTACATGAAGTCAATACCGGCATTGATCTTTCAATTTCACCTCACATGCTATAACTATGCAGATGACACGCAAACATTCCTTCAACTGGAATGCCCCGAAGAGATTGAAAGCTTGCCAATTTTCAGTTGTCTGAGAGCCGTGGATCAATGGATGACATGGAGCCATCTCAAATTGCATGCTTCCAAAACGGAAATACTCACATGTGTCGATTAGAAATACTATGACCCGCTAGGCACGTGGCCTGATGACCTGCGAACACCGCCTAAAACATCGAAGGAAGTAAGAAACCTCGGAATGACCATGATTCCAAGCTATCGATGAATGCCCAAGTGGACAAACTAGCAAGATCTATGTTACTATAAAAACTCTGCAACAAATCTACCCCCATTTGAGATTATCATGCAAGGTCCAGGCTACCATCTCCCTTTTTTTTCCAAACTTGATTACACCAATAGCCACTACCATGGATCACCTTTAACAACCATGAAAAGAATACAATATATTCAGAATTTGGCTGCCAGAGTACTCTTAAATATAAAACCGCAAGACAACATCTCCCCTGCCTTGAAAGCCCTGCATTGTTTATCAGTTGCCAGAATATCCAAGTTCAAGCTGCTTTGTATCACCCACAAAACAATACATAGAATGGGACTGCTCTTCATCAGGAGAAAACTCATATTAAACAAAGGAACCTCCGCTCTACATTGTTACCTCGCCTCAAAAACCCAAGATACAAGAAAAAAACAATGGGTGGCACATCATTCTTTTTTCAAGGACCCAAACTATGGAACTCTTTACCCCCAATATAAGATCCACGAATAACCACCTTATCTTCAGAAAACTATTCAAGGATTGGCACTTTCCTACATAACCACCATACGCAAACAGATAGAAATATACATCATATCTCTCGGTATATAACCATTTATTTGTACTATACAGATGTACCTATGTATGTGTATTGCTTTCTATAAACGCATAGAATTATTGTTTAAAAAAAAAATGCAATTATACATAGATATTTATTAGCTCTGCCTAACAAATGTACATATTACTGATAGTTAAATTATTCTGTTTTCAACATGTACATAAGTGACTGCATAAATAAGTAAATCGTTTTATCAGAACTATTTATCTACATTTGCTTCACTAATTATCCACTAAAAATATAAATAAATAAATGAAAGTAATTTAAAGTACAACAACACTTGAAAGCCAGAGTTTATTTAATGCATTTTTAATCTACATATACTACCTTCCTTTATGCATCTATATACCTTTCATGTACTTATGGATCTATATATTTATTAATTTTGAATTTATATATTTATTACTTTTACTTACTCATTACTTTTCTTCTAATTCAGCATACCTATTGCACTACCCTATTTTTCACCCTTTACCGCTCTAGATAAATCCTCTATCCTCAACGCTCGGACTCATCTCAAACCTCTTTCTACTACTCTTTCCAATGCACTACCCTATTTATCACCCTATACCTCTATCAATATATCCACTACCTCCACTCTCTCATTCATCCCAAACCCCATACCACCACTATGATCCCAAAATAACCCTTTTGAGACTCTTCCCTTCTCCACCCCTCCTTGCATCATCTAACGCCTCTTTTTACTATTCCAATCCCCCAAAACAAGCCTTTCTAAACCCTCCCTCTTACTCATCCCCCTACAACTCCTGTTTACTCATCCCAAGCCTCCTCCTACTGCTATATGCTCCAAAACAAACAAATAAAACATTCTAAATCCATCCCTCTTCTATGCCTCCACTATCCTTTTCAGTCCAAATAACAGACTAACATGTCCACCACTCAAATTAATTTCATATTTCACAATTCTAATTCAACACTAATACTTTATGTGTTCCGGAGTAGAGAGCTACTCGCCGAAAAAGCACTTCAACACCTCATCAGGGGTAGCAAGCGCAATATAAATGCTTACATTTTTAACTCTTCTTCCCCTTCGCTATCCTTCTCAATCCAAATACCTGACTAACATATCCACCACTCAATTGACTTCATATTTCACTATACTAATTCACCATTAACATTGTTTGGGTTCGAGAGTAGCATGGTGCTCGCTGAAAAAGCACTTCAACACCCCATCAGGGGTAGCAAGCGCTATATAAATGCAAACCTTTTTCTGTTCTCTATCGCTCCGCTATCCTTCTCAATCCAAATAACTGACTAACATATCCACCACTCAACTTACTTTCATATTTTCACTATACTAATTCACCACTAATCCTTTATGGGTTCTGAAGTAGCATGCTACTCCCCGAAAAAGCGCTTTAACACCTCATCAAGGGTAGCAAGTGCTATAAAAATGCACACCTTTTTACCTCTTTTATCTCTCCACTATCCTTCTCAATCCAAATAACTGACCAGCATATCCACCACTCAAATTACTTTCATATTTCTAATTCACCACTAATCCTTTATGGGTTCCGGAGTAGTGTGATACTTGCTGGAAAAGCACTTCAACGCCTCGTCAGGGGTAGTAAGCGCTATATAAATACAATTACAATACAATTGAAGCTGTAAATAGTCTTCCCTTTATTAGCACAACTCAACTTCAATACAATGAAGGCAGTATGTCAGGTTTTTTGGGCTATCCACTGAAACTGCACCGGACAAAAGAACTACCATGGTTAAGGTACAGCGTAATTAGAACAGGTCTGTAAACTCTGCCGGTCAGCATCAGATCCTCTATTGCATATAATTTGTATCTGTGAGCAATTATTGGTGCACAGATGCTTCTGGCTATGCCTAGTCTTTTTACAGTTACATAAAAGATCATGCCAGGGAGCAATCTCTGCTTGTCTATTCCTGCAATCATTGCAGCTTGCATTCAGAATTTTGAAATTCATGCAATATGCAGCTAAAATGCTGGAGGAGACCTCAGAATAAAAATTACTCATTTTGATGTCATGAGGCAAAGTCTTGACTAACTGCGTGATAATAATTAGGTACAAGTTAAACACTGACCAGACCAGATCATTTATGAAGCTATTTTTCCATCTATATACTGGAACAAAATCAAGTCATTTAGCTTACGTGACTATCTGATCTAGCTAGACTCACAGCTACTTCTGTTGTGAATAGATGTAGAACTTTAGAAAATGAATGTGACATTACCACTGAGACTAAATATAGGATCATCTTATCAATTCACAGTACCAGTCTCTTCAAAACACAACATTTTGAATTTATAGAGCATAACTAGTTTATAAATATGACAGGATTGATTAGTAGTCCAATGATGTACCGTCACTCTGTTCTTTCCAGTTTTAAGTAACCAATCACTTGGGATGTAATTCTGATTTATATTCCTGTGTTTTCGGCCCGTTGAAAAATTGCAATCTAATATATTGTGGGCCTGATTCACAGAACAAACTTAAGACAAAATCCTAAACTTACTACCATTTTGGTATTCACAGAAGGCACTTACTCATTTTGGTATTCACAGAAGGCACTTATGTTTATGTTTTAGAAATTTTTATTGCGCGCAAATACCCTAGGGTGTCTCGGCGCATAAGAACTTCCGAAGACAGAGGCATCTGAACGGATCACTGGTTGAATAACCAAGTTTTCAAGAGCTTGCGAAAAATGGTAAGGGTAGGGGAAGTTTTTATGACCAATGGGAGAGAATTCCACAGCCTGGGAATTGCTACCAGGAAGCGTCTGTCTCCCCAAGTGGAAGTTCTGGTGCGTGGTACCGGGAGCATATGCGTGGAGGCTGATCGTAAAGTTCTTATGGGGGCATAGATTTGGAAAGCGTCCTTCAGGAACTTGGGTCCTGATTCATGAATGGCTTTATAGGCAATACATAAAGCCTTAAACTTTATGCGGCTCTTTACTCTCAGCCAATGCAGATGGTGTATGGCCGCAGAAGTAGGGTGACGAAATGGAACGCCAAGCAGTAATCTTGCTGCCGCGTTCTGTACAGATTGCAGCTTGGCTAAGACCTGCTCCTGAGCATTAAGAAAGAGGCCGTTGCCATAGTCCATTTTTGAAAAAACGAGGGTGGTGATTAAGGTTTTACCTGCAGTCGCGGGGAGATATGGCAACAACTTCTTGATTTTTCTCAACATATAGAAGGATGATGTCGCAACTGCGTTGACGTGATGTCTAAAAGAAAGTTTATTGTCGAACAAGATACCGAGATTCCTAACCTTGGTTACTGGAGTGGGGGGGGGACCCATCTCACTGGGCCACCAGGTTGAAGACCACTCAGGGGAAAGCTTACCAAAGGTTAGCACCTCGGTCTTATCCGAGTTCAATTTTAAACTATTATCTGCCATCCACGAGCTGATGGCCATCATCCCTTCCTGAAAATTAGCAGCGACTGCAGGACCATCTTTGTGAACAGACAACACCAGTTGGGTGTCGTCAGCATAGGTGGTTAACAGCAACCTGTGAGCTTTTATAACCCTCGCCAAATCCGCCACATATATATTAAATAATGTGGGGCTTAGCGAGGATCCCTGAGGGACCCCGCAGGGGAGAGAGAAAGTGGGTGAGTAGAAATTACCCAGCTTCACCGCTTGAGTTCGGTTGGCCAGAAACGAAGCAATGAGATCTTTTGCACGATGAGTTACACCAATGGATGCGACACGGTCGACCAAGATGGAGTGGTCGACAGTGTCGAAGGCGGCGGACGGATCAAGGAGCACCAAAACCGCCGCCCCCCCTGATCCATGATGGTCCTGATCTCATCAGAAGCCTTTATCAAGGCCGTTTCCGTGCCATGATATTTCCTGAACCCAAATTGAGTATCATCAAGAAGATTGTGATGGTCGATGAACTCGGAAAGTTGCAGGTTCATAACTGACTCAAAGATTTTGGCCGGGAAAGGTAGACAGGCAATAGGCCTGTAGTTGGCTGAATCAGTAGGATCCAGAGACGGTTTTTTCAAAAGAGGTTTAATAACTGCCTCTTTCCAGACTTCCGGATAAACACCTGCTTGAAAAATGGAGTTACAAAGGACCGTTAAGGGAGGTGCTATAACCTCAGTGAGAGTGTTCAATATCGCAGAGGGACAAGGGTCCAGAGGGGAGCCAGATTTGATAGAAGTGACCAACCTGCTTATGTGTTCAGTTGAGACCGGGAGAAAATTGGTGAACTTAGGCGAGTCAGGAGGGGGATCGGGAGCAACAGAGCAAGCGGGGAGGAAGAATGATGAATAGATCTTAGAGATCGTAGTAGAAAAGAAGGTGGCCAGCGTATTGCACAGAACTTGAGAAGGTTCCGTCGGAGGGCCTGTGGGGGGGTTGGAGAGGGCATCAACTACCTGGAACAGCTTTTTAGCTGAGTTTTGAGCTGATTCAATTTGGGCGAGAAAAAAGATACTCTTGCATTTCACAATGGATTTTTTGTACAGTGCAAGGGCATACTTATAGGTCTGCCTATCAACAGGGTTATAATGCCTTCTCCACCGCCTTTCCAGGTTCCTACAGTGTTGACGGTGTAATCGGAGATCGTCCGTAAACCACGGGGCCGAAGGTGATGCTCTGTTCGAAATGAAAGATTTGGCCGGAACCACATGGTTTACTGCGTCAGAAATCCATTTCTGGTATCTGCTGGACGTTACGCTGGGATTAGGGGAAACCTCGTAACGGGAGTCTATTAGAGTCTGGGAAAGAAATAGGTGATCGAAGTTATTCCAGGCTCTCGAGCTGATGGAAATGCGGGGCAAGGCTTTGACGAGGTTGCGATTGTTAGTCTGGATGGTAAAAATAACCGTGGAATGGTCTGACCATACCACAGGACTAACTAAAGAGAGAGAAAGCTTGGGGTTGTTGGTGAACAGCCCATCCAGCGTGTGTCCAGCTTGATGAGTGGGGGCATTCACCAGTTGCGATAAGCCTGCCACTTGTAGGTCAGCTAGCAATTGGGAAGTGTCTTTGTCCCCTAAGTCCTCTAAATGGAAGTTAAAGTCTCCTAAAATGGTGAAATCCGAATGGTTTATAGCTAATTCTACAAATTCTTCCAAGGCCAGAAGGAAGCGCGAATGAGGGCCAGGGGGACGATATAACAAAATCCCTTTAAAGGACTGATTATGGTTGAGTGAAATGGAAAAAAGGAACGCTTCGCAGTCCGGTCGACTTAAAGGGTCAGTTTTGACTCTTAGGTCTGCATTGTGAATTATGGCTAAGCCACCTCCTCTCCCCGTAGATCTGTCCTGTCTCACCACACAGAAACCCTCCGGGGTGGCTGAACAGAAATCCGGACCGGAGGAGGCATCTCCCCAAGATTCAGTGATGAACAGGATGTCCAGTTCGTGAGTTGTAATAAGTTCCCTTATTTCCCAACAATGGCTCGGAAGAGAGCGAGCATTGATAAGTGCTACTCGGAAATGGTGGATGGGTCCTGGGCCAGGAGTGCAATTTACAGGAGAGGGACAGGGAAGAGCAAATTTGCAGCCTGGACATATGGCTGGTAGGGATGTTAGACAAGTAGTGGGGGGCAAAACTAAGCATCTAACGCTAGGGGGCCCTGAGTTCAGATCCATCAACTGGGAATATGAGTAACATATCCTAGTGCTCTGGTGAGACAGGTCTGCCCGGCCAGGGGGGGTGGCCCTGGGCCCGGAGCTGGCGCGGACGGGCGCAGACGGGCTCGCCTTTGGCGAGCCTTCGGTGCGCCCGCAGCGCGCCCGCTGCGCGTACACGTCATCGGCTCCTGATAACGCCGAGTGTGCGAGTCACGTGAGGGGGGTGTGTCAGCGTGCAGCTGAACCTGTGACCAGCTCTACCAAAATGGCCTAAGGAGCATTGAACACAGCTCCGTGTGCAAAATAAAAGCAATGCAACAGTTTTAAAAACAAAGATTTAGTTGTCAGCAGTTTCCCCAAACCAAACCGATAACAGTACTTCCCAAGGACTCTGTCTAAGGTATGTCCGCTGTGCGCTCGCTTCTCGGCTCCTGATAACGCCGAGTGTGCGAGTCACGTGAGGGGGGTGTGTCAGCGTGCAGCTGAACCTGTGACCAGCTCTACCAAAATGGCCTAAGGAGCATTGAACACAGCTCCGTGTGCAAAATAAAAGCAATGCGACAGTTTTAAAAACAAAGATTCAGTTGTCAGCAGTTTCCCCAAACCAAACCGATAACAGTACTTCCCAAGGACTCTGTCTAAGGTATGTCCGCTGTGCGCTCGCTTCTCGGCTCCTGATAACGCCGAGTGTGCGAGTCACGTGAGGGGGATGTGTCAGCGTGCAGCTGAACCTGTGACCAGCTCTACCAAAATGGCCTAAGGAGCATTGAACACAGCTCCGTGTGCAAAATAAAAGCAATGCGACAGTTTTAAAAACAAAGATTTAGTTGTCAGCAGTTTCCCCAAACCAAACCGATAACAGTACTTCCCAAGGACTCTGTCTAAGGTATGTCCGCTGTGCGCTCGCTTCTCGGCTCCTGATAACGCCGAGTGTGCGAGTCACGTGAGGGGGGTGTGTCAGCGTGCAGCTGAACCTGTGACCAGCTCTACCAAAATGGCCTAAGGAGCATTGAACACAGCTCCGTGTGCAAAATAAAAGCAATGCGACAGTTTTAAAAACAAAGATTCAGTTGTCAGCAGTTTCACCAAACCGATAACAGTACTTCCCAAGGACTCTGTCTAAGGTATTTC
Source organism: Triturus cristatus (assembly GCF_964204655.1). Taxonomy (NCBI): domain Eukaryota; kingdom Metazoa; phylum Chordata; class Amphibia; order Caudata; family Salamandridae; genus Triturus; species Triturus cristatus. The sequence continues at coordinate 215,320,272 of NC_140590.1, forward strand.
CCTTACTCATTTCGGTATTCACAGAAGTTAGGAGTCCTAAGTTTAGGACTCCTAAATGCCTTCTGTGAATACCGAAAGCCTTAAAATTAGGATTTTTCTCAGTTTAGTAGTAGTATAGTTAGGACTCCTAACTTTAGGACCCCTAAATGCCTTCTGTGAATACCGAAAGTCTTAAAATAAGGATTTTTCTCAATTTAGTAGTAGTAAAGTTAGGACTCCTAAGTTTAGGACTCCTAAATGCCTTCTGTGAATACCGAAAGCCTTAAAATTAGGATTTTTCTCAGTTTAGTAGTAGTAAAGTTAGGAGTCCTAACTTTTGGACTCCTAAACTGAGAAAAATCCTAATTTTAAGACTTTCGGTATTCACAGAAGGCATTTAGGAGTCCTAAAGTTGGGACTGCTAACTTCTGTGAATACCGAAGTGAGTAAGTGTCTTCTGTGAATACCAAAATGAGTAAGTGCCTTCTGTGAATACGAAAATGGTAGTTATTTTAGGATTTTGTCTTGTTAGTTCCGTGAATCGGGCCCTGTATGTTTTAATTAGAGCTGCTATTTTATTGATTTGATTGTCTCCTATTTCTTTTTGTACTGGTTTATGATAACTGTTCAAAAAACGTACTTACTTACAGAAGACTATTCAGGAAGTATAAGAATATGTGAGACACAGTCATGAAAGTGAGTCTGTCCCTTGGGTTGCAAAGTGACTTGCCACTCTAAAAGAACTAAGAGCTCTTCCCCCAGGCCCAATTACATATCTCATTTCCAGGCACCCTGTTGCAAGCATGTAAAATGGTCCATTGTCCTTTGGTTTTCCCCAGCTGTCCCACCGTACCATCTTAACCTTGTTTCATTGCATCTGCTTCAATATTGGGATATCATCAATTATTAGGCATCAAATATGCTTTGAGACCACACTCCCATCTCCAAGCCATTCCAAAACTTCTGAACAACATTCAATGAAAGTTAAAAAAAATAAAAAAATCCCCAACCATTAAGAAAAAATTATCAAGTGGAATAAGAATGTAGTTTAACAAATAAGCTCACTTTCTTGAAGAGAAACACTTAGAATGAGCAAGGGGTTGCCTGTGTCAAAGTCCCACTTAGAATATAGAACCATATATGCTGGTCAAAGATAAAAATGATTATAATAGGAACAACCTACACCATTTTAGGTGGACCCATCAAGAAAGCATCTGATTCTCCAGAACCAAGGCACATGAAAATTTCTTGCTAGGAAAATGCCTACAAGGTCCTACTGTTGCACGGATTCTGCACATATACAGAACTATGCGCAGGAAACCAGGACCTCTGTTTATAGTGGTGTACCAACCTATCACCTTAGTGCCCAATATCCCAAAAACCGACTAGCAATAGTGTCTCATTCGTTCTCCAACATAATCACGAAGCTACCAATGATTAGACAACCCAGAACACAACACTCCCGACTCTCAGAAATCGAGATGGCAAGCCAACTCTTTTGCTCACTCACTCATACTTGTCCACAGTAAGAGTAATCAGAGTTGCGGTTTAAAAAGTATATTTTAACTAACGTTCTCTATGGTGTAGTACACCTGCCGGTACCAGCAGCAAAATGCCTAAACACAATATCGTTAGCATTGTTACAATTCCTTAGAATACAAAAGGGGATGCCATTTTATAAATACAGTGGAAAAGGAATATATGACCTAACAACCCTCCCAATGGTAAGAAATAGTTTATTATAAAAAAGAAGCCCTCTGGGCTTTGTCAGCAGACCCCATACCTCAAGGCCTAGATGAAAGGTTTACATCTCAGGAACAGCACAGCTCTTCTCTCTGGAAAGGTCTCTCTCCAAGTGTAAGTACAACATGCAGCTCTGCATTATTAAAGCACGCATCTTTCAGTAGTGCAGCTGTGTGTCGTATTATGTCTAGGTGCGAGGGACTGACCAGACAGAATCACAAGGGGCATTGTTTATCGACCTTGTACATTGAGTGCAGACTAAACCCCAGAGAAAAGCAGAGAACGCGAAAGGCAGACAGTTCTCATGTGAAAGGCATAAACAAAGTCTTGCAAAATAAAGGCATGTAGCAACGTGCGCAAAAGCAGCCTCATGGTAGCGAAACTCATGCTACCTTAACAATATCGACAATGAACCCACCATCCATACAACACCCGCCCCCTGGTAAGGCCATAGTATATAGACATAGCACCAAATCAGAGTTAAAAAAAGCAAGCAGAGTTCAAAAGCGCTATCTTTTGTAAAAAATTAAAAAACATCAGGGACATGGGTATGGGTCATCATAACCTTGGTCGCAGATGAAGTGTGTAAGTTAAAATATTAGGACTCAGGTGTTGCCCTATCATAATCTGTGAAGTATGTACATTTATTTTTAAGGGTTTTCGAGCTCCCCTTCACCAGTGTAGGGCAATGTTCCCATTGTCTATAATTAAAAAGTGGTTATAATGTATTTGTCTTATGCAGGAAATGAAGCCCATAATGTTGGTAACAGAATAGATAGGCATAATTGGCATCATTTAAATACAAATCTTCAGCATTAAAAACAGCATAATACTTTAAATCAGAAAACAATGATTGTATTGCATTCACATCCCAATCATCGGAACGTATGTCCTTTGTCACCACATCTTCTATGGAGACTCGAAATACGCATGGCACATTGAGTACTTCAGTGGGACCATGGATCTCGAAAGCTACTTTATCCCAAGCAATGCCATCTATGACTGGGTACGCTGAAATGTTAACAAGAGTCTGATCTCGTTTCATTATGTGGGAAGATGAATGGGGGGGCAGAATACCATCAACCAAGTTCACAGTAGAGCGTTCTGGCAAGTAATGACCGTTGATGAGTAAGAAAAAACCGTCACAAAACCATTTGACATGAAGAGAAAAATAAGGATGAGTACCATCCAGATGTAGGTTCATGGTGGGACTAAGTAAGTCTGTTTAAACCAGGAAAAAAAATACATAATTTGGTATGGCTAATTGATGAAACATAGGACGAGTCAGAAGAAAAGCTGGCATGGTGTAAAGGATTTTCTGGTAATTCTTGCAAAGACTCCCTTGTGGGATACGTATATTCAACTTCTTCGGTGCAAGAGAAAGATGGAAGGACAGGCAAATGGTCAACAACGGGATCCATCTCAATGACAGTGTTCTGTGTTATATTCAAGGTAGCAGCAGCCCAAGGATTTCTAGAGATTGTGGGGCATTATTCAGAATCGTTCATTTGCTATAACATGACATAGTCCACTGAGAGGTATATGTTGTCTTTGTGACCAGGCAGTGGTGGTAAAATGACTGTACGAGTACCCTTCAATCCAAGGACCGGAACAGCTGCACAATAAGAAGTACTAAATTATTTTTTGTTTTCCAACATTTCTCGGACCAAATCACCAACTTTCGGAAGCTAACCGGCAACCAAAGTCAGCAGTGCAGCGTCAGTGGAAGAGGGCAATTGTTCATTTGCAAGACTGTCACGGGTCTCTTGTAGGTCCTGTAACATAGTAGAATGATTATCTAAGCCAAAGGTTGCGGTAAGCGCCACAACGTCTAGACCATCAAGGTCTGGCACAAACATTTTAATGCCAAAGAGGATTTCGCATGGGGTCCGCCCATCCAGAGATCTTCTAGGGAGATTAATAAGTGCACGTTGAACTCCATACATATGGGTCAGCCAGCTCCTGCCAGTACCTAAGACCCAACCTGTCAAAAAATTTCTTTAAGTCACGGTTCATTCATTCCACAATTGAATTGCCCTCAGGCCTATATGGAGACAAAAACTGCACCAGCACCCTCAAAGACTTCATCGCACCCTTGGATGACTTTAAGGCGAACGCTGGACCTTGGTCAGAATGAAAGGCGCCACAGGCAAAGTTCCTGACAAAGACACGCAAATTCTTGATGACATTTCGAGCATCAGCACTGAGTTGTGGCCAAACCCAAAGGAATCTAGTGCACGAATCAGCTGCAACTAAGATATATTTATATGCAGTATCTGAAGAAAATGAACCACAGTAATCAAGATATACACAACCAAAAGGTTGATTAGAAATGCATAGCTGCATTTGCGGTGGACATGTAACCGTAGAAGGCTTAATTTGTTGACAGATGTCACAAGAAAGTACATAATTACGGGGCAGTTTATATAAACCACACCACCAGTAACGCCGTTGCAATATAGAAACCGTTGCAGATGCTCCGGCATGGGCAGAAGCCATGCTCTCGTGTGCGGCCTTGATCAAAGACAACCTGCGGTCCACGTTGGGAATCAGCCGATCCCCAACGTCCTGTATTCTCACATAAGGAACTTGTTCGGGAGTTAACTGGTAAGAATACTTTGAAGGGAAACCCTGTGGGTAATTAGTGCCCTCCATAGTAGCAGCTATAGCTGCCAACATCTCATTATCAATCTTAGTCATGGACCTTGTAACGGCGGCTACAGAACACGTGGCTACTGCAGTTTTGGCTGCTTCATCAGCCAAAGAATTACCGAAAGCATGTACTCTCACATGCTGATAGCCAAGAGTATGGATAACTTTAGTGAGTGGGAGACGTTTTTTGAGTTCTGCCACTCAAACCCAAAGCTGTTTATGCTTAATTGTGCTGCCTTTAAAATCTAAATAATCATTCTGAGACCAAAAGAATAAGTTGTCATTAAAATACTGAACACAGTGATAAGAATCACACACAATTAGAGTATTCACATTTGGATCTGAAAACTCTAGAGCAAAAACAAGAGCACACAGCTCAGCCAATTGGGCGGTACAGTCTCCTAGCGCCTGTGTATGCACTATGTTAAACTTGAATTCACCATTCACCATTGTACCAGCCACAATAGCACAAGCTGCTGAATAAGCGTGTTTAGAGCCGGTGGCCGGCTGTGCTGAGGTACCGGTGTGAATTATACATTTGTATTCCTCTAAAGGAAGTAACGACAGCGGAGGAGGATGAACATGTTCATATTGCAAAAACTCCTGTATCTGAAGAGCGGGATCAAAGATAAACATGACATCAGGAGACGTCAGAAAAGTAGCCCATTGTATCCAACGGGAATGTAATGCTTTAGTGTTTGGCACACTTGCCTTAGTCACTGCTTCTAAAGTAGGGAAAGGCGTAACCATAATGTGGTTCTCCTGTGCCAGTGCACGTTCCTTCAGGACCGCCACCTGTACTTTTTCAACATTCGAAAATCGCATTTCTGCTAAAGTGTACAAATGTGATTTGCATGCAAGAGGTACTGTGTCACCCTCATTGTACGTCAAGTAAGTGAAACCCACTGTGCCTATCACCAGGTTTGTGTGGTTATCATGCATCAACAAGTACTTAGATTCAAGGAGATCAGACTGCACAGATCGCAGTATAGCTGAATGTTCCGGAAGCCAGCTGGCAGATGCAAAAGTAGGTTGTACCAAAGCACAAAGAGTCTTGATACGCTGAGCATAATCAGGAATGTATGTCCTCAAGAAATATAAAAATCCCAGCAAGGACTGAAGTTTTATCAGTGTAGATGGAGGCTGCAACTGTGCACATTTCTCCAGAAAGTGGGTTGCAAAACCTCTACATTCATTGTTGAGCTCATAGCCCAAAAAGAGCACCCCGTAGTAAATGATGTGTGATTTAGCAAAGTTACATTTGTAACCGTACTCGGCAAACAGAAGTATGATGCGGTCGACTCCGCACAGATGCGGCCAAAGTTCATCGTCCATCAGATAAATATCATCCACGTACAAGTATGCATCAGGGTCAATGCTATTCTTATACCCCATAGGCAAATGCCTACATTTTTTCTGTTTGCCACCGGCCGTAAATGCTGTCCATTGACTGCATTCAGAAGCCAGATTATGACTATAGAAGCCATTGGAAATATCTAGTGCTGTTTTATATTTCTTGCTGACTGTCAGCTAGTGCAGAGCTATGGGTATTCTGTACCGCAATTGTATGACAAGGAGAATTCAAATGTCGGTAATCTGACACAATGCAATACGACCCACAGGCTTTGGCTACTGTAAAAAGATGATTATTCATTGGTGACACACATGTCTCAATCACACCGTGATACTCCAGTTCAGTTAGAACATCATAAATGGGGACTTTAGCTTCCCGCTGGAGGGGATATGGGGGTTGAGGCTGTGGCATAGACCGCAATGGAATCTCATGTGCTGGAGAATCTTTATCCCACCCCACTTGGTTACAATACACAGCCAGTGCCAGGTCCAGAGCCCACTCAGCTGCAAAAGCTTTCACATGCACCTCAGGGACGTAGCGCGAAAAACTCAGAAGTATCAGGTCCTCCCCTTTAGATGTTGCCAGAACAAACAATGGGTCCAATCTGCCTCCGCCAACAAAATGTCATAAGAATAGGTAAGATTATCCCAAAAATCCCTGTGATCACAGGTTCTATGTCACCTTCAATTTGAAAGACAATGTTATACAGTCTATCTGGGGGGGGAAATCGGGTGTCAGCTGTTTCTAAGTAATGAAAGTATCAGTTCCTGTCGCCTCCAGACAAGGTCACAGTGCCTCACGCACTATGGTAACTTCTGCTGCGCTGTCGAGCACAGTCACTTCCCAAGTCCAATCCAGTAGTCGGGTTCACACCGTCTGAGGCATATTTTGCATATTTCACTGTCAAACTTTCTTCTTTTGAAATGGTGGACAAAACTGAGGCTGCTCCTCTTGTTTGGCTTTGACCTCAAACTGTCGAGACTGATCCCGTCCCTGTTGAGTCAATGGTCCTTTGCCACGACCTTGGTGGTCCCCAGCACCGAGCTGTGAGCCCAAAGTGTCCTGTAAAGAACGAGGAGAGCGTTGGTCAGGGGCTTGAAATCTATTTGGTGACTTAAGCTTCATGCGATCACACAATTCATGAGTACGATCAGAAGACTCAGGGGTCGATGAACCTGCACGCGACCTCTACTTCTGTTGCTGCTGCCCCTTATTTTTATTTTTCCAGTTTTTTTAGAAAATAACGGTCGCACATCTTTATCAGATTGAGTTTTCGGTGCTTGGGGCTGTGTCAGCGCTTGGGAGAAGGGCTTAACTCCCAGACTAATGCGCCCTATAGTTTTGTAAGCTCTTGCAATAATCGTCGGCAATTCTCGGGGCTTGTCTGCATCAGCCACGGCCTCCAAGTGGTTAGCCACCTGAAAGCTCATGCATCCCCCTTGACATTATCATGGATCATATCAGCCACTACGTCGAACACCCCCGCCAGTCGCATACCCAATTCCACATCCACTTTGGCTCCATGCTCATTTTGAACATGCTTAATCACGGACGGAAGTACGGTCATGGATGGGGTGCCGAAGCACATCGGCTATACCGCAGCAAATACTTTACCCCAAGTAGTACAGTCAGCTAAATCAGGAAACAGGTCTTTGGGTAAGCTCACTGTCAAAATCCTTCGTTTTTTCACAGGTGTAGTATTGGGAAAGACTGCCTCGAGTTGCCCAACCTTTCAGCAAGCCATTAAGAAAGCTTGTCCTTACTCTGGAGACGCTTGCCCATTACAGAATTAATCATAACAGGACTCATGGTCACCGCACCAGGCCTGCCTGTTGTGCAGCAGCTCCAGGTAGACCTGCCTGGAAATTGCCTGAGACAAAGTGAACAACAGCTCTATGTCTGTGTATCAATGAGGTATGCAATACGCGAAGCTTTGCAATTGTAGCAGTAGTTGCATAACGTGGGTGTGGAGTATATCCAGCCAAAACGGACCATGTGGCTCCATCTGTCAATAAGGGGCCCAAACGGACTGGCGTTTTTGAGAGGGGAAGGGCGTTATTGAACCAAATTTGGTGTTGCCAAGCCAGTAATTGAACTTCAAGAGATATATCAGGGCAAAAATATACAGGTAAGCCATAGGTGTGTATTTGTGAAACAGATCATCTGTCCTGTCAACTGCCAGAAATGTGACCCAAGAATACAATACCTCAAAAGGATAAACAGCATTTGCCTCAATAACAAAAATGAGTGCAATACCAGCATCAAATGTTGAGTCAAATAGGCTTTGATTGAATCTCTATTAGGCGGCACAATAGCTGTCGCCGCCATGATCAAAAGACAGGGAAGAATAACTTACATGTGGCAGTACGATAGTTAGTATAACAATGAAAAGACCTTTTAAAATTCAAGCTTGAAAAACCTATAAAAGATAATTATATGGGAGGATTCACCATCATGACCGTCTCCGGAAACAGAAGTGAGGGGATTGTGGACAAGCACAAGCACTACTCAAGCGTCTTGCAGATAAGAACCAGACCAAGCGTTGGCGGCACCAGGTTGCAGGGATTCTGCACATATACAGAACTATGCACAGGAAAACAGGACCTCGGTGTATAGTTGTGTACCAACCTATCACCTTAGTGCCCAATATCCCAAAAACCGACTAGCTCTGCATTATTAAAGCACGCATCTTTCAGTAGTGCAGCTGTGTTTCGTGTTATGTCTAGGTGTAAGGGACTGACCACAACACAATAACAAGGGGCATTGTTTATCGACCTTGCACACTGAGTGCAGACTAAACCCCAGAGAAAAGCAGAGAACACAAAAGGCAGAGAGTTCTTGTGTGCAAGGCATAAACAAAGTCTTGCAAAATAAAGGCTTGTAGTAACGTGCACAAAAGCAGCCTCATGGTAGCGAAGCTCATGCTAATTTAGCAATGTTGACAATGAACCCACCATCCATACAACACTACATGATGTGGGACCTGCGTACTTCATCCTCCACCTCTCAATCCACACACCCACCAGAAACATCCATTCCACCCAACTGGCCCTGGCCACCGTTCCATGAAATTGCAAGACCACAGCTGGAGGAAGATCCTTATCCTACACAACAGCAAAGACCTTGAGAATCCTGCCTCTCCACCTCAGGCAATCACAATCACTGCCTCATTTCAGGAACCTGGCTCTTTGACTGAACCACAGTGCCCTCGACGGATCAGCAGTGCCCCCCCAGTGCCTGGAGACAATTATGGGTGAGTAGTCACGATTCACAAAACACTTGGTTGATTGATTGATCGATTGCAGTGCTATCCTATGTCCCATGCAGGCCCATTGTGGTTTTGCTTAAATTAGCATGAGCTAGATGCAGCCTGCTCTTTACTCTGTGCATGTTACTAAACCAACTTATTTTGCTTCGTGCCATGCTGTACTTTCACACAGATCCTGCTGTTGTTTTTGTGTTCTGTACTTACCTGGGGTTTAGTCTGAAAACTGTACATAGGTCAAACAACAATTGTTATTCTGTTTTGGTCAAGCTGTAGCACTTAGACAAAACACACACCTGTAACTGTTGTTTGGGAACAAGTACTCTTTGTTATATAGGTATACACAGACATGCACACACACAGAAGAGGTCCCAACTACACTTGAGATGTAGAACTTTCATCTGTGCATGCTAAGGTACGAGGTCCGTTGCAAATACCCAGAAGTCTTTTTGATATATAATCACCTTGCTAATGTAGAAGGGGTGGGGGTTAGTATACCTTGTATAATATAAGAACATCTCATTTTTTGATTTATGGACTAATCAATACGCTAACCGTATTTGTTGTGGCATGTATACTGTATGCTAGAGCACAATAGTTAAAATAAATATTTTGAACTTTCTTGTGTCTCTGTCAGATCTTATTGTGGACAAGTACGTGTGTGAGAGTGAAAAAGTGTGTTCTGTCCCCACGATTTCTGAGAGGGACATGAGTGTTCTGTTCTGGGGTGTCTAATCACTTGTTCCTCTGTGAGTGAGCAGAAGGGCAAGTGAGACACTATAGCTAGTCAGTCCTGGGCTCATGGGTACTAAGATAGTGGGATAACTCAGTCCCTGCCTACTAGGGTTCTATGATCTCAAGCATAGTTCTGTGATTCTGCGAAATCCCTGCAACAACCAGACCAACGTTTGGTCTGGTACTTATTTGTGGGACCCCTGAGTAGACCTTTGCTTGTCCTTGATACCTTCACATGATTCGATGGAGACGTCTGTGGTCTGGGGGATTTGCCTTTTCAGTCTGTCGGGACTTCCACTTGCTGTAGGTTTTTCAAATTTGGATTTTAAAAGGTTACACCCTCTTTTTGTGCTACTGGTTGTGTCCCTTGTATTTCTGTGCGGCTCAACCGGTTGCGATTTCAGCTCCATTACCATGCAGCTGTTGCACAACACTTGTTCCAGCATGGGGCCCCCAATGCGGGGTCTCCTGCTATTTTTGCGGTGGAAGCGGACCCTGCTTACTACTTTGAAGTTTTTTACTCCTGGATTACGTTCCCTGCTGTTGATGCAAATGATAATACTTTTCATTCTTATACAGTTGGCAATTTTCTAGTGGTTTATCTCCCTTGTGCGATCATTGAGCTTCTTTATACGGCCTGGGAGCCCCAGATTAGGTTTAATGGTGCCCTTACCCATCCTCTTGCTTATGTTCAATTGGACCCCTTAAGTATTGATAGGGCCACATGGCCTGTTTTGGCTGGTTTCACTCAGTATTCTTATTATTCCACCGCTACAGTGGAAGATGTACGTTTGCTGTACGCTCAAGTTGCTCATCTCTATAGAAGCTTGATTCAATTTGATTCTCATGCCTTTCTGGCAGTTTCACCTGGGGCTGCACCTCTGGTGCAGGCTCCGCATTGTTGAGGGCTTATTATTAGCCATGTTAATATAAATATAGTTATGGGTAAACATCCCCTTAACCGTGAAAGCCTTCCCTTTTGGATTGCTCAAAAAATTGATCAGCTTGATGCTGTTTTTCCATTTAAGGGTCCTCTGGAAGAGCATATGATCCTTACTATGTGTTTGCCTAGTGGTCTGGTTCCCCCTTGTCTGACTGCAACACCTGGGCGATGGTGTTTGCTACATTGTGTTGACTTTGTTATGGCCCCCCCTCGATGAGCATTTTTCCAGATGTTCTGAAACATGACTGAACGAACATGGGGCAGGTCCTGCCTTAGATTTGTTGATGAAGCTGGTGGTTAATTTTCCCTTAGTCTCCGAAATTATTCTTCCTAATGGTGAAGCAGTGTCTTTGTCTATAGGGCAACAGCTTTCCACCGTGCCCGCAGTGGACTGCAAATGTGAATTGGCGGTTATCATATCTGATTTCTACAATTCTTTGGGTCGTAATAATTTGGGAAACAGACCATTTGCACAATCTCAGGGTAAACCTCCTCCTGAGAAAGACAGTCATCTGTTTTTCCTAAAAAATCTTGGGATAAACCTAGACCCCAGCAACAGAAGCCAAGGTTTCGTGGAGGTCACCTCCACCCCGCGCTTCTGAAAGACGATATGATTTATGTGACCGCACTAAAATTAAGTCTACAGAGCACTTTCAAGTTCCTGATCCTTGCTCTTCTTCATTTCAGAAAGCATCTGATCAACAATTCAACAGCGGAGGGTGACAGAATCGCAGACAAGGCAAGCCCAAACGGGACACGCAGTGCTCTGTTGATGTAAAGGTCAAGAGAGGGGAACCACCTCCGTATAGAGCCCCCTTCTAAAAGAAGAATGTTGCTGCTTTAACAGCGAAATATGCCTCAGACGGTGAGAACCCTTCTCCTGAACAGGAGTTGGGTGGTGACTCTCCTCGACAGCACGGCGGAAGTCACTGCAGTGCAGATAACCCTGTTGCACCCCCTTTTCATTTGAACATTCAGATTGAAGGTGATATTAAACGCACCATTAAAGCTATTTTTTGGGATAATTTATCTTCTTCCTATGACATTTTGTTGGTGTAGTTTGATTGGCCTCCTACCTTTATTCTTGCATGTCCTCGTGGTGATGGTGTGATACTCCCTTATTTTTTGCATCTTGTCCCAGATGAAACGAAGCATGCATATGCTTCTGATTGGGCCCTTGCTTTGGCCCCCGCCTATACTGCAACCAATTCGGTTGTGACAAGGCTTCTCCACAACATGTTTTTTAATATGATCCACCCCTCAGCCACAGCTCAATACCAATTAAACTTAATGCTAAAGCATCCTTCAAAGACACCCTTACTCAGCTGTAATTGAACCTTGTATCTTGCCTGTAAACAATCCCCTTTTTCCAGTATTGAAACCTAACAGTTCTTATTGCATGGTCTTGGATTACCAACATTTGAATATTCAGACATGCACTTTTGCGGTGCAGAACACACACAATATAGCACTGGTTAATAATATTGTCCGCAAAAAATTCAAAACTACTCCAGACATTTCTAACAGCTTTTTCAGTCATATTCTGACTCTTCAGAGCCTTGATTGGCCTGCGTTTACCACCCTCGGTTCCCAGCGGTGCTACACTTGTTTACCCATGGGGTGTAAGAATAGCCCCGGGGTTTTTGCAGCATGAATTGTGTTCCTATTACATGACATTGATCCTGAAGCTTTGTCCTTTGTCAATAACATATACCTCACCGATGATGAACTGAAACCTCATCTGATGAGAGTGGATCGCATTATTACACAATTTTTGAACTTGGTTTTAAGTTTGATTTTACAAAGTCACAAATTGCGTTTCTTGCTCTGCTTTTTCTTGGCTACGAGTTGTCCAAAGAGGGTAGGGGTTTGGCCTACCCATTTCTTGGAGAAGTGTGCACAATTGCAACCCCCCATGTACCCTCAAGAAATTGCAGTCTCTGCTTGCATTTGTAAACTTCCACAGAACTTACATTTCTGGTTATGCTTAGCGGATTAAACCTCTTTATGCTCTGATTCAACTGTCTTTTTCAGTCTCCTCCTGTCTTCCAGTACGTACTACTGTCTTACGCCATTTACCACCTGACTTGCTATGCAGTTCTTACAGACGAGGCTTAATACCACAAATTTGCTCATCTGGATAGTACCAGGTGCATTTGATTTTACTTATTTTACATCCCATGAAGGAAACACTGTTCCCATTGCTCACAAATCACATCTGTCTGTACACTCCTGCTGAGATGTGTTTTTCTTCTACTGAAAAGATTTTGACTGCAGTGCAGATGGCCACCCTTAAGGAGCGGCCTCTCGCTCAAGGTAAACACATCTTTGTTGTTTCACCTGTGCTGCCTTAGAAGCAGTCAGGAAAGCTAGTGTTCCTAATTCTAAAGCCCCCCATGATGGATTCAGTGGGCTACTACATTGACATCTGTTAATGTCTCTTTTGTATTTGACCCTCCTTTATAATCAAAAGAGTTTCTGCAAAATTATCATGTTTGTCCTTTGCTTTATTCGCTTCTTTCTCTTGATCAATAAAAATATATCATTTACACCGATGGTTCAGCACAACCAGCCATTGGTTCTAAGAAGACTTATTCTACAGTTTGCACTATTGTTGTAAGCACTATGACAGATGGAGTTTTTCACTCTACCTTGATACACACGCAGTCTCTTGGTGACTGTCCTTCTCAGTTGGCCAAGCTCAGAGTCTTGCTTTTGGCTCTCGCACATTCTGATCCTGAGTCACTTACACCAAAAGTATGTGATTCTTTTTACTGTGTACAGTATTTTAATGACAATTTGCATTTTTGAAACAAAATGACTTTTGGGATTCTAAAGGTAGCACAATAAATAATAAAATGCTTTGGATTAAGGTGGCTAATCTTAAAGATCGCCTAACACTTACACATGTTGTACATACAATGGGCCATCAACATGAGGAAGCACACGCTGTTGGTAATTGAATGGCTGAGGAAGCCGCCAAACCTGCAGTAGCCACAACTACAGTAGCCGCTGTCACACGTTCGATGACTACAATTGTTGATGGCATTTTAGCCTCCATTGCTGCAAGTCAGGAAGATATTGCTTTTCCTCAACGATTTCCTGCTAAATACACTTATAAGTTATCTACCGATAAAGTTTCCTTTGTAATGATTCTTGGAGATGGTGATTGTGTGATACCCAATCTGGATCGCAGACACTCTTTAATGATAGCAGCACATGAAAGCATAACTTCTGTGCATGCAGTAGTGGCTGCCACGGGTTCCTTCTTACAGCAACATTATTGGTGGCGGGGTTCATACCAGCAGACTCGCAGGTATGTCCTATGTTGTGAAGTTTGTCAGCAAATTAAGTATTCTACAGTGTCCCGTCCACCTATGTATCTCAAATCAGCCATTCAGATTTATTTCTCTTGATCATTGCGGACCCCTAGTTTCAGAAAATGCATTCAAATACATTTTGGTTGCAGTGGATTCTTACTCTAGGTTCCTCTGGGTCTGGCCACAGCACTCAGCTGATGCACAAACAGTTATTAAGGATTTGCAGGTCTTTATCGGAACATATGCCTGTGGCACTTTCCATTAAGACCAGGGCCCGGCTTCCGCCTCAAAGGCGTACCATGATTCAATGACGTCCACGGGAGTGCAGGAGCATTTCTCATATACATATAGACCCGAGAGCTACTTGGTTGTGGAGCATTTGAACTGTGACTTAAAGCAGTCTTTAACAGCAAGAGTATTAGGTATGGGCCGTGGATGGTTAACTCATCTTTGTGGGGTTCAAAGAGTGCTTAATAACATACCTAAAAGATCTCTCGTGGGTGGACCCCGTGAGACATGTTCTTTGGCATCACGATGTATGTTACGGACCTTGGTGTTCTAGATGTTATGGGGGTTACCGCAACCTTTGACGTAGGTAACCACTGTGCTGTCTTGCAGGATCTACAGAAATGTTGAGATACTCTGGATAGAAGACATTTGCCTTCTATGGTCCCATTGGATGCAACTGTTCTGATTCCTGTTACTGGATGTCTTCCTAAAGTTAGTGACGTGGTTTGTGAAAATTTAGTGGTCAAAAAAGAATTGGGTCCTTCCTGCCGTGCTCCTGTTCCAGTGTTTGGTCTTCAGAGTAACCGAACTGTGAGCTTATCCCCACTTCCAGGATACAAAGAAAATTGTCTTGTTTCCATTGAACATTTTAAAAAAAAACACCATATGGCCAATTTGAAATAGTGTGTCTAGAAGTGTCCCTACACAATTTTACTTTATAGCCCGTGAACACCGTCCTCGCAGATTCTCCCTACCTGCAGGAGGGGGATGTTAAGTCTTCAGTTAACCTGGTAACTGCTACTCCTTCTTCACACTCCATAAGGAACTTGTCTATTCTGATTCTCCAGTTGAGGCCCCTTCTGAAGTACAAGAAGCAAGTATTCATCAAGATTCACACCCTCCTCTATTTCAGCTGAATTTTTCGGGTTAATATATCGATCAGATAACTTTTCTTCTGACAGTTCTTTGTGGTCTTTTGTTTTGCCTTTACCACCAGCACAGATTTGTGTTTTCATCTCCTGGTTAAAACTGACTTATCTGGTTCCGCCTTGGATATATATATGGATCGTGATTTCCATGGTATTTTTGTTCATGTGGATTGGGTTTGTGTTTTTTATCTTTTGGTGAATGGCCATTACCTCCCAGAACGCTCTGCTGTAGAGCTGGTCGATGGAGTGCTTGCTCCTCATTCTTCCTCGCATAAAATGAAAAGAGACCAGTCCCTTATCTACATTTTGGCCGTTCCTGCCAATGATGGAATTGTATGGGACAAAGTACCATTAGATGTATTTGGTCCTATGGAGACCCTGCAGATCCCATATGTATTTTGAGTTTCCATGGGTGATGTCATATTACCTGGGTTGCAATCAGATGATTGGGATATTGTGAATTCAATGTTTTCTGAACTGCAATTTCACACTGTCTTTAAATCCGAGGAGTTATATTTAAATTCTGATAACTATTCAGAGTTGTTCTGTTATCAACATTATGGACACAATTTTTTACATAAAACTAATGCACCTCGTCCCCAATACAAGTATACTCAATGGAACCATTTCCACCTCCACCTATGGGTAGCTCAAAAACACATCAAATTATGTCCTCTCTTTGGGGAGGCAGGAGGTGAGAAAGTGCCCCAAATGTGGTGAGGAGAAGGCGGACAGCATTCATATGTTCTAGCATTGTCCTCTTGTGGAGAACTTCTGACAATGAGTGGATAAGACGATTAACGAAGTCGTAGATAAAAACATTAAGGTAAGACTAGCAATGGCAATATTTGGGGTTATTGGGGGAGTCATAAACCAGTGAAGTTGTATAATAAGCAAAGTCTTTGCTGTTTGTATTAATACTGCTGGCGAGAAGGAAGATATGCTTAAAATGGGTAAAGTCTATTCCACCTACAAGTATTGAATGGGTATTATCGGTCCAGAGAATAAGTTCTTTTGGTTTTGAACACAAGTTGTCATCAGTTAAACTTTTGGGACTTATGAGATGTTTGGGAAACAAGATTGTAAGCTTACAAGGGCTGAGACAGTGGGATAAAGGACAATCTGGCCCTATGATTATGACATCAAAAATCAAATTTCTGGGAAAGAAGTTGGGATACTAGGGTCCAAAGAAATAAATCTCCAACGATCATTCAAGATAAATTGCTAAGGGGGCTGTGTAATCGGTTTTGATGTGCAGCATGGCTAGAAATCTCATCTCTATCAATAGGAGAGTAAAACAAAGTTACATGCTGAGTTGTTAAACCAAATCCCTGCAAGTCTTTCTCATGTAAAATGCAAGCTAAAATAACAACAAAAAACAAATGAAGTACACATATTTCACCAATTATAATGCTTCAGAGTAGAACTTATAATATTTTAAAATGGCTTCTAGACACTCAAAGAATTATATGCTTACTCAAACCAAACTGATCGATAGAGCGGCCTTGATTGTGGAACTAGCCCTGAAGGGATATGATTATTGAAAGGACAATAGTGACTTGAAATTGTTTTGGGGCACTAAGCCCTGGCAAATCCAAGGTACAGAATCTCTATTTTGTGCATGTCTCATACCTACACAAATGATTTTTCTAAATGACAAAATTCACCGGACTACTTGTCTGGGATTGGCTCAAATTAAAGAACTGAATACTGCTATCAATCCCTCTTTTGCTCAATTTGACGATTAGCAATCAAAGCGGTATATTTAACTCCTCAGTTGTGACACCGGGTGGGTGGCTGGTATGGCCGGTAGACAATAATGCTTGTCATTCGTGTTTTTTAAACTCCACATCTGGGTTCAAATCAAATAGGGCTGACCCCCAATTTTCACAATCTACGCACCATAACACTATTAATTCTTACTTTGTGGGTAAATTAATCAAACAATGGTTGGAACACTTCACATTTATTTTCTGTTGTAAAACAACATCTTTCCGTTCAATCTGAAGACATTAATCTGCCCAGTTTTCTTTTGGTGACCAAAATCCCCTTGATTTCACCATTTTGTTTATGCTACTTATAATGAAATTTGGAAATTGTCACAAATGGAAGCTGCATTACATGTACGTCAAACTGTTCAAGATAATTTAAATAAAGTACTTGCTGTGGTGGACAATAGTATTAAAACTTTGGCATCTCAAATGTATAGTTTCCATAATATTGTATTGTCTGTCATAGATATTGTTCAAAGTGACATATCTCCATTATCTCGGACTCAACTCAGATCATTTATGGAATTTAGCTGGACACTGTAGACACTTAAGAAGGGGACCTTCCTTATCATTAGCTCAATTCCACTGTGCTGTTCTTACCTTTTAAATTAACAACTAAACAGCAATTCAATGGCTACACATGGAGAAACTTGAACAACATGCTTTCACTATAGCGGAAACACCATAAGCAGTCTGGTTAATACACTGAGCTATTTCATTGCCCATATTGACTTTTCAGTTCATGGCATGCATGAAACATTTCCCAGTAGGTAGCTATAAATACCTTGGATGCAGCTACATACATGAGTTGTGGTCACTGCCATTTATGTATCCTTGGCACTGGATTGAGAGAGAGGTTTTCCTTACTGGGGAGGAATGCGACTTCACTGCTGGTCATTCAGTTGTTTGTTATAATGTCAAAATTCATGGCACCTGTAATGTGTCTGCCCTTAATTTAGATTGGCATTTGAAAGGAAGTCCTACCCTGCAATCATTCCCACTCTCATATTGCTTTTCAAATGGAAGTTATCTTGTTCTTAATAATCAAGACTGTTGTGGTTTGGTAGGAATCCCATATGCAGTGTCCATTTCCCAGCTAGTCACTTGCTGCAACAATCTCCTGTTTCCCCCTCCACAGAGGAGTGCCTTCCATTTCAACTTTGAAAACAGATTTCAATAAACTAAGCAGACTCAAAGAATTATTGTTTTTAACAAGAAGTGGCTCGCAAAACCTTTCAATTGCAGGTGGCGAGAACTGTCAGTGAAATATAGTCATTGTTAAACATCTCCCCCTACATTTCTGTGAACTGTTGCATCAAACATTTAATGCGTCTGACACCATGGGCCTGGCATACTTTTTTTTGTGGGCTCTGGCCTTGTCACATCTTTTTAAACTATTTTTAGAGTAATTCCAGTTTTTATACATTCTAGTTTTTACAGCATGTTCGGCGAGTTCCCGCTGCTCCACGTCTTGATTTTGGGCATCATGGTGCTATTCTTGCTACTTCACAATGGATGTTCCCTGTGTAGTCCTTCTAGGGCAAGCATCGCTGCAGCTTCACCATGAGCGCATGTTATGACTCTTTGGGGTGGTGTCTCTGGACGCTCTAAATGCAGCGTTTTGCTTAACCTTCTGTTATGCTTACTTCACCTGTGTGCAACCTGTGTTTTATTACAGCTGGTGCCCCTTTCAATTGATACCAGAGCACAACAGTGAAAATAATTTTTTTTAACTTTTCTCGTGTCTTTGTCAAATCTTATTGTGGACGAGTGTGAGAGCGAAAGGGTCAATTCTGTCACTGTGATTCCTGAGAGGGTCAGAAAAGTTGTGTCTGGGGTGTCTAATCACATTCCTCTGTGAGTGAGTAGGAGGGCAAGTGATACACTATAGCTAGTCGGTCCCAGGATCATGGGTACTACGGTGGTAGGATGCCTCAGTCCCTGCCTACTAAGGTTCTCTGGTCCCAAGCATAGTTCTGTGATTCCACAGAATCCCTGCTATAGTGCAAGTAAGCCTAGAGACCGTCCAAGAGAAAAGTGCAATGCATTATTCCTACATCCTGTAGAACTCCTAAGCCATAAACTACACGCATAGTTTGTCATGAAGACTGGGTGGACACCAAAGAATTGAGTTAGAATGAGCAATTAGGTTGTTGCTTGACTGTTGGGGAGTCCTGGTCTAGCTGCAACCTCAATCCTTTTCACGGTAAGTCACAAATAAACACCAAATTAACCTGTGGTCAACTCCCTGGTAGCGTGACACAGAGCAGTGAGGCTAAACTTAGAGGCAATGTGTAAAGTATTGTGCAACACTTCAAACAGTAAGACACTAAAACACTGCACAAAAAGGATCCCACACATAGTAAGAAAGATGGAACAGAATTTCATAAACAAAACAAGACCAAGGCAAAAAAAAATACAATCAGTAGAACCTGAAATATGAATGTTTAAAGAGGTTTGTGAATATAGCATCAAGTAGCACAAAACGTCAACTTGAGAAATCTGGTCGCGTTGGGTCGGATCAAAGTTGTTCTTTCAGGCTGACCGCAACGGAATCAGGTCATATACAGTGACTGGGTTGGGCCCGCTGAAGTTAACCTTCTCAAATTTGTACTAAGATTCCTGTTTCTGTTGAAGAGAATGGAGGGGAGCATGGAGTGTGTCGTGGGAGGCAGTTGGCAAAGCACCAAAAGCAGGCATTGCAGGCAAGCAATGCTGGGGCGTAGAGGTGGAGATCCTCACGAGTGTTCGATGCTTCAGTGCAAAGAATCGGGCTGACAGAGTCTTGTGCTGATTGGTGGTGCAAGTAGCAAGGTCTAGGGTGTGAACTGGCCCTGTTTGCAGTTGCAAAGAGCCCAGAAACTGCCTATGAGCCATACTAAGGATCCGGTACCTCGAAAGGCACCACTTGGGGATGAGGAACATGCTGCACCTGGGTCTAGGGGATGGTGCAGGATGTTGGGGAGCTTTTTATGTCAATGAGGCTCAAATCGGAGGCCAGCAGATTATCCCTTTGAGTCACTCTGGGGTCCTGGGTTCAAAATTAGGTTGCAGGTCCACTCCTTCACCAGGCAAGAGGGCAGCAGGCTGCACGTCAACAGTGCAGCGGTTCCTCCAGAGCAGCAGTCAGGCACAGTGGTAGTCTTTTCAGCAGCACAGCAGTCCTTCTTCCTGGCAGGGTATCCACAGGTCCAGAAGTGTACCCAAATGTTGATTTTTGAGGTCCAGTTGTGCCTTTGAAGTGGGAAGAAGTTTATAGAGGCATGTATTTGAAAAACACAGATGCCCTGCCTCTTAGCACTGGTTGTAGGCTTCCTACAGGATGGATGCAGCCCTTTGTTTGGAGATAGGACACAGCCTATTCAAGTGTAAATGGGGCTGGCCCCAGCTCCCCCCTCCTAACCCGCCAGTGATGGGCCATCCAGTCTCACCTTAACTACCCAGTATGTGTGGCTGTCTAGAAGGAACACACAAAGCCCACCTGCTATTTGCACCCAGTCTCGAGACCCAGAGGCAGGCGACAGGCACCAAATGTCTAAGGTAAATAAATGCTAACTTTCTAAAAGTGCCATTTTCAGAATTGTAATTTAAAATCTGACCACCATAAGTTTGAAATTTAAATTGGGATTCCAGAGACATCAAACATGAACTGACTACCTTAACCCATTTGGAAATTATGCTCATAAAATGTATTATGGTAAATCCAATGTTATCCTACAGGAAAGGATAGACTTTGTTTCTAATCTAGCCCTACCTGGGTGCCACGCCAGCTAACACAGCCTGAAGCCATAGATAAGTCACCCCTCTAGCGGGCCTCACAGCCCTAAGGCAGCGTACACTATATTACAGATGAGGGCATATCTGCATTAGCAGACATGCCCTTACAATACTGGGGGCCATTTTCCTAATGGTGTAGTTGCCAGGAAATCCATAGAGAGTACATGAGCTGGGAACTCGACACCTCGAGTCCCACAGCACTGTATTGGCTTCACTGACTCCAGGAGTGTTTGGTACCAAACTACTCCTTATAATACATCCAAACTGATGCCAGTGTTGGATTTATTGTACCATGTATTTAGAGGGCACTTAAGAGGTCCTACTAACCCTGGTCTGGTCTCTGACCTTCTGCAGTCAGCCAGCCACCACCAGACATGTTTCTGGAACCTGGGTAAAGAGCCGCTGCTCTCTGGGACCAGAGACAGTGCACATCCTGGGCAGAGGTGTCATACCAGTGCTCAAAGAGGGAAGCTGAAAAGGCCTGCTGCCTTTGTAATGTGAACCCCAGCCTCTGCTGCAAGCAGCAGATGGCAGCCCCTGGTTTACACACCCACTTTGGGGGTAACACCAGCAGGAAATATTCAAAAGAATAGGTGTGCCCACCTCTGTCAACCCCACCCCTATGGTAGGGGAGGTGAGGGGAAGCACAACATACCATCCCCGCCATGTTGAAGATGGGGATAGTACCTTCAATAAGGGGTAGGTCTATGCTACCCTCCCGCAGGAGGATGGTATGCTGGAGGGTGTAGTCACCCAGGTAAGGTACCCATTGGCCCTACCTACTACTCCCCTAAAACACCTCCTAAATTTAGTATTTAGGTGGCTCCACCAGACTTAGAAACTCAAAGAAGAAGACAGGAGCCAACCGCTGAAGGAAAAGGAACTGATCTGCTGCAAGAACAATTCACAAAGCCCTTGCCACCTGCCATCAGTTCGACCACTGGGCCTGCCATTTTTCTTGATATTCTGCAAGGCCTCCAAGAAACCCCATAGACCTTTCAACCTTCACCAAAGTGCCAAGAACCTTCCTTTAGACTAGAGGCTCTAGTTGTCGGCACCTGCAGGTACAAAAACTGCAGCCATGAGGACCGACACTGGTATTGACGTGGCTAACTCTACAAAAGAGCTCCCTGACCGCAGTGGTAGAGTAGCGGCACTTGTGCTGATGCAACTCTGGCCTGCCAGAAGAAAGCATCCATGCCGGATAGCCTTCACGACCTCGAGTGATCCTCTCGGCCCAACAACCCATGCTGTGCCCAGCTCCTTGCCCAAGAGCCTACACCCTCCTGAAAGTGGCACTGTCTGCCTCCTCCGTAGTCTGCTGCACTGCTGGTGCAACTGCTCCATGATGGTCCGACGACGACGTAACTCCTCCATCCGATCCACAGCAGCCTGCTGCTGATGACCATGGCGGTAGATGTGTTGACGGTCTGCTGAATACCATTCTGCTTCCTTGCCCTCCGCGGACCACGAGGGTAAATATCATTGCCGGTATCAACCGCGTAGGTGTAGATACTGAACCTCGTACCTTCAGGGTGCCCACATGACCAAAGAGCACCTAATTCTGGTCTGAAACACCCGGAGACTGGACAGGAACTGTAAGTGGCGTACTTGCCTGTTACACCGCCTAATTGTTTTTCCTCCACAATAAAATACTGACCTATTCTGAAATTGCACGGTTGACTCTAAAATGTTTTTTTAATCAAAAGCGTGCTTACCTCTTTGCAAGACCTTGGTCTTAAAGATAAAGTATAAGCAAAGAATATTTTTCTAAAATTGGTCTGGATCTCCTTCTTGAGTAGTGTGTCCATCATTGATCACTGCTGTGCAATGTCTTACACTCCTCTGTGCTAGGCCTAAGGCTGCTTGCCCACACTACCACTAATAGAGCACTTTGGGTTTCACATTGAGCCCTGTACACGTTTGGGGAACCCCTGAACTCTGTGCACAGTATTACCACCTAGTGGCAATATCATATACAGAGCCAGCTTCCTACACTGGTCACAATAGTATATCTGATAATCTTTATTTTGTTGATATAAAAACCGTTACATTTATTACAAAATTCTTGTGAAGGGGCAATATTCAGATATAGTCTTGTAGGTTTAGATAGCTCAGTCACTAGTTTAAAAATATTCTTTGAATTATTACCAGATTGTAAAATGTTATTGGTAAACAAATGCGTTTTAGGATGAAGCACTAAGGCTTTAAAATCCCTCAGAACTTTCCTACAGAGGATTCTCTTATGAGGAGACTGGGTCTTGCAGTCAAATTCAGGAATACATACTTGCCCCAGGAAACAGTTATGGACACATTCCAAAGCTTTTTGATGCACAGACACAAAGACAATTCCCTTAATCCAAGTGAATACCCCTAAAAAATGAACAGATTTAGCAGCCCGTGACCACTGTGCAGAAAATGCACTGGACAACAACAAGCTTACTCTGCGCAGCAGATACTAGTGCCAAACGTAAAACAACAGAGAGCACAAACAATGTGGTGTCATCTGCAGTTCTACATTGCAGAAGATATGTTCTTTGAGGTGGTCAGTAAAAAAAAACAACACAGAAAGCTAGAAATGAAAAAGCAAATAGGCGTGGCTAGCATGAAGTCTACACTAATATTTTTTTTAAGCGGCAGCAGCAGCGAGAAAACGGTTTGCTTTTTTTTCAATAATGCAGCTATGAAAAAACATTTACTTTGTGAGCACGCATGCACTTTATATGGTGGAAGAAAATGCAGATTTAAATGTCTTTCTCACAACCACGCTATCAAAGCAAATGCTGTTTTATTAGAAATAACTTACAACGGTCTGTCCGTGTAAAATAAATGATAGATGGTCACCCTGGCTCTAAGCTACTTAACTCAAGCTGCATTTTTCCAGTGTTTCATATAGAAGGCAGTAGGTAATACTGCTTCTGGTCTTCCTTCGGCAACACTGTCAGCAAGCATTACATGAGAAGCACATCTTCTACATAAAACATGCCACTTTTCCCAGCATTTCATACAGAAGGCCGTACTGCTGCCGGAGTTCCTTCGTCAACATGGTCAGCAAGCATTAAAGCGCTGTACATGAGAAGCACATCTACACGACAGCATACCTTTCTGCCTCCGTGGCTTGGGGGAGGTCAATCTGAGCTCCTGGTCAGCTTCCTGTGTTTCTGGGCAACTCACTTAATCCCCCGCTCCACAAAAACAAGTTCGAGTGAGCAGAATGAAAAAGAAAAAGAAAGTCAGCACCGTTGGCGTCGTGTGATTTCCCATACACCTTCACCTAGGCAAAGTAGATTAAATACCATGCTGGATGCGATGTTTTTAACACCGGGAAAGATGGGCATGGAGGAGCCACAGGCATGGAGGGAATCAATACACGAATAGCCCGAATCCAAACCTGGATAGATCAAAAATAGTCTCGCCTTCACAACATCCAGCTTTGGAAAACAGAATGACATTGAAGAAGATAAGTGTCGCCCGGCGTGTCTCTAGGGACAGGAACATGAACTTACCAAAGAATGATTCAAAGCTGAAAATCAAGTGTCTTTTCGGAAACAGCTGACAGATCCTACACCAAGGAAATGACATATAATATAGAGCCTGTCGATAGCTAAAACTGCTCATTAGTTTATTAGTTCAAGGGTAACGGGATGGGCACAAACTCACTGGAGCGTTGCGGTGTATTAACACCAGACTCTGCCGGGACCTAACAAAAAGAAAGAGTTTCAGATCGGGTCAAGAAGCAAGTCACTAGACAACTGCTGCTTAAGTAGTAAATGAAGAGAAAAAAAGGTCAAAGTTGTAAAGAGGATGCAGTGAGTGTTGTCCTCTATAACAATGATGTCTGCAGCAACTGTGGGGCTGCCCTCCAACGCGGTGAAAAGTGTAAGGCAGCGCGGTTTCTTCCATATAAGGGACTCCAACAGGCAGGCCTGAAATATAGCAGGCCTTCAATGCTGAGCATGACTTCCTTTCAGAGCAGCTTGAATTAGCCGCCATATTGCGGGTGAAATAAGTCAAGATTGGGCTCAATAAAGTGTAGATAATTACTGGTATCCCAACATTCTATGAATGGTGACATCCGGAGAGGCCCTGTATACTAAATGAGTTAATAAAAAAATGCCAGAGATGGCTCCAAGATGTAACGTAACACTTCAGCTAGGAGGGTGTTTTATATCAATAGAATATTCGCTTTACCTACTAATGAAAAGATAATTGAGTACTGCTGAGATAGGCCCCTGCAATTCGAAACGAGTAAAGGTATCGCGAGATAAACACCCAGGTCTGAGGATGTAATTGAGCAAACACTCTGTGTATTAATTATTCCTGCCATATAAAGGGACCGGGGCTGATGTGTAATTATTATTACCTGCATCCAGCACAGATAACGCTGTGCACTCTGGGCGCAGTTTCATCCGGCTCGAGCACAGCCTGCAGTAATCTGTCAGTAAATACCGCGGAAGGGAAACACGTCTCTGGGATCCGACCAGGCACAAAGGAAGTGCGACCCCTGGCTCGGTGTGAGGCATGGCGGAAAAGAGAAAGCTCGCCACTGAGGAGGAGCGCGGAGGGCCAGGCCAGTCAGCGACAAGGTAAACTCTCCTGCACTTTAGGACTTTCTTGTAAAGAGGGAAACAACGCTTTGTTTACACCCTTGCAACAACACGGAGAAGCACCAGGCTCGCGAACTTAAACAAACACGCAAGCGCCTCGCACAAGTAGGGGGTTGGGGGAGTGCAGCCGAGAGCAGGCGGGCACGAGCAGGGGCACCATATGTTTTCAAGTTAATTACAAACATATGATGACAAAGCTCGCTCCCGCAAGGGAATCGCCAAACGTGCATGCGTTGCCACTGAAGGCAATGCAACAAGTGCATGTTTTTGGCTGAAAAGCCGAATCAATTGCTAAAGGTCTCCTTCCTATGCTGCGCATGCGCGCTGCTAGGCGAGACCTAAAAACAAGCTGGTTTGGGAGTGTATGTGGACATCTGGAATGAACATACGCTCTCCCCTGATCCTTCCTGGAAATAGGCACAGCATCAGCAAGACATGGCATTCATACTGTGGAGTTGGACATAGGTGAATCAGATTTCTGTTGGTAGAGCCAAGATGTGAATGGCTCTCAAATATCTTTGGGATGGAAGCAGATTGGCATGAAGTCCCAAAAATAAGTCAGTTGCTCTTGACAAGGTGTGACATCATGCAGCCATGCTTTAATAATAGGAGTGGATCTCCTTCCCCAGTGTATGGCTATTCTTCGCATGGCCAGCAGGAGTAACATGGCAGTAAGACAGTGGTATGTAGTGGGGGTACCCTAAACATAGCATAATAGACCCACCAGAGGAGAGTGGAGTGCTTCATGGCCAGTTATCATTCTTACATGTTCATATACCTCCCTCCAAAAAGATGCGACCTCCGGACACAGCCATACAAGGATGAGAAAGGAGGCCTGCTGGTCCCTGCAACGCAAGCAGCAAGGGGCAGAAGCTAACCCCGTTTGAAACAATTGTAGAGGGGTGCGATAGGTGTGATGTAAGAATTTAAAATGAATTAATCTCAATCTGCAGTGCGGGAAAAGGAATTTTAATTGTCTGCAGCAAAAAGACCATTGTGCATCTGTGATAGCCGGGTCTGTGTCAGCCTTCCACAACTCTAGAGCCCCAGGAGTGAAAACCGGAGTGGAGCTCTGCATATATTGTAGCGTCGCATTATAAGTGGGGAGGAAGTGGTGAGAATGTGCTCCTGCTCCCGGAGGGGCCATAGGAGGAGCTGCGAATGTGTCATGAAATGTGCAACATGTGGCCCGCTGCTAGTAATACAGTAGAGTATCAAGAATCGTTAGGAGTGGGAATTCTGAAGAATGTAATGATGGGATGAATTGTTCATCTGGGTACATATCTGAGAACGTTATGATCTTGCGAATTTAGTGGCTCTTTCATCCAGAAGTGGAGGTATCTGGTGGTTATGGGCCAGTGGGATAGAAGGGGCATAAATGTGAGATAACTTTGCTCTTTTCTTCAAATTATCCAATGCCCATCTAATACATTCCACAGTATTGACCTCTTTCCTAGGGCTAACATAAGAGTGATAGAATGCCGTAGGTAAAGGGCACGGGGCGGCACGGTCCTTCTCAGCAGTCACATAGGTCTGGAAAGGAGTCAGGTAGATCCAGAAATGCAAGTATTTGGCCTGGGTACAAAAATCGTATATTGTCAAATCTGGAGCACCCATTCCGCCTTGTGCAAGTGGGAGAGTTAGAAGTTCCCAGGAAACTCTTGGTTGTTTCCCGGCTAATATTAGACTGATCATATGGAATTTTAAACGTTTGAAGAACTGAACCATCAGCAAAAGAGGAATGCTGACAAATAAATGAAGGAATTTAGGGAGGATGATCATCGCTACTTGGCCATCTAGAGATAGAGGTAATGGAGACCACACAGCTATCCTCACCTCCAACCAATTCAAGACCTGGTCAGAGTTCGCCTGCCACAGCTTATCTATGTCGCTAATGAGCCATATGCCCAGGTAACAAACTGGACTGTTTGCCCATTGCAGAGGATATTCATTTTGAAATACGGATCATTAGGGGAAATATTATGGATTTGGCCCAATTGATGTGATTATCAGAGTATCCCCATTTTCCTTTAGGTCAGTGGCGTACAGGGTTATGTCATCTGCATACATTGACACTATTAGCCCACTAGTGGTGAATATAAGCCCCTATTTGCATGATGTTGCCGAAGCCTTGCTGCAAGTGACCCTATCGCAATGGCAAATAGGAGCAGTGAAAGCTGGCATACTCAGCACGTGCCTTGGGTAATCTGAAGGGGATCGGAGATTAGCCCATTCATATGCACCCACGCAGTGGGAAGGATGTAGAGCAATTGTATCTGTTTTTATAAAATTGGGGCTAAGGCCGAACCAAACTAACAGGGGAAAAAGGTACGCCCATTCCAAAGAGTCAATTGCTTTAGATGCGTAAGGTAGAGAAGCTAGTGCAGAGATTTGGGGGTTGAATTGATGCATCACCGAGAAAATGGTGCGTAATTTATGAGTTGTTGAATGGCCTAGAATAAAGCCGGACTGATGGGGTTACACTATCATGGTGGATTGTCCAATGGGGCAGGAGTTATATTACCTGCTTTCCCCAACGCAGGAGTTGGCATTAGCATTAGCTCCTGCACTTTACCGCATTCATGTTGGGTGGGATGATAAGTCACCTCATTACGAAATCCCATTAAAATCGATTCTTCTACCACAGAGATGATACCCAATAAAGCATGAAGCAAAGAAACAAGTCAAGGAGATTCTAGATCAACTTGAATACCAGGGTGTGATAGAGAATTGCACATCACCTATGAATAATCCATTGTTTCCCGTAATGAATCCCAATAATTCATTTAATCTAGTCTTAGATTATAGACATTTAAACACATCCACACGCCCATTAGCAGTACAGAATGCACATAGTGATGCACTAATACATAACATTGCGCGGACAATACAAAACAACACTAGACACCTCAAATGAATTTTTCTGCCAAAATATAGCACCTGGGAGCAGGCATTTCATAGCATTCTCAGCACTAGGTTCTCAATGCCAATTTCGTTGATTACCACAATGGTATAAGAATAGCCCCTGGCTGTTTTCAGCCAGAGTAACAAAGTACTTTTAATGAGGAGGCATTGTCCTATGTAGATGACATCCATCTGACAGACGATGAATTAATGGAACTCTTGTCTAGTGTGAACCACATAATTCTTGGGTCCGCCCACTTGGGATTCAAATTTAATTTAAAAAATCCCAAAATTGCCTACCTCAGTGTTCTATTTCTAGAATACGACTTGTCAAGTGAAAGCAAAAGCCTGGCAGCACAATTTTTAGAAAAATGTGCACTGCTCCAAACGGGGAAGACTCTGAAAACACTCAGATCCATTTTAGGATTTTTGAATTTTGGCAGGACATACATTTTGGATTACGCAGAAAGGGTAGAACCTTTCTACGACTTAATAAGACCCAATTTTTAAGTACATCATTGGACACAGGAACATACAGACATTCTAAATTTCATACAAGCTGACATGATAGCTTTGAAACATTTACATACACGTGTTAACACAATTAACCTGGTGATCCACTTAGTCGCTAGACCAACTGGGTACACATATATCACTTTCAACGAAGGTGAGACAGTCCATACTGCACACAAATTACATTTGTACACAAACGTTGAAATGTGTTTTGCACCAACTGAAAAAATACTCACAGCATTACAGACTGCTGTTGTAAGAGACAGGGCACTAGCGCAGTGAGAACACATAATTGTCATGACCCTGTTACTGACCCTAGAGGCCGTTACAAAGGCAAGAATCCCAAATACTAAAGCATTGCATCCACAATGGATTCAATGGCTAACTTTCTCACAGCAACAGACATAGACTACAGATTTGACTCTGTATTACAAACACAGTCATTCATACAGTATCCTCTGCCGAATGAAATTATGCCTCTAGATGGATATGAATGTATCATTTGTACCGATAGATCTACCCTGCCAGCCATAGGAATGAAACAGCAATATTATGTGGCACGCTCAATTGTAAAAGGACGCATGCATGACGGAAAGTTCCATCCTCGGAAAACACACACTCAGTCTCTAGGAGTCTGTACAGAGCAGCTGGCAGAACTAAAAGCTCTGATACTGGCACTACAAAATACGGATCTTGAATTCCCCTCCCTAATTGTGTGTGATTCATTTTACTGTGTCCAGTCATATATCGAATATTTACATGATTGGGGCCAGAATGGATTAGGGATTCAAAAGGTTGCACAGTAAAGTACATGATGCTTTGGGAACAAGTGGTGAATCTGAAAGTAGGAATGCCACGGGCTCATGTTGTTCATTCATTGAGTCATCAACATGTTGGCATTCACGGTAAAGGGAATTTGATGGTCGGTGATGCCGCCAAGGTGACAGTTCGTCCTACTGCCGTTGCTGCAATAACTCGCTCATTCATGAGGATAGATGGAACATCCATGGTGGTAGTCAATGCCACACGCAATGGAACAACTCTGCCGTGATTGGGCGGCGGCAGCAGGGGCGATACCGGGAGGTCCCGGGGGCCCCGATGAGGTCTCATTCCTGACGTCCGGAAGGGACTGCTGCCAGCAGGAAGGAGAAAGCCCAAAAGGGGAGGCAGAGCAAGAGAAGTCATTCGGTGGCAAAGATGGAGGAACAGCAGTGGACCCGGAGGACAACAGCAAAGCAGCTACCGCTGTGAAGGAGAAGGCAGTAGCAGACCACAAGAAGGAGAAGGGAGCGGTGGCCATTGCGGACCGGAGCCGAGGAGCTGATGCCGAGAGGACCAAGAAAGCAGAGGACGCCACCGGCCAGGAGGAAACAGCCCTAGCACTAGAAGACAGAAGTCGGGAGGCTCAGCGATAGGAGAAGGAGGTCACTCTTTGGGAAGGCACTCCGGACGAGGCAGCTGTGACCCCGTTGCCGGGCACGGTATCAGGCAAGTGACGGAAGGGGCAAGGGAGATGCTGTGCAGCTGGGTGTTTTACCAGGTGGTATTCTTGGGCTATTGAGGGCCGGAAGAGGAAAAGGTGGGGCCCAGGAGGTGTCCTGTGAGGCAAAAACAAGACATAGAGCGATACGGCTAAGGAATAAAAGGATATGACGATGTGGGCACTTAGGAACCAAGAGTAAGGATAGAACTCGCGGTTCTCTTACCTTCCCTCATGGGCGGGTTTCCCTCACACACTCAACAGTCCTTCTTACTTACGGTGTGTGAAGTAACACGGTGAGATACCTGTGATTCCCTTGTGCACAGAAAGGACGGGAGCGATACGCCATAGAGTTCGGCAAGGTGTCACTAACAGTCTCTCCGTTCTGTGTTTTCCCGAGGAGGAGGACCCATAAAGGTGGCAAACAGAAGCCCCCAGAAGGATCCCAGTGAAGAAGCCATAACAGACCCCTAGAATGGACAAAGAAACTGTCCTATCATACTGTACAATAATACATCTCATTACCCTAGTGATACCCCAAGTGTCCTGACATTCTTGGTGCGTGACACCTGCCAAATGGCTTTCCACTCAAGTACTCTTACAAGTTAGACACACAAAACCTTCCAAACGCTCATATTCCTGGAGTGGGGAATAGAGTCACACCAAACACTGATCGCAGATTAGGACTAATACTAGCTGCACATGAGGGACTGGGTTCTACTCATGCAGGGATTACTGCTACAGTTTCATTACTGAAGCACCGCTATTGGTGGCCAGGTCATTCCAAACAGACCATAGACTTTGTCCTTAAATGCGACATCTGCCCGCAGATGAAAGGCTTCACCGTAGCACGTCTAGCACAGACACCTCTATTGATTTCAGACAAGCATTTGGCTTTTGTTTACTTGTACCACTGTGGCCCCTTACAATCAGATGGAGCTTACAAGTATGTCTTGGTGGCACTGTATTCATGTTCCAGATTCCTGTGGGTTTGGCCACAGTGCTCAGCTGACGCTCGAACTGTCATAAAGGATTTGGGAGTCTTCATCAGAACATATGTAATTGGCACACTACATTCCAACCAGGGTCCAGCGCTTATCTCATCGGCTTACAAAGAAGCCATGGGAAGTTTGGGTGTGGCTTTGCGGCACTCCTCCCTGTACCATCCCAAGGGAAATTCAGTCATTGAGGAAAAAACGTGACTTAAAGCTATCCTTGACAGCGAGGGTATTAGGCTTGGGTGGCAGTTAGGTCAATAATCTAAATGGGGTCCAGATGGCAATTAACAACATGTCAAGAACTTCCCTGGGGGGTCTTACACCTTAGGAACTCCTGTTTGGTGTAAGAATGTGGGTACAAGACCTCGATAGTTTCAGCACAGTGAAAGCTGAAACACCATTTGACATCAATGAACGTTTGACTGTTTTACAGGAACTCAAAGAGATCCGGGCTTTACACAGCAATGTCCAAGTAAAATGCACCACCACTGGGGAAGTTAAGGTAGTCCTGGCATGACCTGCCTGGACCCCAAAGATTGGGCACCTGGCCAGAGAAAATACAGTGGACAATAAAGTATTTGGGACATCTTACAGAGTACCTGTACCTGCCCTGGTTGTTGAAGGTACCAGACCTGTACTTTTTCTACCCCTTGCCAGCAGCCGAGACAAAAGGTTTGTCTCAATTGATCTGATCAAACCACACTATGTGGCCGTTTCTC
This sequence comes from Triturus cristatus, assembly GCF_964204655.1. Classification (NCBI taxonomy): domain Eukaryota; kingdom Metazoa; phylum Chordata; class Amphibia; order Caudata; family Salamandridae; genus Triturus; species Triturus cristatus. The sequence continues at coordinate 215,352,190 of NC_140590.1, forward strand.
AACAGTAGGTCACATGGGCTCCTGGGTAGCGGCTGCTCTCCGCTTGCTACCGTACAGGAAGTTGAGATGGAAACTTTAATTACAAAGGAAGATTCCACTCTCCAAAGGGAAGCTGTAAACAACAATGAAATGATACTACTCCCTGTTGAAACATCTACAACTGTACAGTCGAGTACAGAAATCTCAATTCGATAAATTGACGACGTCTGTGTAAATATGCCACTGATCGAGTCATCTACCAGTTCTACATAACCTGTTGAGCTGCCAAGAAGAGGCTGGACGGTGTCTGGCTACTTTGTGCATTATGGTGATTTCTCAATGGATCAAAGAGAACCTGAGCGGCTAACACCACCTCACCCTTTCAAATGCGGGTATATGCTTTATATCTTTGGCTGAAAAAGACAGACTTTAAAAAAAATATATATATTTTGTTTTATTAGTAATTGAGATAATTTTTCATGTTGACATACATATAAAATGCACTGATGAATAAGTTACAATAATGGCAGGTTACATGGGATTGTGAGTCACAAGTATTGAGACATAAAGATCAAAGTAATCAAGCAAACAAGGAAAAGAAAATAACTTTATTAGCACTTATATTAGCACTTGTATCCACCTGTCCTTATCACAGATCACGTTGTGTAAATGTTTTCAACCCAGTCTTCATTTGCTGGGCAAACATGGCCTGCTACACATGTACTACAAGATATCTTATTTCTGCAGCCTACTCTGTACCGGTTCGTAGTGTATTATTAGTCTTAGCTTTCAGCCATGTTAGAAATGGGCCCCAAATATCTTTTGGGCAGGAGGCCATTGGTATCAACTCCCAGAAAGCAGTGATTTGTTCCTGGCAGAACGTAACATCAACAATCCAGTCTTTGAACTTGGGAGAGGGAGGCCTGCCCCATTTCATAGCGACCCTGCGTTTTGCCAATAATAGCAACAGGGCGAATAATCTACGAATCCCCACTGGCATATCTTTTACATATCCCAATAGGTCCATCGTTGCCCCCGGTGTTATTTGTATTTCAATTATTTCACTAATAGTTTGGAAGATTTCCTCCCAGTACGCCACTATTGGGGGGCAGTTCCAGGCCAAGTGTAGGAACGTGGCTTGGTCTGTGCGACATCTCCAGCACTCCGTGTTCTGCCTTATGCCTAATGCCCATTCAGTGCAATTGTATGGGTGTTCGATAGTATTGATTGAGGAATTTAAAATGAATTAGCCTAAGTTTATAGTTTGGGTATACTTGCTCTAACTGCGCGCAACAGAACTTCCATTCCTCCTCTGTCACTTTTGCATGTACCTCGGTGTTCCATTGGTCTCTGTAATTCGGCCTGGCCACCGGATATTGTGCTTGCATGGAGGTATAAAGCCTAGTGATGAGTTTCTTTGCTGAGGGATTGGTGATTATGTTTTCAAGGGTGTGATGAATAGGTAGTGTATGTGAGAATGTGTCATTAGTTTGCCGGCAAACTGCTCGTATACAGTAATAAAGCAGAGTATCGGAATAAGAAGGGGGGGTCAGTCGGAGCCAGAGGCTCAAAAAAGCCCTCCTCCCTCTACAAGTCAGCATATTTTTGAATATCTATCTTCTGAGCTCTTGCAATTGCTCCCTTGTCCTCCAGTGGCAGCATTTGTGGATTTTTGGCCAATTGTATGGAGGGGGCGTAGCGTATCTGCATGTTTGCACGTTTTCGCAAGCCATCCCAGGCCCACTGTAGTTTTTTCATGCTGTCAATTTCCTGTCTGGGGCATTTATATGGGCTGTATAGTGCTACTGACAAGGGGGTGGGTGCTGCCCTGTCCACTTCTACCGCTACATGGGGCTGAAATGGGATTGGGTGTAACCAAAAGTATCGCACTTCATGACAAAATGCATACAATTAGAGAAGTCTGGCACGCCCAATCCACCCTGACTTTGTGGAAGTGTGAGTGTTTCCCAGGTTATCCTAGCTTGCCCTCCCTCCCATACAAGTGATATCAAAAGTGATCGTGTCCTGGTAAAAAAGCCTTGAGTAAGTTTGAGAGGGACATTAGCAAATATGTAAGAACTTGGGGAGCACAATCATCTTTGCTATCGCTATACTTCCTGCCAAAGTCAGTGCAGTGCAACCCAGAATTTGATGTTCCCCTCTAGCCAAGTGATAGTGCATCCTATGTTCATGTTCCACAGTTCTTGGACATCCCTGCTCAGCCATATCCCCAGAGTGGGTAGTCTATCTCAAATGGTATAGTATCCTCTGTTAGTGGAAACAAAGTGTATTTTTTCCGATTTATTTGTATGCCAGACATGCCCCCGAATCGTGTCAGTTCGCAAAGCACCGGAGGTAAATTATTGTGTGGCCGTTTAATATATAGGGTCATGTCGTCCACGTATTGTGATATAATTATCCCTCTAGTTGTGAAGCAGAGCCCTCTTTCTGCATGATGTTGTCTCAGCCGGGCAGCGAGCGGCTCCATAGAAATCGCGAAGAGCAAGCTTAAATAGAGGACACCCCTGCCTAGTGCCACGTGTAATTGGGAAAGGCTCAGTGATTTGACCGTTGACAAGCAGGCGGTCAGTGGGGTTAGTGTATAACACAGCGGAACCGCGGGAGGGACAGACTCGTAGCTGAGATTTTCAGTCAGGGCACAATTGAGGCTCCATTACGATCCTACCCGTTCTAGGTTCATGAGGCATTACCCTCATATACGTTTAAATTTACATACATACGATTAGGTATTGTATATACGTGCACTATTTACTGCATCTTTTTCACTTTTGTATATTACTAAGCACATGCTTCTAAGTTGGGAGGGATCTTTTTCCTGTCCTGATGAAGATGCCCTGCATCGAAACATGTTGACCCACAAGGAGTAACCACACATTATGTAGGCAAACTCCGCACCTTTGTTTTTAATAGCACCAGCCCTCCTGGGACAAATTAAAGTTTTTTCTGTCTCCCTGGGCCAGTTGCTTTTTATATACACATATTCACAACTACAGTAGACCCTCCCTTTACATCACACATAGTACTTCATCAATAGTGCTCCCACGTAGTCGTAGGTCGTAGCACGCCCCGTCCCGCAGCGGGGCGGGAAGACCCCTATGATGAAGCATGACACCATGGGCCATTCTTGGTGTGTGAGGGGTATTTAAACAACACTGAGTGTGCCCAACCACGTTTAGGGACACTCACTCACCATTACCCCTGTTATTTAGTCTCTTCAGTACCTCCTTTTAAAAGGTGGATCCTTTTGTTTATGAACTTATACTAAAGTGGAGGACGTATCCACCTTAGCGCCTACGTAGGCCCTACCTCTACACTCCCTAATCTTGTTATATTTGGTTAGTGTATAACAGTCATATTTGTTTTATAAAAAGAGGGCTAAATCCGAACCGTTGTAGAACAAAAAAAAGAAATGACCACTCAAGAGAGTCAAAAGCATTGGTGACGTCCAATAGTGCCACTACTGCTGGGAGATGTGGGTCTAGGTAGTGTAGTATTGTGAAAAAGGTTTGCAAGTTATGAAACGTCGACCTCCCTGGAATAAATCCTGATTGGTCTGGCCTGGCAATTCATGTTAATAGTGGCTGAATCTGATTTGCCAATAATTTGGCATCCATTTTATTGTCAGTGTTTATAAGCAACAATGGATGATATGAATCACATTTATTCATTGCCTTGTCAGGTTTGAGTAACAACTGTCTAAAGATTCTTCGCACATTGCCATGAGGTGGGGATTAAGAATTGAGGCGTAACTTTTATTAAATATGCCGGTATGCCATCTAGCCCGGGGGCTTTATCTGGTGGCAAACTATTTATGACACCCACCACCTCTTCTTCGCTGACTGATTTATTCAAATATGCTATGTGGGCATTGCAGAGCCAAAGCAGCTCTATAGAATCGAAATAGGCTTGCATAATCTCTACTGCTGCATTGTGTTGCGATGTGTATGATTGCAAATAATATTTGACAATGCGGTTTTTGATTTCCTGTAGGCCCCGCACAGCCTGTTGCGTTTCATCTTGTAATTCAGTGATGTAATCTGAAGTGCGCGGTGGTCTCAGTAAATTCGCTAACGTTTTCCCAAGTCTGTCAGCCTCCCCGTACTTCCTAGCTTGGGCATCCCTCCCTATGAACTTGACCTCCCTCTGCGCCGCTTCTTCGCATTCAGTAAGTTTACTTCTAATCTGTTGCAGCAGCGCCTTGTCTCCACTGCTAAAATAATGAAGTTCTGAATCCCAAATTTGCGTTTCTAGGGTACACAGGGTGTGCCGTATGGCCTGGAGCACCCCAGGTTGATGCGCTATACAATTGCCACAAATTGACCCTTTGAAGGCTTCCCAGAGTGTTGACGGAGAAGATACTGACCCCTCATTTACGGCAAAGTAGTCTAAAATGTCTCGTTTTATTTCTTCCTTAAAAGCTGCATCTAAAAAGGCATGCTGTGGGAGCGTCCACGTGAAGGCGCGTCTGAACATTGTTTCAACTTGGAAGCTAATCAGACATGGTGCTTGATCTGAAAGCGTGCGAGGAAGGTGTCTAATGTCTACTGTCCATGTAGCTATATCTTTTGATATCAGCCAGAAATCTATACGGGACCAGGCGGAGTGATGCTCTGATATACATTTGCCTTCCAAATTGTCTGGGTGCCGCTCTCTCCAAATATCCAACAAATCACCATCTTTCAATATGGCATTTAGTGTTGCATTAGTATTGGGATGCAGTGTACGCGATGTTCCCTTATGGTCCCTGGAGTCATCAAATATGGCGTTATAGTCCCATCCCCAAATGATGGTGTCACGCCCAGTTTTGCGTATTTGAGCCCAAACGTCAATGTAGAAATCAGGGGAGTCTGAGTTGGGGCCGTATACTGTGACCAGTACTACCCTCAAAATACCAAGTGTGCCTTCTACTAAGAGATATCTTCCCTCAGGATCAGACCTCAGCAGTGTCTGTTTCCAACCAATACCCCAACGAATTAAAATTGCAGTGCCCTTGGCAAAATGAGAGTAAGCCGCTAGATATATGTGCCCCCAGTGTCTATGTTTTAGCGTGGTGTTTGTTGCGCTAGATAAATGCGTTTCTTGTAAGAAACCAATGTCTATTCGATGTTGAACCAGGTAGGATTGCACCAAATGGACCTTCCTGTTATCGTTCAATCTTCTAATGTTCCATGTTATGCAATTATATGTTGTCATCACATATACTGTACAATACTTGATCTATTGTCCTGCAACCTATGCCATTTTGCATCATACATGTCAACTTTGTTAATGTGCATGTTTGCCATTTTAATTTGAAACTCCCAATACCACCCTTAATAAACCACCCCATCCACTCCAACCCCCCAATCAGGTTGAGCTAACATATCCCACCCACTGAATGAGCTTAACTGAGGAAGCTAAAAAAGAACTAATCACTTGAAAACCGAGTGAATACATGGGAGTTCTCCCTTGGGGGCATGGAGCTACCGGTGTACACCCCAGTACAAGAACTGGGTGGCCGCGAGATATAATCTATCTACACCACACGTGCAGATAATTATCTAAAACAATACCAGAACACTTTCATGCTTGGCACGTAAGTGCGCAATTCTGACTTGAAAGATGAGGACAGTGCAATTATATACCCAACTACAGCAGCCTGTGTGAACCTGAATATCTCTGCTAATCATTGTCACTTAAATTCTGGTCTGCATTCGGTTGTCTTTCGGTGCTCGCCTTCTGTTTCTTTGATCCACCCATATGCTTAGCAAACTTTAACGCTGACTTCGGGTCTGTGAAAAAATGTGTGTCATTGTCATGCGTGACCTTTAGCCTAGCAGGGTAGAGCAGCGCATATGGCACTCCGGCCTGCTGGAGAACCTTCTTGGCTTAGGTAAATTTGTGACGTGCCGCTTGTACCGCAGGAGTAAAGTCAGGGTAAAATGAAATATTGTTCCCTTTGTAGGAAACTTGTCCATGTTCTCTGGCTCCCCTGAGTATAGCGTCCCTGTCTCTGTAGTTTAATATTTGAGCAAGGATTGGTCTGGGAGTTACGCCTACTGGAGGCCTTGGACCCAATACACGGTGGGCCCGTTCCACCTTGAACACTGGAGAACGTTCTGTGCCGTGTCTGAGTCAGGTTCGGCACCCCCCTGCCTTGTTGTTCTTTTGTTATCAAACGTAAGTTTCGGTTGTTTTGCATCTGTTTTTCCCATTGTTTGCTCACGATAGTTCTGTTCTAGTGGTGCCAGATAAATGCTGATAATCTTGCGTGCCGTGCCCACCCAAAGACCCAGTCGCTGTAAGTTATATCGCGGTGGCAACAGAATGGGGTGCCAGTCTTATCATGTGCTACAGTCTGTGTTATCCCAGAACCAGGACCGAAAGTAATTGCTCCCACTGATGGGTGCTAATGCCTGGAGACCACGCTTTCCACACCCGGCGAGTATTTTAACTTTGATGTGTTCCCCACTGTGTCGATTCCCTTTGGTGCAGGTGTTGCTAGTGCTGGAGTGGGGTTTTCTTTAAAAATGTGTATACCCCCTCCATTCTATAGGTTTATATTAAAAAGATTAATGATTAATAATAATTGTATTAAGAGTTTGCTGTGGACGACTGACTAACATTACTAAATAAGAAAGTACACGTGGGAATTGCATTTGCATGGCCTGATTAATACGTAAACTAATTTTCGTACGCATATTAATGATAGATATTTAGAATTTGCATGTTATATGTCGCTTTAGTGATGTAAATTGTGAATTGTGCTTTTAAATGTGAGTATAAACCGCAAAGAGTGTTGCTTACTGCTAGATAAATACACACACATAAAGGGTTTAGTGAGGGAATAACATTTTAATAGTCATTATGTATTAATTACGTTTTTGTGTTTCTTTGCTTAAGTTGACCTTTTCGAAGTGGCCACAAAATAGCTGCCATCCCTATTTAACGGATTGACGTTATGATGAAATCTATGGGTGAAGTGCGCATGCGTTGCTGCTAGCAACAGTGGCCTTTCAACGACCCTAACCCGACTGTGCCACCCAAGGATGCGCCGGGATGAGAGCCAGATGCCCTGAATGGACAATGAAAGATACATTTTATAAGTAAAATTGTGAATTACACCTAAAGAAACATCTTGCGCTTGGGAATCAGGAAGGATGATCCCGGTTCCACCAATCAGAAGTGTTTTAAACTTATACTTGCAACATTTTTGTCATTGAATTTACTATAAAAGAAGAAGAATAGAAAGGGTAAAAAACGCCATCATTTGATTGCAGACTTGATTTCCTGACGTTATGCTGACGGAGAGGACGGTGACACTGCAGGACAGCTGTTTGCCCGAAACTCTTACGAACTGATCAGATGCCCAATTACTTTACGAACTGATTAATCGCTTTATGGGCAAAGAGACAAAAGATCTGAATTTGACTTAGAGGACGACATTTAGCCAGAATAGGTAAATATGATAACAAGATATTGAATGACTAATGACTTTTCCATGCATTTATTTAGATAAAATTTCCTATTAATTATAAGAACTGTGTCGGGTTATTATTTGAGAAATGTATTGATGTAAAGTGTTTGGAGAATTAAGTGTCACTCTACTTAGCAACTAAGCTGATCCATGGTCTATCCAGGGGAGGAATATAATAGGTGATGTTTAGATCTGGGTGAGGTAGGGAAGGATAGGTGAACCTATTGCTCATTAACCCCTTGTGCGCTCATGGCGGAACCACGCCATCATGAGCCACGGGCGGCGTGTGCTCATGACGGCGTGGTTCCGTCATGCTGAGGCCGTTGGCAGCCGCTCCTCCCACGCGGCACTAATTCCCCACCTGTGCGGGCGAATTAGACAGTGGGCGGAGTCGTGACGGTACCACGCCGTCATGAGCACAGCTCGCCCGTGACTCATGACGGCGTGGCTCCGTCATGAGCATGGCGGCGCCGCGCTCACCCCTCACCCCCCCCCAGCGCTGCGGCGGAATTCGCGCCGCAGCGAAGGGGTTAAGGATTACGTGTATTTCCTCTCATTACAGCGTATGGAACAGAATCACCACTTTAGAAACATAGATCAATTGAGAATGAATGTTGGTGTTATGGGCCCCACCAGTGAATGTAGTGAATGAATGCGTTTGTGAAGATCTATGGTTTGTGACGAAGAGAGGGATTTAGTATTCCACGCTGCATCCGGTTTTCTGGTAGCAGAGATATGGTTAGCTATTGTTTTGGGTTTAGTGACAATTGCTTGTAAATAGCTTATTGATTATTGATTGGTATTGATTTATGTACTACCACTCTATGTTGAGTTATGTTGAGTTTTATGTTAAAAAATCCGATTGGCCGCACTCTGCTCGTCCTACCAGCGTGTTACACCAAGGAATTGTGGTCCATGTAGTAGCGACGGCGAATACGCCTGTGCCAAAGTTTTAAGTGAAAGTAAGTGTCGCGTTAGCCATCCCTGGACACATGTTTCGAGGTAGTTGCCTCTCGTCAGCAGGGAGTAGGTATGTGTGTGGGGTTGCCGCGTAGACTGCCAAAAAAGTATTCTCAGGTAAAGTACCACTCATGGCGCGCAGGTGCTGGTCCAGGGCTCGTCAGCCCAACAGGTTCAAGGGAGCTTTAATACAAAAAATCCGATTGGCCGCATTCTGCTCGTCCTACCAGCGTGTTACCCCAAGGAATTGTGGTCCATGTAGTAGCGACGGCGAATACGCCTGTGGCAAAGTTTTAAGTGAAAGTAAGTGTCTCGTTAGCCATCCCTCGGCACGTGTTTCGAGGTAGTTGCCTCTCGTCAGCAGGGAGTAGGTATGTGTGTGGGGTTGCCGCGTAGACTGCCAAAAAAGTATTCTCAGATAAAGTACCACTCATGGCGCGCAGGTGCTGGTCCAGGGCTCGTCAGCCCAACCGGCTCAAGGGAGCCTTAATACAAAAAATCCGATTGGCCGCACTCTGCTCGTCCTACCAGCGTGTTACCCCAAGGAATTGTGGTCCATGTAGTAGCGACGGCGAATACGCCTGTGCCAAAGATTTAAGTGAAAGTAATTGTCGCGTTAGCCATCCCTGGACACGTGTTTCGAGGTAGTTGCCTCTCGTCAGCAGGGAGTAGGTATGTGTGTGGGGTTTCCGCGTAGACTGCCAAAAATGTATTCTCAGGTAAAGTACCACTCATGGCGCGCAGGTGCTGGTCCAGGGCTCGTCAGCCCAACCGGCTCAAGGGAGCCTTGATACAAAAAATCCGATTGGCCGCACTCTGCTCGTCCTACCAGCGTGTTACCCCAAGGAATTGTGGTCCATGTAGTAGCGACGGCGAATACGCCTGTGCCAAAGTTTTAAGTGAAAGTAAGTGTCGCGTTAGCCATCCCTGGACACGTGTTTCGAGGAAGTTGCCTTTCATCAGCAGGGAGTAGGTATGTGTGTGGGGTTGCCGCATAGACTGCCAAAAAAGTATTCTCAGGTAAAGTACCACTCATGGCGCGCAGGTGCTGTTCCAGGGCTCGTCAGCCCAACCGGCTCAAGGGAGCCTTAATACAAAAAATCCGATTGGCCACACTCTGCTCGTCCTACCAGCATGTTACCCCAAGGAATTGTGGTCCATGTAGTAGCGACGGCGAATACGCCTGTGCCAAAGTTTTAAGTGAAAGTAAGTGTTGCGTTAGCCATCCCTGGACACGTGTTTCGAGGTAGTTGCCTCTCGTCAGCAGGGAGTAAGTATGTGTGTGGGGTTGCCGCGTAGACTGCCAAAAAAGTATTCTCAGGTAAAGTACCACTCATGGCGCGCAGGTGCTGGTCCAGGGCTCGTCAGCCCAACCGGCTCAAGGGAGCCTTAATACAAAAAATCCGATTGGCCGCACTCTGCTCGTCCTACCAGCGTGTTACCCAAAGGAATTGTGGTCCATGTAATAGCGACGGCGAATACGCCTGTGCCAAAGTTTTAAGTGAAAGTAAGTGTCGCGTTAGCCATCCCTGGACACGTGTTTCGAGGTAGTTGCCTCTCGTCAGCAGGGAGTAGGTACGTGTGTGGGGTTGCCGCGTAGACTGCCAAAAAAGTATTCTCAGGTAAAGTACCACTCATGGCGCGCAGGTGCAGGTCCAGGGCTCGTCAGCCCAACCGGCTCAAGGGAGCCTTAATACAAAAAATCCGATTGGCCGCACTCTGCTCGTCCTACCAGCGTGTTACCCCAAGGAATTGTGGTCCATGTAGTAGCGACGGCGAATACGCCTGTGCCAAAGTTTTAAGTGAAAGTAAGTGTCGCGTTAGCCATCCCTGGACACGTGTTTCGAGGTAGTTGCCTCTCGTCAGCAGGGAGTAGGTATGTGTGTGGGGTTGCCGCGTAGACTGCCAAAAAAGAATTCTCAGGTAAAGTACCACTCATGGCGCGCAGGTGCTGGTCCAGGGCTCGTCAGCCCAACCGGCTCAAGGGAGCCTTAATACAAAAAATCCAATTGTCCGCACTCTGCTCGTCCTACCAGCGTGTTACCCCAAGGAATTGTGGTCCATGTAGTAGCGACGGCGAATACGCCTGTGCCAAAGTTTTAAGTGAAAGTAAGTGTCGCGTTAGCCATCCCTGGACACGTGTTTCCAGGTAGTTGCCTCTCATCAGCAGGAAGTAGGTATGTGTGTGGGGTTGCCGCGTAGACTGCCAAAAAAGTATTCTCAGGTAAAGTATCACTCATGGCGTGCAGGTGCTGGTCCAGGGCTCGTCAGAATGCAGAACAATGTCATACATTCACCCCAGTACAGAGATCTGGGCCTAAATCCATCGTTTTTTTGCTCACCATGCCATTCCATTTTGGACCCAGCCATATGCAAATCAGTCTTGACCCTGTGCCCAATGGGAACAGTCGAGTCCGAACTGCCAGGCCAGGTCCTCCCTGAACTGGAAACAAGCATCCTAGGACCGGTTTCGGGGGTTTCACCCCTCTTCAGCCAAGATAGCTTGATTCCAGTGGCATGGAGAGCATGGGACTCACGTCTGAGCATACCCGTCCCACTCAGGGTGACAAATGCAAAAAGAACTATTGATGGACAGAATGAAGAACAATGTCATACATTCACCCCAGCACAGAGATCTGGGCCTAAATCCATCGTTTTTTTGCTCACCATGCCATTCCATTTTGGACCCAGCCAAATGCAAATCAGTCTTGACCCTGTGCCCAATGGGAACATTCCAGTCCGAACTGCCAGGCCATGTCCTCCCAGGACTGGAAACAAGCATCCTAGGACCTGTTTCGGGGTTTCACCCCTCTTCAGCCAAGAGAGCTTGATTCCAATGGCATAGAGGGCACGGGACTCACGTCTGAGCATACCCGTCCCACTCGGGGGGACAAATGCAAAAAGAACTATTGATGGACAGAATGCAGAACAATGTCATACATTCACCCCAGTACAGAGATCTGGGCTTAAATCCATCGTTTTTTTACTCGCCATTCCATTTTGGACCCAGCCATATGCAAATCAGTCTTGACCCTGTGCCCAATGGGAACAGTCCAGTCCGAACTGCCAGGCCAGGTCCTCCCTGGACTGGAAACAAGCATCCTAGGACCAGTTTCGGGTTTTCACCCCTCTTCAGCCAAGATAGCTTGATTCCAGTGGCATGCAGAGCACGGGACTCACGTCTGAGCATACCCGTCCCACTCAGGGTGACAAATGCAAAAAGAACTATTGATGGACAGAATGCAGAACAATGTCATACATTCACCCCAGTACAGAGATCTGGGCCTAAATCCATAATTTTTTACTCACCATGCCATTCCATTTTGGACCTAGCCATATGCAAATCAGTCTTCACCCTGTGCCCAATGGGAACAGTCCAGTCCGAACTGCCAGGCCAGGTCCTCCCTGGACTGGAAACAAGCAACCTAGGACCGGTTTCGGGGTTTCACCCCTCTTCAGCCAAGATAGCTTGATTCCAGTAGCATGGAGAGCACGGGACTCACCTGTGAGCATACCCGTCACACTCGGGGTGACAAATGCAAAAAGAACTATTGATGGACAGAATGCAGAACAAAGTCATACATTCACCCCAGTACAGAGATCTGGGCCTAAATCCATCATTTGTTTGCTCACCATGCCATTCCATTTTGGACCCAGCCATATGCAAATCAGTCTTGACCCTGTGCCCAATGGGAACAGTCCAGTCCGAACTGCCAGGCCAGGTCCTCCCAGGACTGGAAACAAGCATCCTAGGACCGGTTTCGGAGTTTCACCCCTCTTCAGCCAAGATAGCTTGATTTCAGTGGCATCAAGAGCACGAGACTCACGTCTGAGCATACCCGTCCCACTCGGATTGACAAATGCAAAAAGAACTATTGATGGACAGGATGCAGAACAATGTGATACATTCACCCCAGTACAGAGATTTGGGCCTAAATCCATCGTTTTTTTGCTCACCCTGCCATTCCATTTTGGACCCAGCCATATGCAAATCAGTCTTGACCCTGTGCCCAATGGGGACCGTCCAGTCCGAACTGCCAGCTCAGGTCCTCCCTGGACTGGAAACAAGCATCGTAGGACCGGTTTCGGGGTTTCACCCCTCTTCAGCCAAGATAGCTTGATTCCAGTGGCATGGAGAGCACGGGACTCAAGTCTGAGCATACCCGTCACACTCGGGGTGACAAATGCAAAAAGAACTATTGATGGACTGAATGCAGAACAATGTCATACATTCACCCCAGTACAAAGATCTGGGCCTAAATCCATCATTTTTTTGCTCACCATGCCATTCCATTTTGAACCCAGCCATATGCAAATCATTCTTGACCCTGTGCCCAATGGGAACAGTCCATTCCGAACTGCCAGCACAGGCCCTCCCTGGACTGGAAACAAGCATCCTAGGACCGGTCCATCCATGTTTTGCCATTGTACAACATTCCGTCCATCATCTTGTGTGTTTTGCTGTTCGCCCTATGTGGGAAGGGTATACCCAGACGTGGGTCCCGTGCTCACTACACCACTGGAGGCAAGCTATCCTGGCTGAAGAGGGGTGAAACCCCGAAACCAGTCCTAGGATGTTTGATTCCGGTCCAGGGAAGACATGGCTTGGCAGTTCGGGCTGGACTTTTCCCAGGAGGCTCAGGGTCAAGACTGATTTGCACATGGCCATGTCTGAACTGGGGTGGTGAGCAAAATAACGATGTATTAAACCCAGATCTGTGACTGGGGGTGAATTTTTTGCCATTGTGCAACATTCCGTCCATCACCTTGTGTGTTTTGCTGTTTGCCCTATGCGGGAAGGGTATGCCGAGACGTGCGCCCCGTGCTCACTGCGCCACTTGAGTCAAGCTATCCTGGCTGAAGAGGGTTGAAACCCCGAAACCGTTCTTAGGATGCTTGATTCCGGTCCAGGGAAGACATGGCTTGGCAGTTCGGGCTGGACTGTTCCCAGGATGCACAGGGTCAAGACTGATTTGCATATGCCCATGTCTGACCTGGGGTGGTGTGGTGAGCAAAATAACGATGGATTAAACCCAGATCTGTGACTGGGGGTGAATGTTTTGCCATTGTGCAACATTCCGTCCATCATCTTGTGTGTTTTGCTGTTCGCCCTATGTGGGAAGGGTATGCCCAGACGTGGGTCCCATGCTCACTACGCCACTGGAGTCAAACCATCCTGGCTGAAGAGGGGTGAAACCCTGAAACCGGTCCTAGGATGTTTGATTCCGGTCTAGGGATGACATGGCTTGGCAGTTCAGGCTGGACTGTTCCCAGGAGGCACAGGGTCAAGACTGATTTGCATATGGCCTTGTCTGAACTGGGGTGGTGTGGTGAGCAAAATAACGATGGATTAAACCCAGATCTGTGAAACAAGCATCCTAGGACCGGTCCATCCATGTTTTGCCATTGTACAACATTCCGTCCATCATCTTGTGTGTTTTGCTGTTCGCCCTATGTGGGAAGGGTATGCCCAGACGTGGGTCCCATGCTCACTACGCCACTGGAGTCAAGCCATCCTGGCTGAAGAGGGGTGAAACCCTGAAACCGATCCTAGGATGTTTGATTCCGGTCTAGGGATGACATGGCTTGGCAGTTCGGGCTGGACTGTTCCCAGGAGGCACAGGGTCAAGACTGATTTGCATATGGCCTTGTCTGAACTGGGGTGGTGTGGTGAGCAAAATAACGATGAATTAAACCCAGATCTGTGACTGGGGGTGAATGTTTTGCCATTGTGCAACATTCCGTCCATCATCTTGTGTGTTTTGCTGTTCACCCTAAATGGAAAGGATATGCCCAGACGTGGGTCCCGTGCTCACTACGCCACTGGAGTCAAGGTATCCTGGCTGAAGAGGGGTGAAACCCCAATACCACTCCTAGGATGCTTGATTCCGGTCCAGGGAAGAAATGGCTTGGCAGTTCGGGCTGGACTGTTCCCAGGAGGCACAGGGTCAAGACTGATTTGCATATGGCCATGTCTGAACTGGGGTGGTGTGGTGAGCAAAATAACGATGGATTAAACCCAGATCTGTGACTGGGGGTGAATGTTTTGCCATTGTGCATCATTCCGTCCATCATCTTGTGTGTTTTGCTGTTCACCCTATGTGGGAAGGTTATGCCCAGACGTGGGTCCCGTGCTCACTACGCCACTGGAGGCAAGATATCCTGGCTGAAGAGGGGTGAAACCCCGAAACCGGTCCTAGGATGTTTGATTCCGGTCCAGGGAAGACATGGCTTGGCAGTTCGGGCTGGACTGTTCCCAGGAGGCACAGGGTCAAGACTGATTTGCATATGGCCATGTCTGAACTGGGGTGTTGTGGTGAGCAAAATAACTATGGATTAAACCCAGATCTGTGACTGGGGGTGAATGTTTTGCCATTATGCAACATTCCGTCCATCATCTTGTGTGTTTTGCAGTTGGAAACAATGGACAGAAGGTTATGGTATGGAGGAGGTTTGTGGGTCTCAGAAGGCTTACAGGGCTGCCTGAGTACTTGATACATTATTGGTGGGGGCGTGGAGGGCTTTTGATCGTCGCACTGCACCTGAGGAATACTCACCCCACTGTTGCTTTACAACATGCCTGTGCGCATGCGCTCAGGGCGCTCTTACTGATGGAGGCATCTACTGCAGGACATCTGACAAGAAGATGTGATCATGCCCCACCTAGGGGTAGAATTACTAGCATGGGAGCAGGGCTGGCAGGCAAACCTGTGGCAATGCAGTCAAATCTGCAGTACTAACATGACAGCCTAAACAATTCTGACATGCTATGTGCTATTTATAACAATAAATTAAGCTTCAATAAAAGTGTGCTTAGGGTCCATAAGACCCAAATGCTGAAGGATAAAAAATTAAACATGGAAATTGCTCTTACGTTCAGGTTTCAGTAGTAATAGAAGGTCCAATGTGGAGTTTCTGCCCTGGTTTGTGCCAACATTTCATTACCAAAGCCTTTGCCTTGATAACATTTATTTTATGTAGCTCAGACTCAAGCTGATTAGAAAATTCATCCCTGGAACACTTTAAATATTTCTGAAGATTAACTTACCTTCTTAACTACGATTTTGGTACCAATATCATAACAATGATTTCTAGAGGTTTAGCTGAATTCTGTCTTTGTGAACATAAGTCAAAAGCCAATCTCACTAGGCAGCAGACTCCAACAGTCTTTTCAACTCACTCTCTTTTTCTTGCCCAGAACATTGGGCGAGTCGAATTCTTGCAGAAGTAGCGCTCTGTTCGATAGTAATGGGCTTTTGGGCTCACTGGCCCTTGCTTTAACTCTGCTATCAGCAAGTAAAATAAACTGAATTGAAAGATCTGCAACTAAAAAGATCAACCCACCACTGAGTTTATGAGTCACGAGGCACTTGTTGACAGCTGGATCAAACAAATGCAGACACGACCTTCTGTTGATGTTACAAGTCTAAGTTAAAGGTGGTCTTCCAGACACACACTGGGCACACATTGGGACAACAAGAGAGTAGATATAAGGAGGTTCCTCTTTGCTGGGGAGAAGAGTATTCATAGTTTGCACGACGAGACTCAGAAGCAGACTGGCTGAGGGCAAGCAGGTGAGGTGTTATTTATTACACTTTCTTCCAATGTTTTGACAAACCCAAGAGTTTTGCTTTCTGAGATTCTTACAGAAACACAGGATGGGCTGCAAACTATAGGTGGCGACACCTGGAGATGTTACAGCGATTTATTTAGGTCTTATTTCCTATAACTCTGCATGGCTACTCTGTAACTCTAGGATTCTACCTGCTCCAAATTTCAATGCTTCTCCTACGTGGGAGGAGTAGATTAGATTTACAGTGTCTGACTGCCACCTACAGGCCCTAACCTTCCATTTGATTACATGTGAGTCACCCCTAAGGTAGGCCCAAGGTAGCCCTGTGGGTAGGGTGCAGTCTATGTGAAAGGTTGGACATGTACTGGTGTGTGTGACATGTCTTGACAGTGTAATACAATGAAGTGTATTTTGGTTTTCGCAATGGAAAGGCTATCTGTCCCATAGGATAGAATGGGAGTTTATTTATAACACCTTATTTTCAGAGTTTTATATAGCGCTAACTTGACCCAAATTGGATATTAGAGCGCTTTACATAGCACCAGTTGCATTACATGAGGACACATTCATTTTTGTTAGGCACGGGGAGATTAAGTGATTTTCCCAGAATCACAGGCTGTTCAGCATCATTGCCGAGACTCGAACCCAGTTCCCCAGATTTGAGATCAACCTCCGTAGCCGTTAGGCCAACTCCTCACCCAAACCTTAGTATAACTTCCCTTTGGGACAAAGTAGACAGTAAATATTATTTCCATGTTGTGTGTTTGAAAATACCACTTTTAGAAAGTGGGTATTCTCTTGTTTAGCCATCCTGTGTACCTCGGCTGCTTTATGGAGTGACTGTCTGGCTTTGGGGGAACAGGGGCTGGGGATGTGCATTCTCTCAGACAGCTGGGCTAAATTCAGAGTAGTGGGAGGAGATTTCCTTGCACCTGCATAGGCCTGGTCGGCCTTACACAATGCTGTCTCCACCTCCTGTCTGGAAGCTGGACCATAGAGGACATAACTGGTTTTAACTGAGCATAGACCATTGCTGCCACAAGAGAACAAAAAGAGAAATTGAGTATAAATGTTGGGCCCAGATCCTAGAACTTTGAATGCTTCTGGACTGGAGAGGAACCTTTGCCAAGGAGAAGAGCTGGGAAAGCTGTAGGAGAAGTACTGCCCATTTGCTGTGTGCTGTCTGGGGTTGGCCTGCAGTTGCTGTTTATACCAAGTAGAGGACAAAGACTTTTCTGTGTGCTGTGTATCCTGCTTCAAAGAAGATCTCCAAGGCCTTGAAGTAGAGCTGGTTTCCTGTTCTGAAGTCTCATGGACACAAAGACTTCACCACCAGCTCCTCTGAACTTCCTTGCTGGGAGTTCTGACCTGCCAAGATGAACCTGTTCCTGTGTTGGGCTTCTGGAGGTTGTCCCTGCTTCTGAGAGCTGGGAAAAGAGAAGCACCTAGAGAAGTATGAGGCATCCGCACCTATTTCCGATGCAACACCGCTGTGCGGGAAGAATTCCTATACATATCCATTGTGCCGCTGAAGAAACCAACGCAACACCTGCACTCTGCTGGAGAAATCACTGCATGCCAAGTCGCGCGCACCGATCTTTGAAGTCTGAGATCACTGCACTGACTCTGATGCAGGCCCTGCTGTGTGATGGCAAGAACAGGCGTATTGTGGGATCGCGGATGGGGAGATCAACACAGGTTTGTTGCTGCTGCATCGAGAACCGACCTATCCCTGAATCCCCATGCATTGCACCGTGGCACCAAGTCTATAACAGTGCTGGGGCCACAGTAGGAAACTGAGAAGTAACATCCCCGCACAGTAAGAACCAATGCATCACCTCCTCTTCAGTAAGGAGCCGACACATCACCTCCCCTGCGTGGCAGCAAGGAACCGACAAATCACGTACCCTGGAGCAAGGATCCTACGAATCACCTTACCGTGCATAAGGAACCATTGCATCATCTTCCCTGCAGCTGTTTTTGTTAATGATTTTGACTCATCAAAGGTACTTTGTGTTGGAAGTGTAGCATCTATAGCTTGCTATGGAGAGAACTGTTTTTACCTTTTTGAAGTCATACCTGTATGTGAGATTTTTGTTGTTTTGGTCTTGTTTGGTTTAGATGCAGATTACTTATTTTTCTAAACTGGAGGGGTGTACATTTATAGTGTTTTCACTGTTACTGTAGGTGTGTATGTAGGTGTGTATGTAAATGCTTTAGACACTGCCTCTGAAATAAGCCTGTCTGCTCATACCAAGCTACCAAGTGGGTGAGCAGTGGTTATTTTAAAAGTGTATACCCCTTACCCTGACTAGGAAGAAGGGTCCCTACTTCGACAAAGTGCAAACATTTGCCAACTTGATACGCCCATTTGTAATACTGAGTCAATGTAAATATTTTCCAACTAGACTGTATGGAAATAAAGCATGTAATTTAGAAGAAGGGGGAGTAATTATCTATTTTTCTGTGATTATTGTTAGAAGGAGGAAAAGCAAAGGGGAACAGAACGCGCAATAGTGACGAGGCATTCACACTAGTTGAATATATTGTTGCAGTTTGCTTTTATAGTGAGAATAAACATTTGGTCCCATTCATTCATCAAAGCTACAGAAATTCAGTTCCATCAGTGAAAGCGAAGGCGAGGAGTGACATAGTATTTTAAGAGCTGGAAGCAATGTGAACTGAAACACCACTCTGGTCCACTCAGCACTGCAGAACGCCTTCAATTACAGGTCGGCTGGGAATGAGCATCTTGGCCCAATGCTGAGGTTTACAAAGCCTGGAATATTACCTAGGGCACCAGACTTTTCTTTGTCATTTCTGATGATATCATTATTTGGAGTTGATGTGTTGGTATAGTTGGAGGCAACAACCGCTTCCAGTGGTTCCTGATTTAGACATTCTCTCTTTTTGTTGCTTCACTTGCAATCAATCTTCTAATGGTGTTCCGTCTGGTTTGGCAGTGTAACTGTCTGCAAGATGTATTATTATAAGTTATCCAAAACACATAGAGTAGACTTCATTCCCACACAAAATAGCATTACTCAATCAATCGGATTTTCTAAAGCGCAACTTATCACCTGTGAGGGTCTGCAGGTACGAGGGGGTTCTTCGCAGCTCTGAGCGAGTTGTTGAAGAACCAGATGTCCAGGCTCTTTCTGAAATCCAATAGGGTTGGTGCAGATCATAGGGACCAGTTGTTCCAGAGTGGTTGTGTGCAAGGTGGGAGAAGGAGTGGCTTCCGCTTCTGTGGATACAGGTGGTGTTGTTGTGGAGGGAGGAGGAGCAGAGTAGTCTAATGGGCTGGTGGAGTTTTACTCTCTGGTTGGGGTAAACTGGGCCCTTGTTGAGGAGGGTTTTGTGGGTGTTGTGTTTCGATCTAGATGCCCGTACATAGGTTTCCCTGAATCATGTCCTTATTTAGGCATAGAATCCCAGTCCTTATTTAGGCATTATCCATGCAATCCAAATACAGGCATGGTCACCTACATCCGTCCACCCCACGTCACAAAGAGTTCTTAGGAACCAGACCCTTTAGCCGTATGGACTTTCCCTAGCTAGGATTATTGATTTCTCCAAGAACTCATCTATTATGCATGAACTACTATTCCTTAGGGGTTCAGCCATGACGTCTTACTCTGCCAGACTTTACGTCAATGCTAGAATTCCAAAACACCTTCCAGGTATAAATATACCTCCCCTTACCAAGGCAAACCACGGCACGGCTCGACACAACTTGACTGCACGGTTCGCCACGGCAAGTTCAGAAGAGACCATATCCCGGCCTGACGCACTGACCACACGCTGTCATCCCTGCTCGCAGAGAATCCAGCTTCCAGTGTTCTGGCTCCCTTCGCTGGGTGTTAGAGTTTGAGACCTGGAAAGAGATTCCCACCTCTCTCATTCTAAAGGTATGGAGCTGACTAGAAACTAGAGGGACTCTTGGCATAGAAACTTAGTATGTACCATACTATAAGAAACAGCACCTACTTTTACCTCACACTACACTTAGGTTAGGTACATTGGGGTAGAACTATTTAGAAGCATCAGACGAGTATTCACTTTTTAGCCTGTGTTATTTATGTATGTATATATGAATATATGTCATTTCTAAAAGACAATGCTATTGCAGTATTATTTCTTCTTACTGCTTACGCTGTGCGCATTATATCTTGCTTACTGTCTAATGATTGTAACAGCTCATATCCCTTAGACGAGAAACAAGACTGTTCAATAAATCCTTTTATTGAAACGCCCATCTGTCTATTTTTGTGTAACTCTGGAGAAACTAAGCATGCACGATTGACTGAATGAAACTGTTATCTATTGTTTCCACGATTCTGAGACACGTTCCGATTCTAAGGGAAACAAAGTTGTCATGTCTATGGGGTTGTCAGAAACGAATCCCTTCTTGTGTATTCAAGAAGTTTCTAGTGACCTCTGAGTTAGCTGGCACACACAAAGTAATTAAGTTTAATGTACTCGATAGGAGCACACTGACCTTAGTCCTATGCAAAAACTATAGTGTTTATTATTCCAATGCGCAGAGCCTATAAGGGAAATAGGAACTACACTACATGGGTTTGATTGAGGAGTTTTTAAGTGGCAGCGTTTTCTGATGGGGAACCAGTGTAGAGTTCTGAGGTGGGGGGTCATGTGGGTTCAACTCAGGAGGTTGAGGACGAGCAGAGCATCCGCATTCTGTATTGTTTGCAGCCTATTTTGGAGATGGGTGTTGATCCCTATGTATAGGGCATTGCTAGTGTCCAGGCAGCTGATGACAAGATCCTGGGTCATGGTGCTTCTCGTGTCTGCGGGGAGCAATTTGAAGATTTTCTCCAGCATGCGGAGTATGAGAAAGCTTGCTGAGGCAACGGCGTTCACCTGTCTACACATGAATAAGTTGCTGTCGAGAATAATGTCTAAGTTGTTAGCGTGATTTGCTGGCTCAGTAGGTGGGCCCAGTTCGGTGGGTCTCACCTCATGTATTAAGTACCAAAAGTATCATCCAATCTTCTTGGCAGTGCTTCCTCTGGCAGCCATGTGGGACTGTTTTATCTTTTGATAGTCCACTCCACCGTCACACTGTACGGTAAATTGTTTACCACTTTGACACATTCTATACAGAAACCAAATTCATTTGTAATACCTTTTCCTTGCATTTGTAAAGCCATCAGGGTACTCTCTAATAAAATAAAATAAAATGTATTTGTGCATACAATACAAGTGAACTTCAGTTGTGATTGACTGCGGTGCAGTTAAAACCAAGCTTATAGTATCTTTTAATGCTTGCATTTTGTTTTTGTTGTATAGGTTAAGGTTCTACTTCTTTTGAAGCATCCAAAAAACATTGCGTGTACCCAAGTAGCACTGTGTGTACTTATAGGCCTCTTTGATTATGTCTCTAATCATTGTGCAAGTTGTAGGAAGGTAACAAAATATAAAAATAGGAAAAGTTGGGGCAATAGTTTTGTCACTGAAAAGTTGTTTTTTATTTTCGTGATAGGTAAGTTGATCCCTCACAAGATGCATGTGGAAGCGTTTCTCTTCCACTGTGGCAGCTCAAATGAAGGAACGTCCAGGAAACTGTTTGTTAGACCTGTCAGCCTCATGGTTGTCCTATCCATATTTCTTTGATTTCCTAAAACATAGTGACATTGGCTTACACCCAATTGGCACATTTAGTTTACTTATAAGCCCCTAGTAAAGTGGTACTACCTGTGCCAAGGGCCTGTAAATTGAATGCTATTAGTGTGTCACGATCCGCGCTCGGGTGGCGCTGAGTGACGCATCTCCTCGACCCCTGGACTACGACCGAGCAACTCGGCGACCGCAAGAACTACATCCCCCAGAGCTCCCGGTAGTTCACGTCCCACGTGACAGTTCACGCTGCCGGAAACGTTGAAAAGCAGCCAATCCCGGAGAAGCAGTGCCGATGATTCTCTGAAGCCTTCGGTAACGCCAGACCCGAGCGGAAGGTCCTCCTCGGCGACTTGACCTCCAGACCACGAGAGACGCCGACTACGCCTCGACGCCTCCTTGTTCCTCGCTGGACAGCTTGTGAGTATTGAGGCAGACAACGCCCACGGATTTACGGGCATCTACACCTGGGGGTTTCACTCCTCTGCTCCCGCCTCCTCCTGGAGCATTGAGTAGCAGCGCAACGCCACAGGCAACGCCCAAGGATTTCCGGGCATCTCCACCTGGGGGTTTCGCTCCTCTGCTCCCGGCTCCTCCTGGAGCATTGAGTCGCAGCGAAACACCGCAGGCAGTGCCCACGGATTTCCGGGCCCCAGCATTCCCACAGAATCGCGCTCCTCGGCTCGAGACCTTGCTGAGCCTAGAGTAGCAGCGCAGACTCTTGACACAACTCATCTCCGCGACTCTGATCGCCACTGCTAGGTTCTTTACAGTTCCGTGACGTAACGGTGCTGGAGAACTTCGTGCGCACAGAATAGAGGAGAAGACACCCCTCTCGTTCCTCCCCCGGAAAGAGACGACCGGTAAGAGAGTAACACCAAGGGGAAGCCTGGGGGCCGGGTGAAGGGAGCCATCACTCATTGTGTGTTTGTCTATTCACAGGTTTCGCGCCCAGCCGTCCCTTCCCGTCCTTCCCTCGCTCACCTACCCCTTTCGTCCGAGTGTATTACACATCCGCCGGACTAGGGGCAGATGAGAGGTGGACCCCTTTAAGCTTCAGCGTCATCCTGAGGAGCGGAACCAGTGGGATCCCGACAGAATCATCGGCCCACGAATTATCTCCTCCCGATCACGCTGTCGTAGACCATGACTACCTTAGAGGACGTGGTAGCCGCTCTTGCCCTAGTGCAAGCAGAATTAGCTGCTTCCCGTTCAGACACAGTATAGGGAAAGGGGTCCCAGAGTATATGAAATATAGAGCACACTGAATAGAATAAATTTAAAAATTGAATCAACAAAAAGGAAGCGTGAGTGTTGTTTAATCACACTCTGCACTGGTATCAAGTCATTTCAGATACAACAACAATTCCAATTAAACAAAATGAGGTGCAAGAGAGTGCCCAGGGAGGGGGGGGGGGGGAAAGGGGAACGTGTGGATAGTGATATTTTAGGAAGGAGGGGGTTAAGTGACACAACAATTCAGAACAATATCACAACTTAATTGTTTGGGCAAAATATTTCATGCCACATATTCAGACTGACATAAATTCGTTGAGACATGTGATCATTTGAAAACCCATGTACATAAAAGAGAACACAGTGTAAAATACACTATTGAGGTACTGGTATGGATGATAAGTCGACGTTTCGACCCCTTAAACCCAAAAGGGTGGATAGGTAATTGAATTCCTTATTGACGGGGTCTTCATCAGGACAGGGTCGCAGGGGTGAAGGGAGTGGGGAAGGGCACCTGTATAATGAAACAATAGTGATTAAAAACGACTCTGGGGTCCTAGAGAAAGCATAAATAGGACTGATGGGAGGAAATCACCATAGTTACCGTTAAATGAATTCTTGGCTGAATCGCGGATAACGGGGCAGTAGGGCTCCCAAGGTGGAGAACGAAGACACCTGAAAATAAAGTGTCAGGGTGAGGGGGAGGCTAATCACGTAGCTGAAAAAGCAGACTAAAAAGTTGATGACTCACTGAATGACGAAGTCTCAGGATAGCGAATTAGGAACTCAGTCTAAGCCGTGGAAGTGGACCATCGGTGAAAGGCGTGGAATAAATCGCATTCGATTATTACTTCTACAAAAGAACATATCAATAAAGTATTGAAAACGCTACTGAGGAAAAGGGTAACAGGTTCCAGGAACCAATTCACAACATCCGTGATGACTCATAATATAGGTTTAAATAGTCATGAGGCTCAGGTCATGTCAGGAGATGGATTACTGAAATTAGACCTGTATATCATACAGTTGACAGCCTCCAAAATCAAATCGCGCACTCTCAACTTGTGAACTAAATGCGGGGAAAAAAATATATAGGGATGGTCCTGCATTCAAGAAGGTTAACAGAAAGACAGAAGCCAACTCGTAGACAAAGGCGCTGAGGACCGAGGTTACCCAGCGCTAGTTCAACAAAAGAGGGAGGAGGGAGAGCCTTACCGAGCCACAAGGAGGAAGCGCTGAATCAACCCGTAGTGGATGGACCGGCGCCGCGTCTGGGGGTGATTATATGACGTGAAAAAGCACGCCGTCCGCCACGCTGCGTACCGGCGCGGGCAGCCGCTAGATGCTGGCAAAAGAGGGTAATAGAAAAAAGACATCCGAAAGGTGTCTCCGTTGTGGAGTTGAAGCGGCGTGGGAAACTAAATAAACACTAAAGATTAAAGGAGTAAGGGGTCGAAGCATCGGCACCAAAAACATAATTATTTCTTAGAACCAACAAATAGCCCTCGTATCGTAGAACAAGCATACAATTTGAATTTACAGAACCCTTCTTGCTGGGCGCTCACACGTCAGAAAGTGTACATGATACAAAAAGGTGTACTGGATCGAATATTTACACCTAAAATCAAATAGCGATACATAAGACATTTCAACATAATTGGTTAATGTTTTAGGTCAAGGTGCTTTGAAAAATAATGAAAAGTCCAAAACGGGCTGTATAAACATTACGAATAAACTGAAAATAAAAAGTTCAATTTAACAAAAGCAATTGACAGTTGTAATTATTAAAACACAGCAGGTAAAGAGAATGAAGGGAGTAGCATCTCGGGATTATGTTCAGAAGAATGTTTAAAGTAATATACAGTATAGGAACGAGTCAGCTGTTTAGATCGCCTAACCACCCTATCTGCTGAGGCAGGCTAATTGGGCATTACTTGGATCGAGTTCATTTAGACCATTATTGATTGTATCCAGACGGATCATGAGTTTGGATTCCCTCATAGTAAGGAGTGAGGTAATGTCACCACCTCTCGGACCCAGTTGGATTTTTTCAATGACTAGCCATTGCATTTGGTCAGGACTGTGGCCCAGTAAATCATAGTGTTCAACCAAGGGCGCTCCTGCAACACTGCATCTGATCCTGCTCTGATGTTGGAGGACCCTTGCTTTTATTTTTTGCTGTGTTTGGCCGATGTACAGGAAACCGCAAGGACACGTGATCCCATAGACAACATTCGTAGAATTGCAGTTCGTTTGGGTACGCAGCGTAATAGTGTGGTGTTTGTAGACAAACTCTTTAGTGTGTATGGTTGTTGAACAAGCTTTGCAGGATCCACATTTGTAGTGTCCTATGATGGGAGATAGGTTCCAAAGTGACTGGATGGTCGGCTCAACTTGGTCTTCCATAAAGGAATGTACCACGTAGTCTTTAATGCTCGTGGCCTTTTTGAAGGAATGCATGGGCAAGTTCGGTTGTTCAATTTCAGTTGAGACCAGATTCCAATGTTTGTTAATGATTTTCTTAATGGCGTTGCTTCTTGTCGAAAAGGTAGTCACACAGATCATTTTATTTGAAATAGAGTCGTCACGATCCTTCGCCACCAGGAGTGTTTCCCTTGGATTATACCAAGCCCTCTTCTGGGCTCTCTTGACCAAACGTTTAGGATAGCCCCTTGAGATCAATCTAGTGCTTAAATCTTCAGATTCTGAAAGATAGTCTAAACGTTTGGTACAATTCCTCCGAATCCTCAAAAATTGTCCAATTGGAAGGTTGTCACGCAACCCGCGTGGATGGTAGCTGCTATACCTTAAGAGGGAGTTTCGCTCGGCAGATTTCCTGTATAGGGTAGTGCATAGTTGGTTGTTCTCACTGAAAATCTTTAGATCAAGGAAAGGTATCTCCAGGGCGTCGGATTGGATGGTGAATTGGATGTCCAGATCGCGTTGGTTCAACCACTCGTGGAAAGATTCAAGTAGCGCGGCATCACCATTCCAGATGAGCAAAATGTCGTCGATGTATCGTTTCCATAAATCGATATGACAATAGAAGGGGTTGTTGTTCAGGACGTATAGTTGTTCAAAATTGTCCATGTACAGAATGGCTAGATCTGGCGCGAAGGCTGCCCCCATCGCCACTCCCTTTGTCTGGACATAGTAGTTCCCTTGGAAATAGAAAAAATTCTTCGTCATCGCAATTGTCAAGAGCGCCAAGATGAATTCGGTGGGTACTCTCATTGGAGTTGTTCGTTGATTCAAGACATCCCTGATGACACCCAATGCTGGTTCTTGAGGAATACTTGTGTATAAAGACACAATGTCACAAGTTACAAGTAGCTGTTCTTTTGGATCAAAAGGTCTCTGGTCAACCAGGGTAATGACTTGCATTGTGTCCCTCAAATAGGTTTCCGTCTTTTCTGCGATGGGTTTCAGAAAGAAATCTATGTATTTACAGAGTGGTTCTAGAAGTGAACCACAACCGGACACGATGGGGCGACCCGGCGGACGAAGAATGTCTTTGTGGATCTTAGGTAGAGTGTAAATCGTGGGTAATCGTGGGCACTTCTGATTAAGGTAATCAAATTCTAGTTTGCTCAAGTAGCCCAGGTCCAACGCCTCAGTGGTGATTCGATGTATCTCATCTGCCAAGTCTTTTGTGGGATCGGATCTCAATAGGGAATAGCTCACCCCATCTTGGAGTTGTCTCATGATTTCGGATTTATAGGCACTGGTGTCCTGCACCACTATGGCCCCACCCTTATCGGCGGATTTAATCACAATATCCTTGTTGTTCTTGAGAGTTAACAATGCAGCTTTCTCAGGTTTACTTGTGTTGGGTATGATATGTTTATAGGTTAATAGCAGAGTATTAACATCATTCAAAACCATATTTTCGTAGGCCAGGATTCTGTTGCTCATTGCATTGGTAGGTGGCACGAACTTAGATGGGACCCGAAGTCCTGTGAAGGATTTGGACAAGTTACTCTCGGAGTTTTTGAAAAAATACCTAAGGCGGATTTTTCGGAAAAAGCCATGTAATTCTGATTTGAGGTTAAATGCATTAGGATGGGCCGTAGGGACAAAGGCCAGACCTTTAGAAAGGATTTGTTGTTCGTCTGCGCTCAAGACATAGGAAGAGATGTTGACTACAGGGCTGTTGTTGGCCACTACCATCTGTAAACCTTCCGTCTCGTTGAGATCTCGCCATGGTTCTCCGGTTGGAACCGAACCTGCTTGGGGATCGTGCCTCTGCCTCTGTCCCAATTCGTCATTGGTGGATTCTGTTGACCTCGCGGTGGTCCTCTTGGCCAGTTGCCCCTGCCACGTGGTGGTCTCCATTGTCCTTCCCCTAAAAAAGGAAAATAACCTTGGGGGGGGTACCAGTTATCACGATAATTGTAGTCGTAGCTTGGGCCGTGCGTCTCCTGATCACTGTCTGAACTCACTGTGGAGTCGGAAAATGTAGAGTAATTCCTCCTTCCCCTGTAGCCACCTCTGCCTCGACCCGTGAATCTACCAGAATTATCTTGTTTGTAGTAGTCGTCGGTGAGGTAGGGATAGACGTTTTTCTTATCGTAGAATCTGATATCCTTGGAGAGTTTATCAAGCTTCTTATTTTGGGTGGTGGTTTCAAAATCCTTTAGTGATTTGGAAAGATTTTCAAGAGCATTCTTAGCGTTGATCAAAGTAGAATCCCCAGCAATCTCTTGTTTCAGGGCTGTAATCTCTCTCGTCAGTGTGTGAACCTGTTCTGCCGCTGTCTCCACGCCTAAGACCATCCAATATCTCGAGGCGTTATTGGCAATGAAGCTAAACCCTTCCTTGAATTTGGGTATATCAATGAAGATCGCAGGTTCGTTCCTGATCTGGAGTCCAACAGGTATAATGCCTGCCTGTAGGTACTTGGTGAGCAGATGACCATGAAGTTTGGTGCGTATCAACTTTTTCTCAAGACGTTCGAGTTTGGCTACTTTATCGTTAAGTGTAAAGTCTATGTTGGGTGTATCGGATGAAAGGAAAAGGTTCCTAGGGTCCTGCAGGAGCTGGTTAATGTATTCCTCAGTATACGAAAGAGTTTCACTCTCCACCATTGTAAATGGAAGAATCTCATAAAATACCTCGCAGGTGGGTACCTGCACTTAGGTCATTAGAAAAAGGGGTATACCCAAAAATCACTGGGACCTGGGTGTCGAACAGTATAGGGAAAGGGGTCCCAGAGTATATGAAATATAGAGCACACTGAATAGAATAAATTTAAAAATTGAATCAACAAAAAGGAAGCGTGAGTGTTGTTTAATCACACTCTGCACTGGTATCAAGTCATTTCAGATACAACAACAATTCCAATTAAACAAAATGAGGTGCAAGAGAGTGCCCAGGGAGGGGAGGGGGGGGGGGAAAGGGGAACGTGTGGATAGTGATATTTTAGGAAGGAGGGGGTTAAGTGACACAACAATTCAGAACAATATCACAACTTAATTGTTTGGGCAAAATATTTCATGCCACATATTCAGACTGACATAAATTCGTTGAGACATGTGATCATTTGAAAACCCATGTACATAAAAGAGAACACAGTGTAAAATACACTATTGAGGTACTGGTATGGATGATAAGTCGACGTTTCGACCCCTTAAACCCAAAAGGGTGGATAGGTAATTGAATTCCTTATTGACGGGGTCTTCATCAGGACAGGGTCGCAGGGGTGAAGGGAGTGGGGAAGGGCACCTGTATAATGAAACAATAGTGATTAAAAACGACTCTGGGGTCCTAGAGAAAGCATAAATAGGACTGATGGGAGGAAATCACCATAGTTACCGTTAAATGAATTCTTGGCTGAATCGCGGATAACGGGGCAGTAGGGCTCCCAAGGTGGAGAACGAAGACACCTGAAAATAAAGTGTCAGGGTGAGGGGGAGGGGGAATGACGAAGTCTCAGGATAGCGAATTAGGAACTCAGTCTAAGCCGTGGAAGTGGACCATCGGTGAAAGGCGTGGAATAAATCGCATATTTTTTTCCCCGCATTTAGTTCACAAGTTGAGAGTGCGCGATTTGATTTTGGAGGCTGTCAACTGTATGATATACAGGTCTAATTTCAGTAATCCATCTCCTGACATGACCTGAGCCTCATGACTATTTAAACCTATATTATGAGTCATCACGGATGTTGTGAATTGGTTCCTGGAACCTGTTACCCTTTTCCTCAGTAGCGTTTTCAATACTTTATTGATATGTTCTTTTGTAGAAGTAATAATCGAATGCGATTTATTCCACGCCTTTCACCGATGGTCCACTTCCACGGCTTAGACTGAGTTCCTAATTCGCTATCCTGAGACTTCGTCATTCAGTGAGTCATCAACTTTTTAGTCTGCTTTTTCAGCTACGTGATTAGCCTCCCCCTCACCCTGACACTTTATTTTCAGGTGTCTTCGTTCTCCACCTTGGGAGCCCTACTGCCCCGTTATCCGCGATTCAGCCAAGAATTCATTTAACGGTAACTATGGTGATTTCCTCCCATCAGTCCTATTTATGCTTTCTCTAGGACCCCAGAGTCGTTTTTAATCACTATTGTTTCATTATACAGGTGCCCTTCCCCACTCCCTTCACCCCTGCGACCCTGTCCTGATGAAGACCCCGTCAATAAGGAATTCAATTACCTATCCACCCTTTTGGGTTTAAGGGGTCGAAACGTCGACTTATCATCCATACCAGTACCTCAATAGTGTATTTTACACTGTGTTCTCTTTTATGTACATGGGTTTTCAAATGATCACATGTCTCAACGAATTTATGTCAGTCTGAATATGTGGCATGAAATATTTTGCCCAAACAATTAAGTTGTGATATTGTTCTGAATTGTTGTGTCACTTAACCCCCTCCTTCCTAAAATATCACTATCCACACGTTCCCCTTTTCCCCCCCCCCCCTCCCTGGGCACTCTCTTGCACCTCATTTTGTTTAATTGGAATTGTTGTTGTATCTGAAATGACTTGATACCAGTGCAGAGTGTGATTAAACAACACTCACGCTTCCTTTTTGTTGATTCAATTTTTAAATTTATTCTTTTCAGTGTGCTCTATATTTCATATACTCTGGGACCCCTTTCCCTATACTGTTCGACACCCAGGTCCCAGTGATTTTTGGGTATACCCCTTTTTCTAATGTCCCGTTCAGACACAGCCGCTCTACATACATGGATAGATCGGCTCCAAAGGAACCCCTTCGATGCAGGGACCCCGTTCCCGTCTGCGACCCAACCAGTAGTGGTAGAAATGCCCACACACGTCCCGTTGGCCCCTCCTGAACGCTTTCATGGGGACATACAGAAGGTACAAGTCTTCATGACCCAAGTCCTGTTGCATTTCCATTGTAAGCCAAAACTCTTCCATACCAACCAAGCCCGGGTAGCCTTTCTCATTTCCTACTTGGCAGGGGATGCGGCTCAATGGGCGGTTCCCATAGTCCGTCGCGACGAAGCCCTGTTATACGATTGGGATGCCTTCCGCACCGCCTTTGAAAGAACCTTTGACCGCAGAGCTGATACCTTCTCGGCGGACCGAGACCTGCTGAAACTACGGCAACACCCCAATGACTTTCTAGGCTACCTCAACAACTTTCGTCGGTTGGTGGCAGAAACCGACTGGCCAGAAACTAAACAGTCTGCCATCTTCTACGGAGGGTTAACGGACGAACTCAAGGACGTCATCGCCCAAATCGATCCCCAACCCCAGACCTGTTCGGCGATGGTGGAATTGGCCGCCCGTTTGGAGCATCGGCTCGGAGAACGAAAAGGGGACCAGAGGCGGAAAGATAAAACTCCGTTCCCCTATGACCATGCTCGAGCTTCGGAACAGACGGCCTCCAAGTCCGAGGCCATGGAAATCGGAACGGTGAGAGCCGCGCTAACCCTGAGCGAACGTGATCACCGCCGTAAACAAGGCCTGTGTTTGTACTGTGGGAAGAAGGGGCACTTCCTTCGAGAATGTCCGGTAAGGCCCAAGACGAGCAGAACACGCCCCGGACAGTCAGCTATGGCCACAGAAGAAGGCATCGCGGGAAACTCCAGAGCTTGAAGGTACCGGAAGGGAAGCCTCCAAGCCACCACTCCATCCCTTCCATGGAATCCGACACCTCTCGAGAACCCGATCACTTCTTCATCTCCCTGGAAGCAGTGATCAACCAGCAACCACAAACCATAAGAGCCATGATAGACTCCGGGGCTACCGGATGTTTCCTGGATCAACAGGAAGCTGAAAGGCTGGGGATTCAACTAACGCCCAAAGAACAGCCCGAACTCGTTTTTGCGGTCGACGGGAAGGAACTGGAGTCGGGACCCATCCGATTAGTCACCCCGTTTCTCTGGATAACCATAGGAGGGGACCATGGCGAGTGGCTGCAGTTGAACATCATACAAGCTCCCCGATGCAATCTGATCCTAGGCTTGCCGTGGTTACGAAAACACGAACCTACTATCAACTGGTCCACCAACACCATCTCGTTCCACTCCGCCTCATGCCACCGACGGTGCATCAGCCCAAACCCACACCCGAACACGATCCGAACCTCTGCCCAACATGTGGCAACTGCCGCGGAAAAGGACGTGGTGCTCCCTACTTGGTATCAACGTGCAGATGGCGGAAGAGCTACCCCCGCACCGAGAGTATGACTGCCGCATTGATCTGGTGCCAGGCGCGGTTGTTCCGTGTGGGAGGATATACGCCCTCACCGGGCCAGAAACTCTCCATTTGAAGGAGTATCTAGACACCTACCTCCGGTTAGGGTTCATCCGTCCCTCCCGGTCGCCCGCAGCGTCCCCGCTCTTCTTCATCCCGAAGACCAGTGGTGAGCTGAGATGTTGCATCGACTACCGCGCCCTCAACGCGCTGACGATTAAGAACAGATACCCCTTGCCACTGATTCCGGTTCTCCTGGAACAAGTCCGCGAAGCGCACATCTACACCAAGCTGGACCTCCGAGGGGCGTATCATCTGGTGAGAATGAGAGAGGGCGATGAGTGGAAAACCGCCTTCAAAACACGGTTCGGACTCTTCGAGTACTTAGTGATGCCGTTTGGACTATGTAACGCCCCGGCGGCCTTCCAGTTTTTCCTCAACGAGGTACTCCGTGAATTCCTGGATAGGTTCGTCGTGGTGTACATCGACGACATCCTGATATTTTCCACCACCCCGGAGGAGCACATCGTTCATGTCAGGCTCGTGCTACAAGCATTGAAAACCAACCGCCTCTTTTGTAAACTCACCAAATGCGAGTTCCATGTTACAACAGTGGAGTTTCTTGGAGTTCACCTAACCCCTACAGGACAGGTCATGTCCGTCCGAAAGGTGCAGGCGGTGGAACAATGGCCCCAGCCCCAGTCAGTCAAGGAAGTCCAAAGCTTCCTTGGCTTTGCAAACTTTTACCGCCGGTTCATTCACCACTTTTCTCACCTGGTATCACCTCTCACCAGACTAACACGAAAGAACGTGTCGTTCCACTGGTCTCCCGAGGCCCAACACTCGTTCGACCAGCTCAAAACGGCCTTTACATCCGCACCCATCCTGAGACACGCCCGGCCCGAGCTCCCCTTCATAGTGGAGGCAGATGCGTCCGACGTCGCCGTGGGAGCGGTCCTATCCCAACGCCATCCAGATACCGGCCACCTACACCCAGTGGCCTACATGTCCCGGAAATTGAACCCTGCCGAACACAACTACTCTGTGTCCGAAAAAGAACTACTTGCGATCCGGGAGGCGTTTGTGGAATGGCGACACTGGCTCATGGGAGCTCAGCACCAAGTCACGGTTTTCACGGACCACAGAAACCTCCAGTTCCTGCGATCTGCTCGACATCTCTCTCCCCGGCAACGTAGATGGATGTTGTTCTTCGCAGAATACCACTTTATAGTCACCTACCAGCCTGGCTCACAGAACCAAAAAGCCGATGCCCTTTCCCGGCAAGGTACGACCAACATGCCAACAGCGGAACCACAACGGGCTATCCTGTCCCCAAGTCAAGTGGTAGGAGGGGTGACAACAGACACCTTTCTGAAAGCAGTGAAGCGCGGACTCGCCACATTCGCTTGGAGATCTTGGTTAAAAGGACACAAAGAATGGAGCCTTCGACAAGGCGTCCCCATGTGTGGCCCCAGAATGCTAATCCCCACGCTTCCTCTGCGGAAGCTCGTTTTCCATTGGTGCCACGAACTACCCTGTGCAGGGCATACGGGAGGAACGAAAACCCTGGAGAAGGTATTGAGGCAGTTCTGGTGGCCGTCAGTAAGACCAGATGTGTTACTATGGGTAAAACGCTGTGACGTCTGTTCCCAAATGAAATCAGACCATCGTAAACCACAAGGCCTCCTACGACCCCTTCCTACACCCCAGACACCATGGGAAAGAATCTCGGTGGACTTCATCGTTGGGTTGCCCAAAGACCAGAACTGTACCGCTATCGTGGTGGTGATCGACTACCTTACCAAAATGGGACACTTTCTACCGTGTAAGCAGGTACCCACGGCAGGGGCATTGGCAAAACTCCTGTTGGTGAATGTGGTGCGACTCCATGGCCTCCCTAGCAGCATTGTTTCAGACAGAGGGTCCCAGTTTACGGCGCGGTTTTGGAAGGTCTGGTGTGCCGAA
The DNA here is from genome assembly GCF_964204655.1 of Triturus cristatus. NCBI lineage: Eukaryota > Metazoa > Chordata > Amphibia > Caudata > Salamandridae > Triturus > Triturus cristatus. Next base: position 215,385,690 of record NC_140590.1, read on the forward strand.
CTGGGCATTCAGTCATCCTTGTCCACCAGTTTCCATCCCCAGACCGACGGGCAGACCGAGAGACTTAACCAAACCCTGAAACAATTTCTCCGGTGTTATGTGGACAAGGCGTCGAATGCCTGGGTGGACTGGTTATGGGTTGCCGAGATCGCCTACAACGACTCCGTCCATACATCCACGCGACACACACCTTTCTTTCTTTCCTCAGGGTACCATCCTCAATTCTCCCCATTTAAACTCCCTCACACGAATCTCAGCGTTCCTGAGGTACAGGAAAGGCTTTCGGCGATTCGCCTAACCCTCACCAAGGCCCGTGAGAACCTGCGACTGGCCAAGGCCCGATACAAACTTCAGGCAGACAAACGTCGCAGACCCGATCCTGTGTACCATAAAGGGGATAGGGTATGGCTATCCACAAAAAACATCCACTTCAAACGTCCCAGCGTCTTTAATCCGAAGTTCATAGGTCCTTATCCCGTGGTGAAGCACATCAACCCGGTATCGGTGCAACTGAAGCTCCCGAACCAGCTACGCATTCACCCAGTCTTCCATGTCTCCTTGCTTAAGCCCTCGTTCAGTCCGGTGCGTAAGCTACCCGCTCCCGTATGGGTTCACCACGAACGCGAGTACGTGGTGCAACGCGTGCTAGACTCCAAGACTGTTCGGGGTAGGCTTTGGTACCTTCTGGCTTGGAAGGGGTATGGCCCAGAGGAGAACTCCTGGGAGCCCGCTTCCTCCATCCATGCTGCTCGCCTGGTGGCGGCTTTCCATCGCCGGTGTCCTGGCAAGCCGGGTCCTGTCCTCAGCGCCCCGTGACGGGTGAGGAGGGATGTGCTGTCACGATCCGCGCTCGGGTGGCGCTGAGTGACGCATCTCCTCGACCCCTGGACTACGACCGAGCAACTCGGCGACCGCAAGAACTACATCCCCCAGAGCTCCCGGTAGTTCACGTCCCACGTGACAGTTCACGCTGCCGGAAACGTTGAAAAGCAGCCAATCCCGGAGAAGCAGTGCCGATGATTCTCTGAAGCCTTCGGTAACGCCAGACCCGAGCGGAAGGTCCTCCTCGGCGACTTGACCTCCAGACCACGAGAGACGCCGACTACGCCTCGACGCCTCCTTGTTCCTCGCTGGACAGCTTGTGAGTATTGAGGCAGACAACGCCCACGGATTTCCGGGCATCTACACCTGGGGGTTTCGCTCCTCTGCTCCCGCCTCCTCCTGGAGCATTGAGTAGCAGCGCAACGCCACAGGCAACGCCCAAGGATTTCCGGGCATCTCCACCTGGGGGTTTCGCTCCTCTGCTCCCGGCTCCTCCTGGAGCATTGAGTCGCAGCGAAACACCGCAGGCAGTGCCCACGGATTTCCGGGCCCCAGCATTCCCACAGAATCGCGCTCCTCGGCTCGAGACCTTGCTGAGCCTAGAGTAGCAGCGCAGACTCTTGACACAACTCATCTCCGCGACTCTGATCGCCACTGCTAGGTTCTTTACAGTTCCGTGACGTAACGGTGCTGGAGAACTTCGTGCGCACAGAATAGAGGAGAAGACACCCCTCTCGTTCCTCCCCCGGAAAGAGACGACCGGTAAGAGAGTAACACCAAGGGGAAGCCTGGGGGCCGGGTGAAGGGAGCCATCACTCATTGTGTGTTTGTCTATTCACAGGTTTCGCGCCCAGCCGTCCCTTCCCGTCCTTCCCTCGCTCACCTACCCCTTTCGTCCGAGTGTATTACACATCCGCCGGACTAGGGGCAGATGAGAGGTGGACCCCTTTAAGCTTCAGCGTCATCCTGAGGAGCGGAACCAGTGGGATCCCGACATAGTGGGCCTGCAGTATTATTTGTGCCTGTGAAAAATGTCTTAAGCCTGCTGTTACAGCCTCTGTGCTCAGATTTAAATAACCATTTTGACCTGGCAAAATAAACATTTTGCCAAGGTAAAATCTTTTAAAGTACGTATGTCAGCCCTCAGGTGAGCCCTAAACAGCTGATAAGGCAGGGTGCAGCGTATCTAAAATGTTGGACTTGCACTTTTAAGTATTACACGTCCTTGTAGTGAAAAACTCTTAGATTATTTTTTCACTACTGCAATGCCTGCCTCTCTCATAGGATACCATTAGGTTACCTTATTTCGGTTCATAACTTTAGGAGCAGGTCAGAATGTCAAGTTTGGTGGCTAAAGAATTGTAATTTAGAACTCACTTTAAGGGTAAAGTTGGATTTTAAGTCACAATTCTGAAAAAGGCAGTTTTAGAAAGTTGGCTTTTTTAGTCCCAACCATTTTGTGCTTAAACCTGTACCTCTGGTCACATGACTAGGCATGGCTGGCAGTTAGTCTTTGTGTATGGCTCCAGACATTGAAACAAAAGAGGAATAAATGTTGGCTGGATCTCGATCCTGATTAGGTGGAGGAGCTGTCACCCACCACACATGAAAATCTTGAAGCCTCTGCTTCAGAACACTCACAAAGTGTATCACATCAGTCTTTTGTGTCCCCAGAGGAGCTGGGCCAGGAGAGGGGGAAGCAAATCCCAAACACCTCTGAAGTGGAAACCTCCAGAACCTTCTACTACTTCAAAGCCGGCACCAATTATGAATTAGACCTTCAGACCCAACTCCTCTGTACACATCTGGACCTGTGAAAGACTCAGAAGGAGCACAACTGTGCTTTCTCTGTTGCAAGATGGACTGCTACTCTGCTGCACTGTTGCCTGAGTGAAAAGGACAGAACCTGCATCTTAAACCCATGACCATCAGAGTGACTCCAAGGGCTATTTGGCTGGTCTCCTGATCAGCACCTAAAGGATAGAAAAGGTTAAACCCACCTTGAACCTTGCTTCTGGACTCTGCCTGCCGTGATTTCTCCCACATGTTGTGCCACCCCAGTCCTGGACATGTTGACGTGGGCATGAAGATTTTGTGCCTGCCCTTCTCTGTTCCAAGCCTAACAGAAGCAGTGCAATGCAACATCCCTCTGCCTTGCACTGGAACCACAGCTGCACAATGCATCCCCGACACGGCGCCTCAAAGCCCCTCTGATCCACCACTGAGTTGTTGTTGAAAAGCTTTATTCGGTAAGGCAGTTACAAACCATAAAAGCATTTACATATAAAAGCAGTAACATTATTACAGTTAATATCAATTTAATCTACAGAATGGAAAGAGTTTAAAAGAAAAAATGGAAAAATATTTTTGCCTGCGGAGTAAAAATATGTGCAAATTAGCAATCGCAAGTGCCTGTTAATTGCATAAACTATTATCTGTACATACGTTGTATAAGCATTAACATTTTCAAGACGGAACAAAACAATCCCCCCAGATGCAAAATTAGGATGCCTAGGGGGGGAATCCCGAAATCATAGGGTATGTTTTGAGTTTTTGGTAAGGACCGTCATTTTAAGCGTAGTGAGTTAATGTTACTGTATGGAACATGTTTAAAAATACTTTCAGTTTGACAGAATTCAGTTTAAAGGTTCGTTCTATGCCGCACACAAAATTTTAAAAACTTCATCATATTTGCTAACATTAATTCTGTTTCTCACATCTGGAGAGCCATTAGAGCTGGTCGACCCTGCTTGAGGGCCAACAATTTCAATAGAGGAATGAGATTTCTTGGTACAGTAAAAAATTTACAAAACATGATTGCGTGCAGAGTCGACTGGGGGGAGAGATCATCACAAGGACACAAGGTCAGTTGAGTTGCCCAGTCATTTGTCAGCGGAAAGGTGATTAATCGGTGAAACATGTTAAATCGGAATCTTGTTAGTAAGAATTTTTCAAATTTACTTAGACTTACATTCAGGTAGGGCTCCATTTTATCTGTGGTTTGGATGGAAAGAGAATACTGAAGAGAAGATTTAGTTGTTTCAAGATCCAGGCGTAGGTCTGCTAAGTGGGTTAGGCACGCGTCTCGTAAATTCTTTCTTGGGATTGAGTTTAGTTTATGGGGATTGAGGTAAAAATGATCGAGTCCCATGTCTGAAAAAAACTTTTTAACATAAGATAACCAAGTGATTTTAGACTCATAATCCAGGTTCATACAGTCAGTGATAAGTGCCTGTGTGAGTTTTAATTCTGTTGTGGTCCAGATACGATGCCAGAGCAGAATTGGCTGCATCCGTATCACGTCTGTAATGTGTGGGAGACCCAATTCACTATGAATGTTGAAGGTTGAAGTAGACGACGGGACGGCCAATAAAAATTTCAAGAAAGTGTTCTCTACCTTTTGGATCGGGTCTACTCATACGTTGCCCCATATTCCTGCCCCATAAATTGCCGTGCTAAGGCATCTCGAATGATAAATGTCAAGCATTTCCTTTGACGTTCTCTTACCCAGTTTTCTAGCAAACTTGGTCAGTGCCGTTGTGGCTTTTTGAAATTAAAGTTTTCTGTTCTCTATTGAGCTTTTCCAGGTACCTTTGCTGTCTATTACTACTCCCAAGTAAGGATAGGTGGTAGTATTTTCTACTTTTATATTATTTAGGTAGATATTTTTTCCTTTTTCGGGTTTGATTGCCTGATGTCATTATAAATGTCTTTTTGACATTGATGTTTAAATTCAGATGGTTCATAAAATTTTTATATCTATCCAGAGCACGTTGTAGTGCGAGGGGGGTGCGAGCAATTATAACTGCGTAATCCGCGTAGAGGAGAGCGGGGATAGGGCGTGTTTGGACATATGGCTGGTCCTGGCTACCATTCAGCAAAGCTGCTTCTAGACCGTTGGTATACAAGTTAAAAAGGAAGGGAGCCAGGACACAGCCTTGCCTGACTCCCCGCTCAACCCCGAATGGTGACGTTAGTTGCCCCCCTATACCGTATCTTACTCTTGTGGTTGCGTTGAAGTAGATTTCCCTAATATAATTGACCAATTTGGTATCGGCTCCCATTTCAATCATTATACTCCACAACTAGTTATGGGCCACGCAGTCAAAGGCTGCGGAAAGGTCTACGTATGCCAAGCAGAGGCTGCCACCCTTTGCCTGGACATACTTCTCTCTCAGGAGTGTGAGATTTAAGACCTGTTCAATGGTGCCTCTTCCCTCCCTGAAGCCGAATTGGAGATCGGATAGTATATTATTTGTTTCCGCCCAGTCTTGTAGGCGTGCCAAACGAATTCTCCCTACTATTTTTCCTAAGGAATCCAGTAGGGATATGGGTCTGTAGCACGTTGGGCTATTTCTGTTGCCCTTTTTAAAAATAGGGACTAGGATCGAGTCCGACCAAGAATCAGGTAGTCCTACCTTTCCCATTGCCACTAGGACTTTGAGTAGTAGGGGGGCCCAAAGGTTGGTATTCGAGTTATAGAGGTCCATAGGGTCCCCATCGGGGCCCGGGGCCTTCCCTGATCTACTTAAGTTCAGAGCCGGTTTGACCTCAGAGAGGTTAAAATCCAGATCTAGTGGGTCAATCAGATCAGTTGGAAAGATATAGGTCTGCCTGCTTGTCCCCTCAGGGATTGAAAATATTTCTGAAAAGTGGTTTATCCACTCTTGTTCTGTTATGGTTGTTTCAATTAGGCCGCGATCTTTTGGGCCTGATAGAAATGAGGAATTGACAAGCTCCCAGAAGGTAACCAAATCGTTGTTATTACAACTATCATGAAGGGCGATCCAGTGTGCCTCTTTTAGTTCTTTCTTCCTGGATGTTAGTGTTTTGTTGTATGCTTTCCTAGCTTGTGAGACCTCTATGGCAACCCTTGAGGATTTATGTAGGGTTTTTTTAAGTATTTTATGTGCTGTGGTACAGGCTGAATTAAACCACCGAAACTTAGGGTTCTTTTTTTTTTCTTCTGCCCGCTAGACTTCACTGTCAAGGCGTTATTGACTTCCGATATTATTTTATCATAATCTGTTATGATCTCACGCGGGGATGAGGTGTCCGTTAAGCATACTAGGAAGGCTGGGCGTGCCGCTTTAAGTATAGTTTCTAAAATAGCTATAGGATCGATGTGAGACCATTTGAGTGCATAGCCATTTAGTCGTGGCATTGAGAAAGTGTCTTCATGATAGAATGTTTGTGCCTTTTTTTGGGGGGCGGTAGTTCGGATAGTAATAGACAGTGGGAAATGGTCACTGAACGCACAGTCATGGGTAATGACCGCAGTGATCGACTCTAAGGGATTATTTCCCAACAGGATAAAATCAATACAGGAAGATAGTCCTCTGCCATTGAAGGTTGGGGCAAAAGCGACTGGCGACTGGGAGGTCAAGCAGTTCGTTTGCAAAAGCTAATTGAAGGAGAATCATAGTCTCGTTCAAGAGCGACCCCTTTTGGGAGTGGGAAAAATGTGTAATATTATTGTTTAAATGATCTGCGTAGCCACAATTGCCTTTATGTCTGTTCTCACACAATGTGAGGTTAAAGTCTCCTCCCCATATTAGTATTGGTTCTTTCCCTATGTTATGAATGATTTGTTCGGATAAAAAATGACAAATTTCTTTTATAACCTCCATGAACTTTGCGTCTGCAAGATTATTATATATATTGACTATCAGGGTGGGTGGAATCCTTGTTATGGTTACTCGCAGTATTTGGTAGTGTGTCTCGTTTTTAAGGGTTTGGACTTCTAGGGTGGGAATTAGGTTTGAAACATAGGTCACTAGACCGCCCTTTGCTCTGCCTGAGGTTGAGGCCAGGGCTGGGCTAAAAAAAGTTTTATATCCATTTAATAGGTGTGGTTGCCCATGTCTCCTGTAGGGAGACGATGTCATTTTCTTTTATGAAATTCATCCACCCTTCATTATTGACCTATGACCTTTGACCCGAAACGTTCCAGAAGATTATGTTCAGGTCTTGGTTCGTCAAAAGTTTGTTGTGTGAGTTGTTAGGGATTTTTGAAACGTTTAGTTTGGCTCCGGGAGGGTCCTTAGGTGGACTTGTGTTACCCAGGTTATGTTGTCCGTCTATGGAAAAAGGTATGTTGTCGGGCGCACTGTTAGATTTTAAAGTAAGGGAATCCCCTGTTAAAGCAGTGAACGCGAGGTGGCAAGAAGTGGAATGTGCCGTACTATTGACCTGACTATGATTAAAGACGGGATGATTTTTAGCTATGGTGTGTTTCTGATTTGCAATCGTGGGAGTGGGATTGTCTGGCGATGTTAGTTGTCAGTCCACCTCCACTAATGATGTAAATTGTTCGAACCTGTTTTGTGACAGGATACACCCGTTCCTTATGTGGTCGTTTCTTGGTTGTATGTAGTAGAAAAAATCAAGCGGCACCATTTTAATTGCTGTGTTTTCATGTGTTGTTCCCCTATTAATCTTAAGAAGAGAGTGCACAAGACCGGGTGATTTAAAAAGTACAACTATACAATCTCCGGTAGTGCTTTTCTGGGAGTCGCCTATCCAACCCACTCTCCTGACCATCAAGATCTGATTGATATGGTTTGGGTGGAAGTAAGTATGTTTAAAAAGCCAGTCCGTGACCTTGTTTCTAAGTGAAACCCATGATTCATTTGAACCTTTATTTAAAGGTGGGACGCCTGTTAAAACTAAAACATAGGGGGAAGCAGCCGGCGGTAGATTTAGACGTTCTTCATTTGGGATTGAGGGGAGTTTTGAAATGGTTGATTTATCTTGTTGGGGTCTTTTGTGGGAGTTAGTTAATTGTTCCACTGTGACATTTGATCTGTTATCTCCCGTTTTACCCTGATTGTTTGCCGATGTGACTATAGTAGGGAGATTAGGGTTTTTTGCGGTAGAGTTAATAAGATGGTCTTTTACGGAAGATGAGGGCTGTGCCTCCTGGGAAATGGGTTGGCTATTAGCGGCCTGTGCACTGTGCAAGTTTGGTCGTGATCTACCCTCGAGTACCATTTTCTCTAGTTGGGCAAATTTATCTTCAAAAACAGAGAAAAGTGTGGAAATCATTTCACTCATTTTCTCCTCTATTACTTGATTCACTACTTTTTGGATAGACTTTACGCTTTGTTTAGATGTTGTCGCTATCATTTCGCCTAGAGTTTCTAGTTGGGCGTGGGGATTTTGATAGCTTTCCTCTGTCTGTGTGCCTATATTGCGGGAGACTGGATGAAGTAAGGTCTTACCCTCTTTTTGAGAGCGTCCTTTTGGGTTAGCCCCTCTACCACCTACCTGTTTTGTTTTAGTTTTCCCCCGAGTTAGAGGTCCTTTGGTTTGTGAGGGGATGGATTTTGACAATACCTCTGTGCACTCCAGGGATTTTTGAGGGGTAAGAACTGGAGAGTCAGGAGTAAATAACAAGGTGGGTGAATTACTCATTGGGGAGACACTGAGAGTAACAGGGATTCTGAGTGCTTTGTTAGTTGGATCTACCGAGAGCCTCCTTTCGGTGGATTGTATTTCCTGATCGAGTAGGGATTCTGCTCTCAATAAATAGGCATCTAAAGTGCCCACAGCGCATTTACATTTTTCCATGCTTCAACAGGCAAATATCAAATCACGTACATACTATACAGTCCCACTCTATAATGTTGGCAGCCAAGTAACTTTCGCTAGAGGGTAATCGCAACCAGTCCATAAGAGGCGGGTAAGCATGCAAGTGCTAATCACTGGAGTGTAACGTACCTCTGCCTCACAGTGTCCTTTTTTAGTAGCGGAAAGGGAGGTGGCCCGGCCCTGCCTCTGTCTGCCCCTGACAGCCACAGACGGCCCGCCCTTTGCCCGGGCTTAGCCCGGCAACGCCCGCGCGCGTCCGGCGACGCGGGGGCCGAGTCTGCAGTTATAGCACCGCCAGGCGCGAGGAAGTCACCGCCGGCTTCCGGGTCCCGGTGCGGGGATAGCTGGGAATTGAAGTCCCCTCCCCTCCACTAGGCGGCCACACTGATCGAAAATGCGGCTGCGGGAGGCAGCGGGAAACAGCGGGAGGCAGCGGGAGGCAAGGAGACTGATCACAGGTAGGCAACCTCTCTGGCAGGGTCTCCACGACTATTTAAGGCACCCGCTCCACCGGGGCGGAGTCTGCAGTTATAGCACCGCCAGGCGCGAGGAAGTCACCACCGGCTTCCGGCTTCCGGGTCCCAGTGCGGGGATAGCTGGGAATTGAAGTCCCCTCCCCTCCACTAGGCGGCCACACAGATCGAAAATGCGGCTGCGGGAGGCAGCGGGAAACAGCGGGAGGCAGCGGGAGGCAAGGAGACTGATCACAGGTAGGCAACCTCTCTGGCAGGGTCTCCACGACTATTTAAGGCACCCGCTCCACCGGGGCCGAGTCTGTAGTTTTAGTGACGCCAGGCGCGAGGAAGTCACCGCCGGCTTCCGCCTTCCGGGTCCTGGTGCGGGGATACCTGGGAATTCAAGTCCCCTCCCCTCCACTAGGCGGCCACACAGATCGAAAATGCGGCTGCGGGAGGCAGCGGGAAACAGCGGGAGGCAGCGGGAGGCAAGGAGACTGATCACCACTGTTCAATGCATCCTCAACACAAGACATCGCATCGCAGCACTGCAGATTCTTGGGACCATCAGTGCGTGATGCATTCTTGATTCAGGATCTCTCATTGCAGCCAGGCCGCTTCTCAAAACCGCCCCTCTCTGGTGCATCTTAGACCCGGAACCACGCATAGCTCCGTAACCAGGATTAAAGGAACTTTGTTCAGCGGGCATAAATCTGGTTCATATATCTGCCCACGCTCCATCATGATCAACCTGAACTTATTACTTTGTTCCAGTCCGACAAGAACACATAGCCATATTTGTCACTTTGTACTTTTGAGCACTATTTTTAACAAAATCTTTAAAATTGTATTTCTCTAATTCTACTGATTGGATTATTGTCCTTGTGGTTAAATTTTCTCTATTTTCCTAAATAATTATGGGATTTTTCTTGTGTTGCTTTCTCTTTATTACTGTTTAAAATGCTGCATAAATACTTTACACATTTCCTCTAAGTTAAGCCTGACTGCTTTTGTGCAAAGCTACTTAATGGTTAATCACGGGTTAATTTGGTGTTTCCATGTTTTTCGCCCTGACACGAATTGTGGTTGGTGCTTGAGTAGGGTTTTTCCACTCTCAACCACTAAACCAATTCCTACACTGGGTATCACTGACAGTGGATATCTTACAGGGTCTGTGGCTGCACTTCTTTCAGACTCAACTTCTTCAATTTAAACATCTTGATTTTAAGATCAATTATGATATCTATTGGCCTGGAAGTAACTTGTTGGCGAGGCAGGCAGGATTATATGTGATTCTCTTGCCTGAGGTGATTATTACAATAGCTGTTGGTTAGAAAGGCTGGATCACCTGTCTTAATCACACTGAGATGTGTTTACATCATTTGAAGCCAATCAAACAGCATAGAAATGGTGGCTAGAAACACTTGAACTAATCTGAGCCAGTGATTATTCCTTTAATTATTCCTTTCCACATTGTTGAGGACTTTAAATGGCCAATGAGAGTGATTATTGAAAACTTGGAAACAGCGGGTAAACAGCTGTCAAATTTTGTCGCACAGCGACTCACATATTATATATAAGAAGAAATATCACTCATTAGTAGTACACCTTTTATACTACTTTAACTTTTATACTACCTTGGCATATATGTTTAACAATCATAAACCCTTATCAAATACTTACAGTGACTGAATGATGTCATCAGTGATGTCATTTGAGATGTAATCTGTGATATTACTGACCATGTCATCAGTGATGTAATGTGTGAGGTCAAAAGCAGTACATTGCGGGGACATAAGTTATAGCTAGCTCAGGTAACTGGCTACAGTCACTAAATGGTTAAGACAGGAAAATGTAAAGTTTCTAAAAGTGGTATTTTCAAAATTGTAATTTAAAATTTGACTTTACCACTAGTTAGGATACTTCATTACAATTTCAAAGACACCCAACATGATCTGTTTACCTGCACTCATTTGGAAATTACAGCTTATTAAATGTAAAAGGTTACTCCAATGTTAGTCTATGGGAGAGGTAAGCCTTGCTGTAGTGAAAAATGAATCTAAGAGTTTTTGACTAGCATGACACTTAAAATCAGATGTACTACTTTTTAAATACATTGAACACTGCCCTGAGGGCAGTGAAGGGCTTCCCCTAAAAAGGAAGGTTTTGGGCCTGGCAAAAGGATGGTTAGATAGAACTGCACACACAAGTTGCAATGGCAGACCTGAGAGCTGTTTATAGGGAAATTTAAGTGGGTGGCACAATCAGTGTTTCAGACCTACTAGTAGCATTTAATTTACAGGCCCGTGGCACAAGTTGTGCCACTTTACTAGGGCCTTCAAAGTAAATTAAATATGCCAACTGAGTATAAGCCGATTCCACATTGTTTTTAGGAGACAGCCCAAACACTTTATCACTAGTTAGAGTCCTAAGGACAGCAAAGATAAATTCAACAAAAAGTGGAGGGTAAAGGCAACATGTTTGGGGTGACCCTGCTGAGAGGGCAGGTCCAACAGGTCTACTTGGGGAACAACCTTTACAACGCAACTTTTACAACGCACTACCTTTACAACGCATTTTTTACAACGCATAATCCATTACAACGCATGACATTACAACGCATACCATTACAACGCATTTTTAAAAACTACCTTTACAACGCATTCCATTACAACGCATACTACCATTACAACGCATACCATTACAACGCATAATATTACACTACACTATCCAACACTTACCCTACTGTTGCACCCCCTGGAGTTAGAATAGTAATTTTTACCCCTATACTATCCAACACTTACCCAACTGATGCACCCCCTGGAGTTAGAATAGTAATTTTTACCCCTATACTATCCAACACTTACCCTACTGATGCACCCCCTGGAGTTAGAATAGTAATTTTTACCCCTATACTATCCAACACTTATAGAATAGTAATTTTTACCCCTATACTATCCAACACTTACCCTACTGATGCACCCCCTGGAGTTAGAATAGTAATTTTTACCCCTATACTATCCAACACTTACCCTACTGATGCACCCCCTGGAGTTAGAATAGTAATTTTTACCCCTATACTATCCAACACTTACCCTACTGATGCACCCCCTGGAGTTAGAATAGTAATTTTTACCCCTACACTATCCAACACTTACCCTACTGTTGCACCCCCTGGAGTTAGAATAGTAATTTTTACCCCTATACTATCCAACACTTACCCTACTGATGCACCCCCTGGAGTTAGAATAGTAATTTTTACCCCTATACTATCCAACACTTACCCTACTGATGCACCCCCTGGAGTTAGAATAGTAATTTTTACCCCTACACTATCCAACACTTACCCTACTGATGCACCGCCTGGAGTTAGAATAGTAATTTTTACCCCTACACTATCCAACACTTACCCTACTTGTTGCACCCCCTGGAGTTAGAATAGTAATTTTTACCCCTACACTATCCAACAGTTACCCTACTGTTGCACCCCCTGGAGTTAGAATAGTAATTTTTACCCCTATACTATCCAACACTTACCCTACTGATGCACCCCCTGGAGTTAGAATAGTAATTTTTACCCCTATACTATCTAATACTTACCTTAAATGTAATTTAATATTATGCGTTGTAATGGTATGCGTTGTAAAGGTAGTATGCGTTGTAATGGTAATGCGTTGTAAAGGTATTTTTTTAAAATGCGTTGTAGTGTCCTGCGTTGTAATGTCATGCGTTGTAATGGATTATGCGTTGTAAAAAATGCGTTGTAAGTGCATGCGTTGTAAAAGTGTGCGTTGTAACGTCATACATCTGGTCTACTTAAGTGGGTGGCACAATGGGTGCTGCAGCCCACTAGTAGTAATCAATATGAAGACCCTAAGTGCATGTATTACCATATACTATGGACTTCTAAGTAAATTATTCTAATCAGGTGTATAATGCTTTTACCATCTTCAGAAGGGAGAGCACAAATACTGTACCACTGGTTAGCAGGAGTAAAGTGTGCAGATCCCTACACGCCAATTAAAATAGATTTAGCAAAGGAAGGCAAACATCTGGGGTGACCCTGCAGAAATTAAAAGGACCAGCAGGGCCCAAAGCTCAACATAAACACATCAGATCTTTCTACTCAAATCACCCATTTTTAAATGTGGGATGATGTGGATTTGTGTCCTATCTCCACCAGCATCCAGGAAAACCTACCAAACCTCAACATTTCTGAAAACCCTGTGGTAAATAATTTAATTACCGGGACTTAATTTGATACAGAAACATAATAAAATAGCACAGTAAATAAGAGGCAGAATCCGTGGTATTAGAGGTTCGGAATGGGCTTTATTCCAATGGTCGATTATAATCGGTTGCTCCAAGTTCCATCACCACGGGGGTTCAGGAAGTGAAGTACATACATTATTGACAAGAAATGACTTTTATAGAACATACATTACAATGAAGCGAATGCGGTAGGCGTAACAATTGATAAGGAAAATGACGATTCATATGCGTAACCGAAAATGGGCGTAATAAGGAGTAAAAAGGAACATAATTGGTTATGATGTCATATATAGGTGGATCTATAAGATAATACTTGGCATAGATGCGCGCGCAGCAGCATGACGTGTGATTGACGTGCAACTCGGGGGTGAAGGGGACTTGACATTTAGCTCTACATGTGGAGACAAAAAGTCTGGGGGGTCAAGTCAACCTAATCCCAAATCATATCTAACATCCTATGTTTAAAGAACTATGTTATCCACAAAAGAAGGACTCTCGGACAGAATCTATTCTATACTGCCTGTGCGTGCGTGTACAAGCGTCTAAGTGTCTATATGAGATGCAAGGGGCAGAAACCTTCCATGGTAACAGGGCTATGTATTACTTGCATAAAGACAGAGAGGCCGAGCCTTTGCTCGGTAGCTGGAGGAATGTTTACTTAAACTACTAGACAGGAATGCATCGGCTGAGGAGCGAAGCAGATAACTCGAAGGTGAAATACAGTTCTTGGCAGAGAATAGGCTGATGTCAGGCTTCGTGAGCCGCGCAGAGAATGAGACAAAGTTCATGGTCACAGATGCAGGCTCAGACTGGAGTTTTCAGAGGCAGAAGGCAAGAAGAGTTTGATGACAGAATCAGGGCCTACTTGCCTGGACTGTAAAATGGCATAAGTGAACCATATAAAGCCGGTGGCCTTTCATACTTAGGAATGAAATATCCGACCTATTCATGGCGGATCTGACAGAGGACATGTTGACGGTGGACGCACATGTGTTTGCGTCTTCATAACTGGAACTGGAGGGAACATACATGTACTTGTGATTCATACATGAAACCGTTGGGGTCCAAGATAGGGGACATAACTGATCAGAAAAATCCATATTTCCACATTCCCTCCTTGTCCCCTACTTGCCCGTTAAGAGATATCAATCTTCATCAATCCATTGATCTGTTCATATAACATCATTTGTTCTTCTTTCTTCTTCCGTGACGAATGAAATCTTGGTGGTGGAATACACGATGTGGCACACAGACCACAGATCGCTGGTCCACATTGTAGACATAGACAGCAACTGAATAGTATGAGAAGGCCAATACCTAGGAAGGATAGAACTCTCCATCCCCAGGCTGATATCACACTCCAAAACCAACCGGACCAAGTCCAAGTGCCTGGGTTCTGGTGTATCTGGCTTACAATCTTATGAAGGCGAGTTATGGCTTTATATACAGATGGCGAATTTTCTGGTATGAATACGCAGCAGCTTGATCCGATGACCCTACAAGCTCCGCCCCTATCAGCCAGGATGACGTCAAGGACAAGACGATTTTGAAGCACAACAATCCGCATAGCAGACTGCTCTTCTGTTAAATTGCCTAAGGCGGAAATAGTTTCATTCACTACTGCTTCAAGGGTTCTAGTTAATCTACGTATCAGCTTACTATTAGTAACAGTACCTATATAGGGAAAGATGCCTTTATTAAAATCTACATACTTGTCCCATGCCGTCTCAGTATAATCGACAATTGGGAGATCTCTCCGCTCTCTGTTGTGTACTAAATGAATATTTCTATAATAATCAGGAGGAGCTAGGAAAACAGGTGGCAAAAGGAATGCAATGTAGCAGGTACCATCCCAATCTAGAGGTAGACGCATATATGCAGTCTGACCACATATAAAGTAGGAGTGGCGAGAAGCTCTAAATGAAGATTTGCCTTGATCACTGAATTCTACTATAGTAGTGCATTTACTATGGCCCATATGTATGGAACCAACTTTTCTTACACACAATTCACCCTTCGCTGGGAATACTGACATGGTGGGTAAAACTAGTTCAACTTCGGATTCGACATTTAGAATCATGAGATTAGGTGTAAATTTACCTAACAATTGATGTAATACTTAACAATTTAAACAAAGTTATCAGGAAATGTACATATATTTGAACTGTATCTTAATGAACAATCAACGCTTAATTTGTTTCAATATTCATTGTATTGTATTGTTTTCACATTGGTCTGAACAACACCACACTATCGCACAACTCAGATTCACCATACTAGAGATGATGCCCCGCAACACTCAAATCAACACAGAAAAACGACTCTCACAGAGAGAAGTTTGGTGGATCAAGTATCTACAGACTTTAACACCGTTTGGGCTCAATGACAGATTAGAGATGCAATGCTTTTTATAAAATTATACCATCTTCTCTGAATTTTTACTGTTCCTAGCTAGACTTTATATGGCCCCAGCTTTATTGTTGGTAAGCATTATGTATTTGCATCATCTCCAGATTGTACGTTTGTCTCAGACTAAGCAATTCAATATATTTCAGTACTTCACGTTGTCATTTGTACACAGGCATTCTATATGATAAGCACTTCACATAATAAGTCTTATTCATAGCCTGTCTCCTTGAATACAATCACTTTTCAGCCACCAGCTCACACGGTGCTTTCTTTTTATTTTTATTTTCAGTCTTCCGGGGCTTCCAATCACCCTACTCTAATAGTGATTCTTTATCCACCATATATCTACCCACATTTCGGCAAGCACTATATTTGTGAGGCTTTTTTATTTCTTTTCTGACACATAACGTTTTTGTGTACTACGACATAGCGTATTTACGCTAATGAAACTACCGTACGGACACCGTTTTCTTTTTTCTTTTCTCTTTTTTCCGTTCGTAACTTCATTTAGCGATGGTCACACTCCAGATGGAGGTCCAGAGTTTAGTCCACTTTCGAGTTCTACTTATTCTTTTCTTTTTTTCGTCACCATGAACTTTATTTTACACCACACTAGCAACGGTTACACTGTAGACGGAAGTCCAGTGTCCAGTCCACTTTCGCGTTTCATTACGTCCGAGTGGGCTTTTTTCACGTACACAACCTTATTTAAACATTTGGCTAGTCAGTTTTCTGACCGCCGTTCTGCCTGGAGGTCTATACGGTTAGCAGCCCGCCGGCTGCATTGATGTTCGTTTCAGCATAACAGTCCAGGACTCTGCATTCTTCTACAGCGTTCACACGGCTTAAGGGTAAGCCCTCGCTCTTTCTCTGCTTGTTTCTTCGTTTCGACCCTGAACTTTTGCCATTTACGGTCTTCCGCCACATCAGTCCCTTTTCTTGTTCATTACACAGCCAACCTGCGCAGCTCCACAACTGCGAATCCAGCTATTGACTGAGCTACATTCACACAGCATTCTATGAATATTGCATAGAAGTAAGTCGTCTAGCGGTTTTGTTACCGCCATATTTCTTTTACTTTACTAAGCGTTGGTAGTTAATCACATCCGTTTTTCTTAGCGTCCTGCAGCCTTCGGCGCTTCTGTTCAGCCTCGTAATGAAAACCAACGTCAATTCGCTTACTAGTAAGAACGAGAGCACCGCTCGTTTCTTCCAGCTTCATTACACGGGTGTCTTTCATTACAAGTGATTTTAAAATTGGTTATCTTTGGGTACTTTCGTTTAATTCACTCACAAACCAGATTGATCAGTCTCCTTCTTCTCTATTAGAATTATCTCTGCTCATATTGAATTGCTAGAGTTTGATTCAGGCCAGTTCAGTACCCTTTGTGCCTTGACACGCTGCATCATGTATATGTATGATAAAAAATAATCACGCATTTGCATAGTAATGTATTTGAATGTTGTTTTTTTCTCTTTTCTATGTTTTCCAGTTGCCCCTGAAGAAGGGATGTGAATCATCCCGAAATGCATTGGGCTCGTTATTGATCGTCTTCAGAATTGACGTTATAAAATTCACTGCCTTAGAGCAGTTTTATCGTTGACTGTATCATTTTGTCACATTTACTTTACTGTCTGTAAATAGCACAGTCACTGTGTTTTTCATTTTCTCAATACAATGAATATTGAAACAAATTAAGCGTTGATTGTTCATTAAGATACAGTTCAAATATATGTACATTTCCTGATAACTTTGTTTAAATTGTTAAGTATTACATCAATTGTTACTTTTCCTCGCAGTGCACTCGGTATACTGGTGACTGTTCACCAGCAACATAGTAGTCCCATAGCAGCGAGGTGGGCCTCCTCGTTTCTGAGTAGCACGCCACAATTTCTTCATTTGTAGAAAACATGATTCGTATGTTCATTTCTTGAGTGCGCTAACTTCAAATCAATTGTAAATTTACCTAATCCATATACTTCATTTTCTAGATCAGTTCCTGTTCCTTTGGGGCGACCCTCCTTGTCAGGGTAACAGACTTTGAATAAAACTAGGTTCAGATTTCCCCATACCCAATGGTCTTGATAAACTGCTGTGTCTGAGTCTATGGAATTGATTAAACTAAACCATGCTCCACAGGAGCCATTATGTGTAAACGGATGTGGAAAGAAAGGCAGGACTCCTTCATAATTCTGATAGGGAGGGAGCCGGCCACACACCCAACAATTAGTAGCATTACTAGTCTGATGGGAATGATGTAACATACTAATGAAAGTGTTATTGCGCAGCGCAAGTCTATAAGACAATTCATGCGGGGGTAGGTCACTAAAAGAATGTTCAGCAGTAACATTGTAAACATTTCTGGCAATAGGGTAATATATGTGCAACAATATACTTGCAGTAATTATTAAAAGACTTAAGAAAAACAAGATTAATAATGTCACTATGCAATGACTACGCAGTGATTTACAATAAGCCTGTCGTTTCAACATTTTTCGTGATTTTCCATGATTCAGGTCTAAGGGATACATGTCGGAGACAGATTCAACCGCTTCACCTTGGAGAGGACTTAAACAATCAAATCGTCCGACGGTCTAGGCCTGAGTTTTAGTTTATAGAGTTCCTGACGGTTGGCCTCAGCCAAAGGTAGTTTTGAGTCAATGGGTGAAGACACACTATGGCGTCGCTCTGTCTTATTGCTAAAGCTGTCGCTGCTACTGATTTTAGGCATGCAGGCAAAGCCTGAGCTACGGGATCTAATGTACTAGAAAAATAAGCACATGGTTTGTGTGCTCCTGCTTGTTCCTGTGTGAGTACTGACAAGGCAGTACCTTCGCGTTCTGTAACAAAGAGTGTAAACTGTTTTCTGTAACATGGCGTTGCTAAAACAGGTGCTTGACATAAAGCTTTCTTTAGGCTTTCAAAAGCTTGTGTATGTTCCTGAGTCCAAGGGAGAACAGTCGATGTGGCTGCCTCCTGTGTTGTCAACTGAATGAGTGGTTTTGCTAGAAATGCATACTGAGGGATCCACTGCCTGCAATATGAAGTGAGGCCTATGAAAGCCCGCACCTCCTTTTGTGTCTTGGGTATTGGCATGTTAGCTATTAACTGAATGCGGTCGGGTGTAAGCTGCCTTCCCTCCTTGGACAGCGAGTGTCCAAGATAAATAACTCGCTGGACACAGAATTGCAGCTTAGAAGGGGACACCTTGTGCCCCTTTTCGGCTAAAAATTGTAAAACTGTCAGTGATGCTTTCTCACATTCGGGTTCGCTTCTCGCGGTGATCAGTAGATCATCGACATATTGAAGCAGAGCAGTGTTAACTGGCATGTGGATACTGTTGAGTTCTCGTTTCAGTGCTTGGCTATAGATGCTGGGGCTTTCTGTAAATCCTTGAGGTGCGCGTGAGAATTTAAAGCTACGCCCATTTAAACTAAATCCGAACAAATATTGGCTTTCCGGATCTATTGGGACGCTGAAAAAGGCATTCTTGAGATCAATTACAGTAAAGAATGTTGCTTCGGAATCAATAGCTGTCAGTAATGACGAGATATCTGGGACCACAGGAAATTGTGGCACAATGCATTTGTTTAATTCGCGCAGATCAATAACCAATCGATATACTGGCGGGGCCTTTGGATCTGTTCGTTTAAGAATCGGAATTATCGGTGAATTACATACATTGGAGTCTGTTTCCACAACTACTCCTTGGGCAATGAGCTCGTCAATGATTTGTAGTAAAGCCACTACAGCATCTGGTGGTAACTTGTATTGTCGCATTCGTGGTAGTACCACTCCTGCTTTCAGAGTGACTCGATATGGTGTAATATTCATGCAACCAACATCAGTAGGGCCTTGTGCCCATAGATGTACAGGTAAAGTCTGCAGTCGGGGATCCATGTCTCTAGACACATAGTGACCTTTAAAATCACGTAAAAACAATCTTACTCCTTCCGGAGAACAACATATTATAGCTCCTAGAGCTTTCAGTGTTTTTATTCCTAACAAGTTTTCTGGACATGATTTAGTAAGCAATAAATCTGTAGTTCGGGTCAAAGGTCCTATCGTAAGTGGAAGAGGCTGTGACACTTCATTAACAATAGGTTTTCCTGAAAAACCAAGGGAAATATCCTGTGAGCCTGAGAGGGGTGCCCCTGGAACTTCACTACGTTTTATGGTTGTTCGACTTGCCCCTGTATCGAGTAAAAATTTTCTGTCTTGGCCTAATAATTCACTATGTACATAAGGTCCTTCTTGATCTACAGGGATCTCGATAAGGGGTAAGTCAACTTCCCTCTCTAGGCTTGTTCATGCGTATCGTTGATAATCAGGATAGTCGTACTGTGCGGTCTGGTACAGTTGTCGTGTCGTGGTTTGTGTGGCAGCAACGGGCAGCGCTGGTGCAGCTGGCACAAACTGTATAGATTGTGGTGGAGCTGGCATGGACTGTGCATACTGCGGGGCTCCTTGTTCATTCTGATCCTGTCTAGGTGGCCGTGGTCTTTCTTTTGTATTACCTATGGCGATATTATGTTTCAAAACTGGACAATCGTGTACATAATGACCTGGCTTTTTACAATAGTTGCATGTCCCTTTTACAGGTCCTGTTGAATCACTGGAATGTGTCGTACCCTTTTTATGTCCTTCAGCTGGAACTGTCTGGGAAACTAGCATTTTCATTTTCGTGTCTTTCATGCGTCTGTGTTCATGTTCTTGTTCCTCTCTAATTCTATTGTGATGGTACTGTAACATTTGTAACATTTGTGATGGAGTGTTACCTTGCCAGGTACTCTCGAATTTTAATACTCTATTCTTTACTTGGGGCAGGGCATTTTCTACTAATTTTGTTACAAACAGATGCGGGTATGATTCGCTACTTGCTTTTATGCCACTATTTATACCAAAACATTTTTCAAATCGGGCATAGTAATCACTAGTGTCTTCATCTTGCTTCTGCTTACAGGCTGAAATTGTACCCCAATCTTCCTTTTTCGTAGTTAATAAACGTGGCAGTACCTGTACTAATAAACCTGGTAGCGCTTTAGTTTTATCCCCAAGTCCTGCTCCTGCAGTTCGGGCCTTTTCTTCCGCTTCTAATACTGACCATTCTATCTTTTGGTCTCCTACCTCCCACTCTTTTTCCCTGAGTTTCTCATAAATGCCAGCAGGCATCAATACCTTTAATATTGTCATAATGTCGGGATAGGTATACTCTCCCATGAGTAACATGTCTTTAATTTCTCGGTGAAAACCCGCTGGATCTTTGTCATGACTGGGTACCACTTTCTTCATTTCTAACAATTCTATTTTCGATATGGGCGTATATACAAATACGCGTTTAAACTCGTTGTCCTCGCCTTTTATTGGGTGCACTTCTCGTAAGGGATTCTGTCTATCCATGTAATACGTGGTTCTTTCCTTGATGGGCAATGAGACACGTTCTGAACATACAAAAAGAATATACTGCTTTCTTGATTCTAGAATTTCTTTAATTAATTTAGTACCTGAACCTCTCCATCTATTCATGAGCAATTCAGTCAATATGTCAGGTAAGGGACCAGGGTCCGAATGCTGACTCTGATATAGTATAATGAGTTGTTGAATCATATAAATCCCAGCTAACCGCTGTTCATCTGGGGTGAGATTCAAAAATGTGCGTGCTACTGTATCATCACTATATTTTCCGGGACTGTCCACCCAATGGACAGCTGACCTAGCTAAATCTTGTTCATCCATAGAATCGAGAAAATGATAACCCCTTCGTTCTCGGAGTAGTTTGTCGGCGGCTTGGAACGAATGCTCGTTAGACCTTATATTAATTATAGGTATTTGGAAATTCCTGTTATTATCTGGACGTATCGGACGTATCGGGTCAATAAGACATCTATTACTATTACAAGATCTTCCTCTACCTACATAGGCTATGGTGTCTGACTGTCCTGCGGGCAGTCCTGACCCTTCCTCCTCGCTTTGTTCGAACTGGTCTACCGCTAATCTTTCTTCGTGTAGACGTTCTATTTCTTTACGGATCTTTCGGCACATGGCTATTATACAATTTTGCTTATCATGTCTACCTTCTGATATATTCTGGCTCCATCTGGTAAGAATTTGCATTGCTTCCGGGTCTACCCCCGGTCGGTCTTGATTTCTGATCACACAATTTATGAGGAAACGTAACAGTTCCCCCTGTATCTCCACTTTCTGGTATTCCATAGCTCTGTTAATACATTCTGAATCTCGCCCTGTTTGGACAAAATGATATATTTTATCTAGATGCGCAGTCATTCCTGGTAACTTCCCTAAATACACTGCGGCTCGTCTGATACGCAATGATGCCAGGGTCATTTCGTCCTCTTTACCGGGCACAGGGTCATATCTACAATCTACAAGAAGTTCCTTAAGCGTACGGGCATTTATGAGTTTGGGGGTACGTGAATGTGCTGACTCTTGAAAGGTAAGTTTATTTATTCTGGGTGGCGTAGAAAAAATATTGGTAGCACCTCCCGTAGCCCCATCTGGGGTGTCGGGTGTGAAAGGATTCGTTGAACGCGACACAGCAACTATAGGTGTGGACACAGCTATAGAAGTAGCTGTAGGAACAGATGCAGAAACAGATGTGCTTGCCGGAACTTGTGACTCGATCTGTTGCTGTAGGGATACGGGTACTGGATCTTGGCGTTGAACCTCCCTGGTATGCGGTCTATTTGGGGCGGAATTAGCATATTCGGGAGCTGCGTCATCTAAATGTGAGGAAAGAAAAACATCTTCTGCGGTTCTAGGATGCCCCTTAGGATGTACCTTTATTGGGAATAATGGGGGTGGCAAGTCTTTCGGTATTTCTGGAGTAGCTTTAGGTAATCCTTCGGCCAGAAGGGGATACATACCATTCATAAGGGCATTTCTTTGTCTGTCTACTTGTTCTGATTTCACTCGGATACCTTCTTCAATTAATAAATTTTCTCGAACTTTATTTGAACTCTCTTTATTCTTTTCTTCCTGTCGGAGTGCTTTTTCTGTACGTCTATGAGATTCTTTACGCCATAACTCAACGGCGTCTTTCTGTGACTGTCTGACTTTCCTTTTCCATAACTCTTCTTCTACTTTCATGATGCACTCTGCATCCCAGGTTCCCGCTGTGGGCCACCTCTGACTTTCTGGTAATTCCTTGGTGTAGTCTACCCATAAATCAAGAAATAATATAGCGTCTAAGCCATGTTTATGATACATGAAGTACCCTGGAGTGTCCCTAGGAGGAATAGGAACGGCTTCTTCGAGTACCCCTTTTCTTGTAGTGATCTGTCTTAGTTTCGAAAAGAGCGGCATATTGAGAACTGATCTGATACTTGATTTTGAACAAACTTAATACAGTAAACACGATAATGAACAGTCATTCATACCACAATATGCAGAACGTACTTAAAACATTTAACATTTAACATTTACCTGAGCAATCAAAAATGATGACGGTCTAAGGAAAACTTAAACACAAAAACATAATACTCGACTTTAACTGATTTATTCTGAATTTATATACTTGATATACTAGATATACTGCTAAACAGTACAGATACACTGCTGAAACAGTGCAGACCGGATTTGTGTACCCAAACCCGTCTTGACCGGCACAACCTATGTGCACGTCAGAAATGCCTCCCCAGTAATGGTACTCACCGGGTAGCTTCGGAAACGGAAGGCCTCGGAAACTGAACTGAACTTGAACCGGACTGGACTCGACTCGACTCGTCGGAAACTGGACTCGACTTCGAACTGGTGGGCCTCTGTATACCTCAGATCTTGCTCTCTCAGCTAGGCTCTGGTCGGGATACTTCGCACTTCTCACCGCCTCGTCTGGGTGTTGATCGCAGCCTCAGTCGCCCCCGCTTGACCGGAGGGAGATACAGGAAATCCTGCTGGTACGCGTTATTGTCCGTCCAGCTGTGGCAGGAGACCGGGCCTGCAACTCACCGCCGGCGCGTGAGATGAGAAAGTGTCCCTATTCGGGCGCCATTCATGTGGTAAATAATTTAATTACCGGGACTTAATTTGATACAGAAACATAATAAAATAGCTCAGTAAATAAGAGGCAGAATCCGTGGTATTAGAGGTTCGGAATGGGCTTTATTCCAATGGTCGATTATAATCGGTTGCTCCAAGTTCCATCACCACGGGGGTTCAGGAAGTGAAGTACATACATTATTGACAAGAAATGACTTTTATAGAACATACATTACAATGAAGCGAATGCGGTAGGCGTAACAATTGATAAGGAAAATGACGATTCATATGCGTAACCGAAAATGGGCGTAATAAGGAGTAAAAAGGAACATAATTGGTTATGATGTCATATATAGGTGGATCTATAAGATAATACTTGGCATAGATGCGCGCGCAGCAGCATGACGTGTGATTGACGTGCAACTCGGGGGTGAAGGGGACTTGACATTTAGCTCTACATGTGGAGACAAAAAGTCTGGGGGGTCAAGTCAACCTAATCCCAAATCATATCTAACATCCTATGTTTAAAGAACTATGTTATCCACAAAAGAAGGACTCTCGGACAGAATCTATTCTATACTGCCTGTGCGTGCGTGTACAAGCGTCTAAGTGTCTATATGAGATGCAAGGGGCAGAAACCTTCCATGGTAACAGGGCTATGTATTACTTGCATAAAGACAGAGAGGCCGAGCCTTTGCTCGGTAGCTGGAGGAATGTTTACTTAAACTACTAGACAGGAATGCATCGGCTGAGGAGCGAAGCAGATAACTCGAAGGTGAAATACAGTTCTTGGCAGAGAATAGGCTGATGTCAGGCTTCGTGAGCCGCGCAGAGAATGAGACAAAGTTCATGGTCACAGATGCAGGCTCAGACTGGAGTTTTCAGAGGCAGAAGGCAAGAAGAGTTTGATGACAGAATCAGGGCCTACTTGCCTGGACTGTAAAATGGCATAAGTGAACCATATAAAGCCGGTGGCCTTTCATACTTAGGAATGAAATATCCGACCTATTCATGGCGGATCTGACAGAGGACATGTTGACGGTGGACGCACATGTGTTTGCGTCTTCATAACTGGAACTGGAGGGAACATACATGTACTTGTGATTCATACATGAAACCGTTGGGGTCCAAGATAGGGGACATAACTGATCAGAAAAATCCATATTTCCACAACCCCCCTAGGCTCTGTTAGAGACTAGGGTGGTGTGACTTGTTTTGACCTCACAATGTTTTCCTACTTAGGAGCCCTTGCAAACCCTAAACTTTGGCTAAGAACACACATTTTCCTTACATTTCTGTGAAGGGAAGCTCCAGAATTTGTGGGGATCCACACATTTTCTGCCACTCAGAAATTCCACGTCTCTTGATAGAAACGGTTCCCCACTTGTGTGGGTGACTTTAGTGCCTACAGCACCAAAGGTATCAAATTGCAATGTGGACACATCAGCAATAGGGGGAGCTGTGTTAACAAGGTCAGGGCTCGGCCGCCAGCTAGAGAAACCTATCAAACCCAGACATTTCTGAAAACTAGACACCTGGAGAGTCCAGAAGGTTTTCTTACCCACAATGCCCTGCAATCTTCAAACTTTGTCTAAATAAACACATTTTTCTTTGATTACTTGGATACAATTTTCCTACTACCCAGTGTTCCCCCACTGATAAAAGTGATACCCCACTTTTGTGGCAATGCATAGTGCCAGTGACCTAGACAAGCTACACCAGGCTCAATGGGAGGATCCAGCTAGGATTTCATTGGGTGGAGCAGAAAGATTGTTGAAGCTTTAGGGGTGAGATGGGGTCTGATGTCAGGAAGGGCTAGACCCCAACTCCTTATTTTACTTCAAAAGAAATGTCTCCTTTCTAGTTGGCTTTATTTTCCCCTTCCAACACAGGGAAACATTGGAAACCCCCCTCCCAGCCCCCACAGATGTAGAAAGATGGGTTTGGCCCTTTTGGGATGGGGTGTAGCCGATTGCCAGGGTGGCACACCTGCAAAACCTTCTTGTGCCCAAAGGTAAACTCCCTGGTATGAAGTGGGCAATATAAACCCTGGGGTCCATTTTGCGGCAACCTGCAAAATCTGGACAAACCTCCTAGCTACTCCCGGGAGTACTTAATAGCTCTATTGCCCCTTCTATGTCATGGTAGGCAAACCCTATCCTATTCTTTGTTTTAGGGCTTTTTCAAAATCCCTGGAGTCTAGTGAGCTTTCTGTCCCCCCTGAGGCATATTGAAGCGTACACCTTTTCACCCTCCAGGGGGACTGAAAGACTTGTTTGCCCCTTTTGGAGTTAAGGCATGGCCCAGTGCCAGGGGGGGGGGGGACGCCTGTACTTGTTTATATTGGTCAAATGTAAAATCACAGTCATAGTTCCTGTGTATGTCCAGATTTCAAAATCTTTTAAACTCTTGGGGGCATATTATCAAGAAACGGCGTTAAACTTCTCGCCGCCTTAAGCGGTGATAATGGGCTTGATAATATGCCCTTGAGAATTCCCATAGAAGCCCATGTTCTGGTGTCAACCTGGGCTTCTATTGGAATTCTCTGCGGCATATTATCAAGCTCATTTCCGCCGCTAAAGCGGCAATAATTTTAACGCTGTGCTTGATAAAATGGCCCTTGGTCTTTTAAGCACTAATCACGTGGAGCAGGTGATCAGCGAACTGCCCAGTATTTATAATTGCACATTAAATTAAGGTTGAACTTGATTATGTGGAAAAAAGAAGGCATCCAACCATCCACTGGTTGCTAGGAAGGAGCGAAGTCTGCTAGTTGACACAATGCTGAGAACTGCTCTCTGCAGGACATTGCTAATCCAATTGCAGAGGTGGAGGGTATACACAATAAAGGAAAGAAACAGCCCGTTGTGCAGGCTCCTAAAAGTAAAATAACCAATTTTACGAGGGAAAAGTTAGCAATGATCATCTCCACATGAAAGTTTCCTATTCCATAGACCTACAAAAAGCATGTCAATTACTATGAATTTAGATTCCATTAGAGTCATTTTTGGTAGTTTAAGAAGTGATTTTAATTATATCAGAGAAGTTGTTTGTATACTGAGGGCATTTCACCCCTTTGTAAGTCAATAAGAAATTAACTGATAAATTCTTGATTTATCAGGATTGTGACCATTTTGTACGTTGAGTGGACCCCTTTAGATGCAATTTTAAACCTGCTAATGCTGCTGTTACATTCATGGGCAGATGTAACACCTTGAGTGATGGCTCATTCTACCTTAATGTTTCCCTTTCTCCAAGGGGCAATCCTGATTGTAGTCAGCTTGGGGCTGGGGCTGCTTGTGTCCTGAAGAATCCAATGAATATTAATTTACTGGAAGTCCTAATTTAGTGGATGGGCTATTGGTCTTGGATACTTGAACCATTCCCTCTTTCGGTTCAAGTATGCAATTTAAAAGCTGTTTAAGACCTATGAAATCGATAGTATCATCTACTTCAAAACCGTGTGTGCCCAGTAACATAGCTCCAACTCCCACCCTTAATTCTCTTGTGGACTGGGCCTGGTTGGAAACATTGTTCCACAGAAGTTACCTGACCTCATAAGGCCAGCGTCCTATTCCTTAGTAGAGGTAGACTGACTGTATACTACTAAATCAGAAAAAAGGGTGTGTTGGTGACTTCTGTCCGTCCATTCTGCCCCTACTGGCACCAATCAATCATACATTCACCCCTTCATTGGACCTCCCTGTACCACCTTTGCTGCCCTATCCCCCACTTGGAAATTATTTCTTTATTCATTAATGCATGGACTCATCAACATTATAGAACTGTCATTGGTCAATTTGATGTCATACTTCTGCAGGAGACCTGGGCACTGGCACTGTTATTTTGATCTGGCAATTCAAACAATATTGTTAAGGCTATTCCATCTAGAGATGACCTCCCCTCTGGTTGCTTAATAATTTAGGGTTAAGAAATCCCTTAATCTTGTTATTGAAATGTTGCTGATTGATCGCACAGATATAATTGAGCGGACTATCAATGTCAGTAATGGCCATAACTCTAATTTACATAACATATAATCACACAGTGCAGAAACGTAAAGAGTCCCTAACGTTCAAATGACCTATAAATCACCTTGTCAGCATGCCAAACAAATTACTCCTTCTGATTGCTGGAAATTTTAATGTTAAATTTGAGCAACTAGATGGCATTGCTTCTGTTATTGATACTGAAGATGAATCCAGGGGTATCCAGAAGTTGGACGCCAAGTCAATGCAATGCTGACCTGGCCTGAGGCATGCAATTATTGTCTCATACCTTAACACATGGCTTGCATGCCTGCAGTGGTAGATTTACATCTGACAGGCCCCTAGCTTTTAAGTTTGCTAGAGGAAGTTACCAAAGCAGAATTGATTATATTGTTTTGGACCCAGAACTATGGCATGAAGTGGTGGATTTTGAATTATTGCACAGGTCTGGTAGCAACCACAGTGATTTAAACTTAACAATGAAAGGCAACATGTTAGCTGATATTAATGATATTTGCAAATCATGAGGGGTGGTTTTGTCTCTCGGGAATAACAGTAAATCTGTTGAATATCAAATTTGCTTACCAAACCTGAAAAATGATTGCAAATTTAATAGATTCTCAAATTAGATCTTCATACTGGATTTTTGAGGGCTCTGCAATATTTATACAGAATGCAATTTGCTTCCTCAAATTTGCCAACCCCTCAGCCTTCCCCATGGTTTTCTAATGAATGCCGGAAAGCTAAAGTTGCACTGATTAAGGCTAGGAGATCGAGTGAAAATCAGGGACACGGGATCCCAGTACAAACTAATTGTGGCCTCTTCTAAACAGGGTTGAATTGATTCCAATTAGCATGCTCCTTTTGAAGCTTATAGATATAGACACACTGTAGCCTTCAGGCATAATATAGCCATGGTATTCCAAGTAATGCTTGCCCCTTATTTCATTTAACTACACCAGTAGGTTAATCATTTCACTGAAATGTACACACTGAATAGACTGGAAACAGCTGCACCACCAGTAGTCAAGGAAGTCACACGAAGATTAGAGTGCATTCCCACTCTGACCAATAACTGTCTATTGGTTCAAGGTCCCGTCCAATTCTCTCTAGACAACACTTATAGGGCCATCCAATACTCGCAGCCCAGGAAAACTCCTAGGCCTGTGACCCATCTTGTGTGGGGCCCTTATATTAACTTATTGTCGAACAGTATTATGGGTGGGGACAGAATTACTGTTTCTCGACCCAGTGCTTAAATAATACCGCTATTCAAAAAAGGGCAATTATCGGCCCATCTGTTTAATTGACAGCCTCCAAAAAGTGTTTTTGCTGCCAAGTCTTAGATAAACTGCAAGACTGGATTTCATACAGAAGTGACTATGCTAGACCAGATCTTCTGTTTTAGCTTTATTATTTTGAAATATCTAACGCTCTCCAAGGACCACTTATATGTGGCCTTCGTGGACCTAAGAGCGGTGGTCCACCCTTATGTCAATGGGACTCAATCCCACCTTTGCTAGGAATTCTCAGTAGACTTCATGAGCAAAACTTCACTCAAATGAGATGGGAGGAGGGAGTGAGCTCACAGATCGCATACATGTTGAGCGTAGCTTGCGTCAAGGGCATGTGCTGGCCCCCACCCTGTTTTCTCTACAGAGACATCTTAAGGATTTTGGGGGCCCTGGGCCAAACATATTTTGGGGGCCCCTGTTCAGAACAGCTTTGAATTTATGATACAAATTGAGCCCCTGTTTCCCACGCAGTTTCCGCTTCCTCAGCTGCGTTAGCGATCTAGTTTGCATCATGGGTATTAGGCTATATTTTCCCCATGAAAACAGATGCGCGCAGCTGACAGCAGTAGGATTTAGTGTTCCCTGCCCTGATACTAGGTGGCTGAATTACTCTGTGATTTTTAACAATTTCTCCTACCTATGCGCACTTGCACTTTACTTGATGCTGCTTGCCTACACCTCCTTAGCTGCTCCGATTCGCATCTCGCTTTTCCTCCAGTCCTTGTCCGCCGCGGCTGATACACCGATTGAGCGGAGGGCTGGGACTACTATTGGGCCCCTCACTTCCACCGTCACAGTTTCCGCTTCCTCAGCTGCATTAGCGATCCAGTTTGCATCATACGCATTAGCCTAAATGTTCCTGATGCACACGGACGCCCGTCAGCATCCTGGAGGCGTCCGGCGCCAGCCATGCTGCCCAGTTTCCCCCCGGTGAGTTTCTTCCACTATATTACATTAGGGAAAAACCGCTTAGCCTTAGGCAGCTACCATTATGTCAGTGTACAGCGGCTGATCCGAGCTTGGAGGTAGACTTTCAATGCAATAAGTGCAACTGGTCTCCTCCAGCCAAGGAAACGTGTACCCAAGATCCTCCCACGCAACAATACGTGTAAAAACAATAAGAAAACAGAGGCCTTAAAGGTCACACTTTTATATTGTCACTCCATGCAAATGCATGAACCACACATTTATGGTCTACTTTTAGACGAACAGCCTGATCTCTTATTTCTCACTGAGACGTGGCTGTCTGCAGCCACCAACCCTACTATCACCTCCGCCATCCCTACGGGTTATAAAATCCTTAGGAGGGAATGACCGAGTGGGAAGGGGGGCGGTGTCCCCATAATTTACAATAAAAAACTAGACTGCTCTCCCATCCCGATGGAAAACATTGAGGGCGCAGAGTCCTTAGGCTTCCGCTGAACCTTATCCCCCCATCATAGCATAGCTGTTTTTCTGATTTACAGACCTCCCAGTGCAATTGGAAATGTTATTACTACGCTTAATACATCCACCACCTCCCTGGCCTTAAAATACAACAACTGCCTTGTTGTGGGAGATCTCAATATACATATGGATAATAGAAAAGACCCTCAAACAATTTCCCTTATTGGAGACGCTGCAGGCCTGCAACATGTTTCCATGTCTTTCTTCAGCCACCCATGAGAAGGGCCATACCCTCGACCAAATTTTCACAACTTTGACATATCAGTAAGCTTACTTCTTCTCATTACCTGGTCTGACCAACACCTATTAAAATTCGTCATTCCCAACTCTGCCACTGCCACTGCCACTCGGGCTAACACAGGGCAGAGGGTCCCTAATTACAGGACATTCCATAAAATATCCATCCCGATGTTAGCAGACGCCCTCGGTTATTCCTCACCGGAGCTGTCTGGCTGCCCCGACTCGGACGCCCTCTCAATAGATTCATGGCTCCGAACCAGCATCGGTGCAGCGGTACAGGTTGTTTCCCACTCCTCAAAGAGGTGGGCCCCACCAGCTCCATAGTTTTACGGTTCCCTTAGATGTAGCAAAAACAATTGTAGAAAAATGGAACGGAAATTGCGTAAATCCTATGGGGCAGATTTATGAGCCCCTTGCGCCACTTTTGCGTCACTTTTAACATGGGAAAAGTGACGCAAAAGTGGCGCAAGGGGCTCATAAATCTGCCCCTATGTACCTTAGGACAGGAAGGTGTATAAAGACACCTTAAAAGCTCATTACATTCTCGTGAAGGCAGCCAAGAAAAACTTCTTTCAAACCAGGATAGAAAATGCCCAAAATAAGAGTAAGGAAATCTTTAGCATAGTTTAAATCCTTTACCGCCCCGAAAGCCGGGACAAGGGAAGGGCCATGCACAGAAGAATGGTCTAAGCAAAAAGCTCAATTCTTCCACAAAAAGCTCTCTCGTGATCAAACAAGCATTCACTAACATCTCAGAGGAAGAACTGACCTTCTACCTTAGTTCTAATAACAAATTTCACCTCTTGGATCCTCCATCTTTACTAGCTTTCCCTGAGTTTCAGCTTGAAGAATCACTGACCCTTCTCCAAAGCATTCAGTCTGGCTCTCCTACCTACCCATGTCCAGCGAATATCCTGAACCTATTAGCTCCCACCATAAACCCCATGTTAACGAGCTCTTTAATGCTGCCCTCTCCTCAGGCAACATACTGAAATTTTGGAAGAATGCTAAGATTCTTCCACTGATAAAAAAGGCTAACGCCAAACCGACGGACCCTGCCAACTACAGGCCAATCTCCCTTCTTCCTGCCCTCTCCAAAGTATTAGAGCAGCATGTAAACAAGGCCCTCCAAAAACACATTGAAGATGGGAAGCTCCTTCCTGAGTCCCAATCCGGTTTTAGGGCTAATTACAGTACGGAGTCCGCTTTGCTGGAAGTGACTGAATTTCTCAAGGATAAGCTGGACCAGGGAGGCAAGGCTGTTCTGATACTGCTCGATCTGTCGGCGGCCTTCAATTCAGTCCCACATGAGAGGCTCCTGGAGAGACTTGCTAACATTGGCCTGGGGAGGGCTGCCTTAACATGGATGTCATCCTTCTTGGCAAATAGATCTCAGGACATCTGGCTCCCCCCTTTCTTATCCCCGGTTCCGGCCATGAATGTAGGTGTCTCTCAGGGCTCCATTCTCAGTCCTACCCTTTTTAATATATATCTATCCCCTCTTGAGTTTCTGGTAGAGGAAGAGGGCGTCAAAATTGTTTCCTGTGCTGATGACACTCAGCTGAGTTTTACATGTGAAAAAGGAACCAACTTTGACAGGCAATTATTAGGTCTTTCCTCACAAAGGTTTTTAACTGGCTTAAGATCAATCAGCTGAAGTGCAATCCTGACAAAACTGAAGTTGTTTTCTTTGGTAATCCAGAAACGCTCTTGGTGACGAAAAGATCAGCCACCCCCGCCCGCAGAAAAGGAGAAAGTCAAAAACTTAGGAATTGTCATAGACACGACACTCTCCATGCGCTTTCAAATCCAAAATCTAACTTGCGCTTGCTTTGGCATGCTCCGGATGCCAACAAAATTCCTGCCACTGTTACCGCTTGCGGTTAGAAATATTGTGGTGCAGACTCTGATGACATCAAAGCTTGACTATGTCATCAGCTTGTACCTCGGTCTTCCCAAATCCATAATCCAGCGCCTACAAGTGGTACAAAATGCAGCAGCCAGAGCCGTCCTGAGACCTAAACCCAGATCTAGTATGACCCCTATTCTTAAGTCTCTACACAGGCTTCGCATAAAAGAACAGATCGACTTCATAGCGATGACCATCTTCTTTATAGCTTTCCATGGCTTAGGAGCCAGCTAACTAAATAAGCGCGTTAATCGCTACACAACATCTAGACCCCTAAGATCTTCCAATGCCAACCGGGCCATTGTGCCTAAAATATGCTGTGCCCGCACTGGAGGCAGATCCCTCGCCTTTCTAGGCGCAAAATTGTGGAAAAGACTCCCTGAGTTTCTGAGACTAACCACAGACCTACTCTCTTTCAGGAAGAACTTAAAAACTGATGGGTCTTTTATGAATGTTTTACTCCTGCTGTCACGCGCCAGGACACTCTAGTATGAGTGCCTGTGTGCTTTATTAAATACACAATTTCATTTCATTTTATACGGTCCCTGACAGTGCAAAGGAACACTCGTCCAAATTCTGAGGGCCTTATTTGTGAGGCCTTACTTCACTTTTATGCTGCCGGTGCGTCACTTTTTGTGACGCACCGGCAGCGTAAAAAATGTGCCATGTTGCACACTATTTACAAAGTGACGCATCTAGGCAGATGCGTCACTTTGTAAACCCCTGCACCGTATTATACCTGCGCCAGGTATAATGTATGCAGGGTGGGTGTTACCCTGCAAGAAGCCTTGTAGAAGTGGCGCATTGAAATCTATGAGAACTCAGTGCGCTGCTTCTAGGACACCATTGCGTCAATATCTTACCCCTGCCTCACAGCAGGCATAAGACTGATGCAGGCCCTTTCACATGGGGCTGCCCCATGTGAAAAGACACATCGCTGGATTTGTGTCTATTTTCAAACACACCCCAGCAATGCATCACTGTTGCGCTTATCTGTAACTCCTTGCGACATGATGCGTCATACAGTAACTATGATGCAACCATCATGTCGCAAGGAGGGCGCACTAAGAATTGACGCATCCCTGTTTTCACACAGCGATATATCACTTCTCATAATAAGGCCCTAAATGTGTTTACATCCAATATTCAGGGATAGTTATGTGTGTTTTAAATATTACTGCAAATAATCCCTGTGATGCCCTCCCATTTCTTATATGTTAGGCCTTGTTTTGATCTAAAAGAAACTTTTTTTTATGTATATTGCATGAAACATAAACACAACATTTCTCTGCAAAATGGCTGTACTAGACTCTCATACACCAGCCACATAAAAAATAAAGTAAAGGAAAACAGTATTTAAAACAATCTGTTTAAGAAATTTTCAAGGTCATTAAGGCAAAAGTCTGGAGAATGGAGATGACTGTCAGGGGGCCCCCTGAAAGGCTGGGGCCTGGGGCCAGAGCCCACTTGGCCCATGCATTAAAACGTCTCTGTTTCTCTATACATAAACAATCTTATAAAGCATCTTAGTGCCTGTACCCATGAATCCCCCAAACTGGGAGGTATCTCTATCCTACCCTTGTTATTTGTTGAAGGTGCTCTTCTGTTTTGCCCTCTCCAGGTGGTCTGCAGAACCTGCGTAGCATTTTTGTAGATTTTTGTGATCTTTGTCGTCTGAAATCAAACACATTAAAAGCTAAGGTTATGGTGTTTAATCCCCATAGGTCATTTACAGAAGGGGTCTTGATGATGGGGTTGACCTTGTAAGTAGGTATTAGCTTTGACTACTGGCTTTGCCTACCTGGGAGCTAGAATAGATAAATCTTAAATCTGAAAGTCACAATTTCAGGAAAGAGAACTGACTGTACTACATAGAGCCTCTGCGGTGATGAAGATAATAACGAGCTACTACTCCCAGATCAATCTTCTGAGCTATTGCGGTATATAGTGCAAAGGCTCAAACTACACCTTTCTTTGGGGCAGAAATCTGGGGAGTAGGGAAAACTAGTACGTTGATTTCTAAGGAAAGTAGTTTTTTAAGATCTTTATTTCGTTTGTCTCAAAGTTATCCTTTAATTCGTATATATTTTGACATTGGAGTCAAAAGGGTTGGGGAATTAGCAACCTTGAAACCTATCCTTTTCTGTGTTAGGCTGTTGTCAACCCCTGAGGTACCGCTCTTTAGGTCTGCCCTAATAAAAATTCTGAACTTGGGGAACGCACACTCAACATCCCATTTTTTACATATTAAACTGCACCATAGTGACATAGGATTGGGCAATTGTTGAAGTGATCCTATGTCAATTAATAAAAGTACTAAGGTCATTGTAAAAGAGGAGTTTTGCAACTTTAAGATTGATTCTTACAATAGTAGTTCCAAACTTGGTGGCTCATGGGTGTGTTCTTGTCTCATAAATCTGTAACCTCCTTGGAACCATATATGGACGCCAATGTACCCAACCAGGCTCGAACATTGTTTACTAAATTCAGGCTGGACACATTGTTGGTTACCAAGTTTACAGTAATTGAAAGTCCAACTCAACTAAATCTCCTCTTTGTAGGTTTGGTAGTGATATGATGGAGCATGTTGACCATTTATTATTTTTGTGTCCAATGTATACAAGACTGAGAAGGGCATTGATTAGGCTGCTCTGTACAAATCTGTGTGTGAGACATTACAAAGCCACCTCTCAAATTCTTTTGATGTTTACTAGTCTCTTTATAGTTTTTGTCCTCAGCCATTATTTACCTGCTGGGGGCCCCCAAAGTCAGATTCCCAAAGCCTTTCTGTGTCAGAAAGGCCAGCACAGAAAGGCTATGAGAATCTGCCATCGTAATCCCTTGGCTGGAAAGAGCCGGCCGAGGGATTACTGAAAGCTTTCTGAATCGCGGACAGGCTTTATGAGCCCATCGGAGGCCATTGGGGAAATCTGATTTGGATTCCCTTCCGACCGACCCCATCAAAATGGGTTGGTCGGAAAGGAATCCAACAAGTCGATTATGATGTGGTCGGATTCAGACTGTATCGTAATCGTCCTCTTAGTGGTAGATTGTGCATGTATGAGCAAATGAGTCCTGCATGATTATTTTTATCAGTCTAGGAGATATCTTCAGGATATGTGAATACAAGCAGTGTCAAATCTTACATTTCGAACTACATTAGTCTAGTAAAGTAGGTCAAAGCAAGAGGTTTTTGGAGACATTTCAACACAGAATGGAAAGTAATTCAAGTACATTCGGCCAGTTTAATCCTTCAAAGACCGCTTTAAGTGTTGTTTACTCCATAAGAATTGTCTTACATAGAAGCAGATTAGTAAACTCATTAGAATGGCTGGGGGAAATCTAAATGTCAAGGGTCTTAGAAGAATTTTATTGTGACTTTACATACAGTTGAAGGTCAGAGATTATAGAGCTCTGAATTACAACTTACTATGGTAAATGTTATTTGCCTTTTTCTGGTTACATTTGGTGCTCTCCAGCAGGCACACTACTCACTGAGCTTTTCATGAGGGTGAAAACCTCTAGGTACTCTCACACTAGGGCCTTACCGACAGAGCTACCTTATTGAGATTGGAATTTGTGGCCTGGAATCTACAAAGACATCTCTACAGGAGAGAACTAAATATTTCTTTTAACCCCCTTCAAAGAATGTTGAAGTTAGATGAACATATCAATGTCAGATGAATCTGGTTGGATCTGTTCAAAGTCAGCCAACTCGCTTTAGCCACACCGGTGTTGCTAATACGGAACTATAGTTTTAGTTTATCTTTTACTATTGCAGGCTCAAACATCCCAGGTTGCCTCCTAAAAAAACGTGATTGTTCGACGGTATCACATACGATATGGAGTAATTTAGCTGCTATGTGCATTCGAATATTTGACCACAAAAGTGTGACTTTTAGTCGCTTTTTATTTGCTTTTCCAGGGAACACTGTAAAACTACAGATCTCCAGTTTCTAGGTATTTGATATCCAGTAAACAAATCTTACCCCCCAGAGAACAACTGGCCTCACTGCACTACGGCGTTTACAAACTCTGCAGACCTGAGACTTGGAACACATCAATGTAGGGGGGGTGATGAGGCAAGCTCTTAATCTGCGTTGCTTGTGCAATGAGATATTTACAGGTGGGTGGATATTGAGGAGAGGATGACATTATCTGCGTAACAGCATTATATGTGGAAAGGGTGGAACGAAAAGGAAAATTGCCATGAGAAATGTAGGCTAGCATGCCTTAAATGTGTAGTCAGGCGAAAAATTAACTCTTCTACAGTACTGTAGAATAATCCAATCACTCTTGTATTTTCTTTATCTTGAGAATCCCAAAAATATAATGTTATCTCACTGAAATACCTTAACTTCTATTTGCTTTATGTTTTGAAGACTGTACATTTTTGAGTTTACAATTGTGAATCAAGTATGTTTACATCCTATATAGTGTTCAGAGAGCCATGGGTACATTGCTTCACCCCTTAATGAGGAGGTTGCTCTGGAGCATTGCTCTGGAAGTACACACGTGTTACTAAACTTCACATAGCCCTTGTCACAGAAGCACCCAGACACACATGGCCTTCTGCATGATTGTGGTGGATTGCCGAAATTATAACATGGGTATGCAGTGCCACAGGTCTCATAGTGTGTGTGGTTGTTTCAGGGACAGTCCTTCTTAAGGACACATTCAGTAGAGTTTAAGACATATCCCTCTTTACAGGAGCACCCCATCTTGCATTGCATAGTGCAAAGCTTAGAAGTGATGTTATTAGCCACATCCGCACAGGTTAATGGGCAGACTCCATTGCAGTCCTTATATTCAGCGTTCTTTGGACAGGGGCATTCCTTGGCAGGTCTGCATTTCCCATCCTGATGGACATATCCATGCTCACATTTGCATCCTGGTTTGCACACTTCTGTGCACTTCTCATCTGTCCCCACTCTGGAAATATTCTGACAGGTTATTTGACAGGAGCCACCACAGGATGAGAAGTCCATGTTGTCCCCACACCTTTCTGTAAGGGAAATGACAGTATTGTTATAGATCATATATAACAAATGTCCCAAAGCACTGTGGTTTATAATCATATATCCATTCATTTTAATTACAACCTCTGCTATCAACATGCATATGGCTCAGTAAAATTTGGCAGCATCCAAGCACAGTACGTTTTCCAGTGACAGAGATCTCAAGGCTCAGACCTGAGCCGGCACCGTGCAAAAAACAAGGCTGGGGCAGAAGGAAGGAGTTGTGTAAAATTATGCACTGAATTAGAACCTGGATTTCTAGCAGAAAGGAATATAACCATTCGTGGATTGCCAAATGGTTGATGTGGATTGGGGAATTTGGTAGACTTTACAAGAGCGGTTGTACCGGGTGTGAATTTGAGAGTGTCATTGATGGGCAGGAGCGTTTGTCTTTCGTCTGGACCTGAAGAATGTGATCTGTTACTCAGTGAGCCTGCACATGCAGAGGGACCCACAAGAACGTGGGAACTAGATTAGTTGGTGTTCTCTAGGTCCATGTGCTATTCTTAGCATTGGATAATTTTTTTTAGCTTCAGACAAAGCAGACTGTGAGGTTAAAATACTCAGCACAATCCACAAGGCCTGGTGGAGCAAATGGCTAATGCCTTGTAAGACTTATACTTAAAATGCACTCAACAGGATCCTTCATTCTGCATCCCTGCAATCAATAGCAGAAATAACACCAAGGGTCTGATTTAGGAGTTCTGAGTTAAATATCATGAAACAAAAACATCGTGATGCAGTAATATCGTTGACAAGAATATCATTTATTGAGTGAAGTATTATCGATGTAATTAATATCAATGTTTTTACACTTATATCATTTTTAAAATATTTTTATGTGTTTTAGTTGGTATGTTAATTTTGTTACAATTGTTTATATAAATGTTATTAATTGGTTTTAAATAAAGTTTGAAATGTTCAGTGATGTATAATTCTTATTGATTTTTTAATACTTATTTACAGTGTTGTAGTGGGTAGTTGAGTTCGTATGGGGCTAGAGTGGTAAGTCAATAAGGTAATAATTAATTAAGGATTATTTATTAAATTTTATTTAATTAAATGATTGATATTTATTATGTAATTGATCTAATAATATTTTTTTTTAATCATATGTTATTTGTGGACTTTTATGTTTGTAGTGGTATAGGATGGGAAGTTAAGTAATAAAAAATTAACAATCAATTATTGATTGTTTATTTTATGAGTGGTTTTCAGTTGTTTCACTTATAGAATGCGTATTTATTTTACTAACATTTTTGTTGCAGGCTACTATGTTTGTAGGGGTCTAGTGTGGTAAGTTAATTAAGTAATAATGAATTAATAAATCAGTATTCATTATTTAATTGATTTCTAATTATGGAAAATATGGAATACTAACTAATTTTACTTTTATTTCAGTTGTGGAATGCTATCTTTATAGGGGTATAGGTGGGAAGGTAAGTAAGTAATACGTAATTAACTATTATTTTTTGTTTTATTTTAGTTGCAGGCTGCTAGGTTACTGAAGACGTCTTAAATTGCATAATTGCTGACATCACTGATGACATCATCCAATGAGTGTGCTAGTTTCCTTAATAGTGTACATAATGGCTGGTAATTACCATTATTTGTCTACCTAATTTGGTACAGCCTGGGTTAAGGTAATGGGTGTATGTGTTTACAAAATGCATCTACTGCTAATGCACCATAGGTGTGTAGAGGCATTCAACTTGTTATGAATATTTGTATTCAATAGTTGTTCTGCGTGCAGGTGAAAGTTGACTTCTATTCATTAT
Source organism: Triturus cristatus (assembly GCF_964204655.1). Lineage (NCBI taxonomy): Eukaryota > Metazoa > Chordata > Amphibia > Caudata > Salamandridae > Triturus > Triturus cristatus. Next base: position 215,424,912 of record NC_140590.1, read on the forward strand.
GTGTCAAAGAACATTTTTGGTTCTCCAGAAAGTTTCCCACAGAAGAACAATTCTAACTTTTTTTATAAGCAGCATTGAGTTATAAAAGATAATTCTGTTAACTTTGAACATTTGTAATCAACATAGAAAACTGGGTGCACCAAGTACTGACGTATGTTCAAGGGCTTGTTTTTCTTCTAAAGATGCGCTATCTGAATAGTTTTCACTGCAGTATAAAGGATGTAGATAGCACCTTCAGATTTCGGTTATAATAGTATACTTTTTTTACAACTGTTGCATAGCTTGTAGACTATTCTTAATAGATTTTTTTTAATACTCTGGGGGTGAGTTTCTGATAAGAGTTTCACTGCTTTCAAAGAGTATGGTATATAATAAACTCTATCCATAGAGTAAATACTGTTTACAGTAACCCGTTCTTTATTGATATCAACTTCAATTCTCAATGTAGGTTTAGTGAGTGTCAGGGGTTTAATACAGAAAAAAGCTGTCCAAAGGTGGCTATTGTTTTGGAACTGACATTCACTATTTTTCCGCATTTGGCTCCCGGTGAACAGTTGTATACAGATTAAACACCATAGTCAATGAGGTTTTTTCCAGATATCTGTGGTTGGTTGTTAATGTGAACTATGCAGCCTGTAAAGTGCATGGTATAGTGTCCATGTGTCATATAATGCTTTCTTTGTACACCTAAGGGGGTGGCATCTTTGATGGCACTAATGATGCCTGATAGTCTCTTGAGCATTTTGTTTAACTTACTTTCAGGATTCTAATGACATACTAATTTCTGGAGCCATTTGTGGGAAAACAAATCTTGGATAATGTCGTCAGTGATGTCATCAATTATGTCATTTGAGATTTCATGAGTGATGTCATAAATTATGTCATAGTACATGTCATGACTGATTTCATATGTGAGGTCCTAAGCAGTGCATGCTAACTATAATGAAGTTCATCACTTTACCTACAGTTACTTGGAGTGGGAATAGTACATTTCACACCTACCAAGTCCAACGCTTTCTTGACTGTTGCACAGGTTCGAGTTGGTATAGTAAATTTTACCCCTCCGAACTGCAATTCTTTCCCTACATTTGCACTCTTTGGAGTGGGAATAGTAAATTTAACCCACCCAAAGTCCTACACTTTCCGCACTGTTGTGTAGATTGGAGTGGGAAGAGTAAACTTCTCCCCTCCAAAGTCCAATGCTTTCCCTACTGTTGAGAATGGAATAGGAATAGTAAATGTAACTCCTCTGAAATCTAACACTTTCTCTATTATTGCAGTACCTGAAGTAGGAATAGTAAATCTAACCCTTCCAACTGTTTCAGTATTGTTGCATAAACTAGAGTGGGAATAGTATATTTAATATTCTTTGTCTCCAATAGTTTAAATAATATGGGTTAAATAGATTATATAGCACTAATTGTTTTATTTGGTTCTAGTTTATACTATTTGTTTATATTTTTACACACATTTTCATGTTTATAGTATTTTCGTGAATACGCTTTATGAATTTTTAATATGTTATGACTACATTACTTAATATATTTTTTCGTATTCAATTGTTTATTTTTTATATTTTTATTGCATATGTATGATCTATCTATCTATCTATCTATCTATTATATTTTTAGTATTTTTTAAATGTACCATTATAAATATACCATGTAGATGGATAGAAAGAAAGAAAGAAAGATAGATAGATAGATAGATAGATAGATAGATAGATAGATATATAGATAGATAGATAGATCCCTTGCTCACTGTGCCACTGGATTCAAGATAGCCTGGCTGAAGAAGGGTGACATATCCTGAAACCGGTCCCAGGATGCTTGTTTCTGGTCCAGGAAGTACCTGGCCTGGCAGTTCGGTCTGAACTGTTCCCATGGGGCACAGGATCAAGACTGATTTGTATATGGCTGGGTCCAAACTGGGGTGGCGTAGTGGGCAAAAGAATGATGGATTTAACCCAGATCTTTTGACTGGGGGAGAATGTTTGCATTGTCAGCATTCCTTCCATCATTTGTTTGCTGTAACACATGGAATGATTTGAGGCATAGGGGATGCAGTTTTCACTATGCCATCAAACAAAAATTGTATTAATTCAACCAATTTGATTGTGGAAAGAAAACACGAGAGCAGGAACTGATTCCTGCACCCAGAATGAAACAGTGTAAATCTTTTCGTAGGCCACTGCTCATGGATTGGGACAGCCACGATGCATTGCCATACGTGACACTGGAGCGTGTACTAGCCAAACCCTCTGCTGTGAGCCAGTCAACTCACCTCGTCACATCACCCAACCCCTGCATGAGACTCACTCAAAGCGAGATTCCTAAAGTATGAGGGAAAAGCAGTTCAGAGGCGCGTTTCAGAGGGATAGAGTTGCTGAGCTGCACGGGGTTTATTTTAGCCCAGACAGCCAGGCAGCTCTAATCTAAGAAAGAGGGAGGAAATGAGGAAACCAGAGAGGAAAACGAATGGGCGTGTATGGAATGAGAGTAAGAGTTTCAAAGAGAAATAGAATAATAACAATAGCAAAAGGAAGTAACCTCAATGCTGGTTTGATAAATATAAAACTGAATGCAATGATGAGGGCCAGCATGATGCTCCCAAGATAGCTATTGCTTTCACCCCTCTTTTACCTTTTGGTGATGATACCCTGCTGCTTTCTCGTATCACTATTGGCTTGCAGGAATTGCTAAATCACTTTTTGGATTTAGTAGAGACCGGGATTTAGAGGTCAATGCAGGTAAATCCAAGTTTATGGCCATCAACCCTCATCGCACTTTTAGGAATAATATGACTGTGGATGGATCTAGCATCGATCGGGTCAGGAGTTTTGAGTGTCTGGGAGCTAGGCTTACTGACAAGCTCTCTTGGGATCTACAGTTGGCAAGGAGTAATTTTACATTAACATATAGAGAAGTCGCCATCACCAAGAAATATAAAGCACCGACCACCAGGGCTGTGTCCCCAGTCCTTGAGTAGTATAGAGCTATAGCCATGGGAGGTGCATTGTATTGGGTAAAAAATTGGGGGTTGGAGGACATTTCACAAAAAAATATAACAGAAAATAAAGGCATAAGATCAATTGTGAATGTCCTAGTAAGCACACCACTGATTCCCTTAAGATGGGACCTGAGCCTCAAAAGGGTCGGTGAAAATAATTGCTTAAAAACTCTTACTTATTAGGTTAGAATTTGGACAACCGAGGAGATGGCTCCTTTCAAAGCTGCACTGCAGGCGCTAATGCTGTTGGATACGAGCTGAATTATGCCATGTCTTAAAGCCTTGAAAACTCTATGTAGGAAGGTCAAACTCAAGGGTGTGTTTTAAGACCCTAGTAGGTGAAGGAAAAACATGGCCAAATAGGTCAAATATATTTCCTGGGAGCATGTTCTTCAGAAGATATGACATGAGGCGAGGCCTGATGGTTACATTTCTAAGTAATAAATGTACCCAGCTTTGTGGGCCGTTCCTCGATAGAATTATTCCATCTGCAGCAAAGTCTTTGTATGTTCGCTTTCGTGTGGGAACACTGCCACTTAGGCCTTTTACCTCGTGGTAAGGTAAAGAGGGGGAAGTGAAGAGTGACTGCTCTTTTTGTCCTAATATGGCAGAAACTGAGGCGCACTTATATTAATTTGCCATTAGTACACAATAACGAAGAGCTATGCGGACTCTGCCTCTACGCGGCAGCCTAGACACTGAGCAGTGTCTGGTAGCTCTACAGCTAGTAAAATACGATACATCTGAACCCACTGGATTTGCCCTTACAAGATTTTTAAAATGGGCATGGTCTGTTAGAGCAGCTGTAGTGCAGGCCTCTGCAACAGATGTCTTAAGTGCCTAATCTTTAGAGATGGTGTCTGGAATGGCTTGTATAAACTATGGCAGTGGCGCTTAACTCCTTTCCTGAGCAAAGCATGAGAGGATGTGGCCTTACGGCTAGAGCGGTCGACTTGGAAGCTGGGAAACCATGTTCGAGTCTTGGCAACGACGTTCAACAAGCTGTGCTTCTGGGCAAATCACTTAATCTCCCCGTGCCTAACAAAAATAAATGTGTCTGTCTGTAACAAAACTGGTGCCCATGTAAAGCGCTCTGATACATGATATCTTCAGATCGAGTTCGCGCTATATAAAACTAAAAAATAAATTTAAAAAGATGTGCATTTGGAGGGACTTGACTGGTTAGCTTAGTTGTGTCCCAGACTGGTTCTCGTACATCATAGCTAAAAGTTTTGCTGCTATTCTTATGGCCTTGTTTTCGGGATCTATTGTTAACAATTGCAATTAACCTTTAGTAATGCCATGAACTTTGACATGATCATCATTGTATCCTTCCCCTCTTAAAAAGTACCACCTTTTGTCACTTGGCAACCGTGGCTACGTAATGTTTTTAAATCTCGTAAACTGTTATAAACTTATATTGCACTTTTTGCAACTTTCAGGGAAATGTCTCTGATATTGAGACGCATTATTTATTTCTCTACCGCTGATCTTTAGATGTTAGCTTGGGGTCCAAAATCGATAGACACTGTACTTGGTACTAGATACTGCCATGAACTTAGCCGCATTGGAATTTATTTCTTATGGCATTTCTCTAGGATCTTGGCTTGTTTTGTATTTGTTTTTAATGTTTAATAATTTGTACTTATTGGATATTTCATGAGATGTTTTCATCCATAATGCATTGTACTTTTTATGATGTGTTGTGACCGAAAAAAAGGAAATGATTAATTGATGGACAATAATAAACCCCTGACAATTACTATATTGGCTTCGTCTTCAACCCTATGACTATCACTACTCCTATCCCTGTCCCTATTCCTGGGGTAATCCTGGCTTTATCCTCCATGTTGAAGCAACTTTTTTGTGACATCAAAATACAGATTAATTTGATCACTTTAATTGTGAACATATAATACTGTGAAATAAAATGGGACATGATTAGTAATGGATTCCTGCTTCCTGAATGATACATGGGTGATTTTGCTTACCATGGTCATCATGGTCATCATCATGATCATCATCACATTTTACAATTCCAAGCATCGTAGTTAGCACTGGAAAAGAAAAATATAAACATAAATGCAGGCATCACATTGTAGCTTCTCTCACTGCTAATTTCCTTACAGATAAATAAACAATTTGCGATCAAGCAAGATTTCGCCCAGTTAACCAAATGTCACCATGCAAGAATGAAGCCAAGAATCAATGTCATTTAGTTTGTTGCAGCAGAAAAACTGGAAGGTGTTTGACTTCCGATTGGACACCAGCTTCAAATTACTGATCACAAAGTCCTTTATCTTATCTCCACTGAAAATATCAATATGAAAAGTTTACATTAACACATGTAGGTGTCAATTTTATAAGGAAAAGAAAGGCAATTGAGCTATAGGACAGTCGCACAAGTATTTATCCTTATTAGTTCATTGGTTAGACCCAGACACTCAACTGTTTGTTTGTGATTCTATCGCCAAAGAATCACTTCACAAAACTACAGATACACATACAGGACAGGAGTGTTTATTATCTACACATGTGTTATCATTGATAATATCATTAATCTTTTTTAGAAACTTCACATTTCCATCATTGCTGATGCCCAGACATCATGAATAAAATGGACCAAATATATAAATTATCCAACCCGTAATTATGGGAGTGTACATTAGTAATACACAAGAGTAACGGAATCTTGATGAAAAAATCTTGTTTTATTTCTATTCTTTTTGTAGATGTAAACATGAACTCAGCCCATTCAACGCGTTTCATCCTAAACGGACTTCATCAGGGTTGTAAGTAAATGCTCAAACTCAGGTGTATGAAACCATTAGATGGTAGCTGTTGCTTTGGATCCATGGAAGAGCAATATCATTGATCATAATTAATTCTCTTCTGATGAAGAAGATGGAGGGTTGGAATAAATAAATTGGAGTTGAACATAGAATATTTGATGAATCATCTTCAATACTGTCATCTGGGATCCACTTAATTACAACGGAAAGCCTAACTAGAGATGATACACCTGGTTTTAAGCATTTACTTACAACCCTGATGAAGTCCGTTGAAGGCCTTCACCAGGGGTGACTTATATGTACTTAAGAAACTGTCATTTTGACCTGGCAAAAAAACCTTTTGCCTTGCCAGGTCGAAATGGCAGTTTTTAAGTGAACACACAGGGTCTGCAATGCCAGTCCAGAGATATGGGAAAAGCACTACTGAAGCGGGTGGCACAATCAGTGCTGCAGACCCACTAGTAGCATTTAATTTACAGGACCCGGGCACAGGTACTTTAACCTTACCGGAGAATTATAAGTAAATTAAATATGCCAATTGGGATAGACCAATATTACCATGTTTAGAGGCTAAAGTACAAGCACTTTAGCACTACAGTTTTTCTTGCAACTGATGAAAAGGACCACAAAGGGAATCCTAGCAATTGTTAATAAAGGAGATGAGGGCAGTGCTGTTCCGGAGGTCAAGGACTAAACTATTCATCAATTGATCAATCAACATCTTTCAGTCATTGCACCAGCTCAATAGAATGTGAAGTGATAAAGCAATTACCAATTTGGACTTGTTTTACGTCTTGTTAAAGGCTCTCCTCTATAAGCTTGGTTTACACTCACCTGCTGCCAGCATAAGGAAGACACATTTTCTGTTCAGCATTGTATGAGTTAAGCAGGCCTACAAAAAAAAAAATGAGTTCACATGAATAGGAGATGTAGATTTTTTAAACTATAAGACGCAGGAGCATGAATGACCAAAAGGATGCTGGCAAAAACCTTTCACGGTCAAATTATCCTTCTTTACTATTACTTGTGAAATACTATTGCAACATTGTGTATAGGTTGATACATGTTTATCATTCCCACAGATCTGGGTGTCAAAACAGTGCTCCCACTGGTCAGGCATATGAGTTCTCTGTACCTCTGCCATCTCACACTGCATCCCCCAGTGCCCACTGGCAGATAGAAAATGTGTTTTTGTGATGAAATCTGTGTAAACTCTCCAGAAAAGCACCCAGTAACGCCGGGTATGAGCAGGTATTCCCCATTTCAATGGACGTACTTTGGTGCAGAGACAAGAGCTGGCAACATAGATTCTGACCCTCAGTACCTCCACATCAAATTGTTGCATATGTTTGGTGATTTCTGTTGCACTCTCCCTCTCTCTGAAGTTCTCACTCTCTGTCTCCCTCTAATGCACATGAATCAATCTCTCTGTCTCTCTAGGTGTGCGCTATTCTCTAATTCTCACTTTCTTTCGCCTATGTCTTCTTTTTCTCTGTTTGTCTCTCTATGATACTCTGAGACTGACTCTCTCTATCCTCTCAGTAAAGAGGTCGGAATCTCATGTTACTTAAATTGTTCCTCTCCCCCTGATTGTCTCCCTAATTTTCATGCTCTCCTACTCTCATTTTCTTCTTCTGGTTTCCAGCAGTAGCCCCTTCCTTAGGGCAAAGGAGTGTTGCCCCAATAGAGCCACCAGATGCAAACATTAAAAAGAAGATGATAATAAAACAATGTTATTAGCATTTTGTTTTTCATAACTGAGCCAAAGCCGAGTCTTGGGGGATGGGCCATTCTGATGACAGCAGCAAGCATGTAGGAGGATTGATGATCACTGCAAGTGCACATGTTGGTTTGGCCACCTAACTTAGGAAGGCCAAACCAACATGCAAACTTAGATTTCTCCAACTCGAGCTGTGTTGTGCGGCTGGATGGAGAACAGCAGGCACAGGATCCCAGACCCAGCCCAATCAGACCAATCCTGGTGCTTCTCTCATGGTGGGTAATAGTATTACCAGCAAGAGTGCAGTGTCTGGATTGGCGCAGGGGAGTCTGGTAGCCTGTGCACCAGTAGCAGAGGAGAAGAGCACCGAGTCAAAAAGGCGGTACGCTGCAGGTAAGTTCACTTTTATTGGTTGTGTTCTTGTCCCCTGCGCGGCCTCGCCACTTTTAACTGACAGCAGCTACCACTGCTGGTTTTTAGTTTCTCTACTTTGCTATTTGGGAACTTTGATAATAAATGTAAAACTATTCTAAAGAGACTGTGGAGAATTTAAAACAATGTAATTAGGAGGAGGGCGATTACATTTCTTTATTGGAATTATGTTTCAAAAATGAAAAGAAAAAACATAAAAGAACCACCAGTCTTCATGAGGAATTTGCGCTATTTGAATATATTGTCACAGTTTAATCACATAACGAAATTCAGCCTTTTAGTCACCGGCATTGGTCACAACAACACATATGAGAACATGTTAGAGAAACCCAGGTAATGGGATGACATAGTAATTTAGGAGCTCCAAAGCAATGCAAACTAAAACATACCTGTCTTGTCAACTTTAACGCTGCAGAAGGTCTTCACCCACAGGTCGCCTGGGAATGAGCATCTCCTTCCAGCGCTGGGGTTTATATAGTCCAGAGTGTTGCCTGGGGTGCAAAGCGGTGTTGCTTAGTCATTTCTGATTGTTGCACAATTTGGGAATCATGTGTACCTAAATTTAAAGCCAACACCCGCTTCCTCTCCTAATCTCAGACACTTCATCACTCTGTTGCTAAACTTGCTGCAATATGTATTGTGACAAAATCTTTAAAATATAAAGAGTTGGATTTGAACTGTATGGTGGAACAGCTTTATATTTCAAAAGTGCACTCAATCATCAAACTTTTATTCAAATTCTTTCCCACCTTTATGCATTTGATACAGAAACAAATCTTTTTTTCCTATATTTTCCCTGCATTTGCAAAGTCATCAGGGCAAGCTTTAATGTGATAAACTAAAGTATGCAAAAAGTGATGGATGGGATGCTTGAATTAATCTCAGCCACTGGTAGTTACTCAGGGAAGTATACCAAACCATTGTTATTTTGCACACGAAGGCACATCAGTTTGGACCCACAGATATGCAAATCAGTATTGAATCTGCTCCATTGGTAACAGTCCAGCCCGAACTACCAAAACAGGTCCTCCCTGAACTGGAACACAAGCAATCCAGGACAAGTTTCAGCCTTGTTCTGGGCTCATTAGCCAGGTACACCTTGGTTCCAGTGACACAGTGTACCATTGCGTTCCCACTCAGGATGAAATACTAAAGTATACAAAAAGATATGGATCTGTGCACCCATCTTGCTTGTTTACATGATGATCAATTTTATATTTCCATCTTTCCCTTTGGCAGCTCTTTTACTTCCTCTCGAGGGTTGTATGATGTATGATGGAACCACGCTAATACCATGCAAACCTTAACAACTCGACCATTACAATGCAAATGCCTTCATCACGCATGTCAGCACCAGCATTGTTTACCATGCATGCCATTACAATGAAACTGAAAGTTTACCCAGGAAAATATAAAGCTTTTTTTAAATCTCCCTCTCTCTCTTTCTTTATATATATATCTAAAAATATATCTGTGTCTATATCTATACATATATTTTTGTTGTTGTTGAAAAAAAAGCTTTATACTTTCTTGGGTTACACTCACTTTTTTGCTGTAATGGAATGTATAGTAAAAAAGGCGTGGTAAAGACGTGTGGTACAGGCATTTGTGCTGTAATGGTTGCGTTGTAAAGGCATGCAGTCGCCAGTAGGTACTTCTAGTTAGAATGTAGTTTCCATAGGAAAAGTGTTTTTGACGCCTATATCTGTGCCATAGTTTGACGAATATTCACAAAATTTGCCCAAAATAGTGCACTGGTGATTCTTGTGGTGCATAGAAAGTTCATGGGTGGTCTGTCAAACGGAGGCTGTGAAAAAGAGGGTGTCAAAAAACATGCATTTCCAATGTTAATTCCCATAGGACGTTTAGACATGGCTATAGATGCTTGGATCAACTCAGCCCTTGACAAACTGGCCCCGATTAGGGGGCACATCAACAAAGGTTTTATCTCTGCTTTTTTGGCTTTAATAGCCAAAAAAGGAGAGATAAAACTAGCGCCCTATCAACAACAGGGTGCTAACATGCAAATTTGCATGTTAGCACCCTTTTACTCTACGCTTCCCCTTCCATCTCTAATGAGATGCAAAGGGGGCGTTTCAGAGTAAAATAATAGGAGAAATGTCGACATTTCTCCTATTATCAAGAATGTCGCTAACCCTGTTAGAGACAAAAAAAGCAGCGCTAACCGCGGTTAACGCTGCTTTTTTACGTGTGGTATTTTTCTGACTTATCTGTAGAAAAACCATGCACACCTGGATTTGTACAAATGTATACAGGATGAAGCGTGCCTTAGAGGTGAACGTCACCTAAACCAGGACGTGTAGACAAATGAAGAATGCACTAATCGAGTTGAGTAGTGTCCCTCTAAGCACAGCCAAATAGCAACGAAGTTGCAGGATCAACGATGTTCAAACTCAAAGGTAAAATTACAAGTCGTTCATTGTTGTCATATTTCCTCGTTTTATTCACGGGATATGAAGTTCATCAAAGTAATCAAACCAAGGACTCATGAATATACTCAATGCATTTCGGGTTTAGAATAACCCTTCGTCAGGAGTGGTCCTAGGGAAAATACAAAAAGGAGAGATGTGTCGACCTGTTGCATCATGTAAGTAATTAAATTAATGTCTGGTGAGTTAGAAACTAATCAAGAGGAGATCAATAACTGTGAGAAGCCAGAAATGACGGAAGTGACAAGTCAAAAATAAGGAGAAAAACGGTACCTTATAAAGTGACGGTTATTGTGAAAAAATAAAACAAGAAATGACGTGATTAAAATCGACGGTGCCGCGAGGACCAAGAAAAAAGTGCTGTTGAAATCAAACGTGTGAATAAAGGTTACAGGGTCATAATAGTTAGGAAATATAATTTTAAAACCCTTAGAAACTCACTGGAAAATAAGTAGTAATCATTTCAGTGAGAATTGCTGAACAAGTAAAAGGTTACATTTTTCAAACATAAATCTGACATCTTCTCAGAGATATGCTCCTGTCTGACGGTGGCTGTATCATGAAGACCAAAAAAAAAGAAAGAAACATATGAGCAAACTAATAAACTCACTTATAAAAATTGTATCTGCAGCATCATTTACACACCCACAAAACCACTCACACACCCACTCACAGGCCCCTACAGTCACACACACCCACAAAACCACTCACACACCACCTCACAGTCATAGCTACTCACACATCCATTCACAGACCCCAACAGTCACTCATACACCCACTCTCAAAGGTTACAGGTTATAGTTAGGAAATAAATGAAAAAACCTTTGAAATTCATTAAAATATCAAAGGTTACAGGGACATTATACTTAGGAAATAACATTAAAAAAACTGTAGAAATTCCCTGAAAAAAACAAAGTTACTGAGACATTATAGTAAGGAAATAGAATTCAAAAAATCTTAAAAGTTCAGTGAAAGTAACAAACGTTACAGGAATGTTATGTTAGGGTCACATTTCACATGCACAAAACCTTGGAAATTCAGCAATTTTGCACAGCACTGCTTATGACCTCACAAATTACATCACTCATGACATGGCCAGTGAAATCACTGATGCTATCACTCATGACATCTCAAATGACAGTCAGTGATGGCATTTAAGTTGTCATCAGTGATGTCATCAGCCTCTGCTTGGTGATCACCCTGAAACTTACTTTGAAAAAACCTTAACAATTACCTGAAAAACAAGACAAATTAGACTGGCTTTATAATTGAGTTTGGTAATAATATTGTCTTTTTCGTCACTAGAATCCCAGATATTCGCTGAAAAAACCCACACATTTTACAGAGATATAGTTAGTTATTGAATTCAGGTAAAAGCTGATGTTTAACCAAACATACCACACAAATCTAAAATTCACCCGTTCTAGTTTACTGGACTCACTACTACTTGCATTCTTTCCATAAAATATAATGGACGATCCTACTACCATTCATGACTATATTGTTCCGTTTTTTTATCATATTCAGCTAACTCCATGTGGGCATAGCCATCAGCCTTTTTTACATGTACATTGTTTTTAAGTTTTTATGGAACCGGTGCACTCCTACGTTACAGGCGCTAAAGCTTCACCCACACAGTAGCACAGTACACTCCCTCGGGTAAGACTTGCATGATACCACTGGGTCTCAAGGGATCACCACGATACCATCTAAACAAACAAAATATCCATGGTCCATGGGATGCCCCTCTGGATCCTCCCTCAAATGCAAAGGGTCAGGACATCCTCACACTTTCCCCCTTTTTTGATATTTTTCCCAGCTTCTCAGAAGCCAAGTCCCAAATACTCTAATGGGGGCCTCAACATATTATTAAACCACCTTCTGAAAAGAGCATCTTCAATCTTTGGAAGCTAAGGCAGGGATGTCTTGCTGCCATGTAAAGCTGGTAGCCTGCTTTCAGTTTTAAGAAAGGCAACGTCATAAAGCAGGGATAAGAACAAACGAAAAATAAAAACAGAACGAAAAAATAGTCATTACTAGCAGCAAATTGCGCTCAAAATGAGATAAAGAAATGGATCCCAGCGATCTTTTACACTGTTTACTTTTCAAAAATCTTACTATAATTTATAGGGGGTGAGATTGTTTCTATCCTGTGAATTGAAATAACAAGACATTTGGTGAATACAGCAAACAGAATGGGTGACCTTGGGCGGCTCTACCAGTTTCTGCTAGTCGCTTGAATCTTTCGCTCCTATGATGTTATTAATGATGACCAATCAACCATGTCTCCTGGTGCGATGGGACAGACACTCTCATGCAAGAATTAAACTCCCCAGCTCATGAGGTTGAATTTCTTCCCAGCATCCAACAGGATAACAGACCTTTAATGTCACTAATCATAGCTTAAATATGGGATATCATCTTAGCAAAAATCAGTATTTAATAACGTTATTGGATGACATGGTACAGGCTCACCTACCAGTGGTTTGATTTTTGGAATCTAATTATGATGCCATCTTTAAAAGAGCCTGGAAGAATCCCATCGGAGACTGCACTACTGACTAACATTGTCAATCCTGGATCAATAATGTCCAGAAGTCCGGGGCGTAGCTTTGGGGGGGTAGTGGGGGGTTTGGGGTTGTTACACCCCCCATCTAAATGTATTTTTTGGTAAATAGTTGGGTACAGGTGCTTTCAATCAGGTTTGGTGGGGTATCTGTCGGAATTCACATGGGAAATTTCACATACACAAAGACAAAAATGCATACCCTCTCTCCCTTTCTCTGTTTTAAGTCTTCACTTAGTACTCCTAATAATCTGCATTCCTCTCCGTTTCCACTGCCCTTTAAGCCTCCCTCAAGTCCCCTGCCGTCAATGTATTTAGACATGATATGCCAGCATGAATGTCAGCGCCACAATCTTACTGACCAAGCCACACCCCTTGACTTGAAAGCTATCGTCTCCACGTCTCCGCAGGCTGCAATGGCTCCTGCAACCACTACTGTGCAAAATGGTTCTGAAAATTGGTCTAACGCATCTCGATTAGAGGGACGTAAAAGAATTTATGACACTAACTTCTCTATTTCATCTTGGGGTCTATAGGGTCTGCTCCATAAATAAGATAATAAAAGAGGTCTTGGCGTGTCATGCGCAGCTTCTAGGTCATCATACGTTGCTTATGAACGAGTTCACATGCGAATGTCCCTGGCAGGCCTCTCTCCCTGCAACTGCAGACACTTGCAGGGGACATAACATGCCTCCGGTCTCACTAATATTCATGGAGCGGGAGGTTTTGGTATCTGAGGTGAATGCCAATTTTGTGATTGGCACGATTAGTACATGCAATTTGCATGACATTCCAAAAGTCAGTGGGCCCTTTACTCTTCCCTGGTTTGATAAATGCCCTTTTCACATTTGAGCAAAGTTAGAAAATGATGTTTCCACAGCCTGACATACCCAGGAGTGCACCCATACCAAAATACTTAGTAATATTTGTCTGCTGATGGAGCCCCGGATGCTGACACTCTTGTCCTGGAACCTGAGCAGAGTTTGTAGAGTGCAAGAAAACTAAAAGGGCATGAGTAGCAAGTGATTGCCAGTGTTGTAGAAGGTGGTTCACATTCTGTGCTCCATCCCAGAAGTAATCCGTGATTATGTGGCCAGAAGCAAGGATGCTCAGGAGGCTCGTACCTGAGACTTGGATGTGCTCTTACCAGACTAGGGACCCATGACATTCTCCAACTACACAAGTGGAATACTGCCTCAGGTGAATAATTTAACATGCCCTAGTGGCAAGACGAGAAGCACTAGAGCACTCCCAGTGGGAGCAACTATATGGGGGTGGGTATTGACCTCAGGCCATCCTGACTCACCTAAGGACATGACATACCTTTATGACAAACACTTGGTCCCCTTAACCATGGTGGAAACCTTGAGTGTGCTACAAAACTGCAGGTAGATGTAGTAGCAGAGAGAAACTTCCACTTAAGAAGGTTAACCCAGGTGGAACTCCAAGGACCAGCCATAGATCACAACCCTTAACATCCCACATCTGAATACAGAATTACCCTTTTTCACATTAAGCCCAGACAGTTTTAAAATTCAGTGTCGAAATTGTGGAGAGTTGAGTGTACAACTTTTGTTTAGACTTGTAACCCAGGGCCTAGACAAAATGGCCAAAAATACTCATAATCAACAAATAGCCTGACATATGCAATATGTACTTCCAAACAGGTAAGAAGGAATATTTTGAAAATATTTACTTACATGTAGCACTAGTCACCGCAAAGTTGCCATTATATTGCAATGTGTATGTAGATTCATTACTCATTTACAGATCTAGTGTAAGAACCACATATGTTTATTTATACAGCTCTGCAATCTTACCCAATTTATTACGGAATTGAGCTTGTGAAACGGTTTCTCGTCATCTCATTTAGTCTCATTATAATGCAGGATTTCAAAATAAACCCCGAGGCCCTTCTTGTTTTGACCACTACTTTCTTCCTGCTTGCATACCACTAGCTTCTACCATGTTAGCATCAGTGGCAGTCATTGCTGCCCAGAATCCTCTTCATACTCTCAATTTTGGGCAGACCTCCCAATCATATATTTCTCCTTTTTAGGACTCTCAATGAAGACTGTCTTAGCTATCTGGCAAAACGTCATGCGGTAACCAAATACATAACACACACAAAGAACATTCACTAACATATCAAAGGTTACAGGGACGTTATACTTAGGAAATAACATTGAAAAACTGTAGAAATTCACTGAAAAAAACAAAGTTACTGAGACATTATAGTAAGGAAATAGAATTTAAAAAATCTTAATAATTCAGTGAAAGAAAAAAAAGGTTACAGGAATGTTATGTTAGGGTCACATTTCACATGCACAAAACCTTAGAAATTCAGCAATTTTGCACAGCACTGCTTATGACCTCACATACCACTGATGACATCTCAAATGACAGTCAGGGATGGCATTTAAGTTGTCATCAGTGATGTCATCAGCCTTTGCTTGGTGATTACCCTGAAACTTACTTTAAAAAAATCTTAAAAATTAACTGAAAAACAACAAATTAGACTGGCTTAATAATTGAGTTTGGTAATAATATTGTCCTTTTCGTCAATAAAACCCCAGATATTCCCTGAAAAAACCCACACATTTTACCTCCTAATCATATATTTCCCATTTTTAGGACTCTCAATGAAGACTGTGTTAGCTATCTGGCAAAGCTTCATGCAGTAACAAAATACACAACGCACACAAAGAACACTGCTGCACAGAAAGGGGCTTTGGGTCCACCTCCTCAATGAAAGGGCTTGATTGAGTCAGCCCCCGCCGGCCATTGGCTGGCCGAGTTGTTCTTCTTTTTTAAGGCGCAACTCATTTTGCTGATGTTTCCATTTTTTATAAAAATATGTCCACCTCAGATCACAGTGGTCACCTCAATTAAATGCAATTCTTTAATAAACATCCAATCTTACAATGGTTATGAGAAGA
The DNA here is from genome assembly GCF_964204655.1 of Triturus cristatus. Lineage (NCBI taxonomy): Eukaryota > Metazoa > Chordata > Amphibia > Caudata > Salamandridae > Triturus > Triturus cristatus. The sequence goes on from NC_140590.1 coordinate 215,440,820, forward strand.
ATGCAGATTTGAATCTCCTGGCTGGCTGGATAATGCCGAGCCCATGCTCTGTAAACGTGCTTCACCTCCTGTCCAGGCACTTGAGAAGCCCCTATGAAGCTGGAACCAATCCCTCCCGTGAACACTGCTGCAGCCACAGATTCTGCCATCCTCCTGGAGCCTGCGCGCATCTGCAGCCTCGTCACCCACCTCCACCTCTTGTCAGCCCATGCAGAACACATGCAGGTCACAAAACATCTGCTGCTGCTCGCAGCTTGCTGTGCAGGGGAGCCGGTGGCCGAGTACTGTCCTGTGTCTCTGAGGCGCATGCGCAGAGCCAAACCACCTCTCTTACTCCCCCTCCTTGCTGGCTGGGACACAGTATGCATTCACATTAGAGTTCTCTGTTTAACATTTATTAAGTTGTAAAAAAAGATGGTTGCCTAGAATTACAAAGTAGACGAATGTAAAGCTGACAGCTGGTTGAGTGCTGGGACATACATTGCCCCAACTTGCAGTTAGAGAGAGGTGGTGTACAGGGCACAAGTCCTAAATAAAGAAGTGGGGGGACGCTGTCACCGGAAGTGACGAGAAGTGGGGGGACGCTGTCACCGGAAGTGACGTCACAACAGGAATCTCATGGGTATTCATATGCCTTTAGATGAAAGGTGGTCTGCACCCTACCTCGCGGAGGCTGCGTTTAATCCCCCCGCAGTGGGAGTGTCTCTCAGATGTCAGGCCCAATACTTCTTCGTGTAGCTGCTCGTTCGAGCTCTGCAGTATGTCAGGAGATCTTGCCGTTTGTGGAACGGCTTCCTTGGTGACAGTTTGCTTTCGCGACTGGCGAAAACAAATCGTCCGGCATTACATTGTTGGTCATGTTTGTGCTGTTCTTGGCAACGGGCCCCGCAATGATGCCAAAGAGTGAAGTCCAGCTTTTGGGCAGGGGGGACGGCATCCACCCGTTAAAACCTGGTAAAATAAGTGGGGGGACGCCGTCCACCCGCGTGGTACCCCGACTCGAGCCCTGGTGGTGTAGCTTCCGTAGGAACCAGCTAATTAATGCCTAGCATGGAAGTGATTGTCGTTACAACGGTACAATTAGGCTGAATCTCAGGAATTTCACTTTATGACACTATGAGATATATATATTTTTTTTCGAAGTTTTATATAGCGCAAACTTAACCCGAGGTCTCAGAGTGGTTTCCATGAGCACCAGTTGTGTTACATGAGGACACATTCATTTTTGTTTGGCACGGGGAGATTAAGTGAATTGCCCGGAAACCCAGGATATTGAGCGTCATTACCGAGACTCAAACCCAGTTCCTCAGGTCCGAGATATGTGCCACCCCTGTGCACACTGCTGTACTGGTGCAAAAAGGACAGCCGTGTACCACCGCAGGCACCCTTGCACTATGGTGCAAGGGTGTCATTGTTGGCGCTAGGAAGCTATTTTTAGCAAGAAGAAACACAGGGGTGCACCGTATTCCTGTAATTACCCTCCATCCCTGCATTTTTTAAATGACGCAGCTCAGCACTACAAAATTTCCTGCAGTACTGCACTGTGCCATTACCTCGTAAATATGCCACTGAAAGTGAAATGTATTGAAGCTTGATTGGCAACTGGATTACTCATGTCAACATCTAAGACAGATTGCAATTCTCTATCTCATTGCAGAGGATCACCTCTCATCTCCTGGCCAGCAGCCTGTACCAGACTTCAGCGATGATGGGAATGATGGCAACATGCAAACCTTCAACCAGGATTCCCGCCAAGAACTTCTGGACTCTATAAGAGCACCATCTCCAGACAGAGGAATGTTTAACAGCATTGTAGGGTGTCCACACCCCCTGCCCACCAACCAACAGGCACCACCTGCCACCCCTCCCAGACCCCTGAACTCTGATGACCAACAGATTACTTTCCAAAGTACTGTGGTCGGAGTCCAGTGGGAGTTGGTAGAGCAGGTGCGGATGGGGATGGAGACTGTGGTGGCCACCCTAGAGGGAGTCCATGGGTGCCACACTCCCAATAGAGGCAAATACTCTCCACTCTGTGGTTTCCAGCAGTCCCTGGCTGACATCGCTGGTGTCACGAGGCAGAGGCATGAACAAAGGCCCTACTAAAGTGTCACCAGCGAGGTCGCCAACCAGCTGGGGGCAAAACAAAAACATCTTAAAGTCCATGGAGTGGAAGAAGGGATCCCACTCTGCTGCCATCGCTGCCTACCACTGCAACATTGCTGCTGTGTTGCAAAACCAGCAGTTCCTTCTCAATGCTGTGCTGGCTCATGTGTTGGCACAGGTGAATGCTGCTGCAAGCCTCCCTTGCCTGCCACACCTACAACACTACCCTCATGGGAGACACCGTACACATCAGAGGAGGAAGATGTGGACAGCACCTCTTTCCAATGAAAAAGTGTCTGGTAGCAGCCATTGTCCCACATACTCAGTGTTGTCTCTTCCCTGGGCTTATGAACATGCAAGGTTAATATCTGCTGCCACTGTTCTCATTCTTATTTCGCCCTGTTCAACTTGACCATTTGTGGTCTGTCAATGTGGCCTTTCCTCCCAAATGACATTGTGGTCATCCTCCTCACTAAAGCACTCCTCTCCTCTGCATGTACCATGACATGTTCCCCACATTGACTCTGTCTGCACATCCACGGACTATAAACAACTTTTGGGGTTGTTGTCAAATGTTCTTTACCTGTCAGCCACTTCAACATTTGCACATGTAAATAAATGCAATTTGAACTGCCCGTGTGCTGTCTGTCTGCAGGAGTCAGGACCAGGTTGGCCATTGGTCATTCTGTGAGGCAAAAATACCAACTGCTTGCCAAAGGGACATTTTTTGTGGGGAATTAGTGACAATGCTAGGCAGTGAGAGTGCATCATATTTGGTGAACACTATTTGTGTGTTGACTAGCAAGTGCTTACTAAATGTTGAAGCATGAAGGTCAATTAGTGTCATGCAGTCAATGTTAATGGTGACTTAAGTCACACTCCAAGTGCCAGATCCACCCATGGCTACTTGCAAGCTAAGAACAGTGGGCTGAAAAGTAAGCGCTGCAAGTTTGAGTGGGCACAGGGCAGCAATCAGTGTTTGATTCCAAAAACCCACTAATTGGGCAAATGTTTTTGACCGCAACATCCATCCAAGGCATGTTGCATGATGTACCCACACAGAGATATTGTATGTGATCACATGATTTGCAGTATGTACAGTTTCCATCAGGATTGCAATAGCCCTTGCTCAACAATGTCTGAAAGTTAGAAGTTGTAAAGTCATGGTCAAGCAGACAGATCCCTGCTCATTGGTAAGACACTTACTCGATGATGTTGCCAAACACTGCTGGCAAAGACATGCATGTACATAACATTACCTGAACACACATGCTAACTCTCACACAGTAAATCAGTACGTAGATCTGTATGTTGCAAACAATGACATTTACATTTCAATAGAAAAGTCAAAAAACGTAAAATTACCAACCCTATACTAACTAACTATTCTAACCTAACCAGCACCATCTTATCCTACCTACTATCTAAAACGACCTTAACTTAACCGATCTTACTCTACTCATTTAGCATGACATGATATACACCAGACCCCCACATCCCTTAAGACATGTCTTCACCGAAGGACAAAAGAAACTACACCTAAACATCAACTACCTACACATAGAATCCTAGACAATAATGTGCTTACTTGTATTTCATATATATTTTTATTTTTTATACATATGAAACACATCAATCCCCCACCCCAAAAAAACAAAAAGTACCCCTACCCACTAAAAATCTAATCCACCCCTACAAAACCCCTAAACCACTATTCCTACACTATTGCCATGACTACACTAACTTACACTAAGGTATAAAAACATTATGTACAACATAACAACACTATATACAGAGGGAAGGGCTGAAAGGGTCCCTGTGGCTATGGTTGTTTGAGTCTTCCCACTGCCTGCTTGATCTCATGGAACAGTGTCAACCCCTGGTCCATTTTCTTTCCCTAAACTGCCACTCAAAACTTTGGATCAAAAATGTCTTTCTATATGTCTTCTATATGTCTACTTCAAAAGAGCTAGGCTCTCCTGTGGCCTGACATGTGGGTCAAGGTGGGTATGATGGTCCACTGGTGGAGGTACTGGGTACATGTGGGTTGGAGGTACCTTTGCTGGAATATCCATTCCTGGCAGTGCTGCCTTGTCCAGTGTTGGTGGTCTGAGCAGAATGCTTCCCACTTGCTATGGGCATTCTCCTCCTTATATCTTCGCTTCATGGCCCTGTGTGCCTTTGAAACATGTCTGAGGTGGTGGTAGCTATCCTGGCATTTGTTGTTCTGCCTCAGCTGCTCTGGAGTCATGTTGTCTGTTGAAGCAATAAAGATAACTGTCAGTCAAAGGGTGACTAGGAACATGCACCAACCTCATGAAACATACTTATATACATAACATCTAAGGTAGTAGACCCTACAGACTAAATTCTTCTTGCAGATTAGAGTGACCATACTCATGCCTACTATCTATCATATCAGATGTACTAAGCCCTAATTATAAAGGTAGGGCAATTATTGCACAATGCAATTTCAACACCATGACACATCTGGGTATGACCATGTCAGTACTTTGTATGCTTGGGAACAAAGCTCTTTGGTACCCATGGAATGGTACCAATGTCACCTTCACTGTATATCAGTGGGCATTTTGCATCCTACAATAGCCCTTATACCATAATGATTTGCCACAGTAAGATATGCAATGTCTGCAAAGTACATGTATTGTCTCACAACACAGTGTACCTGATATAGATAGGACCCATATCAGGACACATTGCTAACTATACAGAACACTTGGGAGGTATGGCATATAACAATGGGCGCTGGATAAGTACCTCACCATACTGAGGCATATGAAACCTCTGCGTTGTAAGTCCATGCTGGTCCATGCCCCCAATCATTGCATGTTCCCAATATCTTTGCATGTGCAACTGACATGCATTCAGCATTCTTCACAACCCCTTCCATGTTCAGCTGTGGATCCACTACCACATATATTTGCATAGTCTTCCACTGTGATCATGGCTCCCCTGTCAAGCCTCTATCATGTGGTACAAAGTGTTCTCCTAGACAGTTCATTTGTTATAGGGATGCACATTGAATCTGGCAAGTCAAACCCCATCTGACATCACACTCAATCCTTGCACTACACAATTAGCATTGTTAAAGACACTCACCGGTAAACTTGGGATCCTTGAAATTATCCATCTCACCACGTGTGTGTTATGATGGTCCAAAACTTAGAACACATATTTGATATGCAACATAATCACAGTACATATGCAAAGCTATTAGCTTTGTACCCCTTCAGGTTATAAGTAATAAACTGACACAGCTGACATGCCTGAATACATTGATAAGGCTGGCTGAAGTGCACATACATGTGAAGAGCCAAAACATGCACCCGTTAGATACATGCACCTGTTGTCCAATATGTGGAAGCAGATGACAAACCTCATCACTACCAAATTTCACTATGGTAGCTGACTTTGATGATTCTCTCTACCTACATAAATAACATGCCATATTCAGCAAGCTATTGCAATACCCAGACCTTCTTAAAAGCTGGCACCAGGAAATACCATCCCAATATTTTGCAGCTTATTCCTGACTTGGTGACCTCTAAGCTGATATCTGTTTTCAATACTGTGTTCAGGACTGGTGTTTTTCTGAAACTTTGGAAATCTGCATCAATTCTTCCATTGCTCAACAAAGCCAACCAGAATATCCTTGATCCAAAGAGCTATGGACCAATCTCTGGGCTGCCTTTCCCCGCTAAGCTGATTGAGAAAGAAATTAATTCTCAGTTATCGATGTTTTTGGAGAATAATCATGTGCTGGATGACTCCCAATATGGGTTCCGCAAAGGGCACACTACTGAATCGGCCCTTATTGTGGCCACTGGGATGACCAGGGCCACAGTTGACAATGGGGGCAATGCTGCTCTCATCTTACCCAAATTGACTGTGGCCTTTGACATGGTCATAATATAATTATAGTAAGTCAGCGCACAATGAGAAAGAAAACATGAAAAACAATTTTTCCACAATTTTTACAAATGTTGAACCAATATTACGTTTACAATTCAAAGCGCAGATGCTGCAGCATCTGAGTACCGGATGCACAGCTTGAGAAACTAAAGAAAACACTTCACAAATTATTGTAAGTCACCTCGATAACTTGTCATCATTAAATAATCGATCATCACATTGTATTGAATATTATCGGAAAAGATACTCTTTTAATTTTAAAACTGTCTAGTTTGTAAACAAAAATTGATTAAAATACTTCACGTTACTGTGAACATAAACATTGGTAATCAAATCTACCAAAACACAATCAATGCCTCATGTATCTTTGTTATAAACACTTCTACAAGAATAGTTGTTGGCGAAATCAAAGTTGATGTTGTAGTTCATGCCCAATGCATTTCGGGATTATTCGAACTCCCTTCTTCAGGGGCCTGTATCGAAAAAAATGAAAAAAACAAGAATATGCTACATTTTCGAATGCTCATTATCTCCATATAAGGTTCAAAAACCACTTACTACATTCAATAGCACCAGAGTGAATGTAACCTGTACGCCCACTGATCCCAACAATTATCGACCAGAAGCAAAGAAAAAAAGAAAAAGAAAGGACAAGAGAAGAAGAAAATCCATCACCAAAACCAACTCCGGTGATACAACATGAAGTGAATAAATAAGGAAACAGAAAAAATAAATAAGAAGGACAAGCCAGTACATTCCCCACCATGAGTGTTCTAATGAGTATTACAACAGAGTGGATTGAGAACCATCAAACAGATTCCTCAGAGGATGACTCTTACTTTACAACACCAGGGCCTCTTAGGTTAATAATCTTTAGCCATTCCTAAATAACTCGTAGCCTTGCCAAAAAACGCCGTCCTCGTGCTATAAGGCAATGAAATGTAAACATATGTCAACATACATCTATCCATCTGCCACGAATCTATGCAGTGGCAAGAGTCTTGAAAAGATATCGTGCGACTTACATAGATGTCCGTGTCCCGAGAGTCACTGTTGTCCCAAGAACGGTTAAAAATTCCCCAGAACGAAACCTTTCAGCATGTCAGTGAACGTTCATGAACCGAAGCCGGTCAGATGTATTCAACAGGCGGCACCTGTAAAAACAGCGTGCACTGTCAGAAACTCGTCACTACGAGTTACATCAGCAATAAAAACCACTAGTATCAGAGATTATCATGGAATCACTCTGAATTAAAAATTTGCGAACATTCGTGACAAGAATTTTCAATTCTATTAAGGACAACGGAGGCGAGGATTATGCTTCTCAATCTTTACTAGGAAGCTCACAGCAGCCAATGAAAAACCAAAGATAAAACCATGTGACAACCATAGAGTCTCTTCCATAAAAGGTCCCTGTCAGCACATAGAGTCCTCTTTCTTTGTAACAGTACATAAGTCCATGCACGACCTGCTCTTGAGGATCACCGACAGCTAGGGTCTTCTCCCACCAACGAACTGTGTGCCCAATGGGGCCGAACATCGCACTGGATCCCGGTCCAGAAAAACTTGCTTGAGAGCGAAACAACAACTGCAAAGCGATTCATCGCCGATAGACCACAATCAGGTTTACTTGTTGTCAGTACCTGAAAGAAAGGAAACAGCCCGTAAAAACCGTTTAAGGTTGTAAAAGTAACAGCATTACATCATGAGAGATTTGGGTGGGGAAAAAATACACAGAAATGCAAAATAGCATGATTCAATACAGACAGTATCATAATCCTGAAATAGCAGTACGTTAGCAGTACATTAGACAATGTATTTCTGGGCGGGATAATCCTCGCCTCCGTTGTCCTTAATAGAATTGAAAATTCTTGTCACGAATGTTCGCAAATTTTTAATTCTATGTCAGGACCGGAGGCTCCGATTATGCTTGTTCAAAGCTGAGCAACCACCATTGAAGCAACATTGACAATCGGCTTATAGTAAAACGTTTTAAAAGTACTTTCATTAGACCAGTCAGCCGCATTCATAATATCCACTAGGCTCACACCTGTTACAAATGCTTTGGAGGCCATGGCTCCGCGCGCAGAGTGAGCCCCAAACTTGGAGATATCAATCCCTGCCTCGCTCATGAGCCAGCGCATCCACCGCGATAAGGTAGCTGGCGTCACTGGGCGAAAAGGCTTTTGCAAAGCAATAAGTAGCTGCCCTTGCATATCAGCACGAAACTCCTCAGTACTCACCTCGTAATCCTTAATACATTGCACCACGCACAGTTTAGGATTGTTAGGAAAAACCGGGTATGTGATTGAAGCAGTGTTACACTTTGTTCTCCTGGACAAGGTGAAGGACACCCCTTCCGGGGTAAATCTACGCCCGGCCAGATCCAGAGCTCGGACGTCGGAAACCCGTTTGCAAGAAACGAGACACAAAAGCATAGTCAGCTTAGCCGAGAGTTGTTTACGAGACAAGAATCTATTGGCTGGCCAGGATTCCAGGAATCGGAGGACAAGAGAGACGTCCCACAGATGAGAGTACTTTGGGCAAGGTGGCTTCACCATCCTGACTCCCCTCAGTAATTTACAAACTAAAGGGTGTTCCCCAATGGGCTTACCATCTACAGGTAAGTGCCCAGCCGATATGGCGGACCGAAAGTTGTTGACCGTCCTGTAGGCCAACCCGGAGGACGCCATAGAAGCCAAAAAGTTGACCATTAAAGACACATGCGCCTTAGCGGGATCCACGTCCCGTTGAGCGCACCAATCACACCACCTTTTCCAAGATGAGGCATATCGCTTGTGGGTATTGGCCGACCAAGCTTCCTTGATGAAGTTACTAGCTTCTCGCGAAAGGCCCGGGACACTCCACCTGTCCCTGAAACCCGCCAAGCAACGAGAGGAAGTTGGCCCGAGGCCACCAAAGGATGGGGATTCTGAAGAGGGTCCAGCAATAGGTTCTGCAACTGAGGAAGGAGGATCGGAATCTCGCAACACATGTCCAGTAACACTGGAAACCAAGCTTGCGCCCTCCATAGAGGAGTGATCAAAATGAGTTCCGCCTGAAAGGCTCGTGTTCGAGCTAGAACCCGTGGGATCATGAGAAACGGGGGAAACGCGTAACAGAGGGACTTCGGCCATTCCTGCAGGAAGGCATCCGTGGCTAACGCCTCCGGGTCCGGTCTCCAACTGAAAAACTGGGGAACCTGCTTGTTCAGTCGAGACGCAAAAAGGTCTATCTGGCAAGGGCCCCAAAGGTGGGTGAGGTGCCGAAACACTGTGGGCAACAGCCTCCAATCGCTGGAGTCCTGTAGGTGGCGGGAGTTCCAGTCGGCTACCTGGTTGCTGGAACCGGGCAGATATTCCGCAACCACCGAAATTCTGTGTTGTAGACAGAAGTGCCAGAAGTCCTTGGCGATCTCCGCCAACATCCGTGACCTGGTACCGCCCAGCTTGTTGACGTAGCGCACTGCCGAGATATTGTCCATCCGAAGGAGTATGCAACAATCTGCTTTGTGTGGTGACAGACATCTGATCGCAAAGGAACCAGCCAACAGTTCCAGGCAATTGATATGTAACTGAAGTTCGTCTGGCGACCAGCGACCACCCGTGGACAACGTGCCGCACCGGGCTCCCCAACCCCACCGGCTGGCATCTGATTCGATCACCACATCCGGGGTCGATCCGAATAGCGCTCGGCCGTTCCAGGCCTCCATGTGGTTCAACCACCAATCCATCTCCAGTCTCGCCTCCTCTGAGAGAGGTATCTGTTCTGAATAACTGAGACCTTTCCGAAGATGTCGGATCTTGAGCCTCTGAAGGGCCCGATAATGAAGGGGGCCCGGGAACATCGCCTGGATGGAAGAAGCTAGTAGCCCCACTATGCGGGCTAAAGATCTCAAAGACGTCGTCTGCCTGAGTAGGGTGGCCCGCAACTCTTTCTTGATCGCCTTGATTTTTGTCATCGGCAGTAAGAGTTGACACGTCACGGAATTGATCGTAAACCCCAGAAATTCGATGGACTGAGAGGGGATTAACATTGATTTCTGCGGGTTGACAATGAAACCCAAGCCCTGCAATAGATTGATCGCCCAATTGAGGTGTGTTTGAACCGTCTGCCGGGAGGACGCCAAAATAATTATGTCGTCCAGGTATATAATGAGGCGGACTCCCCGGGCTCTGAGAGTTTCCACCACTGGTCTTAGAAGCTTTGTGAAGCACCACGGTGCTGACGACAGACCGAACGGGAGGACCTTGTATTCGTAGCACACCTTCCCCCAGACAAACTGCAGGAACCTCCTGTGAGGTGGAAAAACGGGAATGGAGAGGTACGCGTCCTTTAGGTCCAAACGGACCATCCAGTCTCCTTCCTGGAGAAGGTCGCGCAGAAGATGGATCCCTTCCATCTTGAAGTGCCTGTAAACAATCCACGAGTTGAATTCTTTGAGGTTTAGCACTAAGCGGGAACCGCCTCCTTTCTTGTCTACGAGAAAGACAGTACTCACGAAACCGTGAGGGTGAAGCTCGGAGGGCGCCACTGCGCCCTTTTGCATCAAGGAATTGATTTCTGCCGTGATAAAGTTCTGATCTTGTCGGGAAAAATACAGAGGGGGGGGGCGGGAGTGTTGCACAGGGGAGGCGTACATCTCCAGCCTGTACCCCTGCACCGTCTGCAACACCCATGCATCCTGCGAAATTTCGCGCCATTTCTCTAGAAAATATGCCACTCTGCCCCCCAATGTCACCTCCGAGAAGGGAATGAGGCTCACCTGAATTTCCGGCATCATGCTGGTTGTTGGAGTTTCCTCCAAATCTGCCACCTTTGCGGAACCTGTTCCTGGAACGTCGTGAAGGGTAAAAATTGGAGGTGTTGGCCGAGTTGTCTTGGTAACCACCTCTCTGCTGTCCACGTTGGGTGCCTTGATTATATCCCCGGCCGAACGAGCGCCCCCGGAAGCGTCCGGCCCTGCCAAAAACCGGGCGGAAAGCCCGTTTTAACGAACCCTGGGCCTTGTCAAGCCCACTAAAAGTGGCAACAAACTTGGTAAGCTCCTTGAGAAAGGGTTGACCAAACAGGAGGCCTTGGGCTAGCGGGCCTGATTCCGACGTAGATAATTCGGCCAGTCTGGGATCTAACTTCAGTAGAATGGACCTGCGTCGTTCCGTCGACAATGCACAATTAGCATTGCCCAGCTGGCATACGGCCCGTTGCGCCCATCCGATCAATTCATCAGGGCTAATCGCAATGGAGGATTCCTTGGCCCTAAAGCCGATCTCGAGAATCTTGGTCAGGAGGCCAATGACGTCTAGTAGCTTATCCTGGCAGGATCGCCAGGACCTGTCTAAACCTTTCTTAGGATCTTTAGAGTACTTCTTCAAGTACGTCAACATTGACGGGTCCACCTCCGGGGTAGCCGCCACCTTATCTGCTAGCTCCGGTCGCGGGCATTCCGACCGTAGTCGTGCCCGTACATCCGTATCAAATGCTTGGCGAAGATGGGTTTGAACATACTCCGCTACCTCTTGCGGCGGAAGCCAGGCAGAAGAGTTAGGGTGGATAATGTCCGCTGGTTCGAACGTAAGCACTTTAGGTGATGCGGACTGGCCAGAATGCTTCTCCTTCCGTGCCTTCTTGGAAGGGGGCGGAGATTCCTCCTCGTCCGTTGTAGGATCAGGTGTGGTATCGTGGCCATCATCCTCCTGAGAGATCTCGGTAATTGTCGCTTCTCTAGGAGAAGAACGCTCTTGCTCCGCCATCGAGCGAGCGAGCCTAGCAAAATCTGCAGCATGGGGATTCGTTCTTGCCTTGCCCCCAGGCGTAGGACGAGAAGCTGAGGATGGAACCCAGCCTTGCTTCTTTGCGTAAGAGCAAAGATGGCGCTTCAATGGCGCGATCGCCCTCACCAATGCGGAATTGACAGATTGTTGCACACCTGCGTCCAATGCCTCAACGAGGTCATATTCCATGGACCCTGAAGGGTCTTCGTCATCATAATAATAATAATCCTCTTCATAATATTCAGACATAGTTGCCACACAGTGAGCAATTAACGACCCTGAGGATTACTTGTGAAGATCCGCAAATTTCACAAACAATATTCTCACACAGGAGATCAGGGGGAGTGGTAACCCCAGGCAAGCCCCAATATAGGCACCAAAGAAGGTCCCAACTGGTAAGGTTTCAGATGTGGAGGGAGGGAGGGCTTGCACAACACAATACCAATCCCACTCTAGGCAAAGCCTATGCTGAATTATACAGCCCCACTGACTTTGGAAACAGAGGGGCGTCTGGGGAGCCAAAACGAGCCTTTTCCGTCGAAAAACGGAACAAATACGGGTCGTGAACAGTAAAAACACACTGCCCTGTGTTCGATTCAAGCCCGACTACGTTTCGCGGGCAAAATGGCCGCCGCGCATGCGCGCTGGCTCAGGCTCGCATAGGTAATGAAAGAAGACTACGCGTCAGGCAGACGCGCGTCCTCGCTCCCCTTCCTCCCGCTCCACAAACCCGAATGACGTGAGAGTAACCTCACCGACGGGATACAGAACGGCCGCAGCGCTCCGCGCTACTGAAATTAGATAAAAGAAAAGAAAAAACAAAACCAATCACCTAAACACTCGAGGAGGTTAAGACCTCCGTCCACTCTTCGCACTGACGGCGAACGCGCCAGAAAGGCAGCGCCTCAAGGGATAATACCGCAGTGAAACATAAACAACGAACGAATCGCGCACAAAGCAGCGCTTCGTAATAGCTAGATCAGCGCTTCGCAACAACAAGAAATTACAGCGTATGAACTTGGCAATAAATTAGCGCTTAAATAACATCATATTATCAGAGAAAAGGTATAAGATACAGCGCTTCGCAATAACCACAATACAGCTTACGAATGTTTCAATAAAATAGCCACATTAGAAGAGAAAATGCATAAGGTACTTAACTGGCTGCGGAGCAGCAAAGAAAGAGGACTCTATGTGCTGACAGGGACCTTTTATGGAAGAGACTCTATGGTTGTCACATGGTTTTATCTTTGGTTTTTCATTGGCTGCTGTGAGCTTCCTAGTAAAGATTGAGAAGCATAATCGGAGCCTCCGGTCCTGACATAGAATTTTCACCCCACTTGAAGCCTGCGACTCGCATGTATCTCGTCTCAAGGATTCTGAACGAGGTAGTACTTCAGTTCGCTATCGTTATTTTAAAGAGGCGGCGTTCCCGTGCGTCTGACATGTTCCTGCTAAGATGTGAGGTGACATAGAAAGTGGACTAACCATATATGATGCTAGTCTTGTTTCTTTGCGAATCGATCAACGCGTAGTGAACGGACTAAAAGCAATAGTCTCCATGTTTATACTATTATCTACTCAACATTCATATCGTCACTACGATATCTGCATAAACTGACCCAAAATTAGCATGCCTCATTGAAAGATGATCAAAATCTTCTTCACTCACCGCAATGTATACTGCTCTGTGCGTATAAGCAAAGCGAATATTTCTGTTGAAGAAACCTCTCTTGTGAGTATAGAGATTAACGTAAATGAACCGTTTCACTTCCTGAGGTCTTACTTGTCTATGGATCTCATGCGATAAACCTTGAAATGTTACTCTCCAGAGAAAATGAACAACACCCTCCAGAGAGAATAAACTAACACTCAATTTGTAATCATATGCTGTCGAATATCACTGTCTGTTATGCTAATGAGAAGAGTCCTAAACTCAACTCGTAATGAAAATCTGTTCACCTGTCAGTTACTTCACCAAAAGTAAAATAGGAAAGATAAACAATAAAGATACACCCAATGTGATGACAAGTGAGAGGTGAAACCACTTCCGCACTGTGAATCGATGCAGAATGAATGCTATATAAAAGTGAAGCCCAAATTAAAAAAATGAGGATAAATAAATAAAACAATAAAAAAATAATAGAATCTGAATTGCTGCGATAATTGTTATGATAAGTACCGTACTTACAATCTAACTTTATAAAAAGCACGACATTTCCAATTTCTCATTGAGCCCTGCTGGTACCAACGTATGCAGGTATTTGGTCCACCAAACTTCCCTCTGAGCTAACATCTTGGAGTTATCAATACCTAGTTGTTCTGGAATGATTTCTAAAATCATGAATTTCAACTGGGCGATGGTGTGTTGCTGTTGTAACCAGTGTGTCACTACATAGGTATTGATACTTTTTGTTCGGATTGAACTTTTATGTTCGGAAATCCGAATTTTAATCTTCCGAGAAGTTTTGCCAACATATAAAAGTCCACAAGGACATTTTATAGCGTATACCACGTTGATGCTGTTACAATCTCCATTAAATCTGAGCGCTATCGTTTTACCTGAATGTTGGTGATTGATAGTATTATGGTCATCCATGATCTTCTGACTGACCGGCTGGAAGGCTTAGGTATTGACAGTGTGGCTTTAGCCTTATTCAGACCCTTTCTAACTGGGAGAGTGCAAATTGTGTCCATGGGAGAATTTATCTTGAAATCTTTTTCTTTACTGTGTGGTGTTCCCTAGGGCTCATCAGTAAGTGCCACGCCCTTCAAAATATATGTAACACCGCAAGCAGCCCTCCTAAAATCTTTTGGGTTGTTGCTATTATCTTACGCTGATGGCACCCAAATTGTGGTCTCCCTTTCTAGGAAAGGCTCAGATCTGAAGGAGATGTTCTGTAACTGTATGAAGGAGGTTGGCTTGTGGATGGATGATAATTGCCCCTGGCAGAATTCCTCAAATAACAAAGGTTATTCTATTTGGAAACAACACTTCTTTCTGGAACACCTCATGGTTGCCAGACAAATTAGGTTCATTTCCAATGTCAGTAGAAAGGTGAAAAATCTGGGAATACTGATCGATGACAAGCTTATAAGGTAAATAAGGTAATTTCTACTTTCTTCTGCTTGCTTCGCATGATCCCGAAAATAGCCCAGTTTCTTCCTCCTAATCTGTTGCAAACTGCATTTTTGGCCCTTGTAATGTCCTGGATGGACTATTGCAATGGACTATATGTAAATCTGCCAAAAGCTTCCCTGAAAATACTTCAGATACTTCAAAACTCAGCGGCCAGGATGTTGATGAAAATCCTGAGATTTCATTCTGTCTCTCAAGCCTTGGTGAGTCTACATTGGCTCCATGTTCACAAAAGTATAATGTTAAAATCTCTTTGTATCACCTACAAACTGCTTCAGGGACTAGGTTCAGCTTTTCTAAGAGAAAAACTTCAAAGGTATGTCCCTGGTAGGACTTTTTGTTCCAGTGCAGCCCGAAATGTGTTGGTGCAATCCTAAAAACTTTCCTCTTGGGGAGGTAGGAGCTTTGTGGCTTGTACCGCTCCTAACTGGATCTTGCTACCTCTGAAAATAAGATCTGCATCCTCCATTATGAACTATCACAAGTTTTTAAAAACCTGGCTTTCCATTAAACAATAACTGGGGTATTTTGTTACCTTGTTACTTAGCACCATTATGCCTTAGGGTATTTGTTTGCGCTATATAAAACTTAAAATCAAATCATGTGTACTTACCAGTTGTGCCATCAATTTCTGTGCCCAAATAATCCAGGAGGTCAGACTCTCTGCCAACCACATTAGCCCAGCAATGTTTAAGCTTGTGTGCGTTATGGTCCACTCCATACATCCTCTGCATCTTGAGATGTATACACTCCCAGCTTTGCTTGCGGACCTTTATGGGGTAGCCTTGGTTGACCTGGCCCCCACTGGCTACCATGGCAGGCAGGTAATGCATGACAATCCACAGGAAGCTCCCAAACTTCTGCTCAGTCAGGGGCCAAACCAACTCTTCGCCAGCAAGATTCCACCCAACTTACAACACCAAAACAAAAACGAACTCCCCCAAAAACCCACTACTAACCCTATAAAAAATATACCCCAAAAGACACACCTGACAGCACACAGGACAGTACACAAGCATATACAACTAAATATGCACAATAAGAACTTGAGGTGCACAACAGGACAACAGACACGAAGCACCAGCTCCAACCACGCCAAAAACACTCTCAAGCACAAAGAAAACACCACCATTCCCAGGCAGAAAAACTGTCACTTAAAGTGTAAATGAAAGTAACTTCACAGTTCCTGTTTTGCAGCATGTAGGATCAATGACAGCGCTTCTCTTTATCCATTACTTCACTTCCTGGGCGGATGCGTCACGTTTTCAGCTGATGCGTTGGCTTTGTTTTTAAGCTACCTTTCAATGCGTCGATTTCACAAAAGGCCTGTTTTTTGTACGCATTGGCTGAGTAGCATTATTTTAGGCTGAAGCGGTGGCTGGAAAACATCACGCTTAATGGTCATGCATTATATTTCTTTTTTTACGGAATAGATAAAAAAGTGTGAATTTCGGTGTATTGGGATTTGTAATGCATGTAATAATGTACAGGGATTACAGTGTTGAGTGTGAATAATGGAGTTGACCTGTTTACAGTCTTTGCATGTGTTTACTATGTGTGTTGACAGTGAACATATGTATGAGTTCATCCTTTTCAGGGATCATACAAGGTATAGTGCCCAAACACTGTGGTAGCACAATGGTCCACCTTACCAGAGGTGCCCTGTGTGCTAATTGTGTCTTAACAACCATTGATATTGTATTAACTTACCTCAGGGATGCAACAGACTACTCAGCCATGGGGTCAGTGCTCCCACACCTACAACAGATAAGCCTACAGCCAAACAGCACAGTATCCCACAGAAGAGGCATCAGCCTGCGGTGACATTTGGGAGTGTGCAGTGATTGGCTGCTCCCACCTGGAAGGGGATGTATGGATAGCACCATGTGATTGTTTAAGTATTTGCCATTCATATTCACGGGCTATACCCTACAGGAAACTTACAGAGTCATCATTGGGGCCAACATGATCCTCACTCATGGTAATTGTGCTATGGTAGATCACCATACATGCCTTCGCATGACCTCCTACAAATTGCTGACAGTAAAGCTGCATAAATCACACCATAACTACACTCTGCATCAAGGCGGTGTTGCATGTGCATAGCAGCGGGTGATCACATGCAACACATTTGCTCTGGTAAAGTATAGTATATATCATTTGTATGTGTTGTTTGAGATCATCTAATAGAATTGACATGTGGGTACATTTATTTATGTAGCATATGTAGGCTGCAGTTTTGGGACTGTGTTCCCATGCACATGCTGTGAGAAGTTGGCCTGATATATGCTGTCCACTAATTATAGTGGGCACCTTGTATCATTCCAAACAACCCCTTATGGTGAATAGGTTAAAGACAACCTTTATTGAAAGCTATCCTAGTGGTAGCTATGGAGAGCAGCCTTCAGATTAAGTCTTGAAGGAATGTAAAGCAGCTTGTTTTACCAGTCTATAATCTATTGAATGACCAAATGAAAGGACAACCACACCAGGTTTATATTTAAAATATATGTATTTAAGATAAAACACACCCCTCTAGTCTCTTTATGAGACTGGATTTCAAAGTACTTAAGTTACAAGTTAGCAATCAACAGTAATAGCACTACCACACATTTGGGCCCTAGAGGCGTACCAAACCATACACCAAGAAAGAAGTATAAGAACCACGACTGAGCTAGACACAAGGCCTAGAGCCTTTAGAATCGGTGGGGCCCAAGGAACCACCCAAGGTAGTGACACAGGGGACCCACGGGGGCCATGTGTAGTGTGTAAACACAACCGCAGATTCCCGTTAGCTTCCATGGGCAATGTCGCGGTTGGAAATTTAATGATTAGGGACTCTTAGAATCAAGTTAGGAACAAACCCTTTTGGACTTAGGAAGTTCTAGGGCTAGCACCCACGGGAGCACCAGAGTACTCATGTTACCTCACCCAGGGAAGCCGGGTGCATAGGTGTCTTTTGGTGTCGGGTCGCGACGTCGATTTCAATGGAAGCTGGTGAAGAAGTGCTGCTGCCGTGAAGAGGAGAAGTGTCCGAAGAGATCCAAGCCTGGATCTAGGACGGAAGGAACCTGAAAGCAGAGGGGACAGAGTCTGGGTCACTTGCCAGTGACCAGGGGCACAATGGACCATGCCCACAGATGTTGAGTGCTTCAGGTGAGTTGACGGGTGTCTTGACTCTTCAGCCACAAGGTCCAGGAGGCGCCGATGACAACCAGGAGCTGGATTCGATCTGTCCCACAAAGTCTGTTGAGTGCTGCGGTGTTGGCGACCAGATTAGACCCAACAAGCCTTGGCAACTGCAAGTTACTGGAAATCAGAGAAAGGACTGCGGTGCAGACCAGCAAGGTCTGAGGGACTCACCCAGCGAAGGTAAGTTGGGGCACGTCTGGAGCAACCAGAAAAGCCCAATCAAAAGAGGATTTGCCTTTGTGGGGACCTACTAGCCAACAGGCTAGCGATTGTGAAGGAGCCTCGAGCGGTCACATTTGAAACTGGCCCACGGGTCACTCGTGGAGTGGAGGCCAGCAATATTCGCTGCAGGAGGTGCTCAAGGCTGGGGCTACTCGGAGCCCAAAGCACAACTTCGAGGAACTCCAAGAAGATAGTGTTGCTGCAATGTCCAGGGGTCACGGTTCCACGTCACCCATGATAGCCACGGGCCTCAGCTTTGCTGTGGACTCGGGAGCCTCGGGGAAGTCTGGAAATCCACCTCTGGTGATGCAAAGACTTCGGCGTCCGGCGGAAGCTTCAGCGATGCGGATCGGTCAGTTGCTTCTTTGGTGCCTGCCAAGCAGGGGAGTCACTCCTTGACCCCAAGGGAGATTTCTTCAGTCTTCTAAGGAAAGTAGAACGTCGAAGGTCCAGGATATATATTGCAGAGTTTCTTCCAGGGTAATCTAAAGTCACAAGGACTGGGTTCCCATACTTATACAAAGTTTGGGGGTTGGACATACTCTAGGGACCCACCTATGGGAGGGTTTGGAAAGAGGGGTGGTTACACCCATTTCCTTTGTCCAGTTTTGCGCCAGAGCAGGGGCAAGTAGACCTTGCAACCGGTTTGAACTGGACTATGCACAGGGACACCAAGTGTGCCCCCAGTGCAGGACTTCAAAGCACCAGAGAGTGCTCCCGCCCAGCCCCAATACGCATCTGCCTATTTGGGGAGCTGGTTACACCTCCCTGGGACAGGAAACCTATTGTCCAGGCCTCCCCTGCTGAAGTTTCGGTCAGCAGCAGGAGGCCAGACCCGTGTCTGCGGCAGAGACATCCATTTTGTGATGCCAGGGCTGTAGAAAGTCCTACCGGGTTAGACCAGTGTGAACATGTCTCTCCCTCTGGAAGGGTGGAATGCTACCCCCGCCGCCAGAACTAGGGGGGGGTAGTATTCCAAAGCATTTGACACCACACACAACATGTTTCCGTGCAGCCATCCCAAAGTTAGCATGTACCGCGAGGTTATAATACACTTAAGAGTATAAGGTCAGGCAGCACCACAAACAGCATCAGTGGAGGTACTCCGAATGCTGCAGAGGGGCTCTGCTCATGCAGGGGCACCCTCTCACATAAAAACCAAGCACTCTGCCTTCAGGATTGTTAAGGCCTGCCATAGGAGTGCCTTTTAGGTTTTATATGTGTGTGCAATGGTAGTGATATAGGTAGCCTATACCACTGTAAGGGGTGCAAGCACCACCTTACCCAGGCTGCAGTAGCAGACCCGTGGTATCATTTTGGAGTGCTTACCAGGGGTGGCATAATACATGCTTCAGCCCATGGTAGGCCTCTGAGGTACCTATCCCCTAGGTACACAGTATACCATATACTAGGGGCTTATAAGGCACTCCAGAATCCAATTAGAAATGTACCTAATGTACATGGAAACCATTTTACAGAGAAAGCAGATAGACTGGGGCCCTGAATAGCAGGATCCCAGTCCAACTAAGTCATAAACCAGCAAAACACCAGGCAAAAAGTGACCATATAGTCAGATTCCACCTTTCTACACATGCTATGTGGAACACTTCACACTCATCATATGAGTGGCCTCTACTATAGTCCACAAGTATGAGACCATACAATTGGCTAGCATCATGAGACACACACACACACACAGTCACTGCACGCTATCTATGTTATCACACCATATTAATTGAGGCTGGCAATGGAGGACTATCTGCTACAGGTTGTTGGCATGCACACTATTTAATTTGTACCAGATGATGTTAAATACTGTTTGTTGCACATAGCTACATACATTTTCTGTGTGACAATTAGTAGCAGATCAAATGTGAATGTTTATGTGTTTACTGTGACTATGGAATTAAAATTCATACACAGTGGTAGTGCTTATACATTTATTTATAAATAGTTTGACAAGGTTAGGTCTGTCATCATTGTGTCATATCATGTACTTTACTCATGGTTCTGAGAAGAAATTGAAAATGATGTTGTCCCTCCACTGTGTTGTGTAAACTGATGATCTAGGCTGAGGTGCCTCCTCATCTTCCTCCTTCTCATCATCTGGCAGGTCCTGCTACCGATTGTCATCAGTTCATGGCACATTTGTCCTTACACATATGTTGTGCAATATGCAGCACACCAATATTATTTTGCACACCATGGATGGTGAGTATAGAAATCTTTCCCCCGATATGTCAAGGCTCCAGAAGAGGGATTTTAAAACTAAATGTTCGCTCGATGATAGACAGGGGCCTGGTTAGGGCATGATAGTACATCCCCTGAGCTTCTGTTTGTGGATTTTTCAGTGGAGTCATGACCAATGGCAGCAGCGTGTATCTTTGGTCCGCTGCAAAGAAAGGAGGTGTGCAATTAGCTAAGAGTCATGCCAAGGGTGGCCCAACACTCATATCCATTCAGTTGTGTGATATGATTGACTCATAAACCTTGTTTACTGTAAGAGATGTGCTATAGCATTGTGTGGCATACACACAAGTAAGGATTGGCATTGACTGACACTGTGCTACACATACAGGTATGCTGTCCTCTGTAATTCAATTACCATTTGTCATACTGGTGAGTGCCAATGTAATGCAGGTGATGCATTGTCACCAGTAAGGAGAGTCAATTTGCCATTCAGTAGAAACATATCTCACATTCATCTATTTTGTCTATCATTGGCTACTATTGCCATACCTGAATGGATACCTGTCTGATTATACAGCATGTAGCTGGAGCAGGTTATGTGGCATTCTTCAGTCACCCAGATTTGGCATTGAGAGTTGGAGTAAATGTTGTTCAATGTGTACTGCCACGGGAAGGATAGTGAGTGGATATTAATGTGGGACAGGATCATGAACACATGGCAGTGCACAGTGTCGACTATGTTGACAGTACACAAGGAGTTTGAGATATGTGTTACTCGTGCGCTGTACAATGCAACTGGTAGATTGACTACACACAGTGCCACACTATTTGCGGAGAGATTTGGATATATTTTCAACATGATTCGGTGTTCAGGGTATTGTGGCTGCGCTAGCAGCAGCTGTGCAACCTTACTTCCATGACAGACATGTTATTCCCAATAAAACTGTGTTGTTGGGTGTCATGGGAGATGTCGTTTGTGCATGAGGCTGCACCTTGCTGCACAGTCTGGGGCCTTGAATGAATGAAATTGTGGTGTGTTTGCAGCAAAACAGTGTGCACATAGGATGTGATGTGTGTATATGATGAGTGATATATTGTAGCATGATAGTCAAGATCTTGTGAGGTTTATGAATGATAACATTTCTCAGTTCACAGGTCTGGGATACATCTCATGGCTCATGACCATGGGATTTACATGTGGGCACAGAGATTAGAGACAGAGATTGCCATGCTTCAATAGGGTGTTTGGATGCATCATCTTACAAGGTGTTGCTTTAGTGAGGATTATTGACACTATTGGATGCACACACAGGGCTTCATTTAGCAGTTGTTGCCGCTGGACATCAATTGATGTAATATGGATTCACTGATCTGCATCCAAAGTGAAGGTGTGGAATTTGTCTTTTTCCTAAAATACAGCACATCTGTGGTTTGTCAGCATACGCACCATCACATGGTAGTGACTAGTGCCAACATCCCCCCTTGCACCATGGTCCACGTGTGTCAGCTTAGTGTCCTCACATGACGTCATACTTTAAGGGAAACATTACCGCACCAAAAACACACAATCTACGCAACTTCCTCCTTCTATGTGTCCTGCGAAAAGCAGGACACATAGTAATTGGAGATGACAAAGAGACATGTAAATATGTATCCTCATTTCACTTCCCCTTGGGAGGCACACTATTTGCACACAGTCCCAGGGTCACTGAGCATAGGATGTGTGCAAATGTGTGAGATCTTGATTGGTCTTGGACGGGCAAGGCTGATGCAAGGCCCATGGTACACATCCTTAACGTAGGGTGAATGAATGATGCACTTTGCTGTGGCTTGCCTTACTGCATACCTATGAGGCCATGCAATGTCATGCAGACAGACTTTGCATTGGTACATTGATATGATTTGGGGATCTGCTCTACCAGAGCATAGGCAAGAGTGATTCTCCACCAGCACAGTTCACTTGTACATGTGGCCCAATGTGGAGTAGGCGGTCTCAACATGTGTGACTTGTTGGATTGTGTTACGCATATGCCATGTAATACGGAGCAAGTATGTAGGCCCACACCAACTATGTTTGCACAGTGTCATTCAACCTAAGACTGATATGTAAAAGTATTCCTACACAATTGACTGCCATGTGGTCTGTCATGTGCTTGAGAAGTACTTACCAACCGGTAGTCCATTCCCATAGGCAACATTCTGGAGGTGCTCATTGATGGTGGAATGTCAGAAGATGAATGAGTCATGAGCAGTGCCAGGGTACTTTGCAAGGACATTTATGAAGAAGCCCAGATAGTCCACAATTGCCTGCACGTTCATCGAATAGCTGTGCTTCCTGTTGCGATAGATGTGTGATGTTATTGTGAAGTCCATTGCCCTAACAAATGTGCAAATCCTTCAATGACATAACATCTTTGCTTGTTCTCGTGCTGTTGCTGTGCTGTGTTGGGGAAGTAGAGGTACTGGGGTGTTAAGCTTCTGATGGCATCCAGGATGGAGGGGAGGAACCCTGAGAAGGATGCCTGGGATATTTCTGTCACTTTGGCTGGGGTAGGTTGGAAAGTTCCAGATGCCAACATGTGCAGGACAGCCAGTAGCCTGGCCTGGGGAGGTATTTTGGTGCACCGCTGAAAAGTTGTCTGCAGCATTGGTGCAATCTGGTGCAGGAGGTGGGCAATGGACTCCCTCCTGTGCCTGTAAAGGGCAATGACCTCCTCTTCCTCCCTGAGGTCAATGAGGATAATCCTCTGGCTGTATGTCTGCTCCCTTCTCCTGCACTGCCTCTGTGATGGTATGTGTGATCAGCACCTTTTTACACCACAAAATCAAGAGCATCTACGACAACTATGACGAAGACAACCAACACGCTGAACCCTCACCAACCACCCCGACACCCTGAAGCCAGCAATCGACAACTGGACAGCCCTCACCACCGAAGACACACTGAAGACGATGAAATCAATCCACTCCGGGGCCTCCACGGACCCCTGCCCCCACCACATTTTCAACAGAGCCGCCAACACCATCGCACCCATGCTCTGCCACACCATCAACCGCTCCCTGGCAACCGCCTCATTCCCTGACTACTGGAAACACGCTGAGATCAACCACCTCCTGAAGAAACCCTCAGCGGACCCCACCGACCTCAAAAACTACAAACCCATCTCCCTGCTCCCGTTCACAGCGAAAGTCATCAAGAAAGCCATCAACAGTCAACTCGCCACATTCATCGAAGAGCACAACATCCTTGACTCCTCCTAATCCAGCTTCAGAAAAAAACACAGTACGGGAACCGCCCTCCTCGCCGCAACAGACAAAATCCGTACCTTACTGGACAAAGGAGAAACAACAGCCCTCATCCTCCTCGACCTCTCAGTGGCGTTCGACACAGTCTCTCACCGCACCCTAATACGCAGACTCCATGACGCAGAGATCCAAGACAAGGCCCTCGACTGGATCTGCTCCTTCCTCTCCGGCAGAACACAGCGGGTCAGACTCCCCCTTTCCTCTCAGACCCTACACCTACCACCTGCGGAGTCCCCCAGGGGTCCTCCCTCAGCCCTACGCTCTTCAACGTCTACATGGCTCCGCACGCCCTCATCGTCAGAACCTACGGACTCAACATTGTGTCATATACAGACGACATCCAACTCATCCTCTCCCTATCCAACAAACTCAACACCACCAGTCACAACTTTCGAGAAGGCATGGAAGCCGTAGCCAAATGGATGAAAAACAGCTGCCTACAACTAAACACCAACAAAACGGAAGTACTCATCATGGGCCCAAACCCCGATGCCTGGAACGACACCTGGGAATCATCCTGGACTCAGAGCTCAAAATGGACCGCCAGATCAACTCCGTCTCGTCCTCCTGCTTTCACACCTTCTGCCTCCTACGTAAGACCTTCAAATGGATCCCCCTCGAACACAGAAAGACCGTCACTCACGCCCTGGTCACCAGCAGGCTCGACTACGGCAACGCACTCTATGCCGGAATAAACAAAAACCGCACCTCAAGCTACAGAACATCCAAAATGCCGCCGCAAAACTGATCCTCAACCTGCCAAGACACTGCCACATCTCCCAGCACCTGCGCACACTCCACTGGCTCCCCATCAAAGCTAAAGTCACCTTCAAGATGCTAACCCATGCTCACAAGGCCCTCTACGACACCGGACCAGCATACCTGAACAGCCAACTAAAATTCAACTCACCCCAAAGGACCCTACGATCAGCCCAACTCCCCTATTCTGTGGTCCCCAACACCAGAAAGACCAGATCGGGAGGCCGCTCCTTCTCCTTCCGCGCAGCCAGAGCCTGGAATGACCTTCCGCTCCACCTCAGACAGATAACATCGCTCACCATCTTCGCAGGAAACCTCAAAACCTGGCTCTTCGACAGACCCCCTCCTTGATGGACTGGAACCTGCGACCCCATCCCCCCCCAGCGCCTTGAGACCCTTACGGGTGAGTAGCTGCGCTTAACAAACACCTGATTGATTGATTGACTGATGGTGGTGGTCTCCTTGGTGCTCTGAACTGCAATGGTAGGTGATCCATGGCATAGTTGAGCTTGTCAAAGTGAATTGGGTATGTTCTGCTTTTATACCAGTTTCTATGTGTCAGTTTTAAACCTGGTTTTCTGTAGCTGTAAAAAACTGTCACTAATGGGACTCAGTGCCTGTTTTTTAAAAGTAGCGCTGTTCTGATAATACTTGTACATACAGCTGCATCGGTTTGCAATGCTTTTTCCAAGGGAACACCTACCATGCATATTACAGACAACTGCCGCTAGTGGATCTGACAATAAGAAAAAAAAGCGCTAGCAGGGAAAAAATTATGCTAAAGGCTCTAGCATCACTTTGTAAATGTGGCACCAAAAAAAGCTGTCACAAATGGAGCTGCAGCCAGGGCCGGACTGGAAACAGGAAGCAGCCCTAGCAAATGTTTCCAGACCAGCCCCTGTCCAGCGCATAGCGAGCGAGCGTAGTGAGCGAGCCAGAGCACTACTATAGGAGTTTGGAGGGGTTCTCCCCCCAAGAAAATTTTGGAAAAAGGCAGACCAAAATTGTACATTTTTCGAAAAATATTTAATTATATTAACTTTCAAAGCACAGTAAATAGTAGATGATGACCCTAAAGAGCACCAGGTTACTCAGTCATATGTACCCATATACATTCTTACAGAAAGCACCAAAATGTAGTGAATCAGAGAGCACAAAGTATAAGTGAAACCAGCTCCCATACAGTGTGTAGTGAGCAAGCGCAGTAAGCGACCACTACTATGGGGAGTTTGGGGGGTTCTCCCCCCAAGAAAAGTTTGGAGATCTCAACCTCTGTCATGGACCACGCTAAGCTAGGGTCATAAAAAATTGATCCCACTTTTGCCAACCTAAACCTCGAGTATCCAATATACATTTCACTGACTTTACTAACTACTCAGACTAACACACACACAGATTCCTGCTGCCACACTTGTCTAGCCAAAACAAACTGCAGAGTTTGAAGTGGACTAGGGCAATTTAAAGCCAAGTTAATTTATAAAAATATTGCCATTGTAAGAAATCATAAGCTCACTCCTTTTTCACTATGCACTTTTAGTTTTTGAGAATATATTCTTCAATAGGGTCCTAGTTTCGAATAACCATGTTCAATTAATGTATCTTTCTATATCTTAAAACAAAGGATCATATGGAAAAATGTGGTCTTATATGTATCTTAGGGGCACAGGACTTTTCTTTCATGATTTATTCGAAGTTGTGTCATGCTACGCTACCTGTAAGTACAAACTTTGCAGACCAGGAGAATACCATTCACCTACCTAGACCACAGTGCACCATACACGCCATTTCGTTCTACCGGCCCACACTAATTTAAAGCAACCTTCAATTTGATAACTCCCCAACAACAGCTGATTATTTTGTATTGTATTATATTTTAGCATTTATATATTGATTCATGGTCCTTTGTGGGCTGTCGTTTTTGGGTGTGTAGTCTGCTTCACGGGGGTGAACGGTTAGCAGAGTGCTGCATTTGTTGTGATTCTATATGGAAAGCTTATTGGTGTTGTGTGTGAGTGAACAGAGAGGTGCTTTATCTAGTCTTAGGCCACAGCACCTCCTACTGTGATGAGGAGGAGGCATGAGTAGGTGCAGTATTTATAGTTAGGAGTACAACATAAGCAGGCAGGGAGGTGCTGTGTACGCCAAAAATGGGCATTTTTGGAGAAGTCGCAATAATTAATATGTCAACATGAACAAAACAGAGATGCTGTCAAATGAAGAAAATGATACCAAATGATAAAAAAGAATGGGAGTTGATAACATGAGGGGGTGAACCTTAAACCTTTTTTTAAAGGCAAGGATACTGCCCATTGCTGTAAAATGCACCTCATGAGCGACTAGTCAGGTTTACCAACCAGAGCAAAAACTACACAATCTTTACAATGCCCATCTACATTACAGCCTAAGTGTTCTCTGCAATATAAGAGGAAACAATTTTGACAAACAGGCACTGACCTACAGAAAACCCAGTGATTAACTATCAAGTCTATGAATATGAAAAACAGTGACTCTACCCATCATTAATGAACAAGAACCCTTTGAACAGACATCAATGTCAGGATTGTAACCATTATTTAAAAAAGCTTCAACAACACCAATACTGACAACAAATGTCAAATTTGTCTTGGAAGGAATCAAATCTGCCTGAACTCAAATCATATTCCATGGATCCACAAACTTTCTCAAAGTATGAAGCTAAGTGGTCAATAGTTCATTGCCCGGGTGAATTCGAAAATACCGTTGATATTTTTATTGTACTACTGAATAGCGGTGTCTCACTTGCTAATTTTGCTTTTTTTCTGCGTCCAAACTGATGGAAGGGGCTGGGCACCGCAGGCAAATTTGATGTCCCCTCTCCATCTGTCCACTAACTGTAGGAATAGTAGGGCTGTGATACCAGACTAGTGTGGCCAAAATATCTTCTATCAGAAATATTGTGTCTTGAATATTGGTTTAAAAAATATTGATCCACTGTAGTTATTAATAGAAGATCTTCACCAAATGGGACGATATTTTTGTACATTATATTTAGGGTATAATATTTAATTCTCAGTATATTTTTCCTATAATATTCTGACATAAGATGAAACCTTCTAAAGATTTTTTTAAATACTACAGTATATTGCTTGCCTTTTTTCCAGTGACCATAGAAGCACACACTCATCCTGTTCAGAGTTACAGTACATTTACTATTTCTGAGGCACAGTAAATTCTACGAAGGAATTCAGAGGGGCAGGTTTTAAGTTTGAGTTGAGTACATTTAAAAAACTACTTTACATAGTATGAGGTTATCCTGTATCTATGGCTTGGATCGAACCCTCCCTGCCCAATGTTGAACACTCACGTGATGCGCTATTTCTCTACACATATTAAACAGACTATGGGCAGTATGGGAAGGAGTCTTGTGTGTGGATGCAGCAACAACTCCACCGGGTGAGTAAATCATTTTTTGGGTGGCAGGCAGGTAAATAAATCAATAGTTGACAGACAACCTACCTGGCTGCAGTTCACTCTTCTTCTGCTGCATAGTCACTTTACCATATCCATGGACCTGGTGACGTAATTACTATGTCGACAGACAGCATGAACTGACAAAAATATAACAGGGTGGCACTGCAGCAGGCAAAGCAACTGAAAACACCTACAGCAAGCATAAAAGAAAAAAATACTATCTCTCTCAGTACTTGTGCTGCTCGATGCCAGGATTTCTTTTGAATTTGGGGACTTGTAGTTTTGGTTTTTAATGCAATAATTAATGTGAGACCGGCCTCACGGCGTTGCCCTCCCGATCATCCAGCCAACCTGCAACCACCCTCAAGACACGACATCTCCGACTCCGGCCGCCCCAGCCACCCAGATCCGAGGGCCGGCCAGAGCCCTGACAGACTCGACACCCTACCACGCATGTCCGACCAAGGGAGCGGGAACCCTTGAGCCAGACCCAGAGGCACCAGCCCAGTCACACCTCGGGTCGCCTTCCCCCGGGAAGACTCGATCGGCCGCCAGGCCCCTGGGAAGCAGGCGCCTCCCCTGCCGAGCGTCTGGGGTCCCTCCCAGACCCACCTGAAAAGACCAAAGAAGTGAGCGGCAGGAAATCCCGCCGAACCCCCTCCGTCACCCAAGGCCCCTCTCTGCGAGGACTCCGGACTTCAAAGGGCAGGGGGAGTATAACAAGGGGTGCCGGGGGAACGAAGGTAGAGAAGACCTGGAACCATCCGAGCCTGCTGACGCTGTCGCGGCTCCTGAGCGCTGAAGTCACCTGGCCTGCTGAGTGACTCGCGGCCTCTCGCTATTGAACCACCTGAGCCCTGCTGACGAGATCGCGGCTCCCGAACACTGAACCACCTGGGCCTGCTGAGTGACTCGCGGCCCCCAGCTATTGAACCATCTGAGCCTTGCTGACGGAATCACGGCTCCCGAACTCCGACCACCTGTGCCTGCTGAGAGACTCGCGGCGCTCCCCTTGAGGACGACTCGGTAAGAGATCGCCCAGAGACACGACACCCTCCAGCTCGAGGATTGTGAGCTATCCGCAGGGTACTTCGCAGAGACACTGCCTTTAAAGACTGTCCCGCTACCCCCATTCCCCACTACCGATTTGTGGTACCTTGTGCCACTGCTGTACTGCTTACACCTTGGATCATAAAGATCCCATGAAACCATCAATAAAAGAACCTATCGTCCTACAAAGAATACGTGTGGTGTCACTCTGTTCGTAGTGTAAGCTCAGGGTGTGCGCGCCTGGTTCGGCCTACTTGGGAGAGGTGGGTCAAAGGGGTTGGCAAGAGCGGTATCGAACCCCCCTCCGGCGAACGCCTTTCCAACATTTGGTGGCAGATGACGGGATCCGAGCCGACACCGAAAGAGAGCGTGCAGTGAACGACTGACGCACTACCAAACAGAGATGGAAGGAGAAACCTCCCTGGGTGCCGCAGGTACCGAAATAAGCTCACCGTTCTGAGAGGATCAATTGGACTATTACACGCATAGAGAATTAAAACAGTTTTGCAAGGACCTTGGCATCGCTACCACCGGATTAAGCACAAAGGAAGACTTCCAGAAAGTATTGAAAACCTGGGTCGAGACGGGGGCGCCCTCGACCCAAACGGAAGGAGACTCTGCCCATGAACCACCAAGCATCCCGGTGAGAAACAACAGGCCAGAGGGGAACCTGTCCCCTGAGGAGCTAGCGGACCGAGAGAGAAGCCGCAACCACGAACTTGAACTGGCAAAGCTAAAAATCGAGGGAGAAATAAAACTGGCAGAGAAAAAGTTAGCCGTCGAGCAGTTACGGCTACAAGTGGAACTCGAGGAGAAGAGACGCCAAAGAGAGCACGACGAAAAAAAACTCCAGCTAGAACATGAACGCAGCCTGAAGGAGATCGAGTGGCGGACTAAAAACGAAAAGTCACAGCCGTCCGGGAATCCACCGTCCGCTCCCTCCGGGGAAACCAAAGTCCACATCCCCAAGGATGTGGTAAAAGAATATTACAAAAATGACGATATCCAGCAGTGGTTTAAGGCCTACGAAGTCACCATGACCTCTCACCGAGTCCCGCAGAAGGATTGGGGGGCTGGCCTATGGGGCCGGTTCTTAAGCGAAGGAAGAGACACCCTGCTAGATCTGCCCTCCACGGTCATGAACTCCTACAGCCACATGAAGGAAGCCCTCGTGGGCCGGTACGGACTCACCCCCGAAATGTACCGACAACGGTTCCGAGATTGCAAGAAGATACCGGGCACCACGTGGGTAGAGTACGTGAACTTTTACAGCCGAGCCTTGGACGGGTGGATCAAGGGCAGCAAGGTCTCCACCTTCGAAGAACTGTTTGATCTGATTGCCTGGGAACATTTAGCGGCCAATTGCTTTGTAGAACTGCGCCAACATCTCCTGGACAGTAAGCTCACCGACCCTCGGAAGCTGGCCGCTGAGGCTGATCGATGGGTGAACACCCGGGCCACCCGGGGCCCCGTGGGGGACTACGGCCGCCACAGTCAAGGGCCCCCCCGCCAGAGGGGCGGAGGAAACCACGGCCGACCAAGAGACTTCCCCGGGGGGCCCGCACACAGCCCCCCCAGCAGCCCACCAGCGGCAGGTTCAGCCCCGTCCCCAGCCAGCGCCGGAGCCCCAGGACGGCTAGGTCCACGAGCTAGAATCACCTGCTTCCGCTGCCAACAGCCCGGACACTACGCCAATGACCCCCAGTGTCCCCAGTATCAGCAAACCGCAACGACCAACCCCCCGGACCGGCAGATGGCCTCCGTGGCTCTGGGGGAAGAGATGGAGGACTCCGAAGAATGGGAACCAGCGGCCATGGCCCTGGTCTCCCTTGGTGATCGAGAAATGGTCCCCGGGACACCCTTGCCCGCCAACACAAAGAAATACCGACAGCAGGTGACCATCAACGGCCACCGAGTCGAAGGCCTCTGCGACACCGGGGCGAGTGTCACCGCGGTCCACCGCAACCTAATCTCAGAAGACCAGATCCTAACCGGTGCCCTCTGTCCGGTCATATCCTCCGACAATTCTGAGAGCCTCTGCCAGATGGTTCTGGTGCCTTTCGAGTGGGGAGGGGTCTCCGGAGAATTGAAGGTAGCCGTCCGAACATCACAGCCCGTAGACTGCCTCCTGGGCAACGACCTGGAGAATTCCCCGTGGGGGCAAGTGGAACGAAGAGCCCATCTCGAGATGATGGGCCTACCAGAATGGGTCTGCGCCACCACACGCTCCATGACCGCGCGATTGCCTCTCGCCGCGGGTAGCGAGGGCCGCGCCCCGAACACTGTCCCTGAGGACCGGGACGCCCTACCAGAGCCGGACAACCCTCCTTTGGACGGAGGAGAAGCCACGGACCCGGGAGAGGGGCCGGAACTGTCCGCCCCTGAGGCACTGACTGAGCTCGGAGAACTGCCCGAGATGGCCCAATGGCGCTGTGAGGGAGGGCCCTCCCGTGAAAAGTTCTGCCAGGAACAGGCCACCTGCCTTTCCCTCGTGGGACTCAGACAACAAGCCGAAGCCCAGTCCGCCGGTGACCGAACCGGAACCCATTGGGTCTATTGGGACAATGGCCTCCTATACAGCGAACAAAAGTCAGCCGAGCTAGGCGCAGCCCGAGTACTGGTGGTACCCCTGCGTTTCCGAAGCCTCCTCCTGGGCCTGGCCCACGATGTACCCTTGGCAGGACACTTAGGCCAAGACAAAACATATCAGCGATTAGTTACCCACTTCTATTGGCCCAAGATGCGAGCGAATGTAGAAGTACACTGCAAATCCAGTCTCACGTGCCAGGGCAGTGGGAAGAGTGGCGGAAAACGCAAAGCTCCCTTACAACCGTTTCCCGTTGTGAGTACCCCGTTCGAGCGGGTCGGCATCGACATCGTGGGACCCCTGGATCCGAAGACCGCCCAGGGCCACCGCTTCATCCTTGTACTGGTGGACCATGCCACCCGCTACCCCGAGGCCATTCCCCTCCGCACCGTGACGGCTCCCGTGGTGGGCCGGGCTCTCATGGGGATCTTCTCCCGTGTCGGATTTCCCCGTGAGGTTGTGAGTGATCGCGGCACTAACTTCATATCCCGCTACATGAAGTCCCTGTGGCAGCAGTGCGGAGTCACATATAAGTTCACGACCCCCTACCACCCCCAGGGCAACGGCCTAGTGGAACGCTTCAACCGAACCCTGAAGGGAATGATCCTGGGCCTCGAAGAGCCCCTGCGCCGGAGATGGGACGTCCTCCTCCCTTGCCTCCTGTTCGCGTACCGAGAAGTTCCCCAAAAATCTCTGGGGTTCAGCCCCTTCGAACTGCTATACGGACACCCCGTCCGAGGGCCCCTGAGCCTGGTCAAAGAGGGCTGGGAGACGAGCCCCCGGGGGACACCCCCTGATGTGTTCCGCTACATCCTGGCGCTCCGCAACCAGACGAGGAAGTTCAGAGAACTCGCAGAGGCTAACCTCGAGGCCAGCCAAGAAGAAATGAAGCGCTGGTATGACCAGAACGCAACCCTGGTCGAGTTCCAGCCGGGCCAGCAGGTTTGGGTCATGGCCCCGGTGAAGCCCTACAAGACAAATGGACTGGTCCCTTCAAGGTGATCGAGCGGAAGAGTCAGATCACGTACCTGATCGATGTACAGTCCCCACGGAACCCCCTCCGGGTCCTCCACGTGAACCGTCTCAAGCCCCACTTTGTGAGAACGGAGTTAAGTTTGCTACTGGCCACCGATGATGGGGCGGAAGAAGACACCGAACCCCTGCCCGACCCCCTGTGCGCTAAAGACCTGGATGGTTCCGTGGAGGGAGTGAGACTTTCAGCCACCCTCACTCCCCAACAGTCCGACGACTGCCGCCAGCTGCTCAGACAATTCGCAGACCTCTTCTCCCTCATTCCAAGGGTCACCGACTGGTGTGTCCACGACGTGGACACCGGCGACAGCCCGCCTGTGAGACACCGAGCCTACCGGGTGCCTGACCGGGTCCGCACCTGCATCAAGACCGAGGTACAGAAGATGCTAACCCTTGGAGTAATCGAACCCTCCGACAGCCCCTGGGCCAGCCCGGTAGTTCTGGTCCCGAAAGCGGCTTCCCCTGGGGTCGCCCCCGAACTAAGATTCTGTGTGGACTACCGGGGGCTCAATGCGGTCACCCGAGCAGACGCTCACCCTATCCCCCGCGCCGACGAGCTCATCGACCGCCTTGGGGCCGCACGGTTCCTCAGCACGTTCGACCTGACCTGCGGATACTGGCAGATTGCTCTCACGGAGGGGGCGAAAGAACGCTCCGCCTTCTCCACACCAGATGGACACTACCGCTTCAGGGTCATGCCGTTCGGGATGAAGAACGCCCCAGCCACGTTCCAGCGGTTGGTGAACAAGGTCCTGGCCGGACTCGAGGAATTCAGCGCAGCTTACCTTGACGACATCGCCGTATTCAGCTCTCAATGGCACAAGCATCTCCAGCACCTCCAGCAAGTACTAATGGCCCTGCGCCAAGCCGGACTAACCGTGAAGGCCAGCAAATGCCAGCTCGGGCAAGGCTCCGTGGTCTACCTGGGGCATCAGGTGGGCAGTGGGCAGGTCGCCCCCCTCCAACCAAAGATCGACGCCATCAAGTCCTGGGAGCCCCCCACCATGCAGACGGAGGTCCGGGCCTTCCTGGGCCTTACAGGGTACTACCGGAGGTTCATTAAAAACTATGGTAGCCTCGCGGGGCCCCTCACGGAGTTGACCTCCAAAAAGCTCCCGAAGAAGGTGCAGTGGACCCCCTCGTGCCAACAGGCGTTCGACGCCTTGAAAACCGCCATGTGCACCGCCCCCGTACTCAAGGCCCCCGACTACTCCCAAGAGTTTGTGGTCCAGACCGACGCATCCGAACATGGCATCGGGGCCGTCCTCTCGCAGTTCAACGACAAGGGCATCGATCAGCCCATAGCCTTCATCAGCCGAAGGCTGCTGCCGCGAGAGCAGCGTTGGAGTACGATAGAACGAGAGACCTTCGCTGTGGTCTGGGCCCTCAAAAAACTACGGCCCTACTTGTTCGGAACCCATTTCCGAGTACAGACGGACCACCGGCCTTTGCGGTGGCTAATGCAGATGAGGGGGGAGAACCCCAAGCTACTACGATGGTCCATCTCCCTCCAAGGGATGGACTTCACTGTCGAACATCGCCCCGGGACGGATCATGCCAACGCCGACGGCCTGTCCCGGTTCTTCCGCTTTGGCGGGGAGAACCCCCCAGTGGATGGGTAGTTCTCCCCGCCTTTCAGCTGGGGGGGACGCGTGTGAGACCGGCCTCACGGCGTTGCCCTCCCGATCATCCAGCCAACCTGCAACCACCCTCAAGACACGACATCTCCGACTCCGGCCGCCCCAGCCACCCAGATGCGAGGGCCGGCCAGAGCCCTGACAGACTCGACACCCTACCACGCATGTCCGACCAAGGGAGCGGGAACCCTCGAGCCAGACCCAGAGGCGCCAGCCCAGTCACACCTCGGGTCGCCTTCCCCCAGGAAGACTCGATCGGCCACCAGGCCCCTGGGGAGCAGGCGCCTCCCCTGCCGAGCGTCTGGGGTCCCTCCCAGACCCACCTGAAAACACCAAAGAAGTGAGCGGCAGGAAATCCCGCCGAACCCCCTCCGTCACCCAAGGCCCCTCTCTGCGAGGACTCCGGACTTCAAAGGGCAGGGGGAGTATAACAAGGGGTGCCGGGGGAACGAAGGTAGAGAAGACCTGGAACCATCCGAGCCTGCTGACGCTGTCGCGGCTCCTGAGCGCTGAAGTCACCTGGCCTGCTGAGTGACTCGCGGCCTCTCGCTATTGAACCACCTGAGCCCTGCTGACGAGATCGCGGCTCCCGAACACTGAACCACCTGGGCCTGCTGAGTGACTCGCGGCCCCCAGCTATTGAACCATCTGAGCCTTGCTGACGGAATCACGGCTCCCGAACTCCGACCACCTGTGCCTGCTGAGAGACTCGCGGCGCTCCCCTTGAGGACGACTCGGTAAGAGATCGCCCAGAGACACGACACCCTCCAGCTCGAGGATTGTGAGCTATCCGCAGGGTACTTCGCAGAGACACTGCCTTTAAAGACTGTCCCGCTACCCCCCATTCCCCACTACTGATTTGTGGTACCTTGTGCCACTGCTGTACTGCTTACACCTTGGATCATAAAGATCCCTTGAAACCATCGATAAAAGAACCTATCGTCCTACAAAGAATACGTGTGGTGTCACTCTGTTCGTAGTGTAAGCTCAGGGTGTGCGCGCCTGGTTCGGCCTACTTGGGAGAGGTGGGTCAAAGGGGTGGGCAAGAGCGGTATCGAACCCCCCTCCGGCGAACGCCTTTCCAACAATTAAGACTACAAGTCCCAGAATTCAAAGGCAAAACCTGGGTTGGAGCGACTGAAGAAAAATGTGAAAGGTTAGACGTACCACTATGATTTGTAACGGAATCTTCTGTGAGACTCGGCAAGGCGTGAGTCCTGAGCATGTCATTAGGGATGAACGGTGGAGCAGTTTCAGACAGGCCTAACTCAAGCCGGAAATGTTTCCTGGGTGCACAAGAGAGTAGCTCATCCAGTCCAGCTTTTTTTTTTATATTCTGGGGTTTCTAGTCTCATTTGTCTAAATGGTAAATCAAGACAACAAGTCCCAGAACGCAATGAATAAATTGAATTGAGTGCATAAGTCTCGCATTCAACCCAGTGATCCGAGAGATCTGAATTTAACCGTTTAGTTCCAGTGACATCATAGGGTAAAATCCTGTAACCAGAGACCGCTGTAACCTCAAAGTTCAACCGTTCCATTTAAGGAGCAAGTCAAGGAGCTTCCGTGAAAGGAGAGTCTGAGGCCATCCTTTCTGGAAGGATCAGCACTAGCTGCCTCGCGGGAGGGACACCGGATATTGGAGAGTGCGCTGCATGTTCCAAAACAGCGATCTTGCAATAAAACCCAAGAGACCGTCACGTGATGCAGCTCATTCCAACACCCGGGAAGAGTATTTAGAAAAAGAACAAGCATTGGCATAGCCAATAGGCCTCGCCATTGGGACCTTATAAGTGTTTATTTATCCAGCACAATATCCTTGATGCAACAACATCAACTGTTGCAAGGCTAAACACTTATAAGGTCCCAAAGGTGAGACCTATTGGATATGCCAATGCTTGTTCGTCCATGTTAACGAACCAATAGATTGTATTCTCCTGAACAAATCGCCAAAGATGCGAACTCACAACAACCAGGTTATTCTAGTACTGTTCTTATTTATTCCAACCACTAAAAGTTAAAAGCGAAACACAGGAACCTCAGAGAAGTTTGAGGGCAATGAGGAATGAAGCCATAAAAAATGCTGGAGAAGACTAAGGGGAAATAGGGATAAGGTAATAGTTAAGTGATACTCAAAGAACATTACCACTATAAGGTCCAATTTGGTTGGCAAAGTGACTCAGGGTACTGCTGGCTCAATTTAAGAAATTCATTCAAGTCGTTTGATAATGAAATTCGTTGTCTCAGCAAGTAGTGCATGAGAACTAGGGTGGTCAAAAACAACGAGTACCCTACAACATAAACCACAAACAAGTATCCAAGTTACAAACAAAAAAAGAACGAATCAGAAAATGTAATGGATTTAAACCCTACAGAGAAGAGTATAAGTGATGAGCATACACAATCCACTGCTACTGGGTTTGGCTGATCTACACACATTCATTGGTAGGAAGGGATAATGGGGTGCTATGCAAACAGGACTGAATACCAGTGCAAGGGAGGGATGCCCTCTTTCACTGCTCTTATTCACAAAGGCGACTTCACTGGGTAACAGTGGCACCCAGGGTTTTTCAGCAGCAGAGGCCAAGGACAGGCTTTGTACTCCGATGACAACCTCCTTAATGCAGTGGACCCGAAGAAGTCCATGCCCTCGATTCTGCAAGCCTCTCACTAAACTGAAGATTATTCACGATACCAGACCAAATTGGTGCAAGTGCTCAGCACTAATATTTAAAGACTGGGAGATGAAATAACGGATGTAGAGAGACAACCACACAAGATGGGTGAACACTAAATATTTGGGAACAGAGTTCACACAAGGGCAAGAGACCTTAACCCTAACCTACATGCAATCATGACTGATTTTCAGAATGAGGTAAGTCTGTGGAAGAAAACTGCCCCTCTCCCTATCGCGTAAGGCAGGCGATTTCAAAATTACAGCCAAGCTCAAAAATAGAGATCCCGAAAACAGCAGCTATGCAGTCTGGGACAGCCAATGTAGGCTACTGGAAGGGGAGTGCAGGAACCTGCAGTGGGTCAGAGGCAATCCACGTACTGCGTTGAACATGATCTATCGGCCAGTTTAAAATTGTTGTAATGGGGGGGCCACATGTGTGGCAGTATCATTGAATCTCCCAACTAGATACTAAACGAATAGGCACCAACACAAAACGCAGAGTAATAGGCTAGACTGGTCTTGGAGTTAGGTCCTGCAATATATTTGAAAGAGGTGAGACCACCTTGCTGACAGCCACAATTGTGGGCACTAATTAAAACATGGAAAATGGCCACCACAGAATAGGGTAAAACAAGCAATGGAAAAGCCAGCAAGTTTGCTGTAGTAACGCAATACTTAGCACAAACAAGCTAGACAAACGATAGCAAGCCAGCAGAAGTGTACAAAGAGGGCTTTAGTTGTTAAGTAGTCAGAGTCCCTCATGCAGTTCTAATTAAGTACTCAAGTGGAGGTGTAAGAATATATGCCTTGGGTGACAGAGGAGTAGCCCACAGTGCTGAGCCAAGAAACGAGTGACAATGCTTCAAGCCAGTAGCTGAAAGACGCTGGTCAATCAACGCTCACTACATATACTATCAAACCCCAGAACTAAAAGTGTCTTTACAGAAGAAACTCTGCAAGTGAAAGTAACAGTGCAAAAATAAAGTGAAACTAGGGGCTTTCCATGGTGCGAACTTGTTGGCTTAGTAGATATGGGGGGGGTTGGGGGGAATAAGATGTTCAGGATATTTGGGGAGAAAAGTGAGTTGCAAAGATTGCAAAAGTTATCAGCATAC
This sequence comes from Triturus cristatus, assembly GCF_964204655.1. Classification (NCBI taxonomy): domain Eukaryota; kingdom Metazoa; phylum Chordata; class Amphibia; order Caudata; family Salamandridae; genus Triturus; species Triturus cristatus. Next base: position 215,478,989 of record NC_140590.1, read on the forward strand.
ACAGCCTTAATGTGCTCTTTCTTCATGCACAACTGAATGGAAGCAGAGGATAGCTACTTGATGCCACTCACATAGAAAGAAGAGTCCTGGGAGAATGGATGACAAACATTTTCAAGACGCTAATGCATAACAATTGATTTTCAGGGTGCCCTCGGAAGTAAATGGGAGAAGAATGTAGGGCTCACTGGTAGAATGGAAGGCAGGCTTGGGGCACCCCAGAGAGGTGGCTATAAAAGCAAGTCCCAGTCTTATCCAGGATAATATAACTATAACTAGCAAGTTGCACAACATGGAGCAAGCAATCACTGGTCACTGGTCACTGCTTGGAATGACCAAGGATCTCCTTCCTACACACCTTATGGAGCTGCGGAATTATATACACAGTCTGAACAGAGGTTATGAACACACTATTGGCAATAATGGCAGTTGTGATGCAGCCAACATTGCAAGAGCGCATTCCATAGATGCAGACAATAAAATAAAAGTACCCCTCTGCTACTTTGGTCTAATGGTTGACAAAAGGGGGTCAGCTCGCAAATGAGGCAGGGTGTCCATCCCCCCAAACATTGGCAGAGGTGCACAGATCAGTGCATGTGGCCAAAAGAGTGTTTACAAAAGCACAGGTTGCCCCTGAAGATCGGAAGCTTATGGGTGAAATAGAAACTTTTGGAAGTGAGGGGGTAGGGGGAGGGAATTCACATTCTGGTGTCGTTTGGCAGACTACTGTAGGGAGTGCTGAGAAGGGGTTTGCAATGAAGGTAAAATGGTTTCAGCCAGAAGCACAAATGTGCCTCCTGTTCAACCTTCTCTTCCGCCCCCAATGCACAACAGATGATGCAAGTTTGAAATATAAATTACGAGGAACAGTGTAATGGGTTGATTTGGAGAACAGCTACATGGTTGTTCTATGCTTAAATGCAAGCGTGTTTCCCCTCCCCCAAAGAGCTATCTTAAAAAAGAAATATCAATACTAATGGTGTTAAGATTGACGGGATGACTGCTCTATTAGGGATGCAATGAAATGGCGTAGTACGACGCTGAGTCTGGTTTTCACTAGAAATAGCAATCTGACAGACACACTAAAGGCCACAACGACTAGAGATGAATACAACAGGAACAGGCCATAATAAACGTTTCAAAGCAGCACAACGTACCCATCCTAAACTCAGGGCTTTGTTATTTACCAAAGCATTCCCCACCAACTCCAGGTAAGAGGGTAACCCTGGATGAGGTCAAAACAAACTTGTTCGAAAAATGTTACGAATAAACAGCACAGCAGCAACAATTTTTCAAGAAACATCTTTGCAAACGTAATGGACGTTTGTCCACCAAGGGTGAATATGAGAGGTCTCACTTCCTTTTTGCTATCTCTATTGACAGTTTCCCTCAACATGATTTATTCTAAGTGAGCTGGGAGAAAAATATGCCAAGAATGTGACAGTCACAAGTATTTAAAATGAAATCAACTCAAACTTCAATCAGGGTGTTAAAATATAAGACAATATGGTGACCGGCAACCCTCTGAATAGAGACAGATTACAATGAACTAACAAAAATGCAGACTCAAATCTTGAGGAAACTAAGAAAGATTTTAACACATGTGTCCGGAAACTCACAATTTACTCCTATTTTGAGATGAATGTCCATCAATCCTGGTGCCCATTACACAGAGGCAAAACACAGCATGAATGTTGGCAACGCTGCTTGTTGCTTTTAAAGTAAATATGGAAAACATTTAATACAATTACACGTAGCTTAATGTTGCTACATCATGGGGTCATGCCAGGGAGAAAAATGTATACACATGGAGATACGCTCCTAGGCTTGCGGACTTTGGTCACTGCAAACGCAAATTCGTCTTAAACTTGCCAAACGATATTTGGAGTGACTCACTTATCTGCCACGCTACTATGCGATTAAAAATGCGTCAAGGTATTTGCTTTCCACACATGTTCAAGAAACAGCGTGCCCTTATGCCCAGGTGAGACATTTTGGTTTAGTGCAGTGGCCTTTTCCATTGGTTGTTGCATATATTTCCACTTTTTTTTTTTTTTTTAAATAAGGACTGCAATCAGAAGTACTCGTTCATATCAGACTTAACTGCACTGGCTGAAAAGATTAATTGCGTAGCACATATAGCAGAATACAACCAGCAAAGAAGGTTTTTTTTTAAACCTATTTAACACCCAATAGAAGCACAGGGAGAGAGGGGCGTGGCTTGAGCGTCAGCGAGAATGGCGGCCGGCTAGAACTGCTCCGGGGCGATATTGAGGACACTAGTGAAAGCGGACCGATGAAAGGACTTTTCGGAAGATTTTAATGACAGAATTGACTGTCGGAACTTCCACCGAGTTTATCTTCGTATCTATTCTGCCGCGGTAAGCTCGCATTCCTGCCTAAATTTGCCTGTGATAACCGGCACGTTATGTGAGGCGCTCGCAACCGCCATCTTGTGCCCCGTATGATGTATTCCTCACAGAGTGGTCCTCGCTTCAAAGAATACCGCCTCACTCGGATTGCTTCACTTGCTGAAACGCTATCTTAACAAAGAAGAATCCCACAGCCTGCTGAAATGCTCATCTAAGTGTGTTTTCCTCCTCTTTTTTAATTTTTATTTTTATTCCATGGCTCGCTCTGTGAATGGACTGTGACCTCTTTCCTTCAGTTTTCCTCACAGGAAGTTGTGCCTTCATACTGCGCTATGACAAAAGAAATGTTAACTATAAAGTATTGATGCCTCCTATTTATAAATCGTTCTTTTCATCATTTTGTCACCTGCTGTAATATGCAGTGAGCTTCTGATTGATCTATGACTGCCATCTTGTGGTTTTGTCTGGTATTTACTGATGAAATCTTTATGGATTTAGCTGGAATCTTGTGAGAACCTCATGTATAATCCTATTTCGATCTTCACTAAGTAGCGCAGCGCAGTTGAGACGGCGTGGAGGATACCAACTAAAGCTCCTGTGTTTTGAGTCACTTTGTCAGAAGCATATCTCTGACACCCACTAAATGGACCAAATGATTTCCATGCTCCATTCCGCCTAGGTGGATTTTTTAGTGCTTAGGCGGATTTCTGCGCTGCCTCATTGATTTTTCTGATGGCTCTTGGTTTTCTCATGAATCTTTCCCCAGTTGCCATTGATTGACAAATCTCTGCAAAAGTCGTGCTGTTCTGCTGTGTTGCGCCTCTTCAATTCTGATATTTGGGATCAGTTTTGCACACAACTAATACACCAATCTGGAGGAGCTTTTTCATATTCCTATTTGTATTTGTCTCTGATACGCAGCATCCTTTCTTATATTGTGACTCCTACATATTCAACCTGTCTATTTCTAGTGGACGCTTCCATGCTCTAGTCACGTCTCTGCTTGTGCTTGTGCTGCAATACTCCCTTCATCTATTATACAGCCTGTCCGCTCACGTATCTATGGGCAAGTTACGCAACCCGAAGTTTGTTTTTGTGCCCTCGAAAGGTTGTTCTTCAGCACCATCTTCCTCTTCCTCAGCAACTGACTCTTCTTCTACCACAGATATAATGGCGACACCAGTCCCTAATCGTCCCTCCTCATCCCAGCCATCTTCCAGTAAGTCCTCTCCTCCTACCACGTCATCTAAACGCTTGAAGCAGGACTCTCCTCCTCTAGATAAATCGTCGTCTCCTATCTCCATGGAACTTCCTTTGGAAGAGATACGTGCTTTACGACCGTTTGTTGAGGAGACCAATAATAAAATGCAGCTTTTTGAAATGAAATGGTCGACTATGGAAAACAGAGTGGCTTCCGTGGAGCAGCAGACTTCAGAGATCCTAGTTAACTCTCAACGTATTTCCTCACTGGAAAAATCCGTTCTTGCCCTCCAGCAACATACTGAGGATTTGGAAAATAGAAATAGGAGGAATAACCTGCGCATTTATGGTTTACCTGAGTCTTTGGAAGGCGATGACCCTGTCTCGTTTTTCTCCTCCTTCCTCCTGAAACTTTTGGACATGCCTGCTACAACTTCTCTCACTATCCAAAGGGCTCACAGACTTGGTCCTCGTTCATCAACCTCTACTAAGCCTCGAGGTGTCATTATTCTTTTTCTGAAATTCACAGATCTACTTCTAGTCCTCTCTGCGGCTCGATCCAAACGCCAAGTTTCCTGGTTGGGCCAGAGGGTATTCCTTACCCAGGATGTTTCTACGGCTACTGCAGCAAGAAGGAAAGAGTTTTTGAACCTCCGTGCCCCTTTGCGCTCTCTTGGTGCCAGATATGGCTTATTCCATCCCTGCACATTCAAAGTCACTCATCAAAATCAGACTTGGACTTTTCAAGATCCGGCCGAACTTAAAAATTTTATTCACACTCAGTCTAATGCCGGCATGGATACTTCTACTTCTGCTTGTGGTTGAATGTTTAACTCTACTTTTTTCTTGCAGGTTTTCTCTGTTAGTGTTTTTATATTGCCCTTGTTTATTATACTGTTTATTATACTGTTAATTGGCCTTTTGACTAACTTTTCATAGTTTCTATTACGTTTCCTCTCATTGTCTGTTGCTATTTTTGCTGGTTTCCTTTCTTTTTACTTTCTCTTATATCCTATTCTTAATATCACCTTTCATTTGTTTGATGGTCTGTTGTGTCATTATAAGCGTTTATTATATTTATTTTTCTTATCCAGATCGATTGGTGTGCTCCCCTACTCCTTTATATGGTTCGTTCTTTTCATCTGTCATCTTTCGTCCTGGTGCGGTCTGATCTCCTGGTTCCGGGTGGTCATTCTTGTTTCGTTTCTCCATTGCCCCACCATCCTCTTCATGTCCCCTTCAGGTATGTTATTTTCAGTCGTCCTTTTTGGATTTGTACTGTCTCTTTTTGTATTCTTCTCTTTTTACCCTTCCTCTTTCTTCCCTTTGTATCCGTTCTATTTATTATTATTTTTTTTCTTCACTCTCTCTTTGTTTGTCTTATTATCTCCTCTTTTTCATGTTCTATTGCGTTTAAATTCAGAGTATTTTCCTTTTCTCTTCCCTGTACTGGTTGATCAATTCCGATTCTCCTTTGTTTCTCCTTACCTCTCTCCTTCTTTTCTCAACCTACTTTATCGATACTTCTCAAAGTTTTCTCCTTTTCGACTTGTCATTTGCGTATGCCTCTTCTTCTTTACCTCTTCTATTCTATTTGATTCTATGTTATTTGTTAATTCAAAGTTATTACCTGGAATGTAAAAGGTTTCATTAACCCTATTAAGCGGCAGAGAGTTTTGTCCCATTTGGCCTCCTACAATCCAGATATTGCTCTCTTGCAAGAAACTCACCTTAATGATGTTGAATCTCTGAAGTTAAAAAGAAGTTGGGTGGGTACAGTTTTATTTTCACCCTCTGACAACAAAAAGAATGGAGTTGCTATCCTCTGTCACAAGAGGCTTAAATGTACGGTTCTGTCCCAGGAGACGGACTCTGAAGGTCGTTGGATACTGGCCAAATTACTGCTAAACTCTATCCCTTTGACTGTTTTTAATGTCTATGGGCCTGTACAAGCAGACTGTTATTTTTGGCCTTTGATTACAGAGAAATGTGTTCAATATAAGGATGTATCATTTGTTTTTGGTGGTGATTGCAACCAGATTGTTGACCCGTTCCTTGACCGTAAATCCACAGTCCGTTTCACACCACACAAACCCCACAAACAATTTCTTAATACTATTTCACAATCACACCTTATCGACTCTTGGCGTCTTTCACACCCTGACACGTTGGATTATTCCTTTTTCTCTCCTCCTCACTCTTCTTTCTCTCGCCTTGACTATATTTTCCTCTCTAAATCTTTATCTCAGAATGTTCTGTCTTCTTCCATTGAACCTATTGTCATCTCGGACCACGCTCCCATCGTGACAGATTTTGACCTACTCCCACCACATCCTAAACCCTCCCGTTGGCGCTTTAATAGTGCACTTCTTACAGATCCCAATTTTTCTTCTTCTTTTCGCTCTTTCGTTCTTCTTAATTCAGACCCTAGCATTTCTTCCCACACTCTGTGGGATTCCTTTAAAGCCTCTGCGAGGGGTTACATCATTGACTTTGTCTCTCGGAAGAAGAAACAGTTTACTCAAAAGCGGAAGTCCTCCCTGGCCCATATAAAATTTCTGGAGCACCAGTTCTACACTTCTTCTGATAAACTTATGTCACCAGATCTCCTGCGAGCTAAACTAGAATTCAACAAATTAACTACGGATAATGCTTCTTCGATTCTTCTTCGCAGTAGTGCACGGTATTACGGAGGTCGCAATAAATCTGGTAAGCTCTTGGCCAATTATCTTAAATCCCGTAAGGAGCGCACTCTTATAGACTCTATATATTCTTCTGCTGGCAGTCTTCTCCACAAAGACAAAGAAATCCTTGAGCAGTTTCAATTGTTCTATCAGAATCTCTATACCCCAGAGTGTCCTCCCACTCCTTCCCTTATTCAGAGTTATTTTGAGAAACTCCCTAAACCGTCTAATTCTCACCTGAATTTTCCGGACCTTGACCTCGATCTCTCTCTCCATGAACTCTCTGCAGCCTTGACATCCCTTACTAAAGGCAAAACCCCTGGCCCTGACGGCTTTCCTGTGGAATTTTATTTGCACTTTTCAGACATTTTACTACCTAAACTTTTAATCCTCTTTCAATCATTTTCCACATCTGGCAAGGCTGAAGGCACTTTTCAAGATGCTACCATCTGTCTGATCCCCAAAGAAGGTCGCGATCACCAATTTTGTAAAAATTACCGACCGATTTCGTTAGTTAATGTAGACTACAAAATCTTTGCCAAATTACTTGCAATGCGCCTAGACCCCCTTATGCCTCATCTCATTGGCAAAGAGCAATGCGGCTTCGTTAAGGGCAGGCTTACTTCGGACAACTCTCGCCTTTTTCTTAACGTCCTAAATAAAGCTCCCTCACTTTCAACCCCTCTTGCTGCTATCTCTGTTGACGCAGAGAAGGCCTTTGACAGGGTTGACTGGTCTTTTTTGTTTGCTTCATTGCGGTGGCATGGCTTTGGTCCCAAATTTATATCCCTTATCTCTCTCCTATATTCTGCCCCCAAGGCCTCGGTACTTGTGAATGGACAACTCTCTCCATCTTTTAATCTTCAGAGGGGTGTTCGCCAAGGTTGTCCTCTTTCCCCACTTCTTTTTGTCTTATCTCTCGAACCCTTTTTATCCTCCATTCGCAATAACACTTCCATTTCTGGTTTCCCATATGGCTCTAATCAGTTGAAACTTTCTGCCTATGCGGATGACATCTTATTATTTATTTCTGATCCTGAGTCCTCAGTTCCCCCCCTCTTATCCGAGTTTCACTCCTTTTCTTTGGTTTCCGGTTATAAGATCAACTCGGACAAAACCGAAATTCTCCCTCTCACCTCATCCTGCCTCCCCCATCTTTTCACTGCTACTGGTTTTGCCTGGAGTAGCTCCAAGATTAAGTACCTTGGCATTCTGTTTTCCAATTCCATCTCATCCTCGGTTAAATTGAATTTGTCGGCAGTTATTTCCAGGATTGATCAGTCGCTCTCAGCCTGGAATCCCCTCTTTCTTTCCTGGTGGGGTCGTTTGGATTCAATTAAAATGATGATTGCCCCTATTTTAATTTATACCTTCTCTATGTTACCGGTTCCTATTCCTACATTTTACTTTAAAAAAATTGATTCTCTCCTTTCTCGTTTTCTTTGGAAAGGTAAGAAATCCAGAATTTCTATTGCCACCCTTCGCAAGCCTAAATCTAATGGTGGGGTTAACTTCCCTGATTTCCGTCTTTATCATAGATCCTTTTCTTTATGTCAAGCTTCGAGATGGATCTCATCAACTATTTCTCCTTTTACGCCCCTTTGGCTTTTCATTGAACAATCTTTACTATTACCCTTCTCCTTTGCTGAGGTGATGCGATTCTCTGCCAGGAATCCTTTTTCTCTTTGCCCCCTATTCAAACATACCTCTTCTCTTTTACGTCCTTTGGTTCTTCCCTCCAAGGTCACACGTACATCCTTCTTAAATTCTCCTATTTGGTATAACTCTCTTATTCTTTTCAAAAATAGACCCATTTTTTGGAGAGCATGGAGGGTAAAGGGCGTAATGTGGGTCAACCAACTTTTTGACGGTGTATCCCCTTGCTCTTTTCCCCAATTTCAACTTTTATTTCGGTGCCCTCGTTCCTTTCTGCGGAAATTCACAACCCTCATGGCAATTATCCTTGATCGTTATTATTCTCTTCCCTCCTCATCATCATCGTCACCTCCTCCTTCTCTTCTTAATATTCTTGCTACACTCCCTAAAGCATCTCTCATCTATAAATCTTTTGTATCTCCTAATCCTAATCGTGTCAAATCTAAAGTGGAGCTTTCTTGGGAATCAGATTTTTGTTGTACTTGGCCGATTGCTCTGTGGGATAAGTTGTGGTCCAGATCTTTAAAAATTTCCCGCTCTGCTTCTCTTACTCAATCCTTATTTTATTTGTATCACAGGCTTTACCTTTCTCCCCTTTCTTTATCCCGCTTTTCTCCCTCCTCTGACTCTAAATGCTGGACCTGTGGCTCTTCTGATGCTGACCTTTTTCACATGTTTTTTCTGTGCCCAGTTGTTTCTACCTTCTGGGGGAAAGTGTGGTCATGCCTCTCTCGTATCTTCCCTCTCCCTTCCTCTTTCACAAACTCTTTTCTCTTTTTGGGTAGCCTCTCTGATTCCTTGAATCTCCCTGCTCATCTACACGGTCTCTTTGACCTGACACTTGCGCTTGCCTTCCAACACATTTCTTCAAACTGGAAATCTCTAGCCTCTATTTCCTTACAAGGCTGGTGGAATTCATTATGCCACTTTCACAGATTGGACGTCTCCTTTGCCTCCACTTGTAAACCTATTCGTAATGTTGATTTTTTCTGGTTGCCTCTTACCACTTCTTTGGACTGCTTGGCCCTAAAGAAACCTATATGTCTCAATGCAGAAAATTTTAAACCTCCTTGAACGTCTAGAACTCTCTCTTCTTGCTTTCCAGTATGAGTTTTGTTTAATACTATTGCTTGTTTTATGATGGTAATTTTGCATCGCTGATTTATACGATTTGAATATATGTCGTAATTATTAGATAATGTATGGTCTATATTATGTTCTTTATGTCTTCCTTTCCCTTTCCCCCTCTTTTCCTCCCTTATCCTATCCCTCCCATTGCCTCCCTCAATGTTAAAATTCTCTTAAAATGCTTTGTAGGTTTTTAACAGTGATATTAGCAGTGTTAAGTTTTTCAATGGTTTCTGTATTATTGCAATGTATGCTGATATCTTTCTTTTGTTATCAACTCTTTAATAAAAGCTTTCAAACATAAAAAGAAGCACAGGGAGAAAGAAGCTAGGGGCATATCATCAAGGGCTTTATCTCCGTTTTTCTGGCTTTAAAAGCCAGAAAAGCTGAGATAAAACCAAAGCCCTATCAGCAAGAGGGTGCTAACATGCATATTTGCATGTTAGCACCCTTTTACACTACCACTACCTTTGTATCTCTAATGAGATGCAAAGTGGGCGTTCCTGACATACACTACATATCAGGAGAGCAATAACGCGTCTTTGCGCTATCAGCAAGGATGCCCTTGCATTTTAGCACACGTTAGTTTTTGGAGAAAACTACTGTTTTCTCCAAAAGCTAACGTCTGCTAAAATCCTGACTAAGCCACCCCTAACATTGGGGGTGGATTATGCTGATACGACCACAGGGTCGTATCAGCAAGGTTATCGCCTTTTTGCAGGGAACATCGCTGGAAAACCAGCGATGTTCCCTGTAAAACGGCGATAACATCGCTATCTCTGGAATTTTTATCGCCCTGGAGAAACGCGTTGTTAATAACGTGCTACCAGGGCGATAAAATGCAGAGATAGCCAGCGATAAGGAAATTATCGCTAAGCACGGCCAGCGATAATTATCGCTGGCCGTTGCTGATATGGCCCCTAGTGTCCTCTTGTATTGGAGCATGTTGCCTGTTTAAGCATTACTTGGACATGGCAAGACATCAAGAGCAATGTTCTATGTATGCGAGGCTGAAATGGTAACTCTGGATATAATGGAACTAAAAGAGTCAGATGTGTAACCAAATACATCACTATTATAAAGTAAATAATTTAAAAAAGTGGAATGATAAAGTAAGGAATCGGAAGCCTATTGATGCGATAATGGCAGCAAGATGACCAACAGCTGACCTGCAAATTGTAAACATTAACGTTGGGTATGACCAATGGGTGTCCAGAAAGATGGATACATGCTCTAATGATGAACAGTATGTTGTTACGGGTGTAAAGAAAGGTTGTTAAGGAACTGAAATGCAAGGTTCAGTACAAGTGCCAGTTGCGTAAATCCTAACAGGCAAATGTGGCATCGCATTATTTGGAAGGCAAAGGGAAGTTTGTTAAATTGATAATATGAAAGCAATTGGAGTTTATTTCCCATTTCGTTGTTTTTAGTACAAGTTAGATTATTAGATATGGCTAAAAGTCACTTTTGTGCCACAGAGCTGCTAGTATGTATGAAAAGGCCGTTTACCCCGTCGAACCGGTTCACCGATTCACAGTTCTGTTTTATTGTTATGTAAATGTAATGGAATTTTGTCTTTAGAGGGGGGGGGGCTACATAACATTGGATTGAGCAGTATCCATGAACGTCATATTTAAGAAATGCATGAAGAAACTAAGTTATAAGTGCAATGAAAATGTGACTAATGCACAAATTATTTTAAAATAATTAAAAGATCAGGTATGTCTGAACCTTCAACCTGCTGAAATTCAAAGTCTTCCAGGTATATAAATCGACTGCTGGTTGGATAAAAGAGAGAAATAGAAAATAAATAACCGTGACAAACATTAACTGTGGATTGCTGTACACAGAGTGGTGAAAACCTCCCACAATAACTCAGGACCAAAAAGAAAGTTGAAGATACTGGAAGAACAAAGACATCTGTTCATACTGCAACAGGACAGTAAAAGCATGGCTTGGGGCCGTGCCCATACAATACGCAGAAAACTATACTAGGTTTAGAAAGAACTCCAATCGTAAAAGTCATGAGACATTGAACACTGATCATGTATATTTTTTTAAAGGAAAGTTATTTCCTTTTATGTCATTAAGAGGCGTGCATAGAAAACAGCCTGGTTAAGTGCAATATAAACAGTAGATTAAAACAAGTACAATGTAACTACAAAGACTGATTGAAAAAGTTTCCGAAACATTCGCGTGTCGGGAATCCAGTTTGACAAATGGGATATAAAATAATTTGGATGGACCTTAACAGCATTCCCAAAATACCCATATCAATAATACAGACAGCCCCTCCTATTCTGACGAACAGTTACCATGAACGAGTTCCAATAAACTCCAGGGAACAGATGTGGCACACCGAAAGATTATAGAACATTAACAACATTGCCCTGAAACTGGTGAATATATATTCTGTAGATGCAAAATGTCAACTGCAAACGCACATTTATTAGCGTGGCGAAACTTAAGTTCTCTAAACAAATGCCAACCATGTACAGACGTCAACACACTGGTGCTCTTTTAAGACTTAACTATCACGAGCTTTGAGCAACGCTGACCAACCACCAAGACTATGATAGAGATTGCTACTCTGACTCTACATTACTAAGCGCAGCAAGACCATCAATGCAGGAAAAATGACACAATTTGGGGATAACATTTTGACAGAACAGAAATATAGAATCGATGGAAATAGGGAATCCTGGCTACGGCAGGCTACCCTCCCGGATGATTTTCACGGTATACAAATACACATAACATGTGTTACTAAAGCATATAAGTCTTGGGTGCTGCAAAAGACCCTTATTGTGACAGAAAAAAAGATTACACATTTAAACAAGCAGCCGTGCGGCCGCGAAAGTGAAAGTGAAAGTGATCACGATCAAACATCACAGCGAAAGGGAAAGCAATCACGGTAAAGTGTGGCGCGCACGCCCGCGCACCTGCACTGCAGCACTAGGCTGGCCTGGTAGCACTTTTTGGAGCCCTCTCAATAAGTCTCGCCAGACCAGCGCATGCGCTGGGTCAGGCGAGACCTAAAAATGCCGGTTTACCAGTGGCTGCAGCAGGCCCGGAGTCCTTCACAGACCACTGTCTTCTCAGCGGAAAGGAAGGTTCCAGGAGCCGGACATCTGGAAAAAGAAGGACACGAAACGCGAAACAACAAACTCTTTCTGTTTTGCCGTTTTTGACAGCGTGAGCTCTTGACAAGCGCTAAATAGGAGCGCTTTACATGAGCCCCAGTTACAGTACAGAGGGGAATACAGTGGCGTAGCTAGGCCGCTGCGTTTGCCACCCACGGCGGGCGAATCTAAGGGGGGGGGGTCGTTGGCCACCCCCGATGCCAAAACTCATGCCGCATGGACCTAGAAGGACATCCTTCTGATTTTGTTTCTGCTGGCAGGGTGTCGATTGTTTTAAAACAAAACCGGGCCCCTGTGAAGAAACCAGCCCCCACCTCGCCTACCGGGGGATTGCCCGGTGCCCGGCATCACCAGTCGGGCCCTGCACGTTAGCTTCTTGTAAATATGCCCCTTTGTGTGAAGATATCCATATGGGGAAAAATCATATTTGGGGACCACACAGAACAATGGAATTGACATACGTCAATAACGCCATCGACCCAAATATGAGAAGCATTTCTTTCATGTGGGCGCTAAGAAAATAACTTGTTAAGTTAATTTGAATTAACTTTGTTCATAAAGCCAACAGTTTCGGTAATTTACGACTCCAAAAAGCATTTTTTTGGGGACCTTACAGAGGACATGCATAGAGAATGAGACCACTGTACATGCAATAGCCACTTCCTCTTTCGGTCCTGGAAACTCTTCCCTGTGCCGAGTTCAGCCCTTATTCATTTTGGCTTTGTGTTTTGAAGGTCAAGCATCCCTCTTCCTATGTCTTCGATCTCTGCTGCATGATCCACACTTGGAAGATAGAATCTTTACTTTTTTGGAATCTCAAGGACACTCAGTAAAGTTCTTTCTAAATGTTTGGGTTGCTGTGCCAGTGCTGCACCATCATGTTCTGAAATTGGTTAGCAAAGCAGTGAAGGAGAGCTCTGTTCCATCCATCCACCTGTTGCTTGGATATGAGGCTACCTTAAATAAATGAAAATAGAGGCTTTGGCATAACAGGCACAAGTTGGTTTAATCAAACGCTGCTGCCAGGAGAGCCTCGACAGTGCGTCTGCTCAAAGTCTCTTGATGTGCAAAGTTTTGGCCACTGTTCATATACAGTTCATGATGTACAATCAAGCAATTTTCTACATTCCCAAAAAATAAATCAATATATACAGGCATATGATAAGGACACTGATGGTTCTCAAATTTGGGGAGAGCTAGTGTGGGCCAGTGTGTATGTGTAAAGATTTGGTATCTAGCTTTGTAAAACTTTGGAGATGCGAGGCCTTAGCCAAACAATTTCATTGGGGCCAATTTCCTCAGACATGTTTGTGGTGAAACTATCTATCTGTGGGATCAACTGTGGTTTTCCCTGGGAGCATGTCTGTCTTTATGTTAAGAGAGACCCCACCTGTGTCCTGGTATTCTATAGGGGTGGGTCGCAGGACTTGTCTAGCCATATATGTCTGACACGGGGTTGATGGGAAGGTCACATTGGGTGAATCTGATAACAATGATACAAAATTATATCAACGTTATCAGAGCACTTCACATGAGCACCAGTTGCATTACAGATGGACACATTCATTTTTTAGGAATGGCAAGATAGTGTGATTTGCCCAAAATCACAGGATGCTTAAGCCTCCCAACGGACTCGAACCTGGTTCCCCAGCTTCAAAGTCGGGCACTCTAGCCGTTAAGCAGGCCTTTATTTGTATTGTCATTGTAGGGCCTGCACATATCATGGTATACATTGACATAATAGGCACCCATTCCATCACACCTCTTGACAGACAAATTGACCAGTTTCCAAGCCACAGACTACATGAACATCACTTCACACTGGGTCTCCTTCAACGTGGTTAAACAGCGGCTAGCCACTGATCTCACCATTGCCGATTCTTCACAAGGCATTTGGCAGCATGCAATGGTTGTAATATTCTCCATTGAAAAATCACGTTCAGCTGTCAACATCCTGGAAGAATTTAACACCAAACTCCACAAATGGCTTCAACCCAGAGGTCTCAGCTCTGGTGTTTCTGCCCCAAAAATGGCAATGATATTGTTGAAGATATGGCTGGTGGAGTCTGATGTTTAGCTCATTGCATTAAACTAATTGTGCAGGGCTGCCTAAAAAGGAAGACATAGTCAACAACAAACTGCTCACCTGCTGCAGGATTGCTTGCACTTCAAATACTCTTTCAAAGCTGACAACAGATGGGGATCATTCAGCGTGATAACAGAGTCCCTGTTGAAGCCCTTTTACAGGAGGTCCTTACCCACTCAAACTCTGCATGATACATGTTGCACCACCTGTTTGAACAGGACAGGACAGATCTGTAAATTATTGCATACTACATAGGAGAGAAGATACGACTGCCAAAGCCATGACAAGAGTTTGACCACTGGGGCTAATGAACGGCCTTACCCAAATGCTGCTGCTACAAAGGCACAAGCAATTCTATTTCTGCACATGCTGCATTTTGAAATGTTGAAATAAACATACAAACATCTCAATGAAGTTGCATCTGCGTTGGTCAATAGCTTAATCATTAGAGTGAACACAAATCTATGGTTGCTAAAATAAATTTTGCCATCTGAAAAGAACGCATATGTAAAAGTACTAGATGCACTCTTCCACGTTTCATTCAGTTTTCCTCAGTGAAAGTCGCTGTTTCCCAGAAATGGATTATCATGAAAATGAGTGACCTAGAAGATAAATGATTGCATCTTCAAGGCCATAGCAGAATTATTGTCATGAATCTCTGGAAAGCGTTGTGGTGTTCTGAGTTCAGCAGTATGTTGTTACTGTAGCAGCAGCATCAACCAGTGGTAAAACAGTCATCCACTACTAAGCCAACATTTTCACTTCCAAAATCTGCCATTGATTGGTTTATAAATATTTTAAGACTCAAATCAAGCTCACAGGTAAGTCCAAAACATATAATGTTCACAACTATGCTGATGGAGGAAATAATATGACTACTTAGATGACTAAACAGAAGTCTACTTGGATAAAAAAACAATTGCCCTATTGCCATGGGACAAAATCACAGTGACTAGAACTCACTAGGCTGGCAATCAGTAACTTGTATATCGTATGGCCAATGTATCATCAGAGCAGGTGTTGAGTGCAGGTGGGGCAATTGTCACAGTCAGGACCATTCTCTCTCCTGAAACCGTGCAAAGACTGACAATGATTAAAATAAACAAACAATTCATGGCCAAAAATGATGGGGCTCCCCCAGACACAACTGTGGATGAGGGCAATTTTTCAAACATAATAAATGTGATGAGTGAATATCCTTCCGAAGAGCTCCCTGAATTTGATCTAGTGTGTGGCTAATGTAAATAAACTCAAATGCACCAGCGTGTAGAGCACAGATTAACAGTCACGGAGGGCATAGTCATTTTGCTTGGTGACTGAGCGATGATCAGTGACAATGAAATAAAACTAAATCATCCTTAGAGTCAAATCCAGATTTTGCAATGAGTAGACAATGGTGTGTAATTGAGCAATAAACACAATTACAACTTTTCCAGAAAATTAAAAGGCCGGTTTTGTATTTCTAACCTTGCAAACCCATACTCAGGGTAGGGGAAATTGTGAAGGAGTGCTGTATACCTTATGTATGTTTCTTCCATCAGAAAAGACAAATGCATATGTACATTTGACAATGCACTTGGAACAGGCAAACTACACAAATACATGACAAAATGTTTATTAATTTAATGAGGTGGCAAGCTTAGAAGAGTTGAATTTCATTCTTCATGCTTGAGCTATCATTTGATGCAGGGTGATCGTTGGGAGTTCTACTTGATTGGCATTTTTGATAATTGTACTCCAGTGTATCTCTTCTTTCTTCTGAAACCTCTCAGTTTACCCAGACTGCAACTAAAATTATCCTAATTTTGTTGTCCAGCTGGTCTGTCTGTGTTTATAAGAAATTAAATCTTCAAGTCTCGACAACAACATGCAGAAGAAGCGCTAATTCCTATCTACTTCTATGGTAAACAAGAGAACTCAAAGACGTCTATCTCTCGTGATTAGAAATGGAATGATGTGAGTTATTTATAATAAAGCAGGCTTGTGGCTCGAATGGCAAATCCAATGTGGCTTTGGTGGACATGATGGGATTGATGCAACAATCTTTTCAATTGTTTGGGTGTTACACCTGGCATCCTTAGGGCAGTCTTCCCTCAGCCTGCTTGCCTCCTATTTTTGCAGATTGTATTTTGTAGGCCTTAAGACTTGAAGCACTTTACCACTGCCCACTAGTGGTAAAGTACATGCGCTCCTCCCCTAAAACATGGTTTAAGGGATGTATCCACAATCTGCACATTTAATTTACCTGTAAGTCCCTAATACAGTGCACTACATGTGCCCAGGGCCTGTAAATTTAAAAGCTACTAGGGGACCTGCAGCACTAATTGAGCAACCCACACAAGTATCCCTTTAAACATGCTGCAGGCCTGCCACTGCAGAGTCTGTGTGTGCAGTTTACGCTACCATGTCAACTTGCCATTTAAAACCCCTTGCCAAGCCTTAAACACCCTTTTATTGCATATAAATCACCCCTATGGTAGTCCCTAGGTAGCCCATATGGAAGTGTGCTATGTAACTAAAAGGAATGATGCCCTTTGAGTTTTGCATATCCTGGTAGTGAAAAACTCCCAAACACGTTTTTCACTACTGAGAGGCTTACCTCTCTCATTAGTTAACTTTAGGAATTCCTTAGTACATTTAATAAGCTGTGATTTCTAATGGAGAGAAGGTAGAGATGTCATATTTAGTACCTCTGGAATGGTAATGACTCATCCGTTTTAATAGTATAATTGGATTACTAGCTACCATACTAAAAATGACACTTTTAGAAGGTTGGATACTTTCTGCTCTTTGCTATTTAGGTGTCTGTTGCCTATCTTTAATCAGTGGCTGCGCTGGCTGAGAGTTCACTTTAATTATTTCCTCTATGCAGTCACACAAAAAGGAAGGCTGAGTGTGACTTCATACATCTTCCTGGGAGGATGAGAGGGAGGTGCTGGGCACAGCCTCACACTTACACCTGAATAGGCTAGGCCCTGTTCACACACAAAGGACTGCATACCCACTGTAGTGAGCCTGGAGCAGGGTAGGGTGAAGGCACCTCTGTGCACTTTGGAAATGAAACCAACTTTTCGAGAAAAAGACCTTCTGTGCTAAGGAATGCTACACTGCTGGACTGCTACTCTAGAAGACTGCTGCCTGCTGCTCTCTCTGCCTGGACATTCATTGTCTGACCTAGAATGACTCCAGGGCTTGTTGACCAGTCTCCTGTTCCTCCAAGACTCAGGGACATAAGAGTCTTTAACTCTGCTCCTGTGCCTGGTTCATTGGAAATGACCTCAGGTGCTTGCTCCAGTGGAACAGCAAATTATAGGGGTTAGCCCTAATCAGCCCACAAATCCTGGGCTAAAACATATATAAACTAAAAGTTGTGTAATGCAGGCACAAATTCTTATGTCGTTAGTTATTGATTGATTACACAAAATAATCAGCGGCGCTATATGCACTATTTATGCAAATTTATTTTAACATTTTTATAAGCTTAAAATCGTTCACTCCTGGAGTGGGTACCTGTATTCTACAATGTTGCAAAGTACATTGAACATACACAAATAAACCAAATAAGCAAAACATGAATAAGGGACAATCGACGTACAAAGTTACACATACATAAAACATATATCAGAAGCTCAACGCCAAATTTACCAACTAGGAAGTTATTTTTCTCGCTCTTCCAGTTGTTTTGATCAAATATGGCTGCGTTCTATACTTTTACACAGTCCATCATGGAGATAGTCTGTGAATTGTGCACATGTGAAGAGCAATTTCCCCCTCTATATTCTTGGATGTGTATCAAAATTTCTTTGAAAATTAATGAAAAGTATAGAGACTTCTTCATTGACATGTTTCTGCCTAGAAACTGCAGGCCTCTTTGGAACAGAAAAAAGACGAACTACTGTTAGTCCCAACTTGTTGATGGGGTACGGTAGTCCTCGGGAGAGGATTGATATCCTAGGAATGAAAAGGTGCCAGGCATCCCGTCTAAAGATGGAGGATCCAGGAGGAAGAGGGAACCGAATCCCTCATAAAGCTACGATGAACTACCCAACCAAGAATGCCCGAGAGGTAACCCAAGATTGACTGAGCCTTGTTGGTTGCATCAACATCTGATGTTTGGCTCCAGGTACCCACAAATGTCCTTATTAGTGGTTTGCCACGGAACAGTGGGAGCTTGTAGCTGGATTGGATGCCTGAAAGCAATACAGCAGTCTGCCAGAGTCAATGGAGGTGTCTCTATAATTTTCATTCATTTGCCCAAAAATGAGCACCACCTCTCACTGAAGGAACAACACCAGGAGGGACAAGTACGGTGCTTGGAGAGGAGTTTGTCCCAGTAAATGGAGGGGAGGTTACCCTAGTGTCCCTGAGTGACATGGAGATGGTCCTAAAATCCATGTGTCATCAAATACTGCAAAATATAGGCAATGGGTTGCCATCAACAGGCAATGTGTTGAGGCTCTGAGGCACACAAGATACAGTATGACTATGGTAAAGAGCCAGCTAGTGGCCCAAGAGCAAGTTCTACCCAATGCATTCCACTGGGTTGTGGTGGCTGACAACAGGGAGGTCACTATGCAGTGGAACTTTTCCCATTTGGGGTGTGGTGTCTCAGGTCTTCCGAAAGTTGCTGTGAGCCCTGCCATGTTTGTGGACTGTCTGTTAAGGAATGATCTTGGGTACACTACCTGGAAGCAAGTGGATCTTAAGGCACACCTGGAGATGTTAGGGTTGCCTGAGTACTACCTAGCCCATTGCCTCCTGGGATGGGAATCAAGAAGGTCTGGAGCCTGGAAGAAAGGAAGAATGGGCCAGAAATCTGCCAAAAGAGAGAAGAACAGGGTGCACGGTAAAGCAGCTAATGAATGTCTTCCAGCTTAGGTTGATAGGGCCCCAGAGGACACCGCCTGAAGCCCAATGTGGAGGACTTTGTCTCCCTTGGTGATCCGCCTGGATGGCAAGAAAAAGGAGGACCCACAACAGAGGAGTTCTGCAAGGCACCGAAGGACTGCCCTATTCTGAAAGGCATCAGGCAAAAGGCACAAGCCCGGGCAGCAGGAAATGCCTCTGGGAATCACCACGTTTACTTGGAACACAACCTCCTTTACCATGCCCCTAAGGCACCTATGCATGGGGCATCAATGGCCCTGGTGGTCCCCCAATGCTACAGGGCCTTCCTACTAGAACTGGCTCATGAAATACTTCTGACAGGATATCTGGGATAGGACAAGACCTTTGCAAGGCTGTCCCCACTGTTATTGGTTTAAGATGAATATTTACTCAGATGCCTTCTGTAGGACATGCTTGACCTGCCAGGCCAGCGGAAAGACAGAGCAGAGGCTGAAAGCCCTACTTACTCTCTGGCCTGTTGTTAGCACCCCCTTTGAAAGGGTGGATGTCAACATTTCAGGGCGTTTTGATCCCCAGACAGGCTCTAGTTGTAGGTTTATTCTGGTGAACCATGCTACAGGGTACACAGAGGCCATATCTACAAGGACTGCAACTGCCGCTGCAGTGGCTAAGGCCCTAATGGGGATTTTTTACCAGAGTGGGTTTCCCCAAGGAAGTGGTATCTGATAGGGTCTTCAACTTCATGTCTGCATAAATGCATTCAGTGTGGCAGGAGTGTGGATTTACTTATTGGTGCTCTACTTCTACTATCCACAAACTAATGTGCTTGCTGAGAGATTTAACAAGACCATTAAAGCCATGATCAATAGCCTTCCTGAGGCTTTGAGGCAAAGGTGGGATGTCCTTTTGACATTCATTCTCTTTGCTTATAGAAAGGTACCACAAGAGGGGGTTGGATGTAACCCCTTTGGACTTCTGTATGTTCATCCTGTGAGGGGGCCTCTGAGTCTTGTGAAAGAGGGATGGGAGAAAGCTCCCAAGAAAGTTCCCCAGTATGTCCAGTATGTAGTTAGCTACATGCTAGCCTTCAGAAGCCAGATGGCCAAGTTGTAGAGCAAGTTTCTGACAACTTAGAGGCCAGCCAGGAAGATAAGAAGCAGTGGTATGACCAACCGGCTACACCTGTGGAATTCAAACCTGGACAGAAATTGTGGGTGATGGGAACCGTGAGCACAGGGCCCTCTAAGACAGTTGGGCTGGGCCCTATAAGATTGATACCAGGTGCTCCTGACATGCTCTTAATTCTGGTGGCAAGCTATTCTACTATCGTGCAGATGGCACAGTATTGCTGAATTCCATAGATTACATTTACTTTTCCATGCCATGAGTGTATTTTTGTTGCCACATATAATGAACTAATCTGAAAGTTAAATTGCCAATTAGAAGTTAGGTCACTTTTATGTGTTTTAGGAGTCTGAGCACAAGCGCTGGGGACTGGTTAGCAGTGTTCCAGCGCAAATAGTCTAAAGGACATCAGCAGTGTCCCACAAAAGTTAGGGACCACCATGCAAAGAGAGGGAACTCTCTCACATCCATCAAGGGTCAATAGTGCATTAGTGATCTTGGGTTTAAAAAATAAAGCAAGGTATTTAGCATAAAGTTTGAGCTTGGTGCCTTTAGGAAGTGGTGCCAACATTGATGATTTGTTTTTTAAGGCTTGGGCATAACTATTACAAAGTGAAATGTTGTGCAGATATATATTGCCTCACTCACTTGTTTTCTATAGATTGTAGCAAGAACATACGATCAGTTGCAAATTAGATAGTGTTGAGAAATATAATAAAATGGCAGTCATGTAGGTATAATACTAAATAAAAAGGCCATAATTTCCAATATCTTGAATTTCAGAGAGGGGCAGAAATAGAAGTTCCTACCTTATTTGGTATTCGTAATAATGTGGCAGTAGTGGAAGTGGTTTTACAAGAAACCTTTGTGGGAGGTAAAACCTAACATCATTTATCCCAGAAAAATGGACCAACATCTGGAAATTTCACAAGGAAGTTGGTAGATTAGCACTGCTGTAATCCTGATTTCATTGGGGCTTTCTTGCACTTGCATCTCGGCCAAGACCTGGAACGAACTCCCCCTCAGCATCAGACAAAGCTCTACGCTGCAAGCCTTCAGAAAGGACCTCAAGACCTGGCTTGTTGAATGACCTCAGAGCTGCCCAAAACCCACTCCCCCCAGCGCTTTGAGACCCTTACGGATAAGTAGTGCAGTCTATAAATCCCTGAATGGTTGATTGATTGATTGTTAGACTTAGCATCTTTGGTGTGGTTTCCCCTGACCTTTTGCCTCTACCTCCTGTATTTTTGATGCTGTGCTGGAACTTGTTTTTGCTGGCTTAGATGCTTTGGGCACTTTGCCACTGGTGATCAGGGTCAAAGTGCAAGTGCTCCCTGTGTAAATTGTTATTACAATTGGTTCTCCCTGATTGCCAAATTTAATTTACTAGTAAGTCCCTAGTAAAAGGGCACTGAGTGTGCCAGGGTCGGTAAATCAAATGCTACTAGTGGGTCTGCAGCATTGATTGTGCCACCCACATGAGCTGCCCTGAAAAGGTATCGCAGACCTGCCACTGCAGTGCCTGTGCACAGCTTGGTAACTGCTATGTCAACATGTTAAGTGCACCCACTTACCAGGCCCTAGCCTGCCCTTTTCTTACATGTAAGGCACCCCTATGGTAGGACCAAGGTACACCCCTGGGGTGGGGGCAGTGTATGTGAAAGGTAGGACATGTACCGGTGTGTGTGACATGTCCTGCTAGTGAAATACTGTCAAGTTTGTTTTTTATTATTGAAAGGCTATCTGCCCCATAGGATAGAATTAGAAACACTTTGTAACATCTTACAAGTATAACTTCCCATTGGGACAAGATAGGGAAATAAAGTTTAGGCTCTCTGAACTCAGAATTTAATAATGGAAGAGGTGTGGCGCGGCGGCCAGGGTGCCCGACTCCGGACCACAGGGTTCATGGATCGATCGCCGGCAGTAGGTTAGCCCAGCACCATGTGACTGGCAATTGCTCGCTTAATCTTTCCGACTGCTCCCAGCGCCGGGACGCCTCTCCGGAGGAAGCTGTCCGCTTTACAAATGCTGGTATTTCATTTCAAGACACATCTTTTAGTAAAGATGTTTTTTTCATTGTATGTATGAAAATGCCACTTTTAGAAAGAAGGCATTTTCTTTTTTGACCATTCTGTATGCCTCTGCCTAATTGTGTATTGACTGATTTTGGAGTGACATTGGCAAGGGAGGTGCATTCACTGTCGACAGCCACTGGGGAGGTTGAGGTATGCCTGGCCCTTCCTGGATGACTTAGAGCTGAGCTGAATAGACCTTGGCTGAATTTAGAGTAGTGGGAGGAGATTTCTTTGCACCTGAATATGGCCTGTCTCCATGTTTATTTTGTATTCAATAAACACAGATTATTGGTAATTCTGGAGGTGAAATCGGCTGTTTTACCTGACTCCCCTTGAAGGCCATTCTAGATTGTTTTCATCTGAAGACAGAGTAAAAAGGTGAGTTTTGGAATTGGATGCTGACTGATAAAATGCTTATTTTGTAGAAGGTATCACTGCCAAACTGGGTCCTCTGTCCTTCTTCAGGCTATATAATGAAAAAGCTAATTTAGAGCTGTCCCTCCTGCAGGGCTTTGGCTGTTTGAAAGAAAAATGTTTTCTGCCGCAAACATTGCTTGCAGATCATGCTGGAATGGATGCGCAGTGCCTACCTGATGGTCAAGTAATTCAAGACAGAATTTCTATTATTTACCAAGAGCAGGAAACAAGATACAGAACAAACCTGACTCATGAACCCTGACAGTTTCATACGCCAAACTCACCGAATGTCAAATAAAATGGAATCACCTTGGACTCCAAAGTTTCCTCAAAGGAACACATTGCCCCAAAAATGGCCTGGTGCAAGCTCTCTCTTGTAAATAAAATTAAACCCTTTCTTCCAGAATGCAAATTTAGAACTTGTGTTCAAGCTCTTCTACTCTTACATCTTGATGACAGTAATGCCCTACTCTCCAATACTCCACACTGGCAACCCTTAGGGGCATCCTACACACCATAGCACGTCTCATCTAGTGACTAAGGAAATATGAACACAACACGCCCACCCTGATGGATACCCCATTGCTTCCAGTTACCAGCCTGCACCATCATCAAAACTAGTTCCATCATTTATAAAGCCCTTACAACCAGCACCCCTGCTTATCTTGCAGACAAACTCATGATCTCTCCTCAGATGCAACCAAGACACCATCAGACCTTTTCTATCTATGCACCGATGTTCTGGAACAACATCCCCTTTCTCTTCAAGACTGCCACACCATGCTTCAATTCAGGAAAGTGTTAAAAACTCATCTCTTTAAAGAACATCATATCACAATGTATCAACCGTCCACAAATCAGCTTCCTCTCTCTTTACTCATTGATTTTAATTATGCCTTTGACCATGTAAAGTACTCCACTGCCTTTTGCCTAGATTTGCCCTAACAAAATGCCATGTGTGTGTGCGTATATATCTGCATACACACGTACATACTTTCTCTACACATCCCACTGTGATTTCTAGTTCTATTGCAGGTTTTTGTGGGAGGAGTATGCTGTTTACAAATTGATCCACAAATATTTGTAGCCCAGAGATAAGCCAGGTGAACACTATTTTAACATTTTGACTAATATGTGAAGCATCCAGAAATGAACTGGCCTGCACTGAGTTGTTTAGCTTTTCCTCAAGAAAATCACAGTTTTCATGTGAAAGCATACTCCGGTATTTCTTCTGGCAAATATAGTTTTTGCAACTATTACATGAGTTTACTAACAGGGCTGTACTGGCCTTTTATTCCATTCAGCTTTTTCCTGGTGGGCCGTAACCATTGGAAGCCAGTTTTAAAAGACTGGGCCACCCCTGATAACTTTCTTACTTTCCCCAGCTACCTGATATTAATTGCAGCAGGCACAGAGGGTATCAGTTATTGATTCTAGAACCTCCACTTCAGGGAACTTTAAATATCATCTATCACCACCAACATGTGGCGACCATCAGGTAGGCTTCCAAAGTCAGCACTCCCACTGTACCAGGGGACGAAAGGAATGGATTCTGCAATGAGGGGGGCTGACGGCTCAGCAGGACCAGCAGCCTGGCACATAGAACATTGACTCAAGGTGCGTTCTACCTGGTTAACCAAACCAGGAAACATACTGAGCCTAGATTTTGTCTTCACTACTCCTTGTTGGGCAGAGTAGGCTAGATCCACCACCTGCTTTTGCAATGATTCCAGAATCACCACCCCAAGAACCCTCAGCAGACACCCCTTCAGAGGAGAGAAGCAAGTTCGTGTCTGACATTATGTAGCAACAACCATGTCAATCGAACGTCATTTGTGCGATGAGCTGAATTGTGAGTGAGGGTGTGCCATTTCCCAGAGGGCACAGCTGAGATTGCTAACTGAAAACAGTCACCTGACTGGGTTGCTGCTATGATGTTGTCCAGGGAGATAGGTAGCAGGTGTGACTGCTCTACCTGCAGCCACACATACTCTTCCACATACTCAGTATCTGATTCTTCACTGACTGCGACAGGTCTTGCATGCCGGGATAAATAGTCTACTGGATTTTGTGATTCTGGTCAGTATTTATTTTGATTATTTTTAAGTTTGTAACGCGCACATATACTCATGAGTGTCCCGGCGCGATGCCTAGCAGAGTATGCAAAATGAATTTTGAGCAAACAAAATTTGTTTTCAGTTTGCTCTAAAAAGCCACTGGGTCCTGAATAATACACAGAGCAAGAGGAAGGGCATTCCAAGCAACAGCAGCCTTTACAGCAGAGGAGCTTCCCCCTAGCCTCTGATACTTGAAGCGAGGAACCTGAGCAAAGCGTTGGGACATGGATCGCAGGGATCGCTAAGGAACGTAAAAGGAGAAACGTCTCTGCAAATAGAGAGGACCGCAGCCATGAAGAGCACGATGGGCCAGAACCAATGATTTAAATTTAACTCTATCCACCACAGGGAGCCAACGGAGAGATCGCAACTGATGGTGAACACTGTTCCTAGCCAAGATGCCCAATAAGAGTCTGGCTGCCATATTGTGAACCACCTGTAGCTTCTTCAACAGGTAGCCCAGAATACCAACATAAAGGGCGTTAACATAATCCAGCCGCGACAGAATCAGTTCACAAGTGACCGTTTCCCTCGCCACCTGAGGTAAGAGAGGAAAACATTTTCTAAGAGTTTTAAGAAGGCCGAAACAACAGCCAGCCAACTTCTTAATTAAGTGACCCACTTGTGGGACACCCCCGCGCCGCACGGCCACCAGCTGCTGCGTGTGCCCCTTGCATCCCTGTGCCTCGCTGCTGCCTCGTTCCTGATTGCCGCCGCTGCGGTTGTTTTGCCCTTTGTTTTCACGTGAATTTGTGCCTGCTTGTCATTAACCCGTTTTTTCCCTTGTTTTGACGAATCTTTGTGCCTGTGTTGGTTGAATTTCGTTTTCCCCGTGTTTTGCCTTCCTTCCTTGTTGCCCGCCGCCCTCCGCCCTCCCTTCCCGCCAAACGCCGCTTTTCCCCGCCCTTTTTTGTATTCTGTACCCTCCCCGCTCCCGCCTCCCAGCTGCTCCGCCCACCCGCGCACTTGGCCTTAAATGGCGACCGTGCGACGCAGGTGAGTGTGACCCACTTGTGGGACACCCCCGCGCCGCACGGCCACCAGCTGCTGCGTGTGCCCCTTGCATCCCTGTGCCTCGCTGCTGCCTCGTTCCTGATTGCCGCCGCTGCGGTTGTTTTGCCCTTTGTTTTCACGTGAATTTGTGCCTGCTTGTCATTAACCCGTTTTTTCCCTTGTTTTGACGAATCTTTGTGCCTGTTTTGGTTGAATTTCGTTTTCCCCGTGTTTTGCCTTCCTTCCTTGTTGCCCGCCGCCCTCCGCCCTCCCTTCCCGCCAAACGCCGCTTTTCCCCGCCCTTTTTTGTATTCTGTACCCTCCCCGCTCCCGCCTCCCAGCTGCTCCGCCCACCCGCGCACTTGGCCTTAAATGGCGACCGTGCGACGCAGGTGAGTGTGACCCACTTGTGGGACACCCCCGCGCCGCACGGCCACCAGCTGCTGCGTGTGCCCCTTGCATCCCTGTGCCTCGCTGCTGCCTCGTTCCTGATTGCCGCCGCTGCGGTTGTTTTGCCCTTTGTTTTCACGTGAATTTGTGCCTGCTTGTCATTAACCCGTTTTTTCCCTTGTTTTGACGAATCTTTGTGCCTGTTTTGGTTGAATTTCGTTTTCCCCGTGTTTTGCCTTCCTTCCTTGTTGCCCGCCGCCCTCCGCCCTCCCTTCCCGCCAAACGCCGCTTTTCCCCGCCCTTTTTTGTATTCTGTACCCTCCCCGCTCCCGCCTCCCAGCTGCTCCGCCCACCCGCGCACTTCGCCTTAAATGGCGACCGTGCGAACGCGCAGCGTTGACGCGCAGCGGGCGCGCCGATTGTGCGCCGAAGGCGCGCCAAAGGTAAGCCCGTCTGCGCCCGTCCGCGCCTGGACCGCGCCCAGTGCCAGGACCCCTGGACCTCGAAGACCCCGACCGACCCGCCGGACGTACGCCGCCGCCACCCTCACCGCTCTCAACACCGGCCGACTTCCAGACTGCCACCAAGCCACTCCACGACGTACCCACGGACCTTTCAGCTGCCACGCCTGCAAGTTCACCTGCACCCGGACCTGCCTCGCACCAGCACCCACCAAGTCGAACGCCAGCAGCACCCACCTCAAGTGCATCCTGATCAACACCCGCTCCGTCCACAGACACGCCATCGAACTCTGGAACCTCCTAGACGCCACAGCCCCTGACGTTGCCTTCCTCACGGAGACCTGGATGAACGCATCCTCAGCTCCCGACATCGCCATCGCCATCCCAGAGGGCTACAAGATCGTCCGGAGGGACCGCAACGCCAACCAGATGGGAGGAGGCATCGCCATCATCCACAGGAACACCATCCGTCTCACGACCAGCACCGACGACACCCTGACAACCGCCGAACACCTGCATTTCCAGATCCACACCAACCCGAACACCACCCTCAGAGGCACCCTGATCTACCGACCCCCGGGACCACGCACACAATTCAGCGAGGACATCGCCGACTTCGTCAGCCCGCATGCCCTCCCCTCCGCTGACTACATCCTCCTGGGAGACCTCAACTTCCATCTGGAAAACAACAACGACCGCAACACCACCACCCTGCTCGACAACCTCGCCAACCTTGGACTCAAGCAACTGGTGTCCACCCCCACCCACCTCGCCGGACACACACTCGACGCAGTCTTCTCTTCCAGCACAGACATCGAGTTCAGCCACGCCACAGAGCTTCAATGGACGGACCACAGCTGCGTCCACTTCACTTTCAAGAGAACGACGACCCACCACCACCAGCAACAGGCCGCCCACAGAAGCTGGAACAAGATCACAGCAGACCAGCTCTCCACCTCCCTGAGTCAGCACCCCCCTGCCAGCTCAGCGAACCCCAGCCAGGCCGCCGACAACCTCACGAAGTGGATCAGCAACTGCGCGGACGAACTCGCCCCTCTGAGGACCCCGCCTAGCAGACCCGGCAGCAAGAAGGCCCCATGGTTCACCGACGAACTCAAGAGCTCCAAGAAGAACTGCCGAGCCCTCGAGAAAGTCTGGAGAAGGGAACCGACACCGGACAACAGGACCTCCTACAAACTGGCCACCCGGAAACACCACCAGCTGATCCGCGCCGCCAAGAAAACAGCATTTAAGGACCGGTTGGACAACAACGCACACAACTGCAAGGAACTCTTTAACATCGTGAAAGAACTTTCCAACCCCAGCGCAGGAAACAACGACATCACCCCATCGCAAGACCTCTGCAACTCCCTCGCTTCATACTTCCACAACAAGATCACGGACATACACAGCAGCTTCAACAACCAACCAACGCACACCGCGACCGAACAACCACCCCCCACCACCATCCTTCACGCCTGGACCCCGATCAGCACCGAAGACACCATCCGCACAATGAACTCCATCCACTCCGGATCACCGACCGACCCTTGCCCTCACCACGTCTTCAACAAGGCCGACGCTGTCATCGCACCCCACCTGCGAGACATCATCAACACATCCTTCGACACCACCATCTTCCCGGAGAGCTGGAAGCACGCCGAACTCAGCGCTCTACTCAAGAAACCAACAGCGGACCCCACCGACCTCAAGAATTACCGCCCCATCTCGCTTCTCCCGTTTCCAGCCAAAGTCATCGAGAAGACCGTCAACAAGCAGATGGCCGCCTTCCTCGAGACGAACGGATCCCTCGACCCCTCACAGTCCGGCTTCCGAGCCAACCACAGCACCGAGACCGCCCTCATCGCCGCCACCGATGACATCCGAGCCCTGATGGACAATGGAGAAACAGCGGCCCTCATCCTCCTGGACCTCTCCGCGGCATTCGACACTGTCTGCCACCGCACCCTAGTACAGCGCCTCAGCAACGTCGGAATCCAGGACAAGGCGCTGGAATGGATCATCTCCTTCCTCGACGGAAGAACACAGAGAGTCCGCCTACCACCGTACAAGTCAGAGGCCTCCGAAGTCATCTGCGGCGTCCCCCAAGGATCATCTCTGAGCCCCACCCTCTTCAACGTCTACATGAGCCCCCTCGCGGCCATCGTACGCAAACACAACCTCAGCATAATCTCCTACGCCGACGACACCCAGCTGATCCTCTCCCTGACCAACAACCCCGCCGCCGCCAGAGCCAACCTGCACGACGGGATGAAAGAGGTAGCCGAGTGGATGACGATCAGCCGCCTGAAACTGAACTCGGACAAGACGGAGATCCTCATCCTGGGCTCCTCACCCTCCGCCTGGGACGACTCCTGGTGGCCTCCCGCCCTGGGCACCGCACCCAAACCGACAGACCACGCACGCAACCTGGGCTTCGTCCTGGACTCCTCCCTCTCCATGACCAGGCAAGTTAACAATGTCTCCTCGACGTGCTTCAACATCCTACGCATGCTACGGAAGATCTTCTGGTGGATCCCCACCGAGACCAGGAAGACCGTCACCCAGGCCCTCGTCACCAGCCGTCTGGACTACGGCAACGCCCTCTACGCCGGTACCACCGCCAAGCTCCAGAAGAGACTCCAGCGGATCCAGAACGCCTCAGCCAGACTCATCCTCGACATCCCACGAACCAGCCACATCTCCGGACCTCTGAGAGACCTTCACTGGCTCCCCGTCAACAAAAGAATCACCTTCCGCCTCCTCACCCACGCACACAAAGCTCTACACGACCGAGGCCCGAGTTACCTCAACAGCCGAGTCAACTTCTACGCCCCCAAACGCCACCTCCGCTCAGCCAACCACGCCCTCGCCGCCGTCCCCCGCATCCGAAGAGCTACTACAGGAGGAAGGTCCTTCTCCTACCTGGCCGCCAAGACCTGGAACTCCCTCCCCCCCGACCTGCGCCTGACCCAAGACCACCTCTCCTTCAGGAAGAAGCTGAAGACCTGGCTGTTCGAGCAGTAGCGGCACCCCCCCCCCCCCCAGCGCCTTGAGACCCTACGGGTATGTAGCGCGCTCTACAAGTGTCATTGATTGATTGATTGATTGATTAATGTGTGTCGAAAAGGAGAGACTCTCATCAAACATACCCCCAGATTTTTAAAAGGCTTCCCTGTGGAGGTGAGCAATGGAAACTCAGGAGGCCAAAGCTGCTCTCGGTCGTTAGGAGGGAATTTACTAAACAGAAGGATCTCACTCTTCTCTTCGTTGCACTTAAGCTGTGCATCCGCCGGCCATTTAAAAATAGAAGATAGACAATGTTGAACCAATAGAACAGAGTTTGCATCTTTGTCCCAGGTAAAGAGCAGCTGGGTGTCGTCAGCATAGGCCATCCCCTTGGCCCCCAACTCCTCCGCCAGATATATCAGAGGAGTGACATAGATATTAGAAAGAAGGGGGCTAAAGGAAGATCCATGGGGGACTCCAGTTGTCACTGACTGAGGGGAGGGAGAGGACGGTGGACCCGCCCCACCAAGAAGGACCTGAGCCAACCTCAAACAGCACCCAACACACCAATCCTGGCCAGTCGCGCTAGGAGAAGTGAGTGCGGGACCGTTTTTAACGCCGCCGAGAGATCCAGCAAAATTGAAGCAGCTCTCCTGCCGGCATCCAAACACTCACGGATGGCCTACGACACCTCAACCAGGACTGATTCTGTACTGTGAGCTGCCCGAAACCCTGATTGGGCTGGATGCAGGAGCGTCTCCCTTTCCACAAATTCCGTAAGCTGTTTGTTAACCACCTTCTCACACACCTTAGCCAAAGCAGGTAGGAGGGAGATAGGCCGGTAATTCCCTGGGCTAAAGGGGTCCAATGACAGCTTTTTTAGAAGTGGCAAGATCTTAGCCTGCTTCCAAACCTGTGGTACAACAGCTTTCTGAAGAGACATGTTAATAATGGTATTCACTTCTGTCTTCGTGATCTTTGCCACTGCTGCCAGTCACCTGGCAGGACAGGGGTCCGAGGGCGAACCAGACTTTAAACCCTTGAGAATTTTAAGGGATTCCAGTGGATCAACCGGCCTAAATGCAGACAGTGAATGAGCAGGATCAGCAGATTGATACTCCGAAAATGCCCCAATACTGTTGTCACAGGATGTAGACGCCTGAATAGTCCGAATCTTATCCCTAAAGAAGCAGGAAAGAGTGTTACACCAGGTAGGGAAAGGTGGAGACACACTCGCTTGGGCCAGAGGGGATGTGAAGCTCTGAACGATAGCAAAAATGTCTTTAGAGTTGTTACTGGCTGATTCAATATGGGCTGAGTAAAATTGCCCTTTAGCCAACGTAATGGATTCATAGTATGTTTTTTGCTTATCTCTGAGCTTCCGCTTGGCTGCCGGGCAGTATCCGCTCCTGCGCCAAGCCTGCTCAAAGGTCTTACATTCATGCTTCAGAGCTTTCAAGGGCCGAGTTAAACCAGGGTTTGGATGGGTATTCCCTAGCCAACCTAACGGGCCGTTGTGGGACCACCGTGGCTACTGCCATAGAGACCCAACTAGTGAACGCAGCCAAGCACTCCTCAAGCTCCCCTGCCAGAATAGGCCTAGAAGTTTCCAAGGCCAGATTGAATTCTAGTGGATCCATTTTTCCAAAGGCTGTAATACAATACAGAGAAGCGGTATTCTTATAGCTGAAGGAGCCACTTAGTCCTGGGAGGTGGTTTTGATAATGATCCATAGAACAGATGTATTAGTGGCTTTTGGTCCATGATAACTGTAAAAGGTTGGCCGAAAAGATATAATTGAAAATGGCGACACACCATATAGACTGAAAATGGCTTTTCTTTCAATATGAGATTAACGTTGCTCGGTATCTGTTAGAACATAACTGGTATCTGCCACCAGAACCCATTCACGATCATCTTGCTTTTGAGATAGAGCTGCCCCAAGGCCAGTGGAGCGGGCATCCTCCGAAAGTTCTGATTCATGGCGCGCATCAAAATGGGCCAAGGTAGTTTGTGTGCACAGAGCTTGTTTTGTCACTTGAAAAGCTTCCTCTTGGACAGGCCCCTATCCACACACAACATTTGGTTTAGTCAGTTCTCAAAGTGGGGCCATGAGTGTGGTCAACTTTTGAATCAATTGGCCACAATATGTGACCATCCCCAAGAAGCTGCGGATACCTGTAATGCTGGTAGGCACAGGGGCTGATTGACTGTCTGGAACCTTGGCAGGATCAGGCATGACTCCCTTCTCAGAGAAGCGGTAGTCAAAGAAGGCAATCTCCTTCTGAAGAAAAGCACATTTCTCATGGTGTAGGGTGCGACCACTGTCTTGCAATCGTTTGAACATCGCCCTCATCCAGTGAAGATTAGTGCTATTGGAGCTCACAAAGGGAATTCCAGAGACCTACTGAAAAACTCTGTGGAATTCCGCGGAGTTCCACATGTGGGAGGAGTAGACATTAATGTACTTGTTGCCGGTCACCAACTATGGTAATGATTCCATAGTAGAGACCACGTTTGAAAATAAAGTGAAGAGGGCCAGTACACAGATCGTACAGCACGTAGCAAAGGCAGGATGGAGGCATACTCGCAGGCCTGGATTACAT
Organism: Triturus cristatus; assembly: GCF_964204655.1. NCBI lineage: Eukaryota > Metazoa > Chordata > Amphibia > Caudata > Salamandridae > Triturus > Triturus cristatus. The sequence goes on from NC_140590.1 coordinate 215,511,299, forward strand.
GAGGTATGAGCTTATGGTACACAAAGTTGGGATGGGGGAAAGTCGGGGTGCCATTCGACCCTGGGACTCTTTCCCAGATGGAGGATAAGCCGGCACAGAGACCGGACAGGCTGCAGTCCCACTTAACTTGATGTGCCAGGAAGAATCAGTGTGCTATGCAGATTGGTGTCAGGAACCAAACCTTGGGCGGCGGCATAGCCTTGTTGTTCTGCAGGTGGCTGATGATCTGCTGCACCATCTGCTGCTTGTTGCCCTGCCGATTGACCCACTCGTGCAGGTGACCCTTCTCCAGGGAGTTGTTGAGAATAAATCAGAGCTTGATGTTGCCTCCAGAACTGGCATGGGCTGGTGCAACCATGTAGCTCAGCATGTGGTTTCATTGGCCACCACTCGCTCAGTTAGTGTAGAACAGCAGCCGCAGCTTCCACTCTAACTGCCAGCAGTGACTGAGTGACAAGCAACAAAGTCAATAGGAGGCCGTGCCGCCCCACAGCCTGTGACTGGTTAAAACAAATCAACTAGGGGGGCGTGGCAAGCCATCATGGCCGTGAGGTCGTGATTCCAATCGGCTCTGCTCAGAGCCCCATGAATCTAGTTCCCATGGCGCGCAGAAAGCAGAGAAGAACACCTGGGGATGGTGGAATAAAGCACGCAGGGACAGAGAGACACTAATTGAACCACCAAAAAGTTCCAGGAGACCCTCTTCAGGTGTGCTGCTTGCCAGCCTGCACAAGGAGAAGAGTTGCAAGATGGCAGTTGCACTCGCAGATCACTGAGCGCCACGCTGAAACTGATTCTCTTGGTCTGCGCGGCAGTTGGATACATTGGGGAGACAACGGGATGCGGCTCGGCCCCTCTGGGGGTGGATTGCAGGAGTCTGGGACAGAGAGGCAGAGAAATCTGTGTCCCGGCACATGCGGCAGCCTCCCCCTCACACCACGCAGCCATGAACGAAGCCGGCTCAACACCCACCTCTTCAACAAGGTGGGAGCACGTCTGCAAGCAATAGCGGGTGGCCATCCTGGACTCACCCCCCAGGATGCATCCTGAGTCCCGACGAGGAACCGGGGCACTGGAGGGACTCGCGGCAGGGGTTGCCAACATTGCCTGATCCCAACATGGCACCCTCTTGGACCCTGGCACCGTGTGAGACTCCATTCTGCGGCTAATGTGACAGAGATTCGATCCTAGCCGGAAAGCAAAGAGACCTGCGCTGAAAGAGCGACTGTCGGACACTACTGGGCCCGTCGGTGACCAATGCTTCCCAGGCCCAGTGCAAAGGGAGGCTCCAGCAGCAAGTAAACTACAGGTGGGACTGGCCAGTGATTACCGTAGAGAGGGATCCTCCTCAGGCTTGACCCCTGACTGCGTCCTGGGTCCCGACGGGGCTTTGAGACTTTGACAAGGCTGCCGAAGGAACTGTCCGTAACTTCCTTGTCCTATAATGGTGCCCACGATGCTCCACACGACTCCTGTGACCCAGGCTGGGGATTAACTCTGCTGGACAATTAGGGCCTGCATGAGAGGAGTGCGTCCTGCGAGGGGAGGGGCACATCCCGGACAGTGCAGTAAGTGTTGGGGGCCAGCAAGGAGCTTTCAGCACTGCAACACCCTTACTCAAACTGAATAACTCCGTGGGGCTCCGTGGAGGCAGATGGACCCCAAGCTGAAGGTGAACACCTCAACGTGGCCCGGTGTACATAGCTTAAGCCTAACTTGCGAACGGTGAGGGGGCGGTTCTACGCTGACTGGGACCAGTTCCCTTATGCCACCGAAAAAAACTCTGTCTAATAGAGTCTCTAGCTATTTTACCTCAACTGGGCCCGGAGAAAGAAAAGGGAGAGCCCTCGCGACTGATGGGATGGCGCTCACTCGAGAAGACCTGCTGGCAACTCTGAAGGAATTCAGGAGGGAGCTCAGGGAGGACATCAAGTTTGACATTGGCACCTCATTAGACATTTTTAGAGCAAGCTCATGGTGCTCCAAGGAGACGTGGACTCGGTCGGTACTCATACCCTGGACTTAGAGATGAAATTTCAAATGCTGGAAGGCTAAGTGAAACCCCTGGAAGAGGGCACAGCTGATCTGACTGCCCAAATGAGCTCCACCCTGCTCCAATGCAAGGACTTAGAGAACCCCTCCCGAAGAGATAATATAAGAGTGAGAGGCCTGGAAGTGGGAAGCGAGGGACCTGACCTGGAAGCGGTCATGGTGGGCCTCTTCTCCGACGTCCTGGAAAGCAAAGGACCGGAGGTGCAGCTGCAGCATGTGCACAGGGTAGGCCCACGGCAACAAGAAGAGCAGAGACACTGGGGAGACATATTGGCCAAATTTAGCTCCTTTAAATGTCAAATAATTGGTCTTTGGGAAAGCCAGGAGTAGCGATATAGATACTTTCCAGGAAACAGCGTGTTCCTTCTTTCAGGATGTGGCCAAAGCTACCGTAGCCCACAGACAACAGTTCTGCCTGATCACAACAGCCTTGAGGGACTGCCAGATCAAGTACCGATGAACTTACCCCTTTGGCATAACCTTCACTTTTGGTAACAAACAACTCCACTTAACAGGTGTGGAGGGAGCAGTGGCCCGATTGGACATGAGAAATCCCCATCGCAGCAGACAATAGCCTCAGGAAGAGACCACATGGTACAGATGACTGACCAGCGTTCACCGGTCACTGACAGATGCCCAAAAGGGGTGGAAAGACGACCAGATGCTGACATGCTATGAAACTCCTACTTATAATCCAAAGTTGGGGTATGCGGCCCACCCGAACCGGCAGATCAAATAAAGCCATCACCCTGGCAGAGAGAGGTCAGGATGGGGGTCCTTCATGGCACTGAATTCTCGGGCAGCAAGGTGAGGGAGGGGAAGACAGGAGAAGAAAAAGACAGACAAGAGGAGTACCCCTCCCTTACTAGACAGTGACCAGCCTCAGATGTTTGTCTCTTCCATTTATCTCAGCTTAAGAGTTAATATACAACAAGAAATTAGTGTACAAACATGTGTGCAAATGGGGCTCTAGGAGCGGAAGAGGACTCGCCACTGGAGTCGCCAAGAGTGAACTTACCTTATCGCCTTGGAGGCTTCACAGTTAAATAATACCATTTATGTTCCATTCTGGTGTTCTTACCGTGGTGCCTAAAATGGGACATATTTGTTTGGTTTGCGGGACATGGGGCCGGGGGGACTTGTGGTTGACCCGATCCAACAGACTGGCTGCCCTCATGAAAATGTTACTTGCCATTAAGTAAACGGTGGTTAACTGTATGTCATGGAATGTCCAGGGCAACAACTCCCCTAATAAGACGCAATGTTTGTGAAAAATTTTAGGGGATCACTGCGTCCGCATAGATGCACTACAAGAAACCCACCTCAAAAAGGGAGACGACCTTCGATTGAAACTCAAAACATACCCAAAAACCTTCTGTTCATAAGCCACTACTAAACAGCATGGGGTCGCCCTTCTCCTTCATTCTTCGATCCACTTTCAACTGCATGACACCAAAACTGACAAGGTGGGGAGGTTCCTGATGGTCGTGTGGTACTGATGGGACGCCCCTGCCCTATAGCCATGGTCTATGCTCCCAATCGGAACTTCTTACATTCTTAGCTACCGTAGAGGGATTTGCTGCTGGTGATATTATCCTGTTGGGAGACTTTATTCTCATATGGGACCTTTTAATAGATTTGACTCATCCACAGAGATCACCAGGGGGGTCTTTAACAAGTCTTTCAAATCCTCTTTACAATGCATGGGGCTGGTGGATACATTCAGGGCCCCTAACACCTCAACATGAGATTTTTCTCTCACTACCACAACCCATATGTCTCTCAGACCATGCGCCACTGGAATTTTCACAAAATTGGCTGTCTCCCCGCTCTAAACTCGCTAGGTGGTACTTTCCTAATATCCTTGGCAGGGATCGGCTCCTCAGAGATGAGCTGAAGAAGTCGATTAAAGACTTCTTTGCCACTATTAACCCCGCAGATAACTCCCACTTGAACAATTGGGATGCCTTCAAGGCGGTCATATGGGGAAAATGCATTACCTTAGCCACCACTTTGAAAAAGCAACAGACCGAAAGTTGTCACTAGAGGGGAAGCTCCAAGTAGCGGAGAAGGCACACAAAGACACTCCATCTGTTCATACTCTAAGGAAGGTCACGGCACTAAAGGGAAAACTTCAGGCAATATACCCAAATAGGGCCGAAATAAACCATTCTGCTCCTTTAAGCCTGGGGTTATGATGGGAATGATAAAATAGGCCCCCTGCTTGCATGTCAGCTTAGAGCGAAACAAGAAAAATAATATGTTAAACACATAACTGACGGCAACCATATCATCCATCTTAATGAGAGAGGGAAAGCGGGGGCCTTCCATGACTTTTACTGCTCATTCTATGCAGCAGAACCCCTAATAGAGCATGACAAATCCCGGTACCTGTACTCACTAGAGCTTCCGCAAGTCTCCCCAACCATGAACGATGAGCTAAGCAGAACTTTCTCCTGTTCGGAAAGCAATAGATGGCCTCCATCTAGCTGGGTATTAAAATCACCCCTAGGTTGGAAGATCTCTTCAAGGCCAATATCCCCCCCCTTAATGGGACAGCTCAAAACCGATTTTAGGAAATGGAGCTCTGCATACATAACACGGATTGGCCGCATAAACCCCATTAAGCTGAACGTCCTAACTCATCTCCTCTATCTGTTCCAGGACCTCTCGATCACGATGGACAAAGAGGTATTCAGTGAGCTTAAGAGGATGACCACAAAATGTATCTGGCAGGGGCACAGAGCCTGTTTATCCTAGAGGTTATTGACAAGGCCACACCTAGAGGGAGGTTTGTTGCTCCTCAATTTCCTCCTATATTATAAAGGCGGCCAACTTCGGGTTATGACAAAATGGCCCCTTAAAGCCACAGACAAGCACTGGCTCCACATGGATATCCAGATAGCCGGAAGAACAATATGGGATCTACTCTTGAAACCGAAACAAGATAGGCAAATTAATTCTTATTGGAACACCTACCCTGAAAGTGTGGGACAGCGTAACCAAGCTTTGCCTCTAACGAAGTTTCTGTCCCCCTACACCACTGTCCATTTCAACCCTGCTTTTCCCCCAGTGATAATAGAGAGCCTTTTTGACAGATGGAGAGAGGGTGGATGCTTTATGCTATCGTACCTCTTTCAGCAAGGAGAAATTCGCTCCTATTCAGACTGCATTGCTCGCTTTAAGCTACCCCTCACAGAAGAATATCACTACTTCCAATTAAAACATTGGGTAGAGCAGCCCCAGGAGTGACCAGCTGTGTTTAGGGATTTGCTCCCGAAAGAGAGATTTGTCCAAACCGACAATACAACTAAATGTTGCACATGTTTTTTGTACTCCCTTTTTCTCGCGGCGGGCCCGCACCAGGCCCCACATCATAGAGGGGTATGAGATGACATGCTATACACCTCCATAACAGAGAAGCAGGGGAGCTCCCTATACAGGGACATTGCTAAATATAACCGCTGCATGTTCCTGAGAGAAGCCCATTACAAAGTAATGTATGAATGGTATCTCCACGCCCAAAAACTACATACCATCTTCCCAAACAATTCTGATCGATGCTGGAGGGGTTGTGGGGACTTGGGAGATTTTCGTCACATCTGGTGGGACTGTCTCTCTATCCAACCCTTTTGGAAAGAAATCCTTTCCCAAATCAAGCAGATCCTTGGGTACCCGGTCCCTGCTTCCCCTGCACACACTCACTTGGGGAGACGCGACCCCAGTCTGAAGCATCAAACACAGGGAGAGCGCTCTATTATGTGGCTGTGCCTCAGGGTGGCCAAAATGGCAATTGCAGCAGTGTGGAATAAGCCGGAGGCCCCCTCCCTTACTCAATGGCATGCCTGCCTGTGGCAAGCCCTCCCCTTGAAGTGGATGATGGATGTGGTTGAAGACTCCCGCAAGAGCTTTGACTGCATCTGGAGCTCCCTGGTAATTTACCGGTCGGAGGGGTTGCCTCTATTGGTATGTGGCACTAGGCTTCGGGCCCTACATCTTTTCCTGATATATTAGACTGGTCCTGGTGCCTGCTCTCCTCTCCCCTCGGCTACATTAGGATCGATTGCACAAGACACAACAAGAATGTTTTTGGAGTTTTGTGAGTTATGTTTTATTTATTAGCTCCCAAAGGTAGAGCGCAGAGTCAACCTGGGATCTATAATTTATGCAAGTAAGGCACAGTAATTACAAAATGTCTGGTCCTTGGTAAGACTAACAGTCATGCGGAGAACTTGTGGAGAAGCTGTGCATTGTATTTAGCTAACTGATGATCTTGGCATGTGTACGGAGCTTGGGTGGGCTACAACTGTGTTTTGTTTTTTAAACCAATAAAAAAAGATTTTGACAGAAAAACCAACAAATCAACAACTCAGAAAACACCACAAGGAGTGAGGGCCTGATACCAGAACCAATGGCAGGCCAGAAAGCTCAAACTAACAGATGAAGTTGCAGGCCATACTGCTCCACAACCTGTTATTATACATTCCTTTTCTGCCAATAAGGGTCGCGATGCTGCTTGGTGCAGCCGAATGGGTGGGCATTCTCAACAGTGTCCTACCGGCAGTATGGTGCTACATAATTCATTTCAGGCAAGCATTGTTTTGTTGTAAACCTGTTAAAATTTGAACAGAGCATAATTTTAACTCGCATTTGAACAACATAATTTCTCCGGATTACCCACAACCCACACGCCATCCTATAAATGTGCTTTAAAAAAGTTGCCTTGTTCTGCCGCTGAGGCGCCACTAAGGACAGAAAAATAGGGGTGAGCGGGGCAGGCCAGCAAACCCGCTTTGCCGGCGGGTAGCGGACATTTGCCGAACTCTGCACTCCAAGCGGAGAAGCAAAAACTCTGTGAGCTCTTCTGGCACAGTTTACAGCACAACCCTAAGTCAACATGTTTGTTCCTCAATAGTTGGCACATGTGCTATGATGTACTAGGATGTCATCACTGACATAGAGGGCAACCATCAGTGCAGTCAAAACTCCTCTGATTGTGTCTTCAAAGACTTCTGCTGAGCTCAACACTCCGAAACTAAGGCTCTTGTATCATTGTAAGTCCACATGGGTGGAAAAAGTAGTGATGGCCCTTGACTCCTGAGCCAGCAGCAGCTGATGATACCCTGCTCAGAGATCCATTTTTGAAAACCATCTCAATCCATTCACTTCAGCAATGATATTATCCATGGTGGGCGTTAGGTGATGTTCAGATCGGATGGCCATGTTAGGTAAGCGCATGTCAATGAAATCCTAACTTCATCTGTCTGCTGAGGCTTGGGAACAACAATAATCAGGGACACCCAGAGTGTTGGGCCATCTACCGGTTCAATGATGTCAGCCTGCTCCAATTTTCTCAGATCATCCTCCATCTTGGGGTGCAGATGGATGGCCACTCATCGATGTCTGAGTGCGAATGGCTAGATTGACTCACCAGTGTGGAGGTGAATGAGATAGTCTTTTAGACATCTGATGCCGTGCAACAGCTGGGAGTATATGGCCAAAAGATTGTCCACACTCCCTTGTCACACACTTAAGGTAAAGGAGACTTGATGGAGTCATTTCAGAGCTGCTCTTGGTAACATGCACCTTGGAACATGTTGAACGGGATTCATGCAGGATCACAGTCTTGAATACCCCCACCAGTGGGAGCGGCATTGAGGACCCAAAAGCATATACCTGGGTGGCCATGGGGCACAGGACCAGCTGTAGCAGGAGAGATTGTATTATTGAAGCAAAATGTTCATTGATGCTCCGGTGTCAATCAGCGGTGGGAACTGGTTAAACAGTGCATTTTAGGAAGCGCCATTCGTCATCATCCATGTGTTCTTCATCATCTGGGGCAACTGGTGCCTGCATGACGTTGACCGACTTGGATTTTGATGTCTTTTGAGGAGTAGATGCGTGGCATACTTTGGCAAAATGATTTAGTTTGATGCAGGTGGGACACTTCTTCCCTTGAGCAGGACACGGCCCCTGATGAGGATAGGGTCCTCTACATGAGTAACTCACAGTGGTGCTGGCAGTAGGCGTTGGACAGGCCTTTTCATTTCTACTCCCACAGTCGCCACCATGTTGACAGGCTCTGTCTTTGACTGTCGATGTAGAGCCTCCTCCATGTGTGCATCGCGCCCCTTCAAAAGTTCCTTCAACCGCTCCATAGTAATCATGTCAGCCATGGACATCCTGTAGGATGTTCTCCTTCAGCTTGACAGAGAAACCCCCCTGTATGAACTGGGCCCAAATCTCATCATCCCCGACGGGGCGTGTGCAGGTGCTGGCAAGTTCCTTTAGTCAAGCATAGAACGCGTCCACTGATTCTTCAGAACGCTGCCTGGCTTGGCTTAGGGGGAAGCGCTCATAATCAGGATTCATGAGAGGTTCAAAATGCGCAGTGAGGGCTCACTTCAGGGTACTGTAAGTAAGAGGTGGGCCAGCCTCCACTACTGACTTCCCAAGCTTGTGAATGGTGGTGCCCCCTAAACACAGGAGCATGGGGCGACATCGGTCATTATCTAGTGCCAATGCAGCAAAGTCATTTTACAGCCACTCCATCCAGTCTTTCCATTGAGCTGCTTGCGCAGAGGGGGCGGAGGTGGTGGGGGGGCTTCCACTACAAATGCTCAAGGGCTGGTACTGAAGCCATCATTGGTAAAAACAGGTCAACACAGCAGGCCGCTCATAGTCAGGCATTTGCTGTCATGGGGTCAGAATATGCAGCTTAACGAAAACTTGTCGTGATGATATTTGGCAAGAACCAATCCTAGAATCAAAAACTTTACAATGCAAGGCATATGAATGTTTAGAAGAATTTATTTTCATCAATTGAGCAGCAGCTGAATAACAAACAATGAGAATGAATAATCTGGCGCAAAACTGTTGTTAACAGGAGAATATAAAATTAGCCTCTTAACAATCACATTTCTTGATAATAATGGATATCAGACCCTGTGATTAGTACAACTCAGAATGTCATGCCATACGTGGGTGTAGCTGAGGTAGCTAGAGGAGATGTGCAAACTATTTAGAGCATCCTCCACGTCTGTGGGAGAAGTGGGCTGTGTGTGGTGGAAAACACATGCTCACAGTGATTTTTGACACATTTAGTGGCCAGCAAGAATATCTATTTCTGTGTAAGACACAACTTGAGGATATGTCAATGCAAGCAGTGATAAATAGTACATTTTGAAGTGCATTTTAGTTCAGCAAACTAGGTCAAAGCTACATTTTTTAGGAGACCCTTGAAAATAGAGTGACAAACAATTCCAGTACATTTGGCCAGTAGCATCCTTCAAAAATAGGTACATTTTGAAGATCACTTTATGCGCTGTTTTCACCATAAGAAATATATTAAATAAGAGTGTATTAGTAAGCTTATTAAACTGGTTGGGGGAAAGACCACTATGTCAAGATTCTGGGAAAGATTTTATTGCTATTTTACATGCAACTGAATGTTAGAGATTACATAGCTTTGGAGGAAAATGTAGCGGCCTATTTATGGAATTATCAATCAAGTCACCTTGCTGCGCTGTATGATAGGGAAAGGGCAGGAATATATACTGTGCATTCATGTCATTTGCTGGCACACAATGTGCTGCCTAGCGCCAATGAAGGCCCGAATCAAGGGCGCCTGCGTTGTTGGTAGGATTGTTTTTGTGCAGAAAGAGGAAACAGTGAGGAGAAATAAATATATTTCTGTTTGCTGCACCTCAAATGGGGAGGCAATGAATTCTGACGCATTCCCAGGTCTACCACCCTTGGAAAATCTCGGAATTCGTAAGAATGCATGGGTGGATGCGTGGGAACACTCATGCTCCACCCATGTAATGCCCTAACCATGCAATGTGACGCAAGACAACAACTTGCGCTACCTTGTGTTTTGCTAGATTTACCGAGCCACGCAGCGCCACGCAGACTGGCCTAGTGTAGCTTGATAATTCTCAGTGTAGGTTTGCGCTGCCCTGCCGCGCCTTGCGTGGTATAGGATGAGGTAAACTCTATGATAAATAATATGCGCATTACTTTGTTAACTGTTATGTTTTTTCTAGGTACTCGCAGACCTAATGCCTTACCTACTGAGCTACTCTCTTAACATTGTAACTTGTGACCTTAGCAATACAAATACATCTCTACAGCAGAGAACTAAATATTTATTTTTCAACCCACTTTGAAAGAATGTTCAAGTTAGGTGAACCTATTATTGAAAAATGGATCTGGTTAGACCAGATAAAGGTCAGCCAGCTCATGCGTTTAGCCAGCATCATAGTGCCTCTTGGGACCTATAGTATGTATTTCACTACTAAATACTCAAAAACTCCAACATGCATCGTGTTGCTCGCCAAAAAGCCTTGATTTTATTAAGGTATCACGCATGAGCTGGAGTAATTAGATGTTATGAGTATTGTTGATAAAAAACACGAAAGTGTGACTTTTAGTCACTTTTTTATAGTTTGCTTTCTAGTTAATGCTGCACGCTACAGATCTCTTTCAATGACTGACCCGGCTGTGGTTGTGGGAATTTAATATGCAGTAAACAACTCTTAACCTGCAGAACACAAATGGTCCCAGAGCACTTAAGCCCTTACAAACACTACAGACCTAAGGTTTGGAAAATATCATTTCAGGGGTGGGGATGGGGTGAGTTCTTTCTCTGTGGTACTTTTGCAATGAGATATTTACAGGCGAGGTGGCTATGTGAATATGCGGGCATGAATGAAAAAGGAATTTACCATGAGTTTATTCTCTAAAATGTACACTTGCATGACAAGAATATTGAGAAGATAAGTGCAAATAGGTAGGTATAAATGTAATATTTTTCACTCCAGATCTAAGTTCCCGGAAGATATATATATATATATATATATATATATATATGTATATATATGTATATATATATATATATATATATATATATGTATATATATGTATATGTATATATATATTATATATATATACATACATACATATATGTGTATGTGTATATATATATATATATATTGTGATGGTACATATATGTGGAGTTATATATAGTGAAACTTTACGTACACATAGGAAATTGCGTTCCCAATATTCTTACGTCCTCAATATTTTTGACACGACATTCTGTCCCATGATATTTGTGATATTTGTCCGATCACCTATACTCCTAATCTCACTTGTAGTTTATTTAACTTGAAAGTCCCTGCAATATAATGTTAACTCAGTGGTTTTCCTTGCTTGCATATTGGTGAGTTAACAATTGTGAATCAAGTATGTTTACATCCTATATAGTGCTCAGAGAGCCATGGGTACTTGCTTCTCCCCTTCATGAGGAGGTTGCTCTAGAGCATTGCTTTGGAAGTACACACGCGTTACCAGACTTCACATAGCCCTTGTCACAGAAGCACCCAGGCACACATCGCCTTATGCATGATTTTGGTGGATTGCTGTAATTATCACATGTGAGCGGGCATGCAGTGCCACAGGTGTCATAGTGTGCGTGGTTGTTACAGGGACAGTCCTTCTCAAGGACACATTCTGTAGAGTTTACGACATATCCCTCATTACAGAAGCATCCGACCTTGCAATCCTTTGTACAGGCTTTTTCAGTGATGTTATTGGCCACATCCTCACAGGTTCTCCGACATGTGCCACAGCCATTGTACTGCGAATTCTTCTTGCAGGGACACTCTTTCTGTCGGACACATTTACCGGAGTTTAATGCATAGTCACCTTTGCAGACACATCCTCCAGTGCAAATCCTTGGGCACATCTTCTCTTTCTTGTTGACCATGTTGGCCACGTCTTTACAACTAAATTGGCAGAGCCCGCCACATTCCGTATATTCTGCGTTCTCCGGACAGGTACAGTCCTTCTCAGGTATGCATTTCCCATTCTGTAGGACATATCCAAACACACATGAGCATCCTGGCTTGCATTCTACTGTGCATTTCTTAGGTAGCCCCATGCTGAAGATATCCTGGCAGGTTCTTGGACAGGATCCACCGCAGCGTGAGTACTCCATGTTCAAGCCACACTTTTCTGTAAGGGAGATTAGAGCATTGTAATAGATCCTTTTTAAAATGTCACAAAGCACTGTGGTTTAAATGCATTCTAATAGCCTCTGAAAGCAATATGTATCAGGTTTAGTACAATTTGGCAACATCCGAGAACAGTACGGTTTCGACTGACAGAGATCTCAAGCCTCAGACCTGAGCCGCATGCGGTACAACAAGTCAGGATGGGGCAGAAGGAAGGTGCACGGCAACAATATGCACTGAATCACCACCTGCATTTCTAGCATAAGGAAATATAACCATTTGTAAATGTAATTGAATAGGCAAATGGTCTCTGTGGATCGATTCATTTGGTTTCTCAAGAATGGTTGTACCAGGTATGTGTTAGTGTTATTGATCAGAGTGTGCCTTTGGCTTTAGACTGGACCTACGTTACTTCACGACAGGTAGGTATTATAGGGGCGTTCTCGTGCAAACCCTCCATGCATTTTGGCCAGCCGCGGTCTGTGCGGGTAAGAGTGGTGGGGCCTCGTTGGCAGAGGGGGATTTCGACATATGACCACGAGGGAAAATTAATTATTTATTTAATTTCCCCTTGCGGTCGTATGTTGACATACCCCCCCACCCAGCCCCACCCAGCCACCGCTCTTACCTGAACGGGCTGCGGCTGACTTTGACACAAACTCAGAGGTACAAACACTTGTAAACCTGGTTTTGAGTCAAATGGTGCACCTACCTGACAGGGGTGCATCAAGGAGACATATCTTCTTTTCTCCTCGGTACTGCCTCTTTCCACGTGTGCTCTATTAGACAGCACACCTAGAAAGAGACATATGCCACTAAGGATCGTTTTTGTGCAGGAAGGCATCCCGTCCTGCACAGAGAGAATCCTACCCACAATGCAGGCACCCTTGCACCATGCACAAGGCTGCTTGCGTTGCCTCTGGGTAGCCACAAGTGAGGCAGTGCATGGAGGGAGCTGAACAGCACCATATGTTGGTAAATATGGAGCAATTTCTTCAGCTCTTTCCTGTCAATACAATGCAGGTCAGAAACTTGTTTTGCTGCGCCTCGTTGCATGAATTATTTGTAATTATGGCATCGGTGTTCACTGTTCACTGAGATGCCCCAAGAAAATAATTAGTGACTGAATCCCTGGTTGTGGTCCTGCAGAGTGGTAAAGAAGGTGCTATGCCACTGAGGTCCATGTCCTTTCACCTCGAGCAAAGAGTCCCTGGGAGTTTGGGACACTTGGAGCACAGACCTTTCGCTGCCAGTTCTGAGGATTGTGCCGCGCCTTAGCGTGCGTTGCCAGCGCCCTGGGCAACATTTCAAAAGAAAGTATTGAGCCCCCTAGCCCGTTAGCTCAGGGAGTAATACTTTCTTTTGAAATTTAGAGCCCCTAAGAATTTTGCGGCTGGGGCAACTGCCCCTGTGAACCCCCCACGCTACGCCTCTGGGATTGTGACATGAAATTCCAACCACGTGCTGAACGTGCCGAAGTCTGGGTTTTTGATAGACGGAATTTCTTCAGAAACTGAACTGCTTAAAAAACGATAATCTGAGGGATTTTGAATTGTTTCAGTGAACAGCTATTCCCCAGTGGCCATTGTCGAGAAACCACTTCTGTACTGAAATCGTTACATCAGAAATGTATTGAAATACAAACTGCATCGAACTTTTTGTTTTAAATGTTCCCTGATTCAAATATCAGATCTGCACCATTTCGCGCAATTGGAATCAATGACATAGAATCTCTGGTGGAAAATGTATTTGTTTTTAGATATTGGGGCAGATTTATAAGCCCCTTGCGACATGTTTATGACACCGTTGCGTCACTTCTGTGATGCAGCGGAGTCGTAAACAATGCGTCAGATCTACAACGTAACGCATCTAGTGAGATGTGTCACGTTGTAAAGCCCTGCGCTACATTATACCTGCGTCAGGTATAATGGGGCAGATGTACAAGCCCCTTGTGACATGTTTATGACACTGTTGCGTCACTTCTGTGATACAGCGGCATAGTAAACAATGCGCCACCATGCGACAGATTTACAACGAGACACATCTAGTGAGATGCGTCACGTTGTAAAGTCCTGTGCTACATTATACCTGCGTTCCATCGCAAGGAAGCCCTGTAAAAGTGACTGCAGTAAAATCTAAAAGATTTCACTGAGTCACTTTTAAGTCCATGCTGCGTCAAAACCTTATGCCTGCTTGAAGCAGGCGTATGGAGTGACGCAGCATGTTAGGTATAGGGCGCCCCTGAGCATTGCTGAGGTTACATCGCGCTTGCGACACGACTCCAGCAATGCGCTGCCCTTACGACATAAGATGTGACATGCATCTGACTATCCTTGCACCACGGCGTATCTGTAATGTAATGTAATGTAATGTAATAATTACTTATAAAGCGCGGCATTCACCGGACGGTTTCTTGGCGCTAGGGGGTGCAAGGGTATTCCTGTGTGTCGTATCTTTACTGGCGCATCCCTGCTAAAATGCAGGGATGCGCCTGTCCTTGTGAATCTGCCCCATTGTATGCGGGTGGGGGTTCCATCGCAAGGAAGCCTCGTAAAAGTGAGTCACTTTTACGTTCATGCTTGTCCATGCTGCGTCAAAACCTTACGCCTGCTTGAAGCAGGCGTAAGGAGTGATGCAACATGTTAGGTATAGGGCGCCCCTGAGCACTGCTGGAGTTGCATCACGCTTGCGACACGACTCTAACAATGCACTGCCCTTACGACATAAGATGCGACATGCATCAGACTATCCTTGCGCCGCGGTGCGTCACATCCGTGGTGACGGAAGGGTATTCCTGCGTGCCACATCTTTACTGGCGCATCCCTGCTAACATGCATGGATGTGCCAGTCCTTGTAAATCTGCCCCATTGACTTTAGTGGTGTTTTGGTGCTGCCAAATACTATACATGCACTTTGCCTGCCGCCCTTTACTACCTAAGCTCTACACTGTTGAACATTTTGGGGAAAAGTCACAAAACATTTGAAGACGGATGATTGTCTCTCCACTGGTTCCCAGTCCAGTCACCTGCGTGTGTGTAAGTGTATGTAAAGGTTATATGAACCCGAAGGAACCAAGTGGCTGCATAAGGAAAACGTGGCACTGCAATTAGTAGAGGAGGGCACAATTCATGATTATGTACATTGTAACTTGGAGTAATGGGGAAAGATTTATGAAGGCAGTCCGAGGCCAGAGTCCGAGGCCAGGAAGCGCTTTATTGGTCCTTGTTTGTGAGATGTACATAGGTGCTACATATTTCTACGGTACTACAAAAACCATCCACAAAAGGATGCCAGATTGCCAACAAAAGTCACCAAAAATAGGCATGCTGGTAGGGGAAGAAAGCCTAGAGATGCCACGAGACTGCAGGCAAATGCATATGAGAGATACCCAAAGATATCTGTGTCATAGATGACACAGGCAGATTGCAAATAATATGACTGGAGTATGCATTAAAACATTTATTGGTGCTACTCATACTATAAAGCACATTTCACTTTCAGAGCATTATTCGAGGGAGACCAGAGGTTGGAACAGAACCAGGGTGCACATTTGCAACCAAATTAGAATGAAATGATGTCTTTCCAGCCCTTCCAGTTCTAGCCACTCCCTCGTGAAGGTCTGAATGAGGCACATGGAGTTCGCCCCTTGCAAGGGGAAGCATCGATGTGTTGAAATGAATATCTCTGGTGATACCCCGTGATACCCCGCAGCTATCAATAGCGCAGCAGGTGCATTGACACCAGGCCTCGGGTGCTTGAGGGGCCCCTGCATCCCAGGTATGGCTGTGGTTACTAGAAAGGGATAAAGGACCCAGTTCCTTCGCTTGTGTCATGGCCATTGTATCCTTATTATGCAACTGTTGATGCACTAAAAGGACTTGGCACCTAAGACCTGCAGGGGAGTTTCAGTCATGGCTGTTAGTGGGGCGCTCTAGGACTTTCGGTGCAGGCAGGGATGAGGGCTGGCTGAGGGGTCTGAGGCAAGGGATCTGTGGTAATGGGATGATGGCGTTGCAGCATCACAGAGATCAGATCTGATGTAAGTGCAATGAGGCACACTTGCTTGTCATTGAACAACCGCTTGCCTACTTGCTTTTTGTGCCCAGCCCCATCTCCTGGTTTTGCCAGGTTACCCCAGGGGGGCAGTGTTTTTCTAGGAGGGCAATGGCCGCATCCTGAACACCTGGAGTGATTTGAGGCAGTAGGGATACAATTTATTGTGACATCAAACAGATTTATTCATTCAACAAATATGATTGTGGAGAGATAGTACAATCTAACAAAATGAGAGCATGAAGTGACTGCTGCGCCCAGAGTGATATACTGTAAATATTGTCCCACACCACGACTTAGGGAGAGGAATTACCACAACACATTGCAAAGGTGATACTGGCGCGAGGCCAAACCCTCTGCCATGGCCCAGACAGCTCAGCTCCTCCCATCACCCATCTCCTGCCTAAGGTGCACCCAAAGGGAGATTGCTAAAGGTTTAAGGAAAAGAAGCTCAGAGGCGACTTTATGACAGGTACAGTCGCTGAGCTGCACAGGGTCAGTTCCAGCCCAGACAGACAGGCAGTTCTAATCCAAGAAAGAGGGAGAAGTGAGCAAACCAGAGGTCAAAGACAACAGGGAGAGTAGGGGATGAGACCAACAGTAACAATAAATATAATGTTAATAAAAGCAAAAGGAAGAAAGATCCGTGCTATATTGGTAAATATAATTAGACTGAATACAATGATGAGCCCTCGACAATGACTATATTGCCATCGTCTTCAACCCTACGACTACCACGACTCCTGTCCCGGACCCTGTTCTTAGGGTTAGCCCTAGCTTTACCCTCTTGTAAAAAACACTTTGATAGTGATATATAAAAACAGATTCATTCGATCAATTCAATTATGAAAAGATAATCCTATGAAACAAAACAGGAATCCATCCCTGTACACAGAATGATACAGGGGTGATGTTGACTTACCGCGACCATCACCAGCATCCTGGCATTTTACCGTTCCAAGCATCGTCGTGAGCACTGGAAAAGAGAAATACAAACATAAATGGAAGCTGCGCACTATAGCTTCGATTATCGCAAATTTCCTTACAGATAAACAGTTTGGGATCAAGCAAGATATCCTCCAGTTAATCAAAGATCACCACGCTGGAATGAAGGCAAGAATCAAAGCCATTTAATTTACTGCAGGAGAAAAAATGGAATGTGTTTGACATCGTATTGGACACCAGTTACAAAGTACTGCTCACAAAGTCCTTAATCGGATCTCCAATCAAAATATCAATATGAAAAGGTAACATCAAAGCATGTAGGTTTCATTCAATTATACAAGGGGTGAGATGGGATTTTGGATCAAGTTATATGGTAATGTGATAAAAACAGACATAATTTACAAGAACCGCTTGTTTACTCACAAGCGAACATAGGGCAGTTTCACAGAAACTGCCCCAGTGGTGCAACAGGCTGTATGCCCACTTTTTGCACCCCCCAAGAGCAATTTGGTTTTACGAAATGGCTCTTCCATAATATAGTTCTTGCAGGCAGTAAACGTGTGCTGGCATGGTCTTAAAGAGACATTCCTTCTTTTGTGTGGGGTCATCGACCCATGCAAAATACGAAAAGGGTGCAAAGGCAAAGTATTTGTTGACAGTGTGCACTGTAATTACACAACCCCAGAAGGCACCCATTAAAACGGAGGGAAAGGAGCACACGCAGTGCATGTGTACACCTGGTCTGTGCCTGTACTGGGAACAGTGCATATGCTGTGGTACGGTGCACCACCCACATCTGGGCTTGGCACACAGGCTTAAGTGTGTTTCACAGCAAAGTGTGAGACAATGTGCTATACCTCTAATATGGCACATTGTATCATGACAAATTATAGTAGTAAAAAATGAGGTTGTTGATTGACTGAGGTATGTTGGGTCTGGTCAAGCAGAAACTACAATCCTTGTCAGGGTAAAGCACAAGCAGACCCCAAACTTGCGTCAACTTTGAAGATCCTGTCAATGGGGCTTGTGATGTGAAGTCTGGTGTC
Organism: Triturus cristatus; assembly: GCF_964204655.1. Taxonomy (NCBI): domain Eukaryota; kingdom Metazoa; phylum Chordata; class Amphibia; order Caudata; family Salamandridae; genus Triturus; species Triturus cristatus. The sequence goes on from NC_140590.1 coordinate 215,529,411, forward strand.
GGGGATGGAACACACATTTTGGGTTATGAGTCGATTCTGAAGAGCTGGGAGGCTGCAATGCAGAGTCCATCGTTGTTGTCAAGGCTGCTGTCCACAAGAGATGCAAGGGCCTGAGCCGGGTCAGCGTCACGCAGTGGTGGTTCCAAAGGCGACACAGGTTGCAGCTTCAATGTGAGTCTTTGCGATGGGCCCAATCCACGCAGTGGCAACGATGCATCAGTTCTGCTCGACTTTGCGCCACAAAACGGAGGAGATGCAACAGTTCTGCTGGATCCACATGCTGGCAGAGCACCTTAGGCTCACTTACAAGGGAAGGGTGCGGGACTGGGGTGGCACCACTTGGCAGGGTGTGGTACTTTGAAATTTGGGACTGCGTGGGAGGCAGGTGCCCTACCCCTGTCTATCCCGGTATAAGCGAACCGCGAATGGCCAATGCGGTATGTACAAGTGCTTTGCATAACATTTCATTGTTAAATGCACTGTGTATACGATATTATACATTGACTTCGTGGGTTCCATCTTAGAGCGGTGGCCATCTTATGGTTGCCCTCACATAGGCTACACATTACGAACAAGTATGGGCCTTTAGAACACATGTACTTTCTGTTTGACTTCTCTGTGACCTGTGCAGCTTGGCTCCGCTGCCCCAGGTCAGTCCGGTCTCACGAGCTCCCCGTCCTACGGCCACCTGTGATTAGCATCAGGGTTTGACACACCATAAAGCCTTTTCATCCCACACAAGCCTCCGGCTAATCTCTTTCACACCTGACTTTTCCTGCTTTATGGCTTGTTTTACAAACAGGAGATGCCCGTGTTTATTGGGGCCTGTTGATATCTGATGTGGGATCTGAGCCTCGCTGGGTAAATAATTGTGGGCTGGCTAAACTGGAATGTGGGATGGTCATCATGACTCTGCCTTTTCGTTTGTAATGGATACATGTAGATGACCATATCGTAAAACAAGGAATGTATGCCTGAAGCATGATATTTTGTATTTAAGGAGAAGCCCGTTTCTGTAATGTTAAGCAGTCTCCTGAGAACATACATTGTGTTGTACTTCTCGGACCCCTGTAATTGGTGTGCAGCCAATAAACTGATCTTTGACTTCACCAAGAAGACTCTGTGTTTCTGTAGGTCTGAAACAGGAAGAACCCGAAGTCTTAGGGTGTGTTCCCCTGCACCGCTGGGCTTTAAATTCCCAGTACTTCAGTTGGCACCTGTTAGACCTGGCATCGTTGGCGTGGTTACCCCTGACTTTTTGCCTCTACCTCCTGTGTATTTTTGATGCTATGCTGGATTTCGTTTTTGCTGGTTTAGATGCTTTGGGCACTTTGCCACTGCTGATCAGTGTCAAAGTGCAAGTGCTCCCTTGGTAAATTGTTGTATTGATTGGTTATCCATGATTGGTATATTTGTTTCACCCGTTAGCCCCTAGTAAAGTGCACTGCGTGTGCCAGGGCTGGTGATTCAAATGCTACTAGTGGGCTGCAGCACTAATTGTGCCACCCACAGGAGTAGCGCTAAAAATGATGTCTTAGGCCTGCTTGCAGTGCCTATGTGCAGTCCAGGACTGCCATGTCGACCTGGCCAGTGCACCCACTGACCAGGCCTTATCCTTCCCTTTCTGTACATGTCAGGCATCCCTATGGTGGCCCTAGGTACCCCCCTGGGCTGGGTGCAGTGTACCTGAAAGGTAGGGCATGTACTGAGGTGTGTAACATGCCCTGGTAGTGAATTACAGCCATTTTCGTTTTTCACTGCTGAGAGGCTATCTTGCCCATAGGATAGAATGGGGAAGGCTGTTTACATGCCTATCTTCCCATAAGGGCAAGATAGAAAATCCAAGTTTGGTATCTCTGTGTTCAGAATTTAATTATACATCTTTTTAGCAAGATGGTTTTTAACTTCACTGTGTGAGAATAGCACTTTTTAGAAAGTAGCTATTCTCCTGTTTAACCTTCCTGTGTGCCTGTGTGCTGGTTGGCTGACTGGTGTCATGTGATGGGCTAGGTGGCTCCAGGAGCCTGGATGAGTCAGCAGCAGGGTGAATAGGGGGATCTGCTTTAGATGGGTGGGAGGAGTAGTCCCTGGGTCTGAATAGGGCTGCCCCTGACAAACACAAATCTGGCTCCACCCCCTGCTGGCCAGGCTGAGGACTCTGCCTCTGCTGGCACAAAGAAGGCTCCACCTCCTGCTGAGCGTCTAACGACCCTGCCCCTCACTCTGAAAGGAACCAGGTGCTCCAGAGCAGAGCACACCCAGAAACCGGTTTGAGAAGGGGAATCCCCCCACTGGAACAAAGAGAGACAAAGACTTGGAGGGGTATAAGAAAAGGACCCCAGACACCTAAAACTTTAGATCACTTTGGAACTAAGAAGAAACCTCTGCCAAGGAGAAAGCTGAAAAGGACTGAAGAGGAGAAGACTGCCTGCTTGCTGTTTTGCTTTGCTGCCAAGGAGAGGGGAAGGACTTTGCTGTGTCCCCTTCTTTTGATTCTGATCTCCAAGGGCCTGAGAAGAGCTGGCTCCCTGTTAAGAAGTCCCAGGAACAAAAGGACTTCACCACCAGCTCCCCTGGAACTCTGCTGAAGGAGTTCTGACCTGCCTTGGAGTGCTTGCCCAGTCTTGGGGCCTCAGGAGGTCGTTTTGCTGTGTTTTGGGAGCTGGGAAGCAGAAGCGTGAAAAGAGGAAAGGTACCCAACACATCATCCGATTGCGTGTCGCAAGAACAAGAGTGCGTGGAAAATTTCATCGCGGCACCATCGCAACACGCAGGGTCCCCGCATCGCCGAGTGCGTCGAGCATCGTCCCGAAGCGTGAAGATTCCTGACATTGCGAGGGTCGTCGCAGAACCAGTTTGCGGGCCGCACCACTGCCGGTGCGTGAAAAGTCTCCAGTCATCGTGTGCGTCGACGCAGAGTCCCGTTCCGTGGCGCATCGAGAGTTGCGGCGCCGGAAGACAACGCTGCGCCGCGCATCGTGCCACATCGAAGCGTGTCGCATCGAACCTGTGCGTGAAGCTTCCCCCTAAGAAACCTACGCAACGAAGGCCAAAGTCATCGCATCCTCCCCTTACAGATCGGAGCCGGCGCATCCACCTCTGCTGCGTGAAGCAGGGCTGCTGCAAAGCCTCCCCAGGATCTCAGGAGTATCACATCGCCTTTGCAAGCTTCCTTGTTATAGCTTTTGGGAACCTTATCGCAACTACAGGTACTGTTGGGCACGAAAGTGTCGCATTTTGTGCATTGAGAGTCGCATTGTGCAAGACACTGACTTTTACATCCTGGAGTACTTTCTGCAAACTCTTGAACTATCTTTAAAGTAACCTTTTTGAATTATATGTTGGTTTGTCTGTAGTATTTGGTCTTGTGAAGTTTTTAGTAAAGATACATTATTTTTCTAAAACTGGTGTGGAGTAAATCTGTGGTGTTTTCACTGTGTTACTGTGAGTGTTGGTACAAATACTTTACACATTGCCTTTGATAGCCTAGACTGCTCAGGCCAAGCTACCTAGAGGGTGAGCAGGGGTTATCTTAACAGTGTATCCCCCTTTCCCTGACTAGAAGCAAGGGTCCCTACTTGGACAGTGGTACCTACCCTGCCAACTAGAGACCCCCAGATCTAACAGCACCCAACTCGGGACGATTTCAGCGGTACCAGTCCAAGCCAGAGGTTCATGAGGAGCTTCGTGTGGAAATTCTGGAGGAAGGCCGCCACTTCATCGACCCCTGCATGTCGACGTGGTCCGAAAGTCTTTTCTGCGAGGTTCTCCGCATCCCGACGGCTACGAAGGACTGCTGCCCTGATTAATCGCCCTGTTTTGGACCCTTGACGATTTGGTAGAGCGAAACAATTGAGAGAGTCTTCTGGTGACGCCATCGATCATCGATATTCAGTTAAGTATAAGTGGAGCGTCTCCCAGTTTGTTTGGTATCCTTCGGGATTTTTGGTATCCTTCTGGATCATTTTGATTTGGAGCTTGCAAGCACCAAAGCCAGAGGACTCGTGTATTCACAAGACTATCGTATTCGATAATCCTTTGAAGTTTGAAACTAGACTAGTGAGCGAAGATGCCTGGTTCTAGTGTATTTGGAAGATTGTTTTGTTTGGGTTGTAGAAGGGATTCCCAATTAGAGGATTCATGTCCGGTTCCTCCAATTGGAACTCCAACTTATGAGCTTTATGTAAAACATGGCGTGGGCCCCATTGCATATAATGAAGTATGGATCCGATACACCAGAAAGGATGGTGTTTTAAAATGGCCCCAAAATGGTAGTTTCGATACAGATATCTTAGATAATTTGGAAGTTAAATTGTTTAAAAAGAAAGCCCGGCCGGCGATGTTTGATTCTTTCCGCCTATGGCGAAAGGAAGCGAAACAGAAGGAAATTAAGCTAGCGAAAAGGAATAAGAGAGAAAGAGGTATGTCAATGTTGCAAGCAGCTGTGCAATTTAAAGATAATGAGGAGGAACGGGGAACAACCTTTACAACGCAACTTTTACAACGCACTACACTTACAACGCATTTTTTACAACGCACAATCCATTACAACGCATGACATTACAACGCATGACACTACAACGCATTTTTAAAAACTACCTTTACAACGCATTCCATTACAACGCATACTACCATTACAACGCATACCATTACAACGCATAATATAGTAATTTTTACCCCTATACTATCCAACACTTACCCTACTGTTGCACCCCCTGGAGTTAGAATAGTAATTTTTACCCCTATACTATCCAACACTTACCCTACTGTTGCACCCCCTGGAGTTAGAATAGTAATTTTTACCCCTATACTATCCAACACTTACCCTACTGTTGCACCCCCTGGAGTTAGAATACTAATTTTTACCCCTATACTATCCAACACTTTCCCTACTGTTGCACCCCCTGGAGTTAGAATACTAATTTTTACCCCTATACTATCCAACACTTACCCTACTGTTGCACCCCCTGGCGTTAGAATACTAATTTTTACCCCTATACTATCCAACACTTACCCTACTGTTGCACCCCCTGGAGTTAGAATAGTAATTTTTACCCCTATACTATCCAACACTTACCCTACTGTTGCACCCCCTGGAGTTAGAATAGTAATTTTTACCCCTATACTATCCAACACTTACCCTACTGTTGCACCCCCTGGAGTTAGAATAGTAATTTTTACCCCTATACTATCCAACACTTACCCTACTGTTGCACCCCCTGGAGTTAGAATAGTAATTTTTACCCCTATACTATCCAACACTTACCCTACTGTTGCACCCCCTGGAGTTAGAATAGTAATTTTTACCCCTATACTATCCAACACTTACCCTACTGTTGCACCCCCTGGAGTTAGAATAGTAATTTTTACCCCTATACTATCCAACATTTACCCTACTGTTGCACCCCCTGGAGTTAGAATAGTAATTTTTAACCCTATACTATCCAACACTTACCCTACTGTTGCACCCCCTGGAGTTAGAATAGTAATTTTTACCCCTATACTATCTAATACTTACCTTAAATGCAATTTAATATTATGCGTTGTAATGGTATGCGTTGTAAAGGTAGTATGCGTTGTAATGGAAATGCGTTGTAAAGGTAGTTTTTAAAAATGCGTTGTAGTGTCCTGCGTTGTAATGTCATGCGTTGTAATGGATTGTGCGTTGTAAAAAATGCGTTGTAAGTGCATGCGTTGTAAAAGTGTGCGTTGTAACGTCATACATCCAGGAGGAACAAATGAATGAGCAGTTACATAGACAGCGCAAACTAGGGATAGATAAATGTTACCCTGTTTTGTCACCCCTTGTGCAAGATGAAACAGAAGAGAAAGAGAAAGATTCCCTAATGTCCCATTTGCTAAGTTCGCCACCCCCGTATGCGCAAAATGCCACAGCGCCTCCACAGCTCGTAAATGTGCAGCCTCCAGTAAATATGCCGCAAGCCTTCCCACAACCGCCAGCTCCTCCTCAGCCGGCTCCTAACCCTACAGTGCAGCCCTCTCAAGGGCCGCCAGTTTTGTTACCTGTTGCCCCCGCGCTTCCTGCGACTTTGCCTAGCACATCAGCTGCCTCCCCTGGCGCTCCTTCTTACACTACCCAGGTACCTGTATCTGAATGCGCTTTTCTTCCCTCTGTCTATCCCCCCGTTTTCGCCTCAACTTCTCCTTCAGCACGACAACGTCTAGCTAATGTAGTTACTAGTTTAATGTCGCCTCTCTTTGGGTCATCTAGTATGACTCCTGGTTTACAACGTAAGCAATTGCGTAGTCGGCTGCCTGGTCCTGACGAGCAAGAGGTGTTAGATCATCTGGCGCGTAGGTGGATTGGTTTCCCTTCATTCTATAATGTGGAATCAGTTGTTAACGTTTTCCACCAATGGGACGCCTCAAAACAGAGGTATTTCTTTGACAAAATGTGTGAATTCCTCTGTGAGGAATTGGAGGATCATGGTTCAAACCCAAACCCGCAGGAGTTGTGTCGAGTGCGGTTTGATTTCGAAAAAGGTACAATTGTGGGTCCCGATGTAGATAGAGCAGTTGCGACTTTACTGTCCTTCAGGAATGGCGATTGTCAACAATCATTGTTCGAACAGGAATTCCCTGTGGGGAAAAAGGGAAAAGTGCGACAATACCCTATGAGAGAAGTCCCTCCGGTATGGAAGGAAGCCGTTGTGGCTGATGCCGCTCGAAATATTGTTGCTGCTCCAGCTCATTTTCAGCGTGTTTGGGTGCATGTCCCATGGAAGCGTTCTGAGGTGTTAGCGCTTAAGCAGACATTGCCTGACCCCCGTAAAAACCCTGCAGGATATTATAAGGAGTTATCACAAACTGCAGAATCGTGTGTCATGAATCTAGCTGACATAGATATGTTGTTTGGGAATGTGGTTCCACAGCCTTTATGGGGATCCATCCGTAATACGGATCATGCTGCAGAACTAGGGGGCACATGGGCTAATATCATTGCTGCAGACGCTGGCCAAGTTGGTGGTGCGAAGCCTGACCCTTTAGTAGCAGACCTCCCTGGTAGAATTATTACATACATGAAAACTTTAATGCCCGCGATGCGTGTAAATTGGGATAAACTATCCGCATGTAAGCAGAAGAAAGATGAGACAGTGTCTGATTTCTTTACAAGGTTTGAAGAAACGTTTATCGACCACAGTGGTCAAGACATGAGTACTGAAGGTGGCCAACGGTTATTTGTTGATGAATTTGTGCAGAATCTACTCCCCGAGTTGTGTAAAAAATTAAAAGATTCAGAAAGTTCTTGGGCTGTTTCCTCTTCGGCGCCAATACTGGCTACTGCACAGTATTATGAAAATAGAGATAAAGACGAGAAGGATAGAACAGATAAGAAAACGAAAGAACTGAAAACGAAGGTCCTTTTACAGCAGGCTTATCCGCCACGTGGAGGACAGAATAATTATAGGCAAATGCAAGGTATGTATCAGCAGCCCCAACAGTTTCAGAATAACCAGCAAATGAATGGGTATTATCAACCACGTATCCCTGTAGGTCCCAATCAATGTTCATATTGCAGAGAGGAAGGTCATTTCAAGTATAGTTGTCCTAAATTAATGCAGCGTACTAGTAATGCGTATGGCGCAAGAGGTAGAGGTGGTCAGCAGGCTCCTAGAGGTAGAGGTCGTGGAAATGCTCCCCAGAACGCGCGTCCTCTTCCACCTCAAAATACGATAAATAGCTTTGATCAGCAAGCCAACGCGACTGGTAATACAGCTCAGTACTATAATAATGATTATTATGCAGAAGACGACAATGTGGAAGGTAATGATTACTAGGACAGCCATAGACAGAGAGAGGGAGTTGTTTCAGTACCAGTGGATCAGAGCGGACCATATGTTAAAGTGACTACAGCGGGTGTAACAGAGCCCTTTCTGCTGGACACTGGTGCTGCAAAGAGTTCAATTATGCATTCAAAACTCCCTGGCGCGCCTTTGTCTGGCGAAATGAATGTTTCAGTAGGTTTTTCTGGCGTCCCAGTTAGAAACCCGATTTCTAGTCCTATGCCACGTTCTGTTGGACCTTGTGAGCTAAAAGCACCCCTCATCCTAATGACAGGTTGTGGTGAAAATTTGCTAGGATTAGATTTGTTAAAAAGATTGCATGCGACGCTATATTGTTCTCCCTCAGGAGTACAACTTACATTAGGTAAGGAAGTGATTTCCCCGATGTATTTGTCTAAAAATGCAATGCCGCCTGAATTGTCATCCCTTCTGGATGTCCTTCGGGCTACTGGTCCCAATGATGTGGGTCTTTTGGAAATACCTCCATACGTGGTCACTTTAAAGGCCAATGTCAGATTGCCACGCATTCCACAGTACAAGATCTCCAATGAAGGTCAGAAAGCGTTGTTAGCAATTGTCAGTGATTTGATTAAAAGGGTGTAATTGAAGAGACAAGAGGTAACGTTTGCAATAGTCCTGTTTTACCTGTCTTAAAACGAACCGACCCTTCACAGCCACCTGTTTACAGATTTGTGATTGATCTTAGAGAGGTAAATAAGATTGGTGTGCCACAGTTTCCAGTTGTCCCTGATATAACTGCCTTGTTAACTATGATTCCAGCCTCCGCTGCATGGTTCTCAGTGATCGATCTAAAGAATGCTTTCTTTAGCATCCTAATTGCAGAAGAAAGCAGGGACATTTTTGGCTTCAGTTTAGGAGGTCGAAGCTTCCGCTTTAAACGCGCTCCCCAGGGCTACTGTAAAAGTCCATCAATATACAGTCAAGCTTTAAAAGCGCAGCTTGATGCACTTGTTTTACCTAGTGGCGCTGTTCTTATTCAGTACGTTGACGATTTACTAATCGCCGCGGATACTGAAAAGATTTGCAAAGAAGCTACATTGTCATTGTTGCGTCATTTGTCTGCCTTTCATCACAAAGTGTCTCTCTCAAAACTGCAATATTGTCGACAAGAAGTGACCTACTTAGTTCATCTCTTATCGAAGGAGGGAAGGAAACTGACCCCAGAAAGAATTCAAGCCATTGCACAATTGAGCGTGCCAAGAACACAGAGAGAAGTGCGTGCTTTCTTGGGCATTACTTCATACTGTAGGCATTGGATACCAAATTTTTCTTTGCTGGCAAAACCTTTGTTAGCACTAACATGTAAAGACACACCGAATCCTATCCCATGGTCTGAAGAGTGTCAGAAAAGTTTTTGGGAATTGTGTGATGCATTATGTTCAGCTCCTGTGTTGGGTACCCCTGACTACATGACTTCATGAAAAGGACGGTTGCGCATTATCAGTGTTAACACAGCCTTTTGGCGACAGACCGCATCCATGCGCATATTTTTCATCAACCTTGGACCCGGTAGCTAGGGCATTGCCAAGTTGTTTGAGAGCTACAGCTGCAGCAGCTATGTCTATTCGACAGTCTGCTGGACTGGTGATGGATAATACATTGATTGTTATGGTTCCACATGCTGTGGACACATTGTTAAACAGGTCCAAGACACAGCACTTAACTAGTGCGCGATTGTCAGGATATGAATTGACACTGTTGGCAAATCATATACACATAAAGAGATGCAACACGTTGAGTCCAGCTACAATATTGCCGATTCCAGCAGACCTAGATGAGATTGAGCAACATGATTGTCTGTTCAGAACAGAAGAAGAGACGAAAGGGAGAGTGGATCTTAAAGATACTCCCCTGACTGAGTGTGATGGTACCTTATGGGTGGATGGTTCGTGCTTCAAGCTTCCGAATGGTTATACGACTGCTGCATATGCTATCACGACTTTGCACACGATTGTTGAAACCGCACGTGTGCCACATAATTCGGCTCAAGCAGCAGAATTGATTGCCCTTACAAGAGCATGCGTGTTGTCTGAAGGAATGAAAGTGAACATATATACTGATAGTCAGTACGCCTTTGGCGTGGTGCATAGTTTTGGGCGATTGTGGAAAGAACGTGGGTTCCTGACTTCGCATGGAGCTAAGATTCAGAATGGCAAGTTGGTGAATGATCTCCTTGAGTCACTGACCCTACCGTTACAAGTTGCGATTATGAAATGCAGTGCGCACAAGAAAATCACTGATGATGTTGCTCGTGGTAATGCGTTTGCTGATGAAATCGCGAAAGAAACAGCAAAAGATGTGAAGACTCGAATGTATGTTGCAGGCCCTGCAAGATGGGTTGGTGATGTTGGAATGTGTGAAAACACGATAGAGAGTGTGAAGTCTCTTCAAGCTGAAGCCACAGAGAAAGAGTTGAGCAAGTGGAGAGAAAGTACGGGTAAATTGGATGAGAATGGTTGTTGGGTTGATTTGTCAGAACATCGGCGATGGTTGTTACCTGATGCATATGTGCTTCCAGTGGTTACTATGGCACATGGAATGGCACATATCAGTATGAAAGGAATCTGTAAGTTGTTGGTTCTAGTATGGCAGAATGCTGGAATTCCCAAGTGTGCAGAGAATGTGGTCAAGAATTGTATGGTATGTTTGAAATACAACCCTGGTAGGGGAACCCCAACTCCAGCTGGTCATTTTGCACCTCCATCATATCCATTTGAAGTTTTGCAGCTAGATTTTATCCACATGGAAAGGTGCAACAACTCGAAATATGTACTGGTTGTTGTTTGCGCTTTTTCAAAATGGATAGAAGCATATCCCCTAAAAGACAACACTGCTTTATCCACAGCCAAAGCCCTTGTGAAGGAATTTTTCCCCAGATTTGGAATGCCAAGAATGGTGTGGAGTGATAATGGGAGTGAATTTGTGGGTCGAGTGATGAAGAATGTGTGTGAGGGGTTAGGGATAAAGCAGAAGTTTCACGCTGCAAATCACCCCAATCAGCTGGATTAGTAGAGTGCTACAATGGCACTCTGAAGCTAAAACTAGCCAAAATCCAGGTGAGCTCCGGTCTTAAAAGGCCTGACGCTCTGCCTTTAGCACTCCTATCCACCAGAATGACTGTGCACTCACGAGTGGGACTCAGTCCATACGAGGTCATTTTTGGCCGCCCGGCCAATGTATGGGGTGTGCCAAGACCGACGAAATTCAGCGAAATCGAACATCCAGTACTGCTTGATTATTTGTATGAATTGATGGCTAAATTGCGTGTTTTACACCAACAGGTGCATGATACTCTCCCCCAGGCCTCTGAAGCTCCAGGACACCCTATCGACCCTGGCACGTGGGTTCTGGTGAGGAATTTCCAGCGGAAGAGCAACGATGAGCCCCGTTGGATTGGCCCTCACCTCGTACTTCTGTCGACAAGGTCAGCTGTTCGAGTAAAGGGGAAGAAGAATTGGATACACGGCGCCCACTGCAAGAGGATCCCTTTGCCTCTACCATATGACCAATGGGTCCAGGAGGGTATCGCTGATTCTGAAACAGACACTGTACCTCGTTTTGTACCGTTTAGTGATGCACGCGTAAGAGGCACAACTTCAGCACAAGAGAGTGATGATATTTTGCAAGAAGCTGTGCCACCGTCAATTCGATTGGACACCACAGAGCCTGAACTCTTGTTTCAAGACCAGACAGTAGCTGGCAGAAACCGCTACAACTTGAGACCAAGGCCTATGGACAAATAAATATTCCTTCCCCTTACTATTTTTTTTGATATTATAGCTCTCCCATCTGAAGGACTTTCTTGATTTTTGTTTTTCGAACCACCATCCGGGTTCAGCCGCAGGGTCGCGGTGCCAAGACTTTGGGGTACAGGCCGAAGACGTTAGGTCCACGGTTCTGGTTGGTCTAGGGCGTTCCCTGGACTGACAGGCGTACTCCTTAGCGGAAGATACTCACCCGCCGCGAGCGGCACGATTAGAGGATGGAGTTTTTTAAGATGGAGAGACTCGCTGAGGAAATGATCTTTAAACCGAAAATATGTAAAATAATGAAGAGCAAACGTTTTGTATTATTATGTTTGTTTATACTATGTAGTATGATGGTGTTTACTGTAGGATTTGTATTCTTCTCCTCTCAAGAGCCCATTGCACCCACTGTACAGCCTATACCTCCTCCTACTGCTTCCTCACACTCTTTCCACCCTCTGCCTGAACACGAACAAGCTAGACGATCAGAGTTTGTAAACAACTCGTTTATTCAGCTCCTGCACCAGCACCAACTAGTCATGAATACGACCAATTGCTGGGTGTGTGGGTTAATGCCACATACCATTAACAAGGGTATTCCTTATCTAGTGCTGCTGTTTAGTTACAATGGGTCGTCATGGGCATTCCAGACCATGTTTCTCTTTGCACTAGATGCCTACTCCCCGCGACAACCGCGTTCCATCAGACCTAGCACAAATAATAAGGCTTTAATGAAAGGAGTTGCCGATATGAGCAGAGATATCGATGCATACTCATCTATTCCCAAGGATGAATTGAGAGCTTATGTAGGGTGGAACGCGACGGGGTATAGCATTAGTCTGGGTGAAAGACAGCGAAAAATCTCATCCCCAATTTGGGTCGTACCCCACATAGGTCGGTTCTGTTTACAAGGTAATGGTTAGAATCCAAGAGCTCAACTGGGGAAAAGTGACTGTACTGAAACGTACACTTTTCCATCACAGTTTTCCCCTGCGTTTTTGGCTGCCAAGGGTACATATTTTGTCTTCAATGACCGAGCATATACATGGTTGCCCCCTGATTTCTCGGGCACATGTTATATTGCAAATCTGCTACTGCCGACATTTACTGCTGCCTCTGATTATCACAAGACCAGAGTTGTAAGAGGCGTGATTAGTAAGGAGGATACTGCAGGTCAGGAAGCGGGAGACTTCTTTTTGGGTTTCCTGCCGTTTTGGGGACCGATGGTCAATAGTAGGAACCTGAGACAACTGACTCGTGTGGTTGAATCCACTGTTAATGTAATGGCTGGTGCCCTTGGTAATTTGACAGCTGAGCTCCAAGCGGATCGCCTCATGACTTTGCAGAACCGTATGGTTCTAGACGTCATACTTGCAGACCGCGGTGGGGTATGTAAGGTCATCCAATCTAGCTGTTGCATTTTCATACCAGATAACGCTCCAACAGTTTATCAAGCCATCTCCAAACTGCATAGAATATCTGAATCCATACATGTGGATAAAGGAGATTGGTCACTGGTGGGGTGGTTCTGGGAACTGATATCTGCCTGGGGTTGGAAGATTCTGATGGTCATTGGAATGATCTTAGCCATTCTATTCCTGTTCTGTCTGTGCATACAGTGTGCTCCTGCGATATGTGGCCTCTGTGCTACATTATGTGTAAGGAAACCTGTATCGAGGGACGAGCTAAGTAATAGGATGATGCTACAGCAACATCTCCATGACTTTGTGAATATTGACCTAGACTCGGATTGATGTGAGTATAGTTATTGCCTATGTAAGGGCAAAAGGAGGGTCTGTGGTACTTTGAAATTTGGGACCGTGTGGGAGGCAGGGCCCTACCCCTGTCTATCCCGGTATTAGCGAACCGCGAATGGCCAATGCGGTATGTACAAGTGCTTTGCATAACATTTCATTGTTAAATGCACTGTGTATACGATATTATACATTGACTTCGTGGGTTCCATCTTAGAGCGGTGGCCATCTTATGGTTGCCCTCACATAGGCTACACATTATGAACAAGTATGGGCCTTTAGAACACATGTACTTTCTGTTTGACTTCTCTGTGACCTGTGCAGCTTGGCTCCGCTGCCCCAGGTCAGTCCGGTCTCACGAGCTCCCCGTCCTACGGCCACCTGTGATTAGCATCAGGGTTTGACACACCATAAAGCCTTTTCATCCCACACAAGCCTCCGGCTAATCTCTTTCACACCTGACTTTTCCTGCTTTATGGCTTGTTTTACAAACAGGAGATGCCCGTGTTTTTTGGGGCCTGTTGATATCTGATATGGGATCTGAGCCTCGCTGGGTAAATAATTGTGGGCTGGCTAAACTAGAATGTGGGATGGTCATCATGACTCTGCCTTTTCGTTTGTAATGGATACATGTAGATGACCATATCGTAAAACAAGGAATGTATGCCTGAAGCATGATATTTTGTATTTAAGAGAAGCCCGATTCTGTAATTTTAAGCAGTCTCCTGAGAACATACATTGTGTTGTGCTTCTCGGACCCCTATAATTGGTCTGCAGCCAATAAACTGATCTTTGACTTCACCAAGAAGACTCTGTGTTTCTGTAGGTCTGAAACAGGAAGAACCCGAAGTCTTAGGGTGTGTTCCTCTGCACCGCTGGACTTTAAATTCCCAGTACTTCAAGGGCAGACTCACAGAAGGTAGAGTCCAGGTGCAAATACCATTTGGGAAGCTTCTTAGGTCCCTGTGGATTCAGATCAGGGGGCCATCCAGCAAGCCCTAGGAGTCACTCTGGGTTCTGGGTTCAAGAGATGCAGGTCTAGTCCTTCTCAGGCAGGCAAAAAGGCAGCAAGTCAGCACAGCAAAGCAGGAGTCCAGCAGATTGGCAGTCCTTCAGCAGCAAAGCATTCCTTCTTCATGGGAGGGTATCCTCAGGTACGAAAGTCGCTCTGAAGTGGTGGTGTATGAGGCCCATGTTGTATACCCTGGTGCACTGGTTCAGGAAGGTGGGAGAAACTTCTAGACAATGGCTTTGAAGTGCATGGAATTCCCTGCCTCCCCTGCCCTGGCTCCATGCTGGCTGGAGTGCCAATGCAGAGATGTTAGACACTTTGTGAGAGGACAGGCTATTTCCTATTCAGGTGTAAATGAGGCTGTGTGAACTCCTCCCTCCCACCCTGCCACTGATGGTCCATCCCATCAAATCTAAGCTCCCCTTGTGGATGGTTGTCTGGGGGGAATACATAAAGCCCAACTGCAAAGTGCACCCAGTCATACCACCAGAGAGAGGCTCCAGGCACAAAACGGCTAGGACAAGAAAATTACAACTTTCTAAAAGTGGCATTTTCAGAATTGCAATTTAAAACATCTTCATCATAAGCTAGAATTTTAAATCAGAATCCCAAAGATACCAAACATGAACCAGTAATTTCTTCCCATTTGGAAATTACACTTATTAAATTTAATAAGGCAACTGCAATGCTAACCTATGGGAGACATAGACCTTGCAGTAGTAATGAACAAATTAATGAGTTTTCACTACCAGGACATGTAAAACTTAAATTTACAAGTTCTGCCTTTTAAATAGTGCCCTTCGGACTGTCCTGGGCCTTCTCAAGGGGAGACTTGTATGTGCTAAAAGGTAAGGTTGGGGGTTGACAAACGGTCAAAACAACAGTTTAACACTGCACAGACAGGTTCTGTAATCGCAGTCCTGAAGTATGGTTAAAGGGCTACTTAAGTGGGTGGCAGACTCAGCGCTGCAGACCAATGAGTAGCATTTTTTTTACAGGTCCTGGGCACAGGTAGTGCCACCATACTGGGGGCATATAAGTAAATAAATATACCATTTAATTATAGGCCAATATTAACATGTTTAGAGGAGAGAGTACAAGCACTTTAGCCCAGATTAGCAGTCTAAAGTGTGCAGAGTCCTAATACATACAGAAATCCGGTCAGAAAAAGTGGAGGAGGAAGGCAAAACGTTGGGGGGAAGACTACCCTAAGGCTGAAGGGTCTAACCTTAGATATAACTGATTTTCAGAACAGAGAATAGATTGATGCTTCAGTAATGGAACCCTCTTTTAAACGTAATCATTGATTGCTTATTTGAGATGTTAAGGTTTGCAATGCAGAAGCATACATTTAAGGACAGGAGAGGAAATGGAGAGGATGTGGCCCAAAGGGGAGAGGATGTGGCCTAGTGGCTAGGGTGGTTGCCTTGAAATCAGGAGAACCGGGTTCGAGTCTCAGCACCGACCCTCAACATCCTGTGATTCTGGACAAATCACTTAATCTCCTTATGCCTACCAAAAAAAAATAATTAATATGTCCTTGTGAAACACAACTGGTGCTAATGTAAAGTGCTCTAATACCTTTGGCTCATGATCGCGCTATATATACAACTTTGAAAAAAAAGCAAAGGGAGACGACATTAGTCTCCAAAGGAATTCAAAGCTAGTTTCATGAGGCATATTGCTGATTATCTGTTGTGTATCTGAAATGGCACATCTTCTCTTTGAGAATGGAGTGTCTAAGACTTTTGATTCATTCATGCATTGAACTTTGGCCTTGGTTTAATTCAATTCATGTATATAAATGATGTAGTACGCTGATGTTCATTTTGGATTTTGCATTTATTTAGGTCTGGGTACATACAAACGCATGCGCACACACACACACACACACACACACACACACACGTGCGCACATGTGCCCACACCCACAAACACATGTGCACACACACACATAAAATATGGCATAATGAAAAAGACTTTGAATCAGCCCTATTCAGCCTCTGTCTTGTTTGAATGAGTCTTCTTCATACATTGGCTTGAAGGCCTGTCTGTCAAGCTTTGTTATCAGCCAATGGCTCTTTGCAGATACTTTATTCCTGCTGTTCTTTCTACATGGAACTCTAAAAGATGCTCTTTAGAAGTGTAGATTTAGTTAATCGATCCTATAATTTTGTTAGCAACTGATTAAAAGGAATTCTGATAAATTGTTAGTAAAGGAGATGAGGGCAGTGCTGTTCCAGAGGTCAAGGACTAACTGTTCAACAAGTGAGCAATTATTATCTGGAAGCCATTGCACCAACTCAATAGAATGAGAAGTAATAAAACAATAAACAATTTAGACGTGTTCTATAACTTGTTAAAAATGGAAAACAAAACTCAAGACCCTCCCAGTGATAGTGCTTTTAGCCTCTCAACTCTTGCCCTGTCAAAGTGCAGGGGTTGAGAACAGGAGGGCATGTGGCCTTAGATTCCAGTCTACTCCTCTAATTGATCCTCCAGACTCTCTACTTTAACTTAAGCTTGGTTTACACTCACCTGCTGCCAGCACCAAAAGGAAATAAGTTCTCTTCACCATTCTGAGAGTCATGCTGTCCTGCAAAGAAAAGAAGTTGCATACACATGAGAGGGCTATGTGGATTTGTTTAATAAGGTGTGGGTACAAGAGTGACAGAGAGTGGTGGTGAGATATGAAACGGTGCTTGCAAAGTACCTTCAGGGTCTAATTATCTTCCTTTCCTACTGCTTGCACAATACTATTTTTAATTTTCTTTAAGTGGGTGTTGATGCATATTTCTCTTCCCCACAGACCTAACTGGAAGGGGGTGCTCTCTGATGGGACGAGATCAGCGGTATTTTACAATAATCAGATTTATGTTGTGCCAAATTGCTACATAACTGTATAATCTTACTGCAGAGGGATACATAAGCCATTGTCCCACACAGATGTGTAATTCCATTGAAAAAGACTTTGGGGCAGATTTACAAGCCCCCTGCACAAGTACATCACTTTTTGTGGGGCGTTCCGTGGGTGTTGCTGTGGGTGTTCCCACGCACACCCATGGAACGAGACATATTTCCAGATTTACAAGGAATTGTGAATCTGGAAATGCGCGTCATTGCTGGAGGCGTAGCGAGGCGCAAGGAGGAGAAATGTTTTCATTTCTCCTCGTTTTTTGCTCTTTCAATGCGTGCTACATTCTATAGCACGCATTGAAATAGGAAAATGCCTGTAGTGATTGTTTTTGTGTACGAAGGTGCCCCTTCCAGCACAAAAACAACCTCCCCCATGATGCAGGCATCCGTGCACCATGGTGCAAGGGTGCCTGCGCCGGCGCATGGCTGCAGTTTGTGCGCCAGCTCAGGGGGAAGCACCGGAATGCGACATAATATTGTAAATATATCGCATTCCTGTGCTTTGGAAGTGCTGCAGCGTGGCGCAGCCAAAGGGCTCGTGTTGCCGCGCTGCGGCACTTCCTTGTAGATCTGCCCCTTTGTTTATTATTACTGTGACATGAAGCAGAATAGAAGGTCCTGTTACTGTTGCCCAAAATATGGAGCCCAGAGCGTGTTCAAGGGATATTCATGCTCAGGGGCCAACTAGAAGTGGCAGGACACTGAGAGGGAATTACAGTGCATAGCAGGAAAGTAAGTGTTGTTTACTCCTAGATTGGGCCTGAAGGGTGAACTCAAGAATGCCATCAGTGGGGCCTGAGACAGAAGCATACATGTTATTCATGGCTGAAGAGAAGAGGCAGAGACAGTCACTGTGAGATATCAGTTCAGGGCAATTAACTACTCTCTCTTCCTGTGGATCTATAGAAAATAGAAGCGTTTCATTCATTGTTTGTGGCACATATGATTCAGTGAAAAAGATGAAGGATCCAGTCCAGGAAATGCAAAATCTGAAATAATGTCTAAGAACTAGCAAAGTTGATTTATGATGTCAGAGATAGACAGAATGTTGAGGAAAGGTATATTAATTGGTAAGTGAACAATCTTGAAAACACAATGCAAGTCTAGAGTAGTTCACCTAAAGCAACAACTATGGGTGAGAACTCTGAACCCGATCATTCAGGCCTGGAGGCAACGGGCCCATTGAAGTTGTTGCAGGGCTGGGACTGGGGCGGCAGGATTGCACAGCCTGGGCCCACCCCCTGCAGCAGTCCTGGATGAGAAGGCAGTGCTCCCCCAATGCCCACGGGCACTTGAGTGGACACTGTCAGCCTTCTCAGATGTGGTGCAATATGTCTGTGTTTTTATGACTTAATCCTGAAAAACTGTCAGATAAAGCACCCAGTAACTCTGGGTCTGAGCAGATACTTCCCATTGAAAGTGCCTTGCTCTCTCCCTGTCTCTCCCTCTCACTCACATGGATCAATCTCACTGTCTCTTCAAGTGTCTTTGAGTCTCTAATTCTCACTCTGTCTTTTGCTTATGTCTTCTTTTTCTCTGTGACTGTCTCTGCTCATCTTCTATTCCAAAGGTGGGATGCTCGCGGTCAGTTTGGTCCTCTCACCCCGATTTTATCTCTCGATATCGCGCTCTCGGGCACTCTTTCTCTAAAATGGTTCTTACTTAATTTGTCTGTTTTGCCTACTTTGCTATTTGGCAGTGTGGTCAAAAAATGTAAATATACTAAAACAATTTAAATAAACGGAGGGCAGATAAATGTAATTATTGAAACGGTGTTTTGAGAAGGAAAATAAATTGGACAATAGCCGCCAATCCTCACGAGGAATTTGCACAGGTTGAATATATTGCCGTAGTTAAATCACAAGGTGAAATGAAGCGTTGTGGTCGCAGGCAGGGGTCGAAGCAACGAATATGAAGACAGGTTGGTGAAACCTAAGTCACTGCTCGAAAGCAGTGCGAAGGGAAACATACCTAGTGTCGACTTTAGAGCTGCGGTAGGTCTTCGTCCACGGGTCGCCTGGGAATAAACCTCTCCTTCCTGCTCTGGGTTTTATATAGGCCACAGTGTTGCCTAAGGTGCACATAGGTGCTCCTTCGTCATTTCTGATTGCTGCATAATTTCGGTTTCATGCGTGGTTACATTTGGGGCCGACGCCCGCTTCCTTTTCCTGGTTTGAGACGCTCCATCACTCACTTGCACAACTTGCGTTTCACCTGTCAGTGTTTACGGCCAGGCTTGACTACGCCTCAATCTGTAGGATGTATTGTTAACAAATCGTTCAAATATACATAGAATGAGATGTGACCCCACAAAAAGTAGTATTACTCG
This sequence comes from Triturus cristatus, assembly GCF_964204655.1. Lineage (NCBI taxonomy): Eukaryota > Metazoa > Chordata > Amphibia > Caudata > Salamandridae > Triturus > Triturus cristatus. The sequence continues at coordinate 215,548,994 of NC_140590.1, forward strand.
CTCACCTTACACTTTGCATTATTTACTGTATAATTCTGACACCCCCGGAGAGCTTCCTTTAGAATGCATGTTGAACTATTGATATTTCAGAGCCACATTCATGACACTGCTTGTGAAGTTCTTTCCTGCCTGTAGGCATTTTCTACCCAAAAATCTTTTTATGCTTTTTCCCCTGTATGTGCAAAGCCATCCGGGCAGGCTTTAATGGGAATAAGTGCATCGGTGCATGGAACAAATGTACAATCAGTTGCTTCTTTTGTTTTACTTTTATAGTATCATTTTGTGTTTTGTAGCTTTTCCTTCTCTTGTTGTTGCAAGAAAAGGTGGCACAACTTGTGCACAAGAGGCACTTCGGGTAATTTCAGCACTAATTGGTTATTTCTCTAATCCCTCAGTAAAGAGAAGGAAGGACACTAAATACGAAAACAAAGTTTAGAATGAAGCAACCGTTGTCACGGAAAGAGAAGGTGTGTTCAGCTCCTTGTGAAATCTTGAAAGCCTTTTTTTGCTTTCGTAATAAAGAAGTTGATTGCACCTGCAGACGTCTCTTCTCTGTTTCTCACAGACCGAATGAAGGCGCGCCCAGGATCAGCAGTGGATGCACCTCGTTCTGGCAACAGTGCCTAAGCTTTTTTAGGGTAAATCCTGGAAGAGCATGGCCTATAATTATTTTCTAAGCATATTGTCTCAGTCTCTGGGGGTAAAAGAAAGGTTTGTAGGTTAGAGAGACTTTCTGAAGTCACGCATGGCCAGCGCAAGCGCCTAGTAACATCACATTTCGAAACCAACCACTATTCTCACTGCAGTGTGTTTCGGCTGCTTGCAGGATTGATGGCTAGACAATGGTGAACTAATCTAAACATTTCCAGAATAATGATTCCTTTCCACATGTTTTTGTTGGTCTGTGATACAGAAGACAGGGCCCGCAATGTGCAAAATACTTTTGACACTGCCCTAATGTGGACAGTCAAGCCGCACACCGCAGAAGGAACCGATGACAATCGAGGGGTCAGAAAGTATGGCTGGTACTGGCAGCTGATGAGCGGGGTCAGAGAAGGCTTGCAAACAGGGCCAGGCAATCATCAGAGTTTGCACTAGATTTCTAAACTTATGGGGACCATGCACTGATATAAACGGAGTGACTCTGTGATGACCACGCGGTGGGTGCTGAAGACCGGATAACGTGGTTTGCATTGAATTGGGGGCTTGATTTGAAGAATGGGTCTTCAAAGCCTCCACTGCTCTTCATGGGAGCTCAGACTTGCTACAATATCACACATTAACCACCACTACATTTTAGAATATTTTGTTTTATGAAACTAGGGGACTTTGCATTCTTGCAAGAGAGAATTTAGATAATGATCCTCCTGCCAACACTAGGCAGTCAGTGCTGATGGTAAACCGGTGTTAACACGTAAAATTGTTATCTTCTGCAATGATGTCCTTCTACTATCATTAGCAAAGTCCAATACTAATGAAGTGTGCAGTTCACCACCTCACTGGTCTGACCCTCTCAAGATGAGGCCAATTCCCTCACCTCTGAAGAGAGTTATCATATATCTGGAGAGCATGACTGACTATCACACTGCTGCCCATATCCCCTTCTTGGACAAGGGTATGAAAAGGAAGATCCTTTGCATGAATACCCCAGTATTCAACCTCAACAACAACACTATACACACCCTTGACAGTGCTGACCCACACCTCCACGCACTCCACGTCTGCCATTCGATTCTCAACGCCGTCTCATCTCACGTGTGCTTTGATGGGACTTTTTTCAATGCCGTGCCTCCGTTCTAGCCAATAAAGGCAACATGTCCAAATGAAAGCGTCACAAAATCATTAAATCCCTCACCATGCAGTATACCTTAAGAAGACTCAGATAGCCTGTCACCAAGACATGCATCTCACATTATTGAACAGAGGCCTTCAGAAATTAAAGGCCTAAGAACAATTAGTTGAGTTACACACACTGTAAGAAAAAGCATTATTAATTGAAGGTGGTGAGAATCCACCTAAAAAATAATCACATTCATTGTCACGGTGAACCACTGAAGTCACTAAATAAACCTGTGCTTACTCCTCTGGTAGTTTGACACAAAGCAGTCCAGTTTAACCTCAGTACTTTTTACTAGGAACGTGCAAGTAGATTACATGTGCCAATTAGGTGTAGTTAAATTCTACCATGTTTTAAGTCACTGGACTTCAAACCTGTTATTGCTGTGCCCCCCTGTAAAAAAACAAATACTTGGGCCCCCACCCGAATTTATTCACAATTATTCTGCAGAATTGGCCATGTCTAAACATGTTTAAACATTGCAGTTAACCTCTGTTGGCACTTTTTATACATACTCCCAGTCAGGATATAAATGACTATAGTTGTTAGTGATGGCCCATTACAAGATGCCTTACTGCTGCTCATGTTTTTAACACTTAAAACAAACCATGATGCGTCTCTTGGCTAAAGAATGGCGCACCCCCCACCCTTCTGAGATCACTTAAGGCCACACGGGGGGCTCACCCCCCAGTTTGAAGACCTCCCTTTTAAACTAGAGAGCACAGTCACTTTAGCACTGGTAAGCAGGGGTAAAGTTAACAGAGTCACAATGCCAGCAAAATAAGGAATTCAGTAAAAGTAAAGGATTGAAGGCACAATGTTTGGGGGAATACCACACCAAAGGTATCAGGTCTACCATCCACTGAAGGAGATCTGACATTCAGAAAAGTTTCCACATTCGAGTATAGACGGTATCATCAGGACCGATGCCAAGCAGCGTCTGATTGATGTTGGAGCCTTCCTGGGTATGAACCTCAGTCTTTGCCCACTGTTAGCTTTCTGGTATTCGTTAATGACTACACTGGCTCCTACTCCTAGCCCCTTTCATTGAACCCCACTTCGGATCCAGCTTACAGCTTGACCAGCCGATGACTCCTCAATGACTACTTACTACATAAAAGATTTTAAGCTGGAAGGTACACTGTTCACCAGAAAGAACACAGTCACTTTATCCAGCCAACCCTCCATCATGGTCAGCCTTAAAATTTGATTTCACCTGGTCTAGCAAGACCAGATATGCCCAATTGGCTCAAAATGTTTTTCAAAGCATACAGAAAAGTGATGGATGGAATGATAGAATTAATCTCAGCCCCTAGGAATCCCCCGCCCCACATTGTTAATTTGCACATCATGCCGCCCCAGTTTGTAACCAGCCATGTGCAAATCAGTCTTGACCCTGCTCTAAATGGAAATGTCCAGCCTGAAATGCCTGGCCAGGTCCTCCCTGAACCGGAACACAAGCAACCCAGTATCAAATTGAGATGGCATGGTGTGCAACTTAATGGACAAGAATGCGGCCTGAGTAATTGTCAGTAGCCAAGATCAATTCCTTCATGCCATCCACCACTTCAGGCTTTGTGCAGGTGGCTGTTATTTTTAATTCAAAGGTAAAACAATTGTATCTCCTGTTCTACAGATTAGATTTTGTTGGTTTTGTTCGAATCTTGTTTATTAAAATGTATTTTATTTTGCTAAATTGTTTTGGTATTTATCTATGTCATGTTTTACTTTATTACAAAACCTCTAAGTGTGAGAAATTGGGAAGTTGGTTTCTGCGGCATGCAGAGATAAGTCGATGGTATGAAGTATTGCAAATAATGTCTGGAGATTGTGCGATGTGGACCTGCCCAGCACAAAACCCACCTGGTCTGGTCGCACTATCGTTGGGAGCAGGTGGAAAACTCTTGAGACAAGCCATTTTGCGAGTATTTTATTGACAATATTAATTCACGAGAGTGGTCTGTATGAGTCACAGCGACAAGGATCCTTCCTGGGTTTTAATATAGTGATAATAAGTGACTCAGGCATGGTAGGAGGAAGCACGCCCAATGCGAGAGCTTCCGCATACACTTCCAGTAGGTGCGGAGCCAGTATGGTAGCAAATTCTTCATAAAAAGCTGCCGTAAGGCCATCAAGACCAGGCGCCTCATCAGCAGGCATGGATCGGATCACTCCGATACCTCCTCAGCGGTAAAAGTCTTGTTTAAATATTGTCTATGCCCTTCCTTGAGCCAGAGAAGTTGGATCAAGTCGAAGTAATCTGAGAGATCCACAGGGGTGGTCTCTTGTCTGGTATGATATAGCATGGAAAAAAGTTGTTATAAGGTTCTGCACAGCCTCTATACCGGTGTGTGTGCTTGTCGCATCGTCCTGTAATTCCATAATGTATTCACTCGCCCAAGGTTTCCTCAACAGTCAGACTTGGGCTGGGGCACCACTATGCCACGGGGCCCAGGAGGAAACTGCGCAGTTGGAGAAAGGTGCAGTGACCAGCAGATTGACTCAGATGCTGTGAGAGCGGAGGAGCACAGTGCGGAGATCTTCCTCCCAGCCGACTCACAATGTTGACTAACTCCCTCGTGGTGCAGGAGGACAAAATCAGGCATAAAGAGGCTGGGTGCACCCTCCGGCCTGACAGGTAAGAGGATTTGTGTGTGTGGGGCCATTGGGGCCATAGCTCCTCTGGGAATGACTGGCCAGACTGTCACATGGTCCGGGGCCCACAGTGCTAAGTCAAACCCCCACCAGGTTTCACAGCCCTCTCAGCATGCAATCATTGTGCCCCTGGCAACCTGACTCTCCACGCAGGAAATTGAGGTGACTGACTGACGTACCCCCACCGACTGAACTTTGTATTGAAGAGGCAGTGTAGTGAGTGGCAGAGCTGCGCTTGCTATTAGGACGCTCTTGAGGTGCCAGCAACTGTCAGAGCCCAGAAGGAACTAGACCTTGATCCTGCAGGGTGGAGGGGTAGGGGTGAGGCAGTTCACTGGGGGGCACTGTACAGGCTTGACACCTTTGGACCTCATGGACTATCCCACCAGTTCTGAGGCTGCCTAAGAATTGGACTGGCAGACCTAGAGTGAAGACATTGCTGCCCTGAAATAGCCCAGGAATGACTTGGAGGCACATCTGCCACAGAAAATGTTTGTAGGTCCTGTTGCCCAATGGTGGTTTGGCCTACTCAGAAACCTGCATCACTTACAGTCACTGCTGGGGCACCCTGCCCATTACTTACCACTATGGGATAGAACGACAACAAACAATTGAAGCGGCAGTTTGAGAGCAGGCACAGCACTAGACAGAGTGATGCAGGCTCGAGTGCTGGGGCATCGCCTGAGTGCTCTGGTGCAGGGCCACAGCAGGACATTGCCATTAAAGAAATTCTTGTTCAGGTGATATCTAGTCTCAGAAACATAGATGCAAAATTAGACAGGCTCACAAGCTGCCTAGATCAGATCAAGCAGCATGTGGATAACCACGATGACCACCTGGAGCAATGAGTATCTGATGCTAACAATTCACACGCTGAAGCAAGAGAGCAACTACTCAATATGGACAAGGTGCTGGAGTTGATCAGGCCAAAAATGAATATCTTGAGGTCTGCTCTGCCACAATATTCTCAGTATCACTGGAGTCCCGGAATCTACAAATATCGCCAGAATGGAAGACTACATCGAGTTCATCTTCCGGGACCTCTTCGGTGATGGCCTATATGCCGTACTTATACTGGAGCACATGCATAGATCACTGGGATCATGACCCCTTCCAGGAGCACTGGCCAAGCCAATAGTTGCACAATTACTGAACTATCGGGACCGGGATACGGTCCTATGCATGGCCAAGGAACGGGGATCTCTTCAATATCAAGTCAACCAGGTATCCTTCTACCTCGACTTCACCCTCGCGGTGCAGCTGGCCCACCGGGGATTTCTCCCAGCTAAATAAATGCAGAGATTCCATATGCCTTGATATATCCACCCAGCTAAGCGGTCCTCGGAGAGCAAACAACTGTTCTTCACAGACGCTAAAGCAGCCCTGAAATTTGCCAAACGCATCACCAATGATAGAACACCTACTAGGAGTTCCTTCGTGGAAACGGAAGAACGTTGTATAAGTTACAACGACTGAACTTATCTCTCTCTGATGCTGATACTGTATTCTAATGTTAGGAGTTACTTGCTAATATAGCGTTTATGCCTGAGATGCCCCCATTCACATTCTGCAGTGGGCTGGCAGCACATGTTTGCATTTAATACTATTCTAGTGCACTGAGCTCATACAGGATGCATGTTTCTGAAATTGGCTCGATGACATCTTATTGTATGGTGGGTAGGTACATTGTCAGCATTACTAATTTATTTTGGCAGCTGAGCAATGTTACACAATTTATTAGGCTATTAACTTGTGAAACCATTTCCAGTAATCTAATTTAGAGTTATTATTGTGTAAGATTTCGATATATACCTTGGGGCCCTTCCTGATTTGGCTACAAACATTGTTCTGATTACAAAGCATGTTTTGCCATGTTAGCATCAGTGAAAGAGCATTGCTAGCCAGAAACTTGAAACTCTCAGTTTTGGGCAGACATTCCCTCAATACATTTCTCATTTTTAGGTTCCTCTAAACAGATAGCTTCAGCTGTTTGGCAAGATGCCTTGCTGTCACAAAAATACATAACACACATGTTAAACCTGACAACATTAGGATGGTCTTACCCCAACTTTTAGCCTACCCCCCTCCATTTTTCTGACATCGTTTTTGCTGGTTATAGGACTCTGAACACTTTACCAGTGCTAATCAGCACTAACGTGCATGTGCTCCCCTAAATATGGTAATATTGTTTCATCCCTAATTGGCATATTTAATTTACTTATAAGTCCCTAAAAATGTAGTACTGTGCACTATATGTGTCCAGGGCCTGTAAATTAAATGCTAGTCGGCGTGCTGCACTGATTGTGCCACTGACATAAGTAGCCCCTTATCCATGTCTCAGGCCTGCCACTGTAGAGCCTTTGTGCACAGCTTTACATTCCCATGTCGACCTGACAAGTAAACCCTCTTGCCAGGCCTACATCTTCCCTTTTTATACATGTGAGTTACCCCTAAGGCCCTGTATTACCCACAGGCAGCGTGCAATGTATTTAAAAGGCAGGACATGTAAGCTTTACAAGTCTTGGTAGTGAAAAACTCCCAATTTCGTTTTTTCTTACTGCCTTGCCTATCTCCCCTAAAGGAAAATATGGGGATTAACTTATTACATCTTTTAGGTGCAATTGCCAATTGTGAAGAGATTGACTTTTCAAGTTTCTTGTCATTGGACTCACAATTTACATTCAAAACTTATAGTGAAATTGAATTTTATATTACAGTTTACCAAATGCCACTTTTAGAAGGTTAAATAGGTAAGGGTGCCCACAAGGGATTTGTTTAACAAAAAATATTTTGTATCAGCCTAACTCTTATACAGACATGCATTTATTTGTCCAATGAAATAAATCCCATTAGCTCGATGTATCTCTTCTGTTTCAGTTTATATCAAAATATGTAGAATTAGGGGTTCATTACAACAATTCACATGTACATTGATAACAGATATTACTGTTGTAATAGATGAAAATTAACTGGTCATCAATGCATAAGTACCCATCTACTTGATATCAAATATGGAGGGTGGCTTTTCCTCTCCTTGTAAATATGGAGGAGCCCCCTGCGCCACCAGTACGTCATGAAAAGTGACGTAGTGGTGGTGCAGGGGTTTGTAAATCTGCCCCAAAATGTGTGTGAAGATTCAAGACTCCTTGGTCAGTGAGTAGAAATTTTAAATATTGTGAGAGTGGTCTCTTCAAATTATTGGAAGCAGATTTTGATTAAAACTTATATAGCCTTCTTTAGGGGTAGAAGGTAGTATCTTATTAAAAGCTTCAAACTCCTGTGGAACACCACACGGGGCTGCCAACACACGCTGCAGCTACAAACACCCAAAGAGTTATTAAGAATAGCTCCTTTTGGTCCTCATTTAGGGACACCTTCCTGCACAAAAAAAATCACAAGAGGCTTTTTCCTCTTTCAATGCGTGCTGTAGAATGCAGCACGCGTTGCAAGGGGTCAAAACAAGGAGAAATGAAAACATTTCTCCTGGTTATGCCTTGCTATGCCACCTCTATGGTGGCGTAGCATTCACACGCATCTCCAGATTTACGATTTCTCGTAAATCTGGAGATGTGTCTTGTTCCATTTGTGTTGCGTGGGAACACCCACAGCAACACCCATGGAACGCCCCTTCAACGCACAGTGCTGCGTGTGAAGGGGTCATATTTGCGAGGAGAGGAAAAGTCACGCAGGGTGGTTTTTCCTCTCCTTGTAAATATGGAGGAGCACCCTGCGCCATCAGTACGTCACAAAAAGTGACGTAGTGGTGGCGCAGGGGGCTTGTAAATCTGCCCCAAAATGCATGTGAAGATTCAAGACTCCTTGGTCAGTGAGTAGAAATGTGAAATATTGTGAGAGTGGTCTCTTCAAATTATTGGAAGCAGATTTTGATGAAAACTTATATAGCCTTCTTTAGGGGAAGAAGGTAGTAGTCTTATTAAACGTGCACGGTTCTACGACCGAGATTGTTTACTGAAAGAGAAAATACAGTCTACTACCAATCCTTTGGTTTGTATAATCAGACATTCTACTATGAACAACAAAGTGAGACAAATTGTCAACGGAAGTTGGCATATCTTGAATAGCAATCCAGATACCAATGACAAACTTCAGAAACCCCTTTTTGCACACCGCAGGAACAAAAATCTCAAAGCTCTCATTACACGCTCCAGGTTTGTAGAAACTAAGCCCTATTTCAGAAAACTATTGATGGATCAGTACCAATCAAAGGTACATATAGATGCTCTAGTTGAAAAGCTTGCGACACTGCTATAGTTGGAGCCATATACAATTACCATGGACATCACATTACACCACGCAACTTCTCCAATTGCAAAACTAAAAATGTGATCTACTTATTGATATGCCCATGTAATCTGGGCTATGTAGGGGAGACGTCTCGCACTTTCAATTCCCGGTATACTGAATATCGCTCTGCGATACACACTAAGTGCCCCCTTGGTAAAACACTGCATGGAACATCACCATACATCTAATGATCTTTGCTGGTTTATTATTGAAAAACTAGAGATTATAGATAAACGTAAAGCAGAAGAAGTTCGCAAAAAACATGAAGTTTTTGGGATATTTACTCTGGACACATACAAGAATGGACTAAATAGCGAAATCCCATGGGAAAATGCTATTCGCTACAATTCCAACTAAGCCTGTCAGAAACTTGACCCCCTTTGTAAATGTCATGTTGCCCAGTAGACAATCCCTGACTATAGCAGATGAGTTATGAAATCTACTCTGACTTGTTTAATCTTTAATACATTCCTTTTGTTCTATATATATTCTCCCAATCAAACTGTTATTAACAAAACCTTGTAACTGACTTAACATCTGAAGAAATATTTTAAGTTACGAACATCGACATTTAAATTTGGTTGACTGTCTAGTTTTTATCCAGCTAACACTTCCACAACAAACTAGTGCCGTCCTGGTTGGTTCACACTTGCGCACGATCGTTATGTACAAACAATGCATTTTCCTACACACGTTCCCTTTTGGAGTTTTTAGAACGAGCAATAAAAATAAAAATAAAAATAGATACATATTGATCCACATTAATGTTTATGAATACGACCACGTGACATCTATATCTCCCGTATCGGCATCGGCGATCTGCATGGATCATGTACTCGCCGCACACATGCCTTTTCGTGGAGCCCATCATTCAAAACATAGAAATAGACACATATGGACACTCTTTACCATTATTGTAAACTTTATGAATGCATTATTTTCGACTTACAATTATATCCATCATCAAATGGACAATCTTGTTGTATGTATTCTGCACATTAGCTAAAATAAAGTTGACGGTCTATTCGCTATATCACCGACGTTTCAACATTTCCATTGGTTTAGCTTCTGTACCCACGTGACCATCTTACGACGTATACCCCTACCAACTATTGGCCAATTGCTCCTTAAATACTACCTCGCGGTACGTATTTGCTTTTATCGAACTACCGGCTGCCAGGCGGGCGTTTACCTTCACGCTTTGAATGTAAGAAGATACCTGCTCGCCCACTTCACACACAGCCCTTAGTCCCGTTACAATTTTGCAATTTCAACCATCCCTAGTTCATAGTATTTATTTTGATTGATTTGATTACGGTTGATTAGCGATAGTAGGTTATGAATTAAGTGCATGCTAGCGTTACTCTGAAACTCGTTTCAGTATATCTATTAATGTATTACTTTAGTAACCCCTGCTACTTAATTCCTTCATTTAACTTTTGTCTGTGACACTTGTGTTAATATTTACATCCACAATATCGCGATTTATACCATCTGCCCTCTATGGGTAATTGATAATTATTCTTCGCCTCAGTCTTTCGGTATTCCCATTGATCCTTGAACCGACGCCTGAGACCTCTAATTTCTATCTGAAGATATTTTGGCAATCATTACACCCTGTGTTTTATGTAGGCTTTGAGTACTCCAAATAGATATCATCCTCCTCTATCTAATGGCACTGCATATATTCTACTCATCTGTGTTAGTGACATCCCTTCCTTTTATTTAGGCCTTGACCCATGGGACATAGAGCTGCGTCAATTATCAGTTTTATTGGTATACTCCAGCGACTTGCTCTTAAGCGCCCCTCGTGACTGATCTACCGACAGCCATGAAATAAGAGAATACTTAGGTAATTACAATAATTCCCAAAATGTTGCTATTTTCAATCTCTTCAAAAAGTTGAAAATTCAATTTCATACGCCTTCGTTCCTTACAGAAGAGTCCTGCCAACATTATTATCCATATCTGGGACACAGGGACAGGACTCTAGACAATTATTGTGAATTTTGATCATCAGGTATATAGAGTCATTATCAGTAGTTATTCCTTCTTCTCCTTTCCTTTTGTTCCTTTTGTTCCTTTTTCTTCTTAGCTTTCCTCTCTTCTCTAATATATCTTTTCTAGTTTTCCTTTCTTTTCTTTTTTTTTTTGTACTATCTCTCTTCTTTTCCCTTTTTTTAGTTTTTTTGTTTCTTTTCTTTTCCCTTTTTTCCTTTGTTACCTTCTTTTCTCTCTTCCCCTACCCATTGTCTTACCCATCCATTATATTCCTTCATGTATCTTCTTTTTTGGTCCTTATAATTATTATTCATTTCCTATTTTCAGTTGAATATTCTCTTCTTCTTTACCCCTGCTCATTTCGAGGTTTTTACTCATTCAGCACAAGTCCTGGTTATCATCCTCGGTTGTTGCTGTTTTGACGTCCGGCTGGGACCCAGTAGGGGCCATTCTGATACATACTACTATACTTGCACGATTTCCCTATGAGGATTTGGACTTCAGTCACAATGATACTGTTCTAGCACACCTTGTTACATTTCTTTTCCACATACACGGTGACTCGTGGCTTTCTGATCACATTAAGTTGTAATTGTTCCTTTATTCTCCCCTTCCTTTTTCAATAAATGGTGATCAATTGTTGTCTCAATCTCCTATCTATCCATTTTTAGGACAACAAATCTTTCCCTTGGTTATTTTGTTAATCTCTATTAACTACAGACACCATTTGGTGACACAGTCCCCCCTTCTCTGCACTTTTTGTGTGACAGCCAAGTATCAAGTTATATACACACCAATATTGTTTCAGTGTACTCGATTAGCATTTTAGTGATGTGGTTACACACTTTCATAATCCATATGGTTCTATGTATAAGAATTCATGTTATTTTTTGAGAACCTACAAGGTCTATGTCAATAAGTGGCTTATGTACATATAAATTGTCTTTTTATTTATTTTCTACATTTAGGAATTACTTTGTCTTTTCCTGAAGAAGGCACTTTACATGCCGAAACGCGTGAAGAAAATTACACCGTTCTTCTGAAAATTACTCTTCAATCACTTTTCAAGCCAATTTTTTGTTGTATTATGCACGTTGTTATGTATTGATCTTCTGTGTATTAGTATTTGTCAAGATGATGAAATTATGTCATTGTGTTTATGTTATATGTAATCTGTATGTCGTATATTTATGTACACAAAGCTACCTTTTTATTCAAAATTAATCAAATGATTGACATTTTTATCTTTGCATGAGTACACTGATTCAATCCTTAGGTGTTATGTTCATTTAGATTTATGTATTTATATCCATTGCTACCTAGGTATGTTGTTTTTTCATGAGTTAATTTCCCTGATTTAGGAGTACCTAAATATTTACAGGGGGCCCTTCTTGATACACTAGTAGTCTTATTAAAAGCTTCAAACTCCTGTGGAACACCACACGGGCCTGCCGACACACGCTGCAGCTACAAACACCAAAAGATTTATTAAGAATAGCTCCTTTTGGTCCTGATTTAGTGATAAAATTAAGTTCTATTTTTCTAAACTGGTGGTTTCACTGTTTTGCTGTTAAAGTGTTGAACAAATACTTTACACATTGCATCTTAAGTTAAAACTGACTGCTCCGTGCCAAGCTACCAGAGGGTGAACACAGGATTATTAAGCTTGTGTAGTGACTTACCCTGACTAGGATTGTGATTCCTGTTTGGGCTGGGTGCATACCTCTGCCAAACATAAACCCAATTTCTAATATTGGTGATCAACGGTGAGGATAGGACTTGTATTTGTCATACAACAACTTGGTGCACACTACACATCCACATAGAAGACCATTTAGATTTTATTTTATTGCTCCCTGATTGATATTTTTAATTGTTCCTCAAAATGATGTCTTTGGCTGCTTCTGCTTCTGGAACCATGAAGTTTGAGCTGGCCAGCTGAAAGAGTACACAGTGGCTCAGTTGAAAAACTTCTGCAAGGAGATAAGGGGTTCCTGCCAAGAGTGCCACAAAGAAGGTGGAATTTCAAAAGGTATTGAGGGCCTGAGCAGCAGCCTGCTCCAAGAAGCATAATGGATTGGAAGAGTCAAGAAATGGGTCTTTAGAGGAACCACCTGCAGGGGCTCGAATTTGAGCTCCCTGGGACAGCAAGAAGCAGTGTCTCCTCCCGTGGTCAATCCCCTGAGGTATTGGCTGAGTAGAAGAAGGAGAGGGAATTCAAGTTGCAGATGGTTAAATTAAAAATGGAGGCTGAAGATTAAAAGTCTGCAAGGGAGACCAAAATGGTAGCGACTGAAAGAGCCTCAGCTGAAAAGAAACTACTCCTGGCTCATGAACTGATTCTGAAAAGAGCTTCAAGTCAGGGCCAAGCAGTTCCAGCTGTGATGGTGGCAACATGCATGCAGTACCTGATGGCGATAAAAGGGTTTGTATACCCAAGGATTTGGGGCCCAAATATGTGGTGGGAGATGACATTGATAAGTGGTGTTCAGCTTATGAGGTTGCGCTGAAGATTTACAGGCTTCCCGAGGAGCACCGGGGGGTGGTGAGTCTGTGGAAACACATGCCTGCACTTGGGAGGGACAGACATCCAACATTAGAGGTTAGGGACCAAAACAAGTACACTTCCAAGAAGGCGATTTTGATTGCCAAATGTGGACTGACCCCAGAGAAGTATTACCAAAGATTCAGGGACAGTCAGAAACACCCCAACCAATCCTTTATAGATTTTGTTGATATCTTCAGGAAGGCACTGAATGGCTGGCTGAGGGGCAGCAAAGTAAATGATTATGTTGGGTTTTACAATTTAATCATTATAGAGCACATGCTCAGAATTTGCTTTACCGAGTTGCGCCAGCATGTAGTTGACAGTAAGCTCTGACCCCAGGAAACCTTCTGAAGAGACAGACCTCTGAGCTAGCACCAGAGTGACCAGAATGGTATCTGGCGGGACACAAACAAATATGATCAGGGTTTCCAAAAGAGAAACACTTAAAAACAAGGAGTTCTTAAAAGGCCACCCAAATAATTCCCAAAGGAGTAGTAGTAACAAGTCCCAGTCTGATCCAATAAAAGAAGGGGTTATTTGATCATAAGTCAGGGAAGTTAGTATCGCAATGTGCAGACTGCTATAAATATGATCACTATAAGGATGAATCTAAAATTCCCAAGAGCGCACGGCACCCCCATCGGTAGGCAGGCACCTGGATTGGCGAAGGAAGCGTTCAGGGAGGAGGTAGCCCCAGATAGATTTGGGGATTGGATAGAGATAACACTAGTGTCCCTGGGGCATCGAGAAATTATGCAAATTTCACACATGCCTGCAAATACTTCCAAGTATAGGCAGTGGATCACCATTAATGGACAACGTGTGAAGGCTCTGCGAGAAACAGGCGCCAGCATGACAACTGTCAAGTGTCAGCTGATGTCTGCAGAGCAGGTCCTACTGAACACATTCCACCGAGGCATAGTTGCTGACAATCGTAAGAGCCATTTACCGGTGGCTCTTGTTCCTTTTTGAGTGGGGAGGGGGTCTCAGGGTGGGGTTGGGGACTCAGGTTCTGTACAAGTTGCTGTGAGCCCTGCCGTGCCTTTACATTGTCCGTTAGGCAATGACGTGGAGCAAGCTACCTGCAGGGAGGTATACCTCAGGTCTCTCATGGAGATTAAGAGATTGCCTGCATGGATCTGTATGACCACACAAGCCATGGCTGCCCAGAATGGGAATCAAGGAAGTCTGGAGCCTGGAGAGCTGCCTAGGAGAGGGGCAAAGGGTGCAGGAAACCTTGATAGGGTCCCTCAAGAGGAAGCCCCTGAGCGCTAGGTGACCTAACTGAGCTTGCCAGCTGGCAGGTAGAGGGTGGTTCCACCAGGGAGGAGTTTTGCCAAGTGCAGAAGGAGTATTCCACTCTTGAGGGCTTGAAGTGCCAGGCCTCAGCCCATGCGGCAGGTGAAGCCTCTGGGGATCACCTAATCTAGTGGGAGAGCAATCTCCTTTAGAGTGAGCCCGAGGTTCCTGGTGCTGGGGGAGTCTATGTGCTGGTGGTCACCCAATGCTACCAGACCTTCCTAATGGGCCATGCACATAACATACCCTTGCCAGGACATTTGGGGAATGACAAGACCTTGCCAGGTGAATAGTGCATGAAGGAATGCTGAACATTCATGTTGTTAACTCTTGTTGAGTAGAACTTCTTAAATGAAGTGGTCTTCTTAATGTATATTTTGAACAAGAGAGTAATTGTGTACAGATATATGGTACAGAAACTTGTTCGGTACGAACAATCTATGTTGCAAATGTTAAGATACATGCTTTCAGTTGTATTAGACCACACCTTAGTTGATATCATTTATCATTCACAGATAGCTTCCCTTATCTGGTGCTGGATAAAGAACCGGTGGCAGGTCTTCAAGCACTTGGAGTAGCAGATGCAGAGAAGTACCACAGCATCTTCATTTCTCTCTTTCTTTAATTTAACCCCTCTTTCCCTTGGGGGCAACCAAGCAATCAACAATGGGCCATTGTCGGACCGTATCTTGTCAGGGAGGCCCATCTTGCAAAAGCCCAATCGAGGAGAGCTTTGACCGACAGGAATGCTGTGGATGTCACTACATTAACGATCGGGAACTTGGAATGAGAGTCCATCAAAACCACGGTGCTGCGCCCATCGGGAAAACATCCAAAGTCGATACTGACTTGAGACCACGGCTCGCGGCAGGGATCTTCTGTTAGAATGGGATAATGCTTGGGGTCGCCTCCAGTGATGGCACACCAGTGGCATGCTTGGATCATGTTGTTGACCATTGTGAGAAGTTGGCCTGGTATATGCTGTCCACTAGTTATAGTGGGCACCCTGTACAAGTCCAAACAACCCCTTATTGGTTATAGGTTAAAGACAACCTTTATTGAAAGCTATCCTAGTGGTAGCTATGGACAGCAGCCTTCAGGCTAAGTCTTGAAGGAATGTAAAGCAGCTTGTTTTACCAGTCTATAATCTCTTGAGTCACTAAATGAAATATATCCACACCAGGTATATATATAAAATATATGTATTTATTACTAAGCACACCCTCCTAGTCTCTATATGAGACTAGAGGTCAAAACACATAAGTTACCCTGTATAGGCCTTTGCTGAGATCACTGCGAACTCTCCACAGCTGTTGTCTTGTCGCCTTGTCCTCCGTGTTAAGTGTCGGGGCTCTGTCCAAAAAGTGTTGCCACCTTCGATCAATTAGTGCATTTTTGGCCTTTTCATCCAATGTTGTTTCAGCCCCTATCTCCTCCAAGTTCAGGGCTTTGAGGCAGGCTTCCTGTGTGATCATTCGCACGAGTTCTTCGGTGCCTTTCTCATCAGCAGTCGCTGTCTGTCGTTCCAACATGATGGGGTGATGTGACAGGAAGCGAGCCGGGTTGTTGGCCCCTGGCCGAAACATTACTTCAAAACAGTATGCCTGTAGCTGTATTGCCCACCTCTCGGTCCTTGGTTTAGACAAGTGTGTCGTCCCTGCAAACAATGGGATCAATGGCTTATGATCCGTTATGACCCGAAAGTCTCGCCCATAGAGATAGAGGTGAAAGTGTTGGCAGGCCCACTTGATGGCGAGGGCCTCCCTCTCTATTTAGGCATATCTTGTCTCGTTTGCTGACAGCGCTCAGGTGGCATAGGCCACGGGGACCTATTCTCTGTTGGGGGTCTCTTGGAAAAGGATGACACCTAGCCCGACGAGACTGGCCTCAACAACCACCTTTGTGCGCTGTCCTGGATGAAAATATGCCATTACCGTCTTGTCTACAGGGCCTCCTTGATGGCTTGGAATGACTTGTGAGCCTCGTTGGTCCAGTTCCACTGCATCCCATTCTCATTGAGAGCTCTCAACGGTTCCGACAGGGATACCAGATTCAGGATGAAACAGCCACAGTACGTGGCCATCCCCAGAAAGCTGCAGACTTCAGTCGGGGAGGTGGCCACCTGCAGTGAGCGAATGGCAATGGCTTTCTTCGGGTCGACGTGCAGCCCCTCTCCAGAGAATACATAGCTGAAGAAGTTGACTGACTCTCTGTAGAAGGAGAATTTCGATTTGGTGAGCGTGAGGCCACAGTCTACGAGCTGTTGGAGCGTGTGTTTCAGATGCATGTGGTGTTCCTCTAGGGTTCCCGAGAAGATGAGCATGTCATCACTGAGGTATATCACTCCTCGCAGACAAGATAGCATCTCACAGATGACTTTCTAGAATCCCTCCACTGACGACGACACTCTGAAGCTTAGCCGTTTATATCTACTCACTCCCACGTGCGTGGAGAAGGTGGTTATGTACCTGTTCTCTGGGGCAATTTCAAGTTAGTGGTATTCGACTTTTAAGTCAAGCTTGGAGAACCATTTGGCTCCATTGAGGTCTGCCACTATGTCGTCCATCGTTGGTGTCATGTGTCACTCCCTCTTCACTGCCAGGTTGGGAAGGCGCATGTCGACGCAGAGCCTGATGGCCTCAGGCTGCTTGGGTTTGGGGGCAACGACGAGAGGCGCTACCCATGGGTGGGGCAATAGACTTTCTCAATGACCCCGAGTTGTTCCAGCTTCCGCAGTTCTTTCACTTGGTGGTGTAGGTGAAAAGGTACTTGTCGATACCTCAGGGCTGTTGGCCAGACTGATGGGTTGATGTGTAGTTTAAATTGTTTGTCCTTGAGACATCCAAGGCCCTCGAACAGCACGGGAATCTCCCGCAAGGTGCCATCTGAGTGGGAGTCGTGGACTTGGTTAGAAAAAAAGACCAACTCCAGAACTTCAGCCGTGTGGTAGCTGAGAAGTGTGCCCCTCTTTCCTTCCGTCATGTGGAACTTGTCAGTAATGCAGTGCCCTTTGCTGGCCACATCCACCACAGTCACCCCTCTGAGGGGAAGCGGCTCGGTCCAGCCATATGTTTAGATCTTTGCCCTGGATGGCTAGAGGGGAGGCCGGAGAGAGAGCCGTTCATACTGCACACTGTCCATGACATAAAGGATGCTCATGTGTCAATGAGTGCCTCTACTCTGGAGCCAGCCACGAGGATGGAGCACATTGGAGGCAGCCTGCGGCGCTGGCCTGCGCAGCTGACAAATGACATGACAAAGACATTTTCGTCGTCCGCTTCCATATCAAACTCTGGGACTGATGACGTGGCATCTTTTTGTCCCAGGGGGTCTTTCACGGACAACTGTCTGATAGCAGCTGAAGCTCTGCGTTGACTGCTGGCCATGCTCGAACATCCGCTTCTGCACACTTTGGTGAAGTGGTTTAGCTTACTATACCGGAAGCATGTTTTGTACTTTGCTGCAGTTTCTGCAGGCCCCTTTTGTGGGCACCCTTGGGCTTGCACGTGGTGCCATGGGGTGTCTTTGAATAGTATCCAGCCTCGCCTCCAGGATGGACAGTGTTTGAGGTGGTCCCGACATGGCCGGGTGCATGTTAAAGGCTGCCTCTATTTCGTCTGCTTCTGCTTTTGAGAGTTCATGTGACCTTGCTAGTACAAGTATTTCGTCCAACGACATCTCCGGTTGTCTAAGGATCAACCGGTGTAGTAACACTGACCTGCATCCTTCTATAATCTGTGCCCATATGTCCTCCCGTTGATCCTGAAATGTGCAGGAGCTTACCAATTTCCTTAAGCGGGCATAGAAGATGTCAATTGACTCAGTCTCTGCTTGTTTCACCTGGCGCAACTTAAATGGCTCAAAATCAGGATTGATTTGTGGGTCGAAGTGTAGATTTAGTGCAGCCAAAGCAGCCTCATAGTCATTAGAGGCCCCTGTGTTCGGGAGCATTTCAAACAGATCATACAGTTCTCCACCTCCATAGCACATGAGTAGCGGTCTCTTGACTGTCCCATCTGTTTCTTTCATGCCAGTGAAGTAGTGGTCCAGTGGCGATCCATGATTTCCAGCCTGGGGGCGCTTTCGCAGGGTCTGTGAGCCCACTGAATGGTGGGAGGGGGGATACTTCTGCATGGCTTCGCTGTATGGGTGGGGGTGGCTGAGCAACACCTACCTGTGGTCCAGCACCTCCGGCCCGGACTGGTTGACTCATGACTGTGTTTGGGAGTGTCCAGGTACTCTGCTCTTTGTTCCCTTTTGCGGTTTGATAGTATTTGTTTATTCCACCTGGCTTCTGGCTTGAGCTGTGGTGTTTGTCCTGTAGCCCATGTGTCCCTTTACCATTCTCATGTCCTTCTATTTTTTTTCTTTTGGGGTTCAGGTCACCCCATCTTCTTCCTTGCGCTTCCCTTCGTTTACCTACTCTTCCTGGTTGTGCCCCACTGATGTACACCTTGCATTTATTTGTGCTCAGTCCTCTTATGTTTTTGATTTTTTTTATTCGTAGAGGTCCCTGTGAGCTGGTGGGGCCTTGCCTTTCTGCAGGACTCCTTTCCATCTGCGCTGCCTGCTGTGTGGAAGGGACATGCCGGAGCGGGTGTGTAGAGGAGCGTAGAGAGGGAGACAGCGCACATGCCGCCCGCCTCCAGGTGAGCATGCGCTGCCTCAGTGCACTGACCTGGGGAATCTCTGACGATCTGGCTCGTCTTGCCAGGAGTGGCGCCATGGGTCTTCCGGTGTACGCACCTGCTTCCAGGAGATGCCTGCAGGCCACAGTGCTGCCAGGGCTTGTCAGAGACTCTGTGGAGAGGAGGGGTGGCAATGGTGGGTCTCTTGAGGGCACGACAGGAAAACGGTCCGGTGGACCTGGAGGAGGGAGAGGCATCACTGAGCACACAGGGCTGATTGACCTGCATGCAACGGTGAATGCGTGGTTACGAGACCGCTTCGTCTGCAGTGTAGTGACAGGGTATCATGGACCCCAGTGCCACGTGGTGAGGTCTACGTGTAGAACCCTCTGCTGCACAAAACACTTACACATACCGCAGTTACAGTTAGGGGCGAAGACCACGAGTGGTCATGCACCCATTTATTTATACCCTTCGTGAGCCTGCCCTCCGAGGTGATACAAGGTGCAATATTGTATAGTGCGGGCCGGGTGGCTCCCACACTACAGATTCCATGAATAAAGTGAGCTGACAATAAAATAGTTTTGAGAACATCACCAGGATTTACATTTCCTTCATATTTTCTCACTTGCAAAGCAGGGAGATCCCTTGTAGTTCTAGACCCCTCTAGATGTGCCCCTCTCCTCCCCCACTTTGTGAAGGTGTGCTTTCATTTAATTTCCTTTGCTAGTAATTAATTCCGAGCCTGTCTCGGGATTTGCCAATCTGTTTACTTATATTTCCGTTTGCTGTTTCTTCGCTGGCTTAGGTTGTAGCCGCTCTTTCTTTCTGTACATCCAACTCATGCAATGTTGTCAGCGCGATAGTCCTTGCAAGACATTTTGCTGACTTCATGTCACATGTTTACGTGACTGGTTTGCGTAACGCTGTATCCAGAGTCTGTTGTACGTGTGGAGCAACTGACTGAGTGGTGGCGGTGTCCGTGGGACGTGGAACACCAGGAGCAGAAGCTGGTGTGAGCAGAGAGTGAGGCAGAGAGGAGCAGCATGGTGCAGCTGAACGGCAGCGATTGGCCATCGCAAGGGTAGAATGCCGGGATCCTAAGTGAGTGTCCCGTGGCTGCACAGCTCGCGCATTGACCCACTGCTCCAGGCCACTAAGTGCTGTGTTGGAGATGCGAGGGGGCCAATGGTTGAGCAGAACAGTGCTGAGGGTCGTGATGCGGCCGAGTCTGCCTGTGCTCCACCATCCCATCCCATCCCATCCTTACCTAGCGGCACACCGGCAGTAACAGTAGTTTTAGGTGGACGGTGCCTCAGGATCCTAGGGGCAGATCTACTTGAGCTGTTGAGTTGGCCCGCTGAGCAGGGGGCTGCAACATCGTGCCTGCTACACCCATCGCCTTACCAACCTCTTTAACAGCCCTTGCAAGGAGCTGCAATCTGACCCCCAACACCCCAAGCCTCGAGCCCTGGGTGGATCCTGGGGAAGGCAGCTCTGTCAGTGCGGGAGGACCGGTTGGTGGTGATTGGCGAATTGGAGGCAGAAGGATAAGAACAAGGTGAGGCAGGGAGTGTGGATAGCAGGCCAGCAGGCTAGAGTTGCTGAGGTAGCCTGAACAGTAGGGTTGCTCGCTTTCCTTCCCTCCCCCCAGCATCCTTGTACCGAGACAAGGACCACAATACCATGCTGCTCAAGAGTTGCTAAAGACCCTTATTTTGGCAGAGGATTAAGTGACGTTTGATACAGTAAAAAAGAGCCACCAAGCCCTTATTTGGACTTAATCAGATGGCCGGCAACGATTGCGCTGATTACGTCTACCAGATCGTGGAGGTGACCGACTTGCAGAGTATCAGCAGTCGTGCGAGCTGATACAAATACAAAAACAGCCCTGGTACATACTGCAGATGAAGACAACAACAAAACAGGACAGCCAGAGCTGCAATCTGCTTTTAGCAAAACTGTCAGTGAAAGCCCATCAGATAGATTAGACGCAAAACAAGAGCCTCAAGCCCATGACATCTTAATGAGCTCTTTTTCTCAGGCCTTAGGGCAAGGCAATACTGTCAGCTCACAAAACCCCCAACTAAATAGTAAAGACTCCGAGCTCTCATGGCTAAATTCAAGTCTGCCAGACACATGTGCGGATATTTCAAAGAATAGGAAACTCATAGTAGACACGTAAGTGGTACGGATGAAGAAACGGAAGATCAGCTATCTAACTCAACCAACAACAGCAGACAAGACAATAAAGCAAGTCAGAGCAAAATAAATCTAGATCACCTTCTTCGGCAACTAATGAAGACTACACCTAGTTCAAAGAAAAGAGATCTTGAACCAATTTCATTAACTTATCCCAAGCAAAACAAAAGACCTAGCAGCAATTCAGATAACGAGACACTCAATAAGTACAGCGATATAAATGTTCAAATGGCTCTCATCACCCCACTACTGCAAGCATTAGAAACATCAACTGAGACTATGATAATGCAGTCTAATAAACTAGATGTACAAATAGATCTAATGAACATCATTAAATCACATATTGCAGGAATACACCTGAAACATGACAACCTAAATAACCGAATAACAAAATTGCAATCAGTTTGTTCTCCGCAGGATCCTGCCTGTACATGTGGACCAATATTAGATAAGCTGCGTTTCCTACCAACACTATTAGGACAGATCCTTAGCCTCAACAAACTCTTGGTCAACCCAGGGACTACCCAGGGACATAAAATCTGATGCAATGGGAAGACTGATTTATCCGCAGGTAGATGTAAGTACTCTCTTGGAACTCAAAAATGATACTCGATTCCCTTCCGCAGAAACGGTAGATTGCACAAGCTCAGAACAAATGTCAATACAAAATGTCATGTCAGGGC
Source organism: Triturus cristatus (assembly GCF_964204655.1). Lineage (NCBI taxonomy): Eukaryota > Metazoa > Chordata > Amphibia > Caudata > Salamandridae > Triturus > Triturus cristatus. Next base: position 215,571,152 of record NC_140590.1, read on the forward strand.
AACCTAAAATGCCTACCCAATCTAGAAGACAAAAAAAAGGGAAAGGGAAGCAAGAAATAAAAAAACAGAGCACGAGACCCAATTAGGAATCAGAGTATATCCTACCTTTTCTAAATCCCAGACTGGTTCTTCTTTAGAAGAACATTGCATGGCAACTACAACAGTTACCCCTTTGCCTCGGACTACCCCTTCAAATGCGGGGACAGGTGATGAGAACACAGATAAGACAGAAGCCTCTAATAATTATAACAGGGGCACTACTGCCACTAAAAAAGATGTCCTGTTTCCTAAGCAAGCCAATGAGGGGATGAACTCAGAAGATCTTATCTCTCCCCCCCAAACAGTCAACCCCATATCATATAAAGACAACTTAAACGCTGAGCCTCCAAGAAAGCATTTGGTCAACACAGGACATCAGAAAAAACAACTCAACAGTTTCAAATGAAGTGGCCCACGATGAGGAAACTGAAACCCACAAGACAGCTACCCCAATGATACTACAGACACAAGTAGAGAAGCAAAGTGAGAATTAGCAAAGGAGAAAATGTACCACCTTCAATACAACTAGCATCAATGAATTCACAGACTTTGCCCAATGCCCAACATCAGTCACTGGAACCAGCAGAAAATTGGAAATCGCCCAAATACACAATTACAACCTTGAAACGAAATGAACATCCTGACATTGTAGATGCAATACCCCTATCCCAACAGCACACAATCAGGGAAGTTAAAAGCCAATGCTATCCAGAAATTTCCAACACTCATACCTCCCATTATAAAGCAGTCCTGCTGATCACCACAAGAGCAATTAGGTTTCCACATTCAAAATCAGAAAACAATTGTTTTAAAGTTCTGCAAGGACAAGGATACAACAAGGGCTACAACACGAAGTAATCAGGCCATGCAACAGATAATATGGACGCCTGAATATGATTCACAAGGCAGTCATGACATTCTGAACAGAAGTAACATCTTGAGACTCATGGTCGAAATACTGGAACTAGAGCACATACACACGTCATACCTACTGGCAGTACAATTCCTTACAGTGGACGAAAAGCTTCTAAAGAACAATCCCTAACTACATTAAAGACGGCAGAGACTGCACACTTAATTTTAAATAGCTCTGACCGATTTGCAGCCTGGGTTATACAAATATCAACACCGATCATACCCGCTATCCATTTCCCTTGAACGAATTTCAAATGCTTCAGACCAAACAAAAAAAATCAAACCAAACAGCAGGAACAAAACAGGTCTACTCTATTTTACAAAACGCTAAAGGTCTGAGAGGCATTGACCAGACCTCAGATACATCAGCTAAAGATCTGCATGATCAAATCGATTTAACTCCAAATCAATGGAACAGGCTTCCTAGCATTTTTAACAGCAGGAGAACTGACCGACAAAAGGAAGAAGAAGCAGGTACCCCTGAAAGAGGCATTATACATATACTATCATGGAACATAGGTGGAGCAAAACCACTTCTTGAGAAGGGCTTTCCTCTACAGGAATGGGCTAGTTGCGATATAATAGCTCTGCAAGAGGTTTGGTCACTGGAAGAACATCCAATAGTTGGATTTACTCATTATTCAGTAGTAACAGAAAAATGTAAACAACAAGGCCGTGCAAAAGGTGGGCTGGTGTTGCGGGGATTCTCCTCATGCACAGAACTATGCGCAGGAAACCAGGACCTCAGTGAATTGTGGTGTACTAAAAAACTCACCTCAGTACCTAGAACCCCTATCCGACTAGCATCAGTATCTCATTCGTTCTCTGTACTACAGCGAAGCTACCAATGATTAGACAACCGAGAACAAGCGATTTAGGTTACTCTCTGGAATGGTGGGAATCAAGAACACCTTTTCATTGTATCAGTCCACAATGTGAGTAATCAGAGACACGGAAAAGTTTAAAATGTTTATTTTTAACTACGTGCTCTAAGATGCAGTATTTTGGCTAACATAAACAAACAAATGATTAGAAATAAAACCATCAGCATTGTTACAATTCCATAAAACACAAAGGGAGAAATCATATTATAATGATAGTGGAAACAGGTCCTATAATACCTTGTGTACCACCCTCCCCTGGCTATAAGCTAGTTTTATAATAATAATAGAAGGTCTCTAGGTTTGAATGGGGAACCCCATAGCTCCAAGATCAACTTAGGTGAATCACATCACAGTATCAGCAGTTCAGCACTGCTCTCTGTGTCTGGAAAGGTTTACTCCAAGAGTGCCAGCATCATGCATGCAATGCAATATTAAAGGCACCCGAGTTTCAGATATTTGCAGCTGTGTGCTTGTTGTGTCTAGAATGTGAGCCGATCAACCTGGATTCAATAGCATACATTGTTATTTGACCTTGACGGTTTCTGCACTCAGTGTTCAGACTAACGTCGCGGTGTAAGTCTAGAGATGTGAAAAACAGACCGTTCTCATGTGAAGAAAAAGCAAGCAAGCTGTTTTACTTATAATAACAGCTACCTGTTGGAGTCAAGAAGGGATTAGTAACTGTATGCATCTCAATGGCAATGTCAGGCCTGTTAGTATTTGCCGGAGCCAAAACAGAATTTCTCAGCATTGCTGGACAAGAGACCGCTGGAGCCATACTAAGAAGAATCAGCCACTTGTTGTAGTTTGACATTGTCAATGGAGATGTACCTGTTATCCTTGCGACCAGGAAGTGGAGGTAAAATGACTGTTCTTGTACCCTGCACGCCAAGCACTGGCACAGATGCACGATAAGAGGGGCCAAACTCCTTGTTCTCCACCTTCTCACGGACCACGTCACCAACTCGAGGTAGCCAGACAACTACCAGAATCTGAAGTGCAGCATCAGTTCTGCAGGGCAAGTGTTCCTTTGCAAGACTGTCTCGAGTCTCTTGTAGATTCTGTAACACAGCAGCCTGATCATCTACGTCGAAGGGTGCGGCCGACGCCACCATGTCCAGACCATCAAGGTCCGGGACAAACATTTTTATGCCAAAGAGCATTTCGTGTGGGGTCCGCCCACCCAGAGACCTTCTAGGGAGATTATTAAGTGCACGTTGAACGCTATACAAATGGGCCAACCAGTTCCTGCCAGTACCTAAAACCCTAGCTGTCAATGATTGCTTTAAGTTATGGTTCATTCGCTCCACAACAGAATTGCCCTCAGGCTGGTATGGAGAAAAAAATTTCACTTGGAAACCCAAAGACCTCATGGAATGCTTGTAAGCTTTAGAGGCAAACACCGGACCTTGGTACAAATGGAGGGTACCACATGCAAAAATTCCCACGAAGACACGTAAATTCCTGATGAAAGTTCAAGCATCAACACTCCTTTGTGGCCAGACCCATAGAAAACTTGTGCATGAATCCACTGCAACTAAGATGTACTTATACGCAGTATCAGAGGAGAAAGGACCGCAGTGATCTAAATAAACACACCCAAGTGGTTTCTAAGATATGTACAACTGTGTTTGAAGTGGACGCGCAGCCGTCGAAGGTTTAATCTGCTGGCAAATATCACAAGTATGGACATAATCACAAGTCTGTTTATATAATCCGTGCCACCAGTAACGTTGTTGTAAGATAGTAACAGTCACTGAGACACCTGCATGGGCTGAGGCCATACCTTCGTGAGCGGCTGTTATCAAGGAAAATCTGAGGTTCGCGTTGGGAATCAACCTGTCACCAACGTCATTAATTCTCAGATAGGGAACTTTATCAGGACAAATGATAAGAGTATTTAGAAGGGCATCCTCAAGGGTAATTATCACCCTTCTCTGTTGCAGCAATGGCTGCCAAGATGTCATCATCAATCTTACTTTTGGGTCTTGCAACTGCTGCTACTAGATATGTGGCCACTGCTGTTTTCACTGCTTCATCAGCTAAACCGTTGCCAACAGTGTGTACCCCTACGTGCTGGTGACCAAGAGTATGAATTACATTCAAGAGCGGCAGACGTTGTTTAGGATCTGCGACTCGAATCCAAAACATTTTATGATTGATTGTGCTACCTTTGGAATCACGATATTCATTTTGAGCCCAAAAGAATAAATTGTCGTTGAAAGAATGAACACAGTAGTATGAGTCACTTACAATAAGAGCAGTCACTCGAGGATCAGCTAACTCTAGTGCAAGCACCAGAGCACGAAGCTCTGCCAACTGGGCAGTACAATCACCCAATGTCTGCATATGCACGACATCAGACTTGAATTCTCCATTCACAAAAATAACCAGCCACTATTGCGCAGGCCACTGAATAAGCATGCTTAGATTCCGTCGCCGGTTGCGCCGAACCGTCTGTGTAAATGATACAATGGTAATCCTCAAGCATTCGCAAGGACAGAGGAGCAGGATGAAATAATTCATACTGCAAATACTCCTGAGTCTGCAATAAGGCATCAAAGATGAATGTGACATCAGGAGATGTCAAAGAAGTCGCCCATTGTATCCAACATGGATGCAAAGCTTTAGAATTAGGTACACTGGCCTTTGTCACTGCCTCAAGGGCAGGATATGGTGTGACAACCAACATGCATTTCCCTTGCGATAATGCTCTCTCTTTTAGAATCGCCATCTGTACTGCAGTTAACACCTTCTCGATGGTGGAAAAGCGCATTTCAGCCAAAGTGTACAAGTGTGACTTGTAAGCAATAGGGATGTATCTCCCTAATTAAATGTCAAGTACGTGAAACCCACTGCGCCAGGTACAATTCTGATTACGAGGCTTGTTTAGTTATCACGTGTCAATAAGTATTTAGAAGCAAGAAGATCAGCCTGCAAAGAGTGCAGTATAGCTGAATGTCTGGCAGCCAGCAAGATATGGTAAAAATAGGTTGTACCAAGGCATATAGCGGCTTTACACGCTGGGCATAATTGGGAATGTAAGTACGCCTGAAATTTTTAAAAAACAGCAAAGATTGTAGTTTTCTCAGAGTTGATGGAGCGCACAAACATGCGCATTTCTCCAGGAAGTGAGGTGCCAAACCTCGTCCTTCGTTGTTGAGTTCATAGCCCAAAAACAACACTGTATACTCTGCAATGTGTGATTTTGTAAAGTTAAATTTGTAACCGAAGTCCGCAAACATGACAATGATGTGGGCAACGCGACACAGATGCGGCCATAATTCGTAGTCTGTGAGATAAATATCATCAACATATGAGTCCGCATCAGGGTCAATGCTCTCTAACAGAGAGACTACACGTGCAGCAAAGACATCTGGACTGTTTCTGTAGCCAATCGCTAATCTTTTAAACTGTTTTTGTTTGCGGCCAGAAGTAAAGGCTGTCCATTGACTACTAATAGAGGACAGGTTATGGCTATAAAAGCCATTTGAGATGTCAAGTGTGGTCTTAAACCTTTTTCTCACGGGACTATCAACGAGGGCAGAACTGTGGGTGTTTTGTACCGCGCACGTCCGACAATGAGAGTTCAAATGCCGATAATGCAAAACTAGGCCGTACGACCCATCAGGTTTGGTTACAGTGAAAAGAGGATTATTCATGGGTGACACACGTTTCAATTACGCCTTGATATTCCAATTGTTCAAGGATTTCTGCGATGTGAGATCTAGCTTCTCGTCTCATGGGATATTGAGGTTGTGGCTGTGGCATAGACCATAACGGAATCTCATCGCTTGGCGACAATTTATCCCACCCAGCCTGAGTACGGTACAACGCCGGAGCAAGCACCTGTGCCCACTCTTCTGCAAAGTTCTGAGCTTGCTCCTTCGGCACTCTGTGCGTGAAAGATGGGAAGATTACCTCCTCCCCTCTAGGAGGGGCCAAAACAAAAGCTAGAGGCCAGTCCGCCTATGCTAACAAAATGTCATGCGTAGAGGTCAGATTTTCCCAAAAAATCCCTTTTATTTTATGCTGCATGTCACCTTCAATTAAAAGGGTTATGTCATATAGTCTGTCAGGGGGAGCCACTCTAGTGTCAGCAGTTTCTGCAGTAATAAACATGTCAGTTGCTGTCGCCTTCAGATATGGACGCAGTGCTTGCCGCACTATTGAAACCACCGCTGCGCTGTGCTCTCACTATCTGTGGCATACCTCGCTGTTAGTGCAGCAACTTTCTTTTTCTGAAACGGATGTTGTTGATGGGAAAAGTCATCCTGCTTGCTTTTACCATCAGCAGGCGGGGCTGCTCACATCCTTGAGGGGCACCACGACCTCTGCTGCGTTCACCTCCACCGGTTTGCAAGACCGATGTTTCCTATGAAGAACGAGGAGAACGTTGATCAGGAACCTGAAATCTATCAGGAGACCTAATTTGTCTGCAATCGCGCAATTCATATGTGCGTTCAGCAGTCACTGGTATTGGTGATGCGGGATGTGACCCCTGTTTCTGTTGCTGCTTCCCCTGTTTTTTACCTTTCCAATTTTGTTTAGGAAAAACAGGACGGTCTTCTTTCGTAGACTTAACCGTCTGAGTTTGCGGTTGCACTATTGTTTTAGCAAAAGGCTAAAACCCCCAAACTATTGCGGCCAATGGTCTTATAAGCCTCCACAATAATTCTGGCAATTACCATGACAGGACGTGGTCAACGAGGCGCAGCGCATTCGAAACCTGAAATCTACCTTGACATTAGCAAGGATGAGATCATCAACTACGTCGAACACGCCGACAAGCCTCATTCCCAAGTCACCCGCCGCCTCCGGACTGTGCTCATCCTGAACACGCTTAATCACGGAGGGTAATACATTCATAGATGGTGTGCCGAAGCACTTCGCATAGACCGCTGCAAAAACTTTACTCCTGTTCTCACAATCTGTTACCTCAGGAACTAAGTCTTTCTGCAAACTAATTGTAAGAATCCTGTGTTTCTCCAGAGTAGAATTAGGAAATACTGCTTCCAGCTGGTCAAATTTCTCAGCAAGCCAATAAGGCATATCGTCCTTATTCTGGGGGCACTTGCCTTTTACTGAATTAAACATGATGGGACTAATAGTGATCCCAGCCGGTCCAACTGGTTGCATCACAACCCCAGGTGCCCCCACCTGGACATTGCGCAAGACGTATTGCACCAATGCCCTATGTACCACAATCAAGGCGGTATGGAGTTGACGTAAGTCATCCACCGGGGCTTGAAAATATCATGGATGAGGTGTGAACCTGGCCAAGACTGGCCAAGTTGCCCCAGGAATGGACAAGGGACCTAACCGAACCGGAGTTACGGTGTGGGGGAGGGCGCCATTGAACCAAATACGATGCTGCCAAGCGGAAATTGGAATTTTCTGCATCCTATACGGTGTGTAATTCACTGGAACTGCCGTAGAAGTGTATGAGTGGAACATCTTATCATCTGCATTCACCTCCGGAAAAGTAACCCTAGAGTAAAACAGGTCATAGGGGAGCAATGCATCGGCACGCACTACAAAGATAATTGACATTCCATCGTCTGGCACCCCGAACTTCATCAAATGATGCCGGAGAGGTGTGCGACTATGCGCTGCAATAGCAACTTCAGCCATAAGGATGAAGAGAAGAAAAACAATCTATATGAACCGTAGCACTAAAAAGGGTCTGTAATTCAAAAAGAAACCTTTTTAATTGTCAAGCTTGAATGAACCTATAAATTAACTATATAGGTAGGTTTAAACCGTCACAAGAGTGAGGGTGTTGTGGACAAATATAAGCACTACTAAGGCTTCTCAAATATGAGACCAAAACATGAGGTGTGCCATCTTGCGGGGATTCTGCTCATGCACAGAACTATGTGCAGGAAACCAGTACTTCAGTGAATTGTGTTGTACCAAAAAACATACCTCAGTACCTAGAACCCCTATCCGACTAGCATCAGTGTCTCATTCATTCTCCATACTACAGTGAAGCTACCAACGATTAGACAACCCAGAACAAGCGACTTAGGTTACTCTCAGGAATGGTGGGAATAAAGAACACCTTTTTGTTGTTATTCTCATATCAGTCCACAATGTGAGTAATCAGAGACACGGAAAAGTTTAAAATGTTTATTTTTGACTACGTGCTCTAAGATGCAGTATTTTGGCTAACATAAGCAAACAAATAATTAGAAATAAAACCATCAGCATTGTTACAATTCCATAAAACACAAAGGGAGAAATCATATTTTAATGATAGTGGAAACAGGTCCTATAATACCTTGTGTACCACCCTCCCCTGGCTATAAGCTAGTTTTATAATAATAATAGAAGGTCTCTAGGTTTGAATGGGGAACCCCATAGCTTCAAGATCAGCTTAGGTGAATCACATCACAGGATCAGCACTGCTCTCTGTGTCTGGAAAGGTTTTCTCCAAGAGTGCCAGCATCATGCATGCAATGCAATATTAAAGGCACACAAGTTTCAGATATATGCAGCTGTGTGCTTGTTGTGTCTAGAGCGTGGGCCGATCAACCTGAATTCAACAGCATACATTGTTATTTGACCTTGACGGTTTCTTCACTCAGTGTTCAGACTAACGTCGCGGTGTAAGTCTAGGGATGTGAAAAACAGACCGTTCTCATGTGAAGAAAAAGCAAGCAAGCTGTTTTACTTATAATAACAGCTACCTGTAGTGTCGTGTGCAAAAGCAGCTAAGTGGCAAGATGGCGTTAACATCTAAAACGCTTATGCTAACATAGCAATGTGTGCAGGCAAAACACGCAACCGATGGCCCAAACAAGAAAAGGAGAAAAATGCAGTCCTAAGCAGAAGCATTTCAAAACTACGTTGTGCAGAGCCAGCTTGGAACATAAAAGTGACTGGAGATTATAATTCAAATTTGATTTTTATGCCAGATGAAGATGAAATCTTGTCAGCAGACAATACGGTCTGGTGTGTTAAGCAGCAATTTAAAACCAGATCGACACGTGCTGACCAAATTGGTCAGCAACTAACCACCGACCTGGAATATCAAGGCATGAGAGTGATTAATGGAAGATCTGAAGAAGACAACCTGCCTAAAAAAAATACCACGGCCCTAAGGAACAATCAATACTTGACTACAGAATTAAAATGCTCAGCTAGTCCCGTCTCTTGCCTACTTATTCATAAAGTACACCACACTGAGAGATAACTTGTTTCAACATATTGTTTTCAATCTAAACGTGGCAAGATTTCAAACCATCAAGTTACCGGAGGGCGAAATAAACTCAATAAACTTCAAATGTCTTAAATGGACAAATGAAACTAAAACATAATGGTTTTCAACCATAAAAGGTCTCCTGGCTGAATCGGCAAGTGGACCATTAAGCGTTTCCGCTACATGTTTGAAGATCAGCGGCGGGTCGAGGGACTCGGCGTCTTACGGGGGCCAATGATGAAGTAATTTTGAACGCTTTGGAGTTTCACCTATCATAGTGAACATGAGAGATATTTAAATTTGGATCCTAAATACTATTTGAGGATTATATACATTTTAAGTTTTTGTGAAAACACTCACTTCAAGTATGGGATTAATTGAAGAATCCTTCTTATGTAACTTTGGGGATTGAAGAAGGATTGCCGTACGATTGCGAAGTGAATCAAATAGTGATCGTGGTACGTCAGTGATCTGAGCAAGATTGGACTATTTCTATTATTGCCCTGAGGAAGCCCTATACGGGTGAAACGAGTTGGCTGTATTGCTGCTGCTGCGCATGATCATCTTGCGACATTAAAAGAACATACTATATATCAATAAAAAATTTGGACTGAATCACTTACTGTGTATTCTATGCATTCTTTAGTGTTGCCTCTCTGTGTGTTCTCTAAATGTGACCATGACACAGGAGTCAAGCTTTCTTCAACTTTCTGAGTAAACTAACAACAATAATGAGAGCCTCTCGATTAAAGATTATAGGACACGACCATTTCAAAGGTTTATCAAATGAAGTGCAAACATTAAAAAGGGGCCTAAAAAGTACACACATGAAGCTGCAATAAAAAAACAAGCATTTGCAAGGCAATAGGTTTCGCATTTACGCAAGATTGAGCTATTGGCATTGCAATTGACAATTACTTTTATTTATGTTTTGATTTTTAAAACATAAATAAAAGGCCTTGTCATTTACAATGCCAATAGCTCTAAATCTTGCAATTGCGAGACATATTGCATTGCAAATGCTTGCTACAAACTGTGATGTTTAATGCACACATTTTAAACATTCTGCCTCCACCAGAGGATGCTGCAGGACGCCCGGGGTTGGTCGTATGCTAACTGCAGAGACAAAGACATGTGGTTTGTGTGATTTGCAACCCAACCCAAGCCTAGCTGAATACAATGTGTTTTTTTCAGAGCCATATATTTTAGCCTGCACGGTTCTGCTGCAGTCCGTAATTTGAAGTGGAGGGATGTGCTACTCAAAAATGAACGCAGATGGACACAAACGTATACCCTGCCGAAGAGTGACACAGACAAAATCGCAAACACTCTGGTACTACGTAAAGCTGAAACCAAAGGCATGCGCCTCGCCAAAAAGAGAATGCCCATATACCGTTCACGGCAAAATTACATAGAATACAGAACCCCAGGCTCGATAAGTGGCTTGCATCTCCTCCCGCATCTGCAAAAAAAAGAAAAGTAAATAAAAACCACAGAATCTTCTTTCTGTGGTTTTTATTTACTTTTCTTTGAAAAGTACGAAGAGACTTGCTCAAGTTCGGCAGAAAGGATCGGCGATAAGTTTGATGATGTCTCAATATTAAAAGGCTGCATGTCCTGGCTCAATACTTGTTTTTGTATTTTTAAATCTTCATCTGTTTTCCAGTTTTTTATTAAGTTAAAAACAAGTAAAGCGACATGAGCTCCAATTAAACATGCAGCGCGGCTAATGTTGTCCTTGGCCTCGGAAAGCCCATGAAAAAATGAAGAGTGCAACTCTGGGAAGTTTGGTTTGGAATGGGGGGAAGGGAAGGGAGGAGCGGTAGGCTTTCCAATGAGGAGCCAGTAAACAAGCTACCAGCACACCCTCCTACGTCATACCAAACAAAGATGGTGTCGGCCTGTCCAGACGGGTCATCCAAAAAATGGACAGGGCGGTAACAAGGAAGCCCGATTCCCAATCACATGCCAGCATTTACCCTAAACGATGACGGCAGCCAATGGAAAAGAGGGGTGGAGCTTCAAGTCCCCTTCTCAAATTGTATCGATTACAAGAAGCCCTTGCATAGAAAGCAGCGCTTTACGCTGCAAAGCCAGCCGAAACCTAAAAAGGGGGAGAAACCCTGGTCCGGGTGTTCCGTGTCTTACATCGTCTGCTCACACCATTTGAGCTAACTCCCAGCTGAGCAGTGCTCCCTCACTGCCTCCGCTTTCCACGCAATGTTTACCATCATGTTTAATTCGAGCGCTGCCCCCATGCGGGCTCCGCTGCTAAATGCTGGAATGGCGTTTCCGTCCCAGCATCTGTGGCCCCCACCAGGCTTCTGGCAGTCTGGTGGCGATCGATAGGGGCTGGAGTTCACAGCTAGATAGGAGCTTGTGCAGTCCAATTCTCAAGGCATGCTGAAGAAGTCCGCCCAACAAATAGACAACCATGTGGGAGAACTGTGTTTTAGGTGGATCTGTACATGTGTACAATCAAAATGCAACCACTCAAAGTAAACATATTTAAGGATTGCTGTGAGCTGTCCTATTCTGTATTTGTGGTGGGAGGAAGCATAATTTGAGTGACAATTGAGCAACCCAACAGATAAAGATGGTTGACTTAAAGCCCTTTGTAATGTATATATTTTTTGTCTGAATGATTGGAACACAAATGACATCCTAGTATACATATGCATTAGAAGTCACTGGTAAATTCAAGTACATTCATACTTACTATTAGGAAGCTTTTTGTAATGGCACTTGCTCATCTTAAAGCCCACACCCAGCCCCATGCCGTGTTATGTGGTTGGAAGAAGCAAAATGTCAGTGTAGCAAAGCAATAAAGATAATTGCATTTGATGAATGGTTCATACATATGTGGGTGTTTTTTTACTATGGATTTTTCTTGAGTCGGGCAAGACGTTCACAAACCTATAGTACCTCAAAAGTTTCCTGTTGAGTCCAAATCCTCAAAATTATTTAACAAATATGCAGTGAGTCTTCACAAACCTGCAGTATCTCAAGTCATTACTTCATCTATAAGTCGTCTATAAGGTGATATTGCATCTCTAGTCAGATGACCTAGCCTGGAAATTAATTCATGAAGCTGCAGTACCTCAAATGTTTACTTTGAGCCCCTTTCAAGTCCTATGTATGTATTTAAAGTGACGTTCAGAAAGGTGAGTGGTGTGGCTTTTACTTATATATTTGTATATACACATTTACCATTTTAATAATTTATACTTGTTTTCCATCCAATATAAATATGCCAAAGCTGGTTTAAGATAGTGAGTTGATATCATAGGCTTCAATTTAAGAAAAAATACTTTATTAAAGTGATGACACCCTACTCTACATAGATACTAGTAGCCACTGGGGAATACAAGTCCCTGCAGTTGTTTAACAAAGGGGGATTTCTTTATTCAGCGGCTGTGTTGTGAAAAGCTAAATGCAGTCTCTCAAATTGAAGGTATCCAATGGCTGGAGCTGGCCGACCCAATATCTTGTACTGTGTGGAGGGAGCATCATTATTTTTTGGGAAAAGCAAAGACCAGCAAGACAGCTAAAGCTATCTTTAGGCCAGATATAAAAAAGCAATCATAAGAGTGAACAATTATTTTCTCTTTTAGCCTACAACTGTACTTTTGTTGATGACATTTCTAGAAAAAAAACACTCACTTCATTGCACAGTGTGTTTTACCATTCTATGAGAAATAAAATACAGTTTTTGCTTTTTTCTCAGACACCCATCAAATAAGAAATATTCTGTATTTTTAAAAGAGCAACAATTTGGGCCCAGTGTGAGTGGTGTGGTAAAATGAAGGCAAACTCTTTAAGCTTTCTCTGAGTTTTAAGTAGATTTCGTATTTCACAACTAACTCAAGCCACATCTAGGAGTGTGTTTGCGCTAAAAGATGCTGATGGATTTAACCCCTTATCCCTAACAGAAGACATCCTGGTGAGTCTAAAACTCGGACGAGCACATCTGTAAGTAGATATTGCTTCTAGGTGAAATAGTCCAACCATATGTCCTCATTTTCCAAACTAGTTTTTATTGTAGCGTATCACTCTTGCTTTATCTTTCTACTTGGCCTAACGGCTAGGGCGGTCGTCCTCGAATCGGGGAACCGGGTTCGAGTCTTGGCAATGATGCTGACCATCCTGTGATTCTGGACAAATCACTTAATCTCCCGTGCCTAACAAAAACTGAATGTGTACTCATGTAACGCAGCTGGTGCTATGTAAAGTGCTCTGATACCCGATACCGGGTCAAATTCGCGCTATATAAAAGTACTAAAAAGTTATCTTTGCAAGATGTTGTGCTTTTTGTGTTTGTTTACATCTACGCCAACGTTGTTTTGCAGAGTTAAACATTGCGCGTTACTAAGTTATATGTTGTCTTTGTGGCTAAATATGAAAGTGATATTGAGTGGCGAAGAGGCTTGCAGGGCCTTGCAGATGCTCCGATACTTTCTGATATCGAAAATATCCTGGTGAGGATGCAACATCTAATATACACTAGTGCCTTCATGGAAAAAACTAAAATTATAGTGTGTTGCTTTTTCTCTTTCAGTAATGCGTTTCTCAACAGATTATACTGATTGGTAAATGCATTTTTGTAACCAGTGTGCACATTCACCATTGTATAACATTTTCACATGAGCAAGGTAGAACTAAAAAGATGTCCTTTACCGCTCGGACTGCCCCTACCCTCCCATAACTTTTTCTGCTGGGTCTTCTCATGAGATAACTTGCTGAGGAATTGTTGGAATAATGTATGGCCCATGTTTATTCATAAGCACGGCGATTACGCAATGAAATCCCGCCTCAGCCATTGACCTCTGCACAGATACTGCACGCACCACCAGCTCCTGTGGCGAGAGTTATATATGATGTGCAATCTGCACGCTTCTTTGATCTTTTCTGATGAGCAAGTGACAAACGTGACAAATTGCACAAGGACAATTTATGTGCATTGAGGTCAGTGGCTGACCCCATTCGTTTCAATTACTGTAACTGCACCTCTGAAATGTAATTTAAGTCGTAAAAGGGACGCGCATTATTGCCCGTGACAGATTCCATAAAGGCGCCTTGCTGATGTAAACAAAGTAGAGATGGGTTGCTGTCTTCTCGACTGATGTTTACATTGTAGTTATAGCGTTTACTACCCCCTGGTGAGGCGCTGTCTCCCTGAAAATCTGCAAAAATGTGATCAATATGTGGGAGGGAGCTGTTGAACAATCACAGTAAGAGGCTGTCTCGAGGAGACGCGACATAAACTGCAACCAAACGGAGGAAGCCCATGCAGAAATAACACTGTGCCGTTATAAATCGAAAGAGGTTTGATGGGGCGCACATTTCAGGTCGTGCTGAGAGTCGTTTCATTTTCGCGTGGCACTACGTAAAACATGCACTGCTAGTCTTTTACAGTGACCAGTATGTGAACTATGATATGTACTCAAGATATTAAATGCAGGGGTGCTGTAAACCATTCTCCATTATTTTGAGTTTTCAGCTCTCCCGAACCAACAGACCCAGGGACATTAAGGTCTGCTTTTTATGGGATTCTATTTTGTGTTATTGCGTTTCTAGCTGTAATAACCCTGTATCGCTCTAGAATGTGTTCTCCGTTGTGAGTGGAGGTGTGGCCTTGAGTTCTTTCTTTACTCCTACAAATTCTACAACATCTCGGCACAACGAAATTGTTGTGTGTAGCACCGTCCCCTACCTGGGTGCATCCTATTATGGATTACCACTTGCAGAACTGGTGAGTCTTGTTGTTCTCGAGCCCGGCGTGAGTGGGGGTGGGGGTTAGTCACTGAACGCCTGTCATGCTCGTAATACGCGGCTCAGCAAAGCAGACGCCGTACATCTAAAGAAAAAAAAGCATTGCATAAACACATGATGTACGTGAAGCGGGCGCCCGAGCAAGTAATTTAAAAATCAAGTAGTCCCTAAACAAAACTAACAAAGCCAGACAGCGCAATAAAACAGTAGTTGGTCGGTGCTGCTTCCGATAAAAACGGAAGTGATGCATCGGATCAACAGCCAACAGAAACAAAGATAACAACAGCAATGCCAGACTTAGACAAATCGCAAGGGACAGGAGAAATTCCACGGACTTTCAGCCAACATACAGATTACTGTAGGTCTCGCTGAGAAAGCGCATGCAGTGCATGCGCTGCTAACGCACGACATAACAATGAAAGTATTACATGGGAAGTATTTCGACAACAGAGAAAACTCTCCAAAAATAAGTTTTGGGAATCTAAAAGAGGGAAAATGGAGAGCTTCTGCTCCAAATTAATATAGTGTGTAAGGCATCTGAATACAAATTAATTTTGGCAAACAATAAACCACCTGAATAGGCAAAGAAACAGCTTAACGCCAAATGTGCAGGAGCAGGAATGGGCCAATTATCTCACTCAGAAATGTAAAACAAAGCCATCTAACCTTCCGCAGATACAGATTCCAACAGACACTCTAAGTTGGCTACATCTACTGGAAACAGGCGATTGTCAATTACCCTCAAAGGGCATAACCCAGTTACCAGCGCAACAAGGTAACCTCATAATAAGCAACTCCCTTTACACTACAAATGATATAACACATACAATAAACAAAGGTAAAGGTGACGGGGCGCCAGGACCCAATGGCATCCTGCAACCCACCTTTTAACAGGACGCTTAATACTGGATGTAGAAGCTAAATATTTTGCCTCGTTGATACTCAAAGATCTGGTCAACTGGTCAGAAGAACTCAACTTGATCTGAAAAACTCAAACAGGCTTCAGAAAGGGGATTCGAATCATTTCAAACATTCTATCAATCTCTCTAATAGCAGAGAATTTCAAGAAAATAAAACAGGATCTGCATCTCTGTTTTATTGACCTAAAAGCCACCTTCGACAGTGTGGATTGGAAACCTTTGTGGACCAAATTAAAATCCTGGAATATACCTGAAAGAATTTTAAGGGGCTTAATGCAATTTTACACAGACAGTTGGGTCAGAGTATAACTCAGGGATGGCTTCACACTCTCAAGAAAAGTGTAAATGTCCGTGGGTCTGCAGCAGGATTGTGTGTTGGCCCCACACTTGTTTAACCTATTCATAGCTGATTTGTCAAAAAAAAATAACAAAAATAATACCCTCTCACCGCACTTAGGTCAACTACCGCTTTCTCACCTTGCCTATGCAGACTGCATCATCCTTTTAAGTTTAAATAAAGTTGGTCAGACCAGATTATTAACCTAACTCTCCAGATTTGTGTCAATGAACAAAATTGGAAATCACGTATCTAAAACAAAATCTATGATTATTAACAGCCTGCTAGCCTCACATCACAACATTTGGCTTGAAGGCAACCTTTTGGAGAACGTATCCAGCTATAAGTATTTGGTATATTATATAGATAGCAAACTACCCCATTTTGAGCAGAAAAATTATATGACACGGCGAGCAGATGCTCTAACATTTGTTTATAAGTCTGTAGTAAAGAAATTGGAGGGGCCATCACTAAGGCAGTTGCTCTCGGTAATCGCCTCCAAAACCCTTCCAACCTTAGCCTATGCTAGTGCCGCCATGCATGGGAAAGATTCTATCATTCTTAATAACTTAATGACAAGTATCTACAAAGAGGTTTTTCAACTAACCAGGACTGCTTCACCAGCACAAATACATTTGGAATGTGGTTTAATGAATGAATCATTGGGCAGACTTCCGACCTCTATAAAGATTTGGAACTGATTAAAAAAAAACTCGGAGAGCCTAAATGAGGCGCTATGGTCAGAACTTGACAATAATAAAAAATCGCTCTTTGATCAATTTTTGTACAATGCAATTAAAACAACCAGCACTTTGGATCTCTGAAACAAAAATATATCCTTTCCAACATTTAAGCTAGCGCTAAATTAAGCTGCAAAATTTCACTCGTTAATACTGGATAAGAACATTTTTACCCAAAGATCTCATGCATAAATGGTGATCAATAACAACAAAGTCCTGAAACCGGCAGCTTATCTAGTCTACACATTTTCTATCCAACTAAAAAGACAAGTAATGGCACTGCATTTCGGAAGGTACCCCTCATTGGCAAACTTAAAAAACACAGCTAACAGCGTGATTCGTAAAACACATGGGAGTTCAAACTGCATCGTAAAAGCATGCAGTATGATCGCAAACCAGTTTGAGTTAAAAAATGTTCATGAGAGAGAGAAAAATTTATATTGTGATGAATTCACAATACATATGTGCTATGAAAACCTATAAATCCTAAAATGTGTGACGTAATGATGTAGGTTTTAACTAAATGATTATAAGAAGTTAGAAAAGTATTCATTTAGTAGCAAAAGTGGATTAACAAAAGTTGTTGAAATTGAAAATGAGAAATGACTTTTGTTCACGTAACAATACTAGGATGGCTATCTGAAATTTCAAAATGTTGATAGAAAATGTGTTTGTTCACTTTAAAATGATTTTGCAAATTAGTTAATGCTTAATGGGATACAAAATGGTGTTTGGTTATTAATTTTTATGATGAAATATTACTCACAAATGAAACAGCTTCATCTATTTTCAATTAAATGTTTGAAAGATATACCTATTCAGTAGATAATAATGTTTTTATGTGTAGACCTTAATAAGCATTTTCATTTTTTCCTTCGAAAAAGACTAGAATGAGCTGGCATGACTTTGAGACAGCGGCGTACCAACAACAGATACTCCAATACCATATACTCACCTGGGCCCATAAACACTCACAATTGAGTAAACCGCTGGAGTCAAAGTTTGTGGGGTGATCACAAAATCAAGATTAGTTATTCACAATTCCTAACTAACCTTTCACTGATCAAAAAATTCTTTACTCTGGTCGATGGACCATTAGTTGAACTAGTTGAACTAGTTGATGGTGAAATGACATAGATTAACCCTTTCTTATTATAATGAAATGACCACAGACTCGGAAAAAGTTTTAAATCTTTATCTAAATTACTTATGTGTGAACCATTCGAAAATACAGTGCAATCACCGTCACTCATAGGAAAGAAGATTCAATTAATCAAATCATCAAACACATACTTTAAACTTTGCAATGACTCAGAAAGGAGAGGACAGAAAGAAAAGAACATCTACTAATGCACGAAAATTATAGTTACCAAGAATGGTGTGAAGACCAACCCCCTGGCCAAATGCCTGGTAAGGGTCCACCGGGATAGATCAAAGGCTTCAGGACAGGAATTAGGACAGGATAGATGACCTCTCTAACACCAACGGTTGCGTCGCACCCCTCTCTGACACTCTCTTCCTCCTCGAGATTCTTCTGCGATCTTCTTTCTAATCCTAATAATTTAGGATATCAGGCTCAGCATTCAGTTCTTCATCAGCATCTCTCATTACTCAGACAGCACCCCCAGCTCACATCATCTCAGCATCAACGTCTTTCTAACTAACTAAAACTACCTCAGTTCTACCTTTTCTCTTCAGGGTTCCACCGACTAAAGTTGCAATATCGTAAAAATATGAATTCTAATTGAACAAGCAAGGGGGGAAGATCATCACACCATGCTTACATATCACTCTTTTGAGTTAGCTCTTTATTAACAAACCCATCCCCTTAATTTTTATTCATATTCTATTTTCCCACCCGAGTTCACATCTTATTTGCAACAAATGTGTTTATTCGATCATGTAGTCTTATTCATTCAGGTTCTTCAATGCCTGTTCCCAGGCTTAGGCAGGCTGTGTCCTTGTCCTCTTTTTGACTCACAGGTCACTCTCCCGGGCTGACTTTCAACAGGCATGCGCAAGGATCACATGTTCTAGCAACTCTGGACTCACACAAGAGGCCCAAATGCACACTAATAAGAAAGTCAAAGAGACAAATGTTGTTTTCAGAAATAAATGGTTTCACTGTATACCACCCATCTCTACTCTATTTCCCTTTATTTATTAATACTTTCTCTGCATTAACATTCATATTTAGCTCGACTTAGTTTCAGCTAACCAGCTGCCATGCACACTAGTCTTCAAGACTCCATATGTGAGAAGTTGGCTTGGCATATGCTGTCCACTATTTATAGTGGGCACTTTGCGCCAGTCCAAAACAACCCTTATTGATGATAGGTTTAAAGACAACCTTTATTGAAAGCTATCCTAGCTATGGAGAGAAGCCTTCAGGCTAAGTCTTGAAGGAATGTAAAGCAGCTTGGTTTACCAGATTATAACCTCTTGAATTACTAAATGAACGGAGAACCACACAAGGTATATATAAAATATATGTATTTATTTCTAAACACTCACTACTAATCTCTTTATGAGATTAGAGTCCAAGATACACAATTATACAGTTCTAAAACGACAGTAAATAGCACAATATACAATGGGCCCTAGGGGTGGACCAAACCATATATTAAGAAAGTGGTATAAGAACCACAACTTGACTAAACAAAGTGCCTAGAGCACGTAGAATCGCTGGGACCTCAAGGAACCACCCAAGGCAGTGACACAAGAGACACACGGGGGATGCGTGCAGTGTGAGAACACAGCCGCGAGCCCCATACTATTTTATGGGAAAGTCGCAGTTGGAATATTAAGAAATTAGAGACACTTAGAAGAGGACTTTGAGCAAACCCCTTTAGACTTAGGGGGTTCTAGGGCCAGCACCCACGGCAGCACTGGAGTACTCGAGTTACCTCACCCAGGGAAGCTGGGTGCATAGGTGTCAAATGGTGTTGGGAATCGTCATTGATTTCAATGGCGATCTGCTGCAAAGTGCGGTAGACGAATGCCCACCGATGTCGGGTGTTTCAGGTGCGAAGAGGTGAAGCTTGACTCTGCAGCCACGAGGACCAGGAGGCGTCAACGACAACCAGGAGTTGGATTCAAGCTGTCTCACGAAGGATGTCGAGTGCTGTGGTGTCGGTGTCAGTGCCCGGATTGGACCCAACAAGCCTTGGCAACAGCAACCCACGCAGGAAGAGAAAAGATGCTTCGGTGCCGATCAGCAAGGTCCTGGGGACTCTCCAAGCGACAGAGAGTCAGGGCACATCTGGAGCAACCACGTAAGCCCAATTAGAGTTAGAGTTGCCTTCACAGGGACCCACCAGTTGACGGACTAGGGATCGCGAAGGGACCTCGAGAGAAAACACAAAGGGCCAGCTTACGGAACACTCGTGGAGTGTAAGCGGGTAATCTTCGGTGCAAATGCTGCTTGGGGTCAGGGCTACAAGTAACCCAAAGCTCAGCTACAGGAGTCGTTGGAAAGCTGATGCTTCTGCAAAGAGACGCAGTGTCCAGGAGTTCAGGTTTCAGGTCGCCACGAGGGATACGGGCCTCAGACTTGCTGTAGGCGCTGATCGACCTCTAAGACCACGGAAACCCACCTCCTGTGTTGAAAAATTCTTCGGAGTCCGGCGGGAGCTTCGGAAATGCAAACCGGTAAGATGCGTCTTTGGTGCCTGCCTTGCAGGGGAGTAACTCCTTTAATCCAAGGGAGATTCTTCAGTCATCTAGTTCAATGTAGATCGTCGAAGTTCCAGGATTCAGTATCAGAGTTTCGTCCAGGTGTAATTTAAAGTCCTGTAGCCAGGGGTTCCTATCTTATACCCAAGGAAGGGGTGGAACAAACTCTAGGGACCCACCTATGGGAGGGTCAGGAAAGAGGGGTGGCTACACCCATTTCCTTTGTCCAATTTCGTGCCAGAACAGGGGCTGGTAGCCCCTGCAACCGGTTTGAGCTGGACTATGCACAGGTCCACCAAATGTGCCCCCAGTGCACACTTCAAAGCACTCTTGGAGTGCACCCACCCAGCCCCAATACACTAAAGCCTGTCTGGGAGGTGGTGACACCTCCCTGTGACAGGAAACCTATTGTCCAGGCCTCCCCTGCAGGAGTTTCGTCAAGCAGCCGGAGGCCAGACTCGTGTCTGTGGCTGACAGCATCCATTTTGTGATGCCAGGGCTCTGTTAGCTGGTACCGGGTGTACCTGTGCTGTCATGTCTCTCCCTCTAGAAGGGTGGGATCATACTCCCACACCAGTTACTGGTGTGAGGGTATGATTCCAAGGTGTTTGACACCAAACACAACATGTTTCCGTGCAGCCATCCCAAAGTTAGCATTTACCGTTTGGTTATAATGCACTAAAGAGTATATGGTTTGGCTGCATCACAAACAACCCCGGAATAAAGGTTCTGAAGGCTGCAGAGGGGCTCTGCTCATGCATGGGCACCCCTCACATAAAACTCAGCACACTGGCTTCAGGATTAGTAAGGTCTGCCATAGGGGTGACTGATAGGTTTATATGTGCAGTGATATGGAGAGATATAGTGAACCTATATCTCAGTAAGGGGTGCATGCACCACCTTACCCAGGCTGCAGTAGCAGTCCTGTGGTGCCATTTTGGAAGGCTTCCCAGTGGTGGCATAATACATGCTGCAGCCCCTGGTAGGTCTCTGGATTACCTAGGCCCTGGGTACATAGTATACCATATACTAGGGACTTATAAGGGTACCCCAGAATCCAATCTGGAGTGTACCTAAAGTACTGGTAATCAATTTAAAGAGGAAGCAGCTAGGCTGGGGCCCTGGCTAGCAGGCCCCAGCCAGACTAAAGTCGAAAAACAGCGAAACATCAGCAAAAATGTGGGAGTAACTATAAGAAGCAGATCCTACTCTCCTACACAACCCCCCAAACGTAAGGACATTAAACTAACTTTGACCAGTTGAGTCTTCATGTTCTAAGTGGAAATATCTGGAGAGTCCATCTGCATTGGCATGGTTACACCCAGGTCTATGGTCCACTGTTTAGTCCATCCCCTCTAGGGAAATGGGCCACCTCAAAGGTTTGGGGTTTTCACCCTTCAGCTCTTTTAGCCATAAGAGGGGCTTATGGTCTGTCTGAACAATGAAGTGAGTGCCAAACAAGTATGGCCTCAACTTCTTTAGAGCCCAAACCACAGCAAAGGCCTCCCTCTCATTGGTTGACCAACGTTTCTCTCTGGGAGTCAGCCTTCTGCTAATAAAAGCTACTGGCTGATCATGACCTTCATCATTCAATTGTGATAACACAGCCCCAACCCCAAACTCAGATGCATCTGTTTGAACAATGAATTCTTTGGGGTAGTTAGGACTTTGCAGAATGGGAGCAGTGCACATGGCCTGCTTTAGGTCATCAAATGCCTTTTGACAGCTGGCTGACCACTTAACTTTCTTGGACATTTTCTTAGAAGTTAGGTCATTCAAGGGGGTCACTATGGATCCATAACCTTTGACAAATCTTCTATAGTACCCAGTCAGGCCCAAGAAAGCTCTGACCTGAGTCTGGGTGGTTGGAGCAACCCAGTCCATTATGGTCTGGATTTTGCTCTGCAATGGTTAAACCTGACCTCCACCCACAAGGTGGCCAAGGTACACAACCTGACTCTGCCCTACCTGGCACTTAGTGGCCTTGATAGTTAGGCCTGCTTTTTGCAGGGCCTCCAAAACATTCCTCAGGTGGACCAGGTGATCCTCCCAGGTAGAGCTAAAGACAGCAATATCATCTAGGTATGCTGCACTATAGGCTTTCAGGCCTGTAAGGACTTTATTCACCAACCTTTGGAAAGTGCCAGGTGCATTCTTCAAACCAAAGGGCATCACCACAAATTGGTAATGCCCACTAGGGGTAGAAAATGCTGTCTTTGCATCATCAGCTAGTCTGATCTGCCAGTAGCCAGCTGTCAAGTCAAATGTGTTCAGAAACTTGGTTGATGCCAAAGTATCTATAAGCTCATCTGCCCTTGCGATTGGATGGGCATCAGTCCTAGTGACTGCACTGAGACCCTGTAGTCTACACAAAACCTCATCTCTCTCTTGCCATCTCTGGTGTGAGGTTTGGGCACTAAGACTACTGGACTAGCCCAAGGGCTATCTGAGGGTTCAATGACTCACAATTCCAACATCTTCTGGGCTTCAGCTCTGATACAGTCCCTGACATGATCAGGTTGCCTGTAAATCTTATTTTTAACAGTCTGACTGTCCCCACTGTCTACTTCATGAGTGCACCAGGTAGTCTGAGTTGGAGTCAGTGAGAACATGTGTCTAAACTGGCTGAGAACTTTTCTGAAGTCAGTTTGTTGCTGGACAATGAGGCTGCCTGCCAAGGCTGCACCATCTACTGATCCATCATCAGGGTTCTGAGAGAGCAGGTTAGGGAGTGGGTCACTCTCTTCCTGCTGTCCCTCATCAGTTGCCATGAGCAAGCCCATGTCAGCCCTGTCGACATATGGCTTGAGCCTGTTGACATGGAGCACCCTATGGGGGCTACTGGGAGTTCTTAGGTCTACCAGGTAGGTAACCTCTCCCTTCTGCTCAAGTATTGTATGGGGGCCACTCCACTTATCTTGGAGGGCTGCTGGGGCCGCAGGCTCCAACACCCATACCTTCTGCCCTGGCTGGTAAACAGTCAGCACAGCCTTGTGGTCATGCCAGGACTTTTGTAACTCCTGGCTAGTCTCAAGGTTTTTAGTTCCCTTTTTCATGTACTCAGCCATCCTGTAGCGGAGACCAAGTAAATAGTCTACAATATTCTGTTTAGGGGGTTTGAGAAGTAACTCCCATCCCTCCTTCATCAGACACAATGGACTCCTAACTGGATGTCCAAATAGAAGCTCAAATGGGCTGTAACCAACCCCCTTCTGTGGAACTTCCCTGTAGGTAAAAAGAAGGCAGGGTAAAAGTATGTCCCATCAACGTCTATGTTTTTCGGGGAGACCTTTAATCATACCCTTAGGGGATTTGTTGAACCTTTTAACTAACCCATTGCATTGTGGGTGATAAGGGGTGGTAATTTGGTATTTTACTCCACACTCCTTCCACATTGCTGTTAAGTAACTAGACATGAAGTTTGCATCCCTGTCTGATACTACCTCCTTAGGGAAACCCACTCTGGAAAAGATTCCAAGTAGGGCCCTTACCATCACCGGAGCTGTAGTTGTCCTAAGGAGAATGGCTTCTAGGTATCTAGTGGCATGATCCACCACCACCAGTATAAATCTGTGCCTAGATGCTGTCTGAGGATCCATGGGACCAACTATGGGGCATATTTACAACAAGGCGATAAAAAATTATCGCCGCTTTAGCGCCCGTTTTCGGCCGAAAAGCGGCGATAATTTTATCGCTATATTAGCAAGGCTACGCTAACACGTGAAACCTTGCTTTAGCGTGGGGATGTCTAACGCCCAGCTTTGCATCTCTAATGAGATGCAAAATGGGCGTTCCTGACCTGACATGATAGGAGAAATGTCGCTAAGCGACATTTCTCCTATCATCAAGCCCCACGCTATGAAGCATAGCGTCAGGAAAAGTAGCGATAACACCTGTTACCGCTCCTTTCCTAACACCTGCTTCAGGACTGACTTAGCCATGATATCCTATGGAAGGTGGATAACATGGCTAAGTTTGTGAGTCCCTATCAACTAGCTAACGTGAGATTATCACTGGGTTTCCAGCGATAATCTCACGTTAGCCAGTTAGAGCCAGGATTTTTATCGCTGATGAGATAAGTGTTGCTAATAGCACGCTATCTCAGCGATAAAAATCGGCGCTAGGCGGCGATATTTATCCGAGCGCTAAGTGCGCTCAGCGATAATTATCGCCGGTTGTTGTTGATATGCCCCTATGTCAATTCCAACCCTCTCAAAGGGAACCCCCACCACAGGTAGTGGTATCAGGGGAGACTTTGTTGTACCACCTGCCTTACCACTGGCTTGACAGGTGACACAGGAGTGACAAGACTTCGTGGTGTATTCACACATGTGGGGCCAATGAAAGTGAGGGACAATCCTGTCCCAAGTCTTGTTTTGGCCCAGGTGTCCTGCAAAGGGAATATCATGGGCTAGTGTCAATAGGAAGCCCCTGAACTTCAGAGGTATAACCAACCTCCTGGAGGCACCAGGCTTGGGGTCTCTGCTCTCTGAGTGCAGGAGTACATCATCCCAATATATCTTATGGGTTCCACTAGTATTCTTAGCGGCCTCATCAGCAGCTTGCTTTCTAAGGGGTTCAAGAGAAGGGCAGATCAGCTGCTCCTGGCTTAGATCTGCCCTGGAAGGGCCCCCTGTCCCCAAGAACCCAACCTGGTCAGGTTGAAGCTCATCTGGGACAGTTCCTTCTTCAGGCCTGAGATCATCTCTCTCAAGAGACTGATCTGCTTCCTGGGCCAGGGGGAAGACACCGCCTTACCCCTGCTGCTCCTTTTCTTGGGAGGCGCCTGGTCCATTCTTCCAGGATCCAGGGCCTGTTCAGCTTTTGACATTTTTGACTGTGACCTGGTCACAGCAAACACATGTGCAGGGATTCCCTACATTTCTGCATGAGTCCTGAGCTCCACTACAGCCCAAGCTGAGGTTTTCAAATCATTGCCAAGCAAGCATTCAACAGAGAGGTCTGCACTTACCACAGATTTCTTAAGGCCAGTTACCCCTCCCCAGGAGAAATTAATAACCGCAAGGAATGGTCTGTCCTGACATTGCTAGCATTGGTCACTTGATACATTTCACGAAGTATGATCTGCTCAGGAGCCACAAGATCTTTTGTCACCATTGTGACACTTGCTCCTGTGTCCCTGAATGCCAAAGCCTCTTTTCCATTTATTAAATGCTGCTGTCAGTATTTGCCCAGATTACTGAGACTCACAAAGGAGAGCATATCCATGCCTCCATCACAGATCAGTACAGCCTGAGTTGGAACTCTGACTAGGCCAGAGTCCACCTCAGAAGAACCCAAGGTTAACCCTACTACACCATTATTCTGAGTACCACCAGTTGGAGCTGAACTAGGGGGAACAGTTGCCTTAGGGGCAATGGTGGCTGGAGTTGAGTCTTTGGACTTGGTACAATCACTTGTCCATTGGGTTTTCTGTTTACAGATTTTAAACCATGGTTTCCTTTGGCCTATTCCTTTGTTAGATTGGGACTCCCCACCATATGCAGATTTGTGAGGCCCTTGAGAAGACATCTGGTCTTTACCCTTGTCCCCACCCTTATCAGAGTTTTTAGAATCCTGCTTCTTTGAGTCACCACCTCGGTTCTGAACCTTCTGCCTCACCCTGGTTCTGACCCATTTGTCTGCCTTCTGACCCAATTCTTGGGGAGAGGTCAGATCAGAGTCCACCAGGTACTGATGCAACAGCTGATTTTGACAATTATTAAGGATCTGCTCCCTCATAATCAAACAGTATAATAATTTAAAATCACACACTTTACTGCCAAGTAACCAGCCCTCCAGAGCCTTAGTAGCACAATCGACAAAGTCAACCTAGTCTTGAGTCTGTGCCTTTTGGGTATCTCTGAACTTCAACCTGTACTGTTCAGTGGTTAGGCCAAACCCATCCATCAGTGCACTCTTCAAGACTGTGTAATTGTCAGCATCCTCTTCTCTCACAGTGAGGAGCTTGTCTCTTCCTTTGTCTGCAAAGGAGAGCCACAACATTGCGGCCCACTGCTCCTAGGGACCCTCTGTACCTTTCAGGCCCTTTCCAGTGCAGTTATCCATTTGTGGATGTCATCCCCACTCTGGTAGGGAGGGACAATCTAGCTCAGTTTCCTATGGTCATGAGTATGATCTCTACCTCTAGGGACAAAGTTGCTTCCACCATGGGGCTCTAGCCCCCATCTATGTGAAGCTCTCTGGAGCTCCAGGGATTCCCTATCCAATGCTAACTGTTCCCTCTTTATCTGAAGCTAAGCTTCCTCAAACTGATCAATCTGCATTTTCTCTCATAAGACGACTCCCTCTTCTGGGGGAAAATGGTCCTATGAGGTCCCTCCAGATGCACCAGAATGATTAGACTCCAGAGAAGGAGATCTTGATCTTCTTAGCACTCCACCTGTAGGAAGGTGGAATCTGACTACATTGTTGCCCCCACTTTTTTCCAGGTGTTTCGATGGTTTTTGACTTAGTTTGGCTGGGAACCTGCTATTCAGGTCCCCAGCCTATCTGCTTTTTCTCTAAATTGATTCCTATTACCTTAGGCACACCACAGATTGGAATCTGGAGTGCCCTTATAAGTCCCTAGTATATTATATATTATGTACCCAAGGCATAGGTACCCCAGAGGCCTACCAGGGGCTGAAGCATGTATTATGCCACCCCTGGGAAGCCCTCCAAAATGACACCACAGGTCTGCTACTGTTCACTATATCTCACCTATCACTGCACATATAAACCTATCAGTCATCACTATGGCAGGCCTTATCAATCCTGAAGGCAGGGTGCTTGATTTTGAGTGAGAGGGTGCGCATGCATGAGCTGAGCCCCTCTGCAGCCTTCGGAATCTCTTCTCCGGGGTTGTCTATGATGCAGCCTGATCATATACTCTTAAGTGCATTATAACCCAACGGTAAATGCTAACTTTGGACTGGCTGCATGGAAACATGTCATGTTTGGTGTCAAACACCTGGGAATCATACCCCCACAACAGTAACTGGTGTTGGAGTATGATCGCACCCTTCTAGAGGGAGAGACATGACAGCACCGGTATACCAGGTACAAGCTTAAAAGAGCCCTGGCATCACAAAATGGATGCTGCAGCCACAGACACGAGTCTGGCCTCCTGCTGCTGACCGAAACTCCGGCATGGGAGGCCTGGACAATAGGTTTCCTTTCACAGGGAGGTGTCACCACCTCCCAGACTGGCTTTAGTGTAAAGGGGCTGGGTGGGTGCACTCTGAGAGTGCTTTGAAGTCCTGCACTGGGGGCACATTTGGTGTCCCTGTGCATAGTCCAGCTCAATCCGGTCCAGGGGCTGTTCTGGCGCGAAACTGGACAAAGGAAATGGGTGTAGCTGTAGAAGTAGACCTCAGCGAGGCCTACCGGTGCTAGGGGTTCGCCCTTCTTTGCGCACTGGTCCTCAGACCAATAAGTAGAGATTGGCACGGAAGCTGCAATATCAAGAAAACAGTTTATTAAATCTCATGAGGTGGAACTACATCCACACAAAACCCTTCGGCAGTGTATGAGGTACCACAAGGAGTCCTGAGACTGTGGGTCTTTTATACCCACACAGGGGCTTAAAAGGAGGCGGTACAAGTACACATGAGAAGAGTTACACACATAGATGGTCATACAGAAAATGCACAGTCAACAAGTAGGAGGAGTAATGAGTTGCTGACATCAGTTAGAACAGCCTGACAGTTACAGTCTAAAGCAGGTGCATGAGCAGCTACAGACTATTCTGAGCATGTACAGTATTGCAGGAGCTAAATATAAACGGTCTCTCAGCAAAACAACAAGAGTAGGCAACAGCGAAGACGGAAAGACCACATGGTGAGCACATGGTCAACTAAAATGGCTTTATCACAAAGTTGTTTGACTCGTGCACTGCTCGTTTCTAAAAAAGGTTTAGCAGTTGATGTTGAATTTTTGAAAAGTTTTTTTGCCGTGCTCCTAGGGCGTCACTCCTCTGATGTGAGTGCATCAAATTGAATCCTGGTATAGCAAACCCTGAACTTAGGGTGTGTCCCCTGGGCACTGGTTAAATGAATGAATGTTTTCATTATTAAATCAAATAACGTTCATGGTTCTAGAAACGGTGAACAAAACTGAAGGAAGAGACAACCATAAAACATTATTAAAACGAGAAAATCATTGGATTCGTCTACTAAATTCCATGAAACCTCATGGGATGAATGATCGCATGGAATTTACGTGTTATCTCTGACTGTAATTGCCTACTTGATATTATATTATTTTACGCATCATTCAACAAATGTTTATTGTTATCCCAAATAATTTCTAACACCCTGTATGATTCATGTACTGTACTATTTCTGTATATAGTTCGCTGTATGAAATCAGGTTGCTCACTTGATTACATTGTGGCATTTAGACCCATAACTCATCTAAAACACACGTACTGCTAGATCAATAAACCTTTGCTCGACTCTCACCTCTTGTCATTACCTTCCCTGACACATAACATTTAAGTCCTATTTCAATCTCTACACTCCCTATACGTTCACAGACGTTCTGACATCATCCGTATGGAACACCCATTCAGCCACGAACACCGAAGGGAAGCTAGGAGAGTGTTTGGCTACCGATAAACGGACATCACCCATGAAACTTTTTCAAATACGTGAACCGCATCATGCCGACTCACTAGTAAGTACCCAGCGAAATACTTAGTTAACCGGGCGCACCACGCCGACTTACTAGCAAGCACCCATTACGAGAATTCAGCAAACTGGACGCATTTATTAATCAGCACACACATAACTGCACCCGTCTCTTGAATACTATCCACACAATTCAAAGAATCAGGGAACATGAAACACCGGACAAGTCAGAAAACAGGATGTTCACATAATCCATACTATCACATAAATACTGAAACACGCTAGGGATCGACAATAAACAGAGAGAGATACAAACGTTTCCCATATACTGCACGTATTCATCTAGACTATAATGTACGTAGACTGATTGAGTTTTTTACAATGACACAGATTGTATAAGGGATACATTTTGTTTATTCTGTTCTAGATAAACCCCTGACGAAGGCTATATGTTGAAGCCGAAATTCATTGGGATATGTGAGACACGTGGGATACGTGAGACACGTAGAACTTGTTAATTACCACATCTTCGGTTGATAAGATTAACTAAAAAAACGTTGTGATGAAATAAACGAACGTTCAATTCAATTTAAAACAGTGTAACTTTATTGAAAAATACAGAAAATCAACGTTATTTGATTTAATAATGAAAAACATTCATTCATTTAACCAGTGCCCAGGGGACACACCCTAAGTTCAGGGTTTGCTATACCAGGATTCAACTAAAATGGCGGCCACAAATAAGATGGACTCAGCTCATGCTAACAGCGAGCTCTGCTAAATTCCCACAGCGGACCCTTTTAGCATTAGCTAAAGACATTTATAATTTAGAAGAGTCCAAATATACATCACATACATCTATCTGCATCATTTCATTAACTTCTTTGTCTAATACATATTGGGCATTTATCTTCTTGACATTGCGTCTAGCAGGTGTACAAGCAGTGATACAGAGGGAGCAACACATTGGTCCACATTGTATACATAGGCAGCATGTCATCAAAATTGCAAACAATATACATAATATTGTTAACAGTTTCCAGCCGCAGGTAGTAAACAACGTCCATAGCCAACCGGCTAAAGTCCATGTTCCGGTATCAGGGTGAATCTCAGCAGTGATTCTATGCAATTTAGAGATCGCATCAAAAACTGAACGGGCATAATCAGGGATGAAGACACAACAACTACTACCGATGATGCGACATGCACCACCTTGATCAGCTAGAACGACATACAGGACCATACGATTTTGGAGCACCACAATCCTCGCAATCTGTAGTTCTTCAGTGATGTTCCCAAGTGACATAGCTGTCTGATTAGTTACAGCCTCTATGACACGTGTCAAACGTCTAATCTTTCGGCTATTCAAAGCAGCCCCAACAAAGAAAAACAGCCCCAAATTGAAATCAAAATATTGCTGCAGCGTAGTATCAGTCTGATCCACTGCATCACGATTTATTGTCCTCTTAAATCTATTTTTGGAAATGTCATTGAACAGTTTGAAATCTCTATGATATGATGCAGGTGCTAAGAACACAGGTGGTAATAGAAAGGACACAACACATGTTCCTGGCCAGCCAACAGGTAAATTATAGTATCCCTTGT
Organism: Triturus cristatus; assembly: GCF_964204655.1. Classification (NCBI taxonomy): domain Eukaryota; kingdom Metazoa; phylum Chordata; class Amphibia; order Caudata; family Salamandridae; genus Triturus; species Triturus cristatus. The sequence goes on from NC_140590.1 coordinate 215,601,876, forward strand.
TCCCACAAATAAAATATGTATTATGTGACAATGTAAAGCTGCTGTTATTTATTCCAGAAATATTTAAAACCAAAGTACAATCACTTTTCCCTACAGGAATTCTGCCAACACTGTTCACACACAAATCTGCACATCTATAACAAATGGTCCATTGCCTTTAGCAGTTCGAATGTTTGGAAAAACATAGTGTGTAGAAGAGTTTCCTTTACAATACTCGTCCATCTCCCATATAGTTCCTTTAGCCTGCGGATCACCTTTATCATCAGGATAGCACACCTTATTCAGCTGATAGTTCAATCTTCCCACACCATAATCAGTGAAATTAGCAACATGGGTGGCTCAGAGTAGTGCAATCCAGGCCGTACAAGAACCATTGTGTGAGAATGGCAAAGGAATAAAAGGTGTTCCTCCCTTTTTCTGAAGAGCTGGCATCATTCCACACACCCAACAGTTGGTAATGTTCGTAGCATTATGTGTGTGGTGTAACATCTGGATAAACGTGTTGTTCAGAGAGGACTGTCGATGCTTCTGCTCATGATAAGGGAGAGTAAAGTAGTGATGCTCAATAGGTGCTGGAGTAGTGGCAGTCAAAGCTCGTCGAGCAGGAGCCACTACCTATGCAACCCAAACAATTAGTGCCATAATGATCACACTGACGGTAAACCCAACAATGCACATAGTCTTCTTATCACACATTCTCACAGCAGTCGATGTCTCTTTCATAGGCATGTTTATCTTGATGTTGAAATAACAAAGCAGATGGAACTCTAAAGTCCTGGGCAGCCGTTGGTTTCTTCTCTGAGTTTGAGACGGGTGTCACTAATAGATCCCCCCCTTTTCAGCTCAGTTTTTCACTAATCCAGGACGGTTGCTCAACCAGTCTCTTTCAGCAATGCAGTTTCTCTCCGGGGCCGTAGCTGATATCGAGATGTACCAAGGATCGTGTGGTCCGGGAAGACTTCCTCAGGTGATATGGCTTGGCCTCTCTCTGTGTCCAGGATTTCTCGATGGTCGGCAAGTGCAGCAGGTTCCACCAGGGCAGATGGCACCTTTTAACAGTGCGTGGAGTGAACCCAGTTCTTACGATTGGTCACTCGGACTGCAGTTCTTGTTGCCAAGAGCACCTGCTCAGCACCGCGCCATCTGGGCTCCAAGCTATTTGACCTCTGGAAGACTTTGACCATTACTTGGTCTTCAGGTCGCAATCCATGGCCTTCACCTTCCGACCTGTCATGAAAAGCTTCTCAAAACTGTTGATGAATAGAAAGCAGGCTATCAGTTAACTGCGATAGATAATTGTTCATCATAACACAAGGTACATCAAGTATGGGGCGTGGCTTAGTGATTCCCCAAATATTCATAGGCCTTCCAAATACCGCCTCATATGGTGTAAGGCCAGATCGTGTATGCGGTACTGATCTAATGGACAGCAATGCCAAGGGTAGTGCATCTGCCCATTTCAGAGATGTGGAAGCCTGAACCTTAGCTAATTTAAGCTTAAGGGTAGCATTATATTATTCCACTAGTCCTGCTGATTGTGGGTGGAAGGCAGCATGAAACTTCTGCTTAATCCCCAATCCTTTCAAGACATACTTGCCAATAAAATGGGGTCCGTTATCACTCCACAAAAGTTTGCAAACACCAAATCTAGGGAAGAATTCCTTTAGAAGCACCTTCGCTGTAGTAAGAGCTGTATTGTCTTTTGTAGGGTATGCTTCTATCCACTTACTAAAGGCACATACCACTACTAGAGCATACTTTAAATTATTACAGCATTCAAGCTGTATGTAATCCATCTGCAGAACCTCCAATGGTGCAGTTAATGTAGCAAACCCTCCTATTGGAGTTTGTGTCCCTTTTCCAGGATTATACTGGAGACAAATCAACCAGGACTGCACTATCTTTTTAGCCGTCCCAGCAATTTCTGAATGATCCCAAACTTGCGCAAGCAACTTCGTTATTGAGGATGCTTCAACATGTGCTGGCCCATGTGCCATATGAATCATAGGATGTAAATAGGCTGTGGGTAGTCTCCACTTCTTCATGTCTTTATTTCTCTAATAGCCCTCATCATCCAATGTTCCCTCCTTAGACCATTGCTCAAGTTCTTCTGTGGAGGCAGATCGCTGCATATCAAGCACTTCCTGCCTGGCATCATGCCAACGTTCAGCCTGTGACTTCACCACGTACAATGATGTGGTGCTTGACTGCATTGCAGTTTCGCGGTGTAGGAGAGTAGGATCTGCACTTATGTTGCCTATTAGGTCCCTGTGAGTCACTTCACGGCAGAGATCATCACTCAAAGTGGGCTGGAGTAGAAGTTAACAACATTATCAAAGTTTTCCAAAGTTTGACAGCAAGCATGATCCAATTCAATGATTTATTGAGTGGAATGAAAAAGCATGGATTTGTTGTTCCTTTAAAAATTCATATCTCTGGAACCCTCTGGTGGATTTTTATCATTCAGGTGTCTATTTGTAGATAGAAATACAAAATATTTTCATAAATTAGTGTCGGATTTTTATTGAGTCCTGTTTCTTTCTCATTCAGCTGTTTTGGTTTTTGTGAAGCCTGACTGCTAAGAACCACACCTACCAATAGTTGAGCACAGTTTTTCAATCGAATTTGAATGAACTAAGTGCAGGTGGTGAGTTTATTTCATGGTGAAGTATCACAACCACACCATATAATAAAGCGCTTTCCTCACAGAGTCCTCTTGCTGAGTGATACTTTTGGTCCCTTCACCAGGTAAAGATTTTTACCTTCTGACTTAGGGGTCTATTAGTATGGCGGGCGGTTCGCCACTGCCCAACCAGGGGTGGCGATCCGCCCGCCATACTACACCACCCGCATGCCAATTACCCCCCACCATATTAGTATGGTGGGGGTACCGCGGCGGATGGGAAGACCGTTTGCCGCTATTCTGCCTGATCGGCGAGTCGACCGGGCGGAAAAGGGTTTAATATGGTGGCGGTGTCTACTAGACACCGCCATCCATATTAGTATGCAGGCGGAGAGCAGCCTTTCCGTGGCAGCGTTGCCGCCACAGAAAGGCATGCAGAGTTCACATTTGGGGGCCTGTTGTGGGCCACCAGGAAGTTGGGGCGGTGCGGGGTGCACACCCCCTGCATTTGCATGCACAATGCAGCAGGCACCGCACGGTGCCTGCCACTTTGTGTATGCAAATGCACAAAATGCATTTTGACCATTGCGGCGGGTGCTGCTGAAAGCACCACCCACCGCAATGGTAAAAATGAGTGATGCGCCCACCAGCATGGCGGGCGCATCCTAATCTCCCCAACGGGACCGACGCACATATGGCGGGCGGTCCCGTTTTCCATCAGGATGGCGGGTGGACAATGTCCGCCCGCCATCCTAATGATGCCCTTAGTCTCTTTTTGACAGGTCAGAATCCTCCATTGGGGCAAAGCTGCAGGCTTTGTCAGACGAGGGCTCCATGAGGCTGAATACCTTCTAGTGAGGTCCTGCTGAACCAGATTTACTGCTGCAGAGAAGCTCTGAGAGGGAAAAACCTCTTTCTTCAGTCCGACGAAGTTGCACCTTGCAGGTTTGTTACGGTCATCTAGAGCCCTCTGGAGCACAAAAAAGTGTCTAAGTTACAGCTTTTCAGATTTTATGGGAAAATCCATTTAGACACAGCCAGTGGTCCCAGGGCTTCAAGAACAGCACTTGGGGGAAGAGGGGTGCAAGACTTACACCAGCAGAAGCCACCAGCAGGATACAGGTCAAGACCAGTTAGTACTGGTCAGCTGGGCACTTTTGGGAAAGTTCTTGTAGCTTTTTGTGGCCCAATAGCTCGCACAGGAGGTAATCCAGCGGACCATTGAACTCCACTTCTTTATTTTGGGCATAAGTGGGAGTAGGTCCAGCCCTTCAGGTTTCCTCACAGGTTTAAAAAAGCAAGTCCAAAGTGTTCTGAAGAAGGTGCCTAGTGGTGCAAAATTAATCCCTGGCACTAGCTAGTGGGAGCGGGTGACTCCTGGCTCCCCCAACCAGTAGTGTAAAAGGTCACAGAGGCAGCCTTACCTACTTTGACAGCAGTTCCTTCTTCGCCCTACTGCAAACAATACCACAGTGCTTAATGCTCTCTAAACCCAAGATGGAGAAATCCTTCTTCCCTTGAGCAGAGCCTGTGTGCCCACACAGAAGTTTGTCCAGGTTAATAAGAAGTCCCCTCCTCCTTGGACCCTCCAAGCCAAAACTGAGGCAGCTTTCCCCCTACTGGGTTTGGTATCCACCTTACTGGTGAAAGGTGAGACAAATCAGGGTACATATTTTGGTATCAGCTAACATTTGTTTGTGACAGGAAAGGCCCCTTTGAATTAAATTGGGTTTCTGGGTCTACCCCAACTGGTCTTCCTGCCAAAGAAACAAAAACACCTCACTACAATCAGGCCTGTCTCTGCTCTGGGAGCAGTTTTCACACCTCATTAGCATCAGTCACTCACTGGATTACAGCTGGCGAGGTAATGCAAATTAGCATGCAGGAGTTTTAGGTAGGGAAAAGGAAAGTGTTTGAAAGTCACTTATCCTTAATATTTATTAAAAATGAAAGTTCACCATTGAGTTAAACTTTTAATAAACATTCAAAATAGTTGTTTAATAATTTTTCTAGCTGGTCCCTGGCCAGAGAAAGAAGAATTAATATTAGGGGCCACATGTACGACCATTATTATCGGTCGCAAATGGAGAATCGGTCTGTTTGCTACTACTAAAGAGCCTTTTAGCATATACTAACCCTATTTTGCCGGTCAGTAACCTATTACCAACTTGCAAAAAAGGATTTGTGAATCAGTATTAGTATGGGGTGTGCCATGGTCATCTCTTCCTAATAGTTGGTCACAGAGGGATGTATGAATGTTTTGCGAACAGAATGCAGTTGCAAAACAATTGCAGTTTAGCGCCTACTTCAAGTAGGTGGTAGGCCAGTCGCTAACGGGAAGGGGTCACCAGGGGACCCCTTTACCTTTTGTGAGTGGTAGATGTTTTTTAAGAGCAGGCAGTGGTCCCAGGGACTCCTAAAAAACAAAAGATAAACTTTAATTTTTCTTATTGAAATGCACCTTGTTTTCCTTTAAGGAAAATGGGCTGCATCTTTTAAAAAAAGTTGCTTTATTTAAAAGCAAATACAGACATGGTGGTCTGCTGTCCAAAGCAGTCCCCCATCCCTGTGTTTTTAGTGATTCCCAATGGGTCGCAAATCGCAGCCTATCTCATGAATATTAATAAGGTAGGTCAACTGCAACCCCATTGTGAATTACTAAATGTGTCTGAGACCCATTAGTACATCGCATTTTGTGACTTTCTAGTTGCGAGCTGCAAAAATTCTCAATTAGGAACTCGCAAAATGCTTAGGTCGTACATGAGGCACCTAGGTGCCGATTCCGATCCTGTAAAACCCGTGGTACGAATGGTCGTATGGAGCGAATTCTCCGTCCGACTCGTACCCGGGAAAACCACCTTACAAACCCGCAAGTACAATTCGTACAGAAATACCATTTCCGTATGACATGTACAAAACACCGACCGGCTAAAAAATACCCACAATTCCGATCCGGGACATCGCTCACGTGACGTCCGAACGGAGTCAGGCAGCGTTCTACGGACCAGCAAGTACGATTTGTGCCTACGTCACTCCACATGGATCATTTTTTACGGCAGCTAAAAACTCCCGGGAAAGTGAGAAAGAAGCGAAGAAGGAGCTGCGGGATGCGACGGACAGCCATGGACCCCATCCTACGTGTCATCCCGGCCCTCCTAGCCTACGACCTGGTGCACAGAAACCGCCGCAGACGCCGCAGAAGGTCAGCACAACACCCAGGGGCAAAGGGGGGGTGAGGGGCAGGAAACATAACCTCCACCAAATTTTTCAAATACCATATACTGTCCTAACATTACCTCCAGGGTCTGGTCACTTCGGGGGGCGTGTCCACCTATCCCCGCGTACGTGTACCCGTCACCACTACAATGGTGGTACGGCCTGTAACCATGCACTCAGAGCGTGGGTACGGCCCGTAAAAACATTGGAGTGGTGATGTATGGGCACGCGCCGTACCCACGCCCTCAGAGCGTGGGTACGGCCCGTACCACCATTGGAGTGGTGATGTAGGGGTACGCGTGGTACGGGCCGTACCCACGCCCTCAGAGCGTGGGTACGGCCCGTACCACCATTGGAGTGGTGATGTAGGGGTACGCGCCGTACCCACACCCGCAGAGCATGGGTATGGCCAATACCACCATTGGAGTGGTGAAGTAGATGTACGCATGGTACGAGCCGTACCCACGCTCTGAGGGCGTGGGTACGGCACGTACCCCTACATCACCACTCCAATGATGGTACGGGCCGTAACCACGCTCTGAGGGCGTGGGTATGGCCTGTACCACGAGTACACCTACTTCACCACTCCAATGGTGGTATGGGCCGTACCCACGCTCTGAGGGCGTGGGTACGGCGCATACCCCTACATGACCACTCCAATGGTGGTACGGCCCGTAACCACGCCCTCAGAGTGTGGGTACGGCCGGTACCACCATTGGAGTGGTGATGTAGGGGTACACGTGGTACGGGCCGTACCCACGCCCTCAGAGCGTGGGTACGGCCCGTACCACCATTGGAGTGGTGATGTAGGGGTATGCGTGGTACGGGCTGTACCCACGCTATGAGGGCGTGGGTACGGTGCGTACCCCTACATCACCACTCCAATGGTTGTACGGGCCATACTCATGCTCTGAGGGCATGGGTACGGACCGCATCACCCGTACCTCTAGGGCACCAGTACATTAGTGATACAAGGCGTACACACGCCACAAATGTTGGCTAAGGGCCTGGTGCAGCATATAACCAGTATATTGGGGAGTGTACATGGCCAGGACAGCAGTGTACAGCACCAAGGGTGCATATCACTCCCAGCAGTGGACAGAGACATGTGAGGGGTGGGTGCAGAGGACTCCCAGCAGTGGACAGACATATGAGGGGTGGGTGCATATCACTTCCAGCAGTGGACAGACATATGAGGGGTGGGTGCATATCAATCCCAGCAGTGGACAGAGACATGTGAGGGGTGGGTGCAGAGGACTCCCAGCAGTGGACAGAGACATGAGGGGTTGGTGCAGAGGACTCCCAGCAGTGGACAGAGACATGTGAGGGGTGGGTGCAGAGGACTCCCAGCAGTGGACAGACATATGAGGGGTGGGTGCATATCACTCCAAGCAGTGGACAGAGACATGTGAGGGGTGGGTGCAGAGGACTCCCAGCAGTGGACAGACAGATGAGGGGTGGGTGCAGAGGCCTCCCAGCAGTGGACAGACATATGAGAGGTGGGTGCATATCACTTCAAAGCAGTGGACAGACATATGAGGGGTGGGTGCATATCACTCCCAGCAGTGGACAGAGACATGTGAGGGGTGGGTGCAGAGGACTCCCAGCAGTGGACAGACATATGAGGGGTGGGTGCAGAGGACTCCCAGCAGTGGACAGACATATGAGGGGTGGGTGCATATCACTCCCAGCAGTGGACAGAGCCATGTGAGGGGTGGGTGCAGAGGACTCCCAGCAGTGGACAGACATATGAGGGGTGGGTGCAGAGGACTCCCAGCAGTGGACAGACATACGAGAGGTGGGTGCATATCACTCCCAGCAGCAGACAGACATATGAGGGGTGGGTGCATATCACTCCCAGCAGTGGACAGAGACATGTGAGGGGTGGGTGCAGAGGACTCCCAGCAGTGAACAGACGTATGAGGGGTGGGTGCAGAGGGCTCCCAGCAGTGGACAGACATATGAGGGGTGGGTGCAGAAGACTCCCAGCAGTGGACAGACATATGAGAGCTGGGTGCATATCACTCCCAGCAGTGGACAGACATATGAGGGGTGGGTGCATATTACTCCCAGCAGTGGACAGAGACATGTGAGGGGTGGGTGCAGAGGACTCCCAGCAGTGGACAGAGACATGTGAGGGGTGGGTGCAGAGGACTCCCAGCAGTGGACAGACATATGAGGGGTGGGTGCATATCACTCCCAGCAGTGGACAGAGACATGTGAGGGGTGGGTGCAGAGGACTCCCAGCAGTGGACAGACATATGAGGGGTGGGTTCAGAGGCCTCCCAGCAGTGGACAGACATATCAGAGGTGGGTGCATATCACTCCCAGCAGTGGACAGACATATGAGGGGTGGGTGCATATCACTCCCAGCAGTGGACAGAGACATGTGAGGGGTGGGTGCAGAGGACTCCCAGCAGTGGACAAATAATATGAGGGGTGGGTGCAGAGGACTCCCAGCAGTGTACAGACATATAAGGGGTGGGTGCATATCACTCCCAGCAGTGGACAGAGACATGTGAGAGGTGGGTGCAGAGGACTCCTAGCAGTGGACAGACATATGAGGGGTGGGTGCAGAGGACTCCCAGCAGTGGACAGACATATGAGGGGTGGGTGCATATCACTCCCAGCAGTGGACAGACATATATGGGGTGGGTGCATATCACTCCCAGCAGTGGACAGAGACATATGAGGGGTGGGTGCAGAGGACTCCCAGCAGTGGACAGACATATGAGGGGTGGGTGCAGAGGACTCCCAGCAGTTGATAGACATATGAGGGGTGGGTGCAGAAGACTCCCAACAGTGGACAGACATATGAGAGGTGGGTGCATATCACTCCCAGCAGTGGACAGACATATGAGGGGTGGGTGCATATCACTCCCAGCAGTGGACAGAGACATGTGAGGGGTGGGTGCAGAGGACTCCCAGCAGTGGACAGACATATGAGGAGTGGGTGCAGAGGACTCCCAGCAGTGGACAGACATATGAGGGGTGGGTGCAGAGGACTCCCAGCAGTGGACAGACATATGAGGGGTGGGTGCATATCACTCCCAGCAGTGGACAGAGACATGTGAGGGGTGGGTGCAGAGGACTCCCAGCAGTGGACAGAGACATGAGGGGTGGGTGCAGAGGACTCCCAGCAGTGGACAGACATATGAGGGGTGGGTGCACATCACTCCCAGCAGTGGACAGACATATGAGGGGTGGGTGCATATCACTCCCAGCAGTGGACAGAGACATGTGAGGGGTGGGTGCAGAGGACTCCCAGCAGTGGACAGAGACATGAGGGGTGGGTGCAGAGGACTCCCAGCAGTGGACAGAGACATGTGAGGGGTGGGTGCAGAGGGCTCCCAGCAGTGGACAGAGACATGATGGGTGGGTTCAGAGGACTCCCAGCAGTGGACAGAGTCATGGGTGTGTGTACATCATGATCAGATGAGCACAATTCCATGGGTGTATGTACACATCCCTAATGTTCAACTATGTTGATAGTTTCATAACAACACATCACTGACAGCAGTGTACCACTACCATGAGGATGGATGTCCTTCCCCCACTGCATGACACCACACATGTGGGTGTGTGGACAAATGACACATGCATACCCACCCCTGGCGGATGCAGCACAATACACACACAGAGATCATGCCACAAGACTGTATACTCATGTCAATGCCCACTACACTAAGAGAGCCAAAGGGAACACACACTGTCACGCACATCCCAGGACTGATAGCAATGTACAGGTGCCGGGTCAGCCACCAAGATGTTGCCTCTCAAGGAAGGAATAGTGTGTACTTTCCACAGATAAAATGCCCACAGTTGTCAGTCAGGTGCTCAAATACCCTGCAGAACAAGTACCAAATGTGTGCTAGGCTGGGATAACACACATGCATAGTGTGGAAAATGCTGATTGTCACCATTAAGGCATGACAACATACTCAATATACAAGTACAGTGACTAGCAAGGATGGCACAGAGGATGCAGCCAGAGACATTGCTGAGCAGGCATGGCCATAGTTGAAGGGATCCGTCACCAACAAAGGAAATTTAGACACAGGTCAGCACTACAAAAGTGCTACTCCCTGCAGGGTAGATGTCAGGTGCCACAGAGGAAGGAACAGTCCTTGGGACAATGTCTCCAAACACAAATAGCACACACGACCAAATATACCTTGCAGAGACATTGTGATGGCAGGCAGATACCATGGTCCACCCCATTAGCATAAGACGACAACTTTCTCCTGACACATAACACATTACCACTACCCCAACTCCGGGACCATCAGCACCCACATCAATACCTGAAATGCAAATGTGTTTAAATTAAGGGTGGGCGTAGTTCGCGAAGTAGCACTTCGCGAAGCTACGCAAAGTGCAGTTCGCACTACGCGAGCTTCGCGTAGCACTTCGCGAACTGCGTAGTAACATGTTCGCACTGTGCAAGATGTTGTTTTCAATGATTGCACAGTGCAGACAAGCAACCGGCACTGTGCAATCATTGAAAATGGCATCTTGCACAGTGCGAGCTGTAGTTTTCTGCTGCTCGAGGAGATTTTTACTCGAGCGGCAGCTTTCTCAACGCGAACTGGTAGTTTCTCATCGCAAGTGGTCGCGAGCATACGCGAACCCTCGCAATGAGAAACCTGACCTCCTCGCGTTGGGAATCTCGCCGGGATGTCATTTTGCTTGCTCGCGGTCGCCAACTTGACGTTGAGGACCGCGAGCAAGCAAAAAATGACCGCAGCACTACGCAAGACTACGCTACGCGTGTTCGCACTGTGCTACGTGCAATTCGCGTAGTGCGAAGTAGCGCGAACTTCGCAAACTTCGCGAGCGTAGCGTAGTGCTTTGCCCAGGCCTAGTTTAAATGGAAAACAAAATGCTTTATTCAGCATTAAAATAAAAAGTAGTTAACGACACTATAAACAAAGGCACATTGCCAGTCCAGATATGAAGTCTTGGGGGACACACATGGCCACGCGTCTCCCCTACCTTGTCTGCACATTTGAACCCGCAGGTTCCTCGACTGGGGAGGGCATCATGTGGGGAAGGACCAGGCACCGCAGGGACAGGAGGTGGAAGGGTAGGTGTGGTGGGTGCAGGAACGGACGCCTCCACCACAGGGGGTGGGGCAGCGCCAAAGGTGGAGGTCAGATCGGCGCTGCACACTGCTGCCAGGTCGTCAAGTGTCTCCCCTTCACCCAAAGACAACACAGCCTCAAAGGAGGGGGGGTCAGAGTGATGGGGTGCAGCACTACTAGGGGAGGGGGGGGGGGCTCAACTCCCCTACCCGTGGAGTGCCGTTCCTGTTTGCGGGCTGGAGAGGCAGAGGGGCTGAGGCCCAGCACAGCCAAGTAGGCCTCTTTCTCTGGAGGTGTGGTAGGGGAGCAGAGGAGAGTGCCTTTGGAGGGACTGGTTAGTGCACCATGCGGCCTCGGACTGTGGCTGCATGTATGCCTGTGTGCCCCAGACCCAGTGGGTGTGCCCTCATCCCCCTGAGTGTGCGTGCCAGGAGGAGTGCGTTTGCCCTTATGTGGTGGTGTGCTGGCTGTGTCTGGTGGGGTGCGTGCTTGTGAATGTCTGTGTGTGCTTGGGACAGGTATGGGAGTGGGAAGTGTGGATGGTGCAGGGGTAGAGGGGAGACGAAGCACTGCAGGAGACTCATTGCTGCCATCAGTGAAGAGTCCATGGACCTCAACAACATCCGTTGGTCAGACATCGCTGATGACATGCCCTCCATGTACGACACCATCTGCGTCATCATTCGGCTCTGGCCATGGAGGACATTCAGCAGCGATGTCTGTCCAACCTGCAGCTGTCGCAGAATGTCCACAGACTCTGCAGTGAGGGCAGCAGTGGGGACAGGGGCAGGGGGTACAGTGCCTGGCACGAAGGAGACACGGTGTTGCCTAGCACGGACAAAAGGGACCGGAGCAACTGGGAGGGCGGTGATGGGAATGGAGGGGGCGGTGACAGATGTAGTGCTGCTGCCAGGTGTCGTAGCAGCCTCTGCCCCCTCGAGGAGTTCAGCATCGGACCCGTCTGCGTCATAGTCAGTGTAGTCACTAGACAGGTCCTCCGCCTGACTCCCCTCGCCCTCCGTGCTACTTGCTCCCACAGACTCTGCAGCAGTGGTGGCAGCGGTGCTGGATCCATCCTCCACGTCCGTGCAGGTGTCTCCCTCGGTGTCCTCCGATGATGCTGTGGGCAAGGTGAAGAGACAGAAAATAATAATCAGTCACCTGTATACAACAGACACATGAGTCACAATTAAAATGTCACAGTGCATATCAGGAAATGCCTCATGAGTTACATCTAGAATAGTCCGCACATATGTAACCCTGTACTCCCCAGTTGGTTGACCCACCATGACACTTGGAAACAATGGAGATCATGACACAACAGCAAATAGCTTGATATCGGATTATACTGAGAAGCTAGTGTCTGGGGACAGTTGAGCACAGCAAGAATATTAATCCATGCCACCTCTTGTTCACTGTGAACGAAACAGTATTGGTGCACCCAAGGCCAAATAACACACCTCAATACTGAAGGTGTCCCCACACTCTGAGACCTGCGAGTACTTAGGAAACCATAGCCAAAAACATTGCAATCCCTTGGGACTCACAACACTTTACACAATGTACATGTTTAGAATGTGTGAATGTGCCACTTTGTGAACAGAAGACACATCTGCCTGCATGACGGAAGTCACACAATGATGTGCACACAAAAAATACTTTTACACAGTCATTGTATGAGCTGGCTGCCAATTTCTAAAAAGCCACTGTAAATAATAAATGGTGTAGAAGTAAGTACATATACATGGCACCACGGTGGTCTGGATGACTTGACACTCGTAAGTTCGTATCAGCAACAACCAAGGACTTACACACATGCAAACACACTGTGTGAACATGGATATGTATATTCAGAAGACAAGTGGTAAACAAACTGTGCCTTCCAGTGAAATGTGCCTGCGTGTCCACGGAAAGTGTAAAAGTACTTTCTTTTGCACTTCCCTTGGAGACATCTGTCATGCAGGCACAATATTGTCCTTCACAACCAACTAGCAAAAAGAAGCATAGGCAAAATGCAGACATGTTGATAAGTGTAGTCTGTGCCAAGGTACAATACTTATTGACTGAAAACTTGAATCATGCCACCTGTCACATGGCCATCCGTACCATGATGACACAGTTGGCAACACATCTGACCGACTACCTGTCATGTGGAGTGGCACACATGTCCAAACACAGGACAATGCATTAGCTAATGGGCCTGCAATGTGTCTGGATAAGGAGCACCTGCACTGAGGAGACACCCTCATGGCAAGCAGGAATGTCCACACAGATGTCAGCACACACAGACCAAACTACATAGCATCTCGACCACACACTGGTGGCAAAAATGGATGAGCATGAGCCATGTATTTCCATTTTTGCCAAATGCTGCAAATCACAAACATTAAACCCAGCAAAACCTGACTGGGTCACCGCATGTTGAGAGTCTGTCCAGACAATTATCACACACAGGTCAGACATGGCAAGGAGACATAAGGTTTGGACATGTATGCCTTGCCCGCACAAACCCCCCATACCTGAGACAATGTGATTGAGACAGATCAAGAAGTGACACCTCTTAATCTGGGTTACTCCAATGTGCATCACTAATTCCTAAATGTACTCCACATCACCTCGTGAGGCTGCCAACACATATTTGTGACCAACAACCATCAACAGATAGTTGTACATAGACACACAGGCACTGCCCAGTGTGAGGATGCACAAGCTAAATGGGGTCAGCATGTACAATGGGCACATGTAGCACACTTCAGAGAAATACAAATGAAGGCAGGGAACTATGCCACAGAGGCCAAACTATGCTGAACACACAGATAATGGGCACAGTGTTGGATGACACACATGATTCAGGGGCAAGGGTGTCTTAGAGGACTGTAGTGGGAACACAGCTCCATTGTCCTGGAATTATCTGACTGTAACCTTAGCTACCGTCCATGCACTATTCATATCTCCCACTCACGCAGATCATGTCTGAGGCCACAACAGTGTTAATGCATGCTGCAAGTCTGCTCATTTGAAAACTCACACTCCTATGTTGAGACTCAGCATCAGTGCCAACTAACATGGACACCCAAATGACTGTACAGGACAGGGCACAGGCAAGGTAACAACACATGTCTCAGACCCCCCCCCCCACATGATGCAGAAAGCAATGTGCACTTGGATTAATTGGCAGCCTAGATGACCATGTGTAATAGTGATTACACACAGACCAGGGAACACATGTCATTTAGGGGAAGGGAGGAGGAACAGCCCCGTTTGACTTTGGGGAACATGATATGCACTGCACAAATTAACCCTCGCTGTGTATCCAGGCAACTGAGCACTTCCAAAAGCTGGTGACACACAACAAACACTACCCCCTTCCTGCTGCTGCAACTCTTGTAACCGCCTATCCAACTCAGGGAAGACCACCGCCAGGACACGCTTCATCTGTTGGGTCAGTCGTCGGCCCCCGCCGTGCTTGTATGGAGGTGAGTCCTTGAGCTGCCACCGGGCGATCCTCTGGGTCCAGCACTGGATGTCCTGCCAGCGTTTTCTCACCTGAGCGAGGCGCCGACTGCGACCCTCCACAGATCTCACGGCCCTGACGGCCTGCTTCCATATCTCCCCCTTGGCGTAGGCGGTTACCTGTGAGGATGACAAAGTGACACAACATCACTACACCTGCTCCATGTCACAGAGACACACATTTGAACATCTTTGATCTTTAGAACAGGGCATATTATGCTGGCAACCAATTGCACCTTTCTCATAGGGGCATTAGCCTATGTGGAAGCCCTAAAGCAGGACATGGCATTGAAAGTACACAGGTGGCATGAGGGGTGCAACACACTCCATGATCATGGCACATGCTGTGCATCACATGCAACACAAGGCTGATGGACAGCACCTCCAAGCAGTCACATGCCGCAGGCCACTGACGCAACCTCAGCAGAGTACACAGACACACACAGGCACAGATCAATCATCTGCCATTGGCAACAGCGGATACAAACCCCACTCTGCACATGTGCCACTTGCCTGTGGGGTGTCACAGGTGTGGTGCTAGCTCAGCAAGTCAGACACTCTGCACGGCATACTTAAACCCCTCAGATGGGTGGAGCTGTTGCCTCCTCCATGCAGCTGGGGTGCAACACTCCACATAGACACTCATCCACATGACAAGGAACATTCACACACATCAATGTCCAGGGGGCGTACACATCATTTGGACACTCAGCACAGCTCCACTCAACTCACACACATCTGTGGGCCAGGGAATCAGCTCAGGACAATAGGACAACATTCGGCATAAGGATTGGGTAGGCTGAATGTGCCATGCACTATGCAGTGAATGTCACAGTAAGCACAATGCAAGTGAGGAGTGCACACATGAACTACATCATGCTCTGCATGGGAGACATAAGCCATTCCCCCCCCTGGGACCCACGCTAAAAACCATTGGATGTCTGTCACACCTGGACACAATGCCAGAAGTGACAGTCACAAAAAGTGGCACTGTCAAAGCTAGTGGAGTCAGCACTCACCTGCTCCCCTGGTCTCCCATACAGGCTGGTGTACTGTGGGAGGATGACATCAAGCAATGCCTCATTCTCCTCATGGCTGAAAGGCTGGGCCCTCTCCACAGTCCCTGACATGTTCCCAGAGGAATCACAAGCAGCAGCAGTGGTGTTGAGTGTAAGGTAGTGCACGCAAGTGCCCTCTCATAGGTTCTGGCTGACTTATATCTGCCTTGTTGGGCTGTTTCATTTACAGGAGTACAGAGTGATTGGTCAGTCTCATTTGCATCCTACGTTTCCTCCAATCCCTTTAAACATACCCCAGTGAGGGCCTTTGCATGGTTCAAAATTTGAGCATGATGTGAAGTCAACAACCACTTTGCAACATTGTATTTAGTTGCCAACTGCCTATTCCAGGCCACATGATCGAAAATTTTAACTTGAAAAATGGTATCCATGACAACCAGCATGCATTTAAACCCCAATACTTGTCCCTCATGTGTCCCTACGTAATTTAGCTATCCACACACAGGTACGGTGCGTGTCACACGTACTCCTACCGCACCAGTTGCACATTGCGTTAGCCACGTACGTGTACGACCAGTGTGTACACGTACGTGTACGCCCTGGTAGTCCATGTACATGTACACACTGGTAGTCCACATACGTGCACGACCAGTGTGTACACGTACGTGGACTACCAGGGCGTACACGTACGTGGACTACCAGTGTGTACTCGTACGTGTACGACCAGTGTGAACACGTACGTGGACTACCAGTGTGTTCACGTATGTGGACTACCAGTGTGTACTCGTACGTGTACGACCAGTGTGTACACGTACGTGGTCTACCAGGGCGTACACGTACGTGGACTACCAGTGTGTAATTGTACGTGTACGACCAGTGTGAACACTGGTCGTACACGTACGTGTATGCCCTGGTAGTCCACGTACGTGTACACACTGGTAGTCCACGTACATGTACGCCCTGGTAGTCCACGTACGTGTACACACTGGTCGTACACATATGTGTACAGCCTGGTAGTCCACGTACGTGTACACACTGATCGTACACGTACATGTACACCCTGGTAGTCCACGTACGTGTATGCTCTGGTAGTCCACGTACATGTATGGCCTGGTAGTCAACGTACATGTACACACTGATCGTACACGTACATGTACACCCTGGTAGTCCACGTACATGTACACACTGGTCGTACACGTACGTGTACGCCCTGGTAGTCCACGTACATGTACACACTGGTAGTCCACGTACGTGTACGCCCTGGTAGTCCACATACGTGTACACACTGGTCGTACACGTACGTGTACTGCCTAGTAGTCCACGTACGTGTACACACTGATTGTACACGTAAATGTACACCCTGGTAGTCCACGTACGTGTACGCTCTGGTAGTCCACGTACGTGTACACACTGGTCGTACACATACGTGTACGCCCTGGTAGTCCACGTACGTGTACGCCCTGGTAGTCCACGTATGTGTATGTCCTGGTAGTCCACGTACGTGTACGCACTGGTCGTACACGTACGAGTACACACTGGTAGTCCACGTACGTGTACACACTGGTAGTCCACGTATGTGTTCACACTGGTCGTACACGTACATGTACGCCCTGGTAGTCCACGTACATGTACACACTGGTCGTACACGTACGTGTACGCCCCGGTAGTCCACGTACGTGTACGCCCTGGTAGTCCACGTACGTGTACACATTGGTCGTACACGTACATGTACACACTGGTAGTCCACGTACGTGTACACACTGTTAGTCCACGTACGTGTACGCCCTGGTAGTCCACGTACATGTACACACTGATCGTACACGTACGTGTACGCCTTGGTAGTCCACGTACGTGTATGCCCTGGTAGTCCACGTACGTGTACGCACTGGTCGTACACGTACGAGTACACACTGGTAGTCCACGTACGTGTACACACTGGTAGTCCACGTACGTGTTCACACTGGTCGTACACGTATGAGTACACACTGGTAGTCCACGTACGTGTACACATTGGTAGTCCACTTATGTGTTCACACTGGTCGCACACGTACGAGTACACACTGGGAGTCCTCGTACATGTAAGCCCTGGTAGTCCAAGTACGTGTAAACACTGGTCGTACACGTACGTGGACTGCTAGTGTGTACACGTATATGGACTACCAGGGCGTACACGTGCGTGTACGACCAGTGTGTACACGTACGTGGACTACCAGTGTGCACACATACGTGGACTACCTGGGCGTAAACGTACGTGTGCACACTGGTTGTACACGTACGTGTATACAGTCCATACACACACCCGTACTCCGGCGGGAACAACAGTGTGATGATACGGACCGTTCACATGCCCTCAGAGCCTGTGTATGGTGCGCTTCACAGCTTACACAGGTGATTGGAGGCGCACACAAATGGAATGGAGGTGTCAGACTCGTGCACGGCTGTACATCAAGTCATAGTCATTCCAGTCCTACATGTGCAGGGCCTAGGTGTGTCAGGCAGTGATGTGGCACATGTCTCCTCATGTTTTATCACAATAGATGTGTGATGACCTGTGTACACGTCATGTGTGATGGGGCAGTATGTGGCACACTTCCCCTTCCCACAATGCACATGTGTGCATGTAGTACAAACGTGTCACGCACTGCATCACTGGTATGGCACAGTCACCAACATCCGCAAATGTCCCCTGATGCCAGGGACAGGGACACTAACACCTGACATCTAAGTAACAGCATGCCCCGATGTGAACATGTCCTGTGTGTGTCATGTGTTCCCATGAGCTTGCTGGTGTTGTTCCGTCAAATGCATCTGCTGTTGCTGCATCCAACATGTGTCTGTGTGTAGATGGGCGTGGCACACATATACGCACACCATGCCACATGTGGATTCACACGTTACGTGTGTCTGGATGCTTCAAAGATGATTTTATGACATGAGGACATATCTGCGCCATATCCATGTCTGTGTTTTCGTGTTTCACATGTACCCCTTCATTACTATGTGTGTGATCTGTACATTTTCAATGACATGTGACCTGTGCGTCTAGCTTGCCGCCAGCAGTCTGTATGAGATGACATCCTTCCAATGCAGATTTGTGGATGTACGTCACTCCTGTGATGTCTCTGGCTGTTCATTTACACTGGCCCACAGCTAGTTCCGGGCCATGTCATGTACAACGTGACTATCAACGGGTGTTGCTGGCTTGTCGTAGGAGTATCAGCTGGCTGCCATACGTGTCCTAGATGTGTAGCACAGACCTGACTCTGTATTTCGCTGATGTGTATTAGCAGTTGAGCATGTGCTCAGTTCTTTGACATTGATGTTGTTAGGTACTCACTCTTCGTTCTTCCTTCCAATTATCTGCAGGGCACCGCCTCTCCCCCGACCAATGCCAGACTTGGCTGCCATGAGGGAACATGACTGCCTAAGACGTTACCGCTTTTCGCAACAGTTGATTGAGGACTTGACCGCAAAGCTTGAACAACACCTCCAACCGCAACACAGGTATCCTACTGCGCTGACACCCAAGATGAAGGTGATGGCAGCCCAACATTTTTTTGCCACCGGTACCTTTCAATTCACCATAGCTGATGTGGGTGGCATGTCCCAGACCATGTTCAGCCGTGTCCTGCATGATGTTTTAGAAGCCATGTTGGAGCACCTGGATGATTTACATGATGTTTCCATGTAGGGGACTCTGGCTATCCCAACATGCCATGGCTGGTGACGCCTCTCCGCAACCCCAAAAGAGCTGCAGATCACCGTTACAACAACGCCCATGGGCAGACCAGGCGAGTGATTGAGAGGATGTTTGGCCTCCTCAAGATCCGATTCCGGTGCCGCCACAAGACAGGCGGGTCCCTCCCATATGCACCGGTGAAGGTCTGCAAAATCTTCCTCGTGTGCTGCATGCTGCACAACATGGCAGTGGAGAAAGCTGTGCCATTCATCCTGGATCCCGATGAGCAGCAACATCCACCCGTGGAGGATGAAGGCCTTGGTCACAAGGCAAGTGAGGAGGAGGAGGAGGAGGAGGAGGAGGACATCCGGAGTCAGCTCATACGCAACTTCTTCTCATAATGGTGAGTCCCTGGGTCTGAGTGTGCACGCTTGGAGCCTTGTGTGGCATGTGTTGCAATGTGTGTGTCCAGCTGACTGTATGCTAAGTGACTTAGAGGTGTGTTCTGATGTGTCACTCGAGTGATGATGTCATTCCACACATTTTAGCTGACACACTCAGTTTTCAACTAGCATGGTGTCAACCTTATTCATGTAGAGTACATGACCATGCATGCGGATGACTATCTTTTTCCTGACTTCTTGTGTGTCTGTCATCCCCAGGTAGTTGCGCATGCTGTCTGCTCGTGGCATCGTTGTGCTCCTGCTATCCCTCATGAGTATTGCAACGTGTGCTGAATCAGCGTTACATGCACGGAACACATGGAACTCTCTGCCTCTCACATTGCGGGGAGCTACCAGCTTACTAGCTTTTAGAAAGGATCTCAAATCCTGGTTGTTTATTCAGTAGGTCCTGTTTTGTTCGTTGTTTTTCCTTTTGTCTGTGTCACTTTTTTTCTCTTTTAACATGCTATGTTATCATTTTGTAGTCTACCTTAAATAAAAGCGCCGGGACACTCTTTTTGAGTAGCCGCGCGCTCTATAAATACCATTTTAACATAACATAACATAACATAACATAACATAACATGGTGAGATGTCTCCTTTGGGTAAAGATTGCAGCAAGCCATTTTGGGTGTGGTAGTTGTTTGGAATGTGTGGGCACTGCTCCTGTGCAGGTTTTGTCACTATGCATACATGTCGACTCACCATGGGGCACATGACATGTAGCATGACTCACATGAATTGATAGTCACACTTCGTGACAGTCATCTGTAATGGGATTTTGGATTGTGATGAAGGCATCAATGTGTGTAAAACTTCCCTATGAAACATACGGGATGCTACGGGTGGATATAGTGTGGGACATCCCCATAAGAGGCTGAATGGGGAATTGCAGCCTCTCCTTGTGCAGCAGGGGATGTTTGGCCCACCCCCTTCACTTGTGTGCCAGTCCAATGGATTTACAGCATCTGTGGTGCGAAGGGGGTGTCCAGTGTAGGTCCCACATGTTCATCCAAAAGACCTGTGTGTCTGTTCATATTGATGCATTTCCATAGGTGTGAGGCTGAGTAATAAAGGTGTTCCTCACCCTCCAAGGTGCCTCATCTCTGTCAATGCAGGTCTCTTGCCACTGTGCATGCGGCATCTCTGGCGTAGTTGTCAAAGATTGTGCATATGAGTCTATGTGTAGATTAGCAAACTGCATGCTGTTCTTCATGTATTTGATTCACTATTGTGCATGGAGTCCATGGCTGTGTATGTGTTTTGGCATGTTGGTCCCCACATCGGGACGTCAACACCTGCTGAGGGTGTGTTTCCTGTGCGCAGCTCGCCCTTCAGTTTCATGATCCGGTGTCAGTCATCTTTGGTGATTGTGCATCCTTTGTCTCTGGGTGTGCCATGGAAAACCGGACACTCCTTCCTTTACATGCACTTGTTGCAGTGGTCCTTTCTGACATCCTAGTCTTTGGGTGGAACTTGTGGCATAGTTTCCAGGACATGCCGCCTGCTGTTGCTGACCCTGCAGCAAGGGCACAAGTAGTTTCTGGATTTGGCAACACACACACATCAAAGATGCTCCTCCCTTCCTCCCTCAACCCACTGTTTTGGCTGTCATCAGCTTGTCTGTGCCACAGTTGCAGCCACGCGGTGCCAAAGGCTGGACCATCTGCACATGCAACGTGCACATTGCACGACCCTCAGGTCCTTGCATGACCCACATCACACTACAGTGTGATGTTGCAGACACCCTCCAAGCAATGTCCATCCACAAATCTCCCGCCTGCTCTCAGGCATACACTAAGCACACGCACAACACCTTTGCATGATGAGTGTGCAACTCCGACTGCCTACACAGCGCTGCCACACCTTCCAGGCCCTGTCACACCAACCAGGTCATGTCCCTCCTACTCCCCACCGGCACTGTACCCCAGCAAGGCCCTGGGAGTGGGACTCAAGGCTTCTTCATGTAGTATGGTGTCGTCGTCAGGCACATGGCACAGGTATCATATCTCAGCGTGTCAATCTACAATGTGTCCAGGACCCCCTCTCCACCATCACATGCGCACCCAACCTCATCATCAACTCGTATGCCATTGACAGCCAGGTGCTCATCACCCTCATCAAGGACGCAGTTCCAATATTCAAGATTGCATGAGATCCATTGATGAATGGCAGAACATCAGCCACCTAAGGCAGGACTTGTGCAGGACTGAGGTCAACATCTGAGGATTGTCCCCTTACAGCTGGGTCAACTGCTTGTGTCCCACCCGCAAAAGCCCTGCACAAGCACCCAGTGTCCACGCACACAAGATGGTGTGCATCATGGATTGCTTGCTCACATTTGCCATGGTAATCACCAGCATCTGTGCCTCAGACTGCAACACCCTCTAAATTATGCACATGATCCCCAGATAGATCCACTCCAAGGAAAGACGGACCATCCCCCAGGTCCACGACAACATCCATGTCAAATACTGCCCTGCCCTCTACAGAGCAGCCACATCCAAACTCCCGGGAACCTTGTCCACATCCAGGCTGCATCAGCACACCTCAGCTGCAACATCCCGTGCCCCAGCCACATCACCGTCCAGCAGAGATAGCTGCAATGGATCACTGTGTGCTGCAGGATGACCTTCAGACTCCCCACCCACACTCAGGAGGCAGGCCACAACCCTGACCCAAAACCAACCTTGTACCACTGTCATCTGAGACCCCGTAGTGCCTTCTCCGTGCATCCAACCTTGACCGGGCCACCATTCTTCAGATCCACCGTACTACAGCATGCAGGACATAGTTCTCCCACCTGGGAACACATACCTGGGACTCCCTCCCCGGGAACCTCCGAATGAGGCATGACCTCTACGCCTTAATAATACTCTTACAAATAGGTCTGTCCGCACATTATTGCAAGCCCCCCCTCAGCAGCTTGAGGCCATCACAGGTGAGTATTGTGCTCCATGTCTGCATTGAATGATACATTGTGACCCATGTGTGTCCTGTACCAGACTCAGATCCCAGGGTATGGATGAGTGGAGTTAGTTCAACACTCAGGCATAGTTTGACATTTACACACACATATGTTGTGGACTAATGCAAAATGACAGCAACATCTCATGACAAAAAAAAAGTTTTTATTTATGGTGGGGTAAGTCTTTTGGTAGATGAACTAAGGTGCTCTACCGGGTGCATAGAATCCAAAGTTCACAGGGGGAGATGGTATCCTTTGCTTTGGAAGTCATCCGAGTCCAGACCACAGTGTTGGTGATCATTGGTCAGACTGTGACCAGCAAGTCCATGTGGCAGAGAATGTCATTGGATGAGGTGCTGCTGTTGCGCCAGAGGGCCAGGTGCCAGGCCAGGTGACCTGGGAAATGTGGATGGTCCGCTGACTCTCACGGTCTTTTCCGTGGACGACCCACCTTCCTGGGGGGACCCTCAGATGCAGGCCTTGACGATGTCTGTGATGCTCCGTCGGACGAATCCTCCTCCTCCTCCCTCCCTGTGGCTGGTGGTGGTCTTCGCCTGGTGGCACAGGGAGGGTTGCCCATGTTGTCGGCGATCTGACGGAGTGAACGGCTCATGTCCGTTTGCACCGCCAGGAGCTCAGCCAGTCTTGCCTCCATCCGTCCTTGGTATTGTTGTTGACTGGCATCTTGCTCGGCCTGCAGGTTCTTCATCTTGTCGAGGGTCCCCTTCATCTCTGTGAGGCTCGACACTACCTGGCTGATGCCCCTGGTGTCACGCCGGTATGTGTCCAGGATGTGGCGTATGTGTGACATACCGGTTCCCTCAGCTGGCTGGTCAGGTTCTCGCCTCCGCCTGCCTCCACTCCCACCACCCCTGCCCACACGAGCCTGGCCTGCCGTTGTGGGCACATCAGGTCTACGGGACCCCTGAGGGATGGCATTTGCGGGGTTGTCTGCCTCCTCCAGGGTGCCCGGAGAACCTTGTCCCTCCTGGTCAGACTGGCTGTGTTGTTCAGTGCGAGCAGGGCTCCTGGGTGTCTCCTGGGAAGTGGCAGGAATGGGGGTGGGGGTTGGCATAGATGTACCTGACGCAGGTGCTGCAGGGGCTTGGGCACCAGAGGGGCCAGGTTGGTCGGGGTCATCCACGGAGTGGTGAGAGTCGTCGCTGCCGGTTGGATCATCTTCACGCTGAGCCTGGGACTGTGATTGTTCCCCCCCAGTGGGGGGAGGTCGATGACGTTGCCCTGTGTGTGAGAGAGAGACAATGTTAATGCTGTTTTATGCCACATCCATGTTTCATACATATTCAAGTTGTCACAGTTCCTCCAGGTAGTTGGATGTGTCTAGCATTCCTCTCAATGTACACTTGGGGATGGGTATGTTGCGGGGGACAGATTGATATGTTCTCCTGAGTGTTTGACCAGTAGAATTTTGGCTAGGATGCTTATTTGGCTATGGATTGGTCTTGTTGTGTCACATGTCCATTGTGAGAGTGGGTAAATCCGTTGCCTGCCCCGGGGGTGTGTGCTTGTGTGAGGGGGGGTGTGTGACCGGGCCTGCTGTTGGGTGTAGTGTGATTTGTAATTGTGACAGGTGATGTGTCTGTCCCCTCATGGTGCATGCTGGCATGCCAGTGAGTGTGAGTTCCTGTGCTAGATATCTGAGCTTGTGGAGTTGGTGTTTGAGTGTACAATGGTCACAGGAGGGCCTTGTACTGCATACAACAGGTCCAATTGTCAGCTACCTTGTCAGTACTTTGCCAGTCCCTGTGCATTGGGCATGGTGCATGGGTATGTACCTAGGCCATATGGGCTGAGGGGGGAACAACCTTTACAACACAACTTTTACAACGCACTACACTTACAACGCATTTTTTACAACGCAACATCCACTACAACGCATTCCATTACATAGCATGACACTACAACGCATTTTTAAAAACTACCTTTACAACGCATTTCATTACATCGCATACTACCTTTACAACGCATACCATTATAACGCATAATATTACACTACACTATCCAACACTTACCCTACTGTTGCACCCCCTGGAGTTAGAATAGTAATTTTTACCCCTATACTATCCAACACTTTCCCTACTGTTGCACCCCCTGGAGTTAGAATAGTAATTTTTACCCCTATACTATCCAACACTTACCCTACTGTTGCACCCCCTGGAATTAGAATAGTAATTTTTACCCCTATACTATCCAACACTTACCCTACTGTTGCACCCCCTGGAGTTAGAATAGTAATTTTTACCCCTATACTATCCAACACTTACCCTACTGTTGCACCCCCTGGAGTTAGAATAGTAATTTTTACCCTATACTATCCAACACTTACCCTACTGTTGCACCCCCTGGAGTTAGAATAGTAATTTTTACCCCTATACTATCCAATACTTACCTTAAATGCAATTTAATATTATGCGTTGTAATGGTATGCGTTGTAAAGGTAGTATGCGATGTAATGGAATGCGTTGTAAAGGTAGTTTTTAAAAATGCGTTGCAGTGTCGTGCTATGTAATGGAATGCGTTGTAGTGGATGTTGCGTTGTAAAAAATGCGTTGTAAGTGCATGCGTTGTAAAAGGGTGCGTTGTAACGACATACATCCGGGCTGAGGGCATTGGTGTCTCCTTCTGAGTTGCACAATGTGTTGTGTGAGCCCCACCGTTCCAGCATCCCGGACATCCAGTCTTTGCTTTGTGGTTGGTGTGGCCTGGGACATGGCATTGCCTTTATTTGTGAATGGGGCATGGAGACGTTAGTGGCATGAACATGGTTTTTGAGTGTGGTTGTGTGCGGTGAGGGCTTGGGTGAAGTTGCGTGCATTTGGTGTATTTGTCTTGTGGATGCCATTCCCCCCATGTTACGTGAGTTGTTTGTGTACTCAACAGGCTCTGCGACTCCTTCAACTCCGTGTACTCCCACCGGCGGAAGCATGGCCATCACCTTCTCCTTCCAGGGATGGTAATGTACGGGTCTGCGGGGCAGCCCACCTCCAGTGATGTTACTCTGGGCGTATTCCTCATTCATTTTCCTCTTGACTGCCCTGCGCAGATCGTACCATCTGGCTTGGCAGTCATGCCTGGTCCTTCGGATGGGCGCAACAGCATTCACCTTATCGACGATCCTCTGCCACAGGCTAGTTTTTTGGGCTATGCTGGTCTGTCCGACCAATGTTCCAAACATCTGTGGCTCGACTCTGATGACTTCGTTGACAAGGAGGTACAGCTCCGCCCTTGTGAACTTTGGATTCTTGTCTGTGGGCATGGAGTGGGGTGTGGGTGTGGATGGTTGTGGGTGTGAATGTGACGGTGTGTGTGTGAATGTGAATAGGGGGTGTTTGTGAAGGAGGTTGTGTGAAGGTGTGTAAGTGAAGGTGTAGTTAAGCTGTAAGTAAGGTGCAGTTGTTTGTCTGTGGGGTCTGTCAGCAGTGGGTCTGTTGCAAAGGTTCATGGGTTGTGTGTGTGGGCCCTTTTTATTGGTCCATTTGTGGGTGTGGCTGTGTTTGAAATTTTGGTGGGTGTGTTATAAGAGGTGTTTGTGATTTAGGGGCTCTGTTTGCCTGTTTGGATGTGCCAGGTCAGTGATTGAGATGTATTTTGTCATGTAGACGTGTTTTGTGGTGTTTTGTGAGTCAAATTGACCCTCCTTGTGCTGTTTTACAGTGTCCTGGTTCTGTACGAGTCTTTTTCGTGTAGGTAAGGTCCGAACATTCGTGATGCTGCTTGAGGGTGCTGGGGTACGGTGTTGGGTACGGTGCGTACAGGTACGGGGCTGGGGTACAGGCCTGGGGTGCGGCACATACAGGTGGGGGCTGGGAGACGGTCCTGGGGTACGGTGCGTACAGGTGCGGGGCTGGGCTACGGTGTTGGGGTACGGTGCGTACAGGTATGGGACTGGGGTACGGGCCTGGGGTGCGGCGCGTACAGGTGGGGGGCTGGGAGACGGGCCTGGGGTACGGTGTGTACAGGTGCGGGGCTGGGCTACGGTGTTGGGGTACGTTGCGTACAGGTAAGGGGCTGGGGTATGGGCCTGGGGTGTGGCGCATACAGGTGGGGGCTGGGAGACGGGCCTGGGGTACAGTGCGTACAGGTGCGGGGCTGGGGTACGGGCCTGGGGTACAGTGTGTACAGGTATGGAGCTGGGGTACGGTGTTGGGGTACAGTGCGTACAGGTGCGGGGCTGGGGTACAGTGTTGGGGTACGGTGTATTCAGGTGCGGGGCTGGGCTACGGTGTTGGGGTATGGTGCGTACAGGTACGGGGCTGGGGTACGGTGTTGGGGTAAGGTGCGTACAGGTGTGGGGCTGGTGTACGGTGTTGGGGTACAGTGCGTACAGGTGCGGGGCTGGGCTACGGTGTTGGGGTATGGTGCTTACAGGTACGGGGCTGGAGTATGGGCCTGGGGTGCGGCACGTACATGTGGGTGTCTGAGGTACGGTGTTGGGGTATGGTGCGTACAGGTACGGGGTTGGGGTACGGTGTTGGGGTATGGTGCGTACAGGTGCGGGGCTGGGGTACGGTGTTGGGGTACGTTGTGTACAGGTACGGGGCTGGGGTACGGGCCTGGGGTGCAGTGCGTACAGGTGGGGGGCTGGGGTACGGTGTTGGGGTACGGTGCGTACAGGTGCGGGGCTGGGCTACGGTGTTGGGGTACGGTGCATGCAGGTACAGGGCTGGGGTACGGGCCTGGGGTGCGGCGCGTACAGGTGGGGGGCTGGGGTACGGTGCATACAGGTGCGGGGCTGGAGTACAGTCCTGGGGTATGGTGCTGACATACGGGGGTACGGTTCTGACATATGTGGGGGGTGGGGGGGCTGTACGACTTGTATCCAGGCACAAGTTTACCCGTGTACATGTGTGGTACAGCGTTCGCTCCGTACGGGGCCTTTTACATGCGGTTGTGTATTCGGACGGGCGGTACGGATCGTACTTGCGCGCTCGGACTTCTGTTTTACGATTTGCATGTAAAAATGTCCAGCTCCCTATCGTACACTTTTCCCGACGCTATTCGGACGTAAAAATTTCCGGCTCCCTCTCGTATCCTTTTCCCGACGCAATTCGTATGTATTTTTCACATACGAATCGTACTTCGTAGTTTGTACGGTACTTGTACGATTCGTACGTGAAAATATACGGATACGAGTCGTACGCAAATTTATTTTGCTGGATCGGAATCGGCACCTTAATGTTGCTTCCCAGTGTTTTCCTATGGGCCAGCCAGCCTTCCTGCAGTGAAAAAAAATTTAGTGTGCTAGTCAGTGTTTGCACATATTAACTTTACATTTCTACATGTCCTATTTTAAAATACTTGCACCTTGCCTGTAGGCTACAAGGCCTAAATAGGGATGACTTGCTAATATTTACAAGGAAAAAGGGGTATTTGACAGGTCAAGCTGCAGGTATTTAGCAACAAGACTACAGCGGTACACCTGTAGTCATGTTTGCTTGGTCACACTAGTGGATGGCACAGTAATGCTGTATTCCATAGGTACATTTAACTTTCAATGCCATGGGTTTAGCTTTGATCACTATGCACTGCAACCTTATAGAAAAGTTCAATATGTCAGTTAGGAATGATCTCTTTTCAACATATTTTATATGTCAGTGCACATGATTAGATTGGTTAGCAATGGCCCATGTACAGAGTAAAAATCAAACAGCATCATTCCACAAAAACTGCGAGTGACCACGCAAAAAGAGACACTTTCTAACAGTGCAACAGCCTCCAGCCATGCCATCTGACACCTATAAGTAAGTCATTGGCTATTCAACTTTATTACATTAGGAATCCATGGGAAAAATGTGCCAACTGGGAGCTGTCCCGAGTTTCCACATACCAACACTAGTGTTTGAGTTGTGAAACTCACATGTCACAGTTTTTGGGGAGAACCAAGTTAGTGCATAAGCAATGTGGAAAAAAAATGATGTTGTGCATTTTCACTTCTGAATCAGTATGCAGTACTGGCATTGTTTAGCATCAAAGAAGTAAACATTTGTAACATTACATAGCAATGCAAGTAGCACATTTTGGTAACATAGGCATCATAAATGATGATTTAATAATTAACTGACACTGTGTATATATGGCACCCACTCTTTCACAGGATCACTCCAATTAATGAATAAAGTTAATCTTATATTTTACTACACAGTTATGTGTTACGTCTTGGAGCAATAAGCACATATTTCTCTTTATCCACATTGGATGCATTTTACACTCTGAGAAGATAGCCTAAAGTTTTACTCTTATACATAGATTTTTATTTTGGAGCCAAAAGTGTTCTTCAGATGGACTACGAGAAACTCTATTTATATTTAAAAAAACATCATGCATATTTTTGGGAGCCATACCTGTAATGTTTTTATTTGAATTAGACAGTTGGCTCCCAATGGATGCCATATGAGGGGTGCTGGGATCACAGTGGGTTTCCTAGCTAGCCACATGGTACCCCTGATACCGCAGTCTTGATTCCTGCCCTCAAATATGTTAGGGAAAATGTGACATTAAGTGACGGAAACAAGGTCTGTAAACCCTGGTTTTCTTTTTAGTGACCAAGGATTGACACTTCTCTTGCCTCCAAGCAAACAGTGGCTCACTTAAACTCATCCTGGTGACAATAGAGCCATGGTCTGAATGGTCCACTGCTGATTGGAGATCTGTTCCATCGCAACCGCCTCTCTGCACTGTGAGTGTATGCAGGCTGCTGGCAGCACACCTAGGACACCTAACATTTCACGTTTCTATAAAATGAGGTCAGTTTATTAGGAATAGGACATGTCACAACGCAAACATTTACAACGCATGCCTTTACAACGCAGTTTTTACATCTCAACATCCATTACAATGCATGATTTTACAAGGCATGCCATCACAACGCATTGTTTGAAACTTCATTTACAATGCATTCTATTACAACACACACCATTACAATGCATTCCATTACAACGCATAATGCTTTTATGTTAACAGTAGGGTAAATGTTGGATCGTGTAGGGGCAGAAATTATATTCCCACTCCAGTGAGTGCAACAGTAGGGTAAGTGTTGGATAGTGTAGGGGTAACAAATTACTATTCCCACTCCAGTGAGTGCAACAGTAGGGTAAGTGTTGTCTAGTGTATGGGTAAAAATTACTATTCCCACTCCAGTGAGTGTAACAGTAGGGTAAATGTTGGACAGTGTAGGGTTAAAAATTACTATTCCCCATTACTTACCTTATAATGCGTTGTAATGGCATGCGTTGTAATGGCATGTGTTTTAGTGACATGCATTGTAATGGCTGTGTTGTAATGGCATGCGATGTAAAGGCTGTTGTGTTGTAATGACTGCATTGTAAATATAGTGCGTTGGAATGACTGTGTTGGTTGTTTCCCGTTTATTAGCAATGCCCTATTACTCACCGGTGATCTTCATTACTCCTGCTCCTGTTGTCCCCGTCGCTTTCCTTACTTGCGGCGATGACCATCTCCTTGACAGAAAAAAGAACAGGAGAATGCTGGGATGCCTAACCCCACCTCCTCCCACTGGGAGTACATCAAGATTACCTAGCAAGAATTCTGCCTGAACTACCAAGTCACCAACAGGAAGGCCGGCTGTGAGAAAGGGAAGGGCATAAGGAATGGGACGAGGACAACGGGACCAGGAGTAATGAAGATTACTGGTAAGTAATAGGGCATTACCCCCAGGTCCCTCCAGTCCCTGTCCCATTCCTTACTTGTGGAGCATACCAAAGCAGAAACCTGGCCTTCAGAACCCCCAAGAACACCCGGGACACCACACCGAAAAGCTGCATCCCAAGCAAAGCAACAGGAGAACCACAACAAAAACACAGCAGAAGCACACAGCCCGCAACACCTCCAACCAAGCAACAGGTTCGCACCCCCCTGAATACACAGGAGACGACCAAGGTGAACAAAAAAGCAGCAAACCCACGGTGCCGTCACCCAGAAAATGGCCAACCCACACCGGAAACACGCCCAAACCAATGGATCACTGACAGAATATCGACAACAGGAATATCGAGTTACACAAATATCATGTACAGAATATCGATGTCAAGAAAATCGACATCCTATCTCCACAAAGGTAAGTACAAAAATATCGAAGCCAAAATATCGGTGTTTAAAATATCGTTGTTCAAGATATTGTTTTTTTTAAATGTCTTAAAAATAATATAAAATAAATGAAACAATAAATATAATTAATAAAAACATAGGGGTCTATTAGGATGGTGGGCGGATGGCCGCCCCCAATCGAAACCCGGAAAACCGCCAGTCCGATTAGCATCGCGGTCGTGACCGCCGCGGTGTGATTTTCCACCCGCCACCTTTCTGCCGGTTGCAGTCTGCCCGCTTGCTTGGCGGGTGGAGCTGGACCGTTACAATTGTTGTGGACCAGGGCCAAGCACTGCCCGCACGATTATGATGCCGGCGGTAGCCAGCCTTTCAGTTGTGGTGGAAAAGCCATGGAAAGGCATGCGGAGACATGTTCCGGGGGTCCATTGTGGGCCCCCAATGTGTTGGGGGGGTGTGGGTGCACTGGAGGGGTACCATGTCCCTGTACCAGGTGGCAGGCACTGTGCAGTGCCTTCCACGCAGTGCAGGGGTATGCAGGACATTCTCTTTTTGACAATGTTAATCACCAGAATCCGACCGCCGCGGTCGGATTGCGACTGCGGAACATTCTTATTGGACCGGCGGTTATGCCGCAGTCCTTGCAGGCGGTCTTTTCCTGCTACCATGGCGGTCGCGGAGATTTTCGGACCGCCATCCTAATAGACGCCATAGTTGGAATTATTATTTTTTTTTTTAAAAGTATAAATAATAAATGTAATATAAAAAACAATTAAACATACATATATAAAAAAATGTAATATATATTTACTTAATAATATTGATAAATAAATATGTTATCACATTATAAAATGTTAGAAACATAATACAAATTATAAATACATATATACATACACCTGTAAAATAAATATTAAATATGTATATGTAATAAATTAAAATATTAAAATAATTATTTTATTTTAAAACAACATTTTACAATACATTAACAAAAACAGTAGGGAAATCGTTGGATAGCTTAGAGGATAAAATTACTAGTCCTACTCCAGGGAATGCAAAAGTAGAGAAAGTGTTGGATAGTGGAGGGGATAAAATTACTATTGCCACTCCAGCAAGTGCAACAGTAGGGAAAGTGTTGGATAGCGGAGTGGATAAAATTACTATTCCCACTCCAACAATTGCAGCAGTAGGATAGTGTTGGATAGCAGAGGGGAATAATTTACTTTTCCCACTCCAGCAAAATAATAAACATTAATTAACAAATACTTAAATAATAAAAAAGTAATTTACCTCCCACCAAATCCCCCTATTAATGACACTAACAATATTGTAAAACGTGACACAATTACCATAATTGCTTAACAATTAATTAATTAACTAATAAACATTAACAATCAATTCAAAAACAGTCAGTAATAAATTAATTTACACTATTAAGACTATAAAATACAATATCTAAATATTATATAAAAAATATTTAAAAACATAATCATTTTTAATTACTTCCCACACTACTCCCCTATAAATCCACAACTCACTCCTAACAAAATGACACAATTTACATATTTACCAATTAATTAAAAATCATAAAATATTTAACAAAATTAACAATATAAAATATTAAATACACAAATATTAATTAATACTTTTTAAAATTAATTAATTATAATTAAATTACTTCCCACCCCACTCCAGAATAAACCCACAACCCGCTCCTAAAAAAACTTAAACTATTAACAGATTACCAATTAATAATAAATATCCAATTAATAACTAATTAATAAAAAATTATTTCACACAATTAAGAAAAGAAAATAGTAAATACATAAATATTAATTAATACAATTATTAATTAATTTTAATTAAATTTCTTCTCCCCTATAAACCCACAACCCACTCTTAAAAAAAAGACACAAGTAACATATTTACCAATTACTAATTAATAGTTATTAACCAATAATAACTAATTAATAACAAATTAATTAACACAATTATCAATATAAATTTATAAATAAAAAAATGTTAATTAATTAAAATGATTAATTAATTAATCATAATTAAATTACCTTCCACCCTATTCCTCTATAGACCCACAACCCACTACAGAACTAAAATGCAATATTTAATTGTTATAAAATTAATACCTTCTAAAAATTATTGATAAATATATTATAATTAAATTACTTCCCACCCTATTCCCTTATAAACCCACACCCCGCTACGGAACTAAAATAGGTAAAAATTAATTATCATAAAATTAATTATTTCAAAAATTGTCAATCATACAATATAAAAATAAGCTATACTTATACAAAATATCACATACTTTTATCACGTATACTAAACTACAGAACACTAAAATACATTTTGATATCATTACCAACGAAATTTTTTACTAACGATATTACTAACTTCGATATTAAGTAAAACGATATTTCTTACCTGCATGTCGATGTTCTGGTCAACGATATTCTTGCAGTTCGATATTGTGCCACATCGATATTTATGTCCATCAACTGTTGTTTTTGCTTTTGTCACCCCGAGTGGAAAGGGTATGCCCAGATGTGGGTCCCGTGCTCTCCATGCCACTGGAACCAAGCTATCCTGGCTGAAGAGGGGTGAAACCCCGAAACCGGTCTTAGGATGCTTGTTTCCAGTCCAGGGAGGGCCTGGCATGGCAGTTCGGGCTGGACTGTTCCCATGAGGCACAGGGTCAAGACTGATTTGCGTATGGCTGGGTTCAAACTGGAAAGGCATGGTGAGCAAAAAAACGATGGATTTAGGCCCAGATCTCTGTACTGGGGTGAATGTATGACATTGTTCTGCATTCTGTCCATCAACTGTTTGTTGTTTTTGCATTTGTCACCCCGAGTGGGAAGGGTATGCCCAGACGTGGGTCCCGTGCTCTCAATGCCACTGGAATCAAGCTATTCTGGGTGAAGAGGGGTGAAACCCCGAAACCGGTCTTAGGATGCTTGTTTCCAGTCCAGGGAGGACCTGGCTTGGCAGTTCGGGCTGGACTGTTCCCATGAGGCACAGGGTCAAGACTGATTTGCTTATGGCTGGGTTCAAACTGGAAAGGCATGGTGAGCAAAAAAACGATGGATTTAGGGCCAGATCTCTGTACTGGGGTGAATGTATGACATTGTTCTGCATTCTGTTCATCAACTGTTGTTTTTGCATTTGCCACATCGATATTTAAACATCGATATTCTGGTATATCAATATTTAAACATCGATATTATGTCTGCATACCCGAACCAATAATGGAGGAGGAGCACCCACCAAGGAAGCACCAGAGACTGCCCTCAACAGAAGGACAGTAAAGATGCCACAAACAGAAGAAGGCCCAAGGTGACCAAACACACATGCAAGCATGGGCCACACCAACAGGGACACAACCATGGACTGGATGAACCAGCAGCCTGGAAGCAGAACTCACCAGCAGCACCAAGGAGACAGCCAACCATAGAAAAAAGGACAAGCAAGGCACCCAGGCCCCCACCAACTCCAACTGCCAAAACCACCAAGTGGAGGGAGCCAGGCCCGAAGGCGACAAGGCAAAGACAAACAAGTAAACCCCAGAGACCCCAAGCCCAAAGGCGAAACCCCCGAGGGGCTGATGCAACCAGGCCACCAGAAACCACCAGCCCAAGGAGGACCAGAACAGAAGAAGTACCCAACAGGGCACTAAAAGCCTGGAAGGACGCCCACCCGGCTAAATATTCACCAATCCCAGGACCACCAAGCAGCCCCACAGACCCTGCCGCAGAACCGACAGAGTGCGTCCCCAAGCCGGTAGCGGAAAGAACTTCCAACTCTGTCGAAAACACCCACAATGAAACCCACAACAGAGATAAGGGCATGCAAGAAATGACCCAACAGTCCCAGCCCAAACCCTGAGACAATGGGTGACATGGCCCCCAACAGGACCAACTCCAACATAACCGAGGAGTCCCACAGCAGACCAGCCCAGATCAAGAGGACAGGGTCAGACAACAGGACCAAGGCACAGTCCCAGAGGACCAATCAAGGGCAGGCCCGCACAGACTAAACCAGGAAGGGAGGGAGCATCGACCAAGAGCAAGCCCCCCCTAGCCAGCAACCTGATTGACCTAGCCACCAGAAAGCCCGGAGGACACAGCCCCTGAAAAAAAAAACAGAGGAGGACCAGGCCCCAGCGCAGGAACATCCAGCACCAACCACCAACGTCAACACAGGACAACCTCCCACAACACCCAAACAGGGAGAAGAATCCGTGACACAGGGACAGGCCAGCAAGCCAGGACCGCGGCACCAAAAGAGAAGGCATGGCTGCGTACAGAAGGAAGGAGGCCCGATGAGCACCAGAACACCAGCCGCCTGAAGACCAACCAGAAGGACCAGGCAGAAAAACACACACCCCGCTAGGGCAGGAAACAGCAGGTGGAGAACCAGAGGCCAGAACCCCGAAAGGCACATCCGCACACAAAGAACGAGGCCAACAACATGATCCGACCCAAGGAAAGGCATGGGGCGGATACCCGCAGACCCTAAACCACACCAGGGCACAGCACCAAGAGAGGGGCCAGGAAAACACCCAAGACCCCTGAGACCATGGGAATCCAAAGACCAAACAGGGCCAACAAGGAAGACCCCGCCACAAACAACACACACCATGGACGATAGCCACAGCCACAAACCCGAGGGTCGACCGAAGGTGAAAAGGCAGGAACGAAGACCAAGACCCCGGCTACCGAAGAGGAACCCAGAAGGGAGGAAAACACCCCAACCGACCAAATGGCCTGTAGGACAAAGTACAACACCATGGAACCACCACAAGTGAGTGCCAAAACCATCCGCAGAAGTGCCACAAGCACAGGAGAGACAAACAGGGTGGCCCACAGCCCAACCCCACAGATGCCCCCAGAGGCTTCCGAGAAGCCAGCTGACTGAACTACAGACATGCCAACATGACCGGAGGCCACCAACACCATGCCCCCACAGGCTCGTAAGGTGCTGCACAGGGCCAACAGCCACAACCCCAACAACCAGGCCACTAAGAGAACAATGAGGCAGGAAGCCAGAGCGGAACCCAAGTGGCCTGCACCAGCATGTCAATACCATGGCCCAGCTCGCCTCAGAGGAAGGCAGACGCAGAATGGAGGCCAGAGGAAAGGGCAAGGAGGCAAGCCTGGCACCCAGCAATGACAGGCAAAGAACTGCCGGACACCAGGATCCCAAAAGACCAACACCCAAGCAAGTCGCAATGGGACAGACAACCAAAAGGCAACCCCCAAGGCCCCAACAGCCCAAGCCGGACACCTCCCGAAGGCAAGTACCCCCACAACCAGAAGACCAGGGCAGAGAAGGCATCTCCAACCCAACTGGCACTGGCCAACGAGGGCCAAACAAAGTCACAACGAGGCCAGGACAAACCAAGGCCCCACCACCAGACTGAAAGACAAGTGGAGACACCACAACCCAAGGAAGAACAAGGCCAGAGGGCACACAGTCGCACAACCCACCAAGGGGGCAGAAACCGGAAGAGGGACCGGGCACAAACCGGACTGAAGCATACACAGCAACAGCAGTGCCACCAAAAGCCCAGGAAGACCAGGGACCAGAGACACCAGAGACAAAAAACCAGCCCGATCCACAAAGCACTGACTGAAAAAAACAGCGGGAAGGTGCACAGAAACCTCAAGAGACCAAGCCCAAAAGGCAAGACCAAGCCCCAAGCAAAAAGAGACAGAATCCTGCCAACACCGCAGGGACCCAAACCCAGCCACAGAAACACCAGGGATATAGCAGGCAGAAAATCAGGGAAGACAGAGACTGCACAACAGAATCCAGGGACACCAGGACATAGCAAACACAAAAGCCCCAGACCCAAGCATACCACAGCAAAATGAAGGGGAAAGAAAAACCGCCACCCAAGACACCATCAGAGGCTGGCAGACCCCGACAGCCTAGGCCTCAAAAGTAAAGCCCCACCTGCTAGCCCAAGCCAGCCCCAAAACCAGAGCGGCAGGGAAAAAACAAAAACTGGCAAAATCCCCAGGGGCACCCAAAGCACAGCCCCTATGTCACACTCCACCTAAGACGGAAACTCAAGGCCAGAAAAGAAGCACAACCTGGCAAAGGGGAACAACAGGCCCCTCATGCGGGAGCAAAACCTGGAAAAGCTGTGAAAAAAACAGGGGAAAACTGCAATGTGGTACACTCACTCAAGGCAGGTAAACACTAGACCATGCTGGCTGCCACACCAATGCCCCCTCTAGCCGCCCAGAAGCAAAAGAGCACTCCCAGGCAAGAAAAAGAGGGGAGATAAAACCTCTATGCTGTACTCACCCCCAGGGCAGGCAGACTCCACACCTCACTATCTGCCCCCACCAGCCAGCCTAGGCGCATAATAAAACTCCAGTACTGGGCCAACATCAAATCGCCACAATGGTGTTCCAGGCACTGCAGGGGTACCACCAGATCAGCCCCAAGCCGCCATCCAGCTTCCAGCGGTTCTTCCATCCTGGCCCAGCCACCAGAAGGACAAGCCCTGCAACCCGGAACAGACCAGGAGGGCCGATGCACCAGCCACAAAGGCTGGCCGGCAACATCTGTTCCCTCCCAGCAGGCCAGGAGGCACCATTCAGCATGACGAGAACAGCCCAGCAGCCGGACGGGAACCTGCATTAGACAGCAGCAGGAGAAGCACCAGCATCCTCGTCCCATCTCTGTGCCATGGTTATCAACATTTTAAATTAATTAATAAAGTGTTACCATCTTCCATCTGCTCCCACTTAGATCCCATGGGCCTAGATTGAAGGTTGGTATTTATTTATGAACTTAACAGATTTTTACCAACCTCTTCCTAATGGCTCCCACAGGGAACCTATGGGCCCTGGAGGATAGCAGGATTTATTATATAGCTTTTCCTGAATTTAATTACAGCCCTGTAAAAAAATTATTAGTTTACATTTGTATATTAGTGTTATGCTGATGACTTCCATTGTATTGACTATAGTAAATAAGACTAACTGTTGTCCTTCTTATTTTTTTATTGCCTGCAGATGGACAAGGCTGAGACAGAGAAGTATGTGAATTAGCTGGCACCGGAGTCCAGAGACTTCTCTGCTCACCTAGGAAAAATCCAGTGAACAGACATAGTCTGATGCAACCCCTTGCATCAAATTGTTATCATTTTTCCACTCACATTGCAAAATGTGGCATACCACTTGCTGCAACCACTTCTTGGCAGGGCAATTTTGGAAGGAAGATCACCCCTAGATCAGCAATGGTACAACCACTTCCAACATCAATGATATGTCCATCAGAGTGACAGTGACCGCAGACATGGCTGAAACTAGTGAGTCCAAAATGGAAATATTTACAGCAACAAACCTCGGCTAAACCTGATGTTCAGGAGATAGAGAGCAGAACAGGAAGTTGAGCTTATTGCACATCAGGATGTTGTGACTGCTCTTCTATTCAACACATTGTCTCTGCCTCTCTCCTCTGATCAAAAGAAAGGCCACTCTCATATTTTCTCCTAATCTCCTTCAGATGAAGGTGACATGGAGCAAACACCTCAGTCCTGCCATGGGAGAAAAGATAGAAAAAAGGCTAGAGAAAGCCTAGTTAGACGGGAGGAAGATAAACCAA
The DNA here is from genome assembly GCF_964204655.1 of Triturus cristatus. Classification (NCBI taxonomy): domain Eukaryota; kingdom Metazoa; phylum Chordata; class Amphibia; order Caudata; family Salamandridae; genus Triturus; species Triturus cristatus. The sequence goes on from NC_140590.1 coordinate 215,640,141, forward strand.
TGACTGGTCATGACAAATGTAGCACAAATGAATTGTAGATCATCTGTATTCAACCTACTCCTGTACTGCCACCCACATCACCTACTTCCATATTTAAAAACTCCAAAAACCAGCACAAACCACTACCCCTATTTCAGCCACAGCCTGCCCTGAGGGAACACAGATGTAACCACCTACCTCCACCACAATACCTTCAAACTTTGGCTCTATTTCCAAGGAGGTCACTTGAGGAGGATCATCACTTAAAAGAAAATATACTCCACTATCAAGTGTATGTTGACTGAGTGAGTAGTCGCCATACCACATAACACATTTACCCAATGGGAAACCTTCGATATTATTAGTGCGTCGCCTCTTTCCTTTTACTTTAATGGAACAAAGAGGTTTCTAAAATTTGGGGAAACCCTTTGTTCACAATGGAATGGTCCAAGCCAGACCCATTTTTCAATGGTCTCTGTGCCACTGCTGCAGCATCAAGAGCTCCATTTGATTGGTAACACAATAAATGAGAGCACTGTTCAATCAATCCATCTCACTAAAGACATGTGGGACAGTTGTCAAGCTATAGACTACACGTGCATCACTGTACACTCCATTATATTCAAGGGGGCTAACAAAGGTTAGGTGATATTGACAATGTTGCTGATGTTATTCAAAGCATTCGTCAGCCTGCACATTGCAATGTTCTCCATGGAGAAAGCACACACACCTGCCAACCAGCATTCTAGAAGAAGTCAATATGAAAGTATATGACTTGATTTAACACAGAGGTCTCAGAAAATAACTCACTGACATGGACAATAGCAATAATATTATCAAGGCCATGGCGAATCGAGGTTACTTCAGACTCTGATGTTTAGCTCATCACATCAATTTAATAGCACACAACTTCCTTAAAAAAGAAGAAGAAATATTCAATAATACACTGGTCACTAGTCACAGGATTTGCACTCAATTAAGCTGTTGATTTAAAGCCAAGAAGGAGCTGAGGATCATTCGGCATACTAATAGAGTCACCGAAAAGCCCTTCAATAGGAGATATTAGCCTATTATCACTTCACTTTGGACATGCTGCAATGTCAGTACATAATACAATAGAGAAGGGATAAGATTGCCAAATCCATGATAATGGAAGTTGAAAAATGGGGGTTAGTAGATGGACTGATTCACATGCCAGTTTCTTTTGACATTTTCGCAGAGGAAGTCAGCAAGGAGGATTTTAGCATAAGCTAGGCCATGCCATATTTGCACATGCTAGTAAACAGCAACTAAGAACAAGGCTCTAGCAGGATAATTCAATATGATTCAAATATGAGGTCAACTTAATATTTATCGCCTCAATGGGAAGGCACTCTTTGGAATTAATTTAATGCTATTCTAATAATCTATGTCCGATTTAGAATGAAGGCATTGCTGTGCTGCAGTAAAGAAAGTAACTGCAACAATATTAATTCTCACAGCCAAGTTTACTTATTTAAAATTTGACTTGCAGTATGCTGTATTACAAAAGGGGACAAAGCAACAACTGGTAGCCAAAATTACAGAGCTTATCAACTGGTCTTATAAAGGTTGCTGATACTGTAAAACAACCCAAATGTTATCGAAAAGTGTTAGTATCTAGATAGACAGTGTATCTGCAATGATGGACAATAAACCCTTGTTAGTGGTGACCAAAGAATAAAAGTCTCCAGGTAGGAATGCCTAATTACAATACACCAGCTTATATAGTGAACATCTAAATTGCATAAAACTGTGACTGTGACATTGTTCTATGTAAACATTTGGATTCTGTGTTTGTTCTTCTTGTTAAACAAACAACAATGTCTCTAAGGGAGTGAGTTAATGGTCAGATTATTAGTAGTTTTTTTGTGACAAAGTAAATTTATTGTTTAGATAACTACATATAATTGTTATAAAGATCACTTGATATATTAAAACATGTATGACAATAGCACTGTGTTACATTAAATGGCATGTAACCTGTGGGATACTGTGCACAAGTGCTCGTGAAATGGTGAACAACGCAATTGACACGTGAGAAAGTATGTACGACAACACAAAGGGGTGCAAAAAAAAACAGTTGGTGACAGAATTTACATTGTAGGAATGTCCAAATAATAAATGTTAATATATACAGGGGAATTCAAGATGGTTATCCTCGAAGGAATTGCGTCGTCATTTTCGCTGTAAGAGTCAATGGTGTTTTGGCTTATAGGAATATCTAGGCCATCATCAGGACCAGGTTACAATTATTTTTATAACAGTGCTGTGGGTAAGAATAAAAACACTAAGGGGCCAATTCCGGCTGCAAAACGAACCGACCGACACAGACCCGGACCGAACACCGACCGACACGGACCAGTGCCGTGCGACCTGTGCAGTATGATGCAATGCGTGTGAATTACAACCGACACGTACAGAATACAAGCCGTACAACCGAGCCGTAGGGAAAATAGTGATCCGGCCGGAAAACCGACGCAAATATCACCGAACGACAAGAACCCGGAATGAACCCGACCGACCCATACCCGCGATGTACGATTTGCGCAGTACAATGCAATGCGTGCAAAACCAGACCGACTCGCACGGAGAACAAGCCGCACGACTGACACGCACAGACAACCCGGCACACAAGCAATAGAGACCGCCGCGAACGACGCGAACCAAACACATAAGACAGGCAGCATGAACGAGGCGGAGAAGCCCGCACAAGACAACAGCAGCGTCCGTTTCCGTCACATGAACGTCTCCTTCATGCCTACAAAACACAAAGGAAAAAAGACAAAGAAAGGACCAAACAAGCAATGACAAAGCCAATAAATACCGAAACAAAAACATAGGACAAAGACACACCCACCACTCCAACTATATAAAGGACTACAATCACTACCATCATCCCTTGCAAACAGGAGACACAGCCAGCAGCAAACACCAGTACACAGCAACCACAGACACACTCACAACTCACCCATCACACAACTCACCACCATCAGCACCTCATACAAAAGCACACACACATACCACCAGCAAAACCAACACCAAACCACCATCACTTGCACCCTCACACACACATCCCTCACCACCACCCATCACCATGCCTCCAAAGATGAATCCAAAGTTCAAAGATAGTGAGTTAGAAGTGCCGCCACCACCACCCCCCCTCCCATCGGCTCCCATCCCAGAGGTCCCTGTGGGCTCCCGTGTTCATGAGCATGTCTCCTTTGTGCCAGGCACCGCACCCCCTGCCCCTGTGTCCCCTGCTGCCCTGAGTGAGGAGTCTGTGGACTTACTTCGACAGATCCATGTAGGGCAGACGTCGATGCTGAAGGTCCGCCATGCACACACGGGTCTGTTGACACAAATGGTGTCATTCATGGAGGGCATTTCCTCGGGCATGTCTGACCTAGAGAGGACCAATCAGTCCGTTGGCTCCTCCCTGACGGCAGCAGTGTCCCTCCTCCAACAGTCCCGCACCCTTCCTACCCCTGCACCACTCACGATTCCTAGCACCCTACCTGTCCCAAGCACAGAAACCCTCAAACCAAGGTCTAGACGTGCACACAAGCAAGCACAGGGGACTGATTCCACACTCACAGGGGCTGGTTTGCAGACACACACACAGTCATCCAAAACCACTCTGCAGTCCTCCGAGACCTCTCCCTCCCAGCCCCCTTCCCTTGCCTCACCTGCAACACCATCCCCCCAGAAGCTTTGTGACCTTGGCCTCTTCCCCACTGACCCTGCAGATCCTGATTACAAGGGGAAGAGGAAGTCCCCACACACAGAGGGGAGTGCCCCTCACACCCGGACACCCTTCCCCAGGCACAGTCAGACAGAGACCCCCACCCGCAAGTCCCCCCGGCGCCAGAAGAACAAGACCTCCCACCACCACGCAGCTCCAAGGCAAAGTCTCCATCCTCCATCCCCCAGGCCACCACTCCAGATGTTCCCCCGCCACTCCCTGCCCCGGGTTCCCCCACCCACAGATACGCCATCCCCAAAATGCTAAGGCCACACCCCCAGCACTTGCTCCTCCACACCTGGTCTAACAGTTAGTGCCACTGATGTGGGGACCGTGTCCCCCCCGCCCTGCTGACCTCACCTGTCCCCCATTCTGCTCCCATGGCTGTAGGCACTGCTTTGGAGTCCACGACCACCCCATCTGATTTGGGCACTGCAGTGGTGAGCCAATCCACTCCATCTGACCTGCCCACTGGAACTGTGCCGGCACCCCCACCATCTGACTTGTGCCCCACAGTTGTGATAGCACCCACCACTTCAGTCAGCTCCACTGCAGTTGCAAGTGTCTCGCCTGCATCCCCCACCTCTTCACTGCCTCCTTCTGCTGCGCCCTGATCCCACCCCTGCGATGCCTGGCCTGCCCCCATTTATGCCCCTCCGAGGGGATGACCCCGGTCCTTAGCAGTGCAGGCAAGCAAGGTGTGACAGTTGTCACTCTAATTCACACGTTGGCATTTGGACATGGACTGGCCATTGGCCTTTTGTTTGCACAGACGTTTAACTTTTAAAATGTTGAATAAAGCTTTTTTCTTTCTCCCTGTGAACTTGATTTAGCTGTACATTATGTTGATGATGTTTAACATGACCTTGCACCTGTGATGCTTTGTTTACAATGTTGAATTCTGATTTGTTGCTGTGAGGTACTCCCTGTGGTCTATGAGATATGTATCCTATTCTGGTGGGTATCCATGTCATCCTTTGCAGCTACCTGTGTGTGTCAGGATCAACTATTTGTGGACATCTCTCTGTGAGAATTTCATTTGCATGGTCACATCTCTGGCTTGCACCCCTGCACATATGATGTGCTTCCCATTGTCCAATTTGTCACTTCCACATACTTTGTGCTCATCAACACTGGACCTACAGGTGTGGGCATCATTGTAATAGGAGCAACTGGGTCCTCTGTGCAACTTGCTAGACATATGTTTTGGGTATGTGCAGATGACTTAGGGGAGACTCACGTACCCAGGCTGTTGTGACCAGAGCCTTCATTGTGTGGTAACTGATGGCTGACTGACCAAGTGTTCTGCAGACATGAGTGGGACTTGCGGTGAATATGTTTGGCACAGCTGGGCTCCCACAGGAGTTGGGTCCCCTCAAGTAAGTGTGATGTCCAGTGACATGGCCTGGGCCCATGGTGTGTGTTGTATGAACATGTGTGTGTGTCCACATCCCTGTTCATACACAGACAGTGTTCCCTTGATATGTTCCTGTTGTTGATGCTTGCTGAGTGGTGCGGGCTTCATCACACTACTTTTCCAATGGGCTACCAGATATGTGGGTGCATGACACACTACTGTTAATTGGTGTATCATCATTGTGATTTGTCAGTTCTGAGTGGTGATGATGTTGTCAGACACAGATGGGACACAGTCAGGGTTCCTCAAGGCACCTGTTTATTTACTAAATCATGTAGTTGTCCCTAGGTGGTAGTTTTCAGTGATTGAGACATTTGTATGTGAGTGTGACTGCTCCCACTTGTCGGGTTCATGGCTGCGATGCTGGCAGGTGTCAGCATGTGTGCCTTGTGGTTCTCCTTGGCATCTGTATTGTCCTGGGACTGTGGCAGGGATTCTGAAGGTTACGTGACCTTTGAGGTCATGGCCATTTACCGCATACTGTGCAGTATGTCTGTCATTACCCAGGGTTGTAAACTGTCCTTGTGTGATGTGTCTGTGCATGTGCAATGTCACCTGTCCATGTGGGCTTCACAGATACACATTGTTTCAGTTCAGGGTGTGTGGTGTTGAGGGTGGACTGATGTGAATGTTTGCATGGATGGTCCCCTAGCTCCCGTTTGTCCATGGATGAGGGGCCATGCTGTGTGATTTGTGTTCGTCTATGTGTGATGTACGTTTGTGGCACAGGACCCATGTCTGGGTTTCCCAGTTTGTACGACATCTGCTTTTGTCATCACAGTGGAGGTGTCATGCATGCTTGTGTCACCCCAATGTCTGTTCCCTGGGGGTAGTGGTGTTGTGTGTCAGTCTCTTGCTGTGTTAGTTGGTGCTCATTCCAGCTTGTGTCACATGTGTCTGTTGTGCTCCCTCTCATCTCCCAATGCCTGATTGCCCACTGAGGCTGCCCCAATGATGGTTTACTTTTGTATGGCACTGTGTCCACTTCTGTGTGACTGTGGTTCAGCCCCCTCATGTGTTGTGTAGTTGCCTGGGGATACTGTGACACACACAAACACATGCTGTGTCAGATGTGCAGTGTGAGTTTGCCTGTTTGTGTTTGTGCATCTGCACCAGTGCATTGGTATTGCTGTTGTGGGCCTTTGTCTGGATGCTGTTTCTGTGATTTTGCATGCTGTCCCTGTGAGTCATATCACATCATTGTGCACATTCATCCGGGTTGTTAGGTGCCATTGCTGGCATGGAATGTGAGTTTGGGAGCAGACACCTACAGTCTACACATGCTGTTTTGATTGGTGTGTCTATTTTCGAGATGTGTGCATGCTTGGTGATGGTCACTTCTGCTGTTGTGTCATTGTTCAGTGTATGCATTGTCAGCTCCCATGTGTGGTGCATGTCTGCACATGGCCAAGAGTGTGTTATGTTTTCACAGCACTGTTAGCCTCACCACATCTCTGTGTGTATGGGACACAACCACTAGTTTGCCCCAGAAGTGTTTGATGTGTTGGGAGCAAGGATCATACATGCTGTTTGTTATTTGCAGCTTTGACCATGATGACACTTACCTTTTGGTCACTGTGATGAGGGGGGTTTAGTCCCCATCACCACAATGCTCAACATCTGCTGCATTTGGGAAGCCCACACTTGACTTCTGTTCTACACAGTGAGGGGTTGTTCTTTTCACATTGCTACAGTGCCATGGTGATGCATGCCTTGTGTATGTCACACTCATGTGTTGGTCACACATGTGCTATTACTTACATATGTTTGTACCTATAATCACTGTTGTGGGCATTTGTCACAGACTACACACTGTTGACATGATGTTAGGGGGTATGTATTTTGCGGACATACCTGATGTTGGAGTATGCAGGATGTGTTGCGCATCACCCATCCTATGGCTAGGGGTGGCAGGGGTGATGGGCAACATAAGCCCTATGGCTGGGGGTGGCAGTAGTGATGGGTAACATAGTCCCTGTGGGTGGTGGTGGCAGGAGTGATGGGCAACATAAGCCCTATGGGTGGGGGTGGCAGGGTTGATGGGAAACAGGTCCCCTGTGAGTGTGGGTGGCAGGGGTGATGGGCAACATTGTCCCTATGGCTGGGGGTCGCAGTAGTGATGGGCTACATAAGCCCTATGGGTGGGGGTGGCAGGGGTGATGGGCAACAGGTCACTTGTGAGTGGGGGTGGCAGCGGTGATGGGCCACATCAGCCATGTGGGTGGGGGTGCCAGAGGTGATGGGCAACAGGTCCCCTATGGGTGGGGGTGGCAGTAGTGATGGGCAACATAGCCCCTATGGGTGGGGGTGCAGTAGTGATGGGCAACATAGTCCCTATGGGTGGGGGTGGCAGGAGTGATGTGCAACATAAGCCCTATGGCTGGGGGTGGCAGGGGTGATGGGCAACATAAGCCCAATGGCTGGGGGTGGCAGTAGTGATGGGAACATAAGCCCTATGGGTGGGGGTGGCAGGGGTGATGGGCAACATCAGCCCTATGGGTGTGGGTGGCAGTAGTGATGGGCAACATAATCCCTATGGCTGGGGGTGGCAGTAGTGATGGGCAACATTGTCCCTATGGGTGGGGGTGGCAGGGGTGATGGGCAACATCAGCCCTATGGGTGTGGGTGGCAGTAGTGATGAGCAACATAGTCCCTATGGCTGGGGGGGCAGTAGTGATGGGCAACATAAGCCCTATGGGTGGGGTTGGCAGTGGTGATGGGGAACAGGTCCCCTGTGAGTGGGGGTGGCAGGGGTGATGGGCAATATCAGCCATGTGGGTGGGGGTGGCAGCGGTGATGGGCAAGAGGTCCCCTAAGGGTGGGGGTGGCAGTAGTGATGGGCAACATAGTCCCTATGGGTAGGGGTGGCAGTAGTGATGGGCAACATAAGCCCTATGGCTGGGGGTGGCAGGGGTGAGGGGCAACATAAGCCCTATGGCTGGGGGTGGCAGTAGTGATGGGCAACATGAGCCCTATGGGTGGGGGTGGCAGGGGTGATGGGCAACATCAGCCCTATGGTTGTGGGTGGCAGTAGCGATGGACAACATAGTCCCCATGGCTGGGGGTGGCAGTAGTGATGGGCAACATAAGCCCTATGGGTGTGGGTGGCAGGGGTGATGGGCAACAGTTTCCCTCTGAGTGGGGGTGGCAGGGGTGATGGTCAACATAAGCCCTATGGCTGGGGGTGTCAGTAGTGATGGGCAACATAAGCCCTATGGCTGGGGGTGACAGTACTGATGGGCAACATAAGCCCTATGGGTAGGGGTGGAAGGGGTGAAGGGCAACATCAGCCCTATGGGTGTGGGTGGCAGTAGTGATGGGCAACATAGTCCCTATGGCTGGGGGTGGCAGGAGTGATGGGCAACATAAGCCCTATGGCTGGGTGGCAGTAGTGATGGGCAACATTGTCCCTATGGGTGGGGGTGGCAGTAGTGATTGGCAACATGAGCAATATGGGTGGGGGTGTTAGTGGTTCTGGCCATGCAACCCCTATGGTGGGCTGTTGTTAGTGGCCAGGATGTGGATCCCCTGTGTGTGTGTGCCATTTGCGGGTACGTGTCGTTTGTTTATGTGGTAGGTGTCTGACTTACCGCCTGCGCCGTCGGCGTCGGTTCCTGATCTGGTCATAGATGTAGAGTACTGGTATGACCTGTGCGACGGGATTCATGATGTGTTCGTGTCGTACATGCTGCTTGTTGCTCCGTCTCGTACCCGCTGCAGGCTGGTCCGTCTCGTAGCCGTGTATTGAGTTGTGGCTCGAATCATAGCTGATATGATTGTTTTCCGGATGCTGTGACGTGCTGTATGTGGCGACCCGTCAGGCACGTAGGAAGTACGCATTGTACTTGTCATGCCAGAAACTGCTATGGATACTGCTTCCGGGCGACTCGGTTCATCGTAAGGAGTTACGGCTCGGATGGAGAATGGAGCTTGAATCACAGCCTAGGTGTTGGTCGTGTTTTTGGCAGTTATGCCATCGTACTTACTCTACAGGCGGACCGGCTCCAGGTACGTGTCGGTCGCATGGTAAGGCTACGTACAGCTGTTCGACTGGCTATCAGAATCGGCCCCTAAATGTCAGACCAAGGTAGGGGGAAAAAAGGAGAAAAAGGGGAAGGACAGTTAGGGCCCGATTCACAGAACTAACTTAAGACAAAATCATAAACTTACTACCATTTTGGTATTCACAGAAGGCACTTACTCATTTTGGTATTCACAGAAGGCACTTACTCATTTCGGTATTCACAGAAGTTAGGAGTCCAAACTTTAGGACTCCTAAATGCCTTCTGTGAATACCAAAAGTCTTAAAATTAGGATTTTTCTCAGTTTAGTAGTAGTATAGTTAGGACTCCTAACTTTAGGACTCCTAAATGCCTTCTGTGAATACGAAAGTCTTAAAATTAGGATTTTTCTCAATTTAGTAGTCCTAAGTCTAAATTTAGGTCTACTAAATTAAGAAAAATCCTAATTTTAAGACTTTCGGTATTCACAGAAGGCATTTAGGAGTCCTAAAGTTAGGAGTCCTAACTATACTACTACTAAACTGAGAAAAATCCTAATTTTAAGACTTTCGGTATTCACAGAAGGCATTTAGGAGTCCTAAAGTTAGGAGTCCTAAACTTAGGCCTACTAAATTGAGAAAAATCCTAATTTTAAGACTTTCGGTATTCACAGAAGGCATTTAGGAGTCCTAAAGTTAGGAGTCCTAACTATACTACTACTAAACTGAGAAAAATCCTAATTTTAAGACTTTCGGTATTCACATAAGGCATTTAGGAGTCCTAAAGTTAGGACTCCTAACTTCTGTGAATACCGAAATGAGTAAGTGCCTTCTGTGAATACCAAAATGAGTAAGTGCCTTCTGTGAATACCAAAATGGTAGTAAGTTTAGGATTTTGTCTTAAGTTAGTTCTGCGAATCGGGCCCCCAGAGCGCAGCGCACAAAAAGTAAGGGTAGAATGATTACCGCGTGACTTGGCTCAGGAAAAGTTAGCAGGGCACCAAGCATATGGCCCCTGCCTGTGATCTGGAATGCGCAGGGGCAGCCAGAGGAAGTAAATGGCGACTCACACCTAAAACAAGACTGGGTGTCCCATCCGTGGACGTGCAGGAGCACGTGAATAGTGAGTAGTCAGGCTGAGTCAGGATGTTTCCATCTGAAGTAAGGAGATGGAAAGGGTAAGTCTGCCGGTAAGGAGACAAGGATAGAGTTAAAAGGTAGAAAGGCAGAGAGCTCATGGGTCTGAATGGATCAGAGAAGGCTACGGTAGGAATCTCTGGAAAGGAGTCCAGAGAAGGTCCAAAAGGTGCTTTTAAGGATGAGCAGTATGAAGGAGCTGCGAGCCACAGAGAGGAGAACGGTACAGGTTACATGCCATTTAATGTAACACAGTGCTATTGTCATACATGTTTTAATATATGAAGTTATCTGTATAACAAATATATGCGGTTAAAAATTGTCTCCTTGCTTTCTCCATGTGCTCCTAGCAATTAATTGTGCTACCAATAATCTGACCATTAACTCACACCCTGAGAGACATTGCTGTTTGTTACACATGTTGGCCCTGGTCTATATAGGGTTTACGGGCTACCTCCTGTAGTCTGATACTGTTCTTCTTGATCGGCAAAATATAGGTTCACGCATTTTGGCCCTGTGCTTTATGCCCTCTTCAGAACTTTGCGGAATAAATGCCACCCAAACATCGCACCATATTGGGGAGGCTATTGGGGTGAAAGTTGGTTGCGTAAATGGGAGCGCCACCATAAACTGACTTTGTGAGGAAGCAGTGGAGTTGCTTGCTTTTCAAAAGGGCATGCCCTTTGTTTAGTGAGTTATGCGGAAAGGCAGAGACCCGGGTGGGGCCGTGGGTGTAAAAAATGGCCTGGGGCCACGACGACTAATTTGCAGCTCTTGGGTCAGGCTGCTTGTACGGTGGCAAAAAAGATTTGTTGACGTGAGTTGCTTTGGGTCATGGAGGTGATCCACAAACAGTTGTGTGGAGACTCACTACATCGTGCTATTTGCAAATGCAGGACCATTTGTGTATGGTGGAGGAATCATATACCAATTTCAGTGAAGAATCAGGTACTAGGCCAGTATATTATTTGGTCCTGTGAATACAAATTTCAGCTGCCAATAGAAACTATATCCTCCAAAGAGTTCATCAGTGCTGTTACACAGGATGCACTGTACAAAAGGCACTATCCACTTTTACTAATGTGAAAAAAGTGAACACCGGGCACAGTGTAAAGTGCACAATAGTCGCAAATCAACTCCCAATTGAACAAAAGATATTTCAAATCACATAAACATGATTACGCATGCCTGACAAACATATATCTCAATTTAGTAAGACAAACAAATTGATATGTTTATAATATATCTTTTTTAATTAATGCAAAAAGTTTTTCTTAAAAATTTCATTTTCAATCTTTTTTTCCTTTTTTTTAACGTAATAAATTATTTTCTTAATCAACATGTACATTCATGGATACCAATAAATTGAATTGTAGTCTAAACATGATTAATTTTTCATAATAAATTTACAGTGCATGCCTATACTACCACAATAATTTCTTACTTATTGGACTGTGGTTAATCCTCACTAATCCTAGGAGGGCCAGTAATTAACAACAATGTAGTGCAAAATAATTTTTTTCATCAGATTTCATATTCTATGAACATAATTCAACATTTTAAGCCATCACTTGACACTTGGTTTTATAGGCGATAGGTTGACACATAGGCGGTCGAATGACACAACGCGTTTCGGCTAGGCCTTCGTCAGGAACCCGCTCTGATTTTACACCTCTTTTCAGTATTGTTCACGTTCTTAACTTAACCGCTGAATCCAATGAAGGTGCAGAGCATGTGAGAGAAAAGGAGGATGGAATAGACCATTAACCGCAGAAGAACAGATTTGGTCATAAAATACGATAAAATCAAAAAGAGTTACGTGGGGTAAAAGACAACATAAAACGAACTAAGATCCAACTCCTCCTATGAAGATAGGATATAACTGGCCACCCTAGGCGTAATACATTTCATATTGAAAGCCATATCGACGTCCTGAGTACCGTTCCACAAAATTATGGTTGACACTATTGTCAAGTGGAACAGCACAATTTGAAGCGTACCGACTAATTGAAGTTAAGAACGTGAACGATACTGAAAAGAGGTGTAAAATCAGAGCGGGTTCCTGACGAAGGCCTAGCCAAAACGCGTTGTGTCATTCGACCGCCTATGTGTCAACCTATCGCCTATAAAACCAAGTGTCAAGTGATGGATTAAAATGTTGAATTATGTTCATAGAATATGAAATCTGATGAAAAAAAATATTTTGCACTACATTGTTGTTAATTACTGGCCCTCCTAGGATTAGTGAGGATTAACCACAGTCCAATAAGTAAGAAATTATTGTGGTAGTATAGGCATGCACTGTAAATTCATTATGAAAAATTAATCATGTTTAGACTACAATTCAATTTATTGGTATCCATGAATGTACATGTTGATTAAGAAAATAATTTATTACGTTAAAAAAAAGGAAAGAAAGATTGAAAATGAAATTTTTAAGAAAAACTTTTTGCATTAATTAAAAAAGATATATTATAAACATATCAATTTGTTTGTCTTACTAAATTGAGATATATGTTTGTCAGGCATGCGTAATCATGTTTATGTAATTTGAAATATCTTTTGTTCAATTGGGAGTTGATTTGCGACTATTGTGCACTTTACACTGTGCCCGGTGTTCACTTTTTTCACATTCGTTTATTACCTGCTTGGGCTTATTATAAGATAGCAGGTACCCCGTTACTTTGTCAAATAAACTATCCACTTTTACTCAACTCTCATGGCTGGATGCCTTTATTTATAAGAATTGGACTGTAAAGAAAGTGATTGGTAGATGGAATATTGCATCTTTAAAAATAAAGAATAACCTAAGTGCGTCTGCAGAGCATGGTTGTGGCTCAGAGTCCAGATGTATGCTGCAGCTGCAGTAATACCAGCACTCTCCAATGGTAACTTAAAATCAATCACCCTTCCATGACAAACCAGTCCCTAAATCAACAACACGAAGTTTATCAGGCAAACCCTACAATGGTTGGTTTATGCTTAATGTACCACACTTAGATCAAGCATCCAAGGACATGAAACTCGAATATTGCAATGTCAACAAATATGACAATAGAGAAGATGATCCTAGTCCCGATCACCTCTCCTACACCTCCCCCGCTCCCTTTCCTCCTAGCTCTCTCCTACATAATTCCCTTTCTCCAACGCCGGCTCGCCCACCCTACACCAGGAAAGCAGCTCCCCCTAACCTCCCCTCTAGCATCCACTTACCTTGCTCTCCTGCACATCAGAGACGGAAATCCTCCTTAGGGGTTGTACCCCATACCCTTCATCCCCTTTCCCTGAACTCACCTATGCCCATCTTAGTGAACAACACTCCTCCTTCCCTTAGTCCCATTTCCTTGAACTCGCCTACGTCCACCACCCTAGTGTACAACACTCCTCTTCCCCTCCACAAGAGCTATGATCCACAAGTAGATCCTGCTTCCAAGCTCATGGAAATAAACCAGGAACTTCTAAATCTCCAAACTGTTATTCATAATCTCATTAACACCTCTGCGGAGCTGGACCTTGATCTCTCTTCCAACAAGACCTCGAATAGAGATCCTGCATGTGATCCAACACCACCACAATCTACCATCTTCTTCTATTTTGTTACCGATTGACCCCGGGCAGAAACCTCCAGGCCAGAACTGTAATACCACTCCATACCCTAACGGCCCATCTAGACCCACCAGATCCAAAAATCATTTATCTGAACCAGATATTATTTCCCTCTTATGAGCTTACAACACTCCTTTAAATGCCCCTGGGACGACCAATCTCAAGCATGGCAACATGGAGGCTATACAAAGCATCACATCCATCGCATCTCACCCGCATAGAGCTCCCAGACTCAACGACAATGCCTTAAACACCAATAACCTCATGCAGATCCCCATTACGCAGCCCTCACTCACTGACCACAATTCACACCTGAAATGCTCGTTACTCACTCGTAGATCAGCTGTGAAACATGCCACGGATCATGCAGATCTTATCCTGGGTCAGGAATTTGACCTCCTTCTCCTCACTGAAACTTGGCTCACCGTCTCCTCAGGCCCCATCCTTGACATTCCCTCCCAAACTCAACATTATCAGACTCGATCAAGTTAAGAAAACGGGAGGTGGCATAGCCTGTACCTACCACAACTCTCTCTCAGCAAAACAGCCCCCCCTCAACTAATCTTTCAGCCTGTGAATATCTATGCATAGACATCACTAGCAAGCATGGTACCCCTATGCAGCCTTCACATTTTCTACCACCCTCCAGGAGACAACCTCCCTCTAACTGAACAAACTATGGAAATCATCTCCTCCAACCTGTGCTGACACTGTTCCCAGATCTTCCTTGGTGACTTCAATCTCCATTGGAATGATCAGGCGGTCAATACTCTCAAAAACTTCTTAACTGACCCCTCCCTGACCCAATTCTGTGACAGTCCCATGCACAACTTAGGCTTGACTCTAGATCTAATCATTTCCAATCCCAACTCCATTCGGCTTGAATCCATTCTCCCCTGTGACTGGTCGGACCATCACTATATCACCTTCCTTATCCTTGAAAGCTGGAACTCCAAAAGATCACAACCACTAAAACTAAAACATTGGAAAAGATTGCTCTATAATACAAATGTAAATGAGTTCATATCTCCCTGCAATATCTCCCTACTGCCGCCTGCAAACATAGCCGATGTTCACGACCTCACTGAGCACTATAACAATACCATGTTGTCTGCCATGAATGGAACTGCCCCCCTTCAACTAAAAAGAAAACCCATAAAAGACTCCAAACCTTGGTTCAATGACAACCTAAATGCTGACAGTTTCAGCCTGAGATTAGCAGAATGCGCTTGGAGATCCGCTCCATCCACTGGTCTACTAAAAATTCTAAGACTAAAAAGGAGTAAATACAACAAACTCATCAGAACGGCAAAAACAACCTTCTTCAAATCCCAACTTAACAAAGCCAAAAATTGCCCGAAAAGGTTATTTGAGTTGATTAAGCTACAATCCAATAACACTTCGGGCCAATCCACACACATCTCCTACCCTCAGCCAAACTGCCATGCCGTTGCTGACTTCTTCCGCGAAAAGGCGAGTAAGATCGAATCTGATCTAGAGTCTGCTCTAATCAAACTCTCACCCTCTCCTGACTCCTCCTTACCCTCGTCCTATTTTATGCTGCCCTGTCTCTCCCCTAAAAACAATACCTCTTGGACTCAATTCACACCCCTCAATGACACTGACATCCTCAGCACACTCTTATCCCTGAAACCCTCAAATCACTTGAATGACCCCCTCCCACCCAATTTCTTTAAAGAAATGATAGGCTCACTAGTCCAGATCTGGTCCAAGATCATCAATGCTTCTCTTCTGTAAGGTGAGATCCCGGACTGCCTTAAGTCGGGCCTAGTTCTCCCTATTCTCAAACCCATTCAAAAAACGCACAGCTGACCCGGATGACCTGAATAACTATCGACCAATCACAAACATCCCTACCCTGGCAAACCTCCTTGTGAAATGTGTACATGAACAACTGTGCAAGCACATCAAGCAATTCCAACTTCTCAGCCAATTCCAATCGGGCTCCCGCTCTGGCCACAGCACTGAAACGGACATCAATCGTATTGTGGATGATGCTCTCACTTCGCTTGACTAGAATGAAGCCTGCCTACTAATACTACTCGATCTCTCCTCTGCATTTGACACGGTCAAACATAACAACCTACCTCTTGGAATGCAGGATGGGGCTCTCAGGCAGTGTCCTAAAATGGTTTGCCTCTTTTATCAACAACAGAACGCAAAGAGTCAACTCCAATCAAAATCTATCCAACTCCAGTCCTTGCATGCTGGGTGTCCCCCAAGGGTCCTCACTCTCCCTCATGCTCTTCAACCTTTTAATTGAACCTCTGACTGTAATCCTCAAAGCTTCCAACATCCAGCATCACATGTATACGGATTGCGGATGGCACCAAACTGTCCATGAAAAAATTGTCTCCCGAAGATATTAAGTCACTCAACCATACCCTACTTAAAACCTTAAATTGGCTAACGTCCAACCATCTTAAACTAAACGCACTTAAAACAGAATTCCTCTTCATCTCAAATACTAAGCAAACCCCCACTGTGGTGAAGTATCTAAGAAACCTCACAGCTCTCAACTGCACACCACACGTCACTGACTCCACGAAATCACTGAGAGTTGTGCTAGATAAGAACCTAAACATGCAAGATCATATCAGAGCATCTACCAAAGGTGCAAACTTCCAATTAAGCATCCTAAGAAAACTTAAGCCCTACCTTCCACAAGATGACTTCAAATCAAGCACTAGTCATCTGAAGACTTGAATACGGTAGTGCTACTCTCTGCGGACTTCCGAAACTCAGTCTAGCCCCCCTCAGAGCATCCCTGAATGCTGCGATTAGACTCGCCGCTGGTTCCAAGACATCCAAACACATCTTGCTGGAAAAATTGCTTGTATGACACATAGAGCACTACATTTCAATACCCCTCTCTACCTTACTAATAGGCTAGAACTTTCGGGTGGCTCCTGGTCTCTAATAGAAGGCAACACACTTCTCCCAAAACCGAAATAATTTAAAAAACTGAAAACCTACAAGTGCACATTCTCTGGCATTGCTCCGAGAACCTGGAACTCCCTACCTGTGGAAACAAGACTGATACCCTCAACAGTGGCCTTCAAAAGGGAAGTGAAAGCTCTACTGATGAACACTGTACTAATCTAGATGCTTTTCTCCTTTTGTCGCTTATCCTGTTTAGAGGATTTAGCTACTACATGGCATCTGTTATGGCCCATTGTCGCTCGCCAATATGTCATTTTTGTTCCTGATGTATATTGCTTTACTTTTCTCCCGCAACTATCTACCTATGTCTTTCACAAACATTTTTGTTCCTGGTGTAGATTGCTTTACTTTCCTCCCGCAACTATCTACCAATATCCTCCAAAACCCTTATATAAAGCGCTCTGATACCCGCTTGGGTCAGGTCCGCGCTATACAAAACTTTAAACAAATAAATAAATGATACAAGACTACTTGGATCACAAAACAGAATTAATGTTGGAGAAAAGGCCATTAATCTATCAGCATGGAAAACAAAACAGTGACCAAAACTCAGCAGTCTGGCAATAAAGTGTCTAACACATATGCTATCCAGTGTATCATCAAAAAGATTTTCAGTACAGCAGTTGCAAATGTTACACTCATTCTGTGGAGAAAGTGATGAACAGAAAATTAATAAATACTTTGTTCCCCAAAATTAAAAAGGTCTAGAAGATACACCAGTATATGATTGTGATTTCTCATATATCACAATTCTGGGGGGTACAACAGATGAAGTTCCTGAATTTGAAGGTGAACTTTACTTTTTGGAATAGAAAGAAATATAATAGTGTTGGAAATTTTCCCTTTCTGCAGGATCACCCTAGATTTTTTGTCTAATTTAATGAACCTGGTTTTATTTGCATTAAGACTGGTGCACTTTACCATTACTAACCAGAAGCCAAGTGTGTGTGCTCTCCTTTCTAAACATAGCAACATTTCTATACATCTAATTGGCACCTTAAATATAGTTCCTTGTATGTCCCTAGTATATGACACTGCATGTAACCAGGACCTGTAAATTAAATGCTACTAGTAGTCTGCTACACTAATTGTGCCACCCACACAAGTAACCCTGAAAAACATGTCTCCTGGCCTGCTCCAGTAGCCTGTGTGTGTGCAGTTTTGAACTGCCAATTTAACTTGGCAAAAGAAACCATTTGCCTGGGCTAAACCTTCCCTTTTAGTACATTTACTCACCCCTAAGAGGTACTAAATACCCATGAGGCAGAATCTATGGTATTTTGAATTTTTTTGTCATGTAGACTCATGTTTTACATGTCCTGGCAGTGAAACATCTCCAAAATAATTTTAGACTATGGCAAGTCTAGTTCTTCCATAGCACTGTGTGACATTATAACACCTTATGATATATACCTTCAAGGGCTCATTGGAATAGGATTTTAAAATCCAACCTAATGATCAAGTAAGATTTTAAATTACCATTTTGAAAATGCTGCTCTTATAAAGTTGGCATTGTCCTGCCTAAACCAAATGTGCCTTTCTGTCAATGTCCAGGATCACCTGACTGTTAACGGCTCACCTGTGGTGAGATGTGTATTGCTGGCAGACAGTGGACAAAGGGCTTGGTTGTAGGGAAATGTTTTTTCCTCTGACAGGATGGCCTGCCTCCTTATGTCTTCCTAGTCAACTTGGCTCCAAACCCAGTGGCGGGGGGAACTGCCCCAGAACTATTTCAGAGTGACCCATTATAATAGCCACACCTCTAGCACAATGAGCTCTAGCCAGAGGATGAAAGATTCTGCCATGTTGGATTTACAGAGAGAATGGCACTGTTGGATAGCTTACAGTAAAACACAAAGGAAGTGCTGCAAAAGTGTGAAGCGTCACCCCAGGAGCCTTTACCCCATTGGTTAGGAAGTGAACAGGAATTACCGTACTCCCTGATTGCCACTGGGCATATAGGTAGAATTCCTTGTACCCCTCTCAGAACACTCCTAGTCATATGTAGATTAGAAAACTGACTTCCCTGGAGTCTGCAACTTGAAGGAAGACCAGACCGGCTTGCCATGAACCCAGGACTCCAGAAGTGGCTCCAAGGGTCAGTTGTATGAGCTACAGTGACAAAACAAGCTTCTAGAGGCCCTTTCCTGCTTCGTAGCTGACCAGACCCAACTGGACCTGTTCTCTTCCTCTCTGCTGGCCTCTGCGGGAGTGAGTCCTGACCCCCAAGTACCTTCCTTAAAGTTTAAAAAGTGTAAGAAAGAAAAAACAAGGCAGCAGGATTTTTCCAGGATCTGGAGCAACATCCCTATATCTATCTGAACCACTCTAATGCTGCTCCACTTTAGAAAAGAGTTGAAGATGCATCTGTTTAAAGAACACTAGATCTCAATGCATTAGCAGCCCACAAATAAGCCACCTCTTTTGCCACTCATTTCATGCTGAGCTTTGACCTCCGCTGCCTTACAACAAACATACATACATAAATACACACATACATACATATGCAGTCCACTTAACTCTGAAAAGAGAATGCATACTGGCATTTTGACGGACAGGGTATTCTATTACATTTGTGATGGAGTACCATCTCCATAAAACACAAAGCACCTGAGTTAGAGTTTGGCAGAATAGTTACTGGTCAGAATATGACAGATATCCCATCCATCTTATTACAAGTGCCATAAGATATAATGCACTATTAACAAGGTAAAAGGGAATGCAAAATCAGCCAAGAGTATGGTAGTAAATGCCATCACACAACATAGAGTGATGTCATTTATAGAAATCACTGGACAATAATACAAAATCAGACCAATGTATGTTAAATAAACTTCATTGACTGTCTCAATATTGTTGAAATAGTGATGTTTCTCGTTACATGTTTATTAATAGTATTTTTTTCTCATTTTCCTCAATGTAGATCAGCCCACGTCAGGGAAAGATCTGGCTGGGTATTACTAGGAAAGTGTGCCACAGGGTGTCAACAGGTGCATCCACTGGTGAAAATGTTTAGAGGACCTTTAGTGTTGGACTCCCTAATTGTTTTAAATCATCTGGGAAGGTCCTCCTGATATAAAATGTGCATGCAGCAGTCGCTGACCCCAAGGTAGTAAGTTTCATCAGGGTAGAAAATACTGATGTTGCTTTAACCTTTATAGTGTGATGGATGGCATAATACATGGAATAATACATCACAAACAAATAAAGTCCTCCATATTACAAGTTGCATGGGATGTAATACACTGTTCAGCCAGCCAATGGTTTATGTGTCACAGACTAACCCATACACCAATCACTAAATCAAGCCCTAAGTTTCTTCATAATGGTATCTGTGTGAATGCTAATAATGTTTTATTACTTTTCTGCATGTAGCTTTGCATGTCATCAGATTTGCACATTATGTCTACTAATATATGTATGCATGGTTTACCTAACAAGCCTAATTAAAAAAAATAAAACATGATTAGTTTGATAATTTTGTAGAATGGATACTCTATTGCAAACATGAAGGGTGTACCATCTGCTAAATCATGAATGACATCAGTAGCGGTCCGTGGAGGGAGTTCGGTGGGGCAGAGAGGCGGGGATATGTAAACACCGGAATATGGATGAACGGAGGTAAGTACACATTGAAATAAATAAAACTAATTTTGTTGCGCGTGCTGCATCACATTTAGCGATGTAGCGCGCGCAAAGGAATTTGTTTTATTTATTTAAATGTGTACTTACCTCCGTTCATCCATATTCCGGTGTTTACATTTCCCCACCCTGCCCCTCCCCCGCCCCGCCCCTCTGACCCACCGAACTCCCTCCACGGACCGCTACTGAATGACATAGGCAAAAATGCACTTGTAGCATGACTGATGGGGTATCTGCAACATTGGTAATGAAGTGTCCTGTCCCATTAACTTGAAACTAGGCCTTTATCAACTGCTTCCTTAGACCCACACTCTGATTGTCCAGCTAGATGTTGGATTGCAGTGGCATTCATCTTTTCTCTCCTGGGGAGTTGGGGTCTCCCTTGGCAGGTAATTTTTGCATTGGGCTCCGGTGGATTGGATGTCAAGGGCCGTAGGAGAGATACGGAACTGGACCCTAGGCATGCCTCCTTCCTTCCCATCCACTTCCAAATTAAATAAATAAGTGTGCCAACCCCGGGGCTTAGTCCTCCTCAAGTGGATATAGAGCAATTGAAGCAGAGTGCTATGTGTTCGGTTTCCCAGTTCTTGCCCCTGGGGGACCAAACTTTAAATGACAGTTTCTCAGATCTTGTAAGGCTGATTTGCTCCATTTTGGTTCAAGTTTACTTCTCGTGATAAGCTCTATGCAGTAGGAGCACGTCCAGGCTCTAAATCGGGAGCCTGAGTTTGCTGCTACCTTGCCAGACCTCTTCTCTTCTTGGGCTTCTTGTGCTCTCTCTTGCTTGGGGGACTTCATCCACAACCTCTCCACATTCTGCAAACACAACACCCTCCTTACCCAGCCACCTAGGTCCCACAGCCTCCTATCATATTGAAGGGCACTTGTGTGTCAGCAGACAGAAGTCCCATAGGAAATATCTAAGGTCCTTCAGCAGGTCTATTTCCCCCAACTGTTCCTCAGGGGACATAAAGTGGTCAACACCCTATTCCTGGAGGCCAGTTAGAGATAGAGTCCTTCAGTCCATTCTTTCTGTGGCATCAAGTGCCTTCTTCTTCCAGGTGGGCATTCTTTCTCTATGGTCGCTCTCAGGTCCAGTGTCTTCTCAAAGGTCTCTCCCTTGTGCAGGAGTCTTTAAGTGAGAATGGAAAACTCTAGAATACAGGCCCTCCTGGCCATTCCTAGAGCACCAGATCACCACTACACCCCTCTCTCAACCCTTCTCACAGCATTTTGGGGCATTTGAAGATGGTAAAACAAAGTGGTCTATGAAAAGACCTTACCTGGGAGCCTCAGCTCCAAACCAAACTGGGACAGCTGTCTGATCGCTCACCACCAAAACTTCAAAGTGGAGCTCCTCAATTTGGCCTTCCACCATTGTTTCTGTGGGCTCGGGCTTTTCCAGCCAAAATGCTATGTGAAGAGTTAATTAACAAATGCTGATTTCCTCCTCATCCAGTCCTTTTCCCAGAACTTTGACAAGCATTGTTAATGTCTCTGTTGTGTTGGGGTAATTGTGGATCTACACTCTGAATGCATGTTTGTACCTCCCAGGACCCTGTAAGCCTAAGTGGGATGAAGATGAACTTGGGTACAGCTTTTGCCTACAATGTGAAATCCAGTTAAGCACCACAATATTTCAGTATGCACTACACTATTAAGGTCGATTCACATCATAAATCCTAATCCAGGTCAGCACCAGTCCTTGAAGTGTCCTTTTTGTGACAGGTTTCCTGTGCACCTATATCAGGCTGCACAAGACTGCAGTATCATTAGTGCAACCCACATATGTGCGTACACGTTGGCTTGAAACCATCCCAGCACATTTTATCATAGCTGAGCAGCAGTGGTTTAACCTTAAAACATGGACACTGGCAGTTAGCACCTTCAATTAATTTCCACAGATTTTACAGTGAAGGAGACTCCATAGGAAAGACTCACTCAGAGTGAAGGCCTAATAACTATGGAGTCAAAAGCGTAACATCCAAGAGGATTTATTGGGCTGAACCCATTTCTTACACATGCACGCTGTCATGTCTGCCCCGCATAGAGATCCTATATCTTGTATTGGCTCCTCTTACATTTTGCTAAAAATATATTACATATTGCAAACATTACAAAATAAAAATATTATAATGTTAAATACACAGAAACATCATCATAATATAAATTAGCTGTACTAACTATAACGGGGGAAATTCTATGGTTTTGTACAAGTGAAATGTCCAACTACTTATAACTTTCCCTAAAACCTTTGGTTTTTCAGTGAATTTCTAAGGTTTTTTAAATGCTAATTTCTAACTATAACGTGCCTGAAACCTATGGTTTCTTCAGTGAATTTCAAAGGTTTTTTAAATGCTAATTTCTAACTATAACGTGCCTGATACCTATGGTTTAAGTGAATTTCAAAGGTTTTTTAACTGCTAGTTTCTAACTATGCCTACAGAGGTAGGGCATGTGAAGAAAGAAGAAAAAAAACACACAGAAAGAAGCAAATGAAATGCAGCAAGAAGCAACAGAAGTCCACAAAGACGAAGAAAAGTACAGGAAGAAGCAAGACATGTGCAGAAAGAACCAACAGAGGAGCAGAAAGAGGCCTTGTTGCAAAATCATCCTGTGCCCACAACTTTTTCAGATGGGTACTGGTGGTAACTGACTCTCACTAACCAGACTTAGAGCCAGTGCTATGCTAAAAGACACTTAGAATACAGTGAAAACACCTACATACACTAGGGAACACTATGCGTTGGGGTACCCCTGTGATTAGCATGACCTCCTCCGTAAGGCCCTAGTACATAAAAGGGCAGGGGGATTAAAACTACCTCTTAAAACGTGCTAAGGGGCACATTTGCACAGTGGTGAAGGGGGGCCTGAGGTGACATGTGTGCATTTGGTTGGGTCTGTTTTTAGTTGGGAGATTACCTACCCTTGAATCCTGATGGTCCCTGGGGTCCAACTAGCCAACCAGGTACCTCCAGTAGGCGCCACAGAGCTGCGTTGCCGATAGGTGTAAAAAGGGGCATGGCCTGGCCCACCTCTCTGCAACGCAGTGCAGTGGCACTTACTGGAGGTACCTGGTGGGGTTGTTGGCCCCCAGGGACCCTCAGGATTGAAGAGGAATTAATTCCCCAACTTAAAACGCACCACAGGGCATGTTTGCACACATGTCACCTCCGGCCCACCCTCTCCCTTCACCACTGTGCAAACACGCCTGTGGCACATTTTAAGTTGGGGTATTAAGTCCCCTTGAATCCTGAGGGTCCCTTGGGTCCAACTAGCCCACCGGGTACCTACAGTAAGCGCCACAGAGCTGTGTTGCAGAGAGGTGTAAAAAGGGGCATGACCGGGACCACTTCTCTGCAATGCAGCGCAGTGGTGCCTACTGGAAGCACCTGGTGGGCTAGTTGGCCCCCAGGGGCCCTCAGGATTGAAAGGGAATTAATTACCCCAACTTTAAACGCGCCAAAGGGTGTGTTTACAGACATGGCACATCAGGCCCTACCCCCTCCCTTCATCACTGTGCAAACGCACCACGTGGTGCATTTTAGGTTGAGGGATAAAGTCCCCTTCAATTCTGATGGCCCCTGGGGGCCAACTAGCCTACCAGGTACCTCCAGTAAGCGCCACAGAGCTGTGTTACAGAGAGGTGTAAAAAGTGGCATGGCCTGGACTACCTCTCTGAAACGCAGCACAGTGGCACTTACTTGAAGCACCTGGTGGGCTAGTTGCCTCCAGGGGCCCTCAGGATTGAAAGGGGATTAATTCCCCAACTTTAAACGCGCCACAGGGCGTGTTTGCACACATGTCACCTCAGGCCTGGCCCCCTGCCTTTTCCACTGTGCAAATGCACCCCGTGGCCCGTTTTAGTTTGGGAGATTAAGTCCGCTTGAAACCTGAGGGTCCCTGAGGTCCAACTAGCCCACGAGGTACCTTCAGTAAGCGCCACAGAGCTCCATTGCAAAGAGGTGTAAAAGGGGCATGACCTGGACCACTTCTCTGCAAGGCAGCGCAGTGGTGCTTACAGGAGGTACATGGTGGGCTAGTTGGACCTCAGGGACCCTCAGTATTCAAGGGGAATTAATTCCCCAACTTACAACACGCCAGGGGGCGCGTTTGCACAGTGTTGAAGGGAGAGGCGGGCCTGAGGTGAAATGTGTGCAAACACGCCCTGTAGAGCTTTTTAAGTTGTGGAATTAATTCCTCTTCAAGTCTGAGGGTCCCTGGGGGCCAACTAGCCCACCAGGCACCTCCGGTATGCGCCAGGGAGCTGCGTTGCAGAGAGGTGTTCAGAGGCCATGCCCCTTTTTACACCACTCATCAACGCAGCTCTGTGGCCCTCTCCAGACATGTTCAGACACGCATCGATGTATTTTATTTCTTACGTAAACTGAAACTTAAAAAATGTTTCCACTTGCATGCTCCCAATTTCACAATGAATACTGCAGTTGTAGTTCAGGATGCTTTGTGCATCTCTGATGTGGAAACGTTACATACACTTGCACAGTTGGATGAGGAAATAGAACATGACAATAATCCTCTAGAAAATGTGCATAATCTGAATATAACTGTAAATGATGCATGTCCCAGTGGGTTTAGACCTAAATCTAAATTCATACTTGTGGAGCATTGTGATGCAATAGAGGTTTTTGAAAAAAGTGTGGTAAAAGATTTTTTTTAAATGCGGTATTTAAGAGGTCACAATGCAAAATGTAACCTTACAATGACACAAATGAAAGCAATTGAAGATCTAAAAAGTGACCCTACCATTGTCATTAGACAATCTGACAAGAGGGGGGAATGTTCTGGTGTGGGAGAAGCAGGATTACATAAAGGAGGGACTTTGTCAATTAAGTGACCCCCTCTGTTATCAAGAAACAGATAAAAGAGAAGTGTTTCTTTCAAACATCAAATATGAGGAAATGCTGTGTGATTGGGGAGACAAAGGACTATTGATATGGGAGGAATATTGTAGTTTAAGTTCTAAGCATGCCAAAACACCAATACTTTACCTTCTCCTGAAACTACACAAAGATCCTGTTAATCCCCCAGGGAGGCCCATGGCTTCTTCTATGGGCTCAAATCTAGAAATGATATCTAAATACATAGATTTTTATCTAAGACTATTTGTTATGGTTTTACCGGCATATCTGAGAGATACGATTTTGTACACATCTATCAGACATGATTTAGGGTTACAAGCTATTAGCCACTACTTGCGAGCTCGAACTATCTCACTTCTGCAACACACAGAGTGTTGATTGAGATGACTAAATACTGCCTGACGAACAATTTTTTTTATTTTGATAACATGCTGTACAAACAGACACAAGGTACTGCAATGGGCACCTGCTTTGCCCCCAGTTATGCAAATCTCTTAATGGGCTGGTGGGAGGAGCAGGTGTCTAAATGCCATGAGACATACAGTGATCAAATTGTGTTATGGTCAAGATACATGAAGACATGTTTGTTATTTGGTGGGGTGATGAGCTCAGTGCTAATGCTTTTATTTTGTCATTGAACAATAACACCTTAAACATAGAATTGGCCTCGCACATTAATAATAGCAAAATAGTTTTTCTTGATGTGGAGGTGATGGTGCAAAGAAACCATTTTGTGACCAAGCTTCACAGGAAAGAAACAGCAGGAAATAGCCTTTTATTTGTTTCAAGTGCTCATCTGTATAGTCTCATTCAAAGTATCCCCTACAGGGAACTAATTAAAACAAAAAGTAACATCAATACTATTAAGGAATTTGAGATTGAAAAATCTCAGATGTGCAAGAGGTTTAAAGAACTAGGGTATACTCAAAAAGTAATACAAACAACAATGACTAAAGTTGACCTGTTGCAAAGGGAATCCCTATTGATTCCCAAACCAAAAGAGAATAAGGAGGAGGACAATATTCGGTTTATAATCACTTATTCTAGTCAGGCATATAGAGTACGGAAGATACTAAATTGGAACTGGCATATTTTGAAAACCGATTCAGTTCTGGACAAGTACTTACATGAATCCCCTCAAATCACCTTTAGAAGGGGAAAATCTCTTATGGGTGAGTTGATTAAAATTGTGGTTACATTACAACTGGGGGTAAATCACCATTTGAATAATACAGGGTTTTCATTGTAAAGCTTGCATTAACAGTAGCAATTGTATTAGAATAAAGGTGCCAAATAGCCAGATTGATTTTATTTTTAGAGGAAGTTATTATTGCAACACAGAGTTCTGTGTATATTGCCTAATCTGCCCTTGTAAAAAGTATTATATCAGCAGTACGAAACATAGAGCCAGGAAAAGAATCCTTGAACATAAACGAGCTATAAGTAACAATAATGAGCAGTATCCAGTAGCTCGTCATTTTAAGGCTGCTAATGGTCAAAATTATAGATTACTATTTTATGAAATCTCAGATGCGGTGAAACCTCAGGCATGAGGGGGAGATGGAGAACGCCAACTCAGGATCTTGGAATTAAAATATATCATAGATATTGAGACATTAATTCCTGTGGGTATGAATTCCAGTGAGGAACTGGGTATACATTTAGGGTAAAGAGTGTAAATAATAATTTGAGCTATATGTACATAGATGACTAGCATTACAAGTAATGCATATGTAAAATTGAGAGTATATTATCTCACAAACATTAGTTGATGTTACTTTCTTCAGTACTATTGTAACACTAATGTTTTTAAATGTAAATATGATTTTCTAAAATTTGTTTGTTTCTATTCTTTTGTAAACAGGACTATGTATTATCTATGAACAATAATTGGCCCAGATATTAAGAAGTGGTTGGAAAGTAATTGATAAATAGATGATTATCATTGTCATGGCTTCGGCTAGCAACATAAAATAGCCAATTGTCCACCTGGGCAGGATGAAGAATAATATCAAATGTGGGCATGACGATATAATACTACAATGGTTTAAAAAATGTATAAAGGATATTACACCTGTTGAGCTGTATATGCATTGAAACCCACTGGGGCAGGACAACAATACCGCAACGCTTAGATGAACCATTCATAGAAAGTGGCAATCTGCTAACACCATTTAATTAAACTGAGTAACATCAAGGGGCCGATTCCAATCATGGAAAAAGGCTGTGCAAATAGTCGTACGGAGCGTCTTCTCCGTACGACTCGTACCAGGTAGACTCATTCTACAACCTAGGAAGTATGATTCGTACAGAAAGCCTTTTTCTGTACGAATCGTACAAAAGACCATACAGCAAAAAAATACCCACGATTTCGATCCAGAACTGCTTGTACGCGACATCCGTACGTATTTCAGCAGCGTTTTCCGGCCCAGCAAGTACGATTCGTACCGACGTCACTACGTACCTCACTGTCACTACGGGAGCGAAAAATTGCCGGAAAAGCAGAAGCCTACGCCACGGAGCCCTGGTACGCGACGTACAGACATGAAGCCCCATCGTACGTGTCATCCCGGTCCTCTTGGCCTACGACCTGGTGCATCGCATCCGATGCACACGCCGCAGAAGGTGAGAACAATACCCAGGGTCCAGGGGGGGTGAGGGTCAGGAAACATACCCCATACGCAAACACAAACCTATAATATGGAGGCCATACATTACCACAAGGGTCTGGTCACTTGGGGGGGCGTGGCCAGCAACCCCTGCATACCGCAACAAGGAAGTGGGCGTGTACGGTGCGTACCACACGTACCCCTATGGCACCATGACAACAGTGGTACAGACCGTACCCACGCATGAATGCATGGGTACGGTGCATACCACACGTACCCCTATGGCGCCATCACAACAGTGGTATGGACTGTACTCACACATGAATGCGTGGGTACGGTGCGTAAAACACGTACCCCTACGGCGCCATGACAACAGTGGTACGGACCGTACCCACGCATGAATGCGTGGGTACAGTGCGTACCCCACACGTACCCCTAGGCACAATGACAACAGTGGTATGGACCGTACCCACGCATGAATGCGTGGGTACGATGCGTACCACACGTACCCCTACGGTGCCATGACAACAGTGGTACGGACCGTACCCACGCATGAATGCGTGGGTACAGTGCGTACCACACGTACCCCTATGGCGCTATGACAACAGTGGTACAGACCATACCCACGCATGAATGCGTGGGTATAGTGTGTACCACACGTACCCCTACGGCATCATGACAACAGTGGTACGGACAGTACCCACGCATGAATACATGGGTACGGTGCATACCCCTACGGCCCCATCAGTACTCAGGTACGGACCGTACCCACGCATACATACGAGGGTACGGTGCGTACCCCTACGGCCCCATGAGTACTCAGGTACGGACCGTACCCACTCATACATGCGTTGGTACATTACGTACCACACTTACCCCGTTACGGCAGCAGGAAAATTTGGATACGAGGCGTACACAAGCCAGGAATGTGGGATAGAGGACTGGCCCAGCATGTTACCTTCAAATTGTTGTGTGTGTAGGTCCTGGCCAGCAGTGTACAGCTCCAAGGGGGTGCGTGGGTGGGTGCAGAGGCCTCCCAGCAGTGGACAGACATATGAGGGGTGGGTGCAGAGGACTCCCAGCAGTGGACAGACATATGGGGTGGGTGCAGAGGACTCCCAGCAGTGGAAAGACATATGAGGGGTGGGTGCATATCACTACCAGCAGTGTCCAGACATATGAGGGGTGGATGCAGAGAACTCCCAGCAGTGGACAGACATATGAGGGGTGGGTGCAGAGGACTCCCAGCAGTGCCCAGACATGTGAGGGGTGGGTGCAGAGGACTGCCATCAGTGGACAGACATATGAGGGATGGGTGCATATCACTACCAGCAGTGGACAGACATATGAGGGGTGGGTGCAGAGGACTCCCAGCAGTGTCCAGACATATGAGGGGTGGGTGCATATCACTACCAGCAGTGGACAGAGATATGGGGGTGGGTGCAGAGGACTCCCAGCAGTGCCCAGACATATTAGGGGTGGTGCAGAGGACTCCCAGCAGTGGACAGAGATATGAGGAGTGGGTGCAGAGGACTCCCAGCAGTGCCCAGACACATGAGGGGTGGGTGCAGAGGACTCGCAGCAGTGTCCAGACATATGAGGGGTGGGTGCAGAGGACTCCCAGCAGTGTACAGACATATAAGGGGCGGGTGCAGAGGACTCCCAGCAGTGTCCAGACATATGAGGGGTGGGTGCAGAGGACTCCCAGCAGTGGACAGACATATGGGGGTGGGTGCAGAGGACTCCCAGCAGTGGACAGACATATGAGGGGTGGGTGCATATCACTACCAGCAGTGTCCAGACATATGAGGGGTGGGTGCAGAGGACTCCCAGCAGTGGACAGACATATGAGGGGTGGGTCCAGAGGACTCCCAGCAGTGTCCAGACATATGAGGGGTGGGTGCAGAGGACTCCCAGCAGTGTACAGACATATGAGGGGTGGGTGCAGAGGACTCCCAGCAGTGGACAGACATATGGGGGTGGGTGCAGAGGACTCCCAGCAGTGGACAGACATTTGAGGGGTGGGTGCATATCACTACCAGCAGTGTCCAGACATATGAGGGGTGGGTGCAGAGGACTCCCAGCAGTGGACAGACATATGAGGGGTGGGTGCAGAGGACTCCCAGCAGTGCCCAGACATATGAGGGGTGGGTGCAGAGGACTCCCAGCAGTGGACAGACATATGAGGGGTGGGTGCATATCACTACCAGCAGTGGACAGACATATGAGGGGTGGGTGCAGAGGACTCCCAGCAGTGGACAGACATATGAGGGGTGGGTGCATATCACTACCAGCAGTGGACAGAGATATGGGGTGGGTGCAGAGGACGCCCAGCAGTGCCCAGACATATGAGGGGTGGGTGCAGAGGACTCCCAGCAGTGGACAGAGATATGAGGGGTGGGTGCAGAGGACTTCCAGCAGTGCCCAGACATATGAGGGGTGGTTGCAGAGGACTCCCAGCAGTGTCCAGACATATGAGGGGTGGGTGCATATCACTACCAGCAGTGTCCAGACATATGAGCGGTGGGTGCAGAGGACTCCCAGCAGTGGACAGACATATCAGGGGTGGGTGCAGAGGACTCCCAGCAGTGGACAGACATGTGGGGGTGGGTGCAGAGGACTCCCAGCAGTGGACAGACATATGAGGGGTGGGTGCATATCACTACCAGCAGTGTCCAGACATATGAGGGGTGGGTGCAGAGGACTCCCAGCAGTGGACAGACACATGAGGGGTGGGTGTAGAGGACTCCCAGCAGTGTCCATACATATGAGGGGTGGGTGCATATCACTACCAGCAGTGGACAGGCATATGGGGTTGGGTGCAGAGGACTCCCAGCAGTGCCCACACATATGAAGGGTGGGTGCAGAGGACTCCCAGCAGTGGACAGAGATATGAGGGGTGGGTGCAGAGGACTCCCAGCAGTGGACAGACACATGAGGGGTAGGTGCAGAGGACTCCCAGCAGTGTCCAGACATATGAGGGGTGGGTGCAGAGGACTCTCTGCAGTGTCCAGACATATGAGGGGTGGGTGCATATCACTACCAGCAGTGGACAGAGATATGGGGGTGGGTGCAGAGGACTCCCAGCAGTTCCCAGACATATGAGGGGTGGGTGCAGAGGACTCTCAGCAGTGGACATACATATGGGGCTGGGTGCAGAGGACTCCCAGCAGTGGACAGACATATGAGGGGTGGGTGCATATCACTACCAGGAGTGTCCAGACATATGAGGGGTGGGTGCAGAGGACTCCCATCAGTGGACAGACACATGAGGGGTGGGTGCAGAGGACTCCCAGCAGTGTCCGGACATGTGAGGGGTGGGTGCAGAGGACTCTCAGCAGTGGACAGACATATGAGGGGTGGGTGCATATCACTACCAGCAGTGGACAGAGATATGAGGGGTGGGTGCAGAGGACTCCCATCAGTGGACAGACACATGAGGGGTGGGTGCAGAGGACTCCCAGCAGTGTCCGGACATGTGAGGGGTGGGTGCAGAGGACTCCCAGCAGTGCCCAGACATATGAGGGGTGGGTGCAGAGGACTCCCAGCAGTGGACAGAGATATGAGGGGTGGGTGCAGAGGACTCCCAGCAGTGCCCAGACATATGAGGGGTGGGTGCAGAGGACGCCCAGTGGTGGACAGACATATGAGGGGTGGGTGCAGAGGACTCCCAGCAGTGCCCCCCTCCCAGGAGGATGGATGTCATTCACACACTGCATGACACACCACATGTGGATGTAAGGACATGCATACCCACCCATGGCGGATGCTCCACAATACACACCCTGATTTCATGCCAACAGACTGTATAGTCATGGAAATGCATACTAAAATAAGTTAGCCAAGTGGAACACACACTGTCACACACATCACAGGAGTGATAGGAATGTCCAGGTGCTGGTCCAGCCACCCAGATGTTGTCTCTCATGTAAGGAATAGGGTTCACTGCGACTAGATACAATGCCCACAATTGTGAGTCAGGTGCCCAAATACCCTGCATTACACGTGCCATTTGTGTGTTAGGCCATGATTACACACATGCATAGTGCTGAAAAGGGGCAATTGGTACCTGATACTATTCCTACATACACTAAACACAAGTACAGTGACTGGGAAGGATGGCACAGATGATTCAGCAGGAGACATTGGTGAGCATGCATGGCCATTGTTGAAGGGTTCCGTCACCAACAAAGGATATGTTGACACAGGTCAGCACAACAATTGTGCAACGGTTTGCAGGGAACATGTTAGGTGCCACAGAGGAAGGAACACTCCTTGGGACAATGTCTCACAATCCAAAGGAACACACACTACCAATTAATATTTTCACAGACATTGTGATGGCACACATATACCATGGTCCACCTCATGACCATCATACTAAAAGATTTCTCAGAACCCTAACACATTATCAGAACACCAACTTCATGGGCCTCATCACCAACATCAAGTACCTGAAATGCAATATTGTGGAAACTAAATGAAAAGGCTTTATTCAGCACACCCAAAACAAATTGTAAGAAGACACTATTTACAAAGGCCAATGGCCAGTCCATAGTTCGAGTCCAAGGGTGGACGTATGCGACTGTGTCCACCCCTACCTTGCCTGCACAAAGTCACCTCATGGTTTGTCGACCGGGGGGGGCATCATCAGTGGGAGTACCAGGCACCGCAGGGACAGGAGTGGGTTGGGTAGGTGTGGTGGGTGCAGGGCTGGACATATCCACCACAGGGGGTGGGGCAGCGCCAAAGGTGGAGGTGAGCAGCTCACTGCACACTGCTGCCAGGGTATCCAGAGGAACCCCTGCACCGGAAGAAACACCAGGGCCAACGGAGGGGGGTGTCCGAGGGATGGGGTGCAGAGTTCTTGGGGGAGGTGGTGGACATGGGGGGGACTCAACTCCCCTGGCCGGAGACTTCCTCAATCGCTTGTGGGGTGGTGTCACAGTGGGGCTGAGGGACAGACTAGCCATGTAGGTCTCTTTGGGTGACATTTTGGCTGGGGAGATAAGGGGAGTGGATTTGGAGGAAGTGGGTCATGAGGGCTGCGGACTCTGACTGTGGCTGCGTGGCTGCCGTTTGCCCCCAGACCCTGTGGGTGTGACTACATCCCCCTGAGTGTGCGTGCCAAGAGGTGTGCTCTGTGCCTTAGTTGGGGGTGTGCTGGATGTGTCTGTTGGGGTGTGTGCCTGTGACTGTCTGTGTGTGCTTTGGACAGGCATGGGAGAGGGCAGTGTGGATGGGTCCGGGGTAGGGGGGGAGACGGAGCACCGCAGGAGAAACACTGCTTCCGTCAGTGAAGAGTCCATGGACTGCAGAAACCTGTGTTGCTCAGTCATCGTTGATGACATGCCCTCCACGAACAACACCAACTGTCTGAGCAGTCTAGTGTGTTCATGGAGGACATGCAGCATCGATGCCTGACCAACCTGCAACTGCCGCAGTGTGTCCACAGACTCTTCACTGAAGGCAGCAGGGGTGACAGGGGCAGGGGCTGCGGTACCTGGTCCGAAGGAGACACAGTGGGACCCTGCACAGACAGAAGGGACAGGAGCAACTGGGAGGGGGGAGATGGCAATGGAGGAGGCGGGGACAGATGGTGGGATGCTGCCAGATGTTGTTGCATCCTTCACCTCCTCAAGGATGTCAGCCTGGGACCCGTCAGTGTCGTACATGCTCTCGCCTCCGGACAGGTCCTCCGACTGACTCCCCTCGCCCTCCGTGCCACCCTCTCCTGTTGACTCCACAGCACTGGTGGCACTGTTGCTGGGTCTCTCCTCAAGGTCCATGCCGGTGTCCCCCTCGCTTGTTGATGATGATGCTGTGGGCAAGGAGAAGAAACCAGAACGCATCAGTCATCTATATACATCTGACTCATGAGCAAAAGAACAATTGGTCACAGTGCATATCAGGCAATGCATCATGAGTAACAGCTGGATTACTCCGCACATATGTAAGCCCTGTACTGCCCAGTTGGTAAACCCACCATGCCACTTTGACACCGGGAAACTCAATACACAAAAGGCCACAACTTGAATGAGCAATACACTGAGAAGCTAGTGTCTGTGAACCGGTGAGCACAGCAATACAATGAAGTCATGACACCTCTTGTTTACCCTGAAATAAACAGGAGTGGTGCACTCAAGGTAAACTAACACACCTCAATACTCAAGGTGTCACCACACTCAGAGACCTGTATGTCCTTTGGAACACAAAACGAACAAATGTTGGTACCTTGGGACTCACAATAATTTAACCAATCTACATGTTTGGGATGTGCCAATTGGCCATTTTGTGAAAAGAACACTGATGTGCCTGCATGCAAGATGTTGCACAAGGCAGTGCACACAAAAGTACGTTGACACTGTCATTGAAGAAGCTGGCACCTTTTCGGAGGAGCCGCTGTTAGAAATAGATGGTGTTGTAGAAAGCACATATACATGGGCCCACGGAGGTCTTGACGTCTTGACACTCGTTAGTTTGTATCACCGACAACTAATGAGTCTAACAAAATCAAGCCCACCGTGGGAACATGTATATGGAGAATCTGCAACACCATTGCTGCTGTCTCTCCTGTAACTGCCTATCGAGGTCAGGGAAGACCACCGCCAGGACACGTTTCACGTGGTGGGTCAGGTGTCGGCGGCCGCCGTGGGGGCAAGGAGGAGAGAGCTTGAGCTGGGCGATCCGCTGGCTCCAGCACCGGATGTCCTGCCACCTCTTGCGGACCTGGGCCAGCTGCCGATCACGCCCCCCGCAGTCCTCATGGCCCTGTCGATGTTGGTCCAGATCACCCCCTTCTCGTAGGCAGTTACCTGTCAGGATGACAAAGTGACACAACATCAATACACCTGCTCCATGTCCCAGAGACACACATTAGAACACCTTTGAAATGTTTAATAGGGCATAGGATGCTGACATGAATAGCCTCATTCACAACATGAAATTGGCCTGTGTGCAAGCGCCAATGCAGTACATGGCATTGAAAGTCTACAGGTGGCATGAGGGGTGCAAAACACTCAATGAACATGCCACACACTGTGCAGCACATGCAACAGCAGGCTGATGGGCAGCACGTGCCATGAAGTCACATGTCCCACTCCACTGACGCACCCTCAGCAGACTAGACAGACACACCCAGCCACAGATCACTGGCCTGTCATTGACAACAGCGGATAAAACCCTCACTCTGCACATGTGACATTTGCCAGGGGGGAGTCACAGGTGTCGTGCTAGCTCCGCAAGTCAGACACAAAGCACGGCTCACTTGTCACATCAGATGGTTAGATCAGTAGCCTCCAACATGCAGCTGTGGTGCAACACTTCACATAGACACTCACCCACATGACAAGGAACATTCACACACATCAATGTCCATGAGTTCATACACGTCATTTGGACACTCTCACCACAGGTCCACTCAACCCATACACATCTGTGTGTACAGTCACCTGTCACACCGGGGGGACCACTGAATCACCTCAGGACAACAGGAATAAAAGCCCCCAAGGATTAGCCAGGCTGAATGTCTCATGCACTATGCAGTGAAAGTCACTGTAAGCACCATGCAACTGAGGAGTGCACACAGGAACTACATGATGCTCTGCATGAGAGACATAACCATGCCCCCCCCAGGACACACTCTGAACAACATTGCATGTCAGTCCCACCTGGACACAATATAGACAGTCACACAACAGGTGCATAGGCAAAGGTAGTGGACTCAGCACTCACCTGTTCCCCTGGTCTCCCATACAGGCTGGTGTACTGTGGGAGGAGGACGTCCAGCAAGGCCTGATTCTCCTCCTGGGTGAATGGCTGGGCCCTCTCCACAGCACGAGATATGGTCCGGGGAAGCAGAGACAACAGCAATGTTGTTGACAGGAAAGTTGTGCAGGTAAGTGCCCTCTCATGACTTCTGGCTGCCTTATATCTGTCTTGCTGAGGGGCATTCATTTTGAGGAGTACATAGTGATTGGTCATAATCATTTGCATCTTACGTTAACTCCAATCCCTTTAAGCATACACCAGTGACAGCATTTGCATCGTTCAAATTTAGAGCATCATGTCAAGTCAACAACCACTTTGCAACATTGTATTTTGTGGCCAACTGACTTTTCCAGGACACCTGATGGAAAAATTTGAAGAGAAAACTCGGTATCCATGACAACCAGCATGCAATTAGGGCCTAAAACTTGTCCCTTATGTGTCCCCTATGTAATTTTGAAAGCCACACACAGGTACGGTGCGTTTCACATGTACCCCTACGACACCAGTTGCACAGTGCGTTTGACACGTACGTGTAGGCACTGGTAGTACACGTACGTGTACAACTAGTGCGTACACGGACTTGTACACATACGTGTAGGCACTGGTAGTACACGTACATGTACAACTAGTGCGTACTTGTACACTGAGTGGTGGTTTCTGCCTGGCTTTGGCGCAAGCCCTAGCCAACCAGAAATCCCATTTCTAACAATGTAGTACACTGGGGTCATCTGGCCCATGCCACAGGGCTCTTCTCTCAGCGTGACGATCTTCAATGTCTCCATGACCCCCCTCTCCACCATCACATGCGCACACAACCTCATCATCATCTGGTATGACATTGACACCCAGCTGCTCCTCAAACTCACCAAAGAGCCAGCCATTGCCAGATCCAAACTTCAAGAAGGCATGAGATCTGTTGATGAATGGCTGAACATCAGCCATCTGAGGCAGGACTTGGACAGGACAGAGGTCATCATCCGAGGACTGTCCCCTCACGGCTGGGTCAACTCCTTGCATCCCACTGGTCTGTGCACCGCACCAGCACCCAGTGGCCACGCAGGCAAGCTGGTGTTCATCATAGACCCATCGCTCACAATTAACATGCAACTCACCAACATCTGTACCTCATGCTGCAACACCCTCCCCATGCTGCTGATGACCCCCAGATACATCCACTCCAAGGCAAGACAGACCGTCCCCCTGGTCCAGGACACCAGCCGGCTCATATACAGCACCGGCCTCTACAGAGGACAACAGCAAACATGCAGGAGAACTTATCCACATCCAGGGTGCATCCGCACACCTCATCTGCAACATCCCCCGCCCCAGCCACATCACCGTCCACCTGAGAGAGGTACAATGGCTCACTGTGTGCTGCAGGATCACCTTCAGACTCCTCAACCACAGTCAGGAGGCAGTCCACAACCCCAGACCCAAACCGACCTTGGACATATGTCATCCAATACCTCGTTGGCCCTACTTCATGCAGCCCACCTTGCCCTGGCCACCATTCATCACATCCACATAAAATCTGCATGCAGGAGATAGTTCTCCCACCTCGCAAAACAGACCTGGTACTCCCTCCCCGGGCACATCAACATGACCCATGACCTCTACACCTTCATGTAACTCTTCCAAATTGGTCTGTCAGAGCAATATAGCAAGCCCCCCCTCAGCAGCTTGAGGCCATCACGGGTGAGTGTTGGGCTCCATGTCTGTATTTTGTGATACATTGTGAGCCATGTGTATCCTCGACCGGACTCAGATCCAGGTGTATGGATGGCTGGAGTTAGTTCCACACTCAGGCATACTTTGACATATCCCCACATGTATGTTGTGGACTCATGCTAAATGACTGCAACATAAATGTAAATGTAGTGCATTTATATAGCGCTCCGCACACCCCCGAAAGGGTCTCTCAGGCGCTGTGCACATACCACTGTGGAACCCTTCCTGGCCTTTCCCTGTGAAGTGCCCACTCCTGGGCACCCCAAGGTGAAGCCAGGCATCCTAGCGCTTTTGGGGCCATTGTGGAGATTAAGCAAGCTATTGCCCAGTGTTGCAGAGTGGGACCCATGATTAGAATAGGCACCGAGGCGAGAATTATCGGGTCCGGAGAAATTGAGCCCAAGACCAGCCGAGGCGGGAATTGAACCCTGGTCTGGGCCAGACCTCTGCATCAGGGTCTGCCGCTCTAACCATTGAGCCACACTTCTCCAATTTCAATTCCAAATTTCAATTATTAATTTTTTCAATTTCTAGCTCTGGGGCGTGATTTGTGCACAGAAAATGGGGAAATGCAGGGACCATAGAATCCAAAGTTCACAGGGGGAGATGGGATCCTTGCCATTTGAAGTCATCAGAGTCTAGCCCACAGTGTTTGGCATCATTGGTCAGACTGTGACCAGCAAGTCCATGTGGCAGATGATGTCAATCAATGAGGTGATGCTGTCACACATGAAGGCCAGGTGCCAGGCCAGGTGACCTGGGAGATGTGGATGGCCCGCTGCCTCTCACAGTCTTTTCTGTGGACGACCAACCTTCGTCTGGGGACCCTCAGATGCAGGCCTTGACGATGTTTGGGACGCTCCGTCGGACGAATCCTCCTCCCTCCCTGTGGCTGGTGCTGGTCTGCGCCTGGTGTCACAGGGAGGGTTGCCCATATTGTGAGCGATCCGACGGAGTGAATGGCTTATGTCCCTTTGCAACGCCAGGAGCTCAGCCAGTCTTGCCTCCATCCGTCCTTAGTGTTGTTGTTGACTGGTGTGTTGCTCGGCCTGCTGGTTTTTGATCTCTGTGAGGGTCACCACAACCTGGCTGATCTCCCTGGTGTCACGCCGGTATGCCTCCACGATGTTGTGGATGTGTGACATACCGGTCCCTTCGGCTGGCTGGTCAGGTTCTCGCCTCCGCCTGCCTCCACTCCCGCCACCCCTGCCCACATGAGCCTGGCCTGCCGTTGTGGGCACATCGGGTCGACGGGACCCCTGAGGGATGGCAGTGGCAGTGTTGTATGCCTCCTCCTGGGTGCCCACCGCACCTTGTCCCTCCTGGTCAGACTGGCTCTGTTCACTGTGGGCAGGGCTCCTGGGTGTCTCCTGTGATGTGGCAGGAATGGGGGTGGTGGTTGGCACAGATGTTCCTGAACCAGGTTCTGCAGGGTCTTGGACACCAGAGGGTCCAGGTCGGTCGGGGTCATCTGCGGAGTGTTGAGAGGCATCGCTGCTGGTGGGATCCGGTTCCTCCCGGGCCTGTGACTGTGATTCTTCACCCCCATTGTGGGGGGGATGTTCATCACGTTGCCCTGTGTGTGAGAGACAGACAAAGTTAATGCTGTTTCATGCAACATGCATGTTTCATACACATTCAAGTTGGCACTGTTCCTCCAGGTAGTTGTATGTGCCTAGCATTCTCCTCAATGTTCACTTGTGTATGGGTATGTTGCGGGGGACAGATTGATATGTTCTCCTGAGTCTTTGACATGTCCATTTGTGGCTTGGGTGCTTCTTCGGCTATGTATTGGACTTGTTGTGTTACATGTCCATTGTGGCAGTGGGTAAATCCATTGCCTGTCCTGGTGGTGTCTTCTTGTGTAAGGGGTGTGTGTGACAGGGCCTGCTGGTGGGTGTTGTGTGATTTGGCACTGGGGCTCCCAGGTGATGTAGCTGTCCCCCCATGGAGCATGCTGCCATGACAGTGAGTGTTTGTTCCTGTCCTAGATATCTGACCTTGTTGTGTTGGTGTTTGTGTTTGCACTGGTCACAGGAGGGCCTTGTGCTGCCTACACCAGGGCCAAGTGTGAGCTTTTTTGTCATTACTTTCCCAATCCCTGGGCATTGCGCATGGCTCATGGGTATGTAGCTGGGCCATATGGGATGAGGGCAATTGTGTCTGATTTGGAATTCAAACATGCGTTTTGGTGCACCCACCTTCCCAGCATACCGGACATCCATTCTTGAGTTGGTGCTTCCTGTAGCATGGGACATAGCATGGCCTTGCTTTCTCAATAGGGCATACACATGTTATAGGCATTCGCGTTGTTTGTGACTGTGGTTCTGGCGGGTGAGGGCTTGGGGGAAGTTGCATGAATTTGGTGTAGTTGGGGTGTGGATGCCATTACCCCCATGTTACATAAGTTGTTTGTGTACTCACCA
Source organism: Triturus cristatus (assembly GCF_964204655.1). Classification (NCBI taxonomy): domain Eukaryota; kingdom Metazoa; phylum Chordata; class Amphibia; order Caudata; family Salamandridae; genus Triturus; species Triturus cristatus. Next base: position 215,680,062 of record NC_140590.1, read on the forward strand.
GGCTCTGGAGGTCCTTGGAGTCCATGTACTCCCACCGGCGGAAGCATTGCCATCAACTTCTCCTCCCAGGGATGGTAATGTACTGGTCTGCGGGGCGCACCACCTCCAGTGATGTTGGTCTAGGCATGCTCTTCATTCATTTCTCTCTTGACTGCCCTCCGCAGATCGTACCACCTGGCTTGGCATTCATTCCTGGTCCTTATGATGGGTGCAGCAGCATTCACCCTATCGACGATCCGCTGCCACAGGTGTGATTTTTCAGCTATGCTGGTCTGTCTGACCAATGTTCCAAACAGCTGTGGCTTGACTCTGATGACTTCATTGACAAGGATCTCCAACTCCTCCCTTGTTATCTTTGGATTCTTGTCGGTGGGCATGGAGTGGGGTGAGGGTGTGGATGGTTGTGGGTGTGTGGGTCTGAATGTGATGGTGTGTGCGTGAATGTGGAGGGGGGTATGTGTGAAGGGGTGTGTTTGAAGGTGTATATGTTAAGGTGGATGGGTGCAGTGGTTTGTGTGTACTCTGTAGCAGTAGTGAGTCTGTTGCAAAGGCTCATGGTTTGTGTGTGTGGTCCCTTTTTATTGGTCCATTTGTGGGTGGGGCTCAGTTTGAATTTTTGGTGGGTGTGTTATAAGGGGTGGTTGTGAGTTTGCCCCCCTGTTTGCCTGTTTGGATGTGTCCAGGTCAGTCCTTTCCATTTATTGTGCAGTGCAGACGTGTTTTGTGGTGTTGTGCAAGTCGAATAATCCCTCCTTGTGCTGTTTTACAGTGTCCGTGGTTCAGTACGGTACAGGGGTACGAGTCGTACAGCCACACACCCCCATGCGTAGTGGATGTGAGGTGCGTACACGGACATTGCTATGTACGGTGCGTACACCCCATTGCTTCTGTACGGTGCGGGTGCGTAGACCACCATCGCGTATGTACGGTGCGTACCCGCAACATCGCGTACCTGCAACATCCGCCGTAAATACGCGATGTTTGGGGTACGCACCGTACATTCGCAATGGGGGTACTGTGCGTACATACGTGCTGGGGGTACGCACCGTACATACGCGCTGGGGGTATGCACCGTACATTCGCACTGGGGATACAGTGCATACATATGCGCTGGGGGTACGGTGCGCACCTACGCGTGGGGGGTACGGTGCGTACCTACGCGCTGGGGATACGGTGTGTACCTACACGCTAGGGGTACGCACCGTACATTCGCACGGTGGGTACGGTGCTTACCTACGCGCTGGGGGTATGGTGCGTACCTACGCGCTGGGGGTATGCACCGTACATTCGCACTGGGGGTACGGTGCATACCTACGTACTGGGGGTACGGTGCATACGTACGCGCTGGGGGTACGGTGCATACCTACGCACTGGGGGTACGCACCATACATTCACACTGGGGGTACATTGCGTACAAACTTCGCTTCATAGCGGGCAAAGTCATTCCCCATGTACGGGACGTTTTCTGTACGAATCATAAATTGCAACGCCGGTCCGGATAGTACTAGTACGGTCGGACTTCATTTTTACGATTTGTACGGAGAAGTGTCCGGGTCCGTCTCGTACTAATTTTCCAGCTACGATTCGTACGGATTGGGCCGATCCGTATGTACTTTTTCCCGTACGGATCGCACTTCATGGGTCGGACGTGACTTGTACGATTCGTACAGAAAAAAACACGGATACGAGTCGTACGGGGAAAAAAATACAGGATCGGAATCGGCCCCCAAATGTACATGTATGTAAGCCCATTGGAGCAAGATCGTGTAATCGGTGCACTCAATTGAATTGTTAATGAAGTAGCTGACCGAGGCATATCATGCTGTTACAATGAGCATTAATTCAAGAATAGCATTCTAATTTAGCGTTGTTGTAGAATCATAAAATGGTATGCAATTGCCGAAGTTGAATAACCAATACACTCCTACTGAAACATGGGTGAAGGTAATCATGTAATACAATGAATTTTAAGCCATACAAAGATGGCGGGCAAAGTTATGTATCACTGAAATGCTAGTCCACTTTTAATGTTTTTTACACAAGAGTATGTAAACGGAAGCGTAATAAGACTTGCTTTACCGTGATAAAGCCGTAAAGGCGAAACGTGTCGGTGTGAAGCCTTCTGTTGCACAAGCGAACAGAATTGAGCATTTCGGTGAGTCCGGAGTACTTCTTTATGAGAAGCAAAGAAGATATGTTGTTGTACTAAGAAACACTGGGATTCGCTCTGGACCACCGCTGAGCTAAAGGCACTGTGTGGTGTGATATATATGTATATATGTATATATCTCTCCACAGAAATGCCCCTGCATTGAGGACGCGACTCACATAGCGAGTGATTAACAAAATCATTTATTCAAAGAAACCGGCATTTCATACCGATCATTTTCAGTCCGTGCCTGACGCGTTTCAGAGCCTTCTCGCTCCTTTCTCAAAGGCATGCTCCGCGCACCATGATTCTGGCTTCCATAGCTCCATCCGTGCTTTCACTTTTATGGGCCTCAGGTGTGCCCGCCTTACGGAGTTCATCAAAGTGCACACTGGGAACTGTGGTTCATTCAAGCCTGCTTTTTACCCTTCAGTGGGTTTGGTGCAATTCACAATTTAAACGGACTCAGTTTCACAACCCTCCAGTGGGTCTCAGGATGAAAGTCCGGTTCCAAATTCATTTCCTCGCTGTGTCGTTTTCAAACTCTGACCAGTTCAAAGTCTGACGATCCCGCATGTGTCTTTCGGGACGGTGCAATCCTCCACGGGTGGGCCACCCGTGGATTATGTCTCCACAGAAATGCCCCTGCATTGAGGACGCGACTCACATAGCGAGTGATTAACAAAATCATTTATTCAAAGAAACCGGCATTTCATACCGATCATTTTCAGTCCGTGCCTGACGCGTTTCAGAGCCTTCTCGCTCCTTTCTCAAAGGCATGCTCCGCGCACCATGATTCTGGCTTCCATAGCTCCATCCGTGCTCTCACTTTTATGGGCCTCAGGTGTGCCCGCCTTACGGAGTTCATCAAAGTGCACACTGGGAACTGTGGTTCATTCAAGCCTGCTTTTTACCCTTCAGTGGGTTTGGTGCAATTCACAATTTAAACGGACTCAGTTTCACAACCCTCCAGTGGGTCTCAGGATGAAAGTCCGGTTCCAAATTCATTTCCTCGCTGTGTCGTTTTCAAACTCTGACCAGTTCAAAGTCTGACGATCCCGCATGTGTCTTTCGGGACGGTGCAATCCTCCACGGGTGGGCCACCCGTGTATTATGTCTCCACAGAAATGCCCCTGCATTGAGGACGCGACTCACATAGCGAGTGATTAACAAAATCATTTATTCAAAGAAACCGGCATTTCATACCGATCATTTTCAGTCCGTGCCTGACGCGTTTCAGAGCCTTCTCGCTCCTTTCTCAAAGGCATTCTCCGCGCACCATGATTCTGGCTTCCATAGCTCCATCCGTGCTTTCACTTTTATGGGCCTCAGGTGTGCCCGCCTTACGGAGTTCATCAAAGTGCACACTGGGAACTGTGGTTCATTCAAGCCTGCTTTTTACCCTTCAGTGGGTTTGGTGCAATTCACAATTTAAACGGACTCAGTTTCACAACCCTCCAGTGGGTCTCAGGATGAAAGTCCGGTTCCAAATTCATTTCCTTGCTGTGTGCAATGTGAACTGAACTAATTAAGAAGGGCACACCGGAGGCCAATCAAATTAATTGAGCACGCAGGGAACTATGGGTACGTGCAAAAGAGATGTGCTTTTTTAATCTGCCTCTGATGAAAGAGCATAAATGCTCTGAAACGCGTTAGGTAAATGGACATAAAAGCGGAGCTGGAATCCTGTTCCTGAGCAATAAAAGGTTTTGAACTTACTGGCTGGAGGAGTGCGTCTTCAATGCAGGGGCATTTTTTGGTGGATATGTATATATCTATATATATAACACCAGGAATCGCCTCCTCCAACGCGCACCATCAAAGCGCAGAGACGAACACGGACCCAAAGTAAGTGCTGATGTCTTTATTTACGGACAAGAACTTTACACAGCCGCCATGACGCGTTTCGGCCTACAGGAGGCCTTGATCACATATATATATATATATATTACCTACTGGCAGTCGCCAGGAGGTAGTTATATTTAGGACCTATTATCCATAGGAAATCTGCAACATTCTATTTGGAATAACGTTGGCGTCGATTGACGGATTTTCGTGAAATTTTCCAAACTTTTGGCCAGCTCGGTCCGCTCCTATCCTGAAAATTTCACGGGGATTCGTCAAGTGGGGGCCGAGAAAAAAGGGGGGTCCTGTTGACGCAGCTACAGCCCGAACTGCTGAACAGAATTACACCAAATTTGGCAAAGAGGTAGTCCTCAGTTCAAACTCGTGCCTTTTGCTTAAATGGTGTAAATCCGTCCAGTAGTTCCTGAGAAAACTAGAGTTAAAAAGATAGATATATCTGGGCGGAGCCTAACAACACATCATATCGTGAGATCTGATTGGCTGTCAGTACTTCATCCAAGAAGTGTTGGCAGCCATCTTGGGACCAATATACATGATGGCACCTCATTAAAAAGCATTGCAGTTAATAGAAGGTTTTAAGACTTTAGTTATATTAGAAATCATTTGTTGATGGTACCATACTCATTTTAGGAATTGTGGTGTGTTCTAAGGTCATTTTACCATGTGAAAAAGCCTTCTGCTGTGATATCATGAATCATGTTTGAGGGAAAACTATTATCTCATGCTTTTCCCACAGAGGTTTGGAAGGTGATCTATAAGCTAAACTGAGAGCATATTTTCTGTAAATTCACATTATCTTTCTCAGTCATGTGAGAATGAAGTCTGACATTCTCAGTAAAACATGTACATCCAACAAGGGCAGAGACTGTCAGTTGATTCCTTTGTGTTCTACTGCAGCTTCCCAGTGTGTTCTAAAGAACAACTAGAGCGCTAACAGTCCTACTTATGACAAACGTATGGCACACCTGAAGCCATCTTGAATGGAATAAAGTGGTAACTCTTAAAACATTTATTTAAAAAGGAACAAAATGAGGGGGTTCATTTTGCCCTAGAAAGTATGATTAGTGCTGCAGAAAGAAAAATTAGGGCACATTTTGAGTGACTTCTCAAATCCTCTTCTATTAAATTAAAAAATTCTGACATGCAGACTGAAACATGCACTTTCAATACCAGCAGCAGACTTTCCTGGTGAGCAGTAGCTTTACTACAGTGATCTAATGAGCAACTAGAGTGCTAACATTCAGAATTTATGGCAAATGTGTGACACATCTGAATACCTTCTCGATGGAACAAAAGTAAAAAAATGAAAGTATTTCCTACTGAGGAGACTGCAGTAAATGAGGAAATTAAGAAACTTCATAACAAATAAATCTCCCAAGATGGCCACCAGAGACAAAAGAGCCCAAATGTAGCCCAAATATCACCCAGATGTAGCCCAAGTATAGCCCAATGACAGAATGTCTCAGAGTGTTCTTAAGAACAACTAGAGCGCTTACTGTCTTACTTATGACAAAAGTATGGAACACCTGAAGCCATCTTGATTGGAATACACTGGTAACACTTAACACATTTAATTTAAAAAGGAACACAATGAGGGGGTTCATTTTGCCATAGAAATTATGATTAGTGCTGAAGAAAGAAAAATTAGGGCACATTTTGAGTGACTTCTCAAATCCTCTATTTCATTAAAAAATGCTGATATGCAGACTGAAACATGCACTTTTAATACCAGCAGCAGACTTCCGTGGTGAGCAGTAGCTTTACTACAATGATCTAATGAGCAACTAGAGTGCTAACATTTAGAATTTATGGTAAATTTGTGACATATCTGAATACCTTCTTAATGGAATCAAAGTAAAAAACTGAAAACATTTCCTACTGAGGAGACTGCAGTAAATGAGGAAATTCGGAAACTTCAAAACAAATAAATCTCCCAAGATGGCCACCAGAGACAAAAGAACCCAAATGCAGCACAAATATCACCCACATGTAGCCCACATGTAGCCCAATGACAGAAGTGTGCAAAACACTTATTTTTTGTGTATTTGCAGTTTTATATAGTGCAGACTTGTCAGGTATTGGAATGCTTTACATGAGCATTGGTTACATCACACAAGATCAAATTCATTTTGGTTGTAGACATGGGGAGATTAAGTGATTTGACCAGAATCACAGAATGTTGAGCTGAAGCAGAAACTCCAACCTGGTTCCCCAGTTGCAAAGTCTGCAGCTCTGGAAGTAACACCACATCCTCTCCCCTAGGTGCAACATTTAATCAAGTGGTCAACTGGATAAAAAAACATAAAGATTACAAATAATTTAAAAGTTCTTTGTCACTTTTTGAAAACTCAGAAAATATGTCCTCATTTTAGTTTTTTAGAGCACTAAACATAATTTTGATGCAAATAAGACCCTCTCATATATGTAATTTCTAAAGGAAATGCTCTAGGTATTACAGTTTTGATTACATCAAGATGACGTCAGGCGTTCCACACTTTTGTAATAAATATAGAATGTTAGCAATCTAGTTGTTCATTAGGATACTGTTGAGAGGCAAAAGCCAGGGGCACGGACTCTGAAAATTGAAGGCAGGTAGGAGAGTGCACAGCCACAATTTGACCACACTGGGCAGGCAGGAAGGGCAGTGGCAGCACAACAGACTATGGAGGGCAGTGGAAAGGGGGTCAGCGGCAACAAATCAACAATACAGGACTGGCAAGAATGGCTGTGGAAATATAATAGACCATTGTGGGCAGAAGGAAGAGGCAGTGGTAGTACAACCATACATGCCAACAGACCCGTTTCAGCCCGGAAACGTCCAATGTTTTTAAGCTCAAATGGGCTTTATTTGATCTTTCTCCTGTCTACAATCTCCTCTTTTTCAATGTAACTCACAGGAGAAAATCAATACCCCAGTTTTGTTTCAAAATCTTCCTCTTACCAAGTTCAAAATGTTCGCAAGTATGGTACATTGGATCATGATAGGCAGGAGGAATTGGGGTAGGGACATGGACTCGGATAACAGAGGACAGGAGGGACATGGAGAGGTGCACCAAACTGACCCTTCAGGGCAGGCATCAGGGTTTGCAGCAGCACAATACACCACACAGGGCATGCGGGATGGGAGTGCAGCACAACAATGCATAGAAAGCAATAGGGAGGGGACAGGACCATGCACATGGACAACAGAGAACAGAGAGGAAAGAGGCAATGGTAGCTAGCTGACCATAATGGACAGACAGGAGAGAAAGCTGCAGCATAACAGACCATAAAGGGCAGGAGGGACGGATCAGGGGCATTAAAATGGAACAGACAAGCCAGGAGGGAGGGAATAGTTGTCTGCACATGGAAACAGAGGGCTGGGGGCAAGGGGGCAGGGCAGGAGCAGCAAGATGACCATGGAGGTCAGGCAGGATGGGCACTAGAAATAAAGACACACCATGGAGAGCAACAGTGAGACTATGATGGCATACACCCAGACCATGGAGGGAAGGTGGGAGGGGGTCAGGGGCAGCCAGCTGACCACACAAGGACGGTGGGAGGGGCCATGGCAGCACAGAAGACCATGAATGGCAAGCGGGAGGGTTAGTGGCAGCACAATGGCTATGATGGGCAAGAAGGAGGGTGCAGGGGCATGCACAAAGGACCATGGTGGATAGAAGGGAGGGTCAGGACCTGGGCACAGAGAAGAGAGTTCAGGGAAAGTGGCCTCACAACAGACCGCGCGGAGCAGGTAGGAGGAGCAGTTGCAGTACAACAGACCAGGGAGGGCAGAAGGGTGTGGCAGTAAAATGGACCATGGAGGACAGGAGGAAGGGGATAGGGGCATGGCATGTGGACAGGCAGGGTTGAGGTGGCAGGGACAGGTTACAGTCATCTGACTATGCTAGGCAGGTGGGAAGGGAGTGGCAGCTCAACAGAACACTCAGAGTAGATAGGAGTGGCAGGTCCATGGAACATGGTGGGCAAAAAGGATGGAGCAGGGGCATGCACAAAGACATCGGAGGGCAGGGGGAAGGAGAATAGGGGCAGCAAGCTAAGCACAGAGGCTAAGCAGGAGGTCAATCATGGGCTATAGAATTGGGCAATGGAGGGCAGGAGGAGTGGACTGGTACATCATGCTAAATGGAGGGCAGTGGCAGCACATCAGACCAGGCATGGCAGGAGGGAGGAGGCTAGTCCATGGATTCAGACAACAGAGGATAGGGAGGAGGTGGATGGGGCAGCAAGCTAACTGTTCAGAGAAGGTGGGTATTAGGAACTTTATTGTTTTTAAAATGTGTGTCTGTGCGAACTACTTAAAATATGAACAAGTATGCAGCATAATCTCACTTTTATTCAGGAAGTAGAGGATGTTTGTGACTGTGACTCTGGGCTCACTTGGCAGAAACACCACCTGACCCTCCACCCCCTATCGCAAAATGTAATGCCGATGAAAAGGGTAGGTGGACGCAGTGTTATATAGAACATAGTCCTGAGAGCACGATTGAAAATGAAAACTAGATATAGTATAGGTATAAACTATGCACCAAAAAGTGTGATATAAGATGAACCGGGGCGTGAAATATAATATGCAATACATTGTGCGCAATGACAGATTCATTGGAGAGCGCGAGATAGCACAGGCACTAGCTCGTGCTATGCGATATGTGCCTTGGAGTGTAATATGCACAGGGCAGTGTTGTGTAACCTAACTAGTCTCTAAAGTTGTAATGTAAAATATGTGCTGGGGAGTGTAACATTGCATATGCACTGTGACAAAGATATGGAACCCAGATTGTAATATTTATGGCATAGTGCTGTGCGTTATAACATAGGCATTGAGGAAGGCACTTTAGATGGGGCAATATAACCCGTGCGAAGGCAAGTGTGGCATGACATATTCACGGAGAGGTGTTACAGTGCACATGGGATAGAGAGTGTCATAGCATACGCACTAGCTGGTGGAATACAACACAGAGGTGTGTGGCACTCGGCGGGCACTGGTGGGTGTAACACAGCATTCGACTCAGCCAGGAGCATGCTGTGACTCTCAAGTGAGGTTTGTCTCCTTTCCAGAGAGTAAAATAAAAAGTATTATGCATCCGGCGGTGGATGTGTGTTTTATTAACCATGAGGGGGGTTTCTTGCATGGTTTGGTCGAATTTTTGTCGAATCCCCTTTGAATGGCTTGCTGTGCGTTTGTATTAAATGTGCCCTTCAATAGCTACCCATGTTTGTATAAATAAACGACAAGGGTGTCTACTTGGAGAGTACCCACCGGCGGGGGCACCAGGATTAGGCACGGTAGGGCGTCAGACACGTCAGAGCTTCACTAGTGGTGTAAATACATTCAACGTGGATTCATTGTATGCATTGTCGCCTTTTAATGAACATCACGTAAATTGTCATGGTGATAGGTACATACGGTTTCTTCAGCATGTCCTAGGTGTTTCTATAAATATATATATTTTTTTAAATAATAAAAAACAAATGCCGGCCCCGGGGAATGGGGTCCCCGGGGCCATAAGTGGCCTGAGGAGGGGGGCAACGCAGCCCCCCTCCTAATGAATAAAAAAAAAAAAAAAGGCCATGACGCGGGGGTTGGGGTCCCCGGGGCCGATTAAGGCCTTGGGAGGGACAAATAAAAACATTTCACCAAAGAAAATTAGGGTGCAGGTCCTGGGGGATGGGGTCCCCAGGGCCAATACATTAGAAAAAGAAGGAGGGCCACACAGCCCTCCTTCTTAAAAAAATAAAATAAATAAAAGACTGGCATCGTGCCGGAGGCCACGCCCCCTCCTTGCAGCACTCTGCAAATGCGCCCCCTGGCCAGTCGTAATTTGGGGAATGAATTCCCCTTCAATACTGAGGGTCCCTGAGGGTCAACTAGCCCAACAGGTATCTCCAGTATGCGCCAGGGAGCAGTGTTGCAGACAGGTGTTCTGAGGCCACGCCCCTTTCTACACCTCTATGCAACGCAGCTCTGTGGGGCTTACTGGAGGTACCTAGTGGGCTAGTTTGACCCTAGGGACCCTTAGGATTCAAGGGGACTTAATCTCTCAACTTAGAACGGCCACAGGGCGCGTTTACACAGTGGTGAAGGGAGGGGACGGGGCCTGAGGTGACATGTGCAAACACGCCCTGTGGCGTGTTTTAAGTTGGGAAAAAATTTCCTTTCAATCCTGAGGGACCCTGGGGGCAATCTAGCCCACCAGGTGCTTCCAGTAAGCACCACTGCTCTGCGTTGCAGAGAGGTGGTGCAGGCCATGCCCCTTTTCACACCTCTCTGCAATGGCGCTTATTGGACATACCTAGTGGGCTATTTTGCCCCTAGGGACCCTCAGGATCAAAGGGGACTTAATCTCCCAACTTAAAATGGCTACAGGGCGTGTTTACACAGTGGGGTAGGGAGGGGACGGGGCCTGAGGTGACGTGTGTAAACACGCCCTGTGGTGCGTTTTAAGAGGTAGTTTTAATCCCCTGGCCTATTATATACTAGGGGCTTACAGAGGAGGTCATGCTAATCACAGGGGGACCCCAATGCATAGTGTTCCCTAGTGTATGTAGGTGTTTTCACTGTATTCTGAGTGTCTTTTAACATAGCACTGGCTCTAGGACTGGTTAGTCAGACTCAGTTACCACCAGTATCCGTCTGAAAAAGTTGAGGGTACAGGGTGATTTTGCAACAAGGCTTCTTTCTGCTCTTCTGTTTGTACTTTCTGCGCGTTATCCTTCTTCCTGCATTTTTCTTCGTCTTTGAGGACTTCTGTTGCTTCTTTCTGCATTTCTTTTCTTTCTTTCTGTGCGTTTTTTCTTCTTTCTTCACATGTCCTATCTCTGTAGGCATAGTTAGAAATTAGCATTTAAAAAACCTTTGAAATTTACTGAAAAAACCATAGGTTTCAGGCACGTTATAGTTAGGAATTAGCATTTAAAAAACCTTAGAAATTCACTGAAAAAAACATAGGTTTCAGGGGCGTTATAGTTAGCTGGACTTTTCACTCGTACAAAACCATTGAAATTCCCCCGTTATAGTTTGTTCAGCTAACTATAACTGCTGATGATGTCACATATTACATCACTCATGACATGGTCAGTGACATCACTCATGACATCACTGATGACATCTCAAATGACATCACTGATTATATCACTGATGACATCACTGATGACATCATCCTTATGATAGAGTGGCAGACCTCCTCTCCCCCTAATATAACCTTTGATACACACATTCAAAAATAGAAACTAAAATTTTCAAAACAATGGACATACCAATACCAGTTACAACAACCTATTCAGTAATTCTAAGATCGACATACACATTCACTCATTCACAAACAGTCCTATACAGTCACTCATACATGTACTCCCTCATCATATGTACTCATACACCTATACATCCTGTTACACAACGCGACTCATCCATAGAGTTACTCACACACATAGTCACTCATGCTAATAAAGAATCAAATATCCATTTAGTGCATATACAGTTATACACACACCACCACACTTACTTCTACAGAAAGTTACACATACTTAGTCTTTTAAACAATCACGTATAGAAACACACACGTATTCATACATTAACTCTTTCAAACTCTCACTCTCACATATACTCACTTATATACACCAATAGTCACATATACTAGTTTAAAACATATGAAGTTACTCATAAAGACACTATTGAGAAGGTCATTCACTCACTAACACACCCATGCACACACTCATCCACCCATACAGTCCTGCACACATGCTGTCTTCAACACATACAAACAGTGAGTCACTCATTAATGCACCTATGCACTACGTAATACCCCCCACCAAACCATACAGACACTCAGACACTCATACTGATACTCGAAAAACCAACTAATAACCTATATAGGCACTCATGTAGCTACACACCAACCCATGCAGCCACTTATACACAAAGTGAGAGACTGATACAGATATTTACATATTTAAACATTACTCACTAAGCCATGTATTCACTAAGATACACTTAATCAGTCAGTTATACAATACATTTTTCAAAAACAAATCATCCATTTAGACACTTATATACCCATTTATTCTTCCATCGACCTTGAGATATACATTAATAAAACATATGTAATTTTCAGAAAAACACACATTCACTGGATAATGTCATCAGTGATGTAATCAGTGATGTCATTTGAGATGTCATCAGTGATGTCATGAGTGATGTCACTGACCATGTCATGAGTGATGTAATATGTGACATCATCAGCAGTGCAGCAGTGCATTGCGGGCGCGCGAGTTATAGTTAGCTGAACTAACTATAATGGGGGAATTTCAATGGTTTTGTCCAAGTGAAAAGTCCAGCTAACTATAACGCCCCTGAAACCTATGTTTTTTTCAGTGAATATATATATATAAGTTACAATGACACAGACTACAAGATGAATATATAGGGATTTAACCCGCGATCCATTATTGATACGGACATTACAAGGTATTCATGTCAATATAAGATATATTTGACTTTTTCAGCTTTTATTGACAATGTTGATTACTGCATAACTCAGCAAACTAATTTAATATGATGTTTTATAATTTATTTGTATTTCAGTGGTTCACCCTGTGATTTTAGACTTTGGTAAACCTTCGGGTAATTACAAAGCACGATATGAATTATGCATCAAGTTGGCAGCTTTTGAAACCTTAGTCTATTAAAGTCTGTTGTCTATGTTTATGCTGACCCATATCACGTGCAGAGCTCTTGCCTTCCTATTTAAGGAAGTAGATTGATTGTATATGTTGTCATGTGAACAAGGCTCTTGGGGAGCCGAAACGTTATGGCGACAATTCTGCGAGCAAGCGAATAAATTTGCACTAAGAACTCTGGTCCGTGTCTGTGATCTCTTGGTTTGAGGCTACAACGATTCAGCCACGCCTAGTGAGCATTACTTGTTGGATATTTTCGGCCGAGTGGCGACGTACGGCCATTACACGAGACCCTTTCCACGATTGGACAACGCAAGCTACGGAGCCATTACCCGTTTTCCCGGGCATTTGTAAATCCTTGGAAGAGGAACGGCGTTGGTCCCCCCTACAAGCAAACGGAGAAACGAGCTGAAGGCCGGAGTCACGGAGGAGTAACCCTCGGGAGGTGCCGAATCGGAGGATACGTCACGCCAGAGGTATTTACCCCAGTGAACAAGCCGAACTGTGTAATTCCGATTTGCGGGGGAGGAATTATAAGTGCAGTTGGGGTGGCACTGAGCAGGATCTTATTGAAGCATCAGCTGGGCATTCCCCCGACATTAGATTTCAGCTATTTTCAGACGCAGTGTATATATTATTACCATGTCAGCCGACAACATGAACGAACGTGAGGAAGCTGCATTAAAAATGTTTTCAGATGATCCCCAAACATCAGTCAACATACGAGACAAAAACAGCAGCGAACCCGTACTGAGAAACAGCACAATCAAAGATAAAATTAAAATACTAGAAAAAAAGTTGCGTAGCGAACAAAGCAAATGGTGGGAGGCGAAGTCCCTCCAAAGCTATTTAGATGTCAACCGGATTCCCCGAGGATTACGTATTTTAACGGCTCCCAATTACGAAAATCCTAATCCTGAGATGATGAAGGAGTGGGCGGCCAGTAATCTTGAAGCGTCAAGACGTCTGGTACTGATCTTGGTCAAATACGCTGAAATCGACAGAGCGCAATTATTAAAGGAGATTGCTACTCTACAGGAAGATCTAGAAACCATCGAGGACAGCGAAGAAAAGAGTAAACTAATGGAAGAAATGAGAGAGAGGCTTAAAAAGGAGCAAAATAAGATAATGGACAGAAAAGCCTACAAATTTCAAAGGGACCGCAACGACTATGAGCTGGGGCAAATCTTTACCTTCTCCAAGAAATATGACACCTATCGGGGCCCTAATACCAAGCATCCAAGTACACGCAAGGCTATGACAAGTAACAAAGAACAAGCTGACACGACTAGGTCAGATTTGAGCTCCTTTACCAGCAGTGGATCGGAATCAGACCAACGAACCGACACTCTGAGCAGTGCAGCAAAACCACACCCCGGGCAAGAGATTCATTTTTTATGCCAGGAAAGGATGCAATCTCTACGGCCCCGAGCACAAAAGACCTACGGAGAAAACGCTCCAATTACAGGCGCAGGCAGAGGCTCAGGGCGAGGAGGCGGCACTTACTACAGGAAGAGGGGCAGAGGCCAGTGGAAAAACAACAAAAATCAATGAATTCAAGTATCAATGACACCACTATTATCAATCTAACGAATACTGTTCTTACACAGACAGAAGAGAAAATACTTAAACTAGGCCTCTCTTTCGCAACTCAATCTAATCTGAATTATACGGACACAAGATTTGACACTTATAAAGCTATAAGGAAGCTAAAATTACGCAAATTCCATGCCATGCGTGAGACAAACAAGCCAACTCCCGCAATACCTGAGACCAGGGTCACGGGATCTGCTCTCGACCTATCCATTCCAAGTGAAATCTTTGAGTTATGGCATAATGACGGAACCAATTCCTTGTCAGGCATCCAGACTGGGAATGAAGTTACCAACCTGGTACCAGTCAGGAAACAGATTTCACCTGCCACGCCATTTAAACCAGCTTCTACGTTTGTGCCGATCCTATTACGTGACTCTATAGATGTTTTCAATGAAAATGTTACAGCACAGATCAAAGATCTTCACAGAAAAGTCAGTAACCGGAAAAATAACTTTGACGTGAAAAATGTTCAATACCACACGCTCATTCAGAAACTTAATAAAGACAAAAGCATTGTAATACGGGGCAGTGATAAGGGAGGCAATATTGTACTTATGCCCAGATCGCTGTATGACAAGGAGGCCTACTCCCAGCTCAACAATAGACAGCACTATGAACGCAGCACCATGTCTACCCTTAAAACGATGCAAGGTGAATATCATAAGAAACTATTAAAATGGAAAAACAAATCTTTGTTAACCAATGATGAATATACATTTCTAAAGACGGATCATCCTCAAGTCCCATTCATTTATTTCATCCCAAAAGTGCACAAAGACATGGCTAATCCCCCTGGGAGACCAATTATCTCTGCCAGAGGGGGTCTCCTGGAAAAGACATCGGTGTACATTGACTATTTCCTACAGGGATACGTCAAAGCACTTGAATCTTACGTCCAGGATATGGGTGATTTTCTTTTCAAATTGCAGAAGATAAAATGGAAGGACGGTTATTGGATGCCTGCACTAGATGTTTCATCGTTGTATACTAGCATAGTACATCAGGATGGCATGGCAGCGATTGAACACTATTTATCCAAAAGGGAGGAACATTTCACAGACCATACTAATATGCTAATGGAAATGTTAAAAATTTGCCTCCATAACAATGTGTTCATGTTTAACAATTTGGTGTACCGGCAACTACAGGGAGTAGCCATGGGGGCCAGCTTCTCTCCAAGCTACGCCTGTTTACACATGGGGGCTTGGGAGGAGCTGGTCCTCAAGACTCAACATGGTGTTACAATGGATTCCCTTGTGGTAGTGTGGTATCGGTACATAGATGATCTGTTTGTGGTATGGGGCGGGAGCAAGGAAACGGCTGAGGAATTTGTTATGTCCATCAACAACAATAACCTCAATCTCAGCTTTACAGCTAGCATGAGCCAGAGCAGTGTTACTTTTTTGGACACCGAGGTATATATCTCTAATGGTGCCATTGAAACCAAACTTTTCAGAAAAGAGACCGCAGGTAACACAATATTACATGCCACTAGTGCTCACCCACAGCACCTCATCAGTAGTATACCATACGGTGAGATGCTACGACTTCATAGGGTTTGCAGCAATGAGATGGTGTTAGAAGAGGCTCAAGGAGCTAGCAAATTGAGATTCTTACAACGTGGCTATTCAGAAAATATAATTGACAGGGCCGTTAGTAAATCCCGCAGCAGATCCAGAATAGATTTACTCTACAAATATGATCACACGATCAATAGTGATACAGCAATACAAGTAACACAGAAACAAACAAATGATTTCAGAATTATAACAGGTTTTAATAAACAACACAAAGAACTGTATCGGATTTTCAATCAAAATTGGCCCATCCTACTTAGTGACCCCATTCTGGGTCCTACCCTACCACGTAAAGCAACTGTAACTTTTAGCAGGGCACCCTCCATGAAAGACCACATAGTTGATACCAACCCTGAAATTATGGAAAAGACTAGTTGGCTTCAAACCAATGGGGTTTTTTTTAAATGTAAAACTTGCAAAGCGTGTACGCATGGGGTCAATACCAAAGAATATATTGATGGTTTTAGTGACAAGAAACACCGCATTGAGAAGCTTTTAACGTGTAAAACAGAATACGCTGTGTATGTGCTCCAATGCTCTTGTTCACTCAGATATGTAGGCAGTACCAAATTGGAGGTACATAAACGTATTCTACAGCATCTTAGGGCTATTGTTAACCAGGACAATACTTACCCGGTGGCACGCCATTTCAAGGAGGCACACCGCAGCAATAGTAAAGACCTGTCCTTCTTTGTCATAGATGCAGTACCAGCTAGTCGACGAGGAGGCAATAGGGAGGCGAAGTTGAGGCGGTTAGAAACAAAATTTATACTTCAACTAGACTCTAAATCGCCAGGAGGTCTTAACATTACTGAGGATTTACACACGATTTTATATTAGGTGCCACTGCTCATATATTTTACCCACCATCAACGTACTGGATGATAAGAATGATGATGCTTTGTACATGTGTATTTAATTGTTGTATTCTAGCCTTTTAAAACATATGGATTTTATTAAGGGTTTTATTGTAGTGGGAAAACAATTTTAACCTTATTATATTCTATTTATTGTTTTATCACCAAAGTATTTATTATCAGTGGTATTGTTTACATCACCAATATGATATACATTTAAATAAGGCCAGACAATACACATTCGCCTCTCCACATCTTGGTTAGGAGGTACTATTCAGTACTGCATATCACCCGACCCCATTAACAATAGCGCTGAAATTACTTGGGTGGGTATTAATATGATGAGGTAGGATATATACAAGCAGCGATGTATCACCCCTTTACATGCACATAGAGGTGGACCTGAATTTGACAGGTAGCAATTGAGGCTCTGGTTCAATAATACTGGAGAGCCACAGCACACCTAGCCACAGGATATTCTAAACCGTACAGTAGCCTCAATGTTGAATTTGCTGAGTATTAACTATGTGGATGTCTAATTGAGAATGGCGACTGGGATTAATCAGCTGATCTCTTAAATATGTTTTACATACCTCGCACTTCCAAAATAACTGTGACTTTTTATCATTAATGCTTTTAACGTTCGCATTTTCATATATGAATTTTAGATGAATTTTACTATATGTCTTTGATGTAATGTTAAATTATTTGATGATGTGTTTATTTATTGGCGTTATTTGCACTTTATACATTTCCTCACTTTCGCACACTGCAAGGATCTGCAGTGTACAATAGGGCAAGAGCAACTCAACATAGAGCATAGGGGGATTTATCCCATAAGTTACAATGACACAGACTACAAGATGAATATATAGGGATTTAACCCGCGATCCATTATTGATACGGACATTACAAGGTTTTCATGTCAATATAAGATAGATTTGACTTTTTCAGCTTTTATTGACAATGTTGATTACTGCATAACTCAGCAAACTAATTTAATATGATGTTTTATAATTTATTTGTATTACAGTGGTTCACCCTGTGATTTTAGACTTTGGTAAACCTTCGGGTAATTACAAAGCACGATATGAATTATGCATCAAGTTGGCAGCTTTTGAAACCTTAGTCTATTAAAGTCTGTTGTCTATGTTTATGCTGACCCATATCACGTGCAGAGCTCTTGCCTTCCTATTTAAGGAAGTAGATTGATTGTATATGTTGTCATGTGAACAAGGCTCTTGGGGAGCCGAAACGTTATGGCGACAATTCTGCGAGCAAGCGAATAAATTTGCACTAAGAAATCTGGTCCGTGTCTGTGATCTCTTGGTTTGAGGCTACAACGATTCAGCCACGCCTAGTGAGCATTACTTGTTGGATATATATATATATATATATATATATATATATATATATATATATATATATATATATATATATATATATATATCCGGTCGCCAGTAGGTAGTTATAGTTAGGACCTAGTTTCCATAGGAAAAGCGTTTTTTCTTTTCCCAATAACTTTGGCTGTGGTTGACGAATCTTTGCAAACATTTTAAAACTAGTGGGGCGCTCCGGTCAGCTCCTGTCTTGAAAGTTTCGGGGTGAATCGCCAAGCAGGGGCTGAGAAAAAGGGGGGGTCCCAAAACGTATTTTCCCCATGTTAATTTCCATGGGAAACTTTAGACAAAGCTACAGCCTAAACTGCTTAACGGAATTACATCAAATTTGGCAAAAAGGTAGCTCTTGGTTCAGAAAGAGACCTTTCTGTTAAATGGTGTGAATCCGTTCAGTAGTTCCTGAGAAATTAAAGAAAGAAAAAGTTTCGATATCTGAGCGGAGCCTGACCACACAAGCACGAGCTTGCCTCTGATTGGCTGCCAACACTTCAAACCAGGAAGAGTTGGCAGCCCTCTTGTGCCTCGCATCGAGTGAAAATCAATATATATATATATATATATCTTAATGTCTTTTAAACAAACTTTTTTTATCTAGTTTGTCTGATTTTTATAGTATTTTTTCAACAGTAGTGTGCTCTTTCTAACTACACCATTCCGAGTTACACAATGATGTTTCATAGGCGCTCTCTCACTTTGCTCGCTATCTAGCCCGTGCGGCAAAGAAGGAGGGGTGGCTGAGTATGCTGGTCTGCATGGGGAAGAGTTCTGGGGTGGGGGGAAGGGAATGAACGGGGGTGCGTGTGTGGAACTCGGCAGGATCCTGGGGTGCCTTGCTCGCTTTTCGATCCCTCCCAGTGGTGACCTCATGCACTTGTGCGCTTTTCTGTAGGACGAGTCCGAGACCCCCGAATGTGCCAGGAGATTGCCCGCGGTCTCTTATTGCCAGAGGTGACTGCACAGCGGGGGCTGTCAACCCGCAGTCAACCGAAAGATGAGATGTGACTCGCACACGGGGGCACAGTCACTGCACAGCCCTTTAAATTCCATAGGAAGGTATGAACCTGAGGTAATGAGCGCTCGGGATGCAGGAGCTGCGCTTCTTTGGTGTAGCTCCATTTGAACAAAGCGGCTTATAAAGTTTGGAACCACAACATTTTATTCTTAGGTCTGTTCTACAGACGCCCTTAGCTTTTTGACAGCATCATGTAATTAAGGGAAAGTATACGTGAAAATATACATATGTTTACATAGAAGAAATTATCGGCCTGCCAGCTTCATCATTAACTGTCATTTACATAATTCTTTTACCCACTGCAGCATGGGGCAGTAGGGCAGGCCTTTCAGCCATTGGCTCTGCTGAAGTGTAAGTTTCGACATTTAGACCAATCACATTTGCACTTCAGCCTAAATAAGGGATGCCCTTTCAGGGAGGTGACTACCCGTCAGATATTTCCAGACGGTCCGTAATTTCACATTGAAATCAGTTGTCCGTAATTGGTGCCCTGTGGGGTCGTTTTCAGCGTAATTATGGGAACTGTAGTCAACAGAGGTAAAACAGGTCTGATAATTACAGGTTCACAGAGTGCAGCATAGCCTTCTGCTGCTTTTTGCCTCGCTTTTCTGCTTCTGGACACTTGAGCAGAGCAACTTGTTTGATCCTCTGCACAAATGTCATGAATCATTCATAAGCCACACACGTAGAGTCAATCATCACAATACTCACTCAGAGCCACGTGTTCAAAGACACTGCCTGCTTTATACTTCACATAGTTTGCATCTCTAACTTGTCATGTGCATAGTGCCAATATCGGCCACACTCACCAGCCCTCCCACAGCAACATACATGTAACATAAATAAGCAGACTAGACAGCTTTTGGTGGGAAAAATTGCTGCAGGTTTATTAGCATACCAAATATGCCAACATGGTGGGTTATCTTACAGTCGATCCAAAGGCAAGAAGCCCCTCACGGCCTACCACCTGATGGGCCAACATGCATCGTGGCCTAAGCCAATCAGTGCTTAGCAGTTGTGGTGAGGGGATAGCCCCTCCCACTTCTGGTGAACTATCGGTCCACCCTAATACTCACGCCCCCCTATGAGGGGCAGAGCGTTCAAGCGACCCCCAGTTGTACAGGTTTCCAACCGCCCGAAGGACAGACAGGGTGCCATCGCACCACTGCGCCCACCGCACAGACTTCCTGGGGATATTAGGCCTCAGCACCCTTTGTGCTCCTGAAGAAGGTACCCCTGAGTACCTTTACACCTCTGGCTCGCCCTGTAACTCCGCCACAGCCCTGGGTGTGGCAACCGTTGCAGCCAGGGCCCCCCACCAAGGCCGGCATTCCTACTTACATCCTGCTGTTTCTAGGTCCTCTCCCCTATCCAGCAAGAACAGGTCCATGCTTATACTGGAAAGATGAACCCCATCGTCCGCAAAACACCCTGTGATGTCATCAGTGATGTCATTTGAGATGTCATCAGTGATGTCATGTGTGATGTCACTGACCATGTCATGAGTGATGTAATCTGTGACGTCATCAGCAGTGCATTGCAGGCACGCAAGTTATAGAGACATATTTTTATCAATGACGGCGTTAAAATTATTGCCGATTTAGCGGCAGAAAACTGCCGCTAAAGCGGCGATAATGGGCTTGATAATATGCCACAGAGAATTCCCATAGAAGCCCAGGTTCATACCAGAACATGGGCTTCTATGGGAATTCTCCGGGGCATATTATCAAGCCCATTATCGCCGCTTTAGCTGCAGTTTTCTGCTGCTAAACCGGCGATAATTTTTAATGCCGTCCTTGATAATATCCCCCATAGTTAGCTCAACTAACTATAACAGGTGAATTTCTCTGGTTATATATATATCAATCCGCACAATGGTAAACCCCTGTGAGAGAGCCGCAGGTACGTGGTAATGGGTGATTCTTTATTCAAAACAGCTTGCAGGCAGACAGGAAACACAAGATTTCCTCCAGTATTGAGAGTCAACCTGACTCACCGCAAATATCGAACTCAAGTCCTGCACCCATTATTAAAAGCACCTGTCCCAGTGGGCAGGGCCAACACTCTGGCCTTATGGTCCTCGTAGAGTCAGGAAGTATCCTCATGTGAGTTAAGTCCGATGTGCAGGCATCATTTAAAACTCTTCCCTCAGTGGGTTTATGAACAACTGGCTTCACTTTCTGCCGCTTTTCATCAGCCGCACTGTCACAACATGGCCTCCTGTGCTGTAGAAGAAGTCAGCATGACTCCATCTCGAGCCCGCTTCCATGCGGTGGGCTTCTCTCGCGACTGGGTTTCAGCCGCATAACATCAATCCGAACAAAGGTAAACCCCTGTGAGAGAGCCGCAGGTACGTGGTAATGGGTGATTCTTTATTCAAAACAGCTTGCAGGCAGACAGGAAACACAAGATTTCATCCAGTATTGAGAGTCAACCAGATGCGTTTCAGGAACAAAGTTCCCTTCCTCAGTGGCGTGACTCACCGCAAGTATCGAATTCAAGTCCTGCACCCATTATTAAAAGCACCTGCCCCCATGGGCGTGGCCAACATTCTGGCCTTATGGTCCTCGTAGTGTCAAGAAGTATCCTCATGTGAGTTAAGTCGGATGTGCAGGCATCATTTAAAACTCTTCCCTCAGTGGGTTGATGAACAACTGGCTTCACTTTCTGAAACTTTTCATCAGCCGCATTCTCATATATATATATATAATTCACTGAAAAAACCATAGGTTTCACACATGTTATAGTTAGCGGAAATTTTACTGATAAAAAACCTGTGAAATTCCCCCGTTATAGTTAGTGCAGGCAACTATAACTCAAGCGACCGCAATCCTCTGCTGATGCTAATACTGTATTTAGACACTTATTTGCCCATGTCTTCTTCCATACATTTTTAGCTATACATATATTACAAATTTT
This sequence comes from Triturus cristatus, assembly GCF_964204655.1. Classification (NCBI taxonomy): domain Eukaryota; kingdom Metazoa; phylum Chordata; class Amphibia; order Caudata; family Salamandridae; genus Triturus; species Triturus cristatus. The sequence goes on from NC_140590.1 coordinate 215,702,114, forward strand.
TTTTTTTCGTAAAGACACATATGTCATCAGCAGAAGATTGCGGTCGCGTGAGTTATAGTTGCCTGCACTAACTATAACGGGGGAATTTCACAGGTTTTTTATCAGTAAAATTTCCGCTAACTATAACATGTGTGAAACCTATGGTTTTTTCAGTGAATTTGCAAGGTTTTTTAAATGCTAATTCCTAACTATAACGTGTGTGAAACCTATGGTTTTTTCAGTGAATTTGTACGGTTTTTTAAATGCTAAGTTACTTTACGCCATTCGAGGCGTGCGCGCCCACTTAACACAGTTCGTTCCGTGCACGGTTTTTATCAACTTTAATAAGCCCTGTACATTTGGTGGCCTTCGGCCACCAAAAGCACAGGGGGTGGGGTCAATGTGGATAGTGTTTTTTTATTTCGATTTTATAATTTCATGTTGCCAAAATTTAGTTTTTTTTACCTATTAATAAGCCCTGTACATTTGGTGGCCTTCGGCCACCAAAAGCACAGGGGGTGGGGTAAGTGTGGATAGTGTTTTTTTTAATTTTTATTTTATTACCGTACGCTTACGGTAAGCGTACGGTAAGCGTACTCGGCGAAATTGCCGAAAAAAAAATAAAACCGTTTTTGCTCTTGGGGGATGTTTGGGGACTCCCTCAACATGACTATGTGGGAGGGAGTTGTCAAAACAGCCCCGTAACATGTTTTTTGCCATCATGTTTGATAAACAACATTCAGTGCGAGAGACAAAATGGCGGAAGCCGCTTCCTGGTTTCGGCCGATTCGAATGTTTACTAAGATCTAAGAGCCAATCAGAATCGCGCTCGCGCACGCCACCGTACGCTTACGGTAAGCGTACGGTAAGCGTACCGTAAGCGGGCTCAGATATATATATTGATTTAAAGGCTATTTTCTCAGAATCTACTGAACAGATTTACACCAGACCTACAAAAGGCACTTCCTTGACCTAGGGACTACCTCTCTGCCAAATTTCTAGTAATTCTGTTCAGCCGTTCGGGCTGTAGCTCGTTCTAAAGGTCCTATGGAAAAATGCATGGGAAAAACGCGTTTTGGGACCCCCCTTTTATCTCAGCCCCCGCTTGACGAATCCCCCCGAGACTTTCAGGGTAGGAGCGGAGCGTAGCGCCCCACCTATTTTGAGAAATTCACGAGGAATCATCGACCGGCGCCAAAGTTATTCAAAATAGAATGTTGAGGTTTTCCTATGGAAACGTGGTCCTAACTATAACTACCTACTGGCGACCGCCAGTAGGTAATATATATATATATATATATATATATATATATATATATATATATATATATATATATATATATATATATATATATATACATATATATATATATATATTCACTGAAAAAACCATGGGTTTCACACACGTTATAGTTAGGAATTAGCATTTGAAAAACCTTGCAAATTCACTGAAAAAACCATAGGTTTCACACACGTTATAGTTAGGAATTAGCATTTAAAAAACCTTAGAAATTCAGTGAAAAAACCATAGGTTTCACACACGTTATAGTTAGGAATTTGCATTTAAAAAACCTTAGAAATTCAGTGAAAAAACCATAGGTTTCACACACGTTATAGTTAGCTGGACATTTTACTCGTAAAAAACCATTGAAATTCCCCCGTTATAGTTAGTTAAGCTAACTATAACTCGCGCGCCCGAAATGCACTGCTGATGACGTCACATATTACATCACTCATGACATGGTCAGTGACATCACTCATGACATCACTGATGACATCTCAAATTACATCACTGATGACATCACTGATGACATCATCCAGTGAATGTGTGTTTTTCTGAAAATTAAATATGTTTTATATATGTATATCTCAAGGTCGATGGAAGAATACATGGGTATATAAGTGTCTAAATGGATGTTTTGTTTTTGAAAAATTGATTGTTTAACTGACTGATTAAGTGTATCTTAGTGAATACATGGCTTAGTGAGTAATGTTTAAATATGTATATATCTGTTTCTGTCTTTCACTTTGTGTATAAGTGGCTGTATGGTTCGGTGGGGGGTATTATGTAGTGCATAGGTGCATGAATGAGTGACTCACTGTTTGTATGTGTTGAAGACAGTATGTGTGCAGGACTGCATGGGTGGATGAGTGTGTGTATGGGTGTGTTAGTGAGTGAATGACTGTCTCAACAGTGTCTTTATGAGTAACTACATATGTTTTTAACTAGTATATGTGACAATTGGTGTATATAAGTGAGTATATGTGAGAGTGAGAGATTGAAAGAGTTCCTGTATGAATAAGTATGTGTTTCTATAAGTGATTGTTTAAAAGACTATGTATGTGTAAGTTTCCGTAGAAGTAAGTGTGGTGGTGTGTGTATAACTATATGCTAGTAAACGGATGTTTGATTCTTTATTAGCATGAGTGACTATGTGTGTGAGTAATTCTATGGATGAGTGGCATTGTGTAACAGGATGTATAGGTGTATGAGTACATATGGTGAGTGAGTACATGTATGAGTGACTGTATAGGACTGTTGGTGAATGAGTGGATGTGTATGTGGATCTTAGAATTACTGAAGAGGTTGTTGTAACTGGTATTGGTATGTCCATTGTTTTGAAAAGTTTAGTCTCTATTTTTGAATGTGTGTATCAAAGGATATATTAGGGTGAGAGGAGGTCTGCCACTCTATCACAAGGATGATGTCATCAGTGATGTCATCAGTGATGTCATTTGAGATGTCATCAGTGATGTCATGAGTGATGTCACTGACCATGTCATGAGTGATGTAATATGTGACGTCATCAGCAGTGCATTGCGGGCGCGCGAGTTATAGTTAGCTTAACTAACTATAACGGGGGAATTTCAATGGTTTTTTATGAGTAAAATGTCCAGCTAACTATAACGTGTGTGAAACCTATGGTTTTTTCACTGAATTTCTAAGGTTTTTTAAATGCAAATTCCTAACTATAACGTGTGTGAAACCTATGGTTTTTTCACTGAATTTCTAAGGTTTTTTAAATGCTAATTCCTAACTATAACGTGTGTGAAACCTATGGTTTTTTCAGTGAATTTGCAAGGTTTTTCAAATGCTAATTCCTAACTATAACGTGTGTGAAACCCATGGTTTTTTCAGTGAATTTGCAAGGTTTTTTAAATGCTAATTCCTAACTATAACGTGTGTGAAACCCATGGTTTTTTCAGTGAATTTGCGAGGTTTTTTAAATACTATTTTTTTTTTTTCTTTTATTTTTTTAAACATATTTTTAATTTAATGTTCTAACCTTTTATAAAGACTATGGTTAAATTTTTAAAATTCTTTAATATGTTTTTTTAAATATATTTCATAAAATAAACATGTATAAATTTTTTTCAGTACATTTTTTCCTGTTTTTTTTAGTACGCGTACCGTAAGCTTACGGTAAGCGTACGGTTAACGCAACGTCCGTAATTTATCTACGCTGTTTGCGTATATTTACGCAATTTGCGTAGCCGCGCGTACTCTGCGCGGGACGTGTACGCGTGTACGCTACACGCGCACGTTACGCGGAAGTGTCGGGGAGTGACTGTTAAGCGCAAGCGCGTGTCTTTTTTACGCGCATGCGTACTTTTGCCGTAAGCGTACCGTAAGCGTACCGTAAGCGTACGGTAGGTCATGTGATCATGAAACACAACTTTTGATTGGTTGAAACTACTTTCAGTTCTAGAACTCTCCTACACCACACCCATTCCCCTCATTTCTGCTTGTGATCCCTTAGGAGAAGGAGCTGGGTTGTCTTTGTGATACGATGGCAGAACAGCAGAGCCCTTCTGAGAGTGAGGCTAGCACTAGCAGCACTACCTTGAGGCAGAGAGCGAGGAAACAAAAGACCTCTTATGTATGGGATTATTTTACTTTTCCTGAAGGCCAGCAAAAGGTAAATACACCCTTAGTTACTTGTAAGCTGTGTCAGCGTGTACTTTCAAGAGGTAATCCTGACAGGAAGTATTCCTTTGGGAATCATACCATGATGAGGCACCTCAAGGATGTACACAAAAGGACACATGCTCGACTTACTGGAGGTAACCCTTCAGTAAGTCAACCAAGCACATCCACAGCAGCTCAGCCTGGACCATCATCTGCAGGGCTGAGTCCTTCTTCTGCAGGTCAGGTGAGCCCTTCATCTGTGGGGGGAGCATCTCCTTTTGCTGGCCCTCTGGAAATTAACCCTCGATTTCTGAGGGTTGATATTCGATGTGCCTCTTGTCATGATCTAATTTGTCATAGGGAGACCAGTGTTTCCCTAGTGAACAACAAAATAGATCAGCACACTTGTCACAGAGACTAATTTTCCCATTCTTTCTTTCCTCTGTCCCTGCATGAACACAACGGCTCTTTTAAGAGCCAACCTTATCTTTCATCTTTTTTTTATATATGTTTTTAAAAACTTTTTTTTTTTTTTTTTTTACCGTACGCGTACGGTGCGCGTAATTTTTTTTTTTTTTTTAAATACACTAAAAATCAATTATCACATTACAAGGTCTTTGAGACACTACAATTATTATTATTGACTTACCATACCCACTCAAAAAATATTTCTTCATTTGTTTTTTTTTTAAAAAATTGCTTTAAAAATGGTTCTAGTTTTCGCAAATTTTCTAAATCAATCTGAAAAAAAAGAAAAAAGTATTAATATTTTTTAAACATTTTAAAATACAGTACACGAATTTACATATTTACCAAAAAATATTTTTGCCTTATTTTTGCTGTTTTCAGAATATATTGCATTTCACTATAAATTGTGAAAGCAATTGCATTCATCATTTAACAGCGGGCAAAAAAAAAATAACAATCTCAAAGATTGTATTAAAAAAGCCCAGAATCTCTTCTCACTTAAACTTAACATTACAGAAATGCATAATATTCTGAAAAAATATCATCAAAAAACAATACTTATTTCTTTAAAATACCATCTGATATTTTTGTTTCAGAAGTATAATCACAATATTATATCTCAAATAACTCCACAATACATCTGATTCCATTTCCTTTAGGCCAAATAGTAATTTTAAAATTTTTTTGGGATTAAATTTCCAATGGTAATCCAATAAAATTCTAAAGTTTAATTTGTCCAGATCTCACCGATTCTCTGTAACATTTTGGTTCCCGAATTTTTTTTTAATAATTTATTAAGTCCACAATAGAATTGGTTACTTTTCCGCATGGCCAAATAGTAATTGTAAAAATCTTTTTTGAAAAAATTTCCAATGGCACTCCAATAACATTCCAAAATTTAAATTGTGCAGATGTTACCGATTTTCTCTAAATTATTGGTTTTTGAAAGTTTCATAAAAAATTAAAAAAGTCCACATTACAATTTACATTTACATTTACATTTACATTACATTAGGCCAAATGATAATTTAAAAAATCTTTTTTTTTGAAAATTCCAATGGTAATCCAGTAAAATGGTAAAATTATTTTGTCCAGATCTTGCCAAGTCTCTCTAAAATTTAGGTTTCAGGAAGATTAGATAGGAATTTGCTAAATCAAAAGGCAAACGTTGTTTGAAAATCAATTGGGAATCATTACACAGTGTCCAGCCTTTTTCACATTTAAGATAAACTGTGTAATGTCCAGAAGTAACAGTAGGTCCATCATGGAAAATTATTGCAACAGTTACAAAAGTTTTTCCTGAAATTGATAATTGCTGTCCTGTAAACTTCTTTATTAAAGTATCCAATTTTGAACCATCAGCTCTACATCGTTGCATCATTAAAATTACATACTGTCCGTATTCCTTTAAAATTAATGTTGAAAACATGTCAGATTGACACTCACCGCATTTCATGCTATGATTAGCATCTTTTAACTAATTTTGCAAAAGTGACTGTTTTACTCTCTGGGAATGTCAAATAAATAAACCTTTCATTATCAACATTAGAGCCACATATATTATAACAGTTTTCACAACTATGTTCCCATTTATAAGAGAGATCAAATAAAATATCAATTGCAACTTCTTCTTCTTCCAGTACTTGAAGAAAATACATCAAAAATTCCTGTGCGTCTTGCTGTACATTTTGAGAAAACTGTGTTCGTCCTGAACATACATCTAAAAGTTTTCTAATTTCAGTTGCACTTTCTATTTGAGTTTTATCTTTACTCAGCTTTTGAAAAAGGAGACTCAGCACAGAACAGAATCTTTTTCCCTGATTTACTATTATCTGCTCTTGCAAACTTTCCAGATAAAATGCAACATTCAGCACTACATTTGCGTAGCAGTTGACACCAGAGCTATTTTCAAAATGACATCCTACAACCTGTTCTTCATTTTCCTTTTTCTTTTTGCTTGCAATTACATCACTCCTCTTTTTTGTTCCTCCTCTCTACATCGTCATCACAGATATTCTCATTTCTCCTTTTACGAGAAACTACACGTTTCTCCAACACAGGATACTGACCTAAATGAGGAGCATAGCTTCTTCTTAATCTATTATACTCCTTTACACAATTTGTATCAGCACTAACTTTTGAGTCATCAAAGTCTATCATGAATAAACCTGATAATGTTTTCACTCGTGACAAAGCAACATATGCCATACCTTCTTTGAACACAGTAGAACCAATGTTCACAAATGCACAATCTATGCACAGCATATGCTAGCGAAAACGGAAACTGCTTCCTACGTACATATAAGTCTTTCACAAGCATGAAACGAACTGTACAATGACAAATGTCTTTAACTTCTTCTATCTGATCAAATTTTATTTTTAAACATTCAATTCCATCTTTTTTCTGATAATTAATAAAACCCACAACTCTTCCCATAGCTCCATTAACTAAACCTTTTTCAACATCCAAATTTCTCCTTAAAAATACTCTACAGTTCATGCAAACATATAGATTTTTTTCTAATCCAGCTGTTTTGGAGATGTTCTTCTCCAGTGAATCCAATTTATTTTTCATTCTGCCTGTTACTGTGACAGTAATTCTTCCATCCTCAATTTTGTCCACTGCTTCCAATTTCCTGATCTCTTCCTTTTCCAATTTCAAAAGCTCCTCATTAAATATTGAGCATTCACGTAGAGTTGGCATTAAGCAGATGACACTTTTGTTTTCTGCAATGTTCTTGTATATTTTCTCTGCAACTATTTCTTCCTTTGGAAATAAATTATGTAGCAGCCGACTCTGTAATGCTTTTTTGCCAACTTCTGTGAGTAGTCCAATTCTGATATCTTTCAGAATACTTCCATATTCTTCATCGTTTGCTTGCCTCATATTAGTAGTAAATTCCTTGTACTCAAAGAAGGACCAAATATTTGTATTTCCGATGCTTCCCAATGACTTCTTCGTGTCTTCATGTGTGACAGTATTAAACACTGGTTGCCCTTTAACTGGAGTAAGTTGCAAAAGATCTCCAAAAACTATGACGTGTTTTCCACCAAATAACATGTCATAGTCTGTCTTCAAAATTTGCTGCATTCTTAAATGCACAAAGGCAAGCATTAAGTTTGATACCATGCTCACCTCATCAATAATGAGAACTTGCATCTTCTTCAATACTCTTGAAACTTCCAAGGATGCTCCTCCAGTTAGCTTGTTGTATTGTATTTTGTTCTCATGCTCCACTGGTAACATTAGCAAACGATGTAAAGTGATTCCTTTTATGTTATATGCTGCTAACCCAGTTGGAGCAGTAACCACACAAGACAAAGTAGAATCTGTTTTTTGCTGTAGGTAGCTTCTGATGACTTTTATAAGGAAACTTTTTCCAGTTCCAGCTTGTCCGCTTACATACATCCTGATTGGATGAAATGATGTGCATGAGCACTCTTTTTCTTCATGTAGAAATCCGTGATCAATTTTGTTTCTGATCTCTTCATAAATTTGTTGCTGCTCTTGATTCAGTTGTCTTTCCAAATTTTCTAAGTCTATAAATTCTTCTTGAGCTTGATTCATAGCCGTTTCCACTTCATTCATGGCTATTGATGCTTCATTTTCAACGATTGGTTGTCCTAGGGGATCTTGACTGAGTGTTCCTGAACTTTGGCTGTCCTGAGAACTGTCTCTAGCTATTTCTGCTGCAATTGTAGTTTCCTGTTCAATTTCTTCATTTAACATTTGCAGATAACTTGAGAATGTACTGCATTGTATGCTGTCTTTGCAAGCATTAAAAGAATCTTCATAGCTTTGAAATTCTCCCAGTAGTTCATCCTCTGTACGCCATGGTTTAAACAACTGTAAAAGAGCCAAGTAGTAAAATTCCTTCTTGTCAGTAGTGTCGCAACTCAGCTTCCTGTGATTTATCAAACATCCTTTTGTTTACTTCACCAAACATCCTTCCTCACCAACGACTTTATATTTTCCATTGTTGATGTCTTCTGCGGCTTTCCGTGAATAAATGTAGTTCTGCAGCACTTCATAGAGACACATGTTCTCCAGATGATGACTTCTCTTGGGATAATATGTGTCCAACATATTTGATTTCAAAATATCTGTACTTTCTGGGTCATTCTCGGCCAAATATTCAATTTCTCCAACAGATTTCAGTACCCGATTTCTCATTGCTGCAAGGCCTAAACTTGCCCAAATTCTTCTTCTTGACTTCGAGTAGAGACTTGCAGAAGATAACCTATCTGAACATTCGTAGGATCCAATTTCTCGATGCGATAACATCTTCAAACTGAAACTGTACAGCTTCTTACTCACAGTCTTCTCGTGAGAAATCTCTTCCCACATTTCCTTCAATTCTGTTTTTTCTGATTTCGTAATGTAAGACGTTACATATCGAGCAACAGCAATGGAATTGTCAGCTACATACTGTATATCCATGTTAGCGTTCCACATGGATAAAATGACTGGGTTGTAGTCATTTATATTTTTTGATTCTTCTTTTCTTTTTAGGTTGTAGGTATTCTTAGGTGATTTTCTTGTGATAGTATGTCTCACAGCTGACATAAAACTGTTGACTCTTCCATTTGAAAGAACAGGTCTAGGAAATCCAAATCGACATTTAGTGTAGTATTTATCTTTGCTCTTGTATTTCCGTCGACAGTATTTTCCACACCGATGACTTTGGAAACGTAAAACTTGTTCCTTTAACTTTTTCTCTTCTGTGCTTTTTGGTATAGCACATGTTGCATATTCTTCAATGAAAGATAACACTGCTTCATCAGTATCTGTTCCAAACTTTGGGGCATCCTTGATCCACAACAGCATATGAATATGAGGAGAACCTCTTGCCTGGTACTCTTTTCTCCAAAAGAAATCTACTACTTCTCCAAGAGGTGGATTTTTTTTATTGCAGATGAACGACATCATAGCCTCAAATCTATGATTGAAATATCTGCAAACATTAACCGGATCCAATGAGCACAGTTCTCCTGCTGTCTTGTATTCGATGTTTTTAATGTTTGAATTTGCCTCTCGTAGAAAATCCAGTAAATCATCCCAAGCGTACTCCGCACAGCTTAGGGTAACGAACCATGTTGGTGTTCCTAAATTCCGTAACATGCATTTTAATTCACCATGGCGTCGGTACCAATATTCATTTGTCCCACGCTGACAAGCCATCAGATTGATTAGTTGTGTTTCCAAATGATCATCTCGGTGCTGCACTTTCTCCATAAAATCCTTAGCAGACACATTTTGTAAATGTACTCCACTTTTTAAAATGTGATTTACTGCATAAGACAGTGCAGACAAGTCGCTTTCAAATAAAAGATGGAACAAATAAGGAATACTTTGTCGAAATCTGGGATCTTCAGCATATAGTCTTGTAGTCCGATACTCAGAAGCTGGAATCTGTTCTGGACGTTCACCATATCATCCTCCTTTTCCTTTAGGAAACAGCTGGGGAAAACATCGAGCTTCCAAGCTCTCCTCCCATACACTCACGGGAGTTCCTTTTGCTTTCTTCATCTGAAAGAGATCAATATTGTCTCCCATAACTTCTTTTGAATGAAGAGGATGTATGCTAAAATGTTCATAAATTTCTTCTTCCTTTGACTTGTCCACTTTTTCAATTTGTCCAGTTGGTGTTTCTGTGTCTTCTTGTAAATCTTCTTCTTCTTCTTCTTCTATATAAATTGATTCATACCATTTGTTATTCCTTTTCAAATACAAATTTGCTCTTTGTACTTTCCGCACATCTACCAGCTCCTGCCAAATCTTCTTATTCTTTGTAGGTACACCATTAACCAGAAAAACTAATGGTTCAGTTTCCAAAGTATCCGCATCAATAGTTTCCATATTTTTTTTCAAATCCAAGGGCAAATACACCACTCTTCCTTTTAAACCTCTCAGTAAATCAGAAGGAGGTAATTTACCAGTTTTGGGCTCCATACGTACTATGGTCTGGAACGGATGAACACATTGAATGAGTATAGACTCATATGTATTTAATTCAGAAAGTTCAGCAGGAATAGCATCCAATTCTAAATTATTATGTACAGCTCTGGTCGGCATTCTATTTTCCTCTAACTTGTTGTAACAGTATTTACAAATACGCTGATCTTCACCCAAATCAAAACAATTTTCTAGAAATATATATGTGGCAAAATCCTTCCACTTATAATTATCTTCATTTTCACTCTTTCTGTAGAGATCAACATTCCTAGTTTGTTTTCTATAATGAGTTCTGCGGCAACAAATACAAGTAAAATTTGGTCTTTCATTAGAGACTATTGCAAATTTTGTTATGTGATCATTAAATGTGTTACTTACAGAGGGTTCTACATTCTCTTCCACTTCTTCCTCATTTACTGTGTCCTTCTCTGCACTGTTTTGTTCAGGACCAAAGTAACAAAACTGAATTTCATCAACAACCTTCTCTACATCTGATACCGTTCCTCGGAACAGAGCCCTATTCAATTCATTTAACTTTATTGCTGGACTTTTGGCAAAATACAACCGTCTCACAAACTTTCTCATTTCAGTATGATGAACAGCCAGCATCCTAAAATGATGGAAAACACTATTGCACACTTTTCTAGATAGACAAGCCAGAGAATGACCCCGCAAACCAGTATTCTCTCTCACTCTGCATGGATCCAGACTTTGAAGCACCTTAATCTTCTGTTTTATACTTTTTTTTACTATATTCTCTTAGAAACTCTCGAAATTTGTCAATAGATTCCTGACGCACAGTGCAAATACTACTACAATTCCAAGTGTACACTGGGGCTTTAGGACGTCTCCCCATTGCCTCATCTGCCATCACTTGTACCTCATCTCTTGGAACCATTATCTCCTTCTCCATTATGCAACCATTTTTTACTTCGTAAGAACGACCTCTGGTGTCAACTGCATGCAGCAAACTATTACTTTGAAAATAGCTCTCTTCATTAAAAAAAGGTTCACTACTTGAACTATGCATCCACTTTCCTAAAAACACTTTACAAAAGTTTGTTCTGTTCACTACTCTTTTCCTTTTGCTATGTGATTTCAGTACATTAACCATTTTGTCTAATGTACGCATCCTATTCAAAATTAAAATTAATAGTTTCCTTTTTAATTCTAATGCCTTTGCTGCAATGGCTTCTATTTCTTTTTTTCTTTTATAAAACTTTGTCTTTTTCTTATATTTCTTCACATCCTTCATCAAATTGGACATAACTCTTCTCTGAAACATTTTTCTACGTATCTCTTTAAATGCTGTTTTTCTATTTATATAAATCTTTTCTGTTGCTGAAGGTATATTTGCATTAACTAAATTGTCAATTTTATCCTCTCCTTTTTTTTTAAAAACATCCTTTCGAGTACAGACATTTTGTACATTTTTCATTCTTTTGAATATATTTTTTAGAAATTGTTTTTTCTGCTTACCAGAAGATTTTTTCTTTTTCACAACATGAGCATCTTCTAATAACTTTGGTCCTCTAGTTGTCTTCAAATATAGGTTTTTTTTGTGCGTTTTTTGAACTCTGGATTTTGTAGGCATCTTAAATTTTGTTCACTGCTCTTCAGCAATACCTGAAAAAAACTAAAAAAAAAATTCCTTTATTTTATTTAAATATATTACTACATTTCTTTTCACAATAGTCACAAAACAAAATTTCTTTTCCAATTTGAATGCACACTTACTGCTCTTTTTTTTTGGCAAGTGAAAATCACTTTTACAGACTGACACATTATGAAACCCCTTTACAGTTTTTTTAAAAAGCCCATGTCCAGACTGCTTTTTCAGACCACCACCATGTGTATCCTCGGTGACTGCCTACACTCCAGCAAGGGCAACCAGCCTTAGTGATGCTGAATGTATTTGCATTACAGACTGAAACCTCAAAACCCCTCTCGCTTCTAAATACTGTGCATGATTCCACATGGTAAGCAGCTGGGTGTGTGCTAAGAGTCTGCTTCTTCCCCCAAAAAATCGCTCCCCCTTTTTCCTACTAATGCAACTGTGAAATCACCAGAGCAAAACGCAATAAATCTCTGCCTGTAATTCCTATTTGCACACAGAGTCATGTTTTCACATTAGTCCCAAACCGAAATTTCTTTGCCAATTTGAATGCACACTTACTGCTCTTTTTTTTTGGCAAGTGAAAATCACTTTTACAGACTGACACATTATGAAACCACTTTTCAGATTTTTTAAAAAAAGCCCATGTCCAGACTGCTTTTTCAGACCACCACCATGTGTATCCTCGGTGACTGCCTACACTCCAGCAAGGGCAACCAGCCTTAGTGATGCTGAATGTATTTGCATTACAGACTGAAACCTCAAAACCCCACTCGCTTCTAAATACTGTGCATGATTATACATGGAAAGGAGCTGGGTGTGTGCAAAGAGTCTGCTTCTTCCCCCAAAAAATCGCTCCCCCTTTTTCCTACTAATGCAACTGTGAAATCACCAGAGCAAAACGCAATAAATCTCTGCCTGTAATTCCTATTTGCACACAGAGTCATGTTTTCACATTAGTCCCAAAACGAAATTTCTTTGCCAATTTGAATGCACACTTACTGCTCTTTTTTTTTGGCAAGTGAAAATCACTTTTACAGACTGACACATTATGAAACCACTTTTCAGATTTTTTTAAAAGCCCATGTCCAGACTGCTTTTTCAGACCACCACCATGTGTATCCTCGGTGACTGCCTACACTCCAGCAAGGGCAACCAGCCTTAGTGATGCTGAATGTATTTGCATTACAGACTGAAACCTCAAAACCCCTCTCGCTTCTAAATACTGTGCATGATTCCACATTGAAAGGAGCTGGGTGTGTGCTAATAGTCTGCTTCTTCCCCCAAAAAATCGCTCCCCCTTTTTCCTACTAATGCAACTGTGAAATCACCAGAGCAAAACGCAATAAATCTCTGCCTGTAATTCCTATTTGCACACAGAGTCATGTTTTCACATTAGTCCCAAAACGAAATTTCTTTGCCAATTTGAATGCACACTTACTGCTCTTTTTTTTTGGCAAGTGAAAATCACTTTTACAGACTGACACATTATGAAACCACTTTTCAGTTTTTTTAAAAAGCCCATGTCCAGACTGCTTTTTCAGACCACCACCATGTGTATCCTCGGTGACTGCCTACACTCCAGCAAGGGCAACCAGCCTTAGTGATGCTGAATGTATTTGCATTACAGACTGAAACCTCAAAACCCCACTCGCTTCTAAATACTGTGCATGATTATACATTGAAAGGAGCTGGGTGTGTGCTAAGAGTCTGCTTCTGCACCAAAAAAATCGCTCCCCCTTTTTCCTATTAATGCAACTATGAAATCACCAGAGCAAAACGCAATAAATCTCTGCCTGTAATTCCTATTTGCACACAGAGTCATGTTTTCACATTAGTCCCAAAACGAAATTTCTTTGCCAATTTGAATGCACACTTACTGCTCTTTTTTTTTGGCAAGTGAAAATCACTTTTACAGACTGACACATTATGAAACCACTTTTCAGTTTTTTTAAAAAGCCCATGTCCAGACTGCTTTTTCAGACCACCACCATGTGTATCCTCGGTGACTGCCTACACTCCACCAAGGGCAACCAGCCTTAGTGATGCTGAATGTATTTGCATTACAGACTGAAACCTCAAAACCCCACTCGCTTCTAAATACTGTGCATGATTATACATTGAAAGGAGCTGGGTGTGTGCTAAGAGTCTGCTTCTGCACCAAAAAAATCGCTCCCCCTTTTTCCTACTAATGCAACTGTGAAATCACCAGAGCAAAACGCAATAAATCTCTGCCTGTAATTCCTATTTGCACACAGAGTCATGTTTTCACATTAGTCCCAAACCGAAATTTCTTTGCCAATTTGAATGCACACTTACTGCTCTTTTTTTTTGGCAAGTGAAAATCACTTTTACAGACTGACTCATTATGAAACCACTTTTCAGATTTTTTAAAAAAAGCCCATGTCCAGACTGCTTTTTCAGACCACCACCATGTGTATCCTCGGTGACTGCCTACACTCCAGCAAGGGCAACCAGCCTTAGTGATGCTGAATGTATTTGCATTACAGACTGAAACCTCAAAACCCCACTCGCTTGTAAATACTGTGCATGATTATACATAGAAAGGAGCAGGGTGTGTGCTAAGAGTCTGCTTCTTCCCCCAAAAAATCGCTCCCCCTTTTTCCTACTAATGCAACTGTGAAATCACCAGAGCAAAACGCAATAAATCTCTGCCTGTAATTCCTATTTGCACACAGAGTCATGTTTTCACATTAGTCCCAAAACGAAATTTCTTTGCCAATTTAAATGCACACTTACTGCTCTTTTTTTTTGGCAAGTGAAAATCACTTTTACCGACTGACACATTATGAATCCACTTTTTAGATTTTTTTAAATGCACATGTCCAGACTGCTTTTTCAGACCACCACCATGTGTATCCTCGGTGATTGCCTACACTCCAGCAAGGGCAACCAGCCTTAGTGATGCTGAATGTATTTGCATTACTGACTGCAACCTCAAACCCTTAAAGTATTCCTTATTTTTACCAGTACACCTTAATTTATCATGAAAAAATAGTCCATATTATTTTACATGTTCCTCACATTTAAATTTCAAACAAAACACAAAATAATAAACACAACTTCTCCAAAAGGAATTCCAATTCTATTATTCATTTCTTAATTTACCATATACATCCCCTCTCAAACTCATAACTCACCTTTAAAATTAGTTAGTTGTGAAAGAAATGTGGCACTCAAACAGCAGATTATCAGAGCCAGGATCTCTGTTCTCTACACCTCTCTCCTCTCAGCAGAACCAGAAAATGGCAAAGTTTCCCTCTATTTTTCCACACATATACATGTAAGTTTCAAATCTCAGTGCTTCCCCCTTTTTTTCAAATGTAATCACACATTTCTATTGG
Organism: Triturus cristatus; assembly: GCF_964204655.1. Classification (NCBI taxonomy): domain Eukaryota; kingdom Metazoa; phylum Chordata; class Amphibia; order Caudata; family Salamandridae; genus Triturus; species Triturus cristatus. Next base: position 215,717,407 of record NC_140590.1, read on the forward strand.
TTGAAAACCAACCCTTTTCTTAAAGTACCCTTCCCCCAACTTGACTTCTGCCTGCTACCATAGCAACAGCTCATGGAACACTGCTGTGTGGAGTTAGGTCAGAAGTTCGCCAAACAATGTTTCAATTCCACAGAGCAAGAGTGCTTGACTTTTCAAACCTTACAGCAAATCCATAGTACTGTTCTTTGGTAACACATTTTTCTGTACCAATACAAAACATGCTTCTATAAATTTACACATACAGCCTAGTTTTTAGTGTAGAATGGTATGAAACAGCCAATCAGTTCTTTTTTTTTATTTAAAAATATGTATGCCTCCATTTCCAACCTGTCTTTCATTTCTTTTTCCCATTCTACTGAATTACACCTCCTGAGTGCATCCAGATCTCCTTTGAAGATGTTCACAGTGTGGATTGTAGGGCACAGCTATGTCTTCTGGAGTGAAAAGTTTGCAGAGAAAACAGATATGGTGAGAGACCTTGCTTTACCAAATGTAGACATTAAATGGATTGGTCAGAGAGGGTTAAAGTGGCACCAATTGATGCCATTGGTGAAATCCTTCATGCAAAACCAACACCCTGACCTCATAATAGTGCACTGTGGTGGCAATGACCTAGGCACTTTGACTGGGGTAGGTCTGGAAATGCTTATGAAGGACACCTTTGCACAACTGTTTTCTCTTTTCCCTAAAACTGCCTTTGTGTTTTCCAACATATGCCAAAGGCAAAAATGGAACTGGTCCAATCATTTCTGTCCGCAAATTGACAAAGCAAGAAAGCACGTCAACAAATCTGTTTCTGCTTTCCTCCGTGACTATGGTATGGGTGCCATTTACCACAACAACTTGCGTTATGACATGCAAGACATTTATAGAGGAGATGGTGTGCACTTCAATGATGAAGGGAACAGAGTCTTCCTCTTGAACCTTAGACTCTGCATCGGTACTTATTTGTAGGTACCAATAAAAAATCACTTCATAAACACAACGGCTCTTTTTAGAGCCCCCTAATATCTAAACACTTAAATCTGAATTTCATTTCTTTTATTTATTTTTTTCTACCGTACGCGTACGTTGAGCTTACCGTACGCGTACCCCGTGATTTTTTTAAAAATTAATAAATGTTTTCTTTGTACTTTTCTGTCCTTCTTTGACCCCCTCACAAATGTAAGGGAGTCTGTAACTCTCCTCCTTGCCCCCTTTTCTTGTTTTCACTCTTTTTTTTCTGAGTGAAACACACAAAATGGCGGCCGCCGCTTCCTGGTTTCGGCCAAATCGAATGTTTACTAAGATCTAAGAGCCAATCAGAATTGCGCTCGCGCACACCACTGTACGCGTACGGTAAGCGTACCGTAAGCGTACCGTAAGCTGGCTCAGATATATATATTGATTTAAAGGCTATTTTCTCAGAATCTACTGAACAGATTTACACCAAACCTACAAAAGGCACTTCCTTGACCTAGGGACTACCTCTCTGCCAAATTTCTAGTAATTCTATTCAGCCGTTCGGGCTGTAGCCCTGTCTAAAGGTCCTATGGAAAAATGCATGGAAAAAACGCGTTTTGGGACCCCCCTTTTATCTCAGCCCCCGCTTGACGAATCCCCCCGAGACTTTCAGGGTAGGAGCGGAGCGTAGCGCCCCACCTATTTTGAGAAATTCGCGAGGATTCATCAACCGGCGCCAAAGTTATTCAAAATAGAATGTTGCGGATTTCCTATGGAAAAGGGGTCCTAACTATAACTACCTACTGGCGACCGCCTATATATATTCACTGAAAAAACCATAGGTTTCACACACGTTATAGTTAGGAATTAGCATTTAAAAAACCTTGCAAATTCACTGAAAAAACCATAGGTTTTACACATGTTATAGTTAGCTGGACATTTTACTGATAAAAAACCATTGAAATTCCCCCGTTATAGTCAGTGCAGGCAACTATAACTCACGCGACCGCAATCCTCTGCTGATGCTAATACTGCATTTAGACACTTATTTGCCCATGTCTTCTTCCATTAAATTTTAGCTATACATATATTACAAATATTTTTTTTTCATAAAGACACATATGTCATCAGCAGAGGATTGCGGTCGCGTGAGTTCTAGTTGCCTGCACTAACTATAACGGGGAAATTTCAATGGTTTTTTATCAGTAAAATGTCCAGCTAACTATAACATGTGTAAACCTATGGTTTTTTCAGTGAATTTGCAAGGTTTTTTAAATGCTAATTCCTAACTATAACGTGTGTGAAACCTATGGTTTTTTCAGTGAATTTGTACGTTTTTTTAAATGCTAAGTTACTTTACGCCATTCGTGGCGTGCGCGCCCACTTAACGCAGCTCGTTCCGTGCAAGCACGCGCGCCCACTTTACGCAGTTAGTGCCGTGCACGCACGATGGGCACGCGGTGCGCTACGTGCACCGCGTGCCCACGTTACGCTGGATGGGCCATGTACGCACGCTGCGCTTCGCGCACCGTGCGCACATGGAGGACATATTATGCGCTTCGTTGTGAAAGGTAATGTTTGAATTTTAAAGCGCACGGTAAGCGCACCGTAAGCTGCCACAGATATATATATTGATTTAAAGGCTATTTTCTCAGGATCTACTGAACAGATTTACACCAAACCTACAAAAGGCACTTCCTTGACCTGTAGACCACCTCTCTGCCAAATTTCAAGTAACTCTGTTCAGCCGTTCGGTCTGTAGCTGTGTCTAAAGGTCCTATGGAAAAAGGCATGGGAAAAACGCGTTTTGGGACCCCCCTTTTTTCTCAGCCCCCGCTTGACGAATCCCCCCGAGACTTTCAGTGTAGGAGCGGAGCATAGCGCCCCACCTATTTTGAAAATTTCGCGAGGATTCGTCGAGCGGCGCCAAAGTTATTCCAAATAGAATGTTGCGGATTTCCTATACACCCCCACATGTACGGCGCGTACCCCACCCCCGTATGTACGGCGCGTACCCCACCCCCGTATGTACGGCACGTACCTCACCCCCGCATGTACGGCGCGTACCCCACCCCCGTATGTACGGCACGTACCCCACCCCCGTACGCGCTGGGGGTACAGTGAGTACATGCGGGTGTGGGGTACGCGCCGTACATACGGGGTGGGGTACGCGCCATACATGCGGGGGTGGGGTACGCGCCGTACATACGGGGGTGGGGTACGCGCCGTACATGCGGGGTTGGGGTACACGCCGTACATACGGGGGTGGGGTACATGCCATACATACGGGGGTTTGGGTATGGTGCGTACATGCGGGGGGGCTGGGGGTATGGTGCGGAGGTGTAGGGATGGGGGTATGGTGCGTACCGGGCCCCCTTTTCCTCGTGCATCGCGGCGTACTTCGTTTTTCCGGCACTTTTTGGCTCCCGTAAAAATATTCCCGTGCGAAGTGCTGTGGGTACGAATCGTACTTGCTGGTCCATAAAACGCTGCCTGACTCCGTGCGAATGTCGCGTACGCGCTGTCCCAGATCGGACTTGTATGTATTTTTTAGTCGCACGGTGTTTTTTACGATTCGTACGGAAATGGCTTTTCTCTACGAATCGTACTTGCTGGTTTGTAAGGTGCATTCCCCGGGTACGAGTCGTACGGAGAAAACGCTCCGTACGACGATTCGTACCCGGGTTTTACAGGATCGGAATCGGCACCATAATATTAATATAAATAAAACACCACAGTATATTCTCACAATCAGAACAACCAAGAAATATTATGTTATTTACAATTAGAAAGCTTAATAAAAATTAACATATAACATATTAAAGAACACAATTTTTTAATGAATTAATAACTATTTTTTCATTTATTATTACTTACATCCCTTCCTACCCTATACCTCTTCAAACTAAACAACACACACTTAAAATATATCTTTAACATTATAATCATCACTCATTTTCATAATTGATTATCAATTAAACAATTAATAGTAATTAACTAATAATAAAAAAATTATATTTAATTATTTTCCCACCCTGTATCTCTACAAACTCAATAACCCTTACCTAATATATAAATCAAACAATATTTTATTACATCATTAATTACCAATTAAGCAATTAATGATAATTAACTAATAATTAATGAATTATATTCCCATCCTGATCCCTACAAACCCAACAAGCTGCACCTGAAAAATAACTTAAAACATATCTTAAGTACACAATTAACAATTACATAATTAATAATAGCATCAATTATTAATTATTATAATTAATTCACCTTATACTCTACTCTTTACCCCTACGAAAGCCACAACCCACACCAAAAATATAAATCAAAAATAAAATGAATTACATAATTTACATAATAAATTATCAAATAAATATTCAATAAATAATTACAAATGAATGATTAATTAATTATAATTAAATTACTTCCTACCCTACACCCCTACACCCCTACAAACCCCGCAATCTGCACCTAAAACGTAACTTATTAATACAAATTATTACAAACTTAACATAATCAATTATCAATTAAATATTTAATATTGATTAAGTTTTAAATTAATTTACATCCCAACATGAACCCCTATAGGTCCCGCAACCCCCCAAGGCACTAAAAATTACAATAAACTATTACATTTAATTTAATAACAACTCCAAATTTACAATCTATATTAAAAAACATTAACAATAATTATACAAACAATTTGTAACATACACAATTAAAATATATTTTAAAGGACATTAAAATCATTTTTTTTAATTAATTCAACAATATTTTTGTAAATGATATTAACAACATTTATATTTTTAACATTGATATTAACAATATAAATATTTTTGTAAACAATATTACTTACATAGATATTTTTGACATTGATATTACTTACCTTAAAATCGATATTCTTGTCAGCGATATTTTTGCACGTGACATTTGTGCATCACGATATTTACAACTCTATATTTCTGCATCTCAATATTTTTTTAGGATATTTTGTCCGAATACCTCATTGCTGGTTGTCACAGGTGATCGCAGAATTGCAAAGAGTGGGGTTCATTGGAGCTTTGCCCTGGCGGTTGGTGCAGGCAGCAGGATTTCGCTTTACCTTTACTGCGACGAGACCTGGGGAGCACCGGACCTGGATAGATCTCGACTCCTGCCCACATGATGTGATTGCCAGCTGCCTCCCAGAGATGGATAGGTGGACCTGGAGGGGGTGCCATGTCCCCAAACTGCCTGTGCTACCTACAGTGGAGACCGCACCTTCCATATTTGTCGAGGTGAGCTGAGCGGCTAGGGGCCCTTCCGGACCTCCGCTGTGTCCTCGGAGGTGCTGCCTGGGCTGAGTGGGACCCGGAGCGGGCCCGGCTTGCCAGGCGGAGAAGCGGGCCAGAGGCGAGATACCGCAGCACTGGACATCCCCATGCTACCGGCGCACTGAGCTGTGGTCCATGCGACTCTGCTGCGCAAGCCAGGAGTCAGTGGGCCTACGGTGTGCAGATTTTCCTGTGTGGAACGCAACCCTGGCCATGCTTGTCGAGAGGCTACCCCGTATTTCTGATGGGGGAAGGCCCCCCTGCCGCCTGACATGGGCTGTCCTTCTGAGAGTGGGAGAAGCTCTGGAGTATTAGACCTGCTCGTTACTGCTGAGAGCACATGGTCTGGAGCCTTCAACTGGGAAGTAAGACATCTGGCATACAATGACCCTGAACTGATAGGAGGTAGCCTAAAATCCTGATCTGTGCATGGAGCTGAGGGCAGGTTCAACCCTCTAGAATCCATATGAAGAGGTTGCCTGCATCGGCCTGTATTACAATTGGAGCTCTGGGGTCTGTGCTGGACCTGGTGCCAACCCTATCCCGACTGGATGGGGTTTTGGAGTCCTGCACATCCTGGCCTGTGAGGGAGATTTCCACACTGTAAGTGCGACTGCTCCTTCCCGGCCCCGCAGAAGCTAAGGGAGCGACACTTCTGATAAACTCCAGCCAAAGTGAGGTCATCCACGACAAACTTTAATACTGCCAATTCTGCAAAATTGGGAAGGGCCTACCGCTGAAACCGCAATCTAATAAGATATTCAACTACGCTCAACCTCTGGCACCAGGCTTGGAGAACAGACATGAACACCAAGTAATAAACAAGGACGGTTCAGAGAGAGCGGTTGAGGATTCCCAAACGCTGACAGACATACTTCGTGCTGTGCAGTCAACAATAGATGAGATGATTGGAAAGATCGATGCGATCGCTATAGATGTCGACATGCTGCGATGTGACCTAAGGCGAGTTTCAGACAGGGTGACGGCAACGGAGGAAGAAACTGCAACGCTGAAAGAGCAGGTCAAGAGCCTTAGGGCCTCGGTGGTGGAGCTGAAATGACAGGTAATCAAACTCGATGACCAAGCGGAGGATTTAGAGGGTCGGTCTCGACAGGGGAACCTCCGATTCATCAGATTTCCAGAAAAAGCAGGGGGCCCTGCCGTAGATCTATTCCTGACGGACTGGATCACCCGGGAAATGGCTCTTACGCTCTTCAGCATCGAACTGGCGCATAGAGCGGTGGCCCCCGTGACACCTGGGGCGCCCCCCAGGGCTATCATTGCAAAGCTGTTTAACTTTAGAGACCGGGATCTCCTGCTCCAGCTTTCCCGTAGTGGACAACGGTTCTTCTTTGCGGGACACTCCGTCACAGTCTACCCGGACTACACACAAGGGTCCAAGAGCAAAGGAAGTCTTTTATCGCAGTGAAACATCAACTTAGGGATCTGAACGTGAAATATAGCCTCATGTTCCCAGCGAAACTCCGGGTGGAAAGTGGAGGCCGTCCCTTGTTTTCATTCTTTGCAGAGGAGGCACGAGACTGGTTGGATACAAGAACTTCAGTTGGAGAACGCTTAGTGCCTTCCACCAGTTCTATTGGGACGCCTTCTTCGCAATCCTCTGGGAGGGGACACAGACAGCTTGTGCGACAGAAACAGCAAAAGAAGACGATGAGTCTGGGTTGGATTACAGTCCTCCGGAATGGTACATTGCAGGCGTCAGACTCTGAGGTAGTCCCAGATTCGATAAAGGCGATGCCGTATATGTCAGGAGACGAGGATAGACCGGGCAGTGGTCGTGAATGATCTATATGTTGAACATTTCTGGCTGACAGTACAGATAATTTGTTATTCGTCTGATTGACTAGCTGTGGTACTCTTTACTGGATCCGAATGATTCCTGCTGGGGGTTGGGGGGGTCTCTCCATTTTCTGATTGTGAGGTGGGTTACTTGATTTTTGGAGTATGGGTTTATCTCCTGGTTTGCTCCAGACATGTATTGATTCTTGGGTCTAAATGTACATTATTATATGAGTGGGTTGGGAGAAGCGGCGGCCGTCGGACCGGCGATGCCCCCAATAGAAGCCAGATCCATTAGGGAGGCTTGAGAGTAATATCGCACCCTGGGGTTATCTGCTCTCTTGCACAGCACTACATGAATTTCTATAATGGCAACTCAGACCGGAATAGGGCGAGCTATCGCCCTCTGTCTGTTTTTCGGATGTTGGTGAGTTTGAGAGGGGCAGGGGGGATATGGGGCAGTGTGTATGGTTTCTAAAAGGACATGTGTGCATATATCGATCTATACTGCTGCCCGTGGGTGGGGGATGGGTTATTCACAGTTTGGTTGTTATGTTTTGGCTTGTTCACTAGGGTAGTGTTAGGGTCACAAAAGGTCACGCCCCGATACGCAGATCCTGGAAGAGACACGGGAAATGCACTGACATGGGAGGGGCTCCTATCACGCACACAGAGACACATCACCATGGCAGCTACAACATTAAAATTCCTTACCTGGAATGTTGGGGGAATGGCGTCTTTGGATAAGCGTCACAGGATTCATGGCTTCTTAAGGCGATACAGGGTCGCAATTGCTGGACTGCAAGAGATACATATCTGGGGGAATTCGATAGCAAGTCTGCGTAAACACTGGAGAGGACAGATATACGGCACTTTATGCTCCGGCTTTGCACGGGGGCACTAGTGTAGGTGGGCCAGGAACTCCATTCCAAAACGTTCATCATGTTTTGGATCCCGAGGGACGATTCGTAATAGTGTTTGGGAGATGAGAGGGAAAGGAATTGTGCATAATTAATGTCTACGTACCTAATTTGGACTGCCCTGACTTTTATTCGGCAGTCTTGAAAGCGGCAACGCCCTATATGGGAGAAGAGATCCTTCTGTTTGGCGACCTTAATTGCATAACTGATGGACATCTAGACAAAGAGCCCCCTAGAGACCACAAAAAATCACGTATGACGGACTACCTTATGGGCATTACACAGGAGATGCAATTAAGGGATGAATGGAGAATGTGTAACCATGCCAAAAAAGAGTTCTCTTGTTTCACCCCTGCAGCTAATACCTTCCCCCGACTTGATCGCTGCTACCTCTTGCTCGGCCTTTCAGTCGTGACAAAAGCCATCTCTTACCTCCCAAGTTACATATCAGACCACGCGCCACTACTACTGACTCAGATCAGCAGGCTACGACGGCCGTCCATTCCGCTCTGGCAGCTTCGCATGGAAGCGCTAGCGGACCCCCCATTAGTGCAGACCGTTAAGGTGGCCCTACAGTATTACTTCACAGAGAACTGGGGGTCCAAAGACACTAGGTCCAATGAATGGAAGGCTATGAAAGTTGTTATCCAGGGGGTTTGCAAGGGGGTTTGCATACGTACCTCTCATGGGGCACAACAACAATTAAACGCCGGCATTGATACCTTAGAAAAGAAACTAAAAACCCTAGAAACCACACTTTATACAATGCTGACTGGCAGGGCGGAGTGGGCACAGGCTCGGCGGGAGCTGCTCGAGGCTTGGTGTCGGCTTGAAAAGTACCAATACACTACTTGTAGGCAGAGGCTCTACATGGGGGGCATTACTGTCATGACTGATCCGAACAGAGACAGAGCAGAAGCCGGTATTGCTGCTGCGGATTAGGGAGGGAGGGAGATGTCGGCACACACAAAATGCAATTACAGCAAAGTTTACGACCCATTTACAACAGACATGTTCGACTAACACCCACATCGGCCCACAAACGCTACAAGACTATCTTAAAGCTATAACGCTTCCCGCTCTTGAGTAGGAAGACGCTGCAAGTCTGGGGGAGCCACTGTCTAGGGAAGAAATACTGGTAGCGATTCAAAAACTGAAGTCGGAGAAGTAGTGATGGCCTCCCAGACGAATTTTATAAAACGTTTGCCACCCAATTGGTGGATTGTCTCTCGGAAGTGTTTAACGAGGCTCTGTCCAGTAAAAACCTTCCTGGTACTATGGTGGAAGCACTAGTGTTCATGATCCTTAAGCCAGAAAGGGATCCCCCGGCTCCGGGCTCCTATCGGCCCATTTCTCTTTTAAATATTGACAAGAAGATACTGAGTGGAGCGCTGGCGGTACGACTCCTCCCAGACATGACCCGTTTGGTCCATCCAGACCAGGCTGGGTTTATTCCCGGCCAAAACACAACCAGCACAATTATGACATGCTGTCAGGGTTCTAAATATGTAACTATTTAATTGCACAGGAGCAGGACGACGATAGGTCCCAATGCCCTCCTCAGAACACTTCCTGCAAGGTTCTTAAGTTCCATTCCAGGTAAGTTCCAATGGGGGAAAGGGGTAGGGACAGAGAAGAGAAAGCTCCAAGATCTGCCTGTAACTTTGTTAACTTCTTCTTTTTCTCCTTACAGGTCTGCCAACAATTACATCAAGGTTAGAACTTACTTTAAACTTGGCTACGGTTCTTACTCCTTTACTCTACATTAGTTCCTTATCTTACCAGGATATCTTGGATGCTTGCTACTCTTCTTGCTTCTCTATTTCCATCTTTGCAAGGATGAGAAGCCTTCACTCAATGCTCTTCTCTTGTTTTTAGGGTCGTGCTGCTCTCAGGACTTATTCTTTAACCCCTTATATAAGGAAGAAAGTATTGTTAGTGTAGCATGCCTTTAACCTTTTATGGTAAGTGTGCCTTCCCTTTCTCCCTATAACTTACTGGGTAGAGTCGTGGGTGAGGAGATGTACTGGGGTTTCTGTAGTGGAGAAATATGGCCTGAATTACTTTCTTCTCAGGATATGGAGAGAGTATTACATTATTTGTTTAGGATTTGGCTTGTTTTCTCTCTCTAGTTTTTTTCTAATTAAAAGATGAAAATAATTTCTCCTCAACGGCTTTTATTTATAAGCTATTTCTAACCTTTTAGAATTCTTTGGGGGAATGCTTTTATTAGGATTTACAGAATCTTTCTATCTTGGGTTCTGCATGTACTTGTTGGCTTAACACGGAGGTGAGAGGAAGGTTCACCCATGTTTAAACCTTAGCTTCAAATCAAGAGTAAGTATCCCATCCTCGTCGCCAGTGTAATAAAGACAGAAAACCTCTTAGGTATGTAAGTTTAATCTGTCAATGTCGAATTCCATAGCCTCAGTGACAGTAGAGAGGCGCTTACCTTAGAACGTTCACAACTTTCCATGGGTGATAACAAAGGGGAGAAGGAGGGGGGGGGGGGAATATTGGAACATGGGAGATACCAATTGACAATTAACTGTTACAACATAAGCCTTCTCACTGACGAGATGAGAAGGGACCTCCTACACCCCAGTGAGGAGCCTCTAGGTTCTTCTGATAATTCCACCCGCAAGAATCCTATACTTGACACAGAAGGAACTTGCACTGACTTCGCTCCCACAATCCGTGCCCTGGAAACGATTTAAAATCTCTCATGGAAGACGCGACGCGTGAATGAATGCGTCCCCATCGACCAGCGAGATTTAAGTAATGCCCAAAATTACTCTTTTACTACGCGGTGCTTGAAAGAACGCGCCCGCGTTTCTTGCTACCGGAAGTCAATTGAGGGTTAGAGATATTCCGGTAGCTTATTTAGGACGCGGCGATTGAATTAATGTGCTCGCATCAGAGGCCACCCGGAATTCTGTTTTATTCGAAGAATTCCTCTGGTAGCTTCTTCAGACGCAGCGCTCGGACAAAAGCGCCCGGTTCAGAACTTTTCCTTCATTCAGTGAATGAAGAAATACAATCCTCTTCTGCTCACCGAAATTAAATACATATATCAGTCACTATTACAACTGCTTTTACCTATTTATCTTCAGAAAGATAGGACTTTAATTTTGACAACTCTGACAGACTATTTTTATGCTCTAAGAATTTTTACTTTAAAGTCTTTAAACGCACTAACCTGAATCTGAAGGGGTGATATTTAGTACCGGCGAAACTAACCCCACACAAACGCAAGCTACCCTAGCTGACTAACATGACGCAGGAATTCTGGTGCTCTTCTCTCAGCTTCTTCAGTGAAGTGCGCAGTAGAATGTTGGAGCACACTTCACCAGCTGTCCTGAATTCTAAAAGACTAGACTGCTGACAGTATAGTGACAGTAGCCAAAAGGGCGTTACAGGGAGGAAACCTCTTGTGGGTCCTGACACATGCTCCGGAATTTACAGAGGGCGGATTGGGCCCTATGCCTTTTGGACATACGGCAAGCATTTGAATCTGTCGAATGGGGATACATATGGGCAGTACTTGACCGAATGCAACTGGGAGAAAAATATCTAAGCTGGTTGAAACTGCTCTATGTTAAACCAACTGCCCAGGTCCGCCTGCGCAATCAGGTGTTGGACAGCTTGGAGCTTCAGAGGGGCACCTGACAGGGTTTCCCCCTGTACCGTTACTTTTCGCACTTGCGATGGAGCCTCTGGCAATCACACTCAGGGATAAGATGAGCTGATGGGGTGTGCAGTTGGGCCCGGTGACTCATGTGGTGTCTATGCACAATGCAGCACACATAGAAACAGCAAAAACGAGGAGAAAGCATTTCTCTTAGTTTCATCATGGTAAGACTAGGTTTTACCTGGTCTTAATTTTGGAGCTGCCTCCTACTTATACCACCCTTGTAAATAGGGGGAAGCGTAAAAAAATCAATGGGTGTTGCGGCGGAACGCCCACCGCAACACCCATTGCCCATCCCATTCACGCTAAGTATAGTGTGAAATGGTTCCTTATTTACAAGGTGGCATTAATCCACAATAAGTGTAAATATAGCCCATAGTCTTTCTTGGCCTCACGCATGTGTCTCAGTTAGTGAGTTACTTTGGAGATGGAAAACCTTTTTCTAACTGGCACACACACTCTGCACACACCTGCAGCTACTTCTGAAAGCTTAGAGAGCCATTGTAGAGAGGTGAATGCAGGCAAAATATCATAAACGTTCATTACTGGCTTTAGTCAGGTGTTCTATGACTTGCTTCTGATGGGTAAATTATAGAAATCTATATCTTCTGGAACCCACCTTAGAGCATGGATATTTTGCGAAAAAGTTGGAAACACCACCTTCTTGATGGGAAGATACATATAGGATGCAAAATAATTTCAGCTTAAGGGTGCTTTGATGAGTACAGCTCTAAGGGCACACCAGAATACCTAGCAAAGAACTGAAGACACACTAGTAATTCTACAGGGAATAGACTTTTTTGCAAAGAACTGCTAGAGAAAGTAAAAGCATGAAAGAGACCATCCCCTAATAAATATAAGGGTTACCCAAAGGAACAGGATTCATGAAACACTAAACACCACTAAGAGTGTGAACTAGGAAATGAGCCTGAACAACTGCTCTTGCCAGACACTGAGATGTAAGTGAAATGGCTCATGGACTAGATAAAAATGTGCAATCATGTATGTGACAAAACCCGCAATGTGGAGCACAGGGATATGCACTGAGTGCATGATTAACAAAGGGAAACTTACACTTTTGTATATGTTTGCGATTGTTTGCTATTCACAAAGGGATTTACGAGTAGCATCTTTACCAGTGCAAAACCTCTGCACATAAAAGATAGGTCTGTTCATGTGCGGAGACTCAACACTCAAATTCAAATTTGCTTTATTAGATTTTAGTATTAAAATAAAAAACCATAAAAGCATGATACACAAATATAAAATGTATACATTTTTGCACTCTAATTAAATTCTTTTGAGGAATACAAACCACCACATTATATTAGTGCATATTTACCAAATAAAAACATTTTTCCGTTGAGTACTCAATTCATTAAAACAGTTGTATGCATATATAACAATACGTTAAAATGTACAGTTTTTTCCTGAATTTAACTACTGCTTTTAAAAATAACGCAGTATTTCTGGCATAGCATTCATTTTCCAATAATTGCAGTGCAAAATAGGCAGGGCAGCATTGCCTCAAACCCCAATTTTTTAAAAGTGGAAGGATCCATCTTTTTCTATAATCCCTATAGTATTTACAAAAACAAACAATATGAATTGTTGATTGGGACGCAACCCCATCACAAGGGCAATCTGCTAAGTTTTTTGACCAATCTTTTTTTGTAGGGAATGATACTAAGCGATAGAAAATGTCTAATCTAAAACGTGTAAGTACGAATCTATCGTACCCGGTTCCACGATAGGTCAAATAGGGTTGCATTTTAGTGGAGGAATGAATAGTCTGATTTAACTGAACTGTTGGTTTGTGGGCTTCACTAGCATATCTGAGTTCTTTCAGGTGTGACATACATTGTTTTTTAAAATCTTTTCTGGAGATATTAATCATCTTTGCTGGACTGTGGAAGAATTTGGGCCTTCCCAAGTCCCCCATAAAATCTTTGATATATTTTATCCATCTAATAGCTAGGGCCTGGTCCAGGTTTAAAGAATCTTTTATGACCCTTTGATTAAATTTTGTCTATGTTGAGGTCCAGATTCGGTGCCATAATAAAACTGGCTGCGCCCTAATTTTATCTGTAATATATTGTAGCCCCAGTTCAGTATGACAAACAAAAGTAGAGGTTGAACGTGGGCCAGCCAATATGTAACGAATAAAAGCATTTTCCACTTTCTGTATGTCCGCTGCGTTACTATATCCCCAGATCCCAGCCCCGTACAGTACTACGGTGGCACACTTGGCTTGGTAGATTTGGATCAATTCTAATGGTTGCCTTTTACCTGTTTTCTGTGCAAAATTTACAAGGGCTGTAGTTGTTTTCATAAATATCAATCTTTTTGCCCTTATGGCCTGTTGCCAGGTGCCCTTATTATCCACATGAATACCTAAATAGGGATACGTTTTTGTGTATTCGAGTTTATTATTTCCGATAAAGATTGATCTTTCTTTCTTACTAACTTTCCCACAGCTCATTATATGAGTTTTAGTGGCATTAATCTTTAGGTCGCGGCTTTCCATGTAATCGTTATATTTATTTAAAGTCCGCTGTAGCTCTAGTGGAGTTTGACCCATTATCACAGTGTCATCAGCGTAGAGTAGGGTGGGTATGGGTAGATTTTGTACTTTTGGTAGGTCCTGGCACCCCTCGAGCATCACCCGTTCGAGACCGTTGGTATACAGGGTAAACAGGAAGGGCGCCAGGACACAACCCTGTCTAACCACCCTCTCTACTGCAAATGAAGTGAGGTATTCCCCATTTGCTCTGTGCCGTACCCTGGATCTAGCATCAGAATACAACTCTTTTACTACTTGAATTTGGGGAAGTTCAACTCCCATCGCTTTGAGGATCTTCCACAATTTGCTGTGAGATACAGAATCGAGTGCAGTGGAAAGATCCACGAAAGCTAAGTATAATTTCCCTTTTTTTGCCTTAACATATTTTTCCATCAAAATTGTAAAATTTAGACCCTGTTCTGTAGTTCCTAAACCTTCCCTAAATCCAAACTGCAAGTCTGTTAAAATGTTATTATCTTTGGCCCATTCCTGGATACGGTTTAAAATAATGCGACCTAAGACCTTTCCCACCGAATCTAATAGGGAGATTGGCCAATAACATATTGGGTTTTGTCTATCACCTTTCTTAAAAATTGGGACCATTAAAGATTCAGACCAAGTTCTTATTAGTCCTACCTTGCAAGCTGCTGCAAGGACTTGCTTTATTATGGGGCCCCATAACTCCATATTTTGTTTAAATATGTCTACAGGTACCCCATCTGGTCCTGGTGCCTTTCCACCCTTACTAGCTTTCAGAGCAAGTTGCACTTCATCTAAGGTAAAATCTATGTTAATTGGGAAGGGCTCATTTATGGGACTAGGAAATATAGGGCAAACAGTTTGAATACTGGGCTCCATTTTCTTGGCGTACATTTTGGAAAAGTGGTCTACCCATTAGCCTTCATCAATTGCTACTTCTAGTCTTGGGGATATCTCAGGTCTCAGAAAAGGAGAGTTGAGCACGCGCCAAAATGTAACACTATCCCCCTCTGTACATGCCTTATGTAAATCGGTCCAAGCATTCATTTTTATTTTCCTCTTTCTTGTTTTTAAAGCTAGATTATATACATTTCTGCATCGCGCTATTTCTACTCTATCCCGTTCCTTTTTATGCAGAGCATGCTTTAAGGTTGTATATGCTTTCGTACAATTATTGTTAAACCAACCAGCTTTCTTTCCTTTCCCATTTTTCACTTCCCTTTTCAATGTGTTCCTTATAGTGTCTGTTATGTGGATATAGGACCTTAATATGTCTTCGGGTGGTGTAGTCTCATCTAGACAATTCAAAATATCTTTCAGACTATTTTCCACCACTACTTTCATAATTACCGATGGTTCTACCTGGGCCCATTTTAATGAATATCCATTTATTTTATTTTTTTCCAATCCTTGTAGTTCTTGAATTCTTTCAGGGTGTGTTCTCCTTATTTTTGATGCAGTTGATAACTCCAAGCTTTGGGGAAAGTGATCACCGAGAACACTTTTATGGGTTTAAAAATTAAGGATTACAACAAACAAATGATGGACAGAATGCTGACAATACAGACATTCTCCCCCAGTCAAGAGATCTGGGTTAAATCCATCGTTCTTTTGCCCACTACACCACCCCAGTTTAGACATGGCCATATGCAAATCAGTCTTGACCCTGTGCCTCATGAGAACACTCCAGCCCGAACTGCCAAGCCATGTCTTCCCTGGACCGGAATCAAGCATCCTAGGACCGGTTTCTGGCTATCAGCCGTCATCAGCCAGGATAGATTGACTCCAGTGGCGTAGTGAGCACGGGCCCCACGTCTGGGAATACCCATCCCACTTAGGGTGAAAAGCGTTACAACAAACAAATGATGGACGGAATGCTAACAATGCAGACATTCTCCCCCAGTCAAGAGATCTGGGCTAAATCCATCGTTCTTTTGCCCACTACACCACCCCAGTTTAGACATGGCCATATGCAAATCAGTCTTGACCCTGTGCCTCATGGGAACAGTCCAGCCCGAACTGCCAAGCCATGTCTTCCCTGGACTGGAATCAAGCATCCTAGGACCGGTTTCTGGCTATCAGCCGTCATCAGCCAGGATAGCTTGACTCCAGTGGCGTAGTGAGCACGGGTCCAACGTCTGGGAATACCCATCCCACTTAGGGCGAAAAGCGTTACAACAAACAAATGATGGACGGAATGCTGACAATGCAGACATTCTCCCCCAGTCAAGAGATCTGGGTTAAATCCATTGTTCTTTTGCCCCCTACACCACCACAGTTTATACATGGCCATATGCAAATCAGTCTTTACCCTGTGCCTCATGGGAACAGTCCAGCCCGAACTGCCAAGCCATGTCTTCCCTGGACCGGAATCAAGCATCCTAGGACCGGTTTCTGGCTATCAGCCGTCATCAGTCAGGATAGCTTGACTTGTGCACGGTGTACAGGCTGGTGGTAGATCTAAATGTGATTGTTCTATAGGTGTCTCATTTTTAAGTATGATCTCTTTTTGTTTATTAGAGGGAATCATCCTAAGGCTGGGAGTTTCCATTTCTACATTTCTACTTTGTTTTTTGTTAATAAGACTCCATTGATGGTCCTCAGCATTATCTTAGGCTCTACTTGAATTTACTTGATCTTTAGGAAGGACGGTCTGGCCTTGCTCATTCTGTGCTGTGCCACCCCCCCTATATCCTTTCCGCTTGCGGTACTTTCATAGCGAATGCTTGGTAGGTGTTTAGGGGCTACCCTGTCCGAAAGACCCACTAGGATATGCTCTATCGTGTTTACTCTTCCCTCTATCTTTGCAATTGAAGCCCTTAGAAAGTGGTCTAGATTAGTTACCAAAGCAGTTAGATTTCTCATGTCAGTTTCCTTTGGTTTCATCTTTGTGTTTTTCTCGGAGTGAGATCTTTCTGAGAGAACCCTTGATACCGTTTGTTTCCCTGCTTGTACATTTTTTAATCGCTTTGCTCTTTCAGGGGTTTTGATTTTAATGGGGTTCGCAGGGGCTATTAACTCTATATCTTTAATTAATTTCTGAGGCATCTTTGTCCGCTTTTGAGGCGGCTGACTGAAGGAATCCTGATCACTGATTTCCTCAATCGTATCTATCGTGAGCTGTATTGAGCAGTTCCCAGGGAGACTGAAGCTAGAAGCCCCTACGTTTATGTTCTCGGTTTCCTCCTTGGCTCGGGTATTCTCGCCTTCGCCGCGGCACTGAGTATTTACTTCTAATGACTCCTCTGGCTCCCATTGCCCCTGTCGAATATGAGAGCAGTGTTTGTTGAGTGTCCCCAATAATCCCTTTCGTAGGTGGAGCCTGGGTAGTTAGTAATTTCCTTTTCCCCATTTGGGTAACAATTGGCTCTACTAAGGGGGCATACTTATGTTATCAGCTAAAAAACCTAACAAAATATACCTGGGTTAGGGAAATGATGCACAGTTTACAAAGAGTTTAAATACCATTCGTCCCTGATGTAGCGCTTAAAAGTTTGAAAATTGTAGGGGTGCGGTATATTCACTGTTAGTCGGCACCCGCATATAATAGAATGTGTACTCAGGTATTTTGTGTGCAATGTATTACGAATTGTATAACCTATATCGATTTTAATAGAAGTGCCAGCTATGTACAAGCACATTGTAAATGTATTAGAGAAATGTATAGAGTTTAGCTTACATGAAAAGTAATGTGGTGTTGGAAATGTGTAACCTAGACTTCGTGTCTGTAGACTGTTTAGTTTGACCACACATGAAAGAAAGACGTAAATGTCAATACTGTGATTTAAACATGCTTGTGTAACCGAAGTAGTGGCCAGAATTCGCATATATCGTTGAGGCGAAAGGCCTGGTATTTTCTTATGTTGGCCAAGGGCAATAGGCCAAAAGGGATTTATCTCAGTAGAGGGTTTTAGGCTGTAGTAAATTGCAACTTAAAAGATGTGAAGAATGTCTGCCTTGCATGATCTCACCCCAGGTGCAAGGACAGTTGCTCGTTAGTAGAGAAGTTCTTTGTTCACAATTTGACTTATGTAGTAAAAGCCAGACATGGGAGTGTATTGGAATGTGCCAATCGTAACTTCTAGTGCGGATGGCGTCTGGGACTCAAGGCCAAGCGATGGACGATGGAACTGGACAGCGCTCTGTGGAAAATTACTGAAAGACGACCCTTGCAGAAGAGGAGGCGCAAAGGGCGTGTTCTGGGATTTGGGGTTCTGTATTAGGGACAGCGCCCCGAGGGTGGAGGCAGATCAGAGCAGCCCAGAGCAGAGGACGGCTAGGCGAAGAGATAGAGGGGGCAACTTAGACCAAGCTCTCTAAGTGAAGACTTCTTAGGAAGTTTCACTTTGACACCTTTACCTGATGAGGGTCTCAAGGGATTGCTAAGTAGGGATGTCATCTAGTGCAGAGTAGGGACAGAGATGGTATGGTTCAGTGTCCCTAGTATCGACATTTGCTTGGTGGTGTTCTACCTCATGCTTTTAGAGATTGTACTTTTAGTTATTTTTAGCCGTATGCGGATTCTTCGTAGGGTAGCATTTGTGTTAGTGCCTATGTACTTGTTGTGCCTCGTATTGAGGACTTTGTATCTTCAAATCTTTATGTTGATAATAAAAACCAGAGAGCCAAGAGATTAAGTCTCGAGTCCTTGATTATGGCAAATTGCGGACAGTAATTTTGATAATTGTGTTTTTCCCTCCACGCTATTGGGCAAGTAAAAAGTTCCATCTGACCAGAGTGGGTTCCAGTAGATAATTGCGAGATACTAAAATGGGCCGGAGCATCCCCTACAGTCCAGAAAGAGTCCTTTAATGTTACAATACCTCTACAGTTCACTGATTAGCAGGCTCCGGAATCAAGGGAACACAATCCTAAGGAAGCTTGATATTCGAAGGGGGTGGGCCCAGCCCGTCCTTAAACGGCCTCGGACGGGCTCAGACAGGCTCAGACGGGCCTGTCTTGGCCAGGTCTTTGCCCGCTCGGCGTCCCCGTGCACGTCCCCGCGCAATGGGTACACTGGCGTCTTTTGAAGCGTTTCTGCACTCGTAGCTCCTCCCGCAGTGTCGGCTGGCAGGGACCTGGGCAAAAGTGTCTGTTCAGGTTCGACAACAAGGGCTCCCACTCCGCCGGTACACCAACGTCTCTTGAAGCGCTCCTGAGCTCGTGGCTTCTCCCGCGGGGTCAGCTGGCAGGGACCTGGGCAAAAGTGTCTGTTCAGGTTCGACAACACTCATAAAGATAGCACTTGCAAAGTATTTTGTGCATAGCAAACAATTGTAAACTTACACAAAAGTGTAAGTTACCTTTGTGAATCAGGCCCCTAGTAGTGTGTGAACAATATTTCACCGAGCATGCAAATGGATAGATAGCATGTATGTACACAGGGGGATACTTGCATTGGTCCTCACAGCATAAGTGAAGTTTATGTCAGACATGAATTGATATTGCTATCTGACACAAACTTCACTTATGCCGCGAGACCACGGTTTCATCAGATAGTGCATTTGTATCCAACCCATGAGTCATTAGGATCTTGATGACTAAGTTGGACTCCTAGTTAAATGCTCTACCCCATTTTACTAAATCTACATGAACATCCACAATGCAAGCCTTAGAAACCCAGCAGACATTTACTGCACATGCTCACATTAGATTCTACTTGGACAATTACGGCACTATCATCTTCTGTTTCCCTCACCACATTCACCCTAGGCACACTGTGCCATCATCAACCTTTTAGGTGCTTTTTTTCACGACTGTGTCTCAAAAGATGAAACTCCCTAAGCTGAATGTTTTTGCTGTAAAGATGTATTGATGGAACTGTCTATACCACACAATATTGATGTAAACACAGTTGCACTTTTTCACTGTTGTATCTTGCGATTCTGCTATTCTTTAGTAATATTATAAGATTTGTTGAATGAAAAAGTTCAATATCATGTTCTTTCTAAGTAGAATGGATGTATTGTACCTTGTACCTGAACTAGAAATACAATTTAAAGAATAACAAGAGAACTACTGTTCTAGGTGATTATAAAATAAGAGGTCGCAATTAAATCAGTGACAAAGGGGCACAACAGTATTAATTACCCCTGAAAAAATAACTAAACATTTTATGTTGGCGGAGACATTAGACACATTTTTAAGCGGAAGTCATTTATAGTACAAAATTACATTACCTTGAAGCAGGATGGTCAGAAAAAGCCTTCTTGTGAGAGCCATGGAATACTGCTTACAGCCTAGCTCCTCAATAACGCTGGTACTATACTTGGAAGGGCTACAATAGAGACAACAGTAAATTATGAAAGAATAAGTATGCACTCCATGAAACCTTTTTCATTGCAGTAATTTATTAAGAGCGGGACAATACAATGTACATTTTCATTGTATTCATGAGGAATGCATGTTCTTATTTCATGATTAAAGTACTTGTATGGATACATCATTAAGATGGTGTGAGAATACTGTTTCCAAATTAGACATCACAGGACTCAATATGCAAATGAGTAGTACATTGCACATGGTAATTCTTGAAAATGCCACATTGTGGATAGTAACTTTGATTAATGAATGTGCGTATGTGAATGGCACCATCATTAAGAGTATCTGCCTTTTGAAGTGTGGGTGGGCGGGGCTATATTCATATATGGTTTAATAAACACAATCCATGTCAGGGTGAACCACAAAAGTATTTAAAATAACAATGCTTAAACCTCTTTTAGCTTGGTGCAAAGCATTCAAGCTTAACTTAGAGGCAATTTATAAAATAATTATACAACACACAAACAGTAGTAAAGAGAAACCACAGCACAAAAAATCGATTTATAAATAGAAAAAATTGTAATAAATAAAATGACACCAAAACAATCAAAAGACAGTCAGAAGATAATATTTTTTTTTTACATTTTAAGTGAAAATAGCATCAAAAAGCACAACCACCACTCATGGTTACCTGGTCTCTCTAGTCTGGGAGAAAGTCACAAGTTAAGGTCAACTGCGATGGAGCACTGGTTGAAGACAGAGACTAGGATAATACTGCTGAAGTGTTACCTTCTCAAAGTCAGCAGAAAGAGTAACGTTTGTGTTTGAGGTGGCCGCGAGGAAGAGGCTACTGGTACGAGGGGCAGGTCGAAAGATGCAGACTGTCATCGTTGTAGCTTCACATTGGTTTATCGTTGTGGGCATTCGCTGTAAGTTCTCCAATTGGTGGTTATCACAGGTAGTCACTGTTTGTGCATAGAGCATCTCCTGCAGGAGCTTTGCATTGGCAGATGTAGGCGTGGCTCAAAGACGGCACTTTGCGGTTGAGAGTAGCCCAACCTTCATAATTTCGACCTTTCACACGAATGATAAACAAAGGTCCAAGACCTGGGGGCACTTTTTGGACCAGGACTTACTCCAGCAGAGGGCAGCAGCAGGGCTCAGGCAGGTCCAGTTGGTGCTTGTCATCTGGGCAGTTGCAGGGAGGCCTCTGGCAGCTAGATGTGTGCCTGTAGCTTTAGCAGGAGGTCATCCAACTAACCCTTGGATTTACTCTGGGTAGCCTGGGTTTAAGGCAAGCAGTTCCAATCTTCCTTCTTCAGACAGAAAGGCAGTCCTTGCAGCAGGGCACTTCTTCTTGTGAAACTTCCACAGGCCTAGGAGTGTTTTGATGAAAGATTATGAAGGGCCTATTTTTATACTTGATGCCAGCCGTTCTGTGGGTGAACTCCATCCCCTACCCCCAAACCATGCCTGGTCAGATCTTCCCCTTGTCCTGGTCCTGGCTCCAAACTGTCTAGGGTGGCAAAGGCAAGTGCAGATTTGATGTCAGGTTCCTTTCTGTGTACTGCAGACAATACCCTTTGAAATGCAACCCGAACATGTACAGATCCACTCCAGCTACCTTGACATGTAGACCCTATCCCCTCAGACCTAGGAGTCAATTGTCTCACTGTCTGGAAGCAATAAACAACCTATAACGGCAAAGCATCCACAGTCATGTGACCCAGGACTCTATCAGAAAGGCACAGATGGTCAGGGCATAAAAATGCCAACTTTATGAAAGTGGTATATTCAGAATAGTGCCCTAAAATCTGACTTTACCAAAGGATTTTAAATTGCAATTCATTTGAGTTTAAACAGCATATCTATATCCTCCCCCAATCTGATGTTAGCACTTATTAAGTGTAACAAGATAACCCAGTCTAAATCTATGGTGGAGCTAGCCTTACTGGTGGGGAAAAAGTATTTAGGAGTGCTTCCCTGTCAGGGCAGGTAAAACTTAAACTCACATGTCCTACTTTTTAAATACAATGCACCCTGCCCTATGAGACTTTAGAGCGTACCTTAGGGTGACTTACAAGTACTGAAAAAAAAGGGTTAGGCCTGGCAAAAGATTTATTTTCCCAGGTCGAAATGGCAGTTTAGAACTGTATAACAGACTGTAGTGGCAGGCCTGAGGCATGTTTTAAAAGGCTAGTTTAGTGGGTGGCACAATGAGAGCTACAGAACACTAGTAGCATTTAATTTACAGACTCAAGGAGCACATAGTACCATTTACTAGGGACTTGCAAGTACATTAAATGTGGCAATTTAATGTAGGCCAATTTTCCCATGTAAAATGCACAAAGTCCTTGCTGTAAATCCTCTCTGCTCAGACAATGCTGCCCATCAGATGGAAATACCTGCTGTCCATTTAGGTTTAACAAAGAGCCATGAATAAGAATTGTGTTCTAGTAGCTGAGAGGTCAAACATGAAAAAAAGAGTCATGGCTACTATTTGTTTTTAATTTAAGAAACAGAAACAATTTTCCATAAATTCCTGACCATATCAATAGTAGTTTGGATAGGTACCTCTGATGACAACAAGGCTGACTCCTTTGGTGTGGTATTCCCCCACACTTGTTTGGTCTTCACAACTCTGTTTTTTGTAACCCGTTTTTGTTGGCATTTAGACGCTGCACGCTTTACCTCAGCTAAACAGGTTTAAAGTGCTTGTGCTCTACCCTTCTAAATGTGGTAAAAAAGTTATACACTACCATTACCCAGGCTCTGAAAATTATATGCCATCACTTGGATGCAGCACTCATTACAGTAGCCCTACAATATATATCTCAAGGTCTGTCCTGCCAGCCTGTGAGCGCAATTTTAAACTGCCATTTGGATGTGCAAAATAAACCCTTTTGCCAGGCCCTAACCTTTCTTTTTAATACTTATAAGTCACCTCTAAGGTCAGGGTGCCTTGTATTTATAAAGTAGGACACACATAATTAAGTCTTACTTGTCTTGACAATGACAAAATCCCCAAATCGTCTTTCTATGTAGGAAGGCTACCTCTTCTATAGACTATCACTGGGTTTCCTTAGTGATTACTTCAGTAGTTTGGAACCAGATAGAGAAATACTTCTTCCACTCATATGAATTGTAAATTAAAATCCTCTTGAAAAGTAAAGTTGGATTTTAAGTTACGATTCTGAAAATACCACTTTTCCTGCCTCAACCAAATGTACCTTTCTGTCAGTGTCCTGGGCTAAATGCATGTTAATGGCTAACTTGTAATTTGATGTGTATCCCACCCAGGCAGGTAACAAAAGAGAGTTGGGTGTTGGGCAGGGCATTCCTTATCTTAGCAGAATGACCTGGGGGTTGTAGTCAGCCCTTCAAGAGATTCAAATTGTAGCCTAAGGGCCGGTGCCCACCCCATTCCTGACCTCTGAAGCTGCCTGCCCTGCCTCTAGCAAATGGAACTCACACCTGGTCCAGCCTATCCTTTGTCACCCTAGACAGTTTGGAAGCAAACCCATGGGAAGGGGAAGAAAGTACCAGAATCAGGAAAGTGGTAGACAAAGAGAGTGACCCCCACACACAGGCTGACCTGGTTATAAAAGTGGCACCCTCACAACCTCCTTGACCCGTGGAAGATTCAGCAGTAGGCCTGCCTGTTGTTTGAATGGGGACAACTAGACCTGCTTGCTTTGAATCCAGGATCCCATTGAAGTGACTTCAAGGGTCAGTAGGCTGAATTCCTGTTTGAGCTACAGGGACACAACAAGCTTCCAGAGGCCTCTCTGCTTACCAGCTGACCAGACCAAACTGGACCTGAACTGGTCCCCTCTGCTGGCCTCTGTGGGAGTGACCTCTGGCCCTCCCAGTGCTGTCCTTCAAGTTCTGGACTCTTGGCTGGGCAAGTGAAGTTTTCACCTGATCCAATGCAGTGCAACACATAGTGTCGCGGGACCTCCCATTGCAACTCCTGATCAGCAGCCTCCCTGGAACCAAAGCAGTGATCCACAGAGCTGACATAGGGCCTTCCATCACAGCACCTCGCAGCTCCTGATCAGTGGCATCAGCAGATCCGACATAGGTCCTCACACTGCACCCACACTAATGACAAAAGGTACAACACCCAGAGTGAGGCTCCTGTACCTGACCCTTGATCCATCGTGGTTGGCCTGGACATGTGACTTTGTCCCGGTATGGCCCAACTAGGTATCTGCAGGTGGCTCTTTGCTCTTTTTGGGCGCAATTTTTCCTCAAACCTTAAACACTCATAACTACAGTTCTACTGATTAGATGTTTAGCAATCTATTGTCATTTTGTTTATTTAAATATTCTCTATTGTTGTAAATTGGGATGAGATATTTCTTGTGTATTACTGTTTGAGTACTGCATAAATACTTACATATTGCCTGTATGTTAAGCCCGGCTGCTTTTGTGGCAGATTACCTGAAGGTGAAACATAGGTTTATTTAGTGCCTTTCGTGGTTCAGCTTGACAAGGTGTGTTTATTACTTTAGTGGGTCTCTCACCCCTCTCAGCTAATAACCCAATTTCTTGCAAAGATGTTGCTTAACCTTTGTATTTACAATAATAAAAGGTTGCATGGGTTTCAGTAGGCTTCTTATTGGTATGGTATTCTAAAAGTAGTACTAAAGTACCTTCGCAGTAGTAGAAGAAGGTGAACTTTGAATGCAAATTTGACTGCATATCAGCTGGAAAAGGGTTGTAATTGACCTCACTAGATATTAGCAACAGAACCTCAATATAGGCTATGTGAAGGTTTAGGATGATGTGTTTGATTCAATGTATGTTGAAAGTGCAGATGCAACAATAGAGGGTTTGGTATATTTATTTAGAGGAAGGCCCATTGACTGATTTCAATACTAGGATGAGCATCTTGAGCTGAGCCACTTTTGTGGAGAGCAAACTGTCCTTGTCATACTACATGAGGAAGCAGTATATTTGTCAATATTGTACAGGACTCTCTTAGAAAATTTGAACAGAGCTAGTGTGGTAAGTAATGCCTTGGAAAGTGTTTGTTGAATATCATCACCAAAATGTGGAAATCCATCATAGAGTTGAGAATCCTACTTCTTCTTCTTGGTCCTACCAACACAATATCACATTCGAGGGAGATATAAAGTTGTGGATAACATTAAAGCAGGACATATAGAATCCAAAACCTTTCATCATCTTCCTGGAATTTACTGATTTTTTGTTTTCACTTTTATAACATACTCGATTTTTCATAAATCATATTTATTACAAAATATTTTTGTGAACTAGAGCTTGAGCTTTATATTAAAATGCATATTATACTTTTATGAGTTGCAATCTATCTTTGGGATTCCCGCAACATGGATTTGCACAGGAAAAACATTGCTCATAATAATATCCTATGTTTTATTATATCTCCTCACGGAACAGAGTGGCAAAACAATTGCAATTTTTAATAGAAACACCCCACCTTGTCTATATACGGGTCGTAAGTGTCCCTTCCCTGTCCAAGGGTGTGGGCTGCATTATCAAATGTATGCCCATCTTGCCCAAGGAAGGGGAGTCTGTGTGTTTACCCCCTACCTGATACAACGCAAGAGAGTTTTTGTTTCCTATTTGGCCATGGCAATTTTTTTCAAATTCTTCACCATGCTGAATAGTGAGGTGGGCATTAGGGGCTCAATGTACAAAAGGCAGTTTACGAATCATCATCTACAAATTGCACACTGATTATTTTAAAAACAACCTGACATATAACTGCATTACATATACCTGCTGTTAGTAAACCTAGGGATTGGTTGTGCATGATGTGAGGCTTCAACAAGGTATGGGAGCACAATTATCTTCTCACTAGGAGCCAAGCACCCTATTGTATTGCCTGACTCACTCAAAGGAGTGAAGAAGAGCAGTCAAAGTAACTAGGCATTCAACATTCCACACATGGAATTGGCAGAAATTGGTGAGTCCACAATTACTCTTGTAACCCTGAGTTCCAGCAAAATATGGTCACTCACCGTGTGGTGGAATTATTTCCCATGAGACTCCAGAAATGTGAGTGAAAGCAAAATTTGGCATCTCCTAGCAACATTTTCTAACATGGGCGGTCGAGATTGGTCGCAGTGATAGGGTTGCTTTTTGAGTAGAATTGCTGCAACTTAAATATATGTGTTCCACTCAAGTGGCAGGAAAAGCAACTCGAATGGCCAAACCACATTATGCCATTCACGCTGATTTTTCAATGCTGCTCTCGTTACTGGTGCTACATTGCAGTGCAAGCAGCGTGACAGGCATATTTCTGCCCGTTGACGGAACTCCACGGAATGTGTTGAACAAATTCTGCCAATCCCTACTAGTAGTCAAATTTTGTATGCACTCATTATCATCAAAAAAGCATTGCAATATTTATCAAAAATCACGGTCAGCAACACAGCGTTAAGTAGGGCATTAACAAACAACATAACGTGCCTGTGCCTTTCTTTCATTATATGGAGCCATAGGGCCAACCACTAAAGGTCTTTGCGTGCCCAGGGTGTACAACAGAGGTTCTAGCCTCAGGAGTGATTGAATCTTGTTGGAAAACGTGAGGTGTCATGAATTTTTTGACCCTGCAAGCCTACTATCACTTCTTACGGTGGCCGGTCTTTCCCTGGACAACCCAATATACATTTTGATAGTGGTAGCACGGAGAACCCACTCCTGTGCTGCCCAGCAAGCTCCTCAATTGACCGGCTCTGTTGTCTGTCAGTGCGGGTGTTGTGAACTGTTATCTCCCTGACTGCTGCATGCGGGCAGTATGCAGGCCTTGACAAAGCTGGCCAGCTCTTTCCAGACATATGCACGGGGAGCAGAGATGATTCCAACACTCCCCCTTCCTTTCACTGCTGCGATGGATGGGGTCCCAGACCCCAATCTGGAACATGTCGACTCCCTCCTCTTGGGTCCCAGGAATGGGGTCCAAGGACCCTTCCTGTGCCTTCAGGGACTGGGGATGGGTTCATAAGCTCCTTTTTTGCATGTGCTGGCCCAGGGGATGTGGTCCCTGAACCTTGCCGATCTCTGTGGAGGTGGCCCACACACCCCCCCTCCCTGCATCATAAATTATTAATGAGGTTTGTGATGACCACTGGACACTACCCCACCCCAGGTGTTCCTTTTGGACCTGCAGCAGAGCCCTACGCTCTCTGTTCCTCTTGCTTGTGTCAAAGGTCACATCTTTCCCCTTGGATATGTTGTGCCCTGTTGAACCAATTTGCTTGATCATGGTGGCAGCCCCTTGCCACTTGGAGCCTCTTCAAAAGGCCTCTGAGGTGGCATACTTGGTGGGAACTGGTTCCACTGGTCCCTATGCCAGCTATTATTCTTTTTCTTCATCTCAGGTGCGCCTCTCCTCTGGGCGAGACACAGATGTCAAGGACCTACAGCCCTGCTGCTCTGGTGAAGGCAGTGGGATGTCACAAGGTCTTTCGGCAAGGCAAGGGCAATAAAATCATTTCATCCTATATTTGGGCAAGGCATGCAGTAGAAGAATACCTCTCGACTGCTTGTGTAGGCGCCAAGGTTTTGAAAAAGTTAAGCAGTGTGCTGGTAACACCTTTAACCCTAACCTTGTTGTATGGAGAGAATTGTATTACTTTGTTGTCTTTTACCAACCTGATTTACAGGCTGTGGAGACATATGGAGAATAAGGAAGGTCTAGGGAGCATCCAATTGTTTGCCATGCAGTCATTTTCTTCCCAAAGTTTAGGAATGGTGAGGGATGTTTAATATCTCTAAATGGCACATGTCCCTTTTTTCATGTTCAGTTCTTCATTATGAATTATCAGGTTCATTCGCTTTATAGTATTTTCCTAGAACAAAATATGGCAAAAAACAGCCCGACTGGTCCTGGAGAGACCCACTGGTCCTGGGGTCAGCTGGAGAAAGAGTCCTTAATCCATTAGGACATCTGGGGGCTTGTCCTTCCAGCTGTACATGGTGTTGCTGCCATCTAATTCCAGTGCTCAACTCTCTGTCTCTCCCATGTGCAAAAGTTTTTAAGAGGGGGTAGGGAGTGTTTTAAATTCCAGGCGCCCATCGCTAATCCTATGGTGCCACATCACCCCTCCATCCATGTAAAAACCCTAGTGCCCAACATTCCTCGGAAATTAAATATGGCGCTGTCAAGTGGACTCTGTGTTACGTCTCTTAGGTCCTCACCTCTACCACTCGCTGACCATACTGCCAGGGACTCACCCACCAATACGTCAAAGTAGAGCCCCCACTTGTGTTGACTCCAAGGGCCCGATTCACAGAACAAACTTAAGACTAAATCCTAAACTTAGTACCAATCTGGTATTCACAGAATGCACCTAGTACTTCTGGTATTCACAGAATGAACTTACTACTTTTGCGATTCACAAAATGAACTTAGGACTTTTGCTATTCACAGAATCCATTTACGACCACTAAACTTACGTCCGCACTCGGGCCGGAATTTCCGCCCTCGGAGCGGAATTTCCGGGCCCGGAGCGGGAAGTCCGCACGCGGGCCGGAAAGTCCGCTCCGGGGGCGAAATATCCGCTCCCGGGCCGGAAACTCCGGCCTCGGGCCGGAAATCCCGCTTTCGGGCCGGAACATCAGAATTGGGACCAGACTACATTAACTGTTGCCATTGATCATTTGAGCCAAGGGGAAACACCTGTTCAAGTCCCTAACATCCCCCACCATGCATCAGCTGACGCACTCCAGCCAATCCCAGCCAACAGCTCCAGTTAGCCATCATGTTGCTAGTGCCTACCATCCCCCACCATGATCCAGCTGAAGCCAATTAACACAGATTGACCAGCAGCAAAAAACATTTAAAAGCAGCACACAGTGAAGGAACCTGTTTGGCCACACGCAGTTTGTATTTCCAAGCAGAGACCGGCCAAGAAAATGGAGCTCCTGAAGAGAAAGAGGAACTATACAGCAGAGGAGACCACCATGCTTGTGGAGTTCATTGTCAGGCACCACAAACGCCTCTATGGACTCCCACCCTACTGCACCAGTGGGACCCAGAAGGCAGCCCTGTGGCAGCAATTAGCCACTGCTGTCACAGCATTGGGGGAGGACAGGTGCACTGTCCAGGAAGTTAAAAAAAATGGCAGGATGAGCGGCTGAGGGTAAAGGAGAAATACGCCAGGATGGAATTACAATGGATCCTCCCAGCCGCACACTCTGGACCACGCATCCGCCTCACCACACAGGAGGAGGACATCCTGACAACCATACACCCCCACTTGGTCCATGGGCTGCCTGTCCGTGACGTCCGCTACGTGGTACCAGGTAAGTGGGATGAAAAGTTAAAGTGCATGAATAGAATGTCTGTGTTGCACTGTCAGTGTGAATAAGGCAGTAGTCCAAAGTGTATAAATTAATCCGTCAGTCAGAGACTCCTGTGTCACCCTCTGTATGTAGCACTACAAGTCCCACAATCCTTAGCGATGGAAATGGTAAATCCCTCCTCCACTTCTGAAAACATGGCCACTGTCCAGTTGCATTAATACACCAGCCCGCTAAGTAGCAATTGACAAATAACAGCAGAGATGCGCCAGTAACAATGCCACACCCAATCCAACTCTTGTGCAACCGCGGATGCGTCACATTGACAATGCGGTGCACTGTGGCGCTGGGGTAGACAGATGGGTGTCGCAACTGATGGCATTAGGGGGATGCTCTGCTGGAGTAGTGTTGCAAGTGTGACGCAACTCCACCTATGTCCATGGACCGCCTACACCTAACGTTCAGGGCAACTCATTACAGGTGCCTCAAGCTAGTTTAAGTTTGCGTGGCAACACCCTATGAAAAGTGACTACGTGGAATGCCGGCGATTACAATGCATCACTTGTAGGAGGCATAACCAAATAAACACACACCCTGCCTACATCACAGCTGATGCATGTTTAATGTTGCGCAGGACCGCACACCGTGAGGCATCCCCATAGATGCATAACATTGGGAATAAGTCTAAATGTGTCACCTGTATTACCCCACCGCTGTGTCACAGAAGTAACGCAACTGCGGTGTAAATGTATTACAAGGGGCGTGGAAACATGCCACTAAATCACTAAGAAGTAAATCACCCCGTGCAAGCTGAAAGCACAAAGCAGAAGGTGAGAGAACCATCAGGTCCAAAAGTCAGACACCTATTCTGTTGTACATTTCCCACTCTGCCACGCCACTACGACGCCAATGCACCACTGCTCCTACCTGCCCAGTCAGCAGCAGTACTGCATAACACTGTTAGCATGCAGAAGAAATGGGGAAATCACAGAAATGTTCCACAAGCACATATTCCAGATGTTTAGTTTTCTCTCTTCTCACCCATTGACACATTCAGCCAGAGCACAGACAACTGCCGTAGCAGAGGTCCCTGCATCTACTGGGAGGCATCGCCACCGTACACCCTCACCGACTGGTAAGTCAAAGTGGCCAGGAGATGGTCAAAATGCATGCATTGCCAGGAGTGACCGAGGGACATGTAGTGCCCACATATGAAAGTCAACCAGAGATGTACAAATAGCTGCATTACTATTGGAGTAGTCAATGGACCTCCACCTTTAGATAATTATAATTGTGAACAGCTGAAGACAATATATTACATGTCTTGGCTCATCAAACCTTCGTAATTGCGGAACATGACATGTTTTACAGCAACAGGCCCAGACCTGGGAATCCAATCCTGTTATCGAGTGCCACAACTACTCAAAAGGGTGCCCCCACTATGTTGTAATGGTGTCTGTAGACGTAATCAATCAAAGTAATTGACTGAAATATGGCAATGATGAACAAGTGAGATCCCAGGGTCATTAGTATTGACAATGCATACACTGTCCAACTTTGAATGTTTCCAATATCGATCAAATGCCCAGTCCACACAGCTGGTCATGTACCACTTACATTGTCTGGCTTCTGTGTTGCCCATCAACAAAACACGATAGTGGACCTCACATCAGGATCCGTAGACATGTCATTGTGATATAGGTTGCATCCAGGTAGTGGGCCCATTCGAAGTAATGTGGGAGCAATCATGATATTACGTATAACACACTAATGCAAAGCTGGTGCCCACAACTGCTTGTGCTCATCCTTTGTGCCAGAAATCTAGTGCATCACATGTGGCTGCCGGAATGTTAAGTAGCAAAACACACTTATCATTGTAGGTACAACAAGGTCCTCCCAGAATCAAAGACACACACTGACTTCTGCTACAAGGTTGGCTGTGACATCTGTTCAGGGCCCACACACTGTTCCCGTGCTGGGCCAAGGGAGGGGAACCCAAGAATATATCAGGCTGACTGCTCAAGAAATGTGCCTTTCACGTCCGCCGTATGTTGCATGTGTATTACAACACTGTTGTCCTGCATCACAATATGCTCACATATGGCATTTGAACCCATGCAAGATCAGACCCTGGTGGCTAATGAAAGGATGACACAAAATGTATGCCAAGTGAGTGCAGAATGGACATTCAATAGTACCATGAGTCATTTGAAGTGACCAAAACACAACCGGCTTGCAATTCAATGATAGGAAACACCATGATGAAAATAGCATGGCTGAGGCCAACACTGATGCCAGTAGTGTACCTTTGAGATGAATGTAGGGGCTGCTAAGGTGAATCTTCATGTAGTTACACCTGCTAAATGACTAGGCTGAAGAGCAACACGCTAATCCAGTGCAGGCAGAAGGCATCAAAGCCTTTCAGCCTATCCGCAATGTTACATTCTGCTTGCCTCCTCTCCTACTATTTTCACATGTATAGGTTAGTGTTTGACAAAAGAGGTTTGGATGTCTGCTGTACAAGACACCAATCGTCGTCAGCTAAGTAGTACCATGATCTGGGAAATAGAGTACGCAAAGAGAGGACACTCAAAGGACGGACGTAAGACATCTGTGTTCTCTCATACAAATATGTGGGACTTCATGCGTGGGGAAGCACAAATGAGCAACATCATGTCCCTGACTATTGTAAATCTCACACATGAAACCCTTTCTGACTTGACAACAAACAACATGAGACTCTGGAAATATGTAAGTCTGAATGGCAAAGGTGATAGCAGTGTAATGGGGAGGAATCCGGGTCATTTATCCCTTCCTATCAGTAATCTTCTCATACATGTGTGTCTGTTGATGTGTCATCTGATTGATGTCACTGCTGTGTGGAGGGAACGGCTGGCAACTGCTGCATGTGAGCAGGTGCCCAAATGGAAAGTTCAGGAGCTACACATGCTGCACATAGTGCTGGATTACCCACTAATGGTCATTGAGAATGACATGTTGGCTCAGAACTACCATCTGTTGTTGCAAAATATAGACCTGTATGTCTTATCACAGCTGCTGACCGGATTACACCCCAGCAGCGTGCACCATCCCGGGCACTCAATGACATCCTGGCTGCAGCTGTTCACCCCTCGCGCAGCCGTCCTTCAGGTAATTCTAGCATGAGGTGTCTGTTGATGTGTCATCTGATTGATGTCACTGCTGTGTGGAGGGAACGGCTGGCAACTGCTGCATGTGAGCAGGTGCCCAAATGTAAAGTTCAGGAGCTAAACATGCTGCACATAGTTCTGGATTACCCACAAATGGTCATTGAGAATGACATGTTGGCCCAGAGCTACCATCTCTTGTTGCAAAATATAGACCTGTATGTCTTATCACAGCTGCTGACCGGATTACACCCCAGCAGCATGCACCATCCCGGGGACTGAATGACATCCAACCCTCGTGCAGCCGTCTTTCAGGTAATTCTAGCATGAGGTGTCTGTTGATGTGTCATCTGATTGATGTCACTGCTGTGTGGAGGGAACGGCTGGCAACTGCTGCATGTGAGCAGGTGCCCAAATGTAAAGTTCAGGAGCTAAACATGCTGCACATAGTTCTGGATTACCCACAAATGGTCATTGAGAATGACATGTTGGCTCAGAGCTACCATCTGTTGTTGCAAAATATAGACCTGTATGTCTTATCACAGCTGCTGACCGGATTACACCCCAGCAGCATGCACCATCCCGGGGACTGAATGACATCCAACCCTCGCGCAGCCGTCTTTCAGGTAATTCTAGCATGAGGTGTCTGTTGATGTGTCATCTGATTGATGTCACTGCTGTGTGGAGGGAACGGCTGGCAACTGCTGCATGTGAGCAGGTGCCCAAATGTAAAGTTCAGGAGCTAAACATGCTGCACATAGTTCTGGATTACCCACAAATGGTCATTGAGAATGACATGTTGGCTCAGAGCTACCATCTCTTGTTGCAAAATATAGACCTGTATGTCTTATCACAGCTGCTGACCGGATTACACCCCAGCAGCATGCACCATCCCGGGGACTGAATGACATCCAACCCTCGCGCAACCGTCCTTCAGGTAATTCTAGCATGAGGTGTGTCACTGGCTTCGACTCCAAAGCCATGTCAGAGATCCTGATTTCCCTCTGCATGTAATCAGCAGTTGTGTACAAAGTGAAATACAAATCAGGAGTGTCATGAGCCTGTCTGACAATTGGTGATGCAGATAATTGAGAATGTTGTCACTTCCCTCTACAGCTGATGGTTCAGGGACAGCTAGGCCCGTGAGGAGACAGGTCCAGCAGGTGACACTAGGGGGGAACACCAAGGGACAGAGAGTTGTGGCTGGAGCTGGTGAGTTTGCCTGTATCTGTGTAACACCTCAGTGCTATGGTGTGAGCTGTCATTTGTGGTGGTACCCTACACAGGTCACATGATCCTCATCTGTTGATGCAAAGTACAGTTGATACAAACCCTTGTGCTGCACCACATGTCATACCAGGTCAATCCCTAATACGGTTGCAACCTCTGTTCCAGGGGATGCTGATGACGAGGATGACAGGCCTATGACCAGTGTGGGCCGACGGGGAATCAGAGGGGAGAATCCCCTGATCCTCCAAGCTGTGATGTCGGCTGCAAGCACTGCTCAGGAGGAGGAGGAAGAATATCCTGAGGACCTCTACTTGGTGGATGATGAGGACTACATGTCTGACGATGAAGATGCCAATGCGCGATATCGTGCCAGACTGGCTAAATCGGTCAGGGCATCAACTCCTCTGCCAAGCAACATCCCTCCGCCTCCTCCCAGGCATACCATGGCCTGTCCCCAGACTCGAGCAAACCAGCCACAGCACACACGCATCACAACACAGACATCACTCCCTCACAGTCCTCACGTCCAGGACCAACATGGTGGTTCCCTTACCCACTCTTCCCTAGACAGTGTATCCCTGCCATCCTCTCCACCATCTGGGGGTAGTACTAGCCCTGTTGTGCTGCTGGAATCCCCTGGGCACCATTCACCTGCCCACAGGCTCCCACCTCCCACCCCACCCCCTGCCGTAGGACCTGCACATCCCATCCATGGCAGACAGCTGCAGAGAGGGCCTGCACCTGGCTGTGATGACCAGTGGGAGCAGGACTTCTTCCAACAGCAGAGTGATGTGAGGCAGGACATTAGTGCCATAGGGGCTACCCTGTCCACCATGTCGGACTCCCTGCAGGACATGGTCCACTTCCCTCAGGCGGTGGAGAGGCTGAGCCAAGTGTTGGATAGGATGGATAGGACTTGGCAGGACATGTCCAGAAATATGCGAGACATGCTATCCATCCAGAGGGAAGAGAGTGCAAGACACCATGCCTTGGCCATGAAGATGATGGAGGGCATATTGAGAGTGAGCCAACCTTTCCCTTCACGGTCAACGCAGGGAGGGGAGCCATCATATCTGCCCAAAGGACAGCACATCCCCACACCTGTACCAACGGCACACCAACACAGCAAAGGGAGACATCCACACCAGCGGGCTGAACTGGCACTCCCAACACCACCCCCTGTACAGTCACTCCTGCCACCTGCACAACCACCACCACCTGTACAGTCACTCCCGCCACCTGCACAACCACCACCACCTGTACAGTCACTCCCGCCACCTGCCCAACCACCACCACCTGTACAGTCACTCCCGCCACCTGCCCAACCACCACCACCTGTACAGTCACTCCTGCCACCTGCACAACCACCACCACCTGTACAGTCACTCCCGCCATCTGCACAACCACCACCACCTGTACAGTCACTCCCGCCACCTGCACAACCACCACCACCTGTACAGTCACTCCCGCCACCTGCACAACCACCACCACCACCACCTGTACAGTCACTCCCGCCACCTGCACAACCACCACCACCACCTGTACAGCCATCAAGTGTGCATACACCATCTGCCCCAGCACATGTGGATGACCCTGGACAGTCCCTTGGACAGTACCCACCTCCACGTAGGCGGCGAGCCAGGCTTGAGCACTCGGAGCGGTCATCCCCCCCCAAATTGCGGCGTCGCACTCACCAGTGACAGGAACCCGGGACAATGTGATCACGTGTTTGTGTGTGCACCAAATAAACACCTACCAAAAAGAATAATCTGTTGTGTATCATGTCCTGTGTAACGTTGCAGGTGGCCTGGAGATGTGAGAAGGTATGTGTGTGTGTGACACAGTTACAAGTGTAACCCATCGTTGCAACCAGCCATTATGTGCATAGCAGATGACTCACCAAATATGTGTCCATATTCAGAACCAGACATTCAGAATGAAGTAAAACAAGTGGAAGTTATTAAAATTCCGAATTGTATTTTGAGAAGGTACAAAAGAACAACCGTCCGTTTGGAAGGGAGAAAGGAAAACAAATGATGATCTTAATGCAGAGGGAGATGGGAACCTGGATTGGGGTGGGGCAAAAAAAATATAACACGTCAGGGAGCGTCAGGGAAAACAGTCTATTTACAAGGGGAAAATGAAATAGTTGTTCACGTCAAAAGTCAAGTGTCCTTCTGGTCATCCTCTAGGACCACAATGTCCAGATCCTCAGAGTCCGATGCAGGCACACGTCTGGCGGGTGCAGGAACAGGCACCACTTGGGTTCGTACCACACGAGGAGTACGGGGGGAAACAGTGTGGGGCAACGGACAGGGGGAGACATTGACAGTGGTATGGGAAGGGATTGGGGAGACAACAGACGAGATGGCTGCGGACAGTGAATTGATGCTGGTGGTGAGGGTGGCCATTGTTTGGAGCATGTCCTCTCGCATCATGCGTACCTCCATACACACTTGTAGCTGGATGCGAGCGGACATGTCTGGCTGACCCTCACACATCCACATCAAGTCCACTGGCACAGTCACAGGAGGAACAACACCGGGAGGGGCATGGGTGGAAAAGGAGGGATGTGGTGCCTGAGGTCCGGAGCCAATGATGTTGGGGAGCTGGCGGCTACGATGAGGGGGACTGGTTGCAGGGGATGCAGCTGGGTCCCCCGATGGAATGGGGAACTCTAGAGGTAGGGAGGGGCTGATGGCAGGCCCAGATTGTTTGTTGGCCTGCCCCGAGGACACCTTTTCAGGGACCACAGGTGAAGATTCCTGAGGAGAGTAGCTCTCCAACACCACATGGTCCGAGGTGTCGTGTTCACCCCCCCCCCCCGATTCAATGTCTGCAGCCTCCACCCGGGATGTGGCACCAGCATCAGGGTGTCCCTTGTCAGTCCGGGTGGGCGCAATCCCCTTGCCTCTTGATGTTGAGGGTCCCTCCTCATCCTCCTCTTCCTCGCTGGTGGAAAGTGGGTGTAGCCGCCGCCGCACTGGTGGCCTCTTGCTCCGGACCAGGTCCTGCTGCCCTTCTGTTTCGCCAGCTGTGCCTGCTGAAATGTAAGCAAAATCCGAATGTTATGTTTGTGTCATGCAGGACGAGACACATTCATAGGAGCCAAGGTCAGACTTATTTTCCTCTGATCACACTCAATAGTTGTCAGTGTCTATGAGCTGACATTACGTGTATGTTCACCGTCAGTTCCTGGATTGAGTCTGACATGGCCATCTCACGTGGATGTGTGTGGCTTGCACGACTGTATTGGCCAACCCTCAACCTGGCATTCTGGGGATCTGTGTGTCCTGCCACAGCTACATGTGCAGGTTCCAAAAGCAGTCCACCAATGGAGAACATGAAGTCCCGAATCTCAGATTATGGCCATTCATAGGGAGTCGCAGCTGTTGAAGGTCTGGACAAGTGTCATCTGCTTTGTAGCATTGTATGGGACACGACAAGTGGCGAATGTGGGTCACACATTCACTGACGCTCTGGCCTATTTTTGTAGCTAAATTGTGAGTCTAGCCTTTGGCTGTCCCCACACATGTACTGACAATCCAGTGGCACATATTGGCTTTGGTGACTGATATGGTAATGCAGTACACCGCTGAACACTGGGGGAATTTTGTGACAGCTACCTGTACATGTGAAATGTGAAACAGGCCACTGAGGCTGAGACGTCTGTCAGTGGACACCCCTTGTAAATTTAGAAGCGCTTAAGAGTGATGCAAGGATGTCAAAGTCTGTCTTGACTCCATGGCACATGATGTTTTGTCACAATTGGAACCCAAACTCTAAAAATGCAATGCAAGTCATAGCATCCAATACCCTTTGGCCTGCCATGCGCACACAGGACAGTGTCTGTACCATTGCTCATCCAATGCACACATGATTTCCTAGTGCCAATTGTAGTGGTGCGGGAAGAGCTGATTTCAGTACAAATGCACAAATATGGCTCATTTAGCCAGTTGTCATGGCGAGACTCCAACTCCCAAAATGCACTCTGCCCTGTACAGGCCATATGCCACAGTGTGCCTTTTTAAGCTTGGTTACTGCTGCATGGACACGGAATCTGTGAATTGAGGCATCGGACACACAATGGTACAGCACTGTTTCACTCACATTATACTCCCAGACACATTTAGCATATGATGCACTTACCATGTCCCTGCTGCTCATGCTCCTCCAGCTGAGCATGGAGGGTCGGCCAAGCTGATCGCAGGACCCTCCTGTACAGTGGGGATAGGCGAGGACGATGCACATGGTGCTGGGAAGACTGGCCCACCAGCTCCTCAGCCTGGTGCCGGGCCCACCGTTTTAGGTCCTCCCAGCGCTTGCGGCATGCCCTCGCACTCCTGGTGTGGACTCCCACTGCACTGCAGCGCTAAGCGATGTTGGCCCACAGCCTGGCCCGGGCTGCATTGCTCAGCTGGTGTTCAGGGTCCCCATATAGCTGAGAAAATTTGGCCAGCACCCCCTCAGCCAAGATGTCCAACTCACTTTCAGTGAAAGGGGGTGCCTTCTCTTCGTAACCCTCAGCCATTATGGGGATAATAAGAAGGATGAGAGCAGCAGGATGTCAGAGGATCTGTCTGTGATAGAGGATGACTCAGAATGAACACAAAATGGCTGCAAACTATTTCCTGTAATGTATTTCCTGCCTCCAACTTCCTGTAAAACATTTCCTGAATGAAATTATGTGTTCCGGGTCATTTTCGGAGTTTACGGCCCGTAAGCGCAGTTTCCGGTTCCAGAGCGGGAGGTCCGCACACGGGCCGTACGCTCCGTAATCGGCGCTTCCGCACACGGGCCGTACGCTCCGTAATCGGAGCTTCCGCTTTTTGGCCGCAAATTCCGAAAATGACCCGGAACATATAATTCCATACAGGAAATGTTTGACAGGGAGTGGGAGGCAGCAAATACATCACAGGAAGTAGTTGCCTGCCATTTTGTAGTCATCCAGATCCATCCACAATCTGGAATCACATCTACTGCCATCCTGCTGTTCTGTTGTGGATAAAAAAGAAAAGACAGTGCATGTGAGAATTATTTAAATGTGACAAGAGGGTGAAGTGACCATTTCAAGACATTTCTGCAGTTTCTGTTTCAGTTTCTCATGCTTTGCATTATGGTACATGTAGTCCATATTAGGTGCTCATTTGCAGAGTTGTGTGATGTGTTCCGGAACATTGTGTTTGAGAAGTGTGGATATATCACAGACAGAGGGGGGCAGAGTTACGGCTTCTGGCGCATCTCTGCTAATCAGCAGAGATGCGTCAGAAGAGTTGCGATGCATCTGCCCACCCGTGCACCAACACAGATGCGCCGCATTGATATTTCGGTGCACCGTGCTGCTCGGATGTGCAGATGCGTGACGCATCCCCCGTTGGAAAGGCGGCGCATTGCTGGAGTTGCGTCGCATGCACAACGCAGCTCCAGCAAGGCTCGGGGGTGCCCTATCCCTATGATGCTGCGTCAATCCTTACGCCTGCTTCAAGCAGGCGCAGGGTTTTGACGCAGCATGGCCTTAAAAGTGACTGAGTGAAATATTGTAGATTTTTAGGAGGCGTTTCTGCGCCCGGAAGGCCCCCCCCCTGCGCCAGAACGCCTACATGTGGCGCAGGCCTTTACAACGTGACGCATCTCCCAGATGCGTCATATAGTACATACCCCGCAGCATGGGGCTGGCTTTGCACCACCGCAGCGTCACAAAAGTGACGCAACGGCAGCGTGAAAGGGCCGCAAGTCCCACATTAATCTGCCCCATGGTGTCTGATTGACCCATTGCATCACTCACGTCGTGGGCGCATCATTTGTGGGGGAGTCACATCTGTTGATGGCACAGGGCCGACAATGCTATGGTTATGGCCTTTTCTGATTAAGAGACCCATCCTCATGAGGTCCGGCTGTGTCTCTCAGTACATGTATCATCTTGCATCTGCGGCTATAGATTCTTTTGGGACATCCACTACACTGATCGCTGACATGGGCACATGTGCTGATGCAGGCTCAACCTTTTGACAACTGTCAAGAGCTGTGATTAACATGCAGTTAGTGTGGCTTGCAAAGTTGCCTCAGGAAGGAATTTATTGACACAGTCATGTATATCCAAGTTTCATCATTGGCAACAGACAGCAATCCACATTTGGTCCATTCCACTACAGGTTGCTCATGTGAAGAACGTGGCAACAAGCTGCTCACGGACTTGCATGCCCTGACCTCGGTTATGTGCCATGGCCCGGTTTCCCAGATTCATAGGTAGCCGGGGTTCCAGCGGTATCTGTAAGCCATGCGTTAAGGCAATGTTGTGCAAGACACAACAGGCTAAAATGATCTTGCACACTACTTCTGGGGAGTACTGCAGCACCCCCCCTGTACGGTCGAGACATCTGAATCGCGACTTCAACAGACGAAAAGTGCGCTCTATGATGGCTCGAGTCCGTTTGTGTGCCCTATTGTACCTACGCTGTGGTACAGTGTCTGCACGCCTGTAAGGGGTGAGGAGATGTGGGGTGAGTGCATACCCAGCGTCACCTGAGTAGAGGGGAAAGGGCAGTTGGTTAGATTTCCCTCTTTGACTTGCACAGGACATGATCTATACTGTATTA
Organism: Triturus cristatus; assembly: GCF_964204655.1. Lineage (NCBI taxonomy): Eukaryota > Metazoa > Chordata > Amphibia > Caudata > Salamandridae > Triturus > Triturus cristatus. The sequence goes on from NC_140590.1 coordinate 215,758,157, forward strand.
CATGCATTGTCAGGTGGGCCCTGTATCTAGCTTTATGATTCTTAAAGTACTATGGTTAATTTTGGGGGGCATTCAGACATTTCAAAAACACATATTCCTCCTTTCTAACGCTTGGTACTTACCCAGTAGCCACATGTTGCCAAATTCTTCCGCAGCTATCCGCCGGGCAAGAGGTGACATGCGGAATATGAAGCTGTCATGGGTACTGCCGGGGAACACCGCATGCACATCAATGAACCTCCCACTGGCATCACAGACAGCTTGCACGTTGATGGAATGCCATCGGTGTCTATTGCAGAAGATGTGTGCAATGTGGCGGCGTGGCTGAAGGGCCACATGGGTACAGTCAATTGCACCCAGCACACGTGGAAATTGTGCAATGCGAAAGAAATCTCGTGCTGCCCTTTGTCTCAGGGCCAGTGTCGGTGGCATATGTATGTGGTGGTGGGATCTTGCAGTGATGCATCGCAGTACCTGATGCAGGCACCGCGACTGGCTCGCCTGGGATATGCCCACATGGTCACTGGAGACCCTTTGGAATGAGCCAGTGGCGAAGAAATGGAGCGCTGATAGGATCTTGAGGTATGCTGGTATTGCATGTGAGCAGCAGGTCACGGAGTCAAGTTCCTGCTCCCACTCACATACCATATCCAAGATGATTTCTGGAGGGAAACGGTACCTGGCCCTTATATCTTGACTGGACATTCCAAATAAGTTGATCCTCTGTCTGAAGATCCTCTCTGCTCTGGCTCTCCTCCTCCTCCTCCTCAAGTGGTTTTGCTGCATGGCAAGGGGCAGTGCAACAAACACATTCAGTGACATGTTGAAAGGGTTTGTGTGTGTCTGCTCTGCAGTTATACGTGCTGCCGAGCTAGGATTGGCTGGAGTGTGTCAGCTGATGCATGGTGGGGGATGGTAGGGACTTGGACAGGTTCACCCTTGGCTCACATGATCAATGGCCACCGAACCGGATTTTCCGGCCCGTAATCGGAACTTCCGGCCCTGATGCGGGATTTCCGGCCCAAGGCCGGAAGTTCCGGCCCGGGAGCGGATATTCCGCCCTCGGAGCGGACTTTCCGGCCCGCGTGCGGACGTAAGTTTAGTGGTCGTAAATGGATTCTGTGAATAGCAAAAGTCCTAAGTTCATTTTATGAATCGCAAAAGTAGTAAGTTCATTCTGTGAATACCAGAAGTACTTTGCATGTATGCTTTATTATACAGCACACATACAAAGCAGGAAATACCTTCAAATTTAGTTTTTGGACTGGAAGAGACCCTTTCAGTACAAAACCTATGCTTCAGAGAATGCCCACACCTTGCACTCTAGGACAAGGGTAAGTGCATTGTTGCATGGCTGCTAAAAGTGCACATTTTTTCCTTCCCCTCCCCTCTTTGATCAAAGGCAGTGGAGCAACTTTGGTGCAGCGTTGCCTTGTATCAAAAAATAGCAAATCTGGGCCTCAATTTCACACAATCTCATTCACTGACTGTCATTTGACTCTCTTTCGCTTTCACTCACACACACACATGCTAACACATCCAGAAATATTTTCTCACACATATGCACACTTTCTCTAAATTAAAAAGCCTCTCACTCCCAAGAACGCATAAAACATACACTTACGTCCATTTTTGTATTTACCATATCTGCTAAAATAGGCCCTAAGTGTGCTACATTTTTATTACAATACTAGTAAATAATAGGGTATGCAGCACCCCCATGTGTTCTTGGAACTGATTTTGCCACCTCATAGGCCAGGCGTCACAAATGCAGCACTATGACTTTGATAGAGTCTGCTGGGTGTACCTTTGGGAAGTACTGGGGGTAATGGGATTTGGCCCTATTTTTATCCAAACCCTGAGGAATTGTTATCAGGGAGCCTCTGCTCGAATCCTCCTAAATGGTCTACTGACCTCAGGTTTTAACATCCAGAGGGGGACCCGGCAGTGATGCCCGATCTCGCCCCTTCTATTCAATATCTATATTGAGGCACTGGCACTAGCCATCAGGTTAGATGAATCAATCTACCCCTTTAAGTCTCAACTTTACAGTTGCAAGTTAGCTCTCTACGCAGACGATTTAATATTATCCACAAATGATCCTGGGGTGGGTATTTCCCGTGTAGAGGCGCTTTTGGAAGGATTCGGTCGTTGTCAGGTTACTTAGTTAACACATCAACGACAGAGGTGATGTGCTGGAACCTAGATCAATGGCGGGAGTAACTAGCACAGAGTTAAGATACATAGGTATCTACATAGTTAAAGACCTGGAAAAAATCGCCTGGATCAATCTTAATAGAACCATCAAAGAAATTGATCGCCTCTTTAGTAGATGGAGGAATCTCCCCTTAACCATCTATGGGAAAGTCAATTTAGTAAAGATGGGTATTGTCCCGAAGCTCTCCTACCTATTTACTACTATACCCCTTGCCTTTCCACTCAAGAATATAAGTAAAGTACAGAGCAAGATGGGGAGTTTTATATGGGGGGACAAGGGGGTCAGGTTGGCCTGGAACAAATTGAGACGCAGACTCAACAAAGGGAGGGGCTGGCTCTCCCTGATATCAGTTGATACGCGGTAGCATTCCAGTTTAAAGCTATTCGGATGCTACTCGTGAAACCAGAGTACTCAGCCTGGGGAAGGTTGTTGGGAGAAATGGCTAGAACGGAAGGAGGGAGGAGGTGGTGAGGCTTTTTTATACAAGTTCGGGGCCCCAAAGTACTTAAAGCGAGTTTGCCTGAAGGTCCTGAGGGTAGCCCTGGAGACATGGTACAAAGTCAGACTCAAATGGGGGATAGGGTACTACTCGGACCTGACCCCTATTTGGGACTCACCGGGAACACCCTGTTGCCTTAGAGACAGGTTAGCACTACCTATCAAGAGAGCTGGTATAACTATCTGGTAAGACTTGGTATATTCTGAGGGGATCCATCCTTGGGAATTCCTGAGAGCTAGGATTGGCATAGGTCTTTCTAGACTTAAATATCTACAGTTGACATCATTGTTTGATGCAGAAAGAGAGGAAGAAAGAGGGAACGGAGATATTGAAAGACAGTGTCAATCCGTTTGTTCAATAAGTAAAGAGATATCAGTGTGGTATAACTTTTTACTAGAAGCTGAAGACCCGGACATTCCTCCTCCAACCACGGCTTGGAAGCAAACCCCTCTTGAATCCTCAATAGATGCCCTTTTTGAGCCCTCTCTGAAGGTACTATATAAACACATCAAACCTGCTAGTTTAAAAAAGAATCATTTTTTTGTTATTAACAGGCTTTACTACACTCCAGCAAAGATAGCCAAGTTTGCTCCAACTCCAACACCAAAATGCCCAAGATGTTTTATGCCTATAGCCAATGACCTTCACATTTTATTTGAGTGCTCTGAATTAAAAATCTTTTTGAAGGAGTTTGGTGATACTCTTCAAGACATTTTTATGTATAACTTAGATGTTAATTTGTCACTAGTCTTCTTCGGGGATGATGGTTTATTTTGTCAGTCAGCATCACAGTTTCATAGAGGGTTATTACTTTACTTGGTACTGCTAGCACGGAGAGAGGTATGTAAGAAGTGGAAAGACCCCCTTCCACCGAAAAGAGAGGACTGGCTTAAAGCCGCTTTTGCTATTGCCCACCTGGATTACAAAGGAGCAGAGGATAAGCCTATTAACATCTGGCACCCCCTTATGAGTTGGTGTCGTAACTTAAGAATATTCTAGATGGTCCTATTGAGGTTCTGGACTTTTAAGAGTCCAGAGGTGTCAGGGAAACAACGCCCAAAGACCCCTGAGTTCCTTCCTGCCTTGGTGCACAAATAAACAGAGACGCGGGCTTCTCGATGGTGGCGTCAAAGACCAAGGTTTATTTTACTGCAGGGACACAGAAGTCATAGGAACCACACAAAGGCAGAATCTACGAGACTGTTCAATTTGCAAAAAGTGGGTTGTACCTTAAATACATAAAATATGCCTTCAGGCAACATTACACAAATATCTTTCATGCCCAACCCGGTATCCCAAACAGACAATAAACATACACCAAACAATAATTAGTCGTAGGTTTTCGGTATTCAATCAAGTCTCCTTGTCAGATTTCCTTTCTTTGGCCGATCCTCCCCATCATAAAAATCGTATCCTCCCCATTGTAAAAGCCCAGAAGGAGAGGAGCAGAGCCAGGTGCAAAGGATTGAAAAGTAGGATAAGAGGTGTTTATGGATCATAAACGGGCATGGCTACCGTCTTCGGCCTCTCAGTCAGGACAATGGACGCGAGAATCAGTATAGCAGGACTGGCCGCAGGCAAGGGAGGCAGCTTGATTCTGCCTAGTCATGCAGCGTCAGCCTTTCTCGGGCTCGGGCTTACGTGTCCTTAACAAGGTGATTCTGCCGGGGTCATTGCTCGTCCATTGACTATGTGAGGGCAAGAAACAAAATGGGTGTCGTATCTAAAATGGATGCCATGGCTTTACAACAGAATGCCCTATTTCTCAGTGAATTCATGCTCGTAGCGCAGCGAAAACACTGTCATGCATATAATGGATCATTTACGGTTCATTGGTACCAAAATCGTGTCAGTACTACGATGCCGAATACACGGGTTCGGATCGCTACAGAACCTCAGACCGTCCTTTTGCCCTTACATAGGCAGTGACTTACTCTATGTCAGAGTCCATTTCTATGTTCATCAGATCACTGATATGTTGCTGGAGCATTACTCTATCTCGTGGCGTATCTCCAAAAACAGGTGGTGGTCGTCTCATGCATGTTGAAACGCAAAGGCCACATAAGGCAGGACCACACTGAACAATGAGACAGCACGAAAATAAAAATACCAACGAAACACCAGTGACTATCAGAACCTTCCATCCCCACGCAGATAACAGACTCCAGAACCATCCCATTAGTGACCAGTCACCTTCCTCTACATGAATAGAGTCAGAGATTTTGTGTAACTTAGAAATGGCCTTATATACCGTTGGCGCATTATCTGGGATAAAAACACAGCAACTCGATTGGATCATCTTACATACCCCACCTCGATCTGCTAGTAATACATCAAGGACCATACGATTCTGTAACGTCATGAGGCGATCCGCTTTGAGCTCTGCTGTCAAGTTACTAAGGGCACCCGCAGTTTCGGTAATAGTGGATTCAACTACCCGTGTTAGTTGACGTAAGTTTCTACTGTTGGCCATAGGCCCCCAGAACGGAAGGAAACCTTTGAAGAAGTCTCCTGCTTCTTGGCCAGCAGTGTCTTCCTTACTGAAAACACCTCTCACAACTCTAGTTTTGTGATAATCCGGTGCAGCAGTGTATGTCGGAGGCAACAGTTGAGCGATATATCATGAGCCTGAAAAGTCAGCAGACAGCCATGTATATGCTCTGTCTTTGCAAACAAAATAGGTGCCCTTAGCAGCTAAGAATGCAGGAGAAGACTGTGACGGGAAAACGTATGTTTCGGTACAGTCACTCTTCCCTAGTCGAGCTTTCGGATTCCTCCCATTTCCTTGCAAACAGACCTGACCTTGGTGGGGTACGACCCAGATCGGAGTCGAGCTCTTACGTTTGTTCTCACCCAAAGTAATGCCGTATTCCGTAACATTCCAACCCATGTAAACTCGTAATTCGTCCTTGGGAATAGACGGAGTGTTATTGACGTCTCTAACCATGTCAGTAATTCCCTTTACCAAGGCTCTATTAGCGGAGTTATACCTAGTGGAACGCGGAGGTCGCGGGGGATAGGTCTCTAGGGCATAGATGAACATGGTCTGAAATGCCCAGAATAATCCATTATAACTAAAAGGCAGAACCAGATAAGGGATACCCTTGTCCATGGTATGTGGTATCAAGCCACACACCCAGCAGTTCGTTGTGTTTACCACTAGTTGGTGTTGGTGCAAGAGCTGAATGAAAGTGTTATTTATAAACTCAGAGCGTCGAGCTTGCTCATGTGCAGGAAAAGGATGGAAAGAGTGAAAAGAAGCAACAGTCGGAGGAACAGAAACATGGGGAGATACTGTAGATGTAACAGGTGCAAAGATCAGCTGAATACCAAAAATAATTCCGCCTACCAGAGTTATTAAAACAATCAGAAACGTCAGAGCACATTGCATTAGGAAACATTTGCTATACAATATTTCATACAGTTTCGTCTTGCGAGCATTTATGACGTTAGCCCGTCGCAGTTCAGGAAGCTCCATCTTCTACAACCGTTCGCAACGGATGGTTTGTACCAGTTAAAAATTGCCTCTGTCTACCCTGGGGGTTCCCAAAATAAACAGAAGAAACCGACCTTGTGTCTGGTTCCCTGCAAGTTAAAACAAGGCACACGTTACGACCCTACGGTAACCCAGATGGCAAGGTGAGAGAACAACAAAAACAAAAAAGGATAAAAATTATAGAGCAAACTTCCTGACTGAATGGAATGCGAAGAGATCAAAACAGTTTTCAAAATAAAAAGGTAATTATGCAATGTTATTGGTTCATAGAATGAGAACGTAGATTATATCTGTACTTCCCAGGTCTTGTCTGATCTTGAAATAGCTGGTCTACAGGTGCAGAAATGTTCGAATCCACAGGTGACAAATGTTCACTTTGTACAACACTCTGTTCAGGGTTCGAAGGAACAGTTCCTGGTGGGGTATCAGAGTTCTGCGTTTCAGTTCGTTTGTCCGTTATGTACTCTGCATCACTGAAGGGAATGAGCCTAGGAACAGGTTCTGTCTCGGATACACCAAATCCCTGTCTAACCCAGTTGTCGTAGGGGAGTGGGAGAGGGACACGCTTCGTATGGCTAGCGTGCACCCAATTCTTTCTTCCAGCTAGGCGTACAGCAGTTCTTGTTGCCAGGAGCACATGAAACGGTCCCACAAATCTTGGCTGGAGGTTCCGGGTTCGTTCAAAATTCCGCACCACCACTTGATCACCGGGTTTCAATGTGTGGCCTGGACTCTCTGGCAGTTTAGGCAAGGATTCAAATACCTGTTGATGAATAAGGCTCAATTTAGCAGTCAGTTCAAAAAGGTAATCAATCAACATTAGATATTCGATCTGTTTGAATTCCTTTGGCCTAGGGACCCCCCAAACATTAGCAGGACGACCGAACACAATCTCATATGGGCTAAGCCCTACTCGAGAGTGTACAGTCGCTCTGGTGGAAAGTAAAACTAAAGGCAGTGCGTCTGGCCAAGATAGACCAGTAGAAGCCTGAATTTTAGCAAGTTTCAGCTTCAAGGTACCATTGTACCCTTCAACCAAACCTGCTGACTGTGGGTGATTCGCACTGTGGAATTTCTGGGTGATTCCCAGACCCGCACACACACTCTTCATAACTTTCCCTACAAACTCACTTCCATTGTCCGACCAAACAATCCGTGGCATACCATACCTGGGGAAGTACTCTTTGAGGAGGATTTTGGCCGTGGACATAGCAGTGTTATCCTTTAACGGATATGCCTCAATCCATCTTGAAAAGGCACAGACTACCACTAGGACATATTTAAGATTATTACATCTGTCCATGTGGATAAAATCCAACTGAATCACTTCAAAGGGACAAGAAGGGGGAGCAAAGTGACCAACTGGGGTTGGGGTTCCCTTGCCAGGATTATGCATCAGGCATATCATGCAATTTTTCACCACTCTTTCCGCACACTTAGTAATTCCATCATTCTTCCATACTGGAGCTAACATTTTACAGATCCCTTTCGAACTAATGTGTGCCGCTCCATGCGCCATCGTGACTACCGCAAGTACATACGCATCAGGTAACATCCAACGCTGCTGCTCAGACAAATCAACCCAACATCCACTTGAATCCATTTTACCCGTTTTCTCCTTCCATTCATTCTTCTCATTTTTAGTTGCTTCATTCTGGATTGCCTTCACACTTTCAATTGTATTCTCACACATTCCTGATTCAGCAATCCATCTTGCAGATGTTGCAACGTACATTCGACTCATCATATTCTTGGTCGTCTCTTTGGTGACCTCATCAGCAAACGCATTCCCACGGCCAACATCATCCGTAATCTTTCGATGTGCATTGCACTTCACAATCGCAACTTCATTCGGTAAAGTCAGAGATTCCAACAGATCACTCACTAACTGTCCATGTTGGATCTTAGTCCCATGGGACGTGAGAAAACCTCTTTCTTTCCACAGACGTCCAAAACTATGTGCTACGCCGAAGGCGTATTGGCTATCAGTAAACACATTCACTCTCTTTCCCTCAGCTAAAACACACGCTCTTGTTAATGCAATTAATTCTGCAGCTTGGGCAGAATTCTGACTTACTCTTGCGGTCTCAACAATCGTACTCAAAGTCGTAACTGCATACGCGGCCGTCACATCACCATTCTGTAGTTTAAAACATGAACCATCGACGTATAAAGTGCCATCTGGATCTAGTAACGGAGTATCTTTTAAATCAATCCGACCTTTTGTCTCTTCCTCAGTTCTAAAACAACAATCATGGGGCTCTGAATCACTCGACTATTGAGTAGTCGGCAACAGCGTTGCTGGATTCAATATGTTGCATCGCTTAATCTGAATGTGACTTGCCAAAAGCGTCAGCTCATAGCCTGATAGTCTAGCACTGGTGAGGTGCTGAGTTTTCGTTCGATTCATGAGTGTATCCACAGCATGTGGAACCATGACTACTAACATATTGTTCATGACTAGTCCAGCAGACTGACGAATAGACATTGCAGCTGCTGCTGTAGCTCTCAAACAACTTGGCAATGCTCTGGCTACCGGATCTAATGTGGATGAGAAATATGCACAAGGTCGCTGTTTGTCACCAAATTGTTGCGTTAAAACACTCAACGCACAACCTTCTCTTTCATGGACATATAAAGTAAACGGTTTACTGTAGTCAGGAGTACCCAACACAGGAGCTGAACACAGCGCATCATGTAAGTCGGAGAAGCTCTGTTGGCATTCATCAGACCATGGCAAAGGGCTCGGAACACCTTTTCCAGTCAGGGCTACCAATGGTTTTGCCATGAGAGAAAAATTTGGATCCATTGCCTGCAGTATGACGTAATACCCAAGAACGCACGCACTTCTCTCTGTGTGCTTGGTACAGTCATCTGCAAAATTGCTTTGATTCTCTCTGGGGTCAACCTTCTTCCCTCCTTTGACAAAAGATGACCTAAGTAGGTCAATTCTTGGCAACAATATTGCAGTTTAGAAGGTGAAACCTTGTGATGTAAGTCTGACAAATGACGTAATAAAGAAATTGTAGCTGTTTTGCAAGTTTCCTTGTCATCAGCAGCCAGTAAAAGATCATCTACGTATTGGATCAGAGCAACACCAGGAGGAAGTACAAGAGCATCTAATTGACTTTTTAATGCTTGGCTGTAAATTGAAGGGCTCTCACAATAACCTTGTGGAGCGCGCTTGAACCTGAAACTGCGACCTCCTAAGGAGAAACCAAAAATGTCTCTACTTTCCTCGGCTATCGGAATGCTGAAAAAGGCATTCTTCAAGTCGATCACTGTAAACCATGAGGCTGAGGCAGGAATCAACGTCAATAATGCAGTGATATCTGGTACCACAGGAAACTGTGGAATCACTATTTTGTTAACCTCTCTGAGGTCAATCACAAATCTGTAGATTGGAGGTTTGGAAGGGTCAGTGCGTTTCAAAATCGGCAGAACAGGACTATTGCAGACATTTCCTCTAGTTTCCTCTATCACGTCTTTCTGTATCAAGTCTTTCACGATCAGTAAAAGTGCACGTTCACCTTCATTTGAAATCCGATACTGTGGGATTCGTGGGAATTTAACATTCGCTTTCAGACTTACCACATAAGGGGGAATTTCCAAAAGACCTACATCATTAGGGCCAGTCGCCCAAAGAGTATCAGGGAGAGAACGCAGCTCCGGTGGGAGCTTATCCATCGACATGTACATTGGAGAAATGACTCTCTTACCCAATGTAAGCTGTACTACCGAAGGAGAACAGTACAGTGTCGCATGCAGGCGTTTCAACAGATCTAAACCAAGCAGATTCTCATTACAACCAGTTGTTAGAATAAGGGGTGCTTCCAGTTCGCATGGCCCAACAGAAATTGACAAAGGACTAGAAACAGGATTGTGAACAGGGGCGCCTGAGAAACCTACTGAAGTGTTCGTTAAGCCAGACAAAGGTGCGCCAGGGAGTTTCGCATGCATAATTGAACTTTTTGCCGCACCAGTATCCAACAGAAACGGTTCGACCACGCCTGATGTAACTACTGCGACATAAGGTCCACTCTGATCAACTGGAACTGATACTACTCCCTCTCTTTGCCTGTGGCTGTCCTAGTACTCACTTTTCTGAATGTCTTCATTATTTTCATAGTAATCCTCAACATGATACTGTGGAGATCTACCTGGTTGCGTAGATTGTACATTTCGCTGATCGAAATAATTTGATGGGCGATCAGCCTGTGGAGTCATTGTACCATGTCCTCTACCTCTAGGAGCTTGCATAAACCCACCACTACCTCTCTGAGCTGGGACACCACTGGTCTGTGCGTGCAGTACTGGACTCTCGTTCTTATAATTGCCCTCCTTTTTACAATAGGCACACTGATTCCACGCTAACTGTTGTCGGGGAAAACCATAATTAAATCTTTGGGACGTCCCTTGCTGGAATTGTGGCTGTTGCTGAAACTGGGGTCGCTGCTGTGAATCTGACTAACTTGAGCGAGGCGGGAATGCCTGTTGCAAAAGAACTTTAGTTTTTAAATCTTTCGTTTTCTTTTCTGACTTTTCTTTCTCTTCTTTCTCTCTATTCTCGTAATACTGAGCAGTTGCAAGTATCTGTGCTGTCGTCGACACTGCCCATGCACTCTCAGAATCCTTTAACTTGTTACTAAGCTCAGGCAGTAAATTAAACACAAACTTGTCGATAAACAACCTCTGACCTCCTTCAGTACTCATATCTTGCCCACTGTGGTCTACGAAGGTCTCTTCAAATCTAGTGAAGAAGTCAGAGACGCTTTCGTCCTTCTTTTGCTTGCATGCTGATAGTTTATCCCAATTAACTCGTAACGCTGGCATCAGCGTTTTCATCAGAATAATTATTCTGCCAGGTAAAGCAGCAATCAGAGGTTCAGGTTTAGCACCACCAACTTGTTGCGTGTCTGCCGCTACAATAGCTGGCCAATCACCTCCTAAGGCGACTGGGTGATTCTCATGGCGAATCTTGGCCCATATAGGCTGTGGCACTACATTGCCAAATAGCATTTCGATGTCTGCCAAATTCATGACACACGCTTGAACCGTCTGCGTTAACTCTTTATAGTAACCAGCAGGATTCTTACGCGGGTCCGGCAATGCCTGTTTTACTGCTAACACTTTGGCCCGTTTCCAAGGGATGTGAATCCACACTCTATGGAAATGCGCCGGAGCAGCTGCAATACCATGAGCCGCATCAGCTTGAACTGCTTCACGCCATATCGGCGGAACTTCCCTCATCGGATACTGACCTCGTCTTTTCCTCGTAATCGGAGAACCATCAAAGTTCCTTGGTGCTCGAAGAGGAGAATCATCCCTATAAGCTAAAATCAGTTCTATCGCTTCCCTTACTTCTGAACCTATCACCATTCCTGCGGCGAACTTTTGCTGAATATTTATCAAATCAGAGGGGACGGAATCTGAGTCATCATCATCATCCCATTCCTCACGCAAAAAGGAACACATCACGTCAAAGACATAACGCTGAGTTGGTTCATTCCATTGCATAAATGTATCTGCCACTCTTCGTGCATCATACTTCGCAGGTTTCGACATCCACCTAAAAGCTGTCGAATCTAACATTTCTCGTTCCTGAGGACCAGGAAACTGGCTATGTCTCTGTGTAGAGTCAGAAACGGGGGTCCCAATTAAAGACCTATAGAGAGGAGTTAAGATATTAGTTACAGAGTCGGTTATTTTCCGACGAACAGAAAGCGGAGGCAGAATGTTTACAGAGTTCGGGAACAGGGAAGCTGGAGCAGATGAAATGGTAAGGGTGGGAGTAGTAGGTAAAGCAGCTTGCGAAACGACAGGCACAGGCGGAATAGGCAACCCAGGAAGAGGGGGTGCCGAAGGAACATTAACCACAGGAAGAACAGGGGCTTGAATCAAAGGAAGTGGAGCAACTATTCCAGGCTGACCAGCAGCTGGCTGCACAACAGGTAGTAACTGTGGTGCTGTATTACCCTGTGCATATGGTGGAGGTGATCTCAACAGATAAGACAACAGAGGATCTTTTTCGGGGTCCTCTATCGGCTTAGCAGGACAAGATGGCAAGACAGGATAGCATTTATCAATCGCCAAATTATGTTTTCTATTCGCCATCTCTATTGTTTTCTCAGTCTCGTTGACATGTAACTGTCTAGCAGACTCAATTAATGTCAACCCTTTCTCTTTCTGTTCCTTCTTCATCTTCCTAATTTCTCTCTGTTTAGCTTCTTTACGCCATACGCGAAAAGAATCAAACATTGCCGGCCGGGCTTTCTTTTTAAACAACTTCATCTCTAGATTGTCTAGAATTTCGCTTTCGAAGCTACCGTGCGGTGGCCAACTAAGGACACCATCTTTCCTGGTGTAACGGACCCATACTTCATTATAAGCGATAGGACCTACACCGTGTTTACAATAGAGCTCATATGTAGGAGTTCCAATTGGAGGAACCGAACACGGATCCTCCAACCGGGAATCCCCGTTGCAACTTAACCAGGACAGGAAACAATTACTACTGTTAGTCATTATAAACTAAGGACAGATTCCAACAAAAATGCGCAAAGAACTTAGGCCTACCAAATGAACCAATACCAAAACAAAGATTATCTTAACAAGAGCAACCAATGATAATCTACGAATTCAAAAACAAACATATCCAGGGAACAAAACAAGAGCAACAAAGCACAACCCACTTAATACTTAACTGAAATGCGGAAGACGTCACCAAGGAGAACCCATCTACGTCTCGCCGTACTAAGGTCTGCACCTCGGGTCCAAGACAGGGCGACAGTCAGGGCAGCGGTCCTCTGTAGCCGTCCAGGAACGGGAACCCTCGTGGAAGAGATCGTCGGGCCACTTTTACGACATACAGGGATCGATGAAGCGGGGTACTTCCCTCCGGAATCTTCACACGAAGCTCCTCGAAATTTTCAGGCTTTGGACCGGTACCGGATGACGTCGCCCCACATTGGGCGCCAATTTGAGGTTCTGAACTTTTAAGAATCCAGAGGTGTCAGGGAAACACCACCCAAAGACCCCTGAGTTCCTTCCTGCCTTGGTGCACAAATAAACAGAGACGCGGGCTTCTCGATGGTGGCGTCAAAGACCAAGGTTTATTTTACTGCAGGGACACAGAAGTCATAGGAACCACACAAAGGCAGAATCTACGAGACTGTTCGATTTGCAAAAAGTGGGTTGTACCTTAAATACATAAAATATGCCTTCAGGCAACATTACACGAATATCTTTCATGCCCAACCCGGTATCCCAAACAGACAATAAACATACACCAAACAATAATTAGTCGTAGGTTTTCGGTATTCGATCAAGTCTCCTTGTCAGATTTCCTTTCTTTGGCCGATCCTCCCCATCATAAAAATCGTATCCTCCCCATTGTAAAAGCCCAGAAGGAGAGGAGCAGAGCCAGGCGCAAAGGATTGAAAAGTAGGATAAGAGGTGTTTATGGATCATAAACGGGCATGGCTACCGTCTTCGGCCTCTCAGTCAGGACAGTGGACGCGAGAACCAGTATAGCAGGACTGGCCTCAGGCAAGGGAGGCAGCTTGATTCTGCCTAGTCATGCAGCGTCAGCCTTTCTCGGGCTCGGGCTTACGTGTCCTTAACAAGGTGATTCTGCCGGGGTCATTGCTCGTCCATTGACTATGTGAGGGCAAGAAACAAAATGGGTGTTGTATCTAAAATGGATGCCATGGCTTTACAACAGAATGCCCTATTTCTCAGTGAATTCATGCTCGTAGCGCAACGAAAACACTGTCATGCATATAATGGATCATTTACGGTTCATTGGTACCAAAATCGTGTCAGTACTACGATGCCGAATACACGGGTTCGGATCGCTACAGAACCTCACTATGATTACATCAAGTTCCCTCGCAAACGGGACCGGTCGGGTCGGATCATAACATCGGCTTCATAAGATCCGCAGAGGCTTATTGGTGAGATGAGGACAAAAACATTTTTTTTAAATGCAGCACTATGGGCCACAATGCGCAGGCCAGGGGTTGAAGCTATGACCTCTCGTGAGCCCTAAGTGTCATCCATTACACGCAGCCTGCGCACTAATGTGTACGCATTTGCACACATGTTCACATATACCCAGCTCTGTACCCCTTACTCTAGTGGCTTCACAGGAGCCTTATCTTCTAAAAGGCAGACACTGGTGGTAAACAGGTGTGGTCCAATTACCATGTGATTACTGTGGGTGAGACTGGAGTAGAGTGGCACGCCCATAGTGAAGGTCGAAAGCAGGGTTATTAAAAGTGAAAAAATAATCTCACTACACCTGCATAACAATATCGATATTAGTGGGTGATAACAAAAATCTCTAATGATTAATGTCGCCCTTTGAGGTAATTTATTTTCCCTTGTGAACGCAGGGATGGAATAGGGTGACCAACCATCCGTAATTTTCACGGACCGTCTGTTATTTTAGTATGATGTCTGTAAGGTATCCGTAATTCGGGGTCCCCAAATTACGGCGCCTTACAGACATCATACTAAAATTAAATTGAGGAATTTCAGGAAGGTATGCTGTTCCTCTATGAGAGGCCCCATGAGTTTAAAAGTTTCCTCTCTGGGCTTCTCTCACTTATCTTTTAATCTGCAGCAGCCCCTCCCAAACCTCGCAAAGACTGTGGACTGGCCAATTGTCATTGTGAGACTGCAGTCCATTATTACAGATAGAATGACAATGGGCCCTATTATAGTGACAGCATGTGGTGTGCCTTCTCCTGCACAAATCTTGATTGCAGAAAGGGCCTGATGTGGCTTTGCAAAGCGGCGCGCATACTGAAAAACTATGAGGTGCACGGTTGTCTCAACCTCATATAAACTTATTTTGACTTGTACTTAGTTTGGTTGTCTATTTACTTATATACTATTGTGCGACATCCTCTGATATGTCTGTAAAACGTATGTTTTGTCCCAAATTTTTGTCCTGAATTATGACCTTCTGTTCTGAATTTCTGTCCTGAATTTTGACACTTTGTCCTGAATTTTTACTCTGACCGTCAATGAATTTGCACCCATGCCAGTTGGTCACCCTAGGAAGGGGGCCTGCAAGGGACAGCAGAGGCCTCGCTCCTGCGTTTGCATTTCTTCAAGGAAAACGTTCCTAAAGGAGCAACTGTCCCTTAAAGGGACACAGGATGCTTTTGAAAATGTTCACTTTCAAAGAAATACATGGGGGAGCATGAAACAGGCCCCTGGACCACCAGCTGGTCCCCACAAGGCCGCCTACGAGTGAGAGTAGTTTGTTTCCCATCGCCCCACGCAGCAGCCGCCCCAGTTGCTAGTTCTTAATATCTGCAAATGTTTTCAAGCGTTCGGAGTGACTACAAATGACTATCTCTGTCCCCACATTTTTTAAATGCCCACTTTCCCCAGTGGCTGCAGTATTAGAGGACTTGGGATCATTGCCGCTGATAGAGGCCTGGGTGTTCTCTTTGTGTCATCCTGTTCTCAGCCTCCCCAGTGTAGCTGGGGAACGGAGTCTATCAGCCTGCAGCAGCCTCGTGCAAGGTTAGTGGCTGTTTCTGCAGTTCCCTCATGTTCGGTTAATGCTGAGATAATCAACTACCCTCACACACTTAGACAACGCAGGGGAAAGGGAATATTAATCCATTTCATCCTAAGCAATGTAACTGTGGTGGGGGCAATGGGATACCATCTCTGGCAAGTCAAGGACGAGAACATCATTCCAACCTATATTTCTGCAAGGCGTGAGGTGCAAGAACTCTAACCGGCTGCTCGTTTAGGCCAAGAAGTGTTTGCAAATGTAAGCAGTGTGTTTGTAACACTCCTCTCCCTCACCTTGTCCTGTAAAGTGAATGTTGTAATTTTGTTGTGAGTTCGCAGCCTGAATGACAGACTGTGTAGAGATGGTGAAGAGGGGCTGTCCAAGGACATACAATTATGCGCCATGAAGCCTTGCCTCTCTATGGGCTGCTTCATTTTGTTTTCGCTTTCTTCCGAAGCTTCAAGAACTGTGAGGGGTGATTAACGTCTAATATGTCCCTAAAGAACACAGGGACCTTTTTAGGTCTCGCCTGACCCAGCGCATACACCCCTCAATGGTCAGTTCTCTGTGATTTGAATTTTAAACCTGTGTATGCTATCATATTTCAGTATTTGTATAGCGCATTTCTGCCGTTGATATGACCTCAAAATGCTATGGGCAATCTGGAGCATGGCATTCACACTGTTCTGTGCTTTCTCGATATCCGTAGTGCGTATCCAGGTGTATCGCTGTATTTGGCTTCCATTACATTTAAAATATTGGCGCAGTGAAAATAGCAGTAAACACCCTCCCTGCTCCCACTATTCCCTGCCGCGCTCCTTCAACCATCTGCACCTCCCTAACGCTGAGAACTCCACGTCCTCTGCCTGCAGCAACAGTCAGCGGCAGTAACAGGGCAGATCTACATTCCTGAAAGGCGCAGATTTTCAGCCCGCAGGTTATCCGTGCAGGCTCTCGAGGTGTTGGATAAGGCCGAGCGCTAGAATAGTGCGCGCCGCCATTATGGTGGTAGGAGGTGGGAGCAATCTCACCTCCTGTGTGGGTACCATAGGCGGGGTACGGAGGGGCGTGAACCGGAAGCACTTTAGTGCTTCTGGTTCACTAGGGAACCTAACTTTGGGGGGTATGATCAGTTTACTCCGGCCTGGCCCGTGCCTCCCCTTAAAAGGGGGGTGCGGGGAGCAGAACAATCTCTTGTTCTTTGCTCCCCGCAGGCACAGCACCCGGGCCACCAGCGGCCCGTAATTTGTTTAACCCACCCACCATCCCCTAAAGCCGGCGTTTGCAATATGTTTCTCGGTAATGTATTGGTTTTGTTCTTTTAACTTTCATTGCAGGTATCTCAGGAGAGAAGATTAAATGTAAATATGATGATTTGGTAAATTTGTAATAAAAGTGTCGATATTTGTAATTATGTCAGTACAGGATTTTTTTATGCAGAGTCTAGGTAGTTAAATATGTAACATTTATTGAAATCTCAGTACATGAATTTTGGTTTCAGGCAATAATGTCGTATTTAGTTGTGTGTGTCTCCGGTAAGGCAGTAAGGTCATGATTGTTAAGCATAGTCTTCGGTCCTTAGCGGTCAGAACCATGTAACTCCAGGGGCAGTGACAGACGGTAGGTAGGCTTTCGCGGTGCGGGTGCCGGGGGAGACACTCTTCCCAGTGGGCCTGTGGCCACCCTTGCACGCGCATGCGCATCAGAGCGCAAGTATGCAGAATTTTGCAGCCCCATTTATGGAGTTTAAGGCACAGGGCTTGGGGGGCCCGGGGGAGAATATCCGTCCGATAAGCTGTACCCCCTGCGCATGCGCAAGCCTACTCCGGCAGAGTAAATTGTAGTTTGCTGGGATTCTAGAGGCTGCCGGTCATTGACCTTGCCGTAGGCTCTAGAGGGGACACGCAGAAAGTGAATATATGCATTGTTAGAGTTACAGTAGGTGTGTCGTGTGTATTAGCGTTTAAGTTTAGCCACGTTACATCATCTGTCTAACAATGTATCCGGACTTTCTGCATAATTATACATAATGTGAATAAATAATTTTTTTAAATTTTGTAATAAATATGGCCGGGGGTTACTCATCCTAACCCAAAAAGTAAAGTTGGTGTGGTCTTATTAATTGCCTTGAAGAAGGGAGGGAAACCCCATCCGTGCAAGTGTGGCGGGTACAAAAGGTAAATAGGGGATTCGGGGAGTACCAGGCCATATGGATAAGGCCGAGAGCTAGAATAGCGCGTGCCGCCATTATGGCGGTCGCACCGGTCCCCAGGGGCTAGTAGGAGGTGGGAGCAATCTCTCCTCCTGTGTGGGTACCATAGGTGGGGTACGGGGGCCGTGAACCGGAAGCACTTTAGTGCTTCCGGTTCACTAGGGCACCTAACTTTGGGGGGTTTGACCAGTTTACTCCGGCCTGGCCCGTGCCTCCCCTTAAAAGGGGGGTGCGGGGAGCAGAACAATCTCTTGTTCTTTGCTCCCCGCAGGCACAGCACCCGGGCCACCAGCGGCCCGTAATTTGTTTAACCCACCCACCATCCCCTAAAGCCGGCGTTTGCAATATGTTTCTCGGTAATGTATTGGTTTTGTTCTTTTAACTTTCATTGCAGGTATCTCAGGAGAGAAGATTAAATGTAAATATGATGATTTGGTAAATTTGTAATAAAAGTGTCGATATTTGTAATTATGTCAGTACAGGATTTTTTAATGCAGAGTCTAGGTAGTTAAATATGTAACATTTATTGAAATCTCAGTACATGAATTTTGGTTTCAGGCAATAATGTCGTATTTAGTTGTGTGTGTCTCCGGTAAGGCAGTAAGGTCATGATTGTTAAGCATAGTCTTCGGTCCTTAGCGGTCAGAACCATGTAACTCCAGGGGTAGTGACAGCCGGTAGGTAGGCTTTCGCGGTGCGGGGGCCGGGGGAGACACTCTTCCCAGTGGGCCTGTGGCCACCCTTGCACGCGCATGCGCATCAGAGCGCAAGTATGCAGAATTTTGCAGCCCCATTTATGGAGTTTAAGGCACAGGGCTTGGGGGGCCCGGGGGAGAATATCCGTCCGATAAGCTGTACCCCCTGCGCATGCGCAAGCCTACTCCGGCAGAGTAAATTGTAGTTTGCTGGGATTCTAGAGGCTGCCGGTCATTGACCTTGCCGTAGACTCTAGAGGGGACACGCAGAAAGTGAATATATGCATTGTTAGAGTTACAGTAGGTGTGTCGTGTGTATTAGCGTTTAAGTTTAGCCACGTTACATCATCTGTCTAACAATGTATCCGGACTTTCTGCATAATTATACATAATGTGAATAAATAATTTTTTTAAATTTTGTAATAAATATGGCCGGGGGTTACTCACCCTAACCCAAAAAGTAAAGTTGGTGTGGTCTTATTAATTGCCGTGAAGAAGGAAGGGAAACCCCATCCGTGCAAGTGTGGCGGGTACAAAAGGTAAATAGGGGACTCGGGGAGTACCAGGCCATATGGATAAGGCCGAGAGCTAGAATAGCGCGCGCCGCCATTATGGCGGTCGCACCGGTCCCCAGGGGCTAGTAGGAGGTGGGAGCAATCTCTCCTCCTGTGTGGGTACCATAGGTGGGGTACGGGGGCCGTGAACCGGAAGCACTTTAGTGCTTCCGGTTCACTAGGGCACCTAACTTTGGGGGGTTTGACCAGTTTACTCCGGCCTGGCCCATGCCTCCCCTTAAAAGGGGGGTGCGGGGAGCAGAACAATCTCTTGTTCTTTGCTCCCCGCAGGCACAGCACCCGGGCCACCAGCGGCCCGTAATTTGTTTAACCCACCCACCATCCCCTAAAGCCGGCGTTTGCAATATGTTTCTCGGTAATGTATTGGTTTTGTTCTTTTAACTTTCATTGCAGGTATCTCAGGAGAGAAGATTGAATGTAAATATGATGATTTGGTAAATTTGTAATAAAAGTGTCGATATTTGTAATTATGTCAGTACAGGATTTTTTAATGCAGAGTCTAGGTAGTTGAAATATGTAACATTTATTGAAATCTCAGTACATGAATTTTGGTTTCAGGCAATAATGTCGTATTTAGTTGTGTGTGTCTCCGGTAAGGCAGTAAGGTCATGATTGGTAAGCATAGTCTTCGGTCCTTAGCGGTCAGAACCATGTAACTCCAGGGGCAGTGACAGCCGGTAGGTAGGCTGTCGGGGTGCGGGGGCCAGGGGAGACACTCTTCCCAGTGGGCCTGTGGCCACCCTCGCACGCGCATGCGCATCAGAGCGTAAGTATGCAGAATTTTGCAGCCCCTGTTTATGGAGTTTAAGGCACAGGGCTTGGGGGGCCCAGGGGAGAATATCCGTCCGATAAGCTGTACCCCCTGCGCATGCGCAAGCCTACTCCGGCAGAGTAAATTGTAGTTTGCTGGGATTCTAGAGGCTGCCAGTCATTGACCTTGCCGTAGGCTCTAGAGGGGACACGCAGAAAGTGAATATATGCATTGTTAGATTTACAGTAGGTGTGTCGTGTGTATTAGCGTTTAAGTTTAGCCACGTTACATCATCTGTCTAACAATGTATCCGGACTTTCTGCGTAATTATACATAATGTGAATAAATAATGTTTTTTAATTTTGTAATAAATATGGCCGGGGGTTACTCACCCTAATCCAAAAAGTAAAGTTGGTGTGGTCTTATTAATTGCCTTGAAGGAGGGAGGGAAACCCCATCCGTGCAAGTGTGGCGGGTAAAAAAGGTAAATAGGGGACTCCGGGAGTACGAGGCCATATGGATAAGGCCGAGAGCTAGAATAGCGCGCACCGCCATTATGGTGGTCGCACCGGTCCCCAGGGGCTTGTAGGAGGTGGGAGCAATCTCACCTCCTGTGTGGGTACCATAGGTGGGGTACGGGGGCCATGAACCGGAAGCACTTTAGTGCTTCCGGTTCACTAGGGCACCTAACTTTGGGGGGTTTGACCAGTTTACTCCGGCCTGGCCTGTGCCTCCCCTTAAAAGGGGGTTGCAGGGAGCAGAACAATCTCTTGTTCTTTGCTCCCCGCAGGCACAGCACCCGGGCCACCAGCGGCCCGTAATTTGTTTAACCCACCCACCATCCCCTAAAGCCGGCGTTTGCAATATGTTTCTCGGTAATGTATTGGTTTTGTTCTTTTAACTTTCATTGCAGGTATCTCAGGAGAGAAGATTGAATGTAAATATGATGATTTGGTAAATTTGTAATAAAAGTGTCGATATTTGTAATTATGTCAGTACAGGATTTTTTAATACAGAGTCTAGGTAGTTGATATATGTAACATTTATTGAAATCTCAGTACATGAATTTTGGTTTCAGGCAATAATGTCGTATTTAGTTGTGTGTGTCTCCAGTAAGGCAGTAAGGTCATGATTGGTAAGCATAGTCTTCGGTCCTTAGCGGTCAGAACCATGTAACTCCAGGGGCAGTAACAGCCGGTAGGTAGGCTGTCGGGGTGCGGGGGCCGGGGGAGACACTCTTCCCAGTGGGCCTGTGGCCACCCTCGCACGCGCATGCACATCAGAGCGCAAGTATGCAGAATTTTGAAGCCCCCGTTTATGGAGTTTAAGGCACAGGGCTTGGGGGGCCCGGGGGAGAATATCCGTCCGATAAGCTGTACCCCCTGCGCATG
Source organism: Triturus cristatus (assembly GCF_964204655.1). NCBI lineage: Eukaryota > Metazoa > Chordata > Amphibia > Caudata > Salamandridae > Triturus > Triturus cristatus. The sequence continues at coordinate 215,779,532 of NC_140590.1, forward strand.
CGCAAGCCTACTCCGGCAGAGTAAATTGTAGTTTGCTGGGATTCTAGAGGCTGCCAGTCATCGACCTTGCCGTAGGCTCTAGAGGGGACACGCAGAAAGTGAATATATGCATTGTTAGATTTACAGTTGGAGTGTTGTGTGTATTAGCGTTTAAGTTTAGCCACGTTACATCATCTGTCTAACAATGTATCCGGACATTCTGCGTAATTATACATAATGTGAATAAATAATGTTTTTTAATTTTGTAATAAATACGGCCGGGGGGTTACTCCCCCTAATCCAAAAAGTAAAGTTGGAGTGGTCTTATTAATTGCCTTGAAGGAGGGAGAGAAACCCCATGCATGCAAGGCCGGCGGGTACAAAAGGTAAATAGGGGACTCGGGGAGAACCAGGCCATATGTCTTCCACAGTGTACTCGTGCGGCTGCTAGCAACAGGCTGTGTGTGTTCCTTTCATCCCCATAGGCAGCAGGGGAGGAGTGTGCAGGACTCAGATTGTTTTAACTCATTCTGGCATTCTCTGCTGCAGGGAAATCATGTGTGTCCAGCCCCTTGTTTCCTACTTTCCGGACGCACACACCAGCAGCATATCCAGCATAATCCATTATAAAGGACCGTGAGTCAGATCAACAACGGTGGTAACATGCCGCTAAAGCGGCGATAATGTTACCGCTGTTGTTGATAATATGGCCCTCACAACCCTGGGACTTCAGGTTTCTGGATGAGAAAGACTTTCACCAGCCTCTCACCATCTCCAGGGTAAATTAAGTGCATAATAGACCCATTCTTGCAGGCACGGAATGCCCTGCTTCTGTGCCTGGCGTCCATTCTTATCTCTGCTTTACAGGCCCTCCTTTTATTCCTGGTAAAAAAAATAAATACAGAGTTTGCTTACCACATCAAGTCTTCTGCCATGGGGTGCTTCAAAATATTCAGATTTCTGAATGTCGATAACTCTCGCTCACTTCCCCTCTCGTCTATATCTCCTCCATATCCACCACCGGCCGCTTATTTTATCTTTAACAAGCGCCACTTTAGGTTGCATATTGCCTTTCTCTGCCTAAAAAAGCCTGCTAGATCTGGGAAAGATTCAACAAAAGCCCAGGCTCTTTGTTATCTCAGTAATGTGATAATTACTCCATTAGTTAGGAGAGAGGAAAGACCTCTTTCTGTGTCCCCAGGTAAATGGCTGCACACAACCACACACACACAACCACACACACACACAAAACCACATACACACAACCACACACACAAACACACACACACACACAAAACCACACACATACAACCACACACACACACAACTACACACACACACACACACAACCACACACACACACACACAACCACACACAACCACACACACATAAACACACCCAACCACACACACACAACCACACACACAAACACACACACAAGCACACACACACAACCACAACCACACACAACCACACACAACACCACACACACACAACCACACACACAACCACACACAAAACCACACACACAAACACACACACACACACACAACCACACACACACACAACCACACACACACACTCAACCATACACACACACAACCACACACATAAACACACCCAACCACACATGCACACAACCACACACACACAACCACACGCACACACAACCACACGCACACAACCACACACACACAACCACACACACACAACCACACACACAACCACACTCAAAACCACACACAAGACCACACACAAAACCACACACACAACCACACACACAACCACACACATACAACCACACACACACACACAACCACACACACACAACCACACACACACTCAACCACACACACACTCAACCTCACACAACCACGCACACACCCAACCACACACACACCCAACCACACACGCACACAACCAAACACACACAACCACACACACACAACCACACACACAACCACACACACACACAACCACACCTCGGGAAAGTTTGGGGAGTCACCCCCAACTTTGAAACCACTTGGAGTTGCAGAGTGTGTGCTGTACACATGGCAATGCCTTGACACAGCGGACTGTTGCAAGGAATGCTTTGAGCCTCGGAGGCTGACAGACCTCAGTCTGTGCATTAGTTCACCCCGTCTTGGCGCTGCATGAAAACAGGGTGTCCACTGTCCAGCATGAAGTGAGACATTGTGATCGGGGCTGGAGATGCTATTTAGCAATCTGCTTATAAGATTGTGTTTCATTTATGGCATTAAACATAAAGGAGCACTGGCAATGCTGATACAATGGATTTCATTTTGAGTAGTGACTAAAACTTTTAAAAAGCCGGCAGTACTGAAACAAGCATTTGCAATGCAATAGGTCTTGCATTTGCAAAAGTTTAAGCTATTGGCATTGTTCATGACAATGCCTTTTTTATCTATTTTATAAAACAAACACATAAATAAATGCCATTATCATTTACAATGCAAATAGCTAGTGTTGCATTATTATTAGCAATGCCAACTGCTCACACTTTTATAATGCGAGACCTATTGCATTGCAAATGCTTGTTTCATTTTCTGTTAGTCATGATTAATTATCCGGTTTTTACTTCATATTATTTTCAATGAAGAAAATACAGAAAAAACGCAACAGCACAGTATGCGGAACAACCTTCACACCGTAATGCAAGCAGCACACTGGACTCTGGAGGTGGGGACGGAAGGGGAATGGCCGAGTAAATCATTATTTCTGCAGTGATCAGAACTTCTTTGCAGAAGTAGAGCACTGACAGTGAAATGCTGCTTTTCTCACCAAGACGACTGGCCAACAATGTCCCAAAGCATGAACAGTCACCGAATGAGGAAAAGGCGGTGCCCTCAGTTTGGTGGGCGTTCCATCGGGATTATTTGCAGAGACCATTGCTAATGGAAAAACCACTGTTATTTTAGAAACATTACAGCACAGACAGACAGACAGATATTTTTGACAGTAAATTCTAAAGATATATTCATTATTTATCTAAAACCATTGTTAACAAACACAACATGATCCACGTAGATGTGCTGAGGCTAAGGCACGTCTTACCAGAGGAGCTCCGCAGACCCTCGACCACTTGCAGAAATAATAAAAATAGACCGCGATGAACAGAGGCACATGGATGACTCAGGGGCCCAGCATCCGACGGGTGTCTTCAAGTAAGGTTCAAGAATGATGAGGGAATGAATGCACGAAAGATATTCACAAGACCCGCCTGTTCCTGAAACGGCGGCTTTTAGAGAAGTGCTAAAGCAGAGCGATATATTTGGAGGACGTCTGATGGTCAAGAGAGTGTGCGTGAGACAGCCAGTAAAGAGGGCATGGCCACATCCTGCTGCACGTGACGCAGCGGCTTGGAGCTGAGATCTCGGCAGTGTTATGAGTTTTGATACAAATACACAAGTGATGTTCACATGTTTAGTTTCTATAGATCTACGTTGGTGGAAATATCTTTCTTGTGCGTACAAAATGCTTCTGGCAATAAACTGTGAAGGATGCGCGGGAGAGACGTAGTCCCTTTGTGGACGTTGGTGCTCCCACGGTGGACCCATCTCTCTATTCTGTTAAATCCTGTACATTAGAATGAAGCCGCAACATTCTCAATAAGAACGACAGACACGGGCTAACGTTCAAAAGTTTTAGTTAAAGAATATACGAGCAGAAATATATCAGTCAGGTTAGTATATAGTCCTATCATTATAGGTACAAAGAAATCAGTAAAGTTCAGCAGGAGATCCAGCATGGATTTACTTTCTAAAAGTGGAAAAAGGTGAGACCCCTAAACAGATGAAACAGGTTATTTTATAGGCCTTTTTGCAAAGGATTTCATACATTCTCTGCAAAGTACATGGTTCCCAGGATATGCACCAATGGGGAACAAGAAAGAAGAAACATTATACTACAGAATACATTCTAAGATTCTCTCATATTACCATTAAATAAGATGCAGAGTCTATTCAGGTGGCACAACTTGATACATAGTATGTCATTCAGAATGGGACAACCTGGTTGCCCTTGAAGAGGTACATTGAGTGCAGTGTGACTTGGAAAGACTCAGACTTCTCAGTATAAAGGTCACATGTCTTTGATACAGCAAGGAAACAACATTGGGGATGATCATGTGGTGCATTAAGACGTCACATTCAAGATGGAAGAAAACATGAATTTGGCTTATGTTAGCATAAGCTTGATTTCTCACACATTGAACACCACAATTCAGAAAGCAGATCTCACAATCGCCCTCCGATGAGTTCTGAATCAAGCATCAAGAATGAGAGCACAAACATGAAAGCTGAAGAAGTAAAACATAATTTAATATGTAGGGTATCTCTCAACCCTGCAATTCAGAGAGACGTGTTTCGTCTGTTCAACATGCTGGTAAATTTGGAAAGTGAAAAAAAAATGATATATATATATCTATATATATTTTTGGGATGTACAGGTCTATATTGCAAATAACAGAACTGAAACCAAAATACATCACAAAGAAACAGCCGGTAATACCGTGCTGCATGCTATGAGTTTTCATCCCAGGCATTTAATAGAAACTATACCCTATGGGGAAATGCTTAGGTTCAAGAGAATCTGTAGCAACAACACAGACCTTGAGGTGGCCCAACATAAGTGTAAACTTAGATTTAAAGCACAAGGTTACTCGGAAAAACTCTTAATGCATGAATGAATGAATATGTTTATTGTTCAGTTAATTAAAACCACAACAATTTGTACATAGCAACATTAAAACAAATACTCATTAAAAAAAGGTTGTTTCCCTTTTGTGTTCTCTAAAAGAGAAAACTATTTCATATCTTAATATTTACACTTCTTTCTGTATTATGTAAACAAAGCATTTGATAAAATTACCTAATATTTAAAACCATATCTCAAGTGTTACATCAAACAACCATTTTACCAAGCCACTAGCCTTGCTTTGAATGTTCCTTTTGCTAGGTTATAAAGTTAATCAAGCCACGGCTAGGCTGCACATCTTCCCTGCCGGGTGATTTTGATATAACAGTTCCTCAAGAGTAGATAACTCTTGCAATAAGTAGCCCCCTTATCGTGGTCTCCAATGTTACATCATGCAACCATTTAGCCTGGCCACTAGTCTTGATTTGTTATTTCCTCATGTTTAATTAGGAGTTTGATCAAACAACAGTTAAGCTGTGGTTCTTCCAGGTCAAGGCATTTTAATATTGTAGTTCTGCAAGAGCGGACACCTCTTGTATTGAATGGCCCCCTTAACAATTTCTGGCGATCCTCGCCTAACGCTGGGCAGATACAGATTAAATGAATAAAATCCTGCATTGGTACTCCACAGAGACAACATGATTCTGGGCCCTGATATTTCCAACTTGGCTGCTCTGCATTTGATGGCAATTTACCAAAGCGTATGGCTATAAATTTAGATTTTAGATGGTAAGAAAATGGCTGATCCAAATATGCCGCTGGTTTCAGTTTTACATTGGATTGAAAGACCATCCATGCATGTGCCCGTCTGCTCAGGGTGGCCTTGCCCTCGAGGAATGAATGTTGCTTTGCTCCCTTCTTCAAGATTTGCTGGAAAGTGGAGTAAGGAATGTTCTTCACCAAAGATCTACATGTTAGTGAACTGTAATGAGGTTTGAAGATAGGCATAGTAGGCGGACTGCGGATCATCTTGTAACGCATTCCAGAGTGCATTATTGATTTCATTTTTTTGATTACGCCAAATTTTATACCAGGCTCTTATAGTGGCATATCTTCTATGAAGCTTTTGCTGTTGTAAACTGAATTCGAACCTGCGCTGGCGAGGCATTATACGAAAGTGAAAAATCTTTCTTGTATGCTGCGCTTTGGAGCCTATCAAAAACCCCAGAATCTTTCCCAAACTGGACTTTGCTTCCATATGCAAGGGTAGGAAGTAGTTTTGCCTTCATAATGGATAGTAATGGGGCGAGGGAGGGACCTTTTAAACTTTTTGAATTAGAGAAGATTGCAAACGTAAATCCATTTCCCTTTTTTGTAGGGCCTCATTTTGTATACAGAAAGTTAATCATTTATCCAGATATATTCTTAGATATTTGTAGCTACTCACTAATTTAAGGTTCGAATTACTAAATTTAAATGAGGTTAATTTTTGAATGGTTTGACTTAGCCTTGGTTTTTGCAACGTTTATTTCCAGCAGATTCCTCCTGGCGAACTTCCCTAGCTCATCTATTGCTCTTTGGAGGCTGATCCTTGTATGGCTTGCCAAGACTATGTCATCTGCATACGCTAAATGAGTAATCTGCAAAATTCCCAAACGAGGAGGATGCGAGTTGATTTTTATCAAGCCTTGGTGACAAATCTGCCATAAATAGATTAAATAAATGAGGTGCTAGGATGCACCCTTGCTTGAGTCCTTCCTTCGTATAGATTTTCCTTGGAAGCCTCGTCCCATCAGCTATTTTTACCTGCATTCATGTATCCGAGTATAATGCCATAATCGTTTTAAATATTTTATCTGGCTGACCCCACTGCTTTAGCTTGTTCAATAAAATGCCTCTATTAACTCAATCGAAGGCAGCTTTAAAATGAACGAAGCATAAAAACAAGTTATTTTGCTGTCGCAAGCTTTTTTCTGCTATCAGACCTAGCGATAATATGTTCGTAATGATACCAGAGCCGCGTCAGAAGCCGGACTGGTTAATGGGGATCATTTTATTACTATCAGATGAGCTAATTAGATCTGGCAAGATTAGTGAGGCATAATACTTCGCTTCGGCATCGATTAGTGCAATTAAACGATAATTTGCTGGATCAGTTCGCTCCCCTCCCTTGAATAATGGATTTATTATTGAGCCTCTCCAGCTGTCTGGCAAGCAATTTAGAGTACTCACTGCATCAAACAGATGAGATAGCAGTACAGCTCAAAATTTGGGATCTTGTTTATATAATGCTTGCGGTATACCATTCGGACCAGGGGCGGAGTTAAGCCTGCCCTTGGCTATAACTTTTGCAATGTCATCTTGGACAAAATGCGTGAATAAATGATTTGTACTTCCAGAATCTTTAGGTTGGTTGATTAAGATATTTGATTTATCCTCCTTTTTGATTATGCCTTTGACCTCATTTATATGTACTTGCTCTGCATGGATGGTTGAACTTGACTGTACAAAAGCAGTTCTTTCTATTGCATATTCAGTAAATGGGGATACCTGCAATGCGCTCACTCTCTCAGATGTTATTGAGAAAGTAGCAGTTAAATGATCTACCCAGGCTTGTTCCGTCATGCATGTCAAATTGATCGATTTTGGTGTTCTTGCTAGGGAATTTACTTGATGCCAAAAGGCTTTGGGGTTGGATCTTCTAGCGTTATATAAATGTTTCGCCGAGAATTTGTCCTGCTGAAATTTATTGACCTCCCAGACATGTTTTTTGTATTGCTTTTTAAGTTGATGTATTTGCTCCTGTTTCAATTTTGATACATTGCTACCCCTTGTTAATCTGATGGCAGCACGTAGATCTTTTCTTAGGTTTTTAGCAGTCAGACTCAGAAATCTTCATGGATTATGCATCTTATTTCGATAGATTTTATTGTTTTAGCATCCTTGGGGAGTTTTATTAGAAAGGTAACCCAGGTTTCTATCATCCTACCGTTTGGTGAGTCTTGGGATGTCCACAGCTCCTTTGCTCTCTCAGCAATTTGGGGAAGTGTATTACTAGTCCATCGTAGTCTTTTCAGATTTATCGGTGATATAATTCCAAGCTCGGGTACAGCTTCCAAATGCCTTGGACATGGATTAAACAGTTCAAGATGTTGACTGGAATGATCGCTATCCGTGGAATATGTCAATAAAAAAGTTTTTACTTGTTCGAGGAGTGGTAGTGTGACAATTGTGTAATCCAAAATAGAGCTAACTTTGGGGCCATTAAAGGTGCTGATTGGTGGGCAGTCCTGAGCCAATCTGCCGTTTAATACTCGCAGCCCCAAATGCTCTAAGTCAATCACTAATTGTTGCCCCATTCAATCTGTCCGTGAGGATGTAGTATGCACTTGATTTTGTACTGCCCATATTGCATTAGCTGTACTTAAAAGGTCATCTTTCTCGGGAGTATAAATTAAATTTGAATTAAAATCCCCTGTTAGTATTATTTCCCACGCAGGATGTTCAAACCAGAAGACTGATATGGTGGTGATTAAGGTTTTAAATAATTATTTTTTAATTGTATGCTTTGGATGCGCGTAAAGATTGATGAGAATAATTGTTCCGGCTTTTTTATGTAATCCCAGATCCATTTTTATATTTTGCATATCTGGTGTACCTATTGGCAGTTGAGAGGATGTAATGTTTAAAGTTGTTGAGATATAAACTGCTAAGCCGCCTTTTGGTCTCCCATATCGTTCGGTCCTTGTGGCCTTTACGTGATGGAGAATACGCCCTGGAGTCTGGACTGGGTCTATTAGCCATGTTTCCTGGAGAGCTACCATTTCGTAGTTATTCCAGTACTCGCGTGGTACATTATCCTGTAAATCGCGCTTTGCTCCTGCTATATTCCATGGGAGAAGGTTTAATGACCTCTGACCATCTCTGCTACTCATCCCCCTAGGTCATTCTCTTCCTTCCACGGGAGGGGGGCCCTCAGTTTAATCTTTACCTCTTGCTCCCCATAATACCGAATAAACAAGCCTTCTGCTGGGCTCGTTGGACTTGTTTCACCCCTGCTGTAGTAGGGGTGTAGGATACCCTTTTTTAATCAGTATAGACAAAGATATACCCCAGGCCTCAAATTGAGGTGCGTGATTTAAAATGTCCAACACTATTTCCTCAGTTTTCGAAGTCGACAGGGTGCTGTCCACACCCTTACTGCCCTCCTGATTGACAAACTCAATTGACTGGAGGCCATTTGACGTTAAGTGCTTTAAAGTAGGAATAGCTGCCATTACATTCAGGATGTTACCTCTATTCGAATAGTTTTGCGGGCCTTGTGAGGTATACTGTGGGGCTATAATAACTGATTATGTAGCTGTTGTGTTCGATCATTGACTCTTGATTGCATGATAAGAGTAGGGCTGCTTGTTTGTTTACTGGCGGATCCATACGTACTAGGACCCTGCTCTTTAACGTGCTGAGAAATAGATTTTATTTCAATTCGGTCATTCAACTCTCCACCCGGCAGGAATCCTTTCTGTATTTTGATCTCTCTCCCTCTACCCAACGGGACTTTGGTCTTTGGGCCTGAATCATGAGCTGAACTACAAGACTTAGGGCCCTGCTTTTCTACACAATGTTTTGTGGCCGTTATACATTGGTCTATTATGCCATCTGTTGCTCTTACATTGTTCATGAAGGGCGACTTATTACTACCCTCGGACTGCCTTGTTACTACTACCTGTTCAGCATTTGACCCAGGCCCCCCTCACAAGTCTCATGTACCTTTTTTGTATCAGATACCCTCTTTGAAGTGAAAGACTCCCCACTTCTTGGGTTTGATACTTCGTCGTCACCAGTTGATCCTTAAGATGTTGCACCCCTACTTCCTTTTGGCCACTATCTGGTAAAATGACGGTTGGGGGCTGATTTTTTCCCCCCTTGCAGTTAAAGATTGGATAGAGGCCATTCACATCATGATCTGTTTCCTTGCTGTTATGAGGGCATTTTCTGACCTTCCTGGCCCTCTCCTTCTGCCTTTTCGTTAAGGCGAATGGGGGCATATTTACATTGTCCTTGAGTGAATTTGTTGGCTCATCCATTAAGTTTGTTTGCAAATTATCTATTGCAACGGACAATAAAGGCTGTGGTTCTAAAATTGAAACTTCCTTGTCAAATTCTTGTCTGAGCGCCCTTTTGCCCTTTGAATCGAGGGTATTGTCACGATTGAGTGGTGGGGCTTTGGGTTTAGGAATCATTTGCCCATTCAGTAGAGCAGCCGCTGCAGTACTATACAATACTGTTGGTTGTACCTTAAACCCATTTGGTGTGTCTATCACCTCCGTACTTTGTAGCTCCGAGGACGAGGCAGACTGTTGGAACTCCCTTTAAATATTCATTAAGATGCTTGGTAAGTCACTTAGTTTTCAACTATATTGCAGCATACACAGTTAGTCACTGGAGCTGAAGTTGGAGTCGGTGTGCTGTTTTTAGCAATAGTTTAACTTGTCAATGAGTCTAGTTTGATGTTTATTCTAGCAATATAACTTGCTATGAAGTTCATCAGATTCATTTGAATATCCAGCTTGTCCGACTGCATATTGAGAGCCAGTGCCGATGTTTGTAGTGCTTTTATCAGGGAAATATGCAAGATTACAACGTCTTCTATCTTTCCATCCATTTCAAAACTTCTTCCCCTTGCGTCTGGACTGTCTTTGGGGTGATTTGGAGCAGTATTCTTCAATCCACACCCAGCCGGATTGAGAGTGCAATCCTCATGTACATTATTTGATATTTTGTTTCTATTTTCATTTTTTGCTGGACTAATAAAGCCGATACCGAGATGCTCAAGCGAGCTTGATTTTTCTATTATTGATTGCGGTTGAGCTTCAAATAAAGGAATTGAATTATTGCTGGCTTGTATATTTACAGCTTGATTCCTAATGATGCTTCTCGGTAACTGGGCTACTCCCATATTCTTTGGACTCACACATTGATCGCTCTTATTTTTAACAGGTGTATCCTCCACATTGAGTGTTTACTGTGTAAGTGGCATCATTTTCAACAACAGGACTTGTTACAACATTTACAAAGTGTTCATGCATGCTTGATATTTCTATTACTGAATGCTGTTGTTCTTCTACTTGAGGTATAGGTTGAATTTGATACAGATGTGTGGTAATAGTTTTCATTGCCTGCATTAGATCTGTTGTGTTAGTTATTGAAGGGATTCAATCCAAGAGTCATTAGGATTCGGTACCGGGCTTTGAACAGGGTTGGAAGTGACCCGTGTGTTTATTTTAACTGGTTGTTGTCTGGGAGTAGAGTGACCATTGGGATTGCCACTAGTACAACGGTTGTTTGTGGTTTCTATAATTTGATCAATTACTGGTTCAGACTGAGCTGCACTTATTGCATGCACTTGCGCCTGGATGATATACATATTATTGACATACTGATGAATATTATCCACATTGGCCACTACTTTTTCTTCCATTATTATTTTTGGTGTTCCTGTACTGCATTTTGAAACCTCGTCCTCTGAAGTTTTCAATTTGTAAGGCATCAGAGGTTTAGAAAGACCAGTGGTTTTACATGGTGTAGAGTAAATAACTGCAGTTGGATCTTTTAGGAACGTGAATTTTCCAGAGGCATTTATTGATCCAAAAATTGAATACGTTGGTGATACTAATGTGGCCCCTGGGGTTAGAGATGTTTCTGTCAAGTCACCCAGCAGGGTTTTAATGCTTTTTGATTTTAGTTTTTGCCTTGATTTCATTTCCTTTCTGACATTGCCTGATCTCATTATGAAGCAATGCCCCAGTGGATGTAGGCCCACCAAACAGGGAAAGGTGGCTGGAATGTCTGCACTGTCTGTCTGTAGTGGCTAGGAGCGGCTGAGTGGTTGATCCAAAGAACCCTGGGAGCCAAGTGAGCGGGCAGAGTATACAGGATTGGGCCGCTTCTGCCGCCTCAACCTAGAATCACATGAGGCAGCCGCCCGCTAATGACGGCTGCACACGCCACTCACGGCCCGCAGCCCTCCCGTATCCAGTCACCATCTACCGCTTGTAGCACACCGTCCACAACGCACTGTTCAAATGCAGCCAATGACCACTTTCAGTTCCCTGCTTTCAACTCCTCTGGTATCAGCCGGATCAAGAGCAACCGTCAGCGACCATCCGCGACCTCCTAAAAGAGTACTGCTGTCCGGGCAGAGTAGAGATCGGACAGCCACTCAACAAGGACCAACAGAGCCTGGCTATAATTGCAAAGGCAGCAAGGTAGCCGTGAAGGGCAGCAGGAGGGAACAAGGTAGCCGCAGAGGGCAGCAAGGGGCTCAGCTCAGAGACACAGCAAAAGCAAAAGCAAAAGGAAAAGCAAAAGCAGTGAAGCCTTGTCTGGTCGGAGGTCGCAAAGCAGACAAAGCAAACAAACAGTGAGGCATCCTCCTCCTCCTCCCGCCCCCGACAGCCACAGAAGTCGACTGCAGGAGACAGAAAGACAGCGAGGCGGAACAGCAGGCAGTGAAACTTCAGGTGAGCTGCCTGAGGTTGCGAGGCTCCCACACCGGCTTTCCGGCTTCCTTCCTCCCTAGGGGTGCAAGAAGGTATATCGAGATCACCCCCCTTACCACGGTCCTCAGGCTGTATCAGCCGAGCCAGATATGCTCCAGAGCCCAGGACAGAAACGATGACTGGAGGGTAGGTAACAGCAGGTATTGGCGTACCAGAGCTCTTGCCTCTGCAGCTCCGCTTGCTGCCTGCCACTTGCGTTCTCGGCTCATCCTGAGCTGATGCAAAACACGGCATGGACTTTCCTCTCGCCAGAACTCCAGAACCCTTAAATCTGGCCATCAGTAAATCACGGCGGTTAAATAGATCTGAATTACTGTCCAATGCAAATGCTAATGAGAACACTACTGGGGAATCAATTTCCAAAGTCACTCAGGAAAAGGAAAAAGAAGGGAAGAAAGATCAAATCAGAATAATACTTACATTTAACAAACAAGATAAATGACTGAGAAGATTTATGAGACTTAATTGGCCATTAGTGTTAGATGATCCTATCATTGGCCACTTGCTCCCAAAAATCCTTCCATTACTTACAGAAGAGCCCCCTCTATGAGCAATGCTCTTGTGAAAAGTACTCCTGAGGTAGCAGAAGGAACTACTTGGCTCTCATTAAGAAAAGGTTTTTTTAAAAGTACAACTTGTCGAGCCTGCAAATTTGGGGTGAATAAGACAACGTATACAACACCCTTTTACATACAAAGATGTTAAGATTAGGGCATCTTTAACACCTAAAGCAGACCATGTGCTATATGTATTGGAATGTCCCTATGGAGTGTACTATGTTGGCAGTACCAAGTTACAGGGACAGAAGTGGATAATACAACATAATTGAGTGATTCCCAACTCAGACCCAACTTATCCCATTGCCAGTCACTTCAAAGAATGGCACAATAACAATCTGGAATAGTTCAGATATTATTCACTGGATTTTGTTCCAAGCCGCAGAAGAGGTGGCAAAAGGGAAGCAACATTAAGGAAATTGGAGACCCGATATATATTTTAGAATTAGATTCCAAAATTCCAGGGGGTCACAACTCCACAAAGAATCTGTTGACATGTCTTTAATATGGTTACCATAATCTATTTGATTTAGTCTTTGTTCAACAGCCTAGATAATATGAGATATTCAGTGAATTAATAAAGAATATTACCCATTGAACTGGCAAAAACAGTTAAGAACCCCTATGTGTACAGGTATACGACTGCTGATTGAACAATCAAAAGCTTGTGAAGGGTAACTTGAACAGTTTAATCAAATTAAATCAAATATTATTATAATAATAGAGAAATATTATAAGCTGCTACCTACCCTTTGTTATTACTTAAACACTTTTTGCCCTTTAGAAAGACAATAAGGGGTGGATGAATATTATACAGCACTTTATTCTTAGCACTTTGGCACAATGGCACTTTAACAGATTATTGAATAATATCATAGAGCAGGATCAAAATGGAGGACATCTGGAAAATAAATATCATGAAGGACATATGAAAATGTATTGGATTAACCAGAAACAAAAATTGAAGGAAACGTTGTTATTTATAGTGAAATCTCTGTAAATGCATTTTAAGCCTATATGTGGAGTATCCTTATGTTTTCCATCTGGTTATGGGTAATTACATAAGAATTTTTATGCTTGTCTATGTAATATAACAGTCAGGGCGGCAAACCATAGAGAATATTTTATGCGATATGGATTTAGGCATTGCAATGAAATAGTATATAAGATTTATTATTATGTCTTTTATTGAACTTATGTTTGAATTTCTCAGACCAAATTGTGCAAGTAGTCTGTTTACAGTACCTATGCCGTAATGAAGAACTTGTCACTTTAAGTATGTTTGTCCCACAATGCAGTGGCCTCATGTGATCAAGGCTGTCCCAGGCCAAAACGCGTAATGGCTGACTGTTCGTAATAAAATTATAAATGGCCTAAGTTGTGGTCCGTGCCCGTTGTGTTCCGTGAAATCGGAAACAAGGAGCAGAGAAACATTGAAAATATAGATAGACATAGATATAGATATCACCTACTGGCGTTCGCCAGTAGGTAATTATAGTTAGGACCTAATTTCCATAGGAAAAGCATTTTTTGACTTGGCTATAACTTTGGCTTCAATTAACCAATCTGCATGAAATCTTGCCAAAAAAGTGTCAATATGGGTACTATTGATGGGGTCAGTTTGGGGGTATTCCGTGCAGCGGGGACCGAAAATTTGGGGTGCAAAATAAGGTTGCGTTTCTAATGTTAATTCTCATAGGACAATTTAGCCTCCTCCACAGCCCGAACCTCTGAATGGACTTACACCAATGTCATGGAGGTAGATGGCGGTTCAAGAAAGTGCCTTTTGCTTATTTGGTATAAATCCGTTCAGTAGTTTCAGAGAAATTTTATTTTAAAATTGTATTAATATCTCTGGCTGCAGATATTTTGTGAAGGTTGCGCGATGAATCGGAAAATGCATGCGCCAACAGGAATGCTCTGAGCGACTGGTCGCAACCTGAATAAAAAGTTGCGGCCGACATTTTATCTATTGGGAACAGTTACCGGGGCTGAAATTGTGTGTGAAAGCCCACAGAAGGGGTCAGGGTAGAGATACTCTGACCCCATGATTGAGAAATGGATGTGTTAGTGACACAAGTTATGTGCCACAAAAATAATTTTTTTAAATTTAGCGCGACATTCTCGATGACAACGCGACCGTAAGCATAGTCCCCCATGTACCATCACGGAGACATTGCGACTATCCACGTCATCTCAAATATTTGTGATTCATTAATGTGCATTCTTAAAGAGATATTGAGATTCTGATAAATGTTTTTATAGAGTTATTTAGATAGTGAGTTATCTACTGTGATGGTTAGAATTAATTAAATAGTTATCATTTTTAATTGTGATAGTGGCTATTCAAATCCTGCTTTTGCTTTCAACTTTCACAATGTACCCGCGGGGATTGAGATGAGCGATGCCATCATGATCTCCTGATTCACTGCGAAAACAGAAAACAGGGTTTTAGAAATGGTTGTTCTAGAAATACACTAGAAAAACATGAGTTTGAAGTGTACAGTAATTAACCTCTAGCGTGTAGAATAATGTAATGTCTGTGCATATATGGGTTTTCACTTTATGGGAAAGGCGCGATCGACGCGGTCAACAACTTTATCGTGACATCCTGAATAACCACAAAAATGGAAAATAAGTTTGAAAGATGGTTTTTAAAGAAACTTAGTACAAAACTATGAGTTTAAACATGGTTTGAAAGAAGTATGTCTATAGTAATGTCTGAAGGGCAACGTTCGGAATGGATTTTTTTACATATTATTTTTGGATGTGTTGGTGGCCATTGAATGCCTGCTTTTTCCATTTTCTTGAAATATCTGCGGGGATCAGGACATCATCACGAAGATCCCCAAAAAAGAAAGAAAAAAAAAAGCCATTTTGTTGGTTGTGTGCATATGGCTGCTACACCAAAGAAAACATTCAGAGTTTCAGGTTACTTAGAAACACCCTGTTGCCTTCATCTGTAAAGTGGACTCCATCATTTCTATAAATTCCATACATTTCAAAACGCAGATTGTTGTTATAGATATAGCCCATGCGATGGTCTCTGAGAAATGCAGACACAGTTTTATTAACATGTTTCCTGGCTTTGTTGATCTGTGGTCATAATTTATTTGACCACTTCTATTTCTGTCTTTGGCATATATTTGGCATATTTCAGCAAAGGTTTCTTTCATTAGGATTTCCAACCCCAAGTCAATTTGCCTAGGTTATTGTTACTACAGTGCACAATCATGACGTGAGGAGTTTGAGAATCCACAATGGATTTAACCAAAGCCAGCAAGTTATGAAACTTCAACCCTCTCTGGGCAGACCAAGTAATCTGCACATTTGGCAAACCCAAGTCCCTGTCAATACTTCTCTTATTTGAAATCTTTTTTGCCAAATAGATATAGCTGTGGCCCACAATCCATACTCTAAGCATTTTGAAGTGAAGGAGCAATAGTAGTCAGGGAAAGGCTGGAGCGGAATGAGATAGTATTCCAAAGAAAAAACAGTTAAAATGGAGGTGTTTAAAAAAACATATTTCTATATTTCATTGGATGCTGTGAGCATGACAGTAAATACAATTAGGTAGTGTGTTGGCTGCCTTAGCAAGACGTCTTAATTTTGACTGTTGTTAAGAAAAGAAATGCAATACAGACATGGATGTGCTTTTGAATGTGTGTAGTAAAGCACACCTGGTGTGTCTTACTTGGAAGCAGCATGTTCCTTCTAGAATGAGCTGTAAACTTGGGCCTTACTGGTTCTATTGGTTTGCAAGGTACACAGAGCTAATTGTGTAATTGGGGGAAGGGTGTGTGTTAAAAATACGGAACTTTTTTTTTAGAGTTTAGGCGTGATGACACATTTTAAGTAATATACACAAGATGATTGCCGGAATGTTGCACATTGGCAAAACATTCACCCCAGTCACAGATCTGGGTTTAATCCATCGTTATTTTGCTCACCACACCACCCCAGTTCAGACATGGCCATATGCAAATCAGTCTTGACCCTGTGCCTCAAGGGAACAGTCCAGCCCGAACTGCCAAGCCAGGTCCTCCCTGGACTGGAAATAAGCATCCTAGGACCGGTTTCAGGGTTTCACCCCTCTTCAGCTAGGATAGCTTGATTCCAGTGGCATGGAGAGCAAGGGACCCACGTCTGGACATACCCTTCCCACTCGGGGTGACAAATGCAAAAACAACAGTTGATGGACAGAATGCAGAACAATGTCATACATTCACCCAGTACAGAGATCTGGGCCTAAATCCATCGTTTTTTTGCTCAATCACTCTAATCACTTAGGTACTATCTATTGAGTTATGCAATTAAGAGGGCTGTAACTATGCAATTATTATAACATTTGCACAGACCCTATGAAGTCATCTAAACACCCACTTATAACCTATATGGTCATTGAAATACTGAGGCACATATGTGCACTGATAAAACACTTATGTTCTACTCATACATTCATGTAATTATGTAGAAAGCACCATTGTAGTAAACATATCACCCGCCCAGTATCTAAGCAGTCATTTAATTACTGAGCCAATAGTTTTGCACTAATACAATCACCCCAGCAGTATACTCACTTTCAACCGATCTCTCAAGCTTTAAAAATGGAATCATGCAGTCAGTCAGACACTAGTCATGCGCTCATCTAATTAGGTAGGCGCTACTGATGCCCTTATTCACTTCTCCGGGCACTACCCATGTAGTTATATAAGCATCCAGGCACAACTTGTGTAGTCAACCAAAAAGAAATGGGCAGAATCCAATCGCTAAAACACTATTCATCCACTCATCCAATAGGCTAGGTGCTATGCATGGGTATAAACAATCATGTATGCACTATCCATGCATTGCATAAATCACCTATATACTATGTATGCACTCTTGCAATCATCCAGGCAATAGAGTGGCACTCATTTAGTCATCCTACCAGTATCTATACATGTATTGAATTATTGAAGCATTAGTCACACACTTGTCGAATCATTCAGTCTCTACTAATGCAGTCATCTGAACACCTAGATACTAGTGCTCATGCAAAAATGCAGGCAGTAAGTATGCAGATATGAAATGACCCATGGAGTCTGACATAGTCAGGGAATCATCTAATTGTATCCTCACGGAATCACTTAGGCACTACCCATGTACTCATTCAATTATCTAGGGAGTATTGATGTCTTCAGCAACAAACCCATGAATTTACAAGTTTTACTAAGGAATATGTGGTCTTTAGACAATATGGGTGATAGACTTACCTCAATGGTACACTCTACATAATTACATGAATGCATGAGTTGTAAGTGGGTGTTTAGATGGCTGCATAGGTTCTGCGCACATGTTATACTGATTGCATACATATAGCCTTTATTTTGATTCTAAATAGAATGAAGACTCTTGACAAAATAGTGTTTTGCATGAGGAGCCGAAATCAAAAGAAAAGATTAGCGAATAGAAGTAACGGTTGTACAGTTTTTAGTGAACAATGGATTCACACTTCTTGTACAGAGGCTTTCTTTAATGAAGAAAGCAATATCAAGTATAACAAATTAGTTCATGCTATTGATTAAAGAGGACAATGTTATCAAATGAAGAATGGTAGTCCTATAGTAAAGGAGGTGATAATATCTAGAAATGTAGAAGAAGGTATTGCAGAAGATGTACGAGAAAGGCGTAGTCAGGGTACTGTATACAAATGCAATTGTAGTAATGTTTCTAGTATTAGATGGGAATCCATGTAATATATTAAGAAAATTCATACGTACCGTTCCAAGGCAAAGTAAATAAGTTATACTACTCAACAATGCAAACTTTACGGAGGAGGCCGTATTATGTGAAAACTCCTGCTTTAGGAGAAATAAGTATAGCACTTCTGCATGGTAGTGTGCCAGATGTAGAAAAGGTTTGTAGAGATGTGCAGTTTTGTTTCTTTGGCCCTGAGCAGGAGTCTAGGGAAAATGAAGAGTTGTTATGAGGAGGAGTATCAGAACAAGACACATATATTACAGTTGATAGTTTTAAAAAAGAGGTTGCAAAATTTAACAGTGTTCTGTAAAAAAACACAGTATGTTTGTATATGTTGTTGATGCACTTACTAGAAGATTTAAAACAAACTGTTCAATTATATTTAAAAAGTGAAACATTAAATGATGAAAACTGGAAAAAGTTACCTGAGTATTTATTTGTAGAGGGATAGTTTGACATGTCTATATGCAAAGTATATGTAAGTAGTGTTACAATAAATTGGAAGATAATAGAATGAACAACACATAGATATTAGATACCCATTTTATAAGATAATAAAATTCCTGCTAATGTAGAAACACTATGAAGGTAAAAAAGAATCAACATTTATTATTCTTTCCAGCCTTGCAAAGGGCTGTTATAGACTGATCTCCAGCACTAACTACAACTCCACAATCCATGCAGTATGACGCCATCTTGAAAAACTGTGGAGCCAAATTTTGAAGTTGAGATTGGACTTTTCAATGGATTCTCTGGTTCAGTGTTGTTGTGCTGCTATTGAAGTCAAGGGTCCTTCAGCTTTGCATTGCCTTCTTGCTGCTCACTATGAATTCTTCTTATGAAATGTGCAAAAAATATAAAAGGGGCAAAAATGTAGCATGTTTGTTTTTTGGCAGCATTGTGAATAGCTGCAACACACTACTCACCAGCTATTATAACAACAGTACAGTCCATGCAATTTGTGGCCATTCTTGAAAACTCTGGAGCCATATTTGATTTAGTAGTCTGTACCTCTAAAGGGATTCTCTGACCGGCAACTGTTTCTGCTGCCACTGATGTAGATGATCCCCTAGCTTCCTTCTGCTTGGTCAGCAGTTAGAGATGTTTTTCTATGAAAGTTTTAAGATGATAGAAAATGAACGTCGACCCGCATGAGTCTAAAAAACATATGCAGCCAAAATCTAATGCCGGCTCACAATAAACTTCTGGAAAATAGGATTCAGGAAGGAGGAGTGGGTGTGTATATGTACTATTGATTTACAAAATGGTAGTTTGATGGGTGTTTGGTAGATATATTGTATTTGTGAGTTCAGATGTTGAGTTAATCTTTTTAAATTGTTGTTTTTGTTAAATGTATTGTTAAAATAAAGTTAAACAATTATGGTACTAAACAGCTAGACTCAAACTTTGTGTAAAATATGTCTATATATCTGATTTTCACTTTGTCATTTGTATTAGTGACTACTGGTGTCATTGTGAGCTCTGGTGTTGCTGTGAAGAAGGAAAATGCATTTTTGATTTAGGTTTTTCAACAAATAAATACAAAGGGAAAAGTTAAATTAGTATATTACTAAATAGCTACACTGAAACCTTATGTAAAGTATGTCTTTATATGTGTTTTACAGTTTGTTAAAAACACCAGGTTTTCGCAGTCTGTCCTTGGCAATGGCAATCATAGAATCATCCAGGCACTATTTGTGCAATCATCAAGTATGTCCTTTCTGCACCACTCTGCAAACGTGCCTCCTTTTAGCGTAGTACTAGTTGGAAGATGATGTACTCTTGGCTATTTAGGATATTTGGGGGCCAAGTATCTCTCTTGTTTCCTCCAGCAATTAACACACAGTCAGTTTGCTAAGAGGTGTTCGGAGGTCACACCCTTTTTCTGCACCACTCTGCAAACACGTCACCTGACTCACTAGTGGTCGGGGAATAATGTTGTCTTGGATGCTAAAGGACCTTGGGGACCAAGAAGCCCTCCAGGTACTTTCTATAAGTCCTACTGAGCAGGAATTCTGAGAGCTGGTTAGAGACCCCGACCCTTTTCCACACCGTTCTGCAAAGACCATTGCTACTTAAAAAACCATGGAAATTCACAGGAAAAAACAAAAGTTTCAGGTAAGTTATAGTTATTAATTGGCATTCTAAAACCCCTTAGAAATTCAGTGAAAAAAACAAAGGTTGCCAGTCTGCTATAGTTAGGAAATAGAAGTTTTTTTTAAACTTTAGAAATTCACTGAAAAAACCAAAGGTTTCAGGAATGTTATAGTTAGGCTCAAGTTTCCCTCATACCACACCAGAAAAATTCAGCAGTTATGGTTAGCAGAGGTAACTATAACTTGAGCCTCCTCAATGCACTGCTTATGACCTCACATATTTCATCACCCATGACATGGTCATTGACATTACTGATGACATCTCAAATGGTATTACTCATGACATCATCCATAGAATCTCTGATTCAGCCACTCACACCCCATGTAATCATCCAAACACACCCACTCCAACTTCCATACTACCATTCTCAAAACCATTGA
The DNA here is from genome assembly GCF_964204655.1 of Triturus cristatus. Lineage (NCBI taxonomy): Eukaryota > Metazoa > Chordata > Amphibia > Caudata > Salamandridae > Triturus > Triturus cristatus. The sequence continues at coordinate 215,800,566 of NC_140590.1, forward strand.
TACACCCATACTAGTATGCACATACCCACTCACTGATTCATAGGTCTACACACACATCTACTCTGTCACCCATACAGCTACTCATATACCCACTCACACACTAATACAGCCACTCTCATATATCCACTCATATAGCCATACAGCCACTCACAGTGTCGGTCACTCATAGAGCTACTCACCCGCTTACTTACTCACCCATATAGTCAATCAAACAGCTATTTAGATACATATAACGTTATACACACACCCATTCATACAGATGCTAACAAATTATCACTGACCCATACAGACCCTCAAATACCCACTCACTAACCCATACAGCTACTATCACAATCCCTCACTCACACATACAGTCAAAGATATATTCCAACACTTATGTATACTGCTTTTCACATATCCACTGTCTCACCCATATACCACTGACGCATCCATTCACTCACCGACACAGCCATAGACACACTAAGTCACTATACAAGCCTTCTCTTACACTCACTAACCCATACACCCACTGACTCAAGCAGTCACTCATCCATACAGGCAGTCGTGCACCTTCCCACCCTCTCACCCACCCTCTCACCCACCCACACTAACACTCATACACCCATTCAATAAACCATACAGCCACTCATGTACCCATTCACCAAACCATCCAGCCACTGTCACACCAACTTACACTCATACAGACATTCAGAGAACCTAGTCAGTGACACATACATTCACTGAGACACCGAATCCCTTACTTATACATTTAATCACCCACAAACTGAATCCTTGATACAGGCACTCTTGCACCCACTGATTCATCCAGACACCTTAGTATATATATTTAACTCTCATAAACATGTTAATAACATTCACAGTCACTAGATAATGTCATCAGTACATATGAATATATATATATTCCCTAAAAAAACAAAGGTTACAGGGTCGTTATAGTTAACAAAGAAAAATGTTTAAACGTTAGAAATTCACACAAAAAACAAAGTTTACAGAGACGTTATAGTTAGACTGACATTTCACTCGTACAAAACCAGAGAAGTTCAGCCGTTATAGTTACCTGAGTGAATTATAACTTGCACCCCCGTAATGCACTGCTTATGACCTCACATATTACATCACTCATGACATGTTCAATGACACCAATGAAGACATCACTGATGACATCTCAAATGACATCACTGATGACATCTCAAATGACATTACTGATGACATCACAAATGACATTACTGGAGGTAACAGGAGGGGTAGTTTGCCCCCGAGGATGTCTTTGGGGGCACCTATCCCTCCTATTACCTCCATTAAGTCCCACACAGTAGGACTGCTGAGTTCTGACAGCAGGCCATGCCCCCTTTCTCCACCACCCAGAAAACGTGCCTCCTGGTGTTCTCTTGGTTTGGGGATGAAGTCCTCCTTGCTTCTGAGGGTCCTTAGGGGCCAACTAGCCCACCTGTTACCTCCAGTAAGCCCCACACAGTGGGATTTCTGAGAGGTGGTCCCAGGCCATGCCCCTTTTTACACCACTTGGCAAACGGGCCTCTCTGCATACAGCTGGTGGTGCAATGAGGTCACCTTGAATCCTGAGGGCCTTAGGCGATTTCGGTCCCAGGGACTCACTCCCCCTCAGCTAGGCCTATCTTTATATATACTTTTTGTAAAGGGGAGGGGGCCATGCCCCAGGCTGATTTCAGACCCGCTGACCACATCCCCTGGAGCCCGGCCATTTAAAAAAAGGGGAGGTGTAAGCAGCCCCCGTCCTGGACCATTTTTCAGCCCAGCCCAGGGGACCCCATCCCCCATAGCCAGGCCATTTCCTTTTATTAAACAAAAATGGATAGGGCCGATATCGCTCCTGCGACCCCATCCCACGGGACATTGTCAGGTCATTGGGGACCGCGGGGGAGCCTCAAGGCCCCCACAGTCCTTGCAGGCTCCCCACCTCCTGCAGGAGCTGGCATTGCTTTTGGGGAGAAGAAGCTGCAGTCTACAATAAGGAGCTGAAGGGGCAGAGAACAGGTCGTCCCCCACTCAATGCACTGTATACAAAAGGACCTGTTCACAATGTGAGCGAGTAATTCATACATCCGTACCGGTTGTCATACGTTTTAGACAATCTTTAAAGCAAGCGATTGTTTCATCTATGCTATTCGTCGGTGTAGCTCACTTAGGAAAAGAAAAGGATAGACAAAATATTTTGCATACGAGGTAAAGCAGGATGACTATCAATGCGTCTAAAAACGTATGTCTCCAACACCCAAACGTGATGAAAAAAGAGTGAACGGGAGTGTTGGTGCCTCACGGTAGCAACACCAAGGAGGGTTAAGCAGGATGGTACTCGCCTGCTACCTCAAGATCTCATCATCAGCTACCAACACTCCGAAAGCAAGAAATATGTGTAGGAAAAACAATAGTTGACTGTACAAGTGCTAAGGTGTGTGATTAAAGGAAAAAGAACTGTGCTATAGTGTGTGCACCATATTGAACCCCATAGTGATATACAATGATATCCAAATTTGAGCTAGATCACACTGGCTTGCGTTTTTTATTCTAAGCTGCGTGATTGTTAATGTTTAAAATGCCGACATGTTTCATTGCCACTGGAAAAAAACTCACGGCAACTTCTTCAGGGCGTGGGGTCTGTTCATTTCAAACTGCACCTCTGTTTGTCAATTAAAAACAATTCTGTTGGAGACAAAAGAAAAATAAACAAACATAACAACACAGGACAGGCTTGGTTGGCAACCGGTTTACCACGGGACTGATGTCCTATGTATTGCATTCTGAGTCACACCATATCATATTTACCGGGATATTGCCCACCATGGGCATACCTTTACCCTTGAGTCCTTGTGGCTGTGTATACGCATTCAAGGCTCCGCTTATTCAACTCCAATCGTGAGTCTGTAATATATAATGTACAACAACGATTGTATGACTGCCAGTATCAGATGCCTACCCTGAGTGGTGTCATCGATAATTAATGCTGGTGTATCCCCGTCCTGTTAGGTGTCTACCCAGCATCTAAGTCCTTCCATGAGACTTCCTCGTGTTTGGCATCCTGTTCGGTAAACTGTGACCCCTTACAGTGGCATACCTTTTATGGAGTTCGTACCTGACCCATACGCGTTAAAACCTCCCGCTCTAACTGAGGTTGCCCAGGTTCCTATCTTTTAATGTTTTCGTGCCGAGTGCCCCAAGTTAAATGACATACATCGAGACTCACCATGAAAGCGTCCGTGACTGGCGTTTACTCAGCCCAGCAACAACGCGGCTGTTGTGTTTCGCGGTTTAAGAACGTAATTACGTTCACCAAGTGACCTGCCTTCAAAGATCCCGTTCTCATCAGGGAATTCGCGTAGTGTAAAAAAGGGGCTGCCATTTTGCAGTGGGGGGTTCCTTACTGTACCACCCCCCGTTAGCTTGCAAAGGTATTCTACTGCATATGATTTCTACACCCCAGTGGTGGATAATGTCGAATATATATAAATCGACCTATTTGTAACCTTTAAAACCGGAACCCAGGTCTTTCCAAAAATACCCCTTCGGATACGTGGCCCTTTGTAGTTTTTAGTTTTCTGTTGGGAACTGGCCAAGTGGTTGATGGAAGTGTATTGCCCTGTCCGGTCACTTCCACGTTAGTGGTAGGTAAAAGCTTTGAATTCTCATGTTCTCAAATTGTGGCAATGAGAGTTGTGACCCGTTACAGATGCACTCTTTGGGTTAACTCATTCCTGAAAGTTTGGACCTATTGGATGTATAATTCCCAAATTTATGCTGCCTGGGATCTGAATACTAATGAACCTTTGATGGTGTGAGGGAAGGAATAGGCGATTCATGTATTCACCCTATTCCATTCAATAAGGTCGTTTAGTCCATTTTGGTCCACACCCTCCTGGTAAATCCAACGTGCTTCCCTACTACTCAGTCTGGATTCCATATTAAACTGATCGCCTGTAACTTTTTCCAGCACTACCCAGCGCACGTCTTGAGGGGTATGTTTTTGTGTCTGAAAATGTTGTACCAATTTGGTGCTCAATTTACCTGCGCGAAGTGTACTAAGGTGTTCTTGTATCCTTGTTTTTACCTTCCTGGTGGTAAGGCCGATATAGTGGAGCTCGCAGGGGCATGTTAGTCTATAGATGACATGAGAAGTATTACAGTTGCTGAATTTGTTTAAAAACCAGATTTTTTTGTTTGCAAGGGTGACATTTTTAGTAGGTTATGTAAATGCACAAACAGAGCAATTCCCACACGGGTAGTGCCCCGGAGGGATGTTGGTCTCACGTGGACTTATTTTGGGTCTGGTATGGACCAGCCGATCTCGGATGTTCGCCGATCGTTTAAATGCAAAACGGGGTGGAGGCATTTGCATGTTGGTGGTACTGAGCAAATGCCAATGCCAATGCCTACGGATAATCTGCCTGATTTTGGTGGAGAGCGGCCCAAAGGTGGTGACCACTGGAATGCATTCACCTTTTTCCTTAGAGGTTTTTTCCAACAGGGCCGCACGGGGCGTGTTATATGCTCGTTTTTTTGCTTGTCTTATGACCTTTCTGGGGTATGCTCGATGTTCTAACTTGGTGGCCAAAACATTAGATTGTTCAGAGTATTCCTGTATGGTGGAACAGTTTCGACGATATCTTAAGAACTGTCCCACAGGCAAGTTGTCGCGGAGGGCTCTGGGATGGTATGATCTATAGTGTAGCAGGGCAGTTTCCTCTGCCCAAAACCAATTCTGCTCCGCTTCATAGAAGTGAGAGCATTTTTCATACTCTCGCTTCCATGAAGCAAAGTAGTGTTTGCTATGGCTTGGCAAGCCATAGCAAATTGCAATGTTCTGGGGTGGGCACCCTGGGACATTGCTGGAGCCTGCCTTAGGGTGTGGCAGTCTCCAGGGCCATTAAGAGCTCCTGGTGGGGGGCTTTCCAGCAACAGACCCCCATCTTTACTTCATTTGTGCCACCGTGATTGGTTTTTAAAAAAATGTCAGTCGCGATTTGTGGATCCATCGCGATACAGAGCAGAATTAAAAAAAAAAAATTGGGGGGCCCTGGGAGTCCCTGTGGGAATCCCTGAAAAAGTTAGGGGGTGCTGGTGTTTCTAGCCTGCCCCATTTTCTTGTTTTTTCCAATTTCTTTTTGTGACTCTGTTCAACTGAATCCCACGATGGCTGCCTACACTTCCTGGTTTGAAATCTAGGCAGCCAATCAGATCTCAGGCATGAGATCGCGAGGGTTTGGGGGATCCACTGTGGTCACAGTTGTATATCTAAAAAATTCTTTAAATTTCTCAAAAACTACTGAACGGATTTACACCATTTCACAAAAAGAGTGCACTCTAGACCAAGAGCTACATTTCTGTCAAATTTCAATTCCATTCAGCAACTCAGGCTGTAGCTGAGTCATCAGTACCCTATGGAAATTAACATGGAGAAAAAGCATTTTGTCTCCCCCCTATTTTCTTGGCCCAGGATTGACGATTCACTCTTAGATTTTTATGACAGCAGCTGACCTGACCTCCCACCATTGGTTTAGAAAGTTTCGCAAAGATGTGTGAAACAGTGACAAAGTTATAGGTAAATCAAAAAATGCTAGGTCTTAACTATATCTACCTAGTGGTGATATTCAGTAGGATATATATATATATATATATATATATATATATATATATATATATATATATATATATATATATATATATATGTATATATATATATATTGCTGTACTCTCATCATTCAGTCAGTACCCAAGTAGTCATGCAGTGAGCCAAGCCTTAGCACATGGACTGCTTTAAATGCCTATGCAGTATGGATGCAGTCCTCTAATCACCTACACAGTTGTGTTTCACACCTTCAATTCCCTAGTTAGTATTCATACTCTTCTAGCAAATCCCCTGTCACTCACCCAGTGTGTCTCCTTATAGTACTGTAATCATTTAGTCAGTTAGCATGTAGTCTTTTAGTGAGGTAGGCTTTAGGGCATGAACTGCTTCAAAGTAGTATGCACTACGCATGTAGTGTTGTAACGATCGTCACACTTGTGGTTCAGGGCTATAGTTTCTTAGTCAGTTTTTATATAAAATGTGTTTGTACAGTAATGGAATAGTATACATTTGAAAGTTATTAATATACATTTATTTGTGATTCTTTTTTACAGATACAGAACAGGAGTGTTTCTCATCTGTTTGCACTCTTCTCGTGCAAGATTGTTTGGATGAAGGGTCCTAAGGTGTTACATCATACTTGCTGTGCCACACAAGTATTTTTTGTTAGGATCCCCTCGTAACAGAACTCTTTGGCAAATCTTGCGAATGTAGAAGGTGGCATCGGTCTTTGTTTGCCCCTTGGAAAAAGTAAAAAATTTCTTCACCACTGAAGAAAAACGTTGTGGGCGTGGTGCCTTCTGCAAAAACATTTCCTCAGATTCCGTAAATATTTTAAAGCGGCAACATTTACAGTTTTTGTAAGTTAAACTTGTAAAATTTTGTTAGCTGTATACATTTTATATATCTGTGATTTGTTTCTTGTGGTATTTTGTTGAGAATAACATGTTGTTGTTTTTTTAACAATCTTTTTGATTTTCCAGGTCTGTCGTCGACATCCGTTCCCACAGGAGTGTTCCGCTTTGTTGTTTTGTATTATTGTTGTTACATTTTGTTTATTAGTTTATTGTTTATATTTATGTTAATAAAAAATAAAGTTTGAAAATAGTTTATCGTTTATATATTTATTATTATAAAAAATAAAGTTTGTTCTCTTAACTGCTGTGTGACTCTTTCTTGTTCTTATTACTGTTATTTGATGGAGTCCACCATGGTGTTAAATTTTGGGGCACGTATCGCTGGAATACTAGTGATATCTGCAGTTTGCACCAATTTCTGAATAGTGTGTTAGATTTATCTCAACTTTTCTTCCGTTAAAGTGCTGATAATGAAATGGAGAGTAGCCGTTCCCGTGCAAAAAGAGATGAGGTGCACCTTTGCAATTTATTCTAAATGCTAAAATCCTGTATTGTATTGCACTGAGGTATTGGCTGCACTTACAGTGTACACAAAAAATCTATTAAGAAATCTCATTGTATTTATGTTGATTGGGAATAGTGCGTCAGGTGCTGGATCTTGACGAGATACACTGCTCAGTTCGTATATTGTTGTGCACATGAAAAAAATCACATCACAACTTTCACACCAATTGCAATGCGAAACAAATTCCGGCAATAAGACATGTTAGCACCAGGGATTTTACACCTGCTTTCTGCTGGTGTAAAGCAGGACAACTACCTGCACCATGAAAGGGAACACAGCCAAGAGCCACACCAGAACACCCACAGGTGCCATAGAGTCAATGAGCCTGATACAGGGATACCCATGAGGGCCAGAAGACTCATCTCAACATCTCCAGGACCGCCAATGCCCCCCAAACCCACATCTTAGTAAGTGTGTCCCTGTGGTCATTGTCTTAGCATGATAGGCACAAGCCCTGCAACATCATAGTGTGCTGTCACCTCAGCGTTGGCAGTGAGCCTGGATGTGTAGCTATGTACGCATCCTCCTACATGCACAACTGGCGTGTGCTGGTCTGGGGTTCACAGGTCAGTGCAGGGGTGTGCCTATCCGGCAAGGGGAACGGGGTGTCTCGGACATGTCCATCTACAGGAAGTGCAGTAAGTGTGTCTCTGTGTTCTGGTGTGGCCTGTTACAAGAGCCACAGCAGTCGATGTTGTAAAGTGGCATGCACCACCTCCAAACGGCACTGTGATGTTGTTGGATTGTAGCAGGACATGCGCAAATAGGCATTACAATGGCGTGCCGTACGCGTGCACGAGATACAACAGCTCACCGTACAAAAGTGTGGAGGCTCGTGGGAGGGAGGAGCAGCCGTTTGGCAACATAACACACAGTGAACTCGACCATGTGCCACATGCTGGGCATCTCATCCATGATGACCACTCTCGCAGACATCCCACAACACCAACGACTGGCCTTTGTACACATCCCGTATGAATGCAGCGTGTTTTTCACTTCTATGCTCGTTCAGTGGTGTGATGTTGGCAGGTTGTGTGACTTGTGCTCGTTGTTGGTGTTTTTCATTTTGGCCATTGTTAGTCTATATGTGTGTTGTACTCAATTGTGCATGTGTGCCATTCTTCCCATCTCCCCCTCTCCCCCCACTCCCTGCTTCTTCCTCTTCCTTGTACTGTTGTGTCTATAATTTTGTTGCTGCACACATAAATACATGTAAAGAATAAATTAGAATAGTTCCTTGATTCTTTTAGGTTTCAAAACTTCTCTATTGGTTTCTCTTTAATTTTCCATATGAACAGTTTTTTTTAAATATTCAACATTACATAGAAGTCAGAAGTGCAACGTATTCTATCAACAAACTTTGTAACATTTTCTTGAACATTTAACGACACATGCAGGTTAAAAGTTAACGATTGTTTTCAGTTCGAATAGTGCCTTCCAAATGCAAGTAGCAGGTGTGGTTGAGCTGAGCAAATTTTATCCTATGATATGTACTCCACGTTGAAACTGCTTTTTCTTAACCAATCACAAAGATGCTTTTCCACAAAACTAATGTGCACCCTACTTTTAAAAAAGAATGCTTTTCATGATATCTTCAGAGATAAGTTATAGATAGGAATTAGCATTTAAAAAACCTTTGAAATTCACTGAAAAAACCATAGGTTTCATGCACGTTATAGTTAGGAATTGGCATTTAAAAAACCTTTGAAATTCACTGAAAAAAACCAAAGGTTTCAGGGGTGTTATAGTTACTGGATATTTCCCTCGTACAAAACCCTAGAAATTCCCCTGTTATAGTTAGTTCAGCTAACTATATCTCGCGCCCCCGCAATGCACTGCTGATGATGTCACATATTACATCACTCATGACATGGTCAGTGACATCATTGATGACATCACTGATGACATCTCAAATGACATTACTGATGACATCACTGATGATATCATCCATGTGATAAATTAGTGCATCTTCTCACACCCTAATATAACCTTTGATACACTGACTCAAAATTTCAGATGGCCATTTTGACAACCATAGATACTCCAATACCAATAACTACTCACCCACTCATTGACTTTTAGGTCTACACACATCTCCACTCACTCACCTGTACAATCACTCATACTTACAGTCACTCTGTGCATTTATACACCTATATAGACACTCACACACCGCCAATCATCCATTGAGGTTAGGCCTGGGCTAAAATTTCGTTCCGGTTGCGGAAATTGCGATAATTTGACATTTTTGCGTTCCGCGGAAATTTCGACATTACGCAGCTTGGCGATTATTTGTTTCTTGCTCGCGCTGTAAAATAATACATTCTCGCGCGCGCACGATCGCCTTACCTGAGTCCCCGCGTTCGCTGACACATTTTCTTGATCCGGTCGCATTCTCCATTAGATGTTGTATTGTTTTTAGCCATTTGCGCTGTCTTGCGACAGTTCGCGCCCGCAGTGACGTCATGCGTCGCGCGATCACGTCTTTCTTCTCGCGATCATGCAACACAACTGAAAACAAGATGGCCGCGCCCGCGAGCAACCACATAGGTAAGTTGGCGAGCCGCAACCATGCAGAAAATCTCACGAACATGCGGGAAAAAAACTTCCGCATCTTCGTGATATTTCCGCGGGTTTGCAGAGATTTTTAATATTTTCGCGATAATTTGCTAAAGTGGATTTCGCAAATTCCGCCCACCCCTAATTGAGGTACTGATACATCTAGTCAGTCATGCAAATAATTAATCACAGTAAAATGTACTCACCTATACAGTTAAAAACCCTCAAGTTCAGTTACTCATAAAAATACTAGCAAATTCTGTGTCTTCCTGCAGAAAAACAAACAGCACATGACACAGATATCCTTGCACTATGGCGCATACAGCCACTCCCAAAATCACACACTCTCACATATAGATAGTTAAAAACTCTTACACACATATACACTGCATTTCACATATGTAGTTACTGACACGTACAACTGAGATATACATTCAATCACTAACACACCCATACATACACTCACCCAACCATACAGTCCATCACAGATGCACTCTTAAAAACATGCACCCACTGAATCACCCACTCACACATCTAGTCACAGAGTCACACACACCCTACCCACACAAACACTCAGGCACCCATACAGATACTCAGACAACCAATCAATAACCCATATAGACACTCATACAGCTATTCACAAAACCATGCAGCCACTTATACACCAACACACAGACACATACAGACATTCACACAGTTTAGTCACTAGTCTGCAGTAAGATACATTTAATGACTCACTTATAGACTCAGTTACCCACCTAGAAAATCATCCATTCACACACTTGTACACCCACTTATTCTTCAACAGGCCTTTCCCTATATATATTAAACATAATAAAACTGTTCAGAAACATATACTCAATGGATGACGTCATCAGTGATGTCATCAGTGATGTCATTTGAGATGTCATCAGTGATGTCACTGACCATGTCATGAGTGATGTAATACGTGATGTCATCAGCAGTGCATTGCGGGGGCGCGAGTTATAGTTAGCTGAACTAACTATAACAGGTGAATTTCTAGGGTTTTGTATGAGGGAAATGTCCAGCTAACTATAACGCCCCTGAAACCTTTGGTTTTTTCAGTGAATTTCAAAGGTTTTTTAAATGCCAATTCCTAACTATAACGTGCATGAAACCTATGGTTTTTTCAATGAATATATATATATATATACATATATATACATATATATATATATATATATATAAATAAAAATATATATATTTTTTCAAAAATGATTGCCACTTGCTCGGAGATGCACTCAAGAGACAGAAGCGGGCCCCCTTAGCTTTCAAGAAGGTCCTTTATTGCATCGCAAACCGAATTTCATTTCAATGTTCAATGTTCAGAAAGGTCCAACGCGTTTCAAAGCTCCTGCTTCTTGTTCACGGACCGGCTGGTCAGTGGCGGTGATAAAGTCATCTCAGCAAGCCCCTTGTTAAACAGTAGTTGACTGCCCCCAGGAGGGTTGGATCTGTATTCAGTCTGAAGGTATCCTGGGACTTGTAGGATTGAGCGTTCCTGCCACAAAACATAAGTATCAAAGTATTAAACCTCCAGTAGGTATAAAATGAATTACGGTTTAAATTTAAAGCACAACTTCGTCTCCTCTGTATATATATATATTTATATATATATATATTCACTTAAAAAGCCAAAGGTTTCACACATGTTATAGTTGGCTGGACATTTCCCTCGTAAAAAACCAATGAAATTCCCCCGTTATAGTTAGTGCAGGCAACTATAACTCACGCGACTGCAATCCTCTGCTGATGACGTCAGATATTACATCACTGTATTTATACACCTATTTACCCATGTCTTGCGGTCGCGTGAGTTATAGTTGCCTGCACTAACTATAACAGGGGAATTTCATTGGTTTTTTACGAGGGAAATGTCCAGCTAACTATAACATGTGTGAATCCTATGGTTTTTTAAGTGAATTTGTACGTTTTTTTAAATGCTAAGTTATGTATTTATTAATATTTTTTTTTCAGGTTTTTCACACCGTGCGCGCACCCTGCCATAGCAAAGTGCTCTCTCTTCAAAATAGTAAAGCAGAATGCTTTTCCACAGGGGGAGCAGCATGTTAGCTGCTCCCCATGTGGAAAAGCAATACCGGCTCCAGCAGGATGCAAGGAGCCAGCCGGGACCGTGGGGGTATTGGGGACCCCCTCACGGTCCCCAAAGAAGAGGGCCAGCCCCAGGGGATGGGGTCCCCGGGGCTAGAAATGGCCCGGGAGGGGGGCCACACGTGCCCTCCCCAAAATGTGATTAAAAAAAAAAGGCAGCCCCCCTCCTAGAAGTAAACTTTTTTTTTTTTTTAAAGGGCAATGCCCTGGGGAATGGGGTCCCCGGGGCTGATTATGGCCTGTGTAGGGGGGCCATGCGGACCCCTTCCAGAATTTTTAATAAAAAATAAAAATATAGGGGCCAGGCCCTGGGGGATGGGGTCCCCAGGGCCAAAATATCAGGAAAAGAAGGGGGGCACACTGCCCCCCTTCTTAAACCAAATAAAAGGAAAAAGATCGGCATTGCACCAGTGGCCATGCCCCATACCAGCATCACTCTGCAAACGCGCCCGAGGGGGAGAGACTTCACCTTGAATACTGGGGGTCCCTGGTGGCCAACTAGCCCACCAGGTACCTTCAGTATGCGCCAGGGAGCTGCGTTGCAGAGAGGTGTTCTGAGGTCACACCCCTTTTTACACCTCTCTGCAACGCAGCTCTGTGGAGCTTACTGGAGGTAGCTGGTGGGCTACTTGCACCCCAGGGACCCTCAATATTCAAGAGGAGTTAATCTCCCAACTTAAAACGTGCCACGGGGTGCGTTTGCACAGTGGTGAAGGAAGGGGCGGGACCTGAGTTCACATGTGTGCAAACACGCCCTGTGGTGTGGTTTAAGTTAGGGAATTAATTCCTTGTCAATACTGAGGGTCCCTGGGGGCCAAGTAGCCCACCAGATACCTCCAGTAAGTGCCACAGAGCTGTGTTGCAGAGTGTTGTAAAAATGGGCGTGGCCTCTGAACACCTCTCTGCAACACAGCCTCCTGGCGCATACTGGAGGTGCCTGGTGGGCTACTTGGTCCCCAGGGACCCACAGGATTGAAGAGGAATTAATTCTCTAACTTAAAACGCGCCACTGGGTGTGTTTGCAGACATATCACCTCAGGCCACGCCCCCTTCCTTAACCACTGTGCAAACGCGCCCTGTGGCGCGTTTTAAGTAGGCCTGGGCGGTAAATTCCGTTCCGCTCACGGAATTTGCGGAATTTGCGTAATTTCGCGTTCCGCGGAGAACACAAAATTGCTTAAAAGTCTGCTTTCCGCGATTTCGCGAAATTTTTGCTTGTTCGCGTTCTCAAAATGCGTGTTCGCGAGATATTTCTCCCCGAGCACGCAAACAGACTTGGCCCTTTTGGCAGGTTCACCTCGAAACTTTTTGCGTTCTCCTAGCCTTTTTCTGTAACCTGGTGTTGGTGATTTTAGGCCTCTGAGCACTTTAGCACTGGGGTCCAGAGTAAAGTGCGTGCGCTCTCTGTGTATGTGTGGTGAGATGGGCCTGGCCTCCCATAGGAATGCATTGGGGACATGTGTGTCCCTGGTAGTTCCTGGTGTGAGAGGAGTGCAGGGTCGAGATTGGTATGTGCGTATTCGTGAGAATAAATGCTGCGCTATGGTGTGCGCAGATTTATGGTGACTGGTAGAGAAGTTCCACTTCTAGAAGTTGGCCTTTCTGTGTACTGTGTGTCTGCCTGCCTGAGGTGGAGTGCATGTCTGGCTTGTTATTGACAGGTGCTGGATGGTGTGGGGAATTCCTGGAGCCAGGGTGAGTCTGCCCGGTGGTGAATGGAGAGATCTGCATATAGATGGGAGGGAGGAGTTGCAACTGGGACCTGAATAGGGCTGTGCCTTCCCTCCACAATGCCGGCTCCACCCCCTGTGGTGTGTCTTAGCACCTAGCCCCCACCTGACAATGGAGAGAGGAGCTGAGCACAACAAAGTGCTCCAAAGCTCCCCCAAACCAGTTGTATCTGGTTTTTCCCCCAGCCCTGTGCTGTGTCACAAAGGGAAATATGTGTTTAAAAGAAGGGGCTGTGACCCCATGAAGTTGTTCTGCTTTGGATCCTGACCCTGCGGGGCGTGCTGCTGCTGGGGCCCAGGGGGGGCTTCCATGAAGACTTGCCTCCTTGGGCCCTGGATTGCCCCCTGGATGCTCTAAGGACTTTTGGGACTTGTTTCTTCTTACGAAAGGACCTTTTTGCTTGCTGTTCTAGCGCCCTGGGAGCGCTGTATTTCCATTATAGCCAGGCGCTGTTATTGTCCTAAGAAGGAGCGTGAGGGCTCCGCAGCACAAAGCTGTCTGTGCAGGAGGGAATCCCCGGCGTAGGGATTCCCCCGTGTTTTACCTGCAATAACTGGAGCCTACCCTGCTTTTTCCTTATGTTTATACGGCCTAGCATGAGCCTTCCCCGCTTATTTTTATGTTTAGAATACGAGTGCCCACCCCGCTTATGTCGCCGAAGGAATTGCCGTGGCCCGAGCAAATGATGGCCGCAAAGCCCGGCGAAGTTTGCCTGCTTCTGGGCGGGGTCGGCGGCAGGAGCGGAAGCAGTACAGGCGGAAGGGAGGACGGGAGCCTACCCCACCTCCCCCCGGCATCGCTGCAAAGTCCAGGGTCCCAGGAGGAGGCCAAGGTGAGGAGAGAAGAAGTTGCCTCTGTGTCCGACGCTGAGAGTGGCTCCCCAAGCAAGTTGCCGTAGCAACGTGGGAGTTGCTGGGAAGCCAGCACCTGGAAGTGGAGTAGAATGCCAGGAAGTGTTGCCAGCATCGAGGCGGGGCTCCCGTGTGATGAGGAGAGCCCCGCCTATGTCCACAGAAGTCCAGGGTCCCAGGAGGGAGCCCGGGTGAAAAGAAGTGCCGGAGCAGGTGAAGTGCTGCCGATCCTGGTGAGGAGACCCGGAGAGCAGCGAGTGGAGTCCTGCGAAGCCCCGGTGAGTAGGGGCTTCATCTATGTTGTGGTGCCTTATGAGGCACAGTATTGGGTCTGTTTCGCTCCTACATGGGTGGCCCTTGTCCTGATGGGGCCCAGAGGGGCCCGTCTTGTTCCCCAAATTCCCGGCTATTTCCAGAGCGGCCCCCCGATAGGGGGTCGCTCCAACGAAGGGGGCACACTGTTGGTTAAAGGGCTTGAGGGCTTGAGTGAGCATTTTCAGCGCCCCTGTGTGGTGCTGATTTTCACAGCGGCGCAGCAGTTGCGGGCCACTGCAACAGCTAGGGCATGATTATTTTTAGAGCCCCGTGTGGCTCCAACGAAGGGGGCATATTTGTCTTGAGAGGGCCCGTGTCCCTACCAGTTTAGTGATTTTCACAGCTGCCCCCACAGACAGAGGGCAGCTGCAACCTTCTGGAAATTGTTCCAGAAAGCACCGTGGTGCCAGGCCCCATTTAAATATTCCCAGCTGCCCAGCAAGTAGTGGGCAGCTGCACCGTTTAGACGCACAGTTCTTTGGGGCATGTTTTGAGTTAGGAGTGAGATGCACTCCTTTGCCCCATACTTTCCCAGCTGCCCAGCAAGTAGTGGGCAGCTGCAACGTTTAGGTCTGAGCAGATTGCGCACCATTGACTTTCGCTGCTTTGGCAGCGCGCCCTGACTTTTGAGACATAGGGCATTTGAGCCCCTTTTTGAGATGGCCAGTTGGCCAGGGGGACTGTTATGATTGTAGGGCGCCAGGCCCTGATAAGATGTGGTGCTAGGAAATGTAATGTATGTAGTATGAGTATGCACCCTGTGTTATACCTCTAACTGTGTTTTATGATTATGAGGTTGTTTTTGCATATCATGGTTTATGCTAGTGAGATTATGTCTCTTTGTGTGATTTATGCCCCTAATGTGAGTTGCGCTTAGGAGGTTAGGGTCTAATGTGTTTAGACTTGTGAGAGGACTACATAATGTGTTATGCTGGTGAGGTTAGCGCAGAATATAATTTGCACCTGATGTGATACTGTGCATAATGTAGTTTATGTTACAGGCTGATGCTAAGTACAGTGATTACTAGTGTTTATTGGTTGTAAGTTTGTGATCTGTTTTACTTTTACTAAGTTCACTTTGTGATGGTTCTGACAGTGGTCCATGTGGCACGTTTGCAGAGTGGTGCAAAAAGGGGCATAGCCTCAGACCACCTCTCAGCAATTCCAGTGTCTGGGGCTTACTGGAGGTACCTGGTGGGTTAGTTGACCCCTAAGGACCATTAGTATTCAAGAGTTCTTAATCCCCCGGCTTTTTCCCCAGGGCCTGAGCATTTTTTTTTCATTTAAAACAGGAACTTATTTTTAAGGAGGGGGGCCATCTAGGGCTCCAGGAGGAGGGCCACGCTACCCCCTCCCAACATTTACATAGCTCCGGGAATGTAGTGTTCCCCGGGGGTCTGCAACGGACCCCCAAAGTTAATGTATGTATGCTCCGGGAAGCTTCTGGTCCCCTGGGCTAGTTGGGGCTCGAGTCCCCCCACACATTTTGTTTAAATCAGAGCCCCAGGGAGTTGGTGGACCCTGGGGCTGTGGGGGCCGCATGCCCCACGTGTAATTATTAAAGCCCTGGGGAGGTCACAGCAACCAGGGCTGCATGGGGTGAGGCATGAGCCCCCCCACGCATTTTATATTAGAAAAAAGCCCCGGGAGGTGGCTGTCCCTGAGGCTGCGGAGGGGCTGCGTGCCCCCCGCATGCAATCCGCATGGGCCTGGGGATGTGGCGGTCCCCGGGCCCCCCACAGGCCCACGCACTATATTTTTTGATAGGTCCCGGGACATGGCCCACCCAGGGGATGATTAAAACGAAGCACAGGAGACCGCACTTTGTTTTTTTAAATGTTTCAGTGGGATTCACGCACCCAGTAATTTTGTTATTTTTTAAATTCTTATTTGGCCCTGGGGGTCCCTGTGGGACCTCTTAGCCAGGCCTAGGGGGTCAGGGTGTTTCTGCTGTGTCCCTCTTTCTTGTTTTTCATCTCAGTTTTACCGAGACAGAAGATGGCTGCCAACACTTCTTGGTTTGGAGTGTTGGCATCCAATCCTCCTCGGTCACAAGATATCGATATTTTGTATTTTTTAATTTCTCAGGAACTACTGAACACATTTACACCATTTAAAAGAAAAGGTAGCTTTTTGAACCAAGACCTACCTTTTTGCCAAATTTGGTGTAATTACGTTCAGCAGTTCTGGCTGTAGCTTTGTCTAAAGTGGAGAAGGTGGAGAAGTGTAGCTCACTGGTTGTGGAGAAGTGTAGCTCACTGGTTAGAGCAGGCATACCCTGAAGCAGAGGTCAGACCCGGGACCAGGGTTCGATTCCCGACGCGGCAGGGTCTGGAGCCCAATTGTCCATGGACTTGATAATTCTCGCTTCGGTGCCTACTCTAAGCATGAGTTCACACTAGGCAGCTCTGGGCAACTAGCTTGCTTAATCTCCACAACGGCCCCCCCGCGGCGGGATGCCTGGCTTTCACCTTGGGGATGCCCAGTATGGATTATCTCACAGGGAAAAACCAGGACGGGTTCCCAATGCAAGCGCTGGGATGCCCAAGGGTAACCGTGCGCGATATAAAACTCCTAATAATAATAATAATAATAAAGTTTCCTATGGAAATTAACATGGAGAAAACATGTTTTGGGACCCCCGTTTTATCTCAACTTACTCAACGAATCACCCCGAACCTTTCAAAACAGGAGATGACCTGAGCGAACCATTGGTTTGGAAAATTTTGCCGAGATTCGTCAAACGGCGCCAAAGATATTGGTAAAAGAAAAAATGCTTTTTGAATAGAAACAAGGTCCTAACCATAACTTCCTTTGATACACCCACTCTAAAATACAGACTACTATTTTTGAAACCATACACACAACAATGCCAGATACTACATACCACCGACTATTTCTTAGGTCTACACACACATCCAGCCACTTATACATGCAGTTACTCATCAATACAGTACTATAAATTGCACTCATACACATATACATACAGTCACACTCTGTCATTCATCCATAGAGTTACTCACACACCTAGTCAGTCATGCAAAGAATCAATCACATACCCATTTACTCATGTATACAGTTATACACACCAACTCCGTTATTTATACACACACCACATCACTTATCTATGCAGATACTAACACATACTTACTGTCTTATACAATCACTGAAACAAGCAGACACTCATTTATACACCCACTCTTCAAATAACTTACTCTCACGTATAGTCATTTATATACTCCAACACTCACATATACTGCCTTAAACATATGTAGTTAGTCACACATATACCACTGAGACATTCATTCACTCGCCAACACACCCATACACACACTAACTCACCCATACAGCCCTTCCCAGATGCACGTTTGAATCTATACAACTAGTGAATCACCCACTCAGACATCTATGCACAGAGTCACACCCCCTCCCACCCCCCACACAGACACTCAGACACCCATACAGATACACAAACAACAAATCAATAACCCATATAGACACTCATGTAGCTACTCAACCAACCCATGCAGTAGGCCTGGGCTAAAATTCCGTTCCGCTCGTGGAAATTTTGATAATTTGACATTTTCGCGTTCCACGGAGAGCGCGAAAATGTCAAAATTTTCGCAATCCGCATTTTTCCGGAAATTTTGTGCTTGCTCGCGCTGTAAAATAATACATTCTCGCGTGCGCGTGATAGCCTTACCTGAATCCCCACGTTCGCCGACAAGTTTTCCCGATCCTGTGGCATTCTCCACGAGATGTTGGATTGTTGGTAGTAATTTGCACTGTCTCGCGACAGTTCGCGCCCGTAGTAATGTCATTCGTGGCGCGATCTTGTCTTTCTTCTCGCGATCATGCACCGCGAGACAAGTGAAAACAAGATGGCCGCGCCCGCAAGCAACTACATGGGTAAGTTGGAGAGCCGCGACCACGCAGAAAATACCGTGAATGGCCGGGTAAAAAACTTCTGCATCTTCGCGATATTTCCACGTGTTTGCGGAGATTTTTAACATTTTTGCGATAATTTGCGAAAGTGAATTTCGCAAATTCCGCCCACCCCTACCATGCAGTTGCTTACACACCAACTGAGAGACTAATACAGACTTTCACACAGTTTAGTCACTAACCCATGCATTCAGTAACACACGTTCAATCACTCCCTTATACAGTCAGTCATGCACATACTAACAAATTCCTTCAGGCACTTGTAAATCCACTCATTCTTCAATACACCTTGGCATAGATATATATGAAAAATATTTAACCCCTTTGCCGCGGCGTGAATTCCGCCGCAGCGCTGGGGGGGTGCGGGGTGAGCATGGCGCCGCCATGCTGGTGACGGAACCACGCCGTCATGAGTCACATGCCACCCGTGGCTCATGACGGCGTGGTTCCTTCATGTGCGTGGAAGGGGTTGACCTTAACAGAAACACACATTCACTGGATGATGTCATCAGTGATGTCATTTGAGAGGTCATCAGTGATGTCATCAGTGATGTCACTGACCATGTCATGAGTGATGTAATATGTGACGTCATCAGCAGTGCATTGTGGGCGTGCGAGTTATAGTTAGCTCAACTAACTATAACGGGGGAATTTCCATGGTTTTATATGAGTCAAATGTCCAACTAACTATAACGTCCCTGAAACCTATGGTTTTTTAGTGAATTTCACAGGTTTTTTAAATGGAAATTCCTAACTATAACGTCTGTAAAACCTATGCTTTTTTCAGTGAATTTTGAAGGTTTTTCAAATGTTAATTTCATATTTTAGTATTTATAAAACATATATTTTTTCTATTTTTTGGGGAATATTTTGGATCTCTATTATCCTTTTTTTTTTACTTTAAAAATTCTGTAATGTTTTATATCTTCCCCAAGACGAGGGCATGCTGCCAGGCCCTGTTTTACGTCATAGACGTATGGTGTCGCACCGTGTACGCCATTTCCTCATTTTGTTTTATGTCTCAAAACTATATCTAAATAATTTTAAAGTGTATATGAGAGCAAGCGATAATCTAAAATATGTTAAACATTTACATATTTCTAACTGCAATAAACTTATGTTATGGTAAATATATTTTCTCAAAATAGCGTCGGGTGCGACCTCCTTGCGCGCTCGGTGCGCGATTGCCATGTGACCTTAAAAAAAAGCATTTGATTGATTCATAACATCTCCCATTGTAACAGTTGGAGAGCTTTTTTGAAAAGTTTTTTGCTGTGTACACATATCTTATACTACACACAACATGCAACGATCATCTTGATCAATATTCATGGTCTGTACAGTAGCCTTCTATGTGTGATGGCCATGCATCTGAAGTGTTACATCAAAAAACAAATGTGTGTTACACGATGCCCCTGGTGTTTGTGTGTGTGCATTATTGTGTTGCCTTTCGGCCTGGGTGTTGGTGGCTCGAAGGGGAATCATCAGCCAGGGCAGAGTGCACATCCTAGATCACATGTGACAAACAGTAAAGAGTAATGTGTAGATTTATGATGCAGTATGCTCTGTTGTCAGGCTTTACCAGTATAGTAGTGTGTCATATGTGAAACTTTCAGATTCATGTTTGACATGCATTGCTTGACTGTAATGAGCGTTATCACTGTGTATGACGTAGCCTCACTGCTGATCCTCCCTCCATCCGAGCACATTCACATATGTGCACTTCGCGATAGCAACACTTTCAATAATACTGCACACCATTGACATGCGTGTCTGTGCATATCCACAAGCTTGGCAATTACATGTGATGTTGGCCATTCAATATTTTCGGACAGCATCTCATTAGTGATAGTTGCTGCCCTCCCGGTACATGCTACATTAATGTAAATTGCGGATTGTGCGACGACAAAACTGCAACAGGGACACACACATAAGTACACTTCCTGGCCAGGCAGGAACTGAACAATGCCCAGGTCCCCTGAATAATTATTCACACCCCTACGCAGGCCTGGCGTACACAAGCCCAGCCCCCTTTGTATACGTATAAATAGGATAACGATGATGCCACATGTCCCAGTTCTCCCACACTGCCTCAGGTGATATGGCCGCATTTATGTCGCACATTACAATGCGCAATAAAAAAAAGGGATCCATGAGGTGTACACCATCCTCGCAATCAAAACTTGATTTGAATTGTGAACCCTACTGGCCGTCGTGTTTGGACACACAACAATGACAGCAGGTGAGCAGTGGGGCCTGGGTGCACAGGGGCTGCAATTTAGCATACTGCTGTGGGAGGGGTGGGGTGCATCAGCCTGTGTGCGCAGATGCAAACAAGCAATGTTGCCGTGAGAACTGATGTGATCTCTGACCTCATTCAGTCACATCTCTGTGTCATTTTACGGACCTGCTGGACCGTACTGTAGGCCTGAACCAGCGTAGCGCACCGCATGCCCACCCTGCGTGCACGGCACTAACTGCGTAAAGTGGGCGCGCACTCCACGAATGGCGTAAAGTAACTTAGCATTTAAAAAACCGTACAAATTCACTGAAAAAACCATAGGTTTCACACACGTTATAGTTAGGAATTAGCATTTAAAAAACCTTGCAAATTCACTGAAAAAACCATAGGTTTCACACATGTTATAGTTAGCTGGACATTTTACTGATAAAAAACCAATGAAATTCCCCCGTTATAGTTAGTGCAGGCAACTATAACTCACGTGACCGCAATCCTCTGCTGATGCTAATACTGTATTTAGACACTTATTTGCCCATGTCTTCTTCCATTAAATTTTAGCTATACATATATTACAAATATTTTTTTTTCATAAAGACACATATGTCATCAGCAGAGGATTGCGGTCACGTGAGTTAAAGTTGCCTGCACTAACTATAACGGGGGAATTTCATTGGTTTTTTATCAGTAAAATGTCCAGCTAACTATAACATGTGTGAAACCTATGGTTTTTTCAGTGAATATACATATGTTTATATATATATATTTAGATATATATATTTTCACTGACAAAACATAGGTTTTAGGGAAAGTTATAGTTAGTTGGACATTTCACATGTACAAAACCATAGAAATTCGCCCTGTTATAGTTGGTTCAGCTAACTATAACTCGCGCCGCTGCATTGCACTGCTGATGGCGTCACAAAGTACATCACTCATGACATGGTCAGTGACATCACTGATGAAATCACTGATGACATCTCAAATGACATCACTGATGACATCACTGATGACATCATCCAGTGACTGTGTTTCTGTAAAGTTTAAATATTTTTAATATATATAGGGAAATGCCTATTGAAGAATGAGTGGGTGTATAAGTGTCTGACTAGATGATTTAGTAGGTGCGTGACTGACTCTATAAGTGAGTGATTTAACTTATTTTACTGAATGCATGGGTTAGTGAGTAAACTTTGTGAATGTCTGTATCCGTCTGTCTGTTGCTGTGTAAGCAGCTGCATGGGTTTGAGCATATCTAAATGAGTGCCTATATGGGTTATTGATTGGTTGTCTGAGTATCTGTATGGGTGCATGAGTGTTTGTGTGGGTGGGGTGTGTGTGACTCTGTACATAGATGTGTGATGTGTGAGTGGGTGATTCACTGGGTGCATGGTTTCAAGAGTGCATCTGTGATGGACTGTATGGGTGGGTGAGTGTGTTTATGGGTGTGTTAATGAGTGAATGTACATCTCAGTTGTATATGAGTGAGTAACTACATATGTGAGAGGCAGTATATATGTGTGTTGGAGGATATAAATGGCTATAAATGAGAGTGTGTGATTGTGAGTGGCTGTATGGATGAGTGTTAGATCTGGGGGTCTCTAGTTGGCAGAGGTAAGCACCTTAGACCAAATAGGGACCCTTGCTTCTAGTCAGGGTACAGGGACACACACGGTAGATAACCCCTGCTCACCCTCTAGGTAGCTTGGCTCGAGCAGTCAGGCTTATCCCCAAGGCAATGTGTTACGTATTTGCACTCAATCCCACAATGACCCCCCCCTCGTACACTACAAAGGTAGACCACACAGGTATATATCAAAAATATATCTTTATATAGTGTAGCAGAGTAAAATATGATCACTTACAGGATATGTTGCACATGGACTTAATGGTTGCACTAGGTTACTAGGAAGTTTCTTCTATGTTAAGAACAGTCTCAAGTCTCTACTCGCTATCATAGGGGGGTATTACAGCAGGGCTGTAATATCCAGTCAGCTCGTCTCACCGTGCGCGTTATGCTGCAGCCTCAGCGTGGGCAGATCTTCCTTTGACAGCCCCGGCCGGTCACGTCCGCCCTTCCGCCCGCTCTCGACAATCCAACGAGCGGCGCGAAGGCAGTGGGTTCACAGGCTGGGGGCACGCTGGATACACTCGCTACTCCTTCGATGAAGACTGGTCACGCAGATGACTCGGGCACCACTCCGCCGGCTTCTCGGGACGTCCTGAGGTGACTGACCAATCCCAGCGCGGCGTTAGTGAGGGGGCTCGATCCTCTCAACCAATGAGAGGACAGCGGGCTCGATCTTCGCTTTGGGAGCCTCGGCAAGGTACGGCGAGATTGCGGGGCGATGTGCGGCCCTCTGGCAGTTCAAAACCCTCACGGCAACAGGGATTTTAGCAGCTGTGGGCAACTTCCCACTCCAGGCCGGTGCAGCACAATCTTGGTAGCTTAGTTCAGTTTCTTGGGAACCTTTTAACCCTGGGTTCCAGGACAGGAGGCCAGCTCTTCTCAGGCCCTTGGAGATTCAGTTTCAGACACAGCACACAGCAAAGTCTTGGTAGTACAAGCAGGCAGGGGCACAGCACACAGCAAGCCCTTCTTCTCTCCTTCAGTTGAACAGCAGAACAGGTCAGCCCTTAGAGCACACAGCAAGGCAATCTTCCTTCAGTTCCTCAGCGGTCCTTCTTCTGGCAGAGGTTCCTCTTGATTGTAGAATCTAAAAATCTGTTGTCAGGGGTCCTTTACTTATACCCCTAAAAGTCTTTGAAGTCTTTGTGCAAGTGGGCCCTGAGCCCGGTCTGATCCATTTCTGGGTGTTGCTGGAGCACTTTGTTTTCCTGTCTTCTTCTCTCCTTTCAGAGTGAGGGGCAGAGTCGTCAGCCGCCCAGCAGGAGGTGGAGCCAGCACTGTGGCAGGCAGGCACATCCCTATTCACTCCCAGGTGCTACCTCCTCCCTCCACTCTACTTGCAAATGTCGCCATTCAGCAAAGGGCTGACCCAGCCAACCTCCTGGGGGATCCCCAGCCCCTGTCACTCTCAAACCAGACAGTCAATCCACAAGCATGCCCAGGCACACAGAAGGGTCAGACAAGAGAACAGCTACTCTCTAAAAAGTACTATTCTCCAACTCAGGATTTAAAAACAACCTCTCGTAAAGGATGTGTTATTAAATGCTGAGCTCAGGGATATCAAACACTCATGTCTTATCTTGTTCCTATGAGAAGATAGGCTGATAGCCATTGGCACCAGCCTCCCCCATGTTAGCCTATGGAGCAAGATAACCTTGCAGCAGTGAACACACAAAATGGCCGCTGTTCACTACCAGAGCATGGTACCCGCACTAGTACATGCTCTACCTTTTACATACACTGCACCCTGCCCAGGGGGTTACCTTGGGCCTTCCATAGGGATGACTGATGTGCACAAAAAGGGAAGGGTTAGGCCTAGTCAGTGGGGACACTGACCAGGGTGACATGGCAGTCCGGGGACTGCAGGCAGGCCTGCGGTGGCAGGCCTGAGACACCATTTTAGGGCTACTCATGTGGGTGGCGCAATCAGCGCTGAAGGCCCACTAGTAGCATCTGTCATCACCAGCCCTGGCACACACAGTGCACTTTACTAGGGACTTCAGGGTGATACAAATATGCCAATCAGGTATATCCAATCAATATGATATTTTACACAGGGAGCACTTACACTCGGGCACTGATTAGCAGTGGCAGAGTGTCCAAAGCATCTAAACCAGCAAAAACGAAATCCAGCACAGCATCAAAAATCCAGGTAGCAGAGGCAAAGATAGGAGAAAAACCCACGCCAAGGATGTCAGGTCTAACACGTGTCCCCTCCAGCTGAAAGTGGGGAGAACTACCCACCCTCTTGGGAGTTCTCATCACTAAGGCGGAGAAACCTGGACAGACCATCAGCATTGGCATGCTCTGTACCGGGACGGTGTTCCACCGTGAAGTCCATTCCCTGTAGGGAGATGGACCACCTCAACAGTTTTGGATTCTCACCCCTCATCTGCATTAACAATCTGAGGGGCCTGTGGTCGGTCTAAACACGGAAGTGAGTCCCAAACAGGTAGGGCCTCAGCTTCTTCAGGGCCCAGACCACAGCAAATGCTTCCCTTTCAATAGCGCTCCACCTCTGTTCCCTGGGGAGTAGCCTCCTACTAATGAAAGCTACAGGTTGGTCCCCGCCCTCATCGTCCATCTGTGAGAGTACTGCTCCCACACCTTGCTGTGAAGCGTCTGTTTGCACAATGAACTCACTCGAAAAGTCAGGTGCCTTCAGCACTGGCGCTGTGCACATTGCAGTTTTCAGGGCATCAAAAGCAGTTTGACAGGCCTCGGTCCAAGTCACTTTCCTGGGCTGATTTCTAGAGGTTAGTTCTGTCAAGGGGGCAACAATGGTGCCGTATCCCTTGATGAACCGTCGGTAATACCCGGTGAGTCCTAGAAAGGCTCTCACCTCGGTCTGCGTCTTGGGGGGTTCCCAAGCCAGAATGGTATCAATCTTCGCCTGTAGGGGCGCCACCTGGGCGCTCCCCACCTGGTGTCCCAAATACACCACTGATCCCTGCCCTATCTGGCACTTACTGGCCTTGATAGTGAGGCCTGCCTTTTGCAGAGCCCTCAACACTTCACAGAGGTGTTGCAAGTGTTCCTCCCAAGTGGAGCTGAACACAGCAATGTCATCCAAGTATGCAGCGCTGAATTGCTCCAGCCCGGTCAGTACCCGGTTGACCAGTCTCTAAAAGGTGGCAGGGGCATTTTTCAATCCAAAGGGCATGACGCGAAACTGGAAATGCCCCTCTGGTGTTGAAAATGCCGACCTCTACTTTGCCCCCTCAGTTAAGGCAATCTGCCAGTACCCCGAAGTCAAATCAAAGGTGCTGAGATACCTGGCAGCTCCCAACCGATCCACAAGCTCATCAGCACTGGGGATGGGGTGCGCGTCAGTCTTGGTGACCGCATTGAGCCCACGGTAGTCCACGCAAAACCGAAGTTCTGGCGGGTCACCGGGTGTAGCAGCTTTCTTGGGAACTAGGACCACTGGGCTAGCCCAGGGACTGCTGGAGGGCTCAATCACCCTTAACGCCAACATCTTGGAAACTTCTTCCTTGATCCTGGCCCTGACCTTGTCAGCTACTCTGTAAAACTTCTGTTTCACAGGTAGACTATCTCCAGTGTCCACATCATGGACGCACCAATTGGTGACACCTGGGGTCAGGGAGAACAGGGAGGCGAACTGACCCAACACCTGGTGACAGTCTCTCTGCTGTTCTGGGGTCAGGGTGGGCGAGAGGACCACACCATCCACTGACCCGTCTTGCTGATTGGTTGCCAGGAGGTCAGGGAGAGGATCACTATCCTCTTCCCCACCATCATCTGTAGCCATGAGCATTGTCACTTCAGACCTCTCAAAGTGGGGCTTGAGGCGGTTCACATGCAAGTCTCTCAAGGGCTGCCTAGGAGTCTTCATGTTGATCAGGTAGGTCACCTCACTCTTGCGCTCTACCACCTCATATGGCCCGGTCCACTTGTCACGGAGCGCACAAGGCTCCACCGGCGCCATCACCCACACTTTCTGCCCAGGATGAAATTCAACCAGAGTGGTATTTTGGTCGTACCATCTTTTCATCTCCTCCTGGCTGGCTTCTAGGTTCTCCTGAGCGAGCTTCCTGAAGCGCTGTGTCTGGTTGCGGATGGCCAGCACATAGCTGAACACATCCTGGGGGGTTTTCCCATGGGATTTCTCCCACCCCTCCTTCACCAGTGTGAGAGGTCCTCTAACAGGGTGGCCATACAGCAGTTCAAAGGGGCTGAACCCTAAGGACTTCTGAGGCACCTCCCGGTAGGCAAACAACAGGCATGGTAACAAGACGTCCCACTTCCGTCTCATGGGCTCCGCTAGGCTGATAATCATACCTTTCAGGGTGCGGTTGAACCTTTCAACCAACCCATTTCCTTGAGGGTGGTAAGGAGTGGTGAACTTATAAGTTACCCCACACTCCTCCCACAGAGACTTCATGTACCTAAAGATGAAGTTGGTACCCCGGTCGGAGACCACCTCTCTGGGGAACCCCACGCGGGAAAAGATCCCCATCAATGCACGGCCCACCACGGGTGCTGTGATTGTCCTGAGAGGGACTGCTTCCGGGTAGCGGGTGGCGTGATCCACCAAGACCAGGATGAACCTGTTGCCTAAGGCAGTCTTGGGGTCCAGGGGTCCTCCGCTCTTACCACTGGCTTGGCATGTTTGGCAAGACTTACCAAAGGTACTGACGTGCTTCTTCATCTGGGGCCAGTAGAAGTGGGTGACAAGCCTGTGATAGGTCTTGTCTTGCCCCAGATGTCCTGCGAGAGGCACGTCATGAGCTAGACCCAGTAAGAAGTTCCTGAAGTGCTCGGGTACCACCAGCACATGGGCTGCACCGGGCTCAGCAAACGTAGGCTCACTATAAAGTAAGTCATCCTCCCAGTAAATCAAATGTTCCTTGGACCCTAGGCCCGCTGCCTGGTCTGCAGCCTGCTGCCGCACACCAATGAGAGAAGGGCACTCCTTCTGAGCCTGGCAGAATTCCTCCCTGGAGGGACCACCCTCTTGCTGCCAATGGGTCAGCTCAGGCAATTCCCCCAGTTCGGCCACCTGTTCCCCTGTAGGTTCCAGGGCATCCCCCTCAGGTTCTGCTTCCTCCTGGACCGTGGGAACAGTGGGGGCCGGTTTCCCGCGCCCTCTGCCCCTTCCTCTCCTGACAGGTTCCTGGGCCATTGTTCCAGGCTCCGGTTCTACTAATCCACCCTTACTGGCTGTCATGGCACGTGTGGATACACAGATCCACGCTGGCAGTCCTAACATCTCCAAGTGAGGTCTGTGCTCTACGTCCTTCCATGGAGAACTCTCCAGGTCGTTACCCAACAGACAATCTACTGGCAAGGCATCACTGACACATACTTCCAAGGTACCAGAGACTCCCCCCCATGTAAAGGGAACACGCGCCATCTTGCAGAGGCGCACTGAAGTGTCAGCTGCCACTACTGGGCGGAGCACATTGGGAATGACTTGCTCTTCAGACACCCACTGACACCTGCCAGATGTCACACTAGCCCCGGTGTCTCTCAGAGCCTCTATCTCCCTCCCATTGATGGTCACCTTTTGCCCGTATTTTTTAGTGTTAGCGGGTATCAAGGTATCCTGGACCATCTCTTCGTCTCCTAAAGAGACAAGGGTCATCATAGCCAATCCCTCTTCCCCACTGGAAATCAAATCCCCTCCCAAAGCTACACTAGCTAACCCTGGGACCGGAGCAGCAGCTGGTGCTGGGGGTTTCTTGGAACATTTGGGGGCGATGTGCCCCACTTCCCTACAAGCATAGCAAGTAGGCGGTGGTCTGTTATCCTGTCTGCCCTTATGGGGCCAAGACTTCTTAGGCTTGGGGGCTTGGGACTCCTTTTCCTGGGAACTGTTTTGGGGCCCTTTAGAGAACTCCTTATTGTTACCCTTGTCCTCCCCACCTTTCTGCTGGGGACCCTGTCCACCCTTGGCTGGGATACTTACCACCCCTTTGTTGACCCTGGTGCTAGTCCAGCGGTCTGCCTCTTTAGCAAGCTCACTGGGATCAGTTAACTTGCTGTCTAAAAGATGCTGGCGCAGCTCTGGAACACATAGACTACTCAAGTGCTCCCAACTAATCAAGTGACACAACCCCACATAATCAGTAACTTTGCTGCCCTTTATCCAACCTTCCAGTGCACACGTGTACATACTCACACACTCCACCCAAGTACTTGAATCAAGCTTCTTGAAGTTCCTAAACTTCTGGCGGTACTGTTCTGGTGTAAGCCCATACCTGAGGCATAAGGCCTCCTTCATAGTGGGGTAGGTTAAGGTACCTGCTGCTTCTAAGGGTGCTAAGACATCCCTCCCAGAGGCCTCAAAATGCTTCCACAAACCTGCCCCCCAACTCTTCGCAGGCACTTCATTCATCTTCAAGGCAAGCTCATAGGATCGAAACCATGCATAGATATCCTCACCCCTATGATAATTCTGTACCAAATCTTTCGGTATGTATACTTTACTTGCCTGTACTGGTTGTGCGCTGCCACCATTTGGACTGGACTCCACCTGTTTAGCTTTAATGTCCAGCTCCCTCATGCTCAACTCATGAGCCAACTGGAGTTTTCTCTCTTCCAAAGCGAGAGCATTCCTCCTCTCCGCCGCCTTCTTTTCACTGTCAAGGCGCAGTTTCCTCTCTTCTGCTTGAGCTTTGAGCTTAAAAAGTTCAATCTCATGGGCCCTAATCCTCTGATTTTCCTCCAGTTCCTCTGGAGAAAGGCCCCTACTGGAATGGGTGCTGCCAGCCCTAGACGCTGGCCTATTCACTGGCAAATCATCGGATCCAAATCCGTGCTCCGGTGTACCATCCTCTCCAGTAGCTTCTTCTGTCACACCATTTTTGGCCTCCCACCAGGCCCTTAGAGCTTTCTGTAGCTCTGCCTTGTTAGCGCTGCCCTTCACTGGGCATCCAAGCTGTTTGCAGAATTGCATTAGTTGATCCTTCTTATATGTGAGCAACTTTTCTACTTCAAATTGCAATTCCACCTCCTCGCCTACTCCATTCAGAGACATGATGCTTCCTAGGTCTTCCCAAAAACTTTGTGCAATATGTAACTGCTAACTAGACTAGTGATGTACAAAGAATCACTGCAGGTCAGTGCAAATACTGGTTCTAATCCGCACCGCTGACCACCAATGTTAGATCTGGGGGTCTCTAGTTGGCAGAGGTAAGCACCTTAGACCAAATAGGGACCCTTGCTTCTAGTCAGGGTACAGGGACACACATGGTAGATAACCCCTGCTCACCCTCTAGGTAGCTTGGCTCGAGCAGTCAGGCTTATCCCTAAGGCAATGTGTTACGTATTTGCACTCAATCACACAATGACCCCCCCTCGTACACCACAAAGGTAGACCACACAGGTATATATCAAAAATATATCTTTATATAGTGTAGCAGAGGAAAATATGATCACTTACAGGATATGTTGCACATGGACTTAATGGTTGCACTAGGTTACTAGGAAGTTTCTTCTATGTTAACCCCTTCAGCGCGGCGCGGATTCCCGCGCCACGCTGAAGGTTCGTTGCGCGGGCGGGCTCATGACGGAACGGTTCCGTCATGAGCACAGCCCAACCGATGCTCATGACGGAACCGTTCCGTCATGAGCGTCGAAGGGGTTAAGAACAGTCTCAAGTCTCTACTCGCTATCGTAGGGGGGTATTACAGCAGGGCTGTAATATCCAGTCAGCTCGTCTCACCGTGCGCGTTATGCTGCAGCCTCAGCGTGGGCAGATCTTCCTTTGACAGCCCCGGCCGGTCACGTCCGCCCTTCCGCCCGCTCTCGACAATCCAACGAGCGGCGGGAAGGCAGCTTCTTGGGTTCACAGGCTGGGGGCACGCTGGATACACTCGCTACTCCTTCGATGAAGACTGGTCACCACTCCGCCGGCTTCTCGGGACATCCTGAGGTCACTGACCAATCCCAGCACGGCGTTAGTGAGGGGGCTCGATCCTCTCAACCAATGAGAGGACAGCGGGCTCGATCTTCGCTTCGAGAGCCTCGGCAAGGTACGGCGAGATTGCGGGGCGATGTGCGGCCCTCTGGCAGTGCAAAACCCTCACGGCAACAGGGATTTTAGCAGCTGCGGGCAACTTCCCACTCCAGGCCGGTGCAGCACAATCTTGGTAGCTTAGTTCAGTTTCTTGGGAACCTTTTAACCCTGGGTTCCAGGACAGGAGGCCAGCTCTTCTCAGGCCCTTGGAGATTCAGTTTCAGACACAGCACACAGCAAAGTCTTGGTAGTACAAGCAGGCAGGGGCACAGCACACAGCAAGCCCTTCTTCTCTCCTTCAGTTGAACAGCAGAACAGGTCAGCCCTTAGAGCACACAGCAAGGCAATCTTCCTTCAGTTCCTCAGTGGTCCTTCTTCTGGCAGAGGTTCCTCTTGATTGTAGAATCTAAAAATCTGTTGTCAGGGGTCCTTTACTTATACCCCTAAAAGTCTTTGAAGTCTTTGTGCAAGTGGGCCCTGAGCCCGGTCTGATCCAGTTCTGGGTGTTGCTGGAGCACTTTGTTTTCCTGTCTTCTTCTCTCCTTTCAGAGTGAGGGGCAGAGTCGTCAGCCGCCCAGCAGGAGGTGGAGCCAGCACTGTGGCAGGCAGGCACATCCCTATTCACTCCCAGGTGCTACCTCCTCCCTCCACTCTACTTGCAAATGTCGCCATTCAGCAAAGGGCTGACCCAGCCAACCTCCTGGGGGATCCCCAGCCCCTGTCACTCTCAAACCAGACAGTCAATCCACAAGCATGCCCAGGCACACAGAAGGGTCAGACAAGAGAACAGCTACTCTCTAAAAAGTACTATTCTCCAACTCAGGATTTAAAAACAACCTCTCCTAAAGGATGTGTTATTAAATGCTGAGCTCAGGGATATCAAACACTCATGTCTTATCTTGTTCCTATGAGAAGATAGGCTGATAGCCATTGGCACCAGCATCCCCCATGTTAGCCTATGGAGCAAGATAACCTTGCAGCAGTGAACACACAGAATGGCCGCTGTTCACTACCAGAGCATGGTACCTGCACCAGTACATGCTATACCTTTTACATACACTGCACCCTGCCCAGGGGGGTACCTTGGGCCTTCCATAGGGATGACTGATGTGCACAAAAAGGGAAGGGTTAGGCCTAGTCAGTGGGGACACTGACCAGGGTGACATGGCAGTCCGGGGACTGCAGGCAGGCCTGCGGTGGCAGGCCTGAGACACCATTTTAGGGCTACTCATGTGAGTGGCGTAATCAGCGCTGCAGGCCCACTAGTAGCATCTGTCATCACCAGCCCTGGCACACACAGTGCACTTTACTAGGGACTTCAGGGTGATACAAATATGCCAATCAGGTATATCCAATCAATATGATATTTTACACAGGGAGCACTTACACTCTGGCACTGATTAGCAGTGGCAGAGTGTCCAAAGCATCTAAACAAGCAAAAACGAAATCCAGCACAGCATCAAAAATCCAGGTAGCAGAGGCAAAGATAGGGGAAAAACCCACGCCAAGGATGTCAGGTCTAACAATGAGTCTGTGCTTGTATCAGTGATTTATAAGAGCAAAAGTATGTGCTAGTATTTGTATGAGTAAGTGAGCTGGTGCATGTATAACTGTATAGGTGAGTAAATGGCAATGTGATTAATTATTTGCATGACTGACTAGGTGTGTGAGTACCTCTATGGATGAGTGGCGGTGTGTGAGTTTCTATATAGGTGTATGAGTGTATATGATAGTCCTGTACTGAGTGACCATAAGTATGAGTGACTCTACGGGTGAGTGAGTGGATGTGTGTTTAAACCTAAGAAACAGTGAGTGGGTATGTAGTTATTGGTGTTGGAGTGACTATGGTTTTCAGAATGGCAGTCTGTAATTTAGAGTGGGTGTATCAAAGGTTATATTAGGGTGTGAGAAGATGCATGAAATTATCACATGGATGATGTCATCAGTGATGTCATCAGTGATGTCATTTGAGATGTCATCAGTGATGTTACTGACCATGTCATGAGTGATGTAATATGTAACATCATCAGCAGTGCATTTCGGGGGCGCGAGATATAGTTAGATGAACTAACTATAATGGTGACATTTCTATGGTTTTGAATGAGTGAAATGTCCAACTAACTATAACGTCCCTGAAACCTATGGTTTTTTTTCAGTGAATTTCAAAGGTTTTTTAAATACTAATTTCTTCTATAATGTCCCTGACGCCTATGGTTTTTTCAGTGAATTTCAATGTATTTTTAATGCTAACTTCTAATTATAAAGTTCATTTAACCTATAGTTTTTTTCCGACACCCAAGAAGGACACAACACCCACTGCCACAACCCCCTCCTCCCGTACCACCCCTCTCCCTACTTTAATTTTGTATTTGTTATTTAAACTATATAATGTCTTCTTGTTTTTCAAATATTAAACAGCTACATACAGTATAAAAGGGAGCACAGCCCAGTGCCACATCTGAAGACCAACACATGTCATAGACCTACTGATCAAGGAGCTCCGACACCCAAGAACACCACAACACCACCATCACCCCCAGTACTCCCTCCTCTACCACCGAGCGCAGAACAAGACAGCAAACATTCTGAAAACAGCATTGCCCCTCAGCCACACAATAGCTGAATATTGGGACAGGTGTGAACAAACTATATGTGAAGGAAGCAGTTCACCCATGATTAATAATGCACACAATGCAAAGTATAGTGGTGATGTGCTGTACACATCTCAGTATGCAGAACACACACCTTTCCATGTGCACAAATACTACTGGTGCTTGTAGTGTCATGGACAGTGGACCCAACCATGTTACGTCAAACACTAGGGAAGATCTCAGTCATGTAGCTGTGTGGCCCCCCCTGTAAGCATAAGCGTAACCGGAGTGGGCTGGTCCGACGTATGCCACTTCAGAGTAGGAGTGTGAATAAATAGGCCGGAGCTCTGGGCGTGGTTCAATTGTGGGAAGGCCAAAGCATCTGCCAGGGCTGCGCCACTCACTCTGCCACAAGGCCGCCGACGTGATCACCAGCCTCCTCAGCCGATCGCTGGCTTCTGCCACACAGGCCCCCAGCAGCACAGCACCGCGGACTTATGTCTGTACAAACTGCCGCCTTCAACATACACTGCGGACATCATGGCTCACAATTCAGATCGAGTCGCAATTGCAGATGACACAGTCCAGTAGACAAGCAACATTGCTCAAGTCAACAACACGTGGCTGTGGGCCCTTCCTGACCGCTGCCTCCGGCCTACACTGCTGTCAGTAGGGCTCACAATTCAGATGGAGTCGAGATTGCAGATGACACAGTCCAGTAGGCAAGAGACATTGCTCAAGTCAACAACACGTGGCTGTGGGCCCTTCCTGATCGCTGCCTCTGGCCTATACTGTGGTCAGTAGGGCTCACAATTCAGATGGAGTCGAGATTGCAGATGAAACAGTCCAGTAGGCAACAGACATTGCTCAAGTCAACAACATGTGCACGTGGGCCCTTCCTCACCACTGTCTCCTGCCTCCACTGCGGTGCGTAGGGCTCACAATTCAGAGCGACTCGCAATTGCAGATGACGCAGTCCAGTAGGCAACAGACATTGCTACCAGTGCAGCCAGACCAGACCACGTATCATTGCTGACTGTGCACATGCTAAGTGCTTCAAGTACCACTAACTCTGTGCAGCTCAAGTCAACGCCACGTGGCTGTGGGCCCTTGATGTCTTCTGCCTCTGGCCTATAATGCAGTTAGCAGGGCTAACAATTCAATATTAGTGCTGATGTAAATTGTGTAAGAGAGTATATTCGGTTAAGAAGACTGTATGCTCCCAATCTGCAGGTCAAGTTAACGTCACGTGGCAGTGGGCCTTTCCTGACCGCTGCCTTCAGCCTACACTGTGGAAGACTGGCGACACGTGGTGCCACTAACCCTGTTCCACACAAGCCCGCGACAAATGGTGCCACTAACCCTGTTCAACACAAGCCACAACACGTGGTGCCACAAACCCTGATCAACACAAGCCCGCGACACGTGGTGCCACTAACCCTGTTCAACACAAACCGATCTCACATGTGGAATTGTGTCCTGAGTCCTAAATGGCAGTGACCCCAAGTCAACCACACCACCAGACTCCCTTTGATCAGTGAGGCATATTTTCATATGCAAGGCCGGCAACACGTGGTGCCACTAACCCTGTATAACACAATGCGTGACACATGGTGCCACTAACTCTGTTCAATACAAGCTGATCCCACATGTGGAACTGTGTCCTGAGTCCTGAATGGCAGTGATCCCAACTTCGTGGCAGCAACCAGAGCACCAAACTCCCTTCAGTTTTCTTTGTTGTTCTTTTGTTTAAATAAAATATTTTATATGTAAATCTAGACATGACTAAGATTTTTGTTTGTCCAACTGCACAGGGACAATTCTGTTCCCAAGAAGGTTGTTGGGAATATGTTGGTAATGTGGGAAGAGGGTGTGTTACCTGCTGATGTAGGGAGGGCAGCGTGAAATGGGTATCTCTCATAGAAAGAACTCCGGTATGTTTTCAGAAATGCCTTGCACAGTTGCCAGCTGACGGACTGAATAACAAAATGGCTTTTCAATGCTTATGTAGTGTGACTTATGAACAGTTCACACCCAGGCTTGCAGAGGGACAACTACGGCCCATCCGCTCAACTCACAGACGCAATACTACTAGCTCGCAAAGGTAGAGAGCTGCGAGCCAATGGACTGGCTTCTAACGGCATAGCTGCGAAGTTGTGATGTTGGGCAGAGGGAGCGTGAAAGGGTTATCTCACACAGACAGATCTCTGGTATATTAAATTGCCCCCAGGACCTTTCTTTAAAATTTTCACTCGATGCAAGAAAGCACGCTTTTCGGACCAAGACCTTTCTCCCTACCAAATTTGGCGTAATTCCATTCAGTAGTTTGACCTGTAGCTTTGTCTAAATTTTCCTATGGAAAATCCATAGAGAAAACACGTTTTCACACCTCCCACATAGCTACCTGTCGCAGGCGTACTCGCTGTTGGTGTGCAGGTCAGTGGTCTAATCATCAACATGCAACGGCCACTCCCCGAGGGCAGGCTTGTACACACACCACACCCATACAGCACATGCGTCACAGGCCATGTGACCAAGCAAATATAATGGATCAACAACATCACATCCTTTATTGCCGGTGGTGACTGGATGGCAGACGCTCCATGGGTCTCAGTCATAAAGAGTCCATGAAAAGTTGCGCAGAGGGTTAGTTGCACCCTGAGCTGTATGGCGGTCAGGGGCGTCCTACCACGTGGCGCGGACTTGAGTTGCACAGGGTTAGTGCCACCCGAAGCTGATGTGGCCGTCAGGGGCCTACCACAACGTGGCGTGGACTTGAGTTGCACAGGGTTAGTCGCACCCTAAGTTGTATGGCCGTCAGCAGCCTACCACCACGTGGCGTTGACTTGCGTTGCACAGGGTTAGCGGCACCAAAAGCTAATGTGGTCTCCACCATTGATGACTCAGGACTCACCGACATGTGTGGAATCTGCTGGGCCACGCAGCGGGTCCCCATAATATGCGCCAAGCCATGGTGGCGGGACCGGGCCCTGGAGCTTTCACGGGCACGTGGAGTGCCCACTGGTAGACACTCAGGTGGCAGCAGGTAATTATTTGGTCATGGATGCGCAGGGGCGGCAGTGTCTCTCTCTCTCACTTCCCTCTCCACTCTCTCTCTCACTCTCTTCCTTCCTTTCCTTCTATCTCTCTCACTCTCTCTCCCTTCTCCCTTTCTCACTCCCTTTCTTTCCTTCCCTCTCTTTTTCCCTCTGGCTTTTCTTTCCTTCTCTCTTTCTCTGTGTCTCACTCCTTTGATATGCGCATTACACACGTCCTTATTTTGTGCTTGATTTTCCAGGCAGTCGTTGACATTGATGGACCCGACAGGAGTCTTCCACCTTGTTGTTTTGTGTTGAGTTTGTTAAATTTAGTTTATCCTCTATATGTACGTAAACGGAAAAATAAAGTTTGGAAGAAAAAAATAAAATGTCAATAAAGTTTTTGGTTGTTACTTAAGTGCTGTGTGACTCTTTCTTGTTCTTATTACTGTTATTTGGTGGTGTCCACCATGGTGTTACATTTTGGGGCAGTTATCTTGGCAATACTGGTGATGTCTGCAGTTTGCACCAGCTTCTGAATAGTGTGTTAAATTTATCTCAACTTTAGTTGCATTAAAGTGCTGATAATGAGATGCAGAGTAGGCGTTCCCTTGTAAAAACACATGAGATGCACCTTTGCGATTCATTCTAAATACTAAAATCCTGTATTGAATTGCACTGTGGTAGTGGGTGCATTTACATTGTATTTATATTGATTGGGAATAGTGGGTCAGGTCCTGGATCTGGACGAGATACACTGCCCAGTTCGTTTATTTCTCTATACACGAAAAAACCACATCACAACTTTCACAACCATGATGCGAAACAAATTCCAGCGATAAGCCGCGTTAGCACCAGGGATTTTACACCTGCTTTCTGCTAATGTTAAGCAGGACGACTACCTGCAGCATGAAAGGGAACACAGCCAAGAGCCACACCGGAACACCCACAGGTGCCATAGAGTCAATGAGCATGATACACGGATACTCATGAGGGCCACAACACTCATCGCAACAACCCCATGACCGCCAACGCCCCCCAAACCCGCATCTGAGCAAGTGTGTCCGTGTGGTTATTGTGTTAGCATGATGGGCACGGGCCCTGCAACATCACAGTGTGCTGTTTTCAGCAGGCGTTACTATGTCACCTCAGCGCTGGCAGTGAGCCTGGACATGTAGCTATGCACGCATCCTCCTGCATGCACAAGCGGCGTGTGCTGGTCCGGCATAAACAGGGGTGTGCCTATCCGGCAAGGGGAACGGGGTGTCTCGGACATGTCTGTGTGCAAGAAGTTCGATAAGTGTGTCTGTGTGTTCTGGTGTGGCCGTCACAAGGGCCGCAGCAGTCGATGTTGTAAAGTGGCATGCACCACCTCCAAACGGCAGTGTCACGGTGTGATTGGAATGCAGCAGGAAATGCTCAAATAGGCATTACACTGGTGCGCCTTAGGAGCGCATGGGATACAACAGTGCAGCACACAAAAGTGTGGGGGCTCGTGGGAGGGAGTGTCACGGTGTGATTAGAATGCCGCAGGACATGCTCGAATAGGCATTACAATGGTGTGCCATAGGAGCGCATGGGATACAACAGCGCAGCACACAAAAGTGTGGGGGCTCGTGGAAGGGAGGAGCAGCTCTTTGGCAACGTAACACAGTGAACCCGCCCATGTGCCACG
Source organism: Triturus cristatus (assembly GCF_964204655.1). Lineage (NCBI taxonomy): Eukaryota > Metazoa > Chordata > Amphibia > Caudata > Salamandridae > Triturus > Triturus cristatus. Next base: position 215,838,278 of record NC_140590.1, read on the forward strand.
TGCTGGGCATCTCATCCATGATGACCAGGGTCGCAGACATCCCACAACACCCACGACCGACATTTATACACATCCTGTATGAATGCAGCTGGAGAAGTTACTGTAGGCTTTGTCTGAGCTATCTTGTGCTAACACATCTGCTGCTCTGAGAAGAAACTTGCAAGTGGCCAGCCCCCCTTGACAGATATGATAATATTTGCATCCGTCTCCCACACTACGCACTGCCCGATTTGAGAACAACGAGTACATATCCCACACTCAAAAGTCCTTTGTCGTAGTTAGCGTGCATGAAATGGCCTTCTCACGAACTCCAACCAAACCTCTGCCCTGCACCCATTGCACACAGACCCGGCTCATTGCACCAAGCTGTGCCATTTCATCTAAAAGACTGGCACACGGCAAGCCAGTGCAGCTACAAGCAGAGCCACTGACGCAATGGCAGGACATCCCGAACACATGGTCGACTCCATTCACGTCCACCTATACCTTGCATGTCTGCTGCATGTCTTGGGTGCACTGCCTTCGGCAGTGCTGCGGATTACTTACCGGCTGAGCTTCTGCATTGCGGACGTCACCTGCGTTCAACCTGTATTGCAATGTCGCACATGCCAATCCGAGTGATGCATGGACATGTGCCTCTCCAACGTGTGGGTAGCTGACATGGATTACGACGGGTGTGTGCATCCCCTGTTGGCCCATGACCAGGAGTGTCATGGTGATGCCCATTTATGGCATGCATAGATGTTTGGCATGCATGTTGGGAACTGGGCCTGGGAGATTGCATGTGTCATAGTATGCAGTGAGCAAATTGACCCACTTCCTGATTCTGCTTTGGTGCACATTGGGTACAGTGGTTGGAGTCAGCACATCTGTCCCGGTCAGCCGATGGATTACGTCGACGACATGTCAAATATTGTGGCCAACCACCACTCATTAGAGATAGTGGCTTACACAGCTGCACTCGCGTTCATGGACGAGTGACAAGGTACGTGCAACCATGACTCGATGTGCCACATTGCACGTGTCCCGCCGCATCATTGCACGTTGTGCATCTGGTCACACGTCCCAAGACGACAGTGGACATGGCTGCATTGGCATCGACTCATGTCCGAGGCACAAACAACCAGCGCTGCTTGACAATGACGTGTGTTGGTGATGGACTACCCCGAGGTGAACATGGACGTTTTCCTACGTTCCTTATTCAGGCATGCTGCTGCATTTGTCTGCATATCGTGGCACTACTATTGGCCGTACTGACATGCACTTTTTAAATACATTTTCCACATTTTCACTTGTCTCCAAATGTGTTGTGTTTTCATTTGTATGCCAATGTGTGTGTCACGGACTCTCTGGCTGCAAGCCATATGTGAATTGCTACCCCATCCGGACTGTGGGTTCGTACTTATGCGTTCTCATGTGCCAGTTTCGTACTGATGCTTTTGGACGTTTATCCACCACAGGCGAATGCATTTGTGTCCTGTGTTCGATTGTGTCAATGTTTGTGTTTGGACAGCATTGTGTTGGATGTTGTTGTGCTCTGCTTCCTATGTGTGTGTGCTGCATTGTGTGTGAGATGTCCCTGCATGTGATGTTTTGTTCACCCTTCTCCCTTTCAGGCAGTGTGGTTTTCACTTCTGTGCTTGTTCAGTGGTGTGATGTTGGCGGGTTGTGTGACTTGTGCTCCTTGTTGGTGTGTTTCATTTTGGCAATGGTTTGTCTGTAGTTGTGCTGTACTTAATTGTGCATGTGTGCCATTGTCCCCATCTCTCCCCGTCCCTCCACTCCCTGCTTGTTCCTATTCCTGGTGCTGTTGTGTCTGTAATTTTGTTGCTCCACACATAAATACATGTAAAGAACAAATTAGAATAGTTCCTTGATTCTTTTAGATTGCAAAACTTCTCTCTAATGGTTATTTTTGAATTCTCCATATAAACAGTTTTTTTAATATTCAAGGACACATAGAATTTAGAAGTGCAAAATATTCTACCAGCAAACTTTCTAGAACATTCTACAACAAGTGCAGGTTATAAGTTCATCAATTTTTTTAAACCAAATGATATTTTTATGCAACATTTTCTCGAACATTTAACGGCACATGCAGGTTAAAAGTTCACGATTGTTTTAAGTTCCAACAGTGCCTTCCAAATGCAAGTAGCAGGTGTTGTGGAGTTGACCAAATTTTATCCTATGATATGTACTCTACATTTAAACTGCTTTTTCTTAACCAATCACAAAGATGCTTTTCCACAAAACGAATGTGCAGCCTACTTTTAAAAAACAATGCTTTTCATCTCCCAATCAGTTATCATTTTGAATGAGAAAAAAAAGTAGTTCCCCCACTTTTAAACATATCTCTTATTCTACGAACGGACTGCATGAGCTACAGACATCTATCCATACTTCCCAGCCATACCTTCAAAATGCTAGTGTGGATCGTAGGACATAGCTATGTTTTCTGGTGTAAGAGGTATGCAGAACAGGACATATTGACGTAGACCTAGGTATACAAGAGGATTGAAGTGGCACCAATTGTTGCCTTTGGTTAAAACCAACACCCTGACCTCATGATTGTGCACTGTGGTGGAAACGACCTAGGCACATTGACTGGTGTAGGTTGGGAAATGCTAATGAAAGACACCTTTCGACAATTGATGTTGATTTTGCCTCAAACTGTCTTTGTATATTCCAATATAAGCCAAAGACAGAAGTGGAAATAGTCAAACAAATGTTGTCCTCAGATTGAAAAATCTAGGAAGAATGTCAACAAAGCTGTGGCTGCATACCTCTGATACCATAGAATGGGGTCGATCTACAACAACAACATACGTTTTGATTTGGCTGATATCTACAGAAGTGATGGAGTAGACTTCACAGATCAGGGAAATCAAGTTTTTCTGAATAACCTGAAGATGTGCATCTGCACATATATGTAGCTCCAACTAATAAACACAAGGGCTCTTTTTAGAGCTGCCTTATATTCCCAATATCGGTTTGCAGAGTGACGGCTGTGATCCGGCTAGCACAGGGAGACTTGCGGGCCGTCGGCGGGGCTCGCAGAGGGAGCGCTGCGGCCCATCGGCTCGGCTCACACAGGGAGAGTTATGGGCTGTCGGCTCGCAAACGCACACCAGCATGCTGGCTCGCAGAGGGAGAGCTTGGGTCTAACTCGCAAAGGGACACCAACGTGCCAACGGCCCTGCTAGCAGAGACACACCTATCACCTAACGGACTGGCTCGCACATGTACAGATAGGGACATGATGGCTTGCAGATGCAGACCTGTGAACCGACGGACTGGTACTGTTTTATGCTTTAGGGTAGTACAGTGGTGTTTGTGTACTGTAGAGGGTTCATGCTGGAGGTAGCGTTTTAGGGATTAAGGTACTGCAGTGGTGTTTGGGTAGTGTAAGAACCATGCTGGAGGTAGAGTTTTAGAGTTTATGACAATGCAGTAATGTTTGGGTTGTGCAAGAGGTCATGCTGGGAGTCCTGTTTTGGGGTTTAGGGTAGTGCAGTGGTGTTTTTGTAGTGAAGGGGGTCATGCTGGGAGTAGTGTTTTAGGGTTTAGCGTAGTGCAGTGGTATTTGGGTAGTGTAGGGGGTCATGCTGGGAGTAGTGTTTTAGGGTTTACGGCAGTGCAGTGGTGTTTGTGTAGTGTAAGGGGTCATGCTGAGAGTAGTGTTTTAGGATTTAGGGTAGCACCGTGGTGTTTGTATAGTGTGGGAAGTCATGCAGTGAGTACTGTTTTAGGATTTAGAGTAGTGCAGTGGTGTTTGTATACTGTTTGCAGGTTCATGCTGGGGGTAGCGTTTTAGGGTTTAAGGTAGTCCAGTGGTGTTTGGGTAGTGTAAGAATCATGCTGGAGGTAGTGTTTTAGAGTTTACAAAAATGCAGTGGTGTTTGGGTAGTGTAAGGGGTCATGCTGGGAGTAGTGTTTTAGGGTTTAGGGTAGTGCCGTGGTGTTTGCGTACTGTAGGGGTTTTGTGCTGAGAGTAGTGTTTTAGGATTTAGGGTAGCACAGTGGTGTTTGTGTAGTGTGGAAAGTCATGCAGCGAGTACTGTTTTAGGATTTAGAGTAGTGTAGTGGTGTTTGTATACTCTTTGGTGGTTCATGCTGGGAGAAGTGTTTTAGGGTTTAGGGTAGTGCAATGGTGTTTGTGTAGTATAGGGGGTTGTCCTCGGAGTAGTGTTTTAGTGTTTACAGTCCTGCAGTGTTGTTTGTGTACTGCAGTCGGTCGTGCTGGGGTAGTCTTTTAGGATTTAGGGTAGAACAGTGGTGTTCGGGTAGTGTAGGGGGTTGTTCTGGGGTAATGTTTTAGGGTTTAGGGTTGTGCAGTGGTGTTTGTGTAGTGTAGGGGGTCATGTTGGGAGTAGTGTTTTAAGGTGTAGGGTAGTCTAGTGGTGTTTGGGTAGTGTAGGGGGTCGTGCTGGGGGTAGTGTTTTAGGATTTAGGTTACTGCAGTGGTGTTTGCGTAGTGTAGAGGGGCCTGCTAGGGGTAGTGTTTTAGGGTTTATGAAAATGCAGTGGTGTTTGGGTAGTGTAGGGGGTCGTGCTGGGGGTTGATTTAGGGTTTAGGGTAGTGCAATGGTGTTTGGGTAGTGTAGGGCATTGTGCTGGGATAGTGTTTTAGAGTTTACGAGTGCAGTGGTGTTTGGGTAATCTTTGGGTAGTGTAGGGGATTGTACCGACAGACTGACTCACAGAGCTCCTAGCCGACGGATGGGCTTCTAAAGGCATAGCTGCGACCTGGTGATATGAAGAGAGGCAGCATGAAAGGCATATCTCACACAGACACAGATGCCAGGGTTGCCTCGCAGAGGTAAAACTACGAACCCGATAGCTTCTACACAGAGAGATGCGAGCTGACAGAGTAAATCACAAAGTGGCTGCCAACACTTCCTGGTTTCAACAATTCACAGCTAATAAACCGCAAGCTGGTGCTTGTTACCCCTTAGCCAATCATGTGTCAGAATTCTCAAATATCGATATCGGTATAATTTGATATTTCTCAAAAACTACTGAACGGATTTACACCATTTAAACAAAAGCGTGCTTTCTGGATCATCACCGTTCTCTCTGCCAAAGTTGGCGTAATTACGTTTCACCTGTAGTCTTCTGTAAAATTTTGTATGGAAATTGCATAGAGAAAACACGTTTAAGGACCCTCTTTTTTCTCAGCCCCTCCTACACCATTCACCCCCAAACTATTAATATCAGAGCTAATCAAAAAACAAGAAACTTTTGGGATAGTTTCATAAAGATTTGTCGCCAAAGTTACAAGCACATAGGAGGCTCCAGAAGGGGGGCCGCGAAAGCCTCCTCCCAACATGAGTGAAGTCCCGGGACTGCATGGATCCCAGCGCACCGCCGCTACCCCTGCGAGCCCCTGCTCTTATTTTTTGAAGAAATACCCCTGGAACCTAGCCCACCCAAGGGCCTCATTAAACTGAAACGCGAAAACCCGCGACCCCAGCGCAAAATTTTGCAGATTTTTTATTTTGAAAAAAAATGCTTTTTTGAGCCCTAGGGGTCCTTCTGGGACCCCCTGAGCAGGCCTAGTGGGTAAGGGTTTTTTCTACCCTGCCCCCTTCTCTTGTTTTATACCTTTGTTTCTCTGTTTTTGGGTGACTCGCTTCTTCCGAGCCACAAGATGGCTGCCAACACTTCCTGGTTTGGACTACTAGCAGCCAATCACAGTGAAGCGCGCGCACGCGACTTTTGGTCTGCCCAGATATCTGGGGCCCAATTCACAGAACAAACTTAAGACAAAATCCTAAACTTAGTACCATTTTGGTATTCACAGAATGCACTTACTACTTCTGGTATTCACAGAATGAACTTACTACTTTTGCGATTCACAGAATAAACTTACTACTTTTGCTATTCACAGAATGGATTTACGACTCCTAACTTTACGTCCGCACTCGTGCCGGAAATTCCAGCCCGGAGGCGGAGCTTCCGGCCCGGAGGTGGGGCTTCCGGGCCGGAGGCGGAGCTTCCGGCCCGGAGGTGGGGATTCCGGCCAGTGACGGATCTCCGCCTCCGGGCCGGAAGCCCCACCTCCGGGCCGGAAGCTCCGCCTCCGGGCCGGAATTTCCGGCCCGAGTGCGGACGTAAAGTTAGGAGTCGTAAATCCATTCTGTGAATAGCAAAAGTAGTAAGTTTATTCTGTGCATCGCAAAAGTAGTAAGTTCATTCTGTGAATACCAGAAGTAGTAAGTGCATTCTGTGAATACCAAAATGGTACTAAGTTTAGGATTTTGTCTTAAGTTTGTTCTGTGAATCGGGCCCCTAAACTTTTATTTTTTTGAATTTCTCAGCAACTACTGAATGGATTTACACCATTTTTAAGAAGGTCACTTTCTGACCCAGACACTACCTTTCTGCCAAATTTGGAGAAATTGCGTTCTGTAGTTTCGGCTGTAGCCCTGCACAAAGTTTCCTATGGGAAATGGATTTTTTTACTCTTATTTTTTGAATTTCTCAAAAACTACTGAACAGATTTACACCATTTAAAAAAAAGTTGCTTTCTGAACCAAGCTCTACCGTTTGCCAAATTTGGGGTAATTCCGTTCAGCAGTTCGGTCTGCAGCTCGTCGCAAAATTTTCTACGAAAATTTACATTGAGAAAATTAGTTTTTCTCAGCCCCCGCTTGATGAATTACCCCTAAACTTTCAGCATAGGAGCTGACCCAGAAAGACTTTTGTTTGGGAGAATTTCAAAAAGATTTGTCAAACGACGCCAAACTTATTAGCAAATCAATAAATGCTTTTGCTATGGAAACTAGGTTCTAACTATAACTACCTACTGGCGACCGCCAGTAGGTTATATACATATATATGTATATATATATATATATATATATATATATATATTCACTGAAAAAACCATAGGCTTCAGGGGTGTTATAGTTAGCTGGACATTTCCCTCGTACAAAACCCTAGATATTCCCTTGTTATAGTTAGTTCAGCTAACTATAACTCACGCCCCGGCAATGCACTGCCGATGACGTCACATATTACATCACTCATGACATGGTCAGTGACATCACTGATGACATCTCAAATGACATCACTGATGACATCACTGATGACATCACTGATGACGCCATCCATTGAGCATGTGTTTCTGAACAGTTTTATTATGTTTAATATATATAGGGAAAGGCCTGTTGAAAAATAAGTGGGTGTACAAGTGTGTGAATGGATGATTTTCTAGGTGCGTAACTGAGTCTATAAGTGAGTCATTAAATGTATCTTACTGCAGACTAGTGATTAAACTGTGTGAATGTATGTGTCTGTGTGTTGGTGTATAAGTGGCTGCATGGTTTTGTGAATAGCTGTATGAGTGTCAATATGGGTTGTTGATTGGTTGTCTGAGTATCTGTATGGGTGCCTGAGTGTTTGTGTGGGTAGGGTGCGTGTGACTCTGTGACTAGATGTGTGAGTGGGTGATTCAGTAGGTGCATGTTTTTAAGAGTGCATCTGTGATGGACTGTATGGTTGGGTGAGTGTATGTATCGGTGTGTTAGTGATTGAATGTGTATCTCAGTTGTACATGTGTCAGTAACTACATATGTGAAACGCAGTGTATATGTGTGTAAGAGTATATAACTATCTATATGTGAGAGTGTGTGATTTTTGGAGTTGCATGTTTGCGCCATAGTGCAAGGATATCTGTGTCATGTGCTGTTTGTTTTTCTGCAGGAAGACACAGAATTTGTTAGTATTTTTATGAGTAAGTGAACTTGAGTGTTTTTAACTGTATAGGTGAGTAAATTTTACTGTGATTAATTATTTTCATGACTGACTAGATGTATCAGTACCTCAATGGATGATTCGCGGTGTGTGAGTGTCTATATAGGTGTATAAATGCACAGAGTGACTGTAAGTATGAGTGACTGTACAGGTGAGTGAGTGGAGATGTATGTGGACCTAAAAGTCAATGAGTGGGTGAGTAGTTATTGGTATTGGAGTATCTATGGTTCTCAAAATGGCCGTCTGAAATTTTGAGTCGGTGTATCAATGGTTATATTAGGGTGTGAGAAGATGCACTAATTTATTACATGGATGATGTCATCAGTGATGTCATCAGTGATGTCATTTGAGATGTCATCAGTGATGTCATCAGTGATGTCACTGACCATGTCATGAGTGATGTAATATGTGACGTCATCAGCAGTGCATTGCGGGGGCGCGAGTTATAGTTAGCTGAACTAACTATAACAGGGGAATTTCTAGGGTTTTGTACGAGGGAAATGTCCAGCTAATTATAACACCCCTGAAACCTATGGTTTTTTAAGTGAATTTCTAAGGTTTTTTAAATGCCAATTACTAACTATAACGCCCCTGAAACCTTTGGTTTTTTCAGTGAATTTCAAAGGTTTTTTAAACGCCAATTCCTAACTATAACGTGCATGAAACCTATGGTTTTTTCAGTGAATTTCAAAGGTTTTTTAAATGCTAATTCCTATTTATAACTTATCTCTGAAGATATCATGTAAAGCATTCTTTTTTAAAAGTAGGGTGCACATTAGTTTTGTGGAAAAGCATCTTTGTGATTGGTTAAGAAAAAGCAGTTTCAACGTGGAGTACATATCATAGGATAAAATTTGCTCAGCTCAACCACACCTGCTACTTGCATTTGGAAGGCACTGTTCGAACTGAAAACAATCGTCAACTTTTAACCTGCATGTGTCGTTAAATGTTCAAGAAAATGTTACAAAAAAATATCATAAAGTTTTAAAAAATTGATGAACTTTTAACCTGCACGTATTGTAGAATGTTCTAGAAAGTGTGTTGATAGAATAAGTTGCACTTCTGACTTCTATGTGTTGTTGAAAATTTAAAAAAAACGGTTCATATGGAAAATTAAAAAGAAACCAATAGAGAAGTTTTGAAACCTAAGAGAATCAAGGAACTATTCTAATTTATTCTTTACATGTATTTATGTGTGCAGCAACAAAATTATAGACACAACAGCACTAGGAAGAGGAAGAAGCAGGGAGTGGGGGGAGGGAGGGGGATGGGCAGAATGGCGCACATGCACAATTAAGTACAACACACATATAGACTAACAATGGCCAAAATGAAACACACCAACAAGGAGCACAAGTCACACCACCTGCCAACATCACACCACTGAACGAGCATAGAAGTGAAAACCACGCTGCATTCATACAGGATGTGTACAAAGGCCAGTCGTTGGTGTTGTGGGATGTCTCTGACCGTGGTCATCATGGATGAGATGCCCAGCATGTGGCACATGGTCGAGTTTACTGTGTGTTATGTTGCCAAACGGCTGCTCCTCCCTCCCATGTGCCCCCACACTTTTGTACGGTGAGCTGTTGTATCTCGTGCACTCGTACGGCACGCCATTGTAATGCCTATTTGCGCAAGTCCTGCTACAATCCAACAACAACATCACAGTGCCGTTTGGAGGTGGTGCATGGCACTTTACAACATCGACTGCTGCGGCTCTTGTAACAGGCCACACCAGAAAACAGAGACACACTTACCGTACATCCTTTACACGGACATGTCCGAGACACCCCGTTCCCCTTGCCGGATAGGCACACGCCTGCACTGACCTGTGAACCCCAGACCAGCACACGCCAGTTGTGCATGTAGGAGGATGCGTACGTAGCTACACATCCAGGCTCACTGCCGACGCTGAGGTGACAGCACACTATGATGTTGCAGGGCTTGTGCCTATCATGCTAAGACAATGACCACTGGGACACACTTACTAAGATGTGGGTTTGGGCGGCATTGGCAGTCCTGGAGTTGTTGAGATGAGTCTTCTGGCCCTCATGGGTATCCCTGTATCATGCTCATTGACTCTTTGGCACCTGTGGGTGTTCTGGTGTGGCTCTTGGCTGTGTTCCCTTTCATGGGGCAGGTAGGGGTCCTGCTTAACAACAGCAGAAAGCAGGTGTAAAATCCCTGGTGCTAACGTGTCTTATCGCCGGAATTTGTTTCGCATTGCAATTGGTGTGAAAGTTGTGATGTATTTTTTTTCGTGTGCACAACAATATACGAACTGAGCAGTGTATCTCGTCAAGATCCAGCACCTGACGCACTATTCCCAATCAGAATCAGAATCAGAAAATAGCTGTACTCGATTTAGTCAGAGAAATCACAAAAGCACAATTAAATTCATAACAACTGTTATAAAAGCTATTAAAAACAATCAATTTAAAACTTTAAAGGGATTTCCAAATGGTCAACCAGATAAAATGTTCAGTTCATTGACAGTCTGCATCTAATTACACTTTTTAAAAACATGGCAACCAAGTATGTTGACATTTCATCTTCCAACATGCGTAATTTTAGCAGTGCCAGCCTACATTGTCTCAATCCCCAGCGTTTCAATAAAAGTTTTAGGTACCTATTTCGTGGCAGTGTATAAAATTTACAAAACAAAATGCAGTGTATCAATGATTGTTGTGAAATATCGTCACAGGGGCAGAGTATCATCTCTTTCGACCAATTATTCGGTTCCGGGAACGTGATCCATCTGAAAAAAGTGCCCCCCCTAAAACGGGTCAATAGCATCCTAGAATAACAACTCTGGGTCTTTACTAGATAATCCTGTAGCCCAGGTCGATTTTCCAATACCGAGACATTCTTTCCTTCTACTTGCCACCGTTTTGTCTCTAGAGTAATAAGACAAATCTCTTTTAGTTTTTTTCGTGATATTGTTGTTAAGAGATCCGGGGATTCAAAGAATTCAGGGTACCCAATCTCCTTCAAAAAGGCTTTAACGTAAGTGAGCCACTTAATGTTTGATGCGCCCTATAACTTTAAACAATCTTGGAGTATATTCCTATTTAATTCTGTCTCCTTAGTGGTCCGCACCTTATGCCACAGTAAAATAGGACTCATTTTAATAAGATCTGTGACATAGGTCAGACCTAACTCCTTGTGGCAAACATACGTAGAGGTGGACTTTGGTACTGCTAACAGGTATCTAAGGAAAGTGTTCTCACAGAGTTGAATCTCTCGAGTATCTGCTATCCCCCACATTCCTGCCCCATAAGTTACTATTGAAATACATTTTAATTTGTAAATTTCAAGTAAGATATTTACTGGTCTGCCTTCCACTTTGTTGGCAAATTGTTGTATTGCCCCGATAGCACGAGAAAACGCTAGTTTTCTTGTGTACGCGGCAGCGGACCAAGACCCATTTTGTTCAAATACTATTCCCAGATAAGAAAATATATTAGTTTGCTCTATCCTTGATTTCCCTAAAAAGGTCTTGCATTGGGTGTTCCTTTTATGTGAGCAGCACATAGTAAAGGTTTTCCCTATATAAATTTTAAGCCCCTATCACTCATATAGTCAGAAAAAGAACAAAGTGTTTTTTGTAATCCCCTCTGGGTCCTGGCCATGATTACCGCATCATCCGCATAAAGTAAGATGGGGGCTGAATTTCCTCCTATTTGAGGATCAGTCTTGATTTTCATTAACTAAATGGGTTGCCACATTATTAATATAGAGGTTGAACAAAAATGGTGCTAAAATGCAACCCTGTCGTACTCCTTTTTTAATAGGGAATTTCCTTGAGCATTGGCCCTCTTTACCAAATTTTACTCTTGCTCCCGCTCCTCCGTATAGTTCCTTGACAAAAAGTAGGCCTGGGCGGTAAATTCCGTTCCGCTCGCGGAATTTGCGGAATTTCGGTAATTTCGCGTGTCGCGGAGATCGCGAAATTACCCAAAATTCTGCTTTCCGCGACTTCGCGAAATTTTTTCTTGTTCGCGTTCTCAAAATGCGTGTTCGCGAGATATTTCTCCCCGAGCACTCAATCAGCAACTGTGAACAGGAAAAAAGCATCGCGAACATGCAATTCCGCGTGTTCGCGGAATTTCTGCATGTTCGCGGAGATTTTTTACCGTTTCGCGGAGATTTGCGTAACGCGATTACGTAAATTCCGCCCACCCCTAACAAAAAGTAATATGTGGTGATCAATGCCTAATTCCATTAAGGTATCCCACAGGATTTCGTGACTAAGGCAATCAAACGCCGAACAAAGATCGACGAAAGTTAAAAAGAGGTTGCTTTTTTTAGCCTCGACATATTTTCCTCTAATAATAGCTAAGTTCAACCCTTGTTCCTCAGTGCCCAATCCGGCTTTAAAGAAGGGGTGGGCGGAATTTGCGGAATTGCGTTACGCAAATCTCCGCGAAACGGTAAAAAATCCCCGCAAACACGCAGAAATTCCGCGAACACGCGGAATTCCTTGTTTGCGATGCTTTTTTCCTGTTCACAATTGCTGTTTGCGTGCTCGGGGAGAAATATCTCGCGAACACGCATTTTGAGAACGCGAACAAGTAAAAATTTCGCGAAATCGCGGAAAGCAGACTTTTGAGCAATTTCGCGTTCTCCGCGGAACGCGAAATTACACAAATTCCGCTAGCGGAACGGAATTTACAGCCCAGGCCTACTTTAAAGCCATATTGGAACCTTGAAAGGATCCCTGAGTATTCTGCCCATGTTTGCAGCCTATTTAGTATTACTCTCCCAGCTATTTTCATGAAAGAGTCTAGCAACGAGATGGGCCTGTAGCATTTAGGGTCGTTTCGGTCCTCCTTCTTAAAAATCGGAACCACTATTGCCTCTTACCATGTGTGTAAAAAACCTTGTTTATTGCTACTATTTAGGACATTAGTTAACAGGGGTGCCCATAGATCCATATTTATCTTATATATGTCCACAGGTACTCCGTCTGGTCCGGGGTCCTTCCCTGCTGCACTGTCTGTAATGGCTATTTCCACTTCAGCTACTGTAAAATAAATTTCCAAGGGAAACAGGCCATCTAAGCTCTCAAGTGAATGGGCTGATTCTTCCCCCTCTACCTCTTGCGGAGTGTCTTTTTTATAAAGTTCTGTGAAGTGGGCTACCCAGGTGTCTTCATCTATCGCCATTTCAATGGTATCTGTGTTTCTGGCTGCAAAAAAAAGTGCGTTTACCGCTTTCCAAAACCCTGTAGTATCTTTCAAGATACAGGCTTGATGTAGGGTATCCCACGCTTCTTTTTTAATTACTTTCTTCCGGTTTTTCCTTGCAGCGTGGTAGGACACTCTCGCCTTTCTAATTGCAAGGGGATCTTTTGGTACTCTTTTGAGTGTTTGGATCAGGGCTGCATGTGTCTTCCTGCAATCTAGATCAAACCATCCCTTGTCCTTTTGTCTAGGATACTTTTTAAGAGTGCCCGAGAGGGCCTTTATTATTTCTACAGAGATACCACAAAAAGCAGAAATAATTTCACTACAGTCCCCATCTGCTGCTAGGCACAACATGAAGTCTTTGTAGTTATTTTTTATCAGGACTTCCAAGAAATCAACAGGGTCTACTCTGTTCCATTTTATTGAATAACCATTTAATTTGGCTAGAGTTAGTCTGTGTCTATAAAGATTTTCTGTGACATCATATTTTTTTCGGTTAGTAGTCAAAAGTTCTAAACGCAGGCTAATGGGGAAGTGATCACTAAGTGCAATATCGCCTGTATCAAGCTGTGAAATATAGCAGTGATAACTATTTGATACCAATATAAAGTCAATCACTGAATTACAGCCCCTACCATTAAAGGTAGGGTGAAAGGGCGTCTGTTGGTTGCAGACTTCATTCGCAAAACCCAGATCTAGCTCAAAAAGTAAAGTATTAAAAAGTTTCCCTTCAGTAGTGTGGGTAAAGTGAGTACAAGGGTCTCCCACGAGGTTATTCAAACCACACACCCCTGTCTGACTATTAGTACACAAATAACAATTAAAATCCCCTGCCCAAATCACACAAGAGCCCTTCATTTCGATATCACTGATATTTTTCACACGATTTGTAAGGTCATCCATTTCTTTAACAAATTCATTTCCAGGGATGTTGTTATAAAAGTTAATCAAATTAATATAATAATTTCCTCCTTTACTAAGAAGGAGGAACTGATAAGAACATGAATCCCTTGTATCATTTTTGATCGTAATGTTTATCGTATTTGATATGTATGTACAGAGTCCCCCGGAATTTCTGCCCCTTGTTGTTTGTTTCGCTGGTGTATGGAAAGTGCAATACCCATTTATATGGATAGCTTCCCTTTCCCAACACTCTTGTAAGCAAATAATAGAGAATTTATTTTATGAAGGAGACAAACGAGGGATCATTTTTTTTACTAGCTAAGCCCGCCACATTCCAACAGAGAAGTATTAGGGAGTCGCCCTTATCCCTGCGCTTAGTAGTAGTTTCCTCCCTCTCAGAGACATTAGTTTTCTAGGTCAATCCTGATGGAGCTTCATGCTCATTTCGTATGGTAACTGTGGCTTGGCCAACTATCTGATCTAGATCAACTAAGTTACATGAGGTGTCAGTCATAAGCTTATCGTCTTCACAGATTTGTCCTAGGTCCGCTGAGTCTGCTGTAATATGTGTATTTATTAAACCTTCCTGGCTATCAAACTTCCTATCACTTTTGGCATTCAGATAATTACCATTTAAAAAATGTCTTTGATCATACCCCTTATTGGTTATTCTGATTGCTCTACTTGAGGGTAGTCAGTCCACCAGGTCCAGGCAGCTAAATCTATTTTGGGTGGGTATCTCCTTCCACTTAGTTATTGGTAGTTGACCTCTATTTTCCCATCCATCATGCATTGATTTCTTCACCCATATCCACTTACCATCAGGCTCAACTAAATTAGTTTTAGGATAGAAGTAAGAAAGCAGTCAAGTTTCTATAGATGAACTTGTGTGTTCATTTCCCCATGAGCAAATATATTCAACTGTGCGGGGATCTTTAAAGTTTACCACCACGCAATCGCCCCGGATTGTTTTTGGGCTGTGCCCCACCCACGAAATTCTCCGCACCATCAGTATTTCACTTGTGTTATATCGGGGGAGTGTTCGATTTGTATTAAGCAAGTGTGTTACCTTATTTTTCAGGGACATATATATGATTTGTGGCTGGAGCTATCTAATTCTGGAACACCGGTCAATACGACCACATATGGGCCAGTTTCTGGTGGTAAGTTTAAACAGAGTCCCGCCTGAGGCACCCCTACAATAGATGGTTCACATAGCTCATTTTGGGGAACACTAGCTGAGATGGGCTTTTCTAGGAGTTGTGAGCAAGTTCTTGTGGATGTTACCGGGATTGTAGGTATAGGAGCAAGTGAGGTATTAACAATCGGTATCAGGGCGGGTGGGATAGTGTTTTTTTCTTTTTGTAACTTTTTCCCCTGAGCATTGGCTGTGCGTTGATGATTTTCTTTTATTTCGTCTGTTAGGCCCCTATTTGTGTGTTCTAACTGCGAGAGCTGATTCTCAATCCGTGCCAGTCTTAATTCTAGGGGTTCTAAGGAAGCATTTAGCAGGGCTCTCAGATTTTGTAATAAGGGATTTTCTTCTGCCTCTGCCTCGATCCTATCCATATCTATTATGACATCGACACCCCCACTATTTAGGTCTTGGGGTGGATTTTCCAGGAGATGGATACTATGCCTGGTCAATGTCTTCTTACTAATTTCATCCTTTGGTTTGGATATGGTATCACGCTTTCCTATGCCTTTGGCAGCCTTTAATTGCCTATAACTTTTTTTTGTCCTGGTTATATTCTTTGTTTTTGGGATAGCACCCTCGTGCCTTTCCCTTAGTTGTCTAGTATTACATATCTTCGGGGAGTTTTTTTCTGTTGGCGTTTGGACAACATCCGTTATTGTTATCAATTGTGTACTATTTGTAGGTACATTTACTCCGGTTTGTGGGTGGTAAATAGGGGTTTGGATATCTAAGGGATTACCATTCGAAATGTGTTCAGGTGTTCGTACGGTCGCAAAATGGCCCATTGAAGGTCTTCTCGCCATGGCCAAGTCGTGCGACACCCGTCGCTCCATGAGTATTATGCCTTGATCAATTACCGAGTTCGCTCTGACTATGATATTGTCCAGGGTACCAGTTAGCGTTTTCGCCCTTATTGTGGTATTACTCGTGTTTACGAGGACTGACATACTGTTTAACTCAAAACGGTTAGATGGAACACAGGGTTCTTAAATTTTCCACAAAAGTACCTTTATTCCACGGTAAATGACAGAGGGTGATCCCGGTCCGGTTTCTCTCGTGCTCAAACGGGCCCGCCCTTGGCCCGGGCTTCGCCCGGCGTACACCCGCCAGCGTCCCGCGTTGCGTGTAGTGGGCGCAGTTATGAATGAATGCAGGCAGGCAGGAAGCAATCAGGGGAAGAGGCAGCAGCTGTGTGGAGGCAGAGGCTGCTGGACCTCGCAGTCCCTCAGTGAAAGCCCACGCCAGGAAAGTCCGTCAGCACTGCTCCTTCAGCGAGCGGCACCCAGGAGTGTTCTCATTAGGCCAAATGAATTCCCAATCAATATAAATAAAATCAGATTTCTTAATAGATTTTGTGTGTACACTGTAAGTGCAGCCAATACCTCAGTGCAATACAATACAGGATTTTAGTATTTAGAATAAATCGCAAAGGTGCACCTCATGTCTTTTTGCACGGGAACGGCTACTCTCCATTTCATTATCAGCACTTTAACGGAAGTAAAGTTGAGATAAATCTAACACACTATTCAGAAGTTAATGCAAACTGCAGATATCACTAGTATTCCAGCGATAAGTGCCCCAAAATTTAACACCATGGTGGACTCCATCAAATAACAGTAATAAGAACAAGAAAGAGTCACACAGCAGTTAAGAGAACAAGCAAAAACATTATTAATTTTTTTTCAAACTTTATTTTTTATAATAATAAATATATAAACGATAAACTATTTTCAAACTTTATTTTTTTATTAACCCCTTCAGTGCCCATGACGAGACTATCTCGTCATGAACCCCGCCCGCTAATGAAACGCCCGGCACAGGGCGTGGAAAGGGCGGGGCACTGAAGAGGTTAACATAAATATAAACAATAAACTAATAAAAAAAATGTAACAACAATAATACAAAATAACAAAGCGGAACACTCCTGTGGGAACCACGGATGTCGACGACAGACCTGGAAAATCAAAAAAGATTGTTAAAAACAACCAACATGGTATTCTCAACAAAATACCACAAGAAACAAATCACATATATATAAAATGTATACAGCTAACAACATTTTATAAGTTTAACTTACAAAAACTGTAAATGTTGCCACTTTAAAATATTTACCGAATGTGAGGACAGCGTTTTTCTTCAGTGGTGAAGACATTTTTTACTTTTTCCAAGGGGCAAACAAAGACCAATGACACCTTCTTCTTTCGCAAGATTTGCCAAAGAGTTCTGTTACGAGGGGATCCTAACAAAAAATACTCGTGCAGCACAGCAAGTATGATGAAACACCTAAGGACCCTTCATCCAAACAAGCTTGTACAAGAAGAGTGCAAACAGATGAGAAACACTCCTGTTCTGTATCTGTAAAAAAGAATCACAAATAAATGTATATTAATAACTTTCAACTTTATACTATTCCATTACTGTACAAACACATTTTATATAAAAACTGACTAAGAAACTATAGCCCTGAACCACAAGTGTGACGATCGTTAAAACACAACATGCATAGTGCATACTACTTTGAAGCAGTTCATGCCCTAAAGCCTACCTCACTAAAAGACTACATGCTAACTGACTAAATGATTACAGTACTATAAGGAGACACACTGGGTGAGTGACAGGGTGTTTGCTAGAAGATTATGAATACTAACTAGGCAATTGAAGGTGTGAAACAAAACTGTGTAGGTGATTAGAGGACTGCATCCATACTGCATAGGCATTTAAAGCAGTCCATGTGCTAAGGCCTGGCTCACTGCATGACTACTTGGGTACTGACTGAATGATTAGAGTACAGCAAGGAGAGTGCCTAGGCATTTTGCACAGGGAATGGATTAGTACTTGGTACTGAAAGGGTCACTAGAGGAGAGCAAAAGCAGTCACAAGTGCTGGACTGTATGGGTACTGCCTCAGTCAAGAAAGAATCTCCTTGTCAACACACCATTCAAACCTATACTTCTTTCATACCTAGGGGATGAGGATGGACAGCAACAGCATAAAAAATCAATAAGAAGAAATAAGTCAGACAAATTTATTGGATATAATAAAAGCAATGTACAAAGTTATTGGTGCAACAAAGAAACAGATTCTTTGTATCAATATATGAATATTAAAAAACATGTGATGTACTCAAAGTTAAAAACACGACCTATACATAAATGAAAAACACAACATTAAAATTGGGAGCAGCATGAGAGGAACATATTTTACTTATAATCTTGTTCACATGAGGAAAACACCAAATCAAAAAATTGCATAAATTGTGACCAGAATTAATGTCCTTTTCAATGATATGTCACACAGATCAGTGTTACTGGATTTTGAGTGGTTTCCTTTATAAAAGCATCGACGCGTTTCGGTGGGCCAAGATTCACAGCCAGCACCTTCTTCAGGAAAAATATAGTACAGTCCCAACACTTAAAATCATGAATACTTTCATGAATCCATTAATAAGCAATGTCCATATGGATCCTGCCAATGCTTCTGAACTTTAGATTGTTTTTGTATTTTTAGACAATTCTTTAGTAACAAACACCCTGGTATTTTGTTACATCCGGGTCTGAATGGACTCACAGACATGCCATAGCATCTATAAATTTGAATACAGGCTTACATGAGACCTTAAATACTGTGTCTGTAGTCAGTACCCGTGCCAACGTCTGATGTATAAAGAAGGGATAGATTGTGTCCGGGGACGGTGCCAAAAGGTCACTCAGTCTCCACTTGCTCAGAAGTACGTGGCACGGTCTTCCTCGTCGGGTGCAATTGAAAATCGGACTGTATGGGTACTGACTAGGAAATTTAAAGTGTGAAAGACAAGTGTCTAGGTGGTTAGAAGACTGCATGCATAGTGCATAGGGGTTTGAAGCAGTCCATGTGCTAAGGCCTGGCTCAGTGTATGAATACTTAGAGACTGACTGAATGATTAGAGTACTGCACAGATAGTATCTTGGTGAATTTATAAGTGTTTGGGTTTTAGCACAGTGAATGGATTAGTACATGGTGCTAAATGGGTCACTAGAGGACTGCAAAGGGAGTGACAGGGTATTTCCTGGAAGTGTATGGATACTGACTAGGGAATTGAAGGTGAGAAAGACAATTGTGTAGGTGGTTAGATGACTGCATGCATAGTGTCATAAGGGTTTGAAACAGTCCATATACTAAGGCCTGGTTCACTGGATGAGTACTTGGGTACAGACTGAATGATTAGAGTACTGCAAGGAGAGTACCTGGGGGAATTTATTAGGGTTTGGCGCAGTGAATGGATTAGTACATGATGCTGAATGGGTCACTAGAGGAGTGCAAATGGAGTGACAGGGTGTTTGCTGGAAATGAACGGATACTGACTGGGGAATTGAAGTTGTGAAAGACAAGTGTGTAGGTGCTTAGAGGACTGCATGCATAGTGGATAGGGGTTTGAAGAAGTCCATGTGCTAAGACCTGGCTCAGTGCATGACTACTTAGGCAGTGACTGAATCATAAGAGTACTGGAAAGAGAGTGTCTTGGTGAATTTATAAGTGTTTGGGTTTTGGCACAGTGAATGGATTAGTACATACTGTTGAATGGGTCTCTAGAGGACTGCAAAGGAAGTGACAGGATGTTTCCTGGAAGTGTATGGATACTGACTAGGGAATTGAAGATGTAAAAGACATGTCTATAGTATGTGAGAACACTACATGCATACTACATAGACATTTGAAGCAGTCTATTTGGTACTTAGAAACTGACTAAATAATCAGACTACTTATAGGACAGTGCTTAGGTAAAACTTTTAAATTTTCAGTTCTGCCACAGTGAACAGAATAGTACACCTTAGTGTCAAACCCTGACTCATTTTATCAATGCATACGCAAAGACTAGCTTCTAATGCCACTAAAACTTGACAACATGAGAGGTTTTAAATTAGTTATCTGTCAGCAAATACACAATGTTAGCAAATGCTTCTCTCACAGTGGTTCTCAAATGCACACAGACTCACAGTGTAATTCTAGAAAACAACCACTATACCTAGGAGTTTACCAAAAATCATTCACTACTGTGGAAGTGGTAAGCGAACTGCACACAATCTTCATATTTCAGGACTGCACTTTTGTGTCTATGCCTGACACATTTAATCAAAGCATAAGCAAAGACTGGCTTCTAATGCTACTAAAACTTCACAACAGGTATATGTCAGCAAATACACAAAGTTACCAAATGCTTCTCTCACAATCCTTACCCAAATGCACACAGACTCACAGTGTGATTTTAGACAAGCAACACTATCCTAGGAGTTTACCAAAACTCATTTACTACTCTTGAAGAGTTAATGGTACTGCACACAATCTACATATTTAAGTACACCACATCAGTGCCAAAGCATGACTTATTTAATCAACAACGCATAAGCAAAGACTGGATTCTAATCCTACTAAAACTTGACAACATGACGGGCCCGATTCACAGAATTAACTTAAGACAAAATCCTAAACGTACTACTTTTCATATTCATAGAATGCACTTACTACTTTTGGTATTCACAGAATGCACTTACTTCTTTTGGAATTCACAGAATGGATTTACGACTACTAACTTTACGTCCGCACTCGGGCCGGAAATTCCGGCCAGGAGGCGGAGCTTCAGGCCCGGAGGTGGGGCATCCTGCCCAGAGGCGGAGCTTCCGGCCAGAAGGTGGAGATTTAGGCCATAGCTAAATCTATGCCACTGGCCGGAATCCCCACCTCCGGATCACCACGCCCGCAATGCACTGCTGATGATGTCAGATATTTCATCATTCATGACATGGTCATTGACATCCCTGATGACATCACTGATGACATCTCAAATGACATCACTGATGACATCACTGACAACATCATCCAGTGAATGTGGTTTAGTTTGAAATTTAAATATGTATTATATATATACCAATCTGTATTGAAGATATATAACTGTCTGGATGGAGGATTTAGTAGCTGTCTAACTGTCTCTTTAAGTGAGTAATTAAAAGTGTCTCACTTAATACATGGATTAGTAACTAAACTATGTGAATGTGGGCATCACTGTCTCTGTTGTTGTATAACATGCTGCATCAGTTTGTCACTAACTACATGAGTGTGTATATTAGTTATTGATTAGTTGGGTGAGTATTTGCATGGGACACTTAGTTTGTGTCTGGTTGGATGGGGTGTGTGTAACTCTATGCATAGATGTGTGAATGACTGATTGACTAGGTGTATAGGTTTAAGATGCATGTGAAAACAGTTGTTTGGGTGACTGAGTGTATTTATTTGTGTGTTGGTGAGCGAATATATGTTTTAGTTGTACATCTTCAACAAAGTTAAAAAACTAAAAGGCATTGTATGTGTGAGTTGGTGTATATAAATAAGTATGTGTAAGAGTCACTGATTGTGAGAGTAACTATATGAATGAGTGTATAATTGTAATGGTGATTTTTTAACCTATTAACTATGAGTTACTATGTGTTTGAATAAATGAGGTGTTGTTGGATAATCGTGTGAGTAAATGTAAGTGTGATTCCATTTTTTCATGAGTGAGTAGGATGACTGCATAGCCGACTAAGATGACATCTGATGTGTCAATGTCTATATATGTGTATATGTGCATTTGATAGTGTTCTATTAATTAGTGACAGCATGTATAAATGATTCTGTTGTTGAATGGGGAGTTGTGTGTGTGTAGACGTAGGAATCAGTGAGTGGGTATGTAGTAACTTGTATTGGTGTGTCAATGGTTTCAAATATGGTACTCTGTATTTAACAGTGAGTGATGAAAGGTTATACTGGTGTAAGATGAGGTGTATCAGATTGTCACGTGGATAATGTCATCAGTGATGTCATTTGAGATGCCAAAGTGAATTTCTAAGGTTTTTTAAATGCTAATTTCTAACTATAACGTCTCTGAAACCTATGGTTTTTTCAGTGAATTTCAAAGATTTCTAAATGCTAATTTCTAACTATAACATCTCTGAAAACTATGGTTTTTTTCAGTGAATTTCAAAGATTTTTTAAATGCATTTTTTTTAACTGATTTTCTAAAGTTTTTCAACTGTTTATTTATAAATATTTTATTCAAAAAATAACATTATATATTTTTTTGAAAATTGTACAAAAAAAAGTTGTAAACATTCAAACTGAAATATTAATTAATTTTTTTGTTTTCATTTTTTATTTTAATATATTTTTATTTTATTTTGTAAAAAAAAGTTGTGAAGGATCCATGTACGGTGTGCAACGGCTGCATGTTTTTCAGTTACATCATGCACATTTAAAATTACGTGATGTGCGTGATTGGTATGCGACCAATCCGCTACTCCTGCTCCCACGCATTCACGACACAAGCGCATTACGTTACAAGATGCTTGCACGGTGGTGGGTCCCTCGTGATGTCATATACATGCTGGGGCGCGCTGGGTGCGCGACCCCCGCAAAAAAAATGTATGTTCCAAAATGATATGTATGTGCCTTTAATATACTTATTAGGGAAAGAGATTATCTAAAATATTCATAAAAATAAAATATTTGTACTTATAATAAACGTATATTATTTTTAAATATATTTTTGCGAAGTCGGGTGCGTGCATCGTGAGCGCAGAGAACCAGGTCAGCAGAGCTGCTGTAGAGCCAGAGAAACCAGGTCAGCAGAGCCGTTGTAGAGCCAGAGAACCAGGTCAGCAGAGCTGCTCTAGAGCCTAAGAAGCAGGTCAGCAGAGCTGTTCTGGAACCAGAGACCCAGGTCAGCAAAGCTGCTCTAGAGCTAGAGACCCATGTCAGCAGAGCTGCTCTAGAGGCCGAGAACCAGGTCAGCAGAGCTGCTGTAGAGCCAGAGAAACCAGGTCAGCAGAGATGCTTTAGAGAGAGAGAACCAGGTCAGCAGAATTTCTTTAGAGCCAGAGAACCAGGTCAGCAGAGCTGCTCTAGAGCCAGAGAAACAGGTCAGCAGAGCTGCTTTAGAGGCAGAGAACCAGGTCAGCAGAGCTGCTCTGGAGCCAGAGAACCAGGTCAGCAGAGCTGCTCTAGAGCCAGAGAGACCAGGTCAGTAAAGCTGCTTTAGAGGGAGAGAACCAGGTCAGCAGAGCTGCTTTAGAGGGAGAGAACCAGGTCAGCAGAATTGCTTTAGAGCCAGAGGACCAGGTCAGCAGAGCTGCTCTAGAGCCAGAGAACCAGGTCAGCAGAGCTGCTGTAGAGCCAGAGAGACCAGGTCAGTAAAGCTGCTTTAGAGGGAGAGAACCAGGTCAGCAGAGCTGCTTTAGAGGGAGAGAACCAGGTCAGCAGAATTGCTTTAGAGCCAGAGGACCAGGTCAGCAGAGCTGCTCTAGAGCCAGAGAACCAGGTCAGCAGAGCTGCTTTAGAGCCATAGAACCAGGTCAGCAGAGCTGCTCTAGAGGCAGAGAACCAGGTCAGCAAAACTGCTTTAGAGCCAGAGAACCAGGTCAGCAGAGCTCTTTAGAGGGAGAGAATCAGGTCAGCAGAGCTGCTTTAGAGCCAGAGAACCAGATCAGCAGAGCTGCTTTAGAGCCATAGAACCAGGTCAGCAGAGCTACTTTAGAGCCAGAGGACCAGGTCAGCAGAGCTGCTCTAGAAGCAGAGAAACAGGTCAGCAGAGCTGCTTTAGAGGCAGAGAACCAGGTCAGCAGAGCTGCTCTGGAGCCAGAGAACCAGGTCAGCAGAGCTGCTCTAGAGCCAGAGAGACCAGGTCAGTAAAGCTGCTTTAGAGGGAGAGAACCAGGTCAGCAGAGCTGCTTTAGAGGGAGAGGACCAGGTCAGCAGAGCTGCTTTAGAGCCAGAGAACCAGGTCAGCAGAGCTGCTCTAGAGCCAGAGAAACCAGGTCAGCAGAGCTGCTTTAGAGGGAGAGAACCAGGTCAGCAGAGCTGCTTTAGAGCCAGAGAACCAGGTCAGCAGAGCTGCTTTAGAGGCTGAGAACCAGGTCAGCAGAGCTGATTTAGAGGGATAGAACCAGGTCATCAGAGCTGCTTTAAAGCCAAAGAACCAGGTCAGCAGAGCTGCACTAGAGGCAGAGAACTAGGTCAGTAGAGCTGATTTAGAGGGAGAGAACCAGGTCAGCAGAGCTGCTTTAGAGCCAGAGAACCAGGTCAGCAGAGCTGCTCTAGAGCCAGAGAACCAGATCAGTAGAGCTGCTTTAGAGCCAGAGAACCAGGTCAGCAGAGCTGCTCTAGAGCCTAAGAACCAGGTCAGTAGAGCTGCTCTGGAGCCAGAGAACCAGGTCAGCAGAGCTGCTGTAGAGTCAGAGAAACCAGGTCAGTAAAGCTGCTTTAAAGCAAGAGAACCAGGTCAGCAGAGCTGCTTTAGAGGGAGAGAACCAGGTCAGCAGAGCTGCTTTAGAGGGAGAGAACCAGGTCAGCAGAGCTGCTTTAGAGCCAAGGGACCAGGTCAGCAGAGCTGCTCTAGAGCCATAGAACTGGGTCAGCAGAGCTGCTTTGGAGCTAGAGAACCAGGTCAGCAGAACTGTTGTAGAGCCAGAGAACCAGGTCAGCAGAGCTGCTCTAGAGCCTAACAACTAGGTCAGTAGAGCTGCTATAGAGCCAGAGAACCAGGTCAGTAGAGCTGCTGTAGAGCCAGAGAAACCAGGTCAGCAGAGCTGCTTTAGAGAGAGAGAACCAGGTCAGCAGAGCTGCTTTAGACCCAGTGAACAGGCCAGCAGAGCTACTTTAAAGCCAAAGAACCAGGTCAGCAGAGCTGCTTTAGAGCCAGAGAACCAGGTCAGCAGAGCTGCTCTAGAGCCAGAGAACCAAGTCAGCAGAGCTGCTTTAGAGCCAGAGAACCAGGTCAGCAGAACTGCTTTAGAGCCAGAGAACCAGGTCAGCAGAGCTGCTCTAGAGCCAGGGAACCAGGCCAGCAGATCTGCTGTAGAGCCAGAGAAACCAGGTAAGTAGAGCTGCTTTAGAGGGAGAGAGCCAGGTCAGCAGAGCTGCTCTAGAGGGAGAGAACCAGGTCAGCAGAACTGCTGTGGAGCCAGAGAACCATGTCAGCAGATCTGCTTTAGAGCAATTGAACCGGGTCAGCAGAGCTGCTTTAGAGCCAGAGAACCAGGTCAGCAGAGCTGTTGTAGAGCCAGAGAACCAGATCAGCAGAGCTGCTCTATAGCCTAAGAACTAGGTCAGCAGAGCAGCTCTAGAGCCAGAGAACCAGGTTAGCAGAGCTGCTGTAGAGCCAGAGAAACCAGGTCAGCAGAGCTGCTTTAGAGCCAGAGAACCAGGTCAGCAGAGCTGCTCTAGAGCCAGAGAAACCAGGTCAGCAGAGCTGCTTTAGAGGGAGAGAACCAGGTCAGCAGAGCTGCTTTAGAGCCAGAGAACCAGGTCAGCAGAGCTGCTTTAGAGGCTGAGAACCAGGTCAGCAGAGCTGATTTAGAGGGATAGAACCAGGTCATCAGAGCTGCTTTAAAGCCAAAGAACCAGGTCAGCAGAGCTGCACTAGAGGCAGAGAACTAGGTCAGTAGAGCTGATTTAGAGGGAGAGAACCAGGTCAGCAGAGCTGCTTTAGAGCCAGAGAACCAGGTCAGCAGAGCTGCTCTAGAGCCAGAGAACCAGATCAGTAGAGCTGCTTTAGAGCCAGAGAACCAGGTCAGCAGAGCTGCTCTAGAGCCTAAGAACCAGGTCAGTAGAGCTGCTCTGGAGCCAGAGAACCAGGTCAGCAGAGCTGCTGTAGAGTCAGAGAAACCAGGTCAGTAAAGCTGCTTTAAAGCAAGAGAACCAGGTCAGCAGAGCTGCTTTAGAGGGAGAGAACCAGGTCAGCAGAGCTGCTTTAGAGGGAGAGAACCAGGTCAGCAGAGCTGCTTTAGAGCCAAGGGACCAGGTCAGCAGAGCTGCTCTAGAGCCATAGAACTGGGTCAGCAGAGCTGCTTTGGAGCTAGAGAACCAGGTCAGCAGAACTGTTGTAGAGCCAGAGAACCAGGTCAGCAGAGCTGCTCTAGAGCCTAACAACTAGGTCAGTAGAGCTGCTATAGAGCCAGAGAACCAGGTCAGTAGAGCTGCTGTAGAGCCAGAGAAACCAGGTCAGCAGAGCTGCTTTAGAGAGAGAGAACCAGGTCAGCAGAGCTGCTTTAGACCCAGTGAACAGGCCAGCAGAGCTACTTTAAAGCCAAAGAACCAGGTCAGCAGAGCTGCTTTAGAGCCAGAGAACCAGGTCAGCAGAGCTGCTCTAGAGCCAGAGAACCAAGTCAGCAGAGCTGCTTTAGAGCCAGAGAACCAGGTCAGCAGAACTGCTTTAGAGCCAGAGAACCAGGTCAGCAGAGCTGCTCTAGAGCCAGGGAACCAGGCCAGCAGATCTGCTGTAGAGCCAGAGAAACCAGGTAAGTAGAGCTGCTTTAGAGGGAGAGAGCCAGGTCAGCAGAGCTGCTCTAGAGGGAGAGAACCAGGTCAGCAGAACTGCTGTGGAGCCAGAGAACCATGTCAGCAGATCTGCTTTAGAGCAATTGAACCAGGTCAGCAGAGCTGCTTTAGAGCCAGAGAACCAGGTCAGCAGAGCTGTTGTAGAGCCAGAGAACCAGATCAGCAGAGCTGCTCTATAGCCTAAGAACTAGGTCAGCAGAGCAGCTCTAGAGCCAGAGAACCAGGTTAGCAGAGCTGCTGTAGAGCCAGAGAAACCAGGTCAGCAGAGCTGCTTTAGAGCCAGAGAACCAGGTCAGCAGAGCTGCTCTAGAGCCAGAGAACCAGGTCAGCAGAGCTGCTCTAGCTGACACTGACTGACTGATACTGACTGACTGACACTGACTGATTGACACTGACAGTGACTGACACTGATTGACTGACACTGACTAACACTGACTGGCACTGACTGACTGACTGCCACTGACTGCCACTGATTGACTTACACTGACTGACACTGATTGACTGATACTGACTGACACTGATTGACTGACACTGACTGACTGACACTGACTGACTGACACTGACTGACTGACACTGACTGACTGACTGACACTGACTGACACAGACTGACACTGACTGACTACTCTCTACTACTCTACTACTCACTCTTTATTACTCACTCTCTACTACTCTCTACTACTCTACTACTCTCTACAACTCACTCTCCATTACTCTCTACAACTCACTCTCTACTACTCTCTACTACTCACTCTATACTACTCTCTACTATTCACTCTCTACTACTCACTCTCTACTACTCTCTCTCTGCTACTCACTCTCTACTACTCACTCACAACTACTCTCTACTACTCACTCTCTACTACTCTCTACTACTACTCCCTACTACTCACTCCCTACTACTCACTCTACTGCTCTCTACCACATACTCTTGTGACGGTCATCGGCTGTAGCAGGCATGGGCCTGGCCGCACACACCCCCGCAAGCCCTCAGGCAGCTGTGGGAAACGAGGTAGGCAGTACGAGACCCGAAGGGACTACAACTCCCAGGAGGCAACGGGGCAGGACTTACGTAACCTCAAATCACGAAGGGAAACGGCCTACCCTATATAAGCACCGCCTCAGTGAGGAGACGGTGCTTGACAATCATTCATGGAAGCCGACGGCGAGGGAACATGTCCAGTTCCCCTCGCGTAATCTAATTCCTGTATTCCCGTCAAGCTGGAAACTCGCGGACGCTTGCCTTCCCGCTTGGAGTTTCCGTTCGTTAACCTTCCGGGCGCCCTTGCGCACCATCCCTGACCCAGAGGAACCCGAGACCGCAGATTGGAGCTCCGAGGGCGGACGCTTTCCTTCCCGCCTCGGAGTAAGTCTTCTGCCTTAGAGCGGACGCTTTCCTACCCGCCGGACGCCGTGTGCGCCGTTCCTGACTCCACGGATCCTGTGACTACACATAGGAGCTCCGAGTGCGGACGCTTTCCTTCCCGCCTTGGAGTGAGTATGGTACCTTGAGGGCGGACGCTTTCCTACCCGCCTCAAGGTCGAAGATACGAGACCCCGCCGTGACAGGTAACAAGTATCTCGTCACCCTGACATATTACACACAATTCTAGCAGGGAATCCTTTCCGAACCACTGTCTGTGAGATTAACAGGCAGGTGGATTACTATTGTTTATGACTTGTATCCTAAGCAAGGGGGTGAACACAGTACCAAGGAAGGTACATCTGCTCCTACATAAACCTGTGAGTACCGGAGGGGTTCAGCGTGGGGAGGGGGTTGTTGTTTAGTGCTTTACCACTAACACTGATAGATGAACTAACTTCTATCATTTGTCAATTGTGCAGGACGTGTTAGGAGGCGCCTATACTGCTGCATTCCCCTGCTCGAGAGCAAGACCCTCAGCGCTACCACCTTGGTGCTTTCACTTCCCTGTTCTCGTGGGTGCTCTTTCCCAGAGTTGTGTCCAGTACACTGTGGGGAAGTGTGCCCTGGAGAATAGGGGGGCCTTTCTGCTTGAAGTCGTCCCCGCTGGCTGCTGAGTAAGGTTAGTGGCTTGGTCTCTCTCTCTTGTGCCACTGACATCCCCGACAACTCTCTACTACTCTACTACTCACTCTCTACTACTCTCTACTACTCTCTCTCTACTACTCACTCTCTACTACTCTCTACTACTCTCTCTCTCTACTACTCACTCTCTACTACTCACTCCACTTCTCTCTACTACTCACTCTCTACTACTCACTCTCTACTACTCACTTTCTACTACTCACTCTCTACTATTCACTCTCTACTACTCACTCTCTACTACTCACGTACTACTACTCGCTCTATACTACTCTCCACTCTTCACTCTCCACTACTCACTCTCTACTACTCTCTACGACTCACTCTCTACTACTCACTCTCTACTACTCTACTACTCTCTACTACTCTCTCTACTACTCACTCTCTACTACTCTCTCTACTACTCACTCTCTACTACTCTCTACTACTTACTCTACTACTCTCTACTTCTCTCTACCACTCACACTCTACTACTCTCTCTCTACTACTCACTCTCTAATACTCACTCTTTACTACTCACTCTCTAATACTCATTCTCTAATACTCACTCTCTACTACCCTCATCTACTCACTCTCTACTACTCACTCTCTACTATTCTCTACTACTCACTCTACTTCTCACTCTCTACTAGTCTCTCTACTAGTCACTATCTACTATTCTTTACTACTCACTCTACTACACACTCTCTACTACTTGCTCTCTACTATTCGCTCTCTACTACTCTCTACTACTCACTCTACTACTCACTCTCTACTACTCTCTACTACTCACTCTACTACTCCACTACTCTCTACTACTCCACTACTCTCTACTACTCACTCTCAAGTACTCACTCCCTAGTACTCAGGTTCTACTACTCAGTCTCTACTACTCACTCTCTACAACTCTCTACTACTCACTCTCTACTACTCACTACTACTCACTCTCAACTACTCACTCCTTACTACTCTCTACTATTCTCTCTCTACTACTCTGTACTACTCACTCTCTACTACTCTCTCTCTCTGCTACTCACTCTCTACTACTCACTCTCTACTACTCACTCTCTACTACTCACTCACTACTACTCTCTACTACTCACTCTAAAACTCACTCTCTACTACTCTCTACTATTCACTCTCTACTACTCACTCTCTACTACTCACGTTCTACTATTCACTCTCTACTACTCACTCTCTACTACTCACTCTACTACTCTCTACTACTCACTCCCTGCTACTCTCTCTACTACTCTCTACTACTCTCTACTACTCACCCTCTACCCTGTACCTCTCTCTACTGTTCTCTACCTCTCCACACCTCTACCGCTCTACCTCTACCTCTCTACCTCTACACCTCTACCTCTCTCTACCTCTCTCTACACACACACATATGCACATACATATATGCATATATATGCATATGCATTTATATATATGTATGTGTATATCTATATATACATACATACATAAACATTTATATAATCTGCATATCTATATATATACAAATATAAATGCATGCACACATATACATATATGCATACATATGCATGTTATGTATATGAACGTTTGAAAAACACTAATATAAGCAAAGCTAAAAAGCACCTAATTACAAACAGAATTGCTTTAACTTAAACGAGGGTGAGACCTATTGCATTTTCAATGCTTGTCTATTTTGGTTCCATCAAAAATGCATTCAGATGTGTCACACATTTGTCATAAATTCTGAATGTTAGCACTCTAGTTGCTCATTAGATCACTGTAGTAAAGCTACTGCTCACCCGGGTAGTCTGCTGCTGGTATTCAAAGTGCATGTTTCAGTCTGCATGTCAGAATTCTTTAATGAAATAGGAGAGGATTTGAAAGTCACTCAAAATGTGCCCTAAATTTTCTTTTTTCAGCACTAATCATAATTTCTATGGCAAAATGAACCCCCTCATTGTGTTCCTTTTAAATTAAACTACTCACTCGCTTCTACTCGCTTCTACTCTCTACTACTCACTCTCTACTACTACTCTCTACTACTCACTCTCTACTACTCACTGTCTACTACTCACTCTACTACTCTCTACTACCCTCTACCACTCACTCTCTACTACTCTACTACTCACTCTCTACTGCTCACTCTCTACTACTCTCTATTACTACTCTCTACTACTCACTCTCTACTACTCGCTCTACTACTCTATACTACTCTCTACCACTCACTCTCTACTACTCTATTACTCACTCTCTACTACTCTATACTACTCTCTCTCTACTACTCACTCTCTACTACTCACTCTACTACTCTCTACTACTTACTCTCTACTATTCACTCTCTACTACTCACTCACTACTACTCACTCTCTACTACTCACTCTCTACTACTCTCTACTACTCACTCTAATACTCACTCTCTACTACTCCCTACTACTCACTCTACTACTCACTCTCTACTACTCTCTACTACTCACTCCCTACTACTCTACTACTCCCTACTACTCTCTCTCTACTACTCACTCTCTACTACTCACGCTGTACTACTCTCTAATACTCACTCTCTACTGCTCTCTACTACTCACTCTCTACTACTCTCTCTCTACTACTCACTCTCTACTACTCTCTACTAACTCTCTACTACTCTCTACTACTCTCTATTACTCACTCTACTACTCACTCTCTACTACTCACTCTCTACTACTTTCTACTACTCTCTCTACTTCTCTCTACTACTTACTCTAGTACTCACTCTGTAGTACTTTCTACTACTCTCTCTCTGCTACTCACTCTCTACTACTCTACTACTCACTCTCTACTACTCACTCTCTACTACTCTCTACTACTCACTCTCTACTACACTCTACCACTCACTCTCTACTACTCTCTACTACTCACTCTCTACTACCCACTCTCTACTACTCACTCTCTACTACTCACTCTCTACAACTTACTCTACTCACTCTACTACTCTATACAACTCACTCTCTGCTACTCTCTCTACTACTCTCTGCTACTCACTCTCTACTCTCTATTACTCATCCTCTACTCTAATCCTCTCTACCTTTCTCTACCTCTCACTCTACTACTCTCTACTACTCTCTACCTCTCTACCTCTACCTCTCTACCTCCACGCCTCTACACCTCTACACCTCTGCCTCTCTCTACATGCACACATATGAACATATATATATGCATATATATGCATATGCATTTATATATATGTATGTGTATATATATACATACATATATAAACATATATATAATCTGCATATCTATATAAATACAAATATAAATGCATGCACACATATACATATATGCATACATATGCATGTTATATACATGAAAGTTTGAAAAACACTAATAAAAGCAAAGCTAAAAAGCCACCTAATTACAAACAAAATTGCTTTAACTTAAACAAGGGTGAGACCTATTGCATTTTCAATGCTTGTTTATATTGGTTCCATCAAGAAGGCATTCAGATGTGTCACACATTTGCCATAAATTCTGAATATTAGCACTCTAGTTGCTCACTAGATCACTGTAGTAAAGCTACTGCTCATCAGGAAAGTCTGCTGCTGGTATTCAAAGTGCATGTTTCAGTCTGCATGTCAGAATTCTTTTATGAATTAGAAGAGAATTTGAGAAGTCAAAATGTGACCTAATTTTTCTTTCTGCAGCACTAATCGTAATTTCTATGGCAAAATGAACCCCCTCATTTTGTTCCTTTGCAAATTCAATGTTTTAAGTGTTACCACTTTATTCCAATCAAGATGGCTTCAGGTGTGCCATACTTTTGTCATAAGTAAGACTCTTAGCGCTCCAGTTGTTCTTAAGAACACTCTGGGACATTCTGTCATTGGGCTATACTTGGAATACATCTGGGTGATATTTGTGCTACATTTGGTCTTTTTTGTCTCTTGTGGCCATCTTGAGAGACTTATTTGTTAAATGAAGTTTCCTAATTTCCTCATTTACTACAGTCTCCTCAGTAGGAAATACTTCCAGTTTTTTACTTTGATTCCATCATGAAGGTATTCAGATATGTCACACATTTACCATAAATTCTGAATGTTAGCACTCTAGTTGCTCATTATATCATTGTAGTAAAGCTACTGCTCACCAGGGAAGTCTGCTGCTGGTATTGAAAGTGCATGTTTCAGTCTGCATGTCAGAATTTTTTTAATGAAATAGAAGAGGATTTGAGAAGCCATTCAAAATATGCCCTAATTTTTCTTTCTGCAGCACTAATCATACTTTCTGTGGCAAAATGAACCCCCTCATTTTGTTCCTTTTTAAATTAAATGTTTTAAGAGTTACCACTTTATTCCATTCAAGATGGCTTCAGGTGTGCCATACGTTGTCATATGTAGGACTGTTAGCGCTCTAGTTGTTCTTTATAACACTCTGGGAAGCTGCAGTAGAACACAAATGAATCAACTGACAGTCTCTGCCCTTGTTGGATGTACATGTTTTACTGAGAATGTCAGTCTTCATTCTCACATGACTGAGAAAGATAATGTGAATTTACAGAAAATATGATCTCAGTTTAGCTTATAGATCACCTTCCAAACATCTGTGGGAAAAGCATGAGAAAATGGTTTTCTCTCAAACATGATTCATGATATTGCAGCAGAAGGCTTTTTCACATGATAAAATCACCTTAGAACACACCACAATTCCTAAAATGAGTATGGTACCATCAACAAATGATTTATAATGTAACTAAAGTCTTAAAACCTTCTATTAACTGCAATGCTTTTTGATGAGGTGATATCATGTATTTTGGTCCCAAGATGGCTGCCAACACTTCTTGGATATGCTGTGATAGTAAACAGCGAAGGGGGACACCACACGCATCTGTAGTTTCAGGATAAACTTTTTTCAATGTCATTGGTTTTTTTTTGGTTTTTTTTTTAAAGGTGGGAACAGCTGAGCCTCGGGACTGCATATGATTAAGGGCGATCTACGCTTGAAACGCGTTATGCTAAATTCCATGGCTGCTGTCTTTGAGAAATAAAAGCAATTTTGTTACTTACTTCTCCGAATGGTGGGCTTCTACTTGCTGCAATTGTGGTATCGTTTACATATGGAATATATATATATATATTACCTACTGGCGGTCGCCAGTAGGTAGTTATAGTTAGGACCCTGTTTCCATAGGAAATCCGAAACATTCTATTTGGAATAACTTTGGCGCCGGTCGACGAATCCTCGCGAAATTTTCAAAATAGGTGGGGCGCTACGCTCCGCTCCTACCCTGAAAGTCTCGGGGGGATTCGTCAAGCAGGGGCCGAGAAAAAAGGGGGGTCCCAAAACGCGTTTTCCCCATGCATTTTTCCATAGGACCTTTAGACACAGCTACAGCCCGAACGGCTGAACAGAATTACTTGAAATTTGGCATAGAGGTAGCCATAAGGTCAAGGAAGTGCCTTTTGCAGGTCTGGTGGAAATCTGTTCTGTATTTCCTGAGAAAATAGCATTTAAAAGCATATATATATGTGGGCGGAGCCTAACCACACATCTCATCCTGAGATCTGATTGGCTGTCAGCACTTCATCCAAGAAGTGTTGGCAGCCATCTTGGGACCAATATACATGATAGCACCTCATTAAAAAGCATTGCAGTTAATAGAAGGTTTTAAGACTTTAGTTACATTATAAATCATTTGTTGATGGTACCATACTCATTTTAGGAATTGTGGTATGTTCTAAGGTGATTTCACCATGTGAAAAAGCCTTCTGCTGGGATATCATGATTGAGAGAAAAATATTTTCTCATGCTTTTACCACAGAGGTTTGGAAGGTGATCTATAGGCTAAACTGAGAGCTTATTTTCTGTAAATTCACATTATCTTTCTCAGTCATGTGAGAATGAAGTCTGACATTCTCAGTAAAACATGTACATCCAACAAGGGCAGAGACTGTCAGTTGATTCCTTTGTGTTCTACTGCAGCTTCCCAGAGTGTTCCAAAGAA
Organism: Triturus cristatus; assembly: GCF_964204655.1. Classification (NCBI taxonomy): domain Eukaryota; kingdom Metazoa; phylum Chordata; class Amphibia; order Caudata; family Salamandridae; genus Triturus; species Triturus cristatus. The sequence goes on from NC_140590.1 coordinate 215,872,669, forward strand.
CTACTAGAGCGCTAACAGTCCTACTTATGATAAACGTATGGCACACCTGAAGCCATCTTGCTTGGATTAAAGTGGTAACTCTTAAAACATTTAATTTAAAAATGAACAAAATGAGGGGGTTCATTTTTCCATAAAAAGTATGATTAGTGCTGCAGAAAGAAAAATTAGGGCACATTTTGAGTGACTTCTCAAGTCCTCTTCTATTTCATTAAAAAATTCTGACATGCAGACTGAAACATGCACTTTCAATACCAGCAGCAGTTTTCCCTGGTGAGCAGTAGCTTTACTACAGTGATCTAATGAGCAAAAAAGAGTGCTAACATTCTGAATTTATGGCAAATGTGTGACACATCTGAATGCCTTCTTGATGGAATCAAAGTAAAAAACTGAAAGTATTTCCTACTGAGGAGACTGCAGTAAATGAGGAAATTAGGAAACTTCATAACAAATAAGTCTCCCAAGATGGCCACCAGAGACAAAAGAGCCCAAATGTAGCCCAAATATCACCCAGATGTAGCCCAAGTATAGCCCAATGACAGAATGTCCCAGAATGTTCTTAAAAACAACTAGAGCGCTTACTGTCTTCATTATGACAAAAGTATGGCACACCTGAAGCCATCTTGATTGGAATAAACTGGTAAAACTTAAAACATTTAATTTAAAAAGGAACACAATGAGGAGGTTCATTTTGCCATAGAAATTATGATTAATGCTGAAGAAAGAAAATGAGGGCACATTTTGAGTGACTTCTCAAATCCTCTTCTATTTCATTAAAAAATTCTGACATGCAGACTGAAACATGCACTTTTAATACCAGGAGCAGACTTCCATGGTGCAGTAGTTTTACTACAGTGATCTAATGAGCAACTAGAGTGCTAACATTCAGAATTTATGGCAAATGTGTGACATATCTGAATACCTTCATGATGGAATCAAAGTAAAAAACTGAAAGCATTTCCTACTGAGGAGACTACAGTACATGAGAAAATTAGGAAACTTCATAACAAATAAATCTCCCAAGATGGCCACCGGAGACAAAAGAGCCCAAATGTAGCCCAAAATCACCCAGATGTAGCCCAAATATAGCCCAATGACAGAAGTGTGCAAAACACTTATTATTTTGTGTTTTTGCAGTGTTATATAGTGCAGACTTGTCAGGTATTGGAGTGCTTTACATGAGCATTGGTTACATCACACAAGAACAAATTCATTTTGGTTGTAGACATGGGGAGACTAAGTGATTTGACCAGAATCACAGAATGTCGAGCTGAAGCAGAAACTTCAACCTGGTTCCCCAGTTGCAAAGTCTGCAGTTCTGGAAGTAACACCACATCCTCTCCCCTAAGTGCAACATTTAATCAAGTGGTCAACTGGATAAAAAAACATAAAGATAACAAATAATTTAAAAGTGCTTTGTCGCTATTTGAAAACTCAGAAAATATGTCCTTATTTTAGTCTTTTAGAGCACTAACCATAATTTTGATGCCAATAAGACCCTCTCATATATGTAATTTCTAAAGGAAATGCTCTAGGTATTACAGTTTTGATTACATCAAGATGATGTCAGGCGTTCCACACTTTTGTAATAAACATAAAATGTTAGCAATCTAGTTGTTCATTAGGATACTGTTGAGAGGCAGAGGCCAGGGGCACGGACTCTGAAAATTGAAGGCAGGTAGGAGGGTGCAAAGGCAACAATTTAAACACACTGAGCAGGCAGGAAGGGCCGTGGAAGCACAACAGACTATGGAGGGCAGTGGAAAGGGGGGCAGGGGCAACAAACCAACAATACAGGAATTGCAAGAGAGGCTGTTGGAGGGAAGATCTATTACGGGTCAAGGAAGCTAGGGGCGGTCCCCAGATCCCCGGGAGCCACCAGAGAACTGAGCAGGAGAGTAAGTCAGGGACAAAAGGGGCACCTTAATTTGAGCCGGGGTGCCTAGGAACGCTTGCTCCAAAAATGAAGAAAACAGACATACGAGACATGGAATTGGAGGCAGAATACAATGGCAGTTTAATGAGAAGATGCAACTTCAAAGAAACCGCAGAATAGAGACATAAAGTACAAAATACAGAATCCAGATAATCATACAGCTGTCATAATATTCTCTGTATCTCAATTAATGTACTGACAGAGAGAGAGAGAAAACACATCTATAAATGCATCATGAGAAACAAGTTACACCAAGGAAAATGTTACCTAGGAACACTCACGTTTACTCTTAGATCAAGCATTCCTGCAATTACAATACAAAATCTTTTAAATGCAAAAGTAAAGAGAACAATGGTTAAACATAACATGACATTTCATATAGGTAAAATAGAATAAGATACTTCAAGCAAAGCAGAGCAAGACATTTTAAGCAAAGGAAGACAAGAGCTCCCAGCTCTTGGGGAAAACCTGCACTGCCTGTTAACCTACATACAGACGGCGAGGTAGTCCGTCGATATCTGTGGGTGCTCCCTTTTTATATCATTTTGTGGGCTCCTTTGCACGCTACATCTACCTACGTATGCTACCCAAAAGCTTCGTCTGCAGATTTTACCAGACATTTCGTCATTTACCCACTTAATGCTGACAATGGACTGGGTGAAAAGGTCAGTCTCTCAGGCCAATCGCTTATCGTAAGTTCCATAGAGCAAGCAGAAAATAATGGGTATTGTACGGGAATTCAATATATTCATGTATAAAATCTCCTCAGTTCTCCTAACTTGACGCTCTGCGGTTGCCACTTCCTTAAAAACGGGAAACCTGCCCAGGAAGCAAGTACCAGTCCAGGATGCAGCCTACTGTATGTCGACAGCTTCAGGGGGATGTTGAACTTTGATACCGAGCACGGAGCACTCGGGTAGGGTGGGGGCTACTAGTTTGGATCAGAAGGCCTCGCAGACCTGCCTTCAGACTGCTATACACTAAAATTGCAGAGCTATGGTCAATTTAACAAAGAGGCCTACATATTGAACAGAAGGGCCTACACAGGGGTTTTATGCTGGCTGAGTGGTAAGGATGTCTCAGGATAATTATATAGCAACACAGGACCCGCTGGTCAATTTAATACGGCCTACAAATGCAGCTGGCAGGGCAAGGACAAGGGTCTCATACTTCAGGTGTGGACAGAACGGGCCAGGGGCCCCCTGTGATACAAAATCTACCCTCCTTCAAGGCTGTGGCAATGTAATAGACCATTGTGGGCAGAAGGAAGAGGCAATGGTAGTACAACCATACATGCCAACAGACCCGATTCAGCCAGGAAACGTCCAATGTTTTTAAGCTCAAATGGGCTTTATTTGATCTGTCTCCTGTCTACAATATCCTCTTTTTCAATGTAACTCAAAGGGGAAAATCAATACCCCAGTTGTTTTTCAAAATCTCCCTCTTACCAAGTTCAAAATGTTCGCAAGTATGGTACATTGGATCATGGAAGGAAATGGGATAGGGACATGGACTTGGATAACAGAGGACAGGAGGGACATGGAGAGGTGCACCAAACTGACCCTGCAGGGCAGGCATCAGGGTTTGCAGCAGCACAATACACCACACAGGGCATGCAGGACGGGAGTGCAGCACAACAATCCATAGAAAGCAAGAGGGAGGGGACAGGACCATGCACATGGACAACAGAGAACAGAGGGGCAAGAGGCAATGGTAGCTAGCTGACCATAATGGACAGACAGGAGAGAAAGCTGCAGCATAACAGACCATAAAGGGCAGGAGGGACGGATCAGGGGCATTACAATGGAACAGACAAGCCAGAAGGGAGGGAGTAGGGCTGGGGGCAAGGGGGCAGGGCAGGAGCAGCAAGATAGCCATGGAGGTCAGGCAGGATGGGCACTAGAAGCAAGACACACCATGAAGAGCAACAGTGAGACTGTGATGGCATACACACAGACCATGGAGGGAAGGTGGGAGGGGGTCAGGGGCAGCTAACTGACCACACAGGGAAGGTGGGAGGGGCCATGGCAGCACAGAAGACCATGCATGGCAAGTGGGAGGGTTAGTGGCAGCACAATGGCTATGATGGGCAAGAAGGAGGGTGGAGGGGCATGCACAAAGGACGATGGAGGATAGAAGGGAGGGTCAGGACCTGTGCACAGACAAGAAAGTTCAGGGGAAGGGACCTCACAACAGACCACACAGGGCAGGCAGGAGGAGCAGTTGCAGCACAACAGACCAGGGAGGGCAGAAGGGTGTGGCAGTACAATGGACCATGTAGGACAGGAGGAAGAGGATAGGGGCATGGCATGTGGACAGGCAGGGTGGAGGTGGCAGGGACAGGTTACAGTCATCTGGCAATGCTAGGCAGGTGGGAGGGGAGTGGCAGCTCAACAGAACACTCAGAGTAGATAGGAGTGGCAGGTCCATGGGACATGGTGGGCAAAAAGGATGGAGCAGGGGCATGCACAAAGACATCGGAGGGCAGGGGGAAGGAGAATAGGGGCAGCAAGCTAAGCACAGAGTTTAAGCAGGAGGTCAATGATGGGGCATAGAATTGGGCAATGGAGGGCAGGAGGAGTGGACTGGTACATCATACTAAATTGAGGGCAGTGGCAGCACATCAGACCATGCATGGCAGGAGGGAGGAGGCTAGTCCATGGATTTACACAACAGAGGATAGGGAAGAAGGGGATGGGGCAGCAAGCTAACTGTTCAGAGAAGGCGGGTATTAGGAACTTTATTGTTTTTAAAACATTGTGTCTGTGCGAACTACTTAAAATATGAACAAGTATGCAGCATAATCTCACTTTTATTCAGGAAGAAGAGGACGTTTGTGACTGTGACTCCGGGCTCACTTGGCAGAAACACCCCCTGACCCTCCACCCCCTATCGCAAAATGTAATGCCCGTGAAAAGGGTAGGTGAACACAGTGTTATATAGAACATAGTCCTGAGAGCACGATTGAAAATGAAAACTAGATATAGTGTATGGTATAAACTATGCACCAAAAAGTGTGATATAAGATGAACCGGGCGTGAAATATAATATGCAATACATTGTGCGCAATGACAGATTCATTGGAGAGCGCGAGATAGCACAGGCACTAGCGCGTGCTATGCGATATGCGCCTTGGAGTGTAATATGCACAGGGCAGTGTTGTGTAACCAAACTAGTCTCTAAAGTTGTAATATAAAATATGTGCTGGGGAGTGTAACGTTGCATATGCACTGTGACAAAGATATGGATCCCAGATTGTAATATGTATGGCATAGCACTGTGCGTTATAACATAGGCATCGAGAAAGGCACGTTAGATGGGGCAATATAACCCGTGCGAAGACAAGTGTGGCATGACATATTCACGGGGTGGTGTTACAGTGCACATGGGCTAGAGAGTGTCATAGCATATGGACTAGCTAGTGGAATACAACACAGAGGTGTGTGGCACTCGGCAGGCAATGGTGGGTGTAACACAGCATTGGGCTCTGTCAGGAGCACGCTGTGACTCTCAAGTGATGTTCGTCCCCTTTCCAGAGAGTAAAATAAAAAGTATTACACATCCGGCAGTGGATGTGTGTTTTATTAACCGTGAGGGGGGTTTCTTGCATAGTTTTGGTCGAATTTTTGTCGAATCCCCTTTGAATGGCTTGGTGTGCATGTGTATTAAATGTGCCCGTCAATAGCTACCAATGTTTGTATAAATAAACGACAAGGGTGTCTACCAGGATTAGGCACGGTAGGGCATCAGACATGTCAGAGCTTCACTAGTGGTGTAAATACATTCCACGTGGATTCATTGCATGCATAGTCGCCTTTTAATGAATATCACGCAAATCGTCATGGTGATAGGTACGTACGGTTTGTCCAGCATGTCCTAGGTGTGTCTATAAATATATATTTTTTAAAAATAATAAAAAACAGTGGTCGGCCCTGGGGATTGGGGTCAAAAAAATATAATTAGGAGACTGGCCCTGGGGGATGGGGTCATCAGGGCCAATAAATTTGAATAAGAAGGGGAACCAAACAGCCCCCCTTCTTAAAAAACTAAAATAAATAAAAGACTGGCATCGTGCCGGAGGCCATGCCCCCTCCGTGCAGCACTCTGCAAACGCGCCCCCAACAGGCATCTCCAGTATGCGCCAGGGAGCTGCGCTGCAGCCAGGTGTTCTGAGGCCAAGCCCCTTTTTACACCTCTCTGCAACGCAGCTCTGTGGCGCTTACTGGAGGTACCTAGTGGTCTAGTTTGACCCTAGGGACCCTTAGGATTCAGGGGGACTTAATCTCTCAACTTAGAACAGCCACAGGGCGCGTTTACACAGTGGTGAAGGGAGGGGACGGGGCCTGAGGTGACGTGTGCAAACACGCACTATGGCACGTTTTAAATTGGGGATATAATTTCCCTTCAATACTGAGGGCCCCTGGGGGCTAACTAGCCCACCAAGTGCTTCCAGTAAGCGCCACTGAGCTGCATTGCAGAGAGGTGGTCCAGGCCGTGCCACTTTTTACACCTCTCTGCAACGCAGCTCTGTGGCACTTACTGGAGGTACCTAGTGGGCTAGTTGGACCCTAGGGACCCTCAGGATTCAAATGAACTTAATCTCCCAACTAAAAATGGACACAGGGCGTGTTCACACAGTGGTGAAGGGAGGGGACGGGGCCTGAGTTAACGTGTGCAAAAACGCCCTGTGGCCTGTTTTAAGAGGTAGTTTTAATCACCATGCCCTATTATACACTAGGGGCTTACAGAGGAGGTCATGCTAATCACAGGGGGACCCCAACGCATAATGTTCCCTAGTGTATGTAGGTGTTTTCACTGTATTCTAAGTGTCTTTTAACATAGCACTGGCTCTAGGACTGGTTAGTCAGACTCAGTTACCACCAGTATCCGTCTGAAAAAGTTGAGGGTACAGGATGATTTTGCAACAAGGCTTCTTTCTGCTCTTCTTTTTGTTCTTTCTGCACGTTATCCTTCTTCCTGCACTTATCTTCGTATTTGAGGACTTCTGTTGCTGCTTTCTGCACTTCTTTTGTTTCTTTCTGTGCATTTTTTCTTCTTTCTTCACATGTCCTATCTCTGTAGGCATAGTTAGAAATTAGCATTTAAAAAACCTTTGAAATTCACAGAAAAAACCATAGGTTTCAGGCACGTTATAGTTAGGAATTAGCATCTAAAAAACCTCAGAAATTCACTGAAAAAACCATAGGTTTCAGGGGTGTTATAGTTAGCTGGACTTTTCACTTGTACAAAACCATTGAAATTCCCCCGTTATAGTTAGTTCAGCTAACTATAACTCGCGCGCCCGCAATGCACTGCTGATGACGTCACATATTACATCACTCATGACATGGTCAGTGACATCACTCATGACATCACTGATGACATCTCAAATGACATCACTGATGACATCACTGATGACATCATCCTTGTGATAGAGTGGCAGACCTCCTCTCACCCTAATATAACCTTTGATACACACATTCAAAAATAGAGACTAAAATTTTCAAAACAATGGACATACCAATACCAGTTACAACAACCTCTTCAGTAATTCTAAGATCCACATACACATCCACTCATTCACCAACAGTCCTATACAGTCACTCATACATGTACTCACTCATCATATGTACTCATACACCTATACATCCTGTTACACAATGCCACTCATCCATAGAGTTACTCACACACATAGTCACTCATGCTAATAAAGAATCAAACATACATTTACTTGCATATACAGTTATACACACACCACCATACTTACTTCTACGGAAACTTACACATACTTAGTCTTTTAAACAATTACTTATAGAAACACATACTCATTCATACAGGAACTCTTTCAATCTCTCACTCTCACATATACTCACATATATACACCAATAGTCACATATACTAGTTTAAAACATATGTAGTTACTCATAAAGACACTATTGAGACAGTCATTCACTCACTAACACACCCATACACACACTCATCCACCCATACAGTCCTGCACACATGCTGTGTTCAACACATACAAACAGTGAGTCACTCATTCATGCACCTATGCACTACGTAATACCCCCCACCGAACCATGCAGACACTCAGACTGATACTCAAAAAACCAACTAATAACCTATATAGACACCCATGTAGCTACTCACCAACCCATGCAGCCACTTATACACAAAGTGAGAGACTGATACAGATATTTACATATTTAAACATTACTCACTAAGCCATGTATTCACTATGATACACTTAATCAGTCAGTTACACAATCAATTTTTCAAAAACAAATCATCCATTTAGACACTTATATACCCATTTATTCTTCCATCGACCTTGAGATATACATATATAAAACATATTTAATTTTCAGAAAAACACACATTCACTGGATGATGTCATCAGTGATGTCATCAGTGATGTCATTTGAGATGTCATCAGTGATGTCATGAGTGATGTCACTGACCATGTCATGAGTGATGTAATATGTGACGTCATCAGCAGTGCATTGCGGGCGCGCGAGTTATAGTTAGCTGAACTAACTATAACGGGGGAATTTCAATGGTTTTGTACAAGTGAAAAGTCCAGCTAACTATAACACCCCTGAAACCTATGGTTTTTTCAGTGAATATATATATATATATGAAAGAAAGAGTTTGCCCCTCGGTGGGACCGCACTTGCAGGTAGGATTAATGCCATAGCACAGGCAGTCTGTTGAAAACTGCAACCTTTATTTTCTTCCTGCTATACGCGTTTCGGGCCACCGCCCTCCTCAGTAGCAGATAGTATGTGTTTGGCAGCGCACGAGTAACCGCCAGTTCATCCCCAGTTCATATTCCACAGGTGCAACTGCTCGCAAAGATTCTTGGGACTGGTAGTTCATCAAACCCATGTGGGTCGTTGCTGCAAAACACAATTTCAAAGTTCAACACAAGGCACGGCAAAGTTCATTCAGGCGCCCATGCACATAAACAGCACCTCCTGCTCTGCTTAAACACTCCATTCCTTTGCTCAGTAGCGGACCCACAAATATTTCGCAGTAGTGCAGTCCCGCGGCCGGTCCGACCGCTATGTATGAAAGAAAGAGTTTGCCCCTCGGTGGGACCGCACTTGCAGGTAGGATTAATGCCATAGCACAGGCAGTCTGTTGAAAACTGCAACCTTTATTTTCTTCCTGCTATACGCGTTTCGGGCCACCGCCCTCCTCAGTAGCAGATAGTATGTGTTTGGCAGCGCACGAGTAACCGCCAGTTCATCCCCAGTTCATATTCCACAGGTGCAACTGCTCGCAAAGATTCTTGGGACTGGTAGTTCATCAAACCCATGTGGGTCGTTGCTGCAAAACACAATTTCAAAGTTCAACACAAGGCACGGCAAAGTTCATTCAGGCGCCCATGCACATAAACAGCACCTCCTGCTCTGCTTAAACACTGCATTCCTTTGCTCAGTAGCGGACCCACAAATATTTCGCAGTAGTGCAGTCCCGCGGCCGGGCCGACCGCTATGTATGAAAGAAAGAGTTTGCCCCTCGGTGGGACCGCACTTGCAGGTAGGATTAATGCCATAGCACAGGCAGTCTGTTGAAAACTGCAACTTTTATTTTCTTCCTGCTATACGCGTTTCGGGCCACCGCCCTCCTCAGTAGCAGATAGTATGTGTTTGGCAGCGCACGAGTAACCGCCAGTTCATCCCCAGTTCATATTCCACAGGTGCAACTGCTCACAAAGATTCTTGGGACTGGTAGTTCATCAAACCCACGTGGGTCGTTGCTGCAAAACACAATTTCAAAGTTCAACACAAGGCACGGCAAAGTTCATTCAGGCGCCCATGCACATAAACAGCACCTCCTGCTCCGCTTAAACACTGCATTCCTTTGCTCAGTAGGGGACCCACAAATATTTCGCAGTAGTGCAGTCCCGGGGCCGGGCCGAAACGCGAACTACCAGTCCCAAGAATCTTTGCGAGCAGTTGCACCTGTGGAATATGTTGTGCCTTGTGTTGAACTTTGAAATTGTGTTTTGCAGCAACGACCCACATGGGTTTGATGAACTACCAGTCCCAAGAATCTTTGCGAGCAGTTGCACCTGTGGAATATGAACTGGGGATGAACTGGCGGTTACTCGTGCGCTGCCAAACACATACTATCTGCTACTGAGGAGGGCGGTGGCCCGAAACGCGTATAGCAGGAAGAAAATAAAGGTTGCAGTTTTCAACAGACTGCCTGTGCTATGGCATTAATCCTACCTGCAAGTGCGGTCCCACCGAGGGGCAAACTCTTTCTTTCATACATAGCGGTCGGCCCGGCCGTGGGACTGCACTACTGCGAAATATTTGTGGGTCCGCTACTGAGCAAAGGAATGCAGTGTTTAAGCGGAGCAGGAGGTGCTGTTTATGTGCATGGGCGCCTGAATGAACTTTGCCGTGCCTTGTGTTGAACTTTGAAATTGTGTTTTGCAGCAACGACCCACATGGGTTTGATGAACTACCAGTCCCAAGAATCTTTACGAGCAGTTGCACCTGTGGAATATGAACTGGGGATGAACTGGCGGTTACTCGTGCGCTGCCAAACACATACTATCTGCTACCGAGGAGGGCGGTGGCCCGAAACGCGTATAGCAGGAAGAAAATAAAGGTTGCAGTTTTCAACAGACTGCCTGTGCTATGGCATTAATCCTACCTGCAAGTGCGGTCCCACCGAGGGGCAAACTCTTTCTTTCATACATAGCGGTTGGCCCGGCCGCGGGACTGCACTACTGCGAAATATTTGTGGGTCCGCTACTGAGCAAAGGAATGCAGTGTTTAAGCGGAGCAGGAGGTGCTGTTTATGTGCATGGGCGCCTGAATGAACTTTGCCGTGCCTTGTGTTGAACTTTGAAATTTTGTTTTGCAGCAACGACCCACATGGGTTTGATGAACTACCAGTCCCAAGAATCTTTGCGAGCAGTTGCACCTGTGGAATATGAACTGGGGATGAACTGGCGGTTACTCGTGCGCTGCCAAACACATACTATCTGCTACTGAGGAGGGCGGTGGCCCGAAACGCGTATAGCAGGAAGAAAATAAAGGTTGCAGTTTTCAACAGACTGCCTGTGCTATGGCATTAATCCTACCTGCAAGTGCGGTCCCACCGAGGGGCAAACTCTTTCTTTCGCACATATATATATATATATATATATATTACCTACTGGCGGTCGCCAGTAGGTAGTTATAGTTAGGACCCCTTTTCCATAGGAAATCCGCAACATTCTATTTTGAATAACTTTGGCGCCGGTCGACGAATCCTCGCAAATTTTTCAAAATAGGTGGGGCGCTACGCTCTGCTCCTACCCTGAAAGTCTCGGGGGGATTCGTCAAGCGGGGGCTGAGATAAAAGGGGGTCCCAAAACGCGTTTTTCCCATGCATTTTTCCATAGGACCTTTAGACAGGGCTACAGCCCGAACGGCTGAACAGATTTACTTGAAATTTGGCAGAGAGGTAGTCCTCAGGTCAAGGAAGTGCCTTTTGTAGGTTTGGTGTAAATCTGTTCAGTATTTCCTTAGAAAATAGCATTTAAAAGCATATATATATGTGGGCGGAGCCTAACCACACATCTCATCCTGAGATCTGATTGGCTGTCAGCACTTCATCCAAGAAGTGTTGGCAGCCATCTTGGGACCAATATACATGATAGCACCTCATTAAAAAGCATTGCAGTTAATAGAAGGTTTTAAGACTTTAGTTACATTATAAATCATTTGTTGATGGTACCATACTCATTTTAGGAATTGTGGTATGTTCTAAGGTGATTTCACCATGTGAAAAAGCCTTCTGCTGGGATATCATGATTGAGAGAAAAATATTTTCTCATGCTTTTACCACAGAGGTTTGGAAGGTGATCTATAAGCTAAACTGAGAGCTTATTTTCTGTAAATTCACATTATCTTTCTCAGTCATGTGAGAATGAAGTCTGACATTCTCAGTAAAACATGTACATCCAACAAGGGCAGAGACTGTCAGTTGATTCCTTTGTGTTCTACTGCAGCTTCCCAGAGTGTTCCAAAGAACTACTAGAGCGCTAACAGTCCTACCTATGATAAACGTATGGCACACCTGAAGCCATCTTGATTGGAATAAAGTGGTAACTCTTAAAACATTTAATTTCAAAAGGAACAAAATGAGGGGGTTCATTTTTCCATAAAAAGTATGATTAGTGCTGCAGAAAGAAAAATTAGGGCACATTTTGAGTGACTTCTCAAATCCTCTTCTATTTCATTAAAAAATTCTGACATGCAGACTGAAACATGAACTTTCAATACCAGCAGCAGTTTTCCCTGGTGAGCAGTAGCTTTACTACAGTGATCTAATGAGCAAAAAGAGTGCTAACATTCTGAATTTATGGCAAATGTGTGACACATCTGAATGCCTTCTTGATGGAATCAAAGTAAAAAACTGAAAGTATTTCCTACTGAGGAGACTGCAGTAAATGAGGAAATTAGGAAACTTCATAACAAATAAGTCTCCCAAGATGGCCACCAGAGACAAAAGAGCCCAAATGTAGCCCAAATATCACCCAGATGTAGCCCAAGTATAGCCCAATGACAGAATGTCCCAGAATGTTCTTAAAAACAACTAGAGCGCTTACTGTCTTCATTATGACAAAAGTATGGCACACCTGAAGCCATCTTGATTGGAATAAACTGGTAACACTTAAAACATTTAATTTAAAAAGGAACACAATGAGGGGGTTCATTTTGCCATAGAAATTATCATTAATGCTGAAGAAAGAAAATGAGGGTACATTTTGAGTGACTTCTCAAATCCTCTTCTATTTCATTAAAAAATTCTGACATGCAGACTGAAACATGCTCTTTTAATACCAGGAGCAGACTTCCATGGTGAACAGTAGTTTTACTACAGTGATCTAATGAGCAACTAGAGTGCTAACATTCAGAATTTATGGCAAATGTGTGACATATCTGAATACCTTCATGATGGAATCAACGTAAAAAACTGAAAGCATTTCCTACTGAGGAGACTGCAGTACATAAGGAAATTAGGAAACTTCATAACAAATAAATCTCCCAAGATGGCCACCGGAGACAAAAGAGCCCAAATGTAGCCCAAAATCACCCAGATGTAGCCCAAATATAGCCCAATGACAGAAGTGTGCAAAACACTTATTATTTAGTGTTTTTGCAGTGTTATATAGTGCAGACTTGTCAGGTATTGGAGTGCTTTACATGAGCATTGGTTACATCACACAAGCACATATTCATTTTGGTTGTAGACATGGGGAGACTAAGTGATTTGACCAGAATCACAGAATGTCGAGCTGAAGCAGAAACTTCAACCTGGTTCCCCAGTTGCAAAGTCTGCAGTTCTGGAAGTAACACCACATCCTCTCCCCTAAGTGCAACATTTAATCAAGTGGTCAACTGGATAAAAAAACATAAAGATAACAAATAATTTAAAAGTGCTTTGTCGCTATTTGAAAACTCAGACAAAATGTCCTTATTTTAGTCTTTTAGAGCACTAACCATAATTTTGATGCCAATAAGACCCTCTCATATATGTAATTTCTAAAGGAAATGCTCTAGGTATTACAGTTTTGATTACATCAAGATGATGTCAGGCGTTCCACACTTTTGTAATAAATATAGAATGTTAGCAATCTAGTTGTTCATTGGGATACTGTTGAGAGGCAAAGGCCAGGGGCACGGACTCTGAAAATTGAAGGCAGGTAGGAGAGTGCAAAGGCAACAATTTAACCACACTGAGCAGGCAGGAAGGGCCGTGGAAGCACAACAGACTATGGAGGGCAGTGGAAAGGGGGGCAGGGGCAACAAACCAACAATACAGGACTTGCAAGAGAGGCTGTTGGAGGGAAGATCTATTACGGGTCAAGGAAGCTAGAGGCGGTCCCCAGAGCCCCGGGAGCCACCACAGAACTGAGCAGGAGAGTGAGTCAGGGACAAAAGGGGCACCTTAATTTGAGCCGGGGTGCCTAGGAACGCTTGCTCCAAAAATGAAGAAAACAGACATATGAGACATGGAATTGGTGGCAGAATACAATGGCAGTTTAATGAGAAGATACAACTTCAAAGAAACCGCAGAATAGAGACATAAAGTACAAAATACAGAATCCAGATAATCATACAGCTGTCATGATATTCTCTGTATCTCAATTAATGTACTGACAGAGAGAGAGAGAAAACACATCTATAAATGCATCATGAGAAACAAGTTACACCAAGGAAAATGTTACCTAGGAACACTCACGTTTACTCTTAGAGCAAGCATTCCTGCAATTACAATACAAAATCTTTTAAATGCAAAAGTAAAGAGAACAATGGTTAAACATAACATGACATTTCATATAGGTAAAATAGAATAAGATACTTCAAGCAAAGCAGAGCAAGACATTTTAAGCAAAGGAAGACAAGATCTCCCAGCTCTTGGGGAAAACCTGCACAGCCTGTTAACCTACATACAGACGGCGAGGTAGTCCGTCGATATCTGTGGGTGCTCCCTTTTTATATCATTTTGTGGGCTCCTTTGCACGCTACATCTACCTACGTATGCTACCCAAAAGCTTCGTCTGCAGATTTTACCAGACATTTCGTCATTTACCCACTTAATGCTGACAATGGACTGGGTGAAAAGGTCAGTCTCTCAGGCCAATCGCTTATCGTAAGTTCCATAGAGCAAGCAGAAAATAATGGGTATTGTACGGGAATTCAATATATTCATGTACAAAATCTCCTCAGTTCTCCTAACTTGACGCTCTGCGGTTGCCACTTCCTTAAAAGCGGGAAACCTGCCCAGGAAGCAAGTACCAGTCCAGGATGCAGCCTACTGTATGTCGACAGCTTCAGTGGGATGTTGAACTTTGATACCGAGCACGGAGCACTCGGGTAGGGTGGGGGCTACTAGTTTGGAGCAGAAGGCCTCGCAGACCTGCCTTCAGACTGCTATACACTAAAATTGCAGAGCTATGGTCAATTTAACAAAGAGGCCTACATATTGAACAGAAGGGCCTACACAGGGGTTTTATGCTGGCTGAGTGGTAAGGATGTCTCAGGATAATTATATAGCAACACAGGACCCGCTGGTCAATTTAATACGGCCTACAAATGCGGCTGGCAGGGCAAGGACAAGGGTCTCATACTTCAGGTGTGGACAGAACGGGCCAGGGGCCCCCTGTGATACAAAATCTACCCTCCTTCAAGGCTGTGGCAATGTAATAGACCATTGTGGGCAGAAGGAAGAGGCAATGGTAGTACAACCATACATGCCAACAGACCCGATTCAGCCAGGAAACGTCCAATGTTTTTAAGCTCAAATGGGCTTTATTTGATCTGTCTCCTGTCTACAATATCCTCTTTTTCAATGTAACTCAAAGGGGAAAATCAATACCCCAGTTTTTTTTCAAAATCTCCCTCTTACCAAGTTCAAAATGTTCGCAAGTATGGTACATTGGATCATGGAAGGAAATGGGATAGGGACATGGACTTGGATAACAGAGGACAAGAGGGACATGGAGAGGTGCACCAAACTGACCCTGCAGGGCAGGCATCAGGGTTTGCAGCAGCACAATACACCACACAGGGCATGCAGGACGGGAGTGCAGCACAACAATCCATAGAAAGCAAGAGGGAGGGGACAGGACCATGCACATGGACAACAGAGAACAGAGGGGCAAGAGGCAATGGTAGCTAGCTGACCATAATGGACAGACAGGAGAGAAAGCTGCAGCATTACAGACCATAAAGGGCAGTAGGGACGGATCAGGGGCATTACAATGGAACAGACAAGCCAGGAGGGAGGGAGTAGGGGTCTTCACATGTAAACAGAGGGCTGGGGGCAAGGGGGCAGGGCAGGAGCAGCAAGATAGCCATGGAGGTCAGGCAGGATGGGCACTAGAAGCAAAACACACCATGAAGAGCAACAGTGAGACTGTGATGGCATACACACAGACCATGGAGGGAAGGTGGGAGGGGGTCAGGGGCAGCTAACTGACCACACAGGGAAGGTAGGAGGGGCCATGGCAGCACAGAAGACCAATGGCTATGATGGGCAAGAAGGAGGGTGCAGGGGCATGCACAAAGGACGATGGAGGATAGAAGGGAGGGTCAGGACCTGTGCACAGACAAGAAAGTTCAGGGGAAGGGACCTCACAACAGACCACACGGGGCAGGCAGGAGGAGCAGTTGCAGCACAACAGACCAGGGAGGGCAGAAGGGTGTGGCAGTACAATGGACCATGTAGGACAGGAGGAAGAGGATAGGGGCATGGCATGTGGACAGGCAGGGTGGAGGTGGCAGGGACAGGTTACAGTCATCTGACAATGCTAGGCAGTTGGGAGGGGAGTGGCAGCTCAACAGAACACTCAGAGTAGATAGGAGTGGCAGGTCCATGGGACATGGTGGGCAAAAAGGATGGAGCAGGGGCATGCACAAAGACATCGGAGGGCAGGGGGAAGGAGAATAGGGGCAGCAAGCTAAGCACAGAGTTTAAGCAGGAGGTCAATGATGGGGCATAGAATTGGGCAATGGAGGGCAGGAGGAGTGGACTGGTACATCATACTAAATTGAGGGCAGTGGCAGCACATCAGACCATGCATGGCAGGAGGGAGGAGGCTATTCCATGGATTCACACAACAGAGGATAGGGAGGAGGGGGATGGGGCAGCAAGCTAACTGTTCAGAGAAGGCGGGTATTAGGAACTTTATTGTTTTTAAAACATTGAGTCTGTGCGAACTACTTAAAATATGAACAAGTATGCAGCATAATCTCACTTTTATTCAGGAAGAAGAGGACGTTTGTGACTGTGACTCCGGGCTCACTTGGCAGAAACACCCCCTGACCCTCCACCCCCTATCGCAAAATGTAATGCCCGTGAAAAGGGTAGGTGAACACAGTGTTATATAGAACATAGTCCTGAGAGCACGATTGAAAATGAAAACTAGATATAGTGTATGGTATAAACTATGCACCAAAAAGTGTGATATAAGATGAACCAGGCGTGAAATATAATATGCAATACATTGTGCGCAATGACAGATTCATTGGAGAGCGCGAGATAGCACAGGCACTAGCGCGTGCTATGCGATATGCGCCTTGGAGTGTAATATGCACAGGGCAGTGTTGTGTAACCTAACTAGTCTCTAAAGTTGTAATATAAAATATGTGCTGGGGAATGTAACGTTGCATATGCACTGTGACACAGATATGGATCGCACATTGTAATATGTATGGCATAGCACTGTGCGTTATAACATAGGCATCGAGGAAGGCACGTTAGATGGGGCAATATAACCCGTGCGAAGACAAGTGTTGCATGACATATTCACGGGGTGGTGTTACAGTGCACATGGGCTAGAGAGTGTCATAGCATATGCACTAGCTAGTGGAATACAACACAGAGGTGTGTGGCACTCGGCAGGCAATGGTGGGTGTAACACAGCATTGGGCTCTGTCAGGAGCGCGCTGTGACTCTCAAGTGATGTTCGTCCCCTTTCCAGAGAGTAAAATAAAAAGTATTACACATCCGGCAGTGGATGTGTGTTTTATTAACCGTGAGGGGTGTTTCTTGCATAGATTTGGTCGAATTTTTGTCGAATCCCCTTTGAATGGCTTGGTGTGCATGTGTATTAAATGTGCCCGTCAATAGCTACCCATGTTTGTATAAATAAACGACAAGGGTGTCTACCGGGATGCCAACTGGCGAACATGGCGGCCGCAAGTCTTTGAGGCTCCGGCCGTTACCCCCGCTTTATCCTGACAGTCATCCTGGGAAGCGGGCAGTCCTGACCTAAATAGTGCTGGTCGGGTGCAGGACGGCGGCGGGGACACCCCCTGAAATCCGGGAGCCGCGAGGTGACCGCTCCTGGCCGCAATCAGCGAGGCAGCCTACGAGGCGAAGCTGCCCGCTAGCGGCGATCGCCGGCTTGAGGGTGTGTCTGGCGAGCGGAGGACGGGGAGCGAGGTGCTCGGGAAGGCCTGGAGTGCATGCGGTGGAGGCCTCCCGTCGGAGGCTGCGATGTGCCTGGTACGCTGAGGTGCAGAGGAGTGGAGGCGGTGGCCTGGGCTGCGTCGCGCGACCCGCGAAGACATCGAGGACGACGGCGGGCGGAGTTGTGCCCCGGGGGAGCCAGCCTGGGTGGCCCGTGAGCGGCGCGGCCTGCGGGGAAACGGAACGGGGCACCGACGAACAGTGAGTGGCTGGGAGCTGCGGGGCCCGTGAGGCGGTCTGCGCCCTTGCTGTTGGGTGAGCGGCGGCCTGTACTTGCGCCTGGACTGAAGCGCCCTGAGTGAGGAGGAGCGGAGTCACAGGCTCAAGGCTGCGGGGGCAGAGCGAGACGGAGATCGGGCGGCCTAGCGGACCCGGTGACTGGAGGACGCCTACTGCCGGGGACCAGTGGATGGATGCGGGCGGCGGCGGGCGCCACGTTGCAAGGGCCGCCATCTTAAGTGGACCGGCAGCGCACCTCTGGGCGTAGGTTCTCACTGAGGAGGACAGTAGTGCGACCCGGAGTGGTGGGGGCGCCCCTGAGAGGCTGTGCGAGGCGTGCTGGAGGCGGGAGGGGCCCCCGGCCGCCCCTGTTGGCTGAAACGTCGGACCGGAGCCCTTCTGAGCGCACAGCGGACTGCCGGCGGGCACCGATCGGGTGTACCCGGCGACGCCGGACGGAGCGCCTGCCTCCGCGCGGCTGCGGCGGGGAGCTGAGGGCCGCCTGGAGCGGCTGGAGGGTGTAGGTCGGAGGCCTGGCTGGCCGTGGACGGCACCGGTGAGGGGAGCCGCGGAGTGCCCTGGGGGCTGGCGCACGCCGGTAAGGAGGACAGTGGAGCACTGACCAGGGGAGAGGGGCACGGCACACTGGCCCGGGAGCTCTGAGGACTTCGGCATCCACTGATTGTCCGCACAGGCGGCCGCACGGAGGGGTGCGCAGTACAAGAGCGGAGCAGCGGCCACCGAGCTGCGCCTGCGACACTGAGATCCGGCCTGCGGATGCCGACGGCCCAACAGTACGCGATGGGCCGGCTCCGGGACAAATCACAGCAGGGACAGTCTCGTACAGGGAGCGTAGACACGCAATCCCGCTCAGGAGGAGATGCGGAGCCACAATCTGCAGCACTGTCGGCCAAGATGGACGTTATGCTCGCGGCAGTGGAGAAGCTCGGCGCCAGTCTGGAGCAGACGAGGGAGTCCTTAGAAGTCAGGCTAGACAAGGTCACCTCCGACTTCACGCTGCTACATGCAGATCACCGCAAGCTGGCGGAGAGGGTCACAGTCCAGGGCCAGACGCTTCGGGAGCTCCAGCCAATCACTCACAGCCATGGGGCTGCGCTGCAGGATGTGTTGGACAGGGTTAATGCATTGGAAGACCGGGTTGACGAAGCAGAAGGGCGCTCCCGGCGCAATAATGTACGTGTAGTGGGCCTTCCTGAGGGCGTCGAAGGCAGGAACCCGGAGCAGTATATCGAGCGCTGGCTGACGGACCTCTTGCCGCAGGGGGCGCTATCCCAGCACTTTGTGGTAGAGCGCGCACACAGGGTGCCAGCTCAGCAACCCAAACCGGGGGCCCGGCCCCGCCCGTTCCTCTTCAGGCTCCTGAACTATCGCGACCGCGATGCGATCCTGAGGGAGACGCGCAAGTCTGGTGACCCGACGGTTGGCAGTAGCCGTGTCATGCTCTTCCCTGACTACACGGCGGCGGTGCAACGGCGCAGGAGCAACTACCTGGCGGTAAAGAGGCAGCTTCGGGAGCTGGCGCTGCCCTACTCTCTGCTGTTCCCGGCCCGCCTGCGAGTGGTGGCACAGGAGGGGACCCGCTTCTTCGACTCCCCGGAGGATGTCTGGAACTGGCTGGAGGAGACGGGGCAATGGAAGGGGGAGAGACCCGCGGGCGCGGCGCCTGATGGCCGCCCGGAGAGAGGACCCCGGAGGCGCAGGAGGCGAGGGGCCCGACAGCAGTTGAGGATGGGGCTAACAGCGCCTAGCCCGGAGAGGATCAGAGTGGAGCGGCAGGAGGCCCTTGACGCGGTGGCGACTCTGGGGACGTCGCCTGGTGGAGAATGCATGGAGATTGGTGCGAGCAGCGCCCCGGGGACTAGCGGTGCCTCGTCCCCGTCCACGATGATATCGGAGGACCTGGCCTTGCCGGTGGTGACCCCGCAGACCGCCGATTTGATTACGTGACGAGACACTGCTGCACCGCATTGAGGTGGGCGCCATGCGGGGGTGGGTATGCCCACGCGATTGGTCTGCAGCTGGGCACCTGGAGTGGGGACAGGGCCTTGAGGGCGAGGGGGTTCTCTCGTTGGGGGCGCGGGCTTAGCGCGGGGGGTGTCTAGTAGAGCAGGAAGACCCGACAGTAGCGCACACCGCTGGGCGGTCTAGTGGGGGGTCCCTGCCGCCGCGTCCTAGAGCTCAGACAGCGCGACAGTTTCACGATACGACATGCTACTGCTTATCCCTTCCCTTAGAGGTGATAGGGGAGGGGGGACATTGCGCCAGCTGGTCGACACTCTCGCGCGTACCCCCTCAGGCACTGTACTGACACATTGCATAGTTAATTGGTTCATTTGACGTTTGGACGGATGCCCCGTTGGGAATACGCCCCTCTTTGTTCTCTTGTTCTATTGTTTACGGCAGTTACACTGATCACATGGCAGCGCAATTATATGTTCCCCTGGGTTGGGTGGCTGGCCCCTCGTCCCCCTCCTCAGGTGCGGCTGTCCTACCTCCAGCCCGGCTGGTTTTCCTATCTTCACGATGGCGCACACTAATGTGATGACTTGGAACATACGGGGCATGCACACACCGTCCAAGCGCTACTCTGTCTTCTCCTACTTACAGCGTCACTCCGTCGGGATCGCTCTCCTGCAGGAGACGCATATGTCAAGGCCAGAACTAGACAGGCTTGCCAAGCGGTGGAGGGGGCACACATTTGGGACCGTTTATTCGGCGCACGCGCGCGGCACACTGATATGGGTGCGAGCAGGGGTCCCCTTCCGATGCGAGGAGGCGGTGGTGGACGGCGAGGGCAGGTACACGCTAGTGCGGGGAAAATTGAACGGGCAGGAGATCTTGCTGGGGTCGATATACGCGCCCAACGTAGATCAGCCGTCCTTCCTGGAACGCCTGACGCAGGTCCTGCACCCCTACGCGGGACTCCCCTGGCTATTGGGAGGGGACTTCAACATGGTGCTAGATGTTCAACTGGACAGATCCTTCCCTCCTCTGCGAGCTGCGGTGGTGGCGTCTAACGCTAGGGCGTTGGGAGACTGGCTTGCGCATTGGGCGCTGCAGGACCTGTGGCGCACCCTCCACCCGAGTACCAAGATATACTCTTATTATTCGGCGGTACACGATCTTCACGTCCGCCTGGACAGGTTGGTGGGCTCGCAGTCGCTACTCCCGCTCATAGCCCGCTCTGAATATCTAGGCCGTACGCACTCAGACCATAATCCCCTGTGGCTCCAGCTTAGCTGGGTGGTGGAGCGACAACCGGTGCCCACCTGGCGACTCCAGCCGAGCGCGCTCGAGGATCTGGAGTTTAGATCTTCCCTGGGCACGGCCATTCTGGCATACTTTGAAGCGAACGAAGGAACGGCGAGCGATGCGCTGGTGGAGTGGGAAGCACATAAGGCGACCATCCGTGGCCACTGTATGGGGGCTACCTGGAACATACGAAGGGGCCTCACGGACTCTCTGACGCGTTTGGAGAATGACCTCCTGCGGCATGAGAGGGAGGGAGAGGGAGGGGGTCGCCACTCACACACCCTGGCAGACCTTCGGGAAAGACACGCGGACCTTCTGGAGCGGCTCCGGTGCCACAACTACGCTGCGCACACGGCCAGGACGCATGCTGGAGCGGATAGGGCGGGCCGCCTTCTGGCCTGGCTCATACGACAGGAGGACCGGCGTGCCCCCATCGGATCGATCCACAGAGCGGATGGCACACTAGTCCATACACAGCGTGAAATACACCGGGCCTTCACTGACCACTACAGGCAGCTGTACACCGCGAGGGGGACTGGCCCCCCGCAGCTTCTTGGGGACTTTCTGGCCTCTATCCAGCTCCCTGCGGTCACGGCGGCACACAATGAGGATCTTGCCGGACCCCCCTCCCTGGAGGAAATAGAGGAGGCGATCCGATCGATGGCATCTGGGAAGACGCCGGGGCCGGATGGCCTGCCAGCGGAATATTATAAAGCGTACCGCGAGTCCCTGGCGCCAGTGCTGAGAGAGCTCTATACCACAGCACTGGAGGTAGGGTCGCTCCCTCCCTCTATGCAGGAGGCGTTCCTGGTCTCCCTGCCTAAACCTGACAGGGACCACACGGAGCTAGGCTCCTACCGACCCTTAGCGATGCTGAACGTGGATTATAAAATCCTCGCCAAAGTGCTGGCGGAGCGGCTGGCGCCGGTGGTCCCCCACTTGGTGCACGCTGACCAGAATGGTTTTGTCCCAGCGCGGTCAACGTCCCTGAACCTCCGGCGATACTTCAGGGTGGCGACTGAGGCGGTGCACAGGTGGCCCAGGGCGGGGTGCCTCATCCTGGACTTAGAAAAGGCATTTGACAGCCTAGAGTGGGGTTACTTAGCCGAGGTGCTGCTCCGATACGGGTTGGACCGGGAATTCCTGCAGATGGTCGACCTGTTATACAGGCGACCCACGGTCCGCGTCCGTCTGGGCCCCCACGTCTCGGAGGCGATACCGGTGGGCCGGGGTACACGGCAGGGGTGCCCGCTCTCCCCGCTCTTGTTCGCACTGGCGATTGAGCCCTTGGCTGTGGCTCTGCGGGAGACGCTGGGAGATGGCTTACAGTTGGGGGACGCAGTCCACCACGTGTCGCTCTATGCCGATGACCTGCTAGTCTATGTACAGGATGTGGGGAGTGTCCCGGGGGGGCTGCCGCGGCTGCTGCGGACGTTTGCCGATATTTCAGGGTTACGTGTGAACGCCGCCAAGTCATGCCTGTATGCCTTTAACGCCGGTATAGACGACCCGCGATACTACCTGGATGGCACATTAGTCCAATGGAAGGCGGACACCTTCCGCTACCTGGGGATCCAAATCTACCGCTGCCCGGCCGACCTCTTTGATGGGAACCTGGGGAGGGCGGTCACGGCGCTCAGATCGCAGATACGATTCTGGAGCGCGCTCCCATTGACGATCACGGGCAGAGTGGCGCTGGCCAAAATGGTCATGCTCCCCCGCCTCCTGTACTACTTCGCCAATCTCCCGATGTACATCTCCCCCGCATTCTTTGGCATGCTTAGTCGACTGCTGCGGGACTTTGTCTGGGGTAGTGCCCGGCACAGGCTGGCGCTTGCGAAATTGTATTTGCCAACAGACAGAGGTGGTCTGGCCGCCCCTTGCTTCGAGCACTACTATCTGGCCGCTCAGCTACAATGGGTGGCCCGCTGGCTGGCTGATAAAGGCAGAGATGACACGGCCTCGGGGTTGGCGCCCTACACACTGGAACAATTAACGAGGTCCTTCCACCCCCTTCACAGGGTTGCGCGCCCGCTGCCACTCCTCCTGGAGGTGGCGCACAGGTGCTTTCGGAGGGCCTTGTTCCTCACGCGTGCTGTTACCCCGTATGCGCCGGCGATACCGCTCGAGGGCTCCCCTAGCGGAGGGGGGGTGCTCACGGCTCACATGCTGGCGGACTGGTGGGGGGCCGATGTGCGCACGATGGGAGACCTCTACCGGGAGGGTGAGCTGGTACCATACGAGACCCTGGTATCGGAGGACGGGCTCCCACCCGGGGGGTTCCTGCAACACCGCTCGCTAATGGCGAGCATGACTGCCCGATGGGGAGATATGACCTCGGAACCCGCCCTGCATCTGACCATGCAATACCTACATGTCATGGGGAGAGGAGGGCACTTGATACGCTGGTTCGCAGCCTCGCTGAGGGAGCTGACGTCCGTCAGCCTGGACCGCCTCCGTGCTAAGTGGGATTTGGACCTGGGTAGGCCGCTAGAGGACAAGGAGTGGGAAAGGATACTCAAGAGCCCAGTGCGTATACCCCGAAACTTACGATTCCGCCAAATCCAGCTATTTATCGTGCACAGAGCTTACCTCACGCCGGAGTCAATCAATCGGTACTTTCACCGCACAGATGCGGTGTGCCCCAGGTGCGGAGAGCTGGGGGCGGGACTCCTGCACATGCTGTGGAGCTGCGCACGGTTGGGTGTCTACTGGAGATCGGTCAGTGGGCTGCTACTAGAGAGTGTGGGACGTAGCATTCCATTTGACTGGCCCGAACACATACTACACCACTTTAAGCGACCGCGCAAAGATAAGGTGGCGTCGCGGTTCATTGACCTGGGGCTGGTGGTGGCGGTGCGACTCATCACGAAAAGGTGGAAAGCACATGACCCACCGTGCGTGCAGGCTTGGATTGCCTCGTTTCGGGCATGGGCCGGGGCTGAGGGGACCGCCATCCAGAGGGAGGAAACATTGGGCCTGCGGAGGGAGCCCATGGCGGACCGCTGGAAGCAGCTGCTGGGGAAGCTTAGGCATCTGGGTGCGGAGAGCGATGAGGAGTTGCAGGGGGCAGCGGACGGCGCTGGCGCGGGCGGGGGTGGAACCGGGGAGGCCCCCCTGCAGTGCTGACATGCCCCGGCTATTTCCTGCCTCCCCTGGCGCCACGACGACCACACTTGCATAGTGCCGATCGCACCCGGGGCGCGCATACACACACACACGGGGGTTCACAGGGGGGGGTGGAGGGGCGGGGGGACTAGACGACAGTCGGGAGGGTATTGGGCCTGTCTGTACGGTTTTATGCTGCCATTGTTGGGGGTTCTGTTTTGTATACTCTTTGGGCCTGGTGGGCATTTTGCCTGTTCTTTATTGTCTGGGAGCGGCGGGTAGCGTCCACGCATAGTTACGGAACCCAGTTGCGGCACGGTTACTGCTGTTACTCCTGTTGCGCCCAATACGAGACTGTCAGCGAGACTGTGGTTGGCACCGCTGAGGGCGGCGCTCGCACGCAAGACTGGTTGCACGTCCTGGCGCAGTGGTTGGGGGTTCTGTTGCGGGGCGCTCCCCTGCCTATGCTCTCAACTCTTTGCTTACCTGTTGTGTCACATGCCAAAGAATGTTTTTGTTTACTTTAAAACAATAAAAACAGATTTAAAAAAAAAAAAAAAAAAAAAAAAAAAAAAAAAAAAAGGGTGTCTACCGGGATTAGGCACGGTAGGGCATCAGACATGTCAGAGCTTCACTAGTAGTGTAAATACATTCCACGTGGATTCATTGCATGCATAGTCCCCTTTTAATGAATATCCCGCAAATCGTCATGGTGATAGGTACGTACGGTTTGTCCAGCATGTCCTAGGTGTGTCTATAAATAAATATTTTTTTAAAATAATAAAAAACAGTGGCCGGCCCTAGGGATTGGGGTTAAAAAAATATAATTAGGAGACAGGCCCTGGGGGATGGGGTCATCAGGGCCAATAAATTAGAATAAGAAGGGGAACCACACAGCCCCCCTTCTTAAAAAATTAAAATAAATAAAAGACTGGCATCGTGCCGGAGGCCATGCCCCCTCCGTGCAGCACTCTGCAAACGCGCCCCCCACAGGCATCTCCAGTATGCGCCAGGGAGCTGCGCTGCAGACAGGTGTTCTGAGGCCAAGCCCCTTTTTACACCTCTCTGCAACGCAGCTCTGTGGCGCTTACTGGAGGTACCTAGTGGTCTAGTTTGACCCTAGGGACCCTTAGGATTCAAGGGGACTTAATCTCTCAACTTAGAACAGCCACAGGGCGCGTTTACACAGTGGTGAAGGGAGGGGACGGGGCCTGAGGTGACGTGTGCAAACACGCACTATGGCACGTTTTAAATTGGGGATATAATTTCCCTTTAATACTGAGGGCCCCTGGGGGCTAACTAGCCCACCAAGTGCTCCCAGTAAGCGCCACTGAGCTACATTGCAAGGAGGTGGTCCAGGCCGTGCCACTTTTTACACCTCTCTGCAACACAGCTCTGTGGCATTTACTGGAGGTACCTAGTGGGCTAGTTGGACCCTAGGGACCCTCAGGATTCAAATGAACTTAATCTCCCAACTAAAAATGGACACAGGGCGTGTTTACACAGTGGTGAAGGGAGGGGACGGGGCCTGAGTTAACGTGTGCAAAAACGCCCTGTGGCCTGTTTTAAGAGGTAGTTTTAATCCCCATGCCCTATTATGTACTAGGGGCTTACAGAGGAGGTCATGCTAATCACAGGGGGACCCCAACACATAATGTTCCCTAGTGTATGTAGGTGTTTTCACTGTATTCTAAGTGTCTTTTAACATAGCACTGGCTCTAGGACTGGCTAGTCAGACTCAGTTACCACCAGTATCCGTCTGAAAAAGTTGAGGGTACAGGATGATTTTGCAACAAGGCTTCTTTCTGCTCTTCTTTTTGTTCTTTCTGCACGTTATCCTTCTTCCTGCACTTATCTTCGTATTTGAGGACTTCTGTTGGTCCTTTCTGCACTTCTTTTGTTTCTTTCTGTGCATTTTTTCTTCTTTCTTCACATGTCCTATCTCTGTAGGCATAGTTAGAAATTAGCATTTAAAAAACCTTTGAAATTCACAGAAAAAACCATAGGTTTCAGGCACGTTATAGTTAGGAATTAGCATTTAAAAAACCTCAGAAATTCACTGAAAAGACCATAGGTTTCAGGGGTGTTATAGTTAGCTGGACTTTTCACTTGTACAAAACCATTGAAATTCCCCCGTTATAGTTAGTTCAGCTAACTATAACTCGTGCGCCCGCAATGCACTGCTGATGACGTCACATATTACATCACTCATGACATGGTCAGTGACATCACTCATGACATCACTGATGACATCTCAAATGGCATCACTGATGACATCACTGATGACATCATCCTTGTGATAGAGTGGCAGACCTCCTCTCACCCTAATATAACCTTTGATACACACATTCAAAAATAGAGACTAAACTTTTCAAAACAATGGACATACCAATACCAGTTACAACAACCTCTTCAGTAATTCTAAGATCCACATACACATCCACTCATTCACCAACAGTCCTATACAGTCACTCATACATGTACTCACTCATCATATGTACTCATGCACCTATACATCCTGTTACACAATGCCACTCATCCATAGAGTTACTCACACACATAGTCGCTCATTCTAATAAAGAATCAAACATACATTTACTTGCATATACAGTTATACACACACCACCACACTTACTTCTACGGAAACTTACACATACTTAGTCTTTTAAACAATCACTTATAGAAACACATACTTATTCATACAGGAACTCTTTCAATCTCTCACTCTCACATATACTCACATATATACACCAATAGTCACATATACTAGTTTAAAACATATGTAGTTACTCATAAAGACACTATTGAGACAGTCATTCACTCACTAACACACCCATACACACACTCATCCACCCATACAGTCCTGCACACATGCTGTGTTCAACACATACAAACAGTGAGTCACTCATTCATGCACATATGCACTACGTAATACCCCCCACCGAACCATGCAGACACTCAGACTGATACTCAAAAAACCAACTAATAACCTATATAGACACCCATGTAGCTACTCACCAACCCCTGCAGCCACTTATACACAAAGTGAGAGACTGATACAGATATTTACATATTTAAACATTACTCACTAAGCCATGTATTCACTATGATACACTTAATCAGTCAGTTACACAATCAATTTTTCAAAAACAAATCATCCATTTAGACACTTATATACCCATTTATTCTTCCATCGACCTTGAGATATACATATAAAAAACATATTTAATTTTCAGAAAAACACACATTCACTGGATGATGTCATCAGTGATGTCATCAGTGATGTCATTTGAGATGTCATCAGTGATGTCATGAGTGATGTCACTGACCATGTCATGAGTGATGTAATATGTGACGTCATCAGCAGTGCATTGTGGGCGCGCGAGTTATAGTTAGCTGAACTAACTATAACGGGGGAATTTCAATGGTTTTGTACAAGTGAAAAGTCCAGCTAACTATAACACCCCTGAAACCTATGGTTTTTTCAGTGAATATATATATATATATATCCGGTCGCCAGTAGGTAGTTATAGTTAGGACCTAGTTTCCATAGGAAAAGCGTTTTTTCTTTTCCCAATAACTTTGGCTGTGGTTGACGAATCTTTGCAAACATTTTAAAACTAGTGGGGCGCTCCGGTCAGCTCCTGTCTTGAAAGTTTCGGGGTGAATCGCCAAGCAGGGGCTGAGAAAAAGGGGGGGTCCCAAAACGTATTTTCCCCATGTTAATTTCCATGGGAAACTTTAGACAAAGCTACAGCCTAAACTGCTTAACGGAATTACATCAAATTTGGCAAAAAGGTAGCTCTTGGTTCAGAAAGAGACCTTTCTGTTAAATGGTGTGAATCCGTTCAGTAGTTCCTGAGAAATTAAAGAAAGAAAAAGTTTCGATATCTGAGCGGAGCCTGACCACACAAGCACGAGCTTGCCTCTGATTGGCTGCCAACACTTCAAACCAGGAAGAGTTGGCAGCCCTCTTGTGCCTCACATCGAGTGAAAATCAATATATATATATATATATATCTTAATGTCTTTTAAACAAACTTTTTTTATCTAGTTTGTCTGATTTTTATAGTATTTTTTCAACAGTAGTGTGTTCTTTCTAACTACACCATTCCGAGTTACACAATGATGTTTCATAGGCGCTCTCTCACTTTGCTCGCTATCTAGCCCGTGCGGCAAAGAAGGAGGGGTGGCTGAGTATGCTGGTCTGCATGGGGGAGAGTGCTGGGGTGGGGGAAGGGAATGAACGGGGGTGCGTGTGTGGAACTCGGCAGGATCCTGGGGTGCCTTGCTCGCTTTTCGATCCCTCCCAGTGGTGACCTCATGCACTTGTGCGCTTTTCTGTAGGACGAGTCCGAGACCCCCGAATGTGCCAGGAGATTGCCCGCGGTCTCTTATTGCCAGAGGTGACTGCACAGCGGGGGCTGTCAACCCGCTGTCAACCGAAAGATGAGATGTGACTCGCACACGGGGGCACAGTCACTGCACAGCCCTTTAAATTCCATAGGAAGGTATGAACCTGAGGTAATGAGCGCTCGGGATGCAGGAGCTGCGCTTCTTTGGTGTAGCTCCATTTGAACAAAGCGGCTTATAAAGTTTGGAACCACAACATTTTATTCTTAGGTCTGTTCTACAGACGCCCTTAGCTTTTTGACAGCATCATGTAATTAAGGGAAAGTACACGTGAAAATATACATATGTTTACATAGAAGAAATTATCGGCCTGCCAGCTTCATCATTAACTGTCATTTACATAATTCTTTTACCCACTGCAGCATGGGGCAGTAGGGCAGGCCTTTCAGCCATTGGCTCTGCTGAAGTGTAAGTTACGACATTTAGACCAATCACATTTGCACTTCAGCCTAAATAAGGGATGCCCTTTCAGGGAGGTGACTACCCGTCAGATATTTCCAGACGGTCCGTAATTTCACATTGAAATCAGTTGTCCGTAATTGGTGCCCTGTGGGGTCGTTTTCAGCGTAATTATGGGAACTGTAGTCAACAGAGGTAAAACAGGTCTGATAATTACAGGTTCACAGAGTGCAGCATAGCCTTCTGCTGCTTTTTGCCTCGCTTTTCTGCTTCTGGACACTTGAGCAGAGCAACTTGTTTGATCCTCTGCACAAATGTCATGAATCATTCATAAGCCACACACGTAGAGTCAATCATCACAATACTCACTCAGAGCCACGTGTTCAAAGACACTGCCTGCTTTATACTTCACATAGTTTGCATCTCTAACTTGTCATGTGCATAGTGCCAATATCGGCCACACTCACCAGCCCTCCCACAGCAACATACATGTAACATAAATAAGCAGACTAGACAGCTTTTGGTGGGAAAAATTGCTGCAGGTTTATTAGCATACCAAATATGCCAACATGGTGGGTTATCTTACAGTCGATCCAAAGGCAAGAAGCCCCTCACGGCCTACCACCTGATGGGCCAACATGCATCGTGGCATAAGCCAATCCGTGCTTAGCAGTTGTGGTGAGGGGATAGCCCCTCCCACTTCTGGTGAACTATCGGTCCACCCTAATACTCACGCCCCCCTATGAGGGGCAGAGCGTTCAAGCGACCCCCAGTTGTACAGGTTTCCAACCGCCCGAAGGACAGACAGGGTGCCATCGCACCACTGCGCCCACCGCACAGACTTCCTGGGGATATTAGGCCTCAGCACCCTTTGTGCTCCTGAAGAAGGTACCCCTGAGTACCTTTACACCTCTGGCTCGCCCTGTAACTCCGCCACAGCCCTGGGTGTGGCAACCGTTGCAGCCAGGGCCCCCCACCAAGGCCGGCATTCCTACTTACGTCCTGCTGTTTCTAGGTCCTCTCCCCTATCCAGCAAGAACAGGTCCATGCTTATACTGGACAGATGAACCCCATCGTCCGCAAAACACCCTGTGATGTCATCAGTGATGTCATTTGAGATGTCATCAGTGATGTCATGTGTGATGTCACTGACCATGTCATGAGTGATGTAATCTGTGACGTCATCAGCAGTGCATTGCAGGCACGCAAGTTATAGAGACATATTTTTATCAATGACGGCGTTAAAATTATTGCCGATTTAGCGGCAGAAAACTGCCGCTAAAGCGGCGATAATGGGCTTGATAATATGCCACAGAGAATTCCCATAGAAGCCCAGGTTCATACCAGAACATGGGCTTCTATGGGAATTCTCCGGGGCATATTATCAAGCCCATTATCGCCGCTTTAGCTGCAGTTTTCTGCTGCTAAACCGGCGATAATTTTTAATGCCGTCCTTGATAATATCCCCCATAGTTAGCTCAACTAACTATAACAGGTGAATTTCTCTGGTTATATATATATATCAATCCGCACAATGGTAAACCCCTGTGAGAGAGCCGCAGGTACGTGGTAATGGGTGATTCTTTATTCAAAACAGCTTGCAGGCAGACAGGAAACGCAAGATTTCATCCAGTATTGAGAGTCAACCTGACTCACCGCAAATATCGAACTCAAGTCCTGCACCCATTATTAAAAGCACCTGCCCCAGTGGGCAGGGCCAACACTCTGGCCTTATGGTCCTCGTAGAGTCAGGAAGTATCCTCATGTGAGTTAAGTCCGATGTGCAGGCATCATTTAAAACTCTTCCCTCAGTGGGTTTATGAACAATTGGCTTCACTTTCTGCCGCTTTTCATCAGCCGCACTGTCACAACATGGCCTCCTGTGCTGTAGAAGAAGTCAGCATGACTCCATCTCGAGCCCGCTTCCATGCGGTGGGCTTCTCTCGCGACTGGGTTTCAGCCGCATAACATCAATCCGAACAAAGGTAAACCCCTGTGAGAGAGCCGCAGGTACGTGGTAATGGGTGATTCTTTATTCAAAACAGCTTGCAGGCAGACAGGAAACACAAGATTTCATCCAGTATTGAGAGTCAACCAGATGCGTTTCAGGAACAAAGTTCCCTTCCTCAGTGGCGTGACTCACCGCAAGTATCGAATTCAAGTCCTGCACCCATTATTAAAAGCACCTGCCCCCATGGGCGTGGCCAACATTCTGGCCTTATGGTCCTCGTAGTGTCAAGAAGTATCCTCATGTGAGTTAAGTCGGATGTGCAGGCATCATTTAAAACTCTTCCCTCAGTGGGTTGATGAACAACTGGCTTCACTTTCTGACACTTTTCATCAGCCGCATTCTCATATATATATATATATATATATATATATATATATATATATATATATATATATATATACATATATATATATTCACTGAAAAAACCATGGGTTTCACACACGTTATAGTTAGGAATTAGCATTTAAAAAACCTTAGAAATTCAGTGAAAAAACCATAGGTTTCACACACGTTATAGTTAGGAATTTGCATTTAAAAAACCTTAGAAATTCAGTGAAAAAACCATAGGTTTCACACACGTTATAGTTAGCTGGACATTTTACTCGTAAAAAACCATTGAAATTCCCCCGTTATAGTTAGTTAAGCTAACTATAACTCGCGCGCCCGAAATGCACTGCTGATGACGTCACATATTACATCACTCATGACATGGTCAGTGACATCACTCATGACATCACTGATGACATCTCAAATTACATCACTGATGACATCACTGATGACATCATCCAGTGAATGTGTGTTTTTCTGAAAATTAAATATGTTTTATATATGTATATCTCAAGGTCGATGGAAGAATACATGGGTATATAAGTGTCTAAATGGATGTTTTGTTTTTGAAAAATTGATTGTTTAACTGACTGATTAAGTGTATCTTAGTGAATACATGGCTTATTGAGTAATGTTTAAATATGTATATATCTGTTTCTGTCTTTCACTTTGTGTATAAGTGGCTGTATGGTTCGGTGGGGGGTATTATGTAGTGCATAGGTGCATGAATGAGTGACTCACTGTTTGTATGTGTTGAAGACAGTATGTGTGCAGGACTGCATGGGTGGATGAGTGTGTGTATGGGTGTGTTAGTGAGTGAATGACTGTCTCAACAGTGTCTTTATGAGTAACTACATATGTTTTTAACTAGT
Organism: Triturus cristatus; assembly: GCF_964204655.1. NCBI lineage: Eukaryota > Metazoa > Chordata > Amphibia > Caudata > Salamandridae > Triturus > Triturus cristatus. The sequence goes on from NC_140590.1 coordinate 215,905,214, forward strand.
ATATGTGACAATTGGTGTATATAAGTGAGTATATGTGAGAGTGAGAGATTGAAAGAGTTCCTGTATGAATAAGTATGTGTTTCTATAAGTGATTGTTTAAAAGACTATGTATGTGTAAGTTTCCGTAGAAGTAAGTGTGGTGGTGTGTGTATAACTATATGCTAGTAAATGGATGTTTGATTCTTTATTAGCATGAGTGACTATGTGTGTGAGTAATTCTATGGATGAGTGGCATTGTGTAACAGGATGTATAGGTGTATGAGTACATATGGTGAGTGAGTACATGTATGAGTGACTGTATAGGACTGTTGGTGAATGAGTGGATGTGTATGTGGATCTTAGAATTACTGAAGAGGTTGTTGTAACTGGTATTGGTATGTCCATTGTTTTGAAAAGTTTAGTCTCTATTTTTGAATGTGTGTATCAAAGGATATATTAGGGTGAGAGGAGGTCTGCCACTCTATCACAAGGATGATGTCATCAGTGATGTCATCAGTGATGTCATTTGAGATGTCATCAGTGATGTCATGAGTGATGTCACTGACCATGTCATGAGTGATGTAATATGTGACGTCATCAGCAGTGCATTGCGGGCGCGCGAGTTATAGTTAGCTTAACTAACTATAACGGGGGAATTTCAATGGTTTTTTATGAGTAAAATGTCCAGCTAACTATAACGTGTGTGAAACCTATGGTTTTTTCACTGAATTTCTAAGGTTTTTTAAATGCAAATTCCTAACTATAACGTGTGTGAAACCTATGGTTTTTTCACTGAATTTCTAAGGTTTTTTAAAGGCTAATTCCTAACTATAACGTGTGTGAAACCTATGGTTTTTTCAGTGAATATATATATATATATATATATATATATATATATATATATGTATATATTACCTACTGGCGGTCGCCAGTAGGTAGTTATAGTTAGGACCACGTTTCCATAGGAAATCCGCAACATTCTATTTTGAATAACTTTTGCGCCGGTCGACGAATCCTCGCGAATTTTTCAAAATAGGTGGGGCGCTACGCTCCGCTCCTACTCTGAAAGTCTCGGGGGGATTCGTCAAGCGGGGGCTGTGATAAAAGGGTGGTCCCAAAACGCGTTTTTCCCATGCATTTTTCCATAGGACCTTTAGACAGGGCTACAGCCCGAAGCGCTGAACAGAATTACTAGAAATTTGGCAGAGAGGTAGTCCTCAGGTCAAGGAAGTGCCTTTTGTAGGTTTGGTGTAAATCTGTTCAGTAGATTCTGAGAAAATAGCCTTTAAATCAATATATATATCTGAGCCAGCTTACGGTGCGCTTACGGTACGCTTACCGTACGCGTACGGTGGCGTGCGCGAGCGCGATTCTGATTGGCTCTTAGATCTTAGTAAACATCCGAATCGGCCGAAACCAGGCTGCCATTTTCTCTCTCGCACTGAGAGTGATTTATCAAATTTAAAGCCCAAAAACATGTAAAGGGGCTGTTTAGACAGCTCCCACACACATAGGCATGTTGAGGGAGTCCCCAAAGATCCCCCAAGGACAAAACCGGAATTTTTATTTTTTCGGTAATTTCGCCGATTACGCTTACCGTACGCGTACGGTAAAAAATTATAAAAAAAAAAAAATCATCCACACTCTCTCCACCCCGTGTGCAATTGGTGGCCAAAGTCCACCAATTGTGGATGGCTTATCACAGATGAAATAAACTAAAATTAAAAAAAAAAAAAAAAAAAAAAAAAATTATCCACATTTTCTCCACCCCGTGTGCAAATGGTGCCCGAAGGGCACCATTTGTGCATGGTGTATAAAATATACGAAAAATGAAAATATTACCTTTCAAAACGAAGTGCATCATATGTCCTCCATGTGCGCACGGTGCGCGAAGCGCATCGTGCGTACATGGCCCATCTAGCGTAACGTGGGCACGCGGTGCGCGTAGCGCACCGCGTGCCCACCGTGCGTGCATGGCACTAACTGCGTAAAGTGGGCGCGCGGTGCGCGAAGCGCACCGCGTGCTTACTGTGCGCGCACGGTGCGCGAAGGGCACCGTGCGCGCACAGAACGAACTGCGTTAAGTGGGCGCGCACGCCACGAATGGCGTAAAGTAACTTAGCATTTAAAAAAACGTACAAATTCACTGAAAAAACCATAGGTTTCACACACGTTATAGTTAGGAATTAGCATTTAAAAAACCTTGCAAATTCACTGAAAAAACCATAGGTTTCACACATGTTATAGTTAGCGGAAATTTTACTGATAAAAAACCAATGAAATTCCCCCGTTATAGTTACTGCAGGCAACTATAACTCACGTGACCGCAATCTTCTGCTGATGACATATGTGTCTTTATGAAAAAAAAATATTTGTAATATATGTATAGCTAAAAATGTATGGAAGAAGACATGGGCAAATAAGTGTCTAAATACAGTATTAGCATCAGCAGAGGATTGCGGTCGCGTGAGTTATAGTTGCCTGCAGTAACTATAACGGGGGAATTTCATTGGTTTTTTATCAGTAAAATTTCCGCTAACTATAACATGTGTGAAACCTATGGTTTTTTCAGTGAATATATATATATATATATATATATATATATATATATATATATATATATATAAACATATGTATATATTACCTACTGGCGGTCGCCAGTAGGTAGTTATAGTTAGGACCACGTTTCCATAGGAAATCCGCAACATTCTATTTTGAATAACTTTTGCGCCGGTCGACGAATCCTCGCGAATTTTTCAAAAAAGGTGGGGCGCTCCGCTCCGCTCCTACCCTGAAAGTCTCGGGGGGATTCGTCAAGCGGGGGCTGAGATAAAAGGGGGGTCCCAAAATGCGTTTTTCCCATGCATTTTTCCATAGGACCTTTAGACAGGGCTACAGCCCGAACGGCTGAACAGAATTACTAGAAATTTGGCAGAGAGGTAGTCCTCAGGTCAAGGAAGTGCCTTTTGTAGGTTTGGTGTAAATCTGTTCAGTAGATTCTGAGAAAATAGCCTTTAAATCAATATATATATCTGAGCCAGCTTACGGTGCGCTTACGGTACGCTTACCGTACGCGTACGGTGGCGTGCGCGAGCGCGATTCTGATTGGCTCTTAGATCTTAGTAAACATTCGAATCGGCCGAAACCAGGAAGCCGCGGCCGCCATTTTCTCTCTCGCACTGAGAGTGATTTATCAAATTTAAAGCCCAAAAACATGTAAAGGGGCTGTTTAGACAGCTCCCACACACATAGGCATGTTGAGGGAGTCCCCAAAGATCCCCCAAGAACAAAACCGGAATTTTTATTTTTTCGGTAATTTCGCCGATTACGCTTACCGTACGCGTACGGTAAAAAATTATAAAAAAAAAAATGATCCACACTCTCTCCACCCCGTGTGCAATTGGTAGCCGAAGGCCACCAATTGTGCATGGCTTATCCCAGATGAAATAAACTAAAATTAAAAAAAAAAAAAAAAGAAATTTATCCACATTCTCTCCACCCCGTGTGCAAATGGTGCCCGAAGGGCACCATTTGTGCATGGCGTATAAAATATACAAAAAATTAAAATATTACCTTTCAAAACGAAGTGCATCATATGTCCTCCATGTGCGCACGGTGCGCGAAGCGCATCGTGCGTACATGGCCCATCTAGCATAACGTGGGCACGCGGTGCGCGTAGCGCACCGCGTGTTCACCGTGCGTGCATGGCACTAACTGCGTAAAGTGGGCGCGCGGTGCGCGAAGCGCACCGTGCACGTACAGAACGAACTGCGTTAAGTGGGCGCGCACGCCACGAATGGCGTAAAGTAACTTAGCATTTAAAAAACCGTACAAATTCACTGAAAAAACCATAGGTTTCACACACGTTATAGTTAGGAATTAGCATTTAAAAAACCTTGCAAATTCACTGAAAAAACCATAGGTTTCACACATGTTATAGTTAGCGGAAATTTTACTGATAAAAAACCAATGAAATTCCCCCGTTATAGTTACTGCAGGCAACTATAACTCACGCGACCGCAATCTTCTGCTGATGACATATGTGTCTTTATGAAAAAAAAATAGCAGAGGATTGCGGTCGCGTGAGTTATAGTTGCCTGCAGTAACTATAACGGGGGAATTTCATTGGTTTTTTATCAGTAAAATTTCCGCTAACTATAACATGTGTGAAACCTATGGTTTTTTCAGTGAATTTGCAAGGTTTTTTAAATGCTAATTCCTAACTATAACGTGTGTGAAACCTATGGTTTTTTCAGTGAATATATATAAACATATGTATATATATATATTTTACCTACTGGCGGTCGCCAGTAGGTAGTTATAGTTAGGACCAAGTTTCCATAGGAAGAGCATTTTTTGTTTAGCTTATAACTTTGGCGTCGTTTGATGAATCTTCATGACATTTTCTAAACTTATTCTTTGTTCATGTCAGCTTCTATGTTAAACGTTTTGGGGTGATTCGTCCATAGGAAACTTTAGACAAGGCTACAGTTCGAACGGGTGAACTGAATTACCCCATGTTGGAAGGCGGACCCCGAGGAGTCGGCGAGACCACTCAGGGGGGGCCCCCACACTGTACGAAGTAGCCGAGCGCTGTAGAGAAGCCTCCTGGGAGATCCTTCTCCTATTATGTACTAGCACAGTAACACCACCACACCGGACTCAAGGAGGTTGTCTCAAGATGAGCAATTCTTTATCAGCACGATAAAAGGTTACGGGTTCAATATTACACAAAAAGGGGATCGAGGGATCCGCAAAAGTCTCAGTGTCTCTTTCAGGAGGGAAGGGGTAGCAGGACAGTCTTAGGCAGGAGCTTGGTATGAGGGTACCTGGGGCCCAGTTCTTATCCTCAAGCTGGAGGACCTCCGGGTCTCGGAGGGGTCGAGCCGCGACGGCGTCAGCAGGGCTCTGGCGTTCAGTTCGTGGAGAGCCGCGACCAGGTCAGCGGGGCTCTCAAGATGGTTTCTGCTCAGCTCGAGCCGCGACGTCGTCAGCAGGGCTCCGAGGGAGGTTTCAGCGAGGTTGGGCCGCGACAGCGTCAGCAGGGCCCCGATGTTCCGGGGGGGGGGGGGCTTCAAGGTCTCAGCAAGAAGGAGCCGCGACGCAGTCTGCAGGGCTCGTGGTGGTTTCAAGCAAGAGTTCTTCTCCGTAGGGTCGGCCGCGATTCAATCAGCAGGGCTCTCGACTCCGGGATACAACTGCCGGTCTGTGGCGGGGTCGCCCCAGATATAGGTCTGGAGCCCTTTGATGTCTGGACTCTTGCGCCCAGGGGGGCGGAGAGGCCGGGTTGAGAGCGGCCAGACGCCCAGCAGGAGAGGCGCCCGGCCCAGGAGAGATGGAGGTGGATCGCACCTCGTTGTGTGGGGACGGTTGGGGGTCCCATCGATACCGCCCTCCGCCAGGGCGATGAGGTGTTCACGTGACACCCCCTGGCCAGTTCTTGGTGCCTCAATGTCTGGGCCTTGCTGGGGCCGAGGCCGGGTTGTGCGGAGTCATGAGGACTGGTGTGCAGGGTCACGTGGCAGGTGACAAAATGGCGGAGCCTCGAGGCGTAGGTGACCTCGTGCCGCCCGAACGGGTAGCTCGTGGAGGCTAGGGCGGGGAACGGGCCCAATCCCCGGGAAGTCAGGACCACGCCACGAGGCCGGGTCCAACAGGCGTCCCCCCCAGCCGAAGGCGGAGAGAGTCACCCATCTCCTTGGGGATTCTCCTCGTCAAGGCGGAAGAAGCGGGACAGGCCGTCCGCGTTGGCGTGGTCATTGCCGGGTCGGTGTTCAACCGAAAAGTCCATCCCTTGCAGGGCAAGGGACCACCGCAGCAGCTTGGGATTCTCGCCTCTCATTTGCATTAACCGCCGCAAGGGCCGGTGGTCGGTCTGGACCCGAAAGTGGGTACCGAAGAGATAGGGCCGGAGCTTCTTAAGGGCCCACACTACGGCCAAGGCCTCGCGCTCGATGGTGCTCCATCGTTGCTCCCGGGGCAGCAGCCGTCGGCTGATGAAGGCCACCGGGCGGTCGAGTCCCTTCTCATCAACCTGAGACAGGACGGCCCCGATCCCATATTCGGAGGCGTCTGTCTGCACGATGAACTCCTTACTGTAGTCAGGGGCCTGGAGTACAGGGGCAGTGCACATCGCTGCCTTGAGAGTTTCGAAAGCTGACTGGCAGCGAGGAGTCCAGTGCACCTTCTTGGGTTGTTTCTTCGAGGTGAGCTCTGTGAGAGGCCCAACAATGCTCCCATAGTCCCGGATGAACCGCCGGTAGTATCCAGTGAGGCCCAGGAAGGCCCGCACAGCGGTCTGGGTAGTGGGGGGTTCCCATGCCTGGATGGCATCGACTTTTGGCTGGAGAGGGGCCACCTGACCGCTTCCCACTTGATGGCCCAGGTAGGTCACTGATCCTTGGCCGATCTGGCATTTGCTGGCCTTGATCGTGAGCCCGGCCGATTGGAGGGCGGCCAGGACGGCTTTGAGGTGAATGAGGTGCTCAGCCCAGTGGTTGCTGTACACGGCAATGTCATCCAAATAGGCCGCGCTGAAGGCCTCGAGCCCGGCCAGAACCTTGTTTACAAGTCTCTGAAAAGTGGCCGGGGCGTTCTTCATGCCGAAGGGCATCACCCGAAAGTGGTAATGCCCATCAGGGGTAGAAAAGGCGGATCTTTCTCGGGCGCCGGGGTGAGCTGGATCTGCCAGTACCCGGCGGTGAGGTCCAGCGTGCTCAGGTAGCGGGCGGCACCCAAGCGGTCGATGAGTTCGTCGGCCCGGGGTATAGGATGGGCGTCCGTCTTGGACACAGCATTCAGGGCTCGGTAGTCTACACAAAATCATAACTCCGAGGGGTGGCCGGGGGCTGCGGCCTTTGGTACCAGGACGACAGTGCTGGCCCACGGGCTGTCGGAGGGCTCGATGACCCCCAGGGCCAACATCTTCGCTACTTCGGCCTGGATGCATGCCCGTACTCGGTCGGGTACCCTGTAGGCTCGGTGTCGCACGGGGGGGCTCTCCCCGGTGTCGACGTTGTGGACGCACCAGTGGGTCACCCCCGGGGTGAGGGAGAAGAGGGCTGCGTAGTCCTGCAGCAGTTGTTGACAGTCGTTACGCTGTTCCGGGGTCAGGGAAGAGGCGAGTTGGACACCTTTGATGGATCCGTCGTGGACGTTGGACTGCAAGAGGTCGGGTAGGGGCTCGGAGTCGTCCTCGCCCCCCTCGTCGGTCGCCAGCAGCAGGCTCAGTTCGGTCCGGGCAAAGTGGGGTTTGAGCGTGTTAGCATGTAGAACCCGGAGGGGGTTCCGGGGGGACTCCAGGTCGACTAGGTAGGTGACGGGCTTTTCTTCTCCACCACCTTGAAGGGCCCGGTCCACTTGTCCTGGAGGGCGCAGGGCTCAACCGGGGCCATGACCCAGACTCTCTGGCCTGGCTCGAACTCGATGGTAGAGGAGTTCCGATCGTACCACCGCTTCATGTCCTCCTGGCTGGCCTCGAGGTTGGCTTCGGCCATGGCTCGGAACTTGCGGGTCTGGTTTCGTAGGGTCAGGAGGTATCGGTAGACGTCAGGAGGGGCGCCTGGGAGCTTCGTCTCCCAGCCCTCCTTGACCAGGCTGAAGGGTCCGCGGACCGGATGCCCATATAACAGTTCAAACGGGCTGAACCCCAGGGACTTCTGCGGGACCTCCCGATAGGCGAACAGGAGGCATGGTAGTAGGACATCCCATCTCTGCTGGAGGGGCTCTTCCAAGCCCTGAATCATCCCCTTCAGGGTTCTGTTAAAGCGCTCGACCAGCCCGTTCCCCTGAGGGTGATAGGGGGTTGTGAATTTGTACGTGACCCCGCACTGCTGCCACAGGGACCGCATGTACTTGGAGATGAAGTTTGTGCCCCTGTCGCTCACCACTTCGCGGGGAAATCCCACTCGGGAGAAGATCCCCATCAAGGCCCGGCCTACCACGGGGGCCGTTACAGTTCTTAGCGGGACTGCCTCCGGGTACCTGGTGGCGTGGTCCATGAGGACCAGGATGAAGCGGTGGCCCAGGGCGGTCTGGGGGTCCAGGGTCCCCACGATGTCGATTCCGACCCGTTCGAACGGGGTGCTGACGGCTGGAAAGGGCTGGAGGGGGGCCTTGACCCGACCCCCCGTCTTCCCGCTGGCTTGGCAGGTCTGGCAGGACCGGCAGTGGTTGTCCACGTCTCTCCGCATCCGGGGCCAGTAGAAGTGGGTCACCAGACGGCTGTAAGTTTTGTCTTGCCCTAGGTGTCCGGCGAGGGGCACGTCATGTGCCAGGTTGAGAAGGAACTCCCGGAAGCGGAGGGGGACCACCAACACGCGGCTGGCCCCGAGTTCTGCCACTTTCTGCTCACTGTACAACAGGCCCTCGGCCCAGTAAACCCAGTGGGTGCCGGTCTGGTCCCCGTTGACTTGTGCGGACGCTTGTTGTCGGACCCCTTCGAGAGAGGGACAGGACTGCTGTTCTTGCTGGAACTGCTCACGGGTGGGGCCCCCTTCGTGGCGCCATTGTGCAAGTTCTGGTAGGGCGCCGAGGGAAGCAATCTCCTCGGGGGAGGATTCAGTAGGTCCAGTGTCGGTGTCCGCCTCCCCCTCGCTGCGGGGCACAGCACATTGGGTAGGATCTGTTCGGGGGTCACCAGGTGGCAGCGGACAGCGGTGACGCTGGCGCCGGTGTCACGAAGGGCTTCGGCCCGTTGTCCATTGACAGTGACCTGCTGCCTGTACTTCTGGGTGTTGCTTGGGATGGGGGTGCGGGGCACCATTTCTCAGCTGCCCAGGCAGACCAGGGAAATGGCTGCCGGCTCCCATTCGGTGGTTCCTCGGTCGAGGGTTTCTTCTTCTTCTTCTCCTTCCCCCAGGGCGGCGGCCGCCAGCTGTCGGGGCGGGGGCCCGCCGGCCCCGCTTCTTCGGTTCAGGGGGCAGACCGGGTCGCTGGCATAGTGTCCGGTTTGTTGGCAGCCGTAGCATGTTACTGGGGGCCGTGGTCCGGTTCTGGCCGGGGTCGCCCCTCTTCGGGCTAGGCTCGGGGAGAGGGGTTGCTGCGGTGGCCCTCGAGGTGGGCTCCTGGGGGCCCCGGCGGGGGGGTCCCGGTTCCTGTTCGGCCCTCCCCCTCCACCGCGTTGGCGGGGAGGTCCGGTAGGGTTCCTCTGGTACTCCCCCATCGAGTTCCGGGGGACTCGGGTGTTGACCCATCGATCGGCCTCGACGGTGAGTTTTCGTGGGTCGGTCATCTTGCTGTCGAGGAGGTGTTGCCTTAGCTCCACGAAGCAATTGTTGGAGAGATGTTCCCAAACAATGAGGTCGACCAGCTGCCCGTAGGTGGTGACTTTGCTACCCTTGATCCATCCTTCTAGGGCCCGGCTGAAAAAGTCCACATATTCCACCCAGGTAGTACCCGGGATCTTTTTGCAGTCTCTGAACCGCTGGCGGTACATTTCCGCGGTTAGCCCGTAGCGGGTGAGCAGGGCCTCCTTCATGTGGTCGTAGGAGGTCATCACCTCCTCTGGCAGCTGGAGCAGTGTGTCTCGACCTTCACTCAGGAACCGACCCCACAGGCCGGCGCCCCAGTCCTTTCGGGGCACCCGATGGGAGGTCATGGCCACCTCGTATGCCTTGAACCATTGTTGGATGTCGTCATTCTTATAGTACTCCTTGACAACATCTTTCGGGATATGTACCTTGGCCTCGGCAGGCGGTAGGGTGTCTCTATTACTGGGGGTGTCGGTCCCCCCGTTCTTTGGCTTGATTTCGAGCTCTTTGAGACTTCGCTCGTGCTCAAGGGTCAGTCTTTTTTCCTCCAACTCTCGGTGCCGTCTCTTCTCTTCTATCTCCTCTTGTAGCCGTAGCTGCTCTAGGGCCAGTTTCTTTTCCGCCAGCTGGAGTTCGCCGTCCAGCCGCAGTCGTGCGAGCTCTAGTTCGTGGTTCCGGACCTTCTCCCGCTCTCGTATCTCCTCTTCGAGGAGGCCGGTTTCTAGGCTCTTTCTTCCTCCGCTTGCCGGAGTCAGTGCGGTTGATGTGGCCTCAGTCAGGGGCAGGGGACCTTCTTCCTGGGAGTGGCCTGCCTCGGCCTCCAGCCAGGTCCTCAGGGCTTTCTGCATCTCCTCTTTGGTACCTAGGCTGGTGGTTGCAATGCCTTTGTCCTTGCAGAACTGTTTCAATTCTTTGTGCGTATATTCCTCCAACCGTTCGGCCTGGAACTCCTGGTCGCATTATTTTCTTGGTTGCTCATGACTTCTGTTTGTCTGGATGGGTAGCTAGTGGGTTACTGGCTGGTACGTACTGCGTTCGGCTCGGATCCCGTCGCTGGCCACCAAATGTTGGAAGGCGGACCCCGAGGAGTCGGCGAGACCACTCAGGGGGGGCCCCCACACTGTACGAAGTAGCCGAGCGCTGTAGAGAAGCCTCCTGGGAGATCCTTCTCCTATTATGTACTAGCACAGTAACACCACCACACCGGACTCAAGGAGGTTGTCTCAAGATGAGCAATTCTTTATCAGCACGATAAAAGGTTACGGGTTCAATATTACACAAAAAGGGGATCGAGGGATCCGCAAAAGTCTCAGTGTCTCTTTCAGGAGGGAAGGGGTAGCGGGACAGTCTTAGGCAGGAGCTTGGTACGAGGGTACCTGGGGCCCAGTTCTTATCCTCAAGCTGGAGGACCTCCGGGTCTCGGAGGGGTCGAGCCGCGACGGCGTCAGCAGGGCTCTGGCGTTCAGTTCGTGGAGAGCCGCGACCAGGTCAGCGGGGCTCTCAAGATGGTTTCTGCTCAGCTCAAGCCGCGACGTCGTCAGCAGGGCTCCGAGGGAGGTTTCAGCGAGGTTGGGCCGCGACAGCGTCAGCAGGGCCCCGATGTTCCGGGGGGGGGGGCTTCAAGGTCTCAGCAAGAAGGAGCCGCGACGCAGTCTGCAGGGCTCGTGGTGGTTTCAAGCAATAGTTCTTCTCCGTAGGGTCGGCCGCGATTCAATCAGCAGGGCTCTCGACTCCGGGATACAACTGCCGGTCTGTGGCGGGGTCGCCCCAGATATAGGTCTGGAGCCCTTTGATGTCCGGACCCTTGCGCCCAGGGGGGCGGAGAGGCCGGGTTGAGAGCGGCCAGACGCCCAGCAGGAGAGGCGCCCGGCCCAGGAGAGATGGAGGCCGATCGCACCTCATTGTGTGGGGACGGTTGGGGGTCCCATCGATACCGCCCTCCGCCAGGGCGATGAGGTGTTCACGTGACACCCCCTGGCCAGTTCTTGGTGCCTCAATGTCTGGGCCTTGCTGGGGCCGAGGCCGGGTTGAGCGGAGTCATGAGGACTGGTGTGCAGGGTCACGTGGCAGGTGACAAAATGGCGGAGCCTCGAGGCGTAGGTGACCTCGTGCGGCCCGAACGGGTAGCTCGTGGAGGCTAGGGCGGGGAACGGGCCCAATCCCCGGGAAGTCAGGACCACGCCACGAGGCCGGGTCCAACACCCCAAATTTTGCAGGGAGAAGGGTCTTGGTCTAGAAAGCATGCTTTTGTTTATTTGGTGTAAATCCGTTCAGTAGTTTTGGAGAAATAGCGAAATTTACAGATATCGATATTTGGGAATTCTGCCATCTGTTTGGCTGAGGCGTTACGAGCATGAGTTGCTGCTTATTGACTGCGTGCGGTTGCAACTACGAAGTGCTGGCAGCCATTTTGTGATTCTGTTGAAGCGAGTAAGGGAAAAATGGGTGAAAAAAGGTTGGAAAGAGGAGGGTAGGAGCACTGTAACCTCTGTGGGGTGTTTAGAGTGTGCTATACAGGGGGTGCGAAGCGAACTGCACATCCCTACCGTTCTGAAAGTGCTGGGCTACGGAAATTATGTGAGATATTGCCTAGAGTCTGATGCTGCTAAGGTGAGCTGCTGCGGGACTCTGGGATTAAAGCGTGAGCCCAAACTGTGTGTCTTATACTGTGAAGTCATGTGCCCTGGCCGCTGCACCACACCTGTGGAAGTAGTGTCAGCATGTGTTTATATCTACTAGGACAAACTACTGACCCCTACTGGTCTGAAAGTGCTGGGGTACGGAAAATATGTGAGGTATTGTCTAGAGTCTCATGCTGCTAAGCTGAGCTGCTTCCGGACTCGGGGATGAAAGCGTGAGTCCAAAGTGTTTGTCATATGCTGTGTAGTCATGTGCTCTGGCCGCTGTGCCACATCTGTCCAAGTAGTGTCAACATGTAGTTATACCTACTCGGAGGAACTTTTGTTTTGAACATTGTAACTTATGTATGGTGCTTAGGGGATGTTATACAGGGAATGCGAAGGAAAATTTGCGTGTATCAAATCTATTCGGTATTTGTAAAGTGCAAACTACTCACTCCTACGGGTCTGATGTAGGGGTGGGCGGAATTTGCGTAATCGGGTTATGCAAATCTACGCGAAACGGTAAAAATTCTCCGCGAACATGCAGAAATTCCGCGAACACGCGGAATTGCTTGTTCGCAATGCTTTTTCCCTGTTCACAGTTGCTGTTTGCGTGCTCGGGGAGAAATATCTCGCGAACACGCATTTTGAGAACGCGAACAAGAAAAAATTTCGAGAAGTCGCGGAAAGCAGAATTTGGGGCAATTTTGCATTCTCTGCGGAACGCGAAATTACCGAAATTCCGCAAATACCGCCCAGGCCTAGGCTGATGGTGCTGGGGGCGTAAGCTGAGCTGCTGCTGGACTCGGGGATAAAGCCACTGAACTACTGACCCCTACAGGTCTGAAAGTGCGGGGTAGGGAAATTAAGTGATGTATTGCCTAGAGTGTCATGCTGCTAATTTGAGCTGCTGCTGGACTTGGGGATGAAACCGTGAACCCAAACTCTATGTCCTATGCTGTGAAGTCATGTGCTCTGGGCGCTGTGCCACACCTGTGCAAGTAGTGTCAGCAATATTTTATACGTAGTAGGAGGAAGTTTTGTTTGGAACACGGTAACTTGTATATGGTGCTTAGGTGGTGTTATACAGGGAGTGCGAAGGTAAATCAATACGGTATTTGTAAAGCGCAAACTACTCACCCCTATGGGTCTGAAGGCCCTGGAGGCCGGCGTGGAAATTATGTGAGCTATTAAGTGAGCTATTGCTCAGAGTCAAATGGTACTGAGGTGAGCTGCTGCCGGAGCAGGGGATTAAACCATGAGCCCTGTGCTGTGAACTCATGTTTTCTGGCCGCTGCGGCACACCTGTCCAAGTAGTGTCAGCATGTGCGCATACGTACTAGGAGGAGCTTTTGTTTTAAACAGTGTGACGTCTGTAGCGTGATTGGGGGTGCCATAGAGGGAGTGTGAAGTTCAATTGCGCCATTTCAAATCAATCAGGTATTTGTAAAGTGCAAACTACTCACTCGTATGGGTCTGCAGGCACTGGGGGCTGGCATGGAAATTAAGTGAGCTATTGCTCAGAGTCACATGGTGCTATCCTGAGCTGTCGCTAGAGCCGGTGATCAAAGCGGATGCTCTATGCTCCAAAGTCAGATGGTCTGGCTGCTGCGCCACAGCTGTTTGGAGAACAAATTTTGGTGAGGGTCCGGGAGTTACCTTTACCTGGCCCTGAGTTGTCAGTTATAAGGCGGCTTTAAAAAGAGCCCTTGTGTTTATTAGTTGGAGCTACATATAAGTGCGGGTGTGCAGCTTCAGGTTATTCAGAAAAACTTGATTTCCCTGATCTATGAAGCGTACTCCATCACTTCTTTAGATATCAGCCATATCAAAACATATGTTGTTGTTGTAGATCGACCCCATTCTATGGTCTCTGAGATATGCAGACACAGCTTTGTTGACATTCTTCCTAGATTTTTCAATCTGAGGACAAAATTCGTTTGACCATATCCACTTCTGTCTTTGGTATATTTTGGAATATACAAAGACAGTTTGAGGCAAAAGCAACATCAATTGTTGAAAGGTGTCCTTCATTAGCATTTCCAAACCTACCCCAGGCGATGTGTCCAGGTCGTTTTCACCACAGTGCACAATCATGAGGTCAGGGTGTTGGAGATGCAAACAGGTTTTAACCAAATGCAACAATTGGTGCCACTTCAATCCTCTCTGTGCAAACCATTTAATGTCCACATTTTGTAAACCTAGGTCTAATTCAATACATCTCTGTTCTGCATACCTCTTGCACAAGAAAACATAGCTATGTCCTACGATTCACAATAGCATTTTAAAGGTATGGCTGGAAGGTATGGAAAGATGTCGGTAGCTCCTGCAGTTCCTTCGTAGAGTAAGAGATATGTTTAAAGATGGGGAAAAATCTTTTTTTTGCCACAGAAAACGATAATTGATTGGAAGATAAGAAGCATTGGGTACTAAAAACTAGGGTGCATATTAGTTGCTTGAAAAAGCATGTTTGTCATTGGTTAATAAAGAGCAGTCTAAATGTGGAGTACATACGATAGGATGAAATGTGCTCAGCTCAAACAGACGTGGTACTTGCATTTGGAAGGTACATTTGGAACTTAAAACAATGGTGAACTTTTAACCCGCAGGTGCTGTTAAATGTTCGAGAATATGCTGGAAAAAAAAATGTTACGTTTAAAAAAATCATGAACCGTTTAACCTGCAAGTGTCGTAGAATGTTCCAGAAAGTGTGGTGATAAAATAGGTTGAGATTCTGACCTGTATGTGGCGCGGAATATTAAGAAGCTTTTCATTTGGAAAACTCAAAAATAACCAATGGAGATATGTTTTGGAACGCCGATGAAGGAATGAAGCATTCTGATTTGTTCTTTACATGTATTTATATGTGGAGCGACAGAGAAATTGTGCCATTACTGGTTCCATTCTTGATGAAAGCGGTGCATTACATGTACTGTGTGACAAAGAAAGAATTGCATGCGTGTGTGACATTTGAAATCTGCATACCAACTACAAAGGTGAGGTAGAAATGAACAAGGTGTGTTATGTGTTCTGTAGTAGTGATTAAGTATTTGAGGTGATATTTTTAAGTTTGAAAGTATTTTTTATTTCAAAATAATATACTGTTAGTAAAGTGTGGTGTTTCATATTGGTTATAAAATATACATAAAGTTTGACCTTTTGTTAAATAAGTACTTTGTATATGTTTAGGAATTTTTCACAAGGAAGAAGTGAAGTTCGTCATCTTTAAAGGACTGTAGTGTTTTGAAAATGAGGTACAGACTTAATTTGGGTTTGCTAATGTATTCAGGCGAGATAAACAAAATTTCCCACGCTTGCAAATTATACTTTTTGTGGAAATAGTGGGGAAGTGGGGGGTAGGAGATCTATGTGTTATTAAGTTAAAAGCAATAAAACCAATCCCAGAAATGTTATGTGGACAGGTTTTGGTCTCATTTTTGACACTGAGAGGTAGATTTGAATATAAGTTGAGGTAGGTTGTTGTACTGTGAGGTCGTCTACAGTGTTTGGAGATTACATGGAGAGGAGATGGAGATAGTAAAAGTGATACGTTCCTTTTATATGTACGCATAGTTTGAATAATTTGATCATAGGTTGAGATATAATATGAACATGGTTTCTGGTTTCCATTTGGGTATAGTTAATAGTTTTAGTAGTTTCTGACCAGTGAATAATGAAAAGGTAGATATACTAAAATATATGGTAGTAAACGTATTAATGATTGTCTGTTCTTATGAAATAGAAGTGGTTGGGGAGTGTTTCTTTAGAAGAGATGTTTTATATATGTGTGAGAGATGAAAAAGAAATGAAAATGTTCGGTATATTTTCTGTATGACTTTCTTGACATTAGTAAACTACATGTGAATATAAGTGATACTAATTGTCAGGCTGTGTCCCTGTGCTGAATATACGTAGGTGTTTAAGTGGTCCGGGTTTTACCGCTGCTCAGCTTCAATATCCCTTTTGAGACACTCGTCAATTTTTTTCATTCCATTTAATGTCATTAATATACATACAGTAAAGGGACGGTATATCAAAATTTTGGGAACTACAACTTTGTTTACACTGCCCATCCCCTGCTAAACACTCTACAAATGTTTAAACGACTTTAGTAACATACAGATGTCTAGCTTGTAAAGGTGGTGTAGTGCCACTGGGCCCATTTATAAACCGTGCTATGGGATGGTTTATGTTTTACCCGCCAATTTGCATGTTTGAATACTTTTTGCTAATAAGCGTTCCGGCAGACACCTGTTAAAATTAAGCCCGTGTATGGGTATAGTGGCGCTACTAAGAATGGTGGGGGTTTCAGTTTGATATTGTACGCTCAAGTAAGGGTGAGGGTGGGGGAGGTGGGTATATTGGTGAATAAAACACAGACTTTAGAAACGTGCAGATGTCCCGCTACTAAAGGTGATGTAGTACCACTGGGACCATTTAAAAAGCGTCCTATGGCATGGTATATGTTTTACCCGCAAATTTGCATGTTTTAATACGTTTTGCTGATGAGCGTTTCGGGACACATCTGTTGAAATTAAGCCTCTGTATGTCTATACTGGCGCTTCCAAGTTTGCTGGGGCTCTTTGTTTTATTGAGTAAAGTAAAAGCAAGGGCGGGGGTGGAGGTGGTGTAGTGGTACAAGGACTATTTATAAACCGCCTTATGGTATGGTGTATGTTTTACTTGCAAAATTGCAGGTTTGAATACCTTTTTCTGATGAGCGTTTCGGCAGACACCTGTTGAAATTAAGTCAATGTATGGCTATAGTGGCGCTAACGGGAGTGCTGGGGCTCGTTGATTGATTTCGTAAGGTTAAGCAAGGGCAGGGGTGGGGGTGGGGAGGTGGGTATGTTGCTGATTATAACATGAACATTTGTAACGTGCACGTGTGTAGTTAGTAAAGGTGATGTAGTGCCACTGGGTCCATTTATAAAGCACTCTATGGCATGGTATATGTTTTATCCGGAAGTGTGCATGTTTTAATACCTTTTGTTGCTGAGCGTTCCGGCTGACGCTTGTTGAATTTAAGTCCCTGTATTGCTATAGTGGCTCTACCTGGTTTGCTGGGGCTCTTTCTTTGATTTCGTAAGGTTAAGCAAGGATAGGGAGGAGGGTGGTGTAGTGGCACTGGGCCAATTTATGAACCGCTTTATGGTATGGTATTTGTTTTACTCGCAAATTTGCATGTTTTAATACCTTTTGTTGATGAGTGTTCCAGCACACAGCTACGCAAATCACACAACATTTCTGTGGATAACAAATCTTCGTGCTGATAGACACTCTTGCACTGTGGTAGAAGGCTGCCAGCGTTGATGGCAAATTATGAAACTTGGTGCCATTGTAGATTTAAATGGAAGCTTGGGCCATTTGTTTGTTACTGTGGTGCAGTCAGGGCTTTCAGTAGGAAAAAAAACCTAGGGGTGCTCTAAAAGAGGCTTGGCAAACGTCTTAAAGGGGTGTGGGCTATCCAAGTAGGGGCGTGGTCTAAATCAAGATAACTAGCATTGTGTGCTTAAGAAAAATCCCTCCAATTATCCTACCTTCAGAAAACACACTCTTTAAAGGATTTCCCTTCCTCCTACAACGTGGCTCACCTAGCATGATGTCTCCACTTTTCAGTAGTGAACAAAATTAGCATGCGCACATCAATGTGTTTGCTCTCACTGCAGTCCAATAAAAAAAAATCAACTGACTACCTTTGCGAGGCCTGAAAATAGAGCCCAATTGAGACCCGTTTTGAGGCCCTCTGAAAATAACTGTCGGTGCTCAGACCCCCGCAGAGTTCTCCCCTCCACTTAAAGCCCTGGGTGCAGTGTTATGTTTGCGAAGTTGTAGATAAAATTGTTAGGCTAATAATGGTAATTTTGTGTGTGCCGTTTGGTTGATAATATCATCCTAAGTACATAGCTTACAATTTAAAAAAATACTATCTATAAATTTGTCTGCGGTGGGTTGCAGTGGGAGTGCTGTGGGGTGGTGGGGTGCGGCGGAGAGGTGAAAAGTACGAGGTAGTGCAGTTACATATAAATTGCAAAGGTGTATGTAAATAATTAAATACATACTTGCTGTATGTTCTATGGCACTACCCATCATCCTACTGCTCTCCTGCCCTGTTTAATCATGTTGCAGCACTGCCTCTGGAAGCCGTCAGTAGAACCTATGTAATTGTATGTTATTATTTTAATATATTGAACAAATGTAGAAAATAATGAAATCTATTTTTTTTTTCAGAAAATTCTTTTGTTTGGATTAAAATTTGAAAATGCCTAGAAGAACTGAAAAAAAAGAAAGAGAAAAAAAATATATATTTGAACAGAAGGAAAGATTTTCAATTAGAAAAAAATGAGAGTACTACACAAACAGTTTCTTCTGGTAAAAACACTAGACAATTTCTGAAAAACATATTACGAACATTTAATGAAAATAAGATGACATAAAGCAAAAAGAAGAAGTTTTCAAGTAAGGAGAAGCAGACTTCAATTTCAAACACCAGGAAAAGAAAACATGATAAAGAAACAGTATCTGTTACCCGGAGACAAAAACAATTTCAAGAAATTCGTCGGAGTCTTTTTCGAACTAGAGTGATTCAGAATTTAATGAAAACATGCTGCAAATATAAAAAGAAAGTGCTGCAATTCAAACAGAAGCATCGCATTGAAAATATAGTGGATATTGCTTTCAATTTAAAACAGAAGTTATTCATTGTGAGTTTGAAGAGGATCAAAGTGTTGGATAAAATAATGAAAGTGTTGAAAGAGAAAAGTAGATGAAAAAGACTTGTGAGCAGAACCAACTTTTGCAAAATCTTTAGTGGACATTGGAAACATACTTCTACTAGTGAGCCTTTTTTAAAGAGGAAAGTTACTTCCAGGAAAATAGTTTACCATTTTCAGTTGATACTGGAGGTCGTTGAAACGAAGTTCTGGATGGTTGTCCCCTTCCAAAAGAGGAAATGGTTGGTAAAATTGCAGAAGAGTTAATAGCTGAAGAAGTGCAAGGGGAACGTACAGAAGCTCCTGTGTATAAGTGGGGTTGTATCAGTATTTGTAGTATTCGACAGGAATCTATTGATATAATGTGAACTTTGCTACCAGAATATACACAGAAAAGTATTAAACAGAAGATTAAGTTGTTACAAGGACTAGATCCATGTAATGTAAGAAAATATACTGAGAAGCATGGGCATTCTCTGGCTTGTCTTTCAAGAAAAGTGTGTAAAAGTGTTTTTCGTCACTTGAGGATGTTAGCAGTACACCATTCCGAAATGCGGAAGTTTGTAAGGAAACTGTAGTGTGTAAAAAGTCCTGAATTATGTTTAAGTGAACTGAATACAGGTCTTTTTTATGGTTCTTTATCAGATGTTCAAAAAAAGTGTGATGATATTGAAATGCGATATTTTGGTTCAGAAGAGCAGTCTATAGAAAGTGAAAGTTTGACAATTACAGATGTTGAAAGAGATGGGAAAGTGATTAGCACTGATCAGTTTGAAGAAGAAATTGGAAAGTTTAATGTAGTGTGCTCTGAAATACCAAACTATGTTTGTGTTTGTTATCGACATACTCATTATAAAAGCCAAACTAGGAATGTTGATTTGTATTTGAAAAGTGAAAAGGAGAACAATGGTAAGTGGGAAGAATTTGCAACGTACTTGGTGGAAGGTCGAGTTGAGTTAGGTAGTGATCAACGTAGATGTAAATATTGTTACAACAAATTAGAAGAGAACGAAATGCCTGCTAGAGCAGTACATAATAACTTAGAATTAGTAGCTATTTTGGAGGAACTGGCAGAATTAAATACATATGAGTCGGTTCTAATTTAATCTGTTCATCCTTTTCAAACTATAATTCGGATGGAGCCTAAAACAGGTAAAGTGCCAACAACAGACTTGCAAAGAGGGCTGAAAGGAAGAGTGGTGTACTTACCTTTGGATTAAAAGCAAAATATTGAAACTATTGCTGGAGAGAAAGAGGAAAATGAGGCAGTAGTCATTCTAGTAAATGGTGTACCAACAAAGAGTCAGAAAATATGGCAAGAATTTGTGGATGTTAATAAAGTTGAAAAGGCTACCTTATATCTTACAGAGAACAATATTTATTACAAAACTGTAAATATGGATGAAAAGGTAATAAGTTTAGAAGATGAATCTGAAATTTCAAGTGGTCAAATAGAGAAAGTGGACAAGTCAAGGACTAAAGAGATTTATGAACATTACACA
Source organism: Triturus cristatus (assembly GCF_964204655.1). Taxonomy (NCBI): domain Eukaryota; kingdom Metazoa; phylum Chordata; class Amphibia; order Caudata; family Salamandridae; genus Triturus; species Triturus cristatus. Next base: position 215,925,280 of record NC_140590.1, read on the forward strand.
ATATGTCCTTTGCATTCAAAAGAAGTAATAGGAAGCAGCATTGAGTTATTTCAAATGAAAAAAGAACAGGGAACTCCAATGAGTGTATGGGAGAAAAGATTGGAAGATTGTTGTTTTCCACAGTTGTTTTCTGCTGGAGAAGGTGGACGATATGATGACCAACCTGTACGGATTCCAGCTTCAGAATATCGGTCAACAAGATTATATTCTGAAGATCCTAGATTTCGACACTGCATTCCATACATATTTCACCTTTTGTTTGAAAGTGATCTGTCTTCTCTGTCGTATGCAGTGAACCACATACTTAAGACTGGAGTTCATCAATCAATTCTTTGGAGAAAGTTCAAGAATTTAAAAGCACAGTTAATCAATTTGATGGCATGTCAACTTGGAACAAATGAGTATTGGTATCGTCATCATGGAGAACTCAAGTGTATGTTACGGAAATTAGGTACACCAACATGGTTTGTCACACTTAGCTGTGCAGAGTATGCATGGGAAGATTTACTTGAGCTTCTAAGAGAAGCGAATTCCAATATAAAAAATGTTGAAATGAAGACTCCCTGTAAACTGTGTTCATTGGACCCTGTAAATGTGTGCAGATATTTTAATCATAGGTTTCAAGCTATGACGTCTTTTATCTGCAATAAAAAGAATCCACCTCTTGGAGAAGTGACCGATTTCTTTTGGAGAAAGGAGTACCAAGCAAGAGGTGCACCTCATATACATATGCTACTATGGGTCAAGGATGCACCTAAATTTGGAACTGATTCTGATGAAACAGTATTGTCTTTCATGGAACAGTATGTGACATGTGAGATTCCGAGGGAAGAAGGAGATAGAAGCTTGAGACCACAAGTTTTACGTTTCCAAAGTCACTGTTGTGGAAAGTACTGCAGAAGAAAATACAAGTCTAAAGGAAAATTTTACACCAAATGTTGGTTAGGTTTTCCACATCCAGTCATTTGTAAAGAAAGATTCAATATTTTTTTTTCTTCTGTAAGGCACACAATAACTCGGAAATCTCCAAAGAATACCTACAACTTAAAAAGAACAGAAGTATCAAAGTACATCAATGACTACAATCCAGTCATGTTAAAGATGTGGAATGCGAACATGGACATCCAGTATGTTGCAGATAACTCAATTGCTGTTGGACGTTATGTTACATTGTACATAACAAAATCAGAAAAAACAGAGATGAAACAAATGTGAGAAGAAATTGCACTAGAGAAAAGCCTTAGCAAAAAATTGTACAGCTTTACTTTGAAAATGCTTTCCCACCAAGAAATTTGATCCTATGAATCTTCAGACCGCTTGTGCTCTTCAAGTTTATATTCAAAGTTACAAGGAATTATTTGGGTAAGTTTAGGTCTTGCCGGCAAACGAAATTATTCAGTGTTGAAATTAAGGCTGGGCAAAGCACTACGCTACGCTCGCGTAGCTTGCAAAGTTCGCGCTACTTCGCACCACGTGAATTGCACGTAGCACAGTGCGAACACGCGTAGCGTAGTGTTGCGTAGTGCTGCGGTCATTTTTTGCTTGCTCGCGGTCCTCAACGTCAAGTTGGCGACCGCGAGCAAGCAAAATTACATCCGGCGAGACTTTTTCCTTGTTCGCGATCAGCAACATCAAGTTGGCGATCGCGAGCATGGAAAATAAACCTCCCAGCGAGATTCCCAACGCGAGGAGGTCAGGTTTCTCATTGCAAGTGGTCGCGTATGCTCACGACCGCTCGCGATGAGAACCTACCAGTTCACGTTGAGAAAGCTGCCGCTCGAGTAAAAATCTACTCGAGCAGCAGAAAACTACAGCTCGCACTGTGCAAGATGCCATTTTCAATGATTGCACAGTGCCGGTTGCTTGTCCGCACTGTGCAATCATTGAAAACGACATCTGGCACAGTGCAAACACGATACTACGCAGTTCGCGAAGTGCGACGCGTAGCTCGCGTAGTGCGAAGTGCACTTTGCGTAGCCTCGCGAAGTGCTACTTCGCGAACTACGCCCAGGGTTAGTTGAAATCATTTGAAGAAATTGAAGAATTAGCAGCAAATGAACCAGACAGTACAGACATTCTTAAAACTAATATGTTGGACACATACTATCCGAAAAGGAGTCGACATCTGGAACAGCTATATATGTATGAAGAACTTCAACATTACAGCTTCAAAAGAAATGTTAAACAGAATTTAAAACAAGGGAAATATGCAGTAGTTGGATGTCATGGTTGTTTAGTAAAACATGCAAAGCGTAATCTTTTTTTTTTTTTTTTTTTTTTTGTCCTCATCTCACCTATAAACTGTTTGCAGGGCATAACTGGTCGGTTTAATGATGGGGCGCCCTCCGACCACCTGCACTTGTTTAGGTTATCCAACCAATCCCTTTATATCGTCCGGGATTTAGGTGTTAATCATAGGACCATGGTTTTTATCGACCCTTAACATCGGCAACAGGGGATCAGCAGAGTCTCAATTCCTGACCCATACGTATAAAGGGTGCCCACAATGTAGGGGGGCCAGAGCTGGTGCTCAAAGATTCTAATCGGGCCATAGCAAGTGCAGATTTTAACCAGTCCTCGATTTTCGGAGGGAGGGGGTCCTTCCATCTTAGACAAATCTCCCTTCGGGCCAACAAAATCAGACATAGTAACAGCCCTCTATCGGATTGAGCCATACTGGCAGTGGACACCTGATCATTAGCAAAGAAAATCAGAGAGCCGTTCAACAGAATGTCAGTTCCAAAGGACATACATAAATATCTGCACACCCCTTCCCAGTATGATCCTAATTTGGGACAATCAAAAAAGATATGTATGTCATTGGCTTTAGGGAGCAAGCACCTGGGACACCTTGGTTCAGGGTTGGGGGCGAATTTCGAGATCTTCTCCGGAGTATAGTAGATTCGGTTGGTGACAAAAAAATGATTTTTCTTCAGACTAGCTGATTTGGTGTATTTATAAAGCAGGGTCACGGAGGGTTCCAAGAGGTTCCCGATATCGGCTTCAAATGGAGAATTGTTCCAAGCTGACACCTGTTGGGGGATACCGACATCATCCGCGTTGATCAGTAGCCTATACCATATGGAGATCTCCTTTTTCCGATGCTGAATGTTTTTTAATGCAGCTTCAACCTCTCCATTTCCCCTTAAATTCTCCTTTTCTGTTTCAAACCAGGATTTTAGTTGCATAAACTTAAATCTTGAAAACCCCATACCAATTCTTGCTTTCAATACCTCCCAAGGATGAATGCCATTTTCATCCCCCAACTCAGACCAGATCTCAACCCCAGCTCTTTTAATTGGAAGGGCCAAAATGTCCTGGAGGCAAGGGGTGGTCCCCGGGGAGTCCCAAATCGGTGCCTGATCGGAGTAGTAGCCTATCCCACATCTAAAGCGAATAAAATACCAGACCTCCAAAGCATTTTTGATCACCTTCAGCCTTACTCGTTTAAAAAATTGTGGTGAACCAAACTTGTAGAGAAACCCAACTTTATTTCCGCAGCATTCTGAGTTAACCAACTCTCCCAACAGCCTTCCCCAAGAACATGCAGTCGATTCTACTAGGAGCATCCTAATGGCCTTAAACTGAAAGGCGACCAGGTAGCACTGTATATCTGGGAGAGCCAATCCCCCTTTGGCTAGGCGACGTCTTAGTTTTTTCCAGGAGAGCCTAACCCCTTTCTCACCCCAGATAAAGCTCCCGATTTTACTTTGCGCCTTCGAGATAAAGTGTTTAGGAAAACCTAGAGGTATTGCATTAAACAGGTAGGTTAATTTCGGGAGGATTGTCATTTTGACTAGATTCACCTTCCCAAAGATGGTCAAAGGGAGGTTCCTCCACCTTGCAAATAACTGATCAATTTCCCTTATTGTTTTTTCTATATTGATAGATGGGATTTTTTCAAGATCTTTTACGATGACAATACCAAGATATTTCAATTTTTTGCTGGTGGCCCCACTCCACTGATCTATGTTCCAGCACATTACCTCCGTCTTCGCGGAGTTAGCTAAATATCCGGAGATTGCCCCAAACTCTTCCAGTAGAGCCCCAACCTTTGGCAGTAATATCTCGGGGTTATCTGTGTAGATAATTATATCGTCCGCATATAATGCGATTTTAGAACGATATTGCTGAGTCTTGAACGGGGTTATAGTCTCATCTAATCTTATAGCCTGAGCAAGAGGTTCAATGTAAAGATCGAACAATAAAGGGGAGATAGGACAGCCCTACCTAGTCCCTCTTTGAATGTTAAAACTAGGGGTAAGTTCGCCGTTGATGAGAATTCTAGCTGAGGCATCCTGGTAGCACCTTTTCAAAGTGTGTATAAAAATTGGACCAAATCCCATCTCCTCCAGCACCTCCCAAAGATAGGCCCAACATACCCTGTCGAAGGCCTTGGCGGCATCTAACGCGACCACCGCCAAGGGTTCGAGTCTAGAAATCGCCAGATCAATGTTCCCAATAAGTAGCTGGGTTTGTTCCTGAATGTGTCTCCCAGTAATGAACCCTTTCTGATCTGCATTGACCAATCCCGGGGCTAATTTTCCCAATCTCCCTGCCAAAATGCCCATGAAGATTTTATAATCTGCATTTAGCAGGGAGATTGGGCGATAAGAATCCGCTCTAGCTGGATCCTTCCCTGGCTTAAGAATCAAAACAATGATAGCCTCCCTCCATGAATTAGGGACAAGGCCTGTTGGGCTGTAAATTGAATGGAACAAGGAACCCAGAACCGGAATGACTTCCTCGGAGAGGGATTTATACACTTCATTTGGGAGGGCGTCAATACCGGAGGCTTTACCATTTTTGGAGATCTTTATTTGGGTTCTTATTTCCTGCAACGTGATTGGGGAATCAAGGAGGTCTTTATTAGCCTGTGTTAGCGTGGGGAGGGATTTTGAGCTTAGCCACCCGCGGATTTGTTGTTTGGAGGGGGATAAATTCTCCCCGTAAAGATCTGCAAATAGAGAAAGTATGGTGTTTTGGATGTCACCGGCATCTGTGGATCTATCCCCTCGGTTATTTATCACCAGCTCGGCTATATCATTCTTCGAGCGTTCGGATCTCGCTTTCCACGCCAAAAGAGCCCCAGCCCTCTCTCCATACTCATAGTTCTCCATTTTACTCCTTTCCCATTGCTTCTTACACTTCTCTTCTAAAATACCCCTGTATCTTTGTCTTGCTTGTTCAAGTTCAAGATTTATCTGCAACACCCCTTGTCCGTCTGAGGATTTTAATAGCCTCAAATGCTCGACTTCTAGCAGTCTGATCTTTTCTTCGCCCGCCTTCAACGCACTCCCTTCAGAGCGATTTTTGAAACATATAAGATTATGAAATCGACCTCTCAGTGTAGCCTTGAAGGCGTCCCATACTACCTCGATGGCTGCTGAACCTATATTGGTGTCAAATAATTCCAGAGAGGACGTTTTTATAGCCTGAATTAGGTCTGAGTCATCTAACCTCCTCCTGCTGAGAGTCCATCTCAATTGAGATTTTATTAATAATTTTTTGATGGAACAGAAAACGGGGGAATGGTCCGAGAGGTGGCTAGGAAGGATAGATACATCAGAATCCTTTCCAAATAGAGACTTGCTGGCTAATAAATAGTCGATCCTAGAGGAATGATGAAATCTCTTGCTGTAGAAGGTATATCCAGCCCTGTCACCTTTCGTGACCCTCCACACATCGACCAAGCCGAGATCATGGATCAGATTCTTCATTGCCCGTCTGACAAGGGGGGTTGAGATGGAACGCACCTGATTCGACCGGTCCAGAGTAGGATCTAATAGGGCATTGAAATCACCTCCAACAATTATTGGGGGAGCCACCAGCATAAGCTTAGATTGTAGCTTGACAATATAAGAAGGGTCATCAATATTCGGCCCATAGAATGAGGCGCACGTCAAAACAGTCCCCCGAAAGTCCAACTCCACTATCACCCATCTCCCTGATTGATCCGTCTGGATGGATTTAACTGAGAAGGTTAGTCCCCGTTTAACTAGGACGGCCACCCCACGGCTATTCATACATTGATTCGAGACGCCAAAGGTTTTTATCCAGGGTGCCCCTGAAAATAGTTTATTCGACCCCCCTGTGGTTAGGTGGGTCTCCTGTAGGAGGCAAACCCGAGCTTCTGAAAGCTCCAGGTATTTCATAATCAGCCTTTGCCTCCTGATACATCGTAGCCCATTTACATTCCAGGAAAGAAGACCCAAACCGGCCTGATCAATAGTTACATTTGCCATCCATATTCATCGCCCTCCCGCATTGATGTCATACTGAAAGTTGATTCCCAAAAGTGAGATGAGGTTATTTTGTTTTTATTATTTTTATTTTTATTTTTATTTTTATTCCTTGCCCACCCATAGTGCCCCCCTCCCCCTGGATCCCACCCCTCCCACAGCCCCGTGCGTGCCCCTAATCCCTTGAGGAACCCTCCCTTAAAGATGGGTGAACCCATTAGGTCACGCTCACCTCGGGTTTAAGAAAGAAAAAGAGAAAATAATGTACTGGAGAAAAAGATTGGAGGCAGGATAAGAAAAAGAGGGTGTTACGAAGGATATACTATCCTGTGGAGAGGCCCTCGCTTGTTTAGATGAAAAACCTCATTTTGCCTGCTCTGCCCCCCTTAATCCAACCATGAAGTGGTCTACTTCTTCGACTGTGTGGAATAGGTGCATCTGATTGTTATGCATGGTGCGCAACTGAGCCGGAAATTTTAATTGTACCTTAACACCCAGAGACCTCAATTCCTCCATTCTACTGCCCATTTCCCACTGCCTTGTAGCCGTTATGTGAGAAATGTCAGACCTTATTTGAAAGGTAAATGAATCCGAACCATTGGGGGAAAAAGTTAAGGAACCCTCCTTGAGACCAAGTGATAAAACTAGATCTTTTACTGAGTATGAGAGGAAGTTGACCAAAATCTTCCGGGGTTTCAGTCTTTTCGGATTTTTCCTGTAGGGGTCCCGGTGAATTCTTTGGATTTCTGACATCAAATCAATGTCAGACTGATCTTTCAGAACAGTCCCCTTTAAGATTGAGATGACAAACCCCTTTAAGTCTGAACCTTCCAAGTTCTCGGGAATATTGAGGAGCCTTAGGTTATTCTTCCTTGAGTGATTTTCCAACCTTTCGATGTCGTCTTTCAGAACCTTTTGTTGTAAGGCTAACTTCCCTACTTCCTTTGCGGCCTCACTTATGTTTTCTTTAATGCCAGGTATTTCTGCTTCGAGAAGGTCCGTCCTTGCAACCACCTCGTCGAGCCTCTGGGCCAGAGCCTCACAAGAAGCCTTGATCGCCGCCTGATTGGCTTCGGAAACAGAGAACCTCCCCGCGAGCTCTGCTTGGTTTAGTTCTGAGACCTTAAATCCACTAAGCATCTCCTTCTTCATGGTGATTAATATATCCGACAGAGATCGCACTTCGGAGCCCTCTGCTGCTTCCGAGTTTCCCGCTATGAGACACTGGTGCTAGAGGAGGGGAGTAGGATGTGAGGAACATGGCGGCCGGCAGCTAACGGTCACGGCCGCACTCACCTCGGGCCTTCACGGGATGAGGAGGAAAGAAGGGAGGTAGGAGAGGCATTCCGGGGTCCGGTGAGCTGTTTTCTTTCCCTGCTGATGCGCGTGCAGTTTATGGCAAGTCTCCCTCTGTTCCGATCGCCCGGACTCGATGGGCCTCAGCAGTCAGTCTCTCGGCTGGAGATGGGAGGAGGCAGCGAGGCTCCGTAGGCGCCGGGTCCTTGCCTGCCTTTGGTTCCGGATCTCGGGGGCAGTGTCAGCACAAGCAGCGGTGACGCCGGAGCAACAGAAGGGTCCCTATTGAAAGCTCTTCGAGCAGTCAGCTGAGATATCAAAGGCGAGAGCTGCATGTCATCCTGCAGAAGAAAATAGAGGTGTAATTCAAGCACCAGTGGGGGTTGAGTCTCCGGTAAGGCGCAACAACAGAGTTTTAAGCTTGGTGGGCTCGGTCCCGGCGTTCTGGGGAGGTGCATTGACATTCTGAGTAAGTGTATGGAGGTGAATGAAGGTGGTTATACAAATGGTATTGTTTCTCCTCCTAGAGTGGGTCGCTATACTCCAAGAACAAGAGCTGCTTACTCTCAGCGGAATCTAGAGGCCACACACGTCTCTGCAACCCAAAAAAAGACATCCATTATTAACTTAACTAAAGCAAAGTTAAGGAGGTCTGGGGCTAGATTCGGGGAGAGCGACGAAGAGGAGGAGGAATTAAAACAGAGAGGAGTTTTCAAAACTAAAATTAGAGTAAAAAAGAAACCCGCACTTACCTCAAAAATCACCCCCTCATTAAAAACCTACTATAGAGTCATGGCTACCACAGTGGAACCCAATCAAACCACGGAAGAGACCCTTGAAGATACGGAGGGGTTTTTCTCTAAGGTAAAAACCAAGTCTAAACAGTCTAAACTGAAATTAGCTGTAAGCGACGGGGGAACTTCCTCCCCCGTGACCCCATTTTCTCAATGCAAACAAAGGGGGGCTAAGCAATCCACTAAGCGGCCCACCGGGTCTCCAACTGACTCCCCAGTGCTCAAGGCCCCTCAACAGGATGTAACCCTCTCCAATAGGTTCAACGTTTTGGGACTACAGGATGAGGAAGAACTTGCACCGTTTAAAGATCCCCCCGGAAATTCCTTAATGCAAAGCGTAATCTTATAAACTACAAGAAACTCAGTGGTGAAACTCCAGATAAGCTAAAATTGTACTATTTTGCACTTCTCCAACTCTTTAAACCATGACATAGTGAAATTGAATTACTTGGAGACTTTAACTGCTACGAAGATTCTTTTAATGCATGTAAACATAGCATTGCATGGACAATTTTTCCTACATATTTAAAAATGTTGAATGATGAAGTTGAACAGGAAAAGACTATTACAGCTGAAATAGCTAATGAAAGTTCTGAAGATAGTCAAAGTAGTGGTCCATGTAGTCAAGATCCTCTTGGACAACCAATACTGGAAAACGAAGCAGAGATTGCAATGCATGAAGTCGAAATTGCAATGCAACAAGCACACAAGGAGAATATTACATTGGAAAACTTAAAAGAAGGAGAGGAGTTGGCCTAACAGCTAGAGCGCTCGACCTCAGACCTGGGGAACTAGGTTTGAGTCTCGGTAACGACGCTGAACATCCTGTGATTCTGGGCAAATCACTTAATCTCCCCGTGCTTAACAAACAAACAAATGAATGTGTGTCCTCATGTAACGTAACTGGTGCTATGTAAAGCGCTCTGATACCTGATTGGATTTGGGTCAAGTTTGCGCTATATAAAACTCTGCAAAAAAAAATAAATAGAACATGGTTTGTTACATAAAAAAAAGAATGCGTGTGTTCATCTTTTAAACCTCTTCTGATGTACATTAGTGGTCAAGCTGGGACAGGTAAAAGTTTTTTAATTAAAGTTTTGACCAGTTATCTTCAAAAAACTACTCGTTCACATTTATGTTGTGGGGTAACAGCTCCAACTCGATTAGCTGCACACAATGTTTAAGGAGTTGCTTTGCATAGATCACTGATGTCACCAGTTGAGCATGATAATAAATTAGAATATCAGAAGTTGTCTGGAGAAGCTTCTTATGAAGTGTCAAGAGTGCTGAAGAAAATGAAACTTTTAATTATTGATGAGGTGAGCATGGTCTCAAACTTAATGCTTGCTTTTGTACATTTAAGAATGCAACAGGTATTAAAAACAGATCACAACATTCTCTTTGGAGGAAAACATGTAATTGTATTTGGAGATCTGCTAAAACTAACCCCTGTAAAAGGAGAACCAGTGTTTAAAACTCTTCTACATGAAGAAACTAAGAAATCTTTGGGAAGTATTGGAAATGTGAATTTGTGGTTACATTTTGAATATAAGGAACTCACTCAGAATATGTGACAAGCAAGAGATGAAGATTATGCAAATATTCTAAAAGATATAAGAATTGGTGTTCTAAGCAAACATGGTAAACAAGCTTTTCAAAGTTGTCTACTAAAGAACTTGTTTACAAATGAAAACACACCAGCAAAAGTAATGTACAAGAAAATGAAATAAAAAAAGTCTATAGTTTGCTAAATGCCTACAGTGGAATCAAGAAATAGTTCACATTGAAGCTATTGATAAAATTAAGCATCAAGGAATAACAATTCTTCTTTCAGAAAAACAACATACTAAATTGGATTCTTTGGAAAAGTCTGTATCAAAAACTGCTGTCTTAGAAAAAATGTAGATGTAGGTTTAAACTGTCGGGTAATTTTGAAGCGTAATATGAATGTAGAAGAAGGTTTAGTGAATGGAGCAATGGGGAAAGTTGTTGATTTTGTGAAATATCAAAATAGAAATGGAATTGAATTCTTGAAAGTTAAATTTGATCAGAATACAGAGGTTAGACAGATTGCGCGTTCTGCTGCACGTTTTTTGCTTGTAAAAGACTTGTGTGTTCGTAGAAAACAATTTCCCTTCTGTTTAGCATATGCAATAACTATTCAGAAATCTCAATGTTTAAGTGTAGATAATGCTTTGGTAAATGTAGGAAGAACTGTGTTTAAAGAGGGAATGGTATATGTTGCATGATCTTGAGTTAGAACATTGTCTGGTCTGTATTTAATTGATTTTGATGAGAACAAGATTAGTGCAGATGTTAATTGTGTAAGAGAATATAATCGTTTGAGAAGGTTTTATGTTCCAAGTTTAGGTGAATATCTTATTTATGAGAAACATGTTGTGTGTTCAAAATGCAAACATGTTGAAGAATCAACTATGGTTGAATAGCAGAAACAAAATCAAGAGAAAAGAAAAGATGTAAAGAAGCAGAAAATACAATCAAGTGATGATGTTGTCGGTTACTAATTAGAAAATGCTTCTGGTGTCAACTGCTATGGTAATATTTTTCTAAACGTTATATTTTATCTTGAAGATGTTTATGGTGAAATTATGGAAAGTCAGAAAAAAAGATTATGTTCGATACTTTATACTTTATTTCAAGAATTGAGAACTGATAGAAGTAAGATCCATTCTGCTTCTGGTATTCGGCAACTGTTGGATACATGTACTGGATCTTTAACGTTCAGTGCTAATATACAACAAGATGCACAAGAATTTCTGATGGTTATGCTTGGAGTACTAGACGATGAAGGAATTCAGATTGAGAGTTTATTTGGACTCTGTTACAAATGGGAACATAAATGTAAACAGTGTTCATTAATAGTGTTCATTAACTTCAAGCACTATAGTTGACAGAGAACGATTTCTATATTTAACAATACCTGACTGCAAATCTGTACCATTTTCCAAATTAGTAAAATAATCTGATCACAAGATGATCTGTTCTCATTGTAAATCAACAATGCTATCTACATTTTGCCTACAAAGATATGGAAAATATTTGATAATAATGCTGCAACCAAAATAAAGAATCTATTTCTGGAAGAACTTTTGCAACAGTTGCTTTTGTTTTCCATGCTAGAAGTACTACCACAAGTGGACATTATAATGGTTGGTGTCACTGCAATAATGCACACTTGGAAATGAAACCGAGATTGCCTTATCAATTACCCAACTCATACTCAGGGACATCTTAAGGATTTGGGGGGCCCTGGGCCAAACATATTTTGGGGGCCCCTGTTCAGAACAGCTTTGAATTTATGATCCAATTTGAGCCCCTGTTTCCCACGCAGTTTCCGCTTCCTCAGCTGCATTAGCGATCCAGTTTGCATCATAGGCATTAGCCTATATATTCCTGATGCAAACAGACGCGTGCAGCTGACAGCAGTAGTATTTAGTGTTTCCTGCCCTGCTACTAGGTTTTTAATACTTTTTAAATTGTATATTGTGGCTGAATTACTCTGTGCTTTTTAACAATTTCCTCTATCTACGCGCACTTGCACTTTACTTGATTCTGCTTGCCTGCACCTCCTTAGCTGCTCCGATTCGCATCTCGCTTTTTCTCCAGTCCTGGTCTGCCGTGGCTGATACGCCGATTGTGCGGAGGGCTGGGGCTACTATCGGGCTCCCCCCTTCCGCCCACGTAGTCTCCGCTTCATCAGCTGCGTTAGCGGTCCAGTTTCATCAAAGGCATTAGCCTGTATATTCCCGATGCAAACAGACGTGTGCCTTCGGCGCGCCGCTGGTGTGCCAAAGGCAAGGCCCTCTGCACCCGTCAGCATCCCGGAGGCGTCTGGCTCTGGCCATGCTGCCCAGTTCCCCTCCGGTGAGCTTCTTCCACAATATTACAATAGGGAAAAACCGCTTAGCCTTAGGCGGCTACCATTATGTCAGTGTACAGCCGCTGATCCGAGCTTGGAGGTAGACTTTCGATTTAATAAGTGCAACTAGTCTCTCCTCCAGCCTAGGAAACTCGCACCCAAGATCCTCCCACGCAACAATAAGTGTAAAAACAATAAGAAAACAGAGGACTTAAAGGCCACCCTTTTAAATTGTCGTTCTATGCAAATGCATGAACCACACATTTATGACCTACTTTTAGACAAACAGCCTGATCTTTTATTTCTCACTGAGACCTGGCTGTCTGTAGCCTCCAACCCTACTATCACTTTGGCCATCCCTACGGGTTACATAACCCTTAGGAGAGACCGACAAAGTCGGAAGGGGGCCGGTGTCACCATAATTTGCAATTAAAAACTAGACTGCTCTCCCATACCAATGGAAAACATCGAGGGTGCAGAGTCCTTAGGCTTCTGCTGTACCTTATCCCACCATCATAGCATAGCTGTTTTTATGATTTATAGACCTCTCGGTGCAATTGGAAATGTTATTACTACACTTAATACAGCCACCACCTCCCTGGCCTTAAAATACAACAACTGCCTTATTCTGGGAGATTTCAATATGTATATGGACAATGGAAAACACCCTCAAACAATTTCCTTGTTTGGGACGCTGCAGGCCTGCAACATGTTTCCATCTATTTCTTCGGCCACCCATGAGAAGGGCCATAATCTTTCACAACTTTGACATATAAGCAAGCCTACCTCTTCCCATTACCTGGTCTGACCACCTCCTATTAAAATGTAACAACAAAGCAACCAACAGCAGACCAAGGTCAAGCACTTAAGTTCAATTATTTGTGCAAATTTAGAGTGAGTGCAACGTCTTCCAGCATCTGCTGTTGGAAGATGCTATTTAAACACGAGAGTTCATAGAAAAAGAGAGGGAAGGTGCACTTCATCAATAGTTGTAGTAAATAGACACTTGTAGTTCAGAAGTCTTTTTTTCGTTTTCTTTATTATTCGAAGTTGATTGACACAGAAACGGCACACAGCCAACGCGTTTCGTTCCCTTGTGCCTTGGGAACTTCGTCAGGGCAATATGATTTCAAATGATATTTGCGGGAAGAACCCCTCAGTCCATGTGATATGAATCCTTATATTTCCAAAGGATTCTTACGTACAACCAAAACCCGCAAATGAGACCTTAGTAGGTGACTCCGTGTTGAATGCCGACATTCAACACGGAAAGCAGTGACGGTGACACTTGTCCAAATACAGATAATTCTTGGGATAATTCCCGCACACTCAGAACTGCCCAATAACCAAAGTGTCCTTATATTGGATGTTTCTTTTACACCTACTAAGGTCTCATTTGCGGGTTTTGGTTGTACGTAAGAATCCTTTGGAAATATAAGGATTCATATCACATGGACTGAGGGGTTCTTCCCGCAAATATCATTTGAAATCATATTGCCCTGACGAAGTTCCCAAGGCACAAGGGAACGAAACGCGTTGGCTGTGTGCCGTTTCTGTGTCAATCAACTTCGAATAATAAAGAAAACGAAAAAAAGACTTCTGAACTACAAGTGTCTATTTACTACAACTATTGATGAAGTGCACCTTCCCTCTCTTTTTCTATGAACTCCTATTAAAATGTGTCATTCCCAACTCTGCCACAGCCCCTCGGGCTAACACAGGGCAGAGGGTCCCTAATTACAGGACGTTCCATAAAATATCCATCCCGATTTTAGCAGATGTCCTCGGTTGTTCCTCACCGGAGCTGTCTGGCTGCCCCGACTCGGACACCCTCTCAATAGATTCATGTCTCCTTACCAACATTGGTACAGTGGTACCGGTTCTTTCCCGCTCCTCAAAGAGGTCGGCCTCACCAGCTCCATGGTTTAACGGTTCCCTCAGATCTAGCAAAAGAAATTGTAGAAAAATGGAACGGAAATGGCGTAACTCCTATCTACCTGAGGACAGGAAGGTGTATAAAGACACCTTAAAAGCTCATTACATTGTTGTGAAGGCAACCAAGAAAAACTTCTTTAAAACCAAAATAGAAAATGCCCAAAATGAGAGTAAGGAAATCTTTAGCATAGTTAAATCCTTTACCGTCCCGAAAGCAGGCACAAAGGAAGGGCCATGTACGGAAGAATGGTCTAAGCAAATAGCTCAATTCTTCCACAAAAAGATCTCCGTGATCCAACAAGCCTTCAGTAACATTTCAGAGGAAGAACTGACCTTCTACCTTAGTTCCAATAGCAAATTTCACCTCTTGGTCCTCCATCTTCACTAGTTTTCCCTGAGTTTTAGCTTGAAGAGTCACTGACCCTTCTCCAAACTTTTAAGTCTGGCTCTCCTACCGACCCATGTCCAGCGAATATCCTGAACCTATTAGCTCTCACCATAAACCCCACGGTAAACCAGCTCTTTAATGCTTCCCTCTCCTCAGGCAACATGCCGAAATTATGGAAGAATGCTAAGATTCTTCCACTGATAAAAATGGCTAACGCCAAACTGACGGACCCTGACAACTACAGGCCAATCTTCCTGCCCTCTCCAAAGTATTAGAAAAGCATGTAAACAAGGCCCTCCAAAAACACATTGATGATGGGAAGCGCCTTCATGAGTCCCAATCCGGTTTTAGGGCTAACTTCTTGGCAAATAGATCTCAGGACATCTGGCTCCCACCTTTCTCATCCCCGGTTCCGGCCATGAATGTAGGTGTCGCTCAGGGCTCCATTGTCAGTCCTACCCTTTTTAATATATATCTATCCCCCCTTGCATTTCTGGTAGAGGAAGAGAGCGTCAAAATTGGTTCCTATGCTGATGACACTCAGCTGATTTTTACATGTGAAAAAGGAACTGACTTTGACGGTGCAATGATTAGGTCTTGCCTCACAAAGGTTTTTAACTGGCTTAAGATCAATCAGCTGAAGTGCAATCCTGACAAAACTGAAGTAATCCAGAAATGCCTGACTGGAGCTCTTGGTGGCCAAAAGATCTGCTGCCCCCGCCCGCGGAAAAGGAGAAAGTCAAAAACGTAGGAATTGTCATAGACAAGACACTCTCCATGCGCTTTCCAATCCAAAATCTACCTGAAGCTTGCTTTGGCATACTCCGGATGCTAAAAAAATTCCTGCCACTGTTACCGCATGAAAGTAGAAAGATCGTGGTGCAGGCTCTGGTGACATCAAAGCTTGACTATGTCAACAGCTTGTACCTCGGTCTTCCCAAAGCCCTTATCCAGCGCCTACAAGTAGTACAAAACGTGACCAGAGCCATCCTGAGACCTAAACCCAGATGTAGTATGAACCCTATTCTTAAGTCTCTACACTGGCTCCGCATAAAAGAACGGATCAACTTCAAAGCGATGACCATCTCCTTTAAAGCTTTCCACAGCTTAGGAGCCGGCTACCTAAATAAGCGCGTTAATCACTGCACAACATCTAGACCCCTAAGATCTTCCAATGCCTACCTGGCCATCGTGCCTAACATATGCCGTGCTCGCACTTGAGGCAGATCCCTCTGCTTTCTAGGCGCAAAATTGTGGAATAGACTCCCTGAGTCTCTGAGACTAACCACAGACCTACTCTCTTTCAGGAAGAACTTAAAAACCAGTCTTTTTAATAACTGATGGGTCTTTTACGCACGTTTTCCTCCCGCTGTCATGTGCCAAGACACTCTAGTCTGAGTGGCTGCACGCTTTATTAAATACATTATCTTATTTAATTTCATTAGGTCCCTGACAGTGCAAAGGAACACTCGTCCAAATTCTAAGGACCTTACTGAGGAGAGGTGTGGCTCACTGGTTAGAGGCGGCAGATCCATAAGCAGAGAATCGGCCAGGGACCAGGCTTCAATTCCCGACGCGGCAGGGTCGTGGACCAGGGTCAAAACGGACTCGATAATTCTCGCCTCGGTACCTACTCTAACCAGGAACACACTCGGCAACTCTGGGCATTAGCTTGCCTCATCTCCACAATGGCCCCCCACATTCGCTGGGGATGCCTGGTTTCACCTTGGAGATACCCTGTAGGGACCATCTCACAGGGATAGCCAGGACGGGTTCCCCAGCGGTCTACAGCGCCAGGACGCCTCAGGGCAGCAGTGCGCTTTACAAGACACATACATTTACATTTACATTTACTTATGAGGCCTTGTTTCACTTTTATGCCGCCGGTGCGTCACTTTTTGTGATGCACCGGCAGCGAAAACAAGCATTGGCATAGCCAATAGGTCTCGCTTTTGGGACCTTATAAGTGTTTAGCCATGCAACAGTTGCATAACTAAACACTTATAAGGTCCCAAAAGCGAGACCTATTGGCTATGCCAATGCTTGTTTTAACTGCTGCAATCTATTGAAGCCTCACGGAGGACATCAAAGCGGCCGTGCGGCCGCGAAGGTGATCGCGATCGCGATCAAACATCAAAGCGGCTGCGAAAGTGAAAGTAATCTCGGTAAAGCGCGATGCGCGCGCCCGCGCACAGACACTGTAGCTCTAGGCTGGCCTGGTAGCACTTTTTGGAGCCCTCACAAAATGTCTCGCCAGACCAGCGCATGCACTGGGTCAGGCGAGACCTAAAAATGTGCCATGTTGCACCCTATTTACAAAGTGACCCATCTAGGCAGATGCGTCACTTTGTAAAGCCCTGCACCACATTATACCTGTGCCAGGTATAATGTATGCAGGGTGGGTGTTCCCCCGCAAAAAGCCTCGTAGAAGTGGCACATTGAAATCTATGAGAACTCAGTGCGCCACTTCTAGGAGGCCATTGCGTCAATATCTTACACCTGCCTCACAGCAGGTGTAAGACTGATGCAGGCCCTTTCACATGGGGCTTGCCCCATGTGAAAGGACACATTGCTGGACTTGCGTCTATTTACAGACACACCCCAGCAATGCATCACTTTTGCGCCTACAGATACGCCAGAAATACTGACGTATCTGTAACTCCTTGTGACATGATGCGACATACTGTAAATATGTCGCATCCGTCACGTCGCAAGGAGGGTGCACTAAGAAGTGACGCATCCCTGTTTTCACACAGCGATGCATCACTTCTCATAAATAAGGCCCTAAATGTGTTTACATCTAATATTCAGGGATAGGTATGCGTGTTTTCAATATTGTAACACAGCAGCAGCACACCAATATTACTGCAAATAATCTCTGTGACGTCCTTCCATTTCTTATGTGTTAGGCCTTGTTTTGATCTAAAAGAAACTTTTTTTCTGTATACTGCATGAAACATAAACACAACATTTCTCAGCAAAATGGCTGTACTAGACTATCACACATCAGGCACATAAAACATAAATTAAAGGAAAACTGTATTTAAAACAATCCGTTTAAGAAATAATCAAGGTCATTAGGGCAAAACTCTGGAGAACGGAGCTGACTCTGTCAGGGGGCCCCCTTAAAGGCTGGGGCCCTGGGCCAGAGCCCACTTTGCCCATGCATTAAAACGTCTCTGCTCATACTTGATATTTCTGAATCAAAGATTTTAAATACATCATTCGGCCTAGTGGGAAGGTGTAAAGATACTTTAAGGAATTCATACTGGAGCATTTCAAAGCAAATTTTTTGATACATTATTTGGCGTATTGGGAAAATGTGGACAGAAACTACAGAGTAAAGGTAAGATTTGAAGATTAGAAATAGTATTGGATGTGTTATTTGTGTTGATTTTGTATAATATTTGTGAGAATTAGGGATTTTTTCTTTAACAATCTAGTTTTTTTTTTTTTTCCCTGCTGTTTATGACAAAACTACACTGACATCACTGTGAATAGTGAAGTTAAGTAGAAGCTGATGACAGCAAAAAAAGGGAGAAAAATTGTTTCCTGTATGTTAAATTATTTTGTATTATTTAAAAACTCACTGTAATTTGTGAAATATATTACATTACATAGCAGTTTTGCAGTTTATTTTATGTAGCTGAAAAGTTAGAAAAAACAATACTAATGACAAATAGCACAATAGTAGTTCGATATTTAAAAAACCTTTGAAATTCACAAAAAAAAGTAAGGTTTCAGGGACGTTATAGTTAGAAATAAGTATTTAAAAAACCT
Organism: Triturus cristatus; assembly: GCF_964204655.1. Classification (NCBI taxonomy): domain Eukaryota; kingdom Metazoa; phylum Chordata; class Amphibia; order Caudata; family Salamandridae; genus Triturus; species Triturus cristatus. Next base: position 215,943,595 of record NC_140590.1, read on the forward strand.
TAGAAATTCACTGAAAAAAACATAGGTTTCAGAGACCTTATAGTTACTTGGACATTTGACTCATATAAAACTAGAGAAATTCGCCCGTTATAGTTAGATAATGATGACGTCACATATTACATCACTCATGACATGGTCAGTGACATCACTGATGACATCACTGATTTCTAAGGTTTTTTAAATGCTAATTTCTAACTATAATGTCCCTGAAACCTATGGTAATATATATATATATATATATATATATATATATATATATATATATATATATATATACATATATATATATATATATATATATATATATATATATATATATATATATATATATATATATTACCTACTGGCAGTTGCCAGTAAGTAGTTATAGTTAGGACCTATTTTCCATAGGAAATCTGCAACATTCTATTCCCAATAAGTTTGGATCCGTGGACCCTACACGCACCGTACGTGCACCCTCCCCGAACCGAGCGCGCACCCTCCCGATCGCGTGCTGAATGCTAATTGGCTGTCGAGTGTCTCTCTATATTCGAAACCAGGAACTGTTGGCGGTCATTTTCTGTCTCGGTAGAAGCGAGACTGAAGAAGCAAGGGGAAAAAGTGTGTGCAGTAACCACAGAGGCGGTGGTTAGAGAATAAATCCTTTATTTCTTCAAGATAAAAAGTACACATCCATAGTGTAACCTCCGGCTTCATCAACTGGCAGCATTCACAGAATCTCTCAGTGATGTCATTCTAATGACATCACTGAGTTCTACAGCATTGAATGGATTCTCCACACATCTCCCCCCTTTACAAAGAGTTTACAATAAAATGTCCCAAAAACAACAAACTATACATGTTAAGATTCATAGCAATAACACAACATTCACAAATGATCATTCAAAAGAATTCGGAACATCAATTTTACACAAGTTCCCCATGCTCCATATTTTTCCATCAACAAGAGTTACCACAAAATTCATTACTTTTACCACCTTTTGATGTTTGGAAAACTTACTTTCTCCTTTTTTTACCAAACCCAATCTTTTAGTGATCACCCAGTCACCAACTGCAATTTTTATATCCTTCACTCCTTTTCTCTTGTTGTAATCATCCTTATTTCTTTCTTGAGACTCTCTTACTCTTTCTGCATTTCTTTCTCGATCTACCCAAACCTGATTTTTCTTTTGTAACCATACAGGGGATTCTTTCGTTGCTGGTTCTCTCCCTTTTAAAGCCACAAAAGGTGAAACACCCGTGACAGAGTGTGGAGTTACTCTGTGTGCCCACACCATTTTATCTAACTCTTCTCTCCATCTCAATCCATTACTTAATGATAATTGAATATTGTCCATTATGATACGATTAACTCGCTCAACCAATCCGTTAGCTTGTGGCCTGAATACTGCCACCCTTTCATGCCCAATACCAAGATTTGAAAGAAACTTTGCCATCACCGTGGAAACAAGTTGAACTCCATTATCCATAACTAAGCATTTAGGTATTCCCTCTTCCAAAAATGCGTTCTTTAAGAAATCAATAACAACCACAGACGTAATATGTTCTGCAGGCTTTATCATGAACCACTTACTATGGTAATCAACTAGAACTATTAGAAATCTGCTTCTCATTCCTAGCCTGTTAATAGGACCCAAGAAATCCATTCCCACTTTCTCCCATGGCCGATTAGGAACATCAAGGGATCCCAGAGGAGGTTGACGAATTACTCTGCATTTCTCGCTATTGCAGCATGGCTGACATTCTTTTACAATAGCTTCTACCTCCCTGTCCATTTCAGGCCACCAAAAACTCTGTCTTAACCTTCTTTTGCACATGCTTCTACCTAAGTGTCCTTCGTGTACTAACTACACTAACTTTCCTCTCAACATCTTAGGAGGAACCACACGGTTGCACCTCAAATCTCTGTTCATTTGAATACTTAACTGGTCCTTAACTTTCAGATACTTCTTCAACTCTTCATTCAGAGTAACTTCATCGTTCCAACCATCACGTATAACATTTTTAAGCATCATGTGTTCTTCATTGTTATCTAAGGCTTCATTCCATTCTTCTTGTTTCAAAGCCAAATTTAAATCATTAACATTGTACATAGATTCTACCTCACCCACTAAGAAAGAATCCTCCTCTTATCCCTCAACTGGCATACACGACAAACAATCAGCTATAACATTTTTTTTACCTCTTGCAAACTCAATCGAGAAGTTGTAATCCATGATTGATAAAAGCCCCCAGGATATTCTTAGAGTCACACCACCTGCAAGACCTTTTCCACCTTTAAAAATGTGTACTAAAGGCTTGTGATCTGTTTTAAGAACAAATGGCAAACCCCACAAATAAAATTTAAAATGGTATATTGCCCAACAACAACCTAATGCTTCCTTCTCGATAGCAAAGAGTAAGATCTCTCTGCTCCCTGCAAACGTCTAGATGCAAACCCTAATCACGCTTACTCTCTCCACCGATCTTTGAGTTAATAAAGCACCCAATCCTATATTGCTTGCATCAGTCGTCAAAATTGTTTTCTTAGTCACATCAAAATGGGCTAGAGTAGGAGCACTAACTAATGATAATTAAATTTTTTCAAATGCTGCTTCACATGAAACATTCCAGTCAAACAATACCCCTTTTTTAGCAACATCCTCATAGGTTCGACAATCTCTGAAAACCCTGATATAAATTTTGAGCAGTACTCAGCTAACCCAAGGAACGATTTCAACAAATCCTTATCAGTTGGTTGTGGAGCATCTACAATTGCTTTTATTATAATTTTTTAGGTTTAATTCCTTCAGCAGAGATCTTATGCCTTAGACAGTTCCCTTAAAAACATCGTGCATGATTCTTTGGAACACCGCAGAGGCTGAGGCTAGTCCGAAAGGCATGCGTCGATAACGGTAAGCCCCCAGCGGTGTAACAAAGGAAGTTAAAGCTCGTGACTCAGGATGCAGATTTATCTGGTGATAGGCAGCGGACATGTCTAAGACACTAAATACTTTCCCACCACCCATAACACTTAGCATTTCTGTTATATTTGGCAGCGGTTGTCGATCCACCCATATATTTTGATTCAAGTCTCTTAAATCAATACACAGACGAATTTTATTTCCATCCTTCTGTGCGACAACAATCGGAGAAAGCCACTCCGAAGACTCAATTGGCTCAATAATTTTACACTCCAAGGGTTTGTCAAGCTCCTTTTGTAAGGGTTCCCTCATTAGCAAAGGTATGGACCTAACCTTATGCACTACTGGGAGAGCATTCTTTTTTAAAATAATCCGGTGACTACAATTTTTGAGCATGCCTAAATCATCAGTAAAGACATGTGGAAATGACAACATCAATTTTCCTCCCCAATCTGAACTATCATCTGAAACAAGTAAACTACATTCTTGAGCAGATTCTACAATCATGACTGGTTCTTTAGCATTCGGATCGAGAATGATATTAAGATCTTTTTGATGTCGCCATCCTAAAAGATTTGACCCATCTTCAGTTATATATACTCTACCATGAACACTATTACCTTTGAAAAAGATATCCATCCACAACATCCCTATGATGTTTATTCTTTATCCACCATACCCCACAGCACTTATATCTGAACGTTGTAATTCATTCAAACTTTTCTTTAAATCTTTTAAGTAAACTTCCCTTGAAATTAGTGTAAACAAACTACCTGAGTCTGCTAATACCTTGACTTCCGTTTTTCCTAAAATAATACCGCAATGGGGTTTATCTAATATGTCAGTACTTTCCATTTGTATATTATTATTAGTAACTACTCTAATAATTTCTTTACATTCTGATACATCACATTCATCAATGGAAAGCATTAATTCCTCCCTCACTACCCCCACAGTGCACTATTATGAGGTCAGGGTGTTGGATTTGCATGAAGGATTTCACCAATGGCATCAATTGGTGCCACTTTAACCCTCTCTGTCCAATCCATGTAATGTCTACATTTGGCAAACATAGGTCTTTGTGAATCCCTTTGTTTGCTGCATACCTTTGGCTCCAGAAAATGTAGCTGTGTCCCACAATCCACACTCTAAGCATCTTGTAAGGAGGTCTGGATGCACTCAGATGGTCTCTGTAAATGAAATGGCAGTTTGGAAAGTAAGAAGTTTCTAAAATGGTGGCTAAGATGCACTTTTGAAAAAAGACAAGAAATCATTGGTTGTTTGACAACCTTCTACACTGAAAGGTTGGGTGCATATTTCTGTTTTTTAAACGCATGATTCTTATTGGTTAACAAAAACTGATTGTAAGGAACATTATATATGATAAGCCGATATGTTGAGAAGTCAAGCACACTTGCTGTCTTGATTAGAAACATTGTGTGTGCTGAACTTGTGACCTGTGTGCTCAGTACAGTGTTCCATGACCTGTTTCTATGGTAACGGGCAGAAGGCAGATTGGGGGAAGGGTTGAAGTTTATGTCATTTGGAAAGGGTTGAAATGTTTAACCAATAGAAATGTGTGTTTGCTTTTGAATTTATGTGGGAAGGAATGTGATTTGATGTTTACATGTATATGTGTGGAAAATGAGAGGGACACTTTGCCATTCTTTGGTTCTGCTGACAGGTGCACAATGCAGAGATTCTGTATAAGAAAATCTGGTATGTGACTGATATCTGGTGTGTGACTGATATACTTCTTAATCTACAAAACATCTTGAAAGGTGAGTTATTTAATTGTGAGGGGATGTATGTAGACTATTTTTATTGTAATCAGACTAATGTATTTCTTCTGCTAAAGTGTAGGGAGTACTTTTTTTTCTCTACAATCTTTTTGACAGTGTGTGTGCATGTAGAAACCATTTTGTGATAAGGATTTGTTTTTTTCATGTGTTTGTAGACAGATAACTATGCAGTTTTTATATTTTGGTAGAATTAGAAACCCGTCATTGTTTATGAATTTGTGAAATGAGTTATGTTTCTGCACTAAAATGTAGTACTCCTTGTAGATGAAGAAATGTGTTTTGGTATAGTGCAAGGGATAGTGTTGTTTGTCTAGAATCACACAGAGAGCCTGTGTGCATTTGGGAACCACTGTGAGAGAAGCATTTAGTAACATCTTGCATTTGCTGACAGATAACTCTTTTAAAACCTGTCATGTTGTCAAGTTTTAGTAGCATTAGAAGCCCTGTCTTTGCTTATGCGTTGATTAAATGAGTCAGGCTTTGACACAAAAGTGCACTTTTGAAATATGCACATTGTGTGCAGTTCCCTTACCACTTCCATAGTAGTAAATAAGTTTTGGTAAACTCATAGGGATAGTGGTTATTGTCTAGAATCACACTGTGAGTCTGTGTGCATTTGGGAACCACTGTGAGAGAAGCATTTGGTAACATTGTGTATTTTCTGACAGATAACTCTTTTAAAACGTGTCATGTTGTCAAGTTTCAGTAGTATTAGAAACCAGTCTTTGCTTATGCGTTGTTTAAATGAGTCAGGCTTTGACACAAAAGTGCAGTCTTGAAATATGTACATTGTGTGCAGTTCCCTTACCACTTCCATGGTATTGAATGAGTTTTTGTAAACTCCTAGGGATAGTGGTGCTTGTCTAGAATCACACTGTGAGTCTGTGTGCATTTGGGAACCACTGTGAGAGAAGTGTTTGGTAACATTGTGTATTTGCTGACAAATAACTGTTTTAAAACCTGTCATGTTGTCAAGTTTTAGTAGCATTAGAAGCCAGTCTTTGCTTATGCGTTGATTAAATGAGTCAGGCTTTGACAGTAAAGTACAGTCGAGAAATATGTAGAATGTGTGCAGTTCCCTTACCACTTCACTGTAGTGAATGTGTTTTGGTAAACTCCTAGGGATAGTGGTGCTTGTCTAGAATCACACTGTGCGTCTGTGTGCATTTGGGAACCACTGTGAGAGAAGTGTTTGGTAACATTGTGTATTTGCTGACAAATAACTGTTTTAAAACCTGTCATGTTGTCAAGTTTTAGTAGCATTAGAAGCCAGTCTTTGCTTATGCGTTGATTAAATGTGTCAGGCTTTGACAGTAAAGTACAGTCAAGAAATATGTAGATTGTGTGCAGTTCCCTTACCACTTCCACTGCAGTGAATGAGTTTTGGTAAACTCCTAGGGATAGTGTTGTTTGTCTAGAATCACACTGTGAGTGTGTGTGCATTTGGGAACCACTGTGAGAGAAGCATTTGGTAACCATGTATTTGCTGACAGATAACTATTTTAAAACCTGTCATGTTGTCAAGTTTTAGTAGCATTAGAAGCCAGTCATTGCTTATGCGTTGATTAAATGAGTCAGGCATTGGCACTAAAGTGCAGTTGTGAAATATGTAGATTGTGTGCAGTTCCCTTACCACTTCCACTGTAGTGAATGAGTTTTGGTAAACTCCTAGGGATAGTGGTGCTTGTCTAGAATCACTCTGTGAGTCTGTGTGCATTTGGGAACCACTGTGAGGGAAGCGTTTGGTAACATCGTGTATTTGCTGACAGATAACTGTTTTAAAACCTGAAATGTTGTCAAGTTTAATAGCATTAGAAGCCAGTCTTTGCTTATGTGTTGATTAAATGAGTCAGGCATTGACAGTAAAGTGTAGTAGTGAAATATGTAGATTGTGTGCAGTTCCCTTACCACTTCCACTGTAATGAATGAGTTTTGGTAAACTCCTAGGGATAGTGGTGCTTGTCTAGAATCACACTGTCAGTCTGTGTGCATTTGGGAACCACTGTGAGAGAAGTTTTTGGTAACATCGTGTATTTGCTGACAGATAACTGTTTTAAAACGTGTCATGTTGTCAAGTTTTAGTAGCATTAGAAGACAGTTATGGCTTATGCTTTCATTAAATGAGTCAGGTATTGACACTAAAGTGTAGTTGTGAAATATGTAAATTGTGTGCAGTTCCCTTACCACTTCCACTGTAGTGAATGAGTTTTGGTAAACTCCTAGGGAAAGTGGTTGTTGTCTAGAATCACACGGTGAGTCTGTGTGCATTTGGGAACCACTGTGAGAGAAGCATTTGGTAACATTGTGTATTTGGTGGCAAATAAGTGTTTTAAAACCTGTCATGTTGTCAAGTTTTAGTAGCATTAGAAGCCAGTTTTTGCTTATGCATTGATAAAATGAGTCATGCTTTGACACTAAACTGCAGTACCATGTAGTATTGTCTTCACTGCACCAGAACTGAAAATTTTAAAGTTTTACCCAGGCACTGTCCTAGAAGTAGTCTGATAATTTAGTCAGTTTCTAAGTACTTATGTTGCGAACCATTCATTACCAAATAGACTGCTTCAAATGTCTCTGCAGTATGCATGTAGTTCTCTAACCACCTACACAGTTTTTTTTCACACCTTCAATACCCTAGTCAGTTTCCATATACTTCCAGGAAACACCCTGTCACTCCCTTTGCAGTCCTCTAGTGACCCATTCAGCACCATGTACTAATCCATTCACTTTGCCAAAACCCAAACACTTATAAATTCACCAAGACACTCTCTTTCCAGTACTCTAAATGATTCAGTCACTGCCTAAGTATTCATGCACTGAGCCAGGCCTTAGCACATGGACTGCTTCAAACCCCTATGCACTATGCATGCAGTCTTCTAACCACCTAGACACTTGTCTTTCACACTTTCAATTCCCTAGTCAGTATCCATATAGTCCAACAAACATCCTGTCACTCCCTTTGCACTCTTCTAGTGACCCATTCAGTACCAAGTACTAATCCATTCCCTGCGCCAAAAGCCTACCACTTATAAATTCACCCAGGCACGCTCCTTCCTGTAGTCTAATCATTCAGTCAGTACCCAAGTACTCATGCAGTGAGCCAGGCCTTAGCACATGGGACTGCTTTAAATGCCTATCCAGTATGCATTCAGTCCTCTAATCAGCTACACAGTTGTCTTTCACACCTTCAATTCCCCAGTTAGTATTCATACACTTCTAGCAAACACCCTGTTACTCACCCAGTGTGTCTCCTTTAATACTGTAAATATTCAGTCAGTTAGCATGTAGTCTTTTAGTGAGGTAGGCTTAAGGGCATGAACTGCTTCAAAGTAGTATGCACTATGTATGTAGTTTAGGGCTATAGTTTCTTAGTCAGTTTTTATATAAAATGTGTTTGTACAGTAATGGAATACTGTAAATTTGAAAGTTATTAATGTACATTTATTTGTGATTCTTTTTTGCAGATACTGTTGTTCAACGTTAAAATAGAGAAATATGCCAGAAAAAAAAGAAAAAGAAAAGAACAGAGACAGGAGGATTATTTGAAGAAACATCAACCACAAGTATTGAATGAACAAGATAATGGGGCTAAAAGGAAAAAATCTTCAGGTAAGATCACGAAGCAATTTATTAAAAATGTTTGTAGGAGCAAACAGAATGTAGATAATGCTGCAACGTGAGAGAATTTTTCAAGTAAGAAAAAAAATCAAAATAAGAGGAAAAGTAAAAAAGCAAATGTCCAGTCAAAGGAGATAAAGTATGGTAAAAGAAGACAAAATCAGTATAAGGAATTACGCAAAAAAATATTTTACAAGAGAGTAGTGCATAATTTGCTGAAAGGTGTGAAGAAAAATAAAAAGAGAGCTTTATTTTATAAAAAGAAGAAGCACATTGAAAGCATTGTGGAAAAGGCTTTTGAAGTAAAAAGGAAACTGTTTATTTTAGTGTTAAACAGAATTCAATCACTAGATAAACTAATATATGTAATGAAGGCCAAAAGTAGGAGTAAAAGAGTTATTAATAAAAAAAAATGTTGTGATGTTTTTTTGGGTGAATGGAAACACAGTTCTAGTTCAGAGCCTTTTTTTAATGAAGAGAGTTATTCACTGAGTGAAATATTATTGTACGCAGTTAACACCAGTGGTAGAGGTTATGAGGTTAGTTATGGTTGTCCAATGGTGAAAGAGAAAATGGTTGAAAGAAATGCAAAAGAAGTGATAGCTGATGAAGTTTTAGGGAGACATGCTAAAAACCCTGTGTACACTTGGGATTGCAGTAGTGTTTGTAGTGTACGACAGGAATCTATTGAAAAACTATGTCGTTTTTTACAAGCCTATACTAAAAAAAGTGTAAAACAAAAGATTAAGCTGTTGCAAGGACTAGACCCTTGCAGAGTGAGAAAACATACTGGTTTGCAAGGTCATTCTCTGGCTTGTCTTTCTAGGAAAGTTTGTAAAAGTGTTTTTCACCATTTCAGAATGCTGGCAGTACATCATACTCAAATGCGGAAGTTAGTGAGAAGGTTGTTTTATGCAAAATGTCCAGCACTAAAGTTAAGTGAGTTGAACAGTGCTCTTTTACGTGGGTCAGTTTCAGATGTGAAGCAGGTCTGTGAGGATATTGAGTTTTGTTACTTTGGGCCTCAGCAAGAGAGTGAAGAAACTGACACATTAGTAGAACAAAATGTTGAAGACAATGTAGAACCTATAATTACAGACAAATTTGAGGATGAACTCATAAAGTTTAAGGTAATTTCAGGTGAAAGACCAAATGTTTCTTGTATTTGTTGTCGGCGAAGTCACTATAAATTTCAGACTAGGGTTGTCAATCTGTATTTAAAAAGTGAAATAGAAGATAATGATAAGTGGATGGAATTTGCAACTTATTTGTTGGTAGAGGATTGTTTTGATTTGGGATGTGAGCAGCGTATTTGCAAATATTTTTATAACAAATTAGATGAGAAGAAAATGCCTGCTAGAGCTGTTCATAATAATCTAGAGTTGGTTGCTATTCCTCCAGAGCTGATAGATTTAAATACGTATGAGTCTATTCTGATACAATGTGTTCACCCTTTTCAGGCTATTGTTCGTATGGAGCCCAAAACAAGTAAATTACCTCCATCAGAGTTGCAAAGAGGATTGAAAGGAAGAGTTGTGTATTTACCATTAGATTTAAGGAAAAATATTGAAACTATTGGTGTAGATCATGCAGAAAATGAGCCACTAGTCATTCTAGTTAATGGTGTTTCTACTAAGAATAAGAAAATCTGGCAAGAGTTAATGGATGTTAGAAAAGTGCAAAAGGCATCATTGTATCCGTTAAAAAATAATGAGTACTATAGAAATGTGTTTGTTGGAGAAGAAGAAATAGATTTAGCAGAAGATAGTGAAACATTAAGTGGACAAATTGAAAAAGTGGACATGTCCAGATGTGAAGAGATCTATGAACATTACAGTGTACATCCACTTCATTCCAAACAGGTGATGGGGAATACGATTGAGTTGTTTCAAATAAAAAAAGCAACAGGCAGTCCCATGAGTGTATGGGAAGAGAGCTTGGAAGCTCGTTGTTTCCCGCAGTTGTTTCCAACAGGAAAAGGTGGACGATATGATGAACGTCCTGTGCAGATTCCTGCATCTGAATATCGGACAACAAGATTATATGCAGAAGATCCAAGATTTCGACAATGTATCCCTTATATGTTTCATCTTCTGTTTGAAAGTGACTTGTCTGGACTTTCATATGCAGTAGATCACATTTTAAAAACTGGAATGCATCTTCAAAATGTAACTGCAAAGGATTTTATGGATAAAGTGCATCAGAGAGATGATCATTTAGAATCTCAGTTGATTAATCTGATGGCATGTCAGCGTGGGAGTAATGAATATTGGTACCGTCGACATGGAGAACTGAAATGTATGCTACGGAACTTGGGAACTCCTACATGGTTTGTTACACTAAGCTGTGCTGAGTATGCTTGGGATGATTTACTTGAATTTCTTCGAGAGGCAAATTCCAATATAAAAAATATTGAATACAAGACACCTGGAGAATTGTGCTCTTTGGCTCCTGTCAATGTATGCAGATATTTCAATCATAGATTTAAAGCTATGATGTCTTTCATCTGCAATAAAAAAAATCCTCCTCTTGGAGAAGTTGTGGATTTCTTTTGGAGAAAGGAGTATCAAGCAAGAGTTGCTCCTCACATACAAATGTTGTCAAGGGTCAAAGACACCCCCAAATTTGGAACAGATTCAGATGAAACTGATTTGTCTTTCATTGAAGATTATGCTACATGTGCTCTTCCAAATAGCAGAGAAGAGAAAAACTTAAAACAACAAGTCTTACGATTTCAAAGCCACAGGTGTGGAAAATACTGTAGGCGAAAGTACAAGTCAAAGGATAAGTTCTATTCCAAATGTCGTTTTGGATTTCCACGTCCTGTATTATCCAAAGGAAGAGTGAACAGTTTTATGTCAGCTGTACGACATACCATCACAAGAAAGTCTCCGAAAAACACCTACAACTTAAGAAGAAGCGAAGAATCAAAATACATAAATGACTACAATCCAGTTATTTTATCCGTGTGGAACGCTAACATGGGTATTCAGTATGTTACGGACAATTCCATTGCTGTTGCTCGATATGTAACGTCTTACATTACTAAATCAGAAAAGACTGAATTAAAAGAAATGTGGGAAGACTCTAAGTAAGGAATTATACAGTTTCAGTTTGAATATGTTATCGCATCGTGAAATTGGAGCATATGAATGTTCAGATCGGTTATCATCTGCAAGTCTATATTCCAAAAGTAGAAGAATCATTTGGCGGAGTCTAGGTCTTGCAGGAATGCGAAATCAGGTACTGAAATCTGTTCAAGAAATTGAATATTTAGCAGAAAATGACCCTGAAAGTACAGATATTTTGAAAACTAATATGTTGGACACATACTATCCTAAGAGAAGTCATAATCTTGAGAACATGTGTCTCTATGAAGTGCTGCAAAACTACACTTTTAAACGGAATATTACAGAGAACATCAACGATGAAAAATATGGAGTGATTGGTTCTGAAGGATGTCTGGTGAAACAAAGGAAAGGAAAAGTGATTTATCACAGAAAACTGAGTTGCGACACAGGTGACAAAAGGGAATTTTACTATTTAGCCCTTTTGCAAATGTTCAAACCATGGCGTTCTGAACTGGAATTACTTGGAGATTTTCCCATCTATGATGATTCATTTAATGCTTGTAAAGATAGCATACAATGCAGTGCTTTCGCAAATTATGTCAAAATGTTGAATGATGAAATTGATCAAGAAGCTATAATTGCAGCTGAGATTGCTTGAGACAGTTCTCAAGACAGTCAAAGTTCTGCTGCACTGAGTCAAGATCCACTAGGACAACCAATTGTTGAAAATGAAGCAGCGATTGCAATTAATGAAGTGGAAACAGCAATGTATCAAGCACAAGAAGATGCAATACAGTTAGGAAACTTGGAAGAGCAACTAAATGTTGAAAAGAAAAATATATATCAGCAAGTGAAAGAGCAGATTGACTATGGATTACTTCATGAAAAGAGAGTGTGCTCATGTACATCATTTCAACCTATCCGAATGTATGTGAGTGGTCAAGCTGGAACAGAAAAGAGTTTCTTAATTAAAGTAATTACAAGTTATCTGCAAAAAACAACTGAGTCGCATTTGTCTTGTGTTGTCACTGCTCCAACTGGGTTGGCAGCACATAACATTAAAGGAATTACTTTACATCGTTTACTAATGCTGCCAGTAGAGCATGAGAACAAATTGGAATACCACAAGCTATCTGGAGAAGCTTGTTGTGAAGTTTCAAGAGTGCGGAAGAAAATGAAACTTCGCATTATTGATGAGCTGAGCATGGTTTCAAACTTGATGCTTGCCTTTGTGCATTTAAGAATGCAGCAAATTCTCAAAACAGAGTGTGACGTGTTATTTGGAGGAAAACACGTCATAGTTTTTGGAGATCTACTGCAACTGACACCGGTAAAAGGACAACCGGTATTTAAAACACTTGCCCATGAAGATACCAGAAAGTCTCTTGGCAGTGTTGGTAATGTGAACATTTGGAGTAATTTTGAATACAAAGAACTGGCAACAAATATGCGACAGGCAAATGATGCTGAATATGGAAGTATTCTTCAAGATATAAGAATTGGAATTCTTTCAAAACAAGGGAAAGAAGCTTCGGAGAGACGATTACTTTGCAATGTCTTTCCAAATGAAAATGCAGTTCCTGCAAAAGTGTACATGGAAATTGCTAAAAATAAGTCAGTGATTTGCTTAATGCCAACACTGCGTGAGTGTTCAATATTCAACGAAGAATTATTAAAATTGGAAAATGAAGATATTGTAAAAATTGAAGCCATCGATAAAATACTACATGAAGGAATCACCATTATATTGACGGGTAAGTTGAGATCAAAACTGGATTGTTTCGGGAAAAACAATCTAAAACTGCTGGTTTAGAAAAGCCACTGTGTGCGTGTGTAAACTGTCGGGTAATTTTAAGGCGTAATTTGGATGTAGAGAAAGGTTTAGTTAATGGTGCAATGGGCAAAGTGGTGGATTTTGTGAATTGTCAGCAAAAACGAAGGAATTGAATTTTTAAAAATTAAATTTGATCAGATTGATGAAGTTAAAGAAATTGGTCGTTGTTCAGTTTGTTTTTTGCTTGTTAAAGATGTATATGTCCGTAGGAAACAATTTCCCTGGCATATGCAGTGACTATTCATAAATCGCAAGGATTAAGTGTAGACAGTGCATTGGTGAACATTGGATCTACCGTATTTAAAGAGGGTATGGCATATGTTGCTTTGTCGCGAGTCAGAACATTATCTGGTTTGTTTTTTATTGATTTTGATGAGACAAAGGTTACTGCAGATGCAAACTGTGTAAAAGAGTATAATAGGTTAAGAAGGGTGTATGCTTCAAATTTAGGTCAATATCCTGTATTTGAAAAGCGTATGGTTGGTCGAAAAAGAAGGTTAGAGAATATCTGTTCTGAAGGTATCAAGAAAAGAAAAGAACAAGATAATGTTGTGATTGCAGGTAAAAAGAAATTGGACACTGTTGGAGAGATTGTTGGTTATCAGTTTGAAAATAGTTCTGGTGTCAACTGCTATGCTAATGTAGTGGTCAATGTTGTTTTTTATCTTGAAGGTTTGCAAGAACAAATCATGGAGAATCGGCAAAAAAGATTTTGTTCTCTGTTGCATTCTGTTTATGAAAAATTGACAACAGATAGAAGTAAAATACAATCTGTTTCAGATGTTCGTAATCTTTTGGATGTGTGTTCTGGTTCTACACAATTAACACAAAATATCCAACAAGAGGCTCAGGAATTTTTAATGTATATGCTTACCATTTTTGAAAATGAAGGTGTAGAAATAGAAAATATTTTGGGCCTTTCTTACAAATGGGTACATGATTGTGAAAATTGCATGTATACATGCAGCACCAATGTAGACACTGAGAGATTTCTGTATTTAACATTACCAGACTGTAAATCAGTGTCTTTCAATAAATTAGTTTAAGGTGCAAATCAAAACATGGAGTGTAGCCACTGTAAATCAGAAATGTTATCCACATTATTCTTAACAAAATATGGAAAATACATAATTTTAATGATGCAACGTTGTACAGCTGACGGAAGAAAATTGGATACTTTAATAAAGCCATTTGTAGCAGCACAACTATCAATATCAGGAGGGCTTTTGTAGCAATTGCTATAATTTTCCATAATGGTCCTTCCACAACATCTGGACATTACACTGCCTATCTAAAATGTGACAAAGGCTGGACACTTTGTAATGATGCCCAGTTGGTTTTCAAACAACGTTTGCCTAGTGAATTACCAAATTCCTACCTAATATTTTTAAAGCCAAAGTTTTAAGAAGATAATTCACTCTCTGAGGAATTTATATTATAATTTAATAGGACTACCATTGGACAATTTACATAAAGAAGAAGTGCAAAAATACAATTTGGCCTCAAGGAAAGGAATATTTTTGAATTATGGACTTTTTGGTGGTCATTTATTCAGTGATTATTTTAATGCGGCAACATTTACAGTTTTTATAAGTTAAAGTTATAAAATTGCGTAATCTGTAAGCATTTCATATATGTATGATTTGTATTTTCTGGTATTTTACTGACAATAGTATGTTGTTTTTTTTTAACAATCTTTCTGATTGTTTTTTTTTGCCCGCTGTTAAGTGATGAGTACGATAGAAATCACTATTTCTAGTGAAAATCAATATATTCTGAGAACAGCAAAAAAGGCAAACAAATTACTTTGTGGAAATTATGTTGTGTTGTAAAAAATGTATTATTACATGTTATAATTTTTTTTTTTTCTTTCACAGATCCAAATTTTAAAATAAGCAATTTTTAAGAATTTAGATTTGAATGAAAATATGAAAAAAATGTGTACCATTTTTTATTCCTATTACTGTGAAGGTAAGTTTAACTAAGTCTCAATATGCAGAATGAGGAGGTCTGCAAGAAGCTACAAAGTGGAAACATATTTCTAAAAACACTCTGTTTATACCTATGTAGTTTTGAAATCTGACCATAATCAGATATCATGTGACCTGCAAAAAAAGAGATTTGAGGGGTTCATATTATTTCCTATTTTAGCTATTGAAGGACCGCAATTATTTCAATCATTCTTCTTTGAACATCTTTGCAGACAAAACTCTGTGCTTACTTTTATCATTCGCAAGGAATTTTAAAAACGGAAATATGTCACTTTTTGTAACTTAGTTATTGTGTAAGATACTGTTTCATATTTTCAAAGAGAGGAAAAGGCACTCTAAGCACTTTTTATACTCCATGTAAATACATCCTCATCATGCAGACCACTTTGCGTTGATAGGGTGTTCTATAAGTGTTGTTGTGCATGATTGCACTGAATACTCATAGAACAAGACACTTGTCTAGATTTATCAGAAATCATAAATCTCGATATGTGTGTGAATGGTGCACCATTCTAAAATTGGTGTAGCAAAGCACAACAAGGAGAATTGTTTTAATTCCTCCACATTTTTATATCTTCAATGCATGCTGAAATGTTCAGCATACATTGAAAGAGAAAAATGCATTTTCTCATTGTTTTTGTGCAGGAAGGTGTGTCTTCCTGCAGAAAAACAAACAGCACATGACACAGATATCCTTGCACTACGGTGCAAGGGTGCCTGTGTCACCACATGGCTGCAGTTTAAGCAGCCGTGCAGACAGAAGCATAGATTTGCAACATATTTATATACATATGTTGCATCTCTGTGCTTCGGAAGTACTACATTACACTGCAGTTAAATAGGTTACTGTGTAATGCTGCAGCACTTCCTCATACTTCTGCACTTATACATTCACCATACGCTACTAATGCATTCATTCAGTCAACTACGTACTACAGATACATTCATCTAAACTAACACTAACAAATAAATTTAGCTCTTTTTTTAAACCAGGAAAGTTAGTTCTTACAAGAACTTTTTTTTTCTTCTTTCCTCTTTTATAATTTTTTTAGGGTTTTCTGAACAATTCTTAAATTTTTTGTGTTTTTCTGCAAAAAAACAAAAAAAAACAGGAGAAACCAAACAATGAACTTCAGGGAACAATACAAAAATAAAAAAAAAACTAGCAAATGTGACTTCCTTGGCGGTGCCAGATCAGATCGATCGACTGCTCACCGTAGCACAAAGTCGCATTGCACTTAGTGCAGAGCACTTTTAAAAATTGAAATTGAGGACGGATGTCCAAGGTTTGGGCTGATGGATGCACTCTTGATGTGCTCGGCTGCGATGAGGTGGATGGCGCAGGAGCAGGAGTGTTTCTCATCCGTCGGCACTCTTCTCATGCAAGATTGTTTGGATGAAGGGTCCTCATGTGCTTCATCATACTTGCCGTGCCGCAAGAGTATTTCTTGTTAGGATCCCCTCGCGACAGGACTCTTTTGCAAATCTTGCACGTGACCAAGGTGGCATTGGTCTTATTCTGCCCCTCGGGAAAAGTAAAAAATTTCCACACCACTGAAGAAAAACGTTCTTTGGGTGGTGCTTCCGGCAAAAATTCATCATCAGAAGTATGAGGTGATGCTTGCTGCCCTGAAGCCATTTTGGTTGAAAAAAGTTAGAGCTAAGTGTAAACTTAGTCTAAAAAATCTTCTTCTCTTCAAAGAGATGGTGCTCCGAAGAAGGTCAAAGAAGAATGATTGAAATGGGTGGGGTCTTTCAGTAGTTAGAAGAGGAAGTGTAAGTAACCAATCAAATCTCTTTTTTTGCAGGTCACATGGGATCCGTGCACCCTGCACGTACGCAGCACGCATCCAGTACGCATCCGCGAAATTGAATAAAAAAAGATTGTAGGATTAGATGTAAAAATATATTAGTTTTAAGACTAGTTTAGAGTTTGTCTTCAATTAATATTCACATGAAATACATACATATGTTTTTTTAAATGTTAAATACTTCGCGGGATCCGCGGACCTACCGAGTCATAGACACAGATGACGCATCGCGGAAGCTCGTAAATGTCGCGTTACGTACATCGAACGTGTCGCGTATAGGCTGGGAGTCGCGTACCGGTCGCATGGGAATCATGCTCTAACCACGTACCCGACGCATACCATGCACGGATGTTATCGCGTAGGGATCGAGAACGGTGCGCATAGGGTCCGCGGATCCAAAAACATTGAAAAATATATATAAAATACAGTTTTGAACATATAGTTAAAAAAATATTTTGAAAAATATAAAAAAATATGTTTGAAACACCCATTAAGTTCAAATAATATTTTTTAATTTTTAAAAGAATTAATTGAAAAAATAAGTTTAAAAAATGGTGATAAAAAAGTATTTAAAAAAAAAGATAATTAATGAAATTGACACACTGAATTTGAAAAATATAGTAATCCAATCAAAATCATTAAACATGATATCTTCAGAGATAAGTTATAGATAGGAATTAGCATTTAAAAAACCTTTGAAATTCACTGAAAAACCAAAGGTTTCAGGGGCGTTATAGTTAGGAATTGGCATTTAAAAAACCTTAGAAATTCACGGAAAAAAACATAGGTTTTAGGGGCATTATAGCTAGCTGGACTTTTCACTCGTACAAAACCCTAGAAATTCCCCTGTTATAGTTAGTTCAGCTAACTATAACTCGCGCCCCCGCAATGCACTGCTGATGACTGCTGATGACGTCACATATTACATCACTCATGACATGGTCAGTGACATCACTGATGACATCACTGATGACATCTCAAATTTTTCTCACAATATTCCTGATCTGTTTTTCCTGACGAGAGAATCCTAAAATCAACCGAATGGGTTCCTCTTCTTTTTCTTGGCTCGCTGAAATATCTTTCTGTTTCAACAAATCATGTCTGGCCAGAGACTTAGATTTAATAATGGCAGACTCAATAATTTTTGAGCTGTAACCCCTGTTGAGGAACCTAATTCGACTTTCCCTCTGCTTTATGTTGCATTCTTCCTCCTCACTGCAAATACGTCTAATGCGGAGCATCTCCCCATAGGGGATGCTCTTAATTAGGTGGGGAGGGTGTGTGCTAGAGGCATGAAGTAATTTGTTTCCTGCCGTTGGTTTCCTGTAGAGGGTAGTGCATAACCTATTATTGATTATCTGGATCTCTACATCAAGGAATGTGACTTTTTAATTGCTAATGTTTGAAGTAAAATTCAAATTTAGTGAGTTATCATTTATCATTGAAATGAAAGCTGTGGCGTTATCAACCTCACCGTCCCATACTATAAAAAGATCATCAATATATCGGAGCCAGGAGACTACTTTCTTATTAAAAATCTGTTCATGCTATTGCATGAGGACCAGCTCCTCCCACCATCCCATAAATAAACAGGCATAGCTGGGAGAGAAGCTGGCCCCGATAGCAACGCCCTGTATCTGCTGATACATATTACCATTGAACAGAAACAGGTTATTCTCTAGACAGAATAAGGGCATTTTAAGAAGCATTTTATTGTGGTGAAGGAAATCAATTGGTCTATTCATCAAAAAATATTCTACAGCCTTCATACCATCATTATTTCTAATGCAAGTATATAGCGCAGATACATCAAGTGCTATCATTAAATAGGAGGTTTTCCACACAATGTTCTGCACTTTCCTTAAGAAATCGCTTGTATCTTGTACAAATGATTTCAACCCTTTTACAAAATCTTGCAGAAAAAAGTCAATGTATCTAGACAAATTACCCAATATGCCGTCACACGCTGCAATTATGGGACGTCCTGGTGGTTTATTCATGTCTTTGTGTAGTTTAGGTATGAAATAAATCACTGGAATAGTGGCATTCTCCTTTTTGAGGTATTTAAATTCAACCCGTACTCCTCCATGCTACAAGTTGAGTAAATAGTGTTTCTTGTGTGTCCCTGTATTTTGCATGTGTGACTCTTTTGTAGCACTCAATGGTGTTCAATTGGCTGTGTGCTTCCTCCAAATATTCTTTTAACGGCCACAACACCAAATTACCTCCTTTGTCCAAATTACGTATGATGATTTCATGATTTTCTCTTAATTTTTTAATGAGTTGCCAATATTTTCTCTCATGATTAGTAAATTTCTTTTTGTTGGCCTCATTAATAGCAATGTTGAGTCTTTTAATTTGCGCCACAATCTGTTCATTAATATATATCCCAAAGCAAAGCGGTCTGACAAGCGGAGCACACTTGGGCTGGTGCCAGCGTTAGGGTTTCGACCAAGGACCCTCATAGTATTAAGTCAAGAGAGAAAGAAACACTGCACTCCCATCAGCTTTATCCTGATAACTTATTTTATTTGCCAACACTTATTGCAATAGAGTCACAAACACCACTACACGTTTTGACAATCTGTCTCCTTCCTGGTTGTTTCACATATGTTTTCAATCAGTGCTAATTATCGCCTTTACTTTTATGCAGTTAACAGGTATGCTGAGATATATAATTCCCATTATATTTGTCACCAGTTAGTCATTGCCTTTTTAAAAAAATGATTTGAATATAGTGGCTTACGCTTTCTAATACCCAATATGACTTGTATGGATACTTGTATATTAACTTGCTGAAATACGAGCATTCAAATTCTTTCTTATTATTTCATTGCGTCGGGTTCGGAAATAAATACTTTTAACTTTTTGCCCTTTGCATGCTCACAGTTTTTATTTTGCAATGCCCAGTTGATTTATGCATTGGCACTGAACTTATGCTTGTGCCTCAGGGCACCCAATACATTCAGAAGCCACATCGGTAATTTGGAAACATTCCTACAGGGCAGTTGCTCACCTTTTTCCTGGTGAGACTGCCCTGTTCTTCACAGGGCTGCGCTTGGCCCTTGCTTGGAGTACAGACGCAGGCGATTGGTATCTCCTCGCATCGCATAAAAGTAAAGACGATAATTTAGCACTGATTGAAAACAGATGTGAAACTACCGTGAAGAAGACAGATTGTCGAAATGCGTAGTGGTATCTGTGACTCTATTGCAATAAGTGTTGGCAAATAAAAGAAGTTACAAGGATAACGCAGATGGGAGTACAGCGTTTCTTTTTCTCTTGAATATATATATATATATATATATATATATATACACCTCAATCCTTCTTCGTCAACTTCACACACGAAGCAGGCACAGACTCCACTCAAGTGTGAAGCTTGTTCTATTGATTTTTACATCTCTAGTACAAATGCAAGTACATATATATTTTGGGGGAGTTGGGGGAGAATGCCCCAACTTCCTCAACTCTCTGGCGCAGTCGTGATTGAATATTATCATGTACACAAAACTGCCTTCAGCCCACTTGGGATTTAGTGTATGGACTTCCAGTCCCAGCATGCAGTTTGTAGCTGTACTCGTCTGAGTTTGACTGATTGTTAAATAAAAGGTAGAACGCTGGAAACCATTTTGTCAGCAGTTTCTGTGCAGCAGAGAAACCTAGGATTAAGGGTAGAATACTCAAAACGCGTCAGCTTACAGCAGACGCTGGATGTGCCTGACTCTTCCTTTTCCTCATGAAACGCTGATCAGTGAGTGCGCCCTGCCCTGTGGGTAACGTGTGAAACTGTATGAATACAGCTGACCCGGCTGAGGGGCGCACCACTGTGAAGCAGGCGGCTCTGCTGCTGGAGTTGTTTTCAGCAGAGCAGAACATACAGGCGTAAGATATATTTTGGGAAGTGTTTGTTCTGGGGCAGCCATGATTGAATATTATCATGTACACAAGAACTGCCTTCAGCCCACTTGGGATTTAGTGTATGGACTTCCAGTCCCAGCATGCAGTTTGTAGCTGTACTCACCTGAGATTGATTGATTGTTAAATAAAAGAGAGAACACTAGAAACCATTTTCTCGGCAGTTTCTGTGCAGCAGAGAAACCTAAGATTAAGGGTGGAATACTCGAAACGCATCAGGTTACTGCAGACGCTGGATGTGCCTGACTCGTCCTTTTCCTCATGAAACGCCGATCTGTCAGTGTGCCCTGCCCTGTGGGTAACGTGTGAAACTGTATATATATTCACTGAAAAAACCATAGGTTTCACACATGTTATAGTTAGCTGGAAATTTTACTGATAAAAAACCAATGAAATTCCCCCGTTATAGTTACTGTAGGCAACTATAACTCACGCGACCGCAATCCTCTGCTGATGCTAATACTGTATTTAGACACTTATTTGCCCATGTCTTCTTCCATTAAATTTTAGCTATACATATATTACAAATATGTTTTTTTCATAAAGACACATATGTCATCAGCACAGGATTACGGTCGCGTGAGTTATAGTTGCCTACAGTAACTATAACGGGGGAATTTCATTGGTTTTTTATCAGTAAAATTTCCAGCTAACTATAACATGTGTGAAACCTATGGTTTTTTCAGTGAATTTGCAAGGTTTTTTAAATGCTAATTCCTAACTATAACGTGTGTGAAACCCATGGTTTTTTCAGTGAATTTGTACGGTTTTTTAAATGCAAATTTTTTTTTGACATTTTTTTGTAAAACTATGTATAAAATAATGCATTATGGAAAGGTTTTTTTTTTTAATGCTTTTTTTTCCGTGCACGTACGGTAAGCTGACGGTACGCGCTCCGTGCGTCATAAGTACGGTGCGCGTACATAATAGGATACGCGTACCGTAAGCTGACGCTACGTGCTCAGCACGTCATAAGTACACCGCGCCTACGTGATACGTGCGTGACGTACCTGTACACGCGGAAGCAACGTCGCGTATACGCAGGGGCGTGTAATGCGCATGCGCGAGTGCGTCTTACGTACGCGCTCCGTAAACGCTCCGTAAGCGTCACGTTTGCGCATGCGTACTTGTTTACGAGCGCGTACCGTAAGCTTACGGAGCGCGCACGGTAGGTCATGTGATCCACAAAGAACACTTTTCATTGGTTGAAATTACTTTCATTTCCAGAAACTTCCCACACCACACCCATTCCCCTCATTACTGCTAGAAAGAACATTTTTCATTGGTTGAAAGTACTTTCAGTTCCAGAAACTTCCCACACCACACCCATTCCCCTCATTACTGCTTGAAAGAACACTTTTCATTGGTTGAAAGTACTTTCAGTTCCAGAAATTTCCCACACCCCACCCATTCCCCTCATTACTGCTTGAGATCCCTTAGGAGAAGGAGCTGGATTGACATTGGGATACAATGGCAGAACAGCAGAGCTCTTCTGAGAGTGAGGCCAGCAGCACCACCATGATCCAGAGAAGGAGGAAACAAAATACTTCTTTTGTATGGGAGTATTTTTCTTTTCCAGAGGGGGAGAAAAAGGTGAATGCTCAATTGGTCACTTGCATACTCTGTGGCCGTGTTTTATCTAGAGGAAATCCAAGGAAGAAATATTCCTTTGGAAATCACTCTATGAAAAGACACCTGCAGGATAGACATCCCAGGACCTTTGCTCGTCATACTGGAGAAAACTCTTCAGTAAGTCACCAGAGCCCAACCTCAGATGTTCTGCCGAGTACATCATCGGCAGCTCAGCTGAGCCCTTCCTCTGAGGTGGGAGCATCACTTTCTTTTCCTGTGGACATTAACCCTCGATTTGGGAGGGTTGAAATGAGGTGTACAAGATGTGGTGGTCTTATTGTTTATGGGGAGATCAGTCTTCCCCTTATTAACAATAAGATAGACCAGCATGTTTGTAGACGCTTATAATATTCCCATTCTTTCTTTCCTCTATCCCTGTATTAACCCAACGGCTCTTATAAGAGCCAACCTTACCTCACATATTTTTTTTTTTTTTTTTTAGGCTTTCCTTTTTGCAAATTTTTTTTTGCCGTGCGCGCACGGTACGCGTAATTTCGCGAATTTCGCGGAATTTCGCAGGTTACACCGTGCGCGTACGCTACGCGCATACGGCGATTTTTCGAAAAAAAAATAAATTTCATTTTTGCCCTTGAGGGTCCTTCTGGGACCCCCTGACCAAGGCTAGGGGGTCAGGAACTGTCGAGCCTGCCCCCTTTTCACATTATCCACCTTTTTTATTCGCCCCCCTGACAGTGCGAGTGAGAAAATGGCGGCCGCCGCTTCCTGGTTTCGACCGATTCGAATGTTTACTAAGATCTAACAGCCAAACAGAATCGCGCTCGCGCACAGCACCGTACGCGTACGGTAAGCGCACCGTAAGCGCACCGTAAGCGCACCGTAAGCTGCCACAGATATATATATTGATTTAAATGCTATTTTCTCAGAATCTACTGAACAGATTTACACCAAACCTACAAAAGGCACTTCCTTGACCTGGGGACTACCTCTCTGCCAAATTTCATTAAATTCTGTTCAGCCGTTCGGGCTGTAGCTCTGTCTAAAGGTCCTATGGAAAAATGCATGGGAAAAACGCGTTTTGGGACCCCCCTTTTATCTCAGCCCCCGCTTGACGAATCCCCCCAAAACTTTCAGGGTAGGAGCGGAGCGTAGCGCCCCACCTATTTTGAAAAATTCGCGAGGATTCGTCGACCGGCGCCAAAGTTATTCAAAATAGAATGTTGCGGATTTCCTATGGTAACGTGGTCCTAACTATAACTACCTACTGGCGACCGCCAGTAGGTAATATATATATATATATATATATATATATATATATATATATATATATATATATATATATATATATATATATATATATATATATTCACTGAAAAAAACCATAGGTTTCACACACGTTATAGTTAGGAATTAGCATTTAAAAAACCTTGCAAAATCACTTAAAAAACCATAGGTTTCACACATGTTATAGTTAGCTGGACATTTCACTCGTGAAAAACCATTGAAATTCCCCCGTTATAGTTAGTGCAGGCAACTATAACTCACGCGACCGCAATCCTCTGCTGAAGACGTCAGCCTGAGCAGAAAGCTGCTGTCACCATTTTACGTAATGGAACATGGTCCCTGGGGCTTACAATAAAGAACAACTGTGGTTTAAAGGGTCACGGTAGAGGTACCTGACCCCATGGCTCAAAGATAGGGGTGTTTGTGTGACACTTTATGTGTTCAAAATGTTATAAAAATTTTTTTCCTTTGTGATATTTGTGAATGCCTCACCACACTCATCGCGGCCCTCTGCAACATTGTTATGAATTCACGAATAAAGGTGAAAAAAAAGAAAAAATATTTGTACGGTCTCTCAGACACTAATGCACTAATTCACATACCCCCTCAAGCACTCATGCACCCATTCACAGAACCAGTCAGACACTCGTGCACCCACTCATGGTCTCAACAGATACTCATGCACCCACTCAGAGACCCACTCGCACTCTTACATCAATTCACAGACCCACTCAGACACTCACACCCCATCTCACACACCGACTTGGACACTCTCACTCCCACTCACAGACCCATTCAGACACTCATGCAACCACTCACAGACCCAGACACTCATGCATCAGCTATATGATGGAACAACACATGCCTGAACAACGCATGCCTGAACAACACGGTCTTAACCACGACCACATATTTACCACGTATGCCTTTACCACGTAGTTTTCTGGTGAAGACCTGATTGATAAAGGGACATGTGTACTAAAGATCATACCCGGCTCCAGCCCTGAAAATTGTCCTTTCCCCCTCCAGCCCTGAGCCCTAAAAATTAACCCCATGCCCTAAAAACTACGCAGACAGCAGCACCCCTGCCCTGACCCCTAAAAACTGTCCTCTATATCCATAAAGTACCCCAACCCAGCCCCGTGCTCTGAGTAAAAAAACTGCCCAACCCCATAAAACTTTCCCTTTTCCCTCACCCTGCCCTGATCCCTAAAAACTGTCCCTATGCCCAAAAAACTACCCTAACAGTCCTTTGCCCTGAGACCTAAAAACTGACCCCTACCCTCATAAACTACCCTGACCCAGACCCATCTGTCCTGAGTCCTAATACAGCCCCCAACCCTGACAACTGTCTCTTCCCTGCCCCAACCTGAACCCTACAAACTGGCCCCATGCCCCAATAATTACCCCAGCCCCCAACCTGAGCCCTGAAAACTGTCACTTACACCTGTAAAGTACCCAACCCAGCCCTCCTGCCTTGAACCCAAACACTGCTCCCTGCCTTATAAACAACCCGACCCCCAGAGCCCTAAAAACTCCCTCTAACCCATAAAACTATCCCCACTCCTCTCAAGACCCAGTCCCAGCCCCTTTTACCTCACTGCATCTTTGCCAGATCCTTCCTCTTCCATCTAGACTGTGCATTGCCTTAACCATGCATACGCGTTCTTAAGGCGTATGTGTGGTTAATGTAAGCATGGTTCGGCTTGTAGGGAAACAGCACACCTGGCTGAACCCACATTGTTAAGGCTGTTTCCCTCATGCACCCACTACAAGTCCCACTCAGAGACTCTTGCACACACTCACTGACCCACTCAGACACTTACATATCCACTCATACAAACTCACACCCCCTCACAGACCCAATCAGACACACATGCAACCACTCACAGACCCAATTAGACACTCACACACCCAATCACAGACCCAATCAGACACTCAAACACCCACTCACAGACCTAATCAGGTGCTCACACATCCACCCACAGACACACTCAGACACTCATGCAACCAATCACAAACACAATCGAAAACTCATGCACCCACTCACATATGCACTCAGAGATTCATGCACATACTCACAGATCCACCCAGACACTTGCACACCCACTCACTGACACAATCACACCTTCCAACACCCACTCACAGACACACTCAGACACTCATATAACCATTCACGGACCCAATCAGGATCTGAAGCACCCACTCCCAGACATACTTAGAGACTCATACACACACTCACAGACCCACTTAGACACTCATGCACCAACTCACAGACCACCTCAGAGTCTGACATACCCACTCACAGGCCCAGTTAGAGTCATATATTCATTTACTCACCCACTCAGATGCTCCTACTCCCACGTACTCAATCAAACACTAACACACCCACTCCGAGATCCACTCTCATATACCCATTCAGAGACTCACAAACCAATTTACAGACATACTTAGAGACTCACACATCCACTTACACCCCCTCTCAGATGCTGATGCACCCACTCCCAGACCTACTTAAAGACTCATGTACCCACTCATAGACCCATACAGCCACTCACACACCCACTCACAAACCCATACAGCCACTCGCACACCCATTGAACAATCCATACAATCACTCATTCACCCACTCACACACCCATAGAGCCATTTACACACCCCTGTGATTTGGTGCAGTGCTAAAACTGACAAACTACAATTTTCACCCTTAGCACTACAGCATAGGTCTATAAGTCCCAAATGTTTGAATGTTTTCAAGTTAGTGTGCCTCATGGCACAGAATGCCAATTTATAACACCATGGACCAGGACACAGCTACTTGCTCCACAAATGCTCCTGGTTCCTTAAATGTACCTGCAGATGTGGCTAATGACATAGACGATTAGGACCTTTGCAAGACTAGGTGACCAGGCCCACTTATGATACCCAAAAGGCTCTACATTTTCCAAACTTTCCTTTTTCTGTAGCAAATCAGTCCATATGGGAAATATTAATTCAGGTTCAGTTCCATTAAACAACCATACTAAAACCCCTGAAAAGTATGATTTGTAAAAGCGAAGGTACCATCTGATATTGAGGGTGATCTTCAATATAGAAACCAATCATACAACCCCTTGTTCACCTTACCAATACAGCATAATTGAGAGGTTGCATTCCAATCTCAAGACAAAAGAAACAAAAACGTTATATAGTTAAAAGAATATAATCTCTGTATCTAGCCAAATGTTAGGTAATGTTTTTGTCAGATTCCTTCTTAGTTATGTTGGGCAAGTAAATTTTAAATATGACTAAATTACTGTGTGGTTGGTAATTACATAGTTATATTAGTCTAAAAGGCAGCCTCCTCACATTACCTTTACAAATCTATTGACGTAGTTGATGTTCCATACTTGTGGGTATTGATTATCCGTTTGTTAAATACTTAATCGTTTATTAACAAATAGTACAGCACTGATTTTATACAGCTAGTGCTCAGACTACAGATTCAACAAGTATAGTCGCATAAGTGCACTGCTGTTGAGTCTCAGCACCACTTATATTTTCTGTATGTAAATAAGATACATGCCACAACAGGCCACTTTCTGTATCCTATAGATTGACAATGAAATGATTCTTCCATGTCTATGCCGGTGTTGTGGTCTTTGTGGTTTAACAAACAATATATTGGTGAAACCTATAGAAAAAACTGCAATGTTCTCAGAATAATTATCATGAAATGTTAAAGTTGAGAGAGAAAAGGAGCTTCATTACATTGATTGGATGCCAAGATCAGAACATTTGAAACAAAGTAATAGTGGAATGTTCCCTCATTGGCTTGCAAATGCTATGACATCCTAAACTTTCAGATATTCTGGATTTTCCTGTCTCTCTCACGCCCCCACAGTGTAGTGAACAATCATGCATTACCCTGCAAGTGTTTCATCTGTTTGATTTTCTGTTTTGTGGGGCTCTGCCCCAAATATACAGATTCTGAGTGAGAATGGCTACTTACCCATCCACCCATGTTAAATGGTGACATGTTATTATAGCAGCAGATTAATATTGCATGGGCTCAAGACTCTTAACATGTGTTATTTTGGAGATATTGGCAATTGGCTGTTGAAACCCCCAAATTGCAGTCTCTGACTTTGCTATGTATGTGATCTCAGTATGTGTGATTTACTGATAGTGGGCGAATGGTGGGGTATGTTTGAGTTATGTGCTTGCTGCACAACCTGGTGGTCCTCCAGCAGTTGGCTGTCTTAGTCCATGGTGAGAATGCTAGTTTGCAAAAACTGGTTCCTAAACCCACATCCCTAAAACCAGTTATGGTTAGAAGATGAGGATAAAGCTGAAAACGTACTCCTTTTGTGAGTTGAGGTTTCCTCCTCCTTTAGTGAAACCCACGTATCTGCCCCTTCCTATGTTGCTATTGGTCTCCGAGGTAATGAGAACAGATGTAGAGGGCTGCCTGGCCTGGAATGAATGAAATAATTTGACCAGTAGGATTCTGGTATTTAGAATCTAGGAAAAGTTACAAAAGAAAGAAGCACTTCTTCAGGATTGTGCTACTTTGTATTGTTAGATGTGCATAGTGCTTCTGGTGGTGTAATAGAATTTGAGTAGTCTGACACTTCCAAATGGGACATTTTAAAATGGCAAGCATGTTGGCTTTTTTCTTTGGTCCCATCATGGCTCAAGAGACCAAAAACAAGCATTGGCAAATCCAATAGGTCTCAGCTTTGGGACTAATTAGCTTTGCAAAAGCTTTAGGTTATGCTGTACAGGATCAGCAAAGATACATAAAAAAGGAGAAACTAAACGGCACCATGACACAGCTGCCAGTGGCTGTTTCCTTTTGTAAGCATGGATATGTTTCACCATGGATGTGTGCAACTACAAAGTGACATTGGTACAATCAGAACGCCTTCCAGAGAGCCACGGGACACTCCGGGGTTACTGGGCACAACTGTGGTGGTTGAGACCTTTTACTCCTGATGTCCTGTGGTCTGGGATACTATGGATCCTGAGCAACTCGGCCAAGTACCCCTTCTGGTCTTGACCCTCCGTGGTAACTGTGAACAAGTGGTCAAAGTCTCCCTCAGTGTGGAAAGTGTAGATACAGACTTCTAAAAAGTGACTCATAACTTAAAGAGTGGCCTTTAATGTCAATAAATCAGTGCCCAGTCAAATACTTATTTTCATATTAAAAAGAAGTATTGTATTTCTAATTACATGCATTCAAAGAAGAATTATGGCACTCATAAGCAATAACACAATACCCTTGTTGGTCGGGGCTCTGGTGCTTTACTGACGAATCCCTGTCCCACCTAGTAATGTGGTTGAGGTTATTCCTCATTCACTGTTAGCTGAATCCAGGGAATACTCCCAATTAGCCCATAGTCTACTCCGACTCTTAGAAAGTAGTGAAAAGTGCATTCTGTGCTGCATCACATTTACCAGCTAATTCCCTGTGGCTCTATAGTCCATTAACAAGTGTTATCCCCTCCAGCAACATGGAAGCGTTCAGTGCCTCAGCAGATGCTCCAACCATGAGCATTTGTGATGCTCCAGTCCTGTTTGTTGGAGTTGGTCTGCACACAGGAGGCGCAGCAGCCCCAATCAGGGACAGGCTCTACATGAGCTTACTTGGCCGTCTCTAGCAGCAGTTGGGGGTGCTCGAATGCTTCCTCCTACAAGGTAAGTTCAGCGCTCCCCAACATGGGAGAGGGATTGATCAAAGCACTCCTGATCTCATCCCAGCAATGTGACGATACACTCATGGCACCCACCTAAGTTCAAGGCGGCAGATCAGGGGCAATCCTTGATGCTTATTTCAACCCATGATCACAGAGTTCTGTTCTCGGTGGTAGCCCAAACTTGGTACTGCCAGCCCCTCATGGCATACAGGGTTGCAGCTGCACTTTCAAACAAGGCGCTGGTCCTCATTGCATGGCAGTCTATACCCCAGCAGCCCAGCACCGCCATACAGAGTTGCTGGTGAGGCCCTGCACAGGTCTTAGCGCTTGTCTGCAACAATAGCTTCCACAGTGGCCCCTCCTGGCAGACGGGGAACATGCAATAATGTAGTATGGGCTTCACTCTCTCTGCATGGTACTCAATTCATGGCTATCCCCACAACAGCCCTTCACTGTCAGATAGGGGTCACTGACCTGAATCTGCACATGGTCAGCGACCCGTTTGGTGCAGCAGCCATCTCCTCACATCTCATACCAAGAGTCCTCTCAACAGGGCTTCACACTAGACCTTGCTCCCTCCAGTACTCTCCTCTGCCTCACAGGGCACACTGGTCTTGGGAAGCAGGCAGGCACTGGTGGTAAAGGCTCTAGAGCAGGTGCTCTTAGTTTCCCTGGGTCATGTCCCCTCACCCAGCAGGGAGACTAATCCTAGCCCGACCCAGAAGTCTTCCCTTCCTCAAGCAGCTCATATGGCTGCTTGGCAGATAACACATTTTGTGGTCTCAACCTCCCCTTCTTTTAGTCTATTTCCAAACATCATATATGATTTAGACCTGGGCCTTTGAAGTTTTATGTTGGGGTTATGCTTCTTTTGAAGTGCACACATCTCCTCTCCCTCTTCCTCTTGAAAGGTTGTCTGTCACAACAGGAGAGAATTTGTAGCTGATAGTCCCACAACACAGACCATGGGAGTGACTAGAGTTAATACCTGGCTGTCAGTCACAGTGATATGTGCATCAAAAGGTTACTCTCCGGCACCCAGCCCCTCTCTTTCTGATTCCCCTATCAGTCCCATCTTCTTCCTGAGATGTACTGTTCAGGCCCTTTCAACTTGATCTCTCAATAAATAAAGAGCACCCTTTGAAGTGTTTAGGGGGAATCTCACCCCTTCTACAGTGTGTCTCGCCCAGCTCACAGGAATGCAGCAATACACAAATCTATCCAGAGGGATTTCTCCCCATCCTCATGTCTTCAATAGGCAAGCATAGCCTTTCCAAATGGCACCCAGGATCCTCTATGTAATGCTCCATTACAGGCACACTTGCACTCAGTGCATGTCCCTAGCACACAAGCAGACCAGCACTACTACCTCCATATAAGTGCTACCCCAGGCATATATGCATTCAGCCCACACATTTGCTCTGTGCGCACTGCTCACTGCTGTAGCCTTTCTTTATTGTATTTCATGCCCAGCACACATACAGCCAAGCACACACATTTACTTTGGGTTGCGCTGCACAACACTACACCCTCCATGTATTATACTCCTCACCTACACCTACACCTATACCTATACCTAGAACTACACCAAGGACTTGGAGATCCCTAGGTTCCACATCTTGGCAACTTACACCCTAATGCATCCCTGTACCCAGTAAGAAATTCTGTAAATTCTGCCCTTAACTGGCAAACTGTCACCTGTGTCTACATCATGCACACAGATAGGTGTCAACCCTGGACTCACAGAGAAGAGATTGGCAAACCATCACAACACCTCTGCACTCTCCTTCTGGTGCTTAGGTGTTAACTCAGAGGCTAGCTAAACTCCTTCCAAGGTGCCTAACTTATCTCACTATGCAGCAAGTCAGGAAGGCTCATTGTCTTACTCAACTTCCTCTGCATAGCCATTCACTGTTTTGTCAATATGGAGGTAAGGCTGTAGCCTGTTCACACGGAACAACCTATTGGGTTCCCTTGTGCCACCTGTATCCACCAAGTAGTTTACATCAGACACCATCTGAGCTACTTTGTATGGCCCACATCATATGTCCTCGAAAAACCTCAGACAAACAGATAATTGACAAACTCCAGGAAGAGGAAGTGAGGTCTGATGCAGCTGACCAATGAGAATCAAGAAAAGGAGAGTGATCTCGAAGCCAACTACTTGCAAGTAATGGGCAGGCTCTAAACCATTTTAAGTTTTTTTTTCATTCACAAAAGATGTAGGCAAAACACAGGTCATGCATGCTGCCACAGGTGAGACCTAAAAGGGCTCACAGACTGCCCCTGATACATATGACAGTGTCAGGCTGCCAGTCTGACAGAAGTTTAAGTCCACTGAATGCTTCTTGCCCCTCATAAGACACCATGGGCCAGATGTAGGTAAAAGCACTTTTGCGAGTCCTTATAGCGAATTTAAGGGAATCGCTATTAAGGACTCGCAAAATGCCATGTAGGTAGGAATCTCATATTTTTTGCGATTCCATAATATTCCTTAATTGTGAATAGCAAATTGTGATTAGCAATCAAGGAATACCTTTCCATTCATTCCTATGGGCCAAGAGGCCCATTGGAATGAATGGGAATTGTGCACGCAATTTGCGAGTACCCAATAGGTACTCGCAAATTGCGTGCACAATTTTAAGGGTGCAAGGGTCCAGAGGGACACCATGTTGCACCCCTGAAATGTGCATGTGTGCACATGTGGCACACATATATGCCCTAAGGGCATGAATGTGTGCCACATGGCACTTTCTAAAAAAGCAAAAAAGTGCTGTTTTAAAGGAAATCACAAATTACCACCAACTTGAAGTTGGTGGTAATTTTCGATTACTTAAGGCAAAATCGCACTTTCTTTTGTGCTTCTTACATTGCAGTTAAGGAATCACAATTCGCGATTCTTAAAATGCAATTGCAAAATAGCGAATATCAAATTTTGATATTCCTTATTTTGCAAGGGGGTTTTTGTGTGCTACATTGCACACTGCTAATTTGCGATCGCAAACGCTGAAATTCTGTGAATTTCAGCGTTTGTGATTGCAAATTGGCTTCCTACATCTAGCCGCATTTCACTTCCAGATCATCAGATAAAAAAGCAACCCTGCTCGTTGTTCATTGTTGCTCTTATGTATCCTTCATGGAGATTATTGGGTATAATGCATGAGTGTCAGAAATGTTCTCATATAATATCATAGTAAACTCAGCCAAGTATGATCTTCTAGGCATGGATACTGACAAACTTTCTGTCGGGGAACAAAATTACAGTGTGGTTTGTGGCTGAGGGCCACACCGGTAGGGGTGGGGTCAGTGGGGGCGGGGCTAAAATGAAAAAAAATCACACCCGTTTCAAATCATTCGGCAATGCGACAATGCTGTATTACTTTCTGAGACTTGGATGGCAAATTTTGGATTCAAAATATGGTCTTCCAAGATGGAGAATGCAAAGAGTTGTTGCATAAAAGGCCAAGAATGACTGATTGTGTCATACATGCCCTGTGGTCAAATTGTGTTGATGTCATGACGTTGCCCATCCTAATCTTTGCTCTGAATTGTATTTGTTTCCATTACTGTCTGTTTGTTTGTTGGTGGTTTTTGAATGGCTGCAGCTGCTTTAGTTCTCACTCTTAAGTGTGCTGTAGGGCACAGTCTATTTTGACTATCATGGTGATTGTTAGTTTGTGTCTTCCTTTTAATAGAAGCTAGTCATTGACTGGAGCTGCTGTAATAGTGGTTCATGTTAATGAGTTAAAAATTTGATGAACAGCTCCACAAACATGACTGCTGGCGATCAAGCTTTTAACAAGTTTTTGTTTCTTCAAAAACAAAATCCAAAACTGGGATTTAGTTTTTGAAAAAACAAAAACTAATGATCGCAATACAATGGGAGTTTTCTGTCATAGTGCAGGGGTCGAATAAACATTTTTACTGTTCCTTACTGTCTAGTTTTTTTACTGTGGAAAGGGATAGTAAAAAGGGCCCATTCAACTGCCCACTCTAAATCAGGCAGGTGGACAAATGGCCAAACCTTTGATTACCCTTACTCCGTCGGGCATCCAAGGAGTATGTCAGTGACAGAGATGGTGTAGTGTCTGTCACTGACATATCTAATGTCCACCTGACTGTAAATCAGGCAGCAGACCTTCTGTTTGGCAGACAGGGTACCCTGTTGGTGTTGATTTGAAGGATCCTCTCGGCCAGACTCTAAATTAGCTACAAAGTCTCTTTTTGGAGGGAGCAGCTTTTGACTTTATCTATAGTGCTGAGAAGCCCAGAAAGGGAAAAGGTTTATAACAAGTAGTTACAAACACATTATATTTTAAACTTTATATCGACAAATCTTTTTTAAAAGTACTCAGGTCTGAAAAAAGTAGGAATGTTGTTATGGAAATAATTTTAGCAGGGCCAAATAATTTATTAATTACATCTCTGAAAAATATTCTCATAGAAATTACAGAATACAAATTGAAATCAATAGATATAAGTCGATTACACATTATTAGTTTAAATTAACCTAGTACAATCAGAATTTAGGAGAAAGGAAGAGAAACGCAACATGACAGGAAAGTATACAATTAACATAATACTATAAAAAGTTAAATACAAGAAAAGGAAACTAGCCACCCAAGAATAGATTTCTAAGATGCAATGTCATAAATGTACAGCCTATATATTATTGTTAATGCTTATGATGCGTACATTGGGCATTGTTAGACAAATTAATCTACTAAGACCTATAGACAAAGAGATTTACATTTTCCCAGATAAAAGTAGAAAGACCTACTCAAACTTGTACATAGAGGGGGATATTCTCAAGAAAGTGTGATAACTATCACCGAATTTACTTAACGCAACTTTGCACATTGCAGTCTATTGCGGGAAAATAACGCCGTGTCAACGTTGTATTCTCAACCCGGCCGCACCCTGCGATAATCTCACAATAACGTGCCTAATAACCACGTCAACACAAAATTGAGGCCAAAAAAATGCGAATCGTGTCACAAAAATCTGCAATAACCATCGACAGGCCTGCAATTCCAACATGTCATGCGGGAAAATGCACTATAAAAGCACAGAAAAACACAAACAAAATAATACAAACTGCGTAGCACCATGGAGGAAGCAGGAGCAAGTACAGAGGATGACCAGAACCCCACAAGCCCCCAGGAGGACCCACCTGGGACCTCGAGATCCGGAAGGGCAAGGAGAAGAAGACGAGGAAGACGAGGTCAGTCCACAGGAAAACAGGATCATCATCACGGAGGTGACAGAACACCAACAACAACTGTTTGTGACCACCAACGTGCCATTGGCAAACAGAAATGAAATATGGCAGGACATCCTGGACAAGGTGAATGCAGTCAGAGTGAGGAAGAGGACAATTGGAGAGGTCAAGAGGCACTGGAATGATGCAAAGCGCATAACCAAGAAGACACTCGCTGACAACCATCAGGCAGAAATGCAGACTGGAGGTGGTAGCCCAGCGGAACACTAGGAGCTGGATGAGAAGGAGGAAATGGTGTCCACAGTCATCAGTGGGGAGACAGTGGCAGGACTTGGGGGTCCACACACTGCTCGACATGACCTGACACAACAGCACTAGGGTGAGTTCCGAACAGGGACTGGGGACAGGGAGAGATGGGCACAATGGCACACATGCACAAATAAGTACAACACACTGCACACCCACAATGACTCTAGAGCATATCCCTGATCCCCTTGGCACACATACAAACAGCAAGTAGGCGCACATCCAATATGGGCATAAAGGTGTCCCCTCCACCACCAATCCCACAACCAACCCATGCACACGTTCCGCTTGTGCGTAGATACTGGTCAATCCCAACAGGCATAGCAGGAAACTGTGAGATGAGAGTGTACGTGTACAACCTCACATCCCTGATGTAGTTCAAATGCCCACTGTCCAGCATGAAATAGCCAGCTACTCCCAAACAGTCACAATGCACATTGTCATGCTGTCTGTATGTAAGCATGTATAATGCGTCAACATACATGGAACACACTGTCAACCAGCATTTCCCCTTTACATTGCAGTGCGACAATCAACACCTCCTGCAGAGCAGACCAGACATCTCTTCAGTGACTATGAAGAGGGACCCTGGACATTTGCCCTGACACCCTCCAACGGCTCGTGGACAGCCTCTGCAACCCACCCCCAGGAGCAGGGCAGCCTGTTGCATCCAGGAGACCCACCCCCTGCACAGACCACACAGCAGGAAGCACACACCACCACGGATGGCTCCCAGCACCTCACCCGAGAACACATGGCATTCTAAGGCCAGGTGTAAGACTGCCAGAAGGAGGTGGCTAAACAGGTACGGGTGGGGTTTGAACTCATGGCAGCCGTACTCGATTACATACGTGGGTATCCAATTCCCATCAGGGACCACTTACACTCATGAACGGACACACACACACTGCAAAATAGCCACACGCATTTGCACATTTCCAGTACAGAACCACGCCCAGAGCACCGGGACAATCAATCACACCCCTACGCTGGACTTGCCTACGCCTGCTCAGTCCACTCCTCTTACATATGAAGGGGGGACAACAGAGCTACATGTACAAGGCCTTACCCACTGCCTGGGGTGACATGTTTGCGTCTGCTGTACAATGCACAATGTAATGTGGTAGGGCCCGGGGCCATCATGCATATGTAATGAGCACAGGGACACACTTTGATAGTCAGTTGAACTGGATACGGGGTCGTGCGCCCGGCCACTCTTTATTACCAGGGTCACCTAACCAGTGACGACTTTGCTGGATGGGTGTGGGGTGAGTGTGAGCCAGCCATCAGGGAGTGGTTGGTGCTGGCAACAACTTGAACAGTGTTCACCATTAAAGCGGAAACAGAAAACACCAACATAACAAACAACTGCGAAGCATCATGTTGGTAGCTTGAGCAAGTACAGAGGTCACCCAATAATCATCCAAGACATGTTTTTTTTTTTTTTTTTCTCATTCTTGTTGGATCTATTATATTGCACTCCCTTAGGATCTTATTCATAAAAAAATTATCCACCTCTTGAGGATCTAAAAAGAAAAATCTAAAACTGTGATGTGCAAATGTCGCATAATAATAATTTCCAATATTTGGGAGGGATAAACCTCCATCAGCGAAAGGATAATTTAAAGTGCCAAGAGCTAATCTTGGCACCTTATTTATCCATAGAAAAGTAGAAAACATACTGTCTATCTCTCTGTTCTGTATCGCACTAAAAAGAAAATTGAAAAGTGGAAGAATAGACATTCTAATCAGTGCGACTCGCCCGATTATTGACAATGGCAACTGATTCCATCGTTTTAACTGAGACTGTACCTGATTTTAATTATTTACAAAACCCTGTGGTGGATTCTACTAAAAAAGATCGAAGGCAGAATAAACCACAAGTAGGTACTGCATTATTGAGTTGTAAGACAGATTTAGATAGTTTAGACCATTGGCGTTTTAATAATCGGAGTAAACGCGAGTACTCTTGCTACTCAGCAAAGTATAACTCATCATCAAGGCTTGATTTCTTTCTAACCTCCCATAATCTGGAAGTTAGTAAATACGAGCATATAGCAAATACCTTCTCAGATCACGTACTCATTAAAATGGAAGTTCTTCTAGGGAAGAAAGATGAAGTATTTAAAAGGTGGTATTTTAATAAATTTAACTTAGCAGATGAGCAATGGTGTACAGATTTAGGGAAAGAGATTGGCTCGTTCTTCTCTATAAATAAAGATTCTGTCAAGTTTCCACTGGTTTCCTCTCCTCAGGATGACGCTGAAGCTCTAAGGGGTCCACCTCCCATCTGCCCCTAGTCCGGCGGATGTGTAATACACTCGGACGAAGGGGGCAGGTGAGCGAGGGAAGGAAGGATAGGAACAACTGGGAGGGAGATCTGAAAGACAGACAGACACACAATGAGTGATGGCCTTCTCTACCCTTTTCCCCTGGTTCCCTTTTGTGTAACAGCCCTCTTACCGGACGTCTCCGCCCGTCTGGATGTTGGGAGTTCATGGAGGGTCCTCTACACTTATCTTCCAGGCACTGGAACAGGAGGAGAGGGGTGAAACGTCTAGGTATCACCTAGGGTTCTTGAACGCTTCTTCTCTTCCTTTCCGAATGGATGGGAGTATCCAGAACCGTTACGTCACGGAACTGTGCAATCTCGGCAGAGTCGTTCCGTCCCTAGGAAGGGGGGTGATGGTCTGGTCGGGTGTTGGCGCTGCAACTCTAGGCTCCCCAGAACATCGAGCCGAGGAGCGCGATGTTCAGGGAGAGAGGGGGCCCGGAATCCTTGGGCGATACCTGCGGCGTTGCGCTGCTACTCTATGCTCCAGGAGGAGCCGGGAGCAGAGGAGCGAAACCCCAGGCGATGAAGCCCGGAAATCCGTGGGCGATACCTGCGGTGTTGCGCTGCAACTCTATGCTCCAGGAGGAGCCGGGAGCAGAGGAGCGAAACCCCAGGCTATGAAGCCCGGAAATCCGTGGGCGATACCTGCGGCGTTGCACTGTGACTCTAGACTCCAGGATGAGCCGGGAGCCGAGGAGCGAAACCCCAGGCGATGCTGCCCAGAAATCCGTGGGCGATGTCTGACTTAGCGCTCTCACTCAATGTCTGGGTTAGAGCTTGAGCCGAGGAGCAAAGTTTGATCAGCCACCTGCGAGGACTACTCACAGGGTGCTGGGCAAGGAACACGGAGTTTGAGAGGCGTTGCTGGAGACTCTCGGGGTACGTAGTTCTCGCCACGAGAACCGTCAGCTCGTACCTACGAAAACGGAAGGCTTCCCGGAATTGGCCGCTTTTCAGCATTTCCGGCAGCGTGATCTGTCACGTGGGACGGGTACTACCGGGAGTTCTGGGAGATGCAGTTCTCGTTCTCGCCGTGCGGCTCGGCCATTGTCCAGGGGTAGGGAAGACGTGGCACTCAGCGCATCCCCAGCGCGGATCATGACAGCACATCCCCTCTCACCCCTCACGTGGCGCTGAGAGCGGGACAAGGTTTACCCGGACACCGGCGATGGAACGCCACCACCAGGCGAGCAGCCTGGATGGACGAGGCGGGTTCCCAGGAGTTCTCCTCCGGACCGTACCCCTTCCAAGCCAGGAGATACCAGAAGTTGCCTCGAACTTTTTTGGAGTCCAGCACGCGTTGCACCACGTACTCGCGTTCATGATGAACCCATACGGGAGCGGGGAGCTTCCGCATGGGGCTGAGTGATGGTTTGAGCAATGAGAAATGGAAGACCGGGTGAATGCGTAAGTGGGCCGGGAGTTTCAACTGAACCGATACAGGGTTAACGTGTTTCACCACGGGATAGGGACCTATGAACTTCGGATTAAAGACGTTGGGCCGTTTGAATCTAATGTTCTTCGTGGACAGCCATACTCTATCCCCCTTGTGGTACACTGGATTGGGCCTGCGATGTCTGTCGGCTTGGAGTTTGTATCTGGTTTTGGCCATTCGCAGGTTCTCTCGGGCCTTAGTGAGGGTTAAGCGAATTGCAGAAAGTCTGTCCTGCACCTCTGGAACGCTGAGATCAGTGTGAGGGAGTTGGAATGGGATGAAACGTGGATGGTACCCCGAGGAAAGAAAGAAGGGGGTATGTTGCGTGGATGTATGAACGGAGTCATTATAGGCTATCTCGGCCACCCACAGCCAGTCCACCCAGGCGTTCGATGCCTTGTCCACATAACACCGGAGATATTGTTTCAGAGTCTGGTTGAGCCTCTCGGTCTGTCCGTCTGTCTGTGGATGGAAGCTTGTGGACAAGGATGATTGAATGCTCAGTTCGGCACACCAGACCTTCCAAAACCGTGCCGTGAACTGCGACCCTCTGTCCGACACTATGCCGCGAGGAAGGCCATGGAGCTGTACCACGTTCACCAACAGGAGCCTCGCCAGTGCCCCTGCTGTAGGTATTTGTTTACATGCCAGAAAGTGTCCCATTTTGGTAAGGTAGTCTATCACCACCACTATGGCGGTACAGTTCTGGTCTTTGGGCAATCCAACGATGAAGTCCACCGAGATTCTTTCCCACGGCGTCTGGGGTGTAGGAAGTGGACGCAAGAGGCCTTGTTGTTTGCGATGATCCGACTTCATTTGTGAGCAGACGTCACAGCGTTTTACCCATAGCAAAATGTCAAGTCTCACTGATGGCCACCAGAACTGTCTCAGAACTTTCTCAAGGGTTTTCGTTCCTCCCATATGCCCGGCACAGGGTAGTTCATGGCACCACTGGAAAACAAGCTTCCGTAGAGGGAGCGTGGGGATTAGCAGTCTGGAGCCACTCATGGGGACGCCATGTCGTAGGCGCCATTCCTTGTGTCCTTTTAACCAGGAGATCCAAGAGAACGTGGCGACTCCGCGCTTCACTGCGCTCAGAAAGGTGTCGGTTGTCATTCCTCCGACCACTTGACTCGGGGACAGGATAGCCCTTTTGGGTTCCACGGCCTGGATGTTGGTCGTATCTTGTCGGGAGAGGGCATCGGCCTTTTGGTTTTGCGAGCCAGGCTGGTAGGTGACTAGAAAGTGGTATTTAGCGAAGAATAACATCCATCTGCGTTGCCGAGGAGAGAGATGTCGAGCCGATCGCAGGAACTGGAGGTTCCTGTGGTCTGTGAAAACAGTGATTTGATGCTGAGCTCCCATCAGCCAGTGTCGCCATTCCACAAACGCCTCCCGGATCGCAAGAAGTTCTTTCTCGGACACAGAGTAATTGAGTTCGGCGGGGTTCAGCTTCCGGGACATGTAGGCCACGGGGTGGAGGTAGCCGGTGTCTGGATGGCGTTGGGACAGGACCGCTGCCACGGCGACGTCAGATGCATCCGCCTCCACTATGAAGGGGAGCTCGGGCCGTGCGTGTCTTAGGATGGGAGCGGACGTGAAGGCCGTCTTGAGCTGTTCGAACGATCTTTGTGCGTCGGGTGACCAGTGGAACGACACGTTCTTTCGCGTCAGCCTGGTGAGGGGCGAAACCAGGTGAGAGAAGTGGTGAATGAACCGGCGGTAAAAATTTGCAAAGCCAAGGAAGCTTTGGACGTCCTTGACCGACCGTGGCTGGGGCCATCGTTCCACCGCCTGCACCTTTCGGATGGACATGACCTGTCCGGTGGGGGTCAGGTGAACTCCGAGGAATTCCACGGTTGTAACATGAAACTCACATTTGGTGAGTTTACAAAAGAGGCGGTGTGTTTTCAATGCTTGCAGCACGAGCCCCACATGGACGACGTGTTCTTCCTGAGTAGCTGAAAATATCAGGATGTCGTCAATGTACACCACGACAAACCTATCCAGAAAGTCTCGTAGCACCTCATTGAGGAAGAACTGGAAGGCTGCCGGGGCGTTGCAAAGCCCAAAGGGCATCACTAGATACTCAAAGAGTCCAAATCGTGTTTTGAAGGCGGTTTTCCACTCATCGCCTTCTCTCATTCTCACCAAATGGTACGCCCCTCGGAGGTCCAACTTGGTGTAGATTCGTGCCTCGTGTACTTGCTCCAACAGTACCGGAATCAGTGGTAAGGGGTATCTATTCTTGATCGTCAGAGCGTTAAGGGCGCGGTAGTCAATACAACATCGCAGCTCGCCATTGGCCTTTGGGATGAAGAAGAGTGGCGACGCTGCGGGTGACCGGGAGGGACGTATGAATCCCAACCTTAGGTAGGTGTCCAGATACTCCTTAAGATGAATTGTTTCCGGACCGGTGAGAGCGTATATCCTGCCACACGGGACAACCGCGCCTGGCACTAAATCGATGCGGCAGTCATACTCCCGGTGCGGGGGCAGCTCTTCCGCCATTCGCACGTTGAACACCTCTTTATAGGGCAGGTACCAGGTTGGGAGCGTCACATCCTTCTCGGCTGCAGTGGCCACATGTTGAGCGGTGGTTCTGACCGTGACCGGGTGAGGGTTAGAGCTAACGCACCGGAGTCGGCATGAGGCGGATCGGAACGAGATGGTATTGGTGGACCATTCGATAGTAGGTTCGTGTTTTCTTAACCAAGGTAAACCCAGGATGAGGTTGCATCGGGGAGCTTGTATGATGTTCAACTGCAGCCACTCACCATGGTCCCCTCCTATGGTTATCCAGAGATACGGGGTAACGTATCGTATGGGCCCCGACTCCAGTTCCTTCCCATCGACCGCAAAAACGAGTTTGGGCTGTTCCTTTGGTGTCAACCGGATCCCGAGTCTTTCCGCTTCCTGCTTGTCCAGGAAGCATCCCGTAGCCCCGGAGTCTATCATGGCTCTTATGGTTTGAGTTTGTTGGTTTATCACTGCTTCCAGCGAAATGAAGAAGTGATCGGGTTCTCGAGAGTTGTCGGATTCCATTGAAGGGATGGAGTGTTGGCTTGAAGGCTTCCCTTCCTGAACCTTCAAGCTCTGAAGTTTCCCGCGGTTCCTTCTTCTGTGGCCATAGCAGTCTGTCCGGTGCGTGGTCTGCTCGTCTTGGGTCTCACCGGACATTCTCGAAGAAAGTGCCCCTTTTTCCCACAGTATAAACAGAGGCCCTGTTTGCGCCGGTAATCACGTTCGCTCAGGGTCAGCGACGCTCTCACCGTCCCGATTTCCATGGGGT
This sequence comes from Triturus cristatus, assembly GCF_964204655.1. Lineage (NCBI taxonomy): Eukaryota > Metazoa > Chordata > Amphibia > Caudata > Salamandridae > Triturus > Triturus cristatus. The sequence continues at coordinate 215,985,684 of NC_140590.1, forward strand.
CCGACTTGGGGGCCACCTGGTCTGGGGCTCGAGCGTGTTCATATGAGGACGTTGTCTTATCTCTCCGTTTCTGATCCCCTTTTCGTTCTCGGAGACGATGTTCCAAACGGGCGGCCAATTCCACCATTGCCGAGCAGGTTTGGGGTTGGGGGTCAATTTGGGCGATGACGTCTTTTAATCCGTCCGTTAGCCCTCGGTAGAATATGGCTGACTGCTTGGATTCAGGCCAGTTGGTTTCTGCCACCAACCGACGAAAGCTGTTGAGGTAGCCTATGAAGTCGTTGGGGTTTTGCCGAAGGTTCAACAGGTCGCGGTCGGCCGAGAAGGTATCCGCTCGTCGGTCAAAGGTTCTCTCAAAGGCACTGCAGAAGGCATCCCAATCGTACAACAGGGCTTCATCTCGACAGACTATGGGTACCGCCCATTGTGCCGCATCCCCGGCTAAGTAGGAAATCAGGAAGGCCACCCTGGTTTGGTTGGTGAGGAAGAGCTTCGGTTTACAGTGGAAATGTAATAGGACCTGGGTCATGAAGACTTGCACCTTCTGTATGTCTCCATGAAAGCGTTCAGGAGGGTCCAATGGGACGTGTGCGGGCATTTCTACCACTACTTGCGGGGTTGGTGGCGGGAACGGGGTCCCTGCATCGAAGGGGTTCCTCTGGAGCCGATCTATCCGTGCATGTAGTGCGGCTGTGTCAGAACAAGAAGCAGCTAGTTCTGCTTGTACTAGGGCGAGTGCGGCAACCACGTCCTCTAAAGTGGCCATGGTCTATTCAGCGCGATCGGGAGGAGAAAATTCGTGGGCCGATTATTCTGTCAAGTTTCCACTGGTTTCCTCTCCTCAGGATGACGCTGAAGCTCTAAGGGGTCCACCTCCCATCTGCCCCTAGTCCGGTGGATGTGTAATACACTCGGACGAAGGGGGCAGGTGAGCGAGGGAAGGAAGGATAGGAACGGCTGGGAGGAAGATCTGAAAGACAGACAGACACACAATGAGTGATGGCCTTCTCTACCCTTTTCGCCTGGTTCCCTTTTGTGTAACAGCCCTCTTACCGGACATCTCCGCCCACCTGGATGTTGGGAGTTCGTGGAGGGTCCTCTACACTTATCTTCCAGGCACAGGAACAGGAGGAGAGGGGTGAAACGTCTAGGTATCACCTAGGGTTCTTGAACGCTTCTTCTCTTCCTTTCCGAACGGATGGGAGTATCCAGAACCGTTATGTCACGGAACTGTGCAATCCCGGCAGAGTCGTTCCGTCCCTAGGAAGGGGGGTGATGGTCTGGTCGGGTGTCGGTGCTGCAACTCTAGGCTCCCCAGAACATCGAGCCGAGGAGCGCGATGCTCAGGGAGAGAGGGGGCCCAGAATCCTTGGGCGATACCTGCGGCGTTGCGCTGCTACTCTATGCTCCAGGAGGAGCCGGGAGCAGAGGAGCGAAACCCCAGGCGATGAAGCCCGGAAATCCGTGGGCGATACCTGCGGTGTTGCGCTGCGACTCTATGCTCCAGGAGGAGCCGGGAGCAGAGGAGCGAAACCCCAGGCTATGAAGCCTGGAAATCCGTGTCCGATACCTGCGGCGTTGCGCTGCGACTCTAGACTCCAGGAGGAGCTGGGAGCCGAGGAGCGAAACCCCAGGCGATGATGCCCGGAAATCCGTGGGCGTTGTCTGACTTAGCGCTCTCACTCAATGTCTGGGTTAGAGCTTGAGCCGAGGAGCAAAGGTTGATCAGCCACCTGCGAGGACTACTCACCGGGTGCTGGGCAAGGAACACAGAGTTTGAGAGGCGTTGCTGGAGACTCTCGGGGTACGTAGTTCTCGCCACCTACAACCGTCAGCTCGTACCTACGAAAACGGAAGGCTTCTGAGAATAATCGGCGCCGCCTTCCCGGAATTGGCCGCTTTTCAGCATTTCCGGCAGCGTGATCTGTCTCTTGGGACGGGTACTACCGGGAGTTCTGGGAGATGCAGTTCTCGTTCTCGCCGTGCGGCTCGGCCATTGTCCAGGTTTAGGGAAGACGTGGCACTCAGCGCATCCCGAGCGCGGATCATGACAGCTTCTGCCCCAATCAATATAATATGGGATGCTTTTAAGGCTACATTGAGAGGCATAATTACCTCAAAGGAGATACCAAAACAAAAAGCTAAGAAGGGGGAAAGAATGGCAATAGAAAATAGTCTAGCTTATGCAAATCAGGAATACTTTAGAAATAGGACTTTAAATAATAGGCAAGAAGTACAGAATGCAAAAACAAGAATGAGGGAATTATATTATGACTTAGGGGATAGGGCAAGCAGGTTATATCTTCAGACAAGCTATGAAGATAGTGAGTATACGGGAAGACTGCTAGCCTGGCAAGCAAAAGAAGATCAAGTTCAAAACAGAATCAAATGTATTCAGGATAAAGTAACTAAAACTTGCGTAAAAAATACGCCATTAATAGGCAAGGTGTTTCTCAGACACTATAAAGACATATATCAGACAGCTCAGCAGGTCTCTCCAGAGATAATTGTTGAATTTCTGCGGGAACTCCCAATTCCAACGTTGGAAAATAATTTTAAAGAGCTGCTGCTAGCCGAATTTACAAAGGAAGAACTAGATGCGGTTATCAGCTCTTTGCCTAATTGTAAAGCCACTGGAGAGGACGGCATCCCCGCAGAATTTTTTAAAGCATTTTCTACTGTACTTTACCCCGAATTTTTAAAACTTGCAAATTATTTATTACAAGGGGGCGACTGACCTGCATCTTTTCGTACGGCAGTCGTGGTCAGTATTCTAAAAAAAGATAAAGATAGTGAAAATGTGAACTCCTATAGACCGATAAGTCTTTTAAATACTGATTATAAAATGTTTACTAAACTCCTTGCTAATAGGCTAAATAAGATGGTGGGATCCCTTATAGGGACAGATCAGTGCGGCTTTGTTGCAGTGAGACAGCTGTATAATAATACTAACTTTTTATTAGAGGCACTAGATTTTTTTAATATTAATAAGGTTAAAGCACAGATTTGGTTTTTAGACGCCGAAAAGGCATTCGATCTGGTTTCTTTGAATTGTCTTTTTACAATTTTAGAACATTTTGGCTTCCCAAATGAGATTATTTTTCTATTGAAACAACATTATACAAACTCTCAGGCCCAAATTTTAATCAACTCTGTTAATATAGGGATATGCCAAATAAATAGAGGCACCAGACAGGGTTGTTCCCTCTCCCCGATTTTTTTTGCTCTATTCATAGAACCATTAGCAATTGCAATCAGGGAAAAAAGAGCCCATACGGTTCGGGTTCAAGGAATGACAAACATAAAATTGTATGCTGATGACATTGTCCTCTTCCTGAACCCAAAGATAAATACCCAGATGGAAGTTATGACTATCTTTGCAGAGTTTTTAAAGATAGGGGGCTATAAAATTAATAAGTCTAAAACAGAAATTATATTATGTAATTGTGACGTGAATTCTCTTTTATTGGAATTTAGACAGATATATAATATCCGTCCAAAGAGGTACTTAGGAATTTATGTAACTCAGCGAGTAGAAGATCTTTATTCCCTAAATTATATTCCATTGTTAGAAAAGGCATCCAAGACATGTGTGAGCAACTCGGAGAGTCTGGCTATAAGACTCTTCCGACTCTGGCAGTTGTTGGTTGGAAGTCCCAGGGGCCAACATGTGCAGCACAGCCAGCAGCTTTGTCTGCGGAGAGATGTTGGTTGTCCGCTGTGTTCGTATGGTCAGCCTGTGGGCATTGATGGTCAGGATGTGTTGGATGGTTGTCCTTTTGAGCCTGTAGTGAGCAATGACATCCTCTGGTGTTAAGTCGGTGAGGCTGCTACGTTTTCTGAAGGTCCGCCGTCTTTGTCTGTGCTGCCTCCGTGGTGGTCTGGGGTGGAGGCTGGGGAGGTACAGGGGGCTGTGGCGGGCTGGGGGGTGTGGCGGTGGGTGTTGTGGCCATCTTGGGGCTCGGAGCTGCATGATGAGTAGTTCCATGACATCTGTTGTTCTTCAGGTGTGGCTGTGGGCAGGGCTCCCTTCATGGTGCAGGGTGCCGTCTGACTTAACACCAGGTTGGAGAAGGTGTTAAATCCCTGCTGCTAAAGCTCCTTATCGCATGCTTTGTGCACTTATCGCCGATCTGGCTGGTCGTTGATAATTTTGCGAAGTGGTGTTGCCGTGGCTTTTTGCCCGGGAACGCCTACTCTGCATCTCATTAGCGTAAGTTGCCGGTGTCATGTGTGGCGATGTTTTTTGCGGCTGATATTGCCGTAAAAGTGGTGATATGGGCTGTTAGCACTAAGGGTGGGCGTAGTTCGCGAAGTAGCACTTCACGAAGCTACGCAAAGTGAAGTTCGCACTACGCGAGCTACGCGTAGCACTTCGCGAACTGCGAAGTAACATGTTCGCACTGTGCAAGATGTTGTTTTCAATGATTGCACACTGCGGACAAGCAACCGGCACTGTGCAATCATTGAAAATGGCATCTTGCACAGTGCGAGCTGTAGTTTTCTGCTGTTCGAGTAGATGTTTCCTCGAGCTTCAGCTTTCTCAACGCGAACTGGTAGTTTCTCATCGCGAGCGGTCGCGAGCATACGCGACCCCTCGCAATGAGAAACCTGACCTTCTCGCGTTGGGAATCTCGCCGGGAGGTTTATTTTCCATGCTCGCGATCGCGAACAAGGAAAAAGTCTCGCCAGGATGTCATTTTGCTTGCTCGCGGTCGCCAACTTGACGTTGAGGACCGCGAGCAAGCAAAAAATGACCGCAGCACTACGCAACACTACGCTACGCGTGTTCGCACTGTGCTACGTGCAGTTCGCGTAGCGCGAAGTAGCGCGAACTTCGCAAATTACGCGAGCGTAGCGTAGTGCTTCGCCCAGGCCTAGTTAGCACCAGCTTGTGAATAATGCGATGAATTTATCACCACTTTGGCGGCGATAAAGTGCCGCTAACTCGGCGATAGGTCCTTGAGAATATGCCCCAAAGTGTTTTCAGCTTGTGCAAATACCATAATTATATTGAAAAAGTAAAGAACACAATGTCCCTGTTAATAAAACATAAAGTTCAATAAGATATTGGATCTGTCTAAGGTTAGCAAAATTAATTTAAACAACTTTCACAGCAAACCTTTCCAGCATTGGCTTAATGAAACATTCAAAAGCTACTCCAATATAAAAAAATGTAAAAACAAACTATTTAAGTATTTAAAACGTCTTGTCAGGTGAGGAATTAATACTTAAAAAATATTTTACAACTTTATAACTGCAGAAATGTTACACATATAAAGCCTAACAAGTCAGTTTTTATTGTGCAGCTACTTACCAGTAAAAGTTCATAAGAAGCGAATTCTTGCATTTTCTTTAACCCCTTTTGTGCACACGATGTCTCCCGGCCGTCGTGCATTACGGTGGGCGTGTGCGCACGACGGCCGGGAGACGTCGTGTTCGCGAACGCCGTTTATTTCTCCCGCACAGCGGGAGAAATAAACCCGCACGCAAGGGGTTAAAAATCAAATGCTGATTGAACTTAAAATTTCATGTCATAATAATGTGAGAAGATAATGTTGTAAAAGACATTATATAAGTGAAGAATTTTAATTTTTAGGTAAGCCCTTACACCTTAGTGTAACTAACATGCAAGAAAAGGAGGGGCAGACAGATCAGGATAGTGTAAAAAAGCCTGAAAGGAAATGCCTATTACCAGCTGGGTAAAGTGCCAAGTGTATCATCATTTTGCATAGTCTGAGTTTTAAAACAGTTGGAATCAACCAAAATGCATCCAGAAAAGTTCATTATGTGATGCCCTTATATTAAATCAAATAGCATTGTGCAAAGTATGATTACAAGAAAGTGCAAAGACATTGGTGGCAATCAACTTATTTCCAGCAAGCTTTAGCAATTTCGTATGACGACAGTTCAAAATAGGGTTCGCAGCTTTTAGATTACAGCCTTCCTACAGGTCCGAATCCCACGTGGATTAAACTGTGTTTTGAGCAGTATTCTCCTTTCTTGGAGTAAAGCAATATCAATTAAATAATTTTCAAGTTGAATCTTAATGGTTGCTAAGCTCATTTGTGCCTTTTCTAACTGTTATTGATTTAAATAAACCTTCATGGTTTTGAATCTATATCTTGGTCTGTTTTCCTCTGGTGCCAAATGTGCTTCACGGTAATGAGACAGAATATCGAGGGCAAAAAATATGCCCTACCATAATATCGTGTTAAAAATATCGTGGAATAGGAATATCGAGTGCAAGAATATCATTGTCAAGAATATCGATTTGAAGGTGAGTAATATCGATTTTAAAAATATAGAAGTTATTAATATCATTTGCAAAAGAATTGTTTAAAATATCGATTTTTTTAAGTAGTGATGTATTTTAGTATATATTTTCAATGTATGTGATGTATTTTTTGTATAAGTATTGTTTATATTTATTAATATATGTGTCAAATTTTTTGCAGTTATTAATTTTATTTAATTTAACTTTTGTGTTTTTTAGTTCCGTACCAGGTTGCAGGTTTAAAGGGGAATAGGGTAGGAAGTAATTTAATTATAATAAATTAATAAATATTTTTAATTTATTAATATTTATTTAATTGAGATTTTAAAATGATTTTTGACGTTTGCAAGTTAGTGACTGAAGGTTGGGGGGGGGGGGCATAAAAAGCCTGAGTGAGGAAACACACAAGTTTTGGAATGTGCATCACGAGTTGTCAGTTTTGTCTGGTCTGCTTTGGAGGGGTACGAAACGTATTCCTCCCCTCTCTGTCAGGCAAAGAATTGTTCACCAAGCTCATCAGGGTCATCAGGGCATCTCCAAGACTAAAGAGAGGATTTGATTGCACGTCTGGTGGCCTGGCATCAATCTTCTCGTTGAGGGCATAGTGTGAGATTGTACTGAATGTAATGCATGTGGTAAGGTCTACAACACCAGGGTCCAACCCATGGTTGTGTGCGAGACCCCTGATCGTTGTTGGCAAGAGGTGGCTTTAGATCTTCTGGGTCCCATTATGAGCCGCTCTGGTCAGCCCTATGTCCTGTTATTGATAGACATGTTCTCTAGGTGGCCAGAGATTGGGATCACATGTAACATTAAGACTAAGGACGTCACTAAGTTCCTCAATGACGTTTTCTTGCAAGAAGGTCTCCCGGACTGTCTTCTAACTGACAACGGAGTCCAACTGGTCTCAAGAGAAAGGGAGGAGTATTTAACAAAAAAGGGTACCAGACACAAGCGTTGCACTCTCTACCATCCTGAAACCAATGGAATGGTGGAGAGATGTAACCGTGCAACCAAGGCCCAGAATAAGGATTGGAAAACGGGAGTTGTAGAACGTGTGATGGTCTACCGCCTCATGCCCCACTCACCACGAGTAAAGTTCCATTTGAGCTGTTTCGGTGACGGAGTCCCAACACCTACATGTTCCAAGCGTGGATGAGGGACAAAAGTGTGAGTGTGGGCTTGGATGCTGCTTTTGGTGTGAGACTCCCTAATCAAGGTTCAGGCATGGAGTCCTGGCGAGAAGGTCAAAACATGAAAATTTCAAAGAGAAAGGAGTATTTTGATACCAGGCATGCTGTCTCTCACACTCGCATGCGAGTGGGTGACAGAGTCAGGCTACATCTTCCCCTGAGGTCAAGTGGGGTCTCTAAGTTCTCCACACCTTTTGTTGTAAAGAAACTCTTCCAAAATGCAGTGAAATTATTGATGGTATCATCTGGAACTCAAATAAGATTTCTCCCATGCGCACCAAGGTCCAAACTGAGTTAAGTGTTAGAGGGGAAAATCCTAATGGGTTGCCTGCATTGTGAAGGAGTTCTCGTGCTGGGAAGATTCCTGCAAAATTACATCATTTTGTTCTGCATTAATATTTTCTTGGCTCTCTATTTGTTTCTACATCTATCTTCCCCTTTACAAGCCATTCTACTGTGTATCGTCTTTCTGTTTTCTTGGGTAAAGCGGGAAGGTGTGTAATGACCTGCGTGTCATCCTTATTCATGTATCATTCTGCAATGACCTGTGTGTCAAGTCATGCTGTTCCATGCTTCTCATTGATGCTAGAGTTCCTCATTCTAGTGCCTTCATCTGGTTTGAGTTGCTCTAGAACACTATGAATTCAGTTACTGCCAGCACTGTGTGGATAGGACGTCTTACCAGTAGACACCTGCTGTTCATGAATAAAAGACCTTTCTTCAACCTTTACTAGTGTTCTACAGCTGTACTGTATTACACATACCTTTGTCATATGGGCCTCCCATCACTGGAGTATGCCTAAATCCACAAGCTCTCCTCTTAGACGTTCCCTTCGGGCTCCTATTAGCCATGCTGCACAAAGATATTTGGATACTACAATCAAAACTACTTCTCTGGTATCTGTGCACAAGGCTCTGAGTGCAGTGGAATAATGTCTGAAGTCCAGTAGCTTGCATACTGGTTTAAGCCATTTCCCCCATTGGATAGGAATATGCATTACAGAAAAAGGCAAAATAATGTAAAGTTTCCTTTTTCTGGCATTTTTCATTATAAACGTTATCACTCGTCTAGTTTGCTGTAAAGCCTTTGACTGGTAGTACACCATATCTCCTCTTTATAAAAAGTTGTTTTATGTGCTCCCCGGGATGACATCAAGAAATGGCTCATATGCAGAGTCAGGCATGTATGCCAAAAATGTTTCAGTCAAACTACCAGACTTGGTACTCTTCATCTCTCTCTCCCAGAGATAGTCCGTACAGCACTCCTTTATCAGTAGGTGTGAAACTTGCTTGCATAGATCTGGGTTCTCCCACAGATCTGGTAGGCTTATCTGCTGCAACATTGTTCTACTAAAAGCGAGCCATGATATCTTCTCCCACCTCTTTTGGTTGAGGAACAACTTAATCAACTGCCTGCAGGTTTCCTACTCCTCATTGACCCACAGCGTACACCAATAAAGCAGGGGTCTAGATAGCAAGGTGAAGCTAATCAGAAAAATGCCCGTTATCAAGGAGCTGGTGAAGGTGGGGGTCACTCTGCGGGAGATTTAAGAGATTCCTAAAAAAAACAATTTGGCTTTAGTTTATTTCTCATGTGCCTCCAACATTCTGTGTCATACATAGTAGCACCTTTAACTTGCATGTTATAAATCTCCATTGTCAAATGTATAGTTCCCTTTGGATACACTTGTCTTGCAACCACTCCACAACTACTCACCTACGTGGAACCAACCCCAACAGAAGCACAGATTTGTACGATATCAAAACACTTATAAATTCAATTTAATAAAAAGCCTTCAATCACAAGTACAACATATTGAGTATAAAAAAGTCTAAAACACATAAGTCATATAAATTTGACAATATAAAAAAAAAAACAGACACATTTGATAATATAAAAGTCGGGAAAGGACTCTAAATAGACAATTACATTTGTCAACAGAATGTTAATTCGTAAGAATACATAAAACCAACATAGAGCCAGAAACCAGTTCTTTGTCAGAATGTAGTTTTGTATAACATTAATTTAACCACAAACAAGGAGTTGACGCGTTTCAGTGGCTTAAGACGAATGGAACCCCCTTCTTCAGGACAAATCATATATAACTTCTCCTCTCCTATGTGTTTTTCATAAGACCTAATTCAGAAAAAAAAATCTATAATCCGTTTTCCCATGAAATTCACATAACATATACATTTATTTTAAAAACCAATACATTATGCCATCTGTGATTGCACGATAATAACTATAAGTGTTCCTTTATCCACATGGACAGGTGCTTTCCCAGAATAGGGTTAACAACTCAGCATTCATACAGCCACCATGACCAACAAACACCTTTTGATTCAGGTATCTCAAAGTTCCATCTCGCTTGTCCTCATTTAACCAACTAACAGACAACCGACCCACTCACAATTAATTCACCGGTGAGTAACACTCGATGAGACGCTGTGTCTGGTTAAGTTAAAATGGTGGCAAGACAAACGTTAACATGAATATAGACAAAAAAAAACTGTAAAATAATTAACATAAATGGAGATGGACATGATTATTGGTCCTTTCGCCTGGGTTGTTCATTTAGATGGGAGCATACCTGAAGATAAACATTTTGAAATTTCAACTGTGCATCTCATCCTTAATAAAAAAGGCCAAAAGTAGTATTTAATTTACATGCCCTGGCACACACTGTGCACTTTACTAGGGACTTACCATTAAATCAAATCTGCCAATCATGGATAACCAATCATTGTCACAATTTATACAGAGAGCATATGCACTTTAGCACTGGTCAGTAGTGGTAAAGTGCCCAGAATCCCATAGCCAACAAAAACAAGGTCAGAAAAATTGGAGGCAAAGGGCAAAAATAGGCTGTCAAGGGTTCCTTTCTTAGAGGGCCAGCCTGTGCCATTTTGAGCTTCAAGTGACTTAGGGCATATTACAAATAGACACCATGTCCAACTTGATACAAAAAACACGGGCATGCTTGTAGACAGAAGGGAAGAGTACACCAGTGAACTGAAGACTTAACAAATCAGTCTAGCACATAGCAGCTTGTAGTGAGTAACTTAACACTCATGGGTAGACGGATTTTCACACTCTGAGGACGAAACGAAGAGCATATTTTTTTCAACTTTTCAAAGAAGTTTGTAGAGAAGTATATGAGGTCTGAAGAAAGAGGAACTGAAAGTACAGCAAAAAAGAAGTAACACTCTGATGACTTTAAATAACCTGCTTAAGAAACGGAGTAGCATCACCAAAAACTAAAATCACAAGAACTGGCAATACCAATAGGCCTGACCTTGGCAAGCTGCTGTAATGGTTATTATTTTTTCACAAACACATACTACAAAATTTTGAAAAAAGAAAGCATTAAGATACCCGAAAGGTTGTCACTTTGTTTCAAGAAGCAATGTATTTAAAACAATCTAGTATAATTGTAGTAGAACAGTACAGATGCTTCATGGCAGTCATATACACTTAGAACAGTGATAGAAACCCTTTTTAGATTTTATTCATATAACTGGGAAATATGATTCTTATTGGCACAAACAAAATCACTCTTTTTAGGCAGGTGCATACATATGATCAAGCAAACTGCCAACACACAAAGTGAGGTGGAATCAAAATGTGATTGACTGTTCAACAGACCAATGGATAAAGAGGACTGAGCCAAAGTCCATCTCTCTGTATGTATATATTTATGCAGTATTTATTACCATTGTTTACTTGTAAGAGGCTGTTGAAAACACAAAAGCTGCCAGTGGACCAGAAATAAAAAAGCTTTCAATATGATAGTGCATAGAAATATAGACAGGTACTGATAGTCATGAATCGCATTAACGAAAAAGACACTTTCAAGTACAATAAGGAAGGTTAAACAGTTAAATACTACTGATGCGTCAAAAAACTGATAGGAGGCTGCCAGAGATTTAGGTCAATAGGCAAATTGTGCCATAGATGGGCTAACTGTACTCCATGACACTCTTGCCTAGCACAGCTGTCACCAAGCATCAATGAAAAGATGCATCCATGGCGAACATGAGCCGCGCACAGAGATGTCCTGATTAAAAAATAAGAAGGTGGAGCCTCACACATTATATGTGGACTCATCTGGTAAAGAGTAAAAATTCCAAGGGTCCAGTTTTAAGCAAAAAAACTTGGAAAAGTATGATAAAGATCTGCATCTCTGCTTGAGAGTTTTGATTTTTTTTCTTTGTAAACATTCCAAGAAGTACGCCTGGAAAGCTGCGGCAAGGGTAGATTTCCTGACATACTCGTGGGAATAGCTAGAAACAACAAGAGAGAGAGGGTTAAGCCACACTCTTAGTCCCCCAGAATCAACGAAATAACAACAAAAGAGTGTGATGAAAAGGAGATAAACACACAGCCGGTGATTGTCCTTATTATCGGATGAACTGCCAGAGAGACAAGATCAATCTGATGTCAAATAAAACCCTCACTCACCAAGATAGTTGGTGACATGCTTCATCATAGGGTTTAGCCAGGGGTGCCTTATGCACCTCCGGTGTGCTTCAACGCTTATGAGGATATTTCTCAAAATTAGAGCCCAACAATACAGAGATAAGAGTTTTCTTTTTTCTTGAGCGGTACATTGTGGTAGTACGGGATAACGGGCTGCATTATGGTGAAACCTTCCCGTTTTTTCTTTCCCCACCACAGTTGTTCTGTAGTCCCGCAACCCGCCTTCTTGCCCAAGGAGCATTCTTTTCTCTACGTATACGTAAGCTCTTATTATTTTTCCTTTTTGGGCTGATTCGCCCCCCTGTTAAACTTATTTTACCTCACAGTGCCATTTCTTAACGTGATCCACACTTATTCGACAAGATTATCCCATGCCTGATTATTGATCGAGTGGCTCAAGTGTTTGTTTATACAAATTTTGGCATGTTTGGAATATCAATACTAAAAGGAATATTTACTGATTGCAGCTTTCGAATTACACGGAAGTTGCTGCACATTACCGTTGGTCATGTAATGACAGGGACCACATTGTTGATTCAATTTTGTGCTACGTTTGATATTCAATCTGTTTTTTGATAAACACAACCTAGTGATTAGTATGTATGCTGATTCAACATATGTATCTCTTCGCTGATACGTGGGGGTCCTTTCGGAACTGTGGAAGGCCTTTACTGTAACCGTGAGTGTATCGGTTCTTTGCACCTGAGGTTAGGGTAAGCCTTAGCGAGCTTATACAGCCAAGGTGCCTCCTTTTTTTCATGTTGAGGTCCTGATGAAAGCTTTGTGAAAGACATTGATAAGCTGAAACATGTCGACCATTTGACCACTTTTAGGATAAGTCTGACCAAGTTAAAGTCAGGAATAACTATCCTTCACTATTTTTTAACCTGTTCATGTTTCGTCACTATTAAAATGTATTGGTGGACTATTCGTGACTTTTAATTATTTTTCTAATTTTCACATACTAATCTCTTCACATTTTCTAGTTTGAAGTTGTTGCTCCACCTTAACATAAGCGTTGAAGCACACCGGAGGTGCATAAGGCACCCCTGGCTAAACCCTATGATGAAGCATGTCACCAACTATGTTGGTGAGTGAGGGTTTTATTTTACATCAGATTGATCTTGTCTCTCTGGCACTTCGTCCGATAATAAGGAGAATCACCGGCTGCATACTCGTGGGAATGTCATGAAACTTTTCCTACAGGCTCCGTTCCCTCTGAGGAATGCTCCATAATGGAGAACTCCGCTGTTAAGTGGGACTCAAGATGTATGCAAAGTCACGAGTTGCGGAGGTACGGATAATTTTATTTGTAGATAAAAAAATAAAAATAATAATGTTGCCACTGCATGATTCTGACTGGGTTGGTTTAGTTGGTGTGAAATAGTTTGCCGTGATTATAACTGCCTTCTTTCTTCTTAGGTGTCCGGGTGCGAAGGGATCTGCCAATGAATCGCCTGTCTCCGGTGGACCTGGAAAGAAGGATAAGAGGTCTGTATAATTTCTAAGATAAATTCATGTCTTAATCACGCTAAATACAAATACTTCTTTCTGCGCCCCTCCCTTGGTTTCTCTAAGGGTGCTCTGAATAACGGGTTCAACTTTAGCAGTCTAGGGCTGCAATTTAGACCAATGTCAGGGCTCAAGGGTACCCTTTCTTGGCCACAGCTGCCAAGGGTTCAGATTGCATATGTGTGACATTATTATTAATTTCAGTGTAATTATGAGTGGCATTCAACAACTATGAGTGACACTTTTCTAACAAGCAAAATCAAGCAATGAAGACGAGGGAAACATATATAAATATCAGAAATTACACACATCTGAGCAACGGGAAACTCTAACAAGATCTTAAAACTGTTGAAAAGCACCAGAAATGGAAGGGCACTAAAATAGTGCCCGCTATAATCTTTTCAAAAGACTTAACTTTACTTACGCTCATGATGACGTGCTCTAAATGAGTAAATTACAATAGGATTCATTGGAGAAACAACCAGCACTGCTGGTAGTGACACTTAGGGCCTGATTATGATGGTGTGGAGATAGCCACCGACACGCGTTTCGGAGTGGAACCTTTGGCAACAGTTCCTTCGTCAGGGCACAGCAAAAACAATTCATTTTGTGGTCAGATTTCATCAGTAGATCATGAACAATTTATATAGCGTGGTGAGAGGGGCTCTGTATCACATTACATTCATGTGTATATACAAAATATGTGGGAAACAATGGAACAGAGTATAAATGATGATATTCAAATTAGCATTAGCAAGTAATAGGGGGCGGTGGAGGAGTTGAGGCTAAAAAAGACCGAATACAAAGTGCAAATAGGACCGAATACAGGGTGCACATAAGGTAGGCTGGACAGATCAACCCAGTGATGAAAAAAAGGAATGTGCAGATTACTGTAAGTCCCAAGTACCAAAGAGTAGGGAATTGAGCAGATAACCAGTCAAGAAAAAATATAGGAAGAGGTATTATTAAAATCCTACGAAAAACCTACTATGCAAATACAGCCATGAGGATTGAAGAACCAGGGCCTTATGGGCCTGGCGGCGCAGGGCATGCCTTAATCTCCTGAGTTCACCTGCTTTGTTGAACAGAGACACAGGACACTCTGTTGAGCGTAGAAGATCAGGTTTATTAGCTGCAGCTAAGTACAGTTGTCCCAGAAGTACACTCAGTATGTTCTTAGGAGACTGCCACTTTACTCCGTGGCACACAATCTTTTATAGCACGTAGATTCACCAAGAACACTCCCAATGCATACATGGTAAGCCAATGAGAAGAGTTTGAAAACAAGATATAACCAATGAGAAAAGTTTATAGCATGTTCCTGAAAAATCTGTTGGTAGCCACGTGTAAGCTTTATCGTGGCAGATAAAATATGTGCCCTGGGATGGCACTAACGGCGGTGAATTCTGAGATGTGTAGATGTATGTATGGGAACAAAAGCTTTTTCTTTGTCCAGTGTTAGTAGTCTGGCCATTCATTTGTAAACAGAAATTACCTTAATGAGGGACAGTCCAAATTGGTGGAGATTTTCCTTGTTTAATTTTATCTGTAAGGCTAGTAACGTAACGAGTCACGTTCCAATTAGTAAATGTTTGTCTCTCGTCAACAGGAACCTTACTATTCTCCACAATTTTAGCCATAGCCACCATTCCCTTTATCAGAGAATTATGATTAAAATTTGTCTCACTACCATATGAACCAACTGGACGTCTAAATCGGCTCTGATATGCATTTGAAAACATTACAAAATAGGCCCAAACGGAGCCTTCATAAAAAAACGGAAGGACTAAACATGGCATTCCTTTATCTGTGGTATGAGGCATAAGTCCACACACCCAACAGTCGGTTGTGTTGACTACCAATTGGTTCTGGTGCAATAACTGGGCAAATGTATTATTAAAATATTCTGTTCTTCTGATTAGTTCATGTTGGGGAAGTGTATGTAATTGATGTGGGGAGATAGTAGAATGAAGAGGCAAGGAGATAGAATTAGGGACAACTTTTTGCTGCATAGCATGAATAACCCAACCTACACAAGCCAATAGGATACACAAAAATATAAAAACACACAATGTTACGCTACATCGACTGTACAATATTCCATAATATTTCTTTCTCATTTCTTTCTTCTTTTCCTTCTCTTCTAATTTAACATCCATCCTCTAAAATTGTTGCTCACGGCAATCTTCCTTACTCACTTGGCTGTGATTATTAGCCGTCCTATGACACCGCAAGTCCTGGGGGCCTAGCCACTATACAGGTCACAAACCAAGACTCCTACCATGACCCTGCAACCTGGACAGATGATAAATGTAGCAGAAGAGATGGAAATCTCAGGTGTCCTTGACCAATCGAGGTCTTAAATTGTATCTAGTCCTTGTTGGTACAGTTTGGCCTTGAAATAGGGTCTGTGGCTCTGTAGTGTTTAATTGGAGATGGGAAGGTACGGCTTCTTGTAGAATGTCGTCATCGTCTTTCTCCGATCGAGGGACTTTTTCTCCTTCAGAATCACCAATACCCTTACGAACCCACTGATCAAAAGGCAAGGGCAAGGGCACTTTCTTGCAGTGCACGCCGTGGATCCAGTTCTTTTTCCCTTCGACTTTCACTTCTGTACGATTTGTCAGAAGGACTTGTCGAGGCGCCTTCCAGTGAGGTTCCAAATTCTTTGTCCTCCTAACATTTTTCACACAGACCCAGTCCCCAGATAGATAGAATGACCTGGGTCTGTGGAGGGCTCTGGCAAAGTGTTTTGAACCTGTTGGTGAAGAACACGCAATTTAGTGGTTAGGTCATGTAAGTAATCAATCAGCATTGGATACTGTATGTCAGAGTACTTTTTAGGGCGAGGGACTCCCCATACATTAGCTGGGCGCCCGAAAACAACCTCGTATGGGCTGAGTCCCAAACGAGAATGCACAGCTGTTCTAGTGGACAGGAGAGCCAAACGTAAAGCATCGGGCCAGGCAAGACCTGTGCTGGCTTGTATCTTTGCAAGTTTAAGTTTGAGAGTGCCATTATAACATTATACCAAACCCGCTGACTGTGGATGATTTGCCACATGAAACTTCTGCCTTATACCAAGACCGGTACACACCTTTTGCATAATTTGGCCTACAAATTCACTTCCATTGTCACTCCAGACAATGCGCGGCAAACCAAACCTAGGGAAGAATTCTTTCAAAAGAACTTTAGCAGTGGACAAAGCAGTGTTGTGCTTCAGGGGGTAAGCTTCTATCCATCTGGAAAAGGCGCACACCACCACCAGGACATATTTCAGATAGTTGCATCGCTCCATGTGAATATAGTCGATTTGCAACACCTCAAAAGGATATGTTGGGGGAGCAAAATGACCTGCCGGAGTTGGGGTTCCCTTTCCCGGATTGTACATCAAGCAAACAATACAATGCTTCACCACATTATCTACACATTTTGGAATCCCTTCGTTCAGCCACACTGGAGCCAGAAGCTTACATATTCCTTTCGCACTGATGTGGGCTGGACCATGCGCCATAGTAACTACAGGCAGTACATAGGCGTTTGATAACAGCCAATGCTGGTGTTCTGACAATTCTATCCAACATCCTGTTGCATCTAACATTCCTGTACTCTCTTTCCACTTTCTCAACTCTTTCTCTGTAGCATCTCCTTGAATCGATCTCACACTTTCTATTGTGTCCTCACACATCCCTCTTTCCCTGACCCAATTCGCAGGGCCCGCAACATTCATGCGACTTGTAGCATCTCTGGCTGTTTCTTTCGCTATCTCATCCGCAAAAGCATTCCCGCGACCAACATCATCCGTAATCTTCTTATGCGCACTACACTTTACAATTGCTATCTGGGTAGGTAAAGCAAGTGACTCAAGATGATCAGTTACCAATTGACCATGCTGTATTTTAGTACCGTGGGAGGTAAGGTATCCTCTTTCCTTCCACAAACGGTCGAAGCTATGCGCCACACCGAACGCATACTGGCTGTCGGTATACACATTCTCTCTCTTTCCCTTAGAAAACACACACGCTCTGGTCAAAGCTATCAGTTCAGCTGCCTGAGCTGAATTATGTCTGATGCGTGCTGTCTCCACGATTGTATGTAAGGTGGTAACAGCATAAGCTGAAGTTGTCTCACCATTCGGGAGTTTGAAATAAGACCCATCCACCCATAGGATCCCATCTGGATCCACTAGCGGCGAATCTTTCAAATCAATTCTACCTTTTGTCTCCTCCTCGTAACGGAGAAAACAATCAGGTTGTTCCTGAATATCTTTCTCTTCTGGAAGAGGTAACAGTGTGGCTGGGTTTAAAATGTTACATTGTTTGATGTGCACATGACTAGCCAAGAGCGTCAGCTCATATCCAGACAATCGAGCACTTGTAAGATGTTGTGTTTTTGTCCTATTTAGCAAGGTATCCACTGCATGTGGTACCATAACAATGAGAATATTATCTAGTAGCACTCCAGCAGACTGACGAATAGAAATCGCTGCTGCTGCTGTAGCTTTAAGACAACTAGGCAATGCCTTGGCTACTGGGTCTAACGTAGCCGAAAAATAGGCACACGGCCGCAGTTTATCTCCAAATCATTGTGTTAAGACTGACAACGCACAACCCTCTCTTTCATAGACATAGAGCGTGAAGGGCTTACTGTAATCCGGAGTACCCAACACAGGAGCAGAACACAGAGCAGCACGTAAATCAGAAAAACTCTTCTGACATTCTTCAGTCCAAGGAAGGGGTTGGGGTGTGTCTTTCAAAGTGAGTGATAACAAAGGTTTGGCCAACAAAGAAAAGTTTGGAATCCACTGTCTACAATAAGAGGTAATGCCCAGAAAGGCACGCACCTCTCTTTGTGTGGATGGCACAGACATTTGCGCAATTGCTTGAATTCGTTCTGGGGTTAATCGCCTTCCCTCCTTTGATAAGAGATGACCCAAATAGGTAACCTCTCGGCGGACATATTGTAGTTTAGAAGGCAAAACCTTATGATTAAGATCAGACAAGTGACGTAACAGTGCAACAGTCACATTCTTGCAGACATCCTCTGAATCAGCAGCAATCAACAAATCATCCATATATTGAATAAGAGTAGTACCTGGGGGCAAAGGAAAGGCATCAAGCTGACATTTCAGAGCTTGACTATAAATGGAGGGTCTTTCACAATAGCCTTGGGGTGCGCGCTTGAACCGGAAACTTCGGCCTCCTAGAGAGAAACCAAAAATATCCCTACTCTCTTCGGCAATGGGAATGCTGAAGAAAGCATTTTTCAGATCAATAACAGAAAACCAAGCCGCTGAGGCAGGTATCATAGTTAACAAGGCAGTAATATCTGGGACAACAGGAAACTGTGGTATAACAATCTTATTGACCTCCCGAAGATCAATCACAAAACGATAAACAGGAGGCTGAGAAGGATCAGTGCGTTTAAGAACAGGAAGAATAGGACTATTGCATACATTTCCTCTCGTTTCCTCAATCACACCCTTCTGAACCAAATCATAAATAATATCCAAAAGCGCTCTTTCAGCTTCATTGGAAATTCTGTATTGAAGAATGCATGGCAATTTAGCATTGGGCTTGATAGTAACAACATAAGGTGGGATCTCAAGACAACCAACATCATTTGGACCCGTAGCCCAAAGCGCTGTAGGGAGAGAGAGCAATTCAGGTGGAAATTGATCTTTAGACATGTACATTGAAGAAGTCAATTTCTGCCCCAAAGTAAGATGCACACCAGAAGGAGAACAATATATCGTTGCATGCATTCTTTTCAATAGATCCAAACCCAACAGATTCTTGCCGCAACCAGTTGTTAAGAGAAGAGGAGCTTCCAAATCATAAGGGCCAATTGAAATAGGCAGAGGGCAAGAGACCGGGTTACGAACTGGGGTGCCAGAAAATCCCACTGATACATTTGTTGAGCCAGACAAAGGTGCCCCAGGGAGTTTAGAGTGAATGATAGAACTTCTCATCGCACCAGTATCTAAAAGAAATGGCTCTGCAGCACCCATTGTAGTGACATTAACATAAGGTCCACTATGATCTACTGGAATCGATACAACTCCCTCACTTTGTCTATGGCTGTCCTATTTAGCGTGAAGACCTTCATTCTCACCTTCAACATAGTAGTCATCATTGTAATACTGTGTAGACTGAGTATTTTGTTGATCAAAGTAGTTCATAGAATTTGAAGGGGGAAGGGAACGCTGTGTTTGAGGCAACACACCTCGACCTCTAACCCTGGGTGCTAACCGGGAACTACCACGACCTCGTGGAGCAGATAATTCTCCATTACGCTGTAATAAAACCGGGCAACTATTCTTAAAATGACCTTCCTCCCTACAATAGGCACATTTGTTAGGACCTAACAAAGGTCGCGGAATAAAAGGCTCAGGCTTTTGAAACACCCTCTGAAACTGTGGAGGCTGTTGAAACTGGCGCTGAGCAAGACGAGGAGGATAAGCCTGTTGCAGAAGTACCTTCGTTTTTAATTTTTTAGTCTTTTTGTCTTGCTTATCTTTCTCCTCTTTATCCCTGTTCTCGTAATATTGAGCAGTAGCCAATATCTGAGCAGAAGAAGAAACAGCCCATGAACTTTTGGAGTCTTTCAACTTATGTGACAGCTCGAGAAGCAAATTAAATACAAATGTATCTACAAATAATCGCTGTCCACCCTCCGTAGTCATATCCTGACTACTGTGATCAATAAACGTCTCCTCAAAACGAGTGAAGAAATCAGAGACACTCTCATCTTTCTTCTGCTTACACGCAGCTAGTTTATCCCAATTAACTCGCAAGGCGGGCATCATCGTTTTCATTAAAGTAATAATCCTACCAGGGACTTCTGAAATCAAAGCATCAGGCTTAGCACCAACCACTTGGGCTGCATCCGCGGCAGTTATAGCGGCCCAATCACCACCTAATGCTTGGGCGTGATCCTCTCTACGAATCCGAGCCCATAATGCTTGTGGGACATTTCCCATCAACATATCAATATCAGTTAAATTCATAATACAGGCGTCAACAGTCTGGGACAACTCTTTATAATAACCAGCAGGGTTTTTACGGGGATCCGGTAAGGATTGTTTAAGGGTCAGAACCTCAGATCTTTTCCAAGGAACATGGACCCATACACGTTGAAAGTGAGCGGGTATACCAGGATTAGCGCCCTGGGCTGCAACCGCTTCTCTCCACACCGGAGGAACTTCTCTCATAGGATAGTGTTTTAGTTTCCTTTTAACAGAAGGATCTAATTCAGGCAGAGACCGGTAAGTGAACATTGTTCTAAAGGTGACAAGTGTCCTTACAGCATCCTCAACCTCAGCACCCACAATTATCCCTTTGTTAAAGTCAGCCTGAACATCTAGCAGATCCTGGGGGGCTGATCCTAAACCCATATCCTCCCACTCTTGACCAAGAATGACACACATGGTATCAAAAACATGTCTTTGTGTGGGCGCATCCCACTGCTGAAAAGTGTCCATGATATCTTGTATACCATACTGGGGGTCATTCATGATCCACTTATGGGCGAGGAGGTCTAACGCATCACGTTCTTGGGGACCTGGGAGCTGACTACAGGTCTGCCTACGAGGAAGAACAGGAGTCATGTTTAATGACCCAAAGAAAGGGGACAAAAGGCCAGAAACAGTGTCAACCAGCCGCTTATGATCTGAGGGGGAATTCGACATAAGGACAGGGGACAAGGTATTAGGCGGGGCAGAAGAGGGGGCAGAAGAGGGGGTGATAGGTATAAAGGGGGTCGAAGGCAAAGGAGTCTGAGGCAAAGGAGGTGGCGGGATTGGCATTACCAGAAGGGGCAGTGGTTGAGGTGCAAGGACCTTTTGGGGAACAACAGGTAGTTGAGCGGGTGGCAATAGTAGGGGTGCATTGGCACCCTGTGAATAGGGCGGGGGTAAGTTCAACAGGTGGGACATTAAAGGATCCTTTTCAGGGTCAACATCCTTGTCTGGAGGGGAAGTGGGCAACACCGGATAACACTTATCTACTGCCATATGATGTTGTCTATCTAAAACCTCAATTGTATAATCATTCTCATTATCTTTAAACTGCTGGGCAGCCTGTATAACAGTCATGCCCTTTTCCTTCCTATCTCTTTTTGCTTGTTTCATTTCTTTCTGTTTGGATTCCTTGCGCCAAAGGCGAAAAGAGTCAAACATAGCCGGCCGGGCTTTTCTTTTAAACAATGTAGCCTCCAAATTATCTAATATTTCAGGCTCAAAACTACAATTTTTTGGCCACTGCAAAACGCCATCTTTTCTCGTATAGCGGACCAACACTTCATTAAAGTTGATGGGGCCCACACCATGTTTAGAATAGAGCTCATAGGTGGGAGTTCCAACCGGAGGAATTGGACAAGAGTCCTCCAGCCGGGAATCCCTATCACAACCAAAACAACAAAACTTTCTAAACTTACTCAGACCAGGCATCGTTATTTCACTGGACTGTTCACAAACATCAAGGGGTTCAATCAAATAACACAGCACAAATGTACTCACCCCTCGGCTTCGGCTTTTGCAATAGCCGAATCAAAGACCCAAAGACAAAACAAAATAGTGGGGGCTACCCACCAATACTTAACTAAGTGTCTTCTTACGCCAACAGAGGCCCGTCTATCGTCTCGCGATACCATACATCACCAAAAGGGGGCCAAAGCAGGGCGGCAGTCAGGGCAGCAGTCGTCAGCAGCCGTTAGGAAGGAGAAACCACGCTGAAAAAGACCTTCGGACCTCTTTGACATACAGGGGTCGCTTGACGTGGTTCGCGATTCCTCCAGAATTTTCTTGCGGGGCTCCTCACGACCCTCAGGCAAAACCGCTACCTCTGAAGCCGCCTCACAGAGGGCACCAATTGAAGAACCAGGGCCTTATGGGCCTGGCGGCACAGGGCACGCCTTAATCTCCTGAGTTCACCTGCTTTGTTGAACAGAGACACAGGACACTCTGTTGAGCGTAGAAGATCAGGTTTATTAGCTGCAGCTAAGTACAGTTGTCCCAGAAGTACACTCAGTATGTTCTTAGGAGACTGCCACTTTACTCCGTGGCGCACAATCTTTTATAGCACGTAGATTCACCAAGAACACTCCCAATGCATACATGGTTAGCCAATGAGAAGAGTTTGAAAACAAGATATAACCGCCCTAGTGATTTATCAGGCTAAAGCTGTGGGTTCGGCCCTCTATGGAGCCGAACTATGGGGTTTTGACAACATTGATGAAATCACTTTGTCTGAGAACAATTTCCTGAGAGAATTAGTCTCAATGCCAAGGGGTACCCCTCTGAAACCACTTTTTAGCGATCTGGGCAGACGCTCGTTTAAAGACATCGCAAGGCTACGCCCACTGTTATTTTGGGCCCGCCTATGGCGCACCCCGGAGCTGGCCAAGTACACTGAAGGCCTAAGGGAAATCATGAACATTGCAGGCTCCCACAAAATAGGTTGGCTCCGTAATATTAAAAAATCTTTTACCATGATTGGATTGAATGAAGCCTGGGAACATGGAGCCCCTGTGTCTAAGGAGGACCTTAAACGAGCTTATTGGGCCTGGATTGACATTCAGGACCTTACCAGCTCCAATCTAAGCAGGCTAACCGAAGCTTTTTACTCCCAGAAACAGTCTGTCAGCTTTGAGCCTTATTTAGAGTATGTACTCAAACCTAGGGACAGATCTCTGTATCTCCAATTCAGACTTGAGACCCTCCCAACCCACAAATTTACTAACAAATGGAAGCCCCCCTACCGACCATTGACTCTTGCCCGATATGCACAGAGAAAGTTGAAAGTATAGCCCATATTATGTTTGAATGCCCAGCGTATGCCAACCCGAGAAAAAGATGGCTAGGCCCCGCTTACCGTCTTTTGGGTGTCGCATCGCTCTACGTATTTTACGTTCAGACACAACTTTGGTGCTAGTCTGTGCGGTGGCCAAATTCTTGGGTTGGTCCTGGATTATCAGAAGTAAACTTACTAGATCGATTTGTTAACAAGCAAAATGCATTTTTTCCTTCTCCCAAACTGTCTTTTTAACTATTTTTATAAACATTTTTAATATTTTATATGGATACCATCCAACTCAATCATCAAGCTTCTAATGTGATTTGCTGTAAACTTTTCTATTTTATTGAATTGCTATCTTTTAACTGTTTGTATGTAGATGCTTTTATGATAATTTTTTTATCGAAATAAAGCTTTGATTGATTGATATAACCAATGAGAAAAGTTTGAAAACAAGATATCAAGTAACCCAAATAAACCTCTCTTCCAACTGTTTTTGTCACCCCTCCCCACAAGTTAATTAGTGGTAGTGTCTACAACTCAACTTGCAGGTGGCAGGACACATTTGTATGCTTTGGAAGACAGTTGTGAAATGAGAGAATACAAGTAGAGAATAGCGAAGGCCAGAAGATAAGATAAAGTCAGGAAAGAATGGTGCGAACCAACAGACAGTCGAGACAGGGTTTAGTCAAACCAGACGAGGATTAGTGGACTCAGCCAGTCCCTGACATCAGTTTCGTAAACAGAGGCAGGAGGTTATTTGACACGTTGCAGTAAAATCAGCAGAAAAACTTCGTTCTTTGTGCTGCCTGAGTGAGGGCAACACAAAATGGCGGTGGGACACAAAATGGTGGCTGAATACATGCGAGATCTAAAATCGAATTTCCTCAGGATGCTCAACCGCCTATGGGGTCAAAGTATCGAACTAGCATCAGTCGAAGAAGGAAATCGGTCGGTATGGACACAGCGGTCTGCAAGTAGAAAAAATAGCCACTAAATCCTATGTTAATCGCTACTTTAAGGTATAACCACTACCTAGGGTTCCGCCTATTACTCTACTACTGATGCCTCAAAGGGAGTTAACAGTGCTAGGTCTATGTGAAGTTAACTGAGAAAGCCGTATAAAGAGAGAATGTTAGCAGGTTAAAAAGAGTGTCTACATTAGGGCGCCATTACGTGAAAAATAGAATCCTTAGTGGAGCTGTCATTATTATAACCACGTAACAAAAAACAATGTCTCAACTGGATGGTTGATTAGGAAAAGACAATTTACAAAAAGTGAATTGGAAAAGACAATTTACAAATAGTGAATTCAATCACATTTAGGGTGGGAAACAAGAGAAGGGAGTCCACAGAGCCTGGAAAGGTAATGAAAATCAAAAATTATTTTATGCATTCTTGTAAGTAGTTAAGAAGCACTACAATACATACTTTTAGAAAATGACCATAATACACACAAAGTGGGCACTGGACGTGCTAGCGAGAAGTGAACGGCGCAGTGACACAAGAGTGCAGCAGAACAGCATGAACGGCGAATTGGAAAAAGTAATAAAAGTGGTCAAAAAGACTGTAAAACTTTATACAGGTTATTTGTACAATGGTATTTAGGTAATTGAATTGACCACAAGAGCGCCAAAGTTCTTGGCTGGGTAGTCGACGGCGTTTGAACCTGTATGATTTCAGGTCATCATCAGGACAATAGGTCATTAATTTAGGTGGTAGTGCTTCTATGGGAAAAGGGAAGATGGGGTAGGTCAAAGCGCGAGTAGTCCCAAAGGTGAAAGCAGTAAAGAAATGAAATTAAAGGAAAATCAGGGAGCGAAATTACCTAATAAAGAGGCAGTAAGTGGAGCGTCTAATATGGGTGAAATCCTGGGTTTTCGTAGAAGACGCACTGGGAATCTGTGGATAAGGAGAAAGGTAAGGCGGAGGAGAACGATAGATAGTAGAAATTGTAAGGAAGTCTGAGCGCAGAGCTAGTTACCCAATTTCATGGCTGGGAAAAACAAGCGCGTTGGGGACAAAATGCCGGTTGCGCGGGACCAGGAGATGGTCTTGATCCTGTGGAGGGGGGGCCAGGAGACGTCAGGGGCAAGACGAGATCTGGAAAGACAAGGGTGAGATGGAGGGATCAGTAACAAACACGCGTGTGATGAGAAACAACAGCGTTCTATCAGGAGATTGCACAGGGGGAGGGGGTGGAAACTTACTGTTTGAAAGTCCAAAAGCAAAAAATAAATCAAGGCGTGTGGACAGGAGTGTAATTCAATCTGGCACCAAGGAATCAAACCTCTGAATGTGTGTGTGGTTCCGAAGTCGTCCGTTGCAGCCACATAGAGGACGGGAGAAGAAGAAGAACCGGAAATGGGTCATGTGACGGTGGTCACGCTGGTGGAGGGAAATTAAACAGGGAAAAGGTAAGAGGAGAACGGTGCCCCCGGGGGGCTTGGAAAAGAATCCAGATAGAGTAAGTGTAAGGGCAGAGGAACGAGAAGGGAAGGGTGGGGGGAGGAGAAGGAGAAGGAAAGATTGCGAGTATAAGTTCCCATAAGTGATAAACAAACCAAGTTAAATATACAGTCCAAATTAATTGCGTAATATGCATGCGGATACAGAACTCGCTGTTGGTATTGTAACTATACTCGCGTAAAACATAAAACAGTAATGTTTGTAATACTCGTGTACATAGATGCGTTAAGCTGTCTTAATACGCAGTGGGTATTTCAAGGATATTAGCAGATATGAAGAGGAAAACAAACAACTTAACAAATTGCAGTCCAAAGTCAATGCGGAATGTGCATGCGGATACAAAACTCGCTTTGGTGATATAACTATACTCGCAGAAAACATCAAAAAGAAGAATGGGAATGTTAGTTTGTGTTACTCGTGTACATCGAATGCGATAAACTGTTTTAATATGCAGTGAGTATTAGCGTGTATGAAGAGGAGAACAGACAACTTTGCAGGGGTAAAATTATATCCACCATATACAAATGAATTAGCACATGTGGGGACATCGGGAGAAGACGGGGGCATTTCACATCAGGAGTAGATAATTAAAATCGCATAACCCATGAGTAGGTGTTTTACAAGCAGATAGGGTGCAAAAATGATATCACATCAAACCCTAACGGTAGGGCACAAATACATTGTGCTAACAACCTTATTACAATAGATCCATTGTGGTTATGCAGAGTAGGTCAAAAAGGACAGAGCAACTTGACAGAGAAGTTGAAGGACAGACATAGTGGAGTTAAGTCAAAGGAGACGGGACTTAGGTGGATATAATAACCGTATTCCATTCATCAAGGGTGCTGAGCCCATGTTCCACAGAGTTACAACGTGCAATCCCTCTGCATTTACATTATTAAGTAATAACTGTAGATTAACACCCCTGAGTGGCAATTTGGGGGAGTCGATAACCTGCCGGATGAGGTCAGTTTCCGAATGATTTTTTTTCTTTTTAGTGGCTGACCATGGGTGCTCTGTCTACATTACATCTAATGCGACTTTGGTGTTGAAGAATGCGTGTTTTAACCATCTGTGTGGTTTGGCCAATGTATATTAAATCACAGGGACAACGTTTGTGGTACGGCAATTGGTGAAGTGATTCAGTTTGTAGGAGTGACCATTGTTAACAAATTCCTTTGTGTTGTGTGTAAAGTTGCAAGCCAGACAAGACTGACATTTGTAGTGGACAACTACAGGTGGTAGGCCCCAGAGTGAGGTAACAGTTTGGGCTTTCTTGTTAGTTTCGGGCCATGTGATAGCGTGGACAAGTTTATCAGCAATGTTGCCCCTCTTGTACGAAAACAGAGGGGGTTCTTTGAATGGTGCATGGTTCCGAAGTAAAGGCCAGTTTTTTTGGATTATCCTACTGACCTGGTTACTAGAGGGGCTGTACGTGGATACAAAGGGTATGCGTGAATTGGTCCATTTGGGCGATGGAGAAAGGAGAACCTCCCTGTGGCAATACCAGGCCCTTTTGAAAGCACGGGTGACAATGCCTTTAGGATAACCTCTGTTAATCAATTTTTTGGAGAGAATGGCTGCTTCCTTGAAATAGTCTTTTCGGCACTTACAATTTCTCCAGATACGGAGAAATTGGCCATATGGTAAGCCATCCCTCAAGCCCCTTGGATGGTAGCTGGAATACATCAGGAGAGTGTTGCGTTCAGTCGGCTTGCGGTAGAGGGCAGTACCAATGGTACCATCCTCTGCATGTAAGGTGAGATCAAGAAAAGGTAAGTTGTTGGACCTGATGTCTAAAGTGAATTTGAGGTGCTTTTGGCAGTTATTAAGCCCATTTTTGAAAGCCGATAGGTCATCGTTAGTGCCATGCCATAGTAGAAGGATATCGTCGATATAGCGACGCCAGAGGTTGATTTTGTGGAGGAAAGGGTTATGTATGGATAGGAACAAATTGGTTTCGAGGTGGTGGACATAGAGGATGGCAAAATTGGGAGCGAAGCAAGCCCCCATGTCTACGCCCTTAGTCTGTAAGTAAAAAGTATCTTTATACAGAAAATAGTTGCATGTGAGTGCAATGTGTAGTAGATCAGTGATGAACTCCGTGGGGATGCGGACTGGTCTGGGGCGCGAATCAAGAAGTGATGCAATGACAGGGAGGCCATCAGTGTGTGGGATATTGGTATATAATGCCTCAATATCTAACCCAATCATGAGGTCATTGTCTGTGTTAAAGGGTGTGTCCTCAATGATGTTTATGAGGTGTGTACTATCTCTTACAAAAGTATCAGTGGTTTGGACAAATTATTTGAGAAAGGAATCAATATATTTGCCCAGAGGTTCCAGAATGGAAACACAGCCAGAGACTATAGGGCGTCCAGGTGGATTAGTGATATTTTTGTGGACTTTGAGATGTATATAGATTACTGGGGTGCGTGGGTGAGGATTGTTGAGGAAGGCATGTTCCTTTTTGGTAATGATGTCAGAGTCTATGGCTCGCTTAGTGATGGAATGTATCTGATTTCTAACCTCGGCCAGGGGGTCTCCAGGTAAGGCTTGGTAGTGGGACGGGTTGTTCAACTGGCGTAGGATCTCTTTATCATAATCATTCTCATGTCCATAATCACTATTCCACCACCTTTATCTGCGGGTTTTATGGCTATCTGTTTGTTGTCTTGTAGTGCGTCAAGTGCCTGTTTTTCAAGGAGGGATATGTTGTAAGGGACAAACTCAGGACGAGATTGTAATTCTTTCACTTCATGCAGTACTAGTCGCTCAAAGGCAAGTATTTCTGGTGGCATCATGGATGTGGAAGGAAGAAAGGTGGAAGCTGGTTGGAATGGACTGATGGCCGGGGTGTTGTCAACTGGTCTATCAGAAAAAAAAATTCTAAGGCGGATGCGTTTGAAGAAGAGAAGTAGATCTTCCTGTAGTTTGAAAAAATTGCAGTGTTCTGTGGGGACAAAGGAAAGACCCTTGCTTAGGAGAGAGGTTTCAACTGTAGACAGGGTGTGCTTGGAAAGGTTGAAGATGGGGATGGTGGTGGTCTCAAAGGTATTAACCTCTAGTTGTGGGTTTAAGCTGTTGTGAACAGACAAGGGAGGGTTGAAGGGGAGGTCCTGGTGTATGTCAGTGACCAGAGTGTTGGGCAATCTGATAGCCAATATGTCACTGGACGGTCGTTGATCTATCACAGTGTCCATTGTAGGGAGTATGGTGTCATTATTGTCATGGGTGGCCTGGGAAAGTCTGGTTTCCACAGTAGTTGGTGGAAAAATCATCATTCAGGGCCCCATTGGTAGAATTTTCGACGGGTTTGTCGTTCGCCCGCGTACTGGTACCGGTAATTCAGTCTTGTTCGAGCACGGCCGCGTCCTCGAATCCCACCTAAAAAAACAGAAAGTAGTACAGGTGGGGGATGCGGTCTGATCTATGGGCGTTCAGAACTGGAGCCTTCTCCAGGGTCTGAGTCCTCTATGGATGTATTAGAAGAATCAGAGAAGGTACTGGTGTGGTTATTCCTATATCTACCCCAATTTCTATTTTCTTGGTGGTTGATATGGTGTGTTGAAAAAGGTATCAAGTAAAAATGGGTATGAAGTGTCCTTATTGTAATTCATTATGTCTCTTTGGATTTTGGATATTTTCTTATTTTGCTCAAAAGTGGCGATAATGCTATTGACTCTATCCAGAAGGGATTTTGCATCAGGACGAGTGGAATCAGAGAGGATAAGCTTCTCAAGTTCAGCGATTTCTTCAAACTCTTTTTGACTATGTTCTATGGCGGTGTCTATACCTAACACCATCCAGTGTCTAGAGCAGGTAGTGGCTAAATGACTGAATCCAGTGCGGAACTTGGGGTCTTGTGTGAAGATGGACGGAATATTACGTATTTGGAGGCCAAATGGTATGGTGTCTGATTTGAGGTATTCCGTGAGCATATGTGCGTTGAGATCTATACGGATTTGTTTTTTCTTTAACTTTTCTAGTTTTTCCAAGAGGACCCTAGAGGAATTAGGGGCTGATGTAAGGGGAGTAGAGGAATGTGAAAGTAGGGAGGGATCACTCAAGATACGCTGGATGTAGTCATCCGTGTAGGTTGGGGTCTCCCTAGAGGACATAATGTGTGATTAATCGCAGATGGTGTTACACCTTGATGTGTAAATTAGAGTAGAGGAACTCTTGCAACCCAGCGGTTGCTCAATAACAAAATAACACTTAACAGGAGTAATGCCCGTTAACCCAGGTGAGACCGGGCATGATATGTAACAAAAAACAATCTCTCAACTGGATGGTTGATTAGGAAAAGACAATTTACCAAAAGTGAATTGGAAAAGACAATTTATAAATAGTGAATTCAATCACATTTAGGGCAGGAAACAAGAGAAGGGAGACCACGGAGCCTGGAAAGATAATGAAAATCAAAAATGATTTAATGTATTCTTGTAAGTACTTAAGAGGCACTACAATACATACTTTTAGAAAATGACCATAATACACACAAAGTGGGCGCTGGACGTGCTAGTGAGAAGTGAACGGCACAGTGACACAAGAGTTCAGCAGAACAGCGTGAACAGTGAATTGGAAAAAGTATTAAAAGTGGTCAAAAAGACTGTAAAACTTTACACAGGTTATTTGTACAATAGTATTGAGGTAATTGAATTGACCACAAGAGTGCCTAAGTTCTTGGCTGTGTAGTCGACGGCGTTTCAACCTGTATGATTTCAGGTCATCATAAGGACAATAGGTCATTAATTTAGGTGGTAGTGCTTCTATGGGAAAAGGGGAGAAGGGGTAGGTCAAAGCGCGAGTAGTCCCAAAGGTGAAAGCAGTAAAGAAATGAAATTAAAGGAAAATAAGGGAGCGAAATTACCTAATAAAGAGGCAGTAAGTGGAGCATCTAATATGGGTTAGATCCTGGGTTTTCGTAGAAGACGCAGTAGGAATCTGTAGATAAGGAGAAAGGTAAGGCAGAGGAGAACGATAGATAGTAGAAATTGTAAGGAAGTCTGAGCGGAGAGCTAGTTACCCAATTTCATGGCCGGGAAAAACAAGTGCGTTGGGGGCAAAATGCCGTTTGCGCAGGACCAGGAGATGGTCTTGATCCGGTGGAGGGGGGGGCTAGGAGACGTCAGGGGCAAGACGAGATCTGGAAAGACAAGGGTGGGATGGAGGGATCAGTAACACACACGCGTGTGATGAGAAACAACAGCGTTCTATCAGGAGATTGCACAGGGGGAGGGGGTGGAAAGTTACTGTTTGAAAGTCCGAAAGCAAAAATAAATCAAGGCGTGGGGCAGGAGAGTGAATCAATCCGGCGCCAAGGAATCAAACCTCTAACTGTGTGCGTGGTTCCGAAGTCGACCGATGCAGCCGCATACAGGACGGGAGAAGAAGAAGACCCGGAAAGGGGTCACGTGATGGTGGTCACACGGGTGGAGGGAAACTAAACTGGGAAAAGATAAGAGGAGAACGGTACCCCCGGGGGGCTTGGAAAAGAATCCAGATCAAGGAAGTTTAAGGGCAGAGGAACAAGAAAGGGAAGGGTGGGGGGGAGAAGGGGAAGGAAAGATTGCGAGTATAAGCACCCATAAGTGATAAACAAACCGAGTTAAATATACAGTCCAAAGTAAATTGCAGAATATGCATGCGGATACAGGACTGTATATTTACCTCGGTTTGTTTTTCACTTATGGGTGCTTATACTCGCAATCTTTCCTTCCCCTTCTCCCCCCCCCACCCTTCCCTTCTCGTTCCTCTGCCGGCAGGCAGAAACAGGATTTGGGGGCCTTTAGAGGGCTCCCTTAACCCCCTGGGCTAGGGACATGGCACTGGGGGGCACCTATGGTGTGGGGTGTCTATTTTGTCTTGCGTGGATGCTGTATTGCGCAGCACCCGCCGCAATACAAAACATGGGCAATGCGACCGCCACGGTGGTGGTTGCATCCTAATTTACCCTGTGGGACTGCCACCTTATAGGCGGGCAGTCCCAAATATGATACGGTGGCGGACAGACTGAAGTCAATCTGTCATCGTAATGACCCCCTTACTGTTGTGCTAGCGAGCAGTGCCATGACGGTACGGGCCAACAGCCTGCCACAACGACTTCCCCCTGGGGTGGGCCCAGAGGAGTTGTGATGCATGACTAATCCATTTCAGTGCAGTGATGTGGATACCAGCACAAAAATGTATTAGCCAAACCCCTGATGGATGGCTCTTGGCAGGCCTATTCAGCAAAGCTCAGTTGATTTTTGTCGACTGGTTCAAAATCTCATGCATCAATCATCTTGTCTCGAAATTTAAAAAACGCAGGATTTTTCTAATCAAATGAACTAAGTCAGCATTTTCACATTCACAATTTGTACATTTCAACGTGTGCTATGGATTACAATGTGATGGAGAGTGGGGATAATGTAACTTTAGGTAAGGTATCTATATATTGGATACAATCATAACATTCTTTTTGCGGGAACACACCCTTGGCCACTACTCTTCAGAAATGTTACCACTCTAATCTGCTTCTATCTAAACTTAACTTTTGATAGGACTACTACACTTAGGGGCCCATTATGATGGCTGGCAGAGGCACCACCATGGTGCTGGCGACGGCCGAAAATGCCATTTTCCGCACACCAGCAGCGATCCTCACTCCCGCCATACTAGTATGGTCAATCATAACACATTTCCCATCCACCACTGTGCGACGTGAACCGCCATAAAAATGCGCCCGCCACCACGGCGGTGGAAGCCAATAGAGACCCACCACCGTGTGGAGTGATGTCCCGACCGCTGTACAAATGAGGATGCCCCAAACAGCCAGTCACACCGCAGCAGAGAAACCGCCCAACCAGAAGCACGACTTCAGAGCGCAAAACGAGATTCCCAGTCCCCTCCACCCGGTCCTGACTGCAATGGATCCTGATCTACACATCTTCCTGGTGCTGTACCTGATACAGCACCAGCAAGTTATGCACCATCGCGGACGCCGCCGCAGGTACGCAATCACACAACTCCGCATAAAACCACAACACACAACTCCTGGGCTGATATAGGGTTCCTGTCCACACCCGACACCCTGGTGGGGACAGGAACACATCCACAAGTGTACCCACCCATGTCCTACCTATCACTAAATCACCCTTCCGCCTCCAGGTCACCCATCAACTGCTATATCAATGCAATGTCCCGGTCACATCAACGCAGCGGTGAAGCTGCGGGGAATCATGTGCACAATGTAGAGGGAAGAGCCAGCACCAGGCATTGGCAGGCTACAAAGATCATAGGGTCACACCTCCACCCTCCACACACTAGGCTCCCCACGCTCATTAAGGGACATGCTATGTGCCCCTCCTGTGCTCCCCCATGCACAATAACCAGCCAGGTGAACCCACACCCAGCACCACACACCAAACAACCAGGGAGACAGTCTCAGAAGGTACACTGCAGAGGAACACACAGCACTTAAGTTCAGGTCCACGGCAACCCTTACACCACACCCACACTACACTCATGTCAAGAAAACGGAGCCCAGTCACAAAATGATGACTCACAATGAATATGAACAATCACTCAAATAGACACACCCCACACTGACATACAGCCACATACACAGACCAGATGTCAGCAGCAATGGAGGACAAGAAATGGGCAAAGCTAAAGTGAGGTGGACACTAATGGAAAACCAAGGAGCTAGCCACAAAGCATGTGTACATCACATGCAAGAGAAGTAACATATAACAACACCCTTAGCCCATCAAATCACACATGGCTGGCACAGTGAGTGAAATTAAACCACAGTCACCTCTGTGCAACAACTCAGGGAGACAGCAAGGCAACCCATGCATAGGCACAGGGACGATAGGAAGTCTCTGAAGTCAAACAGTGATCAGCCACATATCTGTATCCAACAACTTGACAGGTGTATGTCATCAGCACAACACACAGGGCCCATTGTCACCCTCCATGACTATCAAACACAAGTTGGATCCTTCACACATACCCCTCCCCCACCCACCTCACACCTGCAAAACTCAACGCCAGTGTCAAACACACAGAATGGTGCCAATCATGTCCAGTGAATACACTGACAAACAATAACACTCCCTGGGGGGCATCCACAAACAACACACACACACTCAGGGATGCCTGAACCAATGCTGGCACAAAAACAACAGCCAAACACAAACTCACTAACAACATACACAGAAGTACAACAAGCCCAGACCTGTGAGGAAAACAGTGGAAAGGCAATGGGAGCCCTGACAGAACAGGAGTACACAACATCATCACTCAGGAACAATGCACAGACAACATACTCCAACACAGACAAGAAGGGCATCATCTAAAAACAATCATGGACAGAACCTGGGAGCAATGAGCCAATAAGAAAACACAGACAGACATACCACACCACCCATCAAGTCAACATGGTGTCATAGTGTACCACATGCTTGCACATGCACAATCCTGACAAGTGACAGGTCAAATATAAGAGGAAGAAACCCCAAGGATGCACTAAAAACAAGCCCAGGAACAAGAATAGCTCTAAGTGCATGTGACAGACACACAAGTAATGCACACTACACTTGCAGCATACATCTGAATGTATCACAATGCACAAATAAATCACACACAATGACATACAAATAGAACATCACACACAGAGCATCTGTCAGCTGCAAGACACAACACAGGCCAAGCACTGCACATATCCACATCAAACACACAACAGATGCACATGCCAATCCATCACATTGCAGACACAGCTGGGCATCAGAGGATGCACACCAGGCAAGTACAAGGCAACATACACTCACAGCACTGCATGCATGACAAGCAGTGTGTGCACACCAAATATACCAGTTCCACAAAGACATGAGTGGCACACCATGAACCCCATCACCCATTACCCACAGATGGACCAGTCTGGGACCCCCAGGTGAAAACAACATGACCAGAGGGCTGTGCAGCACAAACAGTTGAACTGCATTGAGCAACCATGAATGCAAAACAGTACAAGAAAATCACCTATAACCAATTGGGAAACTGTCCCGAGTGGAACATTGGTCCTGTGCACAGATCAGCACCACAAACCATAGTGTAATAAATAAAGTGGTGGGGAGGAATACGCTATAGCAACCCAAGGGGACAGCTGACATGAGAGTGAAGTGTTGTGTACGACAGTAGTGGACATGTCTGGAGTGCACCATACACAAATAGATGGAGTGCTCACTCACAATGGGTAGGCATCAGAAGCACAGATAGGGGATGTTATAACATCACATCCCACATGCCATACTGGAGCCACAAATGCCTCAAGTGACAGCAATGCATGAGAAAACACACCAACAATGTCAGTGTGGCTGAGCAGGTCTGCACAGTGAGCAAAAACAGTAATACGACACATGGCTTATCAACAAAACACAACACTGACTTGCCAGTCACACACTCTGCATACTCACAATTGGCAACAACAAAAAGTAGGCGTCCCCCAGAAGTGCAAGGATACACCAACACACCGCACAGTTCACAACATACAACTTCCACATGTGCACACAATCACAAGCACGGGGCTGACCAATCCAACTAACAGGCACTCCATTCTAGGTTGACATGTGTGCAGTTTCCATCGCAGGGGCACACACACATCAACACTACTGACAAAGTCACCCCCTCACGCTGCACACTTCATGACCACACAAGTGCACACATTGAAATCTACTCATGTGACTGTGATGACTGGTCATCACAAGATGACCATACACCAACACTGCTGTTCACACATCAAGAAAGATCACATAGACATGATGAATCCTGGCCAGCCTGCCTGCAATGCTGTGGATAGAATCCCACTCTGTGCTGGCAGTGCATCCAAAAATGCCATGTGTACAATTTATCTAATATCACCATAGATTTATTAGGATAACAGTAGCCCATCACAAACAACCATCATTGCATCTCCAAGCCTCAGAGTCAATAGGAACTGAAGTGCCTGTCACCTTTGCAAAACCCTGAAAAAGTCAAAACAGCCATTGGCAATGTTAAAGTGGCATACAGAGCATATGTCACATTAAAGCATACCCACACATAAACTCCTTTATTTAGCAAGGACACTGACAAAGCAGACAACAGGAGTAACTGTCTTTATTCACATATTACACAGATAGGCATCAAAAGTAGACAAGACCAAGACCAGTGCCCAGTGCAAAGTGCAAAGTAGGCACATGAGAAGCTGCACAGGGAATGGACAAACACAGCAAGGCCAGTGGCCAGTCCAAAGTGCAGAGTAGGAACATGAGAAGCTGTACAGGGAATGGGCAAACATGGCAAGGCCAGTGGCCAGTCCAAAGTGCAAAGTGGGTACATGAGAAGCTGCACAGGGAATGGGCAAACACAGCTAGGCCAGTGGCCAGTCCAAAGTGCAGAGTAGGTACATGAGAAGCTGCACAGGGAATGGGCAAACACAGCAAGGCCAGTGGCCAGTCCAAAGTGCAGAGTAGGTACATGAGAAGCTGCACAGGGAACGGGCAAACACAGCAAGGCCAGTGACCAGTCCAATGTGCAGAGAAGGCACATGTGTGCATTAGATCCTCCACAGGGAATGTGTGAGACCATACACTGCCATGATCAGCAATACAATACACAAAAGAGACGGGGTATAAGGCAGAAACTGATTGCACCAAATCACTCGGTCAGGTCAAAGGTATTAATATTCTTCGGGTGCCAAGGATCATGAGGTTAAATACCCCTAAACCCCCTTAGGATTAAAAGACCCTACAATTTATCAACAAATCAATGTGAAAATTGTTTTGTAATCATAAAATATGTCTGTCCATTTAGCAGGTGTTGTTTCAAAATTATTTCTTTATTGGGTTCTTCTTCTCTTTACATATATAAAAGACACATACAGCGTAGCCGACGCGTTTCGTCCCAGAGGGACTTCTTCAGGGCTAAACAATTTTGTTGGAGTGCTGGATCACATTGATTTGTTGATTTGATGATCAGCAATACAGTTAGGGGGATAACAATGGGCAGTCCAGGCACCGCTGTGGGAGAGACAGGTGTGTGAGGGGGACTTTCACTCAGACTTGGCTGTCAGTCGGACTGAGAGGAGGCTGAGTGTTGGGGCCAGTTGGAGGACTGGACCGGGGAGTGTGAGACCCAGCTGAGGTAGAGGCATCAGTGGCTTTGGAAGCCGGAGGGCTGCTTGGAACTGGTAGTGTGGTGGCATGTGGAGGTGGAGTCATGCTGCCATGGGACACAGTGTGGGAGGGAGAATGTGGAGGGGTACCTTTCCACTTCTTGGGGAGTCTAAATGGAGGTTTGTTCTTGGGAGGAGATGTAGGTGTTGTGGCCACAACAGGCACACTCTCCACCTGGCCTTGCCTTTTCTCCCCATCACCTTTTGAACAGGTGAGCCCCCAACACTGACCACGTTCCCCTGCTTCATAGGGCTCTGGATGTGAGTTGAGGCTATGGGTGAATCTGCCTTAGCAGGCTTTTTCTGCGGAACTTTAGCTGGCACCAGCTTCACAGCAGCAATGGGAACTGACTGTTTTTCTTTGCGAGTCATTTTTGTGACAGGAGAGTCCTTGGCTGGGGATGCCTCTGAGGCATGTGAGCCTGAGGCCTGCTTCTTGGCTTTATGCCCCCGAGTGTCGCCTTAAGGGCTTTTGCCTTTGCGCTCTGGGGTGGCTTTGTTTTTTTGGGGGGATGGTGTCTGCGCTCTGGCCCACTTGGGCTGCTGCTGTTGTGTGCTGCATGTGCTGTATCTTGAGCCTGAGGTCTGTAGTGTGTGGTCACTATCGTCAGATGTAGCCACTGGCAGGGGGCTGGCCAAAGGGACTGGCGCAAAAGATCCACAGACTCAACACTGATGGCTGCAGGAGAGACAGGGGCAGGGACAGCGGTGCCTGGAGTGAAGGACACATTGCCCTTCTCACTGATGCGAACACGGGCAGCACAAGTGGAAGTAGCTGGGAGGGGGGGCACTGGATGCTGTGTGGTGGAAGAGGAGGCAGAGTTCCTGGTCCCTGTGCCCACCAACATAGATGTGTCACCGCTGGCGTCAGATGACGCTGAGGTTGGTGTCTCTGGCTGTGATTCATCAAGCAGACTCCTGTCCCCCTCCGACACATCAGTGTCAGTGTGCTTGTGCGTAGCCGTCGTGCTTGATCCTCACCACTTTTGTCAGTCCCCTGTCCTTCTGTGGCCACGGTAGATGCTGCAAGAGACAGAGACATCGAGTCAGTTCTGTGGCATTAACACAACCATCATATGCAAGCAAATCACGAAAGAAGATGATGATATCCCCATGTTGCACACCACCATGTGCAGTAACACCGTGCAACCTCAATTCAAAACTCTATTTTTACGTGTCATCATGCAAACTTGGCATACGTGACACATGTGATGCCCACACTGACAAATAGCCTACCGGTCGCTCCGTGTAACAAGACACACAGATTCCTCTGAGCACACCTAGGGCCCTGAGGAGGGAAAAGATGTACCACCCAAAAGGTTGCCACAGTCACATCTGGAGGCAGCAGAAAGGGACAACACAGATACAGACTCCAGCATATCAGTCCACAATGACCATGAGCTCATGCCATCCACCATGTCGTACTTTGGGGCACAACTACAGTTGCACATTGGTGTAAGATATGTACTCCTCACAATTCTGACATCAGGCAATGCACACATTGATGAAAGCACACTCAGATGATGCACACTTCTATTCCCTTCCATGGGATGTCCCTGACTATCCCAATTTAGACGATGCCAGAAGGTTCCAACTCAAAATGCAATGTCAAGGGCCATCACGCCAGTGCCATGAAAAAGTACAGGTAGGGAAAATGCATGATAGTTGCACCCAACACAGAGGCCACTTTCAAGCCATTGCATCACACTAGCAACATCACAAAGCCCAGCACTGGCCCAGGCTTGGAACACATGCAGCCACTCACAACCAAAGTCACCCTTCCCAGAATACTCACCCCCAGATTGCTGCTGATGGTCCTTCAAATGTGCATCCAGCTCAGGCTGTGTCCCAGCTAAGATGCGGGCCATTAGTGGCGTCATGCTCCTGCGTGCCAACCTGCCAGTCCAAGGTAGCAGCCCCAGCATCACCTCTACCACGTTTTTGCTCAGCCGGCAGATGTCATTCCACCTCTTGTGACAGTGTGTGCACCATTGGTTGGAGATACCAAGAGCCTGGACTTTGAGCTGCAGGCATGGAAAAATCAGTGACCCAGGGTTATGCACCACTATCTCTCAGTACAGGAGCATGATACTAACTCAGCACTACTTCACAGATATGTCTAGCAGAGACAATACAGCCTCTCACATAGTACATTAGCATGGGAGAATCATACGAAAATGCATGCAGGTATGATGATGGACACAGTACCTGCCCATCTCAAACACATGCAGAATGCCAAGACAGAAAGCAATGTGAAGGAGGTCCACATTTGCTTTCCAGTTTGTGAGTGAGCAAGACATACATTACATTGAAAATGATTTAGCGGGGCAGACTCACTGTGTCTAACACTGCACATCCCTCAATGCCCTTGCCCTGTGAATGGCTCACTGTGCCATGGAGGTCACATTTAGGGACATGATATTACAATCTCACACCCTTCTCACAAGGTCTGTTGTGTGCAAACTACAGGGCTGAGATGGGTGTTTGATGGATAGTGTAGCAGACAACCCATATGTTTCACTCTGTACATTCAGTGATGTGTCCTTGTCAGATTGGGCAGTGACTGTGCAGGCCAGGTGGGTTCACACTGAGGTCCAGCGTGGGGCATCAGAAATGACACATGAAGGAACAAATTGAAAGCGTAAATAGTGCCTACACATGCGAGTCAGTACACATGCTAGTGGAAATGGAAGGGGCTCTGTACAAAAGTACAACAATCTGCTGTCATAGGTGAATTACCAAAAACAACAGTTGATGGACAGAATGCAGAACAATGTCATACATTCACCCCAGTACAGAGATCTGGGATTAAATCCATTGTTTTTTTGCTCGCCATGCCATTCCAGTTTGAACCCAGGAATATGCAAATCAGTCTTGACCCTGTGCCCCATGGGAACAGTCCAGCCCGAACTGCCAAGCCAGGTCCTCCCTGGTCTGGAACCAAGCATCCTAGGACCGGTTTCGGGGTGTCACCCCTCTTCAGCCAAGATAGCTTGATTCCAGTGGCATGGAGAGCACGGGACTCACGTCTGAGCATACCCGTCCCACTCGGGGTGACAAATGCA
This sequence comes from Triturus cristatus, assembly GCF_964204655.1. Classification (NCBI taxonomy): domain Eukaryota; kingdom Metazoa; phylum Chordata; class Amphibia; order Caudata; family Salamandridae; genus Triturus; species Triturus cristatus. Next base: position 216,025,677 of record NC_140590.1, read on the forward strand.
AAAACAACATTTGATGGACAGAATGCAGACTAATGTCATACATTCACCCCAGTACAGAGATCTGGGCCTAAATCCATCGTTGATGTGTCCTTGTCAGATTGGGCAGTGACTGTGCAGGCCAGGTGGGTTCACACTGAAGTCCAACGTGGGGAATCAGAAATGACACATGAAGGAACAAATTGAAAGCTTAAATAGTGCCTACACATGTGAGTCAGTGCACATGCTAGTGGAAATGGAAGGGGCTCTATACAAAAGTACAACAATCTGCTGTGTCATAGGTGAATTACCACCAAGAGTGTCACCCTCTGGCATTTAAGTCCTGAGCGGAGTGCTGACCTATACATGATGTCAATTTTGAGTCAGACACACTTCCATCAGTACCCTTTGGACATAAACCCTTGGTAAGGCCACAGATGAGCCTGTGAAGAACATCAGGGACACACCGCAGGGGCCAGGCAGTCACTACCGCGGTCGTGCATCTTTCAATTGCATCCAATGACCGGCCCGTGGTGGCAGAACACGCCTACCGCGATTTTCAAATTTGCATTAGGCTACCGCGATTGCGGTTCTCATTGGCTGTAAGGGCCTGGGCATTGGCAGTGACACACCGCAGGGGCCAGGTGGTCGCTACCGCAGTATGGCTGATATACATTGGAGCCAGTGACCATGATTTGGGTGGCGGAGCACTTTGACAGCACCTGTGGACACATCATGCTGTGTGAATGGCCAATGGCCAGTTCCCAACAGTGCACAGTAGACACATGATTAATGGCACAAGATTGTGCACACAATGCTAATGTAACATTTACCCCAGTGCTGACTGCACATGCCATGTTGGTGTATATGATTGAAAACATTTGCATGTACTCCCTCACATGTCACTTGTGATATTGCTGGGCATGTACACAGAACAGTGTTGTGATGGACTTTCCAATGGGTACACGTGACAATGTGTGATAGGGCTGAGCAATTCACAGTGATGAATATCTAACTGCCCATTATGCATATGTCACTGTCTACTTTGCTTGGCTCATGCACACACTAGTTGTTTACGCACAGACTGTGATCATAGTGTTGTTGATTTGTGCGCTGTTCAACTTACGCAACAAGATGTGGCAGGTACATCAGCTTAGGTAGGAGCCAGTAGTGTTGCAGTTTCACACATATGCTGTATGAAATACTCTCAGGGTAGCTCATGCAAGATGTGGCCATATCGCTTTGGGCATTCACATAGTCAGATATTGTTTTGGAGGTACTCGCTGTGTGAAAAGTGGACAGATGTACGACTAGTGTAGCTGAAGGTGTCCCTACATGAAAGTTGGGCTGTAAGCTGAACTGTGATGACAGTCATTGTTGGCATTGTGTCAGTCAAAACTTAAGATGTTGGACCTATCTCATTGTGGATTGCATTTACATGTGTCCAATTTTCATTGCACCTAGGAGGAGACCGAATGTGCATCGTCCCTTCACAGTGCTGGCAGACATGGAGGATAAGGAGTTCATACGGAAATTCCTTCTGGATCGACCCACCCTACAAGACCTATATGCTATGTTGGAGCCCCACCTATAGCCTGGCAGAGCATATCCAACTGCTTTCACACCAACGTCTAAGGTGATGGTGACCCTGCATTTTTTTTGCTACTGGATCATTCCAGTACACGGTGTCCAGTGCAGGTAGGATGTCACAACCTATGTTCAACTTGGTGCTACATGATGTCCTGTCTTCTCTGATGATCTACAAGGACAGATATATCCATTTCCCCAGGAGACATGAATTGGCGGGTGTGAAGGGTGATTTTTATGGCCCCAATGCTGTTGGTGCCATTGACTGCACACATGTTGGACTTGTTCCACCACAGGCACGGAAGCACATCTACAGGAACAGGAAACATTTCCATTCTATCAGTGTGCAAGTGGTGTGCCAGGCGGATATGATCATCTCACACGTCTGTGCCAAATTTCCTGGCTCGGCCCATGACTCGTTCATCAATTTTGCGGCTTCCGCTTCCCGCGAAATTATTCGAGAAGGCTATAAACAGGCAACTAAGCTCCTTTTTGGGGAGAACTAAGACCCTCAATCCTACGCAGTTTGGGTTTCGTGCAGGACATAGCACGGAACTGTCCCTGATTAAGGCTACGGAGGAGATTAGAGCGGTGGTGGACCAGGGTGGTGAGGCGGTTCTGATTGTATTGGATCTGTCGGCCGCCTTTGACACGGCCCATCATGAAGTGATGTTGGACCGGCTGTCAAGGGCAGGGGTGGAAGGCACGGCCTGGAGCCTCCTGAAATCTTTACTGGCCGACAGAATCCAGACAGTTGATTTTGGATCTGAGGGGTCCAAACCCTTTGCCCTGCCCTGCGGGGTTCCGCAGGGTTCATCCCTGAGCCCCACTCTTTTTAACATTTATGTTAGCCCGCTGGGAGCCTTGATCAGATCTTTTGGCCTCACCTAATACGCAGATGACACGCAAATCGTGCTATCCATACAGAGAGGGTCCCAAGTGGAATTGGCGGCAAGGTGTCATGATTGTCTGAAAGGCCTCAAACTGCCTTAAACTAAATGCAGGGAAGAACGAGGTCATGATATTCGGGAATAATACGAATATCTGGACTCCGGATATGTGACCCGAGGCTCTGTGGACGCCGCCAGTGCCTACGTCAAAAGCAAGGAATCTGGGCGTCATCATGGACCAGAAATTGGACTTTGGAGGACAGGTCAGTGGAGTGGTCTCATCGTTTTTCCATATTCTCAGGATATTGAGGAAAGTAAAAATATTTCTTCCCACGGATGGTTTCCGGTTAGCAGTGTCATCATTTATTCTGTCGCGTTTGGACTTCTGTATTAGTCTGTACCTTAATCTGAAAAAAAAACATCTGTACAGACTACAGATGGTATAAAACGCGGCAGCGAGACTGCTGACAGGCACTCCCAGGTATGCATCCAATCGAGAAGGAATAAGGAAACTACACTGGCTGCCGATACACAGACGATCTCAATTTAAGGCACTGTGCACAGTATTCAAAGCACTGAAAGCCATTGGCCCAGAGTTTCTGAGGGAGTGCTTCAAGTGGTATGTGCCAGGGAAAGCACTGCGCTCTGCTGAGAGCAATCTAGTAGTTGTGCCCTGGACAAAAAAGGCCAGCTGGGGAGGAAAGATGTTTTCCTATGGTGCGGCCACTGCGAGGAATAGCCTACCAGCACATATTAGGAAAGCGGATGAGCTCCTCTCCTTCAGGAGGGGGCTGAAGACCTGGTTATTTAGGGACTAGGCGCTTGCTCTCCAGGGATGCTCAGTATTCTAGCGCCAGGACACCCTCGGGTATAAGTGCGCTTTATAAGCTCCTAATAATAATAATAATATTAATAATGCGTAACAGCATTGTGCCACAGCTGATGGCTAATCTGCTTCCAGAGCGTGCATATATTGCAGGTGAGTACGCAGGGCCAAGTAGCGTGCTGTGTGTGTGACATGCTGTCCTCTGCCACAGTTATATTACAAAGTTGGTCTGTGTACCTCACACCTAGATGATTTTGAATATCCCAACCGTCCTTGGTTGCTGAGCCTACTGCTGAATCCCAGGACCCCAAGTGAAGTCCGCTACAATGATGCCCATTGGAGGACACGTCGTGTGGTGGAGTATACTTTCGGTCTCATGAAGTCACGTTTCCGCTGCCTGGACAAGACCGGAAGTGCTCTGATATACTCGCCCAAAAAATGGTGTGTCAGATTGTAGTTGCATGCTGCATGCTCCACAACCTGGCCTTGTGCAAGGAGATCCCCCTGCTTCTGGATGCTGAGAAGCAGCCGAGACCCCGGACCGGAAACCAACTCATGTCCAGTGACGAGGATAGTGGAGAGGAGGAAGGTGTCGACCTGCGTCAACAGCTCATCAAACACTACCTCATTTGAAGGTGAGTGACAATGTACAACGGGGCCCTTGTCTGTTGATGTAATTGTTGGTGAAAAGGTCTATGTGAGCTTTGTGACTGCAGCCTGTTGTTGACTCAGTGCACAAATACAGGACGTTTATGTCGGAACAATTGCTCATAGTAGTGTGTGCAGATTGCTGTACCTTGATGACATGTGTTGTCTGATGGCTGTGATGCCACCGCGTGACTAGTGAATATTGTTCTGTTGTGTTTTCCTAGGTCCCTTCAGCCTCTCCTTGCCTGCAAACAATCCATGCTCCTGGTACATTGTAATCATGGTGAACATTGCACATCCTGTGATAAACACGGAGCAGACACAACGACATAGGTGTGTAAGGAGTGTTTATTTACAATGTGTACATGTGAGAAGGGAGTGAATATTTACAAAAGGGTGAATTGTGAAGCAACGAGTTGTCAGTGTGGGTAGATGAGACAATCGAGTAGTCACCACATTGATGTGGTGACCCAGTCCAACAGACGGATGCCATTAACAAGGCAGTGTGGGGAAGGACAGTCAACAAAGTCAATGCAATAGTGAAGAGGCGTGACATCATGGCTGGCTCCTTGATTGACGTTTGGCAGGTGCTTTGCCACGGGTTCCTCCCTTGGATTTCTTCGGATGGCCCCTTGGTCATTTGGTAGGGGGGCCTCTGCTACAGGCCAGTGGGGTCTGAGGAGTCCCCCCTGTCCGTGGCTGCAGGGAAGGATGTGGAACTGTTATCCTTCAGGCCACCGGAGGGAGGTGGAAGTGTTGGTTGTGCCGCAGGCCTGTCCCTCAGAACCGTCTCTAGCTGGCTCAAGAGGTCAACAATTTGGCCCATGCAAGTGTCTATGGACCTCAGCAGCAGGCAGAGCTCACAGGCATCTTGCTGAGCCTGGCCTGTTTGTCCCTGAATCTGTTCATAGGCCCCAAGGACTCTTGTGAGGTTTTCCAGGGCTTTGGTCCCAGTATCCTGTTGGCTTAGACTCCCCCTTGCCCTCCCACTTGCCCTGTTGTCCCAGACCTTTGGCCTCACCACTGTAGGCACCCAACTACTCTCCCAGCCCTCCTCAGTTGGTGGGGTGGGGTGGTCATCCTATGGGGCAGGGAGAGTGTTGCAGGCAGCAGTGGTGGTGGTAGGGGTGATGGAGTCCACACAGGTCGTTCCAGCAGAAGTCAGTGCAGTTGTTGTTGCTGATGATGTGGTGGGGAGGACAGTGGGGTCTTGGGGCCTTTTGCACCCTGGCATACCAGATTGGCCAGCTTCAAGCTACGCATCCTCGAAATCCAAAGAGTCCTCATTAGAAGTGGGCGGCAAATTCCGTTCCGCTCACGGAATTTGTGAAATTTCAGCATTTCCACGTTCCCCGGGGAACGCGGAAATGTCGAAAGTTCCGCGATCCACTGCAGAACGGAATTCATAGGCATGAGGTATTAATTAAACCTCAACAGGAAGCACCGAGTTGAAGCTCAAATTCTGTAATGCATTAATCAGCCCAAAAACCTTGTGAGCTCAGTCGAGGCTGAACATGTGTGCTTTCTTTCCATATCTACTGTCTTGTAAGTAAAACCGTTTGCAATCCTTTCCATAACTCGTTTAGTATAAGCTGGAAAGCACCAAGGATAAGACAGGTGACCAGTGCCGTATGTTTTCTTTTTTTTTTTTTTTATTCATTTGCTAATTTCAAATGCTGAAGGGTAAACTGTACAACTGGTCTTTGAGAGGCAGTGGGCGGGCGAGAGAACAGTTTAACCCGACCTCTATGCTGCTGTGCATACTGCCAGGCTTCGTAGGGCAGGATTCATTCTGGCATGATGATCCTGTCACAAAAATTAAATCTCGACAGAAAGCACTTACAGATATACATAAAGCAGGTGCCCAAGTAGAAGCTTTCTCCCCATATCTACCATCGTAAATTAGCTGTGATGCTTGATGGAGGTCTTTGCATCCATGACTTTCTCAAGCGCAGTCCCCATGTAGATCCTGTGACCAGGAGGTTCTTTCTCCTCATCTGCAGCTCTGATCGGTCTCTGACCTTTTATAAACAAGAGGCATGTGAACTCCTCGCATAGAAGCCCAGTCTGTTTGGCCCTGCCCTACACACACTAGCGGTATGCAACGTGTGGACAGCTCACTCAAGGGACCCCTTTTATAAACAAAAATGGTTCTGTTGGGTTTAATTATCTGTGTGCATAAGAAGTCACAATGGGACCACAAATTCTTTTGTTGAACATACATGGAACACACACCTAACGAGAAATATACAGTATCTGAAATAATCAGAATGGAAATGTTTGTGTATAGCTTTGTATTTTATCAAAATTAATTCATTCAGATATATCCATTTTTCAAAAGTACAAAAAAATTCAAAAGATTCTGTTCACAGGTATATACATATAGTGCTTATGTTACAAAGTGCTTAGTGATCAATTTGGGGCAATATGTACAAAGTGGTTACAAGAGTTTATGTACAAGGGGAATGAAGGAGGACAATGTTAAATTCAGGCCAGAGCAACAACCAAGAAAACGACTTTTTGAAATGTATGGTCTTGGTAAATCTGTGCCTAGTGATATCGTCGACGTTTCAACCCATGATGTGCTCCCTTTGGTAGTCACTACGGGTCTTCATCAGGACAAGGAGGGGGAAGAGGAGTGGGGAATTCGATAACAGCCTTAAATAGGTCAGAGAGTAATTCAGGCTTAGGGATCCCTGTAAAAAAGTCTGGGGGATGTTGGCAATGAATGGCTTAAGTCGTCTTGAATAGGTCAAAGTGGGGGATGAAGGCTTCCGTCCTGTGATCCCGGTGAAAATGAATTCACTCAAGGGACCCCGGCGCCTTTTGTCGTGGTGGCAAAGTTACAGACACATATGGTCACTGGAGACGACTCTTCTGGCTCTTTAGGCAGCTGTCGTGTAGGAGAAGCGCTATACATTTACCGAACGAAGTAGCACTTGCTGATTAGCCAGTAGAAAGTATTAGCTAAGTTGAGGAATTGCACAAAACGGTGGCATCTTCTTGGATAAATATGCAGGGCAGGATTCATTCTGGTACGATGCTCTTCTGCCCCTGATACCCTGTAAAGATTACAACGGGCACAACAAGAAATCTCCGCGAGCACGCGAAATTCCGAGTGCTCGCGGAGATTTCTTGCCGTTTCGCGGGATTTTGCATAGCGCGACTACGCAAATTCCGCCCACCCGTAGTCCTTATTAGAGAGTCCATGTTCTGGGGGTGGAAACTGGCTCTGCAGGTTGATGTTGTTGTCCTCTGCAGTAAGTTGTTGGTCACCTGTGGGACAGAGGGTCAATGGTCATTGTCATGCACCCCTCAAGCTTCGTGTTCGATGTATCTTATTTGCAGGTTATGCAACACACACTTAACTATTTTGCACATTGTATGTCTGCACAGTAATGTGCATCATGACATGATGTGGAGGTACATACATTACTTCTCCATGGGGTAACATGTCAATGGATACCATGCCTCATATGAAGATTTTGTGATTACAATGAAAGGTTGTCATCTGACACATGGCGGCAATACAACCTAATGTGAAGCATCTTTGCTGGTTACTCTGCCTGGCAGGCGTTACATCTGTGCATGAACTAGCCATTGTGATCTCATGCATACCTTTGTCATGTCCTGTGCTTTGATACATCTGTTCGACAGATCATGCCTGTTTTGTTTTCATATGGTCTTTCAAGCTCAGCCCCCATAGAAGTTACAGATAATATTCAGTGCTGTGCATGTTTGTGCCCTGATTTGCTTCAACACGGGATTTTGTGAGTCACACTTCTGTTTCTGTGACAGTTACATACGCTTCGCTGTCGGCACACTGTAAGTTGATACTGTATCTGTGTAAATTTTGGTGGCATGTGAGGGCTTGTGTTGTCATATGGCTACATGCTTTTTAAGACGAATGGTGTGGTGCATGCACTGTCTACTTACCTGTTCTGTTGTCACACTGGGGTGGACTTTCTGGCACAAGCTTCTGGTTGTGTGTTTGAGTGCTCCATCATGCTCAGGGGTGGGACAAGGGGGCCTGTTGGGACTTGTAGTGCTGCGTTACCAGCCCCAAACACCCCTCCTTGTTAAAATGGCTACCTACCTGTTAGATGAAAGTGGACAATGCAAAGGCTGCCACATGCTTCTGGGTGGGAGGGAGTGCTCCATCCTGTTCAGGGGTGGGACAGGGCTGCCTGATGAGAGTTATAGTGCAGGCCTCCTACCCCCAAACAGCCCTCCCTGGGAAGATGGCTACCTGTCTATTAGGTGAGGCTGAACAATGCAATGGCTGACACATGCTTCAGGGTAGGGGAGAGTGCTCCATCCTGCTCAAGGGGGGGCAGGGCTGCATGTTGGGAGTTGTAGTGCAGACCTCCCACCCACAGACACCCCTCCCTGTGAATATGGCTACCTACCTGTTAGATGAAGGTGAACAATGCAATGGCTGCAACATGCTTCTGGGTGGTGGTAGTGCTCCATCATGCTCAGGGATGGGACAAGGGGCCCTGTTGGGAATTGTGGTGCTGCCTTGCCACCCCCAAACACCCCTCCCTGTGAAAATGGCTGCCTACCTGTTAGATGAAGGTGAACAATGCAATGGCTGCCACGTGATTCTGGGTGGGAGGAAGTGCTCCATGCTGCTCAGGGGTGGGACAGGGCTGCCTGTTGGGAGTTGTGGTGCAGGCCTCCCACCCTCAAACAGCCCTCCTTGGGAAGATGGCTACCTACTTGTTAGGTGAGGTAATCTACCATTACTTTGCGGGCATTCTTACGTATTACTATTACTGCAGATTTTTTTTTTGCTGGAACTTTTAGTGAGCATGCTTTTACCTAGCATGCTGTTGCTACGCAATTACCGTTACTTCGCAACGTGAAATACTTTGCATACTATCCACATCGTTGTTCGGAAAAGGAGGCGCCTCCATTTCCAAACAACGACGTGCTGCTCCAAAGATGCTTGAAGAAGGAGAAGAGTGGATCCAAGAGTGAAGGTGAAGAGAGGGACCACGATGGGAGAGAGGTAAGTGGGGCAGTGTATTTTTTAGGGTCGTGCAGGGGGTTGTGTTTAAGGTTTAAGGGTAGTGTTTTTGTAGTGTAATTTGGGTTTAGGGTAGTGACGGGGGTCAAGAAGGGTAGTGTTTGGGAGTAGAGACAGGACTGTGGGTCGGGGAGGGATATGCAGGGGGTAGTGAATTAGGGTTTAGGGTAGTGGTGTGGTGTTTGTGTGGTATAGGGTAGTGTTTTAGGGTTTAGGGTAGTGTCGAGGGTTGTGAAGTGTAGTGTTAGAGTATAGGGTCCTGGCTGGGGGAAGCAGGTGGTCATTTAGGGGATAGTGTATTAGGTTTTAGGGTAGTGTAGTGGTGTTTGAGTAGTGTAGGATAGTGTAGTGTGTGAGGGTTTGGGTAGTGTTGAGATTTTATGGTGAATTAGCGTAGTAGTGTGGTGTTAGTGTAGTGTAGGGCAGTGTTTTAGGGTTCAGGGTAGTGTTGGTTGGTCGTGAAGTGTAGTGTCCTGGCAGGGGGAAAGTCATGTACGGGGTAGTGTATGAGGGTTTAGGGTAGTGTAGTATATGAGGGTGAGTTTTTAGTGCGATTTTTTTAATTAGCATAAACCATTACAGGAAAAAAACATAGTAGTGCTATGCGTAATGATAGAATGCCGAATAAAAGCATTTACAGTACATTTCTAACGATTTGCGTTATAAATGCGCGGTTAAAACTTTCGAAGTAATGGTTTATGCTAAGTAAAAGCATCGCACTATAATTGTGCGAAGTAATGTTATGCGAAGTATTGACATACCTTCGTTAGGTGAGGCTGAACAATGCAATGGCTGCCACATGCTTCTGGGGGGAGTGCTCCATCCTGCTCAGGGGTGGGACAAGGGGACCTAGTGGGAGCTGTAGTGCAGGCCTCCCACCCCCAAACAGCCCTCCCTGGGAAGATGGCACCTACCTGTTAGATGAAGGTGAACAGTGCAATTGCTGACACATGCTTCTGGGTGTGGTGGAGTGCTCCATCCTGCTCAGGGGTGGGGCAGGGCTTCCTGGCAGGAGTTGTAGTGCAGGCCTCCCACCCCCAAACAGCCCTCCCTGGGAAGATGGCTACCTACCTGTTAGGTGAAGCTAAACAATACAGTAGCTGACACATGCGTCTGGGTGGGGGGAGTGCTCCATCCTGCTCAGGGGTGGGACAGGGGTGCCTAGTGGGAGTTGTAGTGCAGGCCTCCCACCCCCTAACAGCCCTCCTTGTGAAAATGGCTACATGCCTGTTAGGTGAAGGCAAACAATGCAATGGCTGCCACATGCTTCTGGGGGGGAGTGCTCCATCCTGCTTAGGGGTGGGACAAGGGGGCCTGGTGGGAGTTGTAGTGCAGGCCTCCCACCTGCAAACAGCCCTCCTTGTGAAAATGGCTACCTACCTGTTAGAAGAAGGTGAACAATGCAATGGCTGCCACATGCTTCTGGGTGGGAGGGAGTACTCCATGCTGCTCCGGGTGGGACAGGGCTGCCTGGCAGGAGTTGTAGCGCAGGCCTCCCACCCCCAAAACAGCCCTCCCTGGGAAGATGGCTACCTACCTGTAGGTCAGGCTGAACAATACAATGGCTGACACATGCTTCTGGGTGGGGGGAGTGCTCCATCCTGCTCAGGGGTGGGACAGCGGTGCCTAGTGGGAGTTGTAGTGCAGGCCTCCCACCCCCAAACAGCCCTCATTGTGAAAATGGCTACCTACCTGTTAGGTGAAGGTGAAAAATGCAATGGCTGACAGATGCTTCTGGGTGGGGGGGGAGTGCTCCATCCTACTCAGGGATGGGACAGGGCTGCCTGGTGGGAGTTGTAGTGCAGGCCTCCCACCCCCCAAACAGCCCTCCTTGTGAAAATGGCTACCTACCTGTTAAGTGAAGGTGAACAATGCAATGGGTACCACATGCTTCTCGTTGGGGGTAGGGCTCCCTCCTGCTCAGAGGTGGGACAAGGGGGCCTATTGAGAGTTGTAGTGCAGGCCTCCCACCCCCAAACAGCCCTCATTGTGATAATGGCTACCTACCTGTTAGGTGAAGGTGAACAATGCAATGGCCGACACATGTTTCTGGGTGGGAGGGAGTGCTCCATCCTGTACAGGGGTGGGACTGAGCTGCCTGGTGGAAGTTGTAGTGCTGGCTGCCTGTACACATGCAACCCTGGTAATGTTGCAGGCTACCTTTGGGGTGATTTAGATGGCGTGGATGTTACATTTGTGAGACCTGTGTTGGTTATTGTTGTGCATATGAATGGACTTGGGCCTAAGAGATGTAGCTTTATTGTTGTGCAAGACAGTACATGGCATTGTAATGGTTTACATTTGTTTGTCCTTACCAGCCAGCACTCCCCCGGCTATTCCTGTTAGACTTTCTGGATGCAGTATAGCAAGCACCTTCTCCTCCCATGCAGCGAATGTATTTGGTGGGATGGGAGGGCCACTACCAGTCCTCCTAGCCAGCTCACGGTTCTTGTTCCTCTTTTCTTTCACAACCCTCTTCAGGTCATGCCACCGCTTCATGATTTCATTTCTGGAGTGCGGGGTTTTCCCTAGTGCATTGACCTTGTTGACTACCCTTGCCCACATTTGTGCTCTTGTGGCTAATGGTGTCTGTTGGAACAGGGTACCAAACAATTGTGGTTCTACTCTGATTATCTCATCTAACATGACTGACAACTCACTCTCTGTGAATTTGGGCATTTTCGGTGGTGCCATGGTGCATGATGTGCTAATGTTTTGAGGTGCAATTGTGAGGGTGGTGGGGTTGGTTTAGGTAGCGTGTGTGTGTGTGTGTGTGTTGTTGTGCTGGTGACATGTGTGGTGTTTTGCCTATCCAATGTGCTGCAGGGTTTGGTTCCTTTAGTGCTGGAGTAGTGCAAAGGATTCTGGTCAGGGAAGGGGCTGGTTTTGTACTCAGTTCTGTGGGTGTGTCAAAATGGAGTATTACTGTCAGGTGTGTTGTGTGGGTTGTCCTTGGATTTTTATTCTTGAAGTTGCCATGGGGGGGTGTCATTGGGGTGTGTTAGGTGTTTTTGGGGGCAGGGCTAATTTGCTGTGTGCACTTGGTGGCCTTGTTGTGAGTTTTTTTTCTCGACCGCCATATTTGTCACGGAGCGTCCGCAGCGATGGCTTTGCAACAGCCCTTCCACCAGCTCTCCCATTCATAACTGTTTGAGACCATGGCGGTCGGAAACAGTGGAACGTCCTGCTGTTACATCGGGGGAATCCTAATTTTCCGTGCGGTCGCTGCGCTGGCCTGGCGGCGGTTTAGTGTGTTTCCACCGTGAATCCGACCTCCACGGATGGATTTTCACCAGCTCGGCTCAGCTACGGGCGGTCTTTCGTGGCCTCATTCCACCGCGGTCAGATTTTTAGGGCGGTTAATCCTAATCGGACTGCTGGATTTGCCGCGGTACCGGTGGACGGTTGATTTCCGCTACCATGGCGGTCGGGGTGGTTTTCCGACTGCCATCCTAATAGACCCTCTTAGTGTGCTACAGTAGTATGCAAGCCAGAAATTAATTTGCAGCATCCACCAATTGCCAATAAATAGCTAAGCCATGTGTGACCTACACTGGACACCCCCTTCAACACACAGATGTGGTAAATCCTACTGAGCTGGCACACAAGTGAAGGGGTTGAGCCTAACACCCCTTGCTTCACACGGAGAGTCTGCAATTCCCCAATGAGCCTCATATGGGGATGTCCCACACTATGTCCACCATTAGCATCCCGTATGTGCCTGAGGAACGTTTTACACACATTGATGCCTTCGTCAGAATCCACAAACCATTACAGATGACTGTCAGGAAGAGTGACTATTAATTCATGGGAGCCATGCAACACGTCATGTGGCCCATGGTGAGTTGACATGTATGAATGGTAACACAACATGCACAGGAGCAGTCCCCACATATCACAAACACGTACCACCCACAAAATGTGATGCCGCACTCCTTACCCCAAATGACATTTCACCATGTCTGTTCATGTAACTCTGATCCAGCACACGTAGCAATACTCATGAGGAATAGCAGGAGGGCAATGATGACATGAGCTGACGACAGCCGCAATAACCTGTGGAGGACAGACACACAACAAGTCAGCGAAGAGCTAGTGATCCGCAGACATGTACATGTACTCTACAGGAATGATGTTGTCACCCTGCTCTTAATAAATTCTTGTCCCAGCAAAAAGGTGTGGAATGACATCATCACTTTAATGACACATCAGAACACAACTCCAAGTCACTTAGCACACAGTCAGCTGGAGACACACATTGCAACACATGCCACACAAGGCTCAAAGCGTGCACACTCAGACACAGGGACTCACCATCATGAGAAGCAGTTGCGGATAAGCTGACTCCGGATGTCCTCATCCTCATCCTCATCCTCACTTGCCCCGTGCCCAAGCCCTTCATCCTCCACGGGTGGATGATCCTGCTCATCGGGATCCAGGATGAGTGGCACGGCCTTCTCCACTTCCATGTTGTGCAGCATGCAGCACACAATGAAGATTTTGCAGACCTTCACCGGGGCATATGGGAGTGCGCCGCCGGTCTTGTGGAGGCACCGGAATCTGCTCTTCAGGAGTCCAAACGTCCTCTCAATCACGCGCCCATGGGTGTCGTTGTACCGGTGTTCTGCAGCTATTTTGGGGTTGCGGAGAGGCGTCATCAGCCATGGCATGTTGGGATAGCCAGAGTCCCCTACATGGAAACATCATGTGAAGAAGTGGGTCAGGAGATGCCGTAAGATACAAAGATAGTGCTAAACACAGGACTAAAAGAGTACACCCACCAACAAGACATGCTCATTCCGCGTGCAGCTGTAGCATAATTTCTGGCACCCTGCTACGCCTCATGATGTATGCATCGTGTGCGGACCCTGGAAAACAGGAACAGACATGGGATATCAGCATGTTAGCAAGACACACCACAAGGGCATTAATGGAGTGATAATGTTTTCTGTTCCTATAGGCTACCTCCTGTGCCTGTGGTGGTACCAAAGCCACATGTGTCCCATCAATGGCCCCAATTACATGAGGCATCCCTCCCAGGGCATAGAACTCACCCTTGACACGTGTCAACTGCTCACGAGTGGGGAAATGGATGAAGTCATCCAGGTGCACCAACATGGCTTCTAAAACATCATGCAGGAAACGGCTGAACATTGTCTGGGACATGCCACCAACATCAGCTATGGTCAATTGAAATGTGCCGGTGGCAAAAAAATGTAGGGCTGCCATCACCTTCATCTTGGGGGTCAGAGCCGTAGGATACCTGTGTTGTGGTTGGAGGTATGGTGCAAGCCGGCGGGTCAAGTCCTCTATCAACTCTTGCGAGAAGCGGTATCTGCGTATGCAGTCATGTTCACGCATGGCATCCAGGTCTGGCATTCATCTGGGGAGAGGCGGAGCCCTGCAGAGATGTGGAAGGAATAACGAACATTACCACACCAATGTCACTGAGGTGAGCACATTGTTCAACAGCCAATACACATCTGCTTAATACAGAGTCTGGCCTGTGCAATACATCCAGGACACGTAGGCCAGCCAGGTGATACTCCTACGAATTTATTTATTTATTTAAAACATTTGTAAAGCGCATCTGTCACCTAGCAGGTATCCTGGTGCTGGGACAGTTGCTCCTAAGGTGGAAAGTGATGGGAAACAGAGAACGGTTTGCCAGAGAAGTAGTTAAGGGAAAAGCCAGGTTTTAATCCGCTATCTGAATGGAAGGAGTTGCGATGTTTGGCGGATGTCGACAGGCAAACTATTCCAAAGTTTTGCGGCTGTCACTCTGAAGGATCTTCCCCCTGTCCTGACCTTGTTGAATCTTGGTACAGTGACAAGGCAGGCTGAGGCTGAGCGGAGAGTTCTGGTAGGGGTGTACCAGGTGAACATGGTTTGCAGGGATCTAGGCCCGACTCCGTGTAGTGCTTTAAAAACAAGACAGAGTGCTTTGAAAGCTACTCGCTGCTTCAGAGGGAGCCAGTGCAGCTCGGCTAAAGCTGCTGTGGCCGAGGATCTCCTGGTCCAGCCAAGGGCTAGTTTGGCGGCGGCCGTCTGGACTCTTTGGAGACGGTCTAACAGTACAGCTGGGGACTCGAGCAGCAATGCGTTGCAATAGTCAAGGCGACTAAGAATGGTACACCTGACTATTAACGCTCAGGCCTGTGCGGGAAGAAGTGGCATGATCTTGCGTAAAGAACGCAGTAAGGCCGAGCAGGTGGACACTGTTTTCGCGACCTGCGTTTCCATGCTAAGCTTGTTGTCCATCATGACACCTAGGTTGCGGACAGTGGTGACCGGCTGTGGTTCCAGTAAGATCAAAGCTACTGCTTGGCCCCTGTCTGCACGCATACAAAGTTCCTCCATGGCCGTGAGGACAGCTGTTTCGGTGCCAAGGGCTGGACGAAAACCAAATTGGATGTCGTCCAGAATGTGATTCTGCTCCAGATGTTTCGAGAGACAAGAGCTCACCCAGCGCTCTGCAACTTTCGCCGGGAAAGGTAGGAGAGAAATAGGCCGATAGTTTGATAAACACTCAGGATTCAGTGAGGGTTTCTTCAACAACGGGGTGATAAGTGCTTGCTTCCAAGGAGACGGGACAAATCCGCAACGCAGGGATTGGTTCCAAATCCTGCAGAGGGTGCAGAAGAGTTCTGTTCCAAAAGCTTTCCAGGTTTTTGGGGGCAAAGGGTTGAGGGGGGAACCTGAAGTGATCCTTTGTGCCGGTCTATCGAAATCCGCTTCCAAGATAGGGGGAAATACCCACAAACATTCCCTAGGTGGGTGCCCTGGGCTCACCGGATCAAGGTCAGTGGTGGCGGCCCCGGGGCCGTTGAGACTATCAGTTAGACGGACCGGGAGGGTCGGCCGAGGACAAGGGGAGAGGTCTCCGGGGAGAGCCGTCTCCAGCGATCGTACAGATAAGTAACTTCCCTCCCCACAGACAGACACCACACAAGGAGAAGATTTAGCGTTCTTTATAGGCAATTTCTTAAGGTACGATGAAATGGTACCAGGAGGTCTGGACTCAGGGGTCCCCTCGATTCGAGTCTCTCAGGTTGGGGAAAGGGGGTAGCGGGACAGTCTTGTTACCAATCTGGTAGATGCGATGATATGATGGATAGCTCACAATCCTCGAGCTCGGTGTTCTCGCTTGGACGGGCCGCGACAGCGCCAGCAGGTCCCGGTGAAGATGGTCGATACACGGTCCGCGGCAGCGCCAGCAGGTCCCGGTGAAGATGGTCGTTACACGGTCCGCGGCAGCGCCAGCAGGACCCGGTGAAGATGGTCGTTACAACGGTCCGCGGCAGCGCCAGCAGGTCCCGACGTGGAAGGATGTTGCAGAAGGCCGCGGCAGCGCCAGCAGGTCCCGGTGAAGATGGTCGTTACACGGTCCGCGGCAGCGCCAGCAGGACCCGGTGAAGATGGTCGTTACAACGGTCCGCGGCAGCGCCAGCATGTCCCGACGAGGAAGGATGTTGCAGAAGGCTGCGGCAGCGACCAGAAGGCAGGACGATAGTTCACAAGGCAGGGCTACGGCAGCGCCAGTAGTCCGTCAAGGCTGAGTTCTCTCGGTGTCTCTCGACTCCAGGATACAACTGCCTTCCTGCTCTGGAGCTGCCCTAGTTATAGGTCTGGCGCCCTTTGATGTCCGGACCCTCGCACTTGGAGGTCGGGGGGTCCGGGCTGAGGGAGTCCAGACACCCAGCAGGGGGTGGAGCCAGTGCCTGGGGAAGCTGGATGGTGATCGGCACCTGGCGGGGGACAGCCCTTGACGCTTCTTTCTCCCATTGACCTGCCAAGTGGTCCGTTCACCTCCTGGGTGGATGGTGGTGCCGGGATGTCGGGGCCGGCCAGGCCCAGGGTTAGGGTCGGGTTGAGGCCATGCGGCCTCGTGCGCAGGTCCCAAGATGGCGGCTGATCCGGCCGGGGGAGCCAGTAGTGGTTCGGTCCCGTGATACGTGGATGTCCGGGGGCAGGAGTTCCGTGGGGAGACGGGGTGCGGGTGATTCCTGTGGGTAACACCTGGCGGGCCGGGGCTTGGGCCCTGTCATGCGGGGAGGGAGCAAGCCCTTCATGTGGCCTGTCCAACATGCGTCCCCCCCAGCTGAAGGCGGGGAGAGTCACCCATCCTCTTGGGGACTCTTCTCGTCGAGGCGGAAAAAGCGTGACAGGCCATTTGCGTTGGCGTGGTCTTGGCCCGGTCGATGTTCCACGGTGAAGTCCATTCCCTGCAGGGAGATGGACCAGCGCAATAGTTTTGGGTTTTCCCCCCGCATCTGCATCAGCCACTGCAGGGGTCGATGGTCGGTTTGCACCCAGAAGTGGGTACCGAAGAGATAGGGCCGGAGCTTTTTGAGAGCCCACACTACTGCGAAGGCCTCCCTCTCGATTGTGCTCCAGCGCTGTTCTCGGGCCAGGAGGCGTCTGCTGATGAAGGCCACCGGCTGGTCACGACCCTCGGGGTTCAGCTGGGAAAGAACCGCCCCGATGCCGTGGTCAGAGGCGTCTGTCTGTACAATGAATTCCCGACTGTAATCGGGGGCCTGGAGCACAGGGGCGGTGCACAGGGTGGCCTTCAGCTTCTCGAAGGCCGCTTGACAGTCGGGGGTCCAGTTAATCCGCTTCGGGTGGTTTTTGGACGTGAGACCCGTGAGGGGCCCCACAATGCTGCCATAGTCCCTCACGAACCGCCGGTAGTAGCCGGTGAGTCCCAAGAAGGCTCGGACCTCGGTCTGCATGACGGGGGGCTGCCAGGACTGGATGGCAGCAATTTTGAGTTGCAGCGTGGCCACCAGACCACTTCCCACCTGGTGTCCGAGGTAGGTCACGGACCCTTGACCAATTTGGCACTGGCCGGCCTTAATCGTGAGGCCGGCCCACTGGAGGGCCTGCAGGACCTCTTGGAGGTGGTGAAGGTGGTCGGACCAGTGGTGGCTGTATACAGCGATATCGTCCAGGTAGGCGGCGCTGAACTCTTCGAGCCCCGCCAAGACCTGGTTCACTAGACGTTGAAAAGTAGCGGGGGCATTCTTCATGCCGAAGGGCATGACCCTGAAGTGGTAGTGGCCATCGGGGGTAGAAAAGGTGGACCGTTCCTGGGCCCGGGGTGTGAGACCGATCTGCCAGTAGCCCGCTGTTAGGTCGAAGATGCTGAGGTAGCGGGCGGCCCCCAGGCGGTCGATCAATTCATCCGCTCGGGGGATAGGATGAGCGTCGGTCCGGGTGACAGCGTTCAAGCCCCGATAGTCGACGCAGAATCGGAGTTTAGGAGTGGTGCCGGGGGCAGCGGCTTTGGGGACCAGTACGACCGGGCTGGCCCAGGGGCTGTCCGAGGGCTCGATGACCCCGAGCGTGAGCATCTTGGATACTTCCTCTTGGATGCAGGCCCGCACCCGATCTGGCACGCGGTAGGCCCGGTGTCGGATAGGGGGACTGTCCCCGGTGTCCACGTCGTGCAAGCACCAAGGGGTGATCCCTGGGGTGAGGGAAAACAGTGTAGCGAACCGCAGCAGGAGGTCCCGGCAGCCCTGGCGTTGCTCTGGGGTGAGGGCATCGGAGAGCCGGACCCCGTCCACGGAACCGTCGTTCTCCTGGGTCTTCAGGAGATCAGGGAGGGGCTCGGAGTCTTCTTCCGCCCCACTGTCTGTAGCCATCAGGAGGCTGAGTTCCGAGCGCACAAAGTGGGGTTTGAGTCTGTTGGTGTGGAGGACCCGGAGGGGGTTCCGGGGGGACTCCATGTCGATGAGGTAGGTGACGGGGCTCTTGCGTTCGACCACTTTGAAGGGCCCCGTCCACTTATCTTGCAAGGCACATGGTTCGGTGGGGGACATCACCCACACTTGTTGACCAGGTTCGAATTCGACGGAGGAGGCATTCTGATCGTACCATTTTTTCATGTCCTCTTGACTGGCCTCGAGGTTCGCTCTTGCCATCTCCCTGAAGCGCCGGGTCTGATTGCGTAGTGCCAGGAGGTACTTGAAGACGTCTGGAGGGGTCTTTAGGGGGGCCATCTCCCAACCTTCTTTGACTAGGCTGAGGGGCCCTCGCACAGGGTGCCCGTACAGGAGTTCGAAAGGGCTAAAGCCGAGGGACTTCTGGGGAACTTCTCGATAGGCGAAGAGGAGGCACGGGAGTAGTACATCCCACTGGCGACGGAGGGGCTCTTCCAATCCCCCAATCATCCCCTTGAGTGTGCGGTTGAATCGCTCCACTAGTCCGTTCCCTTGAGGGTGATAGGGGGTCGTGAATCGGTAGGTGACCCCGCACTGTTGCCAGAGGGACTTCATATATTTCGAGATAAAGTTTGTGCCTCGGTCGCTGACGACTTCTCGGGGGAAGCCCACCCGGGAGAAGATCCCCATTAGGGCCCGGCCGACCACCGGAGCTGTTACAGTTCGCAGGGGCACAGCCTCGGGGTAGCGGGTGGCGTGGTCCACCAGTACCAGGATGAACCGATGTCCTTGTGCCGTGCGGGGGTCCAGGGGCCCCACAATGTCTATTCCTACCCTCTCGAACGGGGTGGTGACCACTGGGAAGGGTTGCAGAGGGGCTTTGAGCTTACGGCCGCTCTTCCCACTGGCCTGGCACGTGGGGCAGGACCGTCAGTGGTTAAGTACGTCGTTCTGCATCTTCGGCCAGAAAAAGTGGGTCACTAGGCGACTGTAGGTTTTGTCCTGGCCCAGGTGTCCAGCCAGGGGAACATCGTGGCCCAAAGTTAGTAGGAAGTCTCTGAAACGGAGGGGCACCACCAGTACTCGACTGGCCCCTAACTCCGCGATTCTTTGTTCACTGTACAGCAGGTCGTTATCCCAATAGACCCAATGAGTTCCGGTGGAGTCCCCTGTGCTCTGGGCGCTGGCTTGCTGGCGGAGTCCCTCGAGGGAGGGGCAGGTCTTCTGCTCCTGGCGGAACTGTTCCTGGGTGGGCCCCCCTTCTTGACGCCACTGAGCCAGGCCGGGAAGGTCCTGGGGCTGGGCGACCACTTCGGGCGTTGGCTCTGGGGGGTCGGTATCGTCGTTGTCCTCTACTGGGGCGACCGGGGGAGGAGGTGCTGGCCATTCTGGTTCTTCTGGTCGGGGGACGGCACGGGCGGCCATGGACCGGGTGGTTACGCAGGCCCAGTCCGGGAGGCCCAGCATCCCCAGGTGCTCTCTTCTTTCGACGGCGGCCCACGGGGAACTCTCAAGGTCATTCCCCAGGAGGCAGTCCACGGGGGCATCATCCCGGACCGTCACCTTCAACAGGCCGGAGACCCCTCCCCATTCGAGGGGACGCAGGCCATCTGACACAGACTTTCGGAATTGTCGGCTGAGCGGACGGGGCAGAGAATGTTCGGCAGGATCTGCTCGGGTTTCACCAGGTGACAGCGGACGGCCGTCACACTGGCCCCTGTGTCACGTAGGGCTTCGGCCCGACGCCCATTAATGTTCACCCACTGGCCATATTTCCGGGTGTTGGCGGGTAGGGGAGCCCGCGGGACCATGTCTTTTCCCCCTAGGCACGCTAGAACCATGGCGGCCGGTTCCCACTCTTGTTGGGCCTGCTCATATTCTTCCTGCTCCTCGGAGATTTGTTCTCCCCCCAGGGCGGCGGCAGCTACCTGGCGGGGCTTTGGCGTTTGGTTCTGCGGGCAGCTCGGGTCATTGGCGTAGTGGCCGACTCGCTGGCATCGGTGGCACGTGACGTTGGCTCGGAACCCCGGGCGCATGGGGGGGTTGCCCCGGCCGGCCGGGGGCGGGGTGCTGGCCGCGAGAGTGGCCGGGATGGTGTCTCTCCCTCGCCCCTGGCCTCCTCCTCCTCCTCGGGGACGGTGCTGACCTTGGTTGTTTCGGTTTTGCTCGTGTGGCCCTCTCCGGCCCACTCGGGTGCTTTCCCATCGGTCAGCTTCGGTGGCGAGTTGCCGTGGGTCAGTCAATTTACTGTCGAGGAGGTGCTGCCTGAGCGCGACGAAGCAGTTGTTCGACAGGTGCTCCCACACCATAAGATTAAAGAGTTGCTCGTAGGTCGTTACGTGGCTCCCCTTGATCCAACCCTCGAAGGCTCGGCTGAAATAGTTGACGTATTCCACCCAAGTTGTACCCGGGATCCAGGTGCAGTCTCGGAACCTCTTGCGGTACATTTCGGGTGTGAGCCCATATCAGGTGAGGAGGGCAGCCTTCATGTGGTCATAGGATGACATCTGATGATCTGGGAGCTGCAGTAGGGCATCGCGGCCTTCGTTGACGAACCTCCCCCATAGGCCGGCTCCCCAATCACTCCGATCGATCCGGTGGGAGGTCATGGCGATCTCGGAGGCTTTGAACCACTGTTGTATGTCGTCCTCTCGGACATACTCTCGGACAACATCCTTGGGGATGTGGACTTTCTTCTCGGTTGCTCCCGGGGTGTGCGGTCGCTCAGGCACCCCCGGTTCTTTATTCTGTTTCCGAAGTTCTATTTCCGCCAGTTTGCGCTCGTGTTCGAGTGTTATTCTTTTTTCTTCGAGCTCTCTCTGCCTCTGTTTTTCTTCCCGTTCTTCTCGGAGCCGCAGGTGTTCTAGATTTAGTTTTTGCTCGGCTAACTTTAGTTCACCGTCCATCTTGAGTCGTGCCATTTCCAACTCATGCAATCTGGTTCTTTCTCTTTCTTGGATCTCTTCCTGCGAGAGGCCCGTCCCTCGCTCCTCAGGAGCTGTGGCGTTCCCCTCTGGTGCCACACCGTTTTGGTCGGAGGATCCGGCGACCCCGGTTTCCGCCCACGACTCAAGGGCGTGCTTCAAATCGTCTTTGGTACTCAGGCCGGTAGTAGCAATGCCTAGTTCCATGCAGAATTGTTTAAGTTCGCGGTGGCTATATTCTTCCAATTTATCCATTTGGAATTTCTCGGTGGAACCGCTATCTTTGGCTGACATCGTGGTTTTGTCGTGGGGTGAGCTACTCTCTGTACGATTACGCGTTGGTTCGGATCGCGCCGCTGGCCACCAATGTTAGACGGACCGGGAGGGTCGGCCGAGGACAAGGGGAGAGGTCTCCGGGGAGAGCCGTCTCCAGCGATCGTACAGATAAGTAACTTCCCTCCCCACAGACAGATACCACACAAGGAGAAGATTTAGCGTTCTTTATAGGCAATTTCTTAAGGTACGATGAAATGGTACCAGGAGGTCTGGACTCAGGGGTCCCCTCGATTCGAGTCTCTCAGGTTGGGGAAAGGGGGTAGCGGGACAGTCTTGTTACCAATCTGGTAGATGCGATGATATGATGGATAGCTCACAATCCTCGAGCTCGGTGTTCTCGCTTGGACGGGCCGCGGCAGCGCCAGCAGGTCCCGGTGAAGATGGTCGATACACGGTCCGCGGCAGCGCCAGCAGGTCCCGGTGAAGATGGTCGTTACACGGTCCGCGGCAGCGCCAGCAGGACCCGGTGAAGATGGTCGTTACAACGGTCCGCGGCAGCGCCAGCAGGTCCCGACGAGGAAGGATGTTGCAGAAGGCTGCGGCAGCGACCAGAAGGCAGGACGATAGTTCACAAGGCAGGGCTACAGCAGCGCCAGTAGTCCGTCAAGGCTGAGTTCTCTCGGTGTCTCTCGACTCCAGGATACAACTGCCTTCCTGCTCTGGAGCTGCCCTAGTTATAGGTCTGGCGCCCTTTGATGTCCGGACCCTCGCACTTGGAGGTTGGGGGGTCCGGGATGAGGGAGTCCAGACACCCAGCAGGGGGTGGAGCCAGTGCCTGGGGAAGCTGGATGGTGATCGGCACCTGGCGGGGGAGAGCCCTTGACGCTTCTTTCTCCCATTGACCTGCCAAGTGGTCCATTCACCTCCTGGGTGGATGGTGGTGCCGGGATGTCGGGGCCGGCCAGGCCCAGGGTTAGGGTCGGGTTGAGGCCACGCGGCCTCGTGGCGCAGGGCCCAAGATGGCGGCTGATCCGGCCGGGGGAGCCGGTAGTGGTTCGGTCCCGTGATACGTGGATGTCCGGGGGCAGGAGTTCCGTGGGGAGACGGGGTGCGGGTGATTCCTGTGGGTAACACCTGGCGGGCCGGGGCTTGGGCCCTGTCATGCGGGGAGGGAGCAAGCCCTTCATGTGGCCTGTCCAACACTATCCAGTGAGGGGGAGGTAATCAGGTTGTGGATAATGGTCTCAATTTTATCCTTGAAAAACAGTGCGAGATTATCGCAGAGTGTTAGTGTAGGAGGGATTGTTTTTTTGGCACAGTCAGGGTGGACGAGGTTGTTAAGAATCTGGAAGATGCTTTTGGAGCTATTAGCGGCATTAACTATAGTGGAGCAGAAGTAGGTAGATTTACTTTTAACAATTGCCGATTTGTATTCCTGGAGTTTATTTTTCCAAAGTGATTTATTTGTGTCGGAGTAGCCTTGCCTCCATTTCCTCTCAGCCTGTTTACAGGCTAATTTGAGGACTTTCAAAGAGTCGTTAAACCAGGGGGCTGATGCTCTGCCCTTAGGTTTACATCTTTTTAAGGGAACCAGCGAGTCGGTGGTTGAGGATATCCTCGTATAAAAGGCCTTGTAATTGTCCTCAACCAGATTAGCGGGGGAAAAGCTATCTTCCACGCAAAACACGGCACCGGTAGAACTCAGTTTTTCCAGAGCTTTCCAGTCTCTGTACATAAATTCTGAGGAGGTGCTGTGTGCCGGCATTCTAGCCCCTATACAGGTAATATGAAATTTGAGAAGGGCATGATCAGTCCAGCTCATAGGCAGGATGTCGTTCAGGTGTACTAACTGAGGGGTAGAGAAGATGAGGTTGAGTCGATGACCTGCTTTATGAGTGGGTTCCTTAACCAGTTGATAGAGTCCCACACTTTTGCAAGAGAGCAAAAGATTATGCAGTCCAGTATCCAGACTACCGTTCGGCCAGAGGTTAAAGTCACCTAAGATGATTAATTTGTTGTGGGAGGTTGCCATGTTTGTGAAGGTGGTGAGTAGCGATTGTTGTTGTTGGTAGGTAAAGGTCCCAGGAGGGCGGTAACAGATAATTGCCGTAAAAGTGGCTCCAGTGTGACAGTTTATGGAGAGGCCGAGGAGCTCGGTCCCAGCGACCGGATCCAAGTCTATGATGTTGACGAGCCAAGAGGCTCTGTAGATAATACCTACTCCACCACCGCGGCCTTTGGGTCTAGGAAGGTGCAAGATTTTAAAGTCCTGAGGACAGGCCCAGTCTAGTTCAATGTCACAGTCGGCGTGGGTCCACGTCTCGGTTAGAAAGAGAACGTCTAAGTGATGGGTGTCAATAAGTAGTTGAATTTCATTAGCGTGCTTTGGCAGTGATCTGACGTTAAGAAGACCTCCCAGGAGCAGACCCCTACTGGCGAAGTCATGCAGTGGAAAGGCGGTGTCAGTAAAAGTAAGCTGACCTTCGTGCGCATACTCTCTCAGATTGAGCAAGGTCTCACGAGTATAAAGCGGGGACCTCGTGGGGATCTGAGCAGAGTGGTCCGCGCCAGTCGCGTCCTTGTCGCGGACGAGCGCAGACAAGCTTGCCTTAAGCGCCCGCTGCGCTCGTCCGCTGCGCTTCCGGCCAAGACTCATGATTTATGGTAGATGCTCTGGGCGTTGGAGGGAGGGCGTGGCCAACCGAGGTGGGCGTGTCTCCTCGCTCCCTCGAGCAGGAAATGGCGGCAGAAGCGACCGTTTTGGCCGGAACAGCGTTCAATCTGCTGCTCTGCGACAATTTAGGTAGGTGCCAGGGGTCAGTGCAAGGGTTTTTAAAAACACAGTATCTCAGTTTTAAAAAGTGGATGAATTACGAAACCACAGCTCCCGGCTTTCCGCCTCAGGAGGTTCTCAGTGCCAGCCACAATAGTTGCATGGCAATGTTGACGTGACATGCCATTAAAATTGCTGTGGGCCAGTGTAAGTGACAAGCCAGACACATTACATGAGTGACAGACATCCACATATCAGCATTTGAAGGATGTCATCTCATACAGACAGCTGCCGGGAGTCTAGACGCACAGGTCACATGTCATCTGAATAAGGACAGATAACACACATCCATGAAGGGGTACACGTGAAAAACTGATGACACAGACATTGAGAGAACGCAGATATTGCCTCATGTCAGGAAGTCATCTTTGAACCATCATGACACATGTAAAGTGTGAGTCCACATGTGGCATGGTGTTCGTATATGTATGTCATGCACATATGCACACAGACACATGTTGGATGCTGCAACAGATCATGGGAAGACATGACACACACATGACATGGTCACATCGTGGCACGCTGGTAGTCACATGTCAGGTGTAATTATCCGTGTACCTGGCATCAGGGGACAGTTGCGGGTGTTGCTGACTGTGCCATACCAGTGATGCGGTACTTGATACGTGTGTCCCACATGCACACATGTGCAAAGTGTGAAGGGGAAGTGTGCCACGTAGTGCCCCATTACACATGACATGTGTAAACAGCTAATCACACATCTATTGTGCCACTACATGAGGACACATGTGCCACATCACTGCCTGACACACCTAGGCCCTGCACATGAAGGACTCCACTGACAATGACTTCATGCCCAGCCTTGCGCAAGTCTGACACGTCCATTCCTTTCGTGTGCGCCTCCTATCACCAGTGTAAGCTGTGAAACGCAGTACACACGCTCTGATGGCATGTGTACGGCCCGTACTCATGCGTGAGTACCTGCCGTACACGCATGAGTATGTGCCGATCACTCGGACCTACAGTAACACAACTATAGTGATCAGTGATTGGCACGTACTCACGCGTGTAAGGCCCGTATACGCGTGAGTACATGCCGATCACTAGTGCCTACGGTAACACAACTATAGTGATAGGCACGTACTCACACGTGTACGGCACGTATCACTGTAGTGATGTTGCCCTAGGGGTACGTGTGTAACGTGCCGTACCTGTGTGGGGATGTAAGAATTACAATGGGGACACATGAGGGACAAGTATTAGGGCCTAAATGCATGCTG
The DNA here is from genome assembly GCF_964204655.1 of Triturus cristatus. Classification (NCBI taxonomy): domain Eukaryota; kingdom Metazoa; phylum Chordata; class Amphibia; order Caudata; family Salamandridae; genus Triturus; species Triturus cristatus. The sequence goes on from NC_140590.1 coordinate 216,051,575, forward strand.
GTTGTCATGGATACCGAGTTTCAAGTTCAATTTTTTACATCATGTGGTCTGGAAAAATCAGTTGGCCACATTATACATTGTTGCAAAGTGGTTGTTGACTTGACATGATGCTGCAAAATCAAAAGATGCAAAGGCTGTCACTGGTGTATGTTTAAAGGGATTGGAGGAAACATAGGATGCAAATGAGCCTGACCAATCACTCTGTACTCCTGTAAATGAAATAGGCCAGCAAGGCAGATATAAGGCAGGCAGAACCCATGAGAGGGCACTTGCCTGCACAACATGTCAGTCGATACCACTGCTGCTGTATTGTCTCCATCTGGCACCATGTCAAGGACTGTGGAGAGGGCCCAGCCTTTCACACAGGAGGAGAACCAGGCCCTGCTGGATGTGATCCTCCCACAGTACCCCATGCTGTATGGTCGACCAGGGGAGCAGGTGAGTGCTGACTCCACTACCTTTGCCTGTGCACCTTTATTGTGTCTATCACTTCTGGCATTGTGTCCAGGTGTGACAGACATGCTATGTTGGTTGGAGTGGGTCCCAGGGGGGGGGGGGTGGATGGCTTATGTCTCTCATGCAGGGCTTGATGTAGTTAATGTGTGCACTCATCACTTGCATTGTGCTTACTGTGACATTCACTGGCACATTCAGCCAGCCTAATCCTCTTGGACATTCTTGTTCTATTGTCCTGCGGTGATTCAGTGGTCACCCCGGTGTGACAGGTGACTGCACCCACAGATGTGTGTGAGAGTTGAGTGGAGCTGTGGTGAGAGTGGTGTGAGTGTCCAAATGATGTGTACGCCCCCTGAACATTGATGTGTGTGAATGTTTCTTGCCATGTGGGTGAGTGTCTATGTGGAGTGTTGCACCACAGCTACATAGTGGATGCAACTGCTAAATCCATCTGATGTGTGAAGTAAGCCGTGCTGTGTGTCTGACTTGCTGAGCTAGCCCCACACCTGTGACCCCCCCCCCCTGGCAAGTGGCACATGTGCAGAGTGAGGTTTGCATCTGCTGTTGCCAATGGCTGGTGATTGATGTGTGCCTGTGTGTGTCTGTGTACTCTGCTGAGGTTTCATCAGTGGCCTGGGGCGTGTGACTGCTTGGAGGTGCTGTCCATCAGCCTTGTGTTGCTTGGGATGCACAGTGTGTGCCATTATCAGGGATTGTTTGGCACCACTCATGCCACCGGTGTACTTACTATGCCATGTAGTGCATTGTAGCGTCCCCAGTGGAATGAGTCCCTATCACTTAGGTGCTATTACTTGCCAGCATACTATGCCCTGTTCAACAAATCAAAGATGTTCAAATGTATGTCTCTGTGACATGGTGCAGGTGTAGTGATGTTGTCCCACTTTGTCATCCACACAGGTAACCGCCTACCACAAGGGGAAGATCTGGAAGGACGCCGTCAAGGCCGTGCAATCGGTGGAGGGTCGCAGTCGGCGTCTGGCACAAGTGAGGAAGAGATGGCAGGACATCCGGTGCTGGACCCAGAGGATCACCCGGGTCATGCTGAAGGATGAGTCTCCTCGCAAGCATGGCGGGCACCGGCGCCTGACCCACCAGATGATGCCCTGACCTGGATAGGCGGATACAGGAGTTACAGCAGCAGGAAGGGGGTAGGTACATGTGTGTTTGTTGTGTGTCGCCAGCTTTTGTAGCTGGTCAGTCGCCTGGATGCACTGCCAGGCTATATAGGTGCAGTGCATATCCTGTTCCCCCAAGTCAACCTGTGCTGTTCTTCCTCCCATCCCCTCCTTGACATGTGTTATCTGGTCTGTGTGTTATCACTGTTGCACATGGTCATCTAGGCTGCCAGTTTATCAAGGTGCACACTGCTTTCAGCATCATATGTGGGGGGGGTTTACGGTTTACGGTTTACGGTTTATAATTTATTGCACAGTTAATTAAAACCAATGCGATACAATAACACATAATAAAATTTGTTACAAATCTACAGCATAAATAATTCATCTGTGTAAGTTAAATCAAATGTCCTGTTTTGCTGAGTTAATCATGGATCAGTTTTTGGTAGTTTTTTTTCTACTACTTTTAAAAATTTCACAAATCTACAGCTCAGCTGAGGGTCCTGTCCTGAAAAGCAGGTTAGCACTGCATTCCTTCGTGTGCGTACCCCCTGTAGAATGAAATGGCGTTTCAGCAGGAGCTTCCTTTCTTCGTGCAGTTCCTCACACAAGCATAGCAGGTGCAGCATGTCTTCTGCCCCTTTGCCGCATAACCTGCATAATGTGCCTGCTTTCGGTCTCAGCCAGTGAGGAAGATGGAGGATGCATGGTAACAAGCCCAATCTATATCTTAAAAAGCACAGTTTGATTCTTTTTGTGTAACCTAAGGCAAGGTAAGGCTGGGAGGCTTGTGTCAGGTATGTATTTAATACCATCCAAGCATGAGATCTTTTTGATAGGATGGCTTTATCCTGAACCCATGACTGTAGCTTGATCGATTTTTTCACCAGTTTGTTGAATGTTTTATGATCTACAGGGGACGCCCAGAGCCCTGCCAACCCGGTGTTCCTTATGCTTTTTTCAAGGTGTTTTGCAGCTGGTGAATTTTGGGTCTGTTCTAGCTCTTTCCATAGATATTCGTTCAGCGTCCCTTCGGTCGTTTTTCTTATTTTATCCCAGGAGCAGATATATGCCCCCTGTCGTGCCAATAGCTGTGACCGAATTCCAAACTCCAGTCTGATCTGTGCTGGGGAGGATCGCCTTGGAAGGCTGAAGATGATTCTATATGCCGACACGATTGTGCTGTCAAGTATAACGGCATCTCTGCCTCGATGGACCTCACTCCCATATGTTAGTGTTGGTAACAGTTTGGCACGTATAACATGTAGTAAGGGGGACAGAGAAGGGCCGGAGAGGTTGTTATTTAATGTTTTTAAGGCAATTGCCAGAACAGTGCCTTTGCCTCTTATGCTAGCCCTTTGTTCGCTGAATTGGCCGCCACTGTCAATCTTCACGCCTAGATATTTATACGACGAGGTGTCTTTAATTCGGGTGTTGTTCCAGAACCACAAGAAAACTTTCTTCTTTTTGTTGTTATTGATTGTCATTGTTTGCGTTTTCTCGAGGTTCACTGTTAAATCATTTAACTCAGAATATTTCTGGGTCATATTCAGAAGATTTTGAAGCCCAACTCTTGTGTGGCTTATTAACACCAGGTCGTCTGCATATAAGAGGCATGGTAAATTGAGGCCTCCTAATTTTGGCGAGTGTGAATTGCAGTTGTTTAGTAGGGGCACCAAGTCCCCCAGGAACAGGTTGAACAATGTGGGGGCCAGCACGCAGCCCTGCTTGAGGCCATTATTAGTTTGTATCCGCCTTGACAACATTGAGCCGTCCCCCACCTTGATCTGAATCCAAGTGTCTGTATGTAAATTAATTAACAGCTCCAACAAGCCTTTTGGGATACCCCAATCATTGAGTTTTGTCCATAGTAGGTTACGATTAATGTTATCGAATGCTGCTTTGTAGTCTATATAGCAGAGGTGCAGAGGCAGTTTTTTTGTCTCTGCCTTATCAATAAGCATACCCATCGTCAGTATGTTTGTTGTCGTCCCCACTGATTTAACAAAGCCTGTTTGATTGACAGGTATGAGAGATTTCCTCGTAGCCCATTCTTTTAGTTCTTCCAAAATTAGACCTGCGAAATACTTCGCATCGTTATCGATTAGGGCAACTAACCGGTAATTTTGAGGAAGGCCCCTATCCCCTGCTTTGTATATGGGGGCAATAATGGAGCCCTTCCAAGTATCTGGCAAGATGTTTGTGTGTCTGATCTCCCGAAAGAGAGGTTCAAGTGCCGCTGCCCAGTAATCCATATCTTGTTTGAAGAGGACGGGCGGGATCCCATTTGGACCCGGAGCGCCTTCCCTTCTACCTTTCTTTATTTGCCGCTTTATTATGGGTACCAAGGAAATATAATCTGCGTCTCCCGCCGTGTCCTGGTCAATTGGGCACCATTGTAACCTATTGCCGTCGTCCTGGGCTCGCACAGGGAAAGGATTGTTCATGTTCTGATTGGCCAACAGATCTCGGTTAAAATGGTTTTCGAGATATGCTGCCCAACTTGCCTCTGTGATGTTTGATGATATCTCCGTTTTTGCAGGGTGCGTTAAAGAATTTATTGTTTTCCAAAACCTTGCACCATCATTCTTTTTTATGTCCTCATGAAGGGTTGCCCAGAGTTGTTCCTCTAAGGTTCTATTTGCTTCCCACTTAAGTTTTTTTAATGAGGCTTTTAGTTCAGAGAGTTGATACAGCATCCTTTTGTTGTTGTGATCCTGCTGTACTATTCTCCTTAACTTGGAGATTGAATATTTTATTTCTTTAATTTTCACTCTGTGTGATTGAGGGAGGGTGCCTAACTTATTTGTCCTTGTGCGCGGTTTAGATTTTGTTGCATATTGTCCCAAGGTGGTAGTGAACTGCACCCATTTCACTACTTCATTAGGGCCCGTGCGCTCCAAATGGTGTTGTTTTGCCAGTCCAGTCAAAAATTCGCCCATTGCGGTCGAATACTTGATCTTTTTAAAATTTTCGGTATAAATGGACTCTTTGGGGGCTGTCGAGCGCTCGTAAGTTGGCTTAGCAAGGTCCATAATGATTTCCTGAGGGCAGTGATCGCTATCTGTTTGGGTCCCAATCTGATAGGATATTACGAATTGGAAAAGTGGGAGTGACATGAAGGTATAATCTAGCGTGCTGTTCGCTTTTTTTGAGTGAAAAGTTGAAGCTGGCGGGTTGTCCCCTGCAAACCTGCCGTTTAATGCCCTTATGTTGAAGTTTTCTAGTGCCCACAGTACCTTCTTTCCCAATTTTGATTGAGTGGCTATTAGTGGCTTGCTTTGTTGTGGTAGAGCCCAGAAAGTATTTTGTGCCGTAGTACCTTCCTCTTGTGTTGTTCCCATAAGATTGAGGTTGAAATCCCCCGTGAGTACTAAATTCCCTGTTTTTTCCCCCGTAATGCACTCTTCAATATATGCATATAACTCCCTCGCTGCTTTTTTCTTTCCTTTGGGGTGAATATAAGCATTAACCAAAATGCAGCTATTAGTTGTTTTGCCTTGTCCTGTTGTCAAAGTCAGGTTAACTGCGAGTGCAGCTGTCGCCGAGCGCCCGGTTTCTTTGGCCATCGCAAAGCTGGTTGTAGCTACATATGTTACCAAACCTCCTCTTAGATGACCGTACTTAACTAAGCTCTTTGCGCCAGAGAAGAAACGTAGGTATCCTTGCAGATGTGGAGGCTCGGCAAGCCAGGTTTCTTGTAGCGCTATTAGATCAAAGGATCGAATGTAAGCTATGAAGTCTGGGTCAAGCATTTTGGATGCTTGGCCATTTATGTTCCAGGAACATAAGCGCAATTGGTCCTGCAAGTTCTCCGTTATTGGCCCCTGCACTTGTCAATTGCTGTTTGTTATGGTTCTCACAAACCGTCTTTGTTCCTGCCACCCATTAGGAGCTTGTCTTTCCTGTCGTACTCCGAGAGTGAGTTCGCTCGACCTGTTGCTGCCAGTACGGCTTGGCCCGACAGCACCCCTGAGAACCGAGATTTTGCTACCTTTTGTATGCACCCTCGGATTCGGGTTTCTCTCAGAGCACAGTACATCCGGGTATCGTGGCTTTGTAAAGGGCTTCAGCGTGATGCCCCAGTTTTTAAAGGTCTCAGATTCCAGAAGGATCTTTCGTGCCATGTCTGCCGAGGTCCAGGTCGCCTTCGTTGCTTCTTTTCCTATACCATCCACAACTATGAATTCGATAGCCTTCAGGTCCGAGCTTACCACAGATGACAATGGAGGAATATGGGCCAATAATCGCAAGATATTGCCTCTATTGAGGATGTCGTGGCTTCCTTTGGAGGTAAAATCCGGGATGAACCATGTTGCATCCGAGGCTTCCCCTTGATCGATAGCACCTCCAAATACGTTGTCCTTGTTTGGTGTTGCTGGCCGCTTCGTGTTGCTAGCTGTATTTGCTGGTACCCGATAGCCCTCTCGGTTGTGTTCCCATACTGAAATTAGATCACTTGCATCATTTGGCGGATCAGAGATTACGCGGCGTGGAAGCTGTTCGTTTAAAGTCAGGATTACAGGGGCAATTGTTGACATTGTTTGGTCCACCTGTAGATATTTTGACACCGTTTCTTTGGTAATGGCTGATATTTGATTTTCGGTTAGTCCTAGATCCTGTCTTCCTGTTTTGTCTTCCCTTGGACTTGTAGGGGCTTTTGGGCTTTCCATGGGTTTTGTGCAAGGCCAGATGTTAGGTATTAGTCGGTTCCAAGACCCGGAGTCAACCAATGTGGTTTTGGACCCGGAGTGTAAGGGCGCCACTGCTTGATTGCTTTGTGGATCAGCTGCTATCTTTACTAAGGTTTTATTTGCTGGTTGGGCGGTGTCATCGATAATGCCGACTCTTTCTTCTTGTTCGTGATTCGGTGATATTGCTTCAACCAGATTGCTCGAGCTTTGTTCTGCAGTTTTAATTTGCCCGAAAAGTTGCCTAAAGCCTTCACGTTTGGAGCAGAGCTTCTGTTTCCTCCCTTTGCGTTTTTTCGCTCTCCTCTGTTTGGCATTTGATTTCTGGTTTGTGTCCGCGTCGTCTTCGACACCTGCAGATAGAGGTGTTATATTCTCAGTCCTATTTTCCCCTGTGTCCAGGATTTTCACTACCGTTTTTTGATGGTCATGCCCGTCGATCATTGTTGTTTCATCGCGCCGTATGGCGGCAGTATCTTTGCCGGCGGTGGCGTCATCCTCAGCCACCCCTATTCGTGCAGTAGGCTCTTTTCCGGGTCCTTTTGGTTTGTTGCAGCCCGGTGCACCACTGCTGATCTTCTGGCTAAGTTCTGTAGATTGTTTTAGATGTCCGCATAAGTCTGACATTACTGTTGGCAGAGTGGCCAGTTTGTCAATGATTGGGCCACATTCACAATCAATGTTGTTTCTCCTTTTGGTATCCACATGTTGGTTCAGTTTGCTCTGAAGAAGCGAGGTTAGTGTGCCCAGCTTCCCGTCTATTGCAACTACAAATACTGCCAGCGTATCTAACAGCGTTAGTTGGGCATCCATCTTCTCCGATTGATATTGTGCTGCATCCACCAGGAGTTGTACTGTGTTGAGGAGACTGGGCCATGCGCTTTCTTGTCTGGCCTGAGCTGAAAATGCATCCTGGTTCCCATCACACTCTTTGGGCCCCGCTTCTTGGAGCACGGGTGACACTTTGAAGAGTTGCGCTGTTTCTGGCCCCTCCGTTCCTGTTGTATTTGTCTGCTGGAGGACCGTTCCACATTTTGGTAACTCACTGGTCAGCCTACTTGTGCTTAGGTCTATGGGATATGCCGCCATGAGATCCTCCCACTCCTCTTTCTTTAGATAAGAGGAGATTTCGATCACTTCTGGAGTGCAAATCTTCTGGCTTCCATCTTTTTTTCCCGTCACTTCTAACGCCTTAGGTACTGGTGTTGCTGTGTTGTTTTTTATATCAAGGACTACTAATGAGGGTTCCATCCCCGATGACCTTGCTGGAGCGGTTTCAGGTTCCTCTTTCCTCCTGCCCTCTTCATCATTGCTTATACCCTCGTGACCCTCCTGGCCTAATTCATTGCTCATGCTGACTTTTTCGGTGTTAGTGTTAATGTTAGCAATATTCTTTTCCCATTTTAATGGTAACAAAGCCGTGGCTTCCTTTGGCCGATGTATTTGTATTAAGTTGGCATCTATGGTCATCTCCCGTCTTACCGGGATGTCTGCCATCACAAGCTTTTGCCCCGTTTGGAGATTATTGCGCTGAGGTGTTGAAGTTTTTTGGGGTATTATTATAGATATTAAGCTTTTGTCTTCTCTGCTATTGCCGATGCTGTTGCTGTAGCTGTCGTCCAGTCGGCCCTGACTGTCGCTGGGATGGTGATTTAAAGTTGGTTGGAGCGGTTCGAGAGGTGACTGAAGGCCTGATACTTTGTTGATCTTAGAAAATATAATGTCACCTGGATTCTTTAAAAAGCAAAATTTTTATAGATTTTAGGCTGAACCAAGGTTGTGTTCGTTTTTTTTCCCCCTTCTTTGCTCGTCATAGGTCTTATTTGTTTAGGTGTAGTTGTAACAATATGGGCCTGAACTGGCTCCACTGACTCGCTTGAAGCTGTTAGGTCAATTATTTCTGGAGGGGGGGACTCCTCTGAAGGTTTGGACATATCTGACTGTGCCTCAAACTCCCCTTTAGATGATTTTGTCCTTTGTTTCCGCTTATTTAGACCTCCCTTATGCGTTTGGCTCCCTCGGACCTTACCAGATCTCATGTTAGATTATTGAGCCTGGGTTGTGAGGACCGACAACCGGTGGAAGGTAGCAGGCGGAAGCTGGGTAGGGGTTGGGGTGCCCCCTGACCGTGATGTGGTTGTCTCAGTAGGAGCACTCTAGTCCTTTAGCTCCCCTCTCCCCTCGCACCAACACACCAATACACCACTCACCGGTTTGTCCTTGTCCTTGTGTGTGTACGGTCCCTCCCGGGGTGGCTGCCCGCCTCTCCCCCTTGCTCAGACTCTGTTCCCGTGTGCCTTGCACGGCAGCACCCCCCCAGCAGGCTTTTCCACGAACGCCCCGCAGACTGGAAACCAGGGAGCAGGCTACCGGCTGCCGGATAACGTGGGCACTGGTTGTAATGCTCCGGACACGGGCTCCGGGTAATCAGCTCGCCTGCTCCTCGCTCGCTGCTGCTGATTGCTGATTGCTGACTGCTCGCAGGCGTGGAGAGTGGCGGCTAGGCTCCACTTGCTGCTGCTACTGCTGCTCGTTGCAGCTCCCTGCATATGTGGGGGGGGGGGTCTGCCTGTGCCCTGTCCTGTTCAGTCATTTGGGGGTGCATTATTGTTGGCACTGATGCTGAGTCTCAACATAGGAGTGTGAGGTTTCAAATGAACCGACCTGCAGCATGCATTACCAATGTTGTGGCCTCAGACATGATGTGCATGAGTGGGATTTATGCATAGTGTAGGGACGGTTGCTCCTGTAACAGTCAGCTCATTCCAGGCCCATGGAGCAGTGTGCCCACTACAGTCCCCTGACACAGCCTGCCCTCCTACTCATGTGTGTCATCCAACACTGTGCACATTCACTGTGGGTTCAGCATGGCTCTGCCTCTGTAGCCTTGTTCCCTGGCCTAGGTAGTATTTTTAACATGTGTGATACATTTGTCCACTGGACAGGGATACACCAGTTTGCTTGTGCATACTCACACTGGCCAGTGCATGTGTGGCTATTCACAACATTCTGTTGATGTTTGTTTGTGAGCAATATGTTTTGGCAGCCCTACAAGGTGATGTCGTGTTGATGGAGCTAGTTTTCAAACACAGTTATTGTAACCCTGAGTAAGAGGTGTCACTTCTTGATCGTTATCAGTCACATTGACTCAGGTATGGGTGGGTGTGTGCGGGAGGGGCGTACATGTTCAACCCTTATGTTTCATAGCTAGTTCTGACTTGTGTGTGATGATTCGCAGTACAGAAAGTCATCTTGCAGTGCCCCTGTGATGTTGGCCAGTGCCTAATGTTCGTGCTTCATGGCCTGTGTCAGTTTTTGACAATCATGTATCCTGCTTGTACATTTTTGGCACCTGTGTGTGGTTCAGATGCTACACAGTTGTGACTTTGTGTGCTGACATCTGTGGGTACATTCTGGCTTGCCATGAGGGGGAACCCACAGTACAGCTAGGCTTTTTTGCTAAACTGTTGCAGGCCCATTAGCTTATGCATTGTCCTGGGTGTGGACATGTGTGCCACTCCAGTTGACACTCAGTAGGTCATATGTGTAGCCAACTGTGTGATCAGGTGACGGATAGCCATGTGACAAATGACATTATACAAGTTGTTACTCAGAGAAAATTGTCCATTGGCACTCACTACACCTGTCAACATGTCTCAATGTTTCATATGCTTGACCTTGTTGTTTTGTTGTGAAGGACAATAATGAGCCTGCATGACAGATGTCTCCCAAGGAAGTGCACAAGACACCACCTTTACACTTTCCAGGGACACGCTGGCACATCTTAAAGTACGGCACAGTTTGAACATAACTTGTTTGTAGTTCATACATATACATGTTCCCACAGTGTGGTAGCATTTGGGTTAGTCCTTGGTTATTGCTGATATCAACTTACAAGTGTCAAGTCATCCAGACGACCGTGGTGCCATGTATATGTACTTACTGATACGCCATTTCTGCCTACCAGTGGCTGATTTGAATGAGTCTGGCAGCTCCAACAATGACTGTGTACATGTAGTTTGGTGTGCTCCTCCTTGTGTGACTTCTGCTAAACAGATATATGTGTGTTGTGTTCACAGAGTGCCACATTCACACATGCTAGACATGTCCATTGTGTGAAGGGTTGTGAATCTCCAGGAGTCACAATGTATTTCTTTGGGGTGTCAAAAGTACTCACAGGTCTCTGAGTGTGGGGACACCTCCTGCATTGGCACGTGGTATTTGGCCTTGGGTGCGACAATACTGTTTGGTTTACAGTGCACAAGAGGTGGCATGCCTTCATAGTCTTGCTGTGATCAACTGATCCCAGACACTAGCTTCTCATGATCTTGGTATTTCTAGTTTTTTGCTGTTGTGTCCCAATTTTCATTGTTCCCAAGTGGCATGGTGGGTCATACAACTGGGGAGTGCAGGGCTTACATATGTGGGGAGTATCCTAGATGTTAGTCATGATGCCTTTCCTGATATGCACTGTTGCCTATTTTGTTTGGACTCATGTGTCAGATGTATACAGGTGACTGATTTCTTCCTGTCTCTTCACCTTGCCCACAGCATCATCGGAGGACACCGAGGGAGACACCGGCACGGACGTGGAGGAGGGATCGAGCACTGGTGCCACCACTGCTGAGGAGTCGGCGGAATCAAGTGACACGGAGGGCGAGGGGAGTGAGGCGGAGGACCTGCCCAGTACCAACACTGGCTACGAGGCAGACAGGTCCGAGGCTGAGCTCCCAGAGGGGGCGGAGGCTGCTCCCACAGCTGAAAGCAGCAGTACATCTCTCGCCGCCCCCTCCATTACCATCAGCGCCTTCCCACTTGCTCGGGTCCCTTCTGTCCGTGCTAGGCCACAACGTGTCTCCTTCGTGCCAGGCACCGCACCCCCTGCCCCTGTCCCCCTGCTGCCCTCACTGCCGAGTCTGTGGACATTCAGCGGCAGTTGCAAGTTGGACAAACATGGATCCTGACTGTCCTCCATGGCCACACCAGACTGCTGACCCAGATGGTGTCGTACATGGAGGGCATGTCATCAGCGATGTCTGACCAACGGATGTTGCTGAGGTCCCTGGACTCGTCACTGACGGCAGTAGCGAGTCACCTGCAGCACTGTTAAGTCCCCCAGCCTGTCCACCACCTCCCCCAGTAGCGCTGAAACACATCCCTCCGACCCACCCCCCTCCTTGGGGCCTGTTGTTTCTCCGGGTGCAGGGGAGACGCTTGAAGAACTGGCAGAAGTGTGCAGCGCCGAGCTCACCTCCACCATTGGCGCTGCCCCACCCTCTGTGGTGGAGTCGTCCGTCCCTGCACCCACCACACCTACCCTTCCTCCTCCTGTCCCTGCGGTGCCTGGTCCTTCCCCACATGATGCCCCCCAGTCGACAACACAGAGTCTTCTGTTGTGCAGACAAGCTAGGGGAGACGCATGGCCATGTGTCCCCCCCAAGGACTGATGATATGGACTGGCCATTGGCCTTTGTGAATAGTTTCCACATTATGATTTTCATGCTGAATAAAGCATTTTCTATTTTCGTTCGAAAAGTCTTGCAATTAAAGTATTGATGTTGATGCTGATGCTACAGGAGTTGGGGTTGTGGGCATGTGTTATGTTTCAGGGAAATTATGTAGTCTGCTGCTCATAGGGTGGAACCTGGTATCTGCGTGCCATCACAAGGTCTCTGCAAAGATTCTTTGTCGTGCATGCTCTTTGTGTTTGGAGACATTGTCCGAAGGAGTGTTCCTTCCTCTGTGGCACATGTCATCTTCCCTGCAGAGAGTTGCACTATATTTGTGTCGCCCTGTGTCTACATTTCCTTTGTTGGTGATGGATCCCTTCTACTCTGGCCCTGCCTGCTCTGCATTGTCTTCGGCTGCATCGTCTGTGCCATCCTTGGTACTCACTGTACTTGTGTATTGAGTATTTTGCCATGCCTTCATGGTGAATTTGTCCCTTTTCCGCACAATGCATGTGTGTAATCCCAGGCTAGCACACATATGGGACTTGTTCTGCTGGGTATTTGAACACCTGCCTGACAATTGTGGGCATTGTATCTGTAGGAACTCCACCCTATTCCTTCCATGAGAGACAACATCTTGGTGGCTGGCCCTGCACCTGAACATTCCTATCAGTCCTGGGATGTGTGTGACAGTGTGTGTTCGCTTTGGCTCTCTTAGTTTAGTCGGCAGTGACATGAGTATGCAGTCTTGTGGCATGATCCCAGTGTGTGTATTGTGCTGCATCTGCCAGGGGTGGGTATGCATGTGTTATGTGTCCTCACACCCACATGTGGTGTGTCATGCAGTGGGGGAAAGACATCCATCTTCCTGGGAGTGGGACACTGCTGTCAGTGATGTGTTGTTATGGCACTATCATCATCGTCCAAAGTTAGGGATGCGTACATACACCCATGGAGTTGTGGTCATCTGATAATTATGTACACACCCCCATGTCCCTGTCCACTGCTGGTATTCCTCTGAACCCACCAAAATGTTCCTGTCCACTGCTGGTATTCCTCTGCACCCACCCCCATGTCTCTGTCCACTGCTGGGAGTCCTCTGCCCCAACCCCATGTCCCTGTCCACTGCTGGTATTCCTCTGCACCCACCCCCATGTCTCTGTCCACTGCTGGCATTCCTCTGCACCCACCCCCATGTCCCTGGGCACTGCTGTTAGTGATATGCACCCACCCCCATGTCTCTGGGCACTGCTGTTAGTGATATGCACCCACCCACATGTCCCTGGGCACTGCTGTTTGTGATATGCACCCACCCACATGTCCCTGGGCACTGCTGTTAGTGATATGCACCCACCCCATGTCTCTGTCCTCTGCTGGGAGTCCTCTGCACCCACCCCATGTCCCTGTCCACTGCTGGCATTCCTCTGCACCCACCCCCATGTCTCTGTCCACTGCTGGCATTCCTCTGCACCCACCCCCATGTCCCTGGGCACTGCTGTTAGTGATATGCACCCACCCCCATGTCTCTGGGCACTGCTGTTAGTGATATGCACCCACCCACATGTCCCTGGGCACTGCTGTTTGTGATATGCACCCACCCACATGTCCCTGGGCACTGCTGTTAGTGATATGCACCCACCCCATGTCTCTGTCCTCTGCTGGGAGTCCTCTGCACCCACCCCATGTCCCTGTCCACTGCTGGCATTCCTCTGCACCCACCCCCATGTATCTGTCCACTGCTGGGAGTCCTCTGCACCCACCCCCATGTCCCTGTCAACTGCTGGTATTTCTCTGCACCCACCCCCATGTCTCTGTCCACTGCTGGGAGTCCTCTGCCCCAACTCCATGTCCCTGTTCACTGCTGGTATTCCTCTGCACTCACCCCCATGTCTCTGTCAACTGCTGGCATTCCTCTGCACCCACCCCCATGTCCCTGGTCACTGCTGTTAGTGATATGCACCCACCCCCATGTCTCTGGGCACTGCTGTTAGTGATATGCACCCACCCACATGTCCCTGGGCACTGCTGTTAGTGATATGCACCCACCCACATGTCCCTGGGCATTGCTGTTAGTGATATGCACCCACCCCCATGTCTCTGGCCACTGCTGTTAGTGATATGCACCCACACACATGTCCCTGGGCACTGTTTGGAGTCCTCTGCACCCACCGCCATGTCCCTGGCCACTGCTGGTATTCCTCTGCACCCACCCCCATGTCTCTGTCCACTGCTGGGAGTCCTCTGCCCCAACCCCATGTCCCTGTCCACTGCTGGTATTCCTCTGCACCCACCCCCATGTCTCTGTCCACTGCTGGCATTCCTCTGCACCTACCCCCATGTCCCTTAGCACTGCTGTTAGTGATATGCCCCACCCACATGTCCCTGGGCACTGCTGGGAGTCCTCTGCACCCACCCCCATGTCCCTGTCCACTGCTGGTATTCCTCTGCACCCACCCCCATGTCTCTGTCCACTGCTGGGAGTCCTCTGCGACCCACCCACCCATTTGCGCCCATGCTGTGGTACATTGCTGTCCTGGGCATACTCCACCCCCATGCTGTCCTGGGCATACTCCACCCCCAATTTATAGCTGGTGTACACCTACATCCATGGCGTGTGTACGCCTTGTATCCATCATGTAATGGGACTGTAGGGGTACGCGTGGTACGGCCCATACCCCCTGCTCTGGGGGGCGTGGGTACGGGCCGTACCACCATTGTGGCGGTGACGTAGGGGTATGCGTGGTACGGTCCCTACCCATGCTCTGGGGGGCGTGGGTACGGGCTGTAACACCATTGTGGTGGTGACGTAGGTGTACGTGTGGTACGGCCCGTACCCACGCTCTGGGGGCGTGGGTACGGGCCGTACCTCCATTGCAGTGGTGATATAGGGGTACGCGTGTATGGACCGTACCCACGCTCTGGGGGCGTGGGTACGGGCCGTACCACCATTGCAGTGGTGATGTAGGGGTATACGTGTACGGACCATACCCACGCTCTTGGGGCGTGGGTGCGGTCTGTACCACCATTGCAGTGGTGATGTAGGGGTATGCGGGTACGGACCGTACCCACGCTCTTGGGGCGTGGGTTCGGTCCGTACACGCGTACACCTACATCACCACTGCAATGGTGGTACGGCCCGTACCCACGCTCCGGGGGGTGTGGGTGCGTCCCGTAACACCATTGTGGTGGTGATGGGTACGCGTCCACTTCCGTTGCGGCGGGACGTGGGATTGGTTTACACGCCCCCCGAAGTGACCAGACCATGGAGGTAATTAATGTGCAGGATATATTTGTTTTTGTTGGGGTGTGGGTCATGTTTCCTGCCCCTTGCACCCCCCCCCCTTTGCTCCTGGGGGTTGTTCTGACCTTCTGCGGCATCTGCGTCGGTTTCTGAACACAAGGTCGTAGGCTATGAGGGCCGGGATGACGCGTAGGTTGGGGTCCATCACTGTCCGTCGCGTACCGGTGCTCCTTGTTCACGTCGTCCTCAATTTCCCGACAGTTTTTGGCTCCCGTAAAAAATGCTACGTGCGGAGTGACGTAGGCAAGAATCGTACTTGCTGGTCCGTAAAACGCTGCCTGACTCCGTCCGGACGTCGCGTATGCGCCGTCCAGATTCAGATTTGTATGTATTTTTTTGCCGGTCGGTCTTTGGTACGACTCGAACGGAAATGGTATTTCTGTGCGAATCGTACTTGCGTGTTTGTAAGGTGTTTTTCCCGGGTACGAGTCGGACGGAGAAGACGCTCCTTACGACCATTTGTACCCGGGTATTACAGGATCGGAATGGGCACCAAAATATTAAAAAAGAAAAACAATTTAATTTAAAATAAAAAGTAAGCAACACATTATTTTTAAAATGTCATTACAAATAATTTACAAATCAAGCATATAGACATTTTAAAATATTATTATAATAAATTATACATATAAATATAACACTGGAAAATACTACAATTTAGGTGTAGATTCCGATCCTGGAAAAACCGGGTACGAATCGTCGGATGGAGCGTTTTCTCCGTCCGACTCGTACCCGGTAAAAAAACATTACAAACATGCAAGTACGATTCGTACGGAAACACCATTTTCGTACGAATCGTAAAAAACACCGACCGACTAAAAAATACATACGAATGTGATCCGGGACACCGCGGACGTGACGTCCGGACAGAGTCAGGCAGCGTTTCACGAACCAGGAAGTATGATTCGTACCGACGTCACTCCGCACAGATTATATTTTCCAGCAGCCAAAAACTGCCGGGAAATCAGGACGACGCGCTGAAGGAGCACCTGTACGCGATGGACGGCCATGGACCCCAACCTACGTGTCATCCCGGCCCTCATAGCAGTCCACCTGCTGTACACGAACCGACGCAGATGCCGCAGAAGGTCAGAACAACACCCAAGTTAAAAATCATACATGCCCTGTACATACCTCAGCCCCAGGGCCTGGTCACTTCAGGGGGTGGGGGCTTGTCCAGCAAGGCCTGCGTCCGCAACAACGGAAGTCAACATGGACGCGAACCAGCAACACAACAATTGTGGTACGTACTGTACCCACGCCTTAAGAGCGTGGGTACGGGTCGTACCACACCCACCCTTACGACACCCCAACAATGGCGGTACGACCCATACCCATGCCTTTGGGACGTGGGTACGGTCCGTACCGCCATTGTTGGGGTGCTTTATGGGTACGGACCGTACCCATGCCTCTAGGATGTGGGTCGTACCACGCCCACCCCTACGTCACCCCAACAATGGCGGTACGGACCGTACCCACGTCCCAAAGGCATGGGTACGGGCTGTACCCCTATGGCACCCCAACGATGGCGGTACGGACCGTACCCACGTCCCAAAGGCATGGGTAAGGGCCGTACCCCTACGGCACCCCAACAATGGCGGTACGGCCCGTACCCACGTCCCAAAGGCATGGGTACGGGCCGTACCCCTACGGCACCCCAACAATGGCGGTACGGCCCGTACCCACGTCCCAAAGGCATGGGTACGGGCCGTACCCCTACGGCACCCCAACAATGGCAGTACGGACCGTACCCACGTCCCAAAGGCATGGGTACGGACCGTACCCCTACGGCACCCCAACAATGGCGGTACGGACCGTACCCACGTCCCAAAGGCATGGGTACGGGCCGTACCCCTACGGCACCCCAACAATGGCGGTACGGACCGTACCCGCGTCCCAAAGGCATGGGTACGGGCCGTACCCCTACGGCACCCCAACAATGGCAGTACGGACCGTACCCACGTCCCAAAGACATGGGTACGGGCCGTACCCCTACGGCACCCCAACAATGGCGGTACGGACCGTACCCACGTCCCAAAGGCATGGGTATGGGCCGTACCGCCATTGTTGGGGTGCCGTAGGGGTACGGACCGTACCCATGCCTCTAGGATGTGGGTACGGGTCGTACCACGCAAGTGGACAGACACATAGGGGTGTGTCCGGACATAGGAGGGGTGGGTGAAGAGTCCTCCCAGCAGTGCCCAGACACAGGAGGGGTGGGTGCAGAGTCCGCCTAGCAGTGCCCAGACATAGGAGGGGTGGGTGCCTATTACTCCCAGCAGTGCCCAGACATAGGAGGGGTGGGTGCAGAGTCCCCCCAGCAGTGCCCAGACATAGGAGGGGTGGGTGCCTATCACTCCCAGCAGTGCCCAGACATAGGGGTGGTGGGTGCAGAGTCCTCCCAGCAGTGCCCAGACACAGGAGGGGTGGGTGTAGAGTCCCCCCAGCAGTGCCCAGACATAGGAGGGGTGGGTCCAGAGTCCCCCCAGCAGTGCCCAGACATAGGAGGGGTGGGTGCCTATCACTCCCAGCAGTGCCCAGACATAGAAGGGGTGGGTGCAGAGTCCCCCCAGCAGTGCCCAGACATAGGAGGGATGGGTGCCTATCACTCCCAGCAGTGCCCAGACATAGGAGGGGTGGGTGCAGAGTCCTCCCAGCAGTGCCCAGACACAGGAGGGGTGGGTGCAGAGTCCCCCCAGCAGTGCCCAGACATAGGAGGGGTGGGTGCAGAGTCCCCCCAGCAGTGCCCAGACATAGGAGGGGTGGGTGCCTATCACTCCCAGCAGTGCCCAGACATAGGAGGGGTGAGTGCCTATCACTCCCAGCTGTGCCCAGACATAGGAGAGGTGGGTGCAGAGTCCCCCCAGCAGTGCCCAGACATAGGAGGGGTGGGTGCCTATCACTCCCAGCAGTGCCCAGACATAGGAGGGGTGGGTGCCTATCACTCCCAGCAGTGCCCAGACACAGGAGGGGTGGGTGCAGAGTCCCCCCAGCAGTGCCCAGACATAGGAGGGGTGGGTGCCTATCACTCCCAGCAGTGCCCAGACATAGGAGGGGTGGGTGCCTATCACTGCCAGCAGTGCCCAGACATAGGAGGGGTGGGTGCAGAGTCTCCCCAGCAGTGCCCAGACATAGGAGGGGTGGGTGCCTATCACTCCCAGCAGTGCCCAGACATAGGAGGGGTGGGTGCCTATGTTATGTTATGTTATGTTATGTTATATGATTTTTGTATAGCGCACGGATGCCGCAGCAAAGTGGCGTCCCGGCGCTTTGGAGAATAATAACACAACACGACAGAAAAGGTGGAAAAGATGGGCCTAGATTGTGGTAAAAAGGAAGGTTTTAAGTGCCTTTCTGAAAGGAAGCAACTCAGGAATGGAGCGCAAAGGGGCAGGCAAGGAGTTCCAGAGAGTAGCCGCCAACACTGAGAAAGAGCGTCCGCCCATCCTAGATTTTTTGAAACGTGGCACAATGGCCAAATTAGATCCAGCAGAGCGAAGAGCTCTGGCAGGGACATAGTGCTGGATAGTCTGTGCAAGGATGGGAGGGGAGGCTGCTTTGAGAATCTTAAAAGTTAAGCAAAGAGCTTTAAATTTAATTCTCTGCCCCACCGGCAGCCAATGGAGATCCTGGATAGTCCGACGGGCCGAGACAAACTTCGGAAGGCCAACAAGCATCCTAGCTGCCGCATTCTGAACTCTCTGAAGACGAGATAGCTCGGCCTGATTAAGGCCCAGAAACAGGGAGCTAGCATAATCTAGTCTGGTAAGAACCAGGGCTTGGACAATAATCTGTCTGGTCTCCGCATCGAAGAACTTAAAGATTGGTCGGAGACACTGCAGGGTACCAAAACAGGTGCCGGCCACACGTTTTGTGTGGGAAGTGAAGGATAGCTTATGGTCGAACCACACCCCAAGGTTTCTAACCTCAGTCACAGGGGAGGGGACGGGGCCAAGATCAGAGGGCCACCACTGATCTCCCCATAATTCACTTTCCCTACCAAAAATAATGACCTCGGTCTTAGAGGCATTAAGTTGGAGCCGATTGTTCGCCATCCAGCCAGCCACAGCTTTTAGAGCTGACTGAAAGGTGGGGGCATCCATGTTGGAGTCGCCATTAAGAGCCACCGCCAACTGCGTGTCATCGGCGTATGACACTAAGGAGAGACCAAAACTGTGGGCTACCTCCGCTAATGGCTGAACATATAAGTTAAACAAGGTAGGGCTCAGGGCCGACCCTTGGGGAACACCCTGGAGTATGGGGCGTGAAGCAGAAACAAAAGGGGGTGTGGATACCTTGAAGGCTCGATCTTTAAGAAAGGAGCGAAACCACTCAAGTGCCACCTCTCCAACTCCTGCTTCCATCAGGCGATGTAAAAGAATCTGGTGAGACACCGTATCGAAGGCGGCACTGAGATCCAAAAGGATCAGTGCCGCCGTCTGACCCAGATCCAACAGATGCCTGATGTGTTCCACCACAGCCAGGAGGGCAGTTTCTGTGCTGTGGCCTGCACGAAACCCATTTTGGGAATTGTCCAATATATTTGCTTCCTGCAGGTGAGAAGATAGAATAGCATTAGCATGAGCTTCTGCTAATTTAGCTGGCCAAGGAAGAAGGGAAATAGGTCGGTAGTGTTCGGGCTTGGTGGGATCAAGGGCGGGTTTTTTAAGAATTGGAATAACCGTCGCCTGTTTCCAAGCTTTAGGAACACTGCCCGTGCTGAAGGACAAATTAATAAGGCCATGAAGAGCAGGGAAGCAGCCTTCAGCGAATTCCCGGAATTGAAAGGGTCTCATGGGGTCGTCCGGGGAGCCGGATTGAACTTTAGTCGTCAAGGCAGAGAATTCATCCAAGGTCGGACTAGGAATAATCAGTAATGGTTTATGAACCAGTGACGTAGGGCTAGTCTCCGCAATAGGAAGCTGGGCGAATGACTTATAGATAGCCTCCACCTTTTCGACAAAAAATGAGGCTAAGTCCTCACAGTGCGTCATAGAGGGTTGGAGGGCAGCAGTATCAATCCTTTTACTAGTAAGGTCCTTACAGACCCTGAAGATGACCTTGGTGGGGTTGGTGCTGTTCTTGATCTCCTGAGAGTAAAAAGCCGCCCTGGCCGTACATATGGCCCGATGATACACTCTAGTGCAAGCCCTATAGGCTATCTTGAGGTCAGTATCATACGTTTTGCGCCACGCGCGTTCTGCCTTTTTACAGGAGATTTTGAGAGTTATGAGGGAATCATTATACCAGGGGTTAGAAGGGCTAGATCTGGTCTTACTCCACTTAGCCGGAATAAGTGAGTCTAATGCGTTATTTAGCCACTCGCAGAAGCTGTCATAGCCGCGGGAAACTTCAATGGGGGGTAGGGGATGAAATTTCATCAGGAGCTGATGGAAATGCTCTAAATTTAAGTTTCTCCAAGGGCGTCTAAGACTGGCTGAGGGATTGTTTTTAGGAAGGGAGCAGAAGGTTGTAATACGAAATTCAATGAGATGGTGGTCAGTCCATGCCATGGGTCTGGGATGGAGCACTGAGATATTCGTAGAAAGATTCGTCAGAACAGGATCCAATAGATGGCCACCTGTATGAGTAGGGGATTGTACCATTTGGATCAATTGGAACGCCTCAAGATCAGCCAACAAGCTATGGATCGAGTTGGAAAGTGGCGCGTCCATATGCAGATTGAGGTCGCCGATAATCGTAAAGTTGGCAGTCTTTAAAGCTAAGGATGAAATTACCTCCGGAAGGCTTTGACGAAAAGCGGCGTCAGGCCCAGGAGGTCTGTAAATTAGAAGTCCCGTGAAGGTGAAATGGGGATTCACTGCGATGTTAAATAGAGCACTCTCACAACCTGCTATGGTGATAGGTTTCCAGATGCAGGGGTAGCAAGTTTTTACCGCAACTGCAATACCTCCACCTCTGGCCTTGCGAGGGAGAGAGTGCATAATGTAGCCCGCAGGAAGGGCTAGATTAATAACCGCCATGGACTGGTCGTGCTCCCGGCAGTGCCTAGAAGTAGGAGGGGTGGGTGCAGAGTCCTCCCAGCAGTGCCCAGACACAGGAGGGGTGGGTGCAGAGTCCCCCAGCATTGCCCAGACATAGGAGGTGTGGGTGCCTATCACTCCCAGCAGTGCCCAGACATAGGAAGGGTGGGTGCAGAGTCCCCCCAGCAGTGCCCAGATATAAGAGGGGTGGGTGCCTATCACTCCCAGCAGTGCCCAGACATAGGAGGGGTGGGTGCAGAGTCTCCCCAGCAGTGCCCAGACATAGGAGGGGTGGGTGCCTATCACTCCCAGCAGTGCCCAGACATAGGAGGGGTGGGAGCCTATCACTCCCAGCAGTGCCCAGACATAGGAGGGGTGGGTGCAGAATCCTCCCAGCAGTGCCCAGACACAAGAGGGGTGGGTGCAGAGTCCCCCAAGCAGTGCCCAGACATAGGAGGGGTGGGTGCAGAGTTCCCCCCAGCAGTGCCCAGACATAGGAGGGGTGGGTGCCTATCACTCCCAGCAGTGCCCAGACATAGGAGGGGTGGGTGCAGGGTCCCCCCAGCAGTGCCCAGACATAGGAGGGGTGGGTGCCTATCACTCCCAGCAGTGCCCAGACATAGGAGGGGTGGGTGCAGAGTCCTCCCAGCAGTGCCCAGACACAGGAGGGGTGGGTGCAGAGTCCCCCCAGCAGTGCCCAGACATAGGAGGGGTGGGTGCCTATCACTCCCAGCAGTGCCCAGACATAGGAGGAGTGGGTGCCTATCACTCCCAGCAGTGCCCAGACATAGGAGGGGTGGGTGCAGAGTCCCCCCAGCAGTGGACAGAGACATGGTGGTGTGTACACCATCCTACAATTAGCAAAACTCCATGGGTGCATGAAGGCATACACAAAGTGCGACTATATTGAGAGTGGCATGACAACACATCATTGACAGCAGTGTCCTACTCCTATGAGGGTGGATGTCCATCCCCCACTGCATGACAAACCACATGTGGGTGTGATGACCAATTACACATGCATACCCACCCCATCTGCTGGCAGCACAATACACACACTGAGAGCATGCAAAAAGGCTCTATATTCATATGCCACCCTACTCAACTAAGAGACCCAAAGGGAACATACACTGTCACGCACATTCCAGGACTGATAGGAATGTACAGGTGCTGGGGCAGCCAACAAGTTGATGTCTCCCATGGAAGGACAATGGTGGAGTACCCACAGATACAATGCCCACAATTGTCAGTCAGGTGACCTAAGACCCTGCAGAACACGTAACACATGTGTGCGAGGCAGGGAGTACACACATGCATAGTGCCTCAAAGGGAACATGTCCACATGAAGTCATGTCAATATTCTCCATACACAAGTACAGTGACCACCAAGGATGCCACAAATGATGCAGGTGGAGACATTGCTGAGCATGCATGTCCAAAGTTTAAGGGATCCGTCACACACCCAAGAAATGTAGAGACAGCTCAGCACAACAATTGGGAAACACCCTGCTGGGAAGATGTCAGGGTCCACAGAGGAAGGAACACACCTTGGGACAAGGGCAACATACAGTAAGAGCTTACATGACCAAAGATTATTTGCCGAGATCTTGTGATGGCACACAGATACCAGGGACCACCCCATGAGCAGCACACTACTACATTTCCTAGACACCTAACACATTATCACCACCCCAAATAATGGAGCAGCACCACCACCAGCAATACCAGAAAAGCATTAGTGTGCAAATGAATACAAAATGCTTTATTCAGCATAAAAAATGATAGGAGTGGAAATGTACACTATTTACAAGGCCCATAGGCCAGTCCATATTAGAATTCCTGGTGGGGGACACATTGGGACGCGTGTCCCCTAGCTTGCCTGCAGAGTTCAGAGTTCCTTTTCATCCACAGGGGGGGGGCATCATGTGGGGCGAAGGACCAGGCACCGCAGGGACAGGAGGGGCAAGGGTAGGCGTTGTGGGTGCAGAGACGGAGGACTCCACCACAGGGTGTGGGGCAGCACCAAAGGTGGTGGTTAGGATGGCGCTGCACACGGTTGCAAGGTCCCGCAGCGTCTCCCCTGCACCCGAAGGAACGACAGGCCCCAAGGAGGGGGGGTCGGAGGGATGGGTTGCAGCGCTACTGGGGGAGGGTGTGGACAGGGGGGGGACTCAACTACCCTGCCCGTGTCTTGCCTCCACCGCTTGCGGGGTGGTGCCGCACTGGGGCTGATGGACAGACTGGCCAGGAAGGACTCCTTGTCCGACTGTTGGGCAGGAGAGCTGAGGGGAGTGGATTTGGAGGAAGTGGGTTGTTAGGACTGCGGACTCCCACTGTGGCTGCGTGTCTTCCGTTTGCCCCCAATCCAGTGGGTGTGCCTACTTCACCCTGTGTGTGCGTGACAGGAGGTGTGCGTTTGGCCTTCCTTGGTGGTGTGCTGCCTGTGTCTGGTCGGGTGCATGCATGTGGACGTCTGGGTGTGCTTGGGACAGGCATGGGAGTGGGAAGTGTGGATTGTGCTGTGGTAGGGGGGGGACGGAGTGCTGCAGGAGACCCACTGCTGCAGTCTATGGACCGCAGCAACATGCGTTGGTCAGACATCGCAGCTGACATGCCCTCCATGTACAACATCATCTGTGTCAGCAGTCTGGTGTGGCCATGGAGGACATTAAGCTGCGATGTCTGACCAACCTGCAACTGCCGCAGAATGTCCACAGACTCTGCATTGATGGCAGCAGGGGAGACAGGGGCAGGGGGTGCGGTGCCTGGCACGAAGGAGACATGTTGTCGCCTAGCACGGACGTAAGGGACCCGAGCAAGTGGGAGGCCGGTGATGGGAATGGAGGGGACGGCGAGAGATGGAGTGCTGCTTTCACCTCTGGGAGCAGCCTCCGCCCCCTCTTGGAGCTCAGCCTCGGACCCGTCAGCGTCATAGTCGGTGGTGGGACTGGACAGGTTCTCCGCCTCACTCCGCTCGGCCTCCGTACCACTCGCTGAGCCAGACTCGCCAGCACTAGTGGCACCGCTGCTGGATCCCTCCTCAAGGTCCGTGCCAGTGTCTCCCTTGGTGTCCCCCGACATTGCTGTGGGCAAGGTAAAGAGACAGGAAATAATCAGACATCTGTATACATATGACACATGATTCAAAACTACATTGGTCACAGTGCATAGCATGAAAAGCAACATGAGTAACATCTACAATACAAGGCACATATGTAGGCCCTGCACCACACAGTTGGTTGACCCACCATGCCACTGAGAAACAATGGAGAGCATGACACAACAGCAAATTACTTGATATCAAATTAGACAGAGGAGCTAGTCTCTGGGGACAGTCGAGCACAGCATCTGGACCACACACCGTAGCCAAAAAAGGGATGAGCAGGAACCATGTCTTTTAACATTTGGCACATGCTGCTTAGCAAATACATTAAACCATGCCCAACATGACTGGGTCACTGCATGTTGAGTGTATGTTGAGACAATCATCACACACAGGCCAGACCTGGCAAGGACACAAACGGTTTGGACATGTAGGGCCCGATTCACAGAATTACCTTAAGATTAAATCCTAAACGTACTACTTTGTGGTATTCACAGAATGCACTTACTACTTTTGGTATTCACAGACTGCACTTACTACTTTTGGTATTCACAGAATGGATTTACAACTACTAACTTTACGTCCGCACTCGGGCCGGAAATTCCGGCCCGGAGGTGGAGCTTCTGGCCCGGAGGCGGGGCTTCTGGGCCGGAGGCGGAGATTCCGGCCCGGATGTGGGGATTCCGGCCAGTGGCGGAGATTTAGCCATGGCCGAAATCTCCACCTCCGGGCCGGAAACTCCGCCTCCGGCCCGGAAGCTCCGCCTCCGGCCCAGAATTTCCGGCCCGAGTGCGGACGTAAAGTTAGTAGTCGTAAATCCATTCTGTGAATACCAAAAGTAGTAAGTGCAGTCTGTGAATATTAAAAGTAGTAAGTGCTTTCTGTGAATACCACAAAATAGTAAGTTTAGGATTTAGTCTTAAGTTAATTCTGTGAATCGGGCCCTAAACTTACTACTTTTGGTATTCACAGAAGTTAGGATTTTGTCCTAAATTTGACTTAAGACAAACTTAAGACAGACTTAAGACAAACTTAAGACAAACTTAAGACAAACTTAAGACAAAATTCTAACTTAAGTCTGTCTTAAGTCTGTCTTAAGTTTGTCTTAAGTCTGTCTTAAGTTTGTCTTAAAACAAACTTAAGACAAAATCCTAACTTCAGTGAATACCAAAAGTAGTACGTTTAGGATTTTGTCTTAAGTTAGTTCTGTGAATCGGGCCCTCAGGCCTTGCCCGCACAAACCCCCCCTACATGAGACAATGTGAGTGAAACTGAGGAAGTACTTACACCTCTTACTCGGGGATTACTAAAATGCTCTTCAATGAATCCTGAATAACTAACCCTCGTGCGCCTGTCCACACATATAATTGAAAAACATCCATCATCAGATAGTTGTACCAAAACACACAGGCACTGGCCACTGTGAGTATGCACAAGCCAAATTGGGTCACCCTGTACAGTGGACACATGTAGCACACTTCACGTAAATACAAATTAGGCCAGGGTACAATGCCACAGAGCGCAACCTATGCTGAAGACACAGAGAATGTCCACAATGTTGGATGACACACATGATACCTAGGAAAAGGTGCCCCAGGGGACTGTAGTGGCCACACTCTTCCATGGTCCTGGATGGATATGACTGCAACAGAAGCGACCGTCCCAGCACTATGCATATCTCACACTCAAGCACATCATGTCTGAGGGCATAACATTGGTCATGCATGCTGTAAGGCAGTACACTTTTAAGATACACTTCTATGTCGGTACTCAGCATCAGTGCCAACTAACATGGACCCCCAATGACTGAACTGGACAGGGCACAGGCAAGATCCCAAAACATGTTACACACAACCCCCACACATGAAGCTGCAAGCATTGGGCACTTGGATAAAATGGCAGCCTAGATAACCTTGTGCAAGAGTGACTACACACAGACCAGGGAACACATGTCAAGGAGGGGAAGGGAGGAAGAACTACACGGGTTGACTTTGGGGAACAGGATCTGCACTGCACATATAAACCCTGGCAGTGTATCCATGCAACTGCGCACTTCCAAATGCTGGTGACACACAACAAACACACATGTTTGGCCAGAGCTCTCAGCGCCAAGAAGCCGCTTGGCCACAGTGCGCTTTATTAAATACTTTATTCATTCATTCATTCATTCATTCATTCATTCATTCATTCATTCATTCATTCATTCATGTACCTACCCCCTTCCTGCTGCTGCTTCCCCTGTAGGCGCCTATCCAGGTCAGGGAAGACCACCGCCAGCACACGCTTCATGATGTGGGTCAGGCGCCGGCGCCCACGCTTCTTATGGCTCTCTGGTGAGTCCCCCAGCAGGACCCAGGCGATCCTCCTGGTCCAGCACCGGATATCCTGCCAGCGTTTCCACACCTGGGCCAGGCGCCGCTTTCGACCCTCCACGGACCTCACGGCACTGGCGGCTTCCTTCCAGATCACCCCCTTGGCAGAGGGCCTACCTGTGAGGATGAGAAAGTGAGACAACATCAATACACCTGCTACATGTCACAGAGACACAAATTTGAACACTTTGGCTGGTTTTAACTAAGGGTGGGCGTAGTTCGCGAAGTAGCACTTCGCGAAGCTACGCAAAGTGAAGTTCGCACTATGCGAGCTACGCGTAGCACTTCGCGAACTGCGTGGTAACATGTTCGCACTGTGCAAGATGTTGTTTTCAATGATTGCACAGTGCGGACAAGCAACCGGCACTGTGCAATCATTGAAAATGGCATCTTGCACAGTGCGAGCTGTAGTTTTCTGCTGCTCGAGTAGATTTTTACTCGAGCCGCAGCTTTCTCAACGCGAACTGGTAGTTTCTCATCGCGAGCGGTCGCGAGCTTTCGCGACCACTCGCAATGAGAAACCTGACCTCCTCGCGTTGGGAATCTCGCCGGGAGGTTTATATTCCATGCTCGCGATCGCCAACTTGATGTTGCTGATCGCGAACAAGGAAAAAGTCTCGCCGGGATGTCATTTTGCTTGCTCGCGGTCGCCAACTTGACGTTGAGGACCGCGAGCAAGCAAAAAATGACCGCAGCACTACGCAACACTACGCTACGTGTGTTAGCACTGTGCTACGTGCAGTTCGCGTAGTGCGAAGTAGCGCGAACTTCGCATACTACGCGAGCGTAGCGTAGTGCTTCGCTCAGGCCTAGTTTTAACAGGGCATAGTATGCAGCTAAATCATTGCACCTTTGTCATAGGGACATTATCCTCTGGGGAAGGCCAAATGCACTACGTGGCATTGAAAGTACACAGGTGGCATGAGGGGTGCAACACAATCACTGATCCCGGCTCACACTGTGCATCACAAGCTACACCAGGTTTATGTACAGCACCTCACTGCAGTCACATGCCCCAGGCCACTGACGCAACCTCAGCAGGGTACACAGACACACACAGGCACAGGACAATCACCTGCCATTGGCAACTGCGGGTACAACCCTCACTCTGCACATGTGCCACTAGACTGGGGGGTGTCACAGGTGTGGGGCTGGCTCAGCACGGTAGACATACAGTACTGCTCCCTGCTCACATCAGATGGATAGGGTATCTGCATCCCTCATGCAGCTGGGGTGCAACACTCCACATAGACACTCACCCACATGACAGGGGACTTACACACACACCAATGTCCAGGGGACGGACACATCATTTGGACACTCTCACCACAGCTACACTCAACTCACACACATCTTTGGGTACAGTCACCTGTCACACCGGGGGGACCACAGAATCACATCAGGACTGTAGAAACAACATTCCCAAGAGGATTAGCCAGGCTGAATGTGGCATGCACCATGCAGTGATTGTCACAGTAAGCGATATGCAAGTGAGGAGTGCAGACATGCACTACAGCATGCTCTGCATGGGAGGCATGAGGCATTCCCCCCCCCTGGGACCCACGCTAAAGAACATTGCATGTCTGTCACACCTGGACACAATGCCAGAAGTGACAGCTACAAAAAAGGGGCACAGTCTAAGCTAGTGGAGTCAGCACTCACCTGCTACCCTGGTCTCCCATACAGGCTGGGGTACTGTGGGAGGATCACATCCAGCAGGGCATGGTTCTCCTCCTGTGTGAATGGCTGGGCCCTCTCCACAGACCTGGACATGGTGCCAGAGGAATCACGAGCAGCAGCAGTGGTGTGGAATGAAAGGTTGTGCAGGCAAGTGCTCTCTCATGGGGCCTGGCACCCTTATATTTGCCTTGCTGGGCTGTTTCATTTACAGGAGTACAGAGTGATTGGTCAATCTCATTTGCATCCTACGTTTCCTCCAATCCCTTTAAACCTACCCCAGTGTGTGCCTTTGCATGATTTCAAAATTGAGCATGATGTGAAGTCAACAACCACTTTGCAACATAGTATATTGTCTCCAACCAACTTTTGCTGGCCACCTGATGAAAACATTTGAAAAGGAAACTCGGTCTCCATGACAACCAGCATGCATTTAGGGCCTTATACTTGTCCCTCATGTGTCCCCTATGTAATTTCACTATTCACACACAGGTACGGTGCGTTCCACGGCCCTAGGGCGCCACTACTCCAGTGATACGGACCGTACACGCGTGTGTAGGATCCCTATCACTATGGGAGTGCTGCCGTAGGCACACGCCATAGTAATACGGACCGTACACACGTGTGTAGGGTCCCTATCACTATGGGAGTGCTGCCGTAGGCGTACGCCGTAGTGATACGGACCGTACATGCGTGTGTAGGGTCTCTATCACTATGGGAGTGCTGCTGTAGGCGTACGCCATAGTAATACAGACCGTACACGCGTGTGTAGGGTCCTCATCACTATGGGACTGCTGCCGTAGGCATACGCCGTAGTGATAGGGACCCTACACATTCGTGTATGGTCCGTATTACTACGGCGTACGCCTACGGCAGCACTCCCATAGTGATAGGGACCCTACGCACGCCCTCAGAGCGTGTGTACGGTGCGTTTCACACCTTATACTGGTGACAGGCAGCACACAGAAAGGAATGGAGCTGTCATACGTGGCCAAGGCTGGACATCAAGGCATTGTCAGTGCGGTGCAATGGCTAAAAGATATTACTAGATCATTCAAACACTGGTTTCTTTTATGGCCTTCATTGCAGTTTAGCCACATGTTTAATTAAGAATTGACAATGCAAATGTTTTATACTTCTCAAAAGTTAGAAACATTTCCGTATGCTCATTTGCACTGAATATCTCTGGCCACTTCTTTTTTCTTCGAAATTGACAAATTCATGGGGAACCTCTGGCTGGGTATGTAAACTAACGTTGTTTAACCTCCCCACATATAGGTGAGAACTATGCCTGTGGCAGTTAAATACTTCTGGCTTTCTGAATCGTATGTTGAACATAATCAGTTATGACCTTTACCATGAGCAATTCAAACTTGACTTTTACAAAAACTTTGTAATTCTAGGCCATCATATTCAAAGAAATTTTGTCTTTTTGTATTTAAAAAGGCAACTTCTCAAGCAATTACTTGATTATGGTGAAGCTGAAAGTACTGCTGCAATATCTATAATTAAGATCAAACTAAGCTGTAGAAATGTACTCAGACCTCAAACAACAGACCACTGATATTTGAAGGCAATATATATCAAAACATGAGGCCATTTGATGCTAGAAAAACAATCCGATTTTTGTATAGGAAAAACATTTTGCTTATCTTGACAAACAGTCCACTCATTTCCATGAAGGATTACTATTACATTGTAAGAAAATTAACTATAGAGATGTGGGCTGGCAGAGACCTGGCTGTCAGAAAATCCCATAAAAACATCACATCCTGCAGTCAGCAACCCAGCTCCTGCACAGTGAGCACCTTTCTGAGGTGCAAGCGCACCCGACAGAAAGATGCCAGCTCTGCTCAAGGGCTTATCATTGGATGTGGGCATGACAAGGTAAAAACAAAGCTGCCGCCCTTAGACTATGTATGTCTGGCTGTTGGACCAATCATCTCCTGCAGCATGCACTCACAAAGGGTGGTGCCTGTGCCGGAACAAAAACGAACATGCTGCAATCTGTCTGACAGCTGAAGACTGCTGTGTATGTTTCGAAGCTTATATCGCCCAGCCTCCTAGTTAACCTGTTAGCCCAGTATGTCCCAACTCGCCAGCTGCGCTCCCTGGGGCAGCATCTGGTTAGAGTCCCCCGTGTAAAGCGCCTTCAGGCCGGGGGCCGATCATTTTGTTGCTTGGCAGCCAAGCTATGTAATTCTTTGCCTCCTTAGATCCATAGCATGGATCACCTTTTAGGAAAGCAATCAAAACGTTTCTTTTTCCCTCTGCCCAGTTATTTCTTGTCCTTCTGTTTGTTTCTTGTGCCTACCTGCTCTGTTTCTTAGCCATGATCCTTCTGACGCTGGCAGCACTGGGACGCCTCTTTGCTGAGGCAGCTGTGCGCTATATAAACTCAGATAACATAACATAACAACTCTGCTGAGAGTGAGACCTCATGGGCTAGGTCCACCCAGTACACT
The DNA here is from genome assembly GCF_964204655.1 of Triturus cristatus. NCBI lineage: Eukaryota > Metazoa > Chordata > Amphibia > Caudata > Salamandridae > Triturus > Triturus cristatus. Next base: position 216,082,210 of record NC_140590.1, read on the forward strand.
GAGAGGCTGAGTCCCGTGTTTGATCGGGAGCCCAGGGCAGTCCCACCGTCAAATGTAAACACTGCCACCAGTAATCATTTGTGGAACTAAACTAATTTCTCACAGAGGCAGGCTGCAGAGCAAGCCTGTTTTATGTGCTGGCAGGCTGCTTCAATATTAGTACAGCTGAGTGTCATTCCAAGTGTGCTTTTATGCATGACTAGTGCATTTTGATGCAGTGATGCGTACCCAGTATTAAAATGCATTAGTCTAACCCCTGATGTGTGATGTGTGGTACTATTAAGGCTGCTCTCAATTTAGCATCCTGCTCCCACCAAGCAATGTCCCTCTTATCTGGGAATAGCAAGCCTAAATGCAAGAAAATAAATGAAACTCCTTTGCTTGAAGAAAGCAAGAAACATGTATTGTCCTTGATTGCTGCGCTACCACTGCCTCCTCTGACCTGTTTGTTACAAGGACACATATGAGTAAGAGGAGAGGTGGAGAGGTGTGGCTCACTGGTTAGAGGCGGCAGACCCGTAAGCAGAGAATCAGCCAGGGACCAGGGTTCAATTCCCGACACGGCAGGGTCATGGACCAGGGTCAAAACAGACTCGATAATTCTCGCCTCAGTACCTACTCTAACCAGGAACACACTCGGCAACTCTGGGCATTAGGCTTGCCTCATCTCTACAACGGCCCCCCACAGACGCCGGGGATGCCTGGTTTCACCTTGGAGATACCCAGAAAGGGACCATCTCACAGGGATAGCCAGGACGGGTTCCCCAGCGGTCTACAGCGCCGGGACGCCCCATTGCTGGGGCAGCTGTGCGCTTTACAAGTCTACAACATTTACATTTACATTTAAGAGCTCTGTATTTTTCATGACAAGTGTGAACATCCTACTGTTTCCTTTCTATTTCCACAATTACTTCTAACACTTCTTTCTGTTTCCTTTTCCAGAGGCGTAGCTAGAGCTTGTGGCGCCCGGGGCTATCCCTCAGATAGTGTGGGGGTGACTGAGAAAAAGGATGGCGAGCACTTGAAAGAGGTCTGAGGGACACATAGTATCGCCGCTAATAGTTACCTCGATCATGCAAGTTACATGCACATACATGACACGGTCCAAGGCTACACAGTTGAATACACCGGTGACACGCAGTATAAAGGAGAAAACACAGACTGCATGATCTATCTGGGGACTCAGAAAAACCGCATGTGACATCCATCAGAGAGCTGCGTGAACGAATACCTGGTAATCCCCTCGGCACAATGCAAACATGCACATACATGACACTGTTTGGGGATCCTTCATCTACAGCTGACATTAAATGACCATATATCATGATCCCCCCAATTAACTGGCTTCATTTTTGGATGTTCAAACCTTGCCTCATGCTCAACCTCACCAAAACTGAATTCCTTTTATTTGCCAAGAACAGCAAGAAACAAGCAGCGAAAATCTTGCTCAGTGATATGAACCTTGATGGCTTCAAATCCCAAATTCTACCCATCTCCAAGCCACTTGGATTCAACCTGGAACTGCTGTTCATGCTCTCACATTCTTGCACCAGGATGGCACCTATGCCCTGCTCCGTGGCCTCCCAGACTGCCAACTGCACCCCTTTAAGGGCCTCCTAAGTGCAGCATAATGCCTCATCCAGGGCCTTAAGAATTCTGTTCAAATCACTCCCTCATCCTGATGGAACTCCATTGTCAGCTTGCACCATCTTCAAAACCATCTGCATCATTTACAAAGCTGTGGTAGCCAGCACCCATGCATATTTCGCCATCTCTGCTGGCTCTATGCACATACTCAGTCAGACACCATCAAAATGGATGCAAAGGAGTATGAAAAACAAGAAAACAAGGCAACAAGCCTTCATCTATGTATCCAGGATTTTTGAACAACATCGCCATTTCCATCAGGAATGACCCACTCATGCTCTAGTTCAGGAAATCGTCTAACACACTCCTCTTTAAAGAACATTACATTACAATAGAGTAACAGTGCACTTCTGATCCCAGAACCCCGCTACCTCTCTAATCACTTGCTGATTGTATTTTTATTTTTAGCCTTCATAGTTCTCCACTGCCTTTTGGTTAGATTTGCACTATACAGTTACCAAATACATTTGCACATACATACCTCTCACGGCCAGAAGGTAATTTTATTCTAAATACTCCCAAATTCCGGATGGCCTTTCCACAGAGACAGCTAGCAGTCACTTGAGGTGATAAATTAAGGGGGTGCCAAGTTCAATGAAAAATTCTAATTGAAACAAACATAAAGAAAAATCTTTTGAGGTCACCAATTGCCAGGTTTACCTACTGTGACAATTGCTCCCAGATTGCCTGGGCCTATCATGAGCAAAGGGAACATTTGACAGAAAGTTACACTTGGATAATGACAGAACCTAAAACATTTTTCATTAGCAGCCTACAAACTCAATTCACAAAGTTAATTTCAACTAGGGATGGGTGGAATTGGCACACTTTGATTCTGTGGAATTCTGTGGTATTACATACCAATTCTGTGAGATTCTACGAAATTCCATGATGGGGCAGAGTGGACATTTGGTGCTATTTTTTAGTGAAAAATTAACCCTTGCATCCAAAAATGGATGCATTATGCGATAGCAAAATAGCGCGGCCAAACACCACTCACCGCCCATACATACGCTGCACCAGTAGGCAATGCATTTCAGCGCCAGGACACCTAACGGTAACAGTGCGCTTTACAAGCCTCATTAACATAACATAACATAACATAACATAACATAACATAACATAACATAACAGTGATTAGTGCAGAATATGTAACGACATACTAAACTTTAGAAACCACTGCATATCACTTTGCAGTGCATACCCCTTGCTCCCCTTACATAATCTACGGTAATTACTGCAGAGTATGTAAGGGCGCTGTGGGGTATGCTCTGCAGTGGTTTCTAAACAGGGCCTCAAGAGGGAGCAGTCCCTCTAAATACAAAAAAAAATTAAAACACTGCAGATTAAACTTTCATCTGTAGTGATTTTTAAACTTAGATGGACTGCTCCCTCTTTAGAATTTACTGCAGATTAATTCTGCCGGTGGAGTGATGCAATTTATAAGTAATTCCATGTTACAAGACTAACTCGAAATTACCAAATTCCTCCAATTCCGCTTGCGGAATTAATAATTCTGCCCAGGCCTAATTTCAACATGCTGGCTGCATTTCCACAGTGCGTAATTGTACATGGTGTAGAATTATGATTTGGGAAATGGGAGCCCCGTAAACATGTAACATGATGTTCACTGTAGGATACCTGGAAACGTTCGCCGGGCACAACTTTCAAGTCATAACACTGAGAATGTTTCTGAATTCCCAAAAGTGGTAAATCTGCCCTTGTTTGTGGTACTACTGCAAGTGAAGATGTAACTTTTTTTGCTGTGATTTGGGCCAATTTTTTGGCCTTCGGCGCGGCTTGCAATGGAAGGGAAGTGCAACTGGGATCCGAAAACCATGATGATAATATACTGTAGTATGAACAGACCTGTTTCCTTCTCCTAGCACATATTATGAGCCTGGTTGTTTTCTAAATCCATTTAGCAAATTGAATTGCCACCAGGTGTGTTAGGTTTCCTTGGGTAATGCCTCTGAGTGATGCAGCCTCAGAGGCCTTTATTTTCACAATTAACACCACTGACTTAGAATAATTTCACAATCCCCAGGAGGCATGCCTTTGATTAAAAGCTCATTCCAGAGATTGTATCTTTTGTCAAAATGTAATTGCAGAAAACAGGGCCCAATTCTGATTGTCAAGTAAATCCTGATTCGAGCTTAAATAGAGGTTTCCACCTAAATTGAGAACCCAAGCTTTGCAGTAATTACCACATAATCAATTGTGTTTTGGGCTTTTTGCAACACGAAATCCCAAAAATAAAGGAATATAGGAAAAAAAGAAAAAAAATCAGTAAATATGTGTACTAACAACAATGCTATATGTTGTAATTCACTCTGACTGTCAAACCTCAAGATAGGTAGGTGAAACCACACCTGGTAAATATTGCACACTGTGGTAGTGAAATGTACCACATTTGGTATTACCACCAAAAGTACAGGCACAATAAATCGAGGATCTATACTTTCTTCTGTTGTTTAATGATGCTGTGCATAGAAAATGTACTCAAAAAGTACCCTTGGAGGGAGAATTTAGTCGCACTTTTTTTGGCTTAGCTGGGTTAGGTACATTAACTTGCAAAACAATGTGCAGAATCTAACAATGTACAAAACAAATCCGAGGTGAAAAAATCAGAAACTTTGTCAGGGTAAAAAATACTTTGCTCACGCCCAGTATGTGCGTCCCAAAACCTACGAACAACCAATTGACTTGAAATGAAGTTAGGGCTGACTGAGATTTTCCACAATACACCGCAGCCTTGCAGCCGTGAGTGAAGGATCTGGATGGGGAAAAAGAGATAGAATGAGTAAGTAGGGTGACCAACCGTCCGTAAATTTCACGGACAGTCCGTAATTTCGGCCGTCTGTCCGTTGTCCATGAAGGATTCTTTAACGGACACCATTTGTCCGTAATTTTAACCAGGCACCGGTCGCATCACCCTAAAGCCGGCACAGCATTCCCCCACCTCCCTTCTTGACTCCGATGCTGTTGAGGTCGGGTGTAACAGACTCCGATGCAGTACCAAATCTCAGATACCCAGCAGCCATGGAGAGGCACAGCGGGATGGCTACCCTCACACCTTCAGCCCTTGATGAGCTGTTAAGAGGTGCTTGAAGGTGACTGAGAGGGAGGGGCTGCAGCTTCAGGTGCAGGGGCATCTATTCAGATGCAAACAGCCCTGAACGCGTCATGTCTCTGCAATTTAGAGGGGCCTCACACATTCCCTTTCTGCCCAGGGCCCCAAACATCATAGAACCGGCCCTGATTACACCGAGGCAGCACGTGGTTCTCTTCACAGAGCTTAATTTTTTTTTTATCATTTTATTTTTTAGAAAGAAAATTTACAACCAATAAAAACAAAGCATAGACACAGTCCAACCATACACAGCCTTTTGCAGCAAATCCTATATAAACATACCAAGCATATGTCTTAGGATAAATCAAGCAATAATCGGAAAGAGGATTTATAATAAAAACAAAAGAGCAGTCACACCAACTAAATATGCCATAGCACCCTATCCTGAGCATCGTCGTGTGAAGTAGAAAGAGGAAGAGGGGGGGGGTAGGGGGACAAGGGCAAGCAGTACATAACATAGATAGTACAGTTCCACCAGATCCCAAGAGGTGGGGGTAGCTCCCTACGGGGACGTGCCCTCTCCCTGCTCTGCAAGCGCAGGAGACGGTTTCTGGGCTAAATATAGGGCCCAAAAATTTTTTGATCTGTTGCGGGGCGGCAATAATTCGCTGTAAATTTCGGTTTGTGTACAACAGTAAAGCATGTCTCTAGTCCACTGAGTCAGAGTCGGCGTTGGGCCGCAAAGCCAACAGACCGCTACACATCTCCTCGCTAGCAGCAGCACCATATCAACCAGGCGTCTATGTTTCTTGGGTAGTGGTTGTGAATAGCCTAGTAGAGCGAGGAGCGGGTCAGGGGACAGGGACATGTCCGTAACGCAGTTAATCTTCAAGAATATATCACCCCAGAAGTGGGCAATCCCGTGCAGGTCCAAGCCACATGGAAAAAATCAGCTGTAGGCTCTCCGCATCTATCACACTGGGGGCTGTCACGTAGGCCAAAGCGGTGTAATCGCTCCGGTGTGTGGTAAACCCGGTTGAGGAATTTAAAGTGAACCAGTCTATGGCGCCCATTGAGTGAGATTCGTTTAGTGCTCAGGCAACAGTATCGCCACTTATCATCGGTCAAATCGATCTGCAGGTCTCGTTGCCATGCCAGCCGTGGCTTCGCGTATGCGCTGTCTCTAGCAGTTAACGTGGAGTGGTAAATTCTAGAGACCAACTTAGCCGATGACTGAGCTTTAATAATGGCGGTCAATATCGGGATCTTTGGGGGTTCCGCCATATCGTCTCCCAATAGTTCCCTAAGGGCGTGTCTAACTCTATGAAATTGAAAAAGCACAAGGGGAGTGCCGAATGTATCCCCTCAGTGACATCTCTCAGGGAACGGGCAGTACCGTTCTCAAAAAGGTCCCCCATGGTATGTAGATGGAGAGACTGCAGTGCAAGGAGGACACCTCTGTCCCTACATGGCGCCTGCCAGCTGCACCAGTCCAAGCGGGCTAATGGGGCATACAGAATGTTACCGGCGTGAGCGGCCAGTATATAGTGCCAAGCGTGTACAACCGCGTTAAGGGAGTCCATTATGCCCGTGCGCCTGTCGCGAGGAGAAAACAGCAAGGCAGGCAGAGGCCTAGGATCGGCAACGATAGTCTCAATTAGCAAGTGTGGTATATCCGAGGGTCCATGTATCCAATAATGTGCGTGTGAGGATTGGGCAGCTCTATAGTACAATTCCAAGTCGGGGGCACTAAGGCCTCCCAACGCATATGGTAGCGTCAGTATCCTCCAGGCAACGCATGGCTGCCTGCCCCTCCATGCCAGACGCACCAAAAGAGAGCGAAGACGGCTGAAGAATTCCCTGGACAGGACCATGGGAATGTTCAAGAATAGGAAAAGAAAACGTGGTAGAACTATCATTTTCATGAGTGCCACTCTGCCCATCAGAGAGAGCGGAAGGGCAATCCATCTGTCCACATCATCCTCCAGCTTGGAGATGTCAACGCGATAATTTTCCCGCAGAACAACCTCCGAGTCAGTATGGAGCCGGATACCCGGGTATCGTACCGCCTCCGTGGACCATAAAAGGGGGTATTCCGGTTCAAAGTGAGCCGTGGCTGGTGTTAGAGGAAACATTATGGACTTGTTCCAATTAACCCCTATGCCCGAAAGAGAACCGAAGAGGACCACCTCCCTTAATACCGGAGAAAGGTGGGTCTCGGGCTCCCGTACGTAGAGTAGCGTATCGTCCGCATACGTTGATACAATTAGATGATAGTTTGGGAATCGAATGCTTTTGTCGCCATGATACTCCCGGAGCGCACAAGCCAGGGGTTTCGCCGTCAGGGCATACAGTATTGGTGAAAGAGGGCATCCCTGCCGCGTGCTTCTATAAATCTGTATGGGATCAGTGACTAAGGATCCAATCCGAACGCGCGCCGTGGGTGAGTAGTAGAGTGTCGCAAATAGCTGCAGGAAAACCGGCCCCACCCCCATATGACTCAGGACATGCCGCATGAAAGGCCACTCAACAGAGTCGAAGGCCTTCTCCATGTCCAAGAATACCGCAACCGCCGGGACCTCCGAGCGGGTATGTTGCAAAGCAGCAAAGACAGTGCGCAGATTATAGGTTAAATTACGGCTTGGAACGAAGCCAGCCTGCTCAGGTGCCACCAGGGTGGTGACCAGCGGGCTAAGGCGATTGGCCAGTATCTTTGCAAAGATCTTCGCGTCAACATTCATGAGGGACAACGGACGGTACGAAGCACACTCCTCTGGTCGCTTCCCAGGTTTGAGTATGGCCACCAGTATCGCCTCTCGCATAGTTGGTGGCATACTGCCTGAGGTGCATATATCCCCAAACAGTGTGAGCAAGTGGGGAAGTAGGAGATCCTGGAACGACTTATAGAAGGCCACCGTAAGACCGTCACTTCCCGGAGCACTACCGGCCCTCATCTCCGAGAGGGCCAGCAGTACCTCTTCACGTTCAATTGGCCTCATCAGAAACTCACGGTGCCAGTCAGACAACCAGGGGAGTTTAATATGCGACAGGTAATCCTCTATGAGCTCATCAGAGCAGTGACCGCGAGAAGAGTATAGACCAGCATAGTATTCCCGAAATTGCTCCGCAGCCTGATCCTCCGCAAGCGGGGGATCACCTTGCTGTAGCCTAATATCGGGGATAGTGGTTCTGGCCCTCCGCTGCTGCAGAATCCGTGCCAGAACCTTACCAGGCCTCTCCACTTCGCCATAGCTACGGGCAGTGGCATATTTCCCGAGATGTTTAATCTCAGCATCAGCTTCCTTATGATAGTCTTGTAGAGTTTGCGCCAGGCCCCTGTCAAGTTCCTCGCTATGTATCTGTCCACGAGAGGATTCAAGGTCCTACAATTTCCGCTCTAAGGCGGTCAGCCTAGTGTGTATCGCCTTAAGAACCCCTGCGTGCTTGGATATGGTCACCCCCCTAATATATGCATTAAAGGCTTCCCAAACAGTCAGAAAGGAGTCAACTGAACCTATGTTCGTCTCGAAAAAGGCCTCGATGGACGTTGCGATCTCCTCCTTAAAAACAGAATCAAGGAGGGAGAATGGGGGAAACCGCCACGCAAATGGTGGGATACGTTTCTTTGGGGACGCCAGCGTGAGGAGCAATGGAGAATGATCAGAGAAGGTGTGGGGGAGGATCGTGCATGCCCGGATCTGGTGAGACAATTGTTGCGAAGCAAACCAGTAGTCTATTCTCGTATGTATGTTGTGGGGTGCAGAATAGTGCGTGTATCCACCCTGCTGGGCGTGTCTATGGTGCCATACATCGTGCATGTCCAACTGCTTCAGGGACGTCTCTACTAGTCTGGCAGATGCCGACGGGCGTCTATCTGGGCCATCGGACCTATCCAGAACAGGGTGCATGACAAAATTAAAATTCCCACCCCACAGGAGATTGTCTAGAGCGTATGGTGAGGACATTGCCGTTAAGTTAGCATAAAAGTCGGGATTATCATAGTTAGGGCCGTAGACATTGAAAAAGAAAAGTTTGAGCCCCTTACCACAGCACTTAGACAAAACAAACCTACCCTCACTGTCCGTGTCCAGGGGCGTCAATGAGATTGCAGCCCTCGGATTCACCCACGTCATGACCCCCCTGGCGTGTGATGTGAAACCCGCAGCATGGATGTTACCCATCAACCCTCTGGTACGCAGTATGGGGCTGTCCGAGTGAAGGTGGGTCTCCTGCAGGAGGGCCACGTCCACCTTGTGCCTATTCAAGTAGCTTAATATTTTGCGAACCTTACTGTAATCGTTAAGGCCGCGAATGTTCCAGGTCAGCAAAACCAGCGAGTCTAGGGCGTCATCGCGATGGAGCTTAGGTGTGTCAAGCATATCTGGTAAGACGATAAGAGAAGGGCGAAGAGAGTGCAGTACAGATCGTGCCATGCCGCAACAAATAACCAAGAAAGAAAGCAGCAAAATTAAAACCATAAACATTCCCATCCCAAACCCACCCCCCAATCGTGCCCAATCACACATAGAGCATCCAGAAATAAGCATCGCAAGAGTCAAACCCTTCCCACCCCCCTCCCACGCCTGCCCAACCCCAACTAGGCTGCGGAACCAACCCACCCACCCAAGGAAAAGAAATCCCACCCAAAGCCAACCATCCAATAACATCCCAGGTGTACTGCACGTGGGGGGAGATGTAGCCCGCTCAGAGGAAAAAGGGTGTGTGATCAATTGGACCACTGCTCCGCACCCCGCCATAAAGGAAACTTGCAGCTGTGATTAAGTGCGAAAGGGCGTATTTTCCTCAGGGGCCAAAGAGGAGCAAGATAAGCAAATCGCACATCCACTACAGTCCCAGCAACAAACACATAGCAATGAATACAAAGGAGAACAGTCATGACCGCCAATAAAAAGGAGATCAGCGAACTGAAACAAAGTAATGAATGAAAAGAGCAGCCCAACCTCCCCAAGCTGCAGAGGCGAGGGCCTCCCCCCCTACGGCCGCAAGAGTGTAATGTCCCAGCAATATGCAAACAGACAGACATACCAGCCCAGGCGGGCCGTCGCACAGGCCAACCAACATGGAGAAGGGGGGCGAACAACACTCCTCAATAAATGGCAACAGTTCCTGACGCCAGGAGCAGGTCAGCCCTGCTCATCCAAGGGACCCCCAGTCGCTTCATCCAAGAGCTGTCGATCCAGCGGTGCTCGCCCCTCCCTGGCCCAATCCTTCAGAGCTTTTTGCAGAACCTTCGGATCAGTAAATATATGAGAGTGGCCCTGTCGATTCACTCTCAACTTAGCAGGATATAACATGGCATAATCCGCACCCAGCTCCCGAAGCTGTCTCTTCATGGAAGCAAACAGGCGCCTCGCTTCCTGAACTTTAGCAGTAAAGTCTGGAAAGAGTGAAATCGTTGACCCCTCGAATTGAAGCGGTTGTTTCTCGCGGGCAAGCTTAAGAGCGACGTCGCGGTCCCTATAGTTTAGGAGTTTAGCTATGATTGGCCTGGGAGAGGCGCCCGGCACAGGTCTGGGGCCAAGAGAGCGATGCGCCCTCTCAACCACGAACATGTTTGAAAAGGAGGAATCACCCAATAGTGTTTTCAGAAGCTTTTCTATGAAGAGTTCCATGTTCCCTGTGGGTGCCGACTCCGGCAGGCCCGTGATGCAGAGATTGCAGCACCGAGAGCGGGCCTCCAAGTCCTCCGTCTTGTCCTGGAGGAGCTGCATCACCCTGCGCAGTTGTTTGTGCCCCGCATCCAGGGCAGTCTGCGCCTCCTCAGTCTCCGTCAGTCTGCGTTCCGAGCTGTCCAATCGCTCTGCATGTTTGTCCAAGCGTTCAGCCATGCGGTCCATTCTGTAAGTAAGCGGGTCCATTTTGGCGCCTAAAGAGGTTATCCCACTCTGGAGATTCTTTTCCATGGAGAGCAAGAGGCCGCGAATATCCTGGTGTTGGTCGTCTGAATGCTGGACTCGATCAACGACATCTCCCTCCACCGCGGATCCTCCAGGCTTGGGTCGCCGAGGGTCAAACGACAGTTTGGATTGCGATTTGTCCGTGCGACCCATCGTATTGTCGTGCAGAGCCCAGCGCCCGAAGGAGTACCAACCAAAGCAAGGCATCAGGAGCAGCGATCTGGACACAACCGCCAAGCCCCTCACCGCCCACCACAGGCCCTCAGTATCAATCTAGTCAAAGGCAAGCCACAGCTGCAATCCAGTCATTGACCCAGGATACCAACATCACACTGGGCCCGCAGCATGTGTGTCACACGAGAGCTGGCGCCAACCACCTCCACGAGCAGAGCCAGCCGTCAGAGCCAAACAGGGGAGTGAAGGGCAGACTCCAGCGGAACCGCTCCACGCAGCAGAGGTCAGGGCAAAGGAACGTCACAACCCAGTCGGCATCTCGCAGTTAGCCATCGTTAAGAGCCCCTGGGGCACCGCGGGGGAGAACTACGCACTCCGGGGCAGCGACCCGAGGGCAATGGACACCGGCAATAACAGGCCTCTCCCCCAGGAGCCAGCCACTCGTCCACAGCAGGGGGCCTAGGCCAGATGTTCCCCGAGCATACGAGAACAGGCCAGTCGCAGGGGTCGGCCGAACAGCCAGAGCGCTGATCAGCTGATGTCGCCAGATGAGGCCCCCGCAACCCACAACATATCAGGACACTGCAAGCGACAGAGGCACATTCATGCGGCCAGATCCAGAGTCTGTTCACCAGGGTCCCCACAGGCGCTCCACAGCACTAGCAAGCAGTTGTGTTGAGCTCCTCCACCCCTCGAAAGCACAGCAATCAGACGGAACCCAGAAGGGGGCACAGCGCAGGCCAGATCAGTCAGCCCCCAATGACAAGAGGGAACGGGAAGCAGGCAGCATTCCTCCTCCCACGCAAACAGCGGCCTCCTCCCAATCAGCCCGTCGGGGATCGCAGGGCTGCCCAAACAAGGGGTAGACCCCTCGGCGCGTGGCCTGAGGCGCCCTCGAATGCCCCCAACCACTAGCAGGGCAGCCAAGCGCCAGACGAGAATAGGGCACAGGGCAGGCGAGTGTCTTTGCATATGACGCCCAGCTCTTCAAGGGCAGCTCACGCGTGTCCGCGCAACCAGGGGGAAGCACCAAGCCCTCCAGGCCTCAAGGCTCCAGACGTCCCCACACTCACCGGGCGCTGCAACAGATCCGCTGCACCAAATGCACAAGGCGCACCAGCTCCCCGCACGCCGTGGAAGGCCAGGGTCCGCTAATCCGGGAGTCTCCGCCTCCAGTAGTCCGAGCAGGCCGAGGGCAACGGCAGCACCGGGACCCAGCCGGCGGAAGCTCCAAGAGCCGGGTCTCAGGTCTGGTCAGGCAGGTCCCCCTTCAGCCAGCCAGGCGAAGTCGAAGGGTCCAGACGCCGCCTCCGCTGTAGCGACTGCGTCACCGCGGGATCTCACAGCGCTCGCCTCAGCGCGGCCCCGGCGCCCAGGCCCAGCACCGCCCAGAGCCGATGGAGGCCTGCTCTCCGCACAGGGGGCAGCCAGAGAGTCAGCGAGCCTCACCACCTTCACCGCACGGCTCCGGGAGTCAGAGGGACCAAGTGTAGCGCTGCATCCAGTTCACAGGTGCAGGATAATTGCCGGATAGGAAGACGGGTTATCGGAGCTCTCGGCTCAAGCGGCCATCTTGGTCGCGAGCTAGCTCCGCCCCCCTTCACAGAGCTTAATTACTGTCACTAAATTGTAAGCAAACCTCGGTTCTTCAAACATGCAGTCTATAATGTAATAAAATAAAGAAATGGCACAATCGCACCCACACTGATTAACAAAGTATGGAGGACAATCAGTTAAATCAGTTCTCTTGGAGTATCTCCTTTAAGTACTGCACATCACAGTGGGGGATGGCAAAACTAACATTTTAGAAAGTGAGCCTTTTTTCTCGTTGTCTTGTCCAGGAGGGGGTGAGGAGCCCTACCCCACCCTGGAAGAGACCAAGATGATACTAGAATACTGCATGCCCACCCATGTGTCCACCCTGGTGGATCCTGTTCCCCCTCCTGTGATGGCTCCTGCCCCCCGAGTGAGGGCTCCTGTCCCCCCATGTGGTGTCTCCTGTCCCCCCCCGCCTGTGATGGCTTCTGTCCCCTCTTGTGGTGGATCCTGTCTCCGCCCTGGGTGGCTTCTGTCCCAGTCCTGGAATGGCTCCTGCAGCGAGGGTGAAGTTCTTGATGGGCCTCTTCTGAAAAAGGCTCAGCTCAAAATTAATATGAAAAGGTGAGCGAGTGAGTAAGTGAAGAGATGGGTGGATGGCTGGATAAATTAGTGAAAGGGTGAATGAATGATTGAATAGATGGATAATGAGAAAAGATGGATGGATTGATGAATGAGTGGAAGGATGGATGAGAGAAAAGGTAACTAGCTGGGTGTATGGGTGGAAGGGTAGCTGGATGGGTAAAAGGTTGAATGGATGAGTGAAAGGATGGAGGAGTGAAAAGGTGGATGATGAGTGAGTGGGTGGACGGATGAGCGAAATGATAGATGGATTGATAAATTGATAAATGCAAGGGTGAATGGATGGACGGATGAGTGAAAGGGTGGATGTAAGGATGGATGAGTGAGTGAAAGGGAGGGTAGGTGGACAAAAGGATGAATAGATGAGTGAAGTAGTGAAAGGATAAATGGATGAGAGAAAGGATGGATGAGTGATAGGGTCAATGGATGGATTTATGAGTGGATGAGTAGATGAATGGGTGGGTGGGTGGATGGATGGAAGGAAGGATGGCTAAGTGAACGGGTCGATGGAGAGAGAGAGGGAGGATGGATGGATGACTAAAAGGGTGGATGGGTGGAAGGATGAGTGACTGGGTGGATCGATGAGTAAGTGAAAGGATGGCTGGATGGGTGAAAGGGTAAATGGCTGGATGGATGAGTGAATGGATGGATGGGTAGAAAAGTGGATGGATGAGTGTACAGATGGATAGGGTGCAAGGGTGGATGGATGGATAATGGATGGATGAGTGAAAGGATAGATGGAAGGAGACATGATGGATAAGTATGCAAATGGTTGAATATGTTTGGATATGGCTGGGCTTACTTATATACTATTGCGCAACCTCCTCTGATGTGTCTGTAAAACGTACCTATTGTCCTGAACTTTGTCCTGAATTTTGACCTCCTGTCCTGAATTTGTATCCTGAATTTTGACCCTTTGTCCTGATTTTTTACACTCACCATCCTGAATTCGCACCAATGCCTTTTGCTCACCCTATAAGTAAGCCTTATTGGTCCAGTAATGCAAACAATATTTATAACCTCTGTGCACCCCCCTTCCGGCTATGTACCCTAGAACAAAATAATGCTGCCCCGTTCCACTTCTAGGAATAATACATACCACTTTCCTGGTGATTGAGAAGGCTTTTCTCTGAATCCTTTCTTAGAAAGCATGAAAAGATGGCTTGAGTCCACGAGCACTATTTGTATCCCCCCCGCGAAGCGAGGTGAGCGTGTGAGCTAATGCGGTGGAAAGTTTGATGGTGTAACTACAGTCTGCTCCTCGGATGACCCTGAGACAAAGTCATCCATTATCTCTGTTGATGATTTCCCCTGTTCCCCAAAATTCAGAGGGCCTCTGATGTCACCTCGGTCACGGCGCACACACGACCACACGCTAGGTGCTGGTGTGTGCGTGCGCTGCAGGCAGCAGATGCATCCGTGCACTTCAAAAAAACGGGGCCGCGCGCGCAGTGCGGCACTGGTGGCCCGTTGCAGCGGCCTTTATAATTTTTTTTGGGACAATGACAGTAGTGTCAGTGAGTGTCCCCAAATAAATTATAAAGGCCGTCGCAACGGGCCACCAGTGCTGCGTGGCCGCCGCCCCCTAAACAGTGCCGCCTGGGGTGGTCTGCCCCCCCTAGCTACGCCGCTGTCCTTTTCCTTTAAGTATTGCATCATTTGGGTAAGTCGGGATTGGAGCCAGCAGTCGAAAGACTTTCAGGAAAGTTCCAGTCACATCATGGCATCTGAAGCCTCCTGTGCACATTTGCTTCTCCATGTTTATCTACCATAGAGAAAACCCTTTCCCTACACCCCCAGCAAGGAAAGGTAGTCATTCTATCTCTTGGCTTGGCTGGGGTAAATCTCTAACCATATCCAGGTTGGGAAGTATTAAGAACATTACCAAACTTCCAAGACAAGCTACACATTTGAACACTCACTTCTGTGCCCCTAAGTGGGATTTATTACTGCAGATTATCCCACACGAATGGCAAATAAATTGTTAATCTTCAATAAACTTGTGGGCATACATTAATCTTATGGCTGTAGCAATTACAATATAGTGTACATGTTGTAATGTTTAATTCCCTGCCTATCCCTTCACCTCGTCCTCACACCTTCCCCTCCTTCTGACCCACTATGGTTCCTCTTGTTTTCTTGTCACAAGCCATCTGCGCTGTCGCCAACATTCCACGAGGTCAGTTGGTGGCGGTTTTTCCCTGCTGAAGGCTGTGGTGGTTGTTGGAGGGTGAGAGATGAAATAAACAAGTTTACTCACGGTTGCGTTATTGTCTCTTTTCAACATTGGCGACGATTTTCTGCTCGTCAGTAACAGCGCAGCCAGCCTCCTCCTCCAATCCTGTCTCCATCTCGCCTGGCTGAATCTTTTCCCTCCGGTCCTGACTGTATTGTGTGATTCCGCAATGTGGTTCCTTAACGCCATTTGCTAACTGTGTTATAAGAAGCATCGGGCAATAATAATGACCCCAAGCCAAATAATGGGGTAAAAGGCAGCTTTATTGGACAGGTGGGCAGAATAATACATCATTGGCACAACAATACATATTCCGAACTATCACCCCCCGCCCCTACTAAATTTTCCCCAACAACCAACTTCCCCCACGTTGTTCGGCCTAATCCTCCTCCCCAAACCCCTATCTACCTCTCCTGCCTACCCCTTGCCTCCAAACTCGCTCCCTTGCTTCCCTCTGTCCGGAACTATTCGTGATGCCCCCAACCCTTCCTGCCTGTCTTGCTCTCCTCCCACTCTGCCACCAGGAAAAACCCTAACACAGGAGTTTTTCCTGTCCCCCACCATTGGAAAACCCCTTGACACTGTTAACTGGACGCTCATCCTCAGTTAAGAGAAAAATATACCACCAATATCTCCAAACAGGTGAAACTTTATTCACACCATAACATTTTGTCGTAAGGTCCCCATTTGTCTAAAACTCCCAATTTGTCCATCACATTTGAAGAAAAAACTCCAGCCAAAATAGCTCCCCCAAACTCTTACCCCACCAAGCTTACAAAAAGGGGGAGGGAAAAAACCTTTGAGAATGGGAGAGAAGGGGGGGGTGGTGAAGGGAAAGAATATCATTGCTTTTGTAAAATAATTTTCAAACTGCAAACAATTGTTGCTATAACAGTGACGCTTGTCGCTAAAACAGCATACCCTAACACCATGTACTAATCTGAAGAATTTTAGAGACCATCTCTTTGATATTTAAAATATAAATTTCATTACCTATAAAAGATAAATGAACACCGTCATGTCTAAAAAATTGATAGTCATCTTTTGTAATTGACTCATGAGTCAACCAATCTATTCCAGCACTATGACAAAAACGATGTAGATCCCTATTGACTTTCTTCCGTGCTTTCTCGATTGCTGTAAACCTTTCTGCACCTTTCCAAACCCTTCACGGAATTAGTGCCATCAAAACCAGGTGTGTGTCGGGCCATGTCTTTAACAAGATTTCAAGATCTGTTTTCATATCAATAATTAAACCAAGACCTGACAATTGTAATAAATCGTTTTCACCAAGATGAATCAGCAACATCGCTGGATTCTTTTTAGAAGAAAATTCGCTCATAAGGGGCAGGAGTTGACCCCACCTCATGCCGCTTTTCCCAAACCATGACAACAGGACCTCCTCTGAATGGAAACCTAAGTTCCTACCAAAATGCCTCTTCTCAGCTTGTTTAGGGGCCCACTTAATGAAGGAATGTCCAATGATCCAAATTTGGCGTTGAGACAATGTGTTACTGGCCAATACTTCTGAAAAGAAAAAACAATTAGTATCATGACTTAGGAACATCGCATTCTAAATTTCTAATGTAACGTAAACAGCAATCGAAGGTCCAGCGTCCTAGCTTCTTATCATCACTGAGTGAAAACCCCCACCTGGCTGCTTCTGAAGCAGGTCCTATTCGGAAAGAATGCGTCCCAAAATAGAAAGGATTCTCCCCCACCTTCTTCAAAGCTTTACGCATAATTGCTAGAGTTTGGGAAGCTTGGAGTCGGGATCCGTCCCGATGCCTAAAAACAAAACCTGAGGTTGCCCCTCCCACTAACACAAAATCTAATCATGCTTGCTTAGGGCATAAAGGACCGTTTATGGCTTGTAGAAACCCTTTCAAACCTTTACCTGTTTGGTCCGTTTTTGAACGTTCTAAGAAAATACAAATAGAAGAGCTGAACAAAGAAACGTTGTGAACTTTGAGGCCCTCATAATGAGTTGTGCCCAGAAATTCTGAAATCCTAAATGCTCCAAAAAAGAGCCAAATCATACATAGTTTGAAAAGGCAACATTCAAAATGCGAAAAACAAACCCCAGGTAAAACACATGTAACCTTATACAATAATTTCAAAGATATTGGTTCTCTTTTGTGCGGACCCCTCTTTATCGTTTTCGCCCAGCCCTGCAATATTCTCCATCCCATCTCTCCCACTGGGGTTCATAGCCCCAGAAATGTTTTCCATAAAATGCCACCCCTGCTAGTTTCCCGGCTATAGTGGTGGAAGATATACTCCTTTGTATGTTGTCCATAATGAAATTACTTACATCATCTCTACGCTGCCATAAGCCCATCCCAGAAGGAGATCTATACTTAGCACCTGAATCTAAAAATTCCAGCCAAGCTCGTCTGTAGGCCAATTTAGTGCTGTTAGCTAAAGAGCTCTTGATGAGACGATGAGTAGTCAAATCGCCAAACCCACACCTCTTGGGGGACAGGAGTCTTCTGAAAATCTGCTCCGGGCACCAAGCCACGGATTCTCGCCCACTGAAAACGAGATAGGGCATCTGCAATGTTATTTGCCACTCCCGCAATATGTTTAGCTTTGAAAACGATATTAAAATGCAAGCACCCCAACATAAAATTCTGTAGCAGCTTAAGCAATTGCTTTTTGCCCGTTGACTAGGTCCACTACAGTTTTGTTATCCACGTTAAACACTATTTTCTTGTTGGCCAACTTTGGACCCCAGATAGCCAATGCAACTATAAGTAGAAAAAATTCTAGAAATGCTATACTCCTTTTTTCAGTAATCCACGTGTGTGGCCACTGCTTGGCACACCACCTCCCCTCCCAAAATATGCCAAAACCATTGGCACCAGAAGCATCAGAATATAACTGAACTTGCCATATAAAATCCTCTTCTAACGACCAGATCGTAACGCCGTTGAAATCCTTCAAAAAATGCAACCACACCTCCAAATCAGCCCTCATATGGGCAGTTACTCTGATCCGATGGTGTGGAAGCCAACTTCCCGACATGGCAAACCCCAAACGTCTGCAAAATGCTCTGCCTGCGCGTACAACCCTACAGGCGAAGTTCAAATGGCCAAGTAAACATTGTACTTTTAGCAACTTTAATTTGTCCGCTTTTATGGCATATTCCAATAGCCTGGTGATTTCGAGCACTTTTTTCCCCGGAAGTCTGGCTTCCATCTCATGTGTATCAACTTCAATACCCAGGTATGTTAAACAGCAGCTGGGCCCTTCTGTTTTGTCAGGTGCTAGGGGAACGCCCATCTCCTGTGCAAATAATTGAAAATCCTTCAGCGCTTTTCTGCATTGTTGGGAACCAGCAGCACCCACAAATAAAAAGTCATCTAAGTAGTGTGTTACTCCCATGTGTCCCGTTACCCAAGAAAAACACCACTGCAAAAATGAGCTAAAGGATTCAAAAAGCCTGCAGGATATCGCACACCCCATTATAAGGGCCTTGTCCACAAAAAAATTTCCTTCAAAATAAATGCCCAGGAGAGAGAAATCAGAGGGATGAACGGGTAGTAACCGAAAGGCCGACTTAGTGTCGCATTTCGCTAGCTCAGAACCCTCCCCCGCAACTCTTATCCCTTATCCCTAAAGCCGTGTCCACAGAGGCAAAATTCACCATAGAATCTTCCTTGGCAATGAAATCATTGATGGATGCTCCATCGGGCCAGGAGAGGTGTTGAATCATCCTAAACTCCCCTTCGACTTTTTTAGGGACCACACCCAGCGGTGACACAATGAGATCATCTAAAGGCCATGTATCAAAAGGACCTGCCATTCTGCCTTCTACCTCCTCAGTCAACAACTTGTTCCTTACAATGTGTGGGAAATCCTCTGCGGACTTTAAATTATTTACAAAACGGCGATATCTGGGTCCCTGATATCCTAACCTGAACCCTTCCCTGAAACCCCAATCAAACAGTGATGCCTCATGAACGTCAGGATAGTATGTTAAATATGTTCTCAATTTGTCTATATTAATTGGCGTAGAAGCCCTTGTTACCAGATTGGAAAACGCCTCTCCTTCCTCTGCCTGGCAACCTGCCCCCCCAATGTAGTTGTTCCCCAAAACACTGGGTGACCGCATGCCTCCCTCCACATCGTTCACACTCATGCTTGTATTTACAGGGGTTTTTTACGCAGAATCCCTTATTAAAATTCCAGCATGCGCCAGAAATGGAAGTTTGTTGTCTGCCCCAACTACCCACCCCCCCCAGGGTGGGTTTGATCTGAACAGAGACACGGGCTTCTCGATGGTGGCGTCAGAGAGACCAAGGTTTATTTACTGCAGGGACACAGAAGTCGTAGGAACCACACAAAGGCAGAATCTAGGAGACTGTTCGAATTGTATAAAGTGGGTCGCTCCTTAAATACACCAAATGTGTCCTCAGGCAGCATTGCAAAAATATCTTTCATGCCTAGCCCGGTATCCCAAACAAACAATAAACATATACCAAACGATAATTATTTGTAAGTTTCCAGTGTTCGATCAAGTCTTCATGTCAGTTTTCCATTCTTCGACCGATCCTCCCCATCATAAAAATTGTATCCTCCCCATAGTAAAAGCCCAGAAGGAGAGGAGCGGAGCCAGGTGTGAAAGATTGATAAGTAGGATAAGAGATGCTTGTGGGTCATAAACGGGCATGGCTACTGTCTTCGGCCTCCTAATCGTGATCAGGCCAACGAACACAAGAACCAGTATAGCATGATTGGCCTCAGGCAAGGGAGGTAGCTTCTGCCTAGTCACGCAGCATCAGCTTCCTTGGACTAAAGCTTACGTGTCCTTAACAAGGTGATTCAGCTAGGGTCATTGCTTGTCCATTGACTATGTGAGGGCAAGAAACAAAATGGATGCCGTATCTAAGATGGATGCCATGAATTTACAACAGAATGACCTATTTCTCAGTGAATCCATGCTCGTAGCACAGCGAAAACACTGTCACATACTAAATGGATCATTTACGGTTCACTGGTACCAAAATCGTGTCAGTACTACGATACCGAACACACGGGTTCGGATCGCTACAGAACCTCAGACCGTCCTTTTGCCCTTACATAGGCAATAACTTACTCTAGTCAGAATCCATCTCTATATTCATCAGGTCACTGATATGTTGTTGGAGCATTATTCTATCCCGTGGCGTATCTCCTAAAACGGGTGGTCTTCTTACGCATGTTGCAGCACAAAGGCCACATAAGACAGGACCACACTGAACGATGAGACAGCATGAGAATAAAAATACCAACAAAACACCAATGACTATCAGAACCTTCCATCCCCACGCAGATAACAGATTCCAGAACCATCCCATCAGTGACCAATCACTTTTGTCTACATGAATAGAGTCAGTGATCTTGTGTAACTTAGAAATGGCCTCATATACTGTTGGCGCATTATTTGGGATAAAGAGTAAGACACAGCAACTCGATTGGATCATCTTAAATACTCCACCTTGATCTGCAAGTAATACGTCAAGGACCATACGGTTCTTCAACGTCATGAGCCGATCCGCTTGAAGCTCAGCTGTCAGGTTACTAAGGGCACCAGCAGTTTCAGTAATGGTGGATTCAACTACCCGTGTTAGTTGACGCAAGTTCCTACTATTGGCCATGGGCCCCCAGAACGGAAGGAAACCTTTGAAAAAGTCTCCTGCTTCTTGGCCAGCTGTATCTTTCTTGTCGAAGACACCTCTCACAACTCTAGTCTTGTGATAATCCGGTGCAGCAGTGTATGTCGGAGGTAATAGTCGGGCAATATAACATGAGCCTGAAAAGTCAGCAGGCAGCCATGTATATGCTCTGTCTTTGCAGACAAAATAGGTACCCTTAGCAGCTAAGAATGCAGGGGAAGACTGTGATGGAAAAACGTACGTTTCAGTACAGTCACTCTTCCCTAGTCGAGCTCTCGGATTCCTCCCATTCCCTTGTAAACAGACCTGACCTTGGTGGGGAACGACCCAAATCGGAGTCGAGCTTTTACGCTTGTTTTCACCCAAACTAATGCCATACTCCGTAGCATTACAACCCATATAAACTCGTAACTCATCCTTGGGAATAAACGGAGTGTTATTGATATCTCTAACCATGTCAGTAATTCCCTTTACCGAGGCTCTATTAGCAGAGTTATACCTAGTGGAACGCGGAGGTCGCGGGGGATAGGTCTCTAGAGCATAGGCGAACATGTGATGAATACAGGCCCCAGCTAGGCCCGCAGCATACAAGGGTTCGCTCTCCTGTAATGGAAGCTACAAGGAAGTTGGCACGGAAACTGCAAAGTACAAAGACAAAGTTTATTAACCCTTAAGGGTGGTCCTACAACCTATACAACACTCTTCAGTATTGCATAGAGTTGCACAAAGAACTTGCGTACACAGTCCCCTTTTATACACAACAGTGGGGCTCATAAGTGGGTGGATACAACATGAGGCAAAGAACATTACCTTTTATGGACATTTTCGATACAGAATCAATATGTGGGCGGAGTAACTAATTTCCTGAGCCCGCGAAAACATGGTCAAGCAAGGATTAACTGATAACAGATGTGGTCAAGTCTGGGCATATGCCGGACGGACAAAGGAGCTATTTATAGACTGTTACTAGGCAGATAACAAGAGCAACTAACACGAAGATAGGACTCATCTCGTGCAGAGCACGTGGAAACACGACAATACAAAATGGAGTCCGATCATTAGTCCACATAAGAAGAGAAACTAGTTCTAAGTAAGGGGAATTCATGTCTTTAGTGAATGCTTAATCACATCGCTGTTTCAATTTTCAACAGACGACCCTTTCAGCATTTACTGAAGACATCCGGTTTATTACAATAATCATCATATATGTCAATTCTCATCATTTCTTCTACTTCCTTAGTTAAATGTTTCTGATAGGTGACATCGGCAATAGCTTTCTTATCAGGAATACAGAATGACACACATAGGGAACAGAGTAAAGGACCACATTGGACACAAATGCAACAAGAAAACAGAATTGCTACGATGATACAGAGACCAGTTAGAACCTTCCATCCCCATGCAGTGATCAATGCCCAAAACCATCCAGAAAAGGTCCAAGAGCCATTTTCTGTATGGATTTCAGCTGCAATTTTATGTAATTTGTTGATAGCATTATAAACTGAAGGCGTGTGGTCAGGAATAAACACACAACAACTACTTCCAATAATTTTACATGCTCCACCTCGATCAGCTAACATAACATCTAATACCATACGATTCTGTAATGCAACGATTCTAGTAATTTGCAATTCTTCCGTAAGATTTCCAAGAGCAGCAGCGGTTTGATTTGTCACAGCCTCTACAACTCTCGTTAATCTTCAAACTTTCCTACTATTTAGGGCAGCTCCAACAAAGAAAAACAATCCTAAATTAAAATCAATATACTGCTGCAAACTAGTATCAGTTTGGTCAACATCATCAATAGATAGAGTACGTTTATACCTATTTACAGTCACATTATTCAACAACTTCAAATCTTTATGATAAGATGCAGGTGCCAAGAATACAGGAGGTAATAAGAATGCTACATAACATACTCCGGACCAACCGGCCGGTAAGCGATAATAACCCTTATTCCCACACACAAAGTATGTATTATGGGATGCTAAGAAGGTACTATTATTCAACCCGGCAATGTTCAAGATAGTGATACAGTCACTTACACCAACAGGAATATAACCCACACTCTGGACGCACAGGTCCGCTTGAGCTTGTGCCACTTGAATCACGAATCGGTCCTTCCCCACAGTGTCTCTAGTGTTCGTGAAAATGTAGGGGATCGATTCATTGTCTGGTCGATACTCTTCCCATTCCCATACTGTCCCATTCGCTTGTGGATAACCATCTTTATCTTGATGACATTCCCTATTAAGTCTGAAAAGTAACCGTCCCACTGTTGGTTTCCGTGTGGCAAAAAGCAAAGTGTACCATGCTCTACAAGAGCCATTATGAGAAAAAGGAAGAGGTATGAATGGCGTTCCTCCTTTCTTCTGATGAGCGGGCATCATACCACATATCCAACAGTTCGTAGCATTGGTAGCAACATGGGTATGATGCAACATCTGAATGAAAGTGTTATTCAAATAAGACTGACGATGCTTCAGTTCTTGATACGGAAGGGTATAAAAGTAGTGCTCCTCAGGCACTGGAGTAGTCAAAATAAGCAACTCCCGGGCAGGAGTCACATCCTCATCAAACCATGTGGTTATCCCAACAATAGCTACTGTAATAATAAAACCTGTTGCTCAAAGAATCTTCTTCTTCTCCATCTTAGAGTGAAAAGTCAGTATCTTCCTGAAACTAAGAGGTTGTCAGAACTCTTCCCCTTAGGCAACGGTTGATTTCTTCACCAGCGGGCCAAGACGGGTGTCGCTACACTAATGCAGGGCTGATCCCCCCCCCCTTGCCACATTGGCTCTCCGTTTCACTAACCTAAGGGCCGTTCTGACAACTTTGAATACAGCAGTCACTTCCTCGGTCTGAGGTGATATCTTCTTCCTCCAGGAATCGCTTGGTCCGGAAAGAGCTCCTCAGTGTTGTTCGGTTCCACAGCACGGCCTTTCTCTGCAGTCAGAATTTCTCGATGGTCGGTCAATACAGCAGGCTCCACCAATCCGGGCGGCACTTTGCGACAGTGCAGGGAATGGATCCAATTCTTTCGATTGGAAACGCGCACAGCCGTCCTCGTTGCAAGTAAGACTTGCTCAGGACCAACCCATCTCGGCTCCAAGCTGTTCGTCCTTTCAAAAATCTTCAGCATAACATAGTCTCCAGGTCGGAGATTATGACCTTCACCTGTGGACCGATCAGGGAGCGCCTCTCGGACCTGTTGATGAATAGAAACCAAATTATCCGTTAACTGTGCCAGATAATCATTCATCATTACACAAGGTACATCATACACAGACTTAGGTTTTGGTGGACCCCAAATATTCATTGGGCGTCCAAAGACGATCTCATAAGGTGTGAGACCGGTTCGAGAATGCGGTATCGATCTAATTGACAATAATGCCAGCGGCAAAGCGTCTGGCCAAGTCAAAGAAGTCGAAGCTTGGATCTTAGCGATCTTGAGCTTCAGAGTACCGTTATACTTCTCAACCAATCCCGCAGACTGAGGGTGAAATACTGCATGGAACTGGGTAATGCCTAGACCCTTCAGGACATACTTTATAACGTCCGCTATAAAGTGAGGTCCGTTATCACTCCACAACAATCTGCAAACACCGTATCGAGGGAAGAACTCCTTCAATAGCATCTTGGCTGTAGTCATTGCAGTATTGTCTTTCGTAGGGTATGCCTCAACCCATTTACTGAAGGCACAAACCACTACTAGAACATACTTCAGGTTGTTACAGCGTTCAAGCTGGATGTAATCCATCTGCAAAACCTCAAAGGGTGCAGTAGGTGTCGCAAATCCTCCTGCTGGAGTTCGGGTACCCTTTCCTGGGTTATACCTCAGACAAATCATGCAGGTCTGCACTACCCTCTTTGCCGTACTAGCGATCTCCGGATGCTCCCAAACTCGTCTGAGTAATTTAACAATTGCGGGAGCTCCGACATGCGCTAGTCCATGTGCCATCTGAACCATAGGTTGTACAAAGGCTGTGGGTAACTTCCATTTATCCATCTGCTTATTTCTCCAACATCCTTCGTCATCTAATTCTCCATCATTGGACCATTGCTCCCGCTCTTTATCGGAAGCGGTCCTCTGTATTTCCAGCACCTCTCTCCTAGCATCGTGCCATCTTTCTGCCTGTGATTTCACAACATACATTGCAGTAGCACCAGGCTGCATCGCAGTCTCTCGTGCCACCCGGTCTGCCAAAGCATTCCCTTCTCCAACTTTATCAACCACTTTCTTATGGGCACTACATTTAATTATAGCGATCCTCTTTGGATATGTTAAAGCAGTCAAGAGGTTGTGGACTAACTCCCCGTACATTATCTGCGCTCCATGGGACGTTAGAAACCCTCTCTCCTTCCAGAGTAGGCCGAAATCGTGTGCTACTCCGAAGGCATAGTGGCTATCTGTATAAACATTCACACACAATCCTGCATTGAGCTCACATGCCCGTGTTAATGCTATCAGTTCCGCTGCTTGAGCTGATTTCTGTGGTATGCGTGCTGTCTCCACTATTGTTTGCAGTGTGGTGATTGCATACGCTGCTGAAGTCGTACCATCTGGTAGCCTCAGGCATGATCCGTCCACCCACAGTTCTCCATCTACATCTGAAAAGGGCGTATCCTGGAGATCAACACGACCCTTTGTCTGTTCCTCAGTCACAAGAATACCTGTGCCTTCCGTGCTTCAGACTGAGTTTCCGGGAGCGGCAACAATGTGGCCGGGTTTAACGTTACACACCTCTTTAATGTAATATGAGGAGCCAAAAGTGTCAACTCATATCCCGTTAAACGGGCACTGGTCAAATGCTGCGTCTTCGTCTGATTAAGCAGGGCATCAACAGCATGGGGGACTAATACCAACAGTTTGTGAGATAACACAATTCCCTCACTTTGACGTATTGACACAGCTGTCGCCGCAACCGAGCGAAAACACCCCGGTAATGCTCGGGCAACAGGATCAAGTACAGCCGAAAAATATGCACAAGGGCGCTGCTTGTCGCCGTGCATCTGCACTAAAACTGATAATGCACATCCATCTTTCTCATGCACATACAGTGAAAAGGGCTTCGTATAATCAGGGGTCCCTAACACTGGTGCGGAACAAAGGGCCTGTCGCAGTTGCTGAAATGCAATTTCAAAAACAAAAGAATGGGTGTCAAGGGAAAGAACGCGCAACCAGCAAAATTTCACACCATTAGTAATTTTCATCCACAATTATCCTAGTGCGGTGCTTTCAACTTGAGGATAGGCACCCTAATCCTCAAAGCAACAATCAAAGATTGATTCACGTAATTTCTCGTGTCGAAGCACTCGCAAATTAACCAACAACGTTTCCTGTTACTGTCACAAAACTAAATACACATTGATGTGGGCTTCTCTTCTTCTTTTATTTTCATTTGAATCTCCAAACTTCTTTTATTCATAACATTCTTCCACTCCCAATGCGTTTCGTCGATAGGGATTAACCCATGCGACTTCCTCAGGGCTGGAAGCAATAAATAATATACATTGGAGTATAGAAACTCACTTGTTTCATGTCCAATAGCCCACATTATTTCATGTGCAAAGGAAAAGCATGCCATGTGACTTCACACTATTAATATAATCACATATTTGTATATAATTAATATATTAAAGACTTCGACCCATCAATTGAATATCCACTCCAAAAGATCATCCACCATTGTAACAGTGAACACTAAGCACTTTCGTGATGGCACCATTCTCCCAACAGTGAACCAAACCAAATAATCATGCCTCTAAATAAAACCAATTGGTACCTTAATCTTGTATAACTGTCTCCTAAGTTCCAAAAAAGTACAAAAACACCTAGTCAAACATACTGCGGAACACATGAGGCAAGGATGGCGAGGATAAACACAAAATTTTCTTAATAATATAACATACCTTAATGCACTGTGAAAGCAATAATGTCCTTATCTCCTTCCTAATGGTCTTTTTGTTATCCACAATTACCTAAAATGCAAATTATACTCTAAATGACACTGCACTACAAGATATTATGTCAGTCAGGCCACATGTCTCAAAACGACTGAAATATAGTCTCACCTGCTATCATTGAACACTGTTCGTGACCATTAGCGCAAATGTTATGGCAGTATTCTTCAAATATGTAATCCAAGTCTCTGAAGTACGGAGACCTATGAATAATGATAAACACCAGATTCTTACTTAGAATCTTAACATTACTACATGGCACCCCCCAATGATCTTTTATAAATCTCTCCTCTTACTTACTTTTTGCACTGACAACGTCCCCGGATAAGGAACACTCTTCGCGTCTACTCGCGTCGCGTTTCCTACCTCTGTTTATCCATAACAGCAACATAAACGAGGTGACTACTCCGTAGTTTGAAGAGCGCCATTTTGGATAGGTATTCAATAATACCGAGGGAGACCAGAAACGTATTTTTCGGGCGCCATTTATGACTGGTTTCAATCATATAAATGAAACCAAATCAGGCCTATCTTTTAAATCGGATATGTAAAGTGATCCACGTGAATATTCGTGGCCGTTACTATTTTTAGTTTCACCCCGCCATACCTACTATTTAAGTTCCTAAATTCACCATAAAAGCATACCATGTAATGGTCTAAATAATAATGCCTTTCTTAACAAGGCAACCTTAATGCATTACCGCAGTAAGTCGTTTCTGTTGTTATAGCAACACGTAAATTAAATGTGGTGTTTCTAAACACCAAGTGAAACCAACCATATTACTCCTTACAATCACACGTTAAGTGACCTCCCCATTCTTCACTAGTTAAATAAAGCTTAAGCATATTTCTACTTTAGTTCCTGTTTTACTAATTACTAATACAGTATAACATGGACATATGTACCTATGCAGAAATCACTAGGAACTGCATGACACATACAGCTAGAAAATAACTACCAACTCGAAGAAACATCGCAACTCCAACAAGCCAACACTACATCTGCTTATCATTCTTTCTTTTTTACATACTGACCCCTCCATTAATCTCTCATTCGCCTAGGAAATACTGTAACTCACGGTCATAATTGAGACCATCCTCCACGGCCCTCAAGTGCATGATCCATCTTGCCTCATGCCTCCGCAGTACGAGTTCTCTATTCCCTCCACGCGCTTCCCTCTTAACATGCTCAATGCTGCAAAATTGAAATGACTTATGTAAACCTTGCGAAGTACAGTTTTGTATATGTTCAGCAATTGGATATCTTTGATCATTGTTCTTTACAGCTCTCCAATGTTCAGCAATCCTGTCTTTAAGAGCCCTTATTGTGCTTCCCACATATATTTGCTTACACATACAATTAATTACATATACAACAAATTTAGTACTGCAATTAATATTAGTCACAATATCATATACTTGTTTACCGTTATACTGAAATTGTTTAGTTTTGTCTTTCGCATGTTTACACATCCCACAGTGGCCACATTTAAAAAAACCCTTACTCATTTGGGTAAGCCATTGTTCCTTCTCAGCCTCTCTTGGGTAGCTTGGACTCAAAATTGTACCCAATGTTCTCCCTCTTCTGTATGTCATTTGTGGTTTGTCTGACAGAAATTCCCGTAGGGTCCTATCCGCCTTCAGGATATGCCAGTGCTTGTGCATACTCCTATAGAGAATTGAATTTATAGGATTAAAGTCCGTTATCATCCTAATCAAATTAGACTTGTCTTTAGTTTTTTTGGGGTTTAAGGTGGATGCGCGTTTAATCTTGAGAGCCCTCTGTGTCGCCACCTCAAGGTCTCTTTTATCATAGCCCCTTTGGGTGAACCTCCTTTCCATATCCTTTATACAATCCCTGAATTGGTTGTCCTCACTACAGTTACGCCGCGCCCGTAACATTTCTCCATAGGGAATTGCCCTAATCTGATGTTTGGGATGCGCACTGCCCGCATGTAAAATAGCGTTGCAGGACGTAGGCTTACGATACATCCTACTACAGATTTTATCATTGTCTATAAACAGTTCCACAACTAAAAATACCAAATTAGTCGAACTAACACAAGAAGTAAATTTGATATTCATGGTATTGCTATTCAGGGAGTCAATAAATCCTCTTAGTTTTTCTTCTGTTCCTGTCCATATTAAAAGACAGTCATCTATATATCGTCCCCAATATAAGATGTCATCATTCCAATGTATACCCGCTGGGCCCCATATCACTGATTCTTCCATCCAGCCCATGAATAGATTCGCGAAAGCAGGCGAAAATCTTGAACCAATAGCGACTCCCTGGGTTTGCCTAAACCATTCCCCATTGAATAGAAAATAATTATTTGACAATATAAGATCCGTCATTGTTAATAACATTTGAGTATGTCCCCATTGGCTAGCTGGTTTTTTCATCAGGAAGTATTCAATAGCTTTCAGACCTAGATCGTTGGGTATACTAGTATATAGTGATACAACATCCAACGACACTAGTTTCATTCCTGATTCCCAAGTAATATCACTCAATATGTTTAAAATATGCTTCGTGTCCCTAATATATGATGGCAGATTCACTACCATCGGCTGTAGGAACACGTCGACATACTGTGAAATTCGTTCTGTTGGACCACCTATCCCTGCCACAATGATATTACTTGGGAATCAGGAATGAAACTAGTGTCGTTGGATGTTGTATCACTATATACTAGTATACCCAACGATCTAGGTCTGAAAGCTATTGAATACTTCCTGATGAAAAAACCAGCTAGCCAATGGGGACATACTCAAATGTTATTAACAATGACGGATCTTATATTGTCAAATAATTATTTTCTATTCAATGGGGAATGGTTTAGGCAAACCCAGGGAGTGGCTATGGGTTCAAGATTTTCGCCTGCTTTCGCGAATCTATTCATGGGCTGGATGGAAGAATCAGTGATATGGGGCCCAGCGGGTATACATTGGAATGATGACATCTTATATTGGGGACGATATATAGATGACTGTCTTTTAATATGGACAGGAACAGAAGAAAAACTAAGAGGATTTATTGACTACCTGAATAGCAATACCATGAATATCAAATTTACTTCTTGTGTTAGTTCGACTAATTTGGTATTTTTAGATGTGGAACTGTTTATAGACAATGATAAAATCTGTAGTAGGATGTATCGTAAGCCTACGTCCTGCAACGCTATTTTACATGCGGGCAGTGCGCATCCCAAACATCAGATTATGGCAATTCCCTATGGAGAAATGTTACGGGCGCGGCGTAACTGTAGTGAGGACAACCAATTCAGGGATTGTATAAAGGATATGGAAAGGAGGTTCACCCAAAGGGGCTATGATAAAAGAGACCTTGAGGTGGCGACACAGAGGGCTCTCAAGAATAAACGCGCATCCACCTTAAACCCCAAAAAAACTAAAGACAAGTCTAATTTGATTAGGATGATAACGGACTTTAATCCTATAAGTTCAATTCTCTATAGGAGTATGCACAAGCACTGGCATATCCTGAAGGCGGATAGGACCCTACGGGAATTTCTGTCAGACAAACCACAAATGACATACAGAAGAGGGAGAACATTGGGTACAATTATGAGTCCAAGCTACCCGAGAGAGGCTGAGAAGGAACAATGGCTTACCCAAATGAGTAATGGTTTTTTTTAAATGTGGCCACTGTGGGATGTGTAAACATGCGAAAGACAAAACTAAACAATTTCAGTATAATGGTAAACAAGTATATGATATTGTGACTAATATTAATTGCAGTACTAAATTTGTTGTATATGTAATTAATTGTATGTGTAAGAAAATATATGTGGGAAGCACAATAAGGGCTCTTAAAGACAGGATTGCTGAACATTGGAGAGCTGTAAAGAACAATGATCAAAGATATCCAATTGCTGAACATATACAAAACTGTACTTCGCAAGGTTTACATAAGTCATTTCAATTTTGTGGCATTGAGCATGTTAAGAGGGAAGCGCGTGGAGGGAATAGAGAACTCGTACTGCGGAGGCATGAGGCAAGATGGATCATGCGCTTGAGGGCCGTGGAGGATGGTCTCAATTATGACCGTGAGTTACAGTATTTCCTAGGCGAATGAGAGATTAATGGAGGGGTCAGTATGTAAAAAAGAAAGAATGATAAGCAGATGTAGTGTTGGCTTGTTGGAGTTGCGATGTTTCTTCGAGTTGGTAGTTATTTTCTAGCTGTATGTGTCATGCAGTTCCTAGTGATTTCTGCATAGGTACATATGTCCATGTTATACTGTATTAGTAATTAGTAAAACAGGAACTAAAGTAGAAATATGCTTAAGCTTTATTTAACTAGTGAAGAATGGGGAGGTCACTTAACGTGTGATTGTCAGGAGTAATATGGTTGGTTTCACTTGGTGTTTAGAAACACCACATTTAATTTACGTGTTGCTATAACAACAGAAACGACTTACTGCGGTAATGCATTAAGGTTGCCTTGTTAAGAAAGGCATTATTATTTAGACCATTACATGGTATGATTTTATGGTGAATTTAGGAACTTAAATAGTAGGTATGGAGGGGTGAAACTAAAAATAGTAATGGCCACGAATATTCACGTGGATCACTTTACATATCCGATTTAAAAGATAGGCCTGATTTGGTTTCATTTATATGATTGAAACCAGTCATAAATGGCGCCCGAAAAATACGTTTCTGGTCTCCCTCGGTATTATTGAATACCTATCCAAAATGGCGCTCTTCAAACTACGGAGTAGTCACCTCGTTTATGTTGCTGTTATGGATAAACAGGGGTAGGAAACGCGACGCGAGTAGACGCGAAGAGTGTTCCTTATCCGGGGACGTTGTCAGTGCAAAAAGTAAGTAAGAGGAGAGATTTATAAAAGATCATTGGGGGGTGCCATGTAGTAATGTTAGGATTCTAAGTAAGAATCTGGTGTTTATCATTATTCATAGGTCTCCGTACTTCAGAGACTTGGATTACATATTTGAAGAATACTGCCATAACATTTGCGCTAATGGTCACGAACAGTGTTCAATGATAGCAGGTGAGACTATATTTTAGTCGTTTTGAGACATGTGGCCTGACTGACATAATATCTTGTAGTGCAGTGTCATTTAGAGTATAATTTACATTTTAGGTAATTGTGGATAACAAAAAGACCATTAGGAAGGAGATAAGGACATTATTGCTTTCAAAGTGCATTAAGGTATGTTATATTATTAAGAAAATTTTGTGTTTATCCTCGCCATCCTTGCCTCATGTGTTCTGCAGTATGTTTGACTAGGTGTTTGTGTACTTTTTTGGAACTTAGGAGACAGTTATACAAGATTAAGGTACCAATTGGTTTTATTTAGAGGCATGATTATTTGGTTTGGTTCACTGTTGGGAGAATGGTGCCATCACGAAAGTGCTTAGTGTTCACTGTTACAATGGTGGATGATCTTTTGGAGTGGATATTCAATTGATGGGTCGAAGTCTTTAATATATTAATTATATACAAATATGTGATTATATTAATAGTGTGAAGTCACATGGCATGCTTTTCCTTTGCACATGAAATAATGTGGGCTATTGGACATGAAACAAGTGAGTTTCTATACTCCAATGTATATTATTTATTGCTTCCAGCCCTGAGGAAGTCGCATGGGTTAATCCCTATCGACGAAACGCGTTGGGAGTGGAAGAATGTTATGAATAAAAGAAGTTTGGAGATTCAAATGAAAATAAAAGAAGAAGAGAAGCCCACATCAATGTGTATTTAGTTTTGTGACAGTAACAGGAAACGTTGTTGGTTAATTTGCGAGTGCTTCGACACGAGAAATTACGTGAAATGCAATTTCACACTCATTTGACCAAGGAAGAGGAATTGGTGTGTCCTTTGTCAAAAGGGCTAACAATGGTTTAGCTATGTGTGAAAATCCCAATATCCATTGCCTACAAAAAGAAACAAGACCCAAAAATGCACGCACGTCCTTCTGTGTGGAAGGCACTGGCGTGTCCAAAATTGCTTGAATACGATCTGGTGTGAGTGCACGCCCCTCCTTAGACAAAAGGTGACCCAAATAAGTCACCTTTGGTCTACAGAATTGCAATTTCTTCTTCGACATTTTGTGATTGTGAGATGCCAAAAAGGAAAGCAAGGATAACGTACTCTGCTCACACAACTCGGGAGTGTCAGCCGCCAACAAGATGTCATCGACATATTGTATAAGGGCGACACCCCCGGGCAGAACAAAGATATCCAATTGCCTTTTCAATGCTTGACTGTAAATGCTAGGGCTTTCTGTATAGCCCTGAGGGACTCTACAAAATCGATAAGACCTATTATTCAAAGTAAAACCAAAAAGGTATCGGCTATCAGGATGAATAGGGATCGAAAATAAGGCATTTTTCAAATCAATAACTGAAAACGTGGTCGCCGTTGGCGGGACCAAAGTGAGCAACGTCGTGATATCAGAAACCACCGGATACTGAGGTATCACGATCTTGTTCACTTCCCTTAAATCAATGATAAACCGATAAACTTTAGCATCCGTGTCTTTCTTTAAGATGGGTAAAATAGGACTGTTGCAAACATTATAGGGAACTTCTTCCACTACCCCCACCTTAATCAAATCCTGCACAATCTGAATGAGCGCCTCCTCCCCCTCCTGGGAAATGCGATACTGAGGGAGGCGCGGTAACACCGCACCCTCCTGGACACTAATATGGACTGGTGGAATCACCATCTGTCCCACATCGGTATCTGAAGTAGCCCACAAAGAATGAGGGAGGGAAGCTAACACAGAATCCTCCACGACCACACACATCCGGTCTGTCATCGGGTGATTGTCATTTAATATCACAAGTACTCCAGCGGGGGAACAGCGGATCGTAGCCCTGAAGTGTTTGAGCATATCAAGACCCATAATGTTGTCAGGCGTGTTCGAGGCAAGCAGAAACGGACAGGGTGCAGAAAAGGGATCAACATGGAATGCAAGGGGTCGAGAAAGAGGGCTTCGAGAGAGTGTACCATCAAACCCTACCGATGTAACCATTAAGCCAGATGGGGGAGCCCTCGGAACCAATTGTTTGGACAACGCACTGCGGGTCGCTCCTGTATCAACTAGGAACCGATCAGTAGAACCCAAAACCTTTGCTGAAACATAAGGACCCTTCTGATCAACCGGCACTTCAACTGATTCCAACCCCCATCCAACGCATTCCTATGCATGCCGCGAATCATGGTACCCAGCACTGTCAGTCCCTGACATTTGATACTGGTGCTGTCGATCAAACACATTGGATCTATCTCGCTGCTGCGCGTTAGGTTCAAAGCGAGCACGATCATTAGAATTCCCTCTGAAATTCGAGAAACCCCCTCTACCTCTCGGTGGACCTTGACCACACCCCTGACGAGATGCATACAACGCCGGACAATCTCTGGCCCAATGACCCGACTGTTTACAATATGCACATTGATTCCTATTTACATCTGACCGACCCGAAGGGGGACCATAAAATCCTCCCCTACCTCTGTCGACACCCCGACGAGGCGGACCATATACCTGTGCTAACATCACCTTTGTCTTTAAATCTTTCGATTTCTTCTCCTCCTGCCCCTTCGCTTCTTGTTCCTGACGCTCATAATACTGAGCCATAGTCAGGAGGGATGCTGGAGACGAAGTGGACCAGGAACTTTCACTCGCTTTTAAACGAGCTGCTATTCCCGGTAATAAATTCGCCACATATTTATCCACAAAAAGATGTCTACCCGTGTCGTCCGTAAGTAACTGACCACTAAAATCGTGAAATGTCTCCTCAAAGCGCGTAAAGAAATCAGAGACTGATTCATCAACCTTCTGTTTACATGATGCTAACATATTCCAGTCAATCTTTTTAGGGCTAATAATCGTTTTCAACTTAGTCAAGATAGCAGCGGGAAGATCTAAAATAATCTGCGGTGGTTTTTGCGCGGGTTTTCTCTCCCTATCCTCGTCCTCAATTTCAGACCACTTAGCCTTAAAAACGGCTTGATTATACACCTTCCGCACAGATCGCCACATATCCGGTGGTAAGATAAGCCCAAAGAACAAATCTATATCTGCTAAAGTCATAGTACAAGAATTCAAGGCCCCTTCGACTTCTTCGTAAAAGGCCGCTGGATTCTTGCGGGGGTCAGGCAATGCATTCTTTAATGCCATAACATCTGCCCTATGCCAGGGAGTATAAACCCAATTATACACAAAATATCCCTTAGCATCGGCGGAAGTAATATCCGAACTAGTTCCCGCTCCTTTAGGAGGAACATACAAAGGTGCCGCCTCTCGCATTGGTTTAGCATGCACTAGTTCGCTCTTATCTGAGTGGGAGGTAGATGATTGGTCATCGCCGACACGGGAATCCGACTGCTTTTCCTCCTCTGCTTTTAGGCGCGCTCTCTCTTTAAGGTCACTCGCCGCGTCCCGTAATGCAAACAGCCGTCGAGCCGCATCAGGCGCCTTAGAGGGAGAAAAAACACTGTTACGTAATGCTTTAGCATCTAACACCACATCATCAGGCTCAAAAACGTTGGAATATTTCCGAAAGGCAGAAATCACTTCATCATAAAAGTGTCCCAAAAAATACAACTTCTCTCTATCCTGCCACTTTTCCCAAGAGTCCAACAATTCAGTGAGGGATAACTTGCCCTTAAGTGCACGAAAAGAAAGTTTCCGAAGCTCACCCGTTCGGTCAGCCGATATCATGGACCGAGTGTCTACCTTATCCGAAGCCGATCCAGAATCCTGTGACCTCGGGGCAGACGCGCCAACATAAGGGGGCGGAGAGCGATCTAATAAATAAAAATCATCGTCAAGATTAGTAAGGACAGGATAAAGTGGCTGACGGACAGCATATTGACCCGAGACTTGCAACCTACGCTCTTTCTCTTGTCTCTCCGTCAGTTCTCTTTCCTCCCGACGCTTCGCTTCCTGTGCTCGCACATGATCATTCTTCTGTTGCTCTTTATCAAACAGCGCTTTCTCACGTTTCTCTCGCTCACGCACTTCCTTCACCCATAACCGCACACACTCAAACATATCTTGACGAGCACGCCGTTTACACATACACTGTTCCACATACTCAATCTTACGCATATCAAATGAGCCATACAAAGGCCAGCGCAACTCAGGATCCTTTTTGGTGTATTTCCTCCATACTGTGCTGTACATTATAGAAGAAAGACCATGCTTCACATACATATCCCTATTAGGAGTCCCCTCTGGGGGAGCTGGAGCAGATTCCTCGAGGTTTAACCGGTTTCCAAAGCAGCAGCACCACTTACGGAGTGCGCTAAAAGCAGGCATGCTAAAAAATAATGCAAAATATGCAGTATTATAAAAAAAATGGCACTTAAACGTTGCGCCGTTCAAATTTACACAGCTCCGGAGAAATATCTCCACATTACCTGCCTATATGTGTTGCAACGCATATATTCTCACAGTAATCAATACAAAGCATGACCGGTCATCACAGATCAAACTCAAATAGCCAACCCAGGCTTCAAAACTCGGAGCAAGTACCGTACAACGGTTCTTACCAATCAAGAGTCCAGGTTCCAACTGCCAAGCTCCAAAATTCGCCCAAGCGGCTGTCACGGCAAAACCGACAGAAGAGGTCTCAGTCGAGGACCGGCGCCACCCAGAAGGTCAGTTCGGAAGGAGAGGAAGAAAACCTCGGGGTGCCAGGACTAAAATGCCTCTGGCAGTGATCACATCCCTGGCCAAATTCCTCACCTTCGTCACGACCAGTCCTTCGAGCATCCGAGTCGCCGATGAGCCCCACGTGACGGGCGCCAATTGATGAATACAGGCCCCAGCTAGGCCCGCAGCATACAAGGGTTCGCTCTCCTGTAATGGAAGCTACAAGGAAGTTGGCACGGAAACTGCAAAGTACAAAGACAAAGTTTATTAACCCTTAAGGGTGGTCCTACAACCTATACAACACTCTTCAGTATTGCATAGAG
The DNA here is from genome assembly GCF_964204655.1 of Triturus cristatus. Lineage (NCBI taxonomy): Eukaryota > Metazoa > Chordata > Amphibia > Caudata > Salamandridae > Triturus > Triturus cristatus. The sequence continues at coordinate 216,119,039 of NC_140590.1, forward strand.
TAGCACAAAGAACTTGCGTACACAGTCCCCTTTTATACACAACAGTGGGGCTCATAAGTGGGTGGATACAACATGAGGCAAAGAACATTACCTTTTATGGACATTTTCGATACAGAATCAATATGTGGGCGGAGTAACTAATTTCCTGAGCCCGCGAAAACATGGTCAAGCAAGGATTAACTGATAACAGATGTGGTCAAGTCTGGGCATGTGCCGGACGGACAAAGGAGCTATTTATAGACTGTTACTAGGCAGATAACAAGAGCAACTAACACGAAGATAGGACTCATCTCGTGCAGAGCACGTGGAAACACGACAATACAAAATGGAGTCCAAACATTAGTCAACATAGGAAGAGAAACTAGTTCTAAGTAAGGGGAATTCATGTCTTTAGTGAATGCTTAATCACATCGCTGTTTCAATTTTCAACACATGGTCTGAAATGCCCAAAATGATCCATTATAACTAAAGGGCAGAACCAGATAGGGGATACCCTTGTTCATGGTATGTGGTATCAGACCACACACCCAGCAGTTCGTTGTATTTACTTCTAGTTGGTGTTGGTGCAAGGGCTGAATGAAAGTGTTATTTATAAACTCAGAGCCTCGAGCTTGCTCGTGTGCAGGAAAAGGGTGAAAAGAATGAAGAGAAACAACAGTCGGAGAAACAGAAACATGGGGAGGCACTGTAGATGTGACAGGTGCAAAAATCAATTGGATACCAAAAACGATTCCGCCTACCAAAGTTATTAAAACAATCAGAAAGGTCAGAGCGCATTGCATCATGAAACATTTGCTATGCAAAATTTCATACAGTTTTGTCTTACGAGCATTTATGACGTTAGCTCGTCGCAGTTCAGGAAGCTCCATCTTCTACAACCGTTCGCAACGGATGGTTTGTACCTGTTGAAAAATTGCCTCTGTTTACCCTGGGAGTTCCCAAAATAAACAGAAGAGACCGACCTTGTGTCTAGCCCCCTGCAAGTTAAAACAAGGCACACGTTACGACCCTACGGCAACCCAGATGGCAAGGCGAGAGAACAACAAAAACAAAAGGACAAAAAAAATTATAGAGCAAACTTCCTGACTGAATGCAATGTGATAAGATCAAAACAGTTTTCACACGGAAAGGTGATTATGCAATGTTATTGGTTCATGGAATGGGAACGTAGGTTATATCTGTACTTTCCGGGCCTTGTCTGATCTTGAAACAGCTGATCTGCAGGTGCAGTAATGTTCAAATCCACAGGTGGCAAATGTTCACTTTGTACAACACTCTGTTCAGGGTTCAAAGGAACAGTTCCTGGTGCAGTATCAGAGTTCTGTGTTTCAGATCGTTTGTCCGTCATGTACTCTGCATCACTGAACGGGATAAGCCTAGGAACAGGTTCTGTCTCGGATACACCAAATCCCTGTCTAACCCAGTTGTCGTAGGGGAGTGGGAGAGGCACACGCTTCGTATGGGTAGCGTGCACCCAATTTTTCCTGCCAGCCAAGCGTACAGCAGTTCTTGTGGCCAGGAGCACCTGAAACGGACACAAGAATCTTGGCTGGAGGTTCCGGGTCCGTCCAAAGTTCCGCACCACAACCAGATCACCGGGTTTCAATGTGTGACCTGGACTCTCTGGCAGCTTAGGCAAGGATTCAAATACCTGTCGGTGAATAAGACTCAATTTAGCAGTCAGGTCAAAAAGGTAATCAATCAACATTGGATATTCGATCTGTTTGAACTCCTTGGGCCTAGGGACTCCCCAGACATTAGCAGGGCGACCAAACACAATCTCATATGGGCTCAGCCCTACTCGAGAGTGTACAGTCGCTCTGGTGGACAATAATGCCAAAGGCAGTGCGTCTGGCCAAGATAAACCAGTGGAAGCTTGGATTTTAGCAAGTTTTAGCTTCAAGGTACCATTGTACCCCTCAACCAAACCTGCTGACTGTGGGTGATTCGCACTATGGAATTTTTGCTTAATTCCCCAACCCGTACACACACTCTGCATAACTTTCCCTACGAACTCACTTCCATTGTCCGACCATACAATCCGTGGCATACCATACCTGGGGAAGTACTCTTTGAGGAGGATTTTGGCAGTGGACATAGCAGTGTTATCCTTTAATGGATACGCTTCAATCCATCTTGAAAAAGCACAGACTACCACTAGGACATATTTGAGATTATTACATCTGTCCATGTGGATAAAGTCCAACTGAATCACTTCAAAGGGACAAGAAGGGGGAGCAAAGTGACCAGCTGGGGTTGGGGTTCCCTTGCCAGGATTATGCATCAGTCATACCATGCAATTTTTCACCACTCTCTCCGCGCACTTAGTAATTCCATCGTTCTTCCATACTGGAGCTAACATCTTACAGATCCCTTTCGAACTGATGTGCGCCGCTCCATGCGCCATAGTGACTACCGCAAGTACACACGCATCAGGTAGCATCCAACGCTGATGCTCAGACAAATCAATCCACATCCACTCGAATCCATTTTACCCGTTTTCTCCTTCCATGCATTCTTCTCATTTTCAGTTGCTTCATTCTGGATTGCCTTCACACTTTCAATCGTATTCTCACACATTCCTGATTCAGCAATCCATCTTGCAGACGTTGCAACGTACATTCGGCTCATCATGTTCTTGGCCGTCCCTTTGGCGACCTCATCAGCAAACGCATTCCCACGGCCAACATCATCCGTAATCTTCCGGTGTGCACTGCATTTCACAATCGCAACTTCATTCGGTAAGGTCAGAGATTCCAACAGGTCATTGACTAACTGTCCATGTTGGATCTTAGTCCCATGGGACGTGAGAAAACCTCTTTCTTTCCACAAGCGACCAAAACTATGTGCTACGCCGAAGGCATACTGGCTGTCAGTAAACACATTCACTCTCTTTCCCTCAGCTAAAATACACGCTCTTGTCAATGCAATTAATTCTGCAGCTTGGGCAGAATTCTGACTCACTCTTACAGTCTCGACAACCGTACTCAAAGTCGTAACTGCATACACAGCCGTCACATCACCAGTCTGTAGCTTGAAACACGATCCATCGACATACAAAATACCATCTGGATCTAGTAACGGAGTATCTTTTAAATCAATCCTACCTTTTGTCTCTTCCTCAGTTCTAAAACAACAGTCATGGGGCTCTGAATCACTCGACTCCTGAGTAGTCGGCAACAGCGTTGCTGGATTCAATATGCTGCATCGCTTGATCTGAATGTGACTTGCCAAAAGTGTCAGCTCATAGCCTGATAGTCTAGCACTGGTGAGGTGCTGAGTTTTCGTTCGATTCATGAGTGTATCCACACCATGTGGAACCATGACTACTAACATGTTGTTCATGACCAATCCAGCAGACTGTCGAATAGACACTGCAGCTGCTGCTGTAGCTCTCAAACAACTTGGCAACGCTCTGGCTACCGGATCTAATGTGGATGAGAAATACGCACAAGGTCGCTGCTTGTCACCAAATTGTTGCGTCAAGACACTCAACGCACAACCCTCTCTTTCATGGACATATAGTGTAAACGGCTTACTGTAGTCAGGAGTACCTAACACAGGAGCTTAGCACAACGCATCACGCAATTCCGAGAAGCTCTGCTGACATTCATCAGACCATGGCAAAGGACTCGGGACAACTTTTCCAGTCAGAGCCACCAATGGTTTTGCCATGAGAGAAAAATTTGGGATCCATTGTCTGCAATATGATGTAATACCCAAAAACGCACGCACTTCTCTCTGTGTGCTTGGTACAGTCATCTGTGAAATTGCTTTGATTCTCTCTGGGGTCAACCTTCTTCCCTCCTTTGACAAAAGATGACCTAAGTAGGTCACTTCTTGGCAACAATATTGTAGTTTAGAAGGTGAAACCTTGTGATGTAAGTCTGATAAATGACGCAGCAAAGAAATTGTAGCTATTTTGCAAGTTTCCTTGTCGTCAGCAGCCACTAACAGATCATCTACATATTGGATCAGAGCAGCACCAGGTAGAAGTACAAAAGCATCTAATTGACTTTTTAATGCTTGGCTGTAAATTGAAGGGCTTTCACAATAACCTTGTGGGGCGCGTTTGAATCTGAAACTACGACCACCTAAGGAGAAACCAAAAATATCCCTACTTTCCTCGGCTATCGGAATGTTGAAAAAGGCATTCTTCAAGTCGATCACTGTAAACCATGTAGCTGAGGCAAGAATCAACGTCAATAATGCAGTGATATCTGGGACCACAGGAAACTGTGGAACCACTATTTTATTAACCTCTCTGAGGTCAATCACAAATCTGTAGATTGGAGGTTTGGAAGGGTCAGTGCGTTTCAAAATCGGCAGAACAGGACTATTGCAGACATTTCCTTTAGTTTCTTCTATCACATCTTTCTGTATCAAATCTTGCACGATCAGTAAAAGTGCACGTTCACCTTCATTTGAAATCCGATACTGTGGGATTCGTGGGAATCTAACATTTGCCTTCAGACTCACCACATAAGGGGGAATTTCCAGAAGACCTACATCATTAGGACCAGTCGCCCAAAGATTATCAGGGAGAGAACGCAGCTCCGGTGGGAGCTTATCCATCGACAAGTACATTGGAGAGATGACTCTCTTACCCAACGTGAGCTGTACTCCCGAAGGAGAACAGTACAATGTCGCATGCAGGCGTTTCAACAGATCTAAACCAAGCAGATTCTCATTACAACCGGTCGTCAGAATAAGGGGTGCTTCTAGTTGACATGGCCCAACAGAAATTGACAAAGGACCAGAAACAGGGCTGTGAACAGGGGCGCCTGAGAAACCTACTGAAATGTTTGTTGAGCCAGACAAAGGTGCGCCAGGGAGTTTCGCGTGCATAATTGAACTTTTTGCTGCACCAGTATCCAACAGAAACGGTTCAATCACGCCTGATGTAGCTACTGCGACATAAGGTCCACTCTGATCAACTGGAACTGATACTACTCCCTCTCTCTGCCTGTGGCTGTCCTAGTACTCACTTTGCTGAACTTCTTCACTACCTTCATAATAATCCTCAACATGGTATTGGGGAGATCTACCTGATTGTGTAGATTGTACATTTCGCTGATCGAAATAATTAGATGGGCGATCAGTCTGTGGAGGCATAGTACCACGTCCTCTACCTCTAAGAGCTTGCATAAACCCACCACGACCTCTCTGAGCTGGGACACCACTAGTTTGTGAGTGCAGAACTGGACACTCATTCTTATAGTGACCCTCCTTTTTACAATAGGCACACTGATTCCATGCTAACTGTTGTCGGGGAAAACCATAGTCAAATCTTTGGGACATCCCTTGCTGGAATTGTGGCTGTTGCTGAAACTGGGGTCGTTGCTGTGAATCTGACTGATTCGAGCGAGGCGGATACGCCTGTTGCAAAAGAACTTTAGTTTTCAAGTATTTTGTCTTCTTTTATGACTTTTCCTTCTCTTCTTTTTCTCTATTTTCGTAATACTGAGCAGTTGCGAGTATCTGTGCTGTCGTCGACACCGCCCATGCACTCTCAGAATCCTTCAACTTGTTACTAAGCTCAGGTAATAAATTAAACACAAACTTGTCGACAAACAACCTCTGACCTCCCTCAGTACTCATATCTTGCCCACTGTGGTCTACGAAGGTCTCTTCAATTCTAGTGAAGAAATCAGAGACGCTTTCGTCCTTCTTTTGCTTGCATGCTGATAATTTATCCCAGTTGACCCGTAACGCTGGCATCAGCGTTTTCATGAAATTGATTATTCTGCCAGGCAAAGCGGCAATCGGAGACTCAGGTTTAGCACCACCAACTTGTTGTGCATCTGCCGCTACAATAGCTGGCCAATCACCTCCTAAAGCAACTTGGTGATTCTCATGGCGAATTTTGGCCCATATAGGCTGTGGCACTACATTGCCAAATAGCATTTCGATGTCTGCCAAATTCATGACGCATGCTTGAACTGTCTGGGTTAACTCTTTATAATACCCAGCAGGATTCTTACGCGGGTCCGGCAATGCCTGTTTTACTGCTAATACCTCGGTCCGCTTCCAAGGGATGTGTATCCACACTCTATGGAAATGTGCTGGAGCAGCTAAAATATTATTAGCCGCATCAGCTTGAACTGCATCACGCCATATCGGCGGAACTTCCCTCATCGGATACTGACCTCGCTTCTTCCTAGTAATCGGAGAACCATCAGAGTCCCTTGGTTCTCGAAGAGGAGAATGAGACCTGTATGCTAGAATCAGTTCTATCGCTTCCTTTACTTCCGAACCTATTACCATTCCTGTAGCGAACCTTCTCTGAATATGTATCAAGTCAGCGGGAACGGAATCTAAGTCATCATCATCCCATTCCTCACGCAAAAGGGAACACATCACGTCAAAGACATAACGCTGAGTTGGTTCATTCAATTGCATAAATGTATCCAACACTCTTCGTGCATCATACTTCGCAGCTTTCGACATCCACCTACGAGCTGTCGAATCTAATATTCCTCGTTCCTGGGGACCAGGAAGCTGACTACGTCTCTGTGTAGAGTCAGAAACGGGTGTCTTAATTAAAGACCTGTAGAGAGGAGTTAAGATATTAGTTACAGAGTCGGTTATTTTCCGACGAACAGAAAGCGGAGTCAGAATGTTTACAGAGTTCGGGGACAAGGAAGCTGGAGCAGATGAAATTGTAAGGGTAGAAGTAGTAGGTAAAGCAGTTTGCGAAACGTCAGGCAAAGGCGGAATAGGCAACCCAGGTAGAGGGGGTGCCAAAGGAACATTAACCACAGGAAGAATAGGAGCTTGAATCAAAGGAAAAGGGACAACTATTCCAGGCTGACCAGCAGCCGGTTGCACAACAGGTGGTAACTGTGGTGCTGTAATACCCTGTGCATACGGTGGAGGTGATCTCAATAGGTAAGACAACAGGGGATCCTTTTCACAGTCCTCTATTGGCTTAGCAGGACACGATGGCAAGGCAGGGTAGCACTTGTCAATCGCCAAATTATGTTCTCTATTCGCTACCTCTATTGCTTTTTCAGTTTCGTTGACATGCAACTGCCTAGCAGACTGCATTAAAGTCAACCCTTTCTCTTTCTGTTCCTTCTTCATTTTTCTAATTTCTCTCTGTCTAGCTTCTTTACGCCAAAAGCGAAAAGAATCGAACATTGCCGGCCGGGCTTTCTTTTTAAACAACTTCACTTCTAGATTGTCAGAATTTTAGTTTTAAAGCTACCATGTGGTGGCCAACTAAGGACACCATCTTTCCTGGTGTAACGGACCCACACTCCATTATAAGTGATAGGACCCACACCATGTTTACAATAGAGCTCATATGTAGGAGTTCCGATCGGAGGAACCGGACACGAGTCCTCCAACCGGGAATCCCTGTTGCAACTCAACCAGGACAGGAAACAATTACTACGGCTAGCCATTACAACCTAAAGACAAATTCTAACCAAAATGCGCAAAGAACTTAGGCCTACCAAATGAACCAATACCAAACCAAAGATTATCTTAACAAGAGCAACCAATGATAATCTACAAATCCAAAACAAACGTACCCAGAGAGCAAAAGGATTATCCGACCAAGAGCAACCAGTGATAAATCCTTACAAGAGCAACTAAGAGCAATCAAACTGGGCGCGACCCACTTAAAACTTAACTGAAATGTCGAAGACGTCACCAAGGAGAACCCGCCTACGTCTCGCCATACTAAGGTCTGCACCTCGGGTCCAAGACAGGGCGACAGTCAGGGCAGCGATCCTCTGTAGCCGTCTGGGAGCGGGAACCCTCGTGGAAGAGATCGTCGGGCCACTTTTACGACATACAGGGATCGATGAAGCGGGGTACCCCCCTCCGGAATCTTCACACGAAGCTCCTCGAAATCTTCAGGCTTTGGACCGGTACCGGTTGATGTCGCCCCACGTTGGGCGCCAAATTGAGGTTCTGGACTTTCCTAGAGTCCAGAGGTGTCAGGGAAACAACACCCAAAAGACCCCTGAGTTCCTTCCTGCTAGGTGCACAAATAAACAGAGACACGGGCTTCTCGATGGTGGCGTCAGAGAGACCAAGGTTTATTTACTGCAGGGACACAGAAGTCGTAGGAACCACACAAAGGCAGAATCTAGGAGACTGTTCGAATTGTATAAAGTGGGTCGCTCCTTAAATACACCAAATGTGTCCTCAGGCAGCATTGCAAAAATATCTTTCATGCCTAGCCCGGTATCCCAAACAAACAATAAACATATACCAAACGATAATTATTTGTAAGTTTCCAGTGTTCGATCAAGTCTTCATGTCAGTTTTCCATTCTTCGACCGATCCTCCCCATCATAAAAATTGTATCCTCCCCATAGTAAAAGCCCAGAAGGAGAGGAGCGGAGCCAGGTGTGAAAGATTGATAAGTAGGGTAAGAGATGCTTGTGGGTCATAAACGGGCATGGCTACTGTCTTCGGCCTCCTAATCGTGATCAGGCCAACGAACACAAGAACCAGTATAGCATGATTGGCCTCAGGCAAGGGAGGTAGCTTCTGCTTAGTCACGCAGCATCAGCTTCCTTGGACTAAAGCTTACGTGTCCTTAACAAGGTGATTCAGCCAGGGTCATTGCTTGTCCATTGACTATGTGAGTGTTGAAAATTGAAACAGCGATGTGATTAAGCATTCACTAAAGACATGAATTCCCCTTAAGTGGACCAAGTTTCTCTCGCTATGTTGACTAATGTTTGGACTCCATTTTGTGTTGTCGTGTCTCCACGTGCTCAGCACGAGAAGAGTCCTATCTTCGTATCAGTTGCTCTTATAATCTGCCCAGTAACAGTCTATAAATAGCTCCTTTGTCCATCTGGCGCATGCCCAGACTTGACCACATCTGTTATCAGTTAGTCCTTGCTTGACCATGTTTCCGCGGGCTTAAGGAGTGTGTTAACTCCGCCCACATATTGATTCTGTATCGAAACTGACCATAAAAGGTAATGAATTTTGCTTCATGTTGTATCCACCCACTTATGAGCCCCTCTGTTGTGTATAAAAGGGGACTATGTACGCAAGTTCTGTGTGCTACTCTATGCAATACTGAAGAGTGTTGTATAGGTTGTAGGACCACCCTTAAGGGTTAATAAACTCTGTCTTTGTATTTTGCAGTTTCCGTGCCAACTTCCTTCTAGCTTTGTTACAGGAGAGCGAACCCTTGTATTCTGCGGGCCTAGCTGGGGCCTGTATTCATCAATTGGCACCCGTCACGTGGGGCTCATCGCCGACTCGGATGCTCGAAGGATTGGTCGTGGCGAAGGTGAGGAATTTGGCCGGGGATGTGATCACTGCCAGGGGCATTTTAGTCCTGGCATCCCGAGGTTTTCTTCCTTCCCTTCCGAACTGACCTTCTGGGTGGCGCCGGTCCTCGACTGAGACCTCTTCTGTCGGTCTGCCGTGTGACAGCCGTTTGGGCGAATTTTGGAACTTGGCAGTTGGAATCTGGACACTCTTGATTGGTAAGAACCGTTGTACGGTACTTGCTCCGAGTTTTGAAGCCTGGGTTGGCTATTTGAGTTTGATTTGTGATAACCGGTCATATTTTGTATTGATTATTGTGAGAATATATGCGTTGCAACACATATAGGCAGGTAATGTGGAGATATTTCTCCGGAGCTGTGTAAATTTGAACGGCGCAAAGTTTAAGTGCCATTTTTTTGATAATACTGCATATTTTGCATTATTTTTGAGCATGCCTGCTTTTAGCGCACTCCGTAAGTGGTGCTGCTGCTTTGGAAACCGGTTAAACCTCGAGGAATCTGCTCCAGCCCCCCCAGAAGGGACTCCTAATAGGGATATGTATGTGAAGCATGGTCTTTCTTCTATAATGTACAGCACAGTATGGAGGAAAAACACCAAAAAGGATCCTGAGTTGCGTTGGCCTTTGTATGGATCGTTTGATATGCGTAAGATTGAGTATGTGGAACAGTGTATGTGTAAACGGCGTGCTCGCCAAGATATGTTTGAATGTGTACGGTTATGGGTGAAGGAAGTGCGTGAGCGAGAGAAACGTGAGAAAGCGCTGTTTGATAAAGAGCAACGAAAAAATGATCATGTGAGAGCGCAGGAAGCGAAGCGTCGGGAGGAAAGAGAACTGGCGGAGAGACAAGAGAAAGAGCGTAGGTTGCAAGTCTCGGGTCAATATGCTGTCCGCCAGCCACTTTATCCTGTCCTTACTAATCTTGAAGATGACTTTTATTTATTAGATCGTTCTCCTCCTCCTTATGCTGGCGCGTCTGCCCCGAGATCACAGGATTCTGGATTGGTTCCGGAGAAGGTAGACACGCGGTCTATGTTATCAGTTGAACGTATGGGTGAGCTTCGGAAAGTTTCTCTTCGTGCATTTAAGGGCAAGTTATCCCTTACTGAGTTATTGGACTCTTTGGAAAAGTGGCAGGATAGGGAGAAGTTGTATTTTTTGGGAGCCTTTTCTGATGAAGTGATTACTGCCTTTCGGAAATATTCAGAAGTTTTTGAGCCTGATGATGTAGTATTAGATGCTAAAGCATTACGTAACGGTGTTTTTTCTCCCTCTAAGGCGCCTGAGGCGGTTCGACGGCTGTTTGCATTGCGGGACGCGGCGAGTGACCTTAAAGAGAGAGCGCGCCTAAAGGCAGGGGAGGAGGAGCAGTCGAATCCACGTATCGGCGATGACCAGTCATCTACCTCCCACTCAGATAAGAGCGAACTAGTGCATGCTAAACCGATGCGAGAGGCAGCACCTTTGTATGTTCCTCCTAAAGGAGCGGGAACTAGTTCGGATATTACTTCCGCCGATGCTAAGGGATACTTTGTGTATAATTGGGTTTATACCCCCTGGCATAGGGCTGATGTTATGGCATTAAAGAATGCATTGCCTGACCCCCGCAAGAATCCAGCGGCCTTTTATGAAGAGGTCGAGGGGGCCTTGAATTCTTGTACTATGACGTTAGCAGATATAGATTTGTTCTTTGGGCTCATATTACCACCGGATATGTGGAGATCTGTGCGGAAGGTGGACGATGTTGCCGCTTTTAAGGCTAGGTGGTCCGAGATTGAGGATGAGGATAAGGAGAGAAAACCCGCGCAAAAACTACTGCGGATTATTTTAGATCTTCCTGATGCTATCTTGACTAAGTTGAAAACGATCATTCCCCCTAAAAAGATTGACTGGAATATGTTAGCCTCGTGTAAACAGAAGGTTGATGAATCAGTCTCAGATTTCTTTACGCGCTTTGAGGAGACATTTCATGATTTCAGTGGTCAGTCACTTACGGATGATACGGGTCGCCATCTTTTTGTGGATAAATATGTGGCGAATTTATTACCGGGCATAGCAGCTCGTTTAAAAGCGAGTGAAAGTTCTTGGTCCACCTCGTCTCCGGCATCCCTCCTGACTATGGCTCAGTATTATTGTTGTAAATTAAGGCAGAATGTGATTAAGCATTTACTGAAAACATTAGTGTTTCCCTTTTATCGTGTTTTCCTCATTATGTTGGCCGAAGTCCGGACTCCATTTTGTATTGGCATGCTGCCATGTGTCCACCACGAGGAGAGTCCGACCTCTGTGTTAGTTGCTCTTGTAATCTGCCTAGCAACAGGTTATAAATACCTCTCCCTTGTCCGTCTGGCGCATGCCCAGACTTGACCACATCTGTTATAATTAGCTTTGCTTGACCATGTGTTTTCGCAGGCCCAAGGAGTGTGTTAGCTCCGCCCATGTATTGATTCGGTATCGAGAATGACCCTAAATGGTAATGTTCTTCAACTCTGTGGTATCCACCCACTCATGAGCCCCTTTTGCTGTGTATAAAAGGGGACTGTGTATGCAAGTTCTTTGTGCTACTCCTTGCAATACTGAAGAGTGTTGTGTGGATTGTAGGACCACCCTTAAGGGTTAATAAACGTTGTTTTTGTACTTTGCAGTTTCCGTGCCAACTTCCTTATAGATTTCGTTACAGAAGAGCGAACCCTTGTCTCTTGCGGGCCTAGCTGGGGCTTGTATTCATCAATTGGCGCCCGTCACGTGGGGCTCATCGGCGACTCGGATGCTCGAAGGACTGGTCGCGACGAAGGTGAGGAGTTTGGCCAGGGACGTGATCACTGCCAGCGGCGTCTTAGCCTTGGCATCCCGAGGTTTTTCTTCCTTCCCTTCCGAGCTGACCGTCTGGGTGGCGCCGGTCATCGACTGAGACCTCTTCTGTCGGTCCTGCCGTGAGAGCCGTTTGGGCGATTGTGGAGCTTGGCAGTTGGAACCTGGACTCTTGATTGGTAAGAACCGTTGTACGGTACTTGCTCCGAGTTTTGAAGCCTGGTCTGGCTATTTGAGTTTGATTGATGGTGACTAGTCATATTTTGAATTTGTCTTTGTGAAAATATATGCGTTGCAACACATATAGGCAGGTAATGTGGAGAAATTTCTCCGGAGCTGTGTAAACTTTGAACGGCGCAACGATTAAGTGCCATTTTTCTTGATAATACTGCATATTTTGCATTATTCCTAGCATGCCTGCTTTTAGCGCACTTCGTAAGTGGTGGTGCTGCTGTCTTGGGAACCGGTTGAACCTCGAGGAATCTGCTCCAGCTCCCCCAGAGGGGACTCCTAATAGGGATATGTACGTGAAGCATGGTCTTTCTTCCATAATGTACAGCACGTTATGGAGGAAATATACGAGGAAGGATCCTGAGTTGCGATGGCCTTTGTATGGATCGTTTGATATACGTAAGATTGAGTATGTGGAACAGTGTGTGTGTAAGCGACGTGCTCGTCAGGATATGTTTGAGTGTGTGCGATTATGGGTGAAGGAAGTGCGTGAGCGAGAGAAACGTGAGAAAGCGCTGTTTGATAAGGAGCAGCGAAAGAATGATCATGTGCGAGCGCAGGAAGCAAAGCGTCGGGAGGACAAAGAGCAAACGGACAGACAAGAGAAAGAGCGTAGGCTACAAGTTTCGGGTCAATATGTTGTTCGTCAGCCGCTTTATCCTGTCCTTAATAATCCTGATGACGATTTTCATTTACTAGATCGCTCTCCGCCCCCGTATGTTGGCGCATCTGCTCCACGGCCGCAAGATTCTGGCCCGGCTCCGGGTAAGGTCGACACACGGTCCATGTTATCGGCCGAGCATATGGCTGAGCTTCGGAAACTTTCCCTCCGTGCACTTAAGGGCATGATGTCTAAGGATGAGTTGTTCCATGCTTGGGGGTCGTGGCAAGATAGAGAGAGGGTGTATTTTCTGTCTCATTTTTCAGAAGAAGTAATTGCAGCTTTCCGAAAATATTCTGGTGTCCTTGAGCCTGACGACGTGTCTTCGGATGCCGGAGCATTACGTAATGGTGTTTTTTCTCCCCCTAAGGCTTCTGAGGCGGCTCGGCGGCTGTTCGCTTTGCGGGACGAGGTGCTGGCCCTTAGAGAGAAAGCACGTCAACAAACGGAGGAGGAGAAGCAGTCGGATTCGTCTGCAGCAGGGGGCCACCCATCCGCCTCCCAGTCAGATAAGGATGACATAGTGCATGTTAAACCAATGCGAGAGGCGGCGCCTTTGTATGTTCCTCCTAAGGGAGCAGGGACTAGCTCGGATATTAACTCCGCCGATGCAAGGGGATATTTTGTATATAATTGGGTTTATACTCCATGGCATAGGGCCGATGTTATGGCATTAAAGAATGCGCTGCCTGACCCCCGCAAGAATCCAGCGGCCTTCTATGAAGAAGTCGAGGGGGCCTTGAATTCTTGCATTATGACCTTGGCGGATATAGACCTGTTCTTTGGCCTTATCCTACCGCCGGATACGTGGCGCTCTGTCCGGAAGGTGGATGATGCGGTTGCCTTCAAGGCCCGGTGGTCTGACCTTGAGGATGAGGATAGGGAACGGAAGCCCGCACAGAAACCACCCCAGAATATTTTAGATCTCCCTGCGGCTATTGTGGCTAAGTTGAAGACGATTATCCCCCCTAAAAAGATTGACTGGAATATGTTAGCTGCATGTAAACAGAAAGTTGACGAGTCAGTCGCGGACTTCTTTACGCGTTTTGAGGAAACGTTCCATGATTTTAGTGGCCAGTCGCTTACTGACGACACGGGCCGCCACCTTTTCGCGGACAAATATGTGGCTAATCTGCTGCCGGCAGTTGCGGCCCGGTTAAAAGCGAGTGAGAGTTCTTGGTCCTCCGCGACACCGACGGCCCTTCTGACCATTGCCCAGTATTATGAGCGTCAGGAGCACGAGGCGAAGGGCCAGGAGGAGAAGAAATCGAAAGATCTTAAAACCAAAGTGATGTTAGCACAAGTATATGGGCCGCCCCGCCGGGGTAATAATACTAGGGGAAGGGGCGGATCTTATGGTCCCCCTTCGGGCCGATCTGATTTGAATAGGAACCAGTGTGCGTATTGCAAGCAGTTGGGCCATTGGGCCAGGGATTGCCCAGCGTTGCGTGCTTCGCGTCAGGGGCACACTCCGGGTGGCCCGAGAGGTAGAGGGGGCTTTTCGAACTTTAGAGGGAATTCCAACGATAATGCCCGTTTCGATACTGCCGGACAGCACCGAGATAGCTCAAATGTTTTCGATCGCCAGCACCAGTATCATGTATCGGACATCGATCGGTCGGGATATCATGATTCTCAGCATGCATAGGAATGCGTAGGATGGGGGTCTGAATCAGTTGAGGTGCCGGTCGATCAGACGGGTCCTTATGTATCGGCTGAGGTTTTAGGTTCTACTGATCAGTTCCTAGTGGATACAGGAGCGACACGTAGTGCATTGTCTAGGTACTTGGTTCCGGGGGCTCCCCCATCTGGCTCAATAGTTACATCGGTAGGGTTTGACGGTACACTCTCCCGAAGCCCTCTTTCACAGCCCCTTGCATTTAAAGTTGATTGTTTTTCTGCGCCCTGTCCGTTTCTGCTTGCTCCGTACACACCGGATAACATTATGGGCCTTGATATGTTAAAGTACTTTAGGGCTACAATTCGTTGTTCCCCTGAGGGTGTGAGGGTGATCTTAAATGACAACTACCCCCGGTCTGGGCGGATGTGTACGATATCAGAGGATGCGTTGTTGGCTACCCTCCCCCGAGCTTTATGGGCGACTTCGGACACGGATGTCGGACAAATGGTGATTCCTCCGGTCCATATTAGTGTCCAGGAGGGGGCGGTACTACCGCGCCTCCCGCAGTATCGTATTTCCCAGGAGGGCGAGGAGGCTCTCATACAGATTGTGCAAGATTTGATCGCAGTAGGAGTAGTGGAAGAAGTTCCCTATAATATCTGTAACAGTCCGATTCTCCCTATTCTGAAAAAGGACACGGATGCAAAGGTCTATCGGTTCATAATTGATTTGAGGGAAGTGAACAAGATCGTGATACCTCAGTATCCGGTGGTTTCCGATATCACGACGTTGCTTACCTTGGTCCCGCCTACGGCGACCGTGTTCTCAGTGATTGATTTGAAAAATGCCTTCTTTTCTATTCCCATTCACCCTGATAGCCGATTTCTTTTTGGGTTCACATTAAACAATAGATCTTATCGTTTTTGTAGAATTCCCCAAGGCTATACAGAAAGCCCTAGTATCTATAGTCAGGCTTTGAAGCGACAGTTGGATTCCTTTGTTTTACTCGAGGGGGTCGCCCTCATTCAATATGTCGATGACATCCTGTTGGCGGCTGACACCCTGGAGTTGTGCGAGAAAAGCACGATAGCCTTACTTTCCTTTTTAGCATCCCACAATCACAAGGTCTCTAGGAAGAAATTGCAATTCTGTAGACCAAAGGTGACTTATTTGGGTCACCTTTTGTCTAAGGAGGGGCGTGCACTCACACCAGATCGTATCCAAGTAATTTTGGACACACCAAGGCCATCCACGCAGAAGGATGTGCGTGCATTTTTGGGTCTTGTTTCTTTTTGTAGACAGTGGATATTGGGGTTTTCACACATAGCTAAGCCATTACTAGCTCTCTTGACAAAAGACACGCCCATCCCGATCCCCTGGTCAGATGAGTGTGACGCTGCTTTTCAGCAATTGAGACAGGCTCTTTGTTCAGCACCAGTGTTAGGGACCCCTGATTATGCAAAACCCTTTTCGTTGTATGTGCATGAGAAAGATGGATGTGCATTATCAGTCTTAGTGCAGATGCACGGCGATAAGCAGCGCCCTTGTGCATACTTTTCGGCTGTACTTGATCCTGTCGCCCGAGCATTACCAGGGTGTTTTCGCTCGGTTGCGGCGACAGCTGTGTCAATACGGCAGAGTGAAGGAATTGTGTTATCCCATAAACTGTTGGTGTTAGTTCCCCACGCTGTTGATGCCCTGCTTAATCAAACAAAGACGCAGCATTTGACCAGTGCCCGTTTAACGGGATATGAGTTGACGCTTTTAGCTCCTCACATTACGTTAAAAAGGTGCGTGACATTAAACCCGGCCACATTGTTGCCATACCCCGAGACCCAGCCTGAGGCGCAGAAAGCGCATGATTGTATTCTTGTGACTGAGGAACAAACGAAGGGTCGTATTGATCTCCAGGATACGCCCTTTTCAGATGTAGATGGAGAGTTGTGGGTGGATGGATCATGCCTGAAGCTACCAGATGGTACGACTTCAGCAGCGTATGCAATTACCACGTTACAGACGATAGTGGAGACAGCACGCATACCACAGAAATCAGCTCAAGCAGCGGAACTGATAGCGTTAACACGAGCGTGTGAGCTCAGTACAGGATTGTGTGTGAATGTTTACACAGACAGCCGCTATGCCTTCGGAGTAGCGCACGATTTCGGCCTACTCTGGAAGGAGAGAGGGTTTCTAACATCACATGGGGTGCAGATAATGCATGGGGAGTTAGTCCACAACCTTTTAACTGCATTGACATACCCAAAGAAAATTGCCATTGTTAAGTGTAGTGCCCATAGGAAAGTAGTTGATAAGGTTGGAGAAGGGAATGCGTTAGCGGATCGAGTAGCACGGGAGACTGCGATGCAGCCCGGTACTACCGCCATGTATGTAGTGAAGTCACAGGTGGAGAGATGGCATGATGCGAAGGAGGAAGTGCGAGAAATACAAAAGACCGCTTCTGACAAAGAGCGGGAACAATGGGCTAGCGAAGGAGAATTGGATGACGAGGGTTGCTGGAGAAATAAGCAGATGGATAGATGGAAATTACCCACGGCTTTTGTACAACCTATGGTCCAGATGGCACATGGGCTAGCACATGTTGGAGCTTCCGCAATTGTGAAATTGCTTACCCAAGTCTGGGAGCATCCAGAGATTGCTAGCACGGCAAAGAGGGTGGTGCAGACCTGTATGATCTGTCTGAAGTATAACCACATGGTTTGTGGAGGAGGCAACTCCTGCTCGAAAGACGCTTGTGTTGACGACTCCAGTGCCTGCGGAGCACTACTTTTATACATTGCCATATCAAGAGTTGAAGCATCGACAATCCTATTTGAATAACACTTTCATTCAGATGCTGCATCACACCCACGTTGCTACAAATGCTACGAACTGTTGGATATGTGGGATGATGCCAGCCCATCAGAAGAAAGGAGGTACGCCATTCATACCACTTCCTTTCTCTCACAATGGCT
The DNA here is from genome assembly GCF_964204655.1 of Triturus cristatus. Classification (NCBI taxonomy): domain Eukaryota; kingdom Metazoa; phylum Chordata; class Amphibia; order Caudata; family Salamandridae; genus Triturus; species Triturus cristatus. The sequence continues at coordinate 216,136,603 of NC_140590.1, forward strand.
CCTGTAGAGCATGGTACACTCTGTTGTTTGCCACTCGAAAACCGACAGTGGGACGATTGCTTTTCAGACTTAATAAAGAATGCCATCAGGACAAGAATGGATATCCACAAGCGAATGGGACAATTTGGGAATGGGAAGAATACCGACCGGACAATGAATCCATCCCCTATATCTTCACGAACACCAGAGACACTGTGGGGAAGGACAAATTTGTAATCCAAGTAGCACAAGCCCAAGCGGACCTGTGTGTCCAGAGTGTGGGTTTTATCCCTGTTGGTGTCAGTGATTGTATAACTGTGTTAAACATCGATGGGTTAAATAACAGCACCTTCCTAGCATCCCATAATACCTACTTTGTATGTGGAAATAAAGGTTATTACCGTTTGCCGGCTGGGTGGTCTGGGGTATGCTATGTATCATTCCTATTACCTCCTGTATTTTTAGCACCCGCGTCATATCATAAGGATTTAAAACTGTTGAATAATGTGACTGTAAATAGATATAAACGTACTCTATCGATTGACGAGGTGGATCAAACAGATACCAGTTTGCAACAGTATATTGATTTTAATTTAGGATTGTTCTTCTTTGTTGGAGCCGCTTTGAATAGTAGGAAGATCCGAAGATTAACAAGAGTAGTAGAAGCTGTGACTAATCAGACTGCTGCTGCTCTCGGGAATCTTACGGAAGAATTACAGATTACCAGAATTGTTGCATTGCAGAACCGTATGGTATTGGATGTAATGCTAGCTGATCGAGGAGGAGCCTGTAAAATTATTGGAAGTAGCTGCTGTGTGTTCATTCCTGATCATACGCCATCCGTTTATAACGCCATTAATAAGCTGCATAAAATAGCAGCTGAAATCCACACAGAAAACGGCACTTGGTCCTTTTCTGGATGGTTTTGGGCGTTGGTTACTGCCTGGGGATGGAAGGTCTTAACTGGTCTCTGCATTATTATAGCAATTCTGTTCTTTCTCTGTATGTGTATTCAATGTGGACCATTGTGCTGTTCCGTATGCATTTCATTCTGCATTCCAGATAAGAAAGCTATTGCCGATGTTGCCCGCCAGAAGGGTCTAGCTAAAGAGGTTAAAGGAATGATGATAATTGACATATACGATGATTATTCTTGGAAGCCAGATGTCTTCAGTAAATGCTGAAAGGGTCGTCTGTTGTAAATTAAGGCAGAATGTGATTAAGCATTTACTGAAAACATTAGTGTTTCCCTTTTATCGTGTTTTCCTCATTATGTTGGCCGAAGTCCGGACTCCATTTTGTATTGGCATGCTGCCATGTGTCCACCACGAGGAGAGTCCGACCTCTGTGTTAGTTGCTCTTGTAATCTGCCTAGCAACAGGTTATAAATAGCTCTCCCTTGTCCGTCTGGTGCATGCCCAGACTTGACCACATCTGTTATAATTAGCTTTGCTTGACCATGTGTTTTCGCAGGCCCAAGGAGTGTGTTAGCTCCGCCCATGTATTGATTCGGTATCGAGAATGACCCTAAATGGTAATGTTCTTCAACTCTGTGGTATCCACCCACTCATGAGCCCCTTTTGCTGTGTATAAAAGGGGACTGTGTATGCAAGTTCTTTGTGCTACTCCTTGCAATACTGAAGAGTGTTGTGTGGATTGTAGGACCACCCTTAAGGGTTAATAAACGTTGTTTTTGTACTTTGCAGTTTCCGTGCCAACTTCCTTATAGATTTCGTTACAGAAGAGCGAACCCTTGTCTCTTGCGGGCCTAGCTGGGGCTTGTATTCATCATTATGAGCGTCAGGAACAAGAAGCGAAGGGGCAGGAGGAGAAGAAACCGAAAGATTTGAAAACAAAGGTGATGTTAGCGCAAGTGTATGGTCCGCCTCGTCGGGGTGTCGACAGAGGCAGGGGAGGATTCTATGGTCCCCCTTCGGGTCGGTCAGATGTAAATAGGAATCAATGTGTGTATTGTAAACAGTCGGGTCATTGGGCCAGAGATTGTCCGGCGTTGTATGCATCTCGTCAGGGACGTGGTCAGGGACCACCGAGAGGTAGAGGGTTTTTTCGAATTTCAGAGGGAATTCTAATGATCGTGCTCACTTTGAACCTAACGCGCAGCAGCGAGATAGACCCAATGTATTTGATCGACAGCACCAGTATCAAATGTCAGGGACTGACCGCTCTGGGTACCATGATTCGCAGCATGCATAGGAATGCGTTGGATGGGGGTTAGAATCAGTTGAAGTGCCGGTTGATCAGAAGGGTCCTTATGTTTCAGCAAAGGTTTTGGGTTCTACTGATCGGTTCCTAGTTGATACAGGAGCTACCCGCAGTGCGCTGTCCAAACAATTGGTTCCGAGGGCTCCCCCATCTGGCTTAATGGTTACATCGGTAGGGTTCGATGGTACACTCTCTCGAAGCCCTCTTTCCCAACTCCTTGCATTCCGTGTTTATCCCTTTTCTGCACCCTGTCCGTTTTTGCTTGCCCCGAACACGCCTGACAACATCATGGGTCTTGATATGCTCAAGCACTTCAGAGCTACGATCCGCTGCTCCCCTGCTGGAGTACGTGTGATATTAAACGATAATCACCCGATGACAGACCGGATGTGTGTGGTCGCGGAGGATACTGTATTAGCTTCCCTCCCTCATTCTTTGTGGGCTACATCAGATACTGATGTGGGACAGATGGTGATTCCACCTGTCCATATTAGTGTCCAGGAGGGTGCGGTGTTATCACGCCTCCCGCAGTATCGCATTTCCCAAGAGGGGGAGGAGGCACTTATTCAGATTGTGCAGGATTTGATTAAGGTGGGGGTAGTGGAAAAAGTTCCCTATAATGTTTGCAACAGTCCTATCTTACCCATTTTGAAGAAAGATACTGATGCCAGGGTTTATCGGTTTATCATTGATTTAAGGGAAGTGAACAAGATTGTGATACCTCAGTATCTAGTGGTTTCTGATATCACAACGTTACTCACTTTGGTCCCGCCAACGGCGACCACGTTTTCAGTTATTGATTTGAAGAATGCCTTCTTTTCGATCCCTATTCATCTTGATAGCCGATACCTTTTTGGTTTCACTTTGAATAATAGGTCTTATAGATTTTGTAGAGTCCCTCAGGGCTACACAGAAAGCCCTAGTATTTACAGTCAAGCATTGAAAAGGCAATTGGATTCCTTTGTTCTGCCTGAGGGTGTCGCCCTTATACAATATGTCGATGACATCTTGTTGGCGGCTGACACTCCTGCGCTGTGTGAGAAAAGAACGTTATCCTTGCTTTCCTTTTTGGCATCTCACAATCACAAAGTGTCGAAGAAGAAATTGCAATTTTGTAGACCAAAGGTGACTTATTTGGGTCACCTTTTGTCTAAGGAGGGGCGTGCACTCACACCAGATCGTATTTAAGCAATTTTGGACACGCCAGTGCCTTCCACACAGAAGGACGTGCGTGCATTTTTGGGTCTTGTTTCTTTTTGTAGGCAATGGATATTGGGATTTTCAAACATAGCTAAACCATTGTTAGCCCTTTTGACAAAGGACACACCAATTCCTCTTCCCTGGTCAAATGAGTGTGAAGTTGCCTTCCAGCAATTGCGACAGGCCCTTTGTTCAGCACCAGTGTTAGGGACCCCTGATTATACGATGCCCTTTTCACTGTACGTGCATGAGAAAGATGGATGTGCATTATCAGTTTTAGTGCAGATGCACGGCGACAAGCAACGCCCTTGTGCATATTTTTCGGCTGTACTTGATCCTGTTGCCCGAGCATTGCCTGGTTGTTTTCGCTCGGTTGCGGCGACAGCGGTGTCAATACGCCAAAGCGAGGGAATTGTGTTATCTCACAAACTGTTGGTATTAGTCCCCCATGCTGTTGATGCCCTGCTTAATCAGACAAAGACGCAGCATTTGACCAGTGCCCATTTAACGGGATATGAGATGACGCTTTTGGCTCCTCATATTACGTTAAAGAGGTGTGTAACGTTAAATCGGGCCACATTGTTGCCGTTCCCGGAAACTCAGTCTGAAGCACGGAAAGCACACAACTGTATTCTTGTGACTGAGGAACAGACAAAGGGTCGTATTGATCTCCAGGATACGCCCTTTACAGATGTAGATGGAGAACTGTGGGTGGACGGATCATGCCTGAAGCTACCAGATGGTACGACTTCAGCAGCGTATGCAATTACCACACTACAAACAATAGTGGAGACAGCACGCATACCGCAGAAATCAGCTCAAGCAGCGGAACTGATAGCATTAACACGAGCATGTGAGCTCAGTGCAGGATTGTGTGTGAATGTTTATACAGATAGCCGCTATGCCTTCAGAGTAGCGCACGACTTCGGCCTACTCTGGAAGGAGAGAGGGTTTCTAACGTCACATGGAGCACAGATAATGTACGGGGAGTTAGTTCACAATCTTTCGACTGCATTAACATATCCAAAGAAGATTGCTATAGTTAAATGTAGTGCCCATAAGAAAGTGGTTGATAAAGTTGGAGAAGGGAATGCTTTGGCAGACCGGGTGGCACGAGAGACTGCGATGCAGCCTGACTCTACTGCAATGTATGTTGTGAAGTCGCAGACAGAAAGATGGCACGATGCTAGGAGAGAAGTGCTGGAAATACAGAGGACCGCTTCCGATAAGGAATGGGAGCAATGGTCCAACGATGGAGAATTAGATGACGAAGGGTGTTGGAGAAATAAGCAGATGGATAAATGGAAGTTACCCACAGCCTTTGTACAACCTATGGTTCAGATGGCACATGGACTAGCGCATGTCGGAGCTTCCGCAATTGTTAAATTACTCACACGAGTTTGGGAGCATCCGGAGATCGCTAGTACGGCAAAGAGGGTAGTGCAGACCTGCATGATTTGCCTGAGATATAATCCGGGAAAAAGTACCCGAACTCCAGTAGGAGGATTTGCGACACCTAATGCACCCTTTGAGGTTTTGCAGATGGATTACATCCAGCTTGAGCGCTGTAACAATCTGAAGTATGTTTTAGTAGTGATTTGTGCCTTCAGCAAATGTGTTGAGGCATATCCTACGAAAGACAATACTGCAATGACTACAGCCAAGATGCTATTGAAGGAGTTTTTCCCTCGATATGGTGTTTGCAGATTATTGTGGAGTGATAACGGACCTCATTTTATAGCAGACGTTATCAAGTATGTCCTGAAGGGTCTAGGCATTACCCAGAAGTTCCATGCAGTATTTCACCCTCAGTCTGCGGGATTGGTTGAGAAGTATAACGGTACTCTGAAGCTTAAGATCGCTAAGATCCAAGCTTCGACTTCTTTGACTTGGCCAGACGCTTTGCCGCTGGCATTATTGTCAATTAGATCGATACCGCATTCTCGGACCGGTCTTACACCCTATGAGATCGTCTTTGGACGCCCAATGAATATTTGGGGTCCACCAAAACCTAAGTCATTGTATGATGTACCCTGTGTAATGATGAATGATTATCTGGCACAGCTAACGGATAATATGGTTTCTATTCATCAACAGGTTCGAGAGGCGCTCCCTGATCGGTCCACAGGTGAAGGTCATAATCTCCAACCTGGAGATCAGGTTATGCTGAAGATCTTCGAAAGGACGAACAGTCTGGAGCCGAGATGGGTTGGTCCTGAGCAAGTCTTACTCGCAACGAGGACAGCTGTGCGGGTTTCCAATCGGAAGAACTGGATCCACTCCTTGCACTGTCGCAAGGTGCCGCCTGGATTGGTGGAGCCTGCTGTATTGACCGACCATCGAGAAATTCTGACTGCGGAGAAAAACCGTGCTGTGGAATGGAACGACACTGAGGAGCTCTTCCCGGACCAAGCGATTCCTGGAGGAAGAAGATATCACCTCAGACCAAGAAAGTGATTGCTGTATCCAAAGTTGTCAGAACGGCCTTTAGGTTAGTGAAACGGAGAGCCAATGTGGCAAGGGGGGGGATCAGCCCTGCATTAGTGTAGTGACACCCGTCTTGGCCCGCTGGTGAAGAAATCAACGGCTGCCTAAGGGGAAGAGTTCTGACAACCTTTTAGTTTCAGGAAGATATTGACTTCTTACTACAAGATAAGGAGGAAGAAGATTCTTTGTGCGACAAGCTTTATTATCATTGTGGCTATTGTTGGTATAACCACATGGTTTGTTGAGGATGTGACTCCTGCCCGTGAGTTGCTTGTTTTGACTACCCCAGTGCCTGAGGAGCACTACTTTTATACCCTTCCGTATCAAGAATTGAAGCATCGTCAGTCTTATTTGAATAACACTTTCATCCAGATGTTGCATCATACCCATGTTGCTACTTATGCTATGAACTGTTGGATATGTGGTATGATGCCAGCTCATCAGAAGAAAGGAGGAACGCCATTCATACCTCTTCCCTTTTCTCATAATGGCTCTTGTAGAGCATGGTATACTCTGCTTTTTGCCACACGGAAACCTACAGTGGGACGATTACTCTTTAGACTCAATAGGGAATGTCATCAAGATAAAGATGGTTACCCACAAGCGAATGGGACGATATGGGAATGGGAAGAGTATCGACCAGACAATGAATCGATCCCCTACATTTTCACGAACACTAGAGACACTGTAGGGAAAGAACGATTTGTGATTCAAGTGGCACAAGCTCAAGCGGACCTGTGTGTCCAGAGTGTGGGTTATATTCCTGTTGGTGTTAGTGATTGTATCATTATCCTGAACATTGACGGGTTGAATAATAGTACTTTCTTGGCATCCCATAACACATACTTCGTATGTGGGAATAAGGGTTATTATCGTTTGCCAGCCGGTTGGTCCGGAGTATGTTATGTAGCATTCCTATTACCTCCTGTATTCTTGGCACCTGCATCTTATCATAAAAATTTGAAGTTGTTGAATAATGTGACTGTAAATAGGTATAAACGTACTCTATCTATTGATGATGTTGATCAAACTGACACTAGCTTGCAGCAGTATATTGATTTTAATTTAGGATTGTTTTCCTTTGTTGGAGCTGCCCTAAATAGTAGGAAAGTTCGAAGATTAACAAGAGTTGTAGAGGCTGTGACAAATCAGACCGCTGCTGCTCTTGTGAATCTTACGGAAGAATTACAAATTACTAGGATTGTTGCATTACAGAATCGTATGGTATTAGAAGTTATGTTAGCTGACCGAGGTGGAGCATGTAAAATTATCGGAAGTAGTTGTTGTGTGTTTATTCCTGACCACACGCCATCAGTTTATAATGCTATCAATAAATTGCATAAAATTGCATCTGAAATCCATACAGAAAATGGCACTTGGACCTTTTCTGGATGGTTTTGGGCATTGATCACTACATGGGGGTGCAAGGTTTTGACTGGTCTCTGCATTATCATAGCAATTCTGTTTTCTTGTTGCATTTGTGTCCAATGTGGTCCTTTACTCTGTTCCCTATGTGTGTCATTCTGTATTCCTGATAAGAAAGCTATTGACAAAGTCACCTATCAGAAACATTTAACTAAAGAAGTAGAAGAAATGATGAAAATTGACATATATGATGATTATCCTAATAAACCGAATGTCTTCAGTAAATGCTGAAAGGGTCGTCTGTTGAAAATTGAAACAGCGATGTGATTAAGCATTCACTAAAGACATGAATTCCCCTTAAGTGGACCAAGTTTCTCTCGCTATGTTGACTAATGTTTGGACTCCATTTTGTGTTGTCGTGTCTCCACGTGCTCAGCACGAGAAGAGTCCTATCTTCGTATCAGTTGCTCTTATAATCTGCCCAGTAACAGTCTATACATAGCTCCTTTGTCCGTCTGGCGCATGCCCAGACTTGACCACATCTGTTATCAGTTAGTCCTTGCTTGACCATGTTTCCGCGGGCTTAAGGAGTGTGTTAACTCCGCCCACATATTGATTCTGTATCGAAACTGACCATAAAAGGTAATGAATTTTGCTTCATGTTGTATCCACCCACTTATGAGCCCCTCTGTTGTGTATAAAAGGGGACTATGTACGCAAGTTCTGTGTGCTACTCTATGCAATACTGAAGAGTGTTGTATAGGTTGTAGGACCACCCTTAAGGGTTAATAAACTCTGTCTTTGTATTTTGCAGTTTCCGTGCCAACTTCCTTCTAGCTTTGTTACAGGAGAGCGAACCCTTGTATTCTGCGGGCCTACCTGGGGCCTGTATTTATCATGAGGGCAAGAAACAAAATGGATGCCGTATCTAAGATGGATGCCATGAATTTACAACAGAATGCCCTATTTCTCAGTGAATCCATGCTCGTAGCACAGCGAAAACACTGTCACATTCTAAATGGATCATTTACGGTTCACTGGTACCAAAATCGTGTCAGTACTACGATACCGAACACACGGGTTCGGATCGCTACATAACCTCACCTTGTCCCGAAAAGGAATGGGAAAATGTTTTACTAGGGCGTCCTCATCTTCGATTTCCCCTTCTTCTAAAAAGGCACCTTCTTCTTCCACTGACATATGACCTAGCACCCCAGCCTCACCTACTCTACCACCCCCGCTACTGCCACCAGGACGCTCCCCGTCCCCAACCCCCCCATCATACGCATTCCAGTTAATAGCTTTCGCAAAACGAGATGCTCTCCTGGCATCTAGCCGCGTTGGGAATTTCGCCTGAAAATCCCCATCCTCCATATTTCGTACGTTGCAGGATCCCAAAGGCCTGGCCGGTATCACCCCACTGCCCTTTTTTGTGCATGGCAGTGTTTCGCCCGCGGAGGGCTGCAAGCCGCTAGAACCTACAGCTACGTGTGATCTGCCCCCTTCTAGATGGGATAGTCTGGCCTTATTCATAATTTCTTTTGGCATCCAGACCCACTGCCCCTCTGCCCCTCTCCCAAATACTTCAGACGCCTGACCCCCAACTGACTTGCATATGGGTTCAATAAAACAATCCCCTCCAACTACTGTATCAGACTGCTTCGATGTGACCAGCTCCTCCTCATCAATCTGTCTAGCCAAGGGATTTTTTCTCTTCATGTCACCCCCGCACCAGAAATAATAGGTGACAAACACCTCTCTTCCGATGACTGTGAAGATAAACCTGAAACATTGAATTGTTTCTTATTAAAAATAAAAATATCATGCTTGTTGTTTGTAAATGCTTGTTTTTTCCCCGCAATGTCATGCATTTCCCTTGAGAAACCACTAGGTAGCGCATTTTCTTTCTTCCCAGCTCCCCGCATTACTTGAGGAAAAAACATTTCTTCATTATCACCAGTTTTTTTGATTTTGGGCATAATGTTTGCTGCCCCTCCCTTTTTTTAATTGTGCAAGAGATAATGACAAAGGAGGATCCCGGGGCAGACACGCACCACGCGCTGGTGAGGCATCTTCCCTCAAACTAACCGCCCCGAGTGAAGGCACTGGGGAACCCTCACTCGACACACAAGCCGCCACCGCCGCCGATACTCCGCCCGCAGCCCTCCGCGTTTTCCTCTCTAAACCCACCCAAGCCTGCTCTAATATTCCGGGCATTATGAGGTCTTCCCTCCCGGCCTCACAAAGCACACGCAGCACTTCACGAACGGAAGCGGCTGCCTGCATAATTGCTACGTGCTGATAAAATGCTATAATGTTTGCTAGATTGTCCAAAATTACACCAAATTTACAAGCTCCCCTACCTCACAAACCTCTGTAAACGTTGCGCGACGGTTATTTTGAAACCATCTCGCTCGCGCTGCGCGCTGACCAATCAGCGCGCACGCCACCTGTCCAGGGCATACCATTGCCCGAAGCTACCCCGGGGTGGACAATCTGCGATTGCCACCCCCAGGAGCCCTCAAAGTACTAAAGTGAGAAGCAGAGTAGTGGGCAAGGCAGTGTCACTCAAGTGTCGTCTACCCAGATGTCTTCCAAGACTGCGTGCTGGCGTAACGAAAGTTGAGGGGGCCCCCCTGCAAGGTACATGGTGGTGCCCCCGCTCCGGATTGAATCCGGAGCTCCCAGGCCTGACTACTGTGCAGAGGGGGCCCCCGGTGGCTCAGGGACCTCCCGCACCGCGGGGGATGCGGGGGCCTGTGTTACGCCACTGCATATTGCTACTTTTGCCATGTTCCTTGGCGCCACTAGAGGGAGCTCTAATTCTAATTTTGTCTCATCGCGCTGAGGGGCACAGCTTGGGAAAGTTACCACTAGCATTTGACTAAATTTCCTGTCATATTTACAGTTGCACCTATTACCACAAGAACCTGTCACGCTGACGGGCACAGCTGAATGGAATTGTGAATGCACCACGTGCCTTGTTAATTAATTAGGTGGGAGCATATTTTTCTTTGCTTGGTTATGCCTTATGTTAACACCCAAGCCTGTCGCGCTGATGGACACAGCTGAAGAATATTGATATGGTGCATAGGGTCACTTTGTTTAGCTCGGAGGGAAGTCAATGCTGGTGTATTTTCTCACCTCTGCAGCCTTATGACAGAAGCCTGTTGCGCTGATGGGCACAGCTGAAGAGTACTGAGGAAGCACATACGGTCACTCGGTTTAGTTCAGTGGGAAGTAACGCTGATGTATTTCCTCACCTCTGTGGCCTGATGGTTTTCTTAATCTGGAGGCTGTAACGTTGCTTATCTATTCATTGCCTCTTCATAAGAGAAACCTGTGTTCAGTGTGAGGCATTTTTTGCAATAGTGTGGTGCCATCTAAAAGGTTAGGTTTTGCACGCTGTTGGGTATAACTATAGGTACTGGATACCCCTAAGAACAGCACAATCCTCTTTTGCCTACAATATTGAGAAGTTGACGCCAATCTCTTTATATCTCCTCATTTTTGGCTGGTCTCTTCACAATGGCTACATCCAATATGAATCAACCTCCACCCTTCTTAGATGAAGTGGGGGAACCCATTATTGTTTGGAATAACTGGGAAAAATTATACAGTTCCTATCTCATCGCAATTGGGGGAGAAAAATGCTTTCCACTGAAGAAAAAACATATTCTGTTCCACAACATTTGTATCCAAGGAAAGTCTAGAAGATCTACTCTGTGACTTTTCAGAAGCTGGAAAGACACTTTGAACAAAAAGGGAATGTGGTTTTAGAGTGACAGTCCTTTTTATTGTAGGGTGCAGGAAAAAAACAGAAAAAGGTACATCCTACATAGCTGTGTTGAGATGTCGGGGGAGCTTATGTGATATTGGCACCTTAGGTGATTCTCTTATTAGAGATCAGCTCATTCCCTGCACTAATAACCCAAAATTCCAAGAGAAGTTGCTGACTTGAAATCCTGACTTAAAGGTTGATGTGGAAATAGCTAAAAGTATCGAATAAGCAGCTGAATGTATTAGAAAGATGAAGCAAAGTAATGGCAACAAGACTATGCAAGTGTTGAAAAATATAGTTGATCCTGTTTGTATTGAGAAGGAGAGGTGCATGAGCAAAATCTATGGTGGACCTTCTGATAGCAAGTAGATGAAACATAAGAAGAGTGGAAGATTAAGGTGTTTCCATTGTGGTAATTGCAATCATCTGGTCAACAGCCCATGTTGTCCTGCTTGATCCATAGTCTGTAGGAAATGTAACAAGAGAGGACACTTTGCCGGATTTTGCAAGAATTTATGCTCTGAAAAGAAATGTATTCATGCAATCTATGAGGTTGCTGAGGGAATCAACAGTTTGTACATTTTCCAGGTTGAAAAAAACACTTTGTGCGAGTGTATGGGTTATTCTAATTACATTATTTCACTTGATGGTATCAAATTTTATATGTTTGTTGGCTCGTGCTTTCCATATACTTTAATTGATTATGAAATTCTTAAAGAAAAGTTCCCAGGTAGAAATTACTCATTGATCTCGCCTGAAATAGTTCCATGAAGTTATAATAAAGATCCTATTCCCCTAGTCGGCATGTTGTGTATACAAATTAAATTTAATGAACGTTTGACGCAAGGGAATATTTATCTTACGAGAAATGGATGATGTTTGTTGGGGTGGGCTCATCAGAAAGAGTTAATCATTAGACTAGATCCTAAAAGAGTTGAACCAGTATTTGCTATTGAAGGGGGCAAATAGAAATTTGAAGCTGTTTGTGAGGAATTCCCAGAGGTCTTCTGTGAAGATCTGGGTCAATTTAATGGACTTCCAGCACAAAATTAGAGTAAAAGACAATGCAGTCCATGTAATTCTTGTAGTCGTCCTATCCCCAACCTCATGCAAGCTCCGTTGAGGGAAGATTTGGACTGTTAGTTTCAATGGGCATTATTGAACCCATTGAAAGTTCCCTGTGGCTTGCTCTGATTGTGGTCACCCAGAAATCTGGGGGTAGAGGTTTGCGTCTATGTGTGAACCTTAGAGATCTGAATGCGAACATTTGGGTTGCAGTTTCCGTGCCAACTTCCTTCTAGCTTTGTTACAGGAGAGCGAACCCTTGTATTCTGAGGGCCTAGCTGGGGCCTGTATTCATCATGAGGGCAAGAAACAAAATGGATGCCGTATCTAAGATGGATGCCATGAATTTACAACAGAATGCCCTATTTCTCAGTGAATCCATGCTCGTAGCACAGCGAAAACACTGTCACATACTAAATGGATCATTTACGGTTCACTGGTACCAAAATCGTGTCAGTAGTACGATACCGAACACACGGGTTCGGATCGCTACAGAACCTCACCTTGTCCCGAAAAGAAATGGGAAAATGTTTTACTAGGGCGTCCTCATCTTCGATTTCCCCTTCTTCTAAAAAGGCACCTTCTTCTTCCACTGACATATGACCTAGCACCCCAGCCTCACCTACTCTACCACCCCCGCTACTGCCACCAGGACGCTCCCCGTCCCCAACCCCCCCATCATACGCATTCCAGTTAATAGCTTTCGCAAAACGAGACGCTCTCCTGGCATCCAGCCGCGTTGGGAATTTCGCCTGAAAATCCCAATCCTCCATATTTCGTACGTTGCAGGATGCCAAAGGCCTGGCCGGTATCACCCCACTGCCCTTTTTTGTGCATGGCAGTGTTTCGCCCGCGGAGGGCTGCAAGCCGCTAGAACCTGCAGCTACGTGTGATCTGCCCCCTTCTATATGGGATAGTCTGGCCTTATTCATAATTTCTTTTGGCATCCAGACCCACTGCCCCTCTGCCCCTCTCCCAAATACTTCAGACGCCTGACCCCCAACTGACTTGCATATGGGTTCAATAAAACAATCCCCTCCAACTACTGTATCAGACTGCTTCGATGTGACCAGCTCCTCCTCATCAATCTGTCTAGCCAAGGGATTTTTTCTCTTCATGTCACCCCCGCACCAGAAATAATAGGTGACAAACACCTCTCTTCCGATGACTGTGAAGATAAACCTGAAACATTGAATTGTTTCTTATTAAAAATAAAAATATCATGCTTGTTGTTTGTAAATGCTTGTTTTTTCCCCGCAATGTCATGCATTTCCCTTGAGAAACCACTAGGTAGCGCATTTTCTTTCTTCCCAGCTCCCCGCATTACTTGAGGAAAAAAAAATTCTTCATTATCACCAGTCTTTTTGATTTTGGGCATAATGTTTGCTGCCCCTCCCTTTTTTTAATTGTGCAAGAGATAATGACAAAGGAGGATCCCGGGGCAGACACGCACCACGCGCTGGTGAGGCATCTTCCCTCAAACTAACCGCCCCGAGTGAAGGCACTAGGGAACCCTCACTCGACACACAAGCCGCCACCGCCACCGATACTCCGCCCGCAGCCCTCCGCGTTTTCCTCTCTAAACCCACCCAAGCCTGCTCTAATATTCCGGGCATTATGAGGTCTTCCCTCCCGGCCTCACAAAGCACACGCAGCACTTCACGAACGGAAGCGGCTGCCTGCATAATTGCTACGTGCTGATAAAATGCTATAATGTTTGCTAGATTGTCCAAAATTACACCAAATTTACAAGCTCCCCTACCTCACAAACCTCTGTAAACGTTGCGCGACGGTTATTTTGAAACCATCTCGCTCGCTCTGCGCGCTGACCAATCAGCGCGCACGCCACTTGTCCAGGGCATACCATTGCCCGAAGCTACCCCGGGGTGGACAATCTGCGATTGCCACCCCCAGGAGCCCTCAAAGTACTAAAGTGAGAAGCAGAGTAGTGGGCAAGGCAGTGTCACTCAAGTGTCGTCTACCCAGATGTCTTCCAAGACTGCGTGCTGGCGTAACGAAAGTTGAGGGGGCCCCCCTGCAAGGTACATGGTGGGGCCCCCGCTCCGGATTGAATCTGGAGCTCCCAGGCCTGACTACTGTGCAGAGGGGGCCCCCGGTGGCTCAGGGACCTCCCGCACCGCGGGGGATGCGGGGGCCTGTGTTACGCCACTGCATATTGCTACTTTTGCCATGTTCCTTGGCGCCACTAGAGGGAGCTCTAATTCTAATTTTGTCTCATCGCGCTGAGGGGCACAGCTTGGGAAAGTTACCACTAGCATTTGACTAAATTTCCTATCATATTTACAGTTGCACCTATTACCACAAGAACCTGTCACGCTGACGGGCACAGCTGAATGGAATTGTGAATGCACCACGTGCCTTGTTATTAATTAGGTGGGAGCATATTTTTCTTTGCTTGGTTATGCCTTATGTTAACACCCAAGCCTGTCACGCTGATGGACACAGCTGAAGAATATTGATATGGTGCATAGGGTCACTTTGTTTAGCTCGGAGGGAAGTCAATGCTGGTGTATTTTCTCACCTCTGCAGCCTTATGACAGAAGCCTGTTGCGCTGATGGGCACAGCTGAAGAGTACTGAGGAAGCACATACGGTCACTCGGTTTAGTTCAGTGGGAAGTAACGCTGATGTATTTCCTCACCTCTGTGGCCTGATAGTTTTCTTAATCTGGAGGCTGTAACGTTGCTTATCTATTCATTGCCTCTTCATAAGAGAAACCTGTGTTCAGTGTGAGGCATTTTTTGCAATAGTGTGGTGCCATCTAAAAGGTTAGGTTTTGCACGCTGTTGGGCATAACTATAGGTACTGGATACCCCTAAGAACAGCACAATCCTCTTTTGCCTACAATATTGAGAAGTTGACGCCAATCTCTTTATATCTCCTCATTTTTGGCTGGTCTCTTCACAATGGCTACATCCAATATGAATCAACCTCCACCCTTCTTAGATGAAGTGGGGGAACCCATTATTGTTTGGAATAACTGGGAAAAATTATACAGTTCCTATCTCATCGCAATTGGGGGAGAAAAATGCTTTCCACTGAAGAAACAACATATTCTGTTCCACTACATTTGTATCCAAGGAAAGTCTAGAAGATCTACTCTGTGACTTTTCAGAAGCTGGAAAGACACTTTGAACAAAAAGGGAATGTGGTTTTAGAGTGACAGTCCTTTTTATTGTAGGGTGCAGGAAAAAAACAGAAAAAGTTACATCCTACATAGCTGTGTTGAGATGTCTGGAGAGCTTATGTGATATTGGCACCTTAGGTGATTCTCTTATTAGAGATCAGCTCATTCCCTGCACTAATAACCCAAAATTCCAAGAGAAGTTGCTGACTTGAAATCCTGACTTAAAGGTTGATGTGGAAATAGCTAAAAGTATCGAATAAGCAGCTGAATGTATTAGAAAGATGAAGCAAAGTAATGGCAACAAGACTATGCAAGTGTTGAAAAATATAGTTGATCCTGTTTGTATTGAGAAGGAGAGGTGCATGAGCAAAATCTATGGTGGACCTTCTGGTAGCAAGTAGATGAAACATAAGAAGAGTGGAAGATTAAGGTGTTTCCATTGTGGTAATTGCAATCATCTGGTCAACAGCCCATGTTGTCCTGCTTGATCCATAGTCTGTAGGAAATGTAACAAGAGAGGACACTTTGCCGGATTTTGCAAGAATTTATGCTCTGAAAAGAAATGTATTCATGCAATCTATGAGGTTGCTGAGGGAATCAACAGTTTGTACATTTTCCAGGTTGAAAAAAACACTTTGTGCGAGTGTATGGGTTATTCTAATTACATTATTTCACTTGATGGTATCAAATTTGATATGTTTGTTGGCTCGTGCTTTCCATATACTTTAATTGATTATGAAATTCTTAAAGAAAAGTTCCCAGGTAGGAATTACTCATTGATCTCGCCTGAAACAGTTCCATGAAGTTATAATAAAGGTCCTATTCCCCTGGTCGGCATGTTGTGTATACAAATTAAATTTAATGAACGTTTGACGCAAGGGAATATTTATCTTACGAGAAATGGATGATGTTTGTTGGGGTGGGCTCATCAGAAAGAGTTAATCATTAGACTAGATCCTAAAAGAGTTGAACCAGTATTTGCTATTGAAGGGGGTAAATAGAAATTTGAAGCTGTTTGTGAGGAATTCCCAGAGGTCTTCTGTGAAGATCTGGGTCAATTTAATGGACTTCCAGAACAAAATTAGAGTAAAAGACAAGTCCATGTAATTCTTGTCGTCGTCCTATCCCCAACCTCATGCAAGCTCCGTTGAGGGAAGATTTGGACTGTTAGTTTCAATGGGCATTATTGAACCCATTGAAAGTTCCCTGTGGCTTGCTCTGATTGTGGTCACCCAGAAATCTGGGGGTAGAGGTTTGCATCTATGTGTGAACCTTAGAGATCTGAATGCGAACATTTGGGTAGGCAGGTTCCCCCTCCCTCGCGTCAATAAAAATGATCAGTATGATGGATAAGGCAGAGATATTCAGTGTGATTGACCTATCGTCTGCCTACCATCATATTGAGCTACACCCAGATTCAAGGTTGCTTACATTATTCATTACTCCTTTTGGAGCATACAGATTTCTCCGCATGCCATTTGGCTTGTCATCAGCTGCTGCTGTTTTTCAGCGTGTCATGCAGTACATTTTGGGGGAAATTGCAAACGTCCTTTGTTTTCAGGACTGATTCATGGTGTGTCTGTACAACAACATGCAGCTACTTTGAGAAGCATACTCAAGGATCTCAAAGAAGCTGGTTTCACGGTAAGTAAGGATAAATGCAAAATTAATGTAGATTCTGTGGACTACTTGTGACATACTATCTCTAAGAATGGAGTTAAGCCAAAGTTGGATTTGGTCAAAGCTGTAGAGATGCTTCTTCCCAAAGAATAAAGATGAGTGAAGGTCCTTTTTAGGATTGACAGAATATATGAACAAGTTTGTCAGGAATTTTGCACATGTTACAGTGCCATTAAGGAATCTATGAAAAAAGGTATCCTTTTCTCTGGGAGGGGGGTTGTCAGAGTTCTTTTGATGCTATCAGGGAGGCCTTTGTGAATGCTCCCTCTTTGGGCTGCTTTGATACTCGGCGCAAAACAATTTTGACCACTGATGCCAGTGGTGTCAGTGTGGGTGCAGCGTTGTCGCAAGTGGTAGATGTAAGAAAAGGACCGTAGCTATGGCGTCTATAGCTTTAAGTGAAACTGAGTGCAATTACTGTACAGATGAGAGAGAAGCTCTAGCTTGTTCTTAGGCTATTGATTATTTTGAATTTTTTCTATGAGGACTTCCTTTTGTAGTGCGCAAGGACCATAATCCATTGATGTTCATGTTCTCAATCAAAGGGAGGGTTGCCACGACCCCTAGGATTTCCAAATGGCTCTTAAGTCTAGAAGGGTTTAATTTCATTGTAGAATATGTGCCAGGTAACAGGAATTGGGTTGCAGATTGTCTTTCTCGATTTTCCTGCGATGAGGCAAAGCATGTAAGTTATACCATGTCTGAGAGCTGTGAGAATGTTGCTGTCATAGAAATTCCAGGAATTTCTGGGGAAGAGTGAGTATTGCAGATGGGAGGTGATAAGACCTTGAATAAAGACAAGAGAAAGATCATTCAGGGTTGGCCTGTTAAACCTGGTGAATTGAGTGATAGCCTTAAAGATCATTGGGTTGTGCGTCACAAATTGAGTATTTCTAACAATAAGGTCATGAGGGGAGACAGGTTGGTTCTTCCAATTAAGTAGTGGACTAGGATTGCAGCAACTGCTCACGAGGGACACTTGGGTAGAAGCATTACAAGGCTAGGGTCAGAGCCACATATTGGTTTCCAGAAATGGGTCCTGCAGTTTAGGAATTGATCAGAGATTGTTTGTCAGGTGCCCTTAGTGACAAATTGAGATCCACTCCCAGAGCTCCTTTGTCTCCTGTGATTGTCCCTTCCAAACCTTGGGTTAAGCTTGGGTTGGACATTATTAAGCCTCTCAAGGTACCTTTGTGGGAGGGAAAGTTCATGCTTGTATTAGTAGAGTATCATTCACATTGGATAATGACAAAAGTGGTGAATCGCATTAACACAGCGTCCCTCATTTGTTTTCTCAAGGATGTCTTTGTGATGGAAGGGATTCCCAGTACCATTGTCACTGATAATGGGGTGCAGTTTGCATCTGATGAGATGCAGGCGTTCCTGAAGAGCTTGTCCATTTGCCATTGTAAGACAGCTTTATACTGCCCTAGGGCAAATGGGCTGGTTTAAAGGGTCAATAGAATGATAAACAGATGCTTGCAATTGTCCCTTGTGTCAAGTAACCCAGTAGATCAGGCTCTCCAACGCATACTGTGGTCCTATCATACCACACCCAATTTGGTCACCAATGTTCCTGGCATTAAAAGGAAGATTACATGGAAATAAGTTGTCACCTAACTGGTTGGGTGGAGGGGAGTCCAAATAGTTGGATAACAATGAGTTGATCAGGCTTGGAGAGCTTTGCCAACATAGTTACAAAGAAAAGTATGACACAAGCATGGTGCTGTAGAGGGCAGGTGGAAGGAGACACTGTTCTGGTCAAATTACCAGTGTCTCACCAGTGTGGGGAAAGCAAGTATTCTGAGCAAATGAAAGTGGTCAAGGTGGGCAAAAATGTAGTTACACTGAATGATGGAAGTACGTAGAGTGTGGACAGATTATCTTAGTCAAAGACAGTCCAGAGGTGTGTTCAAGGGGTGTTTCCAGTTCTAGGTATGGTCGAAGGAGCATGAGACCACATAGAGTGCCGAAGTGGCACACAGATTATGTTCCACACTGATCTAGATTTCATTTGTGGCTCTGGGGAAATGTAATCGTGCTTTCGTATGGGTTATTTGTGTCTATTACACACCGGAACAACTTTAATGTTTGAATGTAATGACTATGCTAAGGCTCTTTTATCTTATTATATAATGGATGTCTTTTTGTACCTGTTTTTTTACCTGTTTTTTTCTCCTCTGTTTCATAAGGGGGGAGATGTGTTGTAATGATTAATTCCCTGGCTATACCTTCACCTTGTCCTCACACCTTCCTCTCCTTCCGACCCGCTATGGTTCCTCCTGTTCTCTTGTTACGAGCCGTCTGCGATGTCGCCAACATTCCATGGGGTCAGTTGATGACGGTTTTTACCTGATGAAGGCTGTGGTGGTTGTTGGAGGCTGAGAGACGAAATAAGCAAGTTTACTCACAGTTATGTTGTGATCTCTTTTCAATAGTACATTTTATAAATGATTGGACAGATCTCCAAAGGATATGTTTACTGGAAGATTGTGACACCCAGCTCTATCTAAAAGTGTCCACTCTAAAGAATGCTGCGCAAAAACATATAACCCTAGATGGTCATTCCTCATCACAAATTCAACCCTAGCAAATACCAAGTTCCTACTCATTTCATTTGACTCCTGCTCCACCCTAATCCAGAAATGGTTTGATTCTTCCAGCTATCTAGACTGCACTATGCACATTACTGAAAGTATTACATTATTAGGATTTACTATTGATAATCAACTTAGAACCTGATTTAGACTTTAGGCAAACTATTGCAAATGTGGCAGACTACCATACCTACTAAACCATTGGTTCGGTTACCTCATTCAGAGATGAGCAGGCATAAAGAGTTCCATTGAACAAGCCCCCGTTGGCTCCATAAATGGAAAGCCTCCTCCGATGGCCGACGGAGTACAGACCGTCAGAGGAAAGACATTACACCTCCCTCCATTTAGAGTGGACAGTGAAATGTCTTTTTCCCCCTCATCAAGAGGAAAAACCTGTTGGTGAGGAACAGAAAAAAAAATTACTCTAACACCTTGACGTAAAATTCCAGGGTGTAGAGGTGATTTGGTTTTTGGTTTTTCAGAGACAAACTCCAGCTTTGAGAATTTGTTTTTGGAAAACAAAAAGTTTGTTGAATGGCCATCCAAATTGATGGTGGTTGTACACCGAAACTTTTTATGCCTTGACAGGAGCCACCATATTAGTGGTTCTTGCAAAGTGCAGAGAAAACTGCTGGGCCATTGGTCATCTCTAAGTTTGGCAGATGGTAGTCTATCGGGAGGTACTGTGTTCGCCTCCACCCAATGGAATTTTGTAAAAATTGATGTATTTGTTGAAGGGGGTGAGAACCCACCTTAAATAATAACAATTCTTCACAGGGTGAACCATAAAAGTCACTAAATAAACCTATGCTCGTCCCTCTGGTTGCTTGGCACCAAGCAGTTAGGCTAAACTTAGAGGCAATTTCTAAAGTATTTATACAGTAAATGAATAGTAATAAAGTGAAAAAACAACACAAGAAAAATCCCAAACGAATTTAAAAAAATGGAGTAAAATGTAATAACTAAAATGTCACCAAAACAACAAAATATCAAATAAGTAGAACTGGATATTAGAATTAAAAATTGCACCAAAAAGCACAAAGCACCAACCGTGGATATATGAGCGCAAGGAACTGGGTCAAAGTCAAAAGTTATGTCATCTGCAATGGAGTGTAGGTTGGATATAGGGACCATGTTTGTCCTTTGGAGTTAGAAACTTGTATGGAGAAAGAATGGTCATCAGCGAATCATCGGCAGGGCAAGCTGCCAGCTGGATCTGTATTGGGGCTAGATGACATTCTTTTGCTGAAGAGTGGGGTCAAAGTAAAAAAGGTAGGAAAGCTCCAAGCAGGTAAAATTTAAAGATTGTTCCCAGGAAGTCCTCAACATCGAGGGGTTGATGCTCAGCATCAGTCCTGCAGAACACCTCTACTGTCGGAGTTAGAAAACTTTCTGGAAGTTAGATCTCCTTCGATAGGGCAAATGAGCGAGCTGAGGCTGACTCGTGATTTGACGGTGATAGCGGCTACTTTGACAGTAATCCTGATATCCATCGGTTCTCCAGGCAGAAAGTTGGCAAAAAGCTTTTAAGTCACAGCTTTTCCAATGGGTGCAGGAGGAGTACACTCTAACACCAGGCAAGGGTCCAGTGCCCTGGGGGGGCACTACTTGGAGGTTAAGACTCACCCAACAGAGTCTAGCAGCATATTCCACGGTTGGCGCTGGGCACTTGCAGGGAGAGATATAACTCTGGAAGCTTGTTATGTCCCTATATCACAAACAGGAGATCAACCAACTGACCCTTGGAGTCACTTCTGGGGTCCTGGGAGGAAGGCAATGAAAATGGGCAAATCCACCCTTGTGGTCACGCCACACCAGTTCTGTGGCAGCTTTCCCTCCCATTGGGGTTGGTGGCAAGCTGTCTAGCATGATGTGAAACAGGCCTAGGTGTGAACTACATCTGTCAGTGACAGGGTAGTTATCCTTTGAATCTTAGGATAGGGCTGGGCAGAACCCCCAAGACCATTCTACTCAACAAAGAAAAACACTTCTCAAACTCCACATCCAAGCCCTTCGTCCACTGTCTGAGAGTAATCCACATCTCACCACGGGGAAACCATCAGCAGTCAGAGAGTCCCATTTTGCTTTCACAGAAAAGTGCAACATTTTTAATGTGTAATTTCTATAATAGTTATTTAAAATCTGAATTGACCATTCATTTTTGCATTGATCTCATTAAAGCATACCGTCCCACCTAAGGAGTTCTGGTGCTGTTAGAGTAGAGCACAGAACATCAGAGCTACTTTCTTATACCCAATAAAGGGATAGCAGCAGTGCTGGGAAGAACAGCAGCAGTGATAGTCTTGGCCCAATTCTATGAATGATTTAGTAGCACTGTTGAAAGTACTCTTCCTGACATGATGGGTTTCTGAAGCACAGGTCACCTATGTAGCCTAACATCTCTCTCAAATCTCAACACAATCCTCAATTATAATGTCCCAGAGTCTATCATTTTCATTACCAGCATTGCCAGAAATGTAAATTGAGTACAAATCCACCACTGATTTTCCAAATCTTCTTTGGGGAGAGAACCCACCCAAGAACATATCAAAGCCATTTTTGACTAATGTGCCCGCCCCCCCAAAATTAATAAAGTGAGATTTTCCCCTCTTAGAAAACTATATTTAACTTGAGCCTTCACTAATAGTACCAGTTTGAAGTGCTTTAGAAATTATGTTTTCCATACATTTTCCAGAAATTCCTCTTTAAAATGTTATCAATGTTACCGGTACCTAGGCGGTGTGAGGGGCCCTCTGTTCCCTAGTTACAACTATTTTACAGTACTTAACCAGCAAGTGAGGCTGGGAGTTTGCTTGGTTTCATTAGGACCACTGGCATCACTGCCACATTATTTTCAGGTCATCAATCTCTAAATTACATCATTGAGTTTGTTAAGTCTTTGGCTGTTGAGACAATTTCTCTAGCTCACTTCATTAGCTCAGACCTTTATTGTAGAAGTTTGAAGTATATTAGTGCGAGTTCAGTATTCTCATATTTTTGTTCTTTTTTTCAGGTTTGAAATGATTCAGAAATTCTGCGATCAATTTTCTGGTGCACACATTTCCACCCATAATGTTTTCTGGAGAGTGCACACTGCTCGGTTGCACTGCTTATCAACACACACTAAATGGAAGGAGATTTCTTTATTTTGTGTCGTCACAAAATGGCTGACTGGTCCTCTCAAGAGATTTCAAATATGAGCTGGAGACTAATAAAGCATTCTTTACAAGAAGGATTACCTTTTTTCTTGAGGTCATGAAAAAAGGCCTGCAATAGCTTGCACCATCTCACATAATACCTGTTTGCTTTTAAGATACTCAGCCTGACATGCCATTTCTCTGAATATGTTTAGTTACCCAGAACTTAGGATGCAATGTGCTTGGAAATTAACAGAACTAGTGACTGGCTGCATTAAGGGACTGGTGGCCTTCCTAGGATATTGTATAGTATAACCAAGGTGTGTTGTATTAGGGTTCAACTTTATGAGTTTAATCCTCATACGAACTACGGCTGATGTCAAATACATCTGTGTATTAATCCTGTTGCCTGGGTGCCGGTAACATTGATAACATTTTAAAGAGGAATTTCTGGAAAATGTATGGCAAAAAAAAAGAAAGGATGAAAGGCGAGAGCATGTGAAATAAACAGAAAAGACTGCATTAGAGGAAAAAGGGCACAAGAGAAGGCAGAATAAGAGACAAGAAAGATAATGGAAAATCGGGAAAAGAAACAAAAGAAAAAAGAAAGAAAGAAAAAAAACAGAAGGAGCTAAGCAAAGAAGAAGGAAATAAAGAAGAAAAGGAACAAGTGCAAATGAACGAAAAGTGGTGAAAGGAAAGAAGGAAAGGAAAAAGTAGGCAATATGGGACTGAAAACACAACAAAGTAAAGCAAAGAAAAAAGACAGCGAAGAAAAGTGAATTGGGAAAAAGCTTGAAGGAATATATAATAATAAAATGATGAGAATGAAAGGAAAGAGCAAGAAAAAAGGGCAGGGTAAGAAAAGAGGAGGGAATGAACAAGGGAACAAGAATAACAAAGATGGGAAAAGAGAAAGATGTAGAAAGGTGAAAAGTAAGAACATTTTCAATAAAGACTGCAAGAAATGGATAAAGAAATGGATCACCACATGTGCAAATACCCTGGCACCCTTGAAAAAAATAAAATCCCAAAAGTTAAACAAACAAGCTTGCTGGTACAATACTGACCTCAGAGAATACAAGAGAGTTTATACACAACACAAACTGAAGAACAACCCAAGGAACCACCACAAGAAACACCTATATGGCCATACTTAGACATTAAAACTATCAAGTAAAAGAGACCAAGAAAAAGCCCATGACCTTGAGAATTGCATCTGGCTCCAACAACTGCAAAGAACTTTTCACCAACCCAACAGCTGCAACCCAAACCAACACTCCTACACAAGAACTCTGCAACAACCTCTCTGACTTCTTCCATGATAAAAATCACCAACATCTACATCACCCTTGAATCCACGCCCCCCCATTGACCTTCCCAGCTTGCTAACCTCATCAACAAAAGACTACCAACTAACATCATGGAATCCTCTGTCAATCAAGGGCACTGAAGCAATAATGAAGACAGTCCACTCAAGGGCTCCCACAGACTCCTGCCCCCACTATATCTACAACCTGGGAAGTGCTATGATCAGCAATGCATCTACTCCCATCATCAACACCTCCCAAAATCAGCCACCTTCTCTCGCCCTCCTCAAAAAACCCTCAGCCAACCCGATGTACCCAGCAACTACTGACACATCTCGCTGTTTGCCTTCCCAGCCAAAGTTATCAAAAAGACCATCAAGAGACAACTCTCAGACCACCCTTATTTAAAGCGTCGGGACACTCTTTCGAGTAGCCGTACGCTATACAAAAAACCTGTATAACATAACATAACATAACCCAGAACACCAGAAACTGCTGGACAGCCCTCATGCTGCCACAGATGACATACGCGCCATCCGCTACAGACCCACGCCCTCATCCTACTCGATATCTATGCTGCTTTTAACACCCTCTCCCACCACACACTCATTACAAGACTAAACACAGTGTGATACAGGGACCAGCACTCAAATGGATAGCTTAATTTTTCTCCAAAAGAACACAATGAGTGAGGCTCTTCCCATTCACATCAGAACCCAGGTACCACATTTAAGGAGTCCCACAGGGATCTTCACTCAGCTCCACATTTTTCAACATACACAAGGCTCCTTTGGCAAACATCATCATATCATCATATCTCACGGAAACAACATCATCTCCTACATTGATAAAACCCAGCTCATTTTTTCTCTGTCAGGCAACATCGTCACCACCAAGATAAACTTTAAACAAGACATGCTTAGAATGGCCAATTGGATGATAAAAACGACCTCAAGCTCAACACTAACAAAACTGAAGTGCTGATCTTCGGGAATAAGAGCTCACCTTGGGACTCCACTTGGTGGCCCGCCGATCTTGGACACACACCCACCACAACCGACCACACCAAGAGCGTAGGCCTCATCCTGGATGTCAAACTCAATATGAAGTCCCAGGTCAACACTATTGCCTCCTCATGCATCCATATCCTCTGCATGTTATGAAAAATCTTCAAGTGGCTCCCAATGGACACCAGACACAGCATAATGCAGGCCCTAATCACAAGGAAACTGGACTATGGCTAAGCACTCTACGCCAGCATCCCAACCCATCTCCTTCACAGACTTTGAACCATCCAAAACGCTGTCGCCGAACATATCCTCAAGCTCTCGCACCAAACCCACACCACACCACTCATCAAAGAACTCCACTGACTTCCCATTCAAAAGTGCTACCTGTTAAAACTTCTCATACATGCATTCAAGTCAATAAAAACAAGAAACCCACATATCTCAATCACTGGCTTCAATCCACCAACCCACCAGACAACTTTGCTCAGAATCACTCTCAATAGCACACACACCCGCACCCACAGAAGCAAAATGAGAGGTCGATCATTCTCCTACCAAGCAACCAAATTCTGGAATGACTTACCCCACCACATCAGGGCCTCCTTTTCACTTCTTTAATTCCGCAGAAAGGTGAAGACCTGGATATTCAACTAGTTTTCTTGTGGGACCATCCAGCCTCACCACACGCCTACCCTCACCCACAGAGTGCCTGGATACCCTCATGGGTGACAAGGAGCACTCCACAAGTCTACCTTACATTACATTACTACCTACTAATAACAACCTAAATTAGTTATCCTTGCCCTCTCAAACTCCAGAGCATTTGCCTGAGCCTCCACAAGGAGGCTTACGGAAACAGAGGAACTTGTAGCTGACCTTCTGGTCAGAGACCTGATCTCCCCCGCAGCTCTGCTGTCAAGTGCCTTTCTACTCCGGTAGGTGTTGAGGCACTCCTCCACCCGCAGGCTCCTGCCTGCGCCTCATCCCTGTTGGTCCTCTCTGTCTTTAATTCTATTTTTGCTGTTTCTCTTGTGTTCTCTATCGTGGCCATTGCTGCCCTGTGCCCTTCTGCTGCAGCTTTCCACCTCCCGCTTCCCACCTCCGAGCTGCGCTTCCCGCCTCCCTCCCCTACTTAATGGCAGCCACTGCGCGGCGGTGCTGCTGGCTAAGGCAAGCCCATCTGCGCCCGTCTGCACCCATCCGTGACCTGACCGTGGCCAGCACGAGGGACCCTGGTTCTCTGGCCATCCACTGCTACAACTCCGCCGACCTCCTCGCACTGAACCCCAGAAGAAACAACAACTGCCAGAGCTCAACGCCGGACACCACCCATGGATATTTCTGCTGCCGACAATCTTCCACCATCAACAGCCCCCCATGACCACTGAACCTATGACGGACGCCCGCACCACCGAAGCCCTGATGTGCATCCTCATCGATGTGTGCTCCCTCCACAGACACGCCACGGAGATCTGGGACCTGATTGACACCCTCTCTCCAGATGTTACCTTCTTCACGGAAACATGGACCAACTCCACCTCCACCCCCGACATCACCACAGCCATCCCCGACGGATACAAGATCCAAAGAAACGACTGCCCCCACTGCCCAGGAGGAGGGCTCGACATTGCACACAAGAGCTCCCTCCGACTCTCCACCTCCAGCGCGAGCGACCCCAAGTACCAGAGCTACCAAGTAACGATGATCGCGGTCCAAGTACCAGAGCTCTATTCCGTTGTTTAAATGACGGAATAGAGCTCTGGTACTTGGACCGCGATCTTCGCTACTTTTAAGGTATATTGGCCATTACTCAGGCCTGCGCTGAGGATTAGGACTCGGGCTTTATAACTAATACAAACTGACCGACCGTGGAATACTGAGGAATTTATTATTGACCTTAAAGTCCCGGAACCTTGGCCTTTTGTAACATTTTCTGTCCTATTAAAAGATTACCTGATTTTCGGACACGTAAAAAGACATATCCGCCCTGACGAAGTTCCGTCAGGAATGAAACGCGTTGGCTGACGTCCAAGATTTTAAATTGAAAACACATTAAAAGGTCTATTTTGGAATATATACGAAGTAACCTGACTTTATTCTGGTGCACCGTCCTTTTTCTTCTATTCATATTTTACAGCAACTACAGCACTGAGACCACCCTCCTCGCCACCACCAATGACATCCACATGCTACTCGACCAGGTCCACACTGCGGCCACCTTCATCCTACTAGACCTCTCCGCAGCCTTCAACAACGTCTCACACCACACTCTCGCAGCCAGACTCCAAACGCCGGTAAACGAGGAACCACCCTCGACTGGATCCGCTCCTTTCTCTCCGGCTGAACCCACAGGATCAGACTCCCTCCCTTCCTCTCCGAACCTACAGAGATCATCTCTGGAGTACCCCAAGGATCCTCGATCAGCCCTACTCTTTTCAACATCTTCATGGCCCCCCTCACCACCATCGTTAGACAGCATGGGCTCAGCATAGTATACGCCGACGACACCCAGCTCATTCTCTCTCTCACGAAGAACCCTGAAAACACCAGACTCAGCTTCCAAGAAGGAATGAAACACATCACTGTGTGGATGAGCGACAGCTACCTAAAACTGAACTCGGAGAAGACCAAGGTACTCGTCCTTGGACCCTCCCCCATGGCGTGGGACAGATCCTGGTGGCCCCCTGCCCTCAGAAACCCACCCACACTGACGGACCTTGCCCGGAACCTTGGCATCATCCTAGATTCCTCCCTTACCATGACCAGCCATATCAACGCCGTCGTCTCGACCATTTTCAACACTATCTGCCTCCTCCAAAAGACCTTCAAGTGGATTCCCCACGAATGCAGAAAGACCGTCACCCACGCACTCGTAACAAGGATACTGGACTACGGTAACACCCTCTACACCGGAATCAACAAAACCGTGCTACAGAAGCTCAAAACCATACAAAACACCGTGGCAAGACTCCTCCTTGGAACCACACGACATGAGCACATGACCCCACACCTAAGAGACCTCCATTGGCTCCCCATCGAGAAGAGAGTAGCCTTCAGCAACATTCAAGCTACTCATCCACTCCTATAAATCCCTCCACAACATCAGACCGAAATACCTCAATGAAAGAATCTCCTTCCACGTACCCAAAAGGAACCTCCGCTTCGCTGACCTCGCCCTGGCTGAGACCCCATGCATCCACAGAGCCAGAGCAGGTGGGAGAGCCTTCTCCTACGTTGCAGCAAAGACCTGGAACAAGCTCCCAGTCAACATCAGACACTCCCCCACTCTGAACACCTTCAGGAAGAGCCTCAAGACCTCGCTCTTCGACTGACCCAGAGCTGCACTCCCCCCTAGTGCCTTGAGTCCCTCTCAGGTGAGTAGCACACTTTATAAACCCCTGATTGATTGATTGATTGATTGATTGATGGATTGGTTGGAAGAATCTTCCACTGCTATATTGAGGAGGAACAGTAACCAAGGCTACAGAGACCAGTATGGGGCAATTAACAGAACTGGTTGCTGAAACATCTTCAGGGGTACATTGGTGAACGAGAGAATTGGAGTAAAGGCACAAGAAAGAACTTTTGGCCACTGAACTGAGCACCCTGGGCCTAAGCCCTCCAAGAAGGACCCAGGGAGCAGAATATG
The DNA here is from genome assembly GCF_964204655.1 of Triturus cristatus. Classification (NCBI taxonomy): domain Eukaryota; kingdom Metazoa; phylum Chordata; class Amphibia; order Caudata; family Salamandridae; genus Triturus; species Triturus cristatus. The sequence continues at coordinate 216,165,233 of NC_140590.1, forward strand.
GCAAACAATAAATTCAGTTCCATTGCAAACTTGTGCATCCAGGGAAGACCAAATCTCTAGATGAGTTGCTGGAAAATCACAGGTGTTATACTCATTGAGGTTGATGAAGGAAAAATCCTTCTCAACTGGTCTGCAAGTCCATTCCCCCTCCCCACAATATGACCCGCTTACAGAGAGATGGCATTAGGCACTGCCCATTTCCCTATCTCCTGAGCTAGCACTGCTGGGCACCAGACACTTGTTCCTTCTTATTGATTTGTATAAGCTTTGGCTCCCTGATTGTTGGTTCTTATTGTGACTGCCTGTCTCTAAAGGAACGGAAGTACAGCCTGGAGGGCCTTGAAATGGCTGCCAGCTCCCTTCAATTTGTAGAATGTTTCATTTTCCCCTGTGGCCAGAGCCCCTGAACGTGTGACTGTCCTTTGCAGCATCCCAGCCCTTGATGCTGGCATCTACCGTTATGTTCTTTGGAGCAAGCAGAGAAACTCCTTTGTCCAGGATGCTCAGAATTAACCACCTATCCAAGTCCTGTTTTATAGTTTGTGTTAATGGAATGTTCTTGTTGTACTACTGTGACCAATAATTCCTCTGTTGTAACAGATACTTTACCAGGGGATACAAGTAAAGACGTGACCAAAGAATGATAGCAAAACAAAAATGTATTCTCCACTGTTCTCTGAGACAATCTCTCACAGTTGCAGAGTTCTTTGTTAGGAGATTGCTCAAACATTGTGTTAACTACAATTTCCTTTGTGCTGGAAGTAACACCCTGGCTGCTGTCTGAAAAGATTGCTACTATGTATTGGATAGTTAGGGATGGCACCAGGTGTGATTTCATGAAATTCAAACGGAAACCATAATCCTGGAGAACTCTACATATAGTCTGTACATGTTGTAGTCCCTTTTAAAAGAAGAGGCACTTATCCGAAGATCATCAAGGTAAGGAAACAGATTAATTCCTTGATTCTGAAACAAGGCAACCAGAGGGGGTAAAATTGTCATAAGTTGCCTTAGGAGCATGTAGATACGCATTTAGCAGATCCATAGAGGTGAAAAAATCTCCTTGAGGAATCAAAAGAAAAAGCAATTTTTAAGGTTCTGATTTGAATGTAAGAATTCAGCTTCTCAAGATCCAGGATAGGTCTGTAGTCTCCTAAAAGTGTCTTCATCACAAAAAAACATAACTACATAACATCCCTATCCACATTTCTCATGATGATGTGGTACTATGGCCTCTTTTTCCAACAATTCCTGGATCCCTGAATATTGTTGTCTTTTTCTGAAGGTCCCGAGGCACCGGAGGTTCTATAAACAAAAATCTTCTGGATTTTCTTGAAGCTCTCTCTTGTATCCTTCTCTGTTTACATCCATGCAACTGATGTTAACTCCTCGCATTTGTTGAAAAATTGAAAAAGTTGAATGCCTGCTCGACTGGTATGATCATGCTTTCTATGGAGCGTACTTTGAAGTTATCACCAGGGAGGCCGGCTGAGAATGTGGCTCATCAGCGGTAGGGGCTCCCCCTTCCTCTGAAAGGACTGGAAAAAAACTTTGCGCCTCTTTGGGACACACACACATTTTGTCTAGAAACCAAGGGAGAGACATTAATTTTCTCTACATAATCGATTTCCCACAACAACGAGTAGCAACAGTCTTGTCAGTTGCTGCTTTTTTGGCAGTTTGTCAATGTCGGAAATCAGCAGACCGACACAGGACACACCCTCATTGGGAATATTATTTAAAATGAAATGCACTTGATTCATTACACTTTTCAACGCTTGGCCCCTCCCACACCTCTCCTATATTAAAGAAGATATTAGGTCATCATTTAAAAAAAAAAGTTACTGTCCTGTCAAAGGAAGCCTAATCCAGTTATGAAAAAAAAGAAGGGTGAGTGTAAATTTGACACTTGTACTGACAACTAATATTATTTTTCCCCATAATGTCAGTCAACCCTGATTAAACCTGGAAGGTAAAATTGAGTCAATGGTCAGCAAAGATCTTGACAAAGTTAATGACTCTCTTGATGAGACTATTAATAAAAAAATAGAAACCCTGACAAGGGCATGGCCCTCTACCTGCACTGCGCCTACTACTCAGGCCAAAGAGGAGGAAGTGAAGGCCCCCAAAGAAAAGAGCTGCACCAGAGCACCCTATCAAGGCTGTAAAAAAGACAAAAAAAGGAAAAGCAGCACATTCATGCTTTTTAGGCGGTGATACGAACGATGCCTTGGGCATCACAGGAGGGTAACAAACAGGCCCTGAGCTCCCTATCCACTTTGGTAGCAATGAACCTCTGGGAGCTGAGATAGACCTCTCTTGTTCCTCAGAGTTTTATACAGACTTAGAGGAACTGGGGGATAAAACTTTGGGAAGCTCTGAAGAGGCAGGTATGGCCTCAGGCTCAAAAATGGGCATTGTTGATCCCATCAGGGAGGATATGTTTGACCCCCTTTTAATTAAACACCCTCTATCACCAGAATGGCTACCTTCCCAACATGAAGCGGTCTACATTACGTTCTGGCTGAGAAGGGAGATCCCAAAGGAGGTCAGATCAAGATTGAGATCTGAATGTCCACGCCCATCCCTTCCTGACAAGATTGCTATAACTCCTAAGCTTGACCATCAGGTCATGGCATTCATAGCCAAGGGTACAAAAGACCCTAGGAAGGGAATAGACAAGAGCCTAATGTCATGTCAGGACATTTTTATGTACACCATAGGACCTTTAACAAAAATCTTTGAGATGGGAGAGAATGCCTATATTGAAGGAACACCAATAGACCCTAATGAATTACGCGAATGGGTCCAACAGACCATCTGCCTCCTTGGCAAAGCCAATACCGCCATCTCTAAAGAGTGTAGGAAGGGCGTTCTTCTTAAAATTAGGCCTGGGCGGTAAATTCCGTTCCGTTCGCGGAATTTGCGGAATTTGGGTAATTTCGCGTTCCGCGGAGAACGCGAAATTGCCCAAAAATCTGCGTTCCGCGACTTCGCGAAATTTTTTGCTTGTTCGCGTTCTCAATATGCGTGTTCGCGAGATATTTCACCCCGAGCACGCAAACAGCGATCGCGAACAGAAAAAAAGTATCTCGAACAAGCAATTCCGCGTGTTCGCGGAATTTCTGCATGTTCGCGGAGATTTTTTACCGTTTCGCGGAGATTTGCGTAACGCGATTACGCAAATTCCGCCCACCCCTACTTAAAATAGACCCCAAACTGATAGAGCTGGCAAACAAGGAAAGAGGACTCACATCACTGAGGCTCCTCTTTGGGGAAGAATTCATTTGCAACATGGCTAAATATGTCAGAGCTTTTAACACAATCCAAAAATCTCAATGGGACATTACAACAAGCATTTACAATGCAATGGTCTCGGCATTGTTAAAGTTAGAGCTATTGGCATTGCTCCTGACATTATTTTTGTTTATGTTTTTGTTTTTAAAACATTTAAAGAAACAGCATTGTTATTTACAATGTCAATAGCTTAATCACTCTCAAATGCGAGACCTATTGCATTTGCACCCACACACAGAGCCACACACACAAAGCCACCCACACTCACAAAGCCACCCACACACACAGAGCCACTCACATAGAGCAACCCACACACAAATAGAGCCACCCACAGAGCCACCTACACACACACACACAGTTACCCACACACTGACTCTCTTAAAGCACTGCAGCATAGCAGCTGTCAATAAAGCTAAAAATGTTACAGCTATTTTTTTATTAGAAAACTTTTATTGTATCCGCCAGATGCAGCCAAGCTATAAACGCCAAGGGCACAGGGGATTAGGAGGTTTAAGGGTCGAAGCTTCAGGGATTGGTAGGGCGTGGAGTAAGACAGAGGCCCACCGTACAGCATACACTCTATCCTGGGGGGGAGGGGCTAGGGCGCGGAGTAGGACAGGGCCTACCATATAGTTCTGGGGGTCTAGGGCACGGAGTAGTACAGTGGGCTCCGTACAGCATATACTCCGGGGAGGGGGGAGGGGCTAGGGCGCGCAGTAGGACACAGGGCTCCGTACACCATACAGCCTTGGGGAGGGGGAGGGGGGGCTAAGGTGAGGAGAAGGACAGAGGCCCGCACAGCATACAGCCCTGGGGGGCTATAGCGGGAGCAGGATAGGCGCCCACTGGGTGGCCTGCGGTCCTGGGATTTACAATGTTTAAGGCGTGGGTATGGCAGAGGCCTGGCGTGCAGGATAGGCTAAAGTGGTTTTGGGTGTGCGGGTTCGTTGTATATCACATCTCCACTGTACAATGTACATTCCAGGCCCCCTAGGGCTTCGGAAATATTGCAGGCCCAGCTCGGGGGAGGGGTTCTCTGTGCCCCTTGTATAAGCATGAACCCAGGTATGTAACCGAGGTGCCGTGCGCTGTATAAACAATGTATTGTTATTCTGAGCTGAAGGCCCGTGTAAAGGGGCCATTGTATACATCCCATAAAGGCCCAGTGTGCATGGCACCCGGAAGTGCTGGCAGCGAATAAAAATGCCTCTCCTGTTACAGGCGGGGTGGTGCGCAGCGAGCAGGCCACGAAAGGCCTTTAATTGTTTCTGCAACATAAACAGAGCATTTATTCGGGGCTGCGAGGAATGTGTCAGGCAGGGCCAGGGTCTGCAGAAGTGCACTTGAAGGAAGATGGGCAGATGGCGTTTACTTGAGTTGTCTCTTTCTGTCATTTTGTTTGATATTCGTATTAACCGCGTAGAAGCACACACCAGGAAGTGAACTTTATCTGGGTGGTTCTGTAAGCGTTGTTATTATTACCTAAAGCGGAGATGCTCGTTTCGATCTCAGAAAGATGAAAGGTGTACTAAGCCCTGTTGAAATGCTTGTGCAATCTGCATTGCACACAGAACTATCAATCCAGCATTTGCTGCCGAACCCATTGAGGTACCTCACCAACTTCTACTTTGGGAAACACCCTAGGAATCTCAACTGGAGTCTCCAAGCCAAAAGGGTGTTTAGAATGAACATTTCATATAAAACGCCTTATAACTTTATACGCACGCGCCTCTGCCTCTCCTACACCCCCGGCCTCTCTCCAGGCTCCAGCCGAGCCACAAGCTCACGGCAGCATGATTGGGGCACATCACTGACTCCCCAGCATGACTGGGGTACACTACTGACTCCCCAGCATGACGTCAACATTCTGCCCACACACACAGACCACCCCACAAACTCTCACACTTTGCCAGCCATGCACGTCACACAGACCCCACCACCACGAAGTGCTTCGGGGCATGGAAGCGCTATGCAAATGTTACAATGCTATAGAATAACTATGGAGACAAGAGCATTTTGGCCCCTATGGTGATCACACTCGCAGAACGCCCTTAATGCTGGACCTCCCTAAGAGACTAATTACAGCCCTGGGGGATATCACTGGCTCGCCCCCATGAAGCCTGTCATTATTTGTGCCTCTTGGCCAGTTGTAGAATGAAATACTTCTAATCAAAAGCAATAACATTTGATAGAGTGATCGATCCATGCATGGTTTTTTACCCATTACATTATGTGACTATAAACTGCAACGCATTTTCAGACCAGCGACTGACTCTATCCCCGCCCTACCAGCCTTTTCAAAGCACCTGCAGCCTGACATGACCGGCTGCCGCAGTCCTAAGGCCTTTTCAGAAGCAGTGACATCGCGGCCTAATTAATGCACTACTCGTTCTGCCCCAACCCCACCAGCACTTCAGAAGCTCCTTCCCACCTGGAAGTGTAGCGATGTTCCATTGCCTGTCATGAGATTGAGTACATGACAAACCCACTGCCCTGTCAAAAGCTCTTGCCTCGTGTGTCTGATTCCTGCCGAGCCGGCCTTTCAGAAATGCATGTGGCTTGTACTAGAAAACTAGACTGACCCTACCACAGCCCTACAGGCCTGTCAGAGTCACGAGAGCCCCACTCAGTCCCTTTCTTGATGAGTCTGCGGTGCGCGCCGCCCTCTTCTCCGACACCCACCGCCAGAAGTGTTTGCAACGAGGCCGGATATTACAAGCAGACTTCGTTGGCGGGACAGGCTGGCTCCCCTGCTTGAAATACTGCGTGTCTCGAGGCAAGCTGCGCGCATTTCTGACATCTCCCCCCGATAGATGGCCTCTTTCCTTTAATCTTTCATTCCTTCCCACCTACCTGGAACGGAAGCTTCCGGCTCCGGACTCGGGCCCTGGTGCACTGTCACCTCGGGCTCTGGGGAAGCGGAGTGCGCTGAAATCAGGGAGTTCTGAAACAAGCACACCACTGCCTTTCTCCGAGGTGAAGCAGAAATGCCTCGGAGAAAGGCAGCGGCGTTTTCGGATTCGGGGGCGTGTTTTCGGATTCGGGGGCGTGTTAAACACGCCCAGAGAAAGAATCGAAAAAAACAGGCCCCCGAATCTGAAAAGGACGGGGCCTGTTCGGAGAGACACACCTCTTCTCCAATGGCTGGCCAGTATTCAAGAGGGCAGCCAATGGAGAAGAGGAGAGAAGAGGGGCGGGTTCAATCCCCTCTTCTCCAAGTGATTAAATCTCGCGAGCGAGACTGCGCAAGCGCAGCCTTCGCTAGCCGAGACCTAAAAAGTCTTTCATGACAGAATTTTGTTGTGAGCAAAAGAAAGATAATGGACAGAGACCTGTCATAATTTTAAAGAGCCTAAACAAATGGATAACATACCACCACTTCAAAATGGAAGGGATGCATCTCCTAAGGGACATCTTGAGAAAGGAGGACTGGCTGACACGTCTGGACGAAAAGGATGCATACTTGACCATCCCAATTTGGCCCCCACACAGATAAACCCTCCAATTCTCATAGGAGGGAAAACTTTGGGAATTCTGTACCCTGCCCTTCGGTCTATTTTCAGCCCCATGGTGCTTTACCAAGGTCTTGCGTCCGTTAGTAGCATGGCTAAGGGAAAGGGGCGTAAGGTTAATAATATATCTGGACGATATCCTTATAATAGGTCATTCCAAAATGAAGCTATCTCATCACACAGATCTTACCATCCATTTAGGTTTGTAGTAAATGCAAATAAGTCATGCATAATACCAAGCCTGGAAACTCAGTTTCTGGGTTTCATAGTGAACACAGTTACTGCAGAATTGAAATTACCAAGGGAAAAGGCAAGGAAACTTCACAAGGAGCTCAGAAAGATTCTATCAATGAAAGAATTTCCCTTGAGGTTCTTAGCCAGGATCCTGGGTCTCCATTCCTCAACCGTACAAGCAATTTTTCCGGGCCCTTAACATTACAGAGCCCTTCAGACACAGAGCAAAATCTCTCAGATCAACACTATCCTACTCACAAATGACATCCTTAGACCAAGATTCGAGGAAAGAATTGTCATGGTGGCTAAATTATGTGGAAACTTGGAATGGCAGAGCCATCTTTGGAGAAGCTCCAGAGTTGGTAATAGAATCAGATACAAGTTTGGAAGGATGTAGTGCCACATGTGGCGATTCATCAACAGGGGGTCGTTGGACACAACACAAGAAGGATTTGCATATCAAGTGCTTGGAACTACTAGCGGTTCTTTTGCAGTTCGGAACTTCACTCAGAGTACAATGAAATGCTGTATAATGCTGTGCATGGACAATGTGTCTGCAGTGAAATATATAAAAAAGATGGGAGGACCACATTCAAAGGGTCTTATAGGAATAGCGAAGGGATTCTGGAGATATTGCTTGAACAAAGGACTCTCCATTATAGTGGAACACATCACTGGTTTAAGCTATGGTGTAGCGGAATGGTTCTCCAGGAATTTCAAGGATTCCAGCAACTGGAAGTTAGACAGAGGGATATTCATGTCCATCCAAGCACAATCGGGTCCCTTCGGGACAGACCTTTTCGCAGACAGGTTGAACACACAGATTAAGAATTTCTTCAGCTGGAAGCCAGACCCACAAGCAGCAGAGGTGGAGGCCTTCCTTCACGATTGGCAAGGTTTAAAGCCATATGCCCTCCCTCCGTTTGTCATGCTTCCACGCCTTCTCTTAAACGCTCGTCTGTATCTGCAGAGCATGGTAGTGATAAGCCCCCTTTGGAGGTCTCAAGCATGGTTCCCAGTCATCTTGCAGATGACCATGGACTTCCCACTCCTAATACCACTATTCTGGGAAGTACTCTTGGGTCCAGAAGGCACCCTCTCATAGACCAAGGACTAATGGTTCTGACGGCTTGGAAGATTTCAGGCGACAATGGGAAATCCCCGGGCTTTCGCAGGATGCTTTCCGACTCATATCTGAGTCGTGGGCATCTGGAACAAGGATGGCATATCGACTGGCATGGAACAAATGGATTTGCTCGTGTCTTCAACGACACTACGATCCCGTTTCAACGGATTTAGTTAACGTCGTAAACTTCCTATTGGAACTCTTTGCTTCAGGTCTAAGTTACAGAACAGTTAACGTCTATAGATCAGCAATAGCTGCGGGACATTCCTTGGTTGATGGTGTCTCGGTGGGACGAAACCTTTTAACAAAGCACATTTTGAGAATAATGTGGGCCCTTAACCCTAGAACTCCCAAATATACGGCCTTAAGGGACGTCAGAAACGTTTTACAACTTATGTCTTCATAGGGAGATAATGTAACTCTCTCTCTTAAGCGTATTTCCTATAAACTTACTGTGTTACTATGCCTGGTGTCATTTAGAAGAACCTCAGATGGTAAGGCATTGGATGTTACTAGCAGGGCTTACCAAGCTGAGGGAGTTTGCTTTTATTTTAAGAAAATGACCAAAACTATGTCATCCTCTATCTTCTACCCTGTCTTCTCTCTGAATGAAAGACTGTGTTTGTCAAATGCCTAAAAGAGTATGAAAAGAGAAATGTAAGTCTGAGAGGAGATGGAACTCAACTGCTGATCTCACACAGATCTCCTCATAATGCAGTTTCATCTCCCACGCTTGCGAGATGGTCCAAAAAAGTGATGAGAGAGAGTGGTGTGGATGTTTCTATCTTTGGTGCACACTCTCTTAGAGGCGCGTCAGATCCCAAAGCTTTTATTTTAGGTGGAAGTGCTACTTTAGACCAATAACCTACATGATTGACAACGTACTTAGTTCATTTTAAACTTGCATAATGTTAGCCTCCATGTCATGCCATACAATTTTGATTTTTCACAGCCTGGGGCAGAAAAACTGGATTTTATTAAAGACACAGAGGCTATCCCTCCAAACATTTACCCTCCATAGGGGTTTTATAATAATAACTTATTGTGTCTTTTTTCTTCCAGAATAAGATGCCTCCGAATTGTTTTGAAAGGACTGGATTGTTCCACCTCAAAGTTCATGTTCTGTTTTCCTGAGTTTCTTTCTTGTTCGCAGCACTTGGAAAAGAAGGAAGATAACTGTGTGCTCATGGACTACATACTATGTTGAAATGTTGTTTGAAGTTCTATATTCTCTTCAATTGTTTATGATGAGTTATGGAAATAAAGGGGATTTGCATAATCTTAGCCTCCGTGTCTTTAATAAAATCCAGATTTTCTGCCCACCAGGCTGTGAAAAATCTGGATTTTCTGACATAATCGATTTCTTGATCAAATTCTCCTGGTGAGCCCCAAAAGACTTTATTTCAGCAAAAGGAAGATGGCTTAGCATGACTTTCTGAGCTGCAACTAATCTCCATAATCGCATCCTTATATGCCTTCTTGCTAAAATAACTGAAGGTGAGGTAGAGACTGAAGCAATTAAAATTCAAGAGAAATATCTGCCAGACATCTGACATTTTGTGCCATTGATCAAAGTCTTTCTGTTCAGTCAGAATTTTACTGAATCTCATCGGCCAGAGCCTGAAAATCCCCCAACTAGGACTATACTGTATGGGATGTATATGCAGATGCTCTCAAGGCAACTTTAGATGCTGCATAGACTCTCTCTATTGCTGCATTAACCTTTTTATCCACCCCATCTGAATGCAAAGTGTTTTGGAATTATGTATTCATGAAAGACAATCCTACCAATAGGGAATCAATCTCTAATAAAGGCAGAAATACGTATAGAAAATTGGCCAACGGATGTCTCTTGGAGAGAAGCAGTGAAAAAAGTAGTTTCTCAAAAGCCTTTCATTCCCTATTTAGCACCTTTTTAATAGCTGTATGAAGTGGTAAGTATTCAGTTTCCTTTCGATTATGCTGCACAAAAAAATCTTATTCATCTATTGCAGCATTTACAGGAAACCCTAAATTATGTCTGGCAAGGGTGATCAATTCCATAAAGACAGGAACCTGGAAACTGCATCCTCGCTGTTCAGACTACTCTTCAGCCAGATCTGTCAACCTTGGTTGTTTACGTGGAGGTTTTTGTTCTTTTGAGGCAACATTCATTGTCATAAAAATCATTTGTCCTAACTCCTGTGGAGAAAGGTATGGTATTCTTATAGGGTCTTCCGCCCCCACAATCCCCACCTCAGGGTCTTTCTTAATGTCCCTTATCTTAGAGTCGATTTTCACCACTCCTCCTCCCAGTTTGCAGTGAACTTCAATGTGCTTCCAAATATCATGGGAAGAAATCCCATGAGATTTGAAATCTATAACATCCTCTCGCACTTTTTTTGTTTTGTTTTACTAGGTGCCAAAAGAGGAGCATACAGACAAGCACAGCAGGTAAGCTACAACAAAGGATTCATATGCTAGTTTAAACTATGTTATTTACTCTAACTCTTGAAAATATTGACTCAAACTTTTAGCGGCCCATAAGTATGTCGGGCGGATCGCCACCGCCCGCATTGTGGTGGCGATCCGCCCGACATTTTCTCCCGTCCACATGCCAATTCCCCCCCGCCATATTACTATGGCGGGGGACCCCGGCGGCTGGAAAGACCGTCTGCCGGTTTCCCGCCCGGTCGATGAGTTGACCGGGCGGAAAAGCTGTTGATATGATGGCGGTGTCTGTTAGACACCGCCATACATATCAGGATGCAGGTGGGGATTTGCTGTTGCTGCCACGGAAAGGAATGCGGTCCTTCACATTGGGGGCCTGCAGCGGGCCCCCAGGTATTTTGGGGGTTGGGGGGTGCACATGGGGGTACCTATGGTACCCCCCTGCATTTGCATGTATAACGTGGCAGGCACCATGCGGTGCCTGTCACGTTGTTCATTCAAATGCACAACTTGCATTTTTGGCATTGCGGCGGTGCGGTGCTTTCTGCGCTGCCCGCCACAATGTTAAAAATGTGGGATGGGCCCGCCAGTGTAGCGGGTGCATCCTAATTGTATCTGCAGGACTGCCGCATGCATTGCGGGCGATCCCCTTTCCCGGGGCTATGGCGGGCAGACAAAGTCCGCTCGCCATGCTAATGATGCCCTTAATGATCATACTGAGCTTATTAGATCATTACTCATTATGCCCTAAGTGACCATCACCGGTCCAAAAACTAAAGAGGACTCATTGGGTACTGATTCAAAAACAGATAAATGGTCTAAAACAAGTCATTTACTGCTAACCTTAAATCAGTGCTTGAAATGAAAAAACAAAAGTGCAGGTACTCTGTACCAGAGAATCTGCTTGTTTCTGAGAAGTGCTGATACTCTCCATTTAAAAGTATTACTTTTCCCTTGAGAAGTGCAGGTACTCTCATTCTCAAAATAAAAAAGTGCCGGTACTCAGTACCCATCCATTTAAAGCAGTGTCTTAAATACAGTTAACTGAAGAGCGTACTTGCTTTTGATCAGACTCCTAGTTTTATGATCATTAAAAAGAGCGGTTGTGCAGGCTCATAACACTCTGGAAGGCACGCTGCCTGTGCTCAGCTGCGCCCTTACTACAGAAACAAAATTTTGTAGATTCGCTGACTACACAGCCAATATTCAAAAGCTAATAATAAATACAGAAGATGTGCTGTATCGGCACAGCCGTGTCCTCTTTGATTTTCAGAAAACACAGAGGACACACTGGGTTTGCCCAGGCGCATCCTCCATGCTGCCATTTTTACAAATTAGGAATCACTTTTGGGCATATTTATCCCAAAAATTGTGCAGTGAGCAACCTTGTTGCGCTGCACTGCATTATAGGGAAAGGGCAGGAATGCGCCATACTTTACAATATACTGTATATTCTTGGCATTACCCCATGCTGGAACACAATGTGCTGCCTAGCGCCATTGCAGACACCATTGCACCCTGGTCCAAGAGTGCCTGCGTAGTAAGCAGGATTGTTTTTGTGCCAGAAGGAACACCTTCCTTGCCAAAACAATCCTGAAAGGCATTTTCCTCTTTCTATGTGTGTTGCACGATGCAGGAACACCCACGCTCCACCTATGGTACTCCTTCCCAGGGCAGAGTAACATAATGCACCAATTTGCACTGTGTTGTGTTACTCTGGATTTAGCAAACCGTGCAGGGCTTAAAAGTTGTGTCGCTCTTGCGCGCTGTTGCATGGCACAAGGGCAAACCTCCTACATAAATATGCCCCTGAATCTGCACAGCCATAATCCGAAACAGAGAGACATGGATCACAGCACAGCCGCATCCTGCCTTTCCAAAAGAATTAGCAGTGGATTAGAACCAAAAATAAATAAATATAGAAGACGCACTGGCTTAGCACGGCCACTTTATGAAAGACGCTCTAATAAAGATAAAAGTCAATGAAAGTGAAAGTTTCCAATTATACATAATGTAAGCATAGCAGGGCAACATAGCTAAATAAAATAAAGTAAAACATACCTTCAGGGCTAAAAACACCTCTTACAGACCAAAGTTAAACTTTTATTTTGCTGGTTGTTATGGTCTATGCCGGAGGAGGCAAAAGTCTCATCAGTAAGGACTGGGACGAGGTAGACAGATGAGAGCGCAATGGTAGTTAGCAGATATGATCCTCTATTTCCCTATGGTTGTCAGGGGCGGCTGGCATTAAAGGGCGAAAGGGGCGTTGCCCAGCCATGGGGGGGGGGGGGAACCTACGAGAAGCTTACTCAAAAAGCTAATGGTTGCTTACTTTTGACTAGATCTGCTTGTTGGTTTTTCTCCCTCTCCCCACGTGATGGCAGAGCAACTTGCTCTTTTATGAAGGATTTAGATTTTGTTTTGGTTCGGTAGGAGTACCTGACTACACATGTGCCGAGTGAGTGTGATGATTCTCGCCCTAAAGGCACAAACCGGGCCTGTGACATCACTGTGGAAGGCGTGGCGAGTTTTAGCGGCAATGCATAGGCTTGCTTTTGGGCGTATACTGCTCTGGCCCAGAGCGGGGTCTGAAGAGTTCCATTCATTTAATGGAAAAGGGTGCAGCAGACTCAGAGGGGCCAGGCAGAAGTGGATGGCTACCATGGAAAACCGGCCTCGCCTCCTCCAATAGTTGTGTGGCTTGTATTGGCTGATGAGGCCTGAGGGGTGGAGTTCTGAGTACAGCAGAATACAAAGAAAAAACTGGACCGTATGAGCTGCTCACACATGGACCTGGGAAATTTGAAACCTTGGAGTGAATGTTTCTCACAACAAGAGTCAAAGCTCGAAAACAAGCAAAGGGGCATCTTGGAATCCTGACAGCAGGTGGTGATACAGTCAGACCTAAAGGGACATTTAAATTTTTTCATTGCATGGTCTATTTTACACATGCAACCGATCATGTAGCTCATACAGCCCAGTTTTTTCTTTGTTTTCTGGGTCTCCTGGTCAAAATTACTACATATCCTAGTAAAAAAATTAAAAGAAAACTTGAACTTGCTGAGCTACTCTTGCATGGAAATGGGAAACCCTCTTGCAGAGAATCACTGTATCAGAGCACCCATGTTTCTTATATTCTTGCATGATTAGCTCATCCAGGCAAGGTGTTTGCTGTGCATTCTGGGACATGTAGACCTCTATATCTCATTACAGGACCAGGACTACAAGACTCACAGTGCAAAGCTAAAACCTGGACTGCATAAACTACTCAATTATTTTAGGCCAACCCTCACCTCGTTTTTGACTGTGAAGAATAAAGTGCATGTGTTCTCAAATTTGCTTGAAAATGCACCATTTGCCAACTAATTTTTCTAAATGTTCTCAAGGGATAGAAGCACCCTGAACACTCCTTAGGTCGTTCGGGCTAGCTCGCTATGCTCGCTTGCTGCGGAGTGTTCCACCACAAATGTTATGTCCACCACTTTCAAATGGCACCAGCCGCCACTGCTGGTTGTTAGTACACTGGCTAGTAGCATTTTACTTTACTACTTCGCTTTGTGCCTTCCACCTAACTTTCAGCTGAATGTTTTTCTCTCTGTACCCAATTGCTCACCCGTCTTCTATTTCCAAATCTTTAAGTACCCTCTCCTTCCAGTATATCTTTCTTAATCGCACATTCTGCATGCATTTCTATCAGGAATGTGTAATGTGGTGTAATCTTTCAAATAAAGCATCAGTAGATAGTTCCAAGACAGCAAGAGCAGTACGTTCCCGTCACTGGGCTTTCCCTCTTATTTTTGGTACCTGGTTCTTTAGTCCAGTTTGCTACAATTAAGTGAAGCGAAACTACAACTCACCTAATACAATATTTTATGAAACGAAAGCTTCAGCTCGGAAAGTAATGTATCCAGTGACAAGCAGCCTTTTGGAAACCCTGCCTCCAACATGTGCCTGAACAGCTTAAAAGTACTGAACGAGTTGGTGCAGAATTCATAGTGATGGAAATATGTTGCCGTCAGCCAACGGTTAACAGTTGCCTGTCTCACCCTGAGCTCAAGTGAAGGATTCTTGATCTGTCTCCAAATGTTCCACATTCAAATTTGGCCTTGTACGATTAGCCTGCGCCCCCAAATATCTTTACTCTATTACCGTGGTCTTTTGCCTTTCATACTAAATTACACTTATACTCTTTTTTGCTGACATATTTTACATTGGGCACATTTCCACCGGTCAAAGAATGGACATGCTTTGTACAGAATGCCCTAAAATTATTGAAATGCACACAAACCTACTTGCATGTGTAAATAAGCAAAAAAAATGTGCGACCCACTCCGCAAAACATGATAGATGTACTTGTGTCAAGAAGAGGAGTAAATCCCTTTATTGGACAGGAATATACACTCCCAAAATTAGTGGACAGACTTTTTCATGAAGAAGAGAAAAAAATGGGAAATTGAGGTGTGCAGCGCAGCAAGTCACCTTGCTGCACTGCAGTACATGACAAGTTAAGGGCAGGAATGTGCAGTATTTAAGTCAATACTGCGGATTTCTCTTCTTTCCCTTGCACTGGCACCATTTTGGCAGCCTAGCACCAACGCAGGCGCCCTTTCACCATGGTGCAAGGGCGCCAGCCTGCATGCAGGGCATTTTTTGTGCAGGAAGGGGCACCTTCCTGCACAAACATCCCTGGCAGGCCAATTCCACTTCCTATGTGTGCTGCAGAATGAGGAGGAAAGAAGGAGAAATAGCTATATTTCTCCTCTTTACGCCTCCCCTGGAAAGTTGCAAGTTTTTGAAGCATCCCCAGGTTTACAAGTTCTTGTAAATCTGGTCATGCGACGCGTCAAACTCCATTGGCGTTACATGGGAAATCCCATGCAGCACCCATAGAACACTTTCCCAGGTCAGCGTAACGCAACACAGCGATTTGCATTTGGTTACTCCAGATTTCTGGAGCTACTCAGAGCCACGCACAGTGGCTTTAAAAATCTGTCTTAAGGTTTGCATCGGTCTTGCATCACTTTGGATAGTGCAACACCAACAACCCCAAGTGTATTGGCACTGAAGAAGGATTCCTGTAGTCTGTGTCAGTGAGGCATGCCGACTTGCCTCTGCATGAAGGTAAATGGACATTTTCCAGGAATTGCTATCTTCACAGCTTTCATGGAACCTTCTTGGAAACCGTTCACACATCGCAACTTGCTGTACAGGCTGCAGTTCCTTTGGTAGTTCCAAGAAGTCTCTGGAATGATGGAAACCATTTCTGCAGCAGCCTCCCTGTAGTTAGAGACAAATTATTTTCTGATCTGAAGCATGGTGCAGTCTCCTATGCCTGTTACCCATATACTTAGCTAACACAAGGCACTTGTACGTAGAAGCAAACAAGTGGAGACTGGAGAGAAAGTGAGAGAGCATAACACACAAAGTGAGGTGGAACAGTTACAGGTATGGCTGTTTTCCATAAATAAAAAGGGCTCAAAAACGTTCAAAAATAAATATGAAGTCAGTGGAAGGATACGATTCATCCCATCAAAAAAACATTGTCCCTGGACACAAATCCGTTTCTGTACCAGGCTACAAGCAATCGTTTCTAAAGGAGGGTGTATTACCCAAGACTGTTAGTACGGTTATATGGCATTATATCCGATGAACACAATATTGAATTACGGCAATAACAGAAAAAAATATTTATTATCAAAATATTGTCATCTGACATATAACCAAGGAAACCACAAATAGCAATGACCAAAATATTGCAATAAACATGTCTAAAATAAGTAATGTTGATAATAATATTGATAAATAAAATACCATCAACTCGTTAAAGATATAGAAATTAAATATTATATATCCCACAAAACATATTGCCTAGAAAACATTTAATCTATCAACATTTTGCCAAAGATGTAGCTTTAAAATTTGAGTTACATAAGAGAGAGTGTTACGAATTTGGGTAGCAAACCGGAAAGGTTCTAGCTAATAAATTACGACGGAGGGAGTCCCAGAATAAGATTGGGGAAATTAAAGATCTGCGGGGGGAACTCCAGAAATCTAAGACAGGCATTTAGGGAATTCTATCAGGGACTCTATAGCAATGAAGAGCCCATACCTGCTGAAAGCTATTTGGAAGGGATAGAAAGGTCGGTATTGTTACAGTATAAAAAAGATTCTCTTGGTGCTGCAATTACCTGGGAAGAAGTAGAGCTGGCACTCTTGTCTCTCTCTCGCGGAAAGGCTATGGGTCCAGATCGAATTCCCCTTGAATTCTTTATTACCTTTCGTCATGCGCTCAAAGACGAATTGCTTGCTGTAATGCAGGGGGCTTTTGAAGGAACACCTCCAAACTCGTGGGCAAGGACCACGATTGTAGTATTTTAAAAAAAAGGAGACCCCCTTGAGCTTTCATCTTATCGCTCTATTTCTTTAATAAATTCAGACAGCAAGGTTTTCTCTAAAATTCATGTCTCCGGCTGGGGAAAGTTATAGCCCCTTTAGTTTCCGAGAGACAACATGGCTTTATTGGTGCGCGAAGCACAACGGACCACGTCAGACGGGTCATAGCATTATTTGATTGGGCCCAAGTAACAAGATCTCAGATGGGTTTGGCCCTTTTGGATGCCGATAAGGCGTTTGATAGGGTGTCATGGGACTTCTTATGGACAGTATTAATCTGGAAGGGCCTTGCGACTATATTTATTGAAGCGATTCGGGCTATATATAGGAATGCCTGGGCTACCATTAGGATTTTAGGTGAAGAGTCTGATGAATTTGTGGTTGGCAGGGGGACACGTCAGGGCTGTCCCTGCTCACCTATCTTATTTGCATTGTATTTGGAGCCTCTAATCTCCAAATTAGAGACAGACCCTCTGATAATTCTGGTTGCTTCCCCGATAGTGGCCCCTAGGGTTTTGGCATTTGCAGACGATCTGGCAGTAATATCGGCTGATATTAAAACTGCTTTGAATAGAATCGTAGTTAATACTAAGGCATTTGGTGCTGTCTCAGGCTATAAATTAAATCTGAGTAAAACTCAGGTTCTTCATTCAGAGGTGGGTCTCCCGCACCAGATGGAGATTGTGTCTGAGGCAGTCTATTTGGGTATTCGTATTACTCCAGATGTACGGAAAATAACTGAGATTAATATAGATCCGATTGTGGGCTCCTCGAATATGCTTCTACAAAAACTTAATAGGTTACATTTATCATTATATGGGCGGTCCAATGTATTGAAAATGGCAGTTCTTCCAAAATTCCTCTATTTATTTCGTGCCATACCCCTGGTATTTAGGAATGAATTATTATTAAGAAGACTGAGAGAATGTGCTCACGCTTTATGTGGGGATACAAGAGAACTAGGAGGGCAATTAAGTGGCTTAATTTACCTAGAGCACGTGGTGGGTGGGATGTGCCTAACTTTAGATTTTATTACTGGGCCTCTTTGCTGCAGCACCTGGGGGTCTTATTATCGGGGGAAGAAGTAATATTTGACCCTGCCAATTCACCGTCAATTTATAGGATGATTCTAGGTGAAAATGCTCGGCATTTCTTAGTCAGGTTTCAAGAGCCGAGCTATTATAAAAGGACTAGATACAAGGTCTTGGAGGCTGCTTTTTTGATTTGGAAAAATATATGCACTATGTATTAAATTCCCAAAATCTAATTTTTGACTCCTTTTAAATCTATAGGGGTCCTTCCCGGGATTTTCCAAGATGCGGTGTCCCGGCGGTGGGAGCAATCAGGGATCTGGGATATTGGGCATCTATATGATTCTGGACAGCGGTTGTCCTTCGTAGAGCTTCAGAATAAATTTAATTTGGGGAGGGACGATTTTTTAAGTATCTCCAGATACATAGCTTTTTGGATAGTGCTCGGGCTAAAGGCCTTTTTCAGGAAGGACGAAACAATCTTATTGGATTGATAACAGTTAAGTGTAAAATAGGCCAGATTTATAGATGTCTAATATCAGCTCAGCCAGATGATTTAGTGACTCATCAGGAAAACTGGAAAAGGAAACTTGCTGATGTTACGATAGATATGCAGTCGATGTTGGAAATGACTAATTCAGTTCTACTTGCGGGAAATTTGAGGAGTCAATTTTATATGTCCATTTTTAATTTGTATTATACCCCATCCAAAATGGCTAAATGGAGGACGGGAAGGGGGGGACAGGTGTCCTAGATGTAAGCTGTATGCCGCAGATTCTGTGCACATGTTTTTTACTTGTCCCTGATTGTCGGAATTCCTATCTGAGGTCCAATACTTTCTTAATGCTTCGTTAGGTATACATGTAAATTGACTCCAGAAGCTGTACTGTTCGGGGTAGTAACCCCTGATGATAATGTTGGGGCTCATGTGCCAGTATATCGTTTTTTTTTTAATCTGTATGTCTATTGTGAGACTGTGTATTACATCCAAATGGGTCGATCCGACTCCCCCTGCATTTGGTGAATGGAGAACTAGGATATTGGCTATATACCACTTAGAAACTGCATTGTATAGACTTAAACGACCGGATAGAAAAAGATTTGGATTGCAAATGTGGGAATTTATCAAAAAATGGTTTTGACTTGTTCCTTTTTTTTCCCAGTTGCTGGAAATGTCTAAGTTTTGGAATGTATCTCTTTGCTATTTTCTTGTATTCAATGCTTGTTCATGGATATACGAATAAAGAAATTTAAAAAAAAAGAAAACATTTAAATAATATATTATATCGTAAAATATTTGCAACCCGTGCAAATAACTAACATTTAAAAAACACATAAAATTAAACTACATTTAAAAACTATAAAATGAACTCTCAACATACATAAAATTGAAAACACACTAAAATAATAACACATATCAAAAACCTTATACTGCATAGGACTAGCCAAAACATAAATAATAATTATTAAAAATACAATCAAGACTAGACACATATAAATATTATATTACATATCATTAAACACCCCCACTCACATATATGTCACAAAAATACAACTTTATTGAGTATGCACCAAATAAGGATCAAACTGAAGAAAAAAAAATAATGTATAACTAACTTTTAGAAATAGAGTTTCTGGTTGGCTAGGGTATGCACCTAAGCCAGACAGAACCCACCATTCGAGCTGGGTAAAGGAGTTACACACCAAAGATAACCCCTGCTGACCCACTTGCTAGCTTGGCAGAGCAGTCAGGCTTATCTCAGAGGCAATTTGGAAAGTGTTTGCGCAACACACACACCAGTCACACAATAAGTACCCCACAAAAGAAACTCCACATGGTAGTATAAAAACACATCTTAATATACTGTATATAACACATAGACCACAATCGCATAAATCATAAATGACTTTCCCAACTAGGCAATTGTCATAGCATCACAGGTAGTGCACTAAAGTATATACTTATAAGTTGCACATGTCATAAAAACTTCATCACTATGCACACACGGTGGACCCTGAAATCATGCTAGTTATCCTCTCAAAACAAGGCAAAAACAACATGTGTCAACACATTCAGGGCATGTAATGCATCCGATAATGAGGAGAACACATGAATCATCACATGAGTGTGGACAATGCTAATTAGATCAGAGAAATACACATGAATAACCTAATAGCATCAGGGGTGTATAAATAACAACATTCTTCCCAGATCACATCAGTACGATCAAGGACCATGGACCCCGCCCTCCTATTAGCAGGGTTATGGTCAGTACTATGGTTTCATTGTAAAGGACGTGTTCAAGCCCAATGTGTTGGCCACAGGTGCTCCTGCATGCCTACTATATGAAATTCTGCAACTTTCCTCTTAACGGAGAGCAGGATGGGGACCTCTGTTGAGGGTTTCTCTGCGTTCTGTTCACCAATGCTCCAATGCCCCAGAAACAGGGTGTTCCCCAGAAATGGGATGTGGGTACACACACATTAAAAACAAAGCTGGGAGACCTAACTCGGTCCCCTGCGTCCTCACGGTGAGAGGCAGCTGCCCACAGACATGTGGCACAGCTGCCAAAATAAATGTGGCAGGGTCTGGCCACTCCTCTTGGTTGAATGGGAGCAGCGGGACTGCTGTGCTCCCCGACAGCCCACCAACTCACTGTGGCCGCTTCTGGTCCGCTTGGTGCAACTGTGTCCAGGCTCTGAGGTTGCACTGACCAGTTGGATGGGTGTGCTGCTTCGTAGTCAGCTGAGGTGGCACCTTGGCAGTGCTCCTTCCAGGGGGAGAGGGCCTCACTAGGGAGATTCCCACCAGCCAGTGGCCAACCAATAAACATAGGGGAAAACAGTCTGAGCTGGTTCCCGTGCAGCTGTATTTTGTGGTCTCCCTTACAGAAGGGGGGTACGTTTGAGTGAAAAAACATAAGCAGCTTCCAGGAAAGGGTGACATGCTCTCCTAGCTCATTCCACAGGATCCTCCCACCAATCCCTAGGAGGAGGGGAAGGGCTGCACTTCAGGTTGGGCACAACATACAGTGCTCCATGCAGGTCCCGGTAACCAAGGGGACCAGGGAGTATTCAACACTTGCTAAAAAGTACCAACAAAAAGGGGACTTCAACAGCACTCACCACACACCTCTTTTCAAAGGAATAAAGGTCATTCCAGTCCTTGATCTGTGCAAAACAGAAGCAGAAGTGATTTAGGATCTTGGTGTTTTAGGTACATTACTTATACCACAGTTTCTCATTGTAGTATTTGTTTCAGAGTCCCTGAGCTCAGTACAAACCAGTTCTGTACTCCCTGGTCCAGCTTGACCACAGGGGGTGGAAAAACAGCCTATTAAGATGCTGGAGAAAACTCCTCCCACCACTATAGATGCAGATAGGTCTATTCAGCCTGGCTATGAGTCACCCTGGTGAGGCAGGACACACCTCAACCCCCCCCCTCTTATGACTGTTTTAGCAAATGCACATCCTCAGCTCCTGTCACTACAAAACCAGGTGGTGAATACACAAACAAGCAGAGGCACACAGAATGGTAAAGCAAGAAAATGCCCACTTTCTAATAGTGGCAATTCTAAACACACAATTTAAGAACCACTTTCACTAAAAGGAAAGTTATTGAATTCCGATTTCAGAGAGCCTAAACTCCATTTCTCTACCTTGTCTCAATAGAAAGTTACACTTGTAAGATGTCACTTAGCAGCTCCCATGTACCTATGGGACAGACAGCCTTTCAACAGTGATAAACGTAATGCACAGTATTTGACTACCAAACCAATTAGAGACAAGGTATTTGCACAGCCTATCACGCTTGCGTTGTTGTTAGCGCTTTAACATTTTAATAGATCCCTGGTTTGTATTTTCTTTATGTTTATTTTATTTTTTTCCCTGGTTTTAAATTGGGATTCGGTTAGGCATTCTCCCTCCCCCTCACTGCATATAATTGGAATTTCACCGCCGTTTTGGTGGGTCCGGGTTTCGAGGGTTGCTTAGGTTGGGCGCCATCTTGGCTTGGGCATTGTTTTCCTCCGGCGGGCGCCATTTTGAGCGTGATTACGCTCGCTTTGCCTCGCGGGACGCCTACATAAGGCGGTTTCTCCATCGCGCACTGCCAGACAAGGTATTTGCACAGCCTATCACGCTTGCGTTGTTGTTAGCGCTTTAACATTTTAATAGATCCCTGGTTTGTATTTTCTTTATGTTTATTTTATTTTTTTCCCTGGTTTTAAATTGGGATTCGGTTAGGCATTCTCCCTCCCCCTCACTGCATATAATTGGAATTTCACCACCGTTTTGGTGGGTCCGGGTTTCGAGGGTTGCTTAGGTTGGGCGCCATCTTGGCTTGGGCATTGTTTTCCTCCGGCGGGCGCCATCTTGAGCGTGATTACGCTCGCTTTGCCTCGCGGGACACCTACTTAAGGCGGTTTCTCCATCGCGCACTGCCAGACAAGGTATTTGCACAGCCTATCACGCCTGCGTTGTTGTTAGCGCTTTAACATTTTAATAGATCCCTGGTTTGTATTTTCTTTATGTTTATTTTATTTTTTTCCCTGGTTTTAAATTGGGATTCGGTTAGGCATTCTCCCTCCCCCTCACTGCATATAATTGGAATTTCACCGCCGTTTTGGTGGGTCCGTGTTTCGAGGGTTGCTTAGGTTGGGCGCCATCTTGGCTTGGTCATTGTTTTCCTCCGGCGGGCGCCATTTTGAGCGTGATTACGCTCGCTTTGCCTCGCGGGACGCCTACTTAAAGTTGCCCTCTTCCGCGCAGCGGGATCGCGCAGCGGGACGCCGTCGCTTAGCCGGAGTCGTGCCAGAGTCCTGCCCGTCTGCGCCCGTCCGCGCTTAGGACGCACGGGACGCAGCGGGTTGCTCGGTGTGCACTTTCTGTTAATGTGCCGCGATGATCGTATATACCAACGATACGTTGCGGACCATTGGCCTGTCCACTCTTATTTGTGATCAGGTAAATATCCACCCCTTAAGCGGCCCATATTCGTGTGCCTGTAAAAGATGGTCCCTTGCCGCTCCGGCCCATACCCGGCAGAAACCGTCTTCTCTTGGTACCAGAAGTGAAGGTTCGGAGCGTACTCTTCGAATATTTAGCTTGAATGTTAGGTCCCTGGTGCAACACCACCAAGACATCTTGGAGCTTTTGCAGGATGAGTCCCCTGATGTATTCGCCATCACTGAAACCTGGCTGCAGGAGGATGATGCAGCTATTATCAATCTGGCGTTTCCCCCTGAATATTCAATCTTCACGCTTAATCGATCTACTAGAGGAGGGGGCATTGCCCTTGCTGTCAAATCTAGTTTCCCCTGCAGCTGGAATGTTCTAAGTATTGCCGGGTGCGAAAGTGCCTCCTTTAAGATCAGGATCAGCCCTCAATTTTCGATTTCGGGGATGGTGGTATATCGACCTCCAGGCAACGATGCTTTCCCCGACGCCGTAAGTTCCCTGGTTTGCGGCTGTGCCAATTTTTCGATCTTGGGAGATCTTAATCTCCACTTTGATAATCAGAGTTCCTCGGCGGTCTCAACTTTCCTAGCGGATCTCGAGGCCCTTCAGTTGGTTCAAAAAGTAGCACAATCTACCCATATAGGGGGCCATATACTGGACCCCTTTTTTACGAATCTAACTGAAGCCATAGTTTCCTCCATTTTACCTGTAGGATGGACTGACCATTTCCTTGTGGATATTCGGGCCCCTTTGCCTGATAGTCCCTCTACTCCTTTGGTTAGATCAGTTCCTAGAAGGCACTGGAGTAAACTTAGGCTAGAGGACCTGCATCATCTTTTGGCCATCGATCCTCTAGGATCCCTGGATGACGCGAAAACGGGCTATGACCGGTTTTGTCAATGGCTGACCAGGGCGCTTGACTCTTTGATCCCTATTACCACTAGTAAATTGAGCCCAGAAGGTCGAATCCCTGGTATGACAGCGCTCTACGTGCGTTGAAGGGGAATTGTAGGCGGGCTGAGAGAGAATGGCGGAGGTCTTATGACGCGGCTAAGAAAGCGGTGTATTTGGCCTCCGTGAAGATCTATCATCGTGCCATCTGCAGAGCTCGTGCTGCGTTTTATTCTTTGGAATTCCGCAACAGCAAGAATCCATCTAAAACCATATTCAAGGCTCTTAAAGACCTCCTGTCAAAAAGAATTTCTTCCCCGGTTATAGCCTCTATTTCTCATTGTGAGGCTTTGGCATCTTTCTTCTTGGAAAAAGTGCAGGGCATTTATCAGGCCTTTCGTTGCACGGGGTCTTCCCCGGAGCCGTTTGACATCACTCCCGCCTCTCATTCGTTGGATGCTTTTCCTCTGCTCCTCCCTGAGGTCTTTGATAAATTGGCCCAGAAGGTCAAATCTGGATCTCCTCTGGACCCGGTAAGATCTGCCCTTTTTAGGGATCAGTTTTTTGTGGGTAGGTCTACGATCTGCTCTTTGATTAACATCTCGCTGACTACGGGCATCGTTCCGGCTAAATGGAAGTGTGCAGTAGTCTCTCCTATCCTGAAGAAACCATCTTTGGATCCTCTAAGGTTGGAGAGCTACCGGCCCATCTCTCTGCTTCCGTGGCCGGAAAAATTGGTGGAGGCCCATGTCAACCAGGCTCTTGCAGACCATCTCACCCGTGCTAACATTTTGGATGCTACCCAGAACGGGTTCCGGGCTGGGCATAGCATGGAGAGAGCCCTCCTTGCCATGGTTGAACATTTGCGTTCGGTACTGGATGGGGGACAGACGGCGGCGCTAGTATTATTAGATCTGAGCGCCGCCTTTGATACTGTCTCTCATCGCATCCTTCTACATCGCTTGGAGGAGATTGGCATTGGTGGTTCCGTTCCTTTCTTGCCGACCGGTCTTTCTGCGTTGCTATACCACCGTATCAGTCCAAATTCCATCCCCTGGACCTAGGGGTACCACAGGGTTCCTCGCTGAGTCCCACGTTATTCAATCTTTACGTGAGACGGCTGGCTGATGTCGCCAAACAGTGGGGCATGCATATGGTATCATATGCGGACGACACTCAGCTGGCGGTTACCATCAGTGGGGACGCGGACGTGGATGCCCCTCGGTTCCAGAATGGTCTGAGAGCGGTGGCTAGCTGGTTGAACGCTAACTCTCTCCAGCTCAACGCAAAGAAAACTGAGGTTATGGTGGTAGAGAGGGGTAAGGAACTCTGGGGGGAGAGATGGTGGCCTCCGGAACTTGGGCCGCCTCCTACTCCGTTTGCGGAGTTGAGAAATCTAGGAGTGTGGTTGGACTCCTCTTTGAGCTTCGTTGGGCATACCAAGAAAACTGCAGCATGCTGTTTTGGGGTCCTTCGGGGTTTAAGACCGATCCTGAAGTTCTTCGACCCCCCTACCAGGCAGCTGGTGGTTCAGGCAAGTCATATCCCGTCTGGACTATGCCACTGCGCTCCTGTTAGGGACAAACCAGGCAGAAATCATCCGCCTTCAGCGGGTTCAAAATGCTGCAGCAAGAGCTGTAGTTGGCCTGCCTAGATCTTGCTCGGTCTCAAGTACTCTTCGATCGCTACACTGGTTGCCGGTCAAGTCTAGAATCCATTTTAAAGTTCTGTGCCTTGCCTTTAAGATTATGAGGGGAATAGCCCCCCAGATTCTTTCGAGTCTTCTAACCTGTTACACTCCGACCCGTTCTTTAAGATCAATGGGTCAAGCGCTGGCTGTAGTTCCGAGATTTAAGCTCAGTCGAGTTGGCGGTCAAGCGTTCCGGGTAAAAGCAGCGGTGCTTTGGAACTCACTTCCGCTTGAGATTCGCGTGTTGGATGACCTCTTTCTGTTTCGGAAAGCTATTAAAACCTTCTTGTTCTAAATTTTGCTCCCCTTTCTCTTTTCGACCCCCTTTCTTATTTTTTCTGTGTTAGGTGTGTTTTACCGGTCATGCGCCAGGACACCCCTTAGCTGGGGCAGCTGTGCGCAATATAAAAGCTCCTAACATAACATAACATAACATAACATATATGACAGGAATGCAGAGCGCAAGCGGCTGTCAGACTTCAACAATGGCTGACTCGCCCTCTGCACATGCGTGGGAGCTGGCAGCAGTGCATTTAGGCAAGCTGCTCTCGAGAAAGAATGCTCCGTGTTCCAGTTTTCGGGACTTTGATTCTCCTTCCGTGTAATTCACCTGGCGTCCGGGTCAAGCCTCTCTCTCTCCCGTTAGGTTTTTCCTATCGCGGCATCCTCGCCGTTGATCTCCTCGATTCCTGCAATTCTTCCACACTGATCTCCTTGAACTCTGTGACTGCTCATTGAATTCCTCGATTCCTGCAATTCAAAGACTCCTGATAGAAACCCTTAGCGCGGTAGGCTTTGACTAGCCTGAAAGTCAAAGTATTATGTTTCCTTTGCTGCAGACTTCAGTTCCTTGTCCACCCCCTGAAAACAAGAAAGAAAAGCTTTAAACTGATATAGAAATATAATTAGTTGATTCAGTTCTTCATGATATGTTTTATGTTATTGAATTTACCTATCTAAATTGGGCTCCACGCAGATCAAAATTTGATTTTTTCTTGACTTCTTGTTCATTCCTAATTCTTGAAAATAAGGATATAATGCCATACCTGCAATCAAGGAAATTATGTTATATTAAAATACGTATGGACCAGTGCACATAATACTAATTTGTGGGTTTCATTATTACAGTCAATTAATAAATGACAAACAAACAAATTACGCCTGTTCCTTAAATGTATTCCTTGCATTTATATGTCTTGTCCAGGTTTTTTCTATACTCCACACTCCTCTAAGCTCCATACTTACCCTGGGAAATAGAAAAACTCAGAAGAAGGGAAATGATCAGGTATATACATGCACTAGACTAGAGAATAGAAATATTCATGGCTGTACACTAATGGTACACTTACCAATGTTCTCTGTTATGTTTTACAGTGACCTTATCTCAGATTGAGGTGCCACGTGGACCCGTCGAGTGCTCTTTTTCCTGTTTTCTTCCCTTCTTCCCCGGGATCTTATTTGCACTTTGACCAAGTTGGGTGCATTTGATGACCAGGTGAAGTTGAGAATTTATCATAATTTGCATCACGTTCCTGTGGAAACGTAAGTAGCCTGACAATATACACCAGTACATGTCCTACCTTTCACATACACTGCACCCTGCCCATTGCGTACCTTGGGCCTACCTGAGGGATGTCTTACATGTAAGAAAAGAGAAGGTTAGGTCCTGCAAGTTGGTGCACTTGCCAGGTCAACAAGGCAGTTTAAAACTGCATACGCAGACACTGCAGTGGGAGGTCTGAGATATTTACAGGGCTACTCTTCTGGGTGACATAACCAGTACTACAAGCCCACTAGACACTTTTGATTTACAGGTCTTGGCACACTCAGTGCACTTTACTAGAGACTTACCAGTAAATCAAATATGCCAATCATGGATAACCAATCATAATCACAATTTACACAGCGAGCATATACACTTTAGCACTGCTCAGCAGTGGTAAAGTGCCCAGAGTCCTAAACCCAACAAAAACAGGGTCAGAAAAATAGGAGGCACAAGGCAAAATGTTTGGGGATAAACCTTCAAAAAGGGCCAGGTCTAATAGTAACAAATAACATTTAACTTAAAAATGAATAACCTATAGCACCCTTACATAATTAGCACACCACTCTGAAAAGAGCACACAAATCAGTTACATTTTACACCAAAATAATTCACAAATAGAAAAAGATGACATTTTGCGAGATTGAGTACCCACAATCCAAGCAGCAGGGAGGAAATTTATGGTTTGAACTTCTGCTGTAACCAACAGCAGTAAGTCATTAAAAGCGTTGACGTATGTTTCAGTGGACCATACTTAATTTTTCTTCCACCTTCATCAGGACCATACATTCAAAAGAAGATTTCCAAATGAAATGAAATGGTGATGATATTGGTTCCTTTATGCCCTAAAATTTACATACACTTTTTGTTTTTGTAGCATTTCACTAATTTATGCCCGAGATCCTAACTAGCGCCGTGCAACATATTATTCACTACTAAAGAAAATTAAAATTGAAAACAACTACTATCCTAAAAATATAATATCGATTTTGGCAGCACATGTTACAAGCACTCAAAATCTACCCACACACAGCCATAAAAAGGCTGCTATTACCATTTTAACCAATGCATTTGGAGAAACTTCCAAAAAATCTAAAATAAGTATAGAACAGGCAACACAAACTGTTTGTCTTTGAAATTAAAAACACTAGTTGCCCTAGCCTACATTCCAATCACAGAACTAGCTAATCACTAAAACATACTAATAAAATCCCAATACTACCAAAGATATTAATACAGTCCTCTCATGGATTACTTTGAGGACACTTGGGTTGGCAGGCTGCACAGTTCTGGCGACAGAAACAAACCAAAGTGCCAAAACCATGGTGGAATGTATGTGACTCTGTCAGAGCTATATGATTTAAAACCAGCAATGTAAAAGAAGGATGACACATTGCCTTCCAAGCTACATAACACACAACTACCCTATCTTATTCAGATTCTTAGCACTCCTACACACAGATCAATGCTACCAAAACGATGAATAGAACAATCAGTTAGCCAAATCAAACAATAAATGTCAAAAAGGACTAAAGAGATGTAAACAATTTTACAATTTAAAGTAGAACTCTTTGTACACAACAAAGGATTACACTACCTCAGAAAAAGATAGTTAAAACAATACTATAACTTAACTATACAACTCTCAGGCAATAGAATCCAACACAAACTAACTACAACTAAATAAAATAATGTTTTAATAACTTTTTTCAAACATATCCTTATTCATCGGTCTATTAATAAATATCTAAAATAAAATACAAGGAGACTGACAAATAAAATATGAAATAAAAAATATTAAAAATTATTTCCCAACAGATCTGAAAAACTACATATTATTTGATCACAATACTCTAAAAACTTGTCCTAACATATAAACAAAGTATTGCATAACATAAATCAATAAATATTGCAACAATTGTATTCCCACTCCAAAATAAATGTGTTTTTTGTTTTATTTACAGTTTTATATACCGCAAACTTGACCCAAATCGGGTATCAGAGCACTTTACATAGCGCCAGTTGCATTACATGAGGATACATTTTTCTTAGGCACGGGGAGATTAAGTGATTTGCCCAGAATCTCAGGATGTTCAGCGTCATTGCGGAGACTCAAACCCAGTTCCCCAGATTCGAGGTCGACCGCCCTAGCTGTTAGGCCAACTCCTCTCCCCAATTAAAAACAAATCCAAAAATTAGTAAAAATACGCCCCCAAAAAATGCAAAACATTATTCTCCCAAAAATCTATTCAAATAAATATACCATAATTCTTAGAAACAATAAACACCAAAAAATGAAATAACGAAATTCTCCAGGAAAGTTAAAAAAATACAATAAAAAAAATAAGGTTGATTATTCTAACCAAAAAACAATTCCTTTTAAAAACATGCATCCCATAGGAAAAAACCTGTAGAGCCACCAAAAACTTACAATATAAAAAGAACATACCCACCTGTAACTAGGTTGCCACAACGATGGACAGAGGAACAAGAAACTGACAAAGAAACCTTTCCCCCTTCCCTATCTCTGTATCCTCTCCTCTGTTTTCAGCCAATATCGGCAGTGCGGGATGTGGACTATGCCTTTAAGGGACTTCCACTGAGGGGCCCGTTTCCCGATCATGTGACCAGGTCACATGATCCAATTGTCTTGAAGAAGGAAGATGAGGAAGAAGGTTGGCGCTAGCGTTCCATTCCAGAGGCCAGCGCGGAAGAAGATGATCCGGAGGAAGAGTGCGGAAGTGACAGAGCCTCCTTCATCTCAGCGGGACTGAAGAAGGTGACGGAACCACAAGGAGATGAGGGGACGATGCTGGAACCAGAGTTCCAGAAGACCGCTGCCGGGACAGACTTAGAGAGGGAGCCGGACACTGTTCGGCATCGTGCAGACGCCAACCAGGAGGGATGTGGCTAAACAAAGTACGGTGCCGGTTGGGGACCACTTGGCGAAAGGGAGCTAGAGCTCTCAAGACGGTTTGGAAGAAGGGAGGTGAGCGAGCAAGCCGCTTGGTGTGACTTTGGCGTAGCTGTGCGTAACCAAGGCCACAGTATCAAAAAAAGAAACACAAACACTGGTGCTGGTATTCGGTGAAAACTCCCTTCACGCCCTTCCTCTAGTCACTTTAAGGACCCCTGAACCACGTCCTTACATTATTTTTTTTGTTCTATTTATTTTTATTTGGTCATAATTCCTCCGGAGCCTGACGACAACGGGAGAATGAAAATGAAAACGCCACTCTCTGAGGGAAGACGGCTGCTTCATACATAAAGGGCATGAGAAGACCATCCCTAGAAGGAGAAGGAGAAAGAGAAACTAAAGCTTGATTTGCAGTTGTGCTTACAATAAACCACCTAAGCCTTTACAAGCACGTCTCTGTCTTGCTTCTCCACCGCGCCACACGTGGTGTCAGAAGTGGGATTTCTCCTCCATAGACTGATAGTATGGAGAACCTCATCCAGCAGTTGATTTGTGGCCAAGAGAAGCTAGAGTGGGCTTTGGAAAAACAAATGATGTCCGCCCAAGCCGACAGAGACATGTTCAAAGACACTATGAGTAACCAGGTGGAGTGTATACAGCAAGTGGAGGTATATCAATTGCAGTTGACTACACAGCTACAAACCTGCCCAGGGACTGGTCCTAACATGTCCTTACAAAAGTATCTTCCAGGAGAGGATCCCGAAGCCTGCCTCTTAAACTGTGAGAGGGCAGCAAGGGCACAGATGTCGGAAGCAAAGTGACTGTTGTTCCTGGGTCCTCTCGTCACCGGAGAAGCGCAAGCCGCTTATCAAGTGGCCAATGCAAATGGAAACACTCCCTACAGCAAGATAAAGGGTATCATCCTAGACCACTTAGGAATGGATTCCTAGGCCTATCAAGTCTGGTTTAGAAAGCAGCGGGGTGCCCCAGGTGACAATCCGAAGACCTTATATTTTAAACTGAAGGCCGCAGCCGATAAGTGGCTTAAACAACAGGAAAACACTAAGGAAGAGATCATGTTGTTGATTTATCTGGAACAGTATCTCGAGGCATACCCCTTCTCCACACAGGGGAGGTTGAAACAAAATACCCACTTAACGGGTGAGCAAGCAGTGGAAATGGCCACCACCTTCTACCAGGCCCAACCACGTTCCATACTACGGGACACTGAAAAGACCACACGCCCCTCTGGTCCCCCCAGCACGGCTGAAAGAAAACCACAGAGACCCATACCCAAGCCTGTTCGGGCCCTCAAGCATCGTCCTGACCCTCTCCCCATGAAGGGACCCCAATGTTTTGAGTGTGGGGAATGGGGCCACATCGCCAGGGTCTGTCCCCACAAAAAACCCCAAGAAGAACCTATAAACATTAGTTGTATACCTCGCTCAATCCTCTACACTGAAGAACTAGTGCCTTGTTCCTATGTAAGTGTACAGGTGAAGGGGATGACAGTCCGAGCTTTACTAGATTCCGGCTTTCACCAGTCGGTTATACTCCAGTCACTGGTAGATCCCTCAACTACTCCTACAGGGGACACCATACCTATTAGTTGCGTACATGAGGATGTATGTATCTATCCGTTAGTAAAGTTACCCATCTCCCTACCGAACGGTCAAGTACTACAGGCTAGACTTGGTGTGTTACTGTCTCTTCCAGAACAGTTGATAATAGGACTGGATAACCCAATGTTTCTCCCCCTACTTAGGAATAGAATACATCCCCTTAAGACCCAGACCTCCATTCACCAGGCCTTACTCACTCAGGCCCCCTGACTCTCTGATAGAAGTTTCAGGTTCAACCAAGCACATGACCCTACCTTACAAGCCACTTGGGCCCACACTAGACAGACCAGTTTTGTACCGAACCCCATGCACTCCCACCTACTTGCAGAGTTAGGGGAGCGCAAAAGACAACACAAATAGTGTTACAGCATTTCTATTGGCCAGGCGTCTTTTCTCATGTCACCAGATACTGTGAGGAATGTGAGGTGTGCCAAAAGAACAACCCTTATAAACAACTATTTGTCCCCCTACAGCCACTTCCGATCATTGGAAAACCATTCGAGAGAATAGGCATGGATCTTCTTGGCCCCTTACCACGATTTAAGAAGGGCAACCACTACGCCCTAGTCATGGTAGACTACACTACTCGCTATTTCGAGGCTTTTCCAGTACGAGCTCCCACAACTACCAATATCAGTGACAAATTATTAGAACTGTTTTCCCGGGTTGGTTTCCCGAAGGAAATCCTCACAGACCAAGGAATCCCCTTTGTTTCTAAACTAATGTCACAAATCTGTAAATCTCTTGATATTTCCCACATTAAAACATCCGTATATCATCCACAAACCGACAGTTTGTGTGAACGGTTTAACGCTACTCTTAAACTAACATTTAAAAAATGCTGGCTGTTGAAGGTAAGAGTGGGACATGCGTCGCCCTCTGGCACTGTATGTCATCAGAAGCCAGGCCCAAACCATTTTGGGCTGTTCCCCTTTTGAACTCCTTTATGGTAGAAAACCACAAAGTCTGTTAGAGTTAACCAAGGAGGTGTGGGAACAGGAAAAACAAGAAGAAACCAAGTCAATCCTTGACTATACCCAAGCCTTACGCACCCGCTTACACAAGTTACGAGAGTTCACCGATGCCAACCTGGAGCAAGCACAAACCAAACAGCCTATGATAAAGAAAACAAATGGACACACCTATAAGTGGGTGATTGGGTCTTGGTCCTCATGCCATCCACCCTGCCTAAAGTCAGTTCTGAGTGGAAAGGACCGTGCAACATCACAAAAACAATTGATGTAACATCCTACCACTTACAAATCACACCCCAAAGGACATAAATCTGTCACATTAATCGCTTTAAAAAATGGCTAGGCCCGCTTTCAAAGAACATTCACTCCATTATCCCCATAAGTGAAAATGACACCACTCTAAACCAACTGGTAGTCAATGACGGGCTCTCGCCAGAGCAGAAAAAAACCCTGTTCCCTTCTGCTACCTTATTTTCCGACCTTCCTGGGAAAACCACCTTAGTGGAACACTCTATCCCCACTCTGCCGGGGAACACTGTGAGACAAAGACCGTATCGCATACCTGCCGCCTGCAGAAGGGCGATAAGAAAGGAGGTTGAAAATATGCTTGCTAGGGAAGTAATAAGGCCTTCCCAAAGCAATTGGTCCTCACCAATCGTATAAGTGCCAAAACAGGATGGTTCCGTTCGGTTTTGTATAGACTTCAGGGCTGTCAATGCAATTTCCAAGTGTGACTCATACCCCCTTCCTCGCGTGGATGAGCTTATTGAAAGACTGGGCGATGCCCAATACATTATGACCCTGGAACTCACAAAGGGATACTGGCAGGTGCCCCTCAGACCACAAAACCAAGAAAAAACTGCCTTCTCTACACCCACAGGCCTGTATGAGTTTACTGTCTTGCCTTTTGGTCTTCACAGAGCACCTGCCACATTCCAGAGGTTGATGAATAGAGTAATGTCAGATCACCAAACATATTCATCTGCCTATCTTGGCGACATTGTCATATACAGGCTCACATGGGAGCACCATCTTCATCATTGTCACCAGATCCTCCAGGCTCTTTAGTCGGCGGGATCACACATCAATGCAAAAAAATCAAGAGCCTGGTTTCAGAAAGTGAAGTATTTAGGGTATCTCCTTGGAAATGGCCACATAGAACCCCAACAAGAAAAGGTAAAAGCTATTATAAATACATCTTTCCCTACCACAAAAAAAGAAGTTAGGATTTTCTCCTTGGCTATAACTGGAGATTTATACTAGGCCTGGGAGGTGAACTTCACTCTGTTCACTGAGTTTTTGGTGTTGTCTGCACTCCGCTGAGCTCGGAGAGTGCAGAAAACTCCGCTTCGCGATGTGCAGCAGGATTTTTCCCTGCCCACGATTGCGAGCGGTAAGTTTGCGATCGCCAATGGTAAGTTTCTACCTGAGCAGCAGGAATACCAGCACAAACTGCAGTTCGAACTGCACTCCGCTACTCGTGGAACTTCGCTGAGTTTATTTGAAACTTTGCGGAGTTCCGCGTAGCAAAACTCCACGAACTTCGACCAGGGTTAATTTATACCCTAATACTCGGAAATAGCCATGCCCTTAACTGATCTATTGAAAAAGGAGACCAAGACAAGAGACCTTCTACGTCCTACACCACAGGCTATAGAAGCTTTCCAAAACTTAAAAACGGCTAGCACAACGAGTCCCATTCTGAGATCCCCTGATTTTTCTAAACCCTTCCTTCTCCAGACGGATGCCTCTGAAAATGGCCTGGGAGCGGTTGTGTCACAGGCATCAGATGATGACACTGAGCATCCCATTTTGTTTATCAGCCGCAAGCTCTACACCGATGCCCCATTATAGAGAAGGAGTGTCTTGCGATTAAGTGGGCTGTGGACAAAACTCCGATACCACCTCAAGGGTTCCCACTTCCTTTTGTATACCGTTCACACCCCCTTGCTCTGGATGATTCAGAATAAGGGGAACAATCCCCGGGTGTTGCGTTGGTTCCTCTCCCTTCAACCTTTTTCCTTTGAGGTCAGGCATCGCAAGGGCCCTGACAATGGAAACTCAGACTTCCTCTCACACATTCCCCTGTTCCCCAATCAGGAACAGATTGGGGTAGGGGTGTGTAACGAGGTGCCACAACGGCAGACAGAGGAACAAGAAACTGATGGAGGAACCTTTCCCCCTTAACTATTTCCGTATCCTCTCCTTTGTTTTCAGCCAACATCTGCAGTGCGGTATGTGGACTATGCCTTTAAGGGACTCACGCTGTGGGACCCGTTTTCCGATCATGTGACCAGGTCACATGATCCAATCGTCTCGAAGAAGGAAGATGCGTAAGAAGGTTGGCGTTCTACTCCAGAGGCCAGCACTAGAGAAGGTGATCCAGAAGAAGAGTGCGGAAGTGACAGAGCCTCCATCATCTCACCGGGACCGAAGAAGGTGATGGAACCAGGAGACTTGAGGACGAGACTGGAACCAGAGTTCCAGAAGACCGCTGGCGGGACGGACCTAGAGAGGGAGACAGACCCTGTTCGACATCGTGCAGATGCCAGCCACGTTCCAGGAGAGACGTGGCTAAACATGGTACGGGGCCAGTTGGGGACCGCTTGGGGAAAGGGAGCTAGAGCTCTCAAGACGTGTCAGGAGGAGGGAGGTGATCGAGCAAGCCGCTTGTTGTGACTTTGGCATAACTACGCGTAACCAAGGCCACAGTATTAAAAAATAGAAACGCAAGCACTGGTGCTGGTATTGGGTGAAACCTCCCTTCACGCCCTTTCCCTAATCACTTTAAGGACCCCTGAACCACGTCCTTACGTTATTTTGTTGTTCTATTTAATTTTATTTGGTCATAATCCCTCCGGAGGCTGATGACAACGGGAGGAGGAAAACGAAAACGCCACTCTCTGAGGGAAGAGAGGGAAGACGGCTGCTTCATTCGTAAAGGAAGTGAGAAGACGACCCCAATAATGAGAAAGGGAAACTAAAGCTTGATTTGCAGTTATGCTTACAATAAACCACCTAAGCCTTTACAAGGGAGTCTCTGTCTTGCTTCTGCAACGCTCCACACCACTCACACAAAACATGCACACCAAATATATTTCAAGGATTACATCATTACATATAATACATTATCAACATAAGTACAGTTACTATTAATACTATCTAAACAACAAAAATGATTCAAAATACTACCGCAATGCCATACGTTACTGCAAACACTCACACTAAACATATCAAACACTACAAACAAACACAGTAGACAACAATAGAAATGCCTATTTACAACCCCCTGCCTCACAAATAGCCTAAAAATAAAGTGAAATAAGTTTTACTTTATAACTTGAGCAGAAGCAGGGAACCTCGAACACCAAGAATCAAAACTGACGAACAATGATGTTAATAGAATGCAAAACACATGTAGCAGTAAAAACAAATGGCAGCCCAGTAGATGAAAAAATATGTTTTATGTGACGTCATCAGCAGTGGATTTTGGTCGCGTGAGTTATAGTTACCTGAACTAACTATAAAGGGGGAATTTCATTGTTTTTTTACGAGTTAAATGTCCAGCTAACTATAACATGTGTGAAACCTATGGTTTTTTAAGTGATATATACATAGATATATATCCACACAAGAACCTCTGACATGGAGCCCCCCTGCTCTTCAGGGCGGCCTCTTACGGTGGGCACGGAGGAGCCCGTCAAATCATCACACCAATGAAGCAACCAGAGAGGCCCAATACTGAAGAAAGAGGCTTTATTCGGGGTCGTGCGGCATTTTAAAAGCTTCCCATACTCCAACATGTTTCGGCGAGTGAGCCTTGATCACGTCATCAGTGATGTCATTTCAGATGTCATCAGTGATGTCATCAGTGATGTCCCTGACCATGTCATGAGTGATGTAATATGTGACGTCATCAGCAGTGCATTGCGGGGCGCGAGTTATAGTTAGCTGAACTAACTATAACGGGGGAATTTCTAGGGTTTTGTACGAGGGAAATGTCCAGCTAACTATAACGCCCCTGAAACCTATGTTTTTTTTAGTGAATTTCTAAGGTTTTTTAAATGCCAATTCCTAACTATAACACCCCTAAAACCTATGTTTTTTCAGTGAATTTCAAATGTTTTTTAAATGCTAATTCCTAACTATTTCAGGCCTGAAACCTATGGTTTTTTCAGTGAATTTCAAAGGCTTTGTAAATGACAATTTTGATTGTGTTAATTGTTATACTGATTTTTTTGATACTGATTTACAGTATTTTTAAAACTATTTATTTTTAGATATATTTTTTTTTAATTACATTATAATTACATTATACATTACAATACAAAATATACTTTCTCAGAATGAATTACTTTAGTTTAAATACTTGGCCAATAGGCAACAGACTTTTAAGTACAGTAGTTACAGTTGTTGCAATGGGCAACACAATTTCAAACACAAAGCAACATTGAGCTCAATGTGAATTTCTAGGGAAATGCAATTAGTTACTTTATGGATTACTTTTCTAACCACAGGACTGGATCCTAGATTCAGTCCTTGGACATCTTCTGTAAACAGTTGAGTAAAAGCTTTTTGGTTACAGTAGTCATTTTTAAGGAATATTATTGTATTTTAAAAGTTGACACTTAGAATTTTTTTCACATAGAATCACCAATGTTATCCTATGGCAGAAAATTCACTTAGCAGGTAGTAGTGTGATCATTACTTTTTCTTACTCAGTGGTGGATCCTGGATCCAGCACTGGCCAACCTCCTGTAAACAGTTGAAAGAATGTGTTGAAGTCATACAGACGATTTTTTAGGAATATTTTTAGTTTGTGAAAATAGACACTTAGAAACTTTTCTTGTGAAAACCACACAATGAATTCCTATGGAAGGGAATACAAGTTACTGGTAAGTACGCTTAGAATTACTTTTCAGGGTCAGTGCTGGGCTAAAAGATGCAGCCCTGGGTTCTCTCCTGATAACAGGTGAGTAAATCGGAATTCGTAGTTCGGCTGATTTTAGAGGAATATTTGTACGTTTCAAAAATGGACCCTGAAAATTTTCTGGTGAAAACCACACAATGGATTCCTATGGAAGGAAATACAAGTTACTGGTAAGTATGCTTAGAATTACTCTTCCGGGTCAGTGCTGGGCTAAAAGATGCAGCCCTGGGTTCTCTCCTGATAACAGGTGAGGAAATCAGAATTCGTAGTTCGGCTGATTTTAAAGGAATATTTGTACGTTTCAAAAATGGACACTGAAAATTTTCTGGTGAAAACCACTATGGAAGGAAATACAAGTTACTGGTAAGTACGCTTAGAATTACTCTTCCGGGTCAGTGCTGGGCTAAAAGATGCAGCCCTGGGTTCTCTCCTGATAACAGGTGAGTAAATCGGAATTCGTAGTTCGGCTGATTTTAGAGGAATATTTGTATGTTTCAAAAATGGACACTGAAAATTTTCTGGTGAAAACCACACAATGGATTCCTATGGAAGGAAATACAAGTTACTGGTAAGTACGCTTAGAATTACTCTTCCGGGTCAGTGCTGAGCTAAAAGATGCAGCCCTGGGTTCTCTCCTGATAACAGGTGAGTAAATCGGAATTCGTAGTTCGGCTGATTTTAGAGGAATATTTGTAGAATGGTACAGGAAGGGGGAGGGGCCTGAGGTGACATGTGCAAACACGCCCTGTGGCGCGTTTTAAGTTGGGGAATTAATTCCTCTTCAATCCTGCGGTCCCCTGGGGGCCAACTAGCCCACCAGGTACCTCCAGTATGCGTCAGGGAGCTGCGTTGCAGATCGGTGTTCAGAGGCCACGCCCCTTTTTACAACACTCTGCAATGCAGCTCCGTGGCGATTTCTGGAGGTACCTGGTGGGCT
Organism: Triturus cristatus; assembly: GCF_964204655.1. Lineage (NCBI taxonomy): Eukaryota > Metazoa > Chordata > Amphibia > Caudata > Salamandridae > Triturus > Triturus cristatus. The sequence goes on from NC_140590.1 coordinate 216,203,719, forward strand.
AGTTGGCCCCTAGGGGACCTCTGGATTGAAGAGGAATTAATTCCCTAAATTAAAACGCGCCACAGGGCGTATTTGCACACATATCACCTCAGGCCCCGCCCCCTACCTTCACCACTGTGCAAACGCGCCCTGTGGCGTGTTTTAAATTGGGCGATTAAGTCCCCTTGAATCCTGAGGTCCCCTGGCGACCAACTTGCCCACCAGGTACCTCCAGTATGCTCCAGGGAGCTGCATTGCAGAGAGGTGTTCAGAGGCCACGCCCCTTTTTACAACACTCTGCAATGCAGCTCCCGGGCCATTGATATATATGTACTTTTAACTCTAATTTTCTCAGGAACTACTGAACCGATTCACACCATTTATGCAAAAGGCACGAGTCTGAACGGAGGACTACCTCTTTGCCAAATTTGGTGTAATTCCGTTCAGCAGTTCGGGCTGTAGCTGCGACAACAGGTCCTATGGGAAATTGCATGGGGAAAACGCGTTTTTTTGACCCCCCTTTTTTCTCGGCCCCCGCTTGACGAATCACCGCGAAACTTTCAGGGTAGGAGCGGAGCGCAGCTGGACAAAAAGTTTGGAAAATTTCGTGAAGATTCGTCAATCGGCGCCAAAGATATTCCCAATAGAATGTTTTGGATTTCCTATGGAAAATAGGTCCTAACTATAACTATCTTCTGGCGACCGCCAGTAGATAATACATATATATATACACACATATATATATATGACATAAATGCGAAGGAAAAAATGTTTAAATGCAATGCACTTGTAAAAAAGCATATGTGAAGAAACAAATGCACAACATGGAAAAGAAACTATATGAAAAACATTGCATGAATAACGTGCAGAACAAAGTGTTTCTTATTATTAAGAAATATATAGCCATGTACTCAAAAGAAGAAAAATTTATTTTTGTATCTTAATATTGCATATGTGTAACAAATTATCAAAACGTGCATGCAACTAATATTTTAAAATGTGTTAATAAAATATGCATTAAACTAAATATAACTGGTTTTACCTGAAAAACAAAAAACACATCATACTCAACTACTACAATAAAAAACAGCTTCAGATTTCTAAGCAAACACAAACACAGCTCAAATATCCATCTAAACCAAACACAAACTAAATACTATGCACTTAGAAACTTAGAATCCAATACATTTACAAAAAACATACACATACTAAATATAAATAACATATTAATTCAACTCCAGCAAAAAACAACTCTTTGAACATGTTGGATCTTAAAGGGGTAAGCGTTGGACCTCGCCCTCTCCTGTGGTTACCCTCAAACTCTTTGCCTTCACTCCTCTTTATTTGCTGGATTAATTGGTGTTGGCTTTAGGACACTGTATAATTTACCACTGCTAACTAGTGCTAAAATGCTTGCGTGTTCCCTAAAACATGGCAAAACTGGCCTACACCTAACTTGGAGATTTAATGTACTTGCAAGACCCTAGTATATGGAACTACATGAACCAAGGGATTGTAAATTAAGTGGTACTAAATGAACTGCAGGACTTCCTGTGTCACCTACTAAATAATCCCTTTAAAACATGTCTCAGGCCAGCCATTGAAGTCTGTAGTGCAGTTTTAAGCTGCCATTTTAACCTGGCAAAATAAACCTTTTGGCAGGCCTAAACCTTCCTTTTTATCACATATAACTTACCCCTAATGTAGGCCCTAAGGGCTCATAGGGCAGGGTGCCTTGCATTGAAAAGTAGGACATGTGGGTTTAAGTTTTACCTGTCCTAGGAGCTAAAAACTCCTAAAGTTGTTTTCACTACTATAAAGACTGGTTTACCTTATTACATTTGATAAGTGCTAACTTTGGGTAATGGGGGTGGAGCTTGCCTGGCTCTAAGATGACCGCACTTTAGAAGCGCTCCGCAAGCCCAGCATTAAATCCTCAATGATCTTGCTTCCCTAGACTTAGAATACCCTCAAAAGCCACTCAAAGGCACTGTGCAGTATGGTCGGAGGAGTTTCAGCCAGTTTATCAAATAAATTGGAGACGCAGTGAGTTAGGAGAAGGACTCTGCGCTGAGCCTTTGGAGCGGCCTATGTTTCAGCAGGGATGCGGCTTGCACCCTTCCTTGCTGTGAAGTGTCCGTGTGCCGCTGGTGGAGTCGAAGGTGCGACTCCAAGTTCCCCCATGACGAAGCTCCCGTTTCGCAGGGGGCCCTACCCTGGGAGCTACTCATGCCTATACCTGTGGTGCCCCCTGCATGCACACCTGATTACTGTGGGCCAGGAACCGATGCTACACTGACACTAAACACCAGCAGACTTTTGGAGAAACTGTGGGAATATCGAGGTGAAAAAATAAGGTAGGCGTTGGATATTTGGGTCTGCTGGGCCTGTTGCACTCCTACCTGTCCAAGCTGAGCTGATATCTGCTATGCCCTAGGCTGACACAGGTGAGGAGGTGCGCTGGAGACCCGAGCAGGGCATTGTTGAGTGACTGAGCCACACTAGATCGATTACAGTAGTGCCTCCGTTTGAGAGCATGTGAGCTACACCCAGGTGGGGTAAGAACACTGCCATGCAGATTTGTCCCTAGCACCCACACCGCAGTTGGCACTGTATTTGTGTGATGCTCAAAGGAGACTAAGTTGACTGCAGTAGAAAGGACTTGCTGCACAGAAGGCTCCCACGCAAGTGATATCCACCGCAATCCTAGCCGCACCTGTTGATCTGAAGGCTGTTTCCGCAAGCCCCCATGTAGTATGCAGTGATATTGCTCAGTTGAGGTGCAGAGTATGTTGAGTGCCCGAAACTGATGAGGCTGCTGTGAACCTATTCACCCATTCTGAGTCTCTACGTAGTGAGAGGGGTGACAAGGCCCAAGGGAAATAGTGTAGAAACAGACCTCCATTAACTGGGCATGATGGTGTTGTGTCCCCCCATTTGAAACAACACAACTTGCCACTGCCTGATGACCAGGCCTCTTGTGTGCAGCTTAGCCCATGCAGTCAGCATAATGGACCTCTGCTAATTTCTTAAGCCCTACAACTGGGACAAAGTTCAATTGTGTTGACACACACCGGGCACCCTGCTATTAAGTCACTGCTGCGGTACGCTGACAGGCACACAGTCGGTGTGGAGCCTCGACCTTCTTCCTCCCTCCCAAAATTGCAGCTCACCCACAGTGGGAGAAACTTACATAACCTTACAATTGGGAGAACCGAAAATTCACAGTCTGAACTACAATTTGAGCCACGCAGGATGCCCAGGCAACAGGATGTGGATAAAAACGCTTCTGAATCCGGCTTTAAAACTGATGATTCTTACGCAGACTCTGATCTAAAACAAATCCTAGCTGCCATGGAATATATGCAAAAACAACAGTTGATGGACAGAATGCAGAACAATGTCATACATTCACCCCAGTACAGAGATCTTGGCCTAAATCCATCGTTTTTTTGCTGACCATGCCGTTCCAGTTTGAACCCAGCCATATGCAAATCAGGCTTGAACCTGTGCCTCATGGGTACAGTCCAGCCCGAACTACCAAGCCAGGTCCTCCCAGTACTAGAAACAAGCATCCTAGGACCGGTTTCGGGGTTTCACCCCTCTTCAGCCAGGAAAGCTTGATTCCAGTGGCATGGAGATCACGGGACCCACGTCTGGGCATACCCTTCCCACTCGGGGTGACAAATGCCAAAACAACAGTTGATGGACAGAATGCAGAATAAGGTCATACATTCACCCCAGTACAGAGATCTGGGCCTAAATCCATAGTTTTTTTGCTCACCATGCCGTTCCAGTTTGAACCCAGCCATATGCAAATCAGTCTTGACCCTGTGCCTCATGGGTACAGTCCAGCCCGAACTGCCAAGCCAGGTCCTCCCTGGACTGGAAACAAGCAACCTAGGACCGGTTTCGGGGTTTCACCCCTCTTCAGCCAGGATAGCTTGATTCCAGTGGCACAAAGAATGATGATGGATTAAACTCAGATCAGTTGACTGGGGGTGAGCGTTTGATTTGCTCAAATGCTCCGTCCACCATCCCCATTGGTATCGCTTTGTTCGCCCCAAGTTGGCAGGGTATGCCCAGACATGGGTCCCTTGCTCACTTTGCCACTGGATTCAAGATAGCCTGGCTGATGAGGGTTATGAACCTGAAACCGGTCCCAGGATGCTTTTTTCCGGTCCTGGGAGGACATGGCTTGGCAGGTCGGGCTGGACTGTTCCCATGAGGCACAGGGTCAGACTGGTTTGCATATGGCCATGTTTGAACTGGGGTGGTGGAGTGAGCTAAAGAATGATGATGGATTAAACCCAGATCAGTTGACAGGGGGTGAGCGTTTGATTTGCTCAAACGCTCCATCCATCATCCCCTTTGGTATCGCTTTGTTCGCCCCAATTTGGCAGGGTATGCCCAGACATGGGTCCCTTGCTCACTTTGCCACTGGATTCAAGATAGCCTGGCTGATGAGAATTAGGAACCCGAAACTGGTCCCAGGATGCTTGTTTCCGGTCCAGGGAAGACATGGCTTGGTAGTTCGGGCTGGACTGTTCCCATGAGGCAAAGGGCCAGAATGATTTGCATATGGCCATGTCTGAACTGGGGTGGTGGAGAGAGCTAAAGAATGATGATGGATTAAACCCACATCAGTTGACTGGGGGTGAGTGCTTGATTTGCTCAAACGCTCCGTACCTCATCCCCTTTGGTATCGCTTTGTTCGCCCCAAGTTCGCAGGGTATGCCCAGACGTGGGTCCCTTGCTCACTTTGCCACTGGATTCAAGATAGCCTGGCTGATGAGGGTTATGAACCCAAAATCGGTCCAAGGATGCTTGTTTCCGGTCCAGGGAAGACATGGCTTGGCGGTTCGGGCTGGACTGTTCCCATGAGGCACAGGGTCAGACTGATTTGCATATGGCAATGTCTGAACTGGGGTGGTGGACTGAGCTAAAGAATGATGATGGATTAAACCCAGATCAGTTGACTGGGGGTGTTTGATTTGCTCAAACGCTCTGTCCATCATCCCCTTTGGTATCGCTTTGTTTGCCTCAAGTTGGCAGGGTATGCCCAGACATGGGTCCCTTGCTCAATGTGGGCCATATGTAGGTAATTTCTACTTACCGATTCCTAAGTACTGAATTTTGCCGATTCGGTATTTAAGAATCGGTAAATAGAATGTAGGTAAACAATCGGTATATTTTACAGATTCGGCAATATTCGTTATTACCGATTCGTTATTTACCGAATCGGTAATAAGGAATACCTTCCCATTCATTCCTATGGGCCTGGATGCCCATAGGAATGAATTGGAATCCATTCACTATTACCGATTCGGTAAATACCGATTCGGTAAGAGGGGAGCATATTCAAGGGTGGCAGGGTGTCACATTGACACCCTGTTGCACCCCTGAATCGTGCATGTGTGCACATGTGGCTCACATACATGCCCTAAGGGAAAGTATGTCTGCCACATGGCACTTTTAAAAAAGCACAAAATTGCTTTTTAGAAGGTATTCGGTTTTTACCACCAACTTGCAGTTGGTGGTAAATAACGAATCCTTAAACCAAAAATACACTCACTTGAGTGCTCCCTACATAGGATTTAAGGATTCAGTAACTTACCGATTCCTTAAATTAAGGACTCGCTATTTTACCGATTCCTTAAAATAACGAATCAGTAAATTACCAAATCCTTAAATCCAGCCTCCTACATCGCAAAGGGCTAAATACTGGTCGGTAACACGAAATTTACGGATTTTCGGCTGTTACCGACAGGTATTAGCCCACCTACATATGGCCCTTTGCCACTGGATTCAAGATAGCCTGGCTGATGAGGGTTATGAACCCGAAACCAGTCCCAGGATGCTTGTTTCCGGTCCAGGGAAGACATGGCTTGGCAGTTCGGGCTGGACTGTTCCCATGAGGCACAGGGTCAGACTGATTTGCATACGTCCATGTCTGAACTGGGGTGGTGGAGTGAGCTAAAGAATGATGATGGATTAAACCCAGATCAGTTCACTGGGGGTGAGTGTTTGAATTGCTCAAACGCTCCGTCCATCATCCCTTTTGGTATCGCTTTGTTCGCCATGGAATATAGCTTGACTAAAATAGATGGGAAAATCAGCACTTTTTCCTTCCGAATGGACAGGATGTCAGAGCGGCTGGATAAGCATACGGAAAGGCTGGACTCGATGGAAAAAAGGCTCTCTGACACGGAATACGCCCAAAACTCTAGTTCGCTTTCATATACAAAAATTGATAAATTGCTGTGCACTGTGCAGGCCAAGGCCGATGATTTGGAGGTGCGCTTAAGGCGCAATAACATAAGGATCGTGGGACTAGCAGAGTCAACTAATATCCCAAACATGGAACTTTTTGTTGAACAGCTCCTTGTCACACTTCTGGGCTGAGACATATTTTGAAACTTGTTCATTGGCCGGTGCAGGCATGGCCCCGCGCCCTGTCATTGCAAAGCTCCTTAACTATAGAGATCGAGATGCTGCTCTTTGTAGAACCAGAGAACTACGGATACTGCGCATCAAGGGCATGGACCTTACCCTCTATCCAGATTTTACGTAACCGGTGCAGGAAGCTTGTTGTTAGTTCATGCCAGTAAAGAGGAAGCTTCGCAACCTCCATCAGGATTACAATATGATATATCCTGAAAAACTGCGAATACAAGTAGACGGAAAATTGCATATATTTACCAATCCAAGATAGGCGCTGAAGTTCCTAAAATAGAGTGAAGGTGATAGACCTCAGAAGGGATCCCCAAGATCTCCCACTTCCGTGGGAGAGGATGCTATAGACTTGGAAGATCAATGAAGACCAAATGTTAACACTATCTGCTTCTGAGTGGTTGTAGGACCCTCAGCCAAGATACCCCAACAAACCCAGTTTAATATGGACATGGTAAGGTCTAAGGAAATTGAGACTCTTACCACCAAGGCTATGTGCTCCTGTAATATTAGCATCTCTGTGGGCCCAATGATAGAAACAGAGTATTATATCAGCCTGTCAAAGAAATGGATCCCCAAGGACACTTTACTGTACAAAGTGAGTAGCTGATTCGCTCCTGGGTTTAGGGTAGCACGGTGCCCCCTTCCCTTCATTTTTTACTATACGGGGAGATGCTGATGGCTTAGAGAAGTCCGGCGGGGTGGGAGATGAGTTTGGGGAAGGCAGAATGGACATGATCCATCACATAATATGGAAAGCGTACTATACTTTATTCCTTTAGGTGCAGCCAGGTTACAGACGAGGTTCAATGGCGGCAACATCTGCCTTAGTGTATTACCCACAGTGTGCATACAAAGTTGTTTTGCTTACCACCATAGTTATGGTATTCTTTAATGTGAGGGGGTGGGCAAAATATCGACTATGCCATGTTGGGGTATGCATAGCGTTGGTGGGGAGGGTTTGGAAGTAGATTTTCCAATCAAATTAGATGGGTATGTGATACTAAGTTTTGGCTGGTGATGCATTACACAAGTGGTACATAATTCAGACTTTGCAGATAAAATGGTTTTGACAGAGGCAGAACAGAACACACACAACAGAGTTAGATTCCTGCCATGGAACGTACACGGCCTAAATGATTATAGGAACGTACGCAAAGTTGTAACATACTTAAAAAGGCACCATGTTGGAGTAGCACTAATGCAAGAGACACATTTGACCTCTTATAGTAGAATTCTCACAAAAAGACAATTAAGAGCCATCACTGTGCTGTTGCGTTTACTTTACATGCCAGAGGTGTCCTCAGGTCGGTTAACTTGAAATCAGGGATTACATTGCAGGAAGTCAAAGTAGATCCAAATGGTAGCTTTGTTATCACTAGATGTCACAAAGAAGGGCTAAATGTGGATCTAGTTTATATATATGGACCCAACCACAATAACCCACAGTTCTACAAATAACTCAGCTCATGTCTACTCAAAGGCACAGATCTTCCACAAATTTAATTGTATTTAGGCGACCGTTCCAGCAGTCCTCCACACCACCCGTCCAGTGCTTTGGACACAATAGCATACATTACAGACCAATTAGGCTTGATAGATGTCTGGAGACAGTGTTCCCCCAGCACCTCAGGGTTCACTCACTACTCTGCCGCTCACGATATACATACTAGAATAGATTTCTGGCTAATATCTAGGAGCTATATAGTTCACGGATATCACTGGACGACAAAGCAATAAAAGAGTTCTTCGAACATATCCAAATGTCATGGCTCACCAATACATAAGGGGAACACCTTATGTCTCTTCTTGATCCTGGAGAAATTCGGCTTGCACTTAAGACAATGCTGGTTGGGGGATGCACCTGGTTTAGATGGCCTTATGCTGGCTTGTTATAAAGAATTCCAGAAATTGCTTATACAAAATCTAGACACTCTATATGAAAATGGTCGAGGCCGATTTGATGCCCAAATCCATGAGAGAAGCATTGTTCATTACTCTCCTGCAACCTGGGAAACCTCCAGAAAAATTTTCTTCCTACAGACCCTTATCCCTACTAAACGACGATACCAAGCTCTTTGCAAAATATTAGCCAATCATCTTGCCCTATTGGTCCCATTGGGGGTTGGTCTGGAGCAAGTTGGCTTTGTTCCAGGACGGTGCATAACCTACATTCTCAGAACCATCTTTGGGACCATCCAGAGAGTTAACCTAGATGTTCGGGCTGTGGCAGTCTTTTTAGACTCTGAAAAGGCGTTTGCCTCAGTAGAGTGGTCATTTATGAAGGCTGTGCTTCACCGCATTGGGGTTGGAGAGGTCTTTCTCAGGTTATTTTGCAGTTTTATGTAAGGACCCAGTAGCCAGGATTAGAATGGGTAATATAGTCACCTCTCCTATAGCTGTCTCGAGAGGTACCCGGCAGGGGTGTCCCTTATCTCCCCTTCTAAATTCCCTGGTGGCAGAACCCCTGGCCTGTGCCTTGAGGGAATGCCATGGAAATAGGGGGGTTGCACTTCCCTGGTTACCATTTAATCATCACAGCATATGCTGACGACATGCTTCTTCATGTCCGACACACTGAGACACCATACCCCTCTATTCACTGAGTCGGGTTGTTTTGGGCAGCTATCAGGCCTCAGGGTTAATTGTGCAAAATCCATAATTTTCCCCCCGACTCCATCCATGGCTCCAGTGAAATTGGACATCCCACTGCAATGGATCACAGATTCTATACGTTATTTAGGAACACAAAGTTACACTGGATCAGGTTACCTCTCCCATTGGTCAGACAAATCTGTCTTATGTAAATGGTCGTCCTCCCCATATTCTTGTTCCTCTTTCAGAATATCCCGATGCTACTTCCAAATTATATATTTGATACTCTTTGTTCATTGCTGAATAAATTGGCGTGGGCCGGTACGCAGACGAGGGTTAAATGGGAAACTCTCATCCTGCCATACTCTATGGGCGGTGTAAATGCACCAGATCTCCAGTTATACTATAGAACAGGACAGAGCTCACGTGCACATGCCTTGATACACAGACCGAAGGGCTTACCGCACCTACATATTGAGAGAGATGCCACTGACCCAGATATTCTCCCCCAGGTGCTCTTTAGAACCCCAGTTAGGCAACATGGTATCCTTGACTATTTAAACTCAACACTACATGCTTGGTGAAACTTGCTGAAGAGACCAACAGGAGCTCTGTTGTATTCCTCACTCACCCCGCTAGAATGGTGCTCCTAGTTTCTGATGGGGAGAGAAAGGGACGTTTCCCAAACATTGCGAAAACTTGGTATATCTAAGATTGGCGACCGCTCTCATGACGAGGTGGTACACTAGTGGGAAGACATATTGGAGGAGGGACACAAACCCTTAACCATTGCCCAATATCAATACTTCAGAGCTCGGCATGCATTACACGACCTCTAAGGCAAAGATGTGCAGGAACCATTAGAGATGCCAACACTTTCTTATATTATACGCTCTACCACACCCGCTAAGCTGGTAACTAGAATTTACAGCCTTGCACAAGAATCCAGGAGACCACACTTAATGAAAGCAGAAAGACCTAGATATGATGATTGATGACAATGGCTGGCAGTATTGCTGCAAAGCGAAACAGCACATCTCTCTTAATAGTAGACACAGACTAATTCACTTTAAAATATATTTATAGAGTGTATTACACACCTGAGAGACTATGCAGATACAGATTCCGTGATTCAGCGGTTTGTCATTGCTGCACAGAACAGGAAGCTGGGTTCTGCACATAGCCTGGTATTGCCCTAAAATGTTTGATTTCTGGGGGAAGATCTTTCATACTGCGAATGAGATTACGTGTCTCCCCCTTACACCTGATCCGTTTCTCACTTTTTTGGGACATGACAAGGGGGTCAACAAAGAAGATTTAGATTTATTAAAGAAGTTACATGCGACAATTTATTGTTCCCCGAACGGTGTTTACATGACGATGGGCCCAAATGTGGTCAGCTCTAAACAGTGTCTGTCCAAAGATGCGCCCCTCCCTGTTAAGTTTAAGGATGTGCCACCCACATTGTGGGCAACAGGTGACACGGATGTAAGACTCTTGAACATTCCTCCAATTTCCATTAAAATTAAAGACAATGCTATTTTGCCTCGTATTCCCCAGTATAAAATACCAAAAGCCAGGGAGCGAACTCTGTTGCAGATTATACAGAACCTCATTCATTCAGGAGTTGTTGAAGAGACGACTGTTAATGTGTGTAATAGGTAATAGCCCTATTTTTCCCATCCTTAAGAGGGCACCTACAGGCTCCACTGATGATCACCCCGTTGTTTATCGTTTTGTGATTGACTTGCGCAAAGTTAATAGGATTGAAGTTCCTCAGTTCCTAGTGGTCCCTGACATTACCGCCCTTCTGACGATGATTCCTTCCTCTGCTAGATTCTTTTCTGTCATTAATCTGAAAAATGTATTCTTTAGTACTCTGATCCATCCAGACAGCAGGCACTTGTTTACACTAGCTGGAAGAAGCTTTAGATTCTGTTGAGTTCCTCAGGGCGATACTGAGAACCCTAGTATACATAGCCAAGCCTTGAAAGCCCACTTGGACTCCCTCACACTTCCCTCAGGTAATGTATTGCTCCAATATGCAGAAGACCTTCTCATCGCTTCCGACACTGAAAAGGGTTGCAAAGACAGTACGGTAAAATTGTTGCTGCGTTTAGCACACCACGAACATAAAATGTCACTTTCCTAATTTCAATTTTGTCGACAGGAAGTCGAGTCCTTCCACTGCCCAAGACAGAAACAGCCACTGCAGGCCAACACAGCAAAGCACTCAGCAAAGTTGTAGTTCCTCCTCACAGCTCCTCCAGCTCTTCTTCATGGCAGTCTTCTTGATCCAAAAGAGTTCTAAAATTCAGGAGTTTGGGCTCCACTTTTTATAGCCCAAAATCCTTTGCCATCTCAGGTAGAGAGTGTCTGTGCCCAGCCAGAACCAGCTCTGCCCTCTCTGGTGTGACTTCCTGGCAGGTGGTGGAGACGGCATTGTCAGAGGCAGACCATATCCATTCAGGTGAAAGGAATTCTCCCCCCTACTCTAAATGCAGCCCAGGACAATTCAGCCCTTTCCTGACCCTACCTAGACTATCTGGAGCCACTGCTTCTACCCATCCCCTGTCATCCAAAACCCAGACAGTCAATCCACAAACCCAGCAGAGGCCTGCTGGATGGTTGAGCAAGAAATTACCTGCTTTCTAAAAGTGGTATTTTCAAACGCAGAATGTAAAAATCACCTTCACTAAAAGATGCAGCTTTAGAATCTGAGTTCAGGTATACAAAACTTTATTTTTCTACCTAGTTCCCAGGGCCAGTTATGTTTATACGATGTTATAACTTTGTCCTGAGGGAACAGGTAGCCTTGCAATATTGCAAAACAAAATTGGCAGTAATTCACTATCAGGATATGCCACACACACCAGGGCATGTCCTACCTTTCACATACACTGTACATTACGCCTACCTTAGGGGTGACTGACATGTAAGAAGAGGGAATGTTAGGGCCTGGCATTTGGGTGTACTTGCCAAGTCAACATGGCAGTACCAGACTGCACACAGGCTCTGCAATGGCAGGCCAGAGTTACATTTACGGGCTGTTCATGTGTGTGGCACAATCCAGTGCTGCAGCCCACTTACAGCACTCAGTGCACTTTACTAGGACTGACACATTAATCAAATAGGCCAATCATGGAAACGCCAATCCATAACACATTTTACCACAGGAGCACTTGCACTTTAAAACTGATCAGCAGTGAGAAAAATGCACAAAGACACCAAGCCAGCAAAACCAGAGTCAAAACCAGGAGGTCAGAAAGCAAAAACTCAGGGAAAACACACCAAAAGATGTCAAGTCTAACAGTGTGCATGATACATAATCCTAGAAAGGGTACCCCTACACCACCTGGTCATTTTGCACCCCCCACTTTCCCTTTTGAGGTCCTCCAGTTGGTTCTATGACATAATTTCGACAGACAGAAAATCGACCTACAAATATATCGCCACAAAAATATCGATGTCAAGAATATCGACATCCTATCTACAACATGGTAAGTACAAAAATATCGAAAATTAAATATCGATGTCAAAAATATCGTTATTAAAAATATCGTTTTTCTTTTACTTTAAAAATATATGTAAAATAAACCAAATTATACTTAGAAATTAAATAAACATAATTAAATATATTTTACAATATTTAAAATGTATAATTAATATATATAATTTAATAAAACTTTAATTAAACATATACATATAATATATAATATATATACTTACTTAATAATTAATTTTAATAATAATTTCTGTAACGTATAAATTATTAAATGTTTTTAAAAATTACCAATACATCTATACACATAAAACAATAACATTAATAAATATTTATTAATTACATATAGCAAATAATAATCAATATTTTTAATGTGAATATTTTTTATTATGAATGATATATTACAATAGCAAAAATAATACAAAACATATTAAATATCAGACACAATAAAACTACTAGTCCAACTCCAACAAAAACAACAGTAAGGAAAATGTTGGATACCGTAGGGGTAAAAATTACTATTCCAACTCCAAAGAGTGCAACAGTAGGGAAAGCGTTGGATAGCATAGGGTTAAAATTACTATTCCAACTCCAGAGAGTGCAATAGTAGGGAAAGCGTTGGATAGCGTAAAGGTAAAAATTACTATTCCCACTCCAGAGAGTGCAACAGTAGGGAAAACGTTGGATAGCGTAGGGGTAAAAATTACTATTCCAACTCCAAAGAGTGCAACAGTAGGGAATGCGTTGGATAGCGTATTGGTAAAAATTAATATTCCAACTCTAGAGAGTGCAATAGTAGGGAAAGCGTTGGATAGCGTAAGGGTAAAAATTACTATTCACATTCCAGAGAGTGCAACAGTAGGGAAAGTGTTGGATAGCGTAGGGAAAAAAATTACTATTCCAACTACAGAGAATGCAACAGTAGTGAAAACGCTGGATAGTTTAGGAGTAAAAATTACAATTCCCACTCCAATGAGTGCAAAAGTAGGGAAAACATTGCATAGCATAGGGGTAAAAATTACTATTCCCACACCAGAGAGTGCAACAGCAGTGAAAACGCTGGATAGCGTAGGGGTACAAATTACTATTCCCACTCCAGTAAGTGAAACAGTAGGGAAAGCGCTGGATAGTGTAGAGGTAAAAATTACTATTCCAACTCCAGAGAGTGCAACAGTAGGGAAAGCGTTGGATAGCGTAGGGGTACAAATTACTATGCCCACTCCAGTAAGTGAAACAGTAGGGAAAGCGCTGGATTGCGTAGGGGTAAAAATTACTATTCCAACTCCAAAGAGTGCAACAGTAGGGAAAGCGTTGGATAGCGTAGGGGTAAAAATTACTATTCCAACTCCAGAGAGTGCAATAGTAGGGAAAGCGTTGGATAGCGTAAGGGTAAAAATTACTATTCCCACTCCAGAGAGTGCAACAGTAGGGAAAGTATTGGATAGCATAGGGAAAAAAAATACTATTCCAACTCCAGAGAGTGTTATGTTATGTTATGTTATGTTACAGCGTTCTTTTATAGCGCACGGCTACTCGAAAAGAGTGTCCCGGCGCTTTCCACCTGCATCTCAGAATAAAAATAACACAACACAGCAAAAGAATGAGAAAAAGAACTGAAACTGAAGCAATAAGAACAGCCTAAAGATTAAAAAGCCAGGTCTTCAGGCTCTTCCTGAACTGGAACAAATTGACAGTGCTGCGCAGCGAAAGAGGAAGCGAGTTCCACAGCTGTGGGGCTTTGCAGCTGAAAGAGCGCCCTCCCGTGCGGGCCTTCCTCACCCGAGGGACCACCGCTTTGTAAAGGGATTCCGAGCGCAAGGAGCGGACTGGTCGATAGAAGGCTAGTCTCCGCCGCAGGTATCCAGCCCCTGATCCAAACAGGGCTTTGTGCATCAGAGTCAGGGATTTAAACTGGATCCGCTTCCGGACAGGCAGCCAATGTAGCGCCTGAAGCAGCCCGGAAGCTCGGGCTCGTCTACGCAGGCCAAAGATAGCCCGGGCGGCAGAGTTCTGTACCACCTGTAGGCGCTGAACTAGGTAATCAGGGAGGCCAAGGAAGAGGGCATTAGCATAATCAAGCCTCGAACCGACGAGAGCCTGCACAGTAATACGCCTGTGCTCCTCAGACAGCAGGGGCAGGAATTTACGGAGCATTTTCAAAATTCCATAACAGGTGCCAGCCAGACCCAGAATGTGTGTTCGCAGCGATAGCTGGTTGTCCAGCTTGACACCCAGGTTTTTAGCCACCAAGGAAGACTGTGCAGGAGGGCTCATGTCGGACGGCCACCAATGCTTCCACTCCGGATCGACACCGCAACCAAAAAACAGAACCTCGGACTTGCTCGAGTTGGCCCTTAGACTGTTCCGTTGGAACCAGTCAAAGACCAATGTAAGACAGTCCCGAATTCTCCCTCCATCAAACTCCTGGTCTTTCCCGCATGTGAAGAGGAGTTGCGTGTCGTCGGCGTAAGAGATGATCTGGGCCCCATATGCTTCCACCAAGGCCGCCAAAGGGGACATAAAGATGTTAAACAACGTGGGGCTCAACACAGATCCCTGTGGAACCCCAACTCCCAATGGCGGCATCTCGGCAGAGCTCTGGGAAACCCAGACCGTCTGGCGGCGGCCTTCAAGGAAGGATGTAAACCACCTGAGCGCCGTCCCCCTAAGGCCGATGTCATAAAGCCTCGCTAAGAGCGCCCTGTGGGGGACGGTGTCGAAGGCCGCCGATAGATCTAACATGACCAGCATCGCCCTCCCGCCGACATCAAGAGTCTCCCTGATGATCTCAGTGACCTCTAGCAATGCCGTTTCCGTACTAAAATTAGGACGGAAACCGGAATGAGATGGATGGAGCAGATTGTTAGCTTCCAGAAAGCGCGACAGGACACCGTGGACGTGTTTTTCCGTGATCTTCGTGAGGGCCGGAAGAAGTGAAATTGGCCTATAATTGGCCAGAACCTCGACGTCGAGACCCGGTTTCTTTAGGAGGGGGATCACCATCGCTCTCTTCCAAGAGCTGGGGACCCTCCCCTCCCTCAGCGAGGCGTTGAGGATGGGATTAACCAGCGGATTCACCACCTCCGCCATCCCAGCCAAAAATTTGGCGGGGCAAGGGTCAAGTGGCGAGCCAGATTTCAAATTGGCCAACAGCTGCCTGGACACATCGCTGGAAACAGCAGGAAAATCAGACAGCACCGCCGTCGGTGTGTGCGGAAATCCGCACCCAGCCCCGGTGACGCCGCTTCCATCCTCCGGTCCTTCCACAAAGGAGGCCTGAATCGCCTTGATCTTATTAGTGAAGAAGCCGGCCAGATCACCTGCCCACGTATCTGAAGAAACTAGAGGGGGCGATTGGGAACTAGGGGTCATGAACTCCTTCACAATGGTGAAGATCTCCTTACAGGAGTTCGCGGATGCCTCGATCCTCCTAGCCAAATAGTCCCTCTTAGCTCCCAGAATGTCCCGATGGTAGGCCTTCACCACCGCCTTGTAGGCGAGTTTAGCCTCCCCATCATACAAACGTCGCCAGGCCCTCTCGGCCACCTTACATTGGCTGCGAGCCACACGAAGAGCCTCCGTAAACCATGGTGCAGATTGCCGTGCCACCGTGGATCGGAGGGCTACCTTGGGGGCCAGATCGTCCAGCCTATCAATGAGCCACCGCTGCAGAGCCTCAGTGTCGCTATCCAGATCGCCCGAAAGATGGCATGGGTGATCCAGAAGCGCCTGTTCCAGCATGTCAGGTGTCACTCTGTGCAGCGCTCTTGAGGTCGGTCTAGACAAGACTGAGGCACTGTTATCCGGCCGCGCACTCTCCAGCACCGAAAATCTGATTAGCCTGTGATCGGACCAGAGCACCGGCAGGGTGTCAACCTCCGTAAGAGGGACAGATGAAAACACCTGATCCAGGGTATGCCCCTTCTCATGGGTTGGCCCCGACACGAACGGTAACAATCCCAGTGGAGATGTAATATCCAACAGTTTGACCGCATCCGAGTCATCCGCTACGTCAAGGTGGAGGTTGAAATCACCAGCCATGACGCAGTGCTGTGAGGTCAGCACCAACTCAGAGACAGCTGTCTGCAGATCTTCCAGGAAGGAACCCAAAGGGCCTGGTGGCCTGTAGACCAACAACCCCTTCAGGGCCTGGCCCGGGGACAGTCTGAGCGTGAAGGCGAGCGACTCAGCGCTCCCGATGGAATTAAGAGGAAGAACTGAGCAGGAAACGCTCTTTTTCACCACTACCGCCACTCCCCCGCCTCTACCCTTCACTCTATCCTGCCGGAAGATATTGTACACCGGAGGAATGGCTGAGAAGACATCCGGATTGGAAGCCTCTCCCAACCAGGTTTCGGTAAGTAGCAGGCAAAGGGGATTTTCCCTAACAAGGAGATCGTAAATATGCAGGGCATGGCAGCCTACCGACCTTGTATTCAGCAGCAAACAAAGATGCTGTGCGCCAGCCGTTGCAGGGCGAGGAACATTAACATGGGTCCAGAAAGGCGTCCAGCCACAACACGGACAACGGCGTTTACCCTTAAATCGCCCCGGGAAAACGGAACGGCAGGAGCTAGAGAGGCCCCGCAAATCCCGCAACATCACAGAGGTATAACAGATCATCTCAGCCAGTGTGTCACCGGACCAGCTTCCCCCGCCGCCCCGTCGCCTCCGGGACGCTGACGGGCGCAGACGGGCAGGACTCCGGCACGACTCAGGCTAAGCGAAGGCGCCCACCTGCGCGTCACGCTGCGCGTGAGGGAGCGACTTTAAATAGGCTCTCCAATCAGCCCTGAGCGTGCGAGTCCGCTCCAAGATGGCGGCCGCCGCTGGCTGAGGTGTCCCAAACAAAGATGGCGCCCAAAATGACCCCCAGGACCCGGACCCACCGAAATGGTGGTGCTTGGCAGGCAGAAAATGCCGTTTTTTAAATGCAGGTAAGGGGAGAGAGGGGCGCAGGCTACAGGCAAGCAGGCTAAAAGCAGGGAAAAATCAAACAGAAAAACGAACCTAAATACAAAAACCAGGCAGCATTAAAATACTCTGTGCTAGTATCAGCGCGAGTGCAGCGATGTGGTAGATGGTCTGACCAGCACCGCGCCAAAGCCCGCCTTAAATAGGCTCTCCAATCAGCCCTGAGCGTGCGAGTCCGCTCCAAGATGGCGGCCGCCGCTGGCTGAGGTGTCCCAAACAAAGATGGCGCCCAAAATGACCCCCAGGACCCGGACCCACCGAAATGGTGGTGCTTGGCAGGCAGAAAATGCCGTTTTTTAAATGCAGGTAAGGGGAGAGAGGGGCGCAGGCTACAGGCAAGCAGGCTAAAAGCAGGGAAAAATCAAACAGAAAAACGAACCTAAATACAAAAACCAGGCAGCATTAAAATACTCTGTGCTAGTATCAGCGCGAGTGCAGCGATGTGGTAGATGGTCTGACCAGCACCGCGCCAAAGCCCGCCTTAAATAGGCTCTCCAATCAGCCCTGAGCGTGCGAGTCCGCTCCAAGATGGCGGCCGCCGCTGGCTGAGGTGTCCCAAACAAAGATGGCGCCCAAAATGACCCCCAGGACCCGGACCCACCGAAATGGTGGTGCTTGGCAGGCAGAAAATGCCGTTTTTTAAATGCAGGTAAGGGGAGAGAGGGGCGCAGGCTACAGGCAAGCAGGCTAAAAGCAGGGAAAAATCAAACAGAAAAACGAACCTAAATACAAAAACCAGGCAGCATTAAAATACTCTGTGCTAGTATCAGCGCGAGTGCAGCGATGTGGTAGATGGTCTGACCAGCACCGCGCCAAAGCCTGCCTTAAATAGGCTCTCC
Source organism: Triturus cristatus (assembly GCF_964204655.1). Lineage (NCBI taxonomy): Eukaryota > Metazoa > Chordata > Amphibia > Caudata > Salamandridae > Triturus > Triturus cristatus. The sequence continues at coordinate 216,222,061 of NC_140590.1, forward strand.
AATCAGCCCTGAGCGTGCTAGTCCGCTCCAAGATGGCGGCCGCCGCTGGCTGAGGTGTCCCAAACAAAGATGGCGCCCAAAATGACCCCCAGGACCCGGACCCACCGAAATGGTGGTGCTTGGCAGGCAGAAAATGCCGTTTTTTAAATGCAGGTAAGGGGAGAGAGGGGCGCAGGCTACAGGCAAGCAGGCTAAAAGCAGGGAAAAATCAAACAGAAAAACGAACCTAAATACAAAAACCAGGCAGCATTAAAATACTCTGTGCTAGTATCAGCGCGAGTGCAGCGATGTGGTAGATGGTCTGACCAGCACCGCGCCAAAGCCCGCCTTAAATAGGCTCTCCAATCAGCCCTGAGCGTGCGAGTCCGCTCCAAGATGGCGGCCGCCGCTGGCTGAGGTGTCCCAAACAAAGATGGCGCCCAAAATGACCCCCAGGACCCGGACCCACCGAAATGGTGGTGCTTGGCAGGCAGAAAATGCCGTTTTTTAAATGCAGGTAAGGGGAGAGAGGGGCGCAGGCTACAGGCAAGCAGGCTAAAAGCAGGGAAAAATCAAACAGAAAAACGAACCTAAATACAAAAACCAGGCAGCATTTAAATACTCTGTGCTAGTATCAGCGCGAGTGCAGCGATGTGGTAGATGGAATAGTAGGGAAAACGTTGGATAGCGTAGGAGTAAAAATTACTATTCCCACTCCAGTAAGTGAAACAGTAGGGAAAGCGCTGGATAGCGTAGGGGTAAAAATTACTATTCCAACTCCAGAGAGTGCAACAGTAGGAAAAGCGCTGGATAGCGTAGGGGTAAAAATTACTATTCCAACTCCAGAGAGTGCAACAGTAGGGAAAGCGTTGGATAGCGTAGAGGTACAAATTACTATTCCTACTCCAGTAAGTGAAACAGTAGGGAAAGCGCTGGATAGCGTAGGGGTAAAAATTACTATTCCAACTCCAAAGAGTGCAACAGTAGGGAAAGCGTTGGATAGCGTAGGGGTAAAAATTACTATTCCAACTCCCGAGAGTGCAATAGTAGGGAAAGCGTTGGATAGCGTAAGGGTAAAAATTACTATTCCCACTCCAGAGAGTGCAACAGTAGGGAAAGTATTGGATAGCGTATGGAAAAATATTACTATTCCAACTCCAGAGAGTGCAATAGTAGGGAAAACGTTGGATAGCGTAGGAGTAAACATTACTATTCCCACTCCAGTGAGTCCAACAGTAGGGAAAGCGTTGGATAGCGTAGGGGTAAAAATTACTATTCCCACTCCAGAGAGTGCAACAGTAGTGAAAACGCTGGATAGCGTGGGGGTAAAAATTACTATTCCAACTCCAGAGAGTGCAACAGTAGGAAAAGCGCTGGATAGCGTAGGGGTAAAAATTACTATTCCTACTCCAGATAGTAAAACAGTTGGGAAAGCACTGGATAGCATAGGGATTCTATAAACATAATAACCAATTAAATAATTAGTTATAAAAAAATAGCATATTAATAATTAATTTACAAAATATTTATTCTTAAATAACAATTATTTATAATAAATATTTATATAAATAACTTTAAATTACATCCCACACTATTCCCCCTTTAACACACAACACACTACACATACAAAATACACAATACATTTAAATATCAGTTTATCTATTATTTACAATTATTAATACATTCTTTATAATTAATATACTTATTATTTACTAATTTATACATATTAACTACCAAATTACAATTATTCACAAATTAATTATTAATTAACAATACATTAATTAGCAATAACAACAAATAACATGAAATAATAAATTATTTATATTTACTATATTTAACGTACTAATATCAATTAATTACCAATTAATAATTAATTAACAATTAATTATTATAATTACAAGTAAATAAAAATCAGTAATTATTTGAATTTAATTACATCCCACCCTATTCCCCTATAAACCCACAACCCACTGCACATAAAAATTCACATAATTAATTTAATCATCAATTAATCACTTAATAAAATTAAATCACCAATTAATTAGTAATTAACAATTAATTAATTAACAATACCAATAAATAAAAATTAATATTAAACTAATTAAAACTTATATAATTAACCAATTAATAAAATTAATTTACAATTAATAATTAATTAACAATTAATTAATCAATTAATATATTTAATTTACAATTAGTAATTAATTAACAATTAATTAATCATAAATACCAATTAAACAATACATTTTAATTAATTAATTATAATTAAATTACTTCCCACCCTATTCCCCTATAAACCCACAACCCGCTCTGATACTAAAACGCTAAATTATATTTTAAATAATTATTAATCTCTAAACATTTATTTTTAAATGTATTAAAATACATTACAATAATCTTTAACATACAAATAAAATACATATTAAAATACATTACACTAATAAAATATCGATATTATTGACATCGAAATTTTTCATTACGATATTACTTACATCTATATTAATGACTTCGATATTATTAACTTCGATAATACTTACCTTGGGGTCGATATTCTGTCCATCGATATTCTTGACTTCGATATTCTTTACCTACGATATTAACAACTCGATATACTTGTAGGTCGACATTTAAAACTCGATATTTAGACTAACCACCCCTCCAGTTAGATTGCATAGAGATGGATCGAGTCAACAACTTGAAATATGTGTTGGTGGTTGTTTGAGTGTTCAGTAAATGGGTTGAGGCTTACCCCACAAAAGAAAACACAGCCATAGCAAATGCAGAAGTGCTCCTGAAGGAGTTCTTACCTGACTTTGGCTTGTCCCGTTTGATTTGGAGTGACAATGGAAGCCACTTCAACGTGAAATGTATTCGATTAGTTTGTGAGAGATTACATATCAGCCAGAAATGTCATGCTGCAAATCACCCCAGTCAGCAGGTTTGGTTGAGAAGTACAATGGTACTCTCAAACTGAAATTGGCAAAGATGCAGGAGAGCACAGGGTTGCAGTAGTCAGATGCTTTACCATTAGCCCTTTTTTCCACACTCACGACAGCGCGTTCTAGGATAGGACTGTCACCCTACGATGTCGTGTTTGGGACCCGGCAAATGTCCGGGGCGTACAGGGTCCTCGTGGGTTTTCTGAAATTGAATATCCTCTGTTAGTGGACTATCTGTATGAGTTAATTAAAAGTCTGTCTTTTATTCACCAACAGATCCAGGAATCCCTTCCACCAGTACCTGGAGGGCTAGGCTATGACATTCGGCCTTGTGACTTTGTGTTGGTCCACAACTTCTAGAAAAAAAAGAAGAGTATGGAGATGAGGTTTAAGGGGACAGCCCAGGTGCTCCTTTCCACCCGCACACCCATGAAGGTCGCTGGCCAAACGAATTGGATTCATTGCCAGCATTGACGCAAAGTGTCCTCTACCCTTGCCCTACTATCAGTGGGTCCATGAGGGCATCGGGGACTCCGAGTGTGAGAAAGTCCTCTGCTTCAATCCCTTTTCGGACGCCCAACTCACTTGGACCCAAACAGAGGCTAAGAATGATGAGATCCTAAAGCGGCAGTGCCTCAGGAGATTAAGGCAATTCCAGAGTATTCTTCCACTGGCCCCTCTGTGTCTGACCCCCTTTTTCCTGACCCCTCTCTGCCTGGAATAGCTGGGTACAATTTGCGCCCCCAACGGAGGAACAGTGCACCAAAGGAAAAGTCAGATTAGCAGGGATCGACTCGACAAGTCAGGCAACAGTAGCTTAGGGAGAAGCGGAGAGGTTCATTGTTTGTACACTGGACAGGAAAGATCGATTGTGCTCCCCTGGAGTAGGGTACCTTATCCTGCACGACGTGGGATTTCTTCAAGAGCTAGGATAGTACAGCTCCACCACTGGTGCTCAATAGTGCCAACGTTGATGAACAATAGGAGTCTACCAGTGAGGCTGAGACCGACACTGGGAACATTTGCCCTCTTTTTGTTTTCTTGTCATCAGCTCCATTGCATTTCCTTTTCTTTGATTACAATGTATCTATTTGGTTGACCCATCACTGAGGAGGAACAGCCATTTGCAGCACCCAGTTTAGAGTGCGGTGGGCCTAGTTGGTCCTGTTGGTCCACAAAGAGTAAAATAGCTTTTGTAGTGATCTTTGTGATCTTCTTAATAACAGTACTTGGAATAGCATGGTTCATAGAGGAGAAATATCCAGTACATTTCCTGGTTAGTACAACGCCTGTTCCCCCTGAACACATGTTTGTTACTTTGGCCCCTCATAAAGTAGAACATCGAAAAACATATGTAGACAATGTATTCTTACAAATGTTGCATCAGACCCATGATACGTTTAATGCTACTAATTGCTGGACCTGTGGTTAACTCCCCTCAGTTACACATAAGAGTGATATTCTGTTATAAATGCCATTATCCTATCTCAGAAGTTGTGAAGGGTGCTTTGAACTATTTACTATGGTGCATTATCACTTTAATTCCTCTACTATGAATATGACCTCTGCTGACTCTCGCACAGTGGTAGAATATATACGTTACCACAAAGGGTTTAATTCCACGGGGTCAGGAGGACAAGGGACCCCGGGTACATTGTCCCCAGCAGCCTAAATATATATGATAAGGTAAAGAATGAAACATGGCTTCGAAATGAGATGTTAGATTTCCAAGGGTTCAATGTGTAGGAGAGTAGGATCTGCCTCTTATGTTGCCCCCACTTTTTTTCTGATGTTTACACTGGTTTCTGGCTATAGTCTGGCTGGGACCCTGCTAATCAGGGCCCCAGACACTCTGTTCTCTCTAAACAACATGGAGTGCATATTAGGTGCACTAGTAATTGGATACTGTGGTGCCTTATAAGTCCCTAGTATATGGTACCTTAGGTCCCAAGGGCATAGGTACTTCACAGGCCTACCAGGGGCTGAAGCAAGTATTATGCCACCCCTGGGAAGCAGAATAAATCTGACACCACAGGCCTGCTACTTCAGCCTGGGTGAGGTGGTGCTAACACTCCTCACTGAGAAATAGGTTCACTATATCTCTCCTACACACACATTTAAACCTAACAGTCACCCCCTAAGGCAGGCCCTATCAATCCTGAGGACAGGGTGCTTGGTTTCCATGTGAGGGGGTGCCACTGCCTGATTAGGGCCCCTCCGCAGCTCTCAGTGTCCATTCTCTGGGGCTGTTTGTGAATGCGGTTAAACCATATACTCTTAAGTGCATTATAACCTCGAGGTAAATGTTAACTTTGGAATGGCTGCATCAAAACATGTTGTTTTTGGTGTCAAATGCTTTGGAATCATACCCCCACACCAGTAACTGTTGTGGGAGTATGAACCCACCCTTCTAGAGGGATAGACATGTACCTACTGTGGAAACACAGTAGAATCCTGAAGAGCCCTGGCATCACAAAATGGATGCCACCAGTCACAGACACTGGGCTGCCCTCCTGCTGATGACCGAAACTTGCAGTGGAGGAAGCCCAACAATATATATCCTGTCACAGGGAGGTGTGACCAACTCCCAGACAGGGTTTAGTGTATTGGGGCTTGGTGGGTGCACTCCTAGAGTGCTTTGAAGTCCTGCACTGGGGAAGCAATAGGCTCCTCTGTGCATACACCAGTTCAAACCGGCTCATGGGCTACCTGCCCCTGCTCTGGTGTGAAACTGGACAAAGGGAAGTGGGTGTAGCCACCCACTCTTCTGACCCTCCCATAGGTGGGGTCATGGAGCTAGTCCTTCCATTCCTTCCAGTATAAGTTAGGGAACCCTTGCCATTGCAAACTAGATACCCCTGGATGACGCTCTGAAGACGAAGCCTGGACCTTCGATGTTCCACTACCTCTGGAAGACTGAAGAATCTCCCTTGGATTCAAGAAGTGACTCCCCCACTTGGCAGGCACCAAAAACTGCAATCCATGGTCACAAACTCCACTGCTCCCGCCGGAGCCCGAAGTCCCTGCAGCACAGGAAGAGGATTTCCTGACTTCTCCAAGGCCATCGTGAGTCCCCAGTGACGCTGAGGCAAGTGGACCCCACGAGTGACGCGGAACCGCAATCCCTGGGTACCGTGCACTATTTTCGAGTACAACCCCTTCACGACGTTCTACGAACCTGTGCATTGGGCCACATGTGGTCCGATCCTCTAGCAGGGGTCCCTCCAAAGATCAGAGGCCTACCCCATCCTGAGTTACCGTGGGCCCCTGTTGAGTGTATCCTCCTGAGTCGTCTTTGCGATCCCTTGCCGGCTGGCTTTTGGGTCCCCCAAAGACTTTCCTACAATTCCAAAGGGCTCCCCTGGTTGCTCCAGGCCTGTCCTGACTTACCCTGACTGGGTGAGTCCCCCAGACCTTGCTGGTCTGCACCGCTGACTTTTTGTCCTTTCCACAAGACTTGCTGTTACCAAGGCTTGTTGGCTCCAATCTGGTCACTGACACCGGAGTAAGCTGCAGACTTTGTGGGACACGCTGAATCCAGCTCCTGGTCATTGTCGACACCTCCTGGACCTCATGGATGAAGAATCAAGACACCTGTGAACTACCTGAAAACACCCGATGGCTGTGGGCATCCATCTTCCTTGCTCCGGGTCACTGCCAAGTGACTTTGAACATTGTCCCCTCTGCTTTCAGGTCTTCCTTCTTCTGAATCCAGGCTTGGATTCCACCGGACACTTCTTCTGTCTTCACAAGCAGCAAGTCTTCATTGGCTCCCGTTGAAAACGACGCCGCGACCCGGCACCAAAAGACACCTATGCACCCGGCTTCCCTGGGTGAGGTAACTCCAGCACTACGGTGCTCCTGTGGGTGTTGGCTCTAGAACTACTTACCTTGTAAGTGACTTGCTTGTAGACTCTCCCGAAGTACCCTTAAACTCTTAATTTCCAACGCAACTTGCACCGTTGAAGTCAACGGGGATTCGCGGCTGTGTTAACACACTCCATGCATCCCTCGTGGGTCCTTTACTTACCTGCCTTGGGTGGTTTTGTGAGGTCCCAACGCTTCAGAAGGCCCTAGGCCTTGTCCCTTTGCAAGTTGTTATCTCCAAGTCTCTTTTTTAGTATATGGTCTGGTACGCCCCTAGGGCCCCTGTCATATTTGTGCTCAATTTATTGTGAAAAGTTGATTTGTGCATATGTTCCTGACTTCTAATCTCATAAAGAGATTAGTAGAGAGTTGTTTAGTAATAAATACCTATATATTTGATATATACACCTGTGTGGTGTCCTTTCATTTGGTCATTCAAGAGATTATGTGGTAAAACAAGCTGCTTTACATTCCTTCCAAGACTTAGCCTGAAGGCTGCTCTCCACAGCTACCACTAGGATCACTTTCCTTAAAGGATGTCTTAAACCTACTACCATAAGAGTAGAATTGTACTGGTGCAAGGTGTCCACTTTAACTAGTGAACGGCATATACCAGGCCAACTTCTCACACAATGCCACTGAATATTTCCGATTCTTTCAAATCTGTAATATTCCTATGGATGAGGCAAAGCCGGTGTTAGTAGTCAACACAACAGCTGGTTTCTGTGTCTAGGGAATAGGGATGGTAAAAGTGGGAGAGAGCAATTGCAATTACACATAGACGCTGAGTACAACTAGTAGCCCCCCTTTGCTCCCACCACATGATGTCTATTTTATTTGTGGGTCTCAAGCTTACGTTTGGCTTCCTAGGGGATGGTCAGGTACATGTTACCTCTCATTCCTTCTTCCCCCAGTGTATATAGCACCATCCAATTACCATAAGGATCATCGATTGCAGTGTAGGAGTGCATACTTGCCCCGAGTTAGAAGGGTTATTACCACGGAAGATATAGATCAGACGGATACCACTTTGCAGCAGTTCACAAACGCCATGAAAGGTATCTTACCCTTTTGGGGCACCATGTCCAACAGCCTTAATATTCTTCGACTCACAAGAGTTGTCAAAGGTGTTATTAATACGACAGCAGAGAATTTTTACCAATATTACAGCTGAGCTCCAGGCTGCAAGACATGTTGCCTTACAAAACAGGTTGGGTGTTAGATGTCATCCTTGCAGATAGGGGAGGGTCCTGTTGCATCATTGGCAGTAGTTGTTGTGTATATATCCCAGACCATGCTCCTAATATATACTCAGCCATCCAGAAGTTGCACAGGCTCGCATCCGACATCCACCAAGAGAACGGTACTTGGACTCTTTTTGGATGGTTCTTAGGCCTATTCCCATCCTGGGGTTGAAAGATTCTTATTGTCCTAGTCGCAATTGCTGGTATAATTTTCACCTGCTACCTGTGCATACTTTGTCTCCCTGCTTGCTGTGCTCATTGTGTATAGACTCTGACGCCCAAACCAAAGGTGTCAGAACATGACACTAAGACAACAGCCATGATGATGCAGGATATACAAGATCTAATGTCAATAGATGAAGGCATTTTAGAATATTGATAATACATGTATTGGCTTGTATTAGTAGCCCTTATGTTATGCAGAGAGTTATTTGCTCTTAGACAGTAGCAAAATGTGTTAGTGAATGCTAAAAGAAGGGTCAGTTGGAATAGAAAATGTTTTTAGTTGATTTCTCTGTGTATTGTACGATTTAAGTTGCATTTGCTGCACCATTTTGTATTCAGCTGCTATTTTGAGCTATGAACAAAACTAACTTCTGTCTCACTCTCTCTGCCTCGGCAGAAATCATCCACAATATTTTTTCTGTAATTCTCCAAGGTTGAGCTTCGCTGCACTAATGAATAGACTGTTTTATCATTACATACCTTTCTCATTAGATAGGCCTGCTTCTACCATTAGAGCGGCGGGCACGGGCAGAGTAACCTTGACGTTGAGATAGCATGAACCCAGTCCCAGGATTGCAGGTCATCCTTCTATATCTCCTTTGTTCACTAGCTACTAACTGGAAAATTACAGTCTGGGCATGTCTTTAGGGGTATTGGAAATGTACTTTATGCATTACAAGTCAGTCCCTCTGCAGCAATCCAAGGAGGCAGGTCAGACCGGACTCCACTCGAGTGTATCTCTAATAAATAACTTAGGTTTGTATTCTCTACTGTCTAGCTGACTCTTCATTTGTTTGGAAGGCTGAGAGTTGGTTGTGAGTGACCCAGGTGGCCCTAATTGGGTCACTTCCTTCAGGCATGCATGACATGGTGCATTGCACACTGTACAGGAACCCGCTGCAGGCTCTCTCATAGTGGTGGTATGCTTGTTAGGCTCTTCTATGAGCCTAACATACCATCAGTGTGAGACCACCGCAGCACCACCCACCTGCCATGGGCGGGTGGGTGCACCACTGGTTTGGCGGTCTTTCTGGGACCGCAACGGTGGCAGTTCAAACCGAAGACAGCAAACTTAGATTATGGACCACAGTATAATGTTAAACCATCTCACAGTAATAATAACCTATAATGTCATAAATATAAGATACAATGTTATGTTATTACAATTTGTAATGCGTACGAATACATGGAGGTGTCTTGGCGCTGTTTCAGTATTTCAGAGATCTGACTATGTGGGGAACAGGAGGGAAAGTAAGGCTTAAATAGCCATGTTTTAGGGCTTTTAGGAAAGCAACGAAAACACTAACATAATTCCAAATAATGATGTATCAAAAGTCAATGTATTTTTCAATTTAATCAATTCATTTTAAATATTAAAACATTAAAAAAATATTATTTAACAAAAAATTATATTTTACTCACTATTCTATTAAATACTTGACAAAATAATATACCCCCTAAATGTTCTGTTACACAATTTAAATACAAAAACAATATAATTAATTATTTGTATAAATAATAACTTTTGAGAAATAGTTATTCATGTTTTGTTAAAATGTGTAAAATATATTATATGCCAAGTACTTGAAAAATTAAGTATTATTATTTATAGATTTCATAAATAATCTGTATAAATAATAAATATTGCACAGCGATACATCCTAAATCACAATATTGCAACGATTTTCTGGTACCATGTAATTAAAAACTCAATATTTTTCCAGTCACCGTTACTACAGGTCTCTAGAGTCAGACCTATACCCTTCCTGTAACTTTACTTTATGAAATTACTCTAAGTCCCAACACTGCCCCTTCAAATTCTGGATACCAGTGCATTAGGAGTGTGGTAGTAGATGCCATATTTTTTACAAATTTTCTGCGTCCTAAATAAACATGCTAACGGTCGGCTGTGGTAATATAATTATTATAGCTTAAATGCATTCCTATATGTTCTGGAACCACACAGACAAACATCTTTAGCTGAAACTAGGCCTTTGAATGTGGAAATATTCGATGCTCACTATATGCCTACCACCCGCATTAGTGATTTGGGACAGGATATAGGCATAACACTCTTAGGTGGCTACTGCATTTTTCAGTGCATTCTTCCATATTACAGTGGTAAATGCTATGGGCGTTCAGGTGGCAGATAAACTTTTTGAATATCAATCAATCAAGGAACTGTTAAGCACGCTACTCACCTGTGTGGGTCTCAAATTGCGGGGGAAGGATAAGCAGCTGTCGAAGAGCCAGTTCTAGAGGGACTTCCTGAAGGTGTGCAGAGAGGGGGCGCGTCTGATGTCGATTGGGAGCTCATTCCAGGTCTTGGCCATGATGTAGGAAAAGGCTCTTCCACCTGTACTGGCTCTGTAGATGTGCGGGTTTTCGGCAAGAGCGAGGTCGGTGGATCGGAGTGTGAGGAAGAGGCTTGGCCTTGGAGGTGGTGGGGGACTCATACCCAGGAGGCACTTCTATACCCTCCCCCACCAAAGCCCCATCTCTTTCAAATAAGCCAGCTGAGGCTGGTGTCAACGTCCAGTAGTGTTTCCAAACCCCAGCATTGACGCTGGCTTTTAAAATCCTCCAAGAACAAAGAAACGAGCTGGAAATACTTTACAGTGATGACTGTGTGAGGGGAGCCACAAGAGGTGTCCCTTTTCTCATATCCTATTCAGCCTTTATTTTTAGCCATTTGACATTTTTTTTATTTCAGTAGTGCCACATATTTCATTCTTTAAGTAGTGGATATGTCCTTTCCCATTATACTTTTTGCCAACAACACTGCTATAGTTGCTGATGGCCCTGGTTTGGCAATGAGTGAATGTGGAGAATTCTGAAGATCCCAAATCGAAATGCTGAACATTCAGGGTCAGCTACTTTTTCAAACCTGTCAGAAGAAGCAATGCATCTCTTAAATTGTATGTATATTTGGATATGGGGCGGATTGTTACATATGAGCTCGTTGTTATTAACCTTACATACTACAAAAGTGCAGCCACAGACGAGATTATAAGGAACATTATATGTTAGTGGCTGTCCTATGTGCTAATAGCAATATATCCATGATAATGCATCGCTTTTTTTGCACTTTAGTTAGCCCTTGGCTTACTTCAGTCCCAGCTGCTCCGCCCACCCGCGCACTTGGCCTTAAATGGCGACCGTGCGACGCAGGTGAGTGTGACCCACTTGTGGGACACCCCCGCGCCGCACGGCCACCAGCTGCTGCGTGTGCCCCTTGCCTGCCCTCTGCCTCGCTGCCCTCTGCCTCGTCTGCCGGCTGCCGCCGCTGCAGTTGTTTTTGCCCTTGTTTTAACGTGATTTTGTGCCTGCTTGGTCTAACTCTCTTTTTTTTTCCCTTGTTTATCGTTATTTGTGCCTGTTCTGCTGTTATTTCATTTTCCCCGTGTTTGCTTCCTTCCTTGCTGCCCGCCTACCTCGCCGCCCTCCGCCCTCCCTTCCCGCCACCGCCGCTTGTCCCCGCCCCTTTTTGCCTTCTGTAACCCTCCCCGCTCCCGCCACCGCCGCTTGTCCCCGCCCCTTTTGCCTTATGTAACCCTCCCCGCTCCCGCCTCCCAGCTGCTCCGCCCACCCGCGCACTTGGCCTTAAATGGCGACCGTGCGAACGCGCAGCGGCCACGCGCAGCGGGTGCGCCGATTGAGCGCCGAAGGTGCGCCAAAGGTAAGCCCGTCCGCGACCGGATCGCGTCCAGCGCCAGGACCCCTGGCCCACGAAGACCCCGACCTACCCGCCTGACGTACTCCGCCGCCACCCTCATCGCTCTCAACACCGGCCGACTCCAAGATTGCCACCAAGCCACACCACGACACACCCACGGACCTTTCAGCTGCCACGCCTGCAAGTTCTCCTGCATCCAGACCAGCCCCGCACCAGCACCCGCCAAGTCGAACACCAGCAGCACCCACCTCAAGTGCATCCTGCTCAACACCCGCTCCGTCCACAGACACGCCATCGAACTCTGGAACCTCCTAGACGCCACAGCCCCTGACGTTGCCTTCCTCACGGAGACCTGGATGAACGCCTCTTCAGCTCCCGACATCGCCATCGCTATCCCAGAGGGCTACAAGATCGTCCGGAGGGACCGAAACGCCAACCAGAAGGGAGGAGGCATCGCCATCATCCACAGGAACGCCATCCGTCTCACGACCAGCACCGACAACACCCTGACCAGCGCCGAACACCTGCACTTCCAGATCCACACCAACCCGAACACCACCCTCAGAGGCACCCTGATCTACCGACCCCCTGGACCACGCACGCAATTCAGCGAGGACATCGCCGACTTCGTCAGCCCGCATGCCCTCCCCTCCGCTGACTACATCCTCCTGGGAGACCTCAACTTCCATCTGGAGAACAACAACGACCACAACACCAGCACCCTGCTCGACAACCTCGCCAACCTGGGACTCAAGCAACTCGTGTCCACCCCCACCCACCTCGCCGGACACACACTCGACGCCGTCTTCTCATCCAGCACAGACATCGACTTCAGCCACGCCACAGAGCTTCAATGGACGGACCACAGCTGCGTCCACTTCACCTTTAAGAGAACGACGACTCACCATCACCAGCAACAGGCCGCCCGCAGAAGCTGGAACAAGATCACAGCAGACCAGCTCGCCACCTCCCTGAGCCAGCACCCTCCTGCCAGCTCAGCGAACCCCAGCCAGGCCGCCGACAACCTCACGAAGTGGATCAGCAACTGCGCGGACGAACTCGCCCCGCTGAGGACCCCGCCTAGCAGACCCGGCAGCAAGAAGGCCCCATGGTTCACCGACGAACTCAAGAGCTCCAAGAAGAACTGCCGAGCCCTCGAGAAAGTCTGGAAAAGGGAACCGACACCGGACAACAGAACCTCCTACAAACTTGCTACCCGGAAACACCACCAGCTGATCCGCGCCGCCAAGAAAACAGCATTCAAGGACCGGTTGGACAACAACGCACACAACGGCAAGGAACTCTTCAACATCGTGAAAGAGCTTTCCAACCCCAGCGCAGGAAACAACGACATCACCCCATCGCAAGACCTCTGCAACTCCCTCGCCTCATACTTCCACAACAAGATCACGGACATACACAGTAGCTTCAACAACCAACCAACGCACACCATGACCGACCAACCACCCCCACCCACCACCACCCTCCACGCCTGGACCCCGATCAGCACCGAAGACACCATCCGCACGATGAACTCCATCCACTCCGGATCACCGACCGACCCCTGCCCTCACCACGTCTTCAACAAGGCCGACGCTGTCATCGCACCCCACCTGCGAGACATCATCAACACATCCTTCGACACCGCCACCTTCCCCGAGAGCTGGAAACACGCCGAACTCAGCGCTCTACTCAAGAAACCAACAGCGGACCCCACCGACCTCAAGAATTACCGCCCCATCTCGCTTCTCCCGTTTCCAGCCAAAGTCATCGAGAAGACCGTCAACAAGCAGATGGCGGCCTTCCTCGAGACGAACGGATCCCTCGACCCCTCACAGTCCGGCTTCCGAGCCAAACACAGCACCGAGACCGCCCTCATCGCCGCCACCGATGACATCCGAGCCCTGATGGACAATGGAGAAACAGCGGCCCTCATCCTCCTAGACCTCTCCGCGGCTTTCGACACGGTCTGCCACCGCACCCTAGTACGGCGCCTCAGCAACATCGGAATCAAGGACAAGGCGCTGGAATGGATCATCTCCTTCCTCGACGGAAGAACACAGAGAGTCCGCCTACCACCGTACAAGTCAGAGGCCTCCGAAGTCATCTGCGGCGTCCCCCAAGGATCATCTCTGAGCCCCACCCTCTTCAACGTCTACATGAGCCCCCTCGCGGCCATCGTACGCAAACACAACCTCAGCATAATCTCCTACGCCGACGACACCCAGCTGATCCTCTCCCTGACCAACGACCCCGCCGCCGCCAGAGCCAACCTGCACGAAGGGATGAAAGAGGTAGCCGAGTGGATGACGACCAGCCGCCTGAAACTGAACTCGGACAAGACGGAGGTCCTCATCCTGGGCTCTTCACCCTCCGCCTGGGACGACTCCTGGTGGCCTCCCGCCCTGGGCACCGCACCCAAACCGACAGACCATGCACGTAACCTGGGCTTCATCCTGGACTCCTCCCTCTCCATGACCAGGCAGGTCAACAACGTCTCCTCGGCGTGCTTCAACATCCTACGCATACTACGGAAGATCTTCTGGTGGATCCCCACAGAGACCAGGAAGACCGTCACCCAGGCCCTCGTCACCAGCCGACTGGACTACGGTAACGCCCTCTACGCCGGTACCACCGCCAAGCTCCAGAAGAGACTCCAGCGGATCCAGAACGCCTCAGCCAGACTCATCCTCGACATCCCACGATCCAGCCACATCTCCGGACATCTGAGAGACCTTCACTGGCTCCCCGTCAACAAGAGAATCACCTTCCGCCTCCTCACCCACGCACACAAAGCCCTACACGACCAAGGCCCGAGCTACCTCAACAGCCGAGTCAACTTCTACGCTCCTACACGCCACCTCCGATCAGCCAACCACGCCCTCGCCGCCGTCCCCCGCATCCGAAGAGCGACTACAGGAGGAAGGTCCTTCTCCTACCTGGCCGCCAAGACCTGGAACTCCCTCCCGACCGACCTGCGCCTGACCCAAGACCACCTCTCCTTCAGGAAGAAGCTGAAGACCTGGCTATTCGAGCAGTAGCGGCACCCCCCCCCCCCAGCGCCTTGAGACCCTACGGGTATGTAGCGCGCTTTATAAGTGTCACTGATTGATTGATTGATTGGCGGCATTATCCTCGTTCAGAAGCAGCACAACCACACACGAATGTGTTTCCTTTCCTTTCAGGGGCAACTTTGGCAATGAGTATTTCTTTATATTAAAACTTATTTTGCTTGTGTGCATTTTTTTTTTAGATCAGTAAGGGCACAGCAGCTTCTCCCACTACGGACAAAACAGAACAACCTTTGCAAGAAGAGGCTAGACTTACTGGCTTTGTAGAAGCCTGTTTAGGCAGAAACGAGAACCAGGTGTTCCTAGAGGCCTGATCGGGTGGGAGCGTGCTTGTTGGCTGCCTGGGGATGATTCTTTTACTTGCCACACTTGATGGATTGCTAGCAGGCAGCTGCTTATATAAACCTGCTGCTGAGGCAGGAAGGCTTGTTCCCATCAGACCAGCAGAAGGACGGGATTTTTTTATTACGTAAGGCTCAGGTATAGTCACTTTTCTATGATGTATACACCACTTTAAATACACAAAATGTGTGCATTGGTTACTTATGTCAGGCTTTTCCTATTCTTATGTTTTCGTTGTAGTTTGATGGTCTAGTGATTCAAAATGACTCCTTCGACTGTCGATTGGACTTTCTCTGACTTTTCAGCTACTTTTCTGGCGCAGGTGTTTTTTTCTTATTTTTTTTCCCCCTTTTGAATATGCATAGCTTTTTTTCTCCTTTCGTACTTTTGCCACAAAAGTCTGTCTTGTATGTAATAATGTTGATGTCTACCCTTTCTGCTAGTGACCCTCCCCCCTTCCTCTGGAGGCGGGTTATCTACCACCTTACCCTGAATTATTTTTCTTACCTTTCTGTATTTTTGCATCTCGTTGATCCTTTCAGTGGCACATATGTGTTGTAGTCGCCCGTTGCCTCGCTGAATCCTCAAACTTTAATGTTTGTTATCTATCCTTCCAGGAGCCCCCCACCCCCTTTCACTTTATTGCTTCGTCCAATGCTACTTGTCCTCTTCCTTCCTCTCGGATGCATTTCTACCTTTTATTATTCCAGCAACATTTCTCCCTCCTTATTGTGCCTTTAGCTGTGTCTCTCCCCCCATGGTAGATTTGTTTCATGTAATCAGTACTACCTCAGTACTGAGATGCGGTAATAACCATGTAAGCCCATCTTAAAGGGGCCCTAGCTGTGGCAATACCTTTCTTTATGGTGCCTTCACATACTGGGCAATGGGCGGGTGGGGGTGGGTGGGGGTATGTGTTTTTTTTGTTTGTTTTTTTAAACCTTAAATCCTGTTTTTATAATCCAGCAAGACTACAATATCACAGAATTTTTAAAAAAACATGGGCATGAGCGCATGGACCCTGGAAACTTGCCAGGGCATATATTTGCCAACATTTGAAAACATTTCCCTGGACACTTTGTAGCACGGGGCTGCTGCAGATAGAAAGTTATTGTTTGCGCACCCGTGTGCTATAAAGAACAGTTTCTCCAACAATATTACCCGGTTCAGTCTCCAACTCGCCGGGACTGTCCCCGGGCGGTTGGCGACTATTGCAGCCTGGCTGCCTCCAGACACAGGGAGGGTGCTTTGCTGCTGATCTGAAGTTTCTAACTGATGGTAGACGGGTTGGCAGCTATGATCTCTATTTCTTTGTGGGCGTTTGCTCCCTGACTGCCCCGGTAGCATTTCACCATACTATTGGCTTTGTGCCTTCACCTAGCTTTTGGCTGTCTGTTTTCTTTCTCTATTGCCTGTTGATCAGATCCCCACTCCTTCCAGTGTAACTTTCTCACCCTCGCAGCCTGCATGCCCGTCCTGTCCGTATCTTATGCGAGGTGATGGTAAATTATTCCTTGTCACCAAGAACACAACCCTCCAGTCTTACACATGTCTTCTATCCTATACTTATGTCCATTTTGCTTAACTTAAGTGAAGAAAGACTACAACTCCCACAATGCAGTTCTTCTCCGAAATGAACGCCTCCGATAGGAAATGTCTTTCGGGTGAAAGGAGCCATTTGGAAACCCTGCTCAAACATGCGTCTGAATAGCTCAGTAGAAATCAAAGAACACGTTTGTGCAAAATCCGTGGTGATGGAAACACGTTGTCAGTCAGTAGTTAATAAACTGGCACACGAGGGGGGGGGGCATGCTCACATCTTAATAAAGATCACAGACCTACGTGAGTAGGGGGGGCACATACAAGCTTTTTCGCGACCCACGTTTGAAGCCATAATGGATTTTATCTGGTCAATGAGGGGTGTAAATCCCTCTATAGGGCGGGAATGTTCACCCCCGACATTAAGGAAGGGGTTTTATCACGAAGAAGAGACGCCAAGAGTAACTGCACTAAAGACGGGTCCCTGCATGAGCCACAGGCAGGCTCTGCCCAGACTTGCCTCCGCATGAAGGCGATGGACGTCTTCCAGGCGCAGGTGTCATCGCACCTTTCCACGGCTGTTCTTGGAAACCCTTCCTAGGCTAGCAGCACCTGGCTGCTAGGGCTGCAGTACTCTGGGTGCTCACGAGAGGCCACGACCGCTCCAGTAGCAGTCACGGTGCTGTACCCCGAGCTGTTACTCGCACACTTAGCTAATACCTGGCACTTGTATGTAGAAACGAACGAGCTGGGAATGGGGAGAAGGCATGATACGGAGTAACTTGGGTGGAACATCTACATACATCGCCATCTGCTACCAGCAAAATGGAACACCAGTGCCCCGAAAACAAACCTTCTGAAACATGAATCTGATCCAAACTGTCTCTGGAGTCACGCACGAATCCTTCCCAACAGCACACGGCAATCACATCATTTCTGACTTTAGTGGTCTCTGGAGTCAGGCTTAAGTCCTTTCTTACTTTATAGAAGTGCTCCTGGACCAAAAGCTGCGTCTTCCAATCGTGATGGCAGAGAATCTATTTAATATGAGAAATAGATAATTTTTAGCTCGCGTCTATGGCTTGAAAAAAATATGCTAATTCTGGCCTGTGGTGATGATGATGTATTATGGCATGAATGTATTCCTTCATGTTCTTAGATAATAAGTCACTTGCGTGTTGATACTTGCGATGCATACTACAAACCTTCCTCCCTGCATTAGATCTGAGGGACAAGACATACAGCGCTCGTCTTTGCTGCCACGCTTTTCATGACAGTAGTGATTGCTATGGGCGTTCATGCCGAATAAACTTTTTGAATAGCTAGCCAGTTCCTATAGTCTGTATTAGCAAAGCCATGCTGGTATCTATCCTGATTGGAGTGAAGCCACCCGGGGTGTCCCTGTTCTCATGGCTTATTCAGCCTTTGTTTTTGGCCATTAGACTCTTTTGTTTCTAGTAGCACCGTACATCTAACTTTAAGTAGTGGGCGAGTCATTTCCCATTATACTCGTTGCCAACAATATTGCCATAATTACAAATGACCCTGGTTGGGGAATGTCTGCTGGCGAACATATTGTCAAAGAATGTGGATAATTGTCAAGAACCCAAATCGAAATGCTATATATTCATGGCAAGCTACCCTTTCAAACCCGTAAGAAGCAATATATCTCTCAAGTTGTACATTTTGGGGGATATGAGGTGAATTGTTAATTATGAGATCGGTGTTATTAACCTATCTAGACAACAATAATGCATCCGTTTGCCCCAGTCGAGAAGAAAAGCTTTGCATAAGTGGTCATCCTATGTGATAATATCTATCTACACATGCCACCCCACTATCTCCTTTAAAATTGCATGTTAGTTTAGTGTATTTCAATATATTTCAAATAATCTTTATTCGGATATTAAAAATAACCATAAAAGATACATATAGTATAATCGGGCCTTCTTCTAATACAAAATATTTCAAACACCTATACATAATTCACATTAAAACAATCATGTTAAAAATCCATCGATATAAACATTCAAAACCGGGACAATAATACTCTGTTCATTTGGGCATATAAAATTTCCACCCTCCCTGGAGAGATGGATCATGAGGCGCCAATATAGATTTTAGTTCTTTCATTTCTACTCCCTATGAAGAGGGCAGCCTGATTAATCCTCACCCCTGGTCTTTCTTAATTTAACTACCAAACGCAAAAAATGTATTATACTGAATAGAGTGAAAGGTTCAGAGGCGAGTTTAAGAAATAAAAGAGCCACTTTAGCCTGTCTTATATTGGAGCGTTTTAGGATTGTTTTTAAAAACAGTGATCGTGGGTAAGCAGAAAAGGGGCAAATTAGGACAAAGTGGAGGGTGTCTTGTGGAGATCTAAGATCGCAACCGCAACACCCTTTTAAGCTTACGTCATGTATAAAACCCGCTGGAACAGACAGGATGTGATGCAGAAGATCCAGTCTAAATCTGGACATTAAAAGTCTATCCTGTCTGTTATACATATTGGCAAGATAGAATTCCATGCCCGGGTTAACTTTAATGAGCTGGTATGACCTTACTGTACTTTTCAACCCTTCTCTAGCCCTAACTAGATGCTGCATGCAATCTATCTTTATAACACCCTTGTTTCTGCTAGCCAACGTGCATGGTTCATAAAAAAAGTTTTCGTGACCCAAACTAGTCAGTACATCCCTTACATATTTGAGCCATGGTATTCGGGGCCACTTGTCCCCTTTCATACAATCCTCTAAAATCAGTCTGCTTAGACTTGCCTCTGGGTTTGTCCATATTTTTATCCAACAAGAAATTGGTTTGAGGCCGACCTTGTCAGTGAGATAATCTATACCTAGCTCCTCATTGGCAATAAACGAAGAAATGCATATTGGCACTTGCAAAAGCCTTTTTAAGAATTTGTCTTCTTCACGTTGGATGTTCCCCACGTCTGTAAAACCCCAAACCTCGCTGCCATACAGGATCTTTGCACAACATACCGAACTATATAATTGAGCGATTTCATGCGGGGACCAGCGACCCAATCTTGTTGCGCAGTTCATAATAGACCCCGCGGCGCTAGGATGTTGGCTACATTTATGACTTACTAGTGGCTTAAAGTTAAGATCTTGGTCAAAAACGATCCCCAGATAATTGAAAATTTTTACTTTTTCAAGTATATGGGTTCCTATTGTAAAACTACAATTCTTAGCTGGCTTTTTACCCACTTCCATGATATATGATTTTGAAAGGTTGGGCACTAAGTCTAAATCCGCCATGAATCTAACAAAACCATTAATAAGTGCCTGTAAACTCCTTCCTGTACGGGCCAAAAGGACTGCATCATCTGCATATAGGAGGACTGGTATACTTCTCCTCCCTATGCAGGGACAGTCTGCCTCCAGTACTCCCAACGCCCTTTCTAGCCCGTTTATATAAAGCGTGAACAGAAATGGCGCTAGGATACAGCCTTGCCGCACCCCTCCCCGGCATTGGAAGTCTTCTGTGAGGTCACCATCATCGGTGAATCTCACCCGTGCCGTTGTATCGAGGTGAAGCGTCTGTAAAACTCGTATCAGTCCTGGTTCAATACCCATCTCTGCCAGCATCTCCCACAGCTTTCTTCTGTTAACACAGTCGAAAGCTGCTGAGAGATCCATAAATGCCAGATACACAGTACCTTCCCTAGCCAGAGTGTATTTGGCCACTAGATGATAGAGATTGAGGCACTGGTCTGTGGTAGAACGCCCATTTCGAAACCCATACTGGAGATCGGTAATAATGTTATGTTCTTCGGCCCAATCCGAGAGACCATTTAAAATGACTCTCCCCAAATCTTTCGCCGTGACATCTATAAGGGATTTTGGGCGATAGCATTGTGGGTCATTTCTATTTCCCTTTTTGAATATTGGCACAATGACAACGGTGGACCACGATCTTGGCAAGCCCACCTCTCTGGCTGCGTTTAGTACCCTGGACAATATTGGGGCCCAGAGGTCTACTTGACTTTTAAGTAAGTCTGGTGGAATCCCATCAGGCCCTGGCGCCTTTCTCAGTGCCAGGCCGGCTATTCCTGATTTTACTTCTGCAACCGTAAATGGTGTACTCTCACCCTCAGGTGATTCTATAACTTGGGGTTGCTGCATCTCTTGATTGCCCCGGTTATATAAACTTGTGAAATGCGCTACCCAAGCTTCTGGCAAAATATGGGACGCCACTTGTGGCTTGTTCGGGGCTTGAAAGCATGGGTCATTTATTATTCTCCAGAAGCTGGTCATATCGCGGCGCTCCGCTGCTTCTCTTAGTGACTCCCAGGCCTGAGATTGAAGGCAATTTTTCCGCCTATTGAAAGCCTTTTTGTACCGATTCCTACAATCAGCAATCGCACCTCTGTCCCTTGGGGCTGTGTTAAGTGCCTGCTTCAGGTTTCTAAGAGCCTTAGAACATTCCTTATCAAACCATCTGGGGCAGAGGTCGGTCTACTTTTTCAATTTACTCCTCAAAAGACTATCAATGTGCTGGGCAGTGCCCTCAAATGCTGCAATCAGGTCGCTCCCCTCTACCGTGCTGTCCAGGCATTTCCACGTCTGACTATCACTGTCTGCAAGGAGCGCTCTGTGCTAGCCCATCGATCTTACTCCATTTAATTCTCCTGCCCTGGTCGTTTGCCTTATATTGTCCCTCAGTGATCCTTTTATCCACTTTAGTACGCGGGTCTGAAATCCCTATTATCAGTTCTAACGGATTGTGGTCGCTAAATGCACTAGGAACTATCGAAAAGTGACTAACCCTACCAATTAAGGCGTTAGAGACGAAGATATAGTCGATGATAGAATCGCAGCCCCGTCCCTTGAACGAGGGAGTCATTGTATTTGGTGATCCGCCATCGACTAGATCCATCGTATGTGTGAGGGCCAACTTACCCAAGATTGTGCCTAGTGCCATACCCTCTCTGGAGTGCTCTGTGTGCCATCCCTTTATGGAGGGGCAAGCGTCCCATATACCTCCTTCCCATTTCAGGTAGGGGCACTGGTTGGTATTAAAGTCCCCCATCAGAATTAACTGGATACTTGAATCCCCGTGTCGTTTAACCCCATTAATCTTTCATCTAGCTCCACCAGATTTAACATCGATTGTCCCGCGTTATAAAAATTTATAAAAATAACCTAGAGACCCTTTGTAATGTATCTTATGCCCTGGAGACAATCAAAGTCCCACCCCAGGTCTTGCCAGCTTCCTTGCAGGGTCAGTGCCACATAAGTAATTAGACCACCCTTGGCTCGACCCATTGGCGATTTGCGGGCCGGGACGAAAAACAGTTTGTATCCCTCCAGGAATAACCCACTGCAATCCGTTTCCCAAGTTTCCTGCAGGCAAATAACTTTGTACCCTTTAATAAAGACTTGCCATTCGCTATTAGAGACTTTAGTTGCAAGTCCAGCAATGTTCCAGGATATCAGCCTCAGCTCCGAGGTTGTTTGAACCGGGCCGCTGGTTCCTCCCTTGATCTTCCTTTGCAAGGGGTTTGTCTCTGGGCAGATTACTTTCAAGGGCGTATCTTCCACCACCCTCACCAGCCCTGCGGGTGTACCAGCTTTTAGATCCTGGGCATTATTTCCTATTTTGGTTACGATTCCCAGGTTCCCCTGGGTGTCAAGTACTCTCTCGACCTCAATGCTCACCAAACTCCCCAGTCAATCTTGTTCATCCAGAGCAGAAAAATTGGAGAGGGGTGCATATCTATTTGAAGCCGAGCGCATGTTATCGTCTCTGCTTTTCTTAAATGTTCTTGGCCATTGCAAGTTCTGCCCGTGGTCAAGGGCACTGTCCCTATAGAAGAAATACAATGGGAGCATCCTTATGCATGACTCTCTCTCGCTCGCCCCATACCGGTTATCTAGAAGTTCTTTAACTAACTCCGGATATCTAAAATTTACAATAATGCAGTCACCTGCAAATATTTTCTCTCCACCCCCGATCCAGGCCACCCTCCTGGCCATGAGAATTTGATCATGTTGAAATCTCCTTACTGGTATATTGTTTTGGATCCAGTGCGCGGCCTTATTAATCAGAGTACTGGCCGATTCCTCGCTGCCATTATTTATTCCTGGTACTCCTACTAGCACTACTGAGTAAGGACAGGAGGCCGGGGGTTAATCTAGTGTCTGGAGACCTGGAGTGCCCTGGATATAGTCCATACTGTTATTCTTAGACGACCTCTTGGGCTTCTTTTGTACCCGACCACTATCCCTAATCTCATGTGGGATACCTAGGTTATCTGGGGCCTCCCTGCTCAAGTCCTTATTGATAGTTTTATCTGTCTCCGGGGGTGTCTTTCTATACTCGCTCTGGGCTTTCTCCACATTAATTGTTACCTTGTTTCTACGGTCAGCCACTGTAGTCCCCTCCTCTCTCTCCTGCAGGAGATCCTTAGTGGGTTGCCCCCTGTTATTGGCCACAAATCTATTTATAATCCCTTCCATATTACAGATTTTCGCCATTACTGGCCCTAAAAAGTGGTGGAGGAGCTGTACCATTTTATTTTCTAATGCTAGGATAATTTCTTGGGTCCCATCCATCCCTCTTACGCTTTGACAATTTGGACAGCCTATATTGTCAGGGTTCTTACTAGTGCCTTTGATGGAGTTAGCCATCCCTTTTCGACTGGGTTTACTGGCACGGGTAGAGCATTGTGATCCACCCGACTCTGAGAGCCCCGCTAAGACTTTTGTTTTTTTAGAGCGTGTAACTACCTCTCTACTAGGACTCCATATAGGGTTAGCATCTCCTGATACTAGATATGTACTAGACCCCTCTCTTGGAACGTCCCCCTGCACTGGTCTTTGTTGGGTAATCATCTGGGTGTCCCCTATGCCATGTGATCCCAATGCGGCATTTTGCCCACCGTTAAACGGCCCTATTGAGCCCACTGTCGTAGTATCCCCCTGTAAACTTAGATCGACAGTTAGCGGTGTGTCAGAAATGTCAGACTGAATCTCGTGGACCAGAGTAGGTTCAATTGAATGTGCCCCTCCGCCGGACGTTATGCAGGAGGCTATGTTACCCAAAGAGGATCGCTTCTTTGCTATTTGGGAATCCAGGGAGAGTCTATGCTCAGCCAATTGAATCTCGTGTACTAAAAGCGATTCAGCTCTTGTAATAAAAGCATCGAGAGTCCTTTTAACCCCTCCCTCCACCCTCAGCTTGGTGATCTTATTTTTGACCATAATCAGACGAAACAGTACTGAGTATCCCTATCACAAACCCTCTTGTTTTAAATACACAAATCTGTTACAGCTAGCAATATTACAGTGAAACCGGCTGTACTCGCCACCCGCCGTTTTTAGGCAGTCTACCTGAGAGCAATGTGCACAAGGCCAGGTCAGTGAGGCATACAACATATATTTAAGTCACCTGAGTGGCAGCATGTAATGTAGGGCCTCTTGTGTCCACACCTACAGGATGGAAATATCAATAGATGACTAAGGCCAGGAAGGGGGAAAGGAAGAACGGGACGTGGCCCAGCCCGGCCTCCTTCGGCCCCTGACGGCCACAGACGGCCCGCCCTTTGCCCGGGCTTAGCCTGGC
This sequence comes from Triturus cristatus, assembly GCF_964204655.1. Lineage (NCBI taxonomy): Eukaryota > Metazoa > Chordata > Amphibia > Caudata > Salamandridae > Triturus > Triturus cristatus. The sequence goes on from NC_140590.1 coordinate 216,246,527, forward strand.
GCTATCCCGCGATGCAGGAGGACTGCTGTGATTTAAAGCGCCTCCAGGCGCGTAAGCTGCGTCGCCTGGTTCCGCCCTCTGACGCTGGGGAGTCTGGGAGGTGAAGTCCCTCCGCACTGCGGCCGCGATGTTTTGGCGGTGCCGCGGCGGGAGGGAGAAAGAGCAACAATACACAGGGCAGCCACGGATTGAAACCGGTAGGTGCAAGGTCCCAGAGATTAGCCACGAGCTGACTTTAACTTTGTCCCCCGCTCCACCGGAGGACCGCTATGATTTAAAGCGCCTCCAGGCGCGTAAGCTGCGTCGCCTGGTTCCGCCCTCTGACGCTGGGGAGTCTGGGAGGTGAAGTCCCTCCGCACTGCGGCCGCGATGTTTTGGCGGTGCGGCGGCGGGAGGGAGAAAGAGCAACAACACACAGGGCAGCCATGGATTGAAAAAGGTAGGTGTAAGGTCCCAGAGATCAGCCACGAGCTGACTTTAACTTTGTCTCCCGCTCCACCGGAGGACCACTGTGATTTAAAGCGCCTCCAGGCGCGTAAGCTGCGTCACCTGGTTCCGCCCTCTGACGCTGGGGAGTCTGGGAGGTGAAGTCCCTCCGCACTGCGGCTGCGATGTTTTGGCGGTGCGGCGGCGGGAGGGAGAAAGAACAACAACACACAGGGCAGCCACCGATTGAAACCGGTAGGTGCAAGGTCCCAGAGATTAGCCACAAACTGACTTTAACTTTGTCCCCCGCTCCACCGGAGGACCGCTGTGATTTAAAGCGCCTCCAGGCGCGTAAGCTGCGTCGCCTGGTTCCGCCCTCTGACGCTGGGGAGTCTGGGAGGTGAAGTCCCTCTGCACTGCGGCTGCGATGTTTTGGCGGTTCGGCGGCGGGAGAGAGAAAGAGCAACAACACACAGGGCAGCCACGGATTGAAACCGGTAGGTGCAAGGTCCCAGAGATTAGCCACGAGCTGACTTTAACTTTGTCCCCTGGAGGAGAAAGTGGGTAAAAGGCATCCAGTTAATCCTGACAATGATGCTTCTGACCTTCTAGGGGACTTGCTCCCTTCATGGCACACCTCTGCCTGGTAGCTGCTGCCCCTATTGCTGAACCCTGGTCAGGAGTTTGAGGCCTTCCTCCACCTGCAAGTACCTGCCTGCACCTCACTTCTAGTGGTAGAGCGTCTGTGCTCAGCTGGGCTGCCCCTTTCTCTTTTCTGCTTTTTCTGCCATTGTTCTTCTTTTTGCCTTTTCTTCCCTTGTTCATATTTTTTTTTTTTTTTTGCCGCAGTGTTGAGATTGCCCCTCCTCCCCAGCACTATTTAATGGTTACCACACCAAGACCAAGCCTGTCTGCACCTGGACCGTGCCCAGCACCAGGGACACTGGTTCTCGGACGTTTCATTACTTTGACGCCAGCATGCTCATCGCCCTCCAATCCAGACGCTACACCGCCTGCCACCTGACATTTCCAAAGGAGACCCAAGGACCCTTCGCCTGCTGGAACTGCAGCCACACCTTCACCAACGCCGCATACTGTTGCTGCCCAACCGATCTACAGCACTTCCTACAGGCTCAACTGCATCCTGCTAAACGTACGCCCTCCACAAACTTGTCACTAAAAGCTGGGACCTCTTCAGCGGCCCCTCTCCTGACATTGTATTCTTCACAGAAACCTTGACCAATCCCTGCTTCAGCCCAGAGATCACCAAAGCCATCCCCGATGGCTAAGAAATCAATCATAAGGACCACACCGACCGACCAGAAGGAAGCATCGCCATCGTCCACAAGTACACCCACCATCGCCTCCAATGGCCTAACAACAACCATGGAACACCTTCATATCCAGACCAGCCCCAACACCACCCTGGCACCCTCATCTACAGGCCACTCAGACCCTGCCCTTTCTTCACCGACGCCATCATAGACCCCATTGTGCCCCAGGTTCTCGTATCCACTGACTACATCCTACTCGGCGAACGCAACTTCCACCTGGACAACCCCAGCAACCAGTGCACCATGTCCCTGCTGGACAACCTCTCCAACATCAGACTCAACCAGCTAGTCACTGGCTCGACCACGCAGCCAGACACTTGCTCGACCCCCGTCTTCACCACCAGCGGGAACACTGCCTACAGACACACCACCCAACTCCTCTGGATCAACCACCACTGCGTGCATTTCACCTTCACTACCCTCACTGTCCGCTGCCACCCTCACCACATCCCCCCCATCATAGCCGGAACAAGGTGTGAGTAGTTGGCCTGATATATGCTGTCCACTAGTTATAGTGGGCACCTTGTATCAGTCCAAACAACCCCTTATTGGTTATAGGTTAAAGACAACATTTATTGAAAGCTATCCTAGTGGTAGCTATGGAGAGCAGCCTTCAGGCTAAGTCTTGAAGGAATGTAAAGCAGCTTGTTTTACCAGTCTATAATCTCTTGGGTCACTAAATGAAAGATATCCACACCAGGTGTGTGTATGTGTGTGTGTGTATATATATATATATATATATATATATATATATATAATTACTAAACACACCCTCCTAGTCTCTTTATGACTAGAGGTCATAAGTTACACTTCAATAATCACAGTAAAATAGCACAAATACACGTCCGGCCCTAGGGGTGAGCCAAACCATATACTAAAATAGTGGTATAAGAACCACAACTGAACTAGACACAAGGCCTAGAGCCTGTAGAATCACTGGAACCCCAGGGAACCACCCAAGGTAGTGACACAGGGAACCCACTGGAGCCGTGTGCAGTGTGTGAACACAGCTGCGAGCTCCCGTTAGCTTCTAAGAGAAAGTCGCGGTTAGGTTTTTAAAAGATTAGGGACACTTAGAAAGGAGTCAGGACCAAACCCTTTTGGACTTACGATGTTCCAGGGCTAGCACACAAGGGAGCACCAGAGTACTCGTGTTACCTCACACAGGGAAGCTGGGTGCATAGGTGTCTTTTGGTGTCGGGTCGCGTCGTCTATTTCAATGGGAGCTGGCAAAGAAGTTCTGCTGCCATGAAGATGTGAAGTGTCCAAAGAGATCCAAGCCTGGATCGAAGATGAGAAGAACCTGAAAGCAGAGGGGACAGTCTGGGTCACTAGCCAGTGACCAGGAAGGCGATGGACAGATGCCCACCGATGTCAGGTGATTTCAGGTGAAAGAGGTGAAGCTTGACTCTTCAGCCACGAGGACCAGGAGGTGTCGAGGATGATCAGGAGCTGTATTCGAGTTGTCCCATGAAGGATGTCGAGTGCTGCAGTGTCTGTGCTCGGATTGGACTCAACAAGCATTGGCAACAGCAACCCACGCAGAAACGAGAAAGATGCTTCGGTGCAGACCAGCAAGGTCTGTGGGACTCACCACTTGGTAGGGAGTTGGGGCACGTCTGGAGCAACCAGGAAAGCCCAAGGAAATTCAAAGTTACCCCCTCAGGGACCCACCAGTCAACGGACCAGGGATCGCAAAGGGACCTCAAGACGAAACACAAAATGGCGGCCCACGGGTCACTCTGAATGACCAGGCCAACCATCTTTGGTAGATTTAGTGCTCGATGTGGGGGCTACAAGTCAGCCGAAGCACGACTTCAAGAGATGTTTAAGTCAATGCACAGTGACCAGGAGTTCCGGTTCCACGCTACTCACGAGGGCTGCGGGTCTCAGCTTTGCTGGGGACTCGGGCCGGCCTCTGAGATGTCTGGAAATCCTCTTCCTGGGCTGCAACTACTTCGGAGTCTGGTGGGAGCTTCGATAATGCAGACCGGCGAATTGCTTCGTTGGTGCCTGCCAAGCAAGGGAGTCACTCCTTGACTCCAAGGGAAATTTCTTCAGTCCTCTAGTCATGAGTAGAGCGTCGAAGTTCCAGGATTTGGCTTCAGAGTTTCGTCCAGTTCTGGTTACAGATGTTCCTTACTTATACCTAAGGAAGTGGTTGGACTAGCTCTGGGGACCCACCTATGGGAGTGTTTGGAAAGAGGGGTGGCTGCACCCATTTCCTTTGTCCAGTTTCATGCCAGAGTCGGGGCCGGAAACTCCTGAACCGGTCTGAGCTGGACTATGCAGAGGGACACCAAATGTGCCCCCAGTGCAGGACTTCAAAGTACTCAGAGTGCTCCCACCCAGCCCCAATACACATAATCCTGTCTGGGAGTTGGTTACACCTCCCTGTGACAGGAAACCTTTTGTCCAGGCCCCCCTGCAGAAGTGTCGGTCAGCAGTAGGAGGCCAGACTTGTCTGTGGCTGCAGCATCCATTTTGTGATGCCAGGGCTCTATTAAGTTTTTACCGGGTATACCGGTGCTGCCATGTCTCTCCCTCTAGAAGGGTGGGATCATACTGTCACACCAGTTGCTGGCGTGGGGGTATGATTCCAAGGTGTTTGACACCAAATACAACATGTTTCCGTGCAGCCAGTCCAAAGTTAGTATTTACCGTTTGGTTATAATGCACTTAAGAGTATATGGTAAGGCTGCACTACTGACAACCCCGGAGAAGAGGTTCCGAAGGCTGTAGAGGGGCTCAGCTAAGCCTGGGCACCCCTCACATATAACCAAGCACCATGCCTTCAGGATTGATAAGGCCTTCCATAGGGGTGACTGATAGGTTGGTATGTGCAGTATATGGTGAGATATAGTGAACCTATATCTCAGTAAGGGGTGCATGCACCACCTTACCCAGGCTGCAGTAGCAGACCTGTGGTGTCATTTTGGGTGGCTTTCCAGGGATGGCATACATGCTTCAGCCCCTGGTAGGCCTCTGGAGTACCTATGCCCTGGGTACATAGTATACCATATACTAGGGACTTATAAGGGCACCTCAGATCCAATCTGAATTGTACCTAAAGTACATGGAATCATTTTAGAGAGGAAGCAGCTAGGCTGGGGCCCTGAATAGCAGGGTTCCAGCCAGATTGATGTCGAAAAACAGTAAAACACCAGCAAAAAGTAAACATGTGAAGCAGATCCTACACAAGGCCACTGAGTAACACCTCACTGCCTTCCTCACCACTACCACACCACCAACATCAACACCTCGGCACATAACCTCCACCGATGGATCTCCAACTGCGCCAACACTCTAGCCCTCCTTAAAGAGGCCCCCAAAAAAGCAACACTCCAGGAAAGCCAGCTGGTTTACTTCTGCCCTCAAAGTCCAGGTGCACTTCTAAGTGACTCAAAGAGACGGAGGAACAACAAAACCCCAGAAACTCACACAGCCTTCGAAACTGCCATCAACACACACCACCACCACCACCACCACCACCTCAAAGCCACAAAGAAAATGGCCCTGCAAGACAGAATCCACGCCAAAACACACAAGCAAGGTATTCTTCACCATTGCCAAGGAGGTCACCAGGCCCAACAGCAAGACCATAGACATCCGCTCTCCCAGGACATCTGAAACAAACTCAGCACCACCTTCCACAACAAGGTTATCTACGACAGCTTCAACACCCAAGACCCTGCCTCCACACCTGTCAACTCTGCACGCAACCACAACATACCCCAACGGATCCTCCTCAACTGGACCCAGCTCACCACAAAAGATACTCAAGACCCTGAAGAGCATCTATTCTGGGTCCCATCAGACCATTGCTAATATCACATCTTCCCTAGAACAGCCATCGCCCCAGAGCTTCAGCACACAATCAACTGCTTCATCGAAACCGCCACCTCCCCCGACAACAGAAAACATGCAGAGATCAACCCCCTGCTGAAGAAGCCATCCGCCGACCCAACAGACCTAAAGAACCTTAGACCTATCTGCCTCCCCCCCTTCCCAGCCAAGGTCATTGAGATGGCCATCATTATATAGCTCGGAGTTAATTGAGGAAAACCACATCCTGGACAACTATCAATCTGGCTTCCAAAGCAAACACAGCAACAAAACCACTCTCCTCGCCACCACTGATGAAATCCGATCCCACCTCGACCACAGTGAAACCGCAGCCCTCCTCCTACTTGACCACACAGCTACCTACGATACACTTTCCCACCGCACCCTAATCATGAGACTACATGATGTTTGCATCTGCGACAAAGCCCTGGACTGGATCTACTCATTCCTTAACTGCCAAACGCAGCAAGTCAGGCTACCTCCATTCCTCTCAGATCCTACAAAGATCAGCTGCGGAGTGTCCAAAGACTCTTCCCTGAGCCCCACCCTCTTCAACATCTACATGGCCCCTCTTGCGGCCATTGTCAGAATCCACTGACTCAACATCTCCTATGCTGACGACACCCAGCTGATCCTTTCCCTCACCAATGATCCTACAGCTGCCAGCTCCCACTTCCACAGCGGGATAAAGGCTGTGGCCACGTGTTTGAAAGATTATTGCCTCAAGCTCACCTCGGACAAGCCTAAAGTACTCTTCCTAGGACCTGCCCCCTTAGCTTGGGACGACTCTTGGTGCCCGCCCCCAACTCTGGGGAAAAACTCCCACAGATAATGGACGCAACCTCTTCATCGCAACGGACTCCTTACTCTATGAACCACCAGAACAACGCTGTTAGAAGCCGGAGATCCCGTGCGCACCGTTGTTGTCAAGTGCGCAACCCGTCCCCCCCCCTTCCACGTTAGGCCAAGAAAGGACACCGTCCGAGACAACCCTGCTCACCCCCTTAGTAGCTTGACATGAGCAGCCAGGCTTATCTCCAAGGCACGAGTGTTCAGTATGTGCAACCACACCCACCGCAATCCCAATGATGTTTGATGTCACCACAAGTGGACTCCACACAAGTTTGTATAAAACAGCTATACTTTATATAGAAAGATATACGAAATGACCACACGATACAAATCCAACATATACACAATGGGTAATATTGTTTCCGGTGGGTTGGGCGGTCCTAATCCCCAACCACCGCTTTTAACCAACAGTTACGCTGACTTTTAACCATTCTCAACGGGTTAGGTACGTCGTATCACTAGAATCACACACGTTGCAAAATAAAAGGAATACTGCCCTACTTAACGATGGGTTCCTGTACCACGCCACAGTGACCATGCGCAGTGTCATGATCATGCACTGAGTCAACAAAAGATAATGCAACCCGGATCTCTACCAGCATGCCCTGTGCAAGGAAGGAATAAGGCAATGCGTTGCAGTGAAATTCAGTACAGTGCAGTAAATAACCAATGCAGTGCGCCACACTATGATCCTGTATTCTGCAAGAGAAACATAACGTAGTGCATGGTGCACTAACCCCTGAGTTCGTTAAGCACCACCAGTGTCGGACGTTGTTCAATAGCTCGATAGTTTGTTAGCAGCAAATAGGCAAAGTGTTATACAACTGTTTTCAGAAGTTGTGCAACCGGTTGCCCCCAACACGGATCAACAATGACACCCAAGTTCCACTCCGGGCCCTGGCCCCTGTCCTGCCCTGTCCGGGACCAACACGGACTGAGAGCCGGGCTGAAGCAATAGGCGCACACAGCTGCCAGCAGCAAGAGGCAGAGAGAGTGTCGCTTCGAGCCCACACCCCGCCCCAGGCGGTGATCGACTTTACCTGGGGGGCACGACCCTACTCCTCTCCTGTAGCAGTGCCTTGGCCTCACTTCAGAACCTTGTCACCACTGGCAAGGTGTGCTCGGGCTGGTAGTTCAGCTCTTGCGGGGCTGCCGGTCCCGGCCGCCAACATTCAGCACACTCCTTCCACAAAGCCTTCCACACAACGCTGGTGCCACCCCACGTTGCCTTCGAGGGCACGATCACTTGGCCCTCCTCTCCAGTGCTGTTAGGACTTCTTCTCTCCCCGGTGCTCACAGCTCCCTGGTACTCCTCACCAGCACCTCCGGTGGCACCTTTGACACGCACGTCCGAGACTCACTCCTCCTCTGGCCTCCGATGACCAGGCGCACCTCACTACGCCTCGGCTGGCACCTTGACACGCACCCTGCGCGTCTGCGTCTCGCTCCGTCACCTAGTGCACACGATCTTCAGGCACTCCCCTCTAGCGCCGCAACTGCACCCCCACACGCACACTGCGTGTTGGAGAGACCCACCTCGTTTCTTTGTGCTCACGATGACCCAAGCGCTCTCAACTAACTCCCTGGTCGCATCATGACACGCACACTACGCGTCTGAGTCTCACCTCTCCTCCTGGTGCACACGAGGTACCAGGCACTCTCCACTAATGCCCCGGCTGCACCACCACACACCAACCCGCGTGTCGGAGACTCACTACTTCTTAATGCCACTGATGTCTGCACTGTGACATGCACCCCCTGCCCACCCCCAATCTCGTCTCTTCCACGATGCCCACAATCCACAGATGCTCCAATACCTGTAGCCACACCAAGACACGCACCCTGCGCATCAGTCTTGATTCGCTCCGGGTGCCCACGATCACCTTAGGCACCCCTTCAGAGGTCTCAGGCTGCCACAACACGGTCCCACCACTGCACCACTTGAGACTTCCTGGAAACTTTTATTTTCCTGTGTTTCTGAACAGGGAGCCAGCTCACCTCGGGGGCCCTTGGGGTACAGGATGCTGCACACACCAAAGTCCTGCTCAGGAAGAAGGGGGGGCATGACCCACTACAGCACCCCTTCAGTCTCTCCTCAGTCAAGAGCTACAAACTGCCCACAAACCCTAGATCACGAAGCATGGGTCAAGTCTCCCGCAGCCTATTCAGCAATTCTTCCTGAGGCAGAGGTTTTCTTCCCGAGCATGGACAGGTCAAAGCTGCCAGACTCGACCAGTCCACTGCGTCTTGAAAGCGCTCCTAGCACTTCTCTGAATGATACCGAGACCGTTCTCGACGACATCATTAACATAACCAAAGTCTTGGTGTTACAGTTCTTCTAGTTATACCCCTTATTGTCTTTGAAGTTTCCTTGTGCTCTGGGGTCCCTGACCCCTCCCTAAATCAGTCTTGAGTATCTCCCCCTTCCCCTCCGCCCCGCCCCCTCCCTAGTGTCACTGACCTTCCTTTGATACTGGGGGCCTGGATCTTTAATAACTCAGAGGGAGATGGGTCTATTGTTTTATGGCTCTAAACCAGGCCTCTTCACCTCATTAAGCCTCTGCTTCTCCCCGCTCCAGGTGCAGGGCAGCCTGGTGCCGTCTCCATCCCTCCCCTGTGGCACGACCTCCCTCAGCCTTTCTAGTCTCTCCCAGGTCCAGGCAATTCACATTCTGCTGAGACATACAAAAAGGTCTCGGTGACAAACTGAGCCAATTTCTCAAACAGCGGCTTCTGGACACACAGCGACAAAACCATCTACCCAAAAAGATGCGTTATGACGCTGTGAGCTTCGACATATCAAACTTCACTGTTCCATTTCCAATTCTTGGGAAACTAGGCTAACAATACTACAATACTAAACAACTGGTCATAGGGTCTGAGGGAATTTTAAAGACCTGCGCAGACAAATCCCCAAATCACTTGAATCAACACAACAAAAAGAGTCTGCGGGTCTAAACCAAACATTCAAAAGGAAAAAAGTGACAGGTCAGCACATTCAAAAATGAAAAGAGTCCTCATGAAGAGGGCCAAGTCCCATCACCCACCGAAGTGGCATGCTTCATCATCTGGGACCTCCCATAACTGCACCTGGTGTAGTTATAGAGCTGCTACTCCTTTGTTTACTGTAATAAGGAGGAGCTCCGGGATGTTTTGATTCCTGTAATTGGGAGGGTAGATAAACTCAGACTGAGAAAGCTGTCATAAGTGTGGTGAATTTAAATGCAGTGTGTAGAAAAAAGTGGTTTAAAATTGATCATCATTGGAAAATAAATTTTATTCTGTATCCAATGACACCAAACTAAAAACAGCAGAAATTGTGAGGGGAGCGTGTCCACAAACGTTATAGGGCCACGCCCTCGTGGGTCAACATGTTTCAGCCAACCTGTGTCTACCCAATGACTATGGCTTTCGTCAGGACCAAAAGGTAACACTACTGCAAGATCGTGAGTGACTAAAGAGTGAAATAAAAAGAACGATACAACCTACAGAAGTACCTACTTATCCGTGGGTATGTGGCACCGTAGTGATGTGACTTAATCCCCTGAAGGTAAAACAGAAACAATAATACATGAATATGCTGAACAAAACTACTCTTATTCTTTAAACTAATGCAAATGTCTCGTACATAAACATTTGTTAAGCGTGCAGACTGCGTAGTCTCCTTACCCGCAAAAAGTCGGGGATGCACCTACACTCCTGGTTACAACTCAGGGCGTGAGGCAACGCTCTAGAAGACAAAGAGAAAGGGAGAAAAACTAGCTGATGCCAAATACAGCAGAGGACGGTATATTCAACTGTATGTGCACCAAGCTGTATAACTCTAAAGACTTAAAAACCCATCTACAGACAAAGATGTATCGACTAACTACAGAATGGAATAAGCCATGCTGCTACTGGGATGGAAAGCAGATTAACCAATACCGTTTAGCAAGCATGTTCATGACAAAAATGCTGATAAAGTTACACACAACAATCACGGGTAGCTCTAAGCCCCATCTTTATGGTAGAGTCAAGAGCAATTAAATCATGTCCATGACAAAAATGCTGATAAAGTTACACACATCCATCACGGGTGGCTCTAAGCCCTATCTTAATGGTAGAGTCAAGTGCAAAGACCAAATAAGTGTGTACTAAGGTGTAGGGAGCTGGCTTACCTGTCCGTCGTTACCCCGGACTTTCTTCCTGGTTGTAACGAGCGTGACGGGGGCCTCGTAAGCCTGCCTTTCAACTGTGTGACGCTCCGGACAGCGAGCCAATCATCGCGTAGAGGCGCGATGACGTGGAACGTGCCCTGAGCGTGCGTGTATATTCCAAAGGTTCATGGGAATCGTAGTTTGGGCAATAATCGAGGGCGCTCGTAACCTGAGCGATGTAATGCCTCCGACAAGAAGTATCGCTAAAAGATACCATCTCTGCCTCACATTTCCCCGTTCTGAACAACAAAACCCTGAACTGCACTTATTATGTTGGCTGACCATGATTGACCATGATTGACCAGGATGACCAGACAAATTAGGTTAGGACAAGGGTGCAGAGCGTGCAAAATGTAATTTGAGCTATATGCAGCGCGCTCATAGCCTAAATGGCGTAATACCTCGAACAGAGGTATCCCTAGAAGATGCAATCTCGGCCCCATGTTTCTCCGTTTATGGTAGTACGGCCGGGGGAACAGACTAATCAAGTTTAACTACGGATAGACCAGGTTAGGACAAGGGTGCAGAGCGTGCAAGATGTAGTTTGAGCTATATGCAGCGCGCTCATAGCCAGAATAGCGTAATACCTCGAGCAGAGGTATCCATAGAAGATGCAATCTCGGCCCCATGTTTCACCGTTTGTGGTAGTACGACCAGGAGAACAGACTAATCCGGTTTAACTATGGGTAGACAAGGTGAATGCGTCTTGAGTTTATTGATAATGACCGTCACCGAGCTCTAGTCGTCACGCAAGAGAATATCTTTCTCGCTGTGAAAATGTTGTATACTAGGGATAATGTCACAAAGGGTGGGGTAGAGATGGGTTAAAACAATATCCTAGACAACTCTGACTAGAGCGCCACTCGATTAAACTAGAGATGCTTGTCAGACTGGTGTGTTGTATCTAGAGACTCGACACAGAACACGACCCAACAATAAAGGGCCCCAGTACCAACACAATGGGCTCAGACCCTAGAGTGTTATAACGAAGTCCAAGGAATTGACTCGTTTAGCCCTGTCGTGTCACTTCTGAGTGTAAAAACCCAGCGTTGCTCCTTTCTGAATAGGAAAGTGGATATATCGGTCATGTGGGGCGGAATGAAAGGTTGTTCTAAAACCGTCCACCTAATGTCATCAGGACTATGATTGTGTTCCACAAAGTGTCTGGTCATGCGGGTTGCCTGCCTTTGACATCTGATGGTGCTTTTGTGTTCCATTATCCTGAGTTTCACCTTCCTGGTGGTCATGCCCACGTACCTCAAGTTGCAGGGACAAGTGATCAAATAGATAACCCTCTCACTGTTGCAGTTAGTGTGTTTGATCTGCCTCCAGGGTTTGTTGGTCCCTATGTCTATTTCTGTAGTGTGTCTAGTGTTAGGGCAAGCAGCACAGTTGCCACATGCATGATGTCCTTGAACAGGAGGCAAATTCCACAGGGTATTGGTCTTGATGATCGCTCTGTTCTTAGGGCGCGTGTGTACTAATGTGTCCCGCAGGTTCGTACTCCTCTTGAACGAAAAAAGTGGGGGGTTAAGATGTATCTGTCCCACATTCAAAATGCGCCAGTTTTTCCGTATGATTTTTTGTAGTTGATTAGAATGGGTGCTGAACGTCTGCACACATGTCAATCTGTCCAGGGTGGCCTTGGGTACAGATGGTTCTAATAGGGCATCGCGATTATTATTGCTGGCCCGCTTGTATGATTGTTTGATCAATTTCGCAGGGTACTGCCTAGCCCTTAAATTATTCACGAGGACGTCAGCATGCTCTCTGAACTTCTCTGTGTCAGTGCAGTTCCGTCGCAATCGAAGAAATTGCCCAAACGGTAAACCGGACCTGAGTGATTTGGGGTGGAAACTGTCGTAAGACAAGAGAGAGTTCCTGGCCATGGGCTTGGTATACAGCTCACTCCCTAGTCCGTTGGCTGTTGGGAAGATGAGAAGGTCAAGGAATGGTAGACTCAGTTTGCTTGCTTCCATGGTGAAATTAAGGAAAGAATTCTGTTCATTGAGCCACAGATGAAAGGTCTCTAGAATCTCGGAGTCACCTCGCCATATGACGAAAATATCATCAATATAGCGTTTCCATGTGACTATACAGTCACGGAAAGGGTTGTCAGTACACAGGACACGGTATACCAAGCCCATGGCCAGGAACTCTCTCTTGTCTTACGACAGTTTCCACCCCAAATCACTCAGGTCCGGTTTACCGTTTGGGCAATTTCTTCGATTGCGACGGAACTGCACTGACACAGAGAAGTTCAGAGAGCATGCTGACGTCCTCGCGAAGAATTTAAGGGCTAGGCAGTACCCTGCGAAATTGATCAAACAATCATACAAGCGGGCCAGCAATAATAATCGCGATGCCCTATTAGAACCATCTGTACCCAAGGCCACCCTGGACAGATTGACATGTGTGCAGACGTTCAGCACCCATTCTAATCAACTACAAAAAATCATACGGAAAAACTGGCGCATTTTGAATGTGGGACAGATACATCTTAACCCCCCGCTTTTTTCGTTCAAGAGGAGTACGAACCTGCGGGACACATTAGTACACACGCGCCCTAAGAACAGAGCGATCATCAAGACCAATACCCTGTGGAATTTGCCTCCTGTTCAAGGACATCATGCATGTGGCAACTGTGCTGCTTGCCCTAACACTAGACACACTACAGAAATAGACATAGGGACCAACAAACCCTGGAGGCAGATCAAACACACTAACTGCAACAGTGAGAGGGTTATCTATTTGATCACTTGTCCCTGCAACTTGAGGTACGTGGGCATGACCACCAGGAAGGTGAAACTCAGGATAATGGAACACAAAAGCACCATCAGATGTCAAAGGCAGGCAACCCGCATGACCAGACACTTTGTGGAACACAATCATAGTCCTGATGACATTAGGTGGACGGTTTTAGAACAACCTTTCATTCCGCCCCACATGACCGATATATCCACTTTCCTATTCAGAAAGGAGCAACGCTGGGTTTTTACACTCAGAAGTGACACGACAGGGCTAAACGAGTCAATTCCTTGGACTTCGTAATAACACTCTAGGGTCTGAGCCCATTGTGTTGGTACTGGGGCCCATTATTGTTGGGTCGTGTTCTGTGTCGAGTCTCTAGATACAACACACCAGTCTGACAAGCATCTCTAGTTTAATCGAGTGGCGCTCTAGTCAGAGTTGTCTAGGATATTGTTTTAACCCATCTCTACCCCACCCTTTGTGACATTATCCCTAGTATACAACATTTTCACAGCGAGAAAGATATTCTCTTGCGTGACGACTAGAGCTCGGTGACGGTCATTATCAATAAACTCAAGACGCATTCACCTTGTCTACCCATAGTTAAACCTGATTAGTCTGTTCTCCTGGTCGTACTACCACAAACGGTGAAACATGGGGCCGAGATTGCATCTTCTATGGATACCTCTGCTCGAGGTATTACGCTATTCTGGCTATGAGCGCGCTGCATATAGCTCAAACTACATCTTGCACGCTCTGCACCCTTGTCCTAACCTGGTCTATCCGTAGTTAAACTTGATTAGTCTGTTCCCCCGGCCGTACTACCATAAACGGAGAAACATGGGGCCGAGATTGCATCTTCTAGGGATACCTCTGTTCGAGGTATTACGCCATTTAGGCTATGAGCGCGCTGCATATAGCTCAAATTACATTTTGCACGCTCTGCACCCTTGTCCTAACCTAATTTGTCTGGTCATCCTGGTCAATCATGGTCAATCATGGTCAGCCAACATAATAAGTGCAGTTCAGGGTTTTGTTGTTCAGAACGGGGAAATGTGAGGCAGAGATGGTATCTTTTAGCGATACTTCTTGTCGGAGGCATTACATCGCTCAGGTTACGAGCGCCCTCGATTATTGCCCAAACTACGATTCCCATGAACCTTTGGAATATACACGCACGCTCAGGGCACGTTCCACGTCATCGCGCCTCTACGCGATGATTGGCTCGCTGTCCGGAGCGTCACACAGTTGAAAGGCAGGCTTACGAGGCCCCCGTCACACTCGTTACAACCAGGAAGAAAGTCCGGGGTAACGACGGACAGGTAAGCCAGCTCCCTACACCTTAGTACACACTTATTTGGTCTTTGCACTTGACTCTACCATTAAGATAGGGCTTAGAGCCACCCGTGATGGATGTGTGTAACTTTATCAGCATTTTTGTCATGGACATGCTTTAATTGCTCTTGACTCTACCATAAAGATGGGGCTTAGAGCCACCCGTGATTGTTGTGTGTAACTTTATCAGCATTTTTGTCATGAACATGCTTGCTAAACGGTATTGGTTAATCTGCTTTCCATCCCAGTAGCAGCATGGCTTATTCCATTCTGTAGTTAGTCGATACATCTTTGTCTGTAGATGGGTTTTTAAGTCTTTAGAGTTATACAGCTTGGTGCACATACAGTTGAATATACCGTCCTCTGCTGTATTTGGCATCAGCTGGTTTTTCTCCCTTTCTCTTTGTCTTCTAGAGCGTTGCCTCACGCCCTGAGTTGTAACCAGGAGTGTAGGTGCATCCCCGACTTTTTGCGGGTAAGGAGACTACGCAGTCTGCACGCTTGACAAATGTTTATGTACGAGACATTTGCATTAGTTTAAAGAATAAGAGTAGTTTTGTTCAGCATATTCATGTATTATTGTTTCTGTTTTACCTTCAGGTGATTAAGTCACATCACTACGGTGCCACATATCCACGGATAAGTAGGTACTTCTGTAGGTTGTATCGTTCTTTTTATTTCACTCTTTAGTCACTCACGATCTTGCAGTAGTGTTACCTTTTGGTCCTGACGAAAGCCATAGTCATTGGGTAGACACAGGTTGGCTGAAACATGTTGACCCACGAGGGCGTGGCCCTATAACGTTTGTGGACACGCTCCCCTCACAATTTCTGCTGTTTTTAGTTTGGTGTCATTGGATACAGAATAAAATTTATTTTCCAATGATGATCAATTTTAAACCACTTTTTTCTACACACTGCATTTAAATTCACCACACTTATGACAGCTTTCTCAGTCTGAGTTTATCTACCCTCCCAATTACAGGAATCAAAACATCCCGGAGCTCCTCCTTATTACAGTAAACAAAGGAGTAGCAGCTCTATAACTACACCAGGTGCAGTTATGGGAGGTCCCAGATGATGAAGCATGCCACTTCGGTGGGTGATGGGACTTGGCCCTCTTCATGAGGACTCTTTTCATTTTTGAATGTGCTGACCTAACAATACTACACCCAGCTTCCCCCATTCTGTCCTATGGGCAGGATGGCCTTTCACCAGGGAAAATTAAATGGAGTATTTTCCACTTTCAGGGCCTAGCACCCACACTGGCACAGGTTCTGCCTTTTACCTACACTTCACCATGCCTAGGGGTCACCCAGGACGTCCTACAGTGGGCCCCATGTGTATGCAAAAGAGAAAAAATGGCCTGACAAGTGGTAGCACTTGTCAGGACAACATGCTCAGTTAGAATAATGTATGCAGGCCCTACACTGCAGACCTATGTTCCCTCTCTGCGCATTTCTTTAGTACTAGTCCCGGCACACACAGTGCACATCACTTGGGGATCTTGCTAGTAAGGCAAACGTACCAATCAGAGACAACCAATCACCACTACAATTTATACAGGGAACATCTGTACGTGCACACTGATTAACAGTGGCACGTACCTACAGCATCTAACTTTGCAACTCTGTCAGGAAAACGGTCTAGGGGGAAAAGCAAAAGGTTTAGGTGAACTTTAGCCCAAAAAGGCCAAGTCCAACAAACTCCATATCTTCCACACTCTCTGAAAGACATTCAGATGGATCCCGCACAGAAAAGACTGTCACCCTTGCACTCCTCACCAGAAGACCAGACTACAGCAATGCACTCTGTCTGCATCACCCAGAAACATCTCGGGGAAACTTCAAAACATCTCAGCCAGACTGGACCTCGACATTTCCCCCCCTCCCCAACCACATCAATCAACTCCTCCGCAAACTTCACTGGCTCCAAGTCAATAAGAGTCACCTTCAAGATCCTCACACATACTTACAATGCCCTTCAGGGTGCAGGACCAACATATCTGAACCACCACTTCTTTCCACACAGCTGCCGGACGGGTTCACTCTGCCCAACTTGCTCTGGCCACCGTCTCACTGATCCACAACACCAGAACCGGAAGAAGATCCTTCTCCTACATTGCCACCAAGACCTGGAACACCAGCCCATCCACCTAGGCAATCACCCTTGCTGACTCGATTCCGGAAGGATCTCAAGACCAGTCTCTTCAACTGAAACTCCACGCCCAGAAGGATCAACAGTCTACCCCCTCCCTGCGCCCCCCTCAGCGCCTTTGGACCCGTACGGGTGAGTAGCGGCGCAATATAAATTCCTGATTGGTTGCTGAGGTTGGGGGCTTGTATTTGCATTTGCCTAGTTTGAGATCACTTTCTGTCATCAGCCTTATTTTACAGACCATTTCTCAGTGGATCCCAGACTCATCCTATCACGGTTTGAGGACTTTGTAGTGGGACGT
Source organism: Triturus cristatus (assembly GCF_964204655.1). Lineage (NCBI taxonomy): Eukaryota > Metazoa > Chordata > Amphibia > Caudata > Salamandridae > Triturus > Triturus cristatus. The sequence continues at coordinate 216,263,724 of NC_140590.1, forward strand.
TCCCATGCCAAAAAACGCTTGGCCTTTCTAGAGCATAGATTCTGTATTTGATCTTCAGAATTGTCTTTGCTTCCCTTTCACTTGAAGGACCTTTGTTTGGGTGACCCCCCCGCTTTACTCTCTTGGTTTTACGAGCACTACTTCCAATTCAAGACTTTTGTTTGGCAACCAAAGGCTTTCTGGGTGTAGATGTCCTATTGCTTACTGGTAATCCACGTTACTATTGGTCCTATTATCCTCGCCTCATTCATCACTAATGAGGTATCTCTACCTCACAAGACAGGAAAAAATCAAGAAGAATGTTAGGTGTATATACCCCTGTAAGGCTATACTCACCCAGCATTCCTCTTGAAATCCTCAAACAGAAGGCTGGGTTGATTAGAGTGGCATGCTGAATGGGACAAGGAAAATAGGAGGAAGCCTAATGAAGATTATCGATAAGTAATGACATTACCCCAGAACCCCCATGTCCTCGTTCCAATTCGTCACTAATGAGGAATAATAAAGCAAACCCTAGCTGGCTGCAAGGCTCAGCTTCAAGAAATGCTGGGTGAGTGAATCCTTATAGGATGCTGCCTTGTGGGAGGAGCATATGCGTAGCATTCTTCTTAGGTTTTTTTTTTTTCTGTCTTGTGAGGCAGAAATACTTCATTAATGATGAATAAGATGCGGACAAGAGAGCTGGAGGTAATGTCATGTTTACTTCCATTGACATAATTAGACTTCTGAAAACAATGTCTTGTAGGTCAAAGTGTTCGGTTTGGTGCAGTAATTGTAATGATCTGGAGTGAGGTGGTCACGCTAGTCTTTATTCAGAAGGAGTATTGAGTAGAAAAGCCAGGGGTCATTTTCCTGAACCCCACCATGGGTCTTGAACTGAGAATTTATATGTCGAATTTTGTAACTTGTGTTTATTTATTAGGTGGCACCTTCTGCTTGCTTCCTTACAAGATGAAATGTACACCCAAGAAAGAAAATCTTCAGTTGATTTTAATGATGTCCTCCAGTAAAGGCACAAGGACTGCCAAATCCTGTGCCTAAGGGACAGTGGACAAATGGCCCTTTAGTATCGGGTAGATTTAGTAGCAGAAAGGAAAAGTTGTCAATAATTTACGGTGATGATTAAGTACACAAGCAATACAACAGGTGGTTGAAGTGTACTCCTTTATTGTCTGGAGCCTCCTTTAACAACTTCCTTGAACCCCGCTCTGTCCCTTGCCTAGTGACTCTTCTCGCACACTAGGTTCCAGCATGAAATTGCCTGTGTTGCCAAGCAACACATAGATACAAAAACACAACACATCCCCGTTCTTATAAAACCAAGTACTAAACTAATACAAACAAACTATCCTAATAAAATCCTATTTAGAGAACAGAAGTTAACATGAATGTAGTACCAAAAAGTAAAAATAATTAACCACGTAGTCACTCTGGAATTACTTATATATGCAAGAGCTCACACCATCATGCACATAATCTTCCAACTATTTTGGAGGTCGCCGGGTTCTACCCACTTCATTTCCTTCTCCCTCCTTGGAAACAACATTCTGTTGCGCCGTAGCCACCTCTAGACTCTCGTCCACATGACTCCTTATTTTCCGCACTTGCGCTACTGGACTGTGTGTCCACACTACACCCAGCACTTGCATCCTCTTCAACCACCGTATGCTCTCTGTTCCCGTCCTCACCATCTCCCTCACAGGCAGAATCAACATCCAACCAATGAGTCACCAGCCAAACTTGGCATGGAAACGTTTTCCCCAGTCAACCTAGAGGTTGAAGCAATCCGATGCATATTCCACACCTTACTACTTCTGACCGCATTCTTCAGAACCTCCACAACTTCCTCTGGCTCAAAAAACCGTCCCGCACCTTTCTTTACCTTTCCCGGCTTCTTTATGCGGACCCAATGCCCTATGTCCATTCTAGTAGGTTTCGCTCCTTGTCTACTATAATAGTAATTTTCTTTTAGTTTGGCCTGGTGCTCCATTAATCTAGTGCGAGCTGATATCCGGGACCAGTGACAAATGTTTGGAATACACAACCACGCCGAGTTGCACTTAGACCTAGGTTTACGCGCTCTCATCACAAATGGAGAAAGTGCAGTACAATCACTTTAGGAACCCTGTACGCCCAAACTGCCTTATGAAATTGAATCACCCAATCAAATCTACTGTTACACGCTGATTGTATAACCCCTTTTATCACTGGATTCATCCTCTCCACATCACACTTCCCTCTTGGATTATACAGTGCTGTAGTTTTAGGATTGATGCAAACTTTTTCAAAATACTCCGAAAGAAATTGTACACCATTATCACTTAAAATGGTCCTGGGTAACCCTTCAGACACAAAGGTCTTGTCCAAAAACTTCAGAACAGAAGTGTTGATTGCATCCACAACTTCTACCACAGGCCACCGAAAGGAGAGATCCAGTAAGACAATGACATACTTTTGATCAGTACCCACAGGTCCAAACAAATCGATGGCCACAGAATCCCAAGGACCCTCAGGGGGACACGTTTCCTTTTTTTTTTTTTTTTTTTTTTTTTGTAATTTTATTTTTGATTTGCAGTTTATACATATTAACATACAGTTACATCCAAACGTCAGCGTAAGAATTCAAATAATACCATAGCCGTACATCCTTTGTCTTCTCGAGACCAACTATAATGGGAAGAGGAACCAGAAGTCCATTTTATATACAACATTTAAAATGCTAAATTCTCTCCCCCTCTCTAGTTCTAGTCTCCCTCCAATTCAAAATGGGAGACCAGATACATTTCCCAAAATCTCCTAATTTCTTCCCTTTCTGTGCGTACAGAGAGATCTCTATATTATGCATACCTAGTAATCTGGAGAGCCACATTTGGAATGAGGGAGCTACGGTATCCTTCCACCCTGCGGAGATTAAGATCCGAAGTACTGCGACGGAAATAAAAACCAGAGCTTCCTCGACTTTCCCCAGTTTTAGCCTATCATCAAAGGGGGACACATTTCCAACATTGGAGGGCACAAGGTTTGTACGGTTTTGTCTGCTGTACTACAATTCCTCACATACCTTTCCACATCAGAATCTACCCCCAGCCACTAAAATAAGTCTCTTACTAAATTCTTCGTTCTCACAATTCCAAAATGACCATTGTGACATAACTGAATAATCATTTTGCGTAATCCAGATGGTGGTACAATTCTCTCAGCTCACAAAATTGTGTTATTTTCTATACTCCATTGCGACCTGACTTACCAAAAAGGTCTTAGTTTCTCATCACACTTAGTCGCCTAATTATTCTGTATGTATTCTATAACTTGTTTGAGCACTACATCCTTCCCGCACTCCAGCAACCACTCCTCCTTGCTCACTGCAGTCAATAGTGCCATGCACAAATGCCACTTGAAAACTGTTACATGCATCCTATTCAGTCTTCTAGTTTAAGGGGCAACCTAGACAATCTGCAAGTACATTGTCCTTGCTGGGTAAGTATAGCACCTTGTGGATTAAATCTTGCATGTGCACAGAAGGTCTAGCAATTCTTGCAGATGCTCCCACAGTGCCTTCTCTTGTCAGCAATTTAACTAAGGGTATGTGGTTGCAAAAAATCATAACCGGTTTACCCCACTAAAAGGATCTAAAATGATTCAATGCCCAAGCGCAAGCCAGTGCCTCCCTTTCTATTGCAGGTTATTTTTCTTCCGTGGGAGTTAAGGCCCTTGAGCGGAAAGACACCATTAGTTCTTTACCATTCTCCTATTTCTGCAATAGCACAGCTCCTAACCCTTTACCGCTTGCGTCGGTGGTAATGCAACTGTCCAAATTTGGACAAAATCCTTCCAAGGCATGAGCTTTGTCAATAGTTGTGGTGAGTAAATGGAATTCCTCTTGACACGCACTTGACCATTTGAATTTTGCTCTATTTTTCAACAACTGCCTCATGTAAAACACTTAGATGCAAAATGTGGAATACATTTTGAACAATATCCAACTGGCCCAAAGAAGGACCTCAATTCATCCTTTCAACTAGGGGCTGGAGCTTCCTTGATAACATTTACCAAGGAAGCTTTAGGCTTCACCCCATTAGCACTAATTTAATGTCCCTGATACGATACTTTCTCCTCAGCAAATTTACATTTAGACAATTGAACAGTAAGGCCCGTTTCCCTCAAGATACTCATGCTGTTCTTAAGTCTACAGTCTACAGTTGTGAACTTCTTGTTCTCCCCAAAAATAAGGATATCATTTGAAAAAATCTGGTGCCCTCAATTTTACTGAATAAATTAAATATTAACCTTTGAAATTCTGCAGCAGATGATGCCAACCCAAATGGCATTTCTCCTAAATTGGAAACATCCAATTGGTGTAATAAACGCTGTTAACTTCTTGGAATCAGATGACTGAGAAATCGGGTTATAAGCCGCTGATCGATTGTAGAGACAACTTTTTCACCCTTTAAACTACTAACCAACTCTAATTTTTGGTAGTGGAAAACTATCAATTACAATGTTTTCATTCAAATGGCGTAGATCAACACGCAAACACATTTTTCCATTACTACACCGTGTAACTACTAAGGGAGGAATCCACTCTGAACCTTCGATAGGCTCTACTAACATTATCAGCTACTAATTTAAGTTAATTTGACACCTCCCTAATCATGATGGGAATATTCCAAACTTTATGGATCTTGGGAGTCGCACTCTCCTTCAAAACTATGTGATGCTCAAAATGTATTAAATTCCCTAATTCTTTACTGAACACCTCAGGAGATAGAAGTCGGACATTCTGCTGGCCACAAGGGTTCCATCATCCACTACTTTGATCTACTGCTCACAGTTGGGGTCCAAAATAATTTGCAATTTACCTTGGTCCATCCAACCCAATTCTGGTGGACCCTTCTTGACAATGTACAGTTTGGCACGTGTGCTTCTTCCTTTGAACCTGAATGTAAACCCCCTGTACCCCAACATTTCAATTGTTTCTACAGAATACCCTTGCAGATGTATGTCCAACTCGTATAAACTGTCACCCACCTTACCAACAAACTCATTTCTCCATGGTTCCTCATTTATGATAGTGCATGGTGAGTCGGAATCAGCAAAGATTTTTATTTCCACACCACCTACACTTAACATGAGTTCAGGTTTATTCATGATGATGTTCACATTAAGAATCAACTTGTTAGACAGATTCATAATGTTATTGACATTACCATCCTCAAACTCCCTGTCCAAATCTTCGTCAGGACTTCCCTCTTCTAACACACACACTTCACGCCAACTCTTTTCTTTCTGCACACTTTGGCATAATGACCGCTTATACCACAATTGCTGCACTTCTGTTTTATGGCAGGACAAGACTTGCTACGGGCTAAATGATCCTTATTGTCACACCTGCTTCTACTTGCTGTACCTGTTCTAGTTTGAGGCTTGTACTGTTTAGGAATAACCTTACTGTTCACCTTAGCAACTGTTTCCAAGCTATTGCTTTTTCCAGTTAACTCTTTAGCACACCTGCCTGACATTTCCCCTTTATGCACAATTCTAATTATATCAACTAAAGGGGAGTCCTCATTCACCCACAACCGTTCCTGAACAGCTTGAGTATGTGTATGCATAACAGGCTGATCCCTGATTAAATCATCCAAAAGATTCCCAAATTTACAATCCAATGCCGGTTTTCTCAATTCTGACACATACTGGTCGACGGATTCTCCCTCCAGCTGTTTAAAAAAAAATCTATATCTAATTATACCTATACACATTTTAGGCGTGAAATAACTATCAATGTCTTTCAAAGCTGCAAGAAAAACATTAGCATCTCCCACAACTGGTGCCTTAGACATTTGGTTATAAATTCTTAAGCCATACAGGCCTAAAGTATGTAATAAATATATTTTCTTTTGCACAGAAGACATTTTTTCTTACTCATCGATTGCTGCAATGTAGTTGAAAAAGTAATCTTTCCATTCACTCCATTTGAGTTTTTGTTTAACTTCAGATGGCCAGAAAGCAAGAGGAGTTGATATGGAGATATTCTGAGTTGATATTGTTCAATCACATAATTTGTAAAGCGCACTACATACCCGGGAGAGTTTCAAGGCGCTGGGGGATGATGCTGCTATTGGTCGAAGAGCCAGGTCTTGAGTTGTCTCCTGAAGGTCAGCAGGTCTTCAGTTTGTCGGAGGGGGAGGGTGTTCCAGGTACTGGCGGAGCGATGGGAGAAGGATCTGCTTCCGGAAGTGGTTCTCCGGATGCGTGGGACCGTGGCCAGGGCTGGTGAGCAGAGTTTCCTGTTGGGTACATAGGAGAGTCGACTGTTGAGATAGGCTGGGCCGGTTTTGTGGAGTGCCTTGTGTGCGTGGATCAGGAGCTTGAAGGGGATTCTTTTGTCGACGGGGAGCCAGTGTAGGTTCCTCAGATGGGGGGTGATGTGGTTGCGGCGTGGTAATAAAACTAAGATGCACAACAGTCCATATCCATATACGCAGCAGGGTGCGGTAATACAAGGAAATGCAATGTACGCCTACAGCGCTTTGTCTCAGTTAAATCTCGAATGTATTTTAAAGATACTATGCGCCATGTGATTTCTAACTTGCAGTCCCAATCACTTGAGGTACGCGGCTCCTGGATTCCAATGAATAGTCTTGAAAATGGCCCTTTTTGCAGGGTTATCCCCAAACATTTTGCTTCTTCCTCGTATTTTTTCCTGACCTGCTGTAGTTGATTTTAGGACTCTGGGCACTTTACCACTGCTGATCAGTGCTAAAGTACATATGCTCTCTGTGTAAATTGTGTTCTGGACTGGTGTTTCCATGATTGGCATATTTGATTTACTTCTCAGTCCCTATTAAAGTACACTGTGTGCCAGGGCCTGTAAATCAAATGCTACTAGTGGGCCTGGAGCACTGATTGTGCCACCCACATGAGTAGCCCTGAAAAGGTAACTCAGACCTGCCATTACAGAGCCTGTGTGTAGTCTGGTACTGCCATGTCGACTTGGCAAGAACACCCACTTGCCAGGCCCTAACCTTCCCATTTCTTACCTGTCAATCACCCCTAAGGTAGGGCCAAAGTACCCCTGTGGGTAGGGTGCAGTGTATGTGAAAGGTAGGGCATGCCTTGGTGTGTGTGTGTGTGGCATGACCTGATAGTGAACTACTGCCAATTTTGTTTTTCACTATTGAAAGGCTATCTGGCCCATATGAAAGCATGTGAGTTGATTTATAACCTCTTCCCACTGGGACCAGATAGAAAAGTTTAGTATGGCTGAACTCCGAATCTAAAGATGCATCTTTTAGTAACGGTGATTTTTACATTGTGTTTGAAAATGCCACTTTTAGAAAGTTGGTATTTTCTTGCTAGCCATCCTGTGTACCTCTGCTAGGATGTGTACTGTCTGGTCATGGAGTGACAGGGTTGGGGAGGTGCATTCTCTCATATGGCCACCAGGGGGTTGATGTGTGTCCTGCCTTCAGGGCTGGGCTGAATAGACCTGGGCTTCATTCAGAGTAGTGGAGGAGTTGTCACTAACACCTGAATATGCCCAGTCTGCATTTAGAGTGGTGAGAGGAAATTTCCCTTGCACCTAAATAGGCCCTGTCTGCCTTGGACAATGCTGTCTTCACCTCCTGCCAGGAAGCTGCACCAGAGAGGACCAAACTGGTTTGGGCTAGGTACAGACACTCTGCCTTAAGAGAGCAAAGGATTTGGTGATATAAATATTGGGGCCAACAACTTTAGAATTCTTCTGGACCAAGAAGACGAGCTGGAGAACCTGTGAGGAGGAACTACCACTTTGCTGAGTGATTTGCTGTGTTTGCCTGCAGTGGCTGCTTCAGTCTTGGGCAGTGAAAGGACTGGACTGAACTTTCTACAACTTCTTTCTTTGAGTAACTCCAAGGGCTTGAGGTAGAGCTTGCCCTCTGTTCAGGAAGTCTCAGGAACAGCAAAGACTTCAAGTTCTTCTGCTCTCAGCACTGGGGATTGAGAGTTGTGTCCTGCAACAGAAGAAAAAGCAACCCAAAGCTGCTGCTGACTCCGTGTCCTGAAGGCACCGCAGAGGGCAACCCGCACCGTGACCCTGGTCTCACCTACTATGCCGTCTGACGTTGCCACCAAGCTGCTGCTTACACTGTGAACTGTGGGCACTGCCCTCCGCACTGCCTCGTTCACGATGCCGCCTTGGTATTCCCGATTACGTCGCTGCTTGCACTGTGGTTTGAGGGCACCACTCGTAAAGTTACACAACGCTTCGCCCTCATCCCGCATTGCAGCCTTGGCCTGCCAGCGCCATTGACTCCAGTTCATCAGCCGACGACTGCGCTTCAGCAACAATGTCACTGCTTCCAGCATGACCTGCCCAAAAAAACAAGGGAGAAATAACAATATCAGACTCCCCCATCAAATATAGACCGGACATTAATAGCACACTGGACATGATTCTGAAGAAGTTGGCGGAGGTCCATGACTTAGCCAAATCAACAAAGCAAACTGCTGATGCAATACAGCTGGAACTGCCCGCGGTTCGAGCGGCAAACAACAGACTGACGTGGGTGGATCAGAGGGTTAGCAACATAGAGGATGGAGAGCAGAAGACAAAACGCTTATGGCCCTAACCAAAACAACGGCAATACTACAAAGACAAACAGCTGAACTGGACGATCGAAACAGAAGAGGGAACATTAGAATCCTAGGTGTTCTGGAGGGAGAGGAAGACAAAACAGGGTCGTGCATGGCCTTTATCGAAGACATGATCCCTAAAATAATTAACCTCAAATTTGACCACCCTTTTGAACTAGACAAGGCGTACAGGATACCAGCCTACAAAGCGAAAACCACTCTGATCGCAACAGAGGCCATATTCGGTGTGGCAAGGAAAAACCGAAACGGACACAGTATAATCCTCACACAGGACTACTCCAAGCCCACTGTGGACATAAGAAAAGGATTCCTGGCCCAGCGGGACAGACTAAGGAAAGAGAACATAATTTTCTCATGTGTAGGCCCTACAAGATTCAGAATTAGTGACAAAGGAAGAACGCATGTCTTCGAAGACCCTACAGAGCTGTCCAAATACCTACAAGGGCCATCGAATCAAGAGATGGAAACTTCACAAGCAGGAACGAGCAAAAGGAGAGCTTCGCCGGAGCCAAGAGTGGAGTAATGAAGGAACAAGACTAAAAATCTACACCCAGGAGCACTCGGGAATATAACCGTTTCTACCTCAGTTCACAGGATACTCCATCACGACTCTAATAAAGGGGAAAAAAGAGGTTACTTCAGAACTAAACAAAATTACCTAACGTGCCGACCTCAAACCGATGGCTTACTCACCAAAGAAAACCGGATCTTTATCTACCACAAATGCACGTGAGGAGAAGTAGAAACAGATACAGTACTATAGAAAAAGCCTGAACAGCACACCCCTATCTATTAAATGTTGAGTCCAACAATACTGTGGATCGATCACTGTATCCAAAGTTTACAAGTACTCATCAGTACAGGTGGGAAGAATTGGTTCCATCAATCATTCTCCATTGTCAAAAGAATCCAAACCCCTTCAGTTGATTGTCATCTTTTATTGTTAAAACAGAAATCCCAGCACACGATCAAGCCGACACGTGTTTCGTCTTATACTAAGACTTTTTCAAGGCTGGAAAAATAAACACACATAATAAATATATCTTGCTAAAAACATACAAAGAGTAACAAATGTATTCATTAACCAAATTCGTTTCAAAATGTTTTGAAAAGACCAACACCGGTGGTGATTAAGTGTCTTGAAGAATTATTTCATACTTTAACATTGTTGTTTGGTATGATTGCTAGACCATCATGGTTTTGTAATATACACCACTGAACAAGTACATATTCAAGTAGCTCCAAAGTCGATATCTCCTACTGAAGATAGAACAAGTGCTTCCATGAGTAGCATAAAAAGATTGATGTATTAATGGAAACCGAGTCCCATGTGCTCCAAGATTGTTATTGTGCTAGAAAGCATAGTCCATGTTGAACACTCATGACACTAGAGATCAAAAAGGAAAAATCATTGGAAAGTCAAAGATAACCCAAGCCTACGTCAACTCATGTATCACATGATTTGAGTCAAGATAAAGACACAAGAGAGAAACCATGCAGAGCTATAAAGTTTAAGCTCCCAACCAAACACGAAAAGAGAGTAAAATAAAATGAACAATGCATAGACCCACCAATAGGTATGTAACAATATTCCTGATTGATGTTTATTAGTGACCATCAGCGACTTGTTCTCTCGATCCAAAGTAACATTCGACTACAAGAGACCACGAATCTGATGAAGGCCACAAGTATCCTATATGTAGATTTTTTTTTTTTGTCTATATGTAGTGTCCCCAAATGATAAGGTAAGATTACAGATTATAAAAGAAAACACTGTATAATTCATAGACACTGGTCCATTCTCAATATCCCAAATAAAACGTCTCATTCTAAAAAACTAAATGGCTTGTACCTAGCTATAGAAAAGCCAACGTCTTTTAATGTACCACAGTACTCTATGATAATGTGCAAAAGTTGCACCTAATTACATAAGTAAAAAGGTTGCTATCAAACAGAACACCACTCTCCATGTCCACCGTATAGTCGCAGTCCCAAAGGTAAAACTGTGTAAATATACAGATCACCCCCTAAAGCTGGGTCTCAATATCATGCCGGCGTGCAAATTAATCGCACAAGCTGAAGTCAATCAAAAAGTAATCGGATGAATCATAAACCCTATCAAACTTCCAACAACCACAGTATCCATACGATCCCCATGGTAGTGTCCCACATACCTTAAAATAAAACGCTGTTGCACATGGAAATGTAGACCCAATGATGAACAACACACTTGTATCACGCAGTGTCAATATTCAGTACAGCTCCCTGATAAGTGTACACAATGTCCTCATGTCAACACATCATAGAAAAAGGAAAAAAGGAAAAATAAATAGAAATTCCTTATACATGAAGAGAGAACCATCTACTAAATATTAGAAACAACATGGTCCCTCACTCACCCATCACAGAGCAGTAGTGGATAGAAACAAAGGTCTGTTGTCCCGCGAACAAATGTATACGACGCTCAAAGGGAAGCCACCATGGCGGAAGTATTTTTTGACAAATTCCCCCATCACATGACACACAGTCCCGGTCAGGTGATCCTGGTGTATTGAAAAAACTAGAACGGAGACACCAAAGCTAAGGGGGCTGCCATTTCTTCGAAGGTTGTCATATAAAGCACACAGAGGATAACTCCCCCATGTAGAGCTCATACTACGTAGTTGGAATAAATCTCAGACAAAACACAACGTTCCAGATGACAGAAAGCGAACAATCTAATTACGGGTTCCGCTTCCTCACGCAAGTTGGCCTGGTGTAAAAACAACCCGGATAAGTGCATCAATAATAATCATGGCTGCCTTCATAGAAAACACACCGTTTGGATTGAACCATCACTATGTAAAAAAGCCAATGTATAGTGGCAACACGGATCATAAAAGTATACAGAAATATCCGTAACGGACCCCATTATAAATATGAAACATTCTATCCCTCTTTGTGAGTTAGCACACCACTGTCCCCTGATTGATACATGCATCGTCTTCTTAAGTAATTTTCTGTATACAAAGCAAAAGTTCGTATTCACACTCCGACTTTGAGCATAAATAGACTGTCAGTGAAGCACATGCAGAAACAGTGTCTAAAACGAACGTATCAACAGCTGAAGGGAATCAAGAGACTAACCTAACACTATATCCTTTTGGGGGGAAGAGGAACCAAGGGGGAAGAATGAACCAAAACGTACATATGATTTGTACAGACTACAGAGAGCTAGGCATCGAGGGGTAGAGGAGGTGTAACAGTATTAGTACCACTAGCATAAGGAACCAAGTTATCCCGGGGGGGCAGAATGGGGACATTGCCGTCGCACGTCCAGAATACGATGGTTGGAACTGGGAGGATAGGGGGGAAGAGGGGAGGGTTTTGTCTGTTATGTCTGTACTGTATGTCGTGTATAGGTACTCTGATCTTCTCCACTGTCTTCTATCCTATCTTAACCTTTCTATCTATACTCCTACATACTAGAGGGAACAGGTCAACCAGATCCGGTGGGAGGTACAAAAGACCCAACAAGGGGTGACATAGATGCTACCCACCTACTAGTCAAGATACCAGAACGATAAGGAGGAGTACGTACACATCTCTAGGGAGGGCAAGATACCTAGATAGACTAAACCTCCCAAAGATAACGTCTGAAGAAGCACAGACACTGGAACGGGAGATAAGCTCAGAAGAAATTCAGATGGCTGTGAAGTCTCTTAAAGACAACCAGGCACCGTGCCGGATGGATACACGGCTGCCTTCTATAAAACATTCCTACCGCACCTGCAACCAACTATGAAAAAAGTGTTCAATCACTGCGAGGGGGTGGGAGCGGTCTCACAAACCATGTCGGAAGTAAACATAATAGTTATCCCAAAGGAAGGCAAAAACACTCAGTGGCCTCAAAACTACAGACCAATCTCACTAATCAATGTTGACTGCAAAGTCTAAGCCAAAATACTGGCTACAAGACTAAACACGGTTTTACCACACTTGATAAGCAACGCACAGGTAGGATTCCTAAAGACACGCATGTCACATGATAACACCAGACTCCTGTGCCACATACTGGAAAGGGCTGCCAAGATTACACTGGACGCCGAGAAAGCTTTTGACAGGGTGTCCTGGCACTTCCTAGAGCAGTGCATGTGGGCATACAACTTTGGTGAATCATATACATGGAAAGTTATGGCTCTATACGAAAAACCTAGCTCTCGAATTGTAGTCAATGGGGCGGTCTCAGAACCCTTCACTCTACAGAGTGGCACAAGGCAGGGCTGCTCCTTGTCCCCCTTGTTGTTTCTGCTGGCCCTTGAACCTCTGATCCGAGATATCTGGGCCAATGAGGAGATGAAGGGGATCACCATCAATGAGGTCACAGTCAAACTAGCCGCGTGCACGGATGACATTCTTATTGTCACAGAGAGCCCTAAATACTACATCATGGCCCTCATGGAGAACATAGAAAAGTACTCAACCCACTCTGGGTACAAGCTAAACAAGGATAAGTCAGAATGTAAGCCACTTAACATTTACACCGCTAGAGAGATACTGGGGCAAACCGGTTTCATCAAATACCTAGGTATACATTTCAGCAATGACCTCAAAAGCACGCTCGACCAAAATGAAAAACTAATGTTAGCAAAGACAAAGAAGCTGTTGGAGGACTGGTCGCCCAAATTTATAACCTGGTGGGGGAGGATAGAGACAGTAAAGATGATCACTCCAATGGTCCACTACCTGTTGAATATGCTCCCTCTTAAATTCTCGGACGACTTCCACCACAAAATAGACAAGATGATAAACAAATTCCTTTGGTGTGATTAAAAAAGCGAGGATAAGCCTTAAATTAAGACTAGGCAAGAATTTGGGGGGACTAAACGTGGCTGATTTCAAGACATTCCAAACTGCCTTTTTAGCGAAACAGGGGGCCTACTGGGTCCTGCCCAGCCAGGACTGCACGCCGGTCTGGCTTACAATTGAGAGAGCAATTCTAAACAACCTTGAGCCAATAGCTCTCCTCACAGCCAACAAACAAACACAAGCCGCAAACCCAATACTCAAAAATACAAGAAGGTAGACCCAAAGATGGAACACAGCGTAAAAGACTCAAGGTGGGAGTCACTGTAGGCAAATTCAAAGATAAAATACAGGGGGGAACCACTATCTATAAATTAATGGAAAGTACTAGATATCTCCTACCCAGCTCAGCTGGAAGAGGGGGAAGGCCCCTCCACCTTCAGCATGCTAAAAAACAAGCACAATCTACCAGACATAGAACTGTACAACTTCCTTAAAATCAAAACTGCCAGGCAAAAGCGAAGCTCACAAGCACAAGCCCTCAATCATCCAATACATGACGAATCTCAAAAGGATAGGCCATTAGGTATCACACCTATACAGACTACTATGACCCAGCACGACCAAACTCAATGACAAAATCAATTACCGGGAGGCACAACTGGGTTCTGCACTCAGCGAGAGAGCTCCATCTGCTATGGACCTCCCCCACACAAAACAAAATCTCCCCGGTTTTAGCACAGACATAATTCTGGCTCTTACAACCAACTTACCAGACCCCGGCTCGCCTCGCGACCCTGGGCCTGAGGGACAATGACCAGTGCTGGAATTGCGACAAGGAAAAGGGGCACCTGGCACACCTTATCTACCATTGTCTCAAAGTTAAAAAAAAATTCTGGGAGAAGATTTTTTTCCTTCTTAAATAAAATGTTAGGTTGCACACTAAAAGCAGAATTTGCTACCCTAACCACGGCATTTATGACAACAAGCATAGACTTGCAACAGGACAGAGACCTTTTGGATCTCCTACTAACAGCGGCAGTCAAAATAGTACTCGCCAAGTGGAAAGACCCTCCAAGGCAACCTTCAAGTGCTAGCTCAACTGGGTGATGTACCTTAGAGGTGCTGACACAACTGCCCTAAGAAACTCACCATGGAGACAACCTTGCAGGGGAATGTGGGCGTCCCTGGACAAGTTCCTTGACCCATACTATCCGCCTTGAATAGCACTAACAGAACACTCAAAGCACACCCTCACCGGGTCAAGACACTAGCGACGAAATACTAACTTCGGGTATGTTATCTCTATTTCTCTCTACCTTTATTCTTATCTTTTCCCCTGTCACCCCTTCTCATTTCCCCTTACGGTGACAGTGGAAAGGGGGCAGTCAAGCATACATCAACCGGAGAGATACTGCAACCAACTACGCCAGCTCGGGCTGCCCTGTAATGACAAATCGATGACTATTACATGTTCTATGTTATAAAAAAGCAATAAAAACTATATTGAAATAAAAATAAAAAATAAATTGGGAATGCGAGTGACGACAATAAATATGGGCTTATGTAGGAAGTAATTGTGTTTTTCCTGCTTCTAGTTATCTCTATTATTGTGATTATTTCATTGCAGGGCTTTTGAAATGGACAGGAGAGGATTCATCATCCTTGCACTGACTGCAGGTGAGTGAATATCAGCATTGCATTGTGGGGACATTCCAACCAATTTGAGTATTAAATGGGGGAGATAATCGAAGGCACACATTTGGTCAGATTCTTTGTGCCAATCCCTTTAATCCACTGTATGTTCAGCAGCCCTCCAAACAGCCTCAACGTGTCCACTCTACGAAACAAACCGGATGGACCTCTTCTGCCTTCGTTTTTGACCTTCAGTGCCACAGTGCATTTGTTAATTCAGAATTTATTTTCTTGTTATAAATTTGCTTTTTTTTTTTTTTCCCCAAGCCTATTATTTATATTTTATAACCTTTTTGCTGAAGGTATTTTTAACAAATTTAAAATCGACATATACAGAGTCCCATTTGAAACTGTGGAAAAAATTGTATTAGTGTTAGAATTCCAGACCTAAAAAGACAGCTTCTTTGATTGGATCAAAGAACTTCCATAGATCTGAAAATCTAGCAAATCCTAACCCACCAAACTGTGTGCACATAAATACACAGTAATACGGTTCAGCACCTTACACTTAGACTGGCTCGCATCCTTACTCTTAAACATTCTGATCACCTTAACTACATCTTTCTTTCTAGTTCTCATCATCCAAACCACTGTGGTGTATACCAGGGCTATGTAAATGTCAAATTATTTTAGTATCCACCTCAATCAATATCCCTAAGGATTTGAATCTTTCAGACTTGCATGCTACAGTAATGGGTAGCACGCTCTGATAATGCTGAACCATAAACCTCATTTAGCTCTCAGTTGCTCTGCATTCTGCTCGTGCTTCTCTGCCATCTTTGCATGGATACCAATAAACCAGCTGAACATATAGCAACACAAATTATTCCTCTGCAGATCAATGATGCACATGGAACTGGTGCTCCGTGAAAGTTGATACTCCAGTACCATTAGCGTGTGCTGTGATGTTTTGGAATAATCTAGAATTCTAACTTTTAGTCTCCAAACTAGCAGTTGTAAAAACGTCCTTCCACTGACCACAAATCAAGTTATCCATCCCAGTGAGAAGTTGGCCTGATATATGCTGTCCATTAGTTAGTGGACACCCTGTATCAGTCCGAACAACCCCTTCTGGTGATAGGTTAAGGACAACCTTTATTGAAAGCTATCCTAGAGGTAGCTGTGGAGAGCAGCCTTCAGGCTAAGTCTTGAAGGAATGTAAAGCAGCTTGTTTTACCAGTGTATAATCTCTTGAATGACCAAATGAAAGGACAACCACACCAGGTATATATTCAAAATATATGTATTTAAGATAAAACACACCCCTCTAGTCTTTTTATCAGGCTGGAGTTCGAAGTACTTAAGTTACAAGTCAGTATTCAACAGTAAAAGCACAAATAAACGTTTGGGCCCTAGGGACGTACCAAGCCATATACCAATAAAGTGGTATAAGAACCATGACTAAACTAGACACAAGACCTAGAGCCTGTAGAAGTGCTTGGACCACAAGGAACCACCCAAGGTAGTGACACGGGGACACATACAGTGTGAGAACACAGCCGTGAATCGCCATTGACTTTTATGGGGAAAGTCGCGTTTGGAAATTAAGAGTTTAACCCCTTCAGTGCCCATGACGAGCTGGACTCGTCATGGGCCGCGGTGGCGCTGTGCCCATGACGAGTCCAGCTCGTCATAGACCCCGCCCGCTAATGCAACGGCCGGCACTGGGCGGGGAAAGGGGCGGGCACTGAAGGGGTTAAGGACACTTAGAGGACGGCTACAAGCAAACCCTTTTGGACTTGGAGGTGTCTAGGGCCAACACCCACGGGAGCACTGGAGTACTTGAGTTACCTCAACCAGGGAAGCCGGGTGCATAAGTGTCAAATTTAGTCGGGTCGCGGCGTCGTTTTCAATGGAAGCGGGCAAAGAAGTGCTGCTGCCGTGAAAAGGAGAAGTGTCTGGAGCGATCCAAGCCTGGATCGAGGATTCAAGGAACCTGAAAGCAGAGGGGACAGAGTCTGGGTCACTTACCAGTGACCAAGGACACGATAGTCCAATGCCCACAGATATCGGGTGCTTCAGGTGAGTTGACAGGTGTTTGGACTCTTCAGCCACGAGGTCCAGGAGGCGTCGACGACAACCAGGAGCTGGATTTGAGCTGCCCCATGAAGTCTGAGTGCTGCGGTGTCGGCGACCAGGATGGACCCAGCAAGCCCTGGCAACGGCAAGTCAAGGGGAAACAGAAGAAAGATGTTGGTGCAGACCAGCAAAGTCTGGGGGACTCACCCAGTGAAGGTAAATCGGGGCATGTCTGGAGCAACCAGGAAAGCCCAATCAGAAGAGGAGTTGCCTTCGTGGAAACCCACTAGCCAACGGGCTAGCGATCGCGAAGGAGCCTCGAGCAGTCGCACTGGAAACTGGCCCACGGGTCACTCGTGGAGTAGAGGCCAGAGATCTTCGGTGCTGTAGATGCCCAAGGCTGGGGCTACTTGGAGCCCAAAGCACAACTTTGAGGAAGACCAGGAAGATGATGGACTGGCAAAAGATCACATGTCCGGGGGTCACGGTTACACATCACCCACGATAGCCACGGGTCTCAGCTTTCCTGTGGACTCAGGCTAGCCTCGGAAGTCTGGAAATCCACCTCTGGTGATGCAAAGACTTTGGCATCCGGTGGTAGCTTCAGAGTTGCAGACCGGACAGTTGCTTCTTTGGTGCTTGCCAAGCAGGGGAGTCGCTCCTTGACCCCAAGGGAGATTTCTTCAGTCTTCTAGCAAATAGAAAGTCGAAGGTCCAGGATATATGTTGCAGTGTTTCGTCCAGGGTAATCTAAAGTCTCAAGGACTGGGTTCCCATACTTATACTAAGTTTGGGGATGGACATACTCTAGGGACCCACCTATGGGAGGTTTTGGAAAGAGGGGTGGTTACACCAATTTCCTTTTTCCAGTTTCGCACCAGAGCAGGGGCAGGTAGCCCCTGCAACCGGTTTGAACTGGACTGGACACCAAGTGTGCCCCCAGTTCATGACTTCAAAGCACCAGAGTGCTCCCACCCAGCCCCAATACATATCTGCCTGTCTGGGGAGGTGGTTACACCTCCCTGGGACAAGAAACCTATTGTCCAGGCCTCCCCTGCCGGAGTTTCGGTCAGCAGCAGGAGGCCAGACCCGTGTCTGTGGTATCCATTTTGTGATGCCAGGGCTTTAGAAAGTCTTTACCGGGTAGACCAGTGTGAACATGTCTCTCCCTCTAAAAGGGTGTAATGCTACCCCCGCTGCAAGAACTGGCGGGGTTAGTATTCCAAAGTGTTTGACGCCAAACACGACATGTTTCTGTGCAGCCAGTCCAAAGTTAGCATTTACCGCGTGGTTATAATGCACTCAAGAGTATATGGTCAGGCTGCACCAGAAACTGCATCAGAAGAGGTATTCCGAATGCTGCAGAGGGGCTCTGCTCATGCAGAGACTCCCTTTCACATAAAAACCAAGCACTCTGCTTTCAGGATTGTTAAGGCCTGCCACAGGAGTGACTTATAGGTTTTATATGTGTGTGCAATGGTTGTGATAGAGGTAGCCTATACCACAGTAAGGAGTGCATGCACCACCTTACCCAGGCTGCAGTAGCAGACCTGTGGAGTGCTTCCCAGGGGTGGCATAATACATGCTTCAGCCCCTGGTAGGCCTCTGAGGTACCTATGCCCTGGGTACATAGTATACCATATACTAGGGACTGATAAGGAACTCTAGAATCCAATTAGAGATGTACCTAATGTACATGAAAACCATTTTAGAGAGGAAGCAGCTAGGCTGGGGTCCTGATTAGCAGTGCCACAGCCAGACTAAGGTCGAAAAACAGTGAAACACCAGCAAAAAGGGGGATACCATTGTGAAGCAGATCCTACTCTCCTACAATCCCCCAACCCATCTTTATTTTCCTCGCTGGACACAAGTGATCATCAAACTTGCACTCCCAGTATTTTAGCTTGTCCACTCAACAATGTGTTACAAATGTTCCTGTGTCTGCAAGCAATCGACCAAACATCCACAGCCCATCTCTACCTAACTGTGCTTTATCAACCTGTTGAGAGTGTCGACAATGCATTACTAGATGGGCTTCATGTGGAGTAGAACTTTCCTAACTCAAGGAGAAAATAATTGCACATTTCAGTCTAGATAATACCCTCAAAGATGCACCTGAGGATCAAAATCACAAATTGAATGTTAGGCCGGACACCCTTGGGTGGTGTTTTCCCAAATATTTCCCCTTGCTCCTCCCCTTTTACTGAAATCAATTTTCTTGGCTATTAGACTGTGCACTGCTAAGGTGCTTGTGCTCTCTCCCTAAAACATTGTGTTAGACCTGGCATTTTTGGCATGTTTCCCCCCTGTCTTTTTTTGCTTCTGACCTACTATGTTTTGACTGGGTGTTGCATTCTGTTTTTGCTAGTTTTAGAACTCTGCACTCTTTACCACTACTGATCAGGGCTAAAGTGTTCCCTGTGTAAACTGTGGCTAATATTGGTTATCCCTGATTGGCATATTTGATTTACTGTTAAGTCCCTAGCAAATACTAAATAAGCCCATGGCCTGTAAATCAAATGCTACTAGTGGGCCTGCAGCACTGTTTTTGCACCCACATGAGTAGCCCTGCAACCATATCTTAGGCCTGCCACTTTAGTTTTACACTGCCATGTCGACCTGGCAAGTGCACCCACATGCCAAGCCCAAACCTTCCATTTTTCTACATGTAATGCACCCATAGGTAGCCCCATGGGTAGGGTGCAGTGTATGTGAAAGGTAGGACATGTGCTGGTGTGTTTTACATGCTCTGATAGTGAAATTCGCCTAATTTAGTTTTTCCCTATTGCAAGGACGCTCTCTTCCATAACTTATCGTTGGAGCTGCGTGTAACCTCTTACAAGTGTAAATTTCAAATGGGAAGAGATGGAGATTTGGAGTTGGGGGTCCCTGAATTCACAATGTAAAAATATATTTTAGTGAAGTTGTTTTTTAAATGGCGTGTTTGAAAATGCCACTTTTAGAAATTGGACATTTTGTTGCTCTAACATTTGTTGTTGTGGAATCCATGTCTGGTTTAGACCGACAGTTGGGCTAGTTTTGCATTCACTTTAGACAGTCACACAAAGGGAGCTGAGATGTGCCCTACATATCTTGATGGCCCATCACCAGGCTGATGGGTCTCCCTAAGCTAGAGTGGCGGAAGGCATTGTCACTGACACCTGAATAGCGCTATGCCTGTCCTCACACATCTGTCTTCTCCCCCTGTAGTGTGCCTGGAGCTAGGTTCGGGGAAGGCAGGGTCTTGTGCACTACAAAGGCTTTCCTTTGATGTTTGCCTACTTCAAAGGCAGAAACTGGTATACACATTGGACTTCTGACTCTGTTGTGTCTGACAACTTCTGGACTAAGAGGAGATTCTGCAAATCAGAGGGGCTGGAGAAGCTGTAGGAAGGTAACTGCCACTCTGCTTGTTGCTGTATTGTGCTAGCCTACTGCTTGCTGATTCTATCTTGGGCAGTGAAAGGACTGGACTTCGCATTCTGCATTCAGCTTTTAAAGGTTCTCCAAGGGCATGTGTGTGCTTGCCTCCTTATTTAGAAGTCTCAGGGCTGTCTAAGACTTCACTTGTGGCCCTTGAACTCATCAGCTGGGAGTTCTGACCTACCAAGTGGTGCCAATTTCAGTACCACGTCCTTGGAGGTGGCTTTGCTGCACAGAACCGAAGAAAATCCACACATCGACCTTCAGCGCCTGTCCTGCGGCTAAGAGATCGCTGTAGCCAGATTCCCGAGCACTGTCTCCAATGCAGGCCGTGTTGTGCATCTAAAGAAACTGATGTATCATCTACTTCCTGGCAGGGAAATTGAAGTAGCACCTGCTTCAATGTGTCAACCCAGCACATCTGGATTTTTGACACATTCCAGCTGTTTGCCAAGTGCTTCATTGACGTGGCCCAGCAGTAAGGGCTCGAGGCAATGTATCATTAAACCAACACATCACATCCCCTGTAGTTAGGAAACTGGTGCTTCACCTCCTCTAGGCGTAAGCAACTGATGCATGGTTTTACTTTTCCGGGGCCTCACCTCCACCAACCTGTTTTCGTGTTTAATTTTGACACATCCCATGATTAGCATATTTAATTTACATATAAGATCCTAATTAAAGTGGTATACTGTTAGAAATGAGATTTCTGGTTGGCTTGAGCTTGTGCCTAAACCAGGCAGAAACCACCACTCTAGTCAGGGCAAGGGAGTTGCACGCTGAAGATAACTCCTGCTCACCCCCTTGATAGCTTGGCACGAGCAGTCTGGCTGATCCCGGAGGGAATGTGTAAAGCGTTTGCACAACACTCACACAGCAGCAACACACTAGGCACACCACAAAAGAAACTACACACAAGGTTATATAAAAAAAATAGCCTTTGTATTATCCAAAACCCATTAGAATCATAATCACACATACACTGTGCCAACTGGCACCAGGTAATAATTTACAGGGTATTCTATACAGGACGGGGCCACTGTCAGCACCCTCCAAGTGCAAGTAATAAAACACAACCAGTAACTACTGTTAAGACACAGTTCTTGGCACTGTATCCTATTAGCATTAGGCACCATCCTAAAATATCATAGCCTGACATTAGGCATCAGCATCAATACATTATGCAACATCACATTAGGTATAAACACATTATGCATAAATCAGCAGTGCACCACTGTAACACTACCACCAGGTGTATACATCACCTTAGGGCCTTGCGCCCTGTCAGTATTCACAGGTACTCCAACTGGCCTTCTCTGGGGCTCAAATGCCCTCTGTCCAAAATGTCAGGGCTCGCAATTGTAGGGCCTACCAAGTAGCCCTATGGCTGCCAAGGCAGCAGTAACGATGTGCGTCATGCACTGGGGGCTGAGGAGTGCACCTCACTCCATCCTCAAACAAAACATTGCTCCATCATTGCAGCTGCCCGCGCTCTCGCGGTGCAGCTGAGAAAGCAAGTCCTGGCACCAACTGTGCCTGAAGAGTTCCCTTTACTGGGACCCTCCTGGTTCCGCTCTTGGCACCATACTGTGCCCAAACAGCAATCCGCACTGGCACTGCCAGTTCCTCCAGAAGCGCCAATACGGCTCCAGGCACTGACAATGTGCCTCAGTAGGTCCCTCTCTGGAAACCAAATTGCCCCCAGTTGCACCGCACAAGAGCGGGCAGCTGCAGCTGTGCCTAATTAAGGGCTGGCACTACTGTTCCTTGTAAGCCCCCTTTACCGGGGCTCTTTGGGGTTCTTCTAGATGTAGAAGGCAACTCCGCGGGGCTCCTTCCAGCTCACAGAAGCCCCATTCAGCAACAGGCCACAACTTTGCCTGTCTTATGGCTACTTCCTCCCGGCCTTCAGCACCGCAGGCCCCACCCACAGTCAGGCGGGCATTTGCCCGACTTCTGCTCGTAGCGTTGGCAGCTGCTTCTTGAGTCTCCACAAATGTGGGGTGGGCTTCTATCCACCAATATGGAGAGCAAAATGTGAGGTGGGCTCCCGCTTTGCCTGGGAGCACGAGGGAATACCATTCAGTGGGATTCCCTTCCCCGAGTCAGGGCAAAGGCTGGGCCCAGGCTGGCCAGCACACCGCGCCCTCCAGCAGGGAGGCAGTCCTTGTGGCGGTTCCTTCTGGGGCCCAGCAGCAGTAAGTCGCCAGAAAGCACAAAAAAAGCACCACCTTTTCATGGGGTCTTAGTCCCAATATTTGGTTTTTTTGGAGCACTCTGTTTACAGGGCTCCTCTTTTCCATTGTCAGGTGGGGGCTCGGTCATCGGACCACCACAGGAGGGCTGAGCCAGCATTCATCTAGGCAGGCACAGACCTATTCAAGGCCAGGAGACTACTCCTCCCGCTCCTCCAAATGCAGATCTTCCATTCGCTGACTCACCCTGCTCTCCCTGGAGCGACACACAGACACACACACACAGACACACACAGACACACACAGACACACACAGACACACACAGACACACACAGACACACACAGACACACACAGACACACACACAGACAGACAGACAGACAGACAGACAGACAGACAGACAGAGACACAGACACAGACACAGACACAGACACAGACACAGACACAGACACAGACCTCACCAGCCACTGTCACTCCAAAGTCAGACATGCAATCCACATCAGGCAGGCGAACACATAGCACACAGAAAAGGCAACTTCTAAAAGTGGCAGTTCTACAATGGTGATAATAAATCAGCGTACACCATTGCGCAGCGTTTATTATTACTATTCCAACCATACCGGACTTGACCAACCTGCTCCTCTCATATCAGGAATTATCACTGAAACACTTATCAGGGAATCTCCAATGCATTCCTATGAGAGGGCAGCCTCACAGCAGTAGGAAACCAAAATGGCGGTTTGTCTCTACCAGGACATGTCACACACTTAAGGTACATGTCCTACCTTCTACCTACAATGCACCCTGCCCATAGGGCTAGCTAGGACCTACCTTAGGGGTGACTGACATGCAGTAAAAAGTGGGGTCACAGACAGGTGCCACGTCACAGCGTCAGTAACACTGCACGCACAGGCCCTGCAATGGCAAATGCCAGTTTGAAAGGCTACTTTGGTGGGTGGCGCATTGAGCGCTGCAACCCTACCAGTAGCATTTAATATACCAGCCTGGGTATATGATATACCACTTTACAAGGGACTGACAGGGCAATTAAATAAGCCAAACAGGTGTAGACCAATCTTACCATATTTACCACAGAGAGCACACAACACTTTGCACTGGACAGCAGTGCTAAAGTGCCCAGAGGCCTAGAACCACCAACACCATGACAGAAAAAAGGCTAGGAGGGAGGCAAAAAGTTCGGGGAGGACCCTGCTAAAAGGGCCATGTCCAACATATACCATAAAATATACCTAGGGATGGTAAACTAAGTACTTCTAGAGAGCCTGCAGTTCCACCCACCTAATTAGCCTTTCAAACCTGTCTCTGGCATGCCATTGTAGCCTCTGTCTAGTTTTATGTTGCTAATTTGACCACACAATAAAACCTTTTTTTGCAAGCCTAAACTTTCCTTTTTAATACTTATAATAGATACTAAGGCAGAGCTGCAGTAGACCTAGAGTACAGACCCTGGGTGCCATGCATAGACTGCTCCTTGGGTAGGGTTAAAAGTTCTAATTTGCTCCCCAGTCAGGGATCTGCCAGGCCCATGATGTGGGCTCCTGGCCCTGATTTACCAGCTTGTACTGTTATAAAGTACAAAGGATGGTGTTCTGCAGGCCTGAGGAGATGTGTCAATGTGAAGTACTTGGAATATGGATAACCAGTCAGAATACATGGTGGTTCACGTGCCTGGCTGAGATGCCATTCTGCACTGCCTGGTCCTATGCCCCACCCACCAAGGTAAGTAGAAAATCATAATGGAAGGCAGGGTGTGACCCGATTGCTGTTCTCTGAATCCAGTTAACTGGTTGTACATACCATTGGAATACATGAAGGCAAAAAAAAATGGCCATGCTGCCCTGGATGTCCTGATTAGCTCTTTTGAAGCTTCTGGCCCAAGCCAGGTTTGCCGAGTGTTGATGAATTTGCTCAAACATCCACGTTTTCAACGAGAGTGCATGGATTGCAATCTCTGTAAATGTCCTCGATACACTCCATGTAGTACCGCATGTAGTACAACAAATCTACTCAAATGACCAGAACCTTGGCCTTGCCTTCTAACATATATAAACCTTCAAGGTGAGCCACCAATACTCCTAGACCTGGCAAAACATTATCAATAGACAATCTAATGAATACACTTTTGCTCTCATCCTATCAAATTAATACAAGTAAGAGAAAACCACAGCCTTTAGCACCCTGATCTCCCTGCCAATAAATTACCCATCAGCCGAGATGAAAAATAGAAGAAAAACAAAGCTCCTGATGACCACTCATACCAATCGATCACATTGACCGCTCATCCTATCGGCCAAAGGTAAGGACTACTAACATCCCATGAAGCCACCAACCGAACTGGAACACTTTTCGGCATTTAAGGATAGCTTGACTCTCCTGACCGACACACCTCTTTCTTACTCCACATAATCCTGCAATGCCATCAGCCTTTTCAGTGGATGAAAATAGAAAATCTGACAACGTGGACCCTACTGCATGTTATACTCCCAACTTCTCCGCAGAATGGTCTTCTTTCAACACTCAATCTCGTGCAGATCTCATCATTATCAACTGCTTCAATATCACTTATTATCAGTGATCAATTTGTTTGTAAAATATGAAGTGCAGGTGCTCAAAGGTTTGTCTGAGGCCACGCCTATGTTTCCATGGCTCCACCCACTTACTCTATTAGCTCCACCCACATCTTCAACTGGCACTGCTAAAAGTCAGATGTAATACCTGATCTGAATTTCAGAAAGGGAGCCTTCCTCATAGTAAGGTTTTGATAGGAGGTTCCCATGCGAAACATTTTGAAAAAGATTAAAAGAAAAGTGCATTTAAAGCACAATTTTGGAATAAATTAGCTAAAATCATTAATGCATTGAGAAGGGACAATTTCAGTTCTCCATGTGCTGATTTGGGGAAAGGACAATAGTGGGGGTAGGTCATGCCAGTCTATTAGTTCAAAGAAACAACTTTGACATAGCTTAAGTTATGTGACGAAATAAACCAAAATGTTGGGAGAACACTCTAAACAGATAAACTGAATAAAATCATGTAATACACTTGAATGAGTCAGCCACTGTCACTTTCAGTGGTCGAAGGGATATGGGGTTAACCCAAATTCAGCCCTTTTTCCAATTCATACCCCTGGCTGCCCTGCAGCGCTCACTCGAAAGACACACAAAGTCTTTAAAGTTTTCCTCACTTTTAAGCTTTGGCTTCTGATATTACAACAAAAGCAGGGTGAAGTGGCAGTGTGCAGAGTTAGTTGCACACTGTGATTGACAAAAATGATTAATTAATCGACACTCCGGGCCGGACTGGGAACCCAAAGCAGCCCTGGTAAGTTTTGTTAAACCAGCCCCATACGGTGCGTAGCTAGCGAGCGCAGCGAGCTTAACGACTGCTAGGTGTTTGCATGCTAGGGAATTCTCCCCTCAAGAACATTTTGTAATGAGAAAAAACAGTGGTGCACAACACATTTTCCATTACATATTTAGCTGTGTTAACTTTCAAAGCATAGTAATTCATAAACGATGACCTGACATAAGCACAAAGGCCACAAAGCATGGAAATCTCACACATAAGTACTCAGACAAGGAAGCATGGAAACGTCACACAAAGGCACCCCGGCCAGAAATCATGAAAACGTCACACAAAGGCACCCAGGCAAGAAAGCATGAAAATGTCAAAGAAAGGCACCCAAGCCAGTGGCACTGAAACAATTTTCAGAGTGTTGGTGCTGCCCTCAATGTTACATCACTGAAAGTCATAACATTGTGAAAAATCCAAACATCACACTAAGGACAAACATAGCAAATGAGCCTTGCCCATTCTGGTGGAGGTGGCAAGGGTGCGGTTAGGTATGTTGCAGTGGAGCATTTTGAAGCACACTGCTTGTTGAGTGGTGTTGGTGAACTGTATGAACCAAATTTTTCCACAATCCTAAACTCACCAAGCCCAAGTGCCTCAACTTCCTGCTCTATCCAGTGCTGTGGTAGAATTCCTGCATATTGGCTGATGCTTTGGACAGTTGAGTAGCTACCACACATCGCTAGTTATTATTTATTATTGAGATCTATGTATGTAAGTCCATGAAACAGCGGTAACGCTTAAAGATGGCTCGACATGGGTCTCTGAAGCAAAGTGAGTCCTGTGAGTAAGACAGGTTGTATAGGGACCCTAATCCTGCTGTCACATTCGGTATGTTTACTTTGGTACCCCCAGGGCTTGGCACTTTAACTTAAGGCAATAGCAGGAATGGGCTGGCGAGGTGAGCTGGCCTCTCGAAATGGGGGAAAACTCACTTCCCCCTATCCGAAAAGCAGACCCATGCCTTAGGTTAAGCAAGGCCTCAAGGGTACTTTGCAGGCAGCATGTAGGCCTGTGTTTAATGGTAAGAAGAGTGAAACTGCAAGCTATCCCGGTTCCCGAGCCTATCCCAAAGATGCTGTACTGGCAGGGATTCTTTGTTGAGCTTCCTGCAACAGCTGTGTGTTGTAGCTTCTATTAGGTGTGTATCAGTGACTGATAACTTTACATCTATTTTCGGGCGTGACACCTGTGCAGACTTATTTAACACATCAAGCTTACACATTTGAAAAAAAAAACTTCAATGTAATGACATTCGGGAGTAGGAATCGAAGGCCTAAAGTATTGTATATAATTTGGACTAGAGTTTTGTGGCAGGCCACACGAGAGAAATATTTTTTCCTCTCCGCAAAATAGAGTACATTTTCACCATAATCTTGTTGTCCTAAAAATTAGAAACATCGCTCAAAGTTGTTGAACAATCACAGACGTGTAAGCTAATGCTCTGTTTGGCAGCATAATGTAGCGGAGTCCCCAGTTTTTTCTTTCTCTTACTTGCTTCTATTTTTCTCTCTAACCTCCACACCCCAACTATTTACCTCTAACTATGATTGTCTTTACTTTCTCTCTACCTATCCCTACCGCAACACCCTGTCTTTCTATATACATTTCCTTCTCTCCTCACCCATCTCTTGCTCCTGTCATCTCTCTCTTGGTATGTGACCTCACAGCTCACCCCTTCCCTTTGTTGAATCAACAGTCAGACCTTCTACGGAATCCATGATGCTCTACCTCTCCAGATAAAGTGTGTTAGTGCCTGCAGCCATCAGAGAGTATGCTCTATTGAGCCATATCCGCAGTGCTTGAAATATATATATATATATCACATGAAACACACGCTTCTTCCAGCAGCGTAATGCAGGTCACACCAACAGCGCTGATTGCTTTATTCCGCGATAAGCTAGGCATTACGCGTTTCGACTCCACAAGTCTTAATCATATGCCACTTATTGTCATCGATGGGTTCGTTTAGCTTTTAAAAAAGAAACGTAACTTTATAGAAATTGAAAACGGACAGCTGTCCACTTAAAACTTTTAAAGAGACAGTCCATATTTTCATTATTTGTGCAATTTTTCCAATAATGTAACGAAGGTAGTACAGTTATTTCACATCAGATTCAACATTTAACCCCCATAGTGGTATCCAATAAAAGTTTTCCTTCGTTACAAATATTATAAGACTCTTTATCAAAATACCGGGACTACATTTCCCATAATGCTCTGACTGCCTCCTTCTTTTGTAGTATTCAATGTCGATCTAGGCAAAACTTCGACGTATTTCACTGTGTACTTGGTGCAATACTTTGCTTTAAAGGAAAAGTTCCATAACTCGGTCACAGTGTATCACAGGTAAGTCTCGCTACCACCGAGTTGTTCTTATTTTCATAATCCACCTTACAGGCAAGTTTTGTCAAGCGCAAAGTGCTCGGGAAAAATTCCTGTTATATATAAACACAGTAAAGATGTTCATCCTGCTGTGCCAGAAGGATGGACATCTTTGCTGTGTTTATTTGACCAGTCCAGTCGAATCAAATTTCCCTGTACCTACAGGTCCTTCATTAGGTCTGCCAGTGGGGGAAGGAGGGAGCCTCAGAGCCTTGGTTGACAGAGAAATTATTATAGTTATTTTAACACGTATGTATTTAATAGAGGACTTAGCCCATCTGAAAAGGAGTGAAGTTCTTAAAGCCACTTTTTATTTCGTCCCCCAGTGTTAAATGTAATGCCTCCAATTTATCTAAGTTGATTTTATACCCTGAGACCAGCTCAAAAGATTTAAGATCCAAACAACACTGGAAGTGGCGTATGGGGCAGCCCGCAGTGACAGTAGCATCATCATCCCCTTAAAGTGAGATCTTAATTTTATATTCCCTTTCATGGCTGGCCCCAAACATTGTTTCCCTGAGTCTGACCGATTCCGTTTTGTGAATCAGGCAGGCCAGGCTTTTTTTTATTTTTTATGAAGAGAGTAAACAGAAGCGCTGAAGCGAGGAATGGGGATATCCCTGCCTGGTGTGTCCTGGACCCTGGTAGTGTGGGAATGGCCTGGCGCGCAGTATCTGACCATTGAGTCATCAGTTTAAAAAAAAATAAGTTTCAAAACATCCGGGTGGCCGGCCCCACGCACGCACTGACTGCGGACAGTGTACTGTGGAGCGTTTGGCTGCTGCTTTATCAACTGTAGGTCATTAGGCCTGCCAGCTTGCCTGCCTCACCTGCTGCCAGTACTGCCTGGTGCTGTTGCCGCTCCGGTAATGTACTGGGTAGTAGTCAAGAAGTGGCTACTACTACTACTAGTACTGCTGCTGCTAGTCCTAAATCCTCAGCGTCGTCGTCTGTTCGCGCCGGCTCTGGCCGGCAGTGACTTTCAGACTGAGATGATTCGGTCCGTGGTCTGGGGTAAGGCCGTGTGGGTATGCTGGTACGTGGCACTGGCAGTAATGCGCAATCTGAAACTGTGCAAGCCGCCTGCTGCCGCACAGGCCTAAGCCCGCGCAGAACCAAAATCCAGCCCAAATGAAATCAGTGTCCGGACCCGCCCAACGTGTCGGCAACACTGAACTAAGGGATGCGGTGGCCGCCGCCACCTCACCATCAACATATAAGATTGAGAAGAAGATTCATCACATGAATCTCCATTCTCCTCTTGACATCATCAGTACTGGGTATCAATCATGATGTATCGATGATCATCATGGCATGGGCAGTGGGCGCATGGCGGTTACGCTAGGTCGCCGGCGCTACGTACTAGTAAGTTACTTGACTAACTTCTACTACTATTACTAGTGCTTGCATTAGCTTAGCAAGTGACTTAGCGGTTAGTTTATGGACGTGGTGGGCCGGGTAACTGGCCCGGGACACACTGACTGCAGAGTGCAGACAGTGCACTGTGGTGGTGCGTGCGTTATTAATTGAGTGATTAGGGCACTGGGCCAGGCCTGACAGCCTGCCTGCCTGCCTTGCCTGATGCTGCAGCTGTTCTTGTCAGTACTGGCTACTATACTACTACTGAAGTTCCAGTCCTCAACCAACGTTGTCGTTGGGTCGTGCTGGCTGGGGAGTTATTTGGCTGTTGATTGAAGTTGAGCCACCAGTCCTCCAGTCACGGTGACTCGGTAGTGGGGTGTGGCCGGCCTGTGCCGGTATGTTGGGGCATGGCAATGCGCAATATGAAATCTGCACACACTGCCTGCTGCTGTACAACCCCAACCCAAAATCCAGCCCAGATCAGTGTCCCGACCCACCCACCGGGCCGGCACCACTGAACTAGGGGCCGGGCACGAGTGGAAACATCACTGATCAGTGAACTACCGTAAACTTCTAAAGGAATAATCGTATTGATGAGATGAGAAGAAGATAATCTCCTCTTGGCTCAGGTTCAGCCAGGGCAGCACAGGCCAGGAACGCTCACTGTACAGCGCGCCGGTGTGCTCGCAAGTTCGCATGGAGTAATGTGTGGGACAGTGGGGAACAGGACTGACTCACACTCAGTGAACGTCAATGACGTGCAGCGACGCATGTAGACCCGGCCCTGATAATTAAGTGCCGGTGCTAAGCACCGGAAAGCACCGGCACAAATTAAGCACTGCTTATTATGAAGAGGTCTTACTCTTCTCCTTCGCCAAAGCTCTCTGGGGACACTCACCGAATCTCACTCAAGGCATCTTGCCAGAAGCTCCCATGACAGACCATATTCTACCACATCTAAACAACAACACTTCATCCTCATGACTTCACCAACTACCAGTCCATCACTAACGTCTCTTTTGTTGGCATCATCACTGAAAAAACAGTATATTTTTTCAATCCAAGATTACATTAATATTTACCATGTCTTGCATGTCTGCTAGTCTGGATTTGTCTCATTCTTCCACTCTAATACTGCACCCTTACACATCACAGATGGGGTCCCTGGTTTCACGTTATGTATCTACTTTTTCCGTCTGTATTTATCCATATTTATTTTCTGGTTAATGTTGAAAAAGACACTGTAATGGGTACCTTTCTACTTTTATTTAACCAACAAATGCTGATTCACGTTTGAACATCTAATGGATTTTAGCTGTTTACAGTACCATCCAGTCATTGGCAACCTTTTGCATCGTAGAACAGCTTAGACAGCTGCACTGCTGCAGTTATTTTTAGCTTAATTAGAAAATCTTTGACATATTGTTTGTTTTGGCATCCTTGTCTGTCAATCTTCACAGCTCTTTACCTAGCACTTATGATTGACAGTAGTGAGTATCATCCAAAAGAGAACCCATTTTCTGTGTTTAATGGAAAACTGGGAACCTTAATCCCAGACTGTCTTCTTGACCACAGAAGGTGACCTCTGTCTCTTGATACTGAAGTCTGGGCTGCCTTTAACACAGTTGACCATACTACCCTCATGTGCACCCAGAAGTCTTCAATCCAACTCACCCACAATGTCCTCCAGGTTTCCATTCAGTGCACTGTTATCTTCACCCTCTACATGGAACTACTTTGTGGCCCACTCAGAAAACTGCATAAAAATTCACCAATATGCAGATGATACACACCTCTATTTTAATGCTCCTCGGCTTCAGATATCCAATAGCTCAAACACTGCTCGCACATTATCCAGACCAGGAGGCCCATCACCTACATGATGCTCAACCCAATCAAGCAAAAATTCTGGTTATTTGACGGGAACAAGAAACCATATAAACCTGGCTTAAAGACATTAACGGTGATGGATCTAAAACCCCAATTTTCAGCTTGGTATCAGTGTTCTTCTACAGAATGTGAATCCGTTTTATACAGAAAGAGGGTTCAGATCTGCACTTGTACTCTTGCATTTTTATGGTGGTAATCCCTGCTTCATGGCCTCCCAGACGCTACACTGGCACCCCACTAAGACCATCCTCCATGCCTATTCAATCTTATCAAGGACCTGAAGAAATAGTATATTACCCCTAAAATAATAGAACTCAGTAGGCTAACCTTGCTGGCCCGCACCATATTCAAAACCAGACAGTCCTGATAAAAAGGCAGCAGCAAGACTGCAGCTTGGGCCATATTTTAACTCCACACTGAACCCTAACCCAGCCTGGGCGCGGGAAGGAGTGACTGGTTGGCTATTTTTCAATTCTCTGGTGCATGGTTGATCTTAGTTGGTGAAGTCACTTGGCTGGTTGAATCAGGCCGAATAGGACTCCTCTCTGCTGGGTGGTTATGGACATTCAGATTCTTGGAGTGATAAACGGGTACACGCAGTGACCGTTCTGTGATGCCTAAAGGTGGCACCACTCCACCAAACAGATCAAACAGTTGACCTCGCATCTGTAGGATCTGAGAGACCCCTGGCCCGGGTATGTGCGGTTGTCCTCGAGGCACTGCAAGGGTGAGGCTGGCAGAGCAGTGGGACGGCTCTCCATTGCCGTCAGGTATCCAGTGACCCCGTCCTGTGTGCTGGGCAGGGGTCCGAAGGCTCTGGATTGTTCAGTCCTTTCTTACCACGCCAGTACTCTTGGTCCAGTGATGTCATGCCAAATCGTTTGTTTAAATTTATGGATTTTTCACAATATGATTGTGTTAAATCTCTTAAATACTCGTCTATGCATCGAATGCCATGTTACTATGGAACTTTTCTATTAAGAGAATCACATAATCCTGTGACGTCGAATACCTTAACAACCTGAGTGATTAATCCATAATGGAGAAAGCTGCTTCACGCCTTTTATTTTAAATGTTTATTCAGCGAAACGCACGGTAAAAGGACACGAGTCTCAACACGCAGACCTATTGATATGACACGTATCACTGCCCTATGCCTCAAGGCCCATAACGCTGATTTCGACTTTG
The DNA here is from genome assembly GCF_964204655.1 of Triturus cristatus. NCBI lineage: Eukaryota > Metazoa > Chordata > Amphibia > Caudata > Salamandridae > Triturus > Triturus cristatus. The sequence goes on from NC_140590.1 coordinate 216,296,675, forward strand.
TGTAACAGTAGATGTCCACGTGGGCCCACTTTAAAAGCCGAGGGGATGGGAGTGATTTGAAGAAGGGCAAATCTCCATGCCCACTCTCTGCACCCTCTATTAACTCCAATATTTCTCTCCCAGAATCCACTCCAGCAGCCACTCGAAGCCAGATACAAAAACTAACATTCAAAACACGTCATACATATTCAGAATCCTTTGGCCCATTCAATCCATCCTCCCTTCAGATCAGCAGACCAGGCCCGGTTCCGTCCCTGGACAGTGCCCTAACTTGATGTACACACCGTTCCAGCCCTTACAGGTCCTGTGTCATTCCATTCTGCCAAGGTGCATATTCCTGTCTATGCATATGTGCATAAACTTCCCTTTCAGTGTCTTACTGTCGTTACCCGCAGAATACCTCCGGTCTAGAGCTAAACATCAGCAGACCTTTCACAGTAGTACTCGAAGACTCCAAGTCTTGCTTTTAAGTGGTACAGGTCTGCGTACACCTCCTCATTGTGGACACCATACTGATGGCAGCAAATGCTGGGGCGGTTTTATTCATGCAGCGCAACGTAGCAAGCCCCCTTGCTGCGCTGCATGACTGGGCTGTAATCGGAATTTGCCTAGCATCGAGACGGTAAGTTCCAATTCTATTAAGGACACGGAGGTGAGGATTATGCTTATTCTCTCTTCGCTTAATTACACATAAACTTGTATAGCAGCCAGAAAGAATTTTGAAAGATTTCCAAAAGAGTCCATAACAATACAAAACTACAACTCCCTACAACCAGGGAGGAACCCGAATACATTGTCCTTCATCTGTTTTCATCACCTCAGGTACATAGTCCCCTGTTTGTCTCCTCACTTGCTTCGCGTAAATCATGCCATTCCATCACTGGTCCTGTTTTGAACCATTGTTTCCTGGAAAGACAAAACAACGTAAGTCGAGGGAAAAAAACCCCAACGACACATGAAAACGTACGATGCTGAACAATCTACAAGAATCGTGTCAAAAGAAAGGCAACCACGTCATCAATACCACAGTAAAAGGGTAAATCGGTTACTTACTGCCATATGGGAGGGTTAGCACCACTGTGCCGCGGCGGGATTATCCTTGCCTCCGTGTCCTTAATAGAATTTGAACTTACCGTCACGATGCTAGGCAAATTCCGATTCTATAGCAGGACCGGAGGCTTCGGATTATGCTAGTTCAAAGCTTACTTACTACCAACTTTGCCACATCCAGCACCGGCTTAAAATAGAACCTTTTAAAAGTGGAGTCCGAAGAGCAATCGGCAGCATGCATCAAATCTTCCAAATGCTCTCCCAGCGCAAAAGCTTTAGAGGCCATAGCGCCCCTGGCTGAATGGACGCCAAACTGCTTTGTATCAATACCAGCTTGTTGCATGACCCAACGCACCCACCTAGCTATGGTAGGAGAAGAGACAGCTTTGTGTGGCCTTTTGAGAGCTATCAAAAGTTGTTGTTCGCCCGGAGGACAGAGTTCTAACGTTCAGGCTTCATACGCCTTTAAACAGTCCACCACACACAGTTTCAGGTTGTCTCTAAAAGCCAGGTAGGAAACTGACCGGGAATGAGACTTAGTGCGCCGGCCGATCGTGAAAACGACCCATTCTGGAGAAAAAGTTTGTGCCGAGATATCCAAAGCCGGGACGTCTGAAACTCTCCTGCAGGAGACCAAGCACAGCCGCATAGCGAGTTTAGAAGACCACTCCTTCAAAGAAAGGTACTTATTGAGTTGCCAAGAAAGAAACAAATTCAACACAAGATTGACATCCCACAGAACGGAATAACGAAGTTCCGGTGGCAATGACAACCGGATTCCCCGCAAAAGTCTGCAGACCAATGGATGCTCCCCAACCAGAGATCCGTCTAGCGGAGCATGACCTGCTGAAATTGTTGACCTGATTGCATTTATTGAACGATACGCCAAACCTTCTGACGCCAAGCTTGCCAAGAAATTCAGGATGGGAACGCTGCCTGCGACCACGGGATCCGTCCTCGTTATCATAGAAAAAGGTGGAAACGCATAGCCCTGTTCCATGCTCCAATCCTGAAGGAAGGCATCCGTGGCCAGGGCCAGTGGATCAGGTCTCCAACTGAAGAACCGAGGAACCGGATGGTCCAGCCGAGAAGCAAAGAGGTCCCGCCGAGAAGGGGCCCCAAAGAGTGTTCAACCACTGAAAGATTTGAGAGTCCAGATTCCAAAGTCTGGAGTCGTATAGATGTCTTGAATGCCAGTCCGCCACCTGATTGCTGTGGCCCGGAAGATATTCCGCCGTGACCGAAATATGATGGTCCAGGCAAAACCCCCAAAAGTCTTTCACCAAATTCGCCAATGCCTGGGATCGGGGACCCCCCAAGTGATTGACATACCGTACCGTGGAGATTTCCATCTTCAAAAGGACGCACGGTTGAACCCTGTCCTTGGTCCAACATCGTACCGCAAACGAGCCTGCTTGAAGTTCTAAGCAGTTGATATGAAGAGCTTGCTCATCCGAGGACCAAATCCCCCCGGTGGAGAAATCCCTGCAACGAGTGCCCTAACCTGACCTGCTGGCGTCTGACTCTGACAAGGTCTGGAACCGAGCCGAAAATCGCGCGTCTGTTCCATGCCTCCATATGGGACAGCCACCATGCAATCTCTTCCTTTGTATCTGCCGAGAGGGGAACCAAGTGATCGTACGACCGGCCCTTCCTCAAATGGTACGCCTTGAGACTTTGGAGGGCTCGATAATGTAGGGGCCCCGGAAAGATCGCTTGAATCGAGGACGATAGGAGACCCACCAGGAGTCAGGAGTCGCACAGAGGTGCAAGGCTTGGAAATTGTTTGCCGCAATTCGTGGCGAATTTTTGCCATCTTCCTCGAGGGAAGGCTTAATGTCGCGGGGACGGAGTATACTACGAACCCGAGAAACGTTACTGATTGTGAAGGTGCGAGAACGGACTTGGCCTCGTTGATGATAAAAGCTAGGCTCTGTAAAAGAGTCAAGTTTGGTGGAGCTGTCTCAATAGTATCTGAGGACATTGTGCCATAAGAAGATCGTCCAAGTATACGATCATTCGAATGCCTTGAGCTCGGAGGAACTTCACCGCGGGATGAAGCACCTTGGCGAAGCACCAAGGGGCTGAGGAAAGACCAAATGGAAGAGCGGTGAACTCTTATACCAGATCTCTCCAACAAAATTGAAGGAACAGTCGATTTGGGGGGATGGATGGGAATCACCAGGTAGGCATCCTTCAAGTCCAAGCGTGCCATCCAATCTGCTGGCAGCAGGACATCGCGGAGAAGTTGGATTCCCTCCATCTTGAAATGATGATACATCAACCAACCGTTGAATTCTTTGAGGTTGATAACCGGCCGTCGACCCCCATCGGCTTTGTCTACCAGAAAAATATTGCTGAGAAAGCCTCGAGGGTGCAAAGTTGAACGGCAAATGGCTCCTTTGCGGAGGAACTCGGAGACCTCCTCATCGATCAACTGTGCCTCTGGGAAAGAGAATGTCAGCGGTCAAGGCCGAGCCTCTTGCCGTGGGTTTCCGTAAAATTCTATATGGAAGCCCTGACCGGTCCGGAGAACCCATGCATCTGAAGTTATGGCCGCCCACACACTTAGAAAGGCCGCTAGTCGACCCCCGATGCAAACTTGCGCTGCTGGTAGAACACTTGCCACTGGAATTGTTCCCGCCGGAATTGGACTTGAATCCTCAGCGGTCTCTGAAATGCTGTCCACGCGTTGGGTAGAAGTTTGTGTAATTCACGGTCGAGTTATACTGGCCGCGACCAGAGCCTTGTCCCCTTGAGGAATTTTGCTGGAAACCTCAGCCGGACGAGCGGTCCCTGCCTCGACCGGCCCCGCAGAAAACTCGCTGATTAAAGACTCTCTTAATGCTGGATTGAGCCTTGTCCAGTGAAGTGAATGTGGAAACAAATTTGCCTAGTTCTTTAATAAAAGGTTCACCAAACAGGCCCCCCTGGGCCACTGCTCCTGCTTCTGAGGAGGCTAGGTCCCCAGCTTCGGATCAAGTTTGATCAATAACGAGCAACGACGCTCTGTTGAAAGGGCACAATTAGCGTTGCCCATAAAGATAATAGTCTGCTGGGCCCAATTTGAGAGAACTTCTGGGGAAATAGGTGACCCTGACACCTTGGCTTCCTCCGCCATGTCTAATATCTTCGTCATCGGTCCGATCGCGTTGAGGAGCTTGTCCTGACAGGACCCCCAGGATCTAGCTATACCCTTCTTAGGGTCCTTCACATACTTAGCAAGAAATGTGGCAATTTTTGGATCCAACTCCGCCGTGGAAGCTAGCTTGTCGGGCAGGGAAGGCCTCGGACACTCCGCTCGTAAACAACCCCTGGCCTCCTGCTCAAGGGGGTTGCGGAGATGACCCAAAACAAATCTTACTACTTTTTCTCCAGGAACCCAGGCCGCAGACCGGGGATGCATAATCTCGTCAGGATTAAGCATGTCAGCGTACTCCTCTGGTGGCGCGGAAGAAGAATGAGTAGAAGACAGCCGCCAAGGACGTGAGGATCCCGCCTCCTCATCCGTGTCCCCTTGGGTGTCATCATGATCTGTCCCGGGGGAAGGAGGATCCAGAGTATCCTGAGGAATGTCCGCTGGAGGAGTCGCAGGGACGGCCAACGATGTTTTAGCCAGAAACTCAGTCTTAGACGCGGAAAGGCATCCACATCCACCCCCTCCGGGCACTGTTTCTTGGATGGTGAAGGGCCCTCTGCAGGCTGCCCACCGGAAGGCACAGGGGGATCAGTGCGCGCCACAGCCAACCTATTGCATTCTTGCACAATTCTATCAGAAAGACGTTGCTCCATAGGACCAACTACCTCGTGGACCACCCAATAAATGGAGAAGTCCACGGCGTCAAAACTCCTCATCCCAGGGCATATACTCCTGGACTTCCTCCTCGTAATAACCTGTCTGGCAATCCATAATGCACATAAAGGTAAGTAACAAGTATACGGAAAGGAAGTATTGACTTTGATAAATGCGCCACGCAGGTAGGTGACAAGGGTAGTAAAACTACCAAATAGGGGGCAGGCCAAAGGCTGCGTGGATGTGGATGACCCTAAGGGCCACAGATGGGCTTGCACCAACCCAAAAATGCCCTCAGGATAACCCTTGACCGGGCTAACTGCCTCCCTGCGCGTTAAAAGCTCAAATTATTGCAGAAATATGCGTGCGCTCGCATGTATTGCGAGTGTAACCTTGAATTGGGGCCAAAGACTGTGCAAAACATACAGCGCGATCTCCCGCGTTCACCGCGGGTAAACCCGCTATACGGACCCCCACCGGGGCGTTCAATTGAAAGATTCTGCGGGCAAAATACAGTCCGTTAACACGGACGTCTGAGGTGAGGCAGAAAGGGAACAAGGCTCCGATCCATTACTCTCGCGGCGCGGCTCCTCATCTGAGGAGCCGCGTCTCGAGAGCAACAAGATGAGCGAGTCCCTCTAGCAGCTCGAGATGGCGCCACAACAGCTGGGGAAGTGCTGGCCACGTAGGAGCGGAAAAACTTTCCCGCTCCCGGCTTAGGAATCTGAAAAAAAGAACACAACGGAACTCTTCAAAGCAATAGCGCACACAGAAAGAAAAACAGCGCTCACATTAACAATCAGCCTGAAATAATAAGAACAAGGAAAAAAACGACTTAACTGGCTGTGGGAGCAGCGAAGAAAGAGGAAGTGAGGAGACCAACAGGGGACTATGTACCTGAGGCGATGGAAACACATGAAGGACTATGTATTCAAGTTCCTCTCTGGTTGTAGGGAGTTGTAGTTTTGTATTGTTATGGATTCTTTTGGAAATCTTTTGAAAATCTTTCTGGCTGCTATACAAGTTTATGTGTAATAAAGCGAAGAGAGAATTGGCATACTCCGAAGCCTCCCGTCCTGCCATAGAATTAGCATCATATGGTGCATTTGTCTTAATGTGCTGGGGCACTTTTGGCTGCCTAGCGCCAATGCAGGCACCCTTGCACCATGTAAATTGTGTGTTTTTATTAGTTTAGTAAATCTACATATAAATGCTTATTTTTAGATTGTAACATTTTTTACTAAGTTGGGTTATTCGAATATTTCACGTGTTTAAAGTAAAGCATTTTCCATACTGTATTGCTTAGCCTAGAGTAAGAATAGTAAATCTTATTCCTCCAAAGTCAAATACTTTCCCTACTGTTATGCTGGCTTGAGTAGGAATAATAAAGTGAATCAACCCCTCCAAAGTATAACCATTTCTCTACTGTAGCTTAGACTCGATTGGAAATAATAAATGTAACCCGTCCATCACTTTCCCTACTGTTGAGTTGTAGGGAATGGGAATAGTTACTCTTATCCCTCCACGGTCCATCACTTTGCCTGCTGTTGCGTACACTAGAGTGGGAATAATATAGATGATGTTCCTAGACTCCAATACATTCTTTATTATTATACTGTTTTTTGTTGAGTGCATAGCTACCCGGGTACTGGCTTCCCAGTGATGACCAAAATTGTAATGGGAACAATGATGCTCTAATTATATAAACCAGTGTGGTTTTTAATTACTCTCTAAAGTTGAGTAGGCCATCATTGGCCTTAAGATGGCTAGGGAGAGAATTCCAGAGCTTAGTGACCCGATAAACAAATGATCGCCCTCCAATTCTGGCCCTCTTAATTCTGGGAACAGCCTGAAGAAAGTGGTTGTTTGATCTTGGATCTCATGCATTGCTATACGGGACAATTAGATGGCCTGAGATGTGTGGACCATAAGCATACTTTATCTGGTGTGCAATCCAGAGAGTTTTCAATTATTTCCTTACTAGTAGCCAGTGAAGGCTGGCCGTTGTGCAGACAGGTTTATGAAGGTTTAGCAAAATGAGGGCTGCAGCTTTTTGAATGGTCTACTGTCTCTTTAGGACATAGGCAGGGCTGCCTAGGTGAAGTGAATTACCATAATTCAACAATGAGAGAATGAGACCTTGTACAGCTGTTCTTCAGGAAGCCATTTAATTGTCTTCCTCAAGGCTCTTAACATACCAAAACAAGTTTCTGCAACTTTTTTGGACTGGGAGGCAATGGTTAGATCTTTATCCAAAAGAACTCCCAAGCTCTTGACTTGCAGTGCGGGATATGGGCGGTCCCCCATGCATGAGGGCCAAATGAGGTGGTCCCAGCGATATGGACTTTTCCTGACCACCGTGACCTGTCTTGTCACCACTTTAAGGCAGCTAGAGGCCATCCATTTGACTAGCTCTAGGCAGCTAGATAGGTTGACTGTGGTTTGACTACTACTCGGTGCCAGTGAGACTACAGTCTGGGTGTTGTCCGCTTAAGACACAATAGTAAAACCAAATGAGCAGTTAGCATTGGCTTGGGGCTATACATATATGTAAAGAGTAGGGTTCAGGGAGGATCCCTGAAGCATACCACACTTAAGCTGGTGGACTTACGACAGACCAGAACCTTCCCTCACCTGAAAACTTCTATATCAAGGAAGTAGATCAGCCATTTTAATACTTTTGCTGTTGTCCCTTACATCTCCAGCCTATTTTGGACGATGGGGTGGGAAACCATGTCGAAAGCTGCTCTTAAGTCGAAAAGAATGAGCGAAGCTGACCCTTTTGGTCAAGAATTATATAATGATGGTTGCATATATTTTATTTTGTAATTTGTTTATTTTTTAAATGTTTATATTTTCTGTAATTGCTTTTTGGTTTTCTAATTTTAAAAAAAATATACTAAGTTTTAAGTAAAATATATATTTATCGAAAGGTGTGTGTATATTATATGCCTTTCATAGTAGTAAAAGTAAAAAAATATATATAATGTACCATATGTATTTTTTTTAAATATGTTTTAATATATATTGTATTAGTGGGCTAATTTCCATTGTTATATAATCCATTTAAGATTTACTACTTTAAACAAATTATATATAATATATCAAATATTTTGGGATGTTTCTGAATTATATTAGCGAGTAATGATTTTTTATTTTCAGTCTTTACCTTTCCATTAGAAGTCCATGGATATGATAATTTGCTAAACAATATTTTTGACACTGATTATTTTTAACAATACAACGTTTACCTCTATTGCCTTAGTGATCCCTCCTTTCAGCTGGGCATTTTCCTTCCATTGTTGCTCTTGGGTCCAGTGTCTTAAGTGTTTTTATGTGGGGTGTTAGAGTTCTGGAAATTAGGCATTTATGTCCAATCTGAGGATGCCAGATCACTTCAACCCTTTCTTAACCCTCCTGCACAGCATTCTAGGATATTTAAGCATAGTGTCCCCAAGTGGTCTATTAAAAGATCTTTCCAATTAGCCTCCACTATGCCGCCAAATGACACAGCTACTCAACTCCTTTCACCAAAATTTCGAAAGTATTTGGCTCCAGAGGTCTGGACTTACTACTTTGTTTCTGTGGGCTTGGGATTGCCCAGGCCAGGTGCAGTGTGAGCAGTTAAATGATGCAGATCTTCTCCCTTCCTCTTCCCATGAACCCAGCCAAGGACTTTTCATTGTTCTATTGTGATGGGAGGCTTTTGATCACCCCCCCCCCCCTTTGCTGGCCAGTAGAATAATTAACTTGGCCCAATAGGTGAAGGGACAAGGCTCCGGAGTCTGATTATGTCTGAGCATGGGAAATATGATGATTCTTATAGTTCCAAAAGGGATACAGTTACCACAAAAGTGATAGTGAATCTGCACTCTGCGTTTGTGTTCACCCTAAAATTGATTTGACAGCAGTCTCTAGGCCCAAGTAAGGCAAACCAGTGCCTTGACACAGATTTCTCCCAGAAGGTATAATGCAGTGAGAAAACAGACTTTCAGTAAGCAACCCAGATCAACACTATTAATTTCCCACTCACAATACACAATACAAGGCAAGCACCAGGTTTGCACCAATTCCTGAAGAGTCCAATCTGCAACATGCTACCGTTGACCTGATCCCTCTCCGCCTGCTTCCTCACTCTTCGCTTGCTCCGCAAGATCTTCAAGAGGCTCCCAGTCAATGCCAGCCAAACAGTCACCCAAGTCCTAGTGACCAGCAGGCTGGACTACGGCAACAAGTTATAAGCAGGAATCTCCTTGAGACTAGAAATCATTCATAATTTGGCAGCCAGACTCGACTTCTCCAAGCTGACCCACATCACTCCCCCCACCTCTGGAAACTCCTCTTGCTCTCCATTCAGAAGGGATTCCACTTCAACTTGCTCATCCACACATTCAAGGCCCTGCACAACCAAGGACCAGAATACATCAACCACCACCTGATCGTCCTTCATTCCTCCAGACACCTGTGCTCCACCTCACTCAACCCCGCCCACACCCCTCTCACACATCAAAGCTACAGCTGTGGTCCTTTCTTCTCCAACCTTGCGGCTAGATCCTGGACTGCACTCCCTCTGCACCTTCAGACCTCACCCAAAATTCAAGAAACATCTCAAGACCTAGCTATTCAGCTGAGCCTTTACAATAAGATCCTCTGCAAATGGATACTGTTAGACTTGGCTGTTTCAGCAGGTTTACCCCATACTATATGCTTTTTGGCCTCCTGTTTTTTACCTTGCTTTTGTTTGTTTTAGGACTCTGGACACTTTACCACTGCTATTCAGTGCCAAAGTGCATATGCTATTCCTGAAAATTGTGTTTATGGATTGGTGATCCCATGATTGGTATATTTGATTTACTGGTAAGTCCCCAGTACAGTGCACCATGTGTGCCCAGGGCCTATGTATCAAATGCTGCTAGTGGGCCTGCAGCACTAATTGTGCCACCCATATGAGCAGCCTCTAAATGTAACGCAGACCTGCCACTGCAATGTCTGTGAACAGTTTGTAACTGCCATGTCGACCTGGCAAGTGTAGACACTTGCCAGGCCCTAATCTTCCCTCTTCTTCCATAGAAGTAACCTCTAAGGGAAGCCCGGCTTGGCTGATGACGGCTGATGAGCAAGAAACCGGTCCCAGGAAGCTTGTTTTTGGTCCAGGGAAAACATGGCTTGGCAGTTCAGGCTGGACTGTGCCCATGAGGCACAGAGTCAGACTGATTTGCATATGGCCATGTCTGAACTGGGGTGGCATAGTGAGCTAAAGAATGATGATGGATTAAACCCAGATCAGTTGACTGGGGGTGAGTTTTGTAAATAAGATCAATGACATTTACAAAATATTTCCCAAGCGATAAATACTTCGTCTGAACAAAATTCCATTGCAACGCTTCCCCAGCATATCAACTCTATTGGAGAATTTAGAACAATAACAGAGGAAGATACCTCTGCCACATTAAGAAAGATGAAATCAGGCTCACCGACTGACCCAGCATCTTCTCAGATTTTATCCAATATCACAATCCACAGTACCCCCTCACTGGAAAGAAGCCATCGTTCGACCCATTCTAAAAAAAGCCATCAGCTGACCCTAAAAAACTATCTAACTATAGACCAATCTCTCTCTCTGACGCCTCTTTGGTAAAGTAATGGAATCAATGATTAACAACCAACTGTCCAAACATTTAGAAAGTAACAATCTTCTAGATCCATCTCAGTCTGGTTTCTGGTCACATAACACCAAAACGGCCATGATAGAGATAGTTGATAACATCAGGCTCTCTTTGAATGTCAGACAATCCGCTATTCTGATCCTACTTGATCTGCGGCCGCCTTCAACACCATCTCTCACGGCATCCTGCTGGAATGCCTATGGGAGTGTGGTGTCGAGGGCCTCTCCTTACAATGGATAAAGAGCAGCCTAACGGACCGGTCCTCCAAGGTACAAATGGGTGATTTCTCATCCAAAAGTCAGATTATTGACAAGGTAGTTCCCCAGGGATTAATTTTAAGCCCTACTCCTTTTAACCTATGTGCCACCCTTGGCTAAAATATTCAGAGCCCATGGTTTTGGTACTGTGTCCTACGCTGATGACACACAAATATTAATCCCTCTCAGCCCTGATCACACCGATGCTCAACACAGATTTAAACGGTGTATGTCAACTGTTAACGACTGGCTGTCAAACAATCTACTGCTCAATGCGAGCAAAACAGTGTGCTCTTTGGCAATCCTCAACACATCTGGTCCTCCGACTGGTGGCCGCCCTGACTGGGGCCATGCCTCCCCGTCCAAGACAACAGTTCGCAATCTAGGAGTGGTAATGGACAATAAACTCAACATGGGCGACCACGTAAACTCCACGGTACATACATGTTACGGCTTAATGCGATACCTCAGGACTTTTTTTTAATGGATTCCCCTTTGCTCACGTATGTCCCTTTTCCAGGGATTAATCATTAATTGCTTGGACTATGGATATCGCGCTGTTTGCATCCATAAATGAAAAGCTTCTGTCCAAACTTCAGGTTCTGCAGAACACCGCGGCAAGGCTGGTCTTAAATCTCTAACCTCCCATTCTCCATCGGCTTCCAGTTTAGAAGCTCTCCACTGGCTCCCCATCAGAAAAAGGATTAACTTTAAACTATGTTGCTAGGTACATAAAACACTCAACACTGAACCAATCTATCTAGCAAAGAAACTCACCAAATACCAGCCAGTTGGAATCCTCCGCTCCAACAGCAAACATTTGTGAACCGACCCGAAGGTCCGCACTGTAAGGAACGGTTGCAGGTCCTTCTCCAGAACTGCCCCTGAGCTATGGAACGCACTGCCTGTACGGCTCCGCCTAGAAACAGACCACAAAATTCCACAAGGCCCTTAAAACGTGGCTATTCTAACGCTCTGCCTGGCCCCCCTAGTCTTCTGTTTTTCAGCTAGCGTTATGAAACCTACGGGTGATATATGCGCTCAATAAATATCAACTACATACAGTGCTTGTAATTATCCCCTTTGATTCTGCTTTGGAGTGATGGGCGCTGGGGATTTGCATTCTCTGACAGCCACTATGTGGAGTCGAGGTGTCCTGACTTTCCTGGAGAAGTCAGGGCTGGGCTGAATAGACCTGAGCTGCATTTAGAGTAGTGGGAGGAGATTTCCTTGCACTTGAATGGGCCTGGTTTTCCTTGGACAATGCTGTCTCCACCTTCTGCCGGGAAGCTGGACCAGAATGGACAGAAGTGTTGGGCTAAGCACACACTCTCTGCCCAAAATAACAAAGAAACGGAGTATAAATATTGGGGCCCAGACCCCAGAACTTTGGAACTCTCTGGAATCAAGGAACCTGCCAAGAAGAGCTGGAAGAACTGGCAGGAGGAGTACTGCCCCTTTGCTGTGTAGTTGCTTTGCTAGGTTGGCCTGCAGTTGCTGCTTCTGCCTTGGGCAGTGAAAGGACTGGACTGAACTTTCTCAACTTGTCGCGGATTATCTCCAAGGGCTTTAAATAGAGCTTGCCTTCTGTTCAGACGTCTCGGGTACCGCAAAGACTTCCCCTACCTCTGGGTACTGCTTCTGGAACCATGGTTTCAGTTGCAATAAATGATGGGAAAGCAACTGACTATTGCTGGCTCTGTGTCCAGAGGGAACTGCCCCATCTGGCACTGCAACCCTGGTCTCACCGTTGACTGCCGCCACAACCTGCTGCTTGCACCACGACCAATGGGCACCGCACTCCACACTGCCTCGCATTCACTTCTTTGCCCTGGTCTCACCGATGCTCTCGCTGCCCACTGATTTTGACACCTGTGACTGCACCATGGCTTGGGTGCACTGCTCAGAAGTCTCATGATGCACTGCCGCATCCCACCCCGCCATCCGGTCCGACTGACGCCAGCTCCCCGCAACCGACTTTGTCGCGTGCACCATGATCTGTCAGCACCGCAACGAGCACCGCCTTCACTCTGCACCACAGCCCTGATCTCACTGATGCCGCTGGATGACCATCACCGAGCCGCTGCAAGCACCGCAATTTGAGGACATGGCATGCCGCACTGCATCCCAACCCGATGGTTGCCATGACCAGCCTGCACCAACATGATTGGCCACGACTAAAAGGTACGGTTTATAAGTCTGCCGACACCCCAACCAATACAGTCGGATGGGACTGTTGGATTCTGTGGTTTTCAGCACCACGGTAGCACCAGACAGAGCTACAGACTTCAAGGAACTGCATCTTAAAGGTATTCTTGCAAAGTGCATATTTTTAAGTTCTGTATGTTGAATTTTTATCATTGTGGGCTTGTTTTGAATATATAAAGTATTAGATATTTTTCTGAACTGGTTAGGTGTCCTTTTTTAGTGTTTTCACTGTATTACTGTTGGTTATGTGCAAATACTCTACACACTGCCTCTGATATAAGACTGACTGTTGGTGCCAAGCTATCAAGGGGGTGAGCATGGGTTATTTCAGTAGTGTATCCCCCTTATCCTGAATAGAAGGCAGGGTCCCTACTTGGAAAAGGTGAAACCCATTGCCAACTAGAGACCCCCATTTCTAACAGATACCATAAAATTTGATTAGCTGCACTTTACATGTCTTGATCCCAGGCTGAGCTCGACACTTGCCTCTCATTCTCAACCCACAACATGTGAACCTGTATGCACACATGTAAACTGCTCAGACCCTCTTATCCATCTGCAAATTAGCCTTACCTTAAAAAGCAGACCCTAACCATTGCCTTAGATTTTACTGTGAGGCCAAAGTAGTGAGACTCCGTGGTCATTCAAGAAATAGAGCATTCAAAAGCAAAACGTACATGGGGACCAAATGGGCAGAACCCATTTTCTAAAAAAAAGAAAGCGTTCATACTCCACAATAGCATCTTTTAATACACACAATAGCTGCAGTAATTCAATTTCAGTTCCAACCACATGAGCATGCTTCTGCCATGTTGGATAAGGATAATGTCTCTTCCTACCTTTCCTGCCTCTGTTCAGCATTTATCTTAACTGAGTATAGGATTGGGTCCAATCTCTCCAAGTTTGATACGAGTAAATCCTTTCTGCACAACCAGATTTCTACACAACCAGATGTCTAAGAGTGTATGGAGTCATGGAAAATGTAAGAGTCTGCAATTTTTGAGAGCTATTATTCCTATTCCATTTGTAATTATTAGCATCCATAGCCATCCTTCTCCTACCTGCGAGCATTGTCTAACTATGAAGGTGACCTTCAAACTCCTGAGTACCCCCCCTGCACAACGTGGGTTATGCGGATGAACAATATGAAATCTTCTCACCAGACCACACATTTATATTGGCTACAGGCTCTCAAGATCATTCCTTTTGCTGCGAAGGAGCACCGCCCCATTGCTCTGCGAGCAGTTTAAAAACTAAAATAATAACTAATGTTAACATCTAAGAAGGAAGGAACACCGAAATTATATCTCTTACAGAATATAAGGGCAAACTCGGTATGAGCCCAAAAGATGAGCTTCAAAGGGGAAACCACCTTGAAGGGCAAATCAAATGGTGGACACACATGACAGGGCTGCTCCTTTTGTTGCTCTGGTAAACCGGTTGGTGCGGGTAACATAGGTTGCCAAACCAATTTTCCTGTGGGTGTGCAGCCCTCGGGTAGCGTGGGCTACAACACTCCAAACACCAAGAAGGGTCCAGCCATCTTGGGAGTGGGCAGTATATTGCATTCTGGGATAGCTAGATTCCAACCTTTGAAGGAATTTGTCATCAGACAAGTTCTGGGCACAAGTGTAACCGTGATCGCAGATCACATCTGCACTGCTGATCCTTGGGCTAGCAAAGAGGGCTATGTGTTTTGGTGCTCTGCTTGTGGGAACATTGTACCTAGGCCCCAGACAGAAGAGGTGGCTCCTTTAGTCAGTTGGATGACTTCCTGTTACAGCTACATGGTCACAAAAGCTGAAGAAACCTGCCTTGGCAAGTTGGTAGACAAGATTGCCTGATTACCACTAACTGTTGAAGTGCACCCTGAGCAACTGAGCCTCAGCGTTCAAAAATGGCCCCCAAGTGTGCGGGACCCGGGAGAGTCTTTGGAGTGCCGTTTGATCTCCCAAGACAGACTAGCCTAAATTAAAGGGAACTGCTGGTTACACTGCAACCAGAGACACGTAGACATTGGCAAATGTTTTTTAGCTGGATTACATCTGGACGTGTAGGGACATCGACCTCTGTGACCAAAGTTGCCCCACCATGGTTCATGGATCAAGAGGTGGCCCCTGGAAGACATGTCACTGGATCGGCTTTCTCCGCATCCTGTATTCCTTGCATCAGGACTACTTCACTGATGTCTGACTGCCCATGGAACCTGGAACTAGACTAGAGACTACTTTTCCTGCAAAGTGTATGTCCAACCAAGCCTCATTGGCAACTGTGACTCCCTCTCTGCTAGAGTTCTTCACCCAGACCTGGCCATAGTAATCATGCTCAGCGTTATCAAAGCTTTCCAAGTAACAGCCATAGTTGCCATTGCTTGTTTGTTTTTTGAATGAAAAGCAGTGATTTATTGGCTTCGTTTTTAATATCTCCAGAACACACCAGTGAAATGTGCTCATTTTGGTGTCTAATAATTAGTAAACATAAGGGTGGTTTATGAATTCATGTTGGACTTTCTTTGTATCCTGTTTCTTATTCAACTGTTTTGGTTTTTGTAAATGTTTTGCACTTGCTTTCTTTTTCCTTTTAGCAAGCCTGACTGCTCGAAGCCATGGCTACCCAGGGCTGTGCTAAGGTTTTGCAAATGAGCCTGACTTGGACCCAAGATGTTTTTGAGTTTATCACAAGATGAGATTGCATAACTCACCATATAATCTGTTTTCCTTACAATATATCAACTTTATAATTTCCTTTCTATTTATTGAAAAGACTGGATGCTTTTAGGAGACTGGTATTTTAAATGTACTTTTTTTTTAACGTTTGGGGTAAATTTTTGACTCCTGCAATTTGCTCACTAGTTTGTGGTGCAGGCATTGGACTGCATTGTTTATAATAACCCACATGAATCCAGATCAGTTTAGCCCATATTGAACTACAATTAAAAGTGAGAAAACATTCCCAGCTTATGACGGAAATCAACTAGACCTGTTTGGCTAGCATCCATACAAACCGGGGTTGCTGGTGAAATGTGGAACTGATTTTTCAGCCAATATTTAAGAATGACCATCTGTCAGGAAGACCATATGACCGGACTAACCACCACTCATGAGATTGTTTCCAGATGCATGCTAAAATAAGGATCAATTTCTACATTATTGAAAGGAAGAGACTTTGACAATTAGGCACTGCAAACAATAGCACAACCAATTTTAAGTTAATGGTGAGTGAATTGTGTATTTTTTCCTGTAAAATGTTGCACAATTCTATAAATGGAGGAGTTTATTTATGAAAGTCACGCAGTGCTGAGGAGCTAGTCGCCTTGCTGCAGTGCACTATGTGACAGGAAAAGCACAGGAATGTTCCATATTCAAGGCAATACAGCACGTTCTTGCCTTTTCTCTGGCACTGGCGCCCTTTTGGCTGCTTAGTGCCCAGGTGGGCACCTTTCACCATGATGCAAGGGTATCTGTATTGCTTGCAGGATAGTTTTTGTGTAGGAAGGGGTAGCTTACTCCAGATTTATGCAGCCTCTCAAGGCAACGGAAAGTGGCCTTGAGTGACTTCATAAATCTTACTTAAGGTTTGTGTTGGACATGTACCATGCTGTGAGGTGCAAATGTGATGCAAACCATCTTGTAAATAAGCAGCAATATGTTTTTGAGTGAAAAGTAGTTGGAGGTATCTTGCAAGTGTAATGTGCCTTAAAAAAACAACATTATTGTAACAATTTGGTATCTGTTCTGTGCACAGGTTGTAATTTGTCTTCATGAACTAATGACTTTCAAATAATATTTTCCTCTTATTCCTTCCATTGTTTTATGTGTAAACTGTTGCACTTGCTTTGAGTGGGCAAGTGTAGTAAATAATTTCAAGACTGGGCTGCCCAACTTTCACTTTTGCAGGTGTGCTTTTAAAAAAAAATAAAAAATTGTGTGTGTCTTTTTGGAAAAGATCTTGGGATGTGTGCCACCTTGCCATTCTCACACCTGTGTTAGTAATAAATGTGCTGAGAACTCCACACACCTAGCTTGATATGCACATGGCAACTTGTTCCAAGTGCCCAGATTTATGCCTGTGCATGGGAGATGCTATTGGTATATGCAGGGCTTGCTTTAAGACTGTACAACAGGTGCAATCACACTAGGCGCTGACCTGGTGAGTTCTGATGTGTATAGAAAATAACTTATGGGTTTAAAAGCATGTGCAGCGGAGTTTCTTGTTTTCAGGCAACAATAAAACTTGTCTCTGGTGATTAATGTTCCTGCTGGAGCGAGAGTGAAGTGTTGTCTAGTGGTAGTTTTGACTCATCATAAAGTAGAGATGACGGTTCATTTTCCTGCTGTAAAGGATGTGTACCTGGCAGGTCCCAGAACTGAGTGAATTATAAGTAGTGCTATTAAAAATATGAAATGCATGTTGGAGAGAGGAGCTACGCAGAGAAGAGGGGCACACAGCACACACAGAGCAAAAAAACTCTCAGGATTGTTTTTTTGGAGCAAGGTGAACCTTCCTGCACACAATATTGTCCCTACAACACAAGCACTATAGTGTAACAGTGCCTGCGTGCGCACTAGGCTGCCAAAATGGCAACAGTGCAAGGGAAGTGGACAGAAAGGCTTCCATTGATAAATACGGCGCATTCCTGCCCTGTCCCTCTGACTTGCTACTCTGCCCTGCTCCACTAAAGTCCTAAATATGCACCGAAGTTTGATTTGTAGTACTTGGGAGCAATCTCCATGCTATAATTGTCCCAATTGAAGCTTTTGTTCTCAAACTGAAGGCTTCACCGTTCAAGAAGCACAGTATCGGGCATGAACGCATTGATTGACACTTACAAAGGTTCAGTATCCTCGCTTACTATTTGAAAGTCAAGTTGTTCCAATTGGGTAAGTCTACAGGTACAGCTTTTTTTAAGTTCAAAAGATTTTTATTAAAGAATAAAGGTGTCGGTACATAAGAAAAACATAACAACAATATGAAAGGTAGAATAGACGTGTCTGTGGAAATAAACATGAGATTAAGAAATAACAAATAATTGAGACTATGCAATAGAAAATAATGCTAAAAATAATATGCAGTACAATGGATTATAAATAAATGCAAAGGAACAAAAAGGTCAATCAAGGAGGCTTAGAGACCTCCTGCTGAAAAGGAGGCAAATGAGATGAACGCTTAGCACAAATATCAAGGTATAAAGTCACAGGAAGCCAAAGATCATGTCGTTTTTTTAGCCAGGCTAAGGGGATAAACAAAGACAGTATCTAGCCTGTGATTATGACAGACATTATACCACCATGCTCTGAAAGAAATGTTAGAAAAGTTTTTCCAATTAACAGTAATTTGCTGGAATGCAACAGCTAGCAGCATGTCAACAATTTGCACATTAAAATCAAGATCTGCCCAACAGGAAGAGATACTCCCTAAAAAAATATTGACGAAGGAAAAGGGAAAAGCAGTATGAAAAATGGTGTTAATCTGAGCCCAAACTTGTTTCCAAAAGTTGTGCACAACAGTGCAAGAAAAAAGCATGTGAAAGAGAGTAGCCTTAGGTGTCAAGCAAGACCAACAAAGGTCAGGGGTTGAAGGAAACCTCTTATTTAACATATGGGGTGAGAAAAGAAGCCTGTTAAAGATAAAAAAAAAGGGTTTGTGTGAGGGAAGCAGCCCTGGATGATTTACGAATTTTAATCCACAATTTGTCCCACAAAGAGGTGGACCAGGAGATGTCAAGATCAGACTCCCACTGTTCCTCTACCATGGATTTTGACCTAGGTGTGTGAGTCTTGTCAAATGAATGGTTGATTGAGGAGGCTGTGGGGCGAATACGCAGTAAGGAATGGAGGTGCTGAGTAGGATTGGAAGGATCAGACTGGGTGGGAGAGCTGGAAAGTTGGGCATAGGTGTACATAACTGCATCTTTAAGCGTGAGGTATTTACGGGCAAAGGATTGAGGGAGATTAAAATTCTGACGAAGAGCAGAAAAAGATAAGAAAACAGAGTCAGAAAAGAGGTGGGATACCCACATCAAACCTTTTTGTCTCCAAGATTTTCAATAAAAGGGCTTGCGATTAATGAGGATGCTATTATTATACCAAATGGTGGTGTTGAGAAATTCGGCTACAGAGGAAGGCGGTTTCGGGGAATTGGAAAGAAGAAGTTTGGTAGTGAATTTATGGATGGGAGTGGAAGTAAGCTGGGGTTTACGGGAGAATGAGAGGTATTCAGCGAAAGTGAAGGGGGATAGAGAGAGAACTTCAATAACAAGCCAAAGAGGGGAAGATTCAGCAGGATCTCGCAACCAAAGGGAGGCTTGTCGCAGAAAAAATGCTTTATGATAAGAGGGAAAATCCGGGAAATTAACCTCACCCTCTGATTTGGGAAATCGTAGTCTGAGCAGGGACATACGCGCTTTTTTGCCAGACCAGAGGAAAGAAGAGAGAATAGTGTTGATTTTCCTAAAAAATGTAGTGGGAATAGGAATTGGAATATTATAAATAGTGTAAAGTACGATTGGGGATAACCTCATTTTAATCGTGTCGAGACGACCCCTCCAGGAAAGGTAAAGCGGGTGCCATCTAGAAGTGAGGTCAGATAATTTCTGGGAACACTTGTTGAGGCATAACGAAACAGTATCGGGAAGGGAGGGTGTGATGTGTAAACCAAGATATTTAATATGCGAGGGACTCCAAGTAAAATTGGACAGAGCAAAATCATGTTTGAAGGTAAATTTGGTAAGGGGTAGAATTTCACATTTATCATTATTCAGCTTATAACCAGAAATTTGGGAATATTCATGAACTTCAGTTAAAAATGCAGGAATGGAAGTGGCGGGATTGGACATAAAGAGTAGGATATCATCAGCATAAGCAGCAAGTTTGATATTAGTTTGAGAGATTTGGAAACCATGTAAATTAGGATTTTGGCGGAGTTTTGAGAGAAAGGGTTCTAAGGCCAGATTAAAAAGGAAGGGAGAAAGGGGGCAACCCTGACAAACTCCTCTACCTAAGTTGAAGAAAGGAGAGACTAGGCCATTAGCGCAGACCGCCGCTCTGGGACTGGAGTATAAGAATGAAATATAGGAAATAAAATTAGGACCAAACCCAAACCATCTAAGGGCAGAAAAAAGGAAAGTCCACTCTACTCTATCAAACGCTTTTTCTGCGTCCAAAGCAATTGCCGCTAAGGAATCTTGAAATCGTGAGGATTTGGACAGGACATTGAACAAGAGTCTAGTATTGTCTGTGATGAAACGGCCTTTAACAAATCCAGATTGTTCCAGGCCCAACAACTCTGGAAGAAAGGGGTCTAGTCTTATGGCAAGGGATTTGGCATATATCTTGTAATCAATGTTAACTAAAGAGATTGGTCTATAATTCTTGCAATGTTGAGTGTCTTTCCCTTCTTTGGGTATAATACATATATGTGCGTCTGAAAAAGTGCCAGAGGAGGTGCAACTAAGAGTAAAAGAGTCAATAAGGGAGTGCAATCTGGGTAATAGTATTTGAGAAAATTGCAAGTAAAATTCAACTGTAAATCCGTCTGGACCTGGGGCTTTGTCCCTCTTAAGTGAATGAAGTGCATTGTGTAATTCGGTACTAGAGATGGGCGTTTCAAGAATGGATAGGTCAACAGGGAAATTGGGGGGAGCCTGAATGTTGGAGAAAAAGGTAGCTAGGGATTGGGCAGAAGGGTGAGTTTCAGATGAGTAAAGTGTGGAGTAAAAACGGGAAAATTCCTCTAACATATCAACATCTGTACATCTTAAAACAGAGTTAACATCACAAACAGATTCAATGTACAATTTGTGTTGTTTGACTTTTAAATAATTGGCTAAAACCTTTCCCGCTTTATTCTTACCCCCATAAAACTTTTAGCTAGATTTCAGCAAATACAACGAAGCATCTTCAGTAGACTGTTTGTTAAATTGCATCTTAGCGTCAATAAGAGTAGTCAAACTTTCCTGCGAATGGGAGGTATAAAAAGAATGCTCCAGTTTTTTAATCGTGAGGAGAAGATCACTAGTACGTTTGCGAGCAGTTTTACGTTTCCTAGCCACATGATCAATGATGAAACCTCTAGCTGCAGCCTTGTAAACGTCCCAAATGGTATGCTTGGGTACATTGGGTGTATCATTGATAAGAAAAATTTCTGTAGTAAAATCAACAAAGGAGGTGGTGAATTTTGGATCAAGAAGGAGGGTATTATTAAAGCGCCACCTCTTTGGCCGGTGGACTTGGGTAAAATATCAATGTTAACCAGTACAGGGGCGTGGTCCGAGAACAAGATGGGGCCAATATCAGCACGAGTGAGGGACTGAGAGATATGATGGGAAAGAAAAATGTAATCAATGCGGGACTGTGATTGATGGGATTGGGAGTAAAAGGTGAACTCCTTGGTAGTGGGATTGCATAAACGCCAAGCATCAATAAGTTTGTGCTGGGATATTGCTTGCACAAACAATTTATGAGACTTATTAGGGATATAAGATGCTTTGGAATGCCTATCTAAAAAGGGATCTAGGGGTAAATTGCAGTCTCCTGCCATAATAAAATTATCATCAACGTATTCAGAAATGCGGGAATCCATTGTGCGCCAAAAGACGGGGTCACCGCCTGTAGGTGCATATATGTTGAGAAGTGAAATGGGAATACCCTTCGAGGAAAGTTTGACATACAACCATCTACCCTCGGGGTCTGACTCAGAAGTCAAGAGCGAATGAGAGAGAGATTTGCGAATTAAAACAGCCACACCATTTCTTTTACCATCCCCAGGAGCAGAGAAACATCACCTACCCAGCCAATCTTGAGCTTAGCGGCTTCAATATCTGACAAATGGGTTTCTTGCAAAAAGGCAATATCTACATTCAACTTGGCTAAGTGAGAAAGATATTTTTTGCCTCTTAATAGGAGAGTGAAGACCTTTAACGTTCCAATATACAATACGTACTGACATTAAGGATAATTAAAAAAATAATGCAAAGGAGATTTAAAACAATGAGAAAGAGCCTCGTGAGAAATGAGAACATAGGAAAAAGAAAGAAAGAAATGAGAATAGAGAGGAAATGGAATGGACAAAAGACAGAAAAGTAAGAGAAAACTAAGAGATGTCAGAAAAATAGAGGAAAGCCAAAGTGTTGCTGAAGTCAGTAAAATGAGTGAGTAAGGTTCATAAAAATTGATAAATAGGGTCCAGTGAGAAAGGAAAAAAAGCATGCGCATAAAAAGCAATAGACAAGCAGGATATGAGAGAAGACGGTCATAAGAAGAGGAACGTAAGTATAAGTCAAAGGAGAAGCGAAATGACAGGGGAATAGAATGCATAAAGAGAAAGACGCATGTCCACGGGAGCCAATAAGCAATGAGAAGAAAGGATGAGAGAGAAAAAGAAGAAGAAAAAGGTCGCAAAAAGGGTACAGACTAAGCCTGGGCGAAGCACTACGCTACGCTCGCGTAGTTTGCGAAGTTTGCGCTACTTCGCACTACGCGAACTGCACGTAGCACAGTGCAAACACGCGTAGCGTAGTGTTGCATAGTGCTGCAGTCATTTTTTGCTTGCTCGCGGTCCTCAACGTCAAGTTGGCGACCGCGAGCAAGCAAAATGACATCCCGGCGAGATTTTTTCCTTGTTCGCGATCAGCAACTGCAAGTTGGCGATCGCGAGCATGGAAAATAAACCTCCCGGCGAGATTCCCAACGCGAGGAGGTCAGGTTTCTCATTGCGAGTGGTCGCGTATGCTCGCGACCGCTCGCGATGAGAAACTACCAGTTCGCGTTGAGAAAGCTGAAGCTCGAGTAAAAATCTACTCGAGCAGCAGAAAACTACAGCTCGCACTGTGCAAGATGCCATTTTCAATGGTTGCACAGTGCCGGTTGCTTGTCCGCACTGTGCAATCATTAAAAACAACATCTTGCACAGTGCGAACATGTTACTACGCAGTTCGCGAAGTGCTACGCGTAGCTCGCGTAGTGCGAACTTCACTTTGCGTAGCGTACGCCCACCCTTAGTACAGACACCAGTAAATCTGAAAGCATAAGAGGAATAAACATAGTCAAAAGAAACAGAACAAGAACCGACTCGTCAAAAGGAGTATGAAGAATACTTACAAGGGGTAACTTAGGGAGGGTACGATCAGGAACAAAGACAAGCAAGGACGTACGTGGAAACGGGGGGGGGGATGTAGGGCCAACTGGAGAAGGCAGGCACTCGGGGTCAGTGAGACATCCAACCAGAGGAACAAGCGGAACACAGAACATTGATCTGTGAAGGAAGAAGGGTAACCAGGTTAGGCGACAACAAGCGACAGGGTCATGAGACAAGCGATGAGTGGGACGTAACAAGAAACCACAGCATAAATAACAAACATTTCAGTGAAGAGCAAACCCCAACAAGAGAAACATGCAAGTTATAAGATCCATTGAGTGAGAAAAACCAGCGAACATAAGAAACAGGGCATCATAATACAACTTCGGAAAAAAGTCACGTTGGGAGAGAAGAGGAAGGCCCAGAAAGCTCCATGTCAGCTTGGCGACAGGAATTCAGGAAACTTCGAGGGCACGTAGGCTCCTCATATGTCGTAGTCTTGTTGTTGTAGGTGACTTTGAATAAGCAAGGGTGAAAAAGACCGTATCTGGCACCAATGGAGCGGAGGTCCGGTCTCATGTCCAAAAAGGCCTTACGGCGATACTCAGTGGCTCTGGCATAATCCTGCGCAAAGAACAAAGTGGAGCCCGACCATGTAAGACGAGGAGAAGCTCTGGCAGCTGAAAGAACTTTCAGCAGATCTGTGTATTCCAAAAAATACATTATTACTCCTCTGGGCTTCGCTGATGAGGATAAAGAGGAGGTAGCTCGACCAAGTCTGTGGGCACGTTGGATGTTTAAAGATGTGTCCTCGGGTAAGTGTAAAATATTGGGAAGAAAAGACTTGAAAAAATTGATAGGATCATTCCCCTCGCAGCCTTCCACCAGGCCGTAAAGGTGAAGATTGTTGCGCCTGTTACGATTTTCCAAGTCCTCCACCTGCTTCTGGAGAGACGAGATCTGCGTGTGAATATGGGTGACCTTGGCCGCAGAGTCCTGAAGAGAAGAGACATCACGTTCCACCAATGACACTCTTTCATCCATTGAAGCCCAGTTTTCAGTAAGGACTTGCAGCTTAGCGTTGGTTTCTTCCATAAAAGGGCGCAAGGCCCGTATCTCTTCAAGGATTAACTCCATCGAAATGACCGAAGAAGATTTGGGAGGCGAAGGTGGATCTTTTTTTAACCTCTTAGGCGTCGTCTTCGCTGAAGACTGTGAGGAGGATTCCATGTTCGACGTCATCTCACTAAAAGGGAGAGACTGAGAGGCTTCTAAATGGGCTAGTTCCGTAAAAAGCTTGTAATTTTTAATGTAATTGCGCTTGCAGACTTTGCCAGAACAGTCAGCCATCGACGCGTCTATAAGATGCAGGAATACTGAAAGCACACGGGCAAGCTGGAAGCAAAACAGGTACTAATAGCCAGGAGACGCAAATTGGGGACCTAAAATGGCTGCCTGATATCAGGAGAACAAAGGAAGTCCGTTAAGTTCATGAAAAAGTCATTGCAAAAAATAAAAAGTCACCTGTAGAAGCTGGTACATGACAACTATACCGCTGGGGGTGATGGGAGTGTTACAATATCACCATAGCAGCTAGGGGTCCAGTGCGCGATGAAACGCGCTGCTGAGGAGGTTATGGACGCGAACAAAACAAAATGGCGGCCGCGGCCGCAGCCGTACCGCGATCGGGACCCAAATGAGTAGCAGGATTCAAAAGCGAAGCCGCCCCGGCGGCAGAAATGCGCTCAAGGCGTGCCCGGCAACATCCCGCGGCGAAGCCCTCCGTTGAATGCTCTCGCAAGGATCGCAAGCCGCCTGCAAACTCCCGTAAGGACGGAGCCCCTACTCCGGTGCCGCCATCCTCTTTGGGCGCCTAGCCACGCCCCCCAGGTACAGCTTTTGACTGGTGTTAACCACAAGGCTTGCACGCCACCACTCTTTGACCCTCATCCACACTCTATTGCAGACAGTCAGTCTAAAAATTATTCGAAATCCTTTCTACTTGATATAAATAGCCAGGCGAGATGGAACTAAGCTGAGCTCACGTTGCTCGGCTGCTCACGCCGGACGCGTAACGCTCAGCTAGCTGCCCTGCACTGCACTCGAGATGCCAGAATGCTGCGCTTTTGGCGTTTTCGACTCTACAACACAAATATCAAACCCGCTCCTCTTGGAAAGGAGACTCTTACTGGGGATTTCATCCGGGCCGAGGTGTAGCCGGACTGTCCTTATCCGGTGTAACAGGTTGTCGAGGAAAGCACTCGTTGCACTGCATACTGCTGGAGACTTGATCTTGTGCTCTTCTCTCCTGGCGATCTCTGCAGCTGCAGCCGGGTCTGATACCCAAGTCCCCTGGATTGCTCTTCACAGAGATCCCTGCAAGGCAAACTCGCTGAAACCCAGTAGGGCTACTATGAATACACGTGGGGGTCGGAGAGGCTCTAAACAAAAGTATTTCGCTTTGACACCGGACCCTAAAGATGTAAAGGCTTCAAAAGATGCCGCCGTCGCTGCTACCGAGGGAGCCACAAAATAAAAAAACGAGGTCAGTGGGGATAAGAAACTGCAGGGAAAACAGGGGGGCAAGCTAGGGGGGGGGTGTTGTTCCTCGAGACAAAAATGCTGAGACCTCCCCCCCCCCCCTGCAAAAATCTTTTTGGGACTTAAAAAAAACATCTCCAATCCCAGTACGAAACCTCTATCCTCCCTTACCACCCTACCGGCAGATAACACAGAGGCTGGGACATCCCAAACAGGGAATGGACTTGACCCCGTTGCCCTACTTACTCTGCCTGATAATGACTTGATTGTAACAAGGGAGCCCACAGGGATTCAGGATGGGCTTTCTCCTGCCCCAGCGCCGTCACTACTGCTCATAGATAATAAAACCTCTCTGCTTCAGCCCTCTCAAAAATCAGAGGAACCCGGAAACATACTTAGCAAGAATAGCCCGGAGGCCTCCCGGTCTTTTTCTGACCCTGCCCTTGGAGCAGGGGTCTACAAGGTAATTCAAAACCTGTCGGTTCCCACTGGCTCCCAGATCCCCTGGACTCCTGAAGCAGGGGTTGAAGATTTCTACTCTGTATCAGATAGCACACCAAACTCCTCTAATGAAGACGTCTCTGGAGAAGCCAGTGAAGAGGACAGTGAGACCCCACTCCAAACTACAGGCACAGTACAGCGTCAGAAAAAACCTACCAGCAAAAACAGGCGTCGTAGCCATCTAAAATGGGACTACTCTGACTCTCAAGTATCATATCCCCTAGATGAAGACGATCTAAATTCTAATCAGTGGGGCAGTTCCAAGAGCCTAAGTGATGAAACGGCCGAACCCTCTTTAGCCTCTATCTTGACTTCCATAAAGGAGTTCCACGAAGAAGTTCGGGCGGACAATCGAATCGCCAAGAATGCTGCCAAAAAACTGCAGGGTGAGTTGAGGCGTCTGAGCAAAACCTGTGTAGACATTAGTGAACGGGTTTCCATGGCAGAAACACGAATTGATCACCTGGAAACTGATGTGGTAACCACCAAAGAACAGGGAGCGTCTAATACCGCCTGTTTGATAGACCTGATGACAAAGGTTGAGGACCAGGAAAATCGCCAGCGTCGGAACAATCTCCGCCTTCTTGGTATTCCGGAGGGGAAGGAGGGGGATGACCCCCGGCGCTTTATAGTCCAACTATTAAAAGACTCCTTTCCAGATCATCCAGGCTGGGATTGGGACTATGAAGTTCAAAGGGCACACCGATTCCCTTTCTACCAAAAGCGACAACATAGCGGCGCCAATACGTCAGGAGGGCAGCCCAGAGTGTTCCTCGTTTACTTTGGGAACTTTCGTCTTAGACAGATGATCTACGACCAGGCCCGCTATAATTCCAAGAAGGGAGCAAATGGTATAAATTTTTCGCCAAACCAGATTTTTGCCACCAGACTGTTGAACGAAGATGGCGCATGAGGCAATTAATCTCCCCTTTTCAACAGCTGGGGGCAGAAGTGTTTCTTATGGCCCCCTCAAGGCTCAAAGTAACACTAAATGGGAGCACTAAGGTTTTTTTCTCGGAGATTAAGGCTGGGGAGTATCTGGAGGAACTGAAAAGCAAGAACAAATGACACTTGCTCAATAGGGGTCAAGAACGAAGTTAGATTTAAAAAATAACTTCTTTATCTTCTTTCTTTTCTCCTTTGTTGTTTTTGGCTTTATTTCCTTCTTTTTCTTTTTTTCTTCTCGCTACCCTAATTTGTTATTTCGCCTTATTCTTCACTGTATGGGTTCTCTCTTTCTTTTGTTATTATATCACTTTACTTTATTACGTCACTATTGAAGATAGCCAAGTGCTTAGAGAATAGGGCTTGCGGCTGATCTTATTAGTCTAGAGTCACAGAACATATCAGTCCGGCGTGACTGGCAGCCAGAGCCCAAGCTGACTTCCATCATTCAGGCACTGCCTGATCGCTCAAAGAAGGGGGGGCGGGGGGGGTGGGGTGGGAAAGGCACAGCAAGAGAGAAGTTTTACACAGATAACTCCACCATGTGTTTTTGAAATTTCTTTTGTATTTATATACACATACCTAAGATGTACTTGCCATGGCATAAGCTAGAACATCAGGAACATCAGGAAACTAAAGGGCTATTATCATTTGCTGGCCTCTTTCTCTCTGTTTTTTCCTTGTTTTTCTTTTTGGATAAATGGCTAAGATAAATCCTCTAAGAATTGTTTCGGTTAACATTTGTGGGCTAAATGACCGATCAAAAAGACAGAACGTTGTGTTGGGGCTTCGTTCTTTGGGGGGGGACATTAATTTTATCCAGGAAACTCACATTGAGGGCTCTCAGAGACACTTACTAGATTCAATGGGCTTTCAAGTCTTAGGGGCCACTACGCAGGGTTAAAAAAATAAAGGGGTGGGTATCTTGGCTGAAAGAAAACTCTCTATTTTCTCACCCAGGGCCAAGGCTGACCCCCTAGGCAGATGGGTGATCACTGAGTGCCATGTCGCAAATAACCCCCCCTTTACCCTGTGCTCAATTTACGGGAGCAATCTAGATGACCCAGGAGTCATAAACTTGGTCTCCGGGGACTTGGCACACTGGCCCACCCCTATTGTTCTTTGTGGCGATCTGAACTTACATCTACCCTCCAACTGGGACAGTGTCAGCCACTGGAAATACAAGGGTAGGAAACCACAGGTATATCAAGCACTGATCGACCTAGCCCAGGTACATGGTCTCAGAGACTGCTGGGCAAGCTTAAACCCCTCCTTGCCAGGGTATACCTTTTATTCCGCTCCGCACCACACCCTTGTCAGACTAGATTATTTTTTTCGAAATCCTTTCTACTTTAAACATGGACTTTGATTGGAGCTTTGGTGTTTTGCTATTTCTTGTCACTTTCTTGTCTTAAATGTTAAAAAAAACAAAAAACGATATTACGGTTTCTTCAAAATTATTTTATGTGAAATCATTTTTCCTTCATTTTACTGGCTGATATTTTTCATTTTTGTAATTTGGTTCAGCTATTTTATTGTGTTTCCTTAACACATTGTTTAGTAATACTTAAAACTATTTCTTGTGGGGCTGTGGGGTCTTGATCTAGCCACCCGGAGATTCTGAGGAATGTTATTGAGTCTGCTAAAATAGTGTCTTCTATTTGAGGGATCCCCTCAAAAATGAAAAGATAGTGTTCCACAACCAATGACTTTTTACTGTTCGTCGATGCTTGCACAGTGCTAAAGCCATTTAATTTAATCTTTTAAGGACCCTCAACCGTATTGGTGAATTCTACAGGGAGCGGCAGCACTCTGAGCCGCTTTGTGGATACCTGGTGGTAACGCTGGTAACGCTGGGAGTGAATGCCATGTTTTTGATCTCGTAAACTGAGCCTTTTAAAAATCTTTTAAATTTCCTTTAGCCTGTGATACTGTGTTTTTAAAGCTTTTTTTACTCTAAGCTTTTATCCATTGTTGTGGGGCTGCTCACCTGGGGACTCGTGTGCCTTTCCTCCTTCCTCCTCCTTCCCGCCCCGGTCCGACGCGGTAATTATTACCTTTGTGCGGAGGGCGCAGAAGGTCAGGGCAAGGCACTTCCGGGTCACACAGGCAGTGGGGAGGCTAAATGCGCATGCTCCGGCGCCCGCGCAGCGGTGTACAGGGAGCGGCAGCACTCTGAGCCGCTTTGTGGATACCTGGTGGTAACGCTGGTAACGCTGGGAGTGAATGCCATGTTTTTGATCTCGTAAACTGAGCCTTTTAAAAATCTTTTACATTTCCTTTAGCCTGTGATACTGTGTTTTAAAGCTTTTTTTACTCTAAGCTTTTATCCATTGTTGTGGGGCTGCTCACCTGGGGACTCGTGTGCCTTTGCTCCTTCCTCCTCCTTCCCGCCCAGGTCCGACGCGGTAATTATTACCTTTGTGCGGAGGGCGGAGAAGGTCAGGGCAAGGCACTTCCGGGTCACACAGGCAGTGGGGAGGCTAAATGCGCATGCTCCGGCGCCCGCGCAGCGGTATACAGGGAGCGGCAGCACTCTGAGCCGCTTTGTGGATACCTGGTGGTAACGCTGGTAACGCTGGGAGTGAATGCCATGTTTTTGATCTCGTAAACTGAGCCTTTTAAAAATCTTTTAAATTTCCTTTAGCCTGTGATACTGTGTTTTTAAAGCTTTTTTTACTCTAAGCTTTTATCCATTGTTGTGGGGCTGCTCACCTGGGGACTCGTGTGCCTTTGCTCCTTCCTCCTCCTTCCCGCCCCGGTCCGACGCGGTAATTATTACCTTTGTGCGGAGGGCGGAGAAGGTCAGGGCAAGGCACTTCCGGGTCACACAGGCAGTGGGGAGGCTAAATGCGCATGCTCCGGCGCCCGCGCAGCGGTATACAGGGAGCGGCAGCACTCTGAGCCGCTTTGTGGATACCTGGTGGTAACGCTGGTAACGCTGGGAGTGAATGCCATGTTTTTGATCTCGTAAACTGAGCCTTTTAAAAATCTTTTAAATTTCCTTTAGCCTGTGATACTGTGTTTTTAAAGCTTTTTTTACTCTAAGCTTTTATCCATTGTTGTGGGGCTGCTCACCTGGGGACTCGTGTGCCTTTGCTCCTTCCTCCTCCTTCCCGCCCCGGTCCGACGCGGTAATTATTACCTTTGTGCGGAGGGCGGAGAAGGTCAGGGCAAGGCACTTCCGGGTCACACAGGCAGTGGGGAGGCTAAATGCGCATGCTCCGGCGCCCGCGCAGCGGACGCGTGCAGCGGGCGCGCTAAGGCAAGCCCGTCTGCGCCCGTCCGCGGCCCTACGGGGTCCGGGGCCAGTCCCCCTGGTAGTTTCAGGAGGGTAGTACGATACAATAGTCACAGCCTTCATGCTCTTCGCCCTAAATCTGCTGATACCTGCACTCATTCTATGTATGTTGACAGCCTAACTAGAGCCTGTAGTCACTGTCCTTTTAAATTCACCACCTCGCCTGAGGGTAAGATGGACCCACCCTCCCTTACTTGCGGCCTCCTCAATTGCCGCTCTCTCAAGAAACACAGACTAGAGATTCACGATCTCTTGACTGACAATCAGGTCGATATTATGTTTCTCACCGAAACCTGACTGGACGAGGACTCTTCTCCTGAACTCCTCGAAGCTCTGCCAGTCGGGTATTCTATTAACCATATTGATAGGAACAATGGTAGGGGTGGCGGCGTGGCCATAATTTTTAAACATGATATTCAATGCACACTTGAGCCTATTTCCATTACTGACTGTGAGGCCGGTCTATTTACTATCACGACTGATAGCAGGTGTATCATTAAAGGTCTGCTGGCATACAGGCCCCCGGGGTATTCATCCCGGTTTGTCTCAAGTTTGATTGAATACCTCACCCTACCCGCTCTCCGTTATAGTAAGCTTATTGTGCTAGGCGATCTCAATTTACACCTGGAGGATGCCGGTTGCACAATGGCACAAACTTTGCGCCAGGACCTAGCGACACTTCAACTCCAACTCAGTGTCACGGGCCCTACCCATCAGAAGGGTCACTTGCTTGACCCTATATTTACCAACTGGGAGGAGGTGGTAGTCAGCACTCCCCTCCCTATGGTCTGGACGGACCACTTTTTAGTCCCTTTCATGCTTCGGACCCCCACTCCGAAGGTGAAAGAACACTTATTGGAGGGTATAACATGTCGGAAGTGGGCTGGCTTCTCCCCAGACAAGTTCAAGAGTGCCCTCCTAAGAGGGGGCCCGCCCGAGGCTAAGGACGCTGATAGTGCTTGTCTTGAACTGGACGGGAGGATAAAAGAAGCCCTTAATATAACTGCCCCATGGACATGTAAAACTCCAACCAGAATTAAAAAATCTGCTCCTTGGTTTAATAATACTCTTAGAGTTGCCAAAACAGAGTGTAAACGCCTAGAAAGATTATGGAGGATGAACTTCTCTACGCAAGGGAAAAATGAATACAAAACAACGCTGAAAGCCTATCATAGGCTTATCAGGAAAACCAAGGCTGAACACTACCAAGAAAGTATCAGGTCTGCAGAAAATTCCACAAGAGAATTATTCAGGGTCTATAGAGAGATTTCCTCTATAGACTCAAGAGCAGTGCCTGTTGTAGGCTCAACCGAACGTTGTAACCAAATAGCGGAATTTTTCTCCGAGAAGGTAACTAATATCTACTCTTCCTTCCCTGATGTGGCTCTGGCTGACCAAGACAGATGGGTTACATCTCGCCATATTATTGTTGCACAGGAGGAAAAGCTTGAGAACTTCTCAATTCCCTCCCCGGAAACTCTGATAAAAATCTGTCGGCGTGTTAAGTCAGGGTCTCCCAAAGACCAGGCCTCCCCAAGAAAACTTGAGGGATGCTTAGAAGCTCTGGAACCCTTCATTAGGTACCTCCTGGAGATCTCATTTAAGACCAGCACTGTCCCCCGTCGTTGGAAGGAGGCAGTCATTCTCCCCCTCCCCAAAAAACCGCACCTGGGCCTTGATCGCCTTGAGAATCTACGACCCATCTCTCTGCTCCCCTACTTTGCCAAGATCGCAGAGAAAGTGGTCAACCAGCAGCTCACGACGCACATTGAGAATTTCCACCTTCTCCATCCCACCCAGTCAGGTTTCCGCTCATGTCATTCGACAGAATCCGCCCTTCTCCTGGCCACTGAGACCATCCGGCAATATGTGGACGCGGGCCAGACTGCCGCCCTGATCCTGCTCGACCTCAGTGCGGCCTTTGATACTGTGGCCCATAAGATTCTGGCCGATCGTCTGAAGAAGGGAGGTGTGTCTGGGAAGGCCTTGGACTGGCTCATTTCTTTCTTAGCAATCACTAGAAGAACTCCACAAAGTGTGGAGGGGGGAACAGGAGGCACGGGGTGCTAGGAGCTAGCGGCCTCCATAACTACTATTGACCACAAGAAGCTGCTCCTAGTGTGATATGACCTTACTACAGTTGTGAGTTGAGTGTGGACATCTCACAAAAAGTGACGGACTGGCCTCACACACCACCTGGTGTCATGCTTCATCATCGGCCAGTCCTCGCCCTCCAAAACCTTCGTTTGATGGAGGGCGGGCATACACCTGGAGACAGGGATGCACTTCTAAACTAAAGAGTGGGGGCCCATGGGGTAGAACGTGGAGTTAAAAATCATTATAGTTACTAAAGAATATTTTTAATGTGATCAGTAACTATATGATGCTAAAAACAAATAGCGGCAGGTGGGGTATTTAGGTGTCCCCTAGCCGTCTAGTGTTAGGTCGACATGTTTCTGCCTTCTTGGCCCGAGCGGGTCCAGGGCATTCATCAGGACCTAGGTTTACAAGAAGAGGGCTCCGTTCTTACCAACTTGTGGCAAGAGAATACCACTGCGCAGGTGTGGCGTAGGCCACACTCCACTACCTAGATGGCTCCCAACTGTAAAGCCTATAGAAAAAAATCAAAACAAACAAATGTATTTGTATACACAACTGTAGAAAAAAGGTCAAAGGTGAAAACATAAGAATCAAGATAAACGCATGCGTAATTATCTTAAAGTGAGTGACTAATCACGTGACATGTGCCACTCTACGTGAGTACACAAACATGTTTGAGAGTCAAAAGTGCTCTCATGAGGCTTACCCTAGTCAGACAGACTACTTGCCACATGGGGGGATAAAGGAGGAGACACTCCTGTTCAGTCTACAGGGAGAGAAGATATAGTAATAGTCAACAAACTGAAAATGCCCAGAACGTGGACCCTTGCAAACCTGGAATCAGGATGGAACCACAATCATTCCACAATAAACCCACAAAGGGGTTAAAACAGCGCGAAACCACCATTCATACTCTTACTATCCGAGGCAGGGTGTCCCGTGTTCAGCCTACGGTGTTGCTCCTCGTCCGCCCGAATTTGGGAGTGAGACCGCAAGGCGGGTTTAAATAGCGTGCTTAATGGGAAAATAGGAAACAGCCTGGAGTGATCACGGCTGTGCAGCAGTTCCTGGTGCGGTGCATCCGGGGTCCGGAGTAATCGTAGTGGCGGCGCATGCAGTGCAGTGCCTGGTTGTGTAATGGCCGATTGTGCGGGCCTATTGGAGCGTCCAGGCTGAGTCTTGTGCCCAAATAAGGAACGAGTCAGGGGATCCGCCCAGAGAAGGCGGTCCCGTGTGGGCGTGCGCGTCCGAGGTTGTCCGGGGAACGCGGTGCACGCGTTCGGCGTGAAACCTGAGGATGATAGTAACACGTGCTGAGGTGCCCCGGGGAGGGGGGTTTGTGTTGTGAAAGTACAGAGGCACGTGTACGCGTCCCAAGTCGAAAGGGGCATGAAAGGGGAGATATTATCGCCGTATGCCGCTAAGACCCTGATAAAAGGTGAGAGGTCATTCATGCAGCGTTCGATTAGTGCGTTGATAAAGAGGGTTCGTGAGGGGGTGTGGCGGTTGCTGACGGCAACAGAAAAAGTAGACACCATGCCCTCTGCGTTGCTCTCAGCATATAATGGAAAGTATCCCAGTTTAAATGGAGAGTCAGTCAGCTCCAGACAAGGCCAGGGGGTCACAGAAAAAATATATGAGAAGTACAGTGTGGTGCCCAAGTACTCCTGTCACTATGATCATTAGCTGGAGATCCCTGCGATGAAGATTACAAAACCCAAAGGGTAGGCAGATAGAGGGACAGGAGGTGTTAATGGTGTGTTAGGGCAACTGGCACATGATGGAAGGGATGCCCAGGTGTTCAAGGTACATTAATGGTGTGTTAGGGCAACTGGCACATGATGGAAGAGATGCCCAGGTGTTCAAGGTAGGTGGAGAGGTCATCTAGTTAGATGGAGCCACGGTATATCGTCGTTAAGTCCCTTTTCGTGGGACCGCAGGCGGAACACCCAGCGTTGTTCTCTGATGTGGAGAGCTCTTGAGAGATCAACTTTGGTTTTGTTCATGACCTCTAGGACTGTCCATCGCAGATCAGTGTCTTTGTGGTTTTTCTCCAAGAAATGGCGTGTGAGCTTAGTGTTTGTTTTCTTGCATCTTATGGTACTGCAATGTTCGTTAATACGTACCCTGACCTTTCTGGTTGTCATGCCAACGTACTGGAGTTGGCAGGGGCATTTTAGTAGGTAAACCACATTCTCAGTATTGCAGTTGCTAAACTTGCGGAGTTGCCATGGTCTATCTGTGCCAATGTCGACTTCTTTGGTGTTAGAAGTGAGTTTGCATGAAATACAACCCCCGCACGTGAAGTGTCCCACTACTCGTGGTTGATCCCAAAGCCTCTGTTGTTCCGTGCCCTCTGCGGTTGGCATAGTGGCATGAACGAGTTGATCTCGCAGATTTTTGTTCCGTTTGAAGGCAAAAAGTGGGGGATCCCACTGCTTTCCTGCACTATTAAGAATATTCCATCTTTTCTTAATTATTTTTTGTACGGCATTAGAGGCAGGGGTAAATGTTGTAACACATACTGTTCTTTTGGTGTTCTCCTTTGTTACATCCTCCAGGAGTGCTTCTCTAGGGTTGTTCCTAGCTCGTTTCCTAGCCTTGCGTATCATTTTTTGGGGGTAATGGCGGGCAGCAAGTTTTTCTGCAAGGTGGGATGCCTGTTCCTCAAAGGTTGGGGTGTCTGAGCAGTTTCTCCTAACCCGAAGGAACTGTCCAACTGGGAGATTCTGTCGGAGGGCCTTGGGGTGGTAGCTTTCGTACAGTAGAAGGCTATTCCGATCCGTGGGCTTATTGTGCACTTTTGTTGAGAAACCATCATTGTCCATAGTGATGTCCAGGTCGAGGAAGATAGCGTGGTTCTTACTGATAGTGTGGGTGAACCTGAGGTGTACATCTTTACTGTTCACCCACTGGACAAAGTTCATCGCTTCTTCCTCTGATCCATTCCATATTATCAGCACATCATCTATGTAGCGCTTCCAAAGTCTGAGGTTCTGTAGGAATGGATTATGTGGGTTGTATATGAAGTCGTCTTCAAACTGTTGTACGTACAGACAAGCCATACTAGGGGCAAAAGTGCTCCCCATTGAAGTCCCAGAGATCTGGTGGTAGATGACTTTCTCGAATTCGAAGAAGTTTTCCATTAACGCTAGTTCCGCACATTCCATCACGAACTGCTGTGGGGTTAAGAAATCCCACTCTCTATTTATGATGATGTTTTCCACCACTTCCAATGTGCGCCTCTGTGGTATGCTCGTGTAGAGAGCTTCTATGTCCATGGTTATTAGCCAGTCGTTGGTCGAATCTACCGTGAGGTCTCTGAGGAGGCACAGGACGTCCTTCGTATCCCTGAGGTAGGATGCAGATTTTTGGACGATAGGGCGAAGGAACCAGTCACAGAATTGTGACAGTGGTTCTAATACTGACCCTATCCCGGATACAATTGGTCTCCCAGGAGGAGGCGTCCTGTTTTTGTGGATTTTCGGGAGTGTGTAAAATTTAGGCATTCTTGGTTCTTCATTCACGAGGAAGTCCGCCTCTTGTTTGGTTATCCAATCATTGCCGAGTGCTTCTGTGACCATGATCTTAATCTTGATCATCAAAGGACCAGTAGGGTCAGTCCTGTGTATGGTGTAACTGTTTGAGTCAGAGAGAAGTCTCAAGCATTCTTCTCTGTACATATCACTATCCATGACCACAATGGCGCCCCCTTTGTCAGCTGGTTTTATTGTTAGGTTTTTATTACTGCTCAGTTTCGCGAGGGCCGTGCGCTCCTTTCCCGTAAGGTTATCAAACCCACGAGTATTCTGGAAATCAATCTTCTCAATATCTTTTAGTACGGCCTGTTCGAAAGCAAGTATGTTACATGAAATGTTCTGGTTCGGGGGTTGGAAGGTGGATTTTCTCTTTAGCCCTGTGGACTTCTTCCCATTCTCGTCTGTAGTATCTTCAGTATCTCCGAAATAATCGCGGAGTTTGATTTTTCTGAAGAATTGGGCCAATTCCGTGTGAAGGGCAAAGGGGTCATTTCGGGGTGTGGGAACAAATCCCAGCCCTTTAGAAAGGACGGTTGTTTCGTCTTGTGAGAGTGTGTATTTACTGATATTCACTATGTTGGTTACTCCCTGCTCGTCGAGGGCATCTCTCCTCTCCCTCTGCTCCTGGTTACTACACCATGCTGTGGCTCTGGTTGATCTTCCCACTGGACCCTCGTATTTCTTCGTTTTTGGCGTCCTCTCCCTCTGCCACGGCCCTGGAACAAAAAAGGCGGTTGGCCATGTGGAAAACCAAATCCTGGTTGGTAAAATGGTTGTGGCCAAAACCCGAAGGGTGGAGGTTGAGGTTGTGGACCCTGCATCATCGGATGGTGATAGCCCATAGGTTTCCGGAATTGTGGTCCTTGACCCTCATCGCCGCTACTGTCACTTCTTTCCTCTCCAGAGCTGAACGTCCAGTTCTGGGGTGTTGGTCTAAACCGTTGTTTTCTCCCTGTTGGTTGAGGGGCTGGTTTATCATAGTGTTCGTCTGTGACGTACGGGTAGACAGTTTCCTTACTAAATGTTTGTACATCCTTACGGAGTTTAGTAAGTTTCGACTGTGTGAGGTATTCTTTATAATCAGAGTGATCTTTGTTGATCTCCTCCAGTTTCTTTTTAAAGGCTGAAAGCTGTACCGTTGCCTTGAGTCTACCCTCACTCTGTTGGATCTCAATCAGGAGTGCATCTGCCAGCTGTCTGGCGGTGTTTATAATGAGGATGAGCCAGTCCTTGGTGGACTTCCAGGCAATGCTCGACCAGTTAATTCTGAACTCTTTATTGTTGAGGAACAGTCGTGGTTCGTTGGTGACGATGAGACCTCTCGGGCCGTGTTTTTTCGGAGGTACTCCGTCATAAACGCACCATGTAGTGCAGTGCGTATCTGTTCTTTTTTCTTAGAAGAAAGGGCTTCCCATTCATCTGAGTTTTTTACCGTGTTGGTGACTATGGTTTCTGCTAGGAGAGATGGTGTATTAAGAATCTCCGCTAGGATCTCATCCCCGAAGGAGAGTTCGGTATCCATGGTGCAAGGTGGGTAAGGAGAGTGTGAAAGGTTTTCTCACACTTTAGAATAAACTGTATTGGTTCAAAAGGCAGACGTAGAAGTGTCTGTCTGCTCGTTCCGGTCGTAAGAATACGTGACTCAGAACATCACCCTATTTTAAAGGAATAGTACCCCAATAATGTTCCCACAGCCGGCAGCTGTACATAAATAGCAATCACTAGAAGAACTCCACAAAGTGTGGAGGGGGGAACAGGAGGCACGGGGTGCTAGGAGCTAGCGGCCTCCATAACTACTATTGACCACAAGAAGCTGCTCCTAGTGTGATATGACCTTACTACAGTTGTGAGTTGAGTGTGGACATCTCACAAAAAGTGACGGACTGGCCTCACACACCACCTGGTGTCATGCTTCATCATCGGCCAGTCCTCGCCCTCCAAAACCTTCGTTTGATGGAGGGCGGGCATACACCTGGAGACAGGGATGCACTTCTAAACTAAAGAGTGGGGGCCCATGGGGTAGAACGTGGAGTTAAAAATCATTATAGTTACTAAAGAATATTTTTAATGTGATCAGTAACTATATGATGCTAAAAACAAATAGCGGCAGGTGGGGTATTTAGGTGTCCCCTAGCCGTCTAGTGTTAGGTCGACATGTTTCTGCCTTCTTGGCCCGAGCGGGTCCAGGGCATTCATCAGGACCTAGGTTTACAAGAAGAGGGCTCCGTTCTTACCAACTTGTGGCAAGAGAATACCACTGCGCAGGTGTGGCGTAGGCCACACTCCACTACCTAGATGGCTCCCAACTGTAAAGCCTATAGAAAAAAATCAAAACAAACAAATGTATTTGTATACACAACTGTAGAAAAAAGGTCAAAGGTGAAAACATAAGAATCAAGATAAACGCATGCGTAATTATCTTAAAGTGAGTGACTAATCACGTGACATGTGCCACTCTACGTGAGTACACAAACATGTTTGAGAGTCAAAAGTGCTCTCATGAGGCTTACCCTAGTCAGACAGACTACTTGCCACATGGGGGGATAAAGGAGGAGACACTCCTGTTCAGTCTACAGGGAGAGAAGATATAGTAATAGTCAACAAACTGAAAATGCCCAGAACGTGGACCCTTGCAAAACTGGAATCAGGATGGAACCACAATCATTCCACAATAAACCCACAAAGGGGTTAAAACAGCGCGAAACCACCATTCATACTCTTACTATCCGAGGCAGGGTGTCCCGTGTTCAGCCTACGGTGTTGCTCCTCGTCCGCCCGAATTTGGGAGTGAGACCGCAAGGCGGGTTTAAATAGCGTGCTTAATGGGAAAATAGGAAACAGCCTGGAGTGATCACGGCTGTGCAGCAGTTCCTGGTGCGGTGCATCCGGGGTCCGGAGTAATCGTAGTGGCGGCGCATGCAGTGCAGTGCCTGGTTGTGTAATGGCCGATTGTGCGGGCCTATTGGAGCGTCCAGGCTGAGTCTTGTGCCCAAATAAGGAACGAGTCAGGGGATCCGCCCAGAGAAGGCGGTCCCGTGTGGGCGTGCGCGTCCGAGGTTGTCCGGGGAACGCGGTGCACGCGTTCGGCGTGAAACCTGAGGATGATAGTAACACGTGCTGAGGTGCCCCGGGGAGGGGGGTTTGTGTTGTGAAAGTACAGAGGCACGTGTACGCGTCCCAAGTCGAAAGGGGCATGAAAGGGGAGATATTATCGCCGTATGCCGCTAAGACCCTGATAAAAGGTGAGAGGTCATTCATGCAGCGTTCGATTAGTGCGTTGATAAAGAGGGTTCGTGAGGGGGTGTGGCGGTTGCTGACGGCAACAGAAAAAGTAGACACCATGCCCTCTGCGTTGCTCTCAGCATATAATGGAAAGTATCCCAGTTTAAATGGAGAGTCAGTCAGCTCCAGACAAGGCCAGGGGGTCACAGAAAAAATATATGAGAAGTACAGTGTGGTGCCCAAGTACTCCTGTCACTATGATCATTAGCTGGAGATCCCTGCGATGAAGATTACAAAACCCAAAGGGTAGGCAGATAGAGGGACAGGAGGTGTTAATGGTGTGTTAGGGCAACTGGCACATGATGGAAGGGATGCCCAGGTGTTCAAGGTACATTAATGGTGTGTTAGGGCAACTGGCACATGATGGAAGAGATGCCCAGGTGTTCAAGGTAGGTGGAGAGGTCATCTAGTTAGATGGAGCCACGGTATATCGTCGTTAAGTCCCTTTTCGTGGGACCGCAGGCGGAACACCCAGCGTTGTTCTCTGATGTGGAGAGCTCTTGAGAGATCAACTTTGGTTTTGTTCATGACCTCTAGGACTGTCCATCGCAGATCAGTGTCTTTGTGGTTTTTCTCCAAGAAATGGCGTGTGAGCTTAGTGTTTGTTTTCTTGCATCTTATGGTGTTGCAATGTTCGTTAATACGTACCCTGACCTTTCTGGTTGTCATGCCAACGTACTGGAGTTGGCAGGGGCCACACCCCCTCACGAACCCTCTTTATCAACGCACTAATCGAACGCTGCATGAATGACCTCTCACCTTTTATCAGGGTCTTAGCGGCATACGGCGATAATATCTCCCCTTTCATGCCCCTTTCGACTTGGGACGCGTACACGTGCCTCTGTACTTTCACAACACAAACCCCCCTCCCCGGGGCACCTCAGCACGTGTTACTATCATCCTCAGGTTTCACGCCGAACGCGTGCACCGCGTTCCCCGGACAACCTCGGACGCGCACGCCCACACGGGACCGCCTTCTCTGGGCGGATCCCCTGACTCGTTCCTTATTTGGGCACAAGACTCAGCCTGGACGCTCCAATAGGCCCGCACAATCGGCCATTACACAACCAGGCACTGCACTGCATGCGCCGCCACTACGATTACTCCGGACCCCGGATGCACCGCACCAGGAACTGCTGCACAGCCGTGATCACTCCAGGCTGTTTCCTATTTTCCCATTAAGCACGCTATTTAAACCCGCCTTGCGGTCTCACTCCCAAATTCGGGCGGACGAGGAGCAACACCGTAGGCTGAACACGGGACACCCTGCCTCGGATAGTAAGAGTATGAATGGTGGTTTCGCGCTGTTTTAACCCCTTTGTGGGTTTATTGTGGAATGATTGTGGTTCCATCCTGATTCCAGGTTTGCAAGGGTCCACGTTCTGGGCATTTTCAGTTTGTTGACTATTACTATATCTTCTCTCCCTGTAGACTGAACAGGAGTGTCTCCTCCTTTATCCCCCCATGTGGCAAGTAGTCTGTCTGACTAGGGTAAGCCTCATGAGAGCACTTTTGACTCTCAAACATGTTTGTGTACTCACGTAGAGTGGCACATGTCACGTGATTAGTCACTCACTTTAAGATAATTACGCATGCGTTTATCTTGATTCTTATGTTTTCACCTTTGACCTTTTTTCTACAGTTGTGTATACAAATACATTTGTTTGTTTTGATTTTTTTCTATAGGCTTTACAGTTGGGAGCCATCTAGGTAGTGGAGTGTGGCCTACGCCACACCTGCGCAGTGGTATTCTCTTGCCACAAGTTGGTAAGAACGGAGCCCTCTTCTTGTAAACCTAGGTCCTGATGAATGCCCTGGACCCGCTCGGGCCAAGAAGGCAGAAACATGTCGACCTAACACTAGACGGCTAGGGGACACCTAAATACCCCACCTGCCGCTATTTGTTTTTAGCATCATATAGTTACTGATCACATTAAAAATATTCTTTAGTAACTATAATGATTTTTAACTCCACGTTCTACCCCATGGGCCCCCACTCTTTAGTTTAGAAGTGCATCCCTGTCTCCAGGTGTATGCCCGCCCTCCATCAAACGAAGGTTTTGGAGGGCGAGGACTGGCCGATGATGAAGCATGACACCAGGTGGTGTGTGAGGCCAGTCCGTCATTTCTTTCTTAAACAACCGTAGCTTCCAGGTGAGGCAGGGGAAATTCTATTCCAAAGTGATGGCAATGCAGCAGGGAGTCCCCCAGGGCTCAATTTTAAGCCCCACCCTCTTTAATCTATACGTGGCTCCCTTGGCCGAGATCGCTGAAGGTTTTGGGATCGGAGTGGTGTCTTATGCCGATGACACCCAGCTGGTGGTGTCCTTGACTCAAGACCAACAATCAGCAGCTCCCAACTTGGTGGCTTGCCTCCAGGAACTTGCAGCCTGGATGGATATTAACTGCTTAAAACTCAATGGCAATAAGACTGAGGTGTTGATAGTGGGGAAAGCCCCTTCTGTCTGGTCATCTGCGTGGTGGCCGCAAGATTTGGGACCCACCCCCATACCCTGTGTCCAAGCTAAAAACCTTGGGGTCTGGATTGACACCCACCTCTCGTTTGATTACCATACTAGGCGGGTTGCTGGCACTTGCTACGGAGTACTAAAAAGTCTCAGGAAAACCCTTGATATATTGCCTACTGCGGCTAGGAAGACCATGGTCCATGCACTTGTGACTTCCCGTCTTGACTATGGTAACATCCTCCTTCTGGGGGCTACAGAAAGGTGCACTCAGAGACTTCAATGCGTCCAGAACGCAGCGGCCCGACTAGTCCTGAAGCGCCCCAGGAGAGCTCCCTCTAAACCG
Source organism: Triturus cristatus (assembly GCF_964204655.1). NCBI lineage: Eukaryota > Metazoa > Chordata > Amphibia > Caudata > Salamandridae > Triturus > Triturus cristatus. The sequence goes on from NC_140590.1 coordinate 216,338,743, forward strand.
GCTCTAGCCTCTCTACATTGGCTCCCTATCCGGGAACGAGCCCGTTTTAAGGCATTATGTGTGTGCCACCGCATTTTGCAGGGGACCGCTCCTACCTACCTGCGTAACCTTCTCACTCCCTACAATCCTACCCGTCGCCTCAGGTCTGAGGGACTGGGCCTACTATGTGTCCCTATGATAAAAAGAGCCAGAATGGGGGGCCGATCTTTCCGACTCTTGGCGGCTCAAGCCTGGAATAAACTACCTGTGTGCCTCCGATTAGAACCAGCTGAAGGTATTTTTAGGAAGAAGCTAAAGACTCTCCTATTCCCCCACAAATAGACCGAGTTTCTGCTTTGCTGCCCCACCGCAGCGCGGGGACACACTGTTCCTAGTGTAACCAGGCGCTTTACAAGACCCGTTAACATAACATAACAACATAATCTTAACAGAAATCCGAACAATCACTCTTGTTTTGTAAGCTGTTCTATTCTTCTTAAACCGTTAGATGGCAGTAGAGCGCCTTCGGTCCAGTTGAGTGTTTGTTTGCCGAGTTCTAGCATGCATGCACTGGATAACACGATAAACACCATTTCCTATAAGCCATGCTCTAACAAAGAACTAATGGGTAGGCGACCGTATGGAAAAGTATGGCCCCCGCACTTCTCGGTTTGTATTCTATGAAATCCTGAGAAACCATCATGGGTTACACTTTTCAGAAGTTGTTTAAATACTCTAGTAAAGTTTAAATATCCAAGTAGTTTGTGAAAATCCAACAAACCCAATTATCAGTCCAAGGTTAGTTTGCCCGTGGATTTATAAACGGGCCCTTATAAACTTGAACTTTGACATCTGAGTTTCCTACAGCGTAGGTCAAAGTGCTAAATTAAAGTCCTACCCCGTCACAAGAATTATTTGAAACACTAGTCTTATTATGGGAGCGAAGTGGAAGCAGAATATAATAGCAAAAAAAAGCAAGCATATGCAATGCAATCGTTTGCGCATTTGCTAAAGTTAGAGCTCGTGGCATTGTAAATGACCATGCTTTTTAATTTTTTTTTTTTTTGTATGCAGTGGAGTGATGCAATTTGCATAGTGCTATTGCCGTTCATATAAGCTTGCCTCGCTGGAGAACCAGAAAAATTGGGAAATGGGTTATGAGAGCGAGAAGAAAAGAGTAATATGCTGGCTGAAACAAACAAGCATTTGCAATGCAATCGGTCTCGCCTTTAGGACCTTATATGTATTTAGCTATGCAGCACATTAGCCTGGGTGCTCAAACATCTACTGTTCTTTAACATGGAGGGACAGTAAGCACCAAACTGCGTGACACGCCAGGTATGGGAACACATGGAGAGAAATATTGCCTTTCAGCTGGCAATGGTATAGTCCAAAGCTTTGTTTTTAATATAAAAGCAGGGCCTTCAGTGGTCAAATCACTGAAAATACAATATTTGAGAAAAATGTTATTGTCTACCGGTGCTTGAGGAAGACTTTTTCCATGGACTGGAATCTAGCAAATGTCAAAGTGATTCTGCTACTTTACTGACCTCTGCTGGTTGTTTTCTATAAAAAAAAGTTAAATAAAGGCAGTTGTCAGAAAAATGAAAAAAAGTCTCTCAGCAGAAAGCAATTCTGGTATTTTACTGACCTCTGCTGGTCGTTTGCTATCAAGACAGTTAAATAGAGGCGGTTGAACAGAAAAAAGGCCCTAAGAGGAAGCAGACAAGTCCTAGGGCTGATCTCCAGAGCCCACAAAGTACATACAGATACAAATGTATACTTTATATACTAAAGTATATACTAAAGGGTCTCGAATGCTCGACCTAATAAAGTGTATATATACTAAAGTTATATACAAGAGGTCTTGAATGGTCGACCTAAAAAAGGAAACACAAAATATGTGCATGGAGTTTTCCACCTAGTCCCGGGGAAGATAAAATGAATGAGGGTTGTCCACACTACACATAGGTCACAGTGGGCCTTGCACCACCCTGACAGCCTTCGGCAGGCGGGCAGGCCTTCCGGCCATCGAGTCAATGGATTTTGCCATCAGAGGTAGCTGAGGCTTTGCTGGTGTACATCCAACACTTCCCCCAAAGTTAAATAGAGTAGGAGAATTGCATTTTTGGAAGACCTGGAGCTCTGCCGCTCCTGCTCTGTCAAACTTTAAATAACGCCAACAGTGAAGGCCACATGCCTGAAGATGAAATCTAAGGGAAGATAGCATAGACCAAGCACGGGCAAAGTCAATAGGTTTTGCCTATGTGAGATCTATTGGCACTGTTAAAGTTTTTTTTTAGACATGTGGCTCAGCAGCTCAGGCTGCTATCCAGCAAGACTTCACATAAAGAAAAATAGTGCTGTGACATGGCTCTACTTTTTAGCCATGCTGCACCACAGAGACTGCAACCTGTCGACCTTGGAACAGTGGAACTGGGTTGGTGTCCCAGTAGAATGGAGTGAATCAGAGTAGAGTTGGGTGGGGCAGAGTGTAATGAGGCAGAGTAGATTGTTTTAGAGTGGAGTGGTGCACAGTAAAGTACAGTGGTGGAGAGTAGAGTAGCGCAGAGTAGATTAGATTGGCCTAGAGTGCGCTTGCGTAGAATAGAGTGGTACAGAGTAAAGTGCATTGGTGCAGTGGCATAGAGTACAGTGTTGTAGAGTAGAATGGCTTAGAGTGTAGTGGTGTGCAGTGGAGGGGTGTAGAGTGCAGTGGTGAAGAGGGAAGTGGTGCATAGTGGAGTTGTGTTTGTAGAGTTCATTGGCGTGGTGTAGAGTGAAGTAGAGTGGAGTGATGCAGAGTTTAGTGCAGTTTTGAGTGGCATGGGGTGGCGAGTGGCATGAGGTGGTGAGTGGCATGGGGTGGTGAGTGGCATGGGGTGGTGAGTGGCATGGAGTGGTGAGTGGAAGAGCGTGGAGTGGTGCAGAGTGGAGTATAGTGGAGTGGGGTAAAGTGAAGTTTGCATGGTGTGTTGTGTGTAATGGTAGTACACATCTTCAATTTAAATGACAACTACATTTGCACAGACATAGTTTGGTCTTACTCTTAAAAGCATACAGCGAACGATAATGTATGGAAATGTGGTCACCTAGTATATTGATTTGCTTTCACCGTAATAAAATATTTGTTCCCATCACACATCGGAATTACCAAAAAGTGAGCTTCATTATGTTCTGTCACTTAGAAGTCAGAGAAAGAAAAATAACACCAAGCTCCCTTGGAAAACAGAGCCTGACATGTGACCTCGGTCTTAGAATGTACAGCAAATGTAACAAGATAAGAACAAGATTTAAAGGCCTGTTTACAGAAGGCAAGCACTGGTGGACGAAAACAGTAAACAGGTTTTGGAGATGGAATGGAACCAACTCAAGCTGGACAGCCTAAAACAAATAGAGCCAGCAAATAGAGAACAAGCAAATGTGAGTGACAAACCACAAATGAAATGGTAAGAAAAGAGCGAAATTCCTTTGCAGGAAAGCTTTCCACATGTCTCCAAGATGTCGTTAGCAAACCAGACAGCTGTGCTTCTGGTAGTCTTTGGCCTAAACAGGAGTACTAATACAGGAGTTTGACAGTCACATGTTCACTCACATAAGGTAACCCATGCCCTTTGTCATGCTTAAATCAATGTCTTTTCGACCTGTACTTTTGGTTTGACCTAGAGCTTTCTGCAACTAATACCATCCCATCGTCACACTTGCCAACATGGTGCAGAAAAAGAGGTCTGATTTTCCCAGGTTTTTAAAACACTGCTTATTTTATTGATCCTGTCACTCAAGTCCACAAGAAATTCTTGGCTGTGACCAGTATCCGTATTAATCCGTCGACATTCAGCACTAGGGGATCAGGAGTCTACCCCTGTCACGGATAAGCATCATCATTACTATTTGCTCTTCAAAAATGGCTAGTAAGAGTTTGGGACAGATTACCCCTCTGTTTCCTACAGATCTCAGATATGGACCAGTTTCAATGCCCATGGCTTTTATCTTTACAAAACTAAAGCCGGATGGTTTAAAAAGACCACAGCCCTGCAAACAGACATGGTACACATTTTATAAACGATTTGGGAAAAAGGGGGTGGTGATGGACAGAGTTTCTGAATGATGCAGAATACTCTTACCAAGTCAAGAGATCATGGTTTTAATCCATCACCGTTTTTTAGCTCACTGCACCATCCCAGCTCAGAACATGGCTACATGCAAATTAGTCTGTACCTGTCCCAGTGCATGATGGGAACAGGGCAAACCAAACTACCAAGCCAATTCTTATACTGGGATGGAAACAAGCTTCCGAAGACCGGTTTCTGGCATCACAGCCTTCGTCGGCCCGGCTTGCCTGAATCCTGATGGTGCAATGAGCAAGGGACTCACGTCTGAGCATACCCTCCCAAGTAAGAGTATCATTCAGAAACTCTGTCCATCACCACCCCCTTTTTCCCAAATCGAATTTATCCACACTCAGTGTGGGAGGGTATGCTCAGACGTGAGTCCCTTGCTCATTGCACCATCAGGATTCAGGCAAGCCGGGCCGACGAAGGCTGTGATGCCAGAAACCGGTCCCCGGAAGCTTGTTTCCTTCCCAGTATAAGAATTGGCTTGGTAGTTTGGTTTGCTCTGTTCCCATCATGCACTGGGACAGGTACAGACTAATTTGCATGTAGCCAGGTTCTGAGCTGGGATGGTGCAGTGAGCTAAAAAACGGTGATGGATTAAAACCATGATCTCTTGACTTGGTAAGAGTATTCTGCATCATTCAGAAACTCTGTCCATCACCACCCCCTTTTTCCCAAATCGAATTTATCCACACTCAGTGTGGGAGGGTATGCTCAGACGTGAGTCCCTTGCTCATTGCACCATCAGGATTCAGGCAAGCCGGGCCGACGAAGGCTGTGATGCCAGAAACCGGTCCCCGGAAGCTTGTTTCCTTCCCAGTATAAGAATTGGCTTGGTAGTTTGGTTTGCTCTGTTCCCATCATGCACTGGGACAGGTACAGACTAATTTGCATGTAGCCAGGTTCTGAGCTGGGATGGTGCAGTGAGCTAAAAAACGGTGATGGATTAAAACCATGATCTCTTGACTTGGTAAGAGTATTCTGCATCATTCAGAAACTCTGTCCATCACCACCCCCTTTTTCCCAAATCGAATTTATCCACACTCAGTGTGGGAGGGTATGCTCAGACGTGAGTCCCTTGCTCATTGCACCATCAGGATTCAGGCAAGCCGGGCCGACGAAGGCTGTGATGCCAGAAACCGGTCCCCGGAAGCTTGTTTCCTTCCCAGTATAAGAATTGGCTTGGTAGTTTGGTTTGCTCTGTTCCCATCATGCACTGGGACAGGTACAGACTAATTTGCATGTAGCCAGGTTCTGAGCTGGGATGGTGCAGTGAGCTAAAAAACGGTGATGGATTAAAACCATGATCTCTTGACTTGGTAAGAGTATTCTGCATCATTCAGAAACTCTGTCCATCACCACCCCCTTTTTCCCAAAACTCATTTTATAAACTAAATTTCAAAAACAGCTGATAAGGATCACATTGAGTTTTTTTTTTTTTCTCTACGCATCAACCAGATATTGCAGTACCTCCAGGAATGATGCACTTCCCCACCTGGAGAAACCAGTGTTCAAAGAAAGATGAGAAAACAAAAGTAGCTCTTTCACTGGCAAACTCTGTAAAGTAGCTCTAATGCGTGGTTGTGAATAAAACCAATCTGGGTACTTTGTGACTACTGCCTTCTTTTCTTTAGTTTTTCTTTTTCGTATTTTCAACCTTTCGACCTATTTGTGGCCAAAGTGTATTTCTTTTTGGATCTAAAACGTGTTCCGAAACCATACCCAATATGTCAAATCTTTGCTGGGTGGCTCGGAAAGTGGTGCACACTTAATGCTGCTATGTGAAAGCTCTCTGAACGCCCCCTGTTTTTTTAAATCCAAACCCAAGAGGCTGCAGTGAGGCGCTCACATTCTGAAAGCGATCTTCCTGACTTCAGCATCAGACATGTCTTTTGTCAGGAAGATAACAAGAGCATTAAAAGGACTGTCCTGGAAGGCCCAGACCTAAACATAGGGGGTGCCCAAACAATTGCACAAGCTCTCTGCTATGGTAGAACGTTGGCACTGCATATAGCTCCTTTGATAATCTCCCCTATACGGACTAGTGGGAGGACCCATTCTGTTCTCCTGAATGGCACTTTAATTACCCGCAGCTAGGTCGGGTCTTTTCACTCTAGCAGGATGCCGTAAATCTGTATCTCTATTACTCCAATTAGTCTCTGCAAAGTCATTGACAACACTGACAATATTATTGTAATTGCTCTACACCTGATCTGTTTCCACACTGCACAAAGTACTCGAACTTCTTTTGGGCCAGTCACTAGAGATGAAATGATATACCACAGTTATATAGAAAGTTGAAATAGGTGGAGGTGGTTAAGAGATGTTGGCTTTGTTACAAGATAGGATACCTCCTTGTTTACATACTATGCTATTTAACTTCCTTTGCACTAATTGAATGACCAATTAACAACCCAAGCGTCTAACTTTTGAAACCCTATTTTTAGTTCTCTACTTTATAAAATAATTTTGTTGGTTTTCTCCAAGCGCTGTCCATGGGCACAGGACGATTAAGTGATTTGCCCAAAACCACGTGTTGAGAAGACGCCGAGACTCGAACCAGGATCGTCGACTCCCGAGTCAGCAGTTGTTACCGCTGTCCCACCCCCACCCTCTTAACAAAGGAGTCTGGCTATGTTCAAGGTCTTTGTCCAATTTAAGAGAGCCTATTATTTGGAGGTTAATAACTTTTTTTTTTATTTGCATCTTCACTGAGCTTTTAGTTCTATAAAAGAATCTGCACTAAGCAGCAAATACATATCAAGAAGTTCAAAAAGTGAGCTTAGGAAAGACAGATTAGGTAGACCATTACTTCGTCTATGATTTGAGATTTCAAAGCCCATTGACTCACAAAAAGAAGCCTATAAGTAATGTGACTTGATCAAAAAGGAAATATGTGCACATCGTTGGTTGTTCTCACCATATTGGCTGGTAATGGCATCTCGACTGCAAGGCCCGCTGCACTGGGAAATGGCATATTGTGTTTGTGAACTACATGGAAAATTGATTCGCATTGAAAACTAAAGTATTCCCAGACAGAAAGCACCAAAGACCGGCAGGAAACGATAAACAAGCGATCAAAGAGAGGTCTCTCGGCAGCGTGTGTGAGCGGGTAAAAATGAATCATTCTGCTCAGCACAGATGATCCAATTGGAGTTAATTGCAGCAGCAGGCGAGGCATGGACAGGGGTAGGGCATTGTAAACTATCAGCACAACTGTGAGGCTGGCCAGGCTGGAGCCTGCTGACTGATTGGGAGGGGAGGGAGAGCAGCGAAAATACACAAGAATGAAAGGGCAATCAGTGCGGAATGTCCACAATTGATAAAAGAAAGAACCCAGCAGAAGCCATGGTGGGGGAGGCAGCAGTAAAAAAAGGCAGTAGCAACACAAAAAAAAAAAAAAAGTGGAATGAGACAGTACTAAGTCCCTGCTCTGTGGGAGGAACAGAGAAAGGAGGGACAAAGAGGCAGAACTGACCACTAGCAAGCAGGGATTTTTGAAGGACACTGACATAGACAAATAAAAACCAATGTCAGGAAAGGGGATGGACTTGATACCCACACACCGATTACAGCAGGTCTCAAAGACCGCTGCACCGTCTAGCTCAACCTAAAAATGGTCTGGCCTTGCAGGATTTGTTGTTTTTCTGGATACTAACACCTTATAAAGGCCCTCCTCTACACACTGTCCCCAGTTCTAAAGGCTATATGACTCGCAAGCCCTCACTGTCTGTCAGATCCAGCTCTCTGAATTAAATCTTTAACATGCAATTCCTGCAGTGGGTGTTCCACCCCTCATCCCCTGCACCCTCCTCCCCATCACCACACATGGCGGGTATTTGTATCTGGCAATCTTCCAGAGGCTTGATTTAAAAAAAAAAAAGTTTTCTTGTCTTTGCTAGAAGAAAAAAAAAGACAAACCAATTTCTATTGTCAGATATGACTACAATAGGGGACAATACTTAACTCGGTGACTCCCAGCACCTCAAGAGTAACATTCGGGATGCTGACGAATCAGGCTGTAGACCTTGGTCCCAGTGTCTTTTAAAAAAATATATATATATATTTTATTTATTTCAAATAAAAATTAGAATGCATTTGGGTGAGGGTCGGCCTGTCTGCCTTCTCTTTTCTTGAATTATCTGTGGACTTTGACCCAGTTGATCACTCTTATGAACAAGGTGTTGTCTGGGCTTCTCATCTGAGACTCAACGCTTGCTTGGTTTACCTTCTTGACTGGCCTCAGTTCATCTCTTTCCCTGGTATCCTTCAATTGTTGTCAGTTCTGCGTTCTTGTTCCATACTATGTAACCTTTACATCTGACCAATTGTCAATATCATTTGCCTCCTTTGGACTAAATTGTGTCCTAAGCTGACGATACCCAGCTTCTCTTCTTGTCAGTAACTCAAACCTGGATGAGCATTAGAAACTTCAATTACATGCAGTCAAGGCAGACCAATACATTTTTGGAGCCATCTTTCTGTAAGGCCAGTGTATGACCTTGTGATCTAGGACCCTGTCTGATACCTGGGAGTGCGGTGACAACTCTGGGTGTAAGTTCCAAAAGAACTCTCCTTGGAATTAAGTCATGGCGGTATTACTCATAATAAGAACTTCATTTCTCAGTAGTGGCTGAATACCCAACCCCCTCAACCGGACTATGCTAATGCTTGTTACTTATTAACTTCTTTAAAACGATTGACCAGACTGCAGCTAAACTTCAGGAAATGGTCTCTAGTTTACACAAATGTGGTCATGTCACCAAGGCCAGGAGAAAGTTACAATGGCTATCACATGTACAACACATTGTAAAGCACTATGTGTAGTTCCCAGACACTACAAGAAGCGGTGGCATCCACAGTGAATTGTTTCAACCTGTTCTCTTCGCTCAGCCCATTCTATTTTAGCATTTGAGCCTCAATACTGATATGGCGAGCAAGTATTTTCTTTCTTGGCCTCTCAACCATAGAACCCCCTTCATCTTTTAGGAGTATCGCAGATAACATTTGTAAAACATAGGTGTCTGCTTCTTTTTGTTAGATGGACTTGCACGGATTCTTGTTTCGTATATTCATTCAAAGTTACTTCAATTTCTCTTAGGTTGAATCTGTCCCTGAACATGCACCTAAATAAAGTACATGACAGCACATTCAGCAGAACTAGATGCCACACATGGTCTGGCATGCTCATACAGAGCACAGTCTAAACTTGAGCACACAAAGGAGTTTCTTTAAGCACAGAGCTCACTTTCCAGACGTGACCGTGTGCTCATTCTAAAGCCCCACAGAAATCATAGGGGAGAACCGTCGGGCAACAAGACTACATAAGTATGTAATGGCTCCGCCAATAGGTCTTCTAATAACTGAAAGGGGCTTTCCATTGATTGGTCAGTTTACATCCTCCTATAAATCAGTCTTTTTTCTTGTGGTTGTTCATTTATAACTCATTCCTGACTTTACCCACTGGCCTATCCCCAATACCAAACAAACAATGAAGAGGCACATGGAGTTATGAGCCAGACCTACTGACTTTCTCAATGCCTGTTATTTGTTTTGTATTTATTAGTCATTTGTTGGGTGATGGAGGTCCTGGTTCAATGCTGCCTGCCTGAGGTGCATGATGCTTGGTTAGATATGATCAGGTGTTCTTTCTGGCGGCTTTCTAGATTTGGGGGGCCTTCAGCTCCCTCCCAGAGAAGCGTTCTCAAAAGTTAGCATTGATCTGCTTAGTGAAATAAATGTAAGTGTTGTGTACACGGGTGGTGCAGGTTTACTATCGCATTGCAAGGTCCTGTTTGTATAAAGTGATTCGGAATGGCACAAGAAAGGAGTATGCATCCAGTGTAAAGTAAACAGGGAGGCAACTAGTCTGTAATGACTTAATTGAAGAACACAACCCGAGCGTGGTTCTGGTGAACAGCCAGGAACCAAGTGCTTGGACTTGGAATCTGATCACTTTAGTGACCACACTAAGGACCTTATTTATCATGTGGTTGAGTATTATTTTTACCACACCCCAGGATGGGTGGTGCGTGGTTTTTCCAGTGAAACACCCATGGATTTTGACGCATTCCAAGATTTACCATGAGTGGAAGACTGGGGAATGAGCCAAAACTGCTACACCTCCCCAGGTGAGTCATAACGTGGAGAAATATGTTTTTTCTACTTTTGTTTCCTGCAGCACACATAGAAAGAGGGAAATGCCTCAGCATTGTTTTCTGGCAAGAAGGTGTCCCTTCCGTCACAAAAACAATCCTGCTTTCAAAGCAGGCACGCTTGCACTAAGATGCTAGTGCAGGCATTGGCAATAGGCAGCAAATTGTGCTCACTGCTGGGAAAAGACAGCGGTATGTGTTATTATGGTAAATTTAGTCTATTCCTGCCATCTTTCTGTCACAGGGCAGCAATGTGGCTTGCTGTAATGTGTGACATATTGATAAATCTGACAGAGAATACCATAACATTATTTCCATGCTCTACAGGCATTTCATAGCCTCATCCCTGTTTATATCCATGTCTGAAATTGGGGGTCTCTAGTTGGCAGAGGTAGGTAACTTTGTCGAAATAGAGAGATCCTTGCTTCTGGTCAGGGTAAGGGGAATAAACACCTTACAGAACCCCTGCTCACCCCCTGGGCAGCTTCGCATGAGCAGACACTTATCCCAATGGCAATGTTTTGGGTATTAGTACTCAAGATTAACAGTAATGCAGTGATAACACCACAAATGGACACAAAAATCCAACATACATGTAATAAGATGCCTTTAAAATGTTTTCAAACAACTTGGTCAATAGAAAACCATGGATGCAATATTTCTCACAAAGTACCGGTAGGTGCATCAAAATTCACAAGGCCAAACAGCCGCAGAGATGGGGAAGCATTGAGAAACAAAGATGCGTCAGTTCCTGAGACCTTAAGGGAGGTGATGCGACCGTTCAGCTGCACGCAGGAGTTGTGATGCATCGAATCCGGTCTGTAGGGGGAAGTGATGGGTCGACTCAAAGACGGTTCTGGTCTGCGGGTGATGCGTCGGAAAAACTTGCTGCACAAGTGTGATGCGTGGAAATCTGTGATGCACCGATTATCAATGCAGTGGCATTGAGTGGCACTGCATTGGTTTCTTCAGCCGCAATCGCTCGATGCGTTTGTTCTACAGCAGTGAGGCAATGCATGGAGAGTCTTCTTGCACTGTGGTGCTGCGTCCTGAAAATAGCCATAAGAAAAGCATTTGCATCTATTTCTTCAGTTCTTCTTTTCTTTCAGCAGCAGGGATAACCTCCAGAGGCCCACAACTGGAATAGACATCTCCTGGCAGGTCAGAACTCTCAGAAACAGAGTTCAAGGGAGATGGGGGTGAAGTCTGAGTCCCTGAGACTTTAGAACAGGAGGCCTGCACACACAGGATCTTGCAGATCTTCAAGCAGGTTCAGAGCAAAGTTCCAGTCTTTGTCCTCTCCTTGGCAGACACAGCAACTCCAGGCCAACCCCACACAGCATACAGCAAAGGGGCAGTACTCTTCCTCAAAGCTCTTCTCCTTGGCAAAGGTTCCTCTTGAATCCAGAAGTGATCTGAAGTTCTGGGGTCTTAGGTTTACTCCTCATACCCAAAAATGTTTAGGGTCTCTGAGCCCTGTTCAAACCAGTTCTGTTCTCACTGGTGCAGTATGGGGTAGAGACAGCATTGTGGGTAGACCTCTCTGGTGGGGGGGGGTATAGACAGCCTTGTGCAAGGGAGACAGGCCCTAATCAAGTAAAAAATCTCCTCCCACTACCAAGCCCCATTCAGCTAAACTCCAGATGCAGCTCGCAATCCTTGTGGGGAGGGGCAGGGGTGGTCACATGGGGGCTTGCGTGGGGGAGGGGGTTAAATAAAAAATAAATTTAAAAAACGTACCTTACCGGGTCCTGTGCTACCTCTGCTCCTGGGCCTGGTGCCGCGTTTGGGGTTTTCCTGCTCCTGAACAGGAACAGGCATGCTCCCTCCACTCCCGTAAGCCAATCACAACGCTGTAATGGCTTCTTTGTGATTGGTGCGGACAGCACTCAGCCGGGCGCCTGTAGGGAGGCCATTTTCTCTATGTAGGCTGCATGTAGCCTCCAAAGAGAAAATGTAGAGTGCGCATGACTGGTTTGGTCAGCCCCAGAGAGCCACACCTCGCCAACTTGCTAACCCCCAACCAGGCATATCCCCCCTTCTGCTTTCTCGCAGTGTGAGAGGCAGAAACATAAAATTTAAACATAAAATGGTATTCAAAATACCATTTTATATTTCTGCTTCTTGCTTTGTGAGGAAAGAAAGTGGGGTCCCACTCTCCTGCCCTAGTGGAGGAGTCTCCCCTGCACAGCTCCAAGGCATCCAGGAAGGGCCAGGCACACCTCAACCCTCTCCCGGTGGCTGTCTACAGTGCATGCACATCCCCAGCCCCTGGCAACAGGCAAAGGCAAACAGAATGGTTGAACGGGAAAATTCCCACTTTCAATAAGCATATCCAAAGGGTAACGCTGATGCGCACCAATCTGTCGTACTGCGAGATCAGGAATGTATCCTTCTCATCAACAACTTCTCTGTTCCTTTTCTAATTGTAATCCTCTTATTCAAAGTAAACCAATCTGTAATCCAAGACCTTTATCCGAAGTTCATCCATACTTCCAACGTACCAGCGAAAACAGCGTGATTCCAACCTGATTCATTTTACATTTTCACATATCTCCTGCATGGCCTCCAGGCCTTCAACAGTGACACATTGAAAAGAATCATTAAAAGCAAGTTGGCTTTAAAGATGTTTATTACTTTTCACCCAATGCATTTCGGGCCACAGGGGCCCTTCGTCAGGGGTCACTGAAATGGATAATAAAAAGACACTCAGCCATTTGTACAAAGCAAACTCTCTACATTAAAATAAAATAAGATAATGCTATAAATATGAAAACGAACCCAAATGTTCAACCTTCCTACAATTTAAACCCCAAAACTCCTAAAGCTAATCTCCTCCCTCCAACAATTCATCCCCTGCCCAAACAAAAATTAATCCAGCACGTGAAAACTAATTAGTAAACACGCTAACCCACTACCCGTACTCACATACCCTCGAACTGCGAGACATCCCTCAATTAAACCCCTCTGTTAAACCCACCCTGTTTACTAATACTAATAACCATCCCTTCAGTGCACTCTGAAATTGTAAACGAGTGAATCACCTTAAAAGCCGCAAGTGGCGGTAACATCATAACGTGCAACACCATTCGACACTGTCCGCATTCAGTTTGACTGAAACCCTTCCACCGTAGTTTTAAACTCGTGCACTATAGGAAACGGGTGCGATTTTACCCCATGACCTGATCTGATTGAAATTTGAATCTTTAAAGAAACAGCTCCCAAAATATTATCAAAAGAATAACACAAAACAATAAAACAAAAGCAATCCCCATTCAACACCAATGTTTCACGTGCACCATTAACTCTACCCTGCTTTAACCTGCTCAAATGAAATTTCGAACCCTACCACATCAAAGCCAAGAATCAATAAAAAAGTACATTATCCACACATGAGCGTCACTTGAATTATTCATGTCCTCACGCTGCCTTCGGAGTGATGTATGTATCCTCAATCAATATTCAGTAATCTTCAATATTTTGACCACGGGGTGCAAAGTCACGTAGGGACAGTATTTGTTTTACAAAATGGAAAATAGAGAGAATGCACTTCTTCCCTTTAATTAGTGATGGTGTATCGAACTTAGTTGAAAAATTACTCTTTGTGGATGCGTGCGAACAGGCTGCGATCTGTCCCAACAATCACAGTTCTTATCAAAAAATATCCAAAGGGTAACGCTGATGCGCACCCATCTGTCGCACTTTCTATAAGTGGCATTTTCAAACACACAATTTAAAAACCATCTTTACTAAAAGATGTGTTATTAAATTCTGAGTTCAGACAGCCTTGACTTTATTTCTCTAGCTTGTCCTAATGGGAACTTATAATTGTAAGATGTTACAAAGCATTTCCCATTCTATCCTATGGGACAGATAGCCGTTCAATAGTGAAACGTAATTGGCAATATTTCACTGTCGGGACATGTCACACACACACCAGTACATCTCCTACCTTACACAAACATTGCACCATGCCCGGGGGGTACCTTGGTCCTACCATAGGGTGCCTTACATGTAAAATAAGAGAAGGTTGGGGCCTGCCAAGTGGGTGCACTTGCCAGGTCAACAGGGCAGTTAACAAACTGTGCACGGACACTGCATACCTTTTCAGGGCTGCTCAAGTGGGTGACACAATCAGTGCTGCAGGCCCACTAGTAGCATTTGATTTACAGGCCCTGGCACACTCTGTGCAATTTACTAGGGACTTAAATATGTCCATCAGGAAGAACCAATTGTAATCACAAATTACACAGGAAGCTCTTGCAATTTGACACTGATCAGCAATCGCAAAGTTCCCAAAGAATCTAATACAGCAAAAAACGAAATCCAGCACAGCATCAAAAATACAAGAGGTAGATGCAAAAAGTCAGGGGAAACCACGCCAAAGATGCCAAGTCTAACAATCCACAACCCAAAGTTGGCTGAAGAACTAAAGTAAAAGAAAACAAAATGCATTTTCTGGCTTGTGAAGTTTAAATTGGAGCCACAGCATGCATCTAATGAAGCTCAAAAGATGGAAAGTCATCATTTGGCAGGAATTGTGGGACCTAAATTTGACATGTGCTTCATCTGCAAAGGTTTTGCACTCTGGAGGGTAGCTGTGTCTCTTTTGCTTTTATAGTGTTATTTATAGTTATACTAGTTGTGCTAAATGGGAAAGGCATGACCACCTTGTATTCACAAGCATCTGGATTTCATTGTCTGACGGGCACTGTTTTTAGCGCACAGGACATTTTCATATACAGGTGTGTTTTTAAGTGAACTTTCCCATAGTTAAAAACGTCAAGATAGGCTACAACCACACAGGCAGTAGGCAACTATTTGTGCAAATACAGAGTGTAGAAGGCAAACCAGCAGCGGCAGCTCACCTATGTGGCATTCCCCCCCCCCCACCAATAGTTTCTCTCTTTCCTTAATGATTGTTTAACAAAAATAGAGTTACTGATGGCTGGACTGCAGAGCCATTAGTCCCAGTCCCACACTCTTCCCTGTCAGAAAGCAGCCATGTCAGTCAGGCTTGAATCCATCATCCTTTGCCGGGCTGACAAGGTCACAGCCTTGAGTCCTGTGAGTTAATTGTCTCAGGAGCTAATGACTCTGCAGAGCTGAACTGTACTCATGATGAGGCCAACATTAGTTCAGGGGTTTGAAGATGAAGCACTGCAGTGCTAAGGGGCTCGATGTGGCTCCAATCCCTGAATAACAACATTACAAATAATCATAGCTTAACACGAAGTCAACAAACCTGACTGACTCCACCCCCCCTGGTATGAGTTATGAAAGAGTGGAGTTGGTAGCTTCCGGAAGGAAAGTGCATCGTCTGCTCAGTTTTAACAACAGGTGTTGGTGTCCCACTATGCAGGTTTCAATGCCCTGCTTACTGCACTGCACTTAGGGCTAGATAGAGTAACGTTAGTGTTAGTGATTTCCTAATTGGGATTTTCTACAAATCGCAATTTTGTTAAAGCTATTCCTAATGTATGAAACTCAATGTGACCTACCTTATGAATAATGTAGATTACAGTTTGCAACCCATTAGGAATGATGGCCATCACAGGGATGGTCCATGCCACCATCTGATTGTTTTTTAAAAAGCAGTCTGTTCTCTTTTTTTTTTTTAACATTCTAAAAGGTGAGGGAGTTATTTGGGGACTCCCCTCACCAAAATATCGGAATGATCAGATTTTGGTTGCAAAACACTAATACATATCGCCACAATTCGGTATTTGGAAGGGACACCCTAAAAACACCCCTTACAAATACCGAATTAAAAATCCAATTTGTGGTTCTGTAGAATTGGAGTTTGGCATTTGTACCGGTGAACCAATCATGAATGACAAGCAGTCGGTGGCTGGGTAGTATAGGTAAAGGTCGGTCATGCTCATGCCTCGATCGAAGGATGGAATCTGACAACGGGCGAGGGCTATACGTGGTCTTCCACCTCCCCACAGGAACCTAGTGGCCATGGCCTCTATCTCTTTAAACCAGCTTCGTGGGAAGTGGAAGGGGGTGTTTTGAATGACGTATAGGACACAGGGGAGGATCATCCTAAATAATGCCACCGTCCATAGCAGGTTAAACAGCCGGGTTTGCCAGCGCCGGAGGTCTTCCTTGGCCTTCTTGACGAGTGGGGTAAGTTTTAGTGCCCATTCCAATTCGGGGAACAGAGTGACCCATATGCCCAGATATTTTCTACATAAGATGTTCTAAGCAAACTTCCCATTCTATCCTATAGGAATAGGTAGACTTGCCATAGTGAAAAACAAAATTGGCAGTATTTCACTCTCAGGACATGCCACACACACACCAGAGCATGTCCTAGGTTTCACATACACTGCACTCTGCCCACAGGGGTACCTTGTACCAACCTTAAGGGTGACTAACATGTAAGAAAAGGGAAGGTTAGAACCCAGCAAGTGGATGCACTTGCCAAGTCAACATGGCAGTATTAGACTACACACAGGCACTGCAATGGCTGGCCTGAGTAACATTTACAGGCTGCTTATGTGGGTGGCACAACCAGTGCTGCAGGCCCACTAACAGAATTTGATGTACAGGCCCTGGCACACTCAGTGCACTGTACTAGGGACTGACTAGTAAATCAAATATGCCAATCATGGAATCCCCAATCCATAGCAACAATGTACAGGGAGAGCATATGCACTTTAGCACTGATCAGCAGTGGTAAAGTGCCCAGAGTCATAAAGCCAACAAACAGGTCAGAAGAACTGAAGGCCACAAAGCAAATAATCTGGAGATAAACCTGCTGTAAAAGCCAGGTCTAACAACCCCTTTCAAGTCATTCATTCTCACTCACTCATGGAAAATTGATGGGTTTATTTAAGCGACTCCAGCCCCCACTTTCAGTAAGATGAGGTAAAAATGCCCATCCTAGCTTCAATTTAAAGTTGAAATTTATTGTGGAGACATGTCATCCATCATAAGATGAATAGTGATTATTATATGATGCTACATTTGCGTTCCTGCCAGGGGTTGCACGCACGTCGGCTGTATGTTGGTCAAATGACCATAAGTGTTCAAACTCGGGTCGTTCTGCTTATTGTTACATGAGATGGTCATTGTCTTCGTGGCTCGGGAGTGCCCGGGATTGTGTTCATAATTTAAGAAATCTTACTCGCAGTCCTCGGACATTAGCTGTGTCCGCTACTGAAATGCTGTGATTGGTCAATCGAACACAGGAGGGCTAGTGTCAAATCCTCTCTCAATCGTTCTCAGGTTTTCCCTCTAGAATCTGGTACTGCCCTTAGAGTCTGGACCCCCATGCACTGAGCATTCAAGAAACGACTGAATCTTTACCTTCAGTTCCCTTCTCTCCTTCCCTCCAATTCCTTTTTTATTTTTTTATTTTATTTTTTGAACCTGTGCGTCTCCGGTCCAGCTTTGATTCACTCTATTATTCTTTATGTGCTATGACTTTGACGTTTGCAAATAGTCCAAATTCCCATGTCCTTCTCTTTCGTTCAATCCCAAATGCTCCCTGTCTCCTCCTTCGTGATTTCTTATTGATTGCACGCCTTCGGAGGAACCTGGAGTCCTGTGGTTTACCTCTGTATCCTTTCCCCTTGGTCACCAGTGTATTGACCTCAAACCCGTCCAGTAAGTTTTTGCCTTCCGTCGCCAAATATTTTCCAAGCTCTAAACCTTAATTTGTAGTGTCTGTACATTCTTACCATCCCGGGATCTTTATTTTTTACCCATGCCCTTTTATTGCTCGAATACCAGGTTTGGTATGATGTATGCTTCAGTCTTTGTTCACACCGCTCTCATGCTGAAGACCTCGGTGTTGTCTTCTGTTTGTGTATTTGTACTGGGTCCAGTTTGCTCTGATCTGGGCCCTTTGTATGCCCTTTGAAAAACACCAAGAAGAACAAGCATTTGCAATGCAATAGGTCTCGCATTTATAAGAGTGTGAGCTATTGGCATTGTAAAATTACAATGCCTTTTATTTATGTTCTGGTTTTAAAACAAATAAAAGGCATTGATTGTCATTTACAATGTCAGTAGCATAAACTTGCATAAAAGCAGTGTGCGGCGTGCAGCAGTGTGCGGCGTGCAGCAGTGTGCGGCGTGCAGCAGTGTTTCGTGTAGCAGTGTGAGGCATGCAGCAGTGTGTGGCATGCAGCGGCGTGCAGCAGTGTGCGGCATTCAGCAGTGTGCTGCGTGCAGCAGTGTCATGCAGCAGGCAGCAGTGAGTAATGCAGCAGTGTGCAGCAGTGTGTGGCGTGCAGCAGTGTGTGGCGTGCAGCAGTGTGTGGCGTGCAGCAGTGTGTGGCGTGCAGCAGTGTGCGGCGTGCAGCAGTGTGCAGCATTGTGCGGCATGTAGCAGTGTGTGGCGTGCAGCAGTGTGGAGTGCAGCGGCATGAAGCAGTGTGTGGCGTGCAGCAGTGTGTGGCGTGCAGCAGTGTGTGGCGTCCATCAGTGAGTGGCGTGTAGCAGTGAGTGGCGTGCAGCAGTGTGCGGCGTGCAGCGGTGTTAGAAGGGGCGATCTCAGGGGGGTTACAGAACATGTTCCTGGCCACCCGGTGACCCACCTCTCCCAGAACTAGGCCGAGCACTAGCGTGGAGGCCCTTTCAGAGAAGGGTCTCGTACCTAGGATCGCACAGTAGGTTTCAGAGAACGGCGTTCTTTGTCTAGAGATTCTGTGGGTCTTTATGATCCGTGTTGCAGTTTTTGATCAATACAACAAGCATTGGTAATTTCTGGATAGGGGGATTGGGGTAGCGGGGCAGTCTTTCGGTTCAGGGTCTATGCCGAATATCCTTCGCACAGCTCTCAATCCTCGAGCCGGGGGATACGGGGGAGCCGCGTTTCACTCGGCAGGCTCAACCGGTCTTTGGGGTTAGGGGAGCCGCGAGTCTCTCAGCAGGGCTCAGGTGTTCTCAGTGTCCAGGGAGTCGCGATGACGTCAGCAGGGCTCAGATGGTTCCGGCAGAAGGGGTTTTCTGCCAAGCGGGAGCCGCGACGAACTCAGCAGGGCTCATCCGGTTTCCAGGGGTTGGGTAGCGTCCTCCTTTTCAGATTTGTCGAGCCGCAACCAGGTCAGCAGGGCTCTCTTAGGTCCAGGTCTTCTATTCCAGTCAGTCCCCCGAGCACCCCTTGTTATATGCCTTCCTTTCTTTGAAGTCTGGAGTCCTCGCAGAGAGGGGTCTTGGTGCCTGGGGGCGGTGTGTTGGATTTCCTGCCGCTCGGCTCTTTGATCTTTTCAAGTTGGACCGGGAGGGACTCCAGACACCAGCATGCGAGGAGCCAGCTCCCCGGGGGCCCGGAGGGTGATCAAAACCCTCTCCTGAGAGGAGGTCAGAGGTGTGATAGAGACTACTCCTCCCTGTCTTGCTTGGGGGGGTTCTTTCTCCCTCGGCCGGGCATGCGCGTTTAGGGTCTAGGTTTCGCTGGGGCTCCGGGCCGGCCATCGGGGACAGGGTGGCCGGAGGTCTGTGACATCCAGGGATCAAGGGTGGTGCATGGGTTGGGCTGGGATGCTAATGGTCGGGGAGGCCCACGCCATGAGGCCCGGTCCCACACGTGTCCCCCCCCAGCTGAAAGTCGGGGAGAACTACCCATCCTCTTGGGGGTTCTCCTCGCTGAGGCAGAAGAATCGGGACAGGCCGTCAGCGTTGGCGTGGTCAGTACCCGGGGGATGCTCTCCGGTGAAGTCCATCCCCTGGAGTAAGATTGACCATCGCAGCAGTTTGGTGTTCTCTCCTCTCATTTGCATCAGCCACTGTAAGGGTCGATGATCTGTTTGGACTCGGAAGTGGGTTCCGAACAAGTAAGGCCATAGCTTCTTTAGGGCCCAGACTACTGCAAAGGCCTCTCTTTCAATGGTGCTCCACCGTCGTTCCCGGGGTAGTAACCTTCGGCTGATGAAGGCTACGGGCTGATCTAGGCCCTTCTTGTTGAATTGTGAGAGGACAGCCCCGATGCCATGCTCCGAAGCATCTGTCTGAACTACAAATTCCTTGGAATAGTCGGGGGCTCGGAGCACGGGGGCGGTACACATAGCGGTTTTTAGGGCGTCGAACGCCTCTTGGCAATGGGAGGTCCACTGTACTAACTTCGGCTGCTTCTTGGAGGTTAGCTCTGTGAGGGGCCCCACTATACTGCCATAGTTTTTAATGAACCTCCGGTAGTAGCCGGTGAGGCCTTAAAAGGCCCGGACTTCTGTTTGGGTCGTAGGAGGTTCCCAGGCCAAGATGGCGTCGATCTTGGGCTGGAGGGGGGCGACCTGCCCGCTCCCGACCTGGTGTCCCAGGTAAACCACTGAGCCTTGTCCAATTTGGCATTTGCTGGCTTTGATGGTTAGGCCTGCTTGGCGCAGGGCCATCAGTACCTGTCGGAGGTGTTGGAGGTGTTCGGTCCATTGGGAGCTGAACACCGCAATGTCGTCTAGGTATGCGGCGCTGAACTCTTCTAGTCCGGCCAGGACCCTGTTGACCAGCCGCTGGAAGGTGGCCGGGGCATTTTTCATTCCAAAGGGCATGACTCGAAAGCGGTAGTGCCCATCTGGGGTGGAGAAGGCGGACCGCTCCTTGGCTCCCTCGGTGAGCGCAATTTGCCAGTACCCGCAAGTCAAGTCGAAGGTGCTGAGGTAGTGAGCAGCACCGAGGCGGTCAATGAGCTCGTCTGCCCGGGGAATAGGGTGAGCGTCGGCGCGGGTGACCGCATTGAGCCCCCGGTAGTCCACACAGAACCTTAGTTCGGGGGCGATAACAGGGGCTGCCGCTTTCGGAACCAGTACCACGGGTCTGGCCCATGGACTGTCGGAGGGTTCGACCACCCCTAGGGCTAGCATCTTAGCTACCTCGGCCTGGATGCAGGTCCGGACCCTGTCAGAGACGCGGTAGGCTCTGTGCCATACCGGCGGGCTGTCTCCGGTATCCACGTCGTGGACACACCAGTTGGTGACCTTGGGGGTGAGGAAAAAGAGGTCTGCAAATTGCCCCAATAGCTGGCGGCAGTCATCATATTGTTGGAGGGTGAGGTAGGAGGAAAGTCTCACTCCCTCTATGGAGCCATCTTTGTCCTTAGCACACAGGAGGCCCGGGAGGGGCTCGGTGTCCTCCTCGGCCCCCTCGACTGTGGCCAGGAGCAAACTCAACTCCGTCCTCACGAAGTGAGGTTTGAGGCGGTTCACGTGGAGGACCCGGAGGTGGTTCCGAGGGGACTGGACGTCAACTAAATAAGTGACTTGACTCTTCAGCTCGACGACTGTGAAGGGCCCAGTCCATTTGTCTTGAAGGGCGCAGGGTTTCACCGGGGCCATCACCCAGACCTGTTGGCCCGGCTGAAACTCGACCAGAGTGGCATTCTGGTCATACCAGCGCTACGTCTTCTCCTGGCTAGCCTCGAGATTTGCCTCGGCGAGCTCCCGGAACTTCCGAGTCTGGTTGCGGAGTGCCAGGATGTAGCGGAATACATCTTGGGGTGTCCCTCGGGGGGTGGTCTCCCAGCCCTCTTTGACCAGGCTCAGGGGTCCCCGGACGGGGTGCCCGTAGAGCAATTCGAATGGGCTGAACCCCAGGGATTTTTGGGGGACTTCCCGGTAGGCGAACAGGAGGCAGGGGAGGAGGACGTCCCATCTGCGACGGAGGGGCTCTTCGAGGCCCATGATCATCCCCTTCAGGGTCCGGTTAAACCGTTCCACTAGACCATTGCCTTGGGGGTGGTATGGGGTGGTGAATTTGTACGAAACCCCGCATTGTTGCCATAAGGACCTCATGTACTTTGAGAAAAAGTTAGTTCCGCGATCACTCACGACCTCGCGAGGGAACCCCACGCGGGAGAATATCCCCATCAAGGCCCGGCCCACCACGGGGGCCGTCACGGTTCGGAGGGGAATGGCCTCAGGGTAGCGCGTGGTGTGGTCCACCAGTACGAGGATGAACCGGTGGCCCTGGGCGGTCCTGGGATCCAGAGGTCCCACGATGTCTATCCCCACCCGCTCAAAGGGGGTACTGATGACAGGGAAGGGTTGTAGTGGAGCCTTGCGTTTCCCACCACTTTTTCCGCTGGCCTGGCACGTGGGACATGACTTACAGTGGGCCTCTACATTAGCTCGCATCTTGGGCCAATAGAAGTGGGTGACTAAGCAATGATAGGTTTTGTCTTGGCCCAAGTGTCCCGCCAGGGGCACATCATGGGCTAGGCCCAGGTGGAAGTCTTGGAAGCGCAGGGGTACTACCAGTACCCAGGCCGACCCTAGTTCAGCAGACTTCTGCTCACTGTACAGGAGGCCGTTTTCCCAATACCTCCAGTGGGTTCCAGACCGGTCGCCCGCCGCCTGGGCTTCGACCTGCTGCCGGGGTTCGATGAGGGAAGGGCAGGTGGCTTGTTCTTTGCAGAACTCCTCCCGGGAGGGGCCCCCTCGGAGCACCATTGTGCCAACTCGGGCAGGTCACCTAGCTCGGTCATTTGCTCGGGGTCCTGATATAATGGTCCATTGTCGGGGACGGGTTCTCCTTCCGGGAGAAGGTCGTCAGGTTCGGGTAGCCTGTCCCAGTCCTCTGGGACGGCGACAGGGCTCAGAGTTGGGGCCTCAACTCCCTCGAGGGGGGGCGATCGGGCAGACATGGAGCGCGTGGTGGCGCACACCCATTCGGGTAGTCCCATCATTCCTAGGTGGGCCCTTCGTTCCACCTGCCCCCACAGGGAGCTCTCAAGATCGTTGCCCAGGAGGCAATCTACTGGTTGGGAGGCTCGGACGGCCATTCTCAATTTACCGGTTACTCTCCCCCATTCGAAGGGTACCAGGGCCATCCTGCAGAGGCTCTCGGAATTGTCCGAGGATATAGCAGGACAGAAGACATTGGGTAGTATCTGGTCTTCCGTGACCAGGTGGCAGTGGACCACTGTGACACTCGCCCCGGTGTCGCGGAGGGCCGACTCGGTGACCGTTGACCGTCACTTGCTGTCGGTATTTCTTGGTGTTGGCAGGTAAGGGGGCTCCGGGAACCATTTCCCGGTCTCCTAGGGAGACCAGGGCCATGGCTGCCAGCTCCCACTCCTCGGTGTCCTCCATCTCCTCCCCTAGGGCCACGGTGGCCATCTGTCAGGCTGGGGGAGCTGTTGCTGCGGGCCGTTGGTACATGGGACATTGGGGGTCACTGGCATAGTGACCAGTCTGTTGGCATCGGTAACAGGTGATCTTGAATCTGGGTCCCTGCCTCCCCGGGGGCGCCGTGCTGGCTGGAGGTGGGGCTGAAAAGTGCGGGGGTTGGTTTCTGGGGGGACTATGCTGGGGGCCTGCCTGGGATTCCCTCTGTCTTCCCTGGTTCCCCCCACCCCTCTGGCGGGGAGGTCCCTGACTGTAGCGGCCATAGTCACCCACGGGGCCCCATGTCAGCTTCAACAGCCAGTTTCCGAGGATCTGTGAGCTTGCTGTCGAGGAGATGTTGGCGTAACTCTACGAAGCAATTTGCGGACAAGTGTTCCCACGCGATAAGGTCGAACAGCTCCTCAAAGGTGGAGACCTTGCTGCCCTTGATCCACCCGTCCAAGGCCCTGCTGTAAAAGTTTACATACTCCACCCACGTAGTACCGGGTATCTTTTTACAGTCTCGGAACCATTGCCGGTACATCTCGGGGGTGAGTCCATATCTCGCTAATAGAGCCTCTTTCATGTGGCTGTAGGAATTTAGCACGGTGGAGGGCAGGTCCAGTAGGGTATCTCTCCCCTCGTTCAGGAACCGGCCCCACAAGCCAGCCCCCCAATCCTTCTGTGGAACTCGGTGGGAGGTCATCTCGACCTCGCAGGCCTTGAACCATTGCTGGATGTCGTCGTTCTTGTAATACTCTTTCACCACATCCTTGGGGATGTGGAACTTTGGTTCCACCGAGGAAGAGGTCTGTTGATTCCCCGGGGGTCTGGATTCCTCACTCCTGGCCTTTGAGCTCGATCTCTTTTAGGCTGTGCTCATGTTCCAGTTGAAGTTTTCTTTCTTCGTGTTCTCGCTGGCGTTTCTTTTCCTCAAGTTCCCCTTGCAGGCGTAACTGTTCTACAGCTAACTTTTTTTCAGCCAATTTTAGCTCTCCTTCTATCTTTAGTTTGGCTAGTTCCAGTTCGTGGCTGCGGCTCCTCTCTCGGTCCGCTAGTTCTTCCGGGGGCAGGCCCCCCTCGGGGGCGTTGCTCCTTACCGGGGTGCTTCGGAGTTTGTTCGGGGGCTCCACCTCTCGAGCGTCTCCTTCGGTTTGGGGAAGGGAAGCTCCGGCCTCGATCCAGGCCTTCAATGCTTTCTGGAAATCTTCTTTTGTGCTTAATCCGGTGGTAGCGATTCCAAAGTCTTTGCAAAACTGCTTTAGTTCTCGGTGCGTATATTCTTCCAACCGGTCCTCTCGGAATGTAGAACTCGCGTTGGTTCCTGTGGTACTCATTGTGGTTCCTCCTTCCATCTTTGTCCGGTAGTGCGTCAGCGGTTTACTGTACGATCTCTAGGTGTCAGCTCGGATCCCGTCGCCTGCCACCAAATGTTAGAAGGGGTGATCTCAGGGGGGTTACAGAACACGTTCCTGGCCACCCCGTGACCCACCTCTCCCAGAACTAGGCCGAGCACTAGCGGGGAGGCCCTTTCATACCTTTCGTACCTAGG
The DNA here is from genome assembly GCF_964204655.1 of Triturus cristatus. Taxonomy (NCBI): domain Eukaryota; kingdom Metazoa; phylum Chordata; class Amphibia; order Caudata; family Salamandridae; genus Triturus; species Triturus cristatus. Next base: position 216,363,599 of record NC_140590.1, read on the forward strand.
ATCGCACGCGCTGAGCTACTTGACAAAGGGACACCACCTTCAGTAGAAAGGCGTTCTTTATCTAGAGATTCTGTGGATCTTTATGATCCGTGTTGCAGTTTTTGATCAATACAACAAGCGTTGGTAATTTCTGGATAGGGGAATTGGGTAGTGGGGAAGTCTTTCGGTTCAGGGTCTATGCCGAATATCCTTCGCACAGCTCTCAATCCTTGAGCCGGGGGATACAGGGGAGCCGCGTTTCACTCGGCAGGCTCAACCGGTCTTTGGGGTTAGGGGAGCAGCGAGTCTCTCAGCAGGGCTCAGGTGTTCTCAGTGTCCAGGGAGCTGCGACTACGTCAGCAGGGCTCAGATGGTTCCGGCAGAAGGGGTTTTCTGCCAAGCAGGAGCCGCGACGAAGTCAGCAGGGATCATCCGGTTTCCAGGGGTTGGGTAGCGTCCTTCTTTTCAGATTTGTCGAGCCGCGACCAGGTCAGCAGGGCTCTCTTAGGTCCAGGTCTTCTCTGCCCGTCAGTCCCCCGAGCACCCCTTGTTATACGCCTTCCTTTCTTTGAAGTCCGGAGTCCTCGCAGAGAGGGGTCTTGGTGCCTGGGGGCGGTGTGTTGGGATTTCCTGCCGCTCTGCTCTTTGATCTTTTCAAGTTGGACCGGGAGGGACTCCAAACACCCAGCATGCGAGGAGCCAGCTCCCCGGGGGCCCGTAGGGTGATCGAAACCCTCTCCTGAGAGGAGGTCAGAGGTGTGACAGAGACTACTCCTCCCTGTCTTGCTTGGGAGGTTCTTTCTCCCTCGGCCGGGCATGTGCGTTTAGGGTCTAGGTTTCGCTGGGGCTCCGGGCCGGCCATCGGGGACAGGGTGGCCGGAGGTCTGTGACATCCAGGGATCAAGGGTGGTGCTTGGGTTGGGCTGGGATGCTAATGGTCGGGGAGGCCCACGCCACGAGGTCTGGTCCCACAAACGGCATGCAGCAGTGTGTGGCGTGCAGCAGTGTGTGGCATGCAGCAGTGTGTGGCGTGCAGCAGTGTGTGGCGTGCAGCAGTGTGTGGCGTGCAGCAGTGTGTGGCGTGCAGCAGTGTGTGGCGTGCAGCAGTGTGTGGCGTGCAGCAGTTTGCGGCGTGCAGCAGTTTGCGGCGTGCAGCAGTGTGAGGCGTGCAGCAGTGTGCGGCGTGCAGCAGTGTTTCGTGTAGCAGTGTGCGGCGTGCAGCAGTGTGCGGTGTGCAGCAGTGTGTGGTGTACAGGAGTGTGCGCAGCAGTGTGTGGCGTGCAGCAGTGTGTGGCGTGCAGCAGTGTGTGGAGTGCAGCAGTGTGTGGCGTGCAGCAGTGTGAGGCGTGCAGCAGTGTGTGGCGTGGTTTGTAAACAACAAGAAAAGCGGACATCAAAGGAAGGGTGGGAGGGAACGAGCATATGGGGTGTGAGTTATAACGAAAGTTAATTGTTGTAAGAGGGGATGCAGGAAGTGAGGCAGAGCACGCGCTGGTGAAAGCAGTCTGCTGCTTTCAAGTCTGATGCCAGATGCCAGCTTCGCGCTTGAATGCCTCACATGCACTGGCCATAAACTGCATTCATAAGGTCTTGTGCCCCTTACTAAATCCCTCTGAATGCGTGAGGCGGCGCACGTGCTGGAAGTAGCTGGTGGCAAATGGAATGCCCGTGGTTGTGCGCGTAACTGCCACCCGATCCGCCTAGGAAGCCTTTGGGAGCATTTTCTGAAGCCCCTACATAAGTCTCGCTGAGTGATCGCTTACGCGATAGCCAGGTGAGACCTAAAAATGAATGAGTTGTCGAGGTTGCCAGGTATGCCATGATGCCACATGTCCACCATGTACATACAACCGAAATGGTGAGAAGCGAGAGCTAATTTCTGCATTATGGTATGCCGCATAACTGCCCTTGTCTTGAAACTGTACCTCATACAAATAAAACGCAAGATGCATGTTTCTGAGTAGTGAGTTTTATATTTTCTATTTCAGTTCTCCCCTTGGCCACTGGAGATGAATCGACGAAAGGCAAGTACAAATGAACTGAAGCAGAACTTTAAATGCTTTAAGGCTTGCTTTGAATGTGTCTGTAATGAAACCATGTCAAGGTTCTACTCGTACTACATGCTAATCATACTTAAACTGTTCCAAGTGTGTTTGGAGCCTTGCACCGATATGCATGTGACGCTTCTTCTCGGAGTAGAGGCATCGTACACTGCAAGGGGAGTTGAAATGAACTCTGAGTTCAGTATTGTGAGTGTGACTTCTGCCCTTTAGTAAGACGGGTGAGCATTCACTAGGTGTTCAGTGATGCTTATTCCCATGTGTCATTCATGAACTAATATGTAATAACTTTTGTTACACCTTCTCATAGAAGTCACGGGCTTGTTGATGCACCCTGCCATACTACGCTTATTGCCAGCATTTCACATTGACCGAGAGAACACTCCTAGGCCGCGTCGCCAAATCAAGATTTGGTTTGGGTAGAAATCTGATTGCGTGTGCATGGGAACAAGAACTAACCGAACACAAGTCGCTGTCTGAGTCCTGATCAGTTTTGCACTGGGTGTAGTGCAAAATGCGTCCTCGCGTCCAACATCATTCTAAATGCTGGACTGACACTGTGTGTATGTAATGGAAATGATGCAAATGTCACCACAACCTAATTAAAGAAGATTAGCAATAAGATCAGTAATGTCAAAGTATTTTAACATTGATCAAAAAACACTGTTCGCTTTTGCTTATCGATAGAACTTTTGAGATGAAGATCACGTCTGTCATTTCTTTTCACTCATTCGGTCCACATGAATGGCAGCCAATGAACTAGCCCTAGAGGGTGGTGCACTGCCAGATGAAGAGCAAAAGCTGAAACCTTTTGAGTGCCTCAAAACTGATAGTGAAAATCCGAACGCTATGGCTCCCTAAACCCGGAACTGAGTGTTACTTTGAAATATTACTTCTGGGGGGAGGTGGGGGGAGGGGTTGGCTGCTGTAACTCCTTCAGCCCCCTCCCCCAATACTCTTTGAATTTACTGATGGTGCTCATGTCTTCCTGCCATCCAATAGCAGGAAAATTTATGTAAATGAGTCCTGCAGTCTTTATTGGGCCCTCCTAGAGAAGAGCACTGCATATTTGAACAGCAGCACCAGCCGTAGTCGGATTCTTTATCGGTGCACTGGGGGGTGCCTGGTCCCACCGAGTCCCGTCAGGCTCTTATTTATTGTGGCCATGCTGGAAACCCACTGCTGCCTGGAAAGCTCTCCATGCAACTGTCCTCGCTGATGCTGTAGCCTGCTCCCTGTCCACTCGCTGCACCTCGGCTACCTCGCTTGTCCCAGGCAAGAGCGCAGGGGGCAGGGTCACCGTTGTGGTGGGGGGGGAGGCTTGACAGTTTTCCCCTGCCTGTTTAGATATGTTGGGGTCTTGTGCCACCATTCTAGTATCAGCCCATGGGAGGATAGTGGGAGGGGGGGGGGCGGCCTTCGAGGTCAATTAAACCGCATTGTAAGGGGCCACAAGCATGTCTACTACACCCAAATGTATTAAATCGGGGACCCTGTGCAGTCTCCCTGACTGGGATGGGCCCTAGCACACCCTTGTCGTATCTCCAAATTCCAGCAGAACCCTTTGCACTTAGTCAGCTTCGCCCTCCGCCCCCCCGAGCAATTATCTTGAGCTTCAATGGACTGATTTTTGACCATCTTGGGCTCCTTTTGCTCCTAGTGGGGAGCTCTAGTTATGTAGAGCCTCTGCAGCATGCCTCCTGGCTTAAAAGGGGATTTACTGTGGAGAGGGATGCTCCTGGAGAGACCCACTGGTTCAGGTGTCAACTGTAAGCAGAGTCCGAAGTCCATCAGGGTCTTTTCCTTCCAGCTTTCCATGGTGTTGTCACATGCCAGTGCTAGAGTATAACTCCAACAACTTCTTACCTTTTTACAAGAGTATTTAAATGGGGATGGAAAGTTGTGGAAGCCAGGCACCACTGGCCATTCCTAGGGTGTCACATCACTCTTCCACCCAGACCTCCTGGTCAAAATTGCACCATCAATAAGCCACTGTTAACATCTTCTTTAGTGGCCTTAACTCAACCCCCAGCTGACATCTTAGTCAAGGACTTTTCACTAAACTTCAAAAGAGAGCCTCCCCTGAGTTGGCCTCCAATGTCTGTGCTTCCTCCTTTGTTCAGGGGGCCTGGGCTCTCCCAAGCCTTGTACAGTGTCGACAGTGATTTAACAGATGCAAATTATTTTCCTCTCCCCTCCCCTTGCTCAGGAGCGGAGTGAAGCACTGTTAACTACTCCTTTTGTGTGGGGAGTGGTTTGTTCCCTCTGCTGGGTAGCAGAGTAATTAACTTGGGCATAGGATGGAAAAAGGCCTGTACTCTGATCCTGAGCTGAACCAGAGAAATATGTAAATTCTTGATGACCCATAAGGTATACATGCAGGATCTTGAGACCTGCTGATTCAAACGGGGCACACATGTTTCACCCCGGTTTCATCCCATACACAACTCTGCAGGTCTAAAGGAAGCAAAACTGAACTTTTAAGTCAGATTTCCCCCCCCATGTGTACACAAGTGCCCCTACAGATAAAACAGTAAAACCTACTGACCTTACCTCTGAGTGTGCACAGATATGATAAGGCCTATCCCAGGTCTAACCTAGCAAAATCCCCTTAGTGCCAGGCTACCTGTGCGCAGTTACCAAGCTGTGCATGATGGAAGGCTCACATGCGTACCCTGCACACATGTGCGAACAGGTGTGCTTGTAACCAGCTAACTGCCCCTTACTCAAGCGGGAGACGTGGCTTCCTCGGTCTATTTCCGAGGAAGTCACATCTCCTGCTCCCCTTCGTAACGACCGCGAAGCTGGCGGCATTCATTTAATCATTTAATCTCCAACCGGCTGGTGGAGACCTTTAGAAATTTGAATATTTTCCCAGACCACAACCGCTCGGTGTGCATCTACGGATGCTGAATTCTCCTGGATCCTTTAATATTCATTATATAGGATTCCTCTGTGATTAATTTTGTTTCAGATACAACAGATCTGACTACAAACTAACACAGAAGTGGCGATTCAACCACTCATATTAGGAGGCATAATGAGCCCCTAAACACACCTGGTCCTGACGAAAGCCTCAAGAAAACGCAAGAAGGCTGAAACATGTTTACCTATTAGTGCGGTAGACTAGTTACTAGGTCTACACACGCACCACGCTTTTTCTTTTAATTTCCCACATCGCCCTCTTTTTCTAATAAAATGTTATCGCATCAGAGTGATGTAGGGAATTTTAAACTTCACCACACACGAGCACTTGCACGTCCCTCTCTTTTTTGATATCTGGACCCTACAGGCAAATCAGATGGTCTACCTCCAGGCGGAGGACAGCATATATACAATAACGAAACCCTATGATGATGCTGTGACAGTACACTGAGGCGGAGAATCAAGATATACCGCCCCCGACCTGTGTACTTATGTGAGGGTTTATATAAGGTTACGTAGACCTGGGCTGCGATGGGAGGGGGAAGAGTGAGATTTCCTTGTACCTCAAAGGGCCTGGTCTGCCTCTGACAATGCCGTCTTCACCTCCTGCCAGGAAACCATACCAGAGAAAGCAGAACTGGTTCTGGCTGGGCACAGCCCTCTCTGCCTAAGAGATCAAAGGATTTTGGGATATAAATATTGGGGCCCAGACCCCTGAACTTTAGAACTATTTTGGATCAAGAAGACTGCCAAGAAGAAGAGCTGGAGAAGCTGTGAGGAAGACCTACCTTTTTGCTGTGTGCTTTGCTGTGTTGACCTACAGTGGCTGCTTCTGTACTGAACTTTCTGCAATCTGCTTTGTGCATTTCTCCAAGGGCTTGAGGTAGAGCTTGCCCCCGTTCAAGAAGTATCAGGAACAACAAAGACTTCAAGCTCCTCTGCCCGCAGCACTGGGGACTGTGTTTTGTGCTCTAACACAGGAAAAGCAACTCTATGACGCCGCTGCCAACACCGTGTCCTGACTGCACCGCAGAGGGCAACGCCGCAGCGTGACCCTGGTCTCATTGACACCACCACCGAGCCACTGCTCGCACCACGACCTGTGGGCTCCGCACTCCGCACCGCCTTGCTTCATGACGACACCCTGGCACCGCAGAGGGCAACGCTGCACCGTGACCCTGGTCTCACTGACGATGCCTGTTGATGCCGCCACCGAGCCGTTGCTCACACCGCGACCTGTGGGCACTGCACTCTGCACCGCCTCGCTTCATGACGACGCTTTGGTATCCCCACCAACAACACTCCATGCCGAAATCGACGCTGCTGCTTGCACCGTGTTTCGAGGGCACTTCTCGTAAAGTTAAATGACGCACAGCCCTCATCCCGCACCGCAGCCTTGGCCTGCCCGCACCATCGACTCCAGTTCGTCAGCCGGCGACAGCGCTTCAGCAACGACGACGCCGCTGCTTGCACAGAGACCTGCTAGCACCGTGACGAGCACCGCCTTCATCTCGCACCGCAACCCTGGTCTCACTGATGACGCTATCGGATGCCGCCACCGAGCCGCTGCTCATACTCCTGAGGACGCCGCACCGCTGCAATTCGCAATCCGACGACTCCTGCACCGACCTCCGAAACCGTCGCCTGCGGATGCCGTGTTTTTGGAAACTCAACGAGAGGTCACCGGCGCCCTACATTTCTAAAAGGTACCGTTTGCGGGTCTTCCCGACACCGTAGGTGGTCCGCCACGGCACGGTCAGCCAGAACAGTTTGGATTTGTTTGCTCACGACGCCGTGAAAGCCCCGGACAAAGCTATCGACATCAAGGAACTGTTTTTAAGCATATTTTGATATCTCTAGATTTAAGTACTGTATTGTGGATTTGTTTTTGGTCTTGTATGTAAATATTGGATATTTTTCAAAGCTGGTGTGGTGTCCTTTTGTAGTGCTTACACTGTATTACTGTTGGTTATGTGCAAATGCTTTACACACTGCATCTAAGATAAGCCTGACTGCTTGTGCCAGGCTACCAAGGGGGTGAGCAGGGGTTATTTTAGGAGTGTACCTCCCTTATCCTGACTAGGAAGAAGGGTTCCTATTTGGACAAAGGTGCAAGCCCTTGCCAACTAGAGACCCCCATTTCTAACAGACTTAAACTGTTACTTAAAGGGGACGGGGGTTCAAATAGTTAGCCACTTGTTGGATGCTACAGGGAAATAAAGAACAGAAAACTACTGTCTGCACAAGGCCCAGCTGTACACTGGGCAAGAGCTCTAGCAATAGAAAGCCTAGGTGCTAAGTAGTCTGTCCTAACTAGGATGCAAGCTGCAGGAATGAGCAGAAGGAAGTTAGCAATCAGTTGGAGAAAAGTGGGACTTAATAATATATATTTTTTTTTTATACCTCTAGAGGACTAGGCCAATGTGCTGAGTATTGGACATGGTGACTATACCAATGAAGGGAATGAGGTTGGTATAGTTCTGGTGAGGTTGTTGCTGTGCTGAAAACTGGTTCTGCAAGACTTTTATCAAGGTATTTGCCTTGTGGAGCCCTGTCAGCCTACAGTTTCAGCCTTGCCCTGTTGGAGGATTTTGAGAACCCAAAAAATGATTACGTCTGGAGGTCGACCAATGAGAGGCAGTATATCTTTCACCGCAGTGGAGTGACATTGACTGCTATAATCCAGTGTTCTAATTGGGCACAGCAGCCAGTGTCTTTGGTAGGCGTTCAATACAAAAGTATCAGACTTTGCAGACCCTCTCATGGTGCAAATTTGGACTTTTACTGCTGAAAGAATTTGAGCTCTAAAAAGCTCCTAGGTAAAAATGTTAACTGGTATGACCTGCTGTGTAAACAGAAACCCCAGTCCATCACAGTCCAGCATGAGACCTTGCGCCCCAGTCTCAGTCAATGATTAACAAGTATAGGAGGCTGGCACAGGGCCTCACTATAGGTGGACACTATATACTGAGTCCAGGCAACCCTTAGTGATAGTGTTTAGGCCCCGGATAACCAAAGCTCTCAAGGGGAAGCTGTGGAGAGCAGCTAAGGCTTATAAGGAGGATGCAGAGTGGGTAAATTTACCACGTAGTCAGTAATTTCACAAAAGAGAACCACCAAAGTGAATTTAAAAATACTTTGTATTTATTAAACACAAAATACTTCAAAAGCAGGTAAGTTGCATAGGAAAACACATGGGCCACTATGAGAAAATCGAACCACATGCTAAAATAGTGGAATGTGAAATGGTCACTAAAACACAACTACTACCAAAGGATGGAGGATCCCAGGGAAAGCACTGAACCACCAAAGATGAGTACCCAGGGACCCTAAGGTGTAGTGTGGGTTAGCCACTCCCTATGTACAACGCTAAGTTAGCACAACCGCGTCAGTTGGTAGAAAGCCATCTTGCCACTACTGCTGCTTTTGCACACGACACTGTTGTTACATGTTATTCATTTGAGAAATGCTTACTCGACTTTGCTTCACATGAGAACCGTCTGTTGTTTAACATCCTTAACAGTGAGCAGTGACCTTGGTCTGTACACCATGTAAAGAACGAGTCTGGGTCACGAGACGGTTCAGGTTGTTGTGTTCAGGTTGATCGTACCACTTTTTAGCCATAACATGCATGCAGCTGTCAATACCTGAAAGATGAGAGCTTTAATATTACAGAGCAGCATGTTTTAGATTCATTCGGAGAGAAGAGCTGTTGCAGGAGAGAGCCTAGCTGATCCTGTGATGTGATTCCACTAAGCTGATCTATACGGTATGGGGTCCCCCATTCAAGCCTAAGAGAACTTCTATTAGTCTAATAATAACCTATTAGTTGTTAGAGAAAGGAGGGTGGTTGCTTGAATTTTATGATCAATTGTGTCTCCTATCTTAGACCCCAACGGCTCCATGTACGTGCTACAAGTACATGTATGTTCCCTCCACTTCCAGCTATGAAGACGCAAATACATTTGTGTCCAACGTCAACATGTCCTCTTTCAGATCCACCATGAATGGGTCGGATATTCCGTTCCTAAGTATGCTTTGCCACCGTCTTTATATGGTGTACCTTTCACGTTTTTCAGCTCTGGCAAGTTAGGCCCTGAATTCTGCCATCGAGCCTTTTCCTGCCTTCTGCCTCTGAATGCTCCAGCCTGGACCTGCATCTGTATCCATGACCTTTGTCTTACTCCCTGCGCGGCTAACGGTGCCCGGCTCGGCCTGTTGCCTGCCAAAGACTGTATTTTGCCTTCAAGTTATCTGCTCCGCTCCTCGAAAAATACATTCCTGTCTAGTAGTTTAGGTAAACATCCTTCCAGCTGCAGAGCAAAGGGCCCGGCCTCACTGTCTCCGTGCAAGTAATTCATAGCTCCTGTTACCATGGTAGGCCCATGCCCCCTCGCATCTCATGTAGACACATAGACGCTTATTCACGCATTAGCAGTCAGTATAGAATAGCCTCTGCTTGAGAGACCTTTCCTTCCAGATAATACAGTTCCTTAAACACAAGATATTAGATACGATTTGGGATTAGGTTGTTCTGACATCCCAGACTTCTGTCTCCTCATGTGGGGCTCAATGTCAAATCCCCTTCACCCTCTAGTTCCACGTCAGTCACACGTCATGCTGCTGCACGCGCATCTCTGCCAAGTATTTCTGCTGACATTGCAGGATTCTCTTATGGATCCACCCACCTGTGACATCCTCTTAATGACGTTTCTAGTACACGCCCTTATGCCCTTATGCACGCCTATTGTAACGCCTTTTTCATTACGTATGTGTATTCTTATCTCTCCTCTCAGCTGTTACGCCTTCTACATCTGCCTTTACTGTAATGCATTGACTATATATATGATAACCTGTCAATAATGTATGCTGAATCCCTTCCCGAACCTTCGTGGTGACGGAATCCGATTGCCTGGTTCGAACCAATTCCTTTGTAAGGAATAAAACCCCCTTTATAACCTCAAATACCACGGATTCTGCCTCTTATTTTTCTGAGTTATTCTTATTAAACTTTACCGCATAAAAATAGTACAGGTAATTTAAATATTTACCACATAATTGGCGCCCGAATAGGGACTCCTCCCCCGCCCCACACGCCGGAGGTGCGTTGCAGGCCCGGTCCCCTGCCACAGCCGGACGGACAACTACGCGTACCCGCAGGATTTCCTGTACCTCCCTCAGGCCAACGGAGGTGACTGAGGCTGCGATCAACACCCAGACGAGGCGGTGAGGAGTGCGGAGGATCCCGACCAGAGCCTAGCTGAGAGAGCAAGATCCGAGGTATACAGAGGCCCACCAGGTTCCGAAGTTCCGAAGTATCTACGTCACGAGTCGAGTCGAGTCAAGTCGAGTCCGGTCCAGTCCAGTCCAGAGTTTCCGAGGCCTTCTGTTCCGTTCCGTGCTTCCCGGTGAGTACCATTGCTGGGGACGCATCTAGACGTGCGCATTAGTTTGTGCCGGTCAAGACGGGTTTGGGTACACAGATCCGGTCTGCACTGTTTTAGCGGTGTATCTGTACTGTTTAGCAGAACATCCAGTATTATTCAGTTAGCTAGTTTTATTCTAATTATTGTTGTTCGTTCTGAAATGTTTTAATATGTTTTTAATGTCGTGGTATGAGTGGTTGTTCGATCTTCATTACTGTGTTTATTGTATTAATTGTGTTCAAGTCCGAGTAAGAGTCAAGTAGCAAGGTTTAAAGATGCCGTTATTCTCAAAATTAAGACAGATAAAAACTAGAAAAGGGATACTCGAGGAAGCCATTCCCATTCCACCTAGGGACACTCCAGGGTACTTTATGTACCATAAACATGGCCTAGATGCCATACTATATCTTGATTTATGGGTGGACTACACCAAAGATTTAGCAGAGAATCAGAGATGGCCCGCTGCTGGGACATGGGATGCAGATTGCATCATGAGAGTAGAAGAAGCATTATGGAAAAAGAAAGCCAGACAGTCACAGAAAGATGCCATTGAATTATGGCGTAAAGAATCACATAGACGCACAGAAAAAGCGCTCAGAAAAGAAGAGAAAAGTAGGGAGGATTCAGACAAAGCCCGAGAAAACATATTAGTTGAGGAAGGTATCCGAGTAAAAACAGAACAAGTAGACAGACAACGAAACACTCTTATGAATGGTATGTATCCTCTTCTGGCCGAGGGTTTACCTAAGGCCACCCTGGAAGTACCAAAAGATCTGCCACCTCCATTGCTTCCGATTAAATTGCACCATAAGACCGCAAAGGACATTTTCCTTTCTTCCTATTTAGACGATGTAGCCCCCGAATATGTTAATGATCCACCGCCACGCACACCACCTGCTGATGGCGCTCGACCCCGAGATAATCTGCCCCCACCTATGCAGCAACATACTTCTCCTCCCGTTTCAAACCTTCCGCCTGTTCCTCCGCTCCTTCCTGCACCTAATCTCCCTACCTTACACCCAACAAATCCATTTGCTGGACCTAGCACCTCAGGAGGTGCGACAGGAGGTTTTCATACGCCACCATCAACAGGTCGATTAACTTTTAGGGATTTAGCACACCAACGTACACCTCAAACAGTGAATTACGACATATTTAAGGAGCCTCTTACAGACTGTAGATATGATCCAGTACCCGGTAAAGACGACAGAATGATGCTATCATCAGTACGTCTACGACGAGTTGCGAACTATTTAATGATACTACCAGGAATGACTGATCATCTAGACAAAATATATCACTTTGTCCAAACAGGGCAAGGTCCTGAAAGTATTCGCGAGGCCATGGCATACCAGAAAGTGGACACGCAAAAGCTGCTGTTACGCTTCTTCATAAACTGCTTGATTAGAAACAGAGATAGGCCTGGTGTAGACCCGGAAGAAATGAAAGCACATAACAAATGGGGTCAGAATATAGCAGGCGGAAAACATGATAAACAGAGTAGTATAGAAAATATGTACCGAAGGATCCGAAAAACAGTAGAACAAATACATGAAAGAGAACAGCCTGAAAGAGAAATAGAGACGGATAAGACTGAATCCTCGGAAGAGGAGGAACGATCAGAAACGACAACAGGACAATTACAATTACCAGCTAGGGAAATGATAGCTTATGTAGGTAAGGGAAGATCTTTTAATAATTCAATGCGTCCGATACGTCCAGAAAGTAAGAGAATTTTTCTAACAGCCATGTCAAATCCAAAGACCCCTGAACACTTATTTCAGGCTACTGATAAAATACTTCAAGAACGAATGGGGTACCATGTACTCGAATCTATGGATGAACAAGAATTAGCCAGGTCAGCAGTACAATGGGCTGACAGTTCTGATAAATATAGTGATGACGCGCTAGCACACACGTTTTTGAATCTTTCACCAGACGAACAGCGTTTAGCCGGTATATACATGATACAACACCTCCTTATATTGTATAAAAGCCAACACTCCGATCCTGGTCCCCTACCTGATATATTGATAGAACTACTCATGGAGAAATGGAGAGGTCTAGGTACCGATCTAATTAAAGTAATTCTAGAACATTGGCACAGATACAGTGCCTTCCTGTGTTCGCAGCTTGATCCAGCTCCCTCCATGGAAAGAAAAATGTATTACATAGACAGACAGAATCCCTTACGCGAAGTGCACCCAGTTAGAAATGAAGATAATACTTTTAGACGCGTGTTTGTGTACACGCCCATAACTAAAATAGAACTATTAGAAATGAAAAAATTAGTGCCCAGCCATGACAAAGATCCAGCAGGTTTTCACCGCGAAATAAAAGATATGTTACTCATGGGTGATTATACCTATCCTGACATCATGAAAATATTAAAAGTATTGTTGCCTGCCGGTATTTACGAGAAACTCAAAGAAAAAGAATGGGAGGTGGGAGACCAAAAGATTGATTGGACTGCATTAGAAAACGAAGAAAATACCCGAACTGCAGGCCTAGGGCTTGGGGACAAAACTAAAGCGTTACCAGGATTGTTAGTACAAGTATTGCCACGATTATTAACTACGAAAAAGGAAGACTGGGGTGCCATCTCAGCCTGCAAACAGAAACCCGATGAAGACACTAGTGATTTTTATTCCCGATTCGAAAAATGTTTTGGTATTAATAGCGGTCTGAAAGCAAGTAGCGAGTCATATCCACATCTCTTTGTAACAAAATTAGTCGAGAATTCCCTGCCCCAGGTTAAGAACAGAGTATTGAAAGTCGAGAGCACTTGGCAAGCTAATACCCCTTCACAAATGTTACAAATGTTACAGTACCACCAGAATAGAGTTAGGGAAGAACAAGAACACGAACAAAGACGTATGAAAGACACGAAAATGAAAATGCTCGTAGCTCAGTCAGTTCCAGCTGACAGTCATAAAAAGGGTGCGACACAGTCCAGTAACTCAGCGGCTCCTGTTAAAGGGACATGCAACTATTGTAAACAGCCAGGTCATTATATAAACGATTGTGCAGTTCTGAAACATAATATCTCTACGGGTAAAACCAAGGAGAGACCACGTCCACCTAGACAGGATCAGATCCAACCACAAGTACTTCAGAATGTACAGCCTATGCAAGCTTCACAACAGACCGTAGCAGTACCACAGTCACAGCCTATTGCCGCAGCACAAAACACGACACAACAGATGTACCAGTATGCACAAAATGACTATCCCGATTATCAGCGATACACATGAAACAGCCTAGAGAGGGAGGTTGGCTTGCCTCTTATTGAGGTTCCTGTAGATCAAAAGGGTCCTTATGTACATAGTCAAGTATTAGGGAAAGACAGAACGTTTTTAATTGATACAGGGGCAAGCAGAACAACTATAAGTCACAACGAAGTTCCAGGGGCACCCCTCTCAGGCTCCCAGAATATTTCCCTTGGTTTTTCAGGAAAGCCTATTGTTAACGAAGTATCGCAACCTCTTCCCCTTACAGTTGGTCCATTGACACGGACTACAGATTTATTGCTTACAAAATCATGCCCAGAAAACTTGTTAGGTATAAAGACACTGAAAGCTCTAGGAGCTGTAATATGTTGTTCCCCGGAGGGGGTACGACTATTCTTGCGTGACTTTAAAGGTCACTACGTATTGAAAGACATGAATCACCGGTTACAGAATGTCCCTGCACATTTATGGGCACAAGGCCCCACTGATGTAGGATGTATGCACATTACACCATATCGAGTCACACTCAAAGCAGGAGTGGTATTACCACGAATCCGACAATACAAGTTACCCCCAGATGCTGTAGTGGCTTTGCTGCAAATCATTGATGAGCTCATTGCACAAGGAGTGGTCGTGGAAACCGACTCCAATGTATGTAATTCTCCTATCATTCCAGTTCTTAAACGTACTGATCCAAAAGCACCCCCAGTTTATCGATTAATTATTGATCTGCGCGAATTGAATAAATGCATTATACCACAGTATCCCGTGGTCCCAGATATCTCTTCATTATTGACAGCTATTGATTCAGAAGCAACGTTCTTTACTGTAATTGACCTCAAGAACGCCTTCTTTAGCGTCCCAATCGATCCGGAAAGCCAATATTTGTTCGGATTCTGTTTAAATGGACGAAGCTTCAAATTTGCACGCGCACCTCAAGGATTCACAGAAAGCCCCAGCATCTATAGCCAAGCACTGAAAAGACAACTTGACGGTATCCACATGCCTGTTAACACTGCCCTGCTTCAGTATGTCAATGATCTGCTGATCACCGCCCAAAGCGAACCTGAATGTGAAAAAGCATCACTGACGGTTTTACATTTTTTGGCCGACAAGGGGCACAAGGTGTCCCCTTCGAAGCTGCAATTTTGTGTTCAGCAAGTTGTGTACCTTGGGCACTTGCTGTACAAAGGGGGGAGACAGCTCACACCTGACCGCATCCAGTTAATTGTAAACATGCCACCACCCAAGACACAAAAGGAGGTGCGGGCCTTCATAGGCCTCACTTCGTACTGTAGACAATGGATTCCCCAATATGCATTTCTAGCAAAACCACTCATCCAGTTGTCAACCCAGGAGGCAGCGACATCGACTGTCCTCCCTTGGACTCAGGAACATACACAAGCTTTTGAAGACTTAAAGAAAGCCTTATGTCAAGCACCAGTTTTAGCGACACCATGTTACAGTAAGCCTTTTACACTATTTGTCACAGAACGCGAAGGTACTGCCTTGTCAGTACTCACTCAGGACCAAGCAGGTTCACACAAACCGTGTGCTTACTTTTCTAGCACATTAGATCCAGTAGCCCAGGCTCTGCCTGCGTGCCTGAAATCAGTCGCAGCGACAGCTTTAGCGATCAGACAAAGCGATTCCATAGTATTAGGACATCAATTGACAGTGCAAGTTCCACATTCCGTGGAAGTTCTTTTGAACCGAACACAAACCCAGCACTTGACTATAGCACGACTGACAGGTTACGAATTGACATTATTTCAGCCACACATAGAAATCAGACGCTGTAGTACATTAAATCCTGCCACACTTTTGCCATTAAGTGGAACAGACCCATTAGCACATGATTGTATTGAAGTCATTACTATTACGACGAAACCCAGACAAGATTTGACAGATATTCCATTACCAGATCCAGACCTGACACTTTACGTGGATGGTTCATGCATGAGAACAAGTACAGGAGAGTTAGTGGCCGCTTACGCAGTCACGACAGACACCGAAGTTATTGAAACAAATCGTATTGACACCTTGTCAGCTCAAGCAGCAGAGCTCATTGCTCTGACACAAGCCTGTATTCAAGCCAAAAATAAGAGAGTTAACATATACACAGATTCACGTTATGCATTCGGAGTTGTACACGACTTTGGAGTCCTCTGGCGAGAGAGAGGTTATTTGACTTCTCACGGTGCCAACATTCAACACGGTCCCCTCATTCAAGCTCTGTTAGATGCAATACATCTGCCTACTGCGATATCTATCATGAAGTACAAGGCCCATACAAAGGTCACCGATATCATTTCCCAGGGTAACGACCTAGCAGACCGAACAGCTAAACAAACTGCTCAGAATCGGACTCATGCAACTGACTTGACAAAGACAATAGTTCCGACATCGACACACTGCATGACAGTTAGGGATCCCACCCTTGATGTAATTGACATACAGACACATGCTACACCAGAGGAAATCAAGAAATGGACTGAACTAGGAGGGATCCAAACAGATCAGGGATGGATGACAAAGGGAAAATCTACATGGTTTCTCCCCGACTCCATGGTTCAAGTTATCATTAACACAATACACAGTCCAGCGCATCTAGGAGAGAAAGCTATGCTAGACAGTATTCAAAACATTTGGTTCAATAAACACTTACGAGCAGCAGCCAAACAGAAAGTGCGTACTTGCATGATTTGTTGTCAGTTCAATCCAGGTAAAAGTATTCCTGTAGAACAAGGTGGATTTCAACCTCCCGATCATCCTTTTGAAGTCCTCCAGATGGATTATATCCAGATGGAACGTTGTCGAGGATTCAAATATGTCCTCGTAGTTGTATGAGCACTTTCCCGTTGGACAGAAGCATACCCAGTCTCAGATTACACTGCTCCGACCACTGCCAAGCAGCTGGTTCGTGAATTCTTCCCACGGTATGGTTTGCCCTGTGTCGTGTACTCAGATAACGGTCAGCCGTTCTCATCCGAGCTAATGAAACACATTTCACTCCTGTTAGGCTATCAGTGGAAATTCCACTGTGTCCGGCATCCCGAGGCAGCAGGTCTCGTGGAGCGTCATATCCAGACTCTGAAAATTCGACTTTCTAAAATCTGCAGAGAGAAAGGCGTCGACTGGATAGTAGCTTTACCAGTTGCGCTCTTTTACATGAGAATGGTAGCACACTCTCGAACAGGGCTATCCCCATACGAGGTGGTCTTCGGTAGGCCACCAAATATGTGGGGGACGCCTATACCTCGTAAAATTACTGACGTTGATTGTAATATGCTGACAGATTACCTAGCTTCCTTGATGTCTGCACTACAATCTTGTCGTTCACAGGTAGCTGCAGCCTTTCCCGACAACACTGAGGTGAAGCCCCACGAAGTGGTTCCTGGTGACTATGTATTCATAAGAAACTTCGACAGGAGGAGCCCGCTGGAGCCCCGCTGGCAAACGCCGAAATTAGTACTTCTGACCACGAGGACAGCAGTGAAGATTGAGGATCGCAAGGGTTGGCTACACTCGAGCCACATCAAGAAATTTCACGGACTGCCTTCTGATTTGAACTCTCAGCCCTGCCCTCCTCCACAGACTGACTCAAAACTCCCCCTGGTCGAGAAAACTGCTTTCCAGGAATATAAACTGAAACTAAGGTCTAGCAAATCAGACAATTTAATTGTTTAAGTCCTCTCCTAGGTGAATCTGTTAAATTAGTCTCTGATATGTATCCTCTAGACCGAAATAGAGAGAGAGATAGACAGAAACAGCTCAAGAAACGTGCATATTGTAAATCACTTCGTAGTCACTGTATAGTGACATTATTGATTATGTTTTTTCTAAGTCTTCTGATTATTGCTGCAAGCATACTGTTGCACATATACTATCCTATTTTCAAGCATGCACATTCTGCTTTCAATGTTACTGCCGAACACTCTTTTAACGAATTACCTCCACATGAGTTGCCCTACAGACTTGCGCTGCGCAACAACACATTCATTAGTATGTTACACCACTCCCATCAGACCAACAACGCTACAAATTGTTGGATATGTGGCCGACTCCCTCCCTACCAGAACTACAAGGGAGTTCTGCCCCTCTTTCCGTATCCGTGCACACACAATGGTTCCTGTGGCGCATGGTTTAGTTTGATTAATTCTTTAGATTCAGACACCGTAGTTTATCAAGGCAACTGGATATGGGGAAACCTGAACTTAGCTTTGCTTAAAGTCTGCTACCCTAACAAGGAGGGACTTCCCAAAAGGACAGGAACTGATCTAGAAAATGAAGTATATGGATTAGGTAACTTTACACTTAACCTCATGATTCTGAATGTTGAATCCGAAGCTGCACCAGTCTTGCCTGCTATGTCAGTGTTACCAGTCAAAGGTGAATTATGTACAAGAAAGAATGGTTCAGTACACCTGGGTCATAGTAAATGTACTACTGTGATCGAATTCAGTGATCAAGGCAAATCTACATTTAGAGCTTCCCGTCATTCCTACTTCATTTGTGGTCATACTGCATATATACGTTTACCTCTAGATTGGGATGGTACCTGTTACATTGCATTCCTTCTGCCACCTGTTTTCCTAGCCCCTCCTGATTATCATAGAAATACCCATCTAGTACACAATAGACCCCGGAGAGATCTCCCGATTGTCGACTACACTGAAACGGCATGGGAGCAATACACAGACTTCAATAAAGGTTTCTTCCCCTACATAGGTGCTGTCCTTAATAGTAAACTGATACGCAAATTAACCAGAACCCTTGAAGCAGTAGTGAATGAAACTACCTCTGCCCTGGGCAACTTAACAGAGGAGCAGTCTGCGATGCGGATTGTTGTTCTCCAAAATCGTCTTGTCCTTGACGTCATCCTGGCCGATAGGGGCGGAGCCTGTAGAGTCATCGGATCTAGCTGCTGTGTTTTCATTCCAGAAAACGCGCCATCAGTATATAAAGCCATAACTCGTCTTCATAAGATTGCAAGTCTGATACACCAGAATCCAGGCACCTGGACTTGGTCCGGTTGGTTCTGGAATGTGTTGTCAGCCTGGGGATGGAAGGTCCTATCCTTCCTAGGTATTGCCCTTCTCATAGTATTCAGTTGCTGCCTGTGTCTACAATGTGGGCCAGCGATTTGCGGCCTGTGTGCCACATCATGTATTCCACATCCAAGTTCTCATTCAAAATCCCGGAAGAAGAAAGAAGAGCAAATGATGTTACATGAACAGATTGATGGATTCATGAGGATCGATATTTCATGAAGGGTCCGTAGGGGACAAGGAGGGAATGAGGAAATATGAATTTTATGATCAATTGTGTCCCCTATCTTAGACCCCAACGGCTCCATGTACGTGCTGCAAGTACATGTATGTTCCCTCCACTTCCAGCTATGAAGACGCAAATACATTTGTGTCCAACGTCAACATGTCCTCTTTCAGATCCACCATGAATGGGTCGGATATTCCGTTCCTAAGTATGCTTTGCCACCGTCTTTATATGGTGTACCTTTCACGTTTTTCAGCTCTGGCAAGTTAGGCCCTGAATTCTGCCATCGAGCCTTTTCCTGCCTTCTGCCTCTGAATGCTCCAGCCTGGACCTGCATCTGTATCCATGACCTTTGTCTTACTCCCTGCGCGGCTAACGGTGCCCGGCTCGGCCTGTTGCCTGCCAAAGACTGTATTTTGCCTTCAAGTTATCTGCTCTGCTCCTCGAAAAATACATTCCTGTCTAGTAGTTTAGGTAAACATCCTTCCAGCTGCAGAGCAAAGGGCCCGGCCTCACTGTCTCCGTGCAAGTAATTCATAGCTCCTGTTACCATGGTAGGCCCATGCCCCCTCGCATCTCATGTAGACACATAGACGCTTATTCACGCACTAGAAGTCAGTATAGAATAGCCTCTGCTTGAGAGACCTTTCCTTCCAGATAATACAGTTCCTTAAACACAAGATATTAGATACGATTTGGGATTAGGTTGTTCTGACATCCCAGACTTCTGTCTCCTCATGTAGGGCTCAATGTCAAATCCCCTTCACCCTCTAGTTCCACGTCAGTCACACGTCATGCTGCTGCACGCGCATCTCTGCCAAGTATTTCTGCTGACATTGCAGGATTCTCTTATGGATCCACCCACCTGTGACATCCTCTTAATGACGTTTCTAGTACACGCCCTTATGCCCTTATGCACGCCTATTGTAACGCCTTTTTCATTACGTATGTGTATTCTTATCTCTCCTCTCAGCTGTTACGCCTTCTACATCTGCCTTTACTGTAATGCATTGACTATATATATGATAACCTGTCAATAATGTATGCTGAATCCCTTCCCGAACCTTCGTGGTGACGGAATCCGATTGCCTGGTTCGAACCAATTCCTTTGTAAGGAATAAAACCCCTTTTATAACCTCAAATACCACGGATTCTGCCTCTTATTTTTCTGAGTTATTCTTATTAAACTTTACCGCATAAAAATAGTACAGGTAATTTAAATATTTACCACACACTGTCATTATTATTATGATTGCTCCTTTCATTTTGTATGGTATTGTAACAATGCTGATGGTTCTGATCTTGACCATTTGTCTGCTTATGTTAGCCAAAGTACTGCATCTTAGGACGCGAGGTTTATAAAATAAACGCTTTAAACTTTACTGTGTCTTTGTTATTCTGTTGTGGACTGATATATAGATACAAACAGGTATTTCAGATTCCCACCACTCCTGAGAATATCTAAGTCGCTTGTTCTGGGTTGTCTATACATTGGGACCGCCAAGCTAAATCTCGGAAAACGAATGGGACACTAAGCTAGTCGGATAAGGGGTTCTTGGTTCTGAGGGAAGTTATTGGTACACCACAATTCTCTGAGGTCCTGGTTTCCTGCGCATAGTTCTGTGCATAAGCAGAATCCTTGCAACATGGCACACCTAACGTTTGGTCTTTTGATCTGAAACGCCTTAGTAGTGCTTGTATTAGTCCACAACGCCCTCACTCTGGTTTCCGGATAAAGGGAGTGACGGCTTAACCTACCTAGGTTTCGACTACAGGTTCTTTCAAGCTTGATAATTAAAAAGGTTTCTTTTTTCTGAACCCCAGTGCTACTGTAGAAATTGTTGTTGCTCTCTAGTGTGTCCTAATGGCGGTCGATATCGCCGCACACAATCGGGTTCCCCTAACCGCGCATCTACGGGCTTATAGGGTGCCTGATGACGGGTTGGCTGTTATCTTTGTGGTGAGTGCTGATGCAGCGTTCCCATATGAGTTATTTTACTCTTGGGTGACGTTTGAGGCGGTGGATGCAAACAATACTTTGTTCCACACCTTTACTGCCACACAGGTGCCTGCAGCCTATGCCCCTTATAGGACACTCGAAATACCTTAGTGCCTGGCAGCATACCATTTGGTTTAATGGCACCCTTCCCCGTGCGGTGGTACCGGCGAGAATGGGCCCGTTGTCTATTGCGTTGGCCACATGGCCGGTGCTGGCCGGTTATACGCCTCATCCCCGCTACTTGACGGTAGGGGTGGCTGAGTTACGTGTACTACACACTGCCCTGATTACGGTCCATAGGGCTTTGGTGCAGTACGTGTCTCGCAACGTGCAGGTGGGGGCACCTGCTGTTGCGGGCCACACGACTGACCACCACGCAGTGGTCATTAGTCCCGTTATGGTTAATGCAGTTGCAAGCGCCCCCAGAATAAGGATGAATTTCATTACTGGCTTGCTGAAAAGTTTGATCAACTGGAAGCAGTGTTTTCCGCACACCTCTCCTGTGGATAAACACAGGATTCTAACCATTACTTTACCGAAGGACCTGGTCCCTGATATTGTCGATTGTAACAATTGGGGCAAGGTCTTTGCTGCGACCTATACGAAGTGCTATGGCACTCCGTCTATGTCTGTACTACCCTCTGTCATCAAGAAAGTCCAGGACAATCATGGTGCGGAGGCGGCCATTGAATTGGGAATGAGGCTTGTCAACAGTTTCGATGTGGTTTGCTCCAAGGGGATGCCATGCAGTTCCAAGTTGGAAATATGCTGGAACTTGTGGATCCGGCCGACAGGCCCAGGGAATTCGCAAAAATTATTGCGAAAGCCTACAGAATGGTGGGTCGTTGCGCCTTAGGTGTGAAGCCCACCGTGATCATTCCTGATGTAGTACAGCAGTCTAAAGTGAGTTCGTCTACAAAAGACGAAAAGCCCAACTTTCCGAAACAAAGTTGGCGAGCTAAGAAACAGGGGAAGCAGCAACTGAAACGGAGGTCTCGTTCTGCATCGCCCGTTCAGTCGTCTACTGAACGCACATATGATTTGCGTGATCGTTCTAATATTAAGTCACCTGATAGATTTCAGGTTCCTGAACAACGTTCTCCTCGTTCTTCACAGGAAACATCGGCTTTTCAATCAGGTGGCCGAGATCGTGGGAAAGTAAGGGGTACTCAAAGTCGTGAGCAGCCCCGCCAGACTGACGGTAAAGGCAAGCAGGACGAGTCTGCACGTCAAAGACCCCCGTTTCAGAAAAAGAAAGTTGCTGCTCTGACAACGAGATATGCCTCAGATGGTACGGACACTGCTTCAGAACCGGACATGGGCGCTAACGCTGCTAGACAGCGCGGCGGAAGTTACAGTAGTGCGGCAAGCACTGCGTCCATATCTGGCGGCGACAGCAACTGATACATTTGTAAGTGTTGAAACTGCTGATACTCGCGTAGCTCCCCCTGAATGGTTGTTTGAAATTGTCCTTATAATTGAGGGTAACATACAACGCAAAATTAAAGTGTTTTTTTGGGATAATCTGACCTCCACATATGATATTCTTTTGGCGGAGGCGGATTGGCCCCCGGCTTTCGTTTTAGATGCTCCGAGAGGGGAGGAGGTGATCCTCCCATCCTTTGGGCACACAGAGCCTATGGAACATTCTAACAGGTTAGCCGGGTAGTGGGCGCAGGTGCTTGCACCTGCGTTGTATCGTAATCAGGTAGGCTGGGATAAATTTTATCCCAACCATACGATTCCGTTGCGGTCAGATCCCCAGCCTCAACCCCAATATCCCATGCGTCGCGAAGCTAGATCTCACGTCGCGTCTATCCTTGAACAATTGGAATATCAGGGAGTAATTGAAACCTGTGTGTCACCTATGAATAATCCTTTATTCACTGTGACGAAGCCTGACGGGTCGTACCGCCTAGTTTTGGATTGCCGGACGTGCGCGGTACAAAATACTCACAGTTCGGCTCTCGTCGATAGTCTCGTGAGAAAACGGTTTAAAACCACACTTGACATTTCCAATGGCTTCTACAGCCATAATCTGTCCCCTCATAGCTATGAGTGGACGGCGTTTACCTCGGGTGGCAAACAAAAGAAGTTTAAAAGGCTCCCAATGGGCAATAAGAATAGCCCTGGGGTCTTTGCTGCTCATGTGGTCTCTCTTAGAGATGATTGACCCGGAAGCGTACTCGTATGTAGATGACATCTACCTAACAGACGACGAGTTGCTTCCACACCTTGCTCACGTGGATAACATAATTACTATGTTTGCTGACTTCGGTTACAAGTTTAACTTTGCGAAGTCCCACATTGCCGAGTTCACAGTGTTGTTCTTGGGGTACGAACTCCATAATGAGGGTCGAGGCTTGCTCCGCAGTTCCTTTAGAAATGCGCACGCCTCCGTGCTCCTACAACTCTGAAGAAATTACAATCTTTGCTGGGTTTTCTGAATTTCGGTCGGACCTACATTCCTGACTATTCCCAGCGTATCAAGTCGCTTTATGCCTTGGTACAACCTAATTTTACCAAATCTTGCTGGCTGCAAGAGCATTCTGCTGCTTTGCAATCTTTGCAGTCTGATCTTCTTGCTTCGAAATTCTTACAGACTCGTGATAACCACACTAACCTGGTCATTAGAATCGTGCCGGGTGCGGTGGGTTTCACCTACTTAACGTTCAATGAGGGCGACACAGTCCCCATTGCTTACAAATCTCATCTGTACAATTCGGCTGAGCTGCGCTTTTCCGCTGTCGAAAAAGTACTGGCAGCAGTTCAGATGGCAATCCTGAAAGAACGAGCGCTATCACAAGGGAAACGCATGCTGGTGGTGACACCATATCCTGCCCTTGAGGCGGTGACGAAAGCTAGTGTACCTAACTCTAAGGCTTTGCATCCAAGGTGGATACAATGGGCTACCTCCTTGACCTCGCCCGACGTCACTTATATCTTTGACGCAGCATTACAGACACAGAAGTTCTTGGATTATGAATTCGTTCATCTGGCTCCTCTGACTTTGCGCCCGCTCGAGGAGTACCATTGTGTCATTTACACTGATGGGTCTGCGCAACCCGCTACTGGATCAAAGCACGCCTATTCAGCCGCCTGCGCAATTGTGCAATTGTTGTCGGTACTTTCGTGAATGGAGAGTTTCAATCTGATGTCGTGCAGACGCAGTCATTGGGTGATTGTACCGCGCAGTTAGCAGAGCTTCAGGCTCTGGTGCTTGCACTGGAGTTTGCAGATCCTCGAGTCACTACTCTTATAGTGAGTGACTCGTACTATCGTGTTCAATCTTACAACGACAATCTACATTTTTGGATTCAAAATGACTTTCGTGATTCCAAAGGAAGCACAGTAAAGCATAAAACGCTTTGGGTTCGAGTGGCAGAACTTAAAGAACTTCTGCCCCTCGTGAATGTAATTCACACTCTTGGTCACCAACGAGTTGGCGTCCATGCTGTCGGTAACAGTTTGGCTGACGAGGCAGCAAAAACCGCAGTGGCGATATATTTAGTAGCAGCAGTTACAAGATCCAAAACTAAGATTGATGATGACATCTTGGCAGCTATTGCTGCTTCCGAGACAGGGAAAAACTTCCCGAAAGGTTTCCCTTCTCGCTACCATTATCACTTAAGTCCTGATAACGTCCTGTTAGTGAGGATTAACGACGTTGGTGACAGATTGATTCCCAACGCGGACTGCAGACCATCTCTGATTTCAGCTGCCCATGAAGGTGTTGCATCTGCGCATGCCGGAGTATCGGCTACTGTATCTCTTTTGCAGCAACGTCACTGGTGGTACGGTTTGTACAAACAAGCGCGGGCATACGTTCTTATGTGTGACATTTGCCAGCAGATTAAACCTTCCTCTGCAGCGCGTCCACCACAAACGCAGCTGCATATATCTAATCAACCACTTGCGTGTGTTTATTTAGATCACTGCGGTCCTTTTACCTCTGATTCTGCGTACAAGTACATCTTGTTTGCAGTTGATTCGTGCACACGTTTCCTGTGGGTGTGGCCACAAAGGAGTGCTGATGCCCGAACTGTCATCAAGGATTTGTGTGTCTTTATTGGGAGTTTTGCATGTGGTACCCTTCATTCTGACCAAGGCCCTGCGTTCGCCTCCAGGGCGTACAAAGAAGCCATGAGAAGTTTGGGCGTACAAAGAAGCCATGAGAAGTTTGGGAGTCCAAGTCAAATTTTTTCTCCATACCGGCCTGAGGGCAACAGCGTTGTGGAGCGAATGAACCGTGACCTAAAGCAATCTTTGACAGCCAGGGTTTTAGGTACTGGCCGGAACTGGCTAGCCCACTTATATGACGTGCAACTTGCACTTAATAATCTCCCTAGAAGGTCTCTGGGTGGGCGGACCCCGTACATTATGCTCTTTGGCATATGAATGTTTGTCCCGGACCTTGATGGTCTAGATATGGCGGCGGCGGACGCGCCTTTTGACCTAGATGATCACTGTGCTGTATTGCAGAATCTTCAAGAAGCCAGAGACACTCTAGCAAAAGAACACATACCCTCTACATCCGAAGCTGCGCTCCAGATTCCGGTAGTCGGCTGGCTACCTCGAGTTGGTGACCTGGTCCGTGAGAAGGTGGAGAACAAGAAGGAGTTCGGCCCCTCTTATCGTGCACCGGTCCCGGTGCTTTGAGTCCTGGGTACACGTACAGTTATTTTATCTCCACTTCCTGGTCGCAAGGATAACAGGTACATCTCGATTGACAATGTCAAGCTACAGCGGGTGGCCGATTCTCCATAGTATGACACCTTCAGTTTCTTGCCCTTCTATTTTGCGAAATTCTGTTGTGGTACCACCCTCTAACATCATGCCTGATGTTGCCGTTGAGATGCATACAGTTACTGATCCTTCTATGCCACCGGCTGGTGGTTTGCCTGATGATCCTGAGTATGCTTATCCTGCAGGAGTCCCCTTGCCTCTACTACATTCAACAGCAATTAACCAGTCACATTCTTCCTTTGACACTGAATCAATGACTTCCACTGCCCCCTCCAAAATTTCTATATTTTTTGCCTGGTTCAAGAGACATTTTTTGGTGGCACCTTGGACTTACATCTGGCTCGTGCTGATATGTATTTTTTTGTTCATGACCATTGGCTTTGTGGTAGTTTTTTTAGACTCACTACCTAAATGAACGTTCTACAATTCGATTGATTGATGGAACTTTGGCCCCCCATTCCTCATCACACATCACGAAAAGGGACCAGACTTTTGTGAACATAACTGCCTGGCCTGTGCGTGATGGGATCGCTTGGGATGCTGTTAAAATTCAAATTGATTGCCCTACTGAAGTGATTAATGTGCCTAATGTCTTTCGTGTTTCTATGGGTGTTGTAGTTAAACAGAACATCCGATAAGATGATTGGGATGTGCAAGCAATAGAAGCACTGTTTTCAGATTTAAAATATTATGCTGCATTTGATGCTGAAGATTTGTATTTAAATACTGCAAATTATGGTGAACAATTTTGCTTTCAACATTATGGCACACATTTCCTACACAGAGCAAATACTTTTCGTAATTTTGTTAACTTTACACAATGGGAACATTGTCCAGTCCCTAGGCCTGGCAGCTCTGACACTTTAGTGAACAAATTCACATACTTTTCAGATTTTAGTGTGTCTAATTCGGCCTCGTTTTATTTTAAAGTGGCGGCTGAGGCTGCTTCTAAGGTTAGATTGACACCCACCAAATTGTTATATTCCAAGTCCTTTATGGACGAATTGGCTATCGGAGGTTATGACCTATGGAAAGCTACTATCGATCTTAAATCGGTTTGGGGAACTAAACCATGGCAGGTACAGGGAACAGAAGCTTTGCATCGTGCCTGTCTTATCCCAAACCACATGTTATTTTTGAATTCATCTATTTTTCAGTCCACCTGTTTTGGATTGGCTATATCTAAAAAATTGAATTCCCCCTCGATCCCGGATCTGGGTGCTTATCCCAATTGGGAGAATCGCACAGATCTGTCCCTTAATATGTTGCAGTCCCTCGTTTCCAACACCACCTTCAATGTTTCAGCATTAGATCCTGAAGGGTGGTTGGTATGGCAGACGGGCTCGGATTCCTGTCAACGTCGGTTTCTGGATTTGACTCCGGGGTATACACAACTTAGAGTAGACCCTCGTTTTCCATCTTCACACAGAGTAACTACCTACTCTGTGGGTAAGTTATGCCAGTCATGGCTGCAACATTCCACGTTAGCTTCTGTTAAACTTCATTTATCACGTTTGAACGACAAAATAGATTTGAATGATTTTATTAAGGGTCCTGCGACTGGCAGGTCCAAAAGATGGGTGTATGCTATTTACAATGAAGTTTGGAAATTGTCGCAAATTGAAGCTGCATCCAGATTACGCGCTATTGATCAGGCCAATATAAACACCTTGTCTTCTAGAATTTATACTCTAGATAATATTTGTCGTAGACATTGTGCAGGATGATTTGTCTGTATTGTATCATGGCCAGAATCAGTTGCGTTCTATTATGCAGTTTGCATGGACATTGCAAACGTTAAAGGCAGGGAAAGTCCCTTGGGATTACATGAATGTTTCATCGTTGTTCCTTCCTTTTAATTTAACTGCAAAGCAACAGTTCATATCCATGAAAGATGCTACTTACTCATTGCTGCACATTGAAAAGTTAGAACCTTTGCCTTTCTCTATTGCTGAATTAAACTCCGCTGTGTGGCTTATTCACGGGTTGATCATGTTACCTTTTCCCCTGTTTAAGTTCAGTTCGTGCATGAAACATTATGCCCTAGGCAGATATGAACAGCTTGGTACTGCCTTCCTGCACGAAGTTTGGTCGCTCCCGTTCACATATCGATGCGTGAGAGATGGCAAGGAGGTTTACTTAAAGGGTGAAGAGTGCACTTCAGCCCCTGATCATTCTGTAGTGTGTAGACACATACAATTACATGGTGCTTGCAATATACACGCTCCTAATTTGGCTTGCGTCCTGAAAGGGATTCCGGTGCCAGTTATAACCCCTTCATTTACGCTGCTTGCTAACGGTAGTTATTTGCTTTTAAATAATGAAGCTTGCTGTGGGATGCTAGTGGGGATTCCTTACATAGTGACTGTTTCACAATGTGTAGTCTGCTGTAATAATGTCCTATTCCCACCCCCGCATGGTCGGCTCGATGTATCCATCTGGCCTTCGATTCCGACCTTGAAAGCAGAGTTCAACAAGATGAGCAGAATAAGGGCTCTTTTGTCTCAAAAAGAAGTCGAGTTGACTTTGTCCCGTGAAACATTTCTCCTTCACGTAGCAAACAACCGCACGGAAGTGCAGGCGCTTTTGAATACTGACCTCCCCCTGCATTTTGGGACCTTGATACAGACTATCTTTAATGCCTCGTCTACTAGTGGCCTGGCTCATTTTTTTTAAATTGTAGACTCCGGCCTCGTAACATCTTTCCAACTATTTTTGGTGTGATCCCCGCATTTTTACATTCTATTTTTTCCAGTGTCTTCGGAGGTCTTCCTTTGCTCCTTGCTCTCGTAGCGGGGTGCTATTGTTGATCTGCGCGCTATGCTATGGCTGCACACCTTGCGTTACAAGACAGCATGCCCCGGCTGCTACATCTTCGTAACCGGATGCTTGAATATTTTGGCACCTTACCCCTGGTGACCTTAAGCGTCGCATACGGATTGTCCTTCCGGTTTCCCTTTTTTACTTGTGTGCAACGTGTTTTTCACTGCCTAGATTGTCCATTCTAGTGGGCTCTGGATTTGTGCCTGTCAAACATGGTGTCGCCTGCCCCGGATTTTGATCAACTGATGGGCCCCTTAGTGGCTCATGAGTTTGCCTGTTCTGGTGTCGGGTTTATGGCCTTGGGTGCTGCACATGGAGTCCTCGGGAATTGAGACATCGGAGAGGCCGCTATTGACTTCCTGGAAAGAAGTTATGTTGAGGAACCTACCTGTTGTCCTCGTCTGGTGCTGGAGGCTCCAATTATCGATGAACACGTGTGTTCCTTTCCCTTGCTAAATTGGATGGCAGATACTTTTGCGGACAGCTCCAATGATTTCCTATTGGAAGCTGTTGCAACTTATTGTGCTTACACCTGGATGGATTGACTCTTTAGTCATGGTGCATCCATCATTTTTTCCCCATTTTTTCATGTTTTTTTTACTGGAACATCGTTTTTTCTTTTTTACATTTTTTTTTCCATCTTTTTATCTTCGAACTTTACACTTACCTTATATGGACTTATAGTTCATGCCCTTGGTTCCGTTCTCTCTAACTTGAACTCTGCGTTCTTGATAAGTGCGCCCCTAGTGGTTAGTAGTCCGATCAAGGGGGGGTGTAGTGTGGGTTAGCCACTCCCTATGTACAACCCTAAGTTAGCACAACCGTGTCAGCTGGTAGAAAGCCATCTTGCCGCTTCTGCTGCTTTTGCACACGACACTGTTGTTACATGTTATTCATTTGAGAAATGCTTACTCGACTTTGCTTCACATGAGAACCGTCTGTTGTTTAACATCCTTAACAGTGAGCAGTGACCTTGGGCTGTACACCGTGTAAAGAACGAGTCTGGGTCACTAGACGGTGCAGGTTGTTGTGTTCAGGTTGATCGTACCACTTTTTAGCCATAACATGCACGCAGCTGCCAATACCTGAAAGATGAGGGCTTTAATATTACAGAGCAGCATGTTTTAGATTCATTCGGAGAGAAGAGCTGTTGCAGGAGAGAGCCTAGCTGATCCTGTGATGTGATTCCACTAAGCTGATCTATACGGTATGGGGTCCCCCATTCAAGCCTAAGAGACCTTCTATTAGTCTAATAATAACCTATTAGTTGTTAGAGAAAGGAGGGTGGTTGCTTACCACTGTCATTATTATTCTGATTGCTCCTTTCATTTTGTATGGTATTGTAACAATGCTGATGGTTCTGATCTTGACCATTTGTCTGCTTATGTTAGCCAAAGTACTGCATCTTAGGACGCGAGGTTTATAAAATAAACTCTTTAAACTTTACTGTGTCTTTGTTATTCTGTTGTGGACTGATATATAGATACAAACAGGTATTTCAGATTCCCACCACTCCTGAGAATATCTAAGTCGCTTGTTCTGGGTTGTCTATACATTAGGACCTCCGAGCTAAATCTCGGATAACGAATGGGACACTAAGCTAGTCGGATAAGGGGTTCTTGGGGGCATATCAACAACAAGCGGCGGTAATTATCGCTAAGCGCACTTAGCGCTAGGATAATTATCGCCGGCTAGCGTGGATTTTTATCGCTGAGATAGCGTGCTATTAGCAACGCTTATCGCAATAGCGATAAAAATCCTCACGCTAAGTGGCTAACGTGAGATTATCGCTGGAAACCCAGCGATAATCTCACATTAGCTTGTTGATAGGGACAGACAAACTTAGCCATGATATCCTCCTTCCATAGGATATCATGGCTAAGTCAGAAAAATACCAGACGTAAAAAAGCAGCGTTAACCGCGGTTAGCGCTGCTTTTTTTGTCTCTAACATGGTTAGCGATATTCTTGATAATAGGAGAAATGTTGCTTAGCGACATTTCCCCTATTATTTTACTCTGGAACGCCCCCTGTGCATCTCATTAGAGATGCAAGGGGAAGCGTAGAGTAAAAGGGTGCTAACATGCGAATTTGCATATTAGCACCCTGTTGGTGCTAGTTTTATCTCTGCTTTTTTGGCTTTTAAAGACAAAAAAGCAGAGATAAAGCCCTTGTTGATATGCCCCTTGGTTCTGAGGGGAGTTTCTGGTACACCAAAATTCTCTGAGGTCCTGGTTTCCTGCGCATAAGCAGAATCCCTGCAACAAAGGCACCTGGGTGCAGAGTGGTTACAACCGGTCAAACGTCAATAGACTAACACAGGGTATGTTGCAGTTGGATTTGTACTGTTCTAGGTTCTCATACCTGTTACCTGTGTGGACTGAAGAGGGAGCTTTGGACTGCGAGCACGCTGGAGCTGCTCTTCCTTTAATCAACTCCTCGCGGAACCCGCTCCGCGGGTCCCGCTTCGCCTCTGGTTCTCTGCTTAGCGCTGCTGGAAGTGCGCTGTGACTGCGTGGTATCACTTCTGATAGAGCCTCTGTGGCGGTGGTGTGGGCAGGGCTGCGAGCGTGGTCAGGCGAGGACTTCAAGTCCCAGGAGCGCCTGACCTTCGGCATCACCAGCAGCTGACCCGCTCTCCCTGCTGGCTCCTCCCCCGCCTCAGCGCGGCTAAAACCAGCGCGTCAGTTTCACTGTTGGTTCTCTTACCTGTTACCTGTGTGGACGGAAGAGGGAGCTTTGGACTGCGAGCACGCTGGAGCTGCTCTTCCTTTAATCAACTCCTCGCGGAACCCGCTCCGCGGGTCCCGCTTCGCCTCTGGTTCTCTGCTTAGCGCTGCTGGAAGTGCGCTGTGACTGCGTGGTATCACTTCTGATAGAGCCTCTGTGGCGGTGGTGTGGGCAGGGCTGCGAGCGTGGTCAGGCGAGGACTTCAAGTCCCAGGAGCGCCTGACCCTCGGCATCACCAGCAGCTGACCTGCTCTCCCTGCTGGCTCCTCCCCCGCCTCAGCGCGGCTAAAACCAGCGCGTCAGTTTCACTGTTGGTTCTCTTACCTGTTACCTGTGTGGACTGAAGAGGGAGCTTTGGACTGCGAGCACGCTGGAGCTGCTCTTCCTTTAATCAACTCCTCGCGGAACCCGCTCCGCGGGTCCCGCTTCGCCTCTGGTTCTCTGCTTAGCGCTGCTGGAAGTGCGCTGTGACTGCGTGGTATCACTTCTGATAGAGCCTCTGTGGCGGTGGTGTGGGCAGGGCTGCGAGCGTGGTCAGGCGAGGACTTCAAGTCCCAGGAGCGCCTGACCCTCGGCATCACCAGCAGCTGACCTGCTCTCCCTGCTGGCTCCTCCCCCGCCTCAGCGCGGCTATAACCTTCCCTTGTGATACCGCAACGCGGGAGCGCGCCGGGAGAAGCCCGGGACAAGGGCGGGACCGTCTGAGGCCGTCAGAGGCTGAAGAAGGCTGGGCTGGGCCCCCTCCCTTGGTTCTCCGGTATTAAATCTGTGTGACACTGCTTTTATAGATTTTATTGTATTTTAGGATTCTTAGGTTTCTTATTCTACAATTGTTATTAATTGATTCTTAATCCCCTTCTAATACAGTCTCATGACGGCTAAAAAACTACGCTCTGGGCGAGTGATTGTAGGGAGATCTGGGTCTAAAACCAAATCTAACCCCCTTCGGAACAAAATTGCAACTTCTATGCAATTGAAAGGTCAATGTCAGCTTTTCAATTTATGGGACAAAGGGAAAGATAAACCCACTGATCTGCAGCCCCCGAACGAAATCCCAGGGTCTAACGATTCGGTGCCTGTTAATGGGGTCATTGATGTTTCCTCTAGTTTAAGCTTGGTTGCTAGTCAATCTTTGCCTATTTTAGTTAGTCCCGAAGTACTAAGGGGCTCGCCTTCGGCGTCAAACAATGTACATCTGAAACAGAATGCTCCCCTTGAATCTTCGGGTAATATGTCCTCAAAATCTGATAAAATTGTCCCCTCGCAAGTTGCTCTAATGGATGTTCCTAAAGTTTCAGTGAATACTGATCTTTCGTCAGCCGCGTTTGTTAAATCCCCTGTAGTAGGGAATGATTTTACACTGCCTGACATTAATTTAACAGCTCATAGGGCGCGGGTGGGATCGTTACATGGGAACACTAAAGGTATGCCTTAAGAGGAAGCAATAACTATTTCTAGCACCGGTCCTCTGAGAAGCACACCTTCTAATAAACTAGATTTTTCCTTTTCACAATTAAACCTTACATCTTGTTCAGGTCCAGTGTTGAACAATTTAGCTGAGGGCTCTCCAAATATTGATGGGAGGCTAATTTCTAATTCTTTGTCTTCTTTGGAATCAATTCTTTCTTCGATTTTGAGTTTACTTGAAAAGTTTGTGGGAGGTTCGGAATGTATTTTTGACACTGTAACGCAAATTTTGCAAGTTCTCTTGCTAAGTAAAAATGAGTTAGTGTCAGATCTTCCCATACCATCGGCTTCTCTGTTGGTGCCCCAAAAAATAAGCGCTCCTTCCGCTTCGGCAGTTTTGGATTCAGCTCAATCTTCTCCTTTGACAGAAGGTCAAAAGGAAAAGAAGCCTGTAGTTTTTCCTGCTGTCCCCAATCCTTCCAAAGTGGTTTCGGCTGGCGCTAATTGTATAGCCCCAATCAGTGATAAGATAGAGGTAATAGTAACATCTCCTCTCATTCCCAAATCCGAAATTCCATCTCTCTTTCCGATATTCTCCTTGCCATCAAGCAAAGAAGAGGAGATTCCTAAAGTAAATACGGGATTGATGGGAAAAGTGAGTCCCCTGAAACACAAAAAGATTAGAATGAAGAAGAGGAAACCCATCCGAAGATTTGCTAAAAAAAGACAGAGGAAACTTCTTTTTGATAAGAATGCTGAATTAAGTCTAGAAGATTCTCTGCAGGTGGAGCAGTCTCCCACCTCTCATGTAGAAGCTAGGGTTGTCTCGCCTAAAGAAGACGCCCCTTCCTCTGGTTTAGGTCCTATAAGCTTTACCAATCCTTTCCTCCCCAAGGTTTCCCACCCTACCGCCAATCCTTTTTCAGCTTATTGTAATGTTAAAGGAGGATCTTGCCAAGTTATTTCTAAGGTTACCACTTCTTCTGTCATCCCGTCCCCTACTTCCCTAAATCCTTCAGCAAGACCCTTTCAGGTTCCATCCTCAATGTCAGTTCTTCTCCCAAAAGAAAAAATAAGTGTGGATACTTTATATCTTGATTTCTCTCCCTTATTTGAACCAGATTTAATTTTAAATAGATCTGCCCTACTGATCTGTTTTAAAGAGATCGAAAGTTTGAAATTAATTCAAACGTCCGATTTAGATATTGTATTTCTCCTTAACTCCTTCGTGGGGAAACCAATAAGATCAACAAGGGTGAAATTCCATTCGAAAGTTGTGTTAAATCTTGTTCTACAGTGGGCAGAGGAATTACAAGTTAGAGGGATAGATGTCATGCCATACTTTGGGGAAAAATGTACTCAAAGTATTCTTGCCAATTCTTCACTGTCACTTCCCTCTAATACGGGTGTGCTGTTGTCGGATTGGTCTAATCTCAGATCAGAGGACCTAAAAATTTGTGTGGCTAGGAATGAAAGGCTAGTTTCATACAAAAACCCTCCCCTTAAGCAGACAGTGAAGGATGACCAATCTAAATGGAGTTGGTTACCTGGAGTTCTAGCGAGTAAATCTGCTCCCTGTTCTAAACAACATTCCAATTTTTAACAGAGAGCTGAAGTTTATCTCATGGAACACTGCCGGATTCAAGGATTATAAGGAGAAATTGGGTTTCTTGCATTCTCAAAAGGCAGATATAATCTGTTTGCAAGAAACCTGGGTTGAAGGAAGATTAGCTTTGGAAAAAGACTATTTTGTTTTGGAATACAGCGCAATCAGCACAAGAAGAGGCCATGCTAAGGGAGGGTTAGCATGCTTGTTATCTAACAGACTGCAATGGAACTATTCACACTATCTAGATCCAGGGAAACTGTTTCAAGCAATAACCCTAAAAGATGTATTTGAGGATTGCCCTAAAAGATTGTTGATTGTGATTAATATTTATATTCCCCCCAATTGTAGTTTTAATGCTGGTTTAAAAACTTTGTTCACTTTTTTAACTAAAGCGTTGGATGTCTCCCCAACTCCGCATGTGTTAATGTTTGGGGACTTAAATTGTAATATATCTAACTGTGGGTTGGAGTTGTTTAGAAATATTCAATTGGAAGAGACTTTGAATATACCACCTGCCCAGTTACCCTCTAAAATTAAAACTAACAAAAGAGGTAAACTTATTTTAGATGGTTTACTTAAAGTTGAATGTTTAATAGTAAATGGGAGGCTTCCGTCTGACACCCCGGCAGCTTATACTCGTAAATCTAATAAGGGAAAATCTATTATTGATTTTATCATGGTAGATTATGCCGGTTTTCACCTACTAAAGGATATGAAGGTCATTGAGTCTATTCTTAGTGACCATAATGCACTGATGCTTTCTGTCTCCGTTAATCTTCAGAAAGTGGATCCGTGGAGTCTGGATACAGATTTTGTGAATTTTGATTCCAGATCAGGGAAATGTTTTTGGAACCCTTGTACTGTTGAAAATGTGGTGCCTCTTTTGTATTTTACTGTTGAGAATTTACCCTTCTGGGAAGGGAGAGAGCTGTTGAGTTTTATTAATTTTTTAGATTCTGTAACTGCTAGTGCAAAAAAGAAACCAGGTGTGAAACAATCCCTCGTAGTCCCTCATCCTTTACGGGCTATAAATAGAGAAATAAACAAAGTGGTAAGGGGACAATTTTTATTCTTTACCCAAGAAGCTAAGTCTAAGTTGTTTATTTTAAAAAGAAGGAGAGTTAGACTTAAGGCCCGTTTAAAACGTGCTAAGGAAGATGCCCTCTGGATTCAACTGAGGGAAGATTCCTATAATGGCCAAGCCAAGACATTCTGGTCCTTAATTGGCAAAGGTTGTGGTACCAGAGCCAGTCCTACGCCTATTGCCATTGAGGAACAGGTGTGGGTTCATTATAACGAGAAGTTGTACAGTAACAATAATTCTCAAGTTTTTAATGTTGGATCTGATAATGTCTCACGTATACTTGACTGTCCAACGGAAAAGGAAATTGAATGTGCCATTAAGAATATGCGTTCCTCTGGTGCGATGGGTCCTGATAAAATCCCAATTTTAGTATTAAAACACCAGAGTGAACTTTGGAGTAAAATACTCTTTCCAGTGTTTAAATTGTGTTTTTCTAGTGGAACAGTCCCCCCCTCCTGGAAAGGAAGTATTATTGTCCCTTTATATAAAAAAGGGGCAAGAGATCTACCGCAAAATTACCGTCAAATCGCTTTGCTTGATGCCATTGGTAAGGTTTTCGCAAAATGTGTGCTTACTTTAATGAATCAATGGGTATCTGAACATAAAATCCTTCCCATGGAGCAAACAGGTTTCAGACAAAATCATGGAACTTTAGACAACCTGACTGCATTGCAAGTTATCAATGAAAAATATGTGAAAATCCGTGGTGGTCAGGTATATGGCGCCTTTATTGACTTCTCCACCGCCTTTGATAAAGTAGATAGAATTTTGCTGTGGAGAAAGTTATTTAACTTAGGTATGCCCCCATTCCTGATCAAGTTAATTCGCGCCCTTTATTCTGACACCTGGTGCAGAATTCTACTTGGAGGTGAATGTGGTGTATCTAAATTAATTCACACTTCCAATGGGTTGAAGCAAGGTTGCCTTTTGGCTCCATTGCTATTTTCCTTATATACTGTTGATTTACCCGTCACTCTTTCTGCTTGCGCCGGTATTGCCCCGTCCTTGGGTGGAGTTCCAATTGCATGCCTTATGTATGCAGACGACATCCTGATTTTGGATCTCACCCCAAAGGGCCTGAACAATCGGTTGCAAGCACTCTCTGAATTTGCGGAAAGTCATTTTTTATCAATAAATACGGCAAAAAGCAAAGTGATTTGCTTTTCTGGTAGAAAGAAGCCTAAATGCCTTAATTATCCATGGGTTGTGGGGGGGAAAAAACTGGAATGTGTGAAATCTTATACCTTCCTAGGTAAAATTGTCACTTATAATTTAAGTGACAAATTACACATTGACAATAACTCTCGGAAGGCTATTTCTCAGGGAAAGAGTTTAGTTTCCCTGTATAAAGCCACAGGTAGAAGGCATTTTTCTATTCTTTTAGATGTTTTCAGAGCGAAAGTTCCGGCCTCCCTGTTGTACGGAATTGAGTTAATTGATGTAAAAAAGTGGAGTTTTTTAAACTCTGCGGAAGGGAAAATTTTACGCAGTTTAATGTCTGTAGGTACAGCAAATTCGACTGCTTCCTTGAGACAGGAATTGGGTTTACGTAGCAGTTGGGTTCAAGGTCTGGCAAGTATCATACGTTGGGTAGTAGCTTTATCTAAAGGTGAACCTAATACCCTAAGAGATCTTATAAAAAATGAATTATTAGGATCTTTTAATGATTTCTCCCTGATTGTAAAAAACTTCGGATTTGCCGTGCTGCAATTGAAATTGGATGAGGAAACTTTATTTTTATTATCCTCTCATCAATTAAAAACTGTTCTGAAGTCAGCCTCCTGGGAATTGGGGTTTTGTCAGGATAGAGACTTCTGTTTAGCGAAAAAAGGTGGTACGCCTGTTATCGAATCTTATACCCTGCGGAAAGCTCAATCGTATATGTATTGGAACATCTCTCATGGCGTTAGACGCCTTGTGTTCTTATTAAGACATAATTTGCTTCCCCTGAAAGTTCTACATGCCAGCTGGTATGGTCATTCGGCATGCTGTGATCTTTGTCAATTGTATGATCAGGACTTAGATCATGTCATGTTTGTTTGTCCTGCACTGATGTCTTGCAGGCGTAGATGGTTAAGACCAATTTGCTTACAACTCAACATATTATCTGCTTCTTCATTTAAAGCAGCCTTGATTAACCCACCCAATGAAATGTTTGCTTTTAAACTGTACAACTTTTTTAAATGTTTTTTGGACCTGTATTAAGATGTCTTGTGTAATTGTGATGGAATAATATTTTATGTATTTTTTGTTTTGTATGTATATGTTGTTTTATGTGGACCTCATAAAGAGTTCCTTATCATAATAAAATAAACTTGAAACTTGAAACTACTGTTCTAGGACCCATCCAAAAAGACCCCGAAGAAACCACTTGGATCAAGGAAGGTTACTCAGGAACCTAGGACACCTACACTTTAGGGATCCAGGGTGAATTGGTGTTGGAACCGCTCATTGACCCTAATGTAGGATAGTGAAGGACCAACAGCTATGAAGTCCCATGGATTATGCCATTGGAACCAGAACATGGAATCCAGACAAGAAGAACCTGGCAGCAGAGGGTACAGAGTCCAAACCACCCAGAATGGACCAGGAATCACAGAAGCACCATTCCGGCAGTTGTCTGAGGTTATTGCTGTAACATGGTGAGGCTGAAGCAGCAGCGGAGACCAGGCGACCATGCAGGAGCACAGGAACCATCCATGAGCTGTCCCATGCCAGTCGACAAGTGCAAGAAGGTCACTGGCCGGCGGGACCATCAACCAGCCTTGGCAAATACAAACACCGGTTTGAGGGAGAAGATGTTGTGTTGCAGAATAGCAAGGTCTGTGAGATAAACCCAGCAAGGGTAAGTCGGAGCCAGCCCTCGCCACACAGGAGAGCCATCGGGAATTAATAGTGCTCCCTCAAGGACCCTCTGTCAGCAGGCACATGAGTCGCAAGGAATCCTCACAGGACACATAGGAGATCTAGGCCCACAATGCATATCCCTGATACAAATGGCTGTTAAGTATACTCACCATGTGTTCCGACGTCGCAGTGACCATGTCTCCTCAGGACATCACTGTGTTGGCTCTACCTTAGGCGCCCCACAGCGGTATTTGCTGTGTGCGTTACCAGTTTTTATCCAAGTCGGCAAATTTACATGCCTTGTTTTTTTACATCCTTTTCACCATTCTATATGGTTGGCTTTCTTCATAGAAGATATTCAAGTTACAAGAAGCCCCATTCTCCAGCATTGCACAGTTCCAAGAACTACGTCCTGTCTGCATCCACGCAATTGCTCCTTCTCACTATCTGCCTCTCAACTGTCAAGACTCACCTTGAAATTCCTAGCATGCCTTTCGATACTCCTTGCCACTCCAAGATGGCCACCAGACCTGCGCAGTACCACCGCCACGGTGGTTCAGTGCTCTAGTCTCCTTCCTAATGAACAGGTCATAACCAGCTAGCGTCCCCACTTCGATTACTATCCCAGGGACGTGGAGAAGAATAGGTGCAGACATTCTGTCTGCATGCCAAAACTGCAAGTACCATGGAAGTCTGCCTCTACGGCCTGCCAACTTCTCTTTTCTACCCAGTTTTTCCTGTGACCACACAGCATTGACTCCTGCTGCTTTAAATTTGTCTGGACATGCTTTAACGTGGCACCTTCGTGCCACTTGATATCTAAAATAAACCGGAATATGGTATGCGCCATGACCCATGTCAAGTGGACTGTTTTTCAAAAACCCTATAGTTAGTACTATATAGTTAATACTATACGTGATGACACCACACGTTTGTTTTGCGAGCACCGTGTCAGGGGTATAGTGCATATGGGTTTTTCTGTCAAATAGCTTACTATGTTTATGTTTCAGTTGCCATGGGCACATTGAGGCACGAGAAACCATGGGCATTCTTACATGTTATTTATGTCTGTATGTAATGTTTAGTTTACGATGTGTCTCAAATTCATGAAGATGGTTATTCCCTCACACAACTCTGATATGGGTATTATGTTCTGTGACAGCAAGCTGTTTTGTGGCATATAAAGTGCTACACATGCAACCTAAGCGCTGCCCCGGCCAGCACTGGGGAAGCCACGACATAACCTCAAAATGATGTGACTATATAAATTTACAAGGCCATGCCTTGGATACATATCCCTGTTACAAATGGCTGTTAAGTATACTGACCATGTGTACTGGCGTCGCAGTGACAACGTCTCCTCAGGACATCACTGTGTTGGCTCTACCTTTGGCGCCCCCACAGCAGTACTTGCTTTGTGTTACCAGGTTTTATGCAAGTCTGCACCTTTTACATGCCTTTTTTTTAAACTTCTTTTTCATCATGCTATATGGTTGGGGTACCAAGCTAGGACACTACTGGTGGATGACGCTCTGCTCTACCATGGTTTTTAATCATCTCTTTTCTTTCATGATGGTTTCTTCTCCCTACAGGTCAGACCCGGAACAACACACACACACACACACAAGGTAGCACCGAGAGGCACCAACTTTGTATTGGGGAGTTTGACCACTATGTTTTCTGTCCTGATGAAGTGCCACGGATCCCGATGACCAGAATGTGTGCAAAACATGTCGACACTTGTGAAGGGGTGACTGGAATCTGGTCCCTCCCTCGAGGTGATAGGATACTTCCCCTATGAAGTCTCAACACTCAGACTACCAGGGTTCCTTTAAAACCCTGAGGTAGCACTCACTTGCCATATTTTTTTGTATTTTTTTATCACTGGATGAGCAATCCCCTCAAAGTATAGTGCAGGATCTTCCTTGCCAGTTTTAACCTTTATTCACAGCTCACCACTTCATATCACAAATCACCTCACTTGCACTCATCACAAGGCAGCCTCTATAAAGATCTTTGCCAAAGTGACCCTTTGCAGGGCCAGCCCAACAAAGAGCACTGCCCTATGATGGATGACATCCTCCAGGGGATGTTGGAGGGCAACTTAAAAGAGTCCTGCTGACTGTATCCATCCATTACTCTGGTCCAGGCACACTCCACCACTTGGGAGACCCTGCCTCTCCCTTTTTCTTAGGAACATTAGCCCTTTGTTGATTTTTTTTTTATACCAAACATGACCAGGTTCGAGTTAGCCATTATGTAGCTGAACATCTCAACTTGCCAGTGTCCACTACTCATCTTTAAAATGGCTACCTGAGCTTACAAAGCCCTGAGAATGGAGTCTGGGGTTTGTAGGGGTGCCTCCCCTCATGCAGTGGTACCCACACACTTAGAACCATGCACCCTGACCTTGTCTGAAGGGCCTACCCTAGGGGTGACTCCTAGGCTAAAAGTACAGTGACCAGGATAAAACGGAAACCTTCTACCTAAAGTGAAAAATACAAGCTCCATTTCATGTAAACTGCGATGGCAGCTCTGCAGACAGTTTGCATGGGCTTCCATGGGTGGCATACATGCTGGAACCCCTGGCTTACCATGCCCTGGGTACTTCAGTACCATATACTAGGGACTTACTGTGGTACCCTTGTATGCCAATTGTGGGGTGTAGAAAGTACTTAACAGCAAATTTAGAGGAGAGCACATTGCCACTGGGCTCCTGTTTCGCACATTTACACCAGGCAAAAAGTAGGGGTATCTATGCCAGAAATATGCTACACTCCTATAACAAACATTCTACATTGGTGGATTTTTGCTGTATAGTCTTTTTCTGTCAGGACCTAAATATATAGATGGGGGCTCCGTTCTTACCAAAGGAGGCAAGAGTGTACCACTGTGTGGGCGTGATCAATGTCACACTCCACAATTGGATGGCTTCTAGATTCAAGCCTGTAAAAGAAAATATGGGGAGAGATAAAAATATAACAACAAACCGTAGTTGTGACGAAGTACTGTACACAATACATGCACTGTTTCAGTTTTTTGTGAGTGACTACTCATGTGACATGTGCCACTCTACTTATGTACATGATTACAGAGATGCAAAGCTGAGAGCACATGTCTCACTGTTCTTACCCCATGTACCAAAGCTACTGGCTCCATGGGAGGAGAGGAGGGGAAACTCCTGTTGTCAGACCCTGTAGTAAAAAACACATAGATCACAGCTGGCATGAAAATTGTGGTCTTTGACAAGTACAAAACTCACAAAACATTCATCCACAATTGCGCCTGGGGTGGTAAAATGACCCCAAGATACTATAATTCTTTCAGCCATCATTCAAACCCTTACTGCCTCAAGGTGAGTTTCCTGCGTGGTTCCTAGGCGACTGCTTCCATTCCTCCCTTATGTAGGAATGGGTAGAGAGCCGTTGTGCTTTTATAGTACACTCACTTAAGTTAAT
Source organism: Triturus cristatus (assembly GCF_964204655.1). NCBI lineage: Eukaryota > Metazoa > Chordata > Amphibia > Caudata > Salamandridae > Triturus > Triturus cristatus. The sequence goes on from NC_140590.1 coordinate 216,405,197, forward strand.
TGGGTTTAAGTGGTGCAATCAGGTGCGTGGTTGATCACGCCCACACTGTGGTACACTCTTCCCTCCTTTGGTAAGAACTGAGCCCCCATCTATATATTTAGCTCCTGATGAATGCCCTGGACCCTCCTGGGCCAAGACGGCAGAAACATGTCGACCTGTCACTTGACGGTTAGGGGACACTAATTCCCCCACATACTGTCACCTGATTTTAATATCATATAGTTACCTTTCACATTAAGAAAACACAACGAGGATAACTATAACGATTTTTAATCACACTCACTTATAGACGGGCCCTCACTTAGTTTAGAAGTGCATCCCTGTCGTCAGGTGTATGCCCGCCCTCTATCAAACCAAGGTTTTAGAGGGCAAGGACTGGTCAATGATGAAGCATGACACCAGGTGGTGTGTGAGATCAGTCTGATACTTTTTGTGAGATGTCTTCACTCACAATATAACCCAAACCTCATAGTGGTCACCACTTTAGGAGCATCTCTTCTGTGGTTAACATTCATTGTTGGAGGCTGCTAGCTCCTAAAACCCCGTGCCTCTTGTTCCCTCTTCCACACAGTGTGGAGCTCATGTGTTTTTGATATGGTACATGCTTCCTGTTTTAAAGATATTAAGCGTTTGAAATCCTACGGAAGGGTTTATTAGGTAGGAACTTTTTGAAAACTGTGTTAGTATTTTCAAGAAAGTCCAAATCGAAATATTTAAATCTAATAAACGTTAACATCATTTATAATGCATCCTTCTTTCTCTATTTTTTCCTACTCAGGTACCTGTCCACCTAACATGCATTTCACGGAGTGTGGCTCTGGATGCCCGAAGTTTTGCTCGGATGGGACAGGCAAGCATCCCTCTCCACAAGTCTGCACACTGCCTTGTGTGAGCGGCTGCGTTTGTGACGAAGGCTACATCTACGAAAGTATGGCTTCCAAACACTGCATCCCTTCTAGTGACTGCGAGCAAACCTGCCCAGCCAAGTCAGAATACGTGGAGTGTGGCACAGCGTGTCCTCTCACCTGTGACAATTACCGGAGCCCACCTGCTATGTGCACAATGCAATGTGTGCCGGGGTGTGCTTGTAAAACTGGGTACATCTTAGAAAGTGCAACCTCTAAAAACTGCATTCGTCCGAGTGAATGTAAAATGACGACATGCCAGGACCACGCCCACTATAATGAGTGTGGCACTTCCTGTCCCCTCACCTGTGACAATTGTGAAGAACTTGTAGCGTGCACGCTCCAGTGTGTGGCAGGTTGCTTCTGTGATGAAGGGTATGTGTTGGAGAGTGCAGCATCCAAGCGCTGCATTCCAAAGAGTGACTGCAAAAAGCACTGTGGAGGCAATTCAAGCTTTTCGGAGTGTGGTACTGCCTGTCCCCTGACATGCGAGAACTATGACCACCCACCTGTATGCACAAGAGAGTGTGTGGTCGGTTGCGTCTGTAACGAAGGGTATGTGCTTGAAAATGCCACTTCCAGCCGCTGTATTCCCCAGAGTGAATGTAAGAAGACCTGCGGAAGCAACTCCAGCTACACAGACTGTGGCACTGCCTGTCCTCTTACCTGTGATAATTATGACAACCCCCCTCAAGTGTGTACTGCCCAGTGCGTTGCGGGTTGCTTTTGCGATGAAGGGTATGTGTTTGAAAGTGAAACTTGCAAGCGCTGCGTTCCACAGAGTGACTGTAAAAATACCTGTGTAGGCAACTCCAATTACACCGACTGCGGTACAGCCTGTCCCCTCACCTGTGCTAATTACAAGAATCCCCTTCAGGCATGCACGCTGCAGTGTGTCCCAGGGTGCTTCTGCAATGAAGGCTTTGTGCTCGAAAGTGCAGCTTCCAAGTGCTGTATCCCACAGAGTGACTGCAAAGACGCATGTCCGGACAATTCACGATACACAGAGTGTGGTACAGCCTGTCCTCTGACCTGTGATAATTACCACAACCCTCCTCTAGTGTGCACAAAGCAGTGTGTCCGGGGATGCTTCTGTGAGGAGGGCTATGTGTTTGAAAGTGCCGTCTCCAAACGCTGCATTCAGCCAACAGACTGTGAGAGAGTGTGCCCACACCATTCAAAATACACCGAGTGTGGCAGTGCCTGCCCCCTGACCTGTGACAATCACAAAAACCCTGTCCGGGCATGCACAGACCAGTGTGTCCGGGGATGCTTCTGTGAGGGAGGATATGTGTTTGAAAGTGCCGTCTCCAAACGCTGCATTCCGCCAACAGACTGTGGGAGAGTGTGCCCACACCATTCAAAATACACAGTGTGTGGCAGTGCCTGCCCCCTGACCTGTGACAGTCATGAAAACCCTGTCCGGGCATGCACAGACCAGTGTGTGGCAGGATGCTTCTGTGAGGAGGGGTATGTGTTTGAAAGTGCCACCTCCAAGCGCTGCATTCCTCGGAGGCAGTGTAAAAGGGCCTGTGGGCCCAACTCAAGGTACACAACCTGTGGTACAGCCTGTCCTCTCACGTGTGACAATTATGAGAGCCCTCCTCAAATATGCACATATCAGTGTGTGGCAGGATGCTTCTGTGAGGAGGGCTATGTGTTTGAAAGTACAGCCTCCAAACGCTGCATTCAGCCAACAGACTGTAAGAAAGTGTGCCCGCACCATTCAAAATACACCGAGTGTGGCAGTGCCTGCCCCATGACCTGTGACAATCACAAAAACCCTGTCCGGGCATGCACAGACCAGTGTGTCCGGGGATGCTTCTGTGAGGAAGGATATGTGTTTGAAAGTGCCACCTCCAAAAGCTGCATTCAGCCAACAGACTGTGAGAGAGTGTGCCCGCACCATTCAAAATACACAGAGTGTGGCAGTGCCTGCCCCATGACCTGTGACAATCATGAAAGCCCTGTCCGGGCATGCACAGACCAGTGTGTGGCAGGATGCTTCTGTGAGGAGGGGTATGTGTTTGAAAGTGCCACCTCCAAGCGCTGCATTCCTCGGAGGCAGTGTAAAAGGGCCTGTGGGCCCAACTCAAGGTTCAAAACCTGTGGTACAGCCTGTCCTCTCACGTGTGACAATTATGAGAACCCTCCTCAAATATGCACATATCAGTGTGTGGCAGGATGCTTCTGTGAGGAGGGCTATGTGTTTGAAAGTGCCGCCTCCAAACGCTGCATTCAGCCAACAGACTGTAAGAAAGTGTGCCCGCACCATTCAAAATACACCGAGTGTGGCAGTGCCTGCCCCATGACCTGTGACAATCACAAAAACCCTGTCCGGGCATGCACAGACCAGTGTGTCCGGGGATGCTTCTGTGAGGAAGGATATGTGTTTGAAAGTGCCATCTCCAAACGCTGCATTCAGGCAACAGACTGTGAGAGAGTGTGCCCACACCATTCAAAATACACCGAGTGTGGCAGTGCCTGCCCCATGACCTGTGACAATCATGAAAGCCCTGTCCGGGCATGCACAGACCAGTGTGTGGCAGGATGCTTCTGTGAGGAGGGGTATGTGTTTGAAAATGATGCTTCACATCGGTGTGTCAAGCGAAGTTCCTGTAAACCCCGCTGTAGTGCCAATGCCCACTACCAGCAGTGTGGAACAGCCTGTCCAAAGACCTGTGCCGATGTTACTCACCCAGTGCCCCGTCCATGCCCACTTCACTGCACGAGCGGATGCTTCTGCGATGAGGGTTATGTGCTGGAGAATGCTGCATCTAACCTTTGTGTGAAGGAAAGCCACTGTAAGAGCTGTGATGCCAACAGCTACTACAGCACGTGTGCCACTGCGTGCCCCCTGAACTGCCAGAACCTCAGCAACCCCCCTCAAATATGCCCCCTCATCTGCCTGGAAGGGTGCATCTGCAACAAAGGCTATGTCTTCCAGTCTGGCCAGTCCGGCCCGTGTGTGCCCGCGGGAGACTGCCCGGCTGGCACCGAGGAATAGTGCAAAGTGTGACGCCTGCTGGCCTCAAACGCACACAGGGGCCCCTGAGACTGCCAGGAACTGCCAGGGAGGCGCTGGCTGGGCAGTGGAGTTAACGGCATCAAGAGCGCATGATCAGCGCGGGCATAGCCTGGTTTTTATTATCCTGGGGGCCACTTTTATAAGAATAGTTTATTACTGATGGTTTGTTTTGTGGAGGGAATCAATACCTTACTTTGTTAGTTGCCATTCCAGCACGGCCTTGAATCTGGAAATTGAACATTAAATTATATGCGAGAGGTAATTTTCTTCAATTATATCAATACCAATTTTTTTTGTAAAGCTAATTGATTTTTTTTAATATTGATCGAACAGCTTATTCTCCAATAGTAGAGGGCACACAGTACACGTGGCTCCTCGCTTTACCCATTGTTGAACCTACAGTGTCTACCTTGCCCATCAACTGGTTGGTGTCAGGGATTCCCTCAGGGCCATCACAGGCCTTGGTTTCCAAAATCTCATTCTAACCTGAAGTCTCTTGACCACCCTCCCAAGTCTTAGAGCGTTTCTCGGACAGCCCTTTCCATCCTACTCCATGTTTCGAGGTTAGCCCCTCCGGGCCGGTTATGTCCCTTTTGGAAATGCTTACTTGTCCCATAGTCTTGATGTGGCCCTTCGAGGACTGATACCAGTGGATCACCATAACCTGCTTTGTTCTGTTTTATCATAAATCCCCTTGATTTGGAGTTTGATTTTCAGGGTTAGTTCCATCATTTGTATCTTTCAACCCATTACCCCAGGTTACGCCATTTATGATATAAACTGTATGTATTGTATCAAGATGTGTTTCTCGAACCTAACTAATTTAAATCTAATCTAGCACCAATCCCTACTCCTGGGCGCAGTTTCTTCTTCCAGGAGCTTTGGTAATATATACAGCACAACCGATACCTGCCACCTACACATGATGCACTGCCATTGACCCAATATTAGGGAATCTTTCTAAACAATCTCTTTTGTAAACTTTAAACCCCCTGAGATTGGGCAACATGACAAAGGAGGTAGCATGCCTTTCACATTAAGCACACTTTCTTTCAAATGATCCCTCATTTTAATTAGTTTATGGAGTACTATTCTCACTGATTTGAAGACTGAAGACTTTAATCGTTTTAACACTTCACTTTGGAACAGTTTATTGTAATGCAACTGAAAGTTTTGTTTCAGTGTGACTTGGCTTTATTCTTCCTGAGTATGTTGGGACAGAAAAAACACCAGTGTGAATGCGATAGAAGAATAGTGTTGAGTGGTATTGGCTGCTCCATTAGTGGATGAACTGATTAAAATGTGTATTCCCCCCAGCGCCATGGAATGCCAGACTCTACCCAGCCCAGTGTGGGAGGCGGCAGCGGTCTTCCAAGGACCCGCTAGCACAGCGGGAGCCGCCTCCTCTCTCCTGGTGGAGTCTCCAGTGCTTTTGTCTGTGTGTACCTTTGTTAATCTGCTTGTTTTTAGACTTGGCCAGTCCTGTCGGGGTGGGGTGCACTCTTACGTGACACCCCTAAACCATCCGAACATATAGAGGAAAAAAAAGAATGGGTTAAACGCTGCCCTGGTGTGTACCCCTAAATGTTAACAAGGTGCAGATAAATGGTCTGCTTCACAGATATCAATACATCCAACCCTGAACATTCTCATCTGGGACCAGGCTCACCTTGAGTGTCTAAATATATATATTTAGGGAGGGTATATTTTTGTCCTACTTTCCTTCTTGCCTGGGAGCTGTTGCACGTCAATTAAGGGTCAAACCATGCAGCCAAGATGCGTTTGTTCAGTTTCAGTGTTGTATTGTAATACACAAAAGTGACAAATGTATGAATTAGTCTGTACATTTTAATTTCAACGTATTCATGTAATTTGAAGAAGAAACAACAGTCCAATATTCTTGCTTGCTTGTACATCCTTCTAACTTCTCTGACGTTGTTGCCTTATATCTAAAATGTTAATCATTTCCAGGATGAGGACACCCTAAACCGACGCTCCCTTCCAGTTCAGTGCTCCAATCTGTTTTTTAATGAATATTTGCTGGAATAAATATACTTTAAATCATTCATTCTATGTTCAAGTGGTTTTTAATATCTTTTTTATTATCCATTTTGTGGGGTTCAAATGTGAAACTGTCATCGCCCAGTCACGTGATGCACCCTTGAAATGATCTTTTAAACATCTAGCAGTAAATGACCCACCAAATCCTTAAACCCTTGGATCTGAACAACTCAACCTCCATTACAGTTGACTTCGGTATTACTAAAAAAACAAACGCAGTGAAACAAACCAATTCACTCAAACACGTAACATTCATCATATAGCAATTTATATCACAATCAATCAATCAGGTACTTGTAAAGCGCGCTACATACCCGTGAGGGTCTCAAGGCACTGAGGGGGGTGGGGGGTGAGGGTGCCGCTACTGCTCACAGACTAAGGAGAGATTGAACTGACCAAGACAGTAAAGTTTAGGCTCCAATACAACTTCTAAAGAGTGAGGAACCAAACTGAGGCAAAAAAAATATTTCTCATAATAACGATTAATATTCTTGGCCTAGGCGTTCCTGCGTATCTTTTTCCCCCAAGAGCTCAGCATTAGCTCTGGGTACCGACGGACAGAGCGGGCCTTTTTTCCTGAGCTGTTGCCAGGTGAGGTGAAGTCCGGTCCTCGTGAATCACGGGTGCCACCAGCATCCGGAGATTTGTGGAGGATTTTTACGCCTGTAACTCAGGTTACCAGGTTGTATTCATTCCAACCGTGGTTTAATATTGGTCTTTTGTTTTGACACCTTATTCTTGTTCACAAACGCAGTTGAAATAGTATATTGGTTCTGAAGAAGGCCTTGGATTATCTAACGTCCAGTTGGCTGAAACATGTAGACCCGATCATTCCGGCAGTTATTTTGTTAAAACTGCTCTTGCACTGTTTTTAGTTTGGATGTCAGAAGATATTCATTAAAATATTTTCTGTTTTGGTATTCAATTTTAAACTTCACTTATCACCATTTATTTTTTGCACTGCACCCTTCACTCTGCAACTCTAGCTCATCATTCTGGACAGGCATTGTAGAGCTCCCTTTATCATATTATAATTGAAAATATCCGCGAGCCCCCTTCTGATCTACAGAAGGTTGTAGCCCTTGGTTACCTCAATGTGTAACCAAGATGAGATCCCAGATGATGAAGCATGTCACCTAGGTGAGTGATGGGAATCCGTCCTCCTTTTAGGATTTTCCCTGAGTTTCCATATGTTGTTTCCTTCCCAATCATTTGTCTATGAGATCATTGCTACTCAATATAAAGCTTCCGTGAGGCTACCAGGGGCTTGTAGACCCGTGGATTTTTTTTCTAGTGTTATATATGCTATATATGGGGAATATGTTCATGCTTGGTCTTTAAACATTCCCTTAAGACTCCCCTCTCCCATTAGTTTTGAAAACAAAATCTTTTTTCCCCCCTCACAGGCTACTGCCCTGGTCCTTAGCTTGTCAATTGCTCATCAGTGCAGTCTTTCCTGCCCTGCTCGTTATTTTTTAGGTTTTTTTGTTAGGGCCGTACGGCTGCAAAGTGTGCTGCCATACCATTTGCTTCTTTGTGACTCATCCTACGCACTTTATTTTTTATTTTCACTCTACCAATTTTAAATAGCTATCCTACACGTTAGAACGTCACAACGCAAACACATGCATGCTTCGCAGCACACATGCATTGTGATGCTCTCACAGCCTTGGGACACTAATGCAAAGGAGCAAAGCCGAGATAGGCTCTTCCCCTTTCAAAGGCGTGACCAAAGATGGTTCTTTCTCTCTCTTTTTTCCTGTCCATTTAACTCAAAATTTTCGCCTCCTCAAACCAGGTAACCAATTTCTGTAAATTTCCACATATTCCTTGGGGTCTTATGAAACTTCTGAAATAGTTTACGATTTGGTTTTTATTTTATGATGTTTGAGTTGCATAATGATATTTTGTTCTGGCACGAATGAATTTTTGTAATACTTGGATGTTAATGGCTTTACATTTATGTGGAATTTGTTTACAAAAGAAAAATCTAAATACACAATGCAAAGCTATAAATAATATGTATTAATATAGAAATACAAATTCAATTCTTAAATAGAAAAGGGGTTCTGGTGTAGACCTGTGTATATATAGTTTTGGAGCACGCTAGATGATTTTGCACTATTTTGAATATATATTTCTAAGATAGTTTGAATAAGATGTCATTTCTCAGTTTAAATGCCTGCTCTGTGGAAGTGAGATAATCATTCATTTGAGGGGGTGCACCACAAATTTACTAATCCACTGCCTTGCTAAATTACAACAAAGAATTCATGAGAACTCTGCCCAGCCCCCAACAGCTATGTCACAAAAAGTAGGCTTTACCTAAAAAAAAATCAAAGTACACAAACATCCATAAACCTATTTAGAAAAATAAAATGCAAAATTACCCACAGTGATAAAATGGGAGAGATAATCTGAGATTGGAACTGTTAGAAATGGTGTTCCTGCCGGGTGTTTGGGGCGTGGTCAAGCAATCATTATCTTATTCAAGGTAAGGCACCAGTAATCCCCACATTGACCTGTGCTTACCCTCTGGTTGCTTGACACAGAGCAGTCACACTTAACTAGAAGGCAATGTGTAAAGTATTTGCAACACTTTAAAGAATAAAAAGAACACCACACACACAGTTCCCACACCGGTTTGGAAAATACATTATTTCAATAAATAAAACAAGACCAAAACAACAAAAATCCTTTAACTAGAACTAGAACTTGAGTTATGAGTTTTTAAAGAATAAACTGTAAAATAGTGCTTAGAAGGAATAAGCACTTACTTGGGATATCTGGTCGCGAAGAACTGAGACAAACTCAAGTGATCAGACTGACCACGATGGAGCGCGGGTCCGAAACAGGGACCCAGTGTGATTCACTGAGCAAAAGTACCTTAATCCTGGATAGGCCGCAGTCGAGGAAGCGTGGTGCAGAGGAAGCTATTTGTTGGTGCCGATCCATGCAGTGGAAGCTCTGTGCTGTTTCTGATCGGTGCAGCACTGACTATTCATCCGCTCCGATGAGCAGGGTCCTTTGATGCGGAGTAGTCATTGAGGCTGCTGTCGACGGAGATATAAGGACGTGGGTGTCCTCTCCATGCAGCAGCGACAATGTCATTGTCAATCCACCCAGCTGAAGAGGTGCGCCGGTTCTGATGCATGCAACAGGAATGATACATTGGTTCAACAGAGGATACATACATTCTGCTGAAACCAGTACCTTATGCCCACTACCAAGGGTCCAGGACTGGGATGGCACCACTTGGCAGGGCAGAGTCACATATGGCAGAATCCAGGTGCAGAAGATGGGTGATTGGAAGTCTTTCATGACCCCGAGACTTCGGAACAGGAGGCCAGCCAGCTAGCCTTTGGAATCACTCCGGGTTCTTAGTTCAAGTGATGCAGGTCCAGTCCTTCTCACCCAGGCAAGAGGTCAGCAGGCTAGCACAGCAAAGCAGGAGTCCAGCAGAGCAGCCGGCCAGCTGAGCGGCAGTCCTGTCAGCAGCTCACAAGTTCTTCTCCCTGGCAGAGTATCCACAAGTCCAGGTAAGTGTACTGAATATTAGTGTCTGAGGTCCGGTACTTATACCCAGTGGTGCCTTTGAAGTGGAGGAGACTTCAAAGACAAGCATTTAAGTGCACAGATGCCCAACCCCGCCAGCGCTAGATCCAGACCAACAATTGTTCTGAGCGCCTAACCACCACCTGGGCCTTTACTTACAGAAATGAGGAACCGTCCCTCTGCCTGATCTAAGAACGTGCATTTTCTCCACCAGAAGCTGAAACTGCCTACACGAGCTCCACTCATAAAAGGTTTGTAACACAGCATCCCTTAACCGGCACATTGCCCCTTTATTGACCACCTCTTACTTTCATTCCCAACTGTCACATTCCAAGATAAGTGACTGTTGCTTACCACTTGTGCACCCTCCCACCTCTCAGAGGAACTAATGTCTAAATAGCGGGCAGCTTTGCATACCTCGTAAACAATACAGTCCAGCAGAAATGAACTGCTGCTGGAGACTTAAGACAGCACAAAGAATAATTTTTAAAATAGGATTGCGAACTGTGTCTAGCTACACAATTGAGCTAGATATATGGTAAATATGAACATGAAGTTAGAATAACGTTCTAAGATTCTAGTGGCTGAAACTGTAAGATTAAACATCTTAAAAATGGACCTCACCAATGAATAGCCAATAGGTCCAACTTTGGCAATCCAAGCAATAGTTCTAACTTTTTTTTTTCTGCACACATTTGCAATCGGTTACACACGTGTAAAAGTAATAATGAAATAAGAGCTGTGGTGCAAACATGCAGTACATTTTTTTTTCTTTTTTCTTTTCAAAAGGTTAAAAATTGCCCATAACAAAAATAAATAAAACAGGAAATTAAATGGATTGACCTGTCAGCCAGGGCAAATAAGTTCTCTTTTTTTGAGAGAGAGGTATACAAGCCATAAACCATCACTTACACTGAAGAGAACCAATGTCTGACTTTTGCCCCATGCTATAAGACGTGGTGAAAGCAAAATGTGAATGACACTTGAACAGGCTACTGAGTAAAGAGAGATGACCAAAACGCTAAATAAAGATTTTTTTGGACAACACGAGGTTGCAGTCTCTAGGCCAGATTTATTAAAAAAAACTATATGTTGATTATAATGTGGCAGCTGGAGGGACAAGTCCTGGATTGGGTGGATTAGGGAAATTCTACACAAAGGTTTCAGGGGGTCAATGTGGTAGTAGAGGTCGCTGTAACTGCTTTTGGCTATGGTGGAGATTTGTTGATGCATATTTTTGATGAGCTAGGTGTAAAAGGGAACCTGTTAAACAATGTTGTTAAAAAGAATGTGGCAGCCCTATCCTAGTTATAACAATGAATTTGAAATCTGTAATCCGCACCTTCACACTGAAGTGACCCATTCAGTTGATTTTGCACATTTAGTTGTCACGATACTATCATGCAGTAGAAACAAAACATTGTTGTACTCACTGACATGGGGTCTCTGGTTGGCTTGGGTATGCACTGAAGCCAGGGAGAACTCACCACTCTAGTCAGGGTAAAGGAGTTACACACACAAGATAAACCCTGCTCACCCCCTTGGTAGCTTGGCAGAGCAGTCAATCTTATCCCAGAGGCAATGTGTACATCGTTGGCACAACACACATACACCAGTGACACATTAGGCACACCACAAAAGTTACTCCACAAAAAGCTATATACAAATATCCTTTGTATTCTACATAAAACACAGACCACAATCCCATAAATCAGTTATTTTGCCAACTAGGTAATTGTCATTACAGTATATTTAGTGCAATAAAGCAAATTTTCATAACTTGCACAGGTCATCAATCACATTAGATGACCATTACTTGGTCAGCATAGGTAAAACACATTCGATCACCACAAATGTGTTGCCTGAGCAAGTATTCCTAGTAATGCAGTGTGAACATGCCTAAACTGAACTTGCAGCAAAGTTCGATTTCATAAAGCTACTTCCCGTGCACATAATACAAAGTTCCTGCAATAGGCTGCCTTATTTTCTTCTGCAGTAGAAAATGGAGTGACAGTTGCCACCAGGATCGGGAAATGTGAGTCACCGGGGAAGAGCACTTGATCACCCCACTTCTCCTCAGTCCCCCCCCCCCCCCGTAGTAAGTGAATGCGCGGCTGCCCACGCTCACGCGGCGCAGCGGTTAGTGTTTTCCAAGAAAAGTTGACATTTCTGCTGTGCTGGTTGTGGGCTGCCAGCCTGGTTTGTGAAGAGCGTGACTGTACTTTTGAGCAATGAGGCCAAGCAGGACCTCTGTAGAGGATTGCTCTGTTGTGTTTATGTCCTTGCTGCTACATGACCTCGTTGGATTCCAGCCTTTGCATTCTGTAACCATGGAATCCAGTGAGATCAGATCAAGGCAGATCAAGGCTGGAAGAGGAGTGTTCAAACTGTCCTCCTCGACATACTGCTGGGTTCTTACAATAAACCCTACATCTACAAGTTGCGGTTTGGATCTTCATTTACCTAACATTGATGACGAGGATGGGATTCGACCCCACGCGTCGACATACTGCTGGGTTCTTACAATAAACCCTACATCTACAAGTTGCGGTTTGGATCTTTATTTACGTAACATGCTCCCCACTCGGCTGACTGGCCTTGGTTCCAAAGAAAGAGGCCTGTGTCAGCCTGGCACAGAGGAAGCAGGCCACTCCCATCTCACCCATGAGGCTCCATGCTGGGCGTGGCTGGGGTGGTGGCTGCTTCTCCTACTGGCGGCTCCCGTTGCCAGGCATTGACTGGAGCTTCAAAGAATGCTGACTTCAGATGGTGAGCAGCTGGGCGAGGGTGCAAAAGGCCGTCCCCTCTGGGAGCTTTCCAATGCAGCTTGGCTGCACCTCATGCCCTGATCCCAGCTGTGAAGGTGGCTAAATCGGCCCAGAAATCATGCCGCATAGTTGCCCAAAGGACTTGGGGAGGTTTCCCCACCCGGGATCTCCTGGCAACTGAGTGCTTAACATGCTTACTTTTCACCATAAAATGAAGCACTCCCCATACAATGCTTGGCCCAGAAATAGGGCAAATGAAGCGCTCACCCTCACCATGCGCTGCTTGTGGTTGTACAACCACAATGAAAAATGAAGCGTCTACCCTGCGCTTCCTTCTGGGCAACACAGGTGAAGAATATGGTGCTCACCGTGTGCTGTTTGGCTAATTGGGAAAAGAACAGTCCAGTCCTTTCTCTGCTTCAGGCAGGAGCAACCACTGCAGGCCGTTCAACTCCACAAAAGCAGGGGCAGCGCTCCTCACACAGCTTCTTTAGCTCTCCTTCCAGGCAGGTTAGTTTCTCCTTGGATATATCATGAAGTCGTTTATCTCCCTGAGACTTTGAGCAGGAGGCAAGCCCACACAAGCCCTTGGAGATTCTTCACAAGCAGCATACCACAGCAGGACAAACATAGTCAGTTCTTTTTCTCTACCACATACAGAAGCAGCAACTGCAGACCAACCCACCTCTTTCAGAAAAGGCAGTGCTCCTCACAGTCCTTCCTCTGTTGTTGACAGGGTCCTCTTGTTTTTTGGAGTAAGTTAAAGTCTTGGGGTGTTAGGTCCAATACCTATACCCCATTTTGTCATTGTTCTGTTTGTGGCAAGGGTCTCTGAGCCCAGTCCAAAACCAATGCTGTCCTCCCTGTTCCAGCATTACCACAGGGGGGTGGAGACAGCATTGTGCAAAGAAGACACAGCCTATTCCGGTGCAAGCGAAACTCCTCCCACCACTCTAAATGCAGACAAGGTCTATTCAGCCCAGTGATGAGTCACCCAGGCAAGGCAGGGCACTCCTCAACCCCCCTTGTGACTGTCTAGAGTGAATGCACATCCTCAGCTCCTGTTACTCCAAAACCAGACGCTGAATATACAGTCAGAGTCACACAGAATGGTAAAGTAAGAAAATGCCCACTTTCTAAAAGTGGCATTTTCAAACACAATTAAAAGCTACCTTTACTAAAAGGTGGATTATTAGATTCTGAGTTCAGAAAGCCTAAACTCCATTCTCCTATCTTTTCCCAATTGAAAGTTACACATGTAAAATGTTGCAGTGAAGCCCCAACGACAATAGTGATAAACAAAATACACAGTATTTGACTATCAGGACATGTAACACACACCAGTACATGTCCTACATTTCACATACACTGCACCCTGCCCTTGTGGGTACCTTGGGCCTATATTAGGGTTTCCTTGCATGTAACAAACGAAAAGGCTGGAGCCTGGCAAGTGGGTGCACTTGCCAGGTAAACATGGCAGTGAACAACTGGGTGCACAGACACTACAGTGGTAGTGATTTGACACCTTCACAGGGCTAATCACGTGGGTGGCAACACCAGTGCTGCAAGTCCACGAGTAGAATTTGATCTACAGGCCCTGGCAAGCTCAGTGCACTTTACTGGGGACTTATAATATGCCAATCATGGATAATCAATCATATTCAACATTTTACACAGATGGCATATGCACTTTAGCACTTATCAGCAATAGTAAAGTGCCCAGAATCCTCAAACAACAAAAACCGTGTTGGAAAATAGAAGGCAAAAGGCAAACATTTTGGGGATAAACCTGCAAAAAGGGTCAGGTCCAACAGTGACCTATTCTGCATGAGTGGTGAGTTGTCACTAATTAATGACTAGACCCGTGAGTTAAAAGAGCTGAGCTGATGCAGGTAACTTTCTGCATTTGAAAATGTCTTTTCTAGTTTATTTTTTATCAATTTTTTTTATTATAACAAGAGACTATCTGTTCAGCTGAAGAAGTCTTTAGGCCAGACATTAAAAGAAAGCTATGAAAAGAATGAGCAGGAGTGCAAGATTGAGGACCGGTAGAGGATAGGCAAAGAGGGGAATAGAGTACTAGGCCATAATTAACTTGAGACCCAGCTACAATCAACATAGAGGGCTAGCAGAAATAAGCAGAGTAATAAAAATAGGGAGTTGCTGAGAAAGTGGGCAAAAAAAGTGCAAGACCGTGAAGGGGAAAGGGTAAATCGGGGACAGAGGAGACAAAATGAATGCTATAAATTGGGATTTTGATTGGCAGAGGTATTTATCCTGTCTTAGCAGGAACCACAATCCTAGTTGGGGGAAGTCACAACACAACCTACATTATCCTGTGCTCACCCTCTGGTAACTTGGCACACAGCAGTTAGGCATAACCCAAGTGGCGATGTGTAAAGTATTTGTGGAACATCATATACAATAACACAGTGAAAACACCACAAAAAGACTCTGTACTAGGTTACACAAATAGATTAGGATTTTGTAGATAAAAGCAGACCAAAACAAAAAAAATCCAATGTGTTGAAGAAGAGATTTGAACTTTTAAAGATTAAATGCAAAAATAGCACTTAGACGCAAGTAGCGCTTAAATAGTTAATTGGTTGCGGTGGACCGGGACAAAGGAGTGTGGGCCAGATACAGAACCCATGCATGGCCGACTGAGCCAAAGTACCTGATCCGGGTCACAACAGCTGTTGGACTTGGCCCTTTTTGCAGGGTCATCCCTGAACTTTTTGCCTTCCTCCTCTATTTCTTCTGACCTGTTGTTGGCAGTTTTATGACTCTGGGCACTTTACCACTGCTGACCAGTGCTAAAGTGCATATGCTCTCCCTATTGTAAATTGATGTATGAATTAGTGATTCCATGATTGGCTGGTTTGGTTTACCTGTCAGACACTAGTACAGTACACTATGTGTGCCCAGGGCTTGTAGATCAAATACTGCTGGTGGGCTTGCAGCACTGGTTGTGCCACCCACAGAAGCAGCCTGTAAAAGTGTGTCTAAGGCCTGCCATTGCAGAGCCTGCGTGCAGTCTTGCACTGCCATGCTGACTGGGCGAGTGCACCCACTTGCCCGTCCCTAAACCTTCCCTTTTCTTCATGTCAACCACCCCGATGGTTGGTCCAAGGGCAGGGTGCATTGTAAGTATAAGGTAGGACAAGCCCTAGTGTGTGTGGCATGTCCTAATAGTGAATTACAGCCATTTTCGTTTTTCACTATTGCAAGATTACCTGTTCTCCATAGGACAGACTGGGCAGTTTGATTATTACATCTTATAATCCAAACTGACTCGGGGAACATGGTAGAAATTCGAGTTTAGTATGCTTGAACTCAAAATGATAAAATACATCTTTTAGTGAAGTTGGTTTTAATATTCTGTGTTTGAAAATACCACTTTTAGAAAGTAGATATTTTCTTGTCTAACCATCCAAACCTGCCTCTGCTAGGTTGTGTATTCCTGGTCTGGAGTTTGAGTGACGGGGACTGGGGAAATTCCAGGAGACAGGGTGAGACAGCCAGGGCTGAATAGAGAGATCTCCATGCAAATGGGTGGGAGGAGTTGCACCTGGGACCTGAATAGGGCTGTGCCTTCCCTCCACAATGCCGGCTCCACCCCATGTGGAACATCTGATGAATCTGCCCTGCTCCATGAAAGGAAAGAAGGAATCATTTCAACAAAGTGCTCCAGGACTGACCAGAACTGGTTTGGACCAGGCAAAGGCCTCTCTGCCTTCAGAGAACAAAGAGAAGCTGAGTATAAATTTTGGGACCCAAACCCAAGAACTTTAAATCACTTTGGGAAACAAGAAGAAACCTCTGCTGAGGAGAGCAACAAAGAAGAAACTGAGGAGAGACTTACCCTGAACCTGGGGGATTGGCCTGCAGTGGTTGCCTACTGCCAAACTTGGCCCCTCCTCACCCGCTCTGACAGACCCCTTCGAACCTTGAATCCCTACTCCGCCCACGACCTCTCTGCCCTCTGCAATGCCTACCTTAACCATCCCCCTCCTAATGTCCCCTCCCCCACTCACTCCAATATCCCAGTTATCTTGGGGACTAGCAGAATCCCTGAGGCTCCGAGAGCCCCAAGACCCCCCCCCCCCAACTCACCAGCATTCAACTTCTCCCCGCCCCCAATACAAACCCTAAACCCCTTTCCTGCATGCTCGTTAATTGCCGCTCGGCTGTCCGACATGCGACCAAAATCTCTGAAACCATCCTCAACGAGGATGCTGACATTGCCTTTCTTACTGAAACCTGGCTCAAAGACCACTCTACACCCATCCTTGACCTTCTGGCCCCCCCAGCTAGTCTATTCTCAGAAAAGACAGACCTGAAAAAATAGGGGGAGGTTTAGTAATTATTTATAAAGAAGAACTTCAACTCTTCCCAATTTTTAACACTGACTACACAACCTTTGAATACCTAGGAGCCGAACTTAAAATAAAAAACTCCCCCCGAATACGACTCCATAACATATACCACCCTCCTGGTGAACCCCTTCCATTTGCCGAAGAACTATCCGACCTTCTTACTAAATCGTTACTCTCCAACTCCAATGATCTCTTCCTTGGAGATCTTAACCTCCACTGAAAAGAACCCAATGACCCTGCAACCATCCTTCTCAACATCCTTCTTGAGATTAGCGACCTCAAACAGCTCTGCCACTCCCCCACCCATGCCAAAGGAGCTACGCTAGACGCCATCATCTCCAACCATGATCTGACATCCTTATCCAACATCATCCCCATCGATTGGTCTGACCACCATCTTATTTTGTTCTCGATCTACCCTCCAGCCCCTCCCGCCCCTATACAAAATAATAAAACTACAACTGTGACCAGAAATCTTAGGCAAATCCCCCCCAGCACTCTGGAATATAAACTCCAATCCCAACTCAGTCTCACTTCCCCCTCCTCTAATGCTAACATACTCACTGAGCACTTTAACAAAACTGTCTCTGAGGTTCTAGACCAGGGGTTCTCACAAACTTTCTCTTGGGGGCCAAATTTACAGTGTGGTTTGTGGTCGAGGGCCGCACCTTGGGGGCGGGGTCATTGGGGGAGGGGGCAGGGCTAGAGCAACAAAAAAATACTGTGACCTTGAGGTGGAACACAGGTCCCTGCAGCGGATGCCTTCGTCCACTGAGCCACCAGACCCGGCATACACATATCTCTCTCTCTCCCTCTCTCTATCTCCCTCCCTCCCTCCTCCGTCTCCCTCCCTCCTCTGTCTCCCTCTGTCCTCCGTCTCCCTCCCTCCTGCGTCTCCCTCCCTCTCCCTCCGTCTCCATCCATCCTCCATCTCCCTCCCTCCTCCATCTCCCTCCCTCTTCCGTCTCCCTCCCTCTCTCCTTCTATCCGTCTCTCTCCCTCTCCGTCTCTCTCCGTCTCCCTCTCTCTCTGTCTCCCTGCCTCTCTGTCTCCCTCCCCCTCTCTCCCTCTCCCTCCCTCTCTCCCTCTCCTTCCCTCTCGGTGTCTCTCCTTCTCCCTCTGTCCTCCGTCTCCCTCCATCCTCCGTCTCCCTCCCTCTCCCTCCGTCCTCGGTCTCCCTCCCTCCTCCGCCTCCCTCCCTCCTCCTGTGGTAAATAAAATTCCTTTACCGGGACTTAATTTGATACAGAAACATAATAAAATAGCTCAGTAAAATAAGAGGCAGAATCCGTGGTATTAGAGGTTCGGAATGGGCTTTATTCCAATGATCGATTATAATCGGTTGCTCCAAGTTCCATCACCACGGGGGTTGAGGAAGTGAAGTACATACTTTATTGACAAGAAGTGACTTTTATAGTACATACATTACAATGAAGCGAATGCAGTAGGCGTAACAATTGATAAGGAAAATGACGATTCGTATGCGTAACCGAAAATGGGTGTAATAAGGAGTAAAAAGGAACATAATTGGTTATGATGTCACATATAGGTGGATCTATAAGATAATACTTGGCATAGATGCGCGCGCAGCAGCATGACGTGTAATTGACGTGCAACTAGGGGGTGAAGGGGACTTGACATTTAGCTCTACATGTGGAGACAAAAAGTCTGGGGGGTCAAGTCAACCTAATCCCAAATCATATCTAACATCCTATGTTTAAAGAACTATGTTATCCACAAAAGAAGGACTCTCGGACAGAATCTATTCTATACTGACTGTGCGTGCGTGTACAAGCGTCTAAGTGTCTACACTGAATGCGAGGGGGTAGGAATATTCCATGGTAACAGGGCTATGAATTACTTGCATGAGGACAGAGAAGCCGAGCCTTTGCTCAGTAGCTGGAAGAATGTTTACTTAAACTGCTAGACAGGAATGCATCGGCTAAGGAGTGAAGCAGATAATTCGAAGGTGAAATACAGTTCTTGGCAGAGAATAGGCTGATGTCAGGCTTCGTGAGCCGCGCAGAGAATGAGACAAAGTTCATGGTCACAGATGCAGGCTCAGACTTGAGTTTTCAGAGGCAGAAGGCAAGAGGAGTTTGATGACAGAATCAGGGCCTACTTGCCTAGACTGTAAAATGGCATAAGTGAACCATACAAAACCGGTGGCCTTTCATATTTAGGAATGGAATATCCGGCCTATTCATGGCGGATCTGACAGAGGACATGTTGACGGTGGACGCACATGTATTTGCGTCTTCATAACTGGAACTGGAGGGAACATACATGTACTTGTGACATGCACATAGAACCGTTGGGGTCCAAGATAGGGGACATAACTGACCAGAAAAATCCATATTTCCACATTCCCTCCCTGTCCCCTACTTGCCCGTTAAGAGATATCAATCTTCATCAATCCATTGATCTGTTCATATAGCATCATTTGTTCTTCTTTCTTCTTCCGTGACGAATGAAATCTTGGTGGTGGAATACACGATGTGGTACACAGACCACAAATCGCTGGTCCACATTGTAGACATAGACAGCAACTGAATAGTATGAGAAGGCCAATACCTAGGAAGGATAAAACTCTCCATCCCCAGGCTGATACCACACTCCAAAACCAACTGGACCAAGTCCAAGTGCCTGGGTTCTGGTGTATCTGGTTTACAATCTTATGAAGGCGAGTGATGGCTTTATATACTGATGGCGAATTTTCTGGTATGAATACGCAGCAGCTTGATCCGATGACCCTACAAGCTCCGCCCCTATCAGCTAGGATGACGTCAAGGACAAGACGATTTTGAAGCACAACAATCCGCATAGCAGACTGCTCTTCTGTTAAATTGCCTAAGGCGGAAATAGTCTCATTCACTACTGCTTCAAGGGTTCTAGTTAATCTACGTATCAGCTTACTATTTGTAACAGTACCTATATAGGGAAAGATGCCTTTATTAAAATCTACATACTTGTCCCATGCTGTCTCAGTATAATCGACAATTGGGAGATCTCTCCGCTCTCTATTGTGTACTAAATGAATATTTCTGTAATAATCAGGAGGAGCTAGGAAAACAGGTGGCAAAAGGAATGCAATGTAACAGGTACCATCCCAATCTAGAGGTAGACGCATATATGCAGTCTGACCACATATAAAGTAGGAGTGGCGAGAAGCTCTAAATGAAGATTTGCCTTGATCACTGAATTCTACTATAGTAGTGCATTTACTATGGCCCATATGTATGGAACCAACCTTTCTTACACATAATTCACCCTTTACTGGGAATACTGACATGGTGGGCAAAATTAGTTCGACTTCGGATTCGACATTCAGAATCATGAGATTAGGTGTAAAATTACCTAATCCATATACTTCATTTTCTAGATCAGTTCCTGTTCCTTTGGGGCGACCCTCCTTGTCAGGGTAGCAGACCTTGAGTAAAACTAGGTTCAGGTTTCCCCATACCCAATGATCTTGGTAAACTGCTGTGTCTGAGTCTATGGAATTGATTAAACTAAACCATGCTCCACAGAAGCCATTATGTGTAAATGGATGTGGAAAGAAAGGCAGGACTCCTTCATAATTCTGATAGGGAGGGAGCCGGCCACACACCCAACAATTAGTGGCATTACTAGTCTGATGGGAATGATGTAACATACTAATGAAAGTGTTATTGCGCAGCGCAAGTCTATAAGACAATTCATGCGGAGGTAAGTCACTAAAAGAATGTTCAGCAGTAACATTGTAAACGTTTCTGGCAATAGGGTAATATATGTACAACAATATACTTGCAGTAATTATTAAAAGACTCAAGAAAAACAAGATTAATAATGTCACTATGCAGTGGCTACGCAGTGATTTACAATACGCCTGTTGTTTCAACATTTTCCGGGTGTTTTCTCTACTCAGGTCCAAGGGATACATGTCAGAGACAATTCAACCGCTTCACCTTGGAGAGGACTTAAACAATCAAATTGCTCGACTGGTTGGGCCTAAGCTTTAGTTTATAGTGTTCAGAGTCACTCTGTTCAACAAAAGGAAGTTTTGAGTCAATGGGTGAAGACACACGAGGTGGGCTGTTTACATCTGCAGAAAGTCCATGAAATTTCTTGATATGACTTGTATGAATCCAGCCTTTCCTGCCTTCAATCTTCACGGCTGTTCTTGTGGTCAGCAGGACCAACTTGGGTGATTTCCACCTGGGCTCCAGTTGAGTCTTTCGGTCGAAATTCCTCACAAATACGAGGTCCCCCGGAACTACGTCATGGGGTTTCACCTCAGTGTTGTCGGGAAAAGCTGCAGCTACCTGTGAACGACAAGATTGTAGTGCAGACATCAAGGAAGCCAAGTAATCTGTCAGCATATTACAGTCAACATCAGTTATTTTGCGTGGTATAGGCGTCCCCCACATATTTGGTGGTCTGCCGAAGATCACCTCATACGGGGATAGCCCTGTTCGAGAGTGTGCTACCATTCTCATGTAAAAGAGTGCAACGGGTAACGCTACTACCCAGTCGACACCTTTCTCTCTGCATATTTTGGACAATCTGATTTTCAGTATCTGGTTATGTCTTTCTACGAGACCTGCTGCCTCGGGGTGTCGGACACAGTGGAATTTCCACTGATATCCTAACAGAAGTGAAACATGTTTCATTAATTCGGATGAGAACGGCTGGCCGTTATCTGAGTGAACAACACGTGGTAAACCGTATCGTGGGAAGAATTCTCGAACCAACTGTTTGGCAGTAGTCGGGGCAGTGTAATCTGAAACCGGGTATGCCTCTGTCCAACGGGACAGAGCGCAGACAACTACGAGAACATATTTGAATCCTCGACATCGTTCCATCTGGATATAGTCCATCTGGAGGGCTTCAAAAGGGTGATTAGGAGGATGAAATCCACCCTGTTCTACGGGAACGCTTTTTCCTGGGTTAAACTGACAACAGATCATACAGATACGGACCTTTTGTTTGGCTGCTGCTCGTAAATGTTTATTGAACCAAATGTGTTGAATGCTGTCTAGCATAGCTTTTTCTCCTAGATGTGCTGGACTATGTATAGTGTTAATTATAACTTGGACCATTGAATCAGGAAGGAACCACACAGACTTTTCCTTCATCATCCATCCTTGGTCCGTTTGGATCCCTCCTAATTCAGTCCATTTCTTTATTTCGTCTGGTGTAGCATGTGTCTGTATGTCAATTACGTCAAGAGTAGGATCTTTAACTGTCATACAATGTGTCGGTGTCGGGACTATTGTCTTTGACATGTCGGGGGTTTGAGTTTGAGCAGTCTGTTTAGCTGTTCTGTCGGCTAGATCATTGCCTTGAGAAATGATATCAGTAACCTTCGTATGAGCCTTACATTTCATAATTGATATTGCAGTGGGTAGATGTATTGCATCTAATAAGGCATGAATGAGGGGTCCGTGCTGAATGTGGGCACCGTGGGAAGTTAAATAACCTCTCTCTCGCCACAGCACGCCAAAGTCATGTACAACTCCGAATGCATAACGTGAATCAGTGTATATGTTGACTTTTTTATTCGTGGCTTGAATACAGGCTTGTGTCAGAGCGATGAGCTCTGCTGCTTGAGCTGACAAGGTATTTATACGATTAGTTTCAATGACTTCAGTGTCTGTTGTGACTGCATAAGCGGCCACTAACTCTCCTGTACTTGTTCTCATACATGAACCATCTACATACAACGTCAGATCTGGATCTGACAATGGGACATCGGTTAAGTCTTGTCTGGGTTTCGTCGTTATTGTAATAACTTCAATACAGTCATGAGCTAGTGGGTCTGTTCCGGTTACTGGCAACAGTGTGGCAGGATTCAATGTGTTACAGCGTCTGATTTCTATATGTGGCTGAAACAATGTAAGTTCATACCCTGTAAGTCGCGCTATAGTCAAGTGTTGTGTTTGCGTTCTATTTACAAGAACCTCCACTGCGTGTGGTACTTGAACTGTCAATGGATGTCCTAACACTATGGCATCGCTTTGTCTGATTGCTAAAGCTGTCGCTGCTACTGATTTCAGGCACGCAGGCAAAGCCTGGGCTACGGGATCTAATGTACTAGAAAAATAAGCACATGGTTTGTGTGCTCCTGCTTGTTCCTGTGTGAGTACTGACAAGGCAGTACCTTCGCGTTCTGTAACAAAGAGTGTAAACTGTTTTCTGTAACATGGCGTTGCTAAAACAGGTGCTTGACATAAAGCTTTCTTTAGGTTTTCAAAAACTTGTGTATGTTCCTGAGTCCAAGGGAGAGCAGTCGATGTGGCTGCCTCCTGTGTGGTTAACTGAATGAGTGGTTTTGCTAGAAATGCGTACTGAGGGATCCACTGCCTGCAATATGAAGTGAGGCCTATGAAAGCCCGCACCTCCTTTTGTGTCTTGGGTATTGGCATGTTAGCTATTAACTGAATGCGGTCCGGTGTAAGCTGCCTTCCCTCCTTGGACAGCGAGTGTCCAAGATAAACAACTCGCTGGACACAGAATTGCAGCTTAGAAGGGGACACCTTGTGCCCCTTTTCGGCTAGAAATTGTAAAACTGTCAGTGATGCTTTTTCACATTCCGGTTCGCTTCTCGCGGTGATCAGCAGATCATCGACGTATTGGAGTAGAGCAGTGTTAACTGGCATGTGGATACTATCTAGTTCTCGTTTCAGTGCTTGGCTATAGATGCTGGGGCTTTCTGTAAATCCTTGAGGTGCGCGTGAGAATTTAAAGCTACGTCCATTTAAACTAAATCCGAACAAATATTGGCTTTCCGGATCTATTGGGACGCTGAAAAAGGCATTCTTGAGATCAATTACAGTAAAGAATGTTGCTTCGGAATCAATAGCTGTCAGTAATGACGAGATATCTGGGACCACAGGAAATTGTGGCACAATGCATTTGTTTAACTCGCGCAGATCAATAACCAATCGATATACTGGCGGGGCCTTAGGATCTGTTCGTTTAAGAATCGGAATTATCGGTGAATTACATACATTGGAGTCTGTTTCCACAACTACTCCTTGGACAATGAGCTCGTCAATGATTTGTAGTAAAGCCACTACAGCATCTGGTGGTAACTTGTATTGTCGCATTCGTGGTAGCACCACTCCTGCCTTTAATGTGACTCGATATGGTGTAATATTCATGCAACCAACATCAGTAGGGCCTTGTGCCCATAGATGTGTAGGTAAAGTCTGCAGTCGGGGATCCATGTCTCTAGACACATAGTGACCTTTAAAATCACGTAAAAACAACCTTACTCCTTCCGGAGAACAACGTATTATGGCTCCTAGAGCTTTCAGTGTTTTTATTCCCAACAAGTTTTCTGGACATGATTTAGTAAGCAATAAATCTGTAGTTCGGGTCAGAGGTCCTATCGTAAGTGGAAGTGGCTGTGATACTTCATTAACAATAGGTTTTCCTGAAAAACCAAGGGAAATATTCTGAGAGCCTGAGAGGGGTGCCCCTGGAACTTCACTACGTTTTATAGTTGTTTGACTTGCCCCTGTATCGAGTAAAAATTTTCTATCTTGGCCTAATAATTCACTATGTACATAAGGTCCTTCTTGATCTACAGGAATCTCGATAAGGGGTAAGTCAACTTCCCTCTCTAGGCTAGTTCATGCGTAACGCTGATACTCAGGATATTCATACTGTGCGGTCTGATACATTTGTCGTGTTGTTGTTTGTGTGGCAGCAACAGGCAACGGTGGTGCAGCTGGCACAAACTGTATTGGCTGTTGTGCGGCTGGCATGGCCTGTGCATGCTGCAGAGCTCCTTGTTCATTCTGATCTTGTCTGAGTGGCCGTGATCTTTCTTGTGTTTTACCTATGGCGATATTATGTTTTAAAACTGGACAATCGTGTACGTAATGACCTGGCTTTTTACAATAATTGCATGTCCCTTTTACAGGTCCTGCTGAATCGGAATGTGTCATACCCTTTTTATGTCCTTCAGCTGGAACTGTCTGGGAAACTAGCATTTTCATTTTCGTGTCTTTCATGCGTCTGTGTTCATGTTCTTGTTCCTCTCTAATTCTATTGTGATGGTACTGTAACATTTGTAACATTTGTGATGGAGTGTTACCTTGCCAGGTACTCTCGAATTTTAATACTCTATTCTTTACTGGGGGCAGGGCATTTTCTACTAATTTTGTTACAAACAGATGCGGGTATGATTCGCTACTTGCTTTTATGCCACTATTTATACCAAAACATTTTTCAAATCGGGCATAGTAATCACTAGTGTCTTCATCTTGCTTCTGCTTACAGGCTGAAATTGTACCCCAATCTTCCTTTTTCGTAGTTAATAAACGTGGCAGTACCTGTACTAGTAAACCTGGTAGTGCTTTAGTTTTATCCCCAAGTCCTGCTCCTGCAGTTCGGGCCTTTTCTTCCGCTTCTAACACTGACCATTCTATCTTTTGGTCTCCTACCTCCCACTCTTTTTCCTTGAGTTTCTCATAAATACCAGCAGGCATCAATACCTTTAATATTGTCATAATGTCGGGATAGGTATACTCTCCCATGAGTAACATGTCTTTAATTTCTCGGTGAAAACCCGCTGGATCTTTGTCATGACTGGGTACCACTTTCTTCATTTGTAACAATTCTATTTTCGATATGGGCGTATATACAAATACGCGCTTAAACTCGTTGTCCTCGCCTTTTATTGGGTGCACTTCTCGTAAGGGATTCTGTCTATCCATGTGATACGTGGTTCTTTCCTTGACTGGCAATGAGACATGCTCTGCGCATACAAAAAGAATATACTGCTTTCTTGATTCTAGAATTTCTTTAATTAATTTAGTACCTGCACCTCTCCATTTATTCAGAAGCAATTCAGTCAATATGTCAGGTAAGGGACCAGGGTCCGAATGCTGACTCCGATATAGTATAATGAGTTGTTGAATCATATAAATCCCAGCTAACCTCTGTTCATCTGGGGTGAGATTCAAAAATGTGCGTGTTACTGTATCATCACTATATTTTCCGGGACTGTCCACCCAATGGACAGCTGCCCTGGCTAAATCTTGTTCATCCATAGAATCGAGAAAATGATAACCCCTTCGTTCTCGGAGTAGTTTGTCGGCGGTTTGGAACGAATGCTCGTTAGACCTTATATTAATTATAGGTATTTGGAAATTCCTGTTATTATCTGGACATATCGGACGTATCGAGTCAGTAAGACATCTATTACTATTACAAGATCTTCCTCTACCTACATAGGCTATGGTGTCCGACTGTCCCGCGGGCAGTCCTGACCCTTCTTCCTCGCTTTGTTCGAACTCGTCTACCTCTAATCTCTCTTCGTGTAGGCGTTCTATTTCTTTACGGATCTTTCGCCACATGGCTATTATACAATTTTGCTTATCATGTCTCCCTTCTGATATATTCTGGCTCCATCTGGTAAGAATTTGCATTGCTTCCGGGTCTACCCCCGGTCGGTCTTGATTTCTGATCACACAATTTATGAGGAAACGTAACAGTTCCCCCTGTATCTCTACTTTCTGGTATTCCATAGCTCTGTTAATACATTCTGGATCTCGCCCTGTTTGGACAAAATGATATATTTTATCTAGATGCGCAGTCATTCCTGGTAACTTCCCTAAATACACTGCGGCTCGTCTGATACGCAATGATGCCAGGGTCATTTCGTCCTCTTTACCGGGCACAGGGTCATATCTACAATCTATAAGAAGTTCCTTAAGCGTACGGGCACTTATGAGTTTGGGTGTACGTGAATGTGCTGACTCTTGAAAAGTAAGTTTATTTATTCTGGGTGGCGTAGAAAAAATATTGGTAGCACCTCCCGTAGCCCCATCTGGGGTGTCGGGTGTGAAAGGATTCGTTGAACGTGACACAGCAACTATAGGTGTGGACACAGCTATAGAAGTAGCTGTAGGAACGGATGCAGAAACAGATGTGCTTGCCGGAACTTGTGACTCGATCTGTTGCTGTAAGGATAGTGGTACTGGGTCTTGGCGTTGAACCTCCCTGGTATGCGGTCTATGTGGGGCGGAATTAGCATACTCGGGAGCTGCGTCATCTAAATATGAGGAAAGAAAAACATCTTCTGCGGTTCTAGGATGCCCCTTAGGATGTATCTTTATTGGGAATAATGGGGTTGGCAAGTCTTTCGGTATCTCTGGAGTAGCCTTAGGTAATCCTTCGGCTAGAAGGGGATACATACCATTCATAAGGGCATTTCTTTGTCTATCTACTTGTTCTGATTTCACTCGGATACCTTCCTCAATTAATAGATTTTCTCGAACTTTATTTGAACTCTCTTTATTCTTTTCTTCCTGTCGGAGTGCTTTTTCTGTGCGCCTATGAGATTCTTTACGCCATAACTCAACGGCGTCTTTCTGTGACTGTCTGACTTTCCTTTTCCATAATTCTTCCTCGACTTTCATGATGCACTCTGCATCCCAGGTCCCTGCTGCGGGCCACCTCTGACTTTCTGGTAATCCCTTGGTGTAGTCTACCCATAAATCAAGAAATAATATAGCGTCTAAGCCATGTTTGTGATACATGAAGTGCCCTGGAGTGTCCCTAGGAGGAATAGGGACGGCTTCTTCGAGTACCCCTTTTCTAGTAGTGATCTGTCTTAATTTCGAAAAGAGCGGCATATTAACAACTGATCCGATACTTAATCTTGAACACACTTAATACAAAAGCACAATAATGAACAACCATTCATACCACAATATGCAGGACGTTTAACACATTAAACATTAAACATTAAACATTTTTCTAACCTTCAAAATAACCAACAATGATGATCGTCTGCATAACTAATCACCAAGCTTAATTCTTGACAATAACTAGATACTTCGGAATACTTGATATACTGCTAAACAGTACATATACACTGCTAAAACAGTGCAGACCGGATTTGTGTACCCAAACCCGTCTTGACCGGCACAACCTATGTGCACGTCAGAAATGCCTCCCCAGTAATGGTACTCACCGGGTAGCTTCGGAAACGGAAGGCCTCGGCAACTGAACTTGAACCGGACTGGACTCGACTCGACTCGTCGGAAACTGGACTCGACTTCGAACTGGTGGGTCTCTGTATACCTCGGATCTTGCTCTCTCAGCTAGGCTCTGGTCGGGATACTTCGCACTTCTCACCGCCTCGTCTGGGTGTTGATCGCAGCCTCAGTCGCCCCCGCTTGACCGGAGGGAGATACAGGAAATCCTGCTGGTACGCGTTATTGTCCGTCCAGCTGTGGCAGGAGACCGGGCCTGCAACTCACCGCCGGCGCGTGAGATGAGAAAGTGTCCCTGTTCGGGCGCCATTCATGTGGTAAATAAAATTCCTTTACCGGGACTTAATTTGATACAGAAACATAATAAAATAGCTCAGTAAAATAAGAGGCAGAATCCGTGGTATTAGAGGTTCGGAATGGGCTTTATTCCAATGATCGATTATAATCGGTTGCTCCAAGTTCCATCACCACGGGGGTTCAGGAAGTGAAGTACATACTTTATTGACAAGAAGTGACTTTTATAGTACATACATTACAATGAAGCGAATGCAGTAGGCGTAACAATTGATAAGGAAAATGACGATTCGTATGCGTAACCGAAAATGGGTGTAATAAGGAGTAAAAAGGAACATAATTGGTTATGATGTCACATATAGGTGGATCTATAAGATAATACTTGGCATAGATGCGCGCGCAGCAGCATGACGTGTAATTGACGTGCAACTAGGGGGTGAAGGGGACTTGACATTTAGCTCTACATGTGGAGACAAAAAGTCTGGGGGGTCAAGTCAACCTAATCCCAAATCATATCTAACATCCTATGTTTAAAGAACTATGTTATCCACAAAAGAAGGACTCTCGGACAGAATCTATTCTATACTGACTGTGCGTGCGTGTACAAGCGTCTAAGTGTCTACACTGAATGCGAGGGGGTAGGAATATTCCATGGTAACAGGGCTATGAATTACTTGCATGAGGACAGAGAAGCCGAGCCTTTGCTCAGTAGCTGGAAGAATGTTTACTTAAACTGCTAGACAGGAATGCATCGGCTAAGGAGTGAAGCAGATAATTCGAAGGTGAAATACAGTTCTTGGCAGAGAATAGGCTGATGTCAGGCTTCGTGAGCCGCGCAGAGAATGAGACAAAGTTCATGGTCACAGATGCAGGCTCAGACTTGAGTTTTCAGAGGCAGAAGGCAAGAGGAGTTTGATGACAGAATCAGGGCCTACTTGCCTAGACTGTAAAATGGCATAAGTGAACCATACAAAACCGGTGGCCTTTCATATTTAGGAATGGAATATCCGGCCTATTCATGGCGGATCTGACAGAGGACATGTTGATGGTGGACGCACATGTATTTGCGTCTTCATAACTGGAACTGGAGGGAACATACATGTACTTGTGACATGCACATAGAACCGTTGGGGTCCAAGATAGGGGACATAACTGACCAGAAAAATCCATATTTCCACACTCCGTCTCCCTCCCTCTCTCTGTCTCTCTCCCTCCCTCTCTGTCTCTCTCCCTCCCTCTCTATCTCACTCCCTCCCTGTCTCACTCCCTCCCTCTCCCCGTCTCCCTCCCTCTCCCTGTCTCCCTCTCTCTCTCCGTCTCCCTCTCTCTCCCCGTCTCCCTCTCTCTCCCCATCTCCCTCTCTCTCTCCGTCTCCCTCCCTCTCCTTCTCTCTCTCCGTCTCCCTCTCCGTCTGTCTCTTTGCCTCTCTGTCTGTCTCTGCCTCTATCTGTCTGCCCCTGTCTCTGTTAGTCTCTATCTCTATCTGTCTCTATCTGTTTCTGTCTCTCCCTACTGCCCTCTGTCACCCTCTGTCCCCTTACCCGACTCTCACACCCTGCTGTTCTCTTGTCATTCTTTGTCACCTCTCCCCTCCCCCCACACCCCCCCTCTGCTTGTGTGGCAGCTGAGGCAGCTTCCCTTCCAGGGCACACACACAGCCCCACCCGAGTACTTCACAGGTCTTTAAGAGACAATTTGCATGATAAAGAGGCTTTCACCTCTTAGCGCCCCAGCAGCTCCACTCGGACTATCGCTTGAATCCCCGGGCCCCCACAGAGCAGAGTCTGTGTTTGCTGACACTGTTAAAAAAAACAAAAAACACCGGTACGATGTCTGAAAGGTCCGCGGCGGCCCGCGGGCTGTACTATGAGTACCCCTGTTCTAGACCAACTCGCCCCTCTGAAAATGAAAACGCTAAAAAATGTCCCCTCTAAATCATGGTTCACCCTAGAACTTAATAAAGAAAGACACTCACTGAGACTGGCTGAAAGAACATGGAGACAACACCCTTCCCCATCCCATCTTGCTCTCCTCAGAAATGCAAGATCCTCCTACAAAAAACACACCTTTTCGGAAAAAAGCACCATTATTTCATCATCAACTCTCTCGTGCCAAAAACAGACCTAGAGAACTGTTCAACATTTTTAGAAGTCAAACCTCACCTGCACTCCCTAACCCGGTGGCCTCCACTAACAAATGTGAAAAAATCGCCAACTTTTTCAGTGAAAAAATCGCAAAAATTGACCGTGCTTTTCTCCACCCCCAACCCTCACCCACCCCTCAACACCCCCTGGATACTACACCCTATCCACCTCTCCCTTTGAACTCACCACTGACTCACTCACTCCTCCCCCCATCGTACATCCCCACTGAATGCCTGCCCAGTATCCTACCGCTCAAAAATAACGCCTCATGGCATAACTTCCACCCCATCTCTGAACAGGAAGTCTTCAGCATCCTAATGAAACTCAAACCCTCCTCCCACACTAAAGACCCTCTCCCCTCCGCACTCGTCCAAGATCTCAAACACGTCATTGTTCCCTAATGGATCAATATCATTAATGTCTCCTTCTCTACACGTAATGTTCCCATCTCCCTTCAACTCGGACAAATCACCCACATCCCCAAAAATCCCAAAGCCAACCCCAATGACCCTACCAATCTCCGCCCTATCTCCAACCTCCCCCTCCTCTCCAAAGCCCTCGAAAAATGCACCCTCCACCAACTGGACAAACACATTGACACATTTAACCTTCTAGACCCCCTTCAATCTGGCTTCCGCAAAGGTTACCGCACTGCTCAACATAGTCGATGATATTCACTTAGCCCTGGACAAGGGCGAGAGCTACCTACTCATCCTCCTTTACCTCACTGCTGCATTTGACACAGTCTACCACCCAACCCTACTCAATGCACTCAAAGAACACTTCGGCATTAATGGCACGGTCCTTACCTGGTTCACATCCTACTTCCAACATAGAACCCAACAAATTAAAATTCAAAACTGACTCTCTAGACCAACCCCTGTCTCCCTAGGTGTCCCTCAAGGATCCATCCTTTCCCCCGCCCTTTTCAACCTCTTTATGGAACCCCTGACCCTCATTCTTAAACAAGCAAACATCAACTAAAACCTATACGCTGACGACACCCAAATGTACTGTAAAATAAAGTCCCATGCCAATATCCTACACCTTAACACTACACTTACCAAGATCCAATCTTGGTTCCATAACAACCATCTTAAACTAAATCCTAACAAAACTGATATCATCATCTTCTCTCCCAAAAACAACCCTCTCCCCATCCAAACATGGATCGCTGACCTTAATGCCCTAAACTGTACTCTCTCCCTCGCCGAATCTGTCAAATCACTCGGCATCACCATCACCAATAAACTCACACTCAACTCATATAAAGAACTCAGCAAAAAGGCAACTCTTCACACTCCGACATTTAAAAAAAAATCAAACCCTTTATTCCAGCTGACGACTTCAAACAAATTATCCAATCTCTGGTCCTATCCAAAATTGATTACGGGAATGCCCTTCTCTCTGGTACTCCCAAAATCCACCTTGCTCCCATCAAATCCGTCCTCAACCTTGCAGCTAGACTAACAACCAACTGTAACCGCCTTGACTGCATCTCCCCTGCCCTCAAGACCCTAAAATGGCACCCCATCCTCCTACAAAATTGCGTGTATTACACACAAAGCCCTCTGTAAGAATGCTCCAACCTACCTCTCAACCAAACTCAAAAGAGCTGGCAGTGCTCGTACGCTGAGAAGCTCCAACACTCTTCTTCTCATACCCCCTCTACTAAAAAATAACGCCTCGAAATCCCGCTCCTTCTCCGGCAAGGCCTCAACCATTTGGAACGCCCTTCCTAAAGACCTTCGATGCAACCCTCATGCAACCCCTCCTACGACAGCTTCAAAAGAAACCTTAAAATTCACCTTCTCAATAAATGTTTGGGGTAATTACTCCAATGATCTCCCCTCACTATACCCTCCCCCTTACTATGTACACTAAGTCCTCCTTGGCATACTGTTATAACACTATTTAGAACTACATTCTGGTCCTCTCATTTTGTTTTCTGTTTACAATATATGCAATCTGCTCAATATGTAATCTTAATTATTACTTTATTTTTGTATAACCATGTGTTTAATTTGCTTCACCTATTGCTATTGTTGAGTCCATGTTTATTTTTCATTGTCGATGTAAAGCGCTCTGCAACCCTCGGGTGTAGCCAGCGGTATATAAAACCTTTCAAATAAATAAAAATAAATAAATAAATAAAGAGAGGAGAAAGGAACTTTGTGTGTACTTTTGCTCAACTTGTAAGGATTTCCAAGGGCTTGGAAAAGAGCTTGCCTCCTGCTGAAGTCTCAGGGACAACAGACTTCAACCACCAGCTCCCCGGAGTTCTTTGGAAGTGCCTGCTGCTGTTTTTGGGCCTTCTGAGGGACTGCGTGTCGCAAGGAGCTGGAAGCGCGACTCACGAAGAAGAAGCGTGTTGCCGTCGCAGCCGCTGCTGTCGCATCCTAGAACAAGGGTGACGCCACTGTAGCTGACGCATTGCACCGCATCAAGAGAAGCGTCCCGCAACACCGAAGAAGCGTGTCGCAGCCATCGTAGCTGTCACATTGCACCGCATCAAGAGAAGTGTCTCGAATCGAGGAAAAAGCGTGTTGCTGTCGCAGCCGCTGCCGTCGCATCTTAGATGTCGCCGCTGTAGCTGTCACATTTCACCGCATCAAGAAAAGCGTCTCACATCGCTGGAGAAGTGTCGACGCCAAAGCCGCTGTCGTCGCATCCCTGGACAGGGATGTCGCAGCTGCAGCTGACGCATCGAGCCGAGATCTCTCGCAACATCGGAGAAGTGTGCCGCTTCAGGAAGATCTTCACGTCTTTATTTCTTTGCACCAAACTTTCATCGCATCCCCATCATTGCAACAATTTTGTTGCCCTGCGTGTCGCATCAAAAGGTACATTGAACTGAAAGTGTCGCATTTAAGAACTAAAGAGAACTAAGCTAAATTCTACCGTTTTTAAGTACAGTATTGTGGATTTTTGTCATTTATGGTCTTGTGTTAAATCTATATAAAGAATACTTATTTTTGATATAAAACTTGTGTGGTGTCCATCTGTAGTGTTGTCACTTGATTACTGTATGTGTTCACAAATGCTTTACACACTGCCTCTGAGATAAGCCTGTCTGCTCGTGCCAAGCTACCAAGGGGGTGAGCAATGGTTATTTTAGGAGTTTACCCCCTTACCCTGACTAGAGGCAAGGGTCTCTATTTGTTACAAATACTTACCTGTGCCAACTAGAGACCCCCCAAATCTAACAACAGCGAGATGTGTTGGTGATTTCCTCGCAGTTGAGGTGTTGCAGCAGATTTCTCCATGCAACTGCGACGATGCATCGGTTTGGTGAGCGAAGCATCCTTTCCAAATGCAATGTGCAGGATGTCTCCACATTGTAGAGGTGATTAGCCTATGTTCTCTAGGCAGTGGCGGCGATGCATCGGTACTGAAGCAGTCGTCATAGATTCTGCTCAAACAGAGGATGAGTCCGTTCCACTTGAGCAAGCCCTTTGGTCCATTTTCAAGGGTCCAGGAATGGGGTGGCATCACTTGGCAGGACAGACTCTCAAGAAGATGAGCCCAAGGGTTGGAACAGGAAGGTTCTAACTCTTTGTATCCTTGAAACTTAGGCAACAGGAGGCAAGCCTGAAAGCCCTTGGAGTCACGCTGGTTTGAAGTGATGCAGGGCCATTCCTTCTCACCAAGGCAGGAGAGAGCGCTGCAGGGCAACACAGCAAGGCAAGAGTCCACCAAACAGTAGTTCCAGAAGAGTCAGTCCTTGAGCAACACAGTAGATGCTCTTCTTCCTGGCAGAGTGTTCACAGGTCCAGAAGTGTACTGAGTTGGTGGTGTCTGAGGTCCAGTGCTTATACCCAGTAGTGCCTTTGAAGGGGGGGAAACTTCAAAGAAATCTGCACTGGATTTCTCCGTTCCTGCCATGTTTCTTGACATACTTAAAAGGACTGTATCCTATACCCATACCCTCTGTCCTGTAAGTGTCCCCTCCTCCCTCCATCCTCCTCAGGATGGTCTATCTGCATGCGGATGACCTGTGAGGCACACCAACCCTTCCTTTGTGACTGTCCAGAGGGGAATGCATGAAGCTTGCTGTCATCCACACCAGACGTGCATTCCAAAGACAGGGAAAAGGCACACAATTGTTAAAGTAAGTGAAGGCCAGTTTTCGAAAAGTGGCATTTCCTAAACTGGAATTTGAAATCCAACTTCACCATAAGTTGTGAATTTAAATTGCGAGTTCAGTGACACTAAAATTGAAGTCCATCACTTCACAATTGAGATTTACCCATAAAAGATTAAATATGGTAATCACAATGTTATCCTAGAGCAGAGATGGGCCTTGCAGTAGTAAAAAATTAAATTAAATTAGGAGTTTTTCACTACCAGGACATGTACAACTTATAAGTACATGTCCTGGCTTTTAGATACATGGCAACATGCCCTGTGGGTAGACAGGGCATACTTTAGGGATGATGTTTATGTATTAATATGGTGATATAGGCCTGAAAAAGGGCTTTACCTTGCCAATTCAAAGTGGCAATGTAACCTCTTTCACAGGCCCTGCAATTGAGGACCTGAGACATGGATCGAGTGCTACTTAAATGGTGGGCACAAGTAATTGCTGCAGATCCACTAATAGTATTTAATTCACAGACCTTGGGCACATGTGGTGCACTTTACTAGAGACTTGTAAGTAAATAAAATATGAGAATTGGGTATGAGCCCATGCTCCGATGTTAGAGGAGAGTGCACGGGAACTTTAGCACTGATTAGCAGTGGGAAAGAGCTTGGAGTTCTATGTCAGCTAAAATGAATGTGACTTGGTGTGCTGAGTTACGTTTACAGAATACGCCCCTACTGTTATAAAACATAATAGAACAATATTTTAAACATATTGAGACTGATGATAAAATGCTAATACATATTGAAATGTTAAATAATAAAAACTGGTAATTCTTTTTTTTTTTTTTTTTTTTTTTTATAAATTTCTTTATTACCAACATGAAAGAAAAAGAAAAATTAATACATATTATACAATTCAATACGTTTTAGGCAAATAAGTACAAGCATTGGAACAGGTAATTATATCATTTCTATAAATATATTATCCTTCATATCTACCTATATAACTATTAGCCCTCATTGCAGGGGAGAGGGAGGGGGGGGGGGGAGGGAAATAGAAAGAAAAAAAAAAAAAAAAGGGGGGGAGGGGGAGAGAAAAGGGACCCCTTTTGCAAACATTTTCAGAATAATACACCCCATATCTTATTTACTTTACATAATGCCTTCATCCCTCTCGATTTTGCCAATGCTAGTTCCATATCATATGTTTCTTTAACTAATCCCCACCATTCAATAGTCGATGGAGGTGTGGGTAAGATCCATGCACGGGCGATTGTTAACCTTGCGCTAGCCAGTAGTATTGAAAATAAATCTTCATATCTGCTTGTAGTGCTCTGGGCTCCAGTTAATACCTCTGTTGCTGAGATCATCATTACACTCCCTAGTTTTTGAGAGATCAGATCGGTTATCGTTGACCAAAACCTCTCTAGTGCAGGACATAAAAAAAACATATGTTTTAGATCAGCAGACTGTAGATTGCACTTTGGACATTTTGTGCGTTCGCTAAAAGAGCCATGGGAGGACCATTTTGATATTCTTTCTGGAGTGTAATATAATTGACAGATTGTTTTAAATTGTTGTATCCTAAGGTTGGAAGAGTATACAGAGTTATTAAGCCTAGAGAGAGCCCGTGTTATGGTGTTAGCTGTCACTGATGCCCCTAAACTGCGTCCCAAGTGCTCAGCTAATCTGTGACAGTCATCTGGCTTAAATGAGCATAAGATTTTGTAGCCAGTGCTAATTATTGATTTTGAGTTATCTTTATGCATATAATCCCATATAAGCGAACCTGAGATGTTTGTCAGTTGCATTCTACGGATAAGATAATCTCGAATTTGAAAATATTTAAATTGCATGCCTGACGTTATTTTATATATAATCTGTATTTTTTCGAAAGTCATAAACCAATACGCCCCTACTGTTATAAAACATAATAGAACAATATTTTAAACATATTGAGACTGATGATAAAATGCTAATACATATTGAAATGTTAAATAATAAAAACTGGTAATTCAAGCAAGCCTCTAAGAAAGCACGTCCTTCCTGCATATGAAGTATATCATATAAAACATATGAAGCTTTTAAACTTCTGTCAAACAAGTGTACATTAATATTAAAATCAAATAGCAGCGTATGAATATCAAAGTGTGACAAATGAAAAAAAACAGATGAGAAGTAACAGCCTGTGAATAATGAAGAAGTTGCAAAACATGACAATTATTTTGTAGAGATGAATACAATACTGACAGGATTAGCCCAATAGAAAAGTTTACCAGTCTAGCCCCAGTAAGAATAACTACAAGGGTGTCAATGAGCTCATACAAGTAACTGCAGAACCTCTGTCACGTTCTAATTATAAGCAATGGCATCAATAATCGACAAACCAACATTTGCTCAATGAAACGCTCTCAATCTGACTCAAGTGGTCATACATTGAATGGGCATATATTGAATAGCACATAACTTGATAATTCTAGTTACGTCATATGGCAAAAATGGAAAATTTCCCCTTGCATATTGCAAAAATGAAAAATAATATATGTACTTTGCTGCTTGTCTGGGACATCTGCCTTAATAGTAAACAAACATCTGCAATGAGATGTTAATTTTAAGGTACACTTGTTTGACATAAGTTTAAAAGCTTCTTATTGCTTATATGATGTTTTACATATGAAGGAGGGATATGCTTCCTTAGATACTTCCTTGAGTTTCAGTTGTGTGTATCGTGTAAGAACATGTCAAATGGCCAACCCATTTAAGTCTCACTGCAGATGTAAATCCAGTATTTGTATTTGTAAATCCATAGATACATGAAATTTCCATTTTCTAAGTTGATGTAATCTTTTGCACTTTAAATATATACTGGAAACAAACCTGTCCCACCGATGAGCAAGGCGTGTAATACATTGAAACGCATTGGGTGTGTTGGCATTCGAGTAGATAAACTTGTTATGATGCAAATCGGAGTGTAATATTCTTCTTGCTGGAGGCGAGAGCGAGTTATGTGCACTGTGTGTAGCTATAGGAAGTGGTTCATATTAAGAAATTGATGCAATAACTGCATAATAAATAACAAGTATGAAAAAATAAATAATAAACTATATTAAACTAAATTTAAAAATTGTAATATTTATTAACTTTAAAAATTCATATGAAAATTAGACCAGAAGTAAAATTCACTACTCCCACCTCAGCAACAATAGGGAGAGCGATTAACTTTATAGGGGTCAGAGGCACTATTTCCACTCCAATGTGAACAAAAGTAGGTAAGGTTTTAAATTTAGAGGGGCCATATATACTATTCTCACACAAACATCATTTATTTTTTTAAAGCAAGCATTTAAATTTAGGCAAAAACTACTTTTTAGTGAAACATCTATTTATTAAATATAAAACAAAACAATATAAAACAAATAAAATTACATTGTAAAAATACAATTTTTATGACAAAGTGAAATTTAAAAAAGATAATTTTAACGTAAAGCCCTTCTCACCCTACTTCCCTAAAAGACAAACGGTCAAACAATTTACATTATTAAGGTAAATTATTACAAAAAGTAAAAAAATTTAAAATTAAATAAAAGAACTGAGATTTAGAGAAATTACTAAATTTAAAATCAACACAATTTAATTAAAATGATAAACCAATTAATTTCTTAAACAACACATTTTAAACATGTATTCATGTAACTTACATGACTATCAATTAAATATTTAAATTACATAAAATTACAAATTTAAAACAATGTTAATTTGAAAAAAATCTCCCAATCTAATCTAGTACAGGTCCCACAATTAACAACTAAATTAACAAGTTCT
Organism: Triturus cristatus; assembly: GCF_964204655.1. Classification (NCBI taxonomy): domain Eukaryota; kingdom Metazoa; phylum Chordata; class Amphibia; order Caudata; family Salamandridae; genus Triturus; species Triturus cristatus. Next base: position 216,443,233 of record NC_140590.1, read on the forward strand.
AATTAAATTAATTAATACGAAGACTAAGCTTAGTAAACTAAGACAAAATACACACAAATAATATTTTATTACGTACAACTTCTAATACTAAAATAACTAATACTTGTCTGTTAGACTTCGCCTTCTCTGCAGGGTCATCCCCAAACCTTTTGCTGTGTTTTCTGAACCGGTACTTTTTTTGGCCTTTAGTACTTTGTGCACTTTACCACTGCTCACCAGTGCTAAAGTGTTTGTCCTAGCTCCTTTAAACATGGTAAAAATGGCTTCCACCCAATTGACACATTTTATTTACCTATAAGTCCCTAGTAAAGTGGTACTGCAAGGTAATCACAGCCTTTAATTTAAATGCTACTAGTGGGCCTGCAACCCTGACTGTTCAACTCCATAAGTAGCTTTTTTAAACATCTCTCACGTCTGCCATTGCAGACTGTGAGTGCAGTTTAAACTGCCATTTTGTCCTGGCAAAATAAAGTATTTGCCAGGCCTAAAACACTCTATTTTATTTTACACATTTAAGGCACCACTAAGGCAGAGTGCATTGTCTTTAAAAAGGTGGACTTGGACATTTAAGTTTTACATTTGCTGGTAGGGAAAATTCATTATTCACTACTGCAAGGCCTACATCTCCCAAAGGATAACATTGAGTTCCTTATTACATTTAATGTGAGATAGCTTTTGTTTGGGAGCAGGTAAGAATGTCATATTTGGTGTCTGAGAAACGGTAATTTAAAGCCCTCTTTAATGGTAACATGGGATTTTAAGTCGTAACTTCGAAAACAACACCTTTAGACAGCTGTAATTTTTTGTAGCCTTTACCATTTGGTGTCTTTAGCCTGTTCCTGGGTCACATGACTAAGTATAGTTGGGAGTTGGCCTTTGTGTATTACTCCCACACAGCATCACAATAGAGGGTCTAGGTGTTGGCAGGATGGGCCAGCTTGGCTTAATGAAGGGGCAGAGCTGTCTCCTGCCACATTTCACTTCAAAGGCACTGGCCTGACCCTAACACAAAGGAATTTACACACTACCCCCAAGCAGAATGAGACTAGGGAAGGAATGTAGGAAATTTCAGACACCTCTCTAGAGGGAAACTAAACAAGCCTCTCCCACTTCAAAGTGGACACCATGTGTGGAGAAATGCCTCCTTTGGTTTGGTCACCCTAACAATTCTCTGACTGATGCTGATGGTTTTGACTCAGAGTGCACTGGGATATGCTAGCCAGGCTCCAGTGCCAGTGCTCTACCCTCAAAATAAAGTAAATGTGAATTGGTATACCCTATTGGCAAAAACGTTATCCCTCTATAGGTATCTGGTAGAGGGTACTCAAGGTATCCAGGGCAGAGGAGGTATGAGGGTCACCAGGGGCCTGCACCACTGACTGTGCCACCCGAGTGACACAAGTAAACAAATTGAGCAGCTCTGCCTTAGCGGGCTGCCTGTGCTGTGCAAATTACACGTCACAACTTTGCCCTCACATGGAGTAGCAAAGCCTAAGCACAACTTTTCATATGGAATAAGTCACCCCTAAAGAAGGTTCCTCAAGCACAGAAAAGTAGGGTGCCTTAAATGAAATGGGCAGACAGATATGTGCAAGCATATCTGCCTCTATTGTGTCCCTTAAGTGTTGGTTTGCTGTAGGTGGTTCAGGGGGGCACCTAGGCAATCCCATAATGCTGGCCCCATTATGGTCTCACTGATTTTGCATCAAAAGTCTTGTTTCTTTAAAACCCTGCTTGCTGCTTAAGTCTGATTTAATGCTGCTTTTCCTGTGTCTGGTTGACAGCTCATGACTGCTGCCACCATGAGAGGAATCTGACCCCCTGCAAGGAGGTGTGACCTTCCTTTCTGATAGGATGGCACAGGAGGTAGCATATCAGAGTGGGCAGCTTCAAAGCTGATACCACCTCTGATATGCAAATGGATTTCCCTTACCCTCCATGGAGGGAAGCTCACCCCCTAACCTTAGGCATATATGCAGCTGGGCTAGGTGGGAATGATCAAAGAGTAGGTAGTTGTCAAGTGGCGTACACCCCCCAGAGGTTAACCTCAGCCCTAGGGTTGTCAGCCTGGTCTGTACAGCCGAGAAACGGTTCTGTCATCTTTAGCAGAGCCAGAGCAAGGAACTCTGGGACCTTAGGGTAGCACACTTCACAGGCAGTGGTCACCATATGGGGTGCTAGCCGTTGGACACAGATGTCCATCAGTCATTGTGTCCACTCCCCTAAAATGCTACTAAATCAAAGATTTAAGGGGCTCCCCTGGCAACAGATCCTCAGATCACCTGGACTAAGGGAAGGACTGTTCCTGTGACTCTTCTGAACTGTGAAGAAGAGCATTTGCACTGATCACTGCACCTGCTCACTCTGCGACACATTAGGCTCCAGAACTTTGTCTTGAGGACAAAGACAGGAACACCGACTGTGATCTATTCAAGGTGCCAAGACAGACCAGAATCTCCAAGGACTAGTTGTGCTAGTCTCCTGTTGCCAGACTCAGACACATCAAAGGCTGAAAGTACTGTTTTCGAGTTCTGGAACGGTCAAGTAGTCAAAGTCTACTCACTCCTGCCTACTTGTCCGAAAGCAGAAGAATCCCCAGCCAGGCATCACTGTTGCAATGAGCTGGCCAGTGGTCCACCTCTGATTGAACACCAGCTGCGAACTGAACTGACTACAAGGGACATCGACCCCTGTGCCCACCGACCCTGATTGCAGGACCCCAGGCCAAATACTAAACAGTCCCCACTCCAGCAGTTTTCTGAGACCACTAGAATCATGGTTTTCAACTTCTTTACCCGCATCTTGAGATATGATTGTCTGGAAGCTGCAAAGGACACAGGACTTGCCTTAAAACCTGCTAGTGTGTAAGTCTGACTGTAAGATCATTTTTGGAGCTGTACCCTGAGGGGGGAACCATTAGAACCACCTAGCCAGGTAGAGTATTAAGCCCCTTTCGGATTTGAGTATTACTCGTCGTGGGCACCACTACGACATCTAATGACCAGATGACTGCAGCACTATATAAATTGGTGTTGGATTTCTTTTGAGTTGCGTCTATTCATCCATGATGGTACTCTGAAATGCTTTACACATGTTGCTCTGGCAAAGCGTGATTGCTCTATGCCACACTACCCTGTATCAAGCTAAGAATTTATTAGAAGAAACCAAAGAACATAACTGATGGCAACATTAAGTTATTACATAGTGCCACCTACCAGCTCCACTGCATAATAACTTCCTTTCCTAAACCAGGTATGAAAAGGGAACCCTCAGACCCTCTCTTCAGATTATGTCTTGGGGTCAGCGGAACTTGCAGAGTTTCACTCTGCAGAATTCCGCAGAGTTCCATAAAAACTTGAGATTCTGTGAGCAGGTGGAATCGGCATGTCATGCTAATTGTTAGCGACAGAAGCATGATCTGTGCTGCATAATGGCACCACAGGGCATACTGCTTCTATGCTGCTGCTCGAGTAGATTTTCTACTCGAGTGGCAGCTTTCTCATCTTGAGCAGTCGCAGCTGCCCCCATTAAGAAAATCTCACGGGTGCTATTCTAGCACCTGAATTTCACACTAGAGGACAACAATTCTCGCTCGTCAACTTAACATTGTTGAGACATGCATGAAAAAAATACTTCGCCACGTGGCGTTGGCAGTCTGGTGTCTGCAGTACAAGCATAATGCGGAGTAGGCAAAACTCAGAATTTATAGCAGGGGAGAGGTGATAGTGGGACAGATCAGATTAGTTTTTGTACAGTACAAACTTGGAACTCTGTTATGTCCACTAGGATTCACCCTTTTCTCGAACTGAGGCTGAAATCACAAATTGCAGAACATTAAAATGGCAGTGAAGCAGATTTTGCTGAGCAGTGACAGAGAATTAAGTTTTCAAACCATAAAAGTTTATTAGCAAATTAGTAAAAGTACAATTTCAAATCAATCAAACTTCACCTGAATACAGCATTCTTAGGTATGATTCAAGTAATTCAATTTAGTAAATGTGAATATTGCATTATTAAAAGTCTTCTTTCCATTGTGGATACTCTCTAATGCTACGCTAAGGTTGTGAGCAGGTCAGGGAAATATAGAAGCAGCAAGCGTCAGCAAATATACCATCGAAAGAAGAACCAGATAAAGGTTTTGACTAGAATGAGAAGTAATGTTCTTGCGAGTAACTCTAGGAGCATTCAAATAAGAAGCATTGGGGGGTGTGGCTTGGTGCCCGAGCTGAATGGCGGTGCACGGGTGAGGCTTCCAGCTCGCCAGGAAGACGTAATGATTCTCTGCTTCTTTACCGCTCTGCTGGAGCTGCATATGGCTGCCTAAAGATTCGGAGCGCATTCCGAAACTCTCGCAGGTCTCAAATGCAACGCATAAAGGCTAAATTCAATGAAGTAAGTTCCGACGCTGCTTCTTCGTTATTGCGGCCACCGTTTTGTTTTTTATCGCGTGAATGAGCGCGTCCTCAGAACAACACCAAACGATGTCCTTACTTCTGTTTTTTTTTTCTCAAATTGCCTACGCCCCTGCTGAAGCATTCTAAATGAATATCAGTCACCTCCTCTGCCTGGATGCTGTGTTTCTCATAGCTGCTCAATGACTTTTGCCCCAGTTTTCTTCAACATAATTTATGCAGCAGCCATTTTGTTTTACATTCTTCTTCCTCTACATACTTTCTACATACTTTCATGAACTAATGCTTCTTGAGCCTAAGAAAATCCCTCTTTGTTCTTTTTATCATATTTTATAAAAGATATTGCTATATTGTGTGCTGCAAGTGGTTATTTGTACTGTTCCCCTGGTACTCAAGTGACACCTACCCCGCCAAGGATGCAGTAAACTGTAGTGCGCTCTGCTGGGATTCCTCATCGGCTCTCCCACTATTGTTTTGAAGTGAATGGGAAGACTGACTGCATATCTTTATTTTCATTAAGGAAGTCTTCATTGCCCTCTCTTGGCGGTGTATTCCTTTGTTTTATAAACTGTACCTTTTCCTCACGAGCTCCTTCCTTTTTGCAAATTATTTACTTCACTATGTTGACTCCTAAGTCGCTTGCCTCAGTACAAAGTGCGTCAAATGTGATTCATGGGCAGAACGAAAATACCTCACTCTTCATTCTCTAAACCTTAGCATATTTTTATAAAGAACTCCAACATTTTCTCTGAACTCTCCAAATTAGAGGACTCTCTAGGTTCCTCTGCTCAAGATTTGGACATTGCAATGGAGCTCTCGTCCTCAGCGGTAGGGAAGTCTAACACCAAATGATTGAAAAAGGATCCTCCCTCACCACCTAAATCAGCGTCACCAGTATATATGGAGCTCTTATTGGAAGAAATTAGAGCTCTTCGGCCTTTCATGGAAGAGACTAACACCAAATTACAAACTTTAACAGATAATTGGTCTCAATTAGAGACAAGGGTCTTGTCAGTCGAACAAAATGTTTCTTCCTTCAAATAAACTTGTGCCACTGTCTCTCATCTTCATGCTCAAGTCACTTCAGAAACAAGTCGATGACTTGGAAAATCATAACAGGCGGAACAATCTACGCATCTACGGCCTGGGAGAAGGTATTGAGGGGACAGATTCAATTACTTTCTTCAAATCATTCCTCCCTAAACTGCTCCATTTACCAGAGGGAACAGTACTCAACATTCAGCGAGCGCATCGGCTAGGTCATGTTCCGTCACAGACCTCACTTTCACCAAGGCCTAGAGGAGTCATTTTATACTTTTTGGAGTATATGGATTTGTTGAAGGTCCTCTCAGCAGTACGTGCATTTCCGAAGCTTACATGGTCTGGTTCATCTTTGTACTTCGCACAAGATTATGCTAAGAATACTGCTAATCGGCGCAAAGCTTTTTTGAATATGCGAGCTGATCTTCGTTCAATAGGAGCCAGATATGGTCTTTTCCACCTTTGCCTTTTTAAAGTTACACATAACAATAGAACAACTACTTATGAGGATCCTTTGCGTTTACAGAGCAACATCAATTCGTGCAAACCGACTACTATGGACTCCTCTGGTCTTACCTCCTCTTTTAATGCTTGACATTGTTTTTTACTAACTAGGATGTTTTGAGTTTCTATTTTCTCCATTATACTATTTGATAGTTCAAACTATTTTTTTTCCATGTTCTTGTTACCTTTGATGTGACCTTCATCGGGTCTTAAGTTTTTTTTTGATTATTTGTCTTGCTGTCTTTCTTAGCGTTACCGACATTGTTTGATTTACTATTTTCTTCTAATACTTATAATGCTTCCTCACCACAGAGCCCACACCCCTGTCTCATGGCGTCTTCCTGGTCGTCCGTTTAGCTGACCCCTGGATGTGTCGTCCATTCCATGTGGTTCCATCCCCCTCCCCGTATCTACCTGATCCTTCCTCATGTAGGTATGTTACTCTTATACAGTTCCTTCCTTCTTATGTTTCTAGCCTTTTTCCTTCTATCCTCTTCATTTTTCCTTCCTCTTCTTTTTTCCAAGCGTTGTCCCTTCACTCACCCTTCGTGTTCTCACTCTGTTTCCTTTCCTGTTTCCTTCAACTTTATTTCTGAGGTGGTTAACTCCCAGCTTTTGATATTGTTCATTCTTCTCTCCTTATGTTCACTCTTTTCTCTCCTCCCTTTCGAGTCATAGTTCTAACTACGCTTCCCTCTGATCTCCTGCTGTTTCTTCTGATACTTGCTATTACCTTTTATTTTTTTCTATCTCTCCTCTCTTTTTTACCTGGTCCTCATAACCATGTTTCTGATATTTGTTTTATCTTTATTTTTCATGACTTCTTTGTGGTTTTCTTTTTTATGCTTTTGTCTATATTTCCTACTTCTGCCATTACCTCTAATCTGTTATGCCGTTGAGATTAATATCTTGGAATGTTAGAGTGCTGAATTCCCCCATAAAAAGACAAAGAGTCCTGACCCATTTAGCTAAATTAAAGGCAGACATAGTATCCTTACAAGAGACTCACCTCACAGAATTTGAGTTGTTAAAACTTAAAAAAGGTTGGGTGGGGGAAGTATTCTATTCTAATGGTGATGGTAAACGCAACGGAGTCATGATGCTAGTTCGTAAGTCACTTAATTTTCAATTTCTTTCACACAAATCTGATGCAGATGGTTGTTGGCTTAATGTTAAACTGCTGTTGAAGGATGTTCCAGTCTCCTTTTTTTATTGTTTATGGTCCTACTGGTGGCGACTCCTCTTTTTGGTCTCCAATGGCTAAGCAGATCTCTCACTGCATGGAAGATAATTTTATACTAGCAGGTGATTGCAATCAGACTTTTGATCCTTTTGTGGATCAAAATTCTCATTTATTCCTAATAAATAACATAAATCCTTTGTCCATACTATTACACAGCACAAACTTTTAGATGCTTGGAGGCTGTGTAATCCGACTACGAAGGAATATACTTTTTATTCCCCTGTGCATCATTCTCAAACACAAATTGATTACTTTTTTGTATCCAATAATATTTCGCAAACACTTATGAATGCAGAAATATGACCTATTTTATTATCGGATCATGCTCCTATTTCAGTTGATTTGGACATTTTACCTAAAATGAATACCCCCAGAAGATGGAGATTTAATAATTACCTTCTTTTGGATCCAGCATTCTCCTCCTCATTTGTCATTTTTGCTGAAGAATATTTCACTATAAATGATACCAATTCTTTGTCTTTTCCCACTATTTGGGACGCCTTTAAGGCTTCAGCGAGAGATTTCATTATAAGTTATGTGGCCAGGAAAAGCAATACTTCTCGTAGGCGTTCGCACTCGCCTACTGCATGATATTAGGAGACTGGAGCATTCTTTTTACACATCCAATTCCAAAGATGTTCTTGATGCCCTTATAAATGCAAAATTACAATTTAATAAGGAGTCAACGGAGAGTGCCTCATTGTATTTGTTGTGATCTAGTGCAAAATATTATGGTGGGAAAAATAAGGCTGGTAAAATTTTAGCCAATTATTTGAAAACCAAACATAACCAATTGAACATTGATTCTATTTATGATGATAATTCTATCTTAGAATTCAGAGATACGGATATTTTGGATGAATTCGCACTCTTTTATAACTCATTATACACTTCTGAAACGAATCCTACCAACCATATGCTATTATCCTTTTTTTCCACTATACAAAAATCCCAACAATACTCTCCCGATCTCCTATCCTTAGAAACAGCATTACATAACAAGAACTTTTGACTGCACTCCAACACTTAAAAAATTATAAGGCACCTGGACCAGATGGGTTCACGGTTGAATTTTATCTTCATTTGTCTAAGTTATTACTGCCTAAATTATACCTTTTGATCAGTTCCTTTGCTTCTTTAGGGAAATCAACGGGCTCTTTTTCAGATGCTCATATCTGCCTGATTCCCAAAGAAGGTAAAGATTTGCAATACTGTAAAAATTATAGACCAATACCACTTGTTAACATAGATTACAAAATGTTTTCTAAGGCTCTGGCCTTGCGTTTAGATCCTATTTTACCAACTATATTGGGCAAGGAACAGTCTGGTTTTGTAAAAGGGCGAGTTATTAGTGACAATACGAGACTATTTGTCAATATCTTATCTAAAGCCCCGTATTTAAAGCATTCTCTAGCAGCTATAGCGTTAGATGCTGAGAAAGCATTTGATAGAGTTGAATGGCAATACCTATTCTGCACTCTTAAATGGTTTAGTTTTGGCCCTAAATTCATATCCCTAATCTCATTTTTATATTCTAATCCACACACTGCTGTTTGTGCCAATGGTCTCATATCACCTTTTTTTAGTCTTGGCAGGGGAGTGTGCCTAGGGTGCCCTTTATCCCCTTTTCTTTTTAATCTAGCCCTTGAACCCTTCCTTTCAAAAATACGTCAAAATGTACATATATCTGGTTTTCAGACCTCTAATACTACTATCAAACTTGCAGCGTACGCTGACAATATTATGCTTTTCATTTCCAACCCTAGTGAGTCCATTCCTGCCTTTTTAAAGGAAGTTCAAACCTTTTCTCTAATTTCAGTGTATAAATTAAATAGTGATAAGTGTGAAATTTTACCTTTGACTAAATTCACTTTTAAAGCTGATTTTGTTTCAACTAACTTCATCTGGAGATCTTCCCATATCAAATATTTACGATTATTTTTCATGCCCAGTATAAAAGAAACCGTAGCCCTATGTATGAATAACTGTGTTAAAAAAAAATTCAGAGTTCACTACTAAATGGCAGCCCCTTTATCTCTCCTGGCGGGGCCGCTTAGATACTATAACGATGATGCTTTCCTCTATAGTTTTATATACCATTTCTAACATTCCGATTCCCATTTCTACTAAATTCTTCAGATCTAATAATTCAGTACTGTCCTCCTTTTTATGGAATAACAAAAAACCCTGCATGTCCACTTATAAATTAGTGCGTCCTAAAGCTGAAGGAGGAGTTCATTTTCCTAATTTCCTTGCTTATCAAAAAGCTTTTTCATTACGACAGGCTTCATTTTGGTTACTTGACTCCACAGCTGATTGCCCCTTATGGACCTCAGTTGAGAGTTCACTTTTATTCCCTTTTTCATTTCAAGAATATCTCTCTTTTTTCCTGTAAACCTCAAGCGTTATCTACTCACATATTTAAATTCACTTCCAAACTTCTCAGTCCTTTATATTCTTTGATTTATGACACTTTAGATTCTTTGTTAGCCTCAACCAATCTTTATTAATACATAATAGGCCCTTTTATTGGAAAACATGAAGGCAACATGATTTGATTTGGGTTCATCAATTGTTTTTGGATAATGAGTTTGTTTCATTTTCTTCACTTCAGAAATCTTATAAATTACCTGCCTCTTTCATTTCTAAATATTATGTTCTCCGTCGTACGACGCTTGACTTATACACTCACCTTGCTAATAACTCTGCCATCTCTCCAACCAATGCCTTGTCTAATGGTTTGTCCACTCTCATACGTACCAAACCTAAAGCGTCTATCTTGTATACCTTCCTCCAGTCTACAGGAATATCAAGACAAAAATCTAAAATCGAACTTGCTTGGGAGACAGACATCGGTGTAAGTTGGTCTCCACCAATGTGGAATAAGATTTGGGTTAAAATACGCAAAGCCTCAAGAACAGCTAGTTTGACACAAACGTTGATTTACATATATAATAGACTTTTGCTTTCTCTACATACATTAAATAAAAGGTTTTCCACTGTACAGGATACTTGTTGGTCCTGCTCGTTGCCTAATGCTACTTTATTTCATATGCTTTTTTCATGCCCATTAGTACACAAGTTCTGGACTCACGTTTGGTCTCAAATCAACTTAATCTTCCACACCAATATCCCATTTCTCATCAAAGACATTTTCTTAGGAAGCCTCTCACCAGTTTGGGATATCTGTGATACTAATATCAAAATTGTAGATTTATTAATTGCAGTTGCTTTTCAGCAGATCACAAGAAATTGGAAAGACTTTACAAAAATCTCCTACAAAGCTTGGTGGTATGATGTTTGTCATCATCATAGGCTGGATACATTCCTTGTGTTTCCTTTGCAAACGGCTATGAAACGACTTCAGTTGTGGTCACCTGTTACAACCTTCTTTGATAAATGTGCATTACAACACTCTTCGCTGGCCCCGTCTCAGCAGGAAGTACTTAAACCTCCATAAACTTTTTTGATGTTCTTCTAATTTTACACATATTTATGAGCTGTGTCATTCCTGATTTTCTTTTGCTATGAGTTTATCTTTCTCCTCATTTGTGTATTTAAGCTGGAATACTTATGTGCTGTACTAATTCTTGCTTGACAGTTGTCTTGTATATTGCCACCTTTTTGCTTTTAATAAAGTTTTTCTCTGAACTAAAAATAAAATAAAATAAGAAGCATTGATCTCAAGAGAAGGAAAAAGGGGGGTCCGCCTGCTGGGATGGACAAGGGATCTATCTCCCTAACATGCTTTACACAGTTAAAACAGAAATTCCATCCAATTGATACATTCTTCATGTTCCCCAAGGGAACAATCAAAAAACTATTTTCTTTCTGTACTCTGTGTTGACCTTCGTTATATGAATAATAATGAAATAAAAAAAAAAATATATATATAGATACAGATATATATAAAACACACTACTGCCTGAAGGCATTTAGGCACTTCCAGCTGGAAAAAAAAGGAAACAAACAGGATATCCGGATGGGAAGGAAAATCCTGAAAAACGAAAGGAGAAACACCATTGCTTAAAAAGCCACGTTTTCAGAGCTTTCCTGAAAGTGCAAAGATCTGTACATTTCTTCAAAGAAAGAGTAAAAGAATTCCATCTTTTAGTTGCACAGTAAATAACGCTCCTGCCTCCCCAATGAACTCTCTTCACTTTGGGATCCTTCACATTGAGGGCAGAAGAGGACCACAAGGTTCTAGATGGGCAGTACCATATGAATTTCTGGTTCAGGTGTTCTAGGCTGAGGCCATTCAACTCTTTAAAAGCAATGCAAAGTGGTTTAAAATTGATGCATTGGTGAATAGGAAGTAATTGAAGCTGAGCCAGGGCTAGGGAACCAAAGTGATATTTGGTGATCCTAAGTAATATGTGCACTGTGGCATTCTGCAGAACTTGTAGTTTGTTAGTATTTGCTGTAAATTGACACAGTCCATTACAATAATCTAAATTTGAAAGCACAAGTGCAGTAACCACACGTTTCTGCATATCTTGTGGAATGTATGGAAACATTTTCCTCAAGATTTTGAGAACATAAAATGAAGAGGATGACAAAGCATTGATGTTTTTTTGATCAAATGACAATTTGTCATTAATGATAATGTCCAAGCTTTTTGCTTTTGAGTCCGGTGTGGGAGTGCTTCCAGTTCCTGTGGCCACCAGAAAGGGGACCAGAAGAAGGTAAGGAGGTATTGTTGTCCAACAGGAGCCCCTCGGTTTTGCCGGAGATTAGTTTTAAGCAATTGTTGCATATCCAATTACTAAACTCCAGCGTGCCACTATGGAACCTACTTGCAGTGTCTTCCAGATTGTCAGCCACTGAAATGATTATCTGATTGTCCTTGTTGGACTTGGCCCTTCTTGCAGGTTCACCCCTGAACTTTTTTGCTTTGTACTGGTGACTTGGTGTGGTAATTTTTTGGTTTCTGCGCACTTTCCCTGTGTCCCAGGGTAAAGTGCGTGCGTGCTCTGAGTGCATGTGGTGAGATAGGCCTGCCCTCCCATAGGAAGGCATGGGGAATGTATGTGTCCCTAGTAGTTCCTGATGCGTGGGGTGTGCAGGCCCGAGTTTGGTATGTGCGGACTCGTGGGAGTGAATGCTGCGCGATGATGTGTGCGGCGTGCATGTACCTCGTGTGGAAGTGCCACTTCTAGAAGTGGGCACTTCTGTGTGCAGTGTGTCTGTCGCGTGATTGGCTGGTCATGTCATGTGACGGGCTAGGGATTCCCCAGAGTCAGGATGAGTCACCCAGTGGTGAATGGGGAGATCAGCAGCTAGATGGGTGGGAGGAGTACACCTGGGTCCTGAATAGGACAGGGTTTTCCACACACAATGCTGGCCCCGCCCCCTGTGGTGCGACTGACGACCCTAGCCCTGCCAGTGAATAGAGTGAGGGGCTGAGCACATCAAGGGTGCTCCCCAACCAGCTGCGACTGGTTTTCCCCCTCACCCTGAACCCAGAACAAAGGGTTTGACTGTATAAAAATGGGGCTGTGTCCCCACAGAAACGATTCTCTGCCAGGATCTTACCTGAGGGGGGCTGCTGCTGCTGCTGCTGGACCAGAGGACCGCCACTTGGATTACCTCCCTGCCTGGAGGCCCAGTGAGCTGGCTCTGGGTCCAGCCTTGCCCCCCTGCCTTTTGAAGAACTGTGCAGGACTTTCCTTCTCCCCAAAGCGCCTGGGAGCGCTTTTATTTGATTTATAGCGCTAGGAGCGCTTTGATTGGGGCACCGGCATTGGAAAGCGCTTCCCCTGAAGAACGCCTTCATTGTAGCACGGCGCTACGATAATTGAGGGAACCCCGACGTAGGGATTCCTCCGCTTTTGCCGGATTGGAAGCGGGTGCCCACCCCGCATTGCCGTGATCCTCGCGGGTGCCTACCCCGCTTATTTAATTATTTTTTATAGCGGGAGCCCACCCCGCATATTGGTGCTGTCGCGGGTGCCCACCCCGCACTGTGTGACTGAAGAGGGAGCCTACCCCTCGTTGCCGCTGCAGGAATCACCGCCGCAGCCCGAGCTCCACATACACAGCCGCGTCGGAGCAGCCGACAGGAAGTTAGGCGGGACTGCCCGGGACTGCCTGGTTGGGGGCGGGCCACCCGGAAGCTGTGCGGGCCGCCCAATGCCAGCGCGTCCTCAGGAAAGACCCCGGAAGTGCAGCATAGCCAAGCAGGGCTCTCGTAAGGAGGAGAGAGCCCCGCTGCCACCACCGGAGACATCGGAGCAGCGCGTGCTCCATGCCCGTCACCCCCACCGCTGGAGGTGAAGCCTGGAGACGACCGGTGGGTGTGCGGAGCTCCCGTAGCCACGTGGAGAGCCCCGCAGGTGTCCAGCGCGACCAGCAGGAAGCTGCCCCGGTGAGTACGACTCCAACGGAGAGGGGCACCTGCAGTCAGTCCAGAGCGGCCCCGCTTGGCAGTGGGCCGCTCCAACGAGGCCCCCCTCCCTCTAACTGCTGGAGTATTATCATTGAGAGCCTTGAAGGCTCTACAGGGGCATATTCGTTTTCCGAGCCCACGAGGCTCCAAAGAGGCACATGGTTCTCGAGCCACAGAGGCTCCAACGAAGGGGCATATTATTATTTAGAGCCTGCGAGGCTCAAGGGGCACATTATTGTTTAGAGCCTGCGAGGCTCAAGGGGCACATTATTGATTCAGAGCTCCAACGACTGCCATAAGCGTTCTAAGGGCCCCGAGGTGCCCAGGCCCCAGTCCCTACAGCTGCCCAGCACTTCGTGGGCAGCTGCAACGTTTAGGTTGTGCCTTGTGCGCCGGGCTTGCGCAGCCTGCGCAGTCGCGCCTGACATTCTCGTATATTGGGTATTTCTGCATCCTGAGAGGCCAGTTGGCCTGCGGACAGTTATCTGGTGTTGTGCCCTCCCCTAGGGCGCTTGGTGATTTTCATACATGTACTTTTTGCGCCTGCGCAATGCCTTCATGATATTTTTTTCCTAAACTGTGTTTACACCTCTAAATGTATTTTATGCATCCTGTGTTTATGTGCTTAGACCCCTACAGGTATTGTGATACTTAGGTGGTTGTTTTCCCCCTAGTACAGGTGGTACTAGTGAGGTCCTAGTTCCCTGCGTGATATATTCCTAAAGGTGGTTAGGGTTGCGCAGGCGGTACTTTCTGGTTACCAGTAGTTACTGGTTGTGTGCTATATGTTCTATTTTTAGTGCTACAGTGATTGTAAGTGCTATGGTCTAAAGGTTATTCCTATGTTCTAAGTGTTATTTCTACAAAGTGCTAATTCCTGACAGTGGTCCATGTGGCCCTGTCCCCTGTATATATAATCCCTTGTAAATTCTGCCCGTGCCTGTTGGCACATTGTAAAGTGTGTGTTTTTATCTAATGTGTTGTGTATAATACAAAGGTTATTTTTATATAATACATTGTGTGGAGTTTCCTTTGTGGTGGGCCTTGGGTGTTGTTGCTGGGTGCGCGCGCAAACACTTTACACATCGCCTCAGGGATAAGCCTGTCTGCTTGTGCCAAGCTACCAAGGGGGTGAGCAGGGGTTATCTTTGGCGTGTAACTTCCTTGCCCTGACTAGAGTGGTGGTTTCTGCCTGACTTTGGCGCAAGCCTTAGCCAAGCAGAAATCCCATTTCTAACATTGGTGATCAGCGGTGGGATTTGGACTTGCGTTTGCGCTGTACCGCAGCGGCAACTGGCCGCACTACAAAACTCTGCATTTAGATAAATCACATGGTATAGGGATTATTGTTCTAAGTTTGTTTTTAATTGTCATTTCTTTGGAAATGTGTTTTTGTGCACTGCGAGTTAGGTGTCCCTAGCTCGGGAGGGTAGATCATCCCCCTTAGTGCATTGTGTTTTCTGGATTCACCAGAGGGTGGGATCCAGTGGTGGCAGCGTAATAGTGTCCAGTACATTTGTCCCCCGCCCTGTGCCCAGAGTTGGTACCTGTGTCACGTGGTGGTCAGGTTGAGGAATCAGGGGTGGTAGAAACTGCCTTACCAGTCCGAGGGGAGGGTTGTGTGTGGATGAGTGGTGTGTGGCACTAGGCGAGTGAGTGTGAGTTCTCTGGGATAGAGAGCTTGCTGAATCCTTTTTGTGAATTGTGTACTCCTGTTAAGCTCAGACCCCTAGGTTCCCTGTGTGATCTTTTCTCTAGAACGTCTGCCAGAATGGAGCCTGCTTTTGATCTCAGTGATCTAGTTTATTACAGTATGCAGGAGTTGGAAAGGTTCTGTAGAGAGAGAAACATAGGGGTGAGAGAGTCAGACACTGTGTACGAATTGAGGAACTACATGATTGGATGGCAAGCAGATGAATGGAAATGTGAGCGCAGTGAGGAAGAAAGGGCCCGGGCCTCACACCTGGAGGGTGGTGGGTCTGTGGGGAGCCCTGAAGATTCAGAAGGAGATGACAGTACCTGGACGCCAGTAGAGAATGAGGACCCCGTAGGTAGGGAGTCCCTTGCTGGGTCCAGCGTAGGAGATAGCGCCTCATCCCTTTCCCTGTCCCCTGAGCACAGTGGTAGTTTTCTGGATTCCCCAGTGAGGGTGGAGTCCAGTGGTAGCAGCAATATAGAGTGCAGTCCAGAGAGTCCCATTCCCAGTTCCCCGAGTATGGTACCTGTTTCCCAAGAGGAGGAGTATAGGTTGAAATTCAGGGGCAGTAGGAAACTGTCTCACCAGTCTTGGGAGGAGTTTTTGGAGGGATGTAATGAGGCACTGTCCGATTGGGTGGAGCAGTACTCGGAACGTACGTATAACGGCCTGTATGATCTGGTTCTCAGAGAACACCTGCTCAGTTGTTGTGTGCCGGGGTTGCGCCAACACCTGTTGGGGTGTGGATTGTCTGAGCCATTTGAGCTTGCAGAAAAGGCAGACCATTGGGAATGTGCTAGAGGTCCTCTAGAGTCATTAGTGAGTGATTCCAACAATAGTGGGTCAGAGATCCTCCAGCCCAGCGTGGTGGAGGAGGCTCAGTGTAGCCCAGCTAGGTCCCAGGATAGCGAGGAGGGTGTCGGGGCTCACTGCCTGGCTCAGTGGAGCAGGAGTGAGGGGGTGACCGAGGGTCTCCAGACGCCCGAACCCCTGCCTCAGGACTTGGATGGTTTCATGAGGGAACACCAAGTTGGGGACCTAGGCTGTCCTGTTAGTCCACTAGAGGAAGATCTCTTAGTGAGTAGAGGACCTGGAGCGCCTGTAAACAGGGCTCCTGTGGTTCTGGAGTCTGGCAGTACCGCTCCGGTAGGGAGGGTACAGGAGTCCAGCGTGAGTGATTGGGGGATGAGTTCCCCAGTGGAAGAGCCGGTGGGTCAGGGACTTCCCAGTTGGGCTAGGATCCCGTGTAGTGACCAGGGTGACACCACTTCTGTTCTGGGGGATCTCCGCGCACTGTCAGGTGGACAGGGGACGGGAGATCAGCGCCAGACAGACAGTCGCTCGACATATGTGTCATTTAATAGCCTCAGGGGGATGGAATGTAAGTCCCCCAAAGTCCTGGAGTGCCAGGCGATTATTCCACCAAAGGTTCTAGGCCGGAGGTTGGAAGGCCAGGTTCGGGATCAGCCTGACCTGAAGGGTGGGTCGTCAGTAATCAGCGTCCCGACCAGTTCTTCTTCCAGAGGTACCGCCCCAGTTGGTAGGGAGCAGGGTTCTGGAAGGGGGTGCAGAGGGTGGGAGAGCCCACCTCTGCCCCCGGTACAACCTGAGGGGTTAAACCCTGGGTTGGAATGGCGTTCTAGGTGTACCCCTCGCCAGAGGAGGAGGAAACCTAGGAGAAGAGGTAGGGGGAGGAGAGCCTTCCCTGAGACTCCTGGTCCGCCTGAGGGTGTAGACCCTAGGCTGGAGAACCAGTGGCAGTCTAGTCCTGTCTTTCAGAGAGGAAGAGTGGAGAATGGCCGCTATGTGCCAGGGGTTACTACCCCCCACTCTGTGATTAGGCAAAGACCGGTGGCACCTGGGTGGCCTAGGGCCTGGTCTTGGCCGCGGACAGCTTGGGAGTACCAGTGGGGTAGCCCAGTTGGTCCAGACAGTGGTGTTAGAAAGAATTCCATGGGTTCACCGTGGCGTAGAACCGGAGGGTGTCCCTGCAGTTGCGGGCCCGCGTCCGTGTTCTATCGCCCCAAGCAGGGAAGTCCATCACGGTGGTGATTCGGCTGCCCTGCGTTTTGGCTGGAAGGGGGTTGTGTTGGACTTGGCCCTTCTGGCAGGTTCACCCCTGAACTTTTTTGCTTTGTACTGGTGACTTGGTGTGGTAATTTTCTGGTTTCTGCGCACTTTCCCTGTGACCCAGGGTAAAGTGCGTGCGTGCTCTGAGTGCATGTGGTGAGATAGGCCTGCCCTCCCATAGGAAGGCATGGGGAATGTATGTGTCCCTAGTAGTTCCTGATGCGTGGGGTGTGCATGCCCGAGTTTGGTATGTGCGGACTCGTGGGAGTGAATGCTGCGCGATGATGTGTGCGGCGTGCATGTACCTCGTGTGGAAGTGCCACTTCTAGAAGTGGGCACTTCTGTGTGCAGTGTGTCTGTCGCGTGATTGGCTGGTCATGTCATGTGACGGGCTAGGGATTCCCCAGAGTCAGGATGAGTCACCCAGTGGTGAATGGGGAGATCAGCAGCTATATGGGTGGGAGGAGTACACCTGGGTCCTGAATAGGACAGGGTTTTCCACACACAATGCTGGCCCCGCCCCCTGTGGTGCGACTGACGACCGTAGCCCAGCCAGTGAATAGAGTGAGGGGCTGAGCACATCAAGGGTGCTCCCCAACCAGCTGCGACTGGTTTTCCCCCTCACCCTGAACCCAGAACAAAGGGTTTGACTGTATAAAAATGGGGCTGTGTCCCCACAGAAACGGTTCTCTGCCAGGATCTTACCTGAGGGGGGCTGCTGCTGCTGGACCAGAGGACCGCCACTTGGATTACCTCCCTGCCTGGAGGCCCAGTGAGCTGGCTCTGGGTCCAGCCTTGCCCCCCTGCCTTTTGAAGAACTGTGCAGGACTTTCCTTCTCCCCAAAGCGCCTGGGAGCGCTTTTATT
Organism: Triturus cristatus; assembly: GCF_964204655.1. Lineage (NCBI taxonomy): Eukaryota > Metazoa > Chordata > Amphibia > Caudata > Salamandridae > Triturus > Triturus cristatus. Next base: position 216,461,453 of record NC_140590.1, read on the forward strand.
TGATTTATAGCGCTAGGAGCGCATTGATTGGGGCACCGGCATTGGAAAGCTCTTCCCCTGAAGAACGCCTTCATTGTAGCACGGCGCTACGATAATTGAGGGAACCCCGACGTAGGGATTCCCCCGCTTTTGCCGGATTGGAAGCGGGTGCCCACCCCGCATTGCCGTGATCCTCGCGGGTGCCTACCCCGCTTATTTAATTATTTTTTATAGCGGGAGCCCACCCCGCATATTGGTGCTGTCGCGGGTGCCCACCCCGCACTGTGTGACTGAAGAGGGAGCCTACCCCTCGTTGCCGCTGCAGGAATCACCGCCGCAGCCCGAGCTCTACATACACAGCCGCGTCGGAGCAGCCGACAGGAAGTTAGGCGGGACTGCCTGGTTGGGGGCGGGCCACCCGGAAGCTGTGCGGGCCGCCCAATGCCAGCGCGTCCTCAGGAAAGACCCCGGAAGTGCAGCATAGCCAAGCAGGTCTCTCGTAAGGAGGAGAGAGCCCCGCTGCCACCACCAGAGACATCGGAGCAGCGCGTGCTCCATGCCCGTCACCCCCACCGCCGGAGGTGAAGCCTGGAGACGACCGGTGGGTGTGCGGAGCTCCCGTAGCCACGTGGAGAGCCCCGCAGGTGTCCAGCGCGACAAGCAGGAAGCTGCCCCGGTGAGTACGACTCCAACGGAGAGGGGCACCTGCAGTCAGTCCAGAGCGGCCCCGCTTGGCAGTGGGCCGCTCCAACGAGGCCCCCCTCCCTCTAACTGCTGGAGTATTATCATTGAGAGCCTTGAAGGCTCTACGGGGGCATATTCGTTTTCCGAGCCCACGAGGCTCCAAAGAGGCACATGGTTCTCGAGCCACAGAGGCTCCAACGAAGGGGCATATTATTATTTAGAGCCTGCGAGGCTCAAGGGGCACATTATTGATTAGAGCCTGCGAGGCTCAAGGGGCACATTATTGATTCAGAGCCCAGACAGGCTCCAACGACTGCCATAAGCGTTCTAAGGGCCCCGAGGTGCCCAGGCCCCAGTCCCTACAGCTGCCCAGCACTTCGTGGGCAGCTGCAACGTTTAGGTTGTGCCTTGTGCGCCGGGCTTGCGCAGCCTGCGCAGTCGCGCCTGGCATTCTCGTATATTGGGTATTTCTGCATCCTGAGAGGCCAGTTGGCCTGCGGACAGTTATCTGGTGTTGTGCCCTCCCCTAGGGCGCTTGGTGATTTTCATACATGTACTTTTTGCGCCTGCGCAATGCCTTCATGATATTTTTTTCCTAAACTGTGTTTACACCTCTAAATGTATTTTATGCATCCTGTGTTTATGTGCTTAGACCCCTACAGGTATTGTGATACTTAGGTGGTTGTTTTCCCCCTAGTACAGGTGGTACTAGTGAGGTCCTAGTTCCCTGCGTGATATATTCCTAAAGGTGGTTAGGGTTGCGCAGGCGGTACTTTCTGGTTACCAGTAGTTACTGGTTGTGTGCTATATGTTCTATTTTTAGTGCTACAGTGATTGTAAGTGCTATGGTCTAAAGGTTATTCCTACGTTCTAAGTGTTATTTCTACAAAGTGCTAATTCCTGACAGTGGTCCATGTGGCCCTGTCCCCTGTATATATAATCCCTTGTAAATTCTGCCCGTGCCTGTTGGCACATTGTAAAGTGTGTGTTTTTATCTAATGTGTTGTGTATAATACAAAGGTTATTTTTATATAATACATTGTGTGGAGTTTCCTTTGTAGTGGGCCTTGGGTGTTGTTGCTGGGTGCGCGCGCAAACACTTTACACATCGCCTCAGGGATAAGCCTGTCTGCTCGTGCCAAGCTACCAAGGGGGTGAGCAGGGGTTATCTTTGGCGTGTAACTTCCTTGCCCTGACTAGAGTGGTGGTTTCTGCCTGACTTTGGCGCAAGCCTTAGCCAAGCAGAAATCCCATTTCTAACAGTCCTCTTCATAGGTGATGACTGAGAATCCTGACTTTTTAATTGGCGTGACCAGAGGGGGACATATAGATTAAAAAAGCATAGGGCTAAAGGATGAGACAATGGCAACTTGTTCCATTACTGCAACCTTCACGATATCTCACAAAGGAGTATTCACTTTCTCTCCTGCAATCCAAAAGGTGTTGGGAATTATCATCCAAACTATTTATTGGGTCCTATAGGGCCTTCAAAATGTGCTCTAAAAAAGAATAACATCTCTAAATAAGGAAACAGTGACTCTTGTGCCCAGAAACACAACGCTCATCTTAAAATAAGGTAAGGGCTTAGACACAATTAAACTAAGATGCACATATGCTCACTAAAGTCAAACAATATATTTAATTCATCCAGTTTACAGAGTCTAAATATAAAAACAAAGCATAGAATGATGCATGAAATATGTGAAATAATTAACAAGTTGTGTAAATCATGTGAGCAGTGTATGTGCGAGTTACCGGTTAACTTATCAATAAGCACAACTAAACAATAGTGACACTGCGTCACCAGAGGTAAGCGTTGTGTCCTGCTTGTACTCTTATGAATTTAGGAAGGATTAACACGTTTGCATCATCTGAGTGCAAATGTTGATTAGGGCAATACAGTTCAAACTTCTGTTGAAGAAAGTCAGGCCCTGACTTATGGATAACCTTACGTACAATGCAAACAACTTTGAACATGATCCTCTTGGGCTGGGGTAACCAGTGCAGCGGATCCAGGGTGTTAGATGTGGATAAGTAGAATGAAAGAAACAGCACTTGTCTAGACTAGCAGTTTGACTCCGATAGAGAAATGTCTGGATTTATTCAGGGGAACCCAAGAACTGTGAATTACAGTGATCAAGCCTGATTATTGTTGATGAGTGTACCATCACGAGAGACAGGTGAGTTTGTAGTAAGGAATCCCTTAATACGTACATACATTGTTAAGTTAGCATAACCACGTTAGATGTTAGAAAGCCATCTTGCTGCTTTTGCGCACGACACTGCATCTACATGTTATTGTTTAAACAAACTGCTGGCTCGCACTTTGCCTCACACGAGAGCAATCTGTTGTTACCATCCCGAGCTCTGCGCAGCGACCTTGGTCTGTACATGGTGTGACAAACAGTCTGGGTTGTTAGCCAATGCATGTTTTCCACTCTAGGTTGATCGACCCACTATTTAGCCATAACACACAGGCAGCTGCGAATACCTGAAAGCTGGTACTTTTAATATTGCAGACATCATGTTTAATATTCAGACCGAAGACGAGCCTTCCTGCGAGAAGACTCCTGATGCTCTTGTGATGTGATTTCACTAAGCTGATCTTTGAGGTATGGGGTCCCCCATTCAAGCCTAAGAGACCTTTTATTAGAATAATAATAATATTATCTTCTTAGTAAAGGGAAGGTGGTAGCATCCACTGTCATTTATAACATGATCACTCCTTTTATATTCTATGGTATTGTAACGATGCTGATGGTTTTGATTATAATCATTTGTCTGCTTGTATTAGCCAAAGTACTGCATCTTAGGACACGTGGTCTATAAAAATAAACTCTTTTTATTTTCACCGTGTCTCATTTGATTCTTGTTGTGGACTGATGTGAGAATAATATACGAACAGGTATTTCCGATTCCCACCATTCCTGAGAGTACACTGAGTCGCTTGTTCTGGGTTGTCTTTTCATTGGGACCGCCGAGCCAAATCTCGGATAACGAATGGGACACTTATGCTAGCCGGGTACTGGGTTCTGGGTTCTGAGGTGAGTTTCTGGTACACCACAATTCACTGAGGTCCTGGGGTTCTACTCATAGTTCTGTGTATAAGCAGAATCCCTGCAACATGGCGCACCTAACGTTTGGTCTATGAGTTGAAACGCCTTAGTAGTGTTTATATTAGTCCACAACACCCTCATTCTTGTTTCCGGATAACAAGTCTGACGGATTTAAACCTACCTATTTCTTTTGATATAGGTTTCTTCAAGCTTGATTATTAAAAAGGTTATTGAACCCTTGTGCTACTGATTACTTCGAGTGTAGCTTGTCCTTATGTCGGTAGAAATAGCGGCGCATAGCCGTGCGGCTCTGAAACGTCATTTGATGCAGTATGGGGTGCCAGACACAGGTATGAACGTCATCTTTGTGGTAGGAGCCGATGCGGCTCATCCCTATGAGTTGTTCTACTCTTGGGTAACGCTTCCGGCAGTGAGTGAGGACGATAACTTCTTTCATTCTTACACTGCCACTGCCGTGCCAGCGAACTATACACCGTATAGGACACAGGAAATACCAATATCTGCTTGGCAGCATCTTATTTGGTTTAATGGCGCCCTTCCCCATGCGGTTATACCGCCGAGAATGGGCCCCTTATCAATTGCAGGGGCCACTTGGCCAGTACTAGCCAGATTTACGCCTCATCCCCGTTACCTCACGGTGACGGTGGCTGAATTGCGTGTACTACACACTGCCCTTATTACAGTATATAGGGCTTTAGTGCAGTACGTGTCACGCAATGTGCAGGCGGGGGCACCTGCTGTTGCGGGACAACCTACTGACCACCACGCGGTGGTCATTAGTCCTGTTATGGTTAATTTGGTTATGGGCAAGCGCCCCCAAACTAGGGATGATTTCCCTTTTTGGCTTGCTGAAAAATTTGACCAAATAGAAGCGGTATACCCGAATACATCTCCTATGGAGAAACACAGAATCCTTACCATTAGTTTGCCTAAAGACTTGGTCCCCGACATTGATGATTGTGTAAACTGGGGCAAGGTCTTGTCAGCGACGTACTCGCAGTGCTTTGGCACTCCGTCTATGTCGGTACTGCCCTCCGTTATTAAGCGTGTTCAAGATAATCACGGTGCGGAGTCTGCGATAGAATTAGGTATGCGGCTCCTCGGACAGTTTGACCTGGTGGCTACCATGATAATGTGTAACCTTAAGGGTGATGCTATGCAGTTCCAAGTTCGTAATGAACTGAAGAAAGTTGCTGATGAGGATAAGCCGCGGGAATTTGCGAAAATAATCTCGTCAGCGTACAGAGATTTGGGTCGTAGCTCTTTAGGAGTTAAACCTGTGATCAAAACTCCCGAAATTAAGCAGCAGGGTAAGGCGGAAGCCTCTGGTAAGAATGACCGTCCAAACTTTCCGAAACAGAATTGGCGGTCAAAACAACAGGGGAAGCAGCAGCAGAAACAGGGCTCTCGGCCTGCTTCTCCCGTTCAGTCAGGTAGTGAACGCGCTAATGATCTGCGTGATCGTGCTACTATTAAGTCTCCTGATAGATTTCAGGTTTCTGAACAACGTTCTCCTCGTTCTTCACAGGAAACATCTGCTTCACAGTCCGGTGGCGGAGGCGGTGGCAAAGGTCGGGGTGCTCCACAAACACGTGACCAGCCCCGGCAGACTGAGGGTAAAGGCAAGCAGGACGAATTTGCACGACAAAGACCCCCGTTTCAGAAGAAGAAAGTGGCTGCTCTGACGGCAAGGTATGCCTCAGATAGTGCGGACACAGATTCGGAACCGGACATGGGCGCTGACGCTACTGGACAGCGCAGCGGAAATTACCATAGTCCGTCAAGCTCTGCGTCCATTTCTGGCGGCGACAGCAACTGATATTTTGGTTACTGTTGAAACAGCTGACACCAGAGTGGCTCCCCCTGATAGACTTTACGAAATAGTCTTACTAATTGAGGGTGACATACAACGTACAATAAAAGGGATTTTTTGGGATAATCTGACTACCACCTATGATATCCTCCTGGCGGAGGCAGATTGGCCCCCAGCTTTCATTTTAGAAGCTCCTAGAGGGGAGGAGGTAATCCTCCCGTCCTTTGCGCACACAGTGCCTAAGGACCAGCCTGAAGTATACGCTGAGGAGTGGGCGCTGGCGCTTGCGCCGGCGGTGTATCGTACTCAGGTGGGATGGGACCGGTTGTCCCCCTGCCATGAGATTCCATTACGGTCTATGCCCCAGCCTCAACCCCAATATCCCATGCGTCGTGAAGCTAGACCGCACGTCGCGGCAATCCTTGAACAATTGGAATATCAGGGTGTTATTGAAACTTGTGTGTCCCCTATGAATAACCCTTTATTCACTGTGACGAAGCCCGACGGGTCGTACCGTTTAGTTTTGGATTACCGGCACTTAAACTCACATTGCCGGACCTACGCGGTACAGAATACTCACAGCTCGGCTCTTGTCGACAGTCTCGTGCGTAAGAGATTTAAAACGACACTTGACATCTCCAATGGCTTTTTTAGCCATAACCTGTCCACACTGAGTAGCCAGTGGACGGCGTTTACTTCGGGCGGCAAACAAAAACAGTTCACTAGATTAGCCATGGGCTATAAGAACAGCCCTGGCGTCTTTTCCGCTCGCGTGGTCTCTCTCTTAGAGAGGATTGACCCCGACGCATACTCCTATGTTGACGATATCTACCTCACGGATGATGAGCTGATGCCACATCTGTCTCGAGTCGACAATATTATTGTGAGTTTTGCGGACTATGGCTACAAATTTAATTTTGCGAAGTCTCACATCGCAGAATATACTGTGTTGTTTTTGGGCTACGAGCTCAACAATGAAGGTAAGGGATTAGCTCCCCACTTTCTGGAGAAGTGCGCATGCTTCCGTGCTCCTACAACGCTGAAAAAATTACAATCTCTGCTGGGCTTTCTGATTTTCGGACGTACGTATATTCCTGATTATGCCCAGCGTATCAAGCCGCTTTACGCCTTGGTACAACCTTCTTTTTCGAAGTCTAGCTGGCAGCTAGAACACTCTGCTATTTTACAGTCTTTACAGGCTGATCTTCTTGCTTCACAATACTTGCTGACGCGTGATAACCGCACTAACCTGGTAATAAGAATAGTACCAGGCGCCGTGGGTTTCACGTATTTGACGTTCAATGAGGGCGATACCGTCCCCATTGCGTATAAATCACACTTGTACACTTCTGCTGAATTATGTTTTTCCACGGTCGAGAAAGTTCTGACGGCCATACAGGTGTCGATCCTTAAGGAACGCGCACTGTCGCATGGAAAACAGATTCTGGTTGTAACACCGTATCCTGCCCTAGAGGCAGTGACTAAAGCAAGTGTACCAAATTCTAAAGCTTTGCATCCACGGTGGATACAGTGGGCCACAACTCTGACATCACCAGATGTCACTTATATCTTTGACGCCTCTTTACAGACTCAGGGGTACTTGCAGTACGAATTCGTTCATCCGGCTCCTCTGTCTTTGCGCCCGCTCGAAGAATACCATTGTGTCATATACACTGACGGCTTGGTGCAGCCGGCGATTGGATCAAAGCATGCCTATTCTGCGGCTTGCGCAATTGTCGTGGGTACATTCGTAAATGGTGAATTCCAATCTGATGCCGTGCATACGCAGTCATTGGGTGATTGTACCGCGCAATTGGCGGAGCTCCGGGCTCTGGTGCTTGCACTGGAGTTTGCTGATCCCCGAGTCACGACTCTTATAGTAAGTGACTCCTTTTACTGTGTCCAGTCCTACAATGACAACTTACACTTCTGGTCTCAAAACGATTATCGAGATACCAAAGGTAGCACAATTAAGCATAAACTGCTTTGGGTTCGAGTGGCAGACTTTAAAGAACGTCTCCCTCTCGTGAATGTTATTCACACTCTTGGTCACCAACGACTTGGTGTCCATGCTGTCGGTAACAGCTTGGCTGACGAGGCAGCAAAAACCGCAGTGGCTACATACTTAGTGGCAGCAGTTACAAGATCCAAAAGTAAGATTGATGATGACATCTTGGCAGCTATTGCTGCTACAGAGAAGGGAAGTGATTACCCAAAGGGTTTTCCTTCTCGTTATGTTTATCACTTAAGTCCTGATAACGTCCCGTTAGTGAGGATTAACGACGTTGGTGACAGAATTATTCCCAACGCGGACTGCAGACCAGCGTGTCCGCTACTATATCTCTGTTACAACAACGTTACTGGTGGTTTGGTTTATATAAACAAGCACGCGCTTATGTTCTTGATTTTAACATTTGCCAACAGATTAAACCTTCCACTGTTGCGCGCCCACCACAAACACAGTTGTACATATCTAATAAACCATTTGGTTGTGTTTATCTAGATCACTGCGGTCCTTTTTCTTCTGATACTGCGTACAAGTATATCTTGGTTGCAGTGGATTCGTGCACACGTTTTCTCTGGGTATGGCCACAAAGGAGTGCTGACTCGCGGACTGTCATCAGGGATTTGCGTGTCTTTGTGGGAACTTTTGCGTGTGGTACCTTCCATTCTGATCAGGGCCCTGCGTTCGCCTCTAAGGCTTACAAGGAGGCTATGAGAAATTTGGGGGTCCAAGTCAAATTTTCATCCCCCTACCGGCCTGAGGGTAATAGTGTGGTGGAGCGAATGAACCGTGACTTAAAGCAGTCTTTGACAGCACGTGTTTTAGGCACAGGCCGGAACTGGCTAGTCCATTTGTATAACGTCCAACGTGCACTTAATAATATCCCTAGAAGGTCTCTGGGTGGGCGGACCCCGTACATGATGCTCTTCGGAATCAAAATGTTTGTCCCAGACCTTGATGGTCTAGACATGGCGGCGTCGACCGCACCATTTGACGTAGATGATCACTGTGCTGTTTTGCAGACCCTACAAGAAGCCAGAGACACTCTTTCGAAGGAACACTTGCCCTCCACATCTGAAGCTGAGGTTCAGATTCCGGTAGTCGGCTGGCTACCCCGAGTTGGAGGCCTGGTCCGTGAGAAGGTGGAGAACAAGAAGGAGTTTGGCCCCTCTAATCGTGCACCAGTTCCAGTGCTTGGAGTGCAGGGTACAAGAACAGTCATTTTACCACCACTTCCTGGTCGCAAAGAAAACAGGTACATCTCTATTGACAATGTCAAACTTCAGCGAGTGGCCGATACTTCTTAGTCTTACTCCAGCAGTTTCCTGCCAGACAATGCAAAGAAATTCAGTGTTGGTTCCTGCTTCTAACACCTTGTCTGATGTTGCCATCGAGATGCAGTCAGTTACTGATCCCTTGTTAATACCGCCGGCTGGTGGTCTGCCCGAAGAGACTGAGTATGCTTACCCTACAAATGGTCACTCGCCTGTTTTACAATCTACGGCAGTTGGCCAGTCACGTTTCTCCTTTGACACTAACTCATTGCCTCATAATTCCCCTTCGAACATTGCTATTTTTGCTAGTTGGTTCAAAAGACATTTTTTGATTACCCCTTGGACATACATCTGGTTGGTGCTTATAAGTATTTTTTGTTTATGTCCATTGGATTTGTAATAGTATTTTTCCGTCTGGTGAATGGACACTATCTTAAAGAAAGATCTACAATTAGACTTATTAATGGAACTTTGGCCCCCCACTCATCGTCCCACATCATGAAAAGAGACCAGACTTTTGTGAATATTACTGCCTGGCCCGTTTTGGATGGAATTGCGTGGGAGGCTGTTAAATTCCAAATTCATGGTCCTACAGAGGTCATCAATGTGCCTAATGTATTTCGTGTTTCTATGGGTGATGTCGTTAAGCAGAACATTCGTTCTGATGATTGGGATGTTCATGACATTGAAGCACTGTTTTCTGATTTGAAATATTATGCCGCTTTTGATGCAGAAGATTTGTATGAGAATGCGGCTAATTATGCGGAACAGTATTGTTTTCAGCATTATGGCAATCACTTCCTGCATAAAGCAAACACTTTTCGTAATTTTGTAAATTTAACCCAATGGGAACACTGTCCCACCCCCTCTTTTGGCAGTTCACCTACATTAGTTGATAAGTATACTTATTTTACTGATTTCAGTGTTTCCGACCCGGCATCCTTTTATTTTAAAGTTATGCCTGAGTCTGCCTCGAAGGTTAGACTGACACACACCAAACTACTCTATTCTAAGTCCTTTATGGATGAGTTGTCAATCAAGGGTTATGATCTGTGGAAGGCTACTATTGATCTTAAATCGGTTTGGGGTTCCAAACCATGGCAGGTTCAGGGAACTGAAGCTTTACATCGTGCCTGTCTTGTACCAAATCATATGTTGTTTTTAAATTCAACCATTTTCCAGACCACATGTTTCGGATTGGCCACTTCTAAAAAACTATATTCCCCTTCTGTTCCAGATCTGAGCGCTTACCCAAATTGGGATAACCACACAGATCTGTCCCTTCCTGCTTTGCAGTCATTGGTGTCTAATACATCTTTCAATATTTCGAAATTTAGTAGTGAAGGATGGTTGATTTGGCAAAGCAGTTCAGATACCTGTCAACGTCGTTTTCTAGGTCTGAAACCGGGGTATACGCAGCAACGCGTAGACCCTCGGTTTGAGTCATCTCATACGGTAACTACCTACTCTGTAGGGAAATTATGTCAGTCCTGGCTGCGACATTCCACCTTGGCATCTGTCAAAGTTCATTTATCAAGATTACATGACAAAATAGATTTGAATGATTTTGTTAAAGGTCCTGTGGGTGGCAGATCCAAAAGGTGGGCGTATGCTATTTACAACGAAGTATGGAAATTGTCGCAAATTGAGGCGGCTTCCAGATTGAGAGCTATTGATCAAGCGAATATGGAAAAGGTATTAGCAGTTATTGATAACAGCATTAACACTCTTTCTTCCAGAATTTATACATTAGATAATATTGTTTCTTCAATTGTTGATATTGTACATGATGATATGTCTGTATTGTACCATGGTCAAAACCAGTTACGTTCTGTTATGCAGTTTGCATGGACTTTACAAACGTTAAAGGCAGGAAAGGTCCCCTGGGACTATCTGAATACGACATCATTATTCCTTCCCTTTAACCTTAGTGTAAAGCAACAGTTCATGTCCATGAAGGATGCTACGTATTCATTGTTACACATTGAAAAGTTGGAGCCGTTACCTTTCTCTGTGGCGGAATTAAATTCGGCCGTGTGGTTAGTACATGGGTTGATCACGCTACCTTTCGCGCTTTTTAAGTTTACGTCCTGTATGAAACACTATGCTCTGGGTAGATATGAACAGCTGGGCACCGCTTTCATACATGAGGTTTGGTCCCTCCCTTTTACGTATAGATGTACAAGAGACGGTACTGAGGTTTATCTGAAAGGTGAGGAATGTACCACGACACCTGATCATTCTGTAGTATGTAGGCACATTCAGTTACACGGTGCTTGCAATGTACACGCCCCGAATTTGGCCTGCGTCCTCAAAGGTATCCCAGTGCCAGTGATTACACCATCTTTCACACAGCTTGCAAACGGTAGTTATTTGATTTTGAATAATGAAGCTTGCTGCTGGATGTTAGTGGGAATCCCATATATAGTAACTGTATCGCAGAGAGTAGTCTGCTGCAATAATGTTCTATTTCCTCCCCCGCATGGGCGGCTGGATGTTTCCATCTGGCCTTCGATTCCGACCTTGAAAGCAGAGTTCAACAAGATGAGCAGAATAAGAGCTCTATTGTCCCAAAAGGAGGTGCCATTGACTTCCTCCCGAGAAACATTTGTCCTTCACGTAGCAAATACGCGCACTGAGGTACAGGCGCTTTTGAATACTGACCTCCCCCTGCATTTTGGAGCTTTGATCCAAACAATTTTCAATGCCTCGTCCACAACGAGCCTGGCTCATTTTTTTAAACTTGTGGGCTCAGGCCTCGTGACCTCCTTCCAAACTACTTTTGGTGTGATTCCGGCATTTTTACATTCTATTTTCTCGAGCGTCTTTGGCGGTGTCCCGCTGATTCTGGCGCTGGTGGCAGGTGTGCTGTTTTTACTTTTCGTACTAAGAAATGGCTGCTCTTTCTGTGCCACACGACAACCTGTCCCGTCTGCATCTTCTTCGTGACCGGATGCTTGAATATTATGGTACGCTGCCATTGGCGACTTTGAGCCTGGCGTATGGATTATCCTTTCAGTATTCCTACTTCACCTGCGTGCAACCTGTTTTTCACTGCCTAGATTGTCCCTTTGAATGGCCTCTGGATTTGTGCTTAACCTACACGGTGTCTCCGGTGCCGGATTATGATCGACTGATGAGGCCCTTAGTGTCTCACGAGTTTGCCTGTTCTGGTGTTCGGATTATGGCCTGTGGTGCGGCGCATGGTTTCCTGGGTAATTGGGACATCGCAAGGGCTGCCTATGACTTCTTGGATATGAGCTATCTGGAAGAACACGTCGGTTGCCCTCTTATCGTGCTAGAGGCTCCGCTTATTGAAGAACATGTATGTTCCTTTTCTTTGATTAACTGGATGGCTGAAACTTTTAGTGGCTCTGCAAACGATTTCTTGTTGGAAGCAGTTGCCGCGTATGCTGCATACACGTTCATGGATTGAGTGAACTGTCGTCCACTATGTTTTTTCTCCCATGTCTTGAATATTACCTGTGCCTTGGGACTGCTGCCCAGCGCAGCATTTTTTCATTTTTTTATCTCCTTTTGAAGTTTGAGGTTTTTTTTTTTTTTTTTTTTCTCTCCCTTTTCGTTTTTGGTTTTCGAACTTTGTCTGAACCGATACTTGGTTTCAAATTGAATACGCCTTGTTCTGCTCTGTCGAAACTGAACTCTGCATTCTCTCATTTCTTCCCTACTGGTTAGTGCTTCGATCAAGGGGGCATGTAGTAAGGAACCCTTAATACGTACATACATTGTTGAGTTAGCATAACCACGTTAGATGTTAGAAAGCCATCTTGCTGCTTTTGCGCACGACACTGCATCTACATGTTATTGTTTAAACAAACTGCTGGCTCGCACTTTGCCTCACACGAGAGCAATCTGTTGTTACCATCCCGAGCTCTGCGCAGCGACCTTGGTCTGTACATGGTGTGACAAACAGTCTGGGTTGTTAGACAATGCATGTTTTCCACTCCTAGGTTGATCGACCCACTATTTAGCCATAACACACAGGCAGCTGCGAATACCTGAAAGCTGGTGCTTTTAATATTGCAGACATCATGTTTAATATTCAGACCGAAGACGAGCCTTCCTGCGAGAAGACTCCTGATGCTCCTGTGATGTGATTTCACTAAGCTGATCTTTGAGGTATGGGGTCCCCCATTCAAGCCTAAGAGACCTTTTATTAGAATAATAATAATATTAGCTTCTTAGTAAAGGGAAGGTGGTAGCATCCACTGTTATTTATAACATGATCACTCCTTTTATATTCTATGGTATTGTAACGATGCTGATGGTTTTGATTATAATCATTTGTCTGCTTGTATTAGCCAAAGTACTGCATCTTAGGACACGTGGTCTATAAAAATAAAATCTTTTTATTTTCACCGTGTCTCATTTGATTCTTGTTGTGGACTGATGTGAGAATAATATACGAACAGGTATTTCCGATTCCCACCATTCCTGAGAGTACACTGAGTCGCTTGTTCTGGGTTGTCTTTTCATTGGGACCGCCGAGCCAAATCTCGGATAACGAATGGGACACTTATGCTAGCCGGATACTGGGTTCTGGGTTCTGAGGTGAGTTTCTGGTACACCACAATTCACTGAGGTCCTGGGGTTCTACGCATAGTTCTGTGTATATGCAGAATCCCTGCAACAAGTTGGAAGAAGAGGTATTACTTGCCACAGTATGTGCATCAAAGTATAGTATGAGGTGTTGGTCTGTTTACCTGTGTTAAGAATAACATTTTATTGTCTAGATGATACCCTAGATTGGAAACAAAGGATGGAACAGACAAAATGGAATTGAATGACAACTGGCTGAAGTCAGCTGAGACAGTGCTATAAGGCCTGCTGATGGAATGGCACAAAATGGCCATTTAGTCTCTGTTGAATTTTAGGGAATTTTAAGCGAGCCAAGCAGTAACGGCATACATTATATTATGAAAAGCCCCACATGGAGAAGGAATGGTCAAGTGATATGATCAGCTAGGAATCTTGAGCCTAATTCATAAAAAAGTACTCCATGAGTGAGCTCTGAACAATTGGACCAGAGGTCTAATGTGTTGTGTATGAGTTGGCCTCAAGGCAGACCCTTTCATGACCCCTTGAGTGTGGAGTGGAGAGAATTAAGATGAACAGTTTTGAATTTTTTTTAGATATGATTTACAGCGGATTCGAGCTATTTCTCTGATACTGACCCCTACTAGATTGGTGATCAAAATGTTATGGGTAACAGTATTCAAAATGGCAGACAGGTCTTGTAACACCAGGGCCACAGAGTGTCTTTTGTCAGCATACATTCTGAGGTCATGCCTGACTGAGACGAGCTGATTTGATACCATATACAGGACAGAATCCAGATTGGGTAGTGGTGGAAATGGCCCTTTTAGGGTGATTCCCTCAGTTTTTTGCTTTTGTACCTCCTGGTTTTCGGCTTATCTATGTGCTAGCCTTAAGACTGAGTGCTTTGATGCTGCCATTCAATGCCAAAATGCTGTGCTTGTCATATACATACTGGTGATTGGTGTATACATGATTGGATGATTTGAGTAAGCTGTAAGTCCTTTGACCAGTGGCCGGACGTATACCTAGGGCATATAACTCAAAGCTTCTCCGTGGATCTGCAGCACTGTTTGTACCTCCCACGGAGGTAGATCTTCAAACGTACCACAGGTTTCCATGGCTGGGCCTGTGTGCAGGTTAATGTTACTCAGCTTGGCATTGAAAAGCTACTTGTCAAAGTTCTGAATGTCTCTCGCTACATCGGAGTACTCCCAGGGGTAGGGTACGGTGTAGGGAAAAGTAGGGCATGCACACGTTTGCGCTACATGCCTTGATAGTGAATGACATTGGATGGTGTGTTCAGTACTGTGAGGCCTGCTTCTCATAATGAGCTGTTTTTCCTACGTGCAGTAGAATAGCAGTATGGTCTTTAGCATTGATGGATTAGTAATGGCAAATACTCTCCCGTAGTTAGAGTGGATTTGTCATTACTGACATGGAAATGCTATTTTGGGAAAGTGGGCTTTTCTACGCCTCTCTGTGTGCCTGTGCATTTCAAAGGTGGCCTTTTGAACTGATCTCCTCTTCAAAGGTCATTTTGGGCATAACTACTGGGGCTCTGTCCTCAGGAGTTTATAGATGCTTTTGGGATTGAAACCATTCTATGCTGGTTCGACACTGGGACCTCAATAAGAGAAACCATTGGGCAGGAGGAACTGCAACGGAATTATCTGCAGACATGTTGATGAATACAAGCCCCAGCTAGGCCCGCAAGAGACAAGGGTTCGCTCTTCTGTAACGAAATCTATAAGGAAGTTGGCGCGGAAACTGCAAAGTACAAAAACAACGTTTATTAACCCTTAAGGGTGGTCCTACAATCCACACAACACTCTTCAGTATTGCAAGGAGTAGCACACAGAACTTGCGTACACAGTCCCCTTTTATACACAACAGAGGGGCTCATGAGTGGGTGGATACCACAGAAGTTGAAGAACATTACCATTTAGGGTCATTCTCGATACTGAATCAATACATGGGCGGAGCTAACACACTCCTTGGGCCCGCGAAAACACATGGTCAAGCAAAGCTAATTATAACAGATGTGGTCAAGTCTGGGCATGCGCCAGATAGACAAGAAAGCTATTTATAACTGTTACTAGGCAGATTACAAGAGCAACTAACACAGAGGTCGGACTCTCCTCGTGGTGAACACGTGGCAGCATGCCAATACAAAATGGAGTCCGGACTTCGGCCAACATAATGAGGAAAACATGATAATAGGGAAGCATTAATGTCTTCAGTAAATGCTTAATCACATTCTACTTTAATTTACAACAGACGACCCTTTCAGCATTTACTGAAGACATCTGGTTTCCAAGAATAATCATCGTATATGTCAATTATCATCATTCCTTTAACCTCTTTAGCTAGCCCCTTCTGGCGGGCAACATCGGCAATAGCTTTCTTATCTGGAATGCAGAATGAAATGCATACGGAACAGCACAATGGTCCACATTGAATACACATACAGAAAAGGAACAGAATTGCTACAATAATACAGAGACCAGTTAGAACCTTCCAACCCCAGGCAGTAACCAACGCCCAAAACCATCCAGAAAAGGACCAAGTGCCGTTTTCTGTGTGGATTTCAGCTGCTATTTTATGCAGCTTGTTAATGGCGTTATAAACGGATGGCGTATGATCAGGAATGAACACACAGCAGCTACTTCCAATTCTTCCTGTTCGAGACTCGCACTGCCGTCCTCGTTGCAAGAAGGACTTGCTCAGGTCCTACCCATCTCGGCTCCAAACTGTTCGATCTGTCGAAAACCTTTATCATTACATGATCTCCAGGCCGGAGACCATGTCCTTCGCCAGTAGACCGATCAGGGAGCGCCTCTCGGACCTGTTGATGAATAGAAACCAAGTTATCCGTTAACTGTGCCAGATAATCACTCATCATCACACAAGGTACATCATACACAGCCTTAGGCCTTGGTGGACCCCAAATATTCATTGGGCGTCCAAATACAATCTCATAGGGTGTAAGGCCGGTTCGAGAGTGTGGCACCGACCTAATTGACAATAACGCCAGTGGCAAGGCGTCTGGCCAAGTCAAAGATGTTGAAGCTTGGATTTTGGCGATCTTAAGCTTCAGCGTACCATTATACTTCTCGACTAGTCCTGCAGACTGGGGGTGGAACACGGCGTGGAACTTCTGGGTGATGCCTAGGCCCTTCAAGACATACTTTATAACATCCGCTACAAAGTGAGGGCCATTATCACTCCACAGAAGTCTACAGACGCCGTATCGGGGGAAAAACTCTTTCAGCAATAGCTTCGCTGTAGTCATTGCAGTATTGTCTTTCGCAGGGTACGCCTCAACCCATTTACTGAAGGCGCAAACCACTACTAGAACATACTTCAAGTTGTTACAGCGCTCAAGCTGGATATAATCCATCTGCAGAACCTCAAAGGGTGCAGTGGGCGTCGCAAATCCTCCTGCTGGAGTTCGCGTGCCTTTCCCTGGGTTATACTTCAGACAGATCATACAGGTCTGCACCACCCTCTTTGCCGTGCTAGCAATCTCTGGATGCTCCCAGACTTGGGTAAGCAATTTCACAATTGCGGAAGCTCCAACATGTGCTAGCCCATGTGCCATCTGGACCATAGGTTGTACAAAAGCCGTGGGTAATTTCCATCTATCCATCTGCTTATTTCTCCAGCAACCCTCGTCATCCAGTTCTCCTTCGCTAGCCCATTGTTCCCGCTCTTTGTCAGAAGCGGTCTTTTGTATTTCTCGCACTTCCTCCTTCGCATCATGCCATCTCTCCACCTGTGACTTCACTACATACATGGAAGTAGTACCGGGCTGCATCGCAGTCTCCCGTGCTACTCGATCCGCCAACGCATTCCCTTCTCCAACCTTATCAACTACTTTCCTATGGGCACTACACTTAACAATGGCAATTCTCTTCGGGTATGTCAATGCAGTTAAAAGATTGTGGACTAACTCTCCATGCATTATCTGTACCCCATGTGACGTTAGAAACCCTCTCTCCTTCCAGAGTAGGCCGAAATCGTGCGCTACTCCGAAGGCATAGCAGCTGTCTGTGTAAACATTCACACACAATCCTGTACTGAGCTCACACGCTCGTGTTAACGCTATCAGTTCCGCTGCTTGAGCTGATTTCTGTGGTATGCGTGCTGTCTCCACTATCGTCTGTAACGTGGTAATTGCATACGCTGCTGAAGTCGTACCATCTGGTAGCTTCAGGCATGATCCATCCACCCACAACTCTCCATCTACATCTGAAAAGGGCGTATCCTGGAGATCAATACGACCCTTTGTTTGTTCCTCAGTTACAAGAATACAATCATGCGCTTTCTGTGCCTCAGGCTGGGTCTCGGGATATGGCAACAATGTGGCCGGGTTTAATGTCACGCACCTTTTTAACGTAATATGAGGAGCTAAAAGCGTCAACTCATATCCCGTTAAACGGGCACTGGTCAAATGCTGCGTCTTTGTTTGATTAAGCAGGGCATCAACAGCGTGGGGAACTAACACCAACAGTTTATGGGATAACACAATTCCTTCACTCTGCCGTATTGACACAGCTGTCGCCGCAACCGAGCGAAAACACCCTGGCAATGCTCGGGCGACAGGATCAAGTACGGCCGAAAAGTATGCACAAGGGCGCTGCTTATCACCATGCATCTGCACTAAGACTGATAATGCACATCCATCTTTCTCATGCACATACAACGAAAAGGGTTTTGCATAATCAGGGGTCCCTAACACTGGTGCTGAACAAAGGGCCTGTCTCAATTGCTGAAAAGCAGCGTCACACTCATCTGACCAGGGGATCGGGATGGGCGTGTCTTTTGTCAAGAGAGCTAGTAATGGCTTAGCTATGTGTGAAAACCCCAATATCCACTGTCTACAAAAAGAAACAAGACCCAAAAATGCACGCACATCCTTCTGCGTGGATGGCCTCGGTGTGTCCAAAATTACTTGGATACGATCTGGTGTGAGTGCACGCCCCTCCTTAGACAAAAGGTGACCCAAATAAGTCACCTTTGGTCTACAGAATTGCAATTTCTTCCTAGAGACCTTGTGATTGTGGGATGCTAAAAAGGAAAGTAAGGCTAACGTGCTCTTCTCACACAACTCCAGGGTGTCAGCCGCCAACAAGATGTCATCGACATATTGAATGAGGGCGACCCCCTCGAGTAAGGCAAAGGAGTCCAACTGTCGCTTCAAAGCCTGACTATAAATACTAGGGCTTTCTGTATAGCCCTGGGGAATTCTACAAAAACGATAAGATCTATTGTTTAATGTGAACCCAAAAAGAAATCGGCTATCAGGGTGAATGGGAATAGAAAAGAAGGCATTTTTCAAATCAATCACCGAGAACATGGTCGCCGTAGGCGGGACCAAGGTAAGCAACGTCGTGATATCGGAAACCACCGGGTACTGAGGTATCACGATCTTGTTTACCTCCCTCAAATCAATTATGAACCGATAGACCTTTGCATCCGTGTCCTTTTTCAGAATAGGGAGAATCGGACTGTTACAGATATTATAGGGAACTTCTTCCACTACTCCTACTGCGATCAAATCTTGCACAATCTGTATGAGAGCCTCCTCGCCCTCCTGGGAAATACGATACTGTGGGAGGCGCGGTAGTACCGCCCCCTCCTGGACACTAATGTGGACCGGAGGAATCACCATTTGTCCGACATCTGTGTCCGAAGTCGCCCATAAAGCTCGGGGGAGGGTAGCCAACAACGCATCCTCTGAGATCGTACACATCCGCCCAGATCGGGGGTAGTTGTCATTTAAAATCACCCTCACACCCTCAGGGGAACAGCGGATTGTGGCCCTAAAGTACTTTAACATATCAAGGCCCATAATGTTATCCGGTGTGTACGGAGCAAGCAGAAACGGACAAGGCGCAGAAAAGCAATCAACTTTAAATGCAAGGGGCTGTGAAAGAGGGCTTCGGGAGAGTGTACCGTCAAACCCTACCGATGTAACTATTGAGCCGGATGGGGGAGCCCCCGGAACCAAGTACCTAGACAATGCACTACGTGTCGCTCCTGTATCCACTAGGAACTGATCGGTAGAACCTAAAACCTCAGCCGATACATAAGGACCCGTCTGATCGACCGGCACCTCAACTGATTCGGACCCCCATCCTACGCATTCCTATGCATGCTGAGAATCATGATATCCCGATCGATCGATGTCCGATACATGATACTGGTGCTGGCGATCGAAAACATTTGAGCTATCTCGGTGCTGTCCGGCAGTATCGAAACGGGCATTATCGTTGGAATTCCCTCTAAAGTTCGAGAAGCCCCCTCTACCTCTCGGGCCACCCGGAGTGTGCCCCTGACGCGAAGCACGCAACGCTGGGCAATCCCTGGCCCAATGGCCCAACTGCTTGCAATACGCACACTGGTTCCTATTCAAATCAGATCGGCCCGAAGGGGGACCATAAGATCCGCCCCTTCCTCTATTATTATTACCCCGGCGGGGCGGGCCATATACTTGTGCTAACATCACTTTAGTTTTGAGATCTTTCGATTTCTTCTCCTCCTGGCCCTTCGCCTCGTGCTCCTGACGCTCATAATACTGGGCGATGGTCAGAAGGGCCGTCGGTGTCGCGGAGGACCAAGAACTCTCACTCGCTTTTAACCGGGCCGCAACTGCCGGCAGCAGATTAGCCACATATTTGTCCGCGAAAAGGTGGCGGCCCGTGTCGTCAGTAAGCGACTGGCCACTAAAATCATGAAACGTCTCCTCAAAGCGCGTAAAGAAGTCCGCGACTGACTCGTCAACTTTCTGTTTACACGCAGCTAACATATTCCAATCAATCTTTTTAGGGGGGATAATCGTCTTCAACTTAGCCACAATAGCCGCAGGGAGATCTAAAATATTCTGGGGTGGTTTCTGTGCGGGCTTCCGTTCCCTATCCTCATCCTCAAGGTCAGACCACCGGGCCTTAAAGGCAACCGCATCATCTACCTTTCGGACAGAGCGCCACGTATCCGGCGGTAGGATAAGGCCAAAGAACAAGTCTATATCCGCTAAGGTCATAATGCAAGAATTCAAGGCCCCCTCAACTTCTTCATAGAAGGCCGCTGGATTCTTGCGGGGGTCAGGCAGCGCATTCTTTAATGCCATAACATCGGCCCTATGCCATGGAGTATAAACCCAATTATACACAAAATACCCCCTAGCATCGACAGAATTAATATCCGAGCTAGTCCCTGCTCCCTTGGGAGGAACATACAAAGGCGCCGCCTCTCGCATTGGTTTAACATGCACTATGTCATCCTTATCTGACTGGGAGGCGGATGGGTGGCCCCCTGCTGCAGACGAATCCGACTGCTTCTCCTCCTCCGTTTGTTGACGTGCTTTCTCTCTAAGGGCCAGCACCTCGTCCCGCAAAGCGAACAGCCGCCGAGCCGCCTCAGAAGCCTTAAGGGGAGAAAAAACACCATTACGTAATGCTCCGGCATCCGAAGACACTTCGTCAGGCTCAAGGATACTAGAATATTTTCGGAAAGCAGCAATTACTTCTTCTGAGAAATGAGACAGAAAATACACCCTCTCTCTATCTTGCCACGACCCCCACGTATGGAACAACTCATCCTTAGACATCTTGCCCTTAAGTGCACGGAGGGAAAGTTTCCGAAGATCAGCCATATGCTCGGTCGATAACATGGACCGTGTGTCGACCTTACCCGGAGCCGGACCAGAATCTTGCGGCCGCGGAGCAGATGCGCCAACATAAGGGGGCGGAGAGCGATCTAGTAAATGGAAATCGTCATCAGGATTATTAAGGACAGGATAAAGTGGCTGACGAACAGCATATTGACCCGAAACTTGTAGCCTACGCTCTTTCTCTTGTCTGTCCGTTTGCTCTTTGTCCTCCCGACGCTTCGCTTCCTGAGCTCGCACATGATCATTCTTCCGTTGTTCTTTATCAAACAGCGCTTTCTCACGTTTCTCTCGCTCACGCACTTCCTTCACCCATAGTCGCACACACTCAAACATATCCTGACGAGCACGTCGCTTACACATACACTGTTCCACATACTCAATCTTACGTATATCAAACGATCCATACAAAGGCCATCGCAACTCAGGATCCTTCCTCGTATATTTCCTCCATAACGTGCTGTACATTATGGAAGAAAGACCATGCTTCACGTACATATCCCTATTAGGAGTCCCCTCTGGGGGAGCTGGAGCAGATTCCTCGAGGTTCAACCGGTTCCCAAAACAGCAGCACCACTTACGAAGTGCGCTAAAAGCAGGCATGCTAGGAATAATGCAAAATATGCAGTATTATCAAGAAAAGGGCACTTAATCGTTGCGCCGTTCAAAGTTTACACAGCTCCGGAGAAATTTCTCCACATTACCTGCCTATATGTGTTGCAACGCATATATTTTCACAAAGACAAATTCAAAATATGACTAGTCACCATCAATCAAACTCAAATAGCCAGACCAGGCTTCAAAACTCGGAGCAAGTACCGTACAACGGTTCTTACCAATCAAGAGTCCAGGTTCCAACTGCCAAGCTCCACAATCGCCCAAACGGCTCTCACGGCAGGACCGACAGAAGAGGTCTCAGTCGATGACCGGCGCCACCCAGACGGTCAGCTCGGAAGGGAAGGAAGAAAAACCTCGGGATGCCAGGGCTAAGACGCCGCTGGCAGTGATCACGTCCCCGGCCAAACTCCTCACCTTCGTCGCGACCAGTCCTTCGAGCATCCGAGTCGCCGATGAGCCCCACGTGACGGGCGCCAATTGATGAATACAAGCCCCAGCTAGGCCCGCAAGAGACAAGGGTTCGCTCTTCTGTAACGAAATCTATAAGGAAGTTGGCGCGGAAACTGCAAAGTACAAAAACAACGTTTATTAACCCTTAAGGGTGGTCCTACAATCCACACAACACTCTTCAGTATTGCAAGGAGTAGCACACAGAACTTGCGTACACAGTCCCCTTTTATACACAACAGAGGGGCTCATGAGTGGGTGGATACCACAGAAGTTGAAGAACATTACCATTTAGGGTCATTCTCGATACTGAATCAATACATGGGCGGAGCTAACACACTCCTTGGGCCCGCGAAAACACATGGTCAAGCAAAGCTAATTATAACAGATGTGGTCAAGTCTGGGCATGCGCCAGATAGACAAGAAAGCTATTTATAACTGTTACTAGGCAGATTACAAGAGCAACTAACACAGAGGTCGGACTCTCCTCGTGGTGAACACGTGGCAGCATGCCAATACAAAATGGAGTCCGGACTTCGGCCAACATAATGAGGAAAACATGATAATAGGGAAGCATTAATGTCTTCAGTAAATGCTTAATCACATTCTACTTTCATTTACAACAATGTGGTTGCCTGGAGCTTATTGTGCTCCAGGAAGGGGACTACCACTTGATGGGTTTGTGCCTGAATGTTGCTGGCCTGCAGTTAATCACCTCCTGTGGCCTGGAGCCCTATGCACTCTCCAAGGGCCTGTTGGCTAACCTCCTGTCCACAAGATCCCAGGGACAGAAAGGATTTTCCCGTTTCCATGAGATCATAAGGACCACTCAGGGTACAGCTGAAAGGGGTGGAAGTTATTGTTGGTTGGGACAAGGACCGTCCTGACGTGCAGTTATCACAGTGTGCTCATAAAGATTAGTGGCCCACATGGGATGCCATAATGTGAGGCGTTTGAGGTGTGCTGGGGAAGTTGGCAGAGTCTGAGAGACCTTGCTTGCAACCAGAAACCTGTGCTGGCTCGCACTTCATAGTGTGTGATGTCCGAGGGGTGTTTGGGGACCTGAGCTGGAAGCCTGGACAGTCTCTGACCTCCGGATAGGGAGGAGGACATTGCCTGAGATCATGACCTCAGTCCAAGGTCACTGGCTCCCTCTCCCCGAACCGACGCCACATGATACTCTGCTGTTGGTGACATCATGACTGGAACCGAGTGGTCTTGTTGTGCTTTGTGTGCACCCACAGCTGGCTGGATGGCTGTCTGGAGCAACTGTGGCTCACACCTCTGCCTAGAGGGGAAACATTTCTCCAATTTGAAATCACACCAGCTTTCGATGTCACAGTCTTTTGACTAAGGGGGGGGGGGGGCAGTAATCCCACACTCATGATGGTGCGGCTGGGTGCCCTGTCGGCCTAATATGAATAGGTGAAACTAAGTAACTGTTTCCTTCTGCTTTAGGTGGTCCCGACGACCTAATTGAAGTGTATCTATTAGGTGCACTGTGTATTATTGACTGGGGTAGTTTGAGTGGCTGCAGGTCTGGGTCACGAGGCATAGTCAAAACCTGTGATTTTATTACAAGCTGTGCAGGGTATGCGATATTTGGGAATGTCGTGTTTGATGCTAATGTGATAGCAGGAACGTGGAATACCTCTGAACAAGCCTGCATATTTTTTCTGTCATTTTGATGTGGGAGGGTTAGCTTGGATCGGGAATACATTGGGAAAGTATGCACATGGGTTTATGTTGCGTTCGGTGTTTAGGGGATAATTGAGCAAATGAATTCCCATGATTGGTACATATATGTTCATGACCTCCTGCTGCTAATGGGAGAGTTCAACAATTGCATTTAACTGTAAAGCATATATCCAATGTGCATATCATTTTGATTTCAATGTTTGTGTAATACAAAGACCAATTTTTTGTTACATGCAGTGTGGCCTCTTTTTGTACTGCACTCGGTGTGTTGCAGGGACTGTGCTGTGCCAATACTGTACAATTAAACCTTGAGAATAAGCCTGAGTGCTCTGTGCCAGGCTACCAAAGCATGAGCACAGGTTATCGGACAAGTGTATCATACTCACCCTATCTAGGACTGTGAATTCTGTCTGGCTTCGGCACGTCTCACCCGCTGGGTCTAACAGGTAGTGTCCAGCAATGATATTCCAAGAAGTCAGATATGAGCTTCTTGAAATATTTCTCCATGGTTTGTGCTGTAAATGGCAAGGGGCCGGAAGTTGTTTAGGTTTAAGATTTTGGTTTGGGGTATTTTTATCGCAAGGGGATTATGATACCCTTTTTCTTTTCCGAAGGCACAACACCTTCAGGCCTCCATATGGCCCACAAGGAAGAGAACAATTCACTTACAGATACTGGGTGGTAGATGGTCTAAGGTGAGCCTGAAGAAATAGTTTGCAAATTTTAGCTAAGTTTTAGGGCCCATCTGGCCACAATCAATGTTTTGAATACCACTTCCACAGCCAGATTGGTGCTGATGCCTGTATGCCCTATCGCTAATTGTTTACATTGGTTGAGCGGTGTGCCTGTTTGTCTTAATCTACCAACAACGTTAATGATTTTATCCTCCAAATCATTAGCAATGTTGTCGCTGTAAATGTTTAAATGTCTGTTGTACACGCAGGATTCGCTAGAGTCCACACAATGGAGAAAAACAATGTTTTGTTGCATTGGGAGCATCTAGGATTTCCTTTGAAAAGTATTGTGGTTTGTTATGTTATGTTATCAGAAACTTGTAGAGCGCACGGTCACCAGGAGGTTTCATGGTGCTAATCTTGGATAGTGTTGCGACACAAGGACAATGCATAAGCTTGCTCAAACAACCAGGTCTTAAGTGCCTTTCTGAACCCCAAAAGGTTGTCACGCATCCTGATTGCTAGAGGTAAAGAGTTCCAGACTTTAGGGGCAAGGTAGGAAAACCTACACCCTCCCTGACGTTTGAGCTTAATGGTAGGGGTAGTCAGTAGTTGAAGATGAGCAGACCGTAAGTTATGAAGTGGGGCGTGCTTTACAATCATACAACTAATGAATTTGGGACTCCTGCCATGCAGTGCTTTAAACATCAAGCATCCTGTCTTAAAACCTGCACGTTGGGCAATTGGTAGCCAGTGAGGTTTGGATAGCCATGGTCTGGCAGATTGCCATTTAGGTTGTTTGTAAATTAATCTCGCAGCCTGATTCTGTACTAATTGTAGGCGTTTGAGTAGAAACAGGGGCAGGCCAAGATAAATAGAGTTTGAAAAGTCAAGACGCGAGAGAACTAGGGCTTTCACAACTTGTGTGAGTGCTGAGTGGGACAGCAAATGGGCGATCTTCCGGATTTTACGCAATTTGAGAAAACAGGCGGAGACCACTGCCCCCACTTATCCTTTAAGTGAAAGATCTTCCTTTATGGTGACCCCCAAGCATTTCACAGAGGGAGAGGGAATGGGGGGGGGGGTTATTCTATCTGCCAATAATGTGGGCCCCAAAAGATCTCGCTCTTCCCAGGTAATACTAGTTCCGTCTTGCCCGGGTTGAGTTTGAGATGGTTGAGGTCCATCCAACGCTGAATGTGAAGCATGGTAGCTTGAAATTCATGAACAGAGTCAGGAGAATCCAAGGTGAAAACAAGCTGAAGATCGTCAGCATAATTAAACGTGGTTATCTTTCTATTTTTTAATGAATGGATCAGGGGCATAAGATAGAGATTAAATAGAAGTGGGGATAGGGACGAGCCCTGAGGCACCCCGCATGTGGTAGCAAGCTTAGAGGCGGTAAAAGGGCCAAGTCTGACTGCTTGTGTCCTGCCTTCGAGAAAGGACTTAATTCAGTTGTATGCGGGGCCCTGTATGCCGGCCTGCTCGACACGGTCCATCAAGATTTTATGATCGACCGTGCCGAACGCAGCCGACAGATCCAGGAGCACCAAGGCCTGGGGGATGTCCTTGTCTGAATTAGCTCTCAGAGTGTCCAATACTGCAAGGATCACAGACTCAGTTGAATGAGCGGGCTGAAAGCCAGCTTGGTGTGGCTCTAGGTGATCTGTTTGTTCAATAAAATTAGAAAGGCACCTGGCCACGTGGGCCTCTAGGATCTTGGCCAAGAAGGGGAGAAATAGGACGATAGTTAGAAGGATTCAGAGGGTCAGCCCCTGGCTTTTTTAATAAATGGACCAAAATTGCGTTCTTGAAGGCTCTGTGGGACCTTGCCCTGCCCAAGAGACTCGTTCAGAAAGGGAAGCATATTATGAGGTAGGGCAGAAAAGACAGCCCTCAGAACCTGAGGAGGACAGCAGTAATTAGGGGACCCGGATTTTACACGGGTCATTAAATCAGTTAATATCTGAGGACATATGACTGGGAAATGAGCCATGGTGGCAGAATTGGTTGGCATGTTGTGCAAGTGTTTTGTACTGACGCTGGTGGGAATGCTAGTTTTGATAGTGGAAATTTTGTCCAGGAAGAAATTGTTCAAGGAGTTGCATAGCTCTTGGGTAGGCGTCTGACTGGGGAGTATTCTCTCAGAATTACAGAGGTCATTAACTATCAAGAAGATTTCTTTCGACTTATTATGAGCATTTAATATTTTGGTTACCAGTATGGCTTTTTTATACTCTTTACGGGGTAGCACAAACTGCAGTTTATCTTCAATGGAGTATCTTAACCTCCATTTTCTCTCTTTTTTGATGGGGCTCAAGTTTTTGTTTTTTCAGCTCAGCGGTAAACCATTTGTGCACATCTGAATGGCGAGCACAGGAAAATTTAGTGAGTGGAGCATGGACATTAGAAGCCAGCAATAGCCAGTCCGATATCTTCTCTTCCATAGAGTTAACATCAGGGTTGAAAATAGGTGCTGAACTGGCCAAGTTTTTGACGAATTGTAATTTATCAAATGTCCTCCACTTTCTTGTCACGCCTCCCACCGCCGTGGGGTTTTGATCATGGAGTTTATGGTGGCAGTGAATTTTATTAAATGGTGATCTGACCAGATACATGGTGAGATTGTGGGCATTGACAATATGAAATTTGAAAATCAGATTTGGTCCAGAATATGTCCCTTTACATGAGTGGGGGAGGATAAGTGCTGGACCAGATTCAGATTAGAGAGCAGCTCAAAAAGTTCTGCGGCGTGTGGCCCGCCCCGGGCATCGTGAAACCAATAATTCAAGTCTCCTATAAGTAGAACATTAGCATAGTTTGTGACAAGATTGGCCATTTGTTCGCTCAAGGAGAGGGAGAAAGTAGGCATGGCCTGAGGGGGACGATACATGAGCACGAAGATAAGAGGTCCAGTGTTAGTGTCAAGTTTATAACAATATTCTCTGCCTCCGTAAGATCCAGGTAAGTAATGGTGGTAAACTTATCGTTTTTATGTATAATAGCGGCTACACCGCATCAATCTTTCCTGAGGGCCGATTTACAGACAAGATGTAGTAGTCCAAGGGGAGTGCTGCTAAGATGTCCAGAGTAGAGTCCTGGGTTAACCAGGTTTCAGTGACCAGAAGGATATCTGGTTTTTCTGACGTCAGCAACAGGAAAATGTCTAGCTGGTGTTTAGCCAGGGAACGGGTGTTAAGATAGAGGATATGCAGAGCGGTGTGTTTAACTGTGGTGATTCCAGGGGTAGGGGGACAGTGGGAAATGGAGGGACTAGGGGGAGGGAGGGCGACATGACGACTCTGATTTTGGACAATACCATTTTCCATAACGCGATTGTGAGCAACAGGATCATGGGGGAGATAGGGATGAGCTAGCAGACTAAGTGCTTTGGAGGAATATTTAATAATAATTTGACTATAGTTCGTGGTCCCTGGGCTAGTAATATGCTTAATGCAGGCTTTCAATGCTTCTTTTAGCCTCGGATTTGATGCATAGTTAATACACCATTATTCCTCTATTTTTTTGCCCTCTGCCTTAGCAACAAGGACATTAGTTTACCAAGGTGCGGATGGGTGTGAAAGTTATTGGATGTTTTTTTTGTTTTCGGGATGGACAGTATGTAATCCATGTTTAATCCAGTTGTGACTGAGGCCATTGATGATCATTTTGCAGTAGTGACGTATCAGCACTTTGATATACATGGATGTGGTCAAAAGAAGTCGATTTCCTATTAAAGTGAAGCAATGTGGTGGTAAACACAATAATTTACGTGGTGAGGTTACCACATTATGCTTTTTGGAAAGATTATCATTAAGTATTTATTTCCCTCAAATGCACAAGCCTTTCTTGCTGAAAAGGGCCCAAACATATGCAAGTGAAGGCACCCACTTTGGCAAAGAGAGCTCCCTACAGTTAAGTAAATCTAGCCAAATTTGCTTACAGACAGTGCATCAGAAAAAAACATGGTGGAACCCAACGAACCTATGGAGATGAGCAGACACTCTCAACCAATACAAACTACGACAGATTCAAGCGAGAGCTAAAGACTGCTTTGTAGCTGAGCCTTCAACAAGGAAACACAATTGCAGACCTTTCTATTTATATCCACAATGGACTAAGCCCAATGAGTGCCCAAAGCATGTGCAGCTCCTAAACAAGTCCTAGTACTTTGGCAGTAGAATGTCAGAAATGGTTTGCCACTCAACGAGTAATGCCAGGTGATCGGTGCAAAAAAGTAGAGTGTAGAGTGCATAATGTGCAAGACAGTGAGTGGGACACTATGAATAAACATTGAAATTCATAACTTTCTTAATTTTTGATGCTCATTACTCTCGCTCGTCATAGACAAAATAAATGAGCAAGGATGGTCACTGATAGAGAAGGTTTTTGATTTAGGAATAGTGGCTGCATGGGGAACCTAAGTAAAAGGAAGGTTCCCACTTCCTTGTAGTGTAAATAGTCTAGATTCACAAACAAGGTTTTTGCAATTTGGAAATATAGCAATTGTAGATTTCCAACTTCTATGAGATTAACATAGAACACCTCACTTCTCTGGAACAGTGGAAGTATAACCCAGACACCCTCAATACTGGACTCCTGTGTTGTCACAAACATGACCATCTTCCAACTCCTTTACTGGGTTACGGGCCCTAGTCAAGCAGCAACCACAATCCTAGTCAGGGTAAGAAACAGGTAAACGCTAAGTTAACCTGTGCTCACTTCTGGTAGCTTGGCACAGAGCTGTCTGACTTGTCTTAGAGAAAATGTGTAAAGTATCTGTGCAACAATTCTAATAGTAAAACTGTGAAAAGATCACACAAAAAGATTCCACAACAGGTTAGAAAAATAGCGCTTATTTTAATAAATGAAACAGGACATATATGACATAAATCCAACTTAAGATATGAATTTTTTAATAATAAACTGTAAAATAGCTTTTAGAAGCAATAAGTGCATACTTGGGATAGCTGGTAGCGCCTGACCTGGACAAAGTCATAACTTCATACTGACTGCAATGAAGTGCAGGCCAGAAACAGGGACCCAGTGAGGCCCACTGAGCAAAGGTACCTTAATCCTCGTTGCATTGAGAATGAGGGGTACAAAATATGACCACCATAAGTTGTGATTTTAATTGTCAAATGTCATTCACAACTGGTAATTACACTTATTTAATATAATATGTAATCTCAATGTTATTCTGTGGGGGAGATACGGCTTGCAGTAGTGAAAAACAAATTTGAGAGTTTTTCACTAACAGGACATGTAAAACGTAAAAATATAAACATTAGGGGAGAGGATGTAGCCTTCCGGCTAAAGCGGTCAACCTCAAAGCTAGGGATCCAGGTTCAAGTCTTGGCAACAACGCTCAACATCCTGTGTTCTGGGCAAATCACTTAATCTCCCCATGACTAACAAAAATGAATGTGTCCTCATGTAACAAAACTGGTGCTCCTGTAAAGCACTCTGATACTCGATGTCTCAGGCCTAGTTTGCGCTATATAAAACGTAAAAAATAAAAACATTTATTTTTATAAATATATATATATATATTCACTGAAAAAACCATAGGTTTCACACACGTTATGGTTAGGAATTAGCATTTAAAAAACCTTGCAAATTCACTTAAAAAACCATAGGTTTCACACAAGTTATAGTTAGCTGTACATTTCATTCGTAAAAAACCAATGAAATTCCACGTTATAGTTAGATCAGGTAACTATAACTTGCGCGCCCGCAATGCACTGCTGATGACGTCACATATTACATCACTTATGACATGGTCAGTGACATCACTCATGACATCAATGATGACATCTGAAATGACACATTGTGAATTGCGGTTGCGCAAGTTATAGTTACCTGATCTAACTATAACGTGGAATTTCATTGGTTTTTTACGAGTGAAATGTACAGCTAACTATAACTTGTGTGAAACCTATGGTTTTTTAAGTGAATTTGCAAGGTTTTTTAAATGCTAATTCCTAACTATAACGTGTGTGAAACCTATGGTTTTTTCAGTGAATTTGTACGTTTTTTTAAATGCTAAGTTATCTAGTTATTGTTAATTTTTGCGCGCATGGTGCGCTTCACGCACCATGCGCGCGCTGTGGGCACTCGGTGCACTTCGCACACCGAGCGCCCACGTTGCGCATTTCGTACCGTGCACGCCCCTTGGGGGTCCTTAGATTTATATATTAAATGTGATTATTAATTCTTTTTTTTTTTTTATTTTTTTTTTTTACCGTTCGCGTACGGTAAGCTTACCGTACGCGCACTCCGCGATTTTTTTTTTAATTATTAAATTAAGCGGGGTGCCGCTCGCAGGCGCGGACTCTGTTGAATCCATTTGTTTTAGCTGTCATCACCACTGAGAAGCTGCCGATAACTGCGTGGGGAGAGCGACTGGCGTGGACATCACGGGAGGCTGCCACTAACTGGGACTGCGAGGACCAGGGTGCATTGGGCTGTAATTAGTGAACGCACCTGATCCTCTTCCCGGACACACCTCCCACTGCCTCCTTCGCTATAAAACGCCTCGCGGCCCCCGCTTCAGCGGGAGCCGCTCGCAGGCGCGGACTCTGTTGAATCCATTTGTTTTAGCTATCATCACCACTGAGAAGCTGCCGATAACTGCGTGGGGAGAGCGACTGGCGTGGACATCACGGGAGGCTGCCACTAACTGGGACTGCGAGGACCAGGGTGCATTGGGCTGTAATTAGTGAACGCACCTGATCCTCTTCCCGGACACACCTCCCACTGCCTCCTTCGCTATAAAACGCCTCCCGGCCCCCGCTTCGCGGGAGCCGCTCGCAGGCGCGGACTCTGTTGAATCCATTTGTTTTAGCTGTCATCACCACTGAGAAGCTGCCGATAACTGCGTGGGGAGAGCGACTGGCGTGGACATCACGGGAGGCTGCCACTAACTGGGACTGCGAGGACCAGGGTGCATTGGGCTGTAATTAGTGAACGCACCTGATCCTCTTCCCGGACACACCTCCCACTGCCTCCTTCGCTATAAAACGCCTCCCGGCCCCCGCTTCGCGGGAGCCGCTCGCAGGCGCGGACTCTGTTGAATCCATTTGTTTTAGCTGTCATCACCACTGAGAAGCTGCCGATAACTGCGTGGGGAGAGCGACTGGCGTGGACATCACGGGAGGCTGCCACTAACTGGGACTGCGAGGACCAGGGTGCATTGGGCTGTAATTAGTGAACGCACCTGATCCTCTTCCCGGACACACCTCCTTCCGCTATTACACTGACTCCACCTCACGCGTGAGCGGGACGCGTGCGGGCCGCAGTCCGGGGCGAAGCCCGGGCAAAGGGCGGGCTCGTCTGAGCTCGTCAGAGATCGGCAGAGGACGGGACGGGCCACTGCTCTTGGCCGTTGTGGTATGTGGGTACATATTTGTCCTCTGCTGCCTGTGACTGCTTGTGCTGTATTTGCTCCATTGCACTATTGGCCCCACACGAACATTTTCCCTCTCTCCTGACACTGTGCCTGGCGTGTTGGGTATGGCAACTGGAGGTGTAGGAAAGGGGAGGAAGTCCCTTACAGGGTCTAGTGTTGTTGGTACGCTTGATAACTTCATTACGAAAGCCTCCTCGGTTTTACAAAGAGAAATCGAGCTAACCGAAAAAAGACTCTCTCTTGATCAAGTGTTTACTAAAAGGTCCTCCTTGGGAAAGATATCAACAGTGTTGTCACCAACCAACACCCGCACTCTCAGTGATCTGGTTAATACTCAGGGAAGACCATCGACAACTTCAGCCCTGATTCACAACAATAGCTCTACCGAGTGCGATGAGCCTGCTGACCAGGTTCTATCTTCCCCTCTGAACACTGTGGGGTTCACTAGATCTGGCCAACCAATTCGTTCAGTAGATACTAACACTACCACAAAAAAAAATAGCGTGAGACGAAAGCGGAGTGCTATAGTTTTGTCCAACAAAAGATCGCTATATGCCAAGCGGTCCAAACTCGGAGTAACGCATTGTGCAGTCAACACTGAATCAGTTAATTTGGTATCTAAAAGCACGGAGTGTAACCTATCCATGGAAGCTGGAGGAGACTTTTGGTCAAAACTAGAGCAGGTATTTACTGCCACATGTCTTCCACTGCACAATAGACTTGCTGAAATAGAAAAAAGACTCTCAGATTTCGAACTACGGTTTGTTGATGTCCAGAGGAAAATTGAGGAGGGGATTCAAATCAATATCAACCCCTCCCCTACTGTAATAAACTCTGCTGAATCAACTGTACCTGCAACAAAATCCCCTATCGAGAGATCTGGAGTTGTAATAGACACTAATATGCAGTGTGATAGGTTTGGTACCACCATTCATTCAACCTCTGACAACCTTGGGCTACCAATTGTTACTGCAAATGCTGAGAGTAGGGGTAATATTGCTACCACTAACACACCTCTTGAAGTAAGCACTAAAACTCCGCCACCCGAAACACTCACCTGTCCAAATTATGCCACCCAAATGAAATCCAAGCTGACTAGGTTGGACCTTCCCCCCGCATCAGTCCCGTTTGTGGTGGTACTTACAGGTGTTCCTACTTTGGATAAGGGTACAAAGGAGGATTTTAGCATGCTCAAGAACAAGTGTATTCATTGGCTGATCTGTCACAAACCCCTACCAACTGGGTGCAAGAGTGAAATTCTCTTTGCAAGACGGCTGGACTGGGTGGGCCTTAGAACAAAAGATATACAGGGTGATTGCGTTGTAATCAATTTTAGGAACACTAGAACAGTTGGTTACATTTGTAACACGCAGTCAGGTACCCTAGGTAGTGTTGAAACATCCATTAAAGCCCTCCCGCTAACCTATTTCTACCCTGGTCCACTTACAATAGGCTGTGAAGCCCCTAGGAGACAAGTGGTGATGGGACCGGGCTGGGAACAGGTGGGCTCTACCTCTCGCTGGCCCAAGGCAACACAAGATGACATGCAATTCTGCCCACCAGCTCTTGAATCCCTCTTTCATTTCAATAACTATAGTGTGTTAGATCAGGTGGACTGACGTCTGGTTCCTAGTGTTTCTCCTATTTTGACTGGGCCCCAGAAAGAGCTAAATAATATCAAGCTCGATAGGGGGATTAACTGCGTTTTGCCTGAGCCGCCTCTTCTTGCCCATACATTAACTCCCGAGGTAGTCTGTCACACGGAAGGTTCCGTCGTATACTTGGAAGACCCTCCCGCATTGCCTTTGTTGGGGGGGCCAGCGCGGGAAAACGGAAGGGCACACGAGGGTAATGTTTGCAGCTCCCCTACATCCTCTCCTGTCAGACAGGAGCCTAAGGCTGACGTCAATCTAATTTCTTGGAATGTAGCAGGCCTGAAGAGCAAACAGACTGATGAAGACTGGGGCAGCTTTATAGATACATTTGATATCTGCATGCTACAAGAGACTTGGGCCATGGAAAATTATCAACGAATTGGGTTTGCCTCCTTTGGTATATGTGGTTCCTCTAGTGGCAGGGGGAGGCCTTCTGGAGGTCTTAGCACCTGGGTTGCAATACACCTTGGTGTCACGGCCAGGCAACTTCAAACGGGATCTGATGACATTTTATGTGTTTTATTAGAATTACCTGGGAACAAACACCTAGTTCTTTTAAATGTTTATTCAAGACCCTCTCCAGGAGGTGGTGAATCCAAGGTTATTTCAGCATTGAATGATTTTATTTTGTCTTTAAACCCAGGATACTCTGTAATGGTAGGAGGCGATTTTAATTGTCAATACGAACCACTTAGCCTTCTTACACAAAATGATCCTGCGGCGGAAGATTCATATTTGAACATTCCTGAAGCCATTATCACTCCGGTTAGAGCCTGGACCCCACTAGTGTTGCAAATTTATTCTTTTTCCCTTTCCCTATCGTTGAGGGCTTGCAATGGCAGATTTAAATCTGACCAGCCTGGACATACTACCTTCAACAGAGTTGGGCATCTGTCGATTTTGGATTATATCCTGATTGACACAAAATCCTGGGACAAGGTTTTAGATTTTAGGGTGATCGACCGTGGAGATAGTGACCACAATGCTCTCACTCTGAAACTAAAACCTGATCAGTGGGGACTTGCAACCTATGATAATGGGATGCTCTCTCCTAAGCAACCTCTTATTCTCCATAATAACAAGCGTAGAGTTAGATGGCCAAGTATTTTTACGTGTCCTATGAAACTGGCAGAAATGTATAGTTTGGCAGTTCCATGTCTTTCTGAAATGGCTGAAGTTGTGTTAAATAACTCCTCTGCTGAAACTCTATCCAGCCCTGTTACCATCCATACCAAGTTAGCCACGAGACTTCTAGATGTTTTTTCTAGATCTGAGGCCACTAAGCCCCAGGTGGCGAACAAACATCCTTGGTATACTTCCGAGTGTAGGAAGTTAAAATCTGAGTTGATTTTGGCTATAAAAGCTAAAGACAAAACTACGACAAAATTAGCACGGGAACAATATAAAAAACAGATTGTCAGGGCAAAGAAATCATGGGAAGATGATAAGTGGGAGGAGCTGAGACTATCACTACAGCATAAGGATTTTAGGACTTTTTGGGCCATTGTTAGTAATGGCAAGAAAGATCCTGAAATCATCACTGGCTCCAATATAGCTCCTGCCGTATGGGAAGGGCACTTTGGGGGCCTATATTCTATAGCAAATTTTGATCCTTCCTCTTTAAGTGATTCCTTTACTAACCCAACTCTTTGTGCTGAATTACGATCCAGGAGGTCGAAAATGCCATTTCTACGCTTAGTCCCAATAAAGTGCCGGGTTTGGACAAAATCCCAGGTGACCTTTTTAGGTCCGAACCCGCGATATGGGCGCCTTACTTATGTGTTCTTTTTAATTCCATTCTCTGTGGGGCAGTACCACCATTAACATGGCGAGGGGCGGAGATAGTGCCTATCCACAAAAAGGGTTGTCCCTTACAGCCCTCGAATTATCGCCCGATAAGCTTAATTGATACGACCCAAAAATTATTCGGGCGCATAATTCTGAATAGATAACAGGCTTGGGAAGAAGAAAACAACATCCTAAGCACCTTGCAGGCTGGTTTTAGGAAGGGCACCTCAACTCTGGACCAGATCTTTCGTCTCCAGGTCTTATTCTGGAAGTCTGTGAATGTAGAGGGTGGCAGCCTCTACCTCATATTTGTTGACTTAAGATCTGCATTCGATCTGGTCCCTAGAGAAAAGCTTTGGGCTGTGCTTCAGTCGCTAAATGTTCCCTTATATCTTCTAGAGGTCCTGAAAAATCTACATA
Source organism: Triturus cristatus (assembly GCF_964204655.1). NCBI lineage: Eukaryota > Metazoa > Chordata > Amphibia > Caudata > Salamandridae > Triturus > Triturus cristatus. The sequence goes on from NC_140590.1 coordinate 216,497,231, forward strand.
CGACCAACTTTCCCAGGTTAGGTGCGGAAAGTATGGGGAACTTTCCGAACGCTTTCCAGTTAGACGTGGAGTACGACAAGGATGTGTGCTAGCGCCCACCTTGTTTTGCCTTTACATCAATGGGCTCATAAACCATCTACTAGCTCTAAAAGACACTGATGTTCCCAGGCTTGCCTCGGGCAAGGTACCAGCGTTAATGTTTGCTGACGACACCTTGTTGTTGTCACGCACTCCCATGGGAATTCAGCGCATTTTAGATGGCTTTGTAGACTTTTGCAGTGACCGGGGTCTTGAGATTAATCTTGCAAAAACAAAATTCATGATCCTTAATCCTCCTAAACGTACTCGCCCCAACCCTGTTATAAACGCTATTCCTTTGGAACGGGTGAAAACGTTTACTTATTTAGGGATCATACTGCAAGAAGACCTGGGCTGGGGAGGCCAGGTCATTAATTCTACGCTTAGGTTGACTCAAACCACAGGGGGCATGGCCAGACTATTTAAAGGTTCAGCTTTCAAACCAGCTCTACCAGTAGTTGAAATTTTTAAAACACAGGCCAGACCGGCTGCGATTTATGGAGCCGAACTATGGGGCCATTCCACAATAGGTAGTCTATCGAGGGTAGAAAATTCCTTCATAAGGAAATTGTTAAGCTTACCCCCTAGTACACCGTTAGTCCCCATTAGATTTGATTTGGGTCTGCTTCCAATTGAAGAAGTGGTGGCGGCCCGACCTGTGCAATACTGGAAGAGACTTTGGTCCAATCCGGACCTGGAAGTCTACAGAGATGACTTTGTGGAGCTCTGGCCTGTAATTAAACACATGAATGTCCCTTGGTTAATTTATGTCAGGGATATTTGTCGCAAGATTGGTCGTCAGGAACTCTGGGATACTCCAGGAATTTCTTGCCCAGCTGTTTCTAAAACCAATCTTGCCAAGGAAATCAGGCATTTTAATCTGCTTCGTTTGCACATGAACCCAAATGTAGGTAGGCTGACGGAGCAGTTTCTTTTGGTTAAACCAAATTATGTAAGGTAGCCTTTTCTGGATGTGATTTTCCCCCCTGCTGCTAGGAAGTTATATGTCCAGTTTAGAATAGGTACTCTACCACTAAGATCATTTACTTCTAAATGGGACATTAACAAAAGTATTCTATGCCCTGCATGTGGCTATAAACAGGAGGACGAAAAACATGTGTTTTTTTTGGATCACTGACATAATATCGACTACGAAAATATAGACTTACAAAAATATCGATGCCAAAATATAGAATGCCAAAATATCGAAGTCCTATCTCCAAACAGGAAATTACAAAAATATCGAATCCAAAATATCGTTGTAAATAATATAGTTAGTCAAAATATCGAATTTTTTAAATGTTTTAAAAGTAATGTTAAATAAATGAAATAATACATATAATTAACTGACACATACTTAAAAATACTTAAATAACAGTAAACTTAATGAATAATTAAAGTAAGTAAAAAAAAAAATTAATACATATATCTTAACGTGATATTAATTAAAAATATTCAATATTTTCTGTGTAGGATAGCGGGCGCGTAAAATTTACTATTACCACTCCAGTAAGTGCAATAGTAGGGAAAGCGTTGGATAGCGGGAGGGTAAAAATTACTATTCCCACTCCAGAGAATGCAACAGTAGGGAAAGCGTTGGATAGCGGGAGGGTAAAAATGACTATTCCCACTCCAGAGAGTGCAATAATAGGGAAAACATTGGATAGCGTAGGGGTAAAAATTACTATTCCCACTCCAGAGAGTGCAACAGTAGGGAAAGCATTGGATAGCGGGAGGGTAACATTTACTATTCCCACTCCAGTGAGTGCAACAGTAGGGAAAGCGTTGGATAGCGTAGGGGTAAAAATAACTATTCACACTTCAGAGAGTGCAACAGTAGGGAAAGCGTTGGATAGCGGGAGGGTAACATTTACTATTCCCACTCCAGTGAGTGCAACAGTAGGGAAAGCGTTGGATAGCGTAGGGGTAAAAAATACTATTCCCACTCCAGAGAGTGCAACAGTAGGGAAAGCATTGGATAGCGGGAGGGTAACATTTACTATTCCCACTCCAGTGAGTGCAACAGTAGGGAAAGCATTGGATAGCGTAGGGGTAAAAATTACTATTCCCACTCCAGAGAGTGCAACAGTAGGGAAAGCGTTGGATAGCGGGAGGGTAACATTTACTATTCCCACTCCATTGAGTGCAACAGTAGGGAAACGTTGGATAGCGTAGGGGTAAAAATGACTATTCCCACTCCAGAGAGTGCAACAATAGGGAAAGCGTTGGATAGCGGGAGGGTAAATATTACTATTCCCACTCCAGAGAGTGCAATAATAGGGAAAACATTGGATAGCGTAGGGGTAAAAATTACTATTCCCACTCCAGAGAGTGCAACAGTAGGGAAAGCGTTGGATAGCGGGAGGGTAACATATACTATTCCCACTCCAGTGAGTGCAACAGTAGGGAAAGCGTTGGATAGCGTAGGGGTAAAAATTACTATTCACACTTCAGAGAGTGCAACAGTAGGGAAAACGTTGGATAGCGGGAGGGTAACATTTACTATTCCCACTCCAGTGAGTGCAAGAGTAGGGAAAGCGTTGGATAGCGTAGGGGTAAAAATTACTATTCCCACTCCAGAGAGTGCAACAGTAGGGAAAGCGTTGGATAGCGGGAGGGTAAAAATTACTATTCCCACTCAAGTAAGTGCAATAGTAGAGAAAATAATAAATGTATTTTTACTTTTAAATTAATTAATTATTAATACAAAAACAAGTATTACCATTAATTACCAATCACACAAGAATTGATCATTTTTAAATACCAATACATTTTTGTTTAATTAATTAACAATTAATAATTAATTAACAAACAATTGTTTTTCAATAACAAACATTAATAAATGCAAATAATACGAATTAATAATTAATTTATAATATATTAATTAAGGATATACACAAATTATTTAAATATTTTTTTTTTTCCAATTATATTACTTCCCACCATATTCCCGTATAAACACAATACCCGCTACAAATATTAATTGAATACAATTAACATAATTATCAATTTACCTATTAATACTAATTAATTACCAATTAATACTAATTATTTACAAATTAATAATTAATCAACAAACAATTAATTTGCAATACCAATTAATAATTAACTAATAACAATTAAATTACTTCCCACCCTATTCCCCTATAAACCCACAACCCGCTACAGAAGTAAAATGCAAAATTAAATTAAAGATATATTAATTAACAATATACACAAATAAATCACATAATTATTTATTTACAATTATATTACTTGCCACCATATTCCCCTATAAACACACTGCCCGCTACAAATATTAAATGAATACAATTAACATAATTATCAATTAAACAATTAATACAAATTAATTACCAATTAATACTAATTATTTACCAATTAATAATTAATCAACAACCAATTAATTTGCAATACCAATTAATAATTAACTAATAACAATTAAATTACTTCCCACCCTATACCCCTATAAACCCACAACCCGTTACAGAAATAAAACGCAAAATTAAATTAAAAATAACTAATAATTCCTATAAATTATTATTTAATAATATATAATTAAATTACTTCCCACCCTATTCCCCTATAAACCCACAACCCGCTACAGAAGTAAAACGCAAAATTAAATTAAAAATAATTAATAATTCCTATAAATTATTATTTAATGTACTATAATTAAATTACTTCCCACCCTACTCCCCTATAAACCCACAACCCGCTACGGAATTAAATTACAAAAAAATAAAAAAACATAAAATTCAATAATTTAAAAATATTCTAACATACATTCCAATATTAATACATACTTTTAACACATATACTAACACTTAAAACACTATAAAAAAATCGATATTTTTAACAACTATATTATTGCAATCGATATTTCTTACCTGTTTTTCGATATTCTTCACCACTATATTTTTGCAAGTCGATATTCTGTCCATTCGATATTAAAAACTCGATATTCTTGCTACTCGATATTTTTTTTCGATATTATGTCTAGTTACCGTTTTTTTTCTGCCCAACATATCGTGCGCACAGAAATCGCTGGGTAAAATTAATTTGTAAGAATCTTGGTTTCCGTGATTGTGCTAATGCCCTGCGAGTTTTAAAATACGACACCTATCCTGCAATTGTATTTGCTGTTTCACGTTTCTTAAATGCTGTATGGTTACAGCGGAGGAAATTTGCTACCAATTGTTAATTTTCTGGTTATTTTAATTTAATTGATTTCTGTATTCTGCTTTGGTGGCTGAAATGTGTTGTGCCTTGTACAAAAATTATTGTTATGTATTGTCGCTTTTATGGCCTTTGCGGTCGAAATAAAGTTTTCTAAAGAAAGAAATTTATTTTTCATACTTTTTGGTCCTTCGTGAACCCCCTGAAGAACGCTAGGGGGTCTGCAACTCTCTTCGTTGCCCCCTTTTCATGTTATCAACCTTTGTTTTTCAGTGGGAGAGACAGAAAATGGCGGCTGATACTTCCTGGTTTCGACCGATTCGAATGTTTACTTTGATCTAACAACCAATCAGAATCGCGCTCGCGCACGTCACCGTACGCGTACGGTAAGCTTACCGTAAGCGCACGGAGCGCGCTTACAGATATATATATTGATTTAAATGCTATTTTCTCAGGAACTACTAAACAGATTTACACCAGACCTACAAAAGGCACATCCTTGACCTGCGGACTACCTCTCTGCCAAATTACAAGTAATTCTGTTCAGCCGTTCGGGCTGTAGCTCGGACTAAAGGTCCTATGGAAAAATGCATGGGGAAAACGCGTTTTGGGACCCCCCTTTTTTCTCAGCCCCCGCTTGACGAATCCCCCCGAGACTTTCAGGGTAGGAGCGGAGCGTAGCGCCCCATTAGTTTTGAAAAATTTGCGAGGATTCGTCAACCGGCGCCAAAGTTATTCCATATAGAATGTTGCGGATTTCCTATGGAAACACGGTCCTAACTATAACTATCTACTGGCGACCGCCAGTAGATAAAATATATATATATATATATATATATATATATATATATATATATATATATATATATATATATATATATATATATATATATTTCTTAACCACTCGTAAGCACACTTCCTGGAGGGAAATCACGAGCGCAGACCTCTTATCGTGCCAACAGTTTTATTTATTTACAATCCCCATAACGGATGTCAGGACGCGTTTCGGCCGTCACAGCAGCCTTGGTCACCTGACCACACATCCGTGCAGACCCAGTATTTAAAGTGCAAATGCAACAAGTTTTTTTGCTTTTTTGTCATAGACATAGAAAACATGTAGACACGAGGAAATACTATATAAGAACAATGCGTTTGAAATGGAAATTCAATTTTCACAATTTCATAAATTGGATTGCATTGCAACTGACAATAATAAGAGCCTAAATGCATATATTAATATCAGTAGAAAATACTTCAATTGTGTCTCTTTGTGTCACGTCATAATATGTCACATTGATATTCGAATAAAGTGCTCACCGTGCTAAAGTGAAAAAGCCCTAAATGAGGGACAACTTGAAAAGAAAAAGGATAACCACAATAGTCCGTCAGATAACAGGTATGTTAAAGTGCATAAATGCCCCACTAATGGAAGGACATAAAGTGGCTAGTGCTAATCTAAATAGAATGAGGCGGACAAACATATAAAATCAAATAAGGTGCATAATGCAACAGTACTTGATAATCTAGATTAACTAATGCTAACTAGTGCTTGTCAAACTCTATGTACAATGTCAGATAAAGTGCAAAATGCAACAGTACTAAATAACATAAAGTGACCAGTGCAACTAGTGCAAAACACATCTCGGCAATCAACTAATGGAGACTACCGATCAAAAGATACAATTAAATCCTATTATATGAATATACAGAATGGATGGAGAAAATTTCCCATACGCAAATCCATTTTTTGCAATCAAATTCATCTGAGTCACGAAAGGCAAAGAGAATATGCAGACATTACATACGAGGGATAAAAACCAGTGACATAATTAAAATGATCAATAAAAGGAGATGGGTATATAAGATTATTAATACTACCCTACAATATCCTAAAAACCAATCATTAAAATACGCACATAGGTGCCGATCACGATCCGGCAAAAACCGGGTACGAACCGTCGGACGGAGCATATTCTCCGTCCGACGCGTACCCGGTCGTCAAAATATACAAACATGGAATTACGATTCGCACGGGTACACCATTACCGTACGAATCGTAAAAAAGACCGACCGAACAAAAAACACCTACCAATGCGATCCGGGAAAGCGCCGACCTGACGTCGGGACGCACGCAGCCAGCCATTCACGACCCAGGAATCACGATTCGCACCGACGTCACCCCGCACGGTGAATATTTTGCGGCACCCAAAAACTGCCGGGAAATCAGGACGACGCGAACAAGGACCACCAGTACGCGACGGACAGACGGCGACGCGAACAAGGAGGACCAGTACGTGACGGACACACAGGACGACGCCACCAAGGAGGACCCGTACGCGACAGGACGACGCGATCAAGGAGGACCCGTACGCGACAGGACGACGCGAGCAAGGAGTACCAGTACGCGACAGACAGACATGGACCCGAACCTACGAGTCATCCCTGCCCTCATAGCAGTACACCTCCTCTACAGGTTACGACGCAGACGCCGCAGAAGGTCAGAATAACTAAGGGAGGGGGGAAAGTGGGGTGGGGTGGGGGTGGCACGACCAGGGCAGGCCACAAAACAACCACATGAGTGACACACTACACATGGCCTGGACATACCTGACTCCCATGCCCTGGTCACCACGAGGGGGTGGGGGCGTGTCCTGAATAGCCAGCGACCGCCACAACGGAAGTCCGTCACCACGCGAACCGGCAACACAACCAGACAGGTACGTCCCGTACCCACGCCTGAAGAGCGTGGGTACGAGTCGGACCACGCCCACACACGTCACCCCAACAATGGCGGGACGGATCGCACCCACGTGGCAAAGGCCTGGGTACGGGCCGCACAAACATCACATAGCGTGGGGACGGATATGTACGGACCCTACCCCCACCCCGTATGCAAGGAGCGTACCCCCCACCCCAACAGTGCAAGTACGACCCGTACCCCCACCCGCGTATGCAAGGAGCGTACCCCCCATGCCAACAGTGTAAGTACGACTCGAACCCCCACCCACGAATGCAAGGAGCGTACCCCCCAGCCCAACAGTGTAAGTACGACCCGTACCCCCACCCGCGGACGTACGGAGCGTACCCCCCATGCCAACAGTGTAAGTACGACTCGAACCCCCACCCACGAATGCAAGGAGCGTACCCCCCAGCCCAACAGTGTAAGTACGACCCGTACCCCCACCCGCGGACGTACGGAGCGTACCCCCAGCCCAACAGTGTAAGTACGACCCGTACCCCCACCCGCGGACGTACGGAGCGTACCCCCAGCCCAACAGTGTAAGAACGACCCGTACCCCCACCCGCGGACGTACGGAGCGTACCCCCCATGCCAACAGTGTAAGTACGACTCGAACCCCCACCCACGAATGCAAGGAGCGTACCCCCCAGCCCAACAGTGTAAGTACGACCCGTACCCCCACCCGCGTATGCATGGAGCGTACCCCCCATGCCAACAGTGTAAGTACGACTCGAACCCCCACCCACGAATGCAAGGAGCGTACCCCCCAGCCCAACAGTGTAAGTACGACCCGTACCCCCACCCGCGGACGTACGGAGCGTACCCCCAGCCCAACAGTGTAAGTACGACCCGTACCCCCACCCGCGGACGTACGGAGCGTACCCCCAGCCCAACAGTGTAAGTACGACCCGTACCCCCACCCGCGGACGCACGGAGCGTACCCCCAGCCCAACAGTGTAAGTACGACCCGTACCCCCACCCGCGGACGTACGGAGCGTACCCCCAGCCCAACAGTGTAAGTACGACCCGTACCCCCACCCGCGGACGCACGGAGCGTACCCCCAGCCCAACAGTGTAAGTACGACCCGTACCCCCACCCGCGGACGTACGGAGCGTACCCCCAGCCCAACAGTGTAAGTACGACCCGTACCCCCACCCGCGGACGTACGGAGCGTACCCCCAGCCCAACAGTGTAAGTACGACCCGTACCCCCACCCGCGGACGCACGGAGCGTACCCCCAGCCCAACAGTGTAAGTACGACCCGTACCCCCACCCGCGGACGTACGGAGCGTACCCCCAGCCCAACAGTGTAAGTACGACCCGTACCCCCACCCGCGGACGTACGGAGCGTACCCCCAGCCCAACAGTGTAAGTACGACCCGTACCCCCACCCGCGGACGCACGGAGCGTACCCCCAGCCCAACAGTGTAAGTACGACCCGTACCCCCACCCGCGGACGTACGGAGCGTACCCCCAGCCCAACAGTGTAAGTACGACCCGTACCCCCACCCGCGGACGCACGGAGCGTACCCCCAGCCCAACAGTGTAAGTACGACCCGTACCCCCACCCGCGGACGTACGGAGCGTACCCCCAGCCCAACAGTGTAAGTACGACCCGTACCCCCACCCGCGGACGTACGGAGCGTACCCCCACCACACCAGTGTCAGTAGACTCGTACCCTCACCTCTAATGCAGTGTGCGTAACCCCACCGTGTATGTGCCAAGCGCACATATCCAGAAATCGGAGGTGTGTGTGCAGAGTCCTCCCAGCAGTGCCCTGAGACAGGAGGGGTGGGTGCCCATCACTCCCAGCAGTGCCCAGAGACAGGAGGGGTGTGTGCAGAGTCCTCCCAGCAGTGCCCTGAGACAGGAGGGGTGGGTGTGGAGTCCTCCCAGCAGTGCCCTGACACAGGAGGGGTGGGTGCAGAGTCCTCCCAGCAGTGCCCTGACACAGGAGGGGTGGGTGCAGAGTCCTCCCAGCAGTGCCCTGACACAGGAGGGGTGGGTGCAGAGTCCTCCCAGCAGTGCCCTGAGACAGGAGGGGTGGGTGCAGAGTCCTCCCAGCAGTGTCCACACCCAGGAGGGGTGTAACACATGTGTGTGATGCCACAATTACCCACATCCATACTGCCTACAAGGGAACATGTCCCCATGAACTCATGTCAACTGACTCCACACACAAGTACAGTGATCAGCAAGGATGCCACGATTGTTGCAGGTGGAGACATGGCCATGCATGCATGGCCAAAGTAGAAGGGCTCCGTCACACACACAGCTCATGTAGACACAGCTCTGCGCTAAACATTGGGAACACCCTGCAGGGAAGAAACTGGGTACACAGAGGAAGGAATACACCCTGGGACAATTGAACCATGCAGTAACTGCTGACATGACCTAAGGAAGTTAGCCAACACCTTGTGATGGCACACAGATCCTAGGGTGGCCCCAAAGAGCAGAACACTACTACAAATCCCACACACCCAAAGCCCTAAACACCACCCAAAACAATGTAGCAGCCCCACCAACACCAATACCACCATAGCAGGAGTGTGATAATGAAAAAAAAAATAAAGCTTTAATCAGCATTAGCACAATGTCCGTGGATCAACGGCAGTTCAAAGTCAACAAAGGCCATAGGGCAGTCAATTATTCCCAGCTGCATGGGGGACACAGTGGGATGTGTGTCCCCTACCTTGCCTGCACAGTCAAATGCCATCGTCTTCCATACTGGTGAGGGCATCAGGGGGGGGGGAAGCAACAGGCACCGCAGGGACATCAGGGCAAAGGGGCGGCGTTGTGGGTGCAGGGATGGAGGACTCAACCACAGGGGGTGTGTCATGGCCAAAGGCGGAGGCCAGGATGGCACTACACACCTTAGCAAGGTCCTCCAGGGAGTCCCCTGCACCCGAAGTGACCTCAGGCCCCAAGGAGGGGGGGGGTTCAGAGGGATGGGTTGCAGCGCCACCGGGGGAGGGTGGAGACAGGGGTGGAGACTCAACCACCCTGACCGAGGACTTCCTTGACCGCTTGCGTGGTGGCGTAACTGTGGGGCTCAAGGACAGAGCGGCCATGAAGGAGTCCTTGGGGGAGATGTGGCCAGGAGAGCTGAGGGGAGGGGATTTGGAGGGAGTGGATTGTGTGGAATGCGGACTCCCACTCTGGCTGCGTGTCACACGTTTGCCCCCCGACCCAGTGGGTGTGCCTATCTCACCCTGTGTGTGCGTGTCAGGAGGAGTGCGGTGGACCTTCCCTGCTGGTGTGGTGCCTGTGTCTGTTGTGGTGGGTGCATGCCGACGTCTGGGTGTACGTGGGACAGGCATGGAAGTGGGAAGTGTGGATGGGGCAGGGGTAGGTGGGGGGAGGTCGCGCTGCAGGAGACCCACTGCTGCAGTCAGTGTGGAGTCTAGGGACCTCAGCAAGTTGCGTTGGTCAGCCTGCAAAGAATGAATGCCCTCCAAGAATGCCTCGATGTTGCTGAGGGTTTTCCCGTGGGAATGGAGGACATTCAGGATCGCAGCCTGACCAACCTGCATTTGCCGCTGGATGTCCATAGACTCAGCATTGGCGGCAGCAGTGGAGACAGGGGCAGGGGGTGCGGTGCCTGGCAGGAAGGAGACATGCGGTGACCGGGCACGCTGGGAAGGGACACGAGCAAGTGGGAGGCGGTTGGTGGGAACTGAGGGGGCGGTGGCAGGTGTTGTTCCACTGTCAGCTGCTGGTGCAGCCTCCGCCAACTCTGAGACATCCTCCTCGGACCTGTCAGCTTCGTAGTCTGATGTGCCAGTCGACAGGTCCTCGGCCACACTCTCCTCCGCCTCTGTCCCACTCGATGTGCCAGCCCCGATGTCACGGCTGCCACTGGTGCTCGGTCCCTCCGCCTGGTCCGTGTCCATGTCTCCCTCTGTGTCCCCCGACGATGCTGTGGGCAGGGTGGAGAGACAGAAATTAATCAGACACCTGTACACATCTGTCACATGAGTCCAATTTACATAGTCAACATTGCATAGCCTGAAGAGGCAGATCCCTAACATCTGCTAAACAAGGTACCGATGTAGGGCATGAAACACAGTTGGTTGAGCCACCATGCCACTGAAATACCATGGAGAGCATGAGACAATAGCTGATGACAGGAAACGGAGTCTGACATAGCACCCAGGCCCTGGGGACAATCCTGCACTGCCTCTGCACCCCACAGCGTTTGTGAAAATACCTATGACCAGGGACAATATCCATGAACTTGAGACACATGCTGCATAGGTAATGCTGCAAACATGCCCAACATAACTCGGTCACTGCACCTTGCGTGTGTGTCCAGTAACATCACACACTGTCCAGACCCAGCAATTAGGAATCAGGATTTGACACATAGGCATTGCCCGCCCCAAGCAACCCCCACACGATGCTAATTGCTGAGACACAGGTGGCACCAACATCTCATAGTCTGGGTGATAAACACAGTGGCAGGCAAAAGGCAAGATTGGACGCAAATCAGCAAAGGTGCGCCTGTACAAATAATGAGGTACCAGTGCCCATCCTCAGATGAGTATAACAAGACACACAGGCACTGGCAACTGTGAGTATGAAGAGGGACAATCAGGTCAGGCTGCACAGTGGACACCTGTACATAATAGCACGTCTATATACATGGTGACAGGGGACAATGGCACAGAGCACAACCTACGCTGTAGACAGTGAGAGTGTCCACGTTGATGATGACACAAACAACACTGAGGATAAGGTGCCCCAGGGGACAGTATTGGGCACGCAACTACATGCTACTGAATGGCTGAATGGGAATGACTGCTACACACGTCACCATCCCTGCACTATGCGTAGCGCACACTCATGCACATCATGTCACAGGCCACTACATAGGACATGCGCGCTGTAAGGCATGACACATGAGAGACCAACTCCCATGTCTGGAGCCAGCATCAGTGCCAACTGACATGGAACCCACATGCAGTGAACTTGACAGTTCACAGGCAAGGTCCCACAACCTGTTACCCACCACTACCACCCATGATGCTACAGTCATTGTTCTCGTGGACAAAGCGCCAGCCTACATTACCTTGTGAAGGAGTGACTACACACAGACCAGGGAACACATTGCAAGGAGGGGAAGGGTGGCAGGGGCGCAGCGCTACACTTGGGCAAACTGGATGGGCACAGCACCTTTAAACCCTGCCAGTGAATGAATGCCACTGTGCCCTTACAAATGCCGGTGACACACAACAAACGCACATGTACCTACCCCCTTCCGCCTGCTGCATCGCCTGTAAGCGCCTCTCCAGGTCTGGAAAGACCACCGGCAGCACACGCCTGTGGAGGTGGGTCAGACGGCGGCGGCCGCGGTTCTTGTGGCTCTCAGGTGAGTCCCCCAGCAGGAGCCGTGCAATCCTCCGCGTCCAGCACCGGATATCCTGCCAGCGTTTCCTCACCTGGGACAGGCTCCGCCTCCGACCATCCACACGCCTCACGGCACTGACGGCGGTCAGCCAGATCTGCTCCTTGGCAGAGGCGCCTACCTGTGAGGAAGTACAAGTGACACCACATCAATACACCAGCCACATGTCACAGAGAGACATATGTGAACATAATAGCTGGTTACTACATGGCATGTAATGCAGCCAACGCATTGCACCTCTGTCATAGGGACATCATCCTCTGGGGAGGGAAAAGGCAGTACGTGCCATAGTGGGTACTCAGGTGGAATGATGGCAATGTCACAATCAATGATCAAGGCTCACACTGTGCATCACACCCACCCCTCCTGTCTCAGGGCACTGCTGGGAGGACTCCACACCCACCCCTCCTGTCTCAGGGCACTGCTGGAAGGACTCCACACCCACCCCTCCTGTCTCAGGGCACTGCTGTGAGGTATAGGCCCCCACCCCTCCTGTCTCAGGGCACTGCTGGAAGGACTCCACACCCACCCCTCCTGTCTCAGGGCACTGCTGGGTGGACTCTGCACACACACCTCCTGTCTCAGGGCACTGCTGGGAGGACTCTGCACACACCCCTCCTGTCTCAGGGCACTGCTGGGTGGACTCTGCACACACCCCTCCTGTCTCAGGGCACTGCTGGGAGGACTCTGCACACACACCTCCTGTCTCAGGGCACTGCTGGGAGGACTCTGCACACACCCCTCCTGTCTCAGGGCACTGCTGTGAGTTATAGGCCCCCACCACTCCTGTCTCAGGGCACTGCTGGGTGGACTCTGCACACACACCTCCTTTCTCAGGGCACTGCTGGGAGGACTCTGCACACACCCCTCCTGTCTCAGGGCACTGCTGGGAGACATCAGGCACCCCCCCCCTGGTACCCCCCCGACAGTACATGGCATGTGTGTCACACCGGGTCACAATGCCTGAAGACACAGTCACAACATAGGGACAGTCTGTGGCAGTGGCCTATGCACTCACCTGATACCCTGGTCGCCCATACAGCATGGGGTACTGTGGGAGGATCACATCCAGCAGAGCCATGTTCTCCTCCAGGGTGAATGGCTGTGTCCTCTCCACAGCCCTTGACATGTTTCCAGGGAATCAGTAGCAGCAGCTTGGTCGACAAATGCAAAGATGTGCAGGCAAGTAATCCCTCATGGGACCTGGCTGCCTTATATGTGGCCTTCTGCCCAGTCTCATGCACAGGAGTACAGAGTGATTGGTCACTCACATTTGCATCCTATGTTTCCACCAATCCCTTCAAACCTAGCAGTCTGTGGGTTCTCTATCGGTTTCATTCTCCTGCATGATGTCAGCCCCACAAACACATTGCAACAAAGTAGAAGAATTCCAACTGACTTCTGCTGTGCACCTTCCAGAACAAAATCGAAATTTGAACCTGGTCGCCATGACAACCAGCATGCATGTACGCCTTAATACTTGTCCCCTATGTAATTAGGAGAATCACACACAGGTACGGTGCGTTTCCGGGCCCTAGGGCACCCCAAAAGCATGGCAACGGCCCGTACATGCATGCCTACGTTCAAAATCACTATGGGTCTGCACGCGTATGCGTACACGTAGTGGTAGGGACCGTACACACGCATGTACGCTCACTATCACTATGGGTCTGCACGCGTATGCGTACACGTAGTGGTACGGACCGTACACACGCATGTACGCTCACTATCACTATGGGTCTGCACGCGTATGCGTACACGTAGTGGTAGGGACCGTACACACGCATGTACGCTCACTATCACTATGGGTCTGCACGCGTATGCGTACACGTAGTGGTACGGACCGTACACTCGCATGTACGCTCACTATCACTACGGGTACACAGACCCGTAGTGATAGTGAGCGTACATGCGAGTGTACGGTCCGTACCACTACGTGTACGCATACGCGTGCAGACCCATAGTGATAGTGAGCGTAGATGCGAGTGTACGGTCCGTACCACTACGTGTACGCATACGCGTGCAGAACCATAGTGATAGTGAGCGTACAGGCATTTGTACGGTCCGTACCACAACGAGTACGCATACGCGTGCAGAACCATAGTGATAGTGAGCGTACAGGCATTTGTACGGTCCGTACCACAACGAGTACGCATACGCGTGCAGAACCATAGTGATAGTGAGCGTACATGCGAGTGTACGGCCCTCTCACTATGGGTCTGCACGCGTATGCGTACTCGTTGTGGTACGGACCGTACAAATGCCTGTACACTCGCCATCACGATGGGTACACATACGGCAGCACTCCCACAGTGATTGGGGAACATACACAGGCCCTCTTAGCAGCAGTACGCCGGTTTGTACACATCACTGTGGTGATAGTCGACACACAGGTAGGAATAGGGCGGGCATACTTGTCCATGGATGGACATACTTGTCCAGGAATGGACATCTAGGCATCGTCTGTGCATTACTACATGTGTGGGGCACAGGTGTGACAGGCTGTGATGTGGAACATGCCTCCTGAGTGGAGAAGGCACCAGATGTATGATGAGATGTGTACAGGTGTACTGTGTGAGGGTGCAATGTGTGCCAGGCATGCCCTTGACTCCTTTGACATGTGTGCATGTTGTACTGCGCACTTGGGGTGAGCGTCACTGGCATGGCACGGACACCAACACACGGAAGTGTCCCATGATGGCCGGTACAGGGGTCATGAAACCTGACTTGTCACTACCCACAGTGCACAATGTGACTATGTCATTTATGTGTCCGGGATTTACATCAGGTTGATGTTGTAGCACCCTCAAAAGCTGCAGCCGTTGCAGCAACCAACATGTGTCTGTGTGTAGATTATCATTGCACACTGTTCCGCACACCATGCCACATGTGGTGTCTGATGTGAGGTGCACATGTATGCATGGGACACGGAGTAGCGTGACAAGGCCATGTCAGCATCCTCACAAGGAATGTGTGGTGAGTCATGACATGTGCACCTTCATGGCAAGGTGTGTGGGCAGGCCTAGTGTAATGTCATGTGACCTGTGGCTCAAGTGTTCCGCTGCCAGTCTCTGCAATCAGCATCACACTTCTGCTGATGTGTGGGTGTATGTCACTTCTGTCTTGCGTCGGGCTGTTCACTTGCACTGGGACACAGCTATTCCCATGGCGTGGCATGGGGAGGTTCTCAATCACCGTGTGTGGCTGGGTCTTGGAAGGAGTGTCACCTTGCATCCATACGTGTCCTGGGCATGTAGCACATGCCTGACTCCCTATGTGGCATGTGTGTATTGGCTGATTTACATGTGCTCAGTAGACATGAGTTGTTCTCGTAGTGCACTCACTCTTCCTTGTCACTTCCAAATGACTGCAGAGCGCCTCCTGTTGCCCGAAGAATTCCAGACTTGGCCACCATGCAGGAGAATGACAGGATCCGGCTCTACCGCTTCACCCAACCGTTGATTCTGGAGCTGACGGCGAGACTGGCACCACACCTGCAACCGCAGCACAGGTATCCTACGGCACTGACACCCCAGCTGAAGGTAATGGCTGCCCTACATTTCCTTGCCACGGGTACCTTCCAAAATACCATAGCTCATGTTGGTGGCATGTCCCAGAGCATGTTCAGCGGTGTGCTGCATGATTTCTTGGAGGCCATGTTGATTCACCTGGATGACTTCATCAAGTTCCCAACCCCTGAACAGATGACTGAGGTCAAGCGTGGATTCTATGCCCTGGGAGGGATGCCCCATGTCATTGGGTCCATAGATGGGACACATGTAGGTTTGGTACCACCACACGCACGGGAGGTGGCGTACCGCAATCGGAAGCACTACCACTCCATCAATGCCCTTGTGGTGTGTCTGTCCAACATGGTGATTTCACATGTCTGTGCTCGTTTTCCAGGATCAGCACACGATGCCTACATCATGAGGCGTAGCGGGATGCCTGATATGATGATGCAGCTGCGCAACGAACGTGCATGTGTTGTTGGTGGGTACAGTCTGTCTGTCCTGTATTCTGTTTGGCCGAGCAGCACTACCGCTTCGCCTGTTCTAACGATATCCATGTGCTTTCCATTTAGGGGACGCTGGCTATCCCAACATGCCTTGGCTGCTGACACCTCTCCGCAACCCCATCACGCCGGCCCAGCTCCGCTACAACACCGCCCATGGCCGGACAAGGCGAGTGATAGAGAGGACGTTTGGCATGCTGAAGAGCCGATTCCGGTGCCTCCACAAGACCGGCGGCGCACTCCCATATGCCCCGGCGAAGGTCTGCAAGATCTTCATGGTCTGCTGCATGCTGCACAACATGGCAGTTGAAAGAGCTGTGCCCCTCATCCTGGATCAAGATGACGAGGACCATCCACCCGTGGAGGACGAAGGGCTTGGCAATGGGGCTAGTGATGTGGAGGATGTGGAGCCGCAAGAGGACATCCGGACTCGGCTCATACGCGACTTCTTTGCTTAGTGGTGAGTACCAGGGTCTGAGTGTGCACGCATTGGTCCCCGTGTGGCATGCGTTGTGATGTGTGTCTCCACCTGCATGTATGGCACGTGGGTCAGAGGTGTGTGTGGGTGTGTCACTGGAGTGATGGTGGCAGTGATGGTAGTATTTCCCCAGACATAATTGTGACATAGCATGTTGTCATACATACATGTGTCGAGTACATGCACATGCAAGTGGCTGTGCTTCTTGTGGCTGACTTCTTGTGTGTCTCTCTTCCCCAGGTACCTGCGCATGCCGTTTGCTGGTTGCATTGTTGTGGCACTGCTATTCCTCATGGACATGGCATCGTGGGCTGACTCAGCGTTACAGGCACGGACACGTTTGGAAGTCTCCATGGGGTAAGGGATGCATCTGGGGTGTATTGGGTGTGGCAGTTGTTCACGATGTGTGCACACTGCCCCGGTCGGGGTTTGGGTCCTCTGCAGACATGTGGCATCCCCATGGGACACGACATGCAGCTGGGTACACCTGAATAGATGGGCTGCCTGGTTGTCAGTCATCAGTGATGGGATGGTGGATTGTGATGAAGGCATCAATGTGTGTGACACTGCCCTCGGACACATCCGGTTAACATTGTCTTGACATGGCGTGGGACTTCCACATCAGCGGATGTATGGTGTATGGCAGGCTCTCCGTGAGCAGCTGTGGGTATTTAGCTATTATCCGACACTTGTGTGCCAGTTCCATGGCTATCACGCATTTGTGCTGCAGAAGGGGGGTGCCAGTGTTGGAGCCACATGTTACTCCACATGATGTGTTCATGTGTACTTCAAGTTGCCTCTGCAATCCCAAACACATGACTATTAAAGGTGTCCCTATGCCTCCAAGGTGCCTCTTCTCAGTCAATGCTGGTGTGTTGGCACGGTGCATCCTGCATGTCTGGCATGGTATTCCCTGATTGTGGCTATGTGTCAATGTGTCGAGTGGCAAGATGCAAGCTGTGTGTGTGTGCTGAGACTGTGTAATGGGCATGATGTCCATGACTGTGTGGGTATTGTGACATGTGCCATCCCCATGCATCCAACGTTATCCATGACCCCATTCTCTGCATCCACCGGACTCAAGCTTGCAGGACATGGTTCTGCCACCTGTCTACACGTACCTGGGTGCCCCCCAGGACACGGGCCAGGATCCCTGACCTCTGCGCATGACTGTTGCTGTACTCAATGTGTCTGTCAGCACGGTTGTTCGGCCACCCCCTCAGCTGGTTCTGACCATCACGGGTGTGTATGGTGCTCCATGTCTGTCTTGCCTAGAAAACTGTGACCCATGTGTCCTGTGCCAGACTCAGGCCCCAGGGTGTTGATGGTTGAAGTGAACAGATGACTCAGGCATGTTTAGACTGTACAAGACACATGTTAGGTAATAATGCTACCAGCAGGCATCTACTCTTAATAGTGTGATTTATTATTGGGGGGGGGGGGCCAAGTGAGGGCCTTTCCGGGATTAGGGAATCCAAAGTTCAGTAGGGGAGTTGGTGTCCTTGCCATTGGAAATCCTCAGAGTCCATGCCACAGTCTTTGTCAACATTGGTCAGCCAGTGACCAGCAGGGCCATGTGGCAGAGAATGTCTCTTGATGCTGTGATGCTGTTGCTCCAGTGGGCCAGGTGCCAGGCCAGGTGTCCTGGGAGATGGTGATGTAGCAGCCACCCTCACGGTCCTTTCCGTGGACGACCCGGCTTCCTGCGGGGAACCTCAGCAGCAGGCCGTGACGACGTCTGGGATGCTCCGTCGGATGTTTCCTCCTCCTCCTCATGATCCCTCCCTGTGGGTGGTGATGTTCTCCGCCTTCTGGCACAGGGAGGGTCGGCCATGGTGTCGGCCATCCGACGGAGTTCAGCGTGAATCCCCTGGGACGCCGTCACTTGCTCAGCCTGTCTGTCCTCCATCCTCCGTTGGTGTAGCTGTAGACAGGCTATTAGCTCCGCATGTTGCTGGGCCTGCTGGACCTTGATCCCCTCGAGGACGGACACAACCTGGGCCATGCCCGTGGTGTCCTGCCGGTATGAGTCCAGGATGTTACGGACATGGGAAAATACCGGATCCCCAGCCAACTGGTCAGGCTCGCGCCTCCGCCGCTCTCCACTCCCACCACCCCTGCCCACTTGCGTCTGGCCTGCACTTGTGGGCACATGGGGTCTCCGGGACCCCTGAGGGGTGGCATTGGCGTTGTCGCCTGCCTCCTCCTGGGTGCCCGGGACACCGTGTCCCTCCTGGCGAGCCTGGCTGCATTGTGGTGTTGGGGCAGGGATCCTGGGTGTCTCCTGGGATGTGGCAGGAGTGGGGGTGGTGGTTGGCACGGTTGTACCTGACGCAGGTGCTGCAGGTGGTTGGACACCAGAGGGGCCAGGTCGGTCGGGGTCGTCCGCAGAGTGCTGAGAGTGGTCGCTGCCGGTGGGATCGGTCTCCTGCAGATCCGGGTCCTGTGAGTGTTCCCCCCCAGTGTTGGGGGGTGCAGCACGACGTCGACCTGTGTGTGAGAGAGACAATGTTACTTTTGATCCATGCAACATCCATGTTGCATCCGTTACAAAGTTGGCACATTTCCTCTTGGAATTAGGATCTGTCTTGCATTCCACTCACAGTGCACTTGTGCATGTGTGTGTCCCTTGGGCACCAATTTGTCCCCTTTAACTATGTGTGGCACAGTCTTACTTGCTGCGTCAAGTGTGACTGCAGTCAGCAGTGGAGTGTGCATGTGTGCCGAGCTATGCGTTTGCGCCTTCCTTGTAGCACTGTACATGTGCACATGGAGTGGATCCACACACTTATATGATGCAGGTGGCTGTCCTTGTGCTCGTGTACAGGTTGTAACATGGCCCTGCGTTTTGCCATGATGAAGAGGGGGGGTTCTGGCACTGGCCACCCTTGTCTACATGCACGCAGTCCACCTGCTGACGAGCAGACATTCCCACACACCAAAGGACTGATTTGTTCTCCCTGTGTCTCCCTCCTTCTCTGATCCCCTCTCCCTCCCTCTCTGTCCCCCTCTCCCTCCCTCCGTGTGTCAGCCTCCTCCCTCTGTCCGTCTCCCTCCCTCTCAGTCCCCCTCTCCCTCCCTCTCTGTCCCCCTCTCCCTCCCTCTCTGTCCCCCTCTCCCTCCCTCTGTGTCCCCCTCTCCCTCCCTCTGTGTCCCCCTCTCCCTCCCTCTGTGTGTCAGCCTCCTCCCTCTGTCCATCTTCCTGTGTCTCCCTCCCTCTGTGTCCCCCTCTCCCTCCCTCTGTGTGTCAGCCTCCTCCCTCTGTCCATCTTCCTGTGTCTCCCTCCCTCTCAGTCCCCCTCTCCCTCCCTCTGTGTGTCAGCCTCCTCCCTCTGTCCATCTTCCTGTGTCTCCCTCCCTCTCAGTCCCCCTCTCCCTCCCTCTGTGTCCCCCTCTCCCTCCCTCCGTGTGTCACCCTCTGTCACCTTGGCCCAGCTTCCTGGGCACACACTGTTAGCAGATCTTTGAGTGGCCCTTGGCCTGTTGATGTGAGTTTGTTTCTGATCTCCAGGCACCCATTTTGTCTGCTGTGTGTCTGTGCGCTGCTGCTGTGGTGGTGTGTGCTGCCACTCTTTCACACTGTTGGCTGTTCATTAGCTGCTGGCATGTGCAAAACAGTGCCTTCACCCCCATGTGTTGATGCAAGGCATCCGCCATTTGCTGGCAAGTCATTCCTGTGTTGGGACACAGTGTTTGTCTGGCTGTGACCTAGGCCATATGGGCAGAGGGCATTGTTGTCTGCTTTGGAGTCGCACTATGTGATTCTTGGTGCCCAGCCTCCCGCCATCCGGGTTACCGTGTCATGTGTTGTTGTCTTCTGTGGCCTGTGACTTGACATTGTCCAGCTGGGTGCATGGGGCATGGTGGCAGCAGTGGCATGTGCCTGCTCATGGAGTGTGGTTGAGTAATGCGATGGCTTGTGGTGGTTGCGTGCCTGTTAGTAATTTTGTTTGTGGTTGCAGTTCCCCCCATGTGACGTGCGTTGTTTGTGTACTCACCCGGGTCTCGGAGTCCTTCTACTCCTTCAACTGCCTCCACCGGCAGTATGGCCATCACCCTCTCCTCCCAGGGATGGTACTGTACGGGTCTGCGGGAGGGCCCTCCTCCGGTGGCGTTGGCCTGGTCGTGTTCCTCCTGTCTCTTGGCTCTGACCCTCCTCCGCAGATCGTACCACCTGTTCTGGCAATCCTGCTTGGTCCTCCTGGTGTCCGCAACAGCATTCACAGCATCGACGATGGTCTGCCACATGGCTGTTTTGGATGCCTGGCTGGTGCTTCTGACCAATGTTCCAAAGATCTGTGGCTCGACTCTGAGGATTTGATCAACAAGGACCTCCAACTCTCGGTGACTGAACTTTGGATTCTTGGTAGTGGGCATGGTGAGGGGTGTGGGTGGGGATGGTGTGGGTGTGGGGGGTGTGTGGATGTTGGGGGGGGGTGTGGATGGTTGTGTGTGTGTGTGAATGTGATGAGAGGGTGTTTGTGAGGGTGGTCGTGTGAAGGTGTGCAAGTGTAAGATGTGGTGTGGCTTGTAGTCTGGTTCTGTGGTGTCTGGCAGCAGTGGGTCTGTTGCAAAGGCTCATGGTTTGTGTGTGTGGGCCCTTTTTATTGGTCCATGGGTGGGTGTGGCAGTGTTTGAATTTTGGGTGGGTGTGTTATAAGGAGTGGTGGTGTATTGGGCCTCTGTTTGTTTTTGACAGTTGCAGGTCAGTGATTGTGTTATTTTAGTGGTTGTTGGCCATGTTTAGTGGCTGTGTGCCTTTCGAATGGTGTATTGTTGAGTTGTTTTGTTTTGTCCTTGTTGTGTACGTGCGTTTTGAGCGTGTGTACGGTGTGTACATGGGCCATTTGGTTGTACGATTTGGTCCTTGTGTGTGGCTTTGCACGACTCGTACATGCGGTTGTGATGTTGGGGCATGGGGTGCGCTCCGTACTTAGGAGGTTGTGTTGGGGGTGCGCCAGGAACGTACTGGGGTGGGGGTACGACTGGAACGTACTGGGGTGTACATGGACGGTGGTACGACACGTACTGGGGTGGGGGTACGACTGGAACGTACTGGGGTGTACATGGACGGTGGTACGACACGTACAGGGGTGGGGGGGTGTACATTGACGGTGGTACGACACGTACTGGGGTGGGGGTACGACTGGAACGTACTGGGGTGTACATTGACGGTGGTACGACACGTACAGGGGTGGGGGGGTGTACATTGACGGTGGTACGACACGTACTGGGGTGGGGGTACGAGTGGAACGTAATGGGGTGTAGGTAGACGGGGCTGTGACACGTACTGGGGTGGGGGTGTGGCTCGAACGTACTGGGGTGTAGGTACACGGGGGGTACGACACGTACTGGGGTGGGGGTGCAACTGGAACGTACTGGGGTGTACATAGACGGTGGTACGACACGTACAGGGGTGGGGGGGTTTACATTGACGGTGGTACGACACGTACTGGGGTGGGGGTACGACTGGAACGTACTGGGGTGTACATGGACGGTGGTACGACACGTACAGGGGTGGGGGGGTGTACATTGACGGTGGTACGACACGTACTGGGGTGGGGGTACGACTGGAACGTACTGGGGTGTACATGGACGGTGGTACGACACGTACAGGGGTGGGGGGGTGTACATTGACGGTGGTACGACACGTACTGGGGTGGGGGTACGAGTGGAACGTAATGGGGTGTAGGTAGACGGGGCTGTGACACGTACTGGGGTGGGGGTGTGGCTCGAACGTACTGGGGTGTAGGTACACGGGGGGTACGACACGTACTGGGGTGGGGGTGCAACTGGAACGTACTGGGGTGTACATAGACGGTGGTACGACACGTACAGGGGTGGGGGGGTTTACATTGACGGTGGTACGACACGTACTGGGGTGGGGGTACGACTGGAACGTACTGGGGTGTACATGGACGGTGGTACGACACGTACAGGGGTGGGGGGGTGTACATTGACGGTGGTACGACACGTACTGGGGTGGGGGGGTGTACATTGACGGTGGTACGACACGTACTGAGGTGGGGGTACGACTGGAACGTACTGGGGTGTACATGGACGGTGGTACGACACGTACAGGGGTGGGGGGGTTTACATTGACGGTGGTACGACACGTACAGGGGTGGGGGGGGGTACATAGACGGGTGGGGGTATACATATACGGGGGGTACGTCTCGGACGTACGGGGGCTGGGGGGAGTGTTGGGCGCGTATGCGGGCACATGTCTCCATGGTTGCTATTGGTGTTCGGTGCGGACGGTGTTTTTTCCATACGGTTGTAGGCTCGGACGCACGGGATGGATCGTGATTCCTCGGTCGGACTTGGATTTTTACGTTTGTACGGTAAATCGTCCGAGGACGTGTCGGACACATTTTCCGACCCGAGGACGTGTGGGGAATGATTCCCGGTGCGGGTCGTATGGACTTTTTACCATGCGAATCGTGATTGCCAGTTCGTACCGCATTTGTACGATTCGTACGGTAAAAAGACCCGATACGAGTCGCACGGGGAAATTTTTTGCCGGATCGTGATCGGCACCATAGGGTCCCAATATGCATGGAACTAAGGAATGGATGTGTATGCCTGTATAAAATTCAAAGAATTTACTACTTAAGTGGGTGGCACACTAAGTGCTGCAGGCCATCTAGTAGCATTTAAATCACAGGCCCATTGAGCATGTAGTGCACTTTACTAGGTACTTATAAATAAATTCAACATACCAGTTGGGGATTAGCCAATTTGACTGTGTGTTATGGAAAAAGTACATGCGCTTTAGCACTAGTTAGCAGTGGTAAGGTTCTCAGAGTCCTAAGGCCAGCAAACAGATTCCTGAAAAAGTGGTGGAGGAAGGCAAAATGTTGGGGGAAAGATCACCCTAGGACTGTTAGGTCTAACAAACATCAATAAAGGAATGGGCCCTGGGGATATGAAAATGAATCATTACATGTACGCACATAAAGAACCGCAGACAATGAGTAGGGCCAAAGTGCCGAAATACAAACCCTTTACCTGTACAAAGCCATTGGTAGATGTGGCATGGTTATACACCGTAATCAAAGGAAGCAGTCTACTGTAGTGTGTGATATGGCCAGAAAATCAGGTGAATGGAAAAAAAGAAATGCAAGTAAATTAAATAATGGAGACTCCACAAAGAAATCAAAAGATACTGTCCTGCTTGTTTTCACTGAGAGGAGGCACGAGAGCTCTCCATTGTTGCTGCTCTTTGGAGGGTGAGCACCTACAGTCTAAAGTCTGTTACTCGTTTGGTGGAGTGTTATCTGCCCACTTATAACAGGCACAGCGAGACAGCTTGTGAAGCTCCGCTCACCCAGCCACGTCCTCCTGTTCCCTCTGACACAATAACAACCCCACAATACATGCCCCCCCCCCTCTCATTTGCCACCTGCGTGGAGCAAATGCTGAAAGGGGTGATTATTGCCCTTGGAATTCGGAAATCCAAACAGAATTAAATTCCAGAAAAAAATGATCAGTACAATTAGTTCCAATTCGATGTGTACGAATTGGTAATGGCAGCATTTATGCGCAGGATTATCATCTGGAAGCATTGATTCCAGTCACATCACGAGGCATCCCTGCACATGAATCCAGACTATTCTAATTTGGGCCAAATATGGATGATTATTCTGATTGGCAAACATTTCATCGTGGCGCAAACACCGTGCCACTCTCCACGTGTGTGTTTACCCTGCTGTGTTTGTGCTTTTCTTTTTTTAGGAGGGGTGCCCTCGCGGGCCTCCACTCCCCGTCCCCGTCCCACCCCGCAGACTGGCATGTTGCCACTAACAACAGCAGATCTGTTTCATTAGGCACGGCAGTACAGGCGACAAAACAGCAAGAACAGTAAGAAGAAGTGAGAATGATGCAGCAAAAAAACTAAGTACCAAATATACTGTGGGAGATGGCGTGGATTTGATTACACAAATGTTACAATCAATGTCTATGAAAAGAGATTCTGTTGAGAAAAAAGTGAGTTTCTCGAAATTAAGGTACTCGCCCTCCAAATCTACACTGTGTCAGACATAGGCCCCATATACCAGTTGCTACCTGGACCTGGACTTGGTGATACTAAATAAACAAGCTGATGTATGTGGTAGACTGGAACCAGATAGCGACCTTTATCTACCATTTCTTTACATGGAATATTATGATGTGAGAAGAGACAAAGACACGATAGAAGAAGATACGGAAGAAAAGTGATGGCTTTGAAATGGACCAATTGATGGAAAGAGGACAGTAGATCTCTTTTTATAAACAAAATGATCAAGGAAGCAGGATCCCAGCTCCCAGTTTTTATGAAGACTGCTAAGTTACAAGATACAAGGTCGCACAGGAGTTCAGCGCCGGACTTCAAGCACCTTATCTCTCTAACCAAATTTCAGACTATCTGTCTCTTTAGAGGAGTGCAAGTTTGCTGGCCTGAGAATTCCATATTCTCAGCTAAGATTCTGGAATACAGGTGGTTTTAAAGAACTAGGACATGTTTTATTGAGGGGTAGCTGTATTACATGGCAAGGACTGCAGGTGACATGGGTCGTTTCAATGAAAGTTGTTTTTTCTGGGGTATCAGCAAATTGCCCTCTTTCTTTAAAAAATCGTTACCCAGAGTCCAGCTTAAACTCCCTCGTCATTATGCGTGCACTCAGGGCCCGCTTTATGGCAGTGCGACCGGACTGGGTGCTGACCTATGGAGGGGGCGCTGTGACCTCAGGGGGGGGGGGGGGCGCTGTGTTTAGCAATATTTTAATGATAGGAGAGATATGGGGCACTTTTGCAGGTTGTAGTGAGAGAATCCAAGGAGGCAGTCATGGGACAGGGGGCGCTAAAAGTGATTGTTGCACCCGGCGCCACCAGCATTAAAGCTGGCCCTGCGTGCACTTTTCAGGTCAAGACGTAGGGGGATGGGAAACTGCTGTAGATTAATGCGGGAGCTGGGGGGAGTCAGCAAGGGAAAAGCTATTTGGATAAAATCAGCCTGTCCACACGATGCACTTTTTCAGAGGCGGAATGGCAGTCTATCTCATTGCTAGGATAAAAGGCTTTAATAGCAGCGAATTTTAACAGGATGTCCTTTCCGTCTCGCGCGATGGCCTTTCACACCCCGTGGCTCCCCATAGAATGTACCTGGCAGTGGAGGATCGCTGTATTCACTGTCAGCAACAGGGGGTAGGAGGTGGACTGCATATCTGTTTCACCTGCCACAAATTGGCACAGTTTTGGGAAACTGTGTTTTGTGCTCTCATACTTGGTCTCCAGAATAAGACTGATCCAGAGACTTGTGTGGCATTGTTTGGGTTTATTAGTAAGAGTCAGGGTGCCGGGATTGGCAAGTGGGGTCGGGTATTTATAGCTATAACTTCTCTGATTGCGCACTCACGGATTCTACAGAACTGGGAAACTTCTAGGGTTCCTACATCCCAGGAGTTGTATGGGACAAATAATTTTGAAGAGGGGTATGCAAGACTGGTAGGGAGTGCAAGGCGATTTCACGTCTCATGGCAATCTATGGATGCAATAGAAGAGGTAACCCCGATGCAGAACTAGTGCAAGCGTAAAGTCTATTTATTCCAGGCTCTTGCTGAGGGAACTAGGTTCATTTATTGTTGGGAAAAGGATTCATCAAGCCACGCTGACCCTTTCCTTTTGATGGCTGCTATTTCAATTGTACACATTGTCTGTCACTGCATCAACAAGAGACTGTGGAGGTTCGGGTAGGGTCTCAACAAGCCACGCTGACACTTTCCTTTTGATGGCTGCTATTTCAACTGTATTGTACACATTGTCTGTCACTGCATCAACAAGAGACTGTGGAGGTTCGGATAGGGTCTCAACAAGCCACGCTGACACTTTCCTTTTGATGGCTGCTTTTTCAACTGTATTGTA
Organism: Triturus cristatus; assembly: GCF_964204655.1. Classification (NCBI taxonomy): domain Eukaryota; kingdom Metazoa; phylum Chordata; class Amphibia; order Caudata; family Salamandridae; genus Triturus; species Triturus cristatus. The sequence goes on from NC_140590.1 coordinate 216,524,030, forward strand.
CACATTGTCTGTCACTGCATCAACAAGAGACTGTGGAGGTTCGGATAGGGTCTCAACAAGCCACGCTGACACTTTCCTTTTGATGGCTGCTATTTCAACTGTATTGTACACATTGTCTGTCACTGCATCAACAAGAGACTGTGGAGGTTCGGATAGGGTCTCAACAAGCCACGCTGACACTTTCCTTTTGATGGCTGCTATTTCAATTGTATTGTACACATTGATCTGTCACTGCATCAACAAGAGACTGTGGAGGTTCGGATAGGGTCTCAACAAGCCACGCTGACACTTTCCTTTTGATGGCTGCTATTTCAATTGTATTGTACACATTGATCTGTCACTGCAGGAGACTGTGGAGGTTCGGATAGGGTCTCAACAGGGCACATGGCGCTTTCCTTTTGATGGCTGCTATTTCAATTGTTCTGTGTAATCTGTCCTACCTCTGTATTAATAAGGGACTGGCGAGGTGGAGTTCTAATAGGGCTCGAAGGCACTTTAGTGTGGGATATAATGTAGTATAAAAGTATTTTGTCTTTGAATGGCAGAAAGCCACTTTATTGCGAAATATAATGTATAGAAGTGTTCTGTCTAGTAATGGATTGGCTGGCCATGAATCATGTTGCAATATTTTATTGTCATGATATGTTTTTTTTATTATCTTGCAATTGATCCTTGATTCTGCTCGGTAAAACAAAATATATATTTAAAAAAGTAACAGACGTAAATAACATCAATTAATCACTGTTTCAAATTACTTCTTATCCAGCATGTGTACTATTTCAAGAGAGACAAATGTCCGAGTTAGGCATAAACCAGGCATTGGATTTGAATTTTCCAGTTACTTTTATCTAATAGAGATGCATTTTCTACTTGAAACTAATTGTAGATTCATTCTGATCCCTGCTGTTCAGCTACCCTAAATGTCCACTGGGGAGCTGTTAAATGGTTAGCCACTTTTTTGACATCTTAGAAAAAGAAAACAACAAGTTACAGGTTATGGCCACCAGCTTTCAAAATGAGAGTCGGGGACTGCATAAGATGGTACATGACATTGAGAGACATTTTTCCACTGCTTCCCTTTTTTTTGCTCCGTTTTTGCTGCTGCTCCCTGATATGGGTTGCATACTTCAAGTTACATTTAATTGTTATGTCATCATACACCTCCTGAAACACATTTGTTTCTTAAAGTAATACTCAGGAGGGTATAATGATTAAATTTTGTGTAAAAAATATGGTGGCTCACAAATATAGTGTCAAAAATATTGCAGGACAGAAAATAAACATGTAAGAATATTGTTTAGTTATACAATATAGTTTATTAGTTTAGTATACTATATATAATCTAGCTTTATTTCATAGTTTTATAAAATCAAAATTTTAAATTAGTCTGATAATTTGAGAAATTAGTTTGTTGGTTGAGAGCAGCCACGGCCAGTCCATTGGGGTTGGCGGCCGTCACTGTTAAGAAGGCCGTGAGCCCTTCTCAAGCGTAAAATTACTGAGAGGGGTATCCCTGTTTTTCTGAGAGACTATTTTTTTATGAGATGCATGAATGTTTTAATGTATTCCAAGCGAGTGAGCGGATAGCACCCAGGTAAATTAGCGCCCACACCACATTTCTTAGATATGTTGATATGTGTCCTTTAGTTTACAGATTTCTATGTGTGTGTGTGTGTGTGTGTATATATATATATATATATATATATATATAGATATATATATTGTCATTTATTTATTTTAGGACACAATTCCTGTCAGGATGAACCACAACAGTCACAAAATTAACCTGTGCCCTGAATCAAGGATGACTCACACAGAGGTATTTCCTGGGAGGCTGCAGTTGGCATTGCAAAGTCCTGGCCCTAGGATGTATCATGCAGCGGTACCAATGTGAACTTTGGTGAGGCGGTGTGTCGCAATGCGTTTGTACTGCTGGCACCACAGTTTGGCAGGTAGAGCATCTTCAGGCCCACTTGAAAGGGTTCAGCACTGGAAAGGCACAATTTGACAGGGCAGGACTCGGAGCTGGCTGAGTCCAGATGTTGGTTTCAAGTTGGAGGAATCCTGTTCTGTCCCTGAGGCTTCTGATGATGAGGCCAACCAACTAGTCCTTAGTCATTCTTGTGGTCCTGAGTTCTTCTCATTCAGGTAGGAGGCAGCAGGATAACAAACCATGCAGCAGAGTGGCAGTCCTTCTTGCAGCAAATCAGTATAGGATTCATTCTTCTGAGTCTTCCACAGTCCAGATGTGTACTGAAGAGTTTGGGTCTGAGGTCCATTCTTTATACCTGAGGCGTCTAACTCCCTGAGGTGTCAGGCATCCCTTCTTCCCTGCCCTGGCCCCAGGTTGTCTGGAGACACAAAAAAATAGTGGCAAAACTTTTGTGATAGTGCTCAGGCAAAGCCTTTGTGTTGTACAAGTGTGGTAGGTGACAGCTCCCCCTACTCGATAAGTGAAAATTGCCCATCCTGCCAATGCCTAACTTCCCTTTGTCTCAGTGTCTGGTAGCAATACACAAAGACCAACTGCCAGCTACACCTCGTCATGTGACACAGGGATAGTCTGCAGGCTACAAGTGGTTCGGACAAGAAAATACCAACCTAAAAGTAGCATTTTCAGAATTTTGATTTCAAATCTGACTTTACCATTAAAGAGGTCTTTAACCTGTTCGGGGTGCGGGGTGAGCGCGGCGCCGCCATGCTCGTGACGGAACCACACCGTCATGAGTCACGGGCGAGCTGTGCTCATGATGGCGTGATTCCGTCACGACTCCGCCCACTCGTTATTTCACCCGCACAGGCGGGGAATCAGTGCCGCGTTGTGGAAATGTGGATTTTCCTGGTCAGTTATGTCCCCTATCTTGGACCCCAACGGTTCTATCTGCATGTTACAAGTACATGTATGTTCCCTCCAGTTCCAGTTTCTAAGACGCAAACATATGTGTGTCTACCGTCGACATGTTCTCTGTCAGATCCGCCATCGATGGGCTGGATATTCGATTCCTAGGTATAAAAGGTCACCGACTTTATATGGCTAAGTTACTCCATTTTTACAGTTCAGGCAAGTAGGCCCGATTCTGTCCTCAAAGCCTTTCCCTGCTCTCAGCCTCTGACAGCTTCAGCTTGAGCTCACATCTGTATCCATGAACTTTGTCCTACTCCCTGTGCAGCTAACGGTGCCTGCCTCGGCCAGTTTTCGCCTGCCTGCCAAGAAGCTGTATTTCACCTTCGAATTATCTATTTTGCTCTTCAGCCGATGCATTCCTGTCTAGTGATTTAGGAAAACATTTCCTTTAGCTCACAAGCAAAGGACTCAGCCTTTCCGTCCTCCTGCAAGTGATTCATAGCCCTGCTGACATGGAAAGTTTTCTGCCCCTCGCATCTCATATAGACACTCAGACGCTTGTACACGCACACACAGTTAGTATAGAATAGATTCTGTCCGAGAGTCCTTCCTTGTGGATAACATAGTTCTTTAAACATAGGATGTTAGATATGATTTGGGATTAGGTTGACTTGACCCCTCAGACTTCTCGTCTCCACATGTAGAGCTAAATGTCAAGTCCCCTTCACCCCCTAGTTGCACGTCAATTACACGTCATACTGCTGCGCGCGCATCTATGCCAAGTATTATCTTATAGATCCACCTATGTCTGATAATGCAAACCAATCATGTTTCTTTTTTTCCTTATTACGCCTAGTTTCGATTACGTACCTGTTTTGTCACTTTTCTTATCAAATGTTACGCCTTCTACATTCGTTTCATTGTAATGCACTTATTATAAAAATACATGTCTGTCAATAAGGTATTGTACTTCACTTCCTGAACCCTCGTGGTGACGGAACCTGAAGGCCGCGACTCGAGTCGGCCATTTTGAATGGAATAAAGCCCATTTAGAAAACCTCTTATACCACGGATTCTGCCTCTTGTTATTTTGAGCTATTTACTTTATTTTAAGATTCCGTATGAAATTCAGTCCGGTATTTTATTTACCACATAATGGCGCCCGAACAGGGACTCTTTCTCATCTCACGCGCCGGCGGTGCGTTGCAGGCCCGGTCTCCTGCCACAGCTGGACGGACCATAAACGCGTACCAGCAGGATTTCCTGTAAGCTCCCTCCGGTCAAGCGGGGGCGACTGAGGCTGCGATCAACCCAGACGAGGCGGTGAGAAGTGCGAAGTATCCCGACCAGAGCCTAGCTGAGAGAGCAAGATCCGAGGTATACAGAGGCCCACCAGGTTTTCCGAAATCCCGATGTCCAGAGGGTCCGCTGTCCGCAGTCATCGAGTCCTGTCCATTCTCTGAGGCCTTCCGTTTCAAGGAGCTACTCGGTGAGTACCATCGCCGGGGAGGCGTGTTGACGCGCACATAGGTTGTGCCGGTCAAGACGGATTTGGGTACACAAATCCGGTCTGCACTGTTTAGCAGTGTATATGTACTGTTTAGCAGTATATCAAGTATTCCGAAGTATTCAGTTATTGTCAAGAATTCAGCGTGGTGATTAGTTAGGCAGACTGTCATCATTGTCGGTCGTTGTTAAAATGTTTAATGTTTAATGTTTAAAGTGTTCTAATATTGTGGTATGAATGAGTGTTCATTGTTCACTGTTCATTATTGTGTTTTTTCGTATTAAGAAAATTCAAGAGTAAGTATCAGATCAGTTGTCAATATGCCGCTCTTCTCGAAGTTAAGACAGATTACTACCAGAAAAGGGGTGCTTGAAGAAGCAGTTCCTATTCCTCCTAGGGACACTCCAGGGCATTTTATGTACCATAAACATGGCTTAGATGCCATATTGTTTCTTGATCTATGGGTAGATTATACCAAGGGATTACCGGAAAGTCAAAGGTGGCCCATAGCGGGAACCTGGGATGCAGAGTGCATCATGAAAGTGGAGGAAGAGTTATGGAAAAGAAAGGTCAGACAGTCACAGAAAGACGCTGTTGAGTTATGGCGTAAAGAATCTCATAGACGAACAGAAAAAGCACGTAGACAAGAAGAGAGGAGTAAAGAAAGTTCAAATAAAGTTCAAGAAAATCTATTAATTGAGGAAGGTATCCGAGTGAGATCAGAACAAGTAAATAGACAAAGAAATGCTCTTATGAATGGTATGTATCCCCTACTAGCCGAAGGATTACCTAAGGCTGCTCCAGAGATACCAAAAGACTTGCCACCCCCATTATTTCCAATTAAGGTACATCAAAAGGGGCTTCCCAGAACCGCAGAAGATGTTTTTCTTTCCTCATATCTAGATGACGCAGCTCCCGAGTATGCTAACGCCGCACCACATAGACCGTCTGGCGGAGGGGTTCAACGTCAGGATCAGGTATCTGTCCCCGTGCAACAGCAAGTTCCGACACAAGCGTCGGCAAGCACATCTGTTTCCGCATCTGTCTCCGCAGTCGACTCTACAGAGGTATCGACACCCATAGTTGCTGTGTCACGTTCGACGAACCCATTCACACCCGACGCCCCAGATGGGGCCACGGGAGGTGCTAGCAGTACCTTTACACCACCCAGAATAAATAAACTTGTTTTTCAAGAGTCAGCGCATTCACGTACACCTAAATTCGTAAGTGAACGTACGCTTAAAGAACTCCTTGTAAATTGTAGATATGACCCGGTGGTTGGTAAAGAGGATGAAATGGTCCTGGCATCATTACGTATCAGACGAGCCGCAGAGTATTTAGCAAGGTTACCAGGAATGATTACGCATCTAGATAACATATATCATTTTGTTCAAACAGGACGAGATCCAGGCTGTATTAACAGAGCTATGGAATTCCAGAAAGTAGAGATACAGGGGGAACTGTTACGTTTCCTCATAAACTGTGTGATCAGAAATCAAGACCGCCCGGGGGTAGACCCGAATGCAATGCTTATTCTTACAAGATGGAGTCAGAATATATCAGAAGGGAGACACGATAAGCAAAATTGTATAATAGCCATGTGCCGAAAAATCCGTAAAGAAATAGAGCGTATTCATGAAGAAAGATTGGGAACAGACGAGTCTGAGCAAGATGAAGTATCCGAATCAGGGAACTCTGCAAGACAGTCAGAGACCATAGCCTATGTAGGCAGAGGAAGATCCTGTGAAAATACTAGATGTTTTTCTGATCCAATACACTCTGTATACCCAAATAACAGCAGAACGTATCCAACGCCTGTAATAAATCTGAAGTCTCCTGAACATTCGTTTCAAGCCACAGATAAAATACTACGAGAACGAAGGGGTTACCACCTCCTCGATTCCATGGATGAGCAAGAATTAGCCAGATCAGCCGTTCACTGGATTGTTAGTCCTGAAAAATACGGTGATGAGACCGTAGCACACACGTTTCTCAACCTCAGTACAGATGAACAACGTTTAGCTGGAATCTATATGATTCAGCAACTCCTTATATTATATAAAAGCCGACATGCTGACCCTGGTCCTTTACCTGATATGTTAACGGAACTACTCACGTACAGATGGAGAGGTTCTAGTAACAAGCTAATTAAAGAGATATTAGTGTCACGTAAGCAGTATGTCCTTTTTGTAAATCCAGATTCTCTCTCCCTGCCCCGCAGAGAAAGAGCGCCGTACTATATGGATAGACAAAATCCCTTACGAGAAGTGCACCCAATAAAAGGCGAAGACAATGAGTTTCACCGTGTATTTGTTTACACACCCATATCAAAAATAGAATTATTAGAAATGAAGAAAGTAGTACCTAGTCATGACAAAGACCCAGCGGGTTTCCACCGAGAAATTAAAGACATGTTACTGATGGGAGAGTACACCTTTCCTGATATTATGACGATATTAAAGGTGCTTTTGCCTGCTGGCATTTATGAAAAACTGAAAGAAAAAGAGTGGGAAGTAGGAGACCAAAAGATAGACTGGACAGCATTAGCAGAGGAAGAAAGGAGCCGAACTGCAGGTTCGGGGCTCGGGGATAAAGTTAAACTGTTACCAGGTTTACTAGTACAGGTACTGCCACGTTTATTAACTACAAAAAAGGAAGATTGGGGTGCAATCACAGCCTGTAAACAAAAGCAAGATGAAGACACAAGCGATTATTATGCTCGATTTGAACATACCCATACAGTTTGTGCCAGCTGCACCACCGTTGCCTGCTACTGCCACACAAACAACAACACGACAAATGTATCAGACTGCACAGTATGAATACCCTGAATATCAGCATTACGCATGAACCAGCCTAGAGAGGGAAGTTGACTTACCGCTCATCGAGATTCCTGTAGATCAAGAAGGACCTTATGTACATAGTGAATTATTAGGTCAAAATAGAAAATTCTTACTCGATACAGGGGCAAGTCGAACAACCATAAAACGTAGTGAAGTTCCAGGGGCACCCCTCTCAGGCTCTCAAAATGTTTCCCTTGGTTTTTCGGGAAAACCTATTGTTAATGAAGTATCACAGCCTCTACCACTTACGATAGGACCTTTGACACGAACTACAGATTTATTGCTTACTAAATCATGCCCAGAAAATCTGTTAGGAATTAAAACTCTGAAAGCACTAGGAGCCATAATATGTTGTTCTCCGGAAGGAGTAAGGTTGTTTTTGCGTGATTTTAAGGGTCACTATGTGTCTAGAGACATGGATCCCCGACTACAGACTTTACCAGTACATCTATGGGCACAAGGCCCTACGGATGTTGGCCGCATGAACATTACACCCTATCGAGTTACATTGAAAGCAGGAGTGGTACTACCACGAATGCGACAATACAAGTTACCGCATGATGCTGTAGTGGCTTTGTTGAAAATCATTGATGAGCTGATTGCCCAGGGAGTAGTTATAGAAACAGACTCCAATGTATGTAATTCACCGATAATTCCGATTCTTAAACGAACTGATCCTACTGCCCCACCAGTGTACCGATTGGTTATTGATTTGCGTGAACTAAACAAGTGTATTGTACCACAATTTCCTGTGGTCCCTGATATATCATCATTATTGACAGCAATTGATTCCGAAGCAACATTCTTTACTGTAATCGATCTCAAGAATGCCTTTTTCAGCGTCCCAATAGATCCGGAAAGCCAATACTTGTTCGGATTCAGTTTAAATGGGCGCAGCTTTAAATTCTCACGCGCTCCCCAAGGATTTACAGAAAGCCCCAGCATCTACAGCCAAGCACTGAAACGAGAACTTGACAGTATCCACATGCCAGTCAATACAGCACTGCTTCAATATGTCGATGATCTGCTGATCACCGCGAGAAGCGAGCCAGAATGTGAAAAAGCTTCTCTGACAGTTTTACATTTTCTAGCCGACAAGGGGCACAAGGTGTCTCCTTCTAAGCTGCAATTCTGTGTTCAGCGAGTTATTTATCTTGGTCACTCGCTGTCCAAGGAGGGAAGGCAGCTTACACCAGATCGCATCCAGTTAATTGCTAACATGTCAATACCCCAGACACAGAAGGAGGTGCGGGCTTTCATAGGCCTCACTTCATATTGTAGGCAGTGGATCCCTCAGTACGCATTTCTAGCAAAACCACTCATTCAGTTAACCACACAGGAGGCAGCCACATCGACTGTTCTCCCTTGGACTCAGGAACATACACAAGCTTTTGAAAGCCTAAAGAAAGCTTTATGTCAAGCACCTGTTTTAGCAACACCATGTTATAGCAAACATTTTACACTCTTTGTTACAGAACGCGAAGGTACTGCCTTGTCAGTACTCACTCAGGATCAAGCAGGATCACGCAAGCCATGTGCTTATTTTTCCAGTACATTAGATCCCGTAGCTGAGGCTTTGCCTGCATGCCTGAAATCAGTGGCAGCGACAGCTTTAGCAATCAGACAAAGCGATGCCATAGTATTAGGACACCCATTGACAGTACAAGTACCACATGCAGTAGAGATTCTTGTGAACCGAACACAAACACAACACTTGACCATAGCAAGACTTACCGGTTATGAACTGACATTGTTTCAACCACACATAGAGATCCGACGGTGTAATACATTGAATCCTGCTACACTATTACCTGTAATTGGAACAGACCCACTAGCTCATGATTGTGTTGAAATCATTGAAATAAAGACGAAACCTAGACAAGACTTGACAGACGTTCCATTGTTAGATCCGGACCTGACGTTGTATGTAGACGGATCGTGCATGAGAACAAGTACAGGAGATTTAGTGGCCGCGTATGCAGTCACAACAGACACTGAAGTTATTGAGACACATTGTATAGATACTCTGTCAGCCCAAGCAGCAGAACTTATTGCTCTAACGCAAGCCTGTATTCAAGCCACAAATAAGAAAGTTAATGTATACACTGACTCACGTTATGCATTCGGAGTTGTACACGACTTCGGCGTGCTGTGGCGAGAGAGAGGTTATTTAACGTCCCATGGTGCCCACATTCAGCACGGACCCCTCATTCATGCTTTGTTAGACGCAATACATCTACCCACTGCTATATCGATTATGAAATGTAAAGCACACACGAAGGTTACTGATACCATTTCTCAAGGCAATGATTTAGCTGACAGAACAGCTAAACAGACTGCTCAGAATCGCACATTAGACATGACAAAGCCGATAGTTCAGACACCAACACAGTGTATGACAATTAAGGATCCCGCACTTGACGTAATTGACATACAGACACATGCCACAGCAGAAGAAATAAAGAAGTGGACTGAACTAGGAGGGATCCAGACAGATCAAGGATGGATGACGAAGGAGAAATCTGTATGGTTTCTCCCTGATTCCATGGTTCAAGCCATTATAGCTACAGTTCACAGTCCAGCACATTTAGGAGAGAAGGCTATGCTAGACAGCATTCAGCACATTTGGTTCAACAAACATTTACGAGCAGCAGCTAAACAAAAAGTTCGTACCTGTATGATATGTTGTCAGTTTAATCCAGGAAAGAGTGTTCCCGTAGAGCAGGGTGGATTTCAGCCTCCTGACCATCCTTTTGAAGTTCTCCAGATGGATTATATTCAGATGGAACGTTGTCGAGGATTCAAATATGTTCTCGTAGTTGTCTGCGCTCTCTCCCGTTGGACAGAGGCGTATCCCGTATCAGATTACACTGCCCCGACTACTGCCAAGCAGCTAGTTCGAGAATTCTTCCCACGGTACGGTTTACCACGTGTTGTATATTCAGATAACGGCCAGCCTTTCTCATCCGAATTAATGAAACATGTCTCACTTTTGTTGGGATATCAGTGGAAATTCCACTGTGTCCGACACCCCGAGGCAGCAGGTCTCGTGGAACGACATAATCAACTTTTAAAAATCAGATTGTCTAAAATATGTCAGGAAAAAGGTGTGGACTGGATAGTAGCCTTACCAGTTGCGCTATTCTACATGAGAATGGTAGCACACTCTCGAACAGGGCTATCCCCTTATGAAGTGATCTTTGGTAGACCACCGAATATGTGGGGGACGCCTATACCCCGTAAAATAACTGATGTTGACTGTAATATGCTGACAGATTACCTGGCTTCCTTGATGTCTGCACTACAATCTTGTCGTTCACAGGTAGTCGCAGCTTTTCCCGACAACACCGAGGTGAAACCTCATGACGTAATTCCCGGTGATTATGTTCTCATCAGAAATTTTGATCGGAAAACCCAACTGGAGCCAAGGTGGAGGCTTCCTAAGTTGGTCCTGCTGACGACCAGAACAGCTGTGAAGATCGAAGGAAGAAAAGGATGGGTGCATTCCAGCCATATAAAGAAATTTTATGGACTTCCTCCTGACACAAACAGTACTTCCCGTGTGTCTTCCCCCATTGACTCAAAGCTACCTTTGGCTGAGGCCAGTAGCACCGAACTCTATAAGCAGAAACTCAGGTCCAGATCTAAACTGTCGGACGATTTGATTGTTTAAGTCCTCTCCAAGGTGAAGCGGTTGAATCTGTCCCGACATGTATCCCTTAGGTCTAAATGATGTAGAGTCCAGAATCATAGTGAAACGACATGCTTATTGTAAATTACTGCGTAACCACTGTATTGTGACTTTATTAATTTTGTTTTCCTTGAGTTTTTTAATAGTTACTGCAAGTATATTGTTGCATATGTATTATCCTGTTTCTAAACGTGCTTTCAATATAACTGATGAACATTCTTTTAGTGACTTACCCCCACATGAGTTGTCCTATAGACTTGCGCTGCGTAATAACACATTCATTAGTATGTTACATCATTCCCATCAGACTAGTAATGCCACCAATTGTTGGGTGTGTGGCCGACTTCCTCCCTATCAGAATAACAAAGGAGTTCTGCCTTTCTTTCCACATCCGTTCACACACAATGGCTCCTGTGGAGCATGGTTTAGTTTATTAAATTCCATAGACCCAGACACAGCCGTTTATCAACAACATTGGATATGGGGAAATCTGAATATAGTTTTATTCAAAGTCTGTCACCCTAATAAGGAGGGTCACCCCAGTAGAACAGGAACTGATTTAGAAAATGAAGTGTATAAATTAGGTAATTTTACGCCTAATCTTATGATTTTGAATGTCAAATCCGAAGTTGAACTAATTCTGCCCACTATGTCTGTATTTCCAGTTAAGGGTGAATTATGTGTGAGAAAAGTTGGTTCCATACATATGGGCCATAGCCAATGCGTTACTATAGTAGAATATAGTGATCAAGGTAAATCTTCATTTAGAGCTTCTCGCCATTCTTACTTTATATGTGGTCAGACGGCATATATGCGTCTGCCTCTAGATTGGGATGGTACCTGTTACATAGCATTCCTTTTGCCACCTGTTTTCCTAGCTCCTCCTGATTATTATCGACATGTTCATTTAGTACACAAAAGAGAGCGGAGAGATCTCCCAGTTGTCGATTATACTGAGACGGCATGGGACAAATATGTAGATTTCAATAAAGGTATCTTTCCCTATATAGGTACAATATCAAATAGTAAGCTGATACGCAGACTCACCAAGACTCTTGAAGCTGTAGTAAACGAGACTATAGCCGCCCTAGGCAATCTGACAGAGGAACAATCAGTGATGAGAATTGTTGTTCTCCAGAATCGTCTTGTCCTTGACGTCATCCTGGCCGACAGGGGCGGAGCTTGCAGGGTCATCGGATCCAGCTGCTGCATATTCATACCAGAAAATTCGCCATCTGTATATAAAGCTATAACACGCCTTCATAAGATTGTAAGCCAGATACACGAGAATCCAGGCACTTGGACGTGGTCCGGGTGGTTTTGGAGTGTGATATCGGCCTGGGGATGGAGAGTTCTATCCTTCCTAGGTATTGGCCTTCTTATGCTCTTCAGTTGTTGTTTATGCCTGCAATGTGGACCAGCGATTTGTGGTCTGTGTGCCACATCATGCATTCCATATCACAGTTCTCGTTCAAAATGCCGGAAGAAGAAGGAAGAAGAAATGATGCTCCATGAGCAAATCGATGGAATGATGAAGATTGATATCTCTTGAAGGGCAAGTAGGGGACAAGGAGGGAATGTGGAAATGTGGATTTTCCTGGTCAGTTATGTCCCCTATCTTGGACCCCAACGGTTCTATCTGCATGTTACAAGTACATGTATGTTCCCTCCAGTTCCAGTTTCTAAGACGCAAACATATGTGTGTCTACCGTCGACATGTTCTCTGTCAGATCCGCCATCGATGGGCTGGATATTCGATTCCTAGGTATAAAAGGTCACCGACTTTATATGGCTAAGTTACTCCATTTTTACAGTTCAGGCAAGTAGGCCCGATTCTGTCCTCAAAGCCTTTCCCTGCTCTCAGCCTCTGACAGCTTCAGCTTGAGCTCACATCTGTATCCATGAACTTTGTCCTACTCCCTGTGCAGCTAACGGTGCCTGCCTCGGCCAGTTTTCGCCTGCCTGCCAAGAATCTGTATTTCACCTTCGAATTATCTATTTTGCTCTTCAGCCGATGCATTCCTGTCTAGTGATTTAGGAAAACATTTCCTTTAGCTCACAAGCAAAGGACTCAGCCTTTCCGTCCTCCTGCAAGTGATTCATAGCCCTGCTGACATGGAAAGTTTTCTGCCCCTCGCATCTCATATAGACACTCAGACGCTTGTACACGCACACACAGTTAGTATAGAATAGATTCTGTCCGAGAGTCCTTCCTTGTGGATAACATAGTTCTTTAAACATAGGATGTTAGATATGATTTGGGATTAGGTTGACTTGACCCCTCAGACTTCTCGTCTCCACATGTAGAGCTAAATGTCAAGTCCACTTCACCCCCTAGTTGCACGTCAATTACACGTCATACTGCTGCGCGCGCATCTATGCCAAGTATTATCTTATAGATCCACCTATGTCTGATAATGCAAACCAATCATGTTTCTTTTTTTCCTTATTACGCCTAGTTTCGATTACGTACCTGTTTTGTCACTTTTCTTATCAAATGTTACGCCTTCTACATTCGTTTCATTGTAATGCACTTATTATAAAAATACATGTCTGTCAATAAGGTATTGTACTTCACTTCCTGAACCCTCGTGGTGACGGAACCTGAAGGCCGCGACTCGAGTCGGCCATTTTGAATGGAATAAAGCCCATTTAGAAAACCTCTTATACCACGGATTCTGCCTCTTGTTATTTTGAGCTATTTACTTTATTTTAAGATTCCGTATGAAATTCAGTCCGGTATTTTATTTACCACAGCGTGGGCAGAGCGGCCACAGCATGACGGAACCACGCCGTCATGAGCACATACACTGCCCGTGGCTCATGACTGCATGGTTCCGTCATGCGCATGGAAGGGGTTAAATTACAATTGTTAGACAACAAACAAGAACTGTCCACTTGCTTCCAATTGAAAGATGTTACTTATTAGAAGTAATAAGGTAAACCCACTATTTAATCCTATGGGAGAGCTGGGCCTTGCATAGTGAAACACACATTTAGCTGTTTTCACTACCAGGACATGCAAAACATAAAAGTACCTGTTCAACATTTTAAATACTATGCACCCTGCCCTATGTGCTGTTAACGGCCTATGCTAGGGGTGACTTATATGTAAGGTTTAGGCCTGGCAAAAGGTTTATTTTGGCAGGTCGAAATGCCAGTTTATAACTGGCCACACATGCTGCCGTGGCAGGCATGAAAATATGTTTAGAAAGGCTACTTCAGTGGGTGGCACAACAAGTGCTGCAGGTCCACTAGTAGCATTTAATTTACAGGCCTTGTGCACATCTAGTTGCACTTTACCAGGGAATTATAGGTAAAGTAAATATGCAATTTGGGTATAAACCAATACTACCATGTTTTAAGGAGAGAGCACAATTAGCACTCAACAAAACAAGTTCAGCAAAAAGTGGAATGAGCAAGGCAAAACATTTACGGGGGGGGGGGGGGTGGCCCTGCATATAAGACCAGGTCAAACAATCTCAAACATGAATTAGGACCCCATTGTATAACACACAAAATCCCAAAAAGTCAAAGTCTTCAGCTGGGAGAAAACACATACTTATGGCAAGGCGTGATGCATGGTTGTTGAATGTTTTTTGTGCATAACCACTGCAAGTTATCCAATTGCAGAGAGGCCTGCAAATGTCTTCTGTCTAGTGAGCATTTAAAGTTCTTAATCCTCAGGTTTTAAAGCTTGCTATGCATACAGATGAAATTTGCATACTTGTATCACAGCATATGCTCCTGTAATACGTAAAAGTTCAGTTTCTTCAACCACTAGTAACCGAGCACCCAGTATTGCATACCCAGTGGCAGAACTATGCAAAGGTGCTGGACGTTTGGAGCTGAGAATCACAAATTGCTTAAATAATAATATTCAGGCTTTTATCGACTGCTATTTGAGGCCCGATGTGCAAAGTTGTTTCACTGTTCCGCACCCGGCAATTTGCAAAATCACTTTCTGTAATGTACAAAATCAATTTTGCGAGTCAGAAAATGGTTTCTGACTTGTAAAATAAGTTGTGCAACTAATATAGAATCAAAGTTGGATGGGACATGAAAGGGGCATTGCTTTCAAATTGGTATTTGGCAAACTCTATATCAAAGATTTGCAATCGGAATTCCAGTTGCAAACTTTTGACCAGTTACCCACTCCTCAAAGCACGTGGTAACTGATTCGTGAAGGGGAAGGACGTGCCTTAGGAATTCAGGGTGGCTGCAATATTGGGATATTTCAGTGGGTTCAGGCACTACCGGCTCCCACTGAAGTTTTATCATTAAGAAAACCTTTTTTTTCAACAACATTGGTACTTTATTGAGCGTGTGCTGCTTTAAACAAATGTTTCATACTTTGGAATACAAACACGGGGATGGTGGTCTGCTGTCCCTTGCAGGCCACATTTCATTTAATTGCCTACAAATACGGGGGGTTAAAAATTGTGACCTGCCTAATTGATAGGTTGTATTGTGACCCACTGAGATTTGTTATTTTGGGAAGTGACTTATAAGTGCATTAGTTGGTGTCCAAAATCAAATTACATTTGCAAAAAAGTTTTTTTTAAGTTCAAATAGTTTTATTGAGAAAAGAAAAAAAAAATTGAAGTGACCAAACACATTATGCAATAAAAAATTGTACATGTTTACATTCCAAGCTCATTACATACCAAACAAAAGAATTAGACGAATAGTAGAAAAGTGAAAGAGAAAAATGCAAAATAGATGAAATACATATTTCAACTGGGTACGTGATAGAAACTTATGGAACTATTGGGGAGTCTAGGGTGGTTTAAGAACCTCCTGTTGAGAGGGTTGTGGTAGTGAACACTTTTTGGCACTAGTATCAATAAAAAGTGTAACAGGCGACCACAAATCAGCATGTCCGGTTGCCAAGGAGGGTGGGTACACAAAAGCAGTATCTAATCTATGGTTATGGCAAACAGTGTACCACCAAGCCCTGTAGGAAATCTTCGATGAGTCTTTCCAATGGACAGTAGTTTGTTGAAAGGCAACCGCCAGCAGTAAGTCTATAATCTTAACATTAAGAAAAGTATCATCCCAGATGGGCGAAATACTACCCAAGAAGATGTGAGAGAAAGAAAAAGGAAACTTAGTGGCATAAATTAAATTAATTTGAGACCATACTTGTCTCCAAAAGCGATGTACCTGGGAACAATTGAATAACATGTGAAAAAGGTCAGCATTGGGGGAGGAACATGACCAACATGTGTTGGGAATCGATGGTTTGCGTTTAGAGAGAGTAGCTGGTGTAAGCAACAATCTATTATAGACAAAGAATAACGTTTGGGTGATACTTGCTGCCCTAGAGGCTTAACGTAGTTTGGACCATATACCGTTCCATATTGATAGCGGCCAGCATATGGCAAAATCCTGTTCCCAGGCTTCTTCCGTTTTTGTCTTCCGTATCTTGTCATTAACACTTTGTAGATTCTAATAGATAACAGAGGCCTTAGGTGTAGTCAATAACAAGGCCTGAAGACGGGCAGAGGAGTTCAACGTGTCAGAAGTATGTGGTGTAATGGGAAGGTGAGCAAGAGAATCCAACACTGCCGTTTTAAGTAAATTATATTTATTGATAAAGGAGTTAGGTAAATGAAATAACTGCTGGAGCATATTAAAGGGTATAAATTGTGAATCTGAGAATAATTGATGTATCCATATTAATATTTTTTGTCTCCAAGTCTTGCAGTAAAAGGGTTTGTTATGGAGTAATACATTTTTATTGTGCCAAATCATTGAGTTTAAGAAGGATTTTATAGAATCACGAATAAAGTGAGAGGGCACCTCGAGTAGTTTAGAAGTGTGTTTTATTATGGGAGTAGAAATGGATTTTGGTTTGCGTGAAAAAGAAAGATACTCAGAAAATGAGTAAGGAGTGAGAAAAAGGCGTTCCAATGAGGTCCAAAGAGGACAGTCATCCATAGAATCAAGCAACCACAAAGAGGCCTGACGTAATAGGAAAGCTTTCTGGTAAGCAGGAAAATCTGGAAAGTTTACTCCGCCTTCTAATTTAGGGCACATTAATTTTAACAGGGACATTCTGGGTTTTTTGTTACCCCATAAAAAAGAGGATAGAATGGAATTGACTCTTTTAAATAATGTAGTTGTAACGGGGACCGGGATGTTTGAAATGGTGTATAAAATTATAGGTGATAACATCATCTTTATGGTGTCCAGACGACCCCACCAAGACAAGTAAAGACGATGCCATTTAGCAGTCAAGTCTGAAATCTTTTGAATACACTTATCCATACATAAGGTTACTGTTCCTGGAATTGAAGATGTAAAGTGTAGACCTAAATATTTAATGGCTTTCGGATTCCATTTAAAGATGGAGGCTTGGAAGTCTGAACTAAAAGTTTATTTCGTTAGAGGTAATATTTCGCATTTGTCATTATTCAACTTGTACCCAGAAATAGAAGAGTAGGCTCTCACCTCCGCTAAAAAGGCAGGAATTGACTATTCGGGCTTAGACAAGAAAAGCAAGATGTCATCTGCATAAGCCACAAGTTTAATATGAGCATTCGGTGTTTGAAAACCACATATGTTGGGATGTTGGCGTCATTTGGATAGAAATGGCTCAAGAGCTAAATTAAAGAGGAAAGGTGAAAGAGGACAACCTTGACGGACTCCTCTGCCTAGATTAAAAAAAAAGGAGAGCAAACCATTAGCCCATATTGCTGCTCGCGGATTAGAGTAAAGGAGAGATACCAAATTTATAAAATTTGGACCAAATCCAAACCACTTTAGAGTATAAAATAAGTATTTCCATTCAACCCTATCAAAAGCCTTTTCGCCATCCAGCGCGATTGCTGCTAAAGAATGATCAAGATGGGACGACTTGGATAAAATATCGAAAAAGAGTCGAGAGTTATCAGTAATGACGCGACCTTTGACAAAGCCAGATTGTTCCTTCCCGAGCAAATTCGGTAAGAAGAAGTCGAGGCGTATGGTTAATGCTATGGAAATCTTTTTATAATCAATATTAACCAGTGAAATGGGTCTGTAGTTTTTGCAAAATTTGGAATCCCTACCCTCCTTAGGGATAAGGCAGATGTGGGCCTCTGAAAAGGAACCAGAGAAACCATTGGAGGAGATAAAAAAATTAATAAGTGAATGTAACTTGGGTAGTAAAAGCTTAGAAAAATTAGTATAAAACTCAACAGTAAAGCCATCCGGAGCAGTATGTAATTCCTGCTGGGAAAGATCAGACTCCAAAGGAGACAAGTCCAGAGGTATCTGCTGAGGCCGCTGCATGTCAGAGAAAAATTGGATTAACAAGTGATCCGAAGGGTCAGTTTTTGAGGAATATAAAGATTTGTAAAAAAGAGCAAATTTATTTAGAATTTCTGCATCTTTAAACTTTAAGACTAATTGTTCATCAAAGACGGAATCAATATTTAATTTGTTTTGGCGAATCTTTAAATAGTTGGCTAATATTTTCCCTGCTCTATTTTTACCTCCATAAAATTTCTCGCTGGATTTTAACAAGTAAAGCGAAGCATCTTCCGTTGCCTTTTTATTAAAGTCCAATTTGGCCTTAACAAGGGTTTTTAAGCAATCCTCTGAATGAGAGGTATAGTATAAATGTTCAAGTGCTTTAATATGCCGGAGGAGATACATTATGGTCTTGCGATTAATTTTTCCCCTTCTTTGCCACAAAATTGATAATGAAATCTCTTGCTGATGCTTTAAACACATCCCAGATAGTTGCAAGTGACAAAGAATCTGTGTGATTCCTTTCAAAATAATCAGTAAAAAAAGAAGTAAATGACGCAGAGAATTTAGGATCCAAGAGGAGAGCGTTATTAAAATGCCATCGTCTGGAAGCATTGTTCCTGGGCAAAATATCAAAACCAAGGGAGATGGGAGCATGATCTGACAAGAGAATGGGACCAATGTCTGCAAACACAAGAGATTGTGAGATATTATGAGAGACGAACACATAATCAATTCTGGATTGGGTATGATGTGTTGAGGAATAGAAGGAGTATTCCCTGGTGGTGGGGTTACAAAGGCGCCAGGCATCAAGTAACTTATGTTGAGTTATAGTGCAAGTGTGTGCTATTGGGAGTGAAAGGCACTTTTGAATTCCTGTCAACAAAAGGATCTAACACTTTATTGCAATCCCAAGCCATAATAAAATTCTCCTCAATGCAATTAGAAATTTGAGTGGACAAAGCAGGCCAAAAGGAAGTCTCTCCACCTGTAGGTGCATAAACATTAAGGAGAGAGACTGGAACATCTTTTAGCAATAATTTGACGATAAGCCATCTTCCCTCAACATCAGTTTCTTGTAACACTAAGGTAATTGGAAGAGATTTGCGGCATAATATCGCAACTCCACTTCTTTTACCATCCCGGGGAGAGAAATAGACCTCAACCACCCAACCCCTTTTTAATTTCATGGACTCATTTTCCGTAAGATGTGTTTCTTGTAGGAAGACAATATCATCATTCAACTTGGCTAAATGTGATAAAACTCTCTGCCTTTTAATGGGAGAGTTTAACCCCCTAATGTTCCAAGAAACCAGCTTAAGTGACATAACAGATAAAATCGAAATTCATATAACAATTGAAAACTATTGACCAATTCAATGCAATAAAAAAAACGACAGTAAAAGAAGCAAAAATTGTGGTACATAAATCTAAGTCCAGATTCATATAAAAGCATGGAAAAATGTGTGAAGGAGAATAAGAGAGGGCAGATAATAGGATGAGCTTAGAATACTGCAAATCATATTAGATGTAACAACTTATCCAAGGACGTAGAGAAAGAGAAGTCACGGAAGAAAATGTTTGTACATAAGTTAGATAGTTAAGGAAAGAGATGGAAGGCTGAGCTACAAAACATGAAAGAAAAGTCACAACATAAAGCAAACCAACAAAAAACATACCTACAAAAAGGAAAACTCAGGGAGAGACGTGAGGGGGAATGGAACCACATGGAGCAGGCAGCATGTCTGGGGCAGCTGAACAGGGGAACCACAAGAAACCGCATTACAGGCACGAGAAATCTGTAGGGGCGATGAATAACCAGGTTAGAGGGAGTATAAATGAAAACAGTCAGGAGATATGGTGAGACGGGCAATAACAGAGACAACAACAAGGAGCTAATAAACTAGACAAAATCAACCATTAACATATACTCTATAAAATCCAAGAACAGCAATACAAGAGGAAAAAGATGAAATGTGAGAAGAACAAGATTACAAGAGAACAAAGAAGATAAAGCAAACCCACACCTCAGACAAAAGTCATACCAAGAGAAGACAGGAGCAAAGCCAGAGTAACCTGAGGAAACAACTTATATATACAATTCTATGCAGAAAAAATGGAGATCGAAACAATTTGAAAATATAACGTACATAACCAACAATGTATAAACATTAGAACATGGAGAGCAACTAACACCAGCACCAAAACCACATGGGATGAGGAGCTGTTTGCTTAAAATAGAGAACAAAGTCAGGCGTTGAGCGTTAGAGAAGAAGGTCATTGAGTGTCCATAGCAGTCGGGTTACAAAAGTTAATAAAACTCTGCAGTCTAACTGGATCATTGTAAGTTATTGTTCTGTTGTTATGCGTGACTTTGAACAAGCAAGGGTGGAAGAGGCCGTAACGGGCACCTAGAGATCGAAGAGCAGGCCTCAAGTTGAGATAAGCTTTGCGCCTAACAGCAGTAGCTTTGGCATAGTCCTGAGCGAAGAACAAAGTTGAACCTGACCAGTTGAATATGCAGCACCAACAACAGGTCTGTATATTCCAGAAAGTATATGATTACTCCTCTTGGTCGTTGTGAGGGTGACATATTGGAAGAAGGACGACCCAGCCTGTGAGCTCTTTGAATGTTGAGCGAAGTGCCTTCTGCCAAATGAAGCACCTTGGGAAGAAGGGAGGTAAAGAAGGTGGGGGGATTGGACCCTTCAATTCCCTCCGCCAAACCATAAATGTGTAAGTTATTTCTCCTACTTCGATTTTCAAGGTCCTCGACCTGCTTCTGGAGCGTCGATACTTGAGATTGAAGCTGGGAGACATTCGCACACGTATCACTGAAGGTTGAAATACTTTGTTCAACAGCAGTGACTCTAGTGTCGAGTTGAGACCAGTTGTCCGTAAGGACTTGAAGCTTAGAGTTGGTTTCCTCCATAAAGGGATGAAGGGCTCTTATCTCTTCCAACAGCATCTCCATGGAGACCGGAGAGGCCGACTTAGGAGGAGACGGGGGATTGTGCTTTAGGCGCTTGGTAATAGCCTTACCGGAGGGAGTAGGTAAGGGATCCATGTCGACCTCCAAGGTTCTTGATATTGACACCTGAGAGTCTTCCAGCTTAGAAAAGGTGGTGAATATCCTGGAATTTTTAATAAAAACGTGTTTCTGGTGCGATTTTGTTGACAGAGCACCCTTTGTTCTTCCCATAGAGATATTAGCGCAGTAAAAGTAAGCGTAAAAGTCAAGAGAATGAGGAGGATTGTATGAAGAGCTGCCAAAGGCACAGAAATGTCACTCAAGTCAGGTTGAAAGTGCCCAATGAGGCTTAAACAGGGCAGCAAAACATCAAAAAAGGTAGTTGTAAGCAGTGAAAAGAGTGAACAAATTTTACGAAGCCATACAATGAAAATGAGGGCCTCATATGTATAGGGAAATAATAGAAAAGTTCACTGTTTTGATATAATTATGCATGTGAGGTATAAGGAGAAAAGCAAAATGTCTGCCAAAAAAAAAAGGGTTGGATAAATAGTCACCAGTCTAAAATGCCTCAAAACTGCATTTGAAGAATTCTTGCAATTGGAGATGAAGTATGCCCAAAAGAAAACCTGAGAGAGAAAAAAAACAAAAAATAAGAAGAAAATTTTTTGAGGAGCAAGCTCTCAGTTCAGGGAAAATTGCCATTGCAGCGAGCTAAAATGGCGGCCGCAACATTGTGGTAACGCCTGAGTGACTGACTTGGGAAATAAAAGCATTTTCACCGCGTAGAGGAGCGCTGTTGAGCACACGGCAGCCAGCGGGTCATCCGGTATCCAGTTCGGGTTGTATTTTCGCCCGACATCAATCCAGTACGCGGATACTCACGGTCCCGGGGTAGCGCCTCAGCCGGACGCCGCCATCCACCGCGTGCACTAAGCCACACCCCTCCATTTTCCAAAAAGTTGATGAGCAAATTGCAACCACCTTTTGAGAATGCAATGTACGGACTTTAGGCCCCTTAGATTTCGATCCACATATTCCGTGCTACATTTGCTAGACTGGTTCAATAAACTGTATAATGTACACAACAGACATTCAGGACCCCTGACATTGCCATTGCAGATAAACCACTACGCCTCAATCATTACGGAGTGGCAGCAATCAACGTTTCTGTACCAACAATTCACTCTGATATCGCCCTTAAGATTAAAATCGTATGATTACATTCGAATTCTAGTGGCTAACAAAGCTAACATTTTATATTCTTTTATTGGGAATGACAGCACATAAGTTGCAAAATCTCTCATTTCTATGACATCCGTCTTTTACCTAACCAATTCACATTTTGTATGGAAAATTGTGCACTAGAACAAGCTGGAGAAAAATGCTTGCAATGCAGGTTTGGCAAATGTAAAAATGTCCTCATGACAAATATACACGCCCTTTTACTTCATTAGAATTGGCACACAAGTTTATTTACCTGAAGGAGTGCATGATGTTTTTCACAATATTATGGGGCAGATTTATGTTGCCTGGCGCATCCCTGCAAATCAGCAAGGATGCGCCAGGAATGATGCGTCACGCAAGTTTACCCTTGCGCCACACATGATGCGCCGCATTTATAATGCGGCGCATCATGGCGCAGGAATAAACAGATGCGTGACGCATCCAATGGCGTAAGGTTGGCGCAGTGCTTCAGTTGCGTCGCAAGCGCGACGCAACGCAAGCACTGTTCCAACCAACCCTATCCCTAACATGGTGCGTCAAGCCTTACGCCTGCTTCAAGCAGGCGCAGGGTTTTGGCGCATCAGCGTTGGGAAAGTGACTCAGTCAAATCTTATAGATTTGACTGAGTCACTTTTCAGGGGCGTTCCTGCGACGGAACGCCCCCCCCTATGTCGACACGCCCACGTGAAACATGACGCAGGTTTTACGTGGCGCAGGGCTTTACATCGTGACGCATCTCCATAGATGCGTCACGATGTAAATATGGCGCAACGTGGCGCAGGGTTTACACCGCCGCTGCGTCACAAAAGTGACGCAACGGCGGCGTAAAAGTGGCGCATCTCCGACATAGATCTGCCCTTATGTATTTATACTGAGATCCCATGACACTAGTTAAAATAGCATTCACACATACATTCTCACACTCTGGAACTATCATAAGATTTATTGCAGCTAATTTAGAATACTTTCTTGACTCCCAGTTCATCAGCATTAGAAGCAAGGTCAAGGTATTTTAGATGCATTTCGTTCCATCAGTAGGTTTAACATCTGTGCAACTGAAGCTAAAACTGCAGATAAAATTGCGTTCAACTTTAGGTTTACCTTAATGAGTATTGACTTTTCATGGGAAATTCTTGAAATCTACATCGACAGATGTGCGACTGGTCAGCCCCTCAACCTTATGCATTGATTGCTTTTTTACTCAAATAAATACCATTCTACATGTATTAACCATCCTTGTCTCGTAACTAACAATTATGGCATTTACAATGTTTGCCCATACACCAATGTTTCATTGGAAGAGCTCGGGTGTGAACAACATAGCAATAGGATGTGGTTCAGCGGCCAGAGCTGCTGACTCTGAAGCCCGGGATCCGGGTTTGCATCTTAGCGTTGGCTCAACATCCCGGACAGATCACGTATTGTTCCCTGTGCCCATAGCAAGAGGTGTCTGTATGTTTATGTGTCTGGCTTGACAGTTGCCTGACCTAATGTGAATGACAGAAAAAGAGTTTTTAGAAACACTATCTATCAATCAAGCAGGATTTCTGTATAGCGCATCTAGCCACCCATGTGAGTCTCGAGGTGCTGGAGAGTGGGG
Source organism: Triturus cristatus (assembly GCF_964204655.1). Classification (NCBI taxonomy): domain Eukaryota; kingdom Metazoa; phylum Chordata; class Amphibia; order Caudata; family Salamandridae; genus Triturus; species Triturus cristatus. The sequence goes on from NC_140590.1 coordinate 216,547,953, forward strand.
GGCGGGGTTATCTGCAGTTCAGTCAAAGAGCCATGTTTTGAGGTCCTTCCTGAATTGAGCCAGAGACAGTGATTGCCTGAGATGTAGAGGCAGGGTGTTCCCGGTCTTCGCTGCGAGGCAGGAGAAGGATCCTTCTCCAGCCGTGGTCTTGCGGATCCATGGGGTGGTGGCCAAGGCCAGTTGGGTGGAGCAGAGATGTCTGGTGGCGGTGCGCTGAAAGTGGGCCACCTTTTTGTGGCTTACTTTTAGTGCTCCTCCTGAGGGCATGTTTGAATCTGTGCCCATGTCCCTAACATGGCACGGATGCAGAGGCAAAGTAATTCCCTCATTTGCATGAGGCCATGTCACCCATGCAAATGAGGGAATACCCTTTCATTATAGTGCTATCGCTATGTGTAAGCCAGCACTTTCAATATTATGGAACTGGATGCACAAGCATCTGTGGCCCCTTCTGTAATACCAGTGTCCCCCAGTGGTGCACAAAGAAGGCTCACATGCCCCTTTCACCCTGGGACACAATGAATAATTCAGCCCTAGGACGTATAACTCACAGGGCGCACTTTCCATGTTTGCAACCCTTTCAAAGGGTTTGCTGGCGCAAACAGGGAAAGTTCTCCTTAATATTGTGAATGCGCTGCCCCAGTACAATTCAAGTTTGCATCTTCCCTTCACATTAATAGGTAAGTAGTGACGTACGGAGCAGCTGTTCATTAGCTGCTTCATGTTTCACTTTGCAGGCAGCAACCCATCTGCACTTTAAAGAGCAGTTAGAGATCCCCTTGCATTCGAGTACAGTGAGTGAGTACACCTATCCATGGGACCCACTTTTCCCCTCCTGAGGGATGCCCTCTGGTGGTGCGCTCACAGTGTACCACCTTTTGACATCTTTTTTGTCAGTGTCCCTAATACAGCACAAGCACAGAGGCACAGATGACCTAATTTGCATGGGGCAACGCCCGCATGCAAATGAGGGAAAGTCTTCTTGCACACATGTCCGCCAGCACTGTCGGTATTACAGACGGGTCGCACAATACTCTGCGGCACCTTCTGTAAAGGCTCCGCTGTGTGTCCCCCGCACTCACCTTTATGCAGACCCAGGGGTAGAGCTTTTTCGTACCATGCCCTCTTTTATTGGAACAAGCTTCCGATATATGTCCGCACCTGTGTTAACTACTGCAAATTTAGGAAGTTGCTGAAAACCCACCCATTCTAATTCCCAATCTCATCTCCCTACAGATACTTGCTTAAGTGGCTCAGTGCGAGATACCAATGGGTGCGTCTGGCGCTGTATTAAATCAAAATAACATAATATAACAAATAACTAAGTGCTCTGGGTGTGAAAAAGTGGGCAGACATGCCCGTTGTGCACCCAGGCCACTTTGTGTGTTATGGACACTGATCTGCTTCTTATGACGGGTAACAATAAAGGCAGGAGACATATTCATTGTGAACACCATACGGTAAAGCTAATAGGCATTTAAGGAAGGTTTATTATTTCACTATATTAAGGTTGTAAAGAGTTAGTTTGTTACGTGGAATCTCACAGAAGGGTAGCTATTTGTTAGTTAGTTGATGCCAAGTGGGATAGCAATATAGTAGGGTGATAGGCCTTTTGTGCCCCTGGTTATGTCCAATGCGATGGGTTTGATATGTTTTACCCGTTGACCGCGGCATAAAATCCGCCGCGGTGTGGGTGATTGATTGCGCGGGCGGGCTGCATCGGCCAACGGACGTGCGCAGCACTACGGAGGTAGTGCTCACGACGGCCGTTGGCCGACGGGCGCATGGAAAGGGTTAATATGAAGCATTACATCAGAGGGCCTAAGTTATTTATTTGTAAAAACATATGACTGTAAGTGTTGGTTGTTATTACAATGAATTAAAGGATTTATACAGGGGTGTACATTGTTTTGCCAGCCATAATTCTGTACTTATCTGTCATTTTATGATTTCATACCTGATGATTGCCTTATGGGAGAGATTTTGTGGTTCTTTGCGACTGTGAATGGGCACATTCATGCCAAGATTTGCTGCTGCACAAACCGCCAATGTGAAGCTCTGGTGACTCTTCATGCTACAGCAACTGCCAGTGATGACTGGCAACGTGAGATCTGCACTTTGTGCTACAGCATAGCCAGCCCACGGTGACTGCCAATGTAAATCTCCAGCAACGATTGTCTGCGATACCCAATAGGATCTTTGCAGTACAGGGACGACCGTCAATGACGTCCGGCATACACTTCGTGCTATACCGACGACTATCCATAATGGTCTACCTGCTCCTCGTGGCCTCCTCCGCAGTGCACACAAAACTTTGCGCTGGACATCAGAAGGTAAAATTTTTTTGGGACTAACCTGTTCTCTGTATCCAACCTGTGCTCCATTCCGGTCAGTCTGAATTTGTGACTTTTACCTGCTCTTACACAACCAGATAACCGCAAGTAGTGCTTTGTGCTATAGGTGCTATAGTTACCTTAAATTGTTGACATTGCATATTTCTCGTTACACTAACTGTATGTTTATAATTTTAGTGTTAAATAATTTATAAAATTTAAATTGTGTTGTGTATTTACTTTATCACTGCGTGCGTGCTGTATAAATACTTTACACATTGTCTCTAAGTTAAACTTGACTGATTTTGTGCCAAGCTACCAGAGGGTTTGGCACAGGCTAATTTAGTGACTTTTGTGGTGAAACCTGACAAGGATTATGACTGTTGCTTGAGAAGGGCTCACCCCTCCTCAACCAACACCCAATTTCTCACAGAGACTATTGTGAGACCCAGTCGTAGCTTAATCTGATGCAACCTTTATTTCACCAGGTCTTAATATAAAGTCATTGACTAGTTCCAGTCACAACTTTAATATGCCCATTTCAATTTGCAGCTGAGCAAGATTCAGAGCTCAGGTCCTAATGGAGTTAGATTAGGGGTCAGATTTTAGAGGATCTTTATAACCTTCAATAGAGTTATATTACATACATAAGTGCATTGAGTCTTTGGGTCTCCTGGGAATACTTACCTTACTTTAATAACTTTGGAAGTGTTTGCTTTATGTTCTTGATTTTAAGGAATTGTCATTTGCACTTACTATTTTTAATGCTACTTTTTAAATATCTTACATTTAAAATTTTCTTTGATTTTAACTTTATTGTTTTTTGTTGTTATATCAGCACATTCTTTTTGCAGTTTTATGGAGAGCAGGAAGCCATCAACAAATCTACTTAATGTGACCTTCTGTGTAACAATTACCTTTGTGAGTATCCCGTTCATGAGTATGCTTGTCCTGAACAATGCAGTCTTGGAACACCTAACAAGCCTTACATTTAACGAAAAAATACATCACTAAATATTGTTGTAAACTGTTGAGCTGTCTTCATCGAAGCATTCTTAAGTAAGTCAGATATAATATCGCTGTTTATTAAGGGACCTATAAAATACTCCCTCATTTTGAGAAGGCTGATAAAAAACCTGGATGTAGATGTGAATGGTGTTTGCTGCCAACTTCAAACTCACAATTGTAGGGCATGAATGGACTCTAGTGATTTTCCCTCACACAAATTTCTTCAGGTATAACTTGTAGCAATATGCATTGTAATTGCATTTAATAGTGCTTACTATCACTGACAAGGTGTTGAAGTGCTTTACAATAGAGAGCACTCTACTCTGTAACCCAAGGTTAGTGGCTGGACTACTGTTGCTGGTCATTGGGATTTAGTCTGATGCTTGCAATCAAACCCTTCAATGCATTTCCCCCAGTTTCTTTTTGGTTGAATACATTAGTAGGAGTTGGGTGTGATCATTAGTGAATGTTCATGCAAATGATCAGTGATATTAACACAGTATTTAATTTGAGCCACTGGTTTCCGGTGCTCGTCACTGGTAATTTATCAACACCAGCTCGAAAGACAGCTTACATGGCGTCGCTGATTGTCTAATTTTGTGAGGCACAACAACTGTTTAATAAATCTATATACCTTAAAATGACTGATAACTTACACCCAGAGCTATTAGAATAGTTTGGGTTGCATAAACAATTTATTCATTTTTAATGTATATTTAAAGTCTGAATTGTCACACTTGTAGGAGTATAATGGTTAGTTGTGTTGCTTCTGTCACTTGTAGCAATGGGTGATGTGAGCTGCAGTGGCCTCTTGACGAGGTTCCCTGGCACTTATATTTGTTCCAAATTAAGAACTAGATCACCAAATAGGCTAGAGGAGATTAGGCATTGTTAGGTTATATGCATTTGGTTTTGCGAAGGAGAGATAGTGGTCTATGAAATGAGTTGTGGCAATTTGCAGAAATATTATAATAAAAAGTACGGCAGACAAGGTTACGACTTAGAGTAAGTTACACCAAGTGTGAGGAAGGCATGTTGATGATGGAGGATAAGGAAGAGACATTAGATAGAAAGTAGAGAGAACATCTGGTTATCTAAAGTCAAGGTGAACATTTTCCTGTAGGATTTGAGGGCTTTAGTGGGAGGATGCTTTTTGAGATGCAGAGCAATCAGGAAATGTAAACCTGCAGAAAGAAACAACTCTATTTGCAGGTGGGATACAATGTTGAACTGTAGCAACTACACAACACTCATCCCCCTCTCAGCCCTCACGTGTGATGCCTAAGCACCAGTTCACATGGCCACATGGACAACACACCTCACTGAGATGTGTAAATTAAAATCATGCATGTTAACTTTCTCAAAGGCCTAACTTAGATATGTAATAGAAGGTAAATCTGCAAAATGTATTATTGATTAAATATGAATTGGCATGGGTATTGTTGCTAGATATATTTGTTCATCTTTGAATGTTAATAAACGCAGATTGTGGATCATATATTTACAATGGGAATGGTCAGAAGGCTACAATTCAGCATAGCTAACCTAAGACATTGCTACTAGCCTTAATGTGGTAAGGGTATCGTTAGATTTATTCATAGTTGGCAGGTATCAACATACTTTTATTTTCTCATACTGATAAAAGCAAATTGTGGGTCAAATCTTTACAATGAGAAGGGTCAGATGAATGTGCCAAAGTCCACAAGAATCAGTGAGACTATCCTGAGAGATTGCCATCAGCCTTAAAGCAGTATGGAGTAGTCTAATTGTTTTCCCCTACAGTGTGCATGTTTGGTCGAAGACCAGAGTCTTGGATGAACAAGGCAAGCAAAAACTTTGCTTTCTCAGGATAGAGAAAAAGCACAGTGTCACTGTCCAGTAGACTGAGTCAAAATACTCTGATGGATGGAGCTAGCATACAGAGAGGTTGAATTAGAAATAGTCCTGGATTGGAAACTCCCCCTCTTGGCTACTATTGTCTAAGTTCAAAGATCCATTGCTGGAAGTGAGAGCACAATTAACTAGGCTGAGAGTGTGACAGAATGAGACCTGTGAAATTGGATGTGAAGTTAACTTGCTTTATTTTTCATGTGATTCACAAGTCACACAAGAGCTAGGTAAGAAGAGCGAGCTGAACAAATTGTGAACTGATAATTTGGTGCAAATGCTACTGTCATAGCAGAAATAGTGGAAGCAAGGTAGGTCTCCTTTCACCACATTGTCTCTTTTTTTACACTGAAATGTAAATAATGAAAGTAGAGTTGTTCTGGGAAGAAATTTTAGAAGGTCAGGAGGATGCATCCTTATGTGAACTAGAAAGTACAAAGGTCTCTCGGATCAAAGAAAAATTATTGGGCTTGCATTGACTGGTATGGACAGCAGAGTGACACAAGGCAGGCTGATTAGATGGTTGTACGACAGAGACACTCTTGGTTGAATAATGCATGCCTCTGCCATGCAGCCCAAACCACAAATCCATCTCTACAACACATTCCTTTACCACTCATGCCTTAACCATGCATGCCTTTACCATGCAGTTTAGTGGTAAAAGCATGTTTGATGAAGGGATGTGCAGTAAAGTTCACACCCCTTTCCCTCCATTCCGAGTCCTAAAATCCTGGCCCCTGCCCTATAAATCCGCCACGCAGCCCTAAAAAGTACCCCAACGCTTAAACCCTAAATTATCCTGACTCCCCTGTCCTAAAAACTGCCCTTTGTACCCTTGAAACTGCAGCTTTCACCCTGCCCTGATCCCTAAAACTCTCCCTCCTACTTAAAACCTACCCCAAAACCCTCCCTTGCCATGAGCCCTAAATACTGCGCCCCTGCACTGGAAACTGCCCCTTCCGCATCCCCTACCTGAGTCATAAAACTCAGCCCCCTACCTTAAAACTTACCCCGACCCCAGTCCTCTGCCCTGAGCCCTAAAACCACCCGTTCACTTGAAACCTACTCCCCCTTTGTCCCCGCCCTTAACCCAAAACTGACCTCTTCCCTGAAAACCTACCCCCCAAGCCCAACTAACCTTGTTGTGTGCCTGTCCTTCGTGCAGGTCTTCCATTACAGTTCTTCTCCCTGCCATCAGCTAGAATGCTGGCCGCCTTAAGCACGCATATGAGTGGTTCAGCCATATGCGTGGTTAAGGCAGTTGGCATTTTAGCTGTTGGCTGGCGGGGAGAGGAACCAGAAAAAAGGACCTGCATGAACGACGGGGATGCGACAAGTTAAGCTGGGCTGGGGGGCAGGTTTTAGGGAGGGGGCCGGTTTTAGTGCTCAGGTGGGGAGGCAAGAGGTAGTAGGTTTTAGGTGAGGGGGTGGTTAAGGCAAGCCGTGTTCAGCTTGCAATGAAACGGAACGCGTGCTTGAAACCACGTTGTAAAGTCTGTTTCCCTAATTAGACCTTGCATTGTCATGTCAGCAACCTAGCGAGCACTTCATCTGTAACTGCTTATATGCCTGTGCATGGTGCCAGCCTGACTAGAGTCTGTGCCATGACTAGACTAGGTTGGGGGGACCTTTCAGAGCCTTCAGTAGCTTGAAAGGATAAAAATGCTTTAAAATGTTGGTTTCTATAAGCCGAGCAGGAGTAGGTAGAATATGTGTAGGTGGAATCTTGGCCTTTTAAAGTTTATGTAGTTTCTGCTCAGTTGCTCCTGTGTAGTTATAGTTAGGTCAGAGTTTCCATAGGAAGATTGTTTTTCAGTTTTGCAGGTGACTGCAAACCCCTTTGACAAATGCTTCTGAAACTTTCCAAAACAAATCATCAACCTCAGCACCTTTCCAGCAAGTTTTTTCGTTGATCATTTTAGTGGGGGGGATTGAAAAAAGGGGGTGGGGTGTCCAAAAACAATTTCTCCCAATGCAAACTCCTATTGGAAATGTAAGAAGCAATGCTGAAACTACATTTGAACAGAATTATACCACATTTAGCAGAAAACTATAACTTTACTCATAAAGGATTCATCTGATTGGCAGAGAGGTCTTTTTTTTGTAAGTCATTTGATTCCTCTTGCATCATATTCCAATCTCTAACATCTCTTAATAAATCTATTTTATCACCTCTGATCTTCTCAACAGCAGTTTGTAACTTGCAATTGTCATTCCTTCTCAGATGAAACCCGTGTAACATAATTTTTTCCTGTATTTCATAGATGCAGTTTGTTCTAGCCCTCAGTAATTTGCTATAGGGGATACTGAATATATGATTTTAGGGTGACCACAGAGTGCATGCACAAGACCAGGTGTCTCTTTCATATAAAAGCATTCTTCAATTTGTCTTCCTCTACATACACTTTCAGTTCAAGAAAATCAACACTCTTTTCACTGATAGTAATGGTCAAAGTGAAGGTTAAAAGTATTAGCATTCAAGTATTTGACGAAGTTAGAGTCTGTGGTGCCTTGCAGATGTCAAATTGGTCTTCTATATAATGCAGCCACAACCCTACATATATTTTGTATATTTCTCATAGCTGAGGTGAAACAGGCACCTAGTGCAGTGTCCTGGATCTGTCTGTAGTGGCAACCATTGAATAAACACATTGTTGGTAAGACAATATCAAACTTAATGCAATTTCTGTGTGTACCAAGAAAGAGAGAGATAAGGCCCTCAAATGCTGGTGACAGGGATCAGTACCTTGTTCATGTCTGATGCTTAAAGTAAAAAAGAAATACATCTAGTGTCATCATAAGAAAACCCTCTTCCCAGGGAGGGCTGGGTGTTGTTTTTGGATGTTAGTGCTTACCTCCTACTTGCATATGCTGGAACCACCTGGGCCCTAGAAAGGAGTATGAGGAGGACTCTGACAGTTTTATTCATTGAAAAAAAACAAAAACAAAGGTTGAAGTGGAGTTATTCGTGAGGAAGGTAGTCAGTGTCAAGATCTCACCTTCTTTCTGCAGGAGTGACAGGAAGCACGAAGAATGTTCTCAACTTCCCCACGACACAGACTGCCCAACAAGGTCAAAGCTGGTCCAGGTCAATGCGGAAGAGGGGAAGCAAAGAGAGAAAAAACTAATGTCCCAAGGAGTCGGTGCAGAAGTGCTAGTGTCTACCCTAGATACTCAATACTCCTCCTAAGCAAAAGAATAACAGAAAACAAGAATTACTAACAGGTATATAAATGTGTGCTTGCATATACATGTCCTGTGTATCTCATGTAAATCCTCCCTCCCCCTTCCTTGTGTAAACAGTGTCCACATATACAATAAAACTATATGTATCTAAGGAGACAAAACGGAAACAATAAGGATTATGTGGTGAGGCGAATACAAAGATTTACTTATACATAATATACATTCTAAGGGGAAGGCATAACTTATAGCTGACTGTCACAGGCACAAAAGAAGGCTCAAACATGTACTAGAAAGATGAGCACAAAACACTAAATATTAGAAGTAATCACATTCAAGCATTTCCATGTGTATCCCCTTTCTAGCAGAAGGCAATAGTCAAAAAGAAAAAATAGAGCCTTGAAAAAGATAAATATGTGTTACTTTGTACTAGTATTGCATAAATACATATTATTCTGTGTCTCTATTAACTTCATAGCTGTGCCACAGTAATTAACAGCAGGCTCCGACTTGGAAAGAAAGAAGCATCAGATAAGTAATATTGATGTGTTTAAAAAAAAATATTTTCAAAGTGCACTAAGCGTGTTACCCCAACTCAGCACTGTGTGACCTCTAATCCTTTAAAGGTTTGTATTTGTCTTGTTTTTTGTTTTGTAGAATTTTTTGGGAGCTTAGCAGGAGTGGCCACATCGAGAAATCCAGGGCACAGAAAGAGAAACAGTCAACAAGAGAGTCACAACGAAGGACCGACAAAAACACCAACGCGGTTTGCAGTGACTCAGAAAGAGAACAGGTGAGTGATCTGATGGCAAGAGTCTGCAGGCGGGTAACACTGGAATACCAAGCAGCTTCCTGCCGGCTGTTGCCGGCTTTAACCTAGCCGTGCTTCCCACTCTGACGAATCGCGCAACGGACTGCGGCAGGTGCAACAGTAAGATTCTAACTAACGTTAAAAAAAACTTAGAAATTCACTGAAAAAGCACGTGTTTAAAAACAAAAAAAACTGTGAACATCACCAGTTTTATGTAACTGGCATAAAAATAACTTGCCTCACCACAGCTTTCATATGTCATCTGTGATGTAATATATGAGGGCATAAGCAGTTCATCACAGAGATGAAAGTTATACTTATGCCAGTGACATTTAGCTGGTGAATTTCATGTTTTCATTTTTTTTGTACCGTAGTGCTTTTTCAGTAACACTCTTAGTTTTTTTTAAACATAAGTTAAAATCCTAGTTTTGTGCTGATATATAACTCCATTTTAACCCTTGTTTTTCAGTACATTTCTATATTTTGTAACGTACAGTAATATATTTTTATGATACATGTGCGGCCAACACCACAGCACATGGGTGAAGGCCTTGTGCCCAATCACCCGCTAGCAGCCAACCCCCACACATTTCTAATTTTCTGCCAAATCTGCTGTAATTCCATTGAATCTTTTCTGCTGTATCATTGAGTCATTTTTCCTGTGGAAATTGCATAGGGAAAAACGTTTTTTGGGATTCCCTTTTTCTCGACTCCCACTTGGCAGATCGCCATGAAATTTTCCAAGAAGGAGCTGTGGGTAAATATTTTGCAAAATATTTGTGTACAATCATCTATTAGCAAAACAAAAACCATTCTTCCTTTGTAAACTCTGACTCAGGAAAAACTACACAGTGGAGACTACCACTGTGCAAGATATAATGGTTTATTTTTTATGTTTGGTTGATTACCACCCACACCTTTTTTTCAATCCACTAATCTACCTTCCACTGAACCCTAAGGACCCCTTACACCACTGAACTCTAACATCCCTTGATCCCTTGATCCCTGTACTTCCCATTACCTCTACTCTACCTGAACCCTAGGAACCCCTTACCACTTCACTTCTACTCATCGCTTAATTCCAAAAAACCCAACCCTGAATCCTAGAAAACTCTCCTTGATAATTGACAATTTATTTATTTTATTTTAGTCATACATAGTAGCGGATCCACGAACACTAGACCAGAGACAATTAATACTCCCTCATTACAATAATTCTTAAACGAATAATGTACAACTGTAACCCAGATGGAAATTCTGTGAGACAAACTCAAATAGTATCAACAGCAGCAAATTAATACATCAACAAATGAATGCTTAGAACAAATGTTAACAAAGTTCTACATACAAAAACTAGTTAAAAACATGCAGGGGGATACGAATATTCATAAAAAACATGTATTTATCAATAAGAATTGTGAAAGAAATCAACATTAATACTAAAATTACGGAATAAATAAAGTGACGATGTGCCTCCCTACAATCTTTTGAGAGTTTCCCCTCCTTTAATTAGCTACAATTTAAAAAATAAGGTGAAAACATTTTTCAATCTGCAAACACACATTTACAGATGGGCTGTCTTCATGAAGTATGGAATCTCTTCATTTGTTGCAAAGGCTTATTTGAACCAAATGGGGGCAAAATATTTGTTTCTCATGTTACACAAAACAGAAAGAAAGAACAAGACATGCAGTAGTCAGGAAACCTGAAAACTCTGGGGCCTTGCGTTCCTACTTACCCTTAGATTGAACCCAAATCGAAGCAAGCCAAATTCAAAATTAATAAAAATGCCTTGAACAAAGTTTTCTAGGTTCACTTAATTAGAACTCCATAACACGAAGTCTGGTGAATATCAGTTCATTTGAAGTCTTGAAACAAACAGGCAATGTTCAAGGCCGTTTTGGTATTTCTTAGATAAATTTGGTTGATCCGCAGAGTGAAAATTTGAAAACCTTAGTTGAATCATGGTAGGAAGCATCCCAAATAGTTTTTTACTAGAATGTTCTGGGCTCGAAAACAAGCTAGAGGCATAAAATATAATTTAAGCTTAGTTTTTAAAATCGATGCATGTTAAAGCCAGTTCAATCTAATCATCTCCATAGATGAGGACTGCCCTAAACCGAAGTATTAATTCCATAACGTGGCTTCAATACTTGCATATTGCTTTACGTCAGCAACTGGGTGTGACTCTGAAGCATATAATGCCATGGTGGTGTTTTCGTTGTATACACCATAAGTGAGGAGGAAATGTGCATTGCCTCTATACTGTTAAATAATGTTACTACATTATTTACAATGTTAATACAGTACCGTAGAGACGTGCCCCTTAATGTGGTTTGCCGAGGGTAAGTTTAAATAGTCATCCCTGAGTTGTTATAGGACTTAACTATATCAAGTTTGGAACCATTATAGAACCACTGGATTCAGGACTTTACTTCTGAGGCACTCAAGATCATTATTTTCATTTTTCCTATGCTCACCATTAAATTGTGACTTTCCAAATAATTTACTAAAGCCAACCACCTGACTCTGCAGTCCAATCAGCATGAGGAACATCATGTTTGAATCTGCTCTCAATAGATTTAGATTTAAATGATTTAAATTGAACATACACTAACCTAATACTAGATATTTGTGCAGATATTTGTACTTTCTACCTTGGAATCTGATACATGATTCTGCACCATGCAATGTACATGATTTTTATCTTTAAATTATAATAATGGAGGGCGTGGCCAAGATGGAGGCCGAATAAGACATGCCTTAAGGTCTTTCCAGCCTGCCTCAAATTAGTACTTTAATAGCTTGCTCAACCGAGCCGTAAGCGACATGAGAGTGAATGCCGATTCTCATAGATTAATTGCATAGAGAATCGTGATTTTATTAAAGACAAGGAGGCTATCATTATGCATAACTTCTTTTATTCGCCACCTCTGCAGCACTTTAAAGAACTCAGAACATAGTCAAACACTGAAACTCCAAAAAAGAACTCCATAATCCCTTAAAATCCTGACGTCCGCCATCTTCTCCCTCTTTTGTTTCTTCTTCTGTAATCCAAAACCTTCTTCTTTCCATAAAACACCCATCTGAAAACTGATACTCCGTAGACACAATCAGTTCTCTGGAAATAAAACGAATATTGTTTACCCCAAACTTATTAAAATGTGCATTCAAATTTACCATACACAAATGAAAACAAATGATACACCAAAATACATTTCTCATTACCAAAATCTAATCCTCCAAACCCTAAACATAGGGAGGGAGGGAGGGAGGGGTAATGATAGCCTCCTTGTCTTTAATAAAATCATGATTCTCTATGCAATTAATCTATGAGAATCAGCATTTTATGGCAAGACAGGAGGCTATCATCATTATGCATGTTCAAAGCCCACCAGAACTTTTCTTGCAACGTGCTCAATGGGCTTAAAATAAAAGATCCTAAACACCTCTGCATTCGACCAATCTGTGCTTTCATGATCACATTCAAGTTTTCCCCACTCACAAACGCCTTACTTGCCATTGCACCTCTTACAGAATGAGCTGAAAATCAACTCAGATTAACACCAGCCTCCTTCATAACCATTGTAACCCATCTAGCTATTGTAGCAGACGAAACCGCCTTGAAAGGTTTAACATAAGAAATCAACAATTGATCAAACCCATCCGCTCCTAATTCTGCTACAATACTCTCATACTCCTTTAGGCACCTTACCACACAAACCTTTGGAAACTCATCCAGACTTGGATAAAAAACCGTGCTAGACATTGTTTTTGTTCTCCTCCAAATTTCAAACATCACCCCATGAGGTTGATAAAACCTACTACTCACATCCAACGCTTTAACGTCTGAAAATCTTTTAATTGATAATACACAAAGGAAACATGCCAATTTCCATGACAATTCTCTCAAACCTAGATACCTATTTCCTGGCCATTTTTCAAAAAGCCTAAACACCAGATTCACATCCCAAACCGAAGCATACCTTGCCTTCGGAGGTCTCCTCAATCTTATGCCTTTCATAATCCTACATACAACTGGACTCCTACCAATTGATAAACCTTCAATCAACGAATGTTCTGCTGAAATCGTGATACAGATCAGGGTGTATATAATATCCTTACTTCCACGGATAGAGTAGTTTCACAGTTACACGCACATACACTCATCACACACTAGGGCCCATTTCACTAACATACGCTCAAATACTCTACCAGCACTGAACCTGTGGAAAGAAAACTCCTAAACACCCTGCATTTATATCGAGGTCGATAAGACCTGGTTATTGTAACTGTCCTGAAACATAACCTAAACAATCTATACTATAATAATCAAAATAGAGTACTCAATAATTGACAAGAAATAATAACCAACACCGCATTCAAAGTCATGGTACTTTATCTAAAATTAGTCAAAGAAAAGTAAATCAGAATAAATCATCATTCTCATAATTACCTATTCTAGCTAAATGTCAGAATGGGTCAGGACAGGTCTCTCAGTAAAGTCTCTCGAGTCACCGTCCTCTCAGCATCGATCCTCAAATGGCAAAGTGGCGATGCGGCAAATGGCGAATGGCAAGTGGCGAATGGCAAGTGGCAAAGACCCTCTCTAGGCTAACAATTTTATAGTGTTCTGAACAAAGGAAAGAAACAAAAGTATTCTTTGCGTCCGCTGAACCTCTGAGCAAAGCGAGAAGGAAAGGATGTAGCATCGCTACATTTGGAAAATCTCCGCTCAGGAAAAAATCACAAAAATAAAAAGACAGAACAGGAACTAAATATTTAAAAAGTATCTTCTTCAACATCCACATTTCCTCTGGTGAGCTCAGAGTTCAGAGTCTTTCTTTAAGGCTCCTTTGTTTTCCAAGGCGGCCAAGGCTGTCTCAATGCATCTGGAGACTTGCCCAGAACTGCTGCTGTCCTCACGGAAAGTTTTCACCAGGCAAGGACTGTGGACAGATGACTCGCATCCATATTCAGCAAGGCCTTTTCCATCACAAACTTTTACTCGAGACTAGGCTGCAAACGGCGGCCATCTTTGATCAGGCCACAATAGGCAACAATAGACCATCTTAATTGAAAGAGACAAAAACAACGTTACCACAGCATAGTGATTAAACAGTGTTAACCCCACTAATACCTTATGTGTATGTAATTATCTAGCCTTTGCAACACAGGACAGCATTAATTCAAAAGCGTTTTGTGCTTTAAAATAAACAGCACTCAGCAACATTTAAACATGTAAACACGCACGTTATTATTAGTCAGCACACATACGCGTTCCCACGTGTAGTTCTCTCTTGTTAAAACACACAGGTTGATCAGTATAAAACACTTACACAAAACAAATAATTAATAATTAATGATTAGTGTTAGTTCGACAAATAGACAAACCAGAGCTTTTAAAAAAAACCCGATTGATTTTCAAACAGAAAATCTGCTCTAGCAATCCCCCCTTTGGTGATTTTATCACCAAATAACCCAAAAAACACACAAAAAAAAAAATAGTGAAATTTTAGTCCCATTTTAGGAGAAATCGGAAATGTCTTTTTCTCCTTACACAACACTACACACCAGTCACTCTTTCCTCATCCCTCTTTGTTTCTAAGTAGACACTCTCCCTCAATTCTTCTAATTCAATTTCTTGTGGTTCTCTCTTCAACCTTTTATTTCTCTTTTCATTATTTCTTTTAATTAATCTCTTTTTCCCTCCCCTGTTTTTACAACACAAACACCCTAATCTAAGCACCAATAAAGCAACAATTACACATGTCAAAGGAAATAATATTTTACCAATAATAGTACTACCTATTTTTGCAATAAAACTCTTAACAGCTATCACCTTATTAGCTAATTTAGTCCAGATACTTTCAGCTTCAAGTGGTACTAATTCTTCATGCAAATCAGTAATATTTTTGATATAGACCTTCAGGTCTTTGCTTTCGTCAGGAATGTAAGTGCAACAATGTTGAACTTTCAGCATTCCACAAACTCCACCCTCCTTGGCTAATAGAATATCAAGGGCAAGTCGATTTTGCATTGACATGGCACGTACGGCAATCAACTCCGTATTTACCAAAAGAAACCCTCCAGCAGTATTTGTCGACAAGCGATCCACCACTGTTGACAGTTTCCGAATCCCATGAGCATTTAAAGAAATTCCCACTGCTGGAATTAAAGCTCCAAAAATGTCACCTACTATTTCAGACCAAGTTTCTCTCTTGAAACGCATTAGTAAATTAATATGTTCTACATCTTCTATTCTATCTATATGAAAGATCTTTGGAAAGACCAGGCCCACATAACACGTGCCATACCAATGGTCAGGCAACTTGTAATAAGCCTTGTTCCCACAAACATAGTACACTCCTGGAAAAATTGTATCTTCTCCACCTCTGAAACCCCATCCTGTTGCAATGAAGTATGTATCATGACATTCACTAGTCCCAACAAAGTATGTATCATATTGAGACTTCCTTCTTGTAATGCACAGCTTACCCTTCTGTGGTGCATCTAGAGCTAAAGTTGGACTAGCCCCATTTCTCAATTCCTTTCCCATCTCAATGTCCCAAATTGTCTCACTCACTTTATATTTCCCTGCTTCCTCATGCATGCTCAATCTCCTTTCCTCCACCATATTTAGGAAAGCTTTCTCCTCTTCTTTCAGACTGCAAGTTAAATTATTCTTAAAAATGTAATCTAATGTTAATTCTTCTTTTTCAATAAAAATCTCACCAAAAATGTTAGCTTCTTTAGCTGGATTCAGCTCTTTGTTCATTGGCAAGTGCCCAAACATACTATCTTTGTTAGACATCTTATAATCTATTTTCCCTAACAAATAAAAAACACTACTCAACACACTACAAGAAATTCCATACGTAGCTGGTAAATGGTGATAAGTAACACCCTCTGAAACTGATGCAGGCAATTGCATACAGACGTAGCAATCCCTGACTTCCATTGTCTTTACATATTCGTATAACAGCTTCGAAAAAACATTACTAGAAAAATCATTAATTGACCTATCTTTATGTACGTAAATATTACTAATTCTAGTCGGAACTACTTTTTGTGAACTCTTCTCTGCAAAAGTCACATTCTCAGTGTGTATTCCTAAAGTGTCTAATGTAACCCTAAAGGTAACTAATAAAGCTAAAACACCCCATAATAGCATTAATAATCCAGTACAGCAGCAGCACATTTTACACCATCTTCTTAAGAAGGCACATCTACTTTGGTTGTTCTCTATGTTAGCCATTTTACTACTTTGACCGTGTCTTTTGACTTAGCCTCTTCTACTCCACTACTTGAGACTCTAAAATTCTGGATTACTTCAAACAATCAATTCAGTTTCTTCTTCTTTTCACTTTCTCCAAGTGATTTCTTTTGTTCACTCAGTTTGGATATTCATCGTTTTTCACTCCAACTTCTTCGACATCAAATTGTATTAGATCTCCAACAATATCTTCAGTATCCGACTTTTCATCAATGTCAGTCAAGATTACTTTCAGGATTTCACCTGTATCTTCCTCAACCACTTCTCGTACGGTCTCCTCTGGATTTCCTTGACTTTCTGCCTCTTCACCTTCAGACAGTGCCACGTACGTCCATTCCGGCGACCTATACTTCTGGTTAGGTTTTCTTATTCTCTTGATCCCTTCTGGTTCTTGTTCCTTTGACTCTTTTCTCTTTTCACCTTTTACTGGATTCTGACTCGACACCTCATTCACTTGTTCAGCTTTTGAGGTATTCGCTCTTATCAGTCTGTATCTCAGCCTCTTTATTCTGTTGTTAGGCCAAAGATCTCCTCTCACAACCTTTTTCGGTCTTGTTTCTGTATTATTTCTCTCTCCAATCCAAGTTCTGTTTCTCAGAACTCGACCCTCTGATTTCTCATTCTCACTTTCATCCGATTCTGTTTCAAATGCCTCTTGTTTTTCAGCAGTTCTCTTTCGCTCCACAGTCTTTTTCACCACTGTTTGAGACTTCCCTATTTCTGTCCCTCCTCGGGTCTCCGACACGCAATCTTCTTGCTGTCTACTTGTCCCTTCACCTAGCTTGTCAAGAATGTTCCCTACACCTCCTCGGGGGTCTTCTGCAATCTGTCCCTCTCTATCTTCTTCTGACCTTGCTTCTTCAGGTATAATCTCAAGTGGTTCTTCAATCTCCTCCACTTCTGATTCAGGAGTAGTCTCTGTGGAATTGCTCTTTTCTTTTCTTTTCCCTTCACTGCTTTTCAGAACTTCAGGCTCTTTCACAGAATCTGATCCTTTTCCCAAGACTTTCAATGGTTCTCTTGAAGTCTTCTCTGACTCTTTTACTGGTTCTGTTTCTTCATCATCACTGGAATCCGACTCTTCAAAATACTCTCTACCAGTTCCGTCTTTCGGGTTTGGAACTCTCAGAGTATGACTCGCATGCACCCAATTTTTCACACCAGCACACTTTACTGCAGTTGTCGTAGTCAGAATAACTTGTCTCGGCCTTCCCCACCTTGGAACCAAGCAATTTCTTCTTCTGTGTACTTTAATCCTCACCCAGTCCCCTGGACTCAGATCATGAGCTTGCTTCTTCTCAAGTGTGGTAGCTTCTTCTCCAACCTGGTGAAACACAGAATGAACTGCGTCAGCCAGGCCTTTACAGTAATCCAAAATCATGTCATCAGTTATTGTCATCAACTTATTTGCAGGTACATATGCATGTCGCATTGCACGTCCCATGATGATTTCATGCGGACTTAAACCAGTAGTCCTATCTGGAGTAGATCTAATAGTCATTAGCACTAGAGGCAAGACATCGGGCCATTTCATACCAGTGGCTAAACACATCTTACCAATCCTGTTCTTGATTGTGCCATTAATCTGCTCAACCACACCAGAAGCCTCTGGCCTGTATGCACAATGTAGCTTCTGCTGTATGCTCAATGCTTCACAAATCAAACTCATGAGTTCATTATAGAAGTGTCCACCTCTATCAGACTCAATCGTTACTGGAAACCCGTAC
Source organism: Triturus cristatus (assembly GCF_964204655.1). NCBI lineage: Eukaryota > Metazoa > Chordata > Amphibia > Caudata > Salamandridae > Triturus > Triturus cristatus. The sequence goes on from NC_140590.1 coordinate 216,566,178, forward strand.
CTAGGAATCAACTCTCTTAACAGTAACTTTGCCACTGTTATTCCATCATTCCTCCTAGTCGGATAGGCCTCCACCCATCTTGAAAACAAACAGACTACCACTAGAACATACCTCAGTCTGTTCACTTGGGGCATTTCAATGAAATCAATCTGCATTCTTGTAAAAGGACCTCCTTCTCTGCCTATTGTTCCCAGACTCACCACTGTCTTTTTCCCAGTGTTAAATTGCTGGCAAATCAAACATCTCTGACAGATGCTCTCTGCAATTGTCCTGAACTTTGCATTGTACCAGGTCTGCTTAAACGACCTGATCATCGCATCCCTTCCCAAATGTCCCTGTCCATGATACATTCTTGCCATTGACGACAGTATGGAGTTCGGCATTACTGGTCTGCCATCTCTATAGACCCAAACATGGTCTGTTTCTCTCGGGGCACAACCTGCCTTAATCCAGTCTTTCTTCTCTTCCTTTCCTGCCTCATCCTGCAACTGTTTCACTTCATCCCACGTCTCTAAGACATTAGTAAACATCACAGAACAAAAAGACATTGCACCTTCTCGTTCCCGATTAATGGACTGGTTGTTTTTCGCGCAATATTGCGCAATGTCATTTGCGTATCTATTGCCAACTGTCACAAAATCATTTCCTTGTCCATGAGCAGCACACTTCACAACTGCTAACTCTTTAGGCAACTGTATCGCTTCAAGTAATTTCCCAATCATTTCAGCATTCTTTATTGGAGTCCCACTCGACGTCAAGAAACCTCTTTGTAGCCAAAGTTGGCCAAAATCATGCACAACTCCAAATCCATACTGACTATAAGTCATCACAGTCGTCCTCAAATCTTTCCCAATTTCACAAGCTTTAGTCAATGCCACTAATTCCGCAACTTGTGCAGATTTCACTCCTTTCAATGGTGATGCTTCCATAACCTCTGAAACTTTGCACACTGCATATGCTGCACACAGCACACCCTCATCATTCCTCAGGCATGATCCATCCACAAACAACACATGATCACTCTCATGCAAGGGAAGATCCCTTATGTCTGGTCTCGGTTTTGTACAGTAATCAAGCACATCCAAACAATTGTGATCATCTTCTATTTTCACACCCACATTTTCAATATCCGGCAACAATGTCGCTGGATTCACATTCACACATCTTTCCAAAGTCACATTTGATGCTCCCAGAATAACTTTCTCATATTTAGTCAGGCGACTATGTGACATGTACTGGGTTCTGCTTCTTGTCAAAATAATTGCCACATTATGAGGTACGAATACCCTTACAGGATATCCCATTATGATCCCCTCACTCTGTTCCAGGCTTCTGCATGTTGCAGCCACAGATTTCAAACAACCTGGTAAACCTACAGCTACAGGGTCAAGTGTCGATGAGAAGTACGCAATAGGCCTCCTCAGCTGTCCATGCTTCTGAATTAGCACTGAAAGTGCACATCCATTCCTTTCACTGCAGTACAACTCAAACTCTTTTTCGTAGTCTGGCATACCCAAAGCTGGGGCCTCACACATTCTACTTTTCAGCTCTTCAAATGCTGCCATTTGTTCTGCATCTAGTTCCAATGGGTCTGTCATCTCACTTTTTGTCAGCTTAATCAGTGGCTTTGCTATCAGAGAAAAATTAATTATCCACTGACGACAATAACCCACCATACCCAGGAACATTCTCACTTCCCTCTGGGTCTTTGGAGCTTTCATTCCCCTGATGATTTTGATCCTGTCATCAGTCACCTTTCTCAGACCTTTTTCAATATTATGTCCAAGATAATGCACCTCTTTCTTACAGAATTGCAATTTGGCTGGAGATACCTTTAACCCTCCATCCGCCAGATGATTCAGTAAAGCTATGGTATCCACCTCACAAGCTTCACGCGTCTTTGATGCCACAAGCAGGTCATCAATATACTGCACTAGTACTGAGTTTTCAGGCATGATCAAACTCTCCAATGACTTTTTCAATAGCTGATTGAATATCGAAGGACTCTCTGTATACCCCTGTGGGATACGACACCATGCTAAAATACGCTGGCCAAATCTAAATGCAAAAATTGGCTGGCTGTCATGATGCCATGGAATTGAAAAGAACGCATGACACAAATCAATCACTGTATACCACTCAGCATCATGTGGAATCTGATACAAAATCACTGATGGATTTGGCACAATAGGACAACATGCCTCCACAATTTGATTAATTTTTCTCAAATCCTGCACAATCCTAAATTTCCCATTAGGCTTCTTTAGCCCCATTATCGGTGAATTACACGGGCTACTCAGTAGTTCTCTCAGAACTCCCTGCTGAATCATTTTCTCAATATTATGTCCAAGATAATGCACCTCTTTCTTACAGAATTGCAATTTGGCTGGAGATACCTTTAACCCTCCATCCGCCAGATGATTCAGTAAAGCTATGGTATCCACCTCACAAGCTTCACGCGTCTTTGATGCCACAAGCAGGTCATCAATATACTGCACTAGTACTGAGTTTTCAGGCATGATCAAACTCTCCAATGACTTTTTCAATAGCTGATTGAATATCGAAGGACTCTCTGTATACCCCTGTGGGATACGACACCATGCTAAAATACGCTGGCCAAATCTAAATGCAAAAATTGGCTGGCTGTCATGATGCCATGGAATTGAAAAGAACGCATGACACAAATCAATCACTGTATACCACTCAGCATCATGTGGAATCTGATACAAAATCACTGATGGATTTGGCACAATAGGACAACATGCCTCCACAATTTGATTAATTTTTCTCAAATCCTGCACAATCCTAAATTTCCCATTAGGCTTCTTTAGCCCCATTATCGGTGAATTACACGGGCTACTCAGTAGTTCTCTCAGAACTCCCTGCTGAATCATTTTCTCAATTATAGGAGTTATTCCTTCAATTATTTCTGGTGTCATTTTATACTGAGGAATGTTAGGATACGTAATTCCCTCTTTCACTGAAATTTTCACAGGATCTACATTATTCATCAATCCCACATCCTCTCCAGTAAAATCCCAAACTGCCCTTTTCACTGTGTCTCTCAGCTCTTGAGGCAAATCCTCCGGATTAAACACAGCAAATGCACCAACCATTTCATTTTCTCTATTTCCTAGAGTCATTCGGTACAAAACATCCTCATCTGGTGTCTCAAAAGCTATTCCATCCGGTGTACAGACAATTGTGCAGTTCATTTTGCACAACAGATCCCTACCTTACAGGTTCACTGGACTAGTGTCACAGACGATAAATCTGTGCATGTCAGAAAATTTCCCTATCTGCACTCTTACTGGTTCAGTAAGACGGGTTCTGATTTGTGTATTGGCTACACCAACTACTTGGATTGCTTCATCCGAGAGAGGAAGATTTCTAATATCTGTTGACCTGACAGTTGATCTTGTCGCACCTGTGTCTACCAAAAAAGTAACACTTTCTTCATTTATTTTCCCATCTACAAATGGTCCTGCCTGGTCTATTTCTAGAGTTGCACCAAGTATGCACTCTTCCTCCTCTCTTCGGCACCGTCAATAATCACCCTCAGATTCACTCCCTTCATTCTTTAACAAGTACTGCTGTACCTGGTTAGAACGCCTTGGTTTGTTTACCTGTTCATCATTGTAGAATCCTGAATCCTGATTATACTTTTGTGACCCTCTATTCTGCGGTAAGGGCGGTTTTGGCTCTTGACTCTGCTGTCTCACAACTTTCTGTTGTTGCTGCTGTTGATTATTTCCTTCGTTCTGCACCTGTTGATTTAAAGATTTTCCCTCATTATTCACTAATGGTGGATTGGTACATTCCGATCTCCAATGTCCCAGTTGGCCACAGTTGTGACACGGGAACTTTTTCTTAGCTTCTTCAAGATTCCCCTTTCCTTTTCCTGCATACCTAGGTCTATTCCCTGCATTATTTCCTGCACTATTCGCCTGTTCCACCAACTGTGCTTCTTGTCTTTCCGCAACCTTCACTTGTGCCCACATTGCTTTCTCTTTCAGCTTTCTCTGTTTTGCTTCAATTTCATCACTGAAGTATTTCGCATGTCTCAGAATCTCATCTATTTTCTTACTCTGCCAATCCACTGTGTGTTCACGAATTCTCTCACTAATCTCAGGTCTCAGGCCATATACAAATCTGTATACAAAATGACTCAAATCTTTGTCACCCAGGTGTTCATCTCCACTGAATTGTTTAAAAGCCAGTATCAGCCTCTCGTAAAAAGCATGAACTGATTCTTTTGCTTCCTGTTGTGTTCGATCTATTTTAACCCAGTCTGTCTCTTTTGGAGGTACCTTACTCTTCAGGTATACCATCACCTGATCATACTTTCTCATTACCTCTGGATCTGGTGCTCCTGTTCTCGGATCTCTTGGATATTCCTCAGTAGGCCAACTCACAACTATTTTACACTCAGTCCACAAGTCTGCTGGAACAATTATATCAAACAGACTATTCAGGTCAATCCACAGCACTTTTGACAATTTCACAAACCTATCTACCTGCCTATACCACTCGACGGGCTTTTCTCTCAATCGAGGGAAATCATTCGTAAATGATAAAATATCCTGTCTGGTCCATGGAACATGTACATATCCTCCTCCAGGTATTTCTCTCATAGGATAATTATCGACTGGTTTCTCCTTTTCTCTCACTGGAAATGCTGAATAAGTCCTATCCTATGATTCTTCTCTTTTCTTGTACCACCTATCCTTCCACTTTTCTACATCTCCCCATCTTCGCAATAATGCGACCATTTCTTTAATCTGTCCTGTTCTACCAGCACCATTCAGATTTTCTATGTCTTTGTCCGTGAAATCCATCCTGTAAGTTTTCTGTAAAGCTTTCACTTTATCAATGTCAACTCCCTGATCATTCGCTATTGCTCTTAACCTGTCATGTGTATTTCTCGCTCTCCAGGTGATGTTCTTACACATAAACAACAGCTCACCTTCATGATGATTTTTAAGAATCTCTGTTGGAACTGTCCCTGCAACAAGCTCTTCTAATTCTACACGTAACCTAGCCATATCAATAGCTTGTGAATCTTTATCTCTCTTCTGAAGAACTTTCATCCAATCATTCAAATCTTCAGCTGTAATTTCAGTAGTTTTTCTCACTGGAACCACTTTCTTTTGCGGTTCTAAAATCGGCATCCCTGAACAACTAGCTTCACTAGCATCCAGTCCTTCATTACATGTGTCATGTCTGGATTGTCTCAGATCACTACTCTCTGTCCTTCTTCCTGAATCTCCTGAGGGACCAGCTGAACTTGTTAATTTATTCCCAACATATGGAATCACCAAACCGTTTTCACCTGTCCTCTGGTTATCAAACACAGGCATTATCGGACCTATAGTTACAGGTACCGTAACAGCTTCCAGATTCTTTGTTAACTCCCTAATCTTTTCAGTTAACTCTGTTGTAGCTCTGGCTAATTCTCTTGTATTCCCGTTACCACATCGATTCTCTCTCTCCCTGAAATGATTACCACTTCTTAACTCAGGTGTCATATTTTCTGTCTCAGTGATACACACTGTATCTCTTATCGGAGAAACAATTGGTGTACTTTCTTCTGGTTCTGGTCTATATGGAGGTGGTCTCTTGTAAATCATGTCATTCAAGACCTCATCCTCATACTCATTAACTCCATATCTTCTCACTTCTGACTCAGGAACCCTTTCTGCTCCCCCTTCAACTGTTCTCATCGGATATAATCCCTCTGACATACTAGCATCTCGCCATCTTTTCATTCGATCATGATGAGTTTCACGATCATGTCTCCTCCCGAACATATATCTGTAATGTCCTCCAGACCTCTGTTTTTCTCGCTCATGTACTTCCTCTTCCCATTCCACTAAAGCCTCAAACTGTGTCGGCCTTGGTTTTGGGTCAAGACATAACATCTTTTCCCGTAAATTTCTCAACACGGCCAGATTAAATGAACCATGTTCTGGAAATGCTAGAACACCATCCTCTTTGGTATACCTAACCCAGTTCTCCAACCATATACAGGTATGATACCCATATTTTGCAGCCATGAAGGATGCAGGTGTTTTCGCTGGAGATAACAATTCACCCTCTCTCGTCTTAACATCTTTATCCTTGTCAAACCACTTTTTAATTCTTCCAAAGAATGTTTTCTTCTTTTTCTCTTCTTGGTAATACATTTTAGCGTTTACCAAAACTTTCTAATCCCTTTCGTATTATAAATATACAATACGATTTTTTTAAGCCAATAACAGCGCGACTCACACTAACGCACCATTCCTGGAGCGTCTACGTCACTAGAATAGCTCTTCCAATCCTTGCGCGGCTCACACCAACACACCAATCCTAGCGCGAGCACTATTCTGATTCACTATCCAATCAGAGCGCGGTCTCTATGATGTCAGCAGCCGCTGCAGTCTCTGTCTCCTGTCTCCTGTCACTCGTCTACCCCTCCTTTACAAAATCTCTTCAGTAGACTTCGTGTCAAAATTCTCTACAAAAATCTATTAGTTAAAACATATAAACATCTCCATTGTCTGCTTCGCTAACCATAGAAGAGTAAAGAAAATCTATTTCACAAGAATCAACGGACTTTCATACATCCCTTAACTTTTTCCTCTAGGACTTGTCCAAAGAGTCTTACAATCAACTAAATGTATATACATTCACGCACATTCATACAAGAAAATATAGTACATGCACACAGAATCCTGCTTCCCGAGAACAGCGAACAATCTGTCCCACTACAGAATTATAACACACATCAACTAAGCAGCTTACCTCTGCCCAGTTTCTCAAACAAGCTCAGAGAATACCTATTACTTCTCTCGCGATAAGCTTTAACGGTGAACCTTACGGATCCCTGGGACTTAAGACCAAAGTTTCACAGATAACCTTCGCTACCATACACACTCCTTATATACCAGAAATATATCTAATAGTAACATACGACAATGTCACTGATTCCGAACCCAGACAATGTGACGCGCAACTTCAATTGTCACACGTTTTTCCTACAATCCCGTCTTTCCCGAGAGCAGCATATACTTCCCTCTGCCCTACTACGGAACTGCTACTAGCTCCCAAATTCCAGAAGCACTACATATAACTCAACATGACGACTCCAACATATAGTATTAGTACATATACCAACATCAATCAATAATCAATAATCAATAAGCTAATGTACAAGCAATCTAATCAGATCAAGACAATCATCAATAACCATCACAACTCTGCTACCAGGAAATCAGGGTGTATATAATATCCTTACTTCCACGGATAGAGTATTTTCACAGTTACACGCACATACACTCATCACACACTAGGGCCCATTTCACTAACATACGCTCAAATACTCTACCAGCACTGAACCTGTGGAAAGAAAACTCCTAAACACCCTGCATTTATATCGAGGTCGATAAGACCTGGTTATTGTAACTGTCCTGAAACATAACCTAAACAATCTATACTATAATAATCAAAATAGAGTACTCAATAATTGACAAAAAATAATAACCAACACCGTATTCAAAGTCATGGTACTTTATCTAAAATTAGTCAAAGAAAAGTAAATCAGAATAAATCATCATTCTCATAATTACCTATTCTTGCTAAATGTCAGAATGGGTCAGGACAGGTCTCTCAGTAAAGTCTCTCGAGTCACCGTCCTCTCAGCATCGATCCTCAAATGGCAAAGTGGCGATGCGGCAAATGGCGAATGGCAAGTGGCGAATGGCAAGTGGCAAAGACCCTCTCTAGGCTAACAATTTTATAGTGTTCTGAACAAAGGAAAGAAACAAAAGTATTCTTTGCGTCCGCTGAACCTCTGAGCAAAGCGAGAAGGAAAGGATGTAGCATCGCTACATTTGGAAAATCTCCGCTCAGGAAAAAATCACAAAAATAAAAAGACAGAACAGGAACTAAATATTTAAAAAGTATCTTCTTCAACATCCACATTTCCTCTGGTGAGCTCAGAGTTCAGAGTCTTTCTTTAAGGCTCCTTTGTTTTCCAAGGCGGCCAAGGCTGTCTCAATGCATCTGGAGACTTGCCCAGAACTGCTGCTGTCCTCACGGAAAGTTTTAACCAGGCAAGGACTGTGGACAGATGACTCGCATCCATATTCAGCAAGGCCTTTTCCATCACAAACTTTTACTCGAGACTAGGCTGCAAACGGCGGCCATCTTTGATCAGGCCACAATAGGCCACAATAGACCATCTTAATTGAAAGAGACAAAAACAACGTTACCACAGCATAGTGATTAAACAGTGTTAACCCCACTAATACCTTATGTGTATGTAATTATCTAGCCTTTGCAACACAGGAAAGCATTAATTCAAAAGCGTTTTGTGCTTTAAAATAAACAGCACTCAGCAACATTTAAACATGTAAACACGCACGTTATTATTAGTCAGCACACATACGCGTTCCCACGTGTAGTTCTCTCTTGTTAAAACACACAGGTTGATCAGTATAAAACACTTACACAAAACAAATAATTAATAATTAATGATTAGTGTTAGTTCGACAAATAGACAAACCAGAGCTTTTAAAAAAAACCCGATTGATTTTCAAACAGAAAATCTGCTCTAGCAATCGCAGTATAACAACAGTTTATTGTTCTATATGATAAACCCTTCTCAAACATCTCTGCTAAATAATTTGCTACCAACATCTCATTAGCCTCCACGGGATCCAAATCCCTTTCCACGCACCAACGTGACCAACCAGACCATGCTCCTTTATATCTTCTCCTTGTTCCCGGCGCCCAAGATTCCTTGAGCAAATCAGAAGCTGTTCCCGAAAGTTCTGCGAATCTAGAAGATCCCCTGATATCTTCCATACTAGAAGGTTGAGCGAACCTTCCTGAATCAAAGGATGCTCCTCCCCGTTTTGACCTATTAACATTCCAAAATGACTCCGTATTAAGAAAGGCTCCCCCACAGAAACAAACAGTTCTGCCGCCATTACCGGCGAGGAACAGAGGCCACGCCTACCTGCAGGCCACGCCCACCCTCCCCCTCTCCCACCTTTAAGGATGTGCATTCACCGGACGCGCAGCGGACGGGCGCAGCGGGCGCGCCGTTTGCGCGCCAAAGGCGCGCCTAAGGCAAGCCCGTCTTCGCCCGTCCTCGCCAAGTCCTCGCCTCTCGCCAGACCCCCTGCCCAAAAGTCATACGTATACGCCAGTCATACACTGTGGTCACTCAACCCTGGCCTGAGATGCGACAAGCTAGAGGGCTGCATTGGTCGTACCGCCCTCCACTGTAAAAGCTGTAACCTGGTCTTACCTGCACCACGCCATATCAGCCAGAAAGAGAACAAAAGGAAGGAAACGTCACTTACCATCATGCAGCTGAATGTTAGATCCCTGGTCAAACACCATGCGGAGGTAAGAACGCTATTAATGGATGAGAACCCAGACATAATGTTTCTGAGTGAAACCTGGCTTAAAGATGAACTAACCAGTATCCCCAATCTTGCTATACCGGATGGGTTTGCTATGACCTGTATTAACAGAGATTCAAGAGGAGGGGGCATCGCCGCCATCCACAGATCCTCCTTCACCTGCTCCTTTCTAAAGGAAAGCATTGCGGACTGTGAATGCGCACGCTTCAAAATTTCCACTGATCCAAATTGCACTTTTTCAGGCCTGTTTATCTACAGACCGCCGGGGCCTTCCACGAAATTCACGGAAGAGCTCATTGAGGTAACACACGCTATGATTACTGACTCGGCCAACTTCACAATCTTAGGAGATCTCAATCTCCATATAGACAATTCATCAGATGCTAAAAGCAGCAACTTGACAGCAGACCTAGCTGCTCTTCAGCTAATTCAGCTTGTCCGAACCCCAACACATGTTGCGGGCCATCTGCTGGACCCAGTGTTTACGAACATTCCTGAGGCCAGAGCGGATGATCCTATACCCATGGCCTGGACGGACCACTCACTAGTAACCTTCTCCATCCCTAATAACCACTCCACCATAAAAAAGTCTCCAACTTCCTGCCTAAAACGACCTTGGCACAAACTCCAACAATGTGACCTTGCAGCGAGTTTGGGGAGACCTAACCTGGAGGATATAGATGATACTGAGAAATCATATTTGTCCTTCCAGAACTGGATTACCAAGGGACTGGACGCCATTATACCAGCGAAGTGGACCAAAGGGCGTAGCACCCCTTCCAATCCCTGGTACAATGAGAACCTCAAAACAATGAGGAAAGTCTGTAAAAAAATGGAGCGACAATGGAGAAAGGAGTACAAGCAGGAGGACAAAGACGCATATTTGACCACTCTCAGAACGTATCACAAGGCAATCCGGGTAGCCCGTGCTGCCTTCTACGCCACTGAGATAAATGCTAGCCCTAACCCCACGAAAACGATCTTCCAAATCGTGCAAAAACTACAAAACGGAAACAAGCCGGCTTCTCACATTACCTCCACGCAACAATGTGAAGACCTAGCTACCTTCTTCACGGATAAAGTGAAAAAAATTTACAACGCCTTCACCCAGGACAGTCCAGAGGACATCAACCCTCCCACTACCATCCTCGGAGACTCTAGTCTTACACGCATACCCGCCATCTCCGGTGAAGAACTCTCTAAACTTTGTAGGAAGGTGAAATCGGGCGCACCCACAGATCCGATGAGGCCTACTCATTTTCTGGAAGCCTTGGAATTCTTCCTTCCACCCTTGACCTCACTCCTTAATCTTTCATTTGCCACGGCTACGGTCCCCACCTGCTGGAAACAGGCCTGGGTAACACCGATCATAAAAAAACCCTCCCTAGACCCCGCTAAACCGGAAAACTACCGGCCCGTTTCTCTGCTCCCATGGGTCGCGAAACTGGCGGAAGCCCACGCTAACAAAATTCTAAGTGAGCACATGGCGAAAAACAACATCCTGGACCCCTCCCAGCACGGGTTCAGGCCGGGCCATAGCACGGAATCCGCGCTCCTAACTTCCACAGAAAGCTTACGGGAAATTATGTACTCCGGCAAAAGTGCCGCGCTGATATTACTCGATCTCAGCGCGGCCTTTGACACGGTCTCCCATGCCATCCTATTGAAACGCCTGGAAAACATAGGTATCGTAGACGCGGCACTCCAATGGTTTAGATCATTCCTAACCAACAGATCGTTTAGGGTATCTGCCCCCCCGTTTATCTCCCAACCTCAAAACATAGGACAAGGAGTTCCACAGGGCTCTGCCCTCAGTCCCTCCTTGTTTAACCTATACATGCAACCCCTGGCGGAGGTTGCCAAGAAATGGGGCCTCACAATGGTGTCGTACGCCGACGACACCCAGTTGGTCATCAGCCTCAACCATGCCCCCTCTCCCGATGCCACTAGATTCAGGGATGGTCTGACCGCCGTTGCTAAATGGATGACGGCTAATTGCCTTCAACTCAACGGCGGCAAAACAGAGGTGCTGATAATGGGGAAAAATAGTAACAACTGGAATGATCTCTGGTGGCCCCAATCACTGGGCCCAGCACCCCCCCCAAAGACTCTAGCTAAAAACCTGGGAGTGTGGCTGGACTCTGCTCTTAGCTTCCAGTCGCACACAAAAAAAGTTGCCGCAACCTGCATTGGCTTACTGAGAAGCCTCACCCCCATCTTAGGCTATTTTGACTCCAAAACTCGACAACTCATCGTACAATCTACCATTCTGTCCAGACTGGACTACGCGAGTGTCTTGTTGTTAGGAGCTAATAAAACTGAAGTTAAGAGACTCCAACGGATACAAAATTCGGCGGCAAGGGCTATAGTAGGTCTCCCTAAAAGATGCTCGGCGAGAGCGACCATTCACAGATTACATTGGTTACCCATGGAAGCCCGCATCCAGTTCAAAGCCCTCATATTCGCCTTTAAAATCATGAAGAACGAAGGCCCGGAGCTACTCCGCTCGCTGTTGACCCCCTACACTCCCAAACGGAACCTCAGGTCCATGGGGCAACACCTAGCAATGGTACCCTACACTAAGTTTTGCCGCATCGGAGGGCGCTCCTTCAAACTACTGGGGGCCAAATTATGGAACTCCCTTCCCCTCAATATTCGATGCATGGACAACATCCTAGCTTTCCGCAGAGCTATTAAAACCTATCTCTTCCCCCCCTGTTAGGTCCCTCCCTTCCCCCTGTTTCAGCTGGTTGTGTTATGGTTCCAGCGCCGGGACGCCCCGTTGCGGGGGCAGCTGTTTGCGCTTTACAAAACTGATAACATAACATAACATAACAGCCAGTTCCAGAACTGAAGGAAACCAAACCTGAGCCGTCCAAAATGGAGTTACTAAAACCATCTGAACCCCTTGTTTCCTCACCTCTAACAGCACTCTTTGAATCATAGAAAAAGGCGAAAAAGCATAAGCCTTCTTCCCTTTCCAACTCTGTTTGAACGCGTCCACAGCCAATGCTCCCGGATCCGGCCTCCAACTGAAATACTCCTTTAACTGATAAGTTAGCCTGGAGGCAAACAGATCTAACTCCAGAGGACCAAACATTAATTGAATCTCCTGAAATATTTCCCTTTTCAACATCCAATCGCTGTAATCTACCAAATTCCTTGAATACCAATCCGCTATTCTGTTTTCCTGACCTGGAAAATACTGAGCCTGTAGGTAAATCTTGTGTTCCATACAAAAATTCCAAATCTCCTGTGAAACCTCCGTCAATTTTTTTGACCGGCTCCCTCCTAGTTTGTTTATATATGTTACCGCAGTAACATTGTCCATCTTCAAGAGAACAGAGTTCCCTTGGAAGATACTCTTGAACTCTGCAGAGCAAATTGCCCTGCCCGCATCTCCAAAAAGTTTATATGCTCCCTCTTCTCCTTTACACTACAAACTCCACCTGTTTCCTGACTCAAACACGCAGCTCCCCAACCAAGATTGCTTGCATCCGTCTCCAAAACAAAATCTGGTCTCATTCCAAATATCGCCCGACCATTCCATGCTGTCAAATTCTCCAACCACCAATTCACTCTATCCTTGCCTCCGACGACAACTGCAAACGATCTCCATACCATAAACCTCTTGCTAAACCAGAGGTCTCTAAACGTTGTAAAGTCCTGTAGTGTTAAGGTCCCGGGAACACAGCCTGAATAGATGATGACAAGAGACCTATGACCCTCGCAATTTCTCTCAAAGACACCACATCCTTTCTTAATAAGGTTTTCACTTCCTTGTGAATTTTCCTTACTTTCTTCTCTGGCAATAATAGGATACAATTCACTGTATCCACTACAATCCCCAAAAACTCTATTGACTGAGATGGGGTCAACACTGATTTTTCCAAATGTATTATTAATCCCAACAATTCTAAAAGTTCTATCACCATCTTCAAATGCATCCTCAATTCTGTCAAGTCCTGATTCATGATCAACAGATCGTCCAAATAAATAATCATCCTGATCCCTCTTTCTCTTAAACTCACTACTGCTCTCATCACCTTTGTAAAACACCAAGGAGCGGACGAGAGACCGAATGGTAAACAAACAAATTGAAAAATTCTCCCTCTCCATCTGAACTGGAGATACTTCTGGCTCCCGATACACATCGGAATTGAAAAATACGCAACCTTTAGATTTAGCTTCACCATCCAATCTAGATCCTGTAACAAATCTCTTAACAGATGGATTCCCTCCATCTTGAAATGCCTGTAAACCACAAAACGATTCAGACTCCTCAAATTGATTTCTGGTCTCCATCCCTTCTCCTTCTTTTCCACCAGAAACAAAGTACTTACAAAACCTATCTCCTTTTCTCCGACTTCCAAAATCGCCCCTTTCAACAAAATATTCTCTATTTCCTCCAAAACTATTCTTTCTTGATTCTCTTTGAAAACCAACTCTCTTGGTTCTTTCATTTGAAATGGAGCAATGTTGAATTCTATCTCGTACCCTGTTACTGCTCTCAGAACCCAAGGGTCCCTCGTAATCTTTCTCCAATTCTTTACAAAACCTTTCAGCCTTCCTCCCACTTTTTCCTGGAAAGAACCAGTGCAAGTCCTCATATTCAAGCTTACCTGCACTTCGACTTGAGAATTGTGCTCTACCTCTTGTTCCCCTTGAACGATAACCTCTTCCCCTTTGAGGAAAAAAGCTGTACTGATTTTGTTGTTGTCCTCTTCCTCCTCTCCAATAGCCATAGTGGGACCTATAATAGCTTCGGCCAAAAGATTGTCCCCTTCTTCCGGTCCTGCCATAAAAACTATTCGAAGTATTTCCACTGAAAACCTTCCTCATGTTCGATTGAACTTTATCCAGAGATGTGAATGTATTTACATATTTTGCTAAATCTTTCACTGCACCATCTCCAAATAATAATCCTTTTGGATTCTCACATGTATCTTTCTTCGCAAAATCGCCTAATTTTGGACTGATTTTGAACAACACAGCGTTCTTTCTTTCTTCAATAACTCCCGCATTTGCGTTGCCAATGAAACAAATTGCCCTCTGGCACCATCCTCTTAATAAACCTATATCTACATCCTTTCCTTTCAAATATGCCTCTTCCACCAAATCAAATATCCTTGCAACTGGTCCCAGAATATCTAGAATTTTATCTTCGCACTGCTTTAAGGCCCTTTCCAACCCCTTTCTTGGATCTCTTCCCATTTTAAACATATAGATTATAGTCTTCGGATCCAAATTTGGTGTTAAGGCATCTCTTTCACCAATTACCGGCCGAGAACACTCAGCTCTCATTATGTTTCTTTCACCTCTCTCTAAACGCCTTCTTATCCAATATTGAATATATTCAGAAACATGTTTCATTGGCCACCATTCTGATCCTCTTGGATGTTTAACATCTTTTGGATCAAACAGTTTTCTCCCAAAAGGATCAACAACCTTTTTATCATCTCTTTTACTCGATGAATCACTACCCAATTCATCTTCCGTGTAATTTAAATCCAAAATATATTCATCTAAATCACTCTTATCTGCAGAATAATCCTGCTCATCTCTTATGTTACCTTGAACATTTCTCTTTTTTGAGCCGCTTTGGACTCCACTTCCACTTGCACTGTCCTCAAGATGCCTTTTCTTTTCTTTTCTGTTATCACTCACATCAACCACAATTCCTTCCTCATCCATTGAAAAATACTCTTCCTCATCATTAATGTGTGTTCTCTTCACACCTGACAAAGCTGAACCAACTGCCTCCTTCACCAACCTCCTTATCTCATCTGTCAACATACCTCCTGTTTCCCCTGAAGATTGCTCTACCGACATTCTCTCCTTAAAACTCACTTCCCTACCAAACTACAGATCAAATATCACAACCTCCGTTTACTCTCCTCACAAAAATCCGTTGCTAGGAAACTCCCTAAAGCTTTCTCTCCCAACCAAACAACCTGCCCAACTTTCCACTGAAAAAATGGCACAAACGCTAACTAATTAATAAACTAGACCACTAACTCTTCACTTTCGCCACATCTTTTCACATCTCTTATCCCTTAATTGGTTCAATTTTCTCTTTCTCTGTTTTTTCTTTTAATTTTTGGCCTTTTATTTCTTTTTTTTTCTCTTAATTCACCCTTTCCAACTCTCATTTACACTTTCCTCCTCGTAATCCGTAAACTTCCGATGCGCGTGCGCTCACGCACTCATGTACGCGCACGCTCACGCGCACCCTCTACTCTTCTTGAAATGGCTGCCACAAGCTAAGGAATCCTCGCTCGTGCTCTACCTCGCTCGTGAAATGCCGCGTATGATTTCAAACGAGAGAAACCTCTCGCGCCAGTAACGGTATTTCTTTCTAAATACCCTTTATTTCTTCATATCGTTTTCCCATAATTTCGCCAAAATTGTTTTCTTTTCACTCTTACTTCAATAAATACTTTAAGCTTCCCTGCCTAGCAAAACTTCCTTCATTACCTTTTTTCCCACATTTCTATTTAAACCTTACTACTACACATTGTTCCTCCCCTTTTGTCCATAAATTGGACATTCTTAATATTCTCTTACAACTTATCTAATTTAAACTTTCTCTTTACATTAAATAACTCGCCAAAAAAAGTATACTTATCTGCTCCAGAAGCAGCAAACAAAAGAGGGAGGAGATGGCGGACGTCAGGATCTTAAGGGATTATGGAGTTCTTTTTTGGAGTTTCAGTGTTTGACTATGTTCTGAGTTCTTTAAAGTGCTGCAGAGGTGGCGAATAAAAGAAGTTATGCATAATGATAGCCTCCTGTCTTGCCATAAACTCAGCCCAGGTGTAGAACATCGCTGGAACCCTCGAGGATCGGAAAGAACCCTGGAGTCCCGGCTGGGGGTTTCTGCTGGAGATGCTCCGCGACGGCCTACCTGAATCGAAGCAGCTACGGCAGCCTACAACGCAACAGCCCTGGTCTCGACAGCAGGAGGGAGAGGGCCAGGCCTCCCTGCACTGGGATACGCTCCATGTGGCTGATGAGGTGAAGTTGATGGGAGCTGAGGTGCCCGTGAGCGGCAGATGTGAAGGCTAGGTGTACGTTGCCCGGACTGGGAACGGTACTCCGCTGGCCTCTGTGAGCAAAGGTTCCCGGTGTGCGACGGAGAGGAGTGGCAGAGATCGCTGACGCGGAATCGTGGACTAGCTCTGCAATTGAGCCCACCTACTGGAAGTAAGGATCGGCGAGTGCTGGGAGTAGAACCAGGAGGAGGGAGCAGCAGGATACTGGGAGCTGGGCTTCTACGGCAGTGCGGGCCCATTGGCTCTGTGCAGTGGCGGCTGGTGACATTCAAAAGTGGTGAGGCGTAAAATGATTGCCGTACTGCCCTATGGCGAGCAAGCATAGCGAGCTAGCCCAAACAACTTAAGGGGGAATCGGTGGTGTAAGCAGTGCTTCAATTGTACTAGTGGTTGGCGATTGTTTCGAGCTAAAAGCTTTTTTTTTTTAATCTGCAGATTATGCCGCTGATGCTGGATTACGGTGCAAATACGCCAAATCCATAATTATTTATGAAGAAAATGTTGCACCCACAAAACCATATAATTCCAATGGTTCTGCCCGCCACTGATGCATAAAAGTGAAAGGCTTGAAATCAGTCGCCCTCCTGTGGCTCTTGTCTGCAATTACCCATTACAGGCAATGTTCGCCAATGGCACAAAGTGCACCTAGAAAACAGGCCCAAATTACCCTTTCCCCTTCACCTACAACCAAACTGCTCTTTTTCCCACAAACTAGACCTTCCCAACATTGCTCCCAAACCCCTAAACCCATTCCCAAAACCCTAGAACACCCCAAATTACCATCCCAAAACCTGCATTACAGCGAGCTCCACGAGGCCTAAAATCGCGTCAAAACGAACTTTGAAACTAGGCCCAAAACACCCCTTCCCCTCCATGGATTTTCTTCAAACCACTTGCAATAAAAACTAGACCTTCCCAACTCTCATCCCAGCTTAGCAAATCCACTCGGAACTACCTGCAACAACCTATGGCAGCAGTTTCCCTTCCTCGACTTTGCCGAAAAACACCCTTCCCATAGATTGATTCCTCCCAAACTTCCTGCACACCCATGAATTCCCCCTCCCTACCACTCACAGCAGCCCCGTTCCTGTCGAGCAACTGGAACCCCCTAAAAACCACTTCTCCACACACCCCAACACCGCCCATTGGATAACATTGCAAACCGGGCCTTCACAAAAAATGCTCTTTTCAGCACTTCCACTGCTTCGATCACCTTCAAACTCACTGGGACACTAGTTCCACCCATTCCCAAAAATCTCAGCAAGAATTCCAAAAATCCATCCACTGGAACGGGGACGAACTTTCACCCAAACACGCCCCCCCGCAAACCCACACAAACACCCGAAAATCAGCCAAATCTGGATCCAATCGAGCCAAACCACCCTCAAACCTTCCCAACACCATTATGCACGAACCTGAATCGGGCCCTGAGCCCTAGACTCCGGGAACCCTACCAAATTTCAACCCTAAGCCCTAGAAAACCAGTCCGAACCCCAACACACAACCCTAAATCCTAAACACCACTCCAAGCCCTACCACCTAACCCTACACACTGCCCCTGGCAGGGGGGGAGAGGTTAGTTAAAAAACAATTTAATAAAAAAAAACGAAAAAATACATAAAAACTTTCTATCCCGCTTCTAGATGGGTCCCGGCTCCCGCTCCCGCCGTCCTGCGTTTTTTCATTGCCTGCAGGCTGCAACTCTCGTCATCAGCAAAGGCAGCCTGAGCCTCCCCCCCCCTCCAGGCTCCACCAATCACAAGTGGTGAGGCGCATTGCCAGGCGCCCCACCCGGGCCATTTTCTCTATGTAGGCTGCATGCAGCAGCCTACATAGAGAAAAGGGAGAGTGGGCGGTCTTGCTCCAGGGCATGGGGGGAGTGGCTTGCCCACTGTTGTGTATAGTGACTGTTTGGTCGGCATGGGGCCGACCAAACAGTCAGTATGCATAACAGTGGGCAAGCCACTCCCCCCATGCCCTGGAGCAGGACCGCCCACCCCCAACCAGGCACTTCTGCTATCTCGCCGTGCGAGAAGGCAGAAACATAAAATGGTAGTTATTACCATTATGTTTCTGTCTTCTCGCACGGCGAGAAAGCAGGGGAGGCGACGCCCCCACGCCCCAATGGGGGAGCCGCCACTGACCCTGTGAAGCATTGTGGATTAAGCGGAACTGACCTCTAACATGTGGACTTCTTCCTGGATCAATAGGAGCCTGGTGAATGGGACAACATCCTCAGGGGTACTCTGAGCTACATAGGGAAGTACCGGGACTCCTTTGAACCTTTTTGGGAAATCGCGCTGGGAATAACGTTCCTCCTTTGCATTGCTGCTGCAACACGACCCTCCAATGGCTGGCCATAAAGAACTGTACAAAGGCCTCTGAGAACAGCCCTGTAAAGGCCAGGGTCCGGGGGAAAACTAAGTGCATAGCTCGCTGGCAGGCCCCGATTGGGCTCTCCCTAGTGTTAAGCAACTGAAGACAGCCTCAGCAAGCCCATTCTTAGGTATGCATGTTGCCAGGGAAGAGGATAAAAGCGAGTTCTACCCACGTCGCAGTTGGCTGACAGCGGTGATTCAAGTCAAGAACGGTGGGTTTGAGCTTGCCCCACCTGAGTCAAGTGGCCCATGAAGAACCTTAGCTCGGCAGCAGGGTGGCATAATTCGGGCACAATCTCAAACCCTTTGGGCCTACACAACCGGGCTGAAGTGATGCCGCAGTGACCAAGATGTCTACTGTCCGAGTGAAAAAAGACCGGTCGGTGAACGAGAAGCTGCTGAAACAACCCACTCAGGGAGCTGCAGTGGACCCCTCCATAGAAGGAGAGGGTTAGCAAGAGGGCCAGGAAGAAGTGGACGCCCCAGCCATGAAGGCTGTCATGATCTCTATATTTACATCTCTGCGTGAAGATCTTCAATAACTAAAGGGGCAGCTCGCAGCCGACCTAAAAGAATTGAGGTGCGACGTTGAAGAGGTAGGCGACCAAGTAGAAACACTGTCAGATCACAAGACATGAATAAATAGAGATGATGCAGCAAGAAATTATTACAACAAACAAATGATGGACAGAATGCTGACAATGCAGACATTCTCCCCCAGTCAAGAGATCTGGGTTAAATCCATCGTTCTTTTGCCCACTACGCCACCCCAGTTTAGACATGGCCATATGCAAATCAGTCTTGACCCTGTGCCTCATGGGAACAGTCCAGCCCGAACTGCCAAGCCATGTCTTCCCTGGACCGGAATCAAGCATCCTAGGACCGGTTTCTGGCTATCAGCCGTCATCAGCCAGGATAGCTTGACTCCAGTGGCGTAGTGAGCACGGGTCCCACGTCTGGGAATACCCATCCCACTTAGGGCGAAAAGCGTTACAACAAACAAATGATGGACGTAATGCTGACAATGCAGACATTCTCCCCCAGTCAAGAGATCTGGGTTAAATCCATCGTTCTTTTGCCCACTACGCCACCCCAGTTTAGACATGGCCATATGCAAATCAGTCTTGACCCTGTGCCTCATGGGAACAGTCCAGCCCGAACTGCCAAGCCATGTCTTCCCTGGACCGGAATCAAGCATCCTAGGACCGGTTTCTGGCTATCAGCCGTCATCAGCCAGGATAGCTTGACTCCAGTGGCGTAGTGAGCACGGGTCCCACGTCTGGGAATACCCATCCCACTTAGGGCGAAAAGCGTTACAACAAACAAATGATGGACGGAATGCTGACAATGCAGACATTCTCCCCCAGTCAAGAGATCTGGGTTAAATCCATCGTTCTTTTGCCCACTACGCCACCCCAGTTTAGACATGGCCATATGCAAATCAGTCTTGACCCTGTGCCTCATGGGAACAGTCCAGCCCGAACTGCCAAGCCATGTCTTCCCTGGACCGGAATCAAGCATCCTAGGACCGGTTTCTGGCTATCAGCCGTCATCAGCCAGGATAGCTTGACTCCAGTGGCGTAGTGAGCACGGGTCCCACGTCTGGGAATACCCATCCCACTTAGGGCGAAAAGCGTTACAACAAACATATGATGGACGGAATGCTGACAATGCAGACATTCTCCCCCAGTCAAGAGATCTGGGTTAAATCCATCGTTCTTTTGCCCACTACGCCACCCCAGTTTAGACATGGCCATATGCAAATTAGTCTTGACCCTGTGCCTCATGGGAACAGTCCAGCCCGAACTGCCAAGCCATGTCTTCCCTGGACCGGAATCAAGCATCCTAGGACCGGTTTCTGGCTATCAGCCGTCATCAGCCAGGATAGCTTGACTCCAGTGGCGTAGTGAGCACGGGTCCCACGTCTGGGAATACCCATCCCACTTAGGGCGAAAAGCGTTACAACAAACAAATGATGGACGGAATGCTGACAATGCAGACATTCTCCCCCAGTCAAGAGATCTGGGTTAAATCCATCGTTCTTTTGCCCACTACGCCACCCCAGTTTAGACATGGCCATATGCAAATCAGTCTTGACCCTGTGCCTCATGGGAACAGTCCAGCCCGAACTGCCAAGCCATGTCTTCCCTGGACCGGAATCAAGCATCCTAGGACCGGTTTCTGGCTATCAGCCGTCATCAGCCAGGATAGCTTGACTCCAGTGGCGTAGTGAGCACGGGTCCCACGTCTGGGAATACCCATCCCACTTAGGGCGAAAAGCGTTACAACAAACAAATGATGGACGGAATGCTGACAATGCAGACATTCTCCCCCAGTCAAGAGATCTGGGTTAAATCCATCGTTCTTTTGCCCACTACGCCACCCCAGTTTAGACATGGCCATATGCAAATCAGTCTTGACCCTGTGCCTCATGGGAACAGTCCAGCCCGAACTGCCAAGCCATGTCTTCCCTGGACCGGAATCAAGCATCCTAGGACCGGTTTCTGGCTATCAGCCGTCATCAGCCAGGATAGCTTGACTCCAGTGGCGTAGTGAGCACGGGTCCCACGTCTGGGAATACCCATCCCACTTAGGGCAAAAAGCGTTACAACAAACAAATGATGGGTGGAATGCTGACAATGCAGACATTCTCCCCCAGTCAAGAGATCTGGGTTAAATCCATCGTTCTTTTGCCCACTACGCCACCCCAGTTTAGACATGGCCATATGCAAATCAGTCTTGACCCTGTGCCTCATGGGAACAGTCCAGCCCGAACTGCCAAGCCATGTCTTCCCTGGACCGGAATCAAGCATCCTAGGACCGGTTTCTGGCTATCAGCCGTCATCAGCCAGGATAGCTTGACTCCAGTGGCGTAGTGAGCACGGGTCCCACGTCTGGGAATACCCATCACACTTAGGGCGAAAAGCGTTACAACAAACAAATGATGGACGGAATGCTGACAATGCAGACATTCTCCCCCAGTCAAGAGATCTGGGTTAAATCCATCGTTCTTTTGCCCACTACGCCACCCCAGTTTAGACATGGCCATATGCAAATCAGTCTTGACCCTGTGCCTCATGGGAACAGTCCAGCCCGAACTGCCAAGCCATGTCTTCCCTGGACCGGAATCAAGCATCCTAGGACCGGTTTCTGGCTATCAGCCGTCATCAGCCACGATAGCTTGACTCCAGTGGCGTAGTGAGCACGGGTCCCACGTCTGGGAATACCCATCCCACTTAGGGCGAAAAGCGTTACAACAAACAAATGATGGACGGAATGCTGACAATGCAGACATTCTCCCCCAGTCAAGAGATCTGGGTTAAATCCATCGTTCTTCTGCCCACTACGCCACCCCAGTTTAGACATGGCCATATGCAAATCAGTCTTGACCCTGTGCCTCATGGGAACAGTCCAGCCCGAACTGCCAAGCCATGTCTTCCCTGGACCGGAATCAAGCATCCTAGGACCGGTTTCTGGCTATCAGCCGTCATCAGCCAGGATAGCTTGACTCCAGTGGCGTAGTGAGCACGGGTCCCACGTCTGGGAATACCCATCCCACTTAGGGCGAAAAGCGTTACAACAAACAAATGATGGACGGAATGCTGACAATGCAGACATTCTCCCCCAGTCAAGAGATCTGGGTTAAATCCATCGTTCTTTTGCCCACTACACCACCCCAGTTTAGACATGGCCATATGCAAATCAGTCTTGACCCTGTGCCTCATGGGAACAGTCCAGCCCGAACTGCCAAGCCATGTCTTCCCTGGACCGGAATCAAGCATCCTAGGACCGGTTTCTGGCTATCAGCCGTCATCAGCCAGGATAGCTTGACTCCAGTGGCGTAGTGAGCACGGGTCCCACGTCTGGGAATACCCATCCCACTTAGGGCGAAAAGCGTTACAACAAACAAATGATGGACGGAATGCTGACAATGCAGACATTCTCCCCCAGTCAAGAGATCTGGGTTAAATCCATCGTTCTTTTGCCCACTACGCCACCCCAGTTTAGACATGGCCATATGCAAATTAGTCTTGACCCTGTGCCTCATGGGAACAGTCCAGCCCGAACTGCCAAGCCATGTCTTCCCTGGACCGGAATCAAGCATCCTAGGACCGGTTTCTGGCTATCAGCCGTCATCAGCCAGGATAGCTTGACTCCAGTGGCGTAGTGAGCACGGGTCCCACGTCTGGGAATACCCATCCCACTTAGGGCGAAAAGCGTTACAACAAACAAATGATGGACGGAATGCTGACAATGCAGACATTCTCCCCCAGTCAAGAGATCTGGGTTAAATCCATCGTTCTTTTGCCCACTACGCCACCCCAGTTTAGACATGGCCATATGCAAATCAGTCTTGACCCTGTGCCTCATGGGAACAGTCCAGCCCGAACTGCCAAGCCATGTCTTCCCTGGACCGGAATCAAGCATCCTAGGACCGGTTTCTGGCTATCAGCCGTCATCAGCCAGGATAGCTTGACTCCAGTGGCGTAGTGAGCACGGGTCCCACGTCTGGGAATACCCATCCCACTTAGGGCGAAAAGCGTTACAACAAACAAATGATGGACGGAATGCTGACAATGCAGACATTCTCCCCCAGTCAAGAGATCTGGGTTAAATCCATCGTTCTTTTGCCCACTACGCCACCCCAGTTTAGACATGGCCATATGCAAATCAGTCTTGACCCTGTGCCTCATGGGAACAGTCCAGCCCGAACTGCCAAGCCATGTCTTCCCTGGACCGGAATCAAGCATCCTAGGACCGGTTTCTGGCTATCAGCCGTCATCAGCCAGGATAGCTTGACTCCAGTGGCGTAGTGAGCACGGGTCCCACGTCTGGGAATACCCATCCCACTTAGGGCGAAAAGCGTTACAACAAACAAATGATGGACGGAATGCTGACAATGCAGACATTCTCCCCCAGTCAAGAGATCTGGGTTAAATCCATCGTTCTTTTGCCCACTACGCCACCCCAGTTTAGACATGGCCATATGCAAATCAGTCTTGACCCTGTGCCTCATGGGAACAGTCCAGCCCGAACTGCCAAGCCATGTCTTCCCTGGACCGGAATCAAGCATCCTAGGACCGGTTTCTGGCTATCAGCCGTCATCAGCCAGGATAGCTTGACTCCAGTGGCGTAGTGAGCACGGGTCCCACGTCTGGGAATACCCATCCCACTTAGGGCGAAAAGCGTTACAACAAACAAATGATGGACGGAATGCTGACAATGCAGACATTCTCCCCCAGTCAAGAGATCTGGGTTAAATCCATCGTTCTTTTGCCCACTACGCCACCCCAGTTTAGACATGGCCATATGCAAATCAGTCTTGACCCTGTGCCTCATGGGAACAGTCCAGCCCGAACTGCCAAGCCATGTCTTCCCTGGACCGGAATCAAGCATCCTAGGACCGGTTTCTGGCTATCAGCCGTCATCAGCCACGATAGCTAGACTCCAGTGGCGTAGTGAGCACGGGTCCCACGTCTGGGAATACCCATCCCACTTAGGGCGAAAAGCGTTACAACAAACAAATGATGGACGGAATGCTGACAATGCAGACATTCTCCCCCAGTCAAGAGATCTGGGTTAAATCCATCGTTCTTCTGCCCACTACGCCACCCCAGTTTAGACATGGCCATATGCAAATCAGTCTTGACCCTGTGCCTCATGGGAACAGTCCAGCCCGAACTGCCAAGCCATGTCTTCCCTGGACCGGAATCAAGCATCCTAGGACCGGTTTCTGGCTATCAGCCGTCATCAGCCAGGATAGCTTGACTCCAGTGGCGTAGTGAGCACGGGTCCCACGTCTGGGAATACCCATCCCACTTAGGGCGAAAAGCGTTACAACAAACAAATGATGGACGGAATGCTGACAATGCAGACATTCTCCCCCAGTCAAGAGATCTGGGTTAAATCCATCGTTCTTTTGCCCACTACACCACCCCAGTTTAGACATGGCCATATGCAAATCAGTCTTGACCCTGTGCCTCATGGGAACAGTCCAGCCCGAACTGCCAAGCCATGTCTTCCCTGGACCGGAATCAAGCATCCTAGGACCGGTTTCTGGCTATCAGCCGTCATCAGCCAGGATAGCTTGACTCCAGTGGCGTAGTGAGCACGGGTCCCACGTCTGGGAATACCCATCCCACTTAGGGCGAAAAGCGTTACAACAAACAAATGATGGACGGAATGCTGACAATGCAGACATTCTCCCCCAGTCAAGAGATCTGGGTTAAATCCATCGTTCTTTTGCCCACTACGCCACCCCAGTTTAGACATGGCCATATGCAAATCAGTCTTGACCCTGTGCCTCATGGGAACAGTCCAGCCCGAACTGCCAAGCCATGTCTTCCCTGGACCGGAATCAAGCATCCTAGGACCGGTTTCTGGCTATCAGCCGTCATCAGCCAGGATAGCTTGACTCCAGTGGCGTAGTGAGCACGGGTCCCACGTCTGGGAATACCCATCCCACTTAGGGCGAAAAGCGTTACAACAAACAAATGATGGACGGAATGCTGACAATGCAGACATTCTCCCCCAGTCAAGAGATCTGGGTTAAATCCATCGTTCTTTTGCCCACTACGCCACCCCAGTTTAGACATGGCCATATGCAAATCAGTCTTGACCCTGTGCCTCATGGGAACAGTCCAGCCCGAACTGCCAAGCCATGTCTTCCCTGGACCGGAATCAAGCATCCTAGGACCGGTTTCTGGCTATCAGCCGTCATCAGCCAGGATAGCTTGACTCCAGTGGCGTAGTGAGCACGGGTCCCACGTCTGGGAATACCCATCCCACTTAGGGCGAAAAGCGTTACAACAAACAAATGATGGACGGAATGCTGACAATGCAGACATTCTCCCCCAGTCAAGAGATCTGGGTTAAATCCATCGTTCTTTTGCCCACTACGCCACCCCAGTTTAGACATGGCCATATGCAAATCAGTCTTGACCCTGTGCCTCATGGGAACAGTCCAGCCCGAACTGCCAAGCCATGTCTTCCCTGGACCGGAATCAAGCATCCTAGGACCGGTTTCTGGCTATCAGCCGTCATCAGCCAGGATAGCTTGACTCCAGTGGCGTAGTGAGCACGGGTCCCACGTCTGGGAATACCCATCCCACCCTAGGGCGAAAAGCGTTACAACAAACAAATGATGGACGGAATGCTGACAATGGAGACATTCTCCCCCAGTCAAGAGATCTGGGTTAAATCCATCGTTCTTCTGCCCACTACGCCACCCCAGTTTAGACATGGCCATATGCAAATCAGTCTTGACCCTGTGCCTCATGGGAACAGTCCAGCCCGAACTGCCAAGCCATGTCTTCCCTGGACCGGAATCAAGCATCCTAGGACCGGTTTCTGGCTATCAGCCGTCATCAGCCAGGATAGCTTGACTCCAGTGGCGTAGTGAGCACGGGTCCCACGTCTGGGAATACCCATCCCAATTAGGGCGAAAAGCGTTACAACAAACAAATGATGGACGGAATGCTGACAATGCAGACATTCTCCCCCAGTCAAGAGATCTGGGTTAAATCCATCGTTCTTTTGCCCACTACACCACCCCAGTTTAGACATGGCCATATGCAAATCAGTCTTGACCCTGTGCCTCATGGGAACAGTCCAGCCCGAACTGCCAAGCCATGTCTTCCCTGGACCGGAATCAAGCATCCTAGGACCGGTTTCTGGCTATCAGCCGTCATCAGCCAGGATAGCTTGACTCCAGTGGCGTAGTGAGCACGGGTCCCACGTCTGGGAATACCCATCCCACTTAGGGCGAAAAGCGTTACAACAAACAAATGATGGACGGAATGCTGACAATGCAGACATTCTCCCCCAGTCAAGAGATCTGGGTTAAATCCATCGTTCTTTTGCCCACTACGCCACCCCAGTTTAGACATGGCCATATGCAAATCAGTCTTGACCCTGTGCCTCATGGGAAAAGTCCAGCCCGAACTGCCAAGCCATGTCTTCCCTGGACCGGAATCAAGCATCCTAGGACCGGTTTCTGGCTATCAGCCGTCATCAGCCAGGATAGCTTGACTCCAGTGGCGTAGTGAGCACGGGTCCCACGTCTGGGAATACCCATCCCACTTAGGGCGAAAAGCGTTACAACAAACAAATGATGGACGGAATGCTGACAATGCAGACATTCTCCCCCAGTCAAGAGATCTGGGTTAAATCCATCGTTCTTTTGCCCACTACGCCACCCCAGTTTAGACATGGCCATATGCAAATCAGTCTTGACCCTGTGCCTCATGGGAACAGTCCAGCCCGAACTGCCAAGCCATGTCTTCCCTGGACCGGAATCAAGCATCCTAGGACCGGTTTCTGGCTATCAGCCGTCATCAGCCAGGATAGCTTGACTCCAGTGGCGTAGTGAGCACGGGTCCCACGTCTGGGAATACCCATCCCACTTAGGGCGAAAAGCGTTACAACAAACAAATGATGGACGGAATGCTGACAATGCAGACATTCTCCCCCAGTCAAGAGATCTGGGTTAAATCCATCGTTCTTTTGCCCACTACGCCACCCCAGTTTAGACATGGCCATATGCAAATCAGTCTTGACCCTGTGCCTCATGGGAACAGTCCAGCCCGAACTGCCAAGCCATGTCTTCCCTGGACCGGAATCAAGCATCCTAGGACCGGTTTCTGGCTATCAGCCGTCATCAGCCAGGATAGCTTGACTCCAGTGGCGTAGTGAGCACGGGTCCCACGTCTGGGAATACCCATCCCACTTAGGGCGAAAAGCGTTACAACAAACAAATGATGGACGGAATGCTGACAATGCAGACATTCTCCCCCAGTCAAGAGATCTGGGTTAAATCCATCGTTCTTTTGTCCACTACGCCACCCCAGTTTAGACATGGCCATATGCAAATCAGTCTTGACCCTGTGCCTCATGGGAACAGTCCAGCCCGAACTGCCAAGCCATGTCTTCCCTGGACCGGAATCAAGCATCCTAGGACCGGTTTCTGGCTATCAGCCGTCATCAGCCAGGATAGCTTGACTCCAGTGGCGTAGTGAGCACGGGTCCCACGTCTGGGAATACCCATCCCACTTAGGGCGAAAAGCGTTACAACAAACAAATGATGGACGGAATGCTGACAATGCAGACATTCTCCCCCAGTCAAGAGATCTGGGTTAAATCCATCGTTCTTTTGCCCACTACGCCACCCCAGTTTAGACATGGCCATATGCAAATCAGTCTTGACCCTGTGCCTCATGGGAACAGTCCAGCCCGAACTGCCAAGCCATGTCTTCCCTGGACCGGAATCAAGCATCCTAGGACCGGTTTCTGGCTATCAGCCGTCATCAGCCAGGATAGCTTGACTCCAGTGGCGTAGTGAGCACGGGTCCCACGTCTGGGAATACCCATCCCACTTAGGGCGAAAAGCGTTACAACAAACAAATGATGGACGGAATGCTGACAATGCAGACATTCTCCCCCAGTCAAGAGATCTGGGTTAAATCCATCGTTCTTTTGCCCACTACGCCACCCCAGTTTAGACATGGCCATATGCAAATCAGTCTTGACCCTGTGCCTCATGGGAATAGTCCAGCCCGAACTGCCAAGCCATGTCTTCCCTGGACCGGAATCAAGCATCCTAGGACCGGTTTCTGGCTATCAGCCGTCATCAGCCACGATAGCTAGACTCCAGTGGCGTAGTGAGCACGGGTCCCACGTCTGGGAATACCCATCCCACTTAGGGCGAAAAGCGTTACAACAAACAAATGATGGACGGAATGCTGACAATGCAGACATTCTCCCCCAGTCAAGAGATCTGGGTTAAATCCATCGTTCTTCTGCCCACTACGCCACCCCAGTTTAGACATGGCCATATGCAAATCAGTCTTGACCCTGTGCCTCATGGGAACAGTCCAGCCCGAACTGCCAAGCCATGTCTTCCCTGGACCGGAATCAAGCATCCTAGGACCGGTTTCTGGCTATCAGCCGTCATCAGCCAGGATAGCTTGACTCCAGTGGCGTAGTGAGCACGGGTCCCACGTCTGGGAATACCCATCCCACTTAGGGCGAAAAGCGTTACAACAAACAAATGATGGACGGAATGCTGACAATGCAGACATTCTCCCCCAGTCAAGAGATCTGGGTTAAATCCATCGTTCTTTTGCCCACTACACCACCCCAGTTTAGACATGGCCATATGCAAATCAGTCTTGACCCTGTGCCTCATGGGAAAAGTCCAGCCCGAACTGCCAAGCCATGTCTTCCCTGGACCGGAATCAAGCATCCTAGGACCGGTTTCTGGCTATCAGCCGTCATCAGCCAGGATAGCTTGACTCCAGTGGCGTAGTGAGCACGGGTCCCACGTCTGGGAATACCCATCCCACTTAGGGCGAAAAGCGTTACAACAAACAAATGATGGACGGAATGCTGACAATGCAGACATTCTCCCCCAGTCAAGAGATCTGGGTTAAATCCATCGTTCTTTTGCCCACTACGCCACCCCAGTTTAGACATGGCCATATGCAAATCAGTCTTGACCCTGTGCCTCATGGGAACAGTCCAGCCCGAACTGCCAAGCCATGTCTTCCCTGGACCGGAATCAAGCATCCTAGGACCGGTTTCTGGCTATCAGCCGTCATCAGCCAGGATAGCTTGACTCCAGTGGCGTAGTGAGCACGGGTCCCACGTCTGGGAATACCCATCCCACTTAGGGCGAAAAGCGTTACAACAAACAAATGATGGACGGAATGCTGACAATGCAGACATTCTCCCCCAGTCAAGAGATCTGGGTTAAATCCATCGTTCTTTTGCCCACTACGCCACCCCAGTTTAGACATGGCCATATGCAAATCAGTCTTGACCCTGTGCCTCATGGGAACAGTCCAGCCCGAACTGCCAAGCCATGTCTTCCCTGGACCGGAATCAAGCATCCTAGGACCGGTTTCTGGCTATCAGCCGTCATCAGCCAGGATAGCTTGACTCCAGTGGCGTAGTGAGCACGGGTCCCACGTCTGGGAATACCCATCCCACTTAGGGCGAAAAGCGTTACAACAAACAAATGATGGACGGAATGCTGACAATGCAGACATTCTCCCCCAGTCAAGAGATCTGGGTTAAATCCATCGTTCTTTTGCCCACTACGCCACCCCAGTTTAGACATGGCCATATGCAAATCAGTCTTGACCCTGTGCCTCATGGGAACAGTCCAGCCCGAACTGCCAAGCCATGTCTTCCCTGGACCGGAATCAAGCATCCTAGGACCGGTTTCTGGCTATCAGCCGTCATCAGCCAGGATAGCTTGACTCCAGTGGCGTAGTGAGCACGGGTCCCACGTCTGGGAATACCCATCCCACCCTAGGGCGAAAAGCGTTACAACAAACAAATGATGGACGGAATGCTGACAATGGAGACATTCTCCCCCAGTCAAGACATCTGGGTTAAATCCATCGTTCTTCTGCCCACTACGCCACCCCAGTTTAGACATGGCCATATGCAAATCAGTCTTGACCCTGTGCCTCATGGGAACAGTCCAGCCCGAACTGCCAAGCCATGTCTTCCCTGGACCGGAATCAAGCATCCTAGGACCGGTTTCTGGCTATCAGCCGTCATCAGCCAGGATAGCTTGACTCCAGTGGCGTAGTGAGCACGGGTCCCACGTCTGGGAATACCCATCCCAATTAGGGCGAAAAGCGTTACAACAAACAAATGATGGACGGAATGCTGACAATGCAGACATTCTCCCCCAGTCAAGAGATCTGGGTTAAATCCATCGTTCTTTTGCCCACTACACCACCCCAGTTTAGACATGGCCATATGCAAATCAGTCTTGACCCTGTGCCTCATGGGAACAGTCCAGCCCGAACTGCCAAGCCATGTCTTCCCTGGACCGGAATCAAGCATCCTAGGACCGGTTTCTGGCTATCAGCCGTCATCAGCCAGGATAGCTTGACTCCAGTGGCGTAGTGAGCACGGGTCCCACGTCTGGGAATACCCATCCCACTTAGGGCGAAAAGCGTTACAACAAACAAATGATGGACGGAATGCTGACAATGCAGACATTCTCCCCCAGTCAAGAGATCTGGGTTAAATCCATCGTTCTTTTGCCCACTACGCCACCCCAGTTTAGACATGGCCATATGCAAATCAGTCTTGACCCTGTGCCTCATGGGAAAAGTCCAGCCCGAACTGCCAAGCCATGTCTTCCCTGGACCGGAATCAAGCATCCTAGGACCGGTTTCTGGCTATCAGCCGTCATCAGCCAGGATAGCTTGACTCCAGTGGCGTAGTGAGCACGGGTCCCACGTCTGGGAATACCCATCCCACTTAGGGCGAAAAGCGTTACAACAAACAAATGATGGACGGAATGCTGACAATGCAGACATTCTCCCCCAGTCAAGAGATCTGGGTTAAATCCATCGTTCTTTTGCCCACTACGCCACCCCAGTTTAGACATGGCCATATGCAAATCAGTCTTGACCCTGTGCCTCATGGGAACAGTCCAGCCCGAACTGCCAAGCCATGTCTTCCCTGGACCGGAATCAAGCATCCTAGGACCGGTTTCTGGCTATCAGCCGTCATCAGCCAGGATAGCTTGACTCCAGTGGCGTAGTGAGCACGGGTCCCACGTCTGGGAATACCCATCCCACTTAGGGCGAAAAGCGTTACAACAAACAAATGATGGACGGAATGCTGACAATGCAGACATTCTCCCCCAGTCAAGAGATCTGGGTTAAATCCATCGTTCTTTTGCCCACTACGCCACCCCAGTTTAGACATGGCCATATGCAAATCAGTCTTGACCCTGTGCCTCATGGGAACAGTCCAGCCCGAACTGCCAAGCCATGTCTTCCCTGGACCGGAATCAAGCATCCTAGGACCGGTTTCTGGCTATCAGCCGTCATCAGCCAGGATAGCTTGACTCCAGTGGCGTAGTGAGCACGGGTCCCACGTCTGGGAATACCCATCCCACTTAGGGCGAAAAGCGTTACAACAAACAAATGATGGACGGAATGCTGACAATGCAGACATTCTCCCCCAGTCAAGAGATCTGGGTTAAATCCATCGTTCTTTTGTCCACTACGCCACCCCAGTTTAGACATGGCCATATGCAAATCAGTCTTGACCCTGTGCCTCATGGGAACAGTCCAGCCCGAACTGCCAAGCCATGTCTTCCCTGGACCGGAATCAAGCATCCTAGGACCGGTTTCTGGCTATCAGCCGTCATCAGCCAGGATAGCTTGACTCCAGTGGCGTAGTGAGCACGGGTCCCACGTCTGGGAATACCCATCCCACTTAGGGCGAAAAGCGTTACAACAAACAAATGATGGACGGAATGCTGACAATGCAGACATTCTCCCCCAGTCAAGAGATCTGGGTTAAATCCATCGTTCTTTTGCCCACTACGCCACCCCAGTTTAGACATGGCCATATGCAAATCAGTCTTGACCCTGTGCCTCATGGGAACAGTCCAGCCCGAACTGCCAAGCCATGTCTTCCCTGGACCGGAATCAAGCATCCTAGGACCGGTTTCTGGCTATCAGCCGTCATCAGCCAGGATAGCTTGACTCCAGTGGCGTAGTGAGCACGGGTCCCACGTCTGGGAATACCCATCCCACTTAGAGCGAAAAGCGTTACAACAAACAAATGATGGACGGAATGCTGACAATGCAGACATTCTCCCCCAGTCAAGAGATCTGGGTTAAATCCATCGTTCTTTTGCCCACTACGCCACCCCAGTTTAGACATGGCCAACAAGAAATTATACATTTAGAGGAACAACACATTGAACTACAAGCACATGGGGAGGACTTGGAAAACCGGTCCTGCCACAATAATGTCCAAATTCGAGGGTTGCAGTTGAACGCAGAGGGCGAGGACATCAGGGCATACGTGCAGGCCCCTTCCAGCATGTGCTGGGTGAAGAATGTACTGCCGATATTCAGATAAACCGAGCGCACCGAGTAGGTGTGCCGTGGACCAGTAGTGCACCCTCCACGGATATCCTGATGTGTGTGTGCATGACTTCTAGATAAAAGAGCAGATCATCAGATGGGCGAGAGACACGCACCCGGTGCAGTTCCAGGGACATTCCCCGAACTTTTTCCAGAACCTCTCTGCAACCACCCTCTACAAAAGAAGAGAATTCCGACCTATCACAGCATATCTCAAAGAAAAGGGAATAGCATACTCCTGGGGCCATCCTTTTTGGATAATCCTCCGCCTCGAAGGCAAAACTCTGCAGCTTCGCTCGGTACAGGAAGCCAAGGAGGCCCTTGGGATTATGACAGCCATGTCTTCAGAATCACACCGTAAGTCGCCTGAACGCCGGAAGAACATGCAGGCCCGATTGCAGAGGTTTGAGAAACCTTCTTCCTCCCACAAACCTGATACAGAAACGATAGCACAAGAAAGAGAAGCAGTAATTCATTCCCTGGCTACCACGCCGGCCCAGACATCCCCCAGCTGACCTGTGATATACTACGCAGAAGAGCTGCTTTCATGGTGGGGCCGGGAGACACTGCCACAGATGCATTTGCCCCTGTTGGAAATCCAACATCTACTAACTGTAAGTCTTGGGCTCTGGACTGTCCGGTCGGCCCTATGGCCTTTGCCCCTTTGGATATTCCTTCCCAGAAGAACTGTTGTCTTAATCGTTTATAATTATGTTCCCTTTTGGAAATTTGTTTGGGATTACTCTGTTGTTTTTTTATTTGGGGTTTAACTATTTGTTATTTCCTGAACCAGTCGCAGCAAAGACAGACACCTGGCATCTCCGACTTAAGACACTAGGCATCACTATTGTACTCTATCCCATTCATGGAGTGCCCTGTCACGCAACGCTAACATTACCTTCGGTAACATGGGTAAAGATCTTAAGATTGTAAGCCTTAATGCACGGGGCCTTACCCACCCAGTAAAACGCACGGCAATTCTCTCCCTGCTGGGAAATTCTGGTGGGGATATCTGTTTGCTACAGGAGACCCACCTCTTGTCCAGCGATATTGCGCGCATGCGCTCACAGTGCTTCCCCTTCCAGTATTGGTCCTCGGGTGCGGGCAAGAAGAATGGCATCGCTATCCTCTTTGGTGTGAAATTTGCAGGCAAATTTTATCTATACCCTTGGAAGTAAAGGGCGGCCTGCTTGCACTTAGAATTCACTTGGGCTCCACACATTTCATGCTTGTCAACATCTACACCCCAAACACACAGCAAGTACCCTTTAAAGTTAGGTATCTCACAGATGCCCTGGCATCCTCTGATGTGGCAGTGCTGGTGGGGGGAAATTTTAATTTAGTAAAGGAAAACACACTAGACCGTTCCTGCCAGAGGACCACGCGAACTGGGGCGTTCTCGCCCAAGAGCAGGCGATGGCTTGAGGAACAGGGCCTGTGAGACATCTGGCACCAACTACACCCGGGGACACTAAGTTAATGCCCAAATACTTATAAGTGCCAACTTCCTCTATTTGTTCACCCTTGGCGAACTACCTGAATTTCTTGCTAATTGCACCACCTTTGTTTTTTTCTTGTTTATCTCCAACCCTTGTTGGTCAAAATAATTTGTCAGATGGTCAATGCAGACACTGTATGTGGTCTTCTGCCAATTTTGGAGGATGGCCATTTATTTTTAACAAATGGATGTGCAGGTCAGCAAGGTACAGATTAAAAAGTCTTGGGGCCAAGACACACCCCTGTTTCAGATAATTGTTTATGTCTATCTTGGATAATACTGTACTGCCATCTCCCAGCTTCACCGTGCCCAGGTTTTACTGTGGCGGGCTACTATGGTGTTGATTAGTTGTTTTGGTACTCCCCATCCTTTCATTTTTCTCCAAAGTCGATCTCGTGGGACTCTGTCGAAGGCAGATTTTAAATCGATGTAACATGCAAATAGACCTGATTTCTTGAATATTGCTTTTTCCGTGAGGATTGCCAATGCTGCCAAGTTCGTACTTGTGCCCATTCCTTGCTGAAACTGGTTTGATATTTGGGAATTATGCCTTTCACCTCCATCCATTCTTGTAATTGTAATAATATACAGCAAGCATAAAGTTTTGCCTCAACGTCCATCAGGGCTATAAGCCTTTAATTACTGGGCTCGTTACGACTTCCATTCTTGTATATGGGGTGAAATAGGCTCCCTCTCCAAGAGTTAGGGATCATATTTTGAGAGTACAGGTGATTGAAGAGCAGTGTGAGATAATATGCACAAAAGTCGGGTTCATGTTTAAAAGTGCATTCGGGAGACCGTTTGACCCTGCTGCTCCCTCAGTTTTCAGGTTTTTTTATTACTCATTTTAATTGTGTGTTATTAGTTAAGGTATTTGAGTCATTATGATTTATTTCCTGTGAATTTTCTTCAAATTGTACTTTATCATGGAGGAGTGAGATTTCTTCAAGCTGTACTTTTTCCTGGAAAAGTGGACTGATTACTATTTTTCTATGCTTTTCCTCCTGCAGAGCTTCCAGCCCAGTTTCCAACCTTGTTGTCTTTTCATTATTTATGTTATTATATACGTTATGAATGTGTTGTACCCATGTTAACTCGCTTATTCCTGCTTTTTGCAGCATTCCTGTTCCCTTTGTTAACTCATTTATTATGCCCCAAAATTCACAACTGTTTGGCAATTTGCTGGCCCAAAGTAATTTCTCCCAGAGGTTTTTCATGTGTTAATTTTTAGCTACCCTACACCTCTCCTTGTATTTCTTCCTCATGTCTGTGATTTGGTTGTTCTTCACAGTTTTTCCCGCTCTTGCTGCGATAGCTGTTTTTCTCGCTTCCCTTGTGATTTCCCTTTTCAGGTCGCGGAGCTGTATATTGTACCATGGTTCCTATGTTCTTCTTTGTATACCTTGACGTCCCTGGAGTACCGGAAATATATTTAATACAATCTTTCCTAATTTCTCCAAAACATCTTCTAACGGTTGAGTACACTGCGACCAACTATAGTTTATGTATTTATTCACAACATCAATTATTTGTGTGATGTTCGTTTCGCGCCATTTTAGTTTCCTCAGATTACATATTACAGACATTTCTGTTAAAGCTGTTTTCTTTTTCTGAAACATCTTTGCGTTGAGTGACAAAACTTGTTGCAGGTGGTCGCTTTCCGGGCAGGATTGTATATGGAACGAATCCACTGTGTGGTAAAATTCTTTGCTGACCATAGTGTAATTAATGATTGATTGTTTTTTCCTGCTCAAAAATGTGATGCCAGCTGGTTGGTCTCCCTTTGTTTTTTTGTTCAGAATGTGTAAACCCAAGGTTTCCAAATCATTTTTCAGATCTTTAACCCCCAACTCCTTTTGACACATTACTGCCTATTATATTGGTGTTGAAGTCGCCTGTGATTATCATCTCACTACTTTGATGGCTGATTTGTAGTACCTTTATCAAGCTTATCAGGCACACCAGTTTATCCTTTTTCCACTTTTTGTTTGGGTGGATGTATATATTTAAAATCAATAGCTGATAGGGCTTAATGTTTGCAAGATTATTACTCTCCAGTTTCACAACTTGAAGCCAATTTTCTCCCGTGTCAAGTTCTTCTATTTGCCAAACAAATTTTTCTGTAACATAAATTGACAGCCCACCCCTTGAGTGCCCATAGTTGCAAATTGTTTCTGCCATGACATGACATGCTACATATCCAATAATAGGTTTTGGTGTCAGGCTCCACGTTTCTTGTTAATCAGATGATGTCGAAACTCTTTAAAAAGGATATCGTCTCTGGATCTTGACCCTTTTCTCTGAATCCATGAATGTTCCATGAGCAAATTCAATTTTTGTCTTCCTTGGGCGTACCTAAATATAACTCTGTAAGCTTTTTTCTTTGGGGACCGTTAAATACATCAGGGTCGTTGTTGGCTCAGGAATTGGGCAACCCATGACCAATCATGAACTTCTTCTAACTGTTGTTTCCATCGTGATGGGCTCTGATTTGATTTTTCCGGCTTCTTGCTTGGTGAGTCTTTGTTTTTAGGAGTGGTGCTTCTAGCCCTCCCCAGGCAAGATGTTGGACGTGACTCGTTTCTGATGTATGTGGAGTCACTGTGTCAGATAAAAGTGGGTATGGATATTTTGGGCTTTTTGGATAGGATAGCGATATACCCCATGCTTCAAAATTTGCTCTTGCTGAGTAGATCAAAGCTGTTATTTCATTTGAGAACCAGGTTGTATGAGTCGCCTCTATTTCTGTTCTTTTTTTCCATTTGCAGAAGTTCTACTGTCAAGAGATCTGCTGAAGTGATATTACGCAGTTTTGGTATCACTTTAAAAACTCTCATTAGGTTTCCCCTGTTTAAAGAGTCCAATCTGCCCTTTGTTGGGTATTCTGGCTCAAAGATCAATTTGTTGGATGTCTCTGCAGGATCCCTTTGTCGAATTCCCATTTGATGTGTACTATTTTGTTCCTTTTGGGGTTCGTAAACCTTATTTCCATTTTGCGCTGCGTTGTCAAAGGCCCTTTCTTGTTTAAATATATTCACTTTTCCATCACTAATTATTACACTTACTGGATTTACTACGTTTTGGCTTGTTACTATCCTTACGGGTTCTTGTAAAATAGGTGTTACTGTTGGTAATTTACAGACCAGTCCCTGTTTGTCAGAGAAGATTTTTATTTGATTTCGATTTTTCTTTTCCATGTTTTCACTTTGATTTCCCAGCAATTTTTCTGATATTGTTGATAGCCTGGTGTCCTGTTTTATTTTTTTCTGGTCTTCTTTCATTTTGATTTGGGAACTTACCACTCTGTATTCATTGGGTTTTCCTTCTCTAATTGGAGATGTAATTTGTAAATTTAGTGAATTTCTATTTTTGCCCTCTTGTCTTTTGGTTGCGTTTTTTTGACCGAACCTTGATGTCGTAATTACAATAGGCTCCTTGTCATTTTTTACTTGTTTGTATCCTTCACTTGGAGGATCTTTGTTTTTTTCTTGTTTGCTTTCCGATGGATTATCTTGAAGGGATATATTGGAACGAACAGGTGGATCCTGCGTTTTTGCAATTACTATGCACTCTTTGTCATATTTTATTTGTTTGGGACCTCCACTTAGGAGTACATTACTATTTTCTTGTACACTTGAAGGTGAATCGCTTTGAAAAGATTTATTAAAACTAACAAATGGATCTTGCAAATGTAACCTAAGTTTGCCAGTTTGCTTACTCACGTTATGGCTGGCCTTTTGAGCTCATTTTTCATTGTCTTTTTGTTAATGCGCCATTTGATAGACTAAGTATAGATGTTGATTGCTGGCGGTTTGTGTTTCCCCTATTCCGTTTATATCATTAATTTCATTGTTTTTGGAACTGCCGTCATGTTGGAAGTTTATCCCATCTTTTGGTTCTGTTGTTACTAAGCATTCCTTATTTTCCTTATTTTCCTTATTTTCCATTGGTTTAACAACATGTAGGATTTCTGTTAATATTTCTGGTAAGGACGCCAATTTATCTATTATCTGGCCACATCCACAATTTAGATTTAGTGGACATCCGCTGCCTGGAACCTTGCTTTTATTTTCCTTTGTAATCAATATTGTTATTGTGTCCAATTTTGTATCAATACCTGCAATGTGTGCAGCGATCAAGCTCATTAAATCTATCTGAACCTCTAGTTTATCAGATTGAAAATGTACTATGTCTATGGCTCGCTGTAAAGTTCTTAGTAGAGTTTCCCTCCATGTTGCTGAGTGGGTGGATTGCGTCCGTGTCCCTGAGATTGATTCGATTTCACTAACTGACGAAATTGTGATTTGGGGTGACCGGGAAGTCTGTCTTCCCAGGGGATTAGTGTTTAGAGTGATGTTTTTCCACTCCTGCTGCTCCATGCTAGCTGGAGTTTTTTTTTGGAGTGGAGGCGATCCCGCCTTCCTCCCTAACTTGCCAATCCGGAGGTAAGCCAAGGGCTAGACTTTTACCTTCATCTTGTATGTAGACATCCTCTTTAATTTGTGTATTCATTTCCAGAGCTTGCACGAGATCTGCGTCGTTTGATATGGAGAAAGAACTGATCCATTCGTCGGTTTGTACTTTATCTTTATCTTGGGCTCTTGTTTCACCTGTAGATCATTTTTTATTTTATTTTTTTCCACATTTCCCTTCTTTATTTTGGTCTAGCAAAGCCTTGGGCAAATGCACCTGCACTTTTATTGTTATCAACCCTCTTTTTATGGGAACTTCTTCTCTGTCCGCCTCACTTTTATTTACTTCTTGGCTTGCCTTTCTTATGTCCTCCTCGCTTTTATTTGCTTCTTGGCTTGCCTTCCTTATGTGAGGGGTACTTTCTCTTAATAAACTTGGTTGTGTTGATTTTATCTTGGAATTTAAGCAACCCGGTGACTGCAGACTTGTTCCTCCAATTTATTTTGGGATGATTGGACTTGGCAAACCTGAAGCCCCATCTAAAGCATAAATTGCAGCCATTGGATCCTTTAAAAAGTGAAATCTCTGTTTGTCGTTTTTATCCCCGTATTGAAAGAATGCATGTTTTGGTGTCTGTACCGAAACCAACCTCTCCTTTTGCAGAATTGAATTCTCTTTCCTTCTCTTTTTGTTTGAGCTGGAGTTTAAATCTGTTGTTAGCACTCCCTTTTTGGATTTTCTCAGCGGTGTCTGGTTGTTAGACCCAACCCCCTGAGAAGTCACTCACCGGACCTTTTTTTTTTTTTAAAGCAAGGCACTCTAGCGAGATTCTGCTGGTCTGTCAGTGGGGCGAACACAGTTGCTGGCTTCTGACTACACCAACCGCAGTCTCGTCAGTTGTGGTGCGGTCCACAGCTGTCCTCTGCAATCCTGCGATCCTTGTTCCTACAACCACTTCCCTTTCGCTGTAACAGTAACAGTATCAGGAACTATAGCCTGTGGCTTTGGCATAGGTTCTTTGCTCCGTGCTCCACTCCGGGACTCTCGACAAACTGTCCCCTAAAAGAGATAAGCACAGGTGCCCCCAGAGAACATCCACCAGCCCCAAGCACCGACAATGTGCCTCATGGGAAATCCCTCTTACCGGGGCCCTTCTGGTGTCAAACTCGGCATGAAGGAAAACTAAAAGCCTCAAAGTACTCACTGGGACTCTGACGGGGGCTCTGACTGGGCTCTGACGGGGCTCTGATGGTCGCAGACACTGGGGGAGCAAGCTGTTGAGCGGCCACACCAGCACGCCGTGAATGGAAGACCACGTCAATCCACCGCTGAAGCCTGCACGTGATCCTCAGTATGCACCCCGCAACCTCACAACCCCACAGCCAAGCGTCTTTCCTCGTCTTGCCGTGTCTTGCCTGCGGCCCTTTGGCCTCCCGGCTTGGTCTCACTCAACCCCTGATTGGGGAGATCAGCGGGGAGCTGGAGTTGGAACAGGGGTCCAAGGACCAAAGGAGCCAACAGGGAGCAAACAGCTTCAGCCGTCCTGCTCGTGGCGTCCAGCGCGTCCTCCTCCTCCTGGTGTCAAAACAAAAATGCGGCAACTGGAACGGGAAGCTTGCACTGGTCTGGCCTTGCTGTCCCTTTGGACAATACAACTGAAACCTATATAAATCTCTACCTTTTTGTTTCTTCTAGGTTACTACTTTCTTTGTTGCTAAAGATTTATATGTATAATCAACACGCTAATGACAATATGCTCCATTTTTCAAAAGGTCTATCTGCCAGAACACGTGGTGAGGGCTCTACCACTAAAGAGACTACAACTTCACTCCAGGAGCAATACTCCAGTGAGGACAACACTTCTGGTGACCATATGAGGAGGACCGTGCGGGTCTATCTGGTGAGCCTGGGCAGATGGCTGCAGTCCACAACGACACCTCGAACCCCAGCTGCAACATCTCAGCCTACAGAAGTCCCCATACACTGTTCACCTAGCACTGTTTCACCTATTGTGTACCACCCAGTCAAGGCCAGTGTTGCGAGAACACCACCAACAGCTGCAGAACAGACAGTACACAGTGGGATAGGGCACCCTGGGCCAAGTGGACAGTCTCGTAGGGGTCGTGGGAGACATTCTGTGGCCCACTGGGGTCACTGACACCCAGGCCACCATCCACCGAGTTGTGGGGGCTATGATGAGTATACATATTTTGTAAGTAGTCAATGTTTAGCTCAAGCTCACAATCATGACTCAACAAAAAAGCATACCAAAGTGTCATCAACTATCAAGTTTATTCCATTGATACAACAATAGCCTGTCAATATATTCAGAAACATGCACAATCAGACATGACAGCAATACTCAGTGCCAATGTTCACATTTCTATTTCCAGACTGTTGCAGGGATTCTGCTTATGCACAGAACAATGCACAGGAAACCAGGACCTCAGTGAATTGTGGTGTACCAAAAACTCACCTCAGAACCCAGAACCTCTTATCCGACCAGCATCAGTGTCCCATTCGTTACCCGAGGTTTATCTCGGCGGTCCCCATGGATAGACAACCCGGAACAAGTGACTTAGGGTATTCTCAGGATTGGTGGGAATCAGAAATACCTGTTCGTAATTATTCTCATATCAGTCCACAACAGAATAAACAGAGACACGGTAAAGTTTAAAGAGTTTATTTATAAACCTCGTGTCCTAAGATGCAGTACTTTGGCTAACATAAGCAGACAAATGATTAAGATCAAAACCATCAGCATAGTTACAATACCATAGAAAATGAAAGGAGTAATCATACTAAAATGACAGTGGATCTCAGCCACCTTCCTTTCGCTAGCAAACTAATATTATTATTATTAGACTAGTAAAAGGTCTCTAGGCTTGAATGGGGAACCCCATACCTTAAAGATCAGCTCAGTGAGATCACATCACAGGATCAGCTAGGCTCTGATCCTGGGAAAGCTCCTCTTCCGAATGTAATGAAAAACATGTAACACTGCAATATTAAAAGCACCCGACTTTCAGGTATTTGCAGCTGCGTGCGTGTTATGGCTAAATAGTGGGCCGATCAATCTGAACCCAACAACATGCACCGTCTAGCGACCCAGACTGTTTCTTTACACGATGTGCAGACCAAGGTCGCTGCTCACTGTTTGGGATGTGAACAACAGACAGTTCTCATGTGAAGCAAAGTCGAGCAAGCATTTTCTCAATTAATAACATGTGACTACAGTGTCGTGTGCAAAAGCAGCAAAAGCGGCAAGGTGGCTTTCTAACATCTAACGCGGTTGTGCTAACTTAGCATTGTACGTATATAGATAGCAATCTTCACTACACCCCCCCTTGATCGGACCACTAACCAGTAGGGGCGCACTTTCAAGAACGCAGAGTTCAAGT
Organism: Triturus cristatus; assembly: GCF_964204655.1. Lineage (NCBI taxonomy): Eukaryota > Metazoa > Chordata > Amphibia > Caudata > Salamandridae > Triturus > Triturus cristatus. The sequence goes on from NC_140590.1 coordinate 216,608,249, forward strand.
TTGATAGAACGGAACCAAGGGCATGAACTATAAGTCCATATAAGGTAAGTGAAAAAGTTCGAAGAGAAAAAACAAAGAAAAAAGAATAACAATGAAAAAAAAAACATTTAAAGGATAAAAAAAAAAACAGCATTGAAGGACGTAGGACGAATTGAAGGTGCAAAAAGTAGGGGTGGGCGGAATTTGCGTAATCGCGTTACGCAAATCTCCGCGAAACGGTAAAAAATCTCCGCGAACACGCAGAAATTCCGCGAACACGCGGAATCGCTTGTTCGCGATACTTTTTTCCTGTTCGTGATCGCTGTTTGCGTGCTCGGGATGAAATATCTCGCGAACACGCATATTGAGAACACCAACAAGCAAAAAATTTCGCGAAGTCGCGGAACGCAGATTTTTATGCGATTTCGCGTTCTCCGTGGAACGCGAAATTACCCAAATTCCGCGAACGGAACGGAATTTACCGCCCAGGCCTAGCAAAAAGTCAATCCATCAATGTATAAGCACAATAAGTTGCAACAGCTTCCAAGAGGAAATCATTGGAACGTTCCGCAAAATTATCTGCCATCCAGTTCAGCACAGGGAAGAAACACACATGCTCCTCATCAACCGGAGCCTCCAGTACCATTCGAGGACAACTATCGTGCTCTTCAAGATAACTTCTCGCTAAGAATTCATTTGCAGCCGTTCCAATGTCCCAATTCCCAAGGACTCCACGTGCTGCTCCACAGGCCATAATCCTGACGCCAGAACAGTCCAACTCATGAGCCACTAAGGGGCTCATTAGCCGATCATAATCCGGGGCAGGAGACACCGAGTTCGACAGACACAAATCCAGAGCCCATTGGAATGGACAATCTAGGCAATGAAAGACAGGCTGTATACAAGTAAAGTAGGGAAACCGAAAGGACAATCCATAGGCTATGCCTAAGGTCGCCTGTGGTAAAGTGCCATAGTATTCAAGCATCCGGTTACGAAGGTGTAACAGCCGGGACCTGCTGGCGTGAGACGCAAGTTGTGCATCCATAGCGTAGTGCGCAGATCAACAAAAGTACCCCAGCTACGAGGGCGAGAAGCAAAGGGAGACCTCTGAAGACGCTGGCAAAAATAGAATGAAAAAATGCTGAGATCACACCAAAAATAGTTTGAAAGGAGGTCACGAGGCCGGAGCCCACAATTTAAAAAAAATGAGCCAGGCCACTTGTTGACGAGGCATTAAAGATAGTCTGAATCAGGGTCCCAAAATGAAGTGGGAGATCAGTATTCAAAAGCGCTTGCACCTCAGTGCGCGTGTTTGCTACGTGAAGGACAAATGTTTCCCGGGATGAAGTCAACGCAACTTCTTTTTGAGACAATAGAGCCCTTATTCTGCTCATCTTATTGAACTCTGCTTTCAAGGTTGGAATGGAAGGCCAGATGGATACATCGAGCCGTCCATGCGGGGGTGGGAAAAGGACGTTATTACAGCAAACCACTCTCTGCGATACAGTCACTATGTAGGGAATTCCCACTAACATCCCACAGCAAGTTTCATTATTTAATAGCAAATAACTACCGTTAGCAAGCAGCGTAAAAGACGGTGTTATAACTGGCACAGGGATCCCTTTCAGGACGCAAGCTAAATTAGGAGCGTGCACATTACATGCACCATGCAATTGAATGTGCCTACACACAACAGAGTGATCCGGAGTGGTAGTGCACTCTTCACCTTTTAAGTATACCTCTTTTCCGTCTCTCACACATCTATACGTGAATGGGAGTGACCAAACTTCGTGCAGGAAGGCAGAACCAAGTTTTTCATATCTGCCAAGGGCATAATGTTTCATGCACGAACTGAACTTAAACAGAGGGAACGGTAATGTGATCAACCCGTGTATAAGCCACACAGCGGAATTTAATTCAGAAATAGAGAAAGGTAAAGGTTTTAACTTTTCAATGTGTAGCAACAAATAAGTTGCATCTTTCATGGACATGGACATGGAACTGTTGTTTTGCGGTCAAATTAAAAGGAAGGAACAACGATGAAGTATTCATGTAATCCCAAGGGACTTTCCCAGCCTTTAACGTCTGCAATGTCCATGCAAACTGCATAATAGAACGCAATTGATTCTGGCCATGATACAAAACAGACAAATCATCCTGCACAATGTCTACCACAGATGAAACAATATTATCTAAGGTATAAATTCTGGAAGACAGGGTGTTAATGCTATAATCTATGACAGCCAATACCTTTTCCATATTGGCTTGATCAATAGCACGTAATCTGGATGCAGCCTCAATCTGTGACAACTTCCAAACCTCGTTATAAACAGCATATACCCATCTTTTGGATCTGCCTACTGCAGGACCCTTAACAAAATCATTCAAATCTATTTTGTTATTTAATCATGCTAAATGAAGTTTAACAGATCCTAAGGTGGAATGCTGCAGCCAAGATTGGCATAACTTCCCTACTGAGTAGGTAGTTACAGTGTGAGAAGACTCAAAACGGGGGTCTACACGAACCTGAGTATACCCCGGTGCCAAATCCAGAAACCGATGTTGACAGGAATCCGAACTTGTTTGCCACACCAACCACCCTTCCAGATTTAATTCAGAAATATTGAAGGATGTGTTGAAAATGTATGACTGCAACGTAGCTAGGGACAGATCCGTATGATTATCCCAATTAGGATAGGCACCCAGACCCGGAGTGGAGGGAGAATTTAATTTTTTAGAAGTAGCCAATCCAAAACAGGTGGTCTGAAAAATGGACGAATTTAAAAATAACATGTGATTCGGGATAAGACATGCACGATGCAAAGCTTCTGTTCCCTGTACCTGCCACGGTTTAGAACCCCAAACCAATTTAATATCGATAGTAGCTTTCCACAGATCATATCCTCCAATTGCCAACTCGTCCATAAAGGACTTGGAATACAACAATTTGGTGTGTCAGTCTAACTTTAGAAGCCGACTCAGGCGCAACCTTAAAATAAAAGGAGGCCGGATTTGACACACTGAAATCAGAAAAATAAGTGAACTTGTTCATTAATGTGGCGGAGCTGCCCAGCCTAGGGGCGGGACAGTGTTCCCATTGTGTAAAATTTACAAAATTTCTAAACGTATTTGCTTTGTGTAGGAAATGCGTGCCATAATGTTGATAACAGAATTGCTCATCATAATTAGCAGTATCTAAATACAAATCCTCAGCATCAAATGCAGCATAATATTTCAAATCAGAAAACAGTGCTTCTATGGCCTGAACATCCCAGTCATCCGACTGGATGTTCTGCTTAACGACATCACCCATAGAAACACGAAATACATTTGGCACATTGATTACTTCAGTGGGGCCATGAATTTGGAATTTTACAGCATCCCAAGCTATTCCATCACGTACAGGCCAGGCAGTAATGTTCACAAAAGTCTGGCCCCTTTTCATGATATGTGATGAGGAGTGGGGGGGCCAAAGTTCCATCAATTAGTCGAATTGTAGAACGTTCTTTCAGGTAGTGTCCATTGATAAGTCTAAAAAACACTACCACAAAGCCAATGGACATAAACAAAAAAATACTTATGAGCAACAGCCAAATGTAAGTCCACGGGGGAATTAAAAAATGTCTTTTGAACCAGGCCACAAAAATCGAAACCTTGGACGGGGCAATCGAAGCCATTGAATCATTGTCAAAAGAGTAACGTGACTGGGCAATTGTGGTGGATTGTAAAACAGGCAATGGAACATCTGCAGGATAAGCATACTCAACATCTTCAGGTAGACCACCAGGTGTCGGTGGCAATAAAGGACCAGTAACTGTATGCATCTCGATGGCAACATCAGGCAAGGTGTCAGAAGCCGGGGCCACAACAGAATTTCTCCGCATCGAAGGGCAAGAAACTGCCGGTGTCATACTAAGAAGAATCGGCCACTCGCTGTAGCTTGACATTGTCAATGGAGATGTACCTGTTATCCTTGCGACCAGGAAGTGAAGGTAAAATGACTGTTCTTGTACCCTGCACTCCAAGCACTGGAACTGGTGCACGATAAGAGGGGCCAAACTCCTTCTTGTTCTCCACCTTCTCACGGACCAGATCACCAACTCGAGGTAGCCAGCTGACTACCGGAATCTGAAGCGCAGCATCAGATGAGGAGGGTACGTGTTCCTTCGCTAGACTGTCTCTGGCTTCTTGAAGATTCTGCAATACAGCACAGTGATCATCTACGTCAAAGGGTGCGGCTGACGCCGCCATGTCTAGACCATCAAGGTCCGGGACAAACATTCGTATACCAAAGAGCATCATGTATGGGGTCCGCATACCCAGAGACCTTCTAGGGAGATTATTAAGTGCACGTTGCACATCATATAAGTGGGCTAGCCAGTTCCGGCCAGTACTTAAAACCCTGGCCATCAAAGATTGCTTTAACTAACGGTTCATTCGCTCCACTACACTATTACCCTCAGGTCGGTATGGAGACGAAAATTTGACTTGGACCCCCAAATTTCTCATGGCTTCTTTGTACGCCTTAGAGGCGAACGCAGGGCCCTGATCAGAATGAAAGGTACAACATGCAAAAGTGTGCACGAATCCACTGCAACCAAGATGTATTTGTACGCAGTATCAGAGGTAAATGGACCACAATGATCCAAATAAACACAACCCAGTGGTTTATTGGATATGTACAACTGAGTTTGTGGTGGATGCGTCGCAGTTGAAGGTTTTATCTGCTGGCAAATGTCACAGTTAAGAACATAAGCACGGGCTTGTTTATATAAACGGCACCACCAGTAACGTTGTTGCAACAGAGATACAGTAGCTGCAACGCCGGCATGCGCGGACGCCATGCCCTCGTGAGCTGCTAGTATCAAAGATGGTCTGCAGTCCGCGTTGGGAATCAATCTGTCACCAACGTCATTAATCCTCACTAAAGGGACGTTATCAGGACTTAAGCGATAATGGTAACGAGAAGGGAAACCTCTAGGAAATTTTGTTCCCTTCTCTGTAGCAGCAATAGCTGCCAAGATGTCATCATCGATCTTTCTTTTGGATCTTGTAACTGCTGCTACTAAGTATGTCGCCACTGCTGTTTTTGATGCCTTGTCAGCCAAGCTGTTGCCGACAGCATGGACACCAACTCGTTGGTGACCAAGAGTGTGAATAACATTCATGTGAGGCAGATGTTCTTTAAGTTCTGCCACTCGAACCCAAAGCGTTTTATGCTTAATCGTGCTACCTTTGGAATCACGGTAGTCATTCTGAGACCAAAAATGTAGATTGTTGTTGTAAGATTGGACACAATAAAATGAGTCACTCACTATAAGGGTAGTGACTCAGGGATCAGCAAACTCCAGCGCTAGCACAAGAGCACGAAGCTCCGCCAACTGCGCGGTACAATCACCCAATGACTGCGTATACACGACATCGGATTGGAAATCATCATTTACGAAAGTACCGACCACAATTGTGCAGGCCGCTGAATAGGCTTGCTTTGATCTAGTTGCCGGTTGCGCAGAACCGTCAGTGTAAATGACACAATGGTAATCCTCGAGCGGGCGCAAAGACAGAGGAGCTGGATGAAGGAATTCATACTGCAAAAACTCCACGTCAAAGATATATGTGACGTCCGGCGATGTCAAGGAAGTGGCCCATTGTATCCACCTTGGATGCAAAGCCTTAGAAATTGGTACACTTGTTTTTGTCACCGCCTCAAGGGCAGGATATGGTGTTACCACCAACATGCGTTTACCTTTTGATAGCGCTCATTCTTTCAGAATCGCCATCTGCACTGCCGTCAGAACTTTCTAGACAGCGGAAAATCGCAGTTCAGCCGAAGTGTACAAGTGTGATTTGTAGGCAATGGGGATGGTTTCGCCCCCATTGAACGTTAAGTATGTGAAACCCACTGCGCCTGGCACAATTCTTATGACCAGGTTGGCGTGGTTATCACGCGTCAGTAAGTTTTTTGAGGCAGGAAGATCAGCTTGCAATGATTGCAATATAGCTGAATGCTCTGGCAGCCAACATGATTTGGAAAAAGTAGGTTGTATCAAGGCATAAAGCGGCTTGATACGCTGGGCATAATCTGGAATGTAAGTTCGACCGAAATTCAGAAAACCCAGCAGAGATTGTAATTTCTTCAGTGTCGTGGGAGCACGTAGGCATGCGCATTTCTCTAGGAAGTGCGGAGCCAATCCTCGACCTTCATTGTTGAGTTCGTACCCCAAGAACATCACTGTATATTCCGCAATGTGAGACTTCGCAAAGTTGAATTTGTAACCGAAGTCTGCAAACAAAACAATAATGCGATCAATGCGACGGAGATGCGGTTCCAACTCGTCGTCTGTGAGATAAATATCATCCACATCAGGGTCTATGCTCTCTAACAGAGAGACAACGCGAGCGGCGAAGACACCCAGGCTGTTTTTATAGCCCATCGGTAATCTTTTGAAGTGTTTTTGTTTGCCACCCGAGGTAAATGCCGTCCACTCACTACTAAGAGAGGACAGGTTATGGCCGTAAGACCCATTGGAAATGTCAAGTGTGGTTTCAAACCGTTTTCTCACTAGACTATCGACGAGAGCCGAACTGTGGGTATTTTGTCCTGCGCATGTCCGGCAATGAGAGTTTAAATGCCGGTAATCCAAAACCAGGCGGTACGACCCGCCAGGCTTCGTCACAGTGAACAAAGGATTATTCATTGGTGACACACATGTTTCAATTACTCCTTGATATTCCAATTGTTCAAGGATAGACGCAACGTGAGGTCTTGCTTTGCGATGCATGGGGTATTGGGGTTGTGGCTGGGGTGTGGACCGCAACGGAATCTCATGGCTGGAAGATAATTTATCCCAGCCAACCTGATTACGATACAACGCAGGTGCAAGCACCTGAGCCCACTCCTCGGCGTACTTTTTAGCTTGGCCCTTTGGCACTGTGAGCGCAAAGGACGGGAGGATCATCTCCTCCCCTCTAGGAGCATCTAAAACAAAAGCCAGGGGCCAATCTGCCTCCGCCAATAGAATATCATAGGAAGTGGTCAGATTATCCCAAAAAAAACCTTGAATTGTACGTTGTATGTCACCTTCAATTAAGAGAACTATATTATACAGTCTATCAGGGGGAGCCACGCGATTGTCAGCAGTTTCAATATTCACAAAGGTGTCAGTTGCTGTCGCCACCAGATATGGACGCAGTGCTCGTCGCACTACTGTAACTTCCGCCACGCTGTCGAGCAGCGTTAGTGCCCATGTCAGGTTCTGAAGCTGCGTCCGCACTATCTGTGGCATAGCTCGCTGTCAGTGCAGCAACTTTCTTCTTCTGAAACGGGGATCTTTGTCGTGCAGTCTGTCGGGGTTGCTCACGGCCTTGGGCACCCCTTTCTTTCCCACGGTCTCCGCCACCGGATTGTGAAGCCGATGTTTCCTGTGAAGAATGAGGAGAGTGTTGTTCAGAAACCTGAAATCTATCAGGTGACTTAATACGTGATCGATCGCGCAGATCATATGTGCGTTCGCTGGACGACTACATGGGCGAGACCCCTGTTTTTGTTGCGCGCCAACTTTGTTTAGGAAAATTGTGGCGTTCGTCTTTAGTAGACAAGCTCACCTTAGTTTGCTGTACTATATCAGGAATGATTACAGTAGGTTTTACACCCAAAGGGCTTGTCGAGTTCATCCACGCGGTCCATCATGTTAGCAACTTGGAACTGCAGGGCATCTCCTTTGAGGTTGCCCATCACCATGGAACATACCACATCGAAGCTGTCGACAAGCCTCATTCCCAATTCAATAGCAGCCTCCGCACCGTGATTCTCTTGAACCTTTTTGATGACGGAGGGTAGTACAGACATAGACGGAGTGCCATAGCACTTCGAGTAGGTCGCGGCAAAGACCTTGCCCCAGTTAGTGCAATCAGCCATATCTGGGACTAAGTCTTTCAGCAAACTAATGGTGAGTATCCTGTGTTTCTCCACAGGAGTGGTATGCAGAAAAACCGCCTCCAGTTGGTCAAATTTCTCAGCAAGCCAGTAAGGAAATTCATCCTTTTTTTGGGGGCGCTTGCCGACTACCGAATTAACCATACCAGGACTAATAACCACCGCGTGGTGGTCCGTTGGTTGTCCCGCAACAGCAGGTGCCCCCACCTGCATGTTGCCCCCACCTGCACGGCGTAGAGCTGCAAGACTATGCGCGGCTATCTCAACCGCCATTAGGACACACTAAAGAGTATCAATGATATCAACAGTAGCACTGGGGTTCAGTAAAAATAACCTTGTTAATGATCAAGCTTGAAGGAACCTATTAGTTGAAACACAGGTAGGTTAAACCGTCACTCCCGTCAACCGGAAACTAGAGTGAGGGTGTTGTGGACTAATATAAGCACTACTAAGGCGTTTCAAATCAATAGACCAGACGTTAGGTGCGCCATGTTGCAGGGATTTTGCTTATGCACAGCCCTATGCACAGGAAACCAGGACCTAAGTGAATTGTGGTGTACCAAAAACTCACCTCAGAACCCAGAACCCCTTATCCGACCAGCATCAGTATCCCATTCGTTATCCGAGGTTTATCTCGGCGGTCCCAATGGATAGACAGCCCAGAACAAGCGACTTAGGGTATTCTCAGGAATGGTGGGAATCAGAAATACCTGTTCGTAATTATTCTCATATCAGTCCACCACAGAATAAACAGAGACACGGTAAAGTTTAAAGAGTTTATTTATAAACCTTGTGTCCTAAGATGCAGTACTTTGGCTAACATAAGCAGACAAATGATTAAGATCAAAACCATCAGCATAGTTAGAATACCATAGAAAATGAAAGGAGTAATCATACTAAAATGACAGTGGATCTCAGCCACCTTCCTTTCGCTAGCAAACTAATATTATTATTATTAGTCTAGTAAAAGGTCTCTAGGCTTGAATGGGGAACCCCATACCGTAAAGATCAGCTCAGTGAGATCACATCACAGGATCAGCTAGGCTCTGGTCCTGGGAAAGATCTTCTTCCGAATGTAATGAAAAACATGTAACACTGCAATATTAAAAGCACCCGACTTTCAGGTATTTGCAGCTGCGTGCGTGTTATGGCTAAATAGTGGGCCGATCAACCTGAACCCAACAACATGCACCGTCTAGTGATCCAGACTGTTTCTTTACACAATGTGCAGACCTAGGGCGCTGCTCACTGTTTGGGATGTGAACAACAGACAGTTCTCATGTGAAGCAAAGTCGAGCAAGCATTTTCTCGATTAATAACATGTGACTACAGTGTCGTGTGCAAAAGCATCAAAAGCGGCAAGATGGCTTTCTAACATCTAACGCGGTTGTGCTAACTTAGCATTGTACGTATATAGATAGCAATCTTCACTACAAGACCTTGCCAACATGGAAGATGGGGATGTATCAGAAACATTCAGATTAAATAGGCACATTTTCATGGATTGATGACGTCAGCTGGAGCCTGATCTACTGGCTCACATAAGCATTCTCACATCAATAACACCAATACCCTATAACATGGCAGTACAACATTTTGTGACCACAGGATCATTCCAATACACAGTTCCAGTATAATGTGTAATGTCACAACCAACGTTCAAGTCTTTTCTGCCAATGTAACACCTAAATCACAGCCTTTGGCTTCTGGAGTTCCGCAAGGTTCTAGTCTGACCGTGCTGTGTTTTAACATCTATGTCAGCGCTTTGGCGGACTCAATAGAGAGCTGTGGACTTACCCTTTTTTCATATGCAGATGATACTCAGGTCATCTTCTCTCTTTCATGGGCACAGTGCCATGGCCCATCCTTGTTGCACCTGGGCATGACGAAAATGTTACAAAAAAACAAGAGGGGACCGGGAGCCAAAAAGGTCCAGCACATGCACCCCAAGGTACAAACTGTGAAAACAAGAGATTTGCTGTTCCTATGGAGGGTGAGGAGATGTGGTCCTAACCAAGGGGGCATACGCAGGGAATGTGTACCTGTTAGTATGTAAACATTTTCCTATTGTTTCATCTGCAATACTGTTTCATACCTGATTGAAGTGTCATGAAAGGTGGATGTCTGATTCCTTCGAAAATATGTCTTTGTAGGTCAATCTGTATTTTCACAGATAACTGTGATAGGTATACAGTTGTTTTGATAGCACAGACAGGACTGGGTACACAACTGTCTGTTAGACTTACAGTGATTTATCAATATCAAAAGTTCCATGTCATTTAGACGGGAATATTCACTAATGTGAACTTGACATCTTAAAATTTCCTGAATCATTACCTGAGATGTAGCAAGGAGTGAGTGACATGTGGAAATGTAGGAATCACATGTGTGTGTTCACACTTAGTACTTTAAATGGCAAGTGGTGTTAGAGAAAAAAATGGCCCAGAGGGGTGCCATTTCATTAGGACAGAAGTTAAAACCACCTTTTTTGTCATAGATCTTCATTGAGACACAACAACCTTCAAAGGTCTATTGGTTTTTAGGAATGCCATGCAAGAATAGTGTTTTGACCAGGACTGAGGTGTATTGGGAAGGTTTCTAATGCGATGTTTGAAATTATGATGTAGGAACGTTACAACAAATCTCCCTATACTTTGTCCCTGAATGTCTCCAGACTAGTTGGCTATGTTAAATGTGATACTTAGCAAAGCTACTTCAGTACAGCTTTCATGGGACTATTTTGAAAATAGACATATAAGAAAGTGTCAACTAAAAAGTGACAGTATTCTGAAATGCCCATTTGCAAGTGACCTGGTTTCTGTTCCTGGACATATTGGAGCAACATAGCGTTAATATTTGACTCTAATTTCATCATGATGTAGCTTTAGAGAAATTATACATTGCAGATTTGAGGACCTTGTGTCGACACTGTGCACATGTATGTTTTGTAGACATGGAGTGCCCGATTCACAAATGTAAACCAAAATTCTAAGTTTACTGCTTTTAGTATTTACAAAGGTTAGTTTTGAGTAGTATCATTGCGTCCGCACCCGGGCGGAATATCCGCACATTAATGGCGGAATCTCCCCTCCCTAGTGCAGAGATTCTACTACTCACCTGGAGTGGAATCACCACCCCTAGTGAGGAGACTCCACTCCGGGTGTGGAGTGGAATCTCCGCACTCAAGGCGGAACCACGGATGCAAAGATGCTACTCGTAACTTACCTTTGTGAATATCAAATGTATTTGATACTTTTAGTCTAAGTTTATATTTGTGAATACTGAAAGTCGCAAATGTAGACTTTTGGTCTAAATTTACCTTTGTGAATCGGGTCTCCTATTTGGTGACATTAGTTTACTATGGTACTGTACAAGGGCCAAAGTTTGCAAGGTGTTAAACTGTTCTAGTAGATACATAAGGATGGAGTTGAGGCAAGTTCATTCATGATATTGGAGCTATCTGGGATTATAACATCACTGTGAGCAAATGTTTACAGAATATGTAGCATGCATATACTCCTGCTAATGATGATGCCAAATTCGAGAACCTTGAAGCAGATGTAATATGCAAACTTTGCAAATGTTTTGTGTTCAAAGGTGTTGAGATTTATTAATACAATAGCAATGTATGTCCAGCTGTATGCGTGCATAGCAGTGGCAGTACGAATAAATGAAATATGGATGTGCGCTTTAATCTTTGCACACCCAATGATGTAATTACCAGTAAATGCCATGCCAATTTAAACTGTAATCCATGCATGCACAGTGATGTCAATAGCAGTAAATCCAATGTCGTTGTACACAGTAACTTATGCCAGCATATTGACGTCAATCTCAGTGAATGCAATGTTGATGCACGATGCAACATCTGTATGTGTAATAATGAGGATATCGGTAAATATGATATCACAGCCATGTTACATGTGCTCACACTCACAAACTCGTATAATTGCTGCCGGATATATCCGAGATGACCTCTACATCAACTCAAAGTCCAAGATACGTGGTCAGTAGGGGTGGGCGGAATTTGCGAAATTAAATATCGCAAATTATCGCGAAAATGTTTAAAATTATCGCAAACAAGCGGAAATATCGCGAAGATGCGGAAGTTTTTTTCCGGCATGTTCGCGAGATTTTCTGCATGGTTGCAGGTCGCCAACTTACCCATGTGGTTGCTTGTGGGCGCGGCCATCTTGTTTTGAGTTGTCTCGCGGTGCATGATCGCGAGAAGAAAGACGTGATCGCGCGACGCATGACGTCACTGCGGTGGCGAACTGTCGCGAGACAGCGCAAATGGCTAAAAACAATACAACATCTCATGGAGAACGCGACCGGATCAAGAAAACTTGTCGGCGAACGCAGGGATTCAGGTAAGGCGATCGCGCGCGCGAGAGAATGTATTATTTTACAGCGCGAGCAAGAAACAAATTACCGCCAAGCTGCGGAAACCGGAATTTTTGACATTTTCGCGCTCTCCGCAGAACGCGAAAATGTCAAATTATCGCAATTTCCGCGAACGGAACGAAATTTTCGCCCAGGCCTAGTGGTCAGGCAGGTCCTGTAACCCCACCCAAGCCTACTGATTGACAGGAAAAACCCTGATTGATCCCATTGCAGGTAGTCACACCACAAACAGGCATCAGGAGATTGACCTCAATAAAAAACGTTTGGCCAAAAGCAAGCATTCCCAAAATACCACAAAATTAGATGCCACGTGTAGTTAGGAACACTCAGACGTTGCGAGTGAGAGTTTGAGCAGCGCGAGGAGGTGGAGGACGCCGCGCCGTTTCTCTCTTCTTTACCTTGCTTTGACCTGTCTTTCACCTGTCCTCTACCCGTCCTCTACCCCGCTGAGCTCCCGCCGAGCCCCTAAAGGAATTGCTGTGCTCGGCCGAGGCTGAGGTTGAGGCTTTCGCTCGCTCGCCTTGGCCCCCGCGACCTCGCAGCATCACACGGGCATCTTCACAGGCTCTGCAACCTGCCTTGGGTCAGCTGGGGGCTGTGCCGCGGTGCGGAAATGCGACAGGTGCCAGGAGCTGAGGAGCCGGGAGCTGTATGTACAAGAACGGAATCTCACCTTGTCCAGAGCACAGCTCCTGTTCCGGTTCCAGTTCGCAGAGAGAGTGAGCTGACCATAGAGATCGCTGCAGCATTGGTGCGCTGATTTGCCCGCCCGCCCGCCTGAACAGCTAGAACAGCCTTTACCGGCCCTTTGACTGCAGCTAGGAGACAGGAGCGGCAAAGAGCGACTAAAGGGCAGCGGAGGCAGTCAGCAATTTGTACCATTACTTGGCCCACCCTTTTATGCGGATTTCGCGGGCTCTGCAGCCCTGCCAAGGCACAGTAGCCGGTGAGTCATGTGACTGTTGTTTCCCGCCCCTCCACCTCCATTTTCATAGCGTATAGCGCCCCTCATCGCCTTTCAGCGGTCAGGTGAACCCCAGCCATAGAGTTGCAAGGGGTGACCAGGTAAGTCTGGTGGTGGTGAGGGGGTCCTACAAAGAGAAAGCAGAGAGGAAGCAGAGAGGAAGCATCGTAAGCACCCCAAGCAACAAACACCAAACAACTCAATTTAATCATAAATTACTCAGCAAAATAAAACTATCAAACAACAAACAAAAAATCCCTAATAAATCATACTTACAGAACAATATAAGGAGCAATGAGATCTGGCAGAGTTAGGTCGCCCTTACTCAAACCAAAAACCAACTCCAAGTTACGGAAAAAGAAACTTGAACCCATAATGCCGTCACATTTAACCGATTCTCAGGAAGAAATCCCCAATGCACACGGTACACACAAGGAAGGACCCATTATGGCAACTTCAACCTCAAACTCAATTGTAACTGCAAATGTAACCGCAAACGAAAAAAAAAAGGATAACGCATCTGCAAAACCAATGGCAAATGCTTTCACACCGGACCAGAGCACTCCCCCCAAATCCAACTATGGAAGGGCAACTGGCAAGCAAAGCCCTTGGCTTCGAGACAGCCGCCGCTATGTCCTTTGTTAACCTCGGTGTCAATACACAGTTATTGCCCCCTCCACTGGCCTTTCAGTTGTCATCGGGTCCACAGACATCACTACAGACATCACAGTTATTGCCACAGCTATTACCGCTTTCTACAGCAACACCATCATCAAAAGACTTAAACCATCTTATAACCATTGAAGGAATGCCTGCAAGGAAAATGATATGCACTTACCAACCAAAGATATACACAAAATTTTCCTTTCTGAAGGACCCTGGAACAGCTATTGATTCCAAGACTGGGAACATAAAAGGACTGCAAACACCACTTCTGGTAAGTAAAACTGATTGCAGCTCTATTTACAGCAATTTAGCTGACCTATCACGGCTTGTTGGGGTTAACAACCACTCCACCGCTGAGGCAACAACTGTATTGCCAACATCCACCCACTCAGCAGGTACAGGAGACAACAGCCTGAACTGGGACAACCTGAGTTTGCCACCCTCTGGAAAGAAGATCACAAATGATAGCTCGTGGAGTCCACCAAAGATGGTCAAGTCCGCCGAGACAGCGATCCACTCTAATTCAGCCAGTCGGGTCGAGACATATTTAAGCCAAGTTAGCACATTCCACATAGAAAACCCCGACTTACAAGCCAAAACCAAGGCTCAGGTTCACCTTGACGGAAAAGGACCAGACTCATTCTTCCAACTGAATAATAGTTCCCCAATTCTAACGAAGACAATCCAAGGAACACAGGCAACACAATCAACAACGACTAAGGAACAGGACAGCTGGGAAGAAAAAACGCAAAATGTGTTCGTCCAACCAACCAACAGCTCTCCAGTTTTAACCAAGACACCTCAGACAATTCAAGCAGACACCTGGGAGCAAGTAGCAACACACAGCAGGCTAACCGCAAACTCGCCCCCATTGCGTCGGACTTTATTACCATATAATGATTCTCATTCTACGAACAATGACATGACCTTCATAGCCACACAGGAATGGGAAGAACTTGTTGCTTCTTACAACTTGAAACCAGCCCTCTTCAATTCATCCATTGAACCAAACAATCTCCCAAGATTGGAGCAAAGTAACAATACTGGAAATTCGTTCCCGGAACCTGTATGGACAAATATTTTAAACACTCTGCAAGACTCAGCCACAGCCCTACAATTTCAATCACATAAAATGGACTAGCAGCTTACTGTCTTACAGACAATGGCCGATTCTATCTCAGGAATTGATACGAAGATATCAGATCTAAATGGTCTTATAAAGAGGGGTCAGGAAGCGGCCTATGTTGTCCAAACGTTACCATTATCATGCCCCTGCGCATCGATCGTAGACAAGTTATCAACCTTACCATCTATGTTAGGTGACCTGATATCCAACCTAAAATCAACAGTTTCGCAGACCTCAGAATCTAGTACTGTATTACCTGAAATGACAGCAACGTTACTGACACAACCAGTAGCAGAATGGCCGTTAAGTATCGACCCAATACTGTCGGGCATGGAAGACTTACCATCACCGTTGGAGGAATCGGAAGCTGAACCCATGACCCACTCACCAGCAGCCTCTGTAACCCTAGCTGACCCGGTATTAGCCAACGCCCAGATCTCCAGCAAAATCCGCAGGAAGAAAAAAAGGAAGGGAAGAAACAGGCTTCTAACTGGCGCAAGATCTTGCACAGAATTGCAACAATATCCATCCTCAACAGCAACCATCGGGAGCCAAAAAGCCGTAGATGTGAAACAACTGCCACTGTCACCTTTGCCTGAGGACCCAGAGAGTCCTTCATCAGAGCCCACTGCCGTCGCACCAGCAGCTCTGATAACACCATCTGGAGATCTCGCCTGGCAACCTTGCTTCAGTGACAGTAAACGGAGGCTCTTCCAAGTAAAAACAACTCAACCTGCACATAAGTTGGACTTAACAATGTTCAAACATATTCTAACAATAGAAATCTGGGACAACGTCATACCAGTAATGCGGAGCAACTGACATCATCAGAGAATCTGGGAGAGACAGGCAACAAGCGTGCAACAAACCTGCCCAGTCACTGGCAGCTCAAGTAGTTCCTCCCAGTCAGGTCATCCCGGTCATAAGGGACCGCAAACAGAACAAACAGTGCATCACCAGAACAGTGCGACCATTATTCTCTTTACTCCAGAATATACGTCCCGAGGAAGAGACGATATACTGAACAGGGGGAACATACTAAGACTTTTACATTCGATCACAAGCCTAAGAAACATTAGTTCCTCTGACCTCCTCCAAATAGAGTTTCTGTCTAACAACGATCCACAATGCTCGGAAACAACTAAAGCAATCTGGAACTCCACCGAGATAGCAAAAAAAATCCTGGAGGAAGAGGCAATGTTCAAACAATGGGGGATAAAACTGAGACTTGAAAAGCAACCACCGTATCCAACACCTGTTCTACCCCCTGTTAGGTCACCTATGCGAAAAAACACCAACTCAGTATTACAAGGAGCAAGAAGCACTTCCCCAAGAGTGCAATCCCAAGACACAAAAACTTTCTTCTCCGGACAAGAACTAAGGCACCCAGGTCATGTATCGTCGGGTGCTCCACAAAACTGGAGGTCGATCCAACGTACCATCAACAAACTTGATCGTCCAAATTGACAAAGGAGAAGAAACCTTGATCATACATTGGCTAGGCCAGGCAAATTAGCTTATGCACATGGAACATCAACGGTTTAGCCAGCAAAAGCAACAACCCAGAGTTTCTGCAAAACTTAAACTCATTTGATCTGTTACTGTTTCAAGAAACCTGGGAGGAAAAGGCATTTGAGCTACAAGGGTTCACATCCTGGTGTATTCCAGCAAGCAAAAGCTCCATCTTTGGTCGTAGATCCGGGGGTCTAATGATTTTTGCATCTATAGCAACGATAGGTGAGATCACGACAATAGAATCTCAAATAGCACCTCCAAGCATAATACAGGTGGCAAAGATCTTACTCAGGTTAAATAATCAACTTCAAGAAGTTATAGTAATCAACACTTACATCCACCCCAAAGGGAAACGACAAGCTGCCAACAAACTGATAAAAGCCTTAGGAAAAGTACTGGACAAAGAGGATTCTAATTTAATCATCCTGGCAGGCGACTTCAACATGTCCCTTATCAGCTCGGATCCAGGTGATGGCCTTGACCAAGATCTTAGCGCAGCATGGGGAGTGCCAAGACAGGGCTTCGCAAAAATTTTAAAAAAAACAAATTGCTCAAAATACTTACTACGACAATTAGAGCATTTTAATTTAAGGGCCTTGAATGGGCGCTACACAGAAAACGATCCACCGGTCACAACTTTTCATTCAGATAAGCAATCTTCCCACTTGGACTATACATTTACATCCCTAAATATGTTTGGCAATGTAACAGCGTTCAAGATAGGGACGAGCGATCTCAGTGACCACTTGCCTCAGGAAGCCACAATAAAAGTCAGTTTGTTTCCTGAGACTGAACCATAGAAAGGTATTGACATTGAAGTGACTTCAAACCTAAGGCGGCTCCGGTGCAATCCCTGTAACATCAGCTCCACAAGCCTTGCAGCGAAAACTCTTTTTACTCAAGTGGCAAGCTCCACAACAAATTTGTCAGAAGTATGGCAAACCTACATCTTAGCTACTAGCTTGAAATTATTAAAAACATCATCGAACAGGACAAGTCATGGAAAGGGAGCATTAAATATATCACAACTCACGCCAGATATGAAAACACAAAAACAGATAATAAATCGAACACTGAGTCAGATGTGAAAAGATCCAACAAATCATGACTTACCAATTACCCTACGGAAAGCGAAAAAATTGTTAAAATGGAAGAAATGGGAAAAAAGAAACAAATAAATGGCGAGCTATGGGCGAAACTCCTCTGTGAAGTAAAACGGCAAAATAGCTCAAGGTTCTGGCAAATGATTAAGAGAATAAAGAACCCAGACCATCATGGCCTAAACTCTAATATAACAGAGGAAGCATGGACAAATTACCTCTTCAAGCACTTCAACAACATAAACACTGACAAAGTGGACAGCCTTGAAGAGGTGGGGACAAAGGAGTCCAGCAAAGAAGCTCGGAGGGTAAAAATATGCAATTACCACACAATTGCCACAACCCAAGAATCCAGCGCTAATGGAGCCAAGCCATCACCTCGAATGGATAAACTAGTGCTCGACCCAAGTTCTTCTTTCTCCAATGAGTCTGTACATCTGGCTACCACACCAGCCGACGTTAAAATGCAAATAGCCAGGGGCAGACCAACAGGTGCCCCTGGCCCAAATGACATCCCACCAATGCTATACAAATCAGACGCGGAATTTTGGAACGTAGCGCTAACACCAACATTCAATAATATAAAGAACACCTTGACTCTTCCGGAATCTTGGCATGGGTCAGTAATAAGCCCAATCTTCAAACATGGCAATAGGAAACATCCAAATAACTATCGGCTTATTGCCCTTTTAGAGGCCAAGTACTTTGCAGGAACTATACTGGAGGAGCATGATGCGCATTTGAACTTCGCTCCACTTCAACTACGGAAAGAATCCAATCTTCTATCTTTTCGCAGGCTACTAAAAACTTGGCTGTTTTAGCTTCCTTCTTTGTCTACTGATCTTTGCCTGTTTGTCCGCAGCGCTGGGAGGCCTGCGGATAGCCATCGCGCTCTATAAATGTCATTCCATTCCATTCCAACATTTTAATATCTTGTGCTTAGACATTACCCACACATGCATTGCACTTGGTTATGCTGTTGGTTTTTCAAGATATTTTTGAAGCCATGGGTCCTATGCATTTATTAACAGGCATGTGAATGGAAACGGTGGGGCTTACAGTCGATTGCGCCCATTATGGTGTTGGTTTTGCATGTCATCAAGCAGCGACAGGACTTGTAGGATCGGCTTCATGGCGGTACAGGAAGTTCGAAGATGAGTAAAGGTGAGTTTGTGCCTTATATCCCTTCCATTCTGCCAACTCAGGTGTGGAAGATTGACCACCACAGTCACGCCGGCAGCAGCCACGGTCCATGCAGGAAACAGCGGTGGGGCCGAGTTGGGGGGATTTTGAGGGACAATGCTGAAGGAAAATTAAATAAAGAATTAATTTTCCCTCTGCATCATCCCTCGAAATACCCCCCACCCGGCCCACCACTGTTACATGCACCGACCGCGGCTGGTCGGCAGGAAGGCACATCGTGATTCACCCCGTGGGGGAACAGATGGTCCTTCCTCCAACAGCCGGATCGATATTTCCTGGCAACGTGGGCGGGACTACAGCAATCATTTGTCTATGCACCCATATGCTTTGTAATAGGGTGGGCGGACCACCAACTAGGCAGGTAGATAATCTGACACCGTTTTGATGATGGAACAGTTTTCACTTAATTCGCAATCAGGCCCTAAGTTCTGAAATAACCAAAGCAACAACTACAAAAAATACTAAACAGTAAATAAAATATTAACAATACTAAAGGAAAAAACCTTAGAGCAAAATAAGCAAAAAATGAACTGAGCACATGGGGTTGACTGCCGGACTGAAACTGAGATCAAGGAACTTGAGGCAGAACTAGGCACCAGACTCTGGTACTACGTAGAGGCTGCGGGGAGCGGTGCACAGACCAGGAAGGTTAGGGCTATGAAGAAAAGGTTTGTAATTTTTTTGATAAAATAAGATATTAGTATTTTGTAATTACAGGATTAAACTGGCTAATATCTCAGTTTCATCTTTTTATACAAATTTTATATTTAATATTTAGCTTTTACTCAAAATGTTATACTACACCTTTTGTATTTTAAATAGTGGAAGTGCATAAAAATGTATAAACATTGCTTTGTTTTGTAGTCATCTTTATAAAACAATTTAAAGTTGACAGTAGGCAATTTTTACTGGGAATGATTATTTGTTGTAAGAGTTGTTTTTTCGATGAGTGTTTTTATTCTTGTATTAAATAAACTATATTCTATTAAATCTGCATCTATTTTTTTTTTTCTATTTTTTTTTTTCATATACCTACACAGTTATGAAAAACATGTATTATTTTTAAAATAAAAACAAGGAGATTATGGACGGAGCACTGAAACTTTTGAATCTATGATCATTCTTTAGCTCACTTTGCCATACCAGATCAGATCCAGCCATGTGTAAATCAGTCTTGACCCTGTTCCTCATGGGAACAGTCCAGCACAAGCTGCCAAGCCAGGTCTTCCCTGGACTGGAAACAAGCACCCTAGGACTGGTTTTGGGGTAACAACCCTCATCAGTCAGGCTAGCTTGAATCCAGTGCAATGTGAGTAAGGGACCCACGTCTAGGCATCAAAAGGAGATGATTGACGGAGCGCTGAAACTTTTCAGACACTCACCACCAGTCACTGATTTGGGTTGAATCCATCATCATTCTTTAGCTCATTTTGCCACCATAGATTGTTCCCACGAGGCACAAGGTCAAGACTGATTTGCATATGGCTGGGTCTGAACTGGGGTGGCGAAGTGAGCTAAAGAATGATGATGGTTTCAACCCAGATCTGTGACTGGGGAGGAGTGTCTGAAAAGTCTCAGTGCTCCGTCCATCATCTGCTTGTGTTTGCTTTATTTTTAAAAAATGCTGAATACATTAATAACCTATTTTATACTGTTTTAAAACACTGTGAATTGTGTATGATTATCACCATTGTTTTTATTTAAAGACCACCATACCCGCAAATAATTGGGCTTTGATATCCCTGTTAAATTGATGTTTTACCTCAAAGTTCCAAAGAAACTTCAACAATAAAGATATTTAAAGACTGTGATTTATTATTTATCTAGACAACTAAATAAATGAATACATCAATTTTTTGTAACAAAAGAAAATATATTCCTAATAACTCATGTTTATTATAATTAATATATATGCATGAAACTTAAGTCAAATATGGTTAATGTAATCTACATTTTTTCTTTGATGATAAATATTAACAATGATCATCACATGTCAGACAGTTGTCTGAAAGAAAATGTGAGACTAACTCAATGTAAATGTGTTGTACTTGTATAGCGCACTGTTACCCTAGGGTGTCCTGGCGCTGTACTCATACCGCTGTGGAACCCTTCCTGGCTTTTCCCTGTGAAATGTCCACTCCTGGGCACCCCCAAGGTGAAGCCAGGCATCCCAGCGCTGTTGGGGCCGTTGTGGAGATTAAGCAAGCTATTGCCCAGAGTTGCAGAGTGGGACCCATGATTAGAATAGGCACTGAGGCGAGAATTAACAGGTCCTAGGAAATTGAGCCCAAGACCCGCCGAGGCAGGAATTGAACCCTGGTCCCGGGCCAGACCTCTGCATCAGGGTCTGCCGCTCTAACCATTGAGCCACACTTCTCAATGATTTGGTTATATATTAACTTCATTAAAAGTATATATTTTTAAAATAATTTGTACTAAACAAAAACTTTGATTGACTTTTACATTAAGATATTCACATAAGATTTCAACCTTTCAATTTAGATTTGTATTAGGTACACATCGACATTGGACTTGTTCTTCATCTGAAGAAACCTTTTCTTCAACAGTATTACTAGAGAGATTGTCAATAGGTTGATTTTGTCTAGAATGAAAAACCAACCAGATCCAGTAAGTACTGAAGCAAGATAGCATATTAACTAATGATTTGCTCATTTTGAGATAAAAACTTTTGTAAATCCTGTCTCTAATCAAGAGATTTAATTTTTCTTAAAGACCTGATTTTCAAAATACATTTTCATTATTCCATCTTCATTGACAAAAAGAAAAGAAGATTCACTGGAGTTGCCCTTTTCATTTTTATCTTTACTTTTTAACATGTTCTGGAAAACGTCATGAATATCCATAGGTGGGTTATCAATACCAATAAAAAATTAGTCCATCAATTTTTTTGTATGTATCTATATGGACATTTTAACACTGTCAATGACCTCCTCTGTATCATCTTGTAAATTTAAAAGTGCATCTTTTGCAGTTTGAATAATCTGTTCATGTGTGCTATGTAATTCAGTTTCATAGTCAAAATGTAACACATCTGGTTTTTCTCAGCATGGTCTTCCATGTCTTGTCTTGAATAGTGGTTTAGATTGTCAATTGTTGATTGTTATGGGGGGAAAGAACGTATCATTGGTTTCATAAAGGCTGCATGTGTGGCACAATCGATGCCCATAAAATGAGGTTCATTGTGATTATTTCACCAGAGTATGTATTTTGTTATACACTATGCAGCATCATGTGTGCCTACTCTGTTTTTCCCACCAGGATATGCCCAGACGTGGGTCCCTTACTCACTTTGCACTGGATTCAAGCTAGCCTGGCTGATATGGGTTGTTACCCTGAAACCAGTCCCAGAATGCTTGTTTCCATTCCAGGGAAGGCCTGGCTTGGCAGCTTGGACTGGACTGTTCCCATGAGGAACAGGGTCAAGAATGATTTACATAATGGCTGCTGCTGCTGCCACTACGCCCCCCCCCCCCGATCTGGCCCGCTACCGCCCCCTACCTCTGATCCTGCCCCCCTCCCCTTCATATGGCGACCGCTGGCACACCTCAGGCGTGCCTCAAGCAAGCCTGTCTGTGCTCGTCTGTGCCTGGACCACGCCCAGTGCCAGACTCCCTGGTTACCGCGAGCGCCACAACCCCGATGCCGCTACGACACTAACACCCTCCACACACTCAACGCCGACCGACACTCCACCTGCTTCCAGGCCACCCCGAAGCTCACCCACGGACCCATCATCTGCCGTAACTGCAGCTATACCAGCCAGCACACACCTGCACGTCCTGCCCATCCCACCAAAGCAAACCACAACCATCTCAGATGCATACTACTCAACAGATGCTCTGTCCACAAGCACTCCGTCGAACTCTGGGATGAACGCCTCTTCAGCACCGGACATAGCCCTAGCCATCCCAGCCGGCTACACGATCACCCACAGGAGCCGAATCAACAAACCAGGAGGAGGAATCGCCATCGTCCACAGGAACACCATCAGAATTTCGACCAACACCAAAGAATCCCTCAGCATGGCTGAGCACCTACACTTCTTAATCCACGTCGATCACAACACCACCCTCAGAGAAACCCTCATCTGCAGACTCCCGGGAACCTGACCACTGTTCAGTGACTCCATCACCGACCACATCAGCACACACGCCCTCGCCTCCACAGACTACATCCTCCTTGGAGACCTGAACTTCCACCTCGAGAACCTTGATCGACAACCTCGCCAACCTCTGACTCAAACAGCTCGTCACAACACCCACCCACCACGCTGGACACACCCTCGACCCCATCTTCTCCGCCAACAATCATGTCACCTTCAGCCACACCACCGAACTCCATTGGACCGACCACTAGGGGTGGGCGGAATTTGCGAAATTAACTTTCGCAAATTATCGCGAAAATGTTTAAAATTATCGCAAACAAGCGGAAATATCGCGAAGATGCGGAAGTTTTTTTCCGGCATGTTCGTGAGATTTTCTGCATGGTTTCGGGTCGCCAACTTACCCATGTGGTTGCTTGCGGGCGCGGCCATCTTGTTTTGAGTTGTCTCGCGGTGCATGATCGCGAGAAGAAAGACGTGATCGCGCGACGCATGACGTCACTGCGGGCGCGAACTGTCACGAGACAGCGCAAATGGCTAAAAACAATACAACATCTCATGGAGAACGCGACCGGATCAAGAAAACTTGTCGGCGAACGCAGGGATTCAGGTAAGGCGATCGCGCGCGCGCGAGAATGTATTATTTTACAGCGCGAGCAAGAAGCAAATTATTGGCAAGCTGCGGAAACCGGAATTTTTGACATTTTCGCGCTCTCCGCGGAACGCGAAAATGTCAAATTATCGCAATTTCCGCGAACGGAACGAAATTTTCGCCCAGGCCTACCGACCACCACTGTATCCACTTCTCCTTCCAGAAATACACTGCGCACAACCAACCACAACAAATCCAACACCGCAGCTGGGACAAAGTCACTGAAGACCAGGTTATCACCACTCTCGCCCGAGGCCCTCCACCAAAGCCCTCCGACACCAACACAATGGCCCACAACTTCAGACAATGGATCAGCGGCTGCGCAAACACCCTTGCCCGATCAAGAAACCATGAAACATGCGCACCGACATGAGGGCCATCTGTTTCAATGCCGACCTCCAGACTTCCAAGCAAACCTGCTGAAGACTTGAGAAGCAGTGGCGCCATGACCAGACACCAGACAACCACGCAGCCCTCAAGAACGCCAGACGCAAGCACCACCAACTCATCCGATCCACCAAAGGGACCAAGGAATGCATCGACAATAACGCACACAACAGCAAAGAGATCTTCAACATTTTGAAAGTACTCGCCACCCCCAGCTCCAATGACATCCCACCATCCCAAAAACTCTGCAACTCCCTGGCCACCTTTTTCCACCACAAGATCGCAGACATCCACGACAGCTTCGACACCCAGACACCGACGACAGATGCCGTCACCCCCCACCCCGAATCAATGCCCACCAAACACACCACCCTCCTACTCTCTGGAACAACTTGAATGACGAAGACACCATTAAAATCATGAGCACCATCCACTTCAGCTCACATTCTGCCCCCTGCCCCCACTACATCTTCAACAAAGCTAACTCTATCATCACACCCCACCTCTGGAAGATCATCAACAGCTCCTTCTAGATGCTACCTTGCCAGAGAGCTGGAAACACACCGAGATCAACGCCCTACTTAAGAAACCTAAGGCGGACCCAAAGAACCTCAAGAACTTTCGACCCATCTCCCTGCTCCCGTTCCCAGTGAAAGTCATTGAGAAGACCGTCAACAGACAACTGACCCACTTTCTTGAAGAGAACAACATCCTGGACTCCGCTCAATCCGGCTTCCGAAGCAATCACAGCACCAAAACTGCCCCCATCGCCGCCACCGACAACATAAGGGCCATGCTGGACAACGGCAAAACCGTGGCCCTCATTCTCCTGGACCTCTCGGCCGCATACGACACCCTCTGCCACCACACCCTGTGAACATGCCTCCACGACTCAGGGATCCACGACAAAACCCTGAACTGGATCACCTCCTTCCTCACCGGCAGAACCTAGAGAGTCCGCCTCCCCCATTCCGATCCAAAGCCACCATGATCACCTGCAGTGTACCCCAAGGATCCTCCCTCAGTCCAACCCTTTTCAACATCTACAAGACACCTCTCGCAAACATCGTCCGAGCGCACCACCTCAACATCATCTCATACGCCGAAAACACCCAGCTGATTCTCTCCCTCACCAAGGACCCGGCCACCGTCAAATCCAACCTCTACAAGGGAATGAAGGCCGTCACAGAGTGGACGAAGACCAGCCACCTGAAATGTACTCTGCTAAGACGGAGGTCCTCATCCTCGGCTCCACCCCCTCCGCATGGGACAACTCTTGGTGGCCTACCGCCCTGGGAGCTGCACCCACACCCACCAACCATGCACGCAACCTGGGGTTCATCCTGGAATCATCGCTCTCAATGAGCCAGCAAGTCAACACCGTCTCCTCCTCCTGCTTCAACATCCTACGCATGCTACGCAAGATCTACAGATGGATCCCCACCGAAACCAGAAAAACAGTGACCCAAGCCCTCGTCAGCAGCCGGCTGGACTATGGCAACGCCCTCTACGCAGGAACCATGGCCAAACTCCAGAAAAGACTTCAATGCATACAAAATGCATCTGCATGCCTCATCCTCGGAATCCCCCGCCGCAACCACTTCACCGCCCACCTGAGTGACCTGCACTGGCTTCCAGTCAACAAGAGGATCACCTTCCAGCTCCTCACCACGCGTTCAAAGCACTCCACAACACTGGACCAGCATATCTCAATGAACGACTCACCTTCTACACCCTGAACTGCCAGCTTCGCTCCGCTAACCTCACCCTCGACACCGTCCTGCGCATCCGCCGAATGACCACCGGTGGCAGATCATTCTCCCACCTCGCCGCCAAGACATGGAACACCCTCCCCAGCCTTCTGCGACAGACCCAGGACCTTCTGACCTTCAGGAGACTTCTCAAGACCTGGCTGTTTGATCAGTAGCTGCCTCCCTCTTCCCCCTCCCCTCTAGCACCTTGAGACCCTCACGGGTGAGTAGCACACTCTACAAATGTTTTGATTGATTGATTGATTGATGTGGTTGTTTCACCAGAGTATTCATTATGTTACTCATCATGCATTATTGTTTAGCATGAAACGTGCCAGGAAACATGTAAATGTGTATGTAAATTGATACTTGTATAGCGCACTACTCACCCGCAAGGGTCTCAAGGCGCTTGTACGAATACCGCTGTGGAACCCATCCTGGCTTTCCCTGTGAGGTGTCCACTCCTGGGCACCCCCAAGGTGGCGGCCAGGCATCCTTAGCGTTGTGGGGGCCGTCGTGGAGATTAAGCAAGCTATTGCCCAGAGTTGCAGAGTGGGACTCCATGATTGGAATGGCACCGAGGCGAGAATTATCAGGTCCGTGGAATTTTTGAGCCCAAGACCCGCCGAGGCGTGTAGTTATTCCTTGAGGTAGCACAACATGTAGTCAAACTGCACCAAAACATGTGCCTTCCTTTCCAAAAGTTTACAGCAGGTGCTCTGAGTATGCAAATGGCAACCGTTAAACGCGCACACGTGCAAACTGCTCCAATGTACACACGTGTGTTCAGGAACAGAAGCGAAGCACTCAGGTATTTAAACGGGGCTCACTCCTACACACACGCTACACTTTTTGAAACCCCTGTACTCACCTGACTCCAGGCTGCTCCAGCGTTGCTCATCGTCCCCTCGGCTTCCCGAAGAAGTTCCGGTTCCTGGTGTATCTTGGAATCCTGACCCCTGGTTCATCTTCCGCCGTCTAGGAAAGAAAGAACAGACTTGAAGATCGGTTGCTTAGCATCCATAGAAACACGATCGGTAATGCTAATATCAAACTAATTATCACAGCGGTAAGGTTTTAATTATCTTTTCAACCCTGTAGGACTTTGGGAGTGTACTTGAAAAAACAAATGAAGATTAGCACAAGAACTCTTTGAGACTTTATTTTATTATTTTTACAACAAATGAACAAGAAACTAAGGGGCATATCATCAAGGACCGGCGATAATTATTATATTATAAGCGCTGAGATAGCGTGCTATTAGCAACGCTTATCACAAAAGCGATAAAAATCCAAGCGCTAACTGCCAAATGTGAGATTATCGCTGGAAATCCAGCGATAATTTCACAAAGTTTGGCGATAGCTTGTTGATAGGGCAGGGCAGACTTAGCCATGATATCCACCTTACAAAGGATATCATGGCTAAGTCAGTTTTGAAGCAGGCGTAAGGAAAGTAGCGATAACAGAGATTATTGCTACTTTGCTTGTCGCTCTGCAGGTTAGCGTGCCCATTGATAATTGGAGAAATGTCGCTTAGCGACATTTCTCCAGTTTTGTCAGGGCAGGAACGCCCACTTTGCATCTCATTAGAGATGGAGAGATGGGCGTTGGGGGAAAGGACGATAATGCAAGGATTCACGCAATAGCGTGACCTTGCTGATTAGGCGATAAAATTATCGCCGCTTTTCATCCGAAAACGGACGCAAAAGCGGTGATAATTTTAAATCGCCTCTTTGATATGCCCCGAAGTATAGCAAAGAAAAGTTGTTTTAGAAAAGCTTGGAGTGTTTTAACTCTTGTAGCTCATAAGGAAAATTCATACACTTTAAAACTGGAAACAACACTGAAAGAAGGGTTTTAAGCATTGTACTCGTAATTGTGCCTTGTGTTTTCTATTGTGTTTGTGAGTCGTTTTGAGGATAAATACAAGACACAAGCAGGTATGTTAGTGATGCATAGTAATTAATACTGTCTATGCTATCTAATGCTATTTAAGTTAACTGGTAATGATCTCCTGCATTTTTACATTGTGTCCTAGATTATATTCAGAAGAGTTGCATTTGGAAGTGGTGTGAACGCAGATGTTTCATACTGAAGTCACTGAATCAGAGATTCCCACATCGATAGAGATCGGTAGGCATTCTTTAAGGATAAATATATAAGAATAGTGTAACCCATTTATAATCATAGCGCTTGTATGATTAAGTTAGTCTTTTCTTTTCAAATAGTGGAAGTTCTTCCTGGGACCAGAAACCACTCCTTCATCCCTTCCCACCAGAGAGATATCCCAAAGAGACATCTCCAGCAAAGTCAGCAAAAAGAAAAGGACAGAGTCCAGTTTCTTGTCTCTCACTCCCATCCCTCATCCCTCAGGGAGGTATTTGAGCGGCAAGGGTGCACCTTCCTTGCCATTCTTGTAATTTCCGGAGGGATCTGGGAATAGTCAGCATCAAGGAGGGAACAAATTGGAGTGCAGGTGAGTGACTAACCTAACATTGATTCCATTTCTGTGTCGTGTTTTTTTTTTTTTTGCGGAGTTTGATATAGCGCAAACTTGACCCGAAGGTATAGGATATCAGAGCGCTTTACATAGCACCAATGCATTACATAAGGGCACATTCATTTTTGTTAGGCACGGGGGGGCCGATTCACAGAACTAACTTAAGACAAAATCCTAAACTTACTACTTTTGGTATTCACAGAAGTTAGGATTTTGTCTTAAGTTTGTCTTAAGACAGACTTAAGACAAACTTAAGACAAAATCCTAACTTAAGCCTGTCTTAAGTCTGTCTTAAGTCTGTCTTAAGTTTGTCTTAAATCTGTCTTAAGTCTGTCTTAAGTTTATCTTAAGTCTGTCTTAAGTCTGTCTTAAGTTTGTCTTAAGACAAACTTAAGACAAAATCCTAACTTCTGTGAATACCAAAAGTAGTAAGTTTAGGATTTTGTCTTAAGTTAGTTCTGTGAATCGGGCTCCGGGAGATTAAGTGATTTGCCCAGAATCACAGGATGTTCAGCATCGTTCCCGAGACTCAAACCCAGTTCCCCAGATTCAAGGTCGACCGCCGTAGCCATTAGGCCAACTCCTCTCCTCTGATTATCAGGATGAAATGGGTACATTAACATCATTAAGTAAAACAATTAATTTCTCCTCATCAATGGAAGGCATGGGTTGTGAAATATCTTGTACCATTGATCTCTATTTTTGTTTTGCTCGCCAGATAAGCAAACACCTAGATATATATTTGTATACAAAATTTAAAAAACAGTAAATTACAATGTATAAATGTAAGAAAGTGAGCTATTAATTTAGGGTGGATATGAGTCCACTACAAGGTAAAAGATCACAAATCTGTTAGGGTAAAAAGCCATTTCAATAAACTAAAACAATGCTGAATGCCCTAGTAGTTATGGCACACAGCAAACAGGCTTAACATAAGAAAATATGCAATTATTTCGAAGTAGCAAAACAGTTAAAACACAACCTAATAAAAATCCCACAAACTGTCTCTAAAAATAGTGACATATATAGTTAGTAAAATGATACCACAGCGACAAAAATTCAATTGGGTATACTGGAGATATTATTTTTAAAAATGTAAGTAAAAAAGCACAACTGAAAAGCTAATAGCCAATTGATAGTCACTGTTCATGGTTGACCAGGACCTAGGTTCTAATTCATTCTGACTTTTAGACCTGGCATCATTGGCGTGGGTCTCCTTTCCTCGCTACCCTCCCTATCTTTTATATTGGCTGGATTTAGATGTTCTGGGCGCCGTGCCACTGCTACTCAGTGCCACAGCACAAATGCTCCCTGAATATAAATGACTGTATGAATAAGAATAACTATAATACCTACATCAGTATAGCCTATTTCAATAGTGAGGTACCTTCCATTTCACTGTCGCTTCTGCGAAGCGATCCATTCTCATTGGCCAGAATGGGCCGGTTAAATATTTCTTTCTATCATCCTATCAGACCCTAGGAACCTGATAGGACCCTTGAGTTTGATATGTATATGCTCAGGACATTGAGCGGCACCTTTTAGTAAGGACCGTTTATATATTGCATGTGTTGAAATACCTTTCCTGAAAACGTTGTAGTTTCTTGCCTCAGCTTTACTATAGGCTGTTTCATGTATGTGTATTGGCTGCCTGGTTTTGGAGCAGCAAGGCCAGCTGGGTCAGACCTGGCTGGAGAGAGAGATCAGTATTCGGAGCATGGGGAGGGGTGACTCTTTGATCTGAGCAGGGCCGTGCCTGGCAAGGTGAATGATGGCTCCACCTCCCACTATGTGTCTGATAGCGACCCCCTCATTCTGAAAGGGCAGGATGTCACCTCGTAAACCAAGTGCTCCCCACCCCACCGAACTGGTTCTGACCGGAGTTAGTGATTTGCAACCTTAGAGAACAAAGACTTTTTAGGTATAAAATGCTGTGCTGGAACTTTGGCCAAGTGTGTTCCTTCTGGATGTCAAGACGAAACTCTGTCAAAGTGAATAGAGGAAAGGACTTTGCAACTTTCATCAAGCTTGCCGAAGAAACTACCCGAGGGCCTAAATCGAGAGCGCCTCCTGCGGAAGTCTCAGGGACATTAGAATTCACCCTGACCACCGTCGGAATTCCTGTGCGAACAGTTCTGCTTGCAGGTGAGGCCTCCGTCGAGTAATCCGGAGCCTCTAGTTCTACTGTGAGGACCGCGGACTTGGCACTTCTGAACTTTTGCTAAACCTGTGCGGGCCGCTGCAGCTAAGAGAGAGCTGCCGCTGCTGAGAGCTCGCATGAATCAGAATTGAGGCTTTCTAAACTTTCGCTGAACCTGTGCGGGCCGCTGCAGCTAGGGGAAGAGCTGCCACCACTGAGTGCCCGTCTGACTCTGAACCTTTGAACCTCCTTGCTAAACCTGTGTGGTCCACTGCAGCTAAGAGAGAGCTGCCGCCACTGAGAGCCCGCTTAAATCTGTATCTTCAAACCTTTCACTGGATCCGTGTGAGCCGCTGCAGCTAAGAGAGAGCTGGCGGCGCTGAGAGCCGACCTGAATCAGCACCTTCGGACCTTCCGCTGAATCTGCGTGGACTGCTGCAGTCGAGAGAGCGCTGTGGTTGCTCAGCATCCACCGTGGTGCCCGCCTGGTCGAGACCATAAATTGTCCCGTGAGCCGCCACAGCTAAGAGTGAGCTGCTGCCGCTGAATGCCCACACCCATTGTTACGGTGCACCATAGTGATCTGTCCCGTGGGCCACCGCAGCCAAGAGAGAGCTGCTGCCACTGAGTGCCCGCACCCTTTGCTACTGTGCACCATCGTGATTCATCCCGTGGGCCGCCGCAGCCAAGAGAGAGCTGCTGCCACTGAGTGCCCGCACCCTTTGCTACTGTGCACCATGGTGATTCGTCCCGGTGGGCTGCCACAGCCAAAAGAGAGCTGCTACCGCTGAGTGCCCGCACCCTTTGCTACTGTGCACAATCGTGATTTGTCCCATGGGCCACCGCAGCCAGGAGAGCTGCTGCCGCTGAGTGCCCGCACCCTTTGCTACTGTGAACCATCGTGATTAGTCCCGTGGGCCGCCGCAGCTAAGAGAGAGCTCCTGCCGCTGAGTGCCCACATCCTTTGCTACAGTGCCTCATTGTGATTTGTCCAGTGGGCCGCCGCTGCCAAGAGAGAGCTGTGGCCGCTGAGCGCCTGCACCATTGACAACTTTGCATCCTTGGGATTTGTTCTGTGGGCCACCGCAGCTAAGAGAGAGCTGCTGCCGCTGTGAGCCCACCACAGAGCTGCACGACGAGAGTCATCGCCACCACCAGCCTGGGCCGCCACAGCCGCGCACTGCTGCCACTGAGCGCCCGCCTGCCCCTGAGTGCCCGAACAACTGTGAGTGCATGCTGTGGACCTCAGCCTCCAAGACTTGTGCTCGCTGGAAGTCCGCCTGTCACCATCTCCGCTTCTTCCTGAAGCTGCGTGCTGTAGTCCCTTCCAACGACAGGTACCTGGTACGCAATGGGTCGCCTTGGCCCCGGCCCTGAACTCAGTCCGTGTCCCGCTTTGTGTGAATACGTTGTTGTCTCTTTTAGTCCCTACGGGTTGAGGTGAATTGTAGTTGTTGAAACACTTTGAGTTAAACTGCTAGATAAATATAATATTTTTCTATATCTACCTGAGTTGTGTCCTTTTGTGGTGTCATTACTGCCTTATTGTACGTGGCCATAAACTCTTCACACACTGCCTCTGAGGTAGGCCTAGCTGCTCGTGCTACGTTACCACAGGGTTGAGCAGGGGTTATCAAAGGGGGTAGCCCACTTGCCCTGACTTAGGAAGATGGGTCTCTATTTGGACATTGGCGCCAGCCATTGCCAAATAGAGTCCCCATTTTCCAACACTGACCATGATGTGTTTGGGTCAGACACAACATTCGGTTTGTCCCAGTCAAAGATTTTATAGTCTAATTTAGTCTCTGAAACAGGAGTCATAGTCCTCCCGAGACCAATGTTTAAAGCTGTATCTGCTGCAGCCCTAGTTTTGAGCCGAAAGGTTATGCACCTTAGCCTGGTCACAATTTCTACCTTTGGAACTAGTATTTGTTATGGAGCTCAAAGTCCTCCAGTGGGCCACTGTCACTGCTAAGTTCTGCTAAAGTTCCAGAGACTTTAGATCTAAAAGTACAAACTTTTCAGAGGTTCCTGAGCAGCTCATCTTGCATACCTCTAAGGCTTTCTCAGGTGCAGCATAGGCCACCAGCAGGTTACAGTCCATGCACAATTGCTATTGATCAGCGGGGTACTTCAATAAAATGGCCTCTTGAAGCTTCTTGTATCACTTGTATCCCTGATGTCCCACATGAGGTCACAAGTTGATTTTTGAAATCCTGGTTACAATTTGGAACAGGTCCTACCCTTCAGGTTTTCTTTAAGTTCTCCATTAGCAAGTCTAGACGTCTTTGTCTCTTCCACAGTTCCAAAAAGTGTTTTGATGACCTGTTTATAGATGCTGCTTTTGTACAATTAACTAACCAGTGGGTGGGCTGTACACTACCTAAAAATGAAGAAAAAGTTCTCAAGCACAAACCTTCCCAGTTTTGCAGAACACCTTGTTTGTGTTACAGCAAACTGTTCGACAGCACACATGTCTAAGTAATATCCAGATTGGATCATCCTTTCTGCCCTAAGAGGTGGCTTGTGTGCCAGCCAGAGATTTTTGTGAGCCATCCCCTCCTCCTCAAACTAGCTCTGAGACCAGCCCCCCCCACTCCCACCACTAGGCTGGTGCCACTCTGACTACACATGGCCCAGTAAGCAAATGCTTCCCCTTCCATGTGTTTCCCTTTACATTTAACTATGCATTGGTAGCCCTGAACCTGGACCCTTTCAAGTTAATGTAGTTCTTGAGCCTCCTCCAGCTGCAAGTTCTAAGCTGATATGTGTAACATAGGTCAAATCCAGGTCTTTATGCAAAAAGGCCAAAGTCATCGTTTCTGCTCTGGGAGCAGTTTTCATACCTCATCAAGTTGATGCACTGATAGACTAACTGCTAATGATTAGCCTACTGGAAATTCTGTTAAACAAAGTCTAACTTTTGAATAGACACTTTTACTAAATATTTACTCAAAATCATCCCCACAGAGGGCTATGCCTTTTTGTTTATTTTTTTTCTTTTGTTTCCCTGATATCAGTTCAATGTACTCGAGGATCATTGTGCTATCTAAGTACAGTGTTTATATAATATTACATGCATTTTTCCATTTTCACCTGCACCTCCTTGCCTCCCAAAGGACATCTCATAGCCCATAGTTCACCAATTTTATTTTTTTAAATATTATGTGGTTTTTCTCCTGACGGTCAAAAGTCTGAGTTTTAGTCCAAAGATGCACTACAGCATTGGCTTTTTTAAAGGATTATTCCTTTTTCCCTGCACCCACTGCTGGCCATATGTCTCTTAGTCCATAGGTGCACACCAGCATTATTTTTGTTTAAGGAATATGTAATTTTTCTCCATACGCCCTGCCTGCCATAGGCGCTGAAAAGCATTCATTTTTATTTAGGGATTATTGAATGTGTTCCTTCACGCACAGCCTTCCATAGGTCTCTGAGTCTTAGGCCATAGGCACACAACAGCATTCACTTTTTCAAGGATTATTACTTTTTCCCCTGCACTTCCTGCCTTTCATACATCTCTTTGAACATAGGTGAACAACAGCATTGACCCCTTTTAAGCATTATAATATTTCATTTTTCACTGCTTTCCCTGCCTGCCAGAAGGTGTCTCGTCTTAAAGGCACATAAAGCAAACTTTTCAATCTGCATGGTGTTATTATCCTAATTAAAGTATTATTATATGGTTTTTGAATGAAATGGATACACTATTGTTATTAATTGTTACGATGGCGGGCAGAAAACCACCCCGACTGCCATGGTAGCGGTAACCAGGACCGCTGCAACACCGCCAGACTCATTAGGATCAACTGGCGAAAAAATCCGACCGAAACACACCAATCCGCCGCCAGTACAGCGGAATCACCGCCGGGAAAATTAGGATATCTCCGATGAGACCGCGGTACGTCCCACGTTCCACTGTTTCTGTCCGCCGCGGTCTCAAACAGTGATGAATGGGAGATACCGCAGAGGAGCTGGAGCATAGCCATCGCCGCGGACGCTCCGTGAAAAAAATGGCGGCCGGCCTTAAAACCCTCACCAAGGGTACCAAGTGCACCCAGCAAACTAGTCCTGCCCCCCAAACCACCTAACACAACCCAAAGACACACCCCCATGCCAAAACCAAAAACTACAAATCCCATCAAAACCCACACAACACACCTGACGGAAATGACCCCTTCTGACACCCCCACATAGCTGAGTATAAAACCAGTCCCTTTCCTGACCACAATCCTTTGCAAAACTCCAGAAGAGAAGGGCATTCACCAGATCAGAGAGGAGAGGCAAAAGAACACAGCACACACACATCACCACCACCACCGCCATCACTATCACACCTGCACCTCTAATTCTTGCACATAAAAACACCACACACATCACCACCACAACCACTACTTCCACACCTGCACCTCTAACCCCTTGGCCCACCACACACCATGGCAGCACAGAAAATGCCAAAATTCACGGACACTGAGTTGAGGGTATTGGTAGATGAGATAATCAGGGTTGAGCCACGTTTGTTTGGCACTCTGGTCCAACAGACACTGGCAGCCACCAGATCACAAATGTGGGCAAGGATAGTTGAGAAGGTCACTGCAGTAGGGACCACCCCACACAGCAAACAGGATCTCAAGACACTCGTCAAGAAGAAGAGGGCCAAGAACTGTGAGCTTGCCATGGGGACTGGCGGTGGCACTCCACTCCCACCCAAAAGATTCACTGATTGGGAGGAGAAGGTGCTTGCCATCCTGCATCCAGAGAGTTTCACAGGAATAGCCGGGTAAGTGCAGGCTGGTAAGTACCATCACATGTATCCCATCACACTGCAATGTACTGTCTTGCACAACTACAAAGTTACACCTCCTAGGCACAAGTCTAGTCACCAGCAGCACAACACAAAACACACGTCTCACAGATGGAACATTCACTCCATCCGAATCACCCCAAAGCTACACAACATTCACAGGATGGCATGTATATAGGCAACCAGCAACACAACTCCCACCATGCCCTCCTGTCCCACCCCTGAGCAGGATGGAGCACTCACCCCCCACCTCCAGCATGTGGAAGCCATTGTATGACTATAAACAAACTAACAGGTAGGTACCCATATTCCCAGGGAGGGTGGGCGGTGGGGGGAAGGCTGCACTGGAACACCCATCATGCAGCCCGGCACTCAAGCCCAGCAAGATGGAGCACTCACCCCCCCACCAGCATGTGGCAGCCATTGCAGTGTTCATCTACACCTAACAGGTAGGTAGACATCTTCCCAGGGAGGGCGGGGGGTGGGGGAAGGCTGCACTACAGCACCCGCCAGGCAGCCCTGCACTTAAGCCCAGCAAGATGGAGCACTCACCCCCCCACCAGCATGTGACAGCAAGTGTATGGGCCACCTTCACCTAACAGGTAGGCAGCCATCTTACCAGGGAGGTGACTCTGGGGGTGGCAGGCCTGCACTACAACTCCCAACATGTCCCCCTGTACCACCACTGAGCAGGATGGAGCACTTCACCCCACACAGAAGCATGTCCCAGCCATCATATGGTACACCCTCGCCTAACAGGTAGGTAGCCTGCTCACCAGGAAGGTCTAGGAGGGTGTGAGAGGCCTGCACCCCAACTCCCACCAGGCCCTCCTGTCCCACCCCTGAGCAGGATGGAGCACTCACCCCCCACCTGCAGCATGTGGCAGCCATCGTATCACTACAAACAAACTAACAGGTAGGTAGACATCTTCCCAGGGAGGGCGGGGGGAGGCCTTCACTACAACACCCACCAGGCACTCGTGTACCACCCCTGAACAGGATGGAGTGCTCCATCCCACACAGAAGCATAGTCCCGAAAGTCCACAACAATGTCACAACAGGACAGGTAAACTGGCCAGTGCATGCACCCCATCATACATACAGAAAAACATGGACATAGATGACAACACAAGGCCTCATATCACACATGGATTAGCACAGATACTATCCCAAGATACAGTGTGCACATAGCTAAGCGTATGCAACGTCCACAGGACCAGCACCATGACTCACAACATACTATGTCGAAGCAATAACACGCATAAAACATGCACAAAAACGATTGTGCACTGTAACTTACATGGGGGCTGACCATGAAGGCCCATAGGAATAGTAAGTTAGCATGGTCCGCTGAACTACGAAGTCAGAGCACATGACAGCACAAATGAATGCATGAGACGACAAAGGCCAGTACATGCCCACATGTAACGGCTGCCAGGCAGAGCTAACAGCAAAGATGCTCCCACAGAATGGTGAATCCGCCAGTTGTCAGATGACAACCTTCCATTGTAATACTGAAATATACATGTGGGGAATGGAATTCATCCACATGTCACCCCATGGCCGTCAATTTGTATGTACCCCCACATCATGTCAAAATGTTAACCACTGTGCCTACATACAACGTGTGAAATAGTCAACTGCGCTATGCATAACCTGTGAATAAGAGACAGTGCACAGTGAGCTTGAGGTGTACACGTCAATGACCACCTCTCCTCTGTACCACAGGTGACTAAGAACTGACCGCGGAGGACCAGGACACCTACCCGCGGAGCCAGTCTCCTCCACCATTGGGCCATGGACTCTCATGGGCAGACTCCCCCAACTCAGACTTGGACCAGGAAGCCGGGCTGTCTGGCATGCCACCACCAAACCGGTCCAGGGACACCACTGCCACCACCACACCCTCAGCAACACCAGCCACCTCTACGCCGAGCCCTGCTGGAATGACCCCTGTGTCCATCACCACCACCAGTGCTACCTGCAACATCCGCCTTGCCTCCGAGGATGTCCACCCCACCCCAACAACCGCTGCGGCCAGGCCAAGTATCGATGGGCAGACAGTGGTGAGGCAACAGGTGCATGACAGCAGGGCTGGGGCGAGGGCCAGGTAGACAAAGAGGCTCCAGCTCCATGGGACCGAAGCCCTGGCCAACATCAACAGGGTCATTGGGGCTTACGAGCATGTCCAGAGCCAAACAGACCTGAACCACCACGACGCTCGTGAGCTCACCCAGGTGCTTCTGTCCATGGATGATTGCATGGGCCAAATTGTGGACCTCCTGGGCCAGCTGGTGGCTGAACTTCCGCTAAGGCTTGCGGCCCAGCCAACACCTCCACCTCCCTCCGGTGTATGGCTGGATGTCAGTTTTCCATCCTCCCCTGCGGGCACAGAGGGGGCTGATTCATCGGACACCACTTGTGCTGCAGGTCCATCCCCCCTGCCAAGAAACAGAGGGGCCGGCCGAGAAAATCTCTGGGCCCAACCCGCAGAAAGGGCCCAGGTAAACGCAACCCTCGAGGCCACCCATGATGGCACTCCTTTTCCCCCAGACATTGACCATCACAACTATCCTTCCCCACAATGCCATGTTAATGGCATTCGACTGTTGGACTTGTCTCATCTTCCATCAATCTGAACTCAGTACGCCACCATTCACATATTTGTACATATTCACTCACTTGTCACATTCATCCCTTGTAAATAAACACTTCTTAAACACAAATGTTGTTGTGTCTGCTCCATGTTTATCACAGTATGTAAAGAATTTACCATAATTACAATGTCACAGGAGCACGGATTGTCAGTAGGCAAGGAGAGGCTGAAGGGACCTAGGGAAAACCAACAGAACAATAGTCACTAGTCAGGCGGTGGCATCATAGCCAACACACAGCAGATGTCAGCAAGGTACACAAAACTGTACATATTACCATGAGCAACAGTACTGGCATAGACCTCCCAGAGCTGTGCATAATTACCGTGTCCCCTAAATATTGCCATCCAACACTGAGGCAATAACAGGCTGCAGTCACAAAGGTCACATCGACCTTTTCACCAACACCATCAGCAGACAATGGCCCCGTTGTATCTTGTCACTCACTTTCATGTGAAGTAGCGGTTGATGAGCTGTCCACGCAGGTCAACACCCTCCTCCTCTCCACTATCCTCGTCACTGGACATGAGTTGGTTTGCAGGCGGGGGCCTCGGCTGATCATCATCGTCCAGAATCAGTGGAATCTGCTTGCGTAAGGCCAGGTTGTGGAGCAGGCAACAACAATCTGGCACACCTTCCTGGTCGAGTACATCAGGGCACCTCCGGTCTTGTCCAGGTAGCGAAAACGTGACTTCCGGAGACCAAACGTACGCTCCACTACACGACGGGTCCTCCCATGGGCACCGTTGTAGTGGACTTCAACCGGTGTCCGGGGATTGCGCAGTGGGCTCAGCAACCATTGACGGTTGGAATATGCAGAGTCACCTAGCTGTGGGATACACAAACCTACTCTTGAAAACAACTGTGGCATACACAGCATGCCAGCTGACTCTGCATACTCACCCACAATCCATGCACACTCCGGGAGAAGATTAGCCATCAGCTGTGGCACGATGCTGTTGCGCAGTATGTATGAGTCATGGGCAGAGCCCTGAAATATGGCACATACGTGCGAGATGATCATATCTGCCTGGCACATCACCTGCACGTTGATGGAATGGAAATGTTTCCAATTCCTGTAGACAAACTCACGTGCCTGCGGTGGAACCATCAATGGCTCCCACAATACTGGGGATGTGCCAAAGGGAATAGAAATCACCCTTGACAGCCGCCAAGTCATGCATTGTGGGGATATATATATATCTGTCCTTGTAGATAATCATAGCGGACAGGACGTCACATAGCACCATACTGAACATGGGTTGTAACATCCCACCAGCGCCGGCCAGCTTGTGCTGGAATGTTCCAGTCGCAAAACTACAGGGCCGCCATCACCTTCGATGTTAGGGTGAAAGCAGTTGGATATGTCCGCTGAAGCTGCAGGTGGAGCTCCAACATAACACATAGGTTCTGTAGGGTAAGTCGATCCAGATGGAATTTCTGGATGATCTCATTTTCCATGTCTGCCAGCACTGTGAAGGGTCGATGTATATTTGGTCTCCTCCTAGTGGAGATGAAAGGGGACACATGTAAATGCAATGCAACATTACATGTGTACAATCTCTCATGTCTTGAGTGACACAACAACAACATTTACTGGCCTCACTGTGGATTCATAGACCACCTTACATGTAGGGACAACATCTGGTACACTACTTGTACACTTGTCCCCTTCCACACAGCAAGTGCCGCCACAAAAATACAGGCCATGTAAATTCACCAAGGGGTATGGCCACATCTAGCACGAGCTGCACAGAGAGTATGCCATCCAGCATATGTCGGAAACCGGAACACCACTGTCACATACATGTCCGCTGCGTCTGTCCCACCTTCATGTGTAGGTTGCACAAGGCACACATCGACAACACTATGAGCACAGTCTGTGCCTAAACAACAAGTGCGTGCATGAGCCACAAAAACTGGAAAGTCAAAACTGCACATTGTCGATTTACATATACAACACTGGGATCTTGGCAGCCCCTAGCACATTGCACTGTGTACCCAATGCAGAGTACGACACAACACTGATCATGCACATCAACATCACTAGTGAAATGTGAGTGACCACATGGCAATGGTCAAGGTCACATACAAAGCATGTGTAGGCAGCCATGGTGAAAATGTAACATTGGTATTGTGTGCTTCATGTCGTGCCATTTATCGTGTGCTCACTGTGCATTGTTGGGAAATGCCCATTGGACATTGAGACAGCATGGTGTGTCCATATCTGCTGTGAAACTGCTCCGCCACCCCGGTCCCAGTCCCTCATAGCAATGCATGGCCCCGTAATCGTGGTAGCTACTGCCTGGCACCAGCGGTGTGTCACCCCCAATCCTCAAAACACATGTGTGGTAGTCATAGCCATATACACATGGCCAAATGGCATTTGGCATGCTCTGCCACCCAAATTGCGGTCCCTCATAGCAATGCATGGCCCCGGATTCATGGTCGCTACCGCATGGCACCAGCAGTGTGTCACAACCAATCCCCAAAACACATGTGCGGTAGTCATAGCCGTATACACATGGCCAAATGGCGGTTGGCATGCGCCACCACCCAAATCGCGGTCCCTTATAGCAATGCATGGCTCCTGAATCACGGTAGCTACCGCCTGGAACCAGCGGTGTATCAAGGCCAATGGGAACCACAATCGCGGTAGCCTGATGCAATTCGGAAAATTGTGGTAGGATTGATTGATTGATTGATTGGGGTACTTATAGAGCGCAACTATCACCCTACGGGCATCTTGGCGCTTGCATTGGGAACCCATCCTGGTTTTTCCCTGTAAGATAACCCGTACTGGGTATCCCCAAGGTGAAAGCCAGGCATCCCTCCGCGGGGGGCCGTTGTGGAGATTAAGCAGGCTTGTTGCCCAGAGCTGCATAGTGTGAACTCATGCTTACAGTGGGCACCGAAGCGAGAATTATCGAGTCCGTGAACAATTGGGTTCTGGACCCTGCCGCGTCGGGAATCGAACCCAGGTCCCGGGCTTGATCTCTGCTTCAGAGTATGCCTCCTCTAACCAGTGAGCTACACTTCTCCATAGGAGTGCTCCGCCACTGCAGAGCCGGTCATTGGATGCATTTGAAAGATGCACCACCGCGTTGGCACCTGCCTGTCCCCTGCGGTGTGTCACCAACTTGGACCATGCCCTTACAGCAAATGGGAACCGCAATCACGGTAGCCTGATGTACTTTTGAAAATCGTGGTAGGCATGCTCCGCCACCGCGGAGCCGGTCATTGGATGTATTTGAAAAAGGCTGACCTGGAAAACCAATTGCAGCAGCTTAGCACCACTGAAACGACCCCAGGGAGCTATATATGTGTAGGAGAGAGCCTCACATTTCCACTGTTCCCAGAGACTGCTGCCTGAGACCCCTCACCTGCTGCTGCCTCTAGGGACTGCTGCCTGAGACCCCTCACCTGCTGCTGCCTCCAGGGACTGCTGCCTGAGACTCCTCACCTGCTGCTGCCTCCAGGAAATGCTGCCTGAGACCCCTCAGCTTCTGCTGCCTCCAGGGACTGCTGCCTGATGCTTTTGAGACA
Organism: Triturus cristatus; assembly: GCF_964204655.1. Lineage (NCBI taxonomy): Eukaryota > Metazoa > Chordata > Amphibia > Caudata > Salamandridae > Triturus > Triturus cristatus. The sequence goes on from NC_140590.1 coordinate 216,649,699, forward strand.
CTGCCTGGGGCACACAAGGTGTCCCTGTGCATAGCCCAGTGAAAACCGGTTGCATGGGCACTCAGCCCCTGCTCTGGCGCGAAACTGGACAAAGGGGAAGGGGTATAACCACCCCCACCCCAGGCCCACCCATAAGGGGAGCCTTAGAGTTAGTCCATCCCCTAAACTTAGTATAAGTATAGGAATCCAGTCCCTAGGACTTCAGATTACCCCTTGTACGACCCTCTGCAACATATATCCTGGACCTTCGACTTTCTATCACGACTAGAAGATGGAAGAAATCTCCCTTGGGGTCAAGGAGTGACTCCCCTGCTTGGCAGGCACCAAAGAAGCAACTGACCAGTCTGCAATTCTGAAGCTCCCACCGGACGTTGAAGTCTCCGCATCCCCAGAGGTGGATTTCCAGACTTCCTCTAGGCTACCCTGAGTCCACAGCAAAGCTGAGGCCCGTGGCTATCGTGGGTGATGTGAAACCGTGACCCCTGGACACAGTGAACTTTTGCAGCAACACTATCTTCCTGGTCATCCTCGAAGTTGTGCTTTGGGCTCCCAGTAGCCCCAGCCTTGAGCACCTCCTGCACCGAAGATTGTTGGCCTCCACTCCACGAATGACCCGTAGGCCAGCTCCAAGTGCGACCACTTGAGGCTCCTTCGCGATCACTAGCCCGTTGGCTAGCAGGTCCCCACAAAGGCAACTCCTTTTCTGAATGGGCGTTCCCGGTTGCTCCAGATGCGCCCTGACTTACCCTTGCTGGGTGAGTCCCTCAGACCTTGCTGGTCTGCACCGCAGTTCTTTCTCAGCATTCCTGTGACTTGCCGTTGCCAAGGCTTGTTGGGTCCTTTCTGGTCGCTGACACCCCAGCACTCTGCAGACTTCGTGGGACAGGTCGAATCTGGCTCGTGGACTTCGTTGACGCCTCTTGGACCTCGTGGCTGAAGAATCAAGACACCCATCAACTCACCTGAAGCACCCGACATCTGTGGGCATTGGTCCATCCTGCCCTAGGTCACTGGCAAGTGACCCAGACTCTGTCCCCTCTGCTTTCAGGTTCCTTACATCCTAGCTCCAGGCTTGGATCTCTCCGGACACTTCTCCTCTTCACGTCAGCAGCAGTTCCTTGCAGGCTTCCATTCAAATCGACGACGCGACCCGACACCAAAAGACAACTATGCACCCGGCTTCCCTGGGTGAGGTAACTCGAGTACTCCGGTACTCTCGTGGGTGCTAGCCCTAGAACTACCTAAGTCCAAGAGGGTTTGGTCCTGACTCGATTAGAAGTGTCCCTAATCTTTAAAATTCCAACGCGACATTCCCCACAGAAGATAATAGGAACCCGCGGTTGTGTTTCCACACTGCATACAGTTCCAGTGGGTCCCCTGTGTCGCTTCCTTGGGTGGTTCCTTGGGGTCCCAGTGATCCTAGAGGCAATAGGCCTAGTGCCTATTCCAGTCGTGGTTCGTATACCACTTTAGTATATGGTTTGGTACGCCCCTAGGGCTCAAACGTGTATTTGTGCTTTTACTGATGATTGATCACTTGTAACTTTAGTACTTCGAACTCCAGTCTCATAAAGAGACTAGAGGGGTGTGTTTAACCTTAAATACATATATTTTGAATATATACCTGGTGTGGTTGTCTTTTCATGTGATCATTCAAGAGATTATAGACTGATAAAACAAGCTGCTTTACCTTTCTTCAAGACTCAGCCTAAAAACTGCTCTCCATAGCTACCACTAGGATAGCTTTCACATAAGGTTGTCTTTAACCATTCACCATAAGGGGTTGTTTGGACTGATACAAGGTGCCCACTAGAACTAGTGGACAGCATATATCAAGCCACCTTCTCACAGACACATGTCATGTCTGTATGCAGTGCCAGCATAGAGTGGGATCCAATACATAGTATTGCAGGCTGGCAGTTCAGGCTAGTAATGTCTGTGTGTGCTTTCCTGATGTGTGCTCAGCAGTGTTGGTGTATGGTCCTCTAGTTATGTCCAGGCATCATTGTCACATGCTTTACTTTCTATTTTTGCACTTGGGTGGACATGTGGTGTGCAGTGTGAAGTGGTGACTTTGTTATTGGTGTTGGTATGTGTGTGCCCCTGCAATGTTAAATGCACATGTGTCATCCTGGAGTTGTGTGCCTGTTGTTTGTGTTGGTCAGCCCTGTGCTTGTGACTGTGTGAACATGTGTGAGTTGTTGGTTGTGCACTATACAGTGTGTTGGTGTGTCCTTGCACTTGTGGGGCACGAATACTTGTTGGTGGTGGCTATTGTGAGTATGCAGTGTTGTGTTTTGTTGATCCGCCATGTGTTTAGCAACTGTCTGTGCTCACTGTACAGCCCTGCTCAGCCACACTGACATTGTGGGTGTGTTTTGTCTTGCATTGCTGTCACTTGGGTCTATTTTGTAGCCATTGTGGCATGTGGGGTGTGGAGTTAGACCATTGCCTATCTGTGCTTCGTATGCCTACCCATTGTGTGTGGGCCCTGCATCTATATTGGTATGGGTAACTCCTCACCTATCCACTACTGTCATACCCACCACTACACTTTCATGTCAGCTGTACCCTTGGCTTGCCAGTTTATGTGCCTCGGTTCAATGTCTTCACTATGCTTTGTGGTGCTGATCTGTGCACAGGACCAATGTGCCACCGAGACCAATTGGTTATATGTGATGTTCCTGTTTTGTTTTGCAGACATGTTTGCTCATTTGCAGTTCTGCTGTCTGTGCTGCACAGTCCTCTAGTCATGGTGTTGTCACATGGGAGTCCCTGATCTGTGCATGTGTGTGTGTTGTATTGGTTGTGTGTGTGTTTGGTGTGGTACTGCTTTACTTTCTGAGGGTGATGTTGTGTCAGTGCTGTGCTGATTGGTGGTGTGTGTGTTCCTTTTGGGTCACTTTTATCTGTGTGGTACTGGTATGTTTGTTGTGAACACACTGCTTGTTGTGCATGCAGTGCTGTGAGTGTATGTTGTCTTGTCCTTGCCTGGTGTGCACCCCCTGATGTCCTGCTGTGTTGGGCACTGTGAGGTGTTGACATGTGCATCTGTTGTATGTTTGATGTGGATGTGTACAGTGTTTGGTCTGTGATATCTCTTGCAGCTGACAGTTGCTCAGTGTGTAGTCTATTTGCATGTGAGTGTGTGTTTTGTAAGTGTTTTGTGATTCATCACGATGTGTGTTGCCAGACATTACCTGTGTGTCGGTCACATGCACTTAGGGGTATTGTTGTTCCTGGGCCTGTTTTGTGTGCTTCCGAGGGTGTTTTCTCCTATCATGTGTGAGATTTCTTTTGTCAGGATTGTGCGTGTGCATGCAGGTGGTACAGTTTGACACCATGCTGACTGTGTGGGTGGTGAGATATGTCTGTCTGTGTTTCATTGTAGGGCCATTGGTCTCTGTTTGTGTCCATGATTTTTACAGATGATGCACCTATTGTCTGTGTTGGGGTATGTTGTGTCTGCAGTGTTGCTGAGTGATGATGTTGAGTTCTCCTGTTCTGTCTCTGCTCCCATTGCCTTACTACATTTTTGCTGGACAGGTCAGGCCTTGTGTTGTGGTTGATGTTGGTGTTTGGATGTTGGTTTGGTGTCAGCATTGATTCAGGCATCCCTGAGTGTGTGATGTTTGTGTATGCCCCCCAGGGGGTGTGATTGTCTGACAATGTGTTGACTGGACATTGTTGCCACCCTTCTGTGTGTTTGACACAGGTGTTGTGTATCACAAATATATGATGTTACTTAGCATACCGTTACTCCGCAGGTATTTACTTCGAAGTTTTTACTCTGCAAATACCATTACTACTTATACCCCAGCACCTCAAAAGCTTAAATGCATGCTAAACCCCGAAAATACCCCTACACCCCAAAACCCTAACCAACCCTGACCCTAAAATTACCCCAGCACCCCAAAACCTTAAACACACCCTGGACCCTCAAAATACCCCATGCACCCCAAAACCCTAATCAACCCTGACCCCTAAGATTACCCCAGCACCCCAAAATCTAAACCCACCCTGAACCCCAAAAATACCCCAGCACCCCAAAACCTTAAACACACCCTGAACCCTCAAAATACCCCAAAACCCTAACCAACCCTGACCCCTAAGACCCAGCACCACAAAACCTAAACCCACCCTGAACCCAAAAAATACCTCAGCACCCCAAAACCTTAAATGCACTCTGAACCCTAAAAATACCCCCTACCGCCCAAAATCCTAACCAACCCTGACACCTAAATGCACCTTGAACCCCAAAAATACCCCAGCACCCCAAAACCTTAAACACACCCTGAACCCTCAAAATACCCGATGTACCCCAAAACCCTAACCCACCCTGACCCCTAAAAATACCCCTGTACCCCAAAACCTAAACACACCCTGAACTCTAAAATTACCCCCCACAGCGCAAAACCCTAACCAACCCCCGACCCGTAAAATTACCCCAGCACACCGAAACCTAAACTCTCCCTGACCCCCCAAAATACCCCAGCACCCCAAAACCTTTAATGCACCCTGAACCCTTAAAATACCCCCTATTCCCCAAAAGCCTAACCCACCCTGACCCCTATAAATACCCCTGTACCTCAAATCTTTAATTTGCACAGTAACTCCATTATGCGTGCTAAGAAATGGACCATGCATAGTAAATGCATGTTAAGTAAATGCATGTTAAGTAATAGCATCTACGAACTAAAATATGCCTAGTAATGGTAATACGAAGTAATGACTGCATAGTAAAGGTAGAATACCATGATGCATGTGTGGTTGGGGGGTATGTGTGGAGGAAGAAACTTGTGTTTGGCTGTTATGGAGTTTGTAAATGGACCCTGTGAGTGGTGCTGCTGACCCTCATCTATCAAGTAGTTTGATGCTAATGTGTGGCTGGTGTCTGTTTGACTTCTGTGACTTCCTTTCATTCCTAGCATATACATGGTTTGCCTTGCTGTTTCCATGGATTGTTGCATATGGAGTGGCGGTGGTTTGATTTGACTCACTGTAGCAGCCATGTGTGGTTCGATGGGGTAAGGGTGTTGTCATACATTCTTTATCTTGGATGTGGTGTACATATGCTTGGTGGTTGTCTCCTTGCCCTTTCATTAATGTGCAGATCACCTTTTCTTTCACATTTGTAGTCCTACATTGCTGGTGACATGTGGTCAGTGTAGGTGGATGTGTGTCTGTGTGGGGTATGTCTGTGTGACCTGACAGGCTGTGTGTCCAGTTGGGTGTTTGGTTCTATTCTGTGTGAGTGTTGAATTGTTGCTTGGATTCATTTTGTTTGCCATGGTGTAGTGTAAGTGTGGTGTGCGGGTTGCCATGGCCATGTGTTTCTGTGCTGTGTGTTCATCAGCAGCCCACCTGTTGGGGCTGCATCCCCAGTTGTTTAGAGTGTGTGGTGCAGGGTGTGGATTCACCTGGGTGGTTATTGTGCAGGGGGTGGCTCAGGTGGGGCACATGGCATGTCCCTTTAAGGGAGGGCTACTCTGTGGAGGTGTGGGCCTGTGATCTGTGGGCATTGCCCAGGTCCGGCGCCGGCCCTACATTCCTGCATTCTGCGCATGTTTTCCCACAGCTTCACCGCTGCAGTGACGTTTCCGGGACATTGCAGCAAGATTGTGGTGGGTGCGTGCCCTGGATGCGGAGGGGTGTATTTGTGACAATTGGGACATGTGTGTGCGCACTTTTCGATGTCTTTCTGTCCCCACCTGGATGTCTGGTGTGGACATGAACCCAATGTCAGCTCTGGTGTTGTGTTTGTGGGCGGAGTTGTGTAATTGTGTACCTGCAGCGGCATCCTCGACAGTCCATGACTTGCTGTTAGTGTATCATGTACAGCTCTGCGAAAACGTGTAAGGCTGGGTCCATTGCGGTTGGGTCTGGGTGGCAGGGATATTGAATCTGGTTGTGCTCGCTCCACTGTGGTGTTTTCGCTGTCTCTGGATGTTTGGTTTCTCTGCTGCGGTGTGGCTGGCTGTTTGGGGCATCCTAATTGGTACGGCGGACAGGACGCCATTCCACACGGCGGTGAGGGTCCATTGGCTGCCACCGTCGCAGTGGCGGGCACTTTTTGGATGGCGGTTCGCGTCGCACCGCAGCGGACGGGAAATGGGCTGTGTTTGCCCATGATAATATGGTGGACGTGAGGACCGCTGCTCGCGGACAGAAAATTGCAATTTTTCGCACCTCTAGCACAGCGGTGGCGCCACCGCTGGCCATCATAAAGGACTCGTTAGTGTTTTTCTTGCTTGTTTGCTTAGGCGCTCAAGATACATCACCTACAGTACTGCCAGACAGAAGGACAGCACAAAGGGATACCAACCACACCACACCATCTGAGTCCTCCTCTGTCTGATTGTGCTTGTGTAGCTAACCGACAGAGTTTGAAGATAGTGGCAACGAAAGGTGATCCTTCCAAGACAGTGGCCAGTGAGGAGGAGAGGTGATTGCCACTGCCACCACTGGCATACCGCCTTCTACATTTTTCAGGAAAGGTGGTGTGCCTGCCACACCATCCTCCAGGCTGCAATCTGAAAGCAGCACTCCCACACCAATGGCACAACCCCAACCTAAGCCCAAGGCCAATTCTCTCTGTGAGGCACCCACTGCAATCATGATGAAGAGCAGTGAGTCTGAATTGGTTTTGTATCAGCCACAACATATCCAATCATCTCAGGAAACTGAGCAAAGTGGATAACAGGAACCATAGCCAGAAACAGTTCTTCGTGAAGTAGCAGCAGAACATGAGGTTGAGCTTCCTGCTGAGCATAATGTAGCTCTTGAACCATTGGCTTCATCAAGAAAAAGAATGGGCACTCACCTTCGCCAAGTGTCCCTTCTGAAGATCTAGACATGGATTGAACCCCGGCTGAGTCTGAAACCCACCACAAGAGACAGGAAAAAAGGAAGGTTCCTGAAATCCATACAGTTATGAAAAGTCAGAGTGATGAGGATGAGCCACCATTTGTCAGTATAAAAAGCAGCTCTGAGGTCAGAGATTACCCATCCTCTTCTACCTGCCCAGAGGGATGTGGCACTGGTTGCATCACTACCACCGCCAGCTTCTATAATTTTAAGGCACTCGCTACTACCTCAGTTGAAGTATGGACATCAGAGAGGCAATTGACACACCCACCTATTTTTATGGCATTGGTAGTGATGCACTAAGAAGTTTCTTCTCCACAGTTTGGGACTTCTTTATGATTAGCAAGCAGGAGGATAACATTGCAGCATGCTCCATTCACCACATAAGTGCTTGTTGAAGTAAGCCTGGTACACACTATGGTACTGGAGGCTAAATTCCCATATGAAAAAACATCACACAATCCCGTGGGAGCAGCAAACTAAAAAAGTAGCTGGTGGTGGTGATGAGAGAGAGGAATCAGCTCCAATCACAAAGCAGCCCTGTACCCTTCATTGTGCCATAATCACCCACATTAGCAGCCTCCAAATGGCACAAGACTCAGATGTGGATACCATTGCATGCTGTGATGATTAGCCCAAGATGCACTTTGAGTCTACCACCTCCTGCTACCCTCCAGAAGTCACTTGTGTCAGTGGCACCACAAAAGATAACAATACAAGCTACAATTGCGGGCATGTTAGGCAGGAGGGGCCCTATGGACGCCACCGCCCAATAGCATATTTGTAGAATTGGAAGCTGGCTAAAACATTAGCGCTGGACCTGCTCCCTTTTTCCTTTATGGAAGGAGTGGAATTTTAAGAATTTGTGGCAACTACTTGCCTGAAATGAAATGTTCCCAGCCGGACCTATTTTGCCACAGTTGCTTCTTCCAGCACTCCATCATGATGTGCTGCAAATGGTTGGAAAAGCTTTGCAGCAGAGTACTGTTCACTCTATCCGCCTGAAACCAGACATGAGGGCCAGCTGCTAACAAACTGATTACATGTGTATCACTAAACACTGTATCTCTTTGGTGGGGGTTAGGCAAACCGCTATCTACAGGTCTCATCACTGAAGAATCTGTAAGGTCATTCTACGGCATGCAACTGTGGCAATTTCAACCATGGAAAAATAGCATACAGCTGAAAACATCTTGGAAGACTTCAACTGCAAAGTGTTTGAATGGCTGCAACCCAGAGGTGTCAAAATTGGATTTGTCACTATGAACAATGGCAGTTATATGGTCAAGGTAAAGCAGAGGGTGGATATTTCAGGGTCCTGTGTTTGGCACCTATGCATCAACCTGATTGTGCAGGATTTCTCCAAAACACAGACAAATTCAGCAACATTCTGGTCACCTGCAGTAGTATCTGCTGTCAGCTCAGTCATTCTTGTAAAGTCTGAAACCACTTGAGGATCCTTCAATGTGCTAATAGAGTACCATTTGAAGCCAGCAGGTTGAAACTCAACCTAATATATTTTGCAACGTCTGTTTGAGTAGTACAGACTAATCACAGACTATGTCCTTTAAATAGGAGGGGATGCAACTGGGAAAAGCATGACCATGGAGTTGGGCAAATGGGGGCTAGTCAATTTCTTGACACAAATGATATTTCCTTTTGAGATTTTCATGTGGGAAGTCAGCAAGGAGAACAGTGTGATAAGTCAGCTAATCCTGTTGCATCGACTACAGAACCAGTTAAACAAAGGTGTTGCAAAGGTTTGTCGGTGGGAAAGAAGAAGCATATGAGTTGGTTCTGGTGTTCAAAATAGTTTATTAAATGTTATAATAGGCAATGACAATACAAAAAAATAGCACTATAAAAAGTACTCAATAAGAATGCATAGATATAAAGAACAACAATTACATCTAAACAGGTACAATATAATATAGTATTAGTAATACTAAAAATGTAAAGGGAAGGAGAAGAAACAGGTATAAATATGCTACTAATAATCATTAAAGTAGGGCTACTAACAATTAGAGACTAAAGCAATTATAATATCAATAAATAAGTAGATAATTATATATTTTAAGAAGATAAATATTAATCAATAGGTTTTCAAAATAAATGATAAGAATTACAATTATGATTAATACCATTCAAAGATAACTGGGCTCCACTTCTAGTAAAAATAACCCACGACCACCAAACATGAACAGGTAATAAAGAAACATCTTTCCAACATGTTGTAATGGATTTTACAGCAGCTGATAACAAAAAATTGGAAAGTTTATCTTCTAAGTCAGGCAATTGTTGAGAAAGAACAACAGATTTACAAATTAACTTTTTAAATGAAAAATCTTCATGGATATTGAATATTTGTTTTATAACATTCCAAACTTCTGTCCAGAATTTAGAAACAGAAGAGCAATCAAAAAGCATATGTTTTAACAAACCAGTATTTAAATGACAATGCCAACAATTTGAAGTTGGAAGAAGTTTAGCTTGAAACAATATCAGTGGAGACCATAGACAATTATATAAAATATAGGAATTAGTCTGATAAAGCGAAACAGGTAACCATCCTGAAATATTATTGAGCCAAATTGATTTCCATGTATCATCAGAGAGAGAGGTTGAAAGTTCATTATTCCACAAAGTTGAAATCACATTAATGTTGTTACATTGAAATGCAATCATCTTTTTATAGATTAATGAAACACCATCAGATAAAGTGGATACAGATTGATAAGATCTGAATTTGTTTTTGAAGGTATATTATGAGGAAATGAATCTAATATAGAATTACGTAACAGTACATATTGGAGGAAATCAGAAGAAGGTAAATGAAATTTTGCCTGTAAAACATCAAAGGATATAAAAGTATTATTATTGTAGACATCTTTAAGGCGAAAAAACACCAGCTTTAATATATGAATGCCAAAATCCAACATTTCTAGTAAGTTTTAGGCGTGAGTTATACCATAATGCCATATCTTCAGTAATGGACATGGGTGATTGGAAAAGTAAGTCAAAATCATTTAATATTAGTTTAGTGGATTTTAAAATAACTGATTTATGAAGAAATGTTGATTTATTGGACATAGTTAACAAAGGTGATAATGGAAACGGATCCACCAGAATCCTTTCTATAAAAAAGCCATGTAGGGGGATTAATCAGATTAGAATGATTAAACCAAAGAGAGTTTTGTTTTAATATAAAAGCTTTATGATAACTAAAAAAGTCCAGTAAACCAAATCCTCCATTACATTTAGGCAATTTTAGTTTTTTATAACCAATACGATATGCTTTATTGCTCCAAAGAAATTTAGAAAGGAGTTGATCCACAACTTTGTAAAACTTCATAGGAAATTGAGTCGAAATCATGGCAAGGGAATAAAATAAATGTGGTGCTATAGCCATTTTTATGGAGTCCATTTTTCCCCACCATGAAAGATGAAGTGAAGACCATTTAGATATTTTATCCTTAATATAACTTAAAATAAATTCACAATTTAATCATATTGTTTTCATAGATGAAGAGAACAAAATGCCAAGGTATTTAAATGTATCTTTTTGCCAAATTATTTCTTTCATGGGTAACATCTGGGATACAATGAATATTTAAAGGAAACATTTCTGTTTTATTAGTATTTAACGAGTAACTAGAAATGTTGGAATAAGATTAAATAATCTCTAATAAAGGAGGGAATGAGGATACAGGATTGCTAATAAAAAAAGGAAATCATCTGCATATGCTATTGTTTTAGTAATAACCTGATTAATATTAATACCAGCAATATCATGACATTTCCTAATGGAAGCAAGCAAAGGTTCGATAACAAGATGAATTAAAAGCGGGGATGGTGGACAACCTTGTCTGGTACCTCTGAAAAGAGAAAATTGGTTTGAAGTTTGGCCATTGATAAATATTTGAGCAGTAGGAGTCGAGTAAAGAGTAGATATCATTTGAATAAATAAATCACCAAAATTAAATGCTATTAAAGTACAAAATAAAAATTGCCAATGAACTTTATCGAAAGCTTTCTCAGCATCCAATGCAAGTACTCCTGAAGGTAAGGATCAAGGAGACCCTTGTTCTATAACACATAATAAAGTTCTTGTGTTATTGACAGAGTATCTATTTCTCATAAACCCAGACTGGTCTGGATAAATAAGAGAATCTGAAACAGAGGTTAACCAAGTTGTAAGTATTTTGGTATAGAGTTTACAATCTTGGTTTATTAAGGAAATAGGATGGTAATTTGACACAAGAGTAGGGTCTTTGTTAGGTTTAGGAAGTACAACAATCAACACCTCAGTAAACAAACCTGTGGTAGCCCCTGTAGAACTAAAAAAGGTAAATAGGTAAAATTAATGAGGAATAAGCTGCAACTGAAATTCTTTATAAAATTCTGCTGGAATGCCATCTGGTCCTGGGAATTTATTTTGTTTAAGAGATGTAATGGCTAATAAAATTTCATCTTCAGTAATGGGTAAATGTAATTTATTTTTAGTTAATTGAGAAAACTTGGGAAAACCGCATTTAAAGAACAAGCATTTGTAATGCAAACGGTCTCGCCTTTGGGACCTTATATGTATTTAGCTATGCAGCACATTAGCCTGTGTGCTGAAACATCTACTGTTCTTTAACATGGAGGTAAAGTAAGCACCAAACTGCGTGACACGGCAGGTATGGGCATACATGGAGAGAAATATTGCCTTTCAGCGGGAAATGGCATAGTCCAAATCTCTGTTTTTAATATAAAAGCAGGGCCTTCGGTGGTTATATCACTGAAAGTACAAGATTTGAAAAAAATATTATTGTCTACGGGTGTTTGTGGAAGACAATTTATATGGACTGGAAACTAGAGAATGCTAAAGTGATTCTGGTATTTTACTGACCTCTGCTAAAGTATATACTAAAGTACATACAAGAGATCTCAAATGCTAGACCTAAAAATGCTTTTTATTTGCTGGAGTTGCCTGATCTGTTTGATTTACTGACAGTGAGGGGCCCGAACAAACTTCTTATGGTTTTAAAGCCTCAACACAGATTTTAACGCGTTTTAGATTAAATACTGTGCACTTACTGTTTGTGTCCCTAACTGTGGTACTTGGTTTGAAAATGTCGTTGGATGCCCCAGCACAATTATAATCAAAATGCACAGAGCACTTTAAACGCTGAAACGCTAGGCGAGACCTCAAAAGTGAACAACGTAAGTGATGTGGCATTCTTCTGCTACTACTGTGGTCTTGAAGCAGTGGTTACCTTCTCTCTGAAAGTGTTCAGGGGCACATATTTATAGATATGAAAACGTGAATTGTCAGGATCTGAATCTAGATTTGGGAGGTGAAAAAGAACAAGCATTGGCAGAGTCAACGGAACTTTGAAAAGACTGAGGAAGCCAAATAGTAGAGCTTTTCGGCTCTGTCAGTTTTTTGCTATCTTGTTCATATCATCTACATAGAACTGTGCTGACCTGTGCAGCATGGCGAAAAGTTAAAAAAGCAATATGATACTGCCAGTGTTGAGTACGCTATAACACTATTTTTTTACTTACATACATGTTGCACAGCAGAAGCGCTGCTGTACAACATCACCCAAAAAAATATTTACAAAGCCATCAGATCTCAAATAGGCGAGCTCTAACTTTGCATATGCTTGTTTTACTGGTGATGGCAGCTGAAGCGGATGTGCATGTTCTGATGAGAGGATTGCTGTCCTCGCAGACTCACACAGCAAGGGCTTGGAGACTTTAAAACACTTTAACCCGGATATGGCAAAGGAAGTCAATTATTATATAATGTTGAGCTGTGACACTCGTACAACAGCGACTAAGATGTACCTGTGTTTGGGAAAGGGTATCATTGTGCAGAGCCTACCTAAAGTATGTAAATGTTGTTATTAAGGTAGTCTTCAGCCGCCCCCCATGATTCTTAGCTTTTAGGTGTTTAATACGACCTGTAGCACCCGTAACCAGCACTGTCAGAAGCTTGCATCGCAGAGAGAGGTAATGTGCCCTGAACCACAGATACCAATTGCCCCTTTGTTAGCGAGCATGTTCCTGGACAAGAGTCAGTCTGAACATCAGAGAGTGAGTCTGAATCCTGCGCCTTAAAGAGGGAGGTGCAGCCTGTCCCTGGGGAGAAAGATTCTGCACCTTAGAGACATAGCATAGGCCCTGCACATTAGAGAGGGATTCTACACCCAGAACTTCAGTGAGGGAGATTACAACTGAGAGCAGGAGCCTGTGGCCTGCATTTGAAGGAAGGATGTGGCACTTCCAGATCACATAGGAAGTATGGATACTGTGCCCGCAAATGCTTTGAGGAATGCGTCACACACAATATAGATGAAGAGTGTGCCCTAAGAGACATGTCACACTTTGAAGAGAAAACAAGTGCTCTGCAGTTCAGTGAGGGAGTCCTGTATCCTGCAGCCCAAAGACGCCAGCATTTCAGAGAGGCAAGAGAGGGAGCCTGTGGCTTGCACCTCTGAGAGAGAACATGAGCTTTGCTCCTAAAAGATAACCTGTAGCTCAAAGAGGAATCATACATCCAAGAGAAAAAAGACTGGCTTTTGACGCTGAAACACACAACTTGCACCTCAAACAGAAAAGAAACTGGCAGTGGCTCTGTATCGGAAGGAGATAGATAGAGTGTGTGTGAGTGGGATGCAAGACAAAAAGAGTGCATGGGAGAAAAAAGTGTCTGCGCAGGAGAGACTTTCCTCTGCATACCTTTGGGACAGGTTGCAGCTTGGCGAGGGAAGGTTATCAGTAAGCAAGAGTCTGTTTGTTGTTTTACAAGGGTACTTGAACAGCCCTGCAAAGGCCTGTCTCAAGGCAACTGACAGTGCACTTTTTTCCTTAACTGCTTGTTATTTGTTATTTTATTGAGCGCGGCAGGGACACGCCTACTCTCCGTGTTGATCCCAACATATTCCATCTTTTGAAATATGCTATAAATGTGACCAAATCGTGTTTTTTAATTATTTACCTTCAAGAAATGCCCAGAATTCAGCCTACATTTAAAGACGTCATTAACATCTTTACGACTATGGCAATTGTGTTGCAGAGTAAGCATACGTTTGTTGGTACACAGGGGGGAGGGGTCAATATAGGCTGAAAGACAGTCAGATAGCGAGTGACCATAATCGGCGGCCCGAAGTTCGTCTTCAACTCTGAGCAAAGTATCTGGAAGCAATCGATGGGAAACAGTGTCATGGACATAGAAAGGGGACTATTTGTTAACTAATGAATAAACAAGAGATCGCAAGTGTCTCAACAGCAAGGAAAGAGAAAGCGCGCACAGCTCGCTGAATATAAACAAAGCACTTCGCCCTTTTGCCGCGCATGCGTACTATGTAAGGCACTACTTTAAAAACAAGCATTTGCAATGCAATAGAACTTAGGTGAGTCCTATTGCGTCCTATTGCATTTTAAAAGGGAGTACGGGCGGGCAAAAAGGTACGAATGGGAATGCAGGGGGGTTGGTGGCGGAGGAGTCAAGGACTGCGGGAAGGGATGGGGGAGGTACGGGAACCAAATAGCGTTGACATTAAAGGGACCAGTAGCCATGGAAGGACACAAATGATGACATGGCCGTCAGGAGGAGGGATTAACAAGCCTAAAACCAATAGGAAGGCTGCATTTAGGACCTAAGCCAATACAAAAGATGGGCGGAGAGTGGGCGGAACTTACACGGAGCTTCCACACTATAGTATATAGTGCATGCCTCGCAAAGCGAGCAGCGCATGCGCTGCAACGCTAGCGAGACTTAAAGTGTCAATTAAAGAAGGATCATCAAATTTAGGTTTATTAAATAGAGTAGCGTAATAATTTAAAAATTCATTAACAATATAATTTTGCGATAATGCAATTTTCCCATTGGGGCCATGAATTCAATTTATTTGTGTTTTTATTTTTTGATACGTAAATAGTTGGCCAAAAGCCGTCCAGATCTGTTAGCATTAAAACAGAATCTGGCTTTAGAGTTAGAGAGTTGAACACCAGCTCTTTTGCTATGGATCGATTGAAACTCATATCAAAGTTTTTGTAATTTAAATCTATATTGAGGGTCATTGGAGATAATAAAAAGTCTCTCAAATTTTGTAATTTGTTTATCCAGTTCCTTAATTCTTGCATTGAACGTTTTGTTTTCATGTGTCATGAGAGAAATGGAGGCACCCCTGATATAGGTTTTAAAAGCGTCCAATCTATTTACCATAGATGTAGAGCCTTCTGGATTGAGTTGTCAATATTCTTGAAGTGCATTTACAATTTTTGGTTTATTTTGTTCATTGAGAACAATACTAGTATTCATGTGCCATCTGTATTGTGCTTTAAAATTTGAATTAAATTGTAGAACAATGGAAATCTTGGCATGATCCGAAATATCAATATTGACAATAGTAGGATTAACAACAGACTTAATTAGTTGTCTGGAAATTAATAAATAAACAAGTCTTGAGTGTGAGTTATGTGGGTTAGAGAAAAAGGTAAGCAATTTTTCCGTAGGAAAATGCAATTGCCAGATATCCACCAATTTTGTAGTTTTAAAAAAAGATTTAAAAGTAAAAAATGCTTTAGGAGGTCAAAATTTAGTGAGAGAAGATCTATCTAATAAAGGATCAAAAATGAGATTGAAATCTATCCCAACTATAAGAGGAACGTTACCCAACTTGAGTACTTCAGTAGTTAGAGTAGACCAAAAAATAGGATCATCAGCAGTTGGACCATAAACATTAAGTAAAAACATAACTGCTATGCCATATCTACCTTATGAATCCGAGGATATACTTAAAATTTGACATGTAGTTTTTTCCAAAAAGAATAGCAACACCGTTTTTTTTTACCCTTTGCAGGAGAAGATATATTAGTATCAACCCATTTTTTTTCATATAATTTAAACCTTTGTCTTCAATATGCGATTCCTGTATGAATCAAATACTTGCCTTACAGCTTCCTAAATAATCTAGAATTGTTGTACATTTTACAGGATGTCGTAAACCCTTGACATTCAAAGAGATAATTTTAACATTATGAACATTAGCCATAGTAAAGTAGAGAGGAAGAAAAGTCTAAGAAGAGGAGAACAATCTGAAGAAGAACATGAAGAATAGTGGCTCTAAAAAAGGGTATAGGAAGAAAGAAGGACAAAAGAGAAGACAAACAAACATAGAAAAGACGACAGGAAATAAACATTAAAAACACGTTTGAAATGCACACACGCTTTGTAAGCATGACCGAACCGTTGGAGCCCTGTGTAATGAATTTCATCAAGAATTAATGCTAAGGAAGGTTCACTAAATTCCACCACTTTAGATTTTATTGGAGGAGGAGAAATATGTTGTTTGCTCTTATTATGAGGTGTTAGTGCATTTTTATTCTTCATTTTCCTATTATAAAAAAATTAAGGATGTAAATAAATTCAAAGTGAAGGAAAAGGAGATTGCTGCAGAAAAAAAGCTTCAAAAAAGGTGGTGCATCAGCTAAAACAGACTGTGGGAGTGGTTAGGTGAAAGCCAAGCCCTTTCCTGCGCAATACGCCGCCCCCTGACAGAAAATCTGGGCAGTCCCTTGAAACAGAGTTCGAAGTTGAAGCAGGAGGAAAGAAAACACAGCTTCCGATGTTGTGCAGAACAGAAAAAGAACCCCAGCAACAGGTAATATCTTCAGAGCACGGGGGCGCTAGGTGGCGCACTGACGGAATGGCCGCGCTGTAGCAAGGCTCCCGTTTCCCGGAGTGAATATCCTGCTATAATCCTCCCCCAACACCGAGGACATCGCCGGCCCCAGTGCCCATGGACTCACAGTGGTATGGGACACACTCGCTGCTGTATTGGTGAGGATCGGATTTGGAGTGCCTGAGAAATCCGACAGGAAAGTGCGACTGGGAGGAGACGGCGGAACAGGGCGATAGCCGGCGGCGGCTGTGAGGAATACGCGAGAGCGCGGCTCGCCACAAGACACCAGACCATAGACTGCGGCCGAAATCGGCGGAGGGTGCGGCCCCAATGGACATCGGACAGCTGCATGAGGGGCCTGGCAAGAACCCCAAGAACAGAGGTGACAGCGGCTGGTGTGGTGTGGGGTCTGCCGTTGCAGCAACGGGACGGCCATTGGAGGCGGCAACAAGGAGTCGCATTGTGGTGAGACACACACGAGGGGCTGACGGAGTCTACAGTGAGTCGTGGGCAGTGCAGGGGAGCAGCGAGGAGACTTAGCGGCCTGCCCCTGTGAGGCCTGGGATCGGTCTAGACAGTGGAACGCTCCGAATCAGCGGAGCCTGCTGGCGACTCCTTTACGGGGGAACTTGTGGTGAGAATACATGTGGCGCTGGGAGCGCGACCTCACCGGGCCACGTAAAAAACAGCCACTGCCACGGGGGAACATCAACAAAACCCACTCGGGAGGACATCAGGAGGCGTCCCACGGTGCATCGACCGGGACGCCGGCCAAGGCAGTAAGTGGAGTTCAAGGTACTAGCTCTTCACCCCCCCTGGCCTCATCGGACGTAGTGGTCGGAGGTACACGGTGGTGGGATATGTAGGCAGCCGCTGCCGGCCGAGAAACAGGAGGCAGATCACTTCTGGGGTCTGCCGTGACCTGCTGGGACCTTAGCATATAAGCCACCCCCAGGGAGAAGCGCGGAGATAGCGGGTACAGTCAGAAGAGGGGGTCCACTGGGGTGGAGACTGACTGCGAGCTGGAAAGCAGCGCCTGGTGGTTGCGGTGAGGGCGCAATTGAGTCGAGCACGCCGGATGTGCCGTGAGTGAGGTGTTTCTCCCCAACCGCAGAGCTTAGATAGTGGCGATATGGGCAAAACTGACACTAAGCAATCAAAACTGAGTTTCGAGGCGCCGAACCGTGGAGGCCCACCAAGTCAGTCTGGTCAACCTCCGAGGAGTCAGCTGGAGCGGCAAGAGAGTGGCGCAATCCCGACTGCGGATACTCAGAGCATACTGCAGGAGATCAGGCAAGGGTTTGCCACTGTGGTGGAGAAAGTGGAACATATGTTGTCCAGGATAGATAACATAGTTCACAAGTTGGAGTGGCACAAGACCAGAATTCAGGAGGCCGAGCAGCACATTTCCACGACGGAAGATACTACTGCAAAGCATAGCACACAACTCGCGCGCATGGACAACCTCCTGCGCATCATGGCGGCGAAGAAGGAGGATTTAGAAGCGCGAAGTCGGCGCAACAATATCCGCATTTTAGGTATTCCGGAGTCCTCCAACACCGGGAAGATAGAAATATATGTGGAACGGATGTTGCTGGCCACTATAGGAGAAAACGTGCTGTCGAGACAATTCATAGTGGAGAGAGCCCACCGGTCATTGGGGCCCAGACCGCAGCCGGGGGCGAGCCCCCGCCCTATCATAGCGAGACTGCTAAATTAGAGACAGAGACGCGGCCTTGAGAGTAGCGAGGGGGAAGCACTCCCTGTCATATGAAGGCAACTCCTTTACGATCTACCCCGACTTCACGCCAATGGTGCAGGAGGAACGACACAAGTTAAGGCCAAGCTTCGGAAAGCGCAAATTGACTATGCACTGTTGTATCCTGCGAAGCTCCGAGTCACTCATCAGGGCAAGCAACATTTCTTCACATCGCCAGCTCAGGTGGAGGATTTCCTCAAGAGAGTGAAGACCTCTGGGCGTGGAGGAGAAGGTCGGGCTCCCACGCAGCAAGGAGAGGCGAACAGGCGCAGCGACGACGAGGCATGAACTACATCCTGAGGACTTGGTTAAACGTGTGGACTGGACACTGCACCATTGCTGATACAATAAGGTTCTGGGGCGGGATGGTGAACGGGGATGTCTGACGCAGGGTTGGGGTTTGTTACCTGACCCCTCCGGGAACCTCTGGCTCTTCGGGGTCCTACCGTTGGGCGGGGGACCTGGGGGGGTAAGAGGAAGTTGTGTGACCACCTACTGCGGCCCCCAGCGGGCATTACCCCAGGTTACACTTCCACGCGTAGCGCGGGAGTGCTGCACTAATGCTGATTAAGTTGGGGTGGATGGGCGGGACAGGGAGGGTACAATTCGCTGGCAAGTTGGGGGTGCTCCAGTGGGTGGGGGGAGGGTCAGTTACAGGGGTTGTGAAGTTATGCAGGTTTTACTCTCTTATTGGTGTGGAGGGGCATGCTAATGGTACGAATAGGGTGCATTATAGATGGAAACATCCGCAGGTATGCAGGACACTCGACTCAATTAGCAGTGGGATGGTAGGCTACACTGGGAACATGCACTACTGCGAGGTGTGGCTGAGGGCGGCGCTCATAATTCGAATATACTTACATGGAATGTTAGGGGCCTGGGAGATGCGCGTAAGCGGAGGCAAGTGCTAGCCTACTTGGACAGGCACCACACCCATATTGCTATGTTGCAGGAAACGCATTTCTCCCCCCTGGGACAGGGTCGATTTGCGAACGCATGGGCGACTCACAGAGTCTTCTCCTCATATTCCTCATATGCGCAAGGCACAGCCATATTGATAAAGAAGCAAGTGCCTTTTCAGGTCGGGGGACAGCTAATGGATCCACAGGGCTGCTTTTGTCTCGTGTGGGGACGATTGGGTTCCATTTCGGTGACTCTGGCATGCTGTTATGGGCCTAATGTAGATGACCCCGTCTTTTTTTCTTCCTTATGGGCTAAAATTTTGGAAGTAGACTCCCAGCACATCATTTGGGGGGGACTTCAATGTCACATATTGCCCGAGCGCAGACAGATCCCATCCTGCTCCGCACCATTTTACCAGAGTGGCCGGAATAATTGGGGACACCATGGAAACTTACCAACTTTTGGATGCCTGGCGACATGTACACCCCACATTGCGTGAGGGGTCAGATTTCACTTCCCGCGCAAACTCTTGGTCGCGTATAGATTACTTTGTTGGTAACCAGGAGCTTGGGGCCAGCGATGACCCAAGTGCAACACCTGGCAAGAACATACTCGGATCATACCCCAGTGAAACTTACGTTATCGTCACCGGACTTGCAGGTACGGCGACGTAGCTGGCGGATGCAGGCCTCTATGCTGCTCGACGAGGTGTTCCGAGAGGAGTTGGGGGAGGAGGTGCAGGATTTTTTCAGACGCAATAAAGGTTCGGTGAATAGTGTGGAAATTATATGGGAGGCCTTTAAGGTGACGATCCGGGGTTTCTGCCTATCCAAGGGGCATGGCGTGCTCAGGGATATACTTCGGACGTAGCGAGGCGCAGGTGCGATTCCGGGATAAGCTCACGGAGTATATATCCACGGCGGAGAGGGAAACGCACTTTCGAGGGAAGTACTGGAAGGCCCGTAGCTACGGGGAGGGAGAGAGGCCAGGGAAGATATTGGCAAACCTGATCAGGACGCCCAGAGGCTCCAATTGTATCCTTGAGGTGGAGGATGAGGGGGGGGAACCCTCCAGAGACACGACTTCTATACTATAAGGTATTTACAAAGCATTATAAACAGTTATACTCCTCCAGCAGACACGACGAGTTGGATTTGGAGGGTTTCCTGGGAGAGGTCGCGTTGGGCTGGCTAAGCGATAGACAGAGGGAATTCTTGTGTGTGTCCTTTGAACTGGATGAAGTGCGAGAAGCAATTATGGGCATGCAGTCGGGTAAAGCGGCGGGTACGGACGGTATTCCCATTGAGTTTTATAAAACATATATCGACATAATGGTCCCGGTACTGCGGGAGGTGTATGTGGAGTCGCTAGAGGTGGGCTCACTACCGGCGTCCATGAGGGAGGAGCTTATGGTCTCTCTGCTTAAGCCGGGGAAGCCGCCGCGCTCGTGCAACTCTTATAGACCGCTCTCTCTGCTGAATTGCGATGCCAAAATTCTGGCTAAGTTGATTGCCAATCGCCTGAGTCTGCTGCTCGATAAATTGATTCTCCCGGACCAGTCGGGCTTTGTGCCAGGCCGGGCTACGTCCCATAACCTACGAACGTTATTTGCAATCCTTAGCATCACCGAGAACGAGCGCTGAGGTGTAATCTACGGCAGATTTTGATCTCGCTATACGCTGACGATATTCCGTTGTATATTCGGAACCCATAGGAGAACCTGAATCCGGTTCTGAGAGAGTTTATTGTGTTCGAGAAGTTATCTGGCATTGGCATCAACTGGGGCATGTCGTGCGTGTTTCCGCGTACGGAGGCAACCCATAAATTCGCGCTTGACTACCTCCTGGAATGGTGCGACGAGGAATTACGCTATCTTGGGGTACGGGTGACTAGAGATAGGGACGAACTAATGCGGCTGAATTACGGCACCGCGATGGGGCTGATAACGGACTGTGTCACACGATGGATCACCCTGCCGCTGTCAATGGCGGGTAGGGTGTCGCTGATTAAAATGGTGATTCTACCCAAACTGCTATACCTTTTTCTTAACATCCCCTTCTATCCGGGGAATTTTTTTTTTAGTACACTTAGATCAGAGCTGACGCGCTTGGTCTGGGGGGGCCGGCAGCCGCGACTGCGGTGGAATGTCCTTACGAGACCATATGCGCGTGGTGGGTTTGGGATACGCAGGCTCACTATGCTTGGTGCTGGGTGACGCAGCCCAAATACATGCCACAGGTGGCGGCAGAGCACTGGTTGGCCCACCCGATACCGTTGGACGGCGCGATCTTTACACCTACGACACCCAGAGACACGAGCCCTACAACAGTCACTTGTACGACGGATGCCTGGCGCAGGATTGGGCTGCTTATGGGCGCTCCCATGCTCTATGCGCCCGCCCTGCCGCTTACGTATCATCCGACTATGTCTCTGCTGCAGGAGACGCTGTTCCATAAGTTCCGAGACCGAGCACGCATTGGGACGTGGGGGGATCTCTATGCAGGAGGGAAATTCCGGTCAGCCGAGCAGATGATGCAGGGGATACTGCAGACCCCACTGGATAGATTTCTTTATGTCAGGCAGAGAGAAGGTATATGTACACTCACACCAGATTTCCCGGAGGAACCGTGCACGCTAGCCCCGCTGCAGGTGATGCTTAAATGCACCTCGACCGCACAACTTGTCTCACTGATTTACAGAACGCAGAGGGAGTATGGGGATCCGGGCTCCAGAGCGAAATGGGAACAAGAGTTAGGGATGGCAATCCCAGACAATCAGTGGGAATTTTGCTGCCAGCAAACTGAGAGGGTCGTAGCCAGCAGTAGACTCCGCATGATACACTATAAATACTTACACAGATTATACTACACACCGGCCAAGTTGCACCGTTTTCACTTACGAGACTCAGACTGTTGCGACAGGTGTGCGGCGCCGGCGGCGGATTTTCTGCATCTGGCTTGGGAGTGCCCAGGAGTGCAGCTGTACTGGAGGCAGGTGTTTGAAGCGGTGTCCCAGATGACGCATGCATCTTTGGAGCCAGCGCCCCTGATGGCATTGTTAGGGTGTGTTGACAAGATCCAGGTAGCACACCGGAGGTATGTCGCTGTGGCGCTCCTGATGGCAAAGAGGAGGGTGGCCGGTCGGTGGGGAAGGGGGCGGGCCCCGAAGTTTAAGGATTGGATTACAGACTTGGTGTTTTGCCAGGAGCAAGCTATAATATATTCGGAGCTCTTACCCAGAGCCTCTAGGCCTCGCAACTTTTGGGCGCCGCTAACATGCTACTTACTTGAGCACCCACAGGAGGGCGCGGCTCCGTAGACGTCAGACATGTACACTGAGGAGGGACGAGTCCGGGGGATTGGCTGCACAAGTCAAGTCGGTTGTTAATACCTATGGGCTGACTGAGGGGGAGATTTAAGGGCATTAGCTTTGGGAGAAGGCACACGATAGACCTATCATCTGGGGGACTATGAACAAGCCAGGGGGAGGAGGGATGGGGGGGAGGTCGCACGGGTAGATGGGCCTCTTCAGTCCCGGTCATTTACCTTGGAGATAGACAGAATGCCATGCCCACTGTAATGTTGTGATGTATACCTGTACACGTTATATACATACCTCTACGATGAATGCTACCTCAGTAATATATGCCACGATTGCTGTTGCTGTTTTGGTTGTAAAATCTAATAAAAAGAGTTTAAAAAAAAAAAATCTTCAGAGCACTGCTACAGCATTATAAAGAAATATTCGGACAGGAATTCGTATCGAATTCATCGAAAACGGGCTGTTCCGACGAGAAGCTCACCAGGAGGTGGCCATTTTGTTTCACGCGCTCGCACGTTCCTCCCATATGAGTTGGTTCTGAACTTAATCCTCCATTTGGCTGTTAATACAAGGGTGCAAATAGATATTGTGTCCTCCAAAGAGTACATCTGTGCCATCTAAAGCCTCAAGAAAGTGGTGGCAATATGGCTAAAAACTCCTTTGAACTTCTTGTCTTCTCAAAAAATACTAGGGATGTTGTTTACTGGTAAGCCTAGGAGTATGATATCTGCTTTAGTTATTCAGTGAGCATCCGAGCATCCAATTCTGTTTTCATGTGTTTTTTCTTTGCTTTCTCTAGTGATAACTTTAGCTATATATTTCAAGGTGTAAAGTGTCCCTTCCCTGTTTAACATTGTTTATAATGTTGTTGTAGAAATAGAAGAAATGTACTACAATAGAGTGTTAGTGTTAGTGTAATGAACATGCATAACAAAAAACAAACAATTAACAAAAACCCAATTATGGGAAGAGAAATGAACGAAGCTTGTGTAGTGTGTCACAGTGCAAACAATAGTTTATGGAAACAAGAGCAACCCGAATGCCCATGTGAACATGGGTATCAAGTCTAAACTTGGAAAAAGTGTTCACATTGAACTCATTCAAAGAGCAATATAATACAACAGGAGAATCTTGTATTGAATCAATCCGTGTTGGAGAATGCTCAGTAAGACAGAAGCATTCTGTCTCAAATTAATCTCAACAAAAAATGATTTGAAAGTCAGCCAGTATTTATTCATATTCAATTCATCCAAATTGAATTTTAGTCCAAAAAATCATATATAAATGCACAAAACAGATGAAAGTAACACAGTCAGGTGAGTGGTGAGAGAGTTTCTAAACAGTGTATATTGGTTTACAACAAAAGACAGCTAATGAAAATTAATACAGTTGGCCACACCAGGGCTGGTACCCAGTGTATGGGTAGATATGAGGTCTGTCATTAGATCTTGTTGATGGCGTTTTGAACGTTTGTGGGATATGAGGTTCTCATTATTGACTGAGAATAACCTGGGGAGCCGAAGAGTTGTGCAAGATAAATTAAAGTGTAATGGAATTGAAATTTATGCACAGAATAAAGGAGAATGCATACTGAGTACTGGATGGACATAAAGGCTGTTGCCGAGGTTACGTTAGATACGACCACAGAAGACCTATATGAGAAGTACACAGCATTATAGAAAGGAATAGTCAGTTATCCTGTGGCATATTTGTGTGATGCTATGCTGCTACTTACCATGGGGAAGATACGTAGTGAATGTGAACTGTGCAACTCTGTATTCTTAAGGTTCAGCTGCCATGAACATGAAGATGTGGACAGGGACACCAGAATGAAATAATAGATAAGAGTTGTACTTGCGGTGTACGACCTACAAGGGAGTGCAAGGACAAATGTTAACAACTTCTTTGCTCACAACGGAATGGTTCCGTCATGAGCCACGATGGCCGTGTGCTCATGATGGAACCTTTCCGTCATGGCACCCACCCATGGGGGAAGTGCCATGGGCCTCCCATGGGCAACCCATATACACCCCCAAAAAAGTAGGTTTTCTGCTCCAGGGGGGCAGGGGGGATTCTCGGTGCATCGAGAGTTTTTCTCCCCCTTATGTCTTTTGTCAGGGAAATCCCGCTGCATGATCACGTATGGGGTTGCGATCGTGCAGCACGAATGCCCCCACTAGGCACCAATGATTTTATTTGTTTGAATGGATGCCACCCCTTGGGCAAGGGTTGCTTAGAATGGGGCCTAAATATTTTTACCCCGAGGACATGCACCAGGGATTCTTTTTTTTGCAGATGGAATCAACCCTTTGAACAAGGGTCGCTTCCAAAGGGGGAAAATTACTCTCTGCTGGTTTCTGCCCCCCCTGGGACAGATATCCCTGTTTCTTTAGCCTTTCTGCCCCTGGGGGGGCAGAAAACCCCACTAGACCCAGAGATTTTTTTAAAGTGCATTGGAGTGAACCCTTGGGCAAGGATCACCCCTTAATTTATTTATTTTTTACACTTGTGACTGTTTTCTGCCCTACCCGTTGGTGGATTGGCCCCTTTTGAAGGCCCAACTGCCTCCCCCGGGTGGTAGAAACCCACTAGACCCACAGATTGTTGTAAATGGGAATGACCCCTTGGGCAAGGGTCACTTCCAAGGGGATTTTCTGTTGGCCATTTTCCAACCCCCTGGGACAAATCAGCTTGGTTATTTGGCCTTACCCGGGGGGCAGAAAACCCCACTAGACCAAGGGATATTGATTAAAAGGGCCAGGGGTCGATCCCTTGTTGCAAGGATTGCCCCCCAATTTTCCAAATGGGGCATTTTGTATTGCCTGTTTTATGCCCTCCAAACTGGGGAAAGATTGGGTTGATTTTGATCTCTCTGGCAAGGATCGCCCCTCAATTGTTCAGGATACATGTCGGCCCCATCCGGCAGATTGGCCATTTGGGTAGTGACATAGAGTGATGTAATGTTAATTGTTTTTTTTCTTGCGAATTGCAATTAAGGTTTTATTTCTCCTTTTTAATCTAGTTCAAGGGTTTTGCTCTTTTGACTGATGTTCAAGGCTGTGGTTTCGTCACTAGTGGTTCTGCAGTTTGTGTAGTTGCATGTGTTTCGTAAGAAAGTGTTTTTTTGTACTATTTACTCTAAATGAGTTTCATTTCTCTGTATAAATGTGTGTTTTGTAAATGGTGTAATAATAACAGTATGTTTAGCTTTTGTTTTAGTGAGTGTGAAAATCTTTTTGCATCTGTGCTTGAAGTGTATTTTGTTGTCCTGTGAGTAATTTTTTATTTTTTTATAGTGGTTTATCGTAGGTTTTTGCTGTGTCCCTGCAAAGTAGGTGCTGGTGAGTGTAGCTGTCTCTGAATTTCTAAGAGGCACATGCATCAAAGTTGTATTTTGCGATTACCAAATAGCGATTTTTTAGTAATTGCTATTTGGTAATCACAAAATTTTATGCATCAAAACAGAGAGTAAATAGCGATTCTCTAATTTTGATTCTTTAAGAATCGCAAATGCAATTATTGAATCGCTGTTTGCAATTTCGACTCCATTCTTTCCTCAAGGCCCATAGGTGAAAATGGTCTTGTATTGCCTAAATGGCGATTACCTAATTGGTAATCGCAAATTAGGTAATGCAAAGGCAAGGGTGCCTAAGGCCCCCTGGGGCGCCCCTAAAAAGAAGGTGCACTATGGAAATGTGTGCGCTGGCACTTTGACAAATGCAGTTTTGTGCATTTTTCAAAGTATGCACATGGTTAACATCAACCTGAAGTTGATGTTAATTAGCATTTCCCAAATGCACAGTTCACATTTAGGAAAGACTACTTGCATGTGCATTAGGGAAAAATGTCATTCCCTATTTGCATTTGCAATTTAGGGAATCTCAAAAAATGTCGATTACCTAAATTGGGAATTTAAAAAACTGTCATGCATTGGAAATGTCCATTTTGTACTCACATGTGCCGTCTAGATCTTTATGATAAAGCCAGACTGTGTTTATTACTTATTTTGCACAGTGTTGTTTGTTGTTGACTTGTTTGTGAAGTCTCCTTCCTTAGTAAGGATTATGGCTAGTCCCAGGATTACTACTCACCAAGTTGTTGGTATGCTTTTTGAGTCTTCCTCTGACCATGGTTCAGAGACTGACTCTGCATCTGAGGCAGATGAGAAAGTGGAGGATTCTGGCAGTGAGTTCTCTGTCCGCAAGGAATTATCATATGATGAAACCACTCTTAGTGCAGATGAAGTGCCTGTTTTAGAGGAGGATATTGATGTGCCAATAGTGCAGCAAGAGCCATCTGGGCTGCAGACTAAGGCTGCAAGGCTCTCCATTGGAAGAGCTGACCTCTGGGTTGCCCCAGGCATGGTACAGCTGGCATTGCATGCCTTTTATGGTGTTCCAGGGTGTAGTGTGGATACTGAAAACGTTTTGCCTATACATTTTTTTCAGTTGTTTATGGACTATTTATTTTTGGATGAGATTGTTGAGCAGACTAATTTGTATGCTGAACAGTATTTGAGGGAAAACAGTGCTAGACTTAGGCCCCACTCTAGAACTACCCAGTGGACTCCCTCAAATCGGGAAGAGTTGAAGAAGTTCTTGGGTTTAACTTTTTTGATGGGCTTCATGAGGAAGCCATTGATGTCTTCATATTGGTCTACTAGTCCATTGATGACAACGACTATATTTCCGGCAATCTTGAGTCATGATAGGTATTTGCTTCTGCTTCGGATGCTGCATTTGTGGATAATGGTTTTGCGTTGCCACAAGATCACCCTGCTTGTGACCGTCTTATAAAGATTCGGCCTATCATTGACCACTTTGTAGATCAATTTTCTGAGATCTAAGCTACAGGGAAATAAATAGCTGTGGATGAGTCTTTGGTCTTGTACAATGGCTGCTTGGTTTTTAGGAAGTACATTCCTAGCAAGAGGGCTGTTGGACCTGTCAGCCTTAGGGTCGTGCCTCATTTTTTTCCACCCTCATTTTTGATGTTGGACTTAGGTCTCCGGGCGCCTTTTCATTGCCAACCAGTGTTAAGGTGCAGGTGCTCCCTTCTCCCAAGATGGCTGCCACAGACCCCTGCTACTGCAGAGTGGTCTTTCGTAGTAGCACCCTAGCTGCCAGGAGCTGGCTGGGACCCCACAACAATGTTGCGACACCAGCCCGCCTTTTTTGTCCCATAGGTAGAATGGGGAAGCTCCTGGAATGTGCTGGAACCTTCTAGAAGGGAGGTGTGGTTTTTACTTTTGCCGCCTTGGCTAGAGCTCACCTGACCTAGGGATACATAAGTGAGGGAGGGAACTTTTTCCAGTCAGTTGGCCAGTTGGGGTGAAGCAGAGCTGGAGAATCCATGCAGGAGTGTAGGCAGTAGGGCCTAGCCAGGGACTTATGCCTCTGAGAGTGACAGGGCTTAGGTGCTGCCTCTTAAGTGAGTGAGGGATCCTGTGAAACCCACTGATCTTGCCCAGCAGTAGGAGGACCCAGGGAACCTCTGCCCAGCCTGACTAGGAAGGGCCTAGTCGCCAACTCATTCCCTACCCCCCAGGAACAGAACCCCAAGGGCGCCAGTATCATCTGCGCCACCAGAACTGAATACTGAACCTCCATGACAAGAACTGAATGCTGGAACCTCATGACAACGTACTGCATATTGAAACGTTCTGTGGAGATTGATTGCCGACTGCAGGGGATCAACCAGGTACTAGTGCTGTGTTTCCCGCGCTTCCCAACCTGGTCTGGAATCCCCTACATTGACCTGTCATTGAGCGCGGAGCTGGCCGAGCTCCCGCTTAATTTGTGACCCCCCTGGTGCGAGGACCAGCAGCGTGATCACCGCCGCGGCCCGTAGGCCTCAGGGATGTGACAGGGCCGAGTCAGGGCCCGCGGAAAAGCCCGGGGCTCCGCCGCTGCCGTCGCAGCGTGAGGATGAGGAGAGAGGATTCGTGACGTTTCCCGCGCCGTTGCGCGTATCGGGCGAAGGGCCCGGAGCGGAGCCGAGCGACGAGACAAAGGTAACCCTCGGGGGCTGGGAGGTAGCGCGGCCATGTGGCGGCCTGACACTCGCCCCCCCCCGCTCCCCGGAAGTCTTGAGAAGGCCGGTGCGCCCCCTGCCACGTGGGAGTGATACCGCATACAGAGACTGTGAGTACCCCCTCCGTGGGATTTCCCTCCGTACTGAGAGTTCCCCCTCCGTGGGATTTCCCTCCGTACCGAGAGTTTCCCCTCCGTGGGATTGCCTGTAACTGAGGACTGCCGTCCGTGTGACTTGCAGTGCTCAATGCGTTCTATTTTTAAGTAATGCTGATCCGTCATTTGTATTCACAGGTGCTCAATCCGTTCTATGTTTACGTAGCGCTGACCCTTCATGTGTATTCACAAGTGCTCAATGCGTTCTATGTTTAAGTAACGCTGATCCGTCATTTGTATTCACAGGTGCTCAATGCTTTCTATGTTTACGTTGCGCTGATCCTTCATGTGTATTCACAAGTACTCAATGCGTTCTATGTTTACGTAGCGCTGATCCTTCATGTGTATTCACAAGTACTCAATGCGTTCTATGGTTAAGTAGCGCTGACCCTTAATGTGTATCCACAAGTGCTCGATGAAGTGCCCAGTCCAAATAGCGTGTACCCGCCGTTTGTGTCCTCAAGCGCTCCATTCTCCAGTTGAGGCCTCAAGTGCAAGGCGCTCCGTGTAAGAGCGACGCCTTAGCATCATAGAGTGTCCCGCAGCACTAGTGAAGGTCATTCCGCATGGGGTTGCTGAGGTAATCGTAATAAGAGGCGGAGATGCAAATGTTAATGGGTACCAGTTAAGATGCATTGCCTATAATGTTAAATGTGTACAAGTTAGGATACATTGCCCTGTAAGATACTGTGCGTGCTCCTTTGATTAGATAAATCTGATTAATTTGCATTCACCTTACTGTGTGGCGTCCCTTATTGTGTGCGGTTACTGCTTCAGGGGACGTGCGTGTTGTATGGTTGCTTAACACATAGGCCTTTGGGTGCCCAGCCGCTCGTGTCACGTTACCCCCTTAGGGCCTGAAGACCCCAGGTCTTACATTGTTGGCGAGCGGTGGGATTTTAGGACCTGTGACCATACAGCACCCTTCCGTGAAGCGGAGGGCGCCACAATTAAACGCCTATTGTTTTTTCAAAAAGCTCTGAAACCATTGATTGCTGTGTTTATTGATTCCACTGTCCAGGCTGAGTGTGTAAGAGAATCCTGGTTAGCTGGTAACTTTCACCCATATCCTAGGAATTTCTTCCTTAGTATCTAGCTCCTCACCTGTCACGATGGAATTCCGGTTAGCTGACCTCGAGGGGTACACTGTAAAGCAACTGAGAGAGTTCGGGCAGGGGATGGGGGTGCCTGGGGTGCGGAAGGCCAAAGGAACCGGAACTCCGTACCGCCTTAAGGGCATGGGTAGAGGCCCACCCAGAAGGGAGAGAGGATGAGGGACAGGAGGCGCCAGATGCACCTCAGAAGGAGAGCGCCCAGGAAGTGCTAGACATACTTAACGTAGATATGTCTGAAAATGTGCCCCCAGGGAGACGTTCTGGGGCCAGTAGTAGGACAGGGTCTAGGAGGAGCGCGTCTCCAGAGGAGTACGAGGACAGAAGGGAAGAGAGGCAATTAAAGTGGGAGCTAGCGAAATTAGAACACGAAAGAGAAAGAGAAAGAGAGAACAAGAGATGGGCAATGGAGGAAAAGAAGCTGGTGCACGAGCTTCAGCTGAAAGAGTTGGAGCTGCGCGCCCTCCAATTGAATGCGTCCAATAAGGACAATGGTGGCAGCATACCTAAAGAGTCTCACGAGTCAAAATTCTACCTACCTAAGGAAGTCATTGCCAATTACACAGTGGGGGACGACATTGCTAAATGGTTGGAGGCATACGAGGTAGCCTTGACTGCCCATGGGGTATCCGAGAGTAATTGGGGAGGTGGTTTATATCGGTATATACCTCCCAACGTCAGGGACACCCTGTTATATTTGGCCAAGGCGGATCAGGTCAGGTATGCCCCCATGAAAGAGGCTTTACTGAAAAAGTTTGGTCTTAACCCCGAGAGGTACAGGCAGAAGTTCCGTGGCAGCCATAAGCTATCCAGACAGACATGGGTGGATTTTTTTGATTATGCTAGAAAGGCACTAGATGGTTGGGTGCGTGGCAGCGAGGTGCAGGACTATCAAGGGGTGTACAATCTTTTTTTACGGGAGCACCTCTTGGATAAGTGCTTTCCGGAGCTGCGCCAACATCTGGTGGACCGCAAGTTGATGGATCCCCATGAGCTTGCGGAGGAGGCAAATATTTGGGTGAGCACCCGGGTGTCTCACAAGGGCCCCGGGGGAGATGGCTCAAAAGGCGGACAGGGTTTCCCCAAGAAGAAGCAGGGGGGAGATAAAAAGGTGGAGTTCTCTAAAGGCCCCCAAAATAAGTTTGGGAAGGGAGTAGGAACCCCACCCCCATCCAATTCCACAAGGCCCACTTACCCTGACAGGAGTCAGCAGCCAAGGATTGTGCGGTGCTACGAATGTGGGGAGATTGGACACTACAAAGGAGATCCCAAGTGTCACAAGCGACCCCCAGCCCCAACGGGCGGGAAAAGTCCCGGGGTGAGTAGTATAGCGCTTGGGGCGGAGCTTCCCTTAGATAGGGAAGGGGAGTGGACAGGCCTGACGCTGGTTTCACTCAGGGATAGAGAGGTGGTCCCCGTAGTGTCCCTGCCCCCGAACACTGCTAAATATCAGCAGAGGGTGAGAGTTAACGGGGAGGAGGTGGATGCTCTGAGGGACACAGGGGCCAGCATGACCACTGTCGTGTGGCGGCTGGTGTCCCCAGACCAAGTAGTCCCCGAGGAGTTCCATCCCGCCGTATTGGCTGACGGCAGTATGAGTCACTATCCAGTGGCTCGTGTTCCATTTGAGTGGGGAGGAGTCAAAGGCCTACTGAGAGTTGCGGTGAGCCCTGCCTTGCCTGTGGGGTGCTTGCTAGGGAACGACCTGGAGCACACCAAATGGAAAGATGTCGAGTTTCGAGCTCACACCGAGATGCTGGGATTACCAGGGTGGACTTGCGTAGTCACGCAGTCCATGGCTGCCCAGCATGAAACTCACCCTGGGTTGGAGCCTGGAATCATGGCCCAACCCAACACCAGAAGAGGAAAGAAGAAGGTGGCAAAGGACACGCCCCGTGAGATGTATGGGGAGGCCGCAGAGGTGCACCCGGAGTCAGTGGAGGTGGATGTCGTTCTCGTGGAGGACTTGCCGACCCTTGCTGACTGGCAGGTGGGAGGAGGCCCTACCCGGGAGGAATTTTGTCAGGCACAAAGGGCGTGCCCCACGCTTGAAGGCATGCGGCGACAGGCCGAAGCCCAAGTGGCCAGTCAGGAGATGGGAGGATATCATGTGTATTGGGAGGATGGTCTCCTATACAGTGAGCCCAGGGTGCCGGTACATGGATCTTCAAGGGCCATAGTGGTCCCCCAATGTTACCGGGCCTTCCTGCTGGAGTTAGCGCACGAGATTCCCTTAGCCGGACATCTGGGTCAGGACAAAACCTTTGCACAGTTGGTCCCTCATTTTTATTGGCCCAGGATGAGGATTGCCTCAGACACCTTTTGCAAGACCTGTAAGTCTTGTCAGGCAAGTGGCAAGACTGGGACTAAATTGAAGGTCCCTTTGGAACCGCTCCCCGTGGTCGGGACCCCTTTTGAGAGGGTCGGTATTGATATTGTTGGGCCATTGGACCCTCCGACCGCAGCGAGACACCGGTTCATTCTGGTTTTGGTGGACCACGCCACAAGGTACCCAGAGGCTATTCCTCTGAGGACCATCACTGCACCGGTGGTGGCGCGGGCACTATTGGGGATTTTTACCCGAGTGGGATTCCCCAAGGTCGTGGTGTCGGACAGGGGCACAAATTGCATGTCGGCCTACATGCAGGCCATGTAGAAGGAGTGTGGAGTGACCTACCGGTTCTCCACCCCTTACCACCCCCAGACTAACGGACTTGTAGAGCGCTTCAATAAGACATTGAAGGGTATGATCCGAAGCCTGCCAGAGGACTTGTGGCGTAAATGGGACGTCCTCCTCCCCTGCTTGTTATTCTCCTACCGGGAGGTACCGCAGAAGGGAGTCGGGTTCAGCCCGTTTGAGTTGCTCTATGGCCATCCCGTTAGGGGTCCCCTCAGTTTAGTGAAAGTGGGGTGGGAGAAGACTTCACAGAAGCTTCCCCGTGACATTGTCAGCTACATGCTGGCATTCCGCAGCCAGATACCCAAGCTGTGGAAGGCGGCCTCAGAGAACCTGGAGGCTAGCCAGACCGTGATGAAGGAGTGGCATGACCGCAACGCTCGGACGGTCGAGTTGGACGTTGGACAGAAGGTGTGGGTCATGGAACCTGGGGAGCTTTGTGCCCTCCAGGACCGGTGGACTGGTCCGTACGACATTGTGGAGCGACGAGGCCAGACCACATACGTAGTAGACTTGAAGACCCCCCGTCAGCCCCTCAGGGTGTTCCATGTCAACTGCCTGAAGCCGCACCATGAGCGATCAGAGCTTGCTCTCCTGATGGTGACGGATGGGAGCGAAGAGGAAGAGAGTGAGGCTCTTCCTGACCTTCTAGCGGTACAAGAGAAGGATGGTTCGGTGGAAGGTGTAATCCTCTCCCCATCCTTGATCCCAGAGCAACAGAGGGACTGCCGCCATGTCCTGGGACAGTTCGCCTCGTTGTTCTCCCTCACGCCTGGAATCACTCATCTGTGTACCCATGATGTGGACACAGGGGACAGCCCCCCTGTGAAGAACAAGTCTTACCGGCTCTCCGACTGAGTGAAAGATAGCATCCAGCGTGAGGTGGCAAAGATGCTGGAGCTGGGGGTGATAGAACCTTCCAGCAGCCCGTGGGCTAGTCCAGTGGTGTTGGTGCCGAAAGCGGCCCCACCGGGTACGACACCGGAGCTTCGGTTCTGTGTGGACTACCGGGGGTTGAACTCTGTCACGAAGACAGATGCTCTCCCCATCCCACGTGCAGACGAGCTGGTGGACCGGCTGGGAGCAGCCCGGTACCTCAGCACCATTGATCTGACATCCGGATATTGGCAGATTGCCATGGCCAATGGAGCAAGGGAGAAAACAGCATTCTCCACCCCGAGGGCCACTACCAGTTCCGAGTGATGCCCTTTGGGCTCAAAAATGCTCCGGCCACATTCCAGCAGTTAGTGAATCAGGTACTATCTGGCCTGGAGTCCTTCTCAGCGGCCTACCTGGATGACATAGCTGTCTTCAGTGGCACCTGGGAGGACCATCTGCAACACCTCCAGGAGGTATTTCAGGTGCTGCAACGTGCTGGCCTAATAATTAAAGCCAGCAAGTGCCAGATTGGACAGGGATCTGTCGTGTACCTGGGACACCTGGTGAGCGGAGGTAAGGTGCAACCCCTCCAGGCCAAAATAGAGACCATCTTGGCTTGGGAGCCCCCCAAGACCCAAACAGAGGTCCGAGCTTTCCTCGGCCTCAATGGTTATTACCGCCGGTTTGTCAAGGGATATGGTACCTTCGTAACCCCCTTGACGGAATTGACCTCGAAGAAGCAACCTCGCAAGGTCATATGGACAGCTGCATGCCAAGAAGCCTTTGACACGCTGAAACATGCGATGTGTACCGCTCCAGTACTAGCAAAACCAGATTTCAGCAAGGAATTTATTGTGCAGACCGACGCCTCAGAGCACGGCATAGGTGCGGTGCTCTCGCAACTCAACACCGAGGGCCAAGATCAACCAGTGGCCTTCATCTCCAGAAGACTCCTCCCTCGGGAACGGCGATGGAGCACCATTGAGAGAGAAGCCTTCGCGGTGGTCTGGGCTCTGAAGAAGTTGAGGCCATACCTCTTTGGAACTCACTTCCTTATCCAGACCGACCACCGCCCCCTTCACTGGCTCATGCAGATGAGAGGCGAAAACCCCAAGTTGTTGAGGTGGTCCATTTCCCTACAGGGGATGGACTTTCGGGTGGAACATCGGCCCGGAGTTGACCACGCCAATGCTGACGGTCTCTTCAGGTTTTTCCGCCTTAGCGATGAGAACTCCCTAGAGGTTGGGTAGCTCTCCCCTCTTTTGGCTGGGGGGGGCGCGTGTTGGACCTGTCAGCCCTAGGGTAGTCTCTCCATCTATTTTTGATCATGCCTCATTTTTTCCACCCTCATTTTTGATGTTGGACTTAGGTCTCCGGGCGCCTTTTCATTGCCAACCAGTGTTAAGGTGCAGGTGCTCCCTTCTCCCAAGATGGCTGCCACAGACCCCTGCTACTGCAGAGTGGTCTTTCATAGTAGCAACCTAGCTGCCAGGAGCTGGCTGGGACCCCACAACAATGTTGCGACACAAGTCCGCCTTTTTTGTCCCATAGGTAGAATGGGGAAGCTCCTGGAATGTGCTGGAACCTTCTAGAAGGGAGGTGTGGTTTTTACTTTTGCCGCCTTGGCTAGAGGTCACCTGACCTAGGGATACATAAGTGAGGGAGGGAACTTTTTCCAGTCAGTGGGCCAGTTGGGGTGAAGCAGAGCTGGAGAATCCACGCAGGAGTGTAGGCAGTAGGGCCTAGCCAGGGACTTATGCCTCTGAGAGTGACAGGGCTTAGGTGCTGCCTCTTAAGTGAGTGAGGGATCCTGTGAAACCCACTGATCTTGCCCAGCAGAAGGAGGACCCAGGGGACCTCTGCCCAGCCTGACTAGGAAGGGCCTAGTCGCCAACTCATTCCCTACCCCCCAGGAACAGAACCCCAAGGGCGCCAGTATCATCTGCGCCACCAGAACTGAATACTGAAACTCCATGACAAGAACTGAATGCGGGAACCTCATGACAACGAGCTGCATATTGAAACATTCTGTGGAGATTGATTTCCGACTGCAGGGGATCAACCAGGTACTAGTGCTGTGTTTCCCGCGCTTCCCAACCTGGTCTGGAATCCCCTACATTGACCTGTCATCGAGCGCGGAGCTGGCCGAGCTCCCGCTTAATTTGTGACCCCCCTGGTGCGAGGACTAGCAGCGTGATCACCGCCGTGGCCCGTAGGCCTCAGGGACGTGACAGGCACGAGTCGGGGCCCGCGGAGAAGCCCGGGGCCCCGCCGCTGCAGTCACAGCGTGCGGAGGAGGAGAGAGGATTCGTGATGTTTCCCGCGCCGTTGCGCGTATCGGGCGAAGGGCCCGGAGCGGAGCCGAGCGACGAGACAAAGGTAACCCCCGGGGGCTGGGAGGTAGCGCGGCCGAGTGGCGGCTTGAGACTCGCCCCCCCCGCTCCCCGGAAGTCTTGAGAAGGCCGGTGCGCCCCCTGCCACGTGGGAGTGACACTGCATACAGAGACTGTGAGTACCCCCTCCGTGGGATTTTCCTCCGTACTGAGAGTTCCCCCTCTGTGGGATTTCCCTCCGTACCGAGAGTTTCCCCTCCGTGGGATTGCCTGTAACTGAGGACTGCCGTCCGTGTGACTTGCAGTGCTCAATGCGTTCTATGTTTAAGTAACGCTGATCCGTCATTTGTATTCACAGGTGCTCAATGCGTTCTATGTTTAAGTAACGCTGATCCGTCATTTGTATTCACAGGTGCTCAATGCGTTCTATGTTTACGTAGCGCTGATCCTTCATGTGTATTCACAAGTACTCAATGCGTTCTATGTTTATGTAGCGCTGACCCTTCATGTGTATTCACAAGTGCTCAATGTGTTCTATGTTCAAGTAACGCTGATCCGTCATTTGTATTCACAGGTGCTCAATGCGTTCTATGTTTACGTAGCGCTGATCCTTCATGTGTATTCACAAGTACTCAATGCGTTCTATGTTTATGTAGCGCTGATCCTTCATGTGTATTCACAAGTGCTCAATGCGTTCTATGTTCAAGTAACGCTGATCCGTCATTTGTATTCACAGGTGCTCAATGCGTTCTATGTTTACGTAGCGCTGATCCTTCATGTGTATTCACAAGTACTCAATGTGTTCTATGGTTAAGTAGCGCTGACCCTTAATGTGTATCCACAAGTGCTCCGCTATTAGGCTCCCCACTACTGCGCGATGCGCTTGCACTAAGACGCTTCAGAGATTTTAATTCTCCCGTTTTGTCTTCTACTTTGTTTTTAGATGTGCTCACTGCTTTACCTTGCTCTTATTCACCCTCCGCATTGCCGCACTATAATCATGCCCCTCACCGCTATTTGGCGGGTCTGACCTCCGCGCTTTGTAATTACTGGGCGCCATCTTGGGTGGGTTTTAGAGAAGCTCTCTCCTCACTCTGCGCTCTAGCAGTCAGGTGGACTGGATCAAGGCAGTTCCTGGGCACTATCTTTATAAGCACGGCTTGAGGTAGGAACGACCTATTAGGCTCCCCACTACTGCGTGATGCGCTTGCACTAAGACGCTTCAGAGATTTTAATTCTCCCGTTTTGTCTTCTACTTTGTTTTTAGTTGTGCTCACTGCTTTACCTTGCTCTTATTCACCCCCCGCATTGCCGCACTATAATCGTGCCCCTCACCGCTATTTGGCGGGTCTGACCTCCGCGCTTTGTAATTACTGGGCGCCATCTTGGGTGGGTTTTAGGGAAGCTCTCTCCTCACTCTGCGCTCTAGCAGTCAGGTGGACTGGATAGAGGCAGTTCCTGGGCACTATCTTTATAAGCACGGCTTGAGGTAGGAACGACCTATTAGGCTCCCCACTACTGCGCGATGCGCTTGCACTAAGACGCTTCAGAAATTTTAATTCTCCCGTTTTGTCTTCTACTTTGTTTTTAGTTGTGCTCATTGCTTTACCTTGCTCTTATTCACCCCCCGCATTGCCGCACTATAATCGTGCCCCTCACCGCTATTTGGCGGGTCTGACCTCCGCTCTTTGTAATTACTGGGCGCCATCTTGGGTGGGTTTTAGGGAAGCTCTCTCCTCACTCTGCGCTCTAGCAGTCAGGTGGACTGGATAGAGCCCTATTTTAACTGGACATTATGGCGCGCAGCGTCTGCGCACTGCGTGTGCGCCGCAGTGACGCCGGAGTCACGCCAGAGTCCAGCCCGTCTGCGCCCGTCCGCGCTGAGGTCGGGCTGGTCGGCTGGATGTCTGGTCATCGCAGGGCGAATCCTATGTCCTTCAGATATTCTAAGCATGACCTTCTCAGGCTTAAACCATCAAGACTTTTGTGTTCCCACAAGATCTCCCCGGATGATCTCATACTTCCTTTAGGCTGCGGATGTTCATTGGTAGGCTCTGGGGGTCTGATTCTTCCTCCATCCCCCCATTCGTTAGGACACAATATTGATATAGGAATCAGCTCGGCGAGAGAAGACTGTATTCTTATTAATGCCCGCTCGCTGATAAAGAATAAAATTGCTTTTAAGGAGCTCATACTGGACAGGAAACCCTCGTGGGTCTTTGTCACGGAAACGTGGGCGAAGGCCTCCTCTGGTCCAGATCTTGTTGAAGCGGTCCCTGTGGGCTACTGCCTATCCCGGCAGGATAGAATGGGCCGTGTGGGAGGAGGACTAGCGATTCTGTATAAAGATAGCTTTTATTGTCATACCCTACCTCTATCAGACCCCAAGGACAACTTCCAAGCCTTGTACTTCTCTCTAAAAGGTGTTCATGCGACCCCTTTTAATGGGATCTTGATTTATCGTCCCCCCGGTTCTAGATTGGACTTTGGACAACAGCTGCTCCATATTTTAGAACCTTATTTTGGTTGCGAAAATTTAACTGTTCTGGGAGACTTAAATTATCACCTGGAGTTGTTGGAGGCCAATGATACTCTTTCCCTGCTGGATGTTACGTCAGCCTGTGGACTGACTCAACTGGTCACAGGTGCTACCCATCGAGCGGGTCATACGCTTGACGAGATCTTCTCCAATGATGGGAGGTTGGTGGTAAAGGACCCCTTCTTCCTCTCATGGTCTGATCACCTGGCCGTACCTTTTGAGGTGTCCTGCCTGACCGTGGACAGGTACGAAAAAGTTCTGAGCAAAAGGGAACTACGTAGGGATTTTAAGAATATCACTAATAGTTCCTTTGCTCCCTGGACTTCTAGCCTGTCCATCTTCCAGGAGGATAATGTCCAGGTGGAGGTCGCGCAATTCGAAAAGGCTGTCACTGAGGCACTGGATGAGTTGGCTCCTATCCGGGTGCGTTACTCAGCGAGAAAAAAGCCATCTGCCCCTTGGTTTTCGGAGCATTTAAGATTTCTTAGACAGGAAGTCAGGAGTTGGGAGCGGTTATGGCATACTAGCTGGGATCGGGGGGACAAGGAGGCCCACAAAACCCTGATGAGGAAATACAAGATGGAAGTGATAAGGGCTAAACAGGAACATTTTACGGCCCTTACCACCTCACTCTCCTCTCCGAAGGAGCTTTTCAGGATAGTGGACTCTCTTATGTCCCTTCAAACCCCGGACCCTGTTATTGCCTCGCAGCAGCTCTGTAACAGCATAGCTGTCTTTTTCCAGACGAAGATCTCTGACATTTATTCCGCTTTAGAGCTGCAGAGGACTTTAACCATTGAGCCCCTTGTACCTGTGGATGCGGCTCCTGTTCTCACTGCTCTTACTGAGAAACCCTCTTTGGGACGTTTGGAATCCTCCCCTCCCCTCTCTTTGCAGGATTTAGAGAACCTCCTGAACAATACCAAGTCAGGCTCGCCATTGGATACCTGCCCGCTTAAGATCCTCAAGCAGTGCAGGGAATCCCTCCTGCCCCCTCTCGTTGACATCATGAATAGGGCCATGAGGGATGGTATTTTTCCCCCTCAATGGAAAAGGGCGGTAGTGAACCCTTTACTCAAGAAACCATCTCTTGATCCTGGGGTTCTAAAGAACTTTCGCCCCATTTCACTGTTCCCTGCCCCTGCGAAGATGTTAGAAACTCATCTGAATAAACATCTTGCAGCTTTCGTGGAAAGTTCGGGTTGCCTTGATTATTCCCAGCATGGTGTCAGGAGGGAACATAGCACCGAGTCGGCCCTCACCATAGTGCTGGATAATATCCGCACACATGCGGATGGGGGTCAGACCACCCTCCTGATCCTGCTAGACCTCACGGCAGCCTTTGACACCCTTTCTCCCTCAGTTTTAACATCACGCCTGAGGGAGATCGGGGTTGAGGGAGCAGCCCTGCATCTATTGACCTCTTTCCTCGATCAAAGAGAGCAAAGAGTGAAGCTGGGGGAGTTCCTATCTCCATCCATGTCTGTGCAATGTGGGGTCCCTCAGGGTTCGGCATTAAGTCCGACCCTTTTTAACATATACGTGACCCCCCTTGCCAGACTAATTAGATCTTTTGGGATGGAGGTAGTTTCCTATGGAGATGACATGCAGATCCTCATCTCTCTCTCCCAGTCAGTTAGCTCGACTGCCTCCAATTTTAGATCTTGTATGGAGGCAGTCGGCCAATGGATGATTCATAATTAGGGCTCCCGGTTTTCCGTTTTTACGGATTTATACATATAAATACAGACGGAAATCTATATTTCCTTTGTCTGTATTTATATTTATAAACGGCAAAATACTAGCAAATTTGGCAATTTGGGTATTTTGCTACCGACGGCAGGCGCGCAACACCAATTGGACTCAAAGGGCTTCAGCCCCCCTCCCCCCCGTCGTGTGTGGCAGCCCGGGATGAGACATCTTCCCGGGCAAAAAAGCAGCCGCACCGGAGCACTTCACAGGTCTTTAAAAGACCATTTGCATGTTAATGAGGCCTCGCTGTTGTTTCACCCCTTCTAAGAGCCACTGCAGCTCCACTCTGCCTATTGCTTAAAGTTCAGCTTAAAGTTCAGCCCCCCCCCCCCCGAAATGTTTGCTCAGCCCCCCTCCCCCCCGCCCCCCCCCCCCCGAAATTTGGCTCTAGTTGCGCCTCTGACCGACGGGGCACTTCGAATGCCATCCACCAAACAACGAGCATGCCTCTGATGTATGCACAAAAGTCAGCAACTGACTGCACAAACATGAAGGTCAGTCAGCCATTGTGCCTCGTACTTTTTGAAGAGATTTCTTTAAAGACGACAAGGTGATAGTGCACTTATAGATCCAGGAAATCGACAGTTCGTTTCATAAAATTCTGGAGATTGT
The DNA here is from genome assembly GCF_964204655.1 of Triturus cristatus. NCBI lineage: Eukaryota > Metazoa > Chordata > Amphibia > Caudata > Salamandridae > Triturus > Triturus cristatus. The sequence goes on from NC_140590.1 coordinate 216,690,318, forward strand.
ATGTGTTTGTAGCGTTTCTTCCTCTAGAGAAAGCAATTGTTTGTGGATTTCGCTCCTCAAAAGTTCAAGGCGCCATTATTTGTATAACAAATCGTGTAAACTCCTATTTAATGTTACGCATGGATATTGTTGCCCTGTAGTATTTTCTCTTTCAAGTTTTGATTTTAAACGGAAATTACATTTAACTGGTGCTGATAACACCGTAGAGTATTAGAAATGGCCTTCAAATAGGCTGCCGCCCATTCTAACGTTCACATTATTTTAACTTGTTCGTGATTTTGCGCTCGCTCTCGGTAATTATCATCAGTGCGACTGGTGCAAAACACATCTCTAGAATTGTAGGGGTTCCATGAGCGTGCTTGCTTTTCTTCATTCGTAGCTACAAAGTTATTCACATTAACGCCTAAAAATATGGTGATAGCAGCTCAAACTGTTGCAATTTTGACTTTAAAGTTAATACTATGTTTTATTATATTGCACTTGCATTTATTTAGCTCGTCATACCCTTTCTGTGGTCGTGTAGCATGCTACTTATTATGGGCATGTAGCTCCCACCCGTGTCCCGTGTAAAAGGCAACTCTCACAGGGGGTAGACACTGCCCGCAGTCTGGTAAAAAGGGGTGAAATAAACAACAAAGCCTCGTTAACATGTGAATGGTCTTTTTAAAGACCTGTGAAGTACTCGGGTGCGGCTTGTCAGCTTTCTTATCTCGCACAGCAAGAAACTCCATCTGATTTGAAGCACAATCTTTTAGAGCTGTTGCGTCGCCTTTAGGAGTAAGGGATACATAGTCAAGCAGGAAGGAGAGCGAGAACGACAAAGCAGCACAGCCCACTAATTAGCCATTCAAGATCTATCATTTTTTTGTCCTAAATTTTTTATTTGTTTTCTAGTACAATATAGACTATATTGTACTAGAAAACGAATAAATGTGTCAATTTAAATAAATGTGGAAAAATACTAGCTGTAGCGTCGTCTTTTGCTTGTGGCAAAAATAAATGTGGATAAATACAGAAAAAATGCCCCAAAAATAAATATGGATAAATACAGACGGAAATGGCAAAAAAATAAATACCATAAAACCGGGAGCCCTATTCATAATTCATTGAAACTGAATGGGGAGAAGACGGAGGTGATGGTGTTCGGAGGAAAGGAAGAGGTATGGTCAATCGACTGGTGGCCGGACTCACTGGGAGCGTGTCCTGTCCCCGCCTCTTCGGCCAAGAACCTAGGAGTTTTGATCGACCCCACCCTCAGCATGTGTCAACAAGTCAATAGAACTGTCTCTACTTGTTGGGGCATTATACACATACTGAGGAAGATCAGGCACTATCTCTCGCAGCAGGCAAGGAAACAAGTTGCTGTTGCTCTCATTGGCTGCCGGCTGGACCACTGCAATGCGCTATATGCGGGACTGAATAAAAGTCTGCTGCAGCGCTTGCAAATGGTCCAGAACGCAGCAGCTAGGTTTGTCCTGGATTTGCCCAGGCGTGCCTCGGCTACCTCTGCCAGAAAACTGTTACACTGGCTTCCTATAGAGGACCGGATACTTTTTAAGACCATGTGCATGACCTATAGGGCCCTAGCTAATGGTAGCTCTCCTGGAATCGGATCTATTCTATCTTTCTACAGCCCCTCCAGGAACTTGCGCTCTTCTAATAGACTTCTTTTATTAGTCCCCGTATCCGGAGAACTAAATGGGGGGGCAAAGCCTTTTCCATTCTGGCACCTAAGTGGTGGAATGCTCTTCCACTGGAATTTAGGTCCCTTTCCACTCTATAGCTATTTAGAAATGCTTTGAAAACCCGTCTTTTTGCGAGGTCATACCTGTAGTTGTGTTCTGCCTTCTGTTGTTGATCTGTTTTGTAGGCGCCTTGATGCCTTCGAGTTTTAGTTGCGCAATATACATTTTATTTCATTCATTCTCGATGAAGTGCCCAGTCCAAATAGCGTGTACCCGCCGTTTGTGTCCTCAAGCACTCCATTCTCCAGTTGAGGCCTCAAGTGCAAGGCGCTCCGTGTAAGAGCGACGCCTTAGTATCATAGGGTGTCCCGCAGCACTAGTGAAGGTCATTCCGCATGGGGTTGCTGAGGTAATCGTAATAAGAGGCGGAGATGCAAATGTTAATGGGTACCAGTTAATATGCATTGCCTATAATGTTAAATGTGTACAAGTTAGGATACATTGCCCTGTAAGATACTGCGCGTGCTCCTTTGATTAGATAAATCTGATTAATTTGCATTCACCTTACTGTGTGGCGTCCCTTATTGTGTGCGGTTACTGCTTCAGGGGACGTGCGTGTTGTATGGTTGCTTAACACACAGGCCTTTGGGTGCCCAGCCGCTCGTGTCACGTTACCCCGTTAGGGCCTGGAGACCCCAGGTCTTACAAGGGCATGCTATGGAATTAAGATGTATATGCTGTGTGACTGTAGGACTTGATGTTTCTCTAATTTCAGGTTGTACACCGGTAGGGATTCCAGGATTGACCCCACTGGTTTTCCGTCCACTTTCGGAGCGAGTGAGAAAATTGTGTGGGAACTTGGTAGAGCACATTTTAACAAAGGGCACCATTCATATGTAGATAAATTCTACACTGGTAGTTGAAAGTGGGTGTGCACCAGGAAATGAAGTCCAAGATACTTTTGTTGTATAAAACGTCTTTATTCCCATGGGTCCGTCTGTGAGAATTCTCCATGGAGCAAGGATCTTCGCTTTCGGGCTGGATTTAGCCCTGGAAAGTCTACCTTGCATCCAGCGCAATGCATTGGAGCACCTATACTGGACTAATTCTCCATTACTTCTTTTGATTTTTCACCATGCTTTTCCTAAGCCCTGATAAAGTTCTCCAAGGGAGAACAAAATGTGTTGGCTGAGCCTAATGCTCTATTATCATATGAGAAATACTAATTCGAAATAAAGACTTTTTATACAACAAAAGTATCTTGGACTTCATTTCCTGGCGCACACACACTTATGTAAATGTCCAGTATTTGTAAAGTATGAACAATTACCCGAAGGTGTCAAGGCACTGAGGGCCGTCGGGAAGAGTAAGCGAGCTATTGCCCAGAGTCACGTGGTGCTGGGCTGATCTGCCGCCAGGGATCGAAACGTGAGCCCCCAGGTTTCGGAGTCAGTCCCACTGGCCGCTGCGCCACACCTCTTCCACTTACAACTACAATTTCAGGATCTGGAACACAGAGGCATTACGTAACGACTGTTGCCAAGGTATCGTTGCACAGGCCTGTTTTGAATTTAGGAAACTTGCATGAGGTGCAGAACCTACGCTCCGCCGTTGAAGCTTTTCTTTGTCTGTACTGTAACTTCTACATTGGTGTGCAGTTGTTCTGGGGAATTGGCCAAAGAGGACACTGTTGCTTGCAGCAAAATCCACTCTAACTGTAAATGTTTCCCAAAATAACTTATTTGTCAAAAGCTTGAGCAGGGACAGTGCAGTGCGGTGCGTAGTGACGGCCTTCTAGCTGCAAAGTTTGCTGACAGGAGAAATGTCTACATGCTGACTACCATCCATGTTCAAAGCACTTTACCTGTGACGGTGTGGAGTCATGTTGCTGAAGTGTGCAAACCAGTGTGCCTTTTAGACTAAAATAGGCACATGGGTGATGTTGATAGAGTAGATCAGAGGTTGGAACCTTACACTGATCTTTGTAAGGCTTATATTTGGTATAAGAAGTTGGCTATCCATCTTTTCAACTTGGCAACCTTTAATGCTTTTGTTGTTTTTAAAGATTGGTCTCCTGAGTTAACGATGACTTTTGTTAAGTTTCTGGATTCTGTGATAGGCAGCCTTGTTTTAGTGGAACAAGCAAATGGTCCTAGAGTTGGAGTGGTGGAGGATGTGGCTAGATTGAAAGATTGCCACTTTCCTGATTGCATTCTTCCCACAAACACAAAAGACTTTCCCAGTAGGAGATGTAGAGTCTGTTGGCAAAGAGGTATGTGGAAGGAGACTCATACGTACTGCCTGAGTGTCCTTCTAACACTGTGCTGTGTGTGCCTACTTTTAGAATGTACTGCATGCAAAATCATTTTTGGGAGCATCCATGAGTGGTAAAGTGAAATGCCTAGTCTCTATTGTTTTATATTTTTTGTTCAGTTTCAAGGTTGGCATTAGTGCGATATATTTAGTATTAAATTTTGTGTTTGCAGTTTTCTATCTACTTACAATTTGTTTGTGTTTTATTTTTAGTATTAAAAAAACCTAAATGTGATGGTGGTGTGTGTACACTGGTGCTTGGCTGGTGATGTGTGTACACTGGTGCTTGGCTGGTGATGTGTGTGGACTGACTTTTGGCTGGTGGTGTGAAGTGGTGCTTGGCTGGCGGTGTGTGTAGACTGGTGCTTGACTGGCGGTGTGCATGGATTGGCGCTTGGCTGGCAGTGAGCATGAAGTGGTGCTTGGCTGTGGGGGTGTGTGGACTGGAGTTTGGCCGGCAGTGTGTGTGGACTGGCACTTGGCTTGCAGTGTGCACGGACTGGCACTTGGCTGGCGGTTTGTAAGTAGTGACTTGCTGCTGGTCACTACACACACTGGTAGCCAAGCACCAGTCCACACAATCCATCAGCTGGTGTGGTTGCTGTGTCAGGCATGTTGGCATGTGAAAATGTGAGCACTTGAATGGAGCTGTCTGCTCATTTTTATCGAGAGACCAAGGGGCACTCTGGGTGATGGGACATTTGTGCCGGCGTGGTGATCCTACACAGAAATGTAATGAAAATATATTTTTTAGCTAAATCTGCAGTTTGCATGGGATTCTGGGCTGGAAAACGTTGGGGGATCCATGCAAGCCTTACCTCCCTTGACTCCCCCGGCTGTCTAGTTTTCAGAAATGTCTGGGTTATGTAGGTTTCCCTAGGTGGCTGCTGAGCCCAAGACCAAAAACGCAGGTGACCACCTTGCAAAACCAGGTCGATTTGTGATAGGTCATTTTGATGTGCCCACAACACGTTTTGGACCCTTCCCTGCTGCGGGTACTTGACCAACCCAGACAAGTGAGGTATCATTTTTATCCGGAGATATGGAGGAATGCTGGGTGGTAGGAAATTAGCGTTAGCCAGGGTTTCCGCAAATTTTCCATAAAGAAAAGTGAGAAAAGTTATATTTTTTTCAGCGAAATTTGAGGTTTACAGGGGATCCTGGGTAGGAAAACGTTGGGGGATCCACACAAGCCATACCTCCCTGGATTCCCCCGCCTGTCTAGCTTTCAGAAATGTCTGGTTTAGGTAAGTTTCCCTAGATGGCCACCGAGCCCAGGACCAAAAATGCAGATGACCCCCTTGCAAAATCAGGTGATTTGTGATAGGTAATTTTGTTGCCTCCACAATATGTTTTGAGCCCAAGTTCCTTGCCATGGGCACTAAGCCTACCCACAAAAGTGAGGTACAACTTTTATCGGGAGACAGTGGGGAATGCTGGGTAGGTGGAAGTTTGTGAATCCATGCAGATTCCTGAATTTTCCATCACAGAAATGTGGGGAAAATGTGATGTGCAAAAAAAGGGTCAGTTTTCACTGGAAAAATTTGATGTGTCAACATTGCATGTTGGGCCATATCCTGTTGCAGGCACTAGACCTTCCCACACAAGTGAGGTAGCATTTTTATTGGGAGACTTACGGGAACCCAAAATATAGAACAAGCGTTATTACCAATTGACTTTTTTTTGCATTTCTGGCTTCCAAATGTTAGACAATTTGGAAAAAAATAAGTTATTTTGAAAAATGATCTCTAATTCACATGCTAGTATGGGTACTCACAATTCTGGAGATGTGCAAATAACCACTGCTTCTAAACTATACATATTGTTTCCATTTTGGAAATATATGGGTTTCCCTAGTACCTATTTTTCACTCTTTATATGTTACCAAACGAATTGCTTTATATCCAGTACTCAATGAAAAACCATTGCAAGACTCAGCTCAGTTATTGGCTCTGGGTTCCTCTGGTTCTTGGTGAACCTACAAGTCCTATATATCCCCGCAACCAAAAGAGTTCAACAAATGTAACCGTATATGTCTATAAAAAATCTGTCATACTTAGAAGAATTTACAGGTAAACATTTTGGTACAAATGGCAGTTTTTTTCAATTCAATTTCAATATGTTTTTTTTTTGTTAGTTTCTATAAAAAAAACCTTGAAGGATCGACACAAATGACCCCTAGCTGAATTCAGAATGTTGTCTAGGTTTCAGAAATATAAAGCTTTTCTGGATCCGTTATTGCTTTCTTACTCATTTCTACCACTAACTGGAAGGAGGTTGAAAGCACAAAAAATAGGCTATGTCCAAGTAAAAGGCCAAAACTGTGTAGAAAATGTTGTCTTTCTGACAAGAGTATGCCTGTCTCTGAGAGCTGAGAAGATGGTGAGTTCAGCACCACAAGCTTTTTGTTGACACCATTTGCAGGGTAAAAACAGACGCTTTCTTCTGCAGCACTTTTTTCCCATTTTTTCAACCAGAAGCTACCACTGGACCGCTTCCGAGCCACAGTCGCCGACAGACTCAACATGATGGCTTGTCCTACTGAAAGGGCCATTACTTCCAGAAATGTTTTTAACGCAGCATGCAGAAAACTGCACGAGGACCACATCTGAACAGCACACATATAATGCACCTTCCTGGGCCCACATTTTGGACTACGTCCACTTGGTGTCTTGTTGATGTCGAAAGCCTGGAACTTCCTTCCAGAGCAAAGACTCCCACCAAGTTCCTGTACTTTACCCGGCCATAGATGACGACTCCCACTTCAGACCCAGCTGGCACACGACCTGCCAGCGACCTCGTGGTTGAGGACTTTTCTTAAGAAAAGTGAAAAAGTCAGAATGTAACATTTAGAAAGATACAAACCTGATCCTAGTACCAGTTCCATCGCTGTTAACATTTGACTTTACACTGGTCTTGCACAACCACTTCTTAAATGTTTTAGTTACTGATATATGCCTTATACCTACTAAAAACTCCTGAAACCTGTCTGTTGTGTGCTACAGCTACCAAAGATTAGGCTCAGATTTAAATTATTCAGACACAATCGGAACTAGACTCGATTATGACATTATTATTTGAAAAATGACAACCACCCACTTTGGCTAAAAGTCCACTTTCTCACAGCCACTGTCATACTCTAATTACGGTATTCAAACTTACACAGGAACAGAGATGCTAGTTCCCAAATCCACCCCGACAGCAATCCAGAGCTTAGTGTGACAAGTCTCTAGAGTGGCTATCTAGGGGGAAGGGGGAAAGTGGATAAAATAACAAAAGAGAGAAGAGACTGTTCTGCGGCTTCCTTCAGGAGTCCGTCCAGCAGACTTCTTTTGCTGAAGAGATAACCTGTAGACAAGAGTTATTGTTATCATAAACTTTTAGCCCTTAACCTCTCTTATCTCTTAACCCCTATTGCCTTATTTCCTTACCATGCCAATTTCAGAACTCTGCTTCTCTTCTATTTCTTTTCTGTGTGTGCTTTTATTTCCTTAGCTATATTCTTCGTCTGCAATTAAAAAGGAAATAGCTAGAACCCAAGGTTTGTCTGCCTCATATAAATCTTTCTCTCTGAGCTTCTCACTTACTTTCCTATTTTTCTTTTTACTCTCCTATGTCTTATCTTCCTTGGTATCTGCCTTAATTCTCAGCTTCTTTTATCTTTTTTGCACACCTGTAATATAGTTACATTTATCTGTTAAGAACTTCTGCTTTCTTTTAAACTAGATGTTATCTATTTTAATTTGGTATACTACTTACTGAGTTCAAAGTCTTTTCCTATTGGTAATTATTCATCTGTGTGTTTTATGCTTTCTTCTCTTTTCGTGGTGGTATTTCACTCTCTGTACTTAGCTATTGTTCGATGACTTATTTCTGTGGTAAGTATGGTTTTATCTTATTCTATTATTTGTAGCTGCTCAAGAGTTCTAACCTATATTGCAATTCTCTCTTCGATTTTTTCAGGACTTGTCCTTACTACTCGTTACCTCTGTGAAGAATTACAGTAAAGCCACTTCCCTCACAGTAAGTTCTATGACTCGATTGCTTTCGGTAATTTACTTCAGTTCTCTGACGTGACAAATATACACTCGTTAACTTAGCTTCATTTTTCTTGTTCTTCCTTCAGATGCTCCTGTTGACGCTGCTTCCTCTCCCTGACGTCTCGGTGCGAAATCTTCACAAACTAAGATTTGCTGTTCTCCTCAAAAGTCACTTTACTTCATGGAACTCGGATTTCGAACTTGGATCTACTGACTTCCGAAAGCCCTTTGGGTAGATTCTGAAAAGCCTTCGAGCGAGAACTGAAACACTTTTAGTCAGCGCGCACTGGAATGCGCGCCTGACTCTCTAGAAATTCTTGGTGAAGTGCGCAGTTCCTAGGCAGCGCGAGCCTCACCTAGGATTCCAGCGCGTTCTCTGCCAAACACTAGAACGCTAACAGCTACTCGGTTCTGGTGGCCTTTTCTGGCGCCATTTCCGAGTCAGCTCCACCCATGTACCTTCCATTGCTCGGGGTGTACAAACTTTGAGTCTTCGATGCGCGATTAAACCTATCTGTAATCTTGGGTTCCTGACAGCCACCACCAAATGTGTTGCAGAGTTCTTTATGTCACACATTTCTGACTAATGACTATCAGAATCATGACAAAACTCTGATCATAAAAATATTTTGAGCAAAGTGATTGACTAAGGGATTCAACTAAGGAATTCCAAAAACAACAGCATCACTAGGAAAGGAAGTAATGTCAATAAAATAACACTTCTGTATGGTTTTAAATAAAAACTGAAATGGAGGAGAAGGACAGCGTTGAGAAAGGCACCTTATCACATGCACTGCAGTATTGTTTGTCAAATTAAAAGTATTGAGTTTAACAGAGAAATGTACATGATTTTTCTATGTGCTTCTTCTCACACCAGACCAATCAGTGCTTGTAGAAATTGTATGCCTCTGGTCCAAAACATATATATTACATGATACAATAATGCTTATAGCAAAGTAACCTTATTTACATGGCATATATTTTCCACCTTTTTATTGACTGTTTTTTTATGGCATTTCTATGCTGGCCACTGTAAACTTGCAATTCAAATACACAGTGTCTCTTTCCTACGAGATACAATTGGCTACTTCCAATGAGATTACATAACTCTAAGACATCAGTTATTTGGTGCATGGCCAGAGCAGACTACTTTGGAACCGGGGACCCATGCTCAAGTCCTGGTGTTGGCTCAACATCCTGGGATTCTGGGGAAAAGCAAAATGAACGTGACCCTTAGTAATGTAACTGTTGCTCATGTAAAGTACTCCAACAGCTTTAAATAGAGTGTGTGCTATACAAAACTGCAAAAAAATGTTTTTAAATGTTATGTGTCTTGCAGATCGTATTTTCAAAACCGACATGCATGACTGCAAAAGCATGGTCATAGTTCACTATTGTGCCCTGGATGCTTGAAAAAGTGTAGTAATGCATGTCAGATGAAAATGTTCTTCCATGTAGAAACACTTACCTTTATACAATGGATAGGACACTCTCTCAGTGTGCCTTTTAGCCCACAAGGCCAACAGGCACATGCATCAACCCAAAAAATAGCGATTCCTTATTTGTGAGAAACAAGGAACTGCAAATAAGGAATCGCAAAAATCAGTGCAAGAAAAAATCTGCGAATCATTAGCATTATATCATATTTTGTGATCTTGCAAAAAGCTAAGCCGCTATTAGCAATATCGCAAATAGCAAAATCGCTATTAGCGCAATCTCAAATAGCGAGGTCGCACAGTTGATGCCCATTGATGACATCACAGCCAGAAGACAGCCAAAAAGGCAGGAAAGGGAAAATGAAGTTTTCCGAAAAGGAAACAGAGACACTGATATAGGATGTGGCAACCAGCCATGATAAGCTGTTTGGGAAATTGTCTTTGAAAGTTTGAGAGCAGGAAAAACGGAAAATATGGATCCGGATTCAACGTAAAGTTAATGCTGTTGGGTTACACACCACACCATTGATGATTTAAAAAAAAGATGGTACGACTTGTGCATCCGTGCTAAAGAACGCACCGCTGAGAGGTTGAAGGCAGCCAGGAAGACAGGAGGGGGAGCATCGACACAGATCGGGAACACACCCATGGAGGACATGGTGGAGTCAACCCTCCAGCCTGAAGCAGTTGTTGGGGTGATGCAGCTGGACACCTCCGGAGCGGCCAACACATCTGAAGGTAAGATGCATGCAAGTGACCATCGGTATACATATGTTAGGTATCACATCAGCCCAGTGCAGCACAAGTGTCATAATGCAAATCCAGTCCACATCTTACAATCACATCAAAGTGCATTATGGGAGATGCTGGCAGATCAGACAGGTACTTTGGCAAACACACAAATATAAATGAAAAAAGTCAGATATAGTGTAATAGCAACCTATTTAATTGCAGGAAAATAATGATTAATGTGACATTAAATAACAGACAGAAACTAATGGAGATTTGCACTGTTTAACATCACAGATGCAGTACGTGAAGAGGCAGACGACAGTGACTGCATGGAGACAGTGGAAGATAGGGCTGTAGATGAGACGGACACACCTGTGGTACCACAACAATCATCCCATGCCCCTACAACACTCAGGGCAACAGTCCCACCACTTGTGGCAATGGCAACAGAGGATGAGGCACATGCAACACCAGTGTCCAGCCGGGATCAAGTAATACCCACGCTGACTCCCCAAGCACAGCCCCGGAGCAGCACAGTCCGATCCCAGCGGCGAAGAACCAGGTCACAAAATACACGGCAGGAGGAACAACCAACTGATGTCTGGGGTGGTCTGGAGGGCCACATGCTCCGGGTGCAGCGCCTGCAGGCGAAAAACATGTGCTTAGTGCAGGCTCAAAAAGAAAAGATGTCTGGCAACATTGCAGCCCTGAAAGATTGTGTGTGGGAACTGACCAGGGTGATGAGGGAGGGACATGTGTCACAGAAAAGACACCATCGCCGGCTGATGCAGCACATGCACATGTATGCCAAATCGAATAATAGGCTGGCCACCACGACTGCACTGCTGGCACGTAGGTCTGTGACAATGCAGACTTAGCGGTCCCATTGGTGTGGGGATGTGGCAAAGGCCCTGGGCCAGGTGACAACTGCAGTGGAACTAATGCAGGCTGCCACACTGAAAGAGGGAAGTGAGGAAGCCTCAAGCCTCAGCAGCCTATCTATGCCCGTCACCACTGCAAGTAGGCGCAACGCACGCAGGAGTACACCCTCCGCTACCAATATGAGGGATGAAGATGCACCATTCGAAAGGCTTCTGGGTCTGCGTGGGAGGAAGAAATACAATGGCATGGCCACAGACATTGCATCACGGTGAGGTGACCATTGATGGTGTCAACTGTTGTGACTGACTTTTGATTCATGATATCATTAACATTTTTGTCTGTTCATTAATGCTATTCCTGTGCCACTGGGCACATGGTATATGTGCATCAACAATAACCTATAATTTGATATTAAACAAACTTGAATAGCAATAGCCATGTGTTGTCTCATCATTACTAACCTCTGAAAAAGTTTTGTGTGATTTACGTGTGTCTCCTGCGCCCTTCAGCTGTGCTTGCCCCATGTGCTGCATGTCGGTGTGGCCCTTGCTGGTTGTTATCTTCTGACTCGCTGTCAGACACCTCTATAGGCATGCCTCCCTTGTGGCAATGTTGTGTAATATGGCACATGCAGCCACTATCCTGCAGCATTGTTCTGAAATGTATTTTAATGCTCCATCTATTTTGTGTAGGCATCTGAAGCGGCTCTTCAAAAGCTCAAACGTGTGCTCAATTTTGTTCCTGGTGGAGATATGCGCAGCATTGTACCTCTGCTTATTGGGGGTTGTAGGATTTAGGTACGGCGTCATGATGTAATTACGCAAGGCATATGTGCTGTCACCTACATGAAAGTAAGCAAAGGGTCAGTGGCATTAGTGCATTGGCATAGGTGCAATGTTGGGTAGAATTAATAACACATGTTTACCATGCGGATGTCCCTCACCAAATTCCCCCCTGGACAGATGAGTGTGTGTGCCGCTCTGGCGGAATATGTAGGAATCATAGGCGCTTCCTGGGTATTGAGCCACTATGTCAGTTAATATGTTTTTTGCATTGCATACTACCTGTATGTTTAGGGAACGATAACATTTCCTATTCCTATATATGTATTCATTACCTGCAGGGGGACATATTGCTACGTGGCTGCAATCAATGCAACCTAAGACTTGTGGGAAGTGGGTTATCTGATAATATTCCTGTTTGGTCTTGGTCAGGTCATGTGCGGTTGTGGGGAAGCTGATGTGGGAGTTGATCCAGGTCATCATGGCATCAAGGAATGCTTTAAAGATACGTGAAAGTGCGCTTTGAGACACACCTCCAGCTACTGCTATGACCCACTGAAAACTGCCTGACGCCAGTAGGTGTAGGCAACATAAGATCTGCACGTGTGTGGGTATTGCATTGGTCCTACATGTCTGACGCTGCAAAATGGGATCCAATTCAGTTATTAAATCAATGATCATTGCAACATTGAGCCTATACTTGTTATATATCTCCTCCTCAGTTTGTCCTAGCAATGTAATGCAGACTCTAAAGATGCGCTCCTGTATTCGCCTCCTTCTGTGTGTTGCTGCCTGGAGCCTCATCCTCCTCGCCATCAGGTAAAGCGCTGCCATTCTGGGTGTGTTTAAGTAAGTTTCTGTTGGATTTCAGCTGTATGCAATTTGCACTCATGATTACCACCAGGTTGAGTTCCTTCTTATAATTGCACTTGCAAAATTGTGATTTTCAAGAAAATCGCAATTTGCGTTTTTTCATGCATAGATTAGCGATTCTTTAATTGCGTTTCGCTATTTGGGAGACACAATTACAGAATCGCAATCCTATTCTGTGAATTATTTGCGATTCCTTATTTTAGCAAAAACTTGTGTTTTTGCAGTATTTTCATTCATGCATTGCTGTCGAGTACTTTGCGATCGCAAATGGCCTGTTTTTGCAATTCACAAATTTTGCGAATTTTTAAAAGTTTGATGCATGTGCCTGCAAGTGTTTAATGTATAGTGTTGGTAATGGCTCTGTCTGCAGGGACACCCCCAAATATATTGCCTCCAGTTTTCTAAAACCAGTTTTTGTTTGCTGTTAGCACTCTGTACACTTTACCACTGTTAATCAAATACTAAAGTACTTGTGCTCACTCCCTAACATATGGTAAAATTGGCACACACCTGAGTAGCATATTTAGTTTACTTCCAAGTCCCTGGCAAAGTGGTATACTATCAATCAATCATTCAAACAGCATTTGTAAAGCGCAACACTGCCACTCCTAAGGTTATCTGGGTGCTGTGTGTCTGTCGAAGTGACACGCCTTAAGTCTCTTTCTGAAGTCTATCAGTGAGTGGGCTGTACGGAGCAGGCAAGTGAAGAGGAGCGCAGGGGTCAAGAGGGTTGGTGAAAGTTCAGTTGATAGTTGATGTAGGCAGGTCTTAGGTCATGGAGGGCTTTGTATACCATATATACAGGGCATGTAAATTAAATTCTATAAGTAGATCTGTAGTACTTATTATGCCACAGACGTATGTTGCACTTTAAAACATGTCTTGGGTCTCCCATTGCAGTCTGCTTGGAGTTTTAAACTGCAAATTCAACTTGCCAAAATAACCCCTTTGCCAAGCCTAAACTTCCTTATTAATACATATGTTACCCCTAAGGCACCATTCAGCCAGTAGTATAGGGTACATTATATGTAAAAAATTAGACATATACTTTTAGCTTTGCATGTCCTCCTAGTGAAAAACCCTCAAAGTCATTTGTCACTACTGTGATACCTACCTTTCCCATAGGATAATATTGCATTACCTCATTACATTTAACAAGTGATAACTTTGGTTAGGAGCAGGTAGAAATATCCTATTATGTTTAATGTCTACAGAATCACAATTTTATTACATTGGCATCTCCTTGTCCTAACCATTGTGTGGCACATGACTAGGTGTAAATGGTTGGTGTCCTTTTTGTATTCCTCCCAGACAGCCACACAGGAGGGAGACTGGGTGGTGGCAGCATTGGCCACTTTGGCAGGATGAGGAAGCAGAGCTGTGAACAGCTCCACTTGCACTTCAAAGCCACTGCATCAGCACACACACACAAAAACATCACCCCAGGCTATTGTAACTCCAGACATCCTGGTACCAGGACAGGGATGCAGTAAAATGCAGACACTTCTATGGGGGAATGTTTCCAGAAGTTTCTCCCACTTCAAGGTGGGTACTAGGTAATAAGACCCTCAAGCCCACTCTTTAGTTCACTTCTGGATCAGTGGAAGGACTCTCATGGGACTGCACTGATGCTGGTTGCCTGTGTTTACTTCAGAGGCCTGCCCTGCTACACCAAGAAGACTGCCCTGCTGCCTGAAACCTGTCTTGTGCTGTCATAGGACTGCCCTGATGATTGAGACCTGCTTGAACCTAGGGCTATCAGAGTGACTCCAACTGTTAGCTGACTGGCTTCCAGATTAGAGCCTCAGGATGGAAAGGGCTCCAACACACACCTTAACCAAACCTGAGTGAGCACCTTTCGAAATGGTGCTGAAGGTTACCAGATGACAGAAATATGAAAGTGCCTTGAGAGCCAAGAGGAGACCAGGTCCTACCCACGCACCAATCCACCCTAGGTGCATCGCCGGCCGGCCGGACTGACTTTGCAGTAGATCTGGCTGCGTTCTTTTTCACTGCAGCAAATCCTGTTCATCAATCCCTCTCTGGAAGAGTATCCAGCCTTTTGGAACTCTCACTGAATACAGCCTGCAGCTTAATTTCCACTGGAGATTTTTGACTTCCAAAAAAGAGGCTATGTTTGAAAGTAGAAATCCTCATTACAACTTTGTCCATCAGCTCTCAGATGACAATGCCTCTTCTTCAGACACTGCCTGCTGTGTTCCCCTGCTGAACGTTATCTTCTCAAACTATTTTCTTTAAAACTTCTGAAGGTAAGCATAGACTGGGCCCAATCCACTCTGTTTATCCGCACCATGCTTCATCATGTTTAGCCTTTACTTGCACGACCGGATAGCCCCAGTTAGGGTTTTATGCTTTTAGGCGCTATGCTTATCTCAAACCATTAAAATTACTTATCTCTTGTTGTACTCATTGGATTTTTGTTGTGTTGGGGTCAAATATTTTATTACATTTTGCAAAAAAATTCTAAATTGATGTGAGAGTTTTCTTGTGTTGTGTTTGAGTGCAGCACAAATACTTTACACATTGCCTCTCAGTTAAGCCTGGCTGTTTTTTTGCCAAGCAACTAGAGGGTTAAGGACAGGTACATTTAGAGACTTTTGTGGTTCACCCTGTCAAGGATTGATCCTGCTGACTGAGAAGGACTCACATCCTCCTCAACAAACACCAAATTTCTCACATATAGTAATGGGACAGACTAGTTGGCAGGTTTACTGGCATGTCACGCAACGCAGCAAAGTAACCTTCCTGAAAGGGAAAGAACAAAAATGTGCCATATCTACTAAGACGTGATTCACTTCTGCTCTCCTAGCACAGTTGCACTTTGTGCTACCTAGCACCAATGCTGGCACAATCGTGCCATGCAGCAAGGGTACCTGCATTAAAGGCCGGATTGTTTACGTGCAGGAAGGAATGTTCTTCTTTCCGTGTGCTACAGAGGCAGCATGCATGGTAAGAGAAAGTGGCAAGGAGAAATGAAGATATTTCTCCTTGTTATGCCTCTGTCGGTTAGGCATACCATCTTGGTACAAATACCGATTTACAAGTCTTTGTAAATTTGAGTATGCACTAAATTCCATGGATGGATTCCACTTCACATATTTAATGCCAACCCAATACAAAGTAATGCTTTTTGCATGGTTTAAATTGCAAAAGCGACACAAACCTGACACAAAATCATAGGAAATCTGGGCTCAGATATTTGAAAATTATGTCCCTATAACAAACAGATACTACTAAAAACTACTAAAAATAATGTTTTTACTACATAGGAAAATTGGCAATTGCCTATGTGGAAATCTATTATTTATTTAAAAGCTATAGTTCTAAATTCTGGATAGGAAATTTATAAAACGAAATTCAATGTTTTAATATAATATCGATCAACCATAAAGCATAATACTGACAGTAGATGTTATATAGCTATGTTAAAAATATTCATTAATGACGCTTTGTGCTCTCTGGTGCTCATGTAGCTAACCCGTTCTACTTATTTCCCTTTTCTCCAGTGGAGGTAATTAACACTCTGATAAGGTATGCAAAGTGATTTCTGTTAGAAAACGAAAAGTCAGCTCTGATGGCTGGATAGCTCAAAGTAATGAATGCTGATGACTTACGACCTGATTTAGAGGTAGGTGGATGTAGTCAAGTAAGTTGGGGCTTGTGGAGGACTATACATCTTCCACTCTGCCTTTACTCCAAGGGCCCTGCAGTGAACACTACGTATGTGCACGTACACTATCACATTAGTAAAACCATGTATATGTTTGGTGTTGGTCCATCATTGTGATGGGAGATGACACCAAAGTTTGTTAATTTTTTTCTTCTCCAAAAACAAACTCCTATGTGGGAGTTCAGTTTTGGGAAAGTAAAAATAAATGGCCCTAACATCATGGGACTTTTCTCGTCTGCATAATCCTGGCAGTCTGACTGACTCACAAATGCACGATCAGACCAATGGCCACATTTTCAAAGGTTTTGGACAGGTATGCTGCTTTTATAATGCATGACTGACATAAAATCCATTTCAGGATTTAAAAACGAATGCAAATAGGTATTTGTTTTGTTTTGTAAGAAAAAGTAATGTCGCACTGCTTTGCATTACTCTGCATCAAGAGCGCATTTCATGGGTGGTACATGGGCATTCATGTGTAGCCATGAAAGTATTTTGATGCAAAACACTATTTACTAACACTAGTAGACAGGGCTTTGCACTAAAATGCCACGTAAAAACAGGCGTTAAAAAGGACAAATGTTTTTTTTCTCCTTTCTTTTCCGACTTTGTATGTGTCTTGTACTGTACTGCATGCATACAAAATGGTAACTGTTTTCATGTCAGTCTAAACATAGTATTTTGTACTTGAAGGCTACCCTTCCAGTACAAAACCTAGGCTAGAATCGCACAGAAACCTTTGCACTATGAAGCAAGGGTGTGTGTTTGTGTCAGTCAGTCAAAACCACTTTATTTGGCTAATAAAAGCCATAAAAGTACATAACAAACAATAATTATCATACCAACAATACAAATAAATAAAATTCATAATACATTTTGGGGGAAATAAAATATTCCAATTACATAACAATAAAAAAGTACAAATAAAAATGATCACTAGTAATTCATATGTAGAACAGCAAATACGTCAATAAAACATCATCCTCCGTCACTTTTTCACAGATAGAAAAACATTTAATAAAAGAAATTTGTATCAGAATATAAGATCAGCCATAGTTTAGAATATCTAGCACCCTTTTTTCCTATGCCTAACAGCCACCACTAAATAATTCGCAACATAAAAAATCTCTCAAGGGTCATTTAGCATCTGCAAATATAACAAGGCAGGTCTGACTTGCATAGAACCTTTTCCCTTTAACCCCTTCAGTGCCCATGACGAGCTGGACTCGTCATGGGCCGCGGTGGCGCTGTGCCCATGACGAGTCCAGCTCGTCATAGACCCCGCCCGCTAATACAACGGCCGGCACAGGGCGGGGAAAGGGGCGGGCACTGAAGGGGTTAAAATAGGAATTAAAAACATTCTCCGCATAGAGCTAAAATGATTGCAAAACATCGTAAAATGCATGGTATCCTGCGTCGAGAAGTTGTCACATGTACAGGGGCATAAATCATTTACCCTACTCCATCTCTGTGCATCTGTTAAAAGACAATGGATGAGATCGAGGAAAAATCTAGTTAAGAGAAAATGATGGAAAGGCTTCGTAACAATTATCAGATGAGATTCTATCTGGAATACAGTTTTTAACAAAAGGTGAGCTTTCACGGTGGATTTCATAATCTCTGTCGCCTCTCACTTTACAGACAACAGATTTAAAAATAGTGGGCCCGATTCAGAGAACTAATTTAAGACAGAATCCTAAACTTACTACCATTTTGGTATTCACAGAAGGCACTTACTCATTTTGGTATTCACAGAAGGCACTTACTCATTTCGGTATTCACAAAAGTTAGGAGTCCTAACTTTAGGACTCCTAAATGCCTTCTGTGAATACCGAAAGTCTTAAAATTAGGATTTTTCTCAATTTAGTAGTCCTAAATTTAGACTTAGGACTACCTAATTGAGAAAAATCCTAATTTTAAGACTTTCGGTATACATAGAAGGCATTTAGGAGTCCTAAAGTTAGGAGTCCTAACTATACTACTCAGTCTAGTAGCCTCTTGGTGTAAGTATTACACTTCCTCTTTCTGAGCATCTGGAGCTTCCTCCAGTACCATTACCTTATCGCCTATTCCTTTTGTATCTTGTCAGAGAATTTGGATATCAAAGTTGACCTCATTGTGTAGTGCCATGAGCTCCTCTCTTTTTTTTTTAAATGCATTTTATTAGGCAACTTCAATACGTACAAAAATATGTAAAACAGATTGAGACAATATTTCAGTTCTATAAGATCCATTGAGAGATAGATAATAAATCAACAACATGCTAAGACATGTAAAAACTATACATTTTGAGGCAAGAGAGTATCCCACATACATATTTAATTGCGTTAAATTCCATTTGAACGGAAACAAAGCCTCTAAAAAAAATACTAAATAAAGACAGAAACTAAAACCTATCTTTCCAGGAGATAATAGGCAACCAAATTTGAGTACCACGTTGTCTAGCCTTTTTGCCCTTGGCTGAATAGATTGCCATTTCTTGATTGGATATCCCCAAAAACCGGGTTATCCAAACTTGGAAGTTAGGGGAATCGATATCTTTCCAACGTGTAGCCAATATTATTCTATATACAGTCATACCCAGAAACAAGCATATCTCTTCTTCTTTACTATGACCAAGGGTATTATCATAACCTAACAGAAAAAGAGTCGGGGACATCTGAACTTTATGTCCAAATACCTCTTCACAAAAGTCTGATATTTTTATTTTGAGAGTAGTTAATTTACTACATTCAGCGAACATATGTATTAAATGGGCCGGGTCTGTACCACACCTGGGGCATTTATCATCAATTCTTTTCCCCCATACATACAATTTTGCCGGTGTAAAATATAAATTGTATATAGTCTTATACAGTTGGGCCTTAAGGGTGGATGTTAGAAAAACCTTAGCAGCGAGAGAGAGAACCATATCAATATCAACATTTGGATTATTCAATTTAGATGCTCAATGTGATTCTGTTCTCTCCAAGTAATCATATTGTTGTACGAGCAGCAATTCGTAGAATATGCTTATACTTGAATTTTTCTTCCCCCCGATATATTCAAAAATCGGGATATTCGACATTGAAATGTTTGAGAGTTTCGCAGACAAAATGGCATTTATTTGGATGTACTTAAAAAGGTCAGAGGTCGGAATGTTAAATTTTATTTGGAGATTGGAGAACATCGAGTTGGACGTAGTGGCTAGAAAATCCCCCACTGATACCAGTCCAAGGCTCTCCCACCTCTTAGCGATATCGTTATTGACTTGCCGAGAGAGAAGGAAGGAGTGCCATAATGGTGTATATTTATTGATTTTGGAAATAGCCAAATGTTTGGAAATTTTCCTCCATACCCTCCATGCGCTGTCAATAATTTTGAACTTAACCTTCTTGTAATACGATGTCTCTATCTGTCTCAGCAATAAACCTTTAGCTTTCCTCCCTACAGCTAGTTCATATATTGAGGGTATCACTGCTATGTTATTACTTATTGGACTTATGTTAAATAGTGGAAACATCCCTTGGAGGAAACTAGCCCAAAAATATAAAGTTATATTTGGAAGCCCCAAACCTCCTCCCTCCTGCGGTATGGATAAGAGTTTGGAGGATCTCCGAATTTTGCCGTATCCCCAGATAAATTTAGAAATTTGTGAATCTATGGCTGTGATCATCTTGTCCTCAAATATAATGGGGATTGCACGAAGAAAATACAATATCTTCGGGAAAATATTCATTTTAACAAAATTAACCCCACCTATAATTTAGAGATTTTAGACTATTAACCCTCAGAAGGTCCTTTCTTATGTTTTCAAGCATGGGGTCATAATAAAGTTTATTAATATTTTCAATCTTTGGAGATATAGAGACACCTAAATAAACAGCATTTGTTGCCTATTTGGGATCATTAAATAGAGTATTATTTGTACAAATAACGACAGTTTTCTTGCGATTCAAAGAATATCCGGTCATGGCCCCAAAGGACTGAGTTATGGTCTCGATTTCTCAAATTGCCTCGGTGGGGTTTGGTGTTACGACCGCCACGTCATCGGCATAAGCAAGTATCTTAGTTTCATGCGTGCCTGTTTTAATTGGTGTTATCGTAGTACTTGCCAATAATTTCATGATCAGAGGATTTATATAGAGGGCAAATAATATTGGGGAACAGGGGTGGGCACCCCTGCCTTGTGCCCCTTAGAATGTTAAATGATCTAGATTCTAGGCCCATCGTCTGAACTTTAGCGATAGGATCTTGATACATTGCTTGTATAGATCTAACAAAGCCAGCCCCAAAGTTGTTAAGATCCATTATCGCCCACATATATTTCCATGAAACTCGATCAAAGGCCTTCTCGGCATCAAGGAGGATCATAGACCTCCGGCCCCCCGTCGCAGCCATGATGTAAAATAGTGATATAACCCTACGGGTGTGATCTGTAGTTCCTTTATGGGGAATGAAACCATGCTGCCACGGGGAGACCAGATGTTCTACCACCCTCCTGAGCCGGTTGGCCAAGACCTTTGCATACATTTTTGAGTCTGAATTTATTAAGGAAATAGGGCGATACGAAGTGGGAAGTTCTGGAGGTTTGCCCTTCTTGGGAAATATCACTATGTTAGTCTCCTTCCAAGATAGAGGCGTATTGCCATTCCCCTGTATACCTATGCACAGATCTAATATGTATGGTATAATGACTGAACCCAGAATTTTATAAAGGTCTAGGGGGATCTTATCCGGACCGGCTGCCTTGCCAAGAGCAAGTTCCGTTAAGGCCGCTTGTACCTCAACTAACGTAATGTCTTTATCTAAATCTTCTCTTGTGACTACGTCAAGAGTATTATTCAATCCACATTCCATTAGCCAGAGCCGTAATGATTCTTTAATTTCATCAGACTCTAGAGTCTCTTCATTATTATAAAGGTTCTCATAATATCCTTTAAAGACCTCTAATATCTTATCTGGTTTGGTGTAAATCATACCATTTGCGTGTATATGGCTGATTTTGTTAAATGATTGTTTCTGTCGAGTACGAAGGGCTAGTTGCTTTCTGACCCTTTCCCCGTCTTCGTACAGTTTATTACGACCAGTCTGAAAGGTTTCTGCTGCTTTCTGATTGATCTTACTATTGATCATGGTTTTCAGAATTAACAATTTACGTTATGTGGCTTTGCCATCACCTCCTTTAATTATAGCAGTAATGTGTTCCTGCTCTGCTTTGGCAAGATCTTGCATCTGCGGCTGGTTAACCAGGACTGCCTCTTTCTTTTGTTTGGCTCCGAAACTCATGGTTTCGCCCCTAATAGCAGCCTTGAAGCGGTCCCACACTATAACCCTCGACGTGCTATAGCCATTACAATCGAAGTATCCCTGAGTCCAAGTCTTGATATAATCAATTTACTCTTTATTTGCGAGAAGTTTTCTATCGAACGTCCAAATAAACGGGGCCTATACAGATTAGACAAATTAATAGTGAGGGTGAGCATATTATGGTCAGAGAGTGTTTTAGGACTTTTCTCTATTTCGGCGCCCGAGACCTATTCACTGACCACCCACATATAATCAATTTGAACATATTTCTTGTGTGGAAATGAGAAATAAGTATAACCAGGATCAGATTGTTGTTTGAAAGCCCAGACGTCTATTAAGTCCAAGCTTTCTCTAAGTTGGGAGAACACTCTGTAAACTTTGGGCTTTCTTCCTGTGTAGATGGACAAATACTGGCTATAAGACATTCCTAGATGTTTAAAAGAAACATTCAAATCGCCACACAATATCAATACCTTAGGCCAGGAAGCCAGCTCAAGCTCTAACTCTTCAAATATATGTGGATCATCATGATTGGGAGCATAAACTGAGCAAAGTGTTATTCCGGGTTCTAGTTCAATGATGACCAATCTACCAGAGGCATCTACTAACTTACGTTTCGCTTGCCCCAAAAAACCTCTGGCATAAATAGCTACACCACAAGTTTTGGAGGTCTGTGAAGTGTTTGCTCTCAAGTTATACCCAGGCATTTTTAGTAAGTCCCTATCTTCCCATGTAATGTGGGTTTCTTGAAAACAGAGAATATCATAGGGCCCTTGTTTAATTAATTCATAAATACTAGCTCTCTTAGCCCTATCATTGAGCCCAGCCACATTCCAGGAGCATATTTTTAACTTCCCCATAGCATCGTCCAGTTGATTTCCAAAATTATCTCTTCACAAATATAAAAAAACATTCTCTTTATTGCTTTAGAATTCGATATACGTAAGAAGTTGACGTTTTTTCCCTTACTTTTTCCACCCTTCCAGCTTCCGCCCCTGACTCCCAGCCCCCCTACTACCCCTCCCCCCACACCCTCAGTGAGGCTTTTAGACTCCGTAAGAGTCTATTTGATGAATGTGCGTTATGGAGTCCAGCGCTGGAGCTTTTATACTTCAATCGCCATGATACACTTTACAGAAAATCGGTAGCGCACTTTAATTTTTGAGCAAGAGAGCATAAGACTCAGAAATTATATAAAAGAAAAAAGAAAAAGACAAAAGGAGTACCCTTAAACCTTGATATAATTCAGTAAGTGCGGCCTAATATCACAGAGACTTTAACAGCACTTAAATTAAGAGCTACTTCATAAAGCGTCTAAGTACTCCTTGGCCTTGATTTCAGATGTGAAAAATGTTGTGGACCCCCCGTTAATTATTTTAAGACGGGCTGGGTTATTCAGATAGGCCACCACTTTCTTCTCCTGGAAAGGTTTAATCAGCTGGCGGAGACGCCACCTCCTTTCCACAGTAGCGTGGCAAAAATCAGGATGAACAAAATAAGAGATAGTGCCGCTCACACGCTTTGACTCCGGCCTAGCTTTCTCGGATATTGCCTGCCTGAGGAGAAAGTTACCGAAGTAAACTAAAATTGCTCGCGGATACCCCCCCGGACGCACAGGCTGTTTCAGATACATAGGTACGCGGTGAGCTCGTTGTATTTCTAAGTCCCAGTTCCAGTTGGACAATTCTGGTAGAGAGTCACGGAATACTCTGATAAAAAAAGACCGAGCATCTTCGCCTTCTAATGTTTCTGGGACTCCTAGAACCCGGAGATTATTTCTTCGGAGGCGGTTCTCAAAGTCCTCTAGCTTCCATCTTATGCCAGAGAGCTCTACTTCGTGTGACTCTGCTAACTCATAGTTTCTAGCAATCTCAGTTTCATTGGATACTATGCGAGATTCGAGGTCAGTCAATCTGTCTCCAAATGAGCTAATGGTTTTATTTAATCTCCGTACCACCCCTTGTACTTTCCGAAGAGTATTTTGGGCCTTACGCCCATCATGTGCAGTCTCTTCCCTATGTGCTGCAATTGCTTGAAGAACAGTTTCCATTACTGTATCAAGAGTAGCTGGTGAGCCCGAGGGCAGATCTGTATGGCCAGGAGCAGCAGGTTGGTGGGGTGGACATGAGATATTTATCGGTGTGTGTTCTGTTAGTTGTTCCAGAATAGGCTGTGCAGGTTGCGTTATAGGGGTATAATCCCATGCCAGTTCAGACGCGCCATGGTGGCCCTTTCTTTTTCTAACTACTGTTTTTTGAGCTCCACGACCGGAGTCATCATCATTGTCGCTGCCCGTTGATATAGACCATGTATCGTCCGACCATTCTAACTCATCAGAAAAGGAGTAAAAGTCACTTGGATCCTTTTCCAGGTCTGTTTCTGTAGCTTTCCTATTGTTTGTCTCGGTGCTACAGCCCGCTTTCTCAATGGTTTCATCTTGGGTACCAACAGGGTGGCTCACTCCCCCCAAGCTAGGCATGATAACCATCTGATTTTGTGGGGTGACATGTCTGCCAACCAGGCCAGCCGTGGTCTCCTGTACTGCTGCAGGAATTACCCTGACTTCACCGACTTCACTGACTTCACAGACCTTATCAACATTTTTAGCTGTGCTCGGCTGCTGCAGAATAGATATAGGGGGGGCACTTTTAAACAATTCATTTAACTTTATATTCGTAATTATGCCAGCTTTTAACTGAGATGGAATTGATATGTTGGGGGCGCTTTGGGGAGCTTCCTTAACATTAGCTGTATCTAACAAGTTCTCTTCCACCTCTTCCATCAAATCCTCAACAAGTAAATCAGGGCTTACTTCGCTAGCTGGACCTCCAGAATTTCCGAAGGTTTCAGAGCTCCTCGGACAGATCTGTAGCACTGCGTCTGCATTCATTGGCTTGCTCTGCTTTGGTTGACCTGGAAGTGCATCACCCGGTGTTCGGCGAAGGAGGTCAGCTACTGTGGGGCCGGTCACACTTCCTTTCGCTCTCCCCGTCGATGCAGCTCCCTGCCTAGGAGTCCTGGAGCCCGCGTCTGTTTCCTTAGTGGTCCATTTGCCAATTACAGCGTCCTCACGTTGTGCCTGTCTTGCCGCCGCCGCTGCTGCCCTTGCCTTGGCCGCGGCAGTGGAACCTGCATTTTTAGGAGCCATCGCAGAGCCCTTCTTGTTAGCGTTAGCGTTGGCGCTATAGAAAGATTGCTGAGCAGAGTCTCCGCAAAGCTGTTCCCTCGGGTCCCGCGACACCAACAGCTGCTCACGGCAAAGAAAACGGATGATAGAAAAACCAATGAGCGAGCCGAGAATCCTTAGGTAAGCTCCTGTGCTCACATAAGGCCGGGGAATTAGCGTCTTGTCGTTTTCCAGCACCATCAGGAGCATGAGAGATACGATCACTTAAATTGTGTGCTTGATTGGTATTTTCTTAATATCATTTCCTTTTCTTTCTCTTTTCAAAGAAAATATTCCGTATGCTCCATTTGCTCTCATTGTTGCATGTAAGAGCTCAGAGCTGCCCCAGCGCTGGACCCTCCGCACCACGGTCTTAGACGAGCGCCATCTTGCCTCTAAGGGATGTGAGCTCCTCTCTAAGGTGAGTTTTTCCGCGAAGGGGATAGTGATGGGAGGCTCTGTTTGGGACCCCACTGGTCTTGCATGTAAGTCTTTGGCCTGAAACCACCACACTAACATTTGAGGGTCTTCCTCTCACGTATCCTCTTGCCTCCACTTTCTGTAATCATGGGGGTCAGCAAATGTGATCCCTCAGAGCTCTGTCTTGTTCTGACTTGGCATAGGTGAGGCACCGGAAAATAGACATGGCAGGTTGTGACGGGAAGCTTCCACTATTCCTGCCCAGTAGGTTATACCCAGACCGGGTCTCTTTGTCACAAGCCGCTTGGCCAAGCTCACAGTCCAATATATTGTTGCTGTATATTGGCCATGCAGGTCCAGCAGCATTCGCCTCTGTCTCCGCTGCTCTCCCAGCAACTCCATAGAGAGTACAAGCTTATGGCACTGCGGCAGCTCCACAGTATTGCAAAAGCAACTCTTCAGTCAGCCTATGCCACAGTGGCTGCAATTTTGGTCTTGGGGAGCACACGGAATGAATAGATCTCCTTCCCTGGTAGTTCATCAGTCTCTGCTCCTCACCCTTTTGGTGAAACTGATATTTCTCTGAGATGAAGACCACTGCTGCACCTAAGAAAACTGCCTGACCTGGGAAGAAAAGCAGTGATTTATCATGGGCTCGGGTGGAGGAATGTAGTGAGCATCCTACTTTGCTACCATCTTGGCTCCACCTTCCGAAATGGGACATTTATAATGTTGTATAGTGTCGGTCCTAAAAGAAAGCATCTAAAAATGTTAATATTCTTGTCAATGGAAAAATGACTATAACGTTACTCCTCTTCTCTTAGTCGTTGTCTTTGATTTGCGAATTAGTTTAGTATTCAGATTTACCAAACTGCTATCATGTTTTGATGTCACTTCTCTACTGTTTGGAATTGCCCCTCATACCTTGGGACATCATGATAGTGTTAAGTATCAAACTCAACTTCTTATACAGTACAATGCATGCAAAGGAATAATTGTGTTGATCTAAAAATGTTGCTCACCTCCAAACAGTGGATAGATGCAAGACAATACTACGAGGAAAATGATATTTCACCTAGATTTATTAACTGTTTGCACAATACATCACAGCATCCAAATTTGCTGCAATGCACGTGTTAAACATAGTACAGTGTACCAAAGGGAGGTACATGCACACCCTTACTGTAATGCTGAATTTCAACAATTAGATCAAAGTTTGGCGTGCGACTGGGCTATCGCTGACTGATCGAACAGCGTGACTATGTTATGATGAAGAAGCATTGCCCAGTTGGGTAATGTTCCCTGATGGCACAGCTGGTCTCTGACGAAGAGATTAAGCCACTTCTGTAATACTAATCTTCAAAATAGAAATAAATATGCAACAGTTCAACTTGAAAGTAAAGTTTTATTCCACAGTCATTGGGAATTTCCAATGGGTCCTTCTGAAAAGATACAGTTTAGACCAACTGGTTCATCAAACCCAGTGCATTTCAGGTAGAACCCTTTGTCAGGCGAAGTTTATGTCGCAATTTCCACTGTGGTGTGTGTCTCATGAATGTTGGCCGGATTCATGATTCATGAATGTTTGACATTGTTCAACAATCTGTCCATCAATTGTTCTTTTTGCATTTGTCACCCTAAGTGTGACGGGTATGCCCAGACGTGGGTCCCTTGCTCTCCATGCCTCTGGAGTTAAGCTAGCCTGGCTGATGAGGGGTGAAATCATGAAACCGGTCCCAGGATGCTTGTTTTCGGTCCAGGGAAGACCTGGCTTGTCTGTTTGGGCTGGACTGTTCCCATAGGCAGCAGGGTCAAATAGGTTTTTCGACTTGCTGTTAGGAAGGGGTGTTCCCTTCCTAATAGCCACCGCAAAACCATGTACTAATGTTTTGCGACTGCAACTGCCTACTATTCCCAATGGGGTCGCAAATTGCAAATGGCTCATTAATATTCATGAGACTTGCATTTTGCGACCCCATTGTAAATCGCTAACAGTGTCTCTGACACTGTTGTACATCCCAATTTGCGACTCGCAAATTGTGACTCACAATTGCGACTCACAGTTGTGACGCAATTTGCGAGTCGCAAATTGGGTGGTCGTACATCTGGCCCCAAGACTGATTTGCATATGGCTGGGTTTTAAACTGGAATGGTATGGGGAGCAAAACAAACAATGGATTCAGGCACAGATCTCTGGACTGGGTTGAATGTTTGACATTGTTCAACATTCTGTCCAACAATTACTATTTTTTTGCACTTGTCACCCAGTGTGGGTCAGGTATGCCCAGATGTGGGTATCGTAATCTCCATGCTTTGGAGCCAAGCTGGCCTGGCTGATGAGGGGTGAAACCCAGAAACCAGTCCCAGGATGCTTGTTTCCAGTCCAGGGAAGACCTAGAATGGCAGTCTGAGCTGGACTGTTCCACATAGAGAGCATGGTAATGACTGATTTGCATATGGATGGGTTTAAACTGGAATGGCATGGGGAGAAAAAAACAATGGGTTTAGGCCCAGATCTCTGTACTGGGGTGAATGTTTGACATTGTTCAACATTCTAGGTATCAATTGTTCTCTTCACAATTGCCACCCCTGAGACCTATAGTCTCTTGTCTGTGCTCACATCTTAAACCCCTCAGTAAACAGGCTGATTGTTACGTGAAGCCTCTAGTCAGCAAACAGGCCTCTTACATTAAAGATTCAGCACATATAATTTCGATCCTGGAAAGAGTACAATTCAATAGAGAGGGGCAGCCTTTGCTTACCTTCAATATTGAAACACTTTATACAAATATTCCTCAAGATAACACCATAGAAGTGGTCCAAAGGTTCCTAGAGGAATCTGATATACAAGGGGTAACTAAGGCATTTTTATTGAGGTGGTTATCAAGGGTTTTTCACAACAACATCTTTATTTTCAAGGATAATCTTTATCTCCAACACAAGGGAACCAGTCTGGGGTGCACTTTTGTCCCACGTCTGGCTGTTTTTTTGTTCGGGACTTTGAAAACAATCATATTTCCAATTAGGTGGTGTCCTACTAAGAAAATATTAAATGTTGTCATCATTTTATAGATTACAAATTTTCATTTGGGAGGGACGAGAAGAGAATTTGAAGGAATTTCTCACTTGGCTTAACCTGGGAGATGAGAACCAAAAATTTGCAGCTATGTGAGCAATGATAAAGTGGATTTCTTAGATATTACCATCAAAGGAATAGTAGGAGACCT
The DNA here is from genome assembly GCF_964204655.1 of Triturus cristatus. NCBI lineage: Eukaryota > Metazoa > Chordata > Amphibia > Caudata > Salamandridae > Triturus > Triturus cristatus. The sequence goes on from NC_140590.1 coordinate 216,718,854, forward strand.
GGAAGTGGAGCTATTTACTAATCCCATGGATAAAAACACATTGCTCCTCTACTCCAACTTCCACCCTAAGGCATAGAAAGACAATATTTCATTCAGACAATTTCTTCATTTGAGAAGAAATTGTTCCAGTCTCAATCCTTTTTACAAACATGGAGAAAACCTCAAAAAGAAACTCAGAAAAAGAGGCTGTCCCACAAAGATGATAAACCATTCATTCAAAAGAGCCAAGTTTTATGATAGGGAAAGCATGTTTAACAAACCAGAAAGCGAAAGGGAGAAAACTAGCATTGGAATAGTGTATGTGAGCCATTTTTCGAGGATCAGCAATCTTACTAAGAACACAGTCAACAGGAATTGAAATATTTTTAATCAGAATGAAAAAGTCAGGTAAGATAAACCCTTATTTGCCTTTCGTCAGGATAAAAACCAGAGAGATTCCTTAATCCCAACATATAGGGCCTCATGTAGGTAGCCAAATACCGGTCGGTAACGGCCGAAATTTGGTAAATATCCCGTTACCAACCGGTATTTAGTCAAGTGAGATGTAGGAGGCCAAAAACCTAAAATCGGTAAATATGAAGCGGTAAATACCGATTCATATTTACCGAGTTCTAAAATACTGATTCATATTTACCGAATACATGTTTACCGATTCGGTAAATATGAAGTGGTAAATATGAAGTGGTAAAACGGAAAAAGACATGTAGGTAAATTCGGTATTTTAGAAATCGATGAAATTCGGTAATTAAGAGTCGGTAATTAACACAGATTGAAAGCAGGTGGTAATCATCAACAGTGCATAAAAGAAATCCCAAAATGCATCAGCGTGGACAACATGGCCGCTCTGTATGTCATTGCAAGGCGTCTACGTCTACAGGCAGCAGGACTGAGGATTTGGAGACGGGAGGAACGCATTTACAGACAGCGCATCACACTATTCCAACTGACTGAGGATGAGATACATGAAAGGTACAGGCTACACCCCCAAACCATCATGGACCTGATAAGGGACCTGCACCCACTCCTGGACCAGCCAACACCAAGGGCGCATGCCATACCACCACATGTGCAGGTACTCTGCAGCCTACATCTCCTCGCATCTGGCAGTTACCACGTGGTGATAGCTGCGGTGGGCGGTGTATCCCAGAGTTGCCTGTCCCGTTTCTTCAGGAAGTTCCTGGATGCCATGATGCAGAGAATGCACCACTACATCAGCTTCCCAAACACACAGGCTGACCTGCAGAAAACTAAAACTGACTTTCATCGCATGGCACAGTTCCCCCATGTAATTGGCTGTATTGATGGCACACACATCCCAATCTGCCCACCAGCTGCCACTGAGCACATCTACAGAAACAGAAAGTCCACCCACTCCATCAATGTGCAGGTTATCTGCGATGCAGGGAACATCATCACTGACATTGTTGCCAAGTTTCCTGGGAGCACCCACGACTCCTACATCATCCAGAACAGTGGGATCTACACACGACTGCTTGCCGGAGAATTTGGAGAGGGATACCTGCTAGGTAAGTAACAGTGACGCCCCATGAAACTTGCAAATCATAGTGTATTGAGGCATGTGACTGATGGTTCCCTTTTACTCACCTAGGCGACAGTGCATATGCCGTGCGGTCATTCATCCTCACTCCCTACCTACACCCATCAACCCACAGTGAGAGACGATATAACGTGGCACACAAATCAACTCGCAACGTGGTGGAGCGCACGTTTGGACTTTTGAAAAGCAGGTTCCGCTGCCTCCACAAGAGCGGAGGCGCACGCCAGTACACACCCATCATCTGTTGCAAGATCATCGCCACTTGTGCAATGCTGCACAGCCTTGCCACGAGGAGAGGTACAGAGGTGGAACTCACAGATTTTGAGGACAATGAGGATGATACAGGACAGCCAGAGGCCAACGCAGATGGAGTGCCAACAGCAACAGATGGGAGAGTGAGACGGGCAGAGATCACATGCAACTATTTCTGAGTAAGTAAGGGGACACAGGCAGTTGTTGGTTGTCATGTAGTAGTTTAATAATGCGCCACAACGCCACGAAACCAAGATAATGCTAATCAGGTAACATTGCACATTCACAAGTGTGAAGACCAAGGTTACGTCACCCAATAGTCTATTGCTACGCAGTGCAGCATCAAAGTTTGCGGCCACGCGCTACATTGTGGGATGGCACGGATTCAGCCTCCTCACTGGTGCCAGCCCCATGCCGCCTGCTGCTCCTGCGTGTTTCTGGGACGGGGGGTGTGATGCTGCTCCTGCTGCTGGTGTCCATGCTTTCAGCAGCATCCCCTGCACCACTTGTGGCCGCCTGACTGGTCAATAGGACCTCCAGGGCACTGGTGACCTGCACCATCCCCCTAGTGACGTCGCTGCTGCAGTGTGTCAGGCCCTCCTGCATGTTGACTGAGCGCCGGCAGAGTAGTGATGTTGCAGTTGCCAGGCGGTTGAGTGCCCTGGTGTGCCTGTCTCCCCTCTGCCGTTCCCAGCGCCTTGCAGCTCTCTCTGCGTCCAACTTGCTGCACAACAGCTGCATGGACTGTGACATGTCCCGCAGGCCCGCTGCCATGTCAGAAATCCCCGCCGCCATTGCGCCGATGTTCCTGTCCTTGTGTCTGAATGATGTGGCCGGTGACTCCAGCATGAGTGGTGATGCTGGCTCAGGTACTGGGGATGCAGGCTCAGTTACTGGGGATGCAGGCTCAGGTACTGGGGATGGTGGCAGTGGCAACGCTCTCTGGCCAGAACTTGTGCTGCCCATAGCTGAACTGGATTGACGGTGTGCCCCCTCTCCTGTGCCATGTGCAGTCCTGCGCGATGTTACGTCTGTGGACAGAAATGCAACATCAGCTCAGTGTACCTGAAGGCATGCATTGCAAGCAAGACAATAAATTGTTGTAACACTCTCACATTGTCCTCTGTCTGCTTTAGGCTAATGTCTGTACCATGCATCATTGTTCTGTGCTATTCTGTTCATGGTGGGGGATCCCTGACTACATCTCCCATAATGCATTGCCTGTCTGCAGTAACACATGGACTGGAGTGGGATACTCATTTCACATTGGGGGATGTGGGATAGGGGTAGGGGGGGCTACATTGCTGTGCATTCCTCTTACCTTGTTGGGTGGCGGCTCTGGCAGAGCTGTCGGCATCCCCAAGGCCCACGACACTCTCTGGCTCGATAGTCGACTGCACCAGCTCCTCCAGTTCGGTGAGGGCAGGTGCCCTGTTCGTTCCACCTCCTGTCCGGCTGGCCTCCTTCTGGATGTCCCCCATCTTCCTCTTAGTCACGATGCGCAGGTCGTACCAGCGTTTTTTCAGAACGTCAATGTCCCTGTGGGTCACTCCCACGGCATTTACCTGCGCCTGGATTGCCATCCAAATGGTGCGCTTCTCACACTCTGCCACTTGCAGGGTTTGCCTCCCAAAAAGCTTGTGGTGCTGCTTCACCACCTCCTCCACTAGCACCTGGAGTTCCTTGGGGCTGAATTTCACCTTGCGCCTCCTTTCCCCTCCTGTCCTCTGGCTGGACATAGTGTAGTTTGGTCTCAACAATCAGCCACTGGCTCCCTGCCTCTCCTCTGCACTCCAAGTCTCTCCTGAGTCTGTTGATTGAGTGCACCTGCCTGGGTGTGGCCACTTCCTACTTGGGTGGGGTTTGGTTGCACAGGATTGGCTGTTTCAAACAGTCATGTGATTTCGTTTTTCCGATTCGGTATTTTCCGATTCGGTATTTATCGATTCGGTAAATACGACCTCGGTATTTACCGAATCGGTAAATACCGATTCGGAAAATACCGAATGTTACCGATTCGGTAAATGTTACCGACTTGTTACCTACATATAACTTACCGATTCTTAAATACCGATTCGGTACGGGTCGGTATTTAAGAATCGGTAAATTTTATTTACCTACATGAGGCCCATAGAGAGGGCAAACTAAATACAAAGACTACTTTAAGTACGGAACAGGCTACAGGAACTTACAACTGAGGAAACTGTACAACCAACATAGCATGAAATACCTCACTTTAAATAGAAAAGAGCTACTTGTAGGCACTGGGGTGTTACATAAGTATATGCGAAGGGAGTGTATTGGAAGGGTACATGTGATGGCAAAAGCACACACCACTATAATAGTGTAGATATATCATGTACGAAACAATACCAGAAGCCTATAAATGTGACCCTTCAATAGGTCAACCAGATCATCGCAAGTTTGGATTATACAACTTCCCTATAACAGGTGCACATTTAACTATTAATTAGGTGTCATAATAATGTCTTCCACTAACAGTGAATGGAGGATCTTCAGACAAAGGATCAACCTTTTTGGGATGTCCTGCCAAGGTGTTAGCTCCAGATTCTGTTTTTCCCCTGATGACATCTTGGACATGGTTTCTGAGTAGGAGCAGGATCTTGACTCAGAGCCATTTCGCTCCTACACCATCCCAGCCTATGCCAAGATCCTAGTAGCTCTCTGTTTCTTTGCTACTGGGTCTTTCCAAAGGCTGTCCAGTGACATTGTGGGCATTTCTCAGGCAAGCCAGTCCCAATGCTTGTTTCAGGTTCTGAGCTGCATAAATAGGAGAGTGCATCTATACATAAGTATGCCACACTGGCAGGAAGTCAAAGGGCTGCTAGAGATTTCTAATTCTTTTCCTGCTTTTCACATGTGGTAGGTTCAATTTATTGCACTCATGTGGGACTTAAACTACTGAGTCACACATCTCCTGTAACAGACACCGCTATCACTCCATCAACGTGCAGGGTGTGTGTAATGCCAGTGGCTTCTTTACTGATGTTCATGCAGTGTTCGCAGGCAGTACACATGATAGCTACATACTTCGCAGGTCGCCTCTTGCCCGGTGCTGGCAGTGGGAGATTTTGGCAACATGTGACTTCTGGGTAAGTTCTCAAGGACCAGACAAGTCTGATATGTAGAATTGCTGTTTCAATATACACAACTATTATAATAAAAAAATTATTGTGACACATACATGACTCCAACAGGCACTGCATGTACCATTTCCTACATTATGAGCGCTACAGATGCAAGGGGAACATGTACAAATATATCCTAATTTTCCTCCTCAGGTGATGCTGCATATGCACTCCTCACCTCCTCACACCATACAGACGTGTAATCACTGTACCTCAGCGTAGGCACACAAGTCATCATACAGAGTACTTTTGGTCTCCTAAAGTCATGATTCAAATGTCATGGCAATAAAGGGGCGAGGTGCTGCTGTAATCCCCTGAAGTTGTGTGCAAGGTAATAGTATCCTGTGTCTTGCACAACATCAGAGTATGTCATGGCCTACACAAACCTCTGAACCCTTACCTAAGTCTGAATCCTGGGACCCAGGCCATTATACAAAACATAGGGCAGGGTGTGCGGATGCTTGACCAGCTGGCTGGTACTTATTTCTCTTGAGCAACGAGTTGTGTTAGGGCCTTTATGTGGTTTCACAGTCTGTTGTCAATGATGATTGGTGGACATTTAACAGAACATTTAACACTCTGTCCATAAATTCCACCCTGAGACTACTCTGTCAGTCAAACCTAATGAATGCAAACAACAGTTGTTGTCAAGAGTCATAACACATGCCATGCAAAACACTCCTTGCAGATGTTAGTGATTAGTGTGGACAAAGTCTCAAAGGATTCGATTGCCTTAGGAGAGTAAATGTCACTGCATGTGTCAGACCTCTCTGGACAGTGGACATCTGACACATTTGTCAGCACCAATTGTCACAATGATTCATGTGTATGTATAGGGTCGGTGAGGATTGGCATTGTGTACAAGATGGAAACCTACAGATATATGTGAACAGATGAGCTTATGATTAGGTGTCAACTCTAGAAAGTGGGTTACTCGCACTACAAACATTCACACCTTCTCCACAGTCAAATGTGGCTTACTGTGTGGCACACTCTGCTTTGAACAATGACCCTTACAAACTTATGTGACACATAGTGTTGTAAACGTATTGGTGCACTCACTGGACATGTTTTGCACAAATAATAATCAAACTGTAACAAATAACATTAATTACAATGGGATTTAATATTATTGTTGAGACACAGTAATTGTAATTGTGGTACAGACATAGGGAGGCTAGGAATGTTCAAAACGTTTTTGGCAATGATGTACTGTCTACCCATGTTGTATCATGATAACTAGCAAGATGCTACAGTAGCATATTACACTCTGTATGTTGCATATGTGAAGTACATTACTGAATGCATAATGGTAATCATCTGTGTGGAAGCTATATGTCTGCCATACATATACCATGGTTCATGTGTACCTGTGTAATGACCTGGATTGTCCATTCTCAGAAACAGACTCTATCATGTGTCCTACTACAAAGTAAGTCATTTTGTTTTGTGTGTGTAATGCTGAATGATCACAAACAGAGGTCTAATGTCCATCTATTAATATTAACCCTGGGCGTAGTTCGCGAAGTAGCGCAAAGTGCACTTCTCACTACGCGAGCTACGTACAGTGCGGACAAGCATCCAGCACTGTGCAATCATTGAGAACGGCATCTTGCACAGTGCGAGCTGTAGTTTTCTGCCGCTTGAGTAGATTTTTATGACCGCTGCACTACGCTACGCATGTTTGCACTGTGCTACGTTCAATTCGCGTAGTGCGAAGTAGCGCAAACTTCGCAAACTACGCTTTGCCCAGGGTTAAAAAATATATGTCAATGTCTCCTGGATAATTTCAGGTACCATGTGACATATTTGGCAAGGAGTAGCTTGCACTAGTAGACACCCACTGCACTGCAGCGTGCAGCAACATCTCAACAGGTTTGGGTTATCGCTAGATTACTCAGCTGGTCATACGGGCCTCCAGAAAGCTAAGGGTACTTATCAAACACCCTCTCAGTTAGGGTGTTCAATTCAGTCTCACTGAAAAGTGCTACCTTGTCCTCAAGTTCCTTAGCCATGTTTGTGACAGATTTGAGAAACAGAGCAGCAGGATGGTAGAGGGGTAGCGCAACGGCCAGGGTGGCTGACTCTGGAACACAGGGCTCATGGTTCGATTCCCGGCTCCGGCGGCAGCTCAGCCCAGCACTATGTGACTCTGGGCAATAGCTCACTTAATCTTCCCAATGGCCCCAGCACCTTGAGACCCTTAAGGGTGATTAGTTTGCGCTTTACAAATACCCGTGGAGGATGTTGCCCTGAGGTGAGGATGATACACAATGACCATACGATAGCCAGCAACATCCTGTATTCAACTTCTTGTATTTTATTTCCTGTATGTAACTTCCTGTGTATGTAATTTCAAATATATTGGGAGCTGTACCAGAAAGCACATGTGATTGTCAGTGTACAGCACAAACTAGGCAGTTTTGTCATGCAAAATGTTGCCCTCGCCATGTAGAGTGTCTGATGTTGTCAAGGAATACACCAACTATTAGAATCACAACTTAGCACAGATCATATCCAAGACCTTCTGTGCACATGTACACCAAATTTTACATGTGTGTTGTGTTTTACTATACCACACAACAGAAGAAACTTGATAGTAAGTGTATGACTTTTGAGACTGAGCATAACATGCTAAGCATGGATCCACTTTGAGCTGTGGAGATATATATCCAGACTGTGTACTATATCCACTTCTAAAATTAAGTTGGGTGGTAACCATGTGTAACTGTCAGGGACCTCACATTGTACTAAGGCTGAATGTGAGGCTTACTAAATACTGAAAAGTATCCTGACCAACACTGGGAAAGATGTTAGTGTGTAAGTAACTTCTGGACATTACAGTGGCAGTACTCCTACATTTGGGTCCAAAAAATGTAGAATTGGTTAGTGAGATCGAAGTACAAAGTCAGCACTTGCTTTATGCTGTCTTGACCTTTATCATAAATTGCACACCAACTGCATAATTGTTTGTCTTCATTTTCAGTAGACCAGGCTGACCAAGATTACATCTGGACAGGACCAGGAGAAGAGCAGGAGATTATCTGCTCATCAGCTGGCACATCCTCTGGACACCATCGGCGGGCATATCTTCTGAACACCAACAGCGAGGATTAGAGAGACCAAACAGCAGGCAGCGGTAGTGCTCCCAACCAGACAAACCCAACTTCTGCAACATCAGCAGCCCAGGTGGTTGTTGAGGAGACTGAAGGGGGGACATTGGGAGGGACACCACCAGCCAGGAGGAAGAAGAATATGTGTCTCCCCCTGGCCACAAAAACTGGAAATTGAAATGATGCCCCCTGAGCAGGCGCCAATACCATCTGGGTCTGCCACTGACCCTCCCAACTTGAGGCATCCTGTCCATCAGGGCCTCCAGCTGCACCCCCTGCCACTACTCCCCCTCCTAGTGCCTGCCCAGTAAAGGAGACATCCACCCCTCATTTTCAACCCAAACCCATCCATGTTTTGTTTCTCTGGTGACTTTGTCCTAGGAAGTGTTGGTGCCAAGTGAAGATATCCTAACTGAGGTCTCTCGGGCTTCCAGGAACTGAAGGATGAGATATGGATGTTTAGAGAGTCATAGTCCAGACGTTTTGGTAGCCTTACTTCCTCCATCACTGCTAGGCCTCGGCGGTAAATTCCGTTCCACTCGCGGAATTTGGGTAATTTCGCGTTCCACGGAGAACGCGGAATTGCCCAAAATTCTGCATTCAGCAGCTTCGCGGAATTTTTTACCTTTAAGCGGAGCTTTGAGTAGCGCGACTACGCAAATTCCGCCCACCCCTAATCACTACCTCTTTGTTGTCCAAACGACCCACCCAGGCCACCGTTGTTGTGTCCCTAAGTTCATTTTCATTCTCTGTTTCCTCTGCTATCCCTCATACCCCTCATGTGTACTGCTCTAGTGGGATGTCTAGTCCTGCATCAGCCAGTGTAGGTGCAGAGGATTAGAGTATTGTAGGCAAACTATGAGAGTGAGGATGGCCAATGTTTTGATGGTGGACATATATTTTACACCTTGTACATAGACAGGTTCTCCTGATGCTTTCTGATGTGTTTTATTTATTTTGTCCAAACCTCTCCAAGTTCTGCCTGAAGATTTTGTTTAATTTCCTTTCTTCCTTTTCAATGAACAGTTTGTAATTTACATTTATTTTCTTATACTTTTTATAATGTATACATTTTTCTTCAAAATCGTCTCCATGTTTTGTGTTTTGCTTTATGTATGCGGGATTCAAAGTATGGAAGACTACATTGGTATGTGTTTAACTATGCTTTAAACATGATACATTGTTAGACAGATGGTCCTACAAACCTACATGTCTTACTCACGAATGTATGACGTTACAACGCGATCAAAATGATCGTGGTTCGTTACATCACAGTTTTTACAATGCAAGTTATTACAACGACTTGCTCTGGAGGGCGCTAGACTTAGGAATAGTATGATTTACTATTCCAACACCAGTCTACGTACAGTAGGGAAGGTGTTGGAATAGTAAATCATACTATTCCTTAGGTTAGAGCGCCATCCAGCGCAAGTCGTTATAACAACTTGCGTTGTAATACCCACGATGTAAAGGCATTGCGATGCAATGCCCGCTTGGTAATGGATGTCTCCCCTTACTCAATCACATTTATCATCACATAAATGGCCTACAAGAAGATTAACAATTTGACCATCATCAACTATTAATCAATTCAGTATATAAGTATTGAATTGTGAAAAAATCTTTTTATTTGTGCTTTTTGGGAGCATTTACATTTTACAGTGATCATGGGGGATCTCTCTAGCAACTTTGCAATTGTGGTGGTGATGATCTCTGAGTGAGAGCATTTTCTGTGTTGGTGCCAATGTGTGGGTGGGTGTTGTGCATCTGCCTGTGCAGGTGTGTTAGTTCGCAAAGCTGAGGAGGGTGGTGCTTGTACAGTTGTTGGTTGTGCCTGGACAGGTTCAAAGGGTGCCATCCCAGTTGTTGGTTGTGCCTGTACAGTGGCAGAGGGTGCCTGTCCAGTTGTTGGTTGTGCCTGTACAGGGGCAGAGGGTGATTGCAAATGTTTTGATTGTGCATGTACTGGGGAAGATGGTGCCGGTACATTTGTTGGTTGTGACTGTACAGAGGCAGAGGGCACCTGTACAGGGAGGGGATATGCCTGCCCAGGCGGGGTGCATGCATATGCAGGGCGCATGTGCAAGTGGCAGGCATGTGCATGGGGGAGTTTCCTGTGCACGTAGGGGGTGCCAGTACAGGTTGCAACATGATAAGTATTTTCCATAGTATATCAAGTGCTACAACACAAAGGCTGGGACAAATATTCTTTGCAATTATCTGATGTTTCACATGTCACCTGGTTTGTGCAAACTTACATGTGACAACACACACTGTAGCATTGAAGTATTCAATGCAGATATGCAATGCAAAATCAAACCCCCCTGTTGTATTGAGATTCCCCGTAATGTCAGATGCTGAATCTGGCTCCTTGATTGTATGGCAGAAGACATGGTCCTCGAACAATCAGATTCAGAAGGAAGTGACACCTTAATTAATGTTCAGCATCAATTATAAGTGAACAAGCAAAATTTACACAGACATCACTGATTATTTTGGGAACATATCACATACCAACATAAGATGCTTAAAAAGTGGCTATATCTGCTAATTTCCTTTCTCAGTGATTTTGGTATTGTGAAGAATTTGGGCATTAATAGTTTACAACAAGATATGGCATACTTACCCAACAAATAGATGGCAGTGTGTCTGACTACTGCAGTTAGAATGTCTCTCAAATCCCTGGAGAAGTTCCTTTGTATAACTGAAGAACTCCTGACAGAAGCTGTAGTGTTATGTCCACACCGGAGCTCTATCGGGTGCCCAACCAATGGTGTACTCCTCCCTATCTTGCATGAGTTGTAATGTACCATACACATCCATATCTCAAGACAAGGGATGCAGTGCATAATTTTACATGAGTATTCTATAGATATACATGTTCAGCACAGTTAGGACCACTCCTCTTTAGATGAGGCAATATAAGCAATTAGGTACATACTGTATTATTTCAATTTATTTGCAGAGCCATCCTTTCATTATCCAACGTGTTTTGAATCAGTATACTCTTATGAACCATATCTGAGCATATGGAGATGGGTAGCAATAGGGACATTAGATGCACACCACATACTGCTAATATATCATCCAATATTAAAGACTATGAGCCTTTAATGAAGTCATTTTTAAGTGTACTTACCAGGGACTACCATCCACCCAGTGTGTACTGCCTGACCATGTGTTGCACCCGCAAGTGGAGGAGATATCTTTGTAGTAGATGTTTTCCTGGCCAGCGTCACAGGGCCTAAAATGATATCAGTGTAATTCAATTTACATTCTAGTTGACACATGCTATAAAGAATATTTCCTATTTCAGTTCACATGTGTGCGATTAATAATGGATTATTTGTAAAATATCTCTGAGTTGTCTGATCACAATATAGGACATGGGACCCAATTCTGGCAATATTTCCGTACCAGTTTGTGCCAGTGGTATTGGTTGAACTTCCCCATGATGTTGCCTTCCTTCAAGTGCACCACCAGTGGGTAGGTCTACTCTGGATGTTTGTGAAAATTAAATATAGAAGTCAACAGAAAAAATGCCAACAAATTATGTTTATGTCCAACCTTTAATGTATTTACTGATTTACTGTGATGGTTACTAATTAATGCACATTTTCATGTGCCATATACCAGAGTAAATTGTAATCACCAGCAGAGGTGGGTCACTGTTTGCAAATGAGAAATTGGAAGTTAACATTTCCAGTACATACGATACTGGGGCTTGTAGTTCGATAGACAAAATGAAACACATGAGAGTCTAAATCACCATGATTATTTGCACAAACTGGAAGTGACTTCCATAGTCTAATTTGCAGTCTATAGTACTCATTTATCAACAAAAGTCATTGTTTAAATCATCACACATTACCTGGCACCACATTATGGTTGTCTTTTATAGGCAGCCCATGCAGCACATGGGTGTGCATGGTGGAGAGGATGCCCTTCTTAAGTGGTGTGAGATGGAGATGGAGTCCAGTTTGTTCACCAGGTAGTGATATGGAGACCACTATTCCAGTGAACTTCTCCTTCACCATCCTCCGCTCACCCTGCCACTTGTCACTCACCGTATTAGGCAACTGCTGCCATTGGGCTGCCTTCTGTGTTGCACAGCAGGACCAGTCCAATAGCAATCCAGGAAACCACCCCAGCCAGTACACTCTCCACAGTCAGTGAGCTGGTGTCACCAGCCCTTGACAGTGTCCACATAGTCTAAACTACAAGTTATGTTTGGGGCACCCCTGAATTGAAGCCAAGAGATCATCAGTTATGCCATTCATTCCTCTGGTATGCCATGCTTCTTCCTTAACATTGCGCCTAGATAGGGAAACCGCCCTCCGCACTCACTGTTCCAGTCCCTAACCTGCTACTGTCACTAAAAAGAGCCAAACAATTTCTTCTCCACTCCTTTGATGCATTCTGGATAGGACATCAAATGGCATCCTTACCCTTAGCAAGCAGTTACAGGATGATGTATATGGAAATTCCAACTCAATCCTCTCCCATAGACTAGAGATTCTTAATCTCCCTGGAATGGGCATATTGTTTTATGGAGCTTTTGATCTTCTTGCTCTCGGAGCAAAGTAATTAATTCCGTGAGCGAGGCGGCTCAAAGGGAAAATCACATTACTGGTGGCACAGAAAAATAAGCTATTTATTGTAGTTATGCTAAGTAACCAAGCTACAGCACACATTACATTATATCTAGAATCAGGGCACAATTACATATAAAAGGCAGTGGTGCTGATCATCATCCACTCTGAAGTTACAGTTAAAGCTCGATTTACACAAAAAGTACAGTCAAATCTTTAACCTAATACATGTTGCAGTTCCTCCTAGTGGTGACATGGCTCATAACATTTTTTAGACTGGGCCCATCTGTCACAGTGCTCCCTGTGTGCACATGTCAGAAAACATTCTTCCTCACCCAGGCTGCTTGTGTACCTTTAAACATGCTCAGAGCCCTGTACTCCAGCTTCCATATCAGATCACGTTATTGTATGAGGTGGCCGCTGGGTGCTGCATTAAAATCATTGTAAATACACCGTTACTGTGGGTTATACTCCATTTGTGGATCACAGGTACGAGCAGAGGTAAACCGCAGGCTGCAGTCGAAATGCGGGGAAAACGTGAGTGTTCACTAATAAAACTCATTCAAATATATGGATGGGATGTGTAGATAATTTTTAAAATGGATAACAGCATGACATTAAATTAATTAATTATGACAGAATAATATTATACACCTATATTTCACATGCCTGTTACTGTGCGGTTGCCCTTGATGCACCATTTCTCCTGTGTTCATTTTCACACTGGCTGCTCCTCTAGTCTTACCAGAGTAGTAATTGGCCCTGATTTATCCCTAGGCTGGGAACAGGGGCAAGTTTGAAGTTTGAACTTTGGTGTGACATTCTGGCTTTGTTGTCAGTAAGTTTGCATGGGAACTCCATAAGTTTGGAAAGACCAGGTGATAATTGCCTGGCTGTGGTCATTGAATATACTTTGGCCATTGATCCAGGATGCTCTCTAAGCTTTGGGCCTCATTTACACACGTTTGCTACAGCAAAATAAAAGCACAGGAATGCACCCTATCTAGCAGGTACAGCAAATTCCTCTTTACTTCCCCAGCGCCAACTCACCATTGGCTGCCATATGCCAAGGCAGGCACCCTTGCATCATTGTGCAAGTGCGTCTGCATTGTGGGAAGGATTGTTTTTCTGCAGGAATGGGCACCTTCCTGCAAACAGACAATCAATGGAGGTAATTTTCTCCTTCTATGTGTGATGCTGAATGCAGCACAAATAGAAAGATGAAAAAATGACGAGAAATTAAGTTAATTCTCCTTATTGCGCCTCCCCTACGCTACCCCTGGTGAGGCATTGACTTTATAATAATAATAATAATAATAATAATAATAATCCACATTTGTAAAGCGCAAACAATCACTCGTAAGGGTCTCTAGGCGCTGGGGGCCGTCGGGAAGATTAAGCAAGCTAATGCCCAGAGTCACATGGTGTTGGGCTAATCTGCTGCCGGCGCCAGGGATTGAACCGTGATCCCCAGATTCCGGAGTCAGTCGCCCAGGTTTACCGAAAATTGTAAATCTGGGAATGTGTCAAATACCGTGGGTGTTATGACAAGACACTCACCGTAACACTCATGGCATGCCTCACACCATATCTACAAGACCATGAAAAGTCACACAGAGTGGCTAGTTGTGGCCTTTTAGCTATGGCACTGCTCTGTGCGTTACCAGCATGCTGATAAAAGTGACAATCCGGCAGCACTCAGGGGCTTGTAAATGAGGCCCTTTGTTTCTACCAAATAAATATGTGCTAATATCTAGAGAAGGAGCTAATTGATGTGCTGTTTAAGGCAATATAAATGTACTGGGTTAAAAATGGATGTGGTGGGGGGCGTGGCTTGGACGCTGATCAAGATGGCCGCTTAGATCCGGAGCTCCGCCGCACCGGGACGGACCCGTATCACTTACGGCAGTGTTCACGTTCCTTTTTCGAGCTTTTTAGGATGTTCCAGCTAGCGGAATGTGTTGTGCGCCTGGTGAGCCCAAGATGAACTCTTTCGCGCCTGGAATGCGTTGTTTTCATCGCGCTGAATGCGCTCCTCAGAACGCCCGCCATTTTGCTGCCTCAGCGCTGCTCGTCTGGAACCGGCGCGCGCATCTGGAGCAGTAACTTCTCCTCATGCTCTCAGACGCGCTCTGCTTTTCATGACAATGTGGAATATTTTCTGATTGACAAGCGCTTTTCTAAGGGATAGCTGCATGAATGATTCATCACAACTTCCCTGGTAGGTGAATGCCTCTGTGGTTTTCTGCTGCGCCCTGAGGATGCCACACCTGCTTTAATGCTTCAGAGAGATGATTTAATTTGTTTTCTACGCTATGGAGGCGCATGGAGATAGATTTTGTACCAGGGGCTCTTTTCCTGTGACATTTATACACTCTTAAGGATACATCAGCTAAATCTTATGTGGTGCTAAGCCTACTATTGGGCAACGTTATTTATACACCAACTCTGTATGAAACATCTCCTAATATCTGCTGGCATCACCTCCAGGTCCGGGGTTTCTTCACGATTTCTCTAAGTGTCCTCTACTACCCCTGATAACCGCTGGGCTATTTAGACTGGACATGTTGACATATTGATATTCCCTGCCTCTGAGCCCAGATTGTTGTGTTGGTTTGCTTATCTGCCTTCTGTTCACTATCACTGGCACGTTTTAGGCTTCTATGGGCAAGCTTCGCAACCCAAAATTTGTCTTTGTGCCATCGAAGGCTCCTCCTTCCTCTGCCTCCTCCTCACCAGCAGGCCATTCTCCTCATCCTCCTTCCACAGATCAAATGGCGACAACAGCTCCCACCCGCTCTTCTCCATCACAACCTTCCTCCAGTAAGTCTTCTCCTCCTGCCTCCTTGCCTAAGCGCTTGAAGCCGGACTCCTCTCCTCCTCCACCTGAGTCATCTCCACCCCCTATCTCTATGGAGTTGATACTTGAGGAGATTCGCGCTTTGCGCCCGTTCGTGGAGGAGACTAATACTAAGATGCAGCTTTTTGAGGCCAAATGGTCAACTATGGAGGCCCGTGTTTCTTCTGTGGAGCAGCAGGTTCCAGAAATTCAGTCAAATTCCCATCGCATCTCCTCTCTGGAGAGGTCTCTCCTCGCCCTTCAACAACACACTGAGGACTTGGAAAACAGGAACAGGAGGAATAACCTACGCGTTTATGGCCTGCCGGAATCCTTGGAGGGTGATGATCCTGTCACGTTCTTCTCTTCTTTCCTCCTGAAATTGTTGGACCTTCCTGCTACCACCTCTCTTAGTATCCAACGAGCCCATAGACTTGGTCCTCGCTCCTCCTCTTCTACCAAACCGCGGGGGGTCATCATCCTCTTCCTCAAATTTACGGATCTCCTTCTAATCCTCTCCACAGCTCGAGCGAAACGCCAAGTGTCCTGGATGGGTCAGAGAGTTTTTCTCTCTCAGGATGTCTCTGGTGTCACTGCTGCCAGAAGAAAAGAATTTCTATCTCTTCGTCCTCCTCTGCGTTCTATGGGAGCTAGATATGGCCTTTTTCACCCTTGTACCTTCAAGGTAACTCATCAAAATAACACTTGGACTTTTCAAGACCCGGCTGAACTTAAGAAATTCATCCACACTCAGACTAATGCTGGCATGGATACATCTAATCCTCCTACTGGTTGACTATTTACCTGTTTGGTTTTTTCTCCTTACAGGTTCTTGCTGGAATTTTTTTCCCTCCTTGGTTGATTCTCCTTCTGCCTGATATGATTGTATAATGGTTGTCGTTTGGGTTTCTGTTTTTGCATACAATTGTTTGTTTGTGTACTGTTTACCTCCTCATGATTTCTGCATAACATGTTTCTCTTTCCCTCCCTTAGATTTTCTGTTCGACCAACCCTCTTGTAGTCCTCTTCGTATCATATGATTCGTCTTCCTCATACTCCGTCCTGTTGCGGTGGGTTGTTGCTCTCCGGCTCGGAGGGCTGTTCTTGTCGAATCCTCCCACACCCCATCGTCGTCATCTTGTTATCTCCCTTCCCCCTTCAGGTATGTTTTCCTCAGTCGTCCGTTTGGGATATGTACTGTCTCTTCTTCTTCTCCTCTCTTCCTCCCCTTTCCTTCCTTTCCTTTTTCCTTGTTCTTTTTTCACTATGTCTTTCGACTTTCTTTTGTCCTGCTCTTGTCTTTCACTCGCTCGTTATTCTCCTTGGTGGCGTTTTTGGTTTCATCTCTTTTCTCTGTTCCTAGCACACTTTATTGTGATTTAATTCAAAGTTATTTCATAGAATGTGAAAGGTTTTGTTAGCCCTATTAAGCGGCAGAGAGTGCTTTCCCATCTAGCCTCTTACACTCCTGACTTAGTTCTTTTACAAGAGACTCATCTCTCTGAGGCGGAGTCTCTTAAGTTAAAAAGAGGTTGGGTGGGAACGGTTTTATTTTCTCCTACTTCTAACAAAAAGAATGGTGTGGCCATTTTGTGTCACAAGAAGCTAAAATGTAAAGTCCTTTCTCAAGAAAATGATACTGAGGGTCGTTGGGTCTTAGTTAAGCTGTTAATCAATTCTGTTTCCTTGACTGTTTTTAATGTATATGGCCCCACTCATCCTGATTGTAACTTTTGGCCTCTAATTACTTCTAAGTGTTTTCAATACAGTGATTCCCTGTTCATTCTGGGTGGGGATTGTAATCAAATTGTTGACCCGTTTCTTGATCGCAAATCCTCTGCCCGTTTCACCCCCCACAAATCACATACACAATTCCTTGACACTATCTCCAAATCTCACCTTCTCGACTCATGGAGACTGTCCCATCCTGACTCTTTGGACTATTCTTTCTTTTCACCTCCTCATGCCTCTTTCTCTCGGATTGACTACATATTCCTCTCTCAGTCTCTCTCTCAAAATCTTCTTTCCTCATCTATAGAGCCGATAGTTATCTCAGACCATGCTCCCATTGTCACCGTTCTTGATCTTCTTCCTCCTCATCCCAAATCCTCCCGCTGGCGCTTTAATAATTCTCTCCTCCTGGATCCCCTCTTTTCTTCTTCTTTTCTTTCCTTTGCTACGGAATTTTTCCTACTCAATTCTGATCCTTCTTTACCCCCTCATATTATTTGGGACTCTTTTAAGGCTACGGCTCGCGGTTTTGTGATTGACTTTGTCTCAAAGAAAAAGAAATCTTATCTTAAGAAACAGAAAGACCTTCTCTCCCATATCAAATCCCTGGAACATAAATTCTACACCTCTTCTACTCCAACGGTTGTACCAGACCTTATACGCGCCAAACTCGAGTTTAACAAAATTTCTACTGACAATGCATCCTCATCACTGCTCCGCAGCAGCGCCCGCTACTACGGAGGTCGTAACAAGTCAGGTAAACTTTTGGCCAACTATCTTAAGTCCCGCAAGGAGCGTAACCTGATTGATTCAATATATTCCAACGATAACCTTCTCCTGCATAAGGAGGAGGATATACTCGCCCAATTTCAACAGTTCTATCAATCTCTTTATACTCCTGAATCCCCCCCTTCGGCTGCTCTCATTCAATCTTACTTTGACAAAATTCCTGCCCCCTCCACCTCTCATCTTAATTTCCCTGATCTTGAACTTGACCTCTCTATCGCCGAACTGGATAGCGCCTTAACATCTCTAACCAAGGGTAAATCTCCGGGGCCGGACGGTTTCTCTGTGGAATTTTATCTACATTTTTCAGATCTTTTGCTTCCTAAACTTCTCTCCCTCTTTCAATCCTTCTTCTCCTCCGGCACGGCTACTGGTACCTTTCACGAGGCTACGATCTGCTTAATACCCAAAGAAGGTCGCGACCCGCAATTTTGTAAAAATTATCGCCCAATATCCCTTGTCAATGTAGACTATAAATTATTTGCTAAACTTCTTGCCCGGCGCTTAGATCCTTTCCTCCCACATCTTATAGGTAAGGAACAATGTGGTTTCGTAAAGGGCAGACTCACCTCAGATAATTCCCGCCTTTTTCTCAATGTTCTCAATAAGGTACCTTCTCTCAACTTCTCTTTAGCTGCTATATCAGTTGATGCCGAGAAGGCTTTTGATAGAGTAGATTGGTCCTTTCTATTTGCCTCCCTTCGTTGGCACGGTTTTGGTCCTAATTTTATTTCTCTTGTTTCTTTACTTTATTCCTCCCCTAAGGCGTCTGTGTTAGTTAATGGCCGGATATCCCCTTACTTTCCTTTGCAGCGTGGCGTCCGTCAGGGCTGTCCTCTGTCCCCTTTACTTTTTGTCCTAGCTTTAGAGCCGTTTCTTACGTCCATTAGAAACAACATTTCTATTTCTGGCTTCCCTTATGACAAGACTCATTTGAAACTCTCTGCGTATGCAGATGACATTCTTTTGTTTATTTCTGATCCTGACCAATCCATTCCGGCCTTACTCCTTGAGTTTAACTCCTTTTCCCAAGTTTCTGGTTACAAGATCAACTCTGATAAAACTGAGATCCTTCCTCTTACTAAATTTTGTCTCCCTCATCAGTTTTCGGCCACCGGCTTTGCATGGAATCCCTCTAAAATTAAGTACCTTGGAATTTGGTTCTCTAACTCCATTTCTTCATCTATTCGGTTGAACATGTCCGCTGTACTATCCCGCATGGATAAGTTGTTCTCTTCTTGGAATCCTCTCTTTCTCTCATGGTGGGGTCGGCTGGACTCGATCAAAATGATGATATCTCCCATTCTTATATACAGCTTTTCCATGCTCCCCATTCATATCCCTGATATCTATTTCAAGCGCATTGATTCCTGTCTCTCTAAGTTTCTCTGGAATAATAAAAAATCGAGAGTTGCGCTCGTTGCCCTTCGTAAACCGAAGTCCAATGGCAGAGTCAACTTTCCGGATTTCCGCCTTTATCATAAATCTTTTTCTCTTCGTCAGACTTCTAATTGGCTTGTTCTTACACCTTCTCCTCTTGCTCCTCTTTGGCTCTCTATTGAACGCTCACTCCTCTCCCCTTTTTCCCTATCTGAAATTGTACATTTCACTGCTAAGAATTTAACCACCCCTCTACCCCTGTTTAAGCATACTACTTCTCTTCTACACGCTCTGGTCTGTCCTGACCCGATCTCCCGTGAATCCTTTTTGGCTTCTCCTATTTGGTACAATTCACTTATTCTCCTCCATAATCGTCCTATTTGCTGGACTGCGTGGAGATCAAAGGGGCTGATATGGGTTAACCAGCTTTTCGATGGTTTTCTCCCATGTTCTTTTCCTCGATTCCGACTTCTGTTTCACTGTCCCCAGTCTTTTTTCCATAGATTCACTGTCCTAATGGCCATTATACTTGAGGTCTACTATTCTCTCCCCTTGTCATCCTCTTCTGTTTCCCAGTCCTCGCTTCTTCAGATCCTGTCTACTCTCCCCAAAGCCTCTCTTATTTATACATTTTTCTCCTCCCCCAATCCGACCCGTCCGAAATCTAAATTGGAACTTGTTTGGGAGCTTGATTTGGGCTGTGAATGGTCTATAGTTGTTTGGGACAAAGTCTGGGCCAGATCCTTAAAAATCTCCCGTTCCGCCTCACTAACTCAATCTATGTTCTTTCTATATCATAGACTTTATCTCTCTCCCCTTTCTATTTCTCGCTTTTCTCCTGATAAGGACTCTACCTGTTGGACCTGCTCTGCCCCTAATGCTGATCTGTATCATTTACTTTTTCTGTGTCCTTCTGTTCTAGCACTTTGGGATCAGGTGTGGTCTTATATTTCTCGCCTATTTTCTATCTCTATTCCATACTCTATTCCTCTTCTTTTTTTAGGCAGTATCTCTGATACTCTTGATATTCCTTCCCGCTCCTCAGGTCTATTAGATCTTATGTTGGCTCTGGCTTTCCAACACATTTCTTCTAACTGGAAGGATCTCTCTAAGCTCTCGATACAATGCTGGTGGAATTCCCTCTGTCACTATCACAGACTTGATGTTCGTTTCGCTGCTGCCTCCACTCCTACCCTCAATAGAGATCTATTCTGGTTGCCTCTCACAGCTTATCTTGACCGCATGGCTCTGAAATCGAAATCTATCTCTCCTTTATCCTCTGAGAATTTCAAACCCCCATGAGAGACCTCTGCTCTGCTCCTCCTCTTCCTCTCTTCCTCTCTATTCCTTTTATCTTTTTCACATCTACATTTTCATTTCCTGCCTTTCAACTATTCCCTACCCTTGGCTTATTTGCTCTTTCTATTCTATCTATTTTCTCTCTGACTAGATCATTTATTCTTCTCCTAACACCTCATATTTCCCTTTCTCTTTCTTCTCCCCCTTCTTTCCTTTCTCCTCCCCTTTTCTCTCCTTTTCCCCCTTTTCCTTCTGGTTCCCTTTAAAATTTTACAAAATGCTTTTTGAATTTTTCCTCAGGTTCCTTATGTGTAGCGCATAATGACCCTTTGTTATTTTTCTCTTTTTAATTTTGTATGACAATGTTCTTTATATGACTTGTATTTGTCGCTCGCTATGCTTTTTCTTCAAATAAAGCATTTCAAACATAAAAAAAATGGATGTGGTGACCTGATTTCGTTGCTTTGCAATTTTGTCCTTAGATATTTCCTGTCCATTGTTTTCAGCCACTATAAATATATCTTGATAAAGTAAGTCCAATTTTCTGTAGTGCAGCACTTGGTTGAGCAGTTTCCACTTTCCTCCATCTGGAGTGCTGTTAAGCAGTTGGCAAAAGTGTGAAAGTCCCTTGTATACTTCACGTTCTCCTGCGTGTTTTGCTATGTATAGCGGAAAGACATGTTTCCATCTCTTATCTCTCCTCTATACTTTTGGAAGTCACTAAGAGGCTGCTGTTGGGTGGTAGGAAACTGAAGGACTGGAAAGTCTCACCTAATGCCCCTCAAAGACCATCAACAAATTGGATCTTATCTTCCTGATCCTCCTTGCAAAATCGGAGCCAAGGGTTGGAATGGGAGAAGCTGGGTTGGAAAAGGATAGTAATTGATAGCAGCTGGCAACTCTTTAATGACATCCATGCACTAAAGACCTCACACCATACTCTACTTCAAGCAGCACACAGCAGCCCCCTGCTAACAGTACACAGAAGACAATTGAAACAGGCAATACATAAGAGAACCTGAAAGAAGCTGATCAGATATGTCCATCATGGACCCCTTCCCCAAAACAAGAAACACATCAAAAAATGAAGCCTCCACCGTATTGCGAGCTGGACATTAGAAAACGTCGGAAAAACAACACACAAGAGACTCAGTTATCATTTACAACCAATAAAAGCAAGAAGCACATAAAAGGAATAGCCTACCTCTCCCATCCTTGAAAAGTGCCACTCAGTGTTACGTGCTGTGTTTATGTGATATCTTTCAGGCAGCTTTTCTTGCTGGCAATGCCCATTAGGTAGGCCAAAAGGCTCCCAAGCACATTAAGAAACTGCTGGAACGCTGTCTGTTTGGGGATGTTTTTATAAAAGAAATGGTAAATACTACCAAGTCAGGCTAATGAGTACCGCATCAGGACACACGAGAGGAGTGAGGCAGAAAATTAGGCGCAAGAAGCTGTTAGATAGATGAGTGATTAAATGGAAACAAGAAAATAACATGTCTAGTATTAGTGATTTTCCAACTGCAGAAATGAGCATGACATAATGGACCACTAGGAATGTATGAGGGATTTCCATAGGGTGCATGTGAAGCAAAGTCCTGTTCATGTTCAATGTCAAATGGGAAGCATCAGAGCCCACCACTTCTTCCTCTAGATAACAGCAGTCTGATAATTAACTGCAGTAAACACTGGCCTGCCTGCTGCTCTATCACAAGCCTGATAATATCTAAAGGCAGTTCTTACATAGAGGGTCCTATTCACAAAGAGTCTTAGGGCTTGTAATATTATGGTGCTGAGTCCCAGAACACATGGCGAAGTGTCCGCACTCTTGGTGGAATCACCACAGGGTGCACTCCCTGCAGTGCACCATGCAGAGATTTCACTGCGAGTGTTGAGAGTCCTCCACGAGTGCCGAGACTCTTCACTCGTAACTTTACGCATGGTAGGGCGTGACTACGGCGTGTTGCGTGATGGCTGCCTGCTGATGGAGCTCCGCAGGCCAGGCTCCACCATCCGGCAATTACCACCGTATAAACTCACCTGCACTTGCTGAAAACGAGCGCACCATCGGCCGGGAATATCTGAAGCACTTGTTTGTGATCTGGTAGTTCGAAAGCAGTTGGAACCTGCTGTACTACGGATTCGAAGGAGCGTGGCGGTAACGGACTCTGCGCTGGGGCAGAGTGACAACTGTGAATAAGTGTGGCGGTGGCGACCACTGCACCACTGATCGGCTGCGAGACGCTCCACTGGGCTGAGGAGGACTGCGGGACAGGTGCTGCACTAACAACTACCCTGGCGGCGCAGTGGGGAGTGAGGTGCTGCCTCATCTGGTTGGACACCGGCGGATGGTAGGAGAAGATTGAGGTTCATTACCGGAGACTCGGGGCACCTCACCATCCTGTGAATTGTGGCAGAACAACACACCGAAGAAAAAGAAGAGCTGTGGCACCTGTGGTGACGACGGATGGCCCCCGCGGCGATCCGGAGCTGAGGTGCGTGTGGTGGGGCCGGGTGTTGCGGCTGGGCAGCCCTGTAAATAAAAATGTAAATGTTTTGTACTTGTATAGTGCACAGCTACCCACATGGGGTCTCCCGGCACTAGTACGAATACCGCAAGGGAACCCTTCCTGGTTTTCCTTGTGAAGTGTCCACTCCTGGGCACCCCCGTGGTGAAACCAGGCATCCCTCGCGCTGTGGGGGCCATTGTGGAGACTAAGCAAGCTATTGCCCAGAGTTGCAGCGTGTGACCCATGATTAGAATAGGCACTGAGGCGAGAATATCCTGTCAGAGGAATTTGTGAGCCCGAGACCTGCCGAGGCGGGAATCGAACCCTGGTCCCTGGCCAGAGCTCTGCATCGAGGTCTGCCTGCTTTAACCGCTGAGCCACACTTCTCCACAATGTACGAAGTGGCCTAGACCACCCCTGGCATATCAGCCCTGTGGGACCCGGGACTTGCGGCGTGAGCTGGCTCGACCTTGCTGGACTCCCGTGCCCCGACTGCTCCCTCATCTGGGGTGATGCTGGCTGCGCCGATCAGGGCGATGGGGATGCCCGATGGTCGGCTGCGGGTAGCACCTGGCAGACCCCTAGCAACAACAGCAACAACAGCAACAACAGCAACAACAGCAACAACAGCAACAACAGCAGGGGATTGCTGTGGCGGTGGGTGGGCCTACCGGGTCTTCCCTCCCTGGCTCTGCAGCTCAGTCTGGATCCTCTAGGTCCTCATCTTGTAAAACTGGACACTGCACTGGGGGCCGAGAGGCGCACTACCATGCCGGTCCCTCTAACGAAGGTACTATAATCGAACGGACGTGGCGGGTGCAGGTCGTAAGCTACGTGCCACATACCACTGAAGGTGGTTGCACGCTGGGTGTTCTTGAGGTGCGATCCCTGTCACAGAGCCAAAGACTTACCGTCCTGCCATCAGGGGTGAAAGCAGAAGAGTGAGCTGAGGACATTCGCCTTCATATTGCCCTGTCTTCTGCGCTGCTTGCTTCAGTGAGGTGGGGAGTGCAGGCTCTATACCGCCCAGGGTGTAATCGCGCCTACCTGGCGCTCAAGACTCTGCCAACCAGTAGTAGAATGAGGATTGTCCACGACACCGCAGATAGGACTAACGAACCATAGTGTACAAACAGGCACAGATGCCAGCGCCGCTACTGTCCTCAGACCATGGGCAAGGCTGACCCCAAACAACCCAAGATTCCATTTGAGAGCAAATGACAAAAACGCACGATGGACTCATCATCGGAGGGCCCAACCGAGGCAGCGGACAACCCAGAGGAGGACATGAGGTCTATCCTACTGGAGGTGCGATCCGGTCTTAAAACCATCGATAGTAAGATCGACGCCCTTACGTCCAGCCTCAACGCAGTAAAGAAAAAAGTGGACGTCCACGAAACCCAGCTTGATGTCCAGGAAAACCGGCTCCCATACACCCAGGATTCTCAGGCTCAATCTAGGACACCAGATACTCCGTATGGAGAAAGTGCTGGAAGTCATAAGGGCGAAAAATTAAGATTTGGAGGCGCGCTCGCGCTGGAACAACCTCCTAATTATTGGTCTTCCTGAATCGACTGCCATTTCTAAGATGGAGCCCTTCATTGAAAATCTGCTGGGAGAACTGTTGGGATCGGTGCTTTTTCCGGTTATGACCATGGAGAGGGCCCACCGGTCGCTTGGACCCTGACCGGTGCTTGGTGTGCAGCCGCGCCCGATCCTTGCAAGCCTCCTCAATTATGCAGACAGGGAAGCTATCCTCCGAGAGGCGAGGGCCAGGAGCCCCATCACTCATTTGGGTAACAATCTGTCCTTCTTTCCGGATTACACCCCAGCAGTACAGGCTGCACGTAGGGAATTAATGCCAACAAAAAAGCTTTTGCATTCTGCCTCTGTTCCTTATGCAATGCTATACCCTGCTAAATTGAAAATCACTCATGATGGACAGGCACACTTCTTCATGGATACCAAGTCAGCTCTGAAGTTCACGAAACATACATGTCCTCGCAAGCCTTCGCAGGTCGCTGCTCAGAGCTCCACGATGACACTATCACTGTGATACTGACTAATGGTTGATGATTTTGCAGGGTTATTTTGCCGCATATCCACACAACTGCACACATGGACACAGTAGGCTATATCATTAAATGTGAGCCCACAGCTTAGTCATGCAAATTTGCTCACAGAAATATAAAATTGATCTATTGTATCAATATTAATATTAGGCCTTTGGTACACTTACTATATCCCGACCGAAGAGCGGAGGTGGGTTTCCTAATACAACAGCCTGGCCACCCTGCCGCTTGGTAGGTGTTTGCCGTCGTTCCTCCCTCCCAAGGGTGAACCCTCATTAGTTTGGACTTTCAAATTGGGACTGGGGCGAATTGTGGGAGGGTGGAGGGTTTGTATTCTCGGCCTAATTGGGAGGTTGGAGTGGGAGGAGGGGGGTTAGAAGGGTTCAAAACATTTGAAGTTAGTCAAAGTTTAGATGTAGTATTCAAGAGGATTGTTCATCGTGATTGTTTTGCCACCAGCAATGGGGATTGCATTTTTACTCTGGTGTACTATGGCTGCCAGCTAATTGACTCAAGCGAAATGCAAAGTGCTAGTGAGGCCAATGGGTGAAAGCTACCAATACCTAAAGTGGAACGTCCGAGGTCTGAACGTCTTTGTATACCTGAACCGACATGGTACCCAAATTGCCTTTTTGCAAGAGACACATTTGACCAAAACTACAGAAGCAAAAATTGCATCTAGGTGGGCTGGGTTTCGTCTCGCATCATCATTCTCTGCATACGCTAGGGGGTTTATCATATTGATTAAGAAAGGTATCCCGTTCACACCACTCAAGACGCATATAGATGGAGAAGGTCGCTGTGCTATGGTTCAGGGTAAATTAGGGAATTCCTTATTCACTCTCATAAATATGTATGGTCCTATAGCAGATGAGTCGGAAGTGTTTCAGCGCATGTATAATACACTGCGAGAGTGGCCTGAGGCTGCCGTCGTATGAGCGGGGATCTTAATACCTATTTGGAGTCTGCACTGGACAAATCAAGCCCACAGAACATGCGCACGCCTGTGGCAGTGTCTTGGCAGGTCGAGGACCAGTCTTGCAGCAACCTTCTGGATGCTCTGTAGCTTGCGGGTGAGGATTTTATGTATTCCAGCGTAGAGTGCGATGCCATTGTCGAGTCTGCTGGCGACCAGGGCATGAGTGACGGTCTTTCTGTGTTTGAGGGGGATCCATTTGAAGGTCTTATGTAGGAGGCGGAGGGTGTGGAAGCAGGAGGACGAGACAGAGTTGATCTGGCGGTCCAGGATGATTCCCAGGTTGTGTGCATGGTCCGTGGGAGTGGGCGGGCTTCTGAGGGCGAGGGGCCACCAGGTGTCATTCCAGGCATTGGGGTTTGGGCCCATGATGAGTACTTCTGTTTTGTTGGTGTTTAGTTGTAGGCAGCTGTTTTTCATCCATTTGGCAACGGCTTCAATGCCTTCTCAGAAGTTGTGTCTGGCGGGATTGGATTCGTTGGATAGGGAGAGGATGAGTTGGGTGTCTTCTGCGTATGACACAATGTTGTGTCCGTAGGTTCTGACGATGGGGGCGAGCGGAGCCATGTAGACGTTAAAGAGTGTAGGGCTGAGGGAGGACCCCTGGGGGACTCCGCAGGTGGTAGGTGTAGGGTCCGAGAGGAAAGGGGGAGTCTGACCCGCTGCTTTCTGCCGGAGAGGAAGGAGTGAATCCAGTTTAGGGCCTTGTCTTGGATCCCTGCATCGTAGAGTCTGCGTATTAGGGTGCGGTGAGAGACTGTGTCGAACGCTGCTGAGAGGTCGAGGAGGATGAGGGGTGTTATTTCTCCTTTGTCCAGTAGGGTGCGGTTGTCATCTGTTGCAGCAAGGAGGGCAGTTTCCGTACTGTGGTTTTTTCTGAAGCCGGATTGGGAGGAGTCAAGGATGATGTACTCTTCGATGAATGTGGCGAGTTGGCTGTTGATGGCTTTCTCGATGACTTTTGGTGGGAACGGGAGCAGGGTCTGTAGTTTTTGAGGTCAGTTGGGTCAGCCGAGGGTTTCTTCAGGAGGGGGTTGACCTCGGCATGTTTCTTGTCATCGGGGAATGTGGCGGTTGCCAGGGAGCAGTTGCTGATGTGGCAGAGCATGGGTGGGACGGTGTCGGCGGCTCTGTTGAAAATGTGGTGGGGGCAGAAGTCCGTGGGTGCCCCGGAGTGGATTGACTTCATCGTCTTCAGTGTGTCTTTGGTGGTGAGGGCTGTCCAGTTGTCGATCGCTAGCTTCAGGGTGTCGGAGGTGGTTGGTGAGGGTTCAGTGTGTTGGTTGTCTTCGTCAAAGTTGTCGTAGATGCTCTTGATTTTGTGGTGAAAAAAGGTGCTGAGTTTAACGCAGAGGTCTTGTGAGGGAGGGATGTCGGTGGACTCACTGGTGGGTTGGGCGAACTCCTTGATGATGTTGAAGAGTTCTTTGCTGTTTTGTGCGTGAGTGGAGATTCTGTCTTCAATCGCTTTTTTCCTCGTTTTTCTTATGAGTTGGTGGAGGGCATTGGTGCCGGCTCTGAAGTTGTTGTGGGCTTCCGTGGATTTGGTGTTCCTCCAGGCCTTTTCGAGGCGGCGTCAAGTGCGTCTGGACTCTTGAAGTTTGGTGGTAAACAAACTGGCTTTCTTGGCGTGGGTGTTGTTATTTTATCATTGTCTTGCTGAGTCCTAGCGCGGTACTCCAACAGTTTGGGGGGCATTTAGGTTGAGAAGTCCCGGAGTGGGGCTTCAAAGGACACAGTTGTTTTATTCTTAGAGCCTACAGGGCTCCCACGTTGTTTTGGGCCCTATGGTTTATTAGAGCCCAGAGGAGAGCCAGGAGGCACGCTGGTGCCAGGCTCAGGTTCCCAGCTGCCCAGCACTTAGTGGCCAACTGCATCGTTTAGGCCCTCAAAATCCTTGCGCATTCTTCCTTGGCTGCCTGCGCAGCCCAGCCCTGACATTTTGGACAAAGGGCGTTTGAGCCCCTGAGAGGCCGAGTTGGCCTGGGGACAGTTTTTCTGTGTTTTGCCCTCACCTAGGGTATGTGGTTATTTCTACATGTGTACTTTTGCGTAATGTGCATTGCCTTTATGCTTATTTCTATTTCTAAATGTGTCTATGCTTAGGAGATTGTTTTCCTAATATAGGTTTTGCTAGTGAGTTCATGGTTCCCTGCGTGATATATGCATAAGGTGTTTAGGATTGCGTAGGGTGTCCTTATCTTTTACCAGTGGTTACTCGTTGCGTTCTACAATGATTATCTGGTGCTACAATTATTCTATTTCTAAAAGTGCTATTTCTACCAAGTGCTTATTTGTGACAGTGGTCCATGTGGCCCTGTCCTGTGTAAATAGTCCCCTGTGAATTCTGCCCAGTGCCAGTTGGCACAGTGTAAAATGTGTGAATATTATCTAATGTGTTTTGGTATAATACAAAGGCTATTTTTATATATAACCTTGTGTTGAGTTTCTTTTGTGGTGGGCCTAGGGTGTTGTTGCTGGGTGCGCGCGCAAACGCTTTACATAGGGATAAGCCTGACTGCTCGTGCCAAGCTACCAAGGAGGTGAACAGGGGTTATCATTGGCGTGTAACTTCCTTGCCCTGACTAGAGTGGTGGTTTCTGCCTGGCTTTGGCGCACGCCTTAGCCTGCCAGAAATCCCATTTCTAACATTGGTGATCAGCGGTGGGATTAGGACTTGCGTTTGCGCAGTACCACAGCGACGACTGGCTGCACTACAAATCTCTGCATTTTAGAAAATCACGTGTTTGGGGATTATTGTTCTGAGTTGTATTTAAAATATATATTTTTTTTCTTCTAAAAGTGTCAATTCTTGAATTGTGTACTTTGGCTTCAGCTCAGACACCTAGGTCTCTTGTGTTGCACGTGTCCCTGAGCGTCCTGCCAAAATGGAGTCTGCTTTTAATTTCTGTGGTCTGGTTAGATACAGTAGGGGGGAGCTGGTTGAGTTTTGTGAGTAGAGAGATGTAGCAGTGAGTGGGTCAGACTCCCAGTCAAAACTTAGGGAAAACCTGATCCAATGGCAGAAGGATGAATGGGAACGTGAGTGCAGTGAGGAAGAGAGGGCCCGGGCCGCAAGGCAAAAGGGTCTGAAGGGAGCCCTGAAGAATCTGACGAGGAGGAAGAAAGTGGCAGGACAGGGACGCCAGTAGATAGTGAAGACCCCTTGGATAGGGAGTCCCTTGCTGGGTCCAGAGTCGGGGGCCGTGCCCCATCCCTTTCCCTGTCCCCAGAGGAGTGGGTAGATATTAGGGAAGAAAGGGAGCATCAGCTGGCTTTAGAGAAAATCCAGAAGGAGAGCTATGAGCATATGGAAGCTCAAAAATTGGAGTTGGAGCATAGGAAGTTAGCCTTAGAGGAGAAAAAGGCGATATTAGCTCAAGAGTTGAGTCTCAAGGCGTTGGGCCTTGAAGAGCAAAAGCTAGTGACTGAAAGGGTCCTAGCGCAGGAGAGGATGGCGGAGGCTGAGAGGGCTTTCGCCAGGGAGAAATTAGCTCTGGAGGGTAGATTATCCCCTGAGCGCAGTTGTGGTTTTCTGGATTCACCAGTAAGGGTGGGATCCAGTGGTGGCAGCGATATAGAGTCCAGTGCAGAAAGACCCGTTCCCTGTTCCCAAGAAGGGGAGTATAGGTTGAAGTTCAGGGGCAGTAAGAAACTGTCTCACCAGTGTTGTAGGGACTTTGTGGATGAATGTGATCATGCGCTGAATGATTGGGTGATGGTTAGCACAGTAGATGATTTTGATTATGACGGGCTGGCCCATTTTGTTATCAAAGAGCACATGCTCAGTCATTGTTTTTCGGGGTTGCGCCAACACCTGTTAGAGTGTGAGTCCTCTGACCCCAGGGAGCTTGCAAGGGAAGCCGACCTCTGGTTGGAGGCCCGAGGTTCTGAAGAGGCATTGGTGAGTGGTCCCAAATGTAGTGGCCCAGGTATCTTCCAATCCTGTGTGGTGGAAGTGGGGCAGAGTAGCCCAGCTAGGTCCCATGAGGGTAAGGAGGTTGTAGGGCCTCACCTCCTATCTTGCAGGAGTGGGAGTGAGACTGGGTCGTGTCCCGAAGTGCCCCAACCTCAGTCTCAAGGACTGGATGGTTCTGTGAGGGAACACCAGGTAGGGAGCCTAGTATGTCTGGGTGGACCGTCCGTGGAGGGAAGTCTTCCTGTGTTGGGTGAGCTGGGAGTGCCTGTAAGCAGGCCTCCATTAGTTCTGGTGTCTGGCAGTGCCACTCCAGTTGGGAGGGTACAGAAGTCCAGAGAGAGTGGTGACATGGGGCTGTGTTCCCCAGTGGAAGAGCCAGTGGGTCAGGGACCGTCCGGGAGGGCTGAGTTCCCTTGGAGTGACCATGGTGACATGTAAATCAAACAAGGGGCACTGTTCCAGGATTGGTGTATGCAAGAAGTCAACAGCTAGTCCTCAAAAAAGGGGGGGGACAAAAAGAGAGAGAACCAGGGAGAAGAAACAAGGAGAGATGCCTAGTCAAGGGGTGGGGAGGGACACAAATTGTCTCTTGTTGCCCTCACACATCCCAAGGGATGTCATGCTTCATCATCAGGCAGTTGCTCCTCGTCGGGCCGGCGGTGCAATGCCCTACGGGTCCCCCGAAGGGTCTCTTTGACGGAGATCTTTTAGAGAGCTGCCGATGGGTGTATGCGGGTGTGTGGGTAACAGATTGGGCGTGAGGGACAATGCATGCGTGCAGTGCGAACTAAAAATGCCTAAGGGTTGCCAAAGAGTTTTAAATGAGGAGGTACCCTTGGCAAAATAAAAAAAACCGTAGGTTAGAAGTTACCAGCATGGGCGCAATGTGCCCGGGTAACTATGTTAAGGTCGACATGTTTCACGCCTGAAATGGTCTGAACGATCCTTGGCGTTTCTTCAGGACCAAAAGTGTGAGTGGAGCGTGGTGAGTGCACGAACGTGTATGTTATGAATGGGTTAATATTGGCCCACTAAGAACTTAATAGGGGGGAGAGAGAGGAGGAAGCCTTAGGCTGCTAGTCAATGGCGTTTATCGATCCTAAGTAGATCAGTGCCCCCTAAAGTAATGACCTGTGGAAACGAGAGAAGAGAGGGAGAGATACAACACATAGGGGTCAGGATAGTTTGTTCTCTGCCCTGTGGTATGTTAGCCCTGACAACAATGGTCCAGGGAAAGCATTCAAAAGCAGTGGTGAGAGACATAATGTAAAAGTGGTCTAAAAAATAGTCTAATCACCCGAGGTGAGTTGCGTCATCAACCATAGCAGGCGCAGTGGAGGGGGAGGAAATTCAAACCCATTACCCTTAGCACAAAGGTAGTGTCCGGGCTCAAGGGATGAAATCCCCCCACAGTACGTGTGACGCCCTGGGCCAGGTCGCGGCAGCAGGTAAAAACACCTCAGGTGAAGCACTGGTAGAGATGCCTCGTAGCCACACCCGGTTTGTGCCCAATACCGTAGTGTGGTATGAGAGGCATGGCACATACTTGGTCAGGTCTGTAAACATATTTCTATGACAAAGAAAAAAGTTGCTGAGCACAGAGCTAGTTAGGTAGGGATTGGCTAACCTAAAAACAGAGATAATGTTTCTCCATGAGCTAATGGCGTGGGATGCCCGCACCTTCTTGGGCTGTAGTTGTCAAGAAAGACGCCGTGTCAGGGAGGAGAAAGGAGATAGCAGGAGACATGCATTGCCTCGTCTCATTATAAACGTAGCATTATCGTGCAAAGATAAACTGCAAAGATACTCGAGGCAGCACAGTTGTTAGTTACTCACGGTTTTACTCGGGTGTCGGTGTAGATAGCCTACCCTGTCCGGACGCCTGCTCGTAGGTAGAGGGCTAGAGGGTTGTGCCGTTTCTTTTAGCTCCGCTTTCGTGACATGGGAGCCGCCCACTTCGGGGTCGATCACGTGGTGCCCACTAAGTTGGAGGTTTTGACAGCGCATGTGCATGTCGTGTGCCACTGAAATGCGGTGGTGCGCATGCGCACCAAGGAGGTCTGTTTAACTCATATTAAAAGGAAAATGATGCCGTTGTGTTGCTGTGAGCACGCGCACCAAGGAGGTCTGTTAAACTAGTGTGAATAGAGAATTGGTAGCGCTGTGTTGCTGCGAGCAAGAAGGAGTTGCGTGTGTTAGTGACCCAATGTTTTGTCATGTAGGTAAATGAGCCCAATACTAAAGAGGAGGTTGGGCACCGGAGGTGAGATAACCTCATATGGTGAAGCATGGGCATATCCACGGCCCGAGGTGGCAATTATGAGAAAAACCACTACCTAGTGGAAGAGTGGAATATAGTGTATGTCAAAGTTCACACAGGTTCTATGTGCGACCTTCAGCCTACCAAAGGTAGGGGGAGGAGGGGTCACAGTGTGGGAGTCAGATACTGGGTGAGGAAGTTCGCAAAGAGGTGGACGAGTTTTTCCAGAGGGACACTGCTCTGGTGTTCATTTTTGGGTAAAATTATAACTCTGTCCAGGGGATTTCGTCGTTGAGGCCCCGGGTATTAGTCTGGAGGCGGTGGAACCACCGTTGTTCACGTCTGAGTAGGGAGTTACTGTTCCAACCAGGATTGGACTCTAGGATCGTCCATTTGATAGCCTCACACGGGTGGTTTTTTCCAAAAAATGATTAGTAAGTTTGGTGGATGAGCGTGCTCGTCGCACTGTGCTTTTATGCTCGCTGATCCTAGTTTTTACTCCTATGGTGGGCATGCCGATGTAGTACAAGGTGCAGGGGCATGTGATGAGATACACACAATTCGTGGTGTTGCAGTTTGTGTGTCTGCGTTGTTCCCATCGGAAGTTCCCTAGTTGGAGTGACTTAGTGTGCTGTGTGGAGGAGCATGCGCCGCAGTTCCCGAGGGATAGTGTCCTGTTACAGCCGGGATGTTCCACAGGGTAGTTTCCCTGGTTACTTGTGGTGTAGGGGGGCGTGTATGTACCAATTGATCACGGAGGTTGGTGGTTCTTTTGAAAGCAAACCGGGGTGGTTCGATGGCCAAAGTGTTGCTGTTGAGAATTCTCCAGTTCCGGTTGATGATCTTCTTGATTTGATAGGAGAGAGGGGTAAAGGTAGTTACACAGGTAATGAGATCATTAGTTTTAGATGTCCTTGTCTTCAGCAGACCTTCTCTTGTATTGTTCCTGGCCCGTTTTCTGGCTTTTCTGATGACCTCACCTGGGTAATGTCTCTCCATAAGGTTCTTGGTCAAATGAATAGCTTGGGATTCAAATTCATGAGTCCTGCTGCAATTGCGTCTAATCCTCAAGAATTGGCCGTAGGGTAAATTTTCTGTCAACGCTTTTGGATGGAAACTCTTGTAGCTAAGAAGGCTGTTGCAATCTGTGTCTTTCTTATAGGTGGTAGTGTGCAGCACTCCATTCTCAATGCTGATCATGAGGTCCAAGAAAGGGATCTCCTTGGTACTAGCCGTCATGGTGAAGCGTAGGTGAGGGTCCTGGTTATTATTAATCCATTCATGGAAGGTCTTCGCCAGGGTACCTGGGCCCCTCAAAAGGATCAAAATGTCATCGATGTAGCGTTTCCATGTGACAAGATTCTCATAGAAGGGGTTTGTGTCAGTGAAGATGTAGGTAGCCTCAAAATGTGCCATATACAGGCCTGCCAGACTGGGAGCGAAGGGACTCCCCATACTGGTACCTTGGACCTGATGGTATATGGAGGACTTGTACCTGAAAAGATTGTTGATAAGGGTCATCGAAATAAGAGCTGTTATGAACTTCGCTGGCGTGTTGGTAGGGAGTTCAGATTCTCTCAGAAGATTATTAGTGACCTCGATGGTGGCATCCTGGGGGATGTTGGTGTATAATGCCTCGACAACGAGGGTGATCAGTAGGCTGATGTCCTCTGTGTTCTCTTTGTTGATCAATTGGATGAGGTTGAGAACATCGCGGGTGTCTTTGAGGTACGCCGGTGTTGATTGAACCAGAGGGCGTAAAAAGAAATCACTGAATTGACTGAGATGTTCCAAAAGTGAATTGATACCAGATACTATGGGGCGACCGGGACAGGGTGTGACACCCTTGTGGATTTTGGGCAGAAGGTAGAAATAGGGCATCCTAGGTATGTTGTTCACAAGGAATGCCGCTTCCTTAGCTGTAATCCAACCTTCAGTGGATGCCTCATTCACCATGATGCGGATCTGTCCAAGTAGGCGTGCAGTTGGGTCAGTATCTAGAATCTTGTAATATTCTGTGTTGTCAAGTTGTCGTGTGCATTCCAGCTCGCAGTCCTTGATATCGAGAATCACTGTGGCTCCTCCTTTGTCTGCAGGTTTGATAATGATGGACGAGTCGTTTTTTAGGGAATTGACAGCATCTCGTAATTTGTTGGGCATGTTGTTATAGGTGGTGGGTGATTTGAGGAGATTAGCCTCCTTAAGCACCGCCTTTTCGAAGGTAAGGACCTCATTGGGGACCATACCCGCCGTGGGTGTAAATCTGGAGGGTGGCCTCAATCCGGTATCTTCTTGTTCAGGTATGATGGTGTCATTGAAGAATGCCCTTAGTCTGACCTTCCGGAAGAGTTGATGTAACTCTTCATTGAGCCGGAAGTTGTCCTCTTTTGGTGTAGGTAAGAATCCTAAGCCTATTTCAAGTACTGTAATCTCATCCGGATTCAGTGCCCTGGACGAGAGGTTAACGATCAATTTATTGATGCGTCATGCTCCTTGTTGTTGTTCTCTGCTGGTTGTCTGTATCCTGCCATTGAACCTGTTTGTTGCCTCTTCTTCTTCCTCTGCCTCTGCCCCTGCATCTGTTCTGAAAAGGAGGAGGAGGGTTGTGGAAAAAAGGTTGTTGGAAACCCGGATGTGGTGCGTTATATGGTGGGTACCACAGGGGTCCTGCTTGTTGACATGGTGGAAACGTGTATCCATATACCGGTGGCATGGGGGGTGGTGGTAAAAGGCATTGTTGATTGGGGCGTCTGCCCCAGCTTTGATTGCTGGAATTGCTGTAGGTGGACCGTCCTGATTGGTTTGATGTGGAGGAGCCATCATCAGACAGGACCTCGGTGTCGGTCGGCAGAAAGTCCTCTTTCGTGTAAGGATAGACTTTTTCTCTATCAAATTTTTTGAGGTCTTTCTGTAGTTTAGTGATCTTTTGGTTGAGAAGATAATCGCGATGATCTGCTATTTCTGTGTTGATTTCAGCTAAGCGGGTTTTATATGCTGTGATGCTGACGCCGGTTTTGAGGCCGTTCTCTGCTAAGTTGATTTTAATTATCAATGCTTCAGAGAGTCTTTTAGAAGTGCTGATTATCAGGACAATCCAGTCGCGAGTACACTTCCAAGCTATTTGGCTCCATTCCCGCCTAAAAATCAGGTCTTCCAGAAATATCCTGGGTGCTGTGCGGACCAGCAAGCCATTGGGTGCTGCGTTTGCTCGGAGGTATTCGGTCATAACTGAGCCATGAAGAGCGATTTTGACTTGCAGTTTTTTGAGAGAGGCTAGTGAGTTCCAGTCACCGTGGGCGCTGGTTGACGCTGTATTCCGGTCACTATCCAGTAGTGACAGAGTTCTTAAAATTTCCGCCACAATGTCCTCACCAAAACTCAGGCCTAAATTGTCCCCCATGGTGGAATTCATCATGTCTCAAAAAGAAGAAAGGAGTATGAAGAGAGGTGGGAAAGATAGGAACGATAGGGTCCCTCGGCTGAGCCTCCGTGCAAAGTATCAATTCAAAAATGGAAGAGGGGGGGACCGGGAGCCTGTTAGTGTTCCAGTGCCCGTGCTCCGCAAGGGTAATATGTAAATCACACCATAACAACAAGGAGCTGTAGGGGAAAACAAAGAATTGGGGCATCCCCCACTAATGCAGTTTCTTCAACAAAGGGACCCAATCTATTGAGTACAGCAAGAGTTTTTCTGCACTGTGTAAATACAAGGAATCAAGAGGTATCAAATTCGCCTCTTCAAAACCACCTCCAATTATTTAAATATGTGGGGTGGATCCTCAATTTACCAGAATCTGTACTAGTATTTTAAAAAATGGCTCGGCAAGAACCGTAAATCAATACAACAGTCACAATGTTCAAAAATATATTTAAGTGAAAATGTGAAGTAAACCATTTCAATCACAGGGATCTAGACACCCCACACCATAGCCATCAGTGATGGAAAAAATGTGTAGAGCAAGGAAGCACCTCACGTGCCCAACACCTTAGCGGGCTGAAGCTGGTTCGATCATCACCAGTACTGCCACGTTTCTCATCATCGGTT
Source organism: Triturus cristatus (assembly GCF_964204655.1). Taxonomy (NCBI): domain Eukaryota; kingdom Metazoa; phylum Chordata; class Amphibia; order Caudata; family Salamandridae; genus Triturus; species Triturus cristatus. The sequence continues at coordinate 216,755,335 of NC_140590.1, forward strand.
GCCACCTTGCTCAAAGAAAAGCTGGAAAACTGGACCAACAAAAACTCAAAGAATATATAATGAAAAATGAAAAAGGTGAAGATATGTGGACTTCACACACCAAAGTCCTGAATTAAAATTGATAAAGAACCATGGCTGCCAAAATTTTATTCTTTGCTCATGGATCGATTCAAATTTAAAAAGTGCTGTGTTTTAACAGACAGAGAGTCAATGAGCCAACATGTTTCATTGCCTTACTTCTATGGCAAATTCGTCAGGGCAACAGGACCTCATTCACCTTGTCAGCACACTTGCACTGAACTATTTGTGACTGTAAAACATAAAGAAGAAGGGTTCTTGCCGTTATACACTGAGTGCCAGAACAGAGTCCCACATCATCGAAGTTCTTCAAATGAAATAAAATATGTATGTATATGAAGGTTGTCATTACCCGTTGTCAGCCAAGGTTTCTCATACCAGCTTGACAATGTGTCACACAGGTACTGTATGTATTGCAGCAGACCTGTATATTGCGAGCCCTCCTATACTTTAGGCATTCTGTAGAAAAGATTTTTTTTTAAAACACAGAGAGAGCTACGATCAGAAATCAATCTTCCAACGTACATAATCCAAAACGCATCAGGCATGCCACACATGTTCGTCAATCTTAAGGGTTCTGGGGCGTGAAAGTCTATCCCAATTTTTTATCTCGTCTTGCCACTGAAGCTATGAACAGGCTAATTTCACTCTTAAGTGTAATGCAACACCCTCCTTTCACGACATAGAGAACGTCGCGAGGTTCTGTACATGGCCCACTCACTCAGCTCCCACGTAAATGTTCAACCCGTTAAATCAGGTCTGTAAGCGTGCCCCCGTCCGTATCAAAACCCTCACTCATACATCTCACCGCATAATCAAAACGTCCCGAGCTTCGTCTCAGCCGCTCCGGGAACTTCACACGGACGTCTAATAAACCTGAGCCTCAACTCGTGATTTCCGTTACAATCAGTAAAATCACGTGATGCATCCTGTAAACAACGACGCCATCTTTGAATGTGCAAATGCTCAATTCATGTTCTTTAAACCATTTATTACGCTAGATCCATACTCCCAGCATATCTCCCATCCGGGTATGTCAGTCAGACAATGATGTTATCTATGCTGGTTTATCTCCGACTGTGTTATGGATTTCCAACACTGTCCACAACAGACCTCATCTACACAACTCGACATAGGAATGATAGAGATGAGTGAGGGGGGGCGGGGGGCGGGGGGCAGGGGATAATATATTTCTCAAGCTGCAAAAATCTTGATCGTTTCAACAGCGGATGGCCCATTCATCGAGGGTTTTTTTTTTTTAAAACTGCTCAAATGTTTGCATGTTTTTTTCAACATATTTATTGTCAATAAAGTTTCTTAGCAAAACACATCTTCTCCAAGAGCGCTTCTATCAAGAGCAATCTATTCAGCCCCTGGATTTCTCAAGATTTAAAGTAACCTCTAAGCCAAACAGCTACAGTAGAGGCCTTGAAACACAACTTGCTGGTCACAACCAAGAATATTTTGGGGGGTGTATAGGTAAATATAGAGGGAGCATGCTGACACACAGGAACAAGTTTGAACCTCGCCCTCACAGGGCAACTCTATTCCATTCTATCCCATCGTTCAATCCGATTTTATCAGCCTTTTCAGAGAAAATCCAACGTGCCTCCTTATTAATTAGCAATATATCCATATTTGAGGCATCGCCCTTAACCTTTTCTAAAACAGTCCAGGTTAGAGACCTAGAATCGTGTTTCTCAGCAACACAATGCTGCACAAACTTCGTGGTTATTTTTCCCATTCTAATGGTACTTAGATGTTCCTGGATTCTTATCTTGACCTTCCTTGAAGTCAAACCAATATAATGCAAACCACAACTACACGTGATTCGATAAATCACGTTTGTTGTGTTGCAGTTGGTAAACTGGGTAAGGTACCACGTTCTCCCATCCACCAAAGTCACCCTGTCACACTTGGACGTTAAACCACACACAGAGCAAGTCCCGCATGGGTAATGACCCACCAGTATACCAGAAGCAGTTTTCTCGACTCTCACCCGAGAATGCACTAGTTTATCCTTCAGGTTGCCCGCTCTCTTAAATGCAAACCTGGGAGCTGGCATCTTAAACTCTGCTGTGGATAATAAATCCCAATTCTTGCGCATAAGTTGTCTGAGTTTGCTAGCTAGTGGATCAAATGTCATGACGACTGGCAAGCAGTCGTTTTTAGGCTTTTGAGTTGTCTCCAAAAGAGCACTACGTGGTGTATTTATGGCTCTTTTCCTAGCGTTTTTAACACCACCTTTCTAGGATACTGTCTCTGAATGAGTCTATCACATAGGTCCTCAGACTGTTGCAGAAAATCCGCCGTGGACGAACAATTTCTCCGGTAACGGAGAAACTGACCCACTGACCCACTGGCAGATTATCTCTGAGTGCCCGGGGATGAAAAGAGTTGAACAGTAATAGAGAATTCCTGTCGGTGACTTTTTGATGCACCATCGTTTTCAATTGCCCCTGCTCTGCCTGGATGTCCAAATCCAGGTAGGTTGCAGATTGGTGACTGTAAGTCCAAGTAAATCTAAGGCTCGGATCAAGGGTGTTTAACCGATTCAGAAAGAGTAACAAATCCTCTTCAGTGCCTGCCCAGATACACAACACATCGTCAATATATCGCTTCCAGAGGGAAATATTCCTCTGGAAGGGATTGGCATGGTGGTAAATGTGGTGTTCTTCAAACTGGCCCACATAAATGCAGGCCAGACTGGGCGCAAAAGTTGCGCCCATTGAGGTACCGGAGATTTGCAAGAACAAATCATTCTTATAACAGAAATAATTCCTGGTCAAAGCAATCTCAATACACTGGAGGACGAATGACTGTGGTGTATCGTAAAACCACTCCTGCTCCCTCAGGGCACGAGCTGCTGCCACCAGCGTCGCGTCCTGGGGGATACAGGTGTATAGAGACTCAATGTCGATCGTCACTAGGAATTCAGATTGTGCATCAAAGGTTACATTCTCTAGAACATTAAGAATATCTCTAGTATCCTGCACAAAAGAGGCCTGTTTAATGACTGATTCTCTTAGAAAGAAATCCGCGAATTGCGAAAGGGGCTCAAGGACAGATTGTATTCCCGAAACTATCGGGCGGCCAGGCAGTGGCCTTATGTAAATCAAACAAGGGGCACTGTTCCAGGATTGGTGTATGCAAGAAGTCAACACCTAGTCCTCAAAAAAGGGGAGGACAAAAAGAGAGAGAACCAGGGAGAAGAAACAAGGAGAGATGCCAAGTCAAGGGGTGGGGAGGGACACAAATTGTCTCTTGTTGCCCTCACACATCCCAAGGGATGTCATGCTTCATCATCGGGCAGTTGCTCCTCGTCGGGCCGGCGGTGCAATGCCCTACGGGTCCCCCAAAGGGTCTCTTTGACGGAGATCTTTTAGTGAGCTGCAGATGGGTGCATGCGGGTGTGTGGGTACCAGGTTGGGCGTGAGGGACAATGCGTGCGTGCAGTGCGAATTAAAAATGCCTAAGGGTTGCCAAAGAGTTTTAAATGAGGAGGTACCCTTGGCAAAATAAAAAAAAACGTAGGTTAGAAGTTACCAGCATGGGCGCAATGTGCCCGGGTAACTATGTTAAGGTCGACATGTTTCACGCCTGAAATGTTCTGAACGATCCTTGGCGTTTCTTCAGGACCAAAGGTGTGAGTGGAGCGTGGTTAGTGCACGAACGTGTATGTTATGAATGGGTTAACATTGGCCCGCTAAGAACTTAATAGGGGGGAGAGAGAGGAGGAAGCCTTAGGCTGCTAGTCAATGGCTTTTATCGATCCTAAGTAGATCAGTGCCCCCTAAAGTAATGACCTGTGGAAACGAGAGAAGAGAGGGAGAGATACAACACATAGGGGTCAGGATAGTTTGTTCTCTGCCGTGTGGTATGTTAGCCCTGACAACAATGGTCCAGGGAAAGCATTCAAAAGCAGTGGTGAGAGACATAATGTAAAAGTGGTCTAATAAATAGTCTAAACACCTAAGGGGAGTTGCGTCATCAACCATAGCGGGGCGCAGTGGAGGGGGAGGAAATTCAAACCCATTACCATCAGCACAAAGGGAGTGTCCGGGCTCAAGGGATGAAATCCCCCCACAGTACGTGTGACGCCCCGGGCCAGGTCGCAGCAGCAGGTAAAAACACCTCAGGTGAAGCACTGGTAGAGACACGCCTAGTGGTATGCGATGACTCGTAGCCACACTCGGTTTGTGCCCAATATCGTAGTGTGGTATGAGAGGCATGGCGCATACTTGGTCAGGTCTCTAAACATATTTCTATGACAAAGAAAAAAGTTGCTGAGCACAGAGCTAGTTAGGTAGTGATTGGCTTACCTAAAAACAGAGATAATGGCGTGGGATGCCCGCACCTTCTTGGGCTGTAGTTGACAAGAAAGACGCCATGTCAGGGAGGAGAAAGGAGATAGCAGGAGACATGCATTGCCTCATCTCATTATAAGCGTAGCATTATCGTGCAAAGATAAACTGCAAAGTTACTCGAGGCAGCACAGTTGTTAGTTACTCATGGTTTTCCTCGGGTGTCGGCGTAGATAGCCTACCCTGTCCGGACGCCTGCTCGTAAGTAGAGGGCTAGAGGGTTGTGCCGTTTCTTTTAGCTCCGCTGTGTTGACATGGGAGCCACCCACTTCCGGGTCGATCAAGTGGTGCCAACTAAGTTGGAGGTTTTGACAGCGCATGTGCATGTTGTGTTCCACTGAAATGCGGTGGTGCGCATGCGCACCAAGGAGGTCTGTTTAACTCATATTAAAAGGAAAATGATGGCGTTGTGTTGCTGTGAGCACATGCACCAAGGAGGTCTGTTAAACTAGTGTGATAAGAGAATTGGTAGAGCTGTGTTGATGCGAGCAAGAAGGAGTAGCGTATGTTAGTGATCCAATGTTTTGTCATGTAAGTAAATGAGCCCAATACTAAAGAGGAGGTTGGGCACCGGAGGTGAGATAACCTCATATGGTGAAGCATGGGCATATCCACGGCCCGAGGTGGCAATTATGAGAAAAACCACTACCTAGTGGAAGAGTGGAATATAGTGTATGTCAAAGTTCACACACGTTCTATGTGCGACCTTCAGCCTACCAAAGGTAGGGGGAGGAGGGGTCACAGTGTGGGAGTCAGATACTGGGTGAGGAATTTCTCAAAGAGGTGGACGAGTTTTTCCAGAGGGACACTGCTCTGGTGTTCATTTTTGGGTAAAATTATAACTCTGTCCAGGGGATTTCGTCGTTGAGGCCCCGGGTATTAGGCTGGAGGCGGTGGACCCACCGTTGTTCACGTCTGAGTATGGAGTTACTGTTCCAACCAGGATTGGACTCTAGGATCGTCCATTTGATAGCCTCACACGGGTGTTTTTTTTCCAAAAAATGATTAGTAAGTTTGGTGGCTGAGCGTGCTCGTCGCACTGTGCGTTTATGCTCGCTGATCCTAGTTTTTACTGCTCTGGTGGTCATGCCGATGTAGTACAAGGTGCAGGGGCATGTGATGAGATACACACAATTCGTGGTGTTGCAGTTTGTGTGTCTGCGTTGTTCCCATCGGAAGTTCCCTAGTTGGAGTGACTTAGTGTGCTGTATGGAGGAGCATGCGCCGCAGTTCCCGCAGGGATAGTGTCCTGTTACGGCCGGGATGTTCCACAGGGTAGTTTCCCTGGTTACTTGTGGTGTAGGGGGGCGTGTATGTACCAATTGATCACGGAGGTTGGTGGTTCTTTTGAAAGCAAACCGGGGTGGTTCGATGGCCAAAGTGTTGCTGTTGAGAATTCTCCAGTTCCGGTTGATGATCTTCTTGATTTGATTGGAGAGAGGGGTAAAGGTAGTTACACAGGTGATGAGATCATTAGTTTTAGATGTCCTTGTCTCCAGCATACCACTAGGCGTGTCTCTACCAGTGCTTCACCTGAGGTGTTTTTACCTGCTGCCGCGACCTGGCCCGGGGCATCACACGTACTGTGGGGGGATTTCATCCCTTGAGCCCGGACACTACCTTTATGCTAAGGGTAATAGGTTTGAATTTCCTCCCCCTCCACTGCGCCCCGCTATGGTTGATGACGCAACTCTCCTCGGGTGATTAGACTATTTTTTAGACCGCTTTTACATTATGTCTCTCACCACTGCTTTTGAATGCTTTCCCTGGACCATTGTTGTCAGGGCTAACATACCACAGGGCAGAGAACAAACTATCCTGACCCCTATGTGTTGTATCTCTCCCTCTCTTCTCTCGTTTACACAGGTCATTACTTTAGGGGGCACTGATCTACTTAGGATCGATAAAAGCCATTGACAAGCAGCCTAACGCTTTCTCCTCTCTCTCCCCCCCTATTAAGTTCTTAGTGGGCCAATGTTAACCCATTCATAACATACACGTTCGTGCACTCACCACGCTCCACTCACACTTTTGGTCCTGAAGAAACGCCAAGGATCGTTCAGACCATTTCAGGCGTGAAACATGTCGACCTTAACATAGTTACCCGGGCACATTGCGCCCATGCTGGTAACTTCTAACCTACGGGTTTTTTAATTTTGCCAAGGGTACCTCCTCATTTAAAACTCTTTGGCAACCCTTATGCATTTTTAATTCGCACTGCACGCACGCATTGTCCCTCACGCCCAACCAGTTACCCACACACCCGCATGCACCCATCGGCAGCTCTCTAAAAGATCTCCGTCAAAGAGACCCTTCGGGGGACCCGTAGGGCATTGCACCGCCGGCTCGACGAGGAGCAACTGCCCGATGATGAAGCATGACATCCCTTTGGATGTGTGAGGGCAACAAGAGACAATTTGTGTCCCTCCCCACCCCTTGACTTGGCATCTCTCCTTGTTTCTTCTCCCTGGTTCTCTCTCTTTTTCTCCTCCCCTTTTTTGAGGACTAGGTGTTGACTTCTTGCATACACCAATCCTGGAACAGTGCCCCTTGTTTGATTTACATATTACCCTTGTGGAGCACGGGCACTGGACCACTAACAGGCTCCCCCCCCCCCCTCTTCCATTTTTGAATTGGTGACCATGGTGACACCACGACTGTCCTGGGGCATCTTCACGCACTGTCAGAGGGACAGGAGGTCGTGAGCTCTGCGCCAGGCAGACTGTCACATGACACATTAGCTATGTGTAACCCTAAAGAGGGGGGTGTATGTACTCCCCAGGAAGTCCTGGTTTGCCAGGCAATTGTTCAACCAAAGGGGACCGTCCCTGGGTTGGGAGGCCAGGTTCAGGTGTTTCCTGACCTGGAGGGAAGGACAACTGTAAGCAGTGTGCTGACCGATGTAGCTGATAGGGGCACTAATGTATTTCTTCTTTTTAATTTTTTTGTTCTACGGATTTATGAACTATCTCCAAATAAAATATATATTAAAAAAAAGTTCTTGAAAGTTAAGCTTTTTTAACTCCTTGCGTTGATCCTCATTCGGTTTCCTAGCCGGTTGCCCAGCTGGGAGAGCGTAATACTTCAGCTCCTGCCTGCCGCCCGAGCCCTTCGTGCTAGACATGCCTGAATAATGCCATGTTACGGCATCACATTACACTAGTGTGCTTGCTGACACTTGTGGAGATTATAGCTCCTTCTCCCAGTAGCGGAAAATGGTGGGATTTGCACCTGTGAGTGCTAACTATTGATTCAACTATTACCTCCCCTCACAAAGTGGGATGCCAATAGGAGGCCTTCTTACAACAGTCAGCGTGGCTTCGCCCATCTTACCCTGCTGTGTTCCGGCATCTCATTGCCATAGTGTGCTTGCTGACAGTTGTGTGAGATTGCAGCGCTCGCTTCCAGTAGGGGAGAAATGGTGGGATTTGAACCTGAGATTGCTAATTACTGATTCAACTATTACTTCCCAGCAACATGTGGCATGCCAATAGGAGGCCGTCCCACCACAGGCAGCGTGGCTTCACCATTGTTACCCTCCAATTCAATGATAGCAAAGTTTTTTAAACAACTTACTAAGGCCACTGCATCACAATCGTGCACTCTAAAACTTCTGAAAAGAAGACACAGAGATGGCCCTGTGTGAGTAGGAAAATTTGCCGGCCAGTAGTAGCAACTGATGGTGCTGGCTGCAGTGGCCTCTTAACTTGGACCCCGTCGTTTTTACCTTCATACCATAGCGGGTGGCAGAGAACCTTATCCCACCCCCCAACCTTACACCGATAGCATCAGTCATCCGTGTTTAAATCAGTGCACAAAACAGCTGTCTACCAGCACTCGGCATTGAGAAACACAAACTCAGATCTAACACGCTGGGCCCTGGATTCCGCCTAAGGGAACCCTTTTTTGCAGCATTAAGATAATGAAAGACTGGAGAATCGTAACCCTCGGCTTTGCACCTCGCAGTTGGATGCAGCTCCTGTTCTAAATAACCTTTTAGACCATACTGCATGTAACACCAGGGTCGTGACCACAGGGCCATTGACACATTTTGCAGGGGCCCTGGGTTTTACTGCTCGGCTGCAACTGCATCTTCCTAGCAAGATCCCAAATTAGGTTTTTTTCTAACATAACTGCAGTTGAACACTTAAACACACGGGCAACAATTTCGGTGTAAGCAAAATCAGCTAGAAGGGGGACATGGGAAATCCGCAGCACAATTGCCTAGGTAACAAGCCCTGCCATGAAACGTGTAAAGTACACATTCATCCCTAGAAACTAAATCTTAATTGGCATTTTCAACTCCACAGAGGTCGAAAAGCTAAGCAGACGTGCCGGCATTGAAATAATGCCCACTGGGTCAATCTTGTCTCCTGAAGTGGAGCATTAGTTGACGCAGTATGATGTGCACCTTACTCACAATTCTTGCAGCTGAGGATCAGGGCAACATTTGGGAACAAGTTTGTGAACAGGACAAGCATCAGATGTGCTAAAAAGTGTGGGAAAGTGGGGCGTGGGCTGTGGCTAGATTAGTACGGCGTCCAGCGGATGAGCTCTGCATTCAAGCTGGCCCAGTGAGCCCACAGAGGCTTTGGTAGCCCTTGTGTGAGAAGTTTGCCTGATATATGCTGGTCACTAGTTAAAGTGGCCACCTTGCACCAGTACAATTCGACTCTTATGGTAGATAGGTATAAGGCAACCTTTTAAAGAAAGCTATCTGGTAGCTGTGGAGAGCAGCCTTCAGGCTAAGTCTTTAGAGGAATGCAAAGCAGCATGTTTTACCTTATAATCTCTTGAATTACTAAATGAAAGGACACCACACAGGTATATATATCAAATATGTATGTATTTATTTCTAGACACACTCTACTAATCTCTTTATGAGATTAGAAATCAACATTTCACAATAAGTTAAGCACAAATATGGCTGGGGCCCTAGGGGCGTACCAGACCATATACTAAAAAAGAGACTTAAGAACAACGACTTGAGAAGGGACAAGGCCTAGGGCCTTCAGAAGCGCCTGGGCCTCACTAATCCACCCAAGGCAGGTAAGTAAAGGACCCACAGGAGACGCATGCCGTGCAAGAACACAGCCGCGGATCCCAATTGACCTCTAAGGAGCAAAACGCGGTTGGAATTTTAGGGTTTTAGGATACTTCGGGAAGTCTACAAGCAAGTCACTTACAGGGTAAGTAGTTCTAGAGCCAACACACACAGGAGCACCGTAGTGCTGGACTTACCTCACCCAGGGAAGCCGGGTTTATAGGTGTCTTTTGGTGTCGGGTCGCGGCGTCATTTTCAATGGGAGCCAAAGAAGACTTGCTGCTTGTGAAGACAGGAGAAGTGTCCGGTGGAATCCAAGGCTGGATTCAAAAGAAGGAAGACCTAAAAGCAGAGGGGACAGTGTTCAAAGTCACTTGGCAGTGACCCGGAGCCAGGAAGCTGGATGCCCACAGTCGTCGGATGATTTCAGGTGATCACGGGTGTCTTGACTCTTCAGCCACGTGGTCCAGGAGGTGTCGATTACAAGAAGGAGGTGGATTCGGCGTGTCCCACAAAGTCTGCAGCTTACTGTGGTGTCGGTGACCAGATTGGAGCCAACAAGCCTTGGTAACAGCAAGTCTTGTGGAAAGGACAAAAAGTCAGCGGTGCAGACCGGCAAGGTCTGAGAGACTCACCCAGCAAGGGTAAGTCACGGAAGGCCTGGAGCAACCAGGGAAGCCCTTTGGGATTGTAGAAAAGTCTTCTGGGGACCCATAAGCCAACCGGCAAGGGATCGTGAAGACGCCTCAGTAGAATTCACTCACCAGGAGCCCACGGTCACTCAGGACAAGGTAGGCCTCTGATCTTTGGAGGAAATCCTGCTGGAGGCTTGGACCACACGTGGTCCAATGCACAAGTTCGTAGAACATCGTGAAGAGGTTGTACTCGAAAATAGTGCCCGGTAGATATTGCAGTTCCTTGTCACTCGTGGGGTCCACTTGCCTTAGCATTGCTGGGGACTCACGATGGCCTTGGAGAAGTCAGGAAATCCACTTCCGGGGCTGCAGGGACTTCGGACTCCGGCGGGAGCGTGAAATATTGCGACTGTTGAGTCAAAGTTTTGGTGCCTGCCTAGCAGGGGAGTCATTCCTTGACTCCAAGGGAGATTCTTCAGTCTTCCAGAGGTAGTGGAAAGTCGAAGGTCCAGGATTCTTCTTCAGAGCATCGTCCAGGGATATCTAGTTTGCAATGCAAGGGTTCCCTAACTTATAAAAGAAAGAAGGGAGGGACTAGCTCTATGAGCCCACCGATGGGATGGTCAGGGGAGTGGGTGGCTACACCCACTTCCCTTTGTCCAGTTTCGCGCCAGAGCAGGGGTAGGTAGCCCCTGAGCCGGTTTGAACTGGCATATGCACAGAGGAGCCTATTGCTCCCCCAGTGCAGGACTTCAAAGCACTCTAGGAGTGCACCCACCCAGCCCCAATACACTAATCCCTGTCTGGGAGGTGATCACACCTCCCTGTGAGAGGATGCCTATTGTTGGGCCTCCTCCACAGCGAGTTTTGGTCATCAGCAGGAGGGAAGCCCAGTGTCTGTGACTGTTGGCATCCATTTTGTGATGCCAGGGCTCTTCAGGATTCTACCGTGTTTCCACAGTAGGTACATGTCTATCCCTCTAGAAGGGTGGGATCATACTCCCACACCAGTTACTGGTGTGGGGGTATGATTCCAAAGCGGTTGACACCAAACACGACATGTTTTGATGCAGCCATTCCAAAGATAGCATTAACCGCGAGGTTATAATACACTTAAGAGTATATGGTTTGACCGCATTCACAAACAGCCACAGAGAATAGACTCTGTCAGCTGCAGAGGGGTCCTGCTAATGCAGAGGCACACCCTCACATTATAAACCAAGCACCCTGCCCTCAGGATTGAAAGGGCCTGCCTTAGGGGTGACTGATAGGTTTAAATGTGTGTGCAGGGTGAGATATAGTGAACCTATATCTCATTGAGGAGTGCTAACACTACCTCACCCAGGCTGCAGTAGCAGGCCTGTGGTGTCAGATTTAATCTGCTTCCCAGGGGTGGCATCATACATGCTTCAGCCCCTGGTAGGCCTGTGAAGTGCCAATGTCCTAGGTACCTAAGGTACCTGTTAGACCTGCCATCATTGGCATGAGTCTCTCCTCCATTTTTTTCTGTTTGCCTCCTCTGTTTACGATGTTTTTGCTGGAATATTATTATTATTATTAGGAGCTTATAAAGCGCGCTTATACCCAAAGGTGTCCTGGCGCTAAGAAACTGATCATCCCTGGAGAGCGAGTGTCTAATCCCTAAACAGCCAAGTCTTCAGGCCCTTTCTGAAAGAGAAAAGTTCCTCCATTTTTCTCATATGTGCTGGCAGACAGTTCCATGCAGTGGCAGCACCATATGAAAACAGCTTTCCTCCCCAGCTGGCCTTTTTTATCCTAGGCACCACTACTAGATTGCCCTCCATAGATCGCAGTGCCCTCCCCGGCACATACTGCTTAAAACAGGCCTTCAGAAACTCTGGGCCAGTGCCTTTTAATGCCTTGAAGACTGTACACAAGGCCTTAAATTGGGAGCGTTTGTGAATTGGTAGCCAATGAAGTTTCCTCATTCCTTCTCGGATTGAGACATGTTTAGGTGTACCTGTCAACAGTCTCACTGCCGCGTTCTGCACCAACTGCAGTCTGTACAGGTGTTTCTTTTGCAAGTTAAGGTACAGACTGTTGCAGTAGTCAAGACGCGAGAGAATGAGAGCCGACACTACTAGCCGGAGACCATCCGTGGGAAGCAATGCTTTAACTCTCCTCAGTATCCTGAGGATGTGAAAGCAGGATGAGACTACACCACTGACCTGACTTCCAAAGTCCAGTTTCTGGTCCATAATCACCCCCAGATTCCTAGCTTTGGGTGTGGGCACCGGTATCTTCCCCAATACATCGGGCCACATGGCTGGGGACCAGATGTTGGTATTATTTCCGAATATCATTACCTCGGTTTTTCCAGCATTTAGTTTAAGGCAATTCGCAGCCATCCAACTCGCTATACCTTGAAGACAGTCATGACACCTTGCTGAAAGATCAGCTTGGGACCCTCTTTGTACTGATAACACAATCTGCGTGTCATCAGCGTATGAGGTAAGTTGGAGTCCATAGGATCTAATCAAAGCTCCCAAGGGACTCACATATACGTTAAAGAGAGTGGGACTCAGAGATGAGCCTTGCGGGACCCCACAGGGAAGGACAAACGGTTTAGATCTCTCTGCTCCCAATTCAACACTCTGGGATCTGTCGGCCATAAAAGACTTAAGGAGGTTCCAGGCAGTGCCTTCCACCCCGGCCAAAGCCAGTCGGTCCATCATAACGCCATGATGGACCGTATCAAAGGCCGCCGACAGATCTAACAGAATGAGGATCGCCTCACCCCCTTGAATATTGCTTTGGGCACTGTGCCACTGCTGATCAGTGCCACAGTGCAAGTGCTCCCTGTGTTAAATTGTTACATTGATTGGTGTTACCATGATTGGCTTGGTTTACTTACTGTTCAGACCCTAGTCTAGTGCACTGCGTGTGCCAAGGGCATGTAAGTTAACTGCTGCTGGTGGGCTTGCAGCACTGGTTGTGCCACCCACAGAAGCAGCTTGTAAAATGTGTCCCAGGCCTGCCATCGCAGAGCCTGTGTGCAGTCCCTGACTGCCATGTCGACTTGGCAAAGAAACCTACTTGCCAGTCTCTCAAACCTTCACTTTGCCACATTTCAGACACCTCTATGGTAGGTGGGTGCATTGTTGGTAAAAGGTAGGTCATGCCCTGATGGGTGGGGCATGACCTAATAGTGAATTACAGCCATTTTCGTTTTTCACTATTGAAGGGCTACCTGCCTCCCATAGGCCAGAATGGGCAGACGGATTATTAACTCCATTATAATCTATCTGACTCAGGGAGCATGATAGCAGGTCGAGTTTAGTATCCCTGAACTCAGAATTTAATAACACACCCTTTAGGATGGATGGTTTTTAAATTATGTGTTTGAAAATAGCCCTTTTAGAAAGTGGATATTTTCTTATCCACCGGTCTCTGCTGGTTTGGTGTGTGTGTCAGGGGCTGGGTGGCTCCAGAGGTCTGAATGAGTCAGTGTGGGGTGAATGAGGCATTTACACTTAGAGTGAGGGAAGAGTAGTCCCTGATAGCCTGCCCTGCCTGACACAATGCTGGCTCCACCTCCTGCCGGGCGACTGATAGCCCTGCTCCTGCCAGTGACAATACTGGCTCCGCCTCCTGCTGGGCGGCTGAGGACCCTGCCCTGCTCAGTGAATAGGCCAGGTGCCTCTGCCTGGCAACACCCACAACAAACCTGGGATGGGGGGAATTTCCCTGCTTGGACAAAGGGAACAAAGCAGAAAAGGGGTATAAAAGAAGGACCCCTGAACCAAGAACTCAGATCACTTCTGACAAGGAAACCTCTACCAAGGACAAGAAGCCTGCTGATCTAAGGACTTGCCTCCCCCTTCTGCCAGTGTGCTGTTTGCTGGGGGGAACCTGAAGCTGCTTCTTTATTTTTGCCAAGGAACAAGGGGAGAGGAACTTGGTGTGTACTCTCAAAAGCTTGCTAGAAAATCTCCAAGGGCTGGAAGAGTGCCAGCCTCCTGTTGAAGTCACAGGGCCAAAGGACTTCACCCTCTACTGAATTGCTGGTTGCTGGAAAGTGTTGTTTCCAGTGCATAGGGGAAAATCTGCAGTCTCGACGTCGCCGACGCCGCCGAATCCAGCTCAACATCGTGAGTAATGGCTCCAGTGTTCCGAGTCTTCGACGCCGGCCGCCGGGCCCGATCGACGCCAGTAGCGACGCCAGGAGTAGTGAGTTCGGCTCCAGATCCAAGTGATCCCGTCTTGACACCGGTATCGACGCCAGTGAGTAGTGAGTTCGGCTCCAGCTCCAAGCGACCCCGTCTCGACGCCGCTGCTGATCGCATCGACTCAACGCCCTTCCCGACGCCGTGAGCGCTGCTCCGGCCCGACACCTCTCGACGCCGCTGTGGATCGACTCGACTCCGAGGCACGATCGACGCCGACCTCGACGCCGACATCTCGACGCCGTGGATCATCATTTTCTTCATTTCCAAAGGTACTGTGTTTGTGGGGTCTGTTGCAACTCCAGGATCGACGTAGCGCTCCTCGCGGTCGACGCCGAACCTTGGAAATATCGTAAACTCGACGTCCTGTGACTCCTGTGGGGGTCACATTGTTGCCAAGAACTGTGTTTTTAGAAGAATACTTACTTTTGTTGCTAAAGACTTATTTCCTAAGAAGAAACTTTACCTGAGCTATCATTTTTCCTTCCAAAGAGTATTTATTAGGATTGTGGTATATTTTTGTCGTTATTTGGTCTTGTGCTAAGCCTTATATAAAGATACTTATTCTTATTATAACTCCTGTGTTGTGTCCATTTGTAGTGTATTCACTTTATTACTGTATGTGGTCATAAATGCTTGACACACTGCCTCTGAGATAGGCCTGACTGCTCTGCCAAGCTACCAAGGGGGTGAGCAGGGGTTATCTGAGTGTGTAATCCCCTTGCCCTGACTAGAGTTGGTGAGTCCCTATTTGTCAGAAGTGTATACCTCTGCCAACTAGAGACCGCCGGTTCTAACATTGGTGGTCAGCGGTGTGGATTTGAACTTTGCATTTATGAGTCATGTACAGTGATTAGTGTACGCTACACAGTGAAAGCAGACCATATCACAGCCACATTCTGTTTTGTTAGGATCTTCTATTTTTGTTCTCCGCTTTCCTGGAGCTTATTTTTTAAACACTGCCAGTTTTGACCATGGAGGATCCCGGAGCTGCTACACCTGCTGAGATTGTTGCGGGGGAATTTGATAAGAAATTGATAAATAAGAACAGGATAAAGGAGCTACAGCTATTTTGCAAGCAGTTTAAAGTTCCTACCACAGGTCTCAGATTGAGATACTACTTCCTCAAAGCGCTGAAGGCCTGGTTAGAGGCCAGAAATCCCTCTGATCCGGTGGTGGAACCGGAAGAGGAAGAGGAAGTGGAAGAGCCCATGGATGGGCCAGTGTCATCTCCCGGCAGTAGTGTTTCCTCTAAGAGCCTTTCTCCTGAAGAGTTGGAAGACAGGGAGAAGGAGAGGGGATACAAGTTAGAAATGGCAAAACTTAAATTAGGAGGGCAGTTGGAGTTAGAGAATGCAAGAAGCAAGAGAGAAGCTGAAATGGAGAACAAGAGATTAGATTTTGAAAGAGAGAAATTAGCGTTTGAACGTGAGAAGATGTTGAGGGAGATGGAGATTAAAACTAAGAGTTTAGAGTTGAATCCCTCTGGTGGCAGCACTCCATCTGTGCCTGCAGAAAGTATGTTTTATTTTCCCAAAGATGTGATAAAAGATTACAGTAGAAATGAGGATATTGGTCAATGGTTTAAAGCATATGAGTTAGCATTGTTGGCCCACCGGGTCCCTGAGAAAGATTGGGGAGCGGGGTTGTGGGGTCGCTTTGCCAATGAAGGGAGAGATACCTTGTTGGGCATGCCTGCTGAGGAAAGGATGTCTTATACTCATATGAAAGATGCTTTAATTTTGAAGTATGGCTTAACTCCAGAAAAGTACCGACAAGCCTTTAGTGAATGTAAGAAGTTGCCTGGTACTACGTGGGTTGAATATGTGTCCTTCTTTTGCAGAGCCATGGATGGTTGGTAGCAAAGTGGATAGTTATGATGCTCTTTATGATTTGTTTGCATGGGAGCACTTGTCTAATAACTGTTTTCCAGAGCTACGCCAGCACCTTATTGATAGCAAAATATCTAACCCTAGAAAACTTGCTGAGGAGGCGAACCGCTGGGTCAGTACCAGGGTCCACAAGGGTCCAGTGGGAGACTCAGCCAAAGGTGGGCAGGGTCCCCAGCAGAAGAGAGGGGGGGACAGGGGTAAACAGAGGGAGTTTCAGAAAGGGCCCCAAAGTAATCCCCAAGGGAACCAAGGGAAGGGTTCCCAGCCTCCCCCTGTAAAGAAGCCAGAGGTCCCGACAGGTAAACCTGTTCCCAGGGGCCCAATGACCTGCTACATTTGTAAGCAGGTGGGACACCGTTATTATGATCCCCAGTGTCCCATGAAGGATTCGAATGAACCACCACGTGCACCCCCTCGTCAGGTGACGATGAAGCCCTGGGAGGGAATGAGATGGGTGCCCCCGTGGGTGGGGTCCCGCAGAAATGTCCCTGGTCTCTTTAGGAGACATGGAAATGGTCCCTCCAACCCCTCTGCCTAATAACACTAAAAAATGTAGGTAGTGGGTGACCATTAATGGCCATAGGGTGGAAGCTCTCAGAGACACCGGAGCAAGTGTGACAGCTGTCAAGTGTCACTTGGTGTCCAGAGAGCAGGTGGTCCCTCATGCATTCTACCCCGTTGTAGCTGCTGCCAACTCACAGAGTAAGTGTGAGGTAGCTCAAGTTCCTTTTGAGTGGGGGGGTCTCAGGTATTCTTCAGGTTGCTGTGAGGCCCACCATGCCTGTTGATTGTCTCCTGGGCAATGATTTGTAGGACTCCCCTTGGGCTAAGGTGGAGCGAAAAGCGCATCTGGAAATGTTGGGTCTGCCTGAGTGGGTGTGTGCGACCTCCCGATCCATGTCGGCTAGTAAGGGTGTTGATGGGGTCCTGGAGCCTGAAAGTATGGCCCAGGACCCCACCGGACGCGGGAAACCGTCCCCCATCATTCCCGCGGTCCAGGAGGGAGCAGACCCTGAGGGGGATGCCCTGGAACCGACAGGAGAACAAGTGGCTGAACTGGGAGACCTGCCCGAGGTGACCCATTGGCAGCAAGATGGTGGTCCCTCCAGGGAGGAATTTTGTGCTGAACAGAAAGTGTGCCCTTTTCTTGTGGGTATGAGGCAGCAGGCCTCAGCCCAAACAACAGGTGATCAGTCAGGATCACATTGGATTTACTGGGAGAACGACCTCCGGTAAAGCGAGCCTGAGGCTGCTGAGCCTGGGTCAGCCTGTGTACTGGTGGTACCCCAGCGTTTCAGAGCCTTCCTACTGGGGTTGGCTCATGACGTTCCGTTAGCTGGACATCTGGGGCAGGACAAGACCTATGACAGGCTTGTCACCCATTTTTATTGGCCCCAGATGAAAAAGGATGCAGACATCCATTGTAGGACCTGCCAAACTTGCCAGGCAAGTGGGAAAAGTGGGCGGAAGCAGAAGGCTCCCCTCCAACCTTTTCCCGTCGTCAGTACCCCCTTTGAGCGAGTGGGGATTGACATTGTGGGCCACTGGACCCCAAGACAGCCATGGGCAACAGGTTTATCCTGGTCTTGGTGGACCATGCCACCCGGTACCCGGAAGCCATCCCTCTCTGCAAAGTGACGGCCCCCGTGGTGGGACGGGCACTGATGGGTGTTTTCTCCCGCATGGGGTTCCCCAGAGAGGTGGTGTCAGACCGGGGCACCAACTTCATTTCTAATTGTATGAAGTCTCTGTGGAAGGAGTGTGGGGTAACCTACAAGTTCACCACTCCTTACCACCCTCAAGGTAACGGGCTGGTTGAGAGATTCAACCGGACCCTAAAAGGCATTGTTGGACTTGGCCCTTCTGGCAGGTTCACCCCCGAGACTTTTTGCTTAATATTGTGACTTGGTTTAGTGATTTTATTGACTTCGGCGCACTTTACCGCTGTGTCTCAGGGTAAAGTGCGTGTGTGTGTTGAGGTTGGCCTGCCCTCCCATAGGAATGCATGGGGGGATGTATGTGTCCCGGTAGTTCCTGATGCGTGGGGTGTGCAGGCCCGTGTTTGGTATGTGCGGACTCGTGTGAGTGAATGCTGCGCGTTGATGTGTGCGGCGTGCATGTACCTGGTGTGGAAGTGCCACTTCTAGAAGTGGGCACTTCAGTGTGCAGTCTGAAATGTGTGGCTTGTCTGGCGATTGGCTGGTGAGGTCAGGTGACGGACTAGGGAATTCCCCAGAGTCAGGAGGAGTCACCCAGTGGTGAATGGGGAGTTAGCATGTTGATGGCTGGGGAGGAGTGTACCTGGGTCCTGAATAGGACAGGACTTCCCCCACACAATGCTGGCGCCGGCCCCTGTGGTGCGTCTAATGACCCTAGCCCTGCCAGTGAATAGGGGGAGGGGCTGAGCAAAACAAAGTGCTCAGGAACCTGCTGGAACTGGTTCGCCCCTTCCCTGCACCTTAGACAAAGCCTTGTACCGTATAAAAAGGGGCTGTGTCCCCTTACATGTGTTCTCTTCCAGGATCCACTTGAGGGGGGGCCTGCTGCTGCTGGGCGCCAGGAGAGACCGCCACTGGGGACTGCCTCCCTGCTGGAGGGCCCTGTGAGCTGGCTCTGGGCCCAGCCTTTGCCCCCTGCTCTCTGAAGGACCTTTTTTGTTGCTGAACACTGCTTGTAGCGCCTGGGAGCGCTTTCTGGACTTTATAGCGCTGGGCGCGCTGTTTTCCTGGACTTGGGAGCGCTGTGCGCGCTGTTTTTCTGGGCTTTGCTATCTTCATAGCGCTGGGAGCGCTGTGTTGCTTTATAGCGCTGTGAGCGCTTGGAATCTGATAGCGGGTGCCCACCCCGCGATTCTGCCGGTGTTTGCCAAGTTCGGCGGGTGCCCACCCCACCGTTATACTCGTTGGCGAGGGAGCCTACCCCTCTCATTGCCGAGGAGATCACCGCCGCGGCCGGGCTTGCAGGAAGTCAGGCAGCGCTGACTGGGACGTGGGCGGGGCCTTAAGCCGGAAGGAGAGGCGGAGCTACGAGGAAGTCCGGGGCTCCCGTGAGCTGAGGGAGCCCCGCGCGGTTGCAGGGTGTCCGAGGGGCCGAAGATCCAGACAGGAGCCCACCCCGCGCTGGACCTTGCAGAACGGTGCGGCCGGAGCTGGTGCGGAGGGGGCGCGAGGCACATTGTCGGTGCCTGCCCCTCTGCGGGACGAAGAATCCTCGGAGTCCTCCCTTCGGCCAGGACCAGGGAAAGAGAAGACGACGCGGGAGTCCCCGAGCAGCCCGGTGAGTGTTGAGAAGGGCTGGGGGACTCCGCGCATGTGCTGGGGGTGCGGGGGCAGTGATCGAGCCCCGTGAGGCTCCACAAGGTGGCCACAGCATTTCTCGAGCCCCGTGAGGCTCTGGGGGGGGCATTGCGTGTAAAGAGTCCCCCGTGAGGGACTCCAACGAAGAGCGCAGTGAACGCTCCGACCTCGGGGGCATGTTGGTTCAGAGCCGTGAAGGCTCCCGGGGCATTGTTGTTTGAGCCCAGTGAGGCTCCAACGTTGTGCAGAGCCACGAGGGCTCTAGAGGGCATATCTTTAATGAACAGAGCCCAGAGAGGGTTCCAGAGGCACGCAGAGTGCCTGAAGTTCGTTTTCCAGCTGCCCAGCACTTAGTGGGCAGCTGCCACGTTTAGGTGGGGGACCATTCTTGTTTTAGTCTGCGCAGCTGGCGCAGCCTGACTTTGCTGAACGCAGGGCGCCCTTGCCCCTACCAGGCCAGTTGGCCCAGGGACTGCCACAGGTGGTGGCTCATGTGGAGTCTTGCGCAATTGTTCCTACTTGCACCTCTGAATGTGTGTTGATGCATCATGTGCCATTGCTTTTACACCTCTGAATGTTTTATGCATCATGTGTGTTCCTTCCGTGCACCTCTGAATGTGTTTTGATGCGTCATGTGCCATTGCTCTACACCTCTGAATGTTTTAGGCATCATGTGTAACGTTCTCTTACCCCTACAGGTATTGTGATACGTAGGTGGTTGTTGCTTTCTCCTAGTACAGGTGGTGCTAGTGAGGTTCTAGTTCCCTGCGTGACAGTCTCCTAAAGTAGTTAGGGTTACGTAGGTGGTACTTCCCCGATACCAGTAAGTACTGGTTGTGTGCTATACAGATTATTTTTGTGCTACAGTGATTTTATATATTTTATGTGCTAAATATCTAAAAGTGCTAATTCCTGACAGTGGTCCAGGTGGCCCTGTCTTGTACATAATCCCTTGTAAATTCTGCCCGTGCCTGTTGGCACATTGTAAAGTGTGTGTTTTTATCTAATGTGTTGTGTATAATACAAAGGTTATTTTTATAGAATACCTTGTGTGGAGTTTCCTTTGTGGTGGGCCTTGGGTGTTGTTGCTGGGTGCGCGCGCAAACGCTTTACACATCGCCTCAGATATAAGCCTGACTGCTCGTGCCAAGCTACCAAGGGGGTGAGCAGGGGTTATCTTTGGCGTGTAACTTCCTTGCCCTGACTAGAGTGGTGGTTTCTGCCTGACTTTGGCGCAAGCCTTAGCCAACCAGAAATCGCCATGTCTAACATTGGTGATCAGCGGTGGGATTTGGACTTGCGTTTGCGCTGTACCGCAGCAGCGACTGGCTACACCACAAAACTCTGCATTAGATAAATCACATTTTAGGGATTATTGTTTTGAAGTTCCTTTATTTCTTCTCCTGAAGGTATCATTGTGTAATTGTGTCCAGTACATTTGTCCCCCGCCCTGCGCCCAGAGTTTGGTACCTGTGTCACGTCGTGGTCAGGTTGAGGGATCAGGGGTGGTAGAAACTGCCTTACCAGTCCGAGGGGAGGGTTGGGTGTGGATGGTGTGTGGGGCACTAGACAGTGAGTGTGAGTTCTCCAGGATAGAGAGCTCACTGAAACCTTTTGTGAATTGTGTACTCCTGTGTAGCTCCGACCCCCAGGTTCCTTGTGTTGAACTCTTCTCAGGAACGTCCGCCAAAATGGAGCCTGCTTTTAACTTCTGTAGTCTGTTTAGGTACAGTAGGTTGGAGCTGGTAAGGTTCTGTGAGGAGAGGGACATAGAGGTGGGTGAGTCAGATACCCAGTCCAAACTGAGGGACAACCTGATCCTTTGGCAAAAGGAGGAGTGGGAGCGGGAGCGCAGCAAGGAAGATAGGGCCCGGGCCGCACGCCGAGAGGGTGGTGGGTCTGAGGGGAGCCCTGAGGAATCTGAAGAGGAGGAGGGTTACCTGACAGGGACGCCAGTAGAGAGTGAAGACCCCATAGATAGGGAGTCCCTTGCTGGGTCCAGTGTCAGGAGCAGCACCCCATCCCTTTCCCTGTCCCCAGAGGAGTGGGTAGATAGGAGGGAAGAGAGGGAGCATCAGCTGGCCATGGAGAAGCTCAGGTTAGAGCATGCCCGGGGGATGGCGCAGCTGACCATAGAGGAGAAAAAGCTGGAGACCGAGAGGGTCTTAGCGCAGGAGAGGATAGAGGAGGCTGAGAGGGCCTTCACCAGGGAGAAATCAGCGCTGGAGAGTAGACTATCCCCTGCGCGCAGTCGTAGTTTTCTGGGCTCCCCAGGGAGGGTTGAGTCCAGTGGTGGCAGCGAGATAGATTTCAGTATAGGAAGTCCCAGTCCCCCCAGTCTGGTACCTAGTTCCCGAGAGGAGGAATGTAGGTTGAAATTCAGAAGCAGTAGGAAGCTGTCTCACCAGTCTTGGGAGAAGTTTTTGGATGATTGCGATAAATCACTGACTGAGTGGGTGAGGGCCAGCCCGGGAGGTGGTTATTGCGGACTGTTGGGTCTGGTTATTAAAGAGCAGCTATGCCGTAGTCTTTATCCCGGATTGCGCCAACACCTGTTGGGGTGTGACGCCTTGGATGCTTGGGACCTTGCAGAGGAAGCAGACCGTTGGGAAAGGGCCCAAGGTTCGCTAGAGTCATTAGGGTGTGACTCCAAAAGTAGTGGTTCAGGGATCTTCCAGCCCAGCGTGGTGGAAGAGGCTCCGTGTAGCCCAGCTAGGTCCCAGTATAGCGAGGAGGGTGTAGGGGCTTACGGCCTGGCTCAGTGGAGCGGGAGTAAGTGGGTGACTGAGGGTCCCCAGACGTACGAAACCCTGCCTCAGGACTTGGGTGGTTCCATGAGGGAACACCAAGTTGGGGACCTAGGCTGTCCTGTTAGCCCATTTGAGGAGGATCACCTAGTGAGTAGAGGACCGGGAGCGCCTGTAAACAGGGCTCCTGTGGTTCTAGTGTCTGGCAGTACCGCTCCAGTAGGGAGGGTACAGAAGTCCAGCGAGAGGAGTGGCATGGGGCTGTGTTCCCCGGTGGAGGAGCCAGTGGGTCAGGGACCAGCCGGGAGGGCTGAGTCCCCTAGAAGTGACCATGGCGACTACACGTCTGGCCTGGGGGATCTTCGCGCACTGTCAGGTGGACAGGGGACGGGAGATCTGCGCCAGGCAGACGGTCATGCAACATATGAGGCATATGTTACTCTCGGGGGGATGGTGTGTAAATCCCCAGAAGTCCTGGAGTGCCAGGCAATTATTCCCCCGAAGGTTCTAGACCAGAGGTTGGGAGGCCAGGTTCAGGAGCAGCCTGACCTGAAGGGTAGGACTACTGTAACCAGTGTCCTGACCGGTTCTTCTTCCAGAGGGACCGCCCCAGTTGGTAGGGAGCAGGACTCTGGAAGGGGGTGCAGAGGGTGGGAGAGCCCACCTCTGACCCCGGTGCAACCTGAGGGGTTAAACCCTAGGTTGGGAGACCAGTTCTCAGGGAGGGGTCCTGAGCTGGTTGGTGAGTTATGTTACGGGGTCGCCTCTCAGAGGAAGAGAGGGCGGAACCCTAGGAGAAGAGGTAGGGGGAGGAGAGCCTCACCCGTGACTTTTGGTCAGTCTGAGGGTACGGACCCTAGGCTGGAGGATCAGTGGCAGTTTAGAACTGCCCTGATGAGGGGTAGAGTGGAAAATGGTCACTATGTGCCAGGGGTTACTACCCCCCACTCTGTGGTTAGGCAAGGACCAGTGGCGCCTAGGTGGTCTAGGGCCTGGTCCTGGCCACGGACAGCTGAGGAGTACCAGGGGGGTAGCCCAGTTGGTCCGCCGAGTTTTTTCAGAGGAAACCCTGTTTTGGACTTGGCCCTTCTGGCAGGTTCACCCCCGAGACTTTTTTCTTAATATTGTGACTTGGTGTAATGGATTTTGGTTTCTGCGCACTTTACCGCTGTGTCTCAGGGTAAAGTGCGTGCGTGTTGTGAGGTTGGCCTGCCCTCCCATAGGAATGCATGGGGGAATGTATGTGTCCCGGTAGTTCCTGATGCGTGGGGTGTGCAGGCCCGTGTTTGGTATGTGCGGACTCGTGGGAGTGAATGCTGCGCGTTGATGTGTGCGGCGTGCATGTACCTGGTGTGGAAGTGCCACTCCTAGAAGTGGGCACTTCAGTGTGCAGTCTGAAATGTGTGGCTTGTCTGGCGATTGGCTGGTGAGGTCAGGTGACGGACTAGGGAATTCCCCAGAGTCAGGAGGAGTCACCCAGTGGTGAATGGGGAGTTAGCATGTTGATGGCTGGGGAGGAGTGTACCTGGGTCCTGAATAGGACAGGGCTTCCCCCACACAATGCTGGCGCCGGCCCCTGTGGTGCGTCTAATGACCCTAGCCCTGCCAGTGAATAGGGAGAGGGGCTGAGCAAAACAAAGTGCTCAGGAACCTGCTGGAACTGGTTCGCCCCTTCCCTGCACCTTAGACAAAGCCTTGTACTGTATAAAAAGGGGCTGTGTCCCCTTACATGTTGTTCTCTTCCAGGATCCACTTGAGGGGGGGCCTGCTGCTGCTGGGCGCCAGGAGAGACCGCCACTGGGGACTGCCTCCCTGCTGGAGGGCCCTGTGAGCTGGCTCTGGGCCCAGCCTTTGCCCCCTGCTCTCTGAAGGACCTTTTTTGTTGCTGAACACTGCTTGTAGCGCCTGGGAGCGCTTTCTGGACTTTATAGCGCTGGGCGCGCTGTTTTCCTGGACTTGGGAGCGCTGTGCGCGCTGTTTTTCTGGGCTTTGCTATCTTCATAGCGCTGGGAGCGCTGTGTTGCTTTATAGCGCTGTGAGCGCTTGGAATCTGATAGCGGGTGCCCACCCCGCGATTCTGCCGGTGTTTGCCAAGTTCGGCGGGTGCCCACCCCGCCGTTATACTCGTTGGCGAGGGAGCCTACCCCTCTCATTGCCGAGGAGATCACCGCCGCGGCCGGGCTTGCAGGAAGTCAGGCAGCGCTGACTGGGACGTGGGCGGGGCCTTAAGCCGGAAGGAGAGGCGGAGCTACGAGGAAGTCCGGGGCTCCCGTGAGCTGAGGGAGCCCCGCGCGGTTGCAGGGTGTCCGAGGGGCCGAAGATCCAGGCAGGAGCCCACCCCGCGCTGGACCTTGCAGAACGGTTCGGTCGGAGCTGGTGCGGAGGGGGCGCGAGGCACATTGTCGGTGCCTGCCCCTCCGCGAGACGAAGAATCCTCGGAGTCCTCCCTTCGGCCAGGACCAGGGAGAGAGAAGACGACGCGGGAGTCCCCGAGCAGCCCGGTGAGTGTTGAGAAGGGCTGGGGGACTCCGCGCATGTGCTGGGGGTGCGGGGGCAGTGATCGAGCCCCGTGAGGCTCCACAAGGTGGCCACAGCATTTCTCGAGCCCCGTGAGGCTCTAGGGGGGCATTGCGTGTAAAGAGTCCCCCGTGTGGGACTCCAACGAACGGAGGCATTGTGTGTAAAGAGTCCCCCGTGAGGGACTCCAACGAAGAGCGCAGTGAACGCTCCGACCTCGGGGGCATGTTGGTTCAGAGCCGTGAAGGCTCCCGGGGCATTGTGGTTTGAGCCCAGTGAGGCTCCAACGTTGTGCAGAGCCACGAGGGCTCTAGAGGGCATATCTTTAATGAACAGAGCCCAGAGAGGGTTCCAGAGGCACGCAGAGTGCCTGAAGTTCGTTTTCCAGCTGCCCAGCACTTAGTGGGCAGCTGCCACGTTTAGGTGGGGGACCATTCTTGTTTTAGTCTGCGCAGCTGGCGCAGCCTGACTCTGCTGAACGCAGGGCGTCCTAGCCCCTTACAGGCCAGTTGGCCCAGGGACTGCCACAGGTGGTGGCATAGGAGTTTTGCGCAATTGTGTTCCTACTTGCACCTCTGAATGTGTGTTGATGCATCATGTGCCATTGCTTTTACACCTCTGAATGTTTTATGCATCATGTGTGTTCCTTCCATGCACCTCTGAATGTGTTTTGATGCGTCATGTGCCATTGCTCTACACCTCTGAATGTTTTAGGCATCATGTGTAACGTTCTATTACCCCTACAGGTATTGTGATACGTAGGTGGTTGTTGCTTTCTCCTAGTACAGGTGGTGCTAGTGAGGTTCTAGTTCCCTGCGTGACAGTCTCCTAAAGTAGTTAGGGTTACGTAGGTGGTACTTCCCCGATACCAGTAAGTACTGGTTGTGTGCTATACAGATTATTTTTGTGCTACAGTGATTTTATATATTTTGTGTGCTAAATATCTAAAAAGTGCTAATTCCTGACAGTGGTCCAGGTGGCCCTGTCTTGTACATAATCCCTTGTAAATTCTGCCCGTGCCTGTTGGCACATTGTAAAGTGTGTGTTTTTATCTAATGTGTTGTGTATAATACAAAGGTTATTTTTATAGAATACCTTGTGTGGAGTTTCCTTTGTGGTGGGCCTTGGGTGTTGTTGCTGGGTGCGCGCGCAAACGCTTTACACATCGCCTCAGAGATAAGCCTGACTGCTCGTGCCAAGCTACCAAGGGGGTGAGCAGGGGTTATCTTTGGCGTGTAACTTCCTTGCCCTGACTAGAGTGGTGGTTTCTGCCTGGCTTTGGCGCAAGCCCTAGCCAACCCGAACCCGCCAGGTCTAACATTGGTGATCAGCGGTGGGATTTGGACTTGCGTTTGCGCTGTACCGCAGCAGCGACTGGCTACACCACAAAACTCTGCATTAGATAATCACATTTTAGGGATTATTGTTTTGAAGTTCCTTTATTTCTTCTCCTGAAGGTATCATTGTGTAATTGTGTCCAGTACATTTGTCCCCCGCCCTGCGCCCAGAGTTGGTACCTGTGTCACGTGGTGGTCAGGTTGAGGGATCAGGGGTGGTAGAAACTGCCTTACCAGTCCGAGGGGAGGGTTGTGTGTGGATGGTGTGTGGGGCACTAGACAGTGAGTGTGAGTTCTCCAGGATAGAGAGCTCACTGAAACCTTTTGTGAATTGTGTACTCCTGTGTAGCTCCGACCCCCAGGTTCCTTGTGTTGAACTCTTCTCAGGAACGTCCGCCAAAATGGAGCCTGCTTTTAACTTCTGTAATCTGTTTAGGTACAGTAGGTTGGAGCTGGTATGGTTCTGTGAGGAGAGGGACATAGAGGTGGGTGAGTCAGATACCCAGTCCAAACTGAGGGACAACCTGATCCTTTGGCAAAAGGAGGAGTGGGAGCGAGAGCGCAGCGAGGGAGATAGGGCCCGGGCCGCACGCCGAGAGGGTGGTGGGTCTGAGGGGAGCCCTGAGGAATCTGAGGAGGAGGAAGGTTACCTGACAGGGACGCCAGTAGAGAGTGAAGACCCCATAGATAGGGAGTCCCTTGCTGGGTCCAGTGTCCGGAGCAGCACCCCATCCCTGTCCCTGTCCCCAGAGGAGTGGGTAGATAGGAGGGAAGAGAGGGAGCATCAGCTGGCCATGGAGAAGCTCAGGTTAGAGCATGCCCGGGGGATGGCGCAGCTGACTATAGAAGAGAAAAAGCTGGAGACCGAGAGGGTCTTAGCGCAGGAGAGGATAGAGGAGGCTGAGAGGGCCTTCACCAGGGAGAAATCAGCGCTGGAGAGTAGATTATCCCCTGCGCGCAGTCTTAGTTTTCTGGGCTCCCCAGGGAGGGTTGAGTCCAGTGGTGGCAGCGAGATAGATTTCAGTATAGGAAGTCCCAGTTCCCCCAGTCTGGTACCTAGTTCCCGAGAGGAGGAATGTAGGTTGAAATTCAGAAACAGTAGGAAGCTGTCTCACCAGACTTGGGACGAGTGTTTGGGTGAATGTGAGGAGGCACTGGACGATTGGGCGAGTCTTAACCCGAAACGCAGTTATTCCACCATGTATGGTCTGGTTGTCAAAGAGCAGATGCTCAGGAGTTGTTGTCCCGAGCTGCGCCAACACCTGTTGGAGTATGGGTTTGCTAGTCCAGGGGACCATGCAGAGGAAGCAGACCGTTGGGAAAGGGCCCAAGGTTCGCTAGAGTCATTAGGGTGTGACTCCAAAAGTAGTGGTTCAGGGATCTTCCAGCCCAGCGTGGTGGAAGAGGCTCCGTGTAGCCCAGCTAGGTCCCAGTATAGCGAGGAGGGTGTAGGGGCTTACGGCCTGGCTCAGTGGAGCGGGAGTAAGTGGGTGACTGAGGGTCCCCAGACGTACGAAACCCTGCCTCAGGACTTGGGTGGTTTCATGAGGGAACACCAAGTTGGGGACCTAGGCTGTCCTGTTAGCCCATTTGAGGAGGATCACCTAGTGAGTAGAGGACCGGGAGCGCCTGTAAACAGGGCTCCTGTGGTTCTAGTGTCTGGCAGTACCGCTCCAGTAGGGAGGGTACAGAAGTCCAGCGAGAGGAGTGGCATGGGGCTGTGTTCCCCGGTGGAGGAGCCAGTGGGTCAGAGACCAGCCGGGAGGGCTGAGTCTCCTAGAAGTGACCATGGTGACTACACGTCTGGCCTGGGGGATCTTCGCGCACTGTCAGGTGGACAGGGGACGGGAGATCTGCACCAGGCAGACGGTCATGCAACATATGAGGCATATGTTCCTCTCGGGGGGATGGTGTGTAAATCCCCAGAAGTCCTGGAGTGCCAGGCAATTATTCCACCGAAGGTTTTAGACCGGAGGTTGGAAGGCCAGGTTCAGGAGCAGCCTGACCTGAAGGGTCTGACTACTGTAACCAGTGTCCTGACCGGTTCTTCTTCCAGAGGGACCGCCCTAGTTGGTAGGGAGCAGGACTCTGGAAGGGGGTGCAGAGGGTGGGAGAGCCCACCTCTGACCCCGGTGCAACCTGAGGGGTTAAACCCTAGGTTGGGAGACCAGTTCTCAGGGAGGGGTCCTGAGCTGGTTGGTGAGTTATGTTACGGGGTCGCCTCTCAGAGGAAGAGAGGGCGGAACCCTAGGAGAAGAGGTAGGGGGAGGAGAGCCTCACCCGTGACATTTGGTCAGTCTGAGGGTACGGACCCTAGGCTGGAGGGTCAGTGGCAGTTTAGAACTGCCCTGATGAGGGGTAGAGTGGAAAATGGTCACTATGTGCCAGGGGTTACTACCCCCCACTCTGTGGTTAGGCAAGGACCAGTGGCGCCTAGGTGGTCTAGGGCCTGGTCCTGGCCACGGACAGCTGAGGAGTACCAGGGGGGTAGCCCAGTTGGTCCGCCGAGTTTTTTCAGAGGAAACCCTGTGAGTTCAGAGTGGCGTAAAACCGGAGAGTGTCCCTGCCGTGGCGGGCCTGCGTCCGTGTTTTATCGCCCCAAGCAGGGAAGACCATCACGGTGGTGATTGGTCTACCCTGCGTTTTGGCTGGAAGGGGGTCGTGTTGGACTTGGCCCTTCTGGCAGGTTCACCCCCGAGACTTTTTTCTTAATATTGTGACTTGGTGTAATGGATTTTGGTTTCTGCGCACTTTACCGCTGTGTCTCAGGGTAAAGTGCGTGCGTGTTGTGAGGTTGGCCTGCCCTCCCATAGGAATGCATGGGGGAATGTATGTGTCCCGGTAGTTCCTGATGCGTGGGGTGTGCAGGCCCGTGTTTGGTATGTGCGGACTCGTGGGAGTGAATGCTGCGCGTTGATGTGTGCGGCGTGCATGTACCTGGTGTGGAAGTGCCACTCCTAGAAGTGGGCACTTCAGTGTGCAGTCTGAAATGTGTGGCTTGTCTGGCGATTGGCTGGTGAGGTCAGGTGACGGACTAGGGAATTCCCCAGAGTCAGGAGGAGTCACCCAGTGGTGAATGGGGAGTTAGCATGTTGATGGCTGGGGAGGAGTGTACCTGGGTCCTGAATAGGACAGGGCTTCCCCCACACAATGCTGGCGCCGGCCCCTGTGGTGCGTCTAATGACCCTAGCCCTGCCAGTGAATAGGGAGAGGGGCTGAGCAAAACAAAGTGCTCAGGAACCTGCTGGAACTGGTTCGCCCCTTCCCTGCACCTTAGACAAAGCCTTGTACTGTATAAAAAGGGGCTGTGTCCCCTTACATGTTGTTCTCTTCCAGGATCCACTTGAGGGGGGGCCTGCTGCTGCTGGGCGCCAGGAGAGACCGCCACTGGGGACTGCCTCCCTGCTGGAGGGCCCTGTGAGCTGGCTCTGGGCCCAGCCTTTGCCCCCTGCTCTCTGAAGGACCTTTTTTGTTGCTGAACACTGCTTGTAGCGCCTGGGAGCGCTTTCTGGACTTTATAGCGCTGGGCGCGCTGTTTTCCTGGACTTGGGAGCGCTGTGCCCGCTGTTTTTCTGGGCTTTGCTATCTTCATAGCGCTGGGAGCGCTGTGTTGCTTTATAGCGCTGTGAGCGCTTGGAATCTGATAGCGGGTGCCCACCCCGCGATTCTGCCGGTGTTTGCCAAGTTCGGCGGGTGCCCACCCCGCCGTTATACTCGTTGGCGAGGGAGCCTACCCCTCTCATTGCCGAGGAGATCACCGCCGCGGCCGGGCTTGCAGGAAGTCTGGCAGCGCTGACTGGGACGTGGGCGGGGCCTTAAGCCGGAAGGAGAGGCGGAGCTACGAGGAAGTCCGGGGCTCCCGTGAGCTGAGGGAGCCCCGCGCGGTTGCAGGGTGTTCGAGGGGCCGAAGATCCAGGCAGGAGCCCACCCCGCGCTGGACCTTGCAGAACGGTGCGGCCGGAGCTGGTGCGGAGGGGGCGCGAGGCACATTGTCGGTGCCTGCCCCTCCGCGGGACGAAGAATCCTCGGAGTCCTCCCTTCGGCCAGGACCAGGGAGAGAGAAGACGACGCGGGAGTCCCCGAGCAGCCCGGTGAGTGTTGAGAAGGGCTGGGGGACTCCGCGCATGTGCTGGGGGTGCGGGGGCAGTGATCGAGCCCCGTGAGGCTCCACAAGGTGGCCACAGCATTTCTCGAGCCCCGTGAGGCTCTGGGGGGCATTGCGTGTAAAGAGTCCCCCGTGTGGGACTCCAACGAACGGAGGCATTGTGTGTAAAGAGTCCCCCGTGAGGGACTCCAACGAAGAGCGCAGTGAACGCTCCGACCTCGGGGGCATGTTGGTTCAGAGCCGTGAAGGCTCCCGGGGCATTGTGGTTTGAGCCCAGTGAGGCTCCAACGTTGTGCAGAGCCACGAGGGCTATAGAGGGCATATCTTTAATGAACAGAGCCCAGAGAGGGTTCCAGAGGCACGCAGAGTGCCTGAAGTTCGTTTTCCAGCTGCCCAGCACTTAGTGGGCAGCTGCCACGTTTAGGTGGGGGACCATTCTTGTTTTAGTCTGCGCAGCTGGCGCAGCCTGACTCTGCTGAACGCAGGGCGTCCTAGCCCCTTCCAGGCCAGTTGGCCCAGGGACTGCCACAGGTGGTGGCATAGGAGTTTTGCGCAATTGTGTTCCTACTTGCACCTCTGAATGTGTGTTGATGCATCATGTGCCATTGCTTTTACACCTCTGAATGTTTTATGCATCATGTGTGTTCCTTCCATGCACCTCTGAATGTGTTTTGATGCGTCATGTGCCATTGCTCTACACCTCTGAATGTTTTAGGCATCATGTGTAACGTTCTATTACCCCTACAGGTATTGTGATACGTAGGTGGTTGTTGCTTTCTCCTAGTACAGGTGGTGCTAGTGAGGTTCTAGTTCCCTGCGTGACAGTCTCCTAAAGTAGTTAGGGTTACGTAGGTGGTACTTCCCCGATACCAGTAAGTACTGGTTGTGTGCTATACAGATTATTTTTGTGCTACAGTGATTTTATATATTTTGTGTGCTAAATATCTAAAAAGTGCTAATTCCTGACAGTGGTCCAGGTGGCCCTGTCTTGTACATAATCCCTTGTAAATTCTGCCCGTGCCTGTTGGCACATTGTAAAGTGTGTGTTTTTATCTAATGTGTTGTGTATAATACAAAGGTTATTTTTATAGAATACCTTGTGTGGAGTTTCCTTTGTGGTGGGCCTTGGGTGTTGTTGCTGGGTGCGCGCGCAAACGCTTTACACATCGCCTCAGAGATAAGCCTGACTGCTCGTGCCAAGCTACCAAGGGGGTGAGCAGGGGTTATCTTTGGCGTGTAACTTCCTTGCCCTGACTAGAGTGGTGGTTTCTGCCTGGCTTTGGCGCAAGCCCTAGCCAACCCGAAACCGCCAGGTCTAACATTGGTGATCAGCGGTGGGATTTGGACTTGCGTTTGCGCTGTACCGCAGCAGCGACTGGCTACACCACAAAACTCTGCATTAGATAATCACATTTTAGGGATTATTGTTTTGAAGTTCCTTTATTTCTTCTCCTGAAGGTATCATTGTGTAATTGTGTCCAGTACATTTGTCCCCCGCCCTGCGCCCAGAGTTGGTACCTGTGTCACGTGGTGGTCAGGTTGAGGGATCAGGGGTGGTAGAAACTGCCTTACCAGTCCGAGGGGAGGGTTGTGTGTGGATGGTGTGTGGGGCACTAGACAGTGAGTGTGAGTTCTCCAGGATAGAGAGCTCACTGAAACCTTTTGTGAATTGTGTACTCCTGTGTAGCTCCGACCCCCAGGTTCCTTGTGTTGAACTCTTCTCAGGAACGTCCGCCAAAATGGAGCCTGCTTTTAACTTCTGTAGTCTGTTTAGGTACAGTAGGTTGGAGCTGGTAAGGTTCTGTGAGGAGATGGACATAGAGGTGGGTGAGTCAGATACCCAGTCCAAACTGAGGGACAACCTGATCCTTTGGCAAAAGGAGGAGTGGGAGCGAGAGCGCAGCGAGGGAGATAGGGCCCGGGCCGCACGCCGAGAGGGTGGTGGGTCTGAGGGGAGCCCTGAGGAATCTGAGGAGGAGGAAGGTTACCTGACAGGGACGCCAGTAGAGAGTGAAGACCCCATAGATAGGGAGTCCCTTGCTGGGTCCAGTGTCCGGAGCAGCACCCCATCCCTGTCCCTGTCCCCAGAGGAGTGGGTAGATAGGAGGGAAGAGAGGGAGCATCAGCTGGCCATGGAGAAGCTCAGGTTAGAGCATGCCCGGGGGATGGCGCAGCTGACTATAGAAGAGAAAAAGCTGGAGACCGAGAGGGTCTTAGCGCAGGAGAGGATAGAGGAGGCTGAGAGGGCCTTCACCAGGGAGAAATCAGCGCTGGAGAGTAGATTATCCCCTGCGCGCAGTCTTAGTTTTCTGGGCTCCCCAGGGAGGGTTGAGTCCAGTGGTGGCAGCGAGATAGATTTCAGTATAGGAAGTCCCAGTTCCCCCAGTCTGGTACCTAGTTCCCGAGAGGGAGGAATGTAGGTTGAAATTCAGAAACAGTAGGAAGCTGTCTCACCAGACTTGGGACGAGTTTTTGGGTGAATGTGAGGAGGCACTGGACGATTGGGCGAGTCTTAACCCGAAACGCAGTTATTCCACCATGTATGGTCTGGTTGTCAAAGAGCAGATGCTCAGGAGTTGTTGTCCCGAGCTGCACCAACACCTGTTGGAGTATGGGTTTGCTAGTCCAGGGGACCTTGCAGAGGAAGCAGACCGTTGGGAAAGGGCCCAAGGTTCGCTAGAGTCATTAGGGTGTGACTCCAAAAGTAGTGGTTCAGGGATCTTCCAGCCCAGCGTGGTGGAAGAGGCTCCGTGTAGCCCAGCTAGGTCCCAGTATAGCGAGGAGGGTGTAGGGGCTTACGGCCTGGCTCAGTGGAGCGGGAGTAAGTGGGTGACTGAGGGTCCCCAGACGTACGAAACCCTGCCTCAGGACTTGGGTGGTTTCATGAGGGAACACCAAGTTGGGGACCTAGGCTGTCCTGTTAGCCCATTTGAGGAGGATCACCTAGTGAGTAGAGGACCGGGAGCGCCTGTAAACAGGGCTCCTGTGGTTCTAGTGTCTGGCAGTACCGCTCCAGTAGGGAGGGTACAGAAGTCCAGCGAGAGGAGTGGCATGGGGCTGTGTTCCCCGGTGGAGGAGCCAGTGGGTCAGAGACCAGCCGGGAGGGCTGAGTCTCCTAGAAGTGACCATGGCGACTACACGTCTGGCCTGGGGGATCTTCGCGCACTGTCAGGTGGACAGGGGACGGGAGATCTGCGCCAGGCAGACGGTCATGCAACATATGAGGCATATGTTCCTCTCGGGGGGATGGTGTGTAAATCCCCAGAAGTCCTGGAGTGCCAGGCAATTATTCCACCGAAGGTTTTAGACCGGAGGTTGGAAGGCCAGGTTCAGGAGCAGCCTGACCTGAAGGGTCTGACTACTGTAACCAGTGTCCTGACCGGTTCTTCTTCCAGAGGGACCGCCCCAGTTGGTAGGGAGCAGGACTCTGGAAGGGGGTGCAGAGGGTGGGAGAGCCCACCTCTGACCCCGGTGCAACCTGAGGGGTTAAACCCTAGGTTGGGAGACCAGTTCTCAGGGAGGGGTCCTGAGCTGGTTGGTGAGTTATGTTACGGGGTCGCCTCTCAGAGGAAGAGAGGGCGGAACCCTAGGAGAAGAGGTAGGGGGAGGAGAGCCTCACCCGTGACTTTTGGTCAGTCTGAGGGTACGGACCCTAGGCTGGAGGATCAGTGGCAGTTTAGAACTGCCCTGATGAGGGGTAGAGTGGAAAATGGTCACTATGTGCCAGGGGTTACTACCCCCCACTCTGTGGTTAGGCAAGGACCAGTGGCGCCTAGGTGGTCTAGGGCCTGGTCCTGGCCACGGACAGCTGAGGAGTACCAGGGGGGTAGCCCAGTTGGTCCGCCGAGTTTTTTCAGAGGAAACCCTGTGAGTTCAGAGTGGCGTAAAACCGGAGAGTGTCCCTGCCGTGGCGGGCCTGCGTCCGTGTTTTATCGCCCCAAGCAGGGAAGACCATCACGGTGGTGATTGGTCTACCCTGCGTTTTGGCTGGAAGGGGGTCGTGTTGGACTTGGCCCTTCTGGCAGGTTCACCCCCGAGACGTTTTTCTTAATATTGTGACTTGGTGTAATGGATTTTGGTTTCTGCGCACTTTACCGCTGTGTCTCAGGGTAAAGTGCGTGCGTGTTGTGAGGTTAGCCTGCCCTCCCATAGGAATGCATGGGGGAATGTATGTGTCCCGGTAGTTCCTGATGCGTGGGGTGTGCAGGCCCGTGTTTGGTATGTGCGGACTCGTGGGAGTGAATGCTGCGCGTTGATGTGTGCGGCGTGCATGTACCTGGTGTGGAAGTGCCACTCCTAGAAGTGGGCACTTCAGTGTGCAGTCTGAAATGTGTGGCTTGTCTGGCGATTGGCTGGTGAGGTCAGGTGACGGACTAGGGAATTCCCCAGAGTCAGGAGGAGTCACCCAGTGGTGAATGGGGAGTTAGCATGTTGATGGCTGGGGAGGAGTGTACCTGGGTCCTGAATAGGACAGGGCTTCCCCCACACAATGCTGGCGCCGGCCCCTGTGGTGCGTCTAATGACCCTAGCCCTGCCAGTGAATAGGGAGAGGGGCTGAGCAAAACAAAGTGCTCAGGAACCTGCTGGAACTGGTTCGCCCCTTCCCTGCACCTTAGACAAAGCCTTGTACTGTATAAAAAGGGGCTGTGTACCCTTACATGTTGTTCTCTTCCAGGATCCACTTGAGGGGGGGCCTGCTGCTGCTGGGCGCCAGGAGAGACCGCCACTGGGGACTGCCTCCCTGCTGGAGGGCCCTGTGAGCTGGCTCTGGGCCCAGCCTTTGCCCCCTGCTCTCTGAGGGACCTTTTTTTGTTGCTGAACACTGCTTGTAGCGCCTGGGAGCGCTTTCTGGACTTTATAGCGCTGGGCGCGCTGTTTTCCTGGACTTGGGAGTGCTGTGCGCGCTGTTTTTCTGGGCTTTGCTATCTTCATAGCGCTGGGAGCGCTGTGTTGCTTTATAGCGCTGTGAGCGCTTGGAATCTGATAGCGGGTGCCCACCCCGCGATTCTGCCGGTGTTTGCCAAGTTCGGCGGGTGCCCACCCCGCCGTTATACTCGTTGGCGAGGGAGCCTACCCCTCTCATTGCCGAGGAGATCACCGCTGCGGCCGGGCTTGCAGGAAGTCAGGCAGCGCTGACTGGGATGTGGGCGGGGCCTTAAGCCGGAAGGAGAGGCGGAGCTACGAGGAAGTCCGGGGCTCCCGTGAGCTGAGGGAGCCCCACGCGGTTGCAGGGTGTCCGAGGGGCCGAAGATCCAGGCAGGAGCCCACCCCGCGCTGGACCTTGCAGAACGGTGCGGCCGGAGCTGGTGCGGAGGGGGCGCGAGGCACATTGTCGGTGCCTGCCCCTCCGCGGGACGAAGAATCCTCGGAGTCCTCCCTTCGGCCAGGACCAGGGAGAGAGAAGATGACGCGGGAGTCCCCGAGCAGCCCGGTGAGTGTTGAGAAGGGCTGGGGGACTCCGCGCATGTGCTGGGGGTGCGGGGGCAGTGATCGAGCCCCGTGAGGCTCCACAAGGTGGCCACAGCATTTCTCGAGCCCCGTGAGGCTCTAGGGGGGCATTGCGTGTAAAGAGTCCCCCGTGTGGGACTCCAACGAACGGAGGCATTGTGTGTAAAGAGTCCCCCGTGAGGGACTCCAACGAAGAGCGCAGTGAACGCTCCGACCTCGGGGGCATGTTGGTTCAGAGCCGTGAAGGCTCCCGGGGCATTGTGGTTTGAGCCCAGTGAGGCTCCAACGTTGTGCAGAGCCACGAGGGCTCTAGAGGGCATATCTTTAATGAACAGAGCCCAGAGAGGGTTCCAGAGGCACGCAGAGTGCCTGAAGTTCGTTTTCCAGCTGCCCAGCACTTAGTGGGCAGCTGCCACGTTTAGGTGGGGGACCATTCTTGTTTTAGTCTGCGCAGCTGGCGCAGCCTGACTTTGCTGAACGCAGGGCGTCCTAGCCCCTTCCAGGCCAGTTGGCCCAGGGACTGCCACAGGTGGTGGCATAGGAGTTTTGCGCAATTGTGTTCCTACTTGCACCTCTGAATGTGTGTTGATGCATCATGTGCCATTGCTTTTACACCTCTGAATGTTTTATGCATCATGTGTGTTCCTTCCATGCACCTCTGAATGTGTTTTGATGCGTCATGTGCCATTGCTCTACACCTCTGAATGTTTTAGGCATCATGTGTAACGTTCTATTACCCCTACAGGTATTGTGATACGTAGGTGGTTGTTGCTTTCTCCTAGTACAGGTGGTGCTAGTGAGGTTCTAGTTCCCTGCGTGACAGTCTCCTAAAGTAGTTAGGGTTATGTAGGTGGTACTTCCCCGATACCAGTAAGTACTGGTTGTGTGCTATACAGATTATTTTTGTGCTACAGTGATTTTATATATTTTGTGTGCTAAATATCTAAAAAGTGCTAATTCCTGACAGTGGTCCAGGTGGCCCTGTCTTGTACATAATCCCTTGTAAATTCTGCCCGTGCCTGTTGGCACATTGTAAAGTGTGTGTTTTTATCTAATGTGTTGTGTATAATACAAAGGTTATTTTTATAGAATACCTTGTGAGGAGTTTCCTTTGTGGTGGGCCTTGGGTGTTGTTGCTGGGTGCGCGCGCAAACGCTTTACACATCGCCTCAGAGATAAGCCTGACTGCTCGTGCCAACCTACCAAGGGGGTGAGCAGGGGATATCTTTGGCGTGTAACTTCCTTGCCCTGACTAGAGTGGTGGTTTCTGCCTGGCTTTGGCGCAAGCCCTAGCCAACCCGAAACCGCCAGGTCTAACACCCTGTGAGTTCAGAGTGGCGTAAAACCGGAGAGTGTCCCTGCCGTGGCGGGCCTGCGTCCGTGTTTTATCGCCCCAAGCAGGGAAGACCATCACGGTGGTGATTGGTCTACCCTGCGTTTTGGCTGGAAGGGGGTCGTGTTGGACTTGGCCCTTCTGGCAGGTTCACCCCCGAGACTTTTTGCTTAATATTGTGACTTGGTTTAGTGATTTTATTGACTTCGGCGCACTTTACCGCTGTGTCTCAGGGTAAAGTGCGTGTGTGTGTTGAGGTTGGCCTGCCCTCCCATAGGAATGCATGGGGTGATGTATGTGTCCCGGTAGTTCCTGATGCGTGGGGTGTGCAGGCCCGTGTTTGGTATGTGCGGACTCGTGTGAGTGAATGCTGCGCATTGATGTGTGCGGCGTGCATGTACCTGGTATGGAAGTGCCACTTCTAGAAGTGGGCACTTCAGTGTGCAGTCTGAAATGTGTGGCTTGTCTGGCGATTGGCTGGTGAGGTCAGGTGACGGACTAGGGAATTCCCCAGAGTCAGGAGGAGTCACCCAGTGGTGAATGGGGAGTTAGCATGTTGATGGCTGGGGAGGAGTGTACCTGGGTCCTGAATAGGACAGGACTTCCCCCACACAATGCTGGCGCCGGCCCCTGTGGTGCGTCTAATGACCCTAGCCCTGCCAGTGAATAGGGAGAGGGGCTGAGCAAAACAAAGTGCTCAGGAACCTGCTGGAACTGGTTCGCCCCTTCCCTGCACCTTAGACAAAGCCTTGTACTGTATAAAAAGGGGCTGTGTCCCCTTACATGTGTTCTCTTCCAGGATCCACTTGAGGGGGGGCCTGCTGCTGCTGGGCGCCAGGAGAGACCGCCACTGGGGACTGCCTCCCTGCTGGAGGGCCCTGTGAGCTGGCTCTGGGCCCAGCCTTTGCCCCCTGCTCTCTGAAGGACCTTTTTTGTTGCTGAACACTGCTTGTAGCGCCTGGGAGCGCTTTCTGGACTTTATAGCGCTGGGCGCGCTGTTTTCCTGGACTTGGGAGCGCTGTGCGCGCTGTTTTTCTGGGCTTTGCTATCTTCATAGCGCTGGGAGCGCTGTGTTGCTTTATAGCGCTGTGAGCGCTTGGAATCTGATAGCGGGTGCCCACCCCGCGATTCTGCCGGTGTTTGCCAAGTTCGGCGGGTGCCCACCCCGCCGTTATACTCGTTGGCGAGGGAGCCTACCCCTCTCATTGCCGAGGAGATCACCGCCGCGGCCGGGCTTGCAGGAAGTCAGGCAGCGCTGACTGGGACGTGGGCGGGGCCTTAAGCCGGAAGGAGAGGCGGAGCTACGAGGAAGTCCGGGGCTCCCGTGAGCTGAGGGAGCCCCGCGCGGTTGCAGGGTGTCCGAGGGGCCAAAGATCCAGGCAGGAGCCCACCCCGCGCTGGACCTTGCAGAACGGTGCGGCCGGAGCTGGTGCGGAGGGGGCGCGAGGCACATTGTCGGTGCCTGCCCCTCCGCGGGACGAAGAATCCTCGGAGTCCTCCCTTCGGCCAGGACCAGGGAAAGAGAAGACGACGCGGGAGTCCCCGAGCAGCCCGGTGAGTGTTGAGAAGGGCTGGGGGACTCCGCGCATGTGCTGGGGGTGCGGGGGCAGTGATCGAGCCCCGTGAGGCTCCACAAGGTGGCCACAGCATTTCTCGAGCCCCGTGAGGCTCTGGGGGGGCATTGGCGTAAATGGGACATCCTCTTACCATGCCTGCTGTTTGCTTACCGTGAGGTGCCACAAAAGTCTCTAGGGTTCAGTCCCTTTGAGCTTTTGTATGGACACCCGGTAAGAGGACCTTTGAGTCTGGTCAAAGAAGGCTGGGAGCAATCTCCCAGGAAACCTACCCAGGATGTATACAGTTACATGCTGGCCTTTAGGAACCAGACTCGGCGCTTCAGAGATCTTGCTCAGGCAAATCTGGAGGCCAGCCAGGAAGAGATGAAGCGGTGGTACAATCAGAATGCCAGAATGCCACTCTGACTGAGCTTCAACCTGGTCAGAAAGTTTGGGTCATGGCCCCTGTAGAACCTTGTGCGCTCAAGGACAGGTGGACTGGACCATTTGAGGTTCTGGAGAAAAAGAGTGATGTCACCTTCTTGGTGGACTTGAAGTCTCCCAGGAACCCCTTAAGGGTCCTGCATGTCAACGGGTTAAAGCCCCTCTTAGAAAGGTCCGAAGTGGGCATGCTCCTAGCCACAGATGCTGGAATGGAGGAGGAGAGTGAGCCTCTTCCTGACCTCCTGTGTGCAAAAGAGCAAGATGGGTCAGTGGATGGTGTTGTCCTCTCTGACACAGTGACCCCTGAGCAGCAGCAAGATTGTCGCCACCTGATCTGTTCTCCTTAATCCCTGGTGTCACTCAGTGGTGTGTCCACGATGTGGACACCGGGGACAGCACTCCTGTGAGGCACAAGGCCTACAGGGTGACTGACAAGGTCAGAGCATATATCAAGGAGGAGGTCTCCAAGATGTTTGCCTTAGGGGTGGTTGAGTCCTCTAGCAGTCCTTGGGCCAGCCCAGTGGTCTTGGTCCCAAAGGCTGCAGCGCCTGGTGCTTCACCAGAACTTCGGTTCTGTGTGGATTACCGAGGACTCAATTCAGTCACCAAGACTGACGCGCACCCCATCCCCAGAGCTGATGAGCTCATAGATCGGTTGGGGGCTGCCCGGTACCTCAGCACATTTGATCTAACGTCTGGGTACTGGCAGATCGCCTTAACTGATAGGGCAAAGGAGAGGTCAGCCTTCTCCACCCCAGATGGGAACTACCAGTTCCGTGTGATGCCCTTTGGGATGATGAATGCCCCTGCCACCTTTCAGAGGTTGGTCAATCAGGTGTTGGCTGGGCTGGAGGATTTCAGTGCCGCCTACCTGGATGACATTGCAGTGTTTCGTTCCTCATGGGAGGACCACTTGCACCACCTCTAGGAAGTGTTGATGGTGCTGCGCAGAGCAAACCTCACAATCAAGGCCAGTAAGTGCCAGATTGGGCAGGGTTCTGTGGTGTACTTGGGGCACCAAGTAGGGAGCGGCAAGGTGGCCCCCCTACAACCCAATATAGATACCATCCTGGCTTGGGAACCGCCCAAAACCCAGACTCAGGTGAGAGCCTTCTTGGGTCTCACGGGTTACTACAGGAGGTTTGTCAAGGGGTATGGCAACATTGTGCACCCCTTGACCTCGCTGACTTCCAGGAAGCAGCCGAGACTTGTGATCTGGACTGATGCCTGTCAGAAAGCCTTTGACACCCTGAAAACTGCAATGTGTACAGCACCGGTCCTCCAGGCGCCCAACTTTTCAAAAGAGTTCATTGTCCAGACAGACGCTTCAGAGCATGGTGTGGGGGCTGTTCTAGCACAGATGAATGAGGAGGGCCGAGA
The DNA here is from genome assembly GCF_964204655.1 of Triturus cristatus. Lineage (NCBI taxonomy): Eukaryota > Metazoa > Chordata > Amphibia > Caudata > Salamandridae > Triturus > Triturus cristatus. The sequence continues at coordinate 216,795,698 of NC_140590.1, forward strand.
CTTACCTGTAGCCTTCATCAGCCGGAGGTTACTTCCCAGGGAACAGAGGTGGAGTGCGATAGAGCGTGAGACATTTGCTGTGGTCTGGGCGCTGAAGAAGCTAAGACCCTACCTGTTTGGGACTCACTTCCGGGTTCAGACAGACCACAGGCCCCTCAGATGGTTAAAGCAGATGAGGGGTGAAAACCCAAAGCTGTTGAGGTGGTCCATTTCCCTACAGGGGATGGACTTTACGGTGGAACACCGCCCTGGTACAGATCACGCCAATGCTGATGGTCTGTCCAGATTTTTCCGCCTTAGTGATGAGGACTCCCTGGGTGAAGGGTAGTTCTCCCCACATTTCAGCTGGAGGGGACAGGTGTTAGACCTGGCATCATTGGCATGAGTCTCTCCTCCGATTTTTTCTGTTTGCCTCCTCTGTTTATGATGTTTTTGCTGGAATATTGCTTTGGGCACTGTGCCACTGCTGATCAGTGCCACAGTGCAAGTGCTCCCTATGTTAAATTGTTACATTGATTGGTGTTACCATGATTGGCTTGGTTGACTTACTGTTCAGACCCTAGTCTAGTGCACTGCGTGTGCCAAGGGCATGTAAGTTAACTGCTGCTGGTGGGCTTGCAGCACTGGTTGTGCCACCCACAGAAGCAGCTTGTAAAATGTCTCCCAGGCCTGCCATCGCAGAGCCTGTGTGCAGTCCCTGACTGCCATGTCGAGTTGGCAAGGAAACCTACTTGCCAGTCTCTCAAACCTTCACTTTGCCACATTTCAGACACCTCTATGGTAGGCCATAGGGCTGGGTGCATTGTTGGTAAAAGGTAGGCCATGCCCTGATGTGTGGGGCATGACCTAATAGTGAATTACAGCCATTTTCGTTTTTCACTATTGAAGGGCTACCTGCCTCCCATAGGCCAGAATGAGCAGACGGATTATTAACTCCATTATAATCTATCTGACTCAGGGAGCATGGTAGCAGGTCGAGTTTAGTATCCCTGAACTCAGAATTTAATAACACACCCTTTAGGATGGATGGTTTTAAAATTCTGTGTTTGAAAATAGCCCTTTTAGAAAGTGGATATTTTCTTGTCCAACTATCCACCGGTCTCTGCTGGTTTGGTGTGTGTGTCAGGGGCTGGGTGGCTCCAGAGGTCTGAATGAGTCAGTGTGGGGTGAATGAGGCATTTACACTTAGAGTGAGGGAAGAGTAGTCCCTGATAGCCTGCCCTGCCTGACACAATGCTGGCTCCACCTCCTGCCGGGCGACTAATAGCCGTGCTCCTGCCAGTGACAATACTGGCTCCGCCTCCTGCTGGGCGGCTGAGGACCCTGCCCTGCTCAGTGAATAGGCCAGGTGCCTCTGCCTGGCAACACCCACAACAAACCTGGGATGGGGGGAATTTCCCTGCTTGGACAAAGGGAACAAAGCAGAAAAGGGGTATAAAAGAAGGACCCCTGAACCAAGAACTCAGATCACTTCTGACAAGGAAACCTCTACCAAGGACAAGAAGCCTGCTGATCTAAGGACTTGCCTCCCCCTTCTGCCAGTGTGCTGTTTGCTGGGGGGAACCTGAAGCTGCTTCTTTATTTTTGCCAAGGAACAAGGAGAGAGGAACTTGGTGTGTACTCTCAAAAGCTAGCTAGAAAATCTCCAAGGGCTGGAAGAGTGCCAGCCTCCTGTTGAAGTCACAGGGCCAAAGGACTTCACCCTCTACTGAATTACTGGTTGCTGGAAAGTGTTGTTTCCAGTACACAAGGGAAAATCTGCAGTCTCGACGTCGCCAACGCCGCCGAATCCAGCTCGACATCGTGAGTAACGGCTCCAGTGTTCCGAGTCTTCGACGCCAGCCGCCGGGCCCGATCGACGCCAGTAGCGATACCAGGAGTAGTGAGTTCGGCTCCAGCTCCAAGTGACCCCGTCTTGACACCGGTATCGACGCCAGTGAGTAGTGAGTTCGGCTCCAGCTCCAAGCGACCCCGTCTCGACGATGCTGCTGATCGCATCGACTCGACGCCCTTCTCGACGCCGTGAGCGCTGCTCCGGCCCGACACCTCTCGACGCCGCTGCGGATCGACCCGACTCCGAGGCACGATCGACGCCGTCCTCGACGCCAACATCTCGACGCCGTGGATCATCGTTTTCTTCATTTCCAAAGGTACTGTGTTTGTGCGGTCTGTTGCAACTCCAGGCTTGACGTAGCGCTCCTCGCGGTTTGACGTCGACCCTTGGGAATATCGTAAACTCGACGTCGTGTGACTCCTGTGGGGGTCACATTGTTGCCAAGAACTGTGTTTTCAGAAGAATACTTCCTTTTTGTTGCTAAAGACTTATTTCCTAAGAAGAAACTTTACCTGAGCTATCATTTTTCCTTCCAAAGAGTATTTATTAAGATTGTGGTATATTTTTGTCGTTATTTGGTCTTGTGCTAAGCCTTATATAAAGATACTTATTTTTATAATAACCCCTGTGTTGTGTCCATTTGTAGTGTATTCACTTTATTACTGTATGTGGTCATAAAGGCTACACTGCCTCTGAGATAGGCCTGACTGCTCTGCCAAGCTACCAAAGGGGTGAGCAGGGGTTATCTGAGTGTGTAATCCCCTTGCCCTGACTAGAGTTGGTGGGTCCCTATTTGTCAGAAGTGTATACCTCTGCCAACTAACGACCGCCGGTCCTTACAGTACCATATACTAGGGGCTCATAAGGTACCACAGCATCCAATCACTAGTGCATCTAATATGCACACCAAGTCATTTAGAGAGAACAGAGATAGTGGGGCCCTGATTAGCAGGGACCCAGCCAGACTATAGCCCTATAGCCAGAAACCAGTGCATACATCAGAAAAAAAGTGGGGGCAACATGAGTGCAGATCCTACTCTCCTACATCTGCTGACCTGGTTCTCTGTATCTAAAGCAGCTCTGCTGATCTGGTTCTCTGGCTCTAAAGCAGCTCTGCTGACCTGGTTCTCTGGCTCTAAAGCAGCACTGCTGACCTGCTTCTCTGGCTCTAGAGCAGCTGTGCCGACCTGGTTCTTAGGCTCTAGAGCAACTCTGCTGACCTGGTCCTCTCCCTCTAAAGCAGCACTGCTGACCTGCTTTCTCTGGCTCTACAGCAAGTCTGCTGACCTGGTTCTCTGGCTCTAAAGCAGCTCTGCTGACCTGGTTCTTTGGCTCTAAAACAGCTCTACTGACCTGGTTCTCTAGCTCTACAGCAGCTCCGCTGACCTGGTCCTCTGGCTCTAAAGCAGCTCTGCTGACCTGGTTCTCTCCCTCTAAAGCAGCTCTGCTGAAGTTGAAGTTGAAGTTAAAAACATTTATAGAGCGCACTGTGACCAAGCGGTTTCCTGGCGCTAGTAGGTTACGTGGAGCAGAGGGGAAGGCGAGGGGGGTTAGTGCGAGGAAAACGCATGGGCGAACAAGTGAGTCTTGAGTGCCCTCCTGAAATGTGAGTAGGTGGCAATAGACCTTATGTAGAAAGGAAGATCGTTCCAGAAACGGGGGGCGAGAACAGAAAACCTAGTTCTGCCTGTTCTAGATTTGCGGAAACGGGGGACGGTGAGAAGAGCCTGGCTGGATGAGCGGAGAGTGCGACTGGGTGTATAGTGGGTGACCATCGAGTTGATAAAGAAAGGGGCAGTGCGAGCGCGAGCCATGAAAACTATGCATCCCATTTTAAAGAGGGTGCGATGCAGGATAGGAAGCCAATGAAGGGATTTGAGAAGGGAGAAAGAGAGATGAAATTTGGGGAGTTGGTGGATAAGGCGAGCCGCCTGATTCTGAATGGCCTGAAGGCGCCGCAGCTCACAGGCGGGGATTCCCACATAGAGGCAGTTGCCATAGTCCAAGCGAGAAAGAACCATGGCTAAAATAATGATTTTAAGGGCATCAGAGGAAAAGAAACGAGAGATCTTACGGATAATCCGGAGGGATAGAAAACAAGAAGAGACAACGGAGCTGATCTGAGGGCGCATGGAAAGGTCCTGGCTGATTTTGATGCCAAGGGTTCTGACTGAAACAGAAGGGGCCGGGGAGGGACCAAAGCTGGAAGGCCAAAAGGCGGAAGACCAAGGGCTGGCGGTCCCACCAGTCAAGATCAGTTCCGTTTTATCCGGGTTGAGGTTAAGGTGATTTAAACTCATCCAGTCAGAAATGAAGACAAGAGTGGTTTGAAATTTGGGGAGGGACTTAGTGGAGGAAGAGAGATCAAATATTAACTGAAGGTCATCCGCGTAGTTATACACAGAGACCTCCATGTTGAGCAAAGAGACAATGAGAGGGTAAATGTAGAGGTTGAAAAGGAGAGGGGAAAGAGAAGAACCCTGGTGAACACCACAAGTCACCGTGCGTGGCGGGGCAGAGAAACCAGAGAGCTGAACAGCCTGCGACCGGCCTTGGAGGAAAGACGGAAGCCAAGAGAAGGCGGTGCCCTGGATGCCTGCCACCCTGACACGATCGAGAAGGATGGAATGGTCGACCGTGTCAAAGGCGGCAGATAAATCAAGAAGCACCAAGGCTTGGGGGCGGTTGGAGTCCGCCTTATTCTTGAGTTCGTCCAAGACAGAGAGGACCACGGATTCGGTCGAGTGAACCGGGTGGAAGCCGGCTTGGTGGGAAGCCAAGAGATGGTTGTCCTTGATATAAGTTGAAAGGCAAGAGGTAATGTGGCTCTCAAGGATTTTGCCTAAGTACGGAAGCAGGGAGATGGGCCTAAAATTAGAGGGGAGGGTGGGGTCAGATCCGGGTTTTTTTAGGATAGGGATGACCGTGGCTGATTTGAATAGAGAAGGCACTTTTCCCTGAGAAATAGATGAACTCAAAAGAAACAGAGGGGGGTCAGGGCAACCAGCAAGTAGCTCTCTTAAGATACGAGCCGGTCCACAGTCGGCGGGAGAGCCTGATTTGACCTTCATGAGCAGACTCAAAAAAGATTCTTTCGAGATAGAAGGGAAATGGGTAAGAGAAGAGGACAAAGGGGGGGAAGAAAAGGGAGGGAGTTGGGAAGATGGAGAGGAGATGTTCAATTTGATATTAGTGATTTTATCAAAAAAGTAGTCGTTGAGAGAGAGACAGAAGGTATGTGAGGGAATGAGATTGGGATTGACTCTATCAGATGCGGCCAGGTTGTGAACGATAGAGAAAATCTCCTTGGGTTTATTGGCCGCTCGTAAAATTTTGCCAGAAAAGTAGTCTGATTTGGCTGAGAGGATAGCTCTCTTGTAGTTGGTTAAGCGGGGCCGGTATTGATCCCTCAGGGCGGGACAGTAGTTGCGTCTCCACTGGCGCTCTGACTGACAAAGAGCCAGTTTGAGGGTTTTAGGTTCGCTGGAGAACCATTTATTGGCTTCATGGAGGTGACAGGTTTTGACCGTCTTGAGCGGGGCAATCCGATCACAAGAGGTGGAGAGCCAGGTGTTGATGGCATCGACTTGAAGATCAAGGGGATGCTGACCTGGTTCTTAGGCTCTAGAGTAGCTCTGCTGACCTGGTTCTCTGTATCTAAAGCAGCTCTGCTGACCTGGTTCACTGGCTCTAAAGCACCTCTGCTGACCTGGTTCTCTGGCTCTAAAGCAGCACTGCTGACCTGGTACTCTGGCTCTAGAGCAGCTCTGCTGACCTGGTTCTCTCCCTCTAAAGCAGCTCTAGTGACCTGGTTTTTCTGACTCAACAGCAGCTCTGCTGACCTGGTTCTCTGTCTCTAGAGCAGCTCTGTTGACCTGGTTCTCTGGCTCTAAAGCACCTCTGCTAACCTGGTTCTCTGGCTCTAAAGCAGCACTGCTGACCTGGTTCTCTGGCTCTAGAGCAGCTGTGCTGACCTGGTTCTTAGGCTCGGGAGCAGCTCTACTGACCTGCTTCTTAGGCTCTAGAGCAGCTCTGCTGACCTAGTTCTCTGGCTCTAGAGCAGCTCCGCTGACCTGGTCCTCTCCCTCTAAAACAGCACTGCTGACCTGGTTTATCTGGCTCTACAGCAAGTCTGCTGACCTGGTTCTCTGGCTCTAAAGCAGCTCTGCTGACCTGGTTCTTTGGCTGTAAAACAGCTCTGCTGACCTGGTTCTCTAGCTCTACAGCAGCTCTGCTGACCTGGTCCTCTGGCTCTAAAGCAGCTCTGCAGACCTGGTTCTCTCCCTCTAAAGCAGCTCTGCTGACCTAGTTCTTAAGCTCTAGAGTAGCTCTGCTGACCTGGTTCTCTGTATCTAAAGCAGCTCTGCTGACCTGGTTCTCTGGCTCTAAAGCACTTCTGCTGACCTGGTTCTCTGGCTCTAAAGCAGCACTGCTGACCTGGTTCTCTGGCTCTAGTGCAGCTGTGCTGACCTGGTTCTTAGGCTGTAGAGCAGCTCTTCTGACATGCTTCTTAGGCTCTAGAGCAGCTCTGCTGACCTGGTTCTCTGGCTCTAGATAAGTCCTGCTGACCTGGTTCTTAGGCTCTAGAGCAGATCTGCTGACCTGGTTCTCTGTATCTAAAGCAGCTCTGCTGACCTGGTTATCTGGCTCTGAAGCAGCTCTGCTGACCTAGTTCTCTGGCTCTAAAGCAGCACTGCTGACCTGGTTCTCTGGCTCTAGAGCAGCTCTGCTGACCTGGTTCTTAGGCTCTAGAGCATCTCTCCTGACCTAGTTCTCTCCCTCTATAGCAGCTCTGCTGACCTGGTTCTCTGGCTCTAAAGCAGCTCTGCTGACCTGGTTATCTGCCTCTAGAGCAGCTCTGATGACCTGGTTATCTGCCTCTAGAGCAGCTGTGCTGACATGATTCTTACGCTCTAGAGCAGCTCTGTTGACCTGGTTCTCTGGCTCTAAAGCATCTCTGCTGACCTGTTTCTCTGGCTCTACAGCAGCTCTGCCGTCCTGGTTCTCTGGCTCTATGGCACCTCTGCTGACCTAGTTCTTAGGCTCTAGAGCAGCTCTGCTGACCTGGTTCTGAGGCTCTAGAGCAGCTCTGCTGACCTGGTTCTCTGGCTCTTAAACAGCTATACTGACCTGGTTCTATGGCTCTAAAGCAGCTCTGGTGACCTGGTTACCTGGCTCTACAGCAGCTCTGCTATCCTGGTTCTCTGCTTCTAGAGCAGCTCTGTGGACCTGCTTCTTAGGCTCTAGAGCAGATCTGCTGACCTGGTTCTCTGTATCTAAAGCAGCTCTGCTGACCTGGTTCTCTGTCTCTAGAGCAGCTCTGCTGACCTGGTCCTCTGGCCCTAGAGAAGCCCTGCTGACCAGGCCCACTGGCTCTAAAGCAGCTCTACTGACCTGGCTCTCACCCAATAAAGCAGCTCTGCTGACATGGTTTCTATGACACTACAGCAGCTCTGCTAACCTGGTTCTCTGCATATGGAGCAGCTCTGCTGACTTGGTTCTTCGGCACCAGAGCAGCTCTGCTGACCTGGTTCTCTGGCTCTAAAGCAGCTCTGCTGACCTTGTTCTCTGGCTCTAAAGCTGCTCTGCTGACTTGGTTCTCTGGCTCTTGAGCAGCTGTGCTGATCTGGTTTGTCGGCTCTAGAGCAGGTCAGCTGACCTGCTTCTTTCCCTCTAAAGCAGCTCTGTTGACCTGGTTCTCTGGCTCTAGAGCAGCTCTGCTGACCTTGTCCTGAGGCTCTAGAGTAGCTCTGCTGACCTGTTTCTCTGGCTCTAAAGCAGCTCTGCTGACCTGGTTATCTCCCTCTAAAGCAGATCTGCTGACCTGGTTTCTCTGGCTCTAGAGCAGCTCTGCTGGCCTTGTTCTTAGGCTTTAGAGCGGCTCTGCTGACCTGGTTCTTAGGCTCTAGAGCAGCTCTGCTGACCTGGTTCTCTGCCTCTAGAGCAGCTCTGCTGGCCTGATTCTTAGGCTCTAGAGCAGCTGAGCTGACGTGGTTCTCTGGCTCTACAGCAGCTCTTCTGTCCTGGTTCTTAGGCTCTAGAGCAGCTCTGCTGACCTTGTTCTCCGGCTCTAAAGCAGCTCTGCTGACCTGGTTCTCTGGCTCTAGACTAGCTGTGCTGACCTGGTTCTTAGGCTCTAGAGCAGATCTGCTGACCTGCTTCTCTCTCTCTAAAGCAGCTCTGCTGACCTCGTTTCTCTGGCTCTACTGCAGGGCTGCTGACCTGGTTCTCTGGCTCTAGAGCAGCTGTGCTGACCTGGTTCTTAGGCTCTAGAGCAGCTCTGCCGACCGGGTTCTGAGGCTCTAGAGCAGCTCAACTGACCTGGTTCTCTGGCTCTAGAGCAGCTCTGCTGACCGGATCCTCTGGCTCTAAAGAAGCTCAACTGACCTGGTTCTCTCCCTCTAAAGTAGATCTGCTGACCTGGTTCTCTGACTCTACAGCAGCTCTGCTGACCTGGTTCTCTGCCTCTAGAGCAGCTCTGCTGCCCTGGTTCTTAGGCTCTAGAACGGCTCAGCTGACCTGGTTCTCTGGCTCTAAAGCAACTCTGCTGTCCTGGTTTTTTGCTTCTAGAGCAGGTCTGCTGACCTGCTTCTTAGGCTCTAGAGCAGCTCTGCTGACCTGTTTCTCTGGCTCTAGATTAGCTGGGCTGACCTGGTTCTTAGGCTCTAGAGCAGCTCTGCTGACCTGGTTCTCTCCCTCTAAAGCAGCTCTGCTGACCTCGTTTCTCTGGCTCTACAGCAGGTCTGCTGACCTGGTTCTCTGGCTCTAGAGCAGCTGTGCTGACCTGGTTATTAGGCTCTTGAGCAGCTCTGCTGACCGGGTTCTGAGGCTCTAGAGCAGCTCTACTGACCTGGTTCTCTGGCTCTAGAGCAGCTCAACTGACCTGGTTCTCTTGCTCTAAAGCAGCTCTGCTGACCTGATTCTCTGGCACTAGAGCAGCTCTGCTGACCAGGTTCTTAGGCTCGAGAGCATCTCTGCTGACCTGGTTTTCTGGCTCTAAAGCATCTCTGCTGACCTGTTTCTCTGGCTCTACAGCAGCTCTGCCGTCCTGGTTCTCTGGCTCTATGGCACCTCTGCTGACCTAGTTCTTAGGCTCTAGAGCAGCTCTGCTGACCTGGTTCTGAGGCTCTAGAGCAGCTCTGCTGACCTGGTTCTCTGGCTCTTAAACAGCTCTACTGACCTGGTTCTATGGCTCTAAAGCAGCTCTGGTGACCTGGTTACCTGGCTCTACAGCAGCTCTGCTATCCTGGTTCTCTGCTTCTAGAGCAGCTCTGTGGACCTGCTTCTTAGGCTCTAGAGCAGATCTGCTGACCTGGTTCTCTGTATCTAAAGCAGCTCTGCTGACCTGGTTCTCTGTCTCTAGAGCAGCTCTGCTGACCTGGTCCTCTGGCCCTAGAGAAGCCCTGCTGACCAGGCCCACTGGCTCTAAAGCAGCTCTACTGACCTGGCTCTCACCCAATAAAGCAGCTCTGCTGACATGGTTTCTATGACACTACAGCAGCTCTGCTAACCTGGTTCTCTGCATATAGAGCAGCTCTGCTGACTTGGTTCTTCGGCACCAGAGCAGCTCTGCTGACCTGGTTCTCTGGCTCTAAAGCAGCTCTGCTGACCTTGTTCTCTGGCTCTAAAGCTGCTCTGCTGACTTGGTTCTCTGGCTCTTGAGCAGCTGTGCTGATCTGGTTTGTCGGCTCTAGAGCAGGTCAGCTGACCTGCTTCTTTCCCTCTAAAGCAGCTCTGTTGACCTGGTTTCTCTGGTCTGGCTCTACAGCAGCTCTGCTGACCTGGTTCTCTGGCTCTAGAGCAGCTCTGCTGACCTTGTCCTGAGGCTCTAGAGTAGCTCTGCTGACCTGTTTCTCTGGCTCTAAAGCAGCTCTGCTGACCTGGTTATCTCCCTCTAAAGCAGATCTGCTGACCTGGTTTCTCTGGCTCTAGAGCAGCTCTGCTGGCCTTGTTCTTAGGCTTTAGAGCGGCTCTGCTGACCTGGTTCTTAGGCTCTAGAGCAGCTCTGCTGACCTGGTTCTCTGCCTCTAGAGCAGCTCTGCTGGCCTGATTCTTAGGCTCTAGAGCAGCTGAGCTGACGTGGTTCTCTGGCTCTACAGCAGCTCTTCTGGCCTGGTTCTTAGGCTCTAGAGCAGCTCTGCTGACCTTGTTCTCCGGCTCTAAAGCAGCTCTGCTGACCTGGTTCTCTGGCTCTAGACTAGCTGTGCTGACCTGGTTCTTAGGCTCTAGAGCAGATCTGCTGACCTGCTTCTCTCTCTCTAAAGCAGCTCTGCTGACCTTGTTTCTCTGGCTCTACTGCAGGGCTGCTGACCTGGTTCTCTGGCTCTAGAGCAGCTGTGCTGACCTGGTTCTTAGGCTCTAGAGCAGCTCTGCCGACCGGGTTCTGAGGCTCTAGAGCAGCTCAACTGACCTGGTTCTCTGGCTCTAGAGCAGCTCTGCTGACCGGATCCTCTGGCTCTAAAGAAGCTCAACTGACCTGGTTCTCTCCCTCTAAAGTAGATCTGCTGACCTGGTTCTCTGACTCTACAGCAGCTCTGCTGACCTGGTTCTCTGCCTCTAGAGCAGCTCTGCTGCCCTGGTTCTTAGGCTCTAGAACGGCTCAGCTGACCTGGTTCTCTGGCTCTAAAGCAACTCTGCTGTCCTGGTTTTTTGCTTCTAGAGCAGGTCTGCTGACCTGCTTCTTAGGCTCTAGAGCAGCTCTGCTGACCTGTTTCTCTGGCTCTAGCGCAGCTCTGCTGACCTGGTTCTCTGGCTCTAAATCAGCTATGCTGACCAGGTTCTCTGGCTCTTGAGCAGTTGTGCTGACCTGGTTCTTAGGCTCTTGAGCGGCTCTGCTGAACTGGTTCTCTGGCTCTAAAGCAGCTCTGCTGACCTGGTTCTCTGGCTCTACAGCAGCTCTGCTGACCTGGTTCTCTGCATCTAGAGCAGCTCTGCTGACTTGGTTCTTAGGCTCTAGAGCAGCTCTGCTGACATGGTTCTCTGGCTCTAAAGCAGCTCTGCTGACCTGGTTCTCTGGCTCTTGAGCAGCTCTGCTAACCTGGTTCTTAGGCTCCAGAGCAGCTCCGCTGACCTGGTTCTCTCCCTCTAAAGCAGCTCTGTTGACCTGGTTTCTCTGGTCTGGCTCTACAGCAGCTCTGCTGACCTGGTTCTTTGGCTCTAGAGCAGCTCTGCTGACCTTGTTCTTAGGCTCTAGAGCAGCTCTGCTGACCTGGTTCTTAGGCTCTAGAGCAGCTCTGCTGACCAAGCTCTCTGGCTCTAAAGCAGCTCTGCTGACCTGGTTCTCTGGCTCTAGAGCAGCTCTGCTGACCTTGTTCTTAGGCTCTAGAGCAGCTCTGATGACCTGGTTCTCTGGATCTAAAACAGCTCTACTGACCTGGTTCTCTGGCACTACAGCAGCTCTGCTGACCTGGATCTCTAACTCTAGAGCAGCTCTGCTGTCCTGCTTCTTATGCTCTAGAGCAGCTCTGCTGACCTGGTTCTCTGGCTTAAAGCAGCTTTGCTGACGTGGTTCTCTAGCTCTTGAGCAGCCATGCTGACCTGGTTCTAAGGCTCTAGAACAGCTCAGCTGACCTGGTTCTCTCCCTCTAAAGCAGCTCTGCTGACCTGGTTTCTCTGGCTCTAGAGCAGCTCTGCTGACCTGGTTCTCTGGCTCTACAGCAGCTCTGCTGTCCTGGTTCTTAGGCTCTAGAGCAGCTCTGCTGACCTGGTTCTCCGGCTCTAAAGCAGCTCTGCTGACCTGGTTCTCTGGCTCTAGATTAGCTGGGCTGACCTGGTTCTTAGGCTCTAGAGCAGCTCTGCTGACCTGGTTCTCTCCCTCTAAAGCAGCTCTGCTGACCTCGTTTCTCTGGCTCTACAGCAGGTCTGCTGACCTGGTTCTCTGGCTCTAGAGCAGCTGTGCTGACCTGGTTATTAGGCTCTTGAGCAGCTCTGCTGACCGGGTTCTGAGGCTCTAGAGCAGCTCTACTGACCTGGTTCTCTGGCTCTAGAGCAGCTCAACTGACCTGGTTCTCTTGCTCTAAAGCAGCTCTGCTGACCTGATTCTCTGGCACTAGAGCAGCTCTGCTGACCAGGTTCTTAGGCTCGAGAGCATCTCTGCTGACCTGGTTTTCTGGCTCTAAAGCAGCTCGGCTGACCTGGTTCTCTGGCTCTAAATCAGGTATGCTGACCAGGTTCTCTGGCTCTTGAGCAGCTGTGCTGACCTGGTTCTTAGGCTCTTGAGCGGCTCTGCTGAACTGGTTCTCTGGCTCTAAAGCAGCTCTGCTGACCTGTTTCTTTGCATCTAGAGCAGCTCTGCTGACTTGGTTCTTAGGCTCTAGAGCAGCTCTGCTGACCTGGTTCTCTGGCTCTAAAGCAGCTCTGCTGACCTGGTTCTCTGGCTCTTGAGCAGCTGTGCTGACATGGTTCTCAGGCTCCAGAGCAGCTCCGCTGACCTGGTTCTCTCCCTCTAAAGCAGCTTTGTTGACCTTGTTTCTCTGGTCTGGCTCTACACCAGCTCTGCTGACCTGGTTCTCTGGCTCTAGAGCAGCTCTGCTGACCTTGTTCTTAGGCTCTAGAGCAGCTCTGCTAACCTGGTTCTTAGGCTCTAGAGCAGCTCTGCTGACCTAGCTCTCTGGCTCTAAAGCAGCTCTGCTGACCTGGTTCTCTGGCTCTAGAGCAGCTGTGCTGACCTGGTTCTTAGGCTCTAGAGCAGCTATGTTGACCTGGTTTTCTGGATCTAAAACAGCTCTGCTGACCTGGTTCTCTGGCTCTACAGCAGCTCTGCTGACCTGGTTCTTTAGCTCTAGAGCAGCTCTGCTGTCCTGCTTCTTATGCTCTAGAGCAGCTCTGCTGACCTGGTTCTCAGGCTTTAAAGCAGCTTTGCTGACGTGGTTCTCTGGCTCTTGAGCAGCTGTGCTGACCTGGTTCTTAGGCACTAGAACAGCTCTGCTGACCTAGTTCTCTCCCTCTAAAGCAGCTCTGCTGACCTGTTTTCTCTGGCTCTAGAGCAGCTCTGCTGACCTTGTTCTTAGGTTCTAGAGCGGCTCTGCTGACCTGGTTCCTAGGCTCTAGAGCAGCTCTGCTGTCCTGGTTCTTAGGCTCTAGAGCAGCTCGGCTGACCTGGTTCTCTGGCTCTAGACTAGCTGTCCTGACCTGGTTCTTAGGCTCTAGAGCAGCTCTGCTGACCTGGTTCTCTCCCTCTAAAGCAGCTCTGCTGACCTCGTTTCTCTGGCTCTACAGCAGGTCTGCTGACCTGGTTCTCTTGCTCTAGAGCAGCTGTGCTGACCTGGTTCTTAGGCTCTTGAGCAGCTCTGCTGACCGGGTTCTGAGGCTCTAGAGCAGCTCTACTGACCTGGTTCTCTGGCTCTAGAGCAGCTCTGCTGACCTGATCCTCTGGCTCTAAAGAGGCTCAACTGACCTGGTTCTCTCCCTCTAAAGCAGCTCTGCTGACCTGGTTCTCTGACTCTACAGCAGCTCTGCTGACCTGGTTCTCTGCCTCTAGAGAAGCTTTGCTGACCTGGTTCTTAGGCTCTAGAGCAGCTCAGCTGACCTTGTTCTTAGGCTCTAGAGCAGCTCTGCTGACCTGGTTCTTAGGCTCTATAACAGATCTGCTGACCTGGTCTCTGGCTCTAAAGCAGCTCTGTTGACCAGGTACTCTGGCTCTAGAGCAGCTTTGCTGACCTGGTTCTCTGGCTCTAGAGCAGCTGTGCTGACCTGGTTCTTAGGCTCTAGAGCAGCTCTGCTGACCTGGTTCTGAGGCTCTAGAGCAGCTCTACTGACCTGGTTCTCTGGCTCTAGAGCAGCTCTGCTGAATTGATCCTCTGGCTCGAAAGAAGCTCAACTGAACTGGTCCTCTGGCTCTAAAGCAGTTCGACTGACCTGATTCGCTCCCTCTAAAGCAGCTCTGCTGACCTGGTTTCTTTGACTCTACAGCAGCTCTGTTGACCTGGTTCTCTGCCTCTAGATCAGCTCTGCTGACCTGGTTCCATGGCTCTAAAGCAGCTGTGCTGACCTGGTTCTTAGGCTCTAGAGCAGCTCCGCTGACCTGGTTCTCTCCCTCTACAGCAGCTCTCCTGACCTGGTTCTTTGGCTCTAGAGCAGCTCTGCTGACCTGCTTCTCTGGCTCTAAAGCAGCTCTGCTGACCTGTTTCTCTGCCTCTAGAGCAGCTCTGCTGACCTGGTTCCATGGCTCTAAATCAGCTGTGCTGACCTGGTTCTTAGGCTCTAGAGCAGCTCCGCTGACCTGGTTCTCTCCCTCTACAGCAGCTCTGCTGACCTGATTCTCTGGCTCTAGAGCAGCTCTGTTGACCTTGTTCTTAGGTTCTAGAGCAGCTCTGCTGACCTGGTTCTTAGGCTCTAGAACAGCTCTACTGACCTGGTTCTCTGGCTCTATAGCAAGTCTGTTGACCTGGTACTCTGGCTCTAGAGCAGCTTTGCTGACCTGGTTCTTAGGCTCTAGGGTAGCTCTGCTGACCCGGTTCTCTGGCTCTCAAACAGCTCTGCTGACCTGGTCCTCTGGCTCTAAAGAAGCTCAACTGACCTGGTTCTCTGCCTCTAGAGCAGCTCTGCTGACCTGGTTCTTAGGCTCTAGAGCAGCTCAGCTGACCTGGTTCTCTGGCTCTAAAGCAGCTCTGCTGTCCTGGTTCTCTGCTTCTAGAGCAGGTCTGCTGACCTGCTCCTTAGGCTCTAGAGCAGCTCTGCTGACCTTGTTCTCTGGCTCTAGAGCAGCTTTGCTGACCTGGTCCTCTTGCTCTAAAGCAGCTCAACTGACCTGGTTCTCTTCCTCTAAAGCAGCTCTGCTGACCTGGTTCTCTGGCACTAGAGCAGCTCTGCTGACCTGGTTCTTAGGCTCGAGAGCAGCTCTGCTGACCTGGCTTTCTGGCTCTAAAGCAGCTCTGCTGACCTTGTTCTCTGGCTCTAGAGCAGCTTTGCTGACCTGGTCCTCTTGCTCTAAAGCAGCTCAACTGACCTGGTTCTCTTCCTCTAAAGCAGCTCTGCTGACCTGGTTCTCTGGCACTAGAGCAGCTCTGCTGACCTGGTTCTTAGGCTCGAGAGCAGCTCTGCTGACCTGGCTTTCTGGCTCTAAAGCAGCTCTGCTGACCTGGTTCCCTGGCTTTACAGCAGCTCTGCTGACCTGATTCTCTGGCTCTAGGGCAGCTCTGCTTGCCTGGTTCTCTGTCTCTAAAGCAGGTCTACTGAATTGGTTCTATGGCTGTAAAGCCGCTCTGTTGACCTGGTTCACTGGCTCTACAGCAGCTCTGCTGTCCTGTTTCTCTGCTTCTAGACAGCTCTGCTGACCTGCCTCTTAGGCTCTAGAGCAGCTCTGCTGACCTAGTTCTCTGGCTCTAAAGAGGCTCAACTGACCTGGTTCTCTCCCTCTAAAGCAGCTCTGCTGACCTGGTTCTCTGACTCTACAGCAGCTTTTCTGACCTGGCTCTTAGGCTCTAGAGCAGCTCTACTGACCTGGTTCTATGGCTCTAGAGCAGCTCTGCTGACCTGATCCTCTGGCTCTAAAGAGGCTCAATTGACCTGGTTCTCTCCCTCTAAAGCAGCTCTGCTGACCTGGTTCTCTGACTCTACAGCAGCTCTGCTGACCTGGTTCTCTGCCTCTAGAGAAGCTTTGCTGACCTGGTTCTAAGGCTCTAGAGCAGCTCAGCTGACCTTGTTCTTAGGCTCTAGAGCAGCTCTGCTGACCTGGTTCTTAGGCTCTAGAACAGATCTGCTGACCTGGTTCTCTGGTTCTAAAGCAGCTCTGTTGACCAGGTACTCTGGCTCTAGAGCAGTTTTGCTGACCTGGTTCTCTGGCTCTAGAGCAGCTGTGCTGACCTGGTTCTTAGGCTCTAGAGCAGCTCTGCTGACCTGGTTCCGAGGCTCTAGAGCAGCTCTACTGACCTGGTTCTCTGGCTCTAGAGCAGCTCTGCTGACCTGATCCTCTGGCTCTAAAGAAGCTCAACTGAACTGGTCCTCTGGCTCTAAAGCAGTTCGACTGACCTGATTCGCTCCCTCTAAAGCAGCTCTGCTGACCTGGTTTCTTTGACTCTACAGCAGCTCTGTTGACCTGGTTCTCTGCCTCTAGATTAGCTCTGCTGACCTGGTTCCATGGCTCTACAGCAGCTGTGCTGACCTGGTTCTTATGCTCTAGAGCAGCTCCGCTGACCTGGTTCTCTCCCTCTACAGCAGCTCTCCTGACCTGGTTCTTTGGCTCTAGAGCAGCTCTCCTGACCTGCTTCTCTGGCTCTAAAGCAGCTCTGCTGACGTGTTTCTCTGCCTCTAGAGCAGCTCTGCTGACCTGGTTCCATGGCTCTAAATCAGCTGTGCTGACCTTGTTCTTAGGCTCTAGAGCAGCTCTGCTGACCTGGTTGTCTCCCTCTACAGCAGCTCTGCTGACCTGGTTCTCTGGCTCTAGAGCAGCTCTGTTGACCTTGTTCTTAGGCTCTAGAGCAGCTCTGTTGACCTGGTTCTTAGGCACTAGATAAGCTCTACTGACCTGGTTCTCTGGCTCTATAGCAAGTCTGTTGACCTGGTACTCTGGCTCTAGAGCAGCTTTGCTGACCTGGTTCTTAGGCTCTAGGTCAGCTCTGCTGACCCAGTTCTCTGCCTCTAGAGCAGCTCTGCTGACCTGGTTCTTAGGCTCTAGAGCAGCTCAGCTGACCTTGTTCTCTGGCTCTAGAGCAGCTCTGCTGACCTGGTCCTCTTGCTCTAAAGCAGCTCAACTGACCTGGTTCTCTTCCTCTAAAGCAGCTCTGCTGACCTGGTTCTCTGGCATTAGAGCAGCTCTGCTGACCTGGTTCTTAGGCTCGAGAGCAGCTCTGCTGACCTGGCTTTTTCTGGCTGTAAAGCAGCTCTGCTGACCTGGTTCCCTGGCTCTACAGCAGCTCTGCTGACCTGATTCTCTGGCTCTAGGGCAGCTCTGCTTGCCTGGTTCTCTGTCTCTAAAGCAGGTCTGCTGAATTGGTTCTATGGCTGTAAAGCAGCTCTGTTGACCTGGTTCTCTGGCTCTACAGCAGCTCTGCTGTCCTGTTTCTCTGCTTCTAGAGCAGCTCTGCTGACCTGCCTCTTAGGCTCTAGAGCAGCTCTGCTGACCTAGTTCTCTGGCTCTAGAGCAGCTCTGCTGACCTGGTCCTCTGGCTCTAAAGCAACTCAACTAACCTGGTTCTCTCCCTCTAAAGCAGCTCTGCTGTCCTGGTTGTCTGCTTCTAGAGCAGGTTTTCTGACCTGCTTATTAGGCTCTAAAGCAGCTCTGCTGACCTTGTTCTCTGGCTCTAGAGCAGCTCTGCTGACCTGGTCCTCTGGCTCTAAAGCAGCTCAACTGACCGGGTTCTCTCCCTCTAAAGCAGCTCTGCTGCCCTTGTTCTCAGGCTCTAGAGCAGCTCTGCTGACCTGGTTCTTAGGCTCTAGAGCAGTTTTGCTGACCTGGTTCTCTGGCTCTAAAGCAGATCCGCTGACCTGGTTCTCTCCCTCTTAAAGCAGCTCTGCTGACCTGGTTTCTCTGCCTCTAGAGCAGCTCTGCTGACCTGGTTCTTAGGCTCTAGAGCAGCTCTGCTAACCTGGTTCTCTGGCTCTAAAGCAGCTCTGCTGACTTGGCTCTCAGGCTCTAAAGCAGGTCTGCTGACCTGGTTCTCTGGCTCTAGAGCAGCTCTGCTGACCTGGTACTTAGGCTCTAAAGCAGCTCTGCTGGCCTGGTTCTCTGGATCTAAAGCAGCTCTGCTGACCTGGTTCTCTCCCTCTAAAGCAGCTCTGCTGACCTGGTTGTCTTGCTGTAGAGCAGCTCTGCTGAACTAGTTGTTAGGCTCTAGAGCAGCTCTGCTGACCTGGCTCTCTGCCTCTACAGCAGCTTGGCTGACCTGGTCCTCTGGCTCTAGAGCAGCTCTGCTGACCTGGTTCTCTGTCTCTAAAGCAGCTCTGCTGACCTGGTTTCTCTGAATCTACAGCAGCTCTGCTGACCTGGTTCTATGCCTCCAGAGCAGCTCTGCTGACCTGGTTCTCTGGCTCTAGAGCAGCTCTGCTGACCTGGTTCTTAGGCTCAAGAGCAGCTCTGCCTACCTGTTTCTTAGGCTCTAGAGCAACTCTGCTGACCTGGTTCTCTGGCTCTAAAGAAGCACTGCTGACCTCGTTCTCTGGCTCTAGAGCAGCTGTCCTGACTTGGTTCTTAGGCTCTAGAGCAGTTCTGCTGACCTGGTTCTCTCCCTCTAAAGCAGCTCTGCTGACCTGGTTTCTCTGGCTCTAGAGCAGCTCTGCTGACCTGGTTGTCTGGCTCAAGAGCACCTCTGCTGACCTAGTTGTTAGGCTCTAGAGCAGATCTGCTGACCTGGTTCTCTGGCTCTACAGCATCTCGGCTGACCTGGTCCTCTGGCTCTAGAGCAGCTCTGCTGACCTGGTTCTCTCTCTCTAAAGCAGCTTTGCTGACCTGGTTCTCTGGCTCTAACGCAGCTCTGCTGACCTGGTTCTCTGGCTCTGGAGCAGCTGTGCTGACCTGGTTTCTCTGGCTCTACAGCAGCTCTACTGACCTGGTTCTCTGGCTCTACAGCAGCTCGGCTGGCCTGGTCCTCTGGCTCTAGAGCAGCTCTGCTGACCTGGTTCTCTCCCTCTAAAGCAGCTCTGCTGACCTGATTTCTCTGACTCTACAGCAGCTCTGCTGACCTGGTTCTTAGGCTCTAGAGCAGCTCTGCTGACCTGGTTCTCTCCCTCTAAAGCAGCTCTGCTGACCTGGTTTCTCTGGCTCTACAGCAGCTCTGCTGACCTGGTTCTCTGCCTCTTTCTGCACAGAGAGTGTGTGTACATTAGGGGGTCTCATCTCCTCCAATCGTTAAATACAGCACTGAGCTGCTGCCCGACAGAGGGTCACGATAATGTACACAAAGGCTGAGTACTCACCTGGTGCCTCTGTTCCCGCGGCCCTGCTTCCCGCGGCTTTGCTTCCGTGTGCACAGCACCAGGGCACAAGCACGGACTCACAACAGACGCACATGCGGGGTGCACAAAAGGCACTTGTGTTCATTCTGTGGTGTGTCAGCATGGAATGGAATGGAATGGAATGGAATGAGGATTTGTAAAGCGCATTGGCTACCCCGGGGCGTCCCAGCGCATCACCTCTAAGCAGTGAGTGTCCCACTGGGGCTCATTGCATCTTTTCCGTGCAAGATCTAAGATTACGCTGCACTCCCTGTGTGAGGAGAACCCACGTTTCTTCCAATGACTGGCTAACTACCCTGAAGACCACTGGGTTCATGTCCGCAAACCAGAACATGTATTACATATATATATTGTATCCTTAACTAGGACCATTCAAACATACCTCTGTAGTCCAAACCCCTCCTCACACGAAATATACTCGTCAGCTCATCATAATGCGCAAATGAATGCATGAATAGATTACTTTAAAAAGCTAAACACCAGAGAGATAAGGTGTGTTGATGATGCAGCAGAATTCCACATTTTTTGAGGGTGGAGGGCTGAAGCAGGAGAGGCTGTCAGCAGCCATTACAAGCGTGTGGACGCCGCTGCGAATGAGAAAAAAATAGTGCGTCAAGTCCTATAAATGAAAGAGTGTAAATCCACCCGTAAACTATCCAATAACCCGTAGGCATGCCTAAAAGAAGACAGGGTGGCAACAAGGAATGATTGGCATGCCTTCAGTGCAATCATTGCACTGCCTTTGGCATATTTTGTTTTGCCAAACGAAGCGCACAAATGAAAGCTGAAGGCAGAGCGGGGACAAGGCTTCTGGAATCGTGTCGATTCCCAGAAGTCTCGTATGACGTCTGCAGCGCATGCGCTGCAGACGTCAGGCCGAAACCTAGAAAGAAGTCTTCTAACTACCCGGATAGACAGCTGGGTACACCAGGGAGGAGCTTTTGGCCAGCTTGACCCCCAGTGCATTGGCAGCGCAACACTTCATTGTTGCACCGTCCCCAGACCTGCCAGGGCTGCACTGCTGCCTACTGCATGCTTGCCAACTCGCCCAGATCACAATGCTAGAACAGCAACGGGTGCTGGGGATGCACTAACTGAGCTCTATTCAGCCTCCCTGTACTAAAAGGTAGCAGGCTTGTAATTCCTCTGACCCAAAGTGAATAAAATGTGAAAGTGGAGCATCGTTTCAACCTAGCAAGACATGAAATCCAAAGCCCCCTATTACCCGTTCTGCGCACATAGCATATCCGTGGTCCCAAATAAACCAAGCTCAGCCCTGAGCAAAATAGCTACAGATATCACGCTCCCCACCCCTTTTTGTAAACAGAACCCTCCAGATTTGTTCCCGGTCTCACCTCACCATCAACGCCGCAACTAGAGCGATCTCTGTTCCTCGGCGCCCAAAGCTGGCAGGGGTGGGCGTTTGCCACCGTAACCTCCAGAGTCTTGCCCTTGCTAGCCAGAGCACTCACTGATTCTGGGTGCCGTCGTGTTGACTTCGGTGGCCTCGGAGAAGCCTGCATTCCTGGCCATGAAAGTGTAGCTTTGGGGATTAGCGTTATTTTGCACAGATTCTTTGGGAGTTATTCAATCAAGTGCCTATGATGGGGTTCGAACCGTGATCCGCATGCCTCGATGCCAACAGTGCAGCCTTGGATTGTCCAGCACGGCCGCTACAAGCCAGAACTTGAACCTCTGATCTGCACGCTTCACACAGCTCACTGTAGCTGCTGCTGGAATTCTTGGGGCCATCATTCTTCTTTTGGCAGCGGGGAGGTTGTTGTTACGTCGTGGGCCCTGGGCCCACATGTTAATGAAGGACTCACACAGACACTGTGATGATAGTTAACTGGCCATGAGCACGTGCACTAGGGCCCCTTTATTAGCAGGCTCACGTCACTCGTGACGCCTGTGAGGGATGCGTGTGGGGGTGCCAGTGTGCCCACTCCCATAGGGGAGTGGCTCTAAACTCTATGCCTGTTGAGACACTAGAACGTGTCCCGCAGGACGTAAAATTCCTCCCAAATTTTAATAAAACAAAACTCTATAGTTCAACCTGTAGGGATAAACAGTAACGAAATATACACCACAGGGTCCATCAGTTTCTCTGGTCCGGAATCAGGAAGATGGTCGACAAGGGCTGGTGAGTTCGACTGTGGCAGGACACTTTCAGCAGCTATTTATCATTTAACCTGATGGGTTCAGGATACGAACTCTTGCTTGAAGATGTCATCTGCCCACTAGGACCGTGCCAGTGTAAACATGTCCTTTAGTTCCACATAACTTCTGTCCGCTGACCTGGATGATGGTATATGGCGTGTAACAATAGTTCATTATCTAGGTGTGTCAAGATCATGGTGGGAGTCCATGGTGAAAGTTCACTAGATTATTTCTGTCTTGCCTGAAGTCTCTATTAGGCTGTCTTGCTGTGTCCGGTGACCTGTCGGTGGGGCAATGTCTCTTCCCACTCTCCTGCCTGGGGAGGCCGTTCGTCGGGCTTGCCACGGGACTGCTGGTAGGCTGCGATGGGGCTGCGTGTGTGCCAGCTGGGGGCAGCTGTAAACCGCTGATGAGCCAGTAGCCAGTCTCTCGCACAAACCTCAAGGGTGTATGGGTCTTGGTCAGGACATGCTCTCCCTGCCGCAGTTCGGGTTAGCAGGTAGCCTCTGAGTTTTCTTGTTGGCTAGTTTGGCAATAGCGTAAGACTCTACTCCATGTGTCTTCGAGATGGTGTCGGCTGATGCACTTGGTGAGGATTGGCATGGTGGCATTGCCAACCGTGTGGTGAATCTGGATGATGGCGGGTGATGACTTGCCTTGATGGATGCAGGCGTTTAGTCTGGAGTCGATCACCTGAGGCAGGGAGTGGCCAGATACCTCCATGTCCTCTGGGGAGGCACTTGCATTCGTGTACTTGGACTTCTTGCACTGTTGGGACTTTGATGACGGAGGAGTGATGAACATACTGAGAAACGTAAGGCTTGACACTTGGTTTGAGCAGGCTGTGTGGCTTACACTCAGACTCCCGCTGTGCAGTTGCCAGTTTCTTCTCGGGTTATCCCCGTCTTCCCATGCTGTCGCTGTGACAGGACTCACTCCTGTTTTAGCTTGGGTTCTCTTCATCGTTCGGCCCTGCCACTCATGACTTCCTCTTCTGACCTCAGCTGGTTGTCCGATTCTGGGTGCAGACCCTCCGGTCACACTTCCACATTTCTTGCTGAGTGTGGTGTCATGCACATGGCACTGATGACGTAGCTGCCATTGAGCCTGGACGACAGGTGGCGATGATTAACTAGGAGAGGAAGTTTCTGGATGGACGTCGTAGCCACGTGACTGCCTCTTCTGAATCTTGTCTTGCACCTCTGGCATTTGCGGTCAGGAGTAGGGATGCCACTCGACTCCAACTGCCGACACTCGGGGCTGGATGGTTTCACTGTTGCTCAATGGGAGCAACGTGGTATGCGCTTGCTGCGTCTTACGTGTGGTTCTCCCTTGGTGCTGTCACCAGGGCCATCGGTCCGCCTTGGTGGCTGTCTGGTGTCTTTGGAGGTGTTCTTTGCTTGTGGTGCTACGAGTCCTCGTGCCTTTCCTCTCGTTGTCTTTGACAACCCTGCGTCTATCCAGCTCTTCTGGGTGACACGATTTCCACTCTTCTTCGGGTGCAATGACATGCACCATGTTCTAACAATGCCAATGGGGCCATTGAACTTCAATGGTCTCTGGACACTCAAGTGAAACTTCAGTCGCTCTTTTCGGCTGTATGGCGAGTAGCCACACATCTTTGGTGCTTCTTCTTCAGGCAGCTTCTTGATGTTCCTACTCCGGCTGTTTCCTCTCCAGGGAATGGCTTCCACGGGCAGTGGGGAGCGAGGTTCCTACTCCGGGTGTTCCCTCTCCAGGGAATGGCTTCCATGGGCAGTGGGGAGCAAGGCTCCTACTCCGGGTGTTCCCTCTCCAGGGAATGGCTTCCACGGGCAGTAGAGAGCTGTGGTGGCGGCTGGCCACTTGTGGTGTACGACTCTCCTCTCGTCAGCCTTGGGTCACTGACGACTCCTGCTTGAGGCAGTGTGAGGGAGGACACTGTGCTGTGTTTGGCCCCTTCTGGGCTCCGTTGCTGTTGCCGCCGTGGAGATGTATGGGATCTCCCTGCTGGTTTCAGCAGTGCGTCTTTCCTTTTCTTTGCCGAGTTCTGGTTCCCTCCTGGGCATTTGCCCGTGTTGATACACTTCTGGGCGCATGTGTCGCGCACCTCGGACTTGGCACTCTTCTGGGTATTCGTGCTTCTGGTGGTCTGCGCAACCACTTCTGCATCCTTGCTCTGGTTGCATCGCTTCGGCGCACTTCTGACTGCGCCCTTAGTTTGCTTCATTGGACGCACTTGCTGCACATTCTCTTCAGTCCTTCATTCCTGAATTGTAGCAGCTGTTCCTGTGCTGCTGCGCGCTTGCCTGGTGCTCACGTCACGCACCTCGGACTGCGTGTGCTTCGCCTTTTTCTTGGGCTCCCTCTTCCAGCATCTGGCGTTCCTGCCCGTCCTTCTTGCGGTGGTGGTCCTTCACCCCCGGGGACATGTGGCGCACTCTTCTCAAACGCTGTGGCATTGGGCAGCCACTGGGGGTGTGCTCTCTGCACCAGCCTTTCTTGGGCGTTCCTCATGGGCATGAGGAGGCTGCTTTGAGGCTTTGCTGTCTGTGTTGCTCTGCACCTCTCTGCGGGGTTTATCAAGTCTCTTCCATACCCTGCAGAAGTGACAGGCCGTGCTTGGTTCATGGACCAGGACCTGGAATATGAAAGTGCTGTGGCCCCTCCTTTGCGTGGACCGGGTTACATTGGGCACTGCAGGCTGTCCCTTGATCCAGGTGTCCACGCTAGCCACTAGGTGGCGCTGTCCTTCTTCCTTGCAGGCTGCAGTTGCCCCAACTCTGCATGAGGTTGGCACGTGTGGGCGGAATGTGGCTTGTATGACCTTTTCCCCTGGGTTCCACTTCGCTAGGCCTCACTTTCTCTCCCAACCATACCATACCATAGCATGTAGAGTGTGCTGGTGTGGTGAGGCAAGCAGCTAACTGATGCTGCATGGGCTTCTCTAGTTCCTTAAGGCTCAGACCGGTCAATTGCGGGCAGGTGCTGAGGAGGCAGGTGTAGGGATCTGCTTTGGGGCATGGCTTTCCGTTTTTCTTGTGCAATTGTTTAGTCCCTTCTCAAGCTGTCTCTTGCTCTGTGTTGCTGCGGTGTACTGAGGCAGCCACTAGGTGGCGCTGTGTGCGATCCCTGTCTCACACACGGCACTGGTAGTCTCTCGTTGGCCACCAGCTGCATGTGGCTCTCCGGCATGGTTCACCCAGCACGCTTGGCTTTGTGAGCGCTCTCCACCAGCGGGACCATGAGGGATTGCAGGGTGAGTGTTGCATGCTGCTCGGACGCGCCACCGCCTCTCTTCCCGGCTGGATCAGCATGTCAGGTGTGTCATGGGCTGCAGACACCTTCAGAATCTTCCCCAGTTCCAGCCCTCTGGGTCGCAGTGGAGTCGAAGTTTGGTTCTGGCGCTTCTGCTTCGTGCGCCGTTCTCTGGGGGTACTGCTCAGTACACTCTCGCCTCATCCCCGGAATGGATGGTGGCCAGCCATGCTGCCACCAGGCACCGTCATCGGTGGGTCAGCGCGTACCTTATCTCCCTACTGGCCTCATGGGCGCCAGAGGGATTGTTGTAGAGCTGCAGCGCCTCTCACTCCCTTCCTTCTTCACAGGGGGGTTTACGGGCGACACTTGACCTGGGAGCTCGGTGCCGGCACCCTTGGCATGGTGCAGTCGCTCTCCGGTCATCTGGGGACACGTGGGCTGTCTCGCAGTCTGTCCATGGCAGTGAAACACCTCTGGCCTCCCACGCTGACTGCAACTTCCCCCCCTTTTCTTGTGATGGAAGAGGCGCAGCGTGTGGGTGCCAGTACACCTGCTGGGTGTCTGTCGTCCGGTCACCTTTGACAAGGTCATGCAGGCAGTAGGGATGCCCTGAATGGGGGCCGCTCCCCTCCCCCTCAGAGGATAGCCAGGCTGCTGCCAGAGGACACGCGGGACAGACCGGCCTCGTCGCCAAATGTTACGTCGTGGGCCCGAGGCCCAAATGTTAATCATGGACTCACACAGACACTGTGATGATAGTTAGTTAACTGGCCACAAGCACGTGCACTCGGCCCCTTTATTAGCAGGCTCATGTCACTCGTGACGCCTGTGAGGGATGCGTGTGGGGGTGCCAGTGTGCCTACTCCCATAGGGGAGTGGCTCTAAACTCTATGCCTGTCAAGACACTAGAACGTGTCTCGCAGGACATAACAGTTGTGTTTTACTCAGGGCCTCACGCCCTTATTTAACCCTCCAGTCACTTGCCAACTCGCCCCCTGATTGGGGAGGCCATTGGTTACCTTGGGGGCGGCCAATCATGATCGCCCCCTTGTCGCCAGCTTCTGCAACGGGGGAGGGCTTCCCACCTCCTGGTGGTGTTTTCCCGGGCCCAAATCGGGTCCGGCGGCACCTTCCCCGGCCCGGGCTTTGTTCCCTGCTTCACACCGTGGCAGAAGCAGAAGCATTGAAAGCAGCAACAGTACGGTGTGTAAAGGAAAGTAAAGAGAAACAAACAAACAATAAATAATAAATCAAATTAAGAAATGCACAAAGAGGAGAGCAATGTTCCTAACTGTATTCTGTCTGTGTTTTCATCATTGGCGTGTCTATTACAGCTACGCCAACCTAGAACAAGCATGAATGCAATAGGTCTCGCATTTGGGAGAGTTTGAGCTATTTGGCATACAAAGAGCTGGCGACCAAGCGGGCAAGTGCACTGAACAGTGCCCGGAGTTGCCCCGGGCTATTTAAGTGCTGCCACCTGTTAATCTTTTTCATGGTGCAAGTCCAAGGTACACTTATCACAAACGTTTGCTGTGACAATCGCCATGAATTTACACTGCCCGCTGGTGCCTGCATGCATTACTTATTCAGCAATGGACCCTCACTTGCCTTTCTTTTTGCGTTCATGACATAGCGTTGTTTACAAACATGGTGGTGTTTATATATATTATAGATATTGCGACCTGAAAAGGCAGATAACGAAATATGTTACTGCTATACAAAATAAACGTAGCTATGAAAGATGGCATGAGGAATAAACGGAGAGCTAAAGAGACAGGGAAGGAACAGAGAGATGCCGAGAGAAAAGAATGAGATGCAGAGAGAGTGTCTGTGTGAATGTGTGAAAGAGAGAGGGAGAGAAAAAGAAAAAGACTGAAGACGACAAAGGCAGAAGGCGAGAGAGAGACAGAAAGACCAGGAGAGGGAAGAATAATTAGTGGAAGAGAGAGATATCAACGGGCAATGTGCTGCACGTAAATAGCGAGGGGGATACATGTGGGATATGCAGGGCTGTTCTTCGTCATAAACACACGCTGACACACAGCACACTGCATGCTTGCTGGTAGAACACAACAGCTGTATTACGCGATCCTGAGGACATGGATGGACATTGGAAGACGACTAAGAACATTATAAAGCCCTCGGCCGGCTGAGGTGCACACTGTGAGCGAGGAGAGGGCTGGCAGCAGTCCAACAGGATGTGAACAAATGTGGCTCACACAAACAACGCTTTCTCTGTTAGTTTCCCGCTGCTCGAGTGTGCCGCTTGCCAGATAGGACGACTCCAGTATAATGACACCAGGCTAAGTATCTGTGAGCCGAGGCTTTGCTAGTGCAGCTCGTCCCCTCTTAATTAATGCATTATCCTTTAAAGAAAGCAGGTTTGGGACCAGTTATTTTCAACGCAACATGTGAATACTTTCTACATAACTATAAACACGCGCGAGATAGTCGAAGAGGAGTTGCCAATGAGAAGGCGTGGATAACGGGAGGGGGACGGGGTAGAGAAGGCGAAAACAACAAGGGGGGGGGGGGGGCGGTAGAGAAGGCGCGGACAACGGGAGGGGGGTAGAAAAGGCAGGGACAGCAAGAAAAACAGAGAGAGAAGGCAGGGACAGCGTGAAAAACAGATGGCACACTGCACTTCAATTAAAAGAAGTGCAAACAGAGCGGACTTAAACTGTAGTTAGGGCCAGCTATATCGAGACTACACGGAAGTTAGGAAATCACCAACAGAAAAGGAGATAACAACAACATTACCACAACTAAGCCAATAGCAAGCAGGAAGACAAATGACATTAAATTTAACCCTGCAAAACACACAAGATGATGGACGGAATGTTGCACATTGGCAAAACATTCACCCCCAGTCAAAGATCTGAGTTTAATCCATCGTTATTTTGCTCACCACGCCACCCCAGTTCAAACATGGCCATATGCACATCAGTCTTGACCCTGTGCCTATGTGGGAAGGGTATGACCTGACGTGGGTCCCGTGCTCACTACGCCACAGGAGTCTAGCTATCCTGGCTGAAGAGGGGTGAAACCCCGAAACCGGTCCTAGGATGCTTGATTCCGGTCCAGGGAAGACATGGCTTGGCAGTTCGCGCTGGACAGTTCCCATGAGGCACAGGGTCAAGACTGATTTGTAAAGGAGGCGTTGACAAAGTCCATGAGCCGGATTTGAGCTGTTTCACGAAGTTTGTCGAGTGATGCAGTGTTGGCGACCAGAATGGACCCAACAAGCCTTGGCAACGGCAAGTCACTGGAATTTAGAGACAGGACTGCGGTGCAGACCAGCAAGGTCTGAGGGACTCACCCAGCAAAGGTAAGTTAGGGCACATATGGAGCAACCAGGAAAGCCCAAGCAGAAAAGGAGTTGCCTTCATGGGGACCTGCTAGCCAACGGGCTACTGATCGCAAAGGAGCCTCGAGCGGTCGCACTTAAAGCTTGCCCATGGATCACTCGTGGAGTGGAGGCCAACTATCTTCAGTGCAGTAGGTGCTCAAGGCTGGGGCTACTAGGAGCCCAAGACACAACTTCAAGGAGTTCCAGGAAGATAGTGCTGCTGCAAAAGACCATGGTGTCCAGGGGTCACGGTTCCACGTCACCCACAATAGCCACGGGCCTCAGCTTTCCTGTGGGCTCAGGATAGCCTCGGGGAAGTCTGGAAATCCACCTCTGGTGATGCAAAGACTTCGGTGTCCGTCGGGAGCTTCAGCGATGCAGACCGGTCAGTTGCTTCTTTGGTGCCTGCCAAGCAGGGGAGTCACTCCTTGACCCCAAGGGAGATTTCTTCCATCTTCTAGTCGTGATAGAAAATCGAAGGTCCAGGATATATGTTGCAGAGGGTCGTCCAGGGTAATCTAAAGTCCTAGGGACTGGATTCCTATACTTATAGTAAGTTTAGGGGATGGACTAACTCTAAGGCCCCACCTATGGGTGGGCTTGGACAGAGGGGTGGTTACACCCATTTCCTTTGTCCAGTTTCCCACCAGAGCAGGGGCAGGTAGCCCCTGCAACCGGTTTGAACTGGACTATGCACAGGGACGCCAAGTGTCCCACCAGTGCAGGACTTCAAAGCACCGGAGAGTGCTCCCTCCCAGCCCCAATACACATCTTCCTGTCTAGGGAGGTGGTGACACCTCCCCTCGACAGGAAACCTATTGTCCAGGCCTCCCCTGCCGGAGTTTCGGTCAGCAGCAGGAGGCCAGACCCGTGTCTGTGGCAGAGGCATCCATTTTGTGATGCCAGGGCTCAGGAAAGTCTTACCGGGTTTCGCCAGTGTGAACATGTCTCTCCCTCTAGAAGGGTGGAATGCAACCCCCGCCGCCAGAATTGTCGGGGGTAGTATTCCAAAGCGTTTGACACCAAACACGACATGTTTTGATGCAGCCATTCCAAAGTTAGCATTTACCACGAGGTTATAATGCACTTAAGAGTATATGGTATGGCTGTATCACAGAACAGCCATAAGGAAGTTTTTCTGAAAGCTTGGGCACCCTCTCACACAAACCCAAGCACTCTGCCTTCAGGATTGTCAAGGCCTGCCATAGGAGTGGCTTATAGGTTTATATGTGCCTGTATAGGGTAGTGATATAGGTAGCCTACACCACAGTAAGGGGTGCATTCACACCCTTACCCAGGCTGCAGTAGTAGACTTGTGATGCCATTTTGGAGTGCTTCCCAGGGGTGGCATGATACATGCTTCAGCCCCTGGTAGGCCTCAGAGGTACCTATGCCCTAGGTATATAGTATACCATATACTAGGGGCTTATAAGGCACTCCAGAATCCAATTAGATATGTACCTAATGTACATGCAAACCATTTTAGAGAGGAAGCAGCTAGGCTGTGGTCCTGATTAGCAGGGCCATAGCCAGACTGAGGTCGAAAAACAGTGAAACACCAGCAAAAAGTGGGAGTACCCATGTGAAGCAGATCCTACTCTCCTACAATGGATGGCTATTGGGTTCGAGAACAAAACGTATGGTTGGTTGTACATGACAGACTTTGGTTTGAACTTGTTAGGCTGGCAACACCAAATGGATTTGGGCATGATCCTAAATCCTAATGCAGAAAAATCTGTCATGGCAATTACCAAAATGACGGAACAAACGTCAATGTACCAAGTCAACGAGCATGAAGAATACATTCTGAAAAAACATCCCTGAGTGTTCAATGACAACTTAGCCATGCACAATGGTTTTCCACACAAAATTATCTCCTGTAGTGCACATGATTAGGATTGCGCCTCGTTTGATGTTTCTAGCACACAAGGTAATCAAACCCATCAAATCATGGGTGGTTGGACTGGTAGTGGTCGCTCCGAAGGAAGGAGAAAAAATTTGACTATTCGTAGACTTGCAAAATCTTAATCGGAAGATAAGGATTGACAGACAACCACTCCCAAACATTTCTGAAATGCTGTCAGCCATGGCTTATGGAAGGGTGTTCAGTGTTGTCAAATGTCAGCTGCTTACCATCAGATTAAAGTGCACAAAGACACTAGGCATCTCACATCATTTGTCACCCCTCTTGGTGCATTTCTCTAGTTAAGGATGCCATTTGGCTTGGAATCTGCCTCTTCTGTATTTCAAAGGGTGATGAAGCAAATTGTCAATGGCATGGAGAAAGTATGGTGCTTTAAGGACGATGTTTTGATTACTGGGAAGGATGAATTGCACCATGATAATTTGGTTGAGGAAGTCATGAAACGATTTGACAAGCATATCTTGACCGACAGTAGAGACAAATGCCAGTATTAATATTGCACTGTGACCACAGAACAAGGACAAATTAAAATCGTTCCTAGGCTTAGCAAAAAATTGCTCAAAGTTCATAAAGAATTTTACTGAGGTGGTTGAGCCTCTGAGAACATTAATGAAAAAGAATGTTATCTTTGAGTGCAGTGATGTGAGTGAGAGTGCCTTTAAAGGAGTACAGGAAAGAATCATGCAAGCCCCTACACTGGAACATTTGGAAGTGATGGTGAAGCCCTATTTGACCACAGATACCAGTAACAAAAGTGTGGGAGCAGTATTAACCCAGGTGGCGAATGATCAGGGGAGCATTGTGGGTTTTGTTTACTGGAGGCTGCTAGGTGTGCTAAAGGCCTTCCTACGTATTTGAAAGAGAGGCCCTGGCATGTTTCTGGAGGATTAAGTACTTTAGATACTTTCTGTTTTGCTTACCTTATAAGATTGGGACAGATCATAAGGTTTTATGGTTGTAAAGGCTTGGGGTGTAATATGTCGCCTAGGATTTCCAGATGGATGCTATTGGTCCTAGAATATAACGTTGAGATGGAGTACCTAAAAGGATAAAAGAATGTGGTGGCGAACTGCATATCAAGGCTACCTGTGACTGAAGGTGCACGGTACAAAGAGATTGATGTGAGTAAAAGATTGGGAGACCAGGAGGAAATAATGTTGAGCAAGGAATAATAGAAATTTGTCATGGATGAAGATTCGATGCTAAGGGATGTGAAAGAGTATGTGAAACAGGAGTGGCATTGCAAGATGAATCAGATTATTGAAGTTGAAGAATATCGTGGGGTGAAGGATGAACTGAGCATTTGTGGGGAAACGGTAATCAGGAGGAACCGTATTATGTCTCCAGCAGGTGTTCGTAAATGCATCATTCAAATTGCCCATGAGGGACATCCTGGAAGGAATATGACCAAGAAAAGGATAGTGTGACGGCAACAAATGATGGGCGGAATGGATTCAAGCTAGCCTGGCTGATGAAGGGCAATACCCAGAAACCGGTCCCAGGATGCTTGTTTCCTGGTCAGGGAAGACCTGGCTTGGCAGTTCGGGCTAGACTATTCCCATGAGGCACACGGTAAAGACTGATTTGCATATAGCTGGGTCTGAACTGAGGTGGCGAAGTGAGCTAAAGAATGATGATCAAGTCAACCCAGATCTGTGACTGGGGGTGAGCGTCTGAAAAGTTTCAACGCTCTGTCCAACATCTCCTTGTGTTTACTTTGTTCACCCTAAGTTGGCAGGGTATGCCCTGACGTGGGTCCCTTGCTCACTTTGCCACTGGATTCAAGCTAGTCTGGCTGATGAAGGGTAGTACCCAGAAACCTGTCCCAGGATGCTTGTTTCCAGTTCAGGGAAGATGAGGTGTAAGGCAAAACCCCAAAGCATGTCTACTTCCTCCAAAGTGTACCATAATCTGCTCCCAGAAAAGCTATTCATCAAATTCTTCATGGCTGAAATCTCAGCAGAGCATAAAGAGCTAACTAAACCAACTCTCAGGGTGACTCCTTTCCGTTTCTGTCCACCCCCTACCATCTTCAGTTTCCTTCCTTAAGCCTCCTATCTGGCTGGGTCAGAGGAGATGGTGTTAAAATCTGGTTTGCAATGTCAACATAATCGGCGCCATCTTGCCCCCTCTCAGGCCCGTACGCTCACTCAAGCAGTAGCCATTTTGAAAGTGCCATGGCCCCTCTGCCCCTCACCGATCACCAGCGCGTTCCCTAGGCGCAGCAAACATCCCCCCGCGCACTGGCCACCCCCGCTCTCTCATACATGGGCCATAAACCCTCTCCTTCTGCACGACCCTGCCATGGAACCACATCCCGCGCCTGACCAACACCCCCCCTTTTCCATCCCATACATGGTCATACATCCTTTTGGTAACCCTTTCCTCCCCGCCTGATCGTCCGAACTGATCCCAGGCCATCACCTAGCCCTGCGGACGCAGTTTATTGCCCCTACTGTAAAGGAAACACCTCACATCTAAGGGATTGCAGCAGATCAAGGCTCCCAACCCTTGTGACCCGATCAGTCGCACATAGCCCCAGGAATTGGCGGAATGCCCAGCTGTGTGATAGCCATCTCCTACTGTGGGTGGGGTGGGGACCTCCACTGTAGTTATGGGTGGGGGCGGATCCGAGCCGGGGATTCCGAGGATGTTCTTTCATGTATCAAAGCAATCTCAAGAATGTGCCATGTGCTGTAAACCGGTAATAAAACAATAAACCTGTGTAGAAGAGGCCAGGCCTCAGAGATGTGGTTAGAACATCTCGAGAAGATTTCCTGTGGGTCTGATCTGATGTGTTCTCCTCCGGAGAGAATAAACCTTTGTTTCTCGCCTTCCAGTCTTCAGCGCCTGCCTCTTTTATTGGTAAATCATCGAATGGTATAAGAGGCGATTACCGCCTGGCAATACTTGAAAGGTTATCGACTGAAACTGCCGCTACCATTTAACAATTGGCGTCCCAAGCGTGGGGCCCATCAGCGACACGTGGATCCAGTGGGAGAGGTCCTGACGACAAAGTGAACGACTGCAACGATCGGGAGAGCTCCTGCCCGATAGACCCTCGTCTGGCAGCCGATCATCCGAACTTCACTGGTTCCGAGCAGACCTCTCTCGAGTGATCTACGGTCCTGACTGGGAACCGTCAGGAGTGCCGCGGCAATAACGGAGAGTAGAGGACGATCGGGTGCTGGAGGCGGAAGACGAGAAAACTGTCCACGCGGTCCGGGTAAGGTCGTGAAATACGACGAATTGCTAAATGATTGACTAATTGATTGAAAATACTAGTATTGCTTATTGATTGTTCTTTTTGAGGTATTCGCTGGCTACAAACGGGGAAGAGTAGAAATACTCTCTCTCCCTTTGCAGATAGTGAAGGGTAGGTAGCGTGGACTTTTGTCCCCATTGTAATCTGTCGCGCCTATTTTCCTCCCCACTGATTGATTGACCGAATATTGATTGTTTTGAAGAATAGTACTTCTTGAGATATTCTCTGTTTACAAATAACGTAGAATAGAAATATTCTGCCTAAATCTTTGCAGACAGTGAAGGATAAGTAACGCGGACTTTTGTCCCCCATTGTAACCCGTCGTGCTTATCTCTTTCTCACCATTGATTGATTGATTGTCCGAACACCAGTTGTTCGATATTGGTTCTTTGGAGGTATTCTCTGCTTGCAAATAACGTGGAATAGAGATATTCTGTCTAGTCTTTGCAAGCAGTGAAAAGATAGGTAGTGCAGACTTTTGTCCCCGTTGTGACCCGTCATGCCTATCTTCTCCCCACTGATTGGTAGTTGGTTCCGCCCGGACCGCTTGTTAGAGATGAACCATCCGGCTCCACCGGAAGGCACCCCTAATAAGGACATATTTACTAAATATGGATCAGTCGCTGTAGCCTACAGCAAACTAGGGCATAAAAAGCGCTATAGAGAAACAAAAAGAATCGAGCGAGACCAGTAGACCACTGATGGGATCCTTTTGACCCTACAAAAATAAGAAACACTAGGAAATAGCCCTTTGCGAAAAATATGAAACTAGGGGAAGGAGCCAAGCTCACGGTCGAGATGGCCACGAGGTAGCTCGACTCCGTCGCTCTCGTTGCCTAAACATGTCTGCCCTACCACCCACCCCGCCCAGTAAACACGACAAAATCCTGCACAAATGGAAGCCTGCTGATACCCACCATCGACGTCACCGAACTGGGCTACATCGCGCACAATTGGGCTATGTCATTTTCCGGTTACGCAGTAACATCCTTGTGCTCGTTGCCAGATTGCAAATATGTACAACACTCCAACAAAGTAGTATGATTAAAACGTTTTAATAACTTGTAGGTATATGCAACACTCCAACAGGGTAAACATGCTAAAACACGCTTTTAAACAACTATTTACATGACAGCCTGCTGCAAATCCCAAAGCATTCACGTCCACATGACATAGTCCTCGCCCCTCCTTCCTCGAAATAGCAACATTGGCCTGTTTTGGGCGGTCTTTTAGTCGGCTTGGGCTATAAAAGGCCCACAAAATCCATCTGCCTGTGAGGCGGCATCAGTGGTGGAATATTGTGCGAATAGGCAGGAGGCTACACGACGCGCCAAGACCAGGACGACATAAGAGGTGGTGTCCAACAAGTGTACCAGTCTTGCCAATCTACTATGCTGCACAGATCAACAACAAGGGTGCCCTGGCGGGGGGAAGCGACGCGAACGGGCCTCCCCCGCCTCCCCAGGTGGAGGCTCACCAGCTGAGAAGGCACCCCTGCCGTTTCACTCGCCGTCCAGCTGAGTAGGCGCCCCTGCACTCGCCGACCAGCTGAGAAGGCACCCCTGCCGTTTCACTCGCCGTCCCGCCGAGAAGGCACCCCTGCACTCACCGGCCAGCTGCAGCAGGGCAGCCATTTACGTCTCGCCTGCCGGACGACCACCCAGGCGCGGGTTCCTTTATGCACCAAGATTGCCATTAGCGTTTGACGCAAGAAGTGGGCCCCCGCAGCCAAGTGGTCGGAGAGACCCACCCCGGTGGCTGTAATGAAGAGCTGCTGCTGCCACTGGACTCTCAAAATGGCGGTCGGCTCTTCAGATTCAGGCCTGGTCCACCAAAAGATGGCTCTGAGCTACCTTGGAACTCGGAAGCTGCCTGCTCGGGCGTGGGCCACACCCTTGGGAACGTTCTCTCAGCTCTGCAGATTCTGCAGGAGTCATTGGCCTTCGACTCCCATGGACTTCCGGTGGGGGCAACCGCCGCTATTGTTCGATCATTCCACATTAACTTGTCTTTGCCCCAGACGGCAGCCATCTTGCCTCCTTTTGGTGCCGAGAGTGAGACTGATTCAAGGCGTCGGCAGAGAGACCCGCCTGCTGTCCCGCCCATAAGAACGGATCACGGCATCGCTGCGAGACCGTGGTGACGCCATGCTGACGCAAGCTTCTGTTTGAATTATCAGGAGACACTGTAGCCTATCCGCTCGGATCAGTTCCGGTGGAACCTCAACATGACCCGGTAGGAACAAAAACTGTGCTTCCCCACCCCCGAATCACGATTCATGCTGTCTGTTCTTTCCGTTGGCGCTAACGAAAGTTCTCGAACTGCCGAAAGGGATTCTGGTCCGGCCGCTAGTTAGTGGAAGGACTTAGACTGTACCCTGGACCCACCCGACCTCACCCCAAAATGGCGCCGATGTAGGAGGGGCCTACAACTCCTTATGGCGTTCCGGTTACTTGACATTCATGTTAAAAGGATATGTAGGCGATGTTTTCGCACATGATGGGCGGAGGGACGGGGAGGGTCCTGATCGGGCATACGAACAACCTTATTGATGCTGGCCTTCCCATTTTTATTATCATTTTTATTTTTTTCGCGTTAAAGTAGTGTTGCTCATGATACTCGACGCCCCTCACACCGTGGCCGGCCTGTACGGTTGTAGGCCCGTATTTGTATACTGACATTGTTTTCAATAAAGGGTTTTTGAGGGAATTACGGAATCAGCGTCGTAACAAATCATCTAGGTTGGTAAAGGTTTTGAATAATGATTGTTACTCCCAAGCAATAGAAAGCAGATAATGCAGACCCTTTTCTTTTTTTGCCTGAAATTTGGATTGATGAAATTTGTACCCATCACACCTGTCTTTTTCCAGAATTGTTAGAAAATGGTTGACTATAGCTTAAGGTATCTGCCGAATGCAAGGTACGGTACCTTGCCCCACAATATGCGACCGATTGAGAAACAAATGCACGACAAGGGAACCCGAATTTAGGAGATGAATACAATGGAGCATCTTTGTATAGTCGAAAGGAAGGATATAATAGGTCTGTGGTATTACCCGCTCCTGCAGCTAGCCTGGTACGTGGTAAGTAGATCTTTTTCGTGTCTACGCGCGCTAACGTACTTTGAATGCTGCACACCCCCCTCCCCCTTCTTTTTTTCTTTATAGGTCACATCGGAATTCCGACTGAAGAATGGACCGCACCGTGCTCAATGTAGGGAAAAACATAGACAAACGTTGAGGGATGGTGTTTGAAGTGCAGACCACCACTGGGAACGTGAAAAACTGTATGGTATGACTGTGCGTATGTGCCCTGATTGTACGGTATGAATGTGTATGCATTACATATGCTTGGGTCGCTGGAAGAGAACGTCATCATATGACTGAAGTGCTTGACTATCGATCAAAGGGAGGGGAGTAAAAAGTCTGACACCCCCCCCAAAATGAATTACGGAATATACTGAAAATACGCAGCATGCATAGGAAAGAGGACAGGAAAGGAGAGGTCCCCTTACTCAACGTAGCTCTGTGTCTTCGTCTTAAGTTTCTGCGCTTGATGTATGTACTGTTACGCCCTATCCGGTATTTGTGTGTACGTGAATTTATGTTTTTCCCCCGCTTGTGTTTTCTTACGTAGAACTGACCCGTGCTACTCCATGTTGTGTGTACACCAAGTAGCCTATTATCATACAACATGTCTCTCTCTCTCTCTCTCGTTTTATGTCGTACGTATACCAAATAGCCTACTTGATGCGCACGTCTCTCTCTCTCTCTCTCTCTCTCTCTCTCTCTCCCTCTCTCTCTCTCTCTCTCTCTCTCCCTCTCTCCCTCGCTGAAGGCTCTCTTGCCCTCTTTTTGAATAAATTAACGACACTATACCTCCTCAGTATGTGTATAATTGGCCTAAAACACGACAGTGTTCGAACAAATTGACAGAAGCAAAACAACCGTATTTTACCACATTACTACCTCTCCTTTCTCTAACATGTTGAACTTACCTGGCTGAGAAAGAAAGGACAGGTAAGACTACTGATGTCTCCCAATCTGGCCCTCATCACGGGGACTGTATGTCAGTGGTTTTCGTTTTAGAGCTCTAACGACACCACCTCCACCGCTCAGAATTACCCCGCCCATTTGCTCAGAACTAGAATGTCTAAGCACCCCGTCCTCCCAGAATAGCCCCAGTTCTG
Source organism: Triturus cristatus (assembly GCF_964204655.1). Taxonomy (NCBI): domain Eukaryota; kingdom Metazoa; phylum Chordata; class Amphibia; order Caudata; family Salamandridae; genus Triturus; species Triturus cristatus. The sequence goes on from NC_140590.1 coordinate 216,832,552, forward strand.
TACTAGCCGTCCCAGGGTATTTTGAACAATACAGCTGATGACTTTATTTTTCTGAAGATACATCGCCTAAACTGATGAGGGTTACCTATTGTCTCCAGCAAGAAAAATGTTTAGCTTGTGTCCCTCCCCGAAATAGGTATTTGTGAACCCATGACAGTAGCACCTCGCACTTTTTCATAAACTTAGCAGTCCTCGGAGAAAAATGTGAATTAACAGAGCTCGTGTTAGAAGAACGAATCTCTACCGGAGAAGCCGGTTCGAATTTTGATAGACCAGAAAATAGACAGATGTCAGGCCTCCTGCCACGATTATAAGGTACAGGAATCGACACCTAGCAGGCCAGATGATGGAAATTTGCAGGAACACCCACAAAACCTGCACCACAGCAATGATTAACAAGTTAGTAACATACACCGACATAAGAGTTAATAGACATCCATCATAGAGCGACCGATAAAACATTTCCCCGACTACTCGGTGGTTGGGAGAGAGAATGAAGTGTGTAAATGTCTTCCCTGCCAGCTCTCTAAGATTTTGTTTCTTGTACTCATTCAAAGATAACATGCGGTCATCGGAAGAGAGGGGTCGGACGTGACGCACAGCCTGACTGCGGATCATGGACTACCTATGGCATCGACCAAGGGGGAGCCACGGAGCAAAAAGATGCAGGACGAGGCACCATTCTCAGCATGGAAAGCGATAGAAAGAAGGGCTATCCCGAAGCCCCCTGCTCGCTGATCAGCTCATGCCTGAAGTCCCAACCCGTCGGGCCCGATTGATGGGCCCAGTGCTGAAAGATTCTGCTCTCCTTGGCCCTCTTTTTGATCCGATCCCACTCCACCCCCTCTTTCCTCGACCTCCCAAAGCACCCCCATTTTTGAACTTGACTTGACAAAAGAAGAATGAGAAGCGGTTACTCCGTCTCAAGGTACCTATGATAAGACCAGTCAAGGGACAGGACAGAACAGGACTGTGATCCAAGAGCAAAGATTGGTCACACCCTACAACGCGAAAGCCTGGATTTGAGCTGGACCTTAGCTCCACCGCCGGTGCTCAACAGTGCCAACGAAAGAAGAAAACAATGAGAGCTTACCAGTGATGGCTCGATGCAATAAGACACTGGAAAGAAGAACCCCCCCCCTCCCTGACTGTAACTCATGTTGAGTTGTATTCCTCTCCCAACCACTTTTGAATTGACTATCTTCCAACCAAGCTTCCAAGGTCTTTTATCGGTCGCTTCCAACTGCACACTAATAGTTAAAGAAACATTAACTTAGTATAAATGACAATTGTATAGCATCAGCCGTACACATGAGTATGCTGTCTAGTTTGATCCACACAAAGTCTAGGCCTTGAGTAATGTGCATAATATTCCTTGTCTTGCCAGACCACCTCTTACGGTATCGAATTTGTGTTCAAGCGAGCTTCCCTCCACCTATCTCCGGGTCTGACATATGACGCAGCTGATGTAATTTTGTATACGCTACCTCCTCGCCTGTCACATCAACCACATGTAACTATGTACAATTGTGTCAGATTGTTCCTGTCTGTCGTAAGACTCTGTACTTTTAAAACAGGAACGCATGAAAGCATTTTCGATATTATGGCTAAGAGGTTAACGAAGGTGGATGTCGGCTAGACAAGCTGGCTAGATATGTTGAAAAGAGAGGACTGTTAAAATCTGGTTTGCAATGTCAACATAATCGGCGCCATCTTGCCCCCTCTCAGGCCCATACGCTCACTCAAGCAGTAGCCATTTTGAAAGTGCCATGGCCCCTCTGCCCCTCACCGATCACCAGCGCGTTCCCTAGGCGCAGCAAACATCCCCCCGCGCGCTGGCCACCCCCGCTCTCTCATACATGGGCCATAAACCCTCTCCTTCTGCACGACCCTGCCATGGAACCACATCCCGCGCCTGACCAACACCCCCCCTTTTCCATCCCATACATGGTCATACATCCTTTTGGTAACCCTTTCCTCCCCGCCTGATCGTCCGAACTGATCCCAGGCCATCACCTAGCCCTGCGGACGCAGTTTATTGCCCCTACTGTAAAGGAAACACCTCACATCTAAGGGATTGCAGCAGATCAAGGCTCCCAACCATTGTGACCCGATCAGTCGCACATAGCCCCAGGAATTGGCGGAATGCCCAGCTGTGTGATAGCCATCTCCTACTGTGGGTGGGGTGGGGACCTCCACTGTAGTTATGGGTGGGGGCGGATCCGAGCCGGGGATTCCGAGGATGTTCTTTCATGTATCAAAGCAATCTCAAGAATGTGCCATGTGCTGTAAACCGGTAATAAAAAAATAAACCTGTGTAGAAGAGGCCAGGCCTCAGAGATGTGGTTAGAACATCTCGAGAAGATTCCCTGTGGGTCTGATCTGATGTGTTCTCCTCCGGAGAGAATAAACCTTTGTTTCTCGCCTTCCAGTCTTCAGCGCCTGCCTCTTTTATTGGCAAATCATCGAATGGTATAAGAGGCGATTACCGCCGGGCAATACTTGAAAGGTTATCGACTGAAACTGCCGCTACCATTTAACAATGGGGGTAGGCAGACCTGGTATTCCCTGCCTGTCCTGTTCCTCCTTTGAAGCTTCACGCTTTATGACCCCTCCCACATGTGCGGGTTTTTCTATGTAGCAGAGCTCTCTCCAGAAGATAGCCTCTCCCCTGGTGAGCCAGAAATCACTTCATCAAAGCAGCCTGATTAATCCTGTTAACTCTGACCAATCTGGGAAGACTGCAGGAAGGCTGTATTTTTGCTTGCAGACAAGAAAGTATTAAAACCTATTTTCTGCACAATTTAGGATCAATTTAACAATAGCATATTGTTAGATTTATCAATATCATTCTCCTAAGTCTTTATTTATTCAATTCCTAGCAATAATTATGAGTTCATAAGCTACTGCAATGATATCCTATGTGGCTAGGCATCTAAAATGGGGAAAATTAAATGTGCAATTTCTCACTCACCAAGGTATATAAACCATATTTTGCAATGGCCCTGCTTATAGTTACATGCCCCCTCACCCCTGGGACACCAAAGGGAGACCTTGGGGGTCCAGAAAAGGCAAACATACTGTAATTCCTCACCACACAGTGCTCATAGCATCAACATCGATTTTGAGAGGCACATTACTACCATGGGGGAAGTGATATGCCGACAAAACAGAGGTCCTGGTTTTTGGTAAGGATCAGGACATCTGGTCTAATGATTGGTGGCCTACATCTCTAGGAACCTGCCCTTCCCCTTCCAAGTCGGCTCGAAATCTCGGTGTCATCTTTGACACTTCGTTGACAGCAGGTCAGCAGGACGGTATCTACCTGTTGGGGAGTCATTATGACCCTAAAAAAGAAAAAAACAAACAAAAAAAAAATTCTTCATTACCTTTCGCCATCGGCACGTAAGCAGACTGTGATCGCCCTTGTTGGTTCGAGGCTGGATTACTGTAACTCATTATACTCGGAGATTAATAAACATCTTATCCAGCGCCTCCAGGTTGTGCAAAATGCTGCCGCCAAATTTGTTTTGGCTCTTCCAAAAGACTCCTCCGCAACAGCCGCCAGGAAGTATCTTCACTGGCTCCCTATTCATCATAGGATTTCTTTTAAACTTCTATGCCTCACATATAGAGCCCTTTCCATCGGCCCCTCGGATGCTCTGGGGTCTTTGTTGACACGTTATATTCCTAGTAGATATCTTCGCTCCTCGGATGCTAATCAACTGGTAGTCCCCCGAACCAAGAAGGTTAGATGGGGTAGCAGAGCTTTTTCTGCCGTTGCCCCGCTACTTTGGAATTCACTCCCTCTGGAGATTAAATCTCAACCCTTTCTGGTTCTTTTTAGGAAACTACTTAAGACCTGGTACTTTGAGAAGGCCTACCAGTAAGTTCCTTTTATCCTACAGTCAGTATTTTTTGGTAGGCGCCTTGACGCCCATTGGGCTTAGTAGCGCTATATAAGATTTGTTTCATTCATTCATTCATTCATATGTGCAATGTATCTATCCACAGGGCACATAAAACATATTTTATAGGGACCATGCCTTTAATTACATAACCCCCCAGCCCTGGGACAACTAGGGGAGACTCTGGGGGTACCTAATATGTAACAATAATGTAGATTATCATGTGTTAAGTACCCCCACCAACAAAGTCGAGTTTGCAGTTCATTTACTTTTAAAAACAGTGCTGCAATGCAGGGCTTCTTTTAAAATTGCCTGCAGGTGCTCATCAGTGAAGACATGCAAGTGCAAAAAGGGCTGCTGGCCTCTAAACTGCAATGCTCTATTATATACTACGGACTTATAAGAAGTGTTAATCACCCTACTGTATTATCCATGAAGGACTTATATATTAGGTCATGCCAATTGTGGGTTTAGCCTAATAAATAGTATACCCTAATGCATGTGTATGTTTTCACTTGTGTTTTCAAAATAGCAGTGGGTTTTTTCAGCATAGCACTGGTCTTAGGCCTGCCCAGAGCAGAGCCTAAGGCCCTCTCAGAGTCCGAGTCAGAAAACCAGCAACCTCTCAAATGGGGCAAGATGTGGGGGGGCGCTGCAAACAATTCTTTATTTCCTACAGTTACGACCTCCCGCTTTGAGAAAATCTCACCGGGTACCACCACCCTAGCACCCGAAAATCGCACTGAGTATGCAAATACTTGCGCGGCAACTTGCCGTTGGCGAGCCACCCACCAGAATATACTCTGCCATGCGATGATTGGCGGAGTTTTGCTGGAACTCTGTGAAACATGCGTAACGCAGAGTGGGCAAAACTCTGTGAACTCCTCTGGCGTAGCAGAATTCTTTTCCCACCCCTACTCTAAACCTCCCTCATTATAGTTCTCTAAAACACTGTTCCAAAACAGATCATCGTAGAGACAGGAAGAATGGAAAACAGCCAACAAATGTTTAGGATTGATCTGTCAGTCACAAAAAATAATATCTTTCTCTGTATGTTTATGATGTGTTTTTAAACTATCAACCAAGGTGTTTTCTGTCAGTTCTGAGAGATGCTTCTACCAACAATCCTTTGTTCGGAGTGACGTAGCAAAGGTGCCATGTGCCTTAAATTCAAGCAAAGTTATGCCTCCCCACTGCTTGGTTTATGGTAACATTCAGAAGTACCTGGTGTGGAGTGGAAGTAACTGGTACAACTGCACCATCTGCACTATTTATCAATCTGCCCAACTTTTCATACAATAGTTAGAATTTGTCATTAGAAAGGGAACCAAGGAAAGTTTCAGGGTTGTGATCCAAACCAAAAAGTGTATTGTTCTAAACAAATATGGCCGATATGCATTTTTTCTTTTTCTTTTACGTTTAATAAGCTTTATTGATGATGAACATTACAAAGAGTAAGCCAAGAACTTAACATATTAACATTAAAATGGCAAAAAGAGAAAGTAGGCAGAAAAACAGAGTAGAAAGCTATTTTCATTTTGACAATATCATAGGGGGAGGGGGAGAAAGGGAACATAATATAAGTCAAAAACTGAAGATCGAGTGTCAATATCAATACAAGCTACTGAATAATCATGAAATAATCAAAACACCTAAAAACCGATTCAATGATGGAAAATAGTATAAAGAAAAAAAGCAGAGATAATAATACTGTATGGAGGTTGAAAATTCGCAGAACTAGTACGTGATACACAAACCATTGCAATCTTATTTAAATAATTAGTTAAAGGTGACCAAAATACATCCATGTTTAAAGCTGGTTTAAAAGAGGAGGCAAAAGCAATATCCAGTCTGTGATAGTGACAATTATTCAACTAAGACTTAACTGAGAAATTAGTGGAACATTTTCAGTTTATTGTAATTTGCTGAAAGGCTAAAGCTAACATCAAGTCAAATAATCCCTTTTCATGAAGAAGTAATCCCAAAGACTCTAATAAACTTCCTATAAATAGAATAACATTTGATCGAGGGGAATGCAAATTAAGGATACTTGAAATACGAGACTGGATATTCTTCCAAAAGGAGGCTACAGCAGGGCAGGAGAACAGAAGTTGCATCAAATCAGCCAAGGGACAGTCACAAGACCAACAAGTCTTATTATTAGTGTGTGCAAAGTTAGCTATGGATAGTGGAGTAAAATATAATCTATGATATAAGAAAAACATGGGTTAGTGGGGGATGCAGATCTAGAGATCCTCAAAAATCTAGCCCAGATCTTATTCCAGAAATCGGTGCTCTAAAAACAACCCAAATCCGTGTCCCAGGTGAGTTGCAATTTAGATTTTGGACAACCAAAGGATAGGGTAAGTAGATGTTTATCGATCAGGGATGTACCCCTAAAATCCTGTGAAGCGTATCCTTTCCGGGTGTAACAACATTTGAAGGAAGAGTATAAAAACATCTAGATCTATTCCCATGAAGATTGGGAATTTGTGCCAAAACGACACTTAAAGATAGCCTGAAATTGAGGGAAAGAACAAAAAGTAATTCAATCGAACACATCTTGGACCCAAATAATTCCCGTAGATCTATAGGATTTCCAATAAAGAGGTCTATTGTTTCAAGTGGAAAAACAAAAAAATGAGACTTCCATAGGAGGCCTGATAGTAGTAGGAATATAGAATGGTCACCTGTGGTAACAGGCCCCTTTAACTATGCATAAATTGTAAAACGTCAACATTGATGCACTCATGTCTACGTGATCCACAACAGGTAACAGTAGTAGAAGTTTATAGGCGTAAAGTAATGTGGGCCATGTAAGTCTGCTCTCGAGAAAAATACTGAGTGTGTCTACAGAACTGTTTAAGAAAACATTGCATATTTTACATGAGCAGACAAATTAATACAGTAAAAAAGCAGGTACTGGACAACGAATCAGCGAGGCTCAAAAAATCTTTATAAATACAGCCATTGGAAGGACGATCTTGAGTCGAGAAGATTGTTATCGTTGCGAGTGTTCAGTTGTCTTAGCTGTCCCTGTAGGAGCCTCCTCCGTAGCCGCTGCTTCGGCGGCTGCTGCTGTAAGAGTCCCTGGAGCTGTATCCGCCGCTGTATCCACCGCCTCCATACCCGCCACTGCTCCTGGAATCAAAGAGGCTGTTGCCGTAGCTGTCGCCACCTCGTCCTCGGCCACCACGGGAGTAGCCCCTGCTGCCACCTCCATAGCCTCCTCTGTAGCCACCCTGGCTCCTGTCGAACTTGCTAGCCTGGTCCACTCGGATCTGGCGTCCGTCGAGGCTCTTGCCGTCCATGCCCTTCAGCGTATCCTTCGCATCCTCCTGGTTCTTGAAGGTGATGAAGCCGAAGCCCCGGGACCGCTGCATCTTCCGGTCCTTGATCACCAACACTTCGGCGATATTGCCGTACTTGCTGAAGTGCTGCTCCAAGTCCTGCTCGTATGTGTCGAAGCTCAGGCCGCCCACAAAGATCTTCCCATCATCTGAAGAGATGTTTCTGCTCTTTTCTTAAAATGTTTCTAAAATAAAGAGACAGAATATGAATGGGAATCATAGAGAAGATAAACAGCAGAAGGGGAGTAATCATGATTTTATTAGAATCAAGGTGACCTCACCATGAAAGGAATAGAGGATTCCAGGAAGAAACGCGGTTCGAAATACAATCTTGCCCTTTCTTCATGTTAATTATCACTGAATCCGATATGGATTTGTTAAACCAAATGCCTAAGTACTTGATTCTAGAACTATTCCATCGGAAATTAGTTGAATCAAAGTTATGCTTTAAACAGAATTTAGTAATGGGGAGAATTTCTATCTTGTCAGAATTGATTGTATAACCTGAAACTAGGGAAAATTAGACACTTCTTGCAATAAATGAGGAATAGAAGTTTCAGGATTAGATAGAAAAAGCAAAATATCATCCACATAAGCAGACATTTTCAAATGTTGATACCGTAAAGAAATCCCGAAAAAGAAGTGTGCTGGAGTATATGTTATAGAAAGGGCTCAAGCGATAAAATGAATAAAATGAGAGATTAAGGACAACCTTGACACACACCATGTTTCAATGGAAAAAAATTGATAAAGAGGGCCATCAATTGTTACAGAAGTTTTAGGTATCATATATAGTAAAGAGACAAGAGAAATTTATTTAGTACCCAAATAGTGCCAATGAAGAGTTTTAAATAAGAAAGACTAATCTACTCTATGAAATGCTTTCTCCACATCGATAAAAACTGCAGCTAAAGAGTAAGAAAGCGTTGGAGCTTTATTTAAAACATTAAGTAATAACCGGGAATTATCTGATGTTAGTCTACCTTTGACGAAGCCACACTGCTCTAGACCAATTCAATTTGGCAAGAGAGGATCAAGACATAGATCGAGTAATTTGGCAAACATGTTATAATTAACACATACAAGGGATATAGGGCGATAAATGTTACATTGCTTAGGATCACAACCATCTTATGAATTAGACATATTGTAGCTTCTAAAAACGTGCCATCCGCCTTACCAGTACTACCAAAGTATTGAAAAAGATGCAAGAGTTTCAGAAGTAGTAGGTTTGAAAAATAAAGATAACATTCTACCGTAAACCCATCTGGGCCCTGATTTTTTTATTTTTAGGGAGACTTAAAGATTTAGATAATTTCAGAATCGATATATCAGATTCTAGAGATGCAAAGACAAGATTAGCATGGAAAGGAGGGGACACGTGACCAAGATAAGACTCAATAGAGGAGCTGTAAGTAGGAGATTCCGTAGTGTTTAGATTTTTATAGAATTTCTTAACCTGGTCTTTGAAAGATGTATCCCACCCAATGAGTGAATAGAGTCAATCAGTACCCGCTCTTTCCGAGATTTGAGATAATTAGCCAGAAGATTCCCGACTTTATAGCGCCCACCATAGTAATGAGCACTATGACAAAGGAGAATAGATGAAGCATTATCCATATTCACTTTGTTAAAATATAACTTTGTGCGAGCAAGATCCTGTAAGGTGGAATCAGATGAAGAAGAGCAAAACTGATGTTCTAGGCATTTAATGTTAGCTAATAAAGTTCTGTGATGAATAAGTGAATGTTTTCTTAAATGCATCCCATATCAATGCAGGGGAGATGTCTGGATTTGTATTCAAAGAAAGAAATTCCTCAGCAAAGGCGATGAAAGAGGAAGTAAAAAGCTGGTCCTGCAAAAGAGATTTATTAAATCTCCATCTAGAGGATGTGGGTTGCGGAGGAATCAAATCGAAATAGGCAATAACCGGGGCATGATCAGAGATCACAATCGGTTCAATTGAGGAAGAAATGAGGTTCTGAGATAAGGATTTAGAGAGAAAGATGTTTTCTAATTGGGACAGGGAACTCTGCGGGGGAGAGAAAAAAGAAAATTCTGGTATATCTGGATTACATAGTCTCCAGGCATCCACCAAGTGAGGCTGCGTGATTGTGCTATGGAATTGCTTATGAGTCTTGTGAGGGACAAAGCGAATTTCGGATTGGCGGTCAATAAATGGGTCAATAATCTGGTTACAATCACCTCCTAGAACAAAAAATGCATCTTTATGTTAATACACTTTTTAGGCCAAAAGGACTAATGCGGTTGAATCGGCCCATAAACATTGAATACAGTTAAAGATATATTATTAACAAGTAACTTAACCAATAACCATCTACCCTCCGAGTCCATTTCTTTAGAGATAACAGAACATTTCAGATTTTTATGACATAAAATAATTACACAATTTTTTTAGTAGTCATAAGTGACACTAAGAATAAACCGACCCGATTTTGTTTGAGTTTCATAGCTTCTGTTTCTGACAAATGGATTTCTTGCAACAGAACTAAGTCAGGCTTATATGAGGTTAAATGGGATAATAATCTCTTCCTCTTTATAGGGTTAATAAACCATTTCACTTTTCATGAAAGAACTCTGAATGCAGAATATGCAAATTAGATATGAAATAACACCTTTGTTGGAAACGGCCCTTTTTGCAGGGTTATCCCCAAACTTTTTGCTTCTTCCTCCTTTATTTTTTCTGACCCGTGGTTGTTGGCAATAAGACTCTGGGCACTTTACCACTGCTGATCAGTGCTAAAGTGCATATGCTCTCTGTATAAATTGTTATATTGATTGGTTATCCATGATTGGTATATTTGTTTCACCTGTTAGCCCCTAGTAAAGTGCACTGCGGGTGCCAGGGCTGGTGATTCAAATGCTACTAGTGGGCTGCAGCACTGATTGTGCCACCCACAGGAGTAGCGCTAAAATGATGTCTTAGGCCTGCTTGCAGTGCCTATGTGCAGTCCAGGACTGCCATGTCGACCTGGCCAGTGCACCCACTGACCAGGCCTCATCCTTCCCTTTCTGTACATGTCAGGCATCCCTATGGTGGCCCTAGGTACCCCCCTGGGCTGGGTGCAGTGTATCTGAAAGGTAGGGCATGTACCGAGGTGTGTAACATGCCCTGGTAGTGAATTACAGCCATTTTCGTTTTTCACTGCTGAGAGGCTATCTTGCCCATAGGATAGAATGGGGAAGGCTGTTTACATGCCTATCTTCCCATAAGGGCAAGATAGAAAATCCAAGTTTGGTATCTCTGTGTTCAGAATTTAATTATACATCTTTTTAGCAAGATGGTTTTTAAATTCACTGTGTGAGAATAGCACTTTTTAGAAAGTAGCTATTCTCCTGTTTAACCTTCCTGTGTGCCTGTGTGCTGGTTGGCTGACTGGTGTCAGGTGATGTGCTAGGTGGCTCCAGGAGCCTGGATGAGTCAGCAGCAGGGTGAATAGGGAGATCTGCTTTAGATGGGTGGGAGGAGTAGTCCCTGGGTCTGAATAGGGCTGCCCCTGACAAACACAAAGCTGGCTCCACCCCCTGCTGGCCAGGCTGAGGACTCTGCCTCTGCTGGCACAAAGAAGGCTCCACCTCCTGCTGAGCGTCTAACGACCCTGCCCCTCACTCTGAAAGGAACCAGGTGCTCCAGAGCAGAGCACACCCAGGAACCGGTTTGAGCAGGGGAATCCCCCCACTGAAACACAAGAGACAAAGACTTGGAGGGGTATAAGAAGAGGACCCCAGACACCTAAAACTTTAGATCACTTTGGAACTAAGAAGAAACCTCTGCCAAGGAGAAAGCTGGAAGAAACTGAAGAGGAGAAGACTGCCTGCTTGCTGTTTTGCTTTGCTGCCAAGGAGAGGGGAAGGACTTTGCTGTGTCCCCTTCTTTTGATTCTGATCTCCAAGGGCCTGAGAAGAGCTGGCTCCCTGTTAAGAAGTCCCAGGAACAAAAGGACTTCACCACCAGCTCCCCTGGAATTCTGCTGAGAGAGTTCTGACCTGCCTTGGAGTGCTTGCCCAGTCTTGGGGCTTCAGGAGGTCGTTTTTGCTGTGTTGAGGGAGCTGGGAAGCAGAAGCGTGAACAAGAGTGACTGGTACCCAACGCATCATCCGATTGCGTGTCGCAAGACGAGAGTGCGTGGAAAATTTCATCGCGGCACCATCGCAACACGCAGGGTCTCCGCATCGCCGAGTGCGTCGAGCATCGTCCCGAAGCGTGAAGCTTCCTGCCATTGCGAGGGTTGTCGCAGAACCAGTTTGCGGGCCGCACCACTGCCGGTGCGTGAAAAGTCTCCAATCGCTGCGTGCGTCGACGCAGAGTCCCATTCCGTGGCGCATCGAGAGTTGCGGCGCCGGAAGGCAACGCTGCGCCACGCATCGCACCACATCGAAGAGTGTCGCATCGAACCTGTGCGTGAAGCTTCCCCCTAAGAAACCTACGCAACGAAAGCCAAAGGTATCGCATCCTCCCCCTACAGATCGGAGCCGGCGCATCCACCTCTGCTGCGTGAAGCAGGGCTGCTGCAAAGCCTCCCCAGGATCTCAGGAGCATCGCCTTTGCCATCTTCCTTGTTATAGCTTTTGGGAACCTTATCGCAACTACAGGTACTGTTGGGCACGAAAGTGTCGCATTTTGTGCATTGAGAGCCGCATTGTGCAGGACACTGACTTTGACATCCTGGAGTACTTTCTGCAAACTCTTGAACTATCCTTAAAGTAACCTTTTTGAATTATATGTTGGTTTGTCTGTAATAGTTGGTCTTGTGAAGTTTTTAGTAAAGATACATTATTTTTCTAAAACTGGTGTGGAGTAAATCTGTGGTGTTTTCACTGTGTTACTGTGAGTGTTGGTACAAATACTTTACACATTGCCTTTGATAGCCTAGACTGCTCAGGCCAAGCTACCTAGAGGGTGAGCAGGGGTTATCTTAACAGTGTATCCCCCTTTCCCTGACTAGAAGCAAGGGTCCCTACTTGGACAGTGGTACCTACCCTGCCAACTAGAGACCCCCAGATCTAACATTGGTGGTCAGCGGTGAGGATTGAACTTGTATTTGTACTTGACCCACAGTAATTGGTGTACATCACTAGGAGTGCAGACCAATAGACAACCACATGCTGTATTTTTGATTCTATTTTGGAGTAACTCTTCAAGAGCATCATGTCTCAGGTGGCAACAAGTGAGAGGGCAGAATTGGAGTTTTCCATGGAGGATCTGTATTCGTACAAGGTTGAGGAGCTCAAGCAATTCTGCAAAGACCTTGGTTGCCCTGTGAAAAGCGGATCTAGAAGGGATGTGCTACAAAGAGTCTTGAAGGCCTGGTGGGAGGCCCAAGAAGAGGATGATGCAGATGAAGAGGATGGTTTTGTTTCCCAAGCTCTGCCCGTGGTCGGACCAGTCTCAAGGGCTGGCAGCTCCCATTCCAGTAGGAGTCTCACTCCAGAGGAGTTGGAGGAGAATCAAAGGGCTAGAGATCATGAGTTAGAAGTCATGAGGCTTGAGTTGAAGCTGATGGAAATGGAAACCCAAAACAAAATAGAAGAGAGCAAGAAGATGTATGCCTTGGAAGAATTGAAATTGACCTTGGCACATGAATTAAGAATGAGGGAGCTTGATATGGAGCTCGAGAGGCTTGAAGCCATGAGTGTCTCAGCTGAAGAAGAAAGGTTAGCTCAGGAAGTGAGCTTTGCTGAGTTGGAGGTGGAGTCCAGCTCAGATGGTGGCAGCAAGATTGTAGTTTCTAGTGCTGAGAGAAAGGTACAAACACCCAGAGATGTGGCGCCTAACTTGAGGGAGGGGGTTGACATACACCAGGGAGTTCAGGTTTATGATGTAGTTCCAGTGGAGTGCAGTATCCCTGAAGTGGATTGGGGAACTGGCACAGGGGGCCATATTCCTAGTGGTGGGAGGGACACTCTACTGACCCTAGATGAGAGGTACAGGGAGAGGGGTTCCCCCATGGTAGAAACCTTGGTGTGTGAGTGTGGAGACCGCCCAGAAGAGTGTGAGTTGTGTGACAGAGACAGTCAGGTACTGTCTTGCCAATCTCAGGAGAGTGGTGTGAGGTACTTGTGTGAGGCACTGGAGGGTGAGGCAAACGGTAGCTTGGTTAACAACTGTGGGGGGCTGTGTGATTCATTTGTTGGAGAGCATATTTTAAGTCCCTGTTTTCCAGAGCTATGCCAACACCCGGTGGAGTGTGAGTTCTCTGGTTCCAGAGAGCTTGCGTTGGAGGCAGACCTTTGGTTGGATGTCAAAAGGTCTGGAGAGGCATTGGGGAGTGATCCCAAAAGGAGTGGCCCGGATATCTTCCAGACCTGTGAGGTGGAAGAGGTTCAGTGTAGCCCAGTTAGGTCCCAGTGTAGTGGGAGTGGTGTAGGGGCTCACGTCCTGTCTCAGTGGAGAAGGGGTGAGTGTGGGACTGTGGGTCCCAAGGTGCCCGAAACCCAGTCTCAGGGCCTGGAGGATTCCTTAAGGGAACACCAGGTTGGGGGCCTAGACCGTGCTAGTAGGCCATTTGAGGAGGATCTCCTAGTGACAGGAGAACCTGGAGCCTCTGTAAACAGAGCTCCAGTGGTTCTGGTGTCTGGCGGTACCGCTCCAGTTGGGAGGGTGCAGAAGTCCAGACTGAGGGGTGAGAGGGGGATGTGTTCCCCAGTGGGAGAACCAGTGGGTCAGGGACCGGCCAGAAGGGCTGAGTCCCCTAGGAGTGACCATGGTGACACCACTTCTGTCCTGGGGGATCCTCGCGCACTGTCAGGTGGACAGGGGCCGGGAGATCTGCGCCAGGCAGACTGTCACGAGACACATGAGTCATGTGTCACCCTCGGGGAGATACTGTGTGAGTCCCCGGAAGTCCTGGCATGCCAGGCCGGTGTGCAACCTGAGGGTTTAGACCCTAGGTTGGGAGACCAGTTGCTGGAGAGAGGTCCTGAACTGGAGGGAGGGACATCTGTAAGCAGTGTCTCTACCAGTTTGTCTTTGAGGTGTACCGCTCCGAGTAGGAGGGTGCAGAATTCTGGAAGAGGGTGCAGAGGGAGGGAGTCCTCGCCTCTGACCCCGGTTCACCTGGAGGGTTTAGACCCTAGGTTGGAGGGCCAGGTCCGGGGTGTCCCCCCTGACCTGGAGTCCCAGTTGCAGGATAGAACCCCTGAACTGGTGGGTGAATGGTGCAGGACACCTGCCACAGGTGCCCTGACTATTCTAGAAGGGGGTACTGCTCCAGGTGGGAGGGTACAGAGCCCCAAGGAAGAGGAGGACCGGGTGTGGAACAGTCCACCCCAGCCTCCTGTCCAGCCACCGGATACAGGCCCAGGGCTGGTGGGTCAGTGCAAGGTTGTCAGACCGGACCTGACAGGAAAGGAAGTGGACAAAGGGTGCCCAGCACCTGGGGCTACTGCCCCCCACCTTCTGATGCCACAGGGGTTTGAGGGCCCTGAGAGGCATAAGGCCTGGGTCTCATCCCTGACCACTGTCACTGGTCACTGCGGCTTGCTTTCTGTCTGTTGGGACACATCTGTGAGCAAGTTAAGGCTAGGTGCTGCACAGGTGGTGTCCACAGGTGAAGAGAAGGGTTCCACATGGGTTGGCGTAGTGGACCCTGAGAGTATGGATGGAGAGATCCAACCGGGTTCAGGAAGGCATAGAACAGGAATAGTGCCCTGCTGTTTGGGCCAGTTTCCGTGTTCTATCGCCCTAAGCAGGGAATCCCATCGAGGTATCGTTTGGTCTACCCTGGCTTTAGGCTGGAAGGGGGTTGTGTTGGAAACGGCCCTTTTTGCAGGGTTATCCCCAAACTTTTTGCTTCTTCCTCCTTTATTTTTTCTGACCCGTGGTTGTTGGCAATAAGACTCTGGGCACTTTACCACTGCTGATCAGTGCTAAAGTGCATATGCTCTCTGTATAAATTGTTATATTGATTGGTTATCCATGATTGGTATATTTGTTTCACCTGTTAGCCCCTAGTAAAGTGCACTGCGGGTGCCAGGGCTGGTGATTCAAATGCTACTAGTGGGCTGCAGCACTGATTGTGCCACCCACAGGAGTAGCGCTAAAATGATGTCTTAGGCCTGCTTGCAGTGCCTATGTGCAGTCCAGGACTGCCATGTCGACCTGGCCAGTGCACCCACTGACCAGGCCTCATCCTTCCCTTTCTGTACATGTCAGGCATCCCTATGGTGGCCCTAGGTACCCCCCTGGGCTGGGTGCAGTGTATCTGAAAGGTAGGGCATGTACCGAGGTGTGTAACATGCCCTGGTAGTGAATTACAGCCATTTTCGTTTTTCACTGCTGAGAGGCTATCTTGCCCATAGGATAGAATGGGGAAGGCTGTTTACATGCCTATCTTCCCATAAGGGCAAGATAGAAAATCCAAGTTTGGTATCTCTGTGTTCAGAATTTAATTATACATCTTTTTAGCAAGATGGTTTTTAAATTCACTGTGTGAGAATAGCACTTTTTAGAAAGTAGCTATTCTCCTGTTTAACCTTCCTGTGTGCCTGTGTGCTGGTTGGCTGACTGGTGTCAGGTGATGTGCTAGGTGGCTCCAGGAGCCTGGATGAGTCAGCAGCAGGGTGAATAGGGAGATCTGCTTTAGATGGGTGGGAGGAGTAGTCCCTGGGTCTGAATAGGGCTGCCCCTGACAAACACAAAGCTGGCTCCACCCCCTGCTGGCCAGGCTGAGGACTCTGCCTCTGCTGGCACAAAGAAGGCTCCACCTCCTGCTGAGCGTCTAACGACCCTGCCCCTCACTCTGAAAGGAACCAGGTGCTCCAGAGCAGAGCACACCCAGGAACCGGTTTGAGCAGGGGAATCCCCCCACTGAAACACATGAGACAAAGACTTGGAGGGGTATAAGAAGAGGACCCCAGACACCTAAAACTTTAGATCACTTTGGAACTAAGAAGAAACCTCTGCCAAGGAGAAAGCTGGAAGAAACTGAAGAGGAGAAGACTGCCTGCTTGCTGTTTTGCTTTGCTGCCAAGGAGAGGGGAAGGACTTTGCTGTGTCCCCTTCTTTTGATTCTGATCTCCAAGGGCCTGAGAAGAGCTGGCTCCCTGTTAAGAAGTCCCAGGAACAAAAGGACTTCACCACCAGCTCCCCTGGAATTCTGCTGAGAGAGTTCTGACCTGCCTTGGAGTGCTTGCCCAGTCTTGGGGCTTCAGGAGGTCGTTTTTGCTGTGTTGAGGGAGCTGGGAAGCAGAAGCGTGAACAAGAGTGACTGGTACCCAACGCATCATCCGATTGCGTGTCGCAAGACGAGAGTGCGTGGAAAATTTCATCGCGGCACCATCGCAACACGCAGGGTCTCCGCATCGCCGAGTGCGTCGAGCATCGTCCCGAAGCGTGAAGCTTCCTGCCATTGCGAGGGTTGTCGCAGAACCAGTTTGCGGGCCGCACCACTGCCGGTGCGTGAAAAGTCTCCAATCGCTGCGTGCGTCGACGCAGAGTCCCATTCCGTGGCGCATCGAGAGTTGCGGCGCCGGAAGGCAACGCTGCGCCACGCATCGCACCACATCGAAGAGTGTCGCATCGAACCTGTGCGTGAAGCTTCCCCCTAAGAAACCTACGCAACGAAAGCCAAAGGTATCGCATCCTCCCCCTACAGATCGGAGCCGGCGCATCCACCTCTGCTGCGTGAAGCAGGGCTGCTGCAAAGCCTCCCCAGGATCTCAGGAGCATCGCATCGCCTTTGCCATCTTCCTTGTTATAGCTTTTGGGAACCTTATCGCAACTACAGGTACTGTTGGGCACGAAAGTGTTGCATTTTGTGCATTGAGAGCCGCATTGTGCAGGACACTGACTTTGACATCCTGGAGTACTTTCTGCAAACTCTTGAACTATCCTTAAAGTAACCTTTTTGAATTATATGTTGGTTTGTCTGTAATAGTTGGTCTTGTGAAGTTTTTAGTAAAGATACATTATTTTTCTAAAACTGGTGTGGAGTAAATCTGTGGTGTTTTCACTGTGTTACTGTGAGTGTTGGTACAAATACTTTACACATTGCCTTTGATAGCCTAGACTGCTCAGGCCAAGCTACCTAGAGGGTGAGCAGGGGTTATCTTAACAGTGTATCCCCCTTTCCCTGACTAGAAGCAAGGGTCCCTACTTGGACAGTGGTACCTACCCTGCCAACTAGAGACCCCCAGATCTAACAACCTTCAACAGTAAAGAAGAAATAGGAATGAAATAGTAAGGAGAAGGATGAATAGGAGAAAAAGTACAGTAGGAGCAATGAGAGAGAAATTAGAGAAGAGGAATAGGAGACGACACATCCAACAGAGGGAAAAAACACACCACATCCGGAAATCCAGACGAAACAGGAGACAGATATGTGTGAAATCCAGATGATCTGTAATGATGCTAAGAAAAGAGAAAACAAATGAAGATGACTTAATACATTAATACATAAATAACCTTCAACATAAAAACCTGTGAAGAGAGCACAAATGGGAATCAGGAGAAAAATAAATTATTCAAGGCAGTTACATAAAAGTCAAGTTATAAAGGAAGGACCACCAGTATCCATGGAAGTTGTAGAATGTGAATGGAGACATTTCTGAAGGTCTGCAGGATTTTCAAATGTTGAGGTGCGCTTCTGGAAAGTCACCTTAAACAATTACGGGGGAAATAACCCATATCGCCCACCCATGTTACAAAATGCAGGTCGAAGCTCATGGAATTGCTTTCATCGTTTAACAGTTACTGTGGAGAGATCTTGAGATAAAAACAATTTAGCTCCAGACCAAAGTAATAGTTTCTTAGCTTTAGCTGCATTTAAGACTTAAAAAAGATCAGTAAACTTCAAAAATAGGAGGATTATCCCACAGGGTTTTCAAGAAGCAGATGAAGAAGACAGAATGGGGCCCAGTCTATAATCATGCTGAATATTCAAAGCTGCTGATGCGGGAAGGTCCAGACGTTTTATAAGAAAGGAGGTGAAGAAGGAGACAGGGTCATCTCCCTCAATTTCTTCTGGAAGGCCGTAAAAGCGAAGGTTGTTGCGCCTGTCTCTATTTTCATGATCTTCAGCTGACCTTTTTAAGAGCAAAACATCCTTCTCCAGAGATAAAACCTTTGCAGAGACATCCTGTATATAACTTACATGTTTCACTGTAGATACTCTTGAATCAAGTGAGGGCCACTTCGTATCTGGAACCTGTAGACGTGTATTGGTTTCCTCAATAAAAGGTCTCAAAGCACGTATGTCCTCCAAAACAGTGTCCAAAGGAACAGGCAAAACAGATTTCGGCAGAGAAGGGGGGTCTTGCTTAAGAGGGTGATGGCAATTTTGATGGTGCAATGGACACAGATGTTGATCTAGAAGAACGAGATTGAGCCACATTGACAGAATTATGCAAATCAACTATGGAGGGAGGGAGAGCCCGATGCAGATAAGCCAACAGTAGGTTCTTCTACTTGAATGGAGCAACTGTTTACTTCTGCCCATGTGTTAAACAAAACATTGATCCAGCGTGAGCAGATGAAATCAATAAAAGTCTCCTTCCAATAGAAAGGAAATAGTGATGTAAATTTTCAGTTTTAAGAGTAAAAGGAATACAAAAATTATTGAGAACATGCCCAGCATTAATGGAGGAAGCATAAATAAACAGTACCTCAGCAAAGAGGAATTCCTTCAGTCAGAAAGGAATTCAAAATAGCATTGAGTCTACAGCAGCCAGTGTCTCACGGCATTATAAGGAGCCTGAAGCACGAGAGAAAAAATGTAAATATAACCTCATGTGCAGCTGCTATTCCGCGATATGAATTTCCCCATTTAAAAAGAAAAAGAGCTCGGGAACCGCTAGAACTGAGGCTGCATTTCTCAACTTGATGCGGAGTTACTAGATCAGGTGACCATCTTGAAAGGCACCACATGCGCGTATAGGCATTTTTGCATTCAATGTCTGGTTCTCAAAAGTTTCATAGACCTAAAAAATGGAGATTCAGTGTTTGCAAAGTCTAATATGTGCTGAAAAAATACAGCAGGGAGGAGTGTAAGGTTTACAAAACATTTTCAGAGAGTTATACACACCATTCATTCTAGGGCACATTTAATTGTCCTGATAATCATTCTCAGAAATGTTTAATCCCTTTCGGAACTCAAGCACTGTATCTGCTACTCGACGCATGTGGACACATTGGGCCCACTTGAGTATGTTGATTAATAACATTCATGTGACAAATGTGGGCACAAGAAAATAGTGTATGTGCAATTGTGATTTTCCAAGTTTGCACATAGACTAAAGACTGTGAGTTCAGCTCACTGCTCTGCCTGCCATATGATCAAGGTCCTAGTGAAAACTTCCATTCAGACTCTCAATAATTTAGAAAAGGTGTGCACATTTTTTGAAGATTTTACAGCTTTTCCTTAAAAAAGGAATGTCGCACTGTTTCAGTGCCCACAGTTAACAAATAAAATCATCCTGTCACAGTTTTCCAGTAATTGAATGCTGGGATTGTGGCAGACATGTTTTAACAAACTGTGGCAAAAGTTCTGCCATGCAATTGTGCTATGGTGAACCTTCTGTGAATACTGATGATTGACCCCGGAAGTGAAGGTGTAGTTGCAAGAACTACATACCAAATGTTGTCCCAACACCAATATGCTGGATGTGGTCTCCCAGCAGTGGATCAATTAAGAAAGATACTGTCCGAGGTGCATGGTTTCAGTATGAGTCGCAGACAGAACAGACTAGTGATGACCTGGACACACACACTTCTACAAGTCTGTGAAAATGGGCACATGAAGCTAGGTGACAACACAATTTTCGTAGAGAATATTACATCTTTCCCAATCCACAGCCTGCAGTTTTGTTACTAGACTACTTTGCCAAAAAAGTACAAAACCTACTTTAAGAACACCTAAATTATGCAGCATTTGCTTGAACCATGGTGTAAATGGTTGTGTTAAACTAACTTTATCATAATCAACGTTAGATATAGGATAAGTATAAAAAAATCAAGTCACTTGTTCTGGCTTCAAAACAGGTCTTGCCTTTCGCTAATCATAAGACCCAAAATGTAAGCGTCCATGCAAATAATAAGACACATAATATAGGCATCATGATTTCTAATCATGAGACAAAATATGTGTGCATTCTTGTGCGTGCTTCTCAGACTCCACCAGCAGGATGTTGCCTCTTCTATCACATTTGGCTCTGCCATTCTTGACATAAGAACGTCAAGTGATCTTCAATACAACAATCTATTAAAAAAACCTCATAGGCCATTTAAGCTGGAAGTTGCTCCTTGCAGCAAAACATTTCATCAGTTGTGTTTCTGGAAGCTTAGACAGCTGAGGTGAGTTTTATCCACCAAGATATTCATTTCCATTTGTGTAGCCACTTAGAAAAGTAGCTTCATTGTCTTCATTTCAATAGTTTAGTTGAATTCATTCATACTCAACTGTTTTTTAACTTAATTTTCCAATGTCAGTAAGGACTACAACAAATAATAGTGCATACAAGGCCATAATCATGAAAAAGTGATGCAGCAAGTCACCTTGCTGCGCTGCGTCACTGAGAAAGGACAATACTGCACATTATTGTCCTGTCCCCTGCGCTGGCGCTAAATGGACTGCCTAGCGTCGAATCAGGCACTTTAGCACCATGTTGCAAGGGTGCCTGTATTTCATGTAGGATTGTTTTTGTGCTCTGACAGATTATTGGAATCCAAATATCATGTGGACAGAATATTGTGTCAAAATTATCAAGGACAAGAATATCGGGTAGGTAAGTGCAAATAGGTAAGTGTAAATTTACTTTTCTTAATTCCAGATCTACATAGCCTGAAGATGTATATATATATATATCATCAAGGTACATATATGAGGAGTTATATGTAGTAAAACGTTACTTTCCCACAGAAAATGACCTCCTCAATATTCTTGTCCTTGATATTTTTGACACAATATTCAGTACCAGGATATTTGTGTTTCCGATATTTTGTCCAAATACCACAAAAACAATCCTGAGAGGCATTTTTCCATTACAAATAAAGATATTTCTCCATGTTACGCGTCTCCTGGGGAAGTTAAGCATTTTGGCTCATTTGCAGGTTTACCTGTTCTCGTAAATCTGAGAATACCTCAAAATCCATGGATGTTGTGTGCGAAAACCCACGGAACACCCATGTAAACGCCTCCCTGGCACTTAGTAACTCAATGCAGTTATATATGCTGCGTTACATAACTTGAGATTTATGAAGGCGCACAGGGCCATGCAAAGTGGCTTTGCATGGCTTCATAAATCTGATTTTTTTCATTTGCATCACTCTTGCACTACAGTAGCATTGCAAGAATGATGCAAAGGGGCTCATAAATATGCCACATAATGTATTTCATGAGCTTGCACGAAGAGTGCGTACTACACTCTGCACTTAATGTCAACTGTAATACTTCTTCCTCTGTTAAAGGGTGTAACAGGATATAGTTTGGGTCTTATTGGATTCTAATATCCCCCAATCCAACAGTCTCTTTTGACATGTTATTTTAGAGATAAATCTGACACGTGTTTGATTTGCTGTAATCCAGGCAGCCACACATTCCTTCTTTTTCTTTAAAGCTTTATGAGAGATTTCTCATATGGTCAACAATACAAATTATCCATCTGAAGAGTAAGAACAAACAAAATCTCTGAAGGCAAAGTTGATCAATCACAGAGACATGAGGACTCATGTTTTGTTGTACCATAACACAGGATTCGGGTCACAGAAACAATAGTGTGTGACGTTCAACGCCTGAGGTAAATGTACGTAAAGGAGGAGAACAGCATGTCCTCAATAACATCACATTTGGACATTAGGTTGGGCATTTATCCGTAAGCCGTCAAAAGAGGCATGTCGGCATGGTTGGCTATAGCGCTTGTTGAGCCAGGTGTGCCAATCTTTGTTGTCGCTCCTCCACGGATTCCTTCACTACCACCCTCTAAGGGTGCTCCTCATCTCTCCATAGGACCATCTCACATTTATTTAATGTCTTTTTTAGCACTTCTCCACCCTATGTATAGTGTCAGAGTGCTTTACCTCAGACTCACTACATACAAGGGGTCATATTAATGAGAAAATGTCACAGCTCAGAGCTGTGCCAAATTTGACAGCGCCGTGCTCCGACATTTTCAAAATGCAGGGATGCACTGTATTCACAAGCATACGGCACAACCCTGTGTTTTCCCTAGCACTGCCACTAAATTTAGCTGCCTAGAGCCAATGCAGGCATCCACGGACCATAGGTCAAGGGTGCCTGCATTGCACGGAATGATTGTTTATGTGCAGGAAGGTGTCCCTTCCTGCACATAAACAATCACTAATGTAAATGTGTTACTTCCATTTGTGAATGCAGCACGCATAGAAGAAGCAAATTGTTATTATTTAACTGTTGTTTTTGTGCAGGAAGGGACGCCTTCCCGCAAATTAACAATCATTAATGGTGTTTTGCTCTTTCTGTATGTGCCACAGAATTCATCACACACAGAAAAAGCAAAAACAAGGAGAAATAAAAGTCTTTCTCCTCAATTTGCTATTCTAATGTCTCCTCTAGCAAGGTGTTAGTTTTTGGCACTGCCTCAGATTTACACCTCCTCGTAAATCTGGGGCAGTGTCAAAAGGAATGACTGTTGCGGTGGAGCACCCACAGCAACACCCATTGTATGCCCTTTCATGCTATGTGATGCATATGAAGGATCCTTATTTACAAGGCGGCGTTAAGATGCAAAAAAGTGGCTTAATGCTACTTTTTAAATATTGAGATGGGCATAGCGCTACTAGAATGTCGCTAAAAGTGACAATCTGGTGGCAATATCCCTTTGTAAATATGCCCTAGTGAATCACACAAGTTTACAAAACAATGTATAGAAAATGTTAAGGACAATGATGGATTTAAGGGGAAAGAGTCACATATCATCCTTACAAGCGGGCATTATATGTTAGGTCCGCTTGATCTGGAGAAACATAAAATTGAGGTTTAAAATGTGAGAGAGATTGGGGATGCCTTCACTAAAAAGAATACATTTCAAGTTGTGCTTTTCAACAGGCATTTTAACCCGCTATACTACGTTGTGATTAGTCAAACCTGCAACTACAAAATACTCAGATTTATCCAACAAGCACATTTATTCCTGTACGATATTTTGAAATACACTGGCCCATAGACTCCCCCGGAGATTGTAAGCCCAGCATTTTTAGAATCAAATCAAACTAAACAGGGCTGAATGTTATAGAACTCCCAGCTGGACCCTCATCCGGTGTTCCAGCAGAAAATGGCAGTGTTCACCTCCTACACAACACAAATACAAGGATTGAACCCAGGAGTATTTACTCAGGGCACAGAGTTCAAAGCCTCTGGAGATGCAATGTACAAGGTGCATTTGTCACCAGTCTATGACTAAGTTTGAAGCATTGGTTTCATGGGCCTAATTCAAGCATGGAATATGGCATTCCTGCTACCATTTGGGTAGTAAAACAGAGCCATAATTTGGAGGCAGAGGGCCTCCTAAACACCTGATGCCCAGTGCCACTTTACCAGGTGCATATTGATAGCTATACTCCAGCCAGCAACAGGGCAGATGTCAGAGGATAGCAAGACTGCAATATTTATGAATCAATAATGATTAAATGAGTAATGCCATTATCACACATTCATTACCATGTAATGCCTTTACTGGGCACTGCCTTTACAATGCAAGCCTTTTCTATGAATATGCCTTTACCATGCATGCCTGTACAACACATCATAAGTATATTTAAATTAAATGTGAGTGTGTGTGTGTGTGTGTGTGTGTGTGTGTGTTACAAAAATCTAAGGGTATGTAGGGGTATTGTGTGGTAATGGCATTTTTAGGGTTTAGGGAAGTTAAGGGTATAGGTATGGGTGGTAAGAGTGTTTTTAGGATTTAGAAGTGGATAAGTGTATTGGGTGGTAAGAATGTTTTAGGGTTTAGGGGTGGGTAGTGTTTAGGGTGGTAAAAGTGTTTTAAATGTGTACGGGTGGGTAAAGGTATTGGGTGATAAGGGTGTTTTGGGGATTTAGGGCTGGGTAAGGATATTGGGTGGTAGGGGGGTATTAAGGTTTTAGGGGTGGATGAGGGTATTGGGTGGTAAGGGTGTGTTTAGGGTTTAGAAATGGGTAAAAATATAGGTTATTTTTAGGGATTAGGAATGAGTACGAGTATTGTGTGGTAAGGGTGTTTTTAGGGTCTGAGTTGGGTAGGGATATTGGATGGTAAGGGTGTTTTTAGAGCTTACGGGTGGGGAGGATTATTGGATGGTAAGTGTGCTTTTGAAGTTTACATGTGGGTAGGAGTATTGATTGGCAAAGTTGTTTCAAGGTTTATGGGGTGGTAAGGCTATTGGGTGGAAAAGTTGACTTGGGATGTAATGGTTCACGTTGTAACAATTTATTTATTTTATTTTATTTATTTTCTTTGCAAAGTTTTATATAGCGCTGGCTAGACCCGGAAGTATCAGAGCGCTTTACATGATGATCAGCAAGTTACAGATTACATGATTACTTCAGTTACAGATTCCAAGTATAGACATAGGAGAAAGATAGAGGGAAGGAAACATAACGAGGAGGCGAGGAAAACAATGTCAGATGTCCTGCTGGGTAGGTGACGGCTGAGGGGGAGAACCAGGGCCAAACTCCTCTATAGCTGCATAGGACAGCTCCACCGGGCATCGGCCAAGGTTGTTCTGACTCCGCGGTGAAAACAGACAGTAGAAAAACATGAGATTACACGATAATATAAGTTATTTTCGCATTACATGGCAAAGACAAAGCGTCTTATGTGGAATGGAAGGTGGAGGGGAAAAGGTGAACAGGGGAAAAGGAATGCAGATAGCGTCAGGTAGACCAGAGGGGGGGAAGGGACTTCAGGGGAAACAAGCAGTCAAAGTGAAAGATACACAAGACTGTGAAGCACTGTTAGAAACAATGTCCATTGTCAGGGTGGTGACGGCTGAGGGGGTAAACCATAGCCAGACTCCTCTATAGCTGCATAGGACAGCTCCACCGGGTTTAATGCTCCACAGGGTCCTGTCATCCCCTGTACCTCAAGGCGCAAGGCTCCATGTGAATCTACCACTGTGCCTTGATGATGCTTTTCAGTTCTTAATTTGTGATGTACTTGTCATGTGCCATTCAACACGGGCAGTATCCTGTCCAGAGGAAAATGTGTATTTGAGTCTGACTGATAGTAATTGTAGCACTGGTATATGTTGGGAAGGAGAAATTACAGATTATGCTAAGAAACACTGCACATGAGTTATTACTGGCTTTCCACCAGACCATTCTAGACATAGCAGTCACTGTACCCGTAGGTCGGGGGTCTTCAAACTGTAGGAAGGGCCCCGCTAGGGGGGTTTCGGGTGATCCCAAGAGCGAGGGTGATTCAGGCTCTGGCCAAAAGAAGCATTATGGTCTGTAATGGGCCATCACTAACATCTTTTGTTATTTATTCCCTACGTGGTAGTATGTGTCAAAAGGGAAGGGACTCCGAATATTCTTCAAACCCCCCAGCCACATACCGTGGATACTTTTATTAGGTAAAATCTCATAAAATAAATTGTAAAAATTATGAGGGGCCACTCTGGTACAGAGTACCTGCACTTCGATTTTTCCAAAGCCAGCACTGGTAGTCTGTATTAGTTAAGTGATGTGGTGAGATTCAACTTGGCCCCTTAACTTCAGAGCTTGATTCCTCACTACTTGACCAATGCTGTAGCAGGTTCAGCTCGGTTTTACCAGCACAGCTGCAATCCTTCCTTGATAATGCGGTCATTGTAATGATCACGTTGTAATGGAATGCGTTGTAGCGCATTTGATGTAAACGATGTCTCCCGTGTACATGACAGTACACAGCCACCTTGCATACACTACACACAATGTGCAAATGACTATTGTGAACACCCATCAGACCTGTAGAAAGAGTAACAATGTATCTACTGCTCTAAAGAAGGGTATAGACATGTTTTTCTGACGCTGATTTATATAAACTGTTTAGGGTAGAAGATAAAATAAATATCATTTTTTTATTCTCATCTCAATACACATTGAAAAAAAGAAGCAAGCATTTACAATGCAACGGTCTCGGCATTGTTAAAGTTAGAGCTATTGGCATTGCTCATGACATTATTTTTGTTTATGTTTTTGTTTTTTAAACATTTAAAGAAACGGCATTGTTATTTACAATGTCAATAGCTTAATCAATCTCAAAAGCGAGATTTATTATGCGAGCATTATTTGGGAAGTTTGGCAAATCCATAATTATGAGGAAAACGCTGCAGCTGCAGAATCAAAAAATGCCAGTGGCCCAGACTAATATGCATGATTAGTATTTGGATTCCATGCCCATTCCTTCTTTGTCCTCTCTGCTGAAACTGCTGCCCGAAGTGTCAAATTTTATTAATACTAAACAAAAATCGAAATACTGTGCCAGGGCCAGACTTGGCGTTGATAATGATTGTTTGAAAAGGGAACTTTGAAAGTATACGAACTTGACCAATTCTGGTTTCAAAATATAAGAGAACACTGTAGAGGCATGCGTCTATCGACTGTTATATATAATTTGGGATATATTTCTTAATCTGTCGAGTTCAGCCACTGCATGATTATATTGTTGTCTCTTTTTGAAACTCAGGAGCAGTAACATTGTCGTGGTGTCACTAGGGCTTCAAGTGGATGCTTTTTCAATGTTATATGCAAGCCACAGTTACTGCTAATTTATCTTATGCAACTAACAACGATTGACAAAGCCAATAGTCCTAACTTGTTGTAGGTATCATGTTACTTGTTGTATCATTATGCCTGGATGCAATGAAAAAAGAGACAGCAAAATACAAGTCGTATAGACCCCGAGCAACACCGCCCCCCATAATCTTTTTTTATACCACTTAAAGCCCTGGGTAGGATACTCAACAACAGGGCCGAACTGGAACCCAAAAGTAGGCCTGGCAATTATGTCGGACCTGCTGGAGGGTCGTGGGGGAGGTTAACTGTGAAGCACTTTTGCTACAGGAAACGCCCGATGCCCGGGCAAGCCAGCCCGGCCCTGCTCAACAACCCCGTTCTCTCCCGCATTTACCGGAGGCCTCCCGTGTCAGCCCCTATTATCCGTATGCAGCGCGTTTGTTCGCGCTGCAACTTTACCTGACGATTGCTGCACCCACCCTGCGGCTCCGATGCGAACTCCTGGGCAAAAGTATGTGGTGCTCTGCCCCGGGGTGTATGGCCTTTCCTGTGGCCCGGTGGAGTGCTGCTGAACTGGTGTGATGGCTCACGCGAGCCCGTGGTCTGACCCCGCCCACTGGGCCTCACGCTGTGTCGCAGTAGACACTGGCGGCTGCTGTTCGAACTGCGGGAGCCGCACGATTGCCCCCATACTGTGCCTGCATTGCCCGGAAACTTATCAGTGGTGACCTGTGGCCCTGCTTGGGAACCGGACACTCCTCCGATCTGCTCCCCTGCAGCGGTAGCGGTGTGCTCCCCGAGGTGGTCCCTGGTGAGTGACTTGCCGGGACTGGGTTTGTGCCGCGCTGCGGAGAGCAGCCGACATTGGAGACTGCTGGGGGCCCCACGAGACAGCTGCATACGCAGCAGGATCTGCCTTCTTGCTGGGGGCCCCCTGCGGCGGCTACCTACACAGCGGGATCTGCCTTTTGTGCCGCAGCGGAGGCTCGAAGAGTGGCGGCGCTGAGCGGCTGTTTCTGGGAGCCGGAAATGAAGGTGACAGACTGCGGTGCCCTGAGCTGAGCCTTGCTGCCTTTCTCCGAGGTCAAGCAGAAATGCCTCGGAGAAAGGCAGCGGCGTTTTCCGATTCGGGGGCGTGTTGGAGAGAAAAAACACGCCCCCGAATCGCAAAAGGATGGGGCTTGTTTGGAGAGACAAACCTCTTCTCCAATGGCTGACCAGCATTTCAGAGGGCAGCCAATGGAGAAGAGGAGAGATGAGGGGCGGGTTAAAGCCCCACTACTCCAAGTCATTAAATCTCGCGAGCGAGACTGCGCAAGCGCAGCCTTCTCTAGCCGAGACCTAAATATGCATTATTAGAGTGCTTTTGTTATTAACATTATCTGTGCTATAGAAAAACAAACTTCATACAAGATGTCCCATAAAGATGTGAAGGTGGGATTGCTACAGTGAAAATATTTGCAATCATTAACTTAATACAAACTGTCAACCTGAAGATAAATGAATAGGAGTTTGCCACTGAGAGGAAAGCTTCTTTTCTGCATGGCTGGTAGGTAAATACTGGAAGATTTGGCTTCTGTTTAATTTTAATGCTACATCTTAATTTTAGAATTGACCTGGACGCGCTAAAAAATAAACTATGAATGTCATTTTTTTTTAAACTGCTTTCCCAAGAGACTTTACTGCACAGCGGCCCTCCCTTATCATGACAGTTTTCTTGCTCTGTAGTGGGCAGGGCTAGCTCTAGGGCGGTGCGACCGGTGCCACCCCACCGGTCGCTGATATCAGGTGGAGGGTGCCTTTTTGCAAGCATTTTATGGTTATAATTTTTTTTTTTACAGAGTTCTATATAGAGCGAACTTGACCCGGTATTGGGTATCAAAGCGCTTTAGATAGCACCAGTTGCGTTACACGAGGACACATTTTTGTTATTTTTTAGGCACGGGGAGATTAAGTGATTTGCCCACAATCACAGGATGTTCAGCGTCATTGCCGAGACTCGAACCCGGTTCCCATATTTGAGGCCGACCACCTTAGCCGTTAGGCCAACTCCTCTCCCCTGCTGACTCGTTCCTGGCCTCAATTTTCAGGCAACAATAAACATGTCAAGAGATTTCATGAGATTAATGTTCTTCCTGGAAAGAGATCGGAGTTTTGTCTAGTGGAAGTTTCAACTTTTCGTAAAATAGCGCCTAGGGTTAATATGCCTGCTGCAAAGAACGTGGGTTATGAAGATTACAGAGTGCATATCATGTAAATAGGTCAGTGAGTTACTGCTTTTGTCAGAGAGATCATCTTGTTACCTGCAGTTTATAAATTAAAAACCTAGCATAGCACAGTGAGCTATTAACTGTCTTCAAGGAGCTGCATGAAAGCTGCAAAGTATAGATTAAAGCATTATTATTTTTCCCAGTCTTTCATTATCTTAATGCTGCAAAATTGTTCATTTGGGTAGAAATTAATTCTTCTTATTATAAAGAAGCCCCAACCATGATGTTACGTTTTAAATTCTGAGTTTGTGCTTATCCAGACCAAGCACTCTTAAAGTATACTGCCCACCAGTATGGATTACATTAATCCTACACCTGGAAGGTTATGTTTTAGGTAACATTTCATATACACTGGTTGTGTGTGTGATGCAAATTGTTCTGACACCCTGGCGCTATAAACCTAATTAAATGCTTCTGAGAGAGAGAGTGGTTATGGAGACTTGAGGGGCACTGTTAAAGGGTGGCAGTGAGAGAATCCATGGCGGAGGTGGTCATTGGTGGGGGCCAACAGATATTGTCTCACTGGGACCCACCAGTGCTGAAGCCAGTCCTGGTAGGGGAAAATTAACACTGCAAATAACGCATATGTGTGCATCCGCGTATTAATGTGGTAGCTATTTGAGTAGCTCAAACCTACGCGAAGTGCAGTGGAGAGCTGTGCAGTGCAACAGCAAAGATGCATTCTATGCATGAGCGCGAGCCAGGGTGTTACCCTGTTTCAAAGAGTGAAAATGGACTGCTGCTGCGTGAAGAGTTCTTTGTAGAGGCGAATCTCCAGCTATTCCTTAATCTGGATCAGGGTTGATGCATCCCCCTTAGTGCTTCGATGGACAAGACATATTTCCGTCTTCCTTGATCTCTGGTCTGATGATGTCCAGGCTGCAGTTGCTTGGAGACCCGGCAGAGGGGGGGAGCTTGTCCGTCAGATACGCATGCTTACCGGCTTTGACAGCTTTGTAGATGATACAGCTAGTTTTGGAGGTGGAGTGGGCCATCATGGGGAGCCAGAGGAATTCATCCAACTTGGGAATGATATGCCCATATTTTTTAAAGCCCTTTATAAGGTGTTCCGTGGCAAGTAGTTTGCCCCAAGGGCATTGCCCCCATCCAGGTACAAGTGTATGAAAGTTAAAACAGCAGTTCTAAAGTCTCTTTGTGGGAAGAGTCCTTTAACTTTCTTCAGGAGAGAGGGCTCGATCCAGGCTCACTTGATTTTCTTAGTAATAGGACACTTGTGGTTTAGGTCCAGGGCGAATCTGTGCGACTTGCAATTGGGTAAAAGTTGGGTGGAATTCGAGTCATGTAATTGAGCAATGTTTTGCCTTGGCGTTAATGTTGTTCTTTACATATTGCAAGGATTCTTTGTTAGTGAGAATGAGCTTCAACTAGGTGTTGGTCATTCAGTTGGAGATGAGGTGCAAGCAAAGTTTACGACAATGAATGTCTGGAACAATGGAGTCTCCTAAATGTCTACTGTGTATAGACAAATTCTAATGTTGTTATCCCACATAACGGGTTAAGATGACAGGGGACAAGATGGAACCTTGGCAGATGCTGCAGGTGATAGGGATCTTCTGGAACCCGGAGACACTCATGTAAATCAACCGGTGCCAGTTAGATATACGTCATAACCATGGTTTACAGGCCAAATATCTTAAAGGTGTCTGAATGCAAGATTCAGGAAAATATTAAAAAGATTGCAGAACTGGGCATAGGGATCTCATCTAGAGTAATTCCTAAATGTTTAATTTAAAAGCATGGGATTCAATAAATAAAGCTTGATAAATTGGTACACAAATTATTATCTTTTATGCTACTTCTATTATCAAAAGCAAAAAACATTTAACTATTTGCAAAACTGGTATATCACCAATGGAGGGCTACTTATGCAGTCTTACTAGGGATCAATTTTGCCATTTCTAATAGTATTTGGATACCTACATATTTCAGAAAAAGCTGTGTAGGAGAATCACCCTTTTCACTCTAATCACCCCCATTTTCTTTTTACTAATGTTGGCTGTTACTGACTCTGAAAGTGCCTTGCACTTTTCAAACGAGGCCCAGGGCTGGTTCTCTGTCCCATAAAGGTATATGGTAATTGGTGTAATTCTAATTGGCATAGACAACCTGCCTGAAATTCATAGTATATGGTATGATATTCAAGTGTGGAGACCCCAGTGGACTTAATGCACTTAAGTGTGCACTGATGTGGTGTCTGGTGTCATTTTGAAGCCAGGACTGCCTTTCAGATTTGTTTTAAAACAAAATCATGTCCAAATTCGACTTTTGAATTAAAAGTACTTCTAACGCCCAAGTCTACCTTTTCATTACTCATAAGTCACCCCCAAGATCTACACTAGGTACCTCAAGGGTATGGTGCATTCTCACAAAAAGCAGGGATAATATAAAATATGTTTTATATGCCCTATTGTAGTCCTGCTAGCCCCATAGGCTAACATGAGAAGGCTTTATTAAACTTAATGAAGTCTAATTTTGATATCATTCAAAGTATCAAATTCATGGTCACATTAAATCCAACAATTTGCCAAAGTTTGGTCTTTCCGATGTGGAAAGGCAGTCTGAAAGGTACTTTGGGGACCCCTGGGAGGGCCCCCGCCCCCAAGGCCTCCCCTGTCTGTCCTGTGGAACATGTGCTTTCCCCCCAAACATCTATGCACCCTGTGCCAGGCACCACATGGTGCCTGGCACAGGGTACATAGATATTTAGAAACATACCCTTTACCATTGCAGCTTGTGCAGCAGCCCATTTACGGGCCCCAGCACAAGCCGCAATGGTAAAGGCTGTGTTTCTGACCACCATCCTGGTGGTCACATCAACATATCGGAAGTGGAACTGCCAACTACTTGTCGGGCGGTGCCACTCCTGAAACGATGTCGGTCGGACATCTTAAAAAGGGCCTTAATAATTAATAGATGGTTTTCATATAAGTTCAAGTTACCAATATGTATATTTGTCGTATTCTCCTTAATTGGTCACAAGTGCATAAAAATTAGACAATACCTACAACTGGTATCAGGGACCCTTTGGTTACTTATCCACATCAAGGAAACTAGTCCAAATAATTTGCCAAAACATGCATCTTTTGTGTTCTCTTGGTATGTAGATTGTCTAGCCTAGACCAATGTCACTCAGTACTAAGACAATTGAATAATGAAGAATTTTGTTCCTTCAGGTTCAGACCTGTACCAGCAAGCCATCAAAACAACAGAATTTCATGATGATTAAAAACAAGCATTTCTTCCTTCTTCTGGCTCTTGGTGAGTACACATCTATAATAAGCTGCTATAGCATACCTTTTTATAATAGGTTGTGGCAACTGCTATGACAAAGATGAGGGCATAAAACGAAGAGAAAGAAATATTGCTTTCATTAACGCTTTCAATCATACAAATGTTTGAAGGCAACATTTTTGCTTCTGACTGTTGGCTCCATGTCAATGTGGAGGGGATGTAAACAAACACAAAGGCCATACTAGACTGAGTGCAGCAGTGTAGCAATGGACATGCAAGTCAGCCTTCTGTGCCCTGAGGCACTTTGGTAATATGAGAGTCTTGAAGGAGAGATCCTTTATTTGACTAGTTGCTTCTGTGCCTTATTACAGATATTGGCACAGAGCTCATGAAGATATTAGGCAATGCATTGGCAGAGTGCAAAAAAAGAGATGTCACTCAGTCAGTGCACCCCTGAAGGGTGCCCCTTCAGAAAGGAGAAAGAAGGTCCTGTGGACACGCTCATGTGGGCAGGTACAGTCACTCACTGCACCCACCTGCGTGGGGATCTCAACCTTCCTTTCAAATGCACACTGGATTCCACCCTGCACAGTGAGGGCTGGCTGCTTCAAATAGCAGTCTTCTTCTCTCTAATGTACTGCTCCTAGGGTATGGGAAAGTTCACACCAGTGCTGGGAACAGCTCATTCATTGTTATATGGTGCATCATTCTGGCCTGCGTGTGTCATACCCAGTTAAAGGTGTAAAGCACTGCATATTAGGTCAGTGTGTCCTATCTGTCATATCGGCCAATGAGGCTTCAGTGCCACCTTGTGTCCAGGAGGAGTCATTCTTTGATCTATTTGAAGACCTTGCTCCAGTAGTGTTTGTACTTGTTTCAGTGTTGCTTTAGTTCAAGGCACCTTATGCCAGGAAATTCCACATCTCACCCCCAAGAACACAATATATTAATACAATTTTACCATTAAGAAACATGATATATCCACAAATGCCACATTTGACCTTTTGCCACAAACAAGGTCATTATATCATCATAAGGTGGAAGAATGACGAGTAACAATAGATGCACATGGACCACAGGATGATTATAGGAAACATTAGGTTGTTCTGGAATTTCAAATAGATCAACTGTTGGAACTGCCACATTCAGATTGGTTTTTAGTTGAGGCCCCAGCCAGGCAGAATCTGAAATTCACGTCGGAGTGGGTGATTACACTCACTGTATAACCTGCGCTTACCCTTGAGTAGCTTAGCACTGAGCAGTCAGGCCTATCACAGAGGCAATGTGTAAAGCATTGACACAGCACTCTCACAAAATAAATACACTGCGGGTCACAAAAGGGACTTCACACATGGTGTATGTAAATAAAGTTTGTATTCAACACACACATTAACTAACACGACATGAACATCATGTATTTCTGGGTATAAATCACATTTGGAAATATCACTAGCAGCAATAGACCCAACCATGTTAAAATAACAACAGTAATAAGCACACTTGCGAAATAAATTATTTTACCTCCCTCCCCCAGCACCCTCAAGCGATGCGAAACATTGTCAGAACGAGGCCCACCCTGGCAATTATTATAATTCAATACCACACAGTTATGGGGTTCAACCCAGATCACAATGATATCAGTAATGTTTACACACAAGGTAAGTGAAACACTTTTAAACAGCACCATGGGCCAAGGCCTCACTGATAAAAAACAATGTCAAATGTAGTATCATTTTGTTAGAGAATTAATGTGTAAGGCAACACCACTGTGCAGTGTAGTTAATAATAGACAGTCTGTCCCACACACTCACTCAGCACCGATACGGGGTGCCACGGATATCAGGCAGGTCCAACTGGAGGAATTCACACAAGGGGGGCTATGAGGAGATTTTAAGGACATGTGTGGGCAGACATCCCACTCAATCTAATACCAATCCCAATCGTAAGTCTTAAGGGCGTGTGGATTGTGCCTACCATGCTCAGGATGGGAATCCCTTTTAAGGACGGTTCCCCTCACACACCAGAGGTGTCATGCTTCATCATAGGGGTGCCTCCTCACGTCAAATGACCTAGTTGTGAATCAGGCTACAACCCTCTTGCTACGAGGGAGGAGTACAGGGAAGTTTTTTGTAAGAGGGTTGACCTAAAATCCTACTTGAGTGTGGTGTGTTATAGGTGGTGTGCAGTGCTATGGTGAGTAGTGGTTTAAAACTGACTACAAGGTTAGCTAAGGCGGACTTTATTCTGCTAACCTGTGACAGGATTAAAAACAAATAGCTTGCAATGTAGCTGGCAACATTAGAGACAGATGCATTTGGAAACAATCAACATATTTCGGACTCAAGACCTATAAAAGTGTTGTGGCCTTCATCAGGATAAAATTTCAGCTACTGCAATCCGTGAATATGCACATTAGTGAATGAAATCACAATGGACAACGGTATGTAATACTGAACCAGATGTCCTGTTATTCAGTAGATTCTACGGTGGAACCTGTGGTGAAACAAAAAGACAGCGTACTGCATCATTTACAATGTGGAAGATAAACATATAATGCATGGTAGAACCAGTGCAGAAAAGACAAACAATACATCACATGATGTAAACAGTCAAACCACCCTAAAATAGTAATGAGTGGTTATGAATGTAAGACTCACCTACAACAGTCAGGTAATTTTATGCATCTGTCCTGAACTTTGAGCTAAAGGCACATACACCAGCCAGCCTAGTGAATAAAGTTGATTGTGTTAAGGTCAGGAAGAGAAGAGAGTACGAGTGTCGTTAAAAGTAACAGGGGGTTTGCTCAGAAGAGTTTGAACAGACCAGGCAGAATGTGAGCTGTCTTAACATAGATCAGGAGCTGGTAAAAACAAACAAACACCCGCTCTGTAATGCGGGGTGTGTGTAAATGTGGCCCTGCATATGCTGAAGGTGTGCCTCAGATGTTGGTCGGTGCAAGGGTGGAGGCATGGTAAGGATGAACGTGCATGAGTGGCACAAATGGCGCCTGTAGAGCTTAGTCCAAGGGAGGACAGTAGAGGCGCAGGCGGTGATAGCGTTGGTAGTAGCGCATGTGTAATGTAAACTTGGCATAGGAAGGGGGAAATGGCGCAAAACATCCCTCGCAAAAATAGTATAACTACTGAGCAAGAATTAAGCTACCAATACCGCATTGTGGATGCGCATGTCCATCATTGCTGGGAAAAGGTGGTGCACATATCAGAAATACTTAGTCGGAACCTGAGCTTGAAGAG
This sequence comes from Triturus cristatus, assembly GCF_964204655.1. Lineage (NCBI taxonomy): Eukaryota > Metazoa > Chordata > Amphibia > Caudata > Salamandridae > Triturus > Triturus cristatus. The sequence goes on from NC_140590.1 coordinate 216,868,280, forward strand.
GTCAGTACTCCAATCAAACATTTGCCGTAAAGGCTCATTTACAATAGTCCACTCTGTACGTAGCGGAAGCTTTGTGTCCAATCTCATGAACTGAGCATAGGAAAGGGGATATGCTGCAAAACATCCCTTGCAAAAAATAATATAACTGTGGAGCAAGAATTAAGCTGCTGATGGAAACACAGAACCACCTATGTTGGGGAAAGGTGGTGCGCGTATCAGAAAGGCCTAGTCAGAACCTGAGCTTGAGGTGGTCAGTGCTACAATCAAACACTGGCCGTAAAGGCTAGTTTGTAGTAGCTCGCTCTGTGCATAGCTGAGGCTACGTGTCTAATCTTGTGAGCTGCCGAGTGAGGGTAGCAGGAGCAGAAAGCGTTACTAGATGCTTGCATTAGAGGTAATAGTGTCTGGAAAACATTCTTACCGCTTAGGGAGAGCATGGATTGCCAAGGCGTACACCCATCAGGCAGAGGGGAGGGCGTACGGATGACAGCACATTTTTATTGCAACAATGCAATGAGGGACCCAACTTCCTGTAGGGAAGCCGGGAATGCAGGTGTGCAGAAGCCCAGGGGACAACATAAGTGATGGAATGAATGGTAGTGTCCGAATGAGGCACAGAATTTAGAGGCTCGTGGTGAGTCTTGACTTAGTGGGGCGTGGTGCACTCAACATGGTGATATGATCCAGAATATGTGTCAAAGGTTGCATGCCGGTAAAAGGAGGAAGGACGGGTCGAAGATATCGCAGGGCAGGACAATACATAATATGTGTAAATGGGGATGCAGAGTAAGGTGCAGGAGGTCCCGAGTGCCTAAAGGTGTTAGGTAAGGGCCAGCCAAGGAATGTCATCGTTCAACCCAAGGTTGGATGTATTCAATCTGAACACCGTTCTTTGCTCAATGTGCAGAAGCTGTTTGTAAGTTTGAGTTTGAGCGTCAGGGCACTGAGGTTGTTTTTGTCAAGCACAGTCCAGGTGAGTGTGTCTGCCTGGTGATGCATTTCTATAATGTGTTTAGTAAGTTTAGTTGTTTGCTTAGCGCATCTGATCGTGCTCTGATGTTCCAGTATGCGTGTAGGTACTTTACGTGTCATCCTTCCCACATATCTGAGCCCGCATGGGCCTTTGACGAGATAGATGACCCTCTCAGTGTTACAGTTTGTATGGTGTCTTAACTCCCAGGGTCTCTCTGTGCCCATATCAATAGTCTTGGTTGCTGTTGTTTGAGCGCAGGTGGCACAAGACCTGCTCTTGTACGGGTGGAAGGTGCCATAGGGTGTTGGAGCTCTGTGATGCTGCTGGAGGAGGTCTGGTACGGACCAAACTATCTCTAAGATTCCGCCCCCTCTTAAAGGCAAGTAAGGGTTTTTGTAGAGAAAGTTGTCCCTTGTTAAGAATGTTCCATTTGCGCGTGATCGATTATTTTAGTGCATTTGAGAGGGAGCTGAAGATGTTGACACACACCAGTCTTGCCTGTGCTTGTCTATTAGGAAGGAGATCCAACAGGGCATCCCTGTTGTTATTCAGTGCACGTTTTGCCGATTTCTTGACAAGAGCGGCTGGGTAATGTCTGTGGTCAAAAGGTAGGTCCTCTCGTAATGACCTAGGTTGGTGACTCATATTTGAGCAGGGCGCTCCGGGCCATAGGTTTTTAGTACAATTCTGTTTCCAGATGGCCCTCAGATGGAAAGATCAGGAGATCAAGGAATGCACGTTTTTCTCTGCTGTACTCGCATGTAAACCGGAGGTGACCATTGAGAGTCTTGAGCCATTCATGGAAGGTATTGATGGTAATACCGTTGCCTCTCCAGGTCCATATGGAGCACATTCTCACACAAGTACACAGTAGATGAATTGATAATGCACATGCAGACCCCGTGGCCCAAGCCCTCCTCCACCATTCAACTAAACCCCACTACCCTACACCCTAGGGCTGGAGATAAAGAAAACATTCCACCCTGATTTTAGGCGATTCGCGGCCAGAGTCACACTTAGTCAGGGTTAATCTGAAGAAGGTTGGGGGTAGGTAGCAGGACCAATTTGACAACAGTCGACAAATGGGGATTTGGCCACTCCTTGGGAAGTTCACCCACAGTTTGTGGAGCAGAAGCAGGCTGAGAGTGATAGTCGCTTAATCAAAGGATTCCACACTGTGCCTTCTGGCACCAGCCCAATTCTGAGAAGACGAGGGGTGGGGTCACATAGTCTTTTGACGTAGTCTTTTGAGCAGGCAGTTGGTGTGTCACATAAGAGAGATGTGGCATGATTGACAAAGCGGGCCACGTGAGGTCCTGCAACCAGTGAATCCGCTCACCACCAACAAGCCTCTTTATGTGTGCTGAGGCCCCACAATGCAGGGGACACACACTTTAGATGTAGGCCGTAACCTTTGGTGCTCCAGGTACAATACTCAGTTCAACAATCAGTTGCGACCCAGCAGACGATGTGGGCACTGAAGAGGGCACCGCTCTCCAGGTGTCACAAGTAGATGGTGTTGGTCCCTTGTGAGAGGTCTTTGATGTCCCTGAGACCTCCACAACAGAACAGGGGGCAAGCCAACAAGACCTTGAGAGCACACTTCAGAGAGCCACACAGCAGCAGGTAGTCAGTCAGCCAACCACTATTCAGGAAGGATGTGTGGTGCATGCCAATAGCAGTGATCCTCCTTGTGCACAACAGATTCCTCTGGCAGTGTATCTCTCCCCTGCTGAGGTATGGCACCAGTAGTTATACTGTAGTGTGCCTTTAAATCTGGAGGGGTGGTTCAGAGGTTTTCTCTTTAAAGCACAGATGTTTCCCATAAATTTCAACCCTGTCTGCCACGAGGCTATGGAATGCAGATCTTAATCTTTAGTGGGGCCATGATCTGACTCCCAGAGATCAAGTGTCAAAACCTCTCCCTCCAGTCTATCCAGCAAGGCCCTCAAATGGCAGTGGCCTGTTGTTCAAGTTGCATTCCTCAATGTTTATAACTGTCTCTGAGGAATACATGATGTGCTCCCTCAGCGTGGACTGGAGTCAAAATAAAAGGCACAGAAAGAGTTTTAGAACAGAGAAATGCCCACTTTTTGTAGAAGTGGCATTTCTACGTTATTAATGACAAATCCCTCTATACCACAGGAGAGGGTTTGTCATTCTGAATCCAATGATAGGAAACATTATAAGGCTACTTCACTGTAAGCCACTATAGCAGCTTGAAGTAATTTCAACCATTCCCCCATATTGACCTATTGGTACACCAAACCACATACATTTTGAAAACACACATGGATATTCTTCATAACCTGGGCAGGGAACACACATGTCTACATGCCTCGCCTTTCACCTACCACTTGCTTGACCTCTTGAGACTTACCCCAGTGGTGCCCTATTTGTGGTGAAAAGTCCCCTCAGGATTGCCCAATGGTTAGAAAGCCCAACCTGAGCATAAGTGAAATTGCGTACACACATGCCTACAATGGAAGGCTTGACGCATGTTTAAAAACCTGTGTGCAAGTGTGCAGCCCTACGCCTGCAATGGCAAGCTTGAGCTTATTAAAAAACATCAGGTAAGCAGCCCCTTCTTAATGTGTGTAGGAAAGGTGCACACTCTTACAGTTGGCATTTACAGTGGGAAAGTGCCCAGAGCTTAAGTCCACTAAAAGAGAATCAGCATAACCCCCGAGGTAAAAGCAAAATGTTTAGGGAAACACTACCAAAGGTGTGTCAAGTCTAACACGTGTCCCCCAGCTGAATGTGTGGGGTTCTACCCAGCTTCTAGGTAGTCCTCCTCACTAAGGCAGAAAAACCTAGATAGACCGTCTATTGGAGTGGTCAACCCAAGTCGGTGCTCCACCCTAAAGTCCATCCCCTCTACTGCAATGCACCATCTCAACAGCTTCGGAATCTCATCCCTCATCTGCATTAGCCACCTGACGGGCCTGTGGTTCGTCTGAACCAAGAAGTGAGTGTCAAACAAATATGGCCAGACAACCACCATTTTGATAGAGCTCCCCCATGTTCCTGCGTAGTAACCTCCAGGAGATGAAGGCTACCGGCTGTTCTAGGCCCTTAGCTGAGACAGTGTCGCCCTGATATCATGTTTGAGGCATCCGTCTGAAAAATGAACCCACAAAAGGCCAATATTAATTTTCTGGGCTGCTTCTTTGAAGTCAGCTCCGTCATGGGAGCCTCAATAGTGCTATATCCCTTGATGAAACTCCAGTAGTAGTAGTAACTGGCAAGGCCGCAGAAGGCTCTGACACCCATCTGGATTTTGGGGGGCTCGCAGGCCAGGATGGCTTCCACCTTGGCCTGGAGGGGTGTCCCAAATATACCACTGATCCTTGCTGTATCAGGCACTTACAGGCCTTGATCATCAGATGACTGCTTACTGCAGGGCTGAAGTACTTCCTGGAGTGAAAGAGATGATCCTCCCAACTGTTGCATAAGACAGCAATGTCATCCAGAAAAGCAGCTGAGAAGGCCATGATACCAGCAAGGACTTGGTTGACCAGCCTCTGAAAGGTTGCGGGCCATTCTTGAGCTCAAAGTGCATGACTCCGAAATGGTAATGCTCCTTTCGGAGTGGAGAAACTAGTTTTCTTCTTTACATTCTCGGTGAGGCCAAGGGCACTTAAATACTGGACTGTGCCTAAACCTAGTGATCAATTCATACACCCAAAGAATTGGATGGGCTTCTGTCTGGGTCCCCAAGTTCAGCCCCCTAATGTCCACGCAGGACCTTAGTTCAGATGTGGGGCCCCGCGGGGCAGCTTTTAGTAGCAGAAACACCAGACTGCACCAGGGGATGCTAGAGGGTACTATGACCCTCAATTCTAGCATCTTAGACAACTTGGCCTGGATGCTATACCTCACCTTATCCCGCAACTGTCTCCCCTTTCCTCTCAATCACCTCATAGGGCCTGGTCCAGCAGTCCTGGAGGGCCCACAGCTCTACAACCTCCATCACACACACATTCTGACCAGGTGTCAACTCCACAGGAGTGGCGTTACTGTCGTACCGCTCCTTCATGACATCCTGGCTGGCTCTGGGAGGCCAGGATGTAGCATACTCCATCCCGTGGAGTTCTCATGGGAGAATGCTCCCAACTCTCCTTGACCGAACTCGGAGGTACCCTGGCCGGGTGTCAGAATAGAAGTTCGAAGGGGCTAAAAACCCATTCCCCTCTGAGGGACCTCCAGGTAGGCATGGTAAGAGGACATCCCACTTTTTCATCAGGACATCTGGAAGGCCTCTGATCATGCCTTTCAAGGTCTTGTTGAATATCGCAACAAGCCCATTTGTTTGGGAGTGGTAAGAGGTGGATAATTTATATGTCATAACACACTACTGCCACATGGCCTGCAAGTAAGCAGACATAAAGTTCTTGCCCCTGTCAGACACTATCTCCTTGGGGAATCCCACTCAGGTAAAAATCCCCATCAGGGCCTTCACCACTGCCGGTGCCATTGTGGTCCTCAGATGATTCGCCTCTGTTTACCGGGTAGCATATTCCACCAGAAGAAGGATGAACCTCTGTCCTGTGGCCATCTAGGGTTCCTTAGGCCATACAATGTTCATGCCCACCCTCTCTAAGGGGGTGTCTACAACGGGCAAAAGTTTAACGGGGGCTTTTAGTTTTTGTCTCGCCTTGCCACTGGCCTGGCAGGTCACGTAGGTCCTGCAGAATTCATGTGAGGACACACTGAGTGTGGGCCAATAAAAGTATGGAGCAAACTGTGCAAATGTCTTGTCCTGACTCAGATGTCCTAATTGACAGGGGAATGCCATGGGCAAATCCCAGTAGGAAGGGCCGATAACACTGGGAGACCACCACTGCTCTGCAGGCCCCTCTGTCCAAGAGACATAAACTTACTGTACAGGATGTTGTCCTCCCAGATAAGGTGATGAGTCCTGGATCCATCCCCTGCCGATTGGGCCTCAGCTTGCTGCCTCAGGCCTCCCAAAGTGGGTCTCTCTCTCTTTGCTCTACAGAACTCCTCCCTGGTGGGGCCTCCTTCCACTTGCCAATCGGCAAGCTCTGGCAGGAAACCAGGAGGAGTAATGTCCTCTTCAGTGGACCTTGGGGCAGTCAGGGCCAGTTATCCCTCCATCTCACCAGATTCTGAGGTGGTCCCCCCTTCCTCATCCTCTCCCTCTCTCAGCAGGGTCTGGGACATTGCCCCAGATTCCAGCCTTTTCTGGCTCCCTTCTCATGCAGCCACGGCCCTTGTGGTAGAACAGATTCAGTCGAGTAAACTCAACACCTCCGCATGAGGCCAGAGCTCCACTTCGTTCTAGATAGTGTACTCCAGCTCATTACCCAACTGACAAGCTACAGGTATGGCGTGTCTCATGGTGACATTCAACAGGTCAAAAACCTCCCCCCATCCAAATGGCACCTGGGCCACCAGCAAACAACATTCTCTGTTGTCAGCCACCATCTCCTGGTGCATGGCTTGGGGAATTACCTGCTCTGTAGAGACCAGCTGACTAGTTACCATAGTCATGCTGGCCCCTGTATCACTCAGAGCCTCTACTCCCCAGCTCTTTGATAGTGACCCTTTGCCTATACTTTGCAGTATTTTCAGGCATTTGGATCATCTCACTATCACCTAGAGACACTAAGGTGACACCCCTAAACTTCCCCTCATTACCTAGGACCACCTCCTCCCTGATTACCACGCTTGCCAACCCCGGAGCCTTTTCTCCAGTGGATGGGGGCACTCGCGTTAGACACTTTGGATCTTTTTTGCAGTGTCTGTACCAGTAACACTCATAGCACTTACGAGTCTTCAAATCTGGGGGCCGTATTGGGAATTCTGAATTCGGATTGACAGCTTAAAGTAATTTCAATCATTCCCCCATGATGACTTATGGGGAGAGCCAAACTCATAGGTAATGAAAACCTACATGGGTACTCTTCGCTACCTGGGTACCCTAGTGGTAATGAAAGGTCCCCTCAGGATTGGCCAGTGGTTTAGAAATGCCAAACTGAGCATAAGTGCACTTGTGAATACACAGGCCTGCAAAGGGAGGCTTGACATATGTTTAAAAACCTCATAGGTGCAAGTGTGCACACAAGGTTGCAATGACAGGCTGGAGGCATGTTTAAAAATATCAGGAAAGCACCACTCTCTAACATGTGTGGGGAGGGCTCACACACTTTAAAATGGCACTTACAGTGTGAAAGTGACCAGAGCCCTGTGGCAACTAAAGGAGAAAGAGCGAAACCCTTGAGAAAAAAGCAAAAACTTTAGGGAAGCACTACCAAAAGTGTGTCAGGTCTAACATCAACTGAATCAGACGTGAATTTAATTGTAATGCGATTTTCCGTAATGCTAGTCAGGCCTTTTACATGTTAGTTGGTTCATTTTCATGGTCTGCTTTTCACAGCCTCAAATGATATTAAAACTGGAATGTGCATGTTAACGTAGCAGTGCCATTATCATGATCGTAGTCTGCAGCCTGTTTTGACGGACATGGGATGTATTTGTGAGCTGTGCTATCTGCAGGATGTTGGTTTACTGGCATTCCCAGGTAGTTTGTGCATTATTAGCAGCACGATTTCTTCAAAAAACGTCATACAGTTCCATCCAGCGTCTTTGCAGAGCGGCAGATTGGGATCATGACATGACCTAGTCTATAAATAAACTGGCCCAGGTCTTGTGCATTTGAACTCAATTGAATTGTATTCCCATTACAACCAAAGTCAGGGGAATATGTAATGGTTGATGCTAATGATTCTCAAAAATTACATCCATTTCTTAATGTTCAAGATACTCAATAGTTTATGGAATTTATGCACAGGCAATACATGGCCGGCCAAGTGCAAACTTTGTCATGCTTGCTGTGTCAAAACTGCACGATTGCCATGCACCGCAGCAGTATCTGTGACAAGAGAAGATGCTACAACTAGCTTAGGGCTAGGCAATGAATAGCGACTACCCACAATTACACTGCAAGTTGATGCATGTTGTACATGTGTCAAAGAAGCAGACTTTATTTTCAATGTGTGGTTGCAAGTATTCATTTGTAAAAGAATTGGATATTGAATGAATAGTTGTAATCACTGATTTGCACACATATACGCTGATAATTAATGTTATGAATGAGCCCAGTGGAGTTGTTTTTTCCACTCGTGCATTAGGGAAAGAAGCCTAATGCTGATGATTATCACTTAGAGACCCTATTACAGGGACTGTTGAGCTGTACAAATAGTCATATAATAATGATTTACTAGGTACAAATCATCACCTTTTACAAAGTGCGATTTTTCTTTTCTTGGTGTATATTGCAATCAATTAGAAAGAAAATAGACATCCTCAGTAAATTATTCATCCAAGGTTTAATCATGGATAGCCTTAAACCCAGTCAGATTCAATTCCTTGTGAAACTGCCCTATCTAGACCCCAATTAGATCCTCAGTCAATGTCCAATCACCAACCTTCATTCTTGGGAAGATCACGGAGAAGGCAGTAGTGATCCAACTCAAAGGTAAGACCAGTTTGGGTTGAGACCACGGTGCTGGAAGGAACTTGGAATATTCCAAGAGGCTGTCAGCCCTTTACAGGCTTAGAACAGTGCCAGCCCCTCACTTCCTGACCTGCTCAATCCCCTGCAGCCTCCAATAATCGAAATGCTAAACCGTAGGGTTAGAGGAAGTGACATTGTACTTTTACAGTGGCGTAGTAAGGAGGGCGGCCATAGCGCAAACACAGGAATCGCCAGTATCCTCCCCCCTCCTCGACTCTTAAATGCTGCCCCTGCGGGCGGCAAATGTAGAAACTGCCACAGGCGGCACAAGGTCTAGCCAGCCACTGCCCTTTTATGAATCATAGCATTACAGAGTTGAATTTGTGTCCCAACCACAGCCTCTGATCATCATTTGTTTGCTGTTGAAGGGCTAGCATAAGAGCACAGAAGGGAAAGTACATACAGAATGAGGCCAGGGCTCAATGGACATATTTATACTCAATCAATCAATCAATCAATGAAGCTTTATTCGATTAAAAACATTAATCATAAAAGCAATAACACATTATGTAAATACAATAGACATAAATAGCTACATTAACAATTGATTTCTTGATTTAAAAATGAATTTTAAAAAAGTGCTGACGGAGGCTACAACATATGGGGAATCTAACATTTGTAGGGCTAAAAGTGCTGGGCGACATTGCCTAATACCAAAGGATTTCAAAACCGGTACAATCCATCTTTTCCTGGGAATGGTATAAAACTTGCATAGAAAGACAACATGTAATGTGGATTGAGTAGATAGGTCATCACATGGGCAATTACAAAGATGTTTGGACCAATTATTGCAAGTCGGAAAACTTAATAACCTATGGACAATTCCCAGACGGAAACGGACCAATAAAAATCTATCAAAGTCACCAGTAACAATTGATAAGTACGGTTGAATAGAAGAACACGTAGAGATCAACTGGTGTACCTGTACCGAGATCTTTTCTCTTTCAGTAATCAATCTACGGTCATTTAAAAAGTCCAAACACAATTTTTTCAAGTCCTTTTTCGCAATTGAGGACAAAGAAGTGGGGTCTTCATAAAATTCACAGCAGTCCATGTTGTAGAAAAAAGATTTAATGTAAGCTAGCCATTTTATCCTTGGGACCCCATCCAACTTAGAGACATCTGTGATTATTGAACGATTCAGGGCCAGATTTTCTGATGTCCAAATCCTATGCCACTGGAGTAGTGGTTGTATTTTAATGATGTCTTCAAGAAAACCAATTCCCAGTTCGTCGTGGCATATATATGTTGAAGTAGAGGCAGGAACTCCCAGTAAGAACCGTAGGAATTTATTTTCTACAATCTGCAGGGACGTAGTGTCAGCAATCCCCCAAAGGCCTGCACCATAAGTGGCAACAGAAACACACTTTGCCTTATAAATTTTCAACAACTCAGACGGGGGCCTCCTGCCAAGCTTCTTACTAAAATTATGCAGGGCAGTTACCGTACTAGTAAACAGGGCCCTTCTGGTTTTTATTGCACCTTGCCAGCTAAGTTTATTATCGAATAAAATACCCAAATAAGCAAATGATTTGGTGTATTCTATCGGCTTATCATACACAAACATGGTCTTTGGGCCTTTCCTGACGTTACTACCAGCAATCATGGCAAAAGTTTTAGAGACGTTAATAGTAAGCCCCAAATTAGACATAAATTTTTCAAAAGAGAAAATTACTCTTTGCAAAGCGAGTGGGGTACGGGCCATTAAGACGGCGTCATCGGCATATAACAAAGCCGGAATAGTTCTTGAGTCAATTTGGGGGTGGTCATGGCAATTTTGTACTAGGTATGGCCCTAGGCCGTTGATATATAGATTAAAAAGGAAGGGAGCAAGGACGCATCCCTGTCTCACTCCTTTTCCTATGTTAAAATCGGTTGTACATTGACCCGCCATCCCATATCGAACCCTCGCCTTGGCCCCTGCATATAGCTGTCTGAGGAAGTTAACTAAAACAGTATCCATCCCAAGCCCATCTAAAATTTCCCAAAGCTTGGCATGTACAACACAATCGAAAGCTGATGATAAATCAACAAACGTTAGGTAAAAATTAGCCCTTTTCGCCTCCGAATACTTAGCCATTAAAAGGTTTAAATTAATACTCTGGTCCACAGTTCCCATGCCCTTACGAAAGCCATATTGAATATCACATAAAATTCCCCTGTCCTCAGCCCAATCCTGTAATTTGTTTAAAATGACTCTGCCAGCTATTTTCATTGAGGAGTCTAGCAGAGAAATCGGTCTATAACAGGCCGGGTTATCTCTATCTCCTTTTTTAAAAATTGGGACTAAAATTGAAACCAGCCACGTTGAAGGTAGAGAATTTTCTACGGAAGCATTGAAGAGTAAAGTTAAGAGTGGTCCCCATAGGTCCATGTTTGTTTTAAAAAGATCAGCAGGTACGCCGTCTGGGCCTGGTGCCTTGCCCCATTGAGTCGACCTTATGGCCTCAATTACCTCCTGTACGTTGAAAACCCGGTGTTTCTCGATTTGAGGTCCCTGGGGCAAGGGCACGTGTGGTTGATGCCCTGAGGAACCCAAAGCAACAACAGGACAGTCGTAAAGTTTGGTAAAGTGACTAATCCAATCACTTTCAGGGATTGCGATCTCGATATTGGCTCTATCTGAATTAAGTAAAAAGGGAGCATTGACAGCCTTCCAGAAGGCCGCCGAGTCCTTCAACAAAGCTGCCTCATGTAGTGCCGACCACATTAACTTTTTTAGCTCTAGTTTCCTGTTATTCAGAGCTATTTTATACTCCCTTCTGGCATTCCTGATATTAATATTGTTTTTAGGTTTAGTATGTAGGACAGACTTCAACTTTGCATGGGCTTGAGTGCATAACTTGTCAAACCAACCGTGCTTCACAGGTTTACTTTTGTTGGTTTCAACAAAGAGAGCGGTCTTAATGGTTGCAGTGATTAAAGAGAAATTATCCACTATAGCACTTTTATCGGCCTCCTCGTTTAGGCAAAGCAGGAAATTTGAACGACACACAGTGAGTACTTTATTCAGAAGATCTTCGTGGTTCACACGATCCCAACTTAAGTCATAGCCATTCTGCCTACTAAGATTAATATTATCAATATTATTAATGTTCGGACCCCTTGGTCTTACAATTTGGCATTGTGTCAGAATATTAATGCTTATAGGAAAGTGGTCACTTAAGGCCATGTCGTGAGTACTAAAATTCTTTAGTCTAGAGGAATGCCTATTGGACATCAGAATAAAATCTATTGTGGATAGGACACCACGGCCATTGAAGGTTGGGGAAAAGTCAATCATGGGGTTAGTTAACATGTTACAAAAACCCAGATCGGTAGTTAGCAGTATATCATTAAATAAATCCCCTTGAACCGTATGTGCGAAATGTGAAAGGCAATCTTCGTCATCATAATCAAACATTAGGCCACAAGTCCCTTTACCTGTGTGTTTACATAGGGAGCAATTAAAATCGCCCCCCCATAACGTAATTACATCCTTGTCCATTGGATCTTGGGAGCTCTCCAAACCATCTAACAAAGATTTCAGAATGCTTGCGAGGAGATGCTGTGGAGAGTTGTTATAAAAATTAACAATGATCATCTTCACATGTTGGACACAGGTTAGGCCAATGATTTGGTAGTGAGGGTCATCCAAAAAACTACATTTGTCATAGTTCACAAGATTAGAAATATAAGTACAAAGACCTCCCCTTGCTCTTCCGCTAGAAGATGGGACAGCTGAGGTAAAAAAAGTTCGGTAACCAGCTAAATGAACAGGCTCTAATAGCCAGGTTTCTTGTAAGCAGAGGATATCGTAGTTCCTTGTAAACTCCAACCACAAATCATTATTAGACTTCGAATTTAGCCCTGCAACATTCCAGTACAAAATATGAAGACCCTCATGACCCACTCTGGATATATTGTTGTACCCCCGACTTCCAGGGCCCGGGTTTACTAACTGTGTCATTGAATGTGGGGGGGTTTGAATATCAGTAATGGGCCCTTGGCCCTGGGTCGTGTTATTATCTGTAGGAGGAATTATAGGGGTCATGGGATCAGGACTAAAGCTATCAATACCAATCGGGAGGCCAAGCCCAACACGAGCCTTGCAAGTACTCTTCACCCTTGTCACATTATTCACACCGTTATGTGTGGGGTTAGCTGCAGGTGAAATCAGACCTCCATTATGAGTAAGATTAAATGGACCAACACCAGAGACTGCGTCCATCTTATCACCAGATTTCACCGGGCTCTTCAGTCAGTCAACCTCTTCCAGAGAAGGTAAATGCTGGAAGCGGTTGTGTGTTGGGATGGAATATTTATAACTATGATCTATAGTCAAGGGTTTTAACTGCGGGACGCAAGGCTTATAAAAGAACCCTAAGGGAACCACACCAATGTTACCTGGAGCTAAAGCTTGATGATCCATATTACGCAGTATCCAGCGAACAAAATGGGGGGTCTTAAAATTCAAAACCACGCAGTCGCCAGGATAAAGTTTAGGATCTTTACCCAACCAACTAACCCTTCTTACCATTTTGAATTCCATAAACAACCTATCAGTTTCTCCCACCCTAGATCCCAGCCAGGCCAGAGACTTGTTTCTTAATACCTGCCATGATTCAGGTGAGTCATCTCTCAGCTTAGGTACGTTGGTTAATATAACTGTATAAGGTGTTGCGGCTGGTGGTAAATCCAAAATAGGGGCTGTCAAAGCATAAGGAGGATTTAGAACCGATGTATCATTATGCCGATTGCCAACGTCAACATGAGAGTCAGCCAGCATAGGCCTGTGTTTTGGGGGTGTTATGGCGTTACCTTTGGAAGAGGATACATGGACGTCAAAGTGTCTCAAATTAGATTGAGTACTCCCCGGCTTTGATAAGGAGTTACCCTGATCGTTGTTTGTCGTAGGTTGGGAGGTGCTAGAAATGGATGTTGGTGCGTCGATAGGTGTCGGGGCTTTCGAGTGTTTCAATAGTGTATCTTCTATCACTCCAAGTCTTGTAATGATATTAGTCAAAGAATCTCTAATGAAGAGATCCATTGCCTCAATCTTAGTCTGCACAGCCAATAGGTTAGAATGTGTGGGAACATGAGTAGGGGTTGGCGTAGCCCCACGGGACGCTTTTTTCAGTTTAGGGAGGGATTTATAGATACCCTTACTGCTAGGTTTCTGTGGATTAGCCTTAGCACTGGATGTTGATTCAGTCGATATCTCAACGTTAGGGGCAGGGTTTTTGGGGTTTTTTGGGCATTTAGTGGGTGGCTGAAGCTCGGCATCTTGATCAGAAAGGGAGATGTGATCTGAAGTATCTAATATGCATCCGTTACGGGTAACACCAGGTTTCTCTACCACTTGGTTACTATGGGTTGTTAGAAGGTCTCCCGAACAGGTTGTGGCAGCCGTGCTGTCACGGGAGATTGCTTCCTCTACGGAGACGATCTGTTCCTCCAGAGCTCCCATAGCGCCCGTTAAGTAGTTTAAGATGGAAACATGCGGTCCCTCCCCAGATTTTGGCTGCTTCCTAGGTTGTGAACTTGCAGCCTTCCTTTTCACCATTGTGAGGGGGTGGTTAAAAATAGAGATGAACTAAGAAAAAAAAAAAAAAAAAAAAATAAAACAAACAAAAAAGAAAAACTAAGCGGAATAAGGAGGTCACGTGATGATAGATAACAATACCAGGCCAAGTGGCTTAGAGTACTATCGTCAATCCAATGGACGTACAGCTTGGAAAACAAATCAGAGAAACACACAGTCAACGACAAGTTGTAGTCATATGTTATCTGACGGACAACAGGGACTTATCTGTTGCAGAGGGTGTGTGAAAGTTGAAAACCAACAGATGTGGCCCAGTCCAGCCTACTCCTGGCTATGACGGGCTAAGACGGGCCCGTCTTGGCCCGGTCTTCGCCCGCGCGCGTCCCGCGATGCGGGACCGCGTCCGTTGATTTATCGTCCCTCCAGGGACCGTGGCCAAAGTGCTTCGTGCGCCAGCAACAGGGCAGGGACAGGGAGTAAAGTGCAGCGTGCAGAGTCCTCTCAAACGGTCTCCCGCAGGAGCGGGACCGCGTCCGTTGATTTATCGTCCCTCCAGGGACCGTGGCCAAAGTGCTTCGTGCGCCAGCAACAGGGCAGTGACAGGGAGTAAAGTGCAGCGTGCAGAGTCCTCTCAAGCGGTCTCCCGCAGGAGCGGGACCGCGTCCGTTGATTTATCGTCCCTCCAGGGACCGTGGCCAAAGTGCTTCGTGCGCCAGCAACAGGGCAGGGACAGGGAGTAAAGTGCAGCGTGCAGAGTCCTCTCAAGCGGAGTATTTATACTCTGTATCTGTTGCTTCCTTCATGAACTTTGAGACAAGAGGTTGCAGGGGAAGTGGCAGGATTAAGCAAAAAGGGTAAGCCCTGGGTAGCAGCAGATGTCACTGGCTGCCCCTAAATGATATACCTGCTGCAGTCTTTATCACCTTCAGCCATCCAGCCTTTTTCTACACTGGCTCATTCGGAATGGCTTCCTAATGAATTTCCATGCAGTGGATTGAGTGGTACCTGAAAAACAGAGATTAACTTGTCCAAATAAAGTCTTCCAGATCCATTGCCATGTTCATCTCCTATGGTGTCTTCTGTGCTTTAGTTCTAGAGCTGTTGAACAGTGACTGTATATAGAGGTTGACATTGCAGCTTGTTGAAGGCAACATTCAATCCCCCCGCTATATGCCCTAATTACAAGTCTTATTAAGCTATGGTATTCATCACCTGCAGCACTATCTTGTTATAATCCAATCCAAGATGCCCAAAGCCCGTTTCATTCATTTATTTATTTACAATATTTGTAAAGCACGAACACTCACCCCTAGATGGATATCACAGCACTGAAAAGCCACATATGCTGCCAACTAAAGCACTGGGGACATGGAGAAAGTTCTGTCAGCATGGGATTATTCTGTGAAAAGCCATGTTTTTAGATGTTTACTTAACATGGCGTAGTTGCTGGTAAGGTGGAAGTCAAGGGGCGGTAGGTACAAATGGTCTGCTGCCAGATGAGTAAAGAAGTGGCCTCTCTATCTGGCTATTTTGACACGCTTAGTTTTGGCTAAAGCTAAATGTAGTCATCTCAAGTTTCTGGTTGGTTTGCAAAATTCCTCCTTTCAATGGAAGATCACAGAGCCAGAATCACACAGTGCCTTATGGGTGTTGTAAAATAGCTTACATTTGGCTATATTGCGAATGGGAAACCGGTGGAGGGTTTTTAGGCATGCCAAGCTGTAGCTATCTTATTGCAGACGAGATTGGCGGCCACATTTTGTGTCACCTGCAATAGTGTGAAAAGATAATCTGCCTTTACCATTGAAAAGTTTCAGCCCTCCGTCCATCATCTCCTTGTGTTTGCTTTGTTCACCCTAAGTTGGCAGGGTATGACCAGCCATGGGTCTCTTGCTCAGTTTGCCACTGGTGTAAAGCTAGCCTGGATGATGAAGGGTGTTATCCCGAAACCGGCCCCTGATGCTTGTTTCCAGCCCAGGGAAGACTGGGCTTGGCAGTTCGGGTTGGACTGCTCCTATGAGGAACAGGGTCAAGACTGATTTGTAATATGGCTGGGTCTGAACTTGGGTGGCAAAGTGAGCTAAAGAACGATGATGGATTCAACCTAGATCTAATAGTGACTGGAGGTGAGGGTTTGAAAAGTATCAGTGCTCCGTCCATCATCTTCTTGTATTTGCTCTCTTCATTTTTCTCCCAGATTGAAATTGCCATTGGGTGGGGTCTGCATATGATCAAACCTCAAATCCCCAACTTCTGATCATCATGGTGAGGGATGAGAAGAACACATTAAAAATGTCGGGCACAGCGAGGGGCCCAGATGTACCCCACATTTAGAGCCGTGGGGAGGAGATCTAAAAGTGTTCAGCTGAATGGACTAAGTCCTTTTGTTTAAAAAGGATCCAAACCATCGAAGAGCTGTGGAGTAGAGCCTAATCTTGTGAAGTGTTTTTATCAACAGGGTATATGAGACGGTATAGAATACCACAGAGAGGTCAAGTAGAATCAGGGCAACCACCTTGCTCTGATCTACTTCTAATCAAATATTGTCCAGAATTGCTAGAAGTGTCGATTCCGTACTGTACTAGGCTCGAAATCCAGTCTGTGAAGGATCCAGCAATTATTTGGTAAATTGTGATTTATGATGGGTGGTAAGCGTGAGAATATGAAGTAGGGACAAGGGTCAAGTGGGTAGCATAATTTGACCTCTGTCATCAGTTTCACGACCTGTTCTGCTGACACATTTGCAAAACTCCCTAAGTTGTCATTCACCACTGGTTACGGGCCTAGATGTGCCCAGGTTAGTTCCTCTAGAAAGGGTTGTGTGTCTAATGTTGAATACATTTTATCAACAATGCCCAATTCTAAGGCACCTGGCCCTGATGGGGTACATGATTATTATTTATTTAAGTCTGAACCAAAAGTATAGGCAAACATTTTAACCCATGTAGGTAATGCTGTCTGCTGGAAGGGTATTCCACAGTCCTGGTCCAAGGCCATAATTGTTCCTGTGTTTAGAAGGGGTCAAGATCAGACCCGAAATTCTATCAACCTATTTCCCCTATAGATACGGCCATTTAGGGCTTAGGTAAAGTTAGAGGATTGAGCTGAGCAGAGAAAAGGGATTCCAGGTCTCCAATATGGGTTCAGGCTAGATAAGAGTTCCCTGGACCAATGCCTGAACCTACAATTGATCATCTGAAAATAAACCGTGGCAATGAAGGGCTCATTGCACATGGCTTTTATGAACCACACCTCGGCGTTCGGGCATGTGAATAGATCAAATCCATGGAGGGTGTTGATTGACCTTGGGGTAGACAAGAAAATAGTACATTTCTTACATAATTTACTTCTGGATCTTGCTGCCTCTATAAGGTAGGACCTGGCAGGGAACCTGTCAGATTCTGTGAGTCTACACAGGTGAATGCGACAAGGTTGTATCTTGGCCCCATTTTGTTTTATTTTATACAATAATAAGTTGGGCCATAAACTGTGTGCAGCTAGTAAAGACATACAGAGGGCTGGCTCATTGGTAGTGCATGCCCTTCTTTATTCAGACTACACTGTTTTAATTTCTAGGACCGTAGTAGGTCTGCAACAGTTGGTTGACTCCTTTGTGGCTTTTATGAGAGAATTAGAACTAAATACTAATGATTCCTAATCTCACACCATGTTTGTTTGCAGATTGGAAACACCAGAAAAA
This sequence comes from Triturus cristatus, assembly GCF_964204655.1. Classification (NCBI taxonomy): domain Eukaryota; kingdom Metazoa; phylum Chordata; class Amphibia; order Caudata; family Salamandridae; genus Triturus; species Triturus cristatus. Next base: position 216,886,020 of record NC_140590.1, read on the forward strand.
CTGCTGGGGGGTTGAAGCTTAGAGTTGGTTAAGGTCCTGACTTTTTCATACCTAGGGGTACTTTGTGATGAAAGAGGCTCTTGGGCCTCACAAAAGAAGATACAAAGAAATGCCTTTTCAGGAGCTGCAGCTATGACCCTTGATTTTGCTAAACGAGTGGGGCTAAGCTTATGCAGGCTCTCGGGGTAAATGCACTCCAATTGCCTGTTATGGTAGCAATATCTGTGGTTACCAAGATATGAGGGATCTTCAGTTTGTGGAAAATACTTTTTCAAGAAGTCTATTAGCTGTCCCACAGTCAGTACCAACTTATATAATACATGAAGAATTGTGGGTAGGGTTAAATATGTGATCAGCTAGCACTTGTGCCCTTGCTTAGATGAATCAGGGTATGGTGTAACCCAGTGCTCAATCTCAACCGTGGGAAAGAGGGAAAGGGGTTAGTGGGTCCAGGTATTTAGGCACTCCTCTGTGTATTTGAGGGTATATGTTTTGGTGTTTACTTGTCCTTGGCGATGGGGGACCCCTTCCCCGTTAATTACAAAACTGAAAGATGTGCCAGAGCAAGAAGAAATATTTATAATCTTTTTGAATCCCTTTATTGGATTCTATTTCTATGTATGGATTTATGTCTACTGTTCCCTACAAAACTACAACATAACCGTATGTATATATTCAATCTATGAACTACTTTATATGTATGTGAATTTTAACTTATTTTACTTCTATTTGATTATCACAGCTCAATACACATGATATATATATATACTTTCTTCTGTCATCTTCTTTCTTACCCCGGATGGAACTCTTTATAATGATACATATTTCCTTTTTCTTCTTCTTCTTTTAGCTACCCGTTTTCCTTGATTTTTTCTTTGATTTGATCAAACGTTTGTGTTCAAATTTGCTCTTGATGGCCAAATGCTGTTGATTTCTACAAAATGACTTTTCTTTGTCTGTAAACGTGTACATTGTCTATGCATGTTAACATTGTCGATGACAATTGATGTGACAACCCTGAGGAAGACCCAGGCAGAAAAGACATTTTTGTGGGGCGATCCACGTGTTGGCGGCAGTGTTACAAATCTCTTATTCATGTTTGTACTTCACTCTGAATGACGAGAAGAGGAAAGAGTCTTGATTTCAAAATAAACTGGATTAAATAAAAGGATTCAAAAAGATTATAAATATTTCTACTTGCTCTGGCACCTCTTTCAATCTCAACTGTGCAATTATAGAGGTCTGTCTGACTTTAGACAGGGCACTCTATATCCCATGGATTAAATAGATTAAGGCTGTTACATGCAAATTGTGCTGACCTGACTTATTTGAACATCTGCATGGAATTATAAAGAGGAAGCTGATTTGGGGCAAAGAAGCATTTTTTCCACATGATGAGCACAGAAAAGGAGGCGCAGGAACCCATTAAACCTACAGTTTGCTCTTATATCTTGGTAGAAACCTGCTCTTCGATGGAGCCTTAATTGGCCACAGTCAAGTTGTCTTAACACGATCCCTGCTGACCAGATTCAGCATCAACCTTTTGCAATGGTTCCATGCGGTCCCACTAGGTAGAAACAAGGTGAAAGATAGAGGACCTCTTGCTTATGTGAGGATTTTTCCACAAGATACTCTGCATTTCATCTTTTTGTGACTATTACAGAATTTTGTGGTTTTAGTACATATTGCCTTTATTTAGGGACCAACCTTTTGAGCAAGTAAGACCAGCGTTGGTGCATTTCCAGATGTTGGCATGCCCTCTTATCTGTTTCAATGTAGCTAGTTTCTTGATAGTAGCCGTCAGAATTAGGAAAATTTTGCAAAATAGTAATACCTTACGTCCACTTTCAAACTGGTGGCACCCATTTGCAAATGGGCAGGCGTCCCCTGGAGTACACACAGACTGCTGCCTACTCTAAAAACATGAAATTCTTTTCAAATGCATTCAGCTTCCTTTAAGAAAAATTGGCTGAATAAAAAGAGTAAAAAATGCTTTATTTAAAAGCAATCACAGACGTGGTGTTCTGGTGACCTCAGCAGGCAACCATCCCTGTGATGGCTGTGATTCCAAATTGTGACTATCACATCAATCTTCATGAAGTAGGTCGATTTGCGCAATTCTAGATTTTGTACAACTGGCCCTATAACTTGTGATTTTTTTTTATTATGTTACTTCTAATATATCACGTTTTAAATAACATTTTCACCTAACTATGACATCACTTTGATTTTCAAAAAATATATATATATATCTAAATATATATATATGCACATATTTGTGTAGTTATGCATTATATATTTATACTTATCAATACATCCATATGACTTCAATATTTCAAAGCGCAATATTTTAGATATGATACTCTGGGGGCAATCATGATGGACTGCCCTGGTTCAGCATAGACCCGAGCACTTGGTTTTATGACCCTGCAATGTGTAAAGAGAATGTATTTATACCAATATTTCTATAGGTTTGTGTATTATTTGAAACACCCTTCTTATGGTCTATAAGCAGCACTGTCTAAAATGAATGCGTAATCTTGCTATTTGTGTTTTAATAAAAACACATTGTGAATTGATATAACTTCTCTGTATTGCCCTACACAATACCCTATATGATATAACACAAAATTATGCTTATGAAAGTAATGTACAGACCTTAAGACTGCCCGCATATGGCCTAACAGAATTGTTTGTGGTCTCTATCAACAGTTTTTTCCTACACATTCGAGAAAGGACTAACCGAAGGTGAGAATGTGTTAAAAAAAATAAACTTTTATGTCCAGTGAAAAAAAGTATTCAAAGTTGAAAATAAATCTGGTCTTGTAATAACTATCATGTAAAAATAAACTTATATAGCGGCACATATTATTTATACAGATTGGTAAAATAATACCTCAACATTTTAAAATTGAGGATTACAGATATGTGAATGCGTGATCGATGTATATTTTAGTGATGTCCCTTATATCCTATGTTGGATCTGCTCTGGCGCAAATTACAATGCAACGTGTAACATGGTCTATGCTAAACCTGGCTGTGGTTGTAGTTTTTATGGCATTAGAATGATTGGGACTGATCATGCAATTCTAGAATAGGTAGAGATGTAATTCCATAAGTTAGCATTGCTAAAATGCCGGTATTTAGCGAGCAAAAGGAAAAAACCTCAACGCAAAATACTGAAAAACCAGTATTAAAACAGTAAGGTATTACAAATGGCAGTGAAAAGACACACCTCACACACGTTTTTATGACTATGTCTAGAGCAGACATGCTACTAGAGTGTATGCCCTTAAAAGAGGTGGTTTTATGGTAGAACATTTTAAATGAAGTAATAACGGGTTTATAGGCAGTGTGTAAAGTAATTATGTACCACACAAACAGTAGTAAAGTGAAAACACAACATAGGAACTTGAGATGAAATCTAGTTAGTAACAATTTGTTGTGTTCTTTAAAAATTGCTTAAAGATAGAGTGAGGGTGATAGACTCACATTAAAATTCAAGTGGAGATGTCCCTCAATCCTGGCACTCATGCTCGCCATATGCAAGGATTGTTTGGACTAATAAATAACTCTTTCACTTTTTGAGATGAAAAGTTGCAGGAATCAGTAGGATTAGAAATAAGTTCTGGGAGACCAAGCTCATTGAAGCTTTATATAGTAGAACTATGGAATCTCCAGTGAGTTGTCTAAGTCCAGTCAGCCAGAATGGTTCTGCTTAAATACGTCTCTGTTTTTTTCCATATTCTAAGCCAGGACAGAAGGGACTCTAGTTTTATATGATCTTCTATAAAGGCAATCCCTACTTCTGCACAACAAAGATTAGTGGGAGTAGATAGAGGGACTGACAACAGCCTTTAAAAATAATCTATTTTCTTTTTTTTTGTAGACAATCAATACTGGCGCAGCCCCTCACCCCAGAACCAAAAGTGGCGATACATAAGCATTTACTCTTAAAAATGAGTACTAATTCACCCACTGGTTTGTGCCTAAATCTTTCAGAAAATTGTAAAACCGCCTCAATGGACCTTCGAAACTGTGATAATCTGATGTTCTATAAATATTTCCAATTAAAAGCAAGATCAACAAGTATGCCCAGATAAGTAAAATGAGGGACTTTGACATTTTCTGTACCACCCAGCATAAATGTCCTTGTTTCTGATACCCTGGGCCTGCCTTTCATTATAAAAGATTTTGAGAGGTTCTTCCTTAGCCCCAAATCACCCATGCTAAAAGCATTTAAAAGTGACCAGAACCTGTTGGCTGTCCTTGCTATTAGCACAGCATATTCTAGGCACAATAGTACAGATACGAAACGGGAGCCAATCTTTGGGATATATTTTCCTCTATTACACAGGTATTCCTTTAGGCCATTTATGAATAACAAAAAATGAAACAGGGCCAGTTCACATCCTCGCCTAACCCCTACTACTGAGCAAATTCCTTCTGAGAGGTCCCCTTCCCTACTATACTGAATTTTGGCTGTGGAGTGTGCATGGAGTCTATGCAGTAATTTTATAATTGCACTGTCTATTCCCATGTCTTCCATAATCGTCCATAATTTGAACGCTGAAGAGTGTCCAACACACACATTAAATTCATAAAGGCCAAATGGATGCAGCCTTTTGTGCCCTATATATTTTTTTTGTGTGATAAGACACTAATTGAGTCAATGCTAAACAGTTCCTTGCCCTGGACAAAATCCAAATTGTACGTCCAAGAGTCTCTAGTCCTCGGCTGCCCATACTTCTAGCTTGGCCAGTATAACCCTACCCAGTGTTTTGAACGTGCTATCTAAGAGCAAGATTGGACGATAACAGTGGGGCAGAATCTGGTCCCCCTTTTTGAATATTGGAACAATAATAGCTTCCTGCCAAGTCTGAACCAGGGGATCTACAATAAGTGACCTTATCACATTTGCGATCAACAGACCCTAAAATTGAGGAAAGCATACATGGAGATCAGAGGAGGATTGTATCTGGGACTGGGGCTTTATCTGCAGGGCTAAGTTCCATAGCTAATATAATGTGCAATAACTCAATTGCAATAGCAGATCCTGGATCATGGTGAGCTTCTTCTCCTGATATCAGGCCCAAAATGTTTAGAGAAGTAGTCTACCCATGCTTCTGCCGGCCGGTATAACTGTGTCAACCTATGGACTATCGTAGCCTGAGAGAAGGAGGGAGTGAACAATCTTCCAAAAAGCATGGAAGTCCTTCAGCCTACTTACAGTCTTTAGGTCTTCCCAGGCTACTTACCGTATTTTAACTTTCCTAGCTGCAATGGCTTCTATATGTTCTCCAGGCTTGAGCTACACCTAGTTAGTCTCGAGTTTGCTCCTAAAGGGCTAATTTGCGAGTATTAAGAGCTTGACTGCAAGCATGATTAAACCAGCTGGGGCTATTACTAATCATCATTTTTGGTCAACTTTACTGCCGAATACGTGTTCATGGTTGAATATGCGTGACTAATATCTGCAGGGTAACCGTCATTTTCCAAACAAAATTGTTGTCGTCATTTGCCTCCAACCCCACTGAACAGACAAGCCGTCCGTACCAATACCCAGTGAACTGGGAAAAGTAGGCATTGAGTTGGAACCTCGGAAAACATCCACCTACAGGTACTATGACAGACTCGTATGTCACTAACCCCGGAAAGGGGGAGAGGTTGCTCTTTGACAAGGTCCAAATAAACCTGATGACAATCGTAATTGGCCAACGGGATAACTGAGAGTGCCCAACGTAGTCCGAAGAGTGCCAAAGAGGCATAATCATAGGACCCACTGGTTGTTATATTGGTATTCAAAACATTATATACCTTCCTACAAGTTAGGCCCCAGCCCATTTTAACAGCAGGTCCCAGAATGCTGTCTTTTTTCTGCCACAAGCTCTAGACAAGTCCATCGGGTAACCTTCATCTTGTAAAACAGTGGCAATTGGGGCCTGATATTCACTAACAGGTCCTTCATAAAATATATCTTTATCAATCTTTGACCATTTGATATTAAGGTCCTTATTCTTTGTGTATTCAATCCTATGTTGAGGAATGTTAGGACCTTACATGCCTGGATTTAATTTCAGTTCAAGGGTTAAGGGATTATGGTCATTTAGGCACCTTATGTGTACCTCCTATTTGTTAAAAAAAACTGGGATCAATTCCTTTCAAATTATTATATGATCAATTATAGAAATTGAATCTGACCCTGTGAATGTTAGGACTTGGCTAAAATTAGAACTATTAATAGGTCTTGCATATCTGATTTCTAGATGCAACTGCTCTATTCAGTGCATCTCCATATTGGCAATGCCTAAAGTGTGAAGCAGGTTGATCAGCTTTATCCCAGAGGCCACAGGTCATCATGAATTTAGGGTCATACGTACGGATATTACAATCCCCAAACCAGAATATCACATTTCCCTTTTGTGATCATTCTCAACCTTACACAAGTGATCCTCCAAGTCATCCACAACCCTGGTTACAGTTGCATCAAACATATTATGGTAACAAATATATCAATGACAAATCAAATGATTTCTGTAGTTTAAATAAAAGCATTTGATAGTGCAGTGCACTGTAAACATCCAGGACATCCATACCAACAAGAGTAACGGAAATAAAATGATCAAACCCACTTTTGCACGTCCTGATTGAATAGCTGAAAGTTGAATAACCATTTATGTATAAAGGATCTTGTGGCCATATCTCTTGAGAGCAGATAATGTTACACTGTTCCTCTGTCTTTACCCAGTCTGGATTATTTAACTTGACCTATGGGCCTGCCACATTTCAGGAGATTAAGTTCCAAGTCTTTATCTGCACAGCATTATCATTAACCACGGATGACTCGGCCCAAGGGGAGGCATTACATTTATTGTCATCATCTGGAAGTCCAAGTGTCTGTGGTTTTCAATCGAATTTTTCTAGAAATGACAGGGCTTCTAATCTGTTTCAGACTGATTTACTACCATGCTGAGAACGAGTTGCTGTTCTATCTCTTGCAGGGCCACACTTTTGTGTCCTGCTATTAATGCATTATAGATGATTTATTCTTGAGCTGTAAAAAAAGCACAAGGTTTGTCTGTGGATACCCTCCTGATGGGTAATTGATACGGAAGGCAGTCTAGCAGAACTTGCACTTGATCTGGTTAAAGCTTATTATAATACTTATTATAATACCGTCTCCAGGCCCAACCCTTGATTCTCTTCTGACAGTGACAATCTCTTTTGAGAAGTCACAGGTCCAGCCTGAATGATTTCTCAAGCAATATTTCACTCTATTCAACAAGGTTGAGTGTGTGTTTAATCATGAGTGGCCTATCTTTGACACAGTCTCTAGGATGATTATTTAGGGTGTGCAATCAGGAAGGATATGGGGGTGAACATCATGGTCCTCACTTGAACTATTACAATATTTATATGAAGCAGTTTTATTGTTATGAATACCCACTTTTTGCCACCCACTCTTCTCAGGGGTGCAAAACCTTACTCAGGGGCAAGGATTTTGACATTGTCAGATTGTCACATGGAGCCTCTTTGGACCTCACAAGTTCCATGTTCGGACTCCTGGGGTGGATTGGCTTAAACAAATGGGTAATTTGCGCCTGGGCACTTTGTAGCTCAGAGTCTTTTTGATTCTGTTAGTTCCCCTCTTTCAGTCGCTCTTTCTTTCGCTCTTTCTTGAGCTAGATGGAAATTGACTAACTTTCCATCAGTGGAACTGGAGTTATGATTTTTTTTGTAAAAACAAGCACCTAAAAGACCACGGACAACCATGGATATCTAGTTGCATGAGACCGGGTGAAAGATATGGCCAACAGCAATGTGGTGCGGTTCGAATATAAGGAGTAGTTTGGGCTGGGTTGGCACTTACCTTCGAACTTAGAAGAAATTTCATGAAAAATGTTCTGCAATGGTAAAATTCAGCCACACAAGGCTGCAGACAGTGTCTGTGGAGGGAACGTCATCATCGGGGAGCCTTTGGATGAACTTGTTGTCCTGGGAGTCCTGGGAGTGCGGATACCCCTTCGGTGAAGGTCCACTGAAAAGAATTTGCTGCCTCGGAGAAGAACATAGTGGGCGAAGCTGCGAAGTCAGGCCCACCAGCAATGCACCTTGGGCTGATTGACAAACAGGTTAGCCCCAGTCTTCCCTCGGTTCTCAGACCAGTTTTAGACACAAATTTGGATTTTGGCTATCTGGGAACCTTTAGCACCACAACAAAGGGTCCAGTACTGGTGGGACACCACTTGGGAGTTCATGACTCACTCAGGCCCGCTCATGTTGTGGATTAAAAAAGGAGGGAGCCTTTTATGTTCCTGTGTCTCTAAACAGGAAGCCAGCAAACTAGCCCTTAGAGTCACTTTGATATAGCATGCTCCAGGCAGCAAAATAGTCCTTCCAGGTGCAGCAAAACAGTGTTGTGGAGTACACAGGAAGGCCACAGCAGAAGGCAGTTTTCTTAGAATCCTACTGCAGGTCTAGAAAGTGAAATGAAGAGAATGCCTGGGCATAGTAGCGGAGTTTTGCTACGCAGAACTCCACGAAGATACAAAAAAACTCAGCGAAGTTCTGCAAGTGGCGGAGTGTAGTGCGATCTGCTGTTCAAATTGGTGTTCCTGCTGCTCGCGCTCGCAAACTTACCGTTCGTGAGTGCAAGCGGGGAAAAAACTCTGCTGCACTACATAAACGGAGATTTCTGCACTCTGTGAGCTCCGAGGAGCACGGAGTGCAGAAAACTCTGCAAATTCCGCAAACGGAGCGGAGTTCACAGCCCAGGATCTGAGGGCCCTTTTTATATATGGTGCCTCTTTAGAATGAGGTAGACATTTCTAGGGGTTTTGCCCTGGAACTGCCAGACTGCACTGCCTGGGTTTCAACTTGCTGCAGAGACAATGTGAAGGTTACAAGCTCTTTGTGTGAAGGCAGAGCACAGCCTATTCAGTTACAATTGGGGCTGTGCCCAGCTTCGCCCCGCCCATACTGCCAGCAGATGACCTAGTCAGGCACACCTAATACCTTTATTGTGTGACTGTCTGGGAGGAATTCACAAAGTCTGTCAGTTACATCTAGTCATGTGAACGAGACTTTCTAAAAGTGGCATTTTGAAAATTGTAATTTAAAATCCGACTTTACCATTAAAGAGGATTTTTCATCACAATTTCATACACTCTAAACATGAAATGCTTTCTTGGTCCCCATTAAATGTTAACAGTTAACACTTATTAAATGTGATAAGGCAACCTTGTGTTATCCTGTGGGACAGGTAGGGGTCACAGAAGAAAAAAAAATCAAATTTAAGAGTTTTTCACTACCAGGGCATGTAAAACTTAAACATAATATTGTCCAACCTTTTTATTATAGGGCATCCTGCCTTATGGGCTACATAGGGCCATACAAGTGAAGTTTAAAGCTTTGCAAGGGTATTATATCGCCAAATCGAATTAGCAGTTTAAAACTACAATCAGGATGCAATGGCAGACCTGGGGCATGTTTTAAGGGGTTTCTTAGGTGGGTGGCACAATATAACCTGTTTGTCAATCTGCCCAAGGTGCATTGCTGGTGGGCCTGAATTCACAGCTTCGCACACTATGTTCTTCTCCGCAGCAGCAAAATTCTTTTCAGTGGTCCTTCACCAAAGGGGTATCCTCACTCCCAGGACTGTCTATGGCTGCAGACCTCTGCCTCCTCATGCTTGAGATTTCTGGCTTCCAACAAAGTGACTAAGTCCGAACGTAGAAAACTTCACAACAAGTTCATCCAAAGGCTCCCCGATGATGATGCTCCCTCCACAGACACTGTCTGCAGCCTTGTTGACCCATTAGTAGTATTTACTTTACAGATCTTAGTGTAAGGGAATGATAAGTAAATTAAATAAGCCAATCAGGTGTAAAGAAATGTTACCATGTTTAGTGGAGAGAGCACAAGAACTGTTGCTGGTTAGCAGTGGTAAGGTGTACAGAGTCCTAAGGCCAACACAAATAAATTCAGCAAACAAAGGAGGAAAAAGGCAAATAAGCTGGTGGTGATCATGCAAAGAAGGCCAGGTCCACTGCAACAATTCTCTAGCCTAAAGTCAAGAGAAACTAATCAATACCATTATGGGTTTCCCTACTTAGGCAATAGAACGTGGACAATGACCCTCTTCTGCGGAGGCACTTGTCAGTTCTAAGCTATTCTGAATTCAGTTGGCTCCCTCTGTCAACACTCTCCTGTTCCACTGAACATACCCATGGGAAACCCTTCTCACCTGTGGGCCCCATCTGTGTAGCACCTAAACTTAACTTGCTGACAGATGTATCCCAGTAGGGAGACAGTACCACCATGGCCATCAAGACGATGTGGCCGATTCCACCCCTTGGGTCAGACTTCTGTACTCAACCAAAGGAAAACTATGCCCATAAGGACAGCAACCAACAGAGGCCACTGACCGCTATACATGTCAAGAGCCAGGCCCCAGCCCATTCAGGGATCTCTGACTGCTGAGGTTTTTCAAAGTGAGGGGCACCAGTCCAAGATGTTAGGCACTCTTCTTCTACTCTCCTTTCCACCAGCCCAGAGCTGAACGCCAGGGACTGGTCACTCAGCACATGGTCTATATCCTGAGGCTGACCAGGGGTCAAAGGAAGTATTTCTTCCCCCAACTCCTCCATCTGGGCCTCTGTAACCTCTGTTTTGGAGTGGTACTCGCAGAAATCTGAGCATTTACGGCACCATGGACTGCCGTCCCTCCCAGCTCTCCACACACTGGTGGCAACTACTTCCTAAGAATACAATTAATGGGCCTCTGGAGACTAACTATGACCATTCTCTAGGTCAACTCCCATCCCACTCCAGGGATACCAAGGACATTGGCGGGAAAAGGGTCTGCCCCTGGACCTGAGTAACCCTCCATACCTGACAGGGGTACTGCTCTGGGGAAACCAGCCTTTCCACTACCATAGTCTGGCTGGCCCTGGCGTTCCTCAGAGCAGTGTCAGCAACCCCATTCACCTTGACCTGGTGGAAGTGAAAACTACCACCCTCAGGGATTACCAGTCTACCCTCTGAGTTCACCTAAAGGAGATTAGGGCATGATCAGTCTCCTGCATCTGGGGACCACATACCCCAAGGCAAATTTGACCACCCATGTAGTGGTCCCACCAGTGGGTGGTTTCTTAGGACAGACATGGTCCCCCTGCTCTTGTCCTAGCTGAGAACAATCAAAACAGAAAGGTTGGAACTGGGGCACTCTGGGCACCACCCACCAGAAAAGCCCTTCTTCTCAGAAAGGGCATGGAAATCCTTTCCTTTCCCCTTAGTCTGTGACATATGTGTGTCTCTTTTGACTTCCTCTTCACTCTGCTTGGGGGAATCTGACCCACCCTTCTTGGTTTCATCTCCAGGTACCTTCTTGGACACTCTGGTGCTGATCAGAGGTCTACCTCCTCAACAAGCTTCTTGGGGCCAGTAAGCTTGCTATCTGCCAGTTGTTGACTCAGCCCTATAAAACAGGTATTGAGCATGTGCTCCTTCGGAATCAGGTTGTACAGCTCTACAAATTCATCCACTTTGCTACCTCTCACCAGGCCCTTCAGTGCCTTTCTGGAGTAATCTAAAAAACCCACCTAGGACTAGTTTGGGAGTTTGTGGCTGTCACTCAACCTCTGATGTTATCTCTCAAATTTCAGCCCAAATTTAACAACATTGGTGGATGTAATGGGGGCATACTTGGTCTGGCCTTCAATCTCAAATGCAAGAAGTGTGCCCATCCCCACTCTATTCATGTACTTCAACAAGCTACCCCCCATTACTCCTCTGGGGCCTTGTGTGCCCTCAGCTAACTCATACAAGGAATATTGCAGATATGCTGCCACCACTATTGCTGGACTCTGTTTGTTTGGCTTTTATGTCCAGCTCTCTCAGACTCAGTTCATGAGCCAGAAGCAATTTCTTCCCAGCTAAGGATCTCTCTTCATCAGTCTACTCCTTCTCTGCCTCTAGCTTCATCTTGAGCAGCTGAAATTTGAGCTCCCTCTTTGACTTTCTGTGCTCCACTCCCCATCCTTAGCATCTTAGACTTCCTGGACATCCATTGGCTTTGAGTTGGACTCTTCCTGGTTACCTAGAGATCCAGGGGCATATTTATAAGCCCCTTTTCGTTTCTCTTGCACCATGAAACATGGTCCCCACTACACCTCCCCAGGTAAGATGTAAAGAGGAGAAATATGCTTATAATCCTCATTTTTAGGAAAAAGCCTCTCAGGATTGGTTTTGTGCAGGAAGGGGACCCTTCCTGGACAAAAACAATCCTGCCTACAACACAGTCACCCTTGCACCATGGTGCAAGGGTGTCTGTGTTGGCAGGATGGAAGGGCAGGAGTCCACCATATTGGATAAATACGGTGCATTCCTGCTCTTTCCCTCTGGCACAGGACAGTGCAATGAAGTGACTTTCTGTACTACTCCGTGCCACGAAACGCCTAACTATGCACCCCAGTGTGGTAGCATTCTTGTCTGCTTTCAGCCCCTTCTGGTTGCAGAGTTTCAGCAGCTCAGCCCTACTGCGAGTGTCAAAGTTGCAAAGCTCCATCCCCATGATGAGAAAATAAAGGAAAGAAGGGCACTCATATTTAGAAAGGGGAGATACAGCCAAAAGAAAACTATGGATAATTTAAAAAGAGGTAAACTCTGGTGTCAAATCATTTATCTTGGATTTTTGATTAACACAAATCACTGTATGGTTCTGCACAATTACAAGTACTGATCCACACCGCTGAACACCAATGTGAGAAATTGGGATGTTTGTTGACTTAGTTGTGAGCACTGGTCAAGCATCAGCCATAATACCTGGCCAGAAAAAGTAACTAAACAATGCTAATAAAGCAGCCAGGCTTATTTTAAAGGCAATGTGTGAAGTATTTGTGCAGCAGTATTTTTGAAGTAAAAACACAATGAAAACACAAAGAAAGACATTTCAAAAATAGAGTATATTCTGATAAAATATTTGACTCCAAAACAACAAAAATCCAATTGGTAGAACCGGAGTTCTGGGTTTTTAATATACTAGCACAGAAAATTTCAAACTGCCACCCGCGAACATCTAGTTGTAAAGTCAATGTAAAAAAATATGACTAATCAACATGGGGTGCAGTTCAGATACACAAAGTGGATTGGGCCCGGTCAGTGCTTACCTTTGGACTTAGAGGAATTTTCAAGAAAAATGCTCTGAGAAGGCAAAGTTTAATGGAGTGACGTTGCAGGCTGTGTCCAAGGAGGAAGCATCATCTTGTGGGAACCTCTCAACAGAGTCACAGTAAAAATGTCTACGTTCAGACTTAGTTCCATTTTTGGGAGTCAAAAATCTCTAGTGGGACAAGGCAGGAGGCTGTAGTCAAAGACAGTTCCAGGAGTTTGGAACAGCTGCAAAGTAAGGCCAACTGGTGATGCACCTTGAGGGGATCAACATGCAGGTCGGTCACTGGTTTTCCCCAGCTTTCTGAGCAGTTGTAATCCAAAAAAAGTTCCCATGTTTTGGATTTTGGCTATCTGGGCACATTTAGCACCCCAACCATAGGTGCAGGACTGGTGAAACACTATGTTGGGGTTCAGGACCCATTCAGGATGGGTCCAGGTGCAAGTTCAAGAATGTGAGGGACTTTTAGGTCCCTATGGCTCAAACAGGAGGCCAGCAAACTAGCCTTTGGAGTCACCCTGGTGGTCGTGGGTTGAAGTGAATATGCAGGGCTCAAACAGCAGAGTTGATATCTGAGAGTCAAAGCATACGTTCCAGGTGCAGCAAGACAGTCTTGTGGAGTACAAAGCAGGCACAGCAGTAGATAGTCCCCTGAGAGCCCTTCAGCTGATCCCTAAGTAAACTGAAGAGTGGGTCTGAGGGCCTTTTTTATACCTGGTGCCTCCTTTGAGGTGGAGAGATGTTTCTAGTGGTTTCTCTTTGAAGTGCTTGGAACCTATTGACTCCTCTGCCTTGGTTCCAAGATGGCTGTAGAGACAATATGGAGGTGAGAAGCCCTTTCTGTGAATGCAAAGCACAACCTATTCATTTGCAAGTAGGCTGTGTCTAGCTCCACTCACTCACCAACCTACCAGCAGATGGGCCATGCAGCTACACCTAAATTCTCTATTATGTGGCTGTCTGGTAGGAATTCACAAAGTCGGTCAGTTTCACCCAGTCTTGTGACCTAAGACAAGCTGTAGGCACCAAAGTGCTAAGAGCACTAAAATGCCCACATTCTAATAGTGTAATTTTGAAAATTGTAATTTAATATCCGACTTTACCATTAAAGGGGATTTTAATTACAACTTCATAGATACCAAACATGAAATGTTTACCTGGTCCCAATAAAAGGTAAGCACTTAATAATTGGAATAAGGTAACTGTTAGAAAGACGGTCTCTAGTTGGCAGAGGTATGCTCCCTGTCCATGTGGGGACCACCACTCTAGCCCAAGTAGGTAAGATATGCACTAAAACAGTTTACCTGTGGTCACCCTCTGGTAGCTTGGCACAGAGCAGTCAGGATAAAATACTGTACTCGGATGTATTTTGCAGCATGAGCAGGTACCCGGTATTTGAGGGACATAACGTCCGGTTTATGATTGTCGATGGTGATGAGTTCCGTCCTTTTGGGATAACGCAGGAAAGACAACCCACGGAATGACATATTACACATAATACTGGTGTTGGAAGCATAAAAGGCTATTGGACTTATGAAAATATTGGCAAATTGTATGGGACATTGATATTTGGAGGATTTCATTATTTGAGGATTTGGATACTTTTTGCAACGATTTAATGACTATGATTTCACAAAGAAATAGAGATTGAAGTTTGGAGGATTACCTTTATATTGAATCACATTGAAAGAAGCCTTAAGCCCTGAGGGAGTCGTAGGGTCACCTCATATCACGACAAAAGGCGTTGGCATAAAGAATTGGAGGATCTGTTGATATTAAAAGAAGAAAACAAGAGCCCAACCGATTATTTTTTGCTTTGTTGTGTTATCACTGTATTATTTACTATATAAAACATGTGTGCTCGGAAAAATTGTGACTAGTTTGATCAGTCTTTTGAGGGAGGTAGGGTGTTCTCCTCCCATTTTGAATGCACCGCATTGGGTTGTGTTTCACTATATGTAAGTGTGATTACTCGTGAGCGCCTGTATATCCTCTACACCCAACTAAGTGAATGAGAATGAGGATAAAATTTGGAGGTAATGTGTAAAGTATTTGTGCAACACACTCACACAGTAACTCAGTGAAAATACCACAAAAAGACTCCACATGGGTTTAGAAACATAGATTATTGTGTTATGAATAATTCAAGGTCAAAACAACAAAAGTCCAATAAGTAGAGGCTGAGTTATGAATAAATAAAGTTCAAGCACTTTAAAGAAATAAACGCCATTGGGAGTTATCTGGTCGTGTTGGACCGAGGTAATGTCAACAGTTCGAGCTTAACATGATAAAGTGCAGGTTGGGGACAAGAGCCATGCAGGTCCGCTGAACAGAGTATCTGGATCCAGGTCACAGCAGTGAGATACGGGGTGAAGACGAGCGATGCGTCGATGTCGGGCCCGCAAGAAAGGTGTGCGTTGATTTTCTACAAGCAGTGGTGGTGATGTGCCCGGTCCATTTAGAGAAGCGCCAGTTCCAAGTGCGATGGTTCTGAAGACAATGCACCAGGTTAATCCATGCAAGACGGGCAATGAATCGATTTTTTCCACTCGGCGGCAGCGATGGGTTGGTTCCAAAGTGGTGGTTTTGGATGCAATGCAGCAGTTCTGAGTGTGATGTGCGGTGTCCTACTCCTGTAACAGGGCCGATGTGCCGGGTCCGCTACACCTGAATGGAGATGCATCGATTTCTCTGGAGCAAGCTTCTGGGTCCACTTCCAGTGAACCAGGCACTGAAGCAGGAGTAGAGACTTTAATATCCCTGAGTCTCAAGCAACAGGATACAAGTCAACAAGCCCTTTGAGATCACTTCAGTTGCAAGGGAGAGTCCAGCTCTCTTCAGTAGAGTCAAAGAGCAGCAGGCAGCAGGACAACACAGCAGAAAACAAGCCTTCCAAGTCAGCAGTCCAGCAAAGTATTGGTCCTTGATGCAGCACAGACTTTCTTCTGACAGAGTCCGATGGTAGGTCCAGAAGTATCTGATTTGGTGGGGTCAGAGACTCAGTTACCCAGTTCTTCCTTTGAAGTGGAGATGACTTCAAAGAAGGGTCTTTGAAGTGAACACAACTCCTTTCATCCCAGCCTTGGCACCAGACTATTAGTAGGAGGTAATCAGCCCTTTGTGTAGAGGCAGACCCTCTCCTGTTTAAGTGCAAGTGTTAGTCCCTCCTTCCCTTCCTGCTCGGATAGAGCCATCAGAATGCAGATGAGTGCTCAGACACACCTAACCTTTCTGCATATGTGGCTGTCTAAAGGGAATGCACAAAGTGTAGCTATCACCGACCCCAGACGTGTATTTAAGACAGTCTGGAGACATGCAGAGCTGCAAGAGCAGAGAAATTTCCACTAAACTAGTAAAGTCAAATCCAGATTTACCAGTAATGAGGATTTGCCATCCCCATTACAAAGATATGAAACATGATACAGCTATTCCTTTCTGGTCTGAAAAGGAATTCCCAATGTTAACCTATGAGAGGCGTAGGCTTCACAGTTGTGAAAATTAATTAATGTGTTTTTTCCAACAAGACATGCAAAACTTAAAAGTACATGTCCTACCTTTTACTTATCGAGCACACTGCTCACTGAACGACCTAGGGCCTACCACAGGGGTGACTTATGTTTAATAAAGGGGGAGTTTAAGGCTTGCCAAAGGGTTTTAAATCCCAAGTTGAAATGGTCGTTAAAATGCACCCACAGGTCCTGCAGTGGCCGGCCTGAGACAGGTTTGAAATGCTACTTGTGTGGGTGGCACTACCAGTGTTGCAGGTTCAGTTCAGTTCAGTTCAAATAACTTTATTCGATTGTAAACCTTACAATCATAAAAGCACAATTCATAAACATACAATTAAAATCAGACCATCCATTTCATTTATACAGCAGGAATTTACATAATCAATATAAGACAAGAGTAACAGGCAGAACAAAGCATATTTAAGAATATAAATAGTTATGACAGGGTTAAAAAGATTAAAAATACATAACAACAATAACAACATAGTTAACCCTCCATGCTTTTCCTGAAGGTAATTGCTAATTTCAAAAAGCTGCATACAAATAAGGTGCAGTCACTATTCAGGAGTTGAAGGTAATAAAGTGCTGGTTTGATCTGCGTAAATTTCAGTTCTTTCAGGCATGGTTTTAAAAATAGCCTCCGAGGTACTATATAATAAGGACAAATAAATAAAAAGTGTGCCAGATCTTGCGGAGACTTCCCGTCGCAGCCGCAAGCTGGCAACACTTGGCCTCGATGAGCCCCACTCGGGACCGCTAGTAAGTAATGAAACAAGTCAAAACGGAACCTTGTTAATAGGTAACGTTCGTAGCTAGACATAGGCCATGATAAATATGGTTCCATTTGTAGACAGGTTTTAAGTAAGACATGTTTCCTAACACTGTCTTTCTGGAACTCAACCTCTTCCCGGGCAAAATTCCTGGTTATCATAAATATATTTTTCACAAAAAGGGCATCTATTTTAGTAATGGAATTTGGGGTAAGAAACAGGTCCGGCCGACCTATTTCAGTAAAACAGTCTTTAATGTACTTCAACCACGGAACCTTGAGCCTACCATCCCATGTTAAAGCTTCTTTTAGTATATCATGGGTGAGAGGTATATCATTATTTAACCAGCAGTTCAACCAGCATAATAGGGGGTTTACTGCTATTCTGTCACTAAGGTGGGGCACACCTAACTCCTCGTGTACCGAGAAGTTTCCGGTTCCCCTTGGGAGCCTCAGTATCTTCTTCAGAAAATTATTTTCTGTAACCTCCAGGTCTCGCGTCTGGCTGTAGCCCCAGAGCTCGCTTCCGTAGCAAGCAACGGCAACACTTTTAGCCTGGTATAGTTTAAGTAAGGCAGCCACCTGGCTATTGCCCATTTTTCTCGCGAAGCCAAGTATGGCTGCGTTAACGCGGGTTACCTCGCCCTTCTTCTTGAGAACAGCAGGGCCCCAAGATAATTGGTGATCAAGAAGAACCCCGAGGTATGAAAAGGTTTTGGTGGTTGGAATTTTTTCCCCATTTATGTTGAAGAGATTAGATTTTCGCGACCCTAGGCCTATCTTCATAGCATAGGACTTAGAATTGTTAATACTTAGGCCTCGAGACTCCATAAAATCAAAGAAAGAATTTAAAAGTGTCTGGAGGCCGATTGCGGTCCTTGAGATAAGGACAGCATCGTCCGCGTATAGCAGAACTGGAATGCTTTTTCGGCCTACAAAGGGGTAATCCGCTCCAGTTCTTAACAAGTATTCCTCCAACTCGTTGATATACAGGTTGAAGAGGATTAATTCTGATATCCCCCGTCACTTTCAGGTCTTGGGTATATCGGACATTTGCTCTTGTGTCGGAGTGCAAGTCAGCCAGTAGATTAATTAAGTTCTGCTCAACGCCCATCTTTGACAAAATGTCCCATAGTTTGCCTCTGTCCACACAATCGAATGCGGACGATAAGTCCATAAAAGCCATATGGATGGTTCCCTGTCGGGCCAGGGTGTATTTACCTATAATCAAATACAAGTTCAGACACTGAGTTACTGTCGAGTGACCAGGTCTGAAGCCGTATTGTATTGGGGATATAACTTTATTCTCGTTTGCCCATGCTGTTAACCTACCACTTTGGCTACAGAGTTAATTAAAGATATTGGCCTGTAGCATAACGGGCTGCTACGATCGCCCTTTTTAAACACGGGCACAATAGTAGAGAGCCCCCACGACTTTGGACATCCGTGAGCCACAGCTGCATTTATTACAGCCGTAAGCACAGGGGCCCATAATGAGGTACAAGATTTAAAAAGATCCGGGGGCAAGCCATCCGGACCTGGAGCCTTATTTCCGGTTAACCCTTGAATGCCCTTTTCTACTTCGTTTACTGAAAAACACAAAGAATTCTCCTTAGAAGTTAAAAAATCATTTTCTGCCTGTTGTTCATTGCTTTTAAAAATTACGCTGAAGTGAGTGACCCAATCCTCCTCAGGGATATTTGTACCAAGTGCAGTAGCACTGGGAATATCGAACA
This sequence comes from Triturus cristatus, assembly GCF_964204655.1. Classification (NCBI taxonomy): domain Eukaryota; kingdom Metazoa; phylum Chordata; class Amphibia; order Caudata; family Salamandridae; genus Triturus; species Triturus cristatus. The sequence goes on from NC_140590.1 coordinate 216,905,205, forward strand.
GGGGTTTATTAACAATTTCCCAGAATTTACTGCTATTGCCCAGGACTGATGGGTCAAGCAGAGACTCCCAGGTACAAGCCTTAATTTCATTTTTCCTCTTAAAAAGTGATTTCTTATAAATCAGTCGCAGGTTTTTAATTTGACCTGGATCTCTAGGTTTAATTTTTAACGCCTTTTTCAGATCTCTGCTTGCTTTAGAACATGTATGGTCAAACCATTTAGGGTTATTTCTAGCATGTTCCTTCACTGGAACTAGTAGCATGGATCCTACTGAAGACACCACGACCTCAAAAATAGCAAATATTTGCTCAGGTGACGTAAATGGTAACACACAAACCGCAAGTTCCTCACCACATGACTTATTAATTTCAGTGTATAGGTTTTCATGATTTACCAAATGCCATTTCAATCGGCGTTTGCCATTTATACATTTTAGAATTCCTCGGTCTTCACAATTCATTCGCTGTTCAAAAACCCCTCCACCCAATCTAATGGTTAGGGGATTATGATCACTGTAGATATTCATTTGGATGGTGAATCCAGAAGCCTAATTGGCAAGGTCGGCAGATAACAATAAATGGTCTATAAAAGATCCCTGACCTGATCCTTTAAATGTTGGAACATCAAAGACCTTGGACTCAGGCACCATTGACATGGCTACAGATAAATTATTTTCATTCAGCAGATCGTTAAGACAAAGTCCACGCCTAGAGTGGTCAAAATGGAAACCATTCATACTATTACACCCCAGGGATCCCATAGAGGTAACGCGTGGATTACCACATGGGTGTACATTAAAATCACCTACAATCAATAAGTTACGTGACAGTGTACCTGCTCCTTCTCTCAACATCTCTTTCAGAGGCAGTATATTACATTCCCCTTGACTGTTTATAGCATTATAAAAATCAATTAGTCTCAGGGCATGTTTCCCTCTCTTCAATTCGAGCAATTGGATATTCCGATTTACATGATACCGGTTACTTATTTGGCAGGAAAGTGCCAGGTTAATAAAAATGACCAGGCCCCCCTTAGCTCTTCCACTAGTTGAGGGGGCTGCTGGACTAAAAAAGCTTTGGTAGCCCTCAATGAAAACATTATTATCTTCCATCCATGTCTCTTGGAGGCATATAACTGCATATTTCTTGACAAATGCCAACCAGGCGGAATCACATATTTTATCAGCCAAGCCTGCTACATTCCAGGACACTAAACTCGCATTACAAACATCACCGTGCTCTATTCCAGTGGCGGCTTCTGTAGTTATAGGTTTTGGAAGCCAATTTTGTTCTACGTGTGTGTCTCCCATGTTTACTATTGTAGAGGAGCTTGGTTCTATATGGGCTGGTGGAAGAATAAGGGCCTCGGGCAAATCATGCAATATACTAATGTGCTTGTGTGATACGGAACTGTCCGTTAGAGAGTCTGCATCTGGTTGTTAGTAACTAATTCATCAGTTGAAAGGGGAACAGTTGCTGCTTGTGTACACCTAATTTTCCCATGCCCAAAGTTATTTTGTATATAACCAGTATATGTTGGTAGGACTGGAGCAGCATGTAGTCAGTCAACCCCCTCCAAACCATCCTGCTCATGAAAAACATCAAACCTATTTGAAGTAGGTACATTGTAGTAGGTGTTAGGGTATTTTGGTTGGGGGTGATCACGATAATGATACAACCCATGTGGGGCCTCCCATCTATCATGATAGGTTACTGGGTGGTTGACCTGTCTGGCCTCCCAGGATGTATCTCTCCTATACTGTCTTTGATCTCCTACAGTATAATGACCGTAGTTCCTTGATGTTACTCCATTATGATCATAAGTCTTCTCCTGCTCTAAAGTGGGGTATAGATACACTTTGTTTAAACTGTGAGCACTTGAGGGATAGAAATAACTTAGATCCATGGTACGGATCAAGCTATTAATCAGGCCATCCTTCCATCTAGTTATGTGGCTTGCTACACGATTATCCTTGAAGTTGACCACAATACAGTCACCCTCGGTGGATTTGAATCTATGACCCACCCAATCAACCCTCCTGACATTTGTTATTTTACCACTAATGTGGGGAGGGATCGGTCTATGGGCGGTTAACCAATGGCTCACTTTGTTTTTCAAATCCCCATAACTCTCTATCTTGCCCACTTCTAATTGCGGTACACATATCATTACTATGTTGTATTGGTGGTATTCAGGAGGGAGATTAATGTGAATTGGTTTTTTAAATTGTGTCAACTTGGGTGTTTGCACTAGACGTGTGGCAATGGCTGTATTTTCTATTAATATAGGCCTTTTAGGCTCAGCTTGGTCATCAAGTGAGGCAGGGAGTAAACCTTCCGCAGCCCATTCACTCTCATCGCTACCAGTTGTAGAACTATCTAGGATAGTGGGCAGGGTCGACGCTACTATTGGTTCATTATTTACCCATATGGGCGTGTTTAGATCATTATGATCTATGACGCCCAAGAGAGAAGTAGATGCCAAATTAGAACAATCGATTTCTGCGTTATTCTTGGATCGTGTCTTTTTAGTGTTAATTTGATTTCGTTTGCCATTAGCCAGTAAAAAACTGTCCTTCTGTGTAGGTGCAGTAAGAATTTTTAACATGCTCATAGTATCCTTTTTTTGAGACTTCTCAAACTTCGCTAAAGTTTGCTCTAAACCAATGATTTTTTCACTAATGGGCTGCAAAAGTGATCTGACTAGCTGTGCCATTTCTGTCAAATATAATTTATCTAAAGTACTTACACTTTCAGTCTGACATGTCTGGTCTATGTAAGTTTTGGTGTTCTCTGGCTGTGTTTCATTGGGCAAAAATACACCCTGATTTGTAGAAGTGGTAATCATATTAGGTGTTCTGATGAGTGGTTTAGCCAGTCTAAAATTTAACCAAGCACTAGAGGACACCAGGCCACACTCTGAAACAAATCCGCACATAGCAGATGTGGGGCTCACGTCCTGGATTACTAAATCGTTAGACACAGTCCTCCCCAAAAAACTGCATCGAAAACGCAGGAAAAAAGTCACCTCCCCGTGGTTCACCCATGAGGTACGCCTCCTAAAGAAAATTTGCAAGAGAGCGGAAAGAGTATGGAGGAAAGAATTTGATTCCGATAGCAAAAATGACTACAAACGGACGATCCTCAATTACAAAAAGGCTCTAAAAAACGCTCAAATATCCTTTTTAATGAAAAAATTAGTGAGGCATCCTGTTCGTCCAGAGAAACGTTTCAAATTGTGAAAAAACTTTTAAAGACACCAGCACCATCTGTCACGCAGAATCTCTCGGACAACCATTGCAATGAGTTAGCCACGTTCTTTGACTTGAAAATACAAAATATCCTCCAACACCTCCCCCCTCTTCCCCCTGTGGACCCCTTTCCTCCGCTCTCGCCGCAGTGCCAGAATAGGGATACAGAACTAATCAGGTTCCTTTCCATCAGTGAGGCAACCTTAGGGCCCATACTACAATCTCTCAAAAGCGGGTCCCCGCATGACCCAGCACCTGTCCGACATCTAAAACAGGTTGCCCCCACCATCCTAACACCAATGGTTAACCTGATAAACTCCTCTATAGAAAGTGGAACGGTTCCCGCAAGCTGGAAGAAGGCTGTGGTAAAAGCCCTAATCAAAAAACCCAACCTCGACCCTGGCAATTTGGCCAACTTCAGGCCGATCTCTCTCCTCCCGGGCATTAGCAAGATGGCTGAAAAATGTATCAATGGTCAGCTATCAAACTATTTGGAATCCAACAATTTACTTAAAACATCACAAACTGGCTTCCGCCCGGGCCAGGGCACTGAAACAGCGATGGTGGCGGTTGTCGAAGAGGCTAGGAAGATCATTGATGCAGGAGGATCAGTGGCAGTGATCCTTCTGGATCTCAGCGCGGCATTCGACACCGTCAACCACATTATTCTGGCACAGAGGCTTGAAAACCTTGGTATTTCAGGTCCGGCCCTCGCTTGGCTCAAATCTTATCTCCACAATCGTTCTTTCCAGGTGGCGGAAGGCGACTTTATCTCCAGGGAGACCCCGATACGTTGCGGAGTGCCTCAGGGCTCGTCTTTGAGCCCGACGCTCTTCAACGTGTATATGTCGCCCCTGGAAAAAATTGTCGCCCCGTATGGTATTAAACTCCTTACCTACGCTGACGACACTCAGCTTGTTGTCTCCCTTAGTCGGCCAGATAATCTCATCAGCGACCTGCACTCCTGCCTAAGGGACATAGTCAGCTGGATGAACGTCTCCCATCTAAAACTCAATGGGGATAAAACGGAGCTAATGGTGATGGGCAATCAGTCCCACTTCCGACCGGAATCTCTATGGCCCCCGTGCATGGGTCCTCCCCCAACCCCTAAAACCGACATTAAAAGCTTGGGGATTTGGTTGGACCATAACCTGACCTAAACACCCAGGCAAGGAAAACGGCTGGAACCTGCTTTGGCTTACTTCGTACCTCTCGAAAGATCCTCCACCTGCTTCCCTTCCAGTCAAGAAAGCTACTCCTACAGGGCCTCATCCTGTCCAGACTGGACTATGGAAATACCCTATATCTCGGTGCTCCAAAAAAAGTCATAGCCAGGCTGCAGGTGGTGCAAAATGCTGCTGCCCGGATTCTCACAGGCACAAAAAATCACCACTCTGCCAAACCGGCGATCAGATCACTCCACTGGTTGCCCGTGGAGCAAAGGGTGCAGTTCAAGGCCCTGTGCCTAACCCATAAAATCCTCTATGGAAAAGCTCCGCCCATTTTCAAAGACCTCGTGGTTCCTTATACCACGACTAGAACTCTTCGCTCTTCTAATGCCCACCTTACCCAAATACCCTGGATCAAGAAAGCTTGCTCCGGTGGCCGGCGGTTTTCATATCAGGCACCCAAGATGTGGAATGCCCTTCCACTGGACCTCCGTGCCCAACCCAACCTCTTGCCCTTTCGTAAATCTCTAAAGACTTGGCTGTTCCCTTAACCTCCTTTTCGCTTCCGCCTGACCTACCCCGATTTTCTGTCAGCGCTGGGACGCTCTCGGGCAGCCATGCGCTTTATAAATCCCGTTCCATTCCATTCCATTCCATTCCACATCCTTTGCTTAGGGCTTATGATTACCCAGGGGTCTGTATGTTTTCCTTACAATAGATTTGGTTTTTTTCCCAAAACGCTGTTTCAACTTTTTTGGGGAGAGCGGTTTATCAGCTACTATTTTATTTGCGAGGGGTGAACTTTCAGCAAATACTTCCCCTGGGGAATGTGATGACATAGTTCCTGGTTAAAGCGGACACAAATTATCCCCGGAGTTAGAGACAAACAAAGGGCTTCTTTCTATACTATTTAATAAACTGGGTGAGCCTAGTGATGCATTTTTCCTACTACTTTTGCCACTAGGTAACCTTGAAAAGGATTGCAGCAAAAGTGATTCCTCCATATTAATAGAGGACTCCACAGTGTTATTATTAGCGGTGGTGTGCATTAAGAGATTGGGAAAACACATATTTGGGGTCAGTGAAAGACGCCTCTCTGTATTTTGTATTGCATCTGCAACTACACCTATGGTCTTTTGTAGCATCAGGTCTATGGCTGTCAGTGACGGTAATGGTGTAGATGGAACAGTTTTGTTTCTGGTCGACGATCTTGTGGCGACGGAGATCTTTCTTGCTTTAGTCATCATGAGTCCGAGGAGACAACTATAACACTAAATGTTTATAGATTATGCAAAGGTTGGTCGCACACTGCTCGTCACACCAGCAAGTTGCCCCAAGGGACTGTGGTAGATGTAGTGGCGACGGCGGGTACGCCTATGCCACGATGTATAAAGAACAGTATGTGTTGCGTTAGCCATCCCTGGACACGTGTTTCGAGGTAGTTGCCTCTCATCAGCAGGGAGCAGGTCAGTGTAAAGGGGTGCCGCGTGGACTGCCAAAAATGTAATTAAAACAGGTCAAGTACCTCTCATGGCGCGCAGGTGCAGATCCAAGGCTCGTCAGCCCGTTGGCTCAAGGGAGCCGTAATAAATTATGCAAAGGTTGGTCGCACACTGCTCGTCACACCAGCAAGTTGCCCCAAGGGACTGTGGTAGATGTAGTGGCGACGGCGGGTATGCCTATGCCACGATGTATAAAGAACAGTATGTGTTGCGTTAGCCATCCCTGGACACGTGTTTCGAGGTAGTTGCCTCTCGTCAGCAGGGAGCAGGTCAGTGTAAAGGGGTGCCGCGTGGACTGCCAAAAATGTAATTAAAACAGGTCAAGTACCTCTCATGGTGCGCAGGTGCAGATCCAAGGCTCGTCAGCCCGTTGGCTCAAGGGAGCCGTAATAAATTATGCAAAGGTTGGTCGCACACTGCTCGTCACACCAGCAAGTTGCCCCAAGGGACTGTGGTAGATGTAGTGGCGACGGCTAATTACATTTTGGCAGTCCACACGGCACCCCTTTACACTGACCTGCTCCCTGCTGACGAGAGGCAACTACCTCGAAACACGTGTCCAGGGATGGCTAACGCAACACATACTGTTCTTTATACATCGTGGCATAGGCGTACCCGCCGTCGCCACTACATTTACCACAGTCCTTTGGGGCAACTTGCTGGTGTGACGAGCAGTGTGCGACCAACTTTTGCATAATTGATTACGGCTCCCTTGAGCCAACGGGCTGACGAGCCTTGGATCTGCACCTGCGCACCATGAGAGGTACATGACCTGTTTTAATTACATTTTGGCAGTCCACACGGCACCCCTTTACACTGACCTGCTCCCTGCTGACGAGAGGCAACTACCTCAAAACACCTGTCCAGGGATGGCTAACGTAACACATACTGTTCTTTATACATCGTGGCATAGGCGTACCCGCCGTCGCCACTACATTTACCACAGTCCTTTGGGGCAACTTGCTGGTGTGACGAGCAGTGTGCGACCAACTTTTGCATAATTTATTACGGCTCCCTTGAGCCAACGGGCTGACGAGCCTTGGATCTGCACCTGCGCGCCATGAGAGGTACTTGACCTGTTTTAATTACATTTTGGCAGTCCACACGGCACCCCTTTACACTGACCTGCTCCCTGCTGATGAGAGGCAACTACCTCGAAACACGTGTCCAGGGATGGCTAACGCAACACATACTGTTCTTTATACATCGTGGCATAGGCGTACCCGCCGTCGCCACTACATTTACCACAGTCCTTTGGGGCAACTTGCTGGTGTGACGAGCAGTGTGCGACCAACTTTTGCATAATTTATTACGGCTCCCTTGAGCCAACGGGCTGACGAGCCTTGGATCTGCACCTGCGCGCCATGAGAGGTACTTGACCTGTTTTAATTACATTTTGGCAGTCCACACGGCACCCCTTTACACTGACCTGCCCCCTGCTGACGAGAGGCAACTACCTCGAAACACGTGTCCAGGGATGGCTAACGCAACACATACTGTTCTTTATACATCGTGGCATAGGCGTACCCGCCGTCGCCACTACATTTACCACAGTCCTTTGGGGCAACTTGCTGGTGTGACGAGCAGTATGCGACCAACTTTTGCATACTAAATGTTTATAGGACTGCGATTAGAAACTATGACAAACCACGCATGCAATATTACAACCAACCGAGACACTAGTACTGTCAATATGAGTGTTTACCCAGGATGGTGGAGATGTTAAGGGGGTTGCCCGTCCCGTCACCTTCTGTCCCCTGAGGGCCACAGAGTTGCAGGTCAACTAGCAGCATATAACTTATAGACTCTGGGTATGTGGTATTCCACTTTACCAGGGACTTACAAGTAAATTAAATATGCCAATTGTGTATACACCAATTTCCCCATGTTTAGGGGAGAACCACATGCACTTGAGCACTGGCCAGCACTGGTAAAGTGCTCAGAGTCATAAGGCAAACAAAAAGAATGAGCAAAAACAGGAGGTAAGCAGGCAAAAGGTTTGGGGGAAGACCACTCTAAAGATGACACGTCTAACAGCAACCCAATGTTATCCTATGGGACAGGTAGGCCTCACAGAAGAGAACAACAAATTTGAGAGTGTTTCATTACTAGGACATGTAAAGCTTAAAAATACATGCCTAACCTTTTTATTACAATGCACCCTCCCCTATGGGTTGCTTAGGCCCTAGTTGGGGTGACCTATATGCAGTAAAGGGGACGTTTAACTGGGTTATATTGCAAAGTCGAATTTGCAGTTTATTTCTGCAATCAGTGTGAAATGGCAGCCCTGGGACATGTTTATTGGGGTTTCTTAAGTGGGTGGGACAATATGTAGCATTTAATTTATAGGCCCTGAGTGTTTGGTATACTGCTCTACAAATAACTTAGAAGTGAATTAAATATGCCAGTCAGTAAACCAATGTGACCATGTCTAGGGGGGTGAGCACATGCACTTTAGTACTGGTTGGCAGTGGTAAAGTGCACAGAGCCCAAAGGCAAAAAAAAACAAATTCAGTAAAAAATGGAGGGAAAAAGGCCAAAAAGGTTGGGCATGACCTTGCAGAGGACCAGGCCCAACAGATACATAATAAGGAAGATTATCATATACAAGTGGATTATTGAGGGCTATAAGGAGCGTGAGTAAAACATACCATAGCAAGCTTTGAGAAAGCCAGTGTGACTGACTTGCATTTTTAGTTAGAACGAGTCTTATTAGTTTGGGTAACGGTTGTTGGTAGATATTATTTGAATATAATAGTGTCTTTCATGGGTAGATTATCAGCTGTCACTGCTGTGACTGTACTACACCACAAATGTGTTGGAATATCCCCTGTTATAAGTTGGACGAACTGCCATGCATCCGCATGCAATGCCTCCAGTGGACGGTGGAAAAAATGCAACAACAGCCTGTCGGTTATTAGGCTTTTGGTCAATGAATGCCTGATTATTTGCCTTATTTAGGACGGAAGTTCTTAGCTAATTTCATTTCTTTTCAAGACGGCAGGAAAAGCCTGGTAGTGCCGAACAAAATAACATTAAAAAGACCTCCACCCTCTGGGAAAAAACTCCCAAGGTGTCTGAGTCAATATTTCTTGCTTTCCCAAAACAAATTCCTATTTTGGGGATTTTAGAAAGCAAAAAATATTGCTGGGTTGCCACATGCAATGCAGTTGCCAGTGGTCATCAGAAAAAGCTACAGGTGCCAATAGTAGAACAGCCAGGTAGGTAGAGTTATCTGAACGTAGCAGGTAGTCATCGGCTAAGATGGTTTAGGTTATGACCGCTACCTACCTAGTGAAGTGGGAGGCTGCCTGTCGAACCCTAAATTTCTACTGGTCACTCTTACAGCCTCCAAGTCCTCAGGGAATATTTGTAAGCAGGTCTGTTTCCATCTAGGTCTAGTTCACCATGGGCAGCTGCACCTTCTACAAGGCAGGAAGTCATTTTGTTTTTTGAATCCCTATTCCTACAATAGTAGGACACCTATTTGACCTTTAAACCACTATTCCAGTGAGTAACAACAGTAGACTGAAATCTTTGGGTCTTCCTTCATCCAATAGCAGACGGAGTCCTCTTTTCTTCAAATATTTCTTTTCAGAGCCAGGAATTCCCTCAGGTGTTTAGACAGAATAGCAGAAACACAAATATCGTGGGACAAAGTATTGTGCCAACAACATTGAGGGCAACAATATATTGAAGGTAAGTTTCCATAGGCAAGCAACGTTCCATACATAAATAAACGTACCTTAAAGGCATATATATCTTCAAGGCACATAGATGTGGAGTTAAGAATAGTAAATATATACTTAACTATTTGCACTTACCTTCTTGATTTTTGGTCCTAGAATGTTTGACAAGATATTCCATGCACGCAATATTTGTTTCCGATAATTTGTCAGTGAGTCATTCTCTTAGGAGGTGGTTCTGAGGTACCAATGTTATACCGAATACCCTCAACTTTTAGAGAATTTCATATTCCCAATGTTGTCAACTTTCTCAGAAAAGGCCAATCTCCTTTTGCAGCACTTTCTTTCTTAATTACTGTAAAACATCCAGGAGTGACCTATATGCAATAAAGGGGGAGTTTAACTGGGTTATATTGCAAAGTCGAATTTGCAGTTTAATACTGCAATCAGGGTGAAATGGCAGCCCTGGGACATGTTAATTGGGGTTTCTTAAGTGGGTGGCACAATATGTAGCATTTAATTTATAGGCCCTGAGTGTTTGGTATACTGCTCTGCAACTAACTTAGAAGTAAATTAAATATGCCAGTCAGAAGTAAACCAATGTGACCATGTCTAGGGGGGTGAGCACATGCACTTTAGTACTGGGTGGCAGTGGTAAAGTGCACAGAGCCCTAAGGCAAAAAAAAACAAATTCAGTTAAAAATTTAGGGAAAAAGGCCAAAAAGTTTGGGCATGACCTCCAGAGGACCAGGCCCAACAGATACATAATAAGGAGGATTATCATATACAAGTGGATTATTGAGGCCTATAAGGAGCGTGAGTAAAACATACCATAGCAAGCTATGAGAAAGCCAGTGTGACTGACTTGCATTTTTAGTTAGAAAGAGTCTTATTAGTTTGGGTAACGGTTGTTGGTAGATATTATTTGAATAGAATAGTGTCTTTCATGGGTAGATTATCAGCTGTCACTAATGTGACTGTACTACACCAGAAATGTGTTGGAATATCCCCTGTTATGAGTTGGACGAACTGCCATGCATCCGCATGCAAAGCTTCCACTGGCTCTGACGGTGGAAAAAATGCAACAACAGCCTGTCGGTTATTAGGCTGTTGGTCAATGAATGCCTGATTGTTTGCCTTATTTAGGACGGAAGTTCTTAGCTAATTTTATTCCTTTTCAAGACGCCAGGAAAAGCCTGGTAGTGCCGAAGAGAATAACATTAAAAAGACATCCACCCTCTGGGAAAAAACTCCCAAGGTGTCTGAGTCAATATTTCTTGATTTCCCAAAACAAATTCCTATTTTGCGGATTTTAGAAAGCAAAAAACATTGCTGGGTTGCCACATGCAATGCAGTTGCCAGTGGTCTTCCGAAAAAGCTACAGTGCCAATAGTGGAACTGCCAGGTAGGTAGAGTTATCTGAACGTAGCAGGTAGTCATCGGCAAAGATGGTTTAGGTTATGACCGCTACCTACCTAGTGAAGTGGGAGGCTGCCTGTCGAACCCTAAATTCCTACTGGTCACTCTTACAGCCTCCAAGTCCTCAGGGAATTTTTGTAAGCAGGTCTGTTTCCATCTAGGTCTAGTTCACCATGGGCAGCTGCACCTTCTACAAGGCAGGAAGTAATTTTGTTTTTTGAATCCCTATTCCTACAATAGTAGGACACCTATTTGACCTTTAAAACACTATTCCAGTGAGTAACAACAGTAGACTGGAATCTTTGGGTCTTTCTTCATCCAATAGCAGAGGGAGTCCTCTTTTCTTCAAATATTTCTTTTCAGAGCCAGGAATTCCCTAAGGTGTTTAGACAGAATAGCGGAAACACAAATAACGTGGGACAAAGTATTGTGCCAACAACATTGAGGACAACAATATATTGAAGGTAAATTTCCATAGGCAAGCAATGTTCCATACATAAATAAATGTACCTTAAAGGCATATATATCTTCAAGGCACATAGATGTGGAGTTAAGAATACTAAATATATACTTAACTATTTGCACTTACCTTCTTTATTTTTGGTCCTGGAAATGTTTGACAAGATATTCCGTGCACCCAATATTTGTTTCCGATAATTTGTCAGTGATTCATTCTCTTAGGAGGTGGTCCTGAGGTACCAATGTTATACCGAACACCCTCAACTTTGAGAGAATTTCGTATACCCAATTTTGTCAACTTTCTCACAAAAGGCCAATCTCCTTTTGCAGCACTTTCTTTCTTAATTACTGTAAAACATCCAGGAGTTCCTCATCTATAATAGCCTTAGAATGACCCTAGTTGCTGGAGCCTTGTCTCTTCGTGTAGCCAGGCAATAAGGATAGGAGGTTTTCTCCCTACTGCCTTTGCTGATTTTGGGCCAGTTGGGAGCACAGACCAGAAACCTTGGTCGACTCTGAGTATGAAGGATTCAATCCCTAATATCCTGTTTTGAAAACTCCACTAAGGAAGAATAAGCTAAGAAATCTACCCTTTGTGTTGTGAACTGTTCATGTCACCCTATCATGTATCTAATGCCTACTAAGTGACAACTGTGCACATAATTCCAGTCTTCCTGCTCAAACGAAGATAAGTCTATTGTTTTCCAGGAGGAGAATCGTTCATAGTTATCCTCAGATGGGCATCCAGTCTCTTCAACAGGGCTACTAGGTAAACCAGTTTTCTCCCATGCAGCTCAAAGCACACTTTTATTAAGCTAATTCACTACTAATTATATCAAATATTGGCTTTACCAGTGAACTATATCAGTAAAATTTAAAGTTGTTTGATTGATAGTTCTATCATTTTCGCAAGCAAACATCAAAAGGTATTTTATTAATTAATAACTAAGCCTTTTCAATGAAAACGTTCCCTAAACATCAATAAGCAGCTATGTGCAACTGTTTACTGCAAAAGATCCATAATACCTGACATTTTACATAGATTAAGCTCACAGCACAGTGGGCATACCATCACGGTCTGGTCTTATCAACGATGCCTTTGAAAACTCCTAACACACTAGATGAGTTCTGATAACTAGTAAACAAACTGGTGTGTCATCAGTATATAAGCTTTACAACATTCAATATATGGCTGTATAGATGCATGTAAATAAGCAAAGATCTTACCTGCTTTCCTATACAGTTGTCATGTTATTTGCCCAAAAACTGGTAAGCAGTGTCCTTTGAAGACTGTAACATTATGGTTGTAAATCCTTTAAATGGAGGCAACTCCCTTAATAAAATTAGTGGATATGTGATCACAAGAATTAGACAGTGTTTCCAACAGTTGAAAATCTCCAAATTTAGTCGAATGACTTCCTTTTGAATCAGCACATACCTTACTAATAGAGATATTCCTGAATATCTGAATGAACAGAAGATCACCTTTCTTGTTGGGAAAATAGATTTTCAGTAGATTTGAGCCTAAGTGGTTAGGAGAAGAATTTTAAAAATGATTGTTAAAAAATAGCAAATCTTTTTCACTCACATGTTTATTCACTAATGTAATGAGTTAGTCAAAATTGTACTAAACATGTCAAGATAAACTGACATTAAAAAGGCCTTGGGTGGTAAGATTATTTCTTAAATTTAGAAGGATTTCTCTCTGGGTATTTTTGAGACAACCAATCAACAACAGTATTTTGAGAATGTAGAATGAATGTGATGAAAACATCTTACTGTTCAAAGAAAATGCCTAGCAAGCTTGTTCTCTTTTTTTGCACTCTGCTTGTTGCAGTCCTCTGGTCAGAGAAAGACCAGAGGAATATTCTGACTGCGCAATTAACCTGTGAACATGAATGCAATATATCACCATGAGACTGAAAACCCACACTTGGCGATCATCTGTGCTCCTTAACTCAGGTAACACCAGCTATTCAACAGAGACTGAGAACATGACTAATGGCTGTTGGTGGGAATTTGTTTAGATCATTGAGGGCTACTTAAAACACCTGCCTAATTAAAGGATGCAGACTGACTAAGTCACAGAACTCAGGAAAACTGCTTCAGTTCACCATAGTGAGCATGCTCCTGTGGTTAAATCTAAAGTTTCTGTTTGTATAATAACTGGCTAGGCATCCTTAGCATACTTGCCCTGTAGGCACAGGGTCAAGACTGATTTGCATATGGCTAGGTCTAAATTGGGTTGGCATGGTGAATAAAAGAACAATAGATTCAATCCAAATCTATTGACTCGGGTTGAATATTTGCTCTGCATTCCGTCCATCATCTATGTGCCCAGACGTGGGTCCCAGGCTCACAGTGTAACTGGATTCAAGCTAGCCTGGCCGATGAGGGGTGATGCACTGAAACCGGTCCCAGGATGCTTGTTTCCACTCCAGGGAGGACCTGGCTTGGCAGTTCAGGCTGGACTGTTTCTCTGAGGCACAGGGTCAAGACTGATATGCATATGGCTAGGTCTAAACTGGGGTGGCATGGTGAGCAAAAGAACAATGACTTTAACCCATATCCATTGACTGGGGGTAAATGTTTGATTTGCTCTGCTTTCCGTCCGTCATCTGTGTGTCTTTTGCTTTTTCGCCCTAAGTGCGCCAGGCATACCCAGACATGGGTCCAGGCTCACAGTGTCACTGGATATCTTTTGCTTTCTCACCCTACTTTCCCTATTGTTTAGCTTATACCGTACTTCTCTTTTTATATAAGAAGAAGGCAGGTTGGATATTCACTTATTGTGCCCTGAATTGCTCATCCTCTCTACACTGAGAGTCACGTTCAGTAGGCTGTACTTGCTCCATTATGCAAATTCAAAGTAGGACAGACCCCTGTAAACTAGAGGAAAAAGACACCAACCCTCACAGTTGTAGTCACAGATTGCCCTGTATCCCACTGAACCTTGTCATGGAGGCGCCCATTTAAATCACGTTTACTAAACATATTGACATGCTGAACATCTTCTAATATGTAGGAGATCAAAGATAGTGCATACCTATCTTTTTCAGTTATCACATTTAATCCTTTCAAATTAATGAAATGATGAAGCTCAGATAAGGCTTTCTGTGGAATAGAAATTAATGCGCCAGCAGTGGATTGTGATGGAGTGATTGAACACATCTTCAAATTTTCTTTTAGGTACTGTTGCATTGCTTGTGTTTTTGTCTTCAAAATAGCAAGAATTCACCCAAATGGAACGACAGAGTTGGTTATCATCTCCATTGACCAATAATACTCCATTGGCATCTGCATATTCATGATATTAATTTTATTTCATTGGTGTGTTAGATAGGTGAGAGATCATTGATGTACTTAGAGCAGATAACATAATTTGACTATCTTCAGAAGAAGCCTTTTTAGAGCCATTTTAGACAGTAATTTGAACCAAGAAGCAGTGTTTTCGGCTTTCTGTTCCTGATTCGATTAGGTAAAAATAATGTAGCTCATACTGAGAATAATGAGATATTAAGGAGTTGCTCTTAGTTTAAAAGTAACTATATCCTGAAGGTGTGCAAACTGTTTGATTTGGGATTGTTCCATAACTGGAACTGAAGAAATAAGAGTGCCATCAACTGATTCATCAACATGTCCATAGTACTTCTTCCTAGTTGGTAAGTGATTTGATCAAGTTCAGTCTACATCCATGTACACACTTGTGACTCCACATATAACAAGCGCATGTATACCTCTAGCCCTATTAACCCAATCTATAAAACTTATCAACAATTGAAGCAATATGAAGCTTATGAAATTATAGGACTAAGTTGATGAAACAAGGGCTGGCAGAGTGAACTTCACAGAGGAAATGACAGAGTCTTGTCATTTCACAGATTTTTTCTCAGACATATCGGACTATCGCTGAAAACATGACATTTCTGTCCAAAAGTCCAGCCATGATTTTCCTTTTCCTCTATTGTTAAACTTCAAGTCATTCTCAATTAATTGTTTGGATTCAGAGATTTAGATTGAAGCATTATTGCAGGAAGTTCAAGAAACATTTTCTTAGCATTGGGCATTTCTTTTATTTTAATATCACCTTTTTGGTGTCCTGCTATCAGTTGGAATACTCATTTTGAAAAAAAGATCTTGAAAAAAGGAAGGTCTTAGAACATGAAACCCTGCAACATTTAGCTATTACTGTAGAGTGCTATTGTTTTCACTTGCTGAAAAGATTCTCTCCTAGCAGTTAAGAAACTATTTAATATTACAAAAGGCTCATGACATTCTAGTTTATAGTTGTCTAGAGAAAAGGATAGACTCAACGGGTAAACAGGCCAATAGACACCAGAGGTCTGCTCAGTCTTATCAATGCAGTGATCAGGTTTAGCCCTCTTCTTCAGTGTTTCATATGCCTGTAGACTTCTAAACACTTCCCTAAGTTCTATGGGACATTTATTTATTACCAAAATCAAAAGTGAAAAAAACATTCAAATCGCAATTAGGACAGTGAATGAATTTTCTAGTTATGGGAATGTGCAGTGCTGACAGCTTGCCAAATGGCTGGATCTCTTCAAGCAGTTCTATGTAGCTGAGGATAAGAAAATGGAAAGGGTAGAGCATCCTCTAAGTATTGTACAGCGCCACAGAACTGAACGGTCACAATGACTCATTTCAGAAGAAACCCTTGTATATTAATTCAGGTTCTTTATAAAATATAAATATTGCATATTTTTCAGTAAATCACACATCATATATTTTGGTCTGGATATGGATATTTTTCAAGACAGGGCAAATTATGAAAATACAATGAACTATGTATGGATCAAGCAATCCATTCATGCATTTTTTACAGCATTACACTAAGAAGCAGAGGTGTGCTGATATTTGAGTGTTGCAGTTCTCTGTGCCCTATGCTTTCAACCTGTACCTGACAAAGTCAGGTTATGTAAGTGGTAGCTGATGTTCCATGTTCAGATCCGAGACGGGCCATGGTTGGATTGAATATGGTAGCTTCTGTAAGTAATGGTCAAGTAAACAAAGCAACAATGGCTATGAATGTACCCAGATTACCTAGAAGGCCCTTTGCTTTCAGCCTCCACATTTTAGGTCCGTCTTATTTTTTTTTTTTTTTTTTTGGTTTCCTCATATACCATTATGGAATTCTTAAAGGGAGCTTAGGCAACTCAATTTGAAAAGGTCGATCCTATCCGGCCCTAATGTTAAGCGACCAAGTTCATACAGAGCCATGCCTAATCCCTCAAGTTGCCACTGCTTTCCCAATCCACTCCTTTTCACGCCAAAACTGACTCCCTGCGTTACTGGGGAGATTTAGGAACCGACAGGGCCCAAGGTAAATCATAGGAACACCAAATTACCTTTACCTTTACCTATCTTGCCATGCCACCAAGGGCTTCCAAATTTTATCAAAACTTGTGAGATCACATGCCATATCTGACTTACTGGTAACAATAACATGTTTAAGACAGTTTGAAAAAGATGGAGGTAACGGATCTTTCCAGGCTCTGCATATTTCACGCCTGGCTAGGAGTATGACGTAGAAAATGAACCTTGTGTTAATATCCTCAATATTGTAGGCAACTCCTAGTCCGGAAAGAATAGTATTAATTGTTATTACTATTGGTGTCTGCAGAACCTCCCCCAAGAAACCCTGTACCGAATCCCAATAATTTTTTATTTCTGGACATACAGCCAACATATGCACATCATCTGCGGCCAGGAATCTGCATCTTGGGCAATGATAATCTAGATTGGCGAATTTCATAAGTTTCTTTGGGGATATATATGCCCTATACATGGTATATAAATGGTTCCGCTTTAATGTTGCCGGTTTTACCACAGCCTGCAAGATAGTAAATGAGTCAACCCAAATATCCACCAAATCCACATTCTCCAATACTAGTAGATTATTCCATAGCTTTTGCATCTCTGATTCGCAGATGTTCTCAGCTTCTAACATAGCTGTATACCAGTATGAAATTTGTTTTTTCCACTTATTTTTCCTATATATTAAATCAAATTTTGGATTAGGGTTATTGAGATTCCAGGGCTTAGATAGCCACCATCTGGATAACTGATGATATTTAAACCTAGTAAGAGTACCCCCAGTAAGACCAGATACTGCCTCCCAACTGAGAAGCTGTGAGCCAACCTGGAGATCCCCCCAGCGCTCAATCCCAGCGGCCCTAAGAGGACGAGATAGTAAATCGTCAAGGCAGGCCGGTGTTCCTGGGGAATCCCAGATTGGAGCCTGCACTGAGTAATAGGGAATATCGATCTTCTGCCTCACAAAGACCCAGTTTCTAATAGCTGTCCCCAGGATCTTTAGTCTTATTTTTTTGAAAAATTTTGGGTCTCCAAACTTAAAAAGAAAATGCGATTGGCCCTGTGGTATATCTCGTAGTAGTGCTTGAAATAATAAACCTAATGATGTTGCCTCTATCTCCCCCGCCAAGGGTCTAAAGTTCTTGAAATGGAAAGCGTGGCAGTAGACCAATAGATCAGGAAAGGCCAAACCACCTGCCTTTAAAGATCTCCTAAGCTTCTTCCATGCTACCCTTGGCGATTTAGAGTTCCAAATAAAGGAACCCAATTTCCCTTGCAACTTTTTAATGGATACAGTGTTAAAAGATAATAGAATTAAATAGGAAAGTAAGTTTAGGAAGGATAATCATTTTTATTAGGTTAACCCGCCCAAAGATGTTTAGAGGGAGTGATGACCATCTTTGCAGTAAAGCACAGACCTCCTTAGAGACCTTTTCCATATTAATTTTGGTGATATCCCCAATTTTTTGGGTCAAAAGGACCCCCAGGTATCTAATTTTTGACTTGGTGCCCACCGTACTAACCTCTTGGTTCCACTCCATGATTTCGGTTTTATCTTTATTAATGGAGTAACCAGAGACCGCCCCAAATTCGTCAGCTAGAGCTATCAATTTGGGCAAGGCGACCCCTGGGTTTGAAGTGAACATAAGAAGGTCATCAGCATATAATGCGAATTTTAGTTCTAAGTCAGAAATCTTAAAGGGTTTAAATGCTGGTTCAGATCTAAGTAAACAAACAAAAGGCTCAATATACAAATCAAACAATAAAGGCGACAGCGGACAGCCCTGCCTAGTTCCACGAGCAATTGGTACCCAGGAGGTTAAAAGACCGTTTATTAATATCCTTGCCCGTGGGGAGCGGTAAAGAGACCTCATAGCAGTTACAAACTTATTTGGGAAGCCAAAGGCTTCCAAGACCCTCCATAGATATAACCAATCTACCTGATCAAATGCCTTAGCGGCATCCACTGCTGCCAGGGTCAAAGGGAGCTTCTTGCTGATAGCAACATCTATTGCTGCGATAACCTGAAATG
Organism: Triturus cristatus; assembly: GCF_964204655.1. Taxonomy (NCBI): domain Eukaryota; kingdom Metazoa; phylum Chordata; class Amphibia; order Caudata; family Salamandridae; genus Triturus; species Triturus cristatus. Next base: position 216,924,056 of record NC_140590.1, read on the forward strand.
TCAGTTCGTTTAGTTGTCTGTCTGGGATGAAACCCCTTTGGTCCTGATGAATAATTGTCTTTACCGTTTTGGCCAGTCTGGCTGCAAGCACACCGGCAAAAACCTTATAGTCTGTGTTTAACAGCGAGACTGGCCTGTAAGATTCGATCTTTAATGGGTCCTTATTTGGTTTCAGGATTAGCGTTACAGTAGCCTCTGCCCATGAGTCGGGAGCATTCTCGCCGCCCGTAAAAATTTTATTAAACAGGGTTGTGAGAACTTGCACTATTTGATCTATAATTATCCTGTAAATTTCTACTGGCAGGCCGTCGGGTCCAGCTGCCTCACCCTTAGCCATTCTCATCAGCTGAGCTCTGACCTCACCTTCCTTTATGTCCGACGCAAGGAAACTATTATTCTCTTCAGCTAAGCATGGGAGCTGTATCTTACTTAACCAGCTTTCCAATGACAAAGGAGATTGGTTTAATCTAACAGAGTACAGCGTTTTGAAGAAGGATTCAGCCTCAACCCTAATTTTCTCATCATCACTTGTGACAATACCCGAACTTTCCTGGGTGAGACTTGTGATCATATTTCTATTTCTGTCCATTCGAGATTTCCAAGCAAGAAGGCGACCACATTTCTCCCCATAAGAACATTTTTGAAGTTTGCTGGCGTCCCATCTACCTTTCAGGACTTTATCCAAGCCTGCTTGATAGTCTGCTCGCAAAGCATCTAGTTCCTTTTGTAGGAGAGGTTTTATACTAGAATGATTGGCAGAGGCTGCTTGGAGTTCCAATTCTTTCACTTTGATTTTTTGAAGCTCTTCTTCCTTTTTCTCCTTATTCTTCCTATTCCTAACAATTGACATGGAGGTCAGCATACCCCGCAGAAACGCTTTATATGTTTCCCAAACCACTTGTTGGTTGGCTGAGGCTATATTATTGTTAAAGAAATCCTCTGTCAAAGTTATCAGATCCATTTTTGTCTCATCCTCTAGTAACATAGATCTATCTAGGGTCCATCTCCTTTGTATTTCTTTTACTTTGAAAGTAATGATTAACTCCACTGTTGAGTGGTCTGACAAGATGGCACGGGTATATTCGGTAGTGTCAACTGCCGCAAGTAACACCTGATCAATAAGGAAAAAATCTATTCTGGAATGGTGGCCATGCCTGCGGCTATAAAAAGAAAAATCCCTCCTTGTGCTGTTTCTAACTCTCCGGGATTTCACTGGAGTTGTAAATTTGACCCTCGATGTTCGATCCAGCTTATCATCTAAAATCAAATTAAAATCACCCCCTAAGATAGCTGGCCCTGTGTGATCTAAAAGAATTGTTCTAAGCTTCAGGAGTGCCCCTGGAAGATCTTGATTGGGGCCGTAATATACAGCACATACAAAAGGGATACTCTGGCACTGTAGAGACGCCACCAACCACCTTCCTGATCGATCAGTGTCATATTTCACCACCTTAATTCCTGCGTTAGCTCTAATCAATATTGATACCCCTCTAATGCTACCATTCTGGTCAGAACATAGGACTTCCTGTATCCATCTAGCCTTCCCCAGCTCGGTCTCACACTCTTTTTTCTCTAAGTGGGTCTCTTCCAATAAACAAACCTGAGCCCCTGTCCTAAATAAATATTCCTTAACCCTTGTAAGTTTCCTCTTATCTCTTAGGCCATTCACATTCCAACTGACAAACTTAATTTTGTTATTCATATTAACCTTTCCATCTACCACCACAGGCCCTGCTCCCTTCCATATCCGGTGTATTTATTGATGTGTATATGGGAATTTTTTTTTTACCCCTTTTGCCCCAACCACCCAGCAAACCACCCACCCCCCCTGAGGAACCCCTCCTATACCTACTCTGGCGATCTTGTCGCCTGTGGGGGCTCCCGTGATCTGACCTGGATCCTTCCCGTCAGTTGCTAAGAAAAAAAATCAAAAAAACAGACTCCTGTATATGAGCCGGGTGAACCCTTATCTTTTTTTTTTCTTTTTTCTTTTTTCTTCCTCCTCTTCCCTTTTTTTTTTATTTTCTCCACCTTTTCTTCCCCTTCTTTTTATTTAAAAAAAATGTTAGGTCCGTCTTGACTGTTTTGCCTTACCTCTTTTACTAAATTGATTAAGCCATTGTTTTGTGACTTTATTAATCACATCTTGGATCAAAGAAAATGCCAGCCATAAAACGCCCTACTGAAGGAGCAGTGCCTTCACCGCTTTCATGAAATTCAGATGATTGGAAATGAGTCTGAAATGAAGAGGAAGGGCATACCACTCCCTAGGTGTCTTCATTGCAAAAGAGCACCTTCCAGTATGTTTCCTCTTTCAATAGGGAACAGTAAATTCAGCAGCCCTAGCAGAGCAAGTTAGCCTTGATGAGTGGTATGGTTGGAATTTATCTTGAAGATACCTGGTGGGAGTTGTGATGAACAAGGAACGGTACCTTTAACAGAATTCATCAATCTGGAAGTCAGTGAGGCTAAATTTTGAACAAAGAGACATGAAATTGTCTTTGAAGGTCAAAAACGATCCACAAGACTTAGTTCCAAAACAGCTGTGTTTTATCAATCATGCCAATAAGAGAGCCTATAAGCCGCACCTTGTAGTAATTCAAGTCTCAAAATGACCATTGTCTGAGCATCAATTTATCAGCACGCCAAATAAAGGAATTTACATAACTTCTTTAACATTTTTAGGTGGAAATGGGATTATTATGCCGGGTGGATGACTACCCACCTCAAGGTATGTGGACAACCCCCGTCTTGGTGAACCCTAAAGGTCACTAACTTAACCTAAGCTAAATCCCCTGGTAGCAATGGCACAGAGCAGACAGGTTTAACTTAGGGCAATGTGTAATATATGTAGATACCAAAACAGTATTGAAGTCAAAATGCAAGGCAATACAAATCTCAAACTAGGGGGTTGATTAGGATGGCATGCGGATCGATCTGCACGCCATCAAGAGGTGATTTACCCACCACCATATTAGGATGGTGGTGGGAATCACTATTGTTACGCGGCGATCAGAAAGACCGACCACCACGGTTCTGCAAGGAGGTCCTTTTCCGCCGGCCTTGCGGAACCCGGAACCAGGCAATCATTGCGGCGGTGCATTAGAGGCACCGCCGTAGTGATTACCATGGACCTCTTCGCCTGTCTTTTTAAGGCAGATTCTCAGCCGCAAAAAGGCAGGCGGAGACTGGCTATGGGGGCCTGTTGCGGGCCCCCGGGGGTGCGGAGGGGTGGGGGTGCACTGGGGGGTACCATTGCCATGCAAAAGGTGGCAGGCACCGCGCAGTCCCTGTCAAATTGTGCATGGCAATGCACAACATGCTTCTTTGGCATTGCGGTGGGTGCTGCCTACAGCAGCATCCGCCGCAATGTAAAAGATGCGGAATGCGACTACTAGGGTGGTGGTCGCATCCTAATCAGTGGTGCGGGACCGCCGCACCGCTGGCAGACGGTCTCAGCACCGCTAGGGTGGCGGACAGACGAAGGTCCGCCCGCCGTCCTAATGGGGCCCTAAGATATAAACTTAGCAGACATTTTTACAAACAAAATCCAATAAGGAGAACCAGAGATATGAATTTTATACATTTTCATGTTCAAAAGTTTTTTATTGCCATTTGCAATGATCAGAAGATAAAACAAGTATGCATAAACATTGTGACATACAGGAACCCAGTACAGTAAAATAGAATTCATAGCATTGCAAGCCATAGATCATAATAAATGTACAAGCACAGCATGTTGCATCTCGCCATGGTCTATCACAGATGGTGAAAATCATGTACGGGTAACAGACACCCATTCGAGTAGACAATTGCAAAAGATGCCTAGAAGCATGTTATTGACAATCAATACAGAGGTCGTAAAAGTAGATACAAAACCTTTTCTATGCCAAAAAGGAATAATAATTATGTGCCTTTGATAGTTTCCTTTACAAGATCTATGGATAGTTGAATGAGAAAAAAGGCAGTAATCATGTACCAGGATGCCTAAAAATAGTAAGATGATCACAAGGTGTAGCAACCAACTTTATGGGGGAAGAGGGGTGAGGGGGAAGAATAGGGTAACTGGGGAGTGCTCAACCACACCCCATACGGATGAAAGAAGCTAATGCAGTGACTTAGCCTCAAGAACAACACATTTGTCCAAAGTAACCCAAATTACAGAAGAATTTTAAGTAGGAATGGCACCAAGAAGCAAAAAGAGCCAGTAATAGTCAATGGCCACGGTAGACCAGATCTAAGGTGGAATTTAAGGCTGACGGCAATGGAGCTTGAGTTGTATACACCAACCAGGTTCATCGTGGTCAAAGATTTTACCGTCTGAACTATTCTCTTCAGTTCCAATCCAACACAGATGTACCCTTCTAAAACCCCCTCCCATACCTCAGGGAGGCACACTTAGACTCACGGGGCATCAGGCAGATGCCCACAGCAGGGTCCAGTTCAAGTCATTGGTCATCTGGACAGTTGCATGAAAATCATCTTGTAGCTTGTTACCTCCCTGTAGCCACAAATGAGGTCAGGCAGCTGACCATTAAAGTCCACTTCTTTGCTCCGGGTACAGGAGAGAGCATGATCAGTTCTTCAGGGCTAATCTCAGGTCACAGTAAGCAGGTCCGGACCTTTTCTGATCTTTCACAGTTCCAGGTAGTGATCTGAAGTGGGTGCCTGGAGGTGCCACATTTTTACCTGTACCCTAGCTAGTCATGGGAATGGCTTCTGGGCATGCCCTAACCTATAGGATAAAAGTTTCTGTGGCCAATTCGAACTTCTTTGGGCATTTCCAAGATGGCAAAAGTCATTGGCTATACTCAGCTTGAGCTCTGAGGCCAGGTGTATGTGAGGAATGTACACTAGTAATCTTAGTGTCCTCCCACATCTAACAATAATATCTACTTTAATGCAGACACTGTAGCCACAACAAACACAGAGGCAGAGGTCTGGTACAGTAAAATAGGAATCTCCAGCTACCAGACAGTGGATACACAAGAATTGTCTTGGCATCCTGTTCTCTTCCTTTTAAGTATTCCCTAGTGTTATATGTGAACTCAGAAGACCTCTCAAACAGGATTTTTACACTCAGGCAAGATTTTACACTGTAATGACAAAAAGGGATTCTCACATCCCCACCCTTTTGCTGTGCTCCAAGGAGTCATCCCTGCCTATTCAACTTGGCCTCCAGCCAGGGAGGAAATACATGTCTCCAGATGGTCCAGCTAGATGGTTGGTTAGGCACACAAAACATATCATCATAGGTGAAATGGATAGAACATCTCCCACATACACTATCAGACCACTTCCCTGTCCAACTCATACTGGAGATGCCAGCATCTAAGCATAAAGCTGCACATGGTGATTGACACTGGGGGCCCTCCAGGACAATATGTTCAGGGAGGAAGTGAGGACTACACCTGTGCATAAGCCCACATACAACACACATGTAGCAATAGAGCACAACACAGTAAAATCCATCCCCTTGAAGCACTGATTGGTCAAAACGGCACTTGCGGCCATGCAGAGATTAATTCGGGGCTTGCACCCAATGAGCCTGGCACCACATCTACAATAGACTGAAACTACGTACACTTCATGCCCCAGCACAATCACTGATCCATTGTACATTAATACAACCTATTCCGGAGACACAAGTCCTCCGTAGGCTATAGAGGTGGGCTTGCACATGATTGGGAATATTTAGCCAGGGGGACAATTTGTGAACTACTTCTCCATTGAAGCAGTTGTAAAGTGCACTATAGTGGATAGGTTTACATACCTTAGGCTAATGGCACTTTATAAAACACACAATTCTACTTTCCCGATGGAGGCACCATCAATAATTGCCCTGGAACCAATCATTACTAGCCCAACTAACAGACAATTAGTGACATGTTGTACTCTATTTTACAAACAGAACCCATATGGTGACAGCTGGAGACACATATCTTTGGGAAGAGGACATTAAGAGCACAATTACTGATAGTGTGTGGACATACTGTTGTATGCAGACAGGGAAATTGACTCCTAATTGTCGATTACACTTTACCCACTTTAAATGGTTGTGTTGCCTATACTGCACGCTTCTCATTCTGGCCATACAGCAACTTCTGCTGGATTTCTATTGCCTACAGTGTGGTACTCGCAATTCAGACTTAATATGCCTCATCTGGCATTGCCCATCCATTTTTGCCTACTGCTTCACAGTGTTTTTAAAAAAATTCAGAGATGGCTGGGATATCAGTGGATCACCCACTTAATGTAGCAGTCGTGAGCCGTACAGCTCGTATTCCATGTAATATATGATGGCTTGTCACTATTGCTCTTTACTGGAAAAGAGACGAGTCGCATCTACATGGGGAGAAATAAATAACCTACAGTGAGAGAAGCTTCGCTAGATATGGTCTACAGTGAGGAACAGCTACAAGTCCACTACTCAACATTACCCTCTACCAGCAGGCCAAATGATAAATTATTATTATTATTATTATTTGGAGTTTTATACCGCGCACGGTTACCCTTGGGCATCCCAGCGCTGTCAGTAGATCGGAGCATCGCCCAGCGCATATCATCTCAAACCGGAAACAGGTGGGTTTTTAAAAGTTTACGGAAACGCAGAGTATTGGTTTCTGCCCGGAGTCTGAGTGGCAGGGAGTTCCAGGCGGAGGCCGTATTCACTGAGAACCGTCTCCCACCAGTGCGGGCTCGTCTTACTCTATAAGACTGGAGAAGAAATTTATAATCAGAGCGAAGAGCCCTTGCTGCTTTGTAAGGTTGGATCATATTCCTCAGGATCGCTGGGCCCTTCCCCTGCAGACTCTTCTGCGCCATGCAGAGAGCCTTGAAGGTTACTCTTTCCCTTATCGGGAGCCAATGCAGTGCCCTCAATGCTGGTTTAGCAGACTGCCTTCTGGGGACATTAGTTAGCAGTCTGGCTGCTGCATTTTGCACCTGCTGCAACTTCTTGAACGTGGATTCCGGAGCGCCCAAGAAGAGGGCATTGCGGTAATCCAGCCTGGAGATGATGAGCCCCTGTATAAGCAACTTGCGAGAGGCCTCAGGGAGGAGTGACAGAATCTTGCGGGCTGACCGGAGCATACCAAAACAGACACCCGCGGTCTTTTTGGCGTGTGTACTAAACGTCAGGTCTTGCTCCAGCCACACTCCCAGGCTCTTAATCTCCTTCTTTGGGCTGGGAAGAGCTCCCATGCAGTCAGGCCAACAGCTGGGAGAAAGGGAGAAGGAAGACTGGCCTAAGATCATGAGCTCGGTCTTAGAGCCGTTCAGTTTCAGGGATGAGTTACACATCCACCCGAATCCTGCCTCCAGGCAGGAATGGAGCGCCGCTGGGTGCTTTTCTAGCTCAGAAAGCCCCACCACCAGCTGCGTGTCGTCCGCATAGCTGATGATGTTAAAGCCGAACGGAGACACCACATCCTCCAGGGGGGCCATATATACATTAAATAATGTAGGGCTCAGTGATGAGCCCTGAGGAACCCCCCACTGGAGGGCAAAAGGGGGGGACTTCTCGTTTCCTTCCCAAACTTCAAATGACCGTCCACCTAAAAAGGAGGCCAGCCATCCCAGAGCCTTCCCTGTGACACCCAGCCCTTCCAGTCGCTGGAGTAATACCTGATGATTCACGGTATCAAAGGCCGCACTCAGGTCCAGGAGGATCACTGCCACTGACCCCCCTGAATCCAGAATGCATCTGGCCTCCTCCACCACGGCCAGAAGGGCGGTGTCTGTACCCTGTCCAGGCCTGAATCCTGTCTGGGAGTCCCGTAGCCGGCCATTGAACTCCAGGAAATTCGAAAGTTGGTAGTTAACCAGCCTTTCAGCCACCTTACTCATCCCAGGGAGCAGGGAGATCGGCCGAAAGTTAGCCAAGTCAGTGGGATCAAGGCTCGGCTTCTTCAAGAGAGCTTTTACAACTGCTTCTTTCCATCCAGGTGGCACCACCCCCTGTGAAAGCGACAGGTTGATCAACTCGGTCACTGGGGCCGCAATTGTCGACGCGACTTGTTTAAGATATCGCATCGGGACAGGGTCTTTGGGAGAACCACTATTCAATTTCCCAAGCACACCCAGCACTTCCTCCGTAGTCACGGGGCCAAAAAAGTCCAGCTCAGCGGCTCCTACCCTTTGCTGAGCAATTGGCTCTGCTACTGCAGTTGGCTGAGGGAGTGAGCGTAGGATGGTCTCGATTTTTGAGTTAAAGTAGGTAGCCAACTCCCGGCATTTTCCCTGGGGATTGTTGTGTATAACCGGTGAGTCGGGAGTTTTTATTAGCTCTTTCATTACTTTAAAAGATTCTCTTGAGGAGCAGGTGGCTTTGCAGATTCTTTCATTGAAGTGTTGGATCTTAGCTTCCCTTATCGCGTTCTTATATGCTCTCATTGCTGAGCGGTAGTTGTTCCTACTAACTGTTCCCCAGTCCTTCCTCCACTCCCGTTCCAGCCTTTTACAGCTCTTTCTCAGAGCCCTCAGTTCAGGGGAGTACCATGGGGCCGAGCCCACTCTCTTATCCCTGATGAGCATCTTTTTCATTGGGAGAATGGCATCTAAGGAGCTACTCAGCCAGGTCTCTAGGCTGGCGTCCGCCGCCGCCGGGTCAGAGTCCCCATGGGGGCATGTTGATTCCAAAAGGGTCGCCCATTTATCCATAGGGAGCCTCGACCAGGCTCTATCCGTCCTGAACGTCCTAAGTGGGGGAGAATCCCAGGTCCCAGGGGCCCAACTGAATAAGACCAGGGAGTGGTCTGTCCATGGGAGGGCAAGGGGAGGTGGGGCAGTCAGGTACTCCATATTGGAAAAAATAGGGTCTAGCAGGTGACCCTTTTCATGGGTCGCCCCTGAGTTGATTCGTCTCAATTTCATGGCATTCAGGTCGCATTGTAGGTTAGTGGCCGACACGTCTATTGAGTCCTCGAAATGGAGATTCAAATCTCCTAGTAGGATAAAGTTCGTCGTAGAGGAGGCTATGCAGGTAACGGATTCCATTAATGAGTCAATGAAACCGGCCACTGCCCCCGGGGGGCGGTAAACCAGGAGGCCTGAAATAGCGGCCGTGGGGGAGAGCCGCAGGGAAAATTGACAGCTTTCGCAGTCCTTAACCCCGGCTTCCTGCGTTTTACACGTGAACGTATCACGGTACAGAATGGCCATACCCCCTCCCCGACCCATGGGCCTATCGAGATGCAAGATAACAAATCCCGGTGGAAGGGCACGAACCATATCTGGGCCTGATGTGGACGTAGTCCATGTCTCTGTTAGAAATAAGACATCGAGGTCCTGGTCCAGGATTAAGGAATTTATTTCTGTGGCATGACAGGGCAGTGACCTGCAGTTCAGCAGACCGCATGCTAAATGTTTTCTAGCCTTATGGGCCCCAAACCCTGGACGACACCTCTTGCAGCTGACAAAAGGTTGCCCATCCTTCACAAGGTACCCACATGTATCCACTTTAAGAGGTCGTAATGACAGGAGCTCACTTGCATCATACCGACGACGGTTGTCCTGCAAAGATATCGCGACGGGCATATTGGCAGGCCCTAGGCCCGGTCGGGCCCGGACGGGCACAGACGGGCTTTCCTCTGGCGCTCCTCCGGCGCGACGCTGCGCGCGTGCGCTGCGCGCGACCATTTCCTCACCTAAGAAGTGTATGGCAAGGGGTGACGGTCCGAACTAGAGCGCTAATCCCGGAAGCGACGTGGGAGCGCTTCCGACCCACACCTAAGATGGCGGTCGGGGGTAGGGTAGCGAAAAAACACCCAAATGGTGAGTCTAGTGCATAAACTTTTAAATGCAAGCAATGCGATCGTGTTGGGGAGGCAGATAACAATAAAAGCACAATTTAGCACCGTTTTTAAAAAGCACGAGGATCAACAGTTAATACACAATAAAAATATTAAAAAAGGAGAGCCACAGACAATATCACGTTTCAGGAGGCAGCGTTAGGTGACAGTCCTATCTAAATGGGGCCCTTTTAAGCACTGTATGCTTGTGTTGTAATGGTGGACTAGCAATATGACTGGGACACAGTTGGAAGTGCAAGGCAAGTTTGGGGACAAATGCGGGGGTTTCCGCATGGTGGCTGCCTAGCTAAACTTTCTGTACAATGGAAATGTGGTGTGCTGTCTCTCGGAGGTGAGGCTGGAGCTGGTGATGATGAACTTGATGCTGTGCATGAACCCGGGCTTACCAACCGGTCTCTCACCTCTGCCTGGGCTATGTATACCCTCTGACATACACCGACTATGCTATTGTGCTTTGCTAAATGTATTTATTTATTTGAGTCTTATATAGTGCTGCCAGACCCGAAGGTATCAGAGCGCTTTGCAGCATTTATCATGATGCAGTTGGACACAAATCATTTCAATAAACAGCATTGTCTTGTCCTGTAAAGGCCTGGAGGGGATCATAGGAGCGAATCAAAAGGCAGGCGATGTAAATGCCTTCTTATTGAAGTGTCTATATTCTCCGCTGGGTGAGATTCCTGTGGCAGAGGAACTCTGTTTCAATGGGCGGAAGCTTTCCATTCGGATGAGTTCGGTTGAAAAAGAGGTTTTTGAGCTGTATTTTGAGGTTTATGAAGGAGGGGTTAGTCCTCATATGGACTGGGATGGAGTTCCAAATTTTAGGCGGATTTCCAAAGAAGGAGCGTGATAAAGTTTTTTGTTTGCGAGTTTTGGGAGGAATGAGGAGTGGTGTGTTAGGGCTCCTGAGATTCCTCATCTGGCCTGCCTTTTTGAGTTTGGAAGCCAGGTTGGCAGGTTTATCGGTGTGAAGAGCTTTGTGTGTCAGACATGCAGTTCTGAAGTTGGAAGTGGAACATGCTTCAATTGGGTGCCATTTTAGTTCTCTCAGAGAGGGAGAGATGTGGTCTTATTTCTTTACTCCGTTGACCATCCGAGCAGCTGCATTCAGAGTTGTTCTGAGGGGACCTAAGTGAGAGTTTGCTGTTTCTGTGAGGGTTGAATACCCTTAGTCGAATCGGGACAAAATCAAAGATTGTGTGGCCTGTTTAAGGTCATTGGGAGAGATGAAGGGTTTGATTTTGTTGAGTAGTTTTAGATTGAAGAATGCGCTCTTCGCAGTGCCTTTAATATGTTTGCTCATGTTTAAACGTCGGCCAGAGTGATTCCCAGTGATTTTACAGAGTCGGCAAGGGTAAGACTGCAGTTAAGAGCATTAATGGATTTTAGCCATTCTGTGACTTGGGGGGTCTGCACATTGTTAGATATTAGAAGGATTTCCCTCTTATTTTGGTTGAGTTTTAGGTGGTTGTGAGATAGCCAGAGCTGGACTTTTCTTAGAGTGTCATTTAGTCTCTTTCTGTCTCCTATCGAGGATGTTTTTAGGTAGATCTGGGTATTGTCCGCATATAGGTGGAAGGGGATGTTAGCTTTTTTTAGAATGGCGTTGAGGGGCTACATGTAGATGTTGAACAGTGATGGGGAGAGAACTGATTCTTGTGGAACACCCCTAGTTATGAGTAGTAGGTCAGACGTGAAGTTGTTTATTTTTATTCGTTGAGAGCGGTTCTGTAGGAAGGAGGTAAACCATTGTTGGACCATTGCAATAGATATGATTCATGGTACATTGTATGTGCGCTCTAGCATAATGCTGACTGTTGTTTTGCTGTTGGTATATTGAATACTAATAAAGGTTTTTAAAAAACACACTTTCTAAAAGTTACCTTTCCTTAGTATTTATTAAAAATCTGACTTCACTACTGAATTGGAATTTTAATAACTATTAATAATTATTGTTCAATTACTTCTATAGTAGTGCCATTCCTTAGATACAATATTAGAATTCTAATCTGTACATTGCACAACTAGGCCTACCACAGTGAAATGTATTTTGCCTTTGGGTGCTAGTTACTGCAAGCACATGTTAACATTACATTTCTGCATGTCCTACTTTTAAAATGCCATGTACCCTGCCTTGTGAGCTAGAAGGCCTACACAGGGGTAACATAACATTAAAAATGTGTTTTTTATGCGGCAAATGGCTTTATTTTGACAGTCTTGATTTCAGATTTTTCACTGCTACAGCCAGGCTACACAGGTTAGGCCTAAAACTATTTTAGCACTGTAGTTGATGGCCCAGAAGGTGCTGTTGTCCACTGGTAGTATTTAACTTTCAGGCCCTAGGAGCACCTTGTACGACCTACTAGGGACGTACAGGTAAGTTAAATATTCCAATTAGGAGTATGCCACTTTGATCATGTTAAAAGGTGGAGCGCAGGCACTTTACTACTAGTTAGCAGAAGTAAAATGCAAAATGTTCTTAAGCCGTAAAAATATAGGCTCTAGTAAATGGCAACAATATGGAATGACAATGCGGAAAAAATGAATTACTTATACCTGGGAATGCAGTGTTAGAGAAGGTACTAGGAAGAAGCCAAGGTATTTCAAAGAAGCGATTAGAGTAGATCTCAAAAGAGCCACCAAATGTGAGGACTATGTTCTTGTGCAATGCTGGGTGCGAGTTTTTGATTCTCCTTTTATCCTGCCCCTTGAACTGCCTAAGCAGGTGATCAATTCTGACATCCACGTAGATAATAAAAGTGTTGCGGATTTCCTATGGAAACACGATCCTAACTATAACTATCTACTGGCGACCGCCAGTAGATAATATATATATATATAAGGTCCTTAGTTGAACGCCATAGTGCACTAATTTTGTTGTGGAGAAATAAGAAGAAACCTTCACAATTTGCATGCAATCTTGGCTGTGAGAGATAATTCAGTCAATGGCAGCATCCTTCGTCCCAGTATCATTGAGTCCGGACAATGACATGTGAAGGAAGATGGTGTCAAAGTGGCTGAGAATCAAGGTGAATAAAAGATGCTTTACGCCTTTGTTAATCAACTAGTGTCATTCATCCACTTCTACAACCAAAGCCAATTTAGTACTAATGGTTTAGAATTTAGCATAGAACCCTTCACAGGTAAAGCAGTATTACCAGTGTTGACTTGTGTTAGAAACTGCGTTACTGGTTGAGTGGGGTGTTCACCCTGGTCAAGCAGCAACTACAATCCTAGTCATGGTAAGGGACAGGTACACCCTAAATTAACCTGTGCTACCCTCCAGTAACTTGGCACACAGAAGTCAGGCTTAATGTAGTGGCAATGTGTAAAGTATTTGTGCAACACTTCAAACAGTAAGAACAATTAAAAGACCACACAATAAGGATCCCAAACCAGGTTAGGAAAATATAACATAGTTGAATAAACAAAACAAGACCAAAACAACAAAAATCCAATTAGTAGAACTGGAGATATTGAACGTTAATGTTTATAGTGAGAAATAGCTCCAAAAAGTACAAAGAGCTGTCATGTAATTTCCATTTATCTCTAGGAACTGCACATTTGCAGATGACATAAATTTAGGATGGTCTGATTTGATGCACCCCCTCAGGCTATGTTGTGCCTCAGACCAGCTAGCTCACAGTGCCCCCATTAGTCCCCTAAACCTAAGCAGCTACCGAACAGTTCTGGCAACCATTGAACATGACAACTCTGTTTCCTTAGGAACTGTGGTGAAAGGCTTCAAACTTTTGTCCCAGTCACTCGTGCTCTCTTTTGCCTAGAGAAATATACAAAGAATACACAAGGGGGCATTTTCAATATTTATTGAACCAAAGTGATTCTTGGATAGAAAACATGGACATGCTGATTAATAGACAGAAGCAGACAAAGGTTATAATGAGTGTCAACAACGTGAATAAAACAAAGAGTTCCACCATCTTGTTGAGACAGGTTATATATGCATACATATAAAGATCATAAAAATTGAGCGTACTCCTATGATGCTAACCCTAACCTACATGTCTAGGGAGTAAATGTATGAGCTGCCAAGAAAACCCCCTTCTGGATGATCTAACCGCTTTACCTGGTGGATAAGGATGTATGACCCTGTCTTGGTCACGAACTGGACACTCCTCACGGAGATGTCAGCCAGCTGCTAGGCCAAAACTTAAGCTGGGATCCTTCGGAGTCAGCAGAAGTTTCTCTTCTGAGTATGTTAAGAAAAAAAGGCTATATACAGAAACTGGCATCCTTGCTTTGGGCCAAGATTGTGATGACAAACATCATATATTATGTAAGTGAATTTTGGCATCCAATTGTAATCTCAATCACGGATATCGTCCATCCAGTCCAAGCATTCGTCCTGTCTCATAGTATACAGAGATGAGTAAATCCAGAATGATACATTGATAAATATCACGTTGCAAATGCCATGTTCATCAAAGTCTTTGAAGACAAATATGCCGTTTGAAACGTGACGCCAATATTCACTTGATACAATATATGATGTTTGTGACTAGTTTTGAAACGCGTTGGCTGGATGCTCTTATGAAAAAAATGTTTCATCAATATGAATTAAAGAAGGAATAAATATGTTTTGGAATACCATAAATACACCACTGAATTTGGGCAATAAAAACATCAATAAACATTGCAGAATATAGCTATGTACAGTAAACTGAACAAATTCCATAGCAGTTAAAAAGATATTGAAGTTTAAAAAGCGAATTAAAGAATGATTTCATGTATTAATAAGATTTAATAAGATCAAAACAGTAGGAAATGGCAAAGGAACATTTATCATGTGCAGGGGGTAGATTAAAATTGTACGGCGCCTTTGCCACATAGAGTTAAGGAATGCAAATGGGGTTGTTGTGGACTACCATATCTTCCGGTGCCCATTCCAAATAATACATTTTCAATTTCTGCTGGACAGTGGTACTGAACGACGGCAGGTACCAGAAAGGAAGTGCCCGGACCTTATTTTGTTGGAACTCTGTGTGAGGTGCGGTAACTCTTGTCTGCCTTTGGTGTCGTTAAGTTACTTATGCTTTGAATTTATTAACATGTTCAGTTCATTACTGAGCCAGCTTAAGACAAGGAAAGATACTTCAAAGAGGCCATTGAGATCCCCAGCATTACACCAGGACTTGATGGGTTATAATGTTTTCGTCTTTGTGCCAATAACTTGTATTACCTTCTTCCACAGAATGCCCCGAAGACCAACATTATACATTGTGTGACGCTAGTTGTCAAGCAAACTGTGCAGATCGAAATTTGAACAAGCATTGCAACAAGAAGTGTGTCGCTGGATGTATCTGTGATGCCGGGTACATCCTGGAGCATGAGGGTTCTGAATTCTGTGTACTGAAAGAGAATTGTGACTTATGTCCAGAAAATGCCTATTACAGTGCCTGTGAAGTGCAATGCCAGAGAACCTGCGAGAACTACAAGCAAGCATTATTAGCCTGCCCCAGAATTTGTGCTCCTGGTTGTGTTTGTAAGAAAGAATTTGTCAATCATAAAGGCGACTGTATCCCCCCAAGTGAATGCCCTATATAGGAACACTATTGAGAGCTCAGTTATTAAAACGAGGCATGCCTCTTACCCCTGTCCTTTTTTTTTTGGGGGGGGGGGGGGTGATTTGAGAGGCAAAGCCGAACAACTAACTTCCCATTTATTTTAATCCTGCTTGCAACTTTCTCTGCTCATATGTGTCTCCTACAGATTGCTTGGGACACAACCAGATTTGTCTCTCAGGCGAGAACCAGAGTGTTGTCAAATTTTGAATAACAATGCATTGAACGGTGTGCAGTGTGTTAATCTCAGTCCCTGGGGTTCATTTCAACAGACTTGAGTAGCAAGTTGTAGCTACCAGGCACAAGGGGGCACATCTGACCAGAAAATGTTCCTAACCCATTACTAAGCACCAATGTTCTCACATTGGAGCTTAGTAATGGACTAGGAAAATATGCTAAGAAAAAATGCTTAAGGCCTAGATTGTCTATACAGCAGAAACGGACGATTCATATGTAAGCACCAGGTAAATATAATTTGCCAAAGTGGGATAATTACAGAGTGTGGTAAATGCAAGGATGCTGTGTCAGAAAGTGGCATAGTATTCACAATTCGAATTTGATTTTTGGTATGTTTTTCCTCTTTTCTGTCTGTTTTCTTTAGAGGTGGGTGTAAACCTTGTAATTCTGCGTAACATAATCATGTGGTAAGAGTAGGCTTGAATTATGGGCAAGAAAAGTAATTCTGCATATACCACTATTTATTAGCACAAAAATGCTTTTTTGTGTCCAAAATGGGCACGAGGATGCATTTTGCACTACAAAATATCACTAAATACAAGAGAATATGAATTGTGAGAGCGTGCAGCCTCTCGCTAAATGTGCTCTTCCAGTAAAAATAATTTCAACAAATAACTCTTAATTTTGCGAGAAGTAGTAATCGTGTAACTTTCGATAATTCTGCATCAAAGAGTAACGCTAAATTACCGAAATTACTGTGACTACTCTGGCTTAATTGAAAGTTTGACCTGGTTTAATATTCATCTGTGAGATTCTGCTAAGTGTATGAGGGGACCCTGGTAAAAATATGGTATATGCACCCTCCTCTGCTGGTTAAATATCCCAATGATGGATGACAATCTCGGGACAATATCCTGTTTTGCACGTGCATTGACATAATCCCCAGTAATTATAATCGTGGCCGAACATGTCTACCGCTACAGAAGACCTATGCCATCTGTATGTCTCACAAATTTACAAAGCACCAGCTGCTCTTTTGTGGGCATCTGGCATGAGAAACTTTTTAACATGCTCAACATAATAGAGATTGTTCACGGAGTTAATTAATCTCCTGTAACCCAAATCTGTCGTTAGCAATCGAGATTTCCTACAGATGTTTCTCTGCCAATAATTTGCATCCATTTTGTTTGAATTACATTTGGTTAAAATGAAATTACTTGAATGCCATTGGCTGGAAATTGTTCTTCAAAAATAAAAGTTTAATGTTTAAGAATAAATTGGTGCAAAGCTGCATTTTGTTCGAATTCTTAATATTCTAAAAGTGGTGGTACCAAAAGCTTACAATGCACTCTCAACAATAAGCATTCATCTCCTTTGTCTCCTAGCCCCATAATCCTATCTTACTCCTTACTTTTTAAATTGCTAATATTTAAGTACATTCTTCCAACCTCTACTTCTACTTTCACTCTCGTTTTTTGCAAACAATTTAACTTTACAACTATTTGAATTGAATATATTGAAAGTGTCAATGTGGCTTCTGCGCCCTCCAAAAGGGGCACCCAGAAGTTCAGGAATTCTCATATAAGAAAAAGGCAACCACAAAACCCTGATCATGCGAAAATACCTCCAAAAAAGAAAAAAATCGAAAACCCGTATTAACAATTACAAGACTGAGGTCCACGCCACTGCAGGCCATCACTGGTCATGTATTTGTGGGATACATGGAGCACTGCACACATACAGTTAAACTACCTGCAAATGTTCCACCATGCACTGAGCCCCAATGTTACATACACAGGACCTCCCTCTGTACTTTCCAATGAAAAATAGACACCTCACCCATGCACTCACCAACTTCCATGTTCAGAGGTCTTTTGAATACAGTATGGAATGGCTCTCCTATTTTGTGGATTCAGAGCAGTGCAGTTAGTGCTGTCATGTCTAATACTATTTTTTGTTTAACATCTTGCAATAAAGGGCCATGAAACTAAAATGAAAGAAACAATAAGATTGGCGATCATCCCAAAAAATGGTAAAAAGTGCAAGAGAAAGCCAATAGCGACTTACTACGAGTCGCTAATTTCAAACACTGCCTACAACTTATATAGGATATCTCAAACATTATAAGCCATCCACCTTGCTATTTCTAGTCACCAAGCCACACTGACCACTAGATGTTGTGTACCTAGCTGCTGGTGACCTTGCTTCAATGCCCGTATGCATGTTTGAAATAGCATGTAGGGTCCTATTTATGAGGCCTTGCGTCACTATTTCGCCGCCGGTACGTCACTGTTTGTGAAGCACCACCAGCGTAAAAAATGCACCATGTTGCACCCTATTTACAAAGTGACGCATGTAGGCAGATGCGTCACTTTGTAAACCCCTGCGCCACATTATACCTGCACTAGGACTAATGTATTGAGGGTGGGCTTTCCCCCGCAAGAAGCCTCGTAGAAGTGGCACATTGAAATCTATGAGATTTCAGTGTGCCACTTCTAGGATGCCAGTCCGTCAATATCTTTCACCTGCTTCACAGCAGGCGTATGACTGACGCAGGCCCTTTCACATGGGGCTTGCCTCATGTGAAAGGACACATTGCTGGAGTTGCATCACTTATGGGACACACTCCAGCAATACGTCACTTTTGCGCCTACAGATACATCAGAAATACTGACGTATCTGTAACTCCTTGCAACATGATGTGCCATACATTAAATATGACGCATCCATCATGCCCCAAGGTGTGCTTTCATGCAGCGATGCGTCACTTCTCATAAATGAGGCCATTAATGTTTTCATTTTTTCCTTACAGTGCATCCTCTGTCAACGTGAGATTGACATAATGTGGGAAATATATTGATTGTCAGAGCATTGTAATCAGCCTCTATGTCTATAGGTGAACTCTGCAGAATACTGGGTTTAATACCGGGTCCTGATATTGTTTTAGCATTTTCAAAATATTGACTGGTTTCTTGCCAGAAATGTTCTACAGGCTTGGTAAAAAGACACGGTTGATAATTTCCTACTTTTAGCATTCGTTCTACATTCTATTGTGTGTGTTCAGATGGCAGCTATTCTGAGGCATCTTGGCCCAGATTTTAGAAATAGTTTTGCAAAGGAGTGGAGGTTGCATGTAGTGACGTAGCCAGACAAGTTGCTGCCTGTATTTAAAAGCGGGGGAGTGGCTGGGGGGCTGGCAATCCCTGCAGCGGCCGCCCTGCGGCCGTGCTTATGAGGGTGGGGTGCCCCTCCTTGCTACCTACCCCACTGGTTGCATGGGAGGACAAGAGCAGGACAGATCCATATATACTGGGTATGGTGCCGTTTACCGCTCTCCCTGCACTGCCGCACTTTTGGCTGCCATGCAGCAAGACACACATCCTTGTGCAATACTGAAAGGATGTGCGAGTTCTGTAATGAATAGTTTGTATACTGGAAGGAGGCACTTTCAGTACAAAAACTGTTCTTTAACACTTTTCCAGCTTTGTATGAGTGCTGTACAATACAGCACACATGCAAAGTAGAAATAAAACTAGCAGAAATGGAAACATTTCTCCTCTTTGCACGTACCTCGAGGAGGCTCGGTATATTTGGCACTTCTCCTGGTCTACCATTTTTTTGTAGTTTGAGATTCATATAAAAAAAAACGTGCAGTTGCATGGGAATGCCTATGCACCACCCATGGAGCTTCCTCTAGACACAGTGTAATGCAGAGTAGCGCATTGTGCATCTTTGCCTTACTTTGGGAAACTGCCCAACAGAAACCCTGATTTGCTTTGAATAGTGAGTTAAAATATAACACGTTGTGTCAGGTTAGGGTTACAGAAGTACCTCAAACCTGGTGCAAAGAGTTAGTAAATCTAGGCAATTAGACTAAATCTTAAAATCCAAAAACAGACATGATGGTCCCATTTTCAACACAATTAACTAGTATTAATCTTTTATCAACCCCCTGAGTAATCAAGGATACTCGGGAGTAGGAGAAAAATCTCCTCAATGACTTTGACTTTCACTAAGTACTCCCTGCCGTACTGGCAGAGTCAATAATGAAACTATTGTGTGAGGAATGTCATTCCCTGCCAGTGCCGAACAAGTGTTGAGTGTTCACTTTCATCTCTTCCCACGCCTGCTGGGATCTTCGCTGAAGTTTCAGTCTCAGAGGTGCTGTAGGTTTTTCAGCCAGGTGCTCTCTTGGAAAGTGCTAGTAATATGTGAATATCTTATGGTAAGAGTACTATACAGGGAAAGGTATTACTCTGTAAGAGCACACTGGCCATCTTTATTGTACTGTTTTCATGAGTTTCATGTGCAGTAGTGAGTTGAAATCTTTCTTGCGACTTCCGGTGTGTGATTAAATCCCAGCAAGGCAAGCTCCACATTTCATGATACCTACACCAATATAAAGAATACCATTGAGTTGTGTTAAAGTAAAACATGAAGGGGTCTATTTGATACGTTTTAGCCCCGTGTGGGTGTCATAGAAGTGATGCAAAATGACACTCAATCTTTTTTCACTAATTTACTTTCCAACGCTAAACTTGTTTAGCGCTGGAAATCCACACGAAAGAAGCGCAAAGTAATGCATAGTGCTGCTTTGTATTATTGGGTGATGCATGGGCGTTTCCATGCAACCACCCAAAGTTTCTAATGCTAAGCCCTTTTTACTTAAAAAAGTAGACAGGGTTTAGCGTGAGAAAATAGCACCCATGTCAAATAGGCATTATGAAGGAGAAATGCTTTTGTTTATCCTTTCTTTTCTGAATTTGTATGTGTGCTGCAGTATATAGCACACATACAAAGCGGGAAAAGGTTTCAAGTTAGACTAAGCATGGTATTTTGTACTGCAATGGTTCCCTTGAAGTACAAAACCAATGCTAGACTCACAAAGATGTCCTTGCACTATGTAGCCAAGGTGTGTCCTTGGCGCATAGCAGCATATTTCTGCACCGGCACTATATATATGGCGCTCTCCTGCTTTCCCCTTATCACGCAGCACAGCATTCGCGGCTGCTGCACTGAGCTACGTGAGAAACTGTTGAAGGGATTCTGCACATACACAGAACTATACACAGAATTATGGGACCTCGGTGTATAGGGGCTAAGCCTTCCTACCGCCTTAATGAACACAAGCCCAGGCCCGACTAGCTATAGTGTCTCACTCGCTCTCCTACTCACAAATTGCGAAACCAACAATTAGACACGCCAGAACACAACACTCCCAGATCTCTCAGGAATCAAGGTAACAAGACACACCTTTTCACTCACACTCTTGTACTTGTCGACAATAAGATCTGACAGAGACGCGAAAATAGTTTGAAATATTTATTTTAACTTACGTGCTCTAAAATGCAGTATGCGAGCCATCACCATCAGCAAAATGCATAATATCAATACAGTTAGCATTGCAGCAAGGCCGTATATCATAAAGGGAGATGTAATTTTATAAAGACAGTGGATAAAGGACTATAAGGCCTAACCACCCTCCCCTTGGTAAGCAGAAGTATTATTATATAATAGAAGATCTCTGGGCTTTGTCAGCAGACCCCATGCCTAAGGCCATAGATCGTATTTTTACATCACAGGTGCGGGTTGCTCTTCTCCCTGGAAAACTCCCTCTCCAAGTGTGTGTTACTTAAACATGCATCCCCATAATATCAAAGTACGAGTCTCCAGCAAAAAACAGCTGCAGTGGTATGTTTTGTCTAAGTGCTGGGGCCTGACCAGAACAGAATAACAGTGGCAGTGTTTATCGACCTTGCTCACAATGTTCAGGTCAAACTCCAGGAACCAGCAGAAAACCAGCACAGCAGAGAGTTCTCATGTGAAAGGCATAAACAGAGTCTTTCAAAAAATAAAGATATGCAGTGTCATGCACAAAAGCAGCATCTTGGCTACCGTGCTCATGCTAACTCAAAGACTCTAGCAACCACGTGACAAAACTGGCAAATCTGCCCCGAAATGTCAAAAACGGTGTTTGTAATCTTAATGTTAAAGTTAAAGCGGCTTATTTATGAGAGGCTTGTGCTGCCAGAGCGTCGCTTTGTTTGATGCATCAGCAGTTCAATCCTCCCAATCATATCTATGAGGCCACGCAAAGACAATCTGCGTGGCTTTGCATGGCCTAATAGATTTGGAGTAAGACAATGCAGTGCAAGTCACTGATTTGCTTTACTCTTCACCAGGGAGGCTTTCCATGGGAGTTGTGGTGGGTTTCTCCACTCAAGCCCTTGGATTTTGACGCTGCCCCAGATTTACTTAATCAAGTAAACTTGGGGCAGTGCCAAAACCTAATGCCTTACCAGAGCAGGCGTCTTTGTTTTTTCCTCTTTCCATGTGTGCTGCATTCTACAGCACACAAAAACAAAAACACCTATTGGGATTGTTTGTATGCAAGAAGGTGCCCCTTCCTCCACAAAAACAATCCTGCCTGCTATGCAGACACACTTGCACCATGGTGCAAGGGTGCCTGCATTGGCACTAGACAGCAAATTGTGCGCTAGCACGGGGGAAAAGGATGGAAATGCACCCTATTTCATTAATACGGTGCATTCCTGCCCTTTTACATTGGTGTTGGGCAGTGCAGCAAAAAGATTTGCAGGACTTCCCTATGCCAATTCCCAATAAATGAGGCCCAAGATATTTATATTCCCTTGCTAGTAAACCGACATGGGACACAGGACGTTATGGAAACATTTTTGCAATGCACACTTCGTCAGTGTCCATACCACCTCTGCCCACCATATAGAGTTTGAGCACTAGGGAGAGAAACATGGGAATGGTGAAAGACATGCCATTGTGAGCAGCTCTGGCTGAGGTGTGGTAGACCACTGTTTGTTTGTAACTGATTCCAATGGACCACTAGAAGACTCAGGAATTGGTAAGTTTCTATCTTGAAATAGAAGCAAAGGCAGTATCTACAATGAAGATTGCATAACGTTTATTACACTTTCGGTCTGACTCACAGTGCCTGCTGCCAGGGCCAGCTTCCAGAGTCATAATTGCAGCTGCGGATTAAATAACGACCACTTAAACTGCATTTTCCTCCTTGAAATATGTTTTTTTTCATGTAAAGCTTTCAGCAGAAAGGAGGTATTTATGACCTTGTGTTATTTTTTTTCCTCACTGTAGGCCATCACAAGTATGTTTTTATGAAATTCATACTAATAACTTATGGCA
Organism: Triturus cristatus; assembly: GCF_964204655.1. Lineage (NCBI taxonomy): Eukaryota > Metazoa > Chordata > Amphibia > Caudata > Salamandridae > Triturus > Triturus cristatus. The sequence continues at coordinate 216,946,803 of NC_140590.1, forward strand.
AAAATTACTAAATAATGTTTTTCATTTTGCAGTATATATTCTGCTTTATAAGTTTTTAATATATTTTCTATCACATTTTATTTAGTTCAACATGTACATTGACAGCAGAACATGCTCACTATAAGCCTTCGTTCTCCCCATGACCCGAAACAGTACAATGATTAAAGGGACGTTTTCATATGGTGTTTTCCCCATATGTTACACCACTACCCCTTGCTGTTGTGTTTTTCTTTTTCCAAAAGTCAGAATTTCCTTGTCCAATGAAGGAGCTGAAGCCTCCTGCCTTTCCAAAGGAATCACCGTGTACTGGGCCCGGGTGGCCCGAATGTTATAATGTTTCTGTGGACAACCCCTCACATATCCGTCTAGGCGAACTAAAGCCCTCTCTTCTTGAGGGTAGACTTTGTTGTTCCAGGCCTTGACTATATCTCTATTGACCATGGCAAGATCAAAACACATCAGGACAATCTGATGCCTGTTGCTTCCAATGGCTGTGGTTACATGTTACTGAGCAAATTTGGGGTCTCTAGGTTTATCCCAGTACTTGTCCATGGCATGTGAGCACTCCTTTATAAAAAGGCAACTACCCCTCTCATGCCCATGATGTGTGAAGTAAGATCCCATCATTCGTATCACATCGCAGGCTTGTCAGGGATGATATCACCCCCATTTTCTATAGTCTTTCTCATGTGAAATAGACTGTATGGCGGTATTTTAGTTGGATTATTTTAAATTCTGAGGCTATTGCTGTTCCTTTGAGAGATGCAGATACCTCCCTTCAAATGTAGTCGATAAGCGGTCCCGAGTCTTTGTCTCACACCACCTTTAATGGGTTAAATTTGTCTTTGCATTTAATAACTAGGCTAAGGCAAATATGCAAGATATTGTGGTTGGTCCATTATCCAAGCAGGATTTTGGCTTTGAGAGGACTATTGTCTGGTAGCTCAGTCAGGGACTTTATGTGTGTGGTAAGTTCATGCCTGAGCTGAAGGTACCTAAATAATTGAGTCTTGTGATGTCATACGCTTCTTGGAGGTTGACAAAGGATTGGAGCATAATTCCATGATATCTCCCAGCACAAAGATGCCGATGATGTCCCACATGTTGAAGCTCTGTAAAGTGGTCACGTGGCTTAGTGAGGACATGTGCCACAGGGGTGTCACTTTGTTTAGGCATTGCAACCACCTCAATCCGTTGTGAGTATCCCAGCCAACGTGGAGTGCCAATCTAGTGGCCAGAGGGTGTTGGTCTGTTGAGGGGTTGCCGAAGAGTAAGCAAAAGAGAGGGATATTCCTCATCTCCCAATGTTTCGATGTGAGAGCTTGGACATCCTCAGCCCCAAACCACCATTTGTTGATGACCATTAGGTGGGACTCTCTGTAATAGGAGGTCATATCCTGGGTAGCCATGCTCCCATCATAGTGTGATTTGTAGCACTTGGAGAGGGCAATTCTCGGATCCTGGTGGATTCCCCGAAAGGCTTTCAGAAGTGCCTCTAATTTATTTACAACAGAGTGAGGAAGGGTGAAGGATAGCTCTATATAAGGTATGGCAGGCGCGGTAACACTACCATCTTATAGTTGGAGCAACTGCCCCAGACCTACAATGGGACCCTGGACCAAAGCTCTGTGTCACAGGATAGCAGGTCCAGCTGGGGTTGGATGTTCTTCTCTCATGCCCTCTGCTGAATGATCGGCAGGCAGACACCAAGGTATTTAAACTATCTGTCTAAATCTGCAGGCCCTTTTCCCACTCCAGCTCAGATGCAGGGCAGTTAACTGGGAATATCATGGATTTGACCTTATTTATGGTGAGCCCAGAGAAAGTGCCAAAATAATTTGAATATCTGGAGGATCCAAGGCACAGACTCCCGGGGCTTCACAGGGAAAATCAAGACATCAGCAGCATACACTGCCATCTAATTTGAAAAACAATGTGCCTGTAGTAACCACGGAGGCAGTGGTTAATGAATAAAGTCCTTTATTCATAAAGATAGAGGAACACATCCATAGAGCATCCTCCAGCTTCATAAACTGGCAGCATTCACAGAATCTCTCAGTGATGTCATTCTAATGACATCACTGAGTTCTACAGTAGAGAATGAATTCCCCACACATCTCCCCCCTTTATAAAGAATTTACAATAAAATGTCAAAAACTATACATGTTAAAATTCATAACAATAAAGAAACATTCACAAATCACAAGAAATACAAGAATATGATCATTCAAAAGAATTTGGAACATCAATTTTGCACAAGTTCCCCATGCTCCATATTTTTCCATCTTCAAGAGTTACCACTGAGTTCATTACTTTTACCACCCTTTGTGGTTTAAAAAATGTACTTTCTCCTTTTTTGCCAATACCATTCTTTTAGTTATCACCCAGTCACCAACTGCAATTTTAATATATTTCACTCCTTTTCTCTTGTTGTAATCATCCTTATTTCTTTCTTGAGACTCTCTAACTCTTTCTGCAATTCTTTCTCGATCTACCCAAACCTGATCTTTCTTTTGCAACCACACAGGAGATTCTTTGGTTGCCGGTTCTCTCCCCTTTAAAAGAATTTACGCCATTACCGTGGAAACGAGTTGAACTCCTTTAGTGAGGTAACTAATAAGAATATAAAAATGGAAAGTACAGACGAGTTAGAGAAACCTCATTGTGGGATTCTTTTTGGAAAAACTGAAGTTAAATTATTAGCAGATTCAGATAGCTTGTTTACGTTGATTTCCAAGGAAGTCTACTTAAGAGATTTAAAGAAAAGTTTAAGTGAATTGCAACATTTAGATATAAGTGCTGTGAGGTATAGTGGAAAAAGAATAAACATTATAGGAACGCAGTGGAAGGACATGTTTTTCAAAAGTAGCAGTGTTCATGGGATAGTATATATAACTGAAGATTGATCAAATCTTTTAGGATGGTGACATCAAAAAGATCTTAATATCATGCTTGACCCGAATGCTAAAGAACCAGTGATGATTGTAGAGTCTGCTCAAGAATGTAGTATACCTGTTTCAGATGATAATTCAGATTGGGGGAAAAATGTAATGTTGTCATTTCCCCGTGTCTTTACTGATGATTTAGGCATGCTCAAAAATGTTAGTCACCGGAATATTTTAAAGAAGAATGCTCGTTCGGTGGTGCATAAGGTTAGGTCCATACCTTTGCTAATGAGGGAACCCTTACAAAAGGAGCTCGACAGTGCCCATTGCAGTCCTTTGAGCAAATATTCCACCTTCAGCCATTGAATCCAAAGTATCAATTGAAATTGTGAATAGTACAGGTGACATGGGGTATCCCTACTGTGTCTCCTTGTATATCCGGAAAGTGTTGGATAAGGCACACCCGCCTGTACCACGACTGACAAGTTGATGTACAGCAGTTTCACGTTACCATTGAATATGGGGGTACATTTCAGTCTAGTTAGAATGCAGAGCAGGTTGTCTCATTGTACTGCATCAAAGGCATTTTGGAAGTAAGCAAGCAAAGATGTGTTTGCCCTGGGCTGGAACTTGAGCAGAACCATTGCATTGTGGACTGATGGATATTTTGAAGTGTGGTGGGCTGGGGAATGAAGCCTGATGTATTTAGGTCAACAAGAGAACAAACCACATGAAGCACATGGTTGGCCAATGCCTTGGCCTAGATCTTTACTTCAATATTTAAAATGGATATGGGGCACTATGATGAACAGTGTTCCAGTGGATATTACGGCTTTGGTATGACCACAATCTCTGCTAGCCATATGTCAGGGGCAGTATCCCTGGTTACAGGGCTGAGGTTAAGGACTTAGCAAACGTGTGCACAAGTGGGTTTGGTATGTTTTCAAAAATTCCATTGAAAACCCATTGAGGCTCTGAGTCTTCCCTGATTGGAGCTGAGCCAGGGGCTTTGCTAATTTCTCCCTTGTAATATCCACTTCAAGCACCATCTTATCCTGGGTTCAACCCCAGCAGCACCACTAGGATTTCTCCTACAAATTCTTTTAAGGTCATCTAGTTTGACTCTCACATGTCTGCATAAAATGCCTGGTAGTAGACAGTCAAGCAAATAGCATTGTATCAATTGCTGGATGCCCACTTGCCATCTGTACTTAAGACATATGCAATTAGGTTGTGGTGGGCGATGTTGGTGCATAGCCAGTGTAGTGTTTTACTCGTCTTGTCCATCTCACTGATAAATTCTGCTTTGTCTGGTGAACGAAGCCATCCTTGCCTCATTTAGGAGCATCTTCTGAACAATCCTTTGCATTTGTAGGTAGTCTCTTACAAGGGCCGATGAGAGAGATATGATGAACTCCCTCTCCAACCTCGAGATGCATGATTCGAGGTTAGACACTTCCTGTTGCTGCCTGTGCTTTCCACCTTTCCAACTGATAATGTCTCCTATCAGAATGGCTTAAAATGGCTCCTACAGTGCTACTAAGGAAGTCACTAAGCCTCTATTGATATCTAAGTACTGAGCTATGACTTTGGAGATGTAAAAACTAGATTCCGCATTTCGCAACCACCATGCATTAAGGTGCCAGCGTGATTTTATCCTCCAGGACCCAGCTGCATCTTGAGCTCCACTGAGAGTGGTCTGACAATCCTCTCACTAATATGCATGTCTCAAATATTCTATGTGTCTGAGAAGGTCATCCTTTTTGTCCTGATCACCCCCATTGTCTGCTTGATACTGGTGGTAACTGACTCTTACTGTGTCCTGGGTTCTGCTTTAATAGACCCAGGGCCACTGCTCTGACTATAAGGTATATGGTAAGTAGGTTTAAATTCAATTGGTACTGACAGCCTAGCTGTACATCTGTAGTGTATAATAGGGCATGTAGGTTTAGAGGCCCAGCAGACTTAATGTACGTAAGTGTGAATCCTGCTATCATTTTAAAGGTAGCACTGCTGTTCAGACTGTCTTTACATTACATTTATAAGCAAATTCAAATTTGGAATTAAAGGTACTTCTAAAGTCTTAAGCTGCCTTTTTAAAACAAAATACATCTCCTCTAGGAACCCCAGGCATATGGTACTTTGTAACTATAAGCAGGGACATTCTAAAAGATTTTTTACAAGCCCTGGTGGGAGGAAAAACTTCCAATTTTCTATTTTCCTCATTGTAGAAAAATAGCTCCATAGGTAAGATGGAAACATTTTATGTAAGTATTAATATTTTCAGGAGCAAGATGGAAATATCTTTCAAAGACTCAAAATGATAGTTATGATAAATCAAGCAACATGCCACTGTTAGATTTATAACTATTACAGAAAAGAAGCTATGGAACTTTCTTTTCTGTAAGCCAAAATCCAGCCTTCCAACTGCCCTCTACTAGGTGGCCAGCCTCTGCCAGGCTGAGCCAAGCTGTCTTAATTAGGTATGAAGTGGCCTTCTAAAGAGACAAAGGATTTCCTATGGGTGGAGAACTGCAGTTGCTGAAGCAAAAGACAGGTTGGGGGTGGAGTAGCCACACTGGTATTGACACTTTAGGACAGCACAGGGTCATTTCCACATCCTGCACACACAGCCACACAGGAGCCCCCTTAATTTAGTGAAGGGGCTGGAAGGGTAGTGTTAGAGAATCTTAGCCACACCAGTGCATTGGTTTAGCCAGATGTAAGCCTTCAAGAAAAGGTTTCTCCATTTTGGAAGAATAGTGCTTTCAGAGACAAGGATTTGCCACACATTAGAAGGAGTGGTCACATCCCAAGAGGACAGCACTCTTAAGGACTGCACATCCTGAAGACTTTCGAACTACAGCCCTAAAGGACTTTTGCCTTGCTTCAAAAGGATTGAGTAGGGTCTCCCTGAAAGCAACAGATACAATAGAGCTACAAGAGATCCCTGCAAGAAACTACAAGTACAAGAAGGACTACCCTGATAGAACCCTGACCTTCATTCCAAAGAACTGCACTCTGGATGGCTGCACCTGATGCACACTTGCAACTACAGCTCTAAGGACTTTGCCCTGCTTCAGAAAGTGGAAGGAGTGGACTCCCTGAAAGCAAGAGGTTAAAAGAGCTCCACCTACATAACCCCAACAAGAATTACCGATCTGGAGGGTGTCCAGTGAGGTTTAAGGATTTGGCCGGGTGCATTGTGGGAATTGTAGTCACAACATCCCAATGACCACCTCAGAAATACTAGACCCTTGCATAGGTGTTTTTGACACTTTGAACCCATAAAAGAACACTGCTGGAAGTAAGTGCAAAAGTGTTACATCATAATGGTGAGCATGATCTTTTTTTAACTCTTTGACCAGTATTTGCTTTTAAGCACTAGTTTTTCTATCAATCTTTAAAAATTCATATCTCTGGTTTCCTTTATTGGATGTTTGTTGTTTTGGTGTCTATTTGTTAATAAAATATAACTATGTTTATAAATAGGTGCAACATTTCTATGGTGTATTGTGTCTTTTTAATTTAATGTATTTTGTGTTTTTAGATGATTTATACACCTTCTCCATAAGTTAATCCTGCCTACTATCAGCCAGATAACAAGGTCTGAGCAAGGGAAAATTTACTGAAATCTTGAATGGGCCTTGTAGTGTGATGGTGGCCTTATTAGTAAGCTTGACATGAGGAAACAGTCTAGCTGAGAGAACACCCTGTGCGCCCTTGAGTAAAATGTGTAGCATCATTCCCTGTGGGTGAAAAGTCCTCCACTTTAGGGCCAAAACCCTCACGAAACCACCTAAGCCGCACTTTGTTATGTTATGTTAGAAAAACTTATATAGCGCACAGCTACCCGAAGGTGTCCCGGCGCTTGCTACAGTCCTCCTAAGGTTTGGCCAGGGGAAATTAAAACAACCATGTTTTGACCGCCTTCCTGAAAGCAAATAAATCAATGCAGTTTCTTAAGCCGACAGGAAGTTTATTCCAGGCCTTGGCTGCCCCAACGGAAAAGCTTCTGCCTCCCCATCTAACTCTCTTAGAGGTGGGCACTACAGTAAGTTTAGCTCCTGATGAGCGTAGAGATCTTCCGGGCACATACCATTGAAATTGTCGCTTCAGATAAAATGGGCCTGTATCGTGTAGAGCTCGAAAAACCAAACAAAGTGATTTAAAAAGTATTCGCTTTTTTACTGGCAGCCAGTGAAGTTTTTTTATTGAACTCGAGATGGAAGCAAATTTCGGAGTTCCCGTAAGCAGCCTGGCAGCTGTATTCTGGAGCATCTGAAGTTTTTGTAAGCTGCCCTCATGAATACTTAAGTAAAGGCTATCACAATAGTCAAGTCTTGACATAATCTAGGCCGAGACCACTGTACGCTTCTAGTCAGCCGGCAGAAGGGGCAGAATTTTCCTCATGGTCCTGAGGGTGTAAGAGGTAGCAGAGAGCATTTACTTGATCACGCATGTCCAGGTGTTCATCCAGCACTACCCCCAGGTTCTTAACTTTCCTGGAGGGTACTGGAAGAGTCCCCATGGCCTCAGGCCACCAACCAGGGGTCCAGAGATTAACATTGTTCCCAAACCGAATCACCTCTGTTTTGCCAGCATTCAATTTTAGACAGTTATGCAACATCCAGTCTCCCACTGCCCCCATACAGTCGTGAAGCCTCTCACCCGTTGCCTCCTCCTGACCTGGTTGCAAGGAGATGACAATTTGAATGTCATTGGCGTATGATGATAAACCAAAGCCGAAGGATTCAATCAAGGGGGCCAAGGAGGAGACGTATACATTAAAAAGCATAGGGCTCAGGGAAAGACCCCTGAGGCACCCCACAAGGAAGGGAGAAAGGTTTGGAAGGGCACAAGCTCTATTACCCTTGGAGGAACTGTCAAGATTCAGGTTTGCCACCCCATATAGGACCCCCCTTAAATCCAGGGTCCAGTTGAAATTGGGCAGCTAGCATTTGCAACGTGTGAAGGAAGTTGACATTGAGGAGCAGGGGGCATCCACACAGAGGATTATTAGGGGTCTGCCCATGGAGGAGGCCAGAAATTACCACCTCTAGTCATGCTACACCTTGGCCACCTTCAATAGTATACATTGGTGTATCAACACCAACCCCCCCATAACCCCTGCATAAAGCCTGCATGGAACACTTGTCAAGTGACTTTTTCATTCTCTTCATTAACACACAAAAGATGCGCTAAGAAAAATACTCTTTAACTAAAAAGCATGTTTATTTCTACAGGTACACCCTGTTGTTCAACACATCTAAATTATATACACGGAGTATGACTAAAACTGCATGAATACATGTTGCAGACAACAAAAATAAAATGAACATTTCTACCATGTTTAAAATGTCATATAAGAACCTAACACCCTCAAATCTACTTCTGTGCTCTACTCTATGAGTTCAAGGAGTATAATATCTTGCATCTAGATTTTCATCTATAGAATGAGTGCACTACATACAGGTTTACAGCAAAGCATTGTAATTATCAGGAGTCAAGGAGTCCATGTTCCTTGTGAAAGGCAAACATGTGCTGCATCAGGTTCAGCTTCTCCCAGACTCGGGCTGGGTATCAACTTCAGTAGTAAGGCTATACAGCAGCATCTCTGGCAGGCAGGATATTCTCTGACAGAATCTTGTTTGCAATTATCTTGAGCGAACGACCTCTCCTGACAAGTTCTCAAGCGACAATCCTTTTATACTATATTTTTATCTAAGATGGAATTTCCCAAATCATCTTAGTAATGTGTGATATAACCAGTAAACATCAATATGCTAGTCTAAGATGCATTCTTTAAATAAAATAAAGTAATAATACTGTTTTTGCTATTGTTCTTGTTTGACCTTGAAATTGATATACCAAGACTGAGGTTGCATCAGGTGCCTTGTTGATGTCTATATGTAAATGACTGGACACTTTACAATTCTTGGAAAGGTAAGCACAGATGACATCCGCATAAAAAGGCAGACATGTTGATGATTCTGCAAAAATACAGAAAGCGGAGTCTGTTTAAAATAGAGTTGGCCTTTTAACTTCATGCTATTTGGTAGCCAATCTGGGCTAAGAATCGACACCCGTTGCCCATTAAATGTGTCTCCTGCAGGAGGAAGATATTGGACCTGCATTGATTGGTGGCCCATAGGATTGTAATCAATTTCATTAGGCCTAGGATTTCCTCTGATTACCTTAGGGTTAGGATTTCTAATCCTCTTTCTTTGTTGCCTCAGATTTCTAAAGGTAGCCTCTCTATCCCACACACTTTGGCTGCCATTTTAAAAATGCATAAAGCTTCCAAAATGCAAGCTATTTTCCCAGCTCTGAAGATCTATCGGGCCATTAATCAAGCAGCTGCACTTTATGGAGTTGAGCAATGAGGAAATACAATTCTCAACATCTTAAAATCTAAGGAGTTTAAGTTCCTCAACTCACTGCTTCAGCTGCCTCAGTCTGCTCGCACCTTACCTATTATTTTGGACACTGCCCCTAAAGGGATAGAGTTTCTTGCTGCTTTATGACCTCTTCTTTATTAGATCAGAATGTAGTAAAATCCTGAGTTGGACCTGATAGAAGGGATCTGCTAGAAATCAAATGTTTAAACTCAGGCAATAAGATCAAGTGGCTTTTCCACCACAAGCAATGTTTTTTTAAAATGTAGGCTTGCAGTCCCTGTATACCTTCCCCAGGTTAATTCCTTCCAACTCTAAGGCTATTCAAAACAAAACCTGCTGGGATTTTTAGTGACACAGTGGCACCAATCATCACATGTGGGGTCCTTTTCGCTTCAACTTTTGACCTTTAAACCTGTCCCTAAATTCAAGTCTTATCTTAAAAGGCTACCCCTCCCTTGGCAAAAAGTCTATTCCCCACATTTCGCTTTGTCATTCTTTCTTAAGGTGTTTCACCGGTAAATGGTCTTATGCCCCTTCATTAATGACCGAATATTGATTGTACTAGTACAAACATAAGGACATTAACCACTTTCAGGCTTTTTGTCCACTTTTCTCGCCCCCTAGGTATAAATGGACTCACCCTCTTTGCCTCAACTGGGGCATCAACCGATTTTTGGTGGCTATTTTTAACTAACCTCTCAAGGGAGAGGAGTTAGCCTAAGGGCTAGGGCGGAGGACCTCGGATCTGGGGAACAGGGTTCGAGTCTCGGCAATGACGCTGAACATCCTGTGATTCTGGGCAAATCACTCAATCTCCCCGTGCCTAACAAAAACAAGCATTTGCAATGCAATAGGTCTCGCATTTACGTGAGTTTGAGCTATTGACATTGCAAATGACAATGCCTTTTATTTTTGTTTCCGTTTAAAAAAAATAAAAATAAAAGGCATTGTTATTTACAATGCCAATAACTTAAACTCAGGTAAATGCGAGACCTATTGCATTGCAAATGCTTGTTTGATGGGGAACCACTAAAGAAGGGAACGTGTTACAAGCTGCAAAAATGTCAACAGTGTCTAACCCACATGAGTCTTTCTTCAGTGAGGACAGGATTGTGTTGGGACAGATGGACACTCTTGAGTCAGTATTTTTATTCAAGAAAGTGTAGCTGGTCCTACACGTTCCTAAACTCACCCTCATTTGAAGGGATGGCATCTTCCTTTGACTCATTTTCAGCTGCCAAAAAAAACCTGAAGCCCCTTCCATTTTCATTGCCATCGATTGTATTGAAAAGCTTGCCTGGTCCTCCACAAAACCGTTCCTCTCCATTTATTTCCATAGGTTCCCCCCATAATAATAATTCAATCGCACCCTCCTTGGAGAGTCAGATGTTTGAGACGTGTGGCTACCTCATGAACCTTGCCATGGGGCCACTTGCCTGACTTAAGATGCTTTATTTGTTCCTTTTGTTTTTTAGTGCGCATGCAGCGGAGTTGACACCATCCAGTTTAGCAGCGGCATACTTCACTTGTATGGGGTGGACATATAACCAGGAGAACAGAGGCGTCATGAGGCGCCTTGTGACCTCCGTGTTTATGAGAACGCGCCGGGTGCGAGGGTTTTCGTTTTGAAGTATTTAAGAAGCCGTTGCTAGAGGCGAATGTACGTTCGTTCATCAGCTGTGTGTTTTGAAAAACATTAGACCCGTGTGACTCGTGTCTTTTTCTGACTGTTTGAACCTGCATATGATTAATAATCTCTGAATGAACGAACGCCCAGAAAGCTTTTTCCTTCTTTGTCGAACTGGGCCTCCTAGGTGGTCATAGATTTTGAATTGTTTTGCTAGGTGGTTATAATTGTGATTGTACGTGTATAGCGCTTCATACTCCTTGCGGGTCTCCGAAGCACATCATCGGACAAGTGGCAGGCTACACTGTGGGGTGTACTTAGTTGAAATTGTATTGGTATTTGTTTCAAGATCTATGCGGGAAGCGTTTTGGCGTGAGAGAAGCGCACTTTTCATTGGTCTCTTGCTTAGGAGTTAAACTGCAGGTGCCAGATGGATTTTTTTGGCGGGGAGGGCTTGAATGCTGAACCATTAAGGACGGACTATTTATTCAATACATTTGTGTGTAGTTATTTGTCGATTTCGTTCAAAACTAACATGTCACCAAAGGCTTGTTTGGATCGCTAGACTTTAATGGGTCGGGGCTTGAGCGCCAACCCAAAGCCCAAACCTAAAAGCTTGTTTTAGAGTTTGGCGGACCGAACAAACGTGACGGATAGCCCACCCGCCTTGGGTGGGAAACCCCTTGCTAAACTCTAAATAAGGCCCTAGGAGACAGACCTCTTTCAGTGCTCTGCGTGTGTGATGTGTGCTGAGCTCTGAGGCAAGATTGCGGGGCCGATCCTGCCTATGAATCCCTCTGATCGCTGCTTGCACAGTCATTTTGTGGGTACAAATAAGAGCACTGTCATAGAAAACATTTGTGTTTAATGTGGATGCTTCAGCAGCAGTATTGAGGTCCCCTGATGCAAATCCGTGTTTGTTTGTGGACGGCTCAGTAGCTGGTCATTATGCCTCTTCCATGAAGTATTCTCTTCTACTGCGTTTAAACGCCATATTGTTTTCAGGCTCAGCGTGTTACCATCTGGCATGTGCAAGTGATTACTTAATCCGATGAATCAGCTCTGTGTTGTTATTTTCCGTTGATTTTACACATTTCCCCACCTCCGCCTGTCTTATTCTAGAGATGTTTGTTTTTACTCTCTGGAAACGCAGAACACCCCTACCGCGGGAAGGCCGGCTCTGGCGACTTTTCATGCTGCATTTGCTTCCACAAGTGAATGTAGCATGCGGCGTGACTGGGTGAAATATTGCTGAGCAGATGGCTGAAGGTTACGGTCTCATTCGCCCTTGGCTCAGCTCTGCGCTGTGACCCAGATCGGCAGCGACTGTAATTGATTTCTTAAGCTAAAGGCTGCAAATATAGCTGTGGCATTAGACTCTTCCGAACGCCCTTACTTCATTTGTGCAGTTGAGCCGAAAAAGAAACCAGTTGCAACTCTAACAAGCTTTGGCAACGCGGCCGCGCCGCGAAAGTGAAAGTGATCGAGATTACGATCGCTGCTACGAAGGAAAGACACATGGCGCTGCGCGCGTGCACGTTCACGTGCACTGAAGCTTTAGGCCACGGCAGCACTTTGAAAAGCCTGTATACAAAATGTCTCGGCCAGATCAGCGCAAGCGCTGGATCAGACGAGACCTAATGAATGAGTCCTCGTGTAACGTAACTGATGCAATTTAAAGCGCTCTGATACCTGATACCGGGTCAAGTTCGTGCTATATAAAAAAAGGGCCACAGTATTTACCATCAGTAGATACTTACTCGCAGGCTGGCCTATATTTCTTGATTCCTTTCTTCTGATGCTTAAAATCCTTGCTAAATTACCAAAACTTGAAAGACCTCTTTTTCATCTGAACTCACAACAATCTTTATTTCGGTCAAATAGACCTTGAAAGTGCCAACATAGACATACATAGAATATTACAATTTACATATTCCCAGTTCATTAGATGCTTCAAAACAGCTGCTCATTAGAACAAAAACACAATTTTCATATGGATTAAAATAAATAAATAGGGAACTATATCCATTTAAAATCATTTGGCTAAAAGGATAAAACGTAATAAAATAATGAATTATTGGATCTCTAGACTTCCACTATTGTAAGTAAATGCTTTGTGTATTTAGGGCAGTCCAAACTGGTGTTCAACGAGCAGGGTTAAAAGATTGCCATGAAACACTTTGTTGAGGTAGATATCATCAGTCATAACGTCCTTGTATACCTTTCCAACACACCTTTAAAATGCCAACGTGCATAAGCAAAGTTGAATACTAGTTACATATAAGACAGTAAATCAATGTGCCCCAGGCCTTCAGCTTTTTTTTATTTTTATTTTTTATATTGATGCATTGTGAGCTTTAAAACTATACAAGTTGCTGATCGCGGACATGGTAAGGGAAACGCAATAGGACTAGTTGACAAAATACATGGTTTCAATTGTGCCTGCCTTCTAATTCCCCACATATGACTTAAAAACGTAGCTGTCGCACAAACAGAGATCTTGCATCAGTTTTTAATATGCAGGGGGACCTCACTGTTGTCCCTAGTGCACAGTTGTTTGATTATGGGAACAAGCCACCTCCTCCTAGGGACTGAATATGCTGGGCAGCCAAAAAAGGCATAGCCTATTCTCTAGGGGCAGAACAGTAGGGACAGCCCCAACTGGCAGTGGCATTACCTGACCAAGAACTTGTGAATGTGCTCAGAGGAATTGTACCATGTCGAAATTGGATATAAAGCTTTCTATCAGCAGGGACCTGTATCAAGTCAAGGAAACTCTCCAGCAATTGCTGTTTAAAATCTGTGACTTTCCCTGTTAGTAATCCTAGGTTGCTGTTCCTAATCTCATTTCCAAATGTCCAATCCCAATACATGGATTTTATGTGTCTTTTTGTGGGGAGGTCTTGGGGATAATTGCAGCATCCTATTAATCCAATATTTTTTAATAAAGTGTTTAGATTCCTTATCCACCCTGTGTATCTAAACTACATACTTCCTCCCAAGCCAAGGCATATGGGTGCAGATCTGGGATTGTAAGGAATCTCAGCCAGAACAAAAGAGGTCGTAATTTGGCCAGGTCCTTTATTGATCTGACACCCATATCAAATTTGAGAGGAAGTAATGGTGTGCTTGATAAAAGTGAGACTTGAAGTTGGTGGTAATTTGCGATTTCTTTGAAAAATGCACTTGTGTGCATTTTTCAAAGTGCCATGTGGTGCACATACATGCCCTTAGGACATGTATGTGCATCACATGTGCACACATACATATTTCAGGGGTGCAACAGGATGTCCTTTTGGCACCCTTGCAACCTTGAAATTGCATTCTCAATTTGCGATTCTCTAATTGGTAATCACAAATTGAGAATTTCTTCCCAGTCATTCCTATGGGCTAGGAGGCCCATAGGGATGAATGGGAATGTATTCCTTATTTGCGAATTTCAATTTGCGATTCGCAAATAAGGAATATGTAGGATTCGCAAAAGTTTTTGCAAATCCTACATACATTGCATTTTGCGATTCTCTGATTGCGATTCTCTAAAAATCACAATTTGAGAATTGCAAAACTCTTTTTTCATACATATGCCCCTGAATTCCTCAAGTAGCTGTTTTCAATTGCGGATAGATCATCCATATTATCAAACCCCCAAAACTATGCACCATACTGAGCACTGCTTACTGCCTTGTTCTTGTAAATATCTACTGCTGGAGTGACCAGTTTAGTGTAGGATCCAGAGTGTTCCTTTCTCAGGGCTCCTACTATCTGTCTAAACCTAAAGTTGGTTGTGATCATGTGGGACTTCCAGGACATTCCCTCAGCCAACTTCACACCCAGGTATTCAAAGCCACATACCTGTTTCAATCTAATGTTATCTAAAGTAAAACAGCCTCTAAACGATTTATGTGGATTAAGCATCATTAGTTTTGTCTTACTAGTATTTAATTATAGTCCCCTCTCATCACAGAATGCTTTAAATTGGTTTAGTAGGGATTGCAGCCCAATGGGAGTTTTGGAGACAAGGAGCGTATCATCCACAAAGAGGAGGGTAGTGATCTTCATGTTCCCCAAGGAGGGAGCATCAGCTGGTATTCTGGCTAAAATGTCCACAACCTTATTGATGTATAGTGAAAACAGTGTGGGGGTTTGCAAGCAACCCTGTCAGGCCCCCTATTTACAGTAATATGGTCAGACACTTGGCCCTGATTAACCCAATGCACCCAGGCATAGTTGTCTTCATGAAGACGAAAAACCAATGGCAGGATCTCCTGGGGCATCCCCATAAATCTCAGTACCTCCCAGAGTTTTCCACGTGGCACAAAGTCAAATGCTGACTTTAAATCTACGAAGGCGACATATAGGCTCCCTCTTCCTAAAACCACGACTTTCCAATAGAGGAGAATGAATCCAAAAACCTAGTCAATTGTCCCAGTCTTTTGTTGAAAGCCTGCCTGTAGTGGTGATAGTATATTTTCGTCAGTCATCCAATCCTGGAATCTAGCTAAGAGGGTACGGCTGAACACCTTCTGGATGCAATCTATTAGGCTAATAGGCCTATAGTTACCTGGTTTGCTGCGATCCCCTTTTTTAAAAACTGGTATAACCTCAGCTCCCTCCCATGACTCTGGGATTTGTGCTCCCCCTGCTATGGCATTAAAAAGTAACAGCATATAGTTTGACCAATTATTTTTATCATATTTAAACAAATCACCGGATATTCGGTCTGGTCCTGAGGCTTTTGCAGCTACAATAGATTTGATTGAGGTTTCTATTTCCTCCTTAGTGAAGTTAATCCTCACTGGGTTTGGTGATAAATCTAAAGAAGACATCCCTTTGGAACGGATTGTAATAGCATAGTAAAGGGCTCAAAAATGCTCCTGCCAGTCCAAAGATTTTATATTGTTTGCGGGTTGGCTTCCCAAATCACCCTTTCCCACCAGAAACCAAATCTTCCCATAATCTTTCATTGAACATGCCTCCTTGATTTGTTTCCACTTAGCCTCATCCCAGTTCCGCTTGGCCTTCTTGATGGCTAATTTATAAGACCTCCGTAAGTCGCGTACCAGAGGTAAGTTTCTATGTTTGATGGCTCTAACTAATTGATGCTTTAGCGATCTGGAAACCATGGAATCAAATAACCAAGAAGGATAAAGTCAAAAAAATCCCTAACAGCAAAGGTGCTGGGGTAGCCAACTACCAGGCCAAAATCAGAGGGACCCTGAGAAAAACAAATATAGGCAGGGACTCTGGGGAATACAAATAAACAAGATTCCACCCTCAAGAACAAGGGATGTAGATGTCACCTGCCGTCTAGTAAAGAGGAGCGTAGCCACGTCTCCAATTGATAACAACCACAAATTTAGGAAATGATCAGGGGAGAATACAATACATAACAAAGTACAGAAATATAATACAAAAACAGTATTTATTTCATAATGTAATACATAAATAATATTAATTTAAAAAAAATATATATATCAAAGCAAGTCAAGAAACACACAGAAGCATAAATACATTAAATATGCATAGACAATAGAAAGGATGTATGTCGTTACAACGCACACTTTTACAACGCATGCACTTACAACGCATTTTTTACAACGCAAAATCCATTACAACGCATTCCATTACAACGCATGACACTACAACACATTTTTAAAAACTACCTTTACAACGCATTCCATTACAACGCATACTACCTTTACAACGCATACCATTACAACGCACAATATTAAATTGCATTTAAGGTAAGTATTAGATAGTATAGGGGTAAAAATTACTCCAGGGGGTGCAACAGTAGGGTAAGTGTTGGATAGTATAGGGGTAAAAATTACTATTCTAACTCCAGGGGGTGCAACAGTAGGGTAAGTGTTGGATAGTATAGGGGTAAAAATTACTATTCTAACTCCAGGGGGTGCAACAGTAGGGTAAGTGTTGGATAGTATAGGGGTAAAAATTACTATTCTAACTCCAGGGGGTGCAACAGTAGGGTAAGTGTTGGATAGTATAGGGGTAAAAATTACTATTCTAACTCCAGGGGGTGCAACAGTAGGGTAAGTGTTGGATAGTATAGGGGTAAAAATTACTATTCTAACTCCAGGGGGTGCAACAGTAGAGAAAGTGTTGGATAGTATAGGGGTAAAAATTACTATTCTAACTCCAGGGGGTGCAACAGAAGGGTAAGTGTTGGATAGTATAGGGATAAAAATTACTATTCTAACTCCAGGGGGTGCAACAGTAGGGTAAGTGTTGGATAGTATAGGGGTAAAAATTACTATTCTAACTCCAGGGGGTGCAACAGTAGGGTAAGTGTTGGATAGTGTAGTGTAATATTATGCGTTGTAAAGGTAGTATGCGTTGTAATGGAATGCGTTGTAAAGGTAGTTTTTAAAAATGCGTTGTAGTGTCATGCGTTGTAATGTCGTGTGTTGTAATGGATTTTGCGTTGTAAAAAATGCGTTGTAAGTGTAGTGCGTTGTAAAAGTTGCGTTGTAAAGGTTGTTCCCCCAATAGAAAGGGTAAAAAATTTGACCAAAGTTCATCGAATGGTTGAGAAATAAAGAATCATATCCCCACAAAAAGAGCTCTATGCAATAAAATACACGAATACAGACACATATATCTCCATCAAACTTACCATTCAAACACTCCACATTCACACTTCCATCAATTGAAACAATTCATATAAACAGCAAACCATATGTATAAAAGGTAGACGGCAGACCAGAATTTGTATATTGGGCTATAATACAAGTAGCAGGTATTCACAATGGTATATCAATCAATCAAAGCATTTATATAGCGCACTACTCACCCGGAGGGTCTCAAGGCGCTGGGGAGGGGGGTCCGCTACTGCTCGAACAGCCAGGTCTTGAGCTGTCTTCCTGAAAGCGAGGTGGTCTTGGGTCAGGCGGAGGTTGGTCGGGAGGGAGTTCCAAGTCTTGGCGGCCAGGTAGGAGAAAGAACTTCCTCCTGTTCTGGCTCTTCGGATGCGGGGGACGGCGGTGAGGGCGTGGCTGGTCGATCGGAGCTGGCGGGTGGGAGTGTAGAAGTTGAGGCGGCTGTTGAGGTATCTTGGGCCATGGTTGTGTAGGGCTTTGTGAGCGTGGGTGAGGAGACGGAAGGTGATTCTCTTGTTGACCGGGAGCCAGTGCAGGTCTCGCAGGTGTCCGGAGATGTGGCTGTGTCGGGGGATGTCGAGGATGAGTCTTACTGAGGCGTTCTGGATCCGCTGGAGTCTCTTCTGGAGCTTGGCGGTGGTTCCGGCGTAGAGGGTGTTGCCGTAGTCCAGTCGGCTGGTGACGAGGGCCTGGGTGACCGTCTTCCTGGTCTCGGTCGGGATCCACCGGAAGATCTTACGTAGCATGCACAGGATACTGAAGCAAGACGAGGAGACGGCGTTGACTTGTTTGGTCATGGAGAGGGAGGAGTCCAGGATGAAGCCCAGGTTGCGCGCGTGGTCTGTCGGTTTGGGTGCGCTGCCCAGGGCGGGGGGCCACCAGGAGTCATCCCAGGCGGAGGGTGAGGAGCCCAGGATGAGAACTTCCGTCTTGTCTGAGTTCAGTTTCAGGCGGCTGGTCGTCATCCACTCGGCTACGTCTGTCATCCCTTCGTGTAGGTTGGCTCTGGCGGTGGCGGGGTCGTTGGTGAGGGAGAGGACCAGCTGAGTGTCGTCGGCGTAGGAGATGATGTTGAGGTTGTGTTGGCGTGCGATGGCCGCAAGGGGGCTCATGTAGACATTGAAGAGGGTGAGCGAGGAGCCCTGAGGGACGCCGCAGATGACTTCGGTGGCTTCTGATCGGAACGGGGGTAGGCAGACTCTCTGTGTTCTTCCGGCGAGGAAGGAGATGATCCACTCCAGTGCCTTCTCCTGGATTCCGACGTTGCTGAGGCGCTTCACTAGGGTGCGGTGGCAGACAGTGTCGAATGCCGCAGAGAGGTCCAGGAGGATGAGGGACGCTGTTTCTCCGTTGTCGAGCAGGGCTCGGATGTCATCGGTGGCTGCGATCAGGGCGGTCTCGGTGCTGTGGTTGGGCCGGAAGCCAGACTGCGAGAGGTCGAGGGATCCGTTCGTCTCGAGGAAGGCAGCCAGCTGCTTGTTGACGGTCTTCACGATGACTTTGGCCGGAAACGGGAGGAGCGAGATGGGGCGGTAGTTTTTGAGTTCGGTGGGGTCCGCTGATGGTTTCTTCAGTAGAGCGCTGAGTTCGGCGTGCTTCCAGCTCTCAGGGAAGGTTGCGGTGTCAAAGGAGGTGTTGATGATGTCCCGCAGGTGGGGTGCGATGACAGCGTCGGCCTTGTTGAAGACGTGGTGAGGGCAGGGGTCGGTTGGAGATCCGGAGTCGATGGTGTTCATCGTGCGGATGGTGTCTTCGGTGCTGATCGGGGTCCAGGCGCGGAGTGTGGTGGTGGGGGGCGTAGATGCAGTCGTGGGGAGCATTGGTTGTGTGCTGAAGCTGTTGTAAATGTCAGCGATCTTGTTGTGGAAGTAGGAGGCGAGGGATTTGCAGAGGTCTTGAGATGGGGTGATGTCGTTGTTTCCGGCGTTGGGGTTGGAGAGCTCTTTGACGATGTTGAAGAGTTCCTTGCTGTTGTGTGCGTTGTTGTCCAGTCGTTCCTTGAATGCAGTTTTCTTGGTGGCGTGGATCAGTTGGTGGTGTTTTCGGGTGGCGAGCTTGAGGGTGGTCATGTTGTCTGGTGTTGGGTCTCTGCGCCAGGCTCTCTCGAGGGCTCGGCAGTTCTTCTTGGAGCTCTTGAGTTCGTCGGTGAACCAAGGTGCTTTCTTAATGCCGGGTCTGCTAGGCGGGGTCCTCAGTGGGGCGAGGTCGTCTGCGCAGCTGCTGATCCATTTCGTGAGGTTGTTGGCGGCTTGGCTGGGGTCCGCAGAGCTGGTGGGCGGGTGCTGGCTCAGGGATGCGGCGAGCTGGTCGGCTGTGATCTTGTTCCAGCTTCTGCGTGCGACTTGTTGCTGGTGGTGGTGGACCGTTGTTCTTCTGAAGCTGAAGTGGATGCAGCTGTGGTCCGTCCAGTGGAGTCCGGTGGCGTGGCTGAAGACGATGTCCTTGCTGGATGAGAAGACGAGGTCGAGTGTGTGTCTGGCGTAGTGGGTGGGGGTGATTACCAGCTGCTTGAGACCGAGGTTGGTGAGGTTGTCCAGCAGGGTGGTGGTGTTGCGGTTGTTGTTGTTCTCCAGGTGGAAGTTGAGGTCCCCGAGGAGGATGTAGTCGGCGGAGGGGAGGGTGTGCGGGCTGATGAAGTCGGCGATGTCTTCGCTGAATTGTGTGCATGGTCCCGGGGGTCTGTAGATGAGGGTGCCTCTGAGGGTGGTCTTGGGGTTGGTGTGGATCTGGAAGTGCAGGTGTTCGGCAGTGGTCAGGGTGTCGTCGGTGTTGGTCGTGATGCGGATGGTGTTCCTGTGGATGATGGCGATGCCTCCTCCTGTCTGGTTGCCGTAGGCCTCCGGGTGATCTTGTATCCGTCCGGGATGGCGATGGCGATGTCGGGTGCTGAGGAGGCATTCATCCAGGTTTCCGTGAGGAAGGCGACGTCTGGAGACGTGGTGTCGAGCAGGTTCCAGAGTTCCACGGCGTGTCTGTGGACGGAGCGGGTGTTGAGCAGGATGCACTTCAGGTGGTTGCTGCTGGTGCTCGGCGTGGCGGGTGCAGTGCGGGTCCGGATGCAGGTGAACTTGCAGGAGTGGCAGCTGAAGGGTCCGTGGGTTCGTCTCGGGGTGGCTCGGTAGCATCCCGGGATCCGGCCGGGGTTGAGTGCGTTGAGTTCGGTGGTGTTATAGGTCCGGCGGGGGGGTTGGTGTCTGCGGGGGCCAGGGGTTCTGGCGCTGGGCACCGGCCAGGCGCGGACGGGCGCAGACGGGCTTGCCTTTGGCGCGCTTAGGGCGCGCACGCTGCGCGTCAACGCTGTACGTTTGCCCCTCTGCCATATGAGGAGAGTGGGGGGGGGCGGAGTGAGGGAGGAGCAGCTGGGAGGCGGGAGCGTGGCGGCGAATGGGAAGGGTCCCAGGTGGACGGGGGCGGGGCCGCAGGGGAGCAGCGGCGGGGAGCGGGGAGGTGGCGGGAAACGCGGCGGGGGCACAGCAAGAGGGAAACAGCGAACAACAAATAAACAGAGGACAATGGCTGGGCACAGTAAGGGTAAAAAGGGAACAAACTAAATATAACAGGAGACAGTGGCTGGGCACGATACGGGCAACGGAGGATAAAACAACAGTCAGCGGGGAAACAAACTGGAAATCACAGGAGACAGTGGCTGGTCACGATGCGGGCAACAAGGGAGAAAACAACAGTCAGCAGGTGAAGAGCAGCGCTGCGCTACGGAGGCGGATACCACACCAGTGGTCAGGAGCACAGCTGCGGGCAGCGGTGGGATCGGGGCAGCCTGGGCTCACTCACGGGGAGTGTGCGCGGTGCGTGGTGTGACCGGCCCAGAGGGTCAGAGGTATATAGTCCACTAGGTACTGTCTTGCTAGGTGCCGACGCACGTTTCGGTACTAGGCTAACAAGTAGCCATCACCTTGCTCAGGGCACTAAAATGTTTGAAGAGAGCACTGAAGTGGGGAGGATCAAAAAGAAAAAGAAGATCCAACAGGTGTATACTGTGAATAACTTGGATCCGCAGTCTATATACTTCAAAAAAGCGACAGCTTCAAATACTCTATAAAACAAAAAATTACACAATTATAGGCATTCCCCCCTGAGATCAAATGATATCATTAAAAAGAACCACGGTTTCCACATAACCTCTACCTTGAGAAAGTTTTCATCGTGCACAAAAAAAGGGAAACACCCGTGTTAATAACCACTGAAAGTGTAAGAAAATCCAAGAAACAGGAGACAAAGAAGTGTGCCCTATAGAAAATATATAAGGAACCAGTAAAGCCCCCAAGAAAAACCAAGATAACAAAAAAGAATTATTTCTGTTAAGATTAGAGCCAAAGCTATAGAGTATAGAGTAGACAAAGGTCTCCAAAAGTAGCCAGACAGATATACATAAGATGTTCACAGAAAAAGTATAAAAAACAGATAAAGAAAAGGAGCAAAGTACAGGAACAGAATATACTAACTCACTAAGCTTCAAATGAATAAGGGCTCAGTCAACGCTTTTAATCCAAGAAATTGAGTTTTATACTAGACAACCGATGATGGAAAGGATGAGGCCTACTCAGAATAATAGAGGTCCCACAGCACAAACAATTCTATACAAAGACAAAAAAGATAAGAAACAATAATCAAAAGGTATACACTAAATGGTATGCAGCATGTATATCATCCATTGAGACATTCAGCCAAATACGGCTGTAATTTTACCTTAAGTACAAAATCACTCCGACATACTCAAGGATCCAGAAATACAAGGTTGAAATCAGAATAACCTGGTCGAATAATATTAGTCTTGATCACCAAACGACAGTGAACGAATCTGTAAAAAGATATATAAAAAATAGAATGGCGCCTCAAAAGAAACACAGTTCAAAAACAATAGTCCAGTGGACACATATATTACACAATATAGTGGATATCAGTTAATCTTAGATAGCCAACTAAAATTCACAAAAACGCAAAAAAAGGAGAGTATATTGAAAAAAGCAAACAACCGGAGCCCACTAACATTAGTGGTTCCCTTTTAAACTCTAAATTGCAAATCCTCGAGAGCAAGATAGAAAAGAGTACAACCAAAGATTACGGCTCTTACCTGGCTAGCACGGAATCATGCTGCCAAATCTATATGAGGGGGACATCAACCGAGAAGCGAATGCTCGGCGAGTCCCGAGAAGGGGGAAGAATGCCAGGTTCTTTCTTCGGAATGGCAGCCAAAGTCAAGCGTCCCGATATTTCAAAAAAAGAAAACGACGTCCGTCCAGGAAACAAGTCAAGGCAGAAAGAGATAAATTCACGCCCTCCCTCAGGAATTTATTAGTTGAACCACACATCATAATGGACGGTACACAGTGACAGCCTACGTGTGCGCTAGAGATAAACATAGGACTGTAACGGCAAACAGGTCAGTCCGCGCTGAAGGAGACCAAGGAAATATCGGACGCCATGTTAGGGGAAATAACAAAACACGAAAGAAGCATCATAAAGTAAGAAACAATTATATAATCACAAGAAGGCAGGACAAAAAAATCGCCCAACATGAATATAATTCGCAAAAGAGGGGGAGGGAGGGACGAAGGGGGGGAAACGAGAAAGACAATATAATCTCAGTGCTGTATAAGAACAAAAAAATCAGATTCTAATAGCTTGTTACCATGGTGTATGTTCATTAAGTCCTTGCCTTTCAGAATCAAGACAAAAAATTAAAAAAAACTCCCTGGTCTTACGAGTTTTGCTATTATCCCGACCTTTGATAGATGCAATCTTCTCTAAGACTGTCCATTTCAGATCAAACTCCTTATGTCCCATTTGTTGCCAATGATGGACCAATGGGGCCGATGTTCTCAAGGTCCTATTATTGGATTTGTGCTCACCAATCCGAGTTTTAATCTCTCGGCCAGTTTCGCCGACATGGGGGAGATTGCATGGACACATTATGCAGTATACCAAATTCGTGGTACTGCAGTTGGTCATTGAATTTAATGTAATGTGCTTGTTCCTAATGTCAATATGATCAGCGACAATAGCGTTGTCACACGCCTGGCAATTGCCACATCTGTGGTTGCCTTTATTGGGAGAATCTCCTGAAACTGACTTTTGTAAAAATTGTTCAGAAGTATTAGGTTTTGCCTTTACTAGAAAATTTCGGAGGTTCTCATTCCGTCTGAAGGCAAAAATCGGATTGGTAAGCTTCGGAGTGTCATCTCGAAGATTAAGCAAATGCCAGTCTGAATAGATAGCTTGTTGAATTTTTTGATTCAAATTTGAATGACGAGTCACACAAACCAATTTTGCATCCATGGGATCAGATTTAGGTACAAACATAGTGTCTCTGTTGAAATATTTCGCCCTCTTGTAAGAATCACAAACCAACCTTTTAGGATATCCTCAGGCCAAAAGTTTAATTTTAAGGACATCAGCATGGGTATCAAAGTCATATATATCTGTGCAGTTCCTGCGCAAGTGCAGGAACTGGCTAAAAGGGATACCATCTTTCTGGCAGGGAGGATGAAAACTGCTTTAGTGTAGCAGTGTATTTTTCGCCATAGGTTTCGTATAGAGTGATACAGTAATCTGGTGGTCCCTATGTTCTATCCACACATCGAGGAATTCCACCTTTTCTTTAATTTTATTCGGGGTGAGTTTAAGATTGTAATCACATAAGTTGACCTATTCGAAAAATTGTTCCATGTCAGCCTCGTCACCTTCCCAAATAAAAAAGATGTCGTTGATAAAGCGATGCTAATCCAGTATATTTTCATAAAAAGGGGCAACTTCGTTGTATATATATTTCTGCTCGAAGTTGCCCATGTACAGATTGGCTACGATAGGGGCACAAGCGGCCCCCATACTGACTCCCTTCACCTGCTTAAAAAGCTCTCCATCAAATTCAAAAAAGTTTTCGCTGAGCACAATATCCAGACATTGGATGATAAAGTCAGAATTAGATGCCAATCCAGCTTGTTCAACATATTGTTGTACCACTTGGAGTGCCTGTTGTTGTGGCACATTCGTATATAGTGCCTCAATATCCATAGTGACCAGAGTTTGGGTATAGTTATTAAAAGGCCTATTTTCAATTTTAGAGACAAGATAACACGTATCTCTAACAAATGATGGAAGCTGAGTCACTCTGGGTTTGAGAAAAATTTCAATATACTTTGAGAGTGGTTCAGTGGCTGATCGTATTGTAGACACAATAGGGCGTAGGGGAGGATCCAGAGGGTTCTTATGGGTCTTAGGTAACCCATAAATGACCGGAACCCGAGTCATGGTCGGTGTGAGAAAATCAAGTTCTTTTTGAGTGATTATTCCTGCTTGTTCGGCTCTCTGACAGATGTCAAAGATCTTCATTTTGACCATATTTTCAGGGTCACCCCTTACTCTCTGATAGTGTTCCTGTACTGAGAGTATGTTTCTCATTTTAGATTTGTAGTTGGATGTGTCAAACAAGACAATCCCACCACCCTTATCACAGGGTTTTATGGTCAGATCAGTCCTGCCACCGAGTTTACTCAAGGTCATGACTTCTAGTTCAGTCAAATTGGATGTGGGCGATGGAATTGATCTGGTGATATTATCAATTCTAGAGAGAACGGATTTTTCAAATATTTCCACCTCTGGATCAAGATGATCCAGTCCAGGAATAAAAGTGGATGGAACTGTGAGTCCAGACAGACTGGGTTCATCTGTATTTTCTTTATCCTGGAAAAATTTCTTCAATCTTATCCTTCGGAAGAAGGCAAATAGATCCCTACGTAGTTCAAATTTGGATAACCTAGAGGTGGGAACAAGTGAGAGTCCTTTTGTAGGTAATCCCACAGTATTATCTTCAAGATTTTCTTTACTTAAATTAAAAATGGGAATATTGTTTAATTGCGCCAGTATTGTTGGCATCTTGTTTGAATATATTGCTGTGTTTGTTCCTGCGCTGCAAATTGTCCTCTCTGTTGCTGTATTGAGAGATATCCCCGCTGTTGAGTCCGATACCTTGGGCGATAGTTCCCACCCTGGCCGTTCCCTAAAAAACGGTTGCTCGGTCCTGATCTATCAAACTGTCCCCTTCTATTGTTATACCAGTCCTGATAGGGTGATTGATCGTCTCCCTCTGAGTCTGTAGTGTCCGAAAAGGTAACTACCTTCCGATTAGTCCACAAATGCTGATCGGTGTTGGAATTAGTGGATCCACTCACTGAATAGTAATTCTCAGTCAAAAACGGATAAACTCTTTCTTGTGAAAAAAACCGAATATCCTTACAGAGTTTCTCTGTTTTTCGTTTAAGTAAATACTCTGAAAAAGAGTCTAGCTCAATATTGATTTCTTCAATTTTTTTCTTAGCTTCCTCCACTGGATTACCTTGTCTGAGTTTATCTTCTAATTCCTCAATTTCTTTTAATAGTACCGCAACTATTTCCCTAGCAGTCTCTATAATCAAAATCATCCAATCTCGTGAACAGCGATTGCAAATGAGTGCCCACTTTTCTAGAAACTTGCGTACTTCAATAAATAGTCCTGGTATGTTGCGGACTCTCAGGCCTATAGGGATAGTACCTGCCTTTAAGATTTCCAACATGAAATTGGCGTGTGACTCTATTCGTTTAGTCTTTTTCTTCAAATTCAAATGCTTAATCCAATCATCATTGAGGCCCTTCGAAAGGGTAAAAGTCTTATCACTGGCAGATGTTTGGCCTAATAATCTAGCAAAATCTTCATTGGAAAAACCGAAGGTCTTAATACTTTCCATGGACAACCAAGTGTATAAAAAAGGAAGAAAGGGCCTAGTATCCCAACCAGTCGTACCACCACAAGAGAAAAGATTACAAAGCAAAAAAGTGACAGAATCAACGATATAAAAAAAGGAGACAAGAATATAATAATAATAGGAAACCGTGGAATCAAATAACCAAGAAGGATAAAGTCAAACAAATTCCTAACAGCAAAGGTGCTGTGGTAGCCAACTACCAGGCCAAAATCAGAGGGACCCCGAGAAAAACAAATATAGGCAGGGACTCTCGGGAATACAAATAAACAAGATTCCACCCTCAAGAACAAGGGAGGAAGATGTCACCTGCCGTCTAGTAATAGAGGAGCGTAGCCACGTCTCCAATTGATAACAACCACAAATTTAGGAAATGATCAGGGGAGAATAAAATACATAACAAAGTACAGAAATATAATACAAAAACTGTATTTATTTCATAATGTAATACATAAATAATATTAATTTTCAAAAAATATATATATCAAAGTAAGTCAAGAAACAGACAGAAACATAAATACATTAAATATGCATAGACAATAGAAAGGGTAAACAATTTGACCAAAGTTAATCGAATGGTTGAGAAAACAAAGAATCATATCCCCACAAAAAGAGCTCTATGCAATAAAATACACAAATACATACACATATATCTCCATCAAACTTACCATTCAAACACTCCACATTCACACTTCCATCAATTGAAACAATTCATATGAATAGCAAACCATATGTATAAAAGGTAGACAGCAGACCAGAATTTGTATATTGGGTTTATAATACAAGTAGCAGGTATTCACAATGGTATATAGTCCACTAGGTCCTGTCTTGCACTGTGCCGACACGCGTTTCGGTACTAGGCTAACAAGTAGCCATCACCTTCCTCAGGGCACTAAAATGTTTGAAGAGAGCACTGAAGTGGGGAGGATCAAAATGAAAAAGAAGATCCAACAGGTGTATACTGTGAATAACTTGGATCCGCAGTCTATATGCTTCAAAAAAGTGCCAGCTTAAAATACTCTATAAAACAAAAAATTACACAATTAGAGGCATTCCCCCCTGAGATCAAATTATATCATTAAAAAGAACCACGGTTTCCACATAACCTCTACCTTGAGACAGTTTTCATCGTGCACAAAAAAAGGGAAACACCCGTGTTAATAACCACTGAAAGTGTAAGAAAATCCAAGAAACAGGAGACAAAGAAGTGTGCCCTATAGAAAATATATAAGGAACCAGTAAAGCCCCCAAGAAAAACCAAGATAACAAAAAAGAATTATTTCTGTTAAGATTAGAGCCAAAGCTATAGAGTATAGAGTAGACAAAGGTCTCAAAAAGTAGCCAGACAGATATACATGAGATGTTCACAGAAAAAGTATAAAAAACAGATAAAGAAAAGGAGAAAAGTACAGGAACAGAATATACTAACTAACTAAGCTTCAAATGGATAAGGGCTCAGTCAATGCTTTTAATCCAAGAAATTGAGTCTTATACTAGACAACCGACGATGGAAAGGATGAGGCCTACTCAGAATAATAGAGGTCCCACAGCACAAATAATTCTATACAAAGACAAAAAAGATAAGAAACAATAATCAAAAGGGATACACTAAATGGTATGCAGCATGTATGTCATCCATTGAGACATTCAGCCAAATACGGCTGTAATTTTACCTTAAGTGCAAAATCACTCCGACATACTCAAGGATCCAGAAATACAAGGTTGAAATCAGAATAACCTGGTTGAATAATAATAGTCTTGATCACCAAACGACAATGAACGAATCTGTAAAAAGATATATAAAAAATAGAATGGCGCCTCAAAAGAAACACAGTTCAAAAACAATAGTCCACATATATTACACAATATAGTGGATATCAGTTAATCTTAGATAGCCAACTAAAATTCACAAAAACGCAAGCTAAAATAAACAAAAAAAAGGAGAGTATATTGAAAAAAGCAAACAACCGGAGCCCACTAACATTAGTGGTTCCCTTTTAAACTCTAAATTGCAAATCCTCGAGAGCAAGATAGAAAAGAGTACAACCAAAGATTACGGCTCTTACCTGGCTAGCACGGAATCATGCTGCCAAATCTATATGAGGGGGACATCAACCGAGAAGCGAATGCTCGGCGAGTCCTGAGAAGGGGGAAGAATGCCAGGTTCTTTCTTCGGAATGGCAGCCAAAGTCAAGCGTCCCGATATTTCAAAAAAAAGAAAACGACGTCCGTCCAGGAAACAAGTCAAGGCAGAAAGAGATAAACTCACGCCCTCCTTCAGGAGTTTATTGGTTGAGCCACTGCAGAATATGGGCCATCCTTACAAGCTGGCAGCAAAAATAATTCAATATTTTCAGGAGAATCTATACACAAGTCTGTGCGGGAGACACTAGGTTCTAATGGCATGGGTATAGAACAAATGGTATGATGGAATTAGCCTGTTCATTTTTAGATTGGAATTGCACAGGGGTGAAGAAATTGCTAACTGCCTCTTGAATTGGATGTCTAATGTAGCTGGGGGAGAGGTCCAGGGCAATAAGATGATACACCAAGCTCTCATCAGTAAGAATTAGTTGGATGGCATCTGTTGGACTATTATGTTAGGCACATCGCTTTGCATGCAATATGTTCTCCCTAATCATGGATCTGCACCCTCTAACATGCCTGATCCAGTGGAGGGATTTGTTAATTAGGGTTTCCTCGGTCTCATGCTTTGTGTGGTGGTTGAATTTGGGGACATTGAGAAAAAGAATCAGTTTTTCATGGGCAGCAGGAGGAGTAGTAAAGCCCACCCAACATTGCAGGATGTTTCTCCTTGCTATTTCACTATGAGGATGTTGCAAACGGTGTAATTGTCTCTATCTGTTTGATGCCTCTGGTATAGGTGTTGGTTTAGCTAGCTTATCGCTCGCTACATTTCCAACCATAACAGCTGTATAATTACTCAAGCCAATGTTGGGTGTTGTTGTTAAAGGACTGTTGTGTACAGAAGTATGAGGAGTATATGAGGCAGCTGTTTTCTACTTAGTAATTCCCTTGTCCGCTCTGGTCTGGGATAAATGCCTTGCTAATTGGTATCTCCTAACCTCTCTAGAAGCTGATGGACAAGCCAGGTTAGTGTCCCAATGGTGCTTATTGACCTCCTTGCTTAAGTCAGAGAGGGAAGAAGCAGCTTCATAATTATCCAATAGAGCGTTTCCGGGCGAAGAAATTATCATCTTAGTTCCCCCCATGTCATTTGTGTCCTCAGTCACAATGCCGTTTTCCAGTAGATCTTGTAAAGGCAAAAATCTATTACTGCATATCAACTCAGTAGTACAAGCTGCTAAGGTCTGTAATCACATTTCTATAAGCAACATGGGTTAAATCAGAGGCTACTTGGGAATGAGGGCCTCTGTCAGCACTCATCTCCAAAACATCCTGGGTATGCGACCTTGTTTGGCTGGGGTCCACAGGCTCGAGGTGGCTTTAGAACTAGTTACAACATTAGCAGGGTTTGAAGCCAGTAAGTCCTCGCACTCAATCAATAGATCATCAATGCAATCCAGGACACCACCCCCCTCCAGTGAACTCTGTGTCTTCCTGGATTTCTTGGCTACTGCAGATCCGCTCTGAAACATGCCGTGGACATCGCTGACCTCATCCTTGATCAGGAACTCGACCTCTTGATTCTCCTGATTCTCACTAAAACTTGTCTTAATGTCTCCTCTGGTCCTGTCCTGGACATCCTAGTACCTCCTAGCCACAATATTATCAGACTTGACAGAGCTAAGAGTATGGGTGGAGGTGTTGCCGGTATTTACCATAACAGTCTCTCAGTGAAACAGTCTCCCTCTGCATCTCTCTTATCTTGTAAAAACCTGAGTATCAACATCATCAGCAAACAAAGACCCCCATTCAACCTACACATCTTCTACCCTCCACTTCATCCAATCTAGGTCTCCGTTGCCCCCAGATCTTCCTGGGAAACTTCAATCTACATTTGAATGACCCGATTGACCTGGCCATGAAAAGTCTTAAAAAATTCTTACTTGACCTCAACATTACTCAATTCTGCGACAGCCCAACACATAACTTGGGATCCACCCTCGATCCCATCATCTCCAACCCCAACACCATTCAGATTGAATCGATTGCCCCATGTGACTGGTTAGATCACCACTTTATCACCTTCCTCAGCCTAGAATGATGGAACACCCAAAGACTTAAACCAAAGAAAATGAAACATTGGAAAAGATTGCTGCAAAATGAAAACATAAACGGCCTCATATCAGGCAGCAATCTGTCCCTGCCTCTGCCCACGTGCATGGCAGACGTCCATGAACTCACGGAGCATTTCAACAACTCCATGCTAAAAATTCCGGATGCAATTGCCACCCTTCAACTAAAAAGAAATTCCAACAAAGACTCCTTGGTTCAATGACTGCCTAAACTCAGACAGACTCAACTTCAGACTAGCAGAACGAGTATGGGGAACCTCTCCATCTACTGAACTCCTTAAACTTTTGAGATTATGAAGGAGTCTGTAAAACAAACACATCAGAACTGCAAAAGCGATCTTCAGAAGCCAACTGGACAAAGCTAGAAATTGCCCCGAAATGCTCTTTGAGCTGATCAAGCGTCAATCCAACAACAGACCCACTCAATCGCCAATCACAGCCAGTCCCCAACCTAATTGCAAAGGTTTTACCACCTTCTTCCTGGGAAAATCCAACAAAATTGAATCAGATCTAAGGTCTGCCCTGCCCGAGTTATCACCCCTGCCAGATTCCTACCTAACTCCCCAGTCCCTTCTTCCTACCTACCACAACCCTAAAAACAATGCTCATTGAAATCAATTCTCATCCTTCAATGACACATCCATTCTCAACATTCTCTCTACCTCAAAACCCTCAAATAACTCCAACGATCCCCATCCCTCATATTTCTTTAATGAAATGATAAGGCCTCTAGTTCCACACTGGACCAAGATTGTTACTGCCTTCCTACTTCAAGGTGAGATCCCTGACTGCCTAAAGTCTGGGCTAGTTCTTCCCAATCTCAAAAACACCTACGGCTGACAGAGAGGATCTGAATAACTTCCGACCAATCACAAACACCCCTACTCTGGCAAAGCTCATTGAGAAATGTGTACAGGTGCAACTATGTAACCACATTGAGGAATCCTATTACTTGAACAATTCCAATTGGGCTTCCGTCAAGAAAAGAGAACTGAAACAGCCTGTGAGAAGTTGGCCTGGTATATGCTGTTAACTAGTTAAAGTGGATACCTTGCACCAGTACAATTCGACTCTTATGGTAGATAGGTTTAAGACAACCTTTCAAGAAAGCTATCCTAGTCGTAGCTGTGAAGAGCAGCCTTCAGGCTAAGTCTTTAGAGGAATGTAAAGCAGCTTGTTTTACCTTATAATCTCTTGAATTACTAAATGAAAGGACACCACACAGGTATATATATCAAATATATATGTATTTATTACTAAACAACTCTCTACTAATCTCTTTATGAGATTAGAAGGCAGGAACATATGCACAATCAATGTTTCACAATAAGTTAAGCACAAATATGGCTGGGGCCCTAGGGGCGTACCAGACCATATACTAAAAAAGAGACTTAAGAATAACGACTTGCAAAGGGACAAGGCCTAGGGCCTTCAGAAGCGCTGGCGCCCCACGAAACCACACAAGGCAGGTAAGTAAAGGACACACGGGAGACGCATGCAGTGTGAGCAAATCCCTATTGACTTCAATGGAGCAAGTCGCGATTGGAAATTAAGTGTTTAAGTGATATGTCCCCAACGCCCGCTGACACCAGTCGGGTTTCCCCTCCAAGCCCGCAACTCATCCCACAGAGGAGCCCTAGTTCTGATCCTACGACCCATAACACAGGCCGCACTAGTCCTCCCCCCTTTTCTCCTTCTCATACTGACTTAACGGCCCCGGCACCATTGCCCTTCCGCCCTCTATCGCCCCCACTAGATAGGGACTTTCGCCCTCTATCGCCCCCACTAGATAGGGACATGGCCTCTCTGTTCTCCAGAGCTACCAAACTTACCCAGAACATTCACATCTCTATCTCGGAATTAACGAACCTCCTCCACCTCGCTGAACTTGCCCTAGCTAACCTCACGTCCCTGCCTGTCTGCACATCCCTGCACTTAACTGAGCACCCGAAACAGCCTCTTCCTCTAGTCTTGAGACAGCTTCGTCTCCGTAAACAACCTTGCCACCTCTCAGAGGAAGAATGCCTCGCTCTGGCCCTCTCCTACACCGCTTCTCCAACTCTAAGTCCACTAGACCTCACTGAAACTGAAATACTGGCCATCCTTCGAGATGATAACCCCACCACAGCTACCCCTCTTCCCTTTGACCGGAATTCTGAACATCCCATCCGCTTGGTCACTATCAACCCCAACAGGCCAGCCACCGTCCACAACAGAGCTGTGATCATGAGCAATCTAGCACCTGTCCACCAGTCTGCCCAGACTCCCGAAATCCCACCAAAATCCTCCCTGTCAGGTCTCTTAATCAACTGCCGATCGGCAGCTAAGCATGCTGCTGATATTGCTGATCTCATCCTTTGCAAAAAACTCGACTTAGCAATCCTAACAGAATCATGGCTCAATGATTCCTCATCCCCATACCTGGACCTCCTAGTCCCCCCTAATTACAACATCGCAAGACTGGATAGACAATCTAACAAGAAAGGAGGAGGCATCGCCTGCATCTACAGCTCCAACCTCCGCGTCACCGAACTTCTGGCGGACTCTACCGAATCCTGCGAATACCTCGCTCTCGCTATTTGCAACAACTCCACCCTACTATGTAATCTTCACATCTTTTACCACCCCCCAGGTACGAACGACTCTTTCACCGACCACCTCATGGAAATCATCTCAGCTAAGACTCCCACCAACTCCAAAGATATCTTCTTAGGCGATTTTAACCTACACTGAAACGATCCCAAGGACCCACATGTCAACGCCATCAAAGACCTCCTGGCAGATCAAGCCCTGACCCAGGCCTGCTCACTACCTACTCATTCAAAAGGGGCAACCCTTGACTGGATCATCTCCAAAGAATCATCTGTCCAGCTCATCTCTATTAACCCATGCGACTGGTCTGACCACCACGCCATCACCTTCCATCTACCTGGCACCATCAAGACAAAAGCACCGCAACCAACGATTCCTAAACACTGGATCAGAGACACCAAGAACTTGGACCGAAATGAACTGGTGGCCCGCTGTAAATCCAACCTCCCACCCCCTTCGCATCTCTCATCAGTCAGTGACCTCAATGATCACTACTCTGCGACCATCTCTAACATCCTGGACGATCTAGCCCCACTAAAACTGAAAAGAACCCAAATCAAAGACAGAAACCCCTGGTTCACGGGTTCCCTTAACGACGAGAGGAGAGCCCTCCGGCAAGCTGAAAGAGCCTGGAGGCAACACCCCTCTACTGCACACCTACAACTCCTCCGCCAGGCCAGAAATACCTACAACAGGAACATTCTCAACTCAAAAAAAGACTTCTTCAGAACCGAACTTGAGAAAGCTAAGAACAGACCCCACAAGCTCTTCGAATTGGTCAAACACCAATCTAACAAACTGGCCAAATCCTCTAAAGAAACTCCCAAATCTCTTATATCCTCTGAAGAATTCTCCTCTTTCTTCACTGACAAAATCTTGGCCCTTGGAAACGAACTCAACACCATCACATACCCCCAACCCCCACCTGACCCGTCTCCTCCCACATCGACACTCCCACAGGCCACTCCCAAAAATCACGCTCACTGGTCCATCTTCAAAGACTATGATGAAGACTCCATCTCCAAAATCCTCTCTACCTTAAAACCGAACAACCATTTCAATGACCCGCTCCCTGCTAACTGCCTTACGGTCGTCGCCCAATCCATTATTCCCAGCTGGACTTCAATAATCAATGCCTCCCTTCAGCAGGGAATGATGCCAGACTCTCTAAAAGCCGGCCAAGTCCTCCCCATCCTGAAAAAGCCATCGCTGGACCCAGCCTCCCCAGACAACTTCAGGCCCATCTCCTACATCCCCCTCTTAGCCAAAGTGTTGGAGAAATGTGTGCAACAGCAGCTTAATCACCACATCAACAACTTCCACCTCCTTGATGACTTTCAATCCGGATTTAGACCTGGGCACAGCACAGAAACCACCATGCTTCACATAGTCGATGATGCCCTCCAAGCCCTCGACCAAGGCAAAACTTGTCTCCTAATCCTCCTGGACTTATCCTCGGCCTTCGACACAGTCAACCATGAAAAATTACTCGAACGCCTCAAACTCAGAATGGGCTTAGATGGCACTGTTCTAGATTGGTTTAGTTCCTTCCTCCATAACCGGTCACAGAGATTCCTGATTGATGGCAACCTTTCATCACCATCGCCGGTCACAGTTGGAGTCCCCCAAGGATCAACCCTGTCCCCCACCCTCTTCAACCTCTACCTTGAACCGCTTACCGAAGTATTGCGCGCAGCTAACATCTCCTATCATATGTATGCTGATGACACCCAGATCTACATCAAAACCTCTTCTCTCGAAGAGATTATCTCCCTGAACGAAGCCCTGATACTCACCGTACAATGGCTCGCATCCAACCAACTTAAACTCAATGCAAAGAAAACAGAATTTCTCCTGATCTCCCCTCCCAATGCCAACTTAGAGATTCAATCATGGATCAAGGCTATTACAGCCTTAAATTGCCCACCGACCATTGTGAATTCGGCTAAATCCCTGGGCATTACCCTTGACACAAACCTTAACATGAGGGACCACATAAATTCTATGGCTAAAACAGCCAGATTCCATCTGAGCTACCTTAGGAAATTGAAACCCTTCCTTGATGCCCCCGACCTAAAAATGGCAGTTCAAGCACTCGTTATCTCTAGACTGGAATATGGCTGCTCAACCCTCTCGGGCTTACCCAAGATCTCCCTGGCACCTCTAAAAGCCTGCCTCAACGCGGCTGCCAGACTACTGACTGGCACTAGGAAATACGATCATATTTCCCCACACCTGAAAGCTCTCAACTGGCTTCCCTTGGAGGCAAGAATACAGCTCAAACTAGCATGCATCATGCACAAAGCTTTACACTCTAACTCCCCCGCATATCTGACACAGAAACTCATGATCTCCGGAGGAACCAGAAACTCCAGATCCGCCAGGGATTTCCTGCTCCAACCTGCACGTTTTCGGAAAAATAAAACGTACAATCGGGCCTTCTCAGGGGCTGCTCCACGAATATGGAACTCTCTCCCACCCCACATCAGAAGAATCCCCTCACTGTCTCACTTCAAAAAGGATGCCAAAATCTTCCTTATGGGCAAATTTCTCGTCTAACACTACCTCAACTACTTCTTTGGCATAGCCTATGACGGCCCACTACCTCCCCCCTAACTACCGGGTCTCCCGAAACACCAGAATCTTGGGACCGGGTCAGAATTATTGAAAATGTACTCTGTAAATATGGTTTGTCGCTCTTTGTAATCGGTTATGTAAAATGTAAATACATGCTTTGTGTATATATATTCCTGCACTATACTGCTACTTGAGCTGTAACTGATCGACTCTAAATCTGTCTGTATATTGCTTTGCTCCCCTGTAAAGCGCTCTGATACCCTAACGGGTCAAGTTCGCGCTCTATAAAACACATAAATAAATAAATAAATAAATAAATAAATTTAAGGATACTTCGGAAGAGTCTACAAGCAAGTCACTTACAGGGTAAGTAGTTCTAGAGCCAACACCCACAGGAGCACCGTAGTGCTGGAGTCACCTCACCCAGGGAAGCCGGGTGCATAGGTGTCTATTGGTGTCGGGTCGCGGCGTCGTTTTCAATGGGAGCCAAAGAAGACTTGCTGCTTGTGAAGACAGGAGAAGTGTCCGGTGGAATCCAAAGCTGGATTCTGAAGAAGGAAGACTTGAAAGCAGAGGGGACAGTGTTCAAAATCACATGGCAGTTACTCGGGGCAAGGAAGATGGATGCCCACAGTCGTTGGGTGATTTCAGGTGATCCACAGGTGTCTTGACTCTTCAGGCATGAGATCCAGGAGGTGTTGATGACAACCAGGAGCTGGATTCGGTGTGTCCCATGAAGTCTGCAGCTTCCTGCGGTGTTGGTGATCAGATTGGAGCCAACAAGCCTTAGTAACAGCAAGTCTCATGGAAAGGATAAAAAGTCAGCGGTGCAGACCAGCAAGAACTGAGGGACTCACCCAGCAAGGGTAAGTCAGGGCAGGCCTGGGGCAATGAGGGGAGCCCTTTGGAACTGTAGAAAAGTCTTCAGGGGACCCACAAGCCAACCAGCAAGGGTTCGCAAAGACGCCTCGGGAGGATTCACTCAACACGGGCCCATGGTCACTCGGGACGGGGTAGGCCTCTGATCTTCGGAGGAATTCCTTCTGAAGGCTTTTAACACACGTGGTCCAATGCACAGGTTCGTAGAACATCGTGAAGGGGTTGCACTCAAAAATAGTGCACGGTACCCAGGTATTGCGGTTCCTAGTCACTCGTGGGGTCCACTTGCCTCAGCGCCACTGGGGACTCACGATGGCCTTGGAGAAGTCAGGAAATCCTCTTCCTGGCCTGCAGGGACTTCGGGCTCCGGCAGGAGCGATGGAGTTTGTGACAGTTGATTGTAGTTTTTGGTGCCTGCCAAGCAGGGGAGTCACTCCTTGACTCCAAGGGTGATTCTTCAGTCTTCCAGAGGTAGTGGAACATTGAAGGTCTGGGATTCGTCTTCAGAGCATCATCCAGGGGTATCTAGTTTTCAATGGCAAGGGTTCCCTAACTTATACTGAAGGAAGGGAGGGACTAGCTCTATGACCCCACCTGTGGAAGGGTCAGGGGCGTGGGTGGCTACACCCACTTCTCTTTGTCCAGTTTCATTCCAGAGCAGGGGCAGGTAGCCCCTGAGCCGGTTTGAACTGGTGTATGCACAGAGGAGCCTACAGCTCCCCCAGTGCAGGACTTCAAAGCACTCTACGAGTGCACCCACACAGCCCCAATACACTAAACCCTGTGGTCACACCTCCCTGTGACAGGATACCTTTTGTTGGGCCTCCTCCACTGCGAGTTTCGGTCATCAGCAGGAGGGCAGCCCAGTGTCTGTGACTGGTGGCATCCATTTTGTGATGCCAGGGCTCTTCAGGATTCTACCGTGTTTCCACAGTAGGTACATGTCTATCCCTCTAGAAGGGTGGGATCATACTCCCACACCAGTTACTGGTGTGGGGGTATGATTCCAAAGCGTTTGACACCAAACACAACATGTTTTGATGCAGCCATTCCAAAGTTAGCATTTACCGCAAGGTTATAATGCACTTAGGAGTATATGGTTTGACCGCATTCACAAACAGCCCCAGAGAATGGTCTCTGATAGCTGCAGAGGGGCCCTGCTCAGGCAGAGGCACCCCCTAACATGGAAACCAAGCACCCTGCCCTCAGGATTGCTAGGGCCTTCCTTAGGTTTAAATGTGTGTGCAGGAGAGATATAGTGAACCTATATCTCAGTGAGGAGTGCTAACACTACCTCACCCAGGCTGCAGTAGCAGGCCTGTGGTGTCAGATTTAGTCTGCTTCCCAGGGGTGGCATAATACATGCTTCAGCCCCTGGTAGTCCTGTGAAGTACCTATGACCTTGGTACCTAGGGTACCATATACTAAGGACTCATAAGGCACCACAGTATCCAATCACTAGTGCACCTAATATGCACTCCATGTTGTTTAGAGAGAACAGAGAGGCTGGAGCCCTGATTAGCAGGGTCTCAGCCAGACTATAGCAAGAAACCAGTGCAAACATCAGAAAAAAAAGTGGGGGCAACATAAGAGGCAGATGCTACTTTCCTACACAGCCATTACTCATGTAGTTGATGACGCTCTTACACTGCTCGACCGGAACATATCCTGCCTATTAATCCTACTCGATCTCTCATCAGCCTTTGATACGGTCAAACATAATAATCTCCTGAGCCTTTTAAAACATAGGATGTGGCTCTCTGGCAGAGTACTAAAATGGTTTGCCTCATTTCTCCATAACTGAACACGGATAATAAAATCCAAACAAACCCTCTCCCACCTCATTCCTTGCACCGTGCTCTCCATGCCACTGGAATCAAGCTATCCTGGCTGAAGAGAGGTGAAACCCCTAAACCGGTCCTGGGATGCTTGTTTCCAGTCCAGGGAGGACCTGGCCTGGCAGTTCGGGCTGGACTGTTCCCATTGGGCACAGGGTCAAGACAGATTTGCATATGGCTGGGTCCAAACTAGAATGGCATGGTAAGCAAAAAACGATGGTTTTAGGCCCAGATCTGTGTACGGGGGTAAATGTATGACATTGTTCTGCATTCTGTCCATCAATAGTTCTTTTTGCATTTGTCACCCTGACGGTGCCTCAAGGCTTCCTCCCTCTCACTCACACTTTTTAACCTATTAATTGAACCCCTTACTGAAATCCTCAAAGATTCTAACATCCAATACCACATGTATGCAGACGACACCCCAATTGTACAAGAAAGTCTCCTCGCCTGACGACATCAAGACACTCAACGGAACCCTACACAAAACCCTTAACTGGCTAACCTTCAACCATCTCAAACTGAATGCCCTCAAAACGGAATTCCTCCTTACTTCCCCTCTCAAGCAGGCCCCCATCATTGAGGAATATATGAAAAATCTTTCCGCTCTCCACTGCACACCACATATCAGAGACTCTACGAAAGCCCTAGGAATAGTGTTGGATAGGAACTTGAACATGTGGAAAATTGACAGCGATCGGTGTTAGCATTTAGCTGAAGCCATCTTGTTTCCAGCAGCCATTTTGTCTGCCATGTGCTCACCACGTGCTGTTTCCTTCTTCACTGTTGTTTACCCTTGTGCTCTGTTTAAAGGACTGGCTATACTTAGACTCTGCTACTCTGCACATGCGCAGAGGAATCTGTAACTGTCCATACATCTGTTTTTAGTCTGTAACTGTCAGGTTGTTTCTACCGGACTCAGCCACGGCCAGCTCCTCCTTTACTGTTGACTGTGCATTTATGTATGACCATCTATGTATGTAATTCTCCTATGTGTGCTTGTACCGCCCTCTTTTGAGCCCCTGTGTGGGTATAAAAGACCCATGGTTCTTCTACTCCTTGTGCTACTTCATACACTACCGTAGGGTGTGGTGTGAATGTAGTTTCACCTCGTGAGGTTTAATAAATCTTTCCTTTAACCTTCAGCTTCCATGCCAACTTCTATTTACTTGCCTGAGGACTTGCATTCAGAGAAGGGCGATTCCCTAGCACTGATAGGCCTGGCTGAGGCCCACTTCTACCGCGGGATCACATCAGTGCAAGGAGCGAACTTCAAACGGAGCATTCTTAGGAAATTAAAACCTTTCCTTCCCCCTTGATGATTTCAAGTCCGCAGTACAAGCATTAGTCATCTCACAGCTGGAATATGGCAGTGCAACACTCTGCGGTCTTCCAGGGTACAGTCTTGCCCTCCTCGAGACCTCTTTGAATGTTGCCGCCAGGCCCATCACAGGTTCCAAGAAGAGCAATCACATCTCCCCGGACTTGAAATCTCTGAATTGGTTACCTTTCAAAGCAAGGATACACCTAAAACTTGCCTGCACGACCCATAAAGCCCTTCACTTCAATACTCCTCTCTACCTTGCAAACAAACTTGAGTTGTCGGGTGGTGCCCGCTCTTCCAAGAGCTCCAGCACCCTGTTACTTAAACCAAAAAAAAAAAAATGGAAACTTACAACTGTTCCTTCTCAGAATCGCCCCAAGAATTTGGAACTCCCTGCCTACAGAAATAACAATGATTCCATCAACAGTGTCCTTCAAAAAGGAAATGAAAGCTCTACTTATGAACACTTGCCTGTCCTGAAGTTTAGCTGGGGTCCTGAGTCACTTCAACCGGCTACTGCTTGTCTACTGTCACAGTGACTTTTTCGCCCTATTTTACTGCTTAATTCTTTTGCCCACTATTATGTTGTTACGTACCTATTGTTATTATTGTCTATTGCTATGTTCTGCCACAATTGCCTCCCCTTATAGATGTCACATCTCTCTGTAAAGCGCTCTGATACCCTTTTGTGTCATGTTCACACTATACAAAACTTTTTAAATAAATAAATCAAAATAAATAAAAGAACAAAAAAGAGTAGTTTACCTTTGTGTAGCTTTAAGACCAAAAGCCCCCAAGTCCTGGTAGCGAAAATCCAAGAGAGATGGCCCAGCCCAGTCTCCTCTGAGCTCTGACACCTCCTGGTGCATTGGTTGCTGGGGGCTGGAGTCCCCCGGTGTCAGCAGGCAGTGGCGGTAACTAAGGGTTCCCGTGCTGTGGGAGCCCCGCTCTGCTATATGCGCCTCTGTGCGCGAAGTGTGCACAGTGGTGCCTCCTGGCGCATTGGTTGTTTGGGGCTCGAGTCCCCCAATGTCAGCAGGCAGTGGCAGTAAGTGAGGGCTTCCATGAAGCGGGAGCCCCACGCTACTATATGCGCCTCTGGGTGTAAAGTGCGCACATTGGTGCCACCTGGTATGCTGGTTGCTGGGGGCTGGAGTCCCCAGGTGTCAGCAGGCAGTTGCAGTAAGTGAGGGCTCCTGTGCTGAAGGAGCCCCGCGCTGCTATATGTGCCTCTGGGCGCGAAGTGTGAACATTGGCGCCTCCTGGCACGTTGGTTGCTGGGGGTTGGAGTCCCCCGGTGTCAGCAGGCAGCAGGCAGTGGAGGTAAGTGAGGGCTTCCACACACAATTCTCATATAGATCTGAAGGATTAATGAGGGGAGAGGGCACAATTTCATTTAAAGGTTGTACAACACCCACTGCTAGATGTGGAACCTATAGATAAAGCATACCATGCTAAATATCTTCCCGTGTGAGTACATCACCACATGTCAGTTCCATAGGTTTGTCTGTTTTCTCCCAGATGTTTGTACTTGTTGTATGTTTATGTCCATCTACAGGGGGTGTGCAACTATTCAGTGTGTTAGCTAACTATGGTGTACCTGCATTATATGTGTGTAGCTTTCCTCTTGCTATTGCCACCTGTTCTATGCTTATTTTATGTGTCTAGAAAGATTGCACATATTCTGACCATTATGTACCGTTTTTGTGTTGCAAGGCTTGATATGAAGATATAAAACTTTCCACTACACAAAATAATAACCAATTTACGTTGCCAATGCTTATTTTAATGCAAAATGAAAATGAAAAACTGAATAATCACACAGTCAGGGATCATAGTTAAATTGTGGGTTCATGTGTGAAACAAGGACTTTAAAAAAAGCAATAGATGACTTAGAAAGTTTTTAAACTATAGCTGGGGTTTTGAGCCCATAATGACAGTGTTTAAAAGAAAACTACACCCCCTACAATGGAACTTGCTGGTGGCTGTAAAGCCTGCAAATGCTGGTGGTATCACATGTGCAATTTGGACTTGTGAAGTTTAACATAACATGTATTTCTGACCTTCTGCCTTTTTTAGGTTGAAGCCTACCAGACAGAAGACTTGTTGTGGGCTTTCTGAAAGCCTACCTAGAAACCCATTCTGACAATTGCTCATGTTGAACTTGGTCCTTTTGCCAGGCATCTCCAAACGTTTTTGCCTTTTGCCTCCTATTTTACTGACCCTGTTTTTGTTGGTTGTTGGACTCTGGCCATTTTACCACCGCTGATCAGTTCTAAAGTGCATATGCTCTCTGAGTAAATTGTGATTATGATTGGTTATCGATCTTTTTTTTTTTTTTTTTTGCTTCGGAGTCATGATTATATCCCGTACATCCATGTATCAGGGGCATTACCCAACAGTATATATTTCGTCAAAACCAGGTTAGATTACGGCTTGTAGTGGTTGGGCGCAGGGAATGTCTAGAATTAGAACAGCGACATATCAAAGCAATATTAAATAAAGACCCTCAAGAAGCTGATATCTATCAACGACTCATAACAGCGAGAGCTAAGATCATCTGCGAGCTAAGGGAGAAAGTTGCTAGTCAGTATCACAAATTTAGATTGCGACAGTATGAATATCGAGAGAGGATTGGACGGGTATTAGCCTATCAGCTGGCGGACTCCAGGGCCTATATGCAAATTAAGAGTATTACTGGGGGGGATGGTCTAATGTATTACCAACCTCTAGAGATTTTGAAGCAATTTAGGCAATTGTACATAGATCTTTATAGCGATGATACGATTTGTGATCAACCAGGGTTGGCAGCGTATATACAGGAGAGTGGTTTGAATGTATTAAATCCTCTTGCCACCCTATCAATGGATAGGGATGTGGATGGAGCTGAAATCTTGGAAGCAATTAAGGCTCTACCCTCAGGGAAGGCTGTTGGGGGGGACGCTCTACCTCTGGAGTTCTATAGGATTTTTTTAGGAACTCTGGGCCCGGCCTTTTTGCAGGTGGTGAATGATATATTGAACGGCAGAGATGCTCCCCCGTCTTGGAAACAGACTAATATAATTGTGTTCCTTAAAAAGGGGAAGCCCTCAACTGAGAGAGGCTCTTACCGTCCAATCTCACTCATTAATCATGACGCTAAAATCTTTTCTAAAATTTTATCCTCTCGACTCGCCCCATCTATACAGTCAATAGTGTTGGATCAACAGCATGGCTTTGTCCCCGGGCGGGATACTACAATGCATATTAATACCGCCATTGCTGTGTTTGATGCTGCCCGAGTTACGTGGGGGGCACTCTGGGCTATAATGTTGGAAGTAGGGATCGGTCGTAAGTTTGTCTCGGCTATTCGGAAAATCTATGTGAATTCGCAGGCTGTTATCAGGCTTAATGGACTGACTTCGGATTTATTCTTTATCCAGAGGGGCACCCGGCAGGGGTGTCCCCTTTCTCCCTTGCTTTTTGCAATATATATTTCGAGCCTTTTATTCGACATTTGTTACGGAATCAGCATATTAGCCCGTTTTTTTATAAACAAGTACACATTGAAGTAACCGCCTATGCGGATGACATAGCTGTCTTCACAACAGACCTGGTCCAGCGATTTGGATTAATCGCAGGGTACAAGCTCAACACTAATAAAACTCAAACAATAACTAATTTCGAATGTATCCCTTGTACATCTACTTTGGGCGTTACTCAAAAAGCTACTTATTTAGGAGTCAGTCTTAATAGACACACGGAAGAAATAGTGAAGCTTAATTATGAACCACTATTTAAGAAAGTTGCTACAGATTTGCGCAAGTGGCACCAATTGTCCTTAACTATTTGGGGGCGCTGTAATATTATTAAGATGAATGTCCTTCCTAAATTCTTGTATTTGTTTAGGAGTATTCCCCTGCGGGTTCCATTTTCATTTTTTAAAAGACTGGATGGCATCATAGGCAGCTTTATCTGGGGGTATAAAAGGGCTAGGCGGTCTATCAAATTTCTTAAACTGGCTTACGAAAGGGGGGGGTTTCGGATTACCGGATTTTAAACTTTACTTCTGGGCTGCTTTCGCTACGCGTCTACAGAGCCTGATGGAAGGTTTTGGCATGTCTCAAATGTGGCTTGCATATCAGCTAGTAAGCGTGCCGGAGTATAGGTTTGTACTTTCTAGGATGTCTGACCCGAACTACTTTAAACGTGTTCGTTTTAAGATATTGAGACATGCTACTTGGATTCGGCGGGACATCGTAAAGTTGTATAACATCCCTGATTTACATACAAGTACTTATCTAAGGGGGAACCCTCGTTTGGGGGACCTATTTGGTGATTCGGCTTGGAAGATCTGGCAACGCTGCGGTATACTACAGTTAGGGCAACTGTATGATCAGGACGGATTTAGATCATTTTCTTCCCTCTGAGATGAATTTAGGGTTCCGAACCACTCTTTCTTTAAATTTTTGCAAATTAGAGACTTTTTTATTAACGGGGAAGGTTTAGTGACTGTTAATACGCTGGGGGAATCTGCAAGCTCATTTTTACAACTTCGGGGCAGGGGCTGTATAGGAAAAATCTACAAATATCTAATTATGGGTGTAGCTGATGACGATGTTCAGGCTGTAGAAAAACTAAATCGCTATTTTGGAATTAGTATTACTACAGCAGATCTGCATAGGTCACTTTTGACTATTAATACTTCTG
The DNA here is from genome assembly GCF_964204655.1 of Triturus cristatus. Classification (NCBI taxonomy): domain Eukaryota; kingdom Metazoa; phylum Chordata; class Amphibia; order Caudata; family Salamandridae; genus Triturus; species Triturus cristatus. The sequence goes on from NC_140590.1 coordinate 216,991,205, forward strand.
TTACTTCCATTAATTTAAAACTTCAGCAACACCGTCTGTTATTTCTTTTGTACTACACGCCTGAAGTTATGTCTAAATGGGCTACGCCTAATGTGATACCTAAAACCCACTGCCCCAAATGATTACTTTCTGCTGCGGACATCAGACATATGTTTATTACGTGTCCAGCTCTCTGCTTTTTGGTCATCGATCTCAAAGGAGTTATGCAACCTGTCAGGAAGTAACATTATTATTTCTGAGAAAGAGATACTCTTGGGGCTAATAGAGGACTCAGGCTATATTTCAGCTGCCTTATTTTCTATTATTATGGCTTGTTGTCGTTTATGTATTGCTAGGGAATGGATTGAGCCTAAACCTCCAACGCTTGCGGAGTTTTGGCAGTTAGTAAGAGAGGTATATTAGCTGGAGATTGCCCTAGCAAAGGCCAGGGGCCTCTCCTCCCAAACTAGAGTAGAACGAATTTGGCTCTGCCTACAATGGGACTAAGTATTACGGATTGTAAATGTTTTCCTTTTTCTTTGATGCTATGCCATGTTATGTAATCTTTTTTTTTCTTTCTCTTTTGGCAAATAAAAAATAAAAAAAATAAAAAAAAGATTGGTTATCTATCATTGGCATATTTGATTTACTGGTAAGTCCCTATTGAAGTGCACTGTGTGTGCCCAAGGACTGTAAATCAAATGTTATTAGTGGGCCTGCAGCACTGATTGTAACAACCACACTGGTAACCTTTCAAATTTGTCTCAGACCTGCCCCTGCAGTGTTTGCTTGTGCTGGTTTTAACTGCCAAGTCCACCTGACAAGTGCACCCACTTGCCAGTCCCCTAGCCTTCCCTTTTCTTACATGTAAGCCACCTCTAAGGTAGGCCCAAGGTACCCCTATGGGCAGGGTGCAGTGGATGTTAAAGGTAGGTCATTTACTGGTGTGCGTTACATGTCCTGATGATGAAATAATGAGCATTTCATTTTTCACTATTGAAAGGCTGTCTGTCCCATAGGGTAACATGGGAGTTGTCTTGTAACATCTTAGAAGTATAACTTTACATTTGGAAAAGATGGAGCATTGGTACTTAGACTCTATGAACTCAGAATTTAATCACACCTTTTAGTAAAGGTGGTTTCTAAATTGTGTGTTTGAAAATGCCACTTTTAGAAAGTGGGTATTTTCTTGTTTTACCCATCCTGTGAGTCTATGCCTGTTTGTGTATTCACTGAGTGGTTTTGGAGTGACCAGAGCTGGGGATGTGCATTCACTCTAGACAGTCACAACGAGGGCTGAGGTGTGCCCTTCTTTTCCTCAGTGACTCATAGCCAGGCTGAATAGACCTTTCTACCTTTAGAGTGGTGAGAGGAGTTTTCACTAGCACTTGATAGGCTGTGTCTGCTCTGCACAATGCTGTCTCCCCCTAATGTAGTGAAGCTGGACTAGGGAGGACAGAACTGGTTTTACTGAGTTCAGAGACTCTTGGAACAAAGATTACAAAAAGAAAATAGGGCATAAATATTAGACCTAATACCCCAGAGCTTTAAATTCCTTTTGGATCAAGAGGACCCTCTGCCAAGGAGAAGGGCTGAAGAGCTGTGAGGAGAAGTACTGCCCCTTTTGGCCTGAAGTTGCCTGCTTCTACCTGAAACAGGACAAAGAATTAACTTTGCTGTGACTCCTGCTTGAAAAGATCTTCAAGAGTTTGAAAAATGGCTTGCCTCATGTTAAGAAGCCCCAGGGACACAAAGACCTCCCTTGCAGCCTACCTGAACTCCACTGCTTGGAGTTTTCTGACCTGTCTTTTGGTGCCAAACCCCATTTTGAGCCACTGAAGGTGTTGGCTGGGGCTGCAAACCTCAAGGAAAGGATTTTTAACGCCATCTCCAATGCTGCTGCCTGCACCAATGCTGTGGTCACTGCTCGCTGGGTGAGCACAGCACCGACCGCGATGACACTGCAGCCTGAACCCGTCTCCGCATCGGCTCAGACACCATCATCAAGACCATTCACCCGGGCCAAAGGAACTGCTGTGGAGTACAGGAAGTACTGCCCGACTGATGCCAGTGCCTCCCGCACACCATTGTGGAGTCGATATCGACATAGGTGACTGTTCAACGCTGCACTGTCGTAAGGAATTGCTGCACTGCAGCTGATGCTGATGCTGTGTCACCTCCCTGGGTCAGACTGATTTGCATATGGCCATGTCTGGGTCAGACTGATTTGCATATGGCCATGTCTGAACTGGGGTGGCAGAGTGGGCTAAAGAACGGTGATGGATCAAACCCAGATCTGTTGACTGGGTGTGAGTGTTTGATTGGTTCTGATGCTCCGTCCATCACCACCCCCTTTTGTACCGCTTTGTTTGCCATAAGTTGGCAGGGTATGCTCAGACGTGAGTCCCTTGCTCACTTTGCCACTGGATTCAAGCAAGCCTGGCTGAAGACGGCTGAAATGCCAGAAACCGGTCCTAGGAAGCTTGTTTCCGGTCCAGGGAAGGCATGGCTTGGCAGTTCGGGCTGGACTGTTCCCATGAGGCACAGGGTCAGACTGATTTGCATATGGCCATGTCTGAACTGGAGTGGCAGAGTGGGCTAAAGAACGGTGATGGATCAAACCCAGATCTGTTGATTGGGTGTGAGTGTTTGATTGGTTCTGATGCTCCGTCCATCACCACCCCCTTTTGTACCGCTTTGTTTGCCATAAGTTGGCAGGGTATGCTCAGACGTGAGTCCCTTGCTCACTTTGCCACTGGATTCAAGCAAGCCTGGCTGAAGACGGCTGAAATGCCAGAAACCGGTCTGTTAGACCTGTCAGCCCTTTGGGTGGTCCCTCCTCATCATTATTTATTTTGTCCCACTTTTGCCTCAAACCCTGTTTGAATTTTTCCTTTTTGGGAACCACCAGACTTTTTCGTGTTGCTGCAGATTCAGGGAGCCATTTTAGCTACCCCTGAAACTTCTGTCTGGAGGCCTGAAGCACAAAATGGTGGCCACCTGTGACATCACCAGCATCCACTGGAACCTACCAGCACCTTCCAGAACATTCCAGAACCCTGTGACAGTTGGAGGCGGTTTAGAATGTTGGGAAGCTAAGAGGGAGAGTTGGCAGTTGGAGCTGGCAGTTGGCACCTGACTGGTGAAGAGAGAGCAGCACAACAGTGAAGGAGGAAGGAGTGAAGCAGCAGGGGTGGAAACTTGTGCCTGGAGTGGGGTCCATAAACCCACCCTTGATACTAGTCCCTACTGATGGATCCCAGCCTGTAGCCCTGTGTGGGAAGAAGCCAGAAAAACTCATCCTAAGGACCTGGACAGCAGGAACAGGCCTTAGAAGCAGAAAGCAGCAAGATCCTGACCTGGAAACTGGTTTCCCTGGAGTCCGGCGTCGAGTAGCCTAAGACCTGGAGCCCGAGGTGGAGAAGCGGCGCTGACTGAAGAAGCAGACGTCGTACCCGGAGCCGCCTGAGGTCGTGAGAGGGCGCCGACGGAGGTCGTGAGGAATACCAAAGGTCGAGGAGGAAGTTAACCGAGGTCGAGTGAGCGGCGACATCGGGGGAGTGAAGTCCGCCCTCCGGAGTCGTCGGAGACCGAGGTGAAGTGTACCGGAGGTCGGGAGTGAGGATCGCACTCCGGAGTCGCCCGGAACCTGAGAGGAGGAGCACCGGAGGTCGGGGGTGAGGATCGCACCCCGGAGTCGCCGGAAGTCGACATCGAGGCCAGGCCGGCCGACGTCATCGAAGCCGAGAGCGCCATCGGACCAGAGCCGCCCGAAGTCGACATCGAGTAGAGACTGCCCGACGCCATCGAATCGGAGGTCGAGATCGAACCGAGGCCGCTGACATCGAGACCGGATCCGCCTGCCGGCGTCGTCAAAGAACTGACATTGTGCCGAGGCCGCCGACATCGAACTGGAACCGCCTCACGGCATCGACACGACTCCAGCGGCGTCGGAGCATCAGAAAAAGGGCAGTAAGTGGAGTAGAGGGCGCCTAAGGCCCTGTGGAGACCTGAGAGACTGCTCTAAGGGGCTAGGGAGGTGCTGAAACCAACCTGACTGTGCCAGGGGTGAACTGGGACTAACCTAGAGAGGTTGTGTGGAGAGAGAAAGCCAGGGCACTGGTATTCCCCCCTTGATCTACCTCAGTTTAGGCCTCAGCCTTGTCCCAGCCAGGGAGTAGTACCCCTCAAGCCTTCCACAACCCTACAAGCTGTGCCTGGGCCAAATCAGCCCTTAGGAATTGAAAAGTGATCTGATTACATGAGTGTTGCTGTATACTCTTAATTATTTATTGGTGACAGTATTTATTGCCTCAGAATATTTAATTGCCTGTATTACCTGCACTGTTATTTATGTCCTTTATATTTATGATCACCCCTATTTATTGAATCTCCAGACAGTATTTATTTGATCTGCACTATTTAAAATTTGTATATTGTGATTGACTTATTTATTTTCTCCAATCAGCAACTAAGAGAAAAAGCAGATAAAGAAAGTTATTTTCATAATTTTTACGGTGTAGAGTCGTTTTTGGAACGGATGCACGCATGGTTATTGTTTGGGTATGTTGTATGCTTAGCACGGAGCCTGATTCCTGACCACTCGAGCCAAGCTACCACAGTGTGTCCGGAAGACCACCACCACCCCTTCTAGTGTGGGAGTGGTTTTCCAACATAAATTGGTGTTCAGTGGTGGGATTGAGCTGTGCCTACGTATACTCAACAATAACTGTGGGTAGTCCATAGGCCTACACCGGGAGTTTTCTCAAAGCGGCCTTCCTAATTGTGGGTTTTTGTTTTTTCCAAATTTACTCTGGTGGTGGGAGGAGGTATTATTAAAGGTACCCCCCTGCATAGTTACTGCACAAAACCTGTCCTCTAACCTGAGTGGGCGAGATGGAATTTGTTCTAGAAAATCTAGAAACGTACACTGTGGCCCAACTCAGGGAGTTTTGCCAGCGGGAAGGGGTGTACTGTCCCCCAGGAGCAAAGAAGGGTGCACTCCAAACCAGCTTAAGGGCTTGGGGGGAGGCACGCCGAGAAAGCAAGGCTGAGGAGGAGGACAGGGATAGAGAGCCTGACACCGAGGGGGCTGAGATGTACCAACCTGAGGTGGGGAACCTGTCAGCGGGGCCCGGAACCATTTCTAGGAAGGGCAGCAGTGCCTCTAGCGGTGGCTTGTCTGAAGTGGAGTTAACAGACCGGAGGGAGAAAAGACAGCTCACATGGGACTTAGCAAGGCTGGAGAAGGAGAAGGAGGAGCAGAGGATGGCCCATGAATTGCGACTGAAAGAAATAGATCTTCAGATCTTGAGAATCGGGGCACAACCTGTTCCTAATGGTGGCAGCCAAACCCAAGGGATCACCAGGGAACCTAAACCATACCTGCCAAAGGACATAGTAGCTAGCTATGGAGTGGGCGATGACATCGCCAAGTGGCTAGCGGCCTATGAGGTCTCGTTGAGGGCCCATGGGGTTCCGGAGAAGTACTGGGGAGGGGGATTGTATAAGTACATGCCTCCAGCTGGTAGGGATGCTTTATTGGCCCTCGAGGAGGATGAGCAGACCCACTACCCCACCATGAAACTGGCGCTCATCAGAAAGTTTGGACTAACACCTGAAAAGTACAGACAGAAGTTCAGGGGTAGTCACAAGCTGGGCACGCAGAATTGGGTGGACTTCCTGGACTATGCGAAGAAGGCAATGGAAGGTTGGATTCAGGGCAGTGAAGTGAGGAACTACGAGGAGTTGTTTGACCTAGTACTGAAGGAACACCTGCTCGAGAAATGTTTCCCTGAACTGCGGCAACACCTGGTGGATAGCAAGCTGACCAGTCCCCGGAAGCTTGCTGAGGAGGCGGACATTTGGGCTAGTACCCGGGTGTCCACAAGGGGGACTGGAGGGGATACTCAAAAGGCCGGACAGGGCGCCCCCCAGAAGAAAGAGGGGGAGGGAAAAGAAAAAGGAGTTCTCCAAAGGCCCCCAAAATAACTTCCAAGGGAAGGGAACAGGATTCACCTCTAAGGCTAACCCACCCAGAAACCCTAATCCTGGCCAGAGTCAGCAGCCAAGGGTTGTCCATTGCTACGAGTGCGGTGGCGTTGGACACTATAAAGGAGATCCGAAGTGCCAGAAACGACCACCCTCTCCCACTGGAGGAAAGACCCCCGGAGTAGCTAGTGCAGTGCTCGGGGAGGAGATGCCCTTAACTAAGGGAAGGGAGTGGGCGGGTGTCACTTTAGTGTCCCTGGGAGAACGGGAGATGGTTCCTAAGATCCAGGTGCCCGCAAATACCGCAAAGTATGGGCAGTGGGTCACCATCAACGGCCAAAGAGGGGAGGCTCTGAGAGACACAGGAGCCAGTATGACTATGGTGCGTAGTCAACTGGTGTCTCCAGAGCAGGTAATTCCCGATGTACTCCACCCAGCCGCGATGGCTGACGGCAGAACAGGTCACTATCCCGTGGCCGAGGTTCCCTTTGAATGGGGGGGGGTTGCAGGTTCACTTCGAGTTGCCGTAAGCCCTGCCGTGCCAGTCGATTGTCTGCTGGGGAATGATATGGAGCACAACGCTTGGAAGGAGGTGGAATACCGGACTCACACCGAGATGCTGGGTACACCTGACTGGGCCTGTGTTAGCACAAGGTCCGCGACTACCCGAAGAGGGAGTTCATTTCGGCTGGAGCCTGGAACAAAGGCCCAGCCAGCTGCCAGTCAAGGGAAGAACCGAGGACAGGAGGAGCCTGCCTCGGCGTCTCCACCCCGTAGGACGGATAGGCCACCGGAGGTGGTGGACCAGGAGTCTGCGGAGGGGGACGTTACCAACCTGGAGGACCTACCCATCCCGGCCGAGTGGCACGTGGAGGGAGGCCCGTCCAGGGAGGAATTCTGCCAGGGCCAGAGGGAGTGCCCTACCCTTGAGGGGCTGAGGCGACAGGCCGAAGCCCAGGCAGCAGGGAACGTTGAAGGGAACTACAGTGTTTACTGGGAGGATGGCCTCCTCTACAGTGAACCCAAGGCACCCCTACATGGATCGTCACGAGCCTTGGTAGTTCCTCAACGTTATCGAGCCTTCCTTCTGGAGTTGGCTCACGAGATACCATTGGCAGGACACCTGGGGCAAGACAAGACCTTCGCCCGTCTTGTCCCACACTTTTATTGGCCTCAGATGAAAGTGTCGTCCGATACCTACTGCCGGACATGTGTGTCTTGCCAAGCCAGTGGGAAAACAGGAGTGAAGCTGAAAGCTCCCCTGGAACCACTTCCTGTCGTTAGCACCCCCTTTGAAAGGGTGGGCATCGACATTGTGGGTCCATTAGATCCGCCAACTACAGCTGGTCACCGGTTTATCCTGGTTCTGGTGGATCATGCCACACGGTACCCAGAGGCAATACCTCTGAGGACCATAACAGCACCTGTTGTGGCAAGGGCCCTGATGGGAATCTTTACCCGAGTGGGTTTTCCCAAGGAAGTTGTGTCCGACAGGGGGACCAACTTCATGTCAGCGTATATGCGGGCAATGTGGAAGGAGTGTGGAGTGACATACCGGTTCACCACTCCTTACCACCCCCAGACAAATGGTCTGGTGGAGAGGTTTAACAAAACCTTGAAGGGCATGATCAGAAGTCTGCCTGAAAGCCTGCGGAGGAAATGGGACGTCCTCCTACCCTGTTTACTTTTTTCCTACAGGGAAGTGCCACAGAAGGGAGTGGGCTTCAGCCCCTTCGAGCTTCTGTATGGGCACCCTGTACGTGGACCTCTCAACCTGGTGAGAGACGGATGGGAAAGAACTCCCAGAAAGCTTCCCCAGGATGTGGTGAGCTACATGCTGGCCTTCCGGAGCCAAATGGCTAAGTTGTGGAAGCAAGCTTCTGACAACTTGGAAGCCAGCCAAGCAGTGATGAAGGCGTGGTATGACCACAATGCTCACCCGGTGGAGTTGGAGCCTGGCCAGAAGGTGTGGGTGATCGAACCGGGAGAGCTTAGTGCCCTCCAGGATCGCTGGTCAGGACCCTTTGAGGTGTTGGAGAAGAAGGGTAAGGCTACCTACTTGGTGGACCTGAAGACCCCTCGTCAGCCCCTGCGGGTGCTGCATGCCAACCGCCTCAAACCCCACCACGAGAGGCCCGAAGTCATCTTGATGATGGTGACTGACGGGGGAGAGGACGTGGAAAGCGAGCCTCTCCCTGATCTGTTTGCGTCTCAAGAGAAGGATGGGTCGGTGGAGGGAGTGATTCTCTCCCCATCTCTAACTCCTGAACAGCAGGAGGACTGTCGCCAGGTCCTGGGGCAGTACTCTGCGTTGTTCTCCCTTGTCCCGGGTAGGACTCACCTGTGCGTCCATGACGTGGACACAGGAGACAGCCCACCTGTGAAGTCCAAGATCTACCGGATGTCAGACAAGGTGAAGGCCAGCATTCACAGTGAAGTCACTAAGATGCTGGAGCTAGGAGTGATCGAACCTTCTAGCAGCCCCTGGTCCAGTCCGGTGGTGTTAGTACCAAAAGCTGCACCACCGGGTGCCCAACCAGAACTGAGGTTCTGTGTGGACTACCGGGGACTGAATTCAGTGACAAAAACTGATGCTCATCCGATCCCTAGGGCGGATGAATTGATTGACCGGCTGGGAGCTGCCCAATATCTAAGTACCTTTGACCTTACTTCAGGGTACTGGCAGATCTCTTTGACTGATGGAGCAAGGGAAAGGTCAGCCTTCTCCACGCCCAATGGCCACTACCAGTTCTGTGTGATGCCCTTTGGGCTCAAGAACGCACCTGCCACGTTTCAGCGCCTGGTAAACCAGATCCTCACCGGAATGGAGAGTTTCTCTGCTGCTTATCTGGATGACATAGCCGTCTTCAGTAACAGCTGGGAGGATCACTTGCGTCACCTGCAAGCTGTTCTCCAGGCCCTGAGACAAGCTGGATTGACGATCAAGGCCAGCAAGTGCCAGATCGGGCAGGGGTCGGTAGTGTACCTTGGACACTTGGTGGGTAGGGGAGCGGTGCAACCCCTCCAGGCGAAGATCGAGGCCATCATGGCCTGGGAACCCCCCAAGACACAGACTGAGGTCCGAGCATTTTTGGGCCTCACGGGATACTACCGCCGCTTCGTGAAGGGGTACGGTACCATCGTAGCCCCCCTCACGGAGCTCATGTCCAAGAAACAACCTCGACGGGTAGTCTGGACGGAGGCTTGTCAGCAAGCCTTTGAGAGATTGAAGAAAGCCATGTGCGAGGCCCCGGTCTTACGGGCCCCAGACTTTTCCAAGGAGTTCATTGTCCAGACAGATGCATCAGAACATGGCATTGGGGCAGTGTTATCGCAACTCAACGAAGAGGGTCTGGATCAACCCGTGGTCTTCCTATCCCGGAGACTACTTCCCAGGGAACAGAAGTGGAGTGCAATAGAGCGTGAAGCCTTTGCAGTGGTATGGGCTCTGAAGAAGTTGCGGCCATACCTGTTTGGCTCGCACTTCCTAGTTCAGACCGACCACAGACCCCTTCGTTGGCTGATGCAAATGAAGGGGGAGAATCCCAAGTTGTTGAGGTGGTCTATTTCCCTACAGGGGATGGACTTTCAGGTGGAACATCGGCCTGGAGTGGACCACGCCAATGCAGACGGTCTCTCAAGGTATTTCCGCCTTAGTGATGAGAACTCCCAAGGGGTTGGGTAGCTCTCCCCACTTTCAGCTGGGGGGGACGCGTGTTAGACCTGTCAGCCCTTTGGGTGGTCCCTCCTCATCATTATTTATTTTGTCCCACTTTTGCCTCAAACCCTGTTTGAATTTTTCCTTTTTGGGAACCACCAGACTTTTTCGTGTTGCTGCAGATTCAGGGAGCCATTTTAGCTACCCCTGAAACTTCTGTCTGGAGGCCTGAAGCACAAAATGGTGGCCACCTGTGACATCACCAGCATCCACTGGAACCTACCAGCACCTTCCAGAACATTCCAGAACCCTGTGACAGTTGGAGGCGGTTTAGAATGTTGGGAAGCTAAGAGGGAGAGTTGGCAGTTGGAGCTGGCAGTTGGCACCTGACTGGTGAAGAGAGAGCAGCACAACAGTGAAGGAGGAAGGAGTGAAGCAGCAGGGGTGGAAACTTGTGCCTGGAGTGGGGTCCATAAACCCACCCTTGATACTAGTCCCTACTGATGGATCCCAGCCTGTAGCCCTGTGTGGGAAGAAGCCAGAAAAACTCATCCTAAGGACCTGGACAGCAGGAACAGGCCTTAGAAGCAGAAAGCAGCAAGATCCTGACCTGGAAACTGGTTTCCCTGGAGTCCGGCGTCGAGTAGCCTAAGACCTGGAGCCCGAGGTGGAGAAGCGGCGCTGACTGAAGAAGCAGACGTCGTACCCGGAGCCGCCGAGGTCGTGAGAGGGCGCCGACGGAGGTCGTGAGGAATACCAAAGGTCGAGGAGGAAGTTAACCGAGGTCGAGTGAGCGGCGACATCGGGGGAGTGAAGTCCGCCCTCCGGAGTCGTCGGAGACCGAGGTGAAGTGTACCGGAGGTCGGGAGTGAGGATCGCACTCCGGAGTCGCCCGGAACCTGAGAGGAGGAGCACCGGAGGTCGGGGGTGAGGATCGCACCCCGGAGTCGCCGGAAGTCGACATCGAGGCCAGGCCGGCCGACGTCATCGAAGCCGAGAGCGCCATCGGACCAGAGCCGCCCGAAGTCGACATCGAGTAGAGACTGCCCGACGCCATCGAATCGGAGGTCGAGATCGAACCGAGGCCGCTGACATCGAGACCGGATCCGCCTGCCGGCGTCGTCAAAGAACTGATATTGTGCCGAGGCCGCCGACATCGAACTGGAACCGCCTCACGGCATCGACACGACTCCAGCGGCGTCGGAGCATCAGAAAAAGGGCAGTAAGTGGAGTAGAGGGCGCCTAAGGCCCTGTGGAGACCTGAGAGACTGCTCTAAGGGGCTAGGGAGGTGCTGAAACCAACCTGACTGTGCCAGGGGTGAACTGGGACTAACCTAGAGAGGTTGTGTGGAGAGAGAAAGCCAGGGCACTGGTATTCCCCCCTTGATCTACCTCAGTTTAGGCCTCAGCCTTGTCCCAGCCAGGGAGTAGTACCCCTCAAGCCTTCCACAACCCTACAAGCTGTGCCTGGGCCAAATCAGCCCTTAGGAATTGAAAAGTGATCTGATTACATGAGTGTTGCTGTATACTCTTAATTATTTATTGGTGACAGTATTTATTGCCTCAGAATATTTAATTGCCTGTATTACCTGCACTGTTATTTATGTCCTTTATATTTATGATCATCCCTATTTATTGAATCTCCAGACAGTATTTATTTGATCTGCACTATTTAAAATTTGTATATTGTGATTGACTTATTTATTTTCTCCAATCAGCAACTAAGAGAAAAAGCAGATAAAGAAAGTTATTTTCATAATTTTTACGGTGTAGAGTCGTTTTTGGAACGGATGCACGCATGGTTATTGTTTGGGTATGTTGTATGCTTAGCACGGAGCCTGATTCCTGACCACTCGAGCCAAGCTACCACAGTGTGTCCGGAAGACCACCACCACCCCTTCTAGTGTGGGAGTGGTTTTCCAACACGGTCCTAGGAAGCTTGTTTCCGGTCCAGGGAAGGCATGGCTTGGCAGTTCGGGCTGGACTGTTCCCATGAGGCACAGGGTCAGACTGATTTGCATATGGCCATGTCTGAACTGGGATGGCAGAGTGGGCTAAAGAATGGTGATGGATCAAACCCAGATCTGTTGACTGGGTGTGAGTGTTTGATTGGTTCTGATGCTCCGTCCATCACCACCCCCTTTTGTACCGCTTTGTTTGCCATAAGTTGGCAGGGTATGCTCAGACGTGAGTCCCTTGCTCACTTTGCCACTGGATTCAAGCAAGCCTGGCTGAAGACGGCTGAAATTCCAGAAACCGGTCCTAGGAAGCTTGTTTCCGGTCCAGGGAAGGCATGGCTTGGCAGTTCGGGCTGGACTGTTCCCATGAGGCACAGGGTCAGACTGATTTGCATATGGCCATGTCTGAACTGGGGTGGCAGAGTGGGCTAAAGAACGGTGATGGATCAAACCCAGATCTGTTGACTGGGTGTGAGTGTTTGATTGGTTCTGATGCTCCGTCCATCACCACCCCCTTTTGTACCGCTTTGTTTGCCATAAGTTGGCAGGGTATGCTCAGACGTGAGTCTCTTGCTCACTTTGCCACTGGATTCAAGCAAGCCTGGCTGAAGACGGCTGAAATGCCAGAAACCGGTCCTAGGAAGCTTGTTTCCGGTCCAGGGAAGGCATGGCTTGGCAGTTCGGGCTGGACTGTTCCCATGAGGCACAGGGTCAGACTGATTTGCATATGGCCATGTCTGAACTGGGGTGGCAGAGTGGGCTAAAGAACGGTGATGGATCAAACCCAGATCTGTTGACTGGGTGTGAGTGTTTGATTGTTTCTAATGCTCCGTCCATCACCACCCCCTTTTGTACCGCTTTGTTTGCCATAAGTTGGCAGGGTTAGCTCAGACGTGAGTCCCTTGCTCACTTTGCCACTGGATTCAAGCAATCCTGGCTGAAGACGGCTGAAATGCCAGAAACCGGTCCTAGGAAGCTTGTTTCCGGTCCAGGGAAGGCATGGCTTGGCAGTTCGGGCTGGACTGTTCCCATGAGGCACAGGGTCAGACTGATTTGCATAAGGCCATGTCTGAACTGGGGTGGCAGAGTGGGCTAAAGAACGGTGATGGATCAAACCCAGATCTGTTGACTGGGTGTGAGTGTTTGATTGGTTCTGATGCTCCGTCCATCACCACCACCCCCTTTTGTACCGCTGTGTCACCTCCCTAGCACAGAAAGGAACCAACGCCTCACCTCCTCTGCAACAGAAAAGAACAAATGCCTCACCTCCCCTGCATCGCAGGAGGGAACTGACACCTCACCTCTGCTATGGTAGTAAGGAAATGACGCCACACGGTCCAAACATCAAATTGCGTCCCTTACGCAGTGCAATTCCGTTTTTTGGATCAGCACAAAAGGTACTGTTTCTCTGGAGGTCCGAGTGACTCCGTGGCCAGCACACTCAACTATCTGTCGGCGCTGTACTTTGGATTTGTACCTGTCTCGATGTGGAGATAGCCCTAGTTGGAGCTAATGTCTTCTGAGAGCTGTATTTTGGCAAGAAACCTTTTAAAAGTCATATATTGATATCTGTATGTTGGATTTTTGTTGTTAAGGTCTTGGTTGGTTTAGATAAAGAAACATTATTTTTCTAAGCTGGCGTGGTGTCCATTTATGGTGTTTTTACTGCATTACTGTGGGTTATACATAGATGCTTTACACATTGCCTCTACAGATTAGCCTGATCGGTCAGTGACCAGATGTGTACTTTACTCTTTCCGACAAGAAGAAAGGTTCCCTACTTAGACAGGGTGCAAGGCACCTGCCGACTAGAGACTCCCATTTCTAACTGCACACCATTGGTTTATTGTTTTATCACTCAGGGTTGTTTGCTTTCTATTCACTGGCTCTATTTGTTTTAGTTTGCCTAGCATGTTGAGAATGCTCTGGGCTATTTATTCCAATTTACTCTGGTCAATAGACCTTTCTAGTAGCCTGAGAGGAAAAGAGATGAGCAACGTTTTTTAATTTTAAGGTACAGTGTGACCTTTAGGACCACACAGTAAAAGTCTGAGTCAGTAACTTAAATTCAGAAGGTTTATTACAAATTCAAAGCCAGACTAATATAAATCAATCCCAAGTTCAAGATCACTAAGTTCAATTTAACTTTCACAGTGATCATAAAATTCCCAGAACTCGTTCTCCCTGTCATTTGCAAGAAAGTATGTCCATTCAGGGGATGAGTACCTCTGGCAGGGCACTCTCACTCGCTTTGACCTCCTCAGTGTCATCTCTTCTCCTAATTTCCTCGTGTCTGAATATTCTATATCCTCAGGGAGATCACTTTCTCCATGTGGAACCGGTCTCCCTCTCTCCTTCCTTCTCTGTCAACGGTCTTCTGCTGCCCCTCATGGTGCTCTAGCACTTGGCCCTTCATCAGGGTCCGAGTCTATCTCTGTTACGATCCCTGGATTAGCCTCCATGTCAGCCAAGCCTTTGAAGTAATGTAGCATTGGATCATCATTAATGTTCTAAAGCACATTTGGGGTTACAGCTGGCAAACTCATTGCTCTTCCCATGATGGGTCTCATGAGGAGACAGTACTGTCTTATGATCAGGTGTGCTGCACAGACTCATCAACACCAACGGCAAAGCATCTGGGCAATTCAAAGACATAGAAACACATACTTTTGAATATGTTGATTTCAATTTCCCATTGACTAGCTCCACCAGACCTGTAGCCTCAGGTCAGTAAGTATAATGCAGTCTATGTTCAAACTGCAAGTAAGCACACAGCATCCTCTGCACTTTGTTATAGAAGTGTGTGCCTCGGTCTAAAGAAGTTGGGAAGCTAATCCTTGGTATCAAGTCCCTCAGCAACTTTGCTACTGTGAGACTATCATTTCTTGTTGTGGTATATACCGCAAAGCATCGAGAAAAGAGGACACAGCAAGCAACAAATATCTCAGCCTATTGCACACAGGAATCTCAATAAAGTCCATTTACATCCTGTTGAAGGGACCACCTGATCTCCCTATGTGGCTCAATGTCACTGCGGTTCTTTCCCCTTTATTATTCTGTTGGCCCACAACACATCTGTGACATAACGCTTCCACCACTAACCTCATAATTGGATTAAACCATGTTTCGCAAAACAATCTTACCATAGCATTCCTCCCTACATGAGTCGGACCATGGTAATAGCTAGCCATTGGTGGCAATGGACTATTTAGTAACACAGGTCTGCCATCTCCTGAAACCCATATTTCATCTTCATCTCTTTTAACACAACCTGCGTTTACGCAACTCTGCTGTTCTGCTTCTGACACCTCTTCCTCTAACTGCTGCAATCAAAAGGTTGTAATTGGTCTTGTCTTGTTAGATTCGGGGGTCTCTAGTTGGCACAGGTATGCACTTGTGACAAATAGGGACCCTTGCCTCTAATCAGGGTAAGGGGGTACACTCCTAAAATAACCCCTGCTCACCCCCTTGGTAGCTTGGCACGAGCAGACAGGCTTATCTCAGAGGCAGTGTGTAAAGCATTTGCGAACACATACATTAATCAAGTGGCAACACTACAGATGGACACCACACAGGTTTTATATCAAAATTAAGTATTCTTTATATAGATTCAACACAAGACCTTAAACGAAAAATATCCACAATACTGTTACATAAAAATGGTAGAATTTAGCTTAGTTCTCTTTAGTTCTTAAATGCGACACTTTGAGACAATGTACCTTTAGATGCAACACGCAGGGCAACGAAAGTGTTGCAACAATGGTGATGTGATGAAAGTTCGGTGCAAAGAAATAAAGACGTGAAGATCTTCCTGATGCGGCATGCTTCTCCGATGTTGTGAGAAGACACGACTCGATGCGTCAGCTGCAGCGGTGACACCCTTGTCCAGTGATGCGACGACAGCGGCTTTGGCGGCGACACTCTTCTCCGGCGATGAGAGATGCTTCCGCTCGATGCGACATCTGCAGCGGCGACACCCTGGTTCAGTGATGCGACGGCAGCAGCTCCGACGGCGGCACGCTTCTCCGTGGATGCAGGGCACTTTTCTTGATGCGGTGCAATGCGACAGCTACAGCGGCGACACCCTTGTTCAAAATTGCGACGACAGCAGCTGCGACGGCGACACGCTTCTTCTCCGTGAGTCACGCTTCCAGTTCCTTGCGACACACAGTCCCTCAAAAGGCCCAAAACAGCAGCAGGCACTTCCAAAGAACTCTGGGGAGCTTGTGGTTGAAGTCTGTTGTCCCTGAGACTTCAGCAGGAGGCAAGCTCTTTTCCATTTCCTTGGAGATCCTTACACAAGTTGAATGAAAATGCACACAAAGTCCTTTCTCCTTCCTTTGGCAGTCAGGCAACCACTGCAGGCCAATCCCCCAAGCAGCACTTCAGCTTAGGGATAGTCGCTCCTCAGTTTCTTCTGGTTCCACTCCTCAGCAAATATTTCTTCTTGTTTCCTAAAGTGATCTAAAGTTCTTGGGTTTGGGTTCCAATATTTATACTAAGATTCTCATTGTTCTCTGAAGGCAGAATGGCCTTTGACTAGTCCAAGCCAGTTCTGGTCAGTCCTGGAGCACTTTGTTTACATGACTCCTTCTTTCCTTTCAGAGTGCAGGGCAGAGACATCAGACGCAGCACAGGAGGTGAAGCCAGCATTGTGGAGGGAAGGCACAGCCCTATTCAAGTCCCAGGTGCAACTCCTCCCTCTCATCTAGATGCAGATCTCTCTATTCACCACTGGGCTGACTCACCCTGTCTCCTGGAATCCCCCAGCCCTGTCACTCAAACTCCAGACAAGGAACACACAGCCTAGCAGAGGCAGGTTTGAATGGTTAAACAAGAAAATACCTACTTTCTAAAAGTGGTATTTTCAAACACAGAGGTGCCGATTCGGATCCTGGAGAAACCGGGTACGAACCGTCGGTTGGAGCGTTTTCTCCGTCCGACTCGTACCCGGGAAATAAACATTACAAACATGCAAGTACGATTCGCACGGAAACACCATTTCCGTACGAATCGTAAAAATCACCGACCGACGAAAATATACATACAAATGTGATCCGGGAAAGCGCCGACGTGACATCGGGACGCATTCAGGCTGCGTTTCACGAACCAGGAAGTACGATTCGAACCAACAGCAGTCCGGACGGCAATATTTTTAAGGCACCCACAAAGTGCCGGAAAAGCGAAGTACGCCGCGATGCGAGCGGAATTGGGGGCCCGGTACGCGCCGTACCCCCCCTCAGCCCCCCGTATGTACGCGCCGTACCCCCAACCCCCTCTGTGTATACGCGCTGTACCCCCCCCGCCCCCCGTATGTACGCGCCGTACCCCGAGCCCCCCTCTGTGTGTACGCGCTGTACCCCCCCAGCCCCCCGTATGTACGCGCCGTCACCCCCCAGACCCCCGTATGTATGCGCCATACCTCCCCCCCAGCCCCCCATATGTACGCGCCGTACCCCCATCCGTGTATGTACAGCGCGTACCCCCACCCGTGTATGTACGGCGCGTACCCCCACCCGTGTATGTATGGCACGTACCCCCACCCGTGTATGTACGGTGCGGACCCCCACCCGTGTATGTACGGTGCAGACCCCCACCCGTGTATGTATGGCACGTACCCCCACCCATGTATGTACGGTGCGGACCCCCACCCGTGTATGTACGGCGCGTCCCCCACCCCCGTAGGTACGGTGCGGACCCCCAGCGCTACCTACGGGGGTGGGGGTATGCGCCGTACATACATGGGTGGGGGTCCGCACCGGACATACACGGAGGGGGGCTGGGGGTACGGCGCGTACATACGGGGGGCTGGGGGTGACGGCGCGTACATACGGGGGGCTGGGGGGGACGGCGCGTTCATACGGGGGGTGGGGGGAGACAGCACATACATACGGGGGCTGGGGGGGATGGCACGTACATACAGGGGGCTGGGGGGGACGGCACGTACATACGGGGGGCTGGGGGGGACGGCGCATACATACGGGGGCTGGGGGTGGACGGTGCGTACATACGGGGGCTGGGGGGACGGCGTGTACATACGGGGGCTGGGGGGGTAAGGCGCGTACATCCGCAAGGCTGGGGGGACGGCGCGTACATACGGGGGGCTGGGGGGGGGACGGCGTGTACATACGGGGGGCTGGGGGGGGTGTTCGCCGCGTACCGGGCACCTGTTTGGACGTCTCCATGGTTGCTATAGGAGTTCGCTCTGGACGGTCTTTTTACCATACGGTTGTACAATCGGACGGACGGTACGAATCGTACTTGCGCGCTCGGACTTCAGTTTTCAGATTTGTACGTAAAAATGTCCTGGGACGTGTCGGACACCTTTTCCGACCCGAGGACGTGTCGGGGAATTTACCCAATGCGATTCGTATGGACTTTTTCACATACGAATCGTACTTGCCAGTTTGTACGTGTGCGATTCGGACGGAAAAAAGTCCAGATTCAATTTGGACGGGGGAAATTTTTCCAGGATCCGAATCGGCACCTTAATGTTAAAACCAATTTCACTAAAAGGTGTATTTTATCATTCTGAGTTCAGGCATACTAAATTCAAATTTCTACCATGTTCCCTGAGTCAGTTAGGATTATAAAATGTAATAATCAAACTGCCCTTACTGGCCTATGGAGAACAGGAGGCCTTGCAATAGTGCAAAATGAAAATGGCTTTAATTCACAATTAGAACATGCCACACACACCAGGGCATGTCCTATCTTATACTTACAATGCACCCTGCCCTTGGGCCTACCATAGGGGTGTCTGATAAGAAGAAAAGGGAAGGTTTAGGGACTGGCAAGTGGGTGCACGTGCCCAGTCAGCATGACAGTACCAGACTGCACGCAGGCTCTGCAATGGCAGGCCTTAGAGACACTTTTACAGGCTGCTTCTGTGGATGGCACAACCAGTGCTACAAGCCCACCAGCAGCATTTGGATTTACAAGCCCTGGCCACTCCTGGTGCACTGTACTAGGGTCTGAAAAGTAAACCAAATCAGCCAATCAAGGAATCACTAATTCATACATCAATTTACAATAGGGAGAGCATATGCACTTTAGCACTGATCAGCAGTGATAAAGTGCCCAGAGTCATAAAACAGCCAACAACAGGTCAGAAAAAATATAGGAGGAAGGCAAAGAGTTCAGGGATGACCCTGCAAAAAGGGTAGGCCTGGGCGGTAAATTCCGTTCCGTTCGCGGAATTTGCGGTATTTGGGTAATTTTGCGTTCTGCGGAGAACGCGAAATTGCCCAAAAAGCCGCTTTACGCGACTTCGCGAAATTTTTGCTTGTTCGCGTTCTCAAAATGCGTGTTCGCGAGATATTTCTCCCCGAACACGCAAACAGCGATTGTGAACAGGAAAAAAGCATCGCGAACAAGCAATTCCGCGTGTTCGCGGAATTTCTGCGTGTTCGCGGAGATTTTTTACCGTTTCGCGGAGATTTGCGTAACGCGATTACGCAAATTCCGCCCACCCCTAAAAAAGGGCCAAGTCCAACAGTTACTTCATGCACATAATCTTCATTGAAAGTATAAGCATTGTAAGCACAGTACCTTTCGACTTCATCAGCATATGTGTTGTCGACTGTCACATAGTCATCTCCCTTGCAATGTGCATAACATTTCATGACCGCAACTTGCACAGAAAATTGCAAAGCCTCTAACAGTATTCTCACCTGCTCACGATTATAGACAGGGGATCCTGAGGACATCATAAATGCCCTCTGGGGCCATAACTGTCCAAGGTCATGCACCACACCAAATCCGTACTGACTATCTTTAAATACCAGTGATCAACTGAAAAGTAGCATGTTCTGGTCAGGACAATCAATTCAGCACTTGTGTGGAGACTACACCTTGGAGCCAAGCAGCTTCCACTACTCCTGTAATAGTACAGACCGCATAAGCAGCACTCAAATTTCCTTTGTAATCTTGCAAACAAGAGTCATCCACAAACAATACACAATCAGATTCTAGTAGTGTTCATTTGTATATCTGGTCTTGGCTTGGTGCATAGTTCAGTGACATCGAGACAGTCATGCTATATCCTCAACATCATCATTATCATGCTCGGGAAGGAGTAGCAAAGTGGCAGGATTCAAGATAGAACACTTATTAAGGGTCACGTTCTCGGCCACCAGTATGATTGCTCAAAATGGGTTTGTGAGGTGCTATGTCCTCGTTCTGCTTAGCAAAATTTAGACAGAATGAGGAGCATATACATTCAAGGGATGTTTGTATGATGGAACAATGCATGCCACTACAAGGCATACCTTAACAATGTGGTCATTACAACTACCGACTCTTGAAATCAGGGCACTGAAAGTACATTAGAAACCATCCAGTTGCCATCAGGATTACAAGAGACAGGGCAACTGGGAAACATCTGACCTCCGACCCTATATCATTGTCAAGCAGGCACGATAACATTGGCAGTGCATGCCACCAATTCACACAAGAATTAATCTCTACTTACTTGGACACGCTGGATAAACAACCAAATTCTTGAATGATCATAATACTGACCCATTATTCAACTTGTGTAGGCCCACAACAATGTTTAAGCAACTCAAGTTGGATGAAATTATAGTACCAAATACCAACTTGCTAGACTCCGCAAGGTCATCATTGCCTCTTTCTAACACTATAGTCTCCTCAGCTCACTACTTAACTAACAGAGGTTCTGGACATTCCATTCCATCTAACTCAGGAACAGGGAAATCTAACACAAAGTTGCATGGTACGAATAAAAGCTTGTCTTCCTTCCCTATGGATATGTAGCACAACCAACATACCTCAAGATGTGTCAACTTTAATGACAATTTGGCATCCTGAATACATATCACAAGGTAACAGAAATACTCTGAAATGGGTAGCATAACCAAATTTCAGGCCGCACACTCAAACTGTTGTCATTTAAATACCAACAACATCACAGCTATGCAATTCATACCCTCAAATATGCACAAGGAAGCCACTGCCATGACGTGGTCAACCGAATCTGCATTCATCTCAATCTGCGAAAATCTGAAAATCCTATAGGATTGGGGAATTCTGAAAACTCTCGCCAGAAGCTCATGGTATCGAAAAGCTTTCATGAAGGAGGAATTAGATCAATCCTCCAGCCAGCACTTAAGCAATCTAGATAGAACCAAAATGCTTCCTGGCATGGATCAAACTGAAAGAAAAACATCACTATTAATTAATGAAGCAGGCCTTTTCAATCAATAATGTTCACTACTTTTTAATCATTATTCATTTTAATGCACATACTGGCAGACAGACATTGGAAGTTTGCCACTCCACTGGCAGAAATACCCAAGAAGGACTGGGGATGTCTTGCTTCCACCTTAGCCAAGCCCCAACCAAATTGACTCGTAACCAAAGATCACATCAACCTAAAGGCAAATATCAAGAATAAGGAGCAACTATGTCTTTAGTGTTCTGGAATATGGCAGGACTAGAAAATCTATTAACAGATGTGATGCAATATCTTTTTTAACAATATTTGATATCATATGCATCAAAGAATCTTGGCACAATATGGAAACACCAAAAGAAGGCTACTGTTGTTTTTTCTCTCCTGCCACAAGATTGCATACAAAGGGGAAAGCAATGGGGAGACATTCCATCTTCTTGACAACTCGCTGGGAATTTGCAGTCTCAGAAGGCCCGATTCACAGAACAAACTTAAGACAAAATCCTAAACTTACTACCATTTTGGTATTCACAGAATGCACTTACTACTTCTGGCATTCACAGAATGAACTTACTACTTTTGCTATTCACAGAATGGATTTACGACTACTAACTTTACGTCCGCACTCGGGCCGGAATTTCCGCCTCCGAAGCGGAAATTCCGCACCCGGAGCGGAAAGTCCGCTTATGGGCCGGAAAGTCCGCTCTCGGGCCGGAAGTTCCGCTTTCGGGCCGGAAGCTCAGATTTGGGGCAAGACTACATTAACTGTGCCATTGATCATTTGAGCCAAGGGTAAACACCTGTCCAAGTCCCTACCACCCCCCACCATGCATCAGCTGACACACTCCAGCCAATCCCAGCCAACAGCTCCAGTTTGCCATGATGTTGCAAGTGCCTACCATCCCCCACCATGCTCCAGCTGAAGCCAATTAACACCAATTGACCAGCAGCAAAAAACATTTAAAAGCAGCACACAGTGAAGGAACAGGTTTGGCCACAGAGAGTTTGTGTTCGCAAGCTGACACTGGCTGAGAACAATGGAGCTATTGAGAAGGAAGAGGAAATTCACTGCAGAGAAGACCACCATGCTTGTGGAGTTTATAGTGAGGCACCACAAACGCATCTATGGACTCCCACCCTACTGCACCAGTGGGACACAGAAGGCAGCCCTGTGGCAGCAATTAGCCACTGCTGTCACAGCATTGGGGAGGAGAGGCGCACAGTCCAGGACATAAAAAAAAAGTGGCAGGATGAGAGGCAGAGGGTGAAGGAGAAATACTCCTGAATTGAATTTAATCAGATCCTCCCTGCTGCATACGCTGGACCCCGCATCCGCCTCACCCCACTGGAGGAGGATATCCTGACCACAATACACCCCCACTTGGTCTATGGGCTGCCTGTTAGTGACGTCCGCTACGTGGTACCAGGTAAGTGGGATGAAAAGAAAAAGTGCATGAAAAGATTGTCTGTGTTGCACTGTCATTATGAATAAGGAAGTAGTCCAAAGTGTATATAAAAATTATAGTCAGTCAGAGACTCATGTGTCACCCTCTGTATGTAGCACCACAAGTCCCACAATCCTTAGCAATGGAAATGGCAAATCCCTCCCCCACTTTAGAAAACATGGGCACTGTACTGTTGCAGTAATACACAAGCCTGCTAAGTAGCAATTGACAAATATCAGCAGAGATGTGCCAGTAACAATGCGACATGCAATCCAACTCTTGTGCAACCGCGGATGCGTCACATTTACAATGCGGTGCACTGTGCCGCAGGGATAGACAGATGTGTTTCGCATCTGATGGCATTAGGGGAGTGCTTTGCTGGAGTAGTGTCGCAAGTGTGACGCAACTCCAACAATGCCCATGGACCGCCTACACCTAACGTTCTGTGCCACTCATTACATGTGCCTCAAGCAGGCGTAAGTTTGCATAGCACCACCCTATGAAAAGTGACTCCGTGAAATCTCGTCGATTACACTGCATCACTTGCACGAGGCATAACCAAAGAAACGCACACCCTGCCTACATCACAGCTGATGCATGTTTAATGTTGCGCAGGGCTGCACAACGTGACGCATCCCCATAGATGCATTACGTTGTGAATAAGTCTAAATGTGTCACCTGTATTACTCCACCGCTGTGTCACAGAAGTGACGCAACGGCGGTGTAAATGTATTTCAAGGGGCGTGTAAAACTGCCACAAAATATCCAAGAAGTGAATCACCCTGTGCCAGCTTAAAGCACAAAGCAGAAGGTGAGAGAATCATCAGATCAAAATAGTCATACACCTATTCTGTTGTACATTTCCCACCCTGCCACGCCATTACATCCCCAACACACCACTGCTCCTACCTGCCCAGTCTGCGGCAGTACTGCACAACACTGTTAGCATGCAGAAGAAATGGGGAAATCACAGAAAAGTTCCACAAGCACATTTCCCATTTGTTTACTTTTCTCTCTTCTCACCCATTGACACATTTAGCCAGAGCACAGACAACTGCAGTAGCAGAGGTCCCTGAATCTACTGGGAGGAATCGCCATCGTACAGAGATAGGCATACCACCCTCACCGACTGGTAAGTCAAAGTGGCCAGGAGATGGTCAAAAAGCATAAATTGTCAGGAGTGACAAAGGGACATATAGTGCCCACATATGAAAGTCAACCAGAGATGATAAAATAGCTGCATTACTATTGGAGTTGTCAATGGACATCCACCTTTAGCAAATGAAAATTGTGAACAGCGAAAGACAAAATATTAAATGTCTTGGCTCATCATACCTTTGTAATTGTGGAACATGACATGTTTTTCAGCAACAGCCCCAGACCTGGGAATCCAATCCTGTAATCAAGTGCCACAACTAGTCAAAAGGGTGTCCCCACTATGTTGTAATGGTGTCTGTAGACCTAATCAATAAATCTAATTTGCCCAAATCTGGCAATGATTAACAAGACGTGAGATACCAGGGTCAGTAGTATTGACAATGCATACAGTGTCCAACTTTGAATGTTTCCAATATAGAACAAATGCCCAGTCCATACAGCTGGTCATGTACCACTTACATTGGCTGGCTTTTGTGTTGTCCATCAACAAAACACGGAAGTGGACCTCACATCATGATCCGTAGACATGTCATTGTGATATAGGTTGCATCCAGGTAGTGGGCTCATTCGAAGTTATATGTGGGAGCAATCATGATATTAAGTATGACACACTTCAGCAACGCTGGTGCCCACAACTGCTTGTGCTCATCCTTCGTGCCAGAAATCTAGTGCATCACATGTGGCTGCAGAAATGTAAAGTTGCAAATCACACTTATCATTGTAGGAACAACGAGGTCCTCCCATAATCTAAGACACACACTGACTTCTGCTACAAGGTTGGCTGTGACATCTGTTCAGGGCCCACACACTGTTCTGGTGCTGGGCCAAGGGAAGTAAACCCAAGAATAAATCAGGCTGAATGCTCATTAAATGTGCCTTTCACCTCCACCGTATGTTGTATGTGTTGTACAACACTGTTGTCCTGCATCACAATATGCTCACATATGGCATTTGAACCCATGCAAGATCAGACCCTGGTGGCTAATGAAAGTATCACACAAAATGTATGCCAAGTGAGTGCAGAATGGACATACAATAGTACAATGTGTCATATGAAGTGACCAAAACACAACCGGCTTGCAATTCAATGATCGGAAAAACCAGGATAGCATGGCTGAGGCCAACACTGATGCCAGTTGTGTACCTTTGAGATGGATGTAGTAGGGGCTGTTAAGGTGAATCTTCATGCAGTTACACCTGCAAAATGACTTGACTGAAGAGCAACACTCTAATCCAGTGCAGGCGGAAGGCATCAAAGCTTCTCAGCCTATCCGCAATATGTGAGCATAACCAAATGTTACATTCTGCTTGCCTCCTCTCCTACCGTATTCACATGTATAGGTGAGTGTTTGACATATGAGGTTTGGGTGTCTGCTGTTCAAGACGCCAATCGTCGTCAGCTAAGTAGTACCATGATATTGGAAATAGAGTATGCAAAGAGAGGACACTCAAAGGATGGACATAAGAAATCTGTGTTCTCTCATTCAAAAATGAGCTGTGTGACTTCATGCGTAGGGAAGCACAAATGAGCAACATCATGTCCCTGACTATTGCACATCTCACACATGAACCCCTTTCTGACTTGTCAACAGAAAACATTAGACTCTGGAAATATGTAAGTCTTAATGGCAAAGGTGAAAGCAGTGTAATGCGGAGGATTCCCGGTTATTTATCCCTTCCTATCAGTAACCTTCTCATATAAGTGTGTCTGTTGAAGTGTCATCTTATTGATGTCAGTGCTGTGTGGAGGTAACGGCTGGCAACTGCTGCATGTGAGCAGGTACCCACATGTAAAGTTCATGAGGTAAACATGCTGCACATTGTCCTGGATTACCCACAAATGGTCATTGAGAATAACATGTTGGCTCAGAGCTACCTTCTGTTGTTAAAAAATATAGACCTGTAAGTCTCATCACAGCTGCTGACAGGATGACACCACAGCAGCGGACACCATCCCGGGGACTGCATGACAGCCTGGCTGCAGCAGGGAAACCCTCGTGCACCTGTCCTTCAGGTAATTCTGGCATGAGGTATGTCTGTTGAAGTGTCATCTTATTGATGTCAGTGCTGTGTGGAGGTAACGGCTGGAAACTGCTGCATGTGAGCAGGTGCCCACATGTAAAGTTCATGAGGTAAACATGCTGCACATTGTCCTGGATTACCCACAAATGGTTATTCAGAATGACATGTTGGCTCAGAGCTACCATATGTTAAAAAATATAGACCTGTATGTCTCCTCACAGCTGCTGACAGGATGAAACCACAGCAGCGGACACCATCCCGGGGACTGCATGACAGCCTGGCTGCAGCAGTGAAACCATTGCGCACCTGTCCTTCAGGTAATTCTGGCATGAGGTGTGTCACTAGCTTAGATTCCTTAGCCATGACAGAGATCCAGATTCCCCTCTGCATGTAATCAGCAGTTGTTGTTTACAAAGTGAAATACAAATCATGAGT
Source organism: Triturus cristatus (assembly GCF_964204655.1). NCBI lineage: Eukaryota > Metazoa > Chordata > Amphibia > Caudata > Salamandridae > Triturus > Triturus cristatus. The sequence goes on from NC_140590.1 coordinate 217,017,047, forward strand.
GTCATGTGCCTGTCTGTCAATTAGTGATGCAGATCATTGAGAATGTTGTCACTTCCCTCTACAGCTGCTGGATCAGGGACAACTATGTCTACAAAAGCTATGAGGAGACAGGTCCAGCAGGTGACACTAGGGGGGAATACCAAGAGACAGAAAATTGTGGCTGGAGCTGGTGAGTTTGTTTGTATCATGTACATCTATGTGTAACACCTCAGTGCTATGGTGTGAGCTGTCATTTGTGGTGGTACCCTACAGAGGTCACATGATCCTCATCTGTTGATGCAAAGTACAGTTAATACAAACCCTTGTGTTGCACCACGTTATACCAGGTCAATCCCTAATACGGTTGCAACCTCTGTTCCAGGGGATGCTGAGGATGAGGATGACAGGCCTATGACCAGTGCGGGCCGACGGGGAATCAGAGGGGAAAATCCCCTGATCCTCCAAGCAGTGATGTCGGCAGCAAGTACTGCTCAAGAGGAGGAGGATGAATTTCCTGAGGACGTCGACTTGGTGGATGATGAGGACAACATGTCTGATGACGATACAGATGCCAATGAGAGCTATCGTGCCAGATTGGCAAAATCGGTCAGGGCATCACATCCTCTGCCAAGCAACGTTCGTCAGCCTCCTCCCAAGCAAAGTATGGCATGTCCCCAGCATCGAGCAGACCAGCCACAGCTCCCACGCATCACAACACAGACATCACTCCCTCACAGCCCTCACGTCCAGGAACAACATGGTGGTTCCCCTACTCGCTCTTCCCTATACAGTGTATCCTTGCCATCCTCTCCACCATCTGGGGGAAGTACCAGCCCTGTTGTGGTGCCGGTATCCCCTGGGCACCATTCTCCTGCCCACAGGCTCGAACCTGCCACCCCCTCCCCTGCTGTTGGACCTGCTCGTAACATCCATGGCAGACAGCAGCAGAGAGGGCCTGCACCTGGCTATGATGGCCAGTGGGAGCAGGACTGCTTCCAACAGCAGACAGATGTGAGGCAGGACATTTGTGCCATAGGGGCTACCCTGTCCGACATATCGGAGTCCCCACAGGACATGGTCCGTTTCCCTCAGGTAGTGGACAGGCTGAGCCAAATTTTGGATAGGATGGATAGGACTTGGCAGGACATGACCAGAAATATGCGAGACATAATATCCATCCAAAGGGAAGAGAGTGCAAGACACCATGCCTTGGCCATGAAGATGATGGAGGGCATGTTGAAAGTGATCCAAATTCTCCCTTCACGGTCAAAGCAGGGAGGGGAGCCATCATATCTGCCCACAGGACAGCACATCCCCACACCTGTATCACCAACTGCACAGCAACAGAGCAAAGGTACACATCCACACCAGCGGGCTGAACTAGCACTCCCACCACCAACCCCTGTACAGGCACTCCCACCACCTGCACAACCACCACCAATCCCTGTACAGGCACTGCCACCACCTGCAAAACCACCACCAACCCATGTACAGGCACTGCCACCACCTGCACAACCACTGCCAACCCCTGTACAGGCACTGCCACCACCTGCACAACTACCACCAACCCCTGTACAGGCACTGCCACCACCTGCACAACCACCAACAACCCCTGTACAGACACTGCCACCACCTGCACAACCAACACCAACCCTTGTATAGGCACTCCCACCACGTGCACAACCAGCCCTTGTCCAGGCACAAACATCCAATGTGCATACACCATCTGCTCCAGCACATGTAGATGACCCTGAACAGTCCAAGGACAATACCCACCTCCACGTAGGCGACGAACCAGATCTGAATCCTCCGAGCGGTCATCACCCCCCAAATTGCGATGTCGCAAGCACGATCGCCAGTGACAGGAACCCCAAGACAATTTAGCCACGTGAATGTGTGTTGAACAAATAAAGACCTACAAAAAAAAGATTCTGTTGTGTATCATGTTCTGTGTAACGATGTAGGTGGCCTAGAGATGTGAGAAGGTATGTGTGTGTGTGACACAGTTACAAGTGTAACCCATCATTGCAACAAGCCATTATGTGCATAGCAGATGACTCACCAAATATGTGTCCATATTCTGAACCAAACATTCAAAATGAAGTCAAACAAGTTGAAGTAATTAGAATTCCTCATTGAAATTTATGAAGGTACAGAAGAACAACCGTCCGTTTGGAAGGGAGAAAGGAAAACAAATGATGATCTTGATGCAGAGGGAGAAGGGAACCTGGATTGGGGTGGGGCAAAAAAAATATAACACGTCAGGGAGCGTCAGGGAAAACAGTCTATTTACAAGGGGAAATGGAAATAATAGTTCACAACAACGTCTCCGTCAAAAGTCAAGTGTCCTTCTGGTCATCCTCTAGGACCACAATGTCCAGATCCTCTGAGTCCAATGCAGGCTCATGGCTGGCGGGTGCAGGAACAGGCACCACTTGTGTTCATGACACACGAGGAGTATGGGGGGAAACAGTGTGGGGCAACAGACAGGGGGAGACATTGACGGTGGTATGGGAATGGATTTGGGAGACAAGAGACGACATGGCTGTGGCCATTGAATTGATGCTGGTGGTGAGGGTGGCCAGAGATCGGAGAATGTCCTCTCGCATCATGCGTACCTCCATACGCACTTGTAGCATGATGCGAGCGGACATGTCTGGCTGACCCTCACACATCCACATCAAGTCCACTGGCACAGCCACAGGAGGAACAACACCGGGAGGGGCCTGGGGGTACAGGAGGGATGTGGTGCCTCAGGTCGGGAGCCAATGATCTCGTCGAGCTGGCAGCTACGATGAGGGGGACTAGTTGCAGGGGATGCAGCTGGAGCCCCCGATGGAATGGCGGACTCTAGAGGTAGGGAGGGGCTGATGGCAGGCCCAGATTGTGTGTTGGCCTGCCCCGAGGACCACTCTTCAGGGCCCACAGGTGAAGAGTCTTGGTGAGAGTAGCTCTCCACCACATCATGGGCAGAGGTGTCGTGTTCACCCCCCCCCTTCAATGTCCGCAGCCTCCACCCTGGATGTAGCACCAGCATCAGGGTGTCCATTGTCAGTCCGGGTGGGCACAATCCCCTTGCCTCTTGATGTTGAGGGTCCCTCCTCATCCTCCTCTTCCTCGCTGGTGGAAAGAGGGTGTAGCCGTCACCGCACTGGTGGCCTCGCGCTCCGGACCTGGTCCTGCTGCCCTTCCATTTCGCCAGCAGTGCCTGCTGAAATGTAAGCAAAATCCTAATGTTATGGTTGTGTCATGCAGGACAAGACACATACATAGATGAGCCAAGGTCAGACTTTATTTTCCTCTGATCACATTCTACAGTTGTCAGTGTCTATGAGCTCACATTACATGTATGTTCACTGTCATTTACTGGATTGAGCCTGACATGGACATCTCACGTGGATGTTTGTGGCTTACACAACTGTATTGGCCAACCCTCAACTTGGCATTCTGGTGATCTGTGTGTCCTATAATAATCAAACTGGAGGGAGAAGGAAGAGCTTCTGATCCACTCAGCTTCCTTGTCACAAGTATACAAAAATCAAAAGGGAGTGGGTCACTAGTCCCAAAGAACCAGGGTGTGCAAAGGCAGTATAAGGTACTGTTTAAAAAACCCTCAATCACGTTATAAACGTTTCAGATGTTAGCGGTATATTTTCATTCTCCGCTTCGTTACTGGTAACGTGACAGCATCATCATTGGGTTTGTTGTAATGCTTTCTCCACCTGGAGATCGTACCACTGGTTGTATTGGTAGTGATCGTAAATGAAAAAGAGTGAGTTTGGTGAGGTGTTCAGTGGTGAGAAAAAAGGAAATATTTAAAATCCAACAGAGCTAGTAAAAAATCTTTAATTGTACTGGATGTTGGAGAGTTTTGTAGATTCCTCGGTGTGCACTCAGGGGTGAGTTAGGACCCTGTGCATTATAAAAAAGTGTCTTTAAAAAAGGTCGACATGTTTCAGCCCTTGTTATGCCCCGAAGGGTCACACGGGCTTTCTTCAGGACCTAGGAGGTGAGATAAAGACCTGAATATTCACAGGATCTTTCAGGTGAAAGAAATTGGGTTAATTAATCCCAAAGGTAACTGTTCATTTGAACCTGTTGTTCCAATTAGAAAAGGTGGGGGAGAGAATAAGAAAACAGACCTTGTTAGAACAAAAAAGTTTAGTGAAGTTAAAAGCAGTTTTCGTTAGATTAAGAACAGACAACAAAAGTCCGAGATCATTGATTTCTCCTCAGACAATATGGATGTCTGCAGCAACTAAAAAATGGCAATTCTCATTTGTTTGGAGTCAAGACACTGGGAAGTGTCCCGTCTCCAATATGGCAAAATTCGTCCCTCCTTCCGATACTTGTAAGAGAACACACATTCCATCTTGTCATATATGGTGTACTGAGCGCTCATTGTAAAAGCAACATTTTTAAGTTCGTCAATGGAACAATGTCTCTGAACATATCAACATTATCAGTATTTGGACAGTCTGGCTAGCATACGTTTGTAAGGTAATTGCTAAATGAAATAAGTAGACTGTGAGGTTCAGAAATAGCTTGCGCGTTTAAATACGGCTTAGCATAAAGAACATACAGCTGGATTCAAAGGGCGCGTAATTATGGCAGCAGTTATGATCTTAATCAAAACAGTAGAGCTTATGTATTTAGGAGTGGCTTAACAGGAAGTCAGAGTATGAAAACGCATGATGTTGTCAGCAGATAGGCTCTTATAACAAAGAGGGGTGGCTAGGTATGTTACATATACGTAAGTGTAGTGTTGTAATAATTGTAGCGGTCTAAATATAAAGGACAGACATAGTTTTAGTATAATTGTTTGCTTGTGTCAAATGCTTTAGCCGAATGAGAGAGACATAATACAGTTACATGGCGCCAAAATCGGTGAAAGAGAAGAGCATCCGTACCTGTTTCCCGTTTCTGTGGGCAACAGCGGGTATAAAGTGGGGCGGTCGCTCGCGCGCTTCAGAAGCAATAGAGAAACAGAGGGAAAAAGGAACTGTCAAATCTATGACCAAAATATACATTACGGTTCTGTCGTGAAGATGAGTCCGCCGTCTTTCTAACCTCTTCGGCGCTGAACAAGGGTTCTGTGCTGACTCTGCCCTGGTTGACCCGGTACTAACAGTGGGGCCTGAAGACTCGCATTATAAGCGATGTAAAGGACATAGAAATAGAGGAGAGACCACTACGAGATGGTTATTGTAGATCGCAAATAACTTGTCGGTATCTAGTCGTCTTTCAGCGATTTTTTTTAAAACAACAAAGTGGAAATGATGGCATAGAGGCGGGTTGCTTTAGATATATTCAGAAAAAAAGGAAGTAGTTATCGGAGCCAATAAGACTATAATCATGCCCGATGGTGATCTGTACAATATTGTCAGTAGGAAATATCCTCTGACAAGACAGCATGTAGTTGGATAAAACTCTCAGATTGCGGAGGTAGTGCAATAATTAAGTGTACCGCCCCCCTGAGTATTAATTGGGGTGATATATGCTTAACATGGCTTTATGTGTAGGAGGTGTCTGTTTTTTGTCAATAAAGTTTATTCAAAAATCGGATTTTCATTTTCTCAAGACGCTCAGCCACGGTATATTGTCATTCAAACCTTGAGTATTCGTACAGAGTCGATGGACCCATCTTTGTTCTTTTTCGAACAGTACCTTCTCAGCGTGGTTGTTATTAATAGTAAGGGTTTCTAAAATAACCCAACGTATATCATTGACAGTGTGTCCTTGTTCCAGGAAGTGATTGCTCATCTTTGTAGTGCTTCTCTTGCACTTGATGTTACTGCGATGTTCGCAGAGTCTCTGTTTCACTTTCCTACAGGTCATTCCAATGTAGCGCAAACCACATGGGCATGTGATCATGTAGATAGCGTGGGTGGTGTTACAATTAGTGTGGGTTCTTATGGTCCAATTCAGATTGGGTGACAATTGTAAGTTTTTGGTTGCCGTCGTCAAGTGGCAGACTGAGCATGACCCGCATGGAAAATGTCCTGTAACCGGTGTGTTGTGCCAAAGTCCCTGTTGGGTCTTCATAGCTGGTTTTTCCAAAGGCCTCGTGTGTACGAGTATGTCTTTAAGGTTCTTAGTCCTTTTATTTGAGAATCTGGGTTTTGGCCATTTCAGGTTTCCGGAAGTTAGAATTCGCCAGTTCTTGTTGACGATTTTTTTGATATCGTTTGTCACAGTACTGTGAGTGCTCACGCATGTCATCAGATCCATAGCGGGTTCTTTCGCTGTGATGTCTAGAAGGGTCTCCCTTTGTTGGTTCCTTGCCCTTTTCTGGCATTTTTTAATGATGTTTATGGGGTAGTCTCTGATTTGCAGTTTGTCACTCAGTTCCTTTGCTTGACTCTTGTAGTCTCTGATGTTACTGCAATTTCGTCTGAGTCGAAGGAACTGTCTGTAGGAGAGTAGTGTCTGCAATCCTATGATCACCCAGATTTTTTGCTTTTGCTTCATTGGTTTACGACTTTCCCCGGCTGTGGGCCTGCCAATCAGACCCACAGCCTAGCTGTTCTCTCTCGAAATTATCACACATGTACATTAGGTGCACCCACTAATTGGAACTGGGCCGCCTTGTCAGTCCCTGTCTCAGCATACCACAGGTATCCAGGGCATCGGTGTACCCAGGGCCTACCAGGGGCTGAAGCATGTATTATGCCACCCCTGGAATGGCCGCCCAAATCTGACACAACTGGCTGCACGACAGCTGGGGCCACGTGGTGTAATCACCCGTTGCTGTAGGTGTAGTATTCCTACACCTAAACCCTAAAATGGACACATGGATTCCTATCAGTCACTCCTATAGCAGGCCTTATCAATCCTGAAGGCAGAGTGCAGGGAATCATGTGGGCCGGTGCTCTGGCGCGAGCTGAGCCCGTCGACGGCTTGCGGAACCAAGTCCTAATAGCCGTTCCATGGTGACGCGGGCCAACTACTTTTAATGCATTATAATCGTGGCGGTTATTTGCTAACTTTGGCCTCACATCACCTACACATGTCGAGTAAGGTGTCATACGAATGGGAATACAAACCCCTCGCCAGTCCTGGTGACAGGGTTAGCATTCCCCCCTTTTAGAGGGACACGACATGGAAGTAACCTTGAACCCCGGTTAAAGTTGACTCAAGCCTCAGCATCACAAAATGGATGCTGCCACCAGACACAAGTCTGACCTCCTGCTGCTGGGGGACCTTCCAGCAAGGGGAGCTTGGACAAAGGGTTTCCTGTCGAGGGCGGTGTTAGCACCGTCCCAGACAGGGTTTGTGTATCCCAGGTAGGCAGGGCTGAAAGGAAGGTGATTGCAAGTGGCACCCCGGTGCTCACTGTGCATAGCCCGGCTCAAACCAGTTTCGGGGGCACACCAGCCCCTGAGCTGGCGCGAAGCCGGACAAAGGATAGGGTTGTAACCACCCCCCTCCTGGCTCCACCCATAGGTAGAACCTAGTCACGGGCCAGCCCCTTTTTTTAGAATAAAGGTAGGAGCGAGTCCCCTTCCCAAATTGGATAATCAGATAATCGGATAACTCCGAATCACGAACCACTTTCCACGAAAGGAACTCTTGACTATTTCTGAAGACTCTCCCTTGTGGCTAAGGAGTAGCCACCCTGCACCAGCAGGCACCACCTAAGCGCTTGCGGTTTGCTGTAAGTCTCTCCTACGGATCAAGACTGCCCAGCTCGACGAGACCCGAGTCCCTGCCATCTCTGACCTTTTACCTGCCTCATCAGCCCAGCTGAGAGTCGTAGGTGTGACGAGACCTGCGGGACCGGCCATCTTCAGAACCTGCACGACGCTTATCTAGCACGCCCACCGAGGGACCCTCGAGTGAGTGCACCTAGGGTTTGAGAAGCCCTAACCCTGAGCAGCTCCAGCATCGAAGTCTGCCTCCCCAGCATCCCCGAGATCTGCGTGGGGGCCCTTCCGCTCCTTGCTGTTCACCGCGTTGTTCGACCACTTGCCGACCGGCTTGTGGCCCTCTTCACGACGCACCACGATTGTTTCATCACTAGTCTGGTTGCTCCAGACTGGCTCTTGCTCCCCTTCAACAGAGGAGTACCACGCACGGACCCTCCTGGTCCACTCCCGACGCCATCTTGACTCCCCCGCTTGGGTTGCCACTGCCAAGATCCGCTGCCCCTGCCTGGGCCCAGCATCATCGACAGCAGACACCTTCGTGGGACAGCTCGCCCTCCATCCTGGTCGCCGCCGCGCCTCCTGGTCCGAGGAACAGCCGAGTCCGACGTCATCCACTCACCTGGTCGAGGTGACTTCAACCGGTACCCTCCTGGTACCCACACGATCGCTGGCTAGCAGTTGAGAACTGAGTCCCCTCTGCTTTCAGGTTTTCTTTATCACCGATCCAGGCTTGGATCTCACTGAATATCGACACTGGTCGCCTGCCAGCAACTCTTCTTTCAGGCTCCTGAGACTACAACGAGGACTTCCGACATCTTGCCGAACCTTCTACAGCCGCAGCCTCTGGGCTAGGTAACACGAGCATTTCGGTGCTCCATCGCAGGTTCGCTCTACAAGTGTCCAGTTCCTTTTTCGTTTAGTCCCACTGATCGGGTCACTCCGGAATCAGTACCTCCAGACTCTAACCATTCGCATTTCACTGTTAGTGTAGATGGTTTCTCGTGCCCCTCGGGCATTTGTGTAAATTGTGCAACCAGAAGTATTTTCCTAAGAGTTTTGTAGTGTGCTTAGCTCCCTGACTCATAAAGAGCCAGGGTAGTCTTGTTATAAATAAATATCCTTTATTTTCATAACAACTTGTGTGGTGTCCTTTCGCTTGGTGTTCAAGGGGTATATGTGATGGTAAACAGCTGGCTTAACACGCCCTCTAGAGTTTAGCCTAAGACTGCTCGTATCCACGCTACTAGGATAGCTGGTCTAAAAGGTTGACTTACAACCAATCATCAATAAGGGTCGTTTGGAATGATACACAGTGATCACTAGAATAGTGAGCACTACATATCAGGCCAACTTCTCACATTGGTGAGCAGCGGTTGGGATTTGAGCTTGCTGTTGTTTTACCACACACGTATCCTAAGAATATCGCAGTGAAAGATCACATAAGTACCCAGGTACATATAACTTAACTTAGAATACTCCGAGTTCTACTGAACCGGCTGTTGTAGTGTAACAGGGCTTAGCACACCCTGACTACAACTCTTAGCAAGGGATCAGTAGGTAAACCCATAGTGTAGGTAGGTGCAACACTTACACCTCACTAGAAAAGCATGTCGATCCACGGAGAGTCTTCGCAGACTCCCTTAGTGGTCAGTGACCCTCCACAGGTCGTGTCACGATATGCAACTCTTAGCTTCAAGGAGATGCGACAACTGTGTGCCTCCAGGAAGCTAAACCAGGGTTCTAACCCTACCATCGCAATACTGATAGGTCTCTTAGAGGCGTACGATGCTAGGAGGTCCTCTAACCCAGGTCCCCCCAGTGCAGATGGGAACATGCCTCCCTTAGAGGGAACCCTCGGTGACCCAGACCTCGACCTCCACACAGAGGAGGAGGACGAGGACGAGTTATCAGGAGACGAGGCAGACAAAGGTCCAGTGGTAGTCGGCAGGCTTACAAGGACCAACTTAAGCAGGCATGAGAACGGAACTGGGGGAGCCCCGGGCCCACGCTCAAGCAGGCTTAACCTTGGGAACGGATGAGCTAGGTCTCTCTCCAGAGGCTCTGGCAGATCGGTTCATACACATGTCTCTCAGGCACCTTCTCAGAGAGGAATGACTTCCCCTCAGAGGAGGGAGCATGAAGCGAAGATGCGGGAGGTCAATCTGAGGATCGAGCGGGAAGAACTTGCCCTCGCCAAAGAAAGACTTGCCTTAGCCCGAGAGCAGAAATTAAGTGGGTTAGATCCCACTGGTGGCAGCATTCTCAATAGAGAGAAAGACAGGGGTATAGACACTAGACACCTGAGTAAAATAGTGCCCCCCTTTAAACAAGGGGACGACATCCACAAGTGGATAACTGCCTTGGAGAGGGCCTGCACTGTCCAGTGCGTCCCCCCAAGTCAGTGGGCAGCTATACTGTGGCTTTCCTTTGAAGGTAAAGGAAGGGACAAGCTCCTCACTACAAGAGCTGAGGATGCTAACAGCTACCAAGTCCTGAAGAACACACTGATTGATGGGTTCGGCTTAACCACGGAACAGTACCGGGTGCTGTTCCGGGACACCCAGAAAATTCAGTCTCAGGATTGGACTGACTTTGTTGATTGTGCCACTAAGGCTTTGGAAGGCTGGTTGCTGGGTAGCAAGGTTACTGATTACACAGGATTGTACAATCTTATCATGCGAGAACAGATTTTAAACAACTGTCAGAACCAATTGTTGCATCAGCACCTTGTCGACTCGGATCTGACCTCTCCCCAAGAATTGGGAAAGAAGGCGGACAGATGGGTCAGAACAAGGGTCAAGCAGAACCAGAATCAGAACCAGGGTGGTCAGAAGAAAGCAGACCAAAAGGGTAACAAGAACGAACAAAATGACCAGAAGTCTTCGACAGGTCCCCAACAAACCAAAGAGGGTGGGGGTCAGGCTTCACAGAAGAAGAAGACTCAAGAAGGCCAGTCAAAAAGGTGGTGCCAATACTGTAAAAGTAAGACTCACTGGTTTAGTGAGTGCACCAAGAAAGGAGGGCAAACTCCTACCACTGCAGCCCCTAAGGCACCTGCGCCCCCTAGTACAGTCAGCAGTGGTAGTGCGCCTCCCAAGGCATTAGTTGGGTTAACCTTGGGAACCGAGGGGAGTGACGACTTAGTCGGCACGCTCACTCAGGCCGTCCTTGTCTGTACCGGGGATATGGATATGTCCCCTGATGCCAGTCCCAATACTTTGGGCAAATACAGACAGACACCTTTGATAAATGGAAAAGTGGCTCAGGCCTACAGGGACACGTGTGCCAGTGTCACCATGGTGACGCCTAACTTCGTGGACCCTGGACAGATCATGCTAGGTACCAGTTACCTAGTGACCAATGCCAGCAACGTCACTACCAATCACAGTATGGCAGTTGTTGATTTCTCCTGGGGAGGGGTAAGTGGCCCGAAAAAGGTTGTGGTTAGTTCAGACCTCCCTGTAGAATGTCTGTTGGGCAATGATTTGGAAACGTCACAATGGTCAGAAGTGGAGCAGAGGACTCACATGGAGATGTTAGGCTTGCCAGCACATGTCCTTGCTGTGACCAGGTCACAGGCCAAAAGATGCCCCACTGAACAGGTGCTGGATCCTGGAAGAACGGACCAGACACCTTCCAAGAAAAGGAGCAGTAAGGGTAAGGCTTCGCCTTCCCCCTTGCCCCAGGTCGAGGATCAAGTCTCCGAGGAGGCTGACCTTAAAGAACTGAGGGAAACTGAGCCGCAAGAGCTTGAACCTGGTCAGGTTGAGTTTCTGGGCTCAGGGGGACCCTCCAGGGAAGACCTGGGGAAGGCACAGTTAGACTGCCCCTCACTTGAACCCCTCAGACAGCAGGCCGCTGCTGAGGCTGCAGGGAACGCCACAGGTACCCACAAAGTGTACTGGGACGATGGACTCCTGTACTCCGAGGCAAGAGACCCCAAACCTGGTGCGACCAGGAGGCTGGTCATCCCCTTGTCTCTGAGAGGTTTCCTTCTCACCTTGGCCCACGAGATTCCCCTTGCAGGTCACTTAGGCCAGAATAAGACTTGGGACAGAATTGTTCCACACTTTCACTGGCCCCACATGTCCGAAGATACGAAGGAGTGTTGCCGCTCCTGTGTCACTTGCCAAGCCAGTGGTAAGTCAGGTGGCACGACAAAGGCCCCCCTCATACCACTACCAGTGGTGGGGGTACCCTTTGAACGAGTGGGGATCGACATTGTCGGACCAATGGAACCCCAGACAGCATCAGGGCACAAGTTTATACTGGTGGTGGTGGACCACGCCACCAGGTATCCTGAAGCTATTCCCCTTAGGACCACTACAGCACCTGTGGTGGCACGGGCCCTACTTGGAGTGTTCTCCAGAGTGGGCTTCCCTAAGGAGGTCGTCTCAGACAGAGGTGCAAACTTCATGTCGGGATATCTGACTGCTATGTGGAAGGAATGTGGTGTCAACTACAAGTTCACCACACCCTATCACCCACAAGGCAATGGGCTTGTTGAGAGATTCAATAGGACCCTAAAAGGGATGATTCACGGACTACCTGAAAAGCTTCGGCGGAGATGGGATGTCCTGATACCCTGCCTCTTGTTCGCCTACAGAGAGGTCCCGCAGAAGGGGGTTGGCTACAGCCCTTTTGAGCTTCTGTTCGGACATCCTGTAAGGGGACCCCTTTGTTTGGTAAAGGAAGGATGGGAGAGACCTCTCAGAAAGCCGGCATCAAACATTGTGGACTATGTGCTCGGTCTCCGCTCGCGGATGGCGGAGTACATGGAAAAGGCGTCTAAAAACCTTGAGGCGAGCCAAGAATTACAGAAAGCTTGGCACGACCAAAAGGCTGTCCTGACTGTGTACCAGCCTGGACAGAAGGTGTGGGTGCTGGAGCCAGTGGCCCCAGCAGCACTCAAAGACAAATGGTCTGGGCCCCACACGATCATTGAGCAAAAGGGAGAGGTCACCTACCTGGTAGACCTGGGAACTCCCCGGAGCCCCCACAGGGTGCTCCATGTAAACAGGCTCAAGGCATATGTCGACAGGGAGGGCATGGGCTTGCTCATGGCCACAGATGAGGGACAGGAGGAGGAGAGTGACCCTCTCCCGGACCTGCTCTCTCAGAACCCTGACGATGGATCAGTAGATGGTGTTGTCTTTTGCGGCAGCCTCTCTGGACATCAACAAGAGGATTGTAAACAGGTTCTTCAATCCTTTCGACATATGTTCTCTCTGACACCCAGTCAGACCAAGTGGTGTACCCATGAGGTCGACACTGGGGACAGTCTGCCCGTAAAGAGTAAAATCTATCGGCAACCTGATCATGTCAGAGACTGCATCAAGACAGAGGTGCAGAAAATGTTGGAGCTGGGAGTCATTGAACCCTCGGACAGCCCCTGGGCTAGTCCCGTAGTGCTCGTGCCGAAACCTCACACCCAGGGCGGTAAGAAAGAGATGAGGTTTTGCGTGGACTACAGAGGTCTCAATGCAGTCACTAAGACTGACGCCCACCCGATACCAAGAGCAGACGAACTTATCGACCGGTTGGCCTCGGCCAACTACTTAAGTACGTTTGACCTGACAGCTGGGTATTGGCAAATCAGGTTAGCTGAGGAGGCCAAGCCCAAAACCGCATTTTCTACCCCGGGTGGGCATTATCAGTTCGTGGTAATGCCCTTTGGTTTGAAAAATGCACCTGCCACCTTCCAAAGGCTGGTGAATCGAGTTCTCACTGGGTTGGACGACTTCTGTGCGGCGTATCTGGACGATATCGCTGTCTTTAGCTCCACCTGGGAGGATCACCTGGTCCACCTGAGGAAAGTGTTAGAGGCCCTGCAGAAGGCAGGCCTCACTATCAAGGCCACCAAGTGCCAGATAGGGCAGACACAGGTTGTATACCTGGGCCACCTTGTAGGTGGAGGCCAGGTTCAACCATTGGAGAGCAAAATACAGGCCATCCAGGACTGGGCTCCTCCAACCACCCAGACTCAGGTTCGAGCTTTCTTGGGCCTGACTGGTTATTACCGGAAATTTGTCAGAAATTATGGATCCATTGTGACCCCGCTAAACGACCTGACAAGTAAAAAGATGCCAAAAAAAGTTCAGTGGACAGCAAGCTGTCAGAAGGCATTCGATGACCTGAAGCAGGCCATGTGCACAGCACCTATCCTAAAGAGTCCAGACTACTCCAAACCATTCATTGTCCAAACAGACGCTTCGGAGCTGGGTGTGGGAGCTGTTCTATCGCAACTGAATTTTGATGGTCATGACCAGCCCATAGCTTTTATTAGCAGGAGGCTGACCCCCAGAGAGAAGAATTGGTCAGCTATTGAGAGGGAGGCCTTTGCTGTGGTTTGGGCCCTGAAGAAGTTGAGGCCATACTTGTTTGGCACTCACTTCAAGATTCAGACCGACCATAAGCCCCTCTTGTGGCTAAATCAAATGAAGGGTGAAAACCCCAAACTACTTAGGTGGTCCATTTCCCTACAGGGGATGGACTTCACAGTGGAGCATAGACCTGGCACTGATCATGGCACTGCAGATGGGCTCTCCAGGTATTTCCACTTAGAGCAAGAAGACTCACCTGGTCAAGGTTAGCTTATTGTCCCAAAGTTTGGGGGGGGGTCATGTAGGAGAGTAGGGTCTGCAATCCTATGATCACCCAGATTTTTTGCTTTTGCTTCATTGGTTTACGACTTTCCCCGGCTGTGGGCCTGCCAATCAGACCCACAGCCTAGCTGTTCTCTCTCGAAATTATCACACATGTACATTAGGTGCACCCACTAATTGGAACTGGGCCGCCTTGTCAGTCCCTGTCTCAGCATACCACAGGTATCCAGGGCATCGGTGTACCCAGGGCCTACCAGGGGCTGAAGCATGTATTATGCCACCCCTGGAATGGCCGCCCAAATCTGACACAACTGGCTGCACGACAGCTGGGGCCACGTGGTGTAATCACCCGTTGCTGTAGGTGTAGTATTCCTACACCTAAACCCTAAAATGGACACATGGATTCCTATCAGTCACTCCTATAGCAGGCCTTATCAATCCTGAAGGCAGAGTGCAGGGAATCATGTGGGCCGGTGCTCTGGCGCGAGCTGAGCCCGTCGACGGCTTGCGGAACCAAGTCCTAATAGCCGTTCCATGGTGACGCGGGCCAACTACTTTTAATGCATTATAATCCTGGCGGTTATTTGCTAACTTTGGCCTCACATCACCTACACATGTCGAGTAAGGTGTCATACGAATGGGAATACAAACCCCTCGCCAGTCCTGGTGACAGGGTTAGCATTCCCCCCTTTTAGAGGGACACGACATGGAAGTAACCTTGAACCCCGGTTAAAGTTGACTCAAGCCTCAGCATCACAAAATGGATGCTGCCACCAGACACAAGTCTGACCTCCTGCTGCTGGGGGACCTTCCAGCAAGGGGAGCTTGGACAAAGGGTTTCCTGTCGAGGGCGGTGTTAGCACCGTCCCAGACAGGGTTTGTGTATCCCAGGTAGGCAGGGCTGAAAGGAAGGTGATTGCAAGTGGCACCCCGGTGCTCACTGTGCATAGCCCGGCTCAAACCAGTTTCGGGGGCACACCAGCCCCTGAGCTGGCGCGAAGCCGGACAAAGGATAGGGGTGTAACCACCCCCCTCCTGGCTCCACCCATAGGTAGAACCTAGTCACGGGCCAGCCCCTTTTTTTAGAATAAAGGTAGGAGCGAGTCCCCTTCCCAAATTGGATAATCAGATAATCGGATAACTCCGAATCACGAACCACTTTCCACGAAAGGAACTCTTGACTATTTCTGAAGACTCTCCCTTGTGGCTAAGGAGTAGCCACCCTGCACCAGCAGGCACCACCTAAGCGCTTGCGGTTTGCTGTAAGTCTCTCCTACGGATCAAGACTGCCCAGCTCGACGAGACCCGAGTCCCTGCCATCTCTGACCTTTTACCTGCCTCATCAGCCCAGCTGAGAGTCGTAGGTGTGACGAGACCTGCGGGACCGGCCATCTTCAGAACCTGCACGACGCTTATCTAGCACGCCCACCGAGGGACCCTCGAGTGAGTGCACCTAGGGTTTGAGAAGCCCTAACCCTGAGCAGCTCCAGCATCGAAGTCTGCCTCCCCAGCATCCCCGAGATCTGCGTGGGGGCCCTTCCGCTCCTTGCTGTTCACCGCGTTGTTCGACCACTTGCCGACCGGCTTGTGGCCCTCTTCACGACGCACCACGATTGTTTCATCACTAGTCTGGTTGCTCCAGACTGGCTCTTGCTCCCCTTCAACAGAGGAGTACCACGGACCCTCCTGGTCCACTCCCGACGCCATCTTGACTCCCCCGCTTGGGTTGCCACTGCCAAGATCCGCTGCCCCTGCCTGGGCCCAGCATCATCGACAGCAGACACCTTCGTGGGACAGCTCGCCCTCCATCCTGGTCGCCGCCGCGCCTCCTGGTCCGAGGAACAGCCGAGTCCGACGTCATCCACTCACCTGGTCGAGGTGACTTCAACCGGTACCCTCCTGGTACCCACACGATCGCTGGCTAGCGGTTGAGAACTGAGTCCCCTCTGCTTTCAGGTTTTCTTTATCACCGATCCAGGCTTGGATCTCGCTGAATATCGACACTGGTCGCCTGCCAGCAACTCTTCTTTCAGGCTCCTGAGACTACAACGAGGACTTCCGACATCTTGCCGAACCTTCTACAGCCGCAGCCTCTGGGCTAGGTAACACGAGCATTTCGGTGCTCCATCGCAGGTTCGCTCTACAAGTGTCCAGTTCCTTTTTCGTTTAGTCCCACTGATCGGGTCACTCCGGAATCAGTACCTCCAGACTCTAACCATTCGCATTTCACTGTTAGTGTAGATGGTTTCTCGTGCCCCTCGGGCATTTGTGTAAATTGTGCAACCAGAAGTATTTTCCTAAGAGTTTTGTAGTGTGCTTAGCTCCCTGACTCATAAAGAGCCAGGGTAGTCTTGTTATAAATAAATATCCTTTATTTTCATAACAACTTGTGTGGTGTCCTTTCGCTTGGTGTTCAAGGGGTATATGTGATGGTAAACAGCTGGCTTAACACGCCCTCTAGAGTTTAGCCTAAGACTGCTCGTATCCACGCTACTAGGATAGCTGGTCTAAAAGGTTGACTTACAACCAATCATCAATAAGGGTCGTTTGGAATGATACACAGTGATCACTAGAATAGTGAGCACTACATATCAGGCCAACTTCTCACACTGTCCATAAGGGAGGTTTTCCCTCAATGGGCGTGGATGAAAGCTTTTATATGATAACAGGCTGTTTTTGGCTGTAGGTTTGAAATAGGTCTTTGTTTGTAATTTATCCCCTTCGATGAAGATAGTGACATCTAGGAAGTCCAATTTACTTGAATCTGCTGTGTATGTGAACTTCAAGCAGTCATCCCTGGTGTTGAGCCATTGGTGGAATTCGCACAAATCTTCATTATCTCCTTCCCATATCAAGAGAACGTCATCTATATAACGCTTCCAGAAGACGATGTGATTCAGGAAGGGATTAGAGGGGTCATGGATGTAGGTGGTCTCAAAATTGCTGACATAGAGCCCCGCTACACTCGGCGCAAAGGTACTGCCCATTGAAGTACCATGGCGCTGTTTGTACATGGTCTTATTGTATTCAAAATGGTTTTCTGTAAGTGCTAACCTACAGCATTCAAGTACGAAATGTCTTGGTGTCCTGTGTTCCCATTGTTGGTTAAAGAGGAGTGTCTCTAAAGTTTCCAAAGTTTTCTGTTGTGGGAGGCTTGTATACAAACTTTCAATATCAAGCCCCACTAGTAGCATACTGTTCTGTGAGTATTGTAGATTCTGTAGGAGATTCAGGAGGTCTTTAGTGTCCTTCAAATAGGTGGGAGTTTTTTGTACCAGTGGTCTCAAGTAGTGGTCAGCAAATTGTGACAACGGTTCTAGAAGGGAACCAATCCCAGAAACAATCGGACGTCCGGGTGGCGGGCGTCGTTCTCTGTGGATTTTGGGTAAAGAATAAAAGTAAGGCATTCTTGGTGTCTTGGTTATCAAGAAGTCTGCTTCAGTCTTGGAGACCCAATTGTTGGTTTCTGCTTCATCAACCATGATAGCGATGGTGTTTTGTAAGCGTTGGGTTGGGTCTGTCCTGATGATTTCATAGAACTTTTCATCAGAAAGTAATTCAATGCACTGTTGATGGTACCCTTCTTTGCTAAGTAGTACAATACCACCTCCTTTATCCGCTGGTTTGATTATTAGTTCTTCATCTTGCCGTAATGTGTCTAGTGCTCTTTGTTCAGCGTTAGATATGTTCATGAAAGGTCTTTTAGTTTGGTCTTTTAGATCACCCACTTCCTTCATTATTGCCTGTTCAAAGGCTAGTACTTCTACTGGGACTTGGTGGTTTAGTGGACAGAAGTTGGATTTCCTGCGGAGCGTCGTGTCGCCGTCCTTTATTATTTCTTCTTGTCCATTGAAGAAGGCTTTCAGCTTGATTTTTCTGCAGAACTCCGCCATTTCACACTGGAGTCTGAAGATGTCTAAAGGTGGTGTAGGTACGTAACTAAGACCTTTATTAAGAACATCTTCTTGTTCTTTGGTGAGTGTTACATTAGTGAGGTTGAAGATCAGGTTGTTGTGCTGGTCCCTGGTTTTGCGCCCGTCATGCTCCTCGTGTGGACTTGGTGTTGCTGGTCTGACCAGGTGACCCCTTTGCGCCTTGACCTGTTGGTTGTCTGGCCTCTCCCTAAAAAAGGCGGTCTATGCGTGTAGTTGGATCCCATGTCAGACATTACTGGAGGGCCCATAGGTGGAGGACCTGGATAGAAAGGGTTAGCCCAGCCTGGAAGGTTAGGGTTGAATGGTGTGAAGGGCATTTGGGGTGTCTGCGTGCCAAAATAAGGATTAAACCAGGTGTTTGGTCTTCTTCTGTTTTGGCGTCTGTATTGACCTCTGTTCCTCCTCGGCGTATAGGATTCCTCTCCGCTCCAATCAGAACCATTATTTGTAGAGCCTGTGCTCGAGTTGCTTGAATTGTCAAATGTATCATCCGGGATTTTATAATCCTCTGCGCTGTAGGGGTGCATCTTTTCCATAGAGAATCTTTTCAGATCCTTCCCCAATTTCTGAATCTTGTTCTGTGTAATGTAGTCTTTTGTTTTGTTCATTTCTTTATTGATTTCTTCCAACCTTTTTTGTATACAGTCAACTGTACCATGCTCTTAATTTTCGTTTCTAGCACTTGTATTTTGATCGTCAGTTCTTCTGTGAGTCGTGTGGCAGTTTTTATTATGAGGACTAGGTAGTCTCGGGTGCACTTCCAAGAGATGGAAGACCAGTCCTTGCGAAAGACTAGGTCTTGAAGGAAGATACGTGGGGCATTGTTTACCCAGAGTCCTCTTGGTGCTGCGTTGGCGCGTAGGTACTCAGTCATGATTACGCCATGGATGGCTGTGCGTACTTGTTCTTTTTTTGTTTCTGATAGCTCTTCCCAGTCGGTAGTCTGGGCTAGGGTCTGTGTGATGTCTCTGTCATGTAGTAGTGAAGGAAGAAACAGAATCGCATTAATTTCTTCCGTGGAGTAGCTCAGGCCTAGATTCTCGGCCATGATGGTCTCCACAGGCAATGTCTTGGGGGGGGGGGGGGGGGAAAGGGAGGGAACTCCCACAGCTGCACGCTGCTAAGTATTATAATAATCAAACTGGAGGGAGAAGGAAGAGCTTCTGATCCACTCAGCTTCCTTGTCACAAGTATACAAAAATCAAAAGGGAGTGGGTCACTAGTCCCAAAGAACCAGGGTGTGCAAAGGCAGTATAAGGTACTGTTTAAAAAACCCTCAATCACGTTATAAACGTTTCAGATGTTAGCGGTATATTTTCATTCTCCGCTTCGTTATTGGTAACGTGACAGCATTATCATTGAGTTTGTTGTAATGCTTTCTCCACCTGGAGATCGTACCACTGGTTGTATTGGTAGTGATCGTAAATGAAAAAGAGTGAGTTTGGTGAGGTGTTCAGTGGTGAGAAAAAAGGAAATATTTAAAATCCAACAGAGCTAGTAAAAAATCTTTAATTGTACTGGATGTTAGAGAGTTTTGTAGATTCCTCGGTGTGCACTCAGGGGTGAGTTAGGACCCTGTGCATTCTAAAAAAGTGTCTTTAAAAAAGGTCGACATGTTTCAGCCCTTGTTATGCCCCGAAGGGTCACACGGGCTTTCTTCAGGACCTAGGAGGTGAGATAAAGACCTGAATATTCACAGGATCTTTCAGGTGAAAGAAATTGGGTTAATTAATCCCAAAGGTAACTGTTCATTTGAACCTGTTGTTCCAATTAGAAAAGGTGGGGGAGAGAATAAGAAAACAGACCTTGTTAGAACAAAAAAGTTTAGTGAAGTTAAAAGCAGTTTTCGTTAGATTAAGAACAGACAACAAAAGTCCGAGATCATTGATTTCTCCTCAGACAATATGGATGTCTGCAGCAACTAAAAAATGGCAATTCTCATTTGTTTGGAGTCAAGACACTGGGAAGTGTCCCGTCTCCAATATGGCAAAATTCGTCCCTCCTTCCGATACTTGTAAGAGAACACACATTCCATCTTGTCATATATGGTGTACTGAGCGCTCATTGTAAAAGCAACATTTTTAAGTTCGTCAATGGAACAATGTCTCTGAACATATCAACATTATCAGTATTTGGACAGTCTGGCTAGCATACGTTTGTAAGGTAATTGCTAAATGAAATAAGTAGACTGTGAGGTTCAGAAATAGCTTGCGCGTTTAAATACGGCTTAGCATAAAGAACATACAGCTGGATTCAAAGGGCGCGTAATTATGGCAGCAGTTATGATCTTAATCAAAACAGTAGAGCTTATGTATTTAGGAGTGGCTTAACAGGAAGTCAGAGTATGAAAACGCATGATGTTGTCAGCAGATAGGCTCTTATAACAAAGAGGGGTGGCTAGGTATGTTACATATACGTAAGTGTAGTGTTGTAATAATTGTAGCGGTCTAAATATAAAGGACAGACATAGTTTTAGTATAATTGTTTGCTTGTGTCAAATGCTTTAGCCGAATGAGAGAGACATAATACAGTTACATGGCGCCAAAATCGGTGAAAGAGAAGAGCATCCGTACCTGTTTCCCGTTTCTGTGGGCAACAGCGGGTATAAAGTGGGGCGGTCGCTCGCGCTCTTCAGAAGCAATAGAGAAACAGAGGGAAAAAGGAACTGTCAAATCTATGACCAAAATATACATTACGGTTCTGTCGTGAAGATGAGTCCGCCGTCTTTCTAACCTCTTCGGCGCTGAACAAGGGTTCTGTGCTGACTCTGCCCTGGTTGACCCGGTACTAACAGTGGGGCCTGAAGACTCGCATTATAAGCGATGTAAAGGACATAGAAATAGAGGAGAGACCACTACGAGATGGTTATTGTAGATCGCAAATAACTTGTCGGTATCTAGTCGTCTTTCAGCGATTTTTTTTAAAACAACAAAGTGGAAATGATGGCATAGAGGCGGGTTGCTTTAGATATATTCAGAAAAAAAGGAAGTAGTTATCGGAGCCAATAAGACTATAATCATGCCCGATGGTGATCTGTACAATATTGTCAGTAGGAAATATCCTCTGACAAGACAGCATGTAGTTGGATAAAACTCTCAGAGTGCGGAGGTAGTGCAAGAATTAAAAATCGCTGAAAGACGACTAGATACCGACAAGTTATTTGCGATCTACAATAACCATCTCGTAGTGGTCTCTCCTCTATTTCTATGCCCTTTACATCGCTTATAATGCGAGTCTTCAGGCCCCACTGTTAGTACCGGGTCAACCAGGGCAGAGTCAGCACAGAACCCTTGTTCAGCGCCGAAGAGGTTAGAAAGACGGCGGACTCATCTTCACGACAGAACCGTAATGTATATTTTGGTCATAGATTTGACAGTTCCTTTTTCCCTCTGTTTCTCTATTGCTTCTGAAGAGCGCGAGCGACCGCCCCACTTTATACCCGCTGTTGCCCACAGAAACGGGAAACAGGTACGGATTCTCTTCTCTTTCACCGATTTTGGCGCCATGTAACTGTATTATGTCTCTCTCATTCGGCTAAAGCATTTGACACAAGCAAACAATTATACTAAAACTATGTGTGTCCTTTATATTTAGACCGCTACAATTATTACAACACTACACTTACGTATATGTAACATACCTAGCCACCCCTCTGTGTTATAAGAGCCTATCTGCTGACAACATCATGCGTTTTCATACTCTGACTTCCTGTTAAGCCACTCCTAAATACATAAGCTCTACTGTTTTGATTAAGATCATAACTGCTGCCATAATTATGCGCCCTTTGAATCCAGCTGTATGTTCTTTATGCTAAGCCGTATTTAAACGCGCAAGCTATTTCTGAACCTCACAGTCTACTTATTTCATTTAGCAATTACCTTACAAACGTATGCTAGCCAGACTGTCCAAATACTGATAATGTTGATATGTTCAGAGACATTGTTCCATTGACGAACTTAAAAATGTTGCTTTTACAATGAGCGCTCAGTACACCATATATGACAAGATGGAATGTGTGTTCTCTTACAAGTATCGGAAGGAGGGACGAATTTTGCCATATTGGAGACGGGACACTTCCCAGTGTCTTGACTCCAAACAAATGAGAATTGCCATTTTTTAGTTGCTGCAGACATCCATATTGTCTGAGGAGAAATCAATGATCTCGGACTTTTGTTGTCTGTTCTTAATCTAACGAAAACTGCTTTTAACTTCACTAAACTTTTTTGTTCTAACAAGGTCTGTTTTCTTATTCTCTCCCCCACCTTTTCTAATTGGAACAACAGGTTCAAATGAACAGTTACCTTTGGGATTAATTAACCCAATTTCTTTCACCTGAAAGATCCTGTGAATATTCAGGCTTTTATCTCACCTCCTAGGTCCTGAAGAAAGCCCGTGTGACCCTTCGGGGCATAACAAGGGCTGAAACATGTCGACCTTTTTTAAAGACACTTTTTTAGAATGCACAGGGTCCTAACTCACCCCTGAGTGCACACCGAGGAATCTACAAACCTCTCCAACATCCAGTACAATTAAAGATTTTTTACTAGCTCTGTTGGATTTTAAATATTTCCTTTTTTCTCACCACTGAACACCTCACCAAACTCACTCTTTTTCATTTACGATCACTACCAATACAACCAGTGGTACGATCTCCAGGTGGAGAAAGCATTACAACAAACCCAATGATGATGCTGTCACGTTACCAATAACGAAGCGGAGAATGAAAATATACCGCTAACATCTGAAACGTTTATAACGTGATTGAGGGTTTTTTAAACAGTACCTTATACTGCCTTTACACACCCTGGTTCTTTGGGACTAGTGACCCACTCCCTTTTGATTTTTGTAGATCTGTGTGTCCTGCCACTGCTACATGTGTAGGTTCCAAAAGCAGTCCACCAATGGAGAACATGAAGAGTCCTGATTTCTTGGATTTTGGCCATTGATAGGGAGTCGCAGCTATTTAACGTCTGGACAAGTGTCATCTGCTTTGTAGCATTGTATGGGACAAGACAAGTGGCGAAAGTGGGCCACACATCCACAGAGGGTCTGGGCTATTCTGTAGCTACATTGTGAGTCTTGCCTTTTGCTGTCCCCACACATGATCTGACAATTCAGTGGCACATATTGGCTTTGGTGACTGATAAGGTAGTGCAGTACACCGCTGAACAGTGGGGGATTGTTGTGACAGCTACTTGTACATGTGAAATTTCATACAGGCCACTGAGGGCGAGACGTCTGTCAGTGGACACACCTTGCAAATTTAGAAGCGCATATGAGTGACGCAAGGATGTCAAAGTCTGTCTTGACTCCATGGCACATGATGATTTGTCTCAATTGGAACCCAAAGTCTACAAATGCAATGCAAGTCACAGCATCCAATACCCTTTGGCCTGCCATGCGCACACTGGACAGTGTCTGTACCATTGCTCATCCAATGCACACATGATTTCCTAGTGCCAATTGTAGTGGTGCGGGAAGAGCAGATTTCAGTATGAATGCACAATTGTGGCTGATTTAGCCAGTTGTCATGACGAAACTACAACTCCCAAAATGCACTCTGCCCTGTACAGTCCATATGCCACAGAGTGCCTTTTTAAGCTTGGTGACTGCTGCATGGACACAGAATCTGTGAATGGAGGCATCGGACACACAATGGTACAGCACTGTTTCACTCACATCATACTCCCAGACACATTTAGCATATGATGCACTTACCATGTCCCTGATGCTCATGCTCCTCCAGCTGAGCATGGAGGGTCGGCCAAGCTGCTCGCAGGACCCTCCTGTACAGTGGGGAGAGGCGAGGACGATGCACATGGTGCTGGGAAGACTGGCCCACCAGCTCCTCAGCCTTGTGCCGGGACCACCGTTTCAGGTCCTCCCAGCGCTTGCGGCATGCCCTCGCACTCCTGGTGTGGACTCCCACTGCACTGCAGCGCTCACCGATGTTGGCCCACAGCCTGGCCCGGGCTGCATTACTCAGCTGTTGTTCAGGGTCCCCATATAGCACCCTCTCAGCCAAGATGTCTAACTCCCTTTCAGTGAAAGGGGGTGCCTTCTCTTAATAACCCTCAACCATTATGGGGAAAGTATGGATGATGAGAGCAGGAGGATGTCAGAGCATCTGATCTCTGATAGAGGATGACTCAGAATGAACACAAAATGGCTGCCAACTATTTCCTGTGATGTATTTCCTGCCTCCCACTTCCTGTAAAACATTTCCTGTATGAAATAATGTGTTCCGGGTCATTTTCGGAGTTTACGGCCCATAAGCGCAGTTTCCGGTTCCTGAGCGGAGGATCCGCACACACGCATTACGCTCTGTGATCGGGACTTCCGCTTTCGGGCCGTAAACTCCAAAAATGACCCGGAACATATTATTTCATACAGGATATGTTTTACAGGGAGTGGGAGGCAGGAAATGCATCACAGGAAATAGTTGGCAGCCATTTTGTATTCATCCAGATCCATCCACAATCAGGAATCAAATCTACTGCCATCCAGCTGTTCTGTTGTGGATAAAAATTAAATGACAGTGCATGTGAGAATTATAAAAATGGGGGAAGAGACCCTTTAATGACATTTCTGCACGGATGTGGTGGGGTGGGCTGACACAACATCAAACCCCTGTTTCAGTTTCTTCTACTTTGCATTACGGTACATGTAGTCCATATTGGGTGCTCATTACCAGAGTTGTGTGATGTGTTACGTAACATTGGGGTGGAGCAGTGTAGGATATATGACAGACACATGGTGTCTGATTCACCCATGACATCACTCACGTTGTGGGCGCATCATTTGTGGGGGATTCACATCTGTTGAGGGCACAGGCCCGACAATGCTATGGTTATGGCCTTTTCTGATTAAGTGACCCATCCTCGTGAGGTCTGGCTTTGTCTCTCAGTACATGTATCATTTTCCATCTGCGTCAATAGATTCTTTAGGGACATCCTCTATACTGATCGCTGACATGGGCACATGAGCTGAAGCACGCTCAACCTTTTGACTACTGTCAACAGCTGTGATTTACATGCAGTTAGTGTGGCTTACAAAGTTGTATCAGGAAGGAATTTATTGACACAGTCGTGTATATCCAAGTTTCATCATTGGCAGCAGACAGCAATCCACATTTAGTCCATTCCACTCCAGGTTGCTCATGTGAAAAAACGTGGCAATGAGCTGCTCACGGACTTGCATGCCCTGACCTCGGTTATGTGCAATGGTCCCGTTTCCCAGATTCAGAGGTAGCCGAGGATCCAGCGGTATGTGTAAGCCATGCGTTAAGGCAATGTTGTGCAAGACACAACAGGCTAATATGATCTTGCACACAACTTCTGGGGAGTACAGCAGCACACCACCTGTACGGTTGAGACATCTGAATCGCGACTTCAACAGACCAAAAGTGTGCTCTATGATGGCTCGAGTCCGTATGTGTGCCCTATTGTACCTACGCGGTGGTACAGTGTTTGCACGCCTGTAAGGGGTGAGTTGATATGGGGTGAGTGCATACCCAGCGTCACCTGAGGAGTGGAGAAAGGGCAGTTGGTTACATTTCCCTCTTTGAATTGCACAGGACATGATCTATACTGTATTACATGCAGTATCTGTTGGGCCATGTATGTAGCTTTATGATTCTTATTGTACAATGGTTAATGT
The DNA here is from genome assembly GCF_964204655.1 of Triturus cristatus. Classification (NCBI taxonomy): domain Eukaryota; kingdom Metazoa; phylum Chordata; class Amphibia; order Caudata; family Salamandridae; genus Triturus; species Triturus cristatus. The sequence goes on from NC_140590.1 coordinate 217,042,874, forward strand.
TGGGGGGCTTTCAGACATTTCAACAACACATTTACCTAATTTCTAACGCTTGGTACTTACCCAGTAGCCACATGTTGCCAAATTCTCCCGCAGCCATGCGCCGGGCAAGAGGTGACATGCGGAATATGAAGCTGTCATGGGTACTGCCTGGGAACACCGCATGCCCATTAATGAACCTCCGACTGGCATCACAGACAGCTTGCACGTTGATGGAATGCGATCTGTGTGTGTTGCAGAAGATGTGTGCAATGTGGTGGGGTGGCTGAAGGGCCACATGGGTACAATCAATTGCAGGTAACAAAGAAGGGTACAAAGTTCCTCGTGCACAGTGGCATAGAAGAGCAGGTAAGAGAGTATCTCAGCTGATCAGTGATAAGAGAGACCAATCAGAAGAAAGCGAGGGAAATTCCCTTAGTTTGAACTAGTGCTCTCACACACCCAGCAAGCTAGGTGTCATGCTTCATCATATGAGCACTGCCCCTCGTCAAGTCGGCGCTGCAATCCTTGACGGGCTCCCGAAATCGGGGCTCTTTGTCGGGGATCTTTTGTTCCTGCTGAAGGTGCTTGGGGGTGAGGGGCCTAGTGTGAAGTGATGTAGCAGAAAAGTGGGTTTAAAAGGGGGTCAGTTGGTCCTACTTCAATTTTATTCCAAAGGTCAACTGCCCTGTTAAAAATGTGTAGATTGGCTAATTGCTAGGAGTTAGGTATCTAGACATGAGCTCTACTCTATATGATCAACATGTTTCTTGCCGTAAGAGTCAGGAGGATCAAGGCAATTCATCAGGATCAAAATAAGACTGTCTACAATAATACGTGGTAAAGTGATTTCTACATACCACTTCTTATGGTTTGTTCCTAAAAGGGTTGCTACTGTTGTTAGCAACGGTGCTGGCGGCTAAAAAGGACACCAATTGGGTCCGACGTGAATTCACGTACAGGGAAACGACCTACCCAAACCGCCAGTGGAGGGAAACGGTACCTGGCCCTTACATCTTGGCTGGAAATTCCAAATAGGTTGATCCTCTGTCTGAAGATCCTCTCTGCTCTCCTCCTCCTCCTCCTCCTCAAGTAGTTTTGCAGCATGGCAAGGGCCAGTGCAACAAACACATTTAGTGACATGTTGAAAGGGTTTGTGTGTGTCTGCTCTGCAGTTATACATGCTGCAATTGGCTGGAATGTGTCAGCTGATGCATGGTGGGGGATGGTAGGGACTTGGACAGGTGTTTACCCTTGGCTCAAATGATCAACGGCCACAGTATGTAGTCTGGAACTTCCGGCCCGCAAGCGGACTTTCCGCTCCGGGTGCAGAACTTCCGCTTCGGAGGCGGAAATTCCGGCCTGAGTGCGGACGTAAAGTTAGTAGTCGTAAATCCATTCTGTGAATAGCAAAAGTAGTAAGTTCATTCTGTGAATGCCAGAAGTAGTAAGTGCATTCTGTGAATACCAGAAGTAGTAAGTGCATTCTGTGAATACCAAAATGGTAGTAAGTTTAGGATTTTGTCTTAAGTTTGTTCTGTGAATCGGGCCCTGAGTATTCAACTGGTCACAATGACTTATTATGTGTGGAGATAAAAAATTGGAGTTATGATTTCACAAGGCTCTAACTATTTTTGATAAATGTATACACCAATCCAGCATCAGCAGGGAAAAATCAGAAGGTTAATTTTGGACATCAGGCATTGCCACGCTAAAGCCCATCTGCTTCTTCTCAATCTAAATCTTCGCCAGAACTCATGTTGCAGTACCTCAAAAAAAAAGCAGACTCCAGGTAGCTGATTCCATTGCAGGTAATAATGCCACAAAGAACTGACTCCACGGGCCACACCCTGCTTGAGGCCCTAGAGGGACTGTCTCTCTGAGCTTTGAATGGTCGCTTTCTGGAAGATGAACCATCCCACCCTACCAATTTCTCCACAAACAGTTCAGCTGTATTAGATTACATATTCTGCTCAGCTTTTCTGTTTAACAGTCACCTCATATTCCATGTGTTTGTATGGCAAAAGGGATCACATGCCCCAGAGCCTGTCCATAACAAAATGTATTAAACCAAACACAATCCTCAGTTCCATTGGTTTAAATGGCATCCATCATAACTGGAAACAGGTCAAGTGGAGCTCGGAAGTGGCTGCAAAAAACACCATTAGGAATGCAAACCTTCTTGATCAGTTTTGCCCATCACTCCATACAATCAATGATTGGTAACTCCTTGTGCAAAGCCTACACTCAGTTCTAGGTAGCAGCCAACATGCCAAAATAACAATAAGTTCTCCCAGACCTACGATCTCAAAACTGTGGTTCACAAAAGATCTCAGGATATAGAAAAGATTGCTCAGTAAGAAGATCACTAAGATCACTGTCATGTCCCGCTGCGCTTGCAGAAATCAACATCTTATGCTGTCAATACATAAAACAAAATTGGCAAGCAAAACTAAACCATGAGGAAGCACTTCAAATTGAACTCTTTCTGTCCAGTTGATATGAAAATCCCAAGGACTTCTGGGTCATCATAAATCATCTTAGCAGGGGACTAGAAACAGTTAATGTAAACGGGAACAATTCCGTCTCTGAAAACTGGATCACACATATTGGCTCTTTGTATAATGGATGATCAAAATGCTCCAATCAGCAATCCAGCCTCATCAGCCAGAATCTTGCACAAGGAAATCCTGAGGCAACAGTAGAACAACATGTTTAATACATGACAACTTTCATGACCTTAAGTAGAGCAAGCCTGATCCAGAAAAGCAGAGCTGACGGAGCTCCTGTCCCATGAGAAATTCCTGCATCAGTTAACAAACAAGATTCCAACTTCTAGTCCATCTCCCTGGAAAATCTATTTAAAAAGATGCATGATTTCCAATTCCATTGCTTTATCGTAGCAACTATTCTATTCTACATCCCATTTATAACAAGCAATTGCAATGCAATCGGTCTCGCCTTTGGGACCTTATAAGTGTTTAGCCATGCAACAGATTATCCTTGGTGCTGGAACATCTACTGTTCTTTAACATAGCAGTGCATTCACATGTGATTGCAGTTTATAGCAGGCTGCCATTCCTCCCGGAATGGGGTATGAAGGCCATAAATGTAGGCAGGAGTCCGGTTTGATCTCCTGTAATCACAGGAAGCTCTTGTCTGTTTGCAGAAATGTTGTAGCCCATTTAAGATGGTGATTCCCAAATTCTGGAGAAGAAAAGACGTGGATTTACAAGCAAAAATCAAGTAAATGCCATAATGAGCTGGTTTGGTGCTGAACAAATGTCAAAATAACCAAACGCGAGCAGAAAAACAGACACACCCCAAGTTACACCAACTTCTCTGCAGAAGAACATTCCTAACTACAACTTGTTTCAAATAAAAGCAACAGAGCCCAATCAGAGCCCAAAAGATTTTTTCACACGCCATATTCAAGTAATCCATGTTTGGATTAGAGATTGGACAATCTCTTACAAGCTTTGTTTTGGTTGCAAGTCCTGAGGAGAACCCATTCAAAGCATTTGGTGTTCAAAACGCGTCGACCAGTATTTTAACCAAACGAGTGAATATGTACTGTGTATCAGGCTAACTTTTTTATGTATCAATGTTTTATAAAAAAGTTCGACAAATCATTGAAGGAATGACCTAGGTTAACTGAATACTACACTGTTTGGTCCCCATCTGCACCAGGGTTGTGTATGAAAAACAATAGGTAGTTCTTGAAATATACTCCCCAACCTGCTTGGTCTTGTTCTACCCCCCTTTTTGTCATTTTTGTTTTTTCATTTATTTTTTCAATTTTGTGTGGAACCTTAACTGATTATTATTTTTGCGGCGCACAAAGTGGTTGCCTATTCAATGGTTAGTATTGTCTAAATTACTATGTGCACACACTACATGTAATATATGTCATGTATGTGTTGTTATTTGTTGTGGTCTATGGAAATAGATGAATAGACTATAATGCGAATCAATAAGATTGCATAAATCCAAAAGTAAAGATTTAGGATTTTGGATTTCCGCTGAATGTAAAAGAATGAAAAAATAAATTACTTTCTTTTCAATCACAATAAGTGTCACGTGTAATTTGAGTAAGTCATTGGTTGATTTTGGATCAGTATTGGCATGCATGTTGTTGTTAGCTTACGTATCCCATTTAAAGCACTGGATGGGACAGACATCTGTTCACACGTTTGGCAGCAAACACTGTTGCACGTGCATGCACCACTGAAATGATGCTGAGAAGGGATCCCTGTGTGATGAGATTAGTGTGTCAGGCTGGCAGAGACCATCAGCTATGCTCGCCAAGTGCCATCATTTGCGATAATGTACATCAGTATGCACCACTGCTGCCAACAAAGTGAGCTTGGCAAAACCCTGCTATGTGCAACAAATTACCTGGCATTAAATTCGGGAGGGAGTGTGAGTCTGCACGGCAGGGGCAAACAAGAGGCACTTTATGCATGTCCCCGGGCAGTCAGGCCTGGCTCCTAGGAACTTGTCTAGCAGCTGCAGCGCTGAGCCTCAACTAAGAGAACCAACAAGCATTTACAATGCAACGGTCTCGGCATTGTTAAAGTTAGAGCTATTGGCATTGCTCATGACATTATTTTTGTTTATGTTTTTGTTTTTAAAACATGTTGAGAAACGGCATTGTTGTTTGCAATGTCAATAGCTTAATCAGTGTGTGTGTAGGTGCTCTGTGTGTGGGTGCAAATGCAATAGGTCGCGCATTTGAGAGTGATTAAGCTATTGACATTGTAAATAACAATGCCGTTTCTTTAAATGTTTTAAAAACAAAAACAATCAAAAATAATGTCATGAGCAATGCCAATAGCTCTAACTTTACCAATGCCGAGACCATTGCATTGTAAATGCTTGTTACGTGCGTGAGCTCATTGCAGACTCACTGAGGGGCGGGAGGAGGAGGGTGTCCCACTGCTTGTATTCTCATTCCTCCCGTAAAAGATCATATTGACTTTCTTCCTCATTTTATCAATCTTCCCGTCTCCAACTTTCACAACCCTACGCTCGACTATGCTTCTTGAAAGTAGGAGTTCTCCCTGCCTACATCCCGTTTTCCACGCTTCCCCTGTTTTGCCCTTCATTTCTGTCTCGCTATCTGCTTTCTGTCCCTACCCCTCCCTTTCCCGCGTTGGTCCCTCCCTGTCCCCTCCTTCGTCTTCGGGAGCAGTAAGTTTACATGTAAAACAGTAAAATATGGCCAGAGACCTCTCTTGAACAGGCGGGAGATCCCCACCCGACAACCTTCGCTGCACTCTGTGGTGAGCGACAGAGTGCCTGGTGGGTGATTCTGTCTGCCGAGTGACCGTATCTACAGAGAACCCCTCTCTGCTGCCAGTGCCTGCTTGCGGTGAGTAGCTGTCTAGAGTGGGTGAGCGACTGTCTTCAGCGAGTGACCGTCTCGGGAGAGAGACTGTGAGATTAAGTGGGTGACTGTGTTTGGTACGCAACTGTGTTCTTGGTGAATGGCTGTCTGGCTGCACACATGCTGGGTTAACCAATGTTTCTTTGCAGTTTCTGTGAAACGGGGTCTCGTGAGTGTGTGTCTTAATTTTAAAACAGTTAATGTATTGTTTTGTTTATCGAGTAGATTTTGTGAATGATGTGTGCATCTAAATGTTTTTTATTCACTGCCAGTAAAGCTTTAGCCCGCAATGTGTATGGCTATCTGCGATGTGACTGTTCTGACGTGTTCTGCTCCTTGCAGTGAGAGGGTGGCTGCAGAGACGGTCTCTGCTTCAAGCGCGTTTCTACAGAAAGTGACTTAGTCTGCAATGAAGTCCAATATCATCAGTGAATGATTCTGTCTGCAGAGAGTAACAGTGTCTGTGGTAACAATATAGGTAGAGAGTGGCTCTACATCCCCTGCGAGAGTCAGTCGCCAGTGGCTGAATCTGAGGTGTTGGAATGCCAGTGATGACGTGCTGCCGTGATAAGGCTGCGTGTGATCAACAGCTACAAATAGAATGAGACTGCCCCGGATGAAAGACCGCCGAGGGCGGTGTTGTCTAAGGTGAGTAGGTGTCCACAGCGAGACAGTGACTGTGGTGAGTGGCTGTCTGTAGTGACCGACCAAGCGTGTCAGCAGGGAATCATTTTATATTTGTCAGTTGACTGTGTCTGGGGTCGGTGACTGCCCTCAAGGTGCGAATGCGCCTTATCAGTGATTGTATCGACTGCGAATACGGAGGATGCAGTGTGTTAGAGTTAATCGTAATCGTAACTGTAGTGAGTGACTGCAAAGAATGGCTGTGGGCAAGGAATGACTTTGTGTCTTTTTTAAAGAGATGATGAGGGACTGTTCGTGTGCGTGGCTAGCTGCAGCGAGAGAGAAAGACGGTACTGAGTGGCACCGAGTGACTGCCTGCAGTGAACAACGCTGGTGAGAGGCTTGATCTGGAGAGGGGGGTGGGGGTGGGGGGTGGGGGAGGAAAGCAAGTGCCTATGCTCGAGTGACGTAGTCTACCATGATGAATGACAGCTAAGAGCCTTGTGTGAACCTAAGGCCAGAGATGGCCTCCGATATTGTTATGGCGAACATGCCCCCGTGTCACAAGAATGGCCGTGGGCAAGGAATGACTTTGTGTCTTTTTTAAAGAGATGATGAGGGACTGTTCGTGTGCGTGGCTAGCTGCAGCGAGAGAGAAAGACGGTACTGAGTGGCACCAAGTGACTGCCTGCAGTGAACAACGCTGGTGAGAGGCTTGATCTGGAGAGGGGGGGTGGGGGTGGGGGGTGGGGGAGGAAAGCAAGTGCCTATGCTCGAGTGATGTAGTCTACCATGATGAATGACAGCTAAGAGCCTTGTGTGAACCTAGGGCCAGAGATGGCCTCCGATATTGTTATGGCGAACATGCCCCCGTGTCACAGAAATGCGTGCCAGGTGTGGCGCTCTCATACACGGCCCAGCGATGCAATGTGGCGCCTTTGGAAAGGTGGCCAAGGTTCAGCGCCAGGAGTCAGCAGGCGGTGATAACAAGTAAACAGGAACAGGGCACCGGAAGACACCACCGCCTTTCTCCGAGGCACAGCAGAAATGCCTCGGAGAAAGGGAGCGTCCTTTTCGGATTCGGGGGCGTGTTTTGCTGTTGTCTCCTCCCTGAGACTTTTCGCAAAAAACACGCCCCCCCGATCCGAAAAGGACGGGGCATGATTGGAGTGACGGGACCTCTTCTCCAATGGCTGGCCAGCATTTACTAGGCCAGCCAATGGAGAACAGGGGAGAAGAGGGGCGGGTTCAAGCCCCTCTTCTCCCAAGTCATTATCTCTCGCGAGCGAGACTGCGCAAGCGCAGCCATCGCTAGCCGAGACCTAAAAACGAGGGGCAGGCTGGGGAAAGAGGGAGGTGGGAGCGGGATTTACACCCACTCCCTGTATGTTAGGGCTGGAGATACTCAGCTAGATAGTTGAGAAAAGTATTAAAATCACTGTAGAAAACTCCGACAAGGCATGAGGGTGGTTTGCTAAGGTGTCTGTGGAGTTAAGCATTTTAAAAGAACGCCGCTAGACTGGTGGCAGCGGTGACAGAACAACGGTTTGTGGGGACTGAGAGGATGTGAAAGCAGGGCACGAGAGAGACCGGAGAAGAGGTGGAATAAACAGGGCGGGGGGTGTACCGACACGGTTTAAAAGGACACAGTGGCGAGATTAGATATATAAATGAGTTTCTTCGTTTCCAAAACCCCACCCTGAGAATGTGTGTCCCATTTTCGTTTTAAACCTCACCTACCCTCAACGGAGAAAGGTCCTACTATTGGCAAAATTCCAGATTTCTGTCAAACAAGTTTTTTAATTGTGCAATAACGCCAATATGATGTATTCAAACCACCACCTGCAGAACACTGCGATGTACTATTTAAAAATGAGCCATGGTGGAGAGTTGGAGCACCCAGCAGACTAGCACGGTGAAACTCACCGGCCGTCTCCCCGGAGCCACCTCAGTCTTTCTAACAAATCGATTCCAGCTGGGTGGTGTGCCTGAAAAACAACCTGCAAGCAGTGATTAGTTTGTGCCGGTGCTTTCCGGAGCTCAGCACCGGCACTTTTTTCTTAGGGCCGGGTCTATACAGGTATCGATTTGTGCATAAAATATTTAAATTTGGAGCCCTGGCTGCCAGCCTTCTACTGCCCGGGTGAGGTCCCGGTCTCAAGCGTCACAAATAACAATAACAGTAGTGTTACCTTTCCAGGAGGCCCGTTCAGGCCCAGGTCCCAGATTCAGTAAGTGAACTGTGCGAGATCACATGAGCCGAGGGCCGCATTAGACCCAGTCCCATGTGTGCAAGCTGCCTCAAACCCCTCTCTGCAGAGCTGAATAGGGGGTGTTTGAACCATGAAGAATTGTGAGTGAAGGGTGTGGAGGAGATCAGATGTCCTCCTTTGGTGGTGCAGAGCGCAGATACACAGATGGGGTGGAGAGACACTCACCATGTAAGGGCCACAGGCGCGGAGCGGGGCCACCGTCAAGGCTCAGTCGCCCGATGCTCAGCTTGCCCCCAAGACGCCAGCTATTATCAACCACAGTGGTCCTGCAATGCATGTGGGTAGCAGGGATGGCAAGCAGGAGCACAGCCAAGCGCCGTGCAGCTAAGAATCTCTGGGGGTGGCAATGTCACAGCGCCATAAACGGGGCCAGCCCAGAGGGCCCAATGCAGAACAGTTGGCGCCATGCCGGGGAAGCAGGCGAAGGCCCATGCAGCCCCACTCGCAATCAGCGGGCTGTCCAAGGACACGCCATCCTTCCTAGGCCCAGGCATGTCTCCTACCGGCAGAGATGGCCCCGCCCGTGCTGTTCTCAGATGCAGGCTGACCTCTGCGCCGGCAGTCTCTGTGATAGCCGCCAATCCGATAATGTTAAAAATGCCTGTGGGCCTCTTCCCACTTCAGGCCCTGTGAGTGAGCACTGGGCCATGCAGTGTCCGGTGACTGGCAGCGGGCACAGTGAAGAGTGCTTCACTGGAGGGTATGGCCGGTTGAGAAAAGTCGAGCTGCAGCCACGATATGCCCCAGGCACACTTGACATAGTGCCAATATCGGCAACTGTTGTCACATCACACATAGTAAATACATAAATAAACCACACAACACTTTTTGTAAGTGGAGAAATATTGCTGCAGGTTTATTAGCATAACCAATATGCAAACATGGTGGGTTATCTTACGGGCGATCCGATCCCAGGGCAGGCCAACCCCTAGCAGCCTGCCAGTCTGATAAGCCTAAATTACACCATGGCAGTCGCCGATTGGTGCATACCAAATCTTGGGAAGGGCCACCCCTCCCATCCGTGGACCACCAGTCCACGTGCTTACTCACGCCCCCCCCCGAAAGAGGTGGGCGGAGCGTATGCTGGCAGCCCCCGGTTGCTCAGACCCACAACCGCCCGTAGGACTAACGGGGCGCCGTAGTTCTTCCAGGGGACAACTCTAGACATCCCTGGGTATCCTGGCTTAGCACCACGCTGTGCTGCTGCATGAAGTACCCCTTGGTATCTGCAGACTCTGGATCGCCCTGTAACTCCTCCACAGCCTTGGGAGTGGCCACCGTCACTACCAGGGCCCCCCACCAAGGTAGCCTTATTTCCTTACAACCTGCTGCAGCCAAAGCTTCCCCTAGGTCCAGTAGGAAAGGATCCATGCCTAAACTAGAGAGGTGCACCCCATCTCCCTCCAGGCACCCTGTGGACTCGGCGTGTATAAGACCTTGCCTGATGAAGCCAAAACCTCTTTGCCTTTTAACTTACAACATGCTGATAACCGGGCTTCCCCAGGTCCAGCTAAACAAGTCTTAGCCCATGCAGAACCGGAGCCAGCATGCCCCCCTCAGGACAAGTGCCCCCATTCTTTCAAAACTCCCCGTGGATTTTGACTGATATGACCTGAAACCTAAAAATAGGCGTTGGTCCAATGTTACCTTTGCATGGCTGAAGAACAATACCTATGACAAGCCACTCCTGCCAGGGAGTGCCCGCGGGTGGAGGTAAGAGTTGACAAACCCGCTCTACTTCCTCTTACCTCAGTTATCTGAGTCTAGCACTAGTCGGAGTAAGACCATCACTTTCCGACAGTCACCACCCTATGTGAAGCCTTGCCCTCCCACACTTCTGCTCGCATACCAGGGAGCAGACAGGACAGCGTGACCCAGGGGGGAACCAAAGCATAAACACCTCTCATGTTGAATACTGGGAATGCCAATAGTTCTCCTGCTACTTTGTAGCCTAAATATGCTTCCCAGGAGTTTCCCCCAATCATAGGGACCCAATCACCCCCATTGGAAGGCCACTTCCACAACCTGCCAGCCAGTGCTAGAGGGCGGGAGAAGTTACCCGTTACCGTTACTCACATCAATGGTACCTGTTTTGTCGAACTAAAGGACTGGCTACTAAGTGAGCTGACCAGGCTCTGCCCTTGTAACCAGAGGTCAGACCCAAGCCCCTCTAAGTTCTGCTGCTTCACCTGCCTGTTAACACGAATCCCAGGGCAGACCACCGGCCTCTAACCTATGCTTGGCCATACCAGAGCTGAAACACCTCTGAAAAGCATGACAACAGGCTAACCGCCAACATTGCCTTCTGAATGTTCCTGACACTGCCAAGGAACATGCGCATAGCTGAAGCAACTGGCACCATGCCATAAAAGTACCAGTTTAGCCTTCTATGACGGTAAAATGTGCTCTTGTGGTTGTCCATATTAGTGCTCCCTCCCATCCATATCAGCCCTAACCAGGCAACCCGCACCCTCTTGACACTGGCACACTCCCGCCCCAGCAGACAGAGTGCCTGTTTGTGTGTAGCCCCTAACCTACGTTTATCACTGTCGGTATACCATGGTGTGGTGGCACTCAGCTGACTCTACTGCTGAGTGCACGTTGCACCATCACAGATATGTCTTTGCCTATTCCGTGTCTGGCTGCAATGTTAGATGACATTGCCAGCCCCAGTCCCGGGTGAAAATAGCAGCTTTACAGCTGCTGGTGCTATTGAGGTACACGTAGCCTGTTGAAACAGAATGTAATTCCCTTACTACTGGTGTGCATCAACCCACAACCATTGGCTCTCCATAGTACAATACCTTCCTGCTAGTAGTGGTTTCCTTGAAGAATGTTGACAAATCATTGTTCGCAATGGCGGAACTGCAGGATCTAAAGAGTTTCTAGAAGGACACCTAGTTCACACCCCCAAAATCACAATTATCGCTGTGTTGCATGCGGAAGGGCAACCTACCAAAGTATCCAAACGCAACCAAGAAGTCTAACCTTACCCTGAACAGTAACCCCAACTGGCCCTGAAGTGAGACAAAGCATGCTAGGGCAACTCAGCAGCCTCCCTCCTACTTTGCTGCTGGTTATAGGCTCAACAAATTGACAGCTGATAGCTCTGGCCCCCCGTGCGACCCCTGATCGCTAACTTTGCCAGGGGGGGGGGGCCTTCAGTACTACCTAACATGCACCATTCTACCCGTGCCTAAAAGACCTTTGTCCTGCTGCCTGGCCTAATTGTTCTGGCCCCGCACTAGAGGCTCCCGCTTAGGCCTTGGGTCAAAACAATTCGCCAGGACATTGCTTGGCAGGGTGTGCTGCCAGGTTCTGCCTCCTCATCCATCGCATCCAGGTATGTAATCAACACTCATCAGCCACCTACAGCCATCCGGACTAGGACTTCCAGAGTCACAACGGGAATCACAGTCACAACCCAGAGAACGGACGTGCTCACCCCAACCTACTGATGCACAGACCGCTTGCATACTGCTCACAGTATGGCTGGGACAAGAGAGGCTGTTAAATTAAACCCCTTTTTGATGAACGTTAGACAGACCCGACAGGGAGCATACGCGTGGAAAAACATGCACGGTAAAATGTGTGGTAAAGGCATGCAATGTATTTTCCTGCAGTGTTATTATGCATAAAGGGGCCACCTCCGCTTCAGGAGGACCTAGGTATCTGACTAATAACTCCTTTCACTTTCCACCCCCATGATCCCAACTGCTAGGTTCAAGTGCACGGGTACCATTCTTTGACAAACACACCCATCATGAATACAATTTATGCACACCACTACAAAGTGGGAAGCAGCTTAACAAAAGAGACTACATTAACAACACTACGGGTCTTCATAGAACAATAGGGACAATTCCTTGCAAGAGGTATCAAGCTATGTGTTTTTTTTTTGTTTGTTTTTTTTTATTTCCGGGTGACCCCAAAATGGGTTACTAAATGACAAAGTTATGGGAACATATTTCGAATCCCGGGTTATCCATAACACTCTGGCACTTTCTAGGTGAGGATGTCTTCTAGATAATCTTGTTTCCTTGTTAGTGCTCTTAAAAGGCACAGGTGACGGCATAACTCCTAATCTAAATCAATTAAACTGAAGCTGGGATTGCATTACAAGTTAATAGAGAAATCTGCTAATTTAGACGTGCGGGGACATATTTAAATTGACTTCTGCCGTAGTCAAGCGCATGAGGTTTTTTGTTTTTTTTTGTTTTTGGGGACCACAAATTCCGAAAAAAAATTTGGTCAAAGAAAGAGGGAAATTAAAAGCTTTAGTGTTGGAATCAGAGGTTTTCCGTTGTGCCGAATACTTGTATTTGTTCACGTAGTGGGTAAACGTGTCGATCAAAATCTAGAGGCGGTTGGACACCGAATACTTAACTTGCCATGTTTAATCTCTTCATTCCTTGTATAGGGCTTTGCGTGAGCGTGCACTGCATCTGTATAAGCAGCAAGCCTTCGCGCTGGGTAGGCAGAGGCAGAAAGACCAGATCCGGCCCCTTTGGAGGCGGGTGGTGCAGTCGGCCCTGGTCTGGCACGCCTCCTGGACCAGGGTCTCTGCTTGTGTAACAAGCTCCTGTAGCGTCTCGCGCACACGGTTAACTGTTCAGTGACCCAAACATTATATAAATAGCTTGTATGCAAAATTAACAACTGGCACAAGGTGCTTGGTGAGGCGCAACACATTGGGGAAGGGCAGGGGCTTGGTGAAAGACTTATTTAAGTTTTTATGTGAGTGTTGCGGCGAAAGCTTCACACTTATTATAAACGATGTCAAAGCACTTTCATGGGTTGTGGCACGTGCCATGGAATTTCTACTATACCAGCTACAAACTATCTTCCGTACACGGCATGCACTGCGTGACTTGTTGGCATCCTTGTAGGTTCCGATTATCAGATTAACTACAAGCATGCCCAGACCCCATTACCCGGAAGCTCTTCACTATCAATGAACGTCACGAAGCGCTGTCCAAGAAATAAGCCGTTGACTGCGTCCAATCCACTCACTCGTCATTGGATATCTAACACAGTAGAACTTTCCTTCACCGCAACACGGACCATGTATGTTTCTAAAACATCCCGAGGCTCGCTTCAATAAATCTCTATGATTTACTACTAGCAATTTTATTGAAAAGTATCGTTTAGCACCAGCATCTTTATTTACAAACTCAGTAAGTTTTTTGCTGCTTATTTATAACACAACCGCCTAGCGTTATGGGACATTACGGTTTATGTGCAGATTAGCCAAACACAATAGCGTGTGCAGAACTAGAATGACAGCTGGAAATACATTTTGGTTGGTGAGGGTGCTTGGTCCTGGCATATCCCGCATGGTCAGTGACTGGCTACCGCCCTCCCCCTATGACCACACCACCCCCGGACACAGCACCCAGACGTGGTATCTTTGGAAGGCGGGAGGTCGCGAGACTCCCCGGCCGTATTTATTAAGTACAAAAACAATAAATTTCAAATTTGCATGATAAACGGTTATACAAAAATTCAGCAGGACATTAGATACATTATTGTCAACAGGTGTGAGTGTCTATCCTTAACAAAGACTCTAATACAGATTGTTTCCTAACCGAGTCTAACATCCTCCTCTGCATTTTTGTATACTAACAATTCTGGGCCATATGGCAAGGTCGCTAACCGGTGTCAGGTCCTACTAGCTGCGCCTCCCCTACAGGTGTGCGCATGCGCAGCCGGGCCCGGTAATTACCCGGTCCACGCCGTGAACTTCATTTACCCACTAAAGGAGGGTCCTTACTCTGCGCCATCCGGTGACGTCATGAGTATGCGCGCGCGGGGTGGCTACCAGCCTAAGGAAAGCGTGACTCCCCAACCCGCGCCCATTTGAAGCACCAGTTACCTTGCCCCTGAAGTTCTAGGAGGGGCCAATGGCCCCTCCCCCTGGGCGGGCACCTCCGTAGGATGATGCCCGCCCCCTCAGACCTTCAAATAGTTGCTCACCGGTCATGACCTTACCGCATGCCCCTCATACCTAATAAATACGACGACCTAAGGGAGAAAATTCTAAAGGACAACTACACTGACTAAAATCACACGTCATGTATAACATCATAAAGCTACAAGGGAAAGAAAAGGCCTAAACACGACTGCAACAGTTACACATAATCCAGTATCATTCGCTACCTTGGGAGAAAAAAGGCCTACAAGAAAGCATAGTCAAGAACATAACTGCACAATACCATATTGATCACTACAATGGGAGAAAAAGTCCTAACAGAAAAAACCTCATCAGAAACTAACATCTCATGACAGTTTCACGCGCCCAATGCCCGCTAGTTGGTCTAGCAACGCATCAACCATGTACTCCAGGGATGGTGGGTGGGGAAAAGTTTTCCGCCCCGAGCGCCGGGGCACGTCCTATGTGGGGGAGCGTCCAGGGAACAAGGGGGTCACCTGGGCGCTCCCCACCGCTTTATCCCCCCCCCAGTGGCCCGCCCCCCCTCCCTTCCGACCCGGATGTCGATTAACGACATCCGGGTCACGCAGGCAGCCAATCGGTGGTAGGGCGCGCCCCCCCAGTGACGCGCCCCACCACCGAGTAGTCCGGGGGAGGTCGCCGCACGGCCATGCAGGCGGGGGGGCCAAGAGCCCCCCCTTTCCACATGGTCAGTGACTGGCTACCGCCCTCCCCCTATGACCACACCACCCCCGGACACAGCACCCAGACGTGGTATCTTTGGAAGGCGGGAGGTCGCGAGACCCCCCGGCCGTATTTATTAAGTACAAAAACAATAAATTTCAAATTTGCATGATAAACGGTTATACAAAAATTCAGCAGGACATTAGATACATTATTGTCAACAGGTGTGAGTGTCTATCCTTAACAAAGACTCTAATACAGATTTTTTCCTAACCGAGTCTAACATCCTCCTCTGCATTTTTGTATACTAACATTTCTGGGCCATATGGCAAGGTCGCTAACCGGTGTCAGGTCCTACTAGCTGCGCCTCCCCTACAGGTGTGCGCATGCGCAGCCGGGCCCGGTAATTACCCGGTCCACGCCGTGAACTTCATTTACCCACTAAAGGAGGGCCCTTACTCTGCGCCATCCGGTGACGTCATGAGTATGCGCGCGCGGGGTGGCTACCAGCCTAAGGAAAGCGTGACTCCCCAACCCGCGCCCCTTTGAAGCACCAGTTACCTTGCCCCTGAAGTTCTAGGAGGGGCCAATGGCCCCTCCCCCTGGGCGGGCACCTCCGTAGGATGATGCCCGCCCCCACAGACCTTCAAATAGTTGCTCACCGGTCATGACCTTACCGCCACGGGCCAGCATTGTTAACCGACGATCTGGCCTCCCCCTCTACCCAGATCTAAACCAGGAGCGCGCTTATTTTTAAAAACCCCTCCAACCAGGCCCAGACATTATTAGACCACAAGACGTTCGCTGCCTCCGTCAAGTGCACCCCGTCCCTCAAGTAAAACTGCTCGCCCCAGATACACCCATGTGGAATCGTCTGCAACTGGGGGGTCCGAAATAATTTGTCCAACTGTGTGTTGACCCTCCGTACCGAGTGATTCAACGCCCTGACCGAGACCCTCCCTCGCCACTGCCACCGAGGAATAAATTGCGACCAAACTACTGTGGAACCCGGGCAAGCCCTGGCCACCCACCCCGCAGTGGAAATGATCTCCTCAATAAGCACGCGCCTCCCCAATTTTGCCAAATCATTCTCCCCCAGGTGAAGTATCACCACTGACGGGGGGGGCCGCTGCTGAGCTAAGAGTCCCTGGAAAAAATTCAGAAACTGGCTGAGGCATAAACCACCCCTCCCGAAAAATGATATATCCAACCCCTTTTGCGCTGCACTCGTCCTACGGTCTCCTGAAAGAAAAACATGTTCCGCACGCCTAACATAAGAGTGGCCCACAATCCAAGTCGCCAATTTCTTGTGTCCTCCGTGCTGTGCCGATGTCAGTCGTTGTCGCCCGGTGACGAGTTCCTCCCCTGCGTGACAGGTTTGAGAAACTGCAAACAAAAAGAAACATACAGGGCGTGAGCACCATCTTGTCACAACATGTCAATTCGTACATAACTCTTGTAACGTTCAGACGACCATCTCCCCAGTGTCTTCACACTCTCCACTGAGAGACCCCTCGCCACTGCCTCAGTTGCTGCCCCAATCCTAAATGAGTGGGTGCCGAATTCCCTTGGATCGAACCCTGCCAGACTGACCGTTAGCTCCAAGACTCGCCTAAACTGGTACCTAGTCAATGGTGTACCATCGGCGTGACACAGCAGTGTGTCCCCCGCCGTGCACTCCCGCTGCCTGCAGAAAGCCTCCACGTGAGAAACCGGGCAGCAGGGGTTGGCTCGCGCCCGATGGAGCACTATGGTGTGACCCCGAGAGTCCTCATCGGTTTTTGATTTCTGAATTGTTATTCTCATAACGTCTTCCTTGATCTCAACCCCGGCCCACCGTAGTCCCCCCACTCTATCAGTTTTTGACCCAGCAACTAACTCCCCAACCCTCAAAGCCCCATAAAAGGCCAGGGAAAATGCCGCCTTGAACAAGATAACCTCCCACTGGGAGCTACAAACACTGTGCAGCGCCCCCAATAAGGCCGTCAGCCGTGCCAATCCAATGGGCCTTCTCCTATCGCCCCGGTAACCCTGTACACGGCGCCAACCCCTCAACGCCTTGCGCACCAGAAAGGTGTTAGTGGGATCTCGCATACCCTTACTCTGCGCAAAGAAGGAGATTGCCGCCCTATGTCTGTTCGCAGTCGCCACTGAGCGCCCTTCCCTGTGCATTGATTCTAGGTAAGCTGCAAAGCTGTCCTCCTGGGACCACCTAGCCTCCCATTCCCGCCCCAAGAAAGCCCGGTAAGACAAAAACGCCCCTTCGTAAGCTGTCTTGGTCCTGGGGGCTAAGCTAGCGACCACGAGGTCCTGTAATCTGGGGCACCAATCTGCCAAAGTACTGCCGGGAATTGCGCCGGCTGGGGATCTGCCGCCGGAAGATGTTCCCTGAAAACCTGCATTTTAAAGCGAGAAAGGGAGTCAGCTGCATTATTGAGGACGCCAGGGACATGCTTGGCTCTGAAAACCACATTCCATTTTAAGCATTGCAACACAATCTCCTTCAGTAAACGGAGTATGAATGGACAGCGTGCCCCCTGCTGGTTTATGCATTCCACAACCGTCATGTTATCCGACCAGAACACCACGGATTGGTTGCGTAAGTGTTCCGGCCAGACCATCAATGCTACCCATATCGGAAAAAGCTCCAGAAAGCCAATATTGGTAGTCAGACCCTGTGTCCTCCATTCCGCTGGCCACCGCTGGGCGACCCACCTGGTACCCAGAATGGCGCCAAAGCCGGTACTCCCAGCAGCGTCCGTCCATAAGCCCAATTCCGCCGATGTGGAGGGAGGACCCGGCCACACTACTCTGCCATTAAAATCCTCCAGAAATGCCATCCAAATGAGCATATCCTGGCGAACCTCAGATGACAACCTCGTGTGGTGGTGTTTCTCCCGTAGTCCTTTCATTGCTTGGGCAATAGAGCGTGAAAAAGGGCGTGCCGTTGGGATAACCCGAAGCGCAAAATTCAATTGCCCCACCACCTCCTGTAGCTGTTGCAATGTAACCTTGTCTTTGTGTAGGCATTGCCGTAGGGCTGCTCTAAAGCTAGATACCTTAGCCCTGGGTAACCTGAAGCATCCCTCCACGGAATCAATTTCGATACCGAGGAATTCCAAACAGGTGGACGGGCCCACCGTCTTCCCCGGCGCTAGCGGGACCCCAAAAGCCCGCATGAGCACGCAAAATTCCTGCAACGCCCAAGCACACTCCTGAGATCCCGCCGCACCCAAGAAAAGGAAATCGTCCAGATAATGCATCACCTGCCGGTGCCCCGTCACCTCCCTCATGACCCATTCCAAAAATGAGCTAAACGCCTCAAAGTAAGCACATGAGATAGAACAGCCCATGGGCATACATTTATCCATATAGAACTTGCCATCGAAAGTGAAACCTAAAAGATGATGGTCCAGAGGATGAACTGGGAGGAGGCGGAAGGCAGATTCTATGTCAGATTTTGCCATCAATGCCCCTGGCCCCAGTGCCCGCAATAAATCCACTGCCTGGTCAAATGATGCATACTTGACGCTACAAATTCCCTCATCAATCGCATCATTCAGTGACGCACCTCTCGGAGCCGACAGGTTGTGGATCAATCTGAACTCCCCTTTCTCTTTTTTGGGTACTACCCCTAGTGGAGAACACACAAAATCGGGGACAGGCACCTTCTGGAAGAACCGGTGGCTCGGGTAGGTCAAGAGTCAGAGCGTGAGCGGGGCAGATTTCAGACCTACTTTTAGAGGTCCTTCGCCTCACGCTGAGTCCACCGAGAACTGTTGTGGCCTACAGTCCTACTGAATAGGGTAGCACCAGACCTCAACAGGTATTTTAGGAATAAGTTTTTTTGTTCACATGACCGACTGTGACTAGGAGACAATTATACTATAGATAGTCCCCTGTTACCATTGTAGATATCTTGATAGGTCCTGACGAATCGCGAGCGCACGAGCTCACTGCGAGAAACATGTTGACCACCAATCCCATGCACTACAACTAGAGACATTACACTCTACCTAGTGCTACATACACCTTTTTAATCAGGGAAGGAGACCATTAAAATAAATTGATTTTCCATACTGGTACTTTCGACCCTGTTTTAACTCACTTTTTGTATCTACAACAATCAGGCCCACACACCCGCACTTCACCTGACGGCTGTTGGATTAAAAGAACTCCGATAAAGTGCCCCTTTTTAGGGAGCCCGTTAGGCATTGCACCGCCGGCCCGACGAGGAGCAGCCCAGATGATGAAGCATGACACCTGAAAGGGTGTGTGAGGGCATTAAAATCCAACAAAAGGATTACCCACTTCACACATAGTATACATGTAGTCCTTCTAGGCTAAATCACCGATTCACCTCCACTCCTTTCCTCTCCCTGAGGAACTACTGGTAGCCTTCTTTTCTAAAAACCTTCTGGAAAGGGCCAGCTATCCTACCCAGGGACAGTTCCTTGCTAATCTTAGCAGCCACCACTGCGGGGTTATGTTGCACCGACAGTTGGTTCCTGCAATGTGTGCTACCTGTGTAGCCCCCTGCCGGGATCCTAAAACCTTGAGAAAAACCTTCCTGCAGTAGAGTGGCTGCTGTGTGATTCGGGTACCTATTCAACCAAGGGATCATTGCCAAAACATCTATAGGGGTTGGGATATCCCGAATATCTGCACTACACTGGCTTCCCCCTCCCCCTCTGGCTGTGGTTGCCCTGCTTGGACCTGCAAGATGACTCGGGGTGGGAGGGATGACCGCAGATCGAACATGCATGTCTGAATTTACAGGTGCCCGGGGCCCTCGTGCAGGTACGCTTATTAAAGTCCCAACACACCCCTTTCCTCTCAAACACCCCCCGCCAACCCCTACCAGGGACCTCACTCCCCTGAGCCGCCCGAAAGGGGTGTTGAGGTCTGGTGAAGTACCCCCTGACCGCAGTGGTGGACTGTAGTGGTGCAGAGCTCCCTGAGAACTGCCTATGCCATGACAAAGAGTCCACCTTATCCCATGCCAATGACGCGTCAAATTCCCTAGCTTTCCTGAAATTGACATCATACTCCTTCCAGGCATCCCCCGGGTACTGCTCGCTCCACCCCACGATTCTACTCTGGTAGCAAGCCAATGACGCCTGCACATTAGGAGGCCGCTCGGCCATGATGGTCGTGAACACTGCGAAAGCCCTAACCCAATTGAGCAAAGATTCCTCTACCCTAAATCTAGCACACTGTGCCCTCCACTCACTTGGAAGCATCCACTCCTTTAGTGTCTTTGCCTGTTCCATCTCCCTGTGATCCAGTAGCAATGAAAAAATGTAAACATATTTCCCCGCCCAAATCAATTACTTCGTTGCCTGGGACACATGTTGTGCCAAATTCTCACTCCTAGAGGGCAATGACCCATCGCCCAAGAGGGGCAGTGCCACCTCCTTACCCTTTTCCTGCGCCGCGACTGGTTGACCACCATCTGCCTTCGGTTGGGCGGGGCTGGAACCTGCAAGTGAAGAAGAGGGGGGAACCGCAGCTCTATCCGCTGCCGCTGCTGATTTAATCTTTTCTACCAACTGTGCTGCTTCTGCTGCATGATCTGACGACGCTGGTAACACCCCCCCCTTTTTTAGCCAAGGTAATAAAGCCGCTATCTGAGATACCAATTCAGGCGGGACCGAGTCCGGGCTATCTGCTGGGACTACGGGCCCCCCGGGAGGCATAGCCGGTGGCGCTGGCATGGTAGGCAATGGAGAGACCGGTGCCGGCAGACCCGGCACTGGGATCGGTAGCACGGGCGGGGGAGTAGGCCCCACAGGAGGTAGCGCCGGCGGCATGGCAGGAGCCAATGTAACGGGTGCCGGGACAGGTACAAGGGGTACTGAATCAGGTACCAGGGGTACCGAAACCGCGGGTGTGATTGAAACCGGTACCACTGGGGCTGGGGCACTGCGCCTTCGCTTCTTAGCCTTGGACGTCTTGGGCGGGCTAACAAAATCCCCTCTGGACAAGGGTGCCTTCCGCTGCCGCGCGGGCCTGCCTGAAGAAGCTGGGGGGTCAGTAAACCTTTCATTCAAGCGTGCTTCCAATTCATCCACTTTACTCAATCTCTTATTGATGCTATTCATCTCCTGCATCATGGCCTGCAACATAGCCTCCATCCTGGACCCCCCTTCACCACCCATTGGCCCCGCCATGACTTGGGTGCACCGCCCTACACTAATACCCTAATACAGGCGTCAGTACGCTTATTACCTTCACCAGATGGAGGATCTACAGGGGGCTGTAAGCACCATGCAACCGTAACCGCAACGCCCCGGCTTATCCGGTTTGTCAGGGGTGAGTAAACTCTAACGTAGACCCACCCGGCGGCTACCAGAAGCAATGTAATGCGAGCCCCCCGCTCTCCTCTTACCGTTCCAATCCTGCGTACTCCCAGCCGGAATTGAAGTGACCTGCGACCACAACTGCTGGCCACCACTCGGGGCTTACCACAAGAAATTGCAGGGACGTAGTAATAACACCTGAAATAGAAAATGTATTAAATCCCGGGAGTTATGCAAAGTTACACACGTATGTACAAGCTCTAACCTTCTTTCACTGCCCAGTCCACTGGCCTTGGCTGTTGCCCCTATCCTACCAACCAGAGAACGTGTACTAGCCACCAGGCCAATGCAGGCGCCCTTATTATTCCCTTGCGCGTGTTTCTGTCTCACACAGTTCCAGCAGTAAAGCCGATACCCTGTACTTTCCCTGTATCCCCCTTGCAACTCCTCCTAAAAATAAGCAGCACCAACTTCCTTTAACTGCCCAGTCCACTGGCCTTGGCTGTTGCCCCTACCTTAGCAACCACCGATCGTTTTAATAATAAGGTGCACCAACAGTACTTTCAACTTTGCTCTGTAAAACAGATTTATATTACCCAACAGCAGTTATTGTATCGACAACGTCGGTAGCATTAAAGGCTCAGCTACCACGTTAGGGATTTGAACCTGTGACCTTAATATTAAACACAGGATCCTACACTGGACGCCTTACTCCCCTAATCCACCAAACCTTGCCTAATGGCCGTTCCCTCCCCTGTGGAAAAACGAGGAAAAAGGACCCAGGAGTGACGCCAGCACTTAAAGCGGCACCAGTCGAGAATGGGCGGCAAATCCGCACCCCACCCGCTCCCTCGCAGTACCTCTGTCGTGTACCGCAGCACTCGACCCAGCACGACGCACCGGACCGGACCTCGCTAATCCTCCGAGCCGGAACGATCCTCGGAAGGCTCCCGCACCGCAACTCTGCACTAATCACACGACACCGCAGCGAAGGCACGAAGCAGCTTCCTTCGATAGGCGGGAGCCCAGCGCCGACGAGTCGCGATCCGGCCGACCTGAAAGACAAAAAAAAAAAGAGAAGAAAAGTTTTCCGCCCCGAGCGCCGGGGCACGTCCTATGTGGGGGAGCGTCCAGGGAACAAGGGGGTCACCTGGGCGCTCCCCACCGCTTTATCCCCCCCCCAGTGGCCCGCCGCCCCTCCCTTCCGACCCGGATGTCGATTAACAACATCCGGGTCACGCAGGCAGCCAATCGGTGGTGGGGCGCGCCCCCCCAGTGACGCGCCCCACCACCGAGTAGTCCGGGGGAGGTCGCCGCACGGCCATGCAGGCGGGGGGGCCAAGAGCCCCCCCTTTCCAGAGGCTCTTCACCCGGTTTTCTAACAGAGTTTGGGCCGAGCCCTGCATGATCGGTGCTGGCTGAAGCGGGGTCTGCCCGTGCTCTTCAGGTAGCAGCTGCCTTTGTTTCAACCGCAGCAGTACCCCGGTTACCTGCCCATCTCCTATCCCGTTTTCCAAAGGGAACGCTTTGGGAAGCCTGCAGCAAGCACGGGCCCAAAACACCACCGCCTTGCCTGGGCATCAGTTTACACACCATGGAGTAACACTCCCTCCCACAAAGGCTGAAAAAGGGGTGGTGGTCTGGAGACTGGTGCGAGTGGCGAATAAAAAGGGAGGCTAATATGGCTCAGCTCTGGAAAAGCGCTACTTAAGAACGCAGTGTTAAGTGTTACTGTAACTACAAAACCCTTTTCTCCATGCAGACATCTGTTTTTTACCATAAATGTTTACAGGTAATTAGCGCCATTTTAAGCAAACATTAAATAAATAAATAAAATAAATTCTCTGCGCGTTAACCCTTTCCTCTGCACCTAATCTTACATCCAGTGTAAACCAAACACTTATTTCCTGCCTGAACACCATTGTGGGCTAAAAATATCCCGTTACATTAAGGATGTTATGTATGGCATGGAACCTGTGGATGCCGAACGGCAGCATGTATCTAGGTAACATTACACCCAAGAGCGAGGAAATCGAGTTCTTGTATTTGGAGAGATAGAGAGTAACTAACCGGAGGTCGTGATTTATGGGGACCAACAGGTGTCTCCGCCGGGTCTACCTGCTTGTTGTACAGTACATCGCTGCGACCCAGGGAGCAATGCCGAATTATCATCACCGGCGAAACATAAACGCGACTCTGTGGGCACAAGAAAGCCTGGCCACTGCGGTGCGATCAGTCACCTGACGGCCCCCCAAATTACCCCCTCCTCCGCCCCCTATTCCTGGTTGGAGTCTGCCGGTATTGGTCGGCACCTGAGTTGCAGCGCAGAGGACTGCGTTATCCGTAGGTTGCATGGTGGAGTGAGAACGGGCCGAAATTGCAAAGTTCCCATGCCGGTGTTCCATGCAATATGTCATATAACTAGTATTTTGCAATATAGCAACCTATGATGTACTTTGGTGTAGTAGTATCTTTCAGTGCAGTCTGGTGCTGCCGATAGCTGCGCTTCATATTACATTTGTCGGTAGCAGTAAGGATGTGTGTAGCATGGAGGGTAGGAGTGATTTATGGCAGTACCCGGCTCCTGTTAGGTGTGTAAACCTAACACTTCTATATCTTCTTCGTGATGAGAAGCAATGCATATCTCTCATGCCAAGACATCAGACCTCTTGCCATGCTTCTAGTGCCTAGACCCATCTCTCTCGACTTTGCGCATGGCTTTGCCCAGTGGCAAATCAGAACGAGACCTGATTTTCGGTCTCGAGTTAGGCAAGAGCTTATGATTTTATAAGGGTTTCTAGTGTATTGGGTCCCAGACTGAGCAGTTTCTCAGTGGTGTCGATGTAATCTGCTAAGGGGACTATCGCCTGTGCGCTCGGGCCTTGGAAGCACAAAAGGGGGGCAAGCCCCCGCAGCAGGCATGAACAGGATGACTCGGAGACTGTAGTCTGGTCACCTTGCCAGGGAGCCAAAACCGCTGTCCGAAGCAGAAACCGGACCCCCCCCCCACAATCCCGGAGACCAGAAGCGGCAGATGCGCTGCCTGTCCACCACCGCCCAGGTCATGGGTACGTACTGTGCCCATTTCGGCCGCCCCAGTAAGCTCTGGTGTGCTACGGCACTTAGGGTCGCAGAAGTACACACGAGGTCCGGGGGCCCGCCACGGCAGCATGGTGCTCCGCCCCCACCACTCCCAGCCGAGGTAAGCCCGCAGCTCTGCCCTTCCCCGCCAATACTTCATAGCTCGGGGGCCGCCTAGTGAGCCCAACCCACAGCTGGGGGGGGAAGACAACAAAAACCAGGGCCGGCCGCAAAAGTCGGTACCCGCCAGGACGGCAAGTTGGGGGTAGCAGGCAACAGGGAAGTGAGGCGGGGTTCAAGGTGCTTCAGGGCGCAGGCAACAGGAAGTAGTGACCCTGAGGCGAACTCACGGTGAGTTGGAACCACTGAGGCTAGCGAGGGTTGAGCGTGGGCAGTGAGCATGGAGGAGGCCGGCATTGATCCGATGCGTTTTATGCTCAACAAAACGGCTGGCAGGCCCACCTCTGGCTCTCCGCTATGCTTGTGTCTGTGCTCCTTCATTAACCCTGGAGTCCATTAAAGTTTGACAGCCTCTGCACCGACGATTTGGCACGAGGGGAGGGGGGACATACACGGAGCCTTACGCCCTCCCCTCCTTGCCAGGGAATGCCCAGTCGTCCCCAGCTCGATGCCACTCTACCGGGAGCCACTTGGCACACCTGCATACCCGCGCTCTTGCCACTCCCAAACATGAACGGGACGGGAAAGGGCCCGGATGCTGAGTTCCGGCCCCCCAGGTGCATCACCCCTGCACTGCACGAGCGCCCTGTACTGGAGGAGCTGCATCACACACCCCCCCCCAATCCAGCACCAGCCCTGCAATGGCCGGACGGTACCGGGGGTTAATTGTTAGGGGGGGGGGGGCACAAAAACTCACCGTGTGTAGCAGCTCCTCACCGACCAGATGGCGTGATGCACGGCGCCCAGGGTAGTGGTAAAAGATGTGACCAGTCAGTGCATAGGCAGGGGGGGGCACGTTCGGACCCATGGCGCACGCCACACGTGTCCAGGCAGGCCAGCACCACGTCCAAACGGCATCCAGGGCCAAGGCGAGACGAGAGGGACAAGAGGGCGAGGAGTCCGTGTGTCTTGTTTTCGCCTGTCAGATTCCATCTGACAGCGGTGAGTGACGCTTTGTCACAGTTGAGGTTGGATCACAAGGTCAGCGCTGTGAAAGGCCACAGGTCGCGGTCAATATGGTTTGAGGAAGTGTCAGCAAGTTTAGCCGCTGAGTCTTGTATTCGTCTGCCAAATGTCTTCTGGCGGTGATGAGCTTTTGATGGCTGTTGCGGTGGTTGCCTTCTGACAGTGATGAGTTTTGGGTACCTGCCGGGGCGATTTGCCCTCAGGCAGTGATGGGTTTTTGGATGCTGTGTTGTTGTTTCAGTTTCACAAGTTTAGCGCTTCGATGGGCCTCGGGTAGCGGTCAAGTGGTCAAATGGGTTTGTAAAGAGGGCGAGTAAGGGGCGGGGATAGCCTAAATACCCCTGCCCCCTCCCCCTCTGCCGGAAGTATCCATTCGCCGGACGTCTTCCCTGGCTGAGCCCAGGGACTAGACCGGCTGCCCACAGTGCCTTCATGCAGCACTAATGCGGCCGCCCTGTTAGGGGGGCTGCTGCGCAACCCCCGGGGCAGACTTGCATGGAGGCCGCCCATCTCAAGAATGATCAAGGCACAGGGGTCACCGATATCTGTAGACCACAGTGACAGCACACAACTCACCTCGGCGGGCCGCAGGTCAGCAAATGTCACCAAAATGTTCTGTTGGGGGTCTTACTGGTTGTGGTCACTACGGTGACTGCCCGGGTGGGTGAGTAGTCCAGTGTTCGGAGAATGCCTGCAGGATTTTAGGTTTAGCCGGCGGAGCCTTTCTAGAGAATGGCTACCTCACGGCCCGGCTAAGCTCCACCCCCACACCTCAATATTTACTTTCCTTTTATTAAAGTTGAGTCAATGGTGTTGGCCGATCTTTATTGTGGCGACACCTGAATGCTGCGTGGACATCTTTGTTGCAGTTTGCATATTGTTGTATGAAAAGTTCCGATATGGACTGAAATTAGTCATTAATTCATATGCTCCCTTTGACGTTTGGCAGGTCTGCGAGGGGTTAAGAACGGGGATTTATATTTCACACCACATAATGTTCTGCATAGACATGTTTTTTGCTAGTAACACAATTGTACCTGCCCCTGTCTCTATCACTGATAATTGAAAAATGGATTAGCCCACCCCATCTGTTCCTCTTTGGCGTTGAATCGTCTTTCCTCTCAATGAGCCGGACCAATGCAGATTAGAGCAGTGTCCCCACTTTTTGCCTGCCATACCATACTGCGCAGCTGCAACAGCGATAGTCGAATGAGTCGAGTCATCTCAAAAAGCAAGCAGCGTGTGTTGCGATGGCTCAAGCAGCAGCAGGCCTCTCATTAAAACATAAGGCAATGTAAGTAATTATTTAATTTTAAGATGCTCTAGTAGTACTGTAGTGTGAAGCAAGTATGTTGTTTTAATGGCTGAGGTACTTGCCCGTAAAAGAGCACCTCTCATTTGCTGCACGTTGTCTTTATGTAAATGGCCTGCCATACAATCCCGATTGCCGGGCTCCCCGAGAAACAATAATGATGCCGGTAGCACAAGCAGGAGTTTATTATGGTCCTATGACCTCTGTATGGTACAGCAGCAAACACGGAGAGCGAACGCATCATTGGGTGTATGTAAAAAGCATTCTTTCACCAGAGTGCCAATGTAAGCTTTTAGTGTTATTTAATATGCTAAGGTTTTTTTTATTTTATATAATTTAAGTTTCCCCAAAAAGGTCATGATTTTAGTTCCCATATTTGGTTTGCAGTTTTGTTCCATCTGCGGCCTCCTCACACATGTGCAGCATTGCTCCAGAGCTGCTCTCTGGCTGATTGTGATAAGCAAAAGCACAGCGCAGAGAGTGAGATGTATGTCAGTACTTTGGCTACGCAAGCCTTATTCAGCTATGATCTAGTAGGAGTTTATGGCAAAGGTTTTGGTGCCAAAGAGTACAAATCTTCGATGTCGGATCATTGGTTGAGGAAAAATGATTTGTAAATAGGGCTCAAACTCCCACAAGTTGTCAATTTGCCATAATAATTTGGCTGAAATATTTTCCATATCCTGATTTTCAGGTCGCATGTTCATTTTATGTCAAAAGAGTTTTCAATTTGGATACAAACCAAAGTATATTTGTCACAAAACCCAGTGAGTTTAGGAGAAAAATGTCGTTTTTGCCACTAATCATGCGTTCTTGCTACAAATCTGTTTTGCCCATCATTGATTTATTTTTGTCATGTCTTTATTGTTGTTTATCACAAATTATTTGGGAGTTTTTCACAATTTGACTTTCATGGCAGAGTTTAGATTTCTTTTTCCACACAAATGTTGTAACTAATCGGTTAGCATTCATTAAAAACTATTTTGCTGATGTGCTAAATACATTTGCATCAACAGGCGTGGGCTATATGAAGGGCAATAACATAGCAATCAATATATGATCGCAGTTTTGGGATGGGCACTTACCTATGTCCCATTTGAATTCAGAAAGCTTAGAGATATCATTCATCTCCTATAGACCTTATGTATGCTGCAGGTCTTGCTCACCAAATAGAAACATATGGACTGTTAGAACAGAACATGCAAATATTGTCCACTTATAAGTAGAGAGGAAACTGTTAACTGCCTGACTAGCTTGTGGCTATTGGGTCAAACAAAGATTGGCTTGGGGTTGATTAAGGTAGCTTGCCAGAGCAAGGCCAGAGGTGGGAAGCTCAGGCCACCAGGATTTCAATATGTATTAACAGGCATTAACACAAAACTGGAATCTGCATCTTTGGTGCCATATAACCCACAGGAGATTAGAAGCTCCTCTGTTAGGGAATGGGAGCACGCCGCCCCATCCGTTCCTCCTTGTTGTTGAAACGTCTTTCCTCTCGAGAATTCAGACCAATGGTGATAAGACCAGTGTCCCCACTTTTCACCCACCCCGGCTTACTGCACAGCTGCAGCAGCGATAGCCGAATTGACTCAAGAAGCAAGCAGCATGTGTCACGTTGACTTATGCAGCAACAGGGCTCTTATTAAAACCAAAAGGCAAAGTAAGTTATGATTTCATTTTACATGTGTTAGCACTGTAGTGCGATGCAAGTATGTTGTTTAATGGTTGAGGCACATGCCCAGAAAAGTGCACTTCTCATTTGTTGCCCGCGTTTGTTTTTATGTAAATGACCTGCCGTACAATTCTGATTGCTGGGCTACCCGAGTAATATTAATGTGTCTGAGACAAATTGATTAAGTGGGTGGGGCTAGTGGAAAAAGTAGGTGGAGCCAGATGAAGTGGGTATGGCCTCCTACATAAATCTGAGCACCTGGACTTAATATTTTACAAATTAAGCACTGCCTGCAAGCCATTTGCCTCCCCATTTAGGCATTGGGTGAATGGCGTGTCCATCAAGTTTGGTAATATTCCAGAGGATTGACAAAGGCAAAAGAGTTAAAACGTAAAGCACGGTGTCCCTGTAAGTTTTTGAAAAAAGCAGAATCATTGCGTTGTCCCTGACGTGAATGCAGTGCTGAGCTTTAAAAAGAAAAAACAAGAAAAAACATAAAGTGCGGTGTCCCTGAAGCGGGCGCCGTGCTCACCATTAAAGTTTTAAAAAAAAATCTGAAACATAAAGCACGGTTTCTCTGAAGCGGGCGCTGTGCTCTCTTTTAAAGGTAAAAAAAAGCTGCAACACAAAGCGTGGTGGACCTGAAGAGTGGGCCGCGCTCACCTTTAAAAAAAAAATGAAAAATATAGCGTGTCTCCCCGTGCCTACCCAAAAATGAATGTGTCCATCTGTAACCTAACTGGTGCTCATGTTAAGCGCTCCAATACCTTCAGGTCGAGTTTGGGCTACATAAAACTACAAAAAAATAACAACGACTGACCTGCAATAGTCAGATGGGGGAGGGAAGAGAAGTCCTAACACGCTGTACTGTGTGATGGCCAACTAACATGTTCTCAGAGAGAAATCGCCAATCGGTGGAATTGCCAAACCCCACAAAGAGATATAACAGGTCAATCGAAGCTCGATCTAAAAAGGGCCCAGTGGCACTTTCTCACAGCTGTCACCTCATAGCCCTCCAAGATGTCAAGGCTAAATACCTTGCATTACTAATATTGGAGGTCTTCGAAACATGGGCAAGCTCAAAAAATCTAATATCCTTCAGTCAAACTGTCTTTAGACCTTTTTCAGGCACCACTGACAATCTAGAGGCCATAAGGATGCTTTTCGCAAAACAGATAGGAAAGAATGTTAAATACTACACAAGGCATAAACCACGTGTGTGTATAAGCTCTGGCTCTTTTTAACTTGCTGATGTGTGATCTGGTACCTGCTCTTAACTCTGTAATCAGCCATGCGCCAAAACTGATAAACCAACATATAATTTCTCTTGTCTACGCAGACGACATGATCCTCCTCAGTCAAATGCCTATGGGGCTACAAAGACTGATCAATATTTCATACAATCATTGAAGCTCAAATGGAATGACAATAAACAATGAAAAAACAAATATTGTTGTATTTGGAAGGCAAAAGGAAAAAACTGGCACCTGGTGTTTAAACAAATATTGCATGACTGTCTCAAAATACAAATACTTGGGGTGCTGGTTGGAGGACAACGGGGGTCATGTAACACACCTTAACTCACTAAAACAAAACTCTGCCTCACTGCAATTCTCTTTCCAAACAATATTTAGGAACATAACATAGCCCACACTCGAACCCCTGCTGAAAATAATAAATGCTAAACTGTTCCCAACCCTGACATTCAGCACAGAAGCTTTCCCAGGAAAGCTTAGCATTTTTCTAAACAACGCCCAGAGAACTATCTTCAGGACACTGTTTAAGCTCCTGCATAACTCCAGTCCTCACCATCTCAGATCAGGATGGAATTCAAGCTGAGCGACCAAACCTTCATATAGCAAGCCACCATCTTCATACAAAGAGCCAGTCTGCTGAAGTGCATGCACTCAGCACACATGGTCGAAAAAGGATCTCTGAAAAATATCATTTGGTTAGAAACCACACTTGCAAATTGTCTCAGGCCTCCAAATGTCTGGTAAAATGCCCTTAATGATACCCTGGAGCTTAAAGGAACAGCAGCTCTGTGGAACTCAATCCTGTCTCAATAACAGATTTAAGCATTGAGATGTCATCAGTGAGGTCACTGACCATGTCATGAATGGTGTAAATATATACATATATATATATATATATATCCTCCTCAGGTCCTTAGAAATATGTATGTAGGCGTGCCCCCTGTGCCTACCCTTGGCCCTGGAACCACCACCTCCCCAGTAGAAAGCATGCTATACTAATGTGGGAGGGCCTGCTTGGCCCCACTGCAACCCCAGGGACCGACACCTCCCCGGGGCAAATAATTTACTATTAATGCAGGTGGCCTGTACAGCCTCCCTCCCAGCTCCCAGTGGTAATTTTCACCACTCCCTGGTGAAAATTACGCTAAACGAATGCAGGGGGGCCTGTGCCGTCCCCCCCCCCCAACTCTGCAGACTGCCACCTCCTTGGGGCAATTCCTTCAAATTAAGAAGGGCTGCACTACCCCCTTGCAGCCTTTGGGACCACCACCTCCCAGGGCTAAGTACTACTAAGGAAGAGGGCCATGCAGTATTCTGTGACTGGAGACTGCAAACCCTCAGGGCCAGTTCCTGCTACCTCCCAAGGTGCCCAACCACCGGAGATAGCGGTTTGCTTTTGCTTGGTGGGAGTTGCCTCAGATTTCGGCAAGCTGGAGCCTTCAAGCAGCACACATATATGCATGCAGGCACACAGATGAAAACATTGCTCCCCCATGCAGGGTGTTGCATTTCCAACAGCTCCCTGCTTGCAAGAGCAATGCTGACTTCCACAGGAGCCAGGGAGCTAGCTGAGATCATGGGGGTCTTGAGGCTCCCCCGCGGTCCGGCAGGAAAAAAATGAGAAAGAGGCAAAATAAAGGTCAGACATCAGAGTAAGATTCAGAGTAAAGGTCAGAAATTAGCAGAAAGAGGCAATATCAAGGTGAGAAACGAGCCAAAAGAGGAAGAATTAAGGTCAGAAACTAGCAGAAAGAGGTAGAATGAAGGTCAGCAATGAGCAGATAGAAGCAATATAAAGGTGAGGAACGAGCAGAAAGAGGCAGAATAAGTGTCAGAAATGAACAGAAAGAGGAGGAATGAAGGTCAGAAATGAGCAGGAAGGATCAAAACAAAGGTCATCAATGAACAGAATAAGGCAAAATAAAGGTCAGAAATTAGCAGAAAAGGGCAGAATAAATGTCAGAAGGGAGCAGAAACAGTCAGAATAAAGAGGGTGGGGCCTCTTATGAGTTCTCAGAAATCCAGCTGGGGAGGACTTACAATTGTGACAACAATAGGGGTTCTTGTCCCCCAATGACCCTTAGCAGCCAACTTCATCCCCAACCAGTATTGTGCAAGAAGGCCCCTTTTCTGTGATGGAGAAGGGGGACGGGGATGGATTCCTAGCACCAGGGCACAGCAGAGGTTTACTCTCAACTCTAGGAAGCCAACCAGATAGACACCGGATCTGCGATATCCTTGGGTGTTAGTCTTTTTAAAGGCTTGGCCACTAAGGAAAAGTTGTTTATACACTAATGACAGTAGCCCACCATTCCCAAAAAGATACTCACTCCTTTTTGTGTTGTTGGCAGACTCATTTGCATGATCGCCAAAATTCTCTCTTGTGACCACCTTCTCACATCTTTCTAAATATGGTGATGCAGATATAATACTTCTGTCAAACAGTACTGCAACTGATTCAGGTACACCTTATGACCATTTTCAGGTAAGTGGTTTAGAAATGCAATAGTGTCCGTTTTGCATGTTTCACGAGTATTTGACACAACCAGCAGGTCATCCATATACTGGACCAGGACAGAATTATAGGGCATACCCAAAGATCCAAGTTCTTCTTTAGGATCTGATTAAAATTCCCCATGCAAGGGTATGGAGTAGACTGCTTGGCACAAATCAATAATAGTAAACCACTCAGCCTCATATAGAATTTGAAAAAATACTATGGTAGGATTCTGTACCACGGGGCAACAGGGACTCACAATATTAGTGGGCCCGATTCACAAAAGTCATCTGAGACAAAATCCCAACTTTACGACTTTCGGTATTCACAAAGGGCAATTAGGAGTAGTAAAGTTAAGATTTTGTCTTAAGTTTTGGTCTTAAGTTAAACTTAAGTTAAACTTAAGTTAGGATTTTCTCTTAAGACCAAAACTTAAGACAAACTTAAGACAAACTCCTAATTTTACTACTCCTAAATGCCCGTTGTGAATACCGAAAGTCATAAAGTTAGGATTTTGTCCCAGATTACTTTTGTGAAACGGGCCCAAAGCTTTTGTGATTGTCCTGCACTATGCAGTACTTACCGTTAGGCTTCTGCAGGCCCATGTTACATGGACTCCCCATGATCTCCTTCAATATACCTTGTTGAATCATTGTTTTGATCGCTGGAGCTATTCCAGCAATTGTTTCAGAGGGGCAAAATAAACTGTGGTGATCTGACATATTTCAGTTTCAGCTTTATCTGAATGCAGACAGGATCAGCACTTTGATGAGTTCTATGTCTTTTCCTTAAAAATCCCAAACTCCTGGTCTCATTGAATCTCTGAGATCTAAAGGCAAGTCTTCTGTCATCATCATCGAATACATTCCAATAATTAGATTTTGAATTGCCAACTTGAAGGCAACATCCTCATCATGAGTCTGCAGTTCTATTCTTGTCGGGGTACTGTATTTGGTGCACTTCACTTTGCACAACAAATTTTGTCCTAACAAACTCACAAGACTCAAATCACAAACCATAAATTGATAATTATCCTCAACACGTCCTATCTATACAGGGACATAATGGAGTTATCCATTTGTTGATTAGCAGCTCCAACAACTAGGACATTTCTTCCAGCGAGGGATAGGTTTGGAACTTCCACTGATTTTACAGTAGAACAAGTAGCACCACTGTCAACCACAAATGATAAGCCGTATTCAATTACCTCAGCATCTATAAATGGGCTACTCTGGTCAAACTCCAAGACTGTGCCAAGCACAAAATCTTCCTCCCCTCAATGCGACCTCAGGAACAGTGATCAATGCCCAAATTTTCACTTGTCTCTAACATGGGAAATTGTTGGAAGGATTAGTATTTTGGAAAGCATTCCTATTTGAAATTGGGGGCTTGGTTTGAAGAAAATCTGGGAACATTAGCATCTTCATGTGCCATAGGAGGTTGAGGAACCTGCATCACTGGGGCTTATGCCACATTAAAAGTCTGAGATCTAGGTCGGGGTACATTCTGTTGCTGCATGGAATCATGGAATTACTGTTCTGAGATGGCACAAACACTGGATTTTAACCCTGATTTGGAGGATTAAAATGACATTCTCATTTCCAATGCCCAATCCTATTGCACTAGTGGCATGGATTACACCACTTTAATGTAGCCACATGAATTTCAGTTCCTAAATCCATAGGGTCATCCCAACCACTACCTTGTGACTGAAATCCGCTTCCATTCTACATCACCTGAACTTCCTGTTGATACACTCCCTGCATTGAAGGGGCATTCCCTACAAACAGTGGATTTTTAATTCCTCTCTAAGCAGCCTACATTTGCACAACCACCAACTTTCTCTGACTCATTTCAATCTTTTTGTTGCATTATTTAGCATATTGCAAAATCTTGGTAACTGACTCATTCTGCCAACAAACCAAATACTGTTGAATCATCATACTAATCTCAGGCCTTAATCCTCTCACAAACCTGGGCAAAAAATGTCCTATATATTTAGGCTCCAGTGTTTCCATTCTACTATACTGTTTGAATGCCTGTAACAATCTCTTATAGAATGCATGAATCATCTCTTTCAGTTCCTGGGTCGTCCAGTCAATCTTGACCCAGTCAATATCTTGGGGTGGCAACTTAGACTTAAAGCATGTCATTAACTGACCATATTTCCTCATCACTATAGATGAAGGGCCATTTGTTGCAGGATCGCTTGACAG
Source organism: Triturus cristatus (assembly GCF_964204655.1). Lineage (NCBI taxonomy): Eukaryota > Metazoa > Chordata > Amphibia > Caudata > Salamandridae > Triturus > Triturus cristatus. The sequence goes on from NC_140590.1 coordinate 217,077,234, forward strand.
CTTTCTCTCGGCCCACTCTACTGCTATTTTGCATGCCATCCACAGATCATTTGAGACCACAATATCAACCAAGGTATTCAGATCAGTCCACAGAACCTTTGACATTTTCACAAACACTCCACAGGCTTCTCTCTTATTTTAAGGAAATAATTTGTAGATGACACAAGATCACTCCTACTCCACGGTGCATATATGTAACCTCCACTAGGTACCTCCCATAAAGGGAAGCTTGTAGCTCCTGTTTCTCTCTCTCCGGGAAGAGGTGGCTCACCCGTCATCCTATTGGGAGTCATTCTTTGTGCCCATTTAACTTCCCACTTCTCTAATTCACGCCACACTCAGATGCTGTGGATTAATTCTCAAATTTGCATCTTCATCCCTTGTGTTCTTATATGGTCTATGACCTGATCACTAAAAGATAGGTGGTGGCTTGTCTTCCTCCTCCTAGTAACATCCTTAATCATGCACAAAAGTTCACACTGCTAATACACTTCTATTTGATACAATGCAATTCACTTTCAAAGTGGACCGAAAAGTTCCCTGACTCACTTCCGTACTCCGACTCTCATTTGATGTAGAATTTAGAGCTTTCAAAATGTCTCTCAGTTCTTGGACATTAAGACCAGGATGTACCACAGGGGCTTTAGGTGTGTATATTTAAAGGTGGTTCACAAGTAAGGTAACCCAGGGAATTATATTAAAGGTCCAAATTCAGTCTGATGCACAGATAGGTCTGAGCTTGCACCACACAGAGAACTTAAATTATCAAATTCTCTTGACACATGGATGTATCTTCTAATGCTTGTTGTTGAGTGGGTGCAGCAAAGTTTTGAATCCCATTCCCCCCTGAACCAGGTTTATATACAAAAACAACTGGTCCAATGGTAGCGGGAACTGTAAGTGCATCTGGGACTGTACAGACATTGGGGGTTCCGGGAATACAAGTCCCTGCAATTCCTCCTATCATATTTTGATTCACTGTAATAGTCCCCATCACACTCTACTCCTTCGGCAAAAGAAAAATACCTATCAAACCAGGGCTCGTACTTACTGGTGCAATCCGTATTCCTACCTGCAACCTCACTCCCACCTCTGTGCATTCGAATCTCATTATACAGAGGTGGACGCTAGGACATTAATACATCTAAAGGACTATCACTAGTATCACTATCACTATTTCCATCTTTCTCTCTGGATTGTCTTATTATATCAATCTGTAGTAAATAGTCCAAATCCAAAGTCAGGAACAGGATCTTTATTGAGGTGAATCTCAATACCACAGCCTCTAGCATTACACCTTGTACTGGTTCAAATTAGAACTTTGACTTGTCCATGGCTCCATTACATCATAACTTGAACATTCAGTTCTAAACATCATCACATATCTTCCCCCTTATAGAAATAATTAAAACAATGCAACATATAATATGAACATAAATACTTAAACTATCATCCATCCATTAAAATTTACTAACAAATGAAATCCTATGAAACAAAACTACCTTCATTAGATTTCATAAATGAGATACTTTACATAAATCTCCCACACTCCTTTTTTCCCATCATCAAGAAGAGCCACAGAACCTTCCACCGATATTATTTTACAGGGTTGAGAAAATTTGCTTTCACCTTTCTTTATAAATCCAAACTTCCTTACCACCACCCAATCACCCTTATCAAAGACCAATTCCTTAACTGCCTTCCTGTGATCATACTCCATTTTATTTCGCCTCTGACTTTCCAGCACCCTTAATCTCATTCCTTCTCTGTCAACCCAAATTTGCCTTTTTTCTTGCAACCACATCGGGGATTCTTTAGTTCCAGGCTCCCTTCCTCTCAATGCAACAAAAGGAGAGACTCCAGTCACCGTGTGAGGAGTGATCCTATGACCCCACATCATTCTTCGCAGTTCATCTTTCCAAGACAAACCATTCGCCAATGAACGCTAGATAGATTCCATAATCATTCTATTTATTCTCTCCACCAACCCATTTACTTGTGGATGAAACAGAGCAACTTTGTTATGGAAAACTCCAATACTACTTAAATAGTTGCCCATTTCTGATGAAACCAACTGAACACCATTGTCAGTCACAAGTATCTTTGGCACCCCTTCCTCAAAAAAAACTTCCTTCAAAAATGTTATTACATTTCTTGAAGTCACATCACCCATGGATTTACAAGTGAACCATTTGCTATGGTAATCTACCAACACCACCAAGTATCGGTTATTACCACCCAATTTATCAACCGGGCCTAATATATCTAACCCTACTTTTTCCCATGGTTTCTTTGGATGCTCCATGCACTTCAAGGGAGGATTTCTTGTGATCTTCATCTTGTCACTATTACTGCACACATAACATTCTTTCACAAGATCTTCCACATCCTTGTCCATTCCTGGCCACCAAAACGACTCTCGCAACCTTCGCTCGGTCAATCTTCTACCTAGATGTCCCTCATGTACAATTCTCAGTATCTTAGATCTCAACCCAATTGGGGGGAACAATCCTGCTCCTACGCAAAATCCTATCACCTTGCAGACTCAATTCATCTTTGACTTGTAAATATTGTTTATATTTATGCAACACATCAGAATCAACCCAGCGATTAATAATGACTTCTTTCAATCCTTTATATTCCTCATCCTTCTCCACCGCTTCCTTCCATTCACCTTGGCTTATGGCATATTCACCATCTACCTCTACAACCAATTCCTCTGCATCCACATCTAAAATACCAGAGTCATCTTCTACTGGCATCCTGGAGAGACAATCAGCCATCACATTCCTGTTTCCCCGCACATACTCTACAATAAAATTGTAATCCAGTACCGATGTCAACCACCTAGATATGCGGGGAGTCACACTACCATCTAGACCCCGACCACCCTTAAATAAGTGAATTAAGGGTTTGTGGTCTGTCTTAAGTACAAATGGTATACCCCACAGATAATACCTGAAATGCGCTATCCCCCAACAACAAGCAAGCGCTTCTTTTTCAATTGTAGAATAACTCCTCTCTGCTCCTTGCAATCTCCTAGAAGCAAACCCTATAATCTTCTCATCCCCATCAGACACTTGTAGCAATACAGCACCAATACCCACATTACTTGCATCACTCACCAAAATAGTTTTCCTTTTTGGATCAAAATGCCCCAATGATGGTGCACTTGCGAGACAAAACTTCAAATCCCCAAATGCTCTTTCACAATCCAAATCCCAATCAAAAACAACTCCTTTTTTCAACAAGAGTCTCATAGGTTCCACTAACTCACTAAACTTGGGAACAAACTTGGAACAATATTCCGCCAGTCCCAGAAAAGATTTCAATTGCTCTTTATTGGTGGGAGAAGGTGCATCCTTAACCGCTTTCACAATACTATTCTTAGGTTTTATCCCTTCGGCTGATATTTGATGTCCAAGATAATTAACCATTCCTAATCTGACTTGACACTTCTCCTTCTTTATCATCAACCCACATTTGTCAACTCTACGTAAAACTTCTTCCATGATCTCATCGTGCTCTTTGTATGACCTCCCTACTATCATGATATCGTCCTGAAAACACATCACTCTCTCCAAACCCTTAAATATGTTCTGCATCACCCTCTGAAAAACTGCAAAAGCCGATGCCAGACCGAATGGCATCCTCCGATAACGAAATGCTCCTAGTGGTGTCACGAATGATGTCAGATGTCGTGAATCTGGATGCAAATTTATCTGATGATAAGCCGAAGACATATCCAGAACACTGAAAACACACCCCCCACCCATCACACTCAACATTTCTCCAATATTGGGCAAGGGTTGCCTATCTACCCAGATATTTCTATTTAGGTCTCGTAAGTCAATACACAAACGAATATTATTTCCCTCCTTAGAGGCTACGACAATCGGAGATAACCACTCCGATGGCTCAATTGGTTCAATAACCTTGGCTTGCAATAGTTTTTCCAATTCTTTCTGCAGGGCTTCCTTCATCATGTAAGGTACTGACCTTACTTTATGTACCACAGGTTTTGCATTACTTTTTAAAACAATTTTGTGCGTGAAACCCTTCAACATTCCAAAATTTTCCGTAAATACCTTGGAGTACTTATTCATCATCCTTTCACCCCAATCACCCTCTGCATTTTCTTTATTAAACTCTTCTCCAACATTATTCTCCACTGTCATTACAGGTTCTGGTGCATTAGGATTTAGAATTATGCTCAAGTCCTTCTGATGTCTCCACCCAAGCAAATTGGATCCCTCTTCCGTGATATAGACCCTTCCATAAACTCCTCTCTTTTAAAAAAGATAATACTTGTCCACTGCATCCCTAAGATATTGATTTTTGAACCCCCGTATCCAACAGCTTTCACATCAGGAGTTGTAAGTTCACTCATTTCTCCACCTAAATTCTCTTGAAGAGTTTCTTTAGAAATAAGAGTGAATAAACTCCCCGAATCCACTAATAATTTCACCACTCCATTCCCCACGGCAATTTCACAATGTGGTTTTACTAGTTTCTCTGTACTTTCCAATTTTAAATTCATTGGGTTTTTACTGACTTTAGAAACAACTTCTACATTATCTGTCTCCATCAATTGGCACTCATCTAATTCAATGCCATCTACAGTTAAAAATATTTCCCCACTGTTCTCCTCTTCGTTTCCTATTTCTTTCACACCAGTTGCTGGTACACTTCCTTTAGACCTACATGCCTTGGCTAAATGACCCTTTTTCCCACAAGATCTGCATGTAGCATTTCTAGCTCTGCATGCAAAACTCGAACTTATATGCCCAGGACACCCACACCTGTCACCGGCCTTCTCTCTCCTGGTTTTATTGGTACATTCCCATAACCCTTATACGTTGTTTTCTTAATCTCTTTCTTTACATCCTTTACTTCAGCGGATATTTCTTTTTCAATCACTGTTAATGAACTCTCTGGATTTTTTTTTTCTTTATCAATCTCCTTAATCCAATTGTCAGTATCTTTCATGCTTCTAGCAATTTGGATGGCCTCTTCCAGAGTAGTAACTTTTCCTTAACCCTCTTATTATTTGTGCATCTGACTATCTGATCTCTAATTAACGAATCACACAAGGTTTGAAATTCACACGTGACAGCTAATCCACGAAGAGTTGCTACATAAAATACAACGCTCTCATCAGATTTTTGCCCTCTGGAAAAAAACTTATGTCTTTCAAACACAACATTGATTTTTGGCATGAAGTGTTTTTCCAGCATTTGCAACGACATTTCATAAATGTTTACTGGTTGCCCATCCCCAAGGAAATTTCTGGCAAATCATCATAAATTCTCCTGCCCTCTACACCCAAATGATGCAATAATATGGCTTGTCTCCTGACAGGCCCATACTTATCGCCACCAATCGCTAATAAATAAGTGAAAAAAATATTTTTCCACCTTTTCCATGGGATAGTGGGTTCTCCAAGTACAGGCAAAAATTTCGGTGGAGCTGACATAGAATCGTCAGACATTTTCAAACTTGATGATCAACGAAAAATAACTAAAACAATTAGCTGAAATAATTAATTAAAATAACCAACTAAAACAATTAATTAAAATAATCAACTAAAACAACCAACCAGAATATTTATTTAAAATCACTCCAACTTAAATTCCAATCCAACTCTTTCCACTTCTTCTTGGATAGCCCTTTTTTTAGTTTTCTTTACAACTTTGCTTTGCACGTAAGTCCTTTTACTGTTTCCTTGAACTTTGTACTCCAAAGCAAATCCACGTAAGTCCTTTTACTGTTTCCTTGAACTTCGTACTCCAAAGCAAGTCCTCCTTAATTATCACTGCTCTTTCACAACGTTCAGCTTCCAGTTCGACAGGTATGATGGCAATGTTAAGTTTATGCAGAATGTACTATTTGCCGATATGTTTAGATGCTCCGAATCAGATTGCCATGTACTCCACCCATGATCGTTTAACTTGGATGGTAATCGGAACTATTGTAGTGAACACGCGCGCGGTTACCATGCGCCGTGTTTACATTCAAATTAGCATATGGCTTGATTCATGCCGTTCCGTGTGTCGTTTGCCGATACGCTTCAATGTTGAAAATAAATTCTTTTTTTCTCTCCACAACACGTAGCCACCAATTGACGTTCACACTTATAAAAGAAACTCCTTGAATATGAAATACCAACAATACACTCGAAGTGAATCCACGCACTGTAATCATGCGCCGTTTCTATTTTCGAACTTGTGTACGGACGGGGCAGCACAATCACCTCCCATTAATTTAGGCATAGAAAAAACGTCGGTTCACTTCATTCCCATTTGATGAAAACAGCGTTATAAATGCATCAACCTTCAAAGAGCTCCTAATTAATATGAGACGTGGCTTGCAGTGTCATAACAGTTCTTTCAACAGTTCTTAGTAATAAGGGTTCTTTGTCAATTAGGCATAGTTTATACCATATACTTCCTTACAGTAGTTGTATTTTAATTTGGTCCGTTTTAGATTGTCTTTGCCTATAATAACTTACAGTTGTTGAAAAAACAGCAAAAAGTCACTTCAATAGCACTGATTCCCAATCAGTGTCGTTCCAGGGGTGGAGGTTGATTACTTGTCCCCTGCACAAGATCGCTCGTCGCCAATATGTAGTAAATAGTCCAAATCCAAAGTCAGGAACAGGCTCTTTATTGAGGTGAATCTCAATACCACAACCTCCAGCATTACACCTTGTACTGGTTCAAATTAGAACTTTGACTTGTCCATGGCTCCATTACATCATAACTTGAACATTCAGTTCTAAACATCATCACACATTCCTTCTCTTTTTGGTCCCTTTTTCTCCTTCTCCGCTTTGCAATAATGGATATAATTTGCTCCTTCTATCACATCAGTTCTCTACCTTTTCTGCTCTGCATCTCACGTTTCATCTGCATATATATATGCACTGCCTTTTACACTAATCCCTGATACCTATCTTTATCTCTCCATGAGCCACATGATCCCACATGTTAAGCACTTCAAATTGCATTGGTCTAGGCTCTGGTTTAATTTTATATAGAATTCTCCTCAAATTTTCAAAAATTCTCAGGTTAATTGTGCCAAACTGTGGAAACGCCAGTGCACCTTCTTTCTACATGATCTTGTGTCATTTTGCAAGCCAAATACATGTGTGTAACCTTACATTTATCACCATATAATGACCTGCAATATCTTCGGGTGGGGCTTCTCCCCACCAAGAGGTATCTGAACACCCGCTATGAACAAATGTCAGACAACTTTAAAACATTTAATTTTCGATTAAAATATATTTGTTTCAACACAAAATCAATATTTTATGTAAATTCTTGTTCCAAATCATCAATCAATAACAACGTGGCACCTTGTAATGTAGACAGCCAATAACAAAGTGACTTCACACCAAACGACCTATCCCAGCACAGCATACTGTGATGACAATCTCACTCCTCAGCAGCTCACCTTCATAGTGATTTACAAAGGAGACCTTAGACATAGAATAACAAACCTATTACACTGTAAGGATGGTGTCTAAGTGGTGCTAAGATCAGGGGAGAAAGCCTCCTAATCCTCTGTTAGTGGAAAATATACACACATATACAAACAAGAAGACGATCAGCACCCAGTATTTTGAAACAATTTCAATAATGCATCAAAATTGAGATAGACTGTTGTGATACTGAATAGACCCCAACACGTGTTTCAAAATCACATTTGATGAAACACAATTAGATCCATGGATACAATTTAGTACGTTCTGAAATTCTTTATTCTTTACAAAAAATAGGCCCTCCAAAAGTAGCCAACCCGTTTCATCCCATTTTATGATTTTTTCAGGGATACAAAACACAGATGATATATACATATTTAAAACCGTGATATTTACAACGATCCATAAAAGACCCAAACAAATTTACAGATATTAATATACAGTACTAAACATGTACAAATCATCAGACAGTTAAAAATACAATCTTTTCAAAACTGCTAGGGCACTTGAATTATCCCAATTACTTGCATGACCTCTATTAGATTCATGCTATGCTTATTTACTAAACAAAAGAAATATATTACTTAAGGTGATTACTAACGAATCATGTCAATTTTTATAAACACACATAAATTGACAGATTGAGGTGAGACCTCTTTTTTCTGCCATTCAGATAGAGGATACAATGTTTTATGAGTTTATACAGGAGGATAGCAAGGAAGAAAGTGCAAAAGTGTACATTAATTTCCTTATTTCTGATGCATAGTATCTTCTCTACATTTCAGGTCACAAGATATTGATCTGTGCCAGAGGAGACACTTTTTATCAGTTTATTCAGCATGCTTCAAAGATACCTATAAGGAGCTATCTATATGTCTATATACATACCTTTGTAATATAAATATTGATTACCAATCCAAAGTTGCAGTCTGATTCATCAAGAATGGATTCAGGCCCATGTCGGCCACCACACCTAGTTGGTCATAACCTATTCTTAGATATATTTTATTTTTTGTCCTTAAATGTTTAATTACACAACATATATGATTGAGTAATACATATAAATTCGTAATTGATTATATCTTGCTTTTTGTTTACTTCACTGTCAACTTAAAAATGTATGTCCCTGTGAGGGCACAGTAGTCATGTTTGGACACTATTAATATAGAATGTAGGTTGGTCTCAAGATGGAGCCTAACCAAGCTCATAAGTAATTTTTCATTTAATTTGGTCTCATAGTTATCGACCAACATTATCATACGGTCATTGTTCACAACAGTATGTCATCACTGTATATCCTATGACTAGAGGGATGGCAGCTAGACACTCATTGTTACGTTGCAATGTAATGTATTACAGATATATTTCGTATTATGGCTGCCATAGTAACATGTCATCAATATCATGTATTTAAATTGATTCTTAGTTTTGAGTTGATACAAATAGTTTTAAATTCATGGTCAGAGTTATATTAACTAGTAGCTATAAAACTTGACAACAAAAGAAAGTACCATCTTTCCCCACACAATATAATCACTCATGCAGGCCACTGACATTTGCATTTTCTGTCCGCCATATATAAGTAGCCCAAATAGCATATGCAGTGATTTTGTGCATATTAGACGAGTAAAAAAGTCTGATATAACTCAGTCCTGCATCTATGTTTTATGGCCGCCATTTTATAATTTCTCAAATGGTATGTCACATAACCCAAATGAAACCTAGATTGCTATTTCAAGTGTTTCCAACAAGCAGTATGAACCCATCATCAGTTGTTTTATTGTACTAATTTAAGTCTTAATTCAAATAATACATGTTCTAACTATATAACCAAACAGCAGAAGCGAGGAACATTATTCTCTGCACAATATAGCAAAACATGCAATCCAGGGGTATTTATGTTTCATGACCGCCAAATATATACAGCTCCAGTGACTCTATGCGTATCAGATGAGCATTTAAAAATGTCTGATATGTCTCAGTCTCGCATCTGCATTTCATGGCTGCCAGACCCAAGTAAGAAATATTCAGTTATTTTAAATTTCTCAGACGCACAGTATAATCCCAATATCAGTTGTCATTGATATACTAGTTTAAATCTCAGTTAAAATCCAATGCTGTGTACCATATGGTAACATTTGAAAATCTATTCTATTTGCTTACCTAGTACTTAGTTAGTTTGTGGACATAGTCAGTCTTCGTGTTTAGTCCCCGCATTCATAATCAAACGGAAGCCATTTTCACGCACACCTTTTGTACACACTTGGATTATATGCGAATGCACATTGTGCACAGATGAATTTTCCGTCTTGGCGACCATTTGTAGTGGACTATCTACAGATAAAAGATATCAACTATTTTATCTGCAGTGATTAGGCACATTCTTAATAATGTGTTATAATACAATTAAATCTTCTGTCTTTTACCATTATATTGCAAAGTGAGAAAATATATTATAATTTATCCTTCTATCCTTTGCAAGACGGATATCCGTTTGGACATAACCTCAGATCCCCTCATTGGTCAAATATGTGTGTTGGTCAGTTCTCAGTAACGCACTCTTTTCAGCATTTCACCTACAAGTAAATACAATGCAATAGCAACAAGGAAGAATTGTTTGCTTTACTAAAAATAATCAACAGAAATCAATCATGCAAAAGTAACAAAAGCACACATTTAAATGAAACCTCGTCCTTTAGGGAATCACTCTGATTGATGCAGCTTTCCTCTGCGCAAAAGCTCCACCACACTAATCATACTTTGCTTTAACACAAGAGAAAAACTTCCCTATCTCTTGACAAACCCCAAAAAATCTCAGCAGACAATTACAATACATTGTCTTCTACCCTTTTTAATATCACAATTTAGGCTACTTCGGACCCAATACCAACCTCCACAAAAAGCACTAAACTCACACTATCTACTAACCACATCATATCACAAATCTCCACGAGACACCACACAATTGCCACAAACATTGAAAGCTAAGCATAAGCCACTTCCACACAATCCTACTGATTCTCACTCCTTCTCTGTTACAACTTGCTCTCGAATCACCGGAACATCAGAAACCGATTCTCCAAATCAAAACATGGACACTAGGGATTAAGATTGGATCTGGCCTAATCTAAAGTAACAGTTATTTAACCACTCTGCTTTGGGTACTAACCACCTTCGGCCTGTTACCATCTGAGAATGCTCTGGGCCTTTTCTTCCAATTTGCTCCGTTCAATAGAATTTTTAGTAGCCTGTGAGAATAAGTGTTAGCAACAAATTTAAATCTTGAGGTACAGTGTAACTATTAGGACCACATAATAAAAGTCTGAGTCAGAAACTTTAAGTCAGAACGTTTATTAGAAACTCAAAGCCAGACTAATATAAATCAATCTCAAGAACATACTATATAGGTTTATCAAAGGAAGATCATAGCGATGTGCAGTGTTGGTCCTCAACAGCAAGTATCTTATAAGAATTTGTGTGGCAGCATTGTAAAAAATAAGGAAAAGGATTTGATGACTAGACAAATGGTTTTGATCCTTTTCACCTTGCATGGCAAAGATTCACAACATCACCTAAACTCTTCACTAAACTAGGGATAGAGAAAACCCTATTGAGGCATGATTAAAGTGAAGACTTTTTAACAGTGGATTGAATTAAAAGACCTGCCCTGGCGATATACTTGTCTGACCTCCAGAAGTCCATAATGTGCTCAGTTCAACTTTTGCTGCTAAACTTTCAAAGTCCTATTTCCAGTGTGTTTGAGTCGAGTCCGATTGATGTTGAGTGGGTAACCCATGCTAATGCCCAGAATGGCTGGAACTTATTACCAGCATAAGTATGTGTGGCCATACAACGGCAATACTATTATCTTACTTCCAGCACTGTCCACCACATCTACAAAGTTGCTAAAGCACATTTGAAAATTTAAAAAATGGAGCCACTAACTGAGATGATTCACCTTTCAAACATGCTTGCAGGGCACCTTGACAAGTCCTGATGTTTAGGGTGCACCAGTTTGGGCACAACCAAAACCTTTTTTAGCTGGAGCATCTTTCCACCGATGCAGAGGACATGGGACAAAAGTTCCTCTCCCTTTGCACAACAACCGAGTTCCCGATCGGAGCTGTCAAAATCATCCGATCATACTGTAGGCTTTGAAAGAGATTAGCCCAAATCTTACTCTCATCAGCTGTTTTTTCATATTCTTGCTCAATGTGCCTGTTTCTTCAGGGCTTGCACATCCTGTTCCCTCGACATTAGGGGGCAGATTTATGCGGGACTTGCGCCCCTTTTACGCCGCCGTTGCGTCACTTTTGTGACGCAGCAGCGGCATAAACCCTGCGCCACGTTGCGCCCGATTTACATCGTGACGCATCTATGGAGATGCGTCACGGTGTAAAGCCCTGCGCCACGTGAAACCTGCGTCAGGTTTCATGTGGGCGTTGCGACACAGGGGGGGGCGTTCCGTCGCAGAAATGCCCCTGAAAAGTGACTCAGTGAAATCTATAAGATTTCACTGAGTAACTTTCCCAACGCTGATGCGTCAAAACCCTGCGCCTGCTTGAAGCAAGCGTAAGGCTTGACGCACCATGTTAGGGATAGGGTAGGTTGGAACAGTGCTGGAGTTGCGTCGTGCTTGCGACACAACTTCAGCACTGCGCCAACCTTACGCTGGCAGATACGTCACGCATCTGCTCGTCCTTGCTCCACGATGCACCGCATTGTAAATGTGGCGCATCTGCGGTGGCGCAAGGGCAAACTTGCGTGACGCATCTTCCCTGGCGCATCCATGCTGATTTGCAGGGATGCGCCAGGGAACATAAATCTGCCCCTAGGTTTGCTTCTTTAACCAACAAGTTTGAGACTAGGGTCTCAAGGAGGTCACTTGACCAGATCTTTCAAACCCCCAAAACATCCAGTGCAAAGTTTAGATAACTATGCCAGCTTGTCAGAGGGTTTCTTATTGCTTCCCTGATGACATGTTTTAGAATTTTGTTCTTCGTCTGCTTGGCTTTACAACCATAGGCCACAAATGTTGCCTCTTGTATCAAGTGCTGCGAAAGAAGGAAACATTCCCACCGGATCTGGTCATGTGAAGTTCAGTCTGGTAGGTAGAAAGACTCTTCTGTAGCAGGTGGATTGTGCCCTGTCCAGCCAACTTGCTAGCTAATCTCTGAATGTCGTTGCACCACAGGTAGTGTCAGGTAAAAGTTAGTATCCTAACACATTTAGGAGGGGCCGTAGGCCAGGATACACCATTGATTTTTAAAAGAAGTGAAATGCCCATATCAGAGAATTTTCTATTATCTGTCAGGCATAGATATGTGGTGCGATGCAACCCCCACTTTTCAACCTTAGTCCAAGGTATTTGTACGTATCAACGATTTCAACCACGTTCCCCTCAATAAACAAAGACCCCCTTTTATTGTCTGCATGTAATAATCATTACGTTCATTTTTGCTACATTAATCTTCAAATTAAATGGCAAGTGCACTGAAAAGTCTCAGCAGGCCTATCGGTTTCTGATCAAGAAGTATTGTGTCATCTGCATACTGGAGTGATTGGACTCCGAAACCGGCCGTCCTTCTTTTCAAGATTATTCATTGGATCTGCTAAGTAGAGATCAAATAATAATGGCCCCAGTATGCAGCCTTGCTTTAGGCCTTTATTTGTCATGAATTTTGCAGTAATGGCGTACCTAGAGCTGACTTTTAACCTCACCCAAGTGTTGGAATACTGAGATATCATGGCTTTTAGTAAGAGGGTTGGATTGCCCCAGGTGTTCAACTTTTCCCAGGGATTTGTCAAAAGTGATTTGGCAGTCTATAACCCCAACATATAGGGCAATATTTTTGGATGCCATAGTTGCTTCACTCAAATAAGAGATAATGGTTAGATCATCTTCAATGTGGCAGCAGCTTCAGAAGCTGGTTTGATTTTGGGGGATCATTTTTTTTTCCTGTTGCCCAAAATTATAATTCCTTGTTAAAGATTAATGAAAAGCAATTCCCTTCTATATCCAAGAGGGCAACCAAGAGATAATTCCCCAGGCAAGAATGGTATATTGTTGCTGAACTTTTCACCAAACTAAAATGTTACTTTAACCTGTGTTTGTTACATAAATTTAATGTAAAGTAATACTTTGTTACTATATGTAAAGCCATTGCCCCCACCTGAAGGGCATCAACCCCACGCTGCAAGGCTGGTCTAAGGCCAGGTCTGGTGTCCAACCTACTCACAGGCAGCCAATGTCACACACTGTGTAGGGCTGTTAGCCATTCTCAGTGGGATGTTGGCCGCCTGTAGGCCCTGTGGTAAAACCACACACAGGCAGCCACCACTGCACAGTGAGAGGTTGGCAACAGGGCCACCAGAAGGCAGCCAACCCCCGCATTCTGTCAAACCCAAGCCTTTGACAATACAGCATAGCGTTGGCCTTTGGGCCCCGAAGACCCAATCCCCGGAGCCTAAAGGGAATGTTGGAGCCTGTGGGCCAAATATGGTAAAAGAAGGAAGGGGGTCACATGGCTCCCCTCCTCGGGCCGTAACATGGTCCGGGGACCATCCCCTGGGGATGTAACTCATTGAAAAGGGGAAGGGGCTGAATCCCACTCCACAACCTTTTTTGGCCCCTGGGACTCCAACTCTTGGGCCTGCATCATTTATAGGTGGATGCCACAGTGCCCAACAGGCAGTTTGGGCTTGACTGTTCCCATGAGTCACATGGTCAAGACTGATTTGCATATGGCCAGGTCTAAACTGGGGTGGCATGGTGAGCAAAAGAATGATGGATTTAACCCAGATCTCTTGACTGGGGGTGAATGTTTTGATTTGTTCTGCCTTCCGGCCATCAATTGTGTTTCTTTTGCTTTCCCACCCACAGTGCTTCACTATGTAGGGGATTCGCGAGGGGAGCTCCAGGGCCCCAGCAACCCAAGCTGGCTTCCCGCATAGTACAGAAGCCGGCATTTCCCCTGCCTGGAGGGAGCAGCTGCTTTTTGCATGCGCCCTCCGGACAGGAGCTATATGTGTTTTTAAATCTCCCTCCGTCTGGGAGAAGATTTCTACGGTTGTTCCCATTTAGCATGAGATTTAAAAATGCTCTTGCCAAGTAGGAGCAGACATTTGTTTCAAGCAGGAGCCGAGGGGTGTCCCAAAACACAAAATCCCCATTAATTTTCCATAGATTTCTTGGAGAGGGTCTACAATATGATACCAAATTTGGCAGGAAACTAGACCTTGGTCAGCTTGACTTTTCAGATTTGACCTGTTCCACCATGGCCTCAGGTAACCTTCTGACCTAATTGAATTCTAAGCACTGTTTTTGGATTTTATCTTCAAAAATTCATAAATCCAGTTCTATTTATTGGATTTCAGTTGTTTCCTTCTTGTTTTGTTCAATAAATCAATCTCTATTTTTCTATGGTCTTTTCACAGTTTTACTGTAATGAGTGCTTTACAAATACTTCACCCATTGCCCCTAAGTTAAGCCTGCCTGCTCTGTGCCAAGCTACCAGAGGATGAGCGCAGGTTAATTTAGGGAGTGTGCCTGATTTTACCCGACTGGTGGTCCCTTCTTGGATAAGGTGCATACCCCTGCTAACTTGATACATCTGTGTTGTTGGACTGTCAGATTTGGAGTCGCTTCTTCTGTGACAGACTTCTTTCTTTTTGAAGGAAGGACAGGGGAGTAACACAGGCCCCGGCAGGGGGGCCCAAGTTCCAGGGGCCCCCCTTAGCAGAGTATTCTGGCCAGAGAGAGTTCAAAGGGAGCCCTTACACGTGCCTTGTAAGGGAGCCCCCTCAAGTTTCGTAACGGCAGTGAGGAAGGATGGCAGAGGAGATGGCACTTAAAAAGAAAGCAGACCCTAGCATAAACTTTAAAGAATTAGACTTTAAATCACATTTGGTGTCTGGAAATAGACTAAAAAAAGGGGAGCTCAAGCCCCCCAAAATTGTCAGCTTTTAAGCAGCTAGTCAGGCTGTACAAGGAGAAGTATTTTTGCAAGTCTTCTGCTTGTGATCAGGACTGGGGGCCAAGGCCTACAAGCCTCCCACGTGGGTAAGCGGACATCACCCAGAGACTTCAAGACCATATGCCCATGGAGATTGGAACACCAGTACCTGCCTGGTTGCCAAGACCAGTGTGCCCTTTGAGGAAGAGGAGAGCACTGTAGCGAGCAAAGTCCAGCGGGAGATCCTGTTGTCTGAAACCAGGTAGCGAGGTGTGAGGAAGTGACTGCTACACTGATCAAGTTGTTACCCATGTACAGGTAAAAGTCAGTGACCCCAATCTGTAATAGGAGGGTTGCAGTGAAGTTAGCCATGAATGTTTCTACACTGGTTGGGTCATTGCCCATGTGGAGGTTTTAAGTCAGTGATTCCGTATATGCCATGTGGGGCCACTGTGAGAAGGGTTTCCATGCCGATCGAGCCATAGCCTGTGTGTGGAGCTAAGTCAGTGACCCAGTATACCTGGTGAGGCTGCCATGAAGTGTTGCATTGTCAATTGGACCATAGCCTGTGTGCAGAGTTCAGGCGGAGATGCCATGAGCCAGGGGGTGCTGCTGTGAAGATAGCTGCTGTGCCGATCGGGGATCGTAGCCCGAGTATAGTGTTGACATTACCCTGTATGCCAAGGGTTCCACCAGGTCAAGGCAAGTTGCATAGTCTGGTTGGGACCACCGTCAAGATTAGGAGGCCCACTTGTATTACCCTGGAGGACCCAAGGTCCGACTGAAGACCATCACCAGGAGAGTTGGAACCCCCTCCCCCCACCTGTAGGGAGGAACCCAAGAAACTCACCAGTATCAGGGGACTTGTGTGAGGAACTCGAGAACACCCGACTGCTGTCTCTCCTGAGCGAGTCTGAGGAATTTACCAGAGACTTGGGTCTCCCAGAACCTGCTGGTGTGGGTAAAAATGAGTTGCAGGCAAGAAGATGCTTGGTCAAATTATCTGCCATGTAGTATAGTATTATGCCCTAAAAAACACTTTTTATTCAAAATGAGATTCCTGAGACTCAGACTACTAGTAAGGGTAACTGAATATTGTCTATGGTGAATGGAGAATAAACACTAGCAAGAGGGAAATAGGATTCATGGACCCACCTACAAAACACCAGAGCCCTGACCGCAGGTAGACCTGGGCAGAGCTTCACTTCACAGAATTCCGTTACCAAAAAACTCTGTGAAATTCATCAGAGTTCTGCGTGCCGGTGGAGAGTATGCTCAGTCACCCCTTATGGACACCTCCTGCACTGTACCCTTATCAATGCGTGAGAAAGCCCCTGGGATTAGAAAACGCCTTACTGAAACGAATTATAAAATGTTCCCGTTTAGATATGGCATCACACAAATAATGGCCAAAAAGAGAAAAACTAATTTGCTGTGAATGTCACATGGCAGGTGATACTCTAGTTAGTCCGTAGGCAGGCAGGAAAATTCTCTGAATAATTCATCAGTTTTTGTATCACTGAACATTATGAACAGTTAGTAGCATAAGGTCGACATCATTCAAACACGAGCAGAAAAACATGCAGTGACGTTGATAACACATGTTATTTCATAAATAGGTTTGCAAACACAAAGAGATGATGGATGGAGCGTTCAAACTTTTCAGACACTCACCGCCAGTCACAGATCTGGGTTGAATCCATCATTGTTCTTTAGCTCACTTCGCCACCACAGGTGAGACCCAGCCATTTGCAAATCAGTCTTGACCCTGTCCCTCATGCGAACAGTCCAGCTCCATCCATCATCTTCTTGTGTTTGCTTTGTTTGCCCTAAATTGGCAGGATATGCCCAGACGTGGGTCTCTTGCTCACTTTGCCACTGGATTCATGCTAGCCAGGCTGATGAGGGGTGTTACCCCGAAACCAGTCACAGGATCCTTGTTTCCAGTCCAGGGAAGACCTGGCTTGGCAGTTCGGGCTGGACTGTTCCTATTGATGGAGCAAGGTTTCATATAAAAAGAAACTTGCTTGTATGCAATCCTCCCGATTAACCTGTAATACTACAACCAACATGTTTGTTAGTACTAACGTTGCACCACATTTTACATATTGTATCTAGGGGAAGCTTTTCTATGTATTTTACTAACCAGTAACCCGAGTGTCCTTAAAATGGCTGCCAAAAAAGGCGGGAACTCTTCTACGCATGCTTCTACTGCATCTACTTAGTATGATGTTTCCTTTCGCTTGGTGGGAAATCTTTGCAGCTGCGCAATAGCTTTTAACATGGCTGCTTGAAAACCTCGCATTAACGCACATGCTGTACTTAAACTAACCTGTGCAAGTTTTACTAAGCCATTAATGCAAAGGGTATATTATAAGTAAGTGACGTTAGAGTAGAAGTAAGTGGTATACAGTGAATTCATTTAATTTTGTATTCTAACATGTTTTTCTCTGACTTTATCAATAGGTCGTATTTGGGCCTTGGAGGGTGACTGATGTCCCTGTCCCTTTGCGACAACTACGCATGCGTGCTGCATCCTTGTCCTGAAACCAATGAAATCATTGAATGGCTGCCAAAACATGTGCCCAGCAAGGACATGGGAAGTTCAACTCTTGAACTTGCGAAAGGAAGAAGCCGAAACATTGTACTACAGATTTATCGATCCACATATGAAATGCTTGTGGGAATAAAGCTCATGGGTAATAAAATTAAGGGGCGGGGAATAAGACAATAGAACTAAAGAAGGTTATTGCACTTAGTATGGTGTGATGTCCTCACCCCACTGCCTGGCCCAATCAAATTGAGGGGTGTATATAGAATTGAAACATTTGGGGGTGGATCATACACTCGAATTGGTGTAACAGAGGTAAGTTTTAGTTAGTTAGACACACTTTATGCCGAGATGCTGATGCTATGCTGAGATGCTTCCCGATTTTGCTGCAATCTGACTGAAGAATCCAACACTAGGGAAGAATCGCGGAATAACCGAGGAGGCACATCTAGGAAGGGGCCCGGACGAGCCCGAGCCGGAGAGAGTAGCACCAGAGAGGGGTGTAACGCTGGAGTTACACTAGAAGAGGTCACCTTCCCGGTCCTGAACCTGTCCTGAATCTTTGATACTCTGATGTCCAGGTCCTCACACCATTCTAGGTAATTATAGTTCTGTGGGTTAATGCTCCGTATTTGCTCTCTGTTTTTCTCTCCTCAGATACTGTCATTACAAGAATTTAATTAATGTGAATTTATTCTATGCTAACTATACTATTTTCCTGATGGAGAGTTTTAGTGTATCTACATATATTCTGACTTGACTCACAAAATTATTAATTCATATACATTTTTACAACTTCTATTGAGTCTGTGGTTCTTTAAATAAAGGTTAGATATGTTATTATTTCCTCCCTATTCTAACTACTTCTAGATCTATCGACAAAACTACATTTACATAAGGAGACAGGGAATGGCAATGATACTGGTGTAACAGGTCTCTCAGGTAAATCAAAATTGATGACCAGCGGATATTTGCTAGCTCATTTAGTGCATGAATGTATATGGGCCCAAAGTGAGAATTGTGTGTATGTGTGTGTATAGAGCTGGTAAATTAAGCTGTATCAGTTTTTTCTTGGTAGTAGAGGCATGGTTTGTTTAGTTAATTAGGCGAGGATTTGTATCTGAAAATTTGAATTATTGATTTGTGTTTTAACCAAACCCATTATGTATTGTTTTATGTTGTCAGGAAATTCCCGGGAATATTGAATAGCGGGTGGTGAATGGAAGCCACACTGCAATGAGGTTATTGGTCTGGATCGAGAAAGTGCTGAAAGTTACACAGGACTAGAAGCACTAAGTTAGGGAATAATTTCTTGAATGTTAGTGAGAATAATTGGTAGCAAGGAGTTCGCTGGTGAAAATTTGGTGTTATATCACCTAGAAAGGGTAATACTGAAGGAGTAGCAGGTTCTCTTATGCTTGTGTGAAGAGTAAGCGGAAAAGTTGTACTCGCAGTGAAAGAAATCTTACTATTCTTTGAATTAGTGGGTCAGACACAATAGCGAATGTTTCTACATTGTTAATTAATGAAATTTTGTGAGAAAATCCGCTTTTGCATTACTTTGTAAAGGAGGGGTCAGTTGAGGGTGTTATTAACGTCATCGAGAGCCGCGCTGGGATTGGTTGAAACAGCGGGAGAGTCGTTGATGCGAAAATTGTAAAGGAGGGGTCAGCAGTAGGGAGTGATACTGACGTCACAGAAAAGCTTTGGCTGAGGGACCAGGCAGAGTAGAAGTTGATTGGTCCTCAGACTAGAACCCGCGCTGGTATTGGAGAATCATTAGAATTAAAGCAAGCGTCTGATTGGTTACCAAAATAGAGATCCCAAGAATAATAATAGATAGTGGAGTTTGCATGTACGATCCAACATTAACAGGGACCCGTCCAGACAGAAGATTTATAGGGTTTGCTTACGAACAGTACCTTAACAAGCACAAGCATGCAATGTACGGAGAAAAGAGAAAAATGTCATTTATACAAAAGGTTAAGAATTATTTTAAAAAGGACAAACCCATTAAGAGTAGAGAAGGGATTCTTATTCCTCCCCCAAATACGCCTGCTTCACACATGATGGTGGAAAGAGGCTATCATACCTGTGTTTGGTTAGAAAATTGGGTAGAATACACAAAAGATGATGGAATATTAGCATTTCCTGAATACGGAAGCTTTAATGGGAGAATATTGTACAATTTAAGAACTCAAATGAATTAATTAGAACCCAGACCTAGATTGACCCAGTATGAGGCTTTAGAATAATGGGAAATGGAAGCCTTTGAACGTGATAGACCACGAAGTAACAGGATCCTAGGCAAATATTATCCAAAATATCCCCGAGAGACTAGAGATAGTCAAATGAAACAATGGAGACAGGCCATGGTGGCAGAAGACTTATATCCTGTGTTAACCTCAGAAGAGCAGACTGGAGGCAAATGTACAGAGAAAACCAAGCACTTAAATATGACTGGTAACGGAGAAGTAGAAGAAGGATATTTAGAAGACATATTGATAAAAAGTCCTCCACCTTATAATGAAGGATTCGATAGAATGTCACCTAGTGCCCTGATGATAAGAACACCTTTGGTTCCACAAATAGTGCATGGTACAGCAAACAGGGCACTTCAAGAAAAGGAAAAGGAAGCAATAAATAAGAATAGAGATGAATTAATCCAGAAAATAACTCAAATTAACACATATCCTGAAGCATTGACCATACCAGTGACCATAGGTCCGGTAGTCCCATTGTATGGCGAAAAGTCAAACTGTTCCAAAGTTCCTGTAATGCCTACCCCAAGCATAGAACCTAGAAAAGAAAAGGTATTAATAGATGATCAAGCAAGTGAATGTAAATCAGTAATATCATTAATGGATTTACCCATAAGAGAACCAATAATGGAAACACTGAGGAGAAATTTGCCCAGTTGTTCAAAAGAAATTAGATTGAAACCTCAACAGGAACTAGAAGTGCCACAGTAGTAACCCCAGAAGATATAGAGAGATGGTCTCAAGAAAAAGAAAAGCCAAAATCACAGCCAAAATTATTAGATATTTTCAAATTGAGAGTAGAATTGGAAGAAATGGTTGCCGGGAAATGTGGGTCTAGACCGATTAAACACATACAGTGAGGAAGAGTTACTGTTTGTTTGCAGAAGCATCACACGAAACACAAAAATGTTCCATGAGAAACTGACAAATCTGGCATCTGAAATGGGAATTGACATAGGAAAGTGAAAGGTGTTGCAGAAACCATATAGAGCAGAATTTTCCGGCAAAGATTTGGAAAACATGAATATGTCCGGAAGAAAGCTACAGATCAGGGAGTTATTATTTCTACTACAAAAATGGGCAGATCTTGACAAATGGAAAGTTAGGTGGGCAAAGAAAAAGGAAGAAGCACAGGTAAATAGAACGACATCTGAATATACTATGAGAGAAACTGAAAAGGTTGAGAGATTGTATCAGATGAGGGAAGTACACGGAAGGGGGTATGTACATGTACCGTGGACTAGACGGGATATTTTGTCATTTACAAATGATTTCCCTAAACTGAGAGAGAAACCAGTTGAGTGGTACAGACAAGGTGAGAGGTTTGTGAAGGTTTCAAAGGTTTTGTTAAAGGATCTTGATGGTCTGTTTGACATAGTAGTACCCACGGATTTGTGGACAGAATGTAAAATGAGTCTGTACATGCATACTACGAACGTCTTTTGCAGGTTTTTAAACAGTATAGTGGGTTTGAAAATATAGAGAACAAGGATATGACTTATTTTGTGTATCGATTTGTGACAGGGTTAAGACTGGATGTATCGCAAATGATTAAGCAGCACATGTTATGTTGGCAATCAAAGCCCATAGATGAAATTTGAAAGTATGCCAAATATTGTGGAGATGAAATTGATAACAGACGAAAAGCCTTGGAAGAAAAAGTAATGTGGGCTGAAGTAAAATTAGCTGAACAGCAAGAGCTTCAATTGAATAAATAGTAGGCAAATCAAGGAAAGGTACAAGGTCAGAGCGAAAATAATGAGGGTAAGCCACGGGGAAGATTGAACAGGGAAGAGGCAAAGAAAAGGTTTCCCTGCCACGGGTGCAGGAAGTTGGGGCATTGGAAGAACGAGTGTAAATTCGTAGAAGTTAATAATGGCCCGAATCAAAATTTGAATCCACAGATGCGGAATGAGGTGTTAATGAGTCAACCGCAACAGGGTATAGATCTTCAGAGTCAATTGCCACCTGCCCCTAAGCAAAATTTTGTGAGTCAAGCCAAGTACAGTGTGGACACCGGATTCCCAGAAGGAAGTGGTAAGAAAAATGTTGTAACATCGCAGTTTCTTTTGCAGGACCCACTACTCAATTATGAGCAGGAATGACGGTGCCTGAGGGGGAGGAAGGAGAGTGCTTACTTGGCGCACCCCTACCGGTGATCAGTCAGGTCCATACATAGAAGGTAAAGAAGAAGGAAATGATATCACTTTCTTGTTGGATACTGGTGCTACCAGGTCTACTGTGAGAACAGCAGACATTCCTAACCTGCCCCTCTCGGGTAAAGCCATCCAAGTAGTAGGTGTCTTGAACAAACAGATTAGAACACCGATCACGGAACCAATGGAAGTGTGGATTGGAATTTTTTTTAAATACATAAATTCGTGGTCTGTGACTCAAGTCCTGTAAACTTGCTTGGAAGGGATTTGTTGTGCAAAATGAATTGCAACATATATGGCACACCGGATGGTGTCGCAATACAAACCCCAGATGAAGATGGAGTTTACAAATTCATGTTAGCTAAACAAGGGACAGAAGTAAATGAAATGTCTTCAATGATAACCAAAGATGAATTACCTGCTGAAGTCAAACTGACTGTAAATGCAGAGATATGGGATTTTACTGGAAAAGAAATAGGATTAATTGCAAATGTAGATCCCGTAAAGGTGACAGTGAAAGAAGGTGCTGTTTACTCGACAATACAAAATGAGTCCTGAAATAAAGGCAGATTTTGCGGCAGAGATTGAGCGATTATTCGAACAAGGCATTTTGAAAGAAATAATGAGTAGCCCTTGTAACTCACCTATAATTGGCATTAAGAAACCTAATGGGAAATATAGGGTGGTTCAAGATCTGACAAAAATTAATAACATTGTTATACCATGTTGTCCATTAGTGGCCAACCCAGCTGTGATTCTTTATCAGATACCATGGAAAGCAGGTTGGTTCACAGTAATTGATTTATGTCATGCATTCTTTTCTATTCCATTGCATCCAGAGAGTCAGTTTTTATTTTCATTAGAATTCGAAGAGCATGTTTACGTGTGGAATCGTGTGCCTCAAGGGTATACTGAAAGTCCTTCAATCTTTAATCAAATTCTCAAAAGAAGTCTTGACTCTCTTGTGTTGCCCAGAGAGACAGTTCTGGTGCAGTACATTGACGACCTATTGGTGCCATCTAACACTCGAGAGGACTGTGTCACTGATTCAATTGCATTGCTAAATCACTAGGCAAAGGGTGGACACAAAGTGTCCCCCGAGAAACTTCAGTTTTGTAACAGCTCAGTCAAATACCTGGGAAATCAAATAGAAAGAGGAATTAGAAAAGTGACCTCAGAAAGAATCAGAATAATAAGCCAAATGCAGTTACCAAGAACCCAAAAAGAAATAAGAATGTTTATTCGGGTCGTAGGATATTGTAGGCAGTGGATTGCAAGGTTTGCTTTACTGGCTAAACCCCTGATACAGATGACCAAAAAGAGAGCAAAGGAACCCATAGAATGGGATGATGCAAGCATGGAATCATTTATAAAGTGACTAAGTTGTTTGTGCAAAGCACCTGCTTTGGGAATGCCATACTACTCAAAAGAAGTTGCATTGTTCTGCTATGAGAGAGGTAATTGTGCACTCTCAGTTTTGACACAGAGACATGGATTAATGCGAAGACCAGTGGCATATTTTTCTGCTACTCTAGACCCTGTGGCATGCGCATTGCCAGGTTGTCTGAAAGCTGTAGCTGCAACTTGTGTGAGCATAGAACAAAGTGAGTCAATTGTGATGGGACACCATGTAAATGTGTATGTTCCCCATTCAGTTGTGATTTTGCTGACCAAAACCCAAACACAGTACCTTACTCCCAGTAGGCTAACAAAATATGAGAGAATAATACTGGGGGCTGAAAACGTGACTATAGTGAGGTGTACTGTTCTTAATCCAGCCACCTAACTGCCTGATCCATACCAAGAAGAGGTGAAAGATTACGCCGAACATGAATGTCTTGTTGTGACTGAACTTTCACCAAACCACGTCCTGACATACAAGAGGAACCCTTGAAAAATGCGGATCATGAGCTATTTGTAGATAGCTCATACATGCGACATGAAGAGGGAGGATTGAGTGCTGCTTACGCTGTGTGTACCTTAACTGGAATAGTCGAAGCACCCTATTTACCAGAAGTCAGATCTGCACAAGTAGTCAAATTAATCGCTTTAATTAAAGCATGCAAAATTGGGAAAAATTGGAGAATAACCATATTTACTGACAGCCAATATGGTTATGGGGTTGTGCATGATTTTGGCCAGTTGTGGATGCAGAGGGATTTCCTGACTTCTTTAGGAACTCCCATTAAAAATGGAAATGTTGTGAAAGAATTAATTGAGGCAATTCAATTACCAAAAGAGGTGGCCGTGGTTAAGTGTGCTGCTCACCAATCAGGAGATGACTATGTGACAGCCGGTGATATGCTGACCAGGTTGCCCAGCACTGTGCAAGACATACAATTGCACTAAACAAGAAAATCGAAACTTGTGGAATCAGCTGCCAACTTATGCTACTTGCAGGCATGGGAAACTGGGAGAAGGTGAAAGATCTGCAGGATGCAGTAGAAATGAGAGAAAAGGAAGAGTGGGTAAAAATAGGATGTCAAAGAAGGACAGAAGATGGTGTGTGGGTTTGTTATGATGGCAGACCAGCAATGCCAGACAGTATGCTTGCACCTATGGCTAGAATGTATCATGGAGACACACAAGTAGGCAGAGATGCTATGATTCAACTTTTCAGACAAGATTGGTTTAATGCAAAATTCAGGAATGTAGCAGAGAGTCTTTGTCAAAGATGTTTAACATGTCAACAAATGAATCCTGGCAGGAAAACCGTGGTTAGTATGGGAAATATTGGAAAGGCAGAAGGTCCCTTTGTAAGACTTCAACTAGACTTTATTCAACTGCCTGCTTGTTGAGGGTTGAAATATGTACTTGTCATAGTTTGTTTAATTTCAAAGTGGCTTGAAGACCCAAATAAATGACAGCTTGACAGTGGCCAAACTCCTTTTAAGAGAACTCATCCCTAGATTTGGTTTTCCAGTAATGATTGAATCAGATAGAGTGTCTCATTTTAATAATGAAATAATTCGACTCATTTGTGAAGAATTCAAAGTCGACCAAAAATTGCACTGCGCTTACCGTCCAGAGGCTTCTGGGGTGGTGGAACAATTGAATGGCACAGTCAAGTCAAGACTCGGAAAGGTGTGTGCATCCACGCCACTGGAATGGCCTGATGCTTTACTTCTTGTTCTGTTGAGACTTAGAATGATTCCAGACAAAAATACTGGGTTGAGTCCCCATGAAATACTCATGGGAAGAGCAATGAGACAAGCATGTGTACCAGGACACAAGCTGTTGAATATAACTGATGACTTGGTTTTAGAGTATTGCAAAGAGTTGGCTGACAGAGTGCGTTCAATCTTTCATCAGGTTTGGGAAGACGCAGTCAACAGACATCTGAGCCAAGCGCATGATCTGAATCCCGGTGACTGGGTAGATGTTAAGAATCACACTCGAGAATCGTGCCTAGCACCGAGGTGGGACAAACCGCATCAGGTTACACTAACTACTTCAACAGCTGTAAAGTGTGCAGGATTGCCTGATTGTATTCATGCAGGTCATACCAAAAGGGTACCAGCTCCTGAAGAAGAGGAGCTTCAATTGACTAGAGAAATTGAAGTTGCTGAAGGTTGCGCAGCTGAAGAACTTCCTATAGAAGATCCTGAGGTAGCTGCCCATGAATAACCAAGCACTTATCAGGACGACTGGATCCCAGTGGTGGACATACCTGAAGTATTTATAAGAACTAGAAGCTAAACACAGTTAGACAGACAGGAAAAGAGTGAGGACCAGTCAGTTGTAGAAGAACTCGCTCAGGAGAGTAGGGATACGACTATTAGGGAACCTGAGCAGGAAGAGTTAAGGAGAGAACAATATACTCAGACAGAGAAGAAACAAAGCCACATTCCTGAGTCTGAGGAGGGACAGGTAGGGTTTAGAGAAAACGTTCAGGCAGAGGAAGGTCAAGGGGTAAGAAGACCTGAACAGGACCAGATAGGCGTAGAAACACAAGCTCAGGATACAGAAGAAAAACCAAACATCATCAATCCTGAACAGGGTCAGATTGAGGTAGGTGAACTTATCCAGGCAGAGCAGGCTAAAACAATAAGCCCTGGACAAGGTCAGATAGAGAGGAAATCTGAAGATAAAGATGACCAAATTGTGCCGCAAATAGAAGAAAATTAAAGAAGCCTTGAAGAAACTGACAGTGCAGTGAGAACTAAGAAAAGTCGAAAGGGTGATAATTGGCCAAGGATCATCAAGAGACTGAAATACCACCTTAAGACAATCAGCGAAGAACCTGATCAAGTTAACGAAGTATCCAGTCAATCTGGACCTTCCACTGTAACACCAAAAAGAAGGAGCCAAAGATTGAAGACATTGAATAACAAGTTCAAGGGTCCTGAATGGACATATGTCATTCTTGAAGATTTTGAAAACCTCGACTTAAATGAAGAAAGTGACAAAGAACTGAATGTTGAATGAATTGATGAAGAAGTGGGACCGACTTGAAAGAGAGAAGACGCTTAAGGTGTTATCTCATACCAAGTTTCCGAAATTAAAGAAGAGAAAAATCTTCTTGTCCAAAAATGTCTGATAATAGAGTTACTGGAAAACCAAAACAAAGCTATATAAAGAAATGCTGTAGGATCTGTATATGTAGCTTAATATTAGTCCTCAAAATATGGGTAATATTGGCAATAGCTATTCCTTATTTGATGGTTATGAACAAACAAAATAGTACTAATACACATACAAAGGTAACAAGCATTAAAGGAGATAGAGTAGACTTAGAAACACCAGATGAGTCAGATTTACACTACACTGTGAATAAAAACGAAACTGATTTAAATGTATTTGCAAATCTATTAGTACATTATGTAGAAACAATGGAAGTTAGTGATTGTTACATTTGCATGAAATTACCAAACTCTGTATCTGAAGGGGTAACTTATCATCACCTACCCTTGACATATGGTATTTCATGTAGTGTATTGGCTAGCTTATTTTATAGAACTGGAAAACTGCAGTATTATTATTCAAATGTAGATGTAATATTTTCAGAGGTCCCTATGTGAAAGAGCATGAACCCCGTCCTTAGTACTAGAGACTCACAATTCATGGGTGAATATTTCCTAACAATGAAGATAATAGATATAGCTCTATGCACACAAACACAACTTAACATGTAAATTACATGAAGAAGAAAAGGTTTTTTTGAATTTAGTAGAACATAGGACACAGGATTTCCAAAGCAGGGCCTCTGAACCAAAACCTCAGATACCTAAATGGGCTGAGAAGGAAGACCTTTTGGTAACTGGCAAGACTCATGCTGCTATGTTACTGGATTTTGAAAAGAAAGGGAAAATCTGTCTCCATAGACTAAAAACAGAATATAACAATGCATTTATTGGTTCCAGTAGGAGTGAGAACATAACTTCTTAGTAATTGGGGGTTGGGGACTTAAAGGAGGAACTGATCCAGTATTTCCTGGAATTTATTATATTTGTGGAAACAAAGCCTATTTTAGGCTGCCTGATCATTGGTACGGAAGTTGCTATCTTGGAATAGTATTCCCTAAAGTTTATCATGTTAAAAGAATCACTGGAAGCAATAATGACAGTAATGGACTAACCCGATATAAAAGAGCTAGTTTTTCAGAAATAGTAGGTGATATATTCGGTGCATTGAAACCTTCAGTGGGAGTTTTGCTGAATTCTCAAAAAATCTGTCAATTGTCGACAGTAGTTGATCGGTTATCTACTGACACTGCTGGAGGATTTTTATTGAGCAGCACAGAATTAGTTGCTTATAGATCTATGGTTTTACAAAATCGACATGCACTTGATAACTTATTAGCGAGAGAGGGTGGAGTCTGTAAAATGTTGAAAGTGCATCATCGTTGGACTTATATTCCTGACAAAAGTGTAGACATTGGAAGGTATATTACAAATATTACCCATTTGGAAGATGAACTGAAACCACTGGAGGTTGACAATCTATGGAAGAAAATAACAAATAGTTTTTCCACTATCAGGGGTTGGTTTTCTAACATAGGTCAAAGTATCTTAGGTCAAATATTATTGCCGATCATGGGCATAACTTTGTTAGATCTGATAATAATGTGTTGCCACAAATGCAGGGGAAAAAGAAAGAGGTACGAAGTGAATGAGAAGTGTAGAAAAAGAAAATTAGATGAAATACGACTTGAAGAATTTAAAGGAAATATCTACAAGAGAATGAAGAAATCGCAATTTAAAAAGGATAAAGGAAGAATGAAAGATTTGAAGAAGTAGAAATGGTAGAATGCTAAAGTTGGCATCTGATTTAATAAAAGCTAGTGAAGGCATACAATGCCATCAGAGAGGGGATTGCTGGAGCAAGGTTTCGTATAAAAAGAAACTTGCTCGCATGCAATCCTCTCGAATAACCTGTAATACTATAACCAATATGTTTGTGAATACGAAAGTTGCACCACATTTTACATATTGTATCTAGGGGAAGCTTTTCTATGTATTTTACTAACCAGTAACCCGAGTGTCCTTAAAATGGCCGCCAAAAAACGCAGGAACTCTTCTGCACATGCATCTACTGCATCTACATCTACATGACGTTTCCTGTTGCTTGGTGGGAAATCTTTGCAGCTGTGCAATAGCTTTAAACATGGCTGCTCAAAAACCTCGCATTAACGCACATGCTGTGTTGAAACTAACCTGTGCAAGTTTTACTAAGCCATTAAAGCAAAGGATATATTAAGTAAATGGGGTTAGAGTAGAAGTAAGTGGCATACAGTGAATTCATTTAATTTTGTATTCTAACATGTTTTTCTGTGACTTTATTAATAGCTCGTATTTGGGCCTTGGAGGGTGACCCTGTCCCTTTGTGACAACCACGCATGCGTGCGGCATCCTCGTCCTGAGACCAATGAAATCATTGAATGGCTGCCAAAACATGTGCCCAGCAAGGACATGAATGAATGAATGAAGAACGATTTATAACGCGCAAACTAAGCCCAAAGGCATCAAGGCGCCTAACAATATGATCAAAACACAGAAGCCAGCTCACGGATATGCCTTAACAAAAAGCCAAGTCTTTAATGCTTTCCTGAACAGAGGGACCGAAGGTTGAGCTCTAATTTCCATGGGGAGAGCATTCCAAAGCTTGGGAGTTAAATAAGAGAAGGACCTTCCTCCCCACCTAGCTCTCCTGAAACGGAGATTTCTAGAGGGGACATAGGGTACTAAGAGATCCTTGACTCCTCCGGCTCCCTGGCCTGATATCACCCCATACGTAAGGCAGAGGATCTTAAAAGTGATCCTGGCAGAGATAGGAAGCCAATGCAGGCTCTTCCTGACAACAGTAGCCGAGGAAAGCCTCGGGGCGTCCGTCACAAATTTGGCAGCTGCGTTCTGAACAATTTGTAGTCGCTGCACCAAACCCTTGTCTAAACCAGAGTAAAGGGCATTGCAATAGTCAAGTCGTGAAATCACAAGGGCAACCACAATTTGTTTACGTGCAGGGGGAGCAAGATAATGTTTTATTTTTCCTAAGATTTTGATAATGCCCCAACAAGTAGACACCGTTCTGTTTATCTGTTGGTTCATGGAAAGAGAGGGATCAATCAGGACTCCCAAATTGCGAGCTGAGTCGGAGGGTGTCGGGCACAATCCCAAGGAGGGGGGCCACCACTCAGCCGACCATAAGTCGCTCTTACCACCGAAGACAAGAACCTCCGTTTTTTCACCATTCAGCTTCAAAGAATTGAAAATCATCCATTTAGAAACTGCCTCCATGCAGTTTCTGAAGCTGAGGGCAGAGGAGTTGCCAGGGTGTGAGAGGGACAACATGATCTGGTTATCGTCCGTATAGGAGACCACCTCCATCCCATAAGATCTTATTAGCTTGGCAAGTGGGGCCACATAGATATTAAAAAGGGTCGGACTAAGAGCCGAACCCTGTGGGACCCCACATTGGACAGGCAGGGACGGAGATAGGAATTCGCCTAGTTTAACCCTCTGTTCTCTTTGATCCAGAAAAGAAGCCAGAAGACTCAGGGCCGATCCTTCCACCCCCATCTCCCTCAGACGAGATGTTAGAGTCACTGGGGATAGGGTATCGAAGGCTGCTGTCAAGTCTAATAGGACCAAAAGAGTAGTATGGCCCTGATCCACCTCCTTGCGAATGTTGTTTAGCACGACTGTAAGGGCAGACTCCGTACTATGAGACCTCTGAAAACCATGCTGGGCCTGATCAAGTAGCCCATAGGCATCCAGAAAAGCCATCAGATGTTCGTTTAGATGGGTCTCAAGCATTTTGGCAGGTGCCGGAAGCAATGAGATGGGTCGGAAGTTCTTTAGGATTTCAGGATCTAGGCTAGGCTTTTTTAAGAGAGGCCTAACCACCGCCCTCTTCCACACGGCCGAATACACACCCTCATATATTGCACTATTCATAATGTCCAGAAGGGGGGGCAATAAGGCTTCCCTGCAATCCTTAAAGACTTTGAGAGGGCATGGGTCCAAAGGCGAGCCCGACCTGGTCTTGCTCAGCAACATATCCAGTTGGATTAGGGCAAGCGGAGGAAAGCTAGACAGACTCGCCTTAACGGTCTGATTTTCAAATCCACAAGAGTGGAAGGGGGGGGGGGGGCAGAGAAGCCCTTTACAATTCCAGGGCAGAATAAATATCAGCTATTTTGGAGTGAAAGAACTATCGCAGAGATCTTGAGAACTGACAGTAGGATTGGGAGTTTGCAAGATACACAGAGAGTCGACAATTCGGAAAAGATCTCTGGGGACGAAAGAGTAGTAGTTAACTTGGCGAAGTAATCCTGCTTTTGTTTGAGTCCCAACTCGCCCTCCACAGCCTCCACAGCCTCTCCTGTTTCCTACAGCCCTGCCTAAGGCGTCTCAAAGAGTCAGTAAACAAGGGGGCCGATGGACTCTTCCTAGCCGAGTAACGTAAAGCGACGGGGGCCAAAATATCAACCGCCCTAGACAGGGAGGAATCAAATTCACAGGCCGCCAGGCTGACATCTCCGACTTTAATGTTCTTGCTATTGGGAATCAAAGGAGCCAGGGTCTTATTTGAGATCGCTTTGTAATTTCGCTTAGGTTCTCTTCTACTATGACTATAAGACTTAAATAGCAGGGGGGCCCTGAAGCTCCAGAGGAATGGCCAGATGGTCGGACCAGACCAGAGGAATAGGCCGGCCCGTCGAAATCCTAGAGTCATTCGAAAAGGCCCCATCCAGGATGTGACCAGCCCGATGAGTGGGAAATTTGACCAATTGATTAAGGCCACAAGCGGACATAGAATCCAGAAGGGAGAGGGAATCCCTGGAATCAAGGTTATCCAAATGAAAATTCAAGTCCCCCAGGATCGTCAGATGATCACAACCAAAATAAGGTTCTAAAATATTGAGTAAATTCTGACTAAAGGCAATTCTGGGTCCAGGAGGTCTGTAGCTCAAAATGCCCGCAAAGGGAGCGGAGAGAGCAGAAGTAATTACAAAATGTAGGGCCTGAAAAGAATCTGAAGGAGCAGATAACGGGGTGGTGCAACAGGAATGGGAGATTTGATGTAAGATCCCCAGCCCACCTCCTCTACGCCCCACACGATCCAGTCTTACAAGAGCATAGCCTTCGGGGATGGCGTCTATAAGATCCGGACCGGAGGAGTCAGAGGCCCAAGTTTCCGTTAAAAACACCCAAGAGGGTTTTCCACCCGGCACAAACTCGCTGAAGGCTATGTTATTTTTGAATAATGATCTGACATTAATAAGGAAACCCCTCTCAATTATGGTTCTAGAAGGTGCTTCAAACGTGGTAATGGACTTAGCAAAGGGGCCGGCCAAGTGCGGTAAGGGGCGCAATGGCGAGTAACACTCACAGCCCGGGGAGTTCAAAAGTGCATCCGGAGAAAAGGAGTGATGACAACATGAGCGGGGGGGTCTGAGGCCAGCTAAGTCTTTATACGTATAAGAATGACATACGTAGTTGGCTTTACAGAGGGAGGGCGATTTACCGGCAGATCCGTCCTCCGGCACGTACTTGGCGCGGACGAGCGCAGACGGGCTGGACTCTGGCGCGACTCCGGCGTGCGTAGGGCGCGCCCGCTGCGTGCCAACGCTGCGCGCAGACGTCATTGCCTTAAGTAGAGGTCTGACGCGACGTCCTAGCAGCTAGAGCGCAACCCAAGATGGCGCCCGCTATCCGTCACTATCTACCCCCAAGATGGCCCTGGGTGTCCAGTCTAAAGGGCAGAGGACCCGCGAAAATCGCGGTGAGCAAGTAACGTTTTTTATGGTGCAAGTATGTGAGGATAAAATCAGGGAATAACCAAACAAAGAAGAAAATAAACTCAGCTCAAAACAGGGAAGATTAAAAATCAATTCAGTTGCGAGCAGTGGATATATTCAATTTCGAGCAAATTCGGGAAAATTGCAGCACAGTATGCAAGGTCACAGGCACAAGCTGGGTTACCGTGTAGAGGCTCCCCCGACTGTCGTGTCACCTTAAGTAATCGTCTGACGCAACGTCCTAGCAGCTAGAGCGCAACCCAAGATGGCGCCCGCTATCCGTCACTATCTACCCCCAAGATGGCCCTGGGTTTCCAGTCTAAAGGGCAGAGGACCCGCGAAAATCGCAGTGAGCAAGTAATGTTTTTTATGGTGCAAGTATGTGAGGATAAAATCAGGGAATAACCAAACAAAGTAGAAAATAAACTCAGCTCAAAAAAGGGAAGATTAAAAATCAATTCAGTTGCGAGCAGTGGATATATTCAATTTCGAGCAAATTCGGGAAAATTGCAGCGCAGTATGCAAGGTCACAGGCACAAGCTGGGTTACCGTGTAGAGGCTCCCCCGACTGTCGTGTTGCCTTAAGTAAACGTCTGACACGACGTCCTAGCAGCTAGAGCGCAACCCAACATGGCGCCCGCTATCCGTCACTATCTACCCCCAAGATGGCCCTGGGTGTCCAGTCTAAAGGGCAGAGGACCCGCGAAAATCGCGGTGAGCAAGTAACGTTTTTTATGGTGCAAGTATGTGAGGATAAAATCAGGGAATAACCAAACAAAGTAGAAAATAAACTCAGCTCAAAACAGGGAAGATTAAAAATCAATTCAGTTGCGAGCAGTGGATATATTCAATTTCGAGCAAATTCGGGAAAATTGCAGCGCAGTATGCAAGGTCACAGGCACAAGCTGGGAGTTCAACTCTTGAACTTACGAAAGGAAGAAGCCGAAACATTGTACTACAGATTTATCGATCCACATATTAAGTGCTTGTGGGAATAAAGCTCGTGGGTATTAAAATTTAGGGGCGGGGAATTAGACAATAGAACTAAAGAAGATTATTGCACTTAGTATGGTGTGATGTCCTCACCCCACTGCCTGGCCCAAACAAATTGAGGGGTGTACATAGAATTGAAACATTTGGGGGTGGATCATACACTCGAATTGGTATAGGTAAGTTTTAGTTAGTTAGACACACTTGATGCCGAGATGGTGATTCTATGCTGAGATGCTGCTTGATTTTGCTGCAATCTGACTGAAGAATCCAACACTAGGGAAGAATCGCGGAATAACCGATGAGGCACATCTAGGAAGGGGTCCGGACGAGCCCGAGCTGGAGAGAGTAGCACCAGAGAGGGTTGTAACGCTGGCGTTACACTAGAAGAGGTCACCTTCCCGGTCCTGAACCTATCCTGAATCTTTGATACTCTGATGTCCTGGTCCTCACACCATTCTAGGTAATTATAATTCTGTGGGGTAATGCTCCTTATTTGCTCTGTTTTTCTATCCTCAGATACTGTCATTACAAGAATTTAATTAATGTGAATTTATTCTAAGCTAACTGTACTATTTTCCTGATAGAGACTTTTGGTGTATCTACGTGTATTCTGACTTGACTCACAAAATTATTAATTCCGATACATTTTTAAAACTCCTATTGAGTCTGTGGCTCTTTAAATAAAGGTTAGATGTTTTAATATTTCCTCCCTATTCTAATCTACTACTAGATCTATTGACAAAAGTACATTTACATAAGGAGACAGGGAAGGATAATGATACTGGTGTAACAGGTCTCTAAGGTAAATCAAAATTGATGAACAGCGGATATTTGCTAGCTCACTGAATGCATGAATGTATATGGGCCCAAAGTGAGAATTGTGTGTATGTGTGTGTGTAGAGCTGGAAAACTCTGCTGCATCACCATGAGGCACAGGGTCAAGACTGATTTGCATATGCCTGAGTCTGAACTGGCTTGACGAAATGAGCTAAAGGACCATGATGGATTCAACCCAGATCAGTGACTGGGGGTGAGTGTCTGAAAAGTTTCAGCGCTCCATCCATCATCTCCTTGTGTTTACTTTCTAATTAGGTTTGCACCAAATAAGATAGATTCAACCAAGTGTTTCTACGAGTAAATATACCAGGAGATGAAACTGAGCACAAGATTACCACCTCTTTTGTATTATTTTATTTAAAAAAATTCTATAGTGCCGACCCACCCAGGCGGCCGGTGGAGTGCCTTACACATCACAGCAGGATGATAGAACCATTGTAGGAGAAGGGTTACAGAAGCTCTATCAGTGAAGAGCCTCCCTCTGGTACCTTCCAGACAGCCCTCAGACCTATAAATGAAGTCCTCATTCAGACATTCCTGCATCTTTTGTGGTTTGGTCTTCCACCTTATTTCCGTTCACCAGCGCAATCTTTGGCTTATCATACGTCCTAACCTAAGGCGAGAGTTACGTCACTTGGAAAACAGTGAGTAATATGATATGATGTGGCACTGCCAGTCCCATGCTCCACAGTTGTGTGAATCTATCCACACAACAGACAACTGTGTGGCACAACTTCTAATACCAGCTCAAGGCGACTGGGCAAACATTTTCTGTGCCACAGGCAATCTCTTCCAGTGCATCTGTAAGTTTGGCATTTATTATTTGTTTGTTCCTAGTGGGAATTTCTTTAATGACATAAAAGGGCACGATGCCACAGAGCTGATTCTTGGAAAAGAGCACAGTGCTGCAGGTTTGTGCACAGCCCTGACCCTGCAGTGTTCACTCACTTGGAATGATGCCAAAAAGGTCACTGCCTGACACAAATAATCTAACGGTTTCTCTGCTTTGACTGTTGCCTCTTCTGCTTCTGTAAAATCATGCAGGTCTGCCAGGCAAAAGATGCAAGGTGAGACTCATTTGAGCACACTTTAAAAGAGCCAATTTAAAGGCACAGAAAATATACATCTCACCAAAACCCAAACATGGAATGGTAAATGGTAGCGGTGAGCGGCAGCGCACCATCAAACTCCTCTCCACCAGGGTTCGGCAGAGTTTTTTGCCAAAATCTGCACTCCAATTAGAGCATGGAGTAGCAAGACTCTGCGAACTCCGCTGGCAGGGCAGAGTCCACTGCCAAGCCCTAGTTAATTGAAGTATCTCACTTTGATTTCTGGTCAGTCATGTATTGCTACTGCTGAACGTATTTTGAGTTGTGAGCCTGCATTCACCCCCCCTGTGACTACTCACCCATCAAGAAGCCTTGTTGCCTACCTGCATCACCACTGAGAGTCAAGTGCTGAAGGAGCACATTGCCCAGTTGCTCAGGATCCATAGTAGGTCTCAGTGGAGTAGCAACGTAGCAAGGGGGGGCAGGGCACTCACTATCAACCCCCAGCCGGCTGTTCAATGCTGCCGCCGCTGGAAGGCAAAGCAGGGACTGCCCTGGGCAGCCAAAGGTCTAGCTATGACACTGGTATGTCAGGCCCTGTAATATTAGGAGAACAAGCATTTACAATGCAACGGTCTCGGCATTGTTAAAGTTAGAGCTATTGGCATTGCTCATGACATTAGGGAAGTGACGTCACGAAAGGTGGCTTGCACTATCAGTTTCATTGCTTCCCCTCGCTCACCCCGTTAGATGCAATGGCATCAGAGAAGCCAGCGTGTGAGCAGCGTTCTGAATGAGCTCCGATCTCGCCCCAGAGAGGCCAAAGAGTGAATGTGTGGCTCCATTTGCTCCAGTTATCGAGCTCCCGGTAAATTAAGTGGGGGGACGCCGTCCACCCGCGTGATAGTGGTACCCCGACTCGAGCCCTGGGTGGAGCTATATGTAAAGATACAATAAAGGGCACACTGACTTCTCGGAAAGGGCTGGTAGCCAAATGTAATTAAACTGAATCTGAAATACAATTAAAACACTTGACTGCATCGAGAGTTAATGGATGCAATTGGTTGCTAACCACCGCAATGTTTCAATTTTAGTTTACTGAGGTTCACTTTAATCAAACGTTAGATTAATTAAGCAGCGCCCACACAAAACGCTCCTCAGTCCAGTGCTCACAGTGAGGCATTGGTTTTTTATATTACTTCTTACATACGCTTCGCGCCAGACTTCTGAGGATTCTAAGTGGTGCAAACAAACGATGCTGATATTACTCAAGGTTGCTACTACTGCTTACATTATAAATTGTTTGTGAATGCAGTTTTGAATAGGGTCTGGTGAACGTTCATAGTTTTATTTTTTAAACGTCTGTGTATTTTGGATATGCCTCGTCTTGCCAATGTATAGATGTATGGTAAATAGCTATTAATATCACATAATACGCCACATGTTTGCATTACATCAAACAACATGACTCGTAGTTTGCCGTTTGCCTTGTTGAACAATTTTCCCTTCATATTTCACATCATTTACTGAACACTACTACATAATCACCCCGCCCCCGCGTAATCCTGGGCATGATTCATTCCAAGTGACATGACTCAATCCTTGAGAGAGGGGCCATGCACATGTGTTTCGCCATCCTCAACCCCCAGCACCTCGGTGAGGTCTCCAGGATTAATAAATGCATCAGTCAGTCTGATGAAACGTGAGGACATTCAATCCCGTGACTCGTCCGGCCTGGGAAGACGGCGAGCGGCTCTCCGTGCAGGCCGGTTGAATCCGAGCATCTTTCTTGGGGTGTTAACTCATCCTGTTTCCGTATCGGGGTTAGCCCAGTCCGGGCGGGTCTCTCGAGAGGCCTCTGGTCCAGTCCGTGAGACTGGGTTCAAGTCGTGACTGAGGTATTCCATCTGAAGCGGTCCGGACTGAGGCACGCGGACCTTTCATGGAATGGATCCGTTCGGGCACCGTTGCGATTGGCGGCCGCTGGCTCAGCAAGGATGCCGTGGGCTTTAATGCAACTAAATATGTCCTTTCGCCTCTTGGTGGGTCATAAAGGGCAGTCACGAACGGGATGCAGCTGGACATTCACACCCGCGGGCACTGGCGCCACTGCACCTGCTGCACTAGCGAGTGTTGCACCGCTGATAGGTGCTGCTGACCAACAGCTGTTCTAATGAACAGGCCTATTCATGCGGAAGGGCAGTTCTAGCGCCATCACTAGGGGGCAGCCTGTGGTAGAATCAAGACTAAGCAGTTTTGGTACAGACGCCGTGACATTCGAAAGCCTCCTAAGACACCTTGGGCCCTTGCACTTGTATGTTTTAAAGCGCTGGCTTTACCAAACACAGGTACAACGTACCATGGCTGATAAGTTATCAGTGTGTAGGCCTTTAATGCAGGCACAGCCGCCTGGTTAAGGAGCTGTCGAATAGTTGTGACTTGATTTAATTTTACCATTTTAATGTGTATGAACCCATTGTTAAAACATGGTAAGGCTCGTCAGATCCGATGCCTGCTCCCTGTGTGCATCCTAATAGTTGATAATCTTGTTCCTGGTTGCTTCTCTCCCTAGGGGTGCGGGTGGGGGCCTGCTAATGGCCGCCTGACAGGATCTGCTCTCGACGTCACACTGGTTCTGACTCATAGAAGGACGCGCTTCTGCCCGGCCGCTAGCTTTCGTTTTTTTTTTTTCACTTTTCGTTCAGGCGGATTCTATAGGGGCAGCTGCGGAATGATAAACCGGGGCACTGCTCTATTTATGCTAACTACTGAATTTGACCTGAAAATCGCTTCCCAGCGCGTCTTGTGGTCCACACGTTGCCGCGTGATGGATGGCTGTCAGGCCAGGCCGCCCTGGCAGATTGTGCTGGGTGGAGGGGGAACAGATACCCACTGGCTGCAGGGGCTTGGGTGACCGAAGGAGTGCATTCAGAACAAAAGCAGGTTCAGGGCAGGGCGAACATGGGGCCCTCTCTCAGGGGCTTGTCTCCAGGGGATTCCTCTGCTGCGGTCTCCCGGTGTACTGAGGTAATGAGATAAATGAACAGTCGCCATCACAGGCTCGAGCGGAGCCTCGCGTCCGCGTTGTCAGCCGTCCAAGAGGCAGCCCGTGTTTGAGAGGCGTTTATTTACAACCTTTCCAAGGCCTTCCGTTGTTTTTTTTTTGTTGTTTTTTTTGTTTTGCCCCAAGATTCGCATCCCTCGCTGGCTCCGGCCTCTGTATGCTGGAGGCTTTCATTTGTGTACGCGGACTTCAGTGCCGGTGACCTTTTCACGCGAGAATTCGCCCCTCCCATCTTCTCGTCCCTTGTGTGCACTTGAAAGCAGAGTAGTCTCTTAGCCGCAGGTAGCTAGTGTAAAACAAGCCGAGGGCACCGGAAGACACCACCGCCTTTCTCCGAGGCGAAGCAGAAATGCCTCGGAGAAAGGCAGCGGCATTTTCAGATTCGGGGGCGTGTTTTTCTTTTCTCTCCTCTTGCCATTGGCTGGAGGAGAAAATGAGAAAAGTAGCAAAAAACACGCCCCCGAATCCGAAAAGGACGGGGCCTG
The DNA here is from genome assembly GCF_964204655.1 of Triturus cristatus. NCBI lineage: Eukaryota > Metazoa > Chordata > Amphibia > Caudata > Salamandridae > Triturus > Triturus cristatus. The sequence continues at coordinate 217,116,314 of NC_140590.1, forward strand.
TTCGGAGTGACGAAGCTCTTCTCCAATGGCTGGCCAGCATTCAAGAGGCCAGCCAATGGAGAAGAGGGGAGAAGAGGGGCGGGTGCAAGCCCCTCTTCTCCAAAACATTAATTCTCCGACTTCCGGTTCTGCCTTTGGCAGACCGGACGGTCCTCGACCTAAAAAGGCCTAAACCACCCATGGTTATGCCAATTTGGTCCTGCTTGCCCTGCTGCCCCCTAAATGGGTTTCTGACATAGATGGTAGGTGTTTGTAGATAATATATTTTTATTATGCCAGTGACGTTTTGCAGACTTTTTATCCTTTGAATTGTTGCTCAGTTCGTCTATTGCTTTGGTCATTCTAAGTTTTATAAGTGCATAGTGAGATATTTTTCACTCTAATAAGCACATTCAAGATAGACAATGAATGCAGAATGTTTCCTTGCAATTTCACTTTGTACACGAATGGTAAATAGGTGCGCCATTTTTATTTGGAAGTTTAGCTTTAGTGGAAATTATTTATGCAGAGCTGAATTGTAGATGTCCAGAAGGCTAAGGGCCTGATTTAGATGCTGTTGGAAGGGGTACTCTGTTGCAACAGTGAAGGATTAGCCTTTCGATCAACCTGAAGGTCTGCCATCTAATTTACATATGGGCAGACTTCAATATCTAGGATGCAGAGATTTTGTCTCCACTGCCTACATACTCCTCGGATGCCACGACAGAGTTAGGGCTGTTGGAGTTCTGGCATTGTGTTAGCTCACCTGATTTAGAGAAAGCAGACACATAGTCAGTTTTTACTTTTACAAAAGGCCACCTAAAACATGGCAGTATGTAAGAGTAAAATGTTTTCAGTTACCCCCACGCCATGGGAGAACACTCCTCTTGCCACTTTTGGAGTTTGTTTTAAAAAAGAAAAAAAAGAAAATGAAAGTGTGCCATGCGGTGCCCTGGCAGCAGGACCTCTCTAAATATGGCAAGCCGAGTACCCACCCTAAACTAAAAGAACTACTGAAGTGACTGTGATTAAGAAAATATCATTCACTGAGGATGTTGATCAAGCACAATTTTTTCTTTTGCATGAATACTGTTATTACTCATCCACGCTAGGCAGCAGAAATTGGAGAGACCACAATAACTGCTGCAAGCCTTCTGGTGCTGCACATATACAAAGAGTGCACATATGTGATACGTCCAGCATTATGTGCATCTTGCCCCTTGCAGTCGAAGAGCAAAAACTTAATATATTCATACTTAGAGCTATATTCTAACTTGTGAAGGTGCTCACAGTGTTACATTTTCTGAACCACTGATAGAATGCTCTGGCCCAGTATAGCACAGGGTTTTCCGGAGAATATTCTTATGGGGTGAATGAGATATCACAAACAGAGAAAGTTGACGATCTTTGTTAACCAACCTTGAAAATACCGGACCCGAAGCTGAAATTTGGCCCCAGCATAGCCTCATAGACTGGAACATGTGAACAAGCCGCAGAAGTCAAACTCAATGGAGGTGTGTGCATGTTAGCACTGGCGGTCTCTCGTTGGCAAGGATTTGCACCTTTGTCCAAGTTGGGACCCTTCTTCCTAGTCAGGGAAATGGGGATACACTTATAAAATAACCCCTGCTCATCCCCTTGGTAGCTTGACATGAGAAGAAAGGCTTATCGAAGAGGCAGTGTGTAAAGCATTTGTGCACACATACAGTAATACAGTGAAAACACTACAAATGGACACCACATCAGTTTAGAATAATAAACCAAACAAGACAAAAATGACAAAAATTCAATATACAATAATTAAATTGTGACTTTTAGAAGGTAAAAACAGTTCTGTCCATAGCAAACTATAGATGCAATACTTTCAACACAAAGTACCTTGGATGCGTCATAACCAGAAACAAAAGTAGCTGCAGGGAAGGTGATGCTTCGGTTTCTTACGCCCACGGAAGGTGATGCGTCAGTTCCGTTCTCCAGGGGCGGTGATGCGCTGGTTCCTTACTGCCATGCACAGGAGATGATGCATTGGTTCATTACTGAAGAGGAGGTGATGTGTCAGTTTCTTACTGTGTGGGGAGGTGATGCGTCGGTTGCTTACTGCTGCCTCTGCGTTGATGTAGACTTTGCGTCCCAGTGCGATGTGTGGGGATTTGGGATGCATCGCTCTCAATGCAGAGGTGACGACAACAGCACTGCATTGATCTTTGCAGCCGCGGTCCCATGATGTGTTGGTTCCTGTAGTTGAACAGCAGGGCCTTTGTTGGAATTGGTGCGGTGATCTCAGACTTCAGAGATTCGTGCACAGGATTCGCCGTACGGCGATTTCTCCAGCCGTGGGCAGGCGCTGTGTCGGTTTCTTCAGTGGCAAGGCAGCGATGCGTCAGAAACCGGTGCGAATGTGTCATGCTTCTTTAGGTGTGTCTCTGGCAGGAGGTGGAGACAGCATTGTTAAAAAGCTGTATTTTAATTATCAGACACTGACCGCCTGCATGTTTTGATGCGATCTAGTCGTCACAGGGGTCCCGATCTTCTTTCCTCTACCGGTGCAGCCGAGCACAGCGCTCTCGCCGGCTGGGTAAAACGGAACCGCCATCTTGGGGGGAGGCAGGGTAGCGCTCCAGCTCCTGGACGCCTCCCACCCTCCTCCCACCCCACAGCAAGTTATGGATAAAAGGAAAGGGCTTTCCCATCCGCGCAGCGGGCGGGCGCAGCGGGCGCGCCGATGGCGCGCCGAAGGCACGCCTAAGGCAAGCCCGTCTGCGCCCGTCCGCGCCGGACTCGCGCCTAGCGCCAGCACCCCTGTTCCACTCGCCCCTAAAATCCGCTGGTCCTCAGATCAATTGCTACACCTCCGTCCTGCCACTTGCGCCCCCGTTAGCTGCTGTAATACGTTTAGCCTTGAATCTACTGCATATTCCTGCCCTCACTGCAACTTCTCTCTTCCTGTGGTACTTAAAGCTCCGCTACTATCCTCAATTGTCAATGATCAACCACCCACCACCTTAAAGGCCGCATTAGTTAATTGCAGATCTCTTCCAGCCCACGCCCATGATATCTGGTTATCTCTTGACACCCACAATTGGGATTTATTGTTTCTTACTGAAACTTGGATAAAAGACTCTTCCAAACCGGATATCACTCTAGCTACTCCCCCTGGTTATTGTTTCACAGGCATTAATCGAGACAACTCCAAGACCGGAGGGGGTCTTGCGATTATTGCTAAATCCCATCTCAAATTAAACCTCACAAAAATTCCCAATCTAGGTCCCATTGAAGCCGCTTACTTTACAATTATGGACACTGCCAGGACCATCTGTGCTGGCATATTGGTCTATAACCCCCCTGCCGTTACCTCTTCCTCCCTTACTACTTTGATGCATTCTATCGCTGATTTTTCTCTTAAACACCCCCATTTCACTGTATTAGGAGATTTTAATTTACATATTGATAATCCTTCCTGTACTCTAGCCTCCTCTTTGTTAGAAACTTTACAAGGACTCACCCTGTCCCAATTTGTGACAGACCCGACTCATATAGCAGGCCATACACTTGACCTCATTTTTTTGAATCATCCTACCCTCTCCACCCTCCCCCCCACTCCTTTGATGTGGACCGATCACTTTCTCATTCCTTTTTCTTTTACGGCCCCCACCCCTCCTCCCCCTATCCCCCTTAATCGAGTTAAAGGACGTAAATGGGCCAAAGTTACCTGTGACTCCTTGGAAGCTCATCTTCATTTTCATTTCAACCAGCAAAAAGACCTCAATTCTGAAACTTTGAGATTTAATTTGTCTCTCTCCGATGCGCTTGACTCTGTTTCCCCTCTTGCTCCTCTTACTTCCTTCAGATCTCGCCCCTCTGCCCCTTGGTTTTCCCCTCTGCTGCATGAGGAAAAGAGCAAGTGTAAGCAGCTGGAACGCAAATGGAGACTAAACTATGATCCTTTAGCCAAATCGGCTTACAAATCTGCCCTAAATCAATTCCACAAACTTAAACGCTCTTCAATGAGAGCTTACTTTTCCAATCTTATTCAACAGGCGCAGAATTCCTCTAAAACCCTTTTCTCCATTGTGAAAGATTTCGTAAACCCCCCTGCTTCAAAATCCCTCTGTACCCCCACTCAAGATCTCTGCAATGGATTGTCTGATTTCTTTCAAGAGAAGATAGTTAAACTTTCTTCCTCCTTTGCAGCGACGACTCCTGACCACCCTGAAGATCGCCTTTGCCCCCTCTCTTGTTCTTTCAATTCTTTTTGCGAGCTAACTCCAGACCCTGCGTTAGTCTTGCTACACAACATCAAGTCTGGTTCCCCCCTGGATCCAGTCCCGGCCAAAGTTATGAGCATTCTCGCCCCCATTCTAGTGAACCCGTTTCTTTCCATCTGGAATGCCTCTTTGTCGCGTGGCCAATTCCCCTCAGTTTGGAAACAGGCCAGGCTTGTCCCCATACTGAAAAAACCCGGTGCCGACCCTTTACTCTTTAGCAACTATCGACCTATTTCGCTTCTGCCTAAACCTGCCAAGATTCTTGAGAAGGTGGTACAGAAACAGTTGGCACTGTACCTTGAGTCAAACCAGCTACTACACGACTCCCAGTCCGGCTTTAGAACCGGCTATAGCACTGAGACAGCGCTGCTTGAAGTCTCAGAAATCATCAGGGAATCAGTGGATAGGGGCGAGGAGGCCATGTTGGTCCTCCTCGACCTATCCGCTGCTTTTGATACTGTTTCCCATAAAATACTTACCACCCGCTTACAACAGCTAGGGGTTGGTGGGACAGTGCTGGCCTGGATCACTTCTTTCTTGTCTACTCGTTCTCAAAGGGTTACGATGCACCCATTTGAATCCGAGGACAAACCCCTCTTGTGCGGAGTGCCCCAGGGCTCTGCTTTGAGCCCTCTACTGTTTAATGCTTATGTGGCTCCTCTGGCCAAGGTAGTTGAGTCCTGGGGTGTCAAGGTGGTCTCCTATGCTGACGATACTCAGCTTATTTTTTCCTTTCGAGACCATTCTGACTCCCTTTTTTCCAACTTTAGAAACTGCCTTGGCAACATTTGCACCTGGATGTCAGCCAATCATCTTGCCCTTAACACCGACAAAACGGAGGTTCTTTTTTTCAGCAAGAAATCCCCCCCCCCCTGCAATCCTTTGGTGGCCTACCATCTTGAATCCTCCTCCCACCCCCGTTCAGGCAGCTCGTAACCTTGGCTTCACTTTTGACAATTCTTTGTCTGGAAGTGTACAAGTCAACAAAGTGGTAGGGGCCTGTTTCTCCAAATTACGTATGATCAGGAAAATCTTCCCCTTCCTCCCTCAATCTTCACGCAAAACTGTGGTCCAGGCTCTTATCACCACCCATCTAGACTATGCTAACAGTCTATATGCAGGTGCCCCTCTATACCTTATCGACCGCCTGCAAATAGTTCAAAACGTAGCAGCCCGGCTCATTGGTAATATCCCTGCCCGTACTTCAGTCAGAGCCTATCGAGAAGAGCTTCACTGGCTTCCCATTTCACGTCGCATCGATTTCAAAATCCTGACTCTGACATTTCGGGCTATTCATGGAATTGGCCCGCTTTATCTGAGAAAGCGTCTCAAAATCTCTGTTTCAGTTAGGCATCTAAGATCCAACAACCTTCGTCTTCTGAGGGTACCAAGATTCAAGCTTTCTCGGAGTGGCGGCAGATCTTTCACCGTCACTGCCGCCAAGCTCTGGAACAGCCTCCCCCTTGATCTCAGGTTTTGCGAATCTGAGCCAGCCTTTCGACGCAAACTCAAGACCTGGTTGTTCACTAAGCGTTAGGGCCTGGCATTGTCAGACTCTCGCATTCTCCTAGTCCCTCTGTGGGATATGACTCTGGTTACTCTTTATGGGGACAATTATGTAATCTTAGCGCCGGGACACCTCCGCCGGAGGTAGCTGTGCGCTTTACAAGCTTCAAAAATAAATAAATAAATTGTGCAAGGAAGACCAGGCCCATTCAGGTGAAAGGAAATCTTCTCCCTCTACTCCCAATGCAGCCCATGTCTATTCAGCCCAGTCCTGACTCATCCATGAAAGGCAGGACACACCTCAACCACCCCAGTGGCTGCCTACAGTGAATGCCCATCCCCAGTCCCTGTCACTCCAAAGCCAGACAGCCACTCCACAAACCAGCAGAGGCACACAGGATTGAAGGACTGGGCTATTCTAAGGCCCAGCGGTGCCAGGGGACAACACCTGAAACCTTCGTGGGTTACCTGCTCCGGCGTACAAAACACAGAGACACGGGACACTTCCTGCGGCGTCAAAGATCAGCATTTATTTCCTGCAGGGATACAGAAATCGCAAGAAGTACACAGCGTGTAGGTTCTGAGAGACTGTTTCAAATTGCACAAGTGGATCGCTCCTCTTATACACATTTTCGTCATTGATCAGTATGGCGAACAAAAGATTACAACTCAGTTCCCATAGTAAACTTCAGAAAGGTTGCATTCATGTTTTCAGAAACCCGAAACATAATTACAGCAGCATTGCCGGTTCCCAACTGTAAAAGCACATTAAGCACATTCCATTCTGACCGTAACGAATTAGAGGAAGGGACAGAAACAGATGCAAAGGAAAAGACAAGGATGCATAACAGTTTAGAAAACAGTGTAGAGAGCAATATCGGAAACTTGATTGCAGGATCAAAGAACTCGTGCCTAATGTATGCACGACTGAAACAATAAACTAGCACAGCAAGATGAGCCTCGAGCGGAGCCATCTGCCCTTGCCGTGTCATCCCCTTCATCATAAAAAGGCCTTCAAAGGAACAGGTGTCCTTCACGAAAGCGGAGGAGTCCCAGGGTCACGAAGCGGACAGTGTCCGTTCGCTGGCTACTTGAGGGCAAGAGACAAAATGGGCGCCGTATCTAAAATGGAACCCAAGGGCTCAGATGGACATGCCCAGGAATGAGACGAACCATACATAGTAGCGTAGCGAAAACGCGTACACCCACTAAACTCGTCATTTGCAGTTCGTAGATACCAAACTCTTCCATATTCGAACATACTCAAAATGCCGTTCCGATTCTTACGGACCCTCAGATGCTACTTTTGCCCTCATGTAGGCAAGCACTAGTCAAAATCAGAATCGATTTCGATATTCATCAAATCGTTCAGTTGTTGCTGGAACATCATTCTATCCATCAACGTCTCTTTGGTAACTGATGGCCATCTTATACACGTTGTAGCACAGAGGCCACATAAGGCCGGACCACACTGCACACAGAGACAACACGTGAACAGAAACGTTACAACAACCCCTACGATCATCAGAATCTTCCAACCCCCAAGTTGATATCAAGCCCCAAAACCATCCTAGAAGCGTCCAATTACCCTCGTCCACGTGTATGGACTCGGAAATTTTATGCAACTTCGAGATGGCTTGGTAAACGGTTGGAGCGTTGTCAGGAATAAAAATGCAACAGCTCGAATGAATCACTTTGCACACACCACCTCTGTCTGCAAGAACAACATCTAGAACCATACGGTTCTGCAACGTCATAAGTCTATTCGCCTGAAGTTCCGCTGTCAGATTACCAAGAGCACTCGCAGTTATGTTAGCAGTCAATTCTACCACGCGGGTCAATTGTCTCAGGTTCCTACTATTAGCCATAGGTCCCCAAAACGGCAAGAAACCCTTAAAGAAGTCTCCTGCTTCTTGACCCGCAGTGTCCTCTTTGCTGACAACGCCTCTCACAACTCTAGTTTTGTGATAGTCTGAGGCAACCGTAAAAGTCGGTGGCAAAAGATTCGCAATATAACAGGTTCCCGAGAAGTCACGAGGCAACCATGTATATGCACGCTCATAACACACGAAATAGGTACCCTTGGCAGTCAGGAAAACAGGGGAAGAGAGCATCGTTAGAACGTACGTGTCAGTACAAGCACTCTCCCCAAGCTGGGCTCTCGGATTTCGACCAAGACCTTTCAAGCAGAAATTACCGAGGTGGGGTACGATCCATATTGGAGACGAGCTCTTGAGCTGTCTATCACCCACTGACATACTATACTCAGTCTCACTCAGATCTTGATATGCTCGTACCTCTTCATCTGGAATAAGCGATGCATCGAAAATATCTTGATCTAAATCAGCAATCGCCATCGCCAAAGGCTTGTGGTACGAACCAGGACCAAAGTTTGCGGAACGTGGCTCTCGACTGGGGTAGGAAACTAGTGCACTACGAAACATAGTTTGGAATGCTCGCGCTGACCCTTGGGAACTGTAAGGAAGAACCAAATACGGAATGCCCCTATCCATGGTATGTGGCATTAACTCACACACCCAACAGTTGGTAGTATTCATCACCAACTGATGCTGATGTAGGAGTTGAACAAAGGAGTTATTCATGAATTCCGCACGTCTAACCTGTTCATGTTGGGGCAGAGGATGAAAGGAATATGGGGAAACAGTAGCAATAGTACTCAGTTTAGGAGGAGAAGTAAGCGAAATGGAAGGCAATAACGACTGTATCCCAAAATACACTCCGCCCACCAATAGCATAGAAACAGTCAGAAACAGTAGAAATACCTGAAACAAAAAACATTTTGTTCGCACAATCTTATGCAATTTTGATCTTTGCGCCGACATCCCTTCTACTTCCAACAGCTTAGAGAATGCCATCCTCTAAAAACCGTCCGTGACGTACTTGACGCACTTCGTTCTGAGTAGCGATTATCAATTCCCAGGAATTCCCAGGAATCGACAAAGGGTAACTGACCTAGTGTCAGGAACCTGCTAAACAGAAGGAAGTACCCGCACGGCCCTACGGTTAACCCGGATGATAGGTTTTCTTAAACAAACATTCAACTTAATAAAAATCTCTTAGCTGTAAAAAGTACACATAAAAAGAAATGCAACAATCAGCAAAGGATGTAATCGGGCTTAATGTTCGTGGCAACAGTAAAGGAAAATACAGAAAAATTTTATTAGTCTTTGTCGTGTGAACGAAGAAAATATCGACTTCTTCCAGGTCGAGTCTGTTCTTCAAATAATTGTTCATCTGGTGAAACAGTGTTCAATCGATCAGATGACAATTCAAACCTTGAGGTCTCCAAAACTGACGACTCAACAGATGTGTCCGGCTGCAATGAATTGTCTACCACAGGTTGAGCATCGCTAAACAGCACGTAACGTAGAGGAGTCTCGGTTTCCGCTGTCGCAATACCAGTTCTCACCCAATTATCTGCTGGTGAAGGGATCGAAACCTTTTTGGTATGGGTGGCATGCACCCAGTTCTTTCTGCCTTCCAACCGAACTGCAGTCCTTGTAGCTAACAACACTTGAAAGGGGCCCACAAATCTTGGCTCCAGATTGCGTTTTCTGCCAAAATTGCGGGTAACAACCCAGTCACCCGGTTGGAGCCGATGTCCAGGACCCTCTGTCTGTGCCGGTAAAGCTTCAAAGACCTGTTGATGAATTAACCTCAGTTTAGCAGTCAGATCATGAAGATAATCAATTAACATTGGATACTCAAGGCTATCAAAGGCCTTGGGCCTCGGGACTCCCCAAATGTTCGCAGGGCGGCCGAACACAATCTCATATGGGCTGAGCCCTACTCGAGAGTGCACAGTCGCCCTGGTCGATAAGAGAGCCAGAGGCAAGGCATCAGGCCATGACAAACCAGTCGTAGCTTGTATCTTTGCAAGTTTCAGTTTCAGAGTACCATTGTACCCTTCAACCAAACCCGCTGCCTGAGGATGATTGGCGCTATGGAATTTCTGTCGAATTCCAAGGCCCTTACACACACTCTGCATCACACTTCCCACAAACTCACTTTCGTTATCTGACCACACAATCCGTGGCATTCCATACCGAGGAAAGTATTCCTTCAGTAGGACTTTCGCTGTGGACAGGGCAGTATTATCCTTAAGAGGATAAGCCTCTATCCATCTGGAGAACGCACAAACCACAACTAAAATGTACTTCAGGTTATTGCATCTCTCCATATGGATGAAGTCCAGCTGGATAACCTCAAAGGGACATGTAGGAGGGGCAAAATGGCCAGGTGGAGTGGGAGTGCCCTTGCCAGGATTGTACATCAAACACACCATACAATTCTTAACCACCCTCTCAGCACATTTAGCGATACCATCATTCTTCCATACAGGAGATAATAACTTACATATACCGTTCGCGCTAATATGTGACAAACCGTGAGCCATAGTCACAACGGCTAGCACATATGCATCTGGTAACATCCACCTCTGACATTCCGACAAGTCAACCCAACATCCATGGGTGTCTAACTTTCCCGTACTTTCTTTCCACTTGGTCTTTTCAGTTTTAGTGGCCTCATTCTGAATTGCTTTCACGCTCTCAACAGTGTCTTCACATATACCAGTCTCCGTCGCCCATCTCACTGAACTCGTAACATACATTCGGGATGCAAGATTCTTAGCCGTTTCCTTAGCAATCTCATCCGCAAATGCATTACCACGACCAACATCATCCGTAACCTTCCGATGCGCACTACATTTAATGATTGCCACCTGTTTAGGCAATGTAAGTGCATCCAAAAGATCATTCACAAGCTGTCCGTGTTGGATCTTCGTACCATGCGATGTCATAAATCCTCTCTCTTTCCACAATCGGCCAAAGCTATGTGCAACACCAAACGCATACTGACTGTCGGTAAATACATTCACTCGCTTTCCCTTAGACAAGACACACGTTCTCGTCAACGCAATCAACTCTGCCGCTTGCGCTGAACTCTGACTCAATCTCGCAGTTTCCACAACCGTACTCAACGTCACTACAGCATACGCAGTCGTCACATCACCATTCGGCAACTTAAAACATGAACCATCAACATACAAAGTGCCATCAGGGTCTATCAATGGAGTGTTTTTCAGGTCCACACGACCCTTCGTTTCTTCTTCAGTTCACAAATAACAATCATGTGGTGGTACATCATTTGATTCCACATTAGTCGGCAACAATGTCGCCGGATTCAGCACATTACAACGCTTGATCTGTATATGACTTGCCAAAAGTGTTAACTCGTAACCGGACAACCTTGCACTCGTCAGATGTTGAGTTTTTGTATGATTCAGGAGAGTGTCAACCGCATGCGGAACCATCACTGTGAGCATATTATCCATAACCAGACCTGCGGATTGTCGAATAGACACCGCAGCTGCCGCTGTCGCTCTCAAGCAACTCAGCAACGCTCTAGCTACCGGGTCTAAGGTCGAGGAAAAATATGCACATGGACGCTGCTTACCACCAAATTGTTGCGTCAAAACACTCAACGCACAACTTTCTCTCTCGTGAACGTATAGTGTAAATGTCTTACTGTAATCAGGAGTACCTAACACAGGAGCCGAACACAACACATCACGCAGTTCAGAAAAACTTTTCTGACATTCTTCCGTCCATGGCAAAGGAGTCGAAACATCCTTGCACGTAAGAGCTATCAATGGCTTCGCTAACAGTGAAAAGTTTGGGATCCACTGTCTGCAGTATGACGTGATACCTAGAAAGGCACGCACATCTCTCTGAGTTGTTGGCACAGCCATTCGAGCGATCGCTGCAATTCTTTCTGGGGTCAACCTTCTTCCCTCCTTTGACAATAAGTGACCTAGATAGGTTACTTCTTGACAACAATATTGCATTTTAGTCGCATAGATGCTGTAACAGTGATACTGTAGCAGTTTTGCAAATCTGTTCAGTGTCAGCAGCTACCAACAGATCATCAACGTACTGAATCAAGGCCGCACCAGCCGGTAACACAAACGCATCAAGTTGACTCTTAAGAGCTTGGCTGTAGATCGATGGACTCTCACAGTAGCCCTGAGGTGCGCGTTTAAACCTGAAGCTGCGACCACCTAATGAGAAACCAAATAGATCTCTGCTTTCCTCAGCAATCGGAATGCTAAAGATGGCATTCTTCAAATCAATTACCGAGAACCAAGATGCAGAAGCTGGAATCAGAGTCAGCAAAGCCGTAATGTCAGGCACCACGGGAAACTGTGGAATCACAATTTTATTTACCTCCCTCAAATCAATAACAGAACGATACACAGGAGGCTTGGATGGATCAGTTCGTTTCAAAATAGGTAACACAGGACTATTACACACGTTACCCCGAGTTTCTTCGATGACATCCTTATCGATAAAATCGTAAATGATCGCTAATAGTGCTCGCTCTCCATCAAGAGAGATACGATACTGGGGAATGCGTGGTAGTCGCACATTTGATTTCAATTGAACAACATAAGGCGGTATATCCAACAGGCCCACGTCGTTGGGACCCGTCGCCCACAAAGACTTAGGAAGAGAACTCAATTCCGGTGGGAGCTTATCAGTCGACAAATACATAGGCGAGATCACTTTCTGACCCAACGTAAACTCCACTCCCGCAGGAGAACAGTACAAAGTCGCGTATAACCGCTTCAACAAATCCAGGCCCAAAAGATTCTCACCACAACCAGTAGTCAAAAGCAAAGGAGCTTCTAACTCACGAGACCCAATCGTAAGGGGCAACGGACAAGAAACTGGATTGCTAACGGGGGCGCCAGAGAATCCAACGGAAACATTCGTTAAGCCAGACAAAGGCGCGCCAGGGAGTTTCGAATGCATGATGGAGCTTTTCGCTGCATCAGTATCCAACAGAAAAGGTTCAACTACGCCCATTGTGGCAACTGTGACGTAAGGCCCTCTCTGATCAACCGGAACTGATACCACTCCCTTTCTTTGTCTATGGCTGTCCTAATAATTACCGTCAGTAGTAACATCATGCTCGACATAATAGTCATCCACATGATACTGTGCAGATCTACCAGCCGATAAATCGCGTCGAACAAAGCATTTTTGAGAGTCTGCTGAAGTGACAAAACGCTCATCCTGATTCTGAGTAACACCGCGACCTCTACCACGTGATGCTTGTTGAGGACCACTACGACCTCCTCGAGCCGAAACGCCATTGTTTCGGTCACGCAAGACTGGACAATTAAACTTCAGATGGCCCTCACCCCTACAATATGCACATTGATTATACCCCAACATAGTTCGTGGTGTAGAGGAGGCAATACGCGGCTGCGACCTAGTAAACTGTTGCTGTAATCGATTTTGCTGTTGCAAGTCATTTTGATTTGAGCGCGGGGGATACGCTTGCTGCAATAAGACCTTAGTTTTAAGATCTTTCGTTTTCTTATCTGCACGTTCGCTTTCCTCTTTCTCTCTATTTTCGTAGTATTGGGCCGTAGCTAATATTTGAGCAGTGGTAGAAACAGCCCACGAACTTTCAGAGTTCTTCAATTTGTTGCTTAGTTCAGGCAGCAGATTCGATACAAATTTATCAACAAACAGTCGCTGACCTCCCTCAGTGCTCATATTCTGACCACTGTGATCGATTAATGCCTCCTCAAATCTCGTAAAGAAATCGGAGACACTCTCGTCCTTCTTTTGTTTGCACGCGGACAGTTTGTCCCAGTTAACTCTTATTGCTGGCATAAGCGTCTTCATAAGTGTAATTATCCTCTGGGGCAGATTCTCAATGAGCTGCTCAGGTTTAGCCCCACCAACTTGCCGTGCGTCAGCCGCAGCAAGAGCAGCCCAATCACCGCCTAACTCGGCTACGTGATTCTCTTGGCGGATTTTCGCCCAAATCGGTTGAGGTACTACATTACCGAACAACATGTCGATGTCGGCAAGGTTCATAATAGTAGCATCCACTAATTGGGATAACTCCTTATAATAACCTGCCGGATTTTTGCGGGGGTCAGGCAAAGTTTGCTTCACTTGCAAAACTTCCGATCGCTTCCATGGGAGGTGTATCCAAACTCTCTGAAAGTGTGGTGGAATAGCAGGGTTAGCAGCAGCATCACCTGGCATCCACACTGGGGGAACTTCCCGCATAGGGTACTGACCAGGTTGTGCCATCCGCTCCTCAGCTTCACCCTTAAACAATGCTCGAGGTGATACCGTAGATAACAGACGCTCTAAAGCATGTCGAACATTAGCACCCACAATCATACCACTCGAAAATTGATTCTGAAGTTCAGTAATCTCGGGCGGTACATTGTCTACCGCATCATTATCCAACTCTCCTCTCAAAGATTTACACATTTCCTCGTACACAAATCTTTGTGTGGGCTCATTAAACTGAGAAAACGTCTCGAAAACTATACGCGAAGTGTACTTCGCAGGATAACTAATCCATTTACGCGCCAGTTTCACTAACGACTCACGTTCTCTACCATCAGGAATTTGACTACGCCTCTGAGAGACATCAGAAAGATCGGACCCAAGTATCGGCCCAAAAAGCGGAGAATAGAGATTAGCGACAGCACTAAATATACGACTACGAACAGAAGGGGAAGAAGGAGGAAGTACAGGAGTAACTACATTAGGGGTAACCGTAGAAATAGTAGAAGTAGTCGAGACAGCAGGAGTAGTGGCAACAATAGGCTGAAAAGGTACAGGCAAAGGAGCAATAGGGAAAACAGCGGGTAGCGGAGGATGAACAGTTTGCGGCACAAGGGGATTCGGAAGAACAGGAGGAACAACAGGCTGTCCAGCAGCCGCCAAGACAGCAGGTTGGGGAGCAGGAGGAATCACAGGACCCACAGTATCTGGTGCATAGGGAGGTGGTGATTTCAATAGATAAGACAATAAGGGATCCTCGACCGTTTCTTCTCCCATCTTATCAGAACTAGACGGTAGAACCGGATAACATTTATACACCGCCATATGATGCAATCTAGCAGAAACTTCCTGCTCCTTCTCATCCTTGTCTCGCTGATACTGTTCAGCATTTCGCATTACCGCAATAACACCTTCTCTCTTATTTTTCTTAGACTGTTTAATTTCCTTCTGCCTGGCCTCTTTACGCCATAACCGAAAGGAATCAAACATGGCCGGCCTAGCCTTCTTTTTAAACAATTTAGTTTCAAGATTATTCAATATTGCAGTTTCGAAACTACCATGAGGTGGTCAACTAAGAACACCATCTTTTTTAGTATATCGAATCCAACATTCATTATATACGATAGGACCTACTCCATGGCGACTATAGAGTTCATAAATTGGAGTTCCAACAGGAGGTATCGGACATGAATCCTCCAGTCGGGAATCCGTGCTGCAACATGTAAGGAAACCCAACAAAGTACTACGGCCAGGCATCGTGCACACTAACCGAGTTTACCAACTTCAAGGGCTATCGAATTACGATGTCCTCGCAAAAAATGCAAGACCCTCGGTTTTTGGCAATTGCAATTGTCAAATAAAACCCAACGACTAAGAACCACAAATGCAATGGAACCATGCAAACAACCAAGTCTACTCTGGGAGCGACCCACAAATACTTAACTGAAAGAGCAATGGCGTCACCAGGAAGGCCCGTCTATCGTCTCGCCGTACAAAGGACTACGCCAGGCGCCAAAACAGGTCGACAGTCAGGGCATCAGTCCGTCGCAGCCGTCAGGAGGCGGGAATCTTCGCGGGAAAAGTCTTCGGGCCACTTATTTCGACAACTGCATCGATGAAGCGGGGTGCACCTTCCCTCGGAGATTTCACACGAAGTTCCTCACGATCGTCGGGCTTTGGACCGGTACCGCTGATGTCACCCCACATTGGGCGCCAACTGAAGGACTGGGCTATTCTAAGGCCCAGCGGTGCCAGGGGACAACACCTGAAACCTTCAGGGGTTACCTGCTCCGGTGTACAAAACACAGAGACACGGGACACTTCCTGCGGCGTCAAAGATCAGCATTTATTTACTGCAGGGATACAGAAATCGCAAGAAGTACACAGCGTGTAGGTTCTGAGAGACTGCTTCAAATTGCACAAGTGGATCGCTCCTTTTATACACATTTTCGTCATTGATCAGTATGGCGAACAAAAGATTACAACTCAGTTCCCATAGTAAACTTCAGAAAGGTTGCATTCATGTTTTCAGAAACCCGAAACATAATTACAGCAGCATTGCCGGTTCCCAACTGTAAAAGCACATTAAGCACATTCCATTCTGACCGTAACGAATTAGAGGAAGGGACAGAAACAGATGCAAAGGAAAAGACAAGGATGCATAACAGTTTAGAAAACAGTGTAGAGAGCAATATCGGAAACTTGATTGCAGGATCAAAGAACTCGTGCCTAATGTATGCACGACTGAAACAATAAACTAGCACAGCAAGATGAGCCTCGAGCGGAGCCATCTGCCCTTGCCGTGTCATCCCCTTCATCATAAAAAGGCCTTCAAAGGAACAGGTGTCCTTCACGAAAGCGGAGGAGTCCCAGGGTCACGAAGCGGACAGTGTCTGTTCGCTGGCTACTTGAGGGCAAGAGACAAAATGGGCGCCGTATCTAAAATGGAACCCAAGGGCTCAGATGGACATGCCCAGGAATGAGACGAACCATACATAGTAGCGTAGCGAAAACGCGTACACCCACTAAACTCGTCATTTGCGGTTCGTAGATACCAAACTCGTCCATATTCGAACATACTCAAAATGCTGTTCCGATTCTTACGGAACCTCAGGATGGCCAAGCAAGAAAATACCAATTTTCTAAAAGTGGTATTTTCAAACACAAAATATAAAAATCATCTTTCCTAAAAGATGCATTTTGATATTCTGAGTTCAGGCACAATAAACTATATCTCTCTATCTTTTCCCAATGGGAAGTTATACTTATAAGATGTTATAAGTAAACTCCCATTGTAAGCTATAGGACAGAAAGCCTATCAATAGTGAATAATGAAATAGGATGTACTTCACTGTCAGGACATGTCACACACACATCAGTACATGTCCTACCTTTCACATACACTGCACCCTGCCCACAGGAGTATTTTTGGCCTACCTTAGGGGTGACTCACATATAATAAAAGGGAAGGTTAGGTAGGGCCTGGCAAGGGGGTGCACTTGCAAGGCCAGCATGGCAGTAGTACTTGCAGTGGCAGGTCAAAGACTCCTTTGAGAGCCTGCTTGTGTGGGTGGCACAATCAGTGCTGCAGGCCCTCTAGCAGCATTTGACTGACATTCCCTTTGCACACACAGTGCACTGTGCTAAGGACTATATATAGTAAGTCAAACAAGCCAAAAAAGCCAAAAATGGAAACACCAATCCATATTCACAATTTACAGGGAGAGCATATGGCAATGATTAGCAGTGGTAAAGTGCACAGAGTCCTAAAACCAACAGAAACAGGGCCAAAAACAGGAGGCTCAAAAGCAAAAAGTCTGGGGATTTCATTACAAGACCGGAGGCTACCATTATGCTTACACTTTTAATTGCGTCACCAAGCAGCCGCATACAACATAAAGGAAGTATTCCAAATAGAACATTAACAACAATAAAAGGCATGAGCCTACAGTATTCTGCCTCTTTTAAATGCGGCTCCAGGCAGATAAGTTATCCTTTACATTCCTTCTCTTACTACATTTTAACTGTATTTTACTGATATTTTACTGATATTGTATTGATATTTTATACCTATTTGTTCTTGTTCTATGTATCTGATCTTTTACATAGCCTGTTGTATTACGACTCTTTTACATAGTTTATCCTAACATATTTCTCATATTATTACTGAGATTGTTCTGGTTTTATTCACCATTTTAGCACGCACTGCGTACGTTCTCCTTTTACATAAACTCCGTTTTTGGGACTTACCCCCATTTCCCTTCCCTTCGTTTCGGTCTCCCTTCCTCCAATTTATGGAGGTGGGATGATGATCACGCATCCTTCCGATCGTTCCCTACCCGATTTGGTTTAGTTAAATTTCGACACAATCTAAGTGCGTTTTTTAACTCACTTTGCCGACCGTACCGTCGCATTGAAATCTAAGGAATGAACCTTGGCAACGCGACGCTAGCGTCGTCGCGTTGCCAGGGAACATTCCTCGAATCCTCCGGCTGTCCCTGCTTCAGCCTCCTACGCGTCTAAGCTCCATGGCAACCAACAAGGAAATAACCTTCGGTGATTGCGCTCGAGTGCATTTCAATCACCGTAGGAGGACGGTTGACCACTGGCACAGTTTCTTTATGTTTTCTTGCCTGCCTCTAGCAGAAAGGCTGTTATAAGCATAGGAATAATTATTCCTCATTTACCAAATTATTATTTCAACTTTATACCTTTACCTTATAGCTTTATCCCAATATAAAAAAAAAAGGAGGAGAGAGTGAAATTAGATTTATTTATTAACCTATATATATAAAAAAAAAAGGTGAATAATAATTTACTTTTACCATGTCTGACTTTGACTCAGACGAAGCTGAGGCTAGCGCTCCTACCCCCAATTTTAATAATGAGACTTTTAAAGACATCATCCATGAGGAGATGAGATCCTGTATGTTGGAAACCTTGTCCAAAGTTATCACTGCTAAAAGATCTTTCCTATCCGATGAGGACAATACTACAGACCAACATACTAACGAAGATCTCACTAATATAAAGGGAAAAAAACAAAAAAATGTAATAACATAGAGTTTTTCCCGAAGAGCACTGGAGGTCCTAGTACCTCTACTTTTACAAGAGGCCACCATACCTCTTTTTCCATGGGTGTCCCCAGCGGCACAACATATAAAGGTGTCCCCAGCGGCACAACGCATAAAGGTGTCCCAAGCGGCACACAATATCAAGGTGTCCACCGCGGCACAAAATATCTAAGTGCTCAAAATGACCTCTCTGATACCAATAATGATGATGATGATCTTTACTTTGATGATGCCTCTAATTCACCTGACGAATATGTCCTAGACTTAGACCATGATGATTTAGAGTTTAGTTCTCTTGACGACGACCTCACTCTCTCTTCCAAAGATGCCATCCTTGACCCTCTAGGGCAAGAGATGTTCTCTCCTCTTAACATCAAACATCCGAGGAGCTCAGAATGGATCCCTCACAACCATGTGAGTAAATTCATCATTAAATGGCTGAGAAACCCGCTTGACAGGGACGCTAGAAACCTGCTAAGAGCGGAATGTTGCCGACCCAACATCGGAGATAAAGCTTCTCAAACCCCAAACCTCGACCCAGAACTTAGAAAGTACCTTTTCAAGCTGGGAAGAGACCCTATGAAGGGTATTGAGAGATCGATAATAGGCTGCCAAGATAGGGTCCTGGACATCCTGGGCCCCCTGGCAAGAATCATTGATATTTCAGAACTCATTAGAGGTCTTAGTCAAAGAGCCCTCATTCTTTTAGGTAACGCAAATGCCAGTCTAAATTCAGAGAGGAGAAGAGTGGTCCTCACCAAAATTAGCCCCAAGCTCAGTGATCTAGCAGACAAAGAGCCATCTGCCAACCCTAAGGGCTTGCTTTTCGGGGAAGACCTAATTAAGACTCTAGGGAAATACGTTTCTACATTCACAGCCCTAGATAAAGCACATCAGAATATGAAGAGAGTGTTTAACTCTAATAACCTTTTCGGAAGGGCCGGTAGACGGGGCCAGTCTTCCGGCCGATTCAACAGAAGGCCATATCCTAGAGGAAGAGGATATGGCGAAAGGGGCTTCTTCAACCCCAACACTCCCCAATTCTTTCTGCTAAGAGGAAGAGGGTTTCGCTCTAGAAGCTTCAGATCCCGCGGAGCATCTACCGACAACAACAAACAAAGTGAGTACAATTTCAATTTCTTCTCCTTCCCCCCTTTTCCCCAAAGTGGGTGGGAGACTCAAACTCTTTTCAACAACTGGAAGTTGATAACACAGGACCCATGGGTTTTAAATATTGGCAGGGGATTCATGATAGACTTTACACAAACCCCTTACCAATCTTCTTTCCCAAAAGAAATGCCTCTTTCCCTAGATCAGGAAATGATTATAGAAGAGATCTCTTTCATGCTTCAGAAGGGTGCTATAGTAGAAGTACCCTTAGAGATGCTAAAATTCATCAGCACCCTTTTCCTTGTCAAGAAGAAAGACAAAGGGTGGAGACCCGTCATAAATTTAAGAGACCTCAACAAATTCCTTGTCTACAGACATTTCAAAATGGAAGGCATTCACCTTCTCAGGGATTTACTTCTAAAAGAAGACTGGCTTGTAAAGTTAGACCTAAAAGACGCCTACTTCACGATTCCTATGGCCAAAGTTCACCAACCCTTCCTTCAATTTCTTTGGAAAAACCATCTTTTCCAATTCAAAGCCCTCCCCTTCGGACTTTCATCAGCCCCCTGGTGTTTCACCAAGGTAATGAGATCAATCGATTCATGCTTAAGAGAAAAAGGTATTCGCATGATACTTTATCTAGACGATATCCTCATCCTTTCTCAGGACCATTGTCAAATTCTCAAAGATCCGAAGACTGTGATGGACCTTTTGGAAAATCTGGGCTTTATTATAAACAGAGAAAAATCCATCCTTTTACCTTCAAAAAAACTAGAATTCCTTGGTTTTTCAGTAGATACCACAAGTTGTCTACTACTCCTTCCTCCAAAAAAGATATCCAAAATAAAAAAAGAAATAAGACATATCCTAAAACTTCAGAGTTTTCCCCTAAGGGAACTAGCCAGATTACTGGGCCTCCTTTCTTCCTCGATACAAGCCATCTTCCCAGGTCCTCTGAATTACCGTGCACTTCAGAGATTGAAAGCAAGGGCCCTTCAATCGGGCCTTTGGTACGGAGACCTTATCTCACTAGACCAGGAGGCCAGAGTGGAACTGACCTGGTGGTTAGACAACCTAGAGGCATGGAATGGGAAAGCAATTTTTGGCTCAACTCCAGAATTCGTTTTAGAATCAGATGCCAGCCTTCAGGGCTGGGGAGCATGCTTCCAAGGCCAGAACACTGGTGGAATTTGGTCTCTGGAAGAATCCTTACATCATATACATTTTCTGGAATTGACAGCAGGTCTTTACGCCTTGATGAGTTTCAAACAATTCATTCAGGGCAGGTCTATCATCCTAAAAATGGACAATATCTCCGCCGTCGCCTACATAAATCGGCTAGGTGGAACAAAATCTGCCGACCTCTCCAATCTTGCAAAGAAACTTTGGATGTTCTGCTTAGAACACAAAATCGCCTTAAGAGCCGAATATCTCCCAGGGAAATCCAATGTATCGGCAGACTGGAACTCAAGATTCCTCCTAGACTTCAGCGATTGGAAACTCAATGTCTCCGTCTTCAATTCCCTCAACATTTCCTGGGGTCCTCTAGATTTAGATCTCTTTGCCAGCAGACTAACCTTCCAAATCGTGAATTATTACAGCTGGATGCCAGACCCGGGTGCTCTGGCAGTGAATGTCTTCCTCCAACCTTGGCAGGGCAGAAACAACTACGCATTTCCCCCCTTTTCCATGATTCAAAGAGTGCTTCAGAAAGTCAGACACCACCAATGCTCAATCGTGTTAATCACTCCCTTCTGGCCCTCTCAAGCCTGGTTCCCAACTGCCCTAGAGATGAGCTACGACTTCCCATTCCTAATTCCCTTCCTTGCGGACCTTCTTACAGACATAGACGGTCATCTTCACCCCATGGTTCAATCAGGGAAACTGAACCTTCTTGCCTGGAGAGTGTCAGGAGATCCAATGATCTCTCAGGACTTTCGTCAACAGCTTCAACTCTCCTCGGCGAATCTTGGGCCCCTGGCACACACTACCGATACAACAACATTTGGAAATCTTGGTTTCGTTGGTGCTTGGAAAGGAATCTGGATTCCGTTCAGGCACCTATCGTTGACATAGTCAATTTTCTAGTGGAACAATTTGAAAGAGGCCTTAGTTATAGATCTATCAATTGTTATAGATCTGCCATCTCCGCTGGTCACTCCCTCATCAACGGTAAGACTATTGGTAAAAACGCAATTATTTGCAGGGTTCTTAAAAGTATAAGACTCAGAAGACCTCCTAAACCCAGATATCAATCCCTCTGGGATGTGAACTTGATCCTTGACCTTTTTTCTAATTGGCCTATTAATTCACTCTTAGACAATAAAAAACTTTCTATTAAACTGGCTACCTTACTTTGCTTAATTTCCTGTCGTAGAGTCTCCGATGTCAAAGCTCTGGAGATATCTAATAGATCCTATACCATGTTTGGAGTTAACTTTGAACTCTTCAGAAGAACAAAGACCATGTCCAATTCTATCTTTTATCCTCGTTTTGATGATTATCCCAATTTCTGTGTGGTTGATTGTATGAAAGAATACGACTCTAGAATGAATTCTCTTCGACCTCTTAATGCGACACAGTTGCTCATTTCCTTCGTAAAACCACACAAACCTGTTTCTTCCAGTTCTATCTCTAGATGGGTTAAAATTGTGTTAAACATAGCAGGTATCGACCTTAATATTTTTAAACCACACTCTATCAGAGGCGCTATGGCCAGTAAGTCTTTCTGGTCTGGAGGTAAGTTGGATGATATCCTCAAGGCTGCTGATTGGTCTAATGCTCAGACCTTTGCTCACCATTACTGTAAACCTATTCCGCATGTGTCTGATGTAGTATTACAAAGCTACCAATAAGCATAATGGTAGCCTCCGGTCTTGTAATGAAATTGCGATTCTCCTATTAACATGACCAGAGAATCTGGATTTCATTAAAGACACGGAGGCTAACATTATCCCCCCCTCCTCTTTCCCTTTGGAGGTTGTTATGCTTCTATTGAAATTATTCTAATGTTTATTATTCATTTCTTTATGATATTGTTGACTCGACATATTTCATGCTTTTTATACATTGTTCTTTGACATCAGTCTCTTGCTCTTGTTTTACTTGCACTTATTCTCTCTCTTTTGCAGATTGGATTAGAGTTTTTCTTCTTCTCCATCTTCGTTGTCCTTCCTTCTACGACGTCCTACGTTTCAACAAGACGTTTTCTTCAATTACAAGGATTTTAATGAACTTATCTTGTTTTTCTCTCGCAATTTAAAAGAGGCAGAATACTGTGGGCTCATGCATTTTATTGTTGTTAATGTTCTATTTGGAATACTTCCTTTATGTTGTATGCGGCTGCTTGGTGACGCAATTAAAAGTGTAAGCATAATGTTAGCCTCCGTGTCTTTAATGAAATCCAGAATCTCTGGTCATGTTAATAGGAGAATCGCAATTAACACGCAGGAAAAGCCTGATCGAACAGTGCACAACATCGTTTTGTAGAGTTTCTCATCCAATTTCGGTGCTCTCCCTGGGGTAGGGGTTTAAACTCTGTTAGGCACCAGGGTAAAAAATACAGAAGGTGTGAGGTTGGCCTGGCCCTCCATTCGGCCGAACCCCCACCCCTATAGCCTCACAGTCTCTCTGCACGCCCCCCTTCCCAGGGGCGATTAGAGGATTGAAGGATTTTCCCACTGGCAAAGCCTACTGGATGCCAGTGATTTCTAAAAAAACATGATGTGGTTCTTTTCTTATCATGGGGTATAGGCTCAGCAAGCAAGTGGGGCACACTTTTATCTGGAGAAATGTAAGAACACTAAGTGATTGGAAGTTTGTGGATTCCTGTAGATTCTGAAATGTCCCCTTACAGAAATATGAGGATAGTGTTTTATTTGAGCCAAAGTTTTAGGTGTACATGGCCTCTGGGTAAGAAAATCTTGTGGGATGCATGCAAGTCGCTCATCCTGAATTTCCTGTTTATCTGGTTTTCAGAAGTATCTGAGGTGAGTAGGTTTCCTTGGGTTTCAGCTGCCATGGGGCCACATTAACATTTTGGTAGTGGAGATTTGATGTCTCCACGGTGCGTTTTAGAGCATTTTGGGGGAGATTTACTAAGATTTTGCGCCATTTTTGCATCGCAAAAGTGGCGCAAAACGGGGGAAAATGTGTTTTTCCAAACTTGTTTAGCGCTGGAAATAACGTAGAACTAATGTGAAGCAGCGCATGGCGCTGCTTCGCATTACTTTGCGCCATGGGGGCATGTCAAGAGTGGTGCATGAGTGTTCCCATGCAACAGCCCAAGGTTTCTCACTCCAAGCAAAATTGACCAAATACAGTAGATTGGGTTTAGCGTGAGAAAAATGCGCCCTTTTGAACTAGGCGCAAGGAAGGAGAAATTATTTATTTTCTCCTTCCTTTTCTGACTTTACATGCGTGCTGCACTGTACAGCACACATACAAAGTGGGAAAAGCTTTTCCTTGTGTCTAGGCATAGTATTTTGCACAGGAATCCTGTACAAAACCTATGCTGAGGCTAAGGTGTGTGGGTAGCGCACCACAACTGTAATCAGCGCCAGTGCAAGGGAAAGGGGTGGAGAGAGCCATATCTTTGAAAATATGGCGCCCTCCTGCTCCCTCCCTGTCGCGCAGCGCAGCCGCATGGGGCTGCGTTGCGTTGCATGGAGATTTGGTAAAGCTCCCTCAAAGTGTGTATATTTCTTTGAAGTTGCTAGGTTTAGTAAGTTTCCCTGGGTGGCAACAGAGGGCAGGCCCAATACTGCAGCTAGCAACAATGCCGAAATGGTCACTTTAGATGACTAAATGTAATGTCTCAAGCTTTCCTGTGGCTGGTGTTAGACATAGTGAGAGAAGTGGAGTGCTATTTTAACTCAGAGAAGTGTGGGATCCCTGGGTGGTAGAAATGTTTGTGATCCTTACCAGAATCCCAAATAAATTCTCACATGCCAAATCTTCTATACGTCTTTCTCCCCCTACACTGTGTGTCTTGTGCATTGTTTAAAACGAAATAACCTTTTAACTAATCATTTGACTGCTGTGTATTCAGGAAAAAATGTCCTGGGGCAAACATTAATGCTGTTCTGATGTTATCTAAGTTCCACAAAAAGCGTGTGTTCCCCTCCCTTGTAGAACAAACAGTGCACCCAGCACTACTAGGACCTCTATTTGTCATTCTCTGAAGTCTGCGGGTGTTCTGTTTTGCATTGTGAGCAAACAATCTCGCTGTTAGAACCCCCCACGCGTTGCCTGGCACTGCAAAGTGCATTATTGCAGCCCCTCCCTGAATCAGTCCCTGAAACACTTCTGCACAGCTTCACAGACCGAACGAACAGCAGTCACATTATCTGGAAGCCGGATTTTGGAAGTTTCATAGACAGGTAGGTTGTCGGTATATTTAGTAATTCTCGCACACACCACCTGCATCTCTTTGCCCCTGATGTTTCCTTCTCTTGCATGATTGGTGTAATGGTGTAGTCTAAATATGTGTGATGTAAATATGTATTAACAATACAGGTACCGCGGGTAGTCTAATAATTCTGAAAATTCCTGACACCAACATAATGTTTTACACATTCCAAACACCAATATGGTGTAGAAATGAGGTTTTTGCAAATGCTTGCAATATAAAAAGGCACAACTTGGAGCAGATTGAAGAAATGAACTCGTTTACAATGGCCTCGGAGCATGTGTTAGATACTTCTTTCATCAGTGCCCAGGGTAAAAAACAGCGACAGGTAACAAGGCATGCTGGAATTCTAAAACAGGTTTTTGTGATCGGTCAATTTGTACCCAATACATTATTTGCAGCTGTGAACGCGAGCTGTGGGTAGGTAAACATCTTTATATCCCTGGACAGGGGAGAAGTGGGGGGCGCTGGCCAGCTGCATGGATGGCAAGAGTTTCACAGTAATGTACGCCTCTATGAAGTGAATGAGAGGATAATAAGCACTGGTAAAAACCAGTAGATCCAGCTTATTGTTAGGGGAAGTGTGCATTAATATTTGTACGACTTTAAATGTGTAGAAAGAATATTCCATAATGAAGTAACAGCTATGCCTATAAAAATACGGGCGTGGGGCCACTCTGCTTAAAAGAATGCAGAGTTTAGCTGCACCCACAAAGAAGAGTATTCTGAAAAAGAATCAAAAGATGAAGGGGCAGTTTTACAAGCCACTTTTTTTCGTGGCGCATTTTACTGCTCCATATTTACAAGGACTGGAAACCCCACCCTGCGTGACTTTTCCTGTCCTTTTAAATATGGCCCCTTTGCACGCAGCACTTTGAGTGAAAGGGTTGTTTCATGGGTGTCGGTGTTCCCATGCAACACCCATGGAACCAGACACATTTCCAGATTTACGATGAATCATAAATCTGGAAATGCATGTGAATACTACGCCTCCAGGTGCAACGAGGAGGAATGTTTTCATTTCTCCTAATTTTCATTTCCTCTTTTTATACGTGCTGCATTGTGCAAGAGGAAATCACCTCTAATGATTGTTTATGTACAGGAAGGGTCCCTTCCTGCACATAAACAATCATTGAAACTGTGACGTTTTTCAACTTCTATGTGTGCTAATGCAGCACACATAAAAGTTGAAAAACTGCATATCGGATTGTTTTTGTGCAGGAAGGGAACCCTTCCTGAACAAAAATGATCTCCCCACGACGTAGGCATCCTTGAACCAGGGTGCAAGGGTTCCTGCACCGGCGCAGGGCAGCAGTTTGTGTGCCAGCGCAGGGGTAAGCCTAGAGATGCGACAAATTGTTGTAAATATGTCACATCCCTGTGTTTTGAAAGTGACTCAGTGTGGCACAGGCAAATGGCTTGCGTTCCGCACTGAGACACTTTCTTGTAAATCTGCCCCGAAGTCTGTATCGAAAGTGATGATATAAAAAGGCTTGCACATTACTGTAGAGACTTTTGACGAAGGTCCGGTGTCTCACACTTGGAAGAACTTTACTCCTGCCATTAGGAAGTAAACATCCAATCATTTCCATCATGTGAATGGGTCTTAGGAAAATGTTGAGAATATACACAAGCTCTTGGGCTTGAGGGCATTTCCAAACATTTCAGGGAAACACCACCGTGTGACCTCCTGTAGTCCTGGGGTATGGCTGAAAGACCACGATGAGAGGTGGCAGTAGAGAGCCCAAAGTAGGTTTATTGAAGAAGTCCAAAAGGAAGGACCCACTGCTGAGATCAGCTGCTTAAGTGAATGGTCAGGGATAATTGCCCATATACTTAGCATCAATAGACAGAGCAGGTACTTGGCCCAGAAAATTTGATTTTTGTGCCCCGGTTTTAAATAAATACCGGTGGCCTCATTTACTATATTTACTATATTTTGACACACGGCAGCACAGCAAGCCTTCCTGCTGCGCTGCCATGCGTCAAAATAAAAGAGCAGGAATGTGCTGTATAGACAAGATATATATTCCTGTCCTTCTCCCTCGTACCGGTGCTCAAACAGCAACAGTACGCCAACGCAGACACCCTTGCGTCATGTTGCAATGGTGCCTGCTTTGCGGGGAAGATTGTTTTTGTGAAGGAAGAGACACCCAGTTGGCCAGTATTTCTTCTATACTGACTTGTAAAGCTCTCATGGGCTGACCCAAACTTAATTTACTACACATAAGTCTGATTCACAAACAAACATCGTTACTTTTTTTTTTTGTTTTGGGAAAAAAGAATATGGTCATATAAAAAAAATCTTTTAGTACATACAAAATGCTCTTCATCCATGTAGAGTGCACACTTCTTTTTCAATATAATACATTTAATTTAGATCGAATACAGATCTCTTAAAGTTGATTTTTTGAAATTATACAATCATATAGAAACCATTTTTAACATATGTCTTGATCTGTCCCTCAACCAACAACCACAAACATACTGCACACAACAGCACACATTCACATACACATTTCATTCATAACCATCCAAACCACAACTTACATACACAGAACACAGAGCAGACATGCTTGTCTATAAAGTTTATAAGTTCCAAAGCCGTACAAATACAGTACATCACAGCACAATAAAAAGTCTCAATGAAAGGTATACCAATAGACAATAGTTTAATGAGAAAAATGACACCAAAACAACAAAAATCCAATAAGAGGAACCATAGATATACATTATTCATGATTTCAGTAAAAGAAAGTCTCAAAAAGGTAAAAAGGGGCAATGGTAGTCAATTGTCACAACAGACTGGGTCGTAGGTATGATTTGAAGCTGACCGCAACGGAATCCCGGTCATATGCACTACCAGGTTTACCTGCAGGGAAGAGCCATAATGGAGGCTTTACTACGAGGGTCATGTGGTCAGATTTCTTCACCTTCTAGATGAGCCATGCTGCTAAATAAAGGATGTTTTTCCAGAAAGGGTGGTCTCTTTGTGCTAGTGGGAAGGGTGTTGCCTACTTCTAGATTGGTGACCTTGAACTGTTTTTCTGAAAACTTCTCCTCAGAGAAATAGTTTCAGAAAAAGTTGGAACCAGGCTGTATCAGTTTTCTTGGTAATATTTTCTTCGAGTGAGAGGCGACAGTCGAGGGTACATCTAATTGTTATAGCCTGGTCTGCAGTTGGAGAGTGAAGCCTGTTAGTTTTAAGTTGTTGAACCAGTGCTGAACCAGACAATGTTTGGCATTGTTGGCAAACTGGTGCAATTCAATCTTTGTGGGGTTTAGTATGAGTTAGTTTGTTGGCATCCAGGTTTAGATGCATTTGAGAAAGACTTTGAATCTTTGCATATGGTTGCTGTAGGAGATTGTAAGATGGAGTTGGGTGCCATTCACCATGCTGCTGAATCCTGATGTTGCTGTCTGCAATGATGAAACCCCAAAGTTCCATATAAAGGTTGAACATTAGAGTTGACTGGATTGACCCCTGCACTCCGCAGGTGACAGAGAGAATCCAGGATCTGGTAATTCCTAGCTGAACAAGTTTCTAATGGTTGGTGAGGAAGGATGTGCACCACTGTAGAATTGTGCCAGTGGAGCCCATTTGAGTTTTTAGGGTGTGGATCAATGGCCAAAACAACGGGAAAAGATCTAGAAGGATCTAGAAGGACCTAGAGGCAAGATTATTTTCTGTTTTTGAGGAAAAGGGTGTTGTTGACTACTTAGAGCGTGGCTTTTTCAATACTGCAGTGTCATCTGAACCTCTTTAATAGTTTTAATGTAAGTCATTCTTGCTGATGGGCCTTTGTGATGATTTTTTCAGCAAATGGAAGGTGGATTATAGGACATAGGCTGTCATGGCGAGCTGGAACAGGTTTCAGCAGAAGGGTCTTGACGCAATCTGGGAAGGGTCAATTGATAAGAAAGATATTTAATAAGTAGAGAAGAGTATGAGAGATTCTCCCTGCAGACACCTGGTGTAGTAGGCACACTGTTTCACAGCCTTAAAGAGTGCCTTACTCCTGTTGATTGCTCAGTTGATTGCGATGTTGTTGCAGGAGGATCTACCTAAGGTGATGGCTGAATGGTGGTGCTCCAGTCTTTGTATAGCACTTAGGCTTGGAAGCTCATATTTTCTAAGGAAAATAACAACCTTTGTGTTTCTTTAGAGTGGTTTTGTAGATGTTGAGAACGGTGTTAACATTTGTTGCTGCTGGAAGTGTCTGTGTAGGCTGATTAGTTCTTCTTGGATTTCTGCTAGATGGATTTTCATGAAGGCGCAGAAGGTTACATTCTGTTACCCTTATGTGGAGGAGTGGCATGTCTGATGGGGAAGGTGACGGCAAGATTATTAGTGCAGTACTAAGCAGAAGTAAAGATAAATGGTGGTGGACGTTGGAGGAGTTACGTGTGCAAGTACAGAGTATGTCATCAGGACTACAAAGTATAACAAGCATTGGCATACCCAATAGGTCTCGCCTTTGGGACCTTGTTAGTATGTGATTATGCAGCACAATATCCTGGTGCAACATCAACTGTTGCATGGCTAAACACTTATAATGTCCCAAAGGCAAGACCTATTGGCTATGCCAATGCTTTTTGTGCATGTTTTCCAGATTTTGTACCAGTACCCATATTTAATCCTTTCGGTTTTAGCCACGCCCATTCTAAGAAATTGGAGCTGTGGGCATCACCTGGTGTTGTGGGTTTATCCACAATCAGTCTGGTAATATGGTATTTGGCTCTACACACAGATTATGAAGAAGTCTTATAGTTACCCCTTGTTCTCGTCTGGCGCTCGAGGTCTCGAAAGCTCTAAAGTGGCCAGAAGGCGTCATGATGGTGGTACACCAAACACTGAAAGCAAATATTTTGGAAGCTGAGGGGTGCGCACTTACCCCAGGAAAGTGATGTACTTCGGTTCAGCGGCTAAACTGGCATCAACCGTCACTGAAAGGAATGGGGTGTCCAAGTCCCTTCTCATCAGGATAAAGGTGACAGGGACACCTGCAGGACCCAGACGCACAGGGGTTCCCCTCGGATGGATGAACACATTCCACCAGAGGCTGGTTGGAATATTCATTCTGTACATTAACTATGAGCAATGCTTGCACTTGGTTCAGGTCTATGTGTTCTTTGTGCATTAAAACCACTCCCGAAGCAAAACGGTTATAATGTTCATTATTACATTAGGTTTATGCACTGTATGTGGTCTTTGCCTATAAGAAACAGGGTCCCAGCTGTTCCGTGTGTGTGCCCAAGATCACAACGGCTGCTGTTGTTTCATGTAACTCGAGAGGATGAAAGACTGCATTACCCATTGCAGATTCCGGGCTCCCAATCCTGCACCGGACGCACGTGAAGAGCGCTTTGTTTGGGGGTCGCTGTGGTTTTGAGATCTCAGTGTAAAGCAGCAGTCAGGCAAAGAAGGTAAACATTTGGGGAAGCGCGGGCGTCAGCGGGAGGGGCGGGGAAAAGCATGGTCTTTGCTTCACAAGTACGTGACGTCAGAGGCACGCAGCCAATGTCACTGAGGGAACTGTGTTATCCCGGGAGGCTCAGAAATATCAAGCCGGGCTCTTGAGAGGACGAGGCGTGACTGTGTCTTTATGCGGAAATTATGGGGACACTTCTATGTGTTTGAAGACGCTGGCGTGGGAATGAATCTAGTAATTAGTCGCCGGCACGCCTTATGTGCAAGGCTGAGGCTCGGTGCCACAGAGGAATCCAACAAGGGTGCGTATTGCATCAGGAAAACTCTTTAGATAACAAATACAGTGAACGAGAGACAGAAGGAATTGAAAGACAGACGAGGCAGAGCGAGAGGCTCACAGTGAGCGCTATGGAGAGATAGAGGGAAGAAAAAAACAAGTTTGACAAGGAGAGGAGGAGAGGAGGAGAGGAGGAGGCAGCAGGGGGGAGAGAAGAGAGGAGTGGGACTGCGCCTGTTTCCCTTGCGGGAGCGAGCTTTGCCACCATCTGTTTGCAAGTTAATTACAAACAGATGGTTTCAAAGCTCACTCCGCAAGGGACTCACCAAACGTGCACGCGTCACCATTGAAAGCAATGCAATGGGTGCACGTTTTTGGGCGAAAAACCGAATCGATTTCAAGAGGTTTCCTCCAAAGCAGCGCATGAGCACTGCTTAGGTGAGACCTGAAAAATGAGATTGGTGTTTATAGATGTGTTTGAAAAACACATGATGATGGTTTCCTTATCATTATAACAGTGGTTCTAGCCCCAAGACATTCAGGTCCAAACAAAATCCTTACAGGCTGCTCTGTGTCTTAGTGGCTCTTAGCTTGGATTGCCCTGGTGAAGAATGCCCTGATGGACAGGCCTTTAAAGGTTGAGGATGTGTTAAAATGCAGTGATGTTATTTCCTGTACAGATAAAGGCTGGTAAATACAGTGATGCTGCTTTCTGTTGAGGAGAATTCTGAGAAATCCAGAGATGTCTTTTGCATGAGATTGATGCTGGAAATTAAGCCTACCTGTCTAGCTTCTTATTTTGATTTTGCTGGAAAGCCAGTGATGTGGGCTTGGATGAGGAGCCAATGTAGTTTCAACAGGATTAAAGTGATAAACTCAAATATCTTTAGGCCTCAAATAAGATACCCTCATGCATATTCAATGGGTTTAGGGAAACTTGTAGTTTTTGAATGTCGTTTTGCACAGTCACATATAAATCAATGTAGAAAGAGACCTGTAACTACTACAGAAAGGTAAAATTAAGTGATCACACAGTGCAAGTGGGTCTGAAAACCTTTAATATTTGTGAGCATAAAAACATTCTATTTTTTTTTTCGAATTTGTTATGAAAATAAGTTGGTGTATCAAATCTGTAACACGCCACTAGACTATCTACTACCCTTTCTATGATCACCTTTTATGTTTTCCTTATCACTGCACCCACTTGCACTGTGTGATCACTTTATTTCACAGAGCACCATTGTTAGTTCTTTCAGATCCATGTGTACACTGTCTGTTCTTGACATTTTCTTATAAATCACATATACATATATTCATATATAAATATATGAATATATTGATTTTGAGCACTGGATACAGGTCTATTTCCATATTGATTTATATGTGATTGTTCCAACCACCAATCAAAAAGTGTTTTTGATGTATGTTACAAAATGAAACCTAGTGGGATTCTCTATTATTATATACCCTATCCTCTCTAGGTATATTGGTTGTTTCTGTTGTAATTTTAGTACCCAAAGTGAAGTAAAGCATTGTATTTTTTATAATGTGACGCGGTGTGTTCCTATGGGAGTGCTAGCCTTGTCACAAAATAACTTTGTAGGTTTTTCACTGCCAGGATATGTAATACAATAAATATAAATGCCCTTCTTTTTAAATGCCGTGCACTCTGTCATAAGCTGCTTTCAAGGCCTACCTCAGAGGTGACTTAAAAGTATTAAATGTAAGGTTAAGGTCTGGTAAAATGTTTATTTTGCCAGGTAGAAATGGTAGTTTAAAAAATGCACACATTCTGCAGGCGCAGGCCTAGAGGCGTGTTTTACTGTGCTACTAAAGCAAGTAGCACAATGAATGTTGTTGACCACTTGAAGCATTTAGTTTACAGGCCCTACATACATGTGGTACCATATAGTTGGGACTTATATGTAAATTAAATATGCCAAATAGGTGTATGCCAATTTAACTATGAAAAACCACAATCAGGGGAGGAAGGCACAGATGCCTATGGTCAGCAAAAAAAAGTTCAGAAGAAAGGGGTACAAATCTGGGGGAATATCATGCAAATGATGGTCATCTCCAAAAATATGGAGTTGCAATGGGTTTGCCACATGCGTGGAATTCCATTGACCTTTACAAAGGAATGACTTCAAGTATTGATTTATTAATGTATTTTTTATATTTTTAAAATAATATGTTACTTTAGGATGTACAGGCACTGCACTGATAACGTTAGGTCCTGTTTAAAACCCATGTTGTAACACACTCATACAGGGAGTTCACTAAAAAATGAATTCTGGTCCAGGGAGGACCTGGCCTGGAATTTCAGGCTGGACTGTTACTGTGGGGAACAGGGTCAAGACTGATTTGCATAAATCCAAACTGGGGTGGCATAGTGAGCAGAAAGATGATGGATTTAATCCAGATCTGTGACTGGGGCGAATATTTGACAATGTCCAGCATTCTGTCCATCACCCTTTTGTGTTGCTATGGGCGCCCTTAGTGGGAAAGGTATGCCCAGACTTCGGTACTGCACCCCCTATGCCACTAGATTCAAGCTAACTTTTCTGATGAGGGGTTTGAAGAGAAGCACGACTAGAGACATCAGTAGATGTACTACGATAGTTTATTTTAATACAGAGAAACACAGAGAGACGGCCCACCCACGAAGGCTGCCAACTGATAACCCACTCACAGACATTGCAACTCTAGCAACCTTCTCAGAGCAGGATTTTTTATTTTACATTCTGAGTCTCTACAAACTAAGGCTTATACTAAGAAGTTACTTACACAGCAGAGACACTACGAGACCACGCATCTTAACCCTAATACTAAACATAGAGAGAAAAGGAATATATGCAGATAAGTTGTATATCATACATCCCTTAACATAATCCTTCATAAAACTAGGATGCACCAACATCTTTTACTTCCCCTTAGATATGGGCAATGCACATTCTCCCATTGAGGAATGTGGTGACTAGAGGAACCATGGGTAATGAAAGCAATCCTGCTTAGATTCAAATGCAGTTGTCCTCCAATGTAACTGCATTGAGAAACAACTTAACAACCTTGTATGGTGAGGAGAACTTTGTGATGCCACCCTTTTGAGGATATTTACCTTCACTGTATCCCCCACCTTCACCTTAGTTATTGAGGTGGCATGTCTAACACCAAAATAATTTTCTTTTTCGTTGCTTTCTAAATTTGGGCTCCTTCAGAGCCAACAGCACTGCTCTCATTTTGCATGCTTCGGGTGTGGCTTTGGCCTTAAGCGCACAATCTTATGAGTATAATCAGAGAGATACCCCAATTTGTCACTAACGACTTCCTTGAAATCGTTCCGCAAACATTCTACCAAATGATACCCTTCTTTACTCAGGTTGCACACATCAACCACATGCTCCCCTCAATATGTCTCCTAATAAGCTTCACCTCTTTGCGTGGCATCATTTCTTTTAAGATAAAGCTAGGCTCATTATTGGAGTCAAGCAGAACATTGAGATCTTTCTGATGGGATCAGCTTAATATACTGGCCACTTTGCATGAGACATACATTTTCCCGGCACCTAAGTGACTTTTATAATCAAACTCACCCAAGAAATTCTCTAATAGCTTTATGGGTTGGCCATTTTAAGCCGAAGGATTGATATCCAGCTTAAAATGTTTACATTTGCCCTCTAACTTTGCCCAGTAAAAGTCCTTTACAACTAACGAAATCTTGGCCCGGAATAAAAAAGCATCTGAATAGACTCATCATTGACTAGGTCTGTGTCAATGGGGCCTTATCCTTGTTTTATTCTACCTGGATAACTACCTCCCCGCAATGCAAATCATCATAATCACAATTGCTTTCGTCATCCTCCAAGTTCACTTCCTTCACTTGCTTAGTTTTTTGTTTGGTCTTGCAGTATTTAGCATTGTGGCCCATCGTTCCGCAACTGCCACACTCAACAGAATTTTCTGGGTAAGTCTTGTTGGCTAGATGTGAACTGCTTGCACATCTGAAGCACTTTCCATTGAAAAGAAAATTCACATACGTTGCAGAAGGACCCTCAAAGTGTTTATTAACTGCTTTGTTCACAGACTGCACTTTCTCACCTACCACTGTGGCATTATCATTTGTTATGACTTCCACACATGCTAGGAAGTGCTCGATGCATTTGGCCACCACTAAGACCTCGTCAAGTTTTGGTTCATCTTTCTGCCAAAGCTCATCTTTGATCTTCTCAATACTTAACACACGCATAAATGTATTCACTCTTCAAGGGCACCTGCAAACTTGCAAGTTGCCCCTAATTTATGCAGATCCATGACATATGTTTCAACTGACTCCTGCGGTTTCTGAACTCTCTTACCAAAATGGTAATGCTCAAATATCATGCTCTACTTTGGAAGATAATGTTTGTCAAACTTGCACAAACACACTTCAAAGTCATTCAAATCCTATGATTTACTACCCACAAGCTCTTGCAAATGTTCAATGACCTCCTAGCCTCCAGGCCCTAAACTATACAACTACAATGAGGCTTTTTTCTCCGCTTGTAGCAATGCACCACAAACACAGGCGCAATGTAAAAAAAACATTTTCCACTTTGATTATTTGATAGTTGGTTCACAAGGGAAAAAACAAAATAAAGGTGTTGGTGTAATGTTTTGCATGATTCCAGGACCATTCCATTGTGCTTTGCATGTGTGTGTTTGTATCCCATCCTTGTCACCATTATATAGAAGCACTACTTGAGCTGGCAGTAGATGTACCACAATAGTTTATTTAATGCAGAGGTACACAGAGAAATGTCCCGTTCATTTGGGCCTGCCAACTCACTCACTGATATTCCAACCCTAGCAAGCTTCTCAGAGCAGGGTTCAACATTGCCCAGTCTGAATCTCTACAAACTAAGGCTTATACGAAGAGTTGCCTACACAATAAAGACACTAAGTCCCAGGGTGCTTGTGTCTGGTCAAGAAAGAACCTGGCAGTTTAGGCTCAACTGCCCCCATGGGGAGCAGGGCCAAGAATGATTTGCATGATTTGCGGGTCCAAACTGGGGTGGCATAGTGCGACTGGGTGAATATTAGATTTGTGCTACATTCTGTGCATAATATGTTCTTTTTGCATTTGTCAACCTGAGTGGGAGGGGGATTTCCAGATGTAGGTCCCATGCTTACTATGCCACTGGATTCAAGCTAGCCTGGCTGATGAGGGGTGATACTCTGAAACTGGTCCCAGGATGCTTATTTCTGGTCCATGAAGCACCTGGCCTGGCAGTTTGGGCTGGTCTGTCCCCATGGGGAGCATAGAGAATACTCATTTGCATATGCCTCGGTCCAAACTGGAATGGCAAGCAAAAAAGCAATAGATTTAACCCATCTGTGACTGTGGGTGAATGTTTGATTTGTCCAGCATTCCGTCCATCAACTGTTATTTTTCCAGCTGTGGTCCCTGCAGAACCGATGTATCAGAGCTGTTGCATGATATATCACTGACTAGAAACCCCACATCAGAGTTGCTTCATGATGTATCAGCTCACCAAACTCCGCATCTAGATCTCCGCATGGTTAATCCCTGGTGCAGAACCTTGCATCACTGCTCGCAGTCTTCCAGGAATCACCACTGCGAGATGCACCCTTAATGCAAGCCTTTGCATTGCAAGTCTCTTGTCGATGGCCTTCCCGATGATGGTGATGGAGGACTCCATGTTGAAAGCTATTTAGTTTTTTCAGAACCAGCCAGTGTGCAACACATCTTGACGCAGGACTTCATATCACAAGTCCCCCCTCCCCCCTCGTCAATGGCATTCTTGATGACTGTGCAGGACCTTGAATTGCAGCACTACTGCTCCTAGAAACCCCTACTGCAGGATGCATCCTTGACGTAGGACTCTATAAAAGTCTACCCGTGCTTCATTTCAGTCGGCCTTGAACTAGTAACTTTGTCCGGGTCCAGTTCAACCAGATAACCGCAGTTGGTGCTTTGCGCTTTTTGGCGCCATTTTTACTTAAATCTTTAAAATTTCATAACTCCGGTTGGACAACTGGAGTGTTGTCATTTTGGTCTTATTGATGAAATCTATTTTTCTAAGGTGGTGTATGATTTTTTTTGTTCTGTGCTCTACGTTTGAAATGTTGCATAAATACTTTACAGATTGCCTCTAAGCTAAGTCTAATTGCTTTTGTGCTAAGCTAACAGAGGGTTAAGCACAGGCTTTTTTGGAGTCTGTTTGTTACTTCACCCTGACAAGTGTTGTGGTTGCTGCTTGAGTTGTTCACCCCCATCAACCAGTAACCCTTTTTCTTACAGTGCACCACTATCAGGTGCAAACTTTGCACACTCAAGGTCCCAGCTATGGGGGGGGGGGGCTAGTACAGCCTGCTCGATATTTCACCAGAAGATGCAAGTATTATTGACTCAAGGTTTCGGAAGGTATAGCACTGCCTGGCTTTTACACAATTATCAGGTGCAAGTTTCAAAGTCTGAAGGTTTCCGGCAATACAGGTGAAAGTACCACCCATGTGGAAGCTTCAAAGATTCAAGGGGCGTGGCTGTATAGAGGCTAGTACCTCCTGCCCGGTACACTCCCACTGGGTGTAATCTTCACATATGCTGGGGTCTCAGTTGCAGATAGGCTAGCACCACCCATCTTATGAATCACCACGGCCGCAAACTTAATGGGCAAAAGGGGCATGGCGGCAGAGTGTCTAGTACTGTGAATCAGGTGCACCATTACTGTATGCAAGCTTCACAGCCTGAAGGAGCCTGATTTGGGAGTAGTTGTATCAACCGCCTGGTACACTGCCAGCTGAGTTTATGAAGTTAAGGAGTTCAGCTGCAGGTGGAAGCTTCAAACACTCAAAAGGTTGGGCTACGTAGATGCTAGTACTGCCTGGCCAGTACACCAACACCAGGTAAAAGACTTACAGAAGGGTCGGGCTGTAGATGCGCTAGTACTAACCACAAGAATCACCACTACTGCGAACAAGCTACATAGATGCAAAGGAGACACTAGTACCGCCTGCCTGGTAGACTACCCTTGGGTGCAAATTCACAGACTCAAGTGGCATGGCTTTGGAGACACTAGTATCACCCACCCAGTAGACCAACACCTGCTGGAAGCTTCACATTCTCAAGGTATCTTGCTAAAAATAATGTTTTTTGTTTCACTAATAACTGGCGCCATTTGAAAAATGTTTAGGGGGGGAAAAGTTTATCTACCTCAGCCCCTACATGGGGGACGATCATTAAGCAGACAC
The DNA here is from genome assembly GCF_964204655.1 of Triturus cristatus. Taxonomy (NCBI): domain Eukaryota; kingdom Metazoa; phylum Chordata; class Amphibia; order Caudata; family Salamandridae; genus Triturus; species Triturus cristatus. Next base: position 217,154,240 of record NC_140590.1, read on the forward strand.
AGAGAAAAAAAGGACCCCAAAATGCTTTTTCCACATGCAACTGCCATAAGGAAAATTAGACCGCCACTGCAGTCACAAAACACTCGCAAATTACCACCCAAGAAGGTCGTAATGTAGTCGCAAATGGAAAGGGGTCCCCAGGGGACCCCTCCCCCTTTGTGACATGCTCTGTAAATATTTTGTAAGGGCAGGCAATAGTCCCAGGGACCATTACCTGCCCTTAAAAAATGAAACGAAAATGTTTCATTTTTTTAAAAAATGCTTCACGTTTTCCTTTTAGGAAAATTGGCTGCATTCCCCGCAAAAGAAACACTTTATTTAAAAGCAGTCGCAGACATGGTGGTCTGCTGAGGCAAGCAGGCCACCATACCTGGGAGGGCCTGCCATTCCCAATAGGGTCGCAAATTGCGAGTGGCTCATTAATATTCATGAGCCTCGCAATTTACGACCCCATTGGGAATCGCAAAACTGTTGGTCATACATCTGGCAATAGGCTCCTTGTCCACTCGTGAACAAGGAACTTAGGGCTCCAAAACGCGTGGAGTTGCCTTTGCTATATTGAAAAACACGCTTGAAATGCAATTTGGGCCGCGATGTGTTTGTTCGAAAGAAATTGGTGCGCGTTTGGATGGAGGTGTAGGTGTTCGCTGCAGGACCACAGAACACTGTGAATAAGAGGCCTGGGATGGATTGAGCGGCAGTTAAACTATATATATAAAAATATATATATATATATATATATATGTGTATATATATATATATATATATATATATATATATATATATATATATATATATATATATATATATATATATATATATATATATTACCTACTGGCAGTTGCCAGTAGGTAGTTATAGTTAGGACCTATTTTCCATAGGAAATCCGCAACATTCTATTTGGAATAACGTTGACACCGATTGACGAACCTTCGTGAAATTTTCCAAACTTTTGGCCAGCTCCGGTCCGCTCCTATCCTGCAAATTTCACGGTGATTCGTCAAGCAGGGGCCGAGAAAAAAAGGGGGTCCCAAAACGCATTTTACCCATGCATTTTCCCATAGGACCTGTTTGACGCAGCTACAGCCCGAACTGCTAAACGGAATTACCCCAAATTTGGCAAAGAGGTAGTCCTCAGTTATGACTCGTGCCTTTTGCTTAAATGGTGTAAATCCGTTCAGTAGTTCCTGAGAAAATTAGAGTTAAGAAAATAGATATATCTGGGTGGAGCCTAACCACACATCTCATCGTGAGATCTGATTGGCTGTCAGTACATCATCCAAGAAGTGTTGTCAGCCATCTGGGGACCAATATACATGATAGCACCTCATTAAAAAGCATTGCAGTTAATAGAAGGTTTTAAGACTTTAGTTACATTATAAATCATTTGTTGATGGTACCATACTCATTTTAGGAATTGTGTGTGTTCTAAGGTGATTTTACCATGTGAAAAAGTCTTCTGCTGTGATATCATGAATCATGTTTGAGAGAAAACTATTTTCTCATGCTTTTCCCACAGAGGTTTGGAAGGTGATCTATAAGCTAAACTGAGAGCATATTTTCTGTAAATTCACATTATCTTTCTCAGTCATATGAGAATGAAGTCTGACATTCTCAGTAAAACATGTACATCCAGCAAGGGCAGAGACTGTCAGTTGATTCCTTTGTGTTCTCCTGCAGCTTCCCAGAGTGTTCTGAAGAACAACTAGAGCGCTAACAGTCTTACTTATGACAAACGTATTGCACACCTGAAGCCATCTTGATTGGAATAAAGTGGTAACTCTTAAAACATTTAATTTAAAATGGAACAAAATGAGGGGGTTCATTTTGCCATAGAAAGTATGATTAGTGCTGAAGAAAGAAAAATTAGGGCACATTTTGAGTGACTTCTCAAATCCTCTTCTATTTCATTAAAAAAGTCTGACATGTAGACTGAAACATGCACTTTCAATACCAGCAGCAGACTTCCCTGTTGAGCAGTAGCTTTACTACACTGATCTAATAAGCAACTAGAGTGCTAACATTCTGAATTTATGGCAAATGTGTGACACATCTGAATGCCTTCTTGATGGAATCAAAGTAAAAAACTGAAAGTATTTCCTACTGAAGAGACTGTAGTAAATGAGGAAATTAGGAAACTTCATAACAAATAAGTCTCCCAAAATGGCCACCAGAGACAAAAGAGCCCAAATGTAGCACAAATATCACCCAAATGTAGCCCAAGTATAGGCCAATGACAGAATGTCCCAGAGTGTTCTAACGAACAACTAGAGCGCTAACAGTCTTACATATGACAAAAGTATGGCACACCTGAAGCCATCTTGATTGGAATAAAGGGGTAACACTTAAAACATTTTATTTAAAAAGGAACACAATGAGGGGGTTCATTTTGCCATAGAAATTATGATTAGTGCTGAAGAAAGAAAAATTAGGGCACATTTTGAGTGACTTCTCAAATCCTCTTCTATTTCATTTAAAAATTCTGAAATGCAGACTGAAACATGCACTTTTAATACCAGCAGCAGACTTCTGTGGTGAGCAGTAGCTTTACTACACTGATCTAATGAGCAACTAGAGTGCTAACATTCAGAATTTATGGCAAATGTGTGACATATCTGAATACCTTCTTGATGGAATCAAAGTAAAAAACTGAAAGCATTTCCTACTGAGGAGACTGCAGTAAATGAGGAAATTAGGAAACTTCATAACAAATAAATCTCCCAAGATGGCCACCAGAGACAAAAGAGCCCAAATGCAGCACAAATATCACCCAGATGTAACCCCCATGTAGCCCAATGACAGAAGTGTGCAAAACTCTTATTTTTGTGTATTTGCAGTTTTATATAGTGCAGACTTGTCAGGTATTGGAGTGGTTTACATGAGCATTGGTTACATCACACAAGATCAAATTCATTTTGGTTGTAGACATGGGGATATTAAGTGATTTGACCAGAATCACAGAATGTTGAGCTGAAGCAGAAACTCCAACCTGGTTCCCCAGTTGCAAAGTCTGCAGCTCTAGAAGTAACACCACATCCTCTCCCCTAAGTGCAACATTCAATCAAGTGGTCAACTGGATAAAAAAACATAAAGATTACAAATAATTTAAAAGTTCTTTGTCGCTATTTGAAAAATCAGAAAATAAATGTAAATGTAAATGTATGTGTCTTGTAAAGCGCACTGCTGCCCTGAGGCGTCGTGGCGCTGTAGACCGCTGGGGAACCCGTCCTGGCTATCCCTGTGAGATGGTCCCTCCTGGGTATCTCCAAGGTGAAACCAGGCATCCCCGGCGAATGTGGGGGGCCGTTGTGGAGATGAGGCAAGCTAATGCCCAGAGTTGCCTAGTGTGTTCCTGGTTAGAGTAGGTACCGAGGCGAGAATTATCGAGTCCGTTTTGACCCTGGTCCACGATATGTCTTCATTTTAGTTTTTAAGAGCACTAACCATCATTTTGATGCAAATAGGACCCTCTCATATATGTAATATCTAAAGGAAATGCTCTAGGTATTACAGTTTTGATTACATCAAGATGACGTCAGGCGTTCCACACTTTTGTAATAAATATAGAATGTTAGCAATCTAGATGTTCATTGGGATACTGTTGAGAGGCAGAGGCCAGGGGCACGGACTCTCAAAATTGAAGGCAGGTAGGAGAGTGCAGAGGCAACAATTTGACCACACTGGGCAGGCAGGAAGGGCAGTGGCAGCACAACAGACTATGGAGGGCAGTGGAAAGGGGGGCAGGGGCAACAAGCAAACAATACAGGACTGGCAAGAGAGGCTGTGGCAATATAATAGACCATTGTGGGCAGAAGGAAGAGGCAGTGGTAGTACAACCAAACATGCCAACAGACCCGTTTTAGCCAGGAAACGTCCAATGTTTTTAAGCTCAAATGTGCTTTATTTGATCTGTCTCCTGTCTACAAACTCCTCTTTTTCAATGTAACTCAAATTGGAAAATCAATACCCCAGTTTTTTTTCAAAATCTCCCTCTTACCAAGTTCAAAATGTTCGCAAGTATGGTACATTGGATCATGGTAGGCAGGAGGAATTGGGGTAGGGACATGGACTCGGATAACAGAGGACAGGAGGGACATGGAGAGGTACACCAAACTGACCCTACAGGGCAGGCATCAGGGTTTGCAGCAGCACAATACACCACACAGGGCATGCGGGACGGGAGTGCAGCACAACAATCCATAGAAAGCAATAGGGAGGGGACAGGACCATGCACATGGACAACAGAGAACAGAGGGGAAAGAGGAAATGGTAGCTAGCTGACCATATTGGACAGACAGGAGAGAAAGCTGCAGCATAACAGACCATAAAAGGCAGGAGGAATGGATCAGGGGCATTGCAATAGAACAGACAAGCCAGGAGGGAGGGAATAGGGGTCTGCACATGGAAACAGAGGGCTGGGGGCAAGGGGGCAGGGCAGGAGCAGCAAGATGACCATGGAGGTCATGCAGGAAGGGCACTAGAAACAAGACACACCATGGAGAGCAACAGTGAGACTATGATGTCCTGCACACAGATCATGGAGGGAAGGTGGGAGGGGGTCAGGGCTGCTAGCTGACCACACAGGGAAGGTGGGAGTGGCCATGGCAGCACAGAAGACCAAACATGGCAAGTGGGAGGGTTAGTGGAAGCACAATGGCTATGATGGGCAAGAAGGAGGGTGCAGGGGCATGCACAAAGGACCATGGAGGATAGAAGGTAGGGTCAGGACCTGGGCACAGACAAGAGAGTTCAGGTGAAGGGGCCTCACAACAGACCGCGCGGGGCAGGCAGGAGGAGCCGTTGCAGCACAACAGACCAGGGAGGGCAGAAGAGTGTGGCAGTAAAATGGACCATGGAGGAAAGGAGGAAGGGGATAGGGGCATGGCATGTGGACAGGCAGGGTGGAGGTAGCAGGGACAGGTTACAGTCATCTGACAATGCTAGGCAGGTGGGAGGGGAGTGGCAGCTCATCACCACACTCAGAGTAGATAGGAGTGGCAGGTCCATGGAACATGGTGGGCAAAAAGGATGGAGCAGGGGCATGCACAAAGACATCGGAGAGCAGGGGGAAGGAGAATAGGGGCAGCAAGCTAAGCACAGAGGCTAAGCAGGAGGTCAATGATGGGCCATAGAATTGGGCAATGGAGGGCAGGAGGAGTGGACTGGTACATCATGCTAAATGCAGGGGCAGTGGCAGCACATCAGACCATGCATGGCAGGAGGGAGGAGGCTAGTCCATGGATTCAGACAACAGAGGATAGGGAGGAGGTGGATGGGGCAGCAAGCTAACTGTTCAGAGAAGGTGGGTATTAGGAACTTTATTGTTTTTAAAATGTGTGTCTGTGTGAACTATTTAAAATATGAACAATTATGCAGCATAATCTCACTTTTATTCAGAAAGAAGCGGACGTTTATGATTGTGACTCCGGGTTCACTTGGCAGATTGAAAATGAAAACTAGAAAACTAGATATAGTATATGGTATAAACTATGCACCAAAAAGTGTGATATAAGATGAACCGGGTGTGAAATATAATATGCAATACATTGTGCACAATGACAGATTCATTGGAGAGCGCGAGATAGCACAGACACTAGCACGTGCTATGCGATATGCGCCTTGGAGTGTAATATGCACAGGGCAGTGTTGTGTATCCTAACTAGTCTCTAAAGTTGTAATATAAAATATGTGCTGGGGAGTTTAATGTTGCATATGCACTGTGACAAAGATATGGATCCCAGATTGTAATATGTATGGCATAGCGCTGTGCGTTATAACATAGGCATCGAGGAAGGTACATTAGAGGGGGCAATATAACCCATGCCAAGGCAAGTGTCGCATGACATATTCACGGGGTGGTGTTACAGTGCACATGGGCTAGAGAGTGTCATAGCATACGCACTAGCTGGTGGAATACAACACAGAGGTGTATGGCACTCTGCGGGCACTGGTGGGTGTAACACAGCATTGGGCTCAGCCAGGAGCACGCTGTGACTCTCAAGTGAGGTTTGTCTCCTTTCCAGAGAGTAAAATAAAAAGTATTACACATCCGGTGGTGAATGTGTGTTTTATTAACTGTGAGGGGGGTTTCTTGCATAGTTTGGTCGAATTTTTGTCGAATCCCCTTTGAATGGCTTGGTGTGCGTGTGTATGAAATGTGCCCGTCAATAGCTATCCATGTTTGTATAAATAAACGACAAGGGTGTCTACTTGGAGAGTACCCACCAGCGGGGGCGCCGGGATTAGGCACGGTAGGGCGTCAGACATGTCAGAGCTCCACTAGCGGTGTAAATACATTCCACGTGGATTCATTGTATGCATAGTCGCCATTTAATGAATATCACGCAAATCGTCATGGAGATAGGTACATACGGTTTGTCCAGCATGTCCTAGGTGTTTCTATACATATATATTTATTTTTTTAAATAAAAAACAAAGGCCGGCCCCGGGGGATGGGGTCCCTGGGGCCATAAGTGGCCTTAGGAGGGGGGCAACGCAGCCCCCCTCCTAAAGAATAAAAAAAAAAAAAGGCCATGGCCCAGGGGTTGGGGTCCCCGGGGCCGATTAAGGCCTTAGGAGGGGGGCCACATGGCCCCCTTCCAAATTCATTTCTTTCAACAACAAAAATTAGGGTGCCGGCCCTGGGGGATGGGGTCCCCAGGGCCAATAAATTAAAAGGGGGGCCACACAGCCCTCCTTCTTAAAAAAATAAAATAAATGAAAGACCGGCATCGCGCCGGAGGCCACATCCCCTCCTTGCAGCACTCTGCAAACGTACCCCCTGGCCAGTTGTAAGTTGGGGAATTAATTCCCCTTCAATACTGAGGGTCCCTGAGGGCCAACTAGCCCAACAGGTATCTCCAGTATATGCCAGGGAGCTGCGTTGCACACAGGTGTTCTGAGGCCACGCCCCTTTTTACACCTCCATACAACACAGCTCTGTGGCGCTTACTGGAGGTACCTAGTGGGCTAGTTTGACCCTAGGGACCCTTAGGATTCAAGGGGACTTAATCTCTCAACTTAGAGCAGCCACAGGGCGCATTTACACAGTGGTGAAGGGAGGGGACGGGGCCTGAGGTGGCGTGTGCAAACACGCCCTGTGGCGCTTTAAGTTGGGGAAATAATTCCCTTTCAATCCTGAGGGACCCTGGGGGCCAACAAGCTCACCAGGTACTTCCAGTAAGCGCCACTGCTCTGCGTTGCAGAGAGGTGGTGCAGGCCGTGCCCCTTTTTACACCTCTCTGCAATGGCGCTTACTGGAGGTACCTAGTGGGCTAGTTGGACCCTTGGGACTCTCAGGATTCAAATGAACTTAATCTCCCAACTAAAAACGGCCACAGGGCGTGTTTACACAGTGGTGAAGGGAGGGGACGGGTCCTGAGTTAACATGAGTTAACATGTGCAAACACGCCCTGTGGCGCGTTATAAGTCGGGGAAATAATTCCCCTTGAATCCTGAGGGACCCTGGGGGCCAACAAGCCCACCAGGTGCTTCCAGTAAGCGCCACTGCGCTGCGTTGCAGAGAGGTGGTCTAGGCCGTGCCCCTTTTTACATCTCTCTGCAACGCAGCTCTGTGGCGCTTACTGGAGGTACCTAGTGGTCTAGTTGGACCCTATGGACCCTCAGGATTCAAGGGGACTTAATCTCCCAACTTAAAATGGCCACAGGGCGTGTTTACACAGTGGGGAAGGGAGGGGACGGGGCCTGAGGTGATGTGTGCAAACACGCCCTGTGGCGCGTTTTAAGAGGTAAGTTTATGCCCCTGCCCTATTATATACTAGGGGCTTACAGAGGAGGTCATGCTAATCACAGGGGGACCCCAACGCATAGTGTTCCATAGTGTATGTAGGTGTTTTCACTGTATCCTGAGTGTCTTTTAACATAGCACTGGCTCTAGGACTGGTTAGTCAGACTCAGTTACCACCAGTATCCGTCTGAAAAAGTTGAGGGTACAAGATGATTTTGCAACAAGGCTTCTTTCTGCTCTTCTGTTTGTTCTTTCTGCACGTTATCCTTCTTCCTGCACTTTTCTTCGTCTTTGAGGACTTCTGTTGCTTCTTTCTGCATTTCTTTTTTTTCTTTCTGTACGTTTTTTCTTCTTTCTTCACATGTCCGATCTCTGTAGACATAGTTAGAAATTAGCATTTAAAAAACCTTTGAAATTCACTGAAAAAACCATAGGTTTCATGCACGTTATAGCTAGGAATTAGCATTTAAAAAACCTTAGAAATTCACTGAAAAAACCATAGGTTTCAGGGGCGTTAAAATTAGCTGGACTTTTCACTCGTACAAAACCATTGAAATTCCCCCGTTATAGTTAGTTCAGCTAACTATAACTCGCGCACCCGCAATGCACTGCTGATGACGTCACATATTACATCACTCATGACATGGTCAGTGACATCATTTATGACATCTCAAATGACATCACTGATGACATCACTGATGACATCATCCTTGTGATAGAGTGGCAGACCTCCTCTCCCCCTAATATAACTTTTGATACACACATTCAAAAATAGAAACTAAAATTTTCAAAACAATGGACATACCAATACCAGATACAACAACCTATTCAGTAATTCTAAGATCCACATAAACATCCACCCATTCACCAACAGTCCTATACAGTCACTCATACATGTACTCACTCATCATATGTACTCATACACCTCTACATCCTGTTACACAATGCCACTCATCCATAGAGTTACTCACATACATAGTCACTCATGCTAATAAAGGATCAAACATCCATTTATATGCATATACAGTTATACACACACCACCACACTTACTTCTACAGAAACGTACACATACTTAGTCTTTTAAACAATCACTTATAGAAACACATACTTATTCATACAGGAATTCTTCCAATCTCTCACTCTCACATATACTCACTTATATACACCAATAGTCACATATACTAGTTTAAAACATATGTAGTTACTCAAAAAGACACTATTGAGACAGTCATTCACTCACTAACACACCCATGCACACACTCATCCACCCATACAGTCCTGCACATATACTGTCTTCAACACATACAAAACAGTGAGTCACTCATTCATGCACCTATGCACTAAGTAATACCCCCCACCGAACTATGCAGACACTCAGACACTCATAATGATACTCAAAAAACCAACTAATAACCTATATAGACACTCATGTAGCTACTCACCAACCCATGCAGCCACTTATACACAAAGTGAGAGACTGAGACAGATATTTACATTTTTAAACATTACTCACTAAGCCATGTATTCACTAAGATACACTTAATCAGTCAGTTATACCATACATTTTTAAAAAACAAATCATCCATTTAGACACTTATATACCCATTTATTCTTCCATCGACCTTGAGATATACAAATATAAAACATATGTAATTTTCAGAAATACACACATTCACTGGATGATGTCATCAGTGATGTCATTTGAGATGTCATGAGTGATGTCATGAGTGATGTCACTGACCATGTCATGAGTGATGTAATATGTGACGTCATCAGCAGTGCATTGCGGGAGCGCGAGTTATAGTTAGCTGAACTAACTATAACGGGGGAATTTCAATGGTTTTGTACGAGTGAAAAGTCCAGCTAACTATAACGCCCCTGAAACCTATGGTTTTTTCAGGGAATATATATATATATATTTTACTGGAACTCCATAACCTTCTTTCGTCTTTTGAAACAGATGGAGCACGGACCACAATATCAACGCCATATATATATATATACTCATACTGATATATATATATTTTTTAAAAACTGATCTTGAAAACATAAAATTAAAAAAAATATCATTTAAATAATTATTGATCATAGAATACAATAATATTAAATTACACACAATTTAACTTACTTCCCATATTTCCTTACTTACCCGGCATCCCACTGCTACATAATAAATTACTAATTAAGTAAAAAAATATACAATATTTTATATTACAAACTATGGTATAAAAAATAATAACAATTATACTAACAATACTAACACCTGACATGTATGTTTTAACAGATATACATTATTACAATAAAAACTATATTTAACAACCATATTCAGGTAAAAGATACAAAATAAACAATATATGATTTTTGTATTCAATATTAATGTATTATGATATAAAAGACCTCAATATTTGTCCAAATACTCTTATTCCACCTTTCAGAGATCGTGTTCCACAGTCTGAATGTTTACATTGTAGCCAAGCAGTTGCAGGCACAATGCCTTTCAGTGGCTGTGTTGAGTATGGTATTGTCTCCATTCTGATGAAAAGACAGACAGGCATCCAGTGTTTAATTTGTAGAAGGTTAAGTACCACTGCCCAAAGCTCTACTCAGAAGCCTTTGGCCAGCACCAGATATCCGCATACTAAGGCTGCATAGGGGCTTATTACGAGTTTGGCGGTCCATGAACAACCAGACTCGTGGGGGGGCAGCAGTGTCGGTCTTCAACCACCCTATTATGACCAAGGCGGCTGGGCCACTCGAGGACCACCATAACAGGCAGGGAGGCAAAATCCCTGTTGGTGACGCATCAGTCTTGAGGGCACAATATGCTTGGTGTGGGTCCTATGGCCCTGCCAGGCATATTATTTCATAACACTACCCTTTTCATGGCAGTGCAAAGCCATGAACAGTGTGGCGATGAGGAATCAAAGGGGGCTCATGGGGTGCATGCAGGTGAGTATATGTTGTGTCCCCCTGTGTGCATGCACCCCAGTACTTGCACAATATAGACTGTAGCAGTCCATGCTGTGCAGGTACTCATTTTGATGTTCCTATTGCGGTACTTATTTTATAGGCACCACCTTGAGAATGCTAATGAACTGCCAGCCAGACATAGAGAAATGGGAGTTCCTGTAAATCCCTGCACCGAGTGGCAGGCACCTCTTGGGCCTGCCACGCGGTGCAGGGCTTTACAAAGGGTCACCATAGGTGCCTCCCCAGGCCCCCAACAGGAGGAAAAGAGACATGAAAAGCCTGTTGGAAACCAACATCATAATCCGGACGGCCAAAACGCCATCCGTAAAGGATTATGTTGTGGTTTCTGGCTGCCCAACAGGCTCCTTTAGCTTGTTGGTTGCCAGCCGGAATGACCATCCAGTATGACTTCCGACAGCCATAATCATAATGCAGCTGTTGAAAGTCAATGAGGCCATAAGGGTTGAAAGTCATGAATTTCGTTTAATCAGTTCCCCATACAACAGGACTCCTGTGAAAAGCTGAAAGGTATCATTCTAATATTTCCTGCAAGACTGCTGGACTCTCTGCTGTTCCCAGGAAGCATTAATAAATATTGCCAAAACAGCATTTTGTAAATCATAGATGGTCAGCAGAAAGTCTTTTACACTATTTTAATGTGCCCAGCTGAAACGTAGGGGAATATTCACAGAGCTAGGTGACTTTGAGTAGCTCACTCCATGAGTACCTTACAGTATTTTACAACTGTTTTCTTTCTGCCTCTGTGTAACTTATAGAAAATATTATAAATGGGTGATATATTACTACCAGTTAGAATAGAAGCAATTCTTGTTTGTTTTGTGGACAAACAGGCCAACTGATCGACTTGCTCTTTTGTGAGTACGTACCATTATTTTAGAGCCTGTGTGTAACTAAGAGGATTTTTTCTGTTATGTGTTCACAAAATGTACGCATATAGACTATATACCACAGCCAACATTTTTGATTTGCAGTTATATACATTTTGGGAATTTATCTTATTGATATGAAACTTTTCTGTAGAGGATTTGCCAATGTATCCACAAAAATGTTCATGGTCAGAAGCAGTTAATTACTATCTATACTAACCATAACTCAGAGTTGGTCCAGAGATTATATTGAACAGTTTATGTAATAAAACAGTTGATTGAGTCAGTTTTCTGACTCAGAAACTGTTATGAAATTTCTGCCATTTCAAAATGTTGATATCCTATGTAATAAAACAGTTGATTGAGTCAGTTTTCTGACTCAGAAACTGTTATGAAATTTCCGCCATTTCAAAATGTTGATATTCTTTCAGGGTTGGTGCCTGCATTCTACAAGCAACAGTGATTCCATCATGGTTCTCTGCAGCCCAGCAGCTCTGCTGGTAGTACTGGGTGAGTTCAGAACAAATATAAAACCATTGAGAAATTGTCACACCCGAAGTTCACGTAAAATGTGAACCTTCCACCTGGGAGAAAACAAAGTCAAGGAAAAAAATTAACCGAAGACCCATCAAGAAGTGAGGAAATGAGAGTTCAGAGTTGTAACATGAGCTTAAGTAAATACCCAACTTTCAGATTTACCTTGATATCGATTCAAGCTCCTTTCTTATAGATGGCAAAGCTAATAACACTAAACTAGATTTCGTTCATCAGTATTTTCTGAGACACCCCTAGTCCTGCATATCACAAACACTAATAAAAGAACAGAAAACTGCTGCCAAACCTACAATGCATCATAATAACTACTACCCCATGACCAAGCATTACTGAAAATAAACTCTAGACCGCATTTTTGAACAGGATAGCATAAATGGTGGCCAACATTTGTAAATCAGTGTAGTTTTGAACTTATAAAGACAAGTAATGCCTGCATTTAGCAAGATATGGGCATCTGCGTACATTTGTGCTACTCGCAGGCAATGCTTGTTCTAATTCAGAGGAAAACAATGTCCTACTACAGCATAAAATAGGCCCAAAAACAGCCCAAAACACTGCTAACACACTGACCTGTCAAACAGAAGTTTGGGCACGGCAAGATTGCTACACCTCAGTCCCATATTACTTTAAACACATGTTAGATATCCTTAAAAAAATGAATCCACTCTTACTGCCGCTGCCATTCACCTGATGGGATCTCAAAAAAGATGCAGAATCTTATGGGAATAGAACAAACCTGACAAGAATGAAATAAAGAGATGATAAAAAGGTCAACGAGAGAGAGAGAGCAAATCAGTGTATTGCGATAGGAGGTTGTAGGTAGATTTTGCGGTTTATGCGGACTGATCAAGTATGTAGAAAATACATAATAATCGAAAATATCCCACAACATGTGTATGTTGAGAACATGTCATTCATACAAGGCATGAAATAAAAGAAGGTAGGATGGCTAGTTGCCCTTTTCTTCTGGGGCACTTGATTTTGAGTGTTGTCAAAATCATTAGTCCTTCTTGAGTACCATTTGCTATCAATGGGTTGTCCCATCTTAAATAAACCAAGGAATCATTTTAACATAAAATGCTTTGCACACTGACTGTCTGAGGAGTGAGAGTCTATTGAGGTCCATGCATTAATCAGACCTTGAGTGGTTGAGCATATAAGAGATGTGGCATGTGTAAGGCCTTTACTACCATGGTGTAGTTGAAACACTTGTTTTTGCATTTCGCTGGTATCCAACATGGAAATGCCTGTTAAGATATATATTTCAGGGCTCGGCTGGCAATTCTTACAGGACTTAAAGTCGCCACAGAGTGTCAAATGTACAATATATAGAGCAGTCAATTAACTGTCAGGTCTAAAAACAAAATATAAAATATATCTAAATATGTATATCTATATATATCTATATAAATCTATATTACCTTTTGGCAGTCACCAGTAGGTAGCTATAGTTAGGACCTTGTTTCTATTAAAAAAGCTTTCATCTTTTGCCAATATCTTTTGCGCCGTTTGACGAATCTTTGCAAAATTTTCAAAACTAATAGTTTGCTCAGGTCAACTCCTGTCTTGAAAAGTTTTGGGGTGATTCGTCAAGTGGAGGACGAGAAAAAACTGGGGTCCCAAAATGCGTTTCCCTATGTTAATTTCCATAGAAACTTTAGACAAAGCTACAGCCCGAACCTCTGAATGGAATTGCACCAAATTTGGCAAAAAGGTAGATCTTGGTTAATAAAGTGTGTTTTTTTTTAAATGGTGCAAATCCGTTCAGTAGTTAGTGAGAAATTCAGCAGCTGCCCTTGTCCAAAAGCAATGCAGGCTCCCACAGGAGGCAGGGAGCCGGCAGGGACTGCGGGGGCATTGGGGCTTCCCTCGCAGTCCCCAACGTGAGGTCAGGCCCCGGGCTACCCGAGGCCAAAATTAGCCCAGGAGGGGTCCACTCACCCCACCTCAATTTATTATTTAAAAAACAAAATGAATGGCCAAGCCCCGGGGGAGGGGTCCCAAGGGTCGAAAATGGCCCTGGAGGAGGCGCACGCTGTCCCCTCCCTTTTTTAATTTAATTTAATTTAAAAAAAATAAAAAGAGGAAGGCCGGGCCCCGAGGGATGGGGTCCTCTGGCCCAAATTGGCCTCAGGAGGGGGGCCAAGCGGGTCCCCTATAAAATAGAAAAAAAAGGCTGGGCATGCCCCAGGGAATGGGGTCCCCGGGGCCAAAAGTGGCTCAAGGAAGGGCTCCTCTCTTGCTTCTTTCTGCACCTCTGTCCCTTCTTTCTGTAACACTTTTGCCTCTTTCTGCACCTCTCCTCCCTCTTTCTGCACCCTTCTTGCCTCTTTCCGCATCTCTTTTGCTTGTTTCTGCTTTTCTTTTGCCTATTTCTGTACCCCTCTTGCCTCCTGCTACACCTCTGTTGTTTCTTACTGCACTGCTCTTGCTTCTTTCTACATCTCTCTTGGAAATTTCTGTTCCCATCTTGCCTCTTTTGGCACCCCTCTTCTCTCTTTCTGCATTCCTGTTCCCTCTCTCTGCACCTCTTCTGCCTGTTTCTGTACCTCTGCTGCCTCTTTCTAAACTTTTCTTGCCTCTTTCTGCACCTCTGTTGCTTCATTCTGTACTTCTCTTGCCTCCATCTGTACCCCTCTTTTCTGTTTCTGTACCTCTGTTGCTTCTTTCTGTACTTCTCTTGCCTCTTTCTGTACCTCTCTTGCCTCTTTGCATATCCCTTTTCCCTCTTTATGCACCTCTCTTGCCTCTTTCTGCACCTCTCTTGCCTCTTTCTTCACCTCTCTTGCCTTTTTCTGCACACACAGGGCTACTTTTAAACTCACCTGAGGCTCAGCAGTGCACACATGCAAGTGCAGAAAAGGGCTGCTGACCTCTAAACTGCCATGCCCTATTATATGCTAGGGACTTAGAGGCAGTTTTAATCCCTCTGCCCTATTATGTTCTAGGGCCTTACAGGGGAGGTCATGCCTATAACAGGGGTATCCCAACCCACAGTGTACCCTAGTGTATGTAGGTGTTTTCACTGTATTCTAATTGATTTCAGCATAGCACTGGCTCTGGCTCTGTTGCCCCTTTCTGCACCTCTGTTTCTTCTTTCTGCACTTCATGTGGTTCTTTCTGCATGTCTGTTTCTTCTTTCTGTACCCCTTGTGCCACTTTCCGTACCCCTTCCCTCTTTTTTCACCCCTCTTGCCTCTTTCTACACCTCTGTTGCTTCTTTCCGCATGCCTATTGCTTCTTTTCACACCTCCCTTGCTTCTTTCTGCACCTCTGTTCTTTCTTTCTGCCCTTTTTTTGTTTCTCTCTGCACCTCTCTTGCTTCTTTCTGCACCCCTCTTGCCACTTTCTCCACCCCTGTTCCCCCTTTTTGCATCTCTGTTGCTTCTTTCTGTACTTGTCTTGCCTCATGCTCCATCCCACCTCCCTCGTTCTGCACCTCTGTTGCTTCTTTCTGCACTTCGCTTGCTTCTTTCTGCACCTCTGTCCCTTCTTCCTGTGACCCTTCTGCCTCTTTCTGTACCTCTCTTCCCTCTTTCTGTACCCGTCTTGCCTCTTTCCTCATCTCTTTTGCGTGTTTCTGCTCTTCTTTTGCCTCTTTCTGTACCCTCTTGCCTCCTTCTGCACCTTTCTTGCTTCTTTCTGCACCACTTGTACTTCTTCCTGCCTTCCCTAATCCCTCTTTTTGAACCTCTGTTCCTTCTTTCTGCACTTCTTTTGTTTCTTTCTGCACCTCTCTTGCTTCTTTCTGTACCCTTCTTGCCCCTTTCCGCATCTCTTTTGCTTGTTTCTGCTCTTCTTTCGCCTCTTTCTGTACCCCTCTTGTCTCCTTCTGCACCTGTTGTTTCTTGCTGCACTGGTCTTGCTTCTTTCTGCACCTCTCTTGCTTCTTTTCACACTTCTCTTGCTTCTTTCTGTACTTCTCCTGCCTCTTTCTCCAGCCCTCATCCTTCTTTCTGTACCTCTGTTGCTTCTTTCTGCAGTTCTCTTGCTTCTTTCTGCACCTCTGTCCCTCCTTTCTGCAACCCTTCTTGCCTCTTTCCGCATCTCTTTTGCTTGTTTCTGCTTTTCTTCTGCCTCTTTCTGTACCCCCTTGCCTCCTTCTACACCTCTGTTGTTTCTTACTGCACTGCTCTTGCTTCTTTCTACACCTCTCTTGCAAATTTCTGTTCCCATCTTGCCTCTTTTAGCACCCCTCTTCTCTCTTTCTGCATTCCTGTTCCCTCTCTCTGCACCTCTTCTGCCTGTTTCTGTACCTCTGCTGCCTCTTTCTGAACTTTTCTTGCCTCTTTCTGCACCTCTGTTGCTTCATTCTGTACTTCTCTTGCCTCCATCTGTACCCCTCTTTTCTGTTTCTGTACCTCTGTTGCTTCTTTCTGTACGTCTCTTGCCTCTTTCTGTACCTCTCTTGCCTCTTTGCATATCCCTCTTCCCTCTTTCTGCACCTCTCTTGCCTCTTTCTGCACCTCTCTTGCCTGTTTCTTCACCTCTCTTGCCTTTTTCTGCACACACAGGGCTACTTTTAAACTCACCTGAGGCTCAGCAGTGCACACATGCAAGTGCAGAAAAGGGCTGCTGACCTCTAAACTGCCATGCCCTATTATATGCCAGGGACTTAGAGGCAGTTTTAATCCCTCTGCCCTATTATGTTCTAGGGCCTTACAGGGGAGGTCATGCCTATCACAGGGGTATCCCAACCCACAGTGTACCCTAGTGTATGTAGGTGTTTTCACTGTATTCTAACTGATTGTTGCCCCTTTCTGCACCTCTGTTTCTTCTTTCTGCACTTCATGTGGTTCTTTGTGCATGTCTGTTTCTTCTTTCTGTACCCCTTGTGCCACTTCCCATACCCTTTCCCTCTTTTTTCACCCCTCTTGCCTCTTTCTACACCTCTGTTGCTTCTTTCCGCATGCCTCTTGCTTCTTTTCACACCTCCCTTGCTTCTTTCTGCACCTCTGTTCTTTCTTTCTGCCCTTTTTTTGTTTCTCTCTGCACCTCTCTTGCTTCTTTCTGCACCCCTCTTGCCACTTTCTCCACCCCTGTTCCCCCCTTTTGCATCTCTGTTGCTTCTTTCTGTACTTGTCTTGCCTCATGCTCCATCCCACCTCCCTCGTTCTGCACCTCTGTTGCTTCTTTCTGCACTTCGCTTGCTTCTTTCTGCACCTCTGTCCCTTCTTCCTGCGACCCTTCTGCCTCTTTCTGTACCTCTCTTCCCTCTTTCTGTACCCGTCTTGCCTCTTTCCTCATCTCTTTTGCGTATTTCTGCTCTTCTTTTGCCTCTTTCTGTACCCTCTTGCCTCCTTCTGCACCTTTCTTGCTTCTTTCTGCACCACTTGTACTTCTTCCTGCCTTCCCTAATCCCTCTTTTTGAACCTCTGTTCCTTCTTTTTGCACTTCTTTTGTTTCTTTCTGCACCTCTCTTGCTTCTTTCTGTACCCTTCTTGCCCCTTTCCGCATCTCTTTTGCTTGTTTCTGCTCTTCTTTCGCCTCTTTCTGTTCCCCTCTTGTCTCCTTCTGCACCTGTTGTTTCTTGCTGCACTAGTCTTGCTTCTTTCTGCACCTCTCTTGCTTCTTTTCACACTTCTCTTGCTTCTTTCTGTACTTCTCCTGCCTCTTTCTCCAGCCCTCATCCTTCTTTCTGTACCTCTGTTGCTTCTTTCTGCAGTTCTCTTGCTTCTTTCTGCACCTCTGTCCCTCCTTTCTGCAACCCTTCTTGCCTCTTTCCGCATCTCTTTTGCTTGTTTCTGCTTTTCTTCTGCCTCTTTCTGTACCCCCTTGCCTCCTTCTACACCTCTGTTGTTTCTTACTGCACTGCTCTTGCTTCTTTCTACACCTCTCTTGCAAATTTCTGCACCCCTCTTGCCTCTTTTGGCACCCCTCTTCTCTCTTTCTGCACCCCTGTTCCCTCTCTCTGCACCTCTTCTGCCTGTTTCTGTACCTTTGCTGCCTCTCTCTGAACTTCTCTTGCCACTTTCTGCACCTCTCTTGCTTCTTTCTGTACTTCTCTTGCCTCTTTCTGCACCCCTCTTGTCGGTTTCCGCACCTCTGTTGCTTCTTTCTGTACTTCTTTTGCCTCTTTCTGTACCTCTCTTGCCTCTTTCTTCACCTCTCTTGCCTTTTTCTGCACAAACAGGGCTACTTTTTAACTCACCTGAAGCTCAGCAGTGCACACATGCAAGTGCAGAAAAGGGCTGCTGGCCTCAAAACTGCCATGCCCTATTATATGCTAGGGATTTAGAGGCAGTTTCAATCCCTGTGCCCTATTATGTACTAGGGCCTTACAGGGGAGGTCATCCCAATCACAGGGGTATCCCAACCTACAGTGTACCCAAGTGCATGTAGGTGTTTTCACTGTATTCTAAGTGTCTTTCAGCATAGCACTGGCTCGGGGCCTAATTAAGCAGAGCCCAGGGTCAGTCATAGTCAGTTACCAGCAGTGCCTGTCAGCAAAATGTTAGGGGGTGCCCAGGACACAGGACGACTTTGCAACAAGACCTCTTTCTGCACCTCTTTTGGTTCTTTCCGCATATCTCTTGCTTCTTTCTGCACCTTTCTTCCTCTTTCTGGTCTTCTGTTGCCTCTTTCTGCATTTCTCTTGCTTCTTTCTGAGCCTTTCTTCCTCTTTCTGCACATGTCCTACCTCTGGAGGCATAGTTAGAAAATAGCATTTAAAATAACCTTAGAAATTCACTGAAAAAAACTTAGGTTTCAGGGACGTTATAGTTAGAAATTAGCATTTAAAAAACCTTTGAAATTCACAGAAAAACTATAGGTTTCAGGGTTGTTATAGTTTGAAATTAGCATTTAAAAAACCTTGGAAATTCACTGAAAAAAACATAGGTTTCAAGGACGTTATAGTTAGAAATTAGCATTTAGAAAGCCTTAGAAATTCACTGAAAAACACACAGGTTTCAGGGATGTTATAGTTAGTTGGACATTTCACTCGTACAAAACCAAAGAAATGTGGCTGTTGAGCTAAATATAACTCACTCCCCCACAATGCACTGCTGATGACATCATATTACATCATTCATGACATGGTCAGTGATATCACTGATGACATCTCAAATGATATCAATGATGACATCACTGATGACATCTCAAATGATATCAATGATGACATCACTGATGACATTATCCAGTGACTGTGTGTGTGTATGTGTGCGTGGGTGTGTGTGTGTGTGTGTGTGTGTGTATATATATATATATATATATATATATATATATATATGCTGAGGTTCCGGGCATGGTCTGTGGGGTCAGGGGGCAACAGAGGGCAGTGGGCCACCAAATGTTGTCCCATGTAGTGGGGGAGGGTCTGAGGACAAGGACTTCTTTTTTCTCTGAGTTAAGCCTCTGGCAGCTGCTGCTCATCCAGGAAGCGACGTCCTTTATAACTTCCTGCAAGCTGAGTCTGGAAGTGAGGGGGTCCTCAGTGAGTGAGATGATGACCTGGGTGTCATCGGCGGAGGATACTATGCTGATTCCATGCTGTCTGATGTTAGTGGCGAGGAGGCCCATGTCGATGGTTAAGAGCATGGGGCTGAGCGACGATCCTTGAAGTACTCCACAATTCATCGCCGTAGGTTCAGAGAGGAAGGGGTAAAGTCTGACTCTTTGAGTTCTGCCGGTAACGAAGGAGCGGACCCAGTCGAGGGCAGTTCCCTGAATGCCAGAAAACGTGGACTCTGGTGGTGAGAGTGTGGTGGGAGAAGGTGTCAAAGGCTGCAGATAGGTTAAGTAGGATCAGGGCCACGGTTTGGCCTTGTTCGAGGAGGGTGCGGATGTTGTCTGTAGTGGCGAGTAGGGTGGTCTTGGTGCTGTGGTTGCTGCAGAATCCGGATTGGGAGGGGTCAAGAATGGAGTTCACTTGAATGAATTTCATTAGTCGTGCGTTGACTATCTTCTCTGTTACTTTGACAGCGAAAGGCAAGAGAGAGATGGGTCGGTAGTTCTTGAGATCTGTAGGGTCTGCTGAGGGCTTCTTGAGGAGGGGTTTGATTTCTGTGCATTTGCAGTTGTCAGGGAATGTGCCAGCTTTGAAGGTTGCTTTGAAGGTACGTCATAGCTCATGTGCAATGGCGGTTACAGCTCTGTGGAAGATGTACAGAGGGCTGGGGTCTGTGGGGGCTCCTGAGTGAATGCCTTTCATGGTTAATGTGGTTTCTTCTGTGGTGACTGAGGTCCAGGAGAAGATAATAGACTGGCTACCATTGCTGGGGGAGAGTGTGTACATGCCCAGAGGGGTTGCGTGGTGTGGCTAAAGTGGATGTTGTTACCTCCTGTGAAGATGGGGTCGAGGGTGCGTCCTGCCATGTGGGTAAGGGCAGTGATGAGTTGTTTCATTCCAAGGTTGGCAGATTTGGGGTCACTGAGGTTGTCGAGGTGAAAATTGAGGTCTCCGATGAATACGTAGTCCATGGAGATGATAGCATGGGGTGCGATGAGGTCGGTGATGGTGGTGGTGAACCCGGTTCAAGTTCTGGGGGTATATAGGTGGGGGTGCCATGTAGGGTCATTCTGGGGCTGGTCTGGATCTGGAAAGGCCCTTATATGCAGCAAAATACGCTTATGGACCTTATGCTCAGTGCTGTCTGTATAACGTTTAGGACAAGGACATATAGATTGCATTATCAGATTTGCAGTCAAATGATTTCTGGATACTTATTTTCTCTGAATTCTCAGTTTTGATTTCACTGATATTCACTCCATGTAAACAGGCTTTGCATTTGCTGCCTTTCTTGAAGCCTTCCGCAGGTTTCAGCCAACAACCATCCATGCCAATCTGATTTCTCACTAAAGTATCACTGATAGTTTGAGGCTTTCTGTAAGTGAAAGAGGGCTTAGAGCTAATATCTTGTCCGACTATTGTATCTTGTTGACCACTATGCAAGTGCTTCAATAGAGCCTGTCTAACTGAATTATGATGCTCACTGCAAGTGGTTATTAACGTACACTCTTACTTTACTGTCAACCACTGCGGTGATTTCTTGAACAGTAGTTTAGCTCTTGAATGTGTTTTAAATATAGACGTTGATTTGCTTAGAGCATCTTTACTGCACCGCCTCTCCTTCAGTCTTCCTGACACATCACCCTCTACTCAATCAAAGAGTAATTGTGAACTACAGATTCTCTTCACCCTAAGAAATTCCCCATAGGGTAAGCTATTTTTGAGTGCTGTCAGATGACAACTCATAGCATGGAGTGTAGTAGTGCCTGATGTCTCCTTTCTGAATTCTGTTGATGTTGAAGCTGGTGCCTACTACTTGTAATCTTACATCAAGGACTTCAATGCAGCTTTTACTAATATGGCTTGCAAATGTAAGATTAAGTTCATTGACATTTAGTTTCCATACAGAATCATCATCAGATTTCTGGCCCCCTTTCCATAAGAGGAAAACGTCATCAATGTACCTAGTCCACATTAAAATGTGCAGAGACCATTCCTGTAAATCTGTACTGCAGAGCGCCTACTTCTCCCTCCAGCCCATAAGCAAATTAGCATAATTGAGGGCGAAGCAGGTGCCCATCACAGTTCTCTGCAGTTTCTGGTAGATTACATTGTTCAATAAAAAAATGTTACTCTTAAGGCAGCATACAATCATATCAAGCAGAATCTCATTGTGTTAAAGTTATCTTATTAGTCTCAACATCAAAAAATGTCTCACTACCTTTACTACCTTTAACCAATCCTCATGCCTAACGCTGGTATAAAGTGAGTTCACACCCATACAAGCCATGAGATAGTCCTCTTCCCAATGAATGTTGAATATGCTCTACAGGAATTCAGTGGAATCCCTGATATATGAGGGTACTTCCAGAACCAATGACTGTAGAAAAAGTCTATAAGTTTCAGTACGTTCTCCAGTCAGCTTCCTATTGCAGAGATTATTGGTTTGCCAGGGAGATGGGTCTTGTTCTTATGTACTTTGGGCAATAGGTACAGGACTGGTAATTTCAGGTGTAGGATTCTCAAAAAATGATATTCATCTGTACTCTCACCACCCATTCAAAGCCCTGTAAAAACTTTCTTTGAGCTTTTCATAATCATTTCTGGTTATTTTGCGGTAGCAAGTCTCATCACTCAACTGCATGTATGCTTCAGCCAAATACATATCTTTAGGCCAGATAACTAAATTGCCACCTTTATCTGAACCACAGATAAAGTATTGGTCTGAATACAACCATGCTTGCATCACTCTCCTAAAGTTCAAGTTCCGAGGGGCATTGTATTTATTGTTCTTAAACAAATTATTTCTCAATTTCTTAAATTTGTATGTCATAATGTCACTTAATAAATCAATACAACATGGAAATGTCTGGTAGGCTGTATATTACAGGGTTCGGCTGGCAATTTTTACAGAACATAAAGTCGCCACATAATGTAAATTTATATCTACATATCTATTTTGACCTCCCTCATAAATGTTATTGCAAGACATAATGTTTATGTTTGTAATCTCTGTGTGCCATAATTAAAATGTATTGATTGTTTTTCACAGTACTGCCTTTAATGTCTGTCATCGGAAAAGAACATGGTAAGGAAACTATTATGCATGAAATCTAACAGGGTGATTGAAAGGACAGTGGGTAGAGAAGCTATCGTACTGATTTTGCAATAAGTTCTGAACTATGTTAAAATCTTTTGACAGAAAAACAACAGAACAATCAGCATCACAACAAAATGTCATGCAACAAGTATGCACAAACATTCTTATCACACATTGCTACAGTCAGAAACCTGCTTTCATAATAGTCGCAAAATGTGTTGTTACCAAGTACATGGCCACTGGAATTATGTGATTGTGCAACTGTGTGGCATTTTTCATAAACTGCAGGTTTCACCCACAAAAATAATTTTGTTTCTAGCTTAAACAGTTCAACAGTTACTAAAATCACAGTGACGTGTTGGTGCACGGGCAGGAGGACCTTTGCAAAGCTTAACCTGTCACTTTTCTGTTCCTTATTGCTATATTTGGGTGTTAAGTTTGGTCCTAGTGTCATGCAACCAATGCCCAGACAGTGGTAACAAGTGTAAGAAATGACAAAACAATTAAATAATACTGTCATGACATGTCCCACATTGTGCTGCATAGCTTGCCTTTTCCTGCTGCATAATTTACTCATCCCTGCTGCATAATTTGGCCCTCCCCTGATGCATAATTCCATTGGCCCTGACCAAGTACTGTCTATCTTACCACCAAAGATATGAAATGGCATCAGTCAAAAGCATTTTGTGACCTAGTCCCTGTTGTCTCTTGTACAAAGTGATTCAGCTCTGTTAACCCCTTCCATGCTGTCCGACGTCACAGTGGGCGTGTGCGGAGGACGGCCGGGGGCCGTCCGAACCCCGCCCACTCAATAAATCACCAGCACCACAGCGGAATTTGCACTGCGGTCATGGTGTTAAATTGTGTCTATTGTGATTCCCCACTTCATTCTCAATATTATGTTGTAGTAAGAAAGAGAACAAAGCCTCAACTGAAATATTAGCTCATTCGATGGTCCTACAGTTCAGCAAGTCTTACTTCTAATGTTGGGATTTCAAGTCTGTTTTCACTGATTGAATTAAAGAATATGTAAAGTTTCTGACTTAAAGAGCTATGATTTGGAGCCTTCTTGTGGTGTAAGATACATATAGTGCATTTAGAGGTATACCAAATCACTTCATATGAGGTGAGTGCAATTTTTTTATGCAGCCAAAGGTTTGCAAAATTCTCATTGTTCATATTTTGCAAAGTTTGAAAACGTTTCTGGTTTATATTCACTTACTCCTATGCAAAGATTTTCTTAGCATTTCAAGATTAATTTCGCTCCAATCAAACCCACTTAATACTGTGAGTTTGTGCAAACATTCTTCCTGCAAGCTTTTCTTGTATGCTGTTTTTTCATGGACATTGGGAAAAGTTCACAGAATACTTCTCTGCATATATTGTAACACTCCTCTCAGTTTTTATCACACATATGGTAAGACACATGTTTTTTGTTTTAAGTGCGCAATGTTTTCCATTAAACTGTGAATATGGCACAAATAGGTTTTATTTTTCTTATGTCTCTACTAAGTGTGGGAGGTAAATTCTGCTCCTCCTGCGGAGTTTGCGGAATATTTCCACCTCATGCTCTGCTTGGAGTGTGGAGTTCGGTAAAGAACTTCACCATCTACCATATGGCAGAGTTTGCTACCCACCCCAAGAAAATTCATGAAATGAGGAAAGCACCATGGATAAGCCTGCAGGAGTTTACCCTCTGTGCTCATGGCAGCCTCCCTCCACCCAAGTGGTTGGGTCAGGGAAATGATTAAATGTGCATGGCCAGCTCACTCAGCCTTGAGTAATGTGCTGGAGGCTGCGCCATGGGGGATGCACAGCCTTGGGCTTCATGATGGCTATTGGTTATTCACCCTTCAAGGATGTGTACGAGGCAGGTTTGATTCCTCTAAGATGTTCTGAGGAATCTCATTCAAGATGGCTCCTTGCTGTTTCATGCATTGATTTGGAACACACAAGGTCTAGTTCTTGCTCTTTGGTTTTGTCGTGACCCAGGAACAGTTATGCTTTCAGTTCTCAAAGATCCATACTTCTTTAAACTTGTATCTGGTGTTTGCAGCTGCATGCTAGCCTTTCAGAGGGATCACTGCAGCATAATAGAGGCAACAGCTGCAGCATCATAGGAGCCACCTGCATCCGCAGATTGTGCTCAGAAAGGATTAATCTTTGTGCAAACGGTGTGGCTGTATCATACTTAAGGTAACTTTAAAGTGACAGCATGAAGTGGTCCTTTTACTTAAAAATGCTTGTTTGGTTATTTTGTTAGATTGGATTCATCTAGAATTGTGTCTCTAAATTACAGAGTATTTGGAGTAATGCACTGTATAATACGTATTCATTTAGTGTCAAGCAGATATGTGTACATTGTATGGATTACTAGTATGAATGATGATATTGAAATCAAGATCCATGTGGAATCGTGTTTGTAAGAGTTGCTTTCTAGGCATATGGTGTCATATGTATCTGTGCTGACATCTGGCAACCTGTGATCTCTAGCCCTGTGATCGGTCTCCTAAGCACATGGAGTTACCCTGGTCCCTTTTTGCCCCCTGGATCCCCAAGCTCCTGCGTGTGTCCCAAGACTGACCTAAGTGTGTTGGATGGGTGTTGTGGTAATCAGATGCTAGGCTTTGACAGGCAGAGCACAATCTGCCAATCTCAACTGCCCCAGAGAACTGTTAAAAAATGCTTGCAGCATGAGTAGAATTGGAGTAATATGCAGATCCCTGGCTTTGAGAAGGGCTGAACCCGCGAGGGTGTTGGGAACCTGGAGCTATGGACTGTAAATGGCTGATATGTTTTCTGCTGCAAGCAGTAGATGCATTGACTTATTATGTGGCCGGATGGGTTGCACCAGCTTCTTGTAAAGGGTCCGGGCATGCACATGCCCAGAATTAGGGCTAAACCTCGAAATGAGCCTAGATGAAGGATTTATATTGCTCAGCATTGCAAATTCACCTCAGGCGAAAATCTGTGGAATTTCCCAGAGTTTTTAGACAACTCCACGAAGTTTGGCGGAGTAGAATTCAGCGAGCTCCGCCCACCCTTAATCTCTATGCGAACCATGTCTGACTTATCTAATGTTTTTAGCTTAATTTCCCACCAATAAAGTCGTGAAAGCATGCTCATTTTTCTCAATATCCCTTCAAAGATTTTTGTTCCACATAACCTTGCCTTTCCTCATAAAATTCTTAATATTTCTCCCTGCTTTTAATCATAGTTGAATATAAATTCAATCACCCCTCATCAAAAAATACACTTTCTGGCAAAATGACCATTTTATTATATTTATTCTTCTTATTTTATTGACTTGCTGGACTCATTAAATAGTAAAATAACTGACTGTATTAATCTACAAACATTTGCAATATACAAAATAATTTTACTTTACCTTTTTGAACGCTTAAAAGTTTTCTACATGTTCATGTCAAAATTACAGCTCTACAAGCAAGACTCCCCCTGAAATACACAGCACAAAGCAGAACGCATATAACACAAACTACAATGAAAATTGCATAATTCAAAAGTAATGTGATACATGGTAGAATCAATATACTATGTACCAAACCCAAGCCAATAACTTTACTTAGTGAATGATATCGATAACACATGTTCTAAATTGAATAAACATAAACTAAAATATATGTCAACTGTAATGAAATTAAACATGTTCTTTACTGAAAAGAATATAGCAACCAGTGAAATGAATATGATTAGCATTGAAATTGACGTGTAAAGACAAATATGACATGTCAAATGGATATAATGTGCTTAAATGAATATAACCTTCAGTGAAATTAAATGACACCTTATGATAAATATATTTTATTTTGAAACGAATACAAGTTAAAAAGAATATTATACACCTTGAAATGAACAAGACACAATTAACAAGTAAATATGACTATTTTTGAAATGAATATGATCCATTTGGAATGAATATGACTCATGTAGAAATGAATATGACACACTTTAAAATGAAGTGTCAGGGCGCACGCGAAAATCGGGACAAGGTAATCTGTCATGGATAACAGTAGAGTTCAGAACAAGGCAAGGTAACATGGGTAAAGTATGAAAATAACACAAGTAAAAACAACAGGAAGTTTAAGACAAACTATCATAAATCATAGTTTGTCTGCTCCTCTGAAGTGATCTGTCAGGGTCTGATCAACAAAGGTAAACTTACACTTGGTAGTAGGTTTATTACATTCTTGGAATTCACTAACAATGTGTGAGGCTTCCCGAGTCTGCAGTGTGCAGAGAGGCACAAAAACATAAATATGGAGAAGGCAGAGTCATAAAACGCTGCATTTAGTTTGTGTATTGAATTTTGTACAATTTGTAGTAGTGCTGTTTTTTTTTTTTAACATGGAGCAGACTAATTTCACAGCGTTTAGGGAGATGCCCAGCAGCTCATATGGACAAGGAGAGCCGGGTGGTTCTCTGTGCCAAAGACACAAACCTTTAAGTCTGACTGGGACCTTTCTTAACAATGAATGAGGGTCAGGGACAAGACTGGGATACACTGAACTGTAAATACTGGAATTCTGTACATTAACTAGGAAAGAATAGGAAAAAGCAGGCAGAATAGAAACATATAACACAAGACAATGAATCTGAATATACAAGACTGGTCAGGATATGTACAGTCAGATCTAGAAAGAAGACAAACACAGGAACACAGAGGCAGGAAGAACATAAGACAAGCAACATATACAGTTAGCTATTCATAACAGGAACATGGAATCAAACCCCAAAGGAAACAGAAATCAAAAGGCAGGCTTGTAATATAATAGCAGGTTCCACCAGAGTGCAAGGAGACTCAGCGGCAAGGTCAGTTGTGAGCTGGTGCACTGTGGAATCACAAGGCATAAATAGCAGGAGGCTCAAGGGAAGAGCACCAGTGTGGGGAGAGAGACAGGTGCAAGGCATCAAGCAGATGTAAGGAATCAGGGAGCCACCAATGAAGGGAAGACTGAACTTGGATCTGGAAAGAGAAAACTTGGGAAAAAAGGAGACACAAAGAGTGCAACACATGGTCATGCAGCATGAGATGATTGTTGAACAACGGCAGGCAGCATGAGGAGCTTGGGGCACAAAGGCAGAGACAAACTATTGTCCACACTGCAAGCTGTGTAGAACAGTGCTGCCACAGTATTACCACATGGGTTTGGGTGGTGAAACCATTCAGCCTGATTACAAATGATACTGGATCTGATTTAAAAGTTTCATTACACATTACTGATAAAGCTGCCCTGCCTGAAAGGTGGAAACACAACTGAAATATTGCACATTTTTAGGGCTGGCGATATATAATAATAAATGAAAATAATGTAATCAGAAATAACATTTGCAAGTCAAATTTACTCAGATTATCACACACACAGCTACACTGGCATGACAAACATCAACACCTTATAACATGACTCCTGGGTCAGAAAATCATAAACCCAAACCTCACATAACATAGCCTATATATTTTAAATGCCTTCTTAAGAAATGTGTCAAAATGTAGTTGTATTTCTTTTTAAAACATTGGCAACAACCTAAGAACCAAAATTGGTATATGAATTATCTATGCCCCTTTCAGACACAATCTACTGCCCAATCTACTCCTATGTATCTTGTTTCAATACAGCACCACTCTACCATCACCTACATCCAACTAAATCAATGACAGAAACGTAATAAGTACATATATATAACTCTAGCTAGCTTATTTGTAACTGTCACCATAATCCTATCTATATAAGAACACAATTAGAGAATGAGGATTACTTTCTGGGTTTCTTGGCTGGAATCTGAACAGCCCCAGAAACCTCTGCAACTACTGACACAAGAAGGACACAAGTACATTCCCCCAATGACTTCCCCATGCTCAGAGCAGCTGGTAACCTTTGCAAACTACTACAAGAGAATAGTCCTGGCCCAACAATTGTGACAGCACTTAATCACAAAATGCAAACATTAATGTCAATCTTTAAACTCATGTGCCACACAAACATTCCATTTTACACTTATTCAAAAAGTTAATGCATGAGCACCATGCAAACACAGTGCCCAGGCTAATCCTAAAATGTGGGCCTCTAGTTTCTATGGTTACTCATTGAGCTGTCATTGGCACATCTGCTTCCTCCAAATCCTCCCCTTCCTCCACAATGACATCAGGTGCAGTGTGGAATAGGAGCAGTTGAGGTGATGACAATATTTTGGTCCCTGGTAGTAATAGGCGTACTTTAGGGCACTGAAGTGGTAGTCATATGTCGGCATGGGAGTCTTCAACCATTGTGAACCTGATGCATGTTGGAGCATACAGGTACAGAGGCAGGTAGGCAAACTACCGTTTGGGTGGTTGCTGCAGGGAGTTTCAGATGTAGTGGCAGATGATGCAGAGCTGAGTGGTAGTAATTATTTAATGGCATTACACTAGACACTCAGGACATATAATGAGTATGACATCATCCCTTGTATGATATTTGACTATAAGCTACATCTAAAGTTTAGCCTGCAACATTCTTGCAATGCAATACCCAACATTTCATTGAACTTTCACCTGCAAGCCGTACCTCCTCTTTTTGCTATGGGGTTATGTATACTGGTGGTGTACATTCCCACCCCCTATAGCTCAAGGGAACATTGCATTTGATGTCCCCAAAGTCCTCCATTGAGGCATAGCACTTGTCTCTCATCTGGTTATTATATCTTTAATATGCTTGTTGGATGCAGTTTTATATCTAGCAATGGGCAATCTTGCATCTCTAATATCTGATGAGTGGATGTGCACTCCATATTATTAGCGTTCCCCAATGCACATATCATATTTACCTGGAATCTGTTGGTTGACACAAGTAAAGGCATAGTGTCTTAGTGTCGGCACTCACATTGATCCTTATTTTTCATGTTCGGCCCACCCTTTATGTCCTCAGTACTGGTCAAGCATGCTCGGTAGTAAGAATACCGTGGGCATCCTCGCTAGAAAGAACACTGTGGGCATCCTCGCTAGAAAGAACACTGTGGGAATCCTCCCTAGAAAGAATACCGTGGGCATGCTCGCTAGAAAGAACACTGTGGGCATGCTCGCTAGAAAGAACAATGTGGGCATCCTCGCTAGAAAGAACACTGTGGGCATCCTCGCTAGAAAGAACACTGTGGGCATGCTCGCTAGAAAGAATACCGTGGGCATGCCCGCTAGAAAGAACACCGTGGGCATCCTCGCTACAAAGAACACTGTGGGCATGCTCGCTACAAAGAACACCGTGGGCATCCTCCCTAGAAAGAACACCGTGGGCATGCTCGCTAGAAAGAACACCGTAGGCATACTCGCTAGAAAGAACACCGTGGGCATGCTCGCTAGAAAGAATACTGTGGGCATCCTCGCTAAAAAGAACACTGTGGGCATGCTCGCTAGTAAGAATACCGTGGGCATGCTCGCTAGAAAGAACACAGTGGGCATCCTCGCTACAAAGAACACTGTGGGCATACTCGCTAGAAAGAACACCGTGGGCATGCTCGCTAGAAAGAATACCGTGGGCATGCTCGCTAGAAAGAACACCGTGGGCATGCTCGCTAGAAAGAATACTGTGGGCATCCTCGCTAAAAAGAACACTGTGGGCATGCTCTCTAGTAAGAATACCGTGGGCATGCTCGCTAGAAAGAATACCGTGGGCATGCTCGGTAGTAATTCTCACAACACAAGAATGTCGAGCTCCGCAAAATACAACTTTTACAAATTCTAGTGTTAACCCTACTGAGTGCTCACGTATTGTAGCGGCCTACAGGTTCATAACCCTATAAAGTACACCTTCCTTTCTTAACTCTGTATGGAGATTGTTGCCACACAATAACAAT
Source organism: Triturus cristatus (assembly GCF_964204655.1). Taxonomy (NCBI): domain Eukaryota; kingdom Metazoa; phylum Chordata; class Amphibia; order Caudata; family Salamandridae; genus Triturus; species Triturus cristatus. The sequence goes on from NC_140590.1 coordinate 217,184,795, forward strand.
TTTTAACCTCTCCATAAGTTGGAAAATTTAGAGCTCCCACTCCAGGGCAAATAATAATGAAATTGCTAAATATTGGTAATTCCGCAAAAATGCAGTTCTTAGTAGTAAAAGTAAAGACCTATCATCAGTCTCTAGTGCCCTTTTGCCACACAGGAAGGTTCCCTAAATTACCCAGGCTTAGCAGGTGTTTTGTCAGCCAGATGATGTACTTGTTAGCTGGTCCCACGGCTTGAGAACTCTACTCAGAGAACCCTTATATAATCCTTTTCTTCTCATGGGACCATTATTTGGAGAGTCAGAACCCAAACTGTCACAATCTCTCAGTCTCAGGGGATTACCTCACATACTAAATGTTGTGAGGGTACAAGTCGGAATGCCACTTTCTCTATCGAGACACGCAGCCTTCTCTGGTGGTTGTGGTTGAAATATACAATGGAATGTTGTATTTGATCAGCAGCATTCTGTAATATATTATTCTGAATGTTTACCTGTTTCCAGTCACTATATTCTTCTAGACTTATAGAGAAATGGGTTCTGGGTGCACCTTGGGTGCTGTGGAAGACAAACAAATCATACTCTGTTGTTTAGGTAGAATATAAATGTGTGCATTTATTTAGGTATCACAGAAGGAGGAGCATCACAGACAGGGGTTTCCCTGGCAGTTGCACAAACATAGAGCTCCTAGAGTCCTAGACTGCCCTAATTTCATACACCCTATAGTGGGCATACCTTGGAACAAATGATAGAAACTACTGTTTTGCCAGAGGGTATATTTTTGTTAGTGATGGCTTTTACCATTGTTCCTGTTCCTTTCTGACAGCGTTTTGTTTACCAGCTCCTGGCTGAAGAGAGGTGAAACCCCGAAACCGGTCCTAGGATGCTTGTTTCCAGTCCAGGGAGGACCTGGCTTGGCAGTTCGGGCTGGACTGTTCCCATAAGGCACAGGGTCAAGACTGATTTGCATATGGCTGTGTTCAAACTGGAATGGCATGGTGAGCAAAAAAACGATGGATTTAGGCCCTGATCTCTGTACTGGGGTGAATGTATGACATTGTTCTGCATTCTGTCCATCAATTGTTGTTTTTGCATTTGTCACCCCGAGTGGGATGAGTATGCTCAGACGTGAGTCCCGTGCTCTCCATGCCACTGGAATCAAGCTATCCTGGCTAAAGAGGGGTGAAACACCGAAACCGATCCTAGGATGCCTGTTTCCAGTCCAGGGAGGACCTGGCTTGGTAGTTTCGGGATGGACTGTTTCCAAAAGGCACAGGGTCAAGACTGATTTGCATATGGCTGGGTTCAAACTGGAATGGCATGGTGAGCAAAAAAACGATGGATTTAGGCCCTGATCTCTGTACTCGGGTGAATGTATGACATTGTTCTGCATTCTGTCCATCAATTGTTGTTTTTGCATTTGTCAAACCGAGTGGGACGGGTATGCTCAGACGTGAGTCCCGTGCTCTCCATGCCACTGGAATCAAGCTATCATGGCTGAAGAGGGGTGAAACCCCGAAACCGGTCCTAGGATGCTTGTTTCCAGTCCAGGGAGGACCTGGCTTGGCAGATCGGGCTGGACTGTTCCCATAAGGCACAGGGTCAAGATTGATTTACATATGGCTGGGTTCAAACTGGAATGGCATAGTGAGCAAAAAAACGATGGATTTAGGCCCAGATCTCTGTACTGGGGTGAATGTATGACATTGTTTTGCATTCTGTACATCAATTGTTTTTTTGCATTCGTCACCCCGAGTGGGACGGGTATGCTCAGACGTGAGTCCTGTGCTCTCCATGCCAATGGAATCAAGCTATCCTGGCTGAAGAGGGGTGAAACCCCGAAACCGGTCCTAGGATGCTTGTTTCCAGTCCAGGGAGGACCTGGCTTGGCAGTTCGGGCTGGACTGTTCCCATAAGGCACAGGGTCAAGACTGATTTGCATATGGCTGGGTTCAAACTGGAATGGCATGGTGAGCAAAAAAACGATGGATTTAGGCCCAGATCTCTGTACTGGGGTGAATGTATGACATTGTTCTGCATTCTGTCCATCAATTGTTATTTTTGCATTTGTCACCCCGAGTGGGACGGGTATGCTCAGACGTGAGTCCCGTGCTCTCGATGCCACTGGAATCAAGCTATCCTGGCTAAAGAGGGGTGAAACCCCGAAACCGGTCCTAGGATGCTTGTTTCCAGTCCAGGGAGGACCTGGCTTGGCAGTTCGGGCTGGACTGTTCCCATAAGACACAGGGTCAAGACTGATTTGCATATGGCTGGGTTCAAACTGGAATGGCATGGTGAGCAAAAAAACTATGGGTTTAGGCCCAGATCTCTGTACTGGGGTGAATGTATGACATCGTTCTGCATTCTGTCCATCAATAGTTGTTTTTGCATTTGTTTACCAGCTCGGCACTTTGCTTGTTGCCTGCTCCCATGTGCCAGTTTCAGTCCTTTCTCTCTTTTGCCCAAAGGCACCTTTGATGGGCCAAGCTGATTTCTCTGACAGTGTGTCTCCTCTCTTCCGGTAAAGCAGGGAGCAGGTTCATGGAAAGTTGTTTTAGGATGCATATGTGCGTCTTTCAGGCGTTCACCCATTTTTCCTGGCATGCATGCATGGACAATTCTAGAGCATTGGTTTTCATGCTTATTCTCCATTCCAGATTTTGCAGAATGGGAAGCTGCAGTTACATTGTGAAGCTTGATTCGAGTTTTCCAGTCTAATATGACAAGTTTATTTCCTCATTCTGCATGAACACTTATAGGTCATTCACTGCTCTTTCTTTATAAGATGGCAAACTGAGTTATTCAGTCCATGGTAACTAAGCTAGAATCTTCAATGTTCCTGTTCCTTCTGCATTGCGTCTGCTACTATCTTGCCTGACTCCACTCCTCAAGGTTTTCTGATAGAATTCAATTTTCCCCTCTTAAGTCTTTTGTCAGTCTGCTTCTTGTTCAAATCCTTACGCCAGTACTAATCTTCAAGTCAGGGGAAACATCTTGTTACGTCTTTACGAATATACAACCTCACCTCATTTGCAGTCAAAATGTGCCCTCCAGAACTTCACCCTACATCACTACCACCCTCATGTTCTGCAATATCTTCCGTACAGCACATAAGAAATATAGGAAATTGTTATTTCGCAACCACCAGTCACACGAGGGGCTGTACTTCACCAGGAGGCCTGCTTTCGGTGCTTCCAGTCTGTAATACAGATAGCACCATCACATATACAGCACTATCTTAGGGGGGTGTTCCCTCACTTGCAAAGGGAAGTGGAACCTTGCAATTGAGGGAAACACTTTGCCTCTGTGCAAGCAGTGTATTATGGATGTGGGCATAGATGCAAATAGTTTGTCAGGGGGAACACTGGCTGTGTGCTCCAAAAAGCTGTTTTCCCTGAGGGGAGCCCTCCTGAAGTAGGAAAGGAGACCCCATTGACCCCCAACATCCCTCTGTAAATTGATGTAGTCACTTATTTCACTAGTCTGCAGGGGATATCTGTCCACACATTGAAGTGCACATGAATGCTGCCTGCACAATGAAGGATGGAGCATCTGCTTAGGGCATATACTCTGTCTATCACTAAAGTGTCTCTAGAAAGTTTTGCTGCCAAGTAATGATTGTGCATGAGACTCCGCTCCATGTCATTGCTTGAAATGTGTTCAGAAAGGGTCAGTAATTTTCCAGCATGTTTAGCTCTGGTGGTGGTATTTCTGGAGGAGAAAGGTAATGGCTTGTTTCAAAGAGTTGAGGACTACTTCATTTAGGAGGCATATGTTTATTAAATATATGATGTCTGCAGGGAAGGAGGCAGGCAATTTTTAATGCATGCCACTGGGTACACGTCTGCAATTAAATTACATGCTATTGCTGTGAGAACCAGGGCCTCATGTACGTAGCCGAATACCGGTCGGTAACGGCCGATTTTCGGTTATTATACCGTTACCGACCGGTATTTAGGCTTTTGACATGTAGGGGGATCATTTCTGTATTCGGTAATTTACCGAATCGGTAAAATTACCGAATCGGTAATTTTACCGATTCGGTAAATTCCGAATACAGAAATGAGATGTAGGGGGCGTGTGTGGGTGTTGTCTGGAGTCGGTATTTACAACCAACTAATAGTTGGTGGTAAATAAAGAATGGATGTGTAAAGGCATTTTATAGCGCTTAGAAGTGTGCAATGTGGCTGACATACATGCCCTTAGGGCATGTATGTGCATTGTGCGCCACATGTGCACACATGGCCGAATCAGGGGTGCAACAGGGTGTCAATGTGACACCCTGCCACCCTTGCATGTGCTCCCCCATTACCGAATCGGTATTTACCGATTCGGTAATGAGGCATACCTTCCCATCAATGGGAAGGTATGCCTCATTACCGAATCGGTAAATACCGATTCGGTAATTACCGAATTTTTCCGAATCGGTAATATTTACCGACTCATTACCTACATTGCATTTACCACTTCATAAATACCGAATCGGTATGATTCGGTATTTATGAAGTGGTAAATGCCAGCCCACCTACATGAGGCCCCCAGTCTCAAGACCGACTCGCTCTCCAAAAGTCTGAATGTAGTTAAAGTGAACTAACACAGAGGTGGGAAAATGTATGGGTAAAAAGATAACGCCTGATTATTGTATCAAACCAACCAGTAAGATACTGCTCCTATCAGAAACACAAAGAAAAACAAGGTGGTGTGCGAAACAAGGAGGGGGAACCCTAAGGATTCTTTCTTGGTGCCCTCACACATCTCTGGGGATGTCATGTTTCATCAATGGGTGCTGCGCCTCGTAGGCCTGGCATGGAAATACCCTTTAGGCCCCACAGAGGGTCACGTGGGAGCAGTTGATTTACTGTATTTGTCATTGGATATGAGGTGCAAGTATGAGGGTGTCCTAAATGTGTGTGGTGGAGTGATTGTTTATTTAGGAGTTAGGAACTATAGGATAAAACTGTCTAGGAGATACCAGAAAACTTTTCAATCAATCAATCAATCCATCAATTAGGGGGTTTATAAAGCGTGCTACTCTCCCGTGAGTGTCTCAAGGCGCTGGGGGGGCAGCTCCGGATCAGTCGAAGAGCCAGGTCTTGAGGTCCTTCGTTCCAGGTCTTGTCTGCAATGTAGGAGAAGGCTCTCCCTCCTGCTCTGTTCCTGCTGATGTGCGGAACCTCTGTCAGGGCGAGGTCGGCAAAGCGGAGGTTCCTCTTGGGTATGTGGAAGGAGACTCTCTTGTTGAGGTATTTGGGTGTGATGTTGTTGAGGGATTTGTAGGTGTTGCTGAGGAGCTTGTAGGTGACCCTCTTCTCGACGGGGAGCCAGTGGAGGTCTTGTAGGTGTTTGATCATGTGTTCATGGCATGGTGTTCCGAGGACGAGTCTGGCTGCGGCCTTCTGGATGGTTTGGAGTTTGTGTAGAAGGGTTCTGTTGATTCCGGCGTATAGAGTGTTGCCATAGTCTAGTCTCCTGGTTATGAGCGCATGGGTGACAGTTCTTCTGCAATCGGGGGGGATCTATTTGAAGGTCTTGCGGAGAATGCGCAGGCAGTTGAAGCTGGTGGAGGCGACGGCGTTGATCTGGCGGTTCATGGAGAGGGAGGAGTCGAGCATGATGCCGAGGTTTCGTGCGTGGTCTGTAGGGGTGGGTGGCTTCCCGAGGGCGGAGGGCCACCAGGTGTTGTCTCAGGCGGAGGTGCAAAGGCCGAGAATGAGGACCTCGGTTTTCTCTGAGTTGAGCTTCAAGCAGCTGTCTTTCATCCAAGCTGCTACGTCCTTCATTCCATCGTGGAAGCAGAGTCTGGTGTCTTCGGAGTTCTTCATGAGCAAGAGGTCAAGCTGGGGTCGTTGGCGTAGGATACTATGCTGAACCCGTGCTGTCTGATGATGGCGGTGAGGGGGGCCATTTAGATGTTGAAGAGTGTCGGGCTCAGCGATGATCCTTGGGGTACTCCGCAGTTGATGTTGGTGGGTTCGAAGTGGAAGGGGGGAGTCTGTTTCTCTGGGTTGTACCAGAGAGGAAGGATTGGATCCTTTGGTATCGCTTTGTTTGCCCTAAATTGGCAAGGTATGCCCAGACGTGGGTCCCTTGCTCACTTTGCCACTGGATTCAAGATAGCCTGGCTGAAGAGGGTTATGAACCCGAAACCGGTCCCAGGATGCTTGTTTCCGGTCCAGGGAAGACATGGCTTGGCAGTTCGGGCTGGACTGTTCCCATGAGGCACAGGGTCAGACTGTTTTGCATATGGCCATGTCTGAACTGGGGTGGTGGAGTGAGCCAAAGAATGAGGATGGATTAAACCCAGGTCGGTTGACTGGGGGTGAGTGTTTGATTTGCTCTAATGCCCCGTCCATCATCCCTTTTGGTATCACTTTGTTCGCCCTAAGTTGGCAGGGAGTTCCCAGAAGTGGGTCCCTTGCTCACTTTACCACTGGATTCAAGATAGCCTGGCTGATGAGGGTTATAAACCCGAAACCGGTCCCAGGATGCTTGTTTCCAGTCCAGGGAAGACATGGCTTGGCAGTTCAGGCTGGACTGTTCCCATGAGGCACAGGGTCAGACTGATTTGCATGTGGCCATGTCTGAACTGGGGTGGTGGAGTGAGCTAAAGAATGAGGATGGATTAAACCCAGGTCAGTTGACTGGGGGTGAGTGTTTGATTTGCTCAAATGCCCCGTCCATCATCCCCTTTGGTATCGCTTTGTTCGCCCTAAGTTGGCAGGACGTGCCCAGAAGTGGGTCGCTTGCTCACTTTACCACTGGATTCAAGATAGCCTGACTGATGAGGGTTATGAACTCGAAACCGGTCCCAGGATGCTTGTTTCCGGTCCAGGGAAGACATGGCTTGGCAGTTCGGCCTGGACTGCTCCCATGAGGCACAGGGTCAGACTGATTTGCATATGGCCATGTCTGAAATGGGGTGGTGGAGTGAGCTAAAGAATGAGGATGGATTAAACCCAGGTCAGTTGACTGGGGGTGAATGTTTGATTTGCTCAAATGCTCCGTCCATCATCCCCTTTGGTATCGGGTTGTTTGCCCTAATTTGGCAGGGTATGCCCAGACGTGGGTCCCTAGCTCACTTTACCACTGGATTCAAGATAGCCTGGCTGATGAGGGTTATGAACCCGAAACCGGTCCCAGGATGCTTGTTTCCGGTCCAGAGAAGACATGGCTTGGCAGTTCGGGCTGGACTGTTCCCATGAGGCACAGGGTCAGACTGATTTGCATATGGCCATGTCTGAACTGGGGTGGTGGAGTGAGCTAAAGAATGAGGATGGATTAAACCCAGGTCAGTTTACTGGGGTGAGTGTTTGATTTGCTCAAATGCCCCATCCATCATCCCCTTTGGTATCGCTTTGTTCGCCCTAAGTTGGCAGGGCATGCCCAGAAGTGGATCCCTTGCTCACTTTACTACTGGATTCAAGATAGCCTGGCTGATGAGGGTTATGAACCCGAAACCAGTCCCAGGATGCTTGTTTCCGGTCCAGGGAAGACATGGCTTGGCAGTTCGGGCTGGACTGTTTCCATGAGGCACAGGGTCAGACTGATTTGCATATGGCCATGTCTGAACAGGGGTGGTAGAGTGAGCTAAAGAATGAGGATGGATTAAACCCAGATCAGTTGACTGGGGGTGAGTGATTTGCTCAAATGCTCCGTCCATCATCCCCTTTGGTATCGCTTTGTTCGCCCTAAGTTGGTAGGGTATGCCCAGGCGTGGGTCCCTTGCTCACTTTGCCACTGGATTCAAGATAGCCTGGCTGATGAGGGTTATGAACCCGAAACCGGTCCCAGGATGCTTGTTTCCGGTCCAGGGATGACATGGCTTGGCAGTTCGGGCTGGACTGTTCCCATGAGGCCCAGGGTCAGACTGATTTGCATATGGCCATGTCTGAACTGGGGTGGTGGAGTGAGCTAAAGAATGAGGATGGATTAAACCCAGATCAGTTGACTGGGGGTGAGTGTTTGATTTGCTCAAATGCTCCGTCCATCATCCCCTTTGTTATGGATCCAGTCGAGGGCGGCTCCTTGTATCCCTGTGTCATGAAGTGTGGCTGCCAGCGTGCGATGAGTGATGGTGTCAAAGGCTGCGGAGAGGTCTAGGAGGATGAGGGCCGCGGTGTGTCCATGGTCGAGTAGTATGCGGATGTTGTACGTGGCAGCGAGGAGGGTGGTCTCGGTGCTGTGGTTGCTGCGGAATCCAGATTGTGAGGCGTCAAGGAAGGAGTTCTCTTCAATGAAGGTGGTCAGCTGGGCGTTTACGAGTCTCTCAGTGACTTTGGCCGCGAATGGAAAGAGAGAGATGGGTCGTTAGTTTTTCAGGTCAGTTGGGTCGGCTGCTGGCTTCTTGAGAAGGGGTTTAACCCGTACCTGCTTCCAGTCATCTGGGAAGATGCCGGATCTGAAGGAGGTGTTGATGGTCCATCCCAGTTCGGGTGCGATGGCGGTGGCGGCTCTGTGGAATATGTGCGGTGGGCAGGGGTCCATTGGGTGGGTTTTCTTCATGGTCACGGTGATGTGTTTGATTGTGGTGGGTTTCCAGGTTGTGACGATTGGCTTGTCTGCGGTGGTAGAGAGGGGGGTGGTGTCCGGCGTCAGTTCGCTGAAGTTGTCGTAGAGGGTCTGGATCTTCTGATGGAAGTAGGAGCTGAGCTTGTCACAGAAGTCCAGTTCGCTGGGGGGTTTGGTGAGCTGAGTGTATTACTTTGAACAGTGCCTTGGTGTTAGCCGCGTTGGTCTGGACTTTGTCTCTCATGAAGGTCCGTTTGTTGTCTCTAATGCCCTGGTGGTATTCCGTCAGGGCACTCCTGTGGTTGTTCTGTGCTTCGGTGGTTTTCTGGTTTCGCCAGGTTTTCTCCACGCATTTTAATGAGCGCCTGGCTTCTTGGAGTTCTGGGGTGAACCAGGCGTCCTTCAGAGGGTGTTGTTTGGCGGGGTGGCGGAGGGGTGCAAGCTTGTCAGCGCAGCAGGAGACCCAGCAGTGAAATTCTTTGGCTGCGGAGTTGGTGTCGGTTGTGGCGCTTGGGGGATCTTGGAGGAGAGTGCTGTTGAGGCTCCAGTTCCTTCGTGGTGGGCGTGGGACAGATTTAGGTGCATTGTTGGTGTTGAAGGTGAAAAGAACGCAGTGGTGGTCCGTCCAGTGGAGCTAGGTGATGTGGCTGAAGCGGATGTTCATTCCTCCGGCGAAGATGGAGTCGAGTGTGTGTCCAGCTCTGTGAGTGGGCGTGTTGACCAGCTGCTTCAGTCCAAGGTTGGTGAGGTTATCGAGGAGAGTCATGGAGTCGCGGTCGTTGTGGTTGTCAAGGTGGAAGTTAAGGTGTCCGATTAGAATGTAGTCCGTGGTGGTGATGGCGGGGGGTGCGGCGAGCTCGGCGGTGGTGGTAGTGGACTGGGTGCGGGGTCCCGGCAGTTTGTAGAGGAGGCTGCGTAGCATGGTCCTGGGGTTGGTCTGGATCTGGAAGTGGAGGTGTTCTGTGTTGGAGTGGGGGTCACTTGTGCTGGAGGTGGAGAGTTGGAGGGCGATAGCGAGTCCTCCTCCTCGGTGGTGAGGGCGGTCCTTTCTCTGGAACTTGTAGCCGTCGGGGATTACAGTGGCGATGTTGGGCCGGAGGGGGAGTTGGTTTCAATGTGATGGTTCTCCTGGCAGGATTAAAAAACCCATAAAGGAGTCGGGCTACTGTAATGGCGTGATGTACCATAGGAGCTTTAAATCTATAATCAAGTCGACATGTTTTGCTTCCTACGGTCCAAACATGATCCATGGCACTACTTTAGGACATAATAAAAGGTGCTGTAGGTGTTCCCCTGAAAAAAATACCTGGTTCAATGTTAACCATTTTTTGTCAAACCTAGAAAGGGAAAGAAAACAATAGCAATTAAAAAATGAGCATAGGCTCTGCATATTTGGTTTAATGCGGCATCAGGAACGCTCTCCCAGTATACAATATCACTATGTCTCCAATGGTAGACATGCGCATGTTGTGGTTAGCACTAAATTGTTGCCAAATAGTGAAAAAGTGAAAAACAAACAAGTACACACAACACAGTGGCTAAATAGACAGATATGGTACAGATAACATGTAATAAAAACTTGTGCAAGAGTCACATAGTGGGTCACCATGTGACTGGTGACCTTAAGTGGGAACAAGGGATCTTATACTTTGGAGTGATCAAAATGTTCCCATCAGTCGGAACGGTGTTGTTGTTTGTCTGTCACCAGGGGCAAGTTTGCTTTAACTGCTCTTGTTTGCTATTACTTTTTAATACAATAAACGTTACTGCTCACTGTTTTTTTAACTGAGGCCAGCTTTCTGCTTGTTTTTGCGTCTCCTGTTCACTGATGACGGTGCCCGTAAGTAAGAGCGGGTTCGCCACTGTAGCGTCAGTGCTCTAGTTGTTTCACCTCCTAGGAGGTTTAAAATTACAGGCTGACGTGACCATGCAGCGTTGTGCTTTGTCTATTATTGGGGGTAACTTTGTTTGAACTGCTCTCGTTTGTTAAGACTTTCTAATATAGTATACTTTACTTCTCACTGTTTTTTTAACTTGGGTCAGCTTTCTGCTCGCTTTTGCATCTCCTGTATGCTGACGGCGGTACCCGTAAGTAAGAGTGGGACCGCCACTGTAGGGTCAGCACTCTAGTTGTTTCACCTCCTAGGAGGTATAAAATCACATGCTGACGCGAGTGCTCAGCGGGGGCGCCAAAGGCGCACCAAAGGCAAGCCTGTCTGTGCCCGTTAACACCCGGAATGTTTCATGGGCTCCTGGTCTTTTTACCGAACACTTATATTCCAGAGACCATCTGACAGCACTTAACAATGGTAAGTGCTGTGAAACACCCTTATGGAGTTATGACAAGGATAATCTTCCTCATAGCTGTAATATTGTCCAATTCTCTCCAACGGTTAACATTGTAGAAGCTTCTTCTCTAAGATACTCACCAAAGGCAAACAACCCCCATAAAGTCCTAATTAAGATTCTATCCTTTATCTTACTAAATACCAGATCTTTGATCAAACACAAATATGAGTTTGAAAACTTCATGCAAACATTTAAGCCCGATCTGGCTTTCCTAACAGAAATCTGGGCTATTAAACCTTCCTACCCTGACTGGCTCACGGCTATTCCAGCAGGATATGAATTAGTGTCCGTAGACAGGGAAGGAAAATTGGTATTGCGACTATCTATCGCACCAACTTTACAGCACCCTTCCGTCCTATTTTGCACTTAGGTATAGAAGCATTGATGTTCTATTTTAAATTGAGTAGCATGAACATCTTCCCAGGTTTACTAATATACTGCCCGCAAGGTCCTAGGGCTCCATTTACACAATTTGCTCCAACTCTGGAATATTGTGTTGATTCCCCCACTGTTACCTTACTTGGAGATTATAAATTTCCATCTATACTGCAATAATAATATGGACACTACCCATTTAGTTGCCAGCATGGCATGCTTTGTCCTGAAACAGATTATCACAGAGCTCTCACACAAGGCTGGCCACACGATAGATGGTATTTTTACTAACAACCCTAATATTATCTTGGAGAAAGTACTTCCACTTACCTGGATCGACTACATTTTCTTGTGCCGTTTTCTTTCAACTCCTACTTCCAGGGACAGTTATGCCCTCCTATAACAGATCGCTTGCCACTAAGACCCGAATTTGGCACAAAATTAACAAAGCTGATTTAAAAGAGGCCCTACACAGAAATCACCATTACTAGATCTAGATAATAACATTGCCGCAGACAACTTTGATTGGTGGGTCAGTTTGGCCATTAATTCTCTTGCCCCAGAGAAAATGATAAATCATTGTAGGAATCAACCTACAGCCCCTTAGTACTTTGCGGAACTTAGAGGCATACAATCTAAATGTAGATGTACAGAACATGGCTGGCGCCATGATTACTGTGGACAGGTCAAACATAATTACAGTTTAGCTCTAGAGGATTACAAAGCGGCTCCCAAAACAGCGAAGACCAGCTACTTCTCAAAGAAAATAGGATCAGGTAAATACTCCACTAGAGAGCTTTTTAAAACTGTTACAACTCTATCCAAGTTCCAACATGGGAATCGATTTTCACCTGATCAAACCTTTCATGACAAAGTTGCTAATTTCTTCCAGGCCAAAGTCCAAACAGTCTACAAGGAGCTCGCAGGGCACGTAACAGTCCCGGCCGTAGATGTGTCAAACGAGTTCACTGACTCCGGGAACGCAACTAAGTGAATTGTCCAGATTTGCTGCTCTATCCCCAAAGAGAGTTAATGATCTTTTACTATCCATTAAGTCTGGTTCCCCGACTGAACCATGTACTCCGTCTATATAACAAGTAGCATCTGATTTGATCAGTTTACACCTGGCCCCACTTTTAAATAATGTTCTTTGGACTGGGGTATTTCCTAATCCCTGGAAGAAAGCCTGCATCAGTCCGATTTCTTTTTTTTTTTTAAACTCTTTTAATCCGTTAGAAGTGAAAAACTACCGGCCCATATCTTGCCTACCACTCCCTGCTAAATCTTGGAAAGATTCATGAAAGAAGATCTGGTGAACTACCTGAAGTCTAATGATCTTCTTAGCACCACCCAACATGGATTCAGACCAAATCATTCAACTGAATCAGCCTTAGTTATGGCCGCTGAGGAAATTTGCAAACAGCTAGATAGCAGGGGGAAGGCCGTTCTCATCCTGATTGATCTCTCAGACGCTTTTGACACCGTTTAGCATCTGGTGTTAACCCAGAGGCTGGAGTCAGTTGGAATAAAGGAGACAGCACTACCCCTGCTTACCTCCTTCCTAACGTCGAGGGAACAAAAACTGTGCTGGGGAAGTCTTCTCTATTCCCTGTGGCATCCCCCAGGGCTCAGCACTGTCTCCTACTTTGTTTAACATCTATGTTACCCCTTTGGCCAAGCTGATACAAGCACATGGTTTCACGATAGTGTCTTATACAGATGACACACAGATAGTAATATCTATATCCTCATGCACAGGCGTGGTGGCAGGTCTGTTTCACAACTGTCTTAAACACATCATCAGATGGATGCACCAAAACTTCCTCAAACCAAATATAGATAAAATAGAGGTGGTAGAGTTCGGAGAGGGACCCTCACTCTGAAATAACCTATGCTGGCCAGCAGAGGCAGGGCTTTGTCCCGACCCAATCAACACAGTTAGAAACCTAGTTGTAGTGTTTGATAATCAGGTCTGCTTTCCGGAACAGATTAATTCTGTTACATCTTCTTGTTTCTTACTTCTAAAAATCTTGGTAAAGATCCTTCCTTTCATCTCACAAGAATTTTTTTTTTAAAAGTGATTGTTACCTTGATCCTTTTCCAGAATAGACTACTGCAATGCCCTTTTTTTGGGCATTGATAAATGTCTTATTGAAACTCCAGTTGCTGCAGAATGCCGCAGCTCGGGTGGTAATTAACATTTCCATTAGTATCAGGGACCTCCACTGGGTCCTGGTGCAGCAAAGGATTATGTTTAAGGCACTCTGTTTGGTACACAAAGCACTGTTTGGGGGAGGGAATCGTGACATGCACATCCTATGATTAAAAGGGCCACGTGGGGTGGGAGAAGTCTCTTCGATCGGGCAGCGAAACTTTGGAATACGCTGCTGGTGGCAATAAGACTACAATCAAATAGAGCATCTTTCAGGAAATTATGAAGACCTGGCTCTTTCCGCCTAAGTAAACTGCAATATTTCCCCTGTCTTCACAGATGATGCACATGATACTTCCAGCGCCAATAAGTCTCGGTACTCATTGCGCTTTACAAATGCTTCCTTACTTACTTACTTACCGCACAGCTGCTAACTGTAAGGGAAATGTAATGGCAGTCAGGCTCAAACAATAGATAAACGGAGTAAAAAAGAGGCATCAAACTGACCTTGCAGACACATACGAAGTAGTCGTACTTACGTGGCTTCTATGCATGAAGTATGAGAGACCTACCATACTCTCCTCACTTGGATTGAGACAGAGCAGAGGAGGCGTGCTGCGTTTAAAGGACGGCTGATAGTGAAATTGTCCTAAGGCATGGAGGGTGCAGCCTTAAGAGCGGATCATGGTTGGGAAGCTCATGCGGTAATGGGAGCAGAGGTAGATCTTGGTTAGCATGATCTGCAGTATCCACTTCAAATCAATCCGTCAATTAGCAGCCATCTGATTTTGTAGTCATTGAGTGAGCATGTATGCTACACAGGCCCTCGTATATACAATGTGTGAAGAAGTCACACATAGTGGTGCATGAAAAAGGAGCCCCCTGTGACTTGCGACCCTTATGGGTGAGTAGTCATGTTTTACAAGCCACTGATAGAATTGAAAAAATCTGTGGTGCACCAAGACAGATTTTTGTCAGGGAGATAATTTATCAATATTGCTTGTCAACAAGTGGCATGTATAGTGTTACTGATAGCTGGTGAAGTAATTTTGTGTTATGTCTTCAGACTGTGAGAGTATTCTAAAATTCTTGGACCTGGCTCAATGTGGGAGACTTCAAACAGAACATTCCAAAGTTGTTCGAGGAGAGTACCACATGGTAATACAGTACTGCATGTTAGTATGGTACAGTTATTGCATTAGGGAGCCGACCATATTAGAACTTGAAAATCTTGGGAGACGAAGGTTGAAGTAAGGCCTCAAATATTGAAGTAAGGTCTCAACAAGATGCAAGGAGTCTCCCTAGTAAATACACTAGAAACACATGCTCCTGAGGTGAAATCAGGGGATTATCTATGGTTATAGTCAAAGGTGACACATAGATCGAGAATGGATTCTTGTACAGATAGAAAGTGTAGGCAGTCTCATTTGTCAATAATATAGAGAAACCTTAAGTGTTTAGGGGAGAAATAAAGACATGTTGGTCATCCGAAGGGGTACTGCAGCCAAGGTATAAAATGATCTCACATGTGGGCGGAGATTCTGAATACACAACTGGTTGACTCAACTCTGTGTCAAGAAATTCTGAGTAATGGGGTCATGCCTCACACCATGGGATCTCATTGTTTAGGCCCATGCTGTTTGTGCAAAGATGGAAAATGCAGTGTTGCTCTTTCCTAAAGAGACTCGCAGTGCTCCACATGTGGCTAGCTTCCAACATGGCCCACCTTAGGTCATTAGGAGATTGTCTGAGATCGTTAAAATTATCGCACATTTTAGTGGCACTGCGTCCACAGCGGACTGTTCTACAGTGTTCACATGGATGATCCTTGTGTTCACTGCCCTCATGGTCACTGGAGGCTGCATGGACATGTGATCAGCTATATGCAGTTTTTTTGTATTGCAGTTAGTGTGATGTTTCTGTGCCCAGGTGAAAAGAGGGCTCAATCTGAGTTCTTTAGAATGTTAGATGAATGGACACATGCCACAGGACCCACATGGATAGGGTCCTTTGAAGGGTGGAAGAGCCCACAGAGTCCTGCTCTCTCGCCTGCAGCTCAGCTGTTAGTGCCGCTGCTCTGTGCAGTACACTGAGCAGGTAGGGGTTCCAGCGCTGACTTTGCTCTATTGTGCCAATGCTCCTGTAATTTTCCTGTCTTGCTAGTGTACCCATTTTCCATCCAGTTTTCTCTGTATTTACTATTGCGTCATGTACCTGTTTTTTCTTGTCTTCTGGGATTGTGCCTCTGTTTTCTTAGTTTTGTTGCCTTGTCACTCTCTGTTAGTTTTCTTTAGTTTCCATCCGCCTCGTTTACCCTTTCCCGTCACTGCTGCCCCTGCGGCCCCTCCCCGCTACCCGTCCCCGCTCCCGCCTCCCAGCTGCGCTACCCTCTCCTTCCCTTTTTAATGGCAGATGCTGCGAGGGAGTGTAAGCAAGACCTCTGACCCCCGGTCACAGACCTGCTCTCTCCCTGCAGCTCTGCTGTTAGTGCCGCTTTTCTGTGCAGTACTCTGAGCAGGTGGGGGTTTGAGCACTGCCTGTGATCTATTGTGACTATCTTCCTGTCATGTTCCTGTCTTGCTATTGTGCCTGTTTTCCATTCGCTTTTCCCTGTATTTGCTATTGTGTCATTGTACCTGTTGTTTCTTGTCTTCCAGGATTGTGCCTCTGTTTTCTCATTTTTGTTGCCTTGTGTCTCTCTGTTAGTTTTCCTTAGTTTTCATCCTGCCCGTTTTCCCTTTCCTACTGCTGTGGCCCCCGTGGCATCCCCTTCAACGGTCCCCGATCCCACCTCCCAGCTGCACTTCCCTGTCTGCGCTTGTCCGCTACCTGACAGTGACCAGCACCAGGGACCCTGGTCCTCTGGCCACCCACCGCTATGACTCGGCAGCCCTCCTCGCACTCAACCCCAGAAGGAACAACAACTGCCAGCTGTCCACACCGACCAACACCCATGGCCAGTTCTCCTGCCGCCACTGCTGCTGAACCTTTACCAACCTCTGCACCATCACAACCGCTGCCCCCACACTGGACGCCAACACCACCGAAGCCCTGAAGTGCATCCTCCTCAATGTGCGCTCCCTGTACAGACATGCCATAGAAATCTGGGACCTCCTCGACACCCTGTCCCAGACGTTGCCTTCTTTACAGAAACCTGGACCAACGCCTCCTCCGCCCCAGACATCGCCACGGATGGATACAAGATCCAGAGGAAGGACCGCCCCAACCGCCCAGGAGGAGGACTCGCTATCGCACACAAGGGCTCCCTCCGACTCTCTACCTCCACCACGAGCGACCCCTTCTCCATCACAGAACACCTTCACTTCCAGATCCAGACACGCCCTAGAACCACGCTTCGTGGCACCCTTGCATACAGACCCCCAGGACCTAGGGCTTCATTCACCACGACCATCGCTGACCTCTTCGCACCCCACGCTATCGCCTTTATGGACTACATGCTCATCGGAGACCTGAACTTCAACCTCGACAACCCCAGCAACCCCCAACTGCACTACTCTCCTGGACAACCTCACCAACATCGGCTTAAAACAGCTCATCACCGCTTCTACCCACAAGGCAGGACACACCCTTGACCCCATCTACGCAGGTGAGAACAACATCCGCTTCAGCCACACTACGCAACCACCATGGACAGACCACCACTGCGTACACTTCCTTGTCAGCAAACCCATGCCGCCCAGACCTGCACCCCACACTCCACAAAGAAACTAGAGCAAAGTCACTGAGGAGCAACTCAACTCCACCCTCAACCACGATGCCCCCGCCACCCCAACTAACACCAACCACGCAGCCAAAGGACTCCACAGATGGATCACCAACTGAGCAGCCGAGCTCGCACCCCTACGTAACCCCGACAGACAGAGCCCCAGAAAGGCTGCCTGGTTCACCGCCGACCTCCAAGAATCCAGACGCACCTGCAGACATCTCGAGAAGAACTGGAGAAACAGAAAATCCTCAGAAGATTGCACCGCCTACAAGATCGCCATGATGGAATACCACCAATGCATCAGATCCACCAAAAGGACCTTCATCCAAAACAAGATCCTCACAAACTCCAGCAACTCCAAGGAGCTCTTCAGCTTCATCCAGGAATTCACCAAACCCCTCAGTGAATCCACGGACAACATACCCTCCCAGGACCTCTACAACAAGCTTGGCTCCTATTTCCATATGCTTCCATCTACTTCCACTATCTCCTACTTGACCCCAGTCACCACAAAGACATCGCATCAACTATGAAAGGCATGCACTCAGGAGCCCCCATGGACCCCTGCCCATGCACATCTTCCACAGAGCCCCAGCCGCCATAGCTCCAGAACTACAATGCACCATCAATGCCACCTTCAAAACCGGCCTCTTTCCCGATGAGTGGAAACGCGCAGATGTCAGACCTCTACTCAATAAGCTATCAGCAGATCCCACGGACATCAAGAACTGCCGGCCCATTTCCCTCCTCCCCGTCAACGCACAACTAACAAAATTCATCGAAGAAAACTCCATCCTTGATCCCTCCCAATCCGGATTCTGCAGCAACCACAGCACTAAGACCTCTCTACTCGCCGCCACAGATGACATCCGCACCCTCCTCGTCCAAGGGCACACCGTGGCCTTGATCCTACTTGACCTATCTTCAGCATTCGACACCATCTCCCACCGTACTCCAAGACAATGGCATTCAGGGAAGTACCTTCAACTGGATCCGCTCCTTCCTCACTGGCAGAACCCAAAGAATCAGACTGCCGGCCTTCCTCTCTGAACCCACGGAAATCAAATGCGGAGTACACCAAGGAGTGTCGCTCAGCCCCACTCTCTTCAACATCTACATAGCCCCCCTCACGTCATCGTCAGACAGCATGGACTCAGGATAATATTCTACGCTGACAACACCTAGCTCATCCTCTCCCTTACCAAGGACCCTATCACCACCAGACTCAACTTCCAACAAGGAATGAAAGACGTTGTATCCTGGATGAGCAGCAGCTGCTTGAAGCTCAACTTGGAGAACACAAAGGTCCTTGTCCTTGGACCCTCCCCCTCTGCATGGGACAGCACCTGGTGGCCCACCGCCCTCAGCAGCCCCACTTTCCCACGGACCACAACCGAAGCCTGAGCATCGTACTTCACTCCTCCCACTCCATGCCCCAACAGGTCAAGGCCATCGCCTCCACCTGCTTCAACACCCTCCGCATCCTGCGCAAGACCTTCAAATGGATCCCTCCCAAACCAAAGAAGACCGTCACTTGCACACTCATAACCAGCAGACTGGACTACGGAAAAGCCCTCTACGCCGGGATCAACAAGTCCTTGCTCTGCAAACTCCCGACCATGCAAAGCACTGCAGCCAGACTCGTCCTCGGCATCCCTCGACACAAACACTTTATCCAACACCTGCATAACCTCCACTGGCTCCCCATTGAGAAGCGAGTGACCTTCAAGATACTCACCCACATCTACAAATGCCTCCACAACACCGGACCTCAATATCTCAATGACAGAATCTCCTTCCACGTACAATAGAGGAACCTAGGATCCGCCGACCTCGCCGAACCCCAGTGCACGAATAAGCCAAGAACCTACTCCCACATCAGGGCCAAGACCTGGAACGAGCTGCCAATAGACATCAGATGCACCCCCACCCTGCACATCTTCAGAAAGACCAAGACCTGGCTCTTCGACTGACCGGAGCTGCTTCCCTCCCTCCTCCAGTGCCTTGAGACCCTCATGGGTGAGTAGTGCCCTTAAAAATTCCCTGATTGATTGATCGATTCTCTGTGTTTGCCTGTTTTGTGCATAGTCTGCTATGCACCAGGAGATCCTTCAGATTTTTGGTTCACCTAAAGGCAAATTGAAGCCGTGGAACCCGCATGGGTCAGTGTTCAGAATGCCTCAATGTTTCATAATGATATGTTTGATTGTATTAGAGTTTGGGTTGAAGGTAGTTACACATCTCATGACATCCTCTGTAGGTCTTGTATTGGTATCCAGGAGGGCTCCCCGGTTGTTGTTCTGTGCTCTCTTCTCAGCTTGTTTGATGACTCTAGTTTGATAGTTCCTGGTTGATAAGTTCCTCATAAGTGTCTTGATTTGTGTGTCACAATACTTTAGATGGCTACAGCTCCGTCGAAGGCAGAGAAACTGTCCAGATGGCAGATTCTCCCATAGAGATTTTGGATGGTGACTATCAAAATAACAGGACGCTGTTACAGTCCTGTTATGTCAGTTCTGTCCCTGGGTGTCTTGTTGTTGCCAATGAACCTGTTTGTTGCGTCTCTTCTTCTTCCTCTGCCCCTGCCCCAGCCTCTACCTAAAAAAAGGTGGGAAGGGGTTGTTGGAAGAAGGGCTGTGGTGTTTGATGGGCATCTGAAACCCGAGGTGCCACATCTGCGTATGTCCTGGAAAATGGGGCATATGATACCTGTTATAGGGTGGTGGGGGAACCAGTCTCTGACGGCTGTAGTTACTGCCCCAGCTGTCATTGATTGAATTGGTGCTTGAGGAATAATGTGTCCTACGATATGAAATTGAGCTACCATCTGGTGAAAATTCACCACAAGGTGGTTGGTAATCTTCCCTTGTGTAAGGGGACACCTTCACTCTGTTGCACCTTTTGATATCCTTCTGAATCTTGGATATTTTCTGCTGCATAAGATAGGCTTTATGTTCGTTCATCTAAGCATTGATCTCAGATAGCCCAGATAGCTGTGACTTGAATGCTGAGATACTGATCCCGGCCTTCAATGCACTTTCTGCATTATTGATCTTAATGATCAGTGCATCAGACAAGCGTTTGGCAATTTTAATATGAAGAATGTACCAAATGTTTGTGCACTTCCACCCTATCTGGTTCCATTCCCATCTGAACACTATATCCTCCATAAACAAGCACAGAGTCATAGTTCCTGTAAACACATTTAGTGCCGTGCTTCCTCTGAGATACTTGGTCATGGCGGGGCAGCATGGCTCTTTTGACCTGTTGTTTCTTCACGGCAGTAATGGAATTCCAATCATCTTGAATACTGCACGTTGGTATGCAGCCGTCTGCCCCAAATAAGAATTGTGTCTTCAGAATGTTGTTGACTACATCATCACCAACGCCTAGGCCCTGGTTGTCATCCATGATGGTACAAGTGTATGTTAATGCTGTGATATGCATAGTAATAAGGAACAAAGAAGGTGAAAAGGGCAGTGTAAGCTAGATTGAAAGATAGACAGACAGTCAGACGAACAGGCGGACGACCAATGGACCCCCAGATGGAACAGATATGGAGTTAAAAGTTGTAAATCCATCCATTCTTATCATAGTAACAGTGGTGCAGCCACAATTTTTGTTATGATATTATTTTGGGGACTTTTATTATGATATACATCCCGAATCTAAAATATCTTTTGAAAAGTATTGTATCCAAAATATTGACAACCACAAAATTAGTGATGGGAAGCATATATCGGTTAGTATATATTTACTATACTTAACTCCCTATATGTACAGTTTGATGTTACAAACATATTTTCAAGTTGGGCAGATGTGGAGTAAATAGTAAAACTATACTTTCCTATACAATATTGTTGTAGTTAATATTTTGTTCATGAAACCTTTGTCGCATGATATTTTAGCTCAATATTCTGACATACCGTTGTTTATGAGTTTCAGGCTGGAACAATTAAAAACATAGATCCCAATTTATTTAATATGCACCTGTTCAGATCAAATAACCTGGAACAGTTTTTGTTGGTATAGTTTAAAGAACCGCAAATGTCATACATTTAAATCCACAGTACCTTACATGGGTTGGGGAGTGTCTCTCTCCTCAGTCACCAATTTATTCACACATACACACAACACTTTCACCTGGGTCATGTGTCAATGACACAGTGGAATTGAGTCTTTTTAATTTTTTTAAGGGCTAACGTCTCTATATTCCACTTTATGAACCACAGCTTTTTAGCTCATTGTGGCATCTCCAATGAAAACAATGCACCCAGCACTCCTGCCCCTAGGTTTAGATAAGGACAGTCTGCAGTATCTTATCATACAGGAAGATCTATGGTCACATCATGAACATGTTTATTGCACAGGTGCTATGCAAATGTGAAAATATTCATGGATATCTGGGTTGCTTTTAGTACATATATAACCAAATATGTCAGAATACCTATGAATTAGTGCAAAAGCTGGCTGTAGTACAGCTCAAGAACATGAAGAGAAAACAACTGCTCCGTATTTCCTATTGTGTGCTGAAGATGACTGCCAGTTTTACAAAATCAAATTTTCTAAAAAAAAAAGTCTTTGTTTTGGTAAAACCATAAAAAAGTGAATAATCTTGAGACCATAGACGTTTTCTCCCAAAGTGTGGAGATAATGTTTTTTTTTATATTTTTGACCAGACTTTTTCTGCCAGTCGAGAAGAGAAAAGAAAGTACTTTTGACTGTCTGCTCTACAGACAGTCGATCTGATATACTGACTGAGACATTTATAAAGCGCACTAATTCCGAGGCGTCTTGGCGCTAAGATAAGGTACCTGCGAGTGCGACTAGATCGATTAGCATTGAGAGTAAAGCCAGGTTTAAATTTGCTTCCTAAAAAGTATTCAACTTGGTTGAAGTCGGAGTGGTGTCGGAAGTGAGTTCCACAATTTTGCGGCTAAATATGAAAATCACTTTCCTCCCTACCTCACTCTATTTATCTTAGGAAATAACAACAATCCCGTATTAGAGGATCTAAGATGGCGCGATGGGTTATAGCAATGGAACAGAGCTTGTAGATCAGCCGCCCCTCCTCCGTAAAAGGCTTTATGAACTATACACAGAGCCTTAAAATCCACCCGTCGTTTGACTGGAAGCCAGTGTAGTTGCTTTACCCCGGCAGATGTGGAGTGATGCTTTGGAAGATTAAGTAATACTCTTACGGCTGTGTTTTGTAACAATTGGAGTTTGGAAAGCTGGGCTGCCCCTACTCCCAGATATAGAGCATTAGAATAATCCAATTTAAATATATATGATAATAATTTATACCTACACTGACGACCCCTGTCTGGCAGAATCAGTGGAAAGCCCACAGGTAGAAACATGATGCTTCTGTCCAACTCTAAATAGAGAGGGCAGACCCTCAGTTTGGCAGAAAGGGTACTCCGCAAGGTTACTGGTAGACTACCTTGTCAATCCAACTCTAAATCCCTTTCCAATAGCACTTTTAAGTCCTTATTTAAGACTTTAATACTTAAAAAGCCGACCCACAAACTTTGAATTTGCTTTTCTCAGACCCAACACAGTTACACAGTCTTTATTGGGATTTTCTTTATTGAGGATGGTTAAAAAAACGTGTCTCTCTGCTGATAAAGTATCTGGTTTTCTTTTCAACAGAAGTCTCCTGTGGATTGCTCAAACACTATGAGGAATGTGGCACCGCATGCCCAAAAAACTGCAAGAACTGGAATAAAGAAGTGAGGTGCCACGATGATGCTTGCATTGCAGGATGTTTCTGCAACGAGGGCCTGGTGCTGGAATATGAAGACTCAGAATACTGTGTCCCACAAGACAAATGTGATTCCTGCCCTGAGAACAGTGATTACAGAAGCTGTGGGGTGAACTGCCAGCCGAGGTGTGATGGCTATAACACCTGCTGGTGGAGTCTGCGGTGCTTCCCCGGCTGCATTTGTAGGCAGGGCTTCTTCTTACATTCTGGGGAGTGTTATACTAGAGAAATGTGCCCTGTTGGAAACAAAACTCATCTTGTCTAAAGATATGATCCCACCGCTGACGAGCTGCAACATGATGACAAACAAAATCACATTCCCTTCACACTTCCTCAGGCATTTCCTCTTCCCACACCTGGCTCTTCGATCATTACTGTTGAGATCAAATCTAATTTGTGTGACAGATTATGGAGACTACGGGGGATTGGTAACAAGGTCACACATTACCTTTAGGCCTTTTTCTAGGACAACCTTCATGATTTTTCTAGTCAAAGCTAGGGTGAGCATATTGGAAGATATGAGGGCTTGCAGCAAAATGCCATAGGAACTGGTACAAAAACCTCTCTGGTTCTTTATTATTCTGCAGTACATTTATTCAGTTTGCAGATGCTTGGTTGGTTAAGAGCCGCAGTATGGAATCGCTGTTCCAGTTAGTAATGAGCCCCTGCCCTGGGTCCTCGACTAAACATAAACGCCTCTGGCATTGTCCTGACTGCCTGAATTCACCATATATGTCTGAGCTCACGACAAAAGTCTCTGGCATTGTCCTGGGATGGCTGATTTTTGCATTAAAGCCTTTGACCATGTCCTGGCTGACTGAATCCTCTGAAAATCCTCAGGCTTTAGCCTGGCTGCGTAATTCATCATAACCTCACCTTGCATTAGCCTGGCTGGATGGATTTGCCATCTGAGACATTGGCATGGCTGATTGAATTCTCCATAAAAGCCTCTGGCTGGCTGAATTCTCCTTACAAGTGTATGCCATTAACCTGGCAGGCTGAATTCACCATAAAAGCCTTCAGCCTGGTTTTGGCTGGTTGATTGGTCCATCAAAACTCCTCGAATTGTCATGACTGGTAGAATTCACCTATAAGCATCTGCCATTGTCCTGGCTAAATACATTAATCCTATAAGCATCTTGCATTGTCCTACCAGGCTGAATGCACCATGTACGCCTCCAGTATTGTCTTAGCTGGCTGAAACATCCATAAAACCCTCTGGCTAAATTCTCGAGAACCCTCTAGCATATTCCTGGCTGGCTAAATGCTCCAAAAAGCCTCAGGAATATTTCTTAGCAAGCTTCTGTAGAGTTAGTTAGATCAAGAGCGTTATATACAACCCCTCGAAAGGAAGTGATTATTCTCAACTCTCCTCACTGACATTCTCACATGGTGCACAGGTCTCTCATTCTGCTGACTTACAGTCTGCACAGTGCTCTGCGCAATCACCTCATTTACTATCTGCAAAGGGCTTTCCTGCACTTGATGGTTAATGATTTTTCTGTACTCACCTTTATTCGCCCTATGCATGATTGCACCTTGAATCGCTGACTGAAGGTGTGCACTGCGTTTCTCCCTCACTAAACTTTACTTGCATCTTAAACCTTAATCACATTTACTTCCACCAAGAAGCTTCTAAAGTTCACGTTGACAAACATGTTTCAGACAGTCAACATGACAAATCCATGCTGTGAGCATTAAAACCTAGAGGGGGAACCATGGGGGTTCTGTAAGCAGTCAAAGATTTTACAAGTGCCTGTAAGTGAAAATAAAATGCAAGGTGCATTAATAACTCAGCCAACAGCCAAACCACAGGCACCTCCTGCTTGTTCAACTTCCTGCTACATGGACTCCTGGCCTTTCAATGCTAAGCACATCAACACCACTTGTACCGCTGCAGTTTGACAATTTGTGTCGTTTTGTCTGGAGATTATCACTCAGAAGTATGTATTTTAATTTTCCACTCATCACATGCCCTAAGTACTTTGGGGCAGATTTATGATAACTGGCGCATCCCTGCATATCAGCAGGGATGCGCCAGTTATTATGCGCCACAGCTGCGCCACCATGGATGTGCTGCATTTATAATGCGGCGCACCATGGGGCAAAAACGGCACAGATGCGTGACGCATCTGTGCCGTAAAAGTGCCGCATTGCTGGAGTTGCGTCGCAAGGACGACGCAGCTCCAGCAATGTTCTGGGGGGCCCTATCTGTACAATGCTGCGTCAATCCTTACGCCTGCTTCAAGCAGGCGCAGGGTTTTGACGCAGCATGGGCCTAAAAGTGACTGAGTGAAATCTTGTAGATTTCACTCAGCCACTTTTAGGAGGCGTTCCTGCGCCAGAACGCCCCCACCTGCCCTGGAACGCCTACATGTGGCGCAGGGCTTTACAACGTGACGCATCTCCCAGATGCGTCACGTTGTAAATACCCCGCACCATGGCGCAGGATTTGCGACGCTGCTGCGTCACAAAAGTGATGCAACGGCGGCGCAAAAGTGGCGCAAGTGCAACATAAATCTGCCCCTTTATCTTGATTCCTGTTCAGACCTGAGGGTTAACTCTGCCAATCATAAGGGGGGTTTTGCATGCAGACACACCCTTCATACATGCTGCAGGAAGTCGGTAGCCATCAAACGCCATCAAACGCCTAGTGTACTATTGTTATTATTATATAACATTTTCTGTACCTCTTGTAAAGGGTATAGTGTAGCAGTAATGGTTTATGTGGAAATTATGGTTGCACTTTTACTATAGGATAATTTTGCAGCCTCTTACTGCTTTACATATTCTATTCCCCCTCTGAAATCACCATCAACATAATAAATAGACTGTGGCAGGAAGGACCTTGCAATCCATGATAAGAAGAGTGGTGTATTTTTGAGATGTTGGTCTTTCTGTTCAAAGAAATATTTACCCTCACCCTCTGAAAACTGGGCATTTATCTAAATCAAACAAATTGCGTTTACCTACATTCACCGTTCCTTAATGTTCTTTTATTTGACCCTTTAATCTGCCTTGCAAGATTACATTCCACAGGTGGGCCAGCCCTCTGGGGTTTCGTTCCAGCATGTCAAGTTAGAACAAAGGGGTACTCTGGCTCCCCAATCTAGGCCCATCTATCCCCTGCACTTGTGTTGCTTGCTTAAATATATTTTTCCACTTTATGTATTGGCTACGCACGACATCGCAACAATGAAGTAGGCGTTCGTGGCTGGGACGCCCCGTTGCTGGGGCAGCCATGCGCGCTACAAATCGAACTAATAATAATAATAATAATACCAGTGTGGTGGTGTTTTGCAACCTAATAATGACTGCACGTTATTTAAGGAGATGACATGTTTATCAAAAGGCACATACATGCTCCAGCATAAGCTGGGTCGGACTGGGAACCCAAAGCTGCCCTGGCAATTTTGTCGGACCAGTCCCTGAGCGGACAGGGGGGCATGCAAGTGTAAAGCACTGTTGCCTTTGTTACTGGGGGCTAAATTTGCAACACTACTACAAAACCTTCCCCTAATATCAAAACTGGCCCCCACCCTTACAGCCTCCCAGGGAAACGCCCGATGCCAGCTATGGCCAGTCCAGCCCTAAACATAAGTCTGTGACCTTTGTATCATCAGGCAATGGGCATATAGTTTAAAATAAAGCAAGATAAATGCAAATTGCAGTGAATGCAAGCGTCCTGGAATACTTTTTCCTATGAGCCTAATTTGCCTGGCACAATAGAATTCAAGGGCACTGGGAGAAGTGGTGCACAGGCTGGTTCACCACAGATAACATTGATAGAGTTCAGATAGTAAATTAGTAGCAAAAACTCTTACCCTATTTGTAAAGAGTGGCAAATGCCAGACAACGTTTTCAGACCAACTATTGTTTACTTTAATATTTATTTGATTTTGTATTTTTGGGCTGCACTCTTTGTCTGGTGCAGGAGAGTGTTAAAGAAGGCTAAATAAAGTATGTTACAGTTTAAACAACACAAATTTATATGAACATATTGTCACTCTTTGCAATATAAAATGTGCAAGTATATCAAAATAACTGCCAAAGAAGAGTTTCTCTCCTAACTTCGAACTATGACGAAAAAAAGATATTAGTATCAAAACAAACCATGTCAGAAAGATTATATTTGAGACAAAGATACCCAAGCACTCAATAGAAGTGAAACGAACCGTCAGTCCATAAAGTAAGGATTCTCGTAAATGCATAAACTCTGTAATTTGTTTAAAGATAGAAGTCGGGGAACTGTGATCTTAAAATTCGTTTTGAGAACATCAAAGAACAGCCACCATGTTGCTAGTTCGACTGCTGTGATTTAGTTCAATACTTTAGATAAGTGCACACGGTTAAAACCACGTCAGAGAAAGAAGTTCTTTATTCTCAGCAGAAAATTACCAGTAGTCAATATGACAACACAGTATGCAAAAGGACACACTGACTGCAGTACTGCACGTCATTTCACACTTTTCATTGACAAAGTCAAATACGGAGGTAGAGCCCAAAGTTCCTGATCTTTGACTCTCCATGTTGTTTCATGGTATTATTTTATGTTACATCTAATATCTTTTTGACTGTCCCTCTCTGTACTGCTATATGGTGATGAACTGCTGGTTAACGATTTGTTCCTTGCCCATTTACCTCTGTGATTCCATTGCCTAAGTTTGTTTATTATAATAAGGTGTTTAACAAATGTGCCCTAATATTGTAGAATTGTTGGGTGCTATAATCCATAAAACAATGAAGTGTCTTCATTCTAATTTTATTGAGGTTAAATGAAACAATTGTTTGTTTAAAGTGTACAATTTAACATGTAACTCTGTCAAACAAAACATTTTAAGTGACCACATTTTTCAAATTGTATTAAGAATGAAAAAATAACAAGTGGCTTGTAGTTGCATTATCCTATTAAGATATGTGTATCACAATTGGCTTTGGGGATAGGAAGGGTGAGTGGGCTGGACGGCAATAGGTTTCGAGCACCTCACTTTACCACTGAAGGATCTCCACCAGCCTAAATGATGCTTCTAATGTTATTTGCAGGTAAATCTCTGATTAGGAGACTCTGGGAGTAATAAGGTGAGAGTCCTTCTCAGCACTAGCTCTGTGCTGTAGGGAATCTTGCCACCCATACAAGTCAGGTATCTTTTTTTTTCAGGAGACTGAGGGAAATGATGGGTTATGGGAAATTTGTGCCGGTGCAGTGATCCGATACCTTTTTCACACCGCAATGTGTGAAAAGTGTGAATTGTTAGCTAAATTTGAGGTTTGCAGGGGATTTGGGGTAATAAAACACTGGAGGATCCACACAAGCCACACCATAAGCAGAAGCACTATCCATGCATACCATCAGCCAAGCATTATTCATGCATACCACCAGCCAAGTGTCATCCATGCACATGACAGCCAAGCACCATCCAAGCACATCACCAGCCAAGCACCAGTCCATGCACACTGCCAGACATGTGCCATCCACGCAGAATGCTAGCCAAGCGACAGTCCACACACACTGCGAGCCAAGTGCTGGTCCACAAACACTGCCAGCTAAGCACAAGTCCACACACTTCTCCAGCTAAAAGCAGGTTCACACACAGCCAGCCAAACACCAGTAAACACATACCGTCAGCCGAACTCTAGTTCACACACACACACAGAAGCTAGGGGTTTTCTGCCCACTTCTGAGCAGGTGTGCCTAAAAATAGTGCTGATCTGCCCCAAGGGGGACAGACACAACCAAATGTATTCACAAAAAAGGGAGAAACCCTTGCCTAAGGGGCAGCTCACTAACATGCCCATCAACATTTCTCTGGTGCCTAGTGGGCTTTCTGCCCCCATCTGCCTCCAGGGGGGCAGAAAGACTGTGTTAATTTTTGGGAGAGTTGGTGGCATTATAATGCCTATTTTGGCCAGACCCCACCCCTACATTTTTACAACTTCCCCCATCTGCACCCCAGGGGGGCAAAAAGGCTGTCCCTTTTATGTTGGGGTGGGGGCATTGCCGTTCCCATTGTGGGCAGCACCCATTCCTCTTTTGTAAAAAACAACTAATCATCCCAGGTGGCTAGTTGGCTTTCTGCCCCCCTGGGGGCAGATTGGGGGGCAGAAAGACTGTCCTTTTTGTGTTGGAGTGGGGACATTGGCAAGCCCGTTGTGGGAAGCTCCCGCCTCTGATTTTTAAATCAGTGGGATTTCTTACTGCTGTGCTGAGGACGTAATGGTTATATCCTTTGCAGAGCAGCACCACAGCCGAGGACGTAACCATTGCATCCACAGCAAAGAAGGGGTTCAATATAGAAACAAAAAGTTTCACCTGAACTCGCGCACCTCCTTGCTGTTCTCAAGACCCTGGCTCCAGAACCCTTCAAGTATGAGGTCTCACAGCTCCCACAGGTCTTTATCCAATCCAGATGCTGTGCTCATGCTGCATGAGAGAAGTGTCTGGATTGACTAGGGCAGGTTGCCTCAGCCCTCTGAAGAGCACTGGGGGACTACGCCTGCTCTCACACCCAGTGTGAAATGCGCATGTTGGTTTGGCTGGAGCAAGGTATGCGGCCAAAACGACATGCACAATTCACACTGAAAGGTCCACTCGTCATTGCTGCCAATCAAAAGCCAGAAAAATAAAATGGTAATAAAATTGTTCTATTAACATTTTATTTTTCCAGCGCTCTGCACAGCAGTGGAGGCAGGACTCCCATGGAGGAACCTCCACTGTCTATGCCTTAAATATCGGAGAACTGAGCAATCAATAGAGTACTGGGGAGACTGCTGTGTAACCAGGGCAAATGCCTGCACGACAGCCAGCTTTGCAGGGATGATAAGACGTCAACTGAAGTGTGAAACTTGTAGGAGAAGCTGAAGATTTAAATAAGTGCCTAGAAGCTGTCTTGCATGCTCGGAATGTGAAGGACAGTGCCTGACCTTGTAGAAGGAGATTTTATCAAAGAGAAGGAGCTCAGCGTGGTGCTGGAGTGTGGCTGACTGCTGAGACAAAGCAAAGCTGCTACTGACCTGAAGTCTGTAGAGTCCTTTGGGGTCCTGTTGGACTTCCAGCTGTGGGCTGTGTAAAAACATATTGGCCAAGTGGTCACCTTGCAGCCTTGTGTTCTTCTCTTCACCCCCAAGAGCCTAGTGCTGCTCCTGCCACTCGTGATGCCCACCTGAGATGAGATGCTGCTGTTGCCTCCAGCGCTGCAGCTGCTGGAAACCAACATATACCTACATCAACCTCCAGGACTGAAACCGATGAAGACAAGCATCCACCTTCATTGAGCTCCAGGTCAACAATTACTGATTATAAACACCCTCCTGCATCAGCCGCCCATAACTTCCGAAGGTGAAAAGAAGCTTGTATTGGATTAAAGGCTGCAACCCCTGACTAGCCTACAGACAATATTGCTGTGTACCAATGTATCTTATGGGGGCTAGACCACAGTCCATGGTCTCCTGCCACAGTGCATACATTCAAGAGTGTGAAAATGCTGATCTTACAGGTCCACATCAATGACTCACAAATATCACTGAGAATGTAATGTGACACTGAGTCAGAATGAACTCAAATGCTGAAGGGCCTAAACAAAAGAGAGAAACTGCTCTTTATAGTTGCTAACAATAAACCTTCCCAGCTCAGAATTAGGGCAAATATTAGAGATGTGAACCTGTGTCTAGTCTATGCTGATATATTTGAGTGAGTTACCATAGAAAGGGAGAAAGGGGGGTGAAGTGGGCACTATAGGGTTAACCACTTTTGGGATGCGTAGAACTTAGTCTTTCCGTGTGCTTAAAGTACTGGACTGAGTAATACTTTGATGTGTTTGCTAACTGACTGTTGAGTTCTGACTTGATGCCTTCACACTACCTCCTTGAGAAGTCTACGTCTGCTCAGCCATACAACCCTTAAAGTCAAGAGCAAAAATGTTTGCATAACCACAGTAGGAAAGACTTGACAATACCAGCGGTGTATGACCTCATCCACCATAGTTGTGGACCAGTATCTCTTGTCTGTTCTGTGGAAGAACATGGTCTGACAAAGGAAAGTTTGAAATGCCCGTCCTTGTCTTCCTCAATTCAGAATACTTAATGTTAAACCTTACATCCTTGGCGCGGTGCTCCCTCAAAAATATTGCCTTCATCCCTCCTGTTTTGCTGAACTTGTTTTTGTTGTCATGAGGACTCCGTGCATTTTACCACTGCTAACGAGTGCTAAAGTGTATGTGCTCGCTCTTTCAAACATGGTAAAATTGGACTTTCCCTGATTGGAAAATGTAATTTACTTTTAAGTTCCTAGTAAATATTCTACCCATACCTAGAGCATGTAAATTAAATTCTACTAGTAGGCCTGCAGTACTCAATGTGCTAACCACTAATGCATCCTTTTAAAACATGGCTTAGGCCTACCACTGAAGCTTGTAGTGCAATTTTTAACTGCTATTTCCTTCTGGGAAAATAAATCTTTTTCCAGGCCTAAACATTCCTTTTTAATGCTTATAATTCACCCTTAATGTAGGCCGTAATGCCTCATAGGGCAGTGTGTCTGGAATTTAAAACATAGGACGTGTAGTTATTCCTAAAGTCATTTTTCACTGTTGGAAAGCCTAAAGTAATTTCTCACTGTTGAAAGGTCTATATCTACCATTGACTAACACTGGGTTACCTTATTATATACTGTGAGAAAGTGGGCTGTTGGTTGAATGGAGGCAGAGGGTGAGCCCTTCTCAAGCAACAGCCACAATACTTGCCAGGCAGAACCACATAACTCACTAAATTAACCTGTGCCTACACCTCTGGTAGCTTGGCTAAACATCAGTTTTGTGTTTCACCCTGACAAGGATTATGATTGCTGCCTGAGTGGAGTATTCACCCTTCTCATCCAATAACCCAATTTATTACACCGAAAAGTACCCTCGCCATGGGGGGAGTAAAGTACTCTGCCATGTCAATGGTGCATATTTTGTCAATTGAAATCTAAATAAGGACCCAAGATTACCCATGTTCCAAAGTTTACATCTGTCCCCTTATGACAGTTGCACACACAGGTCATTATAAAGGGACAAGTGCCACTCTGCGTTGGAAGTTTATAGTCATAGGACATCAGTATAATTGGTATATTGTAAGTTAAGTCCCTATTGCATTATTTTATTAAACTAAAGTAAAGCCCAGGACATTGAGTTCTGTCATCAAGCAGCAATTGGACAACCCTAGTTTTCATTCTCTGAATTTGATACCTAATAGTGACCCAAATTACACTGTTAAAACTGCACATGCTGTACAGTAATCACTGCACTATTTACACTTGCAATTTCTGCAAAAGATATACCCTTGTGAAGATCCACACGTATCAATATTCTGCTATCACAACGTCCTGTCAACCCTACTATTATTTGGAGATGTTTTTTTATCCCTTCCATGGACTGGGAAAAGCAATTCCTTGCACAAAAACAAGTCCCTTTAAAATCTTTGCTAGTTATACTGGCTCGCAAAGCACTTACTTGTTTTACTAGCTGTCGTTTTAAAGCAAACAGGTAACTCCTTCTAGGGTTGGAATTATGGTTTAGAAGTGTGAAAGTTAATACTGAGATCTAGGATGATTTTTTGCATGTCTGCCAGACACTCGTTCTTCCCTGCATGTGCACACAATGCAACAATACAATTTAGCTTAACAAACCGTTCAGAAATGTACCGGAAGGTAAAGATACAGCCCATATTATTTTTACAAAGAAGAATATACAAACGTACACTTTATACCCCATGACATTAAAGCCTTAGCGTGCACAGCTTTTCCAAATCCACGCCAACTAGTTCATCCCTGCCAAGACTAACGCATTTCAGTGTGGTGATCGGCATCACCGCACAGAAATGCAAAATCACGCATAACAGGCATTGCGCCTCCTTGGGTACCAGTACTGCTAATCAATGCTGGTGTAGTATTATTTCCATGTTGCCACCGTCTGTTTTCTGGTGCTTCCCCTGTCTCCTAAATGCAATTCAGTAAATTTTGTTATGCAGGACAGCTGCCTGTCTGGTAGTCCTGTAATGAATGTCCCTTTTCTATGCCCACAACATTTTGCCGTATTTCCGTAGTGTGTCCATAAAGTTCGGTCTCGCAGGGATTTGTTGCAGGCGCGCGTGCGCCATGCACC
The DNA here is from genome assembly GCF_964204655.1 of Triturus cristatus. Lineage (NCBI taxonomy): Eukaryota > Metazoa > Chordata > Amphibia > Caudata > Salamandridae > Triturus > Triturus cristatus. The sequence goes on from NC_140590.1 coordinate 217,217,806, forward strand.
GGCAGCCCTACGATGTCAGCCGCTTTGAGTGCGACATCTGCAAGGACTGGTTCCTGTTGGGAGCTAGGGGCTTGAGAAAGGCACTGGAGCTCTGGAGTGGATGATGTTGTGACCCGTGATAACCTCCACCTCCCTGCAGGGAGCGATGTGCAAAAACGGCCGCTCTGCATGGAGGGGCCAGGATCTAAGATTCCAACACGATGACACCACAGCGCTGAAGTGCCCAATTTCATTGCTGTTTTGATGTTGGGGGAACAGAAACAATGATGAGTAAGTATTAACCCCTTCAGTGCCCATGACGAGCTGGACTCGTCATGGGCCGCGGTGGCGCTGTGCCCATGACGAGTCCAGCTCGTCATAGACCCCGCCCGCTAATGCAACGGCCGGCACTGGGCGGGGAAAGGGGCGGGCACTGAAGGGGTTAAAGGAAAAACATGCGGGAGTCTGTTTCCATGGCTGATTCCTACTTGTTTTCTGCAAAACTTTCACATGGTGTAAAAGCTACTTTCAGCATCAGACAATCTGGAATGAAAAACAAAATTGTTAATTGTGAAGGTCCCGTAACTCCTGTGACCTAGGTGTATTGGTCATTCTTACGTATGTCAGAGCCTTGATTTCTTCAGATGCAAGATAGATATATAGCTGCACTGATTAGGGGTGTTATATTGAGTAATTGCTAAATGTGTGACAATGGTTACTGAAAGCATTACTGTACCCAGGTGATATTGTATTGATACTGCACAATAAAGTCTCAGAGTGCACTGACATAACCTCCCCTCCCCTCCCCTTACTGCCATGAATTATTTCTCCTCAGAGCGTTAGCGCCTCCAGTCATCTCTCGTAGTTCCACCTGTTACTGTGGTCAATCACCTCACAGCCATCCAACGCCTGTTCACCCTCCCGCGGTCCTCAATGCTCTTCTTTTGACACCCAGTGGCGGCTGCCATGTACCGAGGGAGGTAGGGCAACGCAAAAAAAAAACACTTACCTTGAGTCACAACGCGACGTCCTCCTCCTCCAGTTGTCTCCCTTCCTGCAAGCTCCAGCACAGAACAAGGAAACTGCAATAACCAATCCTGGAGCTGCTCTCAAAGCCTGAGAGAAGTGCCAGGATTGGATAGAGCTCTCTCTAAGACAGCTAGGTTAGAGAACTTTAAAATGTGCATGTCTAGCTGGCCATCCCAAGACTCCGCACCCAGTGGTTCAGCTCCCTTTTGCCACTAAGCAGGACAGGCCCCAACTACTTAGTTCAGGATGGGTCAGTTGCTGATTAATAAAATGGTAATAAATAAACTTTATTGCCATTTTATTTTTCAGCTCTGGCCTTTTGGGCGGTTCTCCACTACTGAAACGGTCAGGAAAGCTGTGTAAATATGGTGCCACCATTCGAACATTTTCCAAGCGACTTCCATCTGCACATTGTTTTACAAGATATATTAAAATGCATCTAAGGCACCAGCTGCTGACTGCTGGTCTACTACCGCTCTCCTACACGCCTGTGAGATCCTCAAAAATGCATCTCGAATACCAACATCTCTTACACAGCGACAAGTTGCTACTCGATTGATGCATGTAGAATTGTAAGGGAACAGTGTCAACGAATCCAGTTTGAGCTGCAGCAGGCCCAGCTTTGTATAACTTATAAAGCCGAACACAAAAATACACTCACATATGTGCAAATGCACAGATGCAAGTTCCACTTAGCGCGCACACAAACCAGGGGCGTAACACAGGCCCCCGCAGCCTCTGCAGTACGGGGGGACCCCAAGCTCCAGGGGGCCCTCTCAGCACAGTGCTCAGGCATCGGGCCGAGAGCTCCTGATTATTTAATGTGGGCGTCATTGAGAGGCTTAGAATTATCCACATCGTTGTTACTCAAGGGGGAACATTTAGGTATTTTTCTAAAGTCAACTCGCTGGATTGAAAATACTTCAGCGCCTACTGGAAAACAATTAAACAATTATGATAATTGACCTGCCGGTTAAAAAAAACTAAGGTCCTTCACATTGCATCTATCATCCAGGACGGTGAGATGATTTAGGCAGCTGTTGTGTTAATGCTTTGCCCTTCTCTGCCCGGGCCCGCATTGAAGCAAGTTAGGGCACTCTGCATTTTACAGAGTGCTATTTATTTCCATAGCTGCCAAGGTTTCAAATTACAACGTGTGACATTTTCATATTTTCAGTGTAATTATGAGTGACATTTGAATGACTATGACTGACACTTTCTTGTGAGCAAAATCATGCAATGAATAAGAGGAAACATATGTATAAGAAATTACACCCAACGAGAAATTAAGCACCAGACATAAAAGAAAGACCAGAGTCTAAGAAGGGGAGAGCAGAGTTAAAGGAATTATGAGAGTGCTGTCATTGTTCCGATTTAGCAGAACCCGGAGCTCACTGCAGAACATCCATGGCGTGGAGAGGGAAGTAAAGAGTGTGGGTGTGGTGGGAAAGCTTGGATTCTTGTAAATTACAAGATGTAATCCCTGATAGCATGGGGTGGGGGGAATCAGCAAATTCTGCTGGCTGGCAAACTACGGAGTTTTTGTGGCCGTTTCCAGTGACAGGATAGATCTGTGTTAGATCTTTCACAATTCGATATTTTGCACTTTTTTTGTTAAAATGTAATTTTAGGTCGCAATTCGCATACTATTAATATTTGTATTTTTAAATGGTAACTCCCGCTAGTAGAAATACAATGTGAAATATTATAGGTGGACATGAGTTTACCTTGAGGTGAAAGGGCAGCAATAAGCTCAGTGCCAACTCCTGATTGTCCACGATGCAACTTAAAGGCTGCAGACAGCACGTACCCAGCACTGAATTTGGCCAAGACAACCTGACAGACAGCTGAGGCACACATTTAAAAGTCCCGGCCCGGCCTCCTGCTAAAAGCATCAGTTACCAGGGTAGAACTACACCGACTGGCAGGCGCTGATGATCTCACGCTAGCCTACGCACTTAAAATAGTACATTTTTTGCAGATTAACATTCAAAAACTCTGGCACACACTGTCTAACTGACACTTGTGAGCCATGGCAAATTGGGTTTATAGGCCAGCCGCCTGCCTCCTTAAGGTCCTGGCCTGTCACTCCCTCGACAAACGTGCGTTGCCACCCGGGCTTAGACTCCCTCACTTAGGTGCCTCAGCAGCAGGAACAGCTAAGCTGCACAGTGTGGGCTCCAGTGGCCGGCGGGGCCCGTTGGATTGAGCCTGGCGGTCACGGGGTCATTATTAATTTATTGCACGTGCGGCGCTGCCATGATTTGCCGCACTGTTAGTGAAGCAGGCTTCCCACAAAAGTGGCGTCCTGCAGTATGTGCCTATTAGACACTGCCCCCTGACGTCAGAATTAATGCTGCGCCGACGCTCCGGAAATCTTCTCCTTTTATCAATACAATGTGGCAACCAGTGAATTAGCAGCAACTACCCAGCCTCCAAGCGTCTGTAGCATCGCGCTGCCAATCTTATATTTTAGTGAGCATTACCAGCACTACTGCAGCTTGAAGCAAGGCAGGAGCTGTGCCTGTTATGCGTGACTTCGCATTTCAGTGCGGTTAGGCGGACCACCGCACTGAAATGCGTTACTACTATCAAGCCTGAAGCGTGCTACTTGGCAGAGCTGTATTTCCTTGTGATTTTCAATACGGAGCGCAACATATTTGCCAACCCTAATTTGTTACTGCAAACGTGTGTCCTAATTGGGTATTCACACCGGAGACAAATTTTACAAAATGTATTTTAGAATTATGCGTGTTATTCTCATACACGAGCGCAGCAGATTTACCACCAATTTACCATTTGCGCACTTCTCAGCCGAGTCCCACCAATTGGATAAATATATATTTTTTAAATATACCTCTAAAAACAGCTATTTCCGGTCGCCTTACACTTCCCAGGATCTGGTCTGTTTTTTTGTGTTCGATGATCATGTTAGTGCTTAGAAGCAGGCACTCTATGTTGTGCATTATCCATGCTGCTCAATCTTTCCACCAGGGAGGATGAGTGCTTCTTTCCCACTCATCATGCCCCTTGCCAACTCTTTGCTTCCTAAGTGCCCCTCTATTTATGGCGCTTTGCAGCAGTTTTAAAATCTTCTTAAAGTTTCTCATTGCTCAAATTGGTTTAATTAATATGTTTCACTTGTCCTAATTGCTTGACTTTTCACATGGGAAAGTGTCACTCATAGTTGCTGAAATGTCACTCATAATTCCGCTGAAATTATGAAAATGTCACACATAGCAATCTGAAACCTTGGCAGCCATGATGCACTATATGGATATGGATGGTAATTATTAAAGCAATTGCCATCCTATTTTAAATTATATCAAAAGCGTCGATAGACGTCAGGCTAAGTTGTCACAGTGTGACGTCTTTGAAAGGGAGGGGTTGCAGCATTTGGAAAATGGCCTGACGTCAGATCGGTCGTGTGCTCTAAACATTTACACGGCGCATGCTTCTGTGCCTCGTGTATTCTGTTTAGAGCTGTAATTGGGGGGTGATTTCAGGATTTGCAGCTGTGCCTCAATGAAAGGAAGCACCGCGGACTGTTCTGATGAGACACCCACACCTGGCAACATAATTACTAGTGACGGATGAGTGCTTTTAGTCCTCCTTGGGTTATCCGAGTGTCTGCTTCACTTTTCCTCCCTAAACCCCTTCCTCTCTTCCTTTCCCCACTGCCCTTGGCCTGTCGCTCTCTCTCTTAACCATCTCTTTCCTCTCGAGTAGCAGCAGTGGGGTGATTCATTCAACTAGTTTAAATTAAGTGCTTTAACTGAAGTGTTATTGAGCACGTCTCCTGTGCTGTAACCCCAAAGCCTGGCAGACAGTGTGCCTTCTGCCTGAAAGAAATGCAAATGGGGCCTACTAGTTAATCAGCAAATGTAAAGGGAAACATCTGCAAAAGTAAAGGATGCTTGGGAGTTAGTAGGTGTACTGGCTTTAATTGATCAAAGGTTTGTGATGGCAAAGACATTCTTTTTGAGTGGTAGTGCAAAGAGTTAACAAGTAAGCTGTGCAGTGAGTGTTTTTAATTGGCATGGTGTTGAAGGGATAGAAATGGAAAAATAACTACGCACAATCTCAGTATTATTAAAATATATATTTTGGAAACACCATTTTATCTTAATATTTTAAGCATTTTGTAGCAGTATATCTTCTACTGTGTGGACTGCAAGTTTAAAAAAGTGAATTACATAAGCTCGTGCTTTCTGTCACATACTGACCATGTGGCACTAGAAATACACAAGTAACTATTCTCCACTGCACTAAGATTTAATTCTGTGGCTCTCTGGTTACACACAGACCTCTGCAATGTATTAACTAATAGACTTTCATAATGTACTACAGTGCATTTGCCACTTTCATTTAAAAAAATTAAATAATTTAATTTGCAATTTATTTTATGTGTAGCTACCTGAGGCTAAAACTTTCATAATATTTTGGCTTTTTTAGCCACACCTTTTGTACAACTGATATTCTGAACGCACGTATTTAAAAGTGCATGCATACGTGAGAAGGAAATTGAGTTTTGGTAAACTAAAATATTTGGCTAAGATCACACCATTTAAGAGGGGTAGCCGTGATTTATCAATATTTTCTGGTTTCGCTTTGTACAAATCGGCCACTAAATGAGTATCTATTTGTCATTCATTATGTTAAGGCTTTGTTTTCAACCTCTTTTTGCAGTTTTTATATATTGCAAACTCGACCCGAAGTGATAGAGTGCTTTTTGAGCACCAGTTACATTACACATACAATCTCTACCATGGCAAACCTCCTCCTCCCATCTGCCAAACCACTCGCTGGGTTAAACATCGCTCCTGGACTGAAGCAATTTGGGAGGCAGTGCTCTGAAAAACATTTCACACTAAAGCTGAAAATCCCTGCAATTATGCATTTTTTCTAGTTCCGATACTTGTGCATGTGTTTTAGGTGGTGTCATGTAACACTTAGTGATTTCCTTCCAGGGGCCTGCTTCTGTAACGCTACAGACACATTGGCTCCATTGGGAATTAGGTGTCACCAGAACCAGAACGCCAGGTGCCCCTTGCTTTTCTTGTAGGGTAACTTAGTGGGTTAAAGTATCAGTAGAACACTGCATTAAACCTACAGGCTATGGTCTGAATACCTTCAGGACAGACTTAGACCATCACCCTCCCAAGAGTGATAAAATGAGTGTACTGTGTGTGTAAAGGTAACAAACGCTGTAGTCCAATAGCATTTGGCATAAAGAGCTACATGTCACACAATGGTCTATCAGAGTGGAGTCCAACTCCATGGTGCTCCATGTGCAGCAAATGCGGGGTTTGCATCCAAAGCTTCATGCTGTTTGCTTTCTTTAGAGCTATGAAACCAACCACTACATGTGGCAAAGCCAGGACCAGGACACTAGACAAGACCTGTGTACATGGCAGGCAACAGCACTACACTGTTTCGTATAGCTTAGTTAAATATGTGGATGAGGTGAAGAGGACGCAAACCTCTACTGTGCAGTCTCATCCAAACATGACCAAAACTGGAAAATCCCATTTTAAAGGCAAGGCACATTGTGGGCATTTTTATTATGCTGCCTTTGTTAAGAATAAATTAACAACCAGGTCAGTTCTTGACCATTGTTCATGCTCTCCACCCCAACCACCCCACACTCTTTCATCTTCGAATTCTATCTACTTTCTTCTCCAACCACCCTCAACCTTTGACTACATGCATGCCTTTTTGTTTGCTCTAAAAACCAGTCTTCCTTGAATATTTTCAAAATGTTTGGTCTTTGATCCTGCATCCACACATCTGCTTTTTTGCCCACTCTGAATCCCTCCTCCTTGCCATCCAGCATCCAATTTATTTGTTAACTATCCCCTCCATCTTCTATTCAACTATTTTCCTTCCATGTTTTTGTCTTCATATATCTCATGACCTCCTCGACTCGCCACTAGCACCCTTGAACTGTCAACCCTCATTGCTTTTTGTCCTCCACCTTTTTTAAACTCCATTTTTTCATATGTTTCATATTTGCATTTATTGGGAAATACAGTACTTGTTGATTGGATTTACCAAAAATGAAATTGCTGTCAGGTAATCCCAGTGCGCATACGTGAATTTGGGTAATTTCTGTTGCTCTCAACATTGTTTTTTCTCTAAGAATATTAACACAAATAAGGTTCTTACGCTGCAGTTTCAGGTATAATTATCTCCCCCAACCAAGCCCATCATATATCAGTCTACCATTAACATCTAGCACATGGTTAACTACTCTTGCAGACACAGTGATGTATGACCTTTACACTGGCTGTTTCACCCTAACTGGTTGTTTCTAAGTAAACTATTTTATAGGTAACTGACTTAGTCACAACCTTACATGCACCCATCACGTTCCATGCCAAAACACATAGGTAAAAGACATTGTAATTTACAACGCCAATAGCTCTAACTCTTGCAAATGGGAGACCTATTGCATTGCAAATGCTTGTTGATTTTAACTGCAGTTTTCACAAATCCACATGTGAAGCAAGCTAAGCGGAAGTTATGGAATCCAATTGTAACATTAGGTCAATGGAAAATGTTTGATACACATTTTTCTACCTGTAAAGTAACTGTAAAATTACAAGCCAGCTTGGTGCTTTATGAAGGGATTTTAGATTTTTCTGGTATGAATCAACTGGGCATTGGGCACGAGTTAGGAGACAAGATCAGAGAGAGTACCTGCTTTAGCACTGATGGTGCCTGGGGCAATATTGTTTGGTGGAACCCTCCCCCCCATGGTCCGCCCCCCAAAAACCATTCTCCACAGATTCCCCCCACTATCACACTAACACTCCAACATTGCCCCTTATCTCTCCATAGCCCTTCTCTCATGCAATTCTCTTTTATACTGCTGTGTGTTGTGTGTACACTGTAGTTGTAGAGTAGGCTAAGGGATCTGCTAAGGCGTTCTATATTTCAAAGTGAAGTAGAGGTGAAGACCGATGGTACGTTAACCTATGCATATCCTGCTGTCACAATCATTACAGTACCCAGACTCTAAAAGCCCACAACAATGGTTTTAATGCTTAGATGTTCAAGTCGTTGCATCAGTTTTCTACACTTTTATATTTCTGGTTTGGATGTGTGACTCCTGCTGTGGTCTTTTGAATGGTGAACTAAATGAGTCCACAATATGCATATCTTCTCTTATTCCACCCCCCCCCCCCCCATGGCATGGGATTTGCCAGCTATAATATCATATCACCATCATCTCCAGGCAGGCAATACGTTAATCCTAAAATTTCTTCTTGAATGCTGCTAGTTTGTGACCTGTTTAGTTGGTTGTTTGTTAATTTGTTAAATAAAAAAATCTGTGAGGTACTCAGCACTGTATCCCGAAGTCTGTTATGAAGCGCTGTGGTTATACTGACTAAGCAACTACCCAAGTTATTATATGATATCTCTTTATTAATGTAATAACTGCACTTAAACAATTGCTTTATTAACCTTCTTGCTTTCTCAAATTTGCTTGAAAATGCAACATTTGCCCACTCTTTTTTCAAAATTTTCTCGGGGGGAGAACGCTGGACCCCCCTTAAGTTTTTCGGGCTCGCTCGCATTGCTCGCTGGCTGTGGTGCATTACAAAACTCATTTTCCGCCACCACTTTCTACTGTCACCACCCGCCACTGCAGGAAGGGCCCCCTCAAGTTTCGTTACGCCACTGACACAAACGTTTTTAACGCACACATGCGTAACAACAAATCTATCATTCTAACTTTCATTGCAGATCTTAGAGCCTGAAAAAGGGAGTTGACAGGAATGTTTAGACTCACGTATGAATTTAATGATGCACATAAACCAGAACAGTTTTACAAAAAACATGCATCATCGACAGAAGATCCGGTGGACAATAAGATAATTCAAGAGAATTTGCATTAAAAGAGAGCTATTTTTCTTCGCTACTTATCCTTTTTGGGACACTCAGAGATGGGCACGCATATGCGATCATTATTAGAGCGGAACGCATAGCCCTCATTGCACACACACCAGGGCTTGCAGGAACTTCCGTCGACAGGTTTGGTATCCGGTTTTGCACAGGTTGCATGATCGGACTTCATACAAGGCTCATAATGCATGTTCGCCGGGCACCTCACTGGGCAAGTTTCGTATTTTACACATTCATGAGAGCTGCTGGACTTGAAGATGTAACCAGATTCACATTCACACCCGTATTTGCATTCCCTAGTACACATAGGGACTGTGATATCGCTTAGCTTGTCGCAGTTTTCTCGACAGGTCCTCATGCATCTATTTGTGGCGTTGGGTTGGCACACTAATATAGGGAGACAAAATTGTGTTAGTCATATTCTAGTTTTAATTCCAGCATCATTTGCATAAAAATATTACACACACTAACAAGTATGCACCTTAAAAATGAACTATGAAAGAAATAAGTGAGAAATCAGTAATAAAAATCATGCAGTCTAAATTATTACCGTAAAATATATGTAAATACATCCTGTAATAACACCAGCTATTATTTACCTGAAGTATCCTATCCACATTGCATTTATAGGACCAACTACTTCTAATTCCTCTGCCTACTTCAAATCCTGCGGCTGGGAAATGGCATCATGATTGCGTCTATGTCCCTGTGCGGAGTTCCCCTAATATTTTTGCAATTGCGCTCCCCGAGTTGCTGCACTGGTGAGTCTGCAGGCATAGCTGCAACTTGTCCAGTTTATCCAGATATGTTACCACCGTCATCTCATCTGTTGTTTACATATATTGGGGGAGGAGCAACAGTGATCCTACCTATTGAAATGTATAAGAACGAATGCCTGAAACTACTCAATGACCCTCGTAATTACTCACGACTGCAAAGAGATCCAACTGGGAATTTGAAACTAGAAATACATGAGATGGTTTCGGAAGCAGCAGAAGAAGGATGGATCACCAACGCAGAGGATTTTTTTTTAAAAGAAACGGATCCAAAGATCCCATACTTTTATATCCTCCCTAAAGTACATAAGAATATGCATCCACCACCAGGTAGACCGATCGTATCAGGCATCGGTTCGGCACTCGAACCACTCTCAAAATTTGCAGACCATTTCCTACGACCAATGGTACAAAAAATGCCTTCCTATCTAAAAGATACACAAGATATCTTGTTGAAACTCCAACCGCTGAGTTTTGATCCAACCACTGATTACTTGATGACTCTAGATGTGGAAGCACTGTACACTAGTATTCCCCAAGAAGCTTCCCTCACAGTGATTGAAAAACTGCTGGGATTGGAAAATTGGACATCAATAACACCAATAAAATTCATTGTCCAGTGTGTACGACTAGCCCTAACTAGGAATTATTTTGAATTCGAAGGGGAGTACTTTCTACAAACCCATGGTACTTCTATGGGCATGACCTGCGCACCGAGCGTAGCATGCCTGTACGTACATGACTTCGAAATACGCTTCATCTACAATGAGACAAACCCGTACCAATCCAATCTGGGGGTATGGAAGCGTTTTATAGACGATATCTTTATAATCTGGAAAGGAGATGCCGACAGAGCAAAATAGTTCCTGGCTTGGTTAAACAGCAGGGATGAATACCTGAAGTTCACAATGACTTTAGAGAGAGATTCAATTACGTTCTTGGATCTAAAGATTTGGCCAGCAGATGGGACACTAAAAACTGAAGTGTTCTATAAACCCACTGATGCCAACAATCTACTCAGGTACGATAGCTTCCACCCCAAAGCCTTACGAGACAACTTGCCAGTCGGCCAATTCCTAAGGTTGAGAAGGAATTGTACTGACAAAGCAAATTACGAAACCCATGCTGAGAAGCTAACACAAAAATTGAAGACAAAATCCTACCCAACAAAACTGATTAAACAAGCATATAAAAGGGCTAAGAACAGCAATCGAGAAGGACTATTGGAACCCACAAAGAAACCTGACAACAAAAGAATGGTTTGTGTCTCTACCTACGGAACAGACTCTAATAAAGTAAAAAACATCGTTTTACGACATTGGAGAACATTAAACTCTGGCGGCTTGAAACTGGAGAAACCGTTATTCGCTTTCAAGAGAGGAAAATCAATCAAGGACTCCGTCGTTCACACTCGCCCAAAAAAGAAACAAGGCAAAGCAGGCCAACAAAACACATTATGGAATCTACCAGAGGTAGTTGGACACTTCCCATGTGGATCGTGCAGTGTATGCAGATTAACAACACCTAGCAAAGTGATCGACGTGGGCTTGAGAACCCCTTGGGAACAACTATCCTTCAGTAACTGCAACAGCCACAATGTAGTTTACTTAATCACGTGTATCTGCAAGAAGATATACATTGGCATGACCACACGAAAAGTGAAGATCAGAATTAACGAGCATCGTAGCACATTCAGATGCGGTAAAACAATTACCAAAATGATGCGACACTTTCAAACACAGAAACACAATGAGAATGACTTCACTTGGACGGTGATTGAAAAACTACCGGATAGTTGCAATGAAAGACAACTACTAAAACTTGAGCAGAGATGGATTTACCGGTTGTCAAGCACAACGTTAGGTCTCAACGAAGAAATCCCGTGGTGTTCTATGACCTAACCTGAATACAAGAAGAACTACCCTCGTAGTTCAGTCAGTGCAAATATAAAAAGCCGAAAATATGACGAACAGTAAATAAATATATACCAAACATTGACATCAAGTAAGCTCTAAATATGCCATTCCTATAGAAGTTTCTCACAACTGAAGGGAAAGGAAGGTGTGTCAGCCAGTAACAGTATGACCAAATAAGGAGGCTGAGAAATTAGGAGTATTTGTACGAATACAGCCCCTACCAAAGAAGAACCTATACACTATATGAACATGTGGTATTATATATAGAAGCCCTGAAAACACACTGAATGATTTTAAAGGGTGGGGAATAGACGATCAGCTTGGAGAGTCGGTCAAAACAGTAAACAAATGCACAGACAATAGGATCTAATAAAATTCACCATTGTGTTGCATATTCTGGTTGAACCAATAGGACTCCATGTACATGACTCTCTAGCACGGTCCAATAGCACGTGCAGTAAGCGACTTAATCGCTGCCTTTCTACACTGTAGCATTATCAGTCGAAGGATTGTCTCGTACCTACATGAAAAAATCTATGAAGTTGGGCATAAGTGATAAATATAATTTTAAAAAATAAACAAAAAAAGTTAACAAACACGAGGGGACAAGAACACCGACAACATGATCGAATTGGACTACACTACCCAGAATTCCTGTAGTTCAACGTCACATACGTCATTAAATAACCCAGCATTCCGTATTCTAATCATAGAGAATACACGTAATGGGATAGAACAACCCAGTAATGAGAATGAAAAGCCCTACTTAAGTGACACGGCAGTCGCGTACACATCTCCGACGGCAGACGATGTGTTTTACGAGGTGTAATGGCGGTGCGGTGTCCTTGACGAAGTAAGTTGGATGGGGGCTGCGCTCACCAGGGAGGATGAGATATAACGATCTGAGACACGCTGCATGCAGCGTAGACATAGATACAAATCCTCATTGCTGGAGACTACACATTGTTCTACTTTTTGCACACAGTAGAGTAATAAGCCGGAGTGGTACTTGAGCAGACTGTCCTGAGGCAGATGTTTCTTCAACAAATAGTGCACCTATGAGGGACGCGATATAGAGCATAAAGGGATATTAGAAATGTGGAATTTTTAAAGCAGATTAACATACAGGTTAAACATTATTAAACCGATGTCGTGGGCTAAGTGCTTTGGGAATAAGATGGAGCACTAGTACAGTATTACCTTGGAAGTAGGATCACGAGATGTTACACTCACAATAACCACGGCGACAAGAGTTCCCAGTGACAGGGGGTGGTGCTGAACGAACACCCAAAAAATGTTTTTACATATATATTTTTTATTCAGTGTTTGACTACAGGACAGCACCTGAACACATGAGAGCTGCATAATGCTAGTAGGCATCAATCAGTAGGTGAGCGTCACCATGATTCCCTAGACTGACTAAAATATATGTTTTATAAAAATACCCTCCCCAACTAATAAATCTTAAAACAACACGCTAAAGAAAGGGTCTTGTACGACATAGAATGCTAGAATTGGTGGCAAACACAATTGTATAGTCACAGTCTTTCTACTTAAGACAACACCTTCTTAATTGTGATCACGCCGTGTGGTGATTATATTTCAGTGTAATGGCAAATGTTTTTTAAAATGGATTGAGTAGTGAAATCCACTAAGCCCTAATTAGTGAGCACATAGTCAGGTGGTGCACCAACACTCCAACTGTAATTCAGTGAATATGAGCACGAGATGGGCTGTAGACAGGATCATTTAATGTACTTAAAGGAAATATATTATATTGTCTTTCCCATGTCCCATAGAAAATCTACTGAAGTTGGAGTTAATATACGGACAGGTGAGTGCATTAGGCCTCACGTTTTTGGGTTGCATGTAACACATGCACTGCTACACGGCAGGGACCTTTAAGAATAAGGCACAGAAACATAACGCCCTGACGAAGGCCCTCAGACCCGATTGGGCTACCCATGTGGGCCGAAACATGTTGGCACACAATTGAGGGTATATTTGAACAGAATTAAGTTCAAAATAACCCCAAGACAAAGGGGCAGATTTATGTTAACTGGCGCATCCCTGCATATCAGCAGGGATGCGCCAATTATTATGCGCCACAGCTGCGCCACCATGGATGCGCCGCATTTATAATGCGGCGCACCATGGGGCAAAAACGGCACAGATGCGTGACGCATCTGTGCCGTGAAAGTGGCGCATTGCTGGAGTTGCGTCGCAAGCGCGACGCAGCTCCAGCAATGTTCTGGGGGGCCCTATCTGTACAATGCTGCGTCAATCCTTACGCCTGCTTCAAGCAGGCGCAGGGTTTTGACGCAGCATGGGCCTAAAAGTGACTGAGTGAAATCTTGTAGATTTCACTCAGCCACTTTTAGGAGGCGTTCCTGCGCCGGAACGCCCCCACCTGCCCTGGAACGCCTACATGTGGCGCAGGGCTTTACAACGTGACGCATCTCCCAGATGCGTCACGTTGTAAATACCCCGCACCATGGCGCAGGATTTGCGCCGCTGCTGCATCACAAAAGTGACGCAACGGCGGCGCAAAAGTGGCGCAAGTGCAACATAAATCTGCCCCAAAGTGTTTAGTGATACCATGAGTGCCCGTGAATAAAGGACTCAGGAAAGGGTACACTCATAGGTATTTTTAACCTAATCTGGTTCCCTGCTTAACCAGTTATTCATTTATCTAAGCACTCCCAATACCTCTTTGGTTGAGTCCGCCCAGAGAGTACCATCTTCTCTGGGTGTGGAGTATTTGCCTATGATGAAGCATGTCACTATTATGTGAGTGAGGCTTTTACTTCAATATCTTTGATATTCCACCTGATAAGTAGGTAGTTGAATAACACCCTAATACATCCTTAGATCGGGTTATTCTACCAGTCTAACAGTAGTTGCAAATTGTGAAAAAAAGTTTATCCGGGAGAACGCAACTATGTTGTTTATTCTCTCACTCTCTATGTGTGAAAAACATAGCTGCAACTTGTCCAGTCCATTCAGATATTTGACCACCGTCATCTCATCTGTTCTTTATGAAGGTGGATTCTCAAATGTCTGAATCGTAGTGGGTGACAATCAGTCCTACCTCATGAATATTAATAAGGTAGTTCACTATAATTGGATTGCATCACAGGGAAGGTGGCCTGTGGGGGCCAGCAGACCATCATGTCTGTGGCTGCCTTTCAATAAGGTAAGCTTTTTTTTAAATGACACCCATTTTTCTTAAAGGAAACAGGGTTGCAGTTAACAATAAAGGTGGACAATTTTTAATTATTTTTATTTTTATAGGGGACCCTTTCCTTTTTTTGTATGCATTAGCCAATCACCTCCTCTAAGATGTCAGTAAAAGACAACATATTGTTCAGTCATTTATAATGTAGTATAGTTCTTTGGCAATTTTATAATATTTTCACAAAGGAAATTACAGACATTTTGCTCAGGTCGAGTCAAATTTTTAACCAAACCTCCCTTTTCCAAAAGGGCAACCTAAAGCACCTGGAATCAATTTAGTTAAGCAGTGTGTGCTAAGAAGAAACATCAAGCACCTTCACCAATACATAAGCCATCCGACAAATTCACGGGTGATAGTTATTTTTCAAGCTTTACTAATATACACCTCAAAACAATTTAGCAGTACTTCAAAAGAGTTTTCCCTCCTACAGCAGTCTGTCCTGATTTACATTTTTCTTTGTCTACGAAGGAGATATAACCACCTCAAAAGGGATGGAGCAAAAGAGTACACTCACATATGTAGGTGTCAGAAAGTGATTTATTAATGAGGAATGGGGTGGCCCATCAACCAAATATGGCAATTTTGCTAGGTTACAACACAGTTCACTGTGAAATGGCTGGTGACCCCCGAGTCGGTCGAGCACAAAGTTCCAGCCTTATTTTCAAGAGAAATGCTGGCTACATTCAAGAAATACCAAATATAATTCAAGTCAAGAACACTATAATATTTTCAAACCAAATTAGGAAATCCTAGAAAAATATATTATGCTAAATGGGACAAAATGCTTAAAGGACGGTTAAGGGAGCAAGAGATATGAACTCATGAAGTGAATGTAAAAAAAAATCCTTTGCAACAATGGGGCTGTTAACGTCACTGTTTAAAAACAGCCAGTAGAAAGGTAACAAGAATTACAAGCAATCTATTCTAACTGAGAGAGACCAGAACCTCAGAGGCACAACAGGTTGCCTTCCAGGCTGGTACACTCCAATGCTTTCAATTTTCCTGAAGCTCTATTGCAGGACTCAAGTAGAATTTCAAAGAGTATGACAGAGCACCTTCCTCCTGATTGCCGTTTCAGTAAGGGCTCACACTTTCCTGAATATCATAGAAAAGTCTCCTCTGGTCTCTCCCAGAGAAGGTGGCAACTTGCGGGTGAGGTGATGCTATTCTGTGAAGATATTTCTCTTTAGTGGCCTTCTGAATCACAGTCGAGTTAAACAGGTGTGATGTATTTGTGGATATGCTTCCATATCCTGGGTGCATAGACTGAAAAGGACAGATCTTTTCCTTCCTGCATTAGCTTGTTTATAATCTGTCAATAACCTTGCTCTAACTATGACATTGACCGGTTTCTCTGCCAGGTATACTTAAATGTTGCTTTTGAAGGTTTTGTAGGTGATGCTGGTGGTATTGAAAATGATGCAGGCTGATAGGGGTAGCAGGTTAACTGATCAAATTGCTCCTGGTCCTAGATAAGGCGAACTTCCTAGTTGGGCATTCATTTGACAGGAGTCAATGCAGTCAGTGATGTGTTAGACTAGAGCATTGCCTCTATCTAGTTAGGAGAGAACTGGTCACTGTTGAATGGAAATCTGATTTAAGTAGGAAAGATTTGCATTTTGTAGGGAAAAAGGTCTGGCACCATGCAATCATGTTAAGTATAAATCATAATGATTTTGCATTTGGTGTCAGGTAGAGGGTCAAGAAGTCTAGGCTTGTGCCTGCTAGCCAAGCTTGCATAAAGGGTTGGTTGACATTGTTGGAGAACAGTAAAGATTCTGTATTTATCAGGTTGAGATTTAGGTCCGGACTTGGCATTCAGCTATTAATTAACTTAGTCAAAAGACACACAAGTGATGGACGGAATGCAGAACAAATCAAAACTTTCACCCCCAGTCAAGTAATCTGGGATAAATCCATCATTCTTTTGCTAACAATGCCACCCCAGTTTAGACCTGGCCATATACAAATCAGTCTTGACCCTGTGCCTCATGGGAACAGTCCAGCCTGAACTGCCATGCCAGGTACTCCCAGGACTGGAAATAAGCATCCCTGGACCGGTTTCGGGGTTTCACCCCTCTTCAGCTAGGATAGCTTGATTCAAGTGGCACAGTGAGCCCAGGACCCATGTCTGGGCATGCCTGGCGCACTTAGGGCAAGAAAGCAAAAGACACACAAGTGATGGACTGAATGCAGAACAAATCAAAACATTCACCCCCAGTAAAGAGGTCTGGGTTAAATCCATCATTCTTTTGCTCACCATGCCACCCCAGTTTAGACCTGGCCATATGCAAATCAGTTTTGACCTTGTGCCTCATGGGAACAGTCCAGCCCGAACTGCCAAGCCAGGTCCTCCCTGGACCGGAAATAAGCATCCTAGGATCGGTCTTGGGGTTTCAACCCTCTTGAGCCAGGATAGCTTGATTCAAGTGGCACAGTGAGCCCAGGACCCACGTCTGGGCATAACTGGCACTCTTAGGGCGAGAAAGCAAAAGACACACAAGTGATGGACGGAATGCAGAACAAATCAAAACATTGACCCCCAGTCAAGAGATCTGGGTTAAATCCATCATTCTTTTGCTCACCATGTCACCCCAGTTCAGACATGGCCATATGCAAATCAGTCTTGACCCTGTGCCTCATGGGAAAAGTCCAGACCGAATTGCCAAGCCAGGTCCTCCCTGGATTGGAAACAAGCATCCTAGAACCGGTTTCGGGGTTTCACCCCTCTTCAGCCAGGATAGCTTGATTCCAGTGGCACCGAGAGCCCAGGATACACGTCTGGGCATACCTGGCGCACTTAGGGCAGAAAAAAAAAGACACACAAGTGATGGACGGAATGCAGAACAAATCAAAATATTCCCCCCAAGTCAAGAGATCTGGGTTAAATCCATCCTTCTTTTGCTCACTATGCCACCCCAGTTTAGACCTGGCCATATGCAAATCAGTCTTGACCCTGTTTCTCATGGGAACAATCCAGCCCGAACTGCCAAGCCAGGTCCTCCCTGTAACGGAAACAAGCATCTTAGGACTGGTTTTGGGGTTCCACCCCTTTTTCAGCCAGGATAGCTTGATTCCAGTGGCACAGTGATCCCAGGACCCACGTCTGGGCAATAACTGGCGCACTTAGGGCGAGAAAGCAAAAGACACACAAGTGATGGACGGAATGCAGAACAAATCAAAATATTCACCCTCAGTCAAGAGATCTGGATTGAATCCATCATTCTTTTGCTCACCATGCCACCCCAGTTTAGACCTGGCCATATGCAAATCAGTCTTGACCCTCTGCATCATGGGAACAGTCCAGCCCGAACTGCCAAACCAGGTCCTCCCTGGACTGGAAACAAGCATCCTAGGACCGGTTTCAGGGTTTTACTCCTTTTCAGCCAGGATAGCTTGATTCCAGTTGCACAGTGAGCCCAGGACCCACGTCTAGGCATACTAGGCGCACTTAGGGCGAGAAAGCAAAAGAAACACAAGTGATGGTTAGAATGCATAACATCTGGGTTAAATACACAATTTTTTTGCTCACCATGTCACCCCAGGATGCTTGTTTCTAGTCCAGGGAGGACCTGGCTTGGCAGTTCAGGATCGACTGTTCCCATGAGGCACATGGTCAAGACTGATTTGCATATGGTTGGGTTCAAACTGGAATGGCATGGTGAGCAAGAAAATGATGGATTTAGGCCCAGATCTCTGCACTGGGGTGAATGTATGACATTGTTCTACACTCTGTCCATCAACTGATGTTTTTGCATTTGTCACCCCGAGTGGGACTGGTATGCCAAGACGTGGGTCCTGTGCTCTCCATGCCACTGGAATCAATCATCCTGGCTGAAGAGGGGTGAAACCCTGAAACCGGTCCTAGGGTGCTTCTTTCCAGTCCAGGGAGGACCTGGCTTTGCAGTTTGGGCTGGACTTTTTCCTTGAGAGACAGGGTCAAGACTAATTTGCATATGGCTGGGTTCAAACTGGAATGGCATGGTGAGCAAAAAAACGATGGATTTAGGCCTAGATCCCTGCACTGGGGTGAATGTATGACATTGTTCTGGATTCTGTCCATCAACTGTAGTTTTGCATTTGTCACCCCGAGTGGACGGGTATGCCCAGATGTGGGTCCCGTGCTTTCCATGCCAATGGAATCAATCTATCCTGGCTGAAGAGGATTGAAACCCCGAAACCAGTCCTAGGATGCTTGTTTACAGTCCAGGGAGGACCTGGCTTGGCAGTTCGGGCTGGACTGTTCCCATGAGGCACAGGGTCAAGACTGATTTGCATATGGCTGGGTTCAAACTGGAATGGCATGGTGAGCAAAACAATGATGGATTTAGGCCTAGATCTCTGCACTGGGGTGATTGTATGACATTGTTCTGCATTCTGGTGGAGAGGTGTGGCTCACTGGTTAGAGGCGGCAGACCCGTAAGCAGAGAATCAGCCAGGGACCAGGGTTCAATTCCCGACACAGCAGGGTCGTGGACCAGGGTCAAAACGGACTCGATAATTCTCGCCTCGGTACCTACTCTAACCAGGAACACACTTGGCAACTCTGGGCATTAAGCTTGCCTCATCTCTACAACAGCCCCCCCACAGACGCCGGGGATGCCTGGTTTCACCGTGGAGATACCCAGAAAGGGACCATCTCACAGGGATAGCCAGGACGTGTTCTACAGCGCCGGGACGCCCCGTTGCTGGGGCAGCTGTGCGCTTTACAAGTCTACAACATTTACATTTACATTCTGTGGCTCAACTGTAGTTTTGCATTTGTCACCCCGAGTGGGACGGGTATGCCCAGATGTGGGTCCCGTGTTCTCCATGCCAATGGAATCAAGCTATCCTGGCTGAAGAAGATTGAAACCCCGAAACCGGTCCAAGGATGCTTGTTTCCAGTCCAGGGAGGACCTGGCTTGGCAGTTCGGTCTGGACTGTTCCCATGAGGTTGTATTTGTGTTGATGTTTGTTAACATCTGATGACGTCTTATGGTGTTTGAAACTTTAATTAGTTTCATTTAAAAATCATCCTTGCCAAAGTCTTAAAGGAAAATGTTTCTGATTTTCTCTTTTTGGTTGGGTGTGATGCTTAAATGTAGTGTGGAGTGTAGCATTGTATTTCAGTTCAGTGGTAAAGGGGCATTGCCTTGTTATAAGGCAGGGTGCTGCTTTGAGAGTGAATAGGTTCGATGGTTAGTTCCTTTGTTTCAGATACTTGACAAGTGTATTGACAGATTCTTTCACTGCTTTGGTTCTAAAGATGTTCAGAACATTGAAGTTTCAGAGGAGGTTTTGGTGGGAGTGCTGAATGGATGCAGTAGTGATAAAGGGCCAGATGTCCAGAGCATTTAGCAGGTCGCAAATGGACCATCGGGCTGTTTGGGACCAGTAACATGTATCTTATATTTTGAGAGTTGACCCACTCGCAAAGTAGAGTTTGCGAGTCACTAATATGAAGGGGCATGCCAAGGGCGTCTCTTCCTAATAGCGAGTTGCACGGGAATGTATGATTGTTTTATGAACGGAATGCAGTCGCAAATCAATCGCAGTGTACCACCTACTCCAAGTAGGTAGTAAGTCAGTCACAAAGGGGAAGGGGTCCCCAGGTCTTTGTGACTGGCAATAAAAATATTTTTTACTAGCAGGCCTCTTGCCTCACAGACCAGTGCCTACTGAAACAGTACATTTTATTTTTATTTCTGAAACAAAACAGGCTGAATTTTAAAAAAAAGTAGTTTTAAAAAAAAGCAAACACAGATATCAACAGCATACCACCATCCCTGTTATATTGGCCATTCTCAAAGGGTTGCGAGCCTTCCAGAAACCTGAGATCGAGCCAGACAAAGCTGATTCAAGTTCCCAAATTTAAGCAAGTTAGGTGGGGGGAGAAGCTTCCTGCATCAGGCAGCCAAGACCTGGAACCTTCTCCCTATTACAATCAAAAACAGCACATCTCTGCTCACATTCAGGAAAGAGGTAAAAACCTGGCTGTTTACTTCTTAGGTCGAGCACTATCCCCCGGCAGACCTTGACATTACATCACATTACATCGACTTAGCGCCAAGACGCCCATGGGCAATTGTGCGCTTTATAAATTCACAAATAAAATCAATCAAAGTGTGATCTGCCTCAGGAATATTGATGAGGTAGGTCAAAATCAACCCATTTGCGAATCACTTATGTGTCTGAAAGACATTAGTACATTTCATTTTAACTAAGGGTGGGCGTAGTTCGCGAAGTAGCACTTCGCGAAGCTACGCAAAGTGAAGTTCTCACTACGCGAGCTACGCGTAGCACTTCGCGAACTGCGTAGTAACATGTTCGCACTGTGCAAGATGTTGTTTTCAATGATTGCACAGTGCGGACAAGCAACCGGCACTGTGCAATCATTGAAAATGGCATCTTGCACAGTGCGAGCTGTAGTTTTCTGCTGCTCGAGTAGATTTTTACTCGAGCGGCAGCTTTCTCAACGCGAACTGGTAGTTTCTCATCGCGAGCGGTCGCGAGCATACGCGAGCCCTCGCAATGAGAAACCTGACCTCCTCGCGTTGGGAATCTCGCCGGGAGGTTTATTTTCCATGCTCGCGATCGCGAACAAGGAAAAAGTCTCGCCGGGATGTCATTTTGCTTGCTCGCGGTCGCCAACTTGACGTTGAGGACCGCGAGCAAGCAAAAAATGACCGCAGCACTACGCAACACTACGCTACGCGTGTTCGCACTGTGCAATGTATTAAAAAAGTCCAGACTTCAGCAAATGTCTATATTCTTTAGGGGTAAAATGCCATACCTTTTGGTGTAGAAGCAGCCAGAAGTGGGTTTAGAAAGATCATCAATAGACCTGAAAAGATATATAGTGTGTTAATGAGCGGACTGGGTTGTGGCTGCAACAGTACCATATCACCCTATTCTTTTACTCACCTAACATCAGTAGCTGACGGTATGAGCTGGGTAGCTTCATGTTGTCCTCGCCTTGTTTCTAGAAACAATCAGCGACAGAGCACAATGATTAAGTAAATATATAAAGGAAGCTTTAAAATCATAAATGCAGGAATGCACTAGAACAAAAACCTTGTGAGTAGAGTGATGTGACATACAGCCTAAAGATCGCAGTTGGGCAAATGGGAAGCAGTTGGGATAGTCTTGAGGTCAATGATGAAACACTGCGAACAATGAAGTGACCAAAGAAAAGCTACAGTAGACTTATAGAGACATGAAATGACTACACATGCAGATACATGGGCACACAAACACATTCATACACAAACACAGTGCACACAGATGCATACATATACATACACACTGACACACGCACAAAAATTGTGGTGGTGTGAGCACAGTAAAGAGCAGCAGCACATATTGGAGCATACCTACCAGAATATAAATTTTTGACCATCAAAAAGAATATTGCGAAGATAAGCTTATATACGTAAATAGGTAATTCTAGGTTTACTGTATTTCACTTTGTAAATTTAGTGCATATACATATTTACTGAAAAAAACAAAGGTTAAAGGGATGTTATTTTTAGGCTCAGAGTTTACTGGTACAAAGTCAATGAAATGCAGCACTTATAGTCACCTGAGCTAACTATAACGTACGCCCCCGCAAAGCACTGCTTATGACCTCAAAGATAACATCACTCATGAAATGGTCAGGGACATACCTGATGACATTTCTAATGACATCACTGATGACATCAAAGTGAGTGTGTGCGTGTGAGTACAAGTGGGTCAGCGATTGGTTGCCTGAGTCTTTGTGTGGGTCTGTGAGCGGGTGCCTGAGTGTATAAGTGGGTCTGTGAGTTGGTGTATGAGTGTCTCAGTGGGTCTGTCAGTGGGTGTGTGAATCTGTGAGTGGGTCAGTGAGTGGGTGCATGAGTCTCTAAGTATGTCTGTGAGTAGTGTGTGAGTGTCTGAGTGGCCGTGTGAGTTGGTACATGACTCTCCCAGTAGGTATGTGAGTGGAGGTATGAGTCTGTGAGTGGGTGAGTGAGTCTCTGAGTGGGTCTGTGAGTGGGCACTTCAGTGTCCAAGTGGGTCTGTGACTGGGTGCATGAGTGTCTGAGTGGATCTGTGACTGGAAGAGTGAGTCTCTGAGTGGGTCTGTGAGTGGGTGCAGGAGTGCCTGATTGGGTTACCAGCCGAGCTGTGAAGTGTATGCTTTTTAAAGGGACACAACACAGGCCCCTGCGCTGAAGGGGGTGCAGTGGCCTGTTTTATGCTCCTCACAATTCTCTACTGCTCCAACCAGAATTCAATGTGCTATGGGACCCCGGGGGAGGCTCAAGGCACCTGCAGTCCCTGGCAGCTCCTTGTCCCCTGCGGAAGTTGGCATTGAGGCATAGAACCAGGTTCAGGAGATTTTAAATTCAGCAATCTCGATAATGTAACATCGGATTTGCCCACTGGAGGGTGATGAACTTTGTTTTAAATTTATGTTTGGCTAGAGCAAACCCATTTGGGTAAAGTGTACAGTGCAGAACCACAATTACCTACATGCACTCGTTTTGAACTCACTTAGGAGACCCCCTAAAGAGTAGCATTAGTATTTAACCTGGTGAACACGTGCCTGCAATCATCTTGCTGGACTGGCAAGCATTTGGCCTGTGAGCAAGGGCTAGGGAAGAGCAAAATGCGTTAGGCCTCTTGAAAAAAGAATTCTATATATGTTATTGGCTTTGCTGCAGTCCACAATAAAGAAATTAAAACCCTTTCTATGAGTGCACCTTCGTCAGAGGACGATCTTTTCTTGTGGAGATATATATATGTATGTGTGTGTGTGTGTGTGTGCGTGCGTGCGCGTGCCGTGCGTGCCTGTGTGTGTGTGTGTGTTTTCAGGATGGAATGCGGAGGTGGAGTGGCTCACAAGAGGTGAAGCCTTGAGTGGAATGGGTCATACATGATTCCCCTCCCTCATATCTTCCTAGCATATAGGTGTGGAGTTACACATGGTCATTCTATACAGAGCAAAATATTCTTACCGTCACAAAATTCTAGTTGAGATATTTGGGACACAACATTTCTGCATGTCAATTGGTCGTAAATGCATCCCAAGGCTTTCCCGAGGCAGTTGCCTCCGTGTCTGTTAAAGCCACCTTGCGGAAACCTGCAGTTCTTCTAAAAAGAGCGGGTCTTTCTCCATCTAAATGTCGAGGTTAACTTATTTCCCCGCCGCGGAAATCTCCAAACGCTGAAGCGTTTGAAGTACCGGCAGCACGGGTGTTTACATTTTAGAGAAACTTCCGTCCCCCCTTAAGCAACGCCTGCAAAGTCCACAATTAATATTTCATAAGATTTGTCATCCCTTACTTCAGAAACTTGATCGAAGCATTAATTGACTATAAAATGTATCATTAGGCTGCATGCCTGTCTCCTTTATGTATGCAGCATCTCTTTACCTTGTACCTAGCCAGAAGGCAGCAGCGCACTGTCGTTTTTATATAGGAGTAGTTTTGGAAGCGGTGTGGCGCAGCAGCCAGGGCGTCTGATTCCTGAACCCTGGGTCTCACGGTTCGATCCCAGGCACCAGCAGCAAATCAACCCAGCACCATGTGACCCTGGGCTGTATATTGCTTAATCTTCCCGAGGGCCCCCAGCGCCTTGACACCTTCGGTTAATTGTTCGCGCTTTACAAGTTCGACATTAACATTTAAGAGTAGCAATGGCAGCTCCACACTGGTCTGTAAAACGTTAAGAGCCTTACCTTTCTTTTTCAAAGCAATTAGCCTAATTTGACACACAGATAAGAATAAAGTAACAAAGTCGCAGCATATTCATCAACACAAGAAGGAATCATGCTTTTTAGTTCCCTTAAAAGAAACATTAAGATTTATAAATAATTTCTCCTTGGAAACATACCTCTGTCTCCTTATATTGTGGACAGACTGTTCTGCACCTCCTTTTCCGGGTGATTCTAACCGGCCACCTGCTTGCTTTTATATCTAATAGCAAGTCATTGGGCAAGCTCTCTGCATGCAAATAATATTGTTTGAGAAACAACATTTTGCAACAGTATTACCTAACAGAGCAACGGGAACTTCCCAAGGATAATTAAAGCATGAATCACAGGTGTTCTTGCCCCAAGCTTATTGCAGGTAGGTTTATTCTGAAGTGCTATTGACGGTTTATACCAAGTGATGGTTGGTGACCCACAACAATTATGGGTTAACATGAATAAAATATGTTCAAAAACATACATACAAACGCCCTTTTTTGACTATTTGGGGTAGTTTGTGCTCAGGCCCCCATAAGGTACCTACACCGAATTTGCGTCCTTTTCTTCCAGCATCCTGCGGATTCTAAACATACCAGGGGTTTGTGGATTCTATCGTAACGGACTGAGAAATTAGGCAAAATACAGCTACATTTTGTTTTTTGGGGGATAAATGGGATAAAAGTGCTGCAGAAGAAAGCATCTGGTTTCTCCTCTGCAAATGGTATCAACAAAGGGTCGATGGTGCTAAAGTTATCATTTTCCGTTTGTCAGAAAACCACATATTTCTACACAGTTTTGGCATTTTACTGGACATTGCCCATTTTTCCTATTTTTTGAGCTTTCAACCTCCTTCCAGTTAGTGGTAGAAATGGTTATAAAACCAATAATGGATCCTGCAAAGCTATATATTTCTGAAAAGTAGCCAAAATTCAGAATATAGCAAGGGTTCATTTGTGTAGGTCCTTCAAGGTTTTCCTATAGAAAGTAAAAGTTGAAATAAAAGAATATTGAATTTAGTTGAACAAAACAGTCATTTGTGCCTACATTTGCAGCTGTAACTTCTTCCCATTATGATAGATTTTTGAAGCTATATACCATCACGTCCGTGGGACCCTTCTGGTTACAGGGTCACAGGATGCATGTAGGTTTACCAAGAACCTGAGGTACCCAGAAATAATAACTGAGTTGCACCCTGGAATATGTTTTCATTGTGTACCAGGAATACAGTAATTCATTTAGTAAAATATAAAGAGTGAAAAATAGATATCAAGGAAACCTATGTATTTCTGAAATTGAAACAATAAATGGAGTTTAGAAGCATTGGTTATTTTTGAATCTCTGAATTTGTGGGTACACATATTAGCACGTGAATTAGAGGGTATTTTTCAAAATGACTTCTTTTTACACAAACACTTCTTACATTTGGAGGGCAGAAAGGCACAAAAAAGTCGAATAGTAATAACACTTGTTCTACTATTCTGTATTTCCCTAAGTCTCCCAATAAAAATGGTACCTCACTTATGTGGGTAAGCCTACTGTCTGCAAAAGGAAACTGCCCAAAACACAACATGGACATTTTCACAATTTTCCAATGAAAACTGACACCTTTTTATAATGTACATTGCTGTGGATTTAGGGCCCTAGCTCAGCTGGCATCTAGGGAAACCTAGCAAACCTGTACATTTTTTAAAACTAGACACCCAGGGGAATCAAGGATAGGGTGGTGTGTGTGGCTCTCACCAGGTTCTTTTACCCAGAATCCCTTGCAAGCCTTGTCCAAAAAACATTTTCCTCACATTTCTGTGATGGAAAGTACTGGAATCTGACGGGAGCCACAGCACCGACCCAGCATTTCACCAGGTCTGCTGATAAAAATGGTACCTCACTTGTGTGGGTAGGCTTAGTTCTAGCAAATGGCCCAAAACGTATTGTAGAGACATCAAAATGATTTATCATGAATTAACCTGGTTTTGTAGGGGAGTCACCCAAGGTTTTGGTCCCAGGCTCAACGGCCTTCTAGGGAAACCTACCAACCCCAGTCATTTATGAAAACTAGACACCAGGGGAGTCCAGGAAGGTGTAGCTTGTATGGATCCCCCAATATTTTCTCACCCAGAATCTCCTTCAAAACCCAAATTTAGCTTAAAGAATTATATTTTCCTCACATTTCTGTGTAGTAAAATTGTGGGATTTGCAGACCACCAAGCATTCTCCTAGGTCGCCCGATAAAAATGGTATGTCACTTGTGTGAGTGGGCCAAGTACCCGCAACAGGGAAGGGCCCAAAACATATTGTGGAGGCATCAAAATTATGTGTCACAAAATGACCTGGTTTTGCAAAGGGAACCTGCGTTCTTGTCCCATGCTAGGCGGTCATCTAGGGAAACCTACCAAACCCCAACATTTCTGAAAATTAGACACTCAAGGATGTGTGGCTTGTGTAGAAACCCCCACTGTTTTCTTAACTAGAATCCCCTGCAAACCTCACATTTAAAAGTAAAATTTTCCTCACATTTCTGTGTTGGATAGTTTGGAGATCACTGCACCAGCACAAATTCCCCACCACCCAGCCTTTCCCTCAGTCTCTCGATAAAAATGATACCTGACTCATGTGCTGCCCAAAGCAGTGTCAGTCTCAAAACATATGAAAAAAAACTGCCCTTCTGGACCCACTTTAGTTGCCCCTCAGTTTTTTATTTGATAAGTTTGTAGGTTCTCTGCTTTTGGCACCCATACAAGTCAGGTATCTTTTTTTCAGGAGACTGAGGGAAATGATGGGTGATGGGAAATTTGTGCCGGTGCAGTGATCTGATAACTTTTTCACACTGAAATGTGTGAAAAGTATGAATTGTTAGCTAAATTTGAGGTTTGAGGGGGTTTGGGGTAATAAAACACTGGAGGGTACACACAAGCCACACCATAAGCCGAAGCACTATCCATGCATACCATCAGCCAAGCATCATTCATGCATACTACCAGCCAAGTTTCATCCACGCACACCGACAGCCAAGCACCATCCAAGCACATCACCAGCCAAGCAACAGTCCATGCACACTGCCAGACATGTGCCATCCACGCAGAATGCTAGCCAAGCGACAGTCCACACACACTGCGAACCAAGTGCTGGTCCACAAACACTGCCAGCTAAGCACAAGACCACACACTCCTCCAGCAAAAAGCAGGTTCACACACAGCCAGCCAAACACCAGTAAGCACAGACCGTCAGCCGAACTCTAGTTCACACACACAGAGAAACTACGGGTTTTCTGCCCACTTCTGAGCAGGTGTACCTAAAAATAGTGCTGATCTGCCCCAAGGGGGACAGACACAGCCAAAATGTATTCACAAAAAAGGGAGAAACCCTTGCCTAAGGGGCCACTCACTGAGATGCCCATCAACATTTCTCTGGTGCCTAGTGGGCTTTCTGCCCCCATCTGCCTACAGGAGGGCAGAAAGACTGTGTCAATTGTTTGGAGAGTTGGTGGCATTATAATGTCTATTTTGGGCAGACCCCACCCCTACATTTTCACAACTTTCCTCCATCTGCACCCCAGGGGGGCAAAAAGGCTGTCCCTTTTATGTTGGGGTGGGGGCATTGCCGTTCCCATTGTGGGCAGCACCCATTCCTCTTTTGTAAAACACAACCAATCATCCCAGGTGGCCAGTTGGCTTTCTGCCCCCGGGTTTGTGTTAAGGTGGGGACATTGGCATGCCCATTGTGGGCAGCTCCCACCTCTCTTTAAAAAAAAAAATCTTCCCTGGTAGCTAGTGGGCTTTCTGCATCCTGGGGGGAAGATAAAGTGCTGTTGCCCCTAACTGCACCCCTGGCGGGCAGAAAGACGACCAATTTCTGAGGAATGGGGGCATTATCATGCCCATTTATGGCATCACCAACTCCTAAGTTTGAACAAAAGAATCCCTGGGGTCTAGTGTGCTCTCTGCACCCCCCAGGCAGCAGATCGGGGTGATGACAGCCATCTGCCTCTGGGGGGGGCAGAAAGACTTTTCCTTGTATGTTGGGGGTGGGGAAATTGACATGCCTGATGTAGGCAGACCCCACCCCTCTTTTACAAAAAAAAATGTAATCGTCCCTGGTGGCTAGTGGACTTTCTGCCCCAGAGTGGGCTGATCTGGGGATATTGCTCCCATCTGGACCTCCTCATGAAGACTGTGCCAATTTTTTAGGGGTGGGAGCATTATAATCTCCATTTAGGGCAGCCCCCACCACAAAGTTCTGAAGCAAAAAAAGAATCCCTTAGGTCTACTGTACTTTCTGCCCCCCCCCCGGAGGCAGATTGTGGCTACTGCCCCCATCTTCTCCCCTGTGGGGGCAGAAAGATTGAATATACCCAAAATTATAAGGGGGGAGCAAATGACCTTGCCCAACAGCTGCTTCCTCCTCCCTTGTGTCTAGTGGGTGAATCCCTGCTTGGGGACCGCCTTCCTGTTGGCGATCCCCAAGCAGGGATCCACTGTTGAGAGGGAAATTCTCCCCTTTCTAATGATACCTCTCCAATTTGCCTATGTGCTCGGGGGGCTGAGATAGCCCCAGGAGCACGTAGGCAATAAAAGTGAAATGGGCCGATCATCTCATTTCACTTTCACTTTCAGTGTAATGACATAGGCATGCCATGCGCACCGATCATCATTACTCTGACAAAATAATGCCTCAGACAGCTTCCCCAGATCCTGAGGTGGAAAGAAATCCCTCTGGTTTTTAAATCATGGGGATTTCTTACTGCTGTGCCGAGGACGTAATGGTTATATCCTTGGCAGAGCAGCACCACAGCCAAGGACATAACCATTGCGTCCTCAGCAAAGAAGGGGTTCAATATAGAAACAAAAAGTTTCACAGACCTGAACTCGTGCACCTCCTTGCTGTTCTCAAGACCCTGGGTCCAGAACCCTTCGAGTGTGAGGTATCACAGCTCCCACATGTCTTTATCCAATCCAGACACTGCACTCATGCTGCAAGAGAAGTGTCTGGATTAACTAGGGCAGGTTGCCTCAGCCCTCTGAAGAACACTCGGGGACTATGCCTGCTCTCACATCCAGTGTGAAATGCTCATGTTGGTTTGGCTGGAGCAATTCACACTGAAAGGGCCACTCGTCATTGCTGCCATCAAAAGCCAGAAAAATAAAATGGTAATAAAATTGTTCTATTAACATTTTATTTTTCCAGCATTCTACACAGCAGTGGAGGCAGGACTCCCATGGAGGAGCATCCACTGTCTATGCCTTAAATATTGGAGAAACTGAGCGATCAGCAGAGTACTGGGGAGATTGCTGTGTAGCACTAAACACAACAAGAAATCCGTGGGTCTGAAAAGGCTATACTAATTGTTCAAAGCCACAGAACCGAATGCTATAAGAAAACATAAGTCCTCATAAAGAGGATGAAGTCCCATCACCCACCGAAGTGGCATGCTTCATCATCTGGGGCCTCCTCTTAACCACAACCTGGTGTGATTAAGGAGCTACAACTTCTGGAAGGATAAGGAAGGAGGACCTCACGGATGTTTTCTTGACCTTAACACCCTAATAAGGCCTAATTAAGCAGAGGCTAAAGCTGCCTAACGTGTGGTGAAGTAACGTGAAAAGTGCAGTGTAAGTGAATACTCGGTTAAAATTGACTATCTAACGAAAAATATGTTTATTCAATAGCCTTAGATGTCAAACAATAAAAAAGTGGTCGACATGTTTCAGCCAATTAACGATCATATCTTGTGATCATGGCTTTCTTCAGGACCAGATGTTACTACTGCAACATTTGCAACAACAGGTGTGAGAAATCTAAACCTGAATAAAATCAGAACGATACCTCTGGCAGATATACCCACTCAACTGATGGTAAGTGGAACTGCAGGGGTTCTTATGAAGTACCTGTGCAAGACACAAGGGAAAAACACAAGAACAGCATATTAATATAGCAAGGGGATAGTGGGTAGAACAATTAGTAACTTTAGACAGTCAGTGCCAGTAGGTATACCACTGGCCAGATTACCCGTCTTGAATCGGGAATAGTCGCCTACACTCCTGTTAACAACTCAGGGCGTGAGGCAGCGCTCTATTAAAACAAATAAAAACAAAAACAAACTGGTATAGGAAAAGATCTCATGGGTGGTATAGTGATCTTCAAACCAATACAATTTCAAATTAGGCTGCAGCGCGTGTGTATCAGGCAACTGTTACACAATAATAATACAGCTGGAGTAAATGTAATGATTGCTGTGTAACCAGGGCAAATGTCTGTACGACAGCCAGCTTTGCAGGTATGATAAGACATCAACTGAAGTCTGCAACTTGTACGCGAAGCTGAAGATTTAAATAAGTGCCCTAGAAGCTGTCTTGCGTGCTCAGAATGTGAAGGGCAGTGCCTGACCTTGTAAAAGGAGATTCTTTCAAAGAGGAGGAGCTCAGCGTGCTGCTAGAGTGTGGCTGACTGCTGAGACAAAGCAAAGCTGCTACTGACCTGAAGTCTGTAGAGTCCTTTGGTGTCCTTTTGGACTTCCAGCTGTGGGCTGTGTAAAAACATATTTGCCAAGTGATCATCTTGAAGCCTTGTGTTCTTCTCTTCACCCCCAAGAGCCTAGTGCTGCTCCTGCCACTCAAGATGCCCACCTGAGATGAGATGCTGCTGTTGCCTCCAGGGCTGCAGCTGCTGGAAACCAACATATACCTACATCAACCTCCAGGACTGAAACCGATGAAGACAAGCATCCACCTTCATTGAGCTCCAGGTCAACAATTACTGATTATAAGCACCCTCCTGCATCAGCCACCCACAATTTCCGAAGGTGAAAAGACGCTTGTATTGGATTAAAGGCTGCAACCCCTGACTAGCCTACAGACAATATTGCTGTGTACCAATGTATCTTATGGGGGCTAGACCACAGTCCATGGTCTCCTGCCACAGTGCATACATTCAAGAGTGTGAAAATGCTGATCTTACAGGTCCACACCAATGACTCACAAATATCACTGAGAATGTAATGTGACACTGAGTCAGAATAAACTCAAATGCTGAAGGGCCTAAACTTAAGAAAGAAACTGCTGTTTATCGTTGCTAACAATAAACCTTCCCGGCTCAGAATTAGGGCAAATATTAGAAATGTGAACCTGTGTCTAGTCAATGCTGATATATTTGAGTGAGTCACCATAGAGTGGGAGAAAGGGGGGTGAAGCGGGCACTATAGGGTTAACCACTTTTGGGATGCGTAGAATTTAGTCTTGCTGTGTGCTTAAAGTACTAATACTTTGATGTGTTTGCTAACTGACTGTTGAGTTCTGACTTGATGCCTTCACATTACCTCCTTGAGAAGCCTAAATCTGCTCAGCCATACAACCCTTAATGTCAAGAGCATATATGTTTGCATAACCACAGTAGGAAAGACGTGATGATACCAGTGGTGTATGACCTCATCCACCATAGTTGTGGACCAGTATCTCTTGTCTGTTCTGTGGAAGAACATGGTCTGACAAAGGAAAGTTTGAAATGCCCTTCCTTGTCTTCCTCAATTCAGAATACTTAATGTTAAACCTTACATCCTTGGTGCGGTGCTCCCGCAAAAATATTGCCTTCATCCCTCCTGTTTTGCTGAATTTGTTTTTGTTGTCATGAGGACTCCGTACATTTTACCACTGCTAACGAGTGCTAAAGTGTATGTGCTCGCTCTTTCAAACATGGTAAAATTGGACTTTCCCTATTTGGCAAATGTAATTTACTTTTAAGTTCCTAGTAAATTATTCTACCCATACCTAGAGCATGTAAATGAAATGCTACTAGTAGGCCTGCAGTACTCATTGTGCTAACCACTAATGTATCCTTTTAAAGCATGGCTAGGCCTACCACTGAAGCTTGTAGTGCAATTTGTTACTGCCATTTCCTTCTGGGAAACTAAACCTTTTTCCAGGCCTAAACATTCCTTTTTAATACTTATAAGTCACCCTTAATGTAGGCCGTAATGCCTCATAGGGTAGTGTGTCTTGAATTTAAAACATAGGACATGTAGTTATTCCTAAAGTCATTTTTCACTGTTGGAAAGCCTAATGTCATTTCTCACTGTTGAAAGGTCTATATCTACCATTGACTAACACTGGCTTACCTTATTATATACTGTGAGAAATTGGGCTGTTGGTTGAATGGAGGCAGAGGGGGAGCCCTTCTCAAGAAACAGCCACAATACTTGCCATGCAGAACCACATAACTCACTAAATTAATCTGTGCCTACAGCTCTGGTAGCTTGGCAAAACAGCAGTTTTGTGTTTCACCTTGACAAGGACTGTGATTGCTGCCTGAGTGGAGCTTTCACCCTTCTCAGCCAATAACCCAATTTATTACACCGAACAGTACCCTCGCCCTGGAGGGAGTAAAGTACTCTGCCATGTCAACGGTGCATATTTTGTCAATTGAAATCTAAATAAGGACTCAAGATTACCCATGTTCCAAAGTTTACATCTGTTCCCTTATGAAAGCTGCACACACAGGTCATTGTAAAGGGACAAGTGCCTCTCTGTGTTGGAAGTTTATAGTCATAGGACATCAGTATAATTGGTATATTGTAAGTTAAATCCCTATTGCATTATTTTATTAAATTAAAGTAAAGCCTAGGACATGGAGTTCTGTCATCAAGCAGCAATTGGACAACCCTAGTTTTCATTCTCTGAATTTGATACCTAATAGTGACCCAAATTACACTGTTAAAACTGCACATGCTGTACAGTAATCACTGCACTATTTACACTTGCAATGTCTGCAAAAGATATGCCCTTGTGAAGTCTTGATATTGCGGTGGGTGCAAAGAATGTTATTGTACTTTGCTTTAGTCATAACTCAATAACTGAAAATTGCTGTATTCCATTTCATTGTTTATAACTTCAATGTAAGTAATAATAATATAAAAATACTATTTTTAGCCTTATTTTTGATGTGAGAGGTTAGGGTGAATTTTTAGGGGTGAAGGGTTTAAGAATTTAGAAGTAAAAGGGATTTACTAACTCATGCAAGCCACTTTGCGTAGTAACTCAAAACAGTGCATCCTAGAGCAGACATAGAACGAGGAATATGCCTCTAAGGATTGTTTTGTGCAGGACAATATCCCTTGCTTCACAAAAACAATCCTGCCTGTAATGCCAGTATCCTTGCAGCATAACCTCATTGGTGCTGGGCTGTATACAGTGCACTTGCAGCGGGAGACAATAGAAATTAGCCATATTTTAGTAGATAGAGCACATTTCTGCTCTCTCTCTTTCACGCAAACAGCGGAACAACTTTGCAAGCTGCCATGGGTTTCACGAAGTGCAATGAAATATGCATAAAGTGTTTCAGAGAAATCGTGAAGCATTTAAGGGTGAAGGATTTTATTGTGAAGAGTGAAGGGTTCACGTGTGAATGGAGATAGTTGAATGGCCTGGGAGTATTTGAACCAAATATTGGAAACAAAATATTGTGATATAAAAATATTGTTTCAAGAATATTGGGATAACAAAAATATGTTATACATGAATATCAAAGGTAAAAGGATTGTTTTTCCTGTTGTTTTTAATATTGTCGTCATGAATATCATTGCAGAAAATACTGCTGTATGTCATATCGTTTGAAAGTGTTAATTAGCATATCATTTAATGTAGTGTGTTGGATTTTATATGTTTATTATTTTTAATGCCTAGGTCATTGCCACCACAGTGCACTATTTTGAGGTCAGGGTGTTGGATATGCATGAAGGATTTCACCAATGGCATCAATTGGTGCCACTTTAACCCTCTCTGTCCAATCCATTTAATGTCTACATTTGGCAAACCTAAGTCTTTGTGAATGCCTTTGTTTTCTGCATGCCTTTGGCTCCAGAAAATATAGCTGTGTCCCACAATCCACACTCTAAGCATCTTGAAAGGAGGTCTGGATGCACTCAGATGGTCTCTGTAAATAAAATGGCAGTTTGGAAAGTAAGATGTTTCTAAAATGGTGGCTAAGAGGCATGTTTTGAAAAATGACAAGAAATCATTGGTTGTTTGACAACCTTCTACACTGAAAGGTAGGTTGCATGTTTCTGTTTTTTAAATGCATGATTCTTATTGGTTAACCAAAAGTGCGTGAAAGGAACATTATATATGATAAGCTGATATGTTGAAAAGTCAAACACACTTGCTGTTTTGATTAGCAACATTGTGTGCTGAACTTGTGACCTGTGTGCTCAGTACAGTGTTCCATGACCTGTTTCTATGGTAACGGGCAGAAGGCAGATTGGGGGAAGGGTTAAAATTTATGTCATTTGGAAAGGATTGAAATGCTTAACAAATAGAAATGTGTGTTTGCTTTTGAATTTATGTGGGAAGGAATGTGATTTGATGTTTACATGTATATGTATGGAAAATGAGAGGGAAACTTTGCCATTCTTTGGTTCTGCTGACAGGTGCACAGTGCAGAGATTCTGTATACGAAAATCTGGTGTGTGACTGATATCTGGTGTGTGACTGATATACTTCTTAATCTACAAAATAACTTGAAAGGTGAGTTATTTAATTCTGAGGGGATGTATGTAGACTATTTTGATTTGAATCAGACTAATGTATTTCTCCTACTAAAGTGTAGGGAGTACTTTTTTTCTCTACAATCATATTGACAGTGTGTGTGCATGTAGAAACCATTCTGTGATAAGCATTTGTGTTTTTCATCTGGTTGCAGATAGATAACTGTGCTGTTTTTATATTTTGGTAGAATTAGAAACCAGTCATTGTTTATGAAATTGTGAAATGAGTTATGTTTCTACACTAAAATGTAGTTCTCCTTCTAGATGAAGAAATGTGTTTTTGTATAGTGCAACGGATGGTGTTGTTTGTCTAGAATAACACAGTGAGTCTGTGTGCATTTGGGTACCACTGTGAGAGAAGCATTTGGTAACATCGTGTATTTGCTGAAAGATAACTGTTTTAAAACCTGTCTTTTTTGTCAAGTTTTAGTAGCATTAGAAGGCAGTTTTTGACTCTAAAGTGCAGTTCTGAAATATGTAGTTTGTGTGCATTCCCCTTACCTCTTCCACTGTAGTGAATGAGTTTTGGTAAACTCTTAGGGATAGTGTTGCTTGTCTAGAATCACACTGTGAGTCTGTGTGCATTTGGGAACCACTGTGAGAGAAGCATTTGGTAACATTGTGTATTTGCTAACAGATAACTCTTTTAAAACCTGTGATGGTGTCACGTTTTAGTAGCATTAGAAGCCAGTCTTTGCTTATGCGTTGATTAAATAAGTTAGACTTTGACACAAAAGTGCAGTCCTGAAATATGTAGATTGTGTGCAGTTCCCTTACCACTTCCACAGTAGTGAATGAGTTTTGGTAAACTCCTAGGGATAGTGGTGCTTGTTTAGAATCACACTGTGAGTGTGTGTGCATTTGGGAACCACTGTGAGAGAAGCATTTGGTAACATCATGTATTTTCTGACAGATAACTCTTTTAAAACCTGTGATGTTGTCAAGTTTTAGTAGCATTAGAAGCCAGTCTTTGCTTATGCGTTGATTAAATGAGTTAGGCTTTGACACAAAAGTGCAGTCCTGAAATATGTAGATTGTGTGCAGTTCCCTTACCACTTCCACAGTAGTGAATGAGTTTTGGTAAACTCCTAGGGATAGTGTTGATTGTCTAAAATCACACTGTGAGTCTGTGTGCATTTGGGTAAGGATTGTGAGAGAAGCATTTGGTAACATCGTGTGTTTGCTGATAGATAACTGTTTTAAAACCTGTCTTGTTGTCAAGTTTTAGTAGCATTAGAAGCCAGTCTTTGCTTATGCATTGATAAAAGGAGTCAGGCTTTGACACTAAAGTGCAGTACTTAAATATGTAGATTGTGTAAGGTACCCTTACCTCTTCTAGACTAGTGAATGAGTTTTGGTAAACTCTTAGGATAGTGTTGCTTGTCTAAAATCACAGTGTGAGTCTGTGTGCATTTGGGTAAGGATTTTGAGAGAAGTATTTGGTAACATCGTGTATTTGCTGACAGATAACTGTTTTAAAACCGGTCATGTTGTCAAGTTTTAGTAGCATTAGAAGCTAGTCTTTGCTTATGCATTGATTAAATGAGTCAGGGTTTGACACTAAAGTGCAGTACCATGTACTATTCTCTTCACTGCGCCAGAACTGAAAATTTAAAAGTTTTACCCAGGCACTGTCCTAGCAGTAGTCTGATGATTTAGTCAGATACCAAGTACTCATGTTGTGAACCATACATTACCACATAGACTGCTTCAAAAGTCTATGCAGTATGCATGCAGTCTTCTAACATACTATACACTTGTCTTTCACACCTTCAATTCCCTAGTCAGTATCCATACAGTCCAGCAAACATCCTGTTACTCCCTTTGCACTCCTCTAGTGACCCATTCAGTACCAAGTACTAATCCATTCACTGTGTCAAAAGCCAACCACTTATAAATTCACCCAGGCACTCTCCTTGCTGTACTCTAATCATTCAGTCAGTACCCAAGCACAAAAGCAGTGAGCCAGGCCTTAGCACATAGACTGCTTCAAACACCTATTCACTATGGATGCAGTCCTCTAATCACCTACACAGTTGTTTTTCACACCTTCAATTCCCCAGTCAGTATTCATTCACTTCCGGGAAACACCCTGTTACTCCTTTTGTACTCCTCTAGTGACCCATTCAGCACCATGTACTAATCCATTCACTGTGCCAAAACACTTATAAATTCACCAAGGCACTCTCCTTGCAGTACTCTAATCATTCAGTCAGTGCCCAAGTATTCATGCACTGAGCCAGGCCTTAGCACATGGACTGCTTCAAACACGTATTCACTATGCATGCAGTCCTCTAACCACCTACATACTTGTTTTTCATACCTTCTATTCCCCAGTCAGTATATATACACTCCAGCAAACACCCTGTCACTCCCCTTGCACTTCTCTAGTGACCCATTCAGTACCATGTACTAATCCATTCACTTCACCAAAACCCAAACACTTATAAATTCACCCATGCACTCTCCTTGCATTACTGTAATCATTCAGTCAGTACCCAAGTACTCATTCAGCGACCCAGGTCTTAGCACATGGACTGCTTCAAATCCCTATCCATTATGCATGCAGTCTTCTAGCCACCTACACACTTGTCTTTCACACCTTCAATTCCCTAGTCAGTATCCATACAGTCCAGCAAACATCCTGTCACTCCCTTTGCACTCCTCTAGTGACCCATTCAGTACCAAGTACTAATCCATTCACTGCGCCAAAAGCCAACCACTTATAAATTCACCCAGGCACTCTCCTTGCTGTAGTCTAATCATTCAGTCAGTACCCAAGTACTCATGCAGAGAGCCAGGCCTTAGCACACGGACTGCTTCAAATGCCTATCCAGTATGCATGCAGTCCTCTAACCACCTACACAGTTGTCTTTCACACCTTCAATTCCCAAATCAGTATTTATACACTTCTAGCAAACACTCTGTTACTCACCCAGTGTGTCTCCTTATAGTACTGTAATCATTCATTCAGTTAGCATGTAGTCTTTTAGTGAGGTAGGCTTTAGGGCATGAACTGCTTCAAAGTAGTATGCACTATGCATGTAGTGTTTTAAACATCATCACACTTGTGGTTCAGGGCTATAGTTTCTTAGTCATTTTTTATATAAAATGTGTTTGTACAGTAATGTAATAGTATAAATGTGAAAGTTATTAATATACATATATTTGTGATTCTTTTTTACAGATACTGTTTTTCAACATTAAAGTAGAAAAATCATGCCAGAAAAAAAAAGTAAAAGAAAAGAACAGAGACAGGAGGATTATTTGAAGAAACCTCAACCACAAGTATTGAATGTACAAGATAATGTTCCAAATCTTCCTCAGGAAGTCTGTCCATTTGTGGTAATTTTAGCAGGGGTCCCCGAATTGGGCAAGCACGAAGTTGAATCTCCTACAACCTTGAGGAACAGGGTTGTCCACTGGTTAAATAAAAACAGACCATTGCCACTGCAAACAGTGTGCAAGATACTCATGGTTAGGAGGGTGTCTTGGGTAGGTCACCTGGCTAAGAATATAAGGGGGGATTGTATTTTGATCAACTTCAATGACCCTCAAATATTTGAGTATATCTGTAATTGGAGACACCCTAGCCCAGGAGCAACTATTCGCTCTCTCCCATTGACCTACTTTTATCCCCCTGGTCATTTTACATCTTTAACGGATGGGTGGACATTAGTACAGCATAATGGGAGGGGGTTGTCGCAAGGGGGTTGGCTTAGACCTTTACCATCCTTAGATCCTACCTCTATTCAAAATCGATTTAGCAGTTTGGAGGCTGTTGATTGACTTCAGGGTAGAGCCGGAGTATTGACTAGTCCCCCGCTCCCCCTGGGTTGCTGTACTTCTGGTCCTTTTATATCATACCAGCTTCCGGATCCTGAATTATCAATTCCTGTTATATCACCACAGAGGGTTAATAACACTACTGATCTACATGTGGATTATTCTCCAAGTGCTTTAATCTCCTGCGATGTTCTCCCCAGACATCTTAAGCTTGTTTCGTGGAATGTGGCGGGTTTGCGTAATAAACTTTCTCTTCCAGATTGGAATGATTTTATTGACGGGTATGACCTGTGTTTATTTCAGGAAACCTGGAGCCTTGAACCGCTGTACAAGCCTGGCTTTTCCTGTTTTTTTGTACCAGCTACCTCGGTAGGTCGAGGTTGTCCATCTGGTAGGCTCATGGTATGGGTCAGGGTAGAACTTAATCTTAAGATCACTCATCATTCTAGTTCTACATTAGATGTAATGAGACTCTCTCTTAAGGGTACAAAGAGTAATCATATTTGGGAACTCTTCAACGTATATGCTAGAGGTACCCAAGGGGGTGCAAAATCCCCTATCATTTCAGCTCTCTCTGATATGCTCCTTTCTTGTCCCTCTGATTCTTTTCTTTTGGTCGCTGGTGACCTTATTTGCTCATTTGAGCCCCTAGCAACGGATGACATCCTGGGAATATATGATGAGGATGCTAGATGGGGCATTCCCTCTCTGTCGCTTAAGCCAGTGAAGAGATGGTTACCGGTTGTCATCCAAATAAATGCTCTAACGCTAGAATTTGGGTTAAGAGCTGTAAATGGGCGCACGACTTCTGATGTAATGGGAGCAACTACATATAACAGGGTCCCCTGCCAAAGTAGAATTGATTATATACTGGTTGACAGGAGGCCATGGAAGTTTGTTGATGATATGGTCATTATACCAACAGTAAATAGTGATCACAATCCTCTGTCCCTCACAATGTTGGAAATGTGGCATAGGAAGGAGCATACTCCTACCACTGGACTGCGAATGTTGACTAAGACAGTCTTACCATCTAATTGTAATAGGTTCCTTAAATG
Source organism: Triturus cristatus (assembly GCF_964204655.1). Lineage (NCBI taxonomy): Eukaryota > Metazoa > Chordata > Amphibia > Caudata > Salamandridae > Triturus > Triturus cristatus. Next base: position 217,257,727 of record NC_140590.1, read on the forward strand.
GCCCAAGTTTATTCTGAGTGATCTAAAATTAACTACCCTTGAAGAAATTCTTATTGATCAGACTCTCAGGCTTTCTGCAGCTTGTAAGGATGGGGTTGGGCCTGTTGCTGCAGCAAAAATTTATGTTTCTAGATCGTAGTAAAAAGCGCCAGTTGAGCGCTAAGCCAGCACAGAAGTGGTTAAACAAAAATTGCAGATTGAAAAAAGACAGTTTGGTCCTTGCTATTAAATCCAATAACCCGGGTGAGGTCCGGCTGTCAAGACTGCAGTATAGGCAGGCCATTGTAGTTGCAAAGAAGGAATGGGAAGAGTCGTATTGGGATAGTCTAAAAACTGCGAGCCGCTCTAAGAACGGCGAGCTTTTTTGGACTTTAGTGAGAAGATCCAATAGCCGTGATCTGGACCAAAATCCCAATCATATAACGGATAGAGAGTGGTTTGAGCACTTCAGGAAATTGTATGTAGGGGACGAGCAATTGAGTGATCTATGGCCCGAGCTGGGACCGCAGCCATTGACCCTGATCAGGTTTCATTTAATAGGATTGAGAAGATAGAGGTGGAGGCCGCTATTAAGAGGATTGTATCCGCTAAGGCCCCGGGACAAGATGGCATTCCGAGTGACCTATTTAAAGCCAACATTGAGGGATTGGCCTCTTATTTTGTGATTTTTATTAATGCTTTGCTGGAAGGCTTGCCGGTCCCAAATTCCTGGAAGGGGGTCGAGGTAATTCCTATTTACAAGAGGGGTACAAGGGGGGACCCTGCTAACTATCGTCCAATTAGCCTTATAGACACTGGACAGAAGTTGGTTGGCAGGGTCCTCCTGGAGAGGGTCCTCTCATGGGCGGATGAAAACAATATTATTTCACAGTTTCAGGCGGGCTTCAGGACCTGTACAAGCACGATTGACCAGGCATTCAGGCTGGCGCTTTTATATTGGAAGGTGGTCACCATTGGCAAGGGCGGTCTCTACCTGGCATTTATTGACCTGAAGACAGCCTTTGACCTGGTCCCTCGTGACCGCCTATGGCTGGTCCAGCAGGAGATGGGGATTCCTCCGCCTATTTTGAATCTTTTGGTTCGTATGCATGATGGCAATTATGCCCGCATTAGATGGGGGTCACAGGAGCAAAAAACTGATAAAATTCCCGTGAATAGAGGGGTTCGCCAAGGTTGCGTATTGGCTCCCACACTTTTCACGCTTTTAGTGAACGGTGTAGTTTCTTTTTCGCTTGAAGTCAATGCCGACGCCCCTGTTCTGGCGGGTGATAAAGTCCCTGCATTACTCTTCGCGGATGATACGTTATTAGTATCAAAAACACCGGCAGGATTGCAGAAGCTATTGGATCGCTTCTCTTTGTTTTGCAAGCTGAGGGGCCTTGCCATTAATACTTCTAAAACTAAACTTCTTTATTTTAACCTGAGTAGATCATCCCGATCTACCCTGACTCTCGATGGGATGCCATTGGAGCGCGTCAAAGAGTTTGACTGGCAGCCTCACATTGACAAAATGGCGCTAAACCATAGCGGGTAGTAGGAGCACTAGGGAGGGAACTTCGTGCTTCTATTACCAAGCCCATTGCACCAGCTCTGGAAATATATGCTGCAAAAGCTGTGGGCTGTGCCCTTTATGGCGCGGAACTATGGGGCTTTGGTTGTGTGGATGTGCTAGTTACCTCAGAAAACAAGTTCTTCAGGGAGCTTGTATCGCTCCCGAGGGGCACCCCAACCAAGCCACTTTTGAGTGATTTGGGCCGGCGATCTATTAAAGACCTAGTCACTTTGCGTCCTCTTTTATATTGGGCGCGGTTATGGCGTACCCCAGAGCTTTTTAGATACGCTGATGGCCTAAGAGAGGTCATGAATCTCCAAGGAGCTCATAAAATTGGATGGCTAGTTAACATAAAGAAGCTTCTTTTGGCAATAGGCCTTTCAACTGCTTGGACGTCTGGGGCACTGTTACCTAAGGCAGAAATTAAAAGAGCGTTTTGGGCATGGGTCGATCACCAGGAGCAGAGGGACCCAAATCAAGGCAGGTTGACTGAGGAATTTCGTCAGCATAAGCCCACGCCCCGCCTGGAGCCCTATCTAGACTTTATTACGAAGCTTAGGGATAGATCCCACTTTATCCAGTTTAGGTTGGGCACCCTTCCTCTTCGTGATCGTACAAGTGGAACCCCTCGTACCAGACCCCCGTCGACTGTCCAATCTGTTCAGGTGTTATTGAAAATATCCCTCATTTTCTCTTTGTATGCCTAGCCTATTTGAAACCTATATTGAAATGGCTAAAACCTGTGTGCCTGCAGCTTGGAACTAGGGACCACTCTGTTGCACTTAGAATCCTTAAGGCCGATGTTAGTACCACCATAGTGTGCGGGGTGGCTAAATTTCTTAGTTGGGCATGGTTGATTAGGCAGAAGGCTATATGATGAATTTTATTAAATGTCTCTTAATATTCACAAAGCTGTTAAAGTTTAATATACTTCTAAAATATTTATTGTAACAAAAAGGTTTTTACATTAATTTTTCTTCAATGTATTTTTATGAATTGTGCTTTAATGTGTACATTTGCTTTTATGATATTTTATATCGAAATAAAGCTTTGTTGATTGATTGACAAGATAATGTGGCTAAAAGGAAAAAATCTTCTGGTAACATCACAAAGCAATTTATTAAAAATGTTTGTAGGTGGAAAGAGAATGTAGATAATGCTGGAACTACTGAGAATTCCTCAAGTGAGAAAAAAATTCAAAATAAGAGGAAAAGTAAAAAAGCAAATGGTCAGTCAAAGGATATAAAGTATGGTAAAAGAAGGCAAAATCAGTATAAGGAATTACGCAAAAAAAATATTTTACAAGAGAGTAGTGCATAATTTGCTGAAAGATGTGAAGAAATATAAAAAGAGAGCTTTATTTTATAAAAAGAAGAAGCATATTGAAAACATTGTTGAAAAGGCTTTTGAAGTAAAAAGGAAACTGTTTATTTTAGTATTAAACAGAATTTGATCACTAGATAAACCAATCAATTTAATGAAGGTCAAAAGTAGGAGGAAAAGAGTTATTAATAATAAAAAAATTGTGATTTTTTTTGGGAGAATGGAAACACAATTCCAGTTCAGAGCCTTTTTTCAATGAAGAGAGTTATTCACTGAGCGAAAAATTATTGTATGCAGTTGACACCAGTGGTAAAGGTTATGAGGTTAGCGACGGTTGTCCAATTGAGAAAGAGAAAATGGTTGAAAGAAATGCAGAAGAAGTGATAGCTGATGAAGATTTAGGGAGATGTGCTAAAAACCCTGTGTACACTTGGGATTGCAGTTGTGTTTGCAGTGTACGACAGGAATCTATTGAAAAATGATGTAGTTTTTGACGAGCCTATACTAAAAAAAGTGTAAAACAAATGATTAAGCTGGTGCAAGGACTAGACCCTTGCAGAGAGAGAAAACATACTGGTTTGCAAGGTCATTCTCTGGCTTGTCTTTCTAGGAAAGTTTGTCAAAGTGTTTTTCACCATTTCAGAGTGCTGGCAGTACATCATACTCAAATGCGGAAGTTAGTGAGAAGGTTGTATTATGCAAAACGTCCAGCACTAAAGTTAAGTGAGTTGAACAGTGCTCTTTTGCGTGGGTCAGTATCAGATGTGAAGCAGGTCTGTGATGATATTGAGTTTTGTTACTTTGGTCCTCAGCAAGAGAGTGAAGAAACTGACACATTAGTAGAACAAAATGTTGAAGACAATGTACAACCCGTAATTACAGAAAAATTTGAGGATGAAATCACAAAGTTTAAGGTAATTTCAGGTGAAAGACCACATGTTTCTTGTATGTGTTGTCGGCGAAGTCACTATAAAAATCAGACTAGGGGTCTCAATCTGTATTTAAAAAGTGAAATAGAAGATAATGATAAGTGGATGGAATTTGCAACTTATTTGCTGGTAGAGGATTGTTTTGATTTGGGATGTGAGCAGCGTATTTGCAAATATTGTTATAACAAATTAGATGAGAATAAAATGCCTGCTAGAGCTGTTCATAATAATCTAGAGTCGGTTGCTATTCCTCCAGAGCTGATAGATTTAAATACGTATGAGTCTATTCTCATACAATGTGTTCACCCGTTTCAGGCTATTGTTCGTATGGAGCCCAAAACAGGTAAATTACCTCCATCAGAGTTGCAAAGAGGATTGAAAGGAAGAGTTGTGTATTTACCGTTAGATTTAAGGAAAAATATTAAAACTATTGGTGTAGACCATGCAGAAAATGAGCCACTGGTCATTCTAGTTAATGGTGTTCCTACTAAGAATAAGAAAATTTGGCAAAAGTTAGTGGATGTTAGAAAAGTGCAAAAGGCCTCATTGTATCTGTTAAAAAATAATGAGTACTATAGAAATGTGTTTGTAGGAGAAGAAGAAATAGATTTAGCAGAAGATACTGAAACATTAAGTGGACAAATAGAAAAAGTGGACATGTCCAGATGTGAAGAAATCTATGAACATTTCAGTGTACATCCACTACATTCCAAAGAGGTGATGGGGAATACAATTGAGTTGTTTCAAATGAAAAAAGCAACAGGAAGTCCCATAAGTGTATGGGAAGAGAGCTTGGAAGCTGGTTGTTTCCCGCAGTTGTTTCCAACAGAAAAAGGTGGACGATATGATGAAGATCCTGTGCAGATTCCTGCATCTGAATATCGGACAACAAGATTATATGCAGAAGATCCAAGATTTCGACAATGTATCCCTTATATGTTTCATCTTCTTTTTGAAAGTGACTTGTTTGGACTTTCATATGCAGTAAATCACATTTTAAAAACTGGAATGCATCTTCAAAATGTAACTGCAAAGGATTTTATGGATTAAGTGCATCAGAGAGATGATCATTTAGAATCTCAGTTGATTAATCTGATGGCATGTCAGCGTGGGACTAATGAATATTGGTACCGTCGACATGGAGAACTGAAATGTATGCTACAGAACTTGGGAACTCCTACATGGTTTGTTACACTAAGCTGTGCTGAGTATGCTTGGGATGATTTACTTGAATTTCAATGTAAAAAATATTGAATACAAGACACCTGGAGAATTGTGCTCTTTGGATCCTGTCAATGTATGCAGATATTTCAATCATAGATTTGAAGCTATGATGTCTTTCATCTGCAATAAAAATAATCCTCCTCTTGGAGAAGTTGTGGATTTCTTTTGGAGAAAGTAGTATCAAGCAAGAGGTGCTCCTCACATACATATGTTGTTATGGATCAAGGACGCCCCCAAATTTGGAACAGATTCAGATGAAACTGTTTTGTCTTTCATTGAAGATTATGCTACATGTGCTCTTCCCAATAGCAGAGAAGATAAAAATTTAAAACAACAAGTCTTACGATTTCAAAGCCACAGGTGTGGAAAATACTGTCGACGAAAAGTACAAGTCAAAGGATAAGTTCTATACCAAATGTCCTTTTGGATTTCCACGTCCTGTATTATCCAAAGGAAGAGTGAACAGTTTTATGTCAGCTATGCGACATACCATCACAAGAAAGTCTCCGAAAAACACCTACAACTTAAGAAGAAGCGAAGAATCGAAATACATAAATGACTACAATCCAGTTATTTTATCCATGTGGAACGCTAACATGGATATTCAGTATGTTGCGGCCAATTCCATTGCTGTTGCTCGATATGTAACGTCTCACATTACTAAATCAGAAAAGACTGAATTGAAAGAAATGTGGGAAGAGATTTCGCACGAGAAGACTCTAAGTAAGAAATTATACAGTTTCAGTTTGAAGATGTTCTCGCATCATGAAATTGGAGCATATGAATGGTCAGATCGGTTATCATCTGCATGTCTATATTCCAAAAGTAGAAGAATCATTTGGGTGAGTCTAGGTCTTGCAGGAATGCGAAATCAGGTACTGAAATCTGTTCAAGAAATTGAATATTTAGCAGAAAATGAACCAGAAAGTACAGATATTTTGAAAACGAATATGTTGGACACATACTACCCAAATAGAAGTCATCATCTTGAGAACATGTGTCTCTATGAAGTGCTGCAAAACTACACTTTTAAACGGAATACTAAACGGAATCAACGATGGAAAATATGGAGTTATTGGTTCCGAAGGATGTCTGGTGAAACAAAGGAAAGGAAATTTTATTAATCACAGGAAACTGAGTTGCGACACAGCTGACAAAAGGGAATTTTACTATTTAGCCCTTTTGCAAATGTTCAAACCATGGAGTTCAGAGCTGGAATTACTTGGAGATTTTCTCAGCCATGAAGATTAATTTAATGCTTCTAAAGATAGCATACAATGCAGTGCTTTCGCAAATTATGTCAAAATGTTGAATGATGAAATTGATTAAGAAGCTACAATTGCAGCTGAGATTGCTAGAGACAGTTCTCAAGACAGTCAAAGTTCTGCTGCATTGAGTCAAGATCCACCTGGACAACCAATTGTTGAAAATGAAGCAGCGATTGCAATGAATGACGTGGAAACAGCAATGTATCAAGCTCAAGAAGATGCAATACAGTTAGGAAACTTGGAAGAACAACTAAATGTTGAACAGAAACAAATATATCAGCAAGTGAAAGAGCAGATTGACCATGGATTACTTCATGAAAAGAGAGGGTGCTCATGTACATCATTTCAACCTATCCGAATGTATGTGAGTGGTCAAGCTGGAACAGGAATACGTTTCTTAATTAAAGTAATTACAAGTTATCTGCAGAAAAAAACTGATTCGCATTTGTCTTGTGTTGTCACTGCTCCAACTGGGTTGGCAGCACATAACATTAAAGGAATTACTTTACATCATTTACAAATGCTGCCAGTAGAGCATGAGAACAAATCGGAATACCACAGGATATCTTGAGAAGCTTGTTGTGAAGTTTCAAGAGTCCTGAGCAAAATGAAACTTCTCATTATTGATGAGGTGAGCATGGTCTCAAACTTGATGCTTGCCTTTGTGCATTTAAGAATGCAGCAAATTCTTAAAACAGAGTATGACGTGTTATTTGGAGGAAAACACGTCACAGTTTTTGGAGATCTACTGCAACTGACTCTGGTAAAAGGACAACCGGTATTTAAAACACTAGCCCATGAAGATACCAGAAAGTCTCTTGGCAGTGTTGGTAATGTGAACATTTGGACTCATTTTGAATACAAAGAACTGACAACAAATATGCGACAGGCAAATGATGCTGAATATGGAAGTATTCTTCAAGATATAAGAATTGGAATTCTTTCAAAACAAGGCAAACAAGCTTTGGAGAGTCGATTACTTTGCAATGTCTTTCCAAATGAAAATGCAGTTCCTGCAAAAGTGTACGTGGAAATTGCTAAAAATAAATCAGTGATTTGCTTAATGCCAACACTGCGTGAGTGTTCCATATTCAACGAAGAATTATTGAAACTGGAAAATGAAGAAATTGTCAAAATGGAAGCCATCGATAAAATACTGCATGAAGGAATCACTATTATTTTGACGGGAAAGTTGAGATCAAAACTGGATTGTTTAGAAAAAAAAATATCTAAAACTGCTGGTTTAGAAAAAACACTATATGCATGTGTAAACTGTCGGGTAATTTTAAGGCGTAATTTGGATGTAGAGAAAGGTTTAGTTAATGGTGCAATGGGTAAAGTAGTGGATTTTGTGAATTATCAGAAAAAAGAAGGAATTGAATTTTTAAAAATTAAATTTGATCAGATTGATGAAGTTAAAGAAATTGGTCGTTGTTCAGTTCGTTTTTTGCTTGTTAAAGATTTATATGTCCGTAGGAAACAATTTCCATTTTCTCTGGAATATGCAGTGACTATTCATAAATCTCAAGGATTAAGTGTAGACAGTGCATTGGTGAACATTGGATCTACTGTATTTAAAGAGGGTATGGCATATGTTGCTTTGTCGCGAGTCAGAAAATTATCTTATTTGTTTTTGATTGATTTTGATGAGACAAAGGTTACTGCAGATGCAAACTGTGTAAAAGAGTATAATAGGTTAAGAAGGGTGTATGCTCCAAATTTAGGTCAATATCCTGTATTTGAAAATCGTGTCGTTGGTCAAAAAAGAAGGTTTGACAGTATCTGTTCTGAAGATGTTGACAAGGGAAAAGAACGAGATAATGTTGTGATTGCAGGTAAAAAGAAATTGGATACTGTTGAAGATATTGTTGGTTATCAGTTTGAAAATAGTTCTAGTGTCAACTGCTATGCTAATGTAGTGGTCAATGTTGTTTTTTATCTGGAGGGTTTGCAAGAACAAATTATGCAGAATCAGGAAAAAAGATTTTGTTCTCTGTTGCATTCTGTTTATGAAAAATTGACAACAGATAGAAGTAAAATACAATCCGTTTCAGATGTTCGTAGTCTTTTGGATGTGTGTTCTGGTTCTACACAATTTACACAAAATATCCAACAAGATGCTCAGGAATTTTTAATGTATATGTTTACTATTTTTTAAAATGAAGGTGTAGAAATAGAAAATATTTTTGGCCTTTCTTGCAAATGGGAACATCATTGTGAAAATTGCATGTATACATGTAGCACCAATGTAGACACTGAGGGCCCCATTCACAGAACTAACTTAAGACAAAATCCTAAACTTGCTACTTTTGGTATTCACAGAAGTTAGGATTTTGTCCTAAGTTTGACTTAAGACAAACTTAAGACACACTTAAGATAAACTTAAGACAAACTTAAGACAGACTTAAGACAGACTTAAGACAGACTTAAGACAGACTTAAGACAGACTTAAGACAGACTTAAGACAAACTTAAGACAAACTTAAGACAAAATCCTAACTTAAGTCTGGCTTAAGTCTGGCTTAAGTTTGTTTTAAGTCTGTCTTAAGTCTCTCTTAAGTCTGTCTTAAGTCTATCTTAAGTTTGTCTTAAGTTTGTCTTAAGTTTGTCTTAAGACAAACTTAAGACAAAATCCTAACTTCTGTGAATACCAAAAGTAGTAAGTTTAGGATTTTGTCTTAAGTTAGTTCTGTGAATCGGGCCCAATGAGATTTCTGTATTTAACATTACCAGACTGTAAATCAGTGTCTTTCAATAAATTAGTTAAAGGTGCAAATCAAAACATGGAGTGTAGCCAATGTAAATCAGAAATGTTATCCACATTATTCTTAACAAAATATGGAAAATACATCATTTTAATGATGCAACGTTGTACAGCTGACGGAAGAAAATTGGATACTTTAATAAAGTAATTTGTAGCAGCACAAATATCAATATCAGGAAGGAATTTTGTAGCAATTGCAATAATTTTCCATGATGGTCCTTCCACCACATCTGGACATTACACTGCCGATCTAAAATGTGAGAAAGGCTGGACACTTTGTAAAGATTCCCAGTTGGTTTTTAAACAACGTTTGCCTAGGGAATTACAAAATTCGTACCTAATATTTTTAAAGTCAAAGTTTTAGGAAGACAATTCACAGAGGAATTTATTATTATAATTTAATAGGACTACCATTGGACAATTTACATAAAGAAGGAGTGCAAAAATACCATTTGGCCTCAAGGAAAGGTATATTTTTGAATTATGGACTTTTTGGTGGTCATTGATTCGGTGAATATTTTAATGCGGCAATATTTACAGTTTTTATAAGTTAAAGTTATAAAATTTTGTAAGCTGTAAGCATTTCATATATGTGTGATTTGTATTTTCTGGTAATTTACTGAGAATAGCATGTTGTTTTTTTTTTAACAATCTTTATGATTGTTTTTTTTTTGCCCGCTGTTAAGTGATGAGTACGATTGAAATCACTATTTCTAGTGAAATTCAATATATTCTGAGAACAGCAAAAAAGGTAAACAAATTACTTTGTGGAAATTATGCTGTGTTGTTAAAAATGTATTTTTACATGTTATAATTTTATTTTTATTTTCTTTCACAGATCCAAATTTTTAAATAAGCAATTTATATGAATTTAGATTGCAATAAAAATCTGAAAAAAATGTATACCATTTTTTATTGCTATTACTGTGAAGGTAAGTTTAACTAAGTCTCAATATGCTACAAAGTTGAAACACGTTTCTAAAAACACTCTATTTATACCTATGTAGTTTTGAAATCTGACCATAATCAGATTTCATGTGACCTGCAAAAAAAAAGATTTGAGGGGTTCATAATATTTCCCATTGTACCTATTGAAGGACCGCAATCATTTCAATCATTCTTCTTTGAACATCTTTACAGACAAAACTCTGTGCTTACCTTCTATCATTCGCAAGGAATTTTAAAACTGGAAATATGTCACTTTTTGTAACATAGTTATTGCACAAGACACTCTTTCATATTTACAAAGAGAGGAAAAGGCACTCTGTGCACTTTTTATACTCCATGTAAATACAACCTCATTATGTACACAAGTTTGCGTTGAAAGGGTGTTCTATAATTTTTGTTGTGCATGATTGCACTGAATACTCATAGAACAAGACACATATCTAGATTTATCAGAAATCATAAATCTCGATATGTGTGTGAATGCTGCACCATTCTAAAATTGGTGTAGGAAAGCACAACAAGGAGAATTGTTTTCATTTCTCCACATTTTTATATTTTCAATGCATGCTGAAATGTTCAGCATACATTGAAGGAGAAAAATGCATTTTCTCATTGTTTTTGTGCAGGAAGGTGTGTCTTCCTGCACAAAAACAAACAGCACATGACACAGATATCCTTGCACTATGGTGCAAGGGTGCCTGTGTCACCACATGGCTGCAGTTTAAGCAGCCGTGCAGAGAGAAGTATAGATTTGCAACATATTTATGTACATATGTTGCATCCCTGTACTTCGGAAGTACTACAGCACACTGCAGTTAAAGAGGTTACTGTGTGATGCTGCAGCACTTCCTCATAGTTCTGCACTTATATATTCACCATACGCTACTAATGCATTCATTCAGTCAATTACGTACTACACATACATTCATCTAAACTTTCACACACTAACCAAGAAATTTAGCTCTTTTTTTAAACCAGGAAAGTTAGTTCTTAGAAGAACTTTGTTTTTTCTTCTTTCTTCTTTTATATTTTTTTGGTGGGTTTTCTAACAATTTTGCGATTTTTTTGGTTTTTCTGGAAAAACAAAAAACATTAAAAAAAACAGGAGGAACCAAACAATGAACTTCAGGGAACAAAAAAAACAAAAAACAAAAAAACTAGCAAATGTGACTTTCTTGCCGGCGGCAGATCAGATCGATCGACTGCTCACCGTAGCACAAAGTCGCATTGCACTTAGTGCAGAGCACTTTTAAAAATTGAAATTGAGGACGGATGTCCAAGTTTTGGGCTGATGGATGCACTCTTGAAGTGCTCGGCTGCGATGAGGTGGAAGGCGCTGGAGCAGGAGTGTTTCTCATCCGTTTGCACTCTTCTAGTGCAAGATTGTTTGGATGAAGGGTCCTTAGGTGCTTCATCATACTAGCCGTGCCGCACAAGTATTTCTTGTTAGGAGCCCCTCGCGACAGCACTCTTTTGCAAATCTTGCATGTGACCAAGGTGGCATTGGTCTTATTCTGCCCCTCGGGAAAAGTAAAAAACTTCCACACCACTGAAGAAAATGTTCTTTGCGTGGTGCCTCCTCCAAAATTTCATTCCCAGATGAATTAGGAGATGCAGGTGATGCCTGCTGTCCTGAAGCCATTTTTAGGTGAAAAAAGTTAGAGCTAAGTGTAAACTTAGTCTAAAAAATCTTCTTCTCTGCAAAGAGATGCTCCTCCAAAGACGGTCAAAGAAGAATGATTGAATTGGGTGGGGTCTTTCAATAGTTAGAACAGGAAGTGTAATGAACCAATCAAATCTCTTTTTTTGCAGGTCATATGGGATCCGCGCACCCTGCACTTACGCAGCACGCACCCAGCGCGCATGCGCGAAAGTGAATTAACATTTTTTATAGGATTATATGTAAAAATATATTCGTTTTAAGACTAGTTTAGAGTTTGTCTTCAATTAATATTTACATGAAATACATATATATATGTTTTTTTAAATGTTAAATATTTCGCGGGATCCGCACACCTACTGCGTCATAGACGCAGATGACGCATCACGGAAGCGCGTAAACGTCGCGTTACGTACATCGAACGTGTCGCGTATAGGCTGGGAGTCGCGTACCGGTCGCATTGCGATCGCGCACTAAACACGTACCCAACGCATACCATGCGCGGATGCTAACACGTAGGGAGCAAGAACGGTGCGCATAGGGTGCGCGGATCCAAAAAACATGGAAAAAAATATATAAAATAAAGTTTTGAACATATAGTTAAAGAAATATTTTTAAAAATATAAAAAAATATGTTTGAAAAAACCAATAAAAACAAATAATATTTTTTAATTTTTAAAAGAATTAATTAAAAAAATAAATTTACAAAAATGGTGATAAAAAGAATTTAAAAAAAACATAATTAATGAAATTGACACACTGAATTTGAAAAATATAGAAATTCAATAAAAATCATTGAACATGATATCTTTAGAGATAAGTTATAGATAGGAATTAGCATTTAAAACACATTTGAAATTCACTGAAAAAACCATAGGTTTCATGCACGTTATAGTTAGGATTTTGCATTTAAAAAACCTTTGAAATTCACTGAAAAAACCAAAGGTTTCAGGGGCGTTATAGTTAGGAATTGGTATTTAAAAAACCTTAGAAATTCACTAAAAAAACCATAGGTTTCAGGGGCGTTATAGTTAGCTGGACATTTCCCTCGTACAAAACCCTAGAAATTCCCCTGTTATAGTTAGTTCAGCTAACTATAACTGGTGCCCCCGCAATGCACTGCTGATGACGTCACATATTACATCACTCATGACATGGTCAGTGACATCACTGATGACATCACTGATGACATCTCAAATAACATCACTGATGACATCACCGATGACATCATCCAGTGAGTATGTGTTTCTGTAAAGTTTTAATATGTTTAATATATATAGGGAAAGGCCTGTTGAAGAATGAGTGGGTGTACAAGTGTGTGAATGGATGATTTTCTAGGTGCGTAACTGACTCTATAAGTGAGTCATTAAATGTATCTTACTGCAGACTATTGACTAAACTGTGTCTGTATGTGTCTGTGTGTTGGTGTATAAGTGGCTGCATGGTTTTGTTAATAGCTATATGAGTGTCTATATTGGTTATTGATTGGTTGTCTGAGTATCTGTATGGGTGCCTGAGTGTTTGTGTGGGTAGGGTGTGTGTGACTCTGTGCATAGATGTGTGCGTAGGTGATTCTATGGGTGCATGGTTTTAAGAGTGCAACTGTGATGTACTGTGTGGTTGGGTGACTGTATGTAAGGGTGTGTTAGTGATTGAATGTATATCTCAGTAGCACATGTGTCAGTAACTACATATGTGAAAAGCACACATCCTAATATGGAGGGTGGTGCCTGTTAAACACCGCCACCATATTAAGGTCCAAGTCTGCCCGGCCGGCAATTGTAATGTTTGTCGAACGGCGGAAAAGCATGTGGACGCACTTTGTGTCCGCAGCAATACCCCTGCCATTATAATATAGCAGGGGTAAATCTGGTTGGGATGGCGGGTGGATCACCACCACCGGGCCGGCGATCCGCCTGCCATCTTAATCACCCCCTTGGTTTAGATTGGTGTGGAAATAGTAAATGTCTAACACCTTCCCAAAATAGAATTTATTTGGAGTGGGAATATTAAATGTCACCCTTTCAGTGTCTAACACTTTCCCCAAATTGGTTTAGATTGGAGTAGGAATAGTAAATGTCACACCTTTAGTGTCCAAAGCCTTTCGCAAATTGGTTTTATTTTGGAGTGGAAGTAGTAAATGTTACCCCTTTAATGTCCTACACCTTTCCCCAATATGGTTAGATTTGAGTAGGAATAGTAAATGTCACCCTTTAGTGTCCACAAATTTGAAGAGTGAAAATCTTTAAGTTTAGACTTTTATAATATGTGGTTGAAATACATTGGGGCATATTACGATGTGGGGCAGACTTGCGTCCGCCTGACACCGTTTCCGTCACCCGACCGACCTACCTCCGATTGGCAGTCCTGAACGCCTCATTATGATGCGACTGCACATGGTGCGGTGGCATTCCGTCATTTCCTATTGGGAGCAGGTATTACAGCCATAAACCGTCAGTAATACATGCTCCCATATGGAAATGTGAGGTGGTGTTCATCCTTACACCCCATGTCAAGGTGCCTGCCACGGGATGCAGGGATTAACAGGGCGCACCATAGGTGCCCCCCTCTGTTACCAACTAGAGGCCTTAATTGAAGGGAGCCCTGCTAGTTGCCCTGCTAATTGCCCCCAGACACACTTTCCAACAGGGTTTTCAGAAAGGCTGATATGGAAAACCTGCGGGGACCCGTGCATTGTAATCCGAACAGCGTAAACCGCCGTCCATTTGGATTACGGGCCACTTTTGACAGGTTGACGGGCTCCTTGAGCGTATCGGAAGCCAGCTGGATTGACCGGCCCGTTTCAATACTGGCCGGCTAAATAAAAAGCAGTCTGTCGAAATTGAAACCAACAAGGTCGGTCGTAAGTACTCCTACCTGAGATCGGAGACCTTACAACTGACATAATAAGAGGCCTTGTGCTTTTTTAGTAGTATCTTTGGTGATTAGAAATATTAGAAAAAAATCTTGCATGTTTGTAACCAATCATTTTATTAATTAATTGTTTTTGTATTATTAAGACAGGTGACACATTTTTCCAATTGTGTTAGTGTTTGCAAAGTTTATTTATGTTTATTTTTACATTTTGAATCATATATACTTCAAGAAAAAATAAATATTTATCTGTTTTGTTAAATTGTGATATGTTAGATATATATAACTGTTATGTATATGCATTTATGGAAATGTAATGTGTTTTGAAGGTGGGATGTTTTATTTACTTTACGTGGTTTTGTCAACGATTGTGTTCTAAGGCCATTGCGAATTTGCGCTATTTTTTTAGGGAAATTATTTTTGGTTTATAATAAACCTTTGCTTTTTACTTTAATTTGGATTTGTTTGATCTTTCATTTTTTTAGAGATTTTTGTTAAATATTTTTCACATTGTGTTCTATTTTCTATTACGTGGATACAGAGGAAGATCTGCAGCTATATAATAGAACGTTTTATTTATTTATTTTCTTTTGTGTGGAAAATGTGATAATATATCTGTTGTGTAAACAGTATGGGCCTCATTACGATGTTGGTGGGATTGACCGTCTGACCGACGTGGGCTCTGTGAGATTCTGACCACCCATCCGCGGTGTCTCCCTTTGCCGTATTATGATGTATACACGCCTATTCACTGACCGCGGTGGTCAACGTCAACTTTGCTTGGACCACGTTGGTTGGAAAGGCTGTAGATAGGAATTTCAACTCCGCTAATTCATCTGTTGTACCGCTAAGCAGATTATGATACTTCTGATGCCTTGGCGGTTCCATGGCAGTTTGTAGGCCTCATGGCAAGTGTGCCTCTGAGCAATTTACGGTAAGCACAACACCACCCATAGTATGCGTTGACAAAACCACACAGCTTATGTCAATTTAAAGACTAAACACACCTACCAATCCAACTATATAAACACAATGTACCAGATCAGGATCCTTTGCAGCCATCCTTCAGCAGAGCAGGACTGACCATAGCATCATTCACAGCACATATTATTTGTAATTACTTTCCTGTACACCCCTTTGATTGCTCACTCTCACTCAATCACACAATGTCAAAAAAGGAACAAACACGTTTTTCTGGCACCGAGTTGCAGTGCTGGTAGTCTTCTGTGTAGACAGGTGGCCCTACCGGGCCACCATTACAACTCACTGCCCAGGAGGAGAAGGTGCACGCCACCCTGACACCGGAGGGCTTCTTTGGAATACCTGAGGGAAGGGAGTCTGGTAAGTTACACCTCCTCATTTGCCTTCAGTTATCTATTTCACCTTAGCACACATTTCAGCAATAGCCAAAGACTTGTTAATCCATTTGCAAAATGTGTAGTAGGCAAAGTATATAGTATGTATAAGGAATGCTGACAATATGTACACCTGCACATAAGATGAAATATCAAAAGCAATGACAATTTCACATGTGTACATGTAGGCTGTAAGTGTATACCCACCATCCAAGCAACATTAATATCTGTAAACATCCTAAACTATGGCCCATAAATAGGGTGCGCAGTTACCAAGTATGTAATGCTAAACAGTTAAGTAATCAGATCTACCAAATTGAAAGGACTACACTTACCATCAGCCACTTAAACACCAACTTATAACAACAGGCACCTATGTTGTGTCTCCATACCCCCTTGTCAGTCATGTCTCAACTGTATTTTTCCTTTTTCCTCACAGGCAGGGAGCTATTGAACAAGGGGGTAGATGGGTGCGAGGTAGAGTCTTTGCACTGACCACAACTGCCATCAGGCCTTGTTGGAAGGCGGACCCCGAGGAGTCGGCGAGACCACCAAGGGGGGGCCCTCCCTCTTTACGAAGTAGCCGAGCGCTGCCGAGAAGTCTCCTGAGAGATCCTTCTCCTATCACGTACTAGCACAGTAACACCACCACACAGGACTCGAGGAGGTTGTCTCAAGACAAGCAATTCTTTATCAGCAATAAAAAGGTTACGAGGTCAATATTTACACGAAGGGATCGAGGGATCCACCAAAAGTCTCAGTGTCTCTTTGGAAGGGTAGGGGTAGCGGGACAGTCTTTAGCAGGGGTGCGGTACGAGGGTACCTGGGGCCCAGTTCTTATCCTCAAGCTGGAGGACCTCTAGATCTCGGAGGGGTCGTGCCGCGACGGCGTCAGCAGGGCTCTGGCGTATGGCTCGTGGAGAGCCGCGATCACATCAGCAGGGCTCTCAAGATGGTTTCTGCTCAGCTCGAGCCGCGACGTCGTCAGCAGGGCTCCGAGGGAGGCTTCAGCGAGGTTGGGCCGCGACAGCGTCAGCAGGGCTCCGATGTTCCGGGTGGCTTCAAAGTGTTCACAAGAAGGAGCCGCGACGCAGTCAGAAGGGCTCGTGATGGTTCCGACAAAAGTTCTTCTCCGTGGGGTCAGCCGCGATTCAATCAGCAGGGCTCTCGACTCCGGGATACAACTGCCGGTCTGTGGCGGGGTCGCCCCAGATATAGGTCTGGAGCCCTTTGATGTCCGGACCCAGGCGCCCGGTGGGGGCGGAGGAGCCGGGTGGAGGTGGCCAGACGCCCAGCATGAGAGGCGCCAGGCCCACGAGAGGTGCAGGGCGATCACACCTAGAGAGGGGAGGACAGTTGGGGGTCCCATCGATACTGTCCTCCGCCGGGGGCGATGAATGGTTCCTGCGGCACCCCCTGGCCAGTTCGTGGTGCCTCGATGTCGGGGCCTCGCTGGGGACGGGGCCGGGTTGACCGGGGTTGCACTGGCTGGTGCACAGTGTCACGTGGAGGCCAACAAGATGGCGGAGCCGCGAGGGGTACGCGACCTCGTGCAGCTCAGGATGAGGGGTCTCGGTGCAGTTCAGAAGGGTGGCCCGTGAAGGCCGGGGCGGGTAACGGGCACAATCCACGGGGGTAAGGGCCACGCCACGAGGCTGGGTCCAACAGGCGTCCCCCCGAGCCGAAGGCATGGAGAGTCACCCATCTCCTTGGGGATTCTCCTCGTCGAGGCGGAAGAAGCGGGACAGGCCGTCGGCGTTGGCGTGGTCATTGCCGGGCCGGTGTTCAACGTCAAAGTCCATCCCTTGTAGCTAGATGGACCACCGCAGCAGCTTGGGGTTCTCGCCCCGCATTTGCATTAACCACCGCAGGGGCCGGTGGTCGGTCTGGACCCGGAAGTGGGTACCGAAGAGGTAGGGCCGGAGCTTCTTGAGGGCCCACACTACAGCAAAGGCCTCACGCTCGATGGTGCTCCATAGTTGCTCCCGGGGCAGTAGCCGTCTGCTGATGAAGGCCACTGGTCGGTCGGTCCCCTTTTCGTCGGCCTGGGACAGGACGGCCCGATCCCATATTCGGAGGCGTCCGTCTGCACCACGAACTCCTTATTGTAGTCAGGGGCCTGCAGCACCGGGGCAGTACACATTGCTGTCTTTAGGGTGTCGAAGGCTGCTTGGCAGCGGGGTGTCCAGTGCACCTTCTTGGGCTGCTTTTTGGACGTTAGTTCTGTGAGGGGGCCAACAATGCTCCCATAGTCCCGGATAAACCGCCGGTAGTATCCGGTGAGACCCAGGAAGGCCCGGACAGCGGTCTGGGTAGTGGGGGGTTCCCAGGCCTGGATGGCATCTATTTTTGGTTGGAGAGGGGCCACCTGCCCGCTCCCCACTTGATGGCCCAGGTAGGTCACGGATCCGTGGCCGATCTGGCATTTGCTGGCCTTGATCGTGAGCCCGGCCCGCTGGAGGGCGGCCAGGACGGCTTTGATGTGAAGGAGGTGCTCTGCCCAGTGGTTGCTGTACACGGCAATGTCATCTAGGTAGGCCGCGCTGAAGGCCTCAAGCCCGGCCAAAACCTTGTTCACCAGTCTTTGGAAGGTGGCCGGGGCGTTCTTCATTCCGAAGGGCATCACCCGAAAGTGGTAATGCCCATCCGGGGTAGAAAAGGCTGATCTTTCTTGGGCGCCGGGGGTGAGCTGGATCTGCCAGTACCCGGCGGTGAGGTCCAGCGTGCTCAGGTAGCGAGCGGCCCCTAAGCGGTCGATGAGCTCGTCGGCCCGGGGTATAGGGTGGGCGTCCGTCTTGGTCACTGCATTCAGGGCTCGGTAGTCCACGCAGAATCGCAACTCCGGGGGGTGACCGGGAGCTGCGGCCTTTGGCACCAGGACGACGGGGCTGGCCCGCGGGCTGTCGGAGGGTTCGATGACCCCCAGGGCCAGCATCTTTGCTACTTCGGCCTGGATGCATGCCCGCACTCGGTCGGGTACCCGGTAGGCTCTGTGTCGCACGGGAGGGCTCTCCCCGGTGTCGACGTCGTGGACGCACCAGTGGGTCACCCCCGGGGTGAGGGAGAAGAGGGCTGCGTAGTCCTGCAGCAGTTGCTGGCAGTCGTTGCGCTGTTCCGGAGTCAGGGAAGAGGCCAGTTGGACACCTTCGATTGATCCATCATGGACGTTGGACTGCAAGAGGTCGGGCAGGGGCTCGGAGTCGTCCTCGCCCCCCTCGTCGGTTGCCAGCAGCAGGCTCAGTTCGGTCCGGGCAAAATGGGGTTTTAGTCTGTTAGCATGTAGGACCCGGAGGGGGTTCCGGGGGGACTCCAGGTCGACCAGGTAGGTGACGGGACTTTTCTTCTCCACTACCTTGAAGGGCCCCGTCCACTTGTCCTGGAGGGCGCCGGGTTCAACCGGGGCCATGACCCATACTTTTTGACCTGGCTCGAATTCGATGGTAGAGGAGTTCCGGTCGTACCACCGCTTCATGTCCTCCTGGCTGGCCTCGAGGTTGGCTTCGGCCATGGCTCGGAACTTGCAGGTCTGGTTTCGGAGGGTCAGGAGGTATCGGTAGACGTCAGGAGGGGCGCCTTGGGGCTTCCTCTCCCAGCCCTCCTTGACCAGGCTGAGCGGTCCGCGGACCAGGTGTCCGTACAATAGTTCAAACGGGCTGAACCCCAGGGACTTCTGCCGGACCTCCCGATAGGCAAACAGGAGGCACGGCAGCAGAACATCCCATCTCCGCCTGAGGGGCTCTTCCAGGCCCTGGATCATTCCCTTTAATGTTCTGTTGAACCGCTCAACCAGTCCGTTCCCCTGAGGGTGATAGGGGGTCGTGAATTTGTACGTGACCCCGCACTGCTGCCACAGGGACCGCATGTACCTGGAAATAAAGTTCGTGCCTCTGTCGCTCACCACTTCGCGGGGAAATCCCACTCGGGAGAAGATCCCCATTAAGGCCCGGCCTACCACGGGGGCCGTTATAGTTCTCAGCGGGACCGCCTCCGGGTACCTGGTGGCGTGGTCCACGAGGACCAGGATGAAGCGGTGGCCCAGGGCGGTCTGGGGGTCCAGGGGCCCCACGATATCGATCCCGACCCGTTCGAACGGGGTGCTGATGGCTGGAAACGGTTGGAGGGGGGCCTTGACCCGACCCCCCGTCTTCCCGCTGGCTTGGCAGGTCTGGCAGGACCGGCAGTGGTTGTCCACGTCTCTCCGCATCCGGGGCCAGTAGAAGTGGGTCACCAGACGGCTGTACGTTTTGTCTTGCCCCAAGTGTCCGGCGAGGGGCACATCATGTGCCAGGTTGAGCAGGAACTCCCGGAAGCGGAGGGGGACCACCAACACTCGGCTGGCCCCGAGTTCTGCCACTTTCTGCTCACTGTATAGCAGGCCCTCGGCCCAGTAGACCCAGTGGGTGCCGGTCTGGTCCCCGTTGGCTTGGGCGGACGCTTGTTGGCGGACCCCTTCGAGAGTGGGGCAGGACTGCTGTTCTTGTTGGAACTGCTCCCGGGTGGGGCCCCCTTCGTGTCGCCATTGTGTCAGCTCTGGTAGGGCGCACGGGGAAGCCATCTCCTCGGGGGAGGATTCACTAGGTCCAGGGTCGGTGTCCGCCTCCCCCTCGCCGATGGCGGGAGGGGGTGCGAGCCCCTCGGGCTGGGCGGCCCCGGAGGCCGAGGAGGAGCGGGGGGCCCGGGCGGTCATGGACCGGGTGATGGCGCAGGCCCAGTCGGATAGTCCTAGCATTCGGAGGTGCTCTCGTCGCTCCACTTGAGCCCAGGGGGAACTCTCCAAGTCGTTCCCCAGGAGGCAGTCAACGGGGGCGTCGTCGCGTACCGTCACCTTCAGCAGGCCCGTCACCCCTCCCCATTCGAAGGGGACCAGGGTCATCTGGCACAGGCTTTCGCTGTTGTCGGCCGTCCGGATGGGGCACAGCACATTCGGTAGGATCTGTTCGGGGGTCACCAGGTGGCAGCGGACAGCGGTGACACTGGCGCCGGTGTCACGAAGGGCTTCGGCCCGTTGTCCATTGACCGTGACCTGCTGCCGGTACTTCTGGGTGTTGCTTGGGATGGGGGTGCAGGGTACCATTTCTCGGCTACCCAGGCAGACCAGGGACATGGCTGCCGGCTCCCATTCAGTGGTCCCTCTGTCGAGGGTCTCCTCTTCCTCTTCTTCTTCTCCCAGGGCGGCGGCCGCCAGCTGTCGGGGCGGGGGCCTGCCGGCCCCGTTTTGTCGGTTCAGGGGGCACACCGGATCGCTGGCATAGTGTCCGGTTTGTTGGCAGCCGTAGCACGTTACTGGTGGTCGAGGTCCGGGTCTGGCCGGGGGCGCCCCCCTTCGGGCTAGGCTCGGGGAGAGTTGTTGCTGCGGTGGCCCTCGAGGGGGGCTCCTGGGGGCCCCGGCGGGAGGGTCTCGGTTCCTGTTCGGCCCTCCCCCTCCACCGCGTTGGCGGGGGGGTCCGGTGGGGTTCCTCTGGTACTCCCCCATTGAGTTCCGGGGGACCCGGGAGTTGACCCATCGATCGGCCTCGACGGCGAGTTTTCGCGGGTCGGTCATCTTGCTGTCGAGGAGGTGCTGCCTCAGTTCCACGAAGCAATTGTTGGAGAGATGTTCCCACACGATGAGGTCGACCAGCTGCCCGTAGGTTGTTACTTTGCTGCCTTTGATCCATCCTTCTAGGGCCCGACTGAAAAAGTCCACATACTCCACCCAGGTGGTACCCGGGATTTTCTTGCAGTCCCTGAACCGCTGGCGGTACATCTCCGCTGTTAGCCCGTAGCGGGTGAGCAGGGCCTCCTTCATGTGATCGTAGGAGGTCATCACCTCCTCCGGCAGCTGGAGCAGTGTGTCTCGACCCTCACTCAGGAACCGCCCCCACAGGCCCGCGCCCCAGTCTTTTCGGGGCACCCGATGAGAGGTCATGGCCACCTCGTAGGCCTTGAACCATTGTTGGATGTCGTCATTCTTGTAGTACTCCCTGACGACCTCTTTCGGGATATGTACCTTGGTCTCGGAAGGCGGTAGGGTGTCTCTAGTACTGGGGGCGTTGGTCTCTCCGTTCTTGGCCTTGATTTCGAGCTCCTTGAGACTGCGCTCGTGCTCAAGGGTCAGTTTCTTTTCCTCCAACTCCCGGTGTCGCCTCTTCTCCTCTATCTCCTCTTGAAGCCGTAACTGCTCTAGGGCCAGTTTCTTTTCCGCCAGCTGGAGTTCGCCGTCCAGCCGCAGTCGTGCGAGCTCTAGCTCGTGGTTCCGGACCTTCTCCCGCTCTCGTATTTCTTCTTCGGAGAGGCCGGTTTCTAGGCTCTTTCTTCATCCGGTTGCCGGAGTCAGTGCGGTTGATGTGGTCTCAGTCAGGGGCAAGGGACCCTCTTCCTGGGAGGGGCCCGCCCCGGCCTCCAGCCATGTCCTCAGAGCTTTCTGCATCTCCTCTTTGGTACCTAGGACGGTGGTTGTAATGCCTTTGGCTTTGCAGAACTGTTTTAACTCTTTGTGCGTATATTCTTCCAGCCGTTCGGGCTGGAACTCCATTGTCGCGTCGTTTTCCTGGCTGCTCATGATTTACTGTTCGTTTGGATGGGTAGCTAGTGGGTACTGGCTGGTACGTACTGCGTTCGGCTCGGATCCCGTCGCTGGCCACCAAATGTTGGAAGGCGGACCCCGAGGAGTCGGCGAGACCACCAAGGGGGGGCCCTCCCTCTGTACGAAGTAGCCGAGCGCTGCCGAGAAGTCTCCTGAGAGATCCTTCTCCTATCACGTACTAGCACAGTAACACCACCACACAGGACTCGAGGAGGTTGTCTCAAGACAAGCAATTCTTTATCAGCAATAAAAAGGTTACGAGGTCAATATTTACACGAAGGGATCGAGGGATCCACCAAAAGTCTCAGTGTCTCTTTGGAAGGGTAGGGGTAGCGGGACAGTCTTTAGCAGGGGTGCGGTACGAGGGTACCTGGGGCCCAGTTCTTATCCTCAAGCTGGAGGACCTCTAGATCTCGGAGGGGTCGAGCCGCGACGGCGTCAGCAGGGCTCTGGCGTATGGCTCGTGGAGAGCCGCGATCACATCAGCAGGGCTCTCAAGATGGTTTCTGCTCAGCTCGAGCCGCGACGTCGTCAGCAGGGCTCCGAGGGAGGCTTCAGCGAGGTTGGGCCGCGACAGCGTCAGCAGGGCTCCGATGTTCCGGGTGGCTTCAAAGTGTTCACAAGAAGGAGCCGCGACGCAGTCAGCAGGGCTCGTGATGGTTCCGACAAAAGTTCTTCTCCGTGGGGTCAGCCGCGAGTCAATCAGCAGGGCTCTCGACTCCGGGATACAACTGCCGGTCTGTGGCGGGGTCGCCCCAGATATAGGTCTGGAGCCCTTTGATGTCCGGACCCAGGCGCCCGGTGGGGGCGGAGGAGCCGGGTGGAGGTGGCCAGACGCCCAGCATGAGAGGCGCCAGGCCCACGAGAGGTGCAGGGCGATCACACCTAGAGAGGGGAGGACAGTTGGGGGTCCCATCGATACTGTCCTCCGCCGGGGGCGATGAATGGTTCCTGCGGCACCCCCTGGCCAGTTCGTGGTGCCTCGATGTCGGGGCCTCGCTGGGGACGGGGCCGGGTTGACCGGGGTTGCACTGGCTGGTGCACAGTGTCACGTGGAGGCCAACAAGATGGCGGAGCCGCGAGGGGTACGCGACCTCGTGCAGCTCAGGATGAGGGGTCTCGGTGCAGTTCAGAAGGGTGGCCCGTGAAGGCCGGGGCGGGTAACGGGCACAATCCACGGGGGTAAGGGCCACGCCACGAGGCCGGGTCCAACAGGCCTTATATTCCTAACTCCAAACTGGCACCTGAATCAGCCATCATTCAACTGTACTTCCCCTCACAGGCTGGGAGCTATTGATCGAGTGGGGATTTGGGTGGAGGAGTTTGGCAGTGACCACAACTACCATCAGATCTTGTACTCCAACTCAAACTGCAGGCACCTCTGTGAGCGATGTCTCAACAGAACCTCCCCTCACAGGCAGAAGCTATTGGTCGAGAGGGGTGGGAGGCGGTGTCTTTGCACAGACCACACCTACCTTCAGGCCTTGTATTCTGAACTTCAAACTACAGGCATCCGTGTCATCCATCTCTCCACTAAACTTCCCCTTACAGGCAGGGACCTATTAGTCTAGAGGGTGGGTAGGAGGAGGGGGCTTTGCTCTGACTTTAACGATCAACAGGCCTGTACTCCTAACTCCAAACTAGAGGCACAAGTTTCAGCCATCTCTCAACTGAACTTTCCCTCACAGGAAGGGAGCTATTGGAGAAGGGTGGTAGGAAGGGAAGTCTTTGCACTGATCACAACTACTATCAGGCCTTGTACTCCTAACTCCAAACTATGGGCACCTTTGTCAGGCATCTCTAAACAGAACTTCACCTCAAAGACAGGAAGTTATTGGTCAGGGTGGGAGGAGGAGTCTTTTCACTGACTACAAGTACTATCAGGTCTTGTACTCCTAACTCTGAACTAGCTAACAGACAACTGGGTCAGCCATCTCTCAACTGAATTTGTCCTCACAAGCAGGGAGCAATTGGTCAAGTGGGTGGGAGGGAGGAGGAGGCTTTTCTCTGACTACAACTACCACCAGGCCTTGTACTCCTAACTACAAACTAGAGGCACCGGTATAAGCCAGCTCTCAACCGAATTTCCCTTCACAAGCAGAAAGTTATTGGTCAGGGGTGGAAGGAGTAGTCTTTGCACTGACCACAACTACCATCAGGCCTAGTACTCCTAACTCTAAACTAACAGACACCTGTGTCAGCCATCTCTCAACTGAATATTTGCCTCACAAGCAGGGAGCTATTGGCTGTGGGGGTAGGAGGAGGAGTCTTTGCACTGACCACAACTACCATCCGGCCTTATAATCCTAGATCCAAACAACAGGCACCTGTGTCAGCCGTCTCTAAACAGAACTTCCCCTCAAAGGCGGAGAGTTATTGGTTGAGGGGGTGGGTGGGAGGAGGAGTCTTTGCACCGACCACAACTAACTTCAGGCTGTGTACTCCAACTCTAAACTACAGGCACCTGTGTCAGCCATCTCTCAACTGAACTTCCCTTCACAGGAAGGGAGCCATTGGTCGAGCTGGGGGGTGGGAGGAGAACTCTTTGCACTGACCACAATTACCATCAGGCCTTGTACTGCTAACTCCAAGCGACAGGCACCTGTTTCAGCCATCTCTCAACTGAACGTCCCCTCACAGGCAGGGAGCTATTGGTACATTTTTAAAAAGAGAATATATATATAATTTTATTACATCAGTATTCATAAACATTAGAATTTTAATTATTTTTGAACTAGTGTAATAAAATAATATATTTATTATTTTAAAGTTCAAAAATCTGGTATGTTGGTTTACAATTTTTCATACTTCTAAAGGACATTGGTAGATTAGTATTATTGTTATACTATGCTTTTGGTTATCATTTCTAAATAATTTATGATGAGTTTTACTTGAAATTGTGCATTTTGCACATTCTTTAATTTTAGGACACATTTGGTTAACAGATTGCTCCAGTTGCATTTCTTTGTAGCTTTTTTTCATTTTGTAATGCCGCCACAAATTTGTAAGGTGCAGGTTGGGTTCTGCCCAATGTGGATTGGAAAGCATTGTGTCATCCTTCCACTACATTGTTTGTTTTAGATTCCTGTGCTAAGGTGCTGTCATAGACATTCCACCATGGTATTTGAAATTGTTGTTGGACTCTGTGTCCAGAGCAATGCAGTCTGCTAACTCATGTGTCTTTGAAATAGTTTATTAGGGGATTGGGTTTGTTTTCTTTTTGTTGGTTTAAAGGGCTTCCTGTTAGCAAATTGTAGTGGTTGACTACCTCTGTGGTAAAGACATAGGCTTCTGTTTATGAGTTTTGGCAGTGTGGGGTGGGTGGTACGCACTGCTGCACCCTCTCATCCCTGCACCCCCGAGACGTGCCGCTGCCCGACTAACAGATTACGACTTTAAAGTGATCTGCCGGGCTGGCAGAATGGCAGTCCCATGGTGGTACCTCATTTAAAGGTGGTGGTAGCTTTGAAAAAGGCACTGGAATGGGAATGTCTCACAAGGTTCCTGCATAGGATGGACTTGAACATCCATGCCATTCAGGAACTGTTGTGCATTTACACAAGGGGGCGTATGTTATGCCCCCTGTGCGAATCCAGAAAAGTAGAGGGGGCCCTGTAGGACCTGTTTTGTTTCCTCTCCTCCAGAGGTTACATGGAGTAAGAACCTTCATGTAAATCTTGTGTCACGATTCGACAGGGGAACGAGGGGAGGCTTGCTGTCTTCAGTAATCAACAGACACTTCAGGCAATTCAAAGGAAGTGTTTTATTGTTAGGGTTTCCATTCCGTAGGGGGGGAGAAGAAAAGGAGATGTGTAACAGTCCAAGTGTCTGGTTGAAGAGGGGAGTTCTTATAGTCACCCTTTTTGAGAGAGGAAACTCTCACGCATGCACAAGAATTACTAACATAGAGGTGCCAATTACGATCCGGTAAAAACCGGGTACGAACCGTGGGACAGAGCATATTCTCCGTCCGACGCGTACCCGGTCGTAACAAAATACAAACATGGAAGTACGATTCGCACGGACGCAACAGTTCCGTACGAATCGTACAAAAGCCCGACCGACTAAAAAAACCATACAAATGTGATCCGGGAAAGCACCGACGCGACGTCGGGACGCACGCAGCCTGCCATTCACGAACCAGGAATCACGATGCGCACCGACGTCATCCCGCACGGTGAATATTTTCCGGCAGCCAAAAACTGCTGGGAAATCAGGACGCCGCGAACAAGGAGTACCTGTACGCGACATACAGACATGGACCCGAACCTACGTGTCATCCCGGCCCTCATAGCAGTCGACCTCCTCCACAGGTTACGACGCAGACGCCGCAGAAGGTCAGAACAACAAAGGGAGAGGGGAAAGGGGGGGGCAGGACCAGGGGCAGGCCACAAAACCCCCACCAAAGTCACACAGCACACATGCCCTGGACATACCTGACCCCCAGGCCCTGGTCACTACGAGGGGGTGGGGGCGTGTCTAGCAAAGCCAGCGTCCGCCACAACGGAAGTGCTTGACGACACGAACTGGCAACACAACCATACAGGTACGTCCCGTACCCACGCCTTAAGAGCGTGGGTACGAGTCGTACCCCGCCCACACCTACGTCATCCCAACAATGGCGGGACGGCTGTACCCACGTGACAAAGGCCTGGGTACGGCCCGCACAAGCATCACATAGCGTGGGGACGCATATGTACGGACCGTACCCCCACCCCCGTATGCATGGAGCGTACCCCCACCCCAACAGTGTAAGTACGACCCGTACCCTCACCCGCGGACGTATGGAGCGTACCCCCACCCCAACCGTGTAAGTACGACCCGTACCCTCACCCGCGGACGTATGGAGCATACCCCCACCCCAACCGTGTACGTACGGACCGTACCCCCACCCCAACAGTGTAAGTACGACACGTACCCCCACCCGCGGACGTATGGAGCGTACCCCCACCCCAACAGTGTAAGTACGACCCGTACCCTCACCCGCGGATGTATGGAGCGTACCCCCACCCCAACTGTGTATGTACGGACTGTACCCCCACCCCAACAGTGTAAGTACGACACGTACCCCCACCTGCGGACGTATGGAGCGTACCCCCACCCCAACAGTTTATGTACGACATGTACCCCCACCCGTGTATGCATGGAGCGTACCCCCACCCCAACAGTGTAAGTATGACCCGTACCCTCACCCGCGGACGTATGGAGCGTACCCCCTCCCCAACAGTGTATGTACGGACCCTACCCCCACCTCGTATGCATGGAGCGAACCCACACCCGTGTATGTTCTAAGCGTACATATCCTGAAATAGGAGGGGTGGGTGCAGAGTCCTCCCAGCAGTGCCCAGACACAGGAGGGGTGAGTGCAGAGTCCTCCCAGCAGTGCCCAGAGACAGGAGGGGTGGGTGCAGAGTCCTCCCAGCAGTGCCCAGAGACAGGAGGGGTGGGTGCAGAGTCCTCCCAGCAGTGCCCGGACACAGGAGGGGTGGGTGCCTATCACTCCCAGCAGTGCCCAGACACAGGAGGGGTGGGTGCAGAGTCCTCCCAGCAGTGCTCAGACACAGGAGGGGTGGGTGCAGAGTCCTCCCAGCAGTGCCCAGACACAGGAGGGGTGGGTGCAGAGTCCTCCCAGCAGTGCCCAGACACAGGAGGGGTGGTGCAGAGACCTCCCAGCAGTGCCCAGACACAGGAGGGGTGTGTGCCTATCACTCCCAGCAGTGCCCAGAGACAGGAGGGGTGGGTGCAGAGTCCTCCCAGCAGTGCCCAGACACAGGAGGGGTGTGTGCCTATCACTCCCAGCAGTGCCCAGAGACAGGAGGGGTGGGTGCAGAGTCCTCCCAGCAGTGCCCAGACACAGGAGGGGTGGGTGCAGAGTCCTCCCAGCAGTGCCCAGACACAGGAGGGGTGGGTGCAGAGTCCTCCCAGCAGTGCCCAGACACAGGAGGGGTGGGTGCAGAGTCCTCCCAGCAGTGCCCAGACACAGGAGGGGTGTGTGCCTATCACTCCCAGCAGTGCCCAGAGACAGGAGGGGTGGGTGCAGTGTCCTCCCAGCAGTGCCCAAACACAGGAGGGGTGTGTGCCTATCACTCCCAGCAGTGCCCAGAGACAGGAGGGGTGGGTGCAGAGTCCTCCCAGCAGTGCCCAGACACAGGAGGGGTGGGTGCAGAGGCCCCCATCAGTGCCCATGGAAAAAAAAGGCTGGAGTACCCACAGATCCAATTGCCACAATTGTCAGTCAGGTGCACAAAGACCCTGCAGTACATGTAACACATGTGTGCGAGGCTGGGAGTACACACATGCATACAGCCGAAAAGGGAACATGTCCACATGAAGTCATGTCAAGGGACTACATACACAAGTACAGTGATCACCAAGGATGCCACGAATGATGCAGGTGGAGACATCGCTCTGCATGCATGGCCAAAGTTGAAGGGATCCGTCACACACCCAGCTAATGTAGACACAGCTCAGCGCTAAATATTGGGAACACCCTGCAGGGAAGATGTCAGGGTACACAGAGGAAGGAATACACCTTGGGACAATTTCACCATGCAGTAACTGCTTACATGAACAGAGAAACCTAGCTAACACCTTGTGATGGCACACAGATACCAGGGTACCCCCTATGACCAGCACAATACTACATTTCCCACACACCCAACACATGATCACCACCCAAAATCATGGAGGAGCCCCACCAACAGCAACACCACAAAAGCAGTAGTGTTCTAAGGAGAAAAAAAGGCTTTATTCAGCATTTCCAAATAAAGTGTGTGTGGATAAAGTTCAATATTTACAAAGCCAATAGGGCAGTCCATGAGTCACAGCTGGATGGGGGACACAGTGGGACGCGTGTCCCCTAGCTTGCCTGCACAGTCAGACTCATTCGTCTTCCACAGCGGGGAGGGCATCATGTGGGGGGGAAGGACCAGGCACCGCAGAGACATGAGGGCGAAGGGTAGGCGTCGTGGGTGCAGGGATGGAGGACTCCACCACAGGGGGTGGGGCAGGGCCAAAGGCGGAGGCCAGGATGTCGCTGCACACCTTAGCAAGGTCCTCCAGAGACTCCCCTGCACCCGAAGGAACCACAGGCCCCAAGGAGGGGGGGGGGGGCGGAGGGATGGGTCGCAGCGCCACTGGGGGAGGGTGTGGACAGGGGGGGGGGACTCAACCACCCTGACCGGGGACTCCCTTGACCGCTTGCGGGGTGGTGTCACAGTGGGGCTCAGGGACAGAGCAGCCATGAAGGAGTCCTTGCCGGATATGTGGCCAGGAGAGCTGAGGGGAGGGGATTTGGAGGGAGTGGATTTGGTGGAATGCGGACTCCCACTCTGGCTGCGTGACTTACGTTTGCCCCCCGACCCAGTGGGTGTGCCTACTTCACCCTGTGTGTGCGTGCCAGGAGGTGTGCATATGACCTTCCCTGCTGGTGTGGTGCCTGTGTCTGTTGTGGTGGGTGCATGCTGACGTCTGGGTGTACGTGGGACAGGCATGGGAGTGGGAAGTGTGGATGGGGCAGGGGTAGGGGGTTGGACGTAGCGCTGCAGGAGACCCACTGCTGTAGTCAGTGTCGAGTCAATGGACCTCAGCAAGTTGCGTTGGTCAGTCTGCGATGAAAAAATGCCCTCCAAGTATGCCTCCATGATGTGCAGCACTTGGCGGTGGCCATGGAGGACATTAAGGATCGCAGCCTGACCAACCTGCAACTGCCGCTGGATGTCCACAGACTCGGCATTGGCGGCAGCAGTGGAGACAGGGGCAGGGGGTGCGGTGCCTGGCAGGAAGGAGACATGTGGTGACCGGGCACGCTGGGAAGGGACACGAGCAAGTGGGAGGCGGCTGATGGCAATGGAGGGGGCGGGGTGAGATGTTGTGCCACTGTCAGCTGCTGGTGCAGCCTCCGCCCACTCGGAGAGATCATCCTCGGACCCGTCAGCTTCATATTCTGTCGTGCCAGTGGACAGGTCCACGGCCTCACTCTCCTCCGCCTCAGTACCACTCAATGTGCCAGCCACGATGTCAACGCTGGCACTGGTGCTCGGTCCCTCCGCTCTGTCTGTGCTCATGTCTCCCTCCGTGTCCCCCGACGATGCTGTGGGCAAGGTGAAGAGACAGCAATTAATCACACACCTGTATACATATGTCACATGAGTCCAATCTACATAGGTTACAGTGCATAGCCTGCAAAGAGAGATCAGTAACATCTACAAAACAAGGTACAGATGTAGGGCATGCAACACACAGTTGGTTGACCCACCATGCCACTGAAAATCCATGGAGAGCATGACACAATAGCAAATGACATGAAATGGAGTTTGACATAGGAGCCAGGCCCTGGGGACAATCCAGCACTGCATCTGCACCACACAGCGGTGCTGAAAAGAGAGATGAGCAGGGACCATATCCATGAACTTGAGGCACATGCTGCATAGGTAATACTGAAAACATGCCCACCATGACTGGCTCACTGCACCTTGAGTGTATGTCCAGACAAACATCACACACTGGCCAGACCTAGCAAGGAGAATTCTGGTTTTGACATGTAGGCTTGGCCTGCACCAACCACCCCCTACATGAGACAATTTGTTGAGACACAGGTGGCACTTACATCTCTTAGTCTGGGTGAAATACACAGGGGCTGCATAAATGCACGATTGGACGCCAAATACCCAAGGTGCGCCTGTCCAAATAATCATGTACAAATGGCCAGCATCAGATGATTGTAACAAGACACACAGGCACTGGCCACTGTGAGTATGAACAAGGAAAATCAGGTCAGGCTGTACAGTGGACAATTGTACTACATTTCACGTCAATATACATGGTGCCAGGGGACAATGGCACAGAGCACAACCTATGCTGTAGACACTGAGAGTGTCCACGTTTTGTGATGACACACATGACACCTAGGAAAATATGCCCCCGGGGACAGTAGTGGCCACACAACTCCATGGTCCTGAATGGGAATGACTGCAACACACGCCACCATCCCTGCACTATGCGTATCGCACACTCATGCACATCATGTCACAGGCCACAACATAGGACATGCACGCTGTAAGGCATGACACTTGAGAGACTAACTCCCATGTCTGGACTCAGCATCAGTGCCAACTGACATGGAACCCACATGCAGTGAACTGGACAGGGCACAGGCAAGGTCCCAAAACCTGTTACACACCACCCCCACACATGATGCTACAGGCATAGTTCACGTGGAGAAAGCACCAGCCTACATTACCTTGTGAAGGAGTGACTACACACAGACCAGGGAACACATTGCAAGGAGGGCAAGGGAGGCAGGAGAGCACCGCTATACTGTGGGTAACAGGATCTGCACAGCACCTTTAAACCCTGGCAGTGTATCCATGCAACTGTGCACTTACAAATGCTGGTGACACACAACAAACACACATGTACCTACCCCCTTCCTGCTGCTGCTTCTCCTGTAAGCGCCTCTCCAAGTCTGGAAGTACCACCGCCAGCACACGCTTGTGGATGTGGGTCAGACGGCGGCGCCCGCGGTTCTTATGGGTCTCAGGTGAGTCCCCCAGCAGGACCCGTGCGATCCTCTGCGTCCAGCACCGGATATCCTGCCAGCGTTTCCTCACCTGGGCCAGGCGCCGCTTGCGACCATCCGCACTCCTCACGGCACTGACGGCGGTCAGCCATATCTGCTCCTTGGCAGAGGCGCCTACCTGTGAGGATGAACAAGTGACACTTCATCAATACACCAGGCACATGTCACAGAGAGACATATTAGAACAAATTTGCTGTTTACAACAAGGCATAGTATACATCCAACGCATTGCACCTTTGTCATAGGGACATGATCCTCTGGGGAAGGGCAAAAGCAGTACGTGCCATTGAAAGTACACAGGTGGAATGAGGGCAACTACACAATCAATGATCCAGGCTCACACTGTGCATCACAAGCTACACCAGGATAATGTGCAGCACATCTAAGCAGTCACATGCCACAGGCCACTGACGCTACCGCAGCAGAGTACACAGACACACACAGGCACAGGACATTCACCTGCCATTGCCAAATGCAGCAATAAACCTCACTCTGTACATGTGCCACTAGACGGGGGGGGGCTCACAGGTGTGGGGCTGGCACTGCACATCAGACACACAGCACTGCTCCCTGCTCACATCACATGGGCAGGGTATATCCATCCCTCATGCAGCCCGGGTGCCACACTCCACATATGCACCCACCCACATGACAGGGGACTTACACACACACTGATGTCCAGGGTACGAACACATCATGTGGACACCCTCAGCACAGGTACACTGAACAAACACACATCTGTGGGTACAGTCACCTGTCACACTGGTGTGAGCACAAAATCACATGAGGACTGTAGAGGCTACATTCCCAGGAGGACAAGACAGGCAGAATGTGGCATTCACCATGCAGTGATTGTCACAGTAAACACAATGCAAGTGAGGACGGCAGACATGCACCACAGCATGCTCTGGCTGGGAGACATCACACATTCCCCCCCTGGGACCCCCCCTACAGTACATAGCATGTGTGTCACACCTGGACACAATGGCAGAAGTCACAGTCACAAAAAAGGGACACAGTCTGTGCTAGTGGACTCTGCACTCGCCTGATACCCTGGTCGCCCATACAGCAGGGGGTACTGTGGGAGGATCACATCCAGCAAAGCCAGGTTCTCCTCCAGGGTGAAAGGCTGTGACCTCTCCACAGACCATGACATGGTTCCAGGGAATCAGTAGCAGCAGCTGGGTCGTCGAATACAAAGATGTGCAGGCAAGTGCTCCCTCATGGGACCTGGCTGCCTTATATCTGCCTTGCTGGCCTGTTTCATGCACAGGAGTACAGAGTGATTGGTCACTCACATTTGCATCCTATGTTTCCTCCAATCCCTTCAAACCTAGCACAGTCAGTGTGTTCTTATTGTGTTTTTTTCTTGAGCATGATGTCAACTTCAGAACCACATTGCAACAAAGTAGATTCATTCAAACTGACTACTGCTGTGCACCTGCTTTAAAAAATTCAAACTTTAAACTTGGTCTCCATGACAACCAGCATGCATGTAGGCCTTTATACTTGTCCCTCATGTGTCCCCTATGTCATTTGGAGCTTCACACACAAGTACGGTGTGTCCCGGGGCCCTAGGGCACCCCAAATGCATATCAACGGCCCGTACAGGCGTGTGTACGGTCCGTACCACTATGAGTACGCATACGCGATAACACCCATAGTGAGACGGACTGTACACACGCCTGTACGCTCACTATCACTATGAGTACGCATAAGCGAGAACACCCCTAGTGGTATGGACCGTACACACGCGTGTATGCTCACTATCACTATGGGTGTTCTCGCGTATGCGTACTCATAGTGGTACGGACCGTACACACGCCTGTACGCTCACTATCACTATGAGTACGCATACGTGAGAACACCCATAGTGGTACGGACCGTACACACGCCTGTACGCTCACTATCACTATGGGTGTTCTCGCGTATGCGTACTCATAGTGGTACGGACCGTACACACGCCTGTACGCTCACTATCACTATGAGTACGCATACGCGAGAACACCCATAGTGGTACGGACCGTACACACGCCTGTACGCTCACTATCACTATGGGTGTTCTCGCGTATGCGTACTCATAGTGGTACGGACCGTACACACGCCTGTACGCTCACTATCACTATGGGTGTTCTCGCGTATGCGTACTCATAGTGGTACTGACCGTACACACGCCTGTACGCTCACTATCACTATGAGTACGCATACGCGAGAACACCCATAGTGGTACGGACCGTACACGCCTGTACGCTCACTTTCACTATGGGTGTTCTCGCGTATGCGTTCCCATAGTGATACGGACCGTACACACGTGCGTACGCTCACTATCACTATGGGTACACATACGGCAGCACTCCCATAGTGATAGGGAACGTACACAGGCCCTCTTAGCGAAAGTACGGTGCCTTTCAAACATCACAGTGGTGACAGGCAGCACACAGGAAGGAATAGGGCTGACATACTTGTCCATGGATGGAGATCAAGGCATTGTCTGGGCAGCACTACATGTGTGGGGCACAGGTGTGGAAGGCTGTGATGTGGCACATTACTCCTGAGTCGAGAAGGCACCAGATGTATGATGAGATGTGTACAGATGTTATGTGTGACGGTGCAATGTGTGCCAGGCATGCCCTTGACTCCTTTGACATGTGTGCATGTCGTACTGCACACTTGGGATGAGCGTCACTGGCATGGCACGGTCAACAACACACGCAAGTGTCCCCTGATGCCTGCTACAGGGGTTACCACACCAGACATGTCACTACCCACGGTGCACGATGTGACTATGTCATGTATGTGTCGGGGGTTACCATTAGCTTGATGTTGAAGCTCCCTCAAAAGCATCAGCTGTTGCAGCAACCAACATGAGTCTGTGTGTAGATGGACATGGCACACTGTTACGCACACCAGGCCACATGTGGTATCGGATGTGAGGTGCGTATGTATGCACGGGACACGGAGTAGCGTAACAAGGACATGTCTGCATCCTCTCTATGAATGTGTGGTGAGTCATTACATGTACACCTTCATGGCAAGGTGTGTGGGCTGTCCTAGTGTAATGTCATGTGACCTGTGGCTCTAGTGTTCCGCTACCAGTCTCTGCAATCGACATCCTACTTCTGCTGATGTGTGGATGTATGTCACTCCTGTGTTGCGTCTGGCTGTTCACTTACACTGGGACACAGCTAATCCCATGCCATGGCATGTGGAGGTTCACAATCTCCGTGTGTGGCTGGGTCTTGGTAGGAGTGTCACATGGCAGCCATACGTGTCCAGGGCATGTGGCACATACCTGACTCCGTATGTCGCATATGTGTATTGACAGATTAACATGTGCTCAGCACCAAAAAATTGTTGTTGTAGTGCACTCACTCTTCCTTGTCACTTCCAAATTACTGCAGAGCGCCGCCTCTTCCCAGAGCAATTCCGGACTTGGCTGACATGCGGGAGAATGACTGTATCCGGTGCTACCGCTTCCCCCAACCGTTGATTCTGGAGTTGACGGCGAGGCTGGCACCACACCTGCAACTGCTGCACAGGTATCCTACGGCACTGACACCCAAGCTGAAGGTAATGGCAGCCCTACATTTTCTTGCCACGGGTACCTTTCAAAATACCATTGCTCATGTTGGTGGTATGTCCCAGAGCATGTTCTGTCGTGTGCTGCATGATTTCTTAGAGGCCATGTTGCTTCACCTGGATGAGTTCATCCATTTCCCAACCCCTGAAATGTTGACTGGTGTCAAGCGTGGATTCTATGCCCTGGGAGGGATGCCCCATGTCATTGGGTCCATAGATGCGACACATGTGGCTTTGGAACCTCCACAGGCACAGGAGGTAGCGTACAGGAATCGCAAACACTACCACTCCATCGATGCCCTTGTGGTGTGTCTGTCCAACATGGTGATTTCACATGTCTGTGCTCGTTTTCCAGGATCAGCACACGATGCCTACATCATGAGGCGTAGCAGGGTGCCTGAAATGATGACGCAGCTGCGCAACGAACAAGCATGTGTTGTTGGTGGGTACACTCTGTCTGTCCTGTATTTTGCATAGACTTCCAGCACGACCGCTTCTCCTGTCCTACTTATGTCCATGTGCTTTCCATGTAGGGGACGCTGGCTATCCCAACATGCCATGGCTGATCACACCTCTCCGCAACCCCATCACGCCGGCCCAGCTCCGCTACAACACCGCCCATGGCCGGACAAGGCGAGTGATAGAGAGGACATTTGGCCTCCTGAAGAGCCGATTCCGATGCCTCCACAAGACCGGCGGCACCCTCCCATATGCCCCGGCAAAGGTCTGCAAAATCTTCATGGTGTGCTGGCAGTTGAGAAAGCTGTGCCACTCATCCTGGATCAAGATGATCAGGACCATCCACCCGTGGAGGACGAAGGTCTTGGCAATGGGGCTAGTGATGTGGAGGATGTGGTTCCGCAAGAGGACATACGGACTCGGCTCATACGTGACTTCTTTGCTTAGTGGTGAGTACCAGTGTCTGTGTGTGCACGCATTGGTCCCCGTGTGGCATGTGTTGCGATGTGTGTGTCCATCTGCATGTATGCCACGTGAGTCAGAGGTGTGTGTGGATGTGTCACTGGAGTGATGGTGCCAGTGATGTGAATTTCCCCAGTCATAATTGTGACCTAGCATGTTGTCATCCTTACATGTGTCGAGTACATGCACATGCAAGTGGCTGTGCTTTTTGTGGCTGACTTCTTGTGTGTCTCTCTTCCCCAGGTACTTGCGCATGCCGTCTGCTGGTTGCATTGTTGTGGCACTGCTAGTCCTCATGGACACGTCATCATGTGCTGACTCAGCGTTACACGCATGGACAAGTTTGGAAGTCTCCTTAGGGTAAGTGTCGATTTTTGGTTCTTCTGCAGACATGTCGCATCACCATGGTACACATGACATGCAGCTGGGTACACCTGAATAGATGGTCAGACTTGTTGACAGTCATCAGTGATGGGATTGTGGAATGTGATGATGGCATCAATGTGTGTTACACTGCCCTCGGACACATACGGTTTGCATTGGCTTGACATGGTGTGGGACTTCCACATCAGCGGATCAATGGTGTATGGCAGGCTCTCCGTGAGCAGCTGTGGGTGTTTAGCTGTTAGCCGACACTTGTGTGCCAGTTCCATGGCTATCACGCATTTGTGCTGCAGAAGGGGGGTGCCAGTGTTGGACCCACATGTTACTCCACATGACCCGTTCATGTGTACTCCGAGTTGCCTCTGCAATCCCGAATACATGACTAATAAAGGTGTCCCTATGCCTCCAAGGTGCCTCTTCTCAGTCAATGCTGGTGTGTTGCCACGGTGCATCCGGCATGTCTGGCATGGATTTCCGTGATAGTGGCTATGTGTCTATGTGTCGAGTAGCAAGATGCAAGCTGTTTGTGTGGGATTAGACTGTGTATTGTGCATGATGTCCATGACTGATGTCAGCGCCAAGAAACCGATGGTGAAAGTGCGCGGTACAAATATTTTTAACATAACATAACATAACATGACTGTGTGGGTATTGTGACATGTGCCATCCCCATGCATCCAACGTTGGCCAGACCACTCTGCATCCACCTGACTCAGGCTTACAGGACATGGTTCTGCCACCTGTCCACACATACCTGGGTGCCCCCCAGGACACTCCACATGATCCCTGACCTCTGCGCATGGCTGTCGCTGTACTCAATATGTTTGTCGGCACGGTTGTGCGGCCACCCCCTCAGCTGGTTGGGCCCATCACGGGTGTGTATGGTGCTCCATGTCTGTCTTGCCTAATACAATGTGACCCATGTGTGTCCTGTGCCAGACTCAGGCTTCAGGGTGTGGATGTTTGAAGTCAAATGAGAACTCAGGCATGGTTAAACTTTACAAGACACATGTAAGGTAATAATGCAAGATGTAGGCATCATCTCTTAAGCGTGTTAGTTTTTATTTGTGTTGGGGTAGGTGTGGGGGGGGTATGATAAGAGGGGCTTTCCGGGTGTGTGGAATCCAAAGTTCACTGGGGGAGTTGGTGTCCTTGCCATTGAAAATCCTCAGGGTACATGCCACAGTCTTTGGCCACATTGGTCAGATGGTGACCAGCAAGTCCATGTGGCAGAGAATGTCATTTGCTGCTGTGCTGCTGTTGCTCCAGTGGGCCAGGTGCCAGGCCAGGTGTCCTGGGAGATGGTGCTGTTGCTCCGACCCTCACGGTCTTTTCCGTGGACGACCCGCCCTCCTGTGGGAACCCTCAGAAGCAGGCTGTGACGATGCTTGGGAAGCTCTGTCGGATGTTTCCTCCTCCTCCTGATCCCTCCCTGTGGGTGGTGATGTTCTTCGCCTGGTGGCACAGGGAGGGTTGCCCATGTTGTCGGCTATCCGACGGAGTGAACGGTCAATTCCCGTGAACAGCGTCACGAGCTCAGCCTGTCTGTCCTCCATCCGCCCTTGGTGTCGCAGTAGACAGGCATGTTGCTCCTCATGTTGCTGGGCCTGCTGGGTCTTGATCTCCTCGAGGATGGACACAACCTGGGCCATGCCCGTGGTGTCCTGCCGGTATGTGTCCATGATGCTTCTGACATGGGCATATACCGGTTCCGCAGCCAACTGGTCAGGCTCGCGCCTCCGCCGTCCTCCACTCCCACCACCCCTGCCCACTTGCGCCTGGCCTGCCCTTGTGGGCACATCAGGTCTCCGGGACCCCTGAGGGGTGGCATTTGCATTGTCGCCTGCCTCCTCCTGGGTGCCCGGTACACCGTGTCCCTCCTGGTCAGCCTAGCTGCGTTGTGGTGGTGGGGCAGGGATCCTGGGTGTCTCCTGGGATGTGGCAGGAGTGGGGGTGGTGGTTGGCCCAGTTGTACCTGACGCAGGTGCTGCAGGTGGTTGGACACCAGAGGGGCCAGGTTGGTCGGGGTCGTCCACAGAGTGGTGAGAGTCGTCGCTGCCGGTGGGGTCGTCATCCCGCAGAGCCGGGTCCTGTGAGTCTTCCCCCCCAGTGTTGGGGGGTGATCCACCACGTTGACCTGTGTGTGTTAGAGACAATGTTGTTATTGTTCCATGCAACATACATGTTTCATTAGTTTCAAAGTTTGCACATTTCCTCTGGGTATTTGGATATGTCTTGCATTCCACTCACAGTGCACTTGTGCATGAGTATGTCCCTTGTCCACAGCTTTTGAGACTTTACCTATGTGTGACACAGTCTTACTTGCTGCGTCAATTGTGACTGCAGTCAGCAGTGGAGTGGGCAGGTGTGGCAAGCCATGCATTGGCGCCTTCCGTGTTGCACTGTACGTGGGCACATGGAGTTGTTCCACACACTTATGTAATGCAGGTAGCTGTCGTTGTGCTCGTGCACAGTTTGAGACATGGCCCAGTGTTTTGCTGTTGGACCCGGCCTCGTAGGATGGCCCTCCGTGCCCCCGCACCACCGAAACCTGGTGCCTGCAGCCCTAGCACGCGGCCCAGCCGACCTTTCCCACCAGGACACCTGCGCCAACTCCGGACATCCCCGTCCATGGCCTCTCTCCTTTCGGCCACCCCGGGCCCGCGTGCCCACTCCCTGCAACAAGATGGCCGCCCGGCCCCAGCGCGACCCGGGCCTAGAGGCGCCACTCCGGCTGGAGGACATCACGCTTCCAGGGGATGAGAGAGGGAGGAGCAGTTTCTATCGCACCTCTGAACTCCCCTGGGACGATGGGTTTCGATCGGCCCTCCGGCCTCCCTGCGGGCTGGCTCCGTGCCTGCTGGGTGTCTGGGACTCCTCCCGACCCGGCCCTGAAAGGATCAAACTCAAAAGACAATAGCAGGAAACCCCGACAAGCGGCCCCCAGGTGACAAGACCCCTGCCTGCGCAGACTCCGGACATCAAAGCAGGGTCGACCTATAACAAGGGGTGCTCTGAGACTGTCCGGCAGATTCGACGCTGGAACAACGAGAGCCTGCTGACGTGGTCGCGGCTCCTGGAACTGGAACTCACCTGAGCCCTGCTGAGTGACTCGCGGCTCCCTGAAGATCGTAAGACCTCCGAACTTGTACCTGAGCCCTGCTGAGTGACTCGTGGCTCCCTGAAGAACGTAAGACCTCCGAACTTGTACCTGAGCCCTGCTGAGTGACTCGCGGCTCCCTGAAGAACGTAAGACCTCCGAACTGGTACCTGAGCCCTGCTGAGTGACTCGCGGCTCCCCCAGACTCTCACGGTCCCGTCGGACCCCAACTCCGACCACGTATCCCCCAGCTCGAGGATTGTGAGCTGTGCGCCGGATACGTCCCTGCTTTGAACCGTTACCAGAGACAGTCCCGCTACCCCCTACCTTTCCGAGACTCTTGAGCCCGTGCTCACCTTGTACATATTTGCAGCGATACCTATTTGATAAAGCTTGTTCTGAGAATACCCAGTGTGGTCTCTCTGTGTCGTGTGGTGCCAGAAGTACGATCCTAGTTGCGAGATTCCTCCCCCTGGGGAATCTCTCGCCAGTGCCCGGCTACAATACTACACGGGTGGGACTCAGGGAAGTCAGGACCCCTTTCCGGGCTCCTCTGAGGTCGCCGTCTAACATTGGTGGCAAGCGTCGGTATTCGGGCCCATCACCTAGAGATCGTACAGTGAACAACGGACGCACGACCAACAAAGATGGCAGAAGGAAGCGCCACGAGCTCCGCAGAAACCAACGCCAACAGAGTGTTCCAGGTGGAGCATCTGGAAGAATACACACACAAAGAGCTAAAACAATTTTGCAAAGAACTTAAAATCGCTACCACTGGCCTCAACACTAAGGAAGACTTGCAGAAAGCACTGAAAACTTGGGTGGAGACCGGGGCCTCCCGCCCGGAAGGCACGGGGGAGCGCCCCGACGAAGCCGAACCCCCCCAAAGTGAAAGCAGTAGCAATCAGGTGCGAGGCATCGTACCAGACGGGGGCCTATCCCCGGAAGAGCTCGCGGACAGAGAGAGAAGCCGCAGTCATGAACTCGAGTTAGCCAAACTCAAAATCGAGGGCGAATTGAAGTTAGCGGAGAAAAAGCTAGCAGTAGAGCAAATGCGCGTACAAGGCGAACTGGAAGAAAAGAAGCTCCAATGGGAGCACGAAGGAAGGAAGCTCCAACTGGAGCACGAACGGAGCTTAAAGGAACTCGAGCTCAAGGCCCGAAATGAGGACGGGAGGCCCTCGGGGAACCG
Source organism: Triturus cristatus (assembly GCF_964204655.1). Taxonomy (NCBI): domain Eukaryota; kingdom Metazoa; phylum Chordata; class Amphibia; order Caudata; family Salamandridae; genus Triturus; species Triturus cristatus. The sequence continues at coordinate 217,298,944 of NC_140590.1, forward strand.
AGAGACGGCCCCCCCAGCGGAACAGAAGGTCCACATCCCCAAGGATGTGGTCAAAGAATATTATAAAAACGATGACATTCAGCAGTGGTTTCGGGCCTACGAGGTCGCCATGACCTCCCATCGGATTCCACAGAAGGACTGGGGGGCGGGGTTGTGGGGGCGGTTTCTGAGCGAAGGAAGGGACACCCTGCTCGACCTACCCCTCTCCCTGCAGACCTCCTACAGCCACATGAAAGAGGCTCTCCTCACAAGATACGGCCTCACCCCAGAAATGTACCGCCAACGGTTCCGGGACTGCAGGAAGATCCCGGGCACCACCTGGGTGGAGTATGTAAACTTTTTTAGTCGGGCCTTCGATGGGTGGGTCAAGGGCAGCAAGGTCACCACCCTTGCCGAACTCACTGACCTCATGTTATGGGAACATCTGGCTGCGAACTGCTTCGTAGAGCTACGTCAACATCTGCTGGATAGCAAGCTCACAGATCCCCAGAAGCTGGCCGTGGAGGCCGACCGCTGGACCAACACCCGGGTCTCCCGGGGCATGGTAGGAGAGTACCCCCGAACCAGTCAGGGACCACCCCGCCAGAGAGGGGGAGGGAACCAGGGAGGGCCGAGAGAGTCCCAGCCTAGCCCCCCGAAGACACCACCTTTCCCGGCGCCCCCTCCACCAGTGACCGGGCCCCCTGGTAGACGGGGACACCGGGTGACCGTCACATGTTTCTGTTGCCAGAAACCCGGGCACTACGCCAATGACCCAGAGTGCCCCATGGCCACCCAAGTCACCCCTGCGAGACAGATAGCCAACGTAGCCCTGGGGGAGGAGGTTGGGGAAGCCGAGGAGTGGGAACCCGCCGCTATGGCCCTAGTATCACTGGGAGATAGGGAAATGATCCCTGGTAGCCTCCTACCGTCCAACACACAGAAATATGGGCAGCTCGTCAAGATCAATGGCCACCAGGTAGAGGCCCTGCGGGACACCGGGGCCAGTATCACCGGTGTCCTCAGGCACCTAGTTCCCGAGGAGCAGATCCTCCCCAATGTCTTTTGCCCCGTAATATCCGCAGACAATAGGGAAAGTATGTGTCAGGTAGCCCTGGTGCCATTTGAGTGGGGAGGGGTGATAGGTAAACTCAAGGTGGCCGTAAGAACCTCCCAGCCGGTCGACTGCCTCTTAGGGAACGACCTGGAGAGTTCTCCCTGGAAGCACGTAGAGCGCAAGGCCCACCTAGGAATGATGGGACTCCCCGAGTGGGTGTGTGCCACCACCCGATCTATGACAGCCCGACTCACTCCCCGGAGAGAAGTCGAGAGCACCCCGGTCGAAGTAGCCAGCACCGTCCCCGCCGAGGGTCCTCCCGTTCCCCCATCGGAAGGGTCCGTCGCCAGCGACGAACCCGCACCATCCGACCCCGCCCCGGTCCCCGAGTTGGGGGATCTACCCGAGTTGGCCCATTGGCGCCACGAGGGCGGGCCCACCCGAGAAGAATTTTGCCGGGAGCAAGCCACCTGTCCTTCCCTGGTCGGGCTGCGGCGCCAGGCCGAGGGCCAAGCCGCAGGTGACCAGACCGGAACGCACCGAATCTATTGGGAGAATAACATCCTGTATAGTGAGCAGAAATCAGTGGAGCTGGGATCCGGACGGGTACTGGTGGTACCCCTCCGCTTCCGGGATTTCCTCCTGGGCTTAGCCCACGATGTCCCCCTCGCCGGTCACCTGGGTCAGGACAAGACCTACAGCCGTCTCGTGACCCATTTTTATTGGCCTAGAGGCACACTGCAAGTCCTGCCCCACGTGCCAAGCCAGTGGGAAGAGTGGGGGGAAGCGCAAGGCTCCCCTCCAACCCTTCCCGGTCGTCAGTACCCCCTTCGAACGAGTCGGGATCGACATCGTGGGGCCACTGGACCCCCCCACCTCCCAAGGTCACCGTTTCATCTTGGTCCTAGTGGACCACGCCACCCGCTACCCAGAGGCTATTCCCCTGCGCACCATTACGGCCCCCGTGGTGGGCCGGGCCCTGATGGGGATCTTCTCCAGGGTGGGTTTCCCCCGCGAGGTCGTGAGCGATCGTGGCACTAATTTTATATCCAGGTATATGACGTCCCTGTGGCAACAATGTGGGGTGTCCTATAAGTTCACCACCCCGTACCATCCCCAAGGGAACGGCCTAGTAGAGAGGTTTAATAGGACTTTGAAAGGGATGATCGCTGGCCTAGAAGAGCCCCTCCGGCGTAAGTGGGACGTCCTGCTCCCCTGCCTCTTGTTCGCTTACCGGGAGGTCCCCCAGAAGTCCTTAGGGTTCAGCCCGTTTGAATTACTCTATGGGCACCCCGTCCGAGGTCCCCTCAGTTTGGTTAAGGAAGGGTGGGAGGCAGCACCCCAGACCACCCCCCGAGATGTGTTCCAATATGTCCTGGCCCTCCGGAACCAGACCAGGAGGTTCCGAGAACTGGCCGAGGCCAACCTGGAGGCGAGTCAAGAAGAAATGAAGCGCTGGTACGACCAGAATGCTACTCTGGTCGAGTTCCAGCCGGGCCAGCAGGTGTGGGTCATGGCCCCCGTGAAGCCTGGCGCTCTCCAGGACCGATGGACTGGGCCCTACAAAGTGGTTGAGAGGAAGAGCCAAGTCACCTACTTGGTGGACGTCCAGTCGCCTCGGGATCCCCTCCGGGTCCTGCACGTGAACCGCCTCAAGCCTCACTTCGTGCGGACAGAACTGAGCCTCCTGCTGGCCACCGATGACGGGGCCGAAGATGAGTCGGATCCCCTCCCGGACCTCCTGTGTGTCAAGGAGCAGGATGGCTCCGTGGAGGGGGTGAACCTCTCCCCAGCCCTCACTGCCCAGCAACAAGCGGACTGCCGCCAGCTCCTCAGACAATTTTCTGACCTCTTCTCCCTGACCCCCCGGGTCACCAACTGGTGTGTTCACGATGTGGACACCGGGGACAGCCCGCCGGTGAGACACCGAGCCTACCGGGTTCCTGACCGGGTCCGGTCCTGTATTCAAGCCGAAGTCTCGAAGATGTTGACCCTGGGGGTGATCGAGCCCTCTGACAGTCCCTGGGCCAGCCCCGTGGTCCTGGTTCCAAAGGCAGCAGCCCCCGGTGTCGCCCCCGAGCTCCGGGTCTGCGTGGATTACCGGGGGCTCAATGACGTTACCCGAGCCGATGCCCACCCCATTCCACGAGCCGACGAGCTCATTGACCGACTAGGGGCCGCCCGGTTCCTCAGCACTTTCGACCTCACCTGCGGCTACTGGCAGATTGCGCTCACCGAAGGGGCCAAGGAGAGGTCTGCTTTCTCCACCCCCGATGGGCACTACCGCTTCCGCGTGATGCCCTTCGGGATGAAAAATGCCCCAGCCACTTTCCAGAGACTGGTAAATAGGGTCCTGGCCGGGCTAGAACAGTTCAGCGCGGCCTACCTGGACGACATCGCTGTCTTCAGTTCAGAGTGGAGTGAGCACCTCCAACACCTCCGGAGAGTGCTAACCGCCCTGCGCCAGGCAGGCCTCACCGTAAAAGCCAGCAAGTGCCAGATCGGGCAAGGATCCGTAGTCTACCTGGGGCACCAAGTCGGGAGTGGCCGGGTCGCTCCTCTACAGCCAAAGATCGACGCCATCCTGGCCTGGGACCCACCCATCACCCAAACGGAAGTCCGGGCCTTTCTGGGACTCACGGGCTACTACCGCCGATTCATTCGGGGGTATGGCAGCCTGGTCGGCCCTCTCACTGAACTCACGTCTAAAAAACAGCCAAAGAAGGTGCAATGGACGGCTGCCTGCCAGGAAGCTTTTGATGCTCTAAAAAAGGCCATGTGCACGGCCCCCGTCCTCCAGGCTCCCGACTACACCAAGGAGTTCATAGTCCAGACCGATGCCTCCGAGCATGGCATTGGGGCCGTCCTGTCCCAAGTGAATGATCAAGGCCTAGACCAGCCCGTCGCCTTCCTCAGTCGGCGGCTGCTACCCCGAGAACAGAAATGGAGCACCATAGAGCGCGAAGCCTTTGCCGTGGTCTGGGCACTCAAAAAACTACGACCCTACCTGTTCGGCACTCATTTCAGGGTCCAAACTGACCATCGGCCCTTGCGATGGCTCATGCAGATGCGAGGAGAAAACCCCAAGCTACTGCGGTGGTCAATCTCCCTCCAGGGAATGGACTTCACCGTAGAACACCGCCCTGGTACGGACCACGCCAACGCGGACGGCCTCTCCCGGTTCTTCCGCCTCAGCGAAGAGAACCCCCCAAGGTGATGGGCAGTTCTCTCCGGCTTTCAGCTGGGGGGGACGCGTGTTGGACCCGGCCTCGTAGGATGGCCCTCCGTGCCCCCGCACCACCGAAACCTGGTGCCTGCAGCCCTAGCACGCGGCCCAGCCGACCTTTCCCACCAGGACACCTGCACCAACTCCGGACATCCCCGTCCATGGCCTCTCTCCTTTCGGCCACCCCGGGCCCGCGTGCCCACTCCCTGCAACAAGATGGCCGCCCGGCCCCAGCGCGACCCGGGCCTAGAGGCGCCACTCCGGCTGGAGGACATCACGCTTCCAGGGGATGAGAGAGGGAGGAGCAGTTTCTATCGCACCTCTGAACTCCCCTGGGACGATGGGTTTCGATCGGCCCTCCGGCCTCCCTGCGGGCTGGCTCCGTGCCTGCTGGGTGTCTGGGACTCCTCCCGACCCGGCCCTGAAAGGATCAAAAGACAATAGCAGGAAACCCCGACAAGCGGCCCCCAGGTGACAAGACCCCTGCCTGCGCAGACTCCGGACATCAAAGCAGGGTCGACCTATAACAAGGGGTGCTCTGAGACTGTCCGGCAGATTCGACGCTGGAACAACGAGAGCCTGCTGACGTGGTCGCGGCTCCTGGAACTGGAACTCACCTGAGCCCTGCTGAGTGACTCGCGGCTCCCTGAAGATCGTAAGACCTCCGAACTTGTACCTGAGCCCTGCTGAGTGACTCGCGGCTCCCTGAAGATCGTAAGACCTCCGAACTTGTACCTGAGCCCTGCTGAGTGACTCGCGGCTCCCTGAAGAACGTAAGACCTCCGAACTGGTACCTGAGCCCTGCTGAGTGACTCGCGGCTCCCCCAGACTCTCACGGTCCCGCCGGACCCCAACTCCGACCACGTATCCCCCAGCTCGAGGATTGTGAGCTGTGCGCCGGATACGTCCCTGCTTTGAACCGTTACCAGAGACAGTCCCGCTACCCCCTACCTTTCCGAGACTCTTGAGCCCGTGCTCACCTTGTACATATTTGCAGCGATACCTATTTGATAAAGCTTGTTCTGAGAATACCCAGTGTGGTCTCTCTGTGTCGTGTGGTGCCAGAAGTACGATCCTAGTTGCGAGATTCCTCCTCCTGGGGAATCTCTCGCCAGTGCCCGGCTACAATACTACACGGGTGGGACTCAGGGAAGTCAGGACCCCTTTCCGGGCTCCTCTGAGGTTGCCGTCTAACATTTGCCATGGAGAAGAGGGGGGGTTCTGGCACTGGCCTCCCTTGTCTACATGCACGCAGTCCACCTGCTGACGAGCAGACATTCCCACACCACCCAAGGCTGGATTGTTCTCCCTGTGTATCCCTATCTCACTCCCTCTCTGTCCCGCTCTCCCTCCTTCCCTGTGTCAGGCTCCTCCCTCTGTCCGTCTCCCTGTGTCTCCCTCCCTCTCTGTTCCCCTCTCCCTCCCTCCCTGTGTCAGCCTCCTCCCTCTGTCCGTCTCCCTGTGTCTCCCTCCCTCTCTCTCCCCCTCTCCCTCCCTCTGTGTGTCACCCACTGTCACCTCAGCCCAGCTTCCTAGGCACACACTGTTTGCAGATCTTTGAATGGCCCTTGGCTTGTTCATGTGAGTTTGTTTCTGATCTCCAGGCACCCTTTGGGTGTAGTGTCTGTGTCTGCGCTGCTGCTGTGGTGGTGTGTGCTGCCACTCTTTCACAGTGTTGGCTGTTCATTAGCTGCTGTCATGTGCGAAAAGTGCCTTCACCCCCATGTCTTCATGCAAGGCATGCGCCATTTGCAGGCAAGTCTTTCCTGTGTGGGGACACACTGTTTGTCTGGCTGTGACCTAGGCCCTATGGGCTGAGGGCATAGTTGTCTGCTTCTGAGTTGCACTATGTGATTTTTGAGGCCCACACTCCCGCCATCCGGGTTCCCGTGTCTTGTGTTGGTGTTTTCTGTGGCCTGTGACTTGGGATTGTCACGCTGGGTGCATGTGGCATGGTGGCGCTAGTGGCATGTGCGTGTTCATGGAGTGTGGGTGAGTCATGCGATAGCTTGGAGTGGTTGCGTGCATGATTGTGAGTTTGGTTGTGGATGACGTTCCCCCCATGTGAGGTGAGTTGTTTGTGTACTCACCAGGCTCTCGGAGTCCTTCTACTCCGTCGACTGCCACCACCGGCAGTATGGCCATCACCCTCTCCTCCCAGGGCTGGTAGTGTAGTGCAGATCGTACCACCAGGCTTGGCATTCCTGCCTGGTCCTTCTGGTGGCCGCAACAGCATTCACAGCATCGACGATCCTCCGCCACATGGCTGTTTTGTCGGAGATGCTGGTCTGTCTGACCAATGTTCCAAAGAGGTGTGGCTCGACTCTGAGGATTTCATCGACAAGGACCTCCAACTCTCGGCTAGTGAACTTTGGATTCTTGTTAGTGGGCATGGTGAGGGGTGTGGGTGTGGATGGTTGTGGGGGGTGTGGGTGTGGATGGTTGTGGGTGTGTGGGTGTGGTTGTTTGTGTGTGTGTGTGAATGTGATGAGGGGGTGTTTGTGAAGGTGTGTGTGTGAAGGTGTGCAAGCGTAAGGTGTATTAATGGTTCAAGTCTGGTGCTGTAGGTTGTCTGTGGGGTCTGGCAGCAGTGAGTCTGTTGCAAAGGCTCATGGTTTGTGTGTGTGGGCCCTTTTTATTGGTCCATTGGTGGGTGTGGCTGTGTTTGAACTTTGGGTGGGTGTGTTATAAGGAGTGGTTGTGTTTTGGGCCTCTGTTTTGGATTTTGGCAGTTGCAGGTCAGTGAATGTGTTGTTTTTGTGCTTGTTGGACATGTTTAGTGGCTTTGTGCCATTCGAATGGTTTATTCTTGTGTTGTTTTGCTTTGTCCTGGTTGTGTACGTGCGTTTTTAACGTGTGTACGGTGTGTACTTCGGGCATTTTGTTGTACAGTGCTGTCCTTGTATCTGGCTTGGTACGACTCGTACTTGCGCGATGTTGTGTGAAGGTGCTGGTGTTGGGGCCTGGGGTGCGCTCCGTACTTAGAATGTTGGGGTGGGGGTACGCTCCATGCATACGCGGGTGGGGGTACGCGTCGTACATACACGGTTGGGGTGGGGGTACGCTCCATGCATACGCGGGTGGGGGTACGCGTCGTACATACACGGTTGGGGTGAGGGTAAGTGTCGTACATACACAGTTGGGGTGGGGGTACGCTCCATACGTCCGCGGGTGAAGGTACGGGTCATACATACACGGTTGGGGTGGGGGTACGCTCCATACGTCCGCGGGTGGGGGTACGCGTCATACATACACGGTTGGGGTGAGGGTACGGGTCATACATACACGGTTGGGGTGGGGGTACGGGTCGTACATACACGGTTGGGGTGGGGGTACGCTCCATACGTCCGCGGGTGAGGGTACGGGTCGTACATACATGGTTGGGGTGGGGGTACGCTCCATACGTCCGCGGGTGAGGGTACGCATCGTACATACACGGTTGGGGTGAGGGTACGGGTCGTACATACACGGTTGGGGTGGGGGTACGCTCCATACATCCGCGGGTGGGGGTACGCGTCGTACATACACGGTTGGGGTGAGGGTACGGGTCGTACATACACGGTTGGGGTGGGGGTACGGGTCGTACATACACAGTTGGGTTGGGGATACACTCCATGCGTACGCGGGTGGGGGTACGCGTCGTACATACATGGTTGGGGTGAGGGTACGGGTCGTACATACACGGTTGGGGTGGGGGTACACTCCATACGTACGCGGGTGAGGGTACGCGTCATACATACACGGTTGGGGTGAGAGTACGGGTCGTACATACACGGTTGGGGTGGGGGTACGCTCCATACATACGCGGGTGAGGGTACGCGTCGTACATACACGGTTGGGGTGAGGGTACGGGTCGTACATACACGGTTGGGGTGGGGGTACGCACCATACATACGCGGGTGAGGGTACGGGTCGTACATACACGGGTGGGGATTCGACTCATACATAGGAGGGCTGGGGGGGTGTTGGGCGCGTATGCGGGCACATGTCTCCATGGTTGCTATGGGAGTTCGGTGCGGACGGTGTTTTTTCCATCCGGTTGTAACATCGGACGCACGGGATGGATCGTGATTCCGCAGTCGGACTTCACTTTTCACATTTGTACGGTAAATCGTCCGAGGATGTGTCGGACACATTTTCCGACCCGAGGACGTGTGGGGAATAATTCCCAATGCGGTTCGTATGGACTTTTTACCATGCGAATCGTGATTGGCAGTTTGTACGGCTCTTGTACGATTCGTACGGTAAAAAGACCGGATACGAGTCGTACGGGGAAATTTTTTACAGGATCATAATCGGCACCTAGGTCTTGAGTCACCGCATGCCGGGCATATGCTTGCCTGAATTTAAAGAGAGCTATTGCTGCTAATGATTTTGCTTAACAAAAGATATAATAACATGGGATAGAGAAGTGGGTGGTGAATAGTGAAAATCACATATTTGAGAAATTAACATCTGTTTATGATTCCTTTATTAATATTGTACATTTGGGCCTGTTGTTACATACAAGATAAAAAAGATGGCGGGGAAATGGAGGCAAATTACACATGCACAGAAAAGTCATGATGTGACCTGCTGAACGTGTCGCTGATAGGCTGCCAAGAGTCAAGGACGATAGACGTGTGAAACCTCTTCTCAACTGTGGAACTGCATTTAGAATGTTATTTTGATTTGCAACATTAGATATATGGCAAAGGAAATAAGACAGAATAATGAATGAGCTAAAGGGGAAGGGTTTGTTAGACAAAAGATGATTATTAAATTCAATATAACAGCATGAGATGAATGACAACTTCCCTGTCCCTGCCCAATCAGAGTTCGTATTGCATCAAGATTTGTAACTTCTGAGGGTGAGACATGCAGAAATAAAGACTATAACTAGTGTGACTTAAAGGGTTTTAGTAGGTCAACATTGCTGCGAGAGAGAGAGGAAGAGGCGAGAGCTGCTGCTGATGAGGAAAGGAGAGAACAGACTGGGAAGATTCATACCTGAATGACAACCTGATTAGATTGAAGATGGTGAAGAATATCGAGGAGGGAGGGATGCGCCCCAGTGCGTCGGGTCTGTAGAGAGGTTTAGTAAGTATTGCCCTGCTGTGACCCTGTCCTGTAGTCTTTGGCGACTGATTCTTAATCAGGAGACCCCCACCAGCCCTTTGGCCAGAGGGTGGTTTTCCGTTATCACCATTGGGTAACTATAATTCTGTCTCAAATTTGCGTACCTTTGCAAACGTATGATTTATTATGCATTTTGTCTCTTCATCTATCCACTTTTAATTCATAGATTTGTTGAATGAGTCTGTGAATGAGTCTTTGAATTGAATGTATTTACTAAATGAATTTTCTCTCCCATGGAAAGTTGGCGGTGTTTGCACTGTGAATTTGTATTAATGAGCGTTCATTTATGACTGAGATTCAGATAAAAGTCATTCAATCTAACCCAGAGTCTGTGGTTAGTTTCACTAAGATCAGTAAGTTAGTTAGTTAATTGTTAATATCACCATCAACTACTCAACTAATGGTCCATCGACCAAAGGAAGAGGGTTGATCTGTGAAGATTAGTTAGACATTGAATACATTTCAAAAGAATAATACGAGTCTGTAATGAGTTAACTCATCAAGATCAAAGTGAATTACAAAACTTGACCCCCAGTGAAACAGCCAGGAATATCTGATTGTGTATGTGGGCCAATTGAATTTTTCATTGATTGTGAAGTGTTTATCCCTGGTCTTTCACTTTATCTAAGCATAGTGTAATAGTATAAATATATATAATAATACAAAGGTTGTACATTTATTATGTGCATGTCAAAATATGCAACTGCTTCTATTGTATACCTACATGCATGTTCTGTTTAGATTTTGCACACAGTTTTGCAGCTTTTCCGTAGGGCTTGTTCTTATGTAGAGCAGGAGACTTCTTTTTTGTTGGTTGGAAATAAAAAGCAAGTTTCATTTAAAATGTTAGTTGTTGGCAGTTTCGAAAGCTTGAGCTCATTAGGTTTATTTTTGCTTGCTATTTTGGTGAGTTTATAGGTTTTAATAATTTATTTATACTTACTTCCTTCTAGCTTTTTACTGGTTTGTGATAGTTATTTTCTGGCAGTTTATCACTTTTCACGTTGTAGTTTTTTAGGTTTCACTTGCATAGCGCTTGCACAGTGCTTGTGAAATATATGATTTATAATATAAAATTTAAAGGGGCTTTGATCCCGCCCCCTCACTTTGCTGGCTTTTCATTGGTTCTCGTCCTTGTCATTCACTTTTCCTTCATTTCCATTGGCTGTAGCATATTTTCCTGCATTTACCAATGCTTACTCCTAGTCTGCTTCTCTTATCAGTTTCCCATAGCTGAAATACTGCTAACATCCGCTTTAGGGGAACTGTTTTTCATAAATGCAGCAGATATATATAGCCCAACTTATCACCCAGAGATTATGGTGCCGATCACGATCCGGTAAAAACCGGGTACGAACCGTCGGACGGAGCATATTCTCCGTCCGACGCGTACCCGGTCGTCAAAATTTACAAACAAGGAATTACGAATCGCACGGAACACCATTTCCGTACGATTCGTAAAAAAGCCCGACCGAACAAAATAAACCTACCAATGCGATCCAGGAAAGGGCCGACCTGACGTCGGGACGCTCGCAGCCTGCCATTCACGAACCAGGAATCACGATTCGCACCGACGTCATCCCGCACGGTGAATATTTTCCGGCTGCCAAAAACTGCCGGGAAATCACGACCACGCGAACAAGGACCACCAGTACGCGACGGACAGACAGGACGACGCAAACAAGGAGGACCAGTACGCGACAGGACGATGCGATCAAGGAGTACAAGTACGCGACGGACACACAGGACGACGCGATCAAGGAGGACCAGTACGCGACGGACACACAGGACGACGCAAACAAGGAGGACCCGTACGCGACGGACAGACATGGACCCGAACCTACGTGTCATCCCGGCCCTCATAGCAGTCCACCTCCTCTACAGGTTCCGACGCAGACGCCGCAGAAGGTCAGAACAACTAAGAGAGGGGGGAAATTGGGGGGGGGGTGGGGATGGCAGGACCAGGGCAGGCCACAAAACCCCCACCAAAGTCACACACCACACATGCCCAGGACATACCTGACACCCATGCCCTGGTCACTACGAGGGGGTGGGGGCGTGTCCAGCTAAGCCAGCGACCGCCACAACGGAAGTCCGTCACCACGCGAACCGGCAACACAACCAGACCGGTACGTCCCGTACCCACGCCTCAAGAGCGTGGGTACGAGATGTACCACGCCCACACCCACGTCACCCCAACAATGGCGGGACGGATCGTACCCACGTGGCAAAGGCCTGGGTACGGCCCGCACAAGCATCACATAGCGTGGGGACGGAGATGTACGGACCCTACCCCCACCCCCCCTATGCATGGAGCGTACACCCACCCCACCAGTGTAAGTACGACTCGTACCCTCACCCGCGTATGCATGGAGCGTACCCCCACCCCAACAGTGTAAGTACGACCCGTACCCTCACCCGCGTATGCATGGAGCATACCCCCACCCCAACAGTGTAAGTACGACCCGTACCCTCACCCTCGTATGCATGGAGCGTACCCCCACCCCAACAGTGTAAGTACGACCCGTACCCTCACCCTCGTATGCATGGAGCGTACCCCCACCCCAACAGTGTAAGTACGACCCGTACCCTCACCCTCGTATGCATGGAGCGTACCCCCACCCCAACAGTGTAAGTACGACCCGTACCCTCACCCTCGTATGCATGGAGCGTATCCCCACCCCAACAGTGTAAGTACGACCCGTACCCTCACCCGCGTATGCATGGAGCGTACCCCCACACCAACCGCGTATGTACTACACGTACCCCCACCCCAACAGTGTAAGTACGACCCGTACCCTCACCCTCGTATGCATGGAGCGTACCCCCACCCCAACAGTGTAAGTACGACCCGTACCCTCACCCGCGTATGCATGGAGCGTACCCCCACCCCAACCGCGTATGTACTACACGTACCCCCACCCCAACAGTGTAAGTACGACCCGTACCCTCACCCTCGTATGCATGGAGCGTACCCCCAACCCAACAGTGTAAGTACGACCCGTACCCTCACCCGCGTATGCATGGAGCGTAACCCCACCCCAACCGCGTATGTACTACACGTACCCCCACCCCAACAGTGTAAGTACGACCCGTACCCTCACCCGCGTATGCATGGAGCGTACCCCCACCCCAACCACGTATGTACTACACGTACCCCCACCCCAACAGTGTAAGTACGACCCGTATCCTCACCCTCGTATGCATGGAGCGTACCCCCACCCCAACAGTGTAAGTACGACCCGTACCCTCACCCGCGTATGCATGGAGCGTACCCCCACCCCAACCGCGTATGTACTACACGTACCCCCACCCCAACAGTGTAAGTACGACCCGTACCCTCACCCTCGTATGCATGGAGCGTACCCCCACCCCAACAGTGTAAGTACGACCCGTACCCTCACCCGCGTATGCATGGAGCATACCCCCACCCCAACCGCGTATGTACTACACGTACCCCCACCCCAACAGTGTAAGTACGACCCGTACCCTCACCCTCGTATGCATGGAGCGTACCCCCACCCCAACAGTGTAAGTACGACCCATACCTTCACCCGCGTATGCATGGAGCGTACCCCCACCCCAACCGCGTATGTACTACACGTACCCCCACCCCAACAGTGTAAGTACGACCCGTACCCTCACCCTCGTATGCATGGAGCGTACCCCCACCCCAACAGTGTAAGTACGACCCATACCCTCACCCGCGTACGTATGGAGTGTACCCCCACCCCAACAGTGTAAGTACGACCCGTACCCTCACCCTCGTATGCATGGAGCGTACCCCCACCCCAACAGTGTAAGTACGACCCGTACCCTCACCCGCGTACGCATGGAGCGTACCCCCACCCCAACAGTGTAAGTACGACCCGTACCCTCACCCGCGTATGCATGGAGCGTACCCCCACCACACCAGTGTAAGTAGACTCGTACCCTCACCTCGAATGCATGGAGCGTACCACCACCACACCAGTGTAAGTAGACTCGTACCCTCACCTCGAATGCATGGAGCGTACCCCCACCGTGTATGTTCCAAGCGTACAAATCCAGAAATAGGAGGTGTGTGTGCAGAGTCCTCCCAGCAGTGCCCTGAGACAGGAGGGGTGGGTGTGGAGTCCTCCCAGCAGTGCCCTGAGACAGGAGGGGTGTGTGCAGAGTCCTCCCAGCATTGCCCAGAGACAGGAGGGGTGGGTGCCTATCACTCCCAGTAGTGCCCTGAGACAGGAGGGGTGTGTGCAGAGTCCTCCCAGCAGTGCCCAGACGCAGGAGGGGTGTGTGCAGAGTCCTCCCAGCAGTGCCCAGAGACAGGAGGGGTGGGTGCCTATCACTCCCAGCAGTGCCCTGAGACAGGAGGGGTGTGTGCAGAGTCATCCCAGCAGTGCCCAGACGCAGGAGGGGTGTGTGCAGAGTCCTCCCAGCATTGCCCAGAGACAGGAGGGGTGGGTGCCTATCACTCCCAGCAGTGCCCTGAGACAGGAGGGGTGTGTGCAGAGTCCTCCCAGCAGTGCCCAGACGCAGGAGGGGTGTGTGCAGAGTCCTCCCAGCAGTGCCCAGACACAGGAGGGGTGGGTGCCTATCACTCCCAGCAGTGCCCTGAGACAGGAGGGGTGTGTGCAGAGTCCACCCAGCAGTGCCCAGACACAGGAGGGGTGCAACACAAGTGTGTGAGGCTGGAAGTACCCACATGCATACTGCCTACAAGGGAACATGTCCCCATGAACTCATGTCAACAGACTCCACACACAAGTACAGTGATCACCAAGGATGCCACGAATGTTGCAGGTGGAGACATGGCCCTGCATGCATGGCCAAAGTAGAAGGGCTCCGTCACACACACAGCTCATGTAGACACAGCTCTGCGCTAAACATTGGGAACACCCTGCAGGGAAGATATCAGGTTACACAGAGGAAGGAATACACCCAGGGACAATTGCACCATGCAGTAACTGCTTACATGAACAAAGAAAGTTAGCTAACACCTTGTGATGGCACACAGATCCCAGGGTCCCCCCAATGAGCAGCACACTACTACATATCCCACACACCCAACACATAAACACCACCCAAAACCATGTAGCAGCCCCACCAACACCAATACCAGCATAGCAGCAGTGTTATAATGAAAAAAAAATTAAGCTTTATTCAGCATGAGCACAATGTCCGTGGATCGCAGGCAGTTCAATATTCACAAAGCCCATAGGGCAGTCAATGAGTCTCAGCTGGATGGGGGACACAGTGGGATGCGTGTCCCCTACCTTGCCTGCACAGTTACATGCCATTGTCTTCCACAGGGGTGAGGGCATCATGGGGGGGGGAAGCAACAGGCACCGCAGGGACATCAGGGCAAAGGGGAGGCGTTGTGGGTGCAGGGATGGAGGACTCCACCACAGGGGGTGGGGCAGGGCCAAAGGCGGAGGCCAGGATGGCACTACACACCTTTGCAAGGTCCTCCAGGGATTCCCCTGCACCCGAAGGATCCACAGGCCCCAAGGAGGGGGGTGGGTCAGAGGGATGGGTCGCAGCGCCACCGGGGGAGGGTGTAGACAGGGGGGGAGAATCAACCACCCTGACCGAGGACTTCCTTGACCGCTTGCGTGGTGGTGTCACTGTGGGGCTCAGGGCAGAGCGGCCATGAAGGAGTCCTTGGGGGAGATGTGGCCAGGAGAGCTGAGGGGAGGGGATTTGGAGGGAGTGGACTGGGTGGAATGCGGACTCCCACTATGGCTGCGTGTCACACGTTTGCCCCCCGACCCAGTGGGTGTGCCTACCTCACCCTGTGTGTGCGTGTCAGGAGGAGTGCGGTGGACCTTCCCTGCTGGTGTGGTGCCTGTGTCTGTTGATGTGGGTGCATGCCGATGTCTGGGTGTACGTGGGACAGGCATGGGAGTGGGAAGTGTGGATGGGGCAGGGGTAGGTGGGGGGAGGTCGCGCTGCAGGAGACCCACCGCTGCAGTCAGTGTGGAGTCTATGGACCTCAGCAAGTTGCGTTGGTCAGCCTGCGATGAATGAATGCCCTCCAAGTATGCCTCGATGTTGGTGAGGGTTTGGCCGTGGGCATGGAGGACATTAAGGATCGCAGCCTGACCAACCTGCAGCTGCCACTGGATGTCCACAGACTCGGCATTGGCGGCAGCAGTGGAGACAGGGGCAGGGGGTGCGGTGCCTGGCATGAAGGAGACATGCGGTGACCGGGCACGCTGGGAAGGGACACGAGCAAGTGGGAGGCGGCTGATGGGAACTGAGGGGGCGGTGCGAGGTGTTGTTCCGCTGTCAGCTGCTGGTGCAGCCTCCGCCCACTCGGAGACATCCTCCTCGGACCTGTCAGCTTCGTATTCTGATGTGCCAGTCGACAGGTCCTCGGCCGCACTATCCTCCGCCTCTGTCCCACTCGATGTGCCAGCCCCGATGTCACGGCTGGCAGTGGTGCTCGGTCCCTCCGCCTGGTCTGTGTCCATGTCTCCCTCTGTGTCCCCCGACGATGCTGTGGGCAGGGTGGAGAGACAGAAATTAATCAGACAGCTGTACACATCTGTCACATAAGTCCAATCTACATAGGTAACATTGCATAGCCTGAAAAGGAAGATCCCTAACATCTACTAAACAAGGTACCGATGTAGGGCATGAAACACACAGTTGGTTGAGCCACCATGCCAATGAAATACCATGGAGAGCATGAGACAATAGCAAAATACAGGAAACGGAGTCTGACATAGCACCCAGGCCCTGGGGACAAACCAGCACTGCATCTGCACCACACAGCGTTGGCGAAAATACGGATGACCAGGGACCATATCCATGAACTTGAGACACATGCTGCATAGGTAATGCTGAAAACATGCCCAACATGACTGGGTCACTGCACCTTGCGTGTGTGTCCAGACAAACATCACACACTGGCCAGACCCAGCAAGTAGAAATCAGGATTTGACATATAGGCTTTGCCCGCCCCAACCACCCCCTACACGAGGCAAATTGTTGAGACACAGGTGGCACCAACATCCCATAGTCTGGGTGATAAACACAGGGGCAGGCAAAAAGCAAGATTGGACGCAAAACACCCAAGGTGCGCCTGTACAAATAATGAGGTACCAGTGCCCATCCTCAGATGAGTATAACAAGACACACAGGCACTGGCAACTGTGAGTATGAAGAAGGACATTCAGGTCAGGCTGCACAGTGGACACCTGTACAAATTTGCACGTCTATATACATGGTGCCAGGGGACAATGGCACAGAGCACAACCTACGCTGTTGACACTGAGAGTGTCCACGTTTTGTGATAACACATACAACACTGAGGAAAAGGTGCCCCAGGGGACAGTAGTGGCCACGCAACTCCATGCTCCTGAATGGTAATGACTGCAACACATGCCACCATCCCTGCACTATGCGTGTCGCACACTCATGCACATCATGTCACAGGCCACTACATAGGACATGCGCGCTGTAAGGCATGACACATGAGAGACCAACTCCCATGTCTGGACTCAGCATCAGTGCCAACTGACATGGAACCCACATGCAGTGAACTTGACAGGGCACAGCCAAGGTCCCAAAACCTGTTACACACCACCCCCACACATGATGCTACAGGCATAGTTCTCGTGGACAAAGCGCCAGCCTACATTACCTTGTGAAGGAGTGACTACACACAGACCAGGGAACACATTGCAAGGAGGGGAAGGGTGGCAGGGGCGCAGTGCCATACTGGGGCAAACTGGATCTGCACAGCACCTTTAAACCCTGGCAGTGAATTCATGCTACTGTGCCCTTACAAATGCCGGTGACACACAACAAACACACATGTACCTACCCCCTTCCGGCTGCTGCATCGCCTGTAAGCGCCTATCCAAATCTGGAAAGACCACCGGCAGCACACGCCTGTGGAGGTGGTTCAGACGGCGGCGGCCGCGGTTCTTGTGGCTCACAGGTGAGTCCCCCAGCAGGACCCGTGCAAACCTCCGCGTCCAGCACCGGATATCCTGCCAGCGTTTCCTCCCCTGGGACAGGCTCCGCCTCCGACCATCCACACCCCTCACGGCACTGACGGCGGTCAGCCAGATCTGCTCCTTGGCAGTGGCGCCTACCTGTGAGGAAGAACAAGTGACACCACATCAATACACCAGCCACATGTCACAGAGAGACATTTGATAACAAATTAGCTGGTAACAACAAGGCATGTCATGCAGCCAACGCATTGCACCTTTGTCATAGGGACATGATCCTCTGGTGAGGGAAAAAGCAGTACGTGCCATAGTGGGTACACAGGTGGAATGATGGCAATGTCACAATCAATGATCAAGGCTCACACTGTGCATCACACCCACCCCTCCTGTCTCAGGGCACTGCTGTTAGTGATAGGCACACACCCCTCCTGTCTCAGGGCACTGCTGGGAGCACTCTGTACCCACCCCTCCTGTCTCAGGGCACTGCTGTTAGTGATAGGCACACACCCCTCCTGTCTCACGGCACTGCTGGGAGCACTCTGTACCCACCCCTCCTGTCTCAGGGCACTGCTGTTAGTGATAGGCACACACCCCTCCTGTCTCAGGGCACTGCTGGGAGCACTCTGTACCCACCCCTCCTGTCTCAGGGCACTGCTGGGAGCACTCTGTACCCACCCCTCCTGTCTCAGGGCACTGCTGTTAGTGATAGGCACACACCCCTCCTGTCTCAGGGCACGGCTGGGAGCACTCTGTACCCACCCCTCCTGTCTCAGGGCACTGCTGTTAGTGATAGGCACACACCCCTCCTGTCTCAGGGCACTGCTGGGAGCACTCTGTACCCACCCCTCCTGTCTCAGGGCACTGCTGTTAGTGATAGGCACACACCCCTCCTGTCTCAGGGCACTGCTGTTAGTGATAGGCACACACCCCTCCTGTCTCAGGGCACTGCTGGGAGCACTCTGTACCCACCCCTCCTGTCTCAGGGCACTGCTGTTAGTGATAGGCACACACCCCTCCTGTCTCACGGCACTGCTGGGAGCACTCTGTACCCACCCCTCCTGTCTCAGGGCACTGCTGTTAGTGATAGGCACACACCCCTCCTGTCTCAGGGCACTGCTGGGAGCACTCTGTACCCACCCCTCCTGTATCAGGGCACTGCTGGGAGCACTCTGTACCCACCCCTCCTGTCTCAGGGCACTGCTGTTAGTGATAGGCACACACCCCTCCTGTCTCAGGGCACGGCTGGGAGCACTCTGTACCCACCCCTCCTGTCTCAGGGCACTGCTGTTAGTGATAGGCACACACCCCTCCTGTCTTAGGGCACTGCTGGGAGCACTCTGTACCCACCCCTCCTGTCTCAGGGCACTGCTGTTAGTGATAGGCACACACCCCTCCTGTCTCAGGGCACTGCTGGGAGCACTCTGTACCCACCCCTCCTGTCTCAGGGCACTGCTGTTAGTGATAGGCACACACCCCTCCTGTCTCAGGGCACTGCTGGGAGCACTCTGTACCCACCCCTCCTGTCTCAGGGCACTGCTGGGAGCACTCTGTACCCACCCCTCCTGTCTCAGGGCACTGCTGTTAGTGATAGGCACACACCCCTCCTGTCTCAGGGCACGGCTGGGAGCACTCT
Source organism: Triturus cristatus (assembly GCF_964204655.1). NCBI lineage: Eukaryota > Metazoa > Chordata > Amphibia > Caudata > Salamandridae > Triturus > Triturus cristatus. The sequence goes on from NC_140590.1 coordinate 217,317,903, forward strand.
GTACCCACCCCTCCTGTCTCAGGGCACTGCTGTTAGTGATAGGCACACACCCCTCCTGTCTCAGGGCACTGCTGGGAGCACTCTGTACCCACCCCTCCTGTCTCAGGGCACTGCTGTTAGTGATAGGCACACACCCCTCCTGTCTCAGGGCACTGCTGGGAGCACTCTGTACCCACCCCTCCTGTCTCAGGGCACTGCTGTTAGTGATAGGCACACACCCCTCCTGTCTCAGGGCACTGCTGGGAGCACTCTGTACCCACCCCTCCTGTCTCAGGGCACTGCTGGGAGCACTCTGTACCCACTCCTCCTGTCTCAGGGCACTGCTGTTAGTGATAGGCACACACCCCTCCTGTCTCAGGGCACTGCTGGGAGCACTCTGTACCCACCCCTCCTGTCTCAGGGCACTGCTGTTAGTGATAGGCACACACCCCTCCTGTCTCAGGGCACTGCTGGGAGCACTCTGTACCCACCCCTCCTGTCTCAGGGCACTGCTGGGAGCACTCTGTACCCACCCCTCCTGTCTCAGGGCACTGCTGTTAGTGATAGGCACACACCCCTCCTGTCTCAGGGCACTGCTGGGAGCACTCTGTACCCAACCCTCCTGTCTCAGGGCACTGCTGGGAGCACTCTGTACCCACCCCTCCTGTCTCAGGGCACTGCTGTTAGTGATAGGCACACACCCCTCCTGTCTCAGGGCACTGCTGGGAGCACTCTGTACCCACCCCTCCTGTCTCAGGGCACTGCTGGGAGCACTCTGTACCCACCCCTCCTGTCTCAGGGCACTGCTGTTAGTGATAGGCACACACCCCTCCTATCTCAGGGCACGGCTGGGAGCACTCTGTACCCACCCCTCCTGTCTCAGGGCACTGCTGTTAGTGATAGGCACACACCCCTCCTATCTCAGGGCACTGCTGGGAGCACTCTGTACCCACCCCTCCTGTCTCAGGGCACTGCTGTTAGTGATAGGCACACACCCCTCCTGTCTCAGGGCACTGCTGGGAGCACTCTGTACCCACCCCTCCTGTCTCAGGGCACTGCTGTTAATGATAGGCACACACCCCTCCTGTCTCAGGGCACTGCTGGGAGCACTCTGTACCCACCCCTCCTGTCTCAGGGCACTGCTGGGAGCACTCTGTACCCACCCCTCCTGTCTCAGGGCACTGCTGTTAGTGATAGGCACACACCCCTCCTGTCTCAGGGCACTGCTGGGAGCACTCTGTACCCACCCCTCCTGTCTCAGGGCACTGCTATTAGTGATAGGCACACACCCCTCCTGTCTCAGGGCACTGCTGGGAGCACTCTGTACCCACCCCTCCTGTCTCAGGGCACTGCTGTTAGTGATAGGCACACACCCCTCCTGTCTCAGGGCACTGCTGGGAGCACTCTGTACCCACCCCTCCTGTCTCAGGGCACTGCTGGGAGCACTCTGTACCCACCCCTCCTGTCTCAGGGCACTGCTGGGAGACATCAGGCATCCCCCCCCCTGGGACCCCCCAACAGTACATGGCATGTGTGTCACACCAGGACACAATGCCAGAAGTCACAGTCACAACATAGGGACAGTCTGTGCCAGTGGCCTATGCACTCACCTGATACCCTGGTCGCCCATACAGCATGGGGTACTGTGGGAGGATCACATCCAGCAATGCCATGTTCTCCTCCAGGGTGAATGGCTGTGACCTCTCCACAGCCCTTGACATGGTTCCAGGGAATCAGTAGCAGCAGCTGGGTCGACGAATTCAAAGATGTGCAGGCAAGTACTCCCTCATGGGACCTGGCTGCCTTATATGTGCCTTTCTGCCCTGTCTCATGCACAGGAGTACAGAGTGATTGGTCACTCACATTTGCATCCTATGTTTCCACCAATCCCTTCAAACCTAGCAGTCTGTGTGTACTCTATCGGTTTCATTCTCCTGCATGATGTCAGCTCCACAAACACATTGCAACAAAGTATATTAATTCCAACTGACTTCTGCTGTTCACCTTCCAGAAGAAATTCGATTTTTGAACTTGGTCTCCATGACAACCAGCATGCATGTATGCCTTAATACTTGTCCCTCATGTGTCCCCTATGTAATTTTGAGCTCCACACACAGGTACGGTGCGTTCCGGGGCCCTAGGGCACCCCAAATGCATTGCAACGGCCCGTACACGCGTGACTACGTTCACTATTACTATGGGTGGCCTCGCGTATGCGTACTCGTAGTGATAGGGAGCGTACAGGCGTGTGTACGGCCCGTACCACTACGAGTACGCATACGCAAGGCCACCAAATAGTGGTACGGGCCGTACACACGCCTGTACGCTCCCTATCAGTATGGGTGGCCTCGCGTATGCGTACTCGTAGTGGTACGGGCCGCACACACGCCTGTACGCTCCCTATCAGTATGGGTGGCCTCGCGTATGCGTACTCGTAGTGGTACGGGCCGCACACACGCCTGTACGCTCCCTATCAGTATGGGTGGCCTCGCGTATGCGTACTCATAGTGGTACGGGCCGCACACACGCCTGTACGCTCCCTATCAGTATGGGTGGCCTCGCGTATGCGTACTCGTAGTGGTATGGGCCGTACACACGCCTGTACGCTCCCTATCACTACGAGTACGCATACGCAAGGCCACCCATACTGATAGGGAGCGTACAGGCGTGTGTACGGCCCGTACCACTACGAGTACGCATACGCGAGGCCACCCATACTGATAGGGAGCGTACAGGCGTGTGTGCGTCCCGTACCACTACGAGTACGCATACGCGAGGCCACCCATACTGATAGGGAGCGTACAGGCGTGTGTACGGCACGTACCACTATGAGTGGCCTGGCGTATGCGTACTCGTAGTGGTACGGGCCGTACACATGCCTGTACGCTCGCCATCACGATGGGTACACATACGGCAGCACTCCCATAGTGATATGGGAACGTACACAGGCCCTCTTGGCAGCAGTACAGCGGTATTCACACATCACAGTGGTGACAGGCGGCACACAGGTAGGGATAGGGCGGACATACTTGTCCATGGATGGACATACTTGTCCATTAATTGACATCGAGGCATCGTCTGTGCATCACTACATGTGTGGGGCACAGGTGTGACGGCCTGTGATGTGGAACATTACTCCTGAGTCGAGAAGGCACCAGATGTATGATGAGATGTCTACAGATGTACTGTGTGATGGTGCAATGTGTGCCAGGCATGCCCTTGACTCCTTTGACATGTGTGCATGTCATACTGCGCACTTGGGGTGAGCGTCACTGGCATGGCACGGACACCAACACACGGAAGTGTCCCCTGATGCCCGGTACAGGGGTTATGACACCTGACTTGTCACTACCCATGGTGCACAATGTGACTATGTCATGTATGTGTGGGGGCTTCCCATCAGGTTGATGTTGGAGCACCCTCAAAAGCTGCAGCCGTTGCAGCAACCAACATGTGTCTGTGTGTAGATTGTCATTGCACACTGTTCCGCACACCATGCCTCATGTGGTATAGGATGTGAGGTGCACATGTATGCATGGGACACGGAGTAGCGTGACAAGGACATGTCAGCATCCTCACAAGGTATGTGTGGTGAGTCATGACATGTGCACCTTCATGGCAAGGTGTGTGTGCTGGCCTAGTGTAATGTCATGTGACCTGTGGCTCCAGTGTTCCGCTACCAATCTCTGCAATCGGCATCCTACTGCTGCTGATGTGTGGGCGTATGTCACTCCTGTGTTGCGTCTGGCTGTTCACTTGCACTGGGACACAGCTATTCCCATGGCGTGGCATGGGGACGTTCTCAATCTCTGTGTGTAGCTGGGTCTCTGAAGGAGTGTCACCTTGCATCCATACGTGTCCTGGCCATGTAGCACATACCTGACTCCCTATGTAGCATGTGTGTATTGTCAGATTAACATGTGCTCAGTACACATGAGTTGTTGTCGTAGTGCACTCACTCTTCCTTGTCACTTCCAAATTACTGCAGAGCGCCGCCTCTTCCCCGAGCAATTCCGGACTTGGCTGCCATGCAGGAGAATGACAGCATCCGGCTCTACCGCTTCACCCAACCGTTGATTCTGGAGTTGACGGCGAGACTGGCACCACACCTGCAACCGCAGCACAGGTATCCCACGGCACTGACACCCCAGCTGAAGGTAATGGCTGCCCTACATTTTCTTGCCACGGGTACCTTTCAAAATACCATAGCTCATGTTGGTGGCATGTCCCAGAGCACGTTCAGTGGTGTGCTGCATGATTTCTTAGAGGCCATGTTGATTCACCTGGATGACTTCATCAAGTTCCCAACCCCTGAACAGATGACTGAGGTCAAGCGTGGGTTCTATGCCCTGGGAGGGATGCCCAATGTCATTGGGTCCATAGATGGGACACATGTAGCTTTGGTACCACCACATGCACGGGAGGTGGCGTACCGCAATCGGAAGCACTACCACTCCATCAATGCCCTTGTGGTGTGTCTGTCCAACATGGTGATTTCACATGTCTGTGCTCGTTTTCCAGGATCAGCACACGATACCTACATCATGAGGCGTAGCGGGATGCCTGATATGATGATGCAGCTGCGCAACGAACGGGCATGTGTTGTTGGTGGGCACAGTCTGTCTGTCCTGTATTCAGTATAGCCTACCAGCACGACCGCTTCACCAGTTCTAACGATGACCATGTGCTTTCCATGTAGGGGACGCTGGCTATCCCAACATGCCTTGGCTGCTCACACCTCTCCGCAACCCCATCACGCCGGCCCAGCTCCGCTACAACACCGCCCATGGCCGGACAAGGCGAGTGATAGAGAGGACGTTTGGCATGCTGAAGAGCCGATTCAGGTGCCTCCACAAGACCGGCGGCGCACTCCCATATGCCCCGGCGAAGGTCTGCAAGATCTTCATGGTCTGCTGCATGCTGCACAACATGGCAGTTGAAAGAGCAGTGCCACTCATCCTGAATCAACATGACGAGGACCATCCACCCGTGGAGGACGAAGGGCTTGGCAATGGGGCTAGTGATGTGGAGGATGTGGAGCCGCAAGAGGACATCCGGACTCGGCTCATACGCGACTTCTTTGCATAGTGGTGAGTACCAGTGTCTGAGTGTGCACGCATTGGTCCCCGTGTGGCATGCGTTGTGATGTGTGTCTCCACCTGCATGTATGGCACGTGAGTCAGAGGTGTGTGTGGGTGTGTCACTGGAGTGATGGTGCCAGTGATGGTTGTACTTCCCCAGTCATAATTGTGACCTAGCATGTTGTCATCCATACATGTGTCGAGTTCATGCACATGCAAGTGGCTGTGCTTTTTGTGGCTGACTTCTTGTGTGTCTCTCTTCCCCAGGTACCTGCGCATGCCGTCTGCTGGTTGCATTGTTGTGGCACTGCTATTCCTCATGGACATGACATCGTGAGCTGACTCAGCGTTACAGGCACGGACACGTTTGGAAGTCTCCATGGGGTAAGGGATGCATCTGGGGTGTATTGGGTGTGGCAGTTGTTCACGATGTGTGCACACTGCCCCTGTCGGTGTTTGGTTCCTCTGCAGCCATGTCGCATCCCCATGGGACACGACATGCAGCTGTGTACACCTGAATAGATGGTCTGCCTGGTTGACAGTCATCAGTGATGGGATAGGGGATTGTGATGATGGCATCAATGTGTGTGACACTGCCCTCGGACACATTCGGTTAGCATTGGCTTGACATGGTGTGGGACTTCGACATCCGTGGATCTATGGTGTATGGCAGGCTCTCCGTGTGCAGCTGTGGGTATTTAGCTGTTAGCCGACGCTTGTGTGCCAGTTCCATGGCGAACACGCATGTGTGCTGCTGAAGGGGGGTGCCAGTGTTGGACCCACATGTTACTCCACATGATGTGTTGCCTCTGCAATCCCGAATACATGACTAATAAAGGTGTCCCTATGCCTCCAAGGTGCCTCTTCTCAGTCAATGCTGGTGTGTTGCCACGGTGCATCCTGCATGTCTGGCATGGTATTCCCTGATTGTGGCTATGTGTCAATGTGTCGAGTGGCAAGATGCAAGCTGTGTGTGTGGGCTGAGACTGTGTATTGGGCATGATGTCCATGACTGTGTGGGTATTGTGACATGTGCCATCCCCATGCATCCAACGTTGGCCAGGCCCCCATTCTCTTCATCCACCGGACTCAAGCTTGCAGGACATGTTTCTGCCACCTGTCTACACATACCTGGGTGCCCCCCAGGACACTGGACTGGATCCCTGACCTCTGCGCATGACTGTTGCTGTACTCAATGTGTGTGTCAGCACGGTTGTTCGGTAACCCCCTCAGCTGGTTGGGCCCATCACGGGTGTGTATGGTGCTCCATGTCTGTCTTGCCTAATACACTGTGACCCATGTGTCCAGTGCCAGACTCAGGCCCCAGGGTGTGGGTGGTTGATGACAAAAGATGACTCAGGCATGTTTTGAATTTACAAGACACATGTTAGGTAATAATGCTACCAGCTCTCATCTACTCTTCATAGTGTGATTTATTATTGGGGGGGGGGGCAACAAAGTGAGTGTCTTTCCGGGAATTTGGAATCCAAAGTTCAGTAGGGGAGTTGGTGTCCTTGCCATTGGATATCCTCAGAGTCCATGCCACAGTCTTTGTCAACATTGGTCAGCCAGTGACCAGCAGGGCCATGTGGCAGAGAATGTCTCTTGATGCTGTGATGCTGTTGTTCCAGTGGGCCAGGTGCCAGGCCAGGTGTCCTGGGAGATGGTGATGTAGCGCCGACCCTCACGGTCCTTTCCGTGGACGTCCCGGCCTCCTGCGGGGAACCTCAGCAGCAGGCCGTGACGACATCTGGGATGCTCCGTCGGATGTTTCCTCCTCCTCCTCCTCCTGATCCCTCCCTGTGGGTGGTGATGTTCTCCGCCTTCTGGCACAGGGAGGGTCGGCCATGTTGTCGGCTATCCGACGGAGTGTAGCGTGAATCCCCTGGAATGCAGTCACTTGCTCAGCCTGTCTGTCCTCCATCCTCCGTTGGTGTTGCAGTAGACAGGCATGTTGCTGGGCCTGCTGGGTCTTTATCTCATCGAGGGTCCCCTTGATCTCATTGAGGGTGGACACAACCTGGGCCATGCCCGTGGTGTCCTGCCGGTATGTGTCCATGATGTTACGGACATGGGCAAATACCGGATCCCCAGCCAACTGGTCAGGCTCGCGCCTCCGCCGTCCTCCACTCCCACCACCCCTGCCCACTTGCGCCTGGCCTGCCCTTGTGGGCACATCGGGTCTCCGGGACCCCTGAGGGGTGGCATTGGCGTTGTCGCCTGCCTCCTTCTGGGTGCCCGGGACACCGTGTCCCTCCTGGCCAGCCTGGCTGCATTGTGGTGTTGGGGCAGGGATCCTGGGTGTCTCCTGGGATGTGGCAGGAGTGGGGTTGGTGGTTGGCACAGTTGTACCTGACGCAGGTGCTGCAGGTGGTTGGACACCAGAGGGGCCAGGTCGGTCGGGGTCGTCCACAGAGTGGTGAGAGTGGTCGCTGCCGGTGGGATCGGGCTCCTGCAGATCCGGGTCCTGTGAGTCTTCCCCCCCAGTGTTGGGGGGTGCACCACGACGTTGACCTGTGTGTGAGAGAGACAATGTTAATTTTGGTCCATGCAACATCCATGTTTCATCATTTCCAAAGTTGGGACATTTCCTCTTGGAATTAGGATCTGTCTTGCATTCCACTCACAGTGCACTTGTGCATGGGTGTGTCCCTTGGGCACCACTTTGGCCCCTTTACCTATGTGTGGCACAGTCTTACTTGCTGCGTCAAGTGTGACTGCAGTCAGCAGTGGAGTGGACAGGTGTTGCGAGCCATGCATTGGCGCCTTCCGTGTAGCACTGTACATGTGCACGTGGAGTTGTTCCACACACTTATGTGATGCAGGTAGCTGTCATTGTGCTCGTGCACAGGTTGTGACATGGCCCTGTGTTTTGCCATGGAGAAGAGGGGGGGTTCTGGCACGGGCCACCCTTGGCTACATGCACGCAGTCTACCTACTGACGAGCAGACATTCCCACACACCACACAGCTGATTTGCTCTCCTTGTGTCTCCCTCCCTCTCTGTCCCCCTCTCCCTCCCTCTCTGTCCCCCTCTCCCTCCCTCTCTGTCACCCTCTCCCTCCCTCTGTGTGTCAGCCTCCTCCCTCTGTCCGTCTCCCTGTGTCTCCCTCCCTCTCTGTCCCCCTCTCCCTCCCTCTCTGTCCCCCTCTCCCTCCCTCTGTGTGTCACACTCTGTCACCTCAGCCCAGCTTCCTGGGCACACACTGTTAGCAGATCTTTGAGTGGCCCTTGGCTTGTTGATGTGAGTTTGTTTCTGATCTCCAGGCACCCATTGGGTGTGATGTGTGTCTCTGCGCTGCTGCTGTGGTGGTGTGTGCTGCCACTCTTTCACAATGTTGGCTGTTCATTAGCTGCTGTCATGTGCAAAACAGTGCCTTCACCCCCATGTGTTGATGCAAGGCGTCCGCCATTTGCTGGCAAGTCATTCCTGTGTTGGGACACACTGTTTGTCTGGCTGTGACCTAGGCCATATGGGCAGAGTGCATTGTTGTCTGCTTCGGAGTCGCACTATGTGATTTTTGGGGCCCACCCTCCCGCCATCCGGCTTATCGTGTCATGTGTTGGTGTCTTCTGTGGCCTGTGACTTGACATTGTCCAGCTGGGTGCATGGGGCATGGTGGCAGCAGTGGCATGTGCGTGCTCATGGAGTGTGGTTGAGTCATGCGATGGCTTGTGGTGGTTGCGTGCCTGTTAGTGATTTTGGTTGTGGATGACGTTCCCCCCATATGAGGTGCGTTGTTTGTGTACTCACCCGGGTCTCGGAGTCCTCCTAATCCTTCGACTGCCTCCACCGGCAGTATGGCCATCACCCTCTCCTCCCAGGGCTGGTAGTGTACGGGTCTGCGGGACGGGCCTCCTCCAGTGACGTTGGCCTGGTTGTGTTCATCCGTCATCTTGGCTCGGACCCTCCTCCGCAGATCGTACCACCTGTTCTGGCATTCCTGCTTGTTCCTTCTGGTGTCCGTAACAGCATTCACAGCATCGACGATGGTCTGCCACATGGCTATTTTTTCTGCAATGCTGGTCTGTCTGACCAATGTTCCAAAGAGGTGTGGCTCGACTCTGAGGATTTCATCGACAAGGACATCCAACTCTCGGTTACTGAACTTTGGATTCTTGTTAGTGGGCATGGTGAGGGGTGTGGGTGTGGATGGTGGGGGGTGGGTGTGGATGGTTGTGGGTGTGTGGGTGTGGTTGTGCAGGTGTGTGTGTGTGTGAATGTGATGAGGGTGTGTTTGTGAAGGTGGTTGTGTGAAGGTGTGCAAGTGTACGGTGTGTTGAAGCTTCTAGTTTGGTGCTGTAGGTTGTCTGTGGGGTCTGGCAGCAGTAAGTCTGTTGCAAAGGCTCATGGTTTGTGTGTGTGGGCCCTTTTTATTGGTCCATTGGTGGGTGTGGCTGTGTTTGAAGTTTGGGTGGGTGTGTTATAAGGAGTGGTGGTGTTTTGGGCCTCTGTTTGTTTTTGGCAGTTGCAGGTCAGTGAATGTGTTTTTTTAGTGGTTGTTGGACATGTTTAGTGGCTTTGTGCCATTCGAATGGTGTATTCTTGTGTTGTTTTGTTTTGTCCTGGTTGTGTACGTGCGTTTTTAGCGTGTGTACGGTGTGTACATGGGCCATTTGGTTGTACAGTGCTGTCCTTGTGTGTGGCTTGGTACGACTCGTACATGCGGTTGTGATGTTGGGGCCTGGGGTGCGCTCCGTACTTAGGAGGTTGTGGTGGGGGTGCGACTCTGACGTACACGGGTGTACATACACGGTGGTACGACACGTACACGGGTGGGGGTTCGACTCGAACGTACTGGGGTGTACATACACGGTGGTACGACACGTACACGGGTGGGGGTTTGACTCGAACGTACTGGGGTGTACATACACGGTGGTACAACACGTACAGGGCTGGGGGTACGACTCGAACGTACAGGGGTGTACATACACGGTGGTATGACACGTACACGGGTGGGGGTACGACTCGAACGTACACGGGTGTACATACACGGTGGTACAACACGTACACGGGTGGGGGTTCGACTCGAACATACTGGGGTGTACATACACGGTGGTACGACACGTACACGGGTGGGGGTTCGACTCGAACGTACTGGGGTGTACATACACGGTGGTACGACACGTACACGGGTGGGGGTTCGACTCGAACGTACTGGGGTGTACATACACGGTGGTACGACACGTACACGGGTGGGGGTGCGACTCTGACGTACACGGGTGTACATACAGGGGGGTACCACACGTACAGGGGTGGTGGTTCGACTCAAACGTACTGGGGTGTACATACACGGTGGTACGACACGTACACGGGTGGGGGTTCGACTCGAACGTACTGGGGTGTACATACACGGTGGTACGACACGTACACGGGTGGGGGTACTACTCGAACGTACTGGGGTGTACATACACGGGTGGGGGTTCGACATGTACACGGGTGTACATACAGGGGGGGGTGTACATACACGGGGAGTACGACTCGAACGTATGGGTGCTGGGGGGAGTGTTGGTCGCGTATGCGGGCACATGTCTCCATGGTTGCTATGGGAGTTCGGTGCGGATGGTGTTTTTACCATACGGTTGTACGGTCGGACGCACGGGTAGGATCGTGATTCCTCGGTCGGACTTCACTTTTCACATTTGTACGGTAAATCGTCCGAGGACGTGTCGGACACATTTTCCGACCCGAGGACGTGTGGGGAATTATTCCCGAGGCGGTTCGTATGGACTATTTACCATGCGAATCGTGATTGCCAGTTTGTACGGCACTTGTCCGATTCGTACGGTAAAAATACCGGATACGAGTCGGACGGGCCTTTTTTTTACCGGATCGTGATCGGCACCCTAATCTCTGATTTCTTGTTCATGACTTCTGTAGTTTAGTTTTGCTCAGCAATCCAACTCTTAAATTTCTTCCTGTTTCCTTTGTTATCCGTACTGTCTTCTGCGTTAGTACTAGGGCCATTCCCATCTCTACAAGTATATTACCTCAATACTGTGTTTTAAATGTCATCCCAGAAAGGAATTATAGCCATAATATTACTATTAAAACACAAAAATATCAGAAATGAAATATCTAAAACAAAAATAAAGACTACCTATACTTAACTGGTTAAATACACATTTTTACCTTTATAGAAAACAAAAATATTGGAAACAAAAACATTGTTACCTATAGGAAAAATATAATACGCCAAAATATTGATTCACTTAATTTCGACTACAATATGAATATATAAAAATATTTTTCATATAAAACAATTACTTCAAATAAACCCAAAATATTTTATGCACATATTTAAATTAAATAATAATATATAATATATGTGCAAAATATTTACCACTCGCCCCAATGAATTATAAAACAATGCCAAAAGAAAATGAACATTAAATACAAACATTCAACTACCAACCTAAGTATTAATAAATATATATAAATACAATTATATTTAAAACTATCAAACTAAAAATCACACATCAAAATTAAAATCTAAATTAGAACATTGGAATGTTGGATTGTATGACATAATTTCGAAAGACACAAAATCGACCTACAATAATATCCCAGCAAAAATATCGTGGTCAAGAATATCAACATCCTATCTACAACATGGTAAGTACAAAAATATCGATAATTTAATATCGATTTCAAAAATATCGTAATTAAAAAATATCGTTTTTTATTTTTCTTTAAAAATATATGTAAAATAAACCATATAATACTTATAAATAAAAGAAACATAATTAAATATATTTTATATTATGTAAAATGTATAATTAATATATATAATTAAATAAAACTTTAATTAAACATATATATAATATGTAATATATACACTTACTTAATAAATAATTTTAATAATAATTTCTGTAACATATAAATTATTAAATATTTTTTAATTACCAATACATCTATACACATAAATCCACATAAATCAATAACATTAACAAATATTGAATAATTACATATAGCAAATAATAATCAATATTTTTAATTTGAATAATTTTTATTATAAATTATATATTACAATAGCTAAAATATTACAAAACAAACTTCCGAGAGTGCAACAGTAAACATAACATTGGATAGCGTAGGGGTAAAAATTACTATTCCGATTCCAAAGAGAGCAACAGTAGGGAAAGCGTTGGATAGCGTAGGGGTAAAAATTACTATTCCAACTCCAGAGAGTGCAATAGTAGGGAAAGTGTTGGATAGCGTAAGGGTAAAAATTACTATTCCCACTCCAGAGAGTGCAACAGTAGGGAAAGTGTTGGATAGCGTAAGGGTTAAAATTAGTATTCCAACTCCAAAGAGTGCACCAGTAGGGAAAACATTGGATAGCGTAGGGGTAAAAATTACTATTCCAACTCCAGAGAGTGCAATAGTAGGGAAAGTGTTGGATAGCGTAAGGGTAAAATTTACTATTCCCACTCCAGAGAGTGCAATAGTAGGGAGAGTGTTGGATAGCGTAACGGTAAAAATTACTATTCCCACTCCAGACAGTGCAACAGTAGAGAAAACGTTGGATAGCGTAGGGGTAAAAATAACTATTCCAACTCCAAAGAGTGCAACAGTAGGGAAAACGTTGGATAGCGTAGGGGTAAAAATTACTATTCCAACTCCAGAGAGTGCAATAGTAGGGAAAGTGTTGGATAGCGTAAGGGTAAAATTTACTATTCCCACTCCACAGAGTGCAATAGTAGGGAAAGTGTTGGATAGCGTAAGGGTAAAAATTACTCTTCCCACTCCAGATAGTGCAACAGTAGAGAAAAGGTTGGATAGCGTAGCGGTAAAAATTACTATTCCAACTCCAAAGAGTGCAACAGTAGGGAAAGCGTTGGATAGCGTAGGGGTAAAAATTACTATTCCCACTCCAGTAAGTGAAACAGTAGGGAAAGCGCTGGATAGCATAGGGGTAAATATTACTATTCCAACTCCAGAGAGTGCAACAGTAGGGAAAGCGCTGGATAGCATAGGGGTAAAAATAACTATTCCAACTCCAAAGAGTGCAACAGTAGAGAAAACGTTGGACAGCGTAGGGGTAAAAATTACTATTTCAACTCCAGAGAATACAATAGTAGGGAAAGTGTTGGATAGCGTAAGGGTAGAAATTACTCTTCCCACTCCAGATAGTGCAAGAGTAGAGAAAAGGTTGGATAGCGTAGGGGTAAAAATTACTATTCCAACTCCAAATAGTGCAACAGTAGGGAAAGCGTTGGATAGCGTAGGGGTAAAAATTACTATTCCAACTCCAGAGAGTGCAACAGTAGGGAAAGCGCTGGATAGCGTAGGGGTAAAAATTACTATTCCCACTCCAGATAGTAAAACATTTGGGAAAGCACTAGATAGCATAGTGATTCTATGAACATTATAACCAATTCAATAATTTGTTATAAAAAAAATAGCATGTTAACAATGTATTTGAAAAAATATTATTATTAAATACCAATTATGTAAAATAAATATTTAAATAAATAACTTTAAATTACATCCCACACTATTCCCCCTTTAACACACAACACACTACAAATACAAAATGCACAATAGATTTAAATATCAATGTATCTCCTATTTACAATTAATAATACATTCTTTATAATTAATATAGTTATTAATTGACTAATTAATACATATTAACTACGAAATTATAAATATTCACCTATTAATTATTAATTACCAATACATTAATTAGCAATAACAACAAATAAAATACAATAATAAATTATTTGTATTTACTATATTTAACTAACTAATAACAATTAATTAATAATATTTACAAATAAATAAAAAATAACATTATTTATTTTATTTTAATTACATCCCACCCTATTCCTCTATAAACCCACAACCCACTACACATAAAAATTCACATAATTAATTTAATTATCAATTAATCACTTAATAAAATTAAATCACCAATTAATTACTAATTAGCAATTAATTAAGTAACAATAACAATAAATAATTATTAATAATAACCTAATTATAATGTATATAATTAACCAATTAATAAAATCATTTTACAATTAATAATTAATTAACAATTAATTCATCAATCAATATAATTAATTACCAATTATTAATTAATTAACAATTAATTATTCATAAATACCAATTAAACAATACATATTAATTCATTAATTATAATTAAATTACTTCCCACCCTATTCCCATATACACCCACAACCCGCTCTGATACTAAAACGCTAAATTAAATTTACAATAATTATTAATATCTAAACATTTATTTTTAAATTTATTAAAATACATTACAATAATCTTTAACATACAAATAAAATACATATTAAATTACATTACACTAAATAAATATCGATATTATTGATATCGAAATTTTTGCTTACGATATTACTTACCTCGATATTAATTACTTCGATATTATTAACTTCGATATTACTTACCTTGGGATCGATATTCTGTCCATCGATATTCTTGACTTCGATATTCTTTACCTACGATATTAAAAACACGATATTATTGTAGGTCGAAATTTAAAACTCGATATTTTGGCTAAACACCGGAATGTTGGGAGCTCCATTGTAGACAATGGAGTGCTCCATGCTTCTACGGGCCGGTGAAGGCCCGCAGAGCAACATTCCAATGTTTTACAATAGCTTCTCGAAGCTCGAGGGGATTTAAATCCCCTCGAGTTTTGAGAAGCCTTTGTTTAATTTGTTAGAACATTCTGCCCTCTAGTGGTAGAATGTTCTAATAGCCTTATAGCCCTTCGTAGCAGGGCTATACCGCTATTAAAGTCCCGCTTCTTTTGTTAAAGTCCCTCGCCTTCGGCTCGGGCCTTTAACGCTGCAGCGGGCCTTTAATAGCCGGTATAGCCCGCTACGGAGGGCTATAAGGCTATATTAGCATCTACTATAGAACTACTGAACTGATAAAAAAGAATTGCACTAAAACTAAACCAACCAATGAAATACTACTATAAACAACTTTAACCAATAAAATCAAACAATTAAATCAACAATATAAAAGGCACACTAATTTACTCAACTAAGTATTTCAAAATTGGCAAATGATGCCAGATGAGGAATCTCAGCAGGATTCTCTCACCGGACCATTAAAGAAGATGTATATATACCTAAACAACTACCTAACCTAGGGGCATATTATCAAGTACCGGCGTTAAAATTATCGCCGCTTTAGCAGCAGAAAACCGCCGCTAAAGTGGCGATAATGGGCTTGATAATATGCCGCAGAGAATTCCCATAGAAGCCCATGTTCTGGTGTCAACAGTCTGGCACAGGACACACGGGTCACAGTGTATTAGGCAAGACAGACATGGAGCACCATACACACCCGTGATGGGCCCAACCAGCTGAGGGGGTGGACACACAACCGTGCCGACAGACATATTGAGTACAGCAACAGTCATGCACAGAGGTCAGGGATCCAGTCCAGTGTCCTGGGGGGCACCCAGGTAAGTGTAGACAGGTGGCAGAACCATGTCCTGCAAGCTTGAGTCCGGTGGATGCAGAGAATGGGGGCCTGGCCAACGTTGGATGCATGGGGATGGCACATGTCACAATACCCACACAGTCATGGACATCATGCACAATACACAGTCTCATCCCACACACACAGATTGCATCTTGCTACTCGACACATAGACCCATAGCCACTATCAGGGAAACCCATGCCAGACATGCTGGATGCCCCGTGGCAACACACCAGCATTGACTGAGAAGAGGCACCTTGGAGGCATAGGGACACCTTTATTAGTCATGTTTTCGGGGTTGCAGAGGCAACTTGAAGTACACATGAACACTTCATGTGGAGTAACATGTGGGTCCAACACTGGCACCCCCCTTCTGCAGCACAAATGCGTGATAGCCATGGAACTGGCACACAATTGTCGGTTAACAGCGTAACACCCACAGCTGCTCACGGAGAGACTGCCATACACCATTGATCCGCTGATGCAGAAGTCCCACACCATGTCAAGCCAATGCAAACCGTATGTGTCCGAGGGCAGTGTTACACACATTGATGCCATCATCACAATCCACTATCCCATCACTGATGACTGTCAACAAGTCAGACCATCTATTCAGGTGTACACAGCTGCATGTCGTGTCCCATGGTGATGCTACATGGCTGCAGAGGAACCAAACATCGACAGGGGCAGTGTGCATACATCGTGAACAACTGCCAAACCCAATACACCCCTGATGCATCCCTTACCCTAAGGAGACTTCCAAACTAGTCCGTGCGAGTCAGCACACGATGACGTGTCCATGAGGAATAGCAGTGCCACAACAATGCAACCAGCAGACGGCATGCGCAAGTACCTGGGGAAGAGAGACACACAAGAAGTCAGCCACAAAAAGCACAGACACTTGCATGTGCATTTACTCGACACATGTACGGATGACAACATGCTAGGTCACAATTATGACTGGGGGAATACAACCATCACTGCCACCATCACTCCAGTGACACACCCACACACACCTCTGACTCATGTGCCATACATGCAGGTGGAGACACACATCACAACACATGCCACACGTGGAGCAATGTGTGCACACTCAGACACTGGTACTCACCACTAAGCAAAGAAGTCGCGTATGAGCCGAGTCCGGATGTCCTCTTGCGGCTCCACATCCTCCACATCACTGGCCCCATTGCCAAGCCCTTCGTCCTCCACGGGTGGATGGTCCTGGTCATGTTCATCCAGGATGAGTGGCACAGCTTTCTCAACTGCCATGTTGTGCAGCATGCAGCAGACCATGAATATTTTGCAGACCTTCGCAGGGGCATATGGGAGCGCGCCGCCGGTCTTGTGGAGGCACCTGAATCGGCTCTTTAGCAGGCCAAACGTCCTCTCTATCACTCGCCTTGTCCGACCATGGGCGATGTTGTAGCGGAGCTGGGCCGGCGTGATGGGGTTGCGGAGAGGTGTGATCAGCCATGGCATGTTGGGATAGCCAGCGTCCCCTACATGGAAACAACATGGACATTAGTAGGACAGGGGAAGCGGTCGGGCTGGAAGTCTACGCAAAATACAGGACAGCAAGAGTGTACCCACCAACAACACATGCTCGTTCGTTGCGCAGCTGCGTCATCATTTCAGGCATCCTGCTACGCCTCATGATGTAGGCATCGTGTGCTGATCCTGGAAAACGAGCACAGACATGTGAAATCACCATGTTGGACAGACACACCACAAGGGCATTGATGGAGTGGTAGTGCTTCCGATTGCGGTACGCCACCTCCTGTGCGTGTGGTGGCACCAAAGCAACATGTGTCCAATCTATGGACCCAATGACATGGGGCATCCCTCCCAGGGCATAGAATCCACGCGTGACCACAGTCAACTGTTCAGGGGTTGGGAACTTGATGAAGTCATCCAGGTGAATCAACATGGCCTCTAAGAAATCATGCAGCACACGGCAGAACATGCTCTGGGACATGCCACCAACATGAGCTATGGTATATTGAAAGGTACCCGCGGCTAGAAAATGTAGGGCTGCCATTACCTTCAGCTTGGGTGTAAGTGCCGTAGGATACCTGTGCAGCGGTTGCAGTTGTGGTGCCAGTCTCGCCGTCAACTCCAGAATCAACCGTCGGGGGAAGCGGTAGCACCGGATACGATCATTCTCCTGCATGGCAGCCAAGTCCGGAATTGCTCGGGGAAGAGGCGGCGCTCTGCAGTAATTTGGAAGTGACAAGGATGAGTGAGTGCACCACAACAACAAATAATTTGTACTGAGCACATGTTAATCTGTCTATACACATGTGCTACATACGGAGTTGGGTATGTGCCACGTGCCCTGGACACGTATGGCTGCCAGGTGACACTCCTACCAAGAGGCAGCTACACACGGAGATTGAGAACCTCCACATGCCATGCCATGGGATTGGCTGTGTCCCAGTGCAAGTGAACAGCCAGACGCAAGACTGGAGTGACATACAGCCACACATCAGTAGGATGGCGATTGCAGAGACTGGTAGCGGAACACTAGAGCCACAGGTCACATGACATTACACTAGGACAGCCCACACACCTTGCCATGAAGGTGCACATGTGCATATGAGTCACCACACATTCATTGAGAGGATGCATACATGTCCTTGTTACGCTACTCCGTGTCACATGCATACATACGCACCTCACATCCGATACCACATGTGGCATGGTGTGCGGAACAGTGTGCAATGTCAATCTACACACAGACACATGTTGGTTGCTGCAACAGCTGCAGCTTTTGAGGGTGCTCCAACATAAACCTAATGGGAAGCCCCCACACATACATGACATAGTCACATCGTGCACCGTGGGTAGTGACAAGTCAGGTGTGGTAACCCCTGTACCGGGCATCAGGGGACACTTCCGTGTGTTGCTGTCCGTGCCATGCCAGTGTCGGTCAACCCAAGTGTGCAGTACGACATGCACACATGTCCAAGGAGTCAAGGGCATGCCTGGCACACATTGCACCGTCACACATCACATCTGCACACATCTCATCATACATCTGGTGCCTTCTCGACTCAGGAGTAATGTTCCACATCACAGCCTGTCACACCTGTGGCCCACACATGTAGTAATGCACAGACAATGCCTTGATGTCCATCCATGGACAAGTATGTCCGCCCTATTCCTTCCTGTGTGCTGCCTGTCACCACTGTGATGTGTGAAAACCGCCGTACTGCTGCTAAGAGGGCCTGTGTACGTTCCCATATCACTATGGGAGTGCTGCCGTATGTGTACCCATCTTGATGGTGAGCGTACAGGCATGTGTACGGTCCATACCACTACGAGTACGCATACGCAAGTACACCCATAGTGGTCGGGCCGTACACGCGCCTGTACGCTCCATATCACTATTGGTGTCCTCGCGTATGCATACACGTAGTGGTACGGGCCGTACACGCGCCTGTACGCTCCCTATCACTATTGGTGTCCTCGCGTATGCGTGCACGTAGTGGTACGGGCCGTACACGCGCCTGTACGCTCCCTATCACTATTGGTGTCCTCGCGTATGCGTACACGTAGTGGTACGGGCCGTACACGCGCCTGTACGCTCCCTATCACTATTGGTGTCCTCGCGTATGCGTACACGAAGTGGTACGGGCCGTACACGCGCCTGTACGCTCCCTATCACTATTGGTGTCCTCGCAGATGCGTACACGTAGTGGTACGGGCCGTACACGCGCCTGTACGCTCCCTATCACTACGTGTACGCATACGCGAGGACACCAATAGTGATAGGGAGCGTACAGGCGCGTGTACGGCCCGTACCACTACGTGCACGCATACGCGAGGACACCCATAGTGACAGTGAACGTAGGCACGCGTGTACGGGCCGTTGCTATGCATTTGGGGTGCCCTAGGGCCCCGGAACGCACCGTACCTGTGTGTGAAGCTCCAAATTACATAGGGGACACATGAGGGACAAGTATTAAGGCCTACATGCATGCTGGTTGTCATGGAGACCAAGTTCAAATTTTGATTTTGTTCAGGAAGGTGCACAGCAGAAGTCAGTTGGAATTAATCTACTTTGTTGCAATGTGTTTGTGGGGCTGACATCATGCAGGAGAAAAAACAGATTGAGAACCCACAGACTGCTAGGTTTGAAGGGATTGGAGGAAACATAGGATGCAAATGTGAGTGACCAATCACTCTGTACTCCTGTGCATGAGATGGGCCAGCAAGGCAGATATAAGGCAGCCAGGTCCCATGAGGGAGCACTTGCCTGGACATCTCTGTATTCCACGACCCAGCTGCTGCTACTGATTCCCTGGAACCATGTCAAGGGCTGTGGAGAGGTCACAGCCATTCACCCTGGAGGAGAACATGGCTTTGGTGGATGTGATCCTCCCACGGTACCCCATGCTGTATGGGCGACCAGGTTATCAGGTGAGTGCAGTGTCCACTGGCACAGACTGTGTCCCTTTTTTGTGACTGTGACTTCTGCCATTGTGTCCAGGTGTGACACACATGCTATGTACTGTAGGGGGGATCCCAGGGGGGGGATGCCTGATGTCTCCCAGCAGTGCCCAGAGACAGGAGGGGTGGGTGCAGAGTCCTCCCAGCAGTGCCCTGAGACAGGAGGGGTGGGTGCAGAGTCCTCCCAGCAGTGCCCTGAGACAGGAGGGGTGGGTGCAGAGTCCTCCCAGCAGTGCCCTGAGACAGGAGGGGTGGGTGTGATGCACAGTGTGAGCCAGGATCATTGATTGTGTAGTTGCCCTCATTCCACCTGTGTCCCTTCAATGGCACGTACTGCTTTTGGCCTTCCCCCAAAGGATCATGTCCCTATGACAAAGGTGCAATGCGTTGGATGCATACTATGCCTTGTTGTAAACAGCAAATGTGTTCTAATCTGTGTCCCTGTGACATGTGCCAGGTGTATTGATGTAGTGTCACTTGTTCATCCTCACAGGTAGACGCCTCTGCCAAGGAGAAGATATGGCTGGACGCCGTCAGCGCCGTGAGGAGTGCGGATGGTCGGAAGCGGCGCCTGTCCCAGGTGAGGAAACGCTGGCAGGATATCCGGTGCTGCACGCGGAGGATCGCACGGGTCCTGCTGGGGGACTCACCTGAGAGCCATAAGAACCGCGGGCGCCGCCGTCTCTCCCACATCCAGAAACGTGTGCTGGCGGTGGTCTTTCCAGACTAGGACAGGCGCCTACAGGAGATGCAGCAGCCGGAAGGGGGTAGGTACATGTGTGTTTGTTGTGTTTCACCAGCATTTGTGAGTGCACTGTTCCATGGATACACTTCCAGGGTTTATGGTGCTGTGCAGATCCTGTTAGCCAGAGTATTGCAGTGCTCTCCTGCCTCCCTTCCCCTCCTTGCAATGTGTTCCCTGGTCTGTGTGTAGTCACTCCATCACAAGGTTATGTAGCCTGACACCTTCTCCAAGTGTACAATGCCTGCAGCATCATGTGTGGGGGTGGTGTGTAACAGGTTTTGTGACCTTGCCTGTGCCCTGTCCAGTTCTGGACTTGTGGGTTCCATGTCAGTTGGCACTAATGCTGATTCCAGACATGGGAGTTGATCTCTCGAGTGCGAGGCCTTCCAGCAGGCATGTCCCATGTGGTGGCCTGTGACATGATGTGCATGAGTGTGCGTTACGCATAGTGCAGGGATGTTAGCGTGTGTTGCAGTCATTCCCATTCAGGAGCATGGAGTTGTGTGGCCACTACTGTCCCCAGGGGCATCTTTTCCTAGGTATCATGTGTGTAATCCGAGAATGTCGACAATCTCTGTGTCTACAGCATAGGTTGTGCTCTGTGCCATTGTTCCCTGGCACCATGTATATTGACGTGAGATGTATTACAAGTGTCCACTGTCCAGCCTGACCTGATTTTCCAAGTACATACTCACGGTGGCCATTGCCTGTGTGTCTTGTTGCAATCTGATGATGCCCATTTGTACATGATTATTTGGACAGGCGCACCTTGGGGAATTTGTGTGCAATATTGATTTTTTGCATCCCATGTGTATTTCACCCAGACTAAGAGATGTAAGTGCTTCCTGTGTCTCCACAGATTTGTCTCATGTAGGGGGTGGGTGGTGAGGGCATGGCCTACATGTCAAGACCTGTAATCTCCTTGCTAGGACTGGCCAGTGTGTGATGTTTGTCTGGACATACACTCAAGGTGCAGTGTGCCAGTCAGGGTGGGCATGTTATCATGATGACCTATACTGCATGTGCCTCTAGTTCCTGGATGTGGTCCCTGCTCATCCCTATTGCCTGCCACGCTGTGTGTTGCAGATGCAGTGCTGGATTGTCCCCAGGGCCTTGCTCCTCAGTCAAAATTCCATGTCATCTCATTTGCTATTGTGTCATGCTCTCCATAGATTTTTCCATGGCATGGTGGGTCACACAACTGTGTCTTGCAGGTCCTACATATGTACCTTGTTTTGTAGTTGTAACTCTTCATTTGTTTCAGGCTATGCACTGTAACTTAAGTAGATTGGACTCATGTGACATATGTATACAGGTGTATGATTAATTTCTGTCTCTTCACCCTGCCCACAGCATCGTCGGGGGACACGGAGGGAGACATGGACACAGACGGCGTGGAGGGACCGAGCACCAGTGCCAGCGGTGACATCGTGCCTGGCACATCGAGTGGGACTGAGGCGGTGGAGAGTGAACCCGGGGACCTGTCGACTGGCACAACAGAGTATGAAGCTGACGGGTCCGAGGATGATCTCTCCGAGTGGGCAGTGGCTGCACCACCATCTGACAGCAGCCCTACATCTGGCACCGCCCCCTCCATTGGCATCAGCCGCCTCCCACGTGCTCGTGTCCCTTCCCAACGTGCCCGGTCACCGCATGTCTCCTTCCTGCCAGGCACCGCACCCCCTGCCCCTGTCTCCACTGCTGCCGCCAATGCTGAGTCTGTGGACATCCAGCGGCAGTTGCAGATTGGTCAGACTGCGATCCTTAATGTCCTCCATGGCCACAGCCAGGTCCTCAACAACATGGAGGCATACTTGGAGGGCATTCATTCATCGCAGGCTGACCAACGCAACTTGCTGAGGTCCATAGACTCCACACTGACTGCAGCAGTGGGTCTCCTGCAGCGCTACGTCCCACCCCCTACCCCTGCCCCTTCCACACTTCCCACTGCCATGCCTGTCCCACATAAACCCAGACGTAAGCATGCACCCACCACAACAGACACAGGCACCACACCAGCAGGGAAGGTCCGCCGCACACCTCCTGACACGCACACACAGGGTGAAGTAGGCACACCCACTGGGTCGGGGGGCAAACGTGTGACACGCAGCCAGAGTGGGAGTCCGCATTCCACCCAATCCACTCCCTCCAAATCCCCTCCCCTCAGCTCTCCTGGGCACATCTCCCCCAAAGACTCCTTCATGGCCGCTCTGTCCCTGAGCCCCACAGTGACACCACCCCGCAAGCGGTTAAGGAAGTCCACGGTCAGGGTGCTTGAGGCCCCCACCCTGTCCACTCCCTCCCCCAGTGGTGCTGCGACCCATCCCTCTGACCCACCCCCCTCCTTGGGGCCTGTGGTTCCTTCGGGTGCAGGGGAGTCCCTGGAGGACCTTGCCGAGGTGTGCAGCGCGCTCCTAGAATCCAGCTTTGGCCCTGTCCAACCCCCTGTGGTGGAGTCCTCCATCCCTGCACCCATGTCGCCTACCCCTCGCCCTCCTGTCCCTGCGGTGCCTGGTTCTTCCCCCCACATGATGCCCTCACCCCTGTGGAAGACAACGGCTTGTAACTGTGCAGGCAAGCTAGGGGACACGCATCCCACTGTGTCCCCCATCCGGCTGTGACTTCTGGACTGCCCTATGGGCTTTGTAAATATTGAACTTGCTACATACCAGTTTTTGGATAATGCTGAATAAAGCTATTTATTTTTTGCCCTTGGAACACTACTGCTTTGCTGGTATTGCTGTTGGTGGGGCTGCTACATGGTTGTGGGTGGTGTTCATGTGTTGGGTGTGTGGGAAATGTAGTAGTGTGCTGGTCATAGGGGGGACCCTGGGATCTGTGTGCCATCACACGGTGTTAGCTAGCTTTCTCCATTCATGTAAGCAGTTGCTGCATGGTGCAATTGTCCCAAGGTGTATTCCTTCCTCTGTGTACCCTGACTTCTTCCCTGCAGGGTGTCCCCTGACTTTAGCGCAGAGCTGTGTGTACATTAGCTGGGTGTGTGACGGAGTCCTTCAACTTTGCACATGCATGCTGAGCCATTCTCCACCTGCATCATTCGTGGCATCCTTGGTAGTCATTGTACTTGTGTATGTGGACTATTGACATGACTTCATGTGGACATGTTTTCTTTTTGGCCCTATGCATGCGTATACTCCCAGCCTCGCACACATGTGGTACATGTACTGCAGGGTCTTTGTGCACCTGACTGACATTTGTGGGCATGGTATCTGTGGCTACTCCACCCTTTGCATTCCATGGGCACTGCTGGGAGTGTTAGGCACCCACCCCTCCTGTGTCTGGGCACTGCTGGGAGGACTCTGCACCCACCCCTCTCATGTCTGGGCACTGCTGGGAGGACTCTGCACCCACCCCTCCTGTCTCGGCACTGCTGAGAGGACTCTGCACCCACCCCTCCTGTGTCTGGGCACTGCTGGGAGGACTCTGCACCCACCCCTCCTGTGTCTGGGCACTGCTGGGAGTGATAGGCACCCACCCCTCCTGTGTCTGGGCACTGCTGGGAGGACTCTGCACCCACCCCTCTCATGTCTGGGCACTGCAGGGAGGACTCTGCACCCACCCCTCCTGTCTCGGCACTGCTGGGAGGACTCTGCACCCATCCCTCCTGTGTCTGGGCACTGCTGGGAGGACTCTGCACCCACCCCTCCTGTGTCTGGGCACTGCTGGGAGTGATAGGCACCCACCCCTCCTGTGTCTGGGCACTGCTGGGAGGACTCTGCACCCACCCCTCCTGTGTCTGGGCACTGCTGGGAGGACTCTGCACCCATCCCTCCTGTCTCTGGGCACTGCTGGGAGGACTCTGCACCCACCCCTCCTGTGTCTGGGCACTGCTGGGAGGACTCTGCACCCATCCCTCCTATTTCACAATATGTACGCTCATAACATACACGGATGTGGGTACGCTCCATGCAATCGAGGTGGGGGTACGTGTGGTACTTACTTACACTGTTGGGGTGGGGGGTACGCTCCATACGTACGCGGGTGGGGGTACGTGTGGTACTTACACTGTTGGGGTGGGGGGTACGCTCCATACAAACGCGGGTGGGGGTACGTGTGGTACTTACACTGTTGGGGTGGGGGTACGCTCCATGAGACCGCGGGTGGGGGTACGTGTCGTACTTACACTGTTGGGGTGGGGTGTACGCTCCATGAGACCGCGGGTGGGGGTACGTGTCGTACTTACACTGTTGGGGTGGGGGGTACGCTCCATGAGACCGCGGGTGGGGGTACGTGTGGTACTTACGCTGTTGGGGTGGGGGGTACGCTCCATACATACACGGGTGGGGGTACGTGTGGTACTTACACTGTTGGGGTGGGGGGTACGCTCCATGAGACCGCGGGTGGGGGTACGTGTCGTACTTACGCTGTTGGCATGGGGGGTACGCTCCATACGTACGCGGGTGGGGGTACGTGTCGTACATATCCGTCCCCACGCTATGTGATGCTTGTGCTGCCCGTCCCCAGGCCTTTGCCACGTGGGTACGGGCCGTCCCGCCATTGTTGGGGTGACGTAGGTGTGGGCGTGGTACGACTCGTACCCACGCTCTTAAGGCGTGGGTATGGGACGTACCTGTCTGGTTGTGTTGCCGGTTCGCGTCATCACGAACTTCTGTTGTGGCGGTCGCTGGCTTAGCTGGACACGCCCCCACCCCCTCGTAGTGACCAGGGCCTGAGGGTCAGGTATGTCCAGGGCATGTGTGCTGCGTGACTATGGTGGTGGTTTTGTGGCCTGCCCCTGGTCCTGCCCCCCCCTTTCCCCCCTCCCTTTGTTGTTCTGACCTTCTGCGGCGTCTGCGTCGGAACCTGTAGAGGAGGTCGACTGCTATGACGGCCGGGATGACATGTAGGTTCGGGTCCATGTCTGTCCGTCGCGTACGGGTACTCCTTGTTCGCGTCGTCCTGTCTGTCCGTCGCGTACTGGTGCTCCTTGTTCGCGTCGTCCTGATTTCCTGGCAGTTTTTGGCAGCCGGAAAATATTCGCCCGTATGTACGCGCCAACCCCCCCCAGCCCCCGTACGTTCGAGTCGACCCACCCCGCTCCCGTACGTTCGAGTCGACCCCCCCAGCCCCCGTACGTTCGAGTCGTACCCCTCGTGTATGTACACCCGTGTACGTTCGAGTCGTACCCCCACCCGTGTATGTACGGTGCGTACCCCCAGCGCTACGCGCTGGGGGTACGCACCGTACATACACGGGTGGGGGTACGACTCGAACGTACACGGGTGTACATACACGGGGGGTTCGACACGTACAGTTCGACACGTACACGGGTGTACATACACGGGGGGCTACGACACCTACAGTTCGACACGTACACGGGTGTGCATACACGGGGGGGCTACGACATGTACAGTTCGACACGTACACGGGTGTGCATACACGGGGGGGCTACGACACGTACAGTTCGACACGTACACGGGTGTACATACATGGGGGGGTCGACTCGAATGTACGGGGGCTGGGGGGGTCGACTCAAACGTACGGGGGCTAGGGGGTGGTCGGCACGTACATACGGGGGCTGGGGGGGGTCGACTCAAATGTACAGGGGCGGGGGGGGGGTCGGTGCGTACATACGGGGGCGGGGGGGGGTACGGCGCTTACCGGGCCACCTACTCCGGTCGTTTTGCGCCGTACTTCGCTTTTCCGGCACTTTTTGGGTGCCGTGAAAATATTGCCGTCCGGACTGCTGTCGGTTCGAATCGTACTTCCTGGGTTGTGAAACGCTGCCTGAAAGCGTCCCGACGTCACGTCGCAGCATTCCCGGATCACATTCGTATGCATATTTTCGTCTGTGTTTCTTACGATTCGTACGGAAATGGTGTTTCCGTGCGAATCGTAATTCCATGTTTGTAAAGTTTTACAACCGGGTACAAGTCGGATGGAGAATACGCTCCGACCGACAGTTCGTATCCGGTTTTTACCGGATCGTAATCGGCACCTTAGTGATTTTTCTACTTGATTTCTTGAAACCGAAGTTCCCTAAGCATCTGTATTTTTGTCAAATGTAGCTGGAGCAATTTCCCAAATCCAGTCATCAAATTCTTGCAGTGTAGGACCTATTTCCCTACGGGTATTATCAGAATTTGCAATCATTGGTATTGGATTTGATTGTCCTACACTTGAGATTCTAGGAAGGACACCTGTTCCACCCATTCCAGTAGGGATGTTCAATAAATATATATGCTTTCCTCTATCCCCAGATTGATAAATTGGGATGACAGGTCCTATTATAACTGGAAAAAAAGGGCATCAGGAGTATTCAGTGTCAGGCACCGCCCCGACAACGAACGCCATCACCTCTGGAGCTCTGAACTGCATACTCCTCAATGTGTGCGCCCTGCCCAGACACTCCATAGAGATCTGGGACCTCCTCAACACCCTCTCACCATACGTTGCCTTCCTCACAGAAACTTGGACCAACACCTCCTCTGCCCCTGGCATCGCCACTGCCATCCTGGTCGAATACAAGATCCAGAGGAAGGACCGCCCTACTGCCCGGGAGGAGGACTCAACATCGCACACAAGAGCTCCTGCTGACTTTCCACCACCACCACAAACAACCCTTCCTCCACCACTGAACACATCCACTTCCAGGTCCAGACCAGCCCTAGAACCACACTTCGAGTCACCCTCGTCTACAGACACACCAGTCCCCGTGCCCCATTCGCCACCACCATCGCTGACTTCATTGCACCCCATGCCATTGCCTGCATGGACTACATTGTCAGAAACCTGAACTTCCACCTCAACAACCACAATGACCCCAACTCCACCACCCTCCTGGACAACCTCACCAATATCAAACTGAAACAGCTCTTCACTACGCCTACTCACAAAGCAGGAAACACCCTCGACCCCCATCTTTGCAGGAGGTCAACAACATCCAGTTCAGCCACACCACTCAATCCCCATGGACAGACCACCACTGCATACAATTCCACATCAACAAACCCATGCTTCCCAAATCCGCACCATGCCCCCCAATGAAGGAACTGGAGCAAAGTCAATGAGGAGCAGCTCAACTCCACCCTCAGCCACGATGCACCCACCACCCTGACTGACGCCAACCTCCCAGCCAAAGAACTCCACAGATTGATCTCCAACTGAGCAGACAAGCTCGCACCACTACGCAACCCCAACAGACAGCACCCCAGGAAGGCCACTGGTTTACCGTTGACCTTCAAGAATCCAGACGTCTCAAGAAGATCTGGAGAAACAGCAAAACGCCTGAAGACCGCACCATCTACAAGAACGCCATGACGTTATACCATCAATGCATCTGAATCACCAAAAACACCTTCATGCATAACAAGATACTTGCCAACTCTAGCAACTCCAAGAATCTCTTCAGCGTCATCCAGGAATTCACCAATCCCGCTAGCGAATCTAAGGACATTACCCATCCCCAGGACCTCTGCAACAAGCTTGGATCCTACTTCCATCTGAAAATCAAGAGCCTCTATAACAATTTTGATGACCAGACACCTGACTCTAAAACCACTTCTCTCTCCAGCAATGGCAGCCAGCCCACCATCTCATCCTGTAGCCTAGTCATGGCAAGACACTGTCTTGACCATGAAAGGCATCCCCTCTGGGGCCCCCATGGACCCCTGCTCACCACACATCTTCCACTGAGCAACCACCGCCATCACTCCAGAACTACAACACACCATCAATGCCACCTTCAAGACCGGCATCTTTCCAGACAACTGGAAACAAACAGAAGTTAGACCCTTGCTCAAGAAGACCTCATCTGATCCCACGGACCTCAAGATCTACCGGCCCATCTCTCCCCTCCCTTTTGCAGCAATGCTCAACTAACAAAATTCATTGAAGAAAACTCCATCCTCGACCCCTCCCAATTGGGATTCCGCAGCAACCACAGCACCCAGACCGCTCTCCTCGCTGCCACAGATGACATCTGCACTCTCCTCGACCAAGGACACACTGCGGCCCGATCCTACTTGACCTCTCTGCAGCTTTTGACGCCATCTCCCACCGCACACTCAGTGCCAGACTCCATGATACCAGCATACAAGGAAAAGCCCTTGACTGGATTTGCTCATTCCTTACCAGCAGAACCCAAAAAACAGACTACCTCCCTTTCTATCCGAACCCACAGAAATCAACTGCGGAGTACCCTAAGGATCATCGCTCAGCCCAGCCCCATGCTCTTCAACATCTACATGGCCCGTATCGTCAGACAGCACACACTCAGCATAGTATCCTATGCTGACAACACCCAGCTCATCCTCACCAATGACCCCACCACCACCAGAATCAACTTCCAGTAAGGAATGAAGAACGTTGCATCCTGGATGAACAGCAGCTGCCTGAAGCTCAACTCGGAGAAGACAGAGGACCCGCCCCTTCACATGGGACAACACTTGGTGGCCGCCTGCCCTCCACAGCCCTCCCATCCCCACTGACCATGCCCGGAACCTCAGTATCGTACCCGATTCCTCCATCTCCATGACCCGACAGGTCAACGCCGTCACCTCTAGCTGTTTCAACACCCTCCACATCCTTCAAAAGACCAGCAAATGGATTTCCACTGAATCAAGAAAGACCGTCACCCACGCACTCAATAACAGCAGACTCGACTACAGAAATGCCCTCTATGCCGGGATCAACAAGTCTGTACTCCGCAAGCTCCAGACCATACAGAACACCGCAGCCAGACTCGTACTCGGCATCCCTCGACACGAACACATCACCCAACACCTGCAGAACCTTCACTGGCTCCCCATGGAGGAGAGAGTTACTTTCAAGATACTCACCAACGCCTACAAATGCCTCCACAACATCGGACCCAAATACCTCAACGAAAGAATCTCCTTCCACATACCCAAAAGACACCTCTGGTCAGTCAACCTTGCCCTCACCGAAATCCCTCGCATCAAAAGAGCCAGAACAGGTGGTAGAGCCTTCTCCTACATCAAGGCCAAGACATGGAACGAGCTCTGATCGACATCAGATGCGCCCCCTCCCTGAACATCTTTAGGAAGACACTCAAGACCTGGCTTTTCGACTGAACGGAGCTACTTATCCCCCAAGCGCCTAGAGACCCTCACGGGTGAGTAGTGCACTTAAAATTCCCCTGATTGATTGATTGGTTGATTGATTGTTAGGGTCTACTCCTCTTGGAGCCTCTATTCCTAACAGGAAAGAATTGTGTGGATTGGAACATGTGGGCCTAGTAGGTGCATCAGATACTATTCCAGTGAAGGAATTCGGTATACTCGGAGGTTGATTCTCACTATATGGAAGAGGACAATTTAACAAAAATGTATTTAAAAATATGTCATCAATATCATTCTCTCTCTCATCAGTCAGTGCCAATGTCTGAGAGTCCTCATTATGTTTTTTCTTTTAGGTACACCTCTCTCCTTCACCTTTCTCTGCAACTCATACAGGATACATTTGTGTTCCTACCGCAATGTCTGTTCTCCAAGCTTTCTATTGTGCGTCCCATTTAGCCACAACATACTGATTTAAGGTATTCTTGTACTTTCCCCGATATTTCAGTTTTTCATTTTGATGGGCAACATGTTCCCATTCCCCAAGAGCTTCAAATTGCATAGGTCTTGGGGGTGGTCCAATATCATATAGCTGTCTCATTAAATCTTTAAGAATTCAAATGTTAAAGGTTCCATATTGTGAGAAAGCTAATGATCTATCTTTTTTTGCATATTTCATCCAATTGTCTAACAATGTACATGTATGATAACCTCTCTCTTGGGTCATATACAAAGCTGGAGTACCCTCAGGTGGTATTGGTCCCCTTTCTCTAGTAGGTACAGGCACATCTACCTGTATTATTATATTTTTAAATTTTTCCTTCAATGAATATTTGATTTGTCTTTTTAAAAATATTTCTTTCAACAACTTTAGAATATACTTTCTTGTTTTCGTTCAACCAACAAATAGCAAAGCTGCTTTCTATGATGTAGTCAACCTATCCCAGCACGGCTTGACATCAACCAACCAAAAATAGCGTTGACACTCTGTTATGTCACTCGACTCCTTGCGGCAATTACCCCTCCATTACAATGTCTGCAGTGCGTCCTTCTCCCAGCAAAAATGTCATCACAGCAGAATGTCACAAAGATATTGTTACAAAGCAATGGTATAAGAGACAAGCTTTCTTCTCCACTAAAAAGAAATGTATTGACTTCCACTCACTCAGTATCTTCATCTATCACACACAAGCCTCGATCAGCGTGAACTAACTTAAACCCTTACTATTATTCTCTGTGCACTGAGAACAACCCTCATGAAAAGCACCTTCAAACTTCTGCAAATCTCAGGAGCGTTCAGCAAGGTTGCGAATAGCCAGTCCAGTTCATCTAGAAAGTAATCTGTCCATGCCCACTGTCGTTACAGCAAGAGTCACAGTAGCATGACAGGGACCCTTTGTTCTGCATGGATGGATCTGCTCCAGAAATAAGGACATAAAGGTGTAAGGGTGTCAGGGCATAAAAAAGGCATCATATATTTCTTGAGATAGGCAATTATACTTGGTCAGTTTCCGGGGTGACACCTCCGAGGAATCCCTTCAATTTATCAGACCACTCAGTCCATTGGTCAGTTGGTAATGGATGAACATGATCACAGTAAAAAATAGATGTTCTCCTCTGCTGGACTATGTCAGAGTAAGTCCTGATCCCCAAGTACTGTCCTCCAGGTCCTGAACCCTTGGCTGTGCTCACAGTGTACTCCCCCCGCCTAACTGAAAGTTTCACTGGACTCAACGGAGAGCATAGATGCTGACAACTGTCATCAACAGCTTCACTGGATTCAATATGACCTAGCACCCATTGATTGACAGATTCCCTGAACTCTAAGCCAAGCAGCACTTGAGCTGCAATGTTAGAAATTGGGTTATAGGTTAAGGGGGGTGGAAGACCCACTCATGCAACAACCCCAGTCATTTGCAAACTGAAGCTCAAAAGTCACTTAACTAATCCTTGCTTAACCCTCTGATAGCTTGGCACAAAGCAGTCAGATTTAACTGCAATAATGTGTAAAGTATTTATGTAGCACACAAACAGTAACAAAGTAAAAACATGACACAAAAAAACCTCAAACTAATTCTGAAAAATGTGAAGGTTCCAAGAAATATAATGAGGCTAAATGACAAAATTCAAATCAGTAGTATTGGAGGTATGCAATTCCAACGTTTTAGGCGTTTAGCTCCTAAACACATAAAGCACCTCTTACGATCATGTGGTTGCACTAGACTGGCAGACAGTCAAAAGTTCATGCCGACTGTGATGGAGCATGGGTTGGATACAGGCACCAGGTTAGTCCTGCTGAACAATTACCTTCAAAGTCTGGCACAAAGTGTTCAATTCATGGTGAAGGAGGCGAGAGGAGTAGGCTGAGCATCGCAAATAGTCATCGCTGTAGCGTAAATAGCAGGCTGGTCATCGTGGGCTTTCATCACTGTAGCATGAAGAGGCAGTTGGGCAGCTTGGATGGTGTTGCCCGACACCGTCAGATATCATTTTTGTACTGCGAAGTGCAGATCTCATGTTGCGGTCATCACTGGTTGTCACTGTTGTGTTTCTCGTGTTGGAGGTTAGCCCGAGCAGCAGAGTTACAGCAAGAACAGTCATGAAGATCCCCAACTTTATGCTTTTCAACTTTTCTTGTAGAAGAGTACCCTCTGATACCAGCTAAGGGCCCAGAACCTAGTGGGGCGCCTCTTGGGTATCAAGGAATCACTCCAGCAGAGGCTAGCAGGGCTCACTCAGGCTCAATTGGAGGTCCATGCAGATCCAGGTGCAGCAGGTGACTGAGCCACTCAGGTTCACCTAGAGATGAAAGTAAGCTGGTCAAAACTTCCTCTTCAGACAGCAAGGCAGTCCTCAAGCAGCAGGCAGTCTTCAATCAGCAGGGCAGTCCTTCTTTTGTAATGTCAACAGGTCCAGGAGTGCTATGAAGAGTGGCTTTGGAAGTCCAATATTTTTGTGCCAGCCGTTGTGTGGTGGGACTCCCTCATCCCTCTCAAACATCTAGTTATGAAAAATGTTTTCCTTCTCCTGTCAAGCCTCCCAACTGTCCGGAGATGACAAAAGGAAGACAAGCCTGGTCTCAGATTCCTTTGTCTGTGAGAGAGGCAGAACCCTTTCATCTGCAAGTGGGGTCGGGTGCAGCTCCTCCCTAGACATTCTGGCAGGATGGCCCATCCTATCCACACCAAGCCCCTTTTGTGTAACTGGAAGGAATACACAAATCAGCAGAGCCATTATCAGTCATGTGACCCAGGAGACTGACAGAAGGCACACATGGCTAGGACAAGAAAATGCCAACATTCTCTAAGTATAATTTTCACAACATACATTAAATATTAAATTAAACACCATTTGGTTGTAAATACAATATCTCTTTCTGATCCAAATCGAAAGTCATCAATTTTCTAATGTAATCTGACAACCCGGTGTTAGTGAATGGGAGAGATACTTACAACAGTGAAAAAGAGTTTTTACTGTCTGGACAAGTAAAGCTTAAACACACATGTGATATTTTGAAAATAGAATACACCCTGTGCTGTGAAACTTTAGGAGTGATGTAAATGTATTAAAAAAGAAGGTTTAGGCCTGGAAAAAGGATTATTTGCCAAGTCGAAATGACAGTTTAAGAACTGCACAGACAGGCTGCAAAGGCATTTCTGTTTAAACCTAATGAGCTACTTGAGAGTGTGACCCAATGACTGCTGCAGGCCCACTAGTAGCGTTTAATTTACAGACCCTGGGCACCTGTAGTATAACTTTACTAGGTACTTACAAATAAATTAAATGTGACAATTGGATGCAAGCAAATGTTACCATGTTTTAAGGAGAGAGAACAAGTACTTTAGCACTGGTTAGCAGTGGTAAAGTCCTCAGATTCCTAAAAGGCAAATAAAACGGGTTCAGAAAACAGGGTGGGGAAGGCAAAACATGTTGGGATGACCCTGCAGAAAGGGCCAAGTCCAACAGATATGTTATCCGTTGAGAGTTGTAGAGTGCGCCTTGACGATGAGTTTTCAGTTTTGAGGATATCTTTCTCAGTAGTGTGCTGAGTTCTTACAGGTGACGAGTGTGTTATCCTCTGAAGGGGACTAGAGCGAGTTTGATAGGTTGATCAGTTCTGCGTAGGATTCATCCCTGGGGAAGTATGAGAAGAAAGAGCATGTTTCTTTTTATCTTATCTTTTTCCCCCCTCTTTGTATTGGTTTAGTACAGAGGATGGAGAATGGAGAATGACAATATATGGTCTATATAATTCAGTTGTTAAAGGACCATGCAATGAAATGAGGGTGTGGACATCAAGATGCGTGTTATGGGACCTTGCAATGACTTGAAGATGGGGCTGTCAAGTTGATTTTGAGAAGTTTGCCTTTAGGATACATTGCTAAAATTATGTGATATTTGATATCCAGGAAATTGAGTCTGTGGAGGAATTATTTCATTGTCTTCAAACTTGAATCACAGAAAAGTTAAAGTCTCTGAGGAATGCAGCATGCATGATCTGAATGGAGGAAGAAGTGATAAGGTTTAAGAATTCTTTGAAAAAGTTACTTTTAAGTCCAGATGGTCTGTAGCTCTGGTTGAATGATGTTGTGCCCCATGCAGAGAGTAAGGAGTAGCAGATAAGTAGCTCGAATGAGGTAGGTGCTGCTTGGTTATTAAGGGTACATGGCCTGCGTGGCTTGTGAATAGTAATGATCCCTTTTTATCTCCGTTTTATTAAATGTACGGATGAAGGCATAAATATTGTGTTTATAATTACCTCAAGAGGCCCATGACTAAACAATCTATAGATTTCATGGACTGCAATGATAATTGGTTTCTGAAATGACCAAATGTTTGTGCTGTACTGGAATAAGTTACATTATTTATTTTTTACCACTCTCTTTTATCAATTCGAAAGATTCTGCAATTCTCCATCTCAATATTGAACAGTATTGAGTCTAGCGAAGGTCAAGAACTTTTTCCAGTCAGAACATGAATTGATATTTTTTGTGGAATGTTTAAAAAGACTTGACATTTATATTGCGTGACCTTCTCAACAGTGTTCATCTAGAAAGGAAATTCATTGCTTGGTAGGACACGCCTTAACTCTTCTCTGTGACTTATCTCAGAGATTTGGTCTTGGTCACTATTCCCGTTGCCTATTGTGATGCTAATGGGTTGAGGATTACTTCATCCTACACCATCCATTAAAGGGCTTTATTGACGGTTTTTCTGTTAGCAGTGCATTTGGAATTTGAAGTGCTGCCTGTGAAACCAAGAGCTGGTCATGCTACCTGCATAGCACCTTGCGTCATATCCAGTGAGACGGTTGCATGACTGCACCATTGCTTGTGTCTTAATGTCTTGGAGTGCCCTCTTCACAGTGATACAACAGATTCAGAAAGCCTGACTTACAGAAAATGTATCGACAGTGAGGTGAATTTTGATGTTGCAGACTGACCACAGAGATGTCCTCAATTCTGATTTCCTTGAGTGATGCGACATGGAGTGCCCAACAGTAGCAGTGACTGCTAGGAACTGGGATTCTATACTTTTGTTTCCAATGAGCAGTGGATATATGAAAGAATCTTGAGATGGAAAAGTATATTCATGTAACCTACATATATATATGTGATCAAGCCCCCTGTGGGTGAAACGCGTCACGTTAAAGGTTTATGAATTGACTGAACCCCTTTGGATTGACCCTTGGTTGCGGTGATTTCTTTCAAGGATCCGAGAGCACGACTGGAATCCCGTTTTTGAATTATATATATATATATATTCACTGAAAAAACCATAGGTTTCAGGGGTGTTATAGTTAGCTGGACTTTTCACTTGTACAAAACCATTGAAATTCCCCCGTTATAGTTAGTTCAGCTAACTATAACTCGCGCGCCCGCAATGCACTGCTGATGACGTCACATATTACATCACTCATGACATGGTCAGTGACATCACTCATGACATCACTGATGACATCTCAAATGACATCACTGATGACATCACTGATGACATCATCCAGTGAATGTGTGTTTTTCTGAAAATTAAATATGTTTTATATATGTATATCTCAAGGTCGATGGAAGAATAAATGGGTATATAAGTGTCTAAATGGATGATTTGTTTTTGAAAAATTGATTATGTAACTGACTGATTAAGTGTATCATAGTGAATACATGGCTTAGTGAGTAATGTTTAAATATGTAAATATCTGTATCAGTCTCTCACTTTGTGTATAAGTGGCTGCATGGGTTGGTGAGTAGCTACATGGGTGTCTATATAGGTTATTAGTTGGTTTTTTGAGTATCAGTCTGAGTGTCTGCATGGTTTGGTGGGGGTATTATGTAGTGCATAGGTGCATGAATGAGTGACTCACTGTTTGTATGTGTTGAACACAGCATGTGTGCAGGACTGTATGGGTGGATGAGTGTGTGTATGGGTGTGTTAGTGAGTGAATGACTGTCTCAATAGTGTCTTTATGAGTAACTACATATGTTTTAAACTAGTATATGTGACTATTGGTGTATATATGTGAGTATATGTGAGAGTGAGAGATTGAAAGAGTTCCTGTATGAATAAGTATGTGTTTCTATAAGTGATTGTTTAAAAGACTAAGTATGTGTAAGTTTCCGTAGAAGTAAGTATGGTGGTGTGTGTATAACTGTATATGCAAGTAAATGTATGTTTGATTCTTTATTAGCATGAGTGACTATGTGTGTGAGTAACTCTATGGATGAGTGGCATTGTGTAACAGGATGTATAGGTGTATGAGTACATATGATGAGTGAGTACATGTATGAGTGACTATATAGGACTGTTGGTGAATGAGTGGATGTGTATGTGGATCTTAGAATTACTGAAGAGGTTGTTGTAACTGGTATTGGTATGTCCATTGTTTTGAAAATTTTAGTCTCTATTTTTGAATGTGTGTATCAAAGGTTATATTAGGGTGAGAGGAGGTCTGCCACTCTATCACAAGGATGATGTCATCAGTGATGTCATCAGTGATGTCATTTGAGATGTCATCAGTGATGTCATGAGTGATGTCACTGACCATGTCATGAGTGATGTAATATGTGACGTCATCAGCAGTGCATTGCGGGCGCGCGAGTTATAGTTAGCTGAACTAACTATAACGGGGGAATTTCAATGGTTTTGTACAAGTGAAAAGTCCAGCTAACTATAACACCCCTGAAACCTATGGTTTTTTCAGTGAATTTCTGAGGTTTTTTAAATGCTAATTCCTAACTATAACGTGCCTGAAACCTATGGTTTTTTCTGTGAATTTCAAAGGTTTTTTAAATGCTAATTTCTAACTATGCCTACAGAGATAGGACATGTGAAGAAAGAAGAAAAAATGCACAGAAAGAAACAAAAGAAGTGCAGAAAGAAGCAACAGAAGTCCTCAAATACGAAGATAAGTGCAGGAAGAAGGATAACGTGCAGAAAGAACAAAAAGAAGAGCAGAAAGAAGCCTTGTTGCAAAATCATCCTGTACCCTCAACTTTTTCAGACGGATACTGGTGGTAACTGAGTCTGACTAACCAGTCCTAGAGCCAGTGCTATGTTAAAAGACACTTAGAATACAGTGAAAACACCTACATACACTAGGGAACATTATGCGTTGGGGTCCCCCTGTGATTAGCATGACCTCCTCTGTAAGCCCCTAGTGTATAATAGGGCATGGGGATTAAAACTACCTCTTAAAACAGGGCACAGGGCGTTTTTGCACACGTTAACTCAGGCCCCGTCCCCTCCCTTCACCACTGTGTAAACACGCCCTGTGTCCATTTTTAGTTGGGAGATTAAGTTCATTTGAATCCTGAGGGTCCCTAGGGTCCAACTAGCCCACTAGGTACCTCCAGTAAGTGCCACAGAGCTGCGTTGCAGAGAGGTGTAAAAAGTGGCACGGCCTGGACCACCTCTCTGCAATGCAGCTCAGTGGCACTTGCTGGAAGCACTTGGTGGGCTAGTTAGCCCCCAGGGGCCCTCAGTATTGAAGGGAAATTATATCCCCAATTTAAAACGTGCCATAGTGCGTGTTTGCACACGTCACCTCAGGCCCCGTCCCCTCCCTTCACCACTGTGTAAACGCGCCCTGTGGCTGTTCTAAGTTGAGAGATTAAGTCCCCCTGAATCCTAAGGGTCCCTAGGGTCAAACTAGACCACTAGGTACCTCCAGTAAGCGCCACAGAGCTGCGTTGCAGAGAGGTGTAAAAAGGGGCTTGGCCTCAGAACACCTGGCTGCAGCGCAGCTCCCTGGCGCATACTGGAGATGCCTGTTGGGGGCGCGTTTGCA
The DNA here is from genome assembly GCF_964204655.1 of Triturus cristatus. NCBI lineage: Eukaryota > Metazoa > Chordata > Amphibia > Caudata > Salamandridae > Triturus > Triturus cristatus. Next base: position 217,355,956 of record NC_140590.1, read on the forward strand.
GAGTGCTGCACGGAGGGGGCATGGCCTCCGGCACGATGCCAGTCTTTTATTTATTTTAGTTTTTTAAGAAGGGGGGCTGTTTGGTTCCCCTTCTTATTCTAATTTATTGGCCCTGATGACCCCATCCCCCAGGGCCAGTCTCCTAATTATATTTTTTTGACCCCAATCCCCAGGGCCGGCCACTGTTTTTTATTATTTTTAAAAAATATATATTTATAGACACACCTAGGACATGCTGGACAAACCGTACGTACCTATCACCATGACGATTTGCGTGATATTCATTAAAAGGCGACTATGCATGCAATGAATCCACGTGGAATGTATTTACACCACTAGTGAAGCTCTGACATGTCTGATGCCCTACCGTGCCTAATCCTGGTAGACACCCTTGTCGTTTATTTATACAAACATGGGTAGCTATTGACAGGCACATTTAATACACATGCACACCAAGCCATTCAAAGGGGATTCGACAAAAATTCGACCAAAACTATGCAAGAAACCCCCCTCACGGTTAATAAAACACACATCCACTGCCGGATGTGTAATACTTTTTTATTTTACTCTCTGGAAAGGGGACAAACATCACTTGAGAGTCACAGCGTGCTCCTGACAGAGCCCAATACTGTGTTACACCCGCCATTGCCTGCCGAGTGCCACACACCTCTGTGTTGTATTCCACTAGCTAGTGCATATGCTATGACACTCTCTAGCCCATGTGCACTGTAACACCACCCCGTGAATATGTCATGCCACACTTATCTTCGCACGGGTTATATTGCCCCATCTAACGTGCCTTTCTCGATGCCTATGTTATAACGCACAGTGCTATGCCATACATATTACAATCTGGGATCCATATCTTTGTCACAGTGCATATGCAACGTTACACTCCCCAGCACATATTTTATATTACAACTTTAGAGACTAGTTAGGTTACACAACACTGCCCTGTGCATATTACACTCCAAGGCGCATATCGCATAGCACGCGCTAGTGCCTGTGCTATCTCGCGCTCTCCAATGAATCTGTCATTGCGCACAATGTATTGCATATTATATTTCACGCCCGGTTCATCTTATATCACACTTTTTGGTGCATAGTTTATACCATACACTATATCTAGTTTTCATTTTCAATCGTGCTCTCAGGACTATGTTCTATATAACACTGTGTTCACCTACCCTTTTCACGGGCATTACATTTTGCGATAGGGGGTGGAGGGTCAGGGGGTGTTTCTGCCAAGTGAGCCCGGAGTCACAGTCACAAACGTCCTCTTCTTCCTGAATAAAAGTGAGATTATGCTGCATACTTGTTCATATTTTAAGTAGTTCGCACAGACACAATGTTTTAAAAACAATAAAGTTCCTAATACCCGCCTTCTCTGAACAGTTAGCTTGCTGCCCCATCCCCTTCCTCCCTATCCTCTGTTGTGTGAATCCATGGACTAGCCTCCTCCCTCCTGCCATGCATGGTCTGATGTGCTGCCACTGCCCTCAATTTAGTATAATGTACCAGACCACTCCTCCTGCCCTCCATTGCCCAATTCTATGCCCCATCATTGACCTCCTGCTTAAACTCTGTGCTTAGCTTGCTGCCCCTATTCTCCTTCCCCCTGCCCTCCGATGTCTTTGTGCATGCCCCTGCTCCATCCTTTTTGCCCACCATGTCCCATGGACCTGCCACTCCTATCTACTCTGAGTGTTCTGTTGAGCTGCCACTCCCCTCCCACCTGCCTAGCATTGTCAGATGACTGTAACCTGTTCCTGCCACCTCCACCCTGCCTGTCCACATGCCATGCCCCTATCCTCTTCCTCCTGTCCTACATGGTCCATTGTACTGCCACACCCTTCTGCCCTCCCTGGTCTGTTGTGCTGCAACTGCTCCTCCTGCCTGCCCCGTGTGGTCTGTTGTGAGGTCCCTTCCCCTGAACTTTCTTGTCTGTGCACAGGTCCTGACCCTCCCTTCTATCCTCCATCGTCCTTTGTGCATGCCCCTCCACCCTGCTTCTTGCCCATCATAGCCATTGTGCTGCCACTAACCCTCCCACTTGCCATGCATGGTCTTCTGTGCTGCCATGGCCCCTCCCACCTTCCCTGTGTGGTCAGTTAGCTGCCCCTGACCCCCTCCCACCTTCCCTCCATGGTCTGTGTGTATGCCATCACAGTCTCACTGTTGCTCTTCATGGTGTGTCTTGCTTCTAGTGCCCATCCTGCCTGACCTCCATGGCTATCTTGCTGCTCCTGCCCTGCCCCCTTGCCCCCAGCCCTACTCCCTCCCTCCTGGCTTGTCTGTTCCATTGTAATGCCCCTGATCCGTCCCTCCTGCCCTTTATGGTCTGTTATGCTGCAGCTTTCTCTCCTGTCTGTCTATTATGGTCAGCTAGCTACCATTGCCTCTTGCCCCTCTGTTCTCTGTTGTCCATGTGCATGGTCCTGTCCCCTCCCTCTTGCTTTCTATGGATTGTTGTGCTGCACTCCTGTCCTGCATGCCCTGTGTGGTGTATTGTGCTGCTGCAAACCCTGATGCCTGCCCTGCAGGGTCAGTTTGGTGCACCTCTCCATGTCCCTCCTGTCCTCTGTTATCCAAGTCCATGTCCCTATCCCATTTCCTTCCATGATCCAATGTACCATACTTGCGAACATTTTGAACTTGGTAAGAGGGAGATTTTGAAAAAAAACTGGGGTATTGATTTTCCCCTTTGAGTTACATTGAAAAAGAGGATATTGTAGACAGGAGACAGATCAAATAAAGCCCATTTGAGCTTAAAAACATTGGACGTTTCCTGGCTGAATCGGGTCTGTTGGCATGTATGGTTGTACTACCATTGCCTCTTCCTTCTGCCCACAATGGTCTATTACATTGCCACAGCCTTGAAGGAGGGTAGATTTTGTATCACAGGGGGCCCCTGACCCGTTCTGTCCACACCTGAAGTATGAGACCCTTGTCCTTGCCCTGCCAGCTGCATTTGTAGGCCGTATTAAATTGACCAGCGGGTCCTGTGTTGCTATATAATTATCCGGAGACATCCTTACCACTCAGCCAGCATAAAACCCCTGTGTAGGCCCTTCTGTTCAATATGTAGGCCTCTTTGTTAAATTGACCATAGCTCTGCAATTTTAGTGTATAGCAGTCTGAAGGCAGGTCTGCGAGGCCTTCTGATCCAAACTAGTAGCCCCCACCCTACCCGAGTGCTCCGTGCTCGGTATCAAAGTTCAACATCCCCCTGAAGCTGTCGACATACAGTAGGCTGCATCCTGGACTGGTACTTGCTTCCTGGGCAGGTTTCCCGCTTTTAAGGAAGTGGCAACCGCAGAGCGTCAAGTTAGGAGAACTGAGGAGATTTTATACATGAATATATTGAATTCCCGTACAATACCCATTATTTTCTGCTTGCTCTATGGAACTTACGATAAGCGATTGGCCTGAGAGACTGACCTTTTCACCCAGTCCATTGTCAGCATTAAGTGGGTAAATGACGAAATGTCTGGTAAAATCTGCAGACGAAGCTTTTGGGTAGCATACGTAGGTAGATGTAGCGTGCAAAGGAGCCCACAAAATGATATAAAAAGGGAGCACCCACAGATATCGACGGACTACCTCGCCGTCTGTATGTAGGTTAACAGGCAGTGCAGGTTTTCCCCAAGAGCTGGGAGCTCTTGTCTTCCTTTGCTTAAAATGTCTTGCTCTGCTTTGCTTGAAGTATCTTATTCTATTTTACCTATATGAAATGTCATGTTATGTTTAACCATTGTTCTCTTTACTTTTGCATTTAAAAGATTTTGTATTGTAATTGCAGGAATGCTTGCTCTAAGTGTAAACGTGAGTGTTCCTAGGTAACATTTTCCTTGGTGTAACTTGTTTCTCATGATGCATTTATAGATGTGTTTTCTCTCTCTCTCTGTCAGTACATTAATTGAGATACAGAGAATATTATGACAGCTGTATGATTATCTGGATTCTGTATTTTGTACTTTATGTCTCTATTCTGCGGTTTCTTTGAAGTTGCATCTTCTCATTAAACTGCCATTGTATTCTGCCTCCAATTCCATGTCTCATATGTCTGTTTTCTTCATTTTTGGAGCAAGCGTTCCTAGGCACCCCGGCTCAAATTAAGGTGCCCCTTTTGTCCCTGACTCACTCTCCTGCTCAGTTCTGTGGTGGCTCCCGGGGATCTGGGGACCGCCCCTAGCTTCCTTGACCCGTAATAGATCTTCCCTCCAACAGCCTCTCTTGCAAGTCCTCTATTGTTGGTTTGTTGCCCCTGCCCCCCTTTCCACTGCCCTCCATAGTCTGTTGTGCTTCCACGGCCCTTCCTGCCTGCTCAGTGTGGTTAAATTGTTGCCTTTGCACCCTCCTACCTGCCTTCAATTTTCAGAGTCCGTGCCCCTGGCCTCTGCCTCTCAACAGTATCCTAATGAACAACTAGATTGCTAACATTCTATATTTATTACAAAAGTGTGGAACGCCTGACATCATCTTGATGTAATCAAAACTGTAATACCTAGAGCATTTCCTTTAGAAATTACATATATGAGAGGGTCTTATTGGCATCAAAATTATGGTTAGTGCTCTAAAAGACTAAAATAAGGACATATTTTCTGAGTTTTCAAATAGCGACAAAGCACTTTTAAATTATTTGTTATCTTTATGTTTTTTTATCCAGTTGACCACTTGATTAAATGTTGCACTTAGGGGAGAGGATGTGGTGTTACTTCCAGAACTGCAGACTTTGCAACTGGGGAACCAGGTTGAAGTTTCTGCTTCAGCTCGACATTCTGTGATTCTGGTCAAATCACTTAGTCTCCCCATGTCTACAACCAAAATGAATTTGTTCTTGTGTGATGTAACCAATGCTCATGTAAAGCACTCCAATACCTGACAAGTCTGCACTATATAACACTGCAAAAACACAAAATAATAAGTGTTTTGCACACTTCTGTCATTGGGCTATATTTGGGCTACATCTGGGTGATTTTGGGCTACATTTGGGCTCTTTTGTCTCCGGTGGCCATCTTGGGAGATTTATTTGTTATGAAGTTTCCTAATTTCCTCATGTACTGCAGTCTCCTCAGTAGGAAATGCTTTCAGTTTTTTACTTTGATTCCATCATGAAGGTATTCAGATATGTCACACATTTGCCATAAATTCTGAATGTTAGCACTCTAGTTTCTCATTAGATCACTGTAGTAAAACTACTGCACCATGGAAGTCTGCTCCTGGTATTAAAAGTGCATGTTTCAGTCTGCATGTCAGAATTTTTTAATGAAATAGAAGAGGATTTGAGAAGTCACTCAAAATGTGCCCTCATTTTCTTTCTTCAGCATTAATCATAATTTCTATGGCAAAATGAACCTCCTCATTGTGTTCCTTTTTAAATTAAGTGTTACCAGTTTATTCCAATCAAGATGGCTTCAGGTGTGCCATACTTTTGTCATAATGAAGACAGTAAGCGCTCTAGTTGTTTTTAAGAACATTCTGGGACATTCTGTCATTGGGCTATACTTGGGCTACATCTGGGTGATATTTGGGCTACATTTGGGCTCTTTTGTCTCTGGTGGCCATCTTGGGAGACTTATTTGTTATGAAGTTTCCTAATTTCCTCATTTACTGCAGTCTCCTCAGTAGGAAATACTTTCAGTTTTTTACTTTGATTCCATCAAGAAGGCATTCAGATGTGTCACACATTTGCCATAAATTCAGAATGTTAGCACTCTTTTTGCTCATTAGATCACTGTAGTAAAGCTACTGCTCACCAGGGAAAACTGCTGCAGGTATTGAAAGTGCATGTTTCAGTCTGCATGTCAGAATTTTTTAATGAAATAGAAGAGGATTTGAGAAGTCACTCAAAATGTGCCCTAATTTTTCTTTCTGCAGCACTAATCATACTTTTTATGGAAAAATGAACCCCCTCATTTTGTTCCTTTTTAAATTAAATGTTTTAAGAGTTACCACTTTAATCCAAGCAAGATGGCTTCAGGTGTGCCATACGTTTATCATAAGTAGGACTGTTAGCGCTCTAGTAGTTCTTTGGAACACTCTGGGAAGCAGCAGTAGAACACAAAGGAATCAACTGACAGTCTCTGCCCTTGTTGGATGTACATGTTTTACTGAGAATGTCAGACTTCATTCTCACATGACTGAGAAAGATAATGTGAATTTACAGAAAATAAGCTCTCAGTTTAGCCTATAGATCACCTTCCAAACCTCTGTGGTAAAAGCATGAGAAAATATTTTTCTCTCAATCATGATATCCCAGCAGAAGGCTTTTTCACATGGTGAAATCACCTTAGAACATACCACAATTCCTAAAATGAGTATGGTACCATCAACAAATGATTTATAATGTAACTAAAGTCTTAAAACCTTCTATTAACTGCAATGCTTTTTAATGAGGTGCTATCATGTATATTGGTCCCAAGATGGCTGCCAACACTTCTTGGATGAAGTGCTGACAGCCAATCAGATCTCAGGATGAGATGTGTGGTTAGGCTCCGCCCACATATATATATGCTTTTAAATGCTATTTTCTCAGGAAATACTGAACAGATTTACACCAGACCTGCAAAAGGCACTTCCTTGACCTTATGGCTACCTCTCTGCCAAATTTCAAGTAATTCTGTTCAGCCGTTCGGGCTGTAGCTGTGTCTAAAGGTCCTATGGAAAAATGCATGGGGAAAACGCGTTTTGGGACCCCCCTTTTTTCTCGGCCCCTGCTTGACGAATCCCCCCGAGACTTTCAGGGTAGGAGCGGAGCGTAGCGCCCCACCTATTTTGAAAATTTTGCGAGGATTCGTCGACCGGCGCCAAAGTTATTCCAAATAGAATGTTGCGGATTTCCTATGGAAACAGGGTCCTAACTATAACTATCTACTGGCGACCGCCAGTAGGTAATATATATAGATATCCACACTGCACGTCACTTCTTCTGGACAGCTTGGGACCCTTGAAGAGTTGCGCACGCACCGGCGAAGAAAAACCGGTTTGTAAATACTGCATCAATCCTAGATAAGTGCACTCTCAGAAACCACCGACTCCGTGCAACAATAGAAAATCGCTGTTTATTCACAACACGTTTCGCTCACGAACGAGCTTGATCACGTGAAAATATATATATATATATATATTATCTACTGGCGGTCGCCATTAGATAGTTATAGTTAGGATCGTGTTTCCATAGGAAATCCGCAACATTCTATTTTGAATAACTTTGGCGCCGATTGACGAATCCTCGCGAAATTTTCAAAATAGGTGGGGCGCTCAGAACTGCAATTAATTGGTGGTAGCAAATTGATTGATTGTTTGGAAGTATCAACACGAATGGCATATTCAATATTCATTGTATCACTTTGATTATAGTCGAAAGCAGTAAATGTATACAATAAGAATGTATTTACATACCGGTTTTTTTAGATTTAACTATACACGGATTGCTTAAATTGAAACAATTATCGCTTTCGTGTTGTAAACCTTTAAACCCACCAATTGTAAAAGCATTGAAAAATGGAATGATATACTATTCACAGTCTTTCTACCATGTCTATGCGTGTTTACCAGCATCACGTGCAGAGTGTATTCCGTCTACAAATGGGTGGATCTTTGTTTTACGCGTTGTCATGTGATCAAGGCTCAGGTGGAGCCGAAACGTTATGGCGACTAGCACGCAAGATTTGTAAATAAAAAATTGCACTAAGACCGAGGTCCGTGTCTGTACTGTTGGGGACCGGCACCAGAAGCGGGCGGACTCGACGAAATTACGGAAAGTAGTGGATATTACTGGCCGGGTGGCGACGTACGGCCATCTCACGAGACCCTCTCCACAACGGACAACGCCTGAAACGGAGCCAATTCCTGGTTTCCGGGTAATTCAAATCCTTGGAAGAGGAACGGCGTTTGACCCCCTGAAGTGACGGAATTGTTGGCCTGAACGAGTACTAAGGAGAAGGACACCTTGGGGAGTGCCGCGTCGGAGGACACGCCACACCGGAGGTAATTACTCGACCAGATTTGTTTGTGGCCAAAACATTCCGATTAACGGGGGAGGAGAGTTTGAAGTGCAGTCGGGGAATATTGAACTTTGACCTGTATAAGCATCAGTGTTAACCCCAGACCATAAACCTATAATACTTGCATTAAGTGCAACAAGGATAATGTCGACCGACAACGTGGATGAACGTGAGGCTGCGGCATTGAAAATGTTTTCCGACAGTCTCCCAATAGCAGCGACAATACGGGATAAAGGCAGCAGTGAACCTGCAATGAGCAATAGTACAATGAAAGATAAATTTAAAATATTGGAGAAAAAACTTCGCAATGAACAGAGTAAATGGTGGGAAGCTAAGTCTTTACAGAGCTATCTCGATGTGAACAGGATACCGAGAGGTCTACGCATCCTAATAGCGCCGAGCTATGAGAACCCAAATCCAGAGTTAAGGAAAGAGTGGGCTGAGAGCAATCTAGAGGCCTCACGAAGATTAGTATAAATATTAGTTAAATATGCTGATATCGATAGGGCGCAACTATTGAAGGAAATAGCCACGATACAGGATGAATTAGAAGGGATGGAAGACAATGAGGAAAAGAGGAAATTAACAGTGGAAATGAAGGACAGACTTAAAAAAGAACAAGCAAAAATAATGGACAGGAAAGCATATAAATTTCAAAGAGATCACAATGATTATGAGCTGGGACAGATTTTTACTTTTTCTAAAAAATATGATGCTTTTCGGGGTAATAAAAACAAAACCCAGGGCCAACTCAAAACTGGACCAAGGAACAAGGAACAAGGAGACTCAACCCGGTCTGATATGAGTTCAGTGACTGGTAGTGAATCGGATTCAGACCTAAGGGAACCAGCAACAAATAGTATGGCCAAACCACAACTGGGAGATGAGATTCATTTTTTATGCCAGGAACGGATGCAAACTCTGCGGCCCCGCATCCAAAGGAACTACGGAGGAAACACGCAAATTACAGGCGCAGGCAGAGGTACAGGGCAAGGAAGCGGCACGTCATACAAGAGGAGAGACAGAGGTCAATGGAGAGGCAACAAATAATTATTGATGAAACCTCAATAATCAATTTGACTACGACAATACTCACTGAGGAAGAGAAGAGTATTCTAAAACTTGGCCTTTCCTCTGCCCCACCAACTAATATGAATTACATCAATACAAGATTTGACATATATAAAGCTGTGCGCAAACTAAAACTCCGTAAATTCCATCTTATGAAAAACAAAACTATGGCTGAAATAATAGAACCCCAGAACACTGATGATATCACAGCATCGGGGACGGTAATACCTAGTGGCATTGTTGATCTGTGGATGAGGGAAGGATTGGACTCTATGGTGACCCAAACCGAGGGAACGGATGTTCCAAGCAGTGGGGGTCCCACAAAACAAATAGCACCAGTCACTCCATTTAAATCCACTTCAACTTTCATCCCAATTATGGCACGGGACTCTATCGATATATTCAATGAGAATGTTGTCTCTCAAATCAAAGAGGTACATAAGAAAAACTGTCACAGGAAACCTAAATTTGACTATAGGAATAACCAATATGAGTCCTTAATTCACAAACTTAGTAAGGATATGAAAATCGTTGTACGAGCAAGTGACAAAGGAGGCAATATTGTACTAATGACGAAGACAATGTATGATCGTGAGGCTTATTCCCAGCTCAACAACAGGGAGCACTACGAACGGAGTAATGCATCTAAGATGAAACAGTTGCAAGCCGAAACCACAAGAAATTGTCCAGATGGAGAAATAAGGCAATGCTGACTGACGATGAATACAAGTATCTAAGGAATGAGCATCCAACAACTCCATTCATTTATTTTATCCCTAAGGTCCACAAAGACATGGAAAAACCCCCGGGCAGACCCATTATCTCTGCTAGGGGTGGATTACTGGAAAAGACATCAGTCTATATAGACTATTTCTTACAAGGAGCTGTGAAGTAATTGAACTCTTCTGTTCAGGACACAGGGGATTTTTTGTATAAATTACAAGCAGTTCAGTGGAAGGAAGACTTCTGGATGTTAGCATTGGATGTCTCATCACTTTATACCAGTATATTACATAAGGATGGTATAGCAGCTGTAGTGTACTATCTATCTAGACGAGAGGAACAGTTCAAAGATCACACTGCTATGTTATTGGAAATGCTCAACATTTGCTTGAACAATAATGTATTTATGTACAATAACTTGTTATACCGTCAGTTACAGGGAGTAGCCATGGGGGCCAGTTTCTCTCCAAGCTACGCATGTTTGCACATGGGAGCTTGGGAGGAACTGGTCCTCAAAGTACAATTTGAAGAGGTTATGAAAACTAATATTATTGTTTGGTATCGGTTTATCGATGACTTATTTGTAGTCTGGCAGGGTGACAGGGAATCAGCTGAAACATTTGTTAAAGCCATCAACATTAACACACTGAATCTTAATTTTACTGTAACCATGAGCCAAACGAATGTTACTTTTTTAGACACAGAGGTATACATTGAAAATGGAGCAATTGAAACTAGATTATTTAGGAAAGCAACGGCCGGCAATACTATCCTTCACGCGGCCAGTACCCACCCACAACACCTGATTACAAGCATACCATTTGGGGAGATGCTGCGCCTTCGTAGAGTTTGCAGTAATGAGGTGGAATTGGATAAAGCTCAGGCATCAAGCAAGATTAGATTTTTACAACGCGGCTACTCAGAGTCAATGATTGACAAAGCTATTATCAAATCTCGAGCAAGGGAGAGACAGGGGTTATTGGTGAAATATGGTCAACCTGTTACCAGTAACTTGGACCCTGTCAATACAGCTAAATCACTTAATGAATTTAGATTCATTACAGGGTAAAACAAACAACATCGAGAATTGCACCGTATTTTAAATAGGAATTGGCCTGCGTTGAAAAGTGATCCTGTTCTAGGTCCTACTCTGCCTCGAAGGGCCACTCTCACTTTTAGTCGGGCCCCCTCAATGAGGGATAGACTTGTTAACACTAACCCTGAGACCATAGAAAAATCTACGTGGTTGCAAACCAATGGGGGATTTTACAGATGTAAGGTATGCAAAGCATGCACACACGGGGTTAATTCCAAAACTTCTAAAGATGGATTCAGCGAAAGAAAACACAACATTGAGAAGGTATTAACCTGCAAAACGGAATTCGCTGTATATGTACTCCAATGCCCGTGTGCACTTAGATATGTGGGCAGCACCAAGTTAGAAGTGCAAAAACGCATTCTACAACACCTCAGGGCAATTACGAACCAAGATAACACGTATCCGATGGCTCGTCATTTTAAGGAGGCACACCACAGTAACAACAAAGAATTATCATTCTTTGTCATTGATGCAATACCAGCAAGCAGGTGTGGAGGTAATAGGGACGCGTTGCTTCGTAGGTTAGAGACTAAGGTGCCGATTACGATCCTGTAAAAACCAGGTACGAACCGTCGGACGGAGCTTATTCTCCGTCTGACGCGTACCCAGTCATAACAAAATACAAACATGGAAGTACGATTCGCACGGACACAACAGTTCCGTACGAATCGTACAAAAGCCCGACCGACTAAAAATACCATACAAATGTGATCCGGGAAAGCGCCAACGCGACGTCGGGACGCACGCAGCCAGCCATTCACGAACCAGGAATCGCGATTCGCACCGACGTCATCCCGCACGGTGAATATTTTCCGGCTGCCAAAAACTGCCGGGAAATCAGGACGACGCGAACAAGGAGTACCTGTACGCGACGGACAGACATGGACCCGAACCTACGTGTCCTCCCTGCCCTCATAGCACTCGACCTCCTCTACAGGTTCGGACGCAGACGCCGCAGAAGGTCAGAACAACACAGGGAGGGGGGAAATGGGGGGGGGGGGGCAGGAGCATGGGCAGGCCACTAAACCCCCACCCAAGTCACACAGCACACATGCCCTGACCATACCTGACCCCCAGGCCATGGTCACTACGAGGGGGTGGGGGCGTGTCCAGCAACGCCAGCGTCCGCCACAACGGAAGTGCCTGACGACGCGAACCGGCAACACTACCATACAGGTACGTCCCGTACCCACGCCTTAAGAGCGTGGGTATGAGTCGTACCCCGCCCACAACTACGTCATCCCAACAATGGCAGGACGGCTGTACCCACGTGGCAAAGGCCTGGGTACGGCCCGCACAAGCATCACATAGCGTGGGGACGCACATGTACGGGCTGTACCCCCACCCCCGTATGCATGGAGCGTACCCCCACCCCAACAGTGTCAGTACGACCCGTACCCTCACCCGCGGTCCTATGGAGCGTACCCCCACCCCAACAGTGTACGTACGACTCGTACCCTCACCCGCGTATGCACGGAGCGTACCCCCACCCCAACCGTGTAAGTACGACACGTACCCCCACCCGCGGTCCTATGGAGCGTACCCCCACGCCAACAGTGTAAGTACGACACGTACCCCCACCCGCGTATGCATGGAGCGTACCCCCACCCCACCAGTGTAAGTACGACACGTACCCCCACCCGCGTATGCATGGAGCGTACCCCCACCCCACCAGTGTAAGTACGACACGTACCCCCACCCGCGTATGCATGGAGCGTACCCCCACCCCACCAGTGTATGTACGACACGTACCCCCACCCGCGTATGCATGGAGCGTACCCCCACCCCAACAGTGTAAGTATGACACGTACCCTCATCCGTGTATGCATGGAGCGTACCCCCACCCCAACCGTGTATGTACGACACGTACCCTCACCCGCGTATGCATGGAGCGTACCCCCACCCCAACCGTGGATGTACGACTCGTACCCTCACCCGCGGACGAATGGAGCGTACCCCCGCCCGTGTATGTTCCAAGCGTACATATCCTGAAATAGGAGGGGTGTGTGCAGAGTCCTCCCAGCAGTGCCCAGACACAGGAGGGGTGGGTGCCTATCACTCCCAGCAGTGCCCAGAGACAGGAGGGGTGTGTGCAGAGTCCTCCCAGCAGTGCCCAGACACAGGAGGGGTGGGTGCAGAGTCCTCCCAGCAGTGCCCAGACATAAGAGGGGTGTGTGCAGAGTCCTCCCAGCAGTGCCCAAACACAGGAGGGGTGGGTGCATATCACTCCCAGCAGTGCCCAGAGACAGGAGGGGTGGGTGCATATCACTCCCAGCAGTGCCCAGAGACAGGAGGGGTGTGTGCAGAGACCTCCCAGCAGTGCCCAGAGACAGGAGGGGTGTGTGCAGAGTCCTCCCAGCAGTGCCCAGAGACAGGAGGGGTGTGTTCAGAGTCCTCCCAGCAGTGCCCAGACACAGGAGGGATGGGTGCCTATCACTCCCAGCAGTGCCCAGAGACAGGAGGGGTGGGTGCAGTGACCTCCCAGCAGTTCCCAGAGACAGGAGGGGTGGGTGCCTAACACTCCCAGCAGTGCCCAGACACAGGAGGGGTGTGTGCAGAGTCCTCCCAGCAGTGCCCAGACGCAGGAGGGGTGTGTGCAGAGTCCTCCCAGCAGTGCCCAGAGACCGGAGGGGTGGGTGCCTATCACACCCAGCACTGCCCAGAGACAGGAGGGGTGTGTGCACAGTCCTCCCAGAAGTGCCCAGAGACAGGAGGGGTGGGTGCCTATCACTCCCAGCACTGCCCAGAGACAGGAGGGGTGTGTGCAGAGTCCTCCCAGCAGTGCCCAGAGACAGGAGGGGTGGGTGCAGTGACCTCCCAGCAGTGCCCAGAGACAGGAGGGGTGGGTGCCTATCACTCCCAGTACTGCCCAGAGACAGGAGGGGTGTGTTCAGAGTCCTCCCAGCAGTGCCCAGAGACAGGAGGGGTGGGTGCCTATCACTCCCAGCACTGCCCAGAGACAGGAGGGGTGTGTGCAGAGTCCTTTCAGCAGTGCCCAGAGACAGGAGGGGTGTGTGCAGAGTCCTCCCAGCAGTGCCCAGACACAGGAGGGGTGGGTGCCTATCACTCCCAGCAGTGCCCAGAGACAGGAGGGGTGGGTGTAGAGTCCTCCCAGCAGGGATGTATGACGTTACAACGCATGCTTTTACACCGCATGCCGTTACAACGCATTTTTTACACCGCAAGATCTGTTACAACGCCAGCCTTTACAACGCATGCTTTTACAACGACGTACACTAGATGGAGTGCTGACATTAGAAATGTATAATTTACTATTCTAACTCCAGTCCACGTTGCAGTAGGGAAGGTGTTTGGATAGTAAAACTACACTATTTCTAATGTTAGCACGCCATCTAGTGCATTTCGTTGTAATAGCATGCGTTGTAATGGCATGCGTTGTAACAGATTTCGCGTTGTAATAGTTTCGTTGTAATGGTAGTGCGGTGTAAAAGTTGCGTTGTAAAGGTTGTTCACCTCCCAGCAGTGCCCAGAGACAGGAGCGGTGGGTGCAGTGACCTCCCAGCAGTGCCCAGAGACAGGAGGGGTGGGTGCCTAACACTGCCAGCAGTGCCCAGACACAGGAGGGGTGTGTGCAGAGTCCTCCCAGCAGTGCCCAGACGCAGGAGGGGTGTGTGCAGAGTCCTCCCAGCAGTGCCCAGAGACAGGAGGGGTGGGTGCCTATCACTCCCAGCACTGCCCAGAGACAGGAGGGGTGTGTGCAGAGTCCTCCCAGCAGTGCCCAGAGACAGGAGGGGTGGGTGCCTATCACTCCCAGCACTGCCCAGAGACAGGAGGGGTGTGTGCAGAGTCCTCCCAGCAGTGCCCAGAGACAGGAGGGGTGGGTGCAGTGACCTCCCAGCAGTGCCCAGAGACAGGAGGGGTGTGTGCAGAGTCCTCCCAGCAGTGCCCAGACACAGGAGGGGTGGGTGTAGAGTCCTCCCAGCAGTGCCCAGAGACAGGAGGGGTGTGTGCAGAGTCCTCCCAGCAGTGCCCAGAGACAGGAGGGGTGGGTGCCTATCACTCCCAGCACTGCCCAGAGACAGGAGGGGTGTGTGCAGAGTCCTCCCAGCAGTGCCCAGAGACAGGAGGGGTGGGTGCAGTGACCTCCCAGCAGTGCACAGAGACAGGAGGGGTGTGTGCAGAGTCCTCCCAGCAGTGCCCAGACACAGGAGGGGTGTGTGCAGAGTCCTCCCAGCAGTGCCCAGACATGAGAGGGGTGGGTGCAGAGACCCCCCAGCAGTGCCCAGAGACCGAAAAAGGCTGGAGTACCCACAGATCCAATTGACACAGTTGTCAGTCAGGTGCACAAAGACCCTGCAGTACATGTAACACATGTGTGCGATGCTGGGAGTACACACATGCATACAGCCAATAAGGGAACATGTCCACATTAAGTCATGTCGAGGGACTACATACACAAGTACAGTGATCACCAAGGATGCCAAGAATGATGCAGGTGGAGACATCGCCCTGCATGCATGGCCAAAGTTGAAGGGGTCCGTCACACACCCAGCCAATGTAGACACAGCTCTGCGCTAAATATTGGGAACAACCTGCAGGGAAGATATCAGGGTACACAGGGGAAGGAATACACCTTGGGACAATGACACCATGCAGCAACTGCTTACATGAACAGAGAAACCTAGCTAACACCGTGTGATGGCACACAGATCCCAGGGTCCCCCATATGACCAGCACACTACTACATTTCCCACAAACCCAACACATGAACACCACCCAAAACCATGTAGCAGCCCCACCAACAGCAATACCAGCAAAGCAGTAGTGTTGTAAGGAACAAAAATAAATTGCTTTATTCAGCATGAACCAAAAATTCTTGACAGTAGGAAGTTCAATATTTACAAAGCCCATAGGGCAGTCCAGAAGTCACAGCTGGAATGGGGACACAGTGGGATGCGTGTCCCCTAGCTTGCCTGCACAGTTACATTCCGTCGTCTTCCACAGGGGTGAGGGCATCATGTGGGGGGGAAGAACCAGGCACCGCAGGGACAGGAGGGCGAAGGGTAGGCGACATGGGTGCAGGGATGGAGGACTCCACCACAGGGGGTGGGGCAGGGCCAAAGGCGGAGGCCAGGATCTTGCTGCACACCTTAGCAAGGTCCTCCAGGGAATCCCCTTCACCCGAAGGAACCACAGGCCCCAAGGAGGGGGGGGTTCAGAGGGATGGGTCGCAGCGCCACTGGGGGAGGGTGTGGACAGGGGGTGGGACTCAACCACCCTGACCGGGGACTTCCTTGACCGCTTGCGGGGTGGTGTCACTGTGGGGCTCAGGGACAGAGCGGCCATGAAGGAGTCTTTGGGAGAGATGTGGCCAGGAGAGCTGAGGGGAGGGGATTTGGAGGGAGTGGATTTGGTGGAATGCGGACTTCCACTCTGGCTGCGTGTCACACGTTTGCCCCCCGACCCAGTGTGTGTGCCTACTACACCCTGTGTGTGCGTGTCAGGAGGTGTGCGGTGGACCTTCCCTGCTGGTGTGGTGCCTGTGTCTGTTTTGGTGGGTGCATGCTGACGTCTGGGTGTACGTGGGACAGGCATGGGAGTGGGAAGTGTGGATGGGGCAGGGTTAGGGGGTGGGAGGTAGCGCTGCAGGAGATCCACTGCTGCAGTCAGTGTCGAGTCTATCGACCTCAGCAAGCTGCGTTGGTCAGCCTGCGATGAATGAATGCCCTCCAAGTATGCCTCCATGTTGTTGAGGACCTGGCTGTGGCCATGGAGGACATTAAGGATCGCAGACTGACCAATCTGCAACTGCCGCTGGATGTCCACAGACTCGGCATTGGCGGCAGCAGTGGAGACAGGGGCAGGGGGTGCGGTGCCTGGCATGAAGGAGACATGCGGTGACTGGGCACGCTGGGAAGGGACACGAGCAAGTGGGAGGCGGCTGATGGCAATGGAGGGGGCGGGGCGAGATGTAGTGCCGCTGGCAGCTGCTGGTGCAGCCTCCGCCCACTCGGAGAGATCATCCTCGGACCCGTCAGCTTCATACTCTGTTGTGCCAGTCGACAGGTCCCCGGCTTCACTCTCCTCCGCCTCAGTCCCACTCGATGTGCCAGCCACGTTGTCACCGCTGGCACTGGTGCTCGGTCCGTCTGCTGCGGCTGTGCCCATGTCTCCCTCCGTGTCCCCCGACGATGCTGTGGGCAGGGTGAATAGACAGAAATTAATCATACACCTGTATACATATGTCACATGAGTCCAATCTACATAGGTTACAGTGCATACCCTGAAACAAAAGAAGAGTTACATCTACAAAACAAGGTACATATGTAGGGCATGCAAGACACAGTTGTTTGACCCACCATGCCACTGCAAAACTATGGAGAGCATGACACAATAGCAAATGACATAAAATTGAATTTTGACTGAGGAGCAAGGCCCTGGTGACAATCCAGCACTGCATCTGCACCACACAGCGTGGCAGGAAATAGGGATGAGCAGGGACCATATCCAGGAACAAGAGGCACATGCAGCATAGGTTATACTGAAAACATGCCCACCCTCACTGGCTCACTGCACCTTGAGTGTATGTCCAGATAAACATCACACACTGGCCAGTCCTAGCAAGGAGATATCAGGTTTTGACATGTAGGCCATGCCCGCACCACCCACCCCCTACATGAGACAATTCTTTGGAGACACAGGAAGCACTTACATCTCTTAGTCTGGGTGTAATACACATGGGATGCAAAAAAATCAAGATTGCGCACAAAATACCCAAGGGGAGCCTGTCCAAATAATCATGTACAAATGGGCATCATCAGATGATTGTAACAAGACACACAGGCAATGTCCACCGTGAGTATGAACAAGGAAAATCAGGTCAGGCCGGACAGTGGACACTTGTACTACATTTCACGTCGATATACATTGGGCCAGGGGAGAATGGCACAGAGCACAACCTATGCTGTAGACACAGAGATTGTCGACATTTTCGGATTACACACATGATAACTAGGAATATATGCCCCTGGGGACAGTAGTGGCCACACAACTCCATGGTCCTGAATGGGAATGACTGCAACACACGCCACCATCCCTGCACTATGCGTATCGCACACTCATGCACATCATGTCACAGGCCACCACATAGGACATGCGTGCTGTAAGGCCTCACACTTGATAGACTAACTCCCATGTCTGGACTCAGCATTAGTGCCAACTGACATGGAACCCACAAGACCAGAACTGGACAGGGCACAGGCAAGGTCCCAAAACCTGTTACACACCACCCCCACACATGATGCTGCAGGCATTGTACACATGGAGAAGGTGCCAGGCTACATAACCTTGTGACGGAGTGACTATACACAGACCAGGGAACACATTGCAAGGAGGGGAAGGGAGGCAGGAGAGCACTGCAATACTGTGGGTAACAGGATCTGCACAGCACCATTAAACCCTGGCAGTGTATCCATGGAACAGTGCACTTACAAATGCTGGTGAAACACAACAAACACACATGTACCTACCCCCTTCCTGCTGCTGCATCTCCTGTAAGCGCCTGTCCAAGTCTGGAAATACCACCGCCAGCACACACTTGTGGATGTGGGAGAGACGGCGGCGCCCGTGGTTCTTATGGCTCTCAGGTGAGTCCCCCAGCAGGACCCGTGCGATCCTCCGCGTCCAGCACCGGATATCCTGCCAGCGTTTCCTCACCTGGGACAGGCGCCGCTTCCGACCATCCACACTCCTCACGGCACTGACGGCGTTCAGCCAGATCTGCACCTTGGCAGGGGCGCCTACCTGTGAGGATGAACAAGTGACACTACATCAATACACCTGCAACATGTCACAGAGACACATATGATAACAAATTAGCTGGTTACAACAAGGCATGTCATGCAGGCAACGCATTGCACCTTTGCCATAGGGACATTCTCCTCTGGGGAAGGGCAAAAGCAGTACGTGCCAGTGAAAGTACACAGGTGGAATGAGGGCAAAGACACAATCAATGATCAAGGCTCACACTGTGCATCACACCCACCCCTCCTGCGTCTGGGCACTGCTGGGAGGACTCTGCACCCACCCCTCCTGTCTCTGGGCACTGCTGGGAGGACTCTGCACCCACCCGTCCTGTATCTGGGCACTGTTGGGAGGTCACTGCACCCACCCCTCCTGTCTCTGGGCACTGCTGGGAGGTCACTGCACCCACCCCTCCTGTCTCTGGGCACTGCTGGGAGGACTCTGCACACACCCCTCCTGTCTCTAGGCACTGCTGGGAGGACTCTGCACACACCCCTCCTGTCTCTGGGCACTGCTGGGAGGTCACTGCACCCACCCCTCCTGTCTCTGGGCACTGCTGGGAGGTCACTGCACCCACCCCTCTTGTCTCTGGGCAGCACCTCTAAGCAGTCACATGCCACAGGCCACTGACGCCACCTCAGCAGAGTACACAGACACACACAGGCACAGGACATTCACCTGCCATTGCCAAATGCAGCGACATACCTCACTCTGCACATGTGCCACTAGAGGGGGGGGGCTCACAGGTGTGGGGCTGGCTCTGCACGTCAGACACACAGCACTGTTCCCTGCTCACATCAGATGGCCAGGTAATATCCATCCCTCATGCAGCCCAGGTGCTACACTCAACATATGCACTCACCCACATGACAGGGGACTTACACACACACACCAATGTCCAGGGGACAAACACATCATTTGGACACTCTCAGCACATGTACACTAAACAAACACACATCTGTGGGTACTGACACCTGTCACACTGGGTGGAGCACAGATTCACATGAGGACTGTAGTAAGAACATTACCAGGAGGATTACACAGGCTGAAAGTGTAATGCCACATGCAGTGATTGTCACAGTACACACAATGCAAGTGAGGAGAGCAGACATGCACCACAGCAGGCACTGGCTGGGAGACATCAGGCATTTCCCCCCCTGGGACCCCCCCTACAGTACATGGCATGTGTGTCACACCTGGACACAATGCCAGAAGTCACAGTCACAAAAAAGGGACACAGTCTGTGCTAGTAGCCTCTGCACTCACCTGATACCATGGTCGCCCATACAGCAGGGGGTACTGTGGGAGGATCACATCCAGCAATGCCAGGTTCTCCTCCAGGGTGAATGGCTGTGACCTCTCCACAGACCTTGACATGGTTCCAGGGAATCAGGAGCAGCAGCAGTGTGGAATAATCGAAATATGTGCAGGCAAGTGATCCCTCATGGAACCTGGCTGCCTTATATCTGCATTGCTGGCCTGTTTCATGCACAGGAGTACTGAGTGATGGGACACTCACATTTGCATCCTATGTTTCCTCCAATCCCTTCAAACCAAGCACCCTAATTTTTTTAACTGACTTTTTTTCTTCAGCATGATGTCAACTCCAGAACCACATTGCAACAAAGTAGATTAATTCAAACTGACTTCTGCTGTGCACCTTCCAGAAGAAATTTAAACTTTAAAAATGGTCTCCATGACAACCAGCATGCATGTAGGCATTTATACTTGTCCCTCATGTGTCCCCTATGTAATATGGAGTTTCACACACAGGTACGGTGCGTACCGGTGCCCTAGGGTACCCCAACTGCATGGCAACGGCACGTACGCGTGTGTGCATGGCCCGTATCACTATGGGTACGCTCGCGTTTGCGTACTCATGGTGGTACGGACCGTACACATGCCTGTACGCTCACTATCACTACGAGTACGCATACGCGAGAACACCCATAGTGATAGTGAACGTACAGGCATGTGTACGCTCCGTACCGCTATGGGTGTGCTCGCATATGCGTTCTCGTAGTGATAGTGAACGTACAGGCGTGTGTACGGTCCGTACCGCTAGGGGTGTGCTCGCGTATGCGTACTCATGGTGGTACGGACCGTACACACGCCTGTACGCTCACTATCACTACGAGTACGCATACGCGAGAACACCCATAGTGATAGTGAACGTACAGGCGTGTGTACGGTCCGTACCGCTATGGGTGTGCTCGCGTATGCGTACTCGTAGTGATAGTGAACGTACAGGCGTGTGTACGGTCCGTACCGCTATGGGTGTGCTCGCGTATGCGTACTCATGGTGGTACGGACCGTACACACGCCTGTACGCTCACTATCACTATGGGTACGCATATGGCAGCACTCCCATGGTGATACGGGAACATACACAGGCCCTCTTAGCAAAAGTACGGAGTCTTTGACACATCACAGTGGTGACAGGCAGCACACAGGAAGGAATAGGGCTGACATACTTGTCCATGGATGGACATCAAGGCATTGTCTGGGCAGTACTACATGTGTGGGGCACAGGTGTGAAAGGCTGTGATGTGGCACATTACTCCAGAGTCGAGAAGGCACCTGATGTATGATGAGATGTGTACACATGTAATGTGTGACGGTGCAATGTGTGCCAGGCATGGCCTTGACTCCTTTGACATGTGTGCATGTCGTACTGCACACTTGGGATGAGCGTCACTGGCATGGCACGGACAACAACACACGGAAGTGTCCCCTGAGGCCCCGTACAGGGGTTACCACACCTGACATTTCACTACCCACAGTGCACGATGTGACTATGTCATGTATGTGTGGGAGATGTCCATTAGGTTGATGTTGGGGCTCCCTCAAAAGATGCAGCTGTTGCAGCAACCAACATGTTGAGGTTCTGGACTTTTAAAAGTCCAGAGGTGTCAGGGAAACAACACCCGAAGACCCCTGAGTTCCCCCTGTCCCGGTGCACAAGTAAACAGAGACACGGGCTTCTCGATGGCGGTGTCAAAGACCAAGGTTTATTTACTGCAGGGACACAGAAATCATAGGAACCACACAGAGGCAGAACCTAGGAGACTGTTCGAATTGCATTAAGTGGGTTGTTTCTTAAATACAAGAAAAATGTCTTGGGGCAACATTACACAAATATATCTCATGCCCAACCCGGTATCCCAAACAGATAATAAATACATATCAAACAATGATTAGTTGTAGGTTTTCGGTATTCGATCAGGCTCTCTTGTCAGTTCTTCATTCTCTACTTGATCCTCCCCGTCATAAAAATCGTAACCTCCCCATTGTAAAAGCCCGGAAAGAAAAGAGCAGAGCCAGGTGCAAAGGATTGGAATGTAGGATAAGAGGTGTTTATGGATCATAAACGGGCAGGGCAATCATCTTCGGCCTTTCAGTCAGGACAACGGACACGAGAACCAGTATAGCAGGACTGGCCTCAGGCAAGGGAGGCAGCTTGATTCTGCCTAGTCATGTAGCGTCAGCCTTTCTCGGGGCTTGAGCTTACGTGTCCTTAACAAGGTGATCCTGCCGGGGTCATCGTCCGTTCATTGACTATGTGAGGGCAAGAAACAAAATGGATGCCGTAACTAAAATGGGTGCCATGACTTTAGTGACAGAATGCCCTATTTTCCAGTGAATTCATGCTAGTTGCGCAGCGAAAACACTGTAATGTATATAATGGATAATTTGCGGTTCATTGATACCAAAATCGTGTCAGAACTACGATACCGAATTCACGGGTTCGGATCGCTACAGAACCTCAATGTGTCTGTGTGTAGATGGACATGGCACACTGTTCCGCACACCATGCCACATGTGGTATCGGATGTGAGGTGCGTATGTATGGATGGGACACGGAGTAGCGTTACAAGGACATGTCTGCATCCTCTCTATGAATGTGTGGTGAGTCATCACATGTACACCTTAATGGCAAGGTGTGTGGGCTGTCCTAGTGTGATGTCATGTTACCTGTGGGTCTAGTGTTCCGCTACCAGTCTCTGCAATGGACATCCTACTTCTGCTGATGTGTGGATGTATGTCACTCCTGTGTTGCGTCTGGCTGTTCACTTACACTGGGACACAGCTAATCCCATGCCATGGCATGTGGAGGTTCACAATCTCCGTGTGTAGCTGGGTCTTGGTAGGAGTGTCACCTGGCAGCCATACGTATCCAGGGCATGTGGCACATACCTGACTCCGTATGTAGCATATGTGTATAGACAGATTAACATGTGCTCAGTACAAATGAATTGTTGTTGTGATGCACTCACTCTTCCTTGTCACTTCCAAATTACTGCAGAGCGCCGCCTCTTCCACAACCAATTCCGGACTTGGCTGCAATGCGGGAGAATGACTGCATCCGGTGCTACCGCTTCCCCCAACGGTTGATTCTGGAGTTGACGGCGAGACTGGCACCACACCTGCAACCGCTGCACAGGTATCCTACGGCACTGACACCCAAGCTGAAGGTAATGGCAGCCCTACATTTTCTAGCCACGGGTACCTTTCAAAATACCATTGCTCATGTTGGTGGCATGTCCCATAGCATGTTCTGCCGTATGCTGCATGATTTCTTAGAGGCCATGTTGATTCACCTGGATTAGTTCATCCATTTCCCAACCCCTGAAATGTTAACTGTTGTCAAGCGTGGCTTGTATGCCCTGGGAGGGATGCCCCATGTCATTGGGTCCATAGATGGGACCCATGTGGCTTTGGTACCACCACAGGCACAGGAGGTAGCGTACCGTAATCGCAAGCACTACCACTCCATCAATGCCCTTGTGGTGTGTCTGTCCAACATGGTGATTTCACATGTCTGTGCTCGTTTTACAGGATCAGCACACGATGCCTACATCATGAGGCGTAGCAGGGTGCCTGAAATGATGACGCAGCTGCGCAACGAACGAGCATGTGTTGTTGGTGGGTACACTCTGGCTGTCCTGTATTTTGCGTAGACTTCCAGCACGACCGCTTCTACTGTCCTACTAATGTGCATGTGCTTTCCATCTAGGGGACGCTGGCTATCCCAACATGCCATGGCTGATCACACCTCTCCGCAACCCCATCACGCCGGCCCAGCTCCGCTACAACACCGCCCATGGCCGGACAAGGCGAGTGATAGAGAGGACGTTTGGCCTCCTGAAGAGCCGATTCCGATGCCTCCACAAGACCGGTGGCGCCCTTCCATATGCCCCGGCGAAGGTCTGCAAAATCTTCATGGTGTGCTGCATGCTGCACAACATGGCAGTTGAGAAAGCTGTGCCACTCATCCTGGATGAAGATGACCAGGACCATCCACCCGTGGAGGACGAAGGGCTTGGCAATGGGGCTAGTGATGTGGAGGATGTGGAGTCGCAAGAGGACATCCGGACTCGGCTCATACGCGACTTCTTTGCTTAGTGGTGAGTACCAGTGTCTGAGTGTGCACGCATTGGTCTCCGTGTGGCATGTGTTGCGATGAGTGTGTCCATCTGCATGTATGGCACGTGAGTCAGAGGTGTGTGTGGATGTGTCACTGGAGTGATGGTGCCAGTGATGAGTGTATTTCCCGAGTCATAATTGTGTCCTAGCATGTTGTCATCCATACATGTGTCGCGTACATGCACATGCAAGTGTCTGTGCTTTTTGTGGCTGACTTCTTGTGTGTCTCTCTTCCCCAGGTACTTGCGCATGCCGTCTGCTGGTTGCATTTTTGTGGCACTGCTATTCCTCATGGACACGTCATCGTGTGTTGACTCAGCGTTACACGCACGGACAAGTTTGGAAGTCTCCTTAGGGTAAGGGATGCATCAGGGGTGTATTGGGTGTGGCAGTAGTTCACGATGTATGCACACTGGCCCTGTCGATGTTTGGTTCCTCTGCAGACATGTTGCATCACCATGGTACACATGACATGCAGATGGGTACACCTGAATAGATGGTCAGACTTGTTGACAGTCATCAGTGATGGGTTTGTGGAATGTGATGATGGCATCAATGTGTGTTACACTGCCCTCTGACACATACGGTTTGCATTGGCTTGACATGGTGTGGGACTTCCACATCAGCGGATCAATGGTGTATGGCAGGCTCTACGTGAGCGGCAGGGGGTGTTTAGCTGTTAGCCGACACTTGTGTGCCAGTTCCATGGATATTACGCATTTGTGGTGCAGAAGGGGGGTGCCAGTGTTGGACCCACATGTTAGTCCACATGACCCGTTCATGTGTACTCCGACTTGCCGCTGCAATCCCGAATGCATGACTAATAAAGGTGTTCCTATGCCTCCAAGGTGCCTCTTCTCTGTCAATGCTGGTGTGTTGCCACGGTGCATCCGGCATGTCTGGCATGGTTTTCCGTGATAGTGGCTATGTGTCTATGTGTAGAGTAGCAAGATGCAAGCTGTTTGTGTGGGATTAGACCGTGTATTGTGCATGATGTCCATGAGTGTGTGGGTATTGTGACATGTGCCATCCCCATGCATCCAACGTTGGCCAGGCCACCATTCTCTGCATCCACCTGACTCAAGCTTGCAGGACATGGTTCTGCCACCTGTCTACACATACCTGGGTGCCCCCCAGGACACTCCACATGATCCCTGACCTCTGCGCATGACTGTTGCTGTACTCAATATGTCTGTCGGCACGGTTGGGCGTCCACCCCCTCAGCTGGTTGGGCCCATCACGGGTGTGTATGGTGCTCCATGTCTGTCTTGCCTAATACACTGTGACCCGTGTGTCCTGTGCCAGACTCAGGCCCCAGGGTGTGGATGGTTGAAGTCAAATGAGAACTCAGGCATGTTTACACTTTACAAGACACATGTAAGGTAATAATGCAACCAGCAGGCATCTTCTCTTCATGGTGTGACTTTTTATTTCAGGGGGGGGGGGGTTTGACATGAGGGACTTTCCGGGTGTGTGGAATCCAAAGTTCACTAGGGGAGTTGGCGTCCTTGCCATTAGGAATCCTCAGAGTCCATGCCACAGTCTTTGTCAACATTGGTCAGACAGTGACCAGCAAGTCCATGTGGCAGAGAATTTCTTTTGATGCTTTGCTACTGTTGCTCCAGTGGGCCAGGTGCCAGGCCAGGTGTCCTGGGAGATGGTGCTGTAGCGCCGACCCTCACGGTCTTTTCCGTGGACGACCCGCCCTCCTGCGGGGACCCTCGGAAGCAGGCCGTGACGATGTTTGGGATGCTCCATCGGATGTTATCTCCTCCTCCTCCTGATCCCTCCCTGTGGGTGGTGATGTTCTACGCCTGGTGGCACAGGGAGGGTTGCCCATGTTGTCGGCCATCCGACGGAGTGTACTGTGAATTCCCGTGAACACCGTCACGAGCTCAGCCTGTCTGTCCTCCATCCTCCATTGGTGTTGCAGTAGACAGGCATGTTGCTCCGCATGTTGCTGGGCCTGCTGGGTCTTGATCTCCTCGAGGATGGACACAACCTGGGCCATGCCCATGGTGTCCTGCCGGTATGTGTCCAGGATGTTTCGGACATGGGAATATACCGGTTCCCCAGCCAACCGAACAGGCTTGCGCCTCCGCCGTCCTCCACTCCCACCACCCCTGCCCACTTGCACCTGGCCTGCCCTTGTGGGGACATCGGGTCTCCGGGACCCCTAAGGGGTGGCATTGGCGTTGTTGCCTGCCTCCTCCTGGGTGCCCGGAACACCGTGTCCCTCCTGGCCAGCCTGGCTGCATTGTGGTGGTGGGGCAGGAATCCTGGGTGTCTCCTGGGATGTGGCAGGAGTGGGGGTGGTGGTTGGCCCAGTTGTACCTGACGCAGGTGCTGCAGGTCGTTGGACACCAGAGGGGCCAGGTTGGTCGGGGTCGGGTTCGTCCACAGAGTGGTGAGAGTCGTCGCTGCCGGTGGCTCCGTCATCACGCCGAGCCGGGTCCTGTGAGTCTTCCCCCCCAGTGTTGGGGGGTGATCCACCACGTTGACCTGTGTGTGAGAGAGACAATGTTAATTTTGTTCCATGCAACATCCATGTTTAATTGGTTTCGAAGTTGGCACATTTGCTCTGGGAATTTGGATATGTCTTGCATTCCACTAACAGTGCACTTGTGCATGGGTATGTCCCTTGGGCACAGCTTTTGCAACTTTACCTATGTGTGGCACAGTCTTACTTGCTGCGTCAATTGTGACTGCAGTCAGCAGTGGTGTGGGCAGGTGTGGCGAGCCATGCATTGGCGCCTTCCGTGTAGCACTGTACGTGGGCACATGGAGTTTTTCCACACACTTATATGATGCAGGTAGCTGTTGTTGTGCTCGTGCACAGGTTGTGACATTGCCCTGTGTTTTTCCATGGAGAAGAGGGGGGGTTCTGGCATTGGCCTCCCTTGTCTACATGCAGGCAGTCCACCTGCTGACGAGCAGACATTCCCACACACCACAAGGCTGATTTGCTCCCCCTGTGTGTCCCTTTCTCGCTCCCTCTCTGTCCCCCACTCCCTCCCTCTGTGTGTCAGCCTCCTCCCTCTGTCCGTCTCCCTGTGTCTCCCTCCCTCTCTGTCCCCCTCTCCCTCCCTCTGTGTGTCAGCCTCCTCCCCCTGTCCGTCTCCCTGTGTCTCCCTCCCTCTCTGTCCCCCTCTCCCTCCCTCTGTGTGTCAGCCTCCTCCCCCTGTCCATCTCCCTGTGTCTCCCTCCCTCTCTGTCCCCCTCTCCCTCCCTCTGTGTGTCAGCCTCCTCCCCCTGTCCGTCTCCCTGTGTCTCCCTCCCTCTCTGTCCCCCTCTCCCTCCCTCTGTGTGTCAGCCTCCTCCCCCTGTCCGTCTCCCTGTGTCTCCCTCCCTCTCTGTCCCCCTCTCCCTCCCTCTGTGTGTCAGCCTCCTCCCCCTGTCCGTCTCCCTGTGTCTCCCTCCCTCTCTGTCCCCCTTTCCCTCCCTCTGTGTATCAGCCTCCTCCCCCTGTCCGTCTCCCTGTGTCTTCCTCCCTCTCTGTCCCCCTCTCCCTCCCTCAGTGTGTCAGCCTCCTCCCCCTGTCTGTCTCCCTGTGTCTCCCTCCCTCTCTGTCCCCCACTCCCTCCCTCTGTGTGTCATCCTCTGTCACCTCAGCCCAGCTTCCTGGGCACACACTTTTTGCAGATCTTTGAATGTCCCTTGGATTGTTGATGTGAGTTTGTTTGTGATCTCCAGGCACCCATTGGGTGTAGTGTCTGTGTCTGCACTGCTGCTGTGGTGGTGTGTGCTGCCACTCTTTCACAGTGTTGGCTGTTCATTAGCTGCTGTCATCTGCAAGAACGTGCCGTCACCCCCATGTGTTGATGCAAGGCGTCCGCCATTTGCTGGCAAGTCATTCCTGTGTTGGGACACACTGTTTGTCTGGCTGTGACCTAGGCCATATGGGCAGGGGGCATTATTGTCTGCTTC
Organism: Triturus cristatus; assembly: GCF_964204655.1. Lineage (NCBI taxonomy): Eukaryota > Metazoa > Chordata > Amphibia > Caudata > Salamandridae > Triturus > Triturus cristatus. Next base: position 217,383,976 of record NC_140590.1, read on the forward strand.
TGATTTGCACTATGTGATTTTTTGGGCCCACCCTCCCGCCATCATGTGTTGGTGTTTTCTGTGGCCTGTGACTTGACATTGTCCAGCTGGGTGCATGGGGCATGGTGGCGCCAGTGGCATGTGCGTGTTCATGGAGTGTGGTTGAGTCATGCGATAGCTTGGGGTGGTTGCGTGCCTGTTTGTGAGTTTGGTTGTGGATGACGTTCCCCCCATGTGAGGTGAGTTGTTTGTGTACTCACCCGGGTCTCGGAGTCCTAATAATCCGTTGACTGCCGCCACCGGCAGTGTGGCCATCACCCTCTCCTCCCAGGGCTGGTAGTGTACGGGTCTGCGGGGCGGCCCTCCTCCAGTGACGTTGGCCTGGTTGTGGTTGTTGGTCATTTTTTCTCGGACCCTCCTCCGCAGATCGTACCACCTGGCTTGGCATTCCTGCCTGGTCCTTCTGGTGGCCGCAACAGCATTGACAGCATCAACGATCGTCTGCCACATGGCTGTTTTTGCGGAGATGCTGGTCTGTCTGACCAATGTTCCAAAGAGGTGTGGCTCGACTCTGAGGATTTCATCGACAAGGACCTCCAACTCTCGGCTAGTGAACTTTGGATTCTTGTTAGTGGGCATGGTGAGGGGTGTGGGTGTGGATGGTGGGGGGGTGTGGATGGTTGTGGGTGTGTGGGTGTGGTTGTTTGTGTGTGTGTGTGAATGTGATGAGGGGGTGTTTTTGAAGGTGTGCAAGTGTAAGGTGTGGTAAAGCTTCTAGTATGGTGCTGTAGGTTGTCTGTGGGGTCTGGCAGTAGTGAGTCTGTTGCAAAGGCTCATGGTTTGTGTGTGTGGGCCCTTTTTATTGGTCCATTGGTGGGTGTGGCTATGTTTGAACTTTGGGTGGGTGTGTTATAAGGAGTGGTTGTGTTTAAGGCCTCTGTTTGTTTTTGGCAGTTGCAGGTCAGTGTATGTGTTGTTTTAGTGGTTGTTGGACATGTTTTGTGGCTTAGTGCCATTCTAATGGTGTATTCTTGTGTCGTTTTGGTTAGTCCTGGTTGTGTACGTGCGTTTTTGGTGTGTGTACGGTGTGTACATGGGCCTTTTTGTTGTACAGTGCTGTCCTTGTGTGTGGCTTGGTACGACTCGTACATGCGGTTGTGATGTTGGGGCCTGGGGTGCGCTCCGTACTTGGAATGTTGGGGTGGGGGTACGCTCCATGCATGGGCGGGTGGGGGTACGACTCTAACGTACACGGGTGTACATACAGGGGGGGTACGAGACGTACACGGGTGTACATACACGGGGGGGTACGACACGTACACGGGTGTACATACACAGGGGGTACGAGACGTACACGGGTGTACATACACGTGGGTACGAGACGTACACGGGTGTACAAACACGGGGGGGTACGACACATACACGGGTGTACATACACGGGGGGTACGACACGTACACGGGTGTACATACACGGGGGTACGACACGTACACGGGTGTACATACACGGGGGTACGAGACGTACACGGGTGTACATACACGGGGGTACGACACGTACACGGGTGTACATATACGGGGGGTACGACACGTACACGGGTGTACATACACGGGGGGTACGAGACGTACACAGGTGTACATACACGGGGGGTACGACACGTACACGGGTGTACATACACGGGGGTACGAGACGTACACGGGTGTACATACATGGGGGTACGACACGTACACGGGTGTACATACACGGGTTGTACGACATGTACACGGGTGTACATACACGGGGGGTACGAGACGTACACGGGTATACATACACGGGGGTACGATACGTACACGGGTGTACATACACGGGGGTGTACATACACGGGGGGTTCGACTCGAACGTACCGGGGCGGGGGGGCGGCGCATATGCGGTCACATGTCTCCATGGTTGCTATGGGTGTTCGGTGCGGACGTTGTTATATACATACGGTTGTAACATCGGACGGTGTTTTTTCCATACGGTTGTAACCTCGGACGCACGGGATGGATCGTGATTCCGCGGTCGGACTTCACTTTTCACATTTGTACGGTAAATCGTCCGAGGACGTGTCGGACACATTTTCCGACCCGAGGACGTGTGGGGAATGATTCCCAATACGATTCGTATGGTCTTTTTCCCATGCGAATCGTAATTGGCAGTTTGTACGGCACTTGTACGATTCGTACGGTAAAAAGACCGGATACGAGTCGTACGGGCCATTTTTTTACCGGATCGTGATCGGCACCTAAGCATATACTCCGCCTTGATACTAAATGGCCGGCGTGTCTGAATGTTACTGAGGATTTGCACACTGGCCTCTATTAGAATCAGAAATCTATTTGTACTCTGCATATTTAAGTGGGCTACTGTTTAACGCGACGTCTTGGCAAACATTTTCTTATTCTATCCATAGGATTTAGCAATATAATTTTAAGGGTTTTTAACACGCAGAGGTTGACATTTTATCTTCTTATGTATTATTTATTATTTTATGGAAAGGTTTTATTGTTGTGGACTTTTATGATCTATATTTGGATCTACATATCAAGATACAACTAATGAATGCGTGATATTCTTTACACTGGCATATTTGCACACTTTACACTTTGCACTTTAGATCTTGATGCACTTTATTCTAAATGGACCTCATGATTGATGTAGTATCTGCTTATTCGTATAGCGATAAATAACTATATGTTATTATATGGAAAGAATCCTTAAAAACCCACCATGTTCATCAGTTAACTATTTACTGATAGCTCATACAAATATATTGTTGGTATGACTGGGCTCAGTCTACCCACTATATCTATTTGCTAAAAAAGTAACTGCTGCTATTCTGTTTTTAAAGTTTAAGTATTATATGAAAAGCACTTTTTTTGCTATTCACATATATCACTAGGCACATTACACTTTATTACACCCTTTTATGTTGACTTAGCTGCAGGAATCAGGAGAATAATGATGATGCTGATCAAATAGTTGGAATACAGGGGGATTTAACCCGTCAGAACTGCAATTAATTGGTGGTAGCAAATTGATTGATTGTTTGGAAGTATCAACACGAATGGCATCTTCAATATTCATTGTATCACTTTGATTATAGTTGAAAGCAGTAAATGTATACAATAAGAATGTATTTACATACCGGTGTTTTAGATTTAACTCCACACGGATTGCTTAAATTGAAACAATTATCGCTTTCGTGTTGTAAACCTTTAAACCCACCAATTGTAAAAGCATTGCAAAATGGAATGATATACTATTCACAGTCTTTCTACCATGTCTATGCGTGTTTACCAGCATCACGTGCAGAGTGTATTCCGTCTACAAATGGGTGGATCTTTGTTTTACACGTTGTCATGTGATCAAGGCTCAGGTGGAGCCGAAACGTTATGGCGACTAGCACGCAAGATTTGTAAATAAAAAATTGCACTAAGACCGAGGTCCGTGTCTGTACTGTTGGGGACCGGCACCAGAAGCGGGCGGACTCGACGAAATTACGGAAAGTAGTGGATATATATATATATATATAGATATCCACACTGCACGTCACTTCTTCTGGACAGCTTGGGACCCTTGAAGAGTGGCGCACGCACCGGCGAAGAAAAACCGGTTTGTAAATACTGCATCAATCCTAGATAAGTGCGCTCTCAGAAACCACCGACTCCGTGCAACAATAGAAAATCGCTGTTTATTCACAACGCATTTCGCTCACGAACGAGCTTGATCACGTGAATATATATATATATATATATATATATATTATCTACTGGCGGTCACCATTAGATAGTTATAGTTAGGATCGTGTTTCCATAGGAAATCCGCAGCATTCTATTTTGAATAACTTTGGCGCCGATTGACGAATCCTCGCGAAATTTTCAAAATAGGTGGGGCGCTCCGCTCCTTCCCTGAAAGTCTCGGGGGGATTCGTCAAGCGGGGGCTGAGGAAAAGGGGGTTCCCAAAACGCGTTTTCCCCATGCATTTTTCCATAGGACCTTTAGTCCAAGCTACAGCCCGAACGGCTGAATAGAATTACTTGAAATTTGGCAGAGAGGTAGTCCTCAGGTCAGGTCTGGTGTAAATCTGTTCAGTATTTCCTGAGAAAATAGCATTTAAAAGCATATATATATCTATAGGCGCGCACCGTGCGCGCACGGTAAAACTTACCATACGCGCACGCTGCTGTGCGCGAGCGCGGTTCTGATTGGTTGTTAGATCTTAGTAAACATTCGAATCGGTCGAAACCAGGAAGTGTCGGCCGCCATTTTGTCTCTCGCAGTCTGAGGGGGTGAAAAACAAAGGTGGAGAACGTGAAAATGGGGCAGGGTGGACAGTTCCTGACCCCCTAGCCTTTGTCAGGGGGTCCCACAAGGACCCTCAAGGGTCAAAATGTATTCTAATTTTTTTACTAAAAATCGCGGAGTGCGCGTAGCGTGCGCGTACGGTAGAAACTAAAAAATTCCGCGAACTGCGTAAAGTGGGCGCACGGTGCGCGAAGCGCACCGCTTGCGCGCACGGTGCGCGCACGGTGAAAAACCTTTAAAAAAATAAATACATAAATAAAAAACTTAGCGTTTAAAAAACCGTACAAGTTCACTGAAAAAACCATAGGTTTCACACACGTTATAGTTAGGAATTAGCATTTAAAAAACCTTGCAAATTCACTTAAAAAACCATAGGTTTCACACATGTTATAGTTAGCTGGACATTTCACTCGTGAAAAACCATTGAAATTCCCCCGTTATAGTTAGTGCAGGCAACTATAACTCACGCGACCGCAATCCTCTGCTGATGACGTCAGATATTACATCACTGATGACATATGTGTCTTTCTGAAAAAAAAATATTTGTAATATATGTATAGCTAAAAATTAATGGAAGAAGACATGGGTAAATAAGTGTCTAAATACAGTATTAGCATCAGCAGAGGATTGCGGTCGCGTGAGTTATAGTTGCCTGCACTAACTATAACGGGGCAATTTCAATGGTTTTTCAAGAGTGAAATGTCCAGCTAACTATAACATGTGTGAAACCTATGGTTTTTTAAGTGAATTATAGATATGCATAAGTTACATGAATATACTTAGAAACAAAACGTTCATTTATTGAACTTTTTTTAATAAGTACAATTTAGAATTAGGAATCAATTTTTAAAAAACGGTAAGTGTCAAAATGTTCTGTTTTTATTTTTCTATTTTCTTGCTATATGTCATTGAAGCCAGTCCATCAAATGAGATACATTACAGTTGCATCACTAAAATGAGAAGCTTACCCACAGGAAAAAGAAATACACAACTGCAAGTGCCGCCCTATATATATATACATACATACAAGATACTTGAATTACATTTATTGTAGATGTGCCTGGACTTTTCAAAGATAGTTTGATAGGTGGATGAGCTACACCGCAGAGACGAAATATGATAAAGCCGTCCAATGGATGTATTGTTCTCTGTTTGGGTTTGTGCTCTGTGTAGTTTCTTGTTTTATTTATAACTGTAAATCTCCATTACATAAACGGTGCCAGCATTCTTCCCACATGATAATAGCAGAGGTGTACAGTTGCTTCACATCTTCCGCATCCTCCCATATTACAGAACGTGCTGTGACTGTCCTAAAGTGTGAGCTTTGAGTGCAGTCATTAACCCGGAGAAGAATAAGCCTTTATATCGGCAGTGAATCATCTGACAGGGCAAGAGTTGCGGTAATTATGTAGGACACAAAGACTCCTGTACTCTGTGAGTATTGCAACATATTACTCACTGGTATATAACATTTTCCACCTTGTTTCATAATGAGGAAACGGGTGGCATAACCTGTCCCTTGCCTATGAGATGATTGAAAATGAATGTTATGGTTTCATTTTTTCACAAAGTCTTAAGGACAAAATGGACCACATCTCATTTTATTTAATGACCGATAACTGAGAAATGTACCTATTGTTTACGTCACGATAAATGAGGGGTCGGGCCTGCAAACGAGAATGCTTCTTGATTCTTGGATGAAGGGATACATAGAGAACACACATATGCACATTGGTGGACCTGGCTCTTTCTGCAAGGGTCTCCCCTAGCTTTTTATTACGTTCTGTTCCTGAACCTATTTTTGTGGACATTAGGACTTTGTGCTCGTTTTCCCGGTTAACCAGTGGTAAAGTGCTTGTGAGCTTCCCTTCAAGTATAGCAAGATTTGGCTACACCTACTTTGGCAAACTTTATTAACTTGTAATTCCCTAGTAAATGGTACTAAGTCTACCGAGGGCCTGTAAATTAAATGATACCATTGGGTCTGCAGCGCTCCCTCTGCCACCCACTAAAGTAGCCTTTTAAACCATTTCTCCGGCCCGACACTGCAGCTTGCAGTACCGTTTTAAACTTCCATTTAAACCTGGCAAATTAAACAGTTTACGAGGCCTACATTTTTCTTTTCTAATACTTATGTCAGCCCTAAGAGAGGCCTTAAAGGCTCACAAGGCAGGGTGCATTGCATTTAAAAAGCAGGACATGTATACTTAAGGTTTACATGTCCTCTCAGTGAAAAATGTCTAGTGCCGTTTTTCACTGTTATAGGGCCTATCACTCCCATTGACTAACTGTATTACATTTAATAAGTGCCAACTTTAGACTAGTAACGCAGGTCTCTAGTTAATGGAATTATGTTCTGTCAAATTATAATTTTAATCCATTAAACAATTAAAGTCACAAAAATTGGAACTGTGAGTGCCAGTGCAGAACAACATGCTTGGTGCTCCTTCAGAAGTGACACAGGCATGTGATAAACGTGATCATCTTCCGCGTCTACTTAACAAGAACAACACAGCCCATCATAACAAATCATATATTCATAAGAAGCTCAACTGTATAATCGGTTTACAGCATTTCAGACCTCAACAAATAGCAGGATCATCATCAGGACACTAACATATATCATGAGCCCGAGACCACATTAGCAAACATTGTAAATTGAAACTGAAGAAGAAAGCAGGGTGAATAAAACAAAAGAATTAAATATGCTGTCTTTGTGCAAATACTTGTGGCAAGTGGAGTGCCCAACGACTATTAATAATAAAAAGATGGTCCTATCGGGATCTCCAAAAAACTGGGGCTTCTTATCTGTATTACCGTCAATCCTTATTCATAAGAGTAATCTTTTCACAGGTCTTTCTTTGACGTATTAGCAATGCTGAAGACAGCACATCCACAGCCAGACCAATTACTGAGGATGAGTCTTCCATGTCTAAAAAGGGTTCCAGATCTTAACACAGGACTCCATATAAGACTTTGCGATACTGTCACAATGTTTTATGAAGTGCACCTTGACAGTGTTAATCTTCATGAGTATCAGACATTCTTGGACCATTATCTAAAGTATGGCATCTAGCTCTGTGATGAAAGACATTGAACTAGTAAGCAGGCTACAACCTGAGCCACTGTCCTTCGCAGACTGAGCACTCTGAATCAACCTACCCGTATCTAGTCCAGGTAGACATATTTGGAGTAAAGTGTTCAGTTCTTGAGTACTTTCTTTATTTCACTCCTCTAGTTGTGTGTGAATTTCTGAAGACCATATTTATTTTTATTATTATTATCATTGGTATTATTATTATTATTATTATAATTTAACATTTCTAGAGAGCGTAGTTACCCGGAGACATCCCAGCGCTAGCGGAATAGGGGTATAAATGGGGGGAGGGTCTACAGACTAATGTTTTGACATAGCCATGTTTTCAGGTGTTTCCGGAAGGTGAGGAGATGAGTCTCCGAATGTAGCTTCAGGGGTAGAGTGTTCCATAACCTGGCTATGTTATAAAAAAAGGAGCTGCCCCTGCTACAAGTTCTCTGAATTTTTGGCACCATTGCCAGGCTTATATTGGCGGAGTGGAGCGATCTCCTGGGTTGGTAAAATGTGATAAGAGAATTAAAAATGGTGGGGCCGTTTCATATCAACGTTTTGTGGGCTATGCAAAGTGCTTTGAATTTGACTCTTTCCAGAATTGGTAGCCAGCAGAGGTCTTTCAGGCATGGTTTTGCGGATTGCATTCTTGGCACTCCAAGCAGGGTCATAGCCACACAATTCTGGGCCACTTGGAGTTTCCTAATGGTGGCTTTGGGGGCTCCTAGGTATAAGGAGTTACAGTGGTCCAAGCGCGATAAAACCAGGGCCTGGACCACCGTTCTCCTTGCCCCACTGGGAAGAAGGGGGAGAATTTTTCTCAGCATTCTTATAATGCTATAACACATACATGCCACTTCCACCGCTTGATGTTCAAATTTAAGTGATTTGTCAAGCCACACTCCCAAACTTGTAATCTTAGATTTTGGGGGTGGACGCTTGTCCTAGGCATGTAGGCTTTTGTAGTTTAAAGTCAGTGTTGGGTAGATTGCCCAGATACGTGATTTCTGATTTATCACCATTGAGCCTAAGGCATGAATTTTGCATCCATAAAGCCACCTTCTCCAAGCATGATTCTAGCTCCGAGGGGGCATTATGCGGATGTTTTAACAAAATCTCTAGCTGGGTGTCATCAGCATAGGTGATGATTTTTATCCCAAAAGGCCTCATATAAATGTTGAATAAGGTAGGACTCAGGGATGATCCCTGAGGCACTCCATATCTAAGAGGTCGACCACTTAAGGTGGCTTCTCCTGCAAAGACTTGAAAGGTTCTGCCAGTGAAATATGATTGAAACCATTCTATGGTTTCCCCTGCTACTCCTACCTATCCCAGGTGGTTCAGAAGGATGTCAAAATAGAAAGTGTCAAACGCTGTGCTTAGGTCAAGGAGGATAATGGCCGCTGCACCTCTCTGATCCATGATCTTCTTGGCTTCCTCCAACACCGAAATCCGAGCTTGCTCCGTACCCAACTGGGGTCGGAACCCGGTCTGAGAATCGTGTAAGAGATTATGGGCTTCTAGGAAGATTGAAAGACTGAGGTTGACATGTTTTTACAGAATCTTGCAGACCATGGGTAATAGAGGTATGGGTCTGTAGTTACTCAGAACCTTTGGGTTTAAGGTGGGTTTTTTAAGAAGCGCTCTTATGATCACATGTTTCCAGGGTGGTGGGACCTGGCTGTTAGAAATGGATAGGTTTAGCACTTCCATTATTGGTGATAAAACCACCTGTTTGACCTTGTCCATCTGATGGGGGGTTGCCGGGTCACACGGTGAGCACGATTTTATCTGGCGGAATATTTTTGTGAGTGTTGCCAGATCTAAGAGAGGGAAATTCTCCAAGGTGTGCCTCTTCTTGTTTGGGACTCTATTGATCTCCTCCGTGTCAGTAAGAGGCATTGGAGCAGAGATGTCACTAGACAATGGGGAGGTGGGGAAAGTGTTGTATATCGTTTGGATTTTTTCTGCGATTTTGTTGCACCGAGCAGAAGAGATGGTGTTTTCTGGCATTGGGATATCGAGCAGGGTCTGCTATATGGAAAATTTCCCTGGGAGAGTTGGCAGTTGAGGTGAGTTTTCCCTCACAGTAGAGTGCCTGAGCTTTCTAAATTTCAGCTTGGTAGGTTTTTATAGCCTTTCTATAATCCATTTTGCTACTCTCGCTGTAGTCCTTTCTCCATCTTCTTTCCTTGCATTTGCATGTCTGTTTGAGAAGTCTGAGCTGGGGTGAGTACCATGGAGTTGTCATTTCTCTCCCCCTATGGGACATTTATTTAACTGGGATCACTATCTCCAATGCTGATTTGATTCAGTTATGTACATTTTCTGCGGCTTCCGTAACGTTGGAATCTAAAATGGGTTTAGCACTCTGTAATATATTGGCCCACGCCTCAGTAGACAGTTTAGCCCAAGGGCGGTCCTTACTTATATTAGTTTCTAAGTGGGAGCGCAGTGTAGGACCTTTTAGGATAATGGAGATCAAAGAGTGGTCTGACCAAGGCAAGGGAATTGGGGTCCCCACCGACAACATAGTGTGATTGGAGAACACTCGGTCGAGTGTATGTCCTTTGGTGTTCGTAGGGCCTACCACTAGTTGCTTCATTTGGATGGCGGTTAAGTCTTGGGACAATTCTACCACTTCAGTGTTATTTTGATCATCGAATTGTATATTGAAATCTATAAGTATTGTGGTATTACTGCTTGAGCTAACTAGTGTTGCAGCCACTTCTGGCAGGGAATGTGTAAATTGCCCCACATTTCCTGGTGGGCAATATATGAGTATTCCTGCGAAGGAACATGTTGCTGAGAATGCAATAGAAAAATGTAGGCTTTCACAGTCGGCTAATAGGCTGGGCTCAACCCTACACATGTACGACTCTTTAAATATTATCGCTCTCCCTCCCCCTTTCTTCTTCTGGCTGTCTATCTGCTGAGTAATGTATCCTGGTGGGAGGGTTTGAATCACCTCTGGGGTGGACGTCCTCTGAAGCCAGGTTTCTTTTAAAAACAGAACATCTGACAGCTCTTCAGAGAGGAGGGTATTTCGTTCGACCGCATGTTTGGACAGTGACCTACAATTAAGTACAAACATTTTGTACATTTTGAGGTCAGTAGCCATGTTTTGCTGAGTGTTATACCCCAGGTGGAGCCAAAATGTGCAGATGTCTGGACTCATTGACAGGTGGCATTTAGCCTTTCCACAGTCTCTTAGCCCTGTCAATTGGGCAGATGAATAGACCAAGGGTTCTGTGGCTGATGCAGCATAGGTCTTGGCGCCTGGCCACGGTCGGGTGCCTTTTGCGCACCAACGGCTGGCCTGCTGCGCGCGTCCGCTGCGCTTCCGCTTCGCATCCGGCTTTGCATCTAGTTAAATATGCTGCCTCTGGAAGTGAGAGCCTGGTCCCCGGAAGTAGGGCTGATGCTACTGTGCTCTAAGGTGAGAAACGCCCACTCCCTCCGTTCAATCGGGAGCTCCCGTGACGGACCGGGGAGTGGGAGAGTTAGCACAGAAGGACTTCCTTAGGCAGATAAGCGCAGATTAATGGGACTGGTAAAAACAATAATGAGTGTGCAAAAGAGCGTTTTTTAAAGTTTAAAAATCAAAGTTTAAAAGGCGGTACAACAGTGAGAGTTTTTGAAAGCACCTAGTTAAAATTAGCACGAACAGGGGGGGGCGTGGCCAAGCCGCGAGCTGAGATGGCCGCGCGGCACTGAAGCTCCGCCATCGAACCGGCGCAAAAGCTGATTTCCTCGCCCTCCTGATGCGGGCGCGGGACGCCTGACACCGCCGCTGATCCTCCTGCGGCCCCGGAGCACGCCGAGATGCAGACCGGGCCGCTCGTATCGCTGGGGCGTCCGGCGGAGACCACATCGCCCTGAGGCCCAAGATGGCGGGCTGACTCGGGGATTGGGGCCGCGAGTGCGTGGACGGCGGCCGGCCGGGAGACAGGTACCCGGGGGGGCGGAGGGGGGGGCATTGAGCACCGTGGTGCGGACTAGCGGGGGTCTGCTGCTCTCCCTGCGCCGTTGTGGGCCAGAGGGCGACCGGGCGCTCGGCTCTTGCCCTGAGCGCCGGGCGCGCGGCCTCGCTCGTTGTCTCCTCCCTGGGGCCCCGGGCTAATTCGGTCGGGGAGCCGGAGAGGGGTGGCGGGACGGCCTGTTAGCGGTGGGGGGGGCGGGTTGGACTCTGTGCTGGGCCTGGCGCTCGGGCTGTCTCTGCCTCTGTCTTTGGGCCCTCTCTGGGTGTGCCATGTGTTCTGCGGCCTGGTCGGGCTGTCCTCCCTTGCCCCTTCCGGCGGCGCCGAGTCGCGGCTGCTGAGTACATCGCGCTGGTTCCCCCGGTGTTCCTTCGGGATCCTGCTGGCTGCATATAGTGGTGGCCCTGGCCTGCTGCACAGCGGAGTCGAGACCTGTCCGGTGCCCGGTGGGCACTGCATCGCCCGTTGACCTGAGCTGCTTGGCTGAGGATTGGACTGTCCTGCCGGACTGACGCTGCACCATAACTGGGCCACCCTTGATCTACACACAGCGGGCTGGTGGCCGTCTGGCGGTGGGGGGCATGGGTCGCAAGGACCCAAAGCAGAAAACGTTGCCGTTTGAGAAACTATCTGAGCAGCCTGCGGAGAGCCGCCCTGACATGCCGGATCCTGCCGGTGGCGTGTCCGGTGGCCCGACGGCCCGTGCCCCATCCCCGGACTGGCTTCAGGAGATGCGTGCCGGCTTCAGGGCCCTGGATGGTCGCTTTGATGCCCTGGATAAGACGCTGGAAACTATGGGGCCAAGATCCAGGCACACGACAAGCGTTTGGTGGAGGCTGAGGCCCGGATACCTGCAGTGGAGGATAGATCGGTGCAGGAGACCAAAAGGGTGGACAGACTGGAGCGCATATTGAAAGAAGTGGCCAGCAAAAACGAGGACTTGGAATCGCGCAGTCGGCGCAACAACGTGCGAATCATTGGAGTTCCGGAATCCACGGCCACGGGCAGACTGGACGTTTTTGTGGAACAACTGTTGGTGGATATTTTTGGGAGAGAATCCTTCACTCCGGGCTTTGTGGTGGAAAGAGCTCACTGCTCCCTGGGGCCAAGACCTAACCCGGGGCTTCCGTCTCGCCCGCTTATTGCCCGTATTATGAACTTCCGAGACCGCGACACTGCCTTGCGGCTAGCCAGAGAGAAGGGTGAGATTACCTGGCAGGGCTCGAGACTGTCACTCTACCCAGATTTCACCGCCGTGGTCCAGGAGGCCAGGTGTAAGTATGCAGGGGTGAAGGCTGCGCTCCGGAATCTAGGCCTCAAATATGGCATGCTCTACCCGGCCCGGCTGCGGGTCGAGATCGATGGCCGAGCTCGGCTCTTTGACAATCCCACTGAGGTGCAGGAATTCTGCCGCAACTACAAGCCGCGCAGAGGCCCGCCGGGGGGGGATGAGGATGGACGATCTCCCCCTCGTAGTGGGTCGGCGGTCAGTCAGTACCTGTTTTCGACCTCCGGTGTCGGCTGAGACGGCGCCCGTATCCTAACTTTGCTCTATTTGACTCTTGTTATCTGGGGACTTATGAACATTTGGAGTATACTTGTTATGCAGCGCTGGGTTGATTGCGGATCGTTGTCACCCCCCTTTGGTTGAAACCGTTGGGATCACTTTTGGTTGTGATGCTCTGCCTTTTTCTGTTTGGTTACACTTGGTATTACTGTTTAGAGCTATGTTTTTTTCTTCTAGGTTTAGGACTGCCTCACGTTTGCGTGGTTTGGCTGGGTGGGGGGAGGGGGGTAGGGGTGGGCAATTTTGATCCTTCTGACATGGCTGTGTGTGAGCTGACTTTATTGATACACGGGGACACTACGTCTTTCTTGCTCCCATCACCTGCAGACTGGCATCGATGGCCCATATAGGTTTGAATGAAGCTCCTCTCAATCTATCGTTAATGACTTGGAATGTCCGGGGTCTAAACAACCAGCGTAAATGCAAACAGATACTGCACTACTTAAATCGGCACCGGGTTGACATTGCTTTTCTTCAAGAGACTCACTTACACGCCTCGGTGAACGCCCGCTTTGCAGCTTCCTGGGGCGCTCACCGATACTTTGCAAATTTCAGTAATTATGCTAGGGGCACCGCGGTGCTGATCCATAAGAGAGTCCCGTTTCACTGCCAGACGTTTCTGGGAGACAGGGAGGGATGCTACTGCATTGTGAAAGGGGTGTTGATGGTTCATGTGATCACTCTTGTATGTGTGTATGCTCCTAACACTGATTCCCCGGACTTTTTCTATGCGCTTGCTGCCCAGCTGGCAACCCTTGCGCCGGCTGGTATCCTGCTTGGCGGCAACTTAAACCTGTTACTGGATGTGGGGCTGGATAGCACTTCTGGGGCCGCAGATTCTAAGCCTAGGCCAAGGCGCGCGTTCCTGGACCTCTGCCGTCGGTTCTCGCTGACTGATATATGGCGCAGGCGCAATCCGAGCACTACTGATTACACACACTTCTCTGGGCAACACAACACTTGGACCAGGATTGACTACTGGCTCCTCTCCCCGGGCCTGTCCCCTTGGTTCTGCGCGTTGAGGACTTTCCCGAGAACATACTCTGACCATTCTCCGGTCTCACTGTGTTTAGACGTTCCTCGGCCTGAGGGTTTTGAGCGGCAGTGGCGTTTCCCCGGGAGGGCGCTTTTAGACGACCTCTTTGTCCATGAGGTTTCCGAGGCGATAGAAGACTACTTCACGATTAACACTGGCTCGGTGGACTCGTGGGCAGTACTCTGGGAGGGGTTCAAGGCCTATATCAGAGGGGTTTGCATAGCTAAACATGCTGGGGTCCTGAAGGCATTGCGCACAACAATCACACAATTGGAGACACAGCTAGACGCGATAGACACTGAGGCACAGCGGGCGCCCTCTGATGAGGTGTCGGACTTCCGGGAGGCCGCGGACAGGGAGATCCTCTATTTGGGGAAATACCATGTTGCTCGTAGGTACGGGGAGGGGGATCGGCCGGGGCGCACGCTAGCGCAGGCTCTGAGACCACCGTATAGTAAGTCCCTGATAGCCGAGGTGAGGAGTGTGGATGGTACGCTCCGCACGACGCCCGCTGAGATCCGGGACGAATTCCTGGCCTACTTCACTGATCTATACACCACCAAGTTAGGTGACTCCTCGGCCTCTCGTGAGGCCTACCTATCGGAAATCGCTCTTGTGTTCCTGGATAGGGGCATGCAGGAGTTCATGGCGGAGCCCATAACGGTGGCAGAAGTGCGGGGGGCAATCAAAGTGCTTCGGGGCTCTTCAGTCCCGGGCCTCGATGGCTTCTCCGGGGATTTTTACAAGGCTTTTTCTGATCTGCTGGCGCCCAAGCACATAGAGGTCTACGCGGAGGCTTTGGAGCGAGGGTCCCTCCCGTCTACTCTTGGTGAGGCAGTCATAGTGTTGCTCCCGAAACCGAACAAGGACCCGTCGTTGTGTGGGTCGTATAGGCCCCTCTCCCTCTTAAACACCGACTATAAGATCTTGGCCAAAATTGTGGCCAACAGACTTTCCCAATTGATGGAATTCATTATATCGCCCGCACAATCTGGCTTTGTCCCCCGTCGCTCGACGTCACTGAATTTGCGGACGCTCTTCACTGTTCTGCACAGAATTAACCCGACCACACCTGCTGCGGCGATCCTCCTCGACACCGAAAAAGCGTTTGACTCCTTAGAATGGCCTTTTTTTCTTTCCGTCATGGAACGCATGGGCATGCCGGCGACTTCCTAGCTCCTACTAGACTCCTCTATAGTCGCCCCACGGCCCGTTTGCGCATCAACGGCACGCTATCTCGCCCATTCACGCTCACGCGCGGTACACGGCAGGGTTGTCCGCTTTCACCGCTCTTGTTCGTTTTTGCTATGGACCCCCTGATTCGGCATTTCCAGGAGCGGCACCTTCACAGGGGTCTCCAGTTTCGGACGGGCCCCTTGCTTGCCTCTCTCTATGCAGATGACACTATACTGTATGTTCGAGAGCCGCAGGCCAACCTTGCCCCCTTGATCCGTGAGATCCTTCGTTTCAGTAGCCACTCAGGACTGGGCATAAACTGGCATAAGTCCATCATCTTCCCGTTGACTAGCGGCACCTCCCCCTGGCAGTGTGAGTTCCCGTTGGAATGGTGCTCTGACTCGGTACGTTACTTGGGCATACAAATACATTTGAGCACGGACGAAATTATCCGCCTCAATTATGGCCGCGCGATTGCGAAGCTGGTAACGCAGGTGGACGGGTGGCTGCGGCTCCCACTCTCTATGTCAGCCAGAATAGCCATTCTAAAAATGGTAGTGCTCCCCAAATTTTTGTATCTTTTTAATAACATCCCTGTTCCTCTTACCCGGGCCTTCTTTTCCACCCTGCGGTCCCTCCTGATTAGACTGGTCTGGGGCGGGAAGCACCCCCGGATCCGCTGGAAGACTCTTACACTCCCACAGGATAGGGGTGGCTTTGGAGTACCTGATCTATACTTATACTACCATGTCGCTCAATGTGCACATGCCTATGCCTGGTATCATCCTGACGCTCGGATCCCGTTCCTTCGCCCAGAGGCGGACTTTGTTCTCCCGGGTCGCTTGTCTGCGGTATTGCCCAAGGGTGTCCCCAGAAGCCCAGTGGATATTCAAACGGTATCCACTACCAACTGGGCCTGGAACAGACTTTCTCGCTACTTAGCTCACCCTCTGCTATATTCTTCTTCTCTCCCGATACCCAACCCTGGGTTATTGCCGGGCACGGGTGAGGCACTTGTGCAGCGAACTTTAACCAAATTTAACCTCACCAAGATTGGGGATTTATACCCTGGAGGGCACATTTTCTCGGCATCAGAGGAGGCGCGATTCAGTGAGACTACGTTCATGGACAGATTCGTTCTTCGCCGGCTCTATTGCGCAGCGAGAGCGGAAATTAAGGGATTCCCCCTTGAGCCGGCTTCCTTTGAACCCCTCACCTTCCTGATTGATAACGATACAGGGGCCCATATTGTCTCTAAGCTGTACAAGGCATGTGCAGCTCTGGTCCCATGTGCGGATGACCGAGCGCGGGAGGAGTGGGGGACGGAC
Organism: Triturus cristatus; assembly: GCF_964204655.1. Classification (NCBI taxonomy): domain Eukaryota; kingdom Metazoa; phylum Chordata; class Amphibia; order Caudata; family Salamandridae; genus Triturus; species Triturus cristatus. The sequence goes on from NC_140590.1 coordinate 217,400,451, forward strand.
TTGGGTAGGCCTATCACGGACGAACAATGGACTGCATGCTGCAAAGTCACCAACACGGTCTCACTGAACAGTCGTCATAAACTCCTTCACTATAAATTCCTTCGCCGTTGGTATATGACCCCTGATAGACTCCATTCCATTGATCCCGCGCGGCCACACACATGCTGGAAATGCTCTGCAACACATGCTGATTTTGCACACATGTCCTGGACGTGTCCGAGACTGCAATCGTTCTGGACACAGGTTTACAAGGTCCTGGAAGAGATGCTAGGGCTTACACTGGTTCCCGCTCCTGAGGTCGCATTGTTGGGTTATACGGTAAATTTTCCTAAGAATGTCCGTAGACTGGCCTCTCTGGGTCTACTACTTGCCAAGCGAGAAATTGCCAGGCGCTGGGGGGGTAAAACGGCTCCCACGGCCAGGACATGGCTCACTGCCATGGCTTTCTGTAGCACGAATAGCGAGATCTACTCTAGTCTCCTCCCCACAGTGGCGCGACCTAGGGACATCTGGGGCCCTTATAGAACATATATTGCAGGCCTGCCTGGCTCTCCCCCACCACCCTCGAGTTCCGGAATAGTTCCCACGGGAGTGGGGTAGGCTATGCGGCGCCAGCGTTACGCGGGTGGAGTGGTCATGTGATGGTTGTGACACAGGGGTCTTCGGTGCTTGGGGTCAGGTGCTGTTGATTGCACGGCTTTTGCCCATGGCCGAGGTGTGAACAGGGGAGGGGGGTGGCTTTGGAACCCTAGGGATAGATCCTTGGTCGGAGCTTCCCCTGTCTCAGGTCGGACAGATGCTGATGATGGATTGGTAAATGGGGTCCTGATGTCTGATGCCTTGTTGATGTGGTATTTTTTATCTAAGAACCGGAAATGTCAAGGTGTATCTACTTACTTGATATCTGTTGAACGCACAGCCGCGATCTTTGTATTGTTTGCTTTTTCAAATTTAAATAAAGCTTTAAAAAAAAAAAAAAAATTAGCACGAACAGTCAAGTTATCAGCAGAGTGAATGTGTAATATTTGAATTGACCAGCACCTCCTTCGTGCTCCTAAAGTACTGTGTGCAATATTGCAGTTTACACTTTCAGTAACCTTTTAAGCCGTCGAGGTATCTGCAGCAACAAGTTAGACACAACTAGTATAAATGATCTACAGCACCAGTTTAGAATAAGACTGCTTGATGTGCACTAATTAACGGCGCCATCAACAGCATGTAAATGTACATGGAAGCAGAATGGCATGTGATGGCTGTATTGATGCTCGTAGGCGCGAACTTTGCTTTAATAATCATCTTTACCTGCCACCATCACTGAGGAGCTGCTTTACAACCGCGGGGGTGACCGAAAGGCGCGGTCATCACGGGAGGCTGCTACTGTGCAGGGACTGCGAGGCCCAGGGTGCCTTGGGACATAATCATTGAATGCACCTGATCCTCTTCCCGGACACACCTCCCTCTGCCTCCCTCGCCATAAAACGCCTCGTGGCCCCCGCTTCGCGGGAGCCGCTCGTAGGCGCGAACTTTGCTTTAATAATCATCTTTACCTGCCACCATCACTGAGGAGCTGCTTTACAACCGCGGGGGTGACCGAAAGGCGCGGTCATCATGGGAGGCTGTTACTGTGCAGGGACTGCGAGGCCCAGGGTGCCTTGGGACATAATCATTGAATGCACCTGATCCTCTTCCCGGACACACCTCCCTCTGCCTCCCTCGCCATAAAACGCCTCACGGCCCCCGCTTCGCGGGAGCCGCTCGTAGGCGCGAACTTTGCTTTAATAATCATCTTTACCTGCCACCATCACTGAGGAGCTGCTTTACAACCGCGGAGGTGACCGAAAGGCGCGGTCATCACGGGAGGCTGCTACTGTGGAGGGACTGCGAGGCCCAGGGTGCCTTGGGACATAATCATTGAATGCACCTGATCCTCTTCCCGGACACACCTCCCTCTGCCTCCCTCGCCATAAAACGCCTCGTGGCCCCCGCTTCGCGGTAGCCGCTCGTAGGCGCGAACTTTGCTTTAATAATCATCTTTACCTGCCACCATCACTGAGGAGCTGCTTTACAACCGCGGGGGTGACCGAAAGGCGCGGTCATCACGGGAGGCTGTTACTGTGCAGGGACTGCGAGGCCCAGGGTGCCTTGGGACATAATCATTGAATGCACCTGATCCTCTTCCCGGACACACCTCCCTCTGCCTCCCTCGCCATAAAACGCCTCGCGGCCCCCGCTTCGCGGGAGCCGCTCGTAGGCGCGAACTTTGCTTTAATAATCATCTTTACCTGCCACCATCACTGAGGAGCTGCTTTACAACCGCGGAGGTGACCGAAAGGCGCGGTCATCACGGGAGGCTGCTACTGTGGAGGGACTGCGAGGCCCAGGGTGCCTTGGGACATAATCATTGAATGCACCTGATCCTCTTCCCGGACACACCTCCTACCGCTATTTAAATGACAGGTGTCTACGCGTGAGCGGGACGCGTGCGGGGCGCAGTCCGGGGCGAAGCCCGGGCAAAGGGCGGGCCCTCTAAGGCCCTCCGAGGCCGATCGAGGCTGGGCTGGACCTGGAGACTGTCATCTTGGGTATTGTTGTTTATTATCATTGTAATGGCCTTGAGTGAGATCGATACGCTAGGGGATAAACTGAGAGGCGTGGTAAATGGCCCCTTAGATAGTTATTTTAAGAAGAAGTTTGTAACGGATGACGATCAGGGTATTACAATGGCTGAGCGTAGATCTGAACGTCGCTGCTCAATTGAGAACATGAAACGTAGAGCCCCAGAGGCTCCTATTCTTCAGGTTCCCGTAGTTGATTGTGATAGCTGTGTTATTAGTGAAGCCCCTCTTTCACAAGAGGATGTCCCGCTATTACTACGTGATTGCTCACCCACAAACTGTGTTCCCAGTGTTCATGTTATTAGCGACTCTCTCCCTTTAAATGCCAAAAGAATTCCTAAAGTTTCCAACACACGGCTTCCAGGCCGGGGGTTACAAAAGGGGAAGAGGGCTAAGATTATGGCCAAGGGGACTACTCGTGGCCCTCCTCCCAGGAAAATACGACGTAAGGAGGGGGTGGTCCCAATTAACCCTAGGATCTTTCATTCAGAGTTTGGCCAACATACAAAGATTCTAAATGGAACTATTTCTGGGCTGGATATTGGGCCAGATTGTAGGCCAATCCCGGCCAATTGTACCCTTTCAGCGGACCCGGATCTAGTTGTGACTAACCCAGAGCCCGTTTTTCCCGTTGTTATTTCTCCGCAGGCACCTGTTATCCCTACTGCTCTTCTAGCCAAAGTGGGGGATATGTTTAGTACTCTCATATTGCCCATTACTGATACCTTGAGGAGGCTGGAGCACAGGCTAGAGAATATTGAATCTACATTGAGAAACATGACTGCCGTAGGAAAGGTGCAAATGAATGGCACTAGTATTCAGCCCTCAGATTCCATCACTAACATTCCTCAGGAAATTCCTGATTTCAGTAGAAATGTAACACAGGTCATGGATCACATAGTTCTTGATAGTGCTAGAAAGGGCCCTTTGACGTCCTTGGAACAACTAACTAACAAGCCTGCCACTGACCCAGTGGAGGAGGTCAGCATTGCACCATTGGGGATTACATGTCAGGAGCAGGGTAGCCCCATGCGGGAGGGGGGATCTAGGATCCTTGGGCCGCGGGTTGACTTACCCCCAGAAGCTGTCCCCCTGGTGGTGGTTTTGACAGGGGTTCCTGTATTGGCTAACAATAAAAGAGAAGATTTTTTCCAGCTGAAAAACAAAATTATACACTGGTTAAGAATATATAGACCTATAAATGAGAATGTCAATGGTGAGATATTGTATGCCAGACGTCTCCCTTGGCTTGGTGGCAGAAGCAAGGATGTCGAGGAAGATATAGTTTTGATTAATTTTAGAGATCCAGATGTGGTTGATTTTATATTGAATTGGCCCTTGGGTAATGGCAACAGCCAAATTAGTCCTCGAGCCCTGACCTATTTTTACCCTAGGTCCCTGGTGTTCCCTCAAACCCATGCCAGGAAAAACCATATAGTTCACCCAATCGTTCCCACAGCATTACATGTTATGAACTCGCGATCCGACCATCAAGGTTGGAATATGATACCCTTTAGAGGCCCTAGGTGCAACAACCGGAGATGGGAGCACCTGAGGCCTTTTACGCCTTTAGAGCTAGGGAATAGGTTTGATGCCCTTTCTGGGATGGACGATTGTGATTGAAGATTACAGTTTAGGAAGGGTAATGGGGTTAGCCAAAGCGCAGGCAGAATAGAGGGAAACGCGACTGTGATATCTAATGTGGCTGATGAACCCCAAATTAGTGATGGGGTTCTTCTAGATCTGGTAACCAGGGGTGCTATTTGTTCTCTTGCCACTACCCACTCACCAACTGCGGGAGTTAGTAGTAATGATAACCAGTTTTTAAACCAGGTAGAGCATTTTGAAACACCCAATTTAAGGGTAGTGGATGTGGAAATTGTAGTTATTCCAGCCCCGCTTACCAGGGGTAAAGACGTTATTCGTCTGTTATCCTGGAATATAGCAGGGTTGGAAAAAAAACTGATTCTCCCGGATTGGAACAACTTTATTGAAAAATTTGATATATGTATGTTCCAAGAAACTTGGAGTTTATCACCAATTTATAAAACTGGATATGCTACTTTTTGTGTACCCGCTTATAGTTGTGGTAGGGGCAGACCCTCTGGGGGTTTACATATTTGGATAAAAGTAGATCTAAACTGGAATATCTCAGTTCACGATTCAGAGTGTAGGGACATCCAACATCTCTCATTACCAGGCCAGGTGAGGGGAAGTAAGGTGGAGTTATTTAATATCTATGCTAGAGGGACCCGGGGAGATAAAACGCCCTGCACTTTTACAATTCTAGAACAGGAACTAGCTAATTGCCCCACAAATTCTAAAATACTTGTGGGGGGGGACTTTAATTGTACATTCGAACCCTTAAGTGAGGATGATCCCCTGGGTATAGAGGAGGACGACGCCAGCTGGTCTATTCCCGCACTGGTATTACCCCCGATTAAAAATTGGTCTGCTAAAGCATTACAGATTAACGCTCTTACTGTGGATTATAATTTAAGAGCAGTAAACGGTAGATCTCCTTCTGATCGGGACGGGGAAATGACGTTTAACAGACTCAACAGCCCGTCCAGAATTGATTATATCTTACTGGACGTTACTATGTGGCGTGATTTAGTCGACATGGAGGTGGTCCCTTCGCAGGATAGCGACCACAACCCTTTATGTTTGTCGTTGAAGTGGAGAAATTTAAAAGGTGGCCCAAACCCAGTCCCATCGAAGATAACAAAGGAGGTGACTCCTTATGACGGTAATCGAAGGTTGAAATGGGACAAGGTTGGCTCTCACCCAGTTAAACTGGCAAAGATTAAGACGCACATTGATGCGCTGATTAGTGAGCTGGAGGCTTTATCCATGGGGACAGGGGCTGTCCAGGAATCGCTTTTCCCACGGATATATACTAATGCTATTGAAGAAGTTGGCAAATTATTTTTAACCCGGAGCTCTAAAATAAAAGCTCCCAAACCCAGCAATCCCTGGTACTCTACAAAGTGCCGGGCAAAAAGACGTGAGCTAACTGCCGCCCTCCGTAAAAAGAACCAACCGCTAGTTAGAATAGCTAGGAGGGAATATGCGAACGAACAAGCTAGGGCTAAAAAAGAGTGGGAGGAACAGCATTGGCAGGACCTTAAAAATGCATCCAAAATGAAAAACGGTTCACTGTTCTGGGATTTGATCAACAAGGCCAGAAATCTTAATAGACCTTTGATGGCCAACCATATTACCAGCCATCAATGGTATTCCCATTTTTCAATAATTTATGGTGGCCAAGATGCATCCAAATCTCTTTTTCGTGATCCAGTCAATCGGGCCCCCCTTGTATCTTCTCTTGAGAACCCATATGTGCCTTCTGAGATTGCAGTGGCCATAAGACACCTAACCCCGAAGAAGGCAGCAGGCCAAGATGGCATCCCGGGGGATCTTCTTATGAGAGAACCCATAGCTTGGGCCACACTCATTGCATTAATACTGAATTTAATATCCAAGGGTCATCCTGTCCCAGACTCATGGAAGGGGGCCGAAGTGATTACGGTTTACAAAAAGGGTGATAGGGACGACCCTGCCAACTACAGACCAATTAGTCTGATAGATGTGATACAGAAAGTGGTTGGCAGGGTCATCATTCTGCGAGTCGGTGCATGGATGGACGAGGAGCAGGTCCTCTCTCATTTCCAGGCCGGGTTCCAGAAAAAAGTGGGTACAATGGACCAGGTCTTCCGCTTTTTTGCGATCTATTGGAAAACTGTGTCAATTAACCATGGTAGTCTCTACCTGGCTTTTATAGATCTCAGGATAACGTTCGACCTGGTCCCCCGTGCTAGGCTATGGGAAGTTTTGGAGGAGATGGGCTTGCCAGGTTACCTTCTGGACCTAATAGTTAAGCTCCATGAGGGTAATTATGCAAGAATCAGATGGGGTACCCAAGGCCAACTGACCGAGAGGGTGCCCGTGAGGAGGGGAGTCCGCCAGGGATGCGTCATGGCGCCGACCCTCTTTTCCCTATTTGTGAATGGTGTGGTGGACTACCTGAGGGCAGAGTCGGCGGATGCACCATCCCTGGCTGGGGAAAAAATACCAACTCTCCTCTTCGCGGACGACACCATTCTGATTTCAAAAACCCCGGCAGGTCTCCAAAAGCTATTGCACCGCTTCAGTGATTTTTGTAATGATAGGGGCCTTACAATTAACACCTCGAAAACTAAACTTATGGCTATTTCCCCTTCCAGAAGAATCTGGAATAATTTTTCGCTCAATGGCGAGTCTTTGGAGATGGTGGAGTCCTTTGACTACCTGGGTGTCAGGGTGAACAGTCGGATGCGCTGGAACGACCATCTGGCTAAAATGTCATTAAATTTCAAAAGAGTTGCAGGGGTGGTAATGCGTGAGCATAGGGTGTCAGTGAGTAAACCTGTGGCCCCGGTCCTAGCTATTTACGAAGGCCAAATACTGCCAAGTGCTTTGTATGGCTCGGAACTTTGGGGGTTCGAGAATCTTTCGGATTTAATAACTTCTGAAAATAAATTCTTGAGAGATTTGGTTGCTTTACCAGCTTCTACCCCATTGATACCATTACGTTTAGATATGGGCAGGCGCCCCCTTAAGGAAATAGTGCGCCTTCGCCCCTTACTTTTTTGGGTCCGGCTGAGAAGGACTGAGGAGCTCAAGAACTACGCTGCTGCATTGGACGAACTTATCTTGTTGGACAAAGGTAACAGGATTAAGTGGTTGAGTAACCTGCGGCAGCTGGTGGGATTCATAGGCCTAAGTGATCTATGGAAGAGTCAATCCCCCCCTCCTAAACTAGTTATTAAGAAGCTCTATTGGGAGTGGGTCCAGCTGGAGACTTCTTGTAGAGGTGTCGGGGGTTCTCTCACTGAGCGGTTTTTAGATATTAAGGGGTCCCGGGTATTCGAACCACTCCTAGATTATATCGAGAAACCCCTTGACAGATCATTATATTTAAAAGTTAGGTTTGGAACCCTCCCCGTAAATGCTTTTACCTTTGGGTGGAACCCTCAAGGTAGTTCAACAAAGGCGTGCCCGTGTTGTGCAGCCCCTATTGAGTCTGTGGCGCACCTTATGTTTGCTTGCCCGGCTTAAAAGGTTCCTAGGAGGATATGGCTAAAACCTGTATGCAGGGGCCTGGGCCTTCGATGCCATGTAATGGCCCTGCGAGTTCTCTGTACTGATACATCCTCCTCTTCATTGGTATGTGGTGTCGCTAAATTTATTGGAAGTGCTTGGGTGATTCGTATGAGGAGACTTAGGCTCCAACTTACCTTGCAGGCTGGGGCGTCACAATGAGGGAGGCCCTAGGGTCAGGTTAGAGATCCCAGACATTTGTTTAGTATGGGAAATGAGTTGTTATGCTGTTGTATCCAGAGTAAATTGATGAATTTTAATATGTATTTTTTGAAGTGTGAAATTTTATGTGACTATGTTGTATACATTTTTAACGATTTATATTGTATTTTTGTAGCACGTGTTTACATAGGTCATGTTACTGTATACTTACTTTTATGATGGAAAAATTTTTATCGAATAAAGTATTACTGACTGACTGACTGTTGTATTGATGTTGTGAAATCTAATTGTACTTGTCATTTACTGTTCATAATTGTCAAGCTGTTGTAATCCCTGCTCATGGCTTGTGATGGATTTTGTGTCTCATGAAAGACTCTTTAAGATTGGTGCCCTACTTTTCTTGCCTGGTTGGTCTGCCCTATGTAGAAACCCTATTTTGCGAGTCTGTAGCCTATTACCGATTCGCAAAATAGGGTTTGTGACTCGCTATTAGGAAGCCAAGAGTGTCCCTTCCTAATAGAGAGTCTCTCTTAAATATATGACCGTTTTGCGACCGCAATTGCGGTCTCAAAACACTTGGGGGTAGATTTATGAGCCCCTTGCGCCACTTTTGCGTCACTTTTAACATGGGAAAAGTGACGCAAAAGTTTATCACCTACTTCAAGTAGGTAGTAAGCCACTTGCAAACGGGAAGTGGTCCTCGGGGGACCCGTTCCCCTTTGTGAGTGTGTGCAAAAATATATTTTAAGAGTAGGCAATGGTCTCACGGACCACTGCCTTCTCTTAAAGAATGTAACAGAAATGTTTCTTTTTTCTTTTTTAAATGCATCTGGTTTTCCTTTGAGGAAAACAGGCTGCATATTACAAAAATGCTTTATTTAAAAAGGAGTCACAGACATGGGGTCTGCTGACCCCACCAGGACATCTGCCTACTGAATATTAATGAGGCAGGAAATTTGCAACCCCATTAGGAATCACAAACAGTGTCTGAGACACTATTGTTAATTCCTATTTGCGAGTCTTAAAACAATGCAATTTGTGATTCGCAAATTGATAGGTTCATACATCTGGCCCTACATGTGCCATTGTATTCTGAAAATATACTCCCTAAAAACTAGAGGACAGTATCTTTCCCTGCACATTTGAACTAACAATAAAACTCAATCTCCATGAATCCATTGAGCTTTGTAAGAAATTACCCATTTTTTACAAGGCCAACCCCACTTTTTGATACATTTGAATGTTCTTTTGGACTCTTGACACTGCTATTCAGCGCCCAGTGCATGTGCTATGACATATATAAATTGGATATATGGTAATTTTCATATTTGACTATCTGAAAGTCCCTAGTGTATGGTAAAAATTGGGCATGTAAGGTAAATGCCAGTAGAGGACTGCTGCACCCATTGTGTCACCTATTAATGTGACAGTACAAACATGACAGCAGGCCTGCCACTGTAGCCTTTCAGTGCAGTTTTGTTCATTACATTATTCTCTATTTATATACATTAAAGTGGTATTTGCATAATGTTGTGTTTTCAACTGTTTACATGTTTTGGTACTTCTAAATGCTTTATACATTTTTCTATGTTAATTCTGTCTGTTCTCTGGAACAGCAATCGTCGATTGAGCTCAGGTTTAAACTATGAAACCTTGACTGGACCTAACAGGAATAGCGCTAAATTTACTTGTGGTGGACTACTATATTTTCCCACCAATAGTCCACTTTCCCACACCAAACACACAGGGTGACCTTGTTGGAGAGTAGGATCTGCTTCACATGTTTACCCCCACTTTTTGCTGGTGTTTCACTGTTTTTCAACTTTAGTCTGGCTGGGACCCTGCTAATCTGGGCCCCAGCCTAGCTGCTTCCTTTCTAAAATGATTCCATGTACTTTAGGTACAGTTCGGATTGGATCTGAGGTGCCCTTATAAGGCCCTAATATATGGTATACTATGTACCCAGGGCATAGGTTCCCCAGAGGCCTACCAGGGGCAGAAGCATGTATTATGCTAACCCTGGAAAGCCACCCAAAATGACACCACAGGTCTGCTACTGCAGCCTGGGTAAGGTGGTGCATGCACCCCTAACTGTGATATAGGTTACCTATATCACAATATATATACACACATATAAACCTATAAGTCACTCGTATGGCAGGCCTTATCAATCCTGAAGGCAGAGTGCTTGGTTCTTATGTGAGAGCGTGCCCCTGCATGAGCAGAGCCCCTCTGCAGCGATCAGAGACTCTTCTCTGATGCTGTTTGTAGTGCAGCCTGACCATATACTCTCAAGTGCATTATAACCAAACGGTAAATGCTAACTTTGGACTGGCTGCATGGAAACATGTCGTGCCCTGGCATCACAAAATGAATGCTGCAGCCACAGACACGGGTCTGATCTCCTGCTGCTGACCGAAACTCCGGCAGGGGAGGCCTGGACAATAGGTTTCCTGTCACAGGGAGTTGTAAACACCTCCCAGACAGGCTTATGTGTATTGGGGCTGGGTGGGAGCACTCTCTGAGTGCTTTGAAGTCCTGCACTGGGGACAAATTTGGTGTCCCTGTTCATAGTCCAGCTCAAACCGGTTCAGGGGCTTCCAGCTCCTGCTCTGGCGAGAAACTGTACAAAGGAAATGGGTGTAGCCACCTCTCTTTCCAAACCCTCCCATAGGTGGGTCCCTAGAGTATATCCAACCCCCTACCTTAGTATAAGTATGGGACCCCAGTCCTTAGGACTTTAGATTACCCTGGACGAAACTCTGAAGCTGAATCCTGAACCTTCGACGCTCTGCTCCAGACCAGAGGACTGAAGAAATCTCCCTTGGGGTCAAGGAGTGATCCCCCTGCTTGGCAGGCACCAACGAAGCAATTTGCCAGTCTGCATTATCGAAGCTCCCGCCGGACTCCGAAGAGTTTGCAGCCCAGGAAGAGGATTTCCAGACATTTCAGAGTCCGACCCGAGTCCCCAGCAAAGCTGAGACCCGCAGTCCTCGTGAGTAGCGTGGAACTGGAACTCCTGGTCACCGTGCATTTCTGCAAGTGCATTGACTTCTCGATGTCTCTTGAAGTTGTACTTGGGCTGAGTTGTAGCCCTCACCTCGAGCACTGAATCCACCGAAGATTGTTGGCCTAGTCATTCCGAGTGACCCGTGGGCCGCCATTTTGTGTTTCGTCTTGAGGTCCCTTCGCGATCCCTGTTCCATTGAATGGTGGATCCCTGAGGGGGTAACTTTGCATTTCCTTGGGCTTCCCTGGTTGCTCCAGATGTGCCCTGACTCCCAACCAAGTGGTGAGTCCCACAGACCTTGCTGCGTGGGTTGCTGTTGCCAAGGCTTGTTGAGTGCATTCCGGGCCCCAATGCTGCAGCACTCGACATCCTTCGTGGGACAGCTCGAATCCAGCTCCTGGTCATCCTCAACGCCTCCTGGTCCCCATGGCAGAAGAGTCAAGCTTCAATTCTTTCACCTGAAATCTCCCGACATCGGTGGGCATCAGCTCATCGCCTTCCTGGTCACTGGCTAGTGACCCAGACTCTGTCCCCACTGCTTTCAGGTTCTTCTCATCCTCAATCCAGGCTTGGATCTCTTTGGTCACTTCGCATCTTCACGGCAGAAGCACTTCTTCGCCAGCTCCCATTGAAATCGACGACGTGACCCGACACCAAAAGACACCTATGCACCCGGCTTCCCTGGGTGAGGTAACCCGAGTACTCCGGTGCTCCCGTAGGTGCTAGCCCTAGAACTTCCTAAGTCCAAAAGGGTTTGGTCCTGACTCATTTCTAAGTGTCCCTAATTTTTTTTTAATCTAACAGCGACTTTCCCCATAGAAGCTAACAGTAGCTCGCAGCTGTGTTCACACACTGCACACGGCCCCCGTGGGTCCCCTGTGTCACTACCTTGGGTGGTTCCTTGGGGTCCTAGTGATTCTACAGGCTCTAGGCCTTGTGTCTAGTTAAGTCATGGTTCTTATACCACTATTTTAGTATATGGTTTGGCTCGCCCCTAGGGCCTGAAGTGTATTTGTGCTATTTTACTGTGAATATTGAAGTGTAACTTATGTGTTTTGACCTCTAGTCTCATAAAGAGACTAGGAGGATGTGTGTAGTAATAAATACATATATTTTATATATATACCTGGTGTGGATATCTTTCATTTAGTGACTCAAGAGATTATAGACTGGTAAAACAAGCTGCTTTACATTCCTTCAAGACTTAGCCTGAAGGCTGCTCTCCATAGCTACCACTAGGAAAGCTTCCAATAAAGGTTGTCTTTAACCTATAACCAAAAAGGGGTTGTTTGGACTGATACAAGGTGTCCACTATAACTAGTGGACAGCATATATCAGGCCAACTTCTCACACACGTTGACAGCTTTTTTGCCATTCACAGTCTCCGATTTAATAGTCTTATAGATTTATGTGCGGAGTTCTCCACCATGACTGAAGAATCTCCACAGTTATAATCTTAAAATTAACTATGAATTTGTGAATAGCTAAAAAATAGTACACTTACAGAGAAGTGTAACTTTACCTTTGTAAATCAAACCAAATTGTGCCCAGATATGAAAGTACACAACACATGCAGACTGTAGGTTAAAAGCCCCCAAAGAAAGTAAGAAAGCTTACCCAAATATTGTTGCAAAATTAAACTAATTCGAAACTGGCTCAGATCAGTGATTGCAGTTATTGACTGATGTAAACTCCGGGAACTTGTTGGCAAGCCCAAGAAGACAAACATAAACAAAAGCAATAACCAGACACTGCTACCTTCAAAGGATGAAGTTCCGCTTATTTCATAATCAGTTATTGCAGATTACATTGAGATGCAACATCAATTAGAGGGAGGGAGCACAAAAATGAGCTGGCCACATTGCTCTTGCAAGCTTAATGATTCACTTGCAAGCTGAGACATTTGTTTAATGGCCAAGAATCAGAGAGGATAATTTATATTTATTTATTTATTTATTTATTTATTTATTTATCCATTCATAGAATGCATGGTTACACCTCCAGTGTGTCCCCGTGCCAATAGCCAGCTATCAAATAGCATGATAGAGAGTAAGGCAGATTACACACTCTGCCCCGAGGCATGTGGCAGGAAAATCTTGAGAGATTAACCTAATTTATTGGTGGGAAAAGCCATGCCCTCCGCTTTCTACGAAAAGTCGTTTCACAGGGCTCTGCTCTTATTACAACTGATGGAGTATTCTAGTGTTTGGCTGCCAGGTATCTAAAAGACCGACCACCCATCCTAGCCTTTCTGATTCTTAGAACTCTTACTAGCGCTTTACCTTCGGATCTCAGGTATCTGTTTGGTGTGTAGGGTGTTATCATTGTTTGAATGTACAGCGGGCCTTTTTTTGCCAAGATACGGTGGCAGTAGCACATCATCTTAAACAATATTCTTTTTTCCACTGGTAGCCAGTGCAGTCTGGCTAGGGCTTTTGTTATAGATGTTCTTTTGGGGAGATTCAACACTAGGCGGGCTGCTGCATTTTGTATCGAATGCCTAGATATAGGACAATAGCGTAGTCAATCTAAGAGGTGACTACGGCATTTACTATACTTTTCCTGGCATTGACAGTTAATAGGCCGAGGAGCTTCCTCAGGATCTTTAAAGTCACAAAGCATTTACCTGTGACTTTCCGAATTTGACTCTCAAATGTCAAATTGGAGTCGAGCCACACTCCAAGATTTTTTACTTCATTTTAGGAGTTGGAAGTTGGCCAACGCCTCTCAGGCCACTATGCTGATGACCAGACGGATGAAGCCCTTCTCACTATCATCACCTACTTTTTGCCGCCATTGACTTTCAGGCAATGATTAGATATCCATGCTGTTACCTCTTTCAGGCAATGGTAAAATGTATGGGAAGTGAGATCTGGGTTTTGAGACAGTGTGATTATTAGCTGAGTATCGTCAGCATGGGATACAATGGTCACCTTATAACCTTCCACTATATCCGCAAGTGGCCCCATATATAGATTGAACAATGTGAGACTTATAATTGAGCCTTGGGGAACTCCCTGTAAAAGGAGAAAACTCTTAGATGTTTGTGCGTCTTGTGTGACCTGGAATCCCCATGATGACAAGAAGGATACCATCCAGCGAAGGGTCAAGCCCAGCCTCTAACAGCACACGTCTCTCATCTTTGGAGGAGGAGGCCATGAGAGATGGTGTCAAAAGCTGCTCTCAGATCCAACAGTATGTGTGTCCTTTGTCCACGTGCTGTCTTAGGGTTTCCGTAGCCAGAATAAGAACGGACTCAGTAGAATGTGCCGCACGGAAACCTGATTGCAAGGGGTGCATTAGGTTATTTCTGTCAATATGGTTGGTCAACTGTATATTTACTACTTTCTCTGCAATTTTTGCAAAAAAGGGTAAAAGCGAGATGGGACGTAGCCTCTCTAGCACCGAATGGTCTATTTGAGGTTTTTTCCTTAATGGTCGGACCATAGCTTGCTTCCATTCATAGGGGACTTCCGAGATGAATGGCATAATGCAAATATCTCCCTGCATCAGCAATTCTGGGCGAGCTGGGTACCTCGGGGATCCAGATTTGATTCTGTTAGATAGCTTCCTCATCTCATCTAGCTCTAGCACCTTAAACTCATCTAGGGTTTCTCCCTTAAAAACTGTGCTCAACGGGCATTCATTGCTTCTGCCCTGCTGTGCTTCCAAGGGGAAGGTATCGTAAATCTTTGCCACTGTCCCTGAAAAGAATTCAGCAATTTTGTTGCAGGACTCCTCCATGGTGATAGGAGGCTCCGTTCGTTTTTCAGTTGACTGTAAGGATTTTATCATGGCGAACATTTCTTTAGAAGAGTTTTTAGCCCTTTCTAACTTACCGGTATAGAAATCCCAGCAAGTATTTTTTTATCAGTGTGTGGTATATTTTTAGGTCTATTTTATACTCCTCCTTGGTTTTGGTGCAGTAGTTCTTACGCCATCTGTGTTCCAACTGTTTACACTTTTATTTGGCTTTTATTAATGTGTCATTGAACCACGGTGCTGATGCCTTTGCCCTCTTGGTATCAGTTTTGGTCCATGTTGCTACTTCATTCAGCGCTTCTGTTATCCATGCGCCCACTTGTGTATTTGCTACATTTATGTCCTTATCCATATTGGGTTCACTTTTTTTTGCAGCGCCTGTGTAAACATATAGGGCTCACAAATGACCATTTTCTAGGGGTAACTGTCTGTTTGAGCTTATCGGTCGAGGGGCTCTGAGACGGAATGAGGAAAGGAATTATATGGTAGTCAGACCACGGACTGACCAGGATACGCCCACTTTGAGATCTGTTATCTTAGTGAAAATTGGGTCTAAGATGTGACCCACTTGATGAGTTGGCATGTTAACCTTTTGCGCTAAGTTAAACATCATGAGGTCTTTACAAACGGTTTGTACCTCCGGATTCTCAGTTTCATCAAAATATATATTAAAGTCACCTAAGACAAGAGGTTTGTTGTGACGTATCGCTGTATATATCACTTTTCCCCCCAAGTTCATTGTGAATTGCGTTTCTGGACCAGGTGGGCGATAGATCAAAAAACCAGCTATAGTGTAATTTTCTGCTACTGAGAGAGTAAAAGAGAGAGTCCCACACTTCTCTAGGTTGGCTTCACTTATTACGGCATTTCATTGGTATTTCATAAATTATTGCTATTCCCCCCTCTTTGACCAGCCCGGTCATGTCTTACTATCCTATATCCTCCTGGAAGTGCATCCAGGATGTCTGGGGTAGAGTTATCATTGAGCCATGTTTCCGTAAGAAACATGGCGTCTGGCATTTGTTCCTTCAATACTTCAGAGATCTCATATTTATGTTTAGCTAGAGACCAGCAATTCAACAGGAGGAAAGACGGCTTTTTCCCCTGCTGTATGTTGATATTTAGCAGTCTCATTTTAGGTGTCTGAAATATTCAAATGTATCTCTGAAGTGTAGAGGGGCCCATGTGATTGAGTACGATCATCTCACATATGACACACTGTACATATTACATATAACAGTACCATGCATGCGGTTCAGTTCGTATTAGATTACAGACATTAGAATGTGATGTGGCAGAAAAAGGAGCTGCGCCTGGGCGAAATGTATTTATTTATTTTTATTTAAGAGTTTTATATAGTACTGACTAGACCAGAGGGTATAAAAGTACTTTCCATCAGTACATGTTCATAACAGATAACTCATATAATCAGTGCATCTCAATTGAATCAAAACAATCAAAGTATGAGCACTAGTTAAGAAGAACAATAACAGTGGAGGGAAATAGGTTTTGTGGGAGATGGATGTCCTGCTTGTTGAGATGTTAGATGAGGAGGAGATCCTTTAGCTATCTCTTGAATATGAATAAGGAGGGGTTTGTCCTGATATGTACTGGAATGGATTTTTAGATTTTGGAGGCATTGCTCAAAAAGGAGCGTGTTTTGTTTGTGGGCTTTTGGCGGAATGAGGAGTAGGGTGTTTGAGCTTCTAATTTTTCCTGTCTGGTCTGCTTTTATGAGTTTAGAGGTGAGGTAGGCTGGTTTCCCTCAGTGAAGGGCTTTGTGAGTTAGACAAGCAGTTCTGAAGTTGCAGTGAGCTTCAATCGGGGGCCAATTCAGTACTTTCAGGACTGGGGAGATGTGGTCATATTTTTTGATTCCTGTGACCATTTGGCTACTGCATCGAGATCGAGAGTGGATCTAAGGAAAGCAAGATAGGCTTTCACTGTGCCTGTGAGGGTGGTGTTCCCATAGTCTAATCTGGACAACACCAGGGCTTGGGTGGCAGATTTAAAATAATTTGGTGGCAGGTAGGGTTTAATTATTCCCAGAAGTTTCAGGATGTACAAGGCATTCTTCACACTGTTCTTTAGATGATCTTTCATGATCAGTTTGAGGACCAGTGTGATTTGTAGAGATTTGGTGAAATTAGCTAGACTCCGAGCAGTTGATAGTGTGTATGGTGTTTATCCATTCTTACATCTGGGGAATGTTCTGTCCTTGATATGAGAAGAATTTCTATCTTAACTTGGTTGAGTTTTAGGTGGCTGCGAGATACCATTGTTGTGCTTCTTTAAGGGTGGCCTTTAGCCAGGGTATGTCATCAAGGGAGGAAATTTCAATGTAGAGCTGGGTGTCATCTGCGTATAGATTGAAGGGGATGTTTGCTTGGTTGGGAATGACAGTGAGGGGTACCAATGAGAAGTTGCTATCTAAGCTTCAGGTAGTACAGAACACTGCTGCACGTTTTATCTGTAACCTCCCCCCTGGCACAGCATCTGCCCCTCGTCTACAGACCTTACACTGGCTACCTGTGAGAAGCAGAACTGCTGTTGAACTCACAAGGCTCTACACAGTAAAGGAACTACCTATATATCATCAAAGCTCATTGCTATACCCCTTCCATACTCTTAAGATCATGCAACAAGGCTTTGCTTAAGGTCCCCAGGTTCAGAAAGGCCATGTCAGGATGCAGGTCATTTTCCTTACTCGCCCCCTACCATTGGAATAACCTACCAATGCAATTATATATCTGTGAGGACCACTTCCACTTAGGGAAATTACTCAAGACTCACCTATTTCAAAGGTATCCCTCTCTATCTGTAGTCTTGGTCTCACGCTGAGATATCCCTCCAGGGGTGATTCGAGTGCGTAATAAATACAAATAACATAACATGTATATATTGAACAGTGTGGGTGAGAGGACCGAGCCTTGGGAGACACCCTGTGTAATTGCTCTTGTGTCAGAGGTCAGGTTGCTTCTTTTTATTTGTTGAGAACGGTTATGTAGAAACGATGTGTAACCAGTGAATGGCCACCATGTTTACGCCGATCCTTTTTTGGAGGGAATGCAAGAAAAGATTGTGGTCAACAGTCTCAAGGCCGCTGATTGGTCTAGGGTGTGAGCAGACAGCATTGGTCTGTTTAGAGGGAATTATGTAGGTCTTCTACTATGTTCAGAACAGCTGTCTCTGTACTGCATTCTTTTCTAAAGCCTGATTGATCAGAGTCCAGGAGATTGTTGCTGTCTATGTGTTGGTTAGTTGTCAGAGAACACATCTATGCAGAGTGTTGGCTAGGAAAGGTAGACTGGAGACTTGTCTGAAGTTATTGAGGTAGTTTGGGTCTGCTCCCGGTTTTTTAAGCAGTAGAGTGACTTGACCGAGCTTGAGACAGTCTGGCATCAATCCAGTCGTCAGGGAGCTGTTTATAATTTCAGTCCAGAGGGAGGATATGGCATGGTTGAGTTTTTTGCCAAGGATGCTGGGAGGTGGTCCACCAGGTTGGGGGAGGGTTTGGACATAGCCAGCAGAGCAGAAATGTCCACATCTGAAAGTGGGTTGAATACCTTCCAGACTCTAGGAGTTGTGAGGGGCCCTAGGATTAGATTACACCTGTTGTTGTCTTGTGGAGTAATCATTGATAGCAAGGCCATGGGGAGGGATGGGATTGCTATCTTCCTTTCTGGGAGAACAGTTCTCCTTGGTTGACTGGTTATTATCTTCAAGGGAGAGCTCAATCTTTGGAGGTCTGAGGGTTTTTTTTAAGGGTGTTTTGGAGATTAGGTGTTTGATGATATTGAAGAAACTCTTTGGGGCGGTTGGTTTGGAGGTTTGTTGTTATTGAAAAAGCTCCTTGGGGCAGTTTTTGGCCTTGTCTAGAACGCTGAGGAAGAAGGTGGCTTTTTCTTTCATGGTGTGCTTTTTGTAATATCTGTGTGCCCTCCTCAGTTGATCAAGGTGGGCTGTGGATGTATTGGTTTGCCATAGCCTTTCTGCTGCTCCAAGCTGTCTTCTTATGGTCTTTAGGTCTTTATTTAATCAGGATCCTGAAGTTGTGTTTGGCACCCTTTTCATTTTCAAAGGGGCTACCTTGTCCAGTATGGAGGACATTGTTGAGTTATAATGGGTGGTGTTCGTTTTATGAGGGGTTGTCTGATGAGTGGGTAAGTAGTGATCTTCCCCATCAGCCAGGGGAATTTGTCTTATGTTTCTCACCCATTGGAGGATTTTTCGTGTGAGAGTTGGGTGGTGAAACAACTTGTTGATATGGAACAAAATAAAGTGATGATCCCCCAATTGACGTGGACGATGTTGATGATAGCTAGTGCAGTTGTAGCCATGCCCAGTCCTAGTGTATAGTGCGGAAGCTGCCAATGGTCTATTTTTGTGCAAATAAAAACTCAATAGGTGCAGCTCATGCCAAACACTGTGGTTGATAGCTGGGTGGCGCTGGACATCTCAAAAGATTAGACATCCGTAGAGCAGTAAAGTGGCTGACACAGTGTAAGAACCAAGCGCCAAAGTCCACAGTATTTAGTACCCCAATTCTCATGTTTGTGAATGACACTCTTACTTTCTAGAATTCTGCAAGGCCCACAAGCCCCTCTTAAATTATTTTATATCCTTTTGCACAGCTAGGGGTCTAGAGATAAACTTCACAAATTCTAATTTTATTGCACTGAATCCCCATTGTTTATTTAGGGGTAGAATGTTGATGGAGGGGGTGCCCTATGAGCAAGTGAAAAGCTTTGACTATTTGGGTGAACGATTGGCTGATGACTTGCAGACAACTTGTCTTGGGCCCCCGAACTGGAAAAAAGCAGAGCCACCATACACCAAAGGTGCCTGTCATAGTGAGCAAATACAAGGCTACCTCTTGCAGAGCAGTATCGTCAGCCCTTGGAGTATAAAGGGTCACAGCATTGGCAGGGTCTACAAACGGCTACATATGGAGCAGAAGTCTGTGGATGTTCCAACGTCTCTTTACTTGCCCAAACGTTGCCACATGTTGTACACTATTGTGTTGAGTATGCACCTAAAATAGGTCTAATAACACCTAACCTGACAATGTGGATTGTATATGTGCTATCCATCTGTGTAAGAACAAACGCCGAATGACAAAAATACAATAGCCCTCCACATTGATGTCACAAACTCTTTTGAAAACACATGCAAATGTCCATAGATGAGCATTTTGCCAAATGAAAGTATCATTTAGGAGAACTCCCACCAGTGTCTGTTCCAAATGTTGAGCCACAAGTGTTGTAATCAAATGTTAAATGTCACACAAATGACGATGGTCCATGACAAATGTGCTATTCACACTCACACATACACACAATCAAAATTACATTGGAGGGCACCAATCAGCCAAAAGCATATATGTGAACTGCAATGCTGCACCGCAATCAACAAGAGTATATAAGCCAAATATTTGCTTTTTAATGTTAATAAAAAACTTGAGATAAAATTACTAACAAATACATATGCTTTGTTATGTTATGTTATTTATATTTGTAGCACCCACAGAAACTCCAAGGAGTGTCCTGGCACAAACCTTGAGAGGTGAGGGGGAACCAACAAGATAAATAGGAATGTTTTCAATTTTTTTTAGGAGGATGAGATCCTGAATGCTACGTAGAGCAAAAGGCAGCGAATTCCGAACCAGTGTAGACTTCAAGGCAAGGGAACTGCCCCCCATCCTTTGTAGTTGGTAACGAGGAACATGAGTCAGGAGCTGAGAGTCAGAGCGCAGTTGTCTAGATGGAGTATAAAAGGTAAAGCGCTTCTGCAAGCATATTGGATCTGCGGCATGCAGGGCACGATGTGCTATGACCAGAGCTTTGAACTTAACTCATTCGGCTACGGGCAGCCAGTGAAGAGTGCACAAATGTTGTCTCACGCTTACAAAACTTACTTAGCCTAAAAATGTTGCTGGAACACTAATTATCTATCTAAAAATTAAATTATCCTAACTACGGTTTACCTACCTAACTTAACTTAACTCATCCGTTGCTACACAAGTATCATGCAAGACCACAAAAACATCTGCCCCACCCCTTTAACACAGCAATGCAGAAAGGACATACATATCCTATACACAAACTAAGTAAACAAGTTAGCATTCAAAATAATATATATATTTTTGCTTTCAATTTTTCTTTTTTTTCACTTTAGTATTAAACATATAAAAGTTCCCTGACTCTCCCACCCGACTCAAAGTATTAAACAATACAAAATAAACCCAAAAACCATATTTACCTGATGAAACTACTAATTAAACTATGTAAGCCTACCTAATTAAACCAACACTACACCTACACTATAACTATTAGCAAATATAAAAGAGATGGTCCTAAAGACACTTACACACAATGGGCACTACAGTTGGGCGAGGATACAGTCCACTGATTGCTGCAGTGTGTCCATCTCGTGCAGCATTGTGGCCATTCAGTTCCAATCCTTCAATCTTACATTTAAAAAAAATCCACATCTTGGGTGGCCAGCCCCTGTACACAATATTGGCCTGTACTACAGTGTATAGCTTGTCCTTGGGCTAGTGTTGGTGCTGATAAAGGGCCTGCCTGCTTATCTTGGCCACCTCCATTGCTTATGCCTTTGGAGGCCATCTTGTCCTTTTCATCTACTTTATGTTTGAATACTTTGCAGACTTTGCAGCCTTCTTCCCGTAATACCGACGCAATATTTTCCTGAACCCCTTGGCAATTAGAGAGATGTGGCTATAACGTGCTGTTCGTGTTCTAACAGCACATTCCTCCTCAGCAGTCATGTTCTTTGTTGGACAAGAATGACACATATGTCAGTCATTGTGTTCATAGCTGACACTCAATGCCAGTCAATGCATGAGTACATTGTAGATGCTGACTGTGAAAAGGGAGACTATAGACTGGAATGACATCTGTTCTCTGAAAAAATCAAATATTAAGTATATATTGAGAGGAGGATAGCTGATCTGGGTCATTTGTCTTCCTTTGGCATTTAGGATTAGAAAACATCTTTCTTACCTGTGTTCTCCCTTTGTTTAGAAATGTTTTTTAGGACAAAATCGTGTTAGTGCATGTTTTTATCGTATGTTCTTTTTTTGTATATTGATTTATTTTATTTGCTCACTGTTCAACAAATATAACGTCAGGCGCCGATTTTATTGTTTTGTGATTGTAATATTGTTTTTTATTGTGTCACTATTTCTAATAAAATATAGAAATTTTTAATTACAATAAGTCTGGATTTGGTCAAGATTCTGGTGTATTGTTCTGGTGATTGACTGGTCGGTTATGAGTATGAACCTGTGAGGTTACCCATCGATGTGCCAAACAGGGGAATTCTTCTCTGGACTTGTGTCTTTTGGTGCTCTACCCCTGTTTGTGGCATAGAGCCCCTCTCTTTTACTTTTTTAGTAGACTGTGAAACTTGTGCCAAGCATCTGATCACTGTGTGAGAATCACATTACAACATTACACATCAAGTTTTTTCATCACACACTGTGCCATCAACTGAACATCGTAATTGAAGTGACTTTCAAAACTCTCAGAGAGCCTTGAGAAACTAGTAACCCTTAATTAATTTACTTAAGGCCTTATTCACAAGCCCCTTGTGATGCTGGTATGTCACTTTTTCCTATATAAAAAGTGAATAACCAGCGGCGCAAGGGGCTTGTAAACAATCCCCTCAATAGTTAGCGCACACATTTTGATACCATGCCCCTCTAGGATACATATAGGTACTCAGGGGCTCATTTGGAAGAAACTTGTGCTGTGTTGCATAAGTGTCACAGCGTGGCACAGACAAAGGTCTTTGAAGTTCCACGCTAAGTCAATCTTTTGTAAATGACGCCCTCAATGTTAAAAAAAAAACATGCAGCATGCCAGGATGTACTAGCAAGGGGAAACAACCTATGTATTAAGGATGTAGTAACACATGTCCCTACCTGGAATATATTATCCTCGTGCATTGTGGACATTGATCACCATTCAATAGATTTTATTTGTGCAACTGTCATGTCTAGTGCATCCTGTCCAGACACTCACATTTTCTGTGAAAAGGCTATTTTTGGGAAAGCACAATAGGCCTCATGCTGATGCCCCTTACAATAACTTGCTATTAACAATTCCATTTACACACAGGCAGGACTCTTCTGGCAGTGCCGGTTACCCCGATGTACATTGACGGCAGCAATACACATTTATATGTACTTCAAAAGGCGCAATGATCGCATCAGGAGACGCAACAAGGCTGACAGGAATTCACTTCTCTGTGTTGTACTAGTCATACTAGGCTTATTTTTGGCTATCGTGAATGCATTATTGGTATAATGTCACATTACCCAAACATTACAGATTTGCTGGATTTACCAGATCATATTCGTCACCATATGAACTTGCTCACCTGTGATGCTGCTAAAAAAATTTACAACAATGTACTAGATGACCACATACAGTGCACTGACAGATCATGACAAGGGTTGAACGTCCAGATTGGTCCTAACATTATGATATTAGAATAATGCTCCAAATCCAAAACCTGATACTTTTCATGTTGCACGTACTACCAGAGCAGCCATTGCCTTGATTGTCACTCCACACACAGGCAGCAATATGCACAATAGCCTGCTCTGCACCCAGATACAGGTGACACATAGAGGCATTTGGAAATAGAAAATAGGTTTTGTTTTATTACTCACACAGCTTTCTACCCTTGTGCAAACTACGTACATGTTCTTTCATACACATCATGTAAAGTACCATCCATTTACACGCAAATTAGTCTTAGCTGTATCTGTCATACATGGTAACTCTTTCACGGGGCCATTGAGCCTACTAAATCTAAAATCAAATCACGTTATAGTATAACAAGATATTGATGTGTGTCTATGCTGACAAGCATGCACAATGTTGGAATGAGGTCTGCATTGTAGTCAACTTTGTGACACTGTGTGTAGGTATACCCTCGAGCTCATGAACAAACTGTGACTTCATTGTAATCTTACTATGTGTGCTTAAGAATGCAGCAAATATGGTAATAGCATTATGTGGGGAGAAACAAGGGTAGCTTCAAGTAATGTCTGTTGAAAACCATGATCACTCAGGGTTCATTTTGGGACATGAGCCACACCTTTAAAAATGGTTGTGCATGAGAAATGCAATATGTGTCAATTGTGAATTAGTAAGGCATCAGTCATTGCACGGAGAATATACATGAAATGGGGCATGAGTAGGGGCATAACCTACAAGGATGCATGTTGTCAAGTAGGCTGCCTTTTCCACCAACTTTAGACTCATGTGAAATAGTCATTGACAAAGCAACATTTGATACAGTGATGTAAAGTGGGATTGACTGCCTGTGCATATTGACTTCATTGTGGATTGATGTTAAGCACTGTGAATTTCAACATTTGACACAGATATATACTTTCGTGTGACTTCTAGCAAGATAGCATTTCAGGGCACATGTATGTTAGTAATATTAAGCACATACTGCTTTATTTTGAGGTGTGTTCGATTGTTTACAGTCAAAGAAATGTTTTGTAAGTGTCCATCATGATCACGAATCACGATCATTGAAGAATTCATACTCACTGGTAGCATTTGTGTCGTCAAACAAGTCCACCTCCCCTTGTGTGTATAGCTGGGGTCCACCTAGGAGACATAAACAGAGGTACAGTGAGCTGTGAATGCTGAACTTTTATACAGTGTATACATTAAGCATAGTACATTGATCGTGGAATTTCCAGATAATGGGCCTCATTTACAATAAAGTACCACAGCGTGCCACCTCAAGCCCTTTGACTGAGCCACGCTGCAGCACTCTCAAACCATGGTGAAGGATGTCTGTGTCACTGGGATGATTGTTTATGTGCAGGAAGATGTCCCTTCCTGCAAACACAAGCTCTGAAATGACTTTTCAAAATGTCTGTGTGCTGCTTTAGCACACATAGAACTTGCAATTAGACTTTGTTTTAATGATTGTTTATGTGCAGGAAGGTACACCATCTTGTACATAAACAGTCACCAGAGATGTCTACATTGTTCTTTGTGTGCTGCAGAATGCTGCACACATATTAAGAGGAATAAAATGAGGAGAATTGAATACATTTGTTCTCGTTGCACCTCCCTACGGCTCCCTGGGTAGGCGTAGCATTAGGACGCATTTCATGGTTAACGAATCATCATGATTCTAGAAATGTGCAGGTTCCATGGGTGTTGTGTGGGAACACCTACAGCAACACCCATGGAACGGCTGTTACAGGCAAAGTGCTGCGTGTAAAGGGGCCATATTAAAAAAATCAGGAAAAGCCACGCAGTGTGGCTTTTCCTGTCCTTGAGAATATGGGGCAGCAGAAAGCGCTACTAGCGCAGTCGCTTGTAAATAAGTTCCAATGGCTCTCATCATGCAAACCACATTGTGTCACTTTTAAGATTTTATGACACAAAGTACGGTGGTGCAAGAGACTTTCAAATAAGCCCTATGTGTGTTATTGGTAGCTATTTACTTACCCATAGGGCCACCAACTTCCAAACAAAGATGATCCAGCAAGTCTGCCTCTCTGCTGACACCATCCTGCCAGCGGTGCTTTAACTGGTAGACTGTCAGATCCACATCATATATTCGGGACATCTGCTGCCGGACCATCTCCCACCTTTACCGGTATTCCTACGATTGGTATCCTTTACTTACACGTCCCTCTGTGCTAATCACCCTTGGCAGGAAATGGAAGATTAGCCCAACTAGGCCCCCAAACTTATTCTGCGACAGGTTTTTTGACCTGCCTGAGATGCTTTTTTGTTAAATAGAGAATAAAAATAAACCCAATAGAAACTTAAAGCTCAACCTTAAACCTAACCTACAACTACCTACCCCAAAAAACACACACACCAAAATACAACAAATTTGACAAGACAATTAGTTAAAGAGGACAATTGACAGACAAAAAATGCAAAAACTTCACAATGCACACAAAAACACAGGACAATGTTATCAAACTCTCTCAGCAATACACAACATTCTCCTCCACCAAGCACACTCCAATTACTACTAAGTGAAAGAGAAAGAAACTGCACTTACTGATTTGCAGCATGGCTGAGTCATTGCATCATTTCCTGTATGGATTCAACAGGTTTTTACATGTAGCATCATATTTTGCCCTCTGCGTTGTTGTTTTACATGCACTTTTTCTTCATAAATCACATTATCTGCATGAGTGACGTTTGTGGTTGATGCGTGGTTTTCCTAGATGTCGCGTTATTGTTATTGTGGAATCATGCATTTGTACAGGGGATGAGAGGAGCTATTTTTGATGCATGATTTTTCTCTAAGATGCAACACGGTTTGCATCTCAAAGTCACTCAACCAAGAATATAGTGGAAATATGAGGTGATGCGAGGTTTTTTGTAAGTGATGCATCAAGTAATGTTCATGTAAGGTTACCTTACATGATGCATGATATTTACAATGAGTTAATCATTTTTGGTACAGACATTCACGTACGTCTTGGAAAAATGTCAAATTTACAATGAAACGCAAAGGCACTCTGCGTGGCTTTACGTATGCTTGTTAATTTCGCAAGTTCTCTGCATGTTATGGGTGGGACATAGGTGTGGATGTGGGTGTTCCCACAAAACACCCATGTCCACTGTTTCATTTCCAGATTTAAGAGCATTCATACATATGGAAATGCATCAGACTGCTAAGCCACACCAGCATTGGTTTAGCAAGGCACAACAAAGTGAAAAGTGGTGCATTGCAGTGCATGATTTTGTGAAAGAAATATATTAGGTCATAGAATGTGTAAGTGATACCGGGGTACTCAATATGTATGATACACACTTGACATGTTTGCACATGGCACACCTTGACCCATATTTACCATGAAAGTGACTCAGTGCGTGCTAAAAAATCATTTGGATGCGCTGCAATGAGTCACTTTCAAAGCACAGGAATTCAACATATTTAAATTTATATGTTTATTTCCTGTGCTTTCCCCTCTGTTGTCACACAATCGGCTGACATGGCCCAACACTGTGATCCGTGTACCGTTGTGCACAGATGCCTGGTGAGATTTGTTTTGTCCAGGAAGGGACAACATCCTGCATGAAAACAATCTATTGAGGTGATTTCCTCTTTCCATTGAAAGAGGGCAATTATTGGAAGAGCAGAAAGAGGAGCAGAAAGAGGCAAGACAGGTGCAGAAAGAGGAAACGGGATGCAGATAGAGGCAAGAGGTACAGAAAAAGGCAACAGAGGTTCAGGAAGAGGGAACAGGGGTGCAGAAAGAGGCAAGATAAGTGCGTAAAGAAGTAACAGAGGTGCAGAAAGAGGTAAGAGAAGTGCTGAAAGAAGGAA
Source organism: Triturus cristatus (assembly GCF_964204655.1). Classification (NCBI taxonomy): domain Eukaryota; kingdom Metazoa; phylum Chordata; class Amphibia; order Caudata; family Salamandridae; genus Triturus; species Triturus cristatus. The sequence goes on from NC_140590.1 coordinate 217,427,502, forward strand.
CAAAAATGCAGAAAGAAGGAAGAGAAGTGCAGAAAGAAGCAACAGAGGTGCAGAAAGAGGTAAGAGAAGTGCAGAAAGAGGCAAGAGAAGTCCAGAAAGAATCAAGAGAAATGTAGAAAGAGGCAAGAGAATTGCAGAAAGAGGCAAGGGAAGTGCAGAAAGAAGCAAGAGACCCCCCCAGAAAGAGGCAAGAGAAGTGCGAAAGAGACAAGAGAAGTACAGAAAGAGGCAAGAGAACTGCAGAAAGAACCAACAGAGGTCCAGAAAGAGGCAAGAGGAGTGTTGAAAGACGCAAGAGAAGTGCAGAAAGAAGCAACGGAGGGGCAGAAAGAGGCAAGAGAACTATAGAAAGAGGGAAGTGAGGTGCAGAAGGAGGCAAGCGAGGTGCAGAAAGAGGGAAGAGGGTACAGAAAGACAGCAATAGAAGTGTAGAAAGAAGCAACAGAGGTGCAGAAAGAGGCAAGAGGGGTGCTAAGAGAGGCAGGAGAAGTGCAGAAAGAACCAACAGAGGTGCAGAAAGAGGCAATAGAAGTGCTGAAAGAGGCAGGAGAAGTGCAGAAAGAACCAACAGAGGTGCAGAAAGAGGCAATAGAAGTGCAGAAAGAGACCAGAGACGCGCAGAAAGAAGCAAGAGAAGTGCAGAAAGAAGCAAGAGAAGAGTTGAAAGAGGCATGAGAAGAGCAGAAAGAGGCAAGAGAAGCGCAGAAATAGACAAGAGAGATGCAGAAAGAGGCAAGAGAACTGCAGAAAGAACCAACATTGCTGCAGACAGAGGCAAGAGGGGTGCTGAAAGAGGCAAGAGAAGTACAGACAGAAGCAACAGAGGTGCAGGAAGAGGCAAGATAACTATAGAAATAGGAAAGAGAGGTGCAGAAGTAGCCAAGAGAGGTGTAGGAAGAGGGGTGCAGAAAGAAGCAGGAGAGGTGCAGAAAGAGGCAAGGGAAGTCCATAAACAAGCAACAGAAATATAGAAAGAAGCAGGAGGAGTGCAGAAAGGGACAAGAGAGGTGCAGAAAGTAGAAGAAAGGGTGCAGAAAGAGGCAACAGGGGTGCATAAAGAAACAAGAGAGGTACAGAAAGAAGCAAGAGAAGTGCAGAAAGAAGCAAAATGGGTGTAGAAAGAGGCAAGAGGGATGGAGAACGAGGTAAGAGAAATGCACAAAGAAGCAACAAAGGTACAGAAGGCGGCAAGAGAACTGCAGAAAGAGGCAAGAAACTAGCATAAACAGGCCTATAAGGTGAAGCAGGATGGAACACAGGTGAAGACAGAGGCAAGAGAGGTGCAGAAAAAGGGAAGAAGGTTGCATAAAGAGGTAAAAGGGGTGCAGAAATTTGCTAGGGAGGTGCAGAAAGAAGCAAGAGGAGTGTAGAAAGAAGAAACACAGATGCAGAAAGAGGTAAGAGAACTGCAGAATGAGGCAAGCGATGTGGAGAAAGAGGGGAGAGGGGTGCAGAAAGAGGAAAGAGGGGTGGAGAAAAAAGCCAGAGAGGTGGAGAAAGAAGCAAGAGAGGTGCAGAAACAGCCAAGAGAGCTACTGACTCAGGGAACAGGTGTGCAGAACGAGGGCAGAGGGATGCAGAAAGAGGCAAGAAGGGTGCACAAAGAAGCAACAGAGGTGCAAAAAGAAGCAAGAGAAGTGATGAAAGAGACAAGAGAGTTGCAGAAACACGCAAAAGAAGTGCAGAAAGAGGCAAGAGAAGTGCTGAAAGAAGCAACAGAATTTCAGAAAAAAGCAAGAGAAGTGATAAAACAGACAAGAAAGTTACAGAAAAAAGGAAGAGAAGTGCAGAAAGAGGCAAAACAGGTGAGGTGCAGACAGAGGCAAGAGGGGTGCAGAAAGAGGGAAGAGATGTGCAGAAGAAGGGAGAGATGTGAAGAAAGAGGGAAGAGACGTGCAGAAAGAGGGAAGAGGGGGCAGAAAGAGGGGTACAGAAAGAGGCAAGGGGGTACAGAAAGAAGCAAGAGAGGTACAGAAAGAGGCAAGAGAAGTGCACAAAGAAGCAACACAGGTGCGGAAGGAGGCAAGAGAACTGCATAAATAGGAAAGAAAATTGCACAATCAGGCAAACAATGTGCAGAAAGATGGAACAGGGCTGCAGACAGAGGCAAGAGAGGTGCAGAAAGAGGTGAAGAGGGGTGCAGAAAGAGGCAAGAGGGGTGCAGAAATTTGTGCCGAATGAAGCAAGAAGAGTGCAGAAAGAACCAACAGAGGTGCAGAAAGAGGTAAGAAGAGTACAGAAATAGGCAAGAGAAGTACAGAAAGAAGCAACAGAGGTGCAGAAAAGCAGGAGAACTGCAGAAAGAGGGAACAGGGGTGCAGAAAGAGGGAAGAGAGGCACAGAAAGAGGCAAGAGGGGTGCAGAAAAAAGCAAGAGGTGCGGAAAGAGGCAAGAGAGGTTCAGAAAGAGGCAAGAGAGCAACAGAAGCAGGCAAGAGAGTTACAGACAGAGAGAACAGGGGTACGGAAAAAGGCAAGAGTGGTGCAGAAAGAAGCAACAGAGGTGCAGAAAGAAGCAAGAGCAGTGCAGAAAGACATAAGACAGGTGCAGAAAGAGGCAGGAGCATTGCAGAAAGAGGAAAGTGAGGTGCAGACAGAGGCAAAAGCTGTGCAGAAAGAAGCAACAGAAGTGCAGAAAGAAGCAACAGAAGTGCAGAAAGAGGCAAGAGAAGGCAAGGGGCATGCAGAAAGAAGAAAGCAAGGTACCGATATAAGCAAGAGGAGGGCAGAGAGAAGCAAAATGGGTGCAGAAAGAGGCAAGAGGGGTACAGAGGAGGCAAGAGGAGTGCAGAAGGAGGCAAGAGTACTGCAGAAAGAGGCAAGAAATTAGCACAAACAAGCAAACAAGGTGCAGAAAGATGGAACAGGGGTACAGACAGAGGCAAGAGAGGTGCAGACATAGGGAAGAGGGGTGCAGAAAGAGGCAAGAGAGGCGCAAAAAGAAGCAAGAGGAGTGTAGAAAGAACCAACAGAAGTGCAGACCGCAGCAGCAGAAGTGTAGAAGGAGGCAAACGAACTGCAGAAAGAGGCAAGAGAGGTACAGAAAAAGGTGACAGGTGTACAGAAACAGGCAAGAATGGTGCAGCAAGAGTGAAGAGGGGTGCAGTAAGATGCAAGAGGGGTACAGAAAAGAGCAAGAGAGGTGTAGAAAGAAGCAAGAGAAGTGCAGAAACAACCTCCAGAGGTGCAGAAAGAGGCAAGAGAGGAACAGACAGAGGGAACAGGGGTGCAGTAAGAGGCAAGAGGGGTGCAGAAAGAAGCAGCAGTTGTGCATAAAGAGGCAAGAGAAGTGCAGAAATTAGAACAGTGGTGCGGAAAGAGACAAGAGAAGGGTAGAAAGAGACAAGAGAGGTGCAGAAAGAGGGAAGAGGGGTGGAGAAAGAGGGAAGAGGGGTGCAGACAAAGGCAGGATAGGTGCAGAAAGATGCAATATGGGTGCAGGAAGAGGCAAGGCAAGAAATAGGAAAGAGGAGTGCACAAAGAAGCAACAAGGGTGCAGAAGGAGGCAAGAGAACTGTAGAGAGAGAGGCAAAAAAGTTGCACAAACAAGCAAACAAGGTTCAGAAAGATGGAACGGGGTACAGACAGAGGCAAGAGAGGTGCAGACATAGGGAATAGGGGTGCAGAAAGAGGCAAGAGAGGTGCAAAAAGAAGCAAGAGGTGTGTAGAAAGAACCAACAGAAGTGCAGAACGAAGCAACAGAAGTGTAGAAGGAGGCAAACGAACTGCAGAAAGAGGGAACAAGGGTGCAGAAAGAGGCAAGAGAGGTACAGAAAAAGGTGACAGGTGTACCGAAACAGGCAAGAATGGTGCAGCAAGAGGGAAGAGGGGTGCAGTAAGAGTCGAGATGGTGCAGAAAAGAGCAAGAGAGGTGTAGAAAGAAGCAAGAGAAGTGCAGAAACAACCTCCAGAGGTGCAGAAAGAGGAAGAGACAAGAGAGGCACAGACAGAGGGAACAGGGGTGCAGTAAGAGGCAAGAGGGGTACAGAAAGAAGCAACAGAGGTGCATAAAGAGGCAAGAGAAGTGCAGAAATTAGAACAGTGGTGCAGAAAGAGACAAGAGAAGTGTAGAAAGAGACAAGAGAGGTGCAGAAAGAGGGAAGAGGGGTGGAGAAAGAGGGAAGAGGGGTGCAGACTAACCCTGCGCGAGACACTACGCTTCGCCCACGTAGTGTACGTAGCGCTGCCTGCTTCGCAGTTTTCGAAGTAGGCAAAGCAGGCTAGCGCTACGCACACCCAGGGCGAAGCGTAGCTGCCTGCCGCCACCACCCGCCTCCCGCCTGCCCTCCTTTTAAATCAAAGCTGCATTTTAAAATGAATAACAAGTAAAGAAACTTACCTGGAGCGCCGCGTCTCCAGGGCTCCATCTTCATTATTTCTGACGTCTTCTAACAAATGCGCATGCACGGACGCCCGCGCATGCGCATTTCTTTTGAGAAATGCGCATGCGCAGGCGTCCGCGCATGCGCATTTGGTAGAAGACGTCGGAAATAATGAAGATGGAGCCCTGGAGACGCGGCGCTCCAGGTAAGTTTCTTTACTTGGTATTTATTTTAAAATGCAGCTTTGATTTAAAAGGAGGGCAGGCGGGAGGCGGGTGGCGCGTAGTGGGGCTACGCGAAGCATGTAGTGTGCGTTGATTTGGGCACACTACGCGCTGCTTCACGTAGCCCCACTACGCCCACTATGCCCACTCTTAGTGCAGACAGAGGCAAGAGAAGTGCAGAAAGAAGCAACATGGGTGCAGGAAGAGGCAAGGCAAGAAATAGGCAAGAGGAGTGCACAAAGAAGCAACAGGGGTGCAGAAGGAGGCAAGAGAACTGCAGAGAGAGGCAAGAAAGTTACACACACAAGCAAACAAGGTGCAGCACGATGGAACAGGGGTACAGAAAGAGGCAAGAGGGTGCAGAAATATGCGAGAGAGGTGCCATAAGAAGCAACTGAAGTGTAGAAACAGGCAAAAGAACTGCAGAAAGAGGGATCAAGGTGTAGGAAGGTAGAATCTAACTGCATGGTTGCCCCCACCTTTTTCCCTGGTGTTTTGATGGTTTTTGACTTAGTTTGGCTGGGAACCTGCTATTCAAGTCCCCAGCCTAGCTGCTTCCTCTCTAAATTGATTACAAGTACATTAAGTACACTGCAGATTGGATTCTGGGGTACCATTGTGAGTCCTTAGTATATGGTATACTATGTACCCAGGGCATAGGTACCCCAGAGGCCTACCAGGGGCTGAAGCATGTATTATGCCACCTCTTGAAAGCCATGCAAAATGACACAACAGGTCTGCTAGAGCAGCCTGGGTAAGGTGGTGCATGCACCCCTTAATGAGGTATAGGTTCACTATACCATACCAATCACTGCACATAGTAACCTATCAGTCACCCCTATGGCAGGCCTTATCAATCCTGAAGGAAGGGTACTTGGTTATATGTGAGAGGGTGCCCAGGCATGTGCTGAGCCCCTCTGCAGCATTCGGAATCTCTTCTCCGGGGTTGTCAGTGGTGCAGCCTGACCATATACTCTTAAGTGCATTATAACCCAACGGTAAATGCTAACTTTGGATTGGCTGCACAGAAACATGTTGTGTTTTGTGTCAAACACCTTGGAACCATACCCCCACACCAGTGACTGGTGTGGGAGTATGATCTCACCCTTCTAGAGGGATAGACTTGACAGTACTGGTATACCCGGTAGAAATCTAATAGTGTCCTGGCATCACAAAATGGATGCTGCAGCCACAGACACGGGTCGTGCCTCCTGCTGCTGACCGAAACTCTGTCAGGGGAGGCCTGGACAATAGGTTTCCTGTTATAGGAAGGTGCAACCACCTCCCAGACAGGCTTATGTGTATTGGGGCTGGGTGGAAGCACTCTCTGAGTGCTTTGAAGTCCTGCATTGGGGGCACATTTGGTGTACCTGTGCATAGTCCAGCTCAAACCGGTTCAGGGGCTTCCAGACCATACTCTGATGCAAAACTTGACAAAGGAAATGGGTGTAGCCACCCCTCTTTCCAAACCCTCCACCATAGGTGGGTCCCCAGAGCTAGTCCAATCCCTTCCTTAGGTATAAGTAAGAAACCTCTGTAACCAGAACTTTAGATATCCATGAACAAAACTCTGAAGCTCAATCCTGGAACTTAAACGCTCTACTCAAGACTAGAGGACTGAAGAAATCTCCGTGTGGGTCAAGGAGTGAACCCCTGCTTGGCAGGCACCAATGAAGTATTTTGCCAGTCTGCATCCCCAAAGCTCCTGCTGGACTCTGAAGTATTTGCAGCCCAGGAAGAGGATTTCCAGACATCTCAGAGGCCGACCCGAGTCCCCAGCAAAGCTGAGACTCGCAGCCCTCGTGAGTAGCATGGAACCTGAACTCATGGTCACCGTACACTTTTGCAAGTGCATTGACTTCTCGATGTCTCTTGAAGTCGTGCTTGGGATTACTTGTAGCCCCCAACTTGAGCACAGAATCCACTGAAGATTGTTGGCCTAGTCACCCCGAGTGACCCATGGGCCGCCATTTAGTGTTTCATCTCAAGGTCCCTTAGCGATCCATGGTCCCTCAACTGGTGAGTCCCTGAGGGGGTAACTTTGAAATACCTTGGGCTACCCTGGTTGCGCCAGACGTGTCCTGACTCCCTACTAACAGACCTTGCTGGTCTGCACCGAAGCATCTTTATTGTTTTTGCGTGGATTGCTGTTGCCAAGGCTTGTTGTGTCCAATCTGGGCACCGATGCTGCAGCACTCGGCATCCTTTATGGCACAGCTCGAATCCAGCTCCTGGTTGTCCTTGACACCTCCTGGTCCTCGTGGCTGAAGAGTCAAGCTTCACCTTCTTCACCTGAAATCACCCGACATCGGTGGGCATCTGCCTATCACCTTCCTGGTCACTGGCTAGTGACCCAGACTCTGTCCCCTCTGCTTTCAGGTTCTTCTCATCTCCGATCCAGGCTTGGATCTCTTCGGACACTTCGCATCTTCCCGGCAGCAGCACTTCTTTGCCAGCTCCCATTGAAATCAACGACGCGACCCGAAAAGCATTTGATACCTATGCACTCGGCTTCACTGGGTGAGGTAACACGAGCACTCCGGTGCTCCCATGGGAGTTGACCCTAGAACTTCCTAAGTCCCAAAGGGTTTGGTCCTGACTCAATTCTAAGTGTTCCTAATCTTTAAAAATCTAACCGCGACATTCCCCATAGAAGCTAACGGGAGCTCGCGGCTGAGTTCTCAAACCGCACTCGGCCCCCGTGGATCCCCTGTGTCACTATCTTGAGTGGTTCCTTGGGGTCCCAGTGATTCTACAGGCTCTAGGCCTTGTGTCTAGTTAAGTTGTGGTTCTTATACCACTATTTTAGCATATGGTTTGGCTCACCCCTAGGACCGGGCGTGTATTTGTGCTTATTACTGTCATATTTGAAGTGTAACTTATGTGTTTTGACCTCTAGCCTCATAAAGAGTCTAGAAGGGTGTGTTTAGAAATAAATACATATATTTTATATATATACCTGGTGTGGTTGTCTTTCGTTTAGGCACTCAAGAGATTATAGACAGGTAAAACGAGCTGCTTTACATTCCTTCAAGACTTAGCCTGAAAGCTGCTCTCCATAGCTACCACTAGGATAGCTTTCAATAAAGGTTGTCTTTAACCTATAACCAATAAAGGTTTGATTGGACTGGTACAGGCTGCCCACTATAACTAGTGGACAGCATATACCAGGCCAACTTCTCACATTGGGGTGCAGCGTGTGGGATTCCAGCTTGCTATTGTTTTACCAGCTAATCTCAATTGAGTAACTAACTGAAAGCCACTGAAGGTACCTTAGTGTAGGAGAGTAGTATCTGCACCTTATGTTGCCCCCACTTTTTTTCTGATGTTTACACTGGTTTCTGGCTATAGTCTGGCTGGGACCCTGCTAATCAGGGCCCCAGCCTCTCTGTTCTCTCTAAACAACTTGGAGTGCATATTAGGTGCACTAGTGCTTGGATACTGCGGTACCTTCTGAGCTCCTAGTATATGATACCTTAGGTACCAAGGGCATAGGTACATCACAGGCCTACCAGGGGCTGAAGCATGTATTATGCCACCCCTGGGAAGCAGACTAGATCTGACACCACAGGGCTACTACTGCAGCCTGGGTGAGGTGGTGTTAGCACTCCTCACGAGATTTGGTTCACTATATCTCTCCCTGCACACACATTTAAATCTATCAGTCACCCCTAAGGCAGGCTCTATCAATCCTGAGGGCAGGGAGCTTGGTTTCCATGTGAGGGGGTGCCTCTGCCTGAGCAGGGCCCCTCTGTAGCTCTCAGAGTCTATTCTCTGGGGCTGTTTGGGAATGCAGTAAAACAATATACTCTTAAGTGCATTATAACCTCACGGTTAATGCTAACTTTGGAATGGCTGCATCAAAACATGTTGTGCTTGGTGTCAAACACTTTGGAATCATACCCCCACACCAGTAACTGGTGTGGGAGTATGATCCCACCCTTCTAGAGGGATAGACATGTACCTACTGTGGAAATGCGGTAGAGTCCTGAAGAGCCCTTGCACCACAAAATGGATGCCACCAGTCACAGACACTGGGCTGTCCTCCTGCTGATGACCGAAACTCACAGTGGAGGAGGCCCATCAATAGGTATCCTGTCACAGGGAGGTGTGACCACCTCCCAGACAGGGTTTAGTGTATTGGGGCTTGGTGGGTGCACTCCTAGAGTGCTTTGAAGTGCTGCACTGGGGGAGCAGTAGGTTCCTATGTGCATATGCCAGTTCACCTGTCCCTGCTCTGGCGTGAAACTGGACAAAGGGAAGTGGGTATAACCACCCACTCCCCTGACCCGTCCATAGGAGGGGTCATAGAGCTAGTCCCTCCCTTTCTTCTAGTATAAGTTAGGGAACCCTTGCCATTGCAAACTAGATATCCCTGTACAACGCTCTGAAGAAGAATCTTGGACCTTCGACGTTCCAGTACCTCTGGAAGACGGAAGAATCTCCCTTGGAGTCAAGGAGTGACTCCCCTGCTTGGCAGGCACCAAAAACTACAATCAACGGTCGCAAACTTTCCCGCTCCCACCAGAGTCCGAAGTCCCTGCAGCCCAGGAAGAGGATTTCCTGACTTCTCGAAGGCCATCGTGAGTCCCCAGCGACGCTGAGGCAAGTGGACCCCCGAGTGATGAGGAACCGCAATCCCTGGGTTCCATGCACTATTTTCGAGTGCAACCCCTTCATGAAGTTCTGAGAACTTGTGCATTGGACCACATGTGGCCCAAGCCTCCAGCAGGATTTCCACCAAAGATCAGACGCTTACCCCGTCCCGAGTGACCGTGGGCCCCTGTTGAGTGAATCCTCCCGAGGCATCTTCGCAATCCCTTGCCGGCTGGCTTGTGGGTCCCCAGAAGACTTTTCTACAGTTCCAAAGGGCTCCCCTGGTTGCTCCAGGCCTGCCCTGACTTACCCTCACTGGGTAAGTCCTTCAGACCTTGCTGGTCTGCACCGCTGACTTTTTATCCTTTCCACGAGTCTTGCTGTTACCAAAACTTGTTGGCTCCAATCTGGTCACCGACACCGCAGTAAGCTGCAAACTTCGTGGGACACGCCGAATCCAGCTCCTGGTCATCGGCGGCGGCTGCTGGACCTCGTGCCTCAAGAGTCAAGACACCCGTGATCACCTGAAATCACCTGACGACTGTGGGCATCCATCTTCCTTGCCCCGGGCCACTGCCAAGTGACTTTGAACACTGTCCCCTCTGGTTTCAAGTCTGCCTTCTTCTGAATCCAGCCTTGGATTCCACCGGACACTACTCCTGTCTTTACAAGCAGCAAGTCTTCTTTGGCTCCCATTGAAAACAACGCCGCGGCCCGACACCAAAAAGACACCTATGCACCCAGCTTCCCTGGGTGAGGTAACTCCAGCACTATGTTGCTCCTGTGTGTGTTGGCTCTAGAACTACTTACCCTGTAAGTGACTTGCTTGTAGACTCTCCCGAAGTATCCTAGAACTCTAAAATTCCTACCGCGACTTGCTGCATTGAAGTCAATTGGGATCCGCGGCTGTGTTCTCACACTACATGCGTCTCCCGTGGGACCTTTACTTACCTGCCTTGGGTAGATTAGTGAGGCCCCAGCGCTTCTGAAGGCTCTAAGCCTTATCCCCTCTCAAGTCGGTATTCTTAAATCTCTTTTTTAGTATATGGTCTCATACGCCCCTAGGGCCCCAGCCATATTTGTGCTTAATTTATTGTGAAACGTTGATTTATCCATATGTTCCTGACTTCTAATCCCATAATGAGATTAGTAGAGTGTGCCTAGTAATAAATAAATATATATTTGATATATATACCTGTGTGGTGTCCTTTCATTTAGTAATTCAAGAGATTATAAGGTAAAACAAGATGCCTTACATTCCTCTAAAGACTTAGCCTGAAGGCTGTTCTCCACAGCTACCACTAGGATAGCTTTCTTTAAAAGGTTGTCTTAAGCCTACTACCATAAGAGTCGAATTGTACTAGTGCAAGCAGTCCACTTTAACTAGTGAACAGTATATACCAGGCCAACTTCTCACATTGGTGGGCAGCGTGCGGGATTCCAGCTTGCCATTGTTTTACCAGAAAATCTCTATTTGAATTACTAACTGTACTTACTATATGTACTCAAGGAACATATAAAGTCAAGCTTAGTATCAATAAGTTCTACTGAACTTAGAGCTGTGTGTCAAGGGATAGCACACCCTTTCTACAGCTCAAGCTAGGATCAGTAGGCCACAAACTAGTGTAGGTAGTACAACACTGCACAACACTAGAATGTCCTCAAAGGGTGGCACCAGTGGATCCACCCAGCCTCAGTATAAGGACATGACTTTCTTTGACTTGAAAGCCATGTGTGCTGCAAGGCACCTGAAACTAGGACAGAGTTCCTCCACACTACACCTGATAGATCTGCTGACAGCAGATGATCTTAGATTAGCTGTAGGAGCTAATAGGTCTGAATCAGGGGGTGGGTCAATTACAGTGTCTGGGTCAGATGATGAAAATCTAGATGACCAGGACTCTGTGGTTGAAGGGCCAGATCCACAAGGATTTGAAAAGGACAGAGGAATTCTCCCTAAGAGAACTGACAGAGTGGAGGAGAGGCCTAGGTCCCTTTCTAGGGAGTCTGACCACCAAATGGGTAAGAACCAGGGTGAGGCAGAAAACCCAGAACCAAGGGGGTGACACTAAGAAGCAGGATCCTAAAGGCTCTAAGAAAGGTGGGGATAAGTCAAAAGACCAGAAGTCTTCACAGGGGCCCCAAAAATCTGCATCTGGTGGGGAGTCACAGTCTACAAAGGGAAAAGGCCAAAAGAAGCCCTGGTGCAAATTCTGTAAACAGAAAAGGGCACTGGACTGCTGATTGTAACAAGTCCAAAGACCAAACCACCACCACTCAAGCCCCTAAGGCATCTGTTCCCCCTAGTTCAGCTACTGGTGGAGGTGGTACTCAGAATAAGGGTGTAGTAGGGTTGACCCTGGGTTCTGAAGTGGACTCTGGCCTAGTCAGAGTACCCACTCAGGCATTGCTGATTTGTGATGGAGACATTGATATATCCTTCCTAGGGAGCCCCAGTAATCTGGGCAAATACAAACAGCAGCCTGTACTAAATGGCAAACAGGCTTTGGCATTCAGGGACACAGGTGCTAGTGTCACCATGGTAGCAGAGGATCTTGTGACCCTGGACAGATCATCCTGGGTGAAATGTACCAGGTGACCAATGCAAGCAAATGTCAGGACCAACCATAGTCTGGCAGTTGTGAATTTATCCTGGGGGGGGGGGGATAACTGGCCTCAAGAAAGTAGTAGTCAGTGCAGACCTCCCTGTAGAATGTCTATTGGGCAATGATCTAGAGACTTCAGCCTGGTCTGAAGTAGAGTTATGGACTCATGCTGAGATGTTGGGCATCCCTGCAGAGGTATTTGCTGCGACCAGGTCACAGGCCAAAATGCATCAAACTGAACCAGCTCTGGATCCTGAAACTATGGACCAGGTGCTTCCCAAGAAGAGGAGCAGTAGGGTAAAGGCAGTGCCTTCTCCTCTGTCTCAGATCACAGATTCACCTTTTGAAGGAGGAGAAGCAGATCCTGAAGAAGGAACTGCCCCAGAGGGACTTGAGCCTGATCAGGTTGAGTTCTTGGGAGCAGGGGGCCCTTCTAAGGAAGATCTGAGTAAGGAACAACAGTGCTGCCCCTCTCTTGAACCCCTCAGACAGCAGGCTGCTGCTGAGGCTGCTGGGAGTGCTAGTGGGTCCCATAAAGTTTATTGGGATGAGGGACTCCTATATTCTGAGGGTAGAGATCCAACCCCTGGAGCCACCAGGAGGTTGGTAATACCTCAGAAGTTTCGGGGGTTCTTCTTGACCCTAGCACATGACATCCCTTTGGCAGGTCACTTGAGACAAAACAAGACCTGGGACAGGCTTGTTCCCCATTTTCATTGCCCACATATGTCAGAAGACACCAAGGAGTTTTGTCGCTCCTATGTCACTTGCCAAGCCAGTGGCAAGTCAGGTGGCACAACAAAGGCCCCCCGATACCACTACCTGTGGTGGGGGTACCCTTTGCAAGGGTAGGGATTGACATTGTTGGTCCCCTTGACCCTCCAACTGCATCTGGGCACAGATTTATCCTGGTGGTAGTGGATCATGCCACCAGGTACCCAGAGGCCATTCCCCTGAGGACCACCACAGCCCCTGTGGTGGCAAGAGCCCTCATTGGAGTTTTCTCCAGAGTGGGTTTCCCAAAGGAGGTCATCTCCGACAGAGGTACCAACTTCATGTCAGGATATCTGATAGCAATGTGGAAGGAGTGTGGTGTAACTTGCAAATTCCCCACCCCCTATCACCCACATGGCAATGGGGTGGTTGAACGTTTCAACAAAACCCTTAAGGGAATGATTAAAGGACTCCCAGAAAAGCTTAGGCGAAAATGGGACCTTCTTCTTCCCTGCCTTCTGTTTGCATACAGAGAGGTTCCACAGAAGGGGGTTGGTTACAGCTCATTTGAACTTCTGTTTGGGCATCCTGTAAGAGGTCTATTATGTTTGGTGAAGGAGGGCTGGGAGTTACCTCTCAAACCCCCCCAAACAGGATGTGATGGACTATGTACTTGGTCTCTGCTCCAGGATGGCTGAATACATGAAGAAGGCAACCAAAAACCTGGAGGCCAGCCAAGAACTACAAAAAATTGGGCATGACCAAAAGGCTGTGCTGACTGTGTACCAACCAGGACAGAGAGTGTGGGGGTTGGAGCCTGTGGCCCCAGCAGCCCTCCAAGACAAATGGAGTGGCCCCCATACAATTGTTGAGCAAAAGGGAGAAGTCACCTATCTGGTGAATCTTGGAACTCCCAGGATCCCCCTGAGGGTGGTCCGTTTCAACAGATTGAAACCATATGTTGACAGGGCTGACATGGGCTTGCCTATGGCAACTGATGAGGAACAGAAGGAGGAGAGTGACCCTCTCCCTGATCTGCTCTCACAGAACCCTGATGATGGATCAGTAGATGGTGTTGCTTTGGCAAGCAGCCTCACTGACCATCAGCAAACTGAATGCAGACACGTTCTGCATCAGTACAGACATATGTTAAGCCTGACCCCTAGTCAGACTACCTGGTGCACCCATGAGGTGGACACTGGAGACATGTCAGGGACTGTATCAGGACTGAAGTCCAGAAAATGTTGGAGTTAAATGTGATTGAGCCTTCAGATAACCCTTGGGCTAGCCCAGTAGTCCTAGTACCCAAACCTCATACCCAGGGTGGTAAGAAAGAAATTAGGTTTTGTGTAGACTACAGAGGCCTCGATGCAGTCACCAGGACTGATGCCTATCCAATTCCAAGAGAAGATGAGCTGATTGATACTCTGGTCTCAGCCAAGTATCTAAGTACATTTGACCTAACAGATGGCTACTGGCAGATCAGGTTAGCTGATGATGCAAAAGCCAAAACGGCATTTTCAACCCATGGTGGGCACTACCACTTTGTGGTGATGCCCTTTGGATTGAAACATGCACCTGCCACTTTTCAGAGGTTGGTGAACAAAGTTCTGGCAGGGATGGAAACTTATTGCTCAGCTTCTCTAGATGATATTGCTGTCTTTAGTTCCTCCTGGCAGGATCACCTGATCCACCTCAGAAATGTTTTGGAGGCTCTGCAGAAAGCAGACCTCACTATCAAGGCCACTAAGTGCCAGATATGGCAGAGTCAGGTTGTGTACCTTGGCCACCTTGTTGGTGGAGGCCAGGTTCAGCCTTTACAGAGCAAAATCCAAACCATCATGGAATGGGTTGCTCCAACCACCCAGACATAGGTGAGAGCCTTCTTAGGCCTGACTGGGTACTATAGGAGGTTTGTAAAGGGATATGTTATGTTATGTTAGTTGCATTTTAATGCGCACAGCTGCTCCAGCGAAGGAGCGTCCTGGCGCAGGGAAAGGTAAACACAACACAACACTAGGTCCGGTAACAAAAAGCAAACAATAAAAGCTAGAAACAATTAAAACAGGAAGGTTTTCAGGGCCCTGCGGAAAGACATTAGGTCATTCGAAAGGCGGATTTCCAAGGGGAGCGCATTCCAGAGGGTTGCGGCTTTCACGCGGAAGGAGCGACCCCCCATCCGACTAAGTCTGAAACGGGGGACGACCACCAAGGACTGTCCAAGGGATCGTAGTGAGCGGGTAGGAACATAGGGAGAGATCAGTGTATTGAGTATTCCGGGTGCCAACTCTCTCAGAATTTTAAAAACCAGGCAGAGAGCCTTGAATTGGATACGCTTGCATATCGGGAGCCAGTGCAAGGACCGCAGGGTGTTAGAGGTAGGGCAGGTACGAGGCAGACCAACCACCGCCCTAGCCGCCGCATTCTGGACTCGTTGTAAACGAAGAATCTCGGCTTGGTTCGCTCCTAATAGGAGAGAACTGGCGTAATCCAACCGCGAGATGATCATTGCTTGAATGACCAGCTGTCTTGTAGGAGCATCGAAGAATCGCAGCAGGGGTCTTAGCCCGCGTAGTACTCCAAAACAGCAGGCCGCCACTCTCTTTGTATGAGTCACAAAGCTTAGCGTGTGGTCAAGCCATACTCCGAGATTCCTGAGTTCCAGGACAGGGGCCGGTGCTGATCCCAGCTCTGGAGGCCACCATTCGTCCCCCCAGTGGTCCGCTTCCCTTCCAACGATCATCACCTCTGTTTTTGACGCGTTCAGCTGGAGACAGTTGTTATTCATCCAGCTGGCCACCTCTCTCAGTCCACTTCGGAACCTGAGGGCATCCTGCTTGGCATCCCCGCTGATCGTAACCGCCAACTGAGTGTCGTCAGCATAGGAGACCATGGTAAGGCCCCATTGCCTGACGACCTCAGCCAGCGGCTGCACGTACAGATTAAAAAGCGTGGGACTCAGCGAGGAGCCCTGAGGGACCCCCAGGTCCAAAGGATGGTACTTGGACTGAAAAGGAGGGGTGGCAACGCAGAAGGAGCGATCACTGAGGAAGGAGCGGCACCACTGCAGAGCTGAACCACAAATGCCAATGTCCTGCAGGCGGTGTAGCAAGATGCGATGGGAGACAGTGTCAAAGGCAGCGCTCAGGTCTAGTAAAATAAGCGCTGCCGTTTGACCTGCATCGAGCACACTTCGCAAATGCTCAACCATTGCCAGAAGGGCCGTCTCAGTGCTGTGGCCAGCACGAAACCCATTCTGCGTGGGATCCAGGACATTCACAAGGGTCATATGCTCCGTGAGGGCCCGATTTACATGGGCCTCCATAACCTTGGCCGGCCAAGGGAGCAAAGATATAGGGCGGTAGTTTTCAGGTCTCGATGGATCCAAAGATGGTTTTTTTAGGATCGGGGAAACCACCGCTTGCTTCCATTTGGCAGGGACCAGGCCAGAGGTTAGGGAGAGGTTAATCAGGGAGCACACTGCTGTGCGTCCCTGAAAAGCAACGTCCCTGAAAAGAGCAGATCTTACCGGGTCTGCAGGCGATCCAGACTTGACTCGCAGGGCCCACTTTGCGAACTCCTCATTGGAGATGGTAGGAAGGGAGTGCAGCGATGGACAGCTGCTAGAGCCGCTCCAGGGAATCACAGGAGACAGTGTGCTTGGAAACGCCAGATAGATTTTCCTGACTTTATCCAAAAAGAAGGTGGCTAGGGCTTCACAGTGGGCGGTGGAACTGTCCAACTGTGGGGGAACTCTCTTTGCCATTAAGTCTTTTATGGTTTTAAAGATGGTTTTAGTCGGGTTAAGGCTATTTCGAAATTCGGCTGCGTAAAACGCCGCCCGGGCCCTGCATATAGCTCGATGGTAAAGCTTAACTAAGGCCAGGTAGATGGATTTCTTGTCGGCATCGTACGACTTACGCCACACCCTTTCCGCCCGTCTGCAAGAGGACTTCATTGCACGCAGCGCGCTGTCATACCAGGGGCTAGCCTGCCGGGGACTGGACTTGCTGGAGATGATAGGTACCAGGACGTCCAGCGCCCTGGTAATCCAGTTACAGAACCGGTCATAGCCCGAGGTGGCATTCAGCAGGGGACCTAATGGCTCAGCACCCATAATGCGGTGAAGGTCCTCTAACCTAAGTTTGTTCCAGTGGCGCCGGGGTATCCGCAAAGGAGGCGGTATAGTGGGATTGGCAGGGAGGGGAAGCCAAGCAGACACCAGATAGTGGTCAGACCATATCACAGGATCAACCGCCACAATCCGAACATCAGAGAGAGTGGTAAAAAACGGATCAAGGGTGTGGCCGGCCACGTGAGTAGGCTGAGAAATAAGCTGGGTCAACTGCAAAGCCTCTAAATCGGCCAAAAAACCACTGATGGCCAGAGACTCTAACCTATCAAAGTGGAGATTTAGGTCGCCCAAGATAGAAAAGTTTGCACAGCCGCTAGCCAATAGGCTCACAGCCTCCGGAAAGGCACCTCTAAAAGCTACATCGCTGCCTGGAGGGCGATAGACAACCATCCCTGACAGCGAGAACTGAGGGCTGATGGAAACCTTAAACAGCGCACTCTCACATCCAGCAATCTGCAAGACCGTCCAGGTACATGTAAAGGCGGATCTGATAAATAAGGCGATCCCTCCACCTCTAGAATGGCGGTTAGATCTGAAGCATGAATAGCCCGGAGGACAGGCAAGATTGACTATGGCGTCATCAGTATCTTGTAGCCAGGTTTCAGTTACAGCCAACAGATCTGGTGTCTTATCCAAAATGAGATCAGCCACAAACAGATGGTGTTTCACTAGAGATCTGGTGTTCAGATTTAAAAATCGTAGACCAGATCCCAAGCTACCAGGCAACGGAGAGAGACCAGGAGGAGCTCGTGGGGCGGGAGAAGTGGCGAGCTCGCGAATACCTACCGGCTGGTCCAATGACCATCTGTTGCAAGCACACTGAAACGGGCCACACAGTGGATGGTGGGGTGTGGCAGAGCAGCGTGGGAGAGTATCTCTGATGGCAAGAAGCGAGGCACCGGAATACATAATCATCCTGACAGGGCGACAGCTACGGGCACACAAATATACACAAAGTAAAGATAAAAGATAAAATCCCCGGCGTACCGCGCGTACTTAGCGCGGACGGGCAGACTCTGGCTCGACTCCGGCGCGAGTCAGGCGCTACCGCTGCGCGTCACCGCTGCGCTAGCAGAGTGAGCTTTAAATACCAGCTCACCTGGGCTACATGAAGCGCTAGAGCGCTGCAGCAAGTGGCACAGGAGGCAGAGACCACCCCAAGATGGCGGCCAAGCGCCACGAAGAAACTACAAAACCGGTGAAATTCCGCGAAAAAACGCGGTGGGGGCACAATTTAAAATGCAGGTATGAGGCCAGAAACAGTTATACAAATAAAACGAGGCTCCAAACAAAAATAGTGCAAATGTCAGAAACGAGCTTTAAAATCAATAATAAGCGCAGCGCGCTTAAATGCGACTAGTATAGCGCATGCAGGCACCTTTCCCAATTAGTGACCCCCTTGAATGATCTAACCTCAAAGAAAATGCCAAAAAAGGGTCAGTGGAAAGCTAACTGTCAGAAGGCATTTGAAAACCTAAAGCAGGCCATGTGCACTGCCCCCATATTACAGAGTCCAGACTACATCAAAAAGTTCATTGTCCAAACAGATGCTTCTGAGCTGGGTGTGGGAGCTGCACTGTCTCAACTGAATGATGAAGGTCAAGGCCAGCCAGTAGCTTTTATTAGCAGAAGGCTTTTATTAGCAGAAGGCTGACCCCTAGAGAGAAACGTTGGTCAGCTATAGAGAGGGAGGCCTTTGCTGTGGTGTGGGCCCTGAAGAAGCTGAGACCATACTTATTTGGCACTCACTTCATAGTTCATACTGACCACAGGCTCCTCCTAAGGCTCAAACAGATGAAAGGTGAAAACCCAAAACTTTTAAGGTGGTCCATTTCCCTACAGGGGATGGACTATACAGTGGAACATAGACCTGTGACCCAACTTGCCAATGCAGATGGACTCTCAAGGTATTTCCTCATAGAACACAAAGACTCAACTGGTCAAGGTCAGGTTAGTGTCCCTGCGTTGGGGGGATGTTGTGTAGGAGAGTAGGATCTGCATCTTATGTTGTCCCCACTTTTTTCTGATGTTTACACTGGTTTCTGGCTATAGTCTGGCTGGGACCCTGCTAATCAGGGCCACAGACTCTCTGTTTTCTCTAAACAACTTGGAATGCATCTTAGGTGCACTAGTGATTGGATACTGTGGTACCTTATGAGCCCCTAGTATATGGTACCTTAGGTACAAAGGGCATAGGTACTTCACATGCCTACCAGGGGCTGAAGCATGTATTATGCCACCCCTGGGAAGCAGACTAAATCTGACAGCACAGGCCTGCTACTGCAGCCTGGGTGAGGTGGTGGTAGCACTACTGAGATATAGTTTCACTATATCTCTCCCAGCACACACGTTTAAACCTATCAGTCACACCTAAGGCAGGCCCTATCAATCCTGAGGGCAGGGTGCTTGGTTTCCATGTGAGGGGGTGCCTCTGCCTGAGCAGGGCCCCTCTGTAGCTCTCAGAGTCTATTCTCTGGGGCTGTTTGTGAATGCGGTCAAACCATATACTCTTAAGTGTATTATAAACTTGCAGTTAATGCTAACTTTGTCGTGTTTGGTGTCAAACGCTTTGGAATCATACCCCCACACCAGTAACTGGTGTGGGAGTATGATCCCACCCTTCTAGAGGGATAGACATGTACCTACTGTGGAAACGCGGTAGAATCCTGAAGAGCCCTAGAATCACAAAATGGATGCCACCAGTCACAGACACTGGGCTGCCCTCCTGCTGATGACCGAAACTCGCAGTGGAGGAGGTCACAGGGAGGTGTGACGACCTCCCAGACATGATTTAGTGTATTGGGGTTGGGTGGGTGCACTCCAAGAGTGCTTTGAAGTCCTGCACTGGGGGAGCAGTAGGCTCCTCTGTGCATATGCCAGTTCAAACCGGCTCAGGGGCTACCTGCCCCTGCTCTGGTGTGAAACTGCACAAAGGGAAGTGGGTGTAACCACCCACTCCCCTGACCCTCCCATAGGAGGCGTCATAGAGCTAGTCCCTCCCTTCCTTCTAGTATAAGTTAGGGAACCCTTGCCATTGCAAACTAGATATCCCTGGACGACGCTCTGAAGAAGAATCCTGGACCTTCGACGTTCCACTACCTCTGGAAGACGGAAGAATCTCCCTTGGAGTCACGGAGTGACTCCCCTGCTTGGCAGGCACCAAAGACTACAATCAATGGTCTCAAACTTTCCCACTCCCGCCGGAGTACGAAGTCCCTGCATCCCAGGAAGAGGAATTCCTGACTTCTCGAAGGCCATCGTGAGTCCCCAGCGACGCTGAGGCAAGTGGACCCCCGAGTGACGAGGAACCGGAATCCCTGGGTACAGTGCACTATTTTCAAGTGCAACCCCTTTACAACATTCTATGAACTTGTGCATTGAACCACGTGTGGCCCAAGCCTCCAGCAGGATTTCCACCGAAGATCAGAGGCCTAACCCCGTCCCGAGTGATCGTGGGCCCCTGTTGAGAGAATCCTCCCGAGGCGTCCTTGCGATCCATTGCCAGCTGGCTTGTGGGTCCCCAGAAGACTTTTCTACTGTTCCAAAGGGCTCACCTGGTTGCTCCAGGCCTGCCCTGAATTACCTGAATTACCCTCGCTGGGTGAGTCCCTCAGTCCTTGCTGGTCTGCCCCGCTGACTTTTTATCCTTTCCACGAGACTTGCTGTTACCAAGGCTTGTTGGCTCTAATCTGGTCACCGACACCGCAGTAAGCTGCAGACTTCATGGGACACGCTGAATCCTGCTGCTGGTCATCGTCGATGCCTCCTGGACCTCGTGGCTGAAGAGTCAAGACACCTATGATCACCTGAAATCACCCGACGACTGTTGGCATCCATCTTCCTTGTCCCGGGTCACTGCCAAGTGACTTTGAACACTGTCCCCTCTGTGTCAGGTCTGCCTTCTTCTGAATCCAGCCTTGGATTCCACCAGACACTTCTCCTGTCTTCACAAGAATCAAGTCTTCTTTGGCTCCCATTGAAAACGACGCCGCGACCCAACACCAAAAGACACCTATGCACCCGGCTTCCCTGGGTGAGGTAACTCCAGCACTACGGTGCTCCTGTGTGTGTTGGCTCTAGAACTACTTACCCTGTAAGTGACTTGCTTGTAGACTCTCCCAAAGTATCCTAGAACTCCAAAATTCCAACCGTGACTTGCTCCATTGAAGTCAATTGGGATCCACGGCTGTGTTCTCACACTACATGCGTCTCCCGTGGGTCCTTTACTTACCTGCCTTGGGTGGATTAGTGAGGCCCCCACGCTTCGGAAGGCCCTAGGCCTTGTCCCCTCTCAAGTCGTTATTCTTAAGTCTCTTTTTTAGTATATGGTCTCATACGCCCCTAGGTCCCCAGCCATTTTCGTGCTTAATTTATTGTGAAACGTTGATTTATGCATATGTTCCTGACTTCTAATCTCAGAAAGAGATAAGTAGAGTGTGTCTAGTATTGAATACATATATATTTGATATATATACCTCTGTGGTGTCCTTTCATTTAGTAATTCAAGAGATTATAAGGTAAAACAAGCTGCTTTACATTCCTCTAAAGACTTAGCCTGAAGGCTGCTCTCCACAGCTACCACTAGGATAGCTTTCTTTAAATGGTTGTCTTAAACCTACTACCATAAGAGTCGAATTGTACTGGTGCAAGGTGTCCACTTTAACTAGTGAACAGCATATGGCAGGCCAACTTCTCACACCTAGGTACATATAATACAAGCTTAAGAATGCAGTAAGTTCTACTGAACTTAGAGTTGTGTGTTAAGGGCTAGCAAACCCTTTCTACAACTCAAGAGAGTTTAGTAGGCCACACTAGAGTAGGTAGTGCAATACACCACACCTCACTAGTAATGCCTTCAAGGCCAGGAACCAGTGGGTCCCTGCCAGAAGCTTATGGGCTTCTAGTTTCCAAGTATGATAACCTCCCATTCATGGAACTGAGAGCATTATGCACAGCTAGGAAACTGAGGACAGGCAAAAGTCCAATCACCCAGCATCTCATAGAGGTACTCAGGCTGGATGATCTCAGCAGATCTATAGGATCTGAGGGGATAAGCAGAGTGGGTGGGACAGCACACGAGGAAGGGCCTAGGGGTGAAACTCCACATGACCTGACCTCTGATGCTGGCCAGGCAGATGATAATGATCTGGACCTGGAAAATCCAATTCCCCTAGAAGGTGATGGATAGGGCCACAATGGGCTCCTCTTTGTCCCTCCTGGAAGAGTTGGTGGTGGGCCTAGAAGGTCAAGATCTCCCTCAGTGGAGTCAAACCGTTCTGGCTCATCCATAGGGACCTCTATTTCCTCTCATAGGAGGGAAACCTCTCAGGAGAGGAGGGATAGACTGCTTAAGTATGAAGAAGCTCAGCTGGAAGTCAGAAAGAGGCAGGTAGCCTTAGATGAGGAGGCCCTAGAGCTCTACAGAGCTAGAAATAAATTGGGACTAGAGTCCCATGGTGGCAGCAACATCCCTAGAGATAGGGAGAGGTCTCATTACCATAGAAACCTCAATAAGATTGTCCCTCTCTACAGAGTGGGGATGACATCCACAAATGGATTACTGCACTGGAAAGGGCCTGTAAAATTCAGAGGGTCCCACAGGAGCAGTGGGCAGCAATCTTATGGCTCTCCTTTGCAGACAAGGGTAGATATAAGCTCCTCACTGTTAGAGAACAGAATGCTGACAATTACAAGGTCTTGATGAGTGCTCTGATTGATGGGTTTGGCCTAACCACTGAACAGTATAGGTTGAAGTTCAGAGACACCCAAAAGGCTCAGACTCAAGACTGGGTTGACTTTGTGGATTGTGCTACTAAGGCTCTGGAAGGTTGGATACATGGCAGCAAAGTGCATGACTTTCAAGGATTGTACAATTTGATTATGAGGGAGCAGATCCTTAATAATTGTCAAAACCAGCTATTACACCAGTACCTGGTGGACTCTGATCTGACCTCTCCCCAAGAATTGGGAAAGAAGGCAGACAAATGGGTCAGAACCAGGGTAAGGCCTAAGAATCAGGGTGGTGACCACAAGAAAGATTCTACCAAGTCCCAAGAGAAAGGTGGGGATAAATCTAAGGATAAGTCCACTGCAGGGCCCCAAAAGTCCTCTTCTGGGGGTGGGTCCCAAACTCCTCCCCCCTGAAAAGAAACCCTATTGCCATGTCTGTAAAAAGCCTGGACACTGGAAAACAGATCCCAGCTGCCCCAGGGCTGGCAATAAAGAAAATGTTCCACCAACTAACACTTCCACCCCTCCTGGTACTACCAGTAGTACTCCCCCAGTTGGGAGTAGTGCACCCAAGACGTTAGGTGCTTTTGCAAGTGGATCAGAGGTAGGCCCTAATTTAAGAAGGGCCTCCTTATCTTACTTCTCTGACTCTGCTGGTGGTAAGGGATTTGCCACGTTTACCATAGGTCCCAATGCATTGGGCAGAAACAGATTGGAGCCACTAATTAATGGTCAGAAAGCTGTGGCATTCAGGGACACAGGGGCTAGTGTCACCATGGCAACAGGGAAACTAGTCCCCCCTCAGCAGTTTTTACCTGAGTTTAAATACCAGGTGACCAACATTGATGGTGTCAGAACAGATCACCCCACGGCCACAGTCAATCACAGCTGGGGAGGGGTCACAGGCCCCAAGAGAGTGGCAGTATCCCCAAACTTACCTGTAGATTTCCTGATGGGCAATGACATGGAAATTTTAGCCTGGGCCGAACACTAAGCCCATCTCAGAATGCTGGGCATCCCTGAAAAAGTTAGGGAGGCTGTGATGGCCGCAGCCTCACCCCAGGGAACTTTTGGGGTGATGGAGCCTGAAAGAATGGCCCACTCTCCTCCACAAGAGAGCACAGGGGTTGAAGAAGTCTTCATCCCCCAGGCTTTAGGTAAGGGTCAGCCTCCTCAGGGACCTGATCCTACCCCTAGTGAAGGAACTGCCCCAGAGGTAGTCAGGCCTGTCCTGACAACACCTCTGATGGCAGAGGACCCTTCCAAGGTGGTACCCAGTCTGGAGCAGGTAACCTGCCCCTCTCTACCCTGCCTCAGTCCGCCCAGGGCTGCAGAGGTCAGGGAGGTCAGTGGACCTCACAGGGCCCCCTGTCCAGAGGAACCCCCTCATCAGCAGATTAGGGGCACCCAGTCTAGTAGCCCTAGCCAGGTGAAAATTCCTCAAAACACTGAGGGATCTCCCATACCTTTGTGTAGGGACCTCCCGCAGAAGGACTCTGTTGGGCAAGGGCAAACCTGGGACCAAAAGGTTCCAAACCTGTCATGTCCCTCCAGTGTTCCTGCCAAAGGGACCCAACCCCCAGCTGTAGGCAGCTAAAGGTTGACCCTTAGAGCAAAGTGCAACTCAGTCATGGAAAGAGAGGCGTACAGGGTGACCAGTGATCCGAGGAAGCTGAGACCAACTTTATAAGGGCCTAACTTCCCTACTCAGACACCTCACCAGCCTTTGTCTTTACCAAAACACACCACAGGTAGTGATTCTCCATGGTAGAGACCCTCTCATACCCTAAGGGTGAGAGATAACTTAGTGGAACATAAGACAGTGGGTAACCATGCTAGTGGAGGTACTTCTTATATGGCCACTTAGTCAATAAAGGCTCAACTGGCCAAGGTTTGCCTTATCTCCTTTCGTTTTGGGGGGTTATATAGGAAGCTGGAATCTGAATGCATGGTTGCCCCAACATTTTTCCTGGTGTTTTGATGGTTGTTGACTTAGCTTGGCTGGGAACCTGCTATTCAGGTCCCCAGCCTAGCTGCTTCCTCTCTAAATTGACTGCAAGTACTTTAGGTACACACCAGATTGGATTCTGGGGTACCCTTGTGAGTCCCTAGTATATGGTATACTATGTACCCAGGTCAGAGGTACCCCAGAGGCCTGTCAGGGGCTGAAGCATGTATTATGCCACCTCTGGAAAGCCATGCGAAATGACACCACAGGTCTGCTAGAGCAGCCTGGGTAAGGTGGTGCATGCACCCCTTAATGAGGTATAGTTTCAATATACCTCACCTATCACTGCACATAGTAACCTATCAGTCACCCCTATGGCAGTCCTTATCAATCCTGAAGGCAGGGTGCTTGGTTATATGTGAGAGGGTGCCCAGGCATGAGCTGAGCCCCTCTGCAGCCTTCGGAATCTCTTCTCCTGGGTTGTCAGTGGTGCAGCCTGGCCATATACTCTTAAGTGCATTATAACCCAACGGTAAATGCTAACTTTGAACTGGCTGACACCAAACACGACATGTTTCCATTCAAACAACTTGGAATCATACCCCCACACCAGTAACTGGTGTGGGAGTATGATCCCACCCTTCTAGAGTAAGAGACATGACAGTACTGGTATACCCGGTAGAAATCTAATAGAGCCCTGGCATCACAAAATGGATGCTGCAGCCACAGACATGGGTCCGGCCTCCTGATGCTGACCGAAACTCTGGCAGGGGAGGCCTGGACAATAGGTTTCCTGTCACAGGGAGGTGTAACCACCTCCCAGACAGGCTTATGCGTATTGGGGCTGGGTGGGAGTACTCTCTGAGTGCTTTGAAGTCCTGTACTGGGGGTACATTTGGTGTCCCTGTGCATAGTCCAGCTCAAACTGGTTCAGGGGCTTCCAGCCCCTGCCCTGGCGCAAAACTGGACAAAGGAAATGGGTGTAGCTACCCCTCTTTCCAAACCCTCCCATTGGTGGGTCCCCAGAGCTAGTTCAACCCCTTCCTTAGGTATAAGTAAGGAACCTCTGTTACTAGAACTTTAGATATCCCTGGACGAAACTCTGAAGCTGAATCCTGGAACTCTGACGCTCTACTCAAGACTAGAGGACTGAAGAAATCTCCCTTGGGGTCAAGGAGTGACTCCCCTGCTTGGCAGGCGCCAATGAAGCATTTTGCCAGTCTGCATCTCTGAAGCTTGTGCCGGACTCCGAAGTATTTGCAGCCCAGGAAGAGGATTTCCAGGCATCTCAGAGACCGACCCAAGTCCCCAGCATAGCTGAGACACACAGCCCTCGTGAGAAGCGTGGAACCGGAACTCCTGGTCACCGTGCACTTTTGCAAGTGTATTGACTTCTCAACGTCTCTTGAAGTCATGCTTGGGCTTACTGGTAGCCCCCACTTCGAGCACAGAATCCACTGAAGATTGTCTTCCTGGTCACCCCGAGTGACCCGTGTGCCACCATTTTGTTTTTCGTCTCGAGGTCCCTTCGCGATCCCTGGTCTGTCAACTGGTGGCTCCCTGAGGGGGTAACTTTGAATTTCCTTGGGCTTTCCTGGTTGCTCCAGATGTGCCCTGTCTCCCTACCAAGTGGTGAGTCCCACAGACCTTGCTGGTCTGCACCAAAGCATCTTTCTTGTTTCTGTGTGGGTTGCTGTTACCAAGGCTTGTTGTGTCCAATCTGGGCACGGCACTGCAGCACTCGACATCCTCCATGGCACAGCTCGAATCCAGCTCCTGGTTGTCCTCGACACCTCCTGGTCCTCGTGGCTGAAGAGTCAAGCTTCACCTTCTTCACCTGACTTCACCCGACATCGGTGGGCATCTGTCTATTGCCTTCCTGGTCACTGGCTAGTGACCCAGACTCTGTCCCCTCTGCTTTCAGGTTCTTCTTATCTTCGATCCAGGCTTGGATCTCTTCGGACACTTCGCATCTTACCGGCAGCAGCACTTCTTCACCAGCTTCCATTGAAATCGCCGACACGACCCGACACCATTTGACACCTATGCACCCGGCTTCCCTGGGTGAGGTAACATGAGTACTCCAGTGCTCCCATGAGTGTTTCTCCTAGACCTTCCTAAGTCCCAAAGGGTTTGGTCCTGACTCAATTCTAAGTGTCCCTAATCTTTAAAAATCTATCTGCGACTTTCCCCATAGAAGCTAACGGGAGCTCGTGGCTGTGTTCTCACACTGCACACGGCCCCCGTGGGTCCCCTGTGTCACTAGTACCTTGGTGGTTCCTTGGGGTCCTAACGATTCTACTGGCTCTAGGCCTTATGTCTAGTTAAGTCGTGGTTCTCATTACACTATTTTAGTATATGGTTTTTCTTGCCCCTAGGACCTAACGTGTATTTGTGCTTATTACTGTCATATTTGAAGTGTAACGAATGTGTTTCGACCTCTAGCCTCATAAAGAGACTAGGAGGGTGTGTTTATAAATAAATACATATATTTTATATATATACCTGGTGTGGTTGTCTTTCATTTAGGCACTTAAGAGATGATAGACTGGTAAAACAAGCTGCTTTACATTCCTTCAAGACTTAGCCTGAAGGCTGCTCTCCATAGTTACCACTAGGATAGCTTTCAATAAAGGTTGTCTTTAACCTATAACCAATAAGGGGTTGTTTGGACTGGTACAGGGTGCCCTTTATAACTAGTGGACAGCATATCCCAGGCCAACTTCTCACACAAGGGTGCAGAGAAAGGCAAGAGAGGTACAGAAAAAGGTGACAGGGGTACATAAACATGGCATGAGATGACGGCACGCAGCTCTGTCAGCGTGATATTGATTTTTAAAAAACTAAATGAAACTGCCTATTTTGCTCTGTTGATTTTAAATTGGTTTTACTTTGTACTCATTTTGCCACTCTTAACGAGGCTTACCTACACTCACGGCTCCTCTTTCTGCCGCTCCCAGTCGTCACAGCATTTTGCTACTTGCTGCAGAGGGACGTGGCTCCACCCTTCTCCCCTCACTTCTGCTACCAGGGGCATCATTATATTCAGCTGGGTGCCCGGCTGCGCGGCATGAGATGACAGCGCGCAGCTCTGTCAGCATGATATTGATTTTTTAAATACTAACTGAAACTGCCTATTTTGCACTGTTGATTTTAAATTGGTTTTACTTTGTACTCGTTTTGCCATTCTTAACGAGGCTTACCTGCATTCACGGTTCCTCTTTCTGCTGCTCCCGGTCCTCGCCGCATTTTGCTACTTGCTGCAGAGGGACGTAGCTCCATCCTCTTCCCCTCATCTCCGCTACCGGGGGCATCATTATATTCAGCTGGGAGACCGGCCGCGCAGTGGGTGCGCGTAGCCGGAACGCGGACGGTGCGCTGAAGGTGCGCCAAAGGCAAGCCCGTCTGCTCCGTTTCGTCGCCTGACATGCTGTCAGTTTATCTAAAATACTGCATTCTTATGCTTAGGCGGAACTGCTTGCTATTAGGAGGTGTATGACTGAGTGTAAACAACCCAAGCTGTATGGTTTAGAGGCTGTAGGTGCTGTGGCTTCGTTTCTATGATCCTAGCTAAAATCAGCAACTCTCCTCCTCGTAGTTTTACAAGCGTTTTCCATCTTTATTGCCGCTCTCTAGCAAAACATTGTGCTGATGTCCACGACCTCCTGGAAGCTGAGTCAGGGGCCTCACTGAGACATGGTTCTTGGAGGACATGATAGTGGAGCAGATACTCGCACTCCCGGAAGGCTATGTGATTCATACCTTTAACAGGGCAATCAGAGGTGGAGGCATCGCGGTCATTCTTAAAACTGGCTACCCTTGTACTTTTTCAAAGCAACCAGTTGCTGACTGTGAGTGTGCCCTCTTTAAAATCACCCTCAATCCCAACTATACTATGACGTTCCTATTGATTTATCGACCCCCAGGCCCTTCCAGAATGTTTACAGAAGCTCTCATTGAGACTGTCAGCACTCTGGCGGTTAATGCCTCTAACTTCACAGTCACAGGAGACCTCAATTTACACCTGGACATCTTTCGGACCCTGAAGTGATGACTTTTCTGGATGAACTTGCCGCGTGTCAGCTTGATCAACGAGTATTGGGCCCTATTCATTCAGCGGGCCACCTATTAGACCCTGTCTTTACAAATTTACCTTCCCTCGCTGTTCTCCCCCCTGTTCCGATGGGCTGGTCGGATCACTATTTAGTTCTCATGTCTATCCATGGTATTTTGCCAATGGGCAAATTAGCGAAAACCTTCTATCTTAAACGCCCCTGGCATAAACTGAATTGGGACCAATTCCAAACCCACCTCACCGCCACCTCTCCAGCCTTCACGGCTGACCACTATGAGGCCTATTCGGTCTTTGCCAACTGGATCACTGAGCCCTTGGATGGCTTAATCCCAGCTAAACTGTGCATGAATCGTCAATCTAAATCTAATCCATGGTACAATACTAAATTAGCTGCCGTACGTAAAATCTGCAAAAAATTGGAGAGAACCGGGAGACAGGACTTCGACCCGACTTCCAAGGATCTCTTCCTTGCCGCCGTAAGGAGATATCACAGGGCCATCCAAGTTGAGCGCGCAGCATTCTATGCCGAGCAAATCAGTAAGAGTACCAACCCGGCCAAGAGCATTTTTTCAATAGTTTCAGATCTTAAAACCCAGAAAGATGCCTCCGTCCGCTGATTACATCTGACCGGCAGTGTGACGAGTTGGCAGCCTTTTTTGTGAGGAAGGTAGAAGATATTTATAAAAGCTTCCCTATGGTTCAGTTAGGCCCCCTTGTGACATCTTGCAATCATACCAATGGTATCCTTGAGGTCTTCCACCCTATTACTCTACTGACACTCTGTTCTAAAGTTAAGTCAGGCTCTCCTGTTGATCCCTTGAAGCCCGACCAATTTCAGAAAATTTTACCCACTATCATACTTCTGTTGGAACAGGTGATCAATGGGTCCCTTGGTGCCGCAGCTGTGCCTAAGGCCTGGAAACAGGCCAGGGTAGTACCGCTGCTCAAAAAAAGTCTCTAGATCCAAAAAAGCCAGAAAACTTTCGGCCTATCTCCTTGCTACCTTGGACTGCAAAGATCACGGAGGCCTACATTAATTCTCTTCTTACTGAATATCTCACGTCCAATCATAGGCTCGATCCCTCTCAAAATGGTTTCCGCCCTAGCCACAGCACCGAGTCAGCGCTTTTGGCCGTGTCTGAACATCTTTGGAAAGCCTTAGACGCAGGGCAAACGTCGGCACTGATCCTTTTGGATCTTAGTGCCGCGTTTGACACGGTCCCCCATGCCATTTTACTAAGGCGTCTGGCGGAGGCTGGAGTCACTGGTTTGGCTCTTAAATGGCTGGCCTCTTTCCTCGCGGACAGGACATTTCAGGTGATAGCCCCCCCTTTGCCTCTAGTACTCTTTCTATAGGTCAAGGGGTTCCACAGGGCTCGTCCCTGAGCCCTCTGCTTTTTAATCTGTATGTTCAACCTCTGGCTGGAGTAGCCAAGAGCAGAGGGCTGACCATGGTCTCTTACACTGATGACACACAGTTGGTGGCTCTTTCAAGCGACCCTGAGCGGGTTACCACGAGATTTCAGGGTGATCTCGTGGCGGTCGCTGAATGGATGACCACCAACTGTCTCCAACTGAATGCTAACAAGTCGGAGGTGTTGTTGGAGGGAAAGAACTGAGACCGTTGGAACAAGTCCTGGTGGCCTAAGAGTTTAGGCACAACCCCAGCCCCTAAACCTGTAGTGAAGAACCTTGGGGGTTTGGATGGACATTTCCCTCAACTTGCAGACCCAAACAAAAAGGTGGCTGGAACCTGCATTGGTCTGCTGCGCGGACTCAAACACATTTTATTTTATGCCTCTACTAGGCAGATCATTATCCAGGCTCTGATTATGTCAAGAGTTGATTATGCCAGTTCATTGTATCTGGGAGCCAATAAGTCTGAGATACAAAGGCTACAGAGAGTCCAGAATGCAGCCGCTAGAGCTCTACTCAGCCTGCACAGAGCCTTCTCAGTGACAATTGCCATTCGTCGTCTTCACTGGTTGCCGGTCGCTAGGCGTATTGAGTTCAAGGCACTCTGTATAGCCTTTCAAATCTTGAAGGGTGAATCTCCCGAAATCTTAACCGATTTACTTCTTTCCTACACTCCCACTTGTCTGCTCCGCTCTATGGGACAATGCCTGGTAGTGGTCCCTCGCGTGAGCAGGGTTCGTGCAGAAGGTCGTTCCTTTAGGAGTAGAGCTGCCACCCTTTGGAACTCTTTGCCGGCCTACATCCGGGGGCTCACCAACTACCTTCAATTTAGAAAAGCTATCAAAACCTTTCTCTTTCCCCTTCTGTAGGCCTTCCTGTTGCTCTTCTGCGCATTGTCATCTCTCTGCCTATCAGTGCCTGGACGCCTCTTCGCTGGGGCAGCTGTCGCGCTCTATAAATCCATATAAGATAACATAACATAAACAGGCAAGAGTTGTGCAGAAAGAGGGAAGAGGGGTGCAGAAAGAGGTGAGAGGGGTGCAGAAAAGACCAAGAGAGTTATAGAAAGAAGCAAGCGAAGTGCAGAAAGAACCACCAGAGTTGAAGAAAGAGACAAGAGGGATGCATAGAGAGGCAAGAGAAGTGCAGAAAGAACCAACAGAGGTACAGAAAGAGGCAAGAGAGGTGCAGAAAGAAGCACGAGAGGTACAGAAACAGGCAAGAGAGGCGAAGAAAGAGGAGACAGGGGTGCAGAAATAGGCAAGAGAGGTGCAGAAAGAGGGAAGAGGGGTGCATAAAGAGGCAAGAGTTGTGGAGAAAAAAGCAGGAGAGGTGTAGAAAGAAGCAAGGGAAGTGCAGAAACAACCTCCAGAGGTGCAGAAAGCAGCAAGAGAAGTGCAGAAAGAACCAACAGAGGTGCAGAAAGAGGCAAGAGAGGAACAGACAGAGGGAACAGGGGTGCAGTAAGAGGCAAGAGGGGTGCAGAAAGAAGCAACAGAGGTGCATAAAGAGGCAGGAGAAGTACATAAATTAGAACAGTGGGGCAGAAAGATACAAGAGAAATGTAGAAAGAGACAAGAGAGGTGTAGAAAGAGGGAAGAGGGGTGGCAAAACACTGAAGAGGGGTGCAGACAGAGGCAAGAAAAGTGCAGAAAGAAGCAAAATGGGTGCAGGAAGAGACAAGGGGATACAGAAATAGGCAAGAGTAGTGCACAAAGAAGCAACAGGGGTGCAGAAGGAGGCAAGAGAACTGCAGAGAGAGGCAAAAAAGTTGCACAAACAAGCAAATAAGGTACAGAAAGATGGGACAGGCAGACAGACAGAAGCAAGAGAGGTGCAGACATAGGTAAGAGGGGGGCAGAAAAAGGGAAGATGGTGCATAAATGTGTAAGAGAGGTGTCAAAAGAAGCAACAGGAGTGTAGAAAGAACCAACAGAAGTGCAGAAAGAAGCAACAGAAGTGTGGAAAGAGGCAAAAGAACTTCAGAAAGAGGGAACAAGGGTGCAGAAAGAGGCAAGAGAGGTACAGAAAAAGGTGACAGGGGTACATAAACAGGCAATAGTGGTGCAGAAAGAGGGAATAGGGGTGCAGAAAGAGGTGAGAGGGGTGCAGAAAAGAGCAAGAGAGGTATAGAAAGAAGCAAGCGAAGTGCAGAAAGAACCACCAGAGTTGAAGAAAGAGACAAGAGGGGTGCAGAGAGAGACAAGAGAAGTGCAGAAAGAACCAACAGAGATACAGAAACAGGTAAGAGAGGCACAGAAAGAGGAGACAGGGGTGCAGAAAGAGGCAAGAGAGGTGCGGGAAAAAGGGAGAGGGGTGCAGAAAGAGGCAAGAGGGGTGCAGAAAGAACCAACAGAGGTACAGAAAGAGGCAAGAGAAGTGCAGAACAAACCAACAGAGGTACAGAAACAGGCAAGAGAGGTGCAGAAAGAGGAGACAGGGGTGCAGAAAGAGGCAAGAGAGGTGTAGAAAAAAGGAAGAGGGGTGCAGAAAGAGGCAAGAGGGGTGCAGAAAGAAGTAACAGAGGTGCAGAAAGAATCAAGAGAAGTGATGAAAGAGACTAGAGAGTTTCAGAAACATGCAAAAGAAGTGCAGAAAGAGGCAAGAGACGTGCTGAAAGAAGCAACAGAGGTACAGAAAGAATCAAGAGAAGTGATGAAACAGAAAAGAGCGTTGCAGAAAGAAACATAAAAGTTGCAGAAAAAAGGAAGAGAAATGCAGAAAGAAGTAAGTGAGATGCAGAAAAAGCAAGAGGGGTGCAGAAAGAGAGAAGAGAAGTGCAGAAATAGGGAAGAGACGTGCAGAAAGAGGGAACAGCATTACAGAAAGAGGCAAGGGGGTGCAGAAGGAAGCAACAGAGATGCAAAAAGAGTAAAGAGAACTATAGAAGGAGACAAGAGAGGCGCAGTAACAGGCAGGAGAGCTGCAGAATGAGGTAACAGGGGTTCAGAAAGAAGCAACACGGTGCAGAAAGAGGCAAGCGGAGTGCAGAAAAACCAACTGAGGTGCAGAAACAGGCAGGAGAGGTGCAGAAGGTGGGAACAGGGGTGCAGAAAGAGGGAAGAGAGGTACAGAAAGAAAGAAGAGGGGTGCAGAAAGAAGCAACAAAGATTCAGAGAGAGGCAAGAGAGGTGCAGAAGAAAGAAAGAAGAGCGGTGCAGAAAGAAGCAAGAGAGATACAGTAAGAAGGGAGGTACAGAAAGCGGAAGAGATGTGCAGAAAGAGGCAAAAGAGGTGCAGAAAAAGGAGGAAAGATGCACAAAGAAGCAAGAGAAATGCAGAAAGAGGCTTTTTGAATAAAAACAACGTCCTAACTATAAGATATATTACCTACTGGCTGTCACCAGTAGGTAGTTATAGTTAGGACCTTGTTTCTATTCAAAAAGCGTTTTTTCTTTTGACAATGTCTTTGGCACTGTTTGATGATTCTTTGTGAAATTTTCACAAAACTAGTGGCCCGCTCCGGTCGGCTCCTGTCTTGAAAGTTTCAGGGTGATTCCTCAAGCGGGGGCTGAGAAAAAAGGGGCGTCCCAAAATGGTTTTTCCCATGTTAATTTCCATAGGAAACTTTAGACAAAGCTACAGCCCGAACTGCTCGGTAACCGAGTCACAAATAAAGAGTAAAAAAAAAGGTAAACAACAAGAAAAGAGGGCAGGGTAGAAAGACCCTGACCTGCTAGGCCTACTCAGGGGGTCTACTAAAAAAGGCCTCAGGTGGGCCAGGTCCCGGAGGTAATATAAAATTATGGTCTGCTGGGGACTGCCACCTCCCCGGGGCCTATTAATTTGAATGTGGGGGGGACATGGCCCAAGCAGACCTAGGGACCGCCACCTCCCTGGGGCTTCCTTCATAAATGCGTGGGGTGTGTCCATCCCCCCCACACTTCCCCAGGGACTGCCACCTCCCCGGGGCATTTATGTATATGGGGGGCCTCCCTGGGGCTATAAATAGTAATTAGTGTGGGGGGCTCATCCCCCCACACTGCCCCGGGGACCACCACCTCCCCAGTGCATTTAATATTCAAATTTGGGGGTCCGTTACGGACCCTCAGCCCCTGGGACCACCATCTCCCTAGGGCTTTAAAAATAGAGGGAGTGGGGCCGCGCGGCCCCCTGTTGAAGCCCTTAATGGACATGGAACCGCCTCCCCCAGGGCCGGCTCCTGCAATGTCCCAAGGTGCCCAGCCTGTCATAGCAAACCTGCTCTTGCTTCAATGAAGCAAAGCAGGATTGCTTTTGAGCAAGGGGAGGTGCATAACAGCAGCTCCCCTTGCTCAAAAGCAATGCTGGCTCCCCAGGAGGCAGTGAGCTGGTGAGACCGTGGGGGCATTAGGGCTCCCCCCATGGTCCCCAACGCAAAAGGGCTGGCCCGGGGGATGGGGTCCCTGGGGCCAGGAGTGGCACGGGAGGGGGGTGGCCCCCTCCACATTAATTTAAAACAAAAATGGCCGGGACCCGGGGGATGGGGTCCTCGGGCCAGATATGGCCCAGGGGAGGGGGACCATGCGGCTTCCCTCCCCGCAAATATATAAAAAAACAATAATTAACAAGGCCAGGTCCAGGGGGATGGGGTCCCCGGGGCCAATAGTGGCTCAGGGAAGGGAGGCCACACAGCCCCCCTCCCATAAAATAATAATTTATAAAAAAGAAACCGTCAACTCGCCGGAGGCCCCACCCCCTCCCTGCAACACTCTGCAAATGCACCCCCTGACGCGTTCAAAGTCCCCTTGAATACTGAGGGTCCCTCTGGGCTAACTAGCCCACCAGGTACCTTCAGTAAGCGCCACAGAGCTGTGTTGCAGAGAGGTGGTCTGAGGCCACGTTCCTTTTTACACCTCTCTGCAACACAGCTCTGTGGGGCTTACTGGAGGTACCTGGTGAGCTAGTTGGCCCCCAGGGGCCCTCAGGACAAGGGGACTTAATACCCCAAATTACAATGCGCCAGGGGGCGCGTTTGCACAATGGTGCAGTAACGGGGCGGGGCCTGATATAACAAGTGTGCAAACACGCCCCCTGGCAAGTTGTAATTTGGGGGATTAAGTTCCTTCAATCCTGAGGGTCCCTGGGAGCCAAGTAACCCACCAGGTACCTCCACTAAGCGCCACAGAGCTGTGTTGCAAAGAGGTGGTCCAAGGCCATGCCTCTTTTTATACAACTATGCAAATGTGGCTTCTGGTGCACTACTGGTGGGGTGTTGAGGTCCTCTTGTGTCCTGACCTCAGGACACACAAGTGGACTTCATCCTCCGAGCAGCAGTGTGCCAGAAGCTGGGTTTGCAGCGTGGTGTCTAAAGGGGCATGGCCTCAGACCACCTCTCTGCAGTAGCTCTGTGGTGCTTACTGGAGGTACCTGGTGGGCTAGTTGGCCCCCAGGGACCCTCAGGATTCAAGGGGACTTAATAGGGACATTATAGTTAGAAATTAGCATTTAAAAAACCTTAGAAAGTCACTGAAAAAAACCCATTGGTTATAGGGACGTTATAGTTAGAAATTAGCATTTAAAAAACCTTAAAAAGTCACTGAAAAAAACCCATTGGTTTTAGGGACGTTATAGTTAGAAATTAGCATGTAAAAAACCTTAAAAAGTCACTGAAAAAAACCCATTGGTTTCAGGGACATTATAGTTAGAAATTAGCATTTAGACATCCTTAGAAATTCACTGAAAAAAACACAGGTTTCAGGGACGTTATAGTTAGTAGAGCTAACTATGACTTGCGCCCAAGCAATGCACTGCTGATGACGTCACATATTACATCACTCATGACATGGTCAGTGAAATCACTCATAACATCACTGATGACATCTCAAATGACATCACTGATGGCATCACTGATGACATCATCCATGTGATAATCTGATGCACCTCCTCACACCCTAATAAAACCTTTTATACACCCACTCTAAAATACAGACTACCAATATCAAAACCATAGAGAGACCAATAGCAGCTAGTAGATGCTCGCTCAGTGATTCCTAGGTCTACACACACACACATATCCACACATTCACCCATACAGAAACTCATACATGCAGTCACTCATCAATACAGCACCATCACATGCACTCATACACCTATACATACACTCACACACTGCCACTCATCCATAGACTTACTCACATACCTCCTCAGTCATGCAAAGAATCAATCACACCCATTTACTTACCTATAAAGTTATACACAGACCACCTCACTTATTTATACAAATACTAACACATACTTACTCTCTTATACAATCAGATACAAGCCCACACTCATCCATACAACCACTCTAACAATCAATCACTCTCACATATAGTCATTTATATCTTCCAACACTGACATATACTCGATTTCACATATGTAGTTACTCACACTTATACCACTTAGACATCCATTCACTCACCAACACACCCATATACATACTCACCCACCCATACAGACCTTCAGATGCACTCTTGAACCTATACACCCAGTGAATCAACCACTCACACATCTATGCACAGAGCCACCTACCACCCACCCTCTCACACAGACACTCAGGCATCAATACAGATACTCATACAACCCCAATCAATAACCCATATGGACAGTTATGTAGCTACTCACCAACCCATGCAGCCACTTATACACTAACTGACAGACTGATACAGACATTTACACAGTTTATTCACTAACCCATGCATTCAGTAAGATACGCACAATCAGTCAGTTATACAATCAGGCACGCACCAACTAAACCATCCATTCAGATACTTTTACACCTACTCATTCTTCAATACTCCTTGGCATATATATTTATAAAACATATTTAAACTTTAAAGAATTCACATTAACTGGATGATGTCATCAGTGATGTCATCAGTGATGTGATTTGAGATGTCATCAGTGAGGTTATCAGTGATGTCACTGAGCATGTCATGAGTGATGTAATATATGACGTCATCAGCAGTGCATTGATGGGGCGCAAGTTATAGTTAGCTCAACTAGCTATAACGGCCACATTTCTCTAGTTTTGTACGAGTGAAATGTCCAACTAACTATAACATCCCTGAAACCTGTGTTTTTTTCAGTGAATATATATGTATTCACTGGAAAAAGTATGTTATAGTTACAGACAGTCACACAGCCACTCAGAAGAGAAATGGTAAAAATAGTATGACTAATTATTAGTACAGAAAGAATAGTAATGTAACTTATGCTGTAACGTAGTATATATCTTTAAGAATTTTTTATGAAACTCCTACACTCATGAGATAATGTCATGAGTGATGTCATTAGAGATGCTATCAGTGATATCATCAATGATGTCACTGACCATCTCATGAGTGATATAATATGTGAGGTCATAAGCAGTGCAGTTATAGTTAGCTCAGGTAACTATAACTGCTGAATTTATATGGTGTTATACAAGTGAAATCTGAGCCTAACTATAAAATCCCTGTAACCTTTGTGTTTTTCTGTGAACTTTGATGTTTTTTTAAATATAATTCCTATCTATAACATCCCTGCACCCTTTGATTTTTTCAATGTGTATGTGAGTAACTCTGAGAGTGAGTGCATGAGTATCTGAGTGGGTCTTGAAAGGGTGTGTGAGTCTCTGAGTGGATGCCTGAGTGGGTGCATGAGTATGTGAGTGAGTGTCTCAGTGGGTCTGTGATAAGGTGAGAGAGTGTCTGAGTAGGTTTGTGAGTATCTCTCAGAGTGTGTGAGTCAGTCTGTGAGGGAGTTCATGAGTGTCTGAGTGGGTCTGTGAGTAGATGTGTGTATGTTTGAGTGGGTCTGTGAATGGGTGGATGAGTATCTGAGTGGGTCTGTGAGTGGATGCATGAGTCTCTGAGTGGGTTTGTGAATGGGTGCATGAGTATCAGAGTGGGTCTGTGAGTGGGTGCGTGAGTGTCTGTGTAGGTCTCTGAGTGGGTGCATAAGTCTCTCAGTGGGTTTGTGAGCATGTGTTTGAGTCAATTAACCTCTTCAAGGAGGCATCTACACCAGTGCCCTGGGGACACACGCCACAGCAGTGGGGGTGCTACTAACACGTGTGTTTGAGTGTCTCATTGGGTCTGTGAGTTGGTGTGTGAGTGTCTGAGTGCCCTCTGTTTTGCCTTTCCTGCTTGTTTTTCTACCCTCTGATTGGCCTTTTCTGCTTGTTTTTCTGCCCTCTGTTTTGCAATTCCTGCTAGTTTTTCTTCCTTCTGTTTTGCCTTTTCTGCTTGTTTTTCTACCTTCTGTTTTGACTTTTCAGCAACTTTTCCTGCCCTTTGTTTTCTATTTTTCATCTTCTTTTCAACACTCTAAAATGGGCAGGGGGGAGCCCCTCCACAGGCCAATTGTATCCCTGGGGAGACCTTTTCCGAGGTCCACCATTATTCATTGGAGGAGGGGGGCAGAACAGCCCCTTCTCTTGCCAATTATAGCCCCAGGGACCCTGTCCCCTTGGCCCAGCAGTAAACAAATGGGGGAGGGCGGCCACATGGCCCCCCCTCCCCGGGCCTAATTAGGACCAGGGGACCCTATTCCCTGCGGCCTGGCCATGTTTCCTTGGGTGCTCTGGAGACTACCCATCTTAGGGCCTAGGGGGGTATCCTCAGGGCACCCACAGTCTCGGTCGGCTCCCCGCCTCCTGCAAGAAGCCGGTATTGCAATTCACACATAGAGCTGCTGGAAATGCAGCACCCTGTGTGCAAGAGCAAAAGTTCCATCTCTCTCTCTGCCCCAAAACATGTGGGCAGGGAAAGAGATGAAACCTGTGCTTCCAGCAGGCCAGAGCACTTTCACAACTCCGTGGGGCATGGCGGTTCCGAGGGCCATTAATGACTACTGGATGGGGGCCATGCATCCCCCTTATTTACTTTTCATGGGCCAGCCCTGGGGAATTGGTGGTCCCCAGGGCCGAAAAAGCCCCGGAGGTGGGGCCGCACTGCCCCTCCCACTTTTTAAAGTTATTTGCCCCTGGAGGTAGTGGTCTCTGGAGCCCAGGGAGGTCCACAAGGCACCCCCAAAATGTCTGGAATAATGGATAAGGTAGAGCG
Source organism: Triturus cristatus (assembly GCF_964204655.1). Lineage (NCBI taxonomy): Eukaryota > Metazoa > Chordata > Amphibia > Caudata > Salamandridae > Triturus > Triturus cristatus. The sequence continues at coordinate 217,466,275 of NC_140590.1, forward strand.
CACACATGGTTTAATATGATGGTTTGATTCTGCGTACATTTTAGACTTATATTACAATGTATAAATATTTGTATATGTTTTAAATAAATAGAAAATAGTTACTTCATTAGGAACACTATGGGAAGTTTTTAGTTTCAGCGTAGATGCATTATCTATAGAATATAACACATGCTCAAATGAAACCAGGAGGCAAACATACTTAACCAATGGATAGCGAGTATCTCGAATTTCTAACATAATATGCTTCTCCATGTCACGTAAAGCTAGCAGCTACAACAATGTTAAATCTCAGCAGAAATGGCTTGAGAGTTGTCATCATACTGAAATCTTTATTTTACATGCAACCATGAAATGTTTTCCATATTTTGCAGGTTCTCTTAATATATGATTGTTTTTATATACACTATTTTAGGCAATAAAAGTACCAACCCATGTATTATAACTTATTTAATTGTAACATTGCATTCCCTGTTTATCTTGCTGAAATGAACACTATACTGGAATATCCGCTGGGTGGCAGTGAGTACATATCGAATAGCCCCGGCATGACAGAACAAGCATTTGCAATGCACCCGGTATCGCCTGTGGTACCTTATAAGTATTTCGCCATGCAGCACATTATCCTGGGTGCTGCAACATAGAAGCTTTAACGCTAATATGAACACCAATGAAACATTGCATGCTTTCAACACACTACAGATCAAGCAGGAACTACACTAAAGGAACTCCTGGTGACACCAATGTGAGCATACTCAAAATCAAGGAGTAAATTAGAGCAAACTCTGCAGCATTTGTTTAAAAAAATACAGTAGTATTAGCTTAATTTTTAAAGGCGCTGTAAGGCATGTATTTAAAGCTTTGTCAGAAACACAGCTTAAACACACTCTCATAAATATGCAGTGTCATTTGATTCCCTCCATACAGAATTATGTAGTGCAACCAAATGCAAAACTAATTCGTACTTCACTAACAGATAGCGTTATTTTTGGGTGGTGGTGGGAAGTCTTTTTAGAACTACAATAGGAAGGCGTACATGATATCTTTAAATATAACATTGATTTCTCCTTTTTAGTACGCTCCTCACACACCTGCTGCCAGGGTAGGGAGACTATGCCTAACAAATATTCAATTCGCCTGTACACAGAAAGCATTATTTGTCTCTGTTTCTGCAGAAGAATTACAGTTTATGAGGGTAACATCAGGGTTCTTTTTTGGACTCTGGCACTAAGAATAGAAAGAAAAAAGCAGGACATTAGATGCAAAATAAAAAGCGGTATTGATTAGGACGATGTATGCCTCCTCTGCTTTATTCCCTAAATGCATGGATATTGGGGTTACGCCACGGAAACTAAGAACAGACTGTGATGAACAGAGTAGCCTTTAGATAATTAGCGTATTTGGTGGTGGAAGGGAGGGCACCTCACGAGGAGATGCAGCTTTGGAGTGACAAGTTAACCCGTTCTGTGCCCATGACGAGCTGGACCCGTCATGGAGCACAGTCGCGATGTGCCCATGACGAGTCAAGCTCGTCATGAGGCATTCCCTGGGGAATCCCTCTGGTGCGGGCACCAGAGGGATTCCCTTTAATTAAAAATAGCCTCGGGAGCTGGGGAAGAGCTTCCCCAGCTGCCGAGGCCCCCCCCTGCTTTCCGTGTAATGACGATCGGCGCGCACGTCTCACCGACGTAATTACACTGAAACTGAAACTAAAATGAGCCAAGAGGCTCATTTCAGTTTCACTTTCTACGTGCTCATGGGGCTATCTCAGCCCCCTGAGCATGTAGAAAGACTGGAGAGGTATCGTTGGAAAGGGGAGAATCTCCTTTGCTCCCCCCTGATGACTTTGACCCTATTGAGTCTTTTTACCCCCCCTGGGGGGCAGATGGGGGCAGTACCCCGGTGCCTCACTCGTGTGGGAGGCCCAAGTACCCACGACAGGCAAGGGCCCAAAACGTAGTGAGGCGACATGAAAATTGCCTATCTCAAAACGACCTGGTTTTGCAAGGGGTGTCACTTGGGTTATTGGCCCAGTGCTCGGCAGCCACCTAGGGAAATCTACCAAACCCACACATTTCTGAAAACTAGACACCCGGGGGATTCCAGGGAGGTATGGCTTGCGTGGATCCGCCAACGTTTCCTTACCCAGAATGCCCTGCAAACCTCAAATGTAGCTGAAAAAATCACCTTTTTCACACATTTTTGTGTGGGAAAGTTGTGGCATCACCGGGCTGACACAAATTTCCTACCACCCAGCGTTCCCCCGAGTCTCCCGATAAAAACGGTGCCTCACTCGTGTGGGAGGCCCAAGTACCCGCGACAGGCAAGGGCCCACAACGTAGTGAGGCGACATGAAAATTGCCTATCTCAAAACGACCTGGTTTTGCAAAAGGGGTCACTTGGGTTTTTGGCCCGGTGCTCGGCGGCCACCTAGGGAAACCTACCAAACCCACACATTTCTGAAAACTAGACACCCGGGGGATTCCAGGGAGGTATGGTTTGCGTGGATTCCTCAACGTTTCCTTACCCAGAAAGCCCTGCAAACCTCAAATTTAGCTGAAAAAAATCACCTTTTTCTCATATTTTTGAGTGGGAAAGTTGTGGCATCACCGGGCTGACACAAATTTCCTACAACCCAGTGTTCCCCTGGGTCTCCCGATAAAAACGGTGCCTCACTCGTGTGGGAGGCTGTGGTATTTCACATAAGGTGGCATTGCTGGGGGTTTTGTGCATAGAGCATCTCATGTTAGAACCCTGCTGATGTCATGGATTGTTGTCAGTTACAGGATTGACTGCTGGCTGATGGATGGGATCTTCTCTGTTAGAATAAACATCTCAACTACTGTCTACCTGTTTGCCAAGTTTATTATGTAAAATACTTCACTGGCGTAGTCGGCACTGGAATCTACAAGAGAAGATCTCAACACAAGATTTTGATTTGTTATTTGAGAAGGCACTGACCCGCTTCCTTTTGAAAACCGCTGTGAGAGGATTTTATGCGGATTCTATGCCATCAAACGGATCACTTCTTTACTTAAAGCGTGTTACCTGCTTTGTCACGCGTTTACAACCTGTGAATCAAACTTTAACTCTGCGCTGGATGTTTGCTTTTGTCTGCTATCCTTGAAAACGACGGCGAGCTGAGTTTATACCTACAAGCGGATCGTTATTGCTCTACATCTTTTAGCGTATTGTTTGCCTTGACATGTGTCCTCAACTTTGATTTGACACTTATACTCATCTACTATTACTGACTTTGTGGAACTGATTTTCTCGACCCTGCAAGTCAATGTGAATAGTTATTCATTGCAAAATTTTAACACGTGTCTGCTTATTTCGAGAGTTTAAGTCGCCTTGATCGTTGCTGTAATTTTGATTGTCATCGCTACAACGATTTCGACTCGAGCCTCTGGGCATCACACGACTTTCAAAGATAAACAAGGCCTCTAAGAATTAATGAGCGTCATCATGCCTAGAATCTCTTCGTTTTTCTGGAACTGCTTTCACAATCGATTCTGTGCTGTGTTCTACATTGTTGTCAGCTCTCCTGATCATATCGCGTCACCACGTATCACGCTAATTCAGGCGTGAGTGGTGGCCATTTTGAGTACGGTTGCTTAGCAACCAGCAGCGCTTCACTAGATCGCGTCTTCCTTGATAATCAGCAGCGTTTTAGTGGATCGCGTCTTGTTTGTCAACCAACGGCGTCTCAGTGGATCATCATCCTGTTTCAAGTGTATGTACTGATCACTTCAAGCGCCAACACAGAAACTGAACGCTCTTGGTACTACGAGTTATACTTAATGAAACAAGATGATAAAGATCTAAAGACAATTTAATGCTCTTATTACAAAGGAGATATGATGAATCTACTGTAAACATTGTTTCCTCTTACACATGGTTGGGTTTTATCTAAGATATATAATATGATGGTTCAATGATAAATATTGTTTCTTCACACAGTTGGGGTGATACCAGAGATAAAAAAAAAAAAGATATTGCATCCTATTAGGCAGGATATTTTGGCAGGTTCACAATCAATTTGATTTGATTTGAAACCAGAATTTATGTTAAAATCTTAATGTGTACAATTTTAAAACAACGGGCATTCAATTTAGATAAGTGGCTACGTAAATAGTCCTCACTTTGGGAATAATCTACTGGTACTTGGTAATTTGCTTCAAAGTCACTTGTAAACATGCAAAACGTTACAGCAGCACCATTTTTTTTAGCGTGTCCTGGTTCTCCTCCCATTAAATGGAAAAAATGGAAGGTTGTTTTTGAGAGATATGCCAGGGTCTGCGGTCCCTCCTTAAGTGCTGAAAGGAGGTCATCCTTGTTACTCCATTGTTTGGGATCTGAAGGTCAAGATGTGTTTGATCACTTACCAGAGCTTTCAGCTTCAGATGCTAGAGGTCTGAATGACTATGAGATTTGTATTAAGAAACTTGACATGCATTATCTCCCCAAAGTCAGCACTATTCTTGAAAGATACCAGTTTGCAAAGAGGATGCAATCTGCTGATGAGACAATTGAGGATTACATAACTCAACTAAGAAAGCTTGCCTCTTCATGCAAATTTGAGAACTTAACTGATGAACGCATCAGGGACCAGTTTATGTTTGGTTGTAGTATAGAAAAAATAAGAGAAGAATTGTGGCTAAGAGATGAACCAACTCTTGAAGAGGTGTTAACTGTTGCCAAACGTATTGAACACTCTTTAAAATGTGTTGCTGTCATAAAGAAGGATTCAGAAAAAGGGGCTAATGTTGAGATAGTTAAGGTTAAATCAGAAAGACGTGTCACAACTGATAAAAATAATGCTGATAAAATGGGACCAGAAAGAAAATGTTACAGATGTGGTAAAACTGGACATCTTGCTAACAACAAAAGATGTCCAGCTCTCAGTCAAACATGTTCCAAATGCAAGTTAAAGGGACATTTCACTGCCTTATGTAAAACAAAACCCAAAACAAAGGTCAAAGAAGTTGAAATATATCAAAAGGATTGGGAAGAAACTAATTCCGATGATCTAGTTTGTGGGCAGATTGTGGTACAGGTTGAGAACAAAACTAGCAAGAAATCCTGTCCTTATGATGAAATTGTGGTAGAAGGGGAACCAATTAGGGTACTGTTTGATTCTGGTGCGAAGATTACCATCATATCGAATGAGTTTTATAACTCAAAGCTTAAGGGAAAGATTACGTTAATGAAACCGGACATCATTCCTTTAGCATATGGGGGTGAACCCATAAAGATACATGGATACTTTTCCGGTTTAATAGAATACAAAAATCGGTTGATTGCTGGAAAGATTTATGTTTCAAAGTGTGGAGACAGCATCATTAGTTGGTTACATCAAGGGGATCTGGGGGTTTTTCTTGATCCTAATGCTAATCCTCCCATACAGTTGAGGGATAGAATTCAATCTGTAGATAGAAATGCTGATGACATGTACGTGCACAATCTGAAGACTGAGTTTCCAAATGTGTTCAGAGAAACGTTAGGCTGTTTGAAGGGGTATTAACATAAGATTCAACTAAAAGCTGATGCAGTTCCCGTGTATTGCAAAGTGAGAAGTGTCCCACTATCTGTTAAGGAAGACATGAAAAATGAAATTCAGAAATTAAGCAGTTGTGGGATTATTGAGGAAGTTGAGGGATCTGAATGGTTGGCTCCGGTTGTTGCAGCACGCAAACCTAATGGGAATCTGCGTCTGTGCATCGACTTAAGACAACTTAATAAGTGTGTTGTAGTGGATAGGTATCCATTGCCCAACATTACCGAACTGTTGACTCTACTTGATGGGGCAAAAGTGTTCAGCACATTAGATCTTACTTCGGCATCATCAAATTGAGCTAGAGGAGTCGTCCCGAGATTATACTTCTTTTATCACGCCCTTTGGCAGCTTTAGATTTAGAAGAATGCCTTTTGGTTTAGTATCTGCTTCCTCAGTATTCCAACGTGTGATGGAAAGAATATTAAAAGATCTTCCTGGAGTATGTGTCTACCAGGACGACATTTTAGTTTTTGCAAAAGATGACATGGAGCATGAAGAATTTGTGTAAGCATAACCTCACAATCAAGATTGAGAAGTGCAAATTTAGGTCTAATACCATCAGCTACCTAGGACATAGTATTTCTGGGGAAGGTGTGAAACCTAAAACTGAGTTGGTTGAAACTAACAATGGGCGTAGTTCGCGAAGTAGCACTTCGCGAAGCTACGCAAAGTGCAGTTCACACTACGCGAGCTACGCGTAGCACTTCGCGAACTGCGTAGTACCTTGTTCGCACTGTGCCAGATGTCGTTTTCAATGATTGCACAGTGCGGACAAGCAACCGGCACTGTGCAATCATTGAAAATGGCATCTTGCACAGTGCGAGCTGTAGTTTTCTGCTGCTCAAGTAGATTTTTACTCGAGCGGCAGCTTTCTCAACGCGAACTGGTAGTTTCTCATCGCGAGCTGTCGCGAGCATACGCGACCACTCGCAATGAGAAACCTGACCTCCTCGCGTTGGCAATCTCGCCGGGAGGTTTATTTTCCATGCTCGCGATCGCCAACTTGATGTTGCTGATCGCGAACAAGGAAAAAGTCTCGCCGGGATGTCATTTTGCTTGCTCGCGGTCGCCAACTTGACGTTGAGGACCGCGAGCAAGCAAAAAATGACCGCAGCACTACGCAACACTACGCTACGCGTGTTCGCACTGTGCTACGTGCAATTCGCATAGTGCGAAGTAGCGCGAACTTCGCAAACTACGCGAGCGTAGCGTAGTGCTTTGCCCAGGCTTAGTTGAAACCATTACAAAAATGTGTTCTCCTACTAATAAGTCTGACTTAATGAAATTCTTAGGAATGATTGAATATTATGCTAAGTTTGTAAGGGGTTTTGCAGTAGCAACTGTGAACATGAGGAAATTATTGAGCAAAGGTGAAGAATTCTGGTGGTCAGACCGGTGTGAGGATGAGTTTGTGGCTATAAAGGAAAAGCTTGGTCTAGCCCCTTCGTTGAAGAATTTTAACCCTTCTAGTAAATCCATTTTAGTGACTGATGCAAGTGAGAAAGGGCTTGGAGCTGTTTTGAAGCAGTGTGGTGCTAACGGTATGCAAACCATTATGTTTTTGTCAAGAAGTCTCAGAGATCCTGAAACACGATATTCAGTTGTAGAGAGAGAAGCGTTAGCTGTTTTTTGTGCGGTAAAGAAACTTAAGAAGTTCTTGTGGGGTTTGGATTTTGAGGTACATACAGATCATAAACCATTGATTGAGATATTTAGCAAGAAAGGATTAGATCTGGTTTCTGGAAGAATAACCAAGTGGGTAATTGGTTTAAAAGAGTATAATTTTAGGATTAAGTATATTCCTGGAATTGAAAATGGGGTTGCCGATGTTCTTTCACGTTTAGTTCCATGCAGCAGTTTGCAAGAGGACAGTGCAGATGATGATGAGGATGACAATATAGTCTGTGTAGTAGATCATGACATCATTTCAGAAGTAAGATGGTGGGAAGAATTAGAAAATGATGCGAATCTGTGTGAGAGATTATCCTTGTTAAAAAAAGGGTAGAGCTCGAATAAAGATGGATCGGAAGGTACAAGATGATTTTGGGGTGTACGGAATGAATTGTCGGTGGACAATAACTTGTTGTTTTGTGGGACAAGATTAATTCCACCCACTAGTCTTAGGAAAGAATTAGTTGACTTAGTGCATGTGGCTCATTCAGGGTTATCTAAGTGTAAAGAAAGACTCCGCATGTCATATTGGTGGCCTGGAATGGACAGAATGGTTGAGCGTTTTATTAGAGATTGTGTTTCTTGTGCAATCAGTGACAAATCTAAGTGTACTCATGAACAACCTATGGTTTTGAGAAAACGCCCAAATGGACCGTGGCAAGAGATTGCTTTGGACATTGTTGGTACTATACAAGGAAAAGAAGCACAAATATATTTATTGGTTGTTATTGACATGTACTCAAGGTGGCCTGAAGTGTTCTTCTTATCCACTGTCAATACTAGTAGTGGGATTGAGTGTTTGAAGAGTTTATTTGCAAGGGAAGGCCTACCAATTTCAATTTTATCTGATAATGGTGTTCAACTTATTTCGAGGGAAATGGAGCAATTTTTATCTTCTAGAGGGATTGTCCACAAGACTTCTGCACTTTATCACCCAGAGGCCAATGGGATGGTGGAAAGATTTAATAAGGTTATTAAAGAGACCATTGCTTTGGCAAAAAGTGTTGGAATGGATTGGAAAAAAGAAGTTATTGTTAAAATAGAAGAGTACAGATTAACTCCACATGCAACAACTGGGAAGACTCCTTTTTTGTTGTTTCGTGGTAGGCTGCCCAATACTTGTGTTGAATCATACTGGGTTAATAAATATGAATAATTAAAAGGTAAGGAAAAGGAGAGTGATGGTAAAAAGATGCTAAGAGTAGAAGAAGAAAAGGGGAAACTAAGGAAAGCATATTTTGATAAGAAACAAGCTGTAAAGAAAACTGAGGTGCATGTAGGTGATTGGGTCAGGATTAAACGTCCTGGTTTGTTAGGAAGCTCCTTGTCTAAATTCATGAAACCTATTAGAGTAATCAAAACATTCAATAATGCAATCCAAACACAGGACCATCGTATTTGGAACCTAAATAGGGTGGTTGTGTGTAGTAGTGTGTTGAAACATGGTGTGAAGATTGATTCAGCTAAGGGTAATTCTACCTCATTTCATACTGGAAATGAAGTGAGAAAGGATTTGAATTGTCCTAGGAAATCTTCCAGGGTGTGTAAGAGACCTAGTTATCTTGCTGATTTTATTTAATATTTATTGGTTTTGTTCCTGATAAACATGACTTCTTTTGGGGAAGGGAGATGTGTGGTATTTCACATAAGGTGACATTGCTGGGGGTTTTGTGCATAGAGCATCTCATGTTAGAACCCTGCTGATGTCATGGATTGTTGTACATAGAAATGTTCTGTAGATGACTGCTGGCTGATGGATGGAATCTTCTATGTTGGAATAAACATCTCAACTACTGTCTACCTGTTTGCCAAGTTTATTATGTAAAATACTTCAGAGGCCCAAGTACCCGCGATAGTGGATCCATGCTTGGGGATCGCCACAGGAGGGCGATCCCCAAGCAGGGATCCACCCACTAGACACCAGGGAGGGGGGAGCGGCCCCTTGGACAAGGGCCTTTTCTCCCCCCTGATGACTTTGACCCTATTGAGTCTTTTTACCCCCCTGGGGGTAGCCCCCAATCTGCCCCCCGTGTCGGGCAAAAAGCCCACTAGACACCAGGGAATTTTTACAAAAATAAAAATTGGGGTGGGGCTGCCCAAAACGGGCAGGCCCATGCCCCCACCCCATCCCCCAATTATCACAGTCTTTCTTCCCGCACGGGGGGCAGATGGGGCATTGGCCCCTAATCTGCCCCTTCGGGGGGGGCAGAAAGACCCCTATACACCAGGGATTTTTTTTTAGGGTGGGGGCTGCCAGAAATGGGCACGCCAATGCCCCCACCCACCTGCCACCATTACAGCCTTTCTGCCCCCCTGGGGGGCAGATGGGGCATTGGCCCCCAATCTTCCCCCCGGGGGGCAAAAAGCCCAATAGACACTAGGGATTTTTTTTTTAAATAAACATAGGGGTGGGGGCTTCCCAAAACGGGCAGGCCCATGCCCCCACCCCACCCCACCCCCCCAATTATTACAGTCTTTCTGCCCCCCCGAGGGACAGATGGGGCATTGGCCCCTAATCTGCCCCTTCGGGGGGCAGAAAGCCCACTATATACCAGGGATTTGTTTTTATTTTTTTGTTTAGGGTGGGGGCTGCCCGAAATGGGCACGCCAATGCCCCCACCCACCCGCCACCATTACAGCCTTTCTGCCCCCCCGGGGGCAGATGGGGCAGTGGCCCCCAATATGCCCCCCCGGGGGGGCAAAAAGCCCACTAGACACCAGGGAATTTTTTTTTAAATAAACATAGGGGTGGGGGCTGCCCGAAACTGGCACGCCAATGCCCCCACCCACCCACCACCATTACAGCCTTTCTGCCCCCCCTGGGGGGCAGATGGGGCATTGGCCCCCAATCTGCCCCCCCGGGGGGGCAAAAAGCCCACTAGACACCAGGGAATATTTTTAAAAATAACATAGGGGTGGGGCCTGCCCAAAATGGTCATACCAATGCCCCCACCCCCACAAAAAATAGCCACAGTCTTTCTGCCCCTTTAGGGGCATATCGGGAGGAAACCCCCTTCCCCGATTCCCCACCAGGGCGGCAGAAAGCCCACTGGGCTCCGAATTTTTTTTAGCAATGTGCATACCTGTGGATTTTGGGCGCTAGCGCAGTTGGCACGTAGTCAAACCTAGCAAACCTGTAAATGTTTGAAAACTAGACACCGAGGGGAATCCAGGATGGGGTGACTTGACGGGCTCTCACCAGGTTCTGCTACCCAGAATCCATTGCAAACCTAAAAATGTGTCCAATATAACACATTTTCCTCACATTTCTGTGGTGGAAAGTTCTGGAATCTGCGTGGGTCCACAAAATTCCACCCACCCCGCATTCCCCAAAGTCTTCCGAGAAGAATGGTACCTCACTTGCGTGAGTAGGCCTAGTGCCCGCGTCAGGCAAGGGCCCAAACCCTATTGAGGAGACATCAAAATTACCTATCACAAAACAACCTGGTTTTGCAAAGGGGGTCCCATGAGTTTTTGGCCCCGGGCTTGGCGGCCATCTAGGGAAACCTATCAAACCCACATATTTCTAAAACTAGACACCCGGGGGATTCCAGGGAGGTATGGCTAGCGTGGATCCCCCAACGTTTCCTTACCCAGAATGTCCTGCAAACCTCAAATTTAGCTGAAACAATCACCTTTTTCACACATTTTTGAGTGGGAAAGTTGTGGCATCACCGGGCTGACACAAATTTCCTACCACCCAGTGCTCCCCCGGGTCTCCCAATAAAAACGGTGCCTCACTCGTTTGGGAGGTCCAAGTACCCGCGACAGGCAAGGGCCCACAACGTAGTGAGGCGACATGAAAATTGCATATCTCAAAACGACCTGGTTTTGCAAAGGGGGTCACTTGGGTTGTTGGCCCGGTGCTCGGCGGCCACCTAGGAAAAAACCTACCAAACCCACACATTTCTGAAAACTAGACACCCGGGGGATTCCATGGAGGTATGGTTTGCATGGATCCCCCAACGTTTCCTTACCCAGAATGCCCTGCAAACCTCAAATTGAACTGAAAAAATCACCTTTTTCACACATTTTTGTGTGGGAAAGTTGTGGCATCACCGGGCTGACACAAATTTCCTACTACCCAGTGTTCCCCCGGGTCTCCCGATAAAAACGGTGCCTCACTCGTGTGGGAGGCCCAAGTACCCGCGACAGGCAAGGTTCCAAAACATAGTGCACCTCAACAGGCAAGGTCCTAAACGTAGTGCGCCTCACTACGTTTTGGACCCATGCCCGTGGTGGGTCCTTAGGCCTCCCACACGAGTGAGGCACCGTTTTTATCAGGAGACCCAGGGGAACGCTGGGTGGTAGGAAATTTGTGTCAGCCCGGTGATGCCACAACTTTCCCACACGAAAATGTGTGAAAAAGTTTATTTTTTCAGCTAAATTTGAGGTTTGCAGGGCATTCTGGGTAAGGAAACATTGGAGGATCCGCGCATGCCATACCTCCCTGGAATCCCCCGGGTGTCTAGATTTCAGAAATGTGTGGGTTTGGTAGGTTTCCCTAGGTGGCGGCCGAGCACCGGGCTAAAAACCCAAGTAACCCCCTGTGCAAAACCAGGTCGTTTTGAGATAGGCAATTTTCATGTCGCCTCACTACGTTGTGGGCCCTTGCCTGTCGCGGGTACTTGAGCCTCCCACACGAGTGAGGCACCATTTTTAATGGGAGATTCGGGGGAATGCTGGGTGGTAGGAAATTTGTGTCAGCCTGGTGATACCACAACTTTCCCCCACAAAAATGTGCGAAAAAGGTGATTTTTCAGCTAAATTTGAGGTTTGCAGGGCATTCTGGGTAAGGAAACGTTGGGGGATCCACGCAAGCCATACCTCCCTGGAATCCCCCGGGTGTCTAGTTTTCAGAAATGTGTGGGTTTGGTAGATTTCCCAGGTGACTGCCGAGCACCGGGCCAAAAACCCAAGTGACCTCCCTTGCAAAACCATGTGGTTTTGAGATAGGCAATTTTCATGTCGCCTCACTACGTTTTGGGCCCTTGCTGTGGCGGGTACTTGGGCCTCCCACACAAATGAGGCACCGTTTTTATCAGGAGACCCGGGGAAACGCTGGGTGGTAGGAAATTTGTGTCAGCCCGGTGATGCCACAACTTTCCCACACAAAAAGAGCTAGGGTTAAAAAACTACAGCTAGGCACTTTGCCAAAAAAGGTTCATTTTTCACTGCGAAATTGAGGTGTGTCCACGATGCGTTTTGCGCCGTTTCCTGTCGCGGGCACTAGGCCGACCCACACAAGTGAGGTATCATTTTTCTCGGAAGACTTTGGGGAACACGGGGTGGGTGGAAATTTGTGGATCCACGCAGATTCCAGATGTTTCCACCCCAGAAATGTGGGGAAAATGGTTTTTTTTTTGGCAATTCTTTAGGATTGCAAGGAATTCTGGGTAACAGAACCCGGAGGGAGGCAGTCAAGTCACCCCATCCTGGATTCCCCTGGGTGTCTAGTTTTCAAAAATGTATAGGTTTGCTTGGTTTCCCTAGGTGCCGGCAGAGCTATGGTTAAAAAACTACAGCTAGGCACTTTGCCAAAAAAGGGTCATTTTTCACTGCGAAATTGTGGTGTGTCCACGTTACGTTTTGTGCCGTTTCCTGTCGCGGGCACTAGGCCGACCAACACAAGTGAGGTACCATTTTTCTTGGAAGACTTTGGGGAACGCGGGGTTTGTGGAAATTTGTGGATCCACGCAGATTCTAGAACTTTCCACCACAGAAATGTGGGGAAAATGGGTTTTTTTTGGCAATTCTTTAGGATTGCAAGGAATTCTGGGTAACAGAACCCGGAGGGAGGCAGTCAAGTCACCCCATCCTGGATTCCCCTGGGTGTCTAGTTTTCAAAAATGTATAGGTTTGCTTGGTTTCCCTAGGTGCCGGCAGAGCTATGGTTCAAAACTACAGCTAGGCACTTTGCCAAAAAAGGGTTATTTTTCACAGCGAAATTGAGGTGTGTCCACGTTGCGTTTTGCGCCGTTTCATGTCGCGGGCACTAGGGCGACCCACACAAGTGAGGTACCATTTTTCTTGGAAGTCTTTGGGGAACGCGGGGTGGGTGGAAATTTGTGGATCCACGCAGATTCCAGAACTTTCCACCAGAGAAATGTGGGGAAAATGTGTTTTTTTTGGCAATTATTTAGGTTTGCAAGGGATTCTGGGTAACAGAACCTGGTGGGAGGCAGTCAAGTTACCCCATACTGGATTCCCCTGGGTGTCTAGTTTTAAAAAATGTAGAGGTTTGCCAGGTTTACCTAGGTGCCGGCAGAGCTATGGTTCAAAAACTACAGCTAGGCACTTTGCCAAAAAAGGGTCATTTTTCTCTACGAAATTGAGGTGTGTCCACGTTACGTTTTGCGCCGTTTCCTGTCGCGGGCACTAGGCCAACCCACACAAGTGAGGTACCATTTTTCTCAGAAGGCTTTGGGGAACGCGGGGTGGGTAGAAATTTGTGGATCCACGCAGATTCAAGAACTTTCGACCAGAGAAATGTGGGGAAAATGTGTTTTTTTTGGAAATTTTTAAGGTTTGCAAGGGATTCTGGGTAACAGAACCTGGTGAGAGGCAGTCAAGTCACCCCATCCTGGATTTCCCTGGGTGTCTAGTTTTCAAATATCTATAGGTTTGCTAGGTTTTCCTTGGTGCCGGCAGAGCTAGGGTTAAAATACTACAGCTAGGCACTTTACTATAAAAGGGTAATTTTGCATTGTGAAAATGTGGTGTGTTCACGTTGGGTTTTGAGCCATTTCCTGTAGTGGGCACTATGCCTACCCATACAAGTGAGGTACCATTTTTCTCGGAAGACTTTGGGGAACGCGGGATGGGTGGAAATTTGTGGATCCACACAGATTCCAGAACTTTCCACCAGAGAAATGTGGGGAAAAATTGTTTTTTTTGGCAATGTTTTAGGTTTGCAAGGGATTCTGGATAACAGAACCTGGTGGGAGGTAGTCAAGTCACCCCATCCTGGATTCCCCTGTGTGTCTAGTTTTCAAAAATGTATAGGTTTGCTAGGTTTCCCTAGGTGCCGGCAGAGCTATGGTTCAAAAACTACAGCTAGGCACTTTGCAAAAAAAGGGCCATTTTTCACTGCGAAATTGGGGTGTGTCCACGTTACGTTTTGTGCCGTTTCCTGTCGCGGGCACGAGGCCGACCCACACAAGTGAGGTACCATTTTTCTTGGAAGACTTTGGGGAACGCGGGGTTGGTGGAAATTTGTGGATCCACGCAGATTCCAGAACTTTCCACCACAGAAATGTGGGGAAAATGTGTTTTTTTGGCAGTTCTTATAGGTTTGCAAGGGATTCTGGGTAACACAACCTGGTGGGATACAGTCAAGTCACCCAATCCTAGATTCCGCTGGGTGTCTAGTTTTAAAAAATGTATAGGTTTGCTAGGTTTCCCTAGGTGCCGGCAGAGCTATGGTTCAAAACTACAGCTAGGAACTTTGCCAAAAAAGGGTCATTTTTCACAGCAAATTGAGGTGTGTCCACATTGCGTTTTGCGCCGTTTCATGTCGCGGGCACTAGGGCGACCCACACAAGTGAGGTACCATTTTTCTTGGAAGACTTTGGGGAACGCGGGGTGGGTGGAAATTTGTGGATCCACGCAGATTCCAGAACTTTCCACCAGAGAAATGTGGGGAAGATGTGTTTCTTTTGGCAATTATTTCGGTTTGCAAGGGATTCTGGGTAACAGAACCTGATGGGAGGCAGTCAAGTTACCCCATCCTGGATTCCCCTGGGTGTCTAGTTTTAAAAAATGTAGAGGTTTGCCAGGTTTACCTAGGTGCCGGCAGAGCTATGGTTCAAAAACTACAGCTAGGCACTTTGCCAAAAAAGGGTCATTTTTCGCTACGAAATTGAGGTGTGTCCACGTTATGTTTGGCACCGTTTCCTGTCGTGGGCACTAGGCCAACCCACACAAGTGAGTTACCATTTTTCTCAGAAGGCTTTGGGGAACGCGGGGTGGGTGGAAATTTGTGGATCCACGCAGATTCAAGAACTTTCCACCAGAGAATTGTGGGGAAAATGTGTTTTTTTTTAAAATTTTTTAGGTTTGCAAGGGATTCTGGGTAACAGAACCTGGTGAGAGGCAGTCAAGTCACCCCATCCTGGATTTCCCTGGGTGTCTAGTTTTCAAAAATCTATAGGTTTGCTAGGTTTTCCTTGGTGCCGGCAGAGCTAGGGTTAAAATACTACAGCTAGGCACTTTGCTAAAAAAGGGTAATTTTGCATTATGAAAATGTGGTGTGTTCACGTTGGGTTTTGAGCCATTTCCTGTAGTGGGCACTATGCCTACCCATACAAGTGAGGTACCATTTTTATCGGGAGACTTAGGGTAATTCAGATTTGTAAAGGAAGTGTTATTACCTATTGACTTTTGATGCATTTCTCCCTTCCAAATGAAAGACATTGTGTAAAAAAGAAGTCATTCTAAAAAATGACTGATAATTCTCATGCTAGGATGAGAATTTCCAATTTCGGAAATGTGCAAATATCTACTGTTTCTAAACTCCATATTTTGTTCCTATTTCAGAAATACATAGGTGTCTTTCATACCTATTTTTCCATGTACACATTTTTACAGTATAATTTCTATGTACCAGGTACATAATAAAAAAAACATTGCAAGTTGCTGCTCAGTTTTTGGCTCTGGGTTTGTCAGGTTCTTGGTGAACCTACAAGTCCTATATATCCCCACAACCAGTAATGTCCAGCGGATGTAACGGTATATTGCTTTCAAAGAGCTGTTATAATTAGAAGAAGTTACAGGTGATAACGTTGACACAAAAGGCTTTTTTTTTCAACAAATTTTCAATTTATCCTATATTTAACTGTTAGTTTCTATAAAGAAACCTTGATGGATCTATGCAAATGACCCCTTGCTTAATTCAGAATTTTGTCTACTTCTCTACAATGTATAGCTTTCCAGGATCCATTATTGCTTTTGTACCCATTTCTACCATTAACTGGAAGGAGGTCAAAAGCACAAAAAATAGCAAAAATAGGTTATGTCCCAGAAAAATGCCAAAACTGTGTAAAATATTTTGGGTTTCTGACAAAAGTCTGGTATCCCCTAAAAGCTGGGAAAATGGTGATTGCAGCCCCACAAACCCTTTTTTGACAACATTTGCAGGGAAAAACCCAGATGCTTTCATTTGCAGCCCGTTTTTCCAATTTTTCCCCCAAAAAACTAAATTTTGCTGTATTTTGGCTCATTTCTGTGACCCCTCCACGGGTATCCACAAACCCTGAGTACCTTTAGAATCCCCATGATGTTTGAAGAAAAGGACGCAAATTTGGCGTGGATACCTTATGTGGTCAAAAAGTTACAGGGGCCTCAGCGCGCACTACCCCAAATAGCCAAAAAAGGGCGTGGCACAGGAGGGGGAAAATGCCTGGCAGCGAAGGGGTTAAAGATAAAGGGGCATATCAACAAGGCGGCGATAAAAAATTATTGCCGCTTTTGCGGTCGTTTTCGGCCGAAAAGCGCCGATAATTTTATCGCTATATCAGCAAGGTCACGCTTTTGCGTGAATCCTTGCCTTAGCGCCCTTTCCCGTAACGCCCACCTTTGCATCTCTAATGAGATGCAAAGTGGGCGTTCCAGCTCAAAATAACTGGAGAAATGTCGCTAACCGACATTTCTCCAATTATCAATGGGCACGCTAACAAGCATAGCGATAAGAAAAGTAGCGCTAACCTTGGTTATCGCTACTTTCCTTATGCC
Source organism: Triturus cristatus (assembly GCF_964204655.1). Lineage (NCBI taxonomy): Eukaryota > Metazoa > Chordata > Amphibia > Caudata > Salamandridae > Triturus > Triturus cristatus. The sequence continues at coordinate 217,483,235 of NC_140590.1, forward strand.
TGCTTTTAGTTTGATTTAGCCATGATATCCCATGGAAGGTGGATGTCATGGCTTAGTCTGCCCTGCCCTATCAGCAAGCTATCGCCAAACGTTGTGCGATTATCGCTGTATTTCCAGTGATGATCGCACAATTGGCAGCTTGCGCCTGGAATTTTATCGCTTTTGAGATAAGCGTTGCTAATAGCACGCTATCTCAGCGATGAAATTCGGCGATAGCCAGCGATAATTATAGTAGCGCTAAGTGCGTTTAGCGATAATTATCGCCGGTTGTTGCTGATATGCCCCAAAGTGCGGCACTTGTGAAATGGGTGCCACGCTGTTGTATATAGTTCTCACAGATAGTGTTAAGCAACACAACTTTTATACATTTATTCATCCAATCACTCACACAAACTTTGTGTAGTAAAACATGTTACACAATTACTGTTACTCCTACATAGGCCTGGGCAAAATTTCCGTTCCGTTCGCGGAATTTGCGATAATTTGGCATTTCCGCGTTCCGCGGAGAGCGCGGAAATGTCAAAATTTCCGCATTCCGCAGCTTTGCGATAATTTGGTTCTTGCTCGCGCTGTAAAATAATACATTCTCGCGCGCGCGCGATCGCCTTACCTGAATCCCCGCGTTCGCCGACAAGTTTTCCCGATCCGGTCGCGTTCTCCATGAGATGTTGTATTGTTTTAGCCATTTGCGCTGTCTCGCGACAGTTCGCGTCCGCAGTGACGTCATGCGTCGCGCGATCACGTCTTTCTTCTCGCGATCATGCACCGCAAGACAACTGAAAACAAGATGGCCGCGCCCGCGAGCAACCGCAGGGGTAAGTTAGAGACCCGCAACCATGCAGAAAATAGCGCGAACGGGCGGAAAAAAACTTCCGCATCTTCGCGATATTTCCGCTTGTTTGCGGAGATTTTTAACATTTTCGCGATAATTTGCGAAAGTCGCTTTCGCAAATTCCGCCCAGCCCTACTCCTACACTCACATTAACACATGTCACGAGGGTACTGCTCTATCAGAAACCATTTGGTACTGTGCACACAGGACAATAGACCCTAAATATTACTGATGATGGAAACAGATGTTGAAGGACTCCACTGAAATCCTCTCAATTGTACTTTACACCTAGATGAAAACAAATATGAAGAATACATTTCAGATAACAACTCTGGGTCACAATGTTGAGTCTCATACTTGAGGCCTAAGAAGGAAAATCGGCTGGCACAAATTCCACATATAGGGCATACAGATTACAAACCCACTTTTCATGTCTACTTTTCACGCATGTCAAAATGTTACCTATTTGTGTTCTTGACACACCCACTTGTTCTAAAGCCTCACTCTACAGTACAAGCACTCCTACAGTGTGTTCTGCATTGCAACACTTTACACAATGGCCGACATGGACGTTCGTTTTATGCCAGCTAGATTGTCTGATTATACTGCAGGAGCTGATGGGCTTTATATTCCTTTATCTCTGTTTAGTAGAATAACTTTTATGTGTACTGGTTTTTAGGTCTCGCCTACGCAGCGCGCATGCACTAATTGGAGAGACCTTTAGTAATCGGTTTCCTTTTTCGCCCCAAAACGTGCACGCATTGCATTGCTTTGAATGGTAACGCGTGCACGGTTGGCGATTCCCTTGCGGGAGCGAGCAGTGGCACCATATGTTAGCAATTATCGTGCCTTGCTGCTCGCTCCCGCAAGGGAAACCGGAGCAGGCCCCTCCTCTCTCTCCTCCCCCTGCTGCCTCCTTTCAGCGCGAGGCACGAGAGCTTGTTTTTGCTAGTTTTGACAATGTTACCCAATTGGCTTTTCCTTTTTCTCAACTGTGCCTTTAATGTAACTTCTCTTTTTTTCCCCCTCCTGCTTTTACAGAGCTCTCACGTTTTCCAGGTTTATCTATGCACAAGTAGCTTAGTTTTTATCCCATCCTGCGACATGTCCCTCTGCTTTTATGAGATAAAAGAGATGCAAAAAAAATCCTGGCCTGGATAGGCTTTTCGCGAGTGGGACTGAGAAACCTGAGCAAGCTGGTCTCTCTCGCCACACATTCTCAGCAGTCTCTGGCCCTATTTAAGAGCCACGGCAACATTACCGGAGGGAGGGCAAGACCAAGAGATCCACGAAAGTTAGCTGATCATCTCTCTCCGCCAGTAGTCCCAGAGATCCATATTCCAAAACTCATCCGATCATCTTTCCCCGCCAGGAGGCCCTCGCATACTTTCTGTCTCTGCCAACTTGACTAGAGCGGAACGCAGCCTGGAGCACCGGCTCGTGAGCGGCTGGGCCATTTTTTCCGGAGCAGTTTGCAATTCCTTCCACGTTGCGACGACTGAAGCAATCTCTTCCGTTGTTAAGGCAATTGTAGTTCTTTCGTGGGTAAGCAGGCTTTCTTTTTCTCTGTGGGTTATATTTTTTGTCCAATCGTGGGTTTTGCCGGGAGTTAATGCCTTAAAGAACGTCCTAGGATTCCCGAGTCCGTTACTCAGTTTTAAAACTACTTTGTTTACCTCACCCCCTTTTTGTTTAGAGGAGCTGCATTTCGATATTTTCTGTCCATTCACGGAAGGTAGGTTCCATTTTGATTCGAGATGGTTGTCCTGTAGGTTTTATGCATTTAAGTCCTCTTCTCCTCTCATGTTACATTACTGTGGTGAATCCTTGTTCTTCTTATTCACTGTGTCCATTTATGCCTTCAGTCTATCATACTTCAGTTCAGTTCATTTTATTCCTGTTTCTCTCCTGTGTTTGTCATTCTATATTTTCAGCTCTTTACCTTCATTTTCCTTTTGTTGCTTCTTCTTCCTGGGTCCATTCTAGTCTTTTGTTTCATACAGTTACCTTTCTTACAACGTTATCGCTTGGGCGCCTGGGTATAAGTGCTCAGGGGGCCCAGCCCGTCTAATAATTCAAGACTGGATATAGTGGAGTGCAGCCCTGCCAAGTGCCACGCATCTCAGGTCAAACTAACTAATGCATTTGTAAATTTATGTTGCATCACTGCAAGGCCCAAGATTGTCATGCAATCAGTATTAATAACAGACTGACTGCCAACAACCTGCCAGGCCCTCACTGTGATGGTCCCATAAAGCCTGTGGGTTGCACTGCCAGGACATCTCATCTTAGCTGTACAGTTTCCAAGGATGTTGAGCATCTTACCTCTCTCGTGTGCCAGGAGTTCATACATATCCTTTGCAGTGTGTCAGATACTGGGGCGAGGTAGAGTCAGAAGGGGACAGGCAGAGGAGATTGGGACAAAAGTGAAGATGTACTTAAAAGCCCACAGGTTACAGAACAGCAAGGCAGACACTGAACTAAAAGAGACCCAGCAAATCCGGGCCATACTGCTGGTCAAAACGACAGACACAGAGCAAGTGTCCTTTCACCACATCCAACTCTCTAACATCTTTTCATACTAGTAATGAAACATGGAAATTGTTTGGGAAGAAATTCTAGAAGACCAGGAGAGTCCTCCTTTTGTGACCTGGAAGGATCAAGGGTTTCTGAAATCTATAAACAAGCATTGGCATAGCCAATAGGTCTCGCTTTTGGGACCTTATAAGTATTTAGTCATGCAAGTGGTGCAGCCTGACCATATACTCTTAAGTGCATTATATCTTAAACGGTTAATGCTAACTTTGGACTGGCTGCACGGAAACAGGTTGTGTTTGATGTCAAACACCTTGGAATCATACCCCCACATCAGTTCTTGATGTGAGGCTATGATCCCACCCTTCTAGAGGGAGAGACATGGCAGTACTGGTATACCCGGTAGAAATCTAGCAGAGCCCTGGCATCACAAAATGGATGCTGCAGCCACAGACACGAGTGTGGCCTCCTGCTGCTGACTGAAACTCCGGCAGGGGAGGCCTGGACAATAGGTTTCCTGTCACAGGGAGGTGTAACCACCTCCCAGACAGGCTTATGTGTATTGGGGCTGGGTGGGAGCACTCTCTGAGTGCTTTGAAGTCCTGCACTGGGGGCACATTTGGTGAATAGTCCAGCTCAAACCAGCTCTGGCGTGAAAGTGGACAAAGGAAATGGGTGTAGCCACCCTTCTTCCCCAACCCTCCTATAGGTGGGTCCCCAGAGCTAGTCCAACCCCTTCCTTAGGTATAAGTAAGGAACCTCTATAAGCAGAACTTTAGATATCCCTGGACGAAACTCTGAAGCTGAATGCTGGACCTTCGATGCTCTACTAGAGACTAGAGGACTGAAGAAATAGTGGACACCCTGTACCAGTCCAAACAACCCCTTATTGGTTATAGGTTAAAGACAACCTTTATTGAAACTATCCTAGTGGTAGCTATGGAGAGCAGCCTTCAGCCTAAGTCTTGAAGGAATGTAAAGTAGCTTGTTTTACCAGTCTATAATCTCTTGACTGGCTAAATGAAAGACAACCACACCAGGTATATATATAAAATATATGTATATTGTATGTATGTATTTATTTCTAAAGACATCCTCATAGTCTCTCTATGAGGCTAGAGGTCAAAACACATAAGTTACACTTCAAATATGACAGTAATAAGCACAAATACACGTTAGTCCCTAGGGGCGAGCCAAACGATATACTAAAATAGTGGTATAAGAACCACGACTTAACTAGACACTTAACTAGACAAAAGGCCTAGAGCCTGTAGAATCACTGGGACCCCAAGGAACCACCCAAGGTAGTGGCACAGGGGACCCACGGGGGCCATGTGCAGTGTGAGAACACAGCCGCGAGCTCCTGTTAACTTGTATGGGGAAAGTCGTGGTTAGATTTTTAAAGATTAGGGACACTTAAAAATTAGTCAGGACCAAACCCTTTGCGACTTAGGAAGGTCTAGGTTCAACACCCACTGGAGCACCGGAGTACTCATGTTACCTCACCCAGGGAACCCGGGTGCATGGGTGTCAAATGGTGTGGGGTCGTGTTGTCGATTTCAATGGGAGCTGGTGACGAAGTGCTGCTGCCGGGAAGATGCGAAGTGTCCGAAGAGATCCAAGCCTGGATCGATGATGAGAAGAACCTGAAAGCAGAGGGGACAGAGTCTGGGTCACTTGCCAGTGACCAGGATGGCGATTGGCGGATGCCCACCGATGTCGGGTGATTTCAGGTGAAGGAGGTAAAGCTTGACTCTTCAGCAACAAGGACCAGGAGGTGTTGAGGACAAACAGGAGCTGGATTCTAGCTGTCCCATGAAGGATTTTGACTGCTGCAGTGTCGGTGCCTGGATTGGACACAACAAGCCTTGGCAACAGCAACCCAAGTAGAAAGGAGAAAGATGCTTCGGTGCAGACTAGCAAGGTCTGAGGGACGCAACACTTGGTTGGGAGTCAGGGCACGTCTGCTGCAACCAGATGAGCCCAAGGAAAATCAAAGTTACCCCCTCAGGGACCAACCAGTTTATGGACCAGAGATCGCGAAGGAACCTTGAGAGGAAACACAAAATGGTGGCCCACGGGTCACTCTGGTGGGAGCTGCAAGTCATCCAAAGCACGACTTCAAGAGACATCAAGATGTCAATGCATTTGCAAAAGTGCGTGGTGACCAGGAGTTCCGGTTCCACACTACTCACGAGGGCTGCGGATCTCAGCTTTGCTGGAGATTCAGGTCGGCCTCTGAGATGTCTGGAAATCCTCTTCTTGGGCTGCAAATACTTTGGAGTCAGGTGGGAGCTTTGGAAATGCAGACTGGCAAAATGCTTCGTTGGTGCCTGCCAATCAGGGGAGTTACTCCTTGACCCCAAGGGAGATTTCTTCAGTCCTCTAGTCTTGAGTAGAGCGTTGAAGTTCCAGGATTCAGCTTCAGAGTTTCGTCCAAGGATATCTAAAGTTCTGGTTAGAGAGGTTCCTTACTTATACCTAAGGAAGGGGTTGGGCTAGCTCTGGGGACCTACCTGTGGGAGGGTTTGGAAAGATAGGTGGCTACACCCATTTCCTTTGTCCAGTTTCACGCCAGAGCAGGGGCTGGAAGCCCCTGTACCGGTTGGAGCTGGACTATGCACAGGGACACCAAATGTTCACCCAGTGCAGGACTTCAAAGCACTCAGAAAGTGCTCCCACCCAGCCCCAATACACATAAGCCTGTCTGGGAGTTGGTTACACCTCCCTGTGACAGGAAGCCTATTGTCCAGGCCTCCCCTGCCAGAGATTTTGGTCAGCAGCAGGAGGCCAGACTCTGTGGCTGCAGCATCCATTTTGTGATGCCCGGGCTCTGTTAGATTTCTACCGGGTATACAAATACTGCCATGTCTCTCCCTCTAGAAGTGTGGGATCATATCCTCACATCAAGAACCGATGTGGGGGTATGATTCCAAGGTCTTTGACACCAAACCCGACAAGTTTCCGTGCAGCTAGTCCAAAGTTAGCATTAACCGTTTAAGATATAATGCACTTAAGAGTATATGGTCAGGCTGCACCACTGACAAACCCGGAGAAGAGATTCCGAAGGCTTCAGAGGGGCTCAGCTCATGCCTGGGCACCCCCTCACATATAACCAAGCACCCTGCCTTCAGGATTGATAAGGCCTGCCATAGGAGTGACTGATGGGTTTGAATGTGCAGTGATGGTTGAGGTATAGTGAACCTATACCTCAGTAAGGGGTGCATGCACCACCTTACTCAAGTTGCAGTAGCAGACCTGTGGTGTCATTTTGGGTGGCTTTCCAGGGGTGGCATAATACATGCTTCAGCCCCTGGTAGGCTTCTGGGGTACCTATTCCCTGCGTACATAGTATATGGGCACCTCAGATCCAATCAGAACTGTGCCTTAAGTACATACAATCAATTTAGAGCGGAAGCTGCTAGGCTGGGGCCCTGAATGCAAAAACAACAATTGATGGACAGAATGCAGAACAATGTCATACATTCACCCCAGTACAGAGATCTGGGCCTAAATCCATCGTTTTTTTGCTCACCATGCCATTCCAGTTTGAACCCAGCCATATGCAAATCAGTCTTGACCCTGTGCCCCATGGGAACAGTCCAGCCCGAACTGCCAAGCCAGGTCCTCCCTGGACTCGTTGGAGTCGGGCACGGTCCCCCGTAGCTGGAAGCGGGCGATGGTTTCCCCCATCCTAAAGAAGCCCTCACTGGACCCAGACAAGCCTGAAAACTATCGGCCTATCTCTTTGCTTCCCTGGCCTACCAAAGTAATGGAGGCCCATGTCAACAAAGTTCTCTCGGCCCACCTCATCCAGTTTAACATCTTGGATCCCACCCAAAATGGCTTCCGTGCTGGTCACAGCACGGAGTCTGCCCTTCTCTCCATGGCTGAACACCTACGCACAGTGATGGATGCGGGGCAGACAGCGGCGCTCGTTTTATTAGATCTGAGCGCCGCGTTCGACACCGTGTCCCATCCTATCCTGTTGCATCGCCTGGAGGAGGTCGGGCTGGGTGGCTCTGCCCTCCAGTGGTTTCGCTCTTTCCTGAACGATCGTTTCTTTAGCGTTGCGCTGCCACCGTACCAGTCCCAATTCCTTCCTCTGAGACAGGGGGTCCCGCAAGGCTCCTCGCTGAGTCCCACGCTTTTCAATCTGTATGTGAGACCGCTGGCTGAGATCGTCAAGCAATGGGACATGACTATGGTCTCGTATGCTGACGATACTCAGCTAGCGGAAACTATCAGCGGGGATGCGGATCGGGATGCCCCCAGGTTTCAGAGTGGACTTAGGGCGGTGGCAAGCTGGATGAAGAACAACTGTCTCCAGCTCAACGCGAAGAAAACCGAGATCATGATCGTTGGCAGGAAGGCGGAACTGTGGGGGGACAAGTGGTGGCCCATTGAACTGGGGCCGGTCCCTCTCCCGGTCACTGAACTTAGGAATCTGGGAGTGTGGATGGATCCCGCTCTCAGTTACGAGGGCCACTCGAAGAAAATCGCGGCCGGCTGTTTTGGCATCTTGCGGTCGCTGAGGCCCATTCTTAAGTTCTTTGACCGTGGTACCAGGCAGCTGATAGTCCAGGCCACGGTATTATCTCGCCTGGACTATGCCAGCTCGCTTTTGGTAGGGACCAACGTGGCGGAGACTACCCGCCTTCAACGAGTGCAGAATGCCGCGGCTAGAGCCATTGTAGGCTTACCCCGAAGGAGCTCTGTCTCAGGTGTCTCGAGATCCTTGCATTGGCTCCCCATTAAATCACGCATCCAGTTCAAGGTGTTGTGCTTGGCGTTTAAGATCTTGAGGGGAGTAGGTCCGCCAATTCTTGCTGACCTCCTGTCGTGGTATGTTCCTTCCCGCGCTTTGAGATCAGGAAGCCAGGCGCTCGCGGTGGTCCCCCGATACAGGTTGTGGCGGGCTGGTGGTCGCTCTTTTCGGGTGAGGGCGGCTGAACTCTGGAATTCCCTCCCAGTGGACTTGCGGCTACTGACTGACCTCTTGGCCTTTCGCAAAGCTCTGAAAACGTTTCTTTTTTAAATAGATCTTTTATCTGTGTTGTGTTTCTGCTATCTGTTGCACATTGCCTGCCATGCGCCAGGACGCCCCTTAGCTGGGGCAGCTGTGCGCAATACAAAAGTGCATAACATAACATAACATAACATAACTGGAAACAAGCATCCTAGGACCGGTTTCGGGCTTTCAGCCCTCGTCAGCCAGGATAGCCTGATTCCAGTGGCATGGAGAGCAAGGGACTCACGTCTGAGCATACCCTTCCCACTCGGGGTGACAGATGCAAAAACAACAATTGATGGACAGAATGCAGAACAATGTCATACATTCACCCCAGTACAGAGATCTGGGCCTAAATCCATCGTTTTTTTGCTCACCATGCCATTCCAGTTTGAACCCAGCCATATGCAAATCAGTCTTGACCCTGTGCCCCATGGGAACAGTCCAGCCCGAACTGCCAAGCCAGGTCCTCCCTGGACTGGAAACAAGCATCCTAGGACCGGTTTCGGGCTTTCAGCCCTCGTCAGCCAGGATAGCCTGATTCCAGTGGCATGGAGAGCAAGGGACTCACGTCTGAGCATACCCTTCCCACTCGGGGTGACAAATGCAAAAACAACAATTGATGGACAGAATGCAGAACAATGTCATACATTCACCCCAGTACAGAGATCTGGGCCTAAATCCATCGTTTTTTTGCTCACCATGCCATTCCAGTTTGAACCCAGCCATATGCAAATCAGTCTTGACCCTGTGCCCCATGGGAACAGTCCAGCCCGAACTGCCAAGCCAGGTCCTCCCTGGACTGGAAACAAGCATCCTAGGACCGGTTTCGGGCTTTCAGCCCTCGTCAGCCAGGATAGCCTGATTCCAGTGGCATGGAGAGCAAGGGACTCACGTCTGAGCATACCCTTCCCACTCGGGGTGACAAATGCAAAAACAACAATTGATGGACAGAATGCAGAACAATGTCATACATTCACCCCAGTACAGAGATCTGGGCCTAAATCCATCGTTTTTTTGCTCACCATGCCATTCCAGTTTGAACCCAGCCATATGCAAATCAGTCTTGACCCTGTGCCCCATGGGAACAGTCCAGCCCGAATTGCCAAGCCAGGTCCTCCCTGGACTGGAAACAAGCATCCTAGGACCGGTTTCGGGCTTTCAGCCCTCGTCAGCCAGGATAGCCTGATTCCAGTGGCATGGAGAGCAAGGGACTCACGTCTGAGCATACCCTTCCCACTCGGGGTGACAAATGCAAAAACAACAATTGATGGACAGAATGCAGAACAATGTCATACATTCACCCCAGTACAGAGATCTGGGCCTAAATCCATCGTTTTTTTGCTCACCATGCCATTCCAGTTTGAACCCAGCCATATGCAAATCAGTCTTGACCCTGTGCCCCATGGGAACAGTCCAGCCCGAACTGCCAAGCCAGGTCCTCCCTGGACTGGAAACAAGCATCCTAGGACCGGTTTCGGGCTTTCAGCCCTCGTCAGCCAGGGTAGCCTGATTCCAGTGGCATGGAGAGCAAGGGACTCACGTCTGAGCATACCCTTCCCACTCGGGGTGACAAATGCAAAAACAACAATTGATGGACAGAATGCAGAACAATGTCATACATTCACCCCAGTACAGAGATCTGGGCCTAAATCCATCGTTTTTTTGCTCACCATGCCATTCCAGTTTGAACCCAGCCATATGCAAATCAGTCTTGACCCTGTGCCCCATGGGAACAGTCCAGCCCGAACTGCCAAGCCAGGTCCTCCCTGGACTGGAAACAAGCATCCTAGGACCGGTTTCGGGCTTTCAGCCCTCGTCAGCCAGGATAGCCTGATTCCAGTGCATGGAGAGCAAGGGACTCACGTCTGAGCATACCCTTCCCACTCGGGGTGACAAATGCAAAAACAACAATTGATGGACAGAATGCAGAACAATGTCATACATTCACCCCAGTACAGAGATCTGGGCCTAAATCCATCGTTTTTTTGCTCACCATGCCATTCCAGTTTGAACCCAGCCATATGCAAATCAGTCTTGACCCTGTGCCCCATGGGAACAGTCCAGCCCGAACTGCCAAGCCAGGTCCTCCCTGGACTGGAAACAAGCATCCTAGGACCGGTTTCGGGCTTTCAGCCCTCGTCAGCCAGGATAGCCTGATTCCAGTGGCATGGAGAGCAAGGGACTCACGTCTGAGCAGACCCTTCCCACTCGGGGTGACAAATGCAAAAACAACAATTGATGGACAGAATGCAGAACAATGTCATACATTCACCCCAGTACAGAGATCTGGGCCTAAATCCATCGTTTTTTTGCTCACCATGCCATTCCAGTTTGAACCCAGCCATATGCAAATCAGTCTTGACCCTGTGCCCCATGGGAACAGTCCAGCCCGAACTGCCAAGCCAGGTCCTCCCTGGACTGGAAACAAGCATCCTAGGACCGGTTTCGGGCTTTCAGCCCTCGTCAGCCAGGATAGCCTGATTCCAGTGGCATGGAGAGCAAGGGACTCACGTCTGAGCATACCCTTCCCACTCGGGGTGACAAATGCAAAAACAACAATTGATGGACAGAATGCAGAACAATGTCATACATTCACCCCAGTACAGAGATCTGGGCCTAAATCCATCGTTTTTTTGCTCACCATGCCATTCCAGTTTGAACCCAGCCATATGCAAATCAGTCTTGACCCTGTGGCCCATGGGAACAGTCCAGCCCGGGGTGGCAGAGTGGGCTAAAGAATGGTGATGGATCAAACCCAGATCTGTTGACTGGGTATGAGTGTTTGATTGGTTCTGATGCTCCGTCCATCACCACCCCCTTTTGTACCTCTTTGTTCGCCATAAGTTGGCAGGGTATGCTCAGACGTTGAGTCCCTTGCTCACTTTGCCACTGGATTCAAGCAAGCCTGGCTGAAGACGGCTGAAATGCCAGAAACCGGTCCTAGGAAGCTTGTTTCCGGTCCAGGGAAGACATGGCTTGTCAGTTCGGGCTGGACTGTTCCCATGAGGCACAGGGTCAGACTGATTTGCATATGGCCATGTCTGAACTGGGGTGGCAGAGTGGGCTAAAGAATGGTGATGGATCAAACCCAGATCTGTTGACTGGGTATGAGTGTTTGATTGGTTCTGATGCTCCGTCCATCACCACCCCCTTTTGTACCTCTTTGTTCGCCATAAGTTGTCAGGGTATGCTCAGACGTTGAGTCCCTTGCTCACTTTGCCACTGGATTCAAGCAAGCCTGGCTGAAGACGGCTGAAATGCCAGAAACCGGTCCTAGGAAGCTTGTTTCCGGTCCAGGGAAGACATGGCTTGTCAGTTCGGGCTGGACTGTTCCCATGAGGCACAGGGTCAGACTGATTTGCATATGGCCATGTCTGAACTGGGGTGGCAGAGTGGGCTAAAGAATGGTGATGGATCAAACCCAGATCTGTTGACTGGGTATGAGTGTTTGATTGGTTCTGATGCTCCGTCCATCACCACCCCCTTTTGTAGGCTGGGGCCCTGAATAGCAGGGTCCTAGCCAGACTAAAGTCGAAAAACAGTGAAACACCAGCAAAAAGTAGTGGTAAACATGTGAAACAGATCCTACTCTCCTACACAACGCCCCCCCCCCCCCCCCCCAAGCGCAGGGACATTAAACTAACCTTGACCAGTTGAGTCTTCATGTTCTAAGTGGAAATATCTGGAGAGTCCATCTGCATTGGCATGGTTACTCCCAGGTCTATGTTCCACTGTATAGTCCATCCCCTGTAGGGAAATGGACCACCTGAGCAATTTGGGATTTTCACCCTCCATCTGTTTTAGCCATAAGAGGGTCTTATGGTCTGTCTGGACAATGAAGTGAGTACCAAATAAGTATGGCCTCAACTTCTTCAGAGCCCAAACCACAGCAATGGCCTCCCTCTCAATGGCTGACCATCGTTTCACCCTGGGGGTCAACCTTCTGCTTATGAAAGCTACTGGTTGATCCTGACCTTCATCATTCAACTGAGACAGTACAGCCCCTACCCCCAACTCAGATGCATCTGTTTGGACAATGAACCTTTGGAGTAGTCAGGACTTTGCAGAATGGGAGCAGTGCACATGGCCTGCTTCAGGTCATCAAATGCCTTTTGACAGCTAGCTGTCCACTGAACCTTTTGGGGTATTTTATTAGAGGTTAAGTCATTCAGGGGAGGCACTATTGATCCATACCCCTTGACAAATCTTCTATCGTACCCATTCATGCCTAAGAACGCTCTCACCTGAGTCTGGGTAGTTGCAGCAACCCAGTCCATTATGGTCTGGATTTTGCTCTGCAATGGTTGAAGCTGGCCTCCACCCACAAGGTGGCCCAGGTACACAACCTGACTCTGCCCCATCTGGCACTTAGTAGCCTTGATAGTTAGGCCTGCTTTTTGCAGGGCCTCAAAAAAATTCCTCAGGTGGACCAGGTGATCCTCCCAGGTGGAGCTAAAGACAGCAATATCATCTAGATATGCTGCACTATAGTCTTCCAAGCCTGTAAGGACTTCATTCACCAACCTTTAGAAAGTGGCAGGTGCATTCTTCAAACCAAAGGGCATTACCACAAATTGATAGTGCCCACAAGGGGTAGAAAATGCTGTCTTTGGCTTTGCATCATCAGCTAGTCTGATCTGCCAGTAGCCAACTGTCAGGTCAAATGTGCTTAGAAACTTGGCTGAGGTCAAAGTATCTATTAGCTCATCTGCCCTGGGGATGGGATGGGCATCAGTCCTAGTGACTGCATTGAGACCCCTGTAGTCTACACAAAACCTCATCTCTCTCTTGCCATCTGTGGTGTGAGGTTTAGGTACCAGGACTACTGGAATAGCCCAAGGACTATCTGAGGGTTCAATAACTCCCAAATCCAACATCTTTTAAACTTCTGTCCTTATACAGTCCCTGACATGGTCAGGTTGCCTGTAGATCTTATTCTTCACAGGCAGACTGTCCCCAGTGTCCACTTCATGAGTTCACCAGGTGGTCTGACTTGGAGTCAGAGAAAACATATGTCTGAACTGACTGAGAAATTTTCTGCAGTCAGTTTGCTGCTGAGCAGTGAGGCTGCCTGCCAAGGCTACACCATCAACTGACCCATCATCAGGGTTCTGAGAAAGCAGGTCAGGGAGTGGGTCACTCTCTTCCTCCTGTCCTTCATCAGTAGCCATGAGCAAGCGCATGTCTGTCCTGTCAACATATGGTTTTAGTCTGTTGACATGAAGTACCCTGTGGGGACTCCTGGGGGTTCCAAGGTCTACCAAGCAGGTGACCTCCCCTTTCTGTTCAATAATTGTATGGGGGCCACTCCATTTGTCCTGGAGGGCTGCTGGGTCACAGGCTCCAACACCCACACTTTCGGTCCTGGCTGGTAGACAGTCAGTACAGCCTTTTGGTCATGCCAGGCTTTTTGTAATTCCTGGCTAGCCTCAAGGTTTTTGGTTGCCTTTTTAGGTCTCGCTGAGTCAGCGCGCATGCGCTGCTCGGAGAGACTTTAGTAGGTGAGTTTTCAAAGTGCTGCTGGCTGGCCTAGCGCTTGCGTTCACACGAGTGTGCACGTGCGCAGCCGGCAGCTTTGCAATGTGTACAGCTGCGATCACTTTCACTTGCGCACGTAGCCTACTTTCACTTTTTGCGCACACACGCGCGCACCACTTGTGTTTCTTGTTCATTTATCTCTTTCCTCTATCACTCCCAGAGAGGGTCCTCAGGGCACATACAATTTATTGTTATATAATACCTATTCCTATTGTTGGATTCTGATGCTCTTCTGTGGACTCCAGAAATAATACTATAATTAATGGAAGCATGCACCACCAAGGATAGCACTTTCACAATTGGGCTCTTTCAAAGCTTTATACTGAAAGCAGTTTAAACTGCATGATAGACAGTACTCTAAAGATAGTGGGACTCGGTATGTTTTTATGGCTGCATGACCACTTCTAATCTTAGGTTTTCCCTCAATACTTGCGGACAAATACAGGACAGACACGAAGAGTAATGGTTAGGTCACTGCATAATTTTATTAGACAAAGATATTTATCACAAAAATGTTAAACTGGCTTGTTAAGTTACAACTAGGAGCGTTTAAACTACCAAATAAGCATCTGGTGCCAAAATGTGTCCGCCTTTTTAGTTCTCGCTGAGTCAGCGCGCATGCACTGCTCGGAGAGACTTTAGTTGGTGAGTTTTCAAAGTACTGCTGGCTGGCCTAGTGCTTGCGTTCACGCGAGCCTGCACGCGCGCAGCCAGCAGCTTTGCAATGTATACAGCCGCGATCACTTTCACTTGCGCGCGCAGCCTACTATCACTTTTTGCGCACTCGCACCACTCGCATTTCTTGTTCATTTATCTCGCTCGCGTTGAATTTTTTCAGCGACTCTTTCTTTTATTGTATAGCATAAAATAACACATCTCCGGTGACTTCAGGCAATGCTCCCGTGTCAGTGATCTGCCGTGACCCTTATTACAAGTTGCTAGTTTTCTTTCCCATAACGCTACTCATTCCTTAGGCCACCTTACTGGTTCAGCAGGTATAAGGCGAGTCTTTAAGAGCTCGCAGTTGCACTTCAGCACAGACTATTCAGCTCTTTCCAGGAATGGTCATCAGCCGGCTGGAAACAAGAACGCTCTGTGCTAATGTTTAATGTTCCAGCAAAATGAATCCTATGGTGAGATGTTGAGGGACACCCTCTTCAGCAAACTTTTAGCAATTTCGTTATTCCAAATTTTCGTCTCTGGTTGTTTTGGCAAAAATTTTAGATGGTTTAAACATGAACACGAACCATCCTACAGAAGTGCAACACATAATTTCAGGCATTCTTGCACATGAAGTCTACTCCCTAGCGTGATATTGAGTGGGAGAGGCCGTAGTTGTAGGAGTTTAGTGGCATAGATATCCCTTTTTTCGTCCATAAAACTATACGGCTTGTCCCATTAATTCCCTGCAGTTTCCACCTTTTGTGTTTACACCGATAGATAGATGGTAGTTTATTTTATTTTGGATTGACAAAAAAGCCTTGGTTTGTTCCAAAACACCTGTCTATTGTAATTCTATACGTGTTACAAGGTCTGTAGCAGACATTGGACAAACTCAATTGGCTTATGATTGAAATATTCGAGTCCATTGTTACCCCTAGATTCCACACTTGCGCTCAGTTATTTGATGGTATGCCTGATTGTTGAGGCCATATTGAGTGGTGTTTGATCCATTTGCCTCAAATGCATATTTCAGTTTGACTTTTTCTTCCCTTTTTTTCCTTGCTGTGGTTGGAGGTCATTCTTTATTTGACCACTTGAGGTAATGTCCATTTAATTAAGCGTTAAAGTCAGATGGCCTTTCAAACGTACATTTGATGCGTGTACTATCTGAGTAACAGTTCAGATTGCAGGAAGAGATTAGGTCCGATAGAGAGACAACTCCACATAATACCACTCAGTGCCACGTAACAAAACGCCACATAATTACACTCTACTCAATGCAATATAAATACACTCCACTTAATACCACTCAGTGCCACATAATTACACACCACATAATAACTCTACTCAAAGCAACATAAATACACTCCGCATAATAACACTCAGTACCACATAAATACACGTCACATAATTACTCTATTCATTGCAACATGAATACACCACATAACACTGTGCCACATAATTACACGCCACATAATTACACTCTACTCAATGCAACATAAATACACCCCACATCATACCACTCAGTGTGACAGTTACATGTCACATAATTACACTCTACTCAATGCAACATAAATACAACCCACATACCACTCAGTACCACATAATTACAAGCCACATAATTACACTCTAAATCAGTGCAACATAAATACACTCCACGTAATAACACCGTGCCACATAATTACAAGCCACATAATTACACTCTAAATCAGTGCAACATAAATACACTCCACAAAATACCACTCAGTGCCACATAATTACATGCCACATAATTACTCTACTCAATGCAACATAAATACACTCCATATAATACCACTCAGTGCCACATAATTACACCTCACATAATTACACTCTACTCAATGCAACTTAAATACACTCCACGTTATACCACTGTGCCACATAATTACACACCACATAATTACACTCTACTCAATGCAACATAAATACACTCCACAAAATACCACTCAGTGTGACATACTTACACGCCACATAATTACGCTCTACTCAATGCAACATAAATACACTCCACATACCACTCAGTACCACATTACACTCTACTCAATGCAACATAAATACACTCCACATAATACCACTTAGTGCCATATAATTATATGCTACATAATTACACTCTACTAAATGCAACATACACTCCACATATTACAACTCAGTGCAACATAATTACACGCCACATAATTACACTCTACTCAATGCACCATACACTCCACATAATACCACTCAGTGCCACGTAATAACACGCCACATAATTACACTCTACCCAATGCAATATAAATACACTCTACTTAATACCATGCAGTACCACATAATTACACACCACATAATTACTCTACTCAATGCAACATAAATACACTCCACATACTACCACTCAGTACCACATAATCACACGTTACAATTACTCTATTCAATGCAACATAAATACACTTCACATAATACCACTACGTGCCATTTAATTACACACCACATAATTGCACTCTACTGAATGCAACATAAATGCACTCAACACAATACCACTCAGTACCACATAATTACCCGTCACATAATTACACTGTACTCAATGCAGCATAAATACGCTCCACATATTACCACTGTGTCGCATAATTACATGCCACATAATTACACTCAACTCAATGTAACACAAATACACTCCACATACCACTCATTACCACATAATTTCACGCCACATATTTACATTATACTCAATGCAACATAAATATACTCCACATAATACCACTCAGTGCCACATAATTACACACCACATAATGGCCCTCTACTCAATGCAACAAATACACTCCACATAAATGCACTCTATGCCACATTCCACCAATCAACATAAATGCACTCCACACCATGAAACAATTTCACTAAGCATAATTTCAATCAACACCACAGTTCCAGGCCACACAATTCAACTCCACACATTTCCAATACACACCACATAATTACACACAAAACCACATATTTCAACTCCGCAGCTCCACAATCCACAACATACTTCTAATCCACACCATATAGTGGCACCACCTGAGCACCAAACATCACTCTCCACCATCATCTTGCATCACCTAAGCATCATGTCACTCTGCCCTCTGAATCTGGCATCTGTTGATTCTCCTGTGTCCGCCCGCTACTCGTGTTCTAATAAATTACTGTTTTCCATCCTCCACTCCCCCGTTATTTATGTCCCGCTCCCCCATAACAAAAAAATTATAACAAACAAGAATGAGAACAGGCAGAAAGAAGTTGCAGGCAGTGCAAGTACAAAAAAACTAGAAGACATTTTTTATGTTTAAATCTTTTTTTAATCAGGTTGTTTAGTTGTATATAATGTTGTTTTGGTTTGTATAAAGGTAACAAAAATGCTTAACACTTTTTATTATAACTTTTCAACATGATGCACAGCAGTCACAATGAGGAGGCCTCCATCCAGTCCTAGATGGTGAAATAACACATTTTTCACATAAGATTTACTTCTTGGTGAAAGTAATTTTCACCTCTAACCTTTGAGCCAGCATTAGCTGGCTCACCAGACTATTGTTTGTCCAACAGTCTAAACCACAGCAGTTATCTGAAGTTGATATTGTTGCACCAAGGATATTGTGCTGCATAACTAAATACTTATGAGGTCCAAAAAGCGAGACCTATTGGCTATGCCAATGCTTGTTCATATACTCAGCGATCCTGGGGCGGATACCAAGTACATAGTCCACTATGTCCTGATTGGGGGGCTTGAGAGGAAACTCCCATCCTTCCTTAGCCAGACACAATGGACCCCTGACAGGGTAACCAAACAAAAATTCAAAAGGGCTGCAGCCAACCTCCTTTTGAGGCACCTCCATGTATGCAAATAAAAGGCAGGGCAAGGGTATGTCCCATCTTCGCCTAAGCTTTTCTGGGGGTCCTTTAATCATGCCCTCTAAGGTTTTGTTGAACCTTTCAACTAAACCATTGCATTGAGGGTGATAGGGTGTGGTGAACTTGTAGTTCACGCCACACTCCTTCCACATAGCGGTCAAGTAACTAGACATGAAGTTTGCACCCTCCTTATAAAAGCCTACTCTTGGGAATACACTCAAGAGAGCTCTTGCCACCACAGGTGCTGTAGTGGTCCTTAGGGGAATTGCTTCTGGGTACCTTGTGGCATGGTCTACCGCCACCAGTATAAACCTGTGCCCAGATGCTGTCTGAGGATCCATGGGACCAACAATGTCAATCCCAACCCTCTCAAAGGGAACCCCCACCACAGGTAGTGGTATCAGGGGGGCCTTTGTTGTTCCACCTGCCTTGCCACTGGCTTGGCAGGTCACACTGGAGTGACAAAACTCCTTAGTGTCTTCAGACATGTGGGGCCAGTGAAAGTGAGGGACAATTCTGTCCCAAGTCTTGTTCTGGCCCAGGTGTCCTGCTAGGGGAATATCATGGGCTAGTGTCAATAGGAAGCCTCTAAACTTCAGAGGTATAACCAAAGTCCTGGATGCACCAAGCTTGGGGTCTCTACTCTCTGAGTTAAGGAGTCCATCATCCCAATAAACCTTATGGGTGCCACTAGCATTCCCAGCAGCCTCATCAGCAGCTTGCTTTCTAAGGGCTTTAAGAGGTGGCAGGTTTTCTGCTCCTGGCTTAGATCAGACCTGGAAGGGCCTCCTGTCCCCAAGAACTCAACCTGGTCAGGTTCCAGGTCCTCTGGGACAGTTCCTTCTTCAGGCTCAAGATCATATCCCTGAGGAGACTGATCTGCATTCTGAGTCAGGGGGGAAGGCACTGCCTTAACCCTACTGCTCCTCCTCTTGGGAGGCACCTGGTCCATTATTCCAGAATCCAGGGCCTGTCCAGTTTAAGACATTTTGGCCTGTGACCTAGTCACAGCAAATACATGAGCAGGGATCCCTAACATTTCTGCATGTGTCCTGAGCTCCACTTCAGCCCAAGCTGATGTCTCGAGATCATTGCCAAGCAAGCACTGTACTGGTAGGTCTGCACGTACCACAACCTTCTTAAGGCCAGTTACCCCACCCCAGGAGAAGTTAACAACTGCCAGGGAATGGTGTGTTCTGACATTGCTAGCATTGGTCACTTCGTACATTTCACCAAGTATAATCTGCCCAGGATCCACAAGATCTTTTGTCACCATTTTGACACTTGCTCCTGTGTCCCTGAATGCCCAAGCCTCTACTCCATTTATTAGAGGCTGTTGTCTGTATTTGCCCAGATTACTGGGACTCACAAAGGGGGACATATCCATGCCCCCATCACAGACTAGAACAGCCTGAGTTGGAACTCTGACTATGCCAGAGTCCATCTCAGAATCCAGGGTCAACCCTACTATACCCTTATTATGGACATTACCACCACCAATTGTAGCTGTACTAGGGGGAACAGTTGCCTTAGGGGTAATGATGGTTGGAGTAGATTCTTTTGACTTGGTGCACTCACTGGTCCAGTGAGTTTTCTGTTTACAGATTTTGCACCATGGTTTCTTTTGGCCTTTTTCCTTGTTCCCCACCAGAAGAAGATTGTTGGGGCCCTTGTGAGGACGTCTGGTCTTTACTCTTCTCCCCACCCATGTCAGAGTTTTTAGGATCTTGCTTCTTGGGTTTACCACCTTGGTTCTGTACCTTCTGCCTCACCCTGGTTCTGACCCACTTGTCTGCCTTCTTTCCCAATTCTTGGGGAGAGGTCAGATCTAAGTCTACCAGGTACTGGTGCAACAGCTGATTCTGACAATTATTAAGGATCTGCTCCCTCATAATCAAATAGTACAATCCTTGATAGTCATGCACTTTACTGCCAAGTAACATGCCTTCCAGAACCTTAGTAGCACAATCTACAAAGTCTACCGAGTCCTGAGTCTGTGCCTTTTGGTTATTCCTGAACTTGACCCTGTATTGCTCAGTGGTTAGGCCAAATCCATCAATTAAGGCACTCTTCAGACTGTTGTAATCATCTGACTCCTCCTCTCTAACATTGAGGAGTTTATCTCTAACTTTGTCTGCAAAGAAGAGCCATTAGATTGCAGCCCACTGCTCCTGGGGGACCCTTAGAACTTTCCAGGCCCTTTCCAGTGCAGTTATCCATTTGTGGATTGCATCCCCACTCTGGTAGGGAAGGGCAATCTTATTCAGGTTTCTATGGTCATAAGACCTCTCCCTATCTCTAGGGATGTTGCTGCCACCATGGGACTCTAGTCCCACCTTTTTTTCTAGCTCTGTAGAGCTCTAGAGCCTCCCTATCTAGGGCTACCTGCTTTCTTCTGATTTCAAGCTGTGCTTCCTCATATTTAAGCAGTCTCTCCCTCCTATGAGATGAGAGTGAGGTCCCTATAGATGAGTTAGAATGGTTAGACTCCCTGGAGGAAGATCTTGACCTTCTTGGCCCACCACCAACTCTCCCAGGAGGGAAAGAGGGGTCCATTATGATCCTCTCCATCACTGTCTAGGGGAATAAGATTTTCCAGGTCCAGATCATTTGCTGGCCAGCCTCAGAGGTCAGGTCATGGGGAGTTACACCCCTAGGCCTTTCCTCAGCTGCTGTCCCACCTACTCTGCCTAACCCTTCAGATCCTACAGATCCAATAAGGAGATCCAGCCCGAGTACCTCTATGAGATGCTGGGTGTTTGGGCTTTTGCCTGTCTTGAGTTTCCTAGCTGTACACAATGCTCTCATTTCCATGAATGGAAGTTTGTCATACTGGGAATCCTGAAGCCCATTGGCTTCTGGCAAAAACCTACTGCTTCCTGGCCTTGAAGAGATTACTAGTGTGGTGTGGTGTATTGCCCTACCTACTCTAGTGTCGCCTACTAAACTCTCTTGAGTTGTAGAAAGGGTGTGCTATCCTTTAACACACAACTCTATGTTCAGTAGAACCTACTGTATTCTAAAGCTTGTATTATATGTACCTAGGGTACCTTTAGTGGTTTTCAGTTAGTTACTCAATTGAGATTATCTGGTAAAACAATAGCAAGCTGGAATCCCACACGCTGCACACCAATGTGAGAAGTTGGCCTGATATATGCTGTCCACTAGTTATAGTGGGCACCTTGTATCAGTCCAAACAACCCCTTATTGGCTATAGGTTAAAGACAACCTTTATTGAAAGCTATCCTAGTGGTAGCTATGGAGAGCAGCCTTCAGGCTAAGTCTTGAAGGAATGTAAAGCAGCTTGTTTTACCAGTCTATAATCTCTTGAGTCACTAAATGAAAGATATCCACACCATATATATATATATAAAATATATGTATTTATTACTAAACACACCCTCCTTGTCTCTTAATGAGACTAGAGGTCAAAACACATAAGTTACACTTCAATAATCACAGTCAAATAGCACAAATACACGTCAGGCCGTAGGGGTGAGCCAAACCATATACTAAAATAGTGGTATAAGAACCACGACTTAACTAGACACAAGGCCTAGAGCCTGAAGTATCGCTGGGACCCCAAGGAACCACCCAAGGTAGTGACACAGGGGACCCACGGAGGCCATGTGCAGTGTGTGAACACAGCCGCAAACTCCCGTTAGCTTCTATGGGGAAAGTCGCGGTTAGATTTTTAAAGATTAGGGACACTTAGAAAAGAGTCAGGACCAAACCCTTTTGGTCTCAGGAAGTTCTAGGACTAGCTAGGCCTGGGCTAAAATTTAGTTCCGTTCGCGGAAATTGCGATAATTTGACATTTTCGCGTTCCGCGGAAAGCCCGAAAATGTCAAAATTTCCGCATTCCGCAGCTTGGCGATAATTTGTTTCTTGCTCGCGCTGTAAAATAATACATACTCGCGCGATCGCCTTACCTGAATCCCTGCGTTCGCCGACAAGTTTTCTTGATCCGGTCGCGTTCTCCATGAGATGTTGTATTGTTTTTAGCCATATGCGCTGTCTCGCGACAGTTCGCGCCCGCAGTGACGTCATGCGTCGCGCGATCACGTCTTTCTTCTCGCGATCATGCACCGCGAGACAACTGAAAACAAGATGGCCGCGCCCGCGAGCAACCACATGGGTAAGTTGGCGAGCCGCAACCATGCAGAAAATCTCGCGAACATGCGCGAAAAAAACTTCCGCATATTCGCGATATTTCCGCGTGTTTGCGATAATTTTTTACATTTTCGCGATAATTTGAGAAAGTGGATTTCGCAAATTCCGCCCACCCCTAACTAGCACCCACAGGAGCACCGAAGTACTCGTGTTACCTCACCCAGGGAAGCCGGGTGCATAGGTGTCTTTTGGTGTCGGGTCGCGTCGTCGATTTCAATGGGAGCTGGCAAAGAAGTGCTGCTGCCGTGAAGATGCAAAGTGTCCAAAGAGATCCAAGCCTGGATCGAAGAAGAGAAGAACCTGAAAGCAGAGGGGACAGAGTCTGGGTCACTAGCCAGTGACCAGGAAGGCGATGAGCAGATGCCCACCGATGTCGGGTGATTTCAGGTGAAAGAGGTGAAGCTTGACTCTTCAGCCAAGAGGACCAGGAGGCATTGAGGACAACCAGGAGCTGGATTCGAGCTGTCCCTCAAAGGATGTCGAGTGCTACAGCATCGGTGCCTGGTTTGGACACAACAAGCCTTGGTAACAGCAACCCACGCAGAAACGAGTAAGATGCTTCGGTGCAGACCAGCAAGGTCTGTGGGACCCACCACTTGGTTGGGAGTCAGGGCACATCTGGAGCAACCAGGGAAGTCCAAGGAAATACAAAGTTACCCCCTCAGGGACCCACCAGGCAATGGACCAGGGATTGCGAAGGGAGATCGAGACGAAACAAATGATGGCAGCCCACGGGTCACTCGGAATCAATCAATCAATCAATCAATCAATCAATCAATCACATAACTTGTAAAGTGCACTACATACCCGTGAGGGTTCCAAGGCACTGGGAGAGGGGTGCTTCTGCTATTGGTCGAAGAGCCAGTTCTTGAGTTGTCTCCTGAAGGTCAGCAGGTCTTCGGTTTGTTGCAGGTGGAGGGGGAGGGTGTTCCAGGTCCTGGCACCGCGATGGGAGAAGGATCTGCCTCCGGAAGTAGTTCTACGGATGCGTGGGACCGTGGCCAGGGCGTTGTCGGCGGAGCGGAGTTTCCTGTTGGGTACGTAGAAGGACAGTTGACTGTTGAGATAGGCTGGGCCGGTTTTGTGGAGTGCCTTGTGTGCATGGATCAGGAGCTTGAAGGAGAGCAAGTGCAGGTTCCTGACGTGGGGGGTGATGTGGTCGTGGCGCAGGACATCGAGGATCAGGCGTGCAGAGGCATTTTGGATTCTCTGTAGTCTGTTGATGAGCTTGGACGAGGCTCCGGCGTGGAGTGCGTTTCCATAGTCGAGTCTGCTGCTGACTAGGGCCTGGGTGACTGCTTTCCTCGTGTTTGTCGGGATCCATCTGTTGATCTTGCGGAGCATGCGGAGGGTGTTGAAACAGGTGGAGGAGACTGCGTTGACTTGTTTGGTCATGGAGAATTTCGAGTCGAGGATGACTCCCAGGTTGCGTGCGTGGTTGGTGGGGGCTGGGGGGGACCCCAGTGACGTGGGCCACCAAGAGTCGTCCCATGCGGAGGGGTTGGACCCGAGGATGAGGATTTCCGTCTTGTCTGTGTTCAGTTTGAGAAGGCTGTCCTCCATCCACTCTGCGACAACCTTCATTCCCTGGTGGAGGTTGGATTTGGCGGTGTGGGGGTCCTTGGTGAGGTAGAGGATCAGCTGAGTGTCTTCGGCGTAGGAGATTATGTTGAGGTCGTGCTGTCGGGCGATGCGTGCTAGTGGTGCCATGTAGACGTTGAACAGCGTCGGGCTGAGGGAAGATCCTTGAGGGACGCCGCAGATGATCTCGGAGGCAACGGATCGGAACAAAGGGAGGGCGACTCTTTGAGTTCTGCTGGAGAGGAAGGAGGTGGTCCAGTCTAGGGCCTTGTCTTGGATCCCTGCGTCGTGGAGGCGTGTTCGTAGTGTGTGATGGCAGACGGTGTCGAAGGCGGCAGAGAGGTCCAGGAGGATGAGGGCCGCCATCTCGCCGTTGTCTAGAAGGATCCTGATGTCGGCTGTGGCAGCGATGAGGGCGGTCTCGGTGCAGTGGTTGCTGCGGAAACCTGATTGGAACGGGTCCAGGATGTTGTTGTCTTCGAGGTGACGGGTGAGTTGGGTGTTTACTGTCTTCTCAATGACATTTGCTGGGAACGTAAGCAGAGAGATGGGACGGAAGTTCTTGTAGTCGCTCGGATCCACCTTGGGTTTCTTCAGTCGAGCGTTGATCTCTGCGTGCTTCCAGTTCTCAGGGAAGGTGGTGGTCTCGAAGGAGAGGTTGATGATTTTGTGCAGGTGGGGTGTGATGGAATTGCTGGCTTTGTTGAAGATGTTGTGCGGGAGAGGGTCGGATGGGGAACCGGAGTGGATTGTTCCCATGGTCTTGATTGTCTCCTCGATGCTCACGTTGGCCCCGGTTGTCAGGGTGTTGTGGGCGGTGGGGTGCGGTGGGTTCGGTGCAGTGTGATTGGCAGGGGTCGTCCGGGGTCTGAAGCTGTCATGGATGTTGGTGAATTTCCAGTGAAAGAAGGTGGCGAGGGAGTCACACAGGGCTTGCGATGGTGGGATGTCGTTGGCATTGGAGCTGGGGTTGGAGAGTTCCTTCACAATGGTGAAGAGCTCCTTGCTGTTGTGTGCATTGTTGTCAAGGCAGTTTGTGAAGGAGGTTCTTTTGGTGGTCCTGATGAGGTGGTGGTGGGTGCGGATGGCGTCTTTGTGGGCAGTGCGGCTGTCTGGCGTCTTGTCGCTGTGCCATATGTTTTCCAGTTTCCGGCAGGTGCGTTTTGAGTCGAGGGGTTCCGGGGTGAACCAGCTGACTCTTCTGCTGGTGTCTCTGCTGGTGGGGTTTTTCAGCGGGGCGACGGTGTTGGCGCAGTCGTTCATCCAGCGTTCGAGGGTGAGTGCACCTTCATCTGGGTTGGTGGGGTTCATCGGAGGGTTGAGTGCGAGGCTTGTCTGTAGTTGTTCTTGGGTGACTTTGCCCCAGCTGTGGTGGGGGGTCTGTGGTGTGCGGTGGTGTGTGAGGGGCGTGCGGAAGGAGAAGTGGATGCAGTGGTGGTCTGTCCAGGTGAGTTCGGAGGCGTGGCTGAAGGTGACGTGGGGGCTTGAGAAGAAGATAGCATCTAGCGTGTGGCCGGCGCTGTTGGTCAGCGTCGTGACAAGCTGTTTCAGTCTGAGGTTGGCGCGATTGTTGATCAGGGTGGAGGAGTTGCTGTCGTTGTATTTCTCCAGGTGAAAGTTCAGGTCTCCAAGGAGGATGTAGTCGGTGGAGGTCAGCACGTGCGTGCTGATGAGGTCGGCGATGGAGTCGCAGAATTGAGGCCGGGGTCCAGGTGGTCTGTAGACGAGGATGCCTCTTATGGTGGTCTTGGGGTCCATGTGGATCTGGAAGTGCATGTGTTCGGCGGTGCTGAGGGTGTCGTTGGTGTTTGTTGAGACCCTGATGGTGTTTTTGTGGACAATGGCGATTCCTCCTCCGGCCCTGTTGGTGCGGTCTCTGCGGGTGATCTTGTACCCGTCTGGGATGGCTATGGCGATGTCTGGCGAGGAGGTTTTGTTCATCCAGGTCTCGGTCAGGAAGGTGACGTCCGGTGATGTGGTATGCGAGTAGGTCCCAGAGTTCGACGGCGTATTTGTGTGTGGAGCGGGTGTTGATCAGAATGCATCTAAGCTGGTTGTGTTCCGGCGTGGTAGGCATCTTGGCGCTTTTGAGGCAGGAGAAGCTGCAGTTCCGGCAAGCGAAGGGGCCGTGGGTGCGCTTCGGGGCAGCCTTGCAGCAGGTGTGGGTTCTTCCTGGGTTGAGAGCGATGAGTGCGCTGGCGTCGTAATGGAGGCGGTCTTCGTGGCTGGTGCGGGGGCCCGGGGTTCTGACCAGGCCGACAATCTTCGGTGGATTCAATACTCGTGGTGGGGGCTACAAGTCAGCCCAAGCACAACTTCAAGAAACGTTGAGAAGTCAGTGCACTTGCAGGAATGCACGGTGACCAGGAGCTCCTGTTCCACGCTACTCACGAGGGCTGTGGGTCTCAGTTTTGCTGGGGTCTCGAGTCGGCCTCTGAGATGTCTGGAAATCCTCTTCCTGGGCTACAAATACTTCGAAGTCCGGCGGGAGCTTCAATGATGCAGACCGGCAAATTGCTTCTTTGGTGCCTGTCAAGCAGGGGAGTCACTCCTTGACCCAAAGGGAGATTTCTTCAGTCCTCTGATCTTGAGCAGAGCGTCAAAGGTCCAGTGTAGGAGAGTAGGATCTGCTTCACATGGGTACCCCCACTTTTTGCTGGTGTTTCACTGTTTTTCAACCTTAGTCTGGCTGTGGCCCTGCTAATCAGGACCACAGCCTAGCTGCTTCCTCTCTAAAATGGTTTGCATGTACATTAGGTACATATCTAATTGGATTCTGGAGTGCCTTATAGCCCCTAGCATATGGTATACAATGTACCTAGGGCATAGGTACCTCAGAGGCCTACCAGGGGCTGAAGCATGTATTATGCCACCCCTGGGAAGCACTCCAAAATGGCACCACAGGTCTGCTACTGCAGCCTGGGTAAGGGTGTGCTTGCACCCCTTACTGTGGTATAGGCTACCTATATCACTCTGGAATTTGCTTCCGGTTCCGATCAGAGGGATTCAGAATCATCTTGCTTTACGTAAAGCCATTAAGACCTGGCCTTTTCCGATTTACGCCTAAACTGCTCCCTTTCCGGTGACGCTCATTGTCTTTGGTCGCGCTGGGACGCCCCGTTGCTGTGGCAGCCATGCGCTATATAAATCCGACAAATAAATAAATAAATATCACTACCATTGCACACACATATAAAACCTATAAGTCACTCCTATGGCAGGCCTTAACAATCCTGAAGGCAGAGTTCTTGGTTTTTATGTGAGAGGGTGCCCCTGCATGAGCAGAGCCCCTCTGCAGCGTTCGGAGTACCTTCTCTGATTCTGTTTGTGGTGCAGCCTGACCATATACTTTTAAGAGCATTATAACCTCGCGGTAAATGCTAACTTTGGGATGGTTGCACGGAAACATGTCGTGTTTGGTGTCAAACGCTTTGGAATACTACCCCACGCCAGTTCTGGCAGTGGGGGTAGTATTCCACCCTTCTAGAGGGAGAGACATGTTCACACTGGTCTAACCCGGTAGTACTTTCTTGAGCCCTCGCATCACAAAATGGATGCCTCTGCCACAGACACAGATATGACCTCCTGCTGCTGACCGAAACTTCAGCAGGGGTGGCCTGGACAATAGGTTTCCTGTCCCAGGGAGGTGTAACCACCTCCCCAGACAAGCATTGTATTGGGGCTGGGCGGGAGCACTCTCTGGTGCTTTGAAGTCCTGCACTGGGGGCACACTTGGTGTCCCTGTGCATAGTCCAGTTCAAACCGGTTGCAGGGGCTACCTGCCCCTGCTATGGTGTGAAAATGGACAAAGGAAATGGGTGTAACCACCCCTCTTTCCAAACCCTCCCATCGGTGGGTCCCTAGAGTATGTCCAACCCCCAAACTTAGTATAAGTATGGAAACCCAGTCCTTGCGACTTTAGATTACCCTGGACGAAAGTCTGCAATATATATCCTGGACCTTCGACTTTCTATTTTGACTACAAGACAGAAGAAATCTCCCTTGGGGTCAAGGAGTGACTCCCCTGCTTGGCAGGCACCAAAGAAGCAACTGTCCTGTCTGCAATTCCGAAGCTTCCGTTGGATGCCAAAGCCACTGCATCACCAGAGGTGGATTTCATGACTTCCCCGAGGCTACCCTGAGTCCACAGCAAAGCTGAAGCCCGTGGCTATCGTGGGTGACGAGGAACCGTGACCCCTGGGCACCGCGTACTATTGCTGGTACATCAACTTCCTGTTCATCCTTGAAGTTCTGCTTTGGGCTCCGAGTAGCCCCAGCCTTGAGCACAGACTGCACCAAAGATCTCTGGCCTCCACTCCACGAGTGACCCGTGGGCCAGGTTCCAATGCGACTGCTTCAGGCTCCTTCGCAATCGCTAGCCCGTTGGCTAGTGGGTCCCCACAAAGGCAGCTCCTCTTCTGCTTGGGCTTTCCTGGTTGCTCCAGACATGCCATGACTTACACTCGCTGGGTGAGTCCCACAGACCTTGCTGGTCTGCACCGACTTCCTTCTTCTCTTTCCTTGAGACTTGCCGCTGCCAAGGCTTGTTGGGTCCAATATGGTCGCCGACACTGCAGCACTCGACAGACTTTGTGGGACAGCTCGAATCCGGCTCTTGGACTTCGTCAACACCACCTGGACCTCGTGGCTGAAGAGTCAAAAACACCTGTCAACTCACCTGAAGCACCCGACATCTGTGGGCATTGGTCCATCCTGCCCTCGGTCACTTGCAAGTGACCCAGACTCTGTCCCCTCTGCTTTCAGGTTCCTTCCATCCTAGATCCAGGCTTGGATCTCTTTGGACACTTCTCCTCTTCACGGCAGCAGCAGTTCTTAGCTAGCTTCCATTGTAATCGGCGACGCGACCCGACACCAAAAGACACATATGCACCCGGCTTCCCTGGGTGAGGTAATTCGAGTACTCCGGTGCTCCCGTGGGTGCTAGCCCTAGAATTTCTTAAGTCCAAAAGGGTTTGGTCCTGACTTGATTCTAAGTGTCCCTGATCTTTAAATTTCTAACCGCGACATTGCCCATAGAAGCTAACGGGAACCCGCGGTTTTGTATACACACTGCATATGGCCCCCGTGGGTCCCCTGTGTCACTACCTTGGGTGGTTCCTGGGGGTCCCAGCGATTCTACAGGCTCTAGGCCTTGTGTCTAGTTCAGTCGTGGTTCTTATACCACTTTATTGGTATATGGTTTGGTATGCCCCTAGGGTCTAAACGTGTATTTGTGCTATTACTGTTGATTGCTAACTTGTAAAATTAAGTACTTCGAACTCCAGTCTCATAAAGAGACTAGAGGGGTGTGTTTTATCCTAAATACATATTTTAAATATATACCTGGTGTGGTTGTCCTTTCATTTGATCATTCAAGAGATTATAGACTGGTAAAACAAGCTGCTTTACATTCCTTCAAGACTTAGCCTGAAGGCTGCTCTCCATAGCTACCACTAGGATAGCTTTCAATAAAGGTTGTCTTTAACCTATAACCAATAAGGGGTTGTTTGGACTGATACAAGGTGCCCTCTATAACTAGTGGACAGCATATATCAGGCCACCTTCTCACATTGGTGTGCAGCAGCGTGTGGGATTCCAGCTTGCTATTGTTTTACCAGATACTCTCAATTGAATTGATCAACTGAAAACCACTAAAGGTACCTAAGGTACATATAATATCAAGTTTAGCTACAGTAAGTTCTACTGAACTTAGAATTGTGTGTTAATGGATAGCACACCCTTTCTACAACTCAAGAGAGTTTAGTAGGACACACTAGTGTAGGTAGTACAATACACCACACCACATTAGTAATGTCTAGTCAGCCAGGAACCAGTGGGTCCCTCCCAGGAGCCAGTGAGCTCCTCCCCTATAACTATGAGGATCTTTCCTTTGCTCAGCGTAGGGCCTTATGTTCCATTAGGAAGCTGAAGACAGGCAAAAGCCCAACTACCCAGCATCTCATAAAGATACTTAAGCTGGATGATATCTCAGGGCCTAGTGGGCCTGATGGGGTAGGCAGTGTGGATGGGGCAGCAGGTGAGGGTGGGCCTAGGGGTGGAAACTCCCCTGACCCTAACTCTAATGCTGACCAGACTGATGACAATGATCAGAATCTGGTGAACCCAGCTCTCCTGGATGAGGATGAGGAGGATGACAACAATGCTCCCTCCTTTATTCCTCCTGGCGGAGTTTAAAGTAGGGCTAGAAGGGGATCTGTCTAGTCTAACTCCTGTATAGGGACCTCTGTCTCTTCTCACAGAGAAGAAACCTCCCAGGAGAGTAGAGAGAGACTGCTGAAGTATGAGCAAGACAAGTTCACCCTCAGAAAGCAGCAGATGGCCTTAGATAGGGAAGCCCTAGAGCTCTACAGAGCTAGTAAAAAGGGGGGGGACTAGAGTCCCTTGGTGGCAGCAATTTCCCTAGAGTTAGGGAGAGGTCTTATGACCATAGAAACCTAAGTAAGATTGTCCCTCCCTACCAGAGTGGGGATGACATCCACAAATGGATAACTGCCTTGGAGAGGGCCTGTAAAGTACAGAAGGTCCCTCAAGGTCATTGGGCAGCAATCGTATGGCTCTCCTTTGCAGATAAAGGTAGAGACAAGCTCCTCACTGTAAGAGAAGAGGATGCTGTAGATTACCAGGTCTTGAAAAGTGCACTAACAGATGGGTTTGGCCTCACCACTGAACAATACAGGTTAAAGTTCAGAGACACCCAAAAAGCACAAAATCAAGACTGGGTTGACTTTGTTGACTGTGCTGCTAAGGCTCTGGAAGGTTGGTTATTGGGCAGTAAAGTGTGTGACTTCATAGGATTGTACAATCTGATAATGAGGGAGCAGATTCTTAATAACTGTCATAATCAGCTGTTGCACCAGTACCTGGTAGACTCTGATCTGACCTCTCCCCAAGAATTGGGAAAGAAAGTAAACAAATGGGTCTGAACCAGGGTGAGGCAGAAGGTACAGAACCAAGGTGGTGACCCAAAGAAGCAGGATTCTAAGAACTCTGACAAGGGTGGGGACAAGGGTAAAGACCAGACGTCTTCTCAAGGGCCCCAAAAATCTTCTTTTAATGGGGAGTCACAGTCAAGTAAGGGAAAGGGCCAAAAGAAACCTTGGTGCAAAATGAGTAAACAGAAAATTCACTGGACCAGTGACTGCACTAAGTCCAAAGAATCTACTCCAGTCACCATTGCCCGTAAGGCAACTGTTCCCCCCTAGTACAGCCACAATAGGTGGTGGCAATGTTCAGAATAATGGTGTAGTAGGGTTGACCCTGGGTTCTGAGATGGACTCTGGCCTAATCAGAGTTCCAACTCAGGCTGTGCTTGTCTGTGATGGGGGCATGGACATGTCCCCCTGTGTGAGTCCCAGTAATCTGGGCAAATACAGACAACAGCCTTTGATAAATGAAATAGAAGCTTGGGCATTCAGGGACACAGGAGAAAGAGTCAAAATGGTGTCAAAAGATCTTGTGGACCCTGGGCAGATTATACTTTGTGAAATGTACCAAGTGACCAATGCTAGCAATGTCAGAGCAGACCATTGTCTGGCAGTTGTTAACTTCTCCTGGGGAGGGGTAACAGGCCTTAAGAAGGTTGTGATAAGTGCAGACCTACCAGTACAGTGCTTGCTTGGCAATGATCTAGAAACCTCAGCTTGGGCTGAAGTGGAGCTCAGGACACATGCAGAAATGTTAGGGATCCCTGCTCATGTCTTTGCTGTGACTAGGTCACAGGCCAAAATGTCTAAAGCTGGACAGGCCCTGGATTCTGGAATAATGGACCAGGTGCCTCACAAGACGAGGAGCAGTAGGGTTAAGGCAGAGCCTTCCCACCTGACTCAGAATGCTGATCTGTCTCCTCAGGGAGATGATCTTGAGCCTGAAGAAGGAACTGTCCCAGAGGACCTTGAACCTGACCAGGTTAAGTTATTGGGGACAGGGGGCCCTTCCAGGTCTGACCTGAGCCAGGAGCAGAAACGCTGCCCCTCTCTTGAACCCCTCAGACAGCAAGCTGCTGATGAGGCTGCTGGGAATGCTAGCGGCACCCATAACCTTTATTGGGATGATGAACTCCTTTACTCAGAGAGTAGAGACCCCAAGCCTGGTGCATCCAGGAGGTTGGTTATACCTCTGAAGTTTAGGGGTTTCCTATTGACACTAGCCCATGATATTCCCCTAGCAGGACACCTAAGCCAGAACAAGACCTGGGACAGAATTGTCCCTCACTTTCACTGGCCCCACATGTCTGATGACACAAAGGAGTTTTGTCGCTCCTGTGTAACCTGCCAAGCCAGTGGCAAAGCAGGTGGCACTACAAAGGCCCCCCTGATACCACTACCTGTGGTGGGGGTGCCCTTTGAAAGGGTAGGGATTGACATTGTTGGTCCCATGGATCCCCAAACAGCATCTGGGCACAGGTTTATAGTGGTGGTGGTGGATCATGCCACCAGGTACCCAGAGTCAAATCCCCTAAGGACCACTACAGCACCTGTGGTGGCAAGAGCTCTCTTGAGTGTATTCTCAAGAGTAGGCTTCCCTAAGGAGGTAGTATCTGACAGGGACGCAAACTGTGTTTGGTGAAGAAAGCATGGGAGTTACTGTGAGAAGTTGGCCTTACATATGCTGGTCACTAGTTATAGTGGCCACCTTACACCAGTCCAATTCGACTCTTATGGTAGATAGGTTTAAGACAACCTTTCGAAGAAAGCTATCCTAGTGGTAGCTGTGGAGAGCAGCCTTCAGGCTAAGTCTCAGAGGAATGTAAAGCAGCTTATTTTACCTTATAATCTCTTGAATTACCAAATGAAAGGACACCACACAGGTATATATATCAAATATATATGTATTTATTACTAGACACTCTCTACTAATCTCTTTATGAGATTAGAAGCCAGATACACATTCAAATGTCAACGTTTCACAATAAATTAAACACAAATATGGCCGGAGCCCTAGGGGCGTACCAGACCATATACTAAAAATATGGTATAAGAATTTCGACTTGCAAAATGACAAGGCCTAGGGCCTGGGGAATCGCTGGGGCTTCACTACTGCAGTGTTAGCAAGTAAGTAACAGGCCTACGGGAGACGCGTGCAGTGTGTGAACACAGCCGCGGGTTCCCTATTGATTACAATGGAGCAAGTCGCGGTTTGATTTATAAACTTTTAGGGTACTTCGAGGAGGTCTACAAGCAAGCCACTTACAAGGTAAGTATTTCGAGGGCCAACACACACTAGGGCACCGGAGTGCACGAGTTACCTCACCCAGTGAAGCCGGGTGCATAGGTGTCTTTTGATGTCGGGTCGCGTCGCTGTTTTCTATGGAGACCAAAGAAGAATTGATGCTTGCGTCGACTGGAGAAGTGTCCGGTAGAATCCAAGGGTGGATTCAAGATGCAGAAGACCTGAAAATTGAAGGGACAGTGTTCAAAGTCACTTGCCAGTGACTGGTGGCCAGGAAGATGGATGACCACAGATGTCGCGTGATTTCAGGTCGTCGATGGTGTTTTGATTCTTCGCACATGAGGTCCAGGAAGGATCGACGATGACCAGCAGCTGGATTCGGAGTGTCCCATGACGTCTGCAGCTGATGGCAGTATTGGCAACCGGATTGGAACCAACAAGCCTTGGCAACTGCAAGTCTTGTGTAGACTGATGAAAGTCGATGGTGCAGACCAACAAGGTCTGAGGGACTCACCCAGCAAGGGTAGGCCTGGAGCAAACAGGGGAGCCCTTGTAGTAGATAAGAAAGTCTTCGGGGGACCCACTAGCAAACGGGCAAGTGATCACAAAGACGCCTCTTCAGGAAATGCTTCACAGGAGCCCACGGTCACTCGCGATGGGGTAGGCCTCTGATTTTCACTGCAAAACCTGCTGGAGGCTTGGGCCACAAATGCTTCAAAGCACAAATTCATAGAACGTCGTGAAGGGATTGCACTCGACAATAGTGCACGTCCCCTGGTATTGCTGTTCCTCGTCAGTCGTGGGGTCCACTCGCCACAGCTGGGGACTCTCAATGGCTGTCGAGAAGTCAGGAAATCCACTTCCGGGGCAGCAGAGACTTCGAACTCCGGCGGGAGTGGGAACGTTTGCAACCGTTGATTAAGGTTTTTGGTGCCTGCCAGGCAGGGGAGTCACTCCTTGACTCCAAGGGAGATTCTTCTGTCTTCCAAAGGTAGTGAAACGTCGAAGGGCCAGGATTCTTTGAAGATAGGGTAGGGACTAGCTCTATGACCACTCCTCTAAGAGGGTCAGGGTAGGCAGTGGTTACAACCACTTCCCTTTGTCCAGTTTCGCGCCAGAGCAGGGACAGGTAGCCCCTGAACCGGTTTGAGCTGGCATATGCACAGAGGAGCCAACTGCTCCCCCAGTGCAGGACTTCAAAGCACTCTAGGATTGCACCCACCCAGCTCCAATACACTAAATCCTGTCTGGAAGGTGGTGACACCTCCCTGTGACAGGATGCCTTTTGTTGGGCCTCCTCCACTGCGAGTTTCAGTCAGCAGCAGGAGGGCAGCCCAGTGTCTGTGCTGGTGGCATCCATTTTGTGATGCCAGGGCTCTTTCAGATTTCTGTCGTTTAAGTACAGTGGGTACATGTCGTCCCCTCTAGAAGGGTGGGATCATACTCCCACACCAGTTACTAGTCTGGGGGTATGATTCCAAGTTGTTTGACACCAAACACAACATGTTTTAATGCAGTCATTCCAAAGTTAGCATTTACCGCGAGGTTATAATGCACTTAAGAGTATATGGTTTAACTGCATCCACAAACAGCCACAGAGACTGGACTCTGCCAGCTGCAGAGGGGTCCTGCTCATGCAGAGGCACCCCCTCACATAGTAAACCCAGCACCCTGCCCTCAGGATTGATAGGGCCTGCCATAGGGGTGGCTGATAGGTTTATATGTGTGTGTATGGTGAGAAATAGGAACCTATACCTCAGTGAGGAGTGCTAACACTACCTCACACAGGCTGCAGTAGCAGGCCTGTGGTGTCAGATGGAGTCTGCTTCCCAGGGGTGGCATAATACATGCTTCAGCCCCTGGTAGGCCTGTGAAGTACCAATGGAACCATATACAAGCGGCTCATAAGGTACCACAGTATCCAATCACTAGTGCATCTAATATGCACACCAAGTCGTTTAGAGAGAACAGAGAGACTGAGGCCCTGATTAGCTGGGACCCAGCCAGACTACTCTCATACAGTTACCTCTCAAGCTCCCAAAGCAAGACATAGTGGACTATGTACTTGGTCTCCGCTCCAGGATGGCTAAGTACATGAAAAGGGCAAACAAAAACCTTGAGGCTAGCCAAGAACTGCAAAAAGCCTGGCATGACCAAAAGGCTGTACTGACTGTTTACCAGACAGGACAAAAGGTGTGGGTGTTGGAGCCTTTGACACTAGCAGCCCTCCAGGAGAAATGGAGTGGCCCCCATACAATTGTTGAACAGAAAGGGGAGGTTACCTACTTGGTAGACCTTGGAACCCCTAGGAGTCCCCACAGGGTACTTCATGTCAACAGACTAAAACCATATGTTGACAGGGCAGACATGGGCATGCTCATGGCTACTGATGAAGGACAGGAGGAAGAGAGTGACCCACTCCCTGACCTGCTTTCTTAGAACCCTGATGATGGGTCAGTTGATGGTGTAGCCTTGGCAGGCAGCCTCACTGCCCAGCAGCAAACTGAGTGCAGAAACCTTCTCAACCAGTTTAGACATATATTTTCCCTGACTCCAAGTCAGACCACCTTGTGCACTCATGAAGTGGACACTGGGGACAGTCTACCTGTCAAGAATAAGATCTACAGGCAACCTGAACATGTCAGGGACTGTATAAGGAAAGACGTCCAAAAGATGTTGGATCTGGGTGTGATTGAACCCTCAGTTAGCTCTTGGACTAGCCCAGTAGTCCTGGTACCTAAACCTCACACCAGTGGTGGGAAAAGAGAGATGAGGTTTTGTGTAGACTACAGGGGTCTCAATGGAGTCACTAGGACTGATTCCCATCCCCAGGGCAGATGAGCTAATAGATACTTTGGCCTCAGCCAAGTTTCTAAGCACATTTGACCTGACAGCTGGCTACTGGCAGATCAGACTAGAAGATGATGCAAAGCCAAAGACAGCATTTTCTACCCCTTGTGGGCACGATCAGTTTGTGGTAATGACCTATGGTTTGAAGAATGCACCTGCCACTTTCCAAAGGTTGGTGAATCAAGTCATTACAGGCCTGGAAGACTTTAGTGCAGCATATCTAGATGATATTGTCGTCTTTAGCTCCACCTGGAAGGATCACCTGGTCCACCTGAGGAATGTTTTGGAGGCCCTGCAAAAAGCAGGCCTAACTATCAAGGCTACTAAGTGCCAGATAGGGCAGAGTCAGGTTGTGTACCTGGGCCACTTTGTAGGTTGAGGCCAGGTTCAACCATTGCAGAGCAAAATCCAGTCCATAATGGAATGGATTTCTCCAACTACCCAGACTCAGGTGAGAGCCTTCTTAGGCCTGACTGGGTACTATAGGAGATTTGTCAAGGGTTATGGATCAATAGTGACACCCCTGAATGACTTTACTTCTAAAAAGATGCCCAAATAAGTTCAGTGGACAGCTAGCTGCCAAAAGGCATTTGCTGACCTGAAGCAGGCCATGTGCACTGCTCCCATTCTGCAAAGGCCTGACTACTCCAAGAAGTTCATTGTCCAAACAGATGCATCTGAATTGGGGGTAGGGGCTGTACTGTCACAACTGAATGATGAAGGTCAGGATCAGCCAGTAGCTTTCATAAGCAGAAGGCTGACCCCTAGAGAGAAACGCTGGTCAGCCATTGAGAGGGAGGCCATTGCTGTGGTTTGGGCTCTGAATAAGTTAAGGCCATACTTGTTTTGTACTCACTTCCTTGTTCAGACAGACCATAAGCCTCTCTTAAGGCTAAAACAAATGAAGGGTGTCAACCCCAAAATGCTTAGGTGGTCCATTTCCCTACAGGGGATGGACTTTACAGTGGAACATAGACCTGGGAGTAACCATGCCAATGCAGATGGACTCTCTAGGCATTTCCACTTAGAACATGAATACTCAACTGGTCAAGGTTAGTTTAATGTCCCTGCGTTTTGGGGAGGGGTTGTGTAGGAGAGTAGGATCTGCTTCACATGGGTACCCCCACTTTTTGCTGGTGTTTCACTGTTTTTTTTTACCTTAGTCTGGCTGTGGCCCTGCTAATCAGGACCACAGCCTAGCTGCTTCCTCTCTAAAATGGATTGCATGTACATTAGGTACATATCTAATTGGATTCTGGAGTGCCTTATAAGCCCATAGTATATGGTATACTATGTACCTAGGGCATGGGTACCTCAGAGGCCTACCAGGGGCTGAAGCATGTATTATGCCACCCCTGGGAAGCACTCCAAAATGGCACCACAGGTCTGCTACTGCAGCCTGGGTAAGGGAGTGCTTGCACCCCTTACTGTGGTATAGGCTACCTATATCACTACCATTGCACACACATATAAAACCTATGAGTCACTCCTATGGCAGGCCTTAACAATCCTGAAGGCAAAGTGCTTGGTTTTTATGTGAGAGGGTGCTCTTTCATGAGCAGAGCCCCTCTGCAGCGTCCGGAGTACCTCCTCTGATTCTGTTTGTGGTGCAGCCTGACCATATACTTTTAAGTGCTTTATAACCTCGTGGTAAATGCTAACTTTGGGATGGGTTTGGTGTCAAACACTTTGGAATACTACCCCCCCACCAGTTCTGGCAGTGGAGGTACCATTCCACCCTTCTAGAGGGAGAGACATGTTCACACTGGTCTAACCCGGTAGGACTTTTTTGAGCCCTGGCATCATAAAATGGATGCCTCTGCCACAGACACGGGTCTGGCCTCCCGCTGTTGACCGAAACTCCGGCAGGGGAGGCCTGGACAATAGGTTTCCTGTCCTAGGGAGGTATAACCACCTCCCCAGACAGACAGATGTGTACTGGGGCTGGGCGGGAGCACTCTCTGGTGCTTTGAAGTCCTGCACTGGGGGCACACTTGGTGTCCCTGTGCATAGTCCAGTTCAAACAGGTTGCAGCGGCTACATGCCCCTGCTCTGGCGCGAAACTGGACAAAGGAAATGTGTGTAACCACCCCTCTTTCCAAACCTTCCCATAGGTGGGTCCCTAGAGTATGTCCAACCCCGAAACTTAGTGTAAGTATGGG
Source organism: Triturus cristatus (assembly GCF_964204655.1). Classification (NCBI taxonomy): domain Eukaryota; kingdom Metazoa; phylum Chordata; class Amphibia; order Caudata; family Salamandridae; genus Triturus; species Triturus cristatus. The sequence goes on from NC_140590.1 coordinate 217,521,642, forward strand.
AACCCAGTCCTTGCGAATTTAGATTACCCTAGACGAAACTCTGCAATATATATCCTGGAACTTCGACTTTCTATTTTGACTAGAAGATGGAAGAAATCTCCCTTGGGGTTAAGGAGTGACTCCCCTGATTGGCAGGCACCAAAGAAGCAACTGTCCGGTCTGCAATTCTGAAGCTCCTGTTGTACGCCGAAGTCTCTGCATCACCAGAGGTGGATTTCCTGACTTCTCCGAGGCTACCCTGAGTCCACAGCAAAGCTGAGGCCTGTGGCTATCGTGGGTGATGAGGAACCGTGACCGCTGGGCACCGCATACTATTGCTGGTAAATCAACTTACTGTTCATTCTTGAAGTTCTGCTTTGGGCTTCTAGTAGCCCCAGCCTTGAGCACAGACTGCACTAAGGATCTCTGGCTTCCACTCCACGAGAGACCCGTGGGCCAGGTTCCAGTGCGACCGCTTGAGGCTCCTTCGCGATCGCTAGCCCATTGGCTAGTGGGTCCCCACAAAGGCATCTCCTCTTCTGCTTGGGCTTTCCTCATTGTACCAGACGTGCCCTGACTGATCTTCGCTGGGTGAGTCCCACAGACCTTGCTGGTCTGCACCGACGTCCTTCTTCTCTTTCCACAAGACTTGCCGCTGCCAAGGCTTGTTGGGTCCAATCTGGTTGCCGACACCGCAGCACTCGACAGACTTCATGGGACAGCATAAATCCGGCTCATGGACTTCATCAACGCCTCCTGGACCTCGTGGCTGAAGAGTCAAGACACCCATCAACTCACCTGAAGCACCCGACATCTGTGGGCATTGGTCCATCCTGCCCTCGGTCACTGGCAAGTGACTCAGACTCTGTCCCCTCTGCTTTCAGGTTCCTTCCATCCTAGATCCAGGCTTGGATCTCTTCGGACACTTTTCCTCTTCACGGCAGCAGCAGTTCTTCGCCAGCTTCCACTGTAATCAACGACGCGACACAATACCAAAAGACACCTATGCACCCGGCTTCCCTGGGTGAGGTAACTCGAGTACTCTGGTGCTCCCGTGGGTGCTAGCCCTATAACTTCTTAAGTCCAAAAGGGTTTGGTCCTGAATCGATTCTAAGTGTCCCTAATCTTTAATTTTCCAACCGCGACATTGCCCATAGAAGCTAACAGGAACCCGCAATTGTGTTTACACACTGCATACGGCCCCCATGGGTCTCCTGTGTCACTACCTTGGGTGGTTCCTTGGGGTCCCAGCGATTCTACAGGCTCTAGGCCTTGTGTCTAGTTCAGTCTTGGTTCTTATACCACTTTATTGGTATATGGTTTGGTACGCCCCTAGGGCCCAAACGTGTATTTGTGCTATTACTGTTGATTGCTAAATTGTAAAATTAAGTACTTCGAACTCCAGTCTCATAAAGAGACTAGAGGGGTGTGTTTTATCCTAAATACATATATAAATATATACCTGGTGTGGTTGTCCTTTCATTTGATCTTTCAAGAGATTATAGACTGGTAAAACAAGCTGCTTTACATTCCTTCAAGACTTAGCCTGAAGGCTGCTCTCCATAGCTACTACTGGGATAGCTTTCAATAAAGGTTGTCTTTAACCAATTCACCATAAGGGGTTGTTTGGACTTATACAGGGTGCCCACTAGAAATAGTGGACAGCATATATCAGGCCACCTTCTCACATCCAGGATATGGCTTCAGAGTTTCGTCCAGGGTAATCTAAAGTCCTAAGGACTAGGGTCCCATACTTATACTAAGTTAGGGGGTTTGTGGAAATATGGATTTTTCTGGTCAGTTATGTCCCCTATCTTGGACCCCAACGGTTCTATGTGCATGTTACAAGTACATGTATGTTCCCTCCAGTTCCAGTTATGAAGACGCAAATACATGTGCGTCCACCGTTAACATGTCCTCTGTTGATCCGCCATGAATGGGCCGGATATTCCATTCCTAAGTACGAAAGGCCACCGCCTTTATATGGTTCACTTATGCCATTTTACAGTCCAGGCAAGTAGGCCCTGATTCTGTCATCAAGCTTTTCTTGCTTTCTGTCTCTGAAGCTCCAGTCCGAGCCTGCATCTGTGACCATGAATTTTGTCTCATCCTCTGCGCGGCTCACGATGCCCGACATCAACTTGCTGCCTGCCAAGAACTGTATTTCACCTTCGGAAATTATCTGCTCCGTCCCTATCCAATGCATTCCTGTCTAGTAGTTTAAGTAAACATTCTTCCAGCTACCGAGCAAAAGGCCCGGCTTCTCTGTCCTCATGCAAGTAATTCATAGCCCTGTTACCATGGAATATTCCTACCCCCTCGCATTTAGTGTAGACACTTAGACGCTTGTACACGCACTCACAGTCAGTATAGAATAGATTTTGTTCGAGAGACCTTTCTTTTTGGATAACACAGTTCTTTAAACATAGGATATTAGATATGATTTGGGATTAGGTTGACATAACCCCAGACTTTTGTCTCCACATGTAGAGCTAAATGTCAAGTCCCTTTCTCCCTCTAGTTGCACGTCTATCACACGTCATGCGACTGCGCACGCATCTCTGCCAAATATTTCTGCTGACATTGCAGGATTCTCCAGGTATCCACCCACACATGACAAATTACCCATTATCATCAAGTGGACGCCCACATGGACGCCCACCTTCACGCCTACTTACACGCCCACATGCTCTTATCTCATTCTCTCTTGCTCTTTTGCTTACGTACAATTGAGAAATGTATATATACTGTACTCTGTGAATAATGTTTTGAGAATATTGAGAATACTTTTGAGCCCCTTTCCAGATCCAATTTTGGTGATGGAAATATTCTCCCTTTGACTCGAGTTATTGGAATAAAGCCCTTTATGAACCTGATACCACAGACTCAGCCTCTTGCTTTATGCATGATCTTATTTATATTTTAAAAGTCTGACAGCGTAATATTTTATTTACCACATAATGGCGCCCGAACAGTTTAATCTCTTTCCCCACACGCCGGAGATGAAGGTCCAGTTTTGCCCCCTTCCATAGCCGTGATGGACTTCAAGCGCGCACGTCGCGGGTCTTCCCGCCAACTCCCTCAGGCCAACGAAGGGGACAGACTGCGACCAGGCATCCATACGAGGCGGTGAGGAACGCAGATTGTCCTACCCAGAGCCCACCTGCGAGAGAGCTGTGTCCGAGGTATACAGAGGCCCACCAGATTCCGAAGTCCCAAGTCCCGAAGTTTCAAGTCGAGTCCGAAGTTTCAAGTCGAGTCCAGTCCGGTAGTCCGGTCCAGTTCAAGTTCAAGTTCCGTTCCGAGGCCTTCTGTTCCGAGCTACCCGGTGAGTACCATTACCGGGGAGGCGTTTCTGACGTGCACATAGGTTGTGCCGGTCAAGACGGGTTTGGGTACACAAATCCGGTCTGCACTGTTTCAGCAGTGTATCTGTACTGTTTAGCAGTATATCTAGTATGTCAAGTATGCCAAGTAACTAGTTTCCTAATGGCCATCATTATTGTTCGTTGTTTGTTAAAATGTTAAATGTTAGATGTTAAATGTTTTAAATACGTTCTGCATATTGTGGTGTGAATGACTGTTCATTATTGTGTTCATTGTATTAAGTGTGTTCAAGTAATAAGGTCTAAAAATGCCGCTATTTTCAAAATTAAGACAGATCAAAACTAGAAAAGGGGTACTCGAAGAAGCTGTTCCCATTCCACCTAGGGACACTCCAGGGTACTTTATGTATCATAAGCATGGCCTAGATGCCGTATTATTTCTTGATTTATGGGTGGACTGCACCAGGGATTTACCAGAAAGTCAGAGGTGGCCCGCTGTTGGGACATGGGATGCAGATTGCATCATGAGAGTGGAAGAAGAATTATGGAAAAAGATAGCCAGACAGTAACAGACAGATGCCATTGAATTATGGCGAAAAGAATCGTATAGACGTACGGAAAAAGCACGTAGACAGGAAGAGAAGAGTAAGGAGAATTCAAATAAAGTTCGAGAAAATGTGTTAGTTGAGGAAGGTATCCGAGTAAAAGCAGAACAAGTAGATGGACAACGAAACACTCTTATGAAAGAGAAAATGTAGACCAGCTTGGAAGGATGCCATTGAGTTTTGGCGCAAGGAGTCACATAGTAGGTCAGAGTAAGTGTTTCACGAAGCAGAGAGGAGTAGACTGGAGTCTGGAAAAGCCAAGGAACAGATGTTACAGGAGTAATTGGAGTAGGTATAGTAGCCCGAAGGTTCTTGAACCACCCACCAATTGAACAGCGCATAGCTGGTGTTTACATGGTCCAACATTTGACTACGTTGTCAATAGGAAATTGAGAGGGGTGTAGCTAGAGAAGGAGCAACACCTGTGATTTGATGACACCCCTAATGTACAAAGTGCTAACGAAAAAGTAATTTTTGAAAAGTTTAGCTTGAAAAAAAAAAAAAAAAAAAAAAGAATTGTGGGTATTTCGAATTTGCAAATTGTTCAAGAATACAGGTTTGTGTTCTTGGTGGTCCAGTGAGCCAATGTGCTGGGTCAAGTCGGTGAGATTATGACCCCCTGAGTGCAAATTGTATATAAAAATAATTTTTCAATTGGGCGAATTATTGCAGTTTTTCTGGAATTGAGTAGTCTTTTTGTCTTTGACAGCTTCAGAGTGAGGAGAAGGTGGGGGCTGTGTAGAGCAGTATGTGATACAGAAATCGGAGACAGATTCTGACCTTGTAGCCAGTGTAGGTGGGGGCCGGTGAGAGGAGCAGAACAGAGGCACTGCTTAGACAGCTTCTCTGACATCGCATCTGTGTAATGCCTGCAGCCGGAACAACGAAAAAAAAGTTGGCTGGCAGCCCAGGCTCAGGCCGCGCTGAGGGGCTATTTTTAACTTCTCTGATAAGACAGGGCAGCTGAGAAATGTAAGTCGAGAAAGATTCCCTTGGTCTATTCTGTGCTAAACAAGTGCCCCGAGGAAATGTCTATGGAGAAGATTTGTTTTATTTTTTAGCAAATGTTATATTGCATCTGGCCAGAAAGTAAAATGTTGCTCTTGTTTGGAATTTTAAGGGCTATGTGCCTATATAAAAACGATTTTCAAATTCAGACATTTTTGAATTGTGGCCACAAGCTGCCACCAGTTGCATTGGATAAATGATCCAGTGGTTAAAAGTCTGTGAGGAGAGATGAGAGGTGCGTCTTCGTCTGGGACATTAGGGTACATTGTGTTGACGAAGATGCATAGCTCATTTTTATAAAAGAAAACAAACAGGTTCGTGTGTTCTTCGTTTTTGATTATTATTGCTGATTCTGTTTTTATAAAAGAAAACAAACAGGTTCGTGTGTTCTTCGTTTTTGATTATTATTGCTGATTCTGTGTGTCAGACTTGACACGGTGATTTCAGATGGGGGTGTATAGGGCAGGTAAATCAATTATTGATTAAAAGCCTGACAAATTAAGCAGGCCAGAATGTTCGCCTCTGAGCTGTAGGTACTGTAATTGCGCATCGCTGCTCATTTATATATGTTAGTGCAATTGTCTATGCTTTTTGTGCTTGGTATACTGATGGCTTGGCATATGTATTTTATATATGTTTTGTTTTTGTGTTGTATTGACCAGTCTGTTTAGCGTTTAATACCAAGTTCTCCTGTGCAAGTACGGAGATAGTCGTGACGACGGCGATCTTTGCACAGCGCTTGGCTGGAACTTGTTCACAATTACTAAATTTCACAGACGTGATATTACCTTTATCATGCTGTCAAAATGGCAGACAACACGTTATCAGTGTATGTCTAATTGGTGTTGGAGATGAATGAAATAAAAGGAAAAATTATGCAAGACTAAAATATTTTTCACATGACTGCCTTTCTCTTATAGACAGGCAGCCTCGGTCATATGTTTCCAGATTGGACATTGAGGAACAATTATGATCTGTACACTCGCATCTTAACTCTTGAAAGGCCTATTTTAAATAAGGACTGCCACCACAGAGTGACAAATGAGGCTCGGTATTTAGGGTAATGAGAAAATATCTGACAGGATTTCCTTTTTAAAGTTTGCTTTAGTAAGCTCATTCTTGTAAGTGGTGGCCCCAAAAGTTGACTTGTTTTTAAATTAGGCTATTTATTGTATAGGTGGAAATTATTGCAAAATGACTGATTTCTTTAGCAGATAAATTATTAATTATCAACATTAACAACTGTTCTTAAACTTGGTTTTCCGAATATTTAGGTAATTTAGCATTCCTATTAGGGCCTACTAGCATTAATATTGACTTTAGGTTGGTGTAGGTTCATGTAATAGGGACATTTGCATATGAGATGTCATTTGGCTAGCTTATGAGCTAACACAATGAGGTTTGTACATTAATTTGAAGGATTTCTCGCCGTTTCAAATACGCTGTGTATCTCCTATAATTTTGCTTACGCCCAGTAGCTACACACAGGGATTAATAGTGTTGACAAGACACAGGGTTTGATAGTGTTTGACAGCAGTGAAATCTGTTTCAGATTTCCTCCTGTCAAAAAGGGGGGGAAGGAGGAGAATATTGGCTTTCTGCTGGCCCCTGAGGAGGTTCGCTTCCCGCTAGCCCCTTAAGAAATTAAGCCCCTTAGAAATTAGCCCCCTTAGAAATTAAGCCAAGGAAATAGATATGGTGTTTTCCCCTTTTTCTCATGTTTTATTGTGATCTTTCAGGGGAATTAGTCCAAGCCCCTAATACAGCTTCTACTAAAGTCCTCCCTTGGACACAAGAACACACTGTGGCATTTGAAGAATTAAAGAGAGCTTTATGTCAAGCACCAGTTTTAGCAAACCCTGATTACAACAAATCGTTTATGTTTTTTGTGACAGAGCGGGATGGAACAGCACTATCTGTCCTAACACAAGATCATGCAGGAAAACACGAGCCCTGTGCTTATTTTTCTAGTACATTAGACCCAGTAGCACAGGCTTTGCCTACGTGCCTAAAATCAGTTGCAGCAACGGCCTTAGCCATAAGACAAAGTGACTTGATAGTGCTGGGCCACCCTCTGACAGTACAAGTACCACACGCAGTAGAGGTTCTCTTGAACCGGACACAAACACAACACCTGACTGTAGCTAGACTGACAGGCTATGAGCAAACGTTATTTCAACCACACATAGAGATCAGACGATGCAACATACTGAATCCTGCTACCCTTTTGCCCTCCAGTACAGAAAGCGTTTCACCACACGACTGTGTTGAAGTAATACATACCGTGACTAAACCAAGACAAGACTTGACAGACGTTGCACTCCCAGACCCCGACCTAACACTATAAGTTGACGGCTCATGCATGAGGACAGGGGCGGGAGAATTAGTGACAGCATATGCAGTGACTACTGATACTGTAATAATAGAGACTAAAAGAATAGACATATTGTCAGCACAAGCAGCAGAGCTCATCGCCCTGACACAAGCGTGCATAAGAGCTAAGCACCTGAGAGTAAACATTTACACCGATTCTCTGGCGAGAAAGAGGTTTCTTGACCTCTCATGGGGCCAAGATACAGCATGGCCCCCTTATTCAAGCCCTACTGGAAGCAATACATTTACCAACAGCCATAGCTATCCTAAAATGTAAAGCACATACTAGAGCCACAGATACCATTTCCCAAGGCAATGATCTGGCAGACCGAACTGCTAAACAGACAGCTCAGACCCCACTAGACATGACAAAGTTACAGGTTCAATAAGTGTCCAAAGCCATGACAGTTAGGGATCCTTCCAAGGATGTACAAGACATACAGACACATGCTACTATGGACGAATTAAAGAAATGGTCGGAACAAGGAGGGGTACTGACTGATCAGGGTTGGATGAATAAGGGCAAATCCATATGGTTTCTTCCTGATTCTATGGTACAAGTGATTATAAATACCGCACATAGTCCTGCACACTTAGGAGAGAAAGCAATGATAGATAGCTTACAGAATATATGGTTCAACAAGCACCTGCGTGCAGCAGCGAAACCAAAGGTCAGAACATGTATGATCTGTTGCCAATTCAATCCAGGTAAAGGCATTCCGATGGAACAAGGTGGATTCCATCCACCTGACCACCCTTTTGAAGTGCTCCAAATGGATTATATCCAAATAAACAGATGTAGAGGTTACAAATATGTTCTGGTACTAATGAAGCAGGTGTCCCTTCTGTTAGGGTATACATGGAAATTCCATTGTGTGCGACATCCTGAAGCAGCAGGCCTTGTAGAAAGACATAAACAGACATTAAAAATTTGCGCAGACAAAGGTGTAGATGGGATGGTAGCCCTGCCGGTTGCCCTCTTTTACATGCAAATGGTAGCTCATTCTAGAACAGGCTTATCTCCCTATGAAGTGGTCTTTGGTAGACCACCAAATATGTGGGGCACTCCAATGCCTAAAAGATAATAACATGCTGACAGATTACCTGGCTTCCTTGATGTCTGCACTACTCTCTTGTTGTTCGCAGGTTGCTGCCGCCTTCCCTGACAACACCCAGGTCAAAGAATACTCCATCGCTCCTGGATGAAAGGCGCCAAAGTCAGTGCTCTGGACCACGGGGACGGCCGTTAAAGTCAAAGTGCACCTTCACCACTCTTTTACAAAGGAAAAAGACTTTAAACTTGGATTTTGGATTTTGAACACCATTTTCTAGAGGAGACTCCCCAGAAGTTTCCACAAAGCTAAACTTTGATCTAAGTCAGAACCCGTTTGATCAATTAAGTCCACTAGGTGGTGAAGCGGTTGAACATGTATTCTGGCTCGCATAAGATCTTGGACAATAACATAAAGCAAAAATAAGAGAGCTAGATAAGAAGCAAATAGATGTATAGTGACTGTAATTTTTCAATCTCTTATGTGCATCACGATAATATGTATCAGCTTAATACTACATGCTATTTTTCCTCCTATTGCCTCACTCTTATACTCCTCCACTAATGATACCATAAAGCACACATTTAGTGATCTGCCATCCTATGAGCTATCATATCGACTTGCCTTACGCAACAATACCTTTATTCAGATGCTGCACCATTCACATCAGACTAGCAATGCTACAGACTGCTGGGTCTGTGGCCGACTCCCCCCCTATCAGAACTATAAGGGAGTTTTGCCCCTCTTTCTCTATCCGTTCACACACAATGGCTCCTGTGGAGCATGGTTTAGTTTGATTAATTCCCTAGATTCGAATTCCGCAGTTTATCAAGACAACTGGGTATGGGGAAACCTGAATTTAGTTTTGCTTAAAGTCTGCTACCCTAACAAGGAGGGACTTCCCAAAAGAACAGGAACTGATCTAGAAAATGAAGTATATGGATTAGGTAATTTTACACTTAACCTCATGATCCTGAACGTTGAATCTGAAGCTACACCAATCTTGCCTGCCATGTCCGTATTCCCAGTAAAAGGGGAATTATGTATAAGAAAGAATGGCTCCATACACATGGGCCATAGTAAATGCACCACTGTAATAAAATTCAGTGATCAAGGCAAGTCTACATTTAGAGCTTCTCGTCATTCCTACTTTATATGTGGCCAGACCGCATATATACGCCTACCTCTAGATTGGGATGGTACCTGTTACATAGCATTCCTCCTACCACCTGTTTTCCTAGCTCCTCCTGATTATCATAGAAATACTCATTTAGTACACAATAGACAGCAGAGAGATCTCCCAATTGTCGATTACACTGAAACAGCATGGGAAAAATACACAGATTTCAATAAAGGTTTCTTTCCCTATATAGGTACAGTTACCAATAGTAAACTGATACGTAGATTAACCAGAACCCTTGAAGCAGTAGTGAACGAAACTATTTCCGCCTTAGGCAATTTAACAGAAGAGCAGTCTGCTATGCGGATTGTTGTGCTTCAAAATAGTCTTGTCCTTGACGTTATCCTGGCCGATAGGGGCGGAGCTTGTAGGGTCATCGGATCAAGCTATTGCATTTTTCATACCAGAAAATTCGCCATCTGTATATAAAGCCATAACTCGCCTTCATAAGATTGTAAGCCAGATACACCAGAATCCAGGCACCTGGACTTGGTCCGGTTGGTTTTGGAGTGTATTATCTACCTTTGGATGGAGGGTCCTATCCTTCCTAGGTATTGGCCTTCTCATACTATTCAGTTGCTGCTTATGCCTGCAATGTGGACCAGCGATTTGTGGTCTGTGTGCCACATCGTGCATTCCACATCAAGATTTTCATTCAAGATCCCGGAAGAAGAAAGAAGAACAAATGATGCTATATGAACAGATCAATGGATTAATGAAGATTGATATCTCTTGACGGGCAAGTAGGGGACAAGGAGGGAATGTGGAAATATGGATTTTTCTGGTCAGTTATGTCCCCTATCTTGGACCCCAACGGTTCTATGTGCATGTTACAAGTACATGTATGTTCCCTCCAGTTCCAGTTATGAAGACGCAAATACATGTGCGTCCACCGTTAACATGTCCTCTGTTGATCCGCCATGAATGGGCCGGATATTCCATTCCTAAGTACGAAAGGCCACCGCCTTTATATGGTTCACTTATGCCATTTTACAGTCCAGGCAAGTAGGCCCTGATTCTGTCATCAAGCTTTTCTTGCTTTCTGTCTCTGAAGCTCCAGTCCGAGCCTGCATCTGTGACCATGAATTTTGTCTCATCCTCTGCGCGGCTCACGATGCCCGACATCAACTTGCTGCCTGCCAAGAACTGTATTTCACCTTCGGAAATTATCTGCTCCGTCCCTATCCAATGCATTCCTGTCTAGTAGTTTAAGTAAACATTCTTCCAGCTACCGAGCAAAAGGCCCGGCTTCTCTGTCCTCATGCAAGTAATTCATAGCCCTGTTACCATGGAATATTCCTACCCCCTCGCATTTAGTGTAGACACTTAGACGCTTGTACACGCACTCACAGTCAGTATAGAATAGATTTTGTTCGAGAGACCTTTCTTTTTGGATAACACAGTTCTTTAAACATAGGATATTAGATATGATTTGGGATTAGGTTGACATAACCCCAGACTTTTGTCTCCACATGTAGAGCTAAATGTCAAGTCCCTTTCTCCCTCTAGTTGCACGTCTATCACACGTCATGCGACTGCGCACGCATCTCTGCCAAATATTTCTGCTGACATTGCAGGATTCTCCAGGTATCCACCCACACATGACAAATTACCCATTATCATCAAGTGGACGCCCACATGGACGCCCACCTTCACGCCTACTTACACGCCCACATGCTCTTATCTCATTCTCTCTTGCTCTTTTGCTTACGTACAATTGAGAAATGTATATATACTGTACTCTGTGAATAATGTTTTGAGAATATTGAGAATACTTTTGAGCCCCTTTCCAGATCCAATTTTGGTGATGGAAATATTCTCCCTTTGACTCGAGTTATTGGAATAAAGCCCTTTATGAACCTGATACCACAGACTCAGCCTCTTGCTTTATGCATGATCTTATTTATATACTTAAAAGTCTGAGAGCGTAATATTTTATTTACCACAGGTTGGTCATACTCTGGGGACCCACCTATGGGAGGGTTTAGAAAGAGGGGTGGCTACACCCATTTCCTTTGTCCAGTTTCACGCCAGAGTGGGGGCTATTAGCCCCTGAACTGGTTTGAGCTGGACTATGCACAGGGACACCAGATGTGCCCCCAGTGCAGAACTTAAAAGCACTCAGAGAGTGCTCCCACCCAGCCCTGATACAGATAATCCTGTCTGAGAGGTGGTTACACCTCCCTGTGACAGGAAACCTATTGTCCAGGCCTCACCTGCCAGAGTTTTGGTCAGCAGCAGGAGGCCAGACCCATGTCTGTGGCTACAGCATCCAGTTTGTGATGCCAGGGCTCTATTAAGTTTCTACCGGGTATACCAGTGCTGTCATGTCTCTATCTCTAGAAAGGTGGTATCATACTCCCACACCACTTACTGGTGTGGGGGTATGATTCCAAGGTGTTTGACACCAAACACGACATGTTTCTGTGCAGCCAGTCCAAAGTTAGCATTTACCGTTTGGTTATAATGCACTTAAGAGTATATGGTCAGGCTGCACTACTGACAACCCTGAAGAAGAGATTCCGAAGGCTGCAGAGGTGTTCAGCTCATGCCTGGGCACACCCTCACATATAACCAAGCACCCTGCCTTCAGGATTGATAAGGCCTGCCATAGGGGTAACTGATGGTATGTGCAGTATATGGTGAGATATAGTGAACCTATATCTCAGTAAGGGGTGCATGCACCACCTTACTCAGGTTGCAGTAGCAGACCTGGGGTGTCATTTTGGGTGGCTTTCCAGGGGTGACATAATACATGCTTCAGCCCCTGGTAGGCCTCTGGGGTACCTATGCCCTGGGTACATAGTATACCATATACTAGGGACTTATAAGGGCACCTCAGACCCAATCTGAACTGTACCTAAAGTACATGGAATCATTTTAGAGAGGAAGCAGCTAGGCTGGGGCCCTGAATAGCAGGGTCTCAGCCAGACTAAAGTCGAAAACAGTGAAACACCAGCAAAAAGTGGGGGTAAACATGTGAAGCAGTTCCTACTCTCCTACAGTCAGGTTGCCTATAGATCTTATTCTTCACAGGCAGACTGTCCCTAGTGTCCACTTCATGAGTGCACCAGGTGGTCTGACTTGGAGTCAGAGAAAACATATGTCTGTACTGACTAAGAAGCTTTCTGCAGTCAGTTTGCTGTTAGACAGTGAGGCTGCCTGCCAAGGCTACACCATCAACTGACCCATCATCAGGGTTCTGAGAAAGCAGGTCAGGGAGTGGGTCACTCTCTTCCTCCTGTCCTTCATCAGTAACCATGAGCAAGCCCGTGTCTGCCCTGTCAATATATGGTTTTAGTCTGTTGACATGAAGTATCCTGTGGGCACTCCTAGGGGTTCCAAGGTCTACCAAGTAGGTGACCTCCCCTTTCTGTTCAATAATTGTATAAGGGCCACTCCATTTGTCCTAGAGGGTTGCTGGGGCCACAGGCTCCAACACCCACACTTTCTGACCTGGCTGGTAAAAAGTCAGTACAGCCTTTTGGTCAAGCCAGGCCTTTTGTAATTACTGGCTAGCCTCAAGGTTTTTAGTTGCCTTTTTCATGTATTCAACCATCATGGAGCGGAGACCAAGTACATAGTCCACTATGTCCTGCTTAGGGGGTTTGAGAGGCAACTCCCATCCCTCCTTCACCAGACACAGAGGACCCCTGACAGGATGGCCAAGCAAAAGTTCAAAAGGGCTGTAACCAACCCCCTTTTGTGGCACCTCCCTGTAGGCAGACAAAAGGCAGGGTAAAAGGATGTCCCATCTGTGCCTAAGCTTTTCTGGGAGACCTTTGATCATGGCCTTTAAGGTTTTGTTGAATCTTTCAACTAAACCATTGCATTGTGGGTGATAGGGTGGGGTGAATTTGTAATTCACTCCACACTCCTTCCACATAGCAGTTAAGTAACTTGACAAAAAGTTTGCCTCTCTGTCAGATACTACCTCCTTAGGAAAGCCTACTCTTGAGAATACACCCAAGAGAGCTCTTGCAGTTGCCACCACAGGTGCTGTAGTGGTCCTGAGGGGAATGGCTTCTGGGTACCTGGTGGCATGGTCCACCACCACCAGTATAAACATGTGCCTAGATGCTGTCTGAGGATCCATGGGACGAACAATGTCAATCCCAACCCTCTCAAAGGGAACCCCCACCACAGATAATGGTATCAGGGGGGCCTTTGTGGTTTCACCTGCCTTGCCACTGGCTTGGCAGGTCACACAGGAGCGACAAAACTCCTTAGTGTCTTCAGACATGTGGGGCCAGTGAAAGTGAGGGACAATTCTGTCCCAAGTCTTGTTCTGGCCCAGGTGTCCTGCTAAAGGAATATCATGGGCTAGTGTCAATAGGAGACCCCTAAACCTCAGAAGTATAACCAACCTCCTGGATGCACCATGCTTGGGGTCTCTACTTTCTGAGTAAAGGAGTCCATCATCCCAATAAATGTTATGGGTGCCACTAGCATTTCCAGCAGCCTCATCAGCAGCTTGCTTTCTGAGGGGTTCAAGAGAGGGCCAGGTTTTCTGATCCTGGCTCAGATCAGACCTGGAAGGGCCCACTGTCCCCAAGAACTCATCCTGGTCAGGTTCAAGCTCCTCTGGGATAGTTCCTTCTTCTGGCTCAAGATCATCACCCTGAGGAGACTGATCTCCATTCTGAGTCAGGGAGGAAGGCACTGTATTAACCCTACTGCTCTTCCTCTTGGGAGGCACCTGGTCCATTCTTCCAGAATCCAGGGCCTGTCCAGTGTTAAACATTATGGCCTGTGACCTAGTCACAGCAAAGACATGAGGAGGGATCCCTAACATTTCTGCATGTGTCATGAGCTCCACTTCAGCCCAAACTGAAGTTTCTAGATCATTGCCAAGCAAGCACTGTACTGGTAGGTCTGCACTTACCACACCCTTCTTAAGGCCAGTTACCCCTCCTCAGGAGAAGTTAACAACTGCCAGAGAATGGTCTGTTCTGACAGTGCTAGCATTGGTCACTTGGTACTTTTCACCAAGTATAATCTGCCCAGGATCCACAAGATCTTTTGTCACCATTGTGACACTTGCTCCTGTGTCCCTGAATGCCAAAGCATCTTTTCAATTTAACAAAGACTGCTGTCTGTATGTGCCCAAATTACTGAGACTCACAAAGGAGGACATATCCATACCTCCATCACAGACTAGGACAGCCTGAGTTGGAACTCTGACTAGGCCAGAGTCCATCTCAGAACCCACAGTCAACCCTCCTACCCCTTATTCTGAACATGACCACCACCAATTGTAGCTGTACTAGGGGGAACAGTTGCCTTAGGGGAAATGGTGGCTGGAGTTGATTCTTTGGACTTGGTGCAGTCACTTGTCCAGTGAGTTTCCTGCTTACAGATTTTGCACCATGGTTTCTTTTGGCCTTTCCCCTTGTTAGACTGTGAATCCCCACCTGAAGAGGATTTTTGGGGCCCTTGTGAAGACTTCTGGTCTTTACCTTTCTCCCCACCCTTGTCAGAGTATTTAGGATCTTGCTTCTTGTGTTCACCACTTTGGTTCTGTACCTTCTGCCTCACCCTGGTTCTGACCCACTTGTATGCCTTCTTTCCCAATTCTTGGGGAGAGGTCTGATCTGGGTCCACCAGGTACTGGTGCAACAGAGGATTTTGACAGTTATTAAGTATCTGCTCCCTCATTATGAAATTGTACAATCCTTGGAAGTCATGCACTTTGCTGCCAAGTAACCAGCCCTCCAGAGCCTTAGTAGCACAATCTACAAAGTCTACTCAGTCTTGATTGTGTGCCTTTTGGGAATACCTGATCTTTAACCTGGGGTTAGGCCAAACCTATCAATCAAGGCACTCTTCAGACTGTTGTAACCATCTGCCTCCTCCTCTCTAACAGTGAGGAGCTTATCTCTACCTTTGTCTGCAAAGTAGAGCCATACGATTGCTACCCCCTGCTCCTGGGGGCCCCTTTGAACTTTACAGGCCCTTTATAGGGAAGAGGTGTGGCGTCGCGGCCAGGGCGACTGACTCCCGAATCTGGGGATCACGGTTCGATCCCTGGCGCCGGCGGCAGATTAGCCCAGCACCATGTGACTCTGGACAATAGCTTGCTTAATCTTCCCAATGGCCCCCAGCGCCTAGAGACCCTTATGGGTGATTGTTCGCGCTTTACAAATGTGGATTACTATCACTATTTCCAGTGCAGTTATCCATTTGTGGATGTCATCCCCACTCTGGTAGGGAGGGGCAATCTTATTCATGTTTCTATGGCCATAAGACCTCTCTCTATCTCTAGGGAAGTTGCTGCCACCATGGGACTCTAGTCCCATCTTTTTTCTAGCTTTGTAGAGCTCTAGGGCCTCCTTATCTAGGGCTACCTGCCTCTTTCTGATTTCCAGCTGAGCTTCCTCATACTTAAGCAGTCTCTCCCTCCTCTCCTGAGAGGTTTCCCTCCTGTGAGAATAAATAGAGGTCCCTATGGATGAGCCAGAATGGTTAGACTCCACTGAGGGAGATCTTGACCTTCTAGGCCCACTTCCAACTCTTCCAGGAGGGACAAAGAAGGGCCCATTGTGGCCCTCTCCATCACCTTCTAGGGGAATTGGGTTTTCCAGGCCCAGATCATTGTCATCTGCCTGGCCAGCATCAGAGGTCAGGCCATGGGGAGTTTCATCTTTAGGCCCTTCCTCAGATGCTGTCCCACCCACTCTGCCTACCCCTTCAGATCCTATAGATCTGCTGAGATCATCCAGCCTAAGTACCTCTATGAGATGCTGAGTGGTTGGACTTTTGCCTGTCTTCAGTTTCCTCAATCAATCAATCAGGGGTTGGTAAAGCGCGCTACTCACCCGTGAGGGTCTCAAGGCACTGTGGTAGGAAAAATGGGGCTGCTCCGGTCAGTCGAAAAGCCAGGTCTTGAGAGCCCTTCTGAAGGTGTTAAGGGTTGGAGAGCATCTCAATTCTACTGGGAGAGTGTTCCATGCTGTGGCTGTGATGTAGGAGAAAGCTCTCCCTCCAGCTCTGCTTCTGTGGATGCGGGGGACCTCTGCCAGGGTGAGGTCGGCTGAGCGGAGGTTCCTCTTGGGTGTGTGGAAACTCATTTGGTTGTTCAGGTATTTGGGTCCGATGTTGTTGAGGGATTTGTAGGCGTGTGTGAGTAGTTTGTAGGTGACCCTCTTATCGCCGGGCAGCCAGTGGAGTTCTCGCAGGTGCAGAGTCATATGTTCGTGGCGCTGTATCCCTAGGGTGAGCCTGGCGGACGCGTTTTGGATGGTTTGGAGCTTGCGTAGTAGGGATTTTTTGATTTCGGCGTAGAGGGTGTTGCCATAGTCGAGCCTGCTGGTGATGAGTCCTAGCTGTGCATAATACTCTCAGTTCCATGAATGAGAGGTTATCATACTTGAAAACTAGAAGACCATTGGCTTCTGGCAGGGACCCACTGGTTCCTGGCCTTTAAGACATTACTAGTGAGGTGTGGTGTATTGCACTACCTACTCTAGTGTGGCCTCCTAAACTCTCTTGAGTTGTAGAAAGGGTGTGCTAAACCCTTACCACACAACTCTAAGTTTAGTAGAACTTACTGTTATTCTAAAGCTTGTATTATATGTACCTAGGGTACCTCTAGTGGTTTTCAGTGAGTCACTCAATTGAGATTATCTGGTAAAACAATAGCTAGCTGGGATCCCACACGCCGTGCACCAATGTGAGAAGTTGGCCTGGTATATTCTATACACTAGTTATAGTGGGCACCCTGTACCAGTCCAAACAACCCCTATTGGTTATAGGTTAAAGACAACCTTTATAGAAAGCTATCCTAGTGGTAGCTATGGAGAGCAGCCTTCAGGCTAAGTCTTGAAGGAATGTAAAGCAGCTTGTTTTACCAGTCTATAATCTCTTGAGTGCCTAAATGAAAGACAACCACACCAGGTATATATATAGGTATATATATATATATATATATATTACCTACTGGCGGTCGCCAGTAGGTAGTTATAGTTAGGACCACGTTTCCATAGGAAATCCGCAACATTCTATTTTGAATAACTTTGGCGCCGGTTGACGAATCCTCGCGAATTTGTCAAAATAGGTGGGGCGCTACGCTCCGCTCCTTCCCTGAAAGTCTCGGGGGGATTCGTCAAGCGGGGGCTGAGATAAAAGGGGGGTCCCAAAACGCATTTTTCCCATGCATTTTTCCATAGGACCTTTAGACAGGGCTACAGCCCGAACGGCTGAACAGAATTACTAGAAATTTGGCAGAGAGGTAGTCCTCAGGTCAAGGAAGTGCCTTTTGTAGGTTTGGTGTAAATCTGTTCAGTAGATTCTGAGAATATAGCCTTTAAATCAATATATATATCTGAGCCAGCTTACGGTGCGCTTACGGTACGCTTACCGTACGCGTACGGTGGCGTGCGCGAGCACGATTCTGATTGGCTCTTAGATCTTAGTAAACATTCGAATCGGCCGAAACCAGGAAGCGGCGGCCGCCATTTTCTCTCTCGCACTGAGAGTGATGTTTAAAATATTAAGCCCAAAAACATGTAAAGGGGCTGTTTAGACAGCTCCCACACACATAGCAATGTTGAGGGAGTCCCCAAAGATCCCCCAAGGCCAAAAACGGAATTTTTATTTTTTCGCTAATTTCGCCGATTACGCTTACCGTACGCGTACGGTAAAAAATTATAAAAAAAAAAAAATTATCCACACTCTCCCCACACCGTGTGCAATTGGTGCCCGAAGGGCACCAATAGTGCATGGCTTATTATAGATGAGTTAAACTAAAATATTAAAACAAAAAATAATTAAAAAAAAATTATCCACACTCTCTCCACCCCGTGTGCAAATGGTGCCCGAAGAGCACCATTTGTGCATGGCTTATAACATATACGAAAAATTAAAATATTACCTTTCAAAACGAAGTGCATCATATGTCCTCCATGTGCGCACGGTGCGCGAAGCGCATCGTGCGTACATGGCCCATCTAGCGTAACGTGGGCACGCGGTGCGCGTAGCGCACCGCGTGCCCACCGTGCGTGCACGGCACTAACTGCGTAAAGTGGGCGCGCGGTGCGCGAAGTGCACCGCGCGCACGGAACGAACTGCGTTAAGTGGGCGCGCACCCCACGAATGGCGTAAAGTAACTTAGCATTTAAAAAACCGTACAAATTCACTGAAAAAACCATAGGTTTCACACACGTTATAGTTAGGAATTAGCATTTAAAAAACCTTGCAAATTCACTGAAAAAACCATAGGTTTCACACATGTTATAGTTAGCAGAAATTTTACTGATAAAAAACCAATGAAATTCCCCCGTTATAGTTAGTGCAGGCAACTATAACTCACGCGACCGCAATCTTCTGCTGATGACATATGTGTCTTTATGAAAAAAAAATATTTGTAATATATGTATAGCTAAAAATGTATGGAAGAAGACATGGGCAAATAAGTGTCTAAATACAGTATTAGCATCAGCAGAGGATTGCGGTCGCGTGAGTTATAGTTGCCTGCACTAACTATAACGGGGGAATTTCATTGGTTTTTTATCAGTAAAATTTCTGCTAACTATAACATGTGTGAAACCTATGTTTTTTTCAGTGAATATATATATATATATATATATATATATATATATATATATATATAAATATATGTATTTATTTCTAAACACACCCTCCAAGACTCTTTATGAGGCTAGAGATCAAAACACATAAGTTACACTTCAAATGGGACAGTAATAAGCACAAATACACGTCAGGCCCTAGGGGTGAGCCAAACCAGATACTAAAATAGTGGTATAAGAACCACGACTTAACTAGACACAAGGCCTAGAGCCTGTAGAATCGCTGGGACCCCAAGGAACCACCCAAGGTAGTGACACAGGGGACCCACGGGGTCTTGTGCAGTGTGTGAACACAGCCGCGAGGTCCTGTTGGTTTCTATGGGGAAAGTCGCGGTTAGATTTTTAAAGATTAGGGACACTTAGAATTGAGTCAGGACCAAACCCTTTTGGACTTAGGGAGTTCTACGGCTAACACCCACAGGAGCACCGGAGTACTCATGTTACCTCACCCAGGGAAGCCGGGTGCATAGGTGTCTTTTGGTGCCCTGACTCCCCATCATGTGGTGAGTCCCTCAGACCTTGCTGGTCTGCACCGAAGCATCTTTCCCTTTTCGGCATGGGTTGCTGTTGCCAAGGCTTGTTGTGTCCAATACGGGCACCGACGCTGCAGCACTCGGCATCCTTCGTGGGACAGTTCAAATCCAGCTCCTGTTTGTTCTCGATGCCTCCTGGTCCTCGTGGCTGAAGAGTCAAGCTTCACCTTCTTCACCTGAAATCACCCGACTTCGGTGGGCATTCGCCTATCGTGCCCCTGGTCACTAGCTAGTGACCCAGACTCTGTCCCCTCTGCTTTCAGGTTCTTCTCGACTTTGATCCAGCCTTTGATATTTTCGGACACTTCGCATCTTCCCAGCAGCAGCACTTCTTCGCCAGCTCCCATTGAAAACGACGACGCAACCAGACACCAGTTGACACCTATGCAACTGGCTTCCCTGAGTGAGGTAACTCGAGTACTCCGGTGCTCCCATGGGTGTTGACCCTAGAACTTCCTAAGTCCAAAAGGGCTTGGTCCTAAGTCATCTCTAAGTGTCCGTAATCTTTAAAAATCTAACCGCGACTTTCCCCATAGAAGCTAACGGGAGCTTGCAGCTGTGTTCTCACACTGCACACGGCCCCCGTGGGTCCCCTGTGACACTACCTTGGGTGGTTCCTTGGGATCCCAGCGATTCTACAGGCTCTAGGCTTTGTGTCTTGTTAAGTCGTGGTTCTTATGCCACTATTTTAGTATATGGTTTGGCTGGCTCGCCCCTAGGGCCTGACGTGTATTTGTGCTATTTTACTGTACTATTTGAAGTGTCTTTCATTTAGCCATTCAAGAGATTATAGACTGGTAAAACAAGCTACTTTACATTCCTTCAAGACTTAGCCTGAAGGCTGCTCTCCATAGCTACCACTAGTATAGCTTTCTAAAAGGTTACCTTTAACGTTTCATCAATAAGGGGTTGCTTTTGACTGGTGCAAGGTGACCACTAAAACTAGTGGACAGCATATACCAGGCTAACTTCTCACACTCTGTTGCTTCTTTCAGCAATTCTCTTGCCTCTTTGTGCACTTCTCTTGCCTGTTTCTGCACCTCTCGTACCTCTTTTTGCACCTCCGTTGGCTCTTTCTGCACCTCACTTGCACCTTTCTATACTTCTCCTGCCTCTTTCTGAACCCCTGTTGCTACATTCTGCACTTTCCATGCCTCTTTCTGCACCTGTCTTGCTTCTTTCTGCATGTGTAGAAACTAGGGAGCGACCCCACTGACCAAGAGACAGGGTACCTCAGGTAAGTATGAAAAAGAAATTCTCTTGGGTATCTACAGAAACCACCTTTCATCAAGTGTATACTATTATGTCATACATACATCTATCACCATTCTTACTGATCAAAACTGAGGGCGCCACACTACCAATCCAGACTCAAGCTCCAATTTGAACCACAAGAAACAACCACATGTAACAAAATGATAAGAACTTCAAATCATATAATGCATACACAATTTATTAAAAAATATACAATCACATTGACAGTTATCAACAAAGTCAAACAATCTCAATGATAAAATACATATAAAAATGTGTATTAATAAAAGATCAACTAGAGAGAAAAAACATTGCGTGAAATCATTACATTCTTCGAAGAATCGTTATTTCCAGTAAAAATCATTTAACAAAGAACCATCAGCCTATTTTTTCATAATAAAATTCGACAAGAGGATCTAACCAATTCTAAAAACACAAGCGTCGACGCGTTTCGGTGGTGGATGTTTATTGGAATCCCACCTTTATCAGGCAAAAAGTAATAATATACTCTCTCCGTATTTCATGAAAATTTAAAAACCTAATGAAGCAAAATAATTTAATAAAACAACAAACCTAAACATCTCTCATAATATTAATAAATATACACATAATAGGATTCTAAACATCCCCCTGTTGCACTATCCAGTATATAATGGAGCATTTCTCAACTTTGGAAACTCCCTGGGGAGTATACCCATATAGGCAATTGAACAAAAGGAACTTGTTATCAAAAAGTCCACACAGTTGTTTGAGGAGTTCCACCGATCAATCAATTCATTCATGGCCCAATATGACAATCTGACTGTTTTATTAAAAATATATATATACACACACCCTAATCATCACTCAAATTGCAAGGTATAAGAGCCCTGCACATGCCATTTACCATAAATGTGACATCTCACGGCATTCACTGACATCCTTATATCCTTAAGAGAAGAATACATTTCAATAACAATACATACCACTTATGTAGTTTAAATAAAATCAAGAAGGGTGACCTTATAGCTAACCCCTGTTCAGAATATTTTCCAATAGATTAACGTGGTCTGTAAATTCCACTCTCAATGGAGTTAAGTTAACGCATCAAATCCTAATGAAGAACCCAGACAGATAATCAGTGCTGGACCCAATTCAATATGTGGTGGCAATTAAAGAGATTAAATCATTAGGGATTCCCCACTTACCTCGGCTAGATCATATATATTTTTTTTAATGTTGGTCCAACGGAATGTGTCCAAGGAAACTCAGGGCAATATTTATATATATATTTTTATCATACCGTGGATGGCACGTGGTCAGATCCACCTACTATGGGGCCTATGCATCAACAATGCCATTTGCGATTCCTTATTAGCGAAAAATAAGGAATCGCTAATAAGGAATAGCAAAAGGCTATGCATGTAGGAATCGCTATTCAAATAGCGATTCCTTAATATTCCTTATTACCGAATCGGTAATACCGAATCGGTAATAAGGAATACCTACCCATTCATTCCTATGGGCTTGGAGGCCCATAGGAATGAATGTAAAGCCAGTCTGTATTAGCGATTCGGTATTACCGAATCGCTAATAGCGGGAGCACTTTCAAGGGTGCCAGGGTGTCAAAAGGACACCCTGTTGCACCCCTGAAAATGATATGTGCACATATGTTGCACACACACATGCTCTAAGGGCATGTGTGTGCGCAACATGAAACTTTGAAAAATGCACAAAAGTGCATTTTTCAAAGTTTTTGCAAATTACCATGCAGTTCATCTTCATGGTAATTTGCTCCCCCTATTAGCGAAATCGCTAATTTTTAAACTTTGATGCATTGCATTTAAGGAATCTCACTTTGGGATTCCTTAAATGCAATCGCTATTTAAGGAATCGGTATTTAAGGAATCCCTATTTAAAGAATCGCTATTTAAGGATTCCTTAAATAGCGATTTCTGCTTTTGGGTTGATGCATTGGGATTGGGTATTTTTTACTTAATACCGGGAGCTATTACCGAATCGGTATTTTACCGACTGGATTTTGGGTTGATGCATGAGGCTGAATATCGATAAATCACATGTATTATTTTCACAATAAACTTCCTGTGTATAGATGTTAGGATCATGGTTATATTTCAATTAGTTTAGTTGTAGCCATGCATTTCACTGCCACGTTTAGCCGGTATTATAATAATACCGGATTGGGAAACAAACTTATTTATATATTCTGCATTTTAATAACTTACTCACATCCAAGTCTATAAAGGGCAAGAGCGAGAGACAGTCATGCGGGTCACAGTAATCGACGCGCATTGTTAATTTAAAACCGTTCCTGTTATTCCTTAAACACTACACTGTATATCGTTACCGAACCGGCAGTATCAGATGGCCATATCCCTTGATTTTACTCTAATAGGACCAGTGTTGACGAAAAATCCATCTGGTATTGTCCGAATGGAGAAGTACTTAAAAACATTCTGCCGCAATTTTTACAAACAGACAAGCAGTCTCAAAACAACACTATTCCCTTATATAATTAACCATAAACTATGGAGGCCTAGTATTCCTCCTATATTGAGTAAAGTATGATTGACCCGCCCCCTAAAGCAGCAGTTTATAACATGCCCGTCCAGTGCTCACCTTAATATAGGGATCAAATCAGTAACCGCGAGTTCCGCTGAGTTTTCCCCATCTGCCTTGTCTCCAAATAAAAGACCGATAGACGGGCTTTCGGTTAGAAGTTGATTTTATACCTGTAGTGATCGACCAAAATCGTTCTTACCTGTGGCGGTGCGTCATAATGGTGCGACTCTACAGCCCATCCCTCTTAAAGCGGCACTATTTGATAAAAACATTAGTGGGGCCCACCCGCTTAACGCAGCCTTCTTTGATAAAAAACAATGGTACAGCCCACCTTAAAGTCGTAGAAATAGTGTTTATTATGAAACAATAGACTGATGGTTCTATGTTAATTGATTTTTACTGGAAACAACCATTCTTCGATTAATGTAATGATTTCGCGCACTATTTTATTTCTCTCTAGTTGTTCTTTTATTAATACACATTTTTATATGTATTGTATCATTGAGATTGTATGATTTTGTTGATAACTGTCAATGTGATTGTATATTTTTTTATAAATTGTGTATGCATTATATGATTTGAAGTTCTTATCATTTTGTTACATGTGGTTGTTTCTTGGGGTTCACATTGGAGATTGAATCTGGATTGGTAGTGTGGTGCCCTCAGTTTTGATCAGTAAGAATGGTGATAGATGTATATATGACATAATAGTATACACTTGATGAAAGGTGGTTTCTATAGATTCCCAAGAGAATTTCTTTTTCATATTTGCTTCTTTCTGCACCCCGTTTCTTTAGGTACCTCTTTTGCCTCTTCCTTTACTTTTCTTGCCTTTTTCTGCACCTCTCTTCCCTCTTTCTGCACGTCTGTTGCCTCTTTCTGCACCTCATTTGCTTCTTTCTGCACCCCTGTTGGCTCTTTCTGCACTCTTGTTCCCTCTTTCTGCACCTTTCCTGCCTGTTTTTGCATCTCACTTGCTTCTTTCTGCACTTTTTTTGCTTCTTTCTACACCTCTAATGCTTCTTTCAGCAATTCGTTTGCCTCTTTGGACACTTCTCTTGCCTGTTTCTGCATCTTTCTTGCCTCTTTTTGCACCTCTATTGGCTCTTTCTGCACCTCACTTGCTCCTTTCTACACTTCTCTTGCCTCTTTGTGCACCCCTGTTGCTTCATTCTGCACTTTCCATGCTTCTTTCTGCGCCTGTCTTGCTTCTTTCTGCACCCACGTTGTCTCTTTATTTACCTCTTTGGCTCTTTCTGCACTTTTCTTACCTATTTCTGCACCTCTCTTCTCTCTTTCTGCACGCCTGTTGCCTTTTTCTGTACCTCATTTGCTTCTTATTGCATCCCTGTAGTCTCTTTCTGCACTCGTCTTCCCTCTTTCTGTACCTTTACTGCCTGTTTTTGCATCTCACTTGATTCTTTCTGTACTTTTCTTGCTTCTTTCTACACCTCTGTTGCTTCTTTCAGCAATTCCCTTGCCTCTTTGTGCACTTCTCGTGCCTGTTTCTGCACCTCTCTTGCCTCTTTTTGCACCTCTGTTGGCTCTTTCTGTACCCCACTTGCTCCTTTCTACACTTATCTTGCCTCTTTCTGCACCCCTGTTGCTACAATATGCACTTTTCATGCTTCTTTTTGCACATGTCTTGCTTCTTTCTGCTCCCCTGTTGTCTTTCTGTACCTCTTTTGCCTCTTTCTGAACTTTTCTTGCCTTTTTCTGCAATTCTCTTCCCTCTTTTTGCATGTCTGTTGCCTCTCAGCACCTAATTTGCTTCTTTCTGCACCCCTGTCGTCTTCCCGCTTTCTGTACCTTTCCTGCCTGTTTTTGCAACACACATGCCCCTTTCTGCACGTTTCTTGCTTCTGTCTACAAATCTGTTGCTTCTTTCAGCATTTCTCTTTCCTCTTTGTGCACTTCTCTTGTATGTGTCTGCACCTCTCTTGCCTCTTTTCGCACCTCTGTTGGCTCTTTCTGCACCTCACTTGCTCCTTTCTACTCTTGCCTCTTTCTGAACCCCAGTTGGTACATTCTGCACTTTCCATGATTTTTTCTGCACCTGTCTTACTTCTTTCTGCACCCCTGTCTCTTTATGTACCTCTTTTGCCTCTTTCTGCACTTTTCTTGCCTTTTTCTGCACCTCTCTTCCCTATTTCAGCACATCTGTTGCCTCTTTCTGCACCTCATTTGCTTCTTTCTGCACCCCTGTTTTCTCTTTCTGCACTCGTCTTCCCTCTTTCTGTACCTTTTGCATCTGACTTCCCTCTTTCTGCATTTTTCTTGATTCGTTTTACACCTCGGTTACTTCTTTTTGCAATTCTCTTGCCTCTTTGTGCACTTCTCTTGCCTGTTTCTACACCTCTTTTGCCTCTTTTTGCACCTCTGTTGGCTCTTTCTACACCTCACTTGCACCTTTCTACACTTCTCTTGCCTCTTTATGCACACCTGTTGCTTCATTCTGCACATTCTATGCTTCCTTCTGCACCTGTCTTGCTTCTTTCTGCACCGTTTTTGGCTCTTTATGTACCTCTGTTGCCAGTTTCTGCACTTTTCTTGCCTTTTTCTGCAGTTCTCTTCCCTCTTTCTGCATGTCTGTTGCCTTTTTCTGTACCTCATATTCTTCTTTCTGAATCCCTATTGTTTTTTTTGCACTCGTCTTCCCTCTTTGTGTACCTTTCCTGCCTGCTTTTGTATCTCACTTACCTTTTACTGCACTTTTTTGCTTCTTTTTACACCTTTGTTGCTTCTTTCAGCAATTCTATTGCCTCTTTGTGCACTTCTCTTGCTTGTTTCTGCACCTCTTCTGCCTCTTTTTGTACCTCTGTTGGCTCCTTCTGCACCTCACTTGCTCCGTTGTACACTTCTCTTGCCTCTTTCTGCATCCCAGTTGCTTCATTCTGCACTTTCCATGCTTCTTTCTGCACCCCTGTTGGTTCTTTTTGTACCTCTTTTGCCTCTTTGTGCTCATCTCTTGCCCCTTTCTGTACCTCTCTTGCCTCTTTCTGCACCCCTGTTGGCACTTTCTGCACCTCATTTGCTCTGTTCTACACTTCTGTTGTCTCTTTCTGCACCCCTGTTTCTTCATTCTGTACTTTCTATGCTTCTTTCTGCACCTGCCTTGCTTCTTTCTGCACCCCTGTTGTCTCTTTATGTACCCCTTTAGCCTCTTTTTGCACTTTTCTTGCCTTCTTCCGCACCTCTCTTCCCTCTTTCTGCACATCATTTGCTTCTTTCTGCACCCCTGTTCTCTCTTTCTGTACCTTTCCTGCCTGTTTTTGCATCTCATTAGCATCGTTCTGCACTTTTCTTGCTTCTTTCTACACCTCTGTTGCTACTTTCAGCAATTCTCTTGCCTCTGTGCACTTCTCTTGCCTCTTTCTGCACCTCTCGTGCCTCTTTTTGCACCTCTGATGGCTCTCTCTGCACCTCACTTACTCCTTTCTACACTTCTCTTGCTTCTTCCTGCAACCCTGTTGCTTCATTCTGCACTCTCCATGCTTCTTTCTGTACCTGTCTTGCTTCTTTCAGCATCTCTGTTGTCTCTTTATGTACCTCTTTTGCCTCTTTCTGCACTTTTCTAGCCTTTTTCTGCACCTCATTTGATTCTTTCTGTGCCCTTGTTGTCTCTTTCTGCACTCGTCTTCCCCCTTTCTGTATATTTCCTGCCTGTTTTTGCATCTCACTTATCTTTTTCTGTACTTTTCTTGCTTCTTTCCACACCTCTGTTGCTTCTTTCAGCAATCCTCTTGCCTCTTTTGTACACTTCTCTTACTTGTTTCCGCACCTCTCTTGCCTGGTTTTGCACCTCTGTTGGCTCCTTTCTACACTTCTCTTGCCTCTTTCTGCACCCCTGTCGTCGCTTTCGTACCTCTTTTGCCACTTTCTTCACTTTTCTTGCCTTTTTCTGCACCTGTCTTCCTGTTTCCTGCACAACTGTTGCCTCTATCTGCACCTCATTTGCTTCTTTCTGCACCCCTGTTGTCTCTTTCTGCTGTCGTCTTCCCTCTTTCTGTACCTTTCCTGCCTGTTTTTGCATCTCACCTGCCTCTTTTTGTACTTTTCTTGCTTCTTTCTAAAGCTCGGTTGCTTCTTTCAGCAATTCTTTTGCCTCTTTCTGCATTTCTCTTGCTTGTCTGTGCACCTCTTTTGCAAATTTCTGTATCCCTCTTGCCTCTTTCTGCACCCTCTTCCCTATTTCTCCATCTCTGTGCTTCATTCTGCACTTCTCTTGTTTCTTTCTGCACTGCTCTTGCTTTTTTCTGCACCTCACCTGTCTCTTTCTGCACTTCTCCTGTTTCTTTCTACTCCTCTGTTGATTCTTTCAGCAATTCTTTTGCCTATTTCTGCTCTTCTCTTCCTTCTTTTTGCACCTCTCTTGCCTCTTTTTGCACCTCTGTTGGTTCTTTCTGCACTGCTCTTGCTTCTTTCTGCAGGTCATTTGTATCTTGCTGCACTTCTCTTGCTTCTTTCTACACCTCTGTTGCTTCTTTCAGCAATTCTGCACCTCTTTTGCAAATTTATGTTTCCCTCTTTCCTATTTCTGTACCTCTGACTTAGAGGTAGTTTTAATCCCCCTGCCCTATTATGTACTAGAGCCTTACAGGGGAGGTCATGCCCATCACAGGGGTACCCCAACCCATAGTGTACCATAGTGTATGTAGGTGCTTTCACTGTATTCTAAGTGTCTTTCAGGATAGCACTGGCTCCGGGCCTGGTTAGTCAGAGACAGTTACCACCAGTACCAGTCAACACAATGTTGTGGGCATAGGATGACTTTGCAACAAGGCCTCTTTCTACATCTCTGTTGGTTCTTTGTGCATATCTCTTGCTTCTTTCTGCACCTTTCTTCGTCTTTCGGGACTTCTGTTGAATCTTTCTGCAATTCCTTTGCTTCTTTCCGCGCATCTCTTCTTTTTTCTGCACATGTCCTACCTCTTTAGGAATATTTAGAAATTAGCATTTAAAAAACCTTTTGGAATTAACTGAAAAAACATAGTTTTCAGGGACGTTATAGTGAATTTAGAATTTTAAAAAACCATAGAAATTCACTGATGTAATATGTGACGTCATCAGCAGTGCATTGCGGGGGCACGACTTATAGTTAGCTCAACTAACTAGAGCGGCTGAATTTCTCTGGTTTTGTATGAGTGAAATGTCCAACTGACTATAACGTCCCTGAAACCTATAGTTTTTTTCAGTGAATTTCTATGTTTTAGTAAATACTAATTTCTAACTATAATGTCCCTGAAAGCTATGGTTTTTTCAGTGAATATATATATATATGTATTGATATTACCTACTGGTGGTCGCCAGTAGGTAGTTATAGTTAGGACCAATTATCCATAGGAAATCTGCAACATTCTATTTGGAATAACTTTGGCGTCGGTTGACGAATCTTCGCAAATTTTTCAAAACTGGTGGGTCGCTCCGGTCCACTCCTATCCTGAAAGTGTCGGGGTGATTCATCAAGTGGGGGCAGAGAAAAAAGGGGGGTCCCAAAACATGTTTTCCCATGCAATTTTCCATAGTAACATTTAATCGCAGCTACAGCCCGAACTGCTGAACGGAATTACACCAATCCTATAACCTCGGAGAAAAGTAGAAACAGCTTTATTGACATGTTTTCTAGCTTTCTCAATCTGAGGACAAAATTAATTGGACCAGTTCCATTTCTGTATTTGGCATATGTTGGAATAGACAAATGCAGATTGGGGGAAAAGTGACATCAATTCTCCAAAGGTGTCCTTCATAATCATTTCCAGACCTACCCCAAATGCCTAGGTCATTGCCACCACAGTGCACAATTATGAGGTCAGGGTGTTGGAGATGCAAAAAGGATTTAACCAATGGCATCAATTGGTGCCACTTTAATCATCTCTGACCAATCCATTTAATGTCTACATTTGTCAAAGCTAGGTCTTTGTCAATACCTCTGTTTCATGCATACCCTTGGCTCCAGAAAAGATAGCTGTGTCCCACAATCCACACTCTAAGCATCTTGAAAGGAGGTCTGGATGCACTCAGAAGGTGTCTGTGTGTGAAATGCAAGTTTGAAAAGTAAGATTTTTCTAAAATGGTGGATAAGATGCAGTTTTGAAAAAATAAAAGAAATGATTGGCTGTGTGAGAACATTCTAGACTGAAAAGTAGGGTGCATGTTTCTATTTTTTAAAAGCATGTTTCCTATTGTTTAATAACAACTATTTGAAAGGAACATTACATAGAATAAGCTGATATTTAGAAAAATCAAGCACACTTGCTGTTTGGATTAGCAACATTGTGTGCTGAACTTGTGACCTGTGTGCTCAGTTGAGTGTTCCATGAACTGTTACTGTGGTAACAGACAGTAAGTAGATTAGGGGTAGGGTTCAAACTCATGTCAATTGGAAAGGGTTGAAATGTGTAACCAATAGAAATGTGTGTTATCTTTTGAATTATTGTGGGAAGCAATGTGATTTGATATTTAAATGTATATGTGTGCATAATGAGAGGGAAAGTTTGCCATTTTTTGGTTTTGCTAAGAGCATTGCAGTACAGACATTCTGTATAAGAAAATCTGGTGTGTGACAGACAGACTTCTTAATCTACAAATCAATTTGAAAGGTGAGTTATTACTTTGTGAGGGGTTGTATGTGGTGCCTTTGTTTTTAATAAGAGTAATGTGTTTCTCCTGCTAAAGTCCAGGGAGTAGTGTTGCTTGTCTAGAATCACATTGTGAGTCTGTCTGCATCTGGGCAACCATTGTGAGAGAAGCATTTGGGTACTTCATATCTTTGTATACACATAACTGCTTAAAAACCTTTCCTGTTCTCAAGTTATGGTAGAATTAGAAGCCAGTCATTGCTTATGCATTCGGAAAATGAGTCAGGCTTTGACACTAAAATGCAGCACTGAAATATGTAGAATGTGTGCAGTTACCTTACCCGTTCCAGACTAGTGAATGTGTTTTGGTAAATTCAAAGGGATAGTGTCGCTTGTCTAGAATCACACTGTGAGTCTGTGTGCATTTGGGCAACCATTGTGAGAGAAGCATTTGGGTACTTCATGTCTTTGCAGACAGATAACTGCTTTAAAACCTGTCATGTTGTCAAGTTTTAGTAGCATTAGAAGCCATTCATTGCTTATGCATTCGGAAAATGAGTCAGGCTTTGACATTAAAGTGCAGTACTGAAATATGTAGTATGTGTGCAGTTACCTTACCCGTTCCAGACTAGTGAATGTGTTTTGGTAAAGTCCAAGGGATAGTGTTGCTTGTCTAGAATCACACTGTGAGTCTGGGTGCATTTGGGAACCATTGTGAGAGAAGCATTTGGGTACTTCATGTCTTTGCATACACATAACTGCTTAAAAACAGTTTTGGTAGAATTAGGAGCCAGTCATTGCCTATGCATTCGGAAAATGAGTCAGGCTTTGACACTAAAGTGCAGCACTGAAATATGTAGAATGTGTGCAGTTACCTTACCCCTTCCAGACTAGTGAATGTGTTTTGGTAAATTCGAAGGGATAGTGTTGCTTGTCTAGAATTAGGCCTGGGCAAAAATTTTGTTCCGTTCGCGGAAATTGCGATAATTTGACATTTTCGCGTTCCGAGGAGAGCGCGAAAATGTCCAAATTTCCGCTTTCCGCAGCTTGGCGATAATTTGTTTCTTGCTCGCTCTGTAAAATAATACATTCTCGCGCGCGATCGCCTTACCTGAATCCTGGATTCCTGAATCCCTGCGTTCGCCGACAAGTTTTCTTGATCCGGTCGCGTTCTCCATGAGATGTTGGATTGTTTTTAGCCATTTGCGCTGTCTCGCGGAACGCGAAAATGTCAAATTATCGCAATTTCCGCGAATGGAACAAAATTTTTGCCCAGGCCTAGGTACTTCATGTCTTTGCAGGCCTAGGTACTTCATGTCTTTGCAGATAAATAACTGCTTAAAAACCTATCCTGTTCTCAAGTTTTGGTAGAATTAGAAGCCAGCCATTGCTTATGCATTCGCAGAATGAGTCAGACGTACACAGTAGCAGTGCTGTAGTGAATTGTGTAGAATATATGCAGCCATCTAACCCCTTCTTGCTTGTCTAGAATCACACTGTGAGTTTGTGTTCATTTGAGCAACCATTGTGAGAGAAGCATTTGGTAACTTCATGTCTCCTTGTACTGTTCTAATCATTCAGTCAGTACCCAAGTACTCATGCAGTGATCCAGGGCCTTAGCACATGGTCTGCTTCAAACTCCTATGCACCATGCATGTAGTCTTCTAATCACCTACACACTTGTGTTTCAGGCCTACAATTCCCCAGTCAGTATGCATACACTCCTGCAAACACTCTGTTACTCCCCTTGCGCTCCTCTAGTGACCCTTTCAGCACCATGTACTAATGTATTTAGTGATGTAAAACACAACCAATTATAAATTTACCCAGTGTCTCTCCTTATACTACTGTAATCATTCAGTCAGTATCCAAGTACTTATATAGCGAGCCAGGCCTTAGCACATGGACTGCTTCAAACTCGTATGCACTATGCATGTAGACCTTTAACCGCCAACACTTGTGTTTCGGGCCTACAATTCCCCAATCATTATCCATACACTCCTGCAAATACCCTGTTTCTCCCCTTGCATTCCTCTAGTGACCCTTTCAGAACCATGTACTAATCCATTCACTGCAGTAAAATACAACCAATTATAAATTCACCCAGGGTCTCTCCTTGTACTACTCTAATCATTCAATCAGTACCTAAGTACTCATGCAGTGATACAGGGCTTTAGCACATGGACTGCTACAAACTCCTATGCACTATGCATGTAGTCCTCTAACCACCTACAGACTTGTGTTTTAGGCCTACAATTCCCCAGTCATTATCCATACACTCCTGCAAACACCCTGTTACTTTTCTTGCACTCCATTAGTGACTCATTCAACACCATGTACTAATCCATTTACTGCAGTAAAATACAATCAATTATAAATTCACCCAGTGTCTCTCCTTGTAGTACTCTAATCATTCAATCAGTACCTAAGTACTCATGCAGTGATACAGGGCTTTAGCACATGGACTGCTACAAACTCCTATGCACTATGCATGTAGTCCTTTAACCACCTACACACTTGTGTTTCAGGCCTACAATTCCCCAGTCAGTATCCATACACTCCTGCAAACACCCTGTTACTCCCCTTGCATTCCTCTAGTGACCCTTACAGCACCATGTACTAATCTATTCACTGCAGTAAAACACAACCAATTATAAATTCAGCCAGTGTGTCTCCTTATGCTACTCTAATCATTCAGTCAGTATCCAAGTACTCATGCAACAAGCCAGGCCTTAGCACATGGACTGCTACAAACCCCTATGCACTATGCATGTAGTCCTCTAACCACCTACACACTTGTGTTTTAGGCCTACAATTCCCCAGTCATTATCCATACACTACTGCAAACACCCTGTTACTCCTCTTGCACTCCATTAGTGACCCATTCAACACCATGTACTAATCCATTTACTGCAGTAAAATACAACCAATTATAAATTCACCCAGTGTCTCTCCTTGTAGTACTCTAATCATTCAGTCAGTATCCAAGTACTCATGCAGCGATCCAGGGCCTTAGCACATGGACTGCGTCAAACCCCTATCCACTATGCATACAGTCCTGTAAGCACCACGACATTTGTCTTTCATATCTCCAATTCCCCAGTCAGTGCCCATACACTCCAGCAAACACTCTGTCATTCCCATTGCAGTCCTAGAATGACTCATCCAGCACCATATACTAATCCATTCTCTGTGCCCAAACCCAACCACTTATACATTCACCCAGGCATTCTCCTTGCAGGACTGTAATCATTAAGTCAGTGCCCAAGTACTCATATGATGTCCCAGGGCTTAACACAAACACTGGTACAAAATTGTGTCCATTACACATGCAGATCTGTAATCACCTATACAGTTATGTATACACCTTGAATTACAATTTCAATTAGTGATCAGAAAAGAAAGTGGTTAGATGGTTTTTATTTAGAATGTGTTTGTATAATAATAGAAAAGTTTAATTTATAAATGTATTAAAATACATTTTATGTTTATTTTTTACAGATATTGTTTATCATCATTAAAATAAAGTTATCATGCCTGAAAAATCAAGAAAGAGAAAAGAACAGTTAAAGGACAAGTATATGAAGAAACAAGTATTGGATGACCAACATCATGTGGGTAAAAAGAAAAAGTCTTCCGGTAAGACAACAAAAGCATTCATTAAAAAACTTTCAAAGCCTATAAGTTGTGTGCCAGATGATGCAAACTACTGAGAATGGTTCGACCACAAAAAAGACTATGAATAACAGGAAAGGAAAAAAAGAAAATTTTAATTCAAAAGATTCGATGTATGGTAAAAGAAGACAAAATCAGTATAAAGAAATCCGTAAAATAATTTTTTATAATACAGTGGTTTTTAACTTCCTCAAAGATGTGAAAAAATATAGAAAAAGAGCACTATTTTATAAAAAGAAGAAGCATATTGAATCCATTGTTCAAAATGCTTTTGAAGTAAAAAGGAAACTATTCATTTTAGTTTTAAACAGAATTCGATCATTAAATAAACCAATCCATTTAATGAAGGCCAAAAGTCAGAGGAAAAGAGTAATTAACAGAACTTATTTTTGTGACATTTTTTGGGTGAATGGAAACACAGTTCAAGTTCAGAGCCTTTCTTTAATGAAGAGAGTTATTTTCAGACCAATAATTTATTGCATGCAGTTGATACCAGTGGTCGAGCTTAAGAGGTTAGAAATGGTTGTCCAAATGAGAAAGAGAAGATGGTTCCCAGAAATGTAGAAGAAGTGTTAGCTGATGAAGTTCTAGGGAGATGTCCAAAAGCCCCAGTGTACACTTGGGATTGCAGTAGTATTTGTAGTTTACGACAAGAATCTATTGATATTTTACTCAATTTCTTACGAGAATATAGTAAAAAAAGTGTTAACCAAAAGATTAAGACATTGCAAGGACTAGACCCTTGCAGAGTGAGAAAAAATACTGGTTTGCAAGGTCATTCTCTGGCTTGTCTTTCTAGGAAAGTATGTCAAAGTGTTTTCACCATTTCAAGATGTTAGCAGTACATCATTCTCAGGTGCGGAAGTTAGTCAGAAGATTTTAGTATGCAAAAAGTCCAGCACTAATGTTAAATGAGTTGAACAGTGCTCTTTTGCGTGCATCAGTATCAGATGTGAAGAAGGTTTGTGATGAAATTGAGTTTTGTTACTATGGTCCTGAACAAGAGATTGCAGAAACTGACACATTAATAGAAGAAAATGTTGAAGAGAATGTGCAACATAGTACTACAAAAAATGTTGAATAACAATTTACAAAGTGTAAGGTGATTTCAGGTGTAAGGCCAAATTATTCTTGTATTTGTTGTCGGATAACTCACTATAAAAATCAGACTAGGACTGTTGATCTGTATTTAAAAAGTGAAAGAGAAAATAATGATAAGTGGAAGGAATTTGCAATTTATTTGTTGGTAGAGAATTGTTTAGATTTGGGTTCTGATCAGCGTATTTGTAAATATTGTTTTAATAAATTAGATGAGATAAAATGCCCCTAGAGCTGTGCATAATAATCTAGAGTTGGTAACTATTCCTCCAGAACTGATAGATTTAAATACCCATGAGTCTATTCTCATTCAATGTGTGCACCCATTTCAGGCTATTGTTCGTATGGAGCCTAAAACAGGTAAATTGCCTCCTTTAGATTTACAGAGAGGATTAAAAGGAAGACTTGTATATTTACCTCTAGATTTGAAGAAAAATATTGAAACTATTGGTGTAGAGAATATAGAAAATGAAGCACTAGTTATTCTAGTTAATGGCGTTCCTAATAAGAGTAAGAAAATCTGGCAAGAATTAGTGGATGTTAGGAAAGTGCAGAAGGCAACATTGTATCTGATTAAAAACAATGAGTACTATAAAAATGTGTATGTGGGAGAAGAAGAAATACTTTCAGCAGAAGATACTAAAACGTCAAGAGGACAAAATGAAAAAGTGGACATGTCCAGAAGTGAAGAAATCTATGAACATTACAGTGTACATCCACTTCATTCCAAAGAAGTGATGGGGAATACTTTTGAGTTATTCCAAATGAAAAAAGCAAAGGGAAGTCCCATGAGTTTATGGGAAAAAAGCTTGGAAGCTCGTTGTTTTCCGCAGTTGTTCCCACAGGAAAAGGTGGATGATATTTTTGAACGACCTCTGCAGATTCCTGCATCTGAATATCGCACAACAAGATTGTATGCAGAAGATCCAAGATTCCGACAATGTATCCCATATATATTTCATCTTTTGCTTGAGAGTGACTTGTCTGAACTTTCACATGCAGTGATTCACATATTGAAAACAGGAGTCCATCTTCAAAATGTTTCTGCAAAGGAATTTATGGATAAAGTACATCAGAGAGATGATCATTTAGAATCTCAGCTGATTAATCTGATGGCATGTCAGCGTGGCACTAATGAGTATTGGTACCGTCGTCATGGAGAACTTAAATGTATGCTAAGGAACTTAGGAACTCCTACGTGGTTCCTTACCCTAAGCTGTGCTGAATACACTTGGGATGATTTACTTGAATTTCTTTGAGAGGCAAATTCGAATATAAAAAATATTGAATACAAGACACCTGGAGAATTGTGCTCTTTGGATCCTGTTAATGTATGCAGGTATTTCAATCATAGATTTGAAGCTATGATGTCTTTTATCTGCAATAAAAAGAATCCTCCTCTTGGAGAAGTTGTGGATTCTTTTGGAGACAGGAGTATCAAGCTCCTCACAGACTTATGCTCATATGGATTAAGGATGCCCCCAAATTCGGAACTGATTCCGATGATACTGTTTTGTCTTTCATTGAAGAATATGCCACATGTGCCATACCCAAAAGAACAGAGCAAAACAACTTAAGACAACAAGTCTTACGATTCCAAAGCCATCGATGTGGAAAATACTGTCGACGAAAGTACAAGTCTAAGGAAAAGTTTTATACCAAATGTCATTTTGGATTTCCATGTCCTGTAATATCCAAAGGAAGAGTAAACAGTTTTATGTCAGCTATGAGACATACCATCACTAGAAAGTCTCCCAAAAATACCTAAAATTTGAGAAGATGTGAAGAATCAAAATACATAAATGATTACACTCCGGTTATTCTCTCTATGTGGAATGCTAACATGGATATTCAGTATGTAGCGGATAATTCCATTGCTGTCGCTCGGTAAGTAACATCCTACATTACAGAATTAGAGAAGACGGAATTGAAAGAAATGTGGGAAGAGATTTCTCACGAGAAGAGTCTAAGTAGGAAATTATACAGTTTCAGTTTGAAGATATTATCCCATCGAGAAATTGGAGCGTATAAATGCTTAGATTGGTTATCATCTGCAAGTTTATACTCCAAATCTAGAAGAATCATTTGGGTGAGTTTAGGTCTTGCTGCAACACGAAATCGAGTATTAAATCTGTACAAGAAATTGAATATTTAGCATTAAATGAACCAGAAAGTACAGATATTCTGAAAACAAATATGTTGGACACATATTATCCAAATAGAAGTCATCATCTTGAGAACATATGTCTCTATGAAGTGCTGCAAAACTACACTTTTAAACAGAATACTACAGAAAACATCAATGATGGAAAATATGCAGTGATTGGTTCTGAAGGATGTTTGGTGAAACAAAGGAAAGGAAATTTAATTAATCACAGGAAACTGAGTTGCGACACTCCTGATAAAAGGGAATTTTACTATTTAGCACTTTTGCAACTGTTGAAACCGTGTCGTTCAGAATTGGAATTACTTGGAGATTTTCACAGCTATGAAGAGTCCTTCAATGATTGTAAAGATACCATAGAATGTACTGTTTTTGCAAATTATGTGAGAATGTTGAACGATGAAATTGATCAAGAAGCTACTATTGCAGCTGAGATTGCTAGAGACAGTTCTCAAGACAGTCAAAGCTCTGCTCAACTGAGTCAAGATCCACTAGGACAACCAATTGTTGAAAATGAAGCAGCAATCGCCATGAATGAGGTGGAAACAGCAATGCATCAAGCTCAAGAAGATATTATGGACTTAGCCAACTTGGAAGAACAACTAAATGTTGAACAGAAAGAAATCTATCAGCAAGTGAGACAATGGATTGACCATGGATATCTTCATGAAAAGAAAGAATGCACATGCACCTCATTTCAACCTATACAAATGTATGTGAGTGGACAAGCTGGAACAGGAAAAAGTTTCTTAATTAAAGACTCACATTTTTCTTGTGTTGTAACTGTTCCAACTGGGTTAGCAGCACACAACATTAAAGGAATTACATTGCATCGTTTACTTATGCTACCTGTGGAGCATGGAAACAAATTGGAATATCACAAGCTATCTGGAGAAGCTTGTTATGAAGTTTCAAGAGTGCTAAAGAAAATGAAACTTCTGATTATTGATGAGGTAAGCATGGTCTCAAACTTAATGCTTGCTTTTGTGCATTAAGGAATGCAGCAAATTCTTAAAACAGAGTACGATGTCTTATTTGGAAGAAAACATGTAATAGTGTTTGGAGATCTACTGCAACTTACTCCCGTAAAATGACAACCAGTAGTTAAAACACTTGCGCATGAAGACACCAGAAAGTATTTGGGTAGTGTTGGAAACGTTAATATTTGGTCATATTTTGAATACAAAGAACTCATTACAAATATGCGACAGGTAAATGATGTTGATTATTGAACTATTCTTCAAGATATAAGAATTGGTGTATTGACAGAACATGGCAAACAAGCTTTGCATAGTCGCTTACTTTCGAATTTGTTTCTAAATGAAAATATAGTTCCTGAGAAAATATATATGAAAATTGCAGAATATAAATCTATAATCTTCTTAATGCCAACACTGCGTGAGTGTTCTATATTTAATGAACAACTTTTGAAGCTAGAAAGTGAAGAAATAATAAAAATGGAAGCCATTGATAAAATAGAGCATGAAGGAATCACTATTATTTTGACGGGAAAATTGAAAACAAAACTGGATTCTTTTGAAAAATCGATATCTAAAACTGCTTGTTTAGAAAAGAATCTATATGTATGTATAAACTGCCGGGTAATTTTAAGGCGTAATTCGGATGTAGAAAAAGGTTTAGTAAATGGAGAAATGGGTAAAGTTGTTGATTTTGTTAATTATCAAAAGAGAGATGGAATTACATTTTTAAAAATCAAATGTGATCAAATTGAGGAAGTAAAAGAAATTGGTTGTTGTTCAGTTCGTTTTTTGCTTGTTAAATATTTATATGTCCGTAGAAAACAATTTCCATTTTCTCTGGCGTATGCAGTGACTATTCATAAATCTCAAGGATTAAGTCTAGACAGTGCTTTGGTGAACATTGGAAGTACCGTGTTTAAAGTGGGTATGGCATATGTTGCTTTGTCCTGAGTCAGAACTTTATCTGGTTTGTTTTGATTGATTTTGATGAGTCAAAGATTACTGCAGATGCAAACTGTGTAAAAGAGTATAATAGGTTAAGAAGAGCATATGCTCCCAATTTAGGTCAATATCCTGTATTTGAAAACAATGGTAGGTGGAAAAAGAAAATATGAGAATATCTGTAGTGAAGTTATAGAGAAGGAAAAAAATCAAGATAATGTTGAGATTGACAGCAAAAACAAAAAGGACACTGTTGAAGAGATTATTGGATATCAGTTTGAAAATAGTTCAAGTATCAACTGCTATGCTAATGTAGTGGTCAATGTTGTTTTTTTTCTAGAAAGTTTGCAACAGCAAATTAAGGAGAATCGGGAAAAAAGATTGTGTTCCTTGTTGCATTCTGTTTATGAAAAATTGAGAACTGATAAAACTAAAATGCAAAGCGTTTCTGATATTCGCAATCTTTTGGATATATGTTCTGGTTCTACACAATTTACGCATAATATCCAACAAGATGCTCAGGAATTTCTAATGTATATGCTTACTGTTAGATCTGGGGGTCTCTAGTTGGCAGAGGTATACACCTTAGACCAAATAGGGACCCTTGCATCTAGTCAGGCCCAGGGGGGTACCTTGGGCCTTCCATAGGGATGACTGACGTGCACGAAAAGGGAAGGGTTAGGCCCGGCCAGTGTGGACACTGGCCAGGAGGACATGGCAGTCCGGGGACTGCAGGCAGGCCTGCGGCGGCAGGCCTGAGACACTGTTTTAGGGCTACACAGGTGGGTGGCGTAATCAGCGCTGCAGACCCACTAGTAGCATCTGTCATCACCAGCCCTGGCACACACAGTGCACTTTACTAGGGACTTCATAGTGATACAGATATGCCAATCAGGTATATCCAATCAATACGATATTTTACACAGGGAGCACTTACACTCTGGCACTGATTAGCAGTGGCAGAGTGTCCAAAGCATCTAAACCAGCAAAACGAAATCCAGCACAGCATCAAAAAATCCATGTAACAGAGGCAAAAGATAGGGGAAAAACCCACGCCAAGGATGTCAGGTCTAACACGTGTCCCCTCCAGCTGAAAGCGGGGAGAACTACCCACCCTCTTGGGAGTTCTCATCGCTAAGGCGGAAAAACCTGGACAGACCATCAGCATTGGCGTGCTCTGTACCGGGACGGTGTTCCACCGTAAAGTCCATTCCCTGTAGGGAGATGGACCACCTCAACAGTTTTGGATTCTCACCCCTCATCTGCATTAACCATCTGAGGGGCCTGTGGTCGGTCTGAACGCGGAAGTGAGTCCCAAACAGGTAGGGCCTCAGCTTCTTCAGGGCCCAGACCACAGCAAATGCTTCCCTTTCAATAGCGCTCCACCTCTGTTCCCTGGGAAGTAGCCTTCTACTAATGAAAGCTATGGGTTGGTCCCCGCCCTCGTCATCCATCTGTGAGAGTACTGCTCCCACGCCTTGCTCTGAAGCGTCTGTCTGTACTACGAACTCACTCGAAAAGTCAGGCGCCTTAAGCACTGGTGCGGTGCACATTGCAGTTTTCAGGGCATCAAAAGCAGTTTGACAGGCCTCGGTCCATTTCACTTTCCTGGGCTGATTTCTAGAGGGGGCAACAATGGTGCCGTATCCCTTGATGAACCGTCTGTAATACCCGGTGAGTCCTAGAAAGGCTCTCACCTCTGTCTGCGTCTTGGGGGGTTCCCAAGCCAGAATGGTATCGATCTTCACCTGTAGGGGCGCCACCTGGCCGCTCCCCACCTTGTGTCCCAAATACACCACCGATCCCTGCCCTATCTGGCACTTACTGGCCTTGATAGTGAGGCCTGCCTTCTGCAGCGCCCACAACACTTCACAGAGGTGTTGCAAGTGTTCCTCCCAAGTGGAGCTGAACACAGCAATGTCATCCAGGTACGCGGCGCTGAATTGCTCCAGCCCGGTCAGTACCCGGTTGACCAGTCTCTGGAAGGTGGCAGGGGCATTTTTCAATCCAAAGGGCATGACGCGAAACTGGAAGTGCCCCTCTGGCGTTGAAAATGCCGACCTCTCCTTTGCCCCGTCAGTTAAGGCAATCTGCCAGTACCCCGAAGTCAAATCGAAGGTGCTGAGGTACCGGGCAGCTCCTAACCGATCGACGAGCTCATCAGCTCTGGGGAAGGGGTGCGCGTCAGTCTTGGTGACCGCATTGAGCCCACGGTAGTCCACGCAAAACCGAAGTTCTGACGGGCCACCGGGTGTAGCAGATTTCTTGGGAACGAGGACCACTGGGCTAGCCCAGGGACTGCTAGAGGGCTCAATTACCCCTAACGCCAACATCTTGGAAACTTCTTCCTTGATGCTGGCCCTGACCTTGTCAGCTACTCTGTAAAACTTCTGTTTCACAGGCAGGCTATCTCTAGTGTCCACATCATGGACGCACCAATTGGTGACACCTGGTGTCAGGGAGAACAGGGAGGCAAACTGACCCAACACCTGGCGACAGTCTCTCTGCTGCTCTGGGGTCAGGGTGGGCGAGAGGACCACACCATCCACTGACCCGTCTTGCTCCTTGGTTGCCAGGAGGTCAGGGAGAGGATCACTATCCTCCTCCCCACCGTCGTCTGTAGCCATGAGCATCGTCACTTCAGACCTCTCGAAGTGGGGTTTGAGGCGGTTCACATGCAAGACTCTAAGGGGCTGCCTAGGAGTCTTCATGTTGATCAGGTAGGTCAACTCACTCTTGCGCTCTACCACCTCATATGGCCCGGTCCACTTGTCACGGAGCACACAAGGCTCCACCGGCGCCATTACCCACACTTTCTGCCCAGGATGAAATTCTACCAGAGTGGTATTCTGGTCGTACCATCTTTTCATCTCCTCCTGGCTGGCTTCTAGGTTCTCCTGAGCGAGCTTCCTGAAGCGCTGCGTTTGGTTGCGGATGGCCAGCACATAGCTGAACACATCCTGGGGGGTTTTCCCACGGGATTTCTCCCACCCCTCCTTCACCAGTGTGAGAGGTCCTCTAACAGGGTGGCCATACAGCAGTTCAAAGGGGCTGAACCCTAAGGACTTCTGAGGCACCTCCCTGTAGGCAAACAACAGGCATGGTAACAAGACGTCCCACTTCCGTCTCATGGGCTCCGCTAGGCCCATAATCATCCCTTTCAGGGTGCGGTTGAACCTTTCAACCAACCCATTTCCTTGAGGGTGGTAAGGAGTGGTGAACTTATAAGTTACTCCACACTCCTCCCACATAGACTTCATATACCTAGAGATGAAGTTGGTACCCCGGTCGGAGACCACCTCTCGGGGGAACCCCACACGGGAAAAGATCCCCATCAATGCACGGCCCACCACGGGTGCTGTGATTGTCCTGAGAGGGACTGCTTCCGGGTACCGAGTGGCGTGATCCACCAAGACCAGGATAAACCTGTTGCCTAAGGCGGTCTTGGGATCCAGGGGCCCTACGATATCAATGCCCACCCGCTCGAAAGGGGTGCTCACTACAGGAAACGGCTGGAGGGGCACCACGCACTTCCCTCCGCTCTTACCACTGGCTTGACAGGTTTGGCAAGACTTACAAAAGGTACCGACGTGCTTCTTCATCTGGGGCCAGTAGAAGTGGGTGACAAGCCTGTGATAGGTCTTGTCTTGCCCCAGATGTCCTGCGAGAGGCACGTCGTGAGCCAGACCCAGTAAGAAGTTCCTGAAGCGCTCGGGTACCACCAGCACACGGGCTGCACCGGGCTCAGCGAACTTAGGCTCACTATACAGTAAATCGTCCTCCCAGTAAATCAAATGTTCCTTGGACCCTAGGCCTGCTGCCTGGTCTGTAGCCTGCTGCCGCACACCGACGAGAGAAGGGCACTCCTTCTGAGCCTGGCAGAATTCCTCCCTGGAGGGGCCACCCTCTTGCTGCCAATGGGTCAGCTCAGGCAACTCCCCCAGTTCGGCCACCTGCTCCCCTGTAGGTTCCAGGGCATCCCCCTCAGGTTCTGCTTCCTCCTGGACCGTGGGAACAGTGGGGGCCGGTTTCCCGCGCCCTCTGCCCCTTCCTCTCCTGGCAGGTTCCTGGGCCATTGTTCCAGGCTCCAGTTCTACTAATCCACCCTTACTGGCTGTCATGGCACGTGTGGATACACAGATCCACGCTGGCAGTCCTAACATCTCCAAGTGAGTTCTGTGCTCTACGTCCTTCCATGGAGAACTCTCCAGGTCGTTACCCAACAGACAATCTACCGGCAAGGCATCACTGACACAGACTTCCAAGGTACCAGAGACTCCCCCCCATGTAAAGGGAACACGTGCCATCTTGCAGAGGCGAACTGAAGTGTCAGCTGCCACTACTGGGCGGAGCACATTGGGAATGACTTGCTCTTCAGACACCCACTGACACCTGACAGATGTCACACTAGCCCCGGTGTCTCTCAGAGCCTCTATCTCCCTCCCATTGATGGTCACCTTTTGCCCGTATTTCTTAGTGTTAGCGGGTATCAAGGTATCCTGGACCATCTCTTGGTCTCCTAATGAGACAAGGGTCATCATAGCTAATCCCTCTTGCCCACTGGAAATCAAATCCCCTCCCAAAGCTACACTAGCTAACCCTGGGACTGGAGCAGCAGCTGGTGCTGGGGGTTTCTTGGGACATTTAGGGGCGATGTGCCCCACTTCCCTACAAGCATAGCAAGTAGGCGGTGGTCTGTTGCCCTTAGGGGGCCAAGACCTCTTCGGCTTGGGGGCTTGGGACTCCGTCTCCTGGGAACTGTTTTGGGGCCCTTTAGAGA
The DNA here is from genome assembly GCF_964204655.1 of Triturus cristatus. NCBI lineage: Eukaryota > Metazoa > Chordata > Amphibia > Caudata > Salamandridae > Triturus > Triturus cristatus. Next base: position 217,565,318 of record NC_140590.1, read on the forward strand.
ACTCCTTACTATTACCCTTGTCCTCCCCACCTTTCTGCTGGGGACCCTGTCCACCCTTGGCTGGCATACTTACCACCCCTTTGTTGACCCTGGTGCTAGTCCAGCGGTCTGCCTCTTTAGCAAGCTCACTGGGATCAGTTAACTTGCTGTCTAAAAGATGCTGGCGCAGCTCTGGAACACATAGACTACTCAAGTGCTCCCAACTAATCAAGTGACACAACCCCACATAATCAGTAGCTTTGCTGCCCTTTAGCCAACCTTCCAGTGCACGCGTGTACATACTCACACACTCCACCCACGTACTCGAATCAAGTTTCTTGAAGTTCCTAAACTTCTGGCGGTACTGTTCTGGTGTAAGCCCATACCTGAGGCATAAGGCCTCCTTCATAGTGGGGTAGGTTAAGGTCCCTGCTGCTTCTAAGGGTGCTAAGACATCCCTCCCAGAGGCCTCAAAATGCTTCCGCAAACCTGCTCCCCAACTCTTCTCAGGCACTTCATTCATCTTCAAGGCAAGCTCATAGGATCTAAACCACGCATAGATATCCTCACCCCTCTGATAATTCTGCACCAAATCTTTCGGTATGTATACTTTACCCGCCTGTACTGGTTGTGCGCTGCCACCATTCGGACTGGACGCCACTTGTTTGGCTTTAATGTCCAGCTCCCTCATGCTCAACTCATGAGCCAACTGGAGTTTCTTCTCTTCCAAAGCGAGAGCATTCCTCCTCTCCTCCGCCTCTTTCTCACTGTCAAGGCGCAGTTTCCGTTCTTCCGCTTGAGCTTTGAGTTTAAAAAGTTCAATCTCATGGGCTCTAACCCTCTGGTTTTCCTCCAGCTCCTCTGGAGAGAGGCTCCTACTGGAATGGGCGCTGCCAGCCCTAGATGCTGGCCTATTCACTGGCAGATCATCGGATCCAAATCCGTGCTCCGGTGTGCCATCCCCTTCAGTAGTTTCCTCGGTTGCGCCATTCTTGGCCTCCCACCAGGCCCTTAGAGCTTTCTGTAGCTCCGTCCTGTTGGCGCTGCCCTTCGCTGGGCATCCAAGCTGCTTGCAGAATTGCTTGAGTTGCTCCTTCTTATACGTGAGCAACTTTTCCACTTCGAATTGCAATTCCGACTCCTCACCTACTCCATTCAGAGACATGATGCTTCGTCGATCCTCCAAGAATAGTTTTCGCAAAAAAACTTTGTGCGATGCAACTGCTTACTAGATTAGGGATGTACGAAGAATCACTGCAGGTCAAGTGCAAATACTGGTTCTAATCCGCACCGCTGACCACCAATGTTAGATCTGGGGGTCTCTAGTTGGCAGAGGTATACACCTTAGACCAAATAGGGACCCTTGCTTCTAGTCAGGGTACAGGGACACACACGGTAGATAACCCCTGCTCACCCTCTAGGTAGCTTGGCTCGAGCAGACAGGCTTATCCCCAAGGCAATGTGTAAGGTATTTGCACGTAGACACCACAATGATCCCCCCTCCGCACACCACAAACTTAGACCACACAGGTGAGTTATATCAAAAATAATATATCTTTATCTAGGTTCCGCAGTTGAAATCAAGCATCACAGGTTTACACAATATTCGCTTTCTCGGTTGGTTGGGATCGTCAGACGATAGTCTCTAGTCTCTTGAGTGATTCGATACTCACTGAGAATGAATCAGTTCGTAGGCTCTCGATGTTTAGGCAGCTACGTTGCTCCGGCGGTGTCACTGCACTCGTTGTACAAGCGCTCCTCGGGCTGTTCGGTGCAAGGTTTCCACAACTCCCTCGACGAGCCCCCAGTGACGATGTCGACGTCACCGGAGTCAGCCACTCACAGCGCGGCCTCGTAGAGCAGGGAAATACGACTCTTGATCTGCGTCAGGCCTCTGGGTCGCGGCAAGGCACGTGCCGATGAGCACGTCGATCTTCTTGATGCGGCAACTGGTGTCAGGCCCGGATCGGTGCGGTGCTCTCCAGCAAGACAGAGAGCAGCCAGCCCACCTCATAGGCAGATGTTGAGAAGCTTGGTAGAACAGTCCACGGTCCCTGCGGCACACAGCAGCGCAGGTGGGACACAGCAGAGTCTTGAGTTCTTGGCAACCTTTCTATCCCTGGGTTGCGAAACAGGAGGCCAGCTCTTCTCAGGCCCTTGGAGATTCAGTTGAAGACACAGCACACAGCAAAGTCTTGTTCAGTCAAGTGGATAGGGTCAGCACACAGCAAGACCCCTTCTTCTCCTCAGCTTCAGTTGTACAGCAGAACAGGTCAGCCTTTAGAGCACACAGCACGGCAATCTTCCTTTAGTTCTTCAGCGGTCCGTCTTTCAGCAGAGGTTGCTCTCGAGGGTCGAATCTAAAAATCTGTTGTCAGGGGTCTTGTACTTATACCCCTAAAAGTCTTTGAAGTCTTTGTGAAAGTGGGTCCTGAGCCCGGTCTGATCCAGTTCTGGGTGTTGCTGGAGCACTTTGTTTTCCTGGCCTCTACATTCTTTTCAGAGTGAGGGGCAGAGTCGTCAGCCGCCCAGCAGGAGGTGGAGCCAGCAGAGTGGCCGGCAGGCACAGCCCTATTCAATCCCAGGGGCTATCTCCTCCCTCCACTCTCCTTGCAAATGTCGCCATTCAGCAGAGGGCTGACTCAGCCAACCTCCCAGGGGATCCCCAGCCCCTGTCACTCTCAAACCAGACAGTCAATCCACAAGCGCGCCCAGGCACACAGAAGGGTCAGACAAGAGAACAGCTACTCTCTAAAAAGTACTATTCTCCAACTCAGGATTTAAAAACAACCTCTCCTAAAAGATGTGTTATTAAATGCTGAGCTCAGGGATATCAAACACTCATGTCTTATCTTGTTCCTATGAGAAGATAGGCGGATAGCCGTTGGCACCCGCCTCCCCCATGTTAGCCTATGGAACAAGATAACCTTGCAGTAGTGAACACACAAAATGGCCGGTGTTCACTACCAGAACATGTTACCTGCACTAGTACATGCTCTACCTTCTACATACACTGCACCCTGCCCAGGGGGGTACCTTGGGCCTTCCATAGGGATGACTGACGTGCACGAAAAGGGAAGGGTTAGGCCAGGCCAGTGTGGACACTGGCCAGGAGGACATGGCAGTCCGGGGACTGCAGGCAGGCCTGCGGCGGCAGGCCTGAGACACTGTTTTAGGGCTACACAGGTGGGTGGCGTAATCAGCGCTGCAGACCCACTAGTAGCATCTGTCATCACCAGCCCTGGCACACACAGTGCACTTTACTATGGACTTCATGGTGATACAGATATGCCAATCAGGTATATCCAATCAATACGATATTTTACACAGGGAGCACTTACACTCTGGCACTGATTAGCAGTGGCAGAGTGTCCAAAGCATCTAAACCAGCAAAACGAAATCCAGCACAGCATCAAAAAATACATGTAACAGAGGCAAAAGATAGGGGAAAAACCCACGCCAAGGATGTCAGGTCTAACACTTACCGTATTGGAAAATGAAGGCATAGAAATTGAAAATCTTTTTGGCCATCGATATAAATGGGAACATCAATGTGAAAATTGTATGTTTACATGTACCACTAACATGGACACTGAAAGATTTATATATTTTACATTACCAGACTGTAAATCAGTGTCTTTCAACAAACTAGTTAAAGCAGCAAATCAAAACATGGAGTGTAGCCAATGCAAATCAGAAATGTTATCAACATTATTTATAGAAAGATATGGACAATATATAATTTTAATGATGCAACGTTGTACAGCTGATGGAAGAAAATTGGAAACTTTAATAAAACATTTTGTAGCAAGTCAACTATCAATATCAGGAAGTAGCAATAATTTTCCATGATGGTCCTTCTACAACACGTGGACATTACACTGCCTATTTAAAAATCAAGAAAGGATGGACATATTATAATGATGCTCAGTTGGTTTTTAAACAACGTTTGCCTAGCGAATTACCAAATTCCTACCTAATATTTTTAAAGCCAAAGTTATAGGAACATAATTCGGCCTCTGAGGAATTTATTAATATGTTGACTATTGGAGAATTTCAATATAAAGGATTTCAAGAATACTATTTGGCCTAGAGGAAAAGTTTTTATTTGAATTAATGAGTTTTTCTTGCACATTCTGTCACCATTTATTTTTAAAGAACATTATTTACAGTGTATGAAAATTAAAAATAATTGTTCATCGTATTATTATTTGATTTCTTTCATATTCAAGTAAGAAACTTATCTTAGTGGAAAGCATTTTACATACGGGTGATTTGTATTAGATGGTTTGTTATTGGGGATGTAGTTTTTGTGGAATGTTCAAAAATAGTTGGGTATATGATAAATATTAGATGTAGTTTTTTCTTTTTTTTAACAATCTAATTGATTGGGGTTTTTTTGCCCACTGTTATGTGCTGAGTACGATTGAAATCACTGTTTGTAGTGAAATTCAATATATTCTGAGAACATCAAAAAAGGCAAAGAAAATAATTTATAAAATGTTAAAATGATGTTGTGTTGTAAAAAATATAATATATCTTATAACTGTATTTGTTCTTCTCTTTCACAGATACTAATTCTAAAATTTGAAATTTTCAGAAATGTAAATTATAAAAAACAACTGAAAAAAATGTGTAGCATTTTTTATTTCTATTACTGTGGAGGTAAGTTTAACTAAGTATTAATATGCACAATGGGCTGTGTTTGCACACTGGTGAAGAAAGGGGGGATGGACGGAGTAGATATGTGTGGAAAGATGCTCTGTGGGCGTTTTAAGTTACAGGATAAAGTTAACATGAATACTAAGTGTCCCTGGGGCTAACTAACCCACCAGATATGTGCAGAAAGTGCCAAAGACTTGCATTGCAGAGAGGTATAAAATGGGACATGGTTTCAGAGCACCTCTGTGCAATGCAGCTGTATGGTGTTCAATAGAGAGACATGGTGGGTTAGTAGGGCCCAGGGACTTTCAGGATTAAAAGACACTAAATTCCTCAACTTAAAACACGTCACAGAGTGTGTTTGCACATGTCACATCAGGCCCCATCCCTTCCCTTCACCACTCTATAAACATGTTCTATCATTTTGCCAAAACCTAAGTACTTATAAATGTATCTTGTTCTCTCTTTGCAGTACTGAAATTACTCTATTTATTAGTCATATAGTTAAGGATTGGCCGAGCCATTAACCATAGTACAAGTTAATTTCTTTATATACTATGCAAGCAGATCTGCAAGAAGCTACAAAGGGGCGATTCCGATTCTGGCCGCAAAACGAACCGACCGACATGGACCCGGACCGAATACCGACCGACACGGACTAGCGCCGTACGACTTGTGCAGTACGATGCAACACGTGTGAATTACAACCGACATGTACGGAATACAAGCCGTACAACCGAGCCGTGAGGAAAAAAGTGATCGGGCTGGAAAACCGCCGCGAATATCACCGACCGACACGATCCCGGAATGAAGCCAACGACCCATACCCGCGATGTACGATTTGCGCAGTACGATGCAATGCGTGCAAAACAAGACCAACTCGCACGGAGAACAAGCCGCACGACCGACACGCACAGACAACCCGGCACACAAGCAATAGAGACCGTCGCGAATGACGCGTACCAAACACAGAAGACAGGCAGCGTGAACGAGGTGGAGAAGCCCGGAAGAGACAACAGCAGCGTCCATTTCCGTCACATGAACATCTCCTTTATGCCTACAAAACACAAAGGAAAAAAGACAAAAAAGGACCAAACAAGCAATGACAAAGCCAATAAATACCAAAACAAAAACATGGGACAAAGACACACCCACCACTCCAACTATATAAAGGACTACAATCACTACCATCATCCCTTGCAAACAGGAGACACAGCCAGCAGCAAACACCAGTACACAGCAACCACAGACATGCTCACAACTCACCCATCACACAACTAACACACCATCAGCACCTCATACAAAAGCACACACTCATACACCCAGCAAAACCAACACAAACCCACCATCACTTGCACCCTCACACACACACATCACTCACCACCACCACCCATCACCATGCCTCCAAAGAAGAATCCAAAGTTCACAGATAGTGAGTTAGAAGTGCTGGTAGACGAGATCATCAGTGTAGAGCCACATTTGTTTGTTACATTGGTCCAAAGGACCCCCATCTCACAGAAAACCAAGATGTGGGCGAGGATTGTGGACAAGGTGAACGCACAAGCACCAGCAAGGCACACAAAGGACGCGATCCAGAACAGGTGGTATGACGTGCGCAGGAGGGTCAAGAAACTCATCGAAAAAGATCACCCCCTGAGTCAGTGCACCGGCGGTGGCCCTCCTGCCAAACCGGTCTACTTCAGGACCTGGAAGGAGAAGGTGTGGGACATCCTACCACCAGAGAGGATCCATGGCCTAACAGACATCCCACAGCCTGGTGAGTACACAAACAACATACCCAAGATTGTGTGGCAAGGGGACAGTGAAACCATGCACCGCAAGCAAAGCTACACTAACCAATAGATAATCAGCCCAAAATGTGTATGCCAGTCACACAAACACAATACCTGCCATCTCATAGTGACTTGGAACTGTGTCATGACATGCACCAACCTACAAACAAATAGAGCAAGCCAGTGGCACTAAGCCAAATACCCCCTGCCAGACAGTTTGACACCACAAACACACCACCTCACAGTGCAGCTGACTGTCAGGAAGGAATAGTGGGGATGCAGGTAAAGTGAGTGTAGCCAAAAGCATGATGGGGCCTGTAGTCACAGATAATGCTCCCCCTCCTGATTAGCCCATCAAGACCTCTAAGAAACATGCCCCCATCACAGGGAGTCGAAAATGACTGACAAGATGGCTGACACTGGGTCCTGATGTGGGGAGCACAAGGCCCTGCTAGGGCCTGTGTGCAAATCAGAAACAGGACACCACTGACTGACATCCTGAAAGACATTGGAAGCACGTTTCATGATGGGAAGGAGGACTGACAGCCCTGACCATACTAATCAGCATGGGGAGACACCCCTCCAACACAAACTCCACACAACTCACGGGGTACAATGCATTGACACACACCACATTGAAATATCAGCAAAAGATACCCTGTACTGGGTGCTGCTGTATGAAGCCCAGGGGCTCACTTGGGACTTGTAGCCAAACAAACACCAGGATTTCACAGTCAGCCATCTTGCCATTTCTGTCACACACCCTCACAGGGAAGCAGAGTCACGAGGGAGGAAGTATGGGCATGCTGGGAAGGTGGGTGTAGCCTAGAGTGTGATGGGAGTCGCAATCACAGAGAACCTACACCCACCCACATGGCCCAGCAAGATCAAACTGAACCATACTCGCCTCACAGGGAGTGGGAAGGGACTGACAAGATGTCTGACACTGGGCTCTGTTGTGGGAAGCACAAGGCCATGCTGGGAAATGGCCAACAACAATATCAAACTCTGTCTGTGACAAACTGGGAAAAAGCAGTGTACAGGCAGGCATCTGTTTGAAAAGTAGAAAATGTCATTTTTGTGAAGCAACGATGCATGTAGAAACATAAATCACATTGTTTGTCTCTTCCAAACCCAGGTGGTGCTGGGCACCCAGCACCAAATGACGAGAATATCCAGTCCCAGACTCTGGTGGACACTGAGCTCTCTGGTCTGACTCTCTCACTGTCCTCTTCGGATGACGATGACCAACCTGGCCCCTCCGGTCTGAGCCATCATGCAGCACCAGCAGCATCAACATCTGCCTGCCCTGTAGCCACGCCTCCAGCATCTGGACACTGACAGAGCACCCCCACCAACACGGACAGACCAAGGACAATCAACACCCACAGCACAGGGACACAGGACCCCCCAGAAGCTACAGCCAACACCACCAGCAACACCACTCAGGGGGTCCCAGTGTCACCTGTACGTCCCGCCGCTGGTCCTGCCCATGTGGAGAGGGGTGCTGGGAGGAGTGGGAGGCACAGGGCGTGCCTTGCAGAGGGGTCTGGACTGCATGATGACCCCCACCTGGCATGCATCTTAGATGCGTACCAGGATAGCACCGGAGGATTTGGCCAGGTAGTGAGGATCCTCAAGGACATGCAACATGAGCAGGTCGCCCACCGTGCCCGCATAGAGGCCAAGTGGGATGACATCACTGTGGTGCATCGGGACATACTACAATACCTCCGCCAGATCAACACCAACCTGTTCACACACCCCTGTGTGCCCACAACATCTGCCGCAACACCATCTGCCAGCGCCACAGGGAGGGAGGAGGACTCTGGCGGAGAATCCCCTGCACCGCAGAGGCCTGCACATGAGGATCCCCCACCCGGAAGAAGAGGGGTCGTCCGAAGAAGGACATGTGAGAGGCAGATGTCCCAGCACATCCCCCAGGGACTCTAAACCTGTTATGGACAATGTTCTTTGTGCGCAACCCGTTCACCTTGTCCAATCGCACACAACTCGCCCACATGACATGGAGGGTTCATGTTGGGCCAATGTATCAGATGACTGTGGACTTTATTCTGGAGATTTCATCTACCAGCACTTCCAACTCCAATGTGAACTTTGGATTCCCAAACCACTGTACAGCACCCACCATCCTGTGCACTTCCCTCACACATGTTTGTAAATAAACTCACCAGTACACCAAACTTGTCTCTGTTGTGATTCCAACTTGTCATGTTCAGGGAGATGTCGATCTGCTACACAACACAGTGCATGCCAAATACTGTAACAATGTGACCAATGTAAGTTGAGTCATGGGGATGTGACACTTGTGAGGGAGACACACCACTATGGCAACACAAAACATACTCACCATGGCCATGTTACTCATCACACACAATGATGTAGACCTGAAACACATTGGCATGCACAGACACAACACCAAGCCCAGTCAGTGGTAACAAGTCCACAGGTGAGGTAAGCAGATGTCACTCAGATGTGGGAAGACAGACAACGCACATAACAAAGCATAGCACAGGTTCATTACACATCAGCAACACGTTTATTCCACACTAGTTGCACGGTAATTCTACGTAACAGTAGACACACGCTCCCAATGTGTTGGAGAATGGAAGTCCAGGGATGTGTGGTACATCAGTTGATGGGAATTGTCAACTTCCACACTGGTGTTGGCTTCTGGGTGTTGGGAGTCAGTGTTGAACACACAACAGGCAAAGTACCCTGGGAAGGACAGACAAGAGACAGTCAAAAGCACAGAAGAACAGGAGAGAAATGTAATACACATGCACAAAACATGTTGCAAAACACCTACACAAACACTAGTTAGCAGTACTACCCTATTGTGGAGTACACACCACCTTAATGGACACATCACAGCACGCATCCAGTCAAGTGGCACACAGACACACTCAGACAGCAACAGAGCTGGCACAACACATTCCAGGCTACCTCCATACATTCACATAACAACCCTGGAAACTCACATTCAGGTTAAGAAGTTGTTGATGACCTGGGAGCGGACGTCACCATCATCTTCATCATCACTGGCACCTTGGCCCAGGCCGGGATCCTCCACAGGTGCCGGACGTTAGTCGTCGTCATCGTCATCCTGGATGAGAGGCACCTCCTTGCGCACTGCTATGTTGTGTAGCATGCAGCATACAAGGATTATTTTGCACACCTTTGCAGGCTCATATGGGAAGGCCTCTCCGGTCTTGTCCAGGCAGCAAAAGTGGCTTTTCAGGAGGCCGAATGTTCGCTCAATCACCCTCCTGCTCCGACCTTGTGTGTGATCGACATGTCAGCAAGACAGACCACCAGAGCATTGATCGAATGGTAGTGCTTCCTGTTCCGGTATGCCTGCTCATGTGCCTGTGGTGGTATCAGGGCAACATGTGTCCCCTTAATAGATCCGATGACGTTCTGCATCCTCCCCAGTGTATAAAAGGCATCCTTTATTTCAGGGAGTTCAGCTGGTCTCGGGAACTTGATATACAGGTCGAGGAATTGCAACATCCCCTCCAAGACATCGCGTAGCACCCGACTAAACATCGTTTGCGACATACCACCAGCAGTAGCCACAGTGTACTGGAAGGTACCGGTAGCAAAGAAGTGCAGGGCTGCCATCACCTTCACCTCTGGGGTCAGTGCTGTAAGGTATGTCCGGCCAGGTAGCAGATGTGGCGCTAACTGCTCCACCAACTCCACAATCAGTGGCCTAGTGAAGCGGTACCGTCTGGTGCAGTCGCGTTCCTGCATGGTTGCAAGGTCTGGGAAGGGACGATGAACAGCTGGTGCCCTGCAGTACAGAGATGCACAAAGGAAGATTCTCAGTTCATCCACCCATGTGGCCAGGACCACGATCACTATCACATGCTAGTTCATGACATTACACAATGTACTGAGGTATGTGCTGTTGGGCTTCGACACATATGTCACCTACAAGACCACCACCTCACATCTCAATTCCACATGTCCACATGAGCCCCATGTAGTGCAATGGCCAATCATCTGGCTGTGTCACCCAACCAATGTGCTGCTGCAACGTTCCAAAAACACACCACAGTGGCAATTGAGGCTTCATGTCTCCCAGGCATCACAGATCTTTGCCATGCAGAAACCCAGGCTCTCTGTATTGTCACATCAACACAGCAATGGACATGGCGTAGCACGTACACACCACAAGGCAAGGGTAAGTCCCACAGGTAGTGGCCACTGTTGTTCCTGCCGGCCCTACATGTACATCTCTTAAACACACCCCCCCATTAAGGTTGATGCATATACCACATGGATGTGGAGACTGTCACCCATTGGGCACATTTGATCAGACACATCTGAGACACAACATGCACATAGACTGTGGGTGCACAGCAGTATTGTGGCTACAGGTCTCACTGTGACATACATGCTATCACCCCCAGGACTCAGGGTGTATGTGACATGTCCTAAACATATCCAACCTGACACTGTGGCTGTGACTCATGCCCATTACTGTCCAATTGCACATCACAGTGGTAATGTGCACAACACACAAAGGATTCTGCCCCCATGTACACGTGCACAGCCTGGGAGTGGCTGCACAAAGTGCCAGCCAAAAAAACAGCTGTGGCCCCCCAAACACCCAGGGAATGCAGCCTTACATGCCATGGGACACTGTGTGGCCAATGCTGTAGTGTGACAGGTGTGCACAGGTGTCCATGGCCAGTATATGTGTGTTGCATCCGTATAATAGTAACACTAATGAGGTCCGACGCGGGTGACAATGCGTACGCATTGCACGGGTCATGTCCGAGCCGTGCGTACGCTTTGTCATTGAATGCAATGAGGTCCGACGCGGGTGACACTGCGTATGCATTGCATGAGTCATGTCCGAGCCGTGCGTACGCTTTGTCATTGAATGCAATGAGGTCCGACGCGGGTGAAAATGCATATGCATTGCACCGGTCATGTCCGAGCCGTGCGTACACTTTGTCATTGAATGCAATGAGGTCCGATGCGGGTGACACTGCGTACGCATTGCACGGGTCATGTCCGAGCCGTGCGTACGCTTTGTCATTCAATACAATGAGGTCCGACGCGGGTGAATATCATGCATACGTGTCGGACAGGAATGGTTCAAGACAGGTGTACGCCTTGGCCATTGAATCATATGGACACGGGTGCATGTGTATATTCAAAATACGCGTTGTACAGTCAGTTGAACTAGCCAGGCGCACCCATTGGCTCAGGACTGTCATGGAGACGGTTGCGGATTCAAAACTTGTACGAGTTGTGCACTGGAAATTCTGTTGGATGCTTACAACAATGTTGCAATTTCAAGTGTTCCATGAAGGTGAAGATTTGAACGATGCCGAAGGCGTGTACGAGTCGTACTTTTAAATGGATTGGCCAGACTCATAGAATGCAACAGTGTTGGACCTATCATTTGGGACACATGGCACAGATTCTGCCTCTGCAGCACAGATATAAGGCTGGCTGGCCCCCGGGGAGCTCACTTGCCTGCACTACATGCTACTGGACCACATCCCTGCTACCACTGCTGCGGTCTCTGCATCCTCTGGCTCCTGCTATGGCACGGACTCTGGAGAGGGCCCCAGCCTTCATTGAGAAAGAGAACCAGGTCCTGCTGGACGGGTTCCTTCCAGAGTACAGAAAGTTCTTTGGGAAACCAGGGGAGCAGGTGAGTGTGCAGTCCACTGCCTTCCTAATTATGCATGTTGTCTGACTAGCAGTACTAGCAGTGTGTACATCAGTGGCAAGCTTTCTCACTGACTACTTTCATCCCCCAAAGTGTGTAGGTACATGCAATGAATAGTTTTCCTGCTACTAAAGTGCATTATTGCAAGCTTAAACTATCCAGGCATTGTTAACATGTCAGACATGCATGTACTTTTTCAATCCCCATGGTTGCACTACCTGCGTAATTTATTTCCCTTTGTGATGATGACATGTCTATCCAAATGTGTGCTGCACAAATCTGGGACATGTGTGTTAATGTACTTTTCACTTTGTCCTCCTCACAGGTTGATGCCCACCAGAAGCATGAGATCTGGCTGACCATCGCCCGGGCTGTTCGTTCTGTGGGGGTCTACAAGCGCTGGATCTGCAACTGCCAGAAGAGGTGGCAGGACCTTCGGGGCCGGACCCGGAGAATAGCTAGAGTCCAGCTGAAGCTCTCACCTCCATGCAGGAGGGGTGGACACTGGACCCTGATTCCCCACATGCTCTGTATCCTGGCGGTGGTCTTTCCGGACCTGGATAGGCAGCTGAAGGCCAGACAGCAGCAGGAAGGGGGTGAGTCCATGTCTGATCTGTGTACTATGTTGGACATGCAAATAGCAGTCTTTCGTCCTGGTCACACTTCCACATTACGTAGCTCTTGTAGTCCCAAACTCAGGTCCCTCATTTGTGTGATGCACCCTCCTCATCTGTTCCACAGGTGTGGCCCCTCCAGTCTGTTGCTTGTATCACTAGGGCACTGTGTCCCTGCAGTCAGCTACGCTTCAGGTACCGGTCAGCATCAGTTCCCGTGAATCTGTTCTGTGTTTCATGGGTGGGTCAATTGTTTACACAATTCCTGAGATCTGACATGTGATCTGTGTGTGCCCTTGAGATGTGTACCAATTGGTGGGCTGACTCGCAACATGTGGCTGGGGCATTCCAAACAAACCCATGCAGCAGGGGACTCCAATGTTTGGACCTCAGAAGTATGTTTATCAAGTATGTTACACTTGCTTAGCCACCTGACTACTTTCCAGGGCCAAACACTGTTTCACTTAGTCCTGGCCAGTCATGCCCCCTCAAGGGCATTTAGAAACACTCTGTAATCCCACTCCTGTGTATGAAATTGCAGGTTGTGCTCAGTGACATGTGCCCTCAGGTGTCTACCTCTGTGTCATTACGGTGTGGCTTGTTGCTACATACAACTGGGGTGTCCATGATTCAGAGGGTCAGCATGACATCTGCAATGTGACTGTGAGAGACAAGACCTGTGTGATATATAGGTGTGTGATCATCTGACAGTACACAATGGTGTATGCAACTGTGTCCTTCATGCAGCTGGGTTACATGCATGGCAGACTGTGATGTGTTAATGTACAGGGATTAGTGTTTGCTGAGACTCATATGTATGATTTGCATGATGTGAGGTCTTCTGGGTCCTGGAAATGTTGTTTGCATGGGATGGGCAAGTGTGCTGGTCATCTGCAGAGTTAGCTTTACCCCTGAGCTAGGATTGTGAGTCAGTGCATATTGTTGTTGTCTGGATGCCCTGCCCCTGTGACAGGAGACAGTGTTGACTGACTTTCAGGGCATCCCAGTGCTATGCCATTTAACTTGCTATGAGTGAGCCTGCATTGAGTTCAAGTGTGCACCATGCACCAAATTGTGGCATTGCCCATCAGGACATGAGTACATCATAGTGTGTGTTGCTGGCATGCATCACAAGCATGTGGAATGAGTCTCTGCCCATCCCTTCATCCGAACACCTGTACTGAGTCAGTAGCAAGAGATGTGCTGTGTGTATATTGACATACTCCTACATGTTCACTTGCATGTACAACAAATGTGTGGGTGGTACATGTTGGCACATTGGGGTGTTAGCATCCAACATGCAATGGACATATGTGTGAAAGTCAAGGAGGGATATATGTGCCATGGTTGATGTTGAGAATGACAATTGTCTAATCCTAAACAGTGTTGGCACTTTGAGCTGTGTTCAGCTGATGATGCCAGGGCTTGCCCTGTGATATGATGTACTCACTGTGGTGTGTGCAGTCGGTGCAGGTGACTGATGTTGTTCTCTTATTTCCTATTCCTATCCACATACATCCACGGCCACATGAGGGGACAGCTCCACGGACCAGGAGGAGCCACAGAGCCTTACAGTGACCAAAGGAGAGGAGTCGGGTGGACCCAGTGGCACGGAGGGCGAGTGGAGCCACACAGAGGAGTCGTCAGGACCATCCCCCCAAGCTGAGGGCCATAGCAGATCTAAGGATGACTCCCTTGTGGAGGCGGGTGTCAGCAGCCACCAATCCCCAGCTAGTGAGGCTGTCCCAGCTCCCGCCACGTGTTGTTTGTTTATGTGGTAGGTGTCTGACTTACCATCTGCGCCGTTGGCGTCAGTTCCTGATCTGGTCATAGATGTAGATTACTGGTATGACCTGCGCAATGGGATTCATGATGTGCTTGTGTCGTACACGCTGCTTGTTGCTGCGTCTCGTACCCGCTGCAAGCTAGTCCATCTCGTAGCCGTGTATTGATTTGTGGTGCAAATCGTAGCTGATATGCTTGTTTTCCGGATGCTGTGACGTGCCGTACGTGACGACCCGTCCGGCGCGTAGGAAGTACGCATCGTACTTGTCATGCCAGAAACTGCTATGGATACTTCTTCCAGGTGACTCGGTTCATCGTTAGGAGTTACGGCTTGGATGGAGAATGGTGCTTGATTCACAGCCTATGTGTCGGTCGTGTTTTTGGCAGTTATGCGCATCGTACTTACTCTACAGGACGGACTGGCTCCGGGTAAGTGTCGGTCGCACGGTAAGGCTACGGACAGCTGTCCGACCGGGTATCGGAATCGGCCCCAAATTATTAATACAGTCTTCAAAACACCCAGTTTATACCTATGTAGTTTTGGAATCTCCCTGTCATAGGATACCATGTGACCTGAAAAATTTTACCTATTGAAGGACCGCAATCTTTTCAATCATGTTTCTTTGAGCATCTTTGGAGACATAACTCTGTGCTTACCTCCTATCATTCTCATGCAATTTTTCAAACAATGTACTAGCAAAATGTTCTTATTGTAACAGTCTGCCAATACCTAATCACTTATGGGGCAAATTTAGAAACATCCTGTGCCAAAAATATGTCACTTTTTGTAACATAGTTATAGCGCAAGACATTCGTTCATATTTACAACGAGAGGAAAAGGCACTCTGTATACCTTTTCTTCTCCATGTAAATACGACCTCATCATACACACCACTTTGCATTGAAAGGGCGTTCAATAGGTGTTGCTGTGTGTGTTTGCACAGAACACTCATAGAACAAGACACATCTCCAGATTTATCAGAAATCATAAATAAGGGTGGGCGACCATTTCCGTTCGCGGAAATTGCAGAAACTCAACAAAATGTCGAAACTTCAGCGATCCGCGAGGCAATGGAAATTGTCGCCCTGCAGCCCTGGGTCTTGGCTTCACTCGGTGGCCCTTGTTGTCCCCCTCACATGTTACCTCTGCCAGCCCTACTCCTCGTCGCCTGTCCATGCCACCCTGTCCTAGGGACATTGGCTGTGAGGTCTCTGCATCTGTGCCCCCTGTGTCTTGACCCACTCCCTTCTCTCTCTCTCTCACTCCCCCACCTCTCTTGGTTATTCCTTCCTCCGAGTCTAGGGACTCACTCGCCCCCTCAGCCCGGTCTGTGCCCAGTCTCTGCCCATCACCCCCCCTCATCTTACATCCGGGTGAAGTTCCTCCTCCAGGCCCAGCGCCCCCTCCTTCTCCGCCTGCAGTGAATAGAAGCCGCTTGTCTGGGTACAAGGCGTTCTCGGAGCCGGCCCCGCAGCTGCCCCTCATGGCACAGAGGACCCTCCTCCCGTACAAAAGAGGCCACTCGAAATCTGGAAATAAATGGAGTTCTGCCGGTCTGTGCTGGGGGTTATAGCCCCTTCAGGGGCCACTCCTGTTTACCTCCGAACTAGCCCTTTGTGGGGAGCGGGGGGGCTACACGTGCACCCCTGAGCCTTTACTAGGTGGGATCTCAGGGATAAAACCGCTCTAAGGGGAGTGGGGGAGGGGCACATTGCAGCTATCTACAGCAGGGATGGGGTGTGTGTGGGGGGTACTTGATACAAGTGTCATGGGTGGAGTAGGGGCACAGTGCAGATACACGCAGAAGGTGTGGGTAGCGAGGGTGCATTGGTAGTAGGTACATCTAGCATGAGTGAGCAGTGACGGTGCATTGTTACAGACACACATGGTCGCTGGAGACAACTCTTCTGGCCCTTTACGCAGCTGTAGTGTAGGAAAAGCACTATACATTTACCCAACGAGGTAGCCAGTAGAAAGTACTCCAGTTGAGTAGAGGTATTGCACAAAAACGGTGGCACCTCTTCTTGGATAAATATGCAGGGCAGGATTCATTCTGGCACAATGCTCCTGTCACAAAAATTAAACCTCAACAGGAAGCACTTATACTGAATTTGACCGTCAACTCGGGCACCTGCTTTATTTACATCTGTAAGTCTTACAGATATAAAGCAGGTGCCCGAGTTGAAGGTCAAATTCAGTAACGCATTAATCAGCACAAAATCTCCGCGATCACGTGAAATTTCGCGTGATCGCGGAGATTTTTTGCCGTTTCGCAATATTTTGTGAAAGGCACTTTTGCAAATTCCGCCCACCCATAATCATAAATCTGGACATGTGTGTGAATGCTGCACCATCCTCCAATTGGTGTAGCAAGGCACAACAAGGAGAATTGTTTTCATTTCTCCTCATTTTTCTTCTTTCAATATATGCTACAATGCACAGAATACATTGAAGGAGAAAAATGCCTTTACTGATTATTTTTGTGCAGGAAGGTGTGTCTTCCTGCACAAAAACAAACTCCACACGACACAGATATCTTTGCACCATGGTGCAAGGGTGCCTGTGTCACCACATGGCTGCAGTTTAAGCAGCAGTGCAGAGGGAAGCATAGACTTGCAACATATTTATGTACATATGTTGCATCCCTGTGCTTCAGAAGTACCACAGCACACTGCAGCTAAAGAGCTTACAGTGTCATGCTGCAGCACTTCCTTATAGTTCTGAACTTATACATTCACCAGACACCACTGATGCATTCTTTCAGTCAATTATGCACTACGCATACATTCATCTAAACTTTCACACACTATCATACAAATATAGATCTTTTTTTAACCAGAGAAGTTAGTTCTGAAAATAACTTTTTCTTTTTACTTTTTTTTTCTTTTATATTTCTTTTTTGTTTTTCTGAACAATTTTTTGATTTTTGTGGGGTTTTTTCAAAAGGAAAAAAACAGAGAACTGGAGGAACAAAACAATGAACTTCAGGGGAAAAAAAACAAAAAACTCTAGCACCGATGGTTTTCTTGTGCTCTGAAAATCAAATCCACGGACTGCTCTCCGTAACAGAGCAACGGTTGCACTTTATGCAGTGCACCTTCAGGTTGGCAAATTGTGGACGTAGGTCCAGATGTTGTGCGGATGGAGATGTCCCAGAAGTACTGGGTACTGCAGGTAGTGGATTCTCACGCAGTCTCCTGCACTCCTCGTGTGCCAGGTTTACAGGGTGCAGACTTTTTAGGTGCTTGAGCATACTTGCGGTCCCGCAAGAGTACTTCTTGGTTGGATCTCCACGTGACAGGACCCTTTTGGAGATCTTACAATTACTTTGGTCGCATTCACTTTTTTTTCTCTTTCGGGAAACGGAAAAAAATTCCACACGACTGATGTGTATCGCTCAGGGCATGGAGTTTCAGCCACAAATCCATCATCTGATGAATGTTCAGACTCAGATGATGGCTGCTGTCCTGAAGCCATTGTTTTGCAATGAAAAGCAATAGTAGGAGTGCACTCAGCAAAAAAAAGGTTCTTCTCAGTTCAGAGTTGCTCCTCCAAAGCAGGTCTAAGAAGAATGATTGAAATTGATGGGGTCCTTCAATAGTCAGAATAGGAAGTCTAATGAACCAATCAAATCTCTTTTTTCAGGTCACATAATGTCCACGCACCGTACGCACAGGCAGCACGCACCCAACGCGACTTTGCAAAATCGCATTAAAAACTAATATAGGTTTATTAAAAGTAAAAGTATACAATTTTTATGATGAGCTCAGATAATGTCTTGCCTTAATATTTATATTAAATACATATATATATCTTTTTTTACATTAAAAAATTTAGCGGGAGTTGCGCACCCACCGCATCGAACATGTATATGACGTCACGTGGAAGTGCGCGAACGTCGCATAGCATAATACGTATGTGTCGCGTATGCGCCCGGAGTCGCGTACCGGTCGCATAGCAATCGTGCAGGAAAATATGCACCCATCGCACACCCTACGCGGATCCTACACAACAATCGTAACATGGCGGCTAGGTTCCACGCAGTGATAGAGAAAGGAACGCTTTTGGTGCGCAACTCCCAAAAAATTGGAAAAAAAAAACAATAAAAAAATATTATAAATATATTTTAAAAAATATAAAATAAAAAAACAACATTAGAGTTTCAATATTTGTAAAAACTTTTTTTTCAATTTATATTATAAATATGTAATGTAATGTAAAAAATAAAATATGTAAAAATAAATAGTTTAAAAAATGTAGAAAAACAGTATCAAAAAACTAAATATGACAATTAATATATTTAAACATTATCATTTAAAAAACCTTTGAAATTCACTGAAAAAACCATAGGTTTCAGGGGCGTTATAGTTAGGAATTAGCATTTAAAAAACCTTTGAAATTCACTGAAAAAACCATAGGTTTCAGGTATGTTATAGTTAGGAATTAGCATTTAAAAAACCTTAGAAATTCACAGAAAAAAACATAGGTTTTAGGGGTGTTATAGATAGCTGGAAATTTCACTCGTACAAAACCATTGAAATTCCTCTGTTATAGTTAGTTGCACTAATTATAACTCGCGCACCTGCAATCCACTGCTGATGATGTCAGATATTACATCATTCATGACATGGTCAGTGACATCACTGATGACATCACTGATGAAATCTCAAATTACATTACTGATGACATCACTGATGACATCATCCATGTGAGAATCTGATACACCTCATCATACACTAGTATAACCTTTCATCACTCACTATAAAATATAGAGTACCATGTTTAAACCATTGACACACCAATACAAGTTTCTAAAAACCCACTCAGTAATTTGTAGATCTACACACACACATCTAAACACTTACCTATAGATTCACTAATACATGCTGACAAAGATCAATAGAAGTGAACACTATTAGATATACTTATACACCTATATCAACATTACACACCAGCACACATCCTATTCACGTATGCAGTCATCCTAATCACATATGCAAATAATTGATCATACTTACATGTACTCAGCTACACACTTATACAAACACCACTTTATTTATTCATATAGATACTAGCTCATACTTAGTGTGTTATAAAATCACTATTACAAGTATACAGTTTTCCATACAGTCACTCAGACAATCACTGACTCTTATGTATACTTATTTATATACAACAACTGTCACATACACTGCCTTTTATATTTCTACTTTGTTGGACATGTATCATTGAGAAATATATTTACTCATCAACACACCCGTAAAGAGATACACTCACCCAAACAACTGTTACCACATGCAGTCTTAACCTCATATACCTACTAAATCAACTGTTTACACATCTTTGGACAGTCACATACCTCCCACACAACCACACACACATTCACTTATTTAAATATCGAAGCAAACCACATTCACTGGATGATATCATCAGTGATGTCATCAGTGATGTCATTTGAGATGTCATCAGTGATGTCATCAGTGATGTCACTGACCATGTCGTGAATGATGTAATATGTGACATCATCAGCAGTGGATTGCGGGCCCGCGAGTTATAGTTAGTACAAATAGCTATAACGGAGGAATTTCAATGGTTTTGTACGAGTGAAATGTCCAGCTAACTATGACACCCCAACAACCTATGGTTTTTTTCTTTGAATTTCTAAGGTTTTTTTAAATGCTAATTCCTGACTATAACATACCTGAAACCTATAGTTTTTTCAGTGAATATATATATAGATATATGTAGATATAATTATTTATATATTACCTACTGGCGGTCGCCAGTAGGTAGTTATAGTTAGGACCCCTTTTCCATAGGAAAACCGCAACATTCTATTTTGAATAACTTTGGCGCCGGTCGATGAATCCTCGCGAATTTCTCAAAATAGGTGGGGCGCTACGCTACGCTCCTACCCTGAAAGTCTCGGGGGGATTCGTCAAGCGGGGGCTGAGATAAAAGGGGGGTCCCAAAACGCGTTTTTCCCATGCATTTTTCCATAGGACCTTTAGAACGAGCTACAGCCCGAACGGCTGAATAGAATTACTAGAAATTTGGCAGAGAGGTAGTCCCTAGGTCAAGGAAGTGCCTTTTGTAGGTTTGGTGTAAATCTGTTCAGTAGATTCTGAGAAAATAGCCTTTAAATCAATATATATATCTGAGCCCGCTTACGGTACGCTTACCGTACGCTTACCGTAAGCGTACGGTGGCGTGCGCGAGCGCGATTCTGATTGGCTCTTAGATCTTAGTAAACATTCGAATCGGCCGAAACCAGGAAGCGGCGGCCGCCATTTTGTCTCTCGCACTGAGTGTTGTTTATCAAACAAGATGGCCAAAAACATGTTACGGGGCTGTTTTGACAACTCCCTCCCACATAGTCATGTTGAGGGAGTCCCCAAACATCCCCCAAGAGCAAAAACGGTTTTATTTTTTTTTCGGCAATTTCGCCGAGTACGCTTACCGTACGCTTACCGTAAGCGTACGGTAAAAAAAAAAAAAAAAAAAAACACTATCCACACTTACCCCACCCCCTGTGCTTTTGGTGGCCGAAGGCCACCAAATGTACAGGGCTTATTAAAGTTGATAAAAACCGTGCACGGAACGAACTGCGTTAAGTGGGCGCGCACGCCTCGAATGGCGTAAAGTAACTTAGCATTTAAAAACCGTACAAATTCACTGAAAAAACCATAGGTTTCACACACGTTATAGTTAGGAATTAGCATTTAAAAAACCTTGCAAATTCACTGAAAAAACCATAGGTTTCACACATGTTATAGTTAGCGGAAATTTTACTGATAAAAAACCAGTGAAATTGCCCCGTTATAGTTAGTGCTGGCAACTATAACTCACGCGACCGCAATCTTCTGCTGATGACATATGTGTCTTTATGAAAAAAAAATATTTGTAATATATGTATAGCTAAAAATGTATGGAAGAAGACATGGGCAAATAAGTGTCTAAATACAGTATTAGCATCAGCAGAGGATTGCGGTCGCGTGAGTTATAGTTGCCAGCACTAACTATAACGGGGCAATTTCACTGGTTTTTTATCAGTAAAATTTCCGCTAACTATAACATGTGTGAAACCTATGGTTTTTTCAGTGAATCATATATATATATATATTATCTACTGGCGGTCGCCAGTAGATAGTTATAGTTAGGACCGTGTTTCCATAGGAAATCCCCAACATTCTATTTGGAATAACTTTGGCGCCGATTGACGAATCCTCGCGAAATTTTCAAAATAGGTGGGGCCCTCCGCTCCGCTGCTTCCCTGAAAGTCTCGGGGGGATTCATCAAGCGGGGGCTGAGAATAAGGGGGGGGCCCAAAACCCGTTTTCCCCATGCATTTTTCCATAGGACCTTTAGTCCAAGCTACAGCCCGAACGGCTGAACAGAATAACTTGAAATTTGGCAGAGAGGTAGTCCTCAGGTCAGGGATGTGCCTTTTGCAGGTCTGGTGTAAATCTTTTCAGTATTTCCTGAGAAAATAGCATTTAAACCAATATATATATCTATAGGCGCGCACCGTGCGCGTACGGTAATCCTTACCGTACGCGCACGCTGACGTGCGCGAGCGCGATTCTGATTGGTTGTTAGATCTTAGTAAACATTCGAATCGGTCGAAACCAGGAAGTGTCGGCCGCCATTTTGTCTCTCGCAGTCTGAGGGGATGAAAAACAAAGGTGGAGAACGTGAAAAGGGGGCAGGGTGGACAGTTCCTGACCCCCTAGCCTTTGTCATGGGGTTCCAGAAGGACCCACAAGGGCCCAAAAATTTTTTCTTTTTTTTTACAAAAAATCGCTGGGTGCGCGCAGCGTGCGCGTACGGTAGAAACAGAAAAATTACGCTAACTGCGTAACGTGGGAGTTTGGTGCGCGAAGCGCACGAAGCGCCCACAGCGCGCGCACGGTGCGTGAAGCGCACGGTGCGTGCACGCCGCGCGCACGTCATCAGCGCACGTCATCAGCAGAGGATTGCGGTCGCGTGAGTTATAGTTGCCTGCACTAACTATAACGGGGGAATTTCAATGGTTTTTCACGAGTGAAATGTCCAGCTAACTATAACATGTGTGAAACCTATGGTTTTTTAAGTGAATTTGCAAGGTTTTTTAAATGCTAATTCCTAACTATAACGTGTGTGAAACCTATGGTTTTTTCAGTGAATATATATATATTTATACACATTTAGGTGCCGATTCCGTTCCGTTAAAAATATTTTGCGTACGACCCGTATCCGTATTTTTTTACATACGAGTCGCACAAGTACCGTACAAACTGCCAAGTACGATTCGTACGTGAAAAATATCTACGAATAGCGTCGGGAAAAGTCTACGAGAGTGCGTCGGAAAGTTTTTACGTCCGAATATCGTCGGGAAAAGTGTACGAGAGTGAGCTGGACATTTTTACGTGCAAATCGTAAAAAACAAGTCCGAGCGCGCAAGTACGATCCCGACCGTCTGTCCGAATACACAATCGCACGTAAAATGGCCCGTACGGAGCCAACGCAGTAGCACACATGTACACGGGTAAACTTATGCCCGTGTACGAGCCGTACAGCCCCCCACCCCCAAATATGTCAGCACCGTACACCACCCTGTCCGCACTGTACCCAGCCCCGCAACTTTACACGCCGTACCCCCCCATGTACGCGCCGTACCCCCCATGTACGCGCCTTACCCCCCCTGTCCGCACTGTACCCCAGCCCCGCACCTGTATGCGCCGTACCCCCCCAAGTACGTGCCTTCCCCCATGGACGCGCATCACCCCCGCATGTACGCGCTGTACCTCCGCATGTACGTGCCGTACCCCAGGGCCGAACGTGTACGCACCGTACCCCCACCGCATGTATGCGCCTTACCCCATGTACGCGCCGTACATCTGCATGTACGCACCGTACCCCAGGGCCGCACGTGTACGCACCATACCCCCACCGCATGTACACGCCTAACCCCCCCATGTACGCGTCGTACCTCTGCATGTACGCGCCGTACCCCAGGGCCGCAAGTGTACGCACTGTACCCCCACCGCATGTACGCACCTTACCCCCCATGTACGCGCCATACCTCCGCATGTACGCTCGTACCTCAGGGCCGCACGTGTACGCACCGTACCCCCAACGCATGTACGCGCCTTACCCCCCCATGTACGCGCCATACCTCCGCATGTACGCTCGTACCTCAGGGCCGCACGTGTACGCACCGTACCCCCACCGCATGTACGCGCCGCACTCCAACACCGTACCCCAGCACCCTCACCCAGCATCGCATATGTATGGATCGTACTTACGCGAAAGAGACTCATACAGAACCAGGACACTGTAAAACAGCACAAGGAGGGTCAATTCGACTCGCCCAACACCACAAAGCACGTCTACAAGACAAAATACATCTCAATGACTGACCTGGCACATCCAAACATGCAAACAGAGGCCCCAAATCACAACCACCTCTGATAACACACCCACCAAAATTCAAACACAGCCACACCCAAAAATTGACCAATAAAAAGGGCCCACACACACAACCCATGAGCCTTTGCAACAGACCCACTGCTGCCAGACCCCACAGAGAAACAACTCCACATTACTCATACCTTCACTACACCTTCACTCACACACCTTCACACAACCTCCTCCACAAACATCCCCCTCTTCACATTTACACACACACCGTCACATTCACACCCACACACCCACAACCATCCACACCCACACCCACACCCCACACAATGCCCACAGACAAGAATCCAAAGTTCACAACGGCGGAGCTGGACCTCCTTGTCAACGAAGTCATCAGAGTCAAGACACAGCTGTTTGGAACATTGGTCAGACAGACCAGCATATCTGAAAAATCTGCCATGTGGCAGAGGATTGTCGATAAGGTGAATGCTGTTGCGCCCATCCGAAGGACCAGGCATGAATGCCAAGCCAGGTGGTACGATCTGCGCAGGGGGGTCAAGAGGAAAATGAATGAAGAATATGCCCAGAGTAACATCACTGGAGATGGGATGCCCCGCAGACTCGTACACTACCATCCCTGAGAGGAGAAGGTGATGGCCCTGCTACCGCCGGTGGGAGTACACGGAGTCGAAGGAGTCGCAGAGCCTGGTGAGTTCACAAACAACTTACGTAACATGGGGGCAATGGGGTCCACACCACATATACACCAAATGCACGCAACTGCCCCCAAGCACTCACCTCACACAACCACACTCAAAAACCACGCTCATGCCACTAACGTCTCCATGCACCCTTCACAAATCAAGGCAAGGCCATGTCCAAGGCTACAACAACCACAAACACAAGACTGGATGTCCGCGAGGCTGGGAGGGTGGGCCCCACACAACACATTGTGAAAATGAGCCGCAGACACCAATGCCCTCAGCCCATATGGCATAGGTACGTACCCATGCACAATGCACAGGGACTGGCAAAGTACTGACAAGGTAGCTGACACTGGGCCCTGCTGTATGCAGCACAAGGCCCTCCTTGGACCACTGTACACTCAAACACCAACTCCACAAGCACAGGTATCTAGCACAGGAACTCACACTCACTGTCATGCCAGCATGCACCATGAGGGGACAGACCATCACAAACCCACAATGGACATGTGACACAACAAGACCAATCCAGAGCCAAATAAGCATCAGAGCCAACAATCTACAGGTCAAACACTCAGATGAACATCGCAATCTGTCCCCCGCAACATACTCATCCCCAAGTGGACATTGAGAGGAATGCTAGGCACATCCAACTACCTGGAGGAACTGTGTCAACTTGAATATGTATGAAACATAGATGTTGCATGAAACACCATTAACATTGTCTCTCTCTCACACACAGGGCAACGTCGTCGATCTCCCCCCAACACTGGGGGGGAAGAATCACAGTCCCAGGGTCCGCGTGAAGACGATCCCACCGGCGACGACTCTCACCACTCCGTGGATGACCCCGACCAACCTGGACCCTCTGGTGCCCAAGCCCCTGCAGCACCTGCGTCAGGTACATCTGTGCCAACCACCCCCCCATTCCTGCCACATCCCAGGACACACCCAGGAGCCCTGCTCACACTGAACAACAGAGCCAGTCCGACCAGGAGGGACAAGGTTCTCCAGGCACCCAGGAGGAGGCAGGCAACCCTGCAAATGCCATCCCTCAGGGGTCCCGTAGACCCAATGTGCCCACAAGGGCAGGCCAGGCTCAAGTGCACAGGGGTGGTGGGAGTGGAGGCAGGCGGAGGCACGAACCTGACCAGCCAGCTCAGGACACCGGTATGTCACACATACGCAACATCCTGGACTCATACCGGCGTGACACCAGAGGCATCAACCAGGTAGTGTCAAGACTCTCCGAGATGCAGAGGACCCTCGATGAGATTAAGAGCCTGCAGGTCGAGCATCATGCCAGTCATCAACAACACCAAGGACGGATGGAGGCAAGACTGGCTGAGCTCCTGGCGGTGCACAGGGACATGAGCCAATCACTCCGTCAGATCGCCCAAAGCATGGGCAACCCTCCCTGTGCCACCAGGCGTAGACCTGCACCAGACACAAGGAGGGAGGAGGAGGAGGAGGAGGATTCATCTGACGGAGCGTCCCCAGCATCGTCAAGGCCTGCTTCTGGGGGTCCCCGGAGGAAGGTGGGTCGTCCATGGAAAAGACCATGAGAGTCAGCGGACCATCCACATCTCCCAGGTCACCTGGCCTGGCACCTGGCCCTCTGGCGCAACAGCAGCACCTCATCCAATGACATTCTCTGCCACATGGACTTGCTGGTCACAGTCTGACCAATGATGACCAACACTGTGCCCTGGACTCTGATGACTTCCAATGACAAGGATACCATCTCCCCCTGTGAACTTTGGATTCTATTCCCCCGGTAGAGCACCTAATTGCATCTACCAAAACACGTACCCCACCGCAAATAAATATATCACTTTGGTCATGAGACGTTCCTGTCATTTTGCATTATTCAACGACATATGTGTGTGGAAATGTCTAACTATGCCTGAGTGTTAAACTAACTCCAGCCATCCATACCCTGGGATCAGAGTCTGGTACAGGACACACATGGGTCACAAGGTATCATTCAATGTAGGCATGGAGCACAACACTCACCTGTGATGGCCTCTGGCTGCTGAGGGGGTGCTTGCTAAACTGAGACCTATTTGGGAGATCATCATCAAGGCGTAGAGGTCATGGCTCATGTGGAGGTTCCCGGGTAGGGAGTCCCAGGTATGTGTGGCCAGGTGGGAGAACAATGTCCTGTATGCTGGAGTACGGTGTATGTGAAGAACGGTGGCCAGAGCAAGGTTGGATGCATGGAGATGGCCCAACGGTATGGGGTCGGGGTTGTGGACTGCCTCCTGAGTGTGGGTGGGGAGTGTGGAGGTCATTCTGCAGCAGACAGTGATCCATTGCAGCTATCTATGGTGGACGGTGAGGTGGCTGGGGCGCAGGGTGTTGAAGCTGAGGTGTGCAGATGCCCCCTGGAAGTGGACCAGTTTCCTGGGAGTTTGGATGTACTTGCTCCGTAGAGGGCAGGGCAGTATTTGACACGGATGTTGTCATGGACCTGGGGGATGGTCTGTCTTTTCTTGGAGTGGATCTATCTGTGGATAATGTGCATAATGCAGAGGGTGTTGCAGCATGAGGTAGAGATGCTGTGGACTAGCATGGCATATGTGAGCGAGCCAAACATTATGCACACCATCTTGTGTGTGTGGCCACTGGGTGCTTGTGCAGGGCTCTTGCGGGTGGGACACAGGCACTTGACCCAGCTGGAAGGGGACAATCCTCAGATGATCACCTCAGTCCTGTACAAGTCCAGCCTCAGGTGGCTCGTGTTCAGCCATTCATCAATGGATCTCATGCATACTTGAATGATGGAACTGCCAATGTCTGTGTCTTTGTTGAGGGTGAGGAGCACCTGGCTGTCAATGACATACGAGCTGATGATGAGGTGCAGTGTGCATGTGATGGTGGAGAGGGGGGTCCTGGACACTCTGTAGATTGACATGCTGAGAGATGATACCTGTGCCATGTCCCAGACGATGACACCATACTACATGCTGAAGCCTTGAGTCCCACTCCCATGCCCTTGCTGGGCTACAGAGCCTGTGGGGAGTATTAGGGATGTGACATGGTTGGTGTGACAGGGCCTGGAAGGCGGGGCAGCGCAGTGTAGGCAGTTGGAGTTGCACACTCAGCATGCAAAGGTGTCATGTGTGTGCCCAGGGTATGTCTGACAGCAGGCGTTAGATGTGCGGATGGACATAGCTCGGAGTGTGGCTGATACATCAGACTGTAGTATGATGTGGGTTATGCAAGGACAGGATGGTGGTGCAATGTGCACCTTGCATGTGCTGATGGTTCAGCCTTTGGCACCGCGTGGCGGCAACAGTGGCATAGACAAGCTGAGGACAGCCAAATGAATGGGTGGAGGGAGGAAGTGAGGAGCATCTTGGAGGCGTGTGTGTTGCCAAATCTGGATACTCTGTGGGCCCTTGCTGCAGGGGCCGCAGCAGCAGGCGGCATCTCCTTGCAAAATGACAGAATTTGCACACAAAGACTAGGATGTCAGAAGGACAACTGCAACAGGCACGTGTGTAAAGTAAGGAGTGTCCAGTGTCACATGGCACACCCAGAGACAATGCATGCACAATCACCAAAGAAGCATGACACCGGATCAGGAAACTGAAGGCCGACCTGCGCACAGGAGACACACCCTCAGCAGCTGTTGATGGCCCATTGTGTGGACCAACATGCCAAAAAACATACACGACCATGTACTTCATGCCCAATAGAGAGCCTAATCCATGAGCAACTGCATGCATGTTGGTAAACTACACATGGACTTATATGCATAATCTTCAACAACTATGCCAGATATGCCGCATGCAAAGTGGCAAGAGACCTGCATTGACAGAGATGAGGCACCTTGGAGTGTGACAAACACCTTTATTACTCAGCCTCACACTAATGGAAATGCATCAATTGGAACAGACTCACAGGTCATTTGGCTGACTATGTGTGACCTACACTGGACACCCCCTTCAACACACAGATGTGGTAAATCCTACTGAGCTGGCACACAAGTGAATTGGTTGAGCCTAACACCCCTTGCTGCACACGGAGAGTCTACAATTCCCCATTGAGCCTCATATGGGGATGTCCCACACTATGTCCACCATTAGCATCCCGTATGTTCCTGAGGGACATTATACACACATTGAGGCCTTCATCAGAATCCACAAACCATTACAGATGACTGTCAGGAAGGGTGACTATCAATTCATGGGAGCCATGCAACACGTCATGTGGCCCATGGTGAGTCGACATGTATGCATGGTAACACAACATGCACAGGAGCAGACCCCACATATCACAAACACGTACCACCCACAAAATGCCTTGCTGCACTCCTTACCCCAAATGACTTTTCACCATGTCTGTGCATGTAACTCTGATCCAGCACACGCTGCAATACTCATGAGGAATAGCAGGAGGGCAATGATGACATGAGCAGACGAAAGCCGCAAGAACCTGGGGAGGCCAGACACACAACAAGTCAGAGAAGAGCTAGTAATCCTCAGACATGTACATGTACTCTACAGGAATGATGTTGTCACCATGTCCTTAATAAATTTAGTGTCCCAGCTAATATGTGTGGAATGACATAATCACTTGAATGACACATCAGAACACACCTCCAAGTCACTTAGCACACAGTCAGCTCGACACACACATTTCAACACATGCCACACAAGGCTCAAAGCGTGCACACAGGGACTCACCATCATGAGAAGAAGTTGCGGATAAGCTGACTCCGGATGTCCTCATCCTCATCATCATCCTCACTTGCCCCGTGCCCGAGCCCTTCATCCACCATGGGTGGATGATCCTGCTCATCCGGATCAAGGATGAGTGGCACGGCCTTCTCCACTGCCATGTTGTGCAGCATGCAGCACACAATGAAGATTTTGCAGACCTTCACCGGGGCATATGGGAGGGTGCCGCCGGTCTTGTGGAGGCACCGGAATCTGCTCTTCAAGAGTCCAAACGTCCTCTCAATCACGCGCCTCGTCTGCCCATGGGTGTCGTTGTACAGGTGTTCTGCGGCTGTTCTGGGGTTGCGGAGAGGCGTCATCAGCCACGGCATGTTGGGATAGCCAGAGTCCCCTAAATGGAAACATCATGTAAAGAAGTGGGTCAGGAGATGCCGTAAGATACAAAGATAGCGCTGAACACAGGACTAACAGAGTATACCCACCAACAAGACATGCTCGTTCCGCGTGCAGCTGCAGCATCATTTCTGGCACCCTGCTACGCCTCATGATGTATGCATTGTGTGCGGACCCTGGAAAACGGGAACAGACATGGGAAATCAGCATGTTAGCAAGACACACCACAAGGGCATTAATGGAGTGGTAATGTTTTCTGTTCCTATAGGCTACCTCCTGTGCCTGTGGCGGTACCAAAGCCACATGTGTCCCATCAATGGCCCCAATTATATGAGGCATCCCTCCCAGGGCATAGAACTCACCCTTGACACCTGTCAATTGCTCACGAGTGGGGAAATGGATGAATTAATCCAGGTGCACCAACATGGCTTCTATAACATCATGCAGGACACGGCTGAACATTGACTGGGACATGCCACCGACATCAGCTATGGTCAATTGAAACGTGCCGGTGGCAAAAAAATGTAGGGCTGCCATCACCTTCATCTTGGGGGGTCAGAGCTGTAGGATACCTGTGTTGTGGTTGGAGGTGTGGTGCAAGCCGGCGGGTCAAGTCCTCTATCAACTCTTTGGAGAAGCGGTATCTGCGTATGCAGTCATGTTCACGCATGGCATCCAGGTCTGGCATTCATCTGGGGAGAGGCGGTGACCTGCAGAGATTTGGAAGGAATAACGAAGAGTGAGTACATTACCACACCAATGTCACTGAGGTGAGCACATGTTCAACAGCTAATACACATCTGCTTAAAGAGTCTGTGCTGTGCAATACATCCAGGACACGTAGGCCAGCCAGGTGATACTCCTATGAAGAGCCAGCCACAATAGTTGCATGGCAATGTTGACGTGACATGCCATTAAAATAGCTGTGGGCCAGTGTAAGTGACAAGCCAGACACATTACATGAGTGACAGACATCCACATATCAGCATTTGAAGGATGTCATCTCATACAGACAGCTGGCGGGAGTCTAGACGTTCAGGTCACATGTCATCTGGAAAAGGACAGATAACACACATTTCCATGAAGGGGTACATGTCAGAAACTGATGACACAGAGAGAACGCAGATATTGCCTCATGTCAGGAAGTCATCTTCGAACCATCATGACATATGTAACGTGTGATTCCACATGTGGCATGGTGTGCGTATATGTGTGTCATGCACATATGCACACAGACACATGTTGGATGCTGCAACAGCAGATGGAGTTGACGGAACACCAACGGAAAGCTCATGGGAACACATGACACACACATGACATTGTCACATCGTGGCACGCTGGGAGTCACATGTCAGGTGTAATTATCCGTGTACCTGGCATCAGGGGACAGTTGCGGGTGTTGCTGACTGTGCCATACCAGTGATGCAGTGCTTGACACGTGTGTCGTACATGCACACATGTGCAAGGTGTCAAGGGGAAGTGTGGGGTAATTACTATATAAGGCACTGTTCCAGGGTCGGTATGGTTGAAAGTCAACCAAAACCGTACCTCAACAAAGGGAAAGTAAAGAGAAGGATCTATGTATTAGAGGTCTAGGATGGGGTACTCAGGATGGGGGGAGACAGCATCAGTGTCTCTTGTTGCCCTCACACACCCCGAGGGATGTCATGCTTCATCATCGGGCGGTGCTCCTCGTCGGGCCGGCGGTGCAATGCCCTACGGGTCCCCCGAAGGGTCTCTTTAGCGGAGATCTTTTAAGAGCGCTGCCGATTGGTGCATGCGGGTATGTGGAGGGGGAGTACCAGGGTCAGTGGTGGCTGTAGTGTGTGCAGGAATAAAAATACCTAAGGGTTACCAAGGAAACTAGTTTAATAAGAAGGCACCCTTGGTACATTAAAATACGTGGCAAAAATGTTACTAATTAAAACGTGATGTGTTTAGTAGTAACTAAAGGTACAGGTCAAATGGTCGACATGTTTCGCGCCTTTCAGTGGTCAGAGTGATCCATGGCGCTTCATCAGGACCAGTAGAAGTGAAAAGTGTGGGGAAAGGTGTCCAGACTATGTGTGGTGGGTGGGGTAAAATATCACCCTCCCACTCGGCAATGAAAGGGAGTACAGTGTCTCCTAAACAGGTGGTGTGTGCAGGGAGGAGTCTGTTGTGCCCCCTTTGCGTAAGACCTAAAGTAAGAGCTGAAATTGCTCCTTGAGTTAAAAAGCGGCGTAGGAGGCCCACACCATCTAGGGGGGTTGCTCAGGTGACGGCACTGGAAACCTGCCCGGTCCTGACGCCTGCTCAAGGGGAAGTGTGCCACGTAGTGCCCCATCACACATGACCTGTGTAAACAGCTCATCACACATCTATTGTGCCACAACATGAGGAGACATGTGCCACATCACTGCCTGACACACCTAGGCCCTGCACATGAAGGACTGCACTAACAATGACTTGATGTACAGCCTTGTGCGAGTCTGACACCTCCATTCCTTTCGTGTGCGCCTCCTAT
The DNA here is from genome assembly GCF_964204655.1 of Triturus cristatus. Lineage (NCBI taxonomy): Eukaryota > Metazoa > Chordata > Amphibia > Caudata > Salamandridae > Triturus > Triturus cristatus. Next base: position 217,597,558 of record NC_140590.1, read on the forward strand.
CACCAGTGTAAGCTGTGAAAGGCAGTACACACGCTCTGAGGGCATGTGTAGGGCCCGTACTCACGCGTGAGTACATGCCTATCACTATAGTTGGGGTTACCGTAGGGCCTAGTGATACGGCACGTACTCACGCGTGTACGGCCCGTACACGCGTGAGTACGTGCCGTATCACTAGGCCCTACGGTACCCCCAACTATAGTGATCGGCACGTACTCACGCATGTACGGCCTGTACACGCGTGAGTACATGCCGTATCACTAGGCCCTACGGTACCCCCAACTATAGTGCTAGGCACGTACTCACGTGTGTACGGCCCGTACACACGTGAGTACGTGCCGTATCACTAGACCCTACGGTACTCCCAACTATAGTGCTAGGCACGTACTCACGCGTGTACGGCCCGTACACGCGTGAGTACGTGCCGTATCACTAGGCCCTACGGTACCCCCAACTATAGTGCTAGGCACGTACTCACGCGTGTATGGCCCATACACGCGTGAGTACGGCCCGTATCACTAGGCCCTACAGTACCCCCAACTATAGTGCTAGGCACGTACTCACGCGTGTACGGCCCGTAAACGCGTAAGTACGTGCCGTATCACTAGGCCCTACGGTACCCCCAACTATAGTGATAGGCACGTACTCACGCATGTACGGCCCATACACGTGTGAGTACGTGCCGTATCACTAGGCCCTACGGTACCCCAACTACAGTGATAGGCACGTACTCACGCGTGTACGGCCCGTACACGCGTGGGCACGTGCCGTATCACTAGGCCCTACGGTACCCCCAACTATAGTGATAGGCACGTACTCACGCGTGTATGGCCCGTACACGCGTGAGTATGTGCCGTATCACTAGGCCCTACGGTACCCCCAACTATAGTGATAGGCACATACTCACGCGTGTACGGCCCGTACACGCGTGAGTACGGCCCGTATCACTAGGCCCTACGGTACCCCCAACTATAGTGATAGGCACGTACTCACGCGTGTATGGCACGTACATGCGTGAGTACGGCCCGTATCACTGTAGTGATGGTGCCCTAGGGGTACTTGTGAAACGCGCCGTACCTGTGTGGGGATTTAAGAATTACAATGGGGACACATGAGGGACAAGTATTAAGGCCTAAATGCATGCTGGTTGTCATGGATACTGATTTTCAAGTTCAAAATTTAACATCATGTGGTCTGGAAAAAGCAATTGGCCACATTATACATTGTTGCAAAGTGGTTGTTGACTTGACATGATGCTGCAAAATCGAAAGATGCAAAGGCTGTCACTGGTGTATGTTTAAAGAGATTGGAGGAAACGTAGGATGCAAATGAGTCTGACCAATCACTCTGTACTCCTGTAAATGAAATAGGCCAGCAAGGCAGATATAAGGCAGGCAGAACCCATGAGAGGGCACTTGCCTGCACAACATGTCAGTCGATACCACTGCTGCTGTATTGTCTCCCTCTGGCACCATGTCAAGGACTGTGGAGAGGGCCCAGCCTTTCACCCAGGAGGAGAACGAGGCCCTGCTGGATGTGATCCTCCCACGGTACCCCATGCTGTATGGTCGACCAGGGGAGCAGGTGAGTGCTGACTCCACTACCTTTGCCTGTGCACCTTTATTGTGTCTGTCACTTCTGGCATTGTGGCCAGGTGTGACAGACATGCAATGTTGGTTGGAGTGGGTCCCAGGGGGGGGGATGGCTCATGTCTCTCATGCAGGGCTTGATGTAGTTCATGTGTGCACTCCTCACTTGCATTGTGCTTACTGTGACATTCACTGCATAGTGCATGGCACATTCCGCCAGCCTAATCCTCTTGGGCATTCTTGTTCTATTGTCCTGCGGTGATTCAGTGGTCACCCCGGTGTGACAGGTGACTGCACCCACAGATGTGTGTGAGAGTTGAGTGGAGCTGTGGTGAGAGTGGTGAGAGTGTCCAAATGATGTGTCACCCCCTGGACATTGATGTGTGTGAATGTTTCTTGTCATGCGGGTGAGTGTCTATGTGGAGTGTTGCACCACAGCTGCATGGAGGAGGCAACTGCTCAATCCATCTGATGTGTGAAGTAAGTCGTGCTGTGTGTCTGACTTGCTGAGCTAGCCCCACACCTGTGACCCCTCCTGGCAAGTGGCACATGTGCAGAGTGAGGTTTGCATCCGCTGTTGCCAATGGCAGGTGATTGATGTGTGCCAGTGTGTGTCTGTGTACTATGCTGAGGTTTCGTCAGTGGCCTGGGGCATGTGACTGCTTTGCGGTGCTGTCCATCAGGCTTGTGTTGCTTGGGATGCATTGTGTGTGCCATGATCAGGGATTGTTTCGCACCCCTCATGCCACCTGTGTACTTACTATGCCATGTAGTGCATTGGTGCGTCCACAGTGGAAAAAGTCCCTATGACTAAGGTGTTATTACTTGCCAGCATACTATGCCCTGTTCAACAAATCTAAGATGTTCAAATGTGTGTCTCTGTGACATGGTGCAGGTGTAGTGATGTTGTCCCACTTTGTCATCCACACAGGTATCCCCCTACCACAAGGAGAAGATCTGGAAGGATGCCGTCAAGGCCGTGCAATCGGTGGAGGGTCGCAGTCGGCGCCTGCCACAAGTAAGGAAGAGATGGCAGGACATCCGGTGCTGGACCCGGAGGATCGCCCGGGTCATGCTGAAGGACTCACCTCCTCACAAGCATGGCGGGCGCCGGTGCCTGACCCACCAGATGTGGCGTGTCCTGGCGGTGGTCTTCCCTGACCTGGATAGGCGGATCCAGGAGTTACAGCAACAGGAAGGGGGTAGGTACATGTGTGTTTGTTGTGTGTCGCCAGCTTTTGGAGCTGCTCAGTCGCCTGGATACACAGTCAGGCTATATATGTGCAGTGCATATCCTGTTCCCCAAAGTCAACCTGTGCTGTTCTTCCTCCCTTCCCCTCCTTGACATGTGTTACCTGGTCTGTGCGTTATCACTATTGCACATGGTCATCTAGGCTGCCAGTTTATCAAGGTGCACACTGCTTTCAGCATCATGTGTGGGGGTGGTCTGCCTGTGCCCTGTCCTGTTCAGTCATTTGGGGGTGCATAATTGTTGGCACTGATGCTGAGTCTTAACATAGGAGTGTGAGGGTTCAAATGAACAGACTTGCAGCATGCATTACCAATGTTGTGGCCTCAGACATGATGTGCATGAGTGGGATATATGCATAGTGCCGGGACGGTTGCTCCTGTAACAGTCAGCTCATTCCAGGACCATGCAGCAGTGTGCACACTACAGTCCAATGACACAGCCTGCCCTCCTACTCATGTGTGTCATCCAACACTGTGCACATTCACTGTGGGTTCATCATGGCTCTGCCTCTGTGGCATTGTTCCCTGGCCTAGGTAGTAGTTTTCACATGTGCGATACATTTGCCCACTGGACAGGGATACACCAGTTTGCTTGTGCATACTCACACTGGGCAGTGACTGTGTGGCTATTCACAACAATCTGTTGATGTTTGTTTGTGACCAATATGTTTTGGCAGCCCTACAAGGTGATATCGTGTTAATGAAGCTAGTTTTCAAGCACAGTTATTGTAACCCTGAATAAGAGGTGTCACTTCTTGATCGGTATCAGTCACATTAACTCAGGTATGGGTGGGTGTGTGCGGGAGGTACATACATGTTCAACCCTGATGTTTCATTGCCAGTTCTGACTTGTGTGTGATGATTCGCAGTACAGAAAGTCATCGTGCAGTGCCCCCGTGATGTTGGCCAGTGCTTAATGTTCGTGCTTCATTGCCTGTGTCAGTTTTTGACAATCATGTATCCTGCTTGTACATTTTTGCCACCTGTATGTGGTTCAGATGCTACACAGTTGTGACTTTGTGTGCTGACATCTGTGGGTACATTCTGGCTTGCCATGAGGGGGAACCCACAGTACAGCTAGGCTTTTTTGCTAAACAATTGCAGGCCCATTAGCTTATGCATTGTCCTGGGTGTGGACATGTGTGCCACTCCAGATGACAGTCAGTAGGTCATATGTGTAGCCAACTGTGTAATCAGGTGACAGATAGCCATGTGACAAATGACATTATTCAAGTTGTTACTCAGAGAAATTGTCCCTTGGCAATCACTACACCTGTCAACATCTCTCAATGTTTCATATGCTTGACCTTGTTGTTTTGTTGTGAAGGACAATAATGTGCCTGCATGACATATGTCTCCCAAGGAAGTGCACAAGACACCACCTTTACACTTTCCTGGGAGCCGCTGGTACATTTTAAAGTAAGGCACAGTTTGAACAAAACTTGTTTAGAGTTCATACATATACATGTTCCCACAGTATGGTTGCATTTGGGTTAGTCCTTGGTTGTTGCCGATACCAACTTACGAGTGTCAAGTCATCCAGACCACCGTGGTGCCATGTATATGTACTTACTGATACCCCATTTCTGGTTAACAGTGGCTTATTGGAATGAGTCTGGCAGCTCAGACAATGACTGTGTACATGTAGTTTGGTGTGCACCTCCTTGTGTGACTTCTGTTATAGAGACACATGTGTGTTCTGTTCACAAAGTGGCACATTCACACATTCTAGACATGTCCATTGTGTAAAGGGTTGTGATTCTCCAGGAATCACAATGTGTTCCTTTGGGGTTTCCTAAGTACTCACAGGTCTCAGAGTGTGGGGACACCTTCTGCATTGGCATGTGGTATTTGGCCTTGGGTGCGACATTACTGTTGGGTTCACAGTGAAGAGGAGGTGGCATGCCTTCATAGTCTTGCTGTGCTCAACTGATCCCAGACACTAGCTTCTCAGGATCTTGGGATTTCAAGTTATTTGCTGTTGTGTCCTAATGTTCATTTTTTCCAAGTGGCATGGTGGGTCAACCAACTGGGGAGTGCAGGGCTTACATATGTGGGGAGTATTCTAGACGTTACTCATGATGCCTTTCCTGTTATGCACTGTTGCCTATTTTGTTTGGACTCATGTGTCAGATGTAGACAGGTGACTGATTTTTTCCTGTCTCTTCACCTTGCCCACAGCATCGTCGGAGGACACCGAGGGAGACACCGGCACGGACGTGGAGGAGGGATCGAGCACTGGTGCGACCACTGCTGAGGAGTCGGCGGAATCTAGTGGAATGGAGGGCGAGGGGAGTGAGGCAGAGGACCTGCCCAGTACCAACACTGACTACGAGGCTGACGGGTCCGAGGATGAACTCCCTGAGGGGGCGGAGGCTGCTCAAACAGCTGGCAGCAGCACTCCATCCGTCACCGCCCCCTGGATTTCCATCACCGCCCTTCCAATTGCTCGGGTCCCTTCTGTCCGTGCTAGGCGACCACATGTCTCCTTCGTGCCAGGCACCGCACCCCCTGCCCCTGTCCCCCCTGCTGCCCTCGCTGCCGAGTCTGTGGACATTCAGCAGCAGTTGCAAGTTGGGCAGACATCGATCCTGACTGTCCTCCATGGCCACACCAGACTGCTGACCCAGATGTTGTCGTACATGGAGGGCATGTCATCAGCGATGTCTGAACAACGGATGTTGCCGAGGTCCCTGGACTCGTCACTGACGGCAGTAGTGAGTCACCTGCAGTGCTGCGTCAGCCCCTACCCCTGCCCCATCCACAAGTCCCACACCCATGCCTGTCCCAAGCACACCAAGACATCCACACACACGCACCCCACCAGACAGAAGCAGCACACCACCACGTAAGGGCAAGCGCACACCTCCTGACACTCACACTCAGGGGGAAGCAGGCACACCCACTGGGTCTGGGGCACACAGGCAGGCACGCAGCCACAGTCCTTGTCCACATGACTCACTCCCCAGTCCCTCCGATGTAACTCCCCTTGGCTCCCCTGCCCCAGATTCGGAGAAGGAGGCCCACTTTGCTGGGCTGGGCCTCAGCCCCACTAGTTCACCTGGCCGGAAACGGTCAAGGCGCTCCACGGGTAGGGGAGTTAAGTCCCCCAGCCTGTCAACCACCTCCCCCAGTAGCGCTGCAACCCATCCTTCCGACCCCCACCCCTCCTTGGGGCCTGTTGTTTCTCCGGGTGCAGGGGAGACGCTTGAAGAACTGGCAGAAGTGTGCAGCGCCATGCTCACCTCCACCTTTGGTGCTGCCCCACCCCCTGTGGTGGAGTCGTCCGTCCCTGCACCCACCACACCTACCCTTCCCCCTCCTGTCCCTGCGGTGCCTGGTCCTTCCCCACATGATGCCCCCCCCCCCCAGTCGACGACACAGAGTCTTCTGTTGTGCAGACAAGCTAGGGGAGACGCATGGCCATGTGTCTCCCCCAAGGACTGATGATATGGACTGGCCATTGACCTTTGTGAATAGTCTCGTTTACACCTTATTATTTTCATGCTGAATAAAGCATTTTCTATTTTCGTTAGAAAAGTCTGGCATTTCAGGTATTGATGTTGATGCTGATGCTACAGGAGTTGGGGTTGTGGGCATGTGTTATGTTTCAGGGAAATGTTGTAGTCTGCTGCTCATGGGGTGGAACCTGGTATCTGCGTGCCATCACAAGGTCTCTGCAAAGATTCTTTGTCATGTATGCTCTTTGTGTTTGGAGACATTGTCCCAAGGAGTGTTCCTTCCTCTGTGGCACATGACATCTTCCCTGCAGAGAGTTGCACAATTGTTGTGTTGCCCTGTGTCTACATTTCCTTTGTTGGTGATGGATCCCTTCAACTCTGGCCATGCCTGCTCAGCAATGTCTCCGGCTGCATTGTCTGTGCCATCCTTGGTACTCACTGTACTTGTGTATAGAGTATTTTGCCATGCCTTCATGGAGAAATTGTCCTTTTTCTGCACAATGCATGTGTGTAATCCCAGCCTAGCACACATATGGGACTTGTTCTGCTGGGTATTTGTACACCTGACTCACAGTTGTGGGCATTGTATCTGTGGGAGCTCCACCCTATTCCTTCCATGACAGACATTTTGGTGGCTGGCCCAGCACCTGAACATTCCTATCAGTCCTGGGATGTGCGTGACAGTGTGTGTTCTCTTTGGCTCTTTTAGTTTAGTAGGCAGTGACATGACTATACAGTCTTGTGGCATGATCTCAGTGTGTGTATTGTGCTGCATCTGCCAGGGGTGGGTATGCATGTGTTATTTGTCCTCACACCCACATGTGGTGTGTCATGCAGTGGGGGAAGGACATCCATCCTCCTGGGAGTGGGACACTGCTGTCAGTGATGTGTTGTTATGGCACTATCATCATTGTCCTAAGTTAGGGATGCCTCCATACACCCATGGAGTTGTGGTCATCTGATAATGATGTACACACCCCCATGTCCCTGTCCACTGCTGGGAGTCCTCTGCACCCACCCCCATGTCCCTGTCCACTGCTGGGAGTCCTCTACACCCACCCCCATGTCTCTGTCCACTGCTGGGAGTCCTCTGCACCCACCCCCATGTCTCTGTCCACTGCTGGGAATCCTCTGCACCCACCCCCATGTCTCTGTCCACTTCTGGGAGTCCTCTGCACCCACCCCCATGTCTCTGTTCACTGCTGGGAGTCCTCTGCACCCACCCCCATGTCTCTGTCCACTGCTGGGAGTCCTCTGCACCCACCCCCATGTCTCTGTCCACTGCTGGGAGTCCTCTGCACCCACCCCCATGTCCCTGTCCACTGTTGGGAGTCCTCTGCACCCCCCCCATGTCTCTGTCCACTGCTGGGGGTCCTCTGCACCCACCCCCATGTCTCTGTCCACTGCTGGGAGTGATGGGCACCCACCCCTCACATGTCCCTGTCCACTGCTGGTATTCCTCTGCACCCACCCACCCACCCACTTGCGCCCTTGCTGTGGTACACTGCTGTCCTGGGCATACACCACCCCCAATTTACAGCTGATGTGCTGCACCAAGCCGTACACCTACATCCGTGGCGTGTGTACGCCTTGTATCCATCATGTAATGGGGCTGTAGGGGTACGCGTGGTACAGCCCGTACACATGCTCTGGGGGCGTGGGTACGGGCCATACACGCGTACCCCTACATCACCCCTGCAATGGTGGTACGGCCCGTACCCACGCTCTGGGGGGCGTGGGTACGGACCGTACAACCATTGTGGCGGTGACGTAGGGGTACACGTGGTACGGCCCGTACCCACGCTCTGGGGGGCATGGGTACGGTCCGTACCACCATTGTAGTGGTGATGTAGGGGTACGCATGTACGGACCGTATCCACGCTCTGGGGGCGCGGGCATGGTCCATACACACGTACCCCTACATCACCACTGCAATGGTGGTACGGCCCATACCCACGCTCTGGGGGGCGTGGGTACGGGCCGTACCACCATTGTGGCGGTGATGTAGGGGTACGCGTGGTACGGCCCGTACCCACGCTCTGGGGGCGTGGGTATGGTCCGTACCACCATTGTAGTTGTGATGTAGGGGTATGCGTGTATGGACCGTACCCACGCTCTGGGGGCGTGGGTACGGTCCGTACACGCGTACCCCTACATCACCACTGCTATGGTGGTACGGACCGTACCCACGCTCTGAGGGGCGTGGGTACGTCCCGTACCACCATTATGGTGGTGACGGGTACGCGTCCATGTCCACTTCCGTTGTGGCGGGCGTGGGATTGGTGGACACGCCCCCCGAAGTGACCAGACCATGGAGGTAATTATTGTGCAGGATATATGTGTTTTTTGTGGGGTGTGGGTTTTGTTTCCTGCCCCTTGCAACCCCCCCACCCTTTGCCCCTGGGGGTTGTTCTGACCTTCTGCGGCGTCTGCGTCGGTTTCTGAACACGAGGTCGTAGGCTATGAGGGCCGGGATGACGCGTAGGTTGGGGTCCATCGCTGTCCGTCGCATACCGGTGCTCCTTGTTCGCGTCGTCCTCAATTTCCCGGCAGTTTTTGGCTCCCGTAAAAAATGCTACGTGCGGAGTGACGTAGGCACGATTCGTACTTGCTGGTCCGTAAAACGCTGCCTGACTCCGTCCGGACGTTGCGTATGCGCCGTCCAGAATCAGATTTGTATGTATTTTTTTGCCGGTCGGTCTTTTGTACGACTCGTACGGAAATGGTATTTCTGTGCAAATCGTACTTGCGAGTTTGTAAGGTGTTTTTCCGGGGTACGAGTCGGACGGAGAATACGCTCCGTACGACCATTTGTACCCGGGTTTTACAGGATCGGAATCGGCACCTTAGTGTGTGTTTTTATATAACTATATATTTGTATATAGAATTAAATGATTCACTGAATGTATTTACTTTATATTCTATTAAGTTTATATATGATAATATTCAACATGTTGCTACTTTAAATTGTGTATTCATTATAAAATCTAAATATTTGTATGGTTTTGTACGATTTTACTGGCCACAATAACTTTTTACAATATTTTTGTCATTTACATTAAAGGTATAGGAACATGATATTATGGTATACGTTTTTAGCACAGCATATTTGTTAACTATATTGTTTACCATGATATTGTGTCATTAATCTCTAAACATCGGTTCATGTCATGTTAAATTTACCCTGATTGCTGTATGTTAATCCATTTGCAATAAAAAAAATCACATTTTGGAACAGCCAAATCTAAAACAATGTTCTTTATTTAACTTTTGTTAGTAGTGGCTCTGTAAATCAGACACCAAATCTGTGAAATAAAGCACCAGAATCCAAAAGTAAAGCCAGAACTGGAAGGCCTCACTTCTTTCATGGGACATCTTAAGTAAACAATATTCCTGATCATTCTTAATGACACATGTGTGTGTGTATTTTCAGTTGTAAAAATACATTGCATTTGTGAAACAAAGACAGAAATAAATGCAGGTTTTCTGAAATGAATGCGGGTGGGATCCACTTGCTCTAACTAAGCACTGTACGTTGCCCTCAGTTTATACATTTGGGTACCAGCCACACAGTGACCTCCCAGCCAGGAACCCACTCTCTCCTTCAGCAGCTCTGCTGTTGAGCCGCTGACCCCATGTCTCCCCTACGTGTAGGAGTTTGAGGCCACTGCCTGCCTCACTGCTCGTGCCAATTTTTGTGTGCCAGACCTGTCCTTGTCTTGGGATTGTGCCTTCATTTTTGTTATTGTCCTGGTATTGTGCCTTCAATTTTGTTATTGTTATTGTCCTGGTATTGTGCCTCAATTTTTTATGCCTCTCTCCCTGCTTGCTGGTTGCTCTTTTCTCGTTTGCGTGCCCGGTTTTCCCGCCTGCCGCGGCTCCCCCATGGCCCCTCCCCCTGCCGGTTTTTCCGCTCCCCCCTCCCAGCTGCGCTTCCCTCCCTCTCCCTCCCCTAATTAATAGCAGCTGCTGCAAAGGAGCGCGAGCAGGACACCTGATCTCAGAGCCAGGGACCCACTCTCTCCCTCAGCGGCTCCACTGTTGAGCCTCTGCCATTGACCCAGCGTCTCCTCTACCTGTGGGTGTTCAAGGCCACTGCCTGCCTCACTGCTCGTGCCCGTTTTTTAGGCCAGACCTGTCGATGTCCTGGGATTGTGCCTTCATTTTTGTTAATGTCCTGGTATTGTGCCTTTAATTTTGTTATTGTCCTGGTATTGTGCATCAATTGTTTGTGCCTCTATCCATGCTTGCTGGTTGCTCTCATCCCGTTTGCGTGCCCAGTTTTCCCGCCCACCCTGCTGCTGCCCCCAAAACCTCTCCCCCTACCAGTTTTCCTGCTTTCGCCTCCCAGCTGCGCTTCCCTCCCCTAGTTAATTGCTGTCGCCGGGAGCCACTGGTGCGCTAAAGGCATGCCAAAGGCAAGCCCGTCTGTGCCTGTCAGTGACCCGACCACAACTGTAGTGTCCTGCGAGACACGTTCTAGTGTCCCGCAGGAAGTTGCACCTCCAGCCACTCCCTTGAGGGCTGGACACACTGCACCCCACACCCATCCCTCACGGGCGTCACGAGTGACGTGGCCCCGTCAATAAAAGAGCCCGAGTGCACGTGCTCGTGGCCAGTTACTGATGTACATTCCCTGGTGTCTGCGTCAATCCTTTATGTAATGTGGGCCGGAGGCCCAACACCACATTGGCGACGAGGCGGGTAGCTAACCCCGCATGCCCGCTGCTTCCTCGCCTTCATGAGGAGGTAATGAGACACCGCCGCGACGGTGGTGTGGGTCGTGCTCAGCATCGCGACGCGGCCCTGCCTTGAAGGAACGAAGTACGGAGACTGGCCGTCACCCACTCACATCGCCTGGCAAATGGAGGAGTGGATGAGCACCCCCGCAGCAGCCACCCAAGCGCCAAGTAAAGCGTGAGTCTCCCCACCATGGTCGTGGGATGGCCGCCGCCACACTCAGACAATCGCCGCCGCAAGAGCCTTGCGACCCTCACTGTGCAGCGCATGAGAGCAGACCTGCCACCCACGAGCTAAGCACTGCTCCGCCAACTGCACTCCCTGCATCCGCAATAAAAAACAAAAAAGGAAAAGAAGTTGCCGCAACGACACGGGTGTGCACGCCCTCAGCCACAGACAGCACGACGGCACCGGCGCAGAGCATGAGGAGGCCCAGCCAGCAGATGTAATATACAAGGTCTGCAGTTGCCCACAGCACGCTCCAGCACCGCCTTAGACAACGGCTGGCACCGGAGAGAGGGTAGCGCCCAGCCAGTGAGGGAGAGAGCTGAGGTAGTCTTCACCCGGTAGGAAACCTGCACCTGCGTGAGCCAGGACACGGAAAAACCCATTTCCACGTGACCCGGGCTCAAGAGACCCCCATGGCTGCCAGCAAGCCGCCCAGCCCATATGCACCGCCCGACCGTACCCCCCCTACCTTCCTCCAGCGCTCAACATAGTTCGGAGGTAGGCTCACGGCCGTGGGTTCAGTTTGCCTGCAAGCGTCTAGGCCCAGCGCAGGATGCCACCACCGAACAGCCCCAATCTCCAGCAGCAGACGGAGAGAAGCGTGGCAAACTCAGCGAGTTTCATGAAATACCTGCAAGCAAAATCCAGCCAGCAGCTCCAGCCCGTGTAGCCTGCCTTCGGAAGGGGGAGATGCTGCAATACACGGCACGAGTGCCAGCAGCACCATCTAGTGGCCAAATGTAGCACAGCACCACGAGTCCCTTCAGCTCTGCCCGTAGCTGCTGAAAGACTGCAACCAAGGAAGAAACAAGTGGAGAGGATCTTCTCCCAAGACAGCCCAACGCGCTTCACCGACCCTGCTCACACGGCCTGCAAGGACCGCACTCAACAGTGCCACCCAGCTGCCCTCTTCACCATACCGGCACCTTCGGCATGCTGCGAAGTGGTTAACTGGTAAAGAGAAATACAGAGACATGGAACCATGATGGGGCGCGACACAGGCTGTACCCCTACATGACGTGATACCTGTCGGCCCTCACTCCTGCCACCAATACATTTAGGATCACATCACTCAGGCACACTAAGCAAAGACAGGTCGGAGTTGCACTGCACGGCCCTGGTGTTAGCAAGTTTATGATGCACCCTCTTGACCCTGCCAGAAGCAACTCATTCAGAGCGACCTGCGCCAAGGCCTTTGATGCCAACACTCACAGCTCCCTGGTAGAAGAGAGCTGCGGTGACGTGGCCTGCAAGAAACAACTGCTGTGGCATCCTAATGGACATTCCCGCAAGGCGCACAGCAGGTTTGCCACCTAGCAAGCCTGGAGTGAGAGCCTCCGCCACAGTGGAAAACCGCGACAGCTACAAGTGCACAGGATACTCTCCTGTGGCCAGCCACAGCTACAAGGTACTCTGCTGCAACAACCACACCTGGTCAGGAATTAGAAAAAACCCCAGCACACACCAGGGAATGTCAGGAGAGCTGTCCTGACAAGCGTAGCACGGTGACTACAGCGCCACCCCATCTTGTAAAGCATCATTCAGGCAAGAGAAGCACAAGGGGTAAAGAAAACTGCGGTTCAGACGTCAGCCCCAAGGAAAAGCTCTCACAGCATGAGAACCTAAGCTGCACTGGACAAAAGAAAGCACAGGCTGCAATGCCCCTGTTGGAACGGCCCTACTGTAAGGAAAGGGGAGAGACTGATGGTCCCCAGAGAAAGAACCCCAGGCTGCCTAGCACCTAGAATTCCAGCCAGAGTAATGGAATCTCAACCAGTCAAGCTCCAAGCCGCAAAGCCAAAAGGCAAAAAGCCACAGCCAGAAAAGACTTGCATAGCACTAAGCGCTCCCAGAAAAGCCTGACAACTCCCCAGCCCTAGCAACACCGACCAAGCTCAAGCACCGACACCAAGGGGGCTGCAACACAAGCCCCATCATCACAAGTAGAAGGCCAGCCATAAACAGCGACGTCTCAAGGGAAGCTACCTCCAGCAACAGCACAAGAAAGACTGGTGCAGAGCACGCACCACCAGTGGCTGCCCAACGCCACCACCAGAGAAGAGGTCGCATCACCCGCCTCTTCTGGCCAACAGGCACTACCGCCAACCACACCACAGGCACACCAGTGCCAGAAGGGAACGCCCAAGGCGAAGACAGAGCGCACGTGGTCCGGAGCGCGCAGAAGACCACACCAGTGAATCCGACAACACGGGCAGGCGCCCGGGAGATAGAAGCATCTCCGCAACGAAACACAGCTGAGCGCAGCACAGAGAGCGACCATGTCCCCACTGCACCAGCGAAGCCCCGCAGAGGGCCGAAAGTAACACAGGGTCCTCCTCAACACAGCCTCAAGATGGAGTCGGCGGTGACCCACAACAGGCAAGAGAGGAGTCACACCCGCAGCGGCCAGAAAGCGACACAGTGTCCGCGACACAGTGTCCTCCTCAACACAGCCTCAAGATGGAGTCGGCGGTGACCCACGACAGGCAAGAGAGGAGTCACACACACCACGTGACAGGCCACCACAGCAACAGGCGCTCCAACACCAGCGACACGCGACTGGACATCACGTCGCCCAGCAAGCAAGGAGCTCGCCGAAGCGAAGGCAGAAGCCGGCGCCCGAACAGCGCCGCCTCGAGGTCCAAGCGCAACGCCCTCGAAGAAAGAAGAGTGACAGCCCTGTCACCCTGAAAAACCGGAAGACACAGGTAGACTGAATAGACCGGAAAAAGGAGAATACCGGGGACTCACAGCAAGCCAAGAGCTCACCCTGACACATCTGACAGCCACCAAGGCGGACCACCGTCCCTGGACACAGCCTCACAGGAGAACCGAACGTAAGCCGCAGCAGTCGCAAACCGCGTCTCTCCACAACGCGTCTTCAGGTGAACGGCCACTTCCCAAGCGTCGGCTGTCCAAGTCAAGTGGCATCCCTGCTCCTGTCCGCAGATGCCATGGGTGAAGATCTGCCCTGAGTGTCCGTCCTCACACCGCCTCAAGATGGAGTCGGCAGTGGCCCCCAAGCCAGGCAAGAGAGGATCAACACACCCTACGTGTTAAGCCGCCATGGACACTCAGTATCAGCAAGGCGGAGGCACGTGGCTGCCCAGGTCCATCCTAACATCCGAACTCTCCCAGCAAATCACCAACACCTGTCATTCCGAATCACCACATGGCTGGCAACCGTCACCCACGCCAGCCATCGGCACATGCGTCAAGCACCACTCCCTGAGTACCGATGGACTGGAGTCCGAAACCGTTGCCACACAAGCCGACTAAATGGAACCCAAAACCTCCTGTGAACCTGGCCTACACCGGAACCGCGGCAGCGAGTGCAAGTCTTGGCCAAGACTCATCCACCCGTGATGGTTGTGCGTGCGACCAAGCAAAGGCTCCTCGGCGGTCCTGCAGCTGCCCCCAGACGGCACACAAGCAGCGGCTCCAGCGCAGCCTTCCTACAGTCCCGCAGCAACCCCGACGACGGGCCTCCCCAGGCGGGAGAGCAAGAAGAGACATTGCCCCACCGACAGGGTACCGGTCACAGCCAAGCGTTCCACAGGGACAGTCGGTCCAGCAACACCTCCGTGAACTCTCACGTTAGACCCCGTCCATGATCATGACGCAGCCCACCAAAAGAACTAGTATATCTCACCACAGACCATCACCGACGTCAGCCAAGAGGAAGCCATGCAAGACCCATCATTGTCAGCGAACGGACGGTATACAGCGGACGTCTCTAAGCCAGCGGTCGTGCCCTGAGTCCCTCAGGTTAAACTACGAGTGCCCGCGGAGAAGGTTCTGCTGCAAGCCAAGGCCACCAGCCAACGTCTGATGTCGTCCTGCCACCTGACTCGAGAAGCTGATGGACCCTGTGGTATTTCATCAACTGTGTTCTTCCCCCCAGGTTGGACTGACACTCTGTTTGTCCTTCAATAAAGTTGGGGAGGAATGTAGTGTCCTGCGAGACACGTTCTAGTGTCCCGCAGGAAGTTGCACCTCCAGCCACTCCCTTGAGGGCTGGACACAATGCACCCCACACCCATCCCTCACGGGCGTCACGAGTGACGTGGCCCCGTCAATAAAAGAGCCCGAGTGCACGTGCTCATGGCCAGTTACTGATGTACATTCCCTGGTGTCTGCGTCAATCCTTTACATAATGTGGGCCGGAGGCCCAACACCACAACAACCAGCCCCATGGACCCTGGATCTCCGACCTCCCACCACTAAGACAGAGCTGCCCTGCTCGTGCTCGACCCCAAAAGGAACAACAACTGCCAGCTGTCCACGCCGAACACCACCTAAGGCCAGTTCTCCTGCCGTCACTGCTGCCAAACCTTCACCAGCCTCTGCACCCCCACGGTCACACCCCAAGTCGGACGTCGACAACACCAAGACCCTAAAGGGCATCCTCCTCAATGTGTGCTACCTGACACACTGTAGAGATATGGGATCTCCTCGACACCCTGTGGCCAGACGTCGCCTTCTTCAAAGAAACCTGGACAAATGCCTCCTCCGCCCCCAACATCGCCACTGCAATTTCTGACGGATACATGATCCAGAGGATGGACCGCCCCAACGGCCCAGGAGGAGGACTCGCCATCGCGCAAAAGACCTCCCTCCGACTCTCCACCTCCACCACGAGTGACTCCTTCTTGATCACCGAACACTTTCACTTCCAGATCTAGACCAGCCCTAGAAACACACTTTGCAGCACCCTCGCCAACAGCCACCCCAGACCCTGCACTCCGTTTACCACTACCATCGATGACCTCATCGCCCCTCACCCCATCACCTCCACGAACTACATACTCATCAGAGACCTGAACTATCACCTCAAGGACCCCAGTGACGCCAACTCCGCCACCCTCCTGGAAAACCTTGCCAATGTCGGCCTGAAACCGCTCATCACCACCCCTACCCACAAGGCAGGACACACCCATGACCCCATCTTCGCAAGCGGGAACAACATCAGCTTCAGTTAAACCACACAACCCCCATGGATGGACCACCACTGCGTACACTTCACCATCAACAAACCCACGCACCCAAACCTGCACCTCGTCCTCCACAAAGAAACTGGAGCAAAGTCACAGAGGAGCGGCTTATCGCCACCCTCAACTGTGACAACTCTACCACCTGCACCTCCGCCAACCTCGCAGCCAAAGATCTCCACAGATAGATCTCCAATTACGCAGACAAGCTTGCACCCCTACATCAACCCGACAGACAAAGCCCCAGGAAGGCCACCTGTTCACTGCTGACCTCCAAGAATCCAGGAGTACCTGCAGACGTCTCAGTAAGAACTGGAGAAACAGCAAAAAGTCAGAAGATTGCACCCCCTACAAGAACGCCATGACTGAATACCACCAACGGTGTAGATCCACCAAAAGGACCTTCTTTCAAAATAAGATCCTCACCAACTCAAGCAAATTCAAAGAACTCTTCAGCGTCATCCAGGAATTCACCAAGCCACCCAGCGAAACCATGGACATTACCCCATCCCAGGACCTCTGCAGCAAGCTTGGCACCTACTTCCACCTGAAAATCAAGGGACTTTACAACTTCAACAACCAGATGCCCAACTCCGAAAACACCTCCCTCTCCAGCAACGCCAGCTTCGCTTCCTAGACCCCAATCACCACTGAGGACAAAACTTTGACCATGAAAGGCATCCACTCAGGGGCCCCCATGGACCCCTGCCCGCTGCACATCTTCCACAGAGATGCCATCGCTCCAGAACTACGACGCACCATCAATGCCACCTTCAAGACCGGCATCTGTCTCGACGACTGTAAATGCACAGAAGTAAGACCCCTGCTCAAGAAGCCCACAGCAGATCCCACGGATCTCAAGAACTACCGTCCCATCTCCCTCCTCTCCTTTGTAGCCAAAGTCACCGACAAGACCGTCAATGAACAACTAACAACATTCATTGAAGAAAACTACATCCTCGACCCCTCCCAATCTGGATTCCGCAGCAACTACAGCACTGAGACCACCCTACTCGCTGCAACAGATGACATCCGCACTCTCCTCGACCAAGGACACACCACGGCCCTGATCATACTCGACTCCACAACGCCGGCATACAAGGGACCTTCCTCGACAGGATCCACTCGTTCCTAACTGGCAGAACCCAAAGAATCAGACTAACAGCCTTCCTCTCCGAACCCCATGGTTCATTGTTCGGCCACAAGCTCTTCAACAGCTACATGGCCCCCCTCGCTGCCGTCGTCAGACAGCATGGACTTAGCATAGTATCCTATGCCGATGACACCCAGTTCATCCTCTTCCCCACCAAGGACCCCATCACCACCAGAATCAACTTCCAGGATGGAATGAAGGGTGTCGCATCCTGGATGAGCAACAGCTGTCTGAAGCTCAACTCAGACCCTCCACATCTACATGGAATATCACCTGGTGGCCCACCACTCTCGGCAGCCCTCCCACCCCCACGGACCATGCCCAGAACCTCAGCATCATATGCGACTCCTCCCTCTCTATGACCCGACAGGTCAACGCCGTCACCTCCAGCTGCTTCAACATCCTCCGCATCTCCAAAAGACCTTCACATGGACCCCCCCCCCGAATCAAGAAAGACCGTCACCCATGCACTCATAACCAGCAGACTCGAATACGGAAACGGCTTCTAGACCGGGATCAACAAGTACCTCTGCTCCACAAGCTCCAGACCATACAGAAAACTGCAGCCTGACTCGTACTCGGCATTCCTCAACACAAACACATCACTCAACACCTACAAAATCTCCACTGGCTCCCCATTGAGAAGAAAGTTACTTTCAAGATACTCACCCATGCCTAAAAATGCCTCCACAACACCAGACCCCAATACCTCAACAAAAGAATCTCCTTCCACCTCCCCAAGAGAAACCTACGATCGGCCGACCTCGCCCTTGCCAAAAACCCATGAGTCCGCAGAGCAAGAACAGGTGGAAGAGCCTTCTCCTACATCGCGGCCAGGACCTGGACACTCAATACCTGGCTTTTAGACTGAACGGGTCTGCTTACCCCCCTCCAGTGACTTGAGACCCTCACGGTTGAGTTGTGTGCTTACAATTCCCCTGATTGATTGATTGATTGATTGAGCTGCCATGTAACAACAAATCTATATTTCTAACTTACATTGCAGATCTTAGAGCGTGACAAAAGGAGTTGACAGGAATCTTTTGGCTCACATATGAATTTAATAATGCACATAAAACAGAACAGTTTTAGAAAAAACATGCATCATCGACAGTATATTCGGTGAACAAGAAGGTTACGCAAGAGAATGCATTAAAAGATAACTCTTTTTCTTTGTTAATTCTTCTTTAAGGGACAATCAGAGATGGGCACGCATGTGCGATCGTTATTAGAGCGGAACACATAGCCCCCATTGCACACACACCAGGGCTCGCAGGTTCTTCCGTCGACAGGTTTGGTATCCGGATTTGCACAGGTTGCATGATCGGACTTCAAACAAGGCTCATAATGCATGTTCGCCGGGCACCTAACTGGGCAAGTTTTGTATTTTACACATTCCTGAGAGCTGCTGGACTTGAATATGTAACCCGAAACACATTCACACCCGTTTCTGCATTCCATGGTACACTTAGGGACTGTGATATCGCTTAGCTTGTCGCAGTTTTCTCGACAGGTCCTCATGCAAGTACGTTCGGCGTTAGGTTGGCACACTATAGGGAGACACAAATGTGTAAGCCAAATTTTTGTTTTTATTTCAGCATCATTTGCAATAAAATATTACACACAATACCAGTAATAAAAAACAGGCATTCTTAAATATTACTGAGAAATATATGTAAATGCATCTTGTATTAACACCAGCTATTCTTTAACTGAAGTATCCTATCCACATTGCATTTATAGGACCAACTACTTCTAATTCCTCTGCCTTCTTCAAATCCTGCAGCTGGGAAATGGCATCATGATTGCGTCTATGTCCCGGTGCGGAGGTTCTCCTAATATTTTTGAAATTGCGCGCCCAGAGATGCTGCACCGGTGAGTCTGCAGGCATAGATGCAACTTGTCCAGTCCATTCAGATATTTGACCACCGTCGTCTCATCTGTTCTTTATAAAGGTGGATTCTCAAATGTCTGAATCGCAGTGGGTGACAGTCAGGCCTACCTCATGAATATTAATAAGGTAGTTCACTATAATTGGATGGCATCACAGGGAAGGTGGCCTGTGGGGGCCAGCAGACCATCATGTCTGTGCCTGACTTTCAATAAAGTAAGCTTTTTTTAAATGCCTCCCATTTTTCTTAAAGGAAACAGGATTACAGTTAAAAATAAAAGTGGACAATTTTTAATAATGTATTTTTTAAAAAGGGGACTCCTTTCTTTTTGTGAATGCATTATCACCTTCTCTAAGATGTCAGTAAAAGCCAACATTGTGTTCAATCATTTATAATGTTGTATAGTTTTTGGGCCATTTTACATCATTTTCACAAAGGAAATTACAGACATTTTGCTCAGGCCGTGTCACTTTTTAACCAAACCTCCCTTGTACAGAAGGGTAACCTAAAGCACCTGGAAAAAATTTAGTTAAGCAGTGTGTGCTAAGAATGCTAAGAATAAACATCAAACACCTTCACCAATACATAAGCCGTCCAATAAATACCAAGCCAATAGTTATTTTTCAATCTTTTCTAATATGCATATCAAAGCAATTTAGCAGTACGCCTAAAGAGTTGTCCCTCCCTACAGCAGTCTGCCCTGTTTTGCATCTTTCTGTGTCTACAAAGAAGATATAACCACCTCAAAAAGGGATTACATATGTAGGTGTCAGAAGTGATTTATTAATTAGGAATGGGGTGTCCCATCAACCAAATTTGGCAATTATTCTAGGCTACAACACAGTTCACTGTGAAATGGCTGGTGACCCATGAGTCGGTCGAGCACAAAGTTCCAGCCTTATTTTCACGAGAAATGCTGGCTACATTCAAGAAATACCAAACATGATTCAAGTGAAGAACACCATAACATTTTCAAACCAAATTAGGAAATCCTAGACACATATATTATGCTAAATGGCTCAAAATGCTTAAAGGACGGTTAAGGGAACAAGAGATATGAACCCATGAAGTGAATGTAAAAAAAAATCCTTTGCAACAATGGGGCTGTAAAAGTCACTGTTTAAAAACAGCCAGTAGAAAGGTAACAAGAATTACAAGCAATCTATTCTAACTGAGAGAGACCAGAACCTCAGAGGCAGAACAGGTTGCCTTCCAGGCTGGTACACTCCGATGCTTTCAATTTTCCTGAAGCTCTATTGCAGGACTCAAGTAGCATGTCCAAGAGTATGACAGAGTACCTTCCTCCTGATTCAGAAGGGGGATGGGAGCACACTGCTACCTCCCAGCACAGTTCGCCCCTTTGCATCCTGGTACATGCAGTTCAATTTAAATGCTTACTTGAAATTTTGCAGAGTGTCTCACCAAAGTTGGTGCAGGTTAGTGCTGTTAATCTCTAGACACATGTGTTTCTGGATTTCATCCTTCTTCAGTAGAGATAAAACAAAATTCTTCTGGGGTCTGCTGAGAAAGCTGCCACAATCCTCTCAGGTCTCTGTACCTCTCCCTGGCGCACAGGTGCCTCCCATGAGCTCGTCAGCCCAGTGGCTCAACGGAGCCTTTTTGAAACAGAAGGGGGGTGGGAGCACACTGCTACCTCCCAGCACAGTTCGCCCCTTTGCATCCTGGTACATGCAGTTCAATTTAAATGCTTACTTGAAATTTTGCAGAGTGTCTCACCAAAGTTGGTGCAGGTTAGTGCTGTTAATCTCTAGACACATGTGTTTCTGGATTTCATCCTTCTTCAGTAGAGATAAAACAAAATTCTTCTTGGGTCTGCTGAGAAAGCTGCCACAATCCTCTCAGGTCTCTGTACCTCTCCCTGGTGCACAGGTGCATCCCATGAGCTCGTCAGCCCAGTGGCTCAAGGGAGCCTTTTTGAAATAGAAGGGGGATGGGAGCACACTGCTACCTCCCAGCACAGTTCGCCCCTTTGCATCCTGGTACATGCAGTTCAATTTAAATGCTTACTTGAAATTTTGCAGAGTGTCTCACCAAAGTTGGTGCAGGTTAGTGCTGTTAATCTCTAGACACATGTGTTTCTGGATTTCATCCTTCTTCAGTAGAGATAAAACGAAATTCTTCTGGGGTCTGCTGAGAAAGCTGCCACAATCCTCTCAGGTCTCTGTACCTCTCCCTGGCGCAGAGGTGCCTCCCATGAGCTCGTCAGCCCAGTGGCTCAAGGGAGCCTTTTTGAAACAGAAGGGGGATGGGAGCACACTGCTACCTCCCAGCACAGTTCGCCCCTTTGCATCCTGGTACATGCAGTTCAATTTAAATGCTTACTTGAAATTTTGCAGAGTGTCTCACCAAAGTTGGTGCAGGTTAGTGCTGTTAATCTCTAGACACATGTGTTTCTGGATTTCATCCTTCTTCAGTAGAGATAAAACGAAATTCTTCTGGGGTCTGCTGAGAAAGCTACCACAATCCTCTCAGGTCTCTGTACCTCTCCCTGGCGCACAGGTGCCTCCCATGAGCTCGTCAGCCCAGTGGCTCAAGGGAGCCTTTTTGAAACAGAAGGGGGATGGGAGCACACTGCTACCTCCCAGCACAGTTCGCCCCTTTGCATTCTGGTACATGCAGTTCAATTTAAATGCTTACTTGAAATTTTGCAGAGTGTCTCACCAAAGATGGTGCAGGTTAGTGCTGTTAATCTCTAGACACATGTGTTTCTGGATTTCATCCTTCTTCAGTAGAGATAAAACGAAATTCTTCTGGGGTCTGCTGAGAAAGCTGCCACAATCCTCTCAGGTCTCTGTACCTCTCCCTGGCGCACAGGTGCCTCCCATGAGCTCGTCAGCCCAGTGGCTCAAGGGAGCCTTTTTGAAACAGAAGGGGGATGGGAGCACACTGCTACCTCCCAGCACAGTTCGCCCCTTTGCATCCTGGTACATGCAGTTCAATTTAAATGCTTACTTGAAATTTTGCAGAGTGTCTCACCAAAGTTGGTGCAGGTTAGTGCTGTTAATCTCTAGACACATGTGTTTCTGGATTTCATCCTTCTTCAGTAGAGATAAAACGAAATTCTTCTGGGGTCTGCTGAGAAAGCTGCCACAATCCTCTCAGGTCTCTGTACCTCTCCCTGGCGCACAGGTGCCTCCCATGAGCTCGTCAGCCCAGTGGCTCAAGGGAGCCTTTTTGAAACAGAAGGGGGATGGGAGCACCCTGCTACCTCCCAGCACAGTTCGCCACTTTGCATCCTGGTACATGCAGTTCAATTTAAATGCTTACTTGAAATTTTGCAGAGTGTCTCACCAACGTTGGTGCAGGTTAGTGCTGTTAATCTCTAGACACATGTGTTCTGGATTTCATCCTTCTTCAGTAGAGATAAAACGAAATTCTTCTGGGGTCTGCTGAGAAAGCTGCCACAATCCTCTCAGGTCTCTGTACCTCTCCCTGGCGCACAGGTGCCTCCCATGAGCTCTTCAGCCCAGTGGCTCAAGGGAGCCTTTTTGAAACAGAAGGGGGATGGGAGCACACTGCTACCTCCCAGCACAGTTCGCCCCTTTGCATCCTGGTACATGCAGTTCAATTTAAATGCTTACTTGAAATTTTGCAGAGTGTCTCACCAAAGTTGGTGCAGGTTAGTGCTGTTAATCTCTAGACACATGTGTTTCTGGATTTCATCCTTCTTCAGTAGAGATAAAACGAAATTCTTCTGGGGTCTGCTGAGAAAGCTGCCACAATCCTCTCAGGTCTCTGTACCTCTCCCTGGCGCACAGGTGCCTCCCATGAGCTCGTCAGCCCAGTGGCTCAAGGGAGCCTTTTTGAAACAGAAGGGGGATGGGAGCACACTGCTACCTCCCAGCACAGTTCGCCCCTTTGCATCCTGGTACATGCAGTTCAATTTAAATGCTTACTTGAAATTTTGCAGAGTGTCTCACCAAAGTTGGTGCAGGTTAGTGCTGTTAATCTCTAGACACATGTGTTTCTGGATTTCATCCTTCTTCAGTAGAGATAAAACGAAATTCTTCTGGGGTCTGCTGAGAAAGCTTCCTCCTGATTGCCGTTTCAGCAAGGGCTCACACTTTCTTGACTATCATAGAAAAGTCTCCTCTGGTCTCTCCCAAATCTCTCAAAAGGCTCCTAGGGTGCAGGCCTCTCTCCAACCTGAGCTCCCATATAATCTATTCTGTTGCAATTCATTTCCACCTCGACAGCTAAATCGTCCTCAAACGAAATAAATCCTTCTCCATCTTCCTGTGTCCATAAGTCAATACATAAGACCATTGGGTGTAGTCAAGGCTGCCACTTGTCATAAGGACAGAGAATATGCCCTGCGAAAACCACTAGCAGTGTCATGATCCTCTGAATCTTAATGCCAGCACAAAGCAGTCCATAAAAAGGCGAACATCTAATGAGACCTTGCAGAAAACATTACATTTCTAGAGTATGTATATTTTTGTGCATGTAACCACATTACAAACGTTACTTGAGCGCAATGGAGGAACAGCAGCACAGAAGACACGTGAAAGTTCATGGGCATCTAAAGTGATGGAGCGAGAAGGTGGTAACTTTTCGGGTAAGATGACATTATTCTGTGGAGATGTGGCTCTTCAGTGGCCTTCTAAATCACAGTGGAGTTGAGCAGGTGTGATGTCTACGGGGATATGCTTCCAGGTAATGGGCGTATAGACTGAAAAGGAATGGACTTTTCCTTCCTGCGTTAGCTTGTCTATAATCTAGCAATAGCCTGGCTCTAACTGTGGAATTGAGAATGCAAGGGGGCTCATTTCTCTGCAGGTATAGTTAAGTGTTGCTGCTGAAGGTCTTGTAGGGGATGCTGGTGGTTTTGAAAATGATGCAGGCTGTGAGGGGGAGCAGGTTAAATGATCAAATTGCTCCCGGTCCTAGATGAGTCGAACTTCCAAGTGGTGGATGCCTTTGAGAGGAGTCAATGCAGTCAGTGATGTAGTAGACTAGAGCATTGCCACTATCTAGTTAGGAGAGAACTGGTCATTGTTTAACAGAAATCAGATTTAAGTAGGAAAGGTTTACATTTTTTCGGGTGAAAGAGCTGGTTCCATGCGATCATGTTGAGTATAAATCAAAACGATTTTGCATTTGGTGTCAGGTTGAGGGTCAAGAAGTCTAGGCTCGTGCCTGCTAGCAAAGCTTGAATAAAAGGTTGATTGACATTGTTGGAGAACAGTAAATATTCTGGGGCAGATTTACAAGCCCCATGCATCACTTTTGCACTGTTGTTGCGTCACTTTTGTGATGCATCGGCAGCTTAAAAGTTGTGGCCCATTTACAACGTGACGCATCTAGGAAGATGCGTCACGTTGTAAAGCCCTGCGTGACATTATACCTGCGTCAGGTATAATGTATGCAGGGTAGGCGTTCCCACGCAGGAAAGCCTCGTAAAAGTGACGCAGTGAAATCTACAAGATTTCACTGCGTGACTTTTAGGATGCCACTGCGTCAAAACTTTACGCCTGCTTGAAGCAGGCATAAGGAGTGACGCAGTGTATTGGGAATCGGCTGCAACATGCATTGCTGGAGTTGCGCCGTGCTGGCGACACAACTCCAGCAATGCGTGACTTTTCCATCAACAGATAAGTCAGAATTTTTTACGCATCTGTCAATCTTTGCACCATGGTGCGCCGTATTGTAAATACGGCGCATCCATGATGACGCAAGAGTTTTGCATGGTGGCCCAGAGAAAGTGACGCATCTCTACAGATTCATTACTTTCTTGTAAATCTGCCCCTAAATATTTATCAGGTTAAGCTTTAGGTCAGAACTTGGCATTCAGTTATTAATTAGCTTGAGGCAGAATTTAAGTGGCTGAGTGTCATCAACTGGACTGATTTTGAGATACAGTTTTGTGCTTTTGTGTATATTGGCACTATTGTGAGTAAGTAATATCCCCTGGGGTTCCAAATTGATGTTGAAGTTGTGGGTACAGTATGCATCTTTGAGAAACTACAAACTATACAGGGAGTTTCTGCAATCTTGTGGCTCCCATTAGGATGAATTGGTTGTTGTTGACAAACTGATGCTGTAGTTTGATAACACTGTTCTCTAAATTATTCTTCAGATAAATGGAAGGTGGTTGGTTGGTAAGGTTGTCCGAGGTCAAAGGTGGGTTCTTCAGCAAACAGATGCTCTGTTGTGGTTTGGGATCATCCACAATGTTCCCTGTCAGAGGCAGGGTTGATGTTTTTGAGGTTTGCTTTTAAAGCATTTAAATGAAGCGATTCTATGATGAATGATCACAGTGTATTGTGTAGGAGATAGTGATGAGTGACATTAGAATACCTGTTTATTTAGCATGCAAGAGGAGCTCCAAAGCTATCCACTTGAAGAAGATGCAGAGTAGGTTTGTCTGTTTCATGTTCATGTTGGTCAATAGCACTGCAATTGTTGACTTATTGTCATATTCTGTAATCTGGGAGTAGTGTAATGCAGTGCTTGAGAGACTTGAAGAGAGATGTGTTTATATTAGTCATTGTTTAATTTCTATCTTGTAGAGGAGGCTGTGTTTGAGTTGATTCACTGGCTTAGTGGAGTGCTTTGAGTTGGATGAGGTTGCCAAAGGCATTGGCCTGTTTCAATTTCTTATCTTAATTTCACATATTTCAATTATTATCTGTTAGTTCATTGGTTTACTAATAGTGCACATGGATTTGGTTTGGAGGACCATGTTTTAATGATCCATTTATTGGCACATGTGCTGTTTTAGGACAGTATTGTATTTGTTTGGATGTTTGCTAACATCTTATGAGGTCTGGTGGTGTTTGAGACTTTAATGAGTTCCATTTAAAAGTCATCCTTGACAAAGTCTTAAAGGAAAATGTTTTAGATGTTCTCTTTTTTGTTGGGTGTGATGCTTAAATGTAGTGTGGAGAATAGCATAGTATTTCATTTCAGTGGTAAAGGGGCATTGCCTTGTTATGATGCAGGGTGCTGCTCTGAGAGTAAATAGGTTTGATGAGTAGTTTCTTGGTGTCAGACACTTGCCAAGTGTATATACAGATTCTTTCACTGCTTTGGTTCCAAAGATGTTCAGAAACATTGAAGTTGAACATTGAAGGAGGTTTTGGTGGGAGGGCTGAATGGGGGAGTAAAAGTAGGTGGTAAGCCAGTCACAAAGGGGAAGGGGTCCCCAGGTCTTTGTGACTGGCAGCGAAAACTTTTGTTTACGAGCAGGAAGTGGTCCCACAGACCATTGCCTTCTCTTAAAAATGAAAGAGAAACTTTTTTTTTCTTTTTGAAACACATCTCGTTTTCCTATAAGGAAAACGAACTGCATTAAAAAAAAAGTTGCTTTTTTAAAAAGCATATATAGAAATCCCCAGCAGGCCACGATCCCAGTGTTACTGCTCATTCCCAAAGGGTTGCAAATTGCGACCTGCCTCGTGAATATTGATGAGTTAGGTCCATAGCGACCCCATTGGGAATCGCTAATGCATCTGAGACACATTAGTACATTTAATTTTGCGAGTCTCTAATTGCGACTCACACAAAAATAGCAATTACAGAAACAAAATAAAATGGTTTTACATGTGACCCAAAGCATGATATTTAGGAGCTTGTGTGTAAATGGTCTTTGCATGATGCAGAGAGGTTGAAATGGGAAGTGAAGAGGTTGTATTATGATTTGGGTGGTACTTGTTCTGTGAGAAGGCAAGGCGAAATATGATTGTGAATGATGGCAATCCCCACTCTCCCCATTCAGTGTATGGCCATTATGTTCAGTGATATAGTCTGCTGTGTCAAAGACATGATTGGGGTGGAAGAGGGTCATATTTCCGTGATAAAAAAATGCATTGTTTTTGTTTCTTGCAATAGTGCAGCCTATTTCAAGACAATGTATGGCTGCAGAGTGTGCATTATTCAGCATGAGGTAGCGAATTTGTTTTGTAGTTGGTGTGTGTGCACTAGTGAGTAGAATGCAATTAAGGTTTTTGGAGATTGCTCAGTAGTGAGTGTATTTTGTGTGTGGTGTGTGTGCATGTGTAGCACAGAGTATAGGTATCTCATTAGAGGCTCAGTGTTCTAGGTCTAGGCACTTCCTGCCCTGAACAGGCCTAAAGGCGTGACAACATTGTCAGTGTCTACCTGGTAGACGGCACCTTAAAGCTGTGGAAATTAAATGGCAAGCTCTGGTTGGCTAGAATACGTGGGACTCAAGGGAGCTTTCTGTGCCGTATAGTCAGGGGCATTACTTGGTTGTCTCCCCCCATCTCCAGATGTAGGCCCGCCCTTTATCAAACGCGGTTTTTAAAGAGCGAGTCCTGGCGATGATGAAGCACGACACCTGGTGGTGTGTGAGGACAGTCCTTACATTTTTTTGAGATGCCCAACACCACATAAATTACCGGCCTAGTGTGCCTCATCCTTCACTAAGAATCAGACACTTAGTCAGGGTAGTTTCTTTTTGTGTGATACATGTTATATAGGAGGCCAGCTGAACCTGACTGCCCGTAGCCTTCCGCTCCATCCCCTTTTGAATTAAAGGGTTTTGTGCGTATATGTGGTGGAAGTGGGCCATATTTACGTGAT
Source organism: Triturus cristatus (assembly GCF_964204655.1). Taxonomy (NCBI): domain Eukaryota; kingdom Metazoa; phylum Chordata; class Amphibia; order Caudata; family Salamandridae; genus Triturus; species Triturus cristatus. Next base: position 217,625,428 of record NC_140590.1, read on the forward strand.
AACAAAATCTACAATGGTTGTTTTGTGCAATCATGCACCTATTTTATGAAAATGTATGGCTGCAGAGTGTGCATTATTCAGCATGAAGTAGCGAGTTAGAAGGTTTGTTTTGTAGGTGGTGTGTGTGTGCTAATGAGTAGAATGCAATTAAGGTTTTTTGTGTTTGCTCATTGATAATCTGTGACAGAGTGCACTGTAGTATGTGTATTGTGTGTGTGGTGTGTGTGCATGTGCAGCACAGAGTATAAGTGTCTCATTAGAGGCTCAGTGTTCTAGGTCTAGGCACTTCCTATCCTGAACAGGCCTAAAGGGGTGCCAACATTGTCATTGTCCACTTGGTAGATGGCACCTTAAAGTTGTGGAAATTAAGTGCCAGGCTCTGATTGGCTACAATAAGTGGGACTCAATGGTGCTTTCTGTGCTCTAGAGTCTGGGGTATTACTTGGTGGTCTTCTGTCTATGGGAGCACTAGTTCTGCTAATGTGTAAAAGATGAGCTTGGCTCTGTTTGGCTCGGTCCAGCAGGAGGTGAGGAAAATGTCTGTGTGGTTCTGGCTGGGATGTTCCTCAGTAGCCTGCTAGCCTGAGAGTGCTGCTTGGCCTGGTTGAAAGTAGTAGTTATGTTGAAAAATGTGGTGGATTTTGTTGGGCTGCGCATCGGAGCTGTGAGTTAAGAAAATACCCACCATTTTCTGAAATGTTTCCTAGATGGTCATTAGACACTGAACACCGGAACACTGCTGTCCAGTGCCCACTCTATATGCTCTAACCCCTAAAAGGCCTAGTCCCTGGTTGGCTTATTTAACCTTTCTATAAGGCCATCTTTTATGGTGTGAAAATAGACTTATTGTGCCATCCACTTTTGTGACAAAGGAAAACATGGCTGCAGGCTTAGCATTGTCGCCTGGTTGCTGCCAGTGTAAACCATGCATTGCGACCTGTTATCATAACCCTTTTAAAGAGTTTAAGGAACCCAATTTTAAATATTAATAAGTCAGTTCTATGTAAGTATGTTAGCCCACAAGCTAGGTTGCATGGTATTTAAAAGGGGGGACATACAGAAAAGTAATGTTACCATGTCCCCACACCAACAGAACCCTAAAAGCTATATTCACTGTGGCAGGGGTAGCTACCATGTGTAAAAAATTGAAAATGAAGATCGCTATGTAGAGAATGGGACAAGCTAATAAAATAATGAAATAACTATCTTTAATAGGTGTTGAAAATCCAATTTAATGGTAAAGTTTGTTTTTAATAAATATTTTAAAAAATGAACATTTTAAAACCTACCCTTAACCTGCCTGAACTGATAGAAGGCACATTAGCACAATCTTCTGCAAGCTTCTATTCTATGCTCAAGCACAGGAATTGATGTGAAATGCCCTAAAAGAGCAAACAATAGGTTCACCTGAATAGGCAGGGATGACCCTTCTGAACTCCACAGAATATTCTGTGTAGGGCATTGTGGGCATTCTGTTGATACCCCAATGTCAAATCCTGATTGATATACATGTCATACCACATATAATACTTGGGGCACATTTGAAAGGGAGAGAACAGGATGCCAAGAGAGTTCTTGTGTATCCCCTCTTCAGTTTCTGTCACAGGGTTTAGTACCTGATTCAAGCTGGATTTTAATGCAAGTTGTTAAGAGGACACTGTGGATTTCCCTATGACACTCCTGTACACAGCCGTCGGAGCCCAGGTTTAGTGTGGCTGTAGACATTTGTTATCTTTAAAATGCGCTGTCTCATTGCATTTTAAGCTTGTTTGCTGTAACGCAAAGGTCAGCAGTTTACCCTCAAAGGCAAATGTGCGTTCTGGAGACATACTACTCAACTATAGAATTGATTGTAAAGTCAGAGAGTAGTGAGATGGTTTGGCAAAATATCACTTTTACTTTAAAAAGATAAAGGCCAGAAAGATAGTTGGGGAAGATAGGTTTGCATAGAGGTAGTTGTAATATATGTCATGTCAAGCTTCACAATTGAGAGCAACAAAAGGACCTGTAATAAAAGGGCCTGGTTGTGTTATACTCACATGAATGTATGTTTTTTAGAAAGAGGGGATATTTTTAGCTTTAAATGTACATTGTTCTTTGCTTGATTCATCTTCTATTGGCTTTCAGGACATTAGCTTTTGGGCAGCTTCTTCACTGCCAAATATTGTATTAAGCTGTAAGTGAGATTGGAATTTAGCAAAGCTGCATGGTAACAAATGTGCTTCCTCTGCCATTTTGCAATGTTGAACATGTGATTCCATTAGAGGAATGTAGCACCTTCTGTTTAGTGTCCTCCTAAAAAAACTGCTTAGAGTTGCTTTGCCACAGAACTGGCACTGAAAGTGATCAAGGGACTGCACGAGGAAAGGGATAATCAATGTATTTAAAAAGTCCAAACTTCACCAAATGACTATGACATACAGAACAAGTACTTTGGGGGTAAAATGTCATACCTTTTGGAGGAAAATCAGCCAGAAGTGGGTTCACAAAGATCAGTAATAGACCTGAAAAGATACATAGTGTGTTAATGAGCAGACTGGGTTGTGGCAGCATCAGTGCCATATCACCCTTTTTCTAGGTAAATGCTTACTCACCTAACATCAGTAGCTGAAGGTATGAGCTGGGTAGCTTCATGTTGTCCTCTCCTTGTTTCTGGAAACAATCAGTACCAGAGCAAAATGATTAAGTAAGTATTAAAAGGCAGCTATAAAACCATAAATGCATAGATGCATTCCAAATAATACCCTGTGAATAGAGAGATGTGGCATACAGCTTAAACCCACAGTTGGGCAAATGGGAAGGAGTTGGGATAGTCTTGAGGTCAAGGTTAAAACACTGTGAATGATGAGCTGACCAAAGGAAAGCTACAGTCGACAGAAGGAAATATGAAACTACTTCACATGCACATACATGGACACAAAAACATTCATACAGAAACACACTGCACACATATACTCACATATACATACACACACACACACGCAAACATTGCGGTGCAGTGAACACAGGTAAGAGAAACAGCACATATCGGAACATACCTACCAGTATTTACATTTTTGAACATCAAAAAGAATATTGTGAAGATAAGTATATGTGGGTAAGTAGGTAAGTATAGGCTTACTGTATTTCACTTCTCAAATTTAGTGCCTAGACAGATATATAACACAAAGGTTAAAGTGATGTTATAGTTAGGCTCAGATTTTACTCATACAAAGTCAGTGAAATTCAGCACTTAATGTTACCTGAGCTAACTATAACTTACACCCCCGTAATGCACTGCTTATGACTTCACACATAACATCACTCATGACATGGTCAGTGACATCACTGATGACACCTCAAATGACATCCCTGATGACATCAAAGTGAGCGAGTGCGTGCGAGTTTGAGGAGGTTATCGAATGGGTGTGTGAGTCTCCATGTGGGTCTGTGAGTGGGTGCCCGAGTGTCTAAGTGTGTCTGTGAATGGATGTATGAGTATCTCAGTGGATCTGTCAATGGGTGCGTGGGTCTCAGAGCATGTCTGTGAGTCAGTGCGTGAGTGCTTGAGTGACCCTGTGAGTTGGTACATGACTCTCTCAGTAGGTACGTGAGTGGATGCATGAATCTCTGAGTGAGTTTGTGAGTGGGTGCATGAGTCTCTGAGTGGGTCTGATGTCTGTGACTGGATATGTGAGTGTCTGAGTGAGTCTGTGAGTGGGTGTGAAAGTCTCAGACAGGGTCTGTTACTGGGTGCGTGAGTTTCTTAGTGGGTCTGTTAGTGGGTGCATGAGTCTCTGAGTGGGTTACCAGCTGAGCTGTGAAGTGTCTGCTTTTTAAAGGGGCATAACACAGGCCCCTGCACCTAAGGGGCTGCAGAGGCGTGTGTTACTCTCCTCACTATCCTCTGCAGCTCCAACCAGGATTTAATGTGCTATGGGACTGCGGGGGAGCCTCAAGGCCCCCGTGGTTCCAGCAGACTCTTCGCTGGCATTGCTATATAGATATATAGATATATATACACATACACACACACACACACATATTTATATGTGTATGTGTGTGTGTGTGTGTGTGTGTGTGTGTGTGTGTGGATGTGTGTGTGTGTGTGTGTGTGTGTGTGTGTGTGTGTGTGTGTGTGGTTGTGTGTGTGCACATAAAAAGGTTGTTCTCTGATGAAGCCATATTTTAAATTCAGCAAACTCAGTAATGTAACATCGGATTTGTCCACTGGAGTATGATGAACTTTGTTTTAATTTCAAGCTACAGCAAACCCATTTGGGTAAAGGGTATAGTGCAGGACCACAATTACCGACATGCACTGTTTTGAACTCACTTAGGAGGCCCACTGAAGGGCAGCATTGTTATTTAACAGGGTGAACAGGTGCCTGCAATTAGCTTGCTGTACCGCCAGGCATTTGGCCTGTGAGCAAATGCTGGGGAAGTCCGAAACCCTTTAGGCTTCATGAAAAAAAATTCTATATTAGTTGCTAGTTTTGCTGCAGTCTGCAATAAAGAAATTCAGAACTGACTGTGAGTGCGCCTGCATCAGAGGACAACCTTTTCTTGTGGAAATAAAGTATATATATATATATATATTCACTGAAAAAACCATAGGTTTCAGGGGCGTTATAGTTAGCTGGACTTTTCACTCGTACAAAACCATTGAAATTCACCCGTTATAGTTAGTTCAGCTAACTATAACTCACGCGCCCGCAATGCACTGCTGATGACGTCACATATTACATCACTCATGACATGGTCAGTGACATCACTCATGACATCACTGATGACATCCCATTCAAAGGGGATTTGACAAAAATTCGACCAAACTATGCAAGAAACCCCCCTCACGGTTAATAGAATACACATCCACCACCGGATGTGTAATACTTTTTATTTTACTCTCTGGAAAGGAGATGAATCTCACTTGAGAGTCACAGCGTGCTCCGGGCTGAGCCCAATGCTGTGTTACACCCACCAGTGCCCGCCGAGTGCCTCACGCCTCTGTGTTGTATTCCACCAGCTAGTGCGTATGCTATGACACTCTCTAGCCCATGTGCACTGTAACACCACCCCGTGAATATGTCATGCCACACTTGCCTTCGCACGGGTTATATTGCCCCATCTAACGTGCCTTCCTCGGTGCCTATGTTATAACGCACAGCGCTATGCCATACATATTACAATCTGGGATCCATATCTTTGTCACAGTGCATATGCAACGTTACACTCCCCAGCACATATTTTATATTACAACTTTAGATACTAGTTAGGTTACACAACACTGCCCTGTGCATATTACACTCCAAGGCGCATATTGCATAGCACACGCTAGTGCCTGTGCTATCTCGCGCTCTCCAATGAATCTGTCATTGCGCACAATGTATTGCATATTATATTTCAAGCCCCGGTTCATCTTATATCACACTTTTTGGTGCATAGTTTATACCATATACTATATCTAGTTTTCATTTTCAATCGTGCTCTCAGGACTTTGTTCTATATAACACTGCGTCCACCTGCCCTTTTCACGGGCATTACATTTTGCGATGGGGGTGGAGGGTCAGGGGCTGTTTCTGCCAAGTGAGCCCGGAGTCACAGTCAAAAATGTCCTCTTCTTCCTGAATAAAAGTGAGATTATGCTGCATACTTGTTCATATTTTAAGTAGTTCGCACAGACACACATTTTAAAAACAATAAAGTTCCTAATACCCACCTTCTCTGAACAGTTAGCTTGCTGCCCCATCCACCTCCTCCCTATCCTCTGTTGTCTGAATCCATGGACTAGCCTCCTCCCTCCTGCCATGCATGGTCTGATGTGCTGCCACTGAGCTCCATTTAGCATGATGTACCAGTCCACTCCACCTGCCCTCCATTGCCCAATTCTATGGCCCATCATTGACCTCCTGCTTAGCCTCAGTGCTTAGCTTGCCGCCCCTATTCTCCTTCCCCCTGCCCTCCGATGTCTTTGTGCATGCCCCTGCTCCATCCTTTTTGCCCACCATGTACCATGGACCTGCCACTCCTATCTACTCTGAGTGTTCTGTTGAGCTGCCACTCCCCTCCCACCTGCCTAGCATTGTCAGATGACTGTAACTTGTCCCTGCCACCTCCACCCTGCCTGTCCACATGCCATGCCCCTATCCCCTTCCTCCTGTCCTCCAAGGTCCATTTTACTGCCACACCCTTCTGCCCTCCCTGGTCTGTTGTGCTGCAACTGCTCCTCCTGCCTGTCCCGCGCGGTCTGTTGAGAAGCCCGTTCCCCTGAACTCTCTTGTCTGTGCCAGGTCCTGACCCTCCCTTCTATCCTCCATGGTCTTTTGTGCATTCCCCTGCACCCTCCTTCCTGCCCATCATAGCCATTGTGCTGCCACTAACCCTCCCACTTGCCATGCATGGTCTTCTGTGCTGCCATGGCCCCTCCCACCTTCCCTGTGTGGTCAGCTAGCTGCCCCTGACCCCATCCCACCTTCCCTTCATGGTCTGTGTGTATGCCATCATAGTCTCATTGTTGCTCTCCATGGTGTGTCTTGTTTCTAGTGCCCATCATGCCTGACCTCCATGGTCATCTTGCTGCTCCTGTCCTGTCCTCTTGCCCCCAGCCCTCTGTTTCCATGTGCAGACCCCTATTCCCTCCCTCCTGGCTTTTCTGTTCCATTGTAATGCCCCTGATCCGTCCCTCCACCATTTATGGTCTGTTATGCTGCAGCTTTCTCTCCTGTCTGTCCATTATGGTCAGCTAGCTACCATTGCCTCTTTCCCCTCTGTTCTCTGTTGTCCATGTGCATGGTCCTGTCCCCTCCCTATTGCTTTCTATGGATTGTTGTGCTGCACTCCCGTCCCGCATGCTGTGTGGTGTATTGTGCTGCTGCAAACCCTGATGCCTGCCCTGTAGGGTCAGTTTGGTGCACCTCTCCATGTCCCTCCTGTCCTCTGTTATCCAAGTCCATGTCCCTACCCCAACTCCTCCTGCCTACCATGATACAATGTACCATACTTGCGAACATTTTGAACTTGGTAAGAGGGAGATGTTGAAAAAAACTGGGGTATTGATTTTCCCCTTTCAGTTACATTGAAAAAGAGGAGATTGTAGACAGGAGACAGATCAAATAAAGCCCATTTGAGCTGAAACGGGTCTGTTGGCATGTATGGTTGTACTACCACTGCCTCTTCCTTCTGCCCACAATGGTCTATTATATTGCCACAGCCTCTCTTGCCAGTCCTGTATTGTTGGTTTGTTGCCCCTGCCCCCCTTTCCACTGCCCTCCCTAGTCTTTTGTGCTGCCACTGCCCTTCCTGCCTGCCCAATGTGGTAAAATTGTTGCCTCTGCACTCTCCTACCTGCCTTCAATTTTCCGAGTCCGTGCCCCTGGCCTCTACCTCTCAACAGTATCCCAATGAACAACTAGATTGCTAACATTCTATATTTATTACAAAAGTGTGGAACGCCTGACGTCATCTTGATGTAATCAAACCTGTAATACCTAGAGTATTTCCTTTAGAAATTACATATATGAGAGGGTCTTCTTTGCATCAAAATTATGGTTAGTGCTCTAAAAACACTAAAATGAGGACATATTTTCTGAGTTTTCAAATAGAGACAAAGAACTTTTAAATTATTTGTAATCTTTATGTTTTTTTATCCAGTTGACCACTTGAGTAAATGTTGCACCTAGGGGAGAGGATGTGGTGTTACTTCCAGAGCTGCAGACTTTGCAACTGGGGAACCAGGTTGGAGTTTCTGCTTCAGCTCAACATTCTGTGCTTCTGGTCAAATCCCTTGATCTCCCCATGTCTACAACCAAAATGAATTTGATCTTGTGTGATGTAACCAATGCTCATGTACAGCACTCCAATACCTGACAAGTCTGCCCTATATAAAACTGCAAATACACAAAAAATAAGTGTTTTGCACACTTCTGTCATTGGGCTACATCTGGGCAACATCTGGGTGATATTTGTGCTGCATTTGGGCTCTTTTGTCTCTGGTGGCCATCTTGGGAGATTTATTTGTTATGAAGTATTAAGTGTTACCAGTTTATTCCAATCAAGATGGCTTCATGTGCGCCATACTTTTGTCATAAGTAAGACAGTAAGCGCTCTAGTTGTTCTTAAGAACACTCTGGGACATTCTGTCATCGGGCTATACTTGGGCTACATCTGGGTGATATTTGGGCTACATTTGGGCTCTTTTGTCTCTGGTGGCCATCTTGGGAGATTTATATGTTATGAAGTTTCCTAATTTCCTCATTTACTGCAGTCTCCTCAGTGGGAATACTTTCAGTTATTTATTTTGGTTCCATCAAGAAGGCATTCAGATGTGTCACACATTTGCCATAAATTCTGAATGTTAGCACTCTAGTTGCTCATTAGATCACTGTAGTAAAACTACTGCTCACCAGGGAAGTCTGCTGCTGGTATTCAAAGTGCATGTGTCAGTCTGCATGTCAGAATTTGTTTATGAAATAGAGGAGGATTTGAGAAGTCAAAATGTGCCCTAATTTTTTTTTCTGCAGAACTAATCATACTTTCTATGGCAAAATGAACCCCCTCATGTTGTTCCTTGGTAAATTAAATGTTTTAAGTGTTACCACTTTATTACAATCAAGATGGCTTCAGGTGCGCCATACTTTTGTCATAAGTAAGACTGTTAGCGCTCTAGTTGTTCGTTAGAACACTCTGGGACATTCTGGCATTGGGCTATACTTGGGCTACATCTGGGTGATAGTTGGGCTACATTTGGGCTCTTTTGTCTCTGGTGGCCATCTTGGGAGATTTATTTGTTATGAAGTTTCTTAATTTCCTCATTTACTGCAGTCTCCTCAGTAGGAAATACTTCCAGTTTTTTACTTTGGTTCCATCAAGAAGGCATTCAGATGTGTCACACATTTGCCATAAATTCTGAATGTTAGCACTCTAGTTGCTCATTAGATCACTGTAGTAAAACTACTGCTCACCAGGGAAGTCTGCTGCTGGTATTGAAAGTGCATGTTTCAGTCTGCATGTCAGACATTTTTAATTAAATAGAAGATGATTTGAGAAGTCACTCAAAATGTGCCCTAATTTTTCTTTCTGCAGCACTAATCATACTTTCTATGGCAAAATGAACCCCCTCATTTTGTTCCTTTTTAAATTAAATGTTTTAAGAGTTACCACTTTATTCTAACCAAGATGGCTTCAGTTGTGCCATACGTTTGTCATAAGTAGGGCTGTTAGCGCTCTAGTTGTTCTTTAGAACACTCTGGGAAGCTGCAGTAGAACACAAATGAATCAACTGACAGTCTCTGCCCTTGTTGGATGTACATGTTTTATTGAGAATGTCAGACTTCATTCTCACGTGACTGAGAAAGATAATGTGAATTTACAGAAAATATGTTCTCAGTTTAGCTTATAGATCACCTTCCAAACCTCTGTGGGAAAAGCATGAGAAAATAGTTTTCTCTCAAACATGATTCATGATATCACAGCAGAAGGCTTTTTCACATGGTAAAATCACCTTAGAACACACCACAATACCTAAAATGAGTATGGTACCACCAACAAATGATTTATAATGTAACTAAAGTCTTAAAACCTTCTATTAACTGCAATGCTTTTTAATGAGGTGCTATCATGTATATTCGTCCCAAGATGGCTGCCAACACTTCTTGGATGAAGTGCTGACAGCCAATCAGATCTCACGATGAGATGTGTAGTTAGGCTCCGCCCAGATATATATGTGATTTTACTTTTGATTTTCTCAGGAACTACAGAACAGATTGACACCATATATGCAAAAGGCACATGCCTGACCTGAGGACTACCTCTTTGCCAAATTTCAAGTAATTCTGTTCAGCCGTTCGGGCTGTGCCTTCGACTAAAGGTCCTATGGGAAAATGCATGGGGAAAACGCGTTTTGGGACCCCCTTTTTTTCTCAGCCCCCGCTTGACGAATCACCCCGAGACTTTCAGGGTAGGAGCTGAGCGGAGTGCCCCATTAGTTTTGAAAATTTCACGAAGATAAGTCAACCGGCGCCAAAGTTATTCAAAATAGAATTTTCAGATTTCCTATGGGAACTCGGTCCTAACTATAACTATCTACTGGCGATCGCCAGTAGACAATATATATATATATATATATATATATACATACATACATACATACATACATAGCGCGAGCAAACAAAATTCGTTATCTTTATTTTTTTAGTGACTTACCTGCAATCGGCCGCTTGCCACATTTTGCAACCCCCCACCCTGCCCCTCCTCTGCCCCATGTCACCGCCCCGGTAACACGCCCTATACGGGCCATCGCTGTTCAGTTTTACAGTTGAAATTCCCTGTGATGTTGAATTTTTGTGGGCTAAAAGGAGTGGCATATTGAGTGGTGTTTGTTCCGAACTTGCAAGCCCTGCAGCTGGAACATTTTACAAATCCCGGCTGGGGTTGTAGCCACATTTGATCCTTACTCAATTCTGAAAAACTTTTTGTAATTTGCGTTCTCATTGAGGGCTCTTTCCTATATATAATGGTCGGAGTCGCAGGGAGTCTAGGAGCCATAACTCCATCAGTTAGTAATATGGGCCAGCTTTTAGTTATAATGGCTCTGATCTGTCTTTCTTGGCGATTATAAGTTGTTATAAATCTAGGAGCCGATTCATTGTCTTTTTTGTCTTTTAAGTCAGGATTTGCATCAATTGTATCTTTTGCTCTTAGGATCAGGTCCCTGGGCTTGGCATTTATTTTATTGACTGCCTGTTTTAGGATAGGCTCTTTGTATCCTCTCTCTTTAAATCTCATAAGGGCCTGATTAGTACATATGGCTAAATCTTCTTCCGTGCTGCAGATACGTTTAAGCCTAAGTAGCTCTCCATAGGGAATATTATTGATGACATGTATGGGATGAGCACTGCTGGCATGTAGTATGGAATTTCCAGCAGTGCTCTTCCTATGGAGGGTGGTAGCTATTCGTCCCTCACGGATAAAGATGGTAACATCTAGGAACACTACCTGTTGATTGTTGATATTACTTGTAAACTTAAGATTTTCTTGATTTATATTGATGTTGTCAACAAATTCAATGGCAGTTTTCTCATCTCCTCTCCATATAATAAAAACGTCATCAATATATCGCATCCATTTTAAAACATGATTGGCAAAATAGAATTGTGAGTGCGCTTGAGGACCTGCTCCTCCCACCAGCCCACGTGTAAACACGCGTAGCTAGGAGAGAAGCAGGCCCCCATCGCCACACCACGCTTCGGTAAATGAATTTCATTGCCAAACATAAAATAATTATTGTCACCAGGATACTAGTTCCATAATCATTTTGTTGTGATTCTAACATTGTAACGGTCTAGTACCCAAAAAAATATTCCAAAGCTTTTAATCCAGCAAGATGTTCAATACTAGCATAAAGGAACTCAATATCTAACGTAATAAACATTAAGTCCTCAGCCCATGGAATATGCATGATCTTAATTAAAAAATCTCCGGTGTCTTTGATATAAGTTGGTAAACCTGTAACCAAATCATGTAAAAAATAATCAATGTATTGGGTGATATGTTCTGCAACACTCTGTATTGCCGATATGATTGGTCTTCCAGGGACTGGTACCGTTCTTTTATGCACTTTAGGTATCAAATATAATCTAGGTAGAACAGGATTTTCAACATGCAGGAACTTGGATTCCTCCGCTGAGATCATGCCCTCTCTTTTCCATTTTAGAAGTGTTTTTTTAAGATTGTCTCTTGCATTATTATATTCTTTTAGGGTAGATTTCTCATAGCATGTCAGATCATTCAATTGTCTCCGAGCTTCTGCAATATATTCATTTTGTGGCCAAATAACAATATTACCACCTTTATCTGACGTGGTAACAATAATTTGATGATCATTGCTCAATTTTTAAATCAATGCCGTGTATTGATTTTCCTGCTCACTTTTATACCTTTTTCGGTGTTTGATTTGATAGTGCAATTTCTTCAAATCTTCCACTATGACATCATGGAAAGTGTCGATGGCATCCTTGGGCATGTTCGGCACAAAAGTGGATTTGGACTTAAAAGGACTTGTGTGAGCTCCTATTTGCGAAATAGCTGCTACAGTTAATTTTTGTTGAGTAGACATACTCTGTTCTGAACTGCTATTATCCTGAACAAGTTGGTGCATAGAAAGCAGGGTTCTCGTGTCTGATGCCATGAGTTGGATATTGGCCTGATTGTCAGAGATAGCTTGCTGGTCCTTTAGCCACTCTTTCATGCTAAAAAACTTTTTGAGCTTGAGTTTTCGAATATAGCAGAAGACATCAACATGTGTCCGTGTGTAATCAAAGTAATTGCAACAGTATCTCAGTAGGAGTTATTAAATTATTTGTAGTCGTATGTACAAGACATTACAAACACACAAAGAGAAAAAAGAGGCTACAAGAGTTTTTTGGTTAATGCGCCCGTAGGCGTCATATATTAAGGGAAGATTAACAAATTATAGCAGCACTATACAGTACAATTACGAAAACAACCCTAAGGGAAAAAGTGTACAATGTGCTCGTGACATAAGTGTGACGGCGCAAGTGACAACGTGTATAAAACCATAGCAAGGGGCGCAACACAGTAAATACAAGGTATGTACAATTCAAGGTTCCAAGTAATAGTTCCAATTATTCATTTAAAAGTTCTCAGGGAGTAATTTTCGGGGAACCAAAAAGATCAAAGAGCGCCAAAAGCATTTGGAGCTGATGGGAACAGGTCGACGACGTTTCGATCCTTAATAATTCCGGATCATCCTCAGGACCAGGGTCGTTAATTTCAGGGAGTGCTGTATAAAATAAAGGTCAGTATCAGAGCGGTGGTGGGAAAACGGACATAGGAAACAGGCGAAGGAGAAGGTGGGTCTCGACTAAAGCCTACCTGTGGCCCAGGTTAAGGGGACTTGGTTAGCTAGGGTTCCGGGTAAGTAGATTCACGGTCACGGTGTGTCTAGGAGAGACATCGAGGGACTCGGAGTAAGTTCAAGCGTCTCTGCGGGATAAGAGGGTGAAATGAGCCAGGGAATAGGGAGAGTGAATGAACAGGGGAGGATAGCCTGCGCTATCGAGTTTTCCACTTACCGCAGTAGCGGGGCAGCGGAACCGGAGGAGCGCAGAGAGGCGCTTCAGTGTTTTCCTGCGAAAGGAGAAAAGGATCGGATGAGTAATTCCGCAGACTTAGCAAGGGATGAGAGGGAAGGGGAAGGGAGAGGGGTGTCAACTTACAGAAGGCAGGTCAGGGGAGTCGTGGTCCAAAATTCCACAAGGTACAACAAGCCGCCACGGACGTGTGCGGAGCTCTACCGAAGCCTGTGTAGAGAAGCCGGGCTCTCTTCTACATAAAGGAAAATAATCGTCATGGTGAGGAGCGCCGATTGGACCAATGTGAGGGGGGAGGGACGGTAACTAAGGACGCTGGGGCAGTGACCAATGCGGGAGTGGGGGGAGTGAGTAAGGAAGGATGATAGGATCATGGGTGGTAACCAAGGACGCCTGGGCAACGTGAATAGAGGGAAAGAGAAAAGTTACGGAGACGCGTGAAAACTAATCACGTAGGCACGGCGGGAGTGGCCGAAGTAAATTAAGATGCGATGGCACGATCATGGTGATTGTAAATTACAATCTCCACTGAAGGTGATAAAAATTAATAGTAAATTAAGATGCGATGGCACGATCATGGTGATTGTAAATTACAATCTCCACTGAAGGTGATAAAAATTAATAGGGGGGGGGGGGGGTTGAAAAGGGAATTGCTTAGTGGGCGAGAGACAGGACCAGAAGGGAAATTCGTCTTCTGTTGGCGATGTCTGGTTAATGATACATGTAAGTGGAGACCCAATGAGAACAACAACAACATGTATAAATCATACAATTTCTGGAAAATCTATTTAACATAAATTTCAGAATGATCAAAAAAAGTTAAGCATGACTAATTCAGAAAGGGGGCAGGGGAAGAGGAGAAGGACCACTGGGAGATCATGGAGGAAGATAAATGGTGCTATTCCACTCATCGATAGTGTTCAAACCATGGTTCACTGAATTACAACGAGTAATCCATTTGCATTCGCATTTGTTCAAGAGTTGTTGTAAATTACCCCCACGGGGAGGAAGCCGCGGTTGGTCAATAACTTGCCACTTCATGTCAAGTACATCATGGTTTTTTTCAAGATAATGTGATACCAAAGGAGCTGTAATGACCTTACAGTTTATCCTGCTTTAACCATTTGAGTTGTCTGACCGATGTAGAGGAGATGACAAGGGCATTCAATGGCGTATATCACGTTTTGTGACCGACAGTTGGTAAAAGTGTTGAGGGAGTGTGTTTGGTTGTCAAATTTGAATTCCTTTGTATTGATGGTAAGATCGCACACACTGCATGACTGGCATTTGTAGTGACCTAGTACAGGTGGTAGTCCCCACGCGGTGGTGATGGCATTAGAGTGAGCAGGTTTGATGGGCCAGGTGATAGCATGCACCAAATGGTTAGAAAGATTGTTGCCTCGTTTGAATGAAAAGAGCGGTGGCTCTTGGAAGGATTTGTTGGTTCTCAAAATAGTCCAATTTTTTGAAATAATCTTTTTGATTTGGTTGCTGCTGGGACTGAATTTGGAAACAAAGGGGATGCGAGAGTTTGTTTTTTTCGGCTGTGGTGTGAGAAGGACGTCGCGATGGCAATACCAAGCTCTTTTGCGGGCGCGTGAGGTCAATCTGCGAGGGTAACCTCTGTCTGTAAGTTTTTTGAGTAAGACATCGGATTCCCTGAAATAGTCTTTACGCCAGCTACAGTTTCTTCGGATGCGAAGGAATTGGCCATAGGGTAAGCCATCTTTGAGTCCACGTGGATGGTAGCTGGAGTAGTGTAGTAAGGTGTTCCTTTCCGTCGGTTTGCGATAAAGCGATGTACCAATTACTCCTTCTTCCGCATGTATGTTAAGATCAAGGAAAGGAAGGTCATTGCTTTTGTATTCATAGGTAAACTTCAAATGTGGTTGGGAGTTGTTCAGCCAATTTACAAAAGCTGTGAGAGTGTCAGCCTCACCTTTCCAAAATAGGAGGACATCATCTATGTAGCGTCGCCATAAGGAAATTTGAGGTCGGAATGGATTGTTGGGACTGAGTATGAGGCATGTTTCAAGTTTGTGAACAAACAGGATAGCAAAGTTTGGGGCAAAGCAAGCTCCCATTGAAACTCCCTTGACTTGAAGGTAGAAATCATCATGGTATAGAAAATAATTGTTCTCTAAGGCAATGCGTAGGAGACTCATGATGAATTCTGTGGGAATCCGTGTAGGTCTTGGTCTTTTTTCCAGTAGTTCTTGAATAGCTAGTAGACCTTCATCGTGTGGAATATTAGTGTACAAGGATTCGATGTCTAGACCCGCCATCAGTTCAGTTTCTGGATCAAAGGGTCTGTCTTCAATGGTTCTGATCAGGTCCATACTGTCTCGTATATAGGTATCCGTGAGAGGAACAAATTCCTTGATGATGGCATCTATGTATTTGCCCAGGGGTTCCAGAATAGAGCCACATCCGGAGACAATGGGTCTACCGGGGGGATTTTGAGTGTCCTTGTGGATCTTCGGTAGAACGTAAATCACTGGTGTACGTGGATGGGCATTGTTGAGGAAGGTAAACTCTTTGGGTGAGATGATATTTTGAATCTGTGCTTTCTTGGTAATATTGTTGATTTTAATTTTGAGATCAGGAAGGGGATCTTGGGTGAGTTTGCGATAATGGGCAGAGTTGGTCAGTTGTCTTTTGATCTCCACATCATATTTTTCATTGTCCATGACAACAATGCCTCCGCCTTTATCCGCTGGCTTGATGGTCAAATCTGTTCTCTTCTTGAGGCTGATTAAGGCTTGTTTTTCGACCAGTGGGAGGTTGTAGGGAACAAATTCAAAAGCCTTTTGTACATTTGCAACTTCATGTAGTACTATTCTCTCAAAGGATAGAATTTCAGGAGGCATGGTGTGTGAGGGTGGATTAAAGGTGGAAGGTGGATGAAAGAGATTGGTGTTGGAATGAATAGGACCAGGTTTATCTGCAAAGAATTGGCGTAACCTGATTCGTCGGAAGAACTGTAGTAGGTGTGTATGTAGTTCAAAGAAGTTACTTCGTTCCGTGGGTACAAAGCTCAGGCCTCTACTGAGTAGTTTAGTCTCATTCTCAGAGAGATTGTGTTTAGAAAGATTGAAAATGGGGATTAGGTCCAGATTGGAGTTGGAGGCAGGAGCAATAGAGTCCAGGTTTATGATGGGGGCATTTGCTGGCATCTCTGGAGTAGTTATTGCTGGGGGCCCCAGCGGTAGAATTTGTTTCTGGTTTGTCTCTCTCCGGAGTATTGATTTTGGTAGTGATTGCGTGTGTAATCAAAGTCTCTGATAGGGAAAAATGACAGACCATGGCTTAAAAGCTGTTTTTCCGCCTCTGATAATGTAATATTAGAAAGATTTACAATTGTGTTATCTTTTATTGATTCTTTCGCCAGTATTGCTTTCTTGATTTTTGTGAAAGCTTCCACTTTTTACGGTGCTCTTTCTGTATTTTATTGATTCTTGTTCTTTGTTCTTTTGACTTCGTGGTCTCAGTGTCTGCAGGCGAACGAAATCTAAAAAATCGATCTCTTCCCCCAGATCAAGGATCTTAGTTTTATCACATGTCCCTGTTCTGTTTAGACTGCCTTCATCTGAGGACATGCTGCTTATTAGTGATTCATTGTCACTACTTTCTGGGGCTGAGTTGATATTAGTGCTTGTTGTTGCCACTGCTTGTACCGTTGGTTTGACTGGCTTTGAATTTAATTTGGATTTTTTAGCGTTTTCATATTTTCGCGCAAAAGTGAAAATGCGCCCCTGCTCGTAATCTTCTTTGTCTCGCGCAAATTTATACACTTTGCGGGCTTTGATTTTGTCTTCCTGCTTGATCAGCCTTTCCTCTATTTCTTTTTTAGATTTTGTAATCAACTCATTGGGTTCAAATTTTGATAACTGTATAGTGTTTTCATCAATTTCTTTTACAAGAACCTGTCTGTCAATTTCTGAATACTTCACCAAAACCTTTACCAAGTTAGCCGACGCTTCCAAATTGCTGTGCCCCCATTCCTTGAGCATTTCTGGATTGGGGTTCTCGTAACTTGGGGCTAGTAAAATGCGTAGCCCCCTAGGTACTCGCCCCTCTTCAATATACTTTGATAGTGACTTATGCTCCCATCATTTGGTTACCTCAGAGCGCATGCACTTCTCCAACCGTTTTAATAAGTTTTTTATTTGGCCCTCATTGGACAAGTCCGTATTGCTAAGAGTTGCCGTTGTCGTTACACCTTTGTTGGTTACTTTGGGGAGATTTAAGAATAACAAATCAGCGGCTGCCTCCCTGTCACGTACTGCCTCTGCTGACATAATAATGCTGTCTCTATTCAATATAACTGAAAAGTATATACTACGGTTGCTCCGTGTGTGCCGCACAGTCCTCCCCACCGCTGCAGTAAAGCGTTTCACACCGCAGACAGGAAATGTTATTGGGCGAGGTGTAGCTCGCCTCGTTGTACTACCTTCGCTGCGTAGTCCGTGTGTTAGTCCGTGTGTTGCTGCAGTCAGGGGCCACCACCAAAACTTCGTTCTAGAAACATGAAAATACTGGTTGATGGCGGTAGCCTACTTCCGGAGAGTGGATTCGTTGCGGAAGCAACCACCTTCCACGTTTTCAATCAGGTAAAAAGCAAGCCGTCTCAACGTATCCAGGTCAGTGGATAGAGATCACACGAATCCCAAAAATCAGGCACAAGTAGATTTATTTAGTTAAAGAGCCAGCGAATCTGACGCGTTTCAGGCCGTTGCCCTTGTTCACAGATAGACAGATCTCGGCCCGCCATTTTTAAAAATATGCTTAAACATATATATATATTATGTATGACCCATTCCACTCAAGGTTTCAACTTCCGTGAGTCGCCCAACACTTAACATTGGAAAGATTTGGAATAAACAGCATGTTACAATTTGCACATATATATACATATATATTTGTGCAAATTGTTACATGTTGTTTATTTCCAATCTTTCCAAGGTTAAGTGTTGGGCGACTCACGGAAGTTAAAACCTTGAGTGGAGTGGGTCATACATTATTCCCCTCCCTCATATCTTCATGGTATATAGGTGTGGAGTTACAAATGGGCAATCTATGCATAGCAAAAAATTCTTACCTTCACAAAATTCTAGTTGAGATAATTGGGACAAACATTTTTGCATGTCACTTGGTCGTAAATAAATCCCAAGGCTTTCCCGAGGCAGGGTGCCTCCGTGTCTGTTAAAATCACCTTGCGGAGAACTGCAGCTTTTTAAAAATATCGAGTCTTTCTCCATCTAAAAGTCGGGTTTTCTCCCCTGAATAATTCTCCAAACGCTGCAGCGTTTCAAATAATGGTAGCACAGGCGTTTACACTTTAGAAAAACCTTCGTTCCCCCTTAAGAAATGTTGGCAAAGTCCACAATTGAAATTTCACAAGATTTTCCATCCCTTATTTCTTGCTTGATGTATTCCTGACCATAAACTGTATCATCAGGCCGCATGCACGTCTCCCTTATGTATTATGGCATTTCTATACCGTGTACCTAGCCAAAAGGCAGCAGAGCGCTCTCGTTTTCATGTTAGAGTAGCCATAGAAATGGCAGCTCCACACTAATTTGTAAAACGTTAAGGGCCAGATGTATCAAGCCCTTTTGCGTTCGCCTATTTGCAAATGCAAAAATTGATTTTCTGATGTAGCAAATCCGATTTTGCGATTCAAAAAATGGGTTTGCGATTCGGTATTAGGAAGGGGCGTGTTTAGGGCATCCCTTCCTAATACCGAATCACATCGGTATGTATGAATGTTTTGTGACCGCAATTGCGGTCGCAAAACATTTGCATTTTACCACCGACTTCAAGAAGGTGGTAACGCATTCGCAAACTGGAAGAGGACCCCAAGGGACCCCTTCCCCTTAGTGAATGTTTGTAAAACCATTTCTAAGAGCAAGCAGTGGTTCCACGGACCACTGCCTGCTTTTAAAAATGCTCTTGAAAAATGAAAAGAAAATTTTCTTTTTGAAAAGCATCTCATTTTCCTTTGAGGAAAAAGGACTGCTTTACAAAAAAAAATAGCTCTATTTAAAAGCAATCACGGACATGGTGGTCTGCTGATCTCAAAAGCCCACCATCCCTGTGATTTTTGCGATTCCTAGGAGGTCGCAAATTGCGACCTACCTCATTAATTTTCATGAGGTAGGTCATTTGCGACCCACTAGGAATCACAAAAGTTGTACTATACACCTTTATACATTGCATTTAGCGATCTCCTAATTGCAAATCCTTGTGATTCGCAATTAGGGAATCACAAAATGCTATCTTCATACATCTGGCCCTAAGATCCTTATCTTTCTTTTTCAAAGCAATGAGTTTAATTTAACACACAGATAAGAATAAAGGAACAAAGTAGCAGCATATTCATCAACACAAGAAGGAATCATGATTTTTAGCTCGTTATCCATGACACCATTTGATTCACTCATTTATTCATCCCTTGAATGACACATTTTTATTTATAAAAACTTTCTCCTAGAAACATACCTCTCTCTCGTTATATTGTGGATAGACTGTTCTGCACCTCCGCTTCTGACTTATTCTAACAGGCCACCTGCTTGCTTTTATATCCCATAGCAGGTCATTGGGCACAGCCCTTTGTATGCAAATATTATTGTTGGAGAAACAAACTTTTGCAACACTATTACCTAATAGAGCAACAGGAACTTCCCAATGTTAATTAAAGCATGAATCACAGGTGTCCTTGCCCAAGCCTATTGCTTGTAGGTTTATTCTGAAGTGTCAGTGATGGTTTATGCCAAGTGACGGTTGATGACCCACAAAAATTATGGGTCGACAGAAATAGAATATGTTTAAAAACATACATAAAAATAACGAAACATTTAACCCTTGCACTGCCAGGCCTCCCCGGTGACACCCTCTTTTTGGGGTACATTGCACCTAGACCCCCATAAAGTTTTGTCCACATAAGGTATCCACCCCAAATTTGCGACCTTTTCTTCTAACATCCTGAAGATTTTAAAAATACCAGGGGTTTGTGGATTCCCCTTAAGGGGGGATGAGAAAATATGCAAAATACATCTAAATGTGTTTTTTTGGGGGAAAATGTGTTAAAAGGGCTGCAGAAGAAAGCGTCTAGATTGTTCCCTACTAATGGTATTAATGAAGGGTTTATGCTGCTAAAATCACCATTTTCCCAGCTTTCAGGAACAAGCAGACTTTTGTCAGAAAAACAACATTTTCTATACGGGTTTGTCATTTTACTGGACATAGCCTATTTTTCCTATTTTTTGTTCTTTCAACCTCCTTCCAGTTATTGGTCAAAATGAGTATGAAAACAATAAAGGATCCTGGAAAGCTAGATGTGAGAAGTTGACCTGGCATATTTTTTTTTAAAATCTTTTTATTATTATCAGGACAAGAGGTCATTACGCCAATTCAGTTCAAGATACATAGCGAATTATAATAAAACAAATCAAATTACATTGAATCAGGAACGGCGGGAATACAAGATTCAAAATTAACCATTGTACATATTATAGTTATTCAAAAAAAAAAAAGAAAAAAAAATGTATTAAATTATTAAATGCAGGTCCCCTTCTCTTTCACATGAACGATGATCCCCGAATTCTTTCTATCTTCTGCAAGGATTTAACACCTCTAATCTTGGCGAGAGAAGATTCCATAATGTATGTTTCTTTAACCCCTTCAGCGCGGCGCGGATTTCCGCGCCGTGCTGAAGGTTCCGTGCGCGGGCGGGGCCGTGACGGAGCGGTTCCGTCATGCGCACAGCGCGACCGTAGTGCATGACGGAACCGCTCCGTCACAACCACTCCATAACATGGGGCTGATTGCTTAAAATCCAAGTTCTGGCGATTATCAATCTAGCACATCCAATTAAAATATTGATAAGGTCTGCTTGTGGATTATTTGAAATCTGTATGCCAAGCAATACACTTGTTGCATTAAGGGTTATTGGTTGAAGCAGTATCTGGGCTAACCCCTGGCTCACTTTCGACCAAAATTCAGTAAGTCCAGGACACGTAAACAGCATATGTTCCAAACTTGCGGCTATAGAGTCGCATTTGGGACATCTAGTCCGTTCATTACTCAAGTTGTTACTGGACCACTTTGAAATTCTTTCTGGAGTATAGTATAGCTGGAAAATAGTTTTATATTGTTGGATCCTCAAGCTAGAAGAGTGAATAGAGCGATTGAAGCTGCAGAGAGCGGCAGAGATCTGATTAGCAGTGATGTTTATACCTAATCTTGCTCTCCATTTCTCCGCTATTTTCCCACAGTCATCTAATTTATAAGAAATTAAACTTCTGTATCCCACACTAATAAGTGATCTAGCCTTAATAGAATAGAAGCATTTCCAAATATCAGAATCTAAGATATTTAATAGCTTCATTTTGCGTATGAGATAATCATAAATTTGGATGTATTTGAAACATGAAGTTTCAGGTAATTTATAGAGTGTTTTTAGTGTCTCAAATGCCATAAAGCCGTCATTACCGTATAAATCACCAAGTGTTTCTATTCCAGCCATATTCCAAGTTTTAAATGTCCCCTCATGAAATATTCCTGGCAGGCCAGGGTTCGCCCATAAAGATAGTTGAGGATGAAAAAACGTAGTGTTACATTTAGTTAAAATAAGTTGCCAGATTTTAACACTGTCTCTAATAGTCTTAAATTTCACTCGCTTGAAGTAGTTTGGATCATTCACTTTAGCTAGAAACATATTAGAATCCTCGCCCAACATAAATTGATAACAAAAATATTGTTGCCTGTTCCGAATAAACAAACTACGGAGACGACTAAGGAAAGCTGAGAAAATATATAATCTAAAATCAGGAAAGTTAAGCCCTCCTTGGTTAAGCGGCAATTTAAGCAGAGTAATTGATCTTCGGGCCTTCTTATAACCCCATATAAAACTAATGAGGATCCCATCTAACCGTTTAAAGTAAGTATTATTAACCAAGAGTGGTATGGACCTGAATAGGTACAGAAATTTGGGTAGTATACTCATTTTGATTAAATTAATCCGACCAGAGATACTAAGAGGTACCTTATGCCACTTTTTTAAAGTAATGACAGTTTCTTTAAGAAGAGCCTCGTAGTTAAGGAAAATTATTTCATTAAATTAGAAGAGATTTTGACACCAAGATATGTAGCTGTTCCACACATACCTACAACCGGAGCCGGTGGCTTATAATTCAAAATAACCTGTGTTTTATGAGTATTAAGTTTGTAACCTGATACAGTCCCAAATTTATTGGCCTCCTCAATAATACCCGATATAGCTTCTGTTACATTGGTTGAGTAAATCGCTATATCATCAGCATAAGCCGTAGTTTTTAGAAAATTCAAACCATGTTTAAATGGAATAATATTGGGATGAACCTGTAAAGCACATAAGAAAGGTTCCAAAGATAGCGCAAATAGCAGGGGTGATAAGGGACACCCTTGCCGTGTACCTCGAGCTATTGTAAAGTTAGCTGAAGTAATCCCAGCATAGCTAAGCTTAGCTGTTGATTGATCATAGAGAGCCTGTAGCCATTTAAGGTATTGACCGTTAAACCCCATAGTTATCAGTGTTGTCCAAAGATAGTCCCACCCCACTTGTTCGAAAGCCTTTTCAGCATCCAAGAGTATCATACCGAGTGGGGTGGAGCCAATCCCAGCAACATCAAATGCAGTGATGGCCATGTTGATATGGGCGGTGGTGTCTCTCCCCATAACAAAGCCATGTTGTTGAGGAGTCACCAGGTGAGGTATAAGTGGAGCTAATCGTGTGGCCAATACCTTGGCGAAAATTTTAGCGTCTGCGTTGATGAGCGAGATGGGTCTGTATGACCCACATTGGTCTCCTGGTTTGCCTTTTTTAAGAAAAAAGACAATCCTTGTTATATTCCAAGATTTAGGTGCCTTCCCAGTTATTCCTATATTGCCTATCACAGTAGAGAATAATGGTAATAGTTCCTCTATACATAATTTATAAATTTCTAATGGGATAGTATCCTCCCCAGCAGCTTTACCTGTAGGTAGCGTGGCAACAGCCAGTCTAATCTCTGCCTCGGTGATATTTTCAGACAACAACTCAATTTCTTCAGTCTCCTTTTCCTTAGTTAGGTTAGAATCTAGATATTCTTGAATCTTATTCATGGCCGGATATGCTTCCGGGGTATATAGTGCACTAAAAAATGCCACAAATTGCTCAAGGATCTGTTCTGGTTGAGTATATATCATATTGTTTTGACCCCTAATTTCTTTTATGAGAGTTCTAGATCTATCATCAGCAACTTTATATGCTAAAATTTGCCTATCCTGTCGCCACTCTCATATTGAGAGAGATGATATTTATGTAGGCTAATCAAATTTTTCTCCATAAGTCTAGTTTTGATTTTAAGTTTTGAGCTGGCAAGTTTTTGACATATATCCGCTACATTTGAAGATCCCTGGGTCAATGCATGTGATAATTGCTTTTCTAATATACTAACTGCATTAACCAGTGTATCCCAACCAAGTTTGTATAGTGAGTTTTGTTTCAATACGAACTTCTGAGTGAACCCCCGTATACTAGCTTTACAAGTATCTCAGACTACACTAGATGAAGCTGAGTTTAGATTAATAGCAATAAACTCCATTAAGTGTGCCTTTAATTGTATTGTGTAGTCCTTATTAGATAACAAATGTCTAGGAAATGTAAATGGCCGGGGCTTCTGCCGATTCTGTAGGGTAGTAAATGATAGTATAATTGGGTTATGATCTGAGGCCACCCTTGGACATATCTCCATAAAGCTATTCGCTAGAATATTGTCCAAAACCCAGGCCATATCAATTCTTAAACATAGTTGGTGAGGTGCTGAAAAGTAAGTAAAGCCAGCAACAGAAGGGTATAATGTACGCCATGCATCTTTCAAATTATGGATACGTCCCAGTTCAATACCGGCAGCTCGAGAGCGGCGCATCCTGTGAAACGCTCTGTCTCTGGTAGTATCTATATCATAATCCATGATGAAATTAAAATCCCCCATTATCATAAGTTCACCACTGCTATCCAGTAATTCTATATTTAACCTATCTATAATAGAAGAATCATCAATGTTTGGGCCATAAAATACGCAGAAAGTATAGCTGTTGCCATACCATAATAGTTGAGCGATGGCCCATCGCCCACCTTTGTCAACCTTTGTTTTAGTTATTTCTAAGTTTAACCTCTTCTGTTTTAAAATAGCAACACCTCGGGTTGGGGTATTACATTCAGAACACACCATCACATCATATCCTAGTTGCCCAAGAAGCTTACGGTCCTTATAAATAATATGCGTCTCTGAAAGTAAAACTATTTGAGGCTTATACATTTTAAGTTCTTCGGAAACAAGTCGTCTTTTATTCCTACTGTTAAGACCTGCAACGTTCCATGCCATACATCTAATTCTATACATCAGCTACACATGTTTCGCCCACCCGTCCATTCTTTTGCAGTTCCATGTATTGTTTCAAAAAATAAAAATAAATCGTATCTTAATAACTTCCCTCCCATCCTGATCTTTTTAGAAATTTTCCCCCCCAACCTACCCCTACCAACCCTCCCAAGGGGGTTCCACCCAGAGCCCCACCCTCTCTCCCTAAGAGGAGGAAACCCTCTTATACCCTGCTGCCGCTAGATGGGCAGCCCTACAGAACAGCAGCAAAGGAGATCAACCTGCTAAGCTCCATATGCTTGTTTATTTATGTACAGTTTAATGTTTACTATTTAATAAAGTCATGACCATGTGTTATTTCTCTTCCCCTTTTTTTCCCCCCTTTTTTTCCTCCTTTTCTTCGCTTTTCTCCCCCCCACCATTTCACCGACCCCTACCCCTCTCTTTTTTTATTTTTTTAAATCAGCAATTATCTACTATTATTGTTATACATATGGGATAAAAAACATCATAAAAAAACAAAAATCTTTAGCACTAAGACCTTTTCCTTTAACACCCCTTCTAGGACGTAAGTTTTGAGAGCACCTGTTCTGCCTCCTTCTCATCTGTGAATAGATATGTACGCCCACCATTAATCACCTTTAGGCGAGCATGCTCCTGTAAATAAGCCTGACCGCCCAAGGATTTAAATGGCTATAAGCTGGCGTAGCTTCCAACGTCTATCCATAGTGCTCTTACTTAAATCAGATCTTACAAAAAAAGATATAGTGTCAATTACAACCGGGGAGTTGGGCCTAGCTTTTAATGATACCGCCTGTCTTAGCAGGAAATTACCAAAATAAATCAAAAAAGGTCGTGGAAATTTACTCCCCCTTTTTGCTGGATAAAGTGGCAATCTATGGACTCTCTGAAGCTGGGAGTCCCAATCCCAGTCCGAAAGATCGGGGAAAGCCTTCTGAAATAATAGTACAACATATGTCCTTGGATCAGCCCCTTCAGATCCTTCAGGTATACCAAATAGTCTAAGATTGAGACGTCTTTGTCTATTTTCCATATCTTCCAGTTTGTCCTGCAACCACCCGATTTGTTCCTGATGATTGTTAACAGCAGTCTGATTACTAGCAGTCATTTCCTCGGCAACCAGAACCCTTTGTTGTAGTGTTTCCAAATCCTGTGCAACTCCTCCAATTTTGTTGTTTAACTCCTGCATGGAGTTCTGTAACTTGATATTATCTTCCCTTAATTGAAGGAAGTGCTGCTGCGTTTCCTTGTGTTGATCAATCAAAGTCTGTAAAATAATATTAAGGGGAAGATGCGGTTTTCCAGAGATATCAATATCGATTGCAAGAGGAGTAGTTGGCAAAACAAGTACGGGGACGCTCACCGCAGTAGGAGCTAGAGACTGTTTGAGAGTATGTTCATAACCTGAAGGCGAACACTCATCCCCTACAGATGTCGTGACATCGGCCACAGGGTCAAGCCCACACGGTGATTTAAGAACTGTTGGTGAGACATTAATAAGACCGTAAGTGGGAGACGGCAAAGAAGATGTTGATATGTCTACTTGTGTTTTAAATTGAGTTGGGGACAGTTCTTTTGTCTGATCTCCGACTAGTGAATTAATACCAGAAAGTCGTAGAGCCATTTTCTTCACCTTTCCGTTAGCCTGAATCCATTTACGGAGTGGGCTATTATCAGCTGTTGGCCTCCTACGTAATTCTGGGGTGGTTGTAGAGACTTTGGAGATAACCAGAGTTTTACCCTGCTTAAGCTTATTTTTAGCCTTAGATTTCCCCTTTTGAAGTTGGCCTGGCATATGCTGGTCACTAGTTATAGTGGCCACCTTGCACCAGTCCAATTCGACTCTTATGGTGGATAGGTTTAAGACAACCCTTTAAAGAAAGCTATCCTAGTGGTAGCTGTGGAGAGCAGCCTTCAGGCTAAGTCTCAGAGGAATGTAAAGCAGCTTTTTTTACCTTATAATCTCTTGAATTAGCAAATGAAAGGACACCACACAGGTATATATATCAAATATATATGTATTTATTACTAGACACACTCTACTAATCTCTTTATGAGATTAGAAGTCAGATACACATTCAAATGTCAACGTTTCACAATAAATTAAGCACAAATATTGCTGGAGCCCTAGGGGCGTACCAGACCATATACTAATAAAATGGTATAAGAATGTCGACTTGCATAATAGAAGAATCATCAATGTTTGGGCCATAAAATACGCAGAAAGTATAGCTGTTGCCATACCATAATAGTTGAGCGATGGCCCATCGCCCACCTTTGTCAACCTTTGTTTTAGTTATTTCTAAGTTTAACCTCTTCTGTTTTAAAATAGCAACACCTCGGGTTGGGGTATTACATTCAGAACACACCATCACATCATATCTTAGTTGCCCAAGAAGCTTACGGTCCTTATAAATAATATGCGTCTCTGAAAGTAAAACTATTTGAGGCTTATACATTTTAAGTTCTTCGGAAACAAGTCGTCTTTTATTCCTACTGTTAAGACCTGCAACGTTCCATGCCATACATCTAATTCTATACATCAGCTACACATGTTTCGCCCACCCGTCCATTCTTTTGCAGTTCCATGTATTGTTTCAAAAAATAAATCGTATCTTAATAACTTCCCTCCCATCCTGATCTTTTTAGAAATTTTCCCCCCCAACCTACCCCTACCAACCCTCCCAAGGGGGTTCCACCCAGAGCCCCACCCTCTCTCCCTAAGAGGAGGAAACCCTCTTATACCCTGCTGCCGCTAGATGGGCAGCCCTACAGAACAGCAGCAAAGGAGATCAACCTGCTAAGCTACATATGCTTGTTTATTTATGTACAGTTTAATGTTTACTATTTAATAAAGTCATGACCATGTGTTATTTCTCTTCCCCTTTTTTTTCCCCCTTTTTTTTCCCCCCTTTTTTTCCTCCTTTTCTTCGCTTTTCTCCCCCCCACCATTTCACCGACCCCTACCCCTCTCTTTTTTTATTTTTTTAAATCAGCAATTATCTACTATTATTGTTATACATATGGGATAAACAACATAAAAAAAAACAAAAATCTTTAGCACTAAGACCTTTTCCTTTAACACCCCTTCTAGGACGTAAGTTTTGAGAGCACCTGTTCTGCCTCCTTCTCATCTGTGAATAGATATGTACGCCCACCATTAATTACCTTTAGGCGAGCAGGCTCCTGTAAATAAGCCTGACCGCCCAAGGATTTAAATGGGTCTATAAGCTGGCGTAGCTTCCAACGTCTATCCATAGTGCTCTTACTTAAATCAGATCTTACAAAAAAAGATATAGTGTCAATTACAACCGGGGAGTTGGGCCTAGCTTTTAATGATACCGCCTGTCTTAGCAGGAAATTACCAAAATAAATCAAAAAAGGTCGTGGAAATTTACTGCCCCTTTTTGCTGGATAAAGTGGCAATCTATGGACTCTCTGAAGCTGGGAGTCCCAATCCCAGTCCGAAAGATCGGGGAAAGCCTTCTGAAATAATAGTACAACATATGTCCTTGGATCAGCCCCTTCAGATCCTTCAGGTATACCAAATAGTCTAAGATTGAGACGTCTTTGTCTATTTTCCATATCTTCCAGTTTGTCCTGCAACCACCCGATTTGTTCCTGATGATTGTTATCAGCAGTCTGATTACTAGCAGTCATTTCCTCGGCAACCAGAACCCTTTGTTGTAGTGTTTCCAAATCCTGTGCAACTCCTCCAATTTTGTTGTTTAACTCCTGCATGGAGTTCTGTAACTTGATATTATCTTCCCTTAATTGAAGGAAGTGCTGCTGCGTTTCCTTGTGTTGATCAATCAAAGTCTGTAAAATAATATTAAGGGGAAGATGCGGTTTTCCAGGGCTATCAATATTGATTGCAAGAGGAGTAGTTGGCAAAACAAGTACGGGGACGCTCACCGCAGTAGGAGCTAGAGACTGTTTGAGAGTATGTTCATAACCTGAAGGCGAACACTCATCCCCTACAGATGTCGTGACATCGGCCACAGGGTCAAGCCCACACAGTGATTTAAGAACTGTTGGTGAGACATTAATAAGACCGTAAGTGGGAGACGGCAAAGAAGATGTTGATATGTCTACTTGTGTTTTAAATTGAGTTGGGGACAGTTCTTTTGTCTGATCTCCGACTAGTGAATTAATACCAGAAAGTCGTAGAGCCATTTTCTTCACCTTTCCGTTAGCCTGAATCCATTTACGGAGTGGGCTATTATCAGCTGTTGGCCTCCTACGTAATTCTGGGGTGGTTGTAGAGACTTTGGAGATAACCGGAGTTTTACCCTGCTTAAGCTTATTTTTAGCCTTAGATTTCCCCTTTTGAAGTTGGCCTGGCATATGCTGGTCACTAGTTATAGTGGCCACCTTGCACCACTCCAATTCGACTCTTATGGTAGATAGGTTTAAGACAACCCTTTAAAGAAAGCTATCCTAGTGGTAGCTGTGGAGAGCAGCCTTCAGGCTAAGTCTCAGAGGAATGTAAAGCAGCTTTTTTTACCTTATAATCTCTTGAATTAGCAAATGAAAGGACACCACACAGGTATATATATCAAATATATATGTATTTATTACTAGACACACTCTACTAATCTCTTTATGAGATTAGAAGTCAGATACACATTCAAATGTCAACGTTTCACAATAAATTAAGCACAAATATTGCTGGAGCCCTAGGGGCGTACCAGACCATATACTAAAAAAATGGTATAAGAATGTCGACTTGCAACATGACAAGGCCTAGGGCCTGGGGCTTCACTACTGCAGTGTTAGCAGGTAAGTAACAGGCCCACGGCAGACGCGTGAAGTGTGTGAACACAGCCGCGGGTTCCCTTTTGATTACAATGGAGCAACTCGCAGTTTGATTTTTAAAGTTTTAGGGTACTTCAAGGAAGTCTACAAGCAAGCCACTTACAAGGTAAGTATTTCGAGGGCCAACACACACTAGGGCACCGGAGTGCACGAGTTACCTCACCCAGGGAAGCAGGGTGCATAGGTGTCTTTTGGTGTTGGGTCGAGTCGCTGTTTTCTATGGAGACCAAAGAACACTTGCTGCTTGCGTCGACTGAAGAAGTGTCCGGTGGAATCCAAGGGTGGGTTCAAGATGCAGAAGACCTGAAAATTGAGGGGACAGTGTTCAAAGTCACTTGCCAGTGACCGGTGGCCAGGAAGATGGATGACCACAGATGTCGGGTGATTTCAGGTCGTCGATGGTGTTTTGACTCTTCGCTCACGAGGTCCAGGAAGGATCGACTATGACCAGCAACTGGATTCGGAGTTTCCCACAACATCTGCAGCTGATGGCGGTGTTGGCAACCGTATTGGAGCCAACAAACCTTTGCAACTGCAAGTCATGTGTAGACTGAAGAAAGTCGATGGTGCAGACCAGCAAGATTTGTGGGACTCACCCAGTGAGGGTGAGTGAGGGCAGGCCTAGAGCAACCAGGGGAGCCCTTTTAGTTGATAAGAAAGTCCTCGGGGGATCCACTAGCCAACGGGCAAGTGATTGCAAAGATGCCTCTTCAGGAAATGCTTCACAGGAGCCCACGGTCAATTGGGATGGGGTAGGCCTCTGATTTTCGCTGAAAAACTTGCTGGACGCTTGGGCCACAAATGTTCTAAAGCACAAGTTCATTGAATGTCGGGAAGGGATTGCACTTGACAATAGTACACGGTCCCTGGGTATTGCTGTTCCTCGTCAATCGTGGGGTCCACTTGCCACATCTTTGCTGGGGACTCACAATGGCCATCGAGAAGTCAGGAAATTTACTTCTGGGGCAGCAGGGACTTCCAACTCCGGCGGGAGCGGGAAAGTTTGCACCTCCCATCTTGGGCGCGTGACTGTTCATTTCTTCGAGGGAGGATGGCAAATCTGCTATAAACAGATTAAAAAGAAGGGGTGCCGGTCCCCAACTTCACTTGTACCCACGTGCCCGAATGGAGTTGGATTATCGCGTCCAGAAGTTTGTCTGGGATCCCCCATTTTTTTAGCTTCTCCCATAGAGCGGCCCTTGGTACCCGATCAAATGCAGCTTTAAAATCTATGAAACAACAAAAAACCATGCTGGATGTGACTAATGCTTTGTTGACAATAATAGACAATGACAGTAAGTTGGTCATAGTGCCAGAGGTAGCGGTGAAGCCAGTTTGGTTCAATGGAATCAGATTGTTCTGCTCTACCCATTATCTCAGTTCCCCCAATAGTGTTCCTGCAAAAAACTTGGCTTCAATATCTAACAAAGCTATTAGTCTATAATTATTTGGAGAAGCATGAGAGCCGGACTTATAGATCGGATGGATTATTGCCCCTCGCCATGAATCCGGTATGGTTGAACTTGTCAGTGCACAATTGAAAAGATTGGTTAAATATCTCGACCATAAATCAATGTCTGTTTTAAACAGGGACTGTGGTAGGCCGTTTGGACCCGGAGCGCCATCAGATCTTGCTTTTGATAGTACTTTGGTGACCATTTCTTGAGTGACTTGTAGATCTTCACTTCGTAGATCTGAGCGGACCATAGAGCTACTCCTGATCAATTGTGGGTTGAGTGTCAGTTGTTTAGGAACAGATAAAACTGTAGACACAGAGACATCTGAGGCCCTGAAATGGTCAGTCAAATAGGCAGACCAGGCCGCTTCTGCGATGTTTGCTGACCCGGATCTAGAGGGGCTAAAGTTTTGGCGGTTGATTAGGGTCCAGAATCTTTTAGAGTTACAGCTTTTGCTCTCCCATAGTAGTTTGCACCAAAATTGGGCTAGATGGCGTCGTTTATCAGATTGTGTTGCATCCCTGAGTAATTTTTGGATTGCTTTATACCCATTCAAGAGCTCATTGTTTCCTGGGGATGTCTTAAGAATCCGCAGAGCTTTGTCTCTAGATTTCTTCAATGCCTTTGTTTGACTGGAGATTTGGAACTGGCGGCTGAAGTGAGCCTTGTGAGCATGTTGGCTAGAAGGAAAACAACTTGTCAATTGGGAGCAGAAGGATGATCACGCACCAGTGGAAAAAACCGCTGCGGCGGTACTTCCTGTTATAAATACCAAACAAGCTTCCATGATATTAGGGCTGATGTCGTCATTCCATTTTAACCATTTTAGGTTTTCTGTATAAATTCCTGGGCATGTCGTTGAGGCAGGTTCGTGAAACTCTGGCTGAATATTAAGGATGACGACTTGGGGACGGTGATCACTTCCTGATCGAGGAAGAATACTATAGTTGCTCAGGTGTTGGAACAGCGCTGAATTGCAGATGGTGTAATCTAAATAGGAGCATTTGCGGCCATTTGACCAGGACCAATTGGGAGGAGTATCATTCGTAGATCTGCCGTTCATTACCAGAAACCCAATACTTAAAAATTGGAGCACACAAAGCTCACCAAGGCCAAAATACGCTTGGTTTGGGGGTTTGGACTGGGCCTTGACTTCCGGGGTTGTTGATGGAAAAAGTCCTTCGTAATCGGTGGAATTACCCTGGAAAAAGTTGGTATTGAAATCTCCAGTAATAATGTAATCAAAATTGGGGTAATCCACCACCAGGTCACACACAATTTTCATTAAACGCGTTAGATGAGCCTTTTTTGAACGGGTATTAGGGTTGATGTAAACATTAAGGATTAATAGAGAACGCTGATTGTTCCATGCACTAATTTTAACACCAAGTAACCAGTCTTCGTCAAAGGTCAGTGTCTCAATCGGGCCTTTTAGGTTATTTGAAACATATATCGACAGACCACCTTTAGGGTGGCCGTAGAGACAAGTTCTGATTGCCGGTTTCCAGAATTCAATGAAACCAATAACTGGGCTGGTTTGAGAAGCCCAGGTTTCCTGAAGGGCAATTAAGTCATGACCAAAAATGAAAGAATGGATCTCTGAATTTGTGAATTTGTGAGAGAGACCACTAATGTTCCATGAACATAGGGTGAGCAAAGACTGCGGCTGGGGGGACGGAATAGTGCAGGAAAGATGTAGAAGGCGTCCTGATTGAACCTGGGCTACAGGATGTTCATCACGTGGTCAATCTAATATATTACGGGACAGAGTGGCTGGTAGTCAACCCCAATCAGAAATGTTATCAAAATTCAGGGGATTAGACTGTCCATCTTCGGACGATTGTAGTGATCCTAAGGCGTTTTTAAGGACTGAATATGGCCTATTTTTCTCCCCACTTAGCAAAGTAGAGGGTTGTTGAGATAACACTGTGGGGTATCCTGGCGTGGAGTAGGGGAAGATTTTGATGCCCCATTTCTGAAATAAGGCCTTTTGGTCTAAGAATAGTCGAGCCCAAATGGTAGACTTAAAGGACACCACGGTTACCTCAGAGGGTTGAAAACCCCTTGGGGGGAGAAATTCAATTGACTCAATGTCGTCCGAAAACAAAGTCTCAAAACCCGGAACACCGTTTGCTAATTTAATTATATTTGATCTGTTAAGAATGTCCTGCCGACCTTTTGATTTAAATTCGGGGGCAAGGAGAATTTTTAGGGAATGTGTGTCTCTAATAACAGTGTCGGTAATCCGGGATGAGTTAGGCTGTAAGAGATTGGCACTTGGAGTATCTGAGTGTGCTCTCTGATGAGATTGGAGTAGGGCCCGTGTGCCTTGCCCGGATATCCGAGAATCTTTCAATAAAGTTGATATATTATTGAAGATTGTGTTGTGGATTGTGGGACTACGTCGAGATGGACTTGGCAGCTCAGCCACTTGGGGTCGGGGTAATGTGACTAATGACCTCATTGTGGTTATCTCAGTGGGATTGCCTCTTGGTTCGTTTGTGGCCGGCTGAGATTCTGAAGGCCCATTTTCCGGTGGTACAAGGCTTTGCTCAAGACTGCTCCGAGGAATCTGTTGGTTGGTGGTTGTGGTTATGTCAGCCTTGTGAGGGCTTCGAGAAAAACTTACTGGCGTTGCTAAAGATAGTGGAGTGCTTGGGGTGTTTTTGTTATTAGCGATTGAAAACAACGGGAATAATTTGGGAAGATCAGCTTTGGTGTTAAGTCTTGATTTATTCCTTTGTTTTCGTTGACGTTTACGCTCTCTCTTACTACAGGGTGGCAAGGGGGAGTGGAGCATTTCCAGGATGGTGGGGGCCACGACCGCTGAATTGACACTTGACCCTGCCTTATTACTAACGATGCCATTAGGAAGCCCTTTAACTGTCTGAGGGCTTGTAGCGGCTTGTACCAACGGTACCGTCAGACATAAAGAGCCTTGGGCTGGGTGAGGGTCATCTTGATGATCGGTCTGTGTCATAGAACATTTTCGTTCCTCTCTCATCTGTACCCCAGAAGTCGTTGATGTTGGGGTAATCGCCTTATCTGATTCATGTGTTAAGAGAGATCGAGGGGGTTGGTCAAGCCGAGACGGAACAACGCCGCCCTTCAGCAGTTTTACTTCATTTAGGACACTAGTTAAAAAGTCTGGGAGCGAGGAAAGGGAATCAATAATAGGTGAGCAGAAACAGATTGACTGAACCAGTTTTGAAGATGCTTGCGCTCTCATTATTGGATTGTTGAGTTTGTCCAGCTTGCTATCGATCCCTGCTGTGAACAAAGCTAAAGTGTTCAATAGGTCCACCTGAGTGTCCAATTTGTCCGAATGGTAATTTAGGGCCGTAACTGTAGATTGAAAGGTCTGAAGTAATTGGGGCCAGAAGGTCGGGGTTGTGACAGGATCATAGTGGAGCTCCTTTTTTGATCTAGAGTGGGGTGTGTTATTTGGTGAAGTGAAGGTGTTCATAAAAGAAAAATACAGATCTACTAGCCGTTGATCTTTTAATTCTGTCTTTTGTAAAACCTTTGGAAAGGTTGAGGTTACTGCTTGGGGTGAGAGTGGACGCTGTTGCGGTATAACTTGGTCTGTGCTCCCCTCCAGAAAACTTAGGACCTGCGGTGAACCGGAACTGAGCGTATCAGAAATGGGAATTAAGTCATTATGACTGTGAATTTGTGGAAAAATTAAATTAAAATGAGGCACAATGGGAGCCGTCTCAAACTCCTGGGGGTTATGTGGAGACATAACCAAAAAATTCTCTGATTGAGAAACATGCGGAGCTTGGAGACTTAGATTATAAGTTGGACTCACAAAAGGTTGCTGATTAGAGCAGTACTCTTGATTAGCAGAAACATGGGGGAGGGAAGGCTGACTTGGTGAGGGTTGATGATGACTTGAAACCGGTGTTTGAGAAGTAATCAAAGCACATTCTGAAACAGGTTTCCGAACGTCGGGTGCTGACCCAAAGATGAAGACATCCGGATCATGGGCCGGAGTGATGGATGATTTGGTGAGCAAATTTGGCTCAGAGGCTTGAATTGGTTTGCAAGGTTTAGTTGCCTCAGGTGTTTTTTTAAAGTAATCCAGTAACGAGTAAGATTTTGAGGAGCACGCAGAAGATATATGGAATGGTTGCATGTCGCTTTTATTAGTATGTTGCCATCCCTTTGGGTTGGGAGACTTCGGTAAATCCGAAGACTCTGGAGCAATCGCCGGAATGGCGGGAGCAGACTCCGCGACTGCGGCCAACCGTTTTAATTTCTTCCGTTTTAAAGCTGGAGGTGCTTTTCTCGTATTCCTGGATCTCATCTCTTCTGTTGTTGTGCAAGGCTTATTAAAGTCTGTGAGTTGATGGACTGGGTCGTTCAGCCCTTAGTCAAGTACACCCTTAATTGCTGGGAGAGTCAGCCAAACTGGAGTGTGTTTACAGGAACACGAGGGGGCGTATGAGACCGGATTGACTCCCGGACAGGCTTACTGGGATTATCCAAGCTCGGCCTGGACGGAAAGAGCAGACTCAGCTGATTTTGACAGCTTGGACAAGGGCACCCCCCCACTTGCTTAGACCCCACTCCACCACTTGCTAACCCCTATCCGCAGCCTCCCAACAATTGCTCCCAACGGCTTTGGGGGGGAAGACCCTCGAATCTAAACCCCCACCAAACTCCCAGTACCCTGCCCCCCCCAAGACATCGCGTCCGCGACTGACCGGTCAAGCAATACCCAGTTCGAGTAGCCGGTAAAGTCGCAGCGCGACGGCAAGGGGAGGGGGGAGGGGAACCGGGCCAGCGGAAGGGGGCCAAATTCCCCCTGGGCAGTGGGAGCAATGCTGGATGCTGGTAGTGACGGGCTGGGGTGGTTGAGGGGCGCGGGGGGAGCAGAACCAAGGCTGGAGAGCCCACTAACTGGCGAGCTAGCGGGCGACCAGAGCAGCTGACAAACTGCCCAGTTGGCTGACTGACTGAGGTGAAGGTGGAGTGGAACTGAGCGCTGCAGAACAGAATGATGAGCGGCGATCTAAGAGTCCGAAGCTGGCAGAAGCCAGGCGAGATGGAGAGCCAGAGAGTCAGAGAGGCCGGAACCGGGGGCAGTCAGGAAAGGGAAACCAAAGGCTTAAGAGACCGCAAGCGGGGGGGGGGAATGCGGGGGCGGGAGCACAATGCGACAATGCGACGTATAGAGGAACTTGGTGCATAGGGCGTAGCAACCACACACCCCCAAGTACCCAGGTCGGCTTACTTGGTGCTAACTTGATGCTGCTCCGCCACCTTGTCTTCCTCGAGGCTAGCAGCAGACGCTGCCTAGCTGGCCTCTACCCCCTGCTCTCAGCCGCTCTCACCCGCTGCTGCCACTGCTGCCGGTCGCAGGACCGCAAATATCAACCGGGTCTCTGCGAGTCAACCACGGCCTCTCACGGACTCACGGACTCTCGCGGACCTCACCGCAACGCTCGCAACGTTCAGCACGCAGTGCTCAGCACGGCTCCACCCACAGAGCTCCCCACGGTCAGCTGACTGATGCCCGATGCTCGTCACGACGCTCCTCCTTCCAAGGTTCGCGGTCACCGAAGAGACGAGAAGATCAAAGGAAACAGAGAACCTGTTTACACAGCGCGGACCTGATGTTCGAGTCTTTCGATTCATAGGCCAGCTGGCTAGTACCATGGCAGGATTGATAGGGCCTGCCATTGGGGTGGCTGATAGGTTTATATGTGTGTGTATGGTGAGATATAGGAACCTATACCTCAGTAAGGAGTGCTAACACTACCTCACACAGGCTGCAGTAGTAGGCCTGTGGTGCCAGATTGAGAATGCTTCCCAGGGGTGGCATAATACATGCTGCAGCCCCTGGTAGGCCTGTGAAGTACCGATGCCCTAGGTACCTAAGGTACCATATACTAGGGGATCATAAGGTACCACAGTATCCAATCACTAGTGCATCTAATATGCACTCCAAGTTGTTTAGAGTGAACAGAGAGACTGGGGCCCTGATTAGCAGGGACCCAGCCAGACTATAGCCAGAAACCAGTGTATACATCAGAAAAAAAATGGGGGCAACATAAGTGCAGATCCTACTCTCCTACACAACCCCCCCTAAACGCAGGGACATTAAACTAACCTTGACCAGTTGAGTCTTCATGTTCTAAGTGGAAATACCTTGAGAGTCCATCTGCATTGACATGTTGAGTCCCAGGTCTCTGTTCCACTGTATAGTCCACCCCCTTTAGGGAAATGGACCACCTGAGCACTTTAGGATTTTCACCTTTCATCTGTTTGAGCCATAGGAGGGGCTTGTGGTCAGTCTGAACTCGGAAGTGAGTGCCAAACAAGTATGGCCTCAACTTCTTCAGGGCCCACACCACAGCAAAGGCCTCCCTCTCTATAGCTGACCAACGTTTCTCTCTAGGGGTCAGCCTTCTGCTTATGAAAGCTACTGGCTGGTCTTGACCTTCATCATTAAGTTGAGACAGTACAGCTCCCACACCCAGCTCTGAAGCATCTGTTTGAACAATGAACTTTTTTTGTAATCTGGATTCTGCAAGATGGGGGCAGTGCACATTGCCTGCTTGAGGTAATCAAATGCCTTTTGACAGCTAGCTGTCCACTGAACCTTTTTTGGCATTTTCTTAGAGGTCAGATAATTTAAGGGGGTCACTATAGATCCATATCCCTTAACAAACCTCCTATAGTACCCAGTCAGGCCTAAAAAGGCTCTAACCTGTGTCTGGGTTGTTGGAGCTACCCATTCCATGATGGTTTGGATTTTGCTCTTCAATGGTTGAACCTGGCCTCCACCTATAAGGTGGCCCAGGTACACAACCTGACTCTGCCCTATCTGGCACTCAGTGGCCTTGATAGTGAGGCCTGCTTTTTGCAGGGCCTCCAAAACATTTCTGAGGTGGACCAGGTGATCCTGCCAGGTGGAACTAAAGAGAGCAATATCATCAAGTTAAGCTGAGCAATAAGTTTCCATACCAGTCAGAACTGTATTCACCAACCTCAGAAAAGTGGCAGGTGCATTTTTCAAACCAAAGGGCATTACCACAAAGTGATAGCGCCCACCAGGGGTTGAAAATGCTGTTTTGGCCTTGGCATCATCAGCTAACTTGATTTGCCAGTAGCCAGCTGTTAGGTCAAATGTACTAAGATACTTGGCTGAGGCCAAAGTGTCTATAAGTTCATCTGCCCTGGGAATTAGATAGGCATCAGTCCCGGTGACTGCATTGAGGCCTCTGTAGTCAACACAAAACCTCATCTCTTTCTTAGCACCCTGGGTATGAGGTTTTAGCACAAGGACTACTGGGCTAGCCCAAGGGCTATCTGAAGGCTCACTCAATAACACCTAGTTCCAACATTTTCTGGACTTCAGTCCTGATGCAATCCCTGACATGGTCAGGTTGTCTGTAGATTTTACTTTTTACAGGCAGACTGCCTCCAGTGTCCACCTCATGGGTGCACCAGGAAGTCTGACTTGGGGTCAGGCTAAACATATGTCTAAACTGTTGCAGAACTTGCCTGCATTCAGTTTGCTGATGATCAGTGAGGCTGCTTGCCAAAGCAACACCATCCACTGACCCATCATCAGGGTTCTGTGAGAGCAGGTCAGGGAGAGGGTCACTCTCCTCCTCCTGGTCCTCATCCGTTGCCATGAGCTAGCCCATGTCAGCCCTGTCCACATATGGCTTAAGTCTGTTGACATGGAACACCCTAAGGGGGCTCCTGGGAGTTCCAAGATCCACCAGGTAGGTGACTTCTCCCTTTTTTTCAACAATTGTATGGGGGCCACTCCATTTGTCCTGGAGAGCTGCTGGGGCCACAGGCGCCAACACACACACTTTCTGGCCTGGCTGATAAACAGTCATGATAGCCTTTTGGTCATGCCAAACTTTTTGTAATTCTTGGCTAGCCTCAAGGTTTTTAGGTGCCTTCTTCATGTACTCTGCCATCCGGGAGTGGAGACCAAGTACATAGTCCATCACATCTTGTTTGGGAGGTTTGAAAGGTAACTCCCATCCCTCCTTCACCAAACAGAATGGTCCTCTAACAGGGTGCCCAAACAGAAGTTCAAAAGGGCTGTAGCCAACCCCCTTCTGTGGAACCTCCCTGTATGGAAACAGAAGGCAGGGAAGTAAAAGGTCCCATTTTCGCCTAAGCTTTTCTGGGAGGCCTTTAATCATTCCCTTTAGGGTTTTGTTGAATCGCTCAACTAACCCATTGCATTGTGGGTGATAGGGAGTAGTGAATTTGGAGTTGACACCACACTCCTTCCACATTGCTTTTAGATATCCTGACATAAAGTTTGTAGCTCTGTCAGACATGACCTCCTTAGGGAAACCCACCCTGGAGAAGACTCCAATGAGGGCTCTTGCTACCACAGGGGCTGTGGTAGTCTTTAGGGGTATAGCTTCTGGATATCTGGACGCATGATCCACTACCACCAGTATAAATCTGTGCCCAGATGCAGTTGAAGGGTTAAGGGGACCAACAATGTCAATCCCTACCCTTTCAAAGGGAACCCCCACCACAGGTAGTGGTATCAGGGGGGCCTTTGTTGTGCCACCTGACTTGCCACTGGCTTGGCAAGTGACACAGGAGCGACAAAACTCCTTGGTGTCCTCTGACATGTGTGGCCAATGGAAATGTGGAACAAGCCTGTCCCAGGTCTTGTTTTGGCCCAGGTGTCCTGCCGATGGGATGTCATGTGATAGAGTCAAGAGGAACCCCCTAAACGTCTGAGGTATTACCAACCTACTG
The DNA here is from genome assembly GCF_964204655.1 of Triturus cristatus. Lineage (NCBI taxonomy): Eukaryota > Metazoa > Chordata > Amphibia > Caudata > Salamandridae > Triturus > Triturus cristatus. Next base: position 217,664,974 of record NC_140590.1, read on the forward strand.
GTGGCTCCAGGGGTAGGATCTCTAGCCTCAGAATATAGGAGCCCCTCATCCCAATAGACTTTATGGGACCCACTAGCACTCCCAGCAGCCTCAGCAGCAGCTTGCTGTCTGAGGGGTTCAAGAGAGGGGCAGCACTGTTGCTCCTTACTCAGATCTTCCCTGGAAGGTCCCCCTGCCCCCAAGAACTCAACCTGATCAGGCTCAAGTCCCTCTGGGGCAGTTCCTTCTTCAGGATCTGCTTCTCCTACCTCAGGAGGGGAATCTGAGATCTGAGACAGAGGGGAAGGTCCAGCCTTTACCCTACTGCTCCTCCTCTTGGGTAGCATCTGGTCCATAGTTTCAGGATCCAGAGCTGGTTCAGCTTTATGCATTTTGGCTTGTGACCTGGTCACAGCAAATACCTCTGCAGGTATGCCCAACATCTCATCATGAGTCCATAATTCTACTTCGGACCAGGCTGAAGTCTCCAGATCATTGCCCAACAAACATTCGACAGGGAGGTCTGCACTGACTACTACCTTTTTGAGGCCAGTTACCCCTCCCCAGGAGAAGTTCACAACTGCCAGGCTATGGTTGTTCCTGACATTGCTTGCATTGGTTACCTGGTACATTTCACCCAGGATGATCTGTCCAGGGTCCACTAGATATTCTGCCACCATGGTGACACTAGCACCTGTGTCCCTGAATGCCAAAGCCTGTTTGCCATTTATGATAGGCTGCTGTTTGTACTTGCCCAGATTACTGGGGCTCACTAGGAAGGACAAATCAAGGTCTCCCTCACAAACTAGCAATGCCTTTGTTGTTACTCTGACTAGGCCAGAGTCCACATCAGAACCCAGCGTCAACCCTACTACACCCTTATTCTGATTACCACCTCCACCAATGACTGCACTAAGGGGAACAGCTGCCTTAGGGGCTGGAGTGGTGGTGGTTTGGTCTTTGGACTTGGTACAATCAGAAGTCCAGTGCCCTTTCTGTTTACAGAATTTGCACCAGGGCTTCTTTTGGCCTTTTCCCTTTGTAGACTGTGAATCTCCACCAGATGCAGATTTTTGGGGCCCTTGTGAAGACGTCTGGTCTTTTGACTTATCCCCACCTGTATCTTAGCCTTTAGGATCTTGCTTCTTGGTGTCACCCCCTTGGTTCTGGGTTTTCTGCCTCACCCTGGTTCTGACCCATTTGTCTGCCTTCTTTCCCAATTCTTGGGGAGAGGTCAGATCAGAGTCCACCAGGAACTGATGCAACAACTGGTTTTGGCAATTATTAAGGATCTGTTTTCTCATTATAAGATTATACAATCCCTTAAAATCAGTTACTCTACTACCAACCAGCCAAACCTCTAGAGCCTTGGCTGCACAATCAACAAAGTCAGTCCAATCCTGAGTCTGTGCTTTCTGGGTATCTCTGAACTTCAACCTGTACTGTTCAGTGGTTAAGCCAAACCCATCTATTAATGCACTCTTCAGGGCTTCATAGTCATTAGCATCCTCTTCTCTAACAGTGAGGAGCTTGTCTCTACCTTTATCAGAAAAGGAGAGCCACAAGATTGCTGCCCACTGTTTCTGGGGGACCTGCTGAACTTTACAGGTCCTCTCCATAGCAGTTATCCACTTGTGGATATCATCCCCACTCTGGTAGGGAGGAACAACCTTGGACAGGTTCCTATGGTCTGGAATGTAATCTCGGCATCTAGGGACACTGTTGCTGCCACCAGGGGTATCTAACCTCTCTTTCTTAGAAGCTCTGGAGCTCAAAGGCTTCTCTATCTAAGACCAATTGCTTTGTTCTGAGGGCAAGCCTAGCTTCCTCATACTGGAGCATTTTGTACCTTCTTTCAGAGGAGGTCTCTTTATGAAAGTATGAGTTCCTCTGATGGACAGAATCCTTGTCAGAGTGATATGAGTGGTTAGATTCCCCGGATAGGTACCTAGGCCTCTCTTCCACTCTGTCAACTCTCTTAGGGAGAATTCCTCTGTCCTGTTCAGACCTTTCTGGGTCCGGCCCTTCAATCACAGACTCCAGGTCATCTTGATTTTCATCATCAGACCCAGAGACTATGGTTGACCCACCCCCTGATCCAGATCCACTAGCTCCTATAGCTAGTCTAAGATCATCTGCTACTAACAGATCTATCAGTTGTTGGGCTGAGGGACTCCGTCCTAGCTTCAGGTGTCTTTCAACACACATGGCCTTCAAGTCAGTGTAGGCCATGTCCTTGTACTGAGGCTGGGTGGACCCATTGGCTCCAAATTTTAAGGACATTCTAGTGGTGTGCAGTGTTGTACTACCTACACTAGTTTGTGGCCTACTGAACCTAACTTGAGCTGTAGCAAGGGTGTGCTATCCCTTCACAAACAGCTCTAAGTTCAGTAGTACTTATTGATACTAAGCTTGACTTTATATGTACCTTGAGTACCTTTAGTGGTTTTCAGTTAGTAATTCAAATAGAGATTTTCTGGTAAAACAATGGCAAGCTGGAATCCCACACGCTGCTCACCAATGTGAGAAGTTGGCCTGGCATATGCTGGTCACTAGTTATAGTGGCCACCTTGCACCAGTCCAATTCGACTCTTATGGTTTAAGACAACCTTTTGAAGAAAGCTATCCTAGCGGTAGCTGTGGAGAGCAGCCTTCAGGCTAAGTCTCAGAGGAATGTAAAGCAGCTTGCTTTACCTTATGATCTCTTGAATTAGCAAATGAAAGAACACCACACAGGTATAAATATCAAATATATATGTATTTATTACTAGACACACTCTACTAATCTCTTTATGAGATTAGAAGTCAGATACACATTCAAATGTCAACGTTTCACAATAAATTAAGCACAAATATTGGCGGAGCCCTAGGGGCGTACCAGACCATATACTAAAAAAATTGTATAAGAATGTCGACTTGCAACATGACTTAGGGCCTGGGGAATCGCTGGGGCTTCACTACTGCAGTGTTAGCAGGTAAGTAACAGGCCCACGGGAGACGCGTGCAGTGTGTGAACACAGCTGCGGGTTCTCTATTGATTACAATGGAGCAAGTCGCGGTTTGATTTTTAAAGTTTTAGGGTACTTCGAGGAAGTCTACAAGCAAGCCACTTACAAGTGGAATCCAAGGGTGGATTCAAGATGCAGAAGACCTGAAAATTGAGGGGACAGTGTTCAAAGTCACTTGCCAGTGAACGGTGGCCAGGAAGATGGATGACCACAGATGTCGGGTGATTTCAGGTCGTCGATGGTGTTTTGACTCTTCGCTCACGAGGTCCAGGAAGGATCGACAATGACCAGCAGCTGGATTCGGAGTTTCCCACAACATCTGCAGCTGATGGCGGTATTGGCAACCGTATTGGAGCCAACAAACCTTGGCAACTGCAAGTCTTGTGTAGACTGAAGAAAGTCAATGGTGCAGACCAGCAAGGTCTGAGGGACTCACTCAGCAAGGGTGAGTGAGGGAAGGCCTGGAGCAACCAGGGGAGCCCTTTTAGTCAATAAGAAAGTCTTCAGGGGACCCACTAGCCAATGGGCAAGTGATCACAAAGACGCCTCTTCAGGTAATTCTTCACAGGAGCCCATGGTCACTCGGGATGGGGTAGGCCTCTGATTTTCGTGGCAAAATCTGCTGGAGGCTTGGGCCACAAATGGTTTAAAGCACAAGTTCTTGGAACATTGTGAAGGGATTGCACTTGACAATAGTGCATGGTCCCCGGGTATTGCTGTTCCTCGTCACTCGCGGGGGCCACTCGCCACAGCTTTGCTGGGGACTCACAATGGCCATCGAGAAGTCAGGAAATTCATATCCGGGGCAGCAGGGACTTCGAACTCCAGCCGTTGATCAAGGTTTTTGGTGCCTGCCAAGCCGGGGAGTCCCTCCTTTACTCCAAGGGAGATTCTTCTGTCTTCCAAAGGTAGTGGAACGTCGAAGGGCCAGGATTCTTCTTTGTAGAGCGTTGTCCAGGGTTATCTGCTTTGCAATGGCAATGCTTGCTCTCTTATAGTGAAGATAAGGGAGGGACTAGCTCTATGACCACTCCTCTAGGAGGGTCAGGGTAGGGGGTGGTTACACCTACTTCCCTTTGTCCAGTTTCGCATCAGAGCAGGGACAGGTAGCCCCTTAACCGGTTTGAGCTGGCATATGCACAGAGGAGCCTACTGCTCCCCCAGTGCAGGACTTCAAAGCACTCTAGGAGTGCATCCACCCAGCTCCAATACACTAAATCCAGTCTGGAAGGTGGTGACACCTCCCTGTGACAGGATGCTTTTGTTGGGCCTCCTCCACTGCGAGTTTCAGTCAGCAGCAGAAGGGCAGCCCAGTGTCTGTGCTGGTGGCATCCATTTTGTGATGTCAGGGCTCTTTCAGATTTCTGTCGTTTAAGTGCAGTGGGTACATGTCGTCCCCTCTAGAAGGGTGGGATCATACTCCCACACCGGTTACTGGTGTGGGGGTATGATTCCAAGTTGTTTGACACCAAACACGACATGTTTTGATGCAGTCATTCCAAAGTTAGCATTTACCGCGAGGTTATAATGCACTTAAGAGAATATGGTTTAACCGCATCCACAAACAGCCACAGAGAATAGACACTGCCAGCTGCAGAGGGGTCCTGCTCATGCAGAGGCACCCCCTCGCATAGTAAACCAAGCACCCTGCCCTCAGGATTGATAGGGCCTTCCATACGGGTGGCTGATAGGATTATATGTGTGTGTATGGTGAGATATAGGAACCTATACCTCAGTGAGGAGTGCTAACACTACTTCACACAGGCTGCAGTAGCAGGCCTGTGGTGCCAGATTGAGAATGCTTACCAGGGTGGCATAATACATGCTGCAGCCCCTGGTAGGCCTGTGAAGTACCAATGCCCTAGGTACCTAAAGAACCATATACTAGGGGCTCATAAGGTACCACAGTATCCAATCACTAGTGCATCTAATATGCACTCCAAGTCATTTAGAGAGAACAGAGAGACTGGGGCTCTGATTAGCAGGGACCCAGCCAGACTGTAGCCAGAAACCAGTGTATACATCTGAAACAAAATGGGGGCAACATAAGTGCAGATCCTACTCTCCTACACTATACATTTCTGAAAATTAGACAGAATTCTGAATTCAGCAAGAGGTCATTTGTGTAGATCCTTCAAACACAACAGTTGAAAAAAAAGAATATTGAAATTTTGTTGAAAAAACAGCCATTTGTGCCTACATTTTCACTGGCAACTACTTCTAACTATGGTAGATTATTGAAAGCTATGTAACGTTATGTCAACTGGACCATTTTGATTGTGGGGTTTTATGAGGCTTGTAGGTTCACCAAGAACAGGAGGTATCCAGGGCCAGTAACTGAGTTGCACCTTGCAATGTTTTTTCATTGTGTACAAGGTATATAGTAATTCATTTGATAAAATATAAAGAGTGACAAATCAGTATCCAGGAAACCTGTGTATTTCTGAAATTGAAACAGGATCTGGACCTTAGAAGCAGTGGTTATTTGTGCATCTCTGAATTTGTGGATACCCATATTAGCATGTGAATTAGAGGATTTTTTTCAAAAATGACTTGTTTTTTATACACTGTCTTACATTTGGAAGCCAGAAATGCATAGAAACACATATAGTATTAACACTTATTGTACTATTCTGTGTTTCCCTAAGTCTCCTGATACAAATGGCACCTCACTTGTGTCGGCAAGCCTAGTGTACGCGAGAGAAAACTGCCCAAAATGCAACATGGACACATCACATTTTTCCATTGAAAATTGACCCTTTTGTTGTAATGTGCATAGCTGTGGATTTATGGCCCTAGCTCAGCTGGCACCAAGAGAAACCTAGCAAACCAGTAAGTTTTTTAAAACTAGATACACAGGGTAATCCAGGATGGGGTGCCTTGTGTAGCTCTCATTAGTTTCTGTTACTCGGAATCCCTTGCAAACCTCTTCCTCATATTTCTGTGATGGAAAGTTCTGGAACCTGTGGGAAGCCACACACTTCTTACAACCTAGCACTCCTGCAAGTCTCCTGATAAAACTTGTACCTCACTTGTGTGGGTAGGCTTGTTACCCGTGACAGGAAACGGCCCAAAACGCAACATGGACACATCACATTTTTCCAGTGTAAACTGTCCCTTTTTTCGCAATGTGCTTAGCTGTGGATTTTGGGCCCTAGCTCAGCCGGCACCTAAGATAACCTAGTAAACCTGTACATTATTGAAAACTAGACACCCAGGGGAATCAGGACAGGGTGACTTGTGTGGCTCTCACCAGGTTCTGTCACACCTCAAACTTTGTGAAAACAAAACACATTTTCCTCACATTTCTGTGATGTAAATCCTAGAATCTGTTGGGAGCCACAATCTTCCACCAATCCAGCATTCACCCAAGACTGCCAATAACAAAGGTATCTCATTTGTGTGGGTAGGCCTAGTGTTTGCGAAAAGAAACGATTCAAAACACATAGTGGACACATCACATCTTTCTAATAAACACTGACCTATTTTTGCAATGTACCTAGCTGTGGATTTTGGGCCCTAGCATGGCTGGCACCTAGGGAAGCCTAGCAAACCTGTACATTTTTTTTTTAAAACTAGATACTCAGGGGACTCTAGGATAGGGTGACTTGTGTGGCTCTCAAGAGGTTCTGTTACCAAGAATCCCTTGCAAACTTCAAACCTTGTAAATAAAACACACATTTTCCTCACATTTCTGTGATGGAAAGTTCTGGAATCTGTGGGGAGTCACAAACTTCCACTCACCCAACATTCCCCCAAGTCTGCCAATAAAAATTGTACCTCGCTTATGTTGGTAAGCCTAGTGCCCGTGACAGGAAACAGCTCAAAACAATGCGTGGGTTCATCACGTTTTTCCAGTGAAAACGGACCCTTTTATTGTACCGTGCCTAGATGTGGAATTCGGGCCCTAGCTCAGCCGGAACTTTGCGAAACTTAGCAAACCTGTACATTTTTTAAAAGTAGACACCAAGAGAAATCTAGGATGGGGTGACTGTGTGGCTCGCCCCAGGTTCTGTTACCCAAAATTACATGCGAACCTCAAACTTTATAAAAAATAAAAAAACACATTTTTCTAACATTTCTGTGAAGGAAAGTTCTAGACTTTGGGGGGAGCCACAAACTTTCAGCCGCCCAGCATTCCCCCAAGTCTATCAATAAAAATGGTACCTCACTTGTGTGGGTAGGCCTACTGCCTGCCACAGGAAACATCATATTTTTCCAGTGAAAAAGGACCCTTTTCTACAATGTGCCTAGCTGTAGATGGTGGGCCATAACTCAGCAGGCACCTAGGCAAATCTAGCAAACCTGTACATTTTTTAAAGCTAGACACCCAGAAGAATCCAGGATGGGGTGACTTGTGTGGCCCTCACCAGGTTCTGTTACCCCGAATCCCTTGCAAAGCTCAAACTTTGTAAAAAAATATATATATTGCCTCACATTTCTGTGATGGAACGTTCTGGAATCTGTGGGTAGTCATAAACTTTTACCCACCCAGCATTCCCCCAAGTCTGACAATAATAGTGCCCATGCCAGGAAATGGCCCAAAACACAACGTGGACATATCACATTTTCCCAGTGAAAACAAACTCTTTTTTGTAATGTCCCTAGTTGTGGATTTTGGGCTCTAGCTCAGCCGGCACCTAGGGGGGACAGTTAGGGGTGATAATCCTCTTCTGCCTACTGAGGGGGCAGAAGAATGTCCCTTTTGTGTTGAGGGTGACGGCATTGGCATGCCCATTGTGGGCAGCCCCCACCACACTTTTATAAAAGAAATTCATCCCTGGTGGTGAGAAGGCTTTATGCCCCCCTGGGGGGAGATAGGGGACTATTGCCTTCAACTGCACCCCGGGTGGTGAAAAGACTGTGCCTTTTTTGAGGGGTGAGTGCATTATAATGTTCATTTAGGGCAGCCCCCACCTCTACGTTTTAAAAATAAGGAATCCCTGGGGTCTAGTGTGCTTACTGCCCCCATCTGCCATCCAGGGGGGCAGAAAGTTTGAATATACCTAAAATTATAAGGGGGGAGCAAATGCCCTTGCCCAAGGGGCCACTCCCCCCTCCCTGGTGTCTAGTAGGTGGATCCCTGCTTGAAGATCTCTCTCCTGTGGTGAACCCCAAGCAGGGATCCACTAGGGAAGGGTACCATTGGAAAGTGGATTTTCCCCCTTTTCCAATGACACCTCTCCCATTTACCTACGTGCTCGGGGGGCTGCGATAGTCCCAGGAGCACATAGGCAGTGAAATGAGCCAACAGGCTCATTTCACTTTCACATTAAGTGTAATGATGTAGGCACGCCGATCATCATTACTCTGAAAAACAAAAATGCTTCAGCCAGCTGGGGAAGATCTTCCCCAGCTCCAGAGGCAGAAAAAAACAATAAGAAATCCATCTGCTCTTTACTGAAGAGAGATTTCTTACTGCTGTGCCGAGGACGTAATGGTTACATCCTTGGCACAGCAGCTCCACAGCCGAGGATGTAACCATTACATCCTCAGCATAGAAGGGGTTAAATATGGGAATAAAAGATTTACTTACACAAGCTGCAGCACATCCTCAGTGTTCTCCAGTCCCCGGCTCCAGACTCCTCTGAGTGCGAGGTCTCACAGCTCCCACAGGTCCTTATCCAATCCAGCCACTGCTATCATACTGCATCAGAGAAGTGTCTGGATTGACTGGAGCAGGCTGCCTTAGCACTGGAGGACTGTGTCTGCTCTCCAACCCAGCTGTCTAAAACAGCTGGGTTGGAGAGGCTGAATTGTGCATGTCAGTTTGGCTGTAACAAGGTATCCAGCCAAAATGACATGTGCAATTCACACTGAATGGGGCACTTATTATTGCTGACAATCAGCAGCAATGGCATATTGGCCTGCGCTGCCCTCTCCGTTGGGCAAAAATCTGGAAAAATAAAATGGTAATAAAATCGTTTGACTTAGGCACAAATCCCTGTCTACAATTCTTTGTAGTTAGGTGTTTGTATGAAAACCCATGGTTGGTTGCATGGCAATGTCCATGCACCATCTATGGCATGCCCAAAACACAAAATATGCAAGGCAGCACATTGCGCATATTTGCGTTCGTTTTGGTTGCAATCGAATGCAAATCAAAATGTGCACTGTATTTTAAATACCAACACAACACTTTGGGTTTTCATGAAAAAGTTAAGCAAACCAGAGCTAGAGTCTAAGTAAATCTAAGCCTTGTGTTCTATGTCCCATAACCCTGGATTGTTTTTCTGGATAATTTGTCAGGAGTAAAGAAATTTCTTTTTCTAAATGTAATGATGTTGGGATATGAATATTACCTGCATAGTAAACAGGCATGTACCACTGCTCTGATTAACTGACTGCATGTGAAAATGGTATCCTGACTTTTATTTTGGCCGTAGCCTCATCTTAACATAGCATGTGCATAGAAGCCCAGTCCTGTCTCTGAAAATTTGAAATCCAGGGTGTGTCTTGTGACTTGGAGAGGTGTACAAAGCGTGCTCTCATATTATGCAATGGAATACTTCCCTTTCACTGGATACATCACATAAAGCGGTCGTGGCAGCACACAATGTTATGTGAATTTATAAAGTGACCAGACCTTTTTCTCTGTGTCAATGAGAGTGTGGTCTATCTTGTGTAAAGATTATGTTACTTTAAACCCAGACTGACCTTGCTCTGACATACTGTGTGTATGCTGAAAATGTTTGTACAACCCACTGGTAGTACATATATTGTAGCGTGTTGTCTGAGTACTGAAGCAAGAGGGATCCATTTGAAATGCCCCTGGATTAGCATAGCAAATAATGGATGAGGATAGCTTCACTGGACAGTGGAGGTGCATAGCCAACATTCCTGAGGCTGGTGGATGACGACACGGACTCTGAGGTCAGGAGGATTGAAACAAAGCTGCCTTTACAATTTTTCATGAAGTCCTTATTTGAAAAGAGCTGCAGATTAGTCCTTTGTGAGCACTGTCATTTTAAAGATGACAGGGATGACAGATGGAGTGCAATTTCTGTTGTTGAAAGTGAGGAGGACAAGGCTTGCCTTTTGTCTGCCTTTTCGTCTGCCTCTGATTACTGCTTTAGGAGCACTGATGATAACCATGTGTAGAGATTTAATACTTCATTATGCCCAGGTTTGGGATACTCACTGGTTAGAGGCGGCAGACCCGTAAGCAGAGAATCGGCCAAGGACCAGGGTTCAATTCCCGACGCGGCAGGGTCGTGGACCAGGGTCAAAACGGACTCGATAATTCTCGCCTCGGTACCTACTCTAACCAGGAACACACTCGGCAACTCTGGGCATTAAGCTTGCCTCATCTCTACAACGGCCCCCCACAGACGCCGGGGATGCCTGGTTTCACCTTGGAGGTACCCAGAAAAGGGACCATCTCACAGGGATAGCCAGGACGGGTTCCCCAGCGGTCTACAGCGCCGGGACGCCGCGTTGCTGGGGCAGCTGTGCGCTTTACAAGTCTACAACATAACATAACATAACTTGTTATTGGAGTCAATCTCATCACTGTGCACAAATATTGCAACCCAAACTGTTTCTGAAGCTCAGGACAGTGGATCCACATCCTCTGCCTAGAAAACAATGTTTATAAAAATATGATTCAAGCGACTCACTTTATTCCATTTCCAAAGACTCATGACCTCGGAAAGGAGTGATCCACAGAGTACTTGGGGGACTGCTCTGTGACCAGGGCCTATGTCTGCATGACAGCCAGTCTTGTAGGGATGATAAGACATCAGCTAAAATCTGCAACTTACAGGAGAAGCTGAAGATCTGCCTGAGTGCCTAGAAGCTGTCTTGCAAGCTCAGAATGTGAAGGACAGTGCCTGATCCTGTAGGAAGAGAGACTGTCAAAGAGGAGGGGCTCAGCGTGCTACTGGAGTGTGGTGGACCCAGAAGTAGCTGACTGCTGATACGAGGCAAACCTGGTACTGACCTGAAGTCTGTGGGGTCCTTTTGTCTCCTATTGGACTTCCAACTGTGGGCTGCATAAAAACATATTGGCCAAGTGGTCATTGTGCGGCCTGATGTTCTTCTCTTCACCCCCAAGAGTCTAGTGCTGCTGCTGCCACTAGAGATGTCCACCAGAGATGAGATGCTACTGTTGCCTCCAGGGCTACAGCTACTGAAAACAAACATATACCTACATCCACCTCCATGGCTGCAACTGATGAAGATAAGCATCCACCTTCATCGGGCTCCAGGTCAACAATTACTGACCACAAACACCCTCCTGCATCATCCTGCCACAATTGTAGAAGGTGAAATGATGTATTAGATTAAAGGCTGCAACCTCAGACAAGTCTACAGACAATATTGCTGAATACCAAGGTATCTTATAGGGGCTAGACCACAGTCCATGGTCTCCTGCCACAGTGCAGAAATTTAAGAGTATGAAAATGCTGATATTACAGGTCCACAACAATGACTCAATAGTTTCACTGAGAATGTAATGTGGCACTGAGTCAGCATGAACTCAAATGCTGAAGGGCTTAAACAGAAGAAGAGAGAAACTGGTGTTGCTGACAATAGCCTTTCCTTGCACAGAATTGGGGTAATTACTAGAGACGTGAACCTGAGTCTATTCTTTGCTTGAATCTTTGAGTGAGTTACATTAGAGAGAGAAAAAGGGGGTTGAAGCGGGCACTACAGGGACATTTTAATTTCATTAGATCCTGTAGGGGGTATACAACCCTGTAACTTAACCACATTTGGAATGCGTAGCATTTAGTATTGCTGTGTGTTTAACGTACTGGACTGAGCAATACTTTGATGTGTCTGCTAACTGATTGCTGAGTTCAGATCTGTTGTCATCACACTACCTACTTCAGAAGCCCAAGTCTAATCAGCCTCACGACCCCTAAAGTCAAGAGCAAAAATGCTTATACTTTCTCAAGTTTGCACAGCCATAGTAGAAAAGACTGCCGTATGACTTCATCCACCACAGATATGGACCAGTATCTCTTGTCTGTTAAATTCAAGAACATCGTCTGAAAAAGGAAAGTTTGAAATGCCCTCCCTTATCTTCCTCAATTAAGTATACTAAATGTTAGACCATACATCCCTGGCATTGAGCTCCCTCAAACACGTTTGCTACATCTCTCCTAATTTGCTGAATTTGTTTTTGTTGTCATGAGGACTTCGTGCACTTTACCATTGCTAATGAGTGCTAAAGTGTGTGTCCTCTCTCTTTTCAAAAATGGTAAAATTGAACTACCGCTATTTGGCAAATTTAATTCACTTGTAAGTCCCCAATAAATTATGCTACCCATACCCAGAGCATGTAAATTAAATGCTACTGGTAGGCCTGCAGTATCCATTGTACTAACCACACAAGCATCCTTTTAAACCATGGCTTAGGCCTACCGCTGCAGCCTGTGGTACAATTTTCAACTGCCATAAGGCCTAAACATTTCTTTTTAATACTTATAAGTCACCCCTTATGTAGGGCCAGCAGCTGTTTCTCCATAGTTGGCCTCCCAGCCCCAGAAGTTAATGTAGATAAAATCTACTGTTTATTTTACCTTTATTTTTCTGTTGAGGGCACGTGGTTTAGTTCCAGCATGACATCATGATGAGTGGGCGAGGCTTCACCCCCTGGTCATTGGCATACTTGCACTTCAAATAATGCATCTCAGGTTGGCCGTCTGTCTTTCTGTGGCCAGCCCGACATGCATACAAGAGGCCTTGACTACCTCTGCATACTGAGTGGGAGGGGGCATCCTAGCAGTAGCTCTCTAGACTCAGATTGAGCGTTGGTGCTACCTGCCTCATCCAGTCCTGGCGTTGCTCTCAGCAAGGACACTTGATTAGGCCTCTGGTCCCTAGTGGTCCTGCACACGTGGCACTCCGGGGTGGGGATGTTCAGGTCCATGGAGCACCTGGCCAATCGCTGCATGGCTTTCATATCATCTATGCAGTGAATGGCCCGTCTGTCCCGTGCTTTCTTCCCTCCTTCCGTTCCATGATGTGTGAGGCAGCTAACAGCATTGCACAAGCAAGAGTGGATGAGGCGAGTCATTGTGTTGTGTCTCCAGCCAAGTTCCATCCTTCCAGCACTCCGCGACGGAGCGACACCACCATGGTGTAAAATAATATGAGGTGTGCGTTGTTCAGACTTGCCTTGGTCACGACGATCTGAAGCACAATAATAGTTTCTGTCGATGTAGCAGTCTGACCGACCCGAATAAGCGCTCAGGCCCTTTTAAAAGCCAAGGGCAATTTTATAGTCACACTGCAGAAGACGAACGAGGTGCATATTAAAACAATCAGCTGTGAGTCACTGTGACTTATGCAACCAGTCTGAGTGTGCTTGTTTGAGGCCAACACTCGCTTTGTGCATACAGTATCAATCTGACATTCTCCAAGCATCAGTCAATTTGATCAGAAAAGGCGTGGCATTATGGCAAGGCAAGTGGCAATATATTCAATTTGCTTGTGGGGCCAGTCAGCTGAGTGTATATTAAAAACAATTGAATTGTGTGACATCCCTGAAGCTTTACTGATTCCCGCTTGTTTAAAACAAGCATTAGCATAGCCAATAGGTCTCGCCTTTGGGACCTTATAAGTATTTAGTTATGCAGCACAATATCTTTGGTGCAACAACATCAACTGTTGCATTGCTAAACACTTATAAGGTCCCAAAGGCGAGACCTATTGGCTATGCCAATGCTTTTTTTTTTTTAAAGGACAAGCAGTGCTCTCAGGCTCTGGCTGCCACTTAGAGGTAGAGAGAGAGAGGTGTGTAGCGAGAGAGAGAAGTGTGTAGAGAAAGAGAAAGAGAGAAAGAGGTGTGTAGAGAGAGGTGTGTAGAGAGAGGTGGGTAGCAAGAGGTGTGTAGTGAGAGGTGTGTAGAGAGAGGTGGGTAGAGAGAGGGGTAGAGAGAGAGGGGTAAATAGAGGGGTAGAGAGAGGTGTAGAGAGAGGGGTGTAGAGAGAGGGGTGTAGAGAGGTAGATAGAGGTAGAGAGGTAGAGAGAGGTAGAGAGAGAGAGGTAGAGATAGAGTGGTACAGAGAGGTAGAGAGTTAGAGAGGTAGAGAGAGAGGTAGAGAGAGAGGTAGAGAGGTAGAGAGAGAGAGAGAGAGTGGTAGAGAGAGGTAGAAAGTTAGAGAGGTAGAGAGAGAGGTAGAGAAAGATAGAGGTAGAGAGGTAGAGAGAGAGAGGTAGAGAGAGAGGTAGAGAGGTAGAGAGAGGTAGAGAGGTAGAGAGAGAGGTAGAGAGGTAGAGAGAGGTAGAGAGGTAGAGAGAGGTAGAGAGGTAGAGAGAGAGGTAGAGAGGTAGAGAAAGAGAGGTAGAGAGAGGTAGAGAGAAGTAGAGAGGTAGAGAGAAGTAGAGAGGTAGAGGTAGAGAGAGCGAGGTAGAGAGGTAGAGGTAGAGAGAGAGGTAGAGAGAGAGGTAGAGAGAGAGGGGTAGAGAGAGAGAGGTAGGGTGAGAGAGGTAGAGAGAGAAAGCAAATAAACCTCCAGGTGGGGCTTAAAAGGATAGCAAATGAGACGCCATGAACCCAGACAGCAAGAGACATCTGGCCAGAAGGAAAAAGGTACCCTGGCTACAGATGTACGGTAATAGCGAATGATTACGAAAGAGACACCCTCGGAGGAGGATAAGGATACCCAGGAAAGAAGAGAGGCAACAGAACCCTTGCAGAATAGACTGTAATGATACGGGTAAACAAAGAAGAGAGAGAGAGAGACGGGCAGCAGAAGAAGAGACAGAAGGAGGAAAGACGGAGAGCATATATATACTCAAAAGGAGCGAGACAGCCAGGGATGCAGAAATGATAAAAAAGAAAACAGCACCAAAGAGGCAAACAACCACTACAGAGAGACGGCCAGGGAGGAGACAGAGGCTTATGACACATCACAAGGAGAGAGTCAGCCGGGGCACTCTACTTGAGTCCTGACACCAGGAGATTACACTGCCAAACGAGGAGAGACACTCTTGAAAAGGGCACAGTGGAGCAGAGCATCGGGGAAACGCCGAACAACACCCCCGGCGAGACTTACTGACGTAGAGACATGTGGGTGCTCTGACACCCTCTGTACTGAGAGACATCCCGGGACGCTGATAGGACCTTACATTGAGAGACAACCTGGGGCTGTGACGTAATCTGACGCTGATGCTGAGAAGCATAATTGCACTCTGGCGAAAACAGACCAACTCTGACCTCAGAGTCTTCAGTGAAGAATTAAATAAGTGGGAGGGGTGGGTGAAGTGCACGCGGGCGCTAAGCAGCAGCTGTTTGCTCTTTATGTCAAGAGAGGAAAGCCAGATTGCGCCTCTTCTCATAACCGCGAGTGTAACCGCAAGCTCTAGGCCACAAGCAAAAGCGCGTGGTCAGACTTTTTAAAGCCCAATTACTAAATGTCTCGCCAGAGCAGCGGATGCGCTGGCTCAGGCGAGGCCTAAAAAATGAACACCACACTCAACTTACTAACACTGGCCCTG
Organism: Triturus cristatus; assembly: GCF_964204655.1. Taxonomy (NCBI): domain Eukaryota; kingdom Metazoa; phylum Chordata; class Amphibia; order Caudata; family Salamandridae; genus Triturus; species Triturus cristatus. The sequence goes on from NC_140590.1 coordinate 217,680,414, forward strand.
CGTACACTGCCACCTCACAGTCATGATAATATGAGCAGAGGTTAACTTTAATTTTACCTCAGAGCGGGTATCAGAGACTCGCCATTGTAAAAAAATCAAATGCTGAGGATAGAGTAGGTTTCTGTCCCGCTTCTTCAGGAGTTTTAGATTATATTTTTTCATTGCATACAATTAGACACTGCAGTACCCCAAGTGCTCTTTCTGTGTTTCTAAGTTTGACACTGTTTGTCCCGGCCAAAGGTAGCAATGTAAAAGAATAATACGTTTTGGGATTCGGATGTAAAAATAATTGCAGGGTGGAGTAAGTAGGGTTTAACAACTAGTATGTGATGTGCCTGCCTGTGTCCAGTGTAGTGTGTTTAACTATCGGACACTAGAGTTCAGCTAAGCCCTGCATGTAAAGCCAATTTATCACAGGCAAGGAAGGCAATGAAGGTAATCATAAGAGTGCCGTGTGCAGCGCTGCCTGTGCACATGTTAAAAACAAGCATTTGCAATGCAATAGGTCTCGCATTTAGGCGAGTTTAGGCTATTGGTATTGTAAGTGACTGCATGTTATTTATGTTTCAAAAACCAAAACGTAAATTAAAAGCATTGTCATTTACAATGCCAATAGCTGGAACTCGCATAAATGTGAGAACAGTTGCATTGCAAATGCCTGTTTGCAGCAGCAATGATCGCTAACCTGAAGTCACATATTATAACCTTGTTGGATATGGAGAGGCCTGTGCAGTACTTTGTGTGGAATGGAACTATAATCTACCCTAGCAGCAGTATGGAGAACTACCAGTTCCACAATGGTCTTTCCACTTGAAGTGGGAAGGATGGAGACAATGGTGTGTAGTTCATGCATCAAAGGAAGTCAACAGCGATGATTCACTGGGGTTGCTCAAAATGATCTCAACTTCGCTAAGAGTTTAAATTAAATACAAGAATGAGTGAATAAGTAACCTTTTAAATAATCAACTATTGTGGTCTTGGGTTAATACAAAAATGGTGGACTTTAATACGCTCCATCCTCTGATCATTCACTTCTACAGATACACTGACTGAATCTAGTCCAACAAGCAGATTGTCACTGTTAATGGAACACTGACTCACAACCAAACACAAACTAGGTTTAAAAACCAAATGGGCAGGAGACAAAAATAGCATAAGGGTACCAGAACTCTTACTCTGCTAGCTATTGTCAATGCAGTTGAAAAAGGTACTGTGCGAGTTTTGCCCTTTGTAGACTGAAAAACTAGAGTAAGGCTAACCATTTCTGCTAAAAGGAGGCTTAGACAGCCATGGACAAAAAATAACTGATTTACACCTCTAATGATGGATCAGCCAAACAGACTAAGAAGAGAGGGCTACTGCTGGGAGGCCCTGGTGGGTGAGGGACTCCCATCTCATTCAGTGGCTGATCTTGTGTGACATACAACAGGTTAGTTAGAAGGAACCTTGCAAGTCTGAAGGTTGGATAATCACCATCTACACATCACAAGAAGATGAACGGCAGGCGGCCAGCAGGCCCGAATGGAACAGAAAGGTTTCTCAGCGAGGGACCGTGCACTGCAAACTGTGCCTGTACGGAGCAGGAAAGGGATCTAAAAATGCTAACACTGTTCAAGTGTGTAGCATGCGATGCCCAGGAGCACGCATTGTAAACAAGAACGTCACTTCGCTTTTGCACACCCCTGCTACTGGCAAAGCCATGTGAAGGAATTGGCTACCCCAAAGTGGGCTAAGCCTTACTCTTCCTGTGCCCCCGCGACCTGGAACTGTGTGTTCTAGAATGTTATTTCTCCAGCACCCTGTTTTGTTCCCACGCATCCTGTAATTGGCAGATTCCATTCCCTCTCTGCATTTCCCGCTGTTCACACACAGCCGTGGTGGACCTGATGCTACACCCAACTGTTCTACGTATACCACCCTCGATAAGATGGGGCCTCCTTGAATGGCCGACATCACGTCCTTAGACGGGGGTGGCACAACTGTACTGTCCTGAAGCGCCGATCGATCGAGCCCACAACACATATAGGGCCATATGTAGGTAGCATCACATTTACCGATTCATAAATACGGAATTTTACCGATTCGGTATTTATGAATCGGTAAATGTGATGTAGGTAATGATTCGGTAAATTTTACCGAATCGGAAAAATTCGGTATATATGAATCGGTATTTACCGATTCGGTAATGGGGCATACCTTCCCATTGATTCCTATGGGCCTGGAGGCCATTGGAATCAATGGGAAGCCAGTCACCATTACCGATTCGGTAAATACCGATTCGGTAATGGGGGGAGCATATACAAGGGTGGCAGGGTGTCACATTGACACCCTGTTGCACCCCTGATTCTTGCATGTGTGCACAAGTGGCGCACATACATGGCCTAAGGGCATGTATGTCTGCCACATGGCACTCTTACATCTGCAAAATATTGCGTTTTGCAAGGTATTCGTTATTTATCACCAACCTGTATTTGGTGGTAAATAACGAATTCTTAATACTAATTTGCACTCTTTAGAGTGCTCCCTACATTCAGGATTCGGTATTTACCGATTCGGTATTTACCGATTCGGTATTTTACCGATTCGGTAATTTACCGAATCCTGAATTATGCCTCCTACATCCCAAATAGCTAAATACCGGTCGGTAACGGGATATTTACCGAATTTCGGCCGTTACCGACCGGTATTCAGCTACCTACATGAGGCCCCAAGTGTGGTAAACAAAGCGGACTACACTCATACCTACACGTGGGCAGGGTGTCGAACAATGATTCTTGGTTCATCTGAAAATAGACAAGCATTTGCAATGCAATAGGACTTGCATTTACGCGAGACCTATTGCATTGCATCACAACCAATGGGAGGGGGAAGCACGGACAACGGGACTGCGGGCGGGGGAAAGGGGGAAGAAGGCATGGACAGCAGGAGTACTGGTGGGCGCAGGGGGGAGAAGGCATGGACAATGGCCGTGCGGGCGGGGCAGAAGGGGGTAAGTAGGCATGGACAAGGAGAGTGTGGGCGGGGGGAGGGGGAGAAGGCATGGACAATGGGAGTGCGGGTGGGGCGAGGGAGGACAAGGGGACAGGGAGTGTGGGCGGGGGTGAGAAGGCACAGAAAAAAATAGTGCTTACAGTCTAAATAACACCTACGGTACTGTGAAACACTCTTCAGTAAAGGGGCCAGTAGCCATGGGAGGGTACAAATGACGACATGGCCATAATAAGGAGGGACTAACTAGCCTCAATCAATCAAAAGACAGCATTTACGAAGGACAAAGACACAAGCCAATGAAAAAATGGGTGGGGCAGTGGGCGGGACTTCCCTCACATAGTGAACTACAACAGATCTTCCCTAGAGCAGCCCTTGCATGCTGACTCTAGGCTCGACCTAAAAATTTAGCTCTAACCTCTGACTCATTCAATCCGGTGCATAATTTATAAATGCAATTCCATTAATATCCAGGCTCGGGCTCTTCAACTCGCCACAGTCAGTCTGATCAGACTATGCGTGCGTCGCATTTTGTGGCAACTACCAACTAACTATTGTAGTGTGGGAATGTATGTTAATTGTGTGACATGAGATGCTTTTCTGACCGCATTTTTAAAAAAGAACACCTATTGCTTTACGGCGTCACACAAATCACACAAGTTACAAAATGCTGGCACAGTCTGCTAGGCCGGCATGGTGAACTGAAAGCCGGGAATGCTGTGCTAGCATATTGAGTTTAAACAGGAAACATGTAAAACAGCTGAAAAGAAAGACATCCTTTGATGAGCCCCTGCCAATCATCATAACAGTGAGCTCAGTCTGTGTTGAACCCTCCCTAACCATCCATTTAACTTAGTCATGAACTATAAGCCAGGCATCTTAAGAAGAAGCGCGACCCCTTGACTGCCACTGTCTGCAACTTGATAGGCCCCCTGCTGAATGCGGTGCACCTAACATTTACGCCCCTACCACTTTCAAAAGTCACCATCCGCCACTGTGTCGGGCGTAATGCCTCATAGGGCAGTGTGCCTTGAATTTAAAACGTAGGACATGTGTACTTACTCCTAAAGTTATTTCTCACTGTTGGAAGCCCTAAAGTAATTTCTCACTAGAAAGGCCTATATCTACCATCTCCTTGTTACTTTCTCTTATTCTTGATGCTGCAACTCTAGCAGGAGTAGAAAGAGAAATATGTCTCTAAGGATTATTCTGTGAAGTAAGATATCCCTTCCTTCACAAAAACAAACCTGCCCGTAATGCAGACATCCAGGCAACATGGGGCAAGGTTGTCTGCATTGGTGCTGGGCTGAATACATTGCACTAGCACCAGAAAGCAATATAAATGTGTCATATTTGAGTAGATATGGCACATTTCTGATTTCTCCCTTTCATGCAAACAGTGCAGCAACTTTGCTTGTTGCCATGCGTTGTATGAAATGCAAGGAAATATGCAAGAAGTGTTTCTGAGAAATGGTGAAGAATTTATAGGTGTATGATTTTACTGTGAAGAGTAAAGTGTTCACGTGTGAATGGAGATAGTTGAACGACCTATGGGTATTTGAACAAAATATTGGAAACAAAATGTTGTGATACAAAAATATTGTGTCAAGAATATTGGGATTGAAAAAAAAATGTCTTAGACATAAATATCAAAGGTAAAAATATTGTTGTTAGTGTTGTTCTTAACCTCTTCAGCAAGGCGCGGATTTCCGCGCCGCGCTGAAGATTCCGTGCGCGGGCGGGGCCATGACGGAGCGGTTCCGTCATGCGCACAGCGCAACCGACGCACGTGATGGAACCGCTCCGTCACAAGCGTCGAAGGGGTTAATATCGTTGTCATAAATATAGTTGTAGCAAATACTGGTGTATGTAATATCGATTGTAAGTGTTAATTGGTGTGTTGGACTGTATATGTTTATTCATTTTATTTATTTGTATTTTAGTATTATACATTTTTAGTTATGAAATTGCTGGCATTTGTACTTTTTGGTTGTCTTCATCTATATAAATGCTATATATATATATATAAATTCACTGAAAAAACCATAGGTTTCAGGGGTGTTATAGTTAGCTGGACTTTTCACTTGTACAAAACCATTGAAATTCCCCCGTTATAGTTAGTTCAGCTAACTATAACTCGCGCGCCCGCAATGCACTGCTGATGACGTCACATATTACATCACTCATGACATGGTCAGTGACATCACTCTTGACATCACTGATGACATCTCAAATGACATCACTGATGACATCACTGATGACATCATCCAGTGAATGTGTGTTTTTCTGAAAATTAAATATGTTTTATATATGTATATCTCAAGGTCGATGGAAGAATAAATGGGTATATAAGTGTCTAAATGGATGATATGTTTTTGAAAAACTGATTGTGTAACTGACTGATTAAGTGTATCACAGTGAATACATGGCTTAGTGAGTAATGTTTAAATATGTAAATATCTGTATCAGTCTCTCACTTTGTGTATAAGTGGCTGCATGGGTTGGTGAGTAGCTACATGGGTGTCTATATAGGTTATTAGTTGGTTTGTTGAGTATCAGTCTGAGTGTCTGCATGGTTCGGTGGGGGTATTACGTAGTGCATAGGTGCATGAATGAGTGACTCACTGTTTGTATGTGTTGAAGACAGCATGTGTGCAGGACTGTATGGGTGGATGAGTGTGTGTGTGTATGGGTGTGTTAGTGAGTGAATGACTGTCTCAATAGTGTCTTTATGAGTAACTACATATGTTTTAAACTAGTATGTGTGACTATTGGTGTATATAAGTGAGTATATGTGAGAGTGAGAGATTGAAAGAGTTCCCGTATGAATAAGTATGTGTTTCTATAAGTGATTGTTTAAAAGACTAAGTATGTGTAAGTTTCCGTAGAAGTAAGTGTGGTGGTGTGTGTATAACTGTATATGCAAGTAAATGTATGTTTGATTCTTTATTAGCATGAGTGACTATGTGTGTGAGTAACTCTATGGATGAGTGGCATTGTGTAACAGGATGTATAGGTGTATGAGTACATATGATGAGTGAGTACATGTATGATTGACTGTATAGGACTGTTGGTGAATGAGTAGATGTGTATGTGGATCTTAGAATTACTGAAGAGGTTGTTGTAACTGGTATTGGTATGTCCATTGTTTTGAAAATTTTAGTCTCTATTTTTTAATGTGTGTATCAAAGGTTATATTAGGATGAGAGGAGGTCTGCCACTCTATCACAAGGATGATGTCATCAGTGATGTCATCAGTGATGTCATTTGAGATGTCATGAGTAATGTCATGAGTGATGTCACTGACCATGTCATGAGTGATGTAATATGTGACGTCATCAGCAGTGCATTGCGGGTGCGCGAGTTATAGTTAGCTGAACTAACTATAACGGGGGAATTTCAATGGTTTTGTACAAGTGAAAAGTCCAGCTAACTATAACACCCCTGAAACCTATGATTTTTTCAGTGAATTTCTGAGGTTTTTTAAATGCTAATTCCTAACTATAACGTGCCTGAAACCTATGTTTTTTTCTGTGAATTTCAAAGGTTTTTTAAATGCTAATTTCTAACTATGCCTACAGAGATAGGACATATGAAGAAAGAAGAAAAAATGCACAGAAAGAAAAAAAAGAAGTGCAGAAAGAAGCAACAAAAGTCCTCAAAGACGAAGAAAAGTGCAGGAAGAAGGATAACGTGCAGAAAGAACAAAAAGAAGAGCAGAAAGAAGCCTTGTTGCAAAATCATCCTGTACCCTCAACTTTTTCAGACGGATACTGGTGGTAACTGAGTTTGACTAACCAGTCCTAGAGCCAGTGCTATGTTAAAAGACACTTAGAATACAGTGAAAACACCTACATACACTAGGGAACATTATGCGTTGGGGTCCCCCTGTGATTAACATGACCTCCTCTGTAAGCCCCTAGTATATAATAGGGCAGGGGGATTAAAACTACCTCTTAAAACAGGCCACAGGGCGTTTTTGCACACGTTAACTCAGGCCCCGTCCCCTCCCTTCACCACTGTGTAAACACGCCCTGTGTCCGTTTTTAGTTGGGAGATAAAGTTCATTTGAATCCTGAGGGTCCCTAGGGTCCAACTAGCCCACTAGGTACCTCCAGTAAGTGCCACAGAGCTGCGTTGCAGAGAGGTGTAAAAAGTGGCACGGCCTGGACCACCTCTCTGCAATGCAGCTCAGTGGCGCTTACTAGAAGCACTTGGTGGGCTAGTTAGCCCCCAGGGGCCCTCAGTATTGAAGGGAAATTATATCCCCAATTTAAAACGTGCCATAGTGCGTGTTTGCACACGTCACCTCAGACCCCGTCCCCTCCCTTCACCACTGTGTAAACGCGCCCTGTGGCTGTTCTAAGTTGAGAGATTAAGTCCCCTTGAATCCTAAGGGTCCCTAGGGTCAAACTAGACCACTAGGTACCTCCAGTAAGCGCCACAGAGCTGCGTTGCAGAGAGGTGTAAAAAGGGGCTTGGCCTCAGAACACCTGTCTGCAGCGCAGCTCCCTGGCGCATACTGGAGATGCCTGTTGGGCTAGTTGGCCCTCAGGGACCCTCAGTATTGAAGAGGAATTAATTCCCCAACTTACAACTCGCCAGGGGGCGCGTTTGCAGAGTGCTGCAAGGAGGGGCTGTGGCCTCCGGCACGATGCCAGTCTTTTATTTATTTTAATTTTTTAAGAAGGGGGGCTGTGTGGTTTCCCCTTCTTATTCTAATTTATTGGCCCTGATGACCCCATCCCCCAGGGCCTGTCTCCTAATTATATTTTTTTGACCCCAATCCCCAGGGCCGGCCACTGTTTTTTATTATTTTTAAAAAATATATATTTATAGACACACCTAGGACATGCTGGACAAACCGTACGTACCTATCACCATAACGATTTGCGTGATATTCATTAAAAGGCGACTATGCATAAAATGAATCCACGTGCAATGTATTTACACCACTAGTGAAGCTCTGACATGTCTGATGCCCTACCGTGCCTAATCCCGGTAGACACCCTTGTCGTTTATTTATACAAACATGGGTAGCTATTGACGGGCACATTTAATACACATGCACACCAAGCCATTCAAAGGGGATTCGACAAAATTTCGACCAAAACTATGCAAGAAACCCCCCTCACGGTTAATAAAACACACATCCACTGCCGGATGTGTAATACTTTTTATTTTACTCTCTGGAAAGGGGACGAACATCACTTGAGAGACACAGCGCGCTCCTGGCAGAGCCCAATGCTGTGTTACACCCACCATTGCCTGCTGAGTGCCACACACCTCTGTGTTGTATTCCACTAGCTAGTGCATATGCTATGACACTCTCTAGCCCATGTGCACTGTAACACCACCCCGTGAAAATGTCATGCCACACTTGTCTTCGCACGGGTTATATTGCCCAATCTAACGTGCCTTCCTCGATGCCTATGTTATAACGCACAGTGCTATGCCATACATATTACAATCTGGGATCTATATCTTTGTCACAGTGCATATGCAACGTTACACTCCCCAGCACATATTTTATATTACAACTTTAGAGACTAGTTAGGTTACACAACACTGCCCTGTGCATATTACACTCCAAGGCGCATATCGCATAGCACACGCTAGTGCCTGTGCTATCTCGCGCTCTCCAATGAATCTGTCATTGCGCACAATGCATTGCATATTATATTTCACGCCCGGTTCATCTTATATCACACTTTTTGGTGCATAGTTTATACCATACACTATATCTAGTTTTCATTTTCAATCGTGCTCTCAGGACTATGTTCTATATAACACTGTGTTCACCTACCCTTTTCACGGGCATTACATTTTGCGGTGGAGGGTCAGGGGGTGTTTCTGCCAAGTGAGCCCGGAGTCACAGTCACAAACGTCCTCTTCTTCCTGAATAAAAGTGAGATTATGCTGCATACTTGTTCATATTTTAAGTAGTTCGCACAGACACACGTTTTAAAAACAATAAAGTTCCTAATACCCGCCTTCTCTGAACAGTTAGCTTGCTGCCCCATCCCCCTCCTCCCTATCCTCTGTTGTGTGAATCCATGGACTAGCCTCCTCCCTCCTGCCATGCATGGTCTGATGTGCTGCCACTGCCCTCAATTTAGTATGATGTACCAGTCCACTCCTCCTGCTCTCCATTGCCCAATTCTATGCCCCATCATTGACCTCCTGCTTAAACTCTGTGCTTAGCTTGCTGCCCCTATTCTCCTTCCCCCTGCCCTCCGATGTCTTTGTGCATGCCCCTGCTCCATTCTTTTTGCCCACCATGTTCCATGGACCTGCCACTCCTATCTACTCTGAGTGTTCTGTTGAGCTGCCACTCCCCTCCCACCTGCCTAGCATTGTCAGATGGCTGTAACCTGTCCCTGCCACCTCCACCCTGCCTGTCCACATGTCATGCCCATATCCTCTTCCTCCTGTCCTACATGGTCCATTGTACTGCCACACCCTTCTGCCCTCCCTGGTCTGTTGTGCTGCAACTGCTCCTCCTGCCTGCCCCGTGCGGTCTATTGTGAGGCCCCTTCCCCTGAACTTTCTTGTCTGTGCACAGGTCCTGACCCTCCCTTCTATCCTCCATCGTCCTTTGTGCATGCCCCTGCACCCTCCTTCTTGCCCATCATAGCCATTGTGCTGCCACTAACCCTCCCACTTGGCATGCATGGTCTTCTGTGCTGCCATGGCCCCTCCCACCTTCCCTGTGTGGTCAGTTAGCTGCCCCTGACCCCCTCCCACCTTCCCTCCATGGTCTGTGTGTATGCCATCACAGTCTCACTGTTGCTCTTCATGGTGTGTCTTGCTTCTAGTGCCCATCCTGCCTGACCTCCATGGCTATCTTGCTGCTCCTGCCCTGCCCCCTTGCCCCCAGCCCTCTGTTTACATGTGCAGACCCCTACTCCCTCCCTCCTGGCTTGTCTGTTCCATTGTAATGCCCCTGATCCGTCCCTCCTGCCCTTTATGGTCTGTTATGCTGCAGCTTTCTCTCCTGTCTGTCCATTATGGTCAGCTAGCTACCATTGCCTCTTTCCCCTCTGTTCTCTGTTGTCCATGTGCATGGTCCTGTCCCCTCCCTCTTGCTTTCTATGGATTGTTGTGCTGCACTCCCGTCCCGCATGCCCTGTGTGGTGTATTGTGCTGCTGCAAACCCTGATGCCTGCCCTGCAGGGTCAGTTTGGTGCACCTCTCCATGTCCCTCCTGTCCTCTGTTATCCAAGTCCATGTCCCTACCCCATTTCCTTCCATGATCCAATGTACCATACTTGCGAACATTTTGAACTTGGTAAGAGGGAGATTTTGAAAAAAAAACTGGGGTATTGATTTTCCCCTTTGAGTTACATTGAAAAAGAGGAGATTGTAGACAGGAGACAGATCAAATAAAGCCCATTTGAGCTTAAAAACATTGGACGTTTCCTGGCTGAATCGGGTCTGTTGGCATGTATGGTTGTACTACCATTGCCTCTTCCTTCTGCCCACAATGGTCTATTACATTGCCACAGCCTCTCTTGCAAGTCCTGTATTGTTGGTTTGTTGCCCCTGCCCCCCTTTCCACTGCCCTCCATAGTCTGTTGTGCTGCCACGGCCCTTCCTGCCTGCTCAGTGTGGTTAAATTGTTGCCTTTGCACCCTCCTACCTGCCTTCAATTTTCAGAGTCCGTGCCCCTGGCCTCTGCCTCTCAACAGTATCCTAAAGAACAACTAGATTGCTAACATTCTATATTTATTACAAAAGTGTGGAACGCCTGACGTCATCTTGATGTAATCAAAACTGTAATACCTAGATCATTTCCTTTACAAATTACATATATGAGAGGGTCTTATTGGCATCAAAATTATGGTTAGTGCTCTAAAAGACTAAAATAAGGACATATTTTCTGAGTTTTCAAATAGCGACAAAGCACTTTTAAATTATTTGTTATCTTTATGTTTTTTTATCCAGTTGACCACTTGATTAAATGTTGCACTTAGGGGAGAGGATGTGGTGTTACTTCCAGAACTGCAGACTTTGCAACTGGGGAACCAGCTTGGAGTTTCTGCTTCAGCTCCACATTCTGTGATTCTGGTCAAATCACTTAGTCTCCCCATGTCTACAACCAAAATGAATTTGTTCTTGTGTGATGTAACCAATGCTCATGTAAAGCACTCCAATACCTGACAAGTCTGCACTATATAACACTGCAAAAACACAAAATAATAAGTGTGTTGCACACTTCTGTCATTGGGCTTTATTTGGGCTACATCTGGGTGATTTTGGGCTACATTTGGGCTCTTTTGTCTCCGGTGGCCATCTTGGGAGATTTATTTGTTATGAAGTTTCCTAATTTCCTCATGTACTGCAGTCTCCTCAGTAGGAAATGCTTTCAGTTTTTTACTTTGATTCCATCATGAAGGTATTCAGATATGTCACACATTTGCCATAAATTCTGAATGTTAGCACTCTAGTTGCTCATTAGATCACTGTAGTAAAACTACTGTTCACCATGGAAGTCTGCTCCTGGTATTAAAAGTGCCTGTTTCAGTCTGCATGTCAGAATTTTTTAATGAAATAGAAGAGGATTTGAGAAGTCACTCAAAATGTGCCCTCATTTTCTTTCTTCAGCATTAATCATAATTTCTATGGCAAAATGAACCCCCTCATTGTGTTCCATTTTAAATTAAATGTTTTAAGTGTTACCAGTTTATTCCAATCAAGATGGCTTCAGGTGTGCCATACTTTTGCCATAATGAAGACAGTAAGCGCTCTAGTTGTTTTTAAGAACACTCTGGGACATTCTGTCATTGGGCTATACTTGGGCTACATCTGGGTGATATTTGGGCTACATTTGGGCTCTTTTGTCTCTGGTGGCCATCTTGGGAGACTTATTTGTTATGAAGTTTCCTAATTTCCTCATTTACTGCAGTCTCCTCAGTAGGAAATACTTTCAGTTTTTTACTTTGATTCCATCAAGAAGGCATTCAGATGTGTCACACATTTGCCATAAATTCAGAATGTTAGCACTCTTTTTGCTCATTAGATCACTGTAGTAAAGCTACTGCTCACCAGGGAAAACTGCTGCTGGTATTGAAAGTGCATGTTTCAGTCTGCATGTCAGAATTTTTTTATGAAATAGAAGAGGATTTGAGAAGTCACTCAAAATGTGCCCTAATTTTTCTTTCTGCAGCACTAATCATACTTTTTATGGAAAAATGAGCCCCCTCATTTTGTTCCTTTTTAAATTAAACGTTTTAAGAGTTACCACTTTATTACAATCAAGATGGCTTCAGGTGCGCCATACTTTTGTCATAAGTAAGACTGTTAGCGCTCTAGTTGTTCGTTAGAACACTCTGGGACATTCTGTCATTGGGCTATACTTGGGCTACATCTGGGTGATATTTGGGCTACATTTGGGCTCTTTTGTCTCTGGTGGCCATCTTGGGAGATTTATTTGTTATGAAGTTTCTTAATTTCCTCATTTACTGCAGTCTCCTCAGTAGGAAATACTTTCAGTTTTTTACTTTGGTTCCATCAAGAAGGCATTCAGATGTGTCACACATTTGCCATAAATTCTGAATGTTAGCACTCTAGTTGCTCATTAGATCACTGTAGTAAAGCTACTGCTCACCAGGGAAGTCTGCTGCTGGTATTCAAAGTGCATGTTTCAGTCTGCATGTCAGAATTTTTTTATGAAATAGAAGAGGATTTGAGAAGTCAAAATGTGCCCTAATTTTTCTTTCTGCAGCACTAATCATAATTTCTATGGCAGAATGAACCCCCTCATTTTGTTCCTTTGTAAATTAAATGTTTTAAGTGTTACCACTTTAATCCAAGCAAGATGGCTTCAGGTGTGGCATACGTTTATCATAAGTAGGACTGTTAGCGCTCTAGTTGTTCTTTGGAACACTCTGGGAAGCTGCAGTAGAACACAAAGGAATCAACTGACAGTCTCTGCCCTTGTTGGATGTACATGTTTTACTGAGAATGTTAGACTTCATTCTCACATGACTGAGAAAGATAATGTGAATTTACAGAAAATATGCTCTCAGTTTAGCTTATAGATCACCTTCCAAACCTCTGTGGGAAAAGCATGAGAAAATATTTTTCTTCAATCATGATATCCCAGCAGAAGGCTTTTTCACATGGTGAAATCACCTTAGAACATACCACAATTCCTAAAATGAGTATTGTACCATCAACAAATGATTTATAATGTAACTAAAGTCTTAAAACCTTCTATTAACTGCAATGCTTTTTAATGAGGTGCTATCATGTATATTGGTCCCAAGATGGCTGCCAACAATTCTTGGATGAAGTGCTGACAGCCAATCAGATCTCAGGATGAGATGTGTGGTTAGGCTCCGCCCACATATATATATGATTTTACTTTTGATTTTCTCAGGAACTACTGAACAGATTGACACCAGACCTGCAAAAGGCACTTCCCTGACCTGAGGACTACCTATCTGCCAAATTTCCAGTAATTCTGTTCAGCCGTTCGGGCTGTACCTTGGACTAAAGGTCCCTATGGAAAATTGCATGGGGAAAACGCATTTTGTGACCCCCCTTTTTTCTCAGCCCCCCCTTGACGAATCCCCCCGAGACTTTCAGGGTAGGAGCGGAGCGGAGCGCCCCACCTATTTTGAAAATTTTGCGAGGATTCGTCAACCGGCGCCAAAGTTATTCCAAATAGAATGTTGCGGATTTCCTATGGAAACACGGTCCTAACTATAACTATCTACTGGCGACCGCCAGTAGATAATATATAAATATATATATATATATATTGCTTGATACGATCCACCCTGCCAGTCGAACCCTTGGCGGGTGCTTTGTTACACAACAACTTCCAAACGCAGAGCACTCACAGGGTAATTGATAGATTTGTTCATGCAAATGCATTTCGGCATCGGCCTTCATCAGTGCATAAAATCCAAATAAATGAGCACAGCTTTGCCATGTTTGAATCCCTCAGTGTGTCTTTTATTGGTGGGACTGTCAACCAATCACTGAACGGCAACTCCAACGTCAGGGAAATATATGAAGAACGCGAAGGCATCAATGTCCCATAACCAAAGGGGATGATGGACGAAGTGTTGAACATTGCAAGCACTCACCGCCAGTCAACTGATCTGGGTTTAATCCATCATCATTCTTTAGCCACTCCGCCACCCCAGTTTAAACATGGCCATATGCAAATCAGTCTGACCCTGCTTTGGGATGTTTAGATCCTTCAGTGAGTCTTTTATTGGTGGAACTGTAAACCAATCACTGAACGGCAACTCCAATGTCAGGGAAATATATGAAGAACGCGAAGGCATCAATGTCCCATAATGCATTACAAATGTTCATTTTATTGCGTTCCCCAAATCCGTGTCAGTTATTACTTTTGCCTTTCACTGTTCTTATTATTATTACTTTGCCGCTGTTCCAGTCACCTCCTTTGTTCTTGGCTATTCCCATCTCCCTTGCCTGCTGCTTGATGTCATTCACGGTCATCCCGTAGGTGTCCCTCTTATGGCAGGGGACCTTGGACTTGTATAGCTCACATACTTTTGGCTGCCGGGCTCCTGAAAGCAGGGGTTCTGACTCGCCAACACAAACTGCTTAATACGATCCACCCTGGCACTCGAATGCTCGGCGGGTGCTTCAGTAGCGGGGGGTGCTACCGCCTTTGTTACACAACAACTTCCAAATGCAGAGCACTCACGGGGTAATTGATAGATTTGTTCATGCAAATGCATTTCGGCATCAGCCTTCATCAGTGCATAAAATCCAAATAAATGAGCACAGCTTTGCCATGTTTGAATCCTTCAGTGAGTCTTTTATTGGTGGGACTGTCAACCAATCACTGAACGGCAACTCCAACGTCAGGGAAATGTATGAAGAACGCGAAGGCATCAATGTCCCATAACCAAAGGGGATGATGGACGGAGTGTTGAACATTGCAAGTACTCACCGCCAGTCAAATGATCTGGGTTTAATCCATCATCATTCTTTAGCTCACTCCACCTTCCCAGTTCAGGCATGGCCAAATGCAAATCAGTCTGACCCTGTGCCTCATGGGAACTGTCCAGCCCGAACTGCCAAGCCATGTCTTCCCAGGACCCTCATCAGCCAGGCTATCTTGAATCCTGTGGCAAAGTGAGCAAGGGACCCACGTCTGGGCATACCCTGCCAAATTAGAGCGAACTAAGCAAAACCAAAGGGGATGATGGAAGGAGTCTTGAACATTGCAAGCACTCACTCCCAGTCAACTGATCTGGGTTTAATCCATCATCATTCTTTAGCTCACTCCGCCACCCCAGTTCAGACATGGTCATATACAAATCAGTACATAGAGAACACACATATGCACACTGGTAGACCTGGCTCTTTCTGCATTGGTCGCCCCTAGCTTTTTACGTTGTGTTCCTGAACCTATTTTTGTGGACATTAGGACTTTGTGCACTCTTTCCTGGTTAACTCGTGGTAAAGTATTGCGCGCTCTCCTTCAAGCATAGCAAGATTGGACTACACCTAATTTGGCAAATTTAAATTAACTTGTAATTCCCTAGTAAATGGTACTAAGTACACCTAGGGCTTGTAAATTCAATGATACCATTGGGAATGCAGTGCTCCTTGCGCCACCCACTAAAGTAGCCTTTTAAAACATTTCTCAGGCCTGACACTGCAGCTTATAATGCCATTTCAACCCAGCAAAATAAACAGTTTACCAGGCCTAAATCTTTCTTTTCTAATACTTATGTCAGCCCTAAAAGAGTCCCTAAAGGTTCACAGGGCAGGGTACATTGTATTTTAAAAGTAGGACATGTGTACTTAAGGTTTACCTGTCCTCTCAGCGAAAAATGTCTAGTGTCGTTTTTCACTGTTATAGGGCCTATCACTCCCACTGACTAACCTTATTCAATCAATCAATCAATCAAATAATTTGTAAAGTGCTCTACATACCCGCAAGGGTTTCAAGGTGCTGAGGGTGGGGAGAAGGGGGTGCTGTTGCTACTGGTTGAACAGCCAGGTCTTGAGTTGTCTCCTGAAGGTTAGAAGGTCTTCAGTTTGTCGTAGGATGAGAGGGAGGGTGTTCCAGGTCTTGGCGGCATGTGGGAGAAGGATTTGCCTCTGGCTGTGGTTCGACGGATGCGTGGGATGGTAGCCAGGGAGAGGTCTGCGGAGCGGAGTGTCCTGTTGGGTACGTAGAAGGAGAGTCAACTGTTGAGATAGGCTGGGCCGGTCTTGTGGAGTACCTTGTGTGGGTGGATCAGGAGCTTGAAGGAGATTCTTTTGTCGACAGGGAGTCAGTCAGGTTCCTCAGGTGGGGGGTGATGTGGTTGCGGCGCAGGACATCGAGGATCAGGCGTGCAGAGGCATTCGGGATTCTTTGCAGTCTGTTGATGAACTTGGTCGGGGCTCTGGCGTAGAGGGCGTTTCCGTAGTCGAGTCTGCTGCTGACTAGGGCCCGGGTGACTGTTTTCCTTGTGTCTGTCGGGATCCATCTGTAGATCTTGCGGAAAACATACAGAGGGTGTTGAAGCAGGTGGCGAAGACAGCGTTGACTTGTTTGGTCATGGTGAGTTTCGAATCGAGGATGACTCACAGGTTGCGTGCATGGTTGGTGGGTGCGGGGGGTGTCCCCAGCGATGCGGGCCACCAGGAGTCGTCCCATGCTGAGGGGTTGGGCCTGAGGATGAGGATCTCCGTCTTGTCTGTGTTCAGCTTGAGGCGGCTATCCTCCATCCAGTCGGCGACGGCCTTCATTCCCTGGTGGAGGTTGAATTTGTCGGTGAGGGGGTCCTTGGTGAGGGAGAGGTTCAGTTGCGTGTCATCGGCGTAGGAGATTATGTTCAGGTCGTGATTTCGGGCGATGCGTGCAAGAGGCACCATGTAGACGTTGAACAGCGTCGGGCTGAGGGAGGATCCCTGCTGGACGCCGCAGATGATCTTGGAGGCTTCGGATCGGAGCGGGGGGAGGCGGACTCTCTGTGTTCTGCCGGAGAGGAGGGAGGAGGTCCAGTCCAGGGCCTTGTCTCGGATCCCTGCATCGTGGAGTCGTGTGCGTAGTGTGCGGTGGCAGACGGTGTCGAAGGCGGCGGAGAGGTCCAGAAGGATGAGGGCCACCGTCTCGCCATTGTCCAGTAGGATCCTGATGTCGTCTGTGGCGGCGAGGAGGGCGGTCTCGGTGCTGTGGTTGCTGCGGAATCCTGACTGGGAGGGGTCCAGGATGCTGTTGTCTTCGAGGTAGCGGGTGAGCTGGATGTTGACTATCTTCTCAATGACCTTAGCTGGGAACGGAAGCAGGGAGATGGGCCAGAAATGTTTCAGTTCGCTCGGGTCCGCCTTGGGTTTCTTCGGTAGGGCGTTGATCTTGGTGTGTTTCCAGCTTTCAGGGCAGGTTGCGGTTTCAAAGGAGAGGTTGATAATGTTGAGTAGGTGGGGTGCGATGGAGCTGCTGGCTTTGTTGAAGATGTGGTGTGGAAAAGGGTTAGACGGCGAGCCGGAGTGGATTGTGCCCATGGTCTTGATTGTGTCTTCGATGCTCACGTTGGCCCAGGTTCTCAGGGGGTAGTAGTCAGTGGGGTGTGGTGTTTCCGGTGTGTTGGGGCCTGTTAGGGTCGTCCGGGGGTTGAAGCTATCATGGATGTTGGCGATCTTGCGGTGGAAGAAGGTGGCGAGGGAGTCGCACAGGGCTTGCGACGGCGGGATGTCGTTGGCGTTGGAGCTGGGGTTGGAGAGTTCCTTCACGACATTGAAGAGCTCCTTGCTGTTGTGTGCGTTGTTGTCAAGGCGTTCTTTGAAAGAGGTCCTCTTGGCGGTCCTGATGAGGTGGTGGTGGTTGCGGATGGCGTCTTTGTGGGCTGCCCGGCTGCCCGGCGACTTCTCTCTGTGGCATATGTTCTCCAACTTCCGGCAGGTGCGCTTTGACGCTAGGAGTTCCGGGGTGAACCAGTTGGCTCTCTTGCTGGTGTCTTTGAGGGTTTGTTTTTTCAGCGGGGCTAAGGTGTTGGCACAGTCGTCCATCCATCGTCTGAGGGTGCGTGCACCATTGTCGGGGTTGGAGGGGTTGGTCGGTGGGTTGAGTCCTAGCTTTGTCTGTAGTTGTACTTTGGTGATTTTGCCCCAGCAGCGACGGGGGATCTGTATGGTGCGGAGATGTGCAACGGGTTTCCTGAAGGTGAAGTGGATGCAGTGGTGGTCGGTCCAGGTGGGTTCGGAGACGTGACTGAAGGAGACGTGTGGGCATGAGGAGAAGATGGCTTCGAGCTTGTGTCCGGCAATGTGGGTCGGCGACGTGACGAGCTGAGGTTGGCGAGGTTGTCTATCAGGGTGGAGGAGTTGCTGTAGTTGTTGTTCTCCAGATGGAAGTTCAGGTCTCCGAGGAGGATGTAGTCGGTGGAGGTCAGTGCATGCGTGCTGATGGAGTCGGCAATGGCGTCTCAGAATTGTGGTCGGGGTCCGGGTGGTCTGTAGACGAGGGTGCCTCTTAGGGTGGTCTTGGGGTCCGTGTGGAAGTGCATGTGTTCGGCAGTGCTGAGAGTGTCGTCGGTGTTTGTTGAGACCCTGATGGTCTTCTTGTGGACAATGGCGATTCCTCCTCCGACTCCGTTGGTGCGGTCTCTGCAGGCGATCTTGTATCCGTCGGGGATGGCTATGGCAATGACTGGAGAGGAGGCTTCGTTCATCCAGGTCTCGGTCAGGAAGGCGACGTCTGGAGATGTGGTGTCGAGTAGGTCCCAGAGCTCGACGGCATGTTTGCGTGCGGAGCGGGTGTTGATCAGCATGCATCGGAGCTGGTTGTGTTTTGTCGTGGTGGGTGTCTCTGCGCCTTTGATGCAGGAGAAGCTGCAGTTCTGGCAGGCAAAGGGACCGTGGGTGTGCTTTGGGGTGGCCCTGCAGCCGGTGGGGGTTCGTCCTGGGTTGAGAGCGATGAGGGTGCTGGCGTCGTATCGGAGGCGGTCTTCATGGCTGGTGCGGGGGCCAGGGGTTCTGGCACTGGGCGCGATCCAGGCGCCGACGGGCGCAGACGGGCTTGCCTTAGGCGCGCCTTGGGCGCGCCAGGAGTGTAGCTGCACAGCGGGCGCCATTTTAAGGGGAGGTGGGAGGGAGGAGCAGGCGGGAGGCAGGTGGCAGGGGGCAGCGAATGGGCGTAGGGGGGCAGGGCCACAGGGGATGCAGCGGCGGGAACGGGAGCGGCGCAAGCGGGCACGACAGGGGACCCAGAAGGCAAAATGGGCAGCGGGGCACAGAGGAGCAAAAGGCACACAAGAACGTGGCACAGAAGGCACGTGGGCAGCGGGGCAGAGAGGAGAAAAAATGCACACACGAACGGGGCACAGAAGGCAAGTGGGCAGCGGGGCACAGAGGAGCAAAAAGGCACACAAAAACGGGGCACAGAAGGCAAGTGGGCAGCGGGGCACAGAGGAACAGAAGGGCACAGAGACACTCAGAGAGCGCAGGTGGAGCTGCTGCGGGGGGGAGCGACCTACCTGGCAAGGTCATTTAATAAGTGCCAACTTTAGACTGGTAACGCAGGTCCCTAGTTAAAGAAATATGCAGAAATGATGTCCTGTCAAAGGACAATTTTAATCCATTAAAACATTTAAGTCACAAAAATGGAACTGTGAGTGCCAGTGTAAAACAACATGCTCGGTGCTCCCTTATAAGGGACACAGGCATGTGAACAACGTGATCACCTTCCACGTCTAAATACCAAGAGGAGCAGAAGGGCACAGAGACAATCAGAGAGCGCAGGTGGAGCTGCAGTGGGGGGGGGGGCGACCCACCTGGCAAGGTCAAGGGTCGCTCTCCTCACCGCGCAGCGGCCGCCATTTTAAGGGAAGGTGGGAGGGAGGAGCAGCTGGGAGACAGGAGGCGGGTGGCAGGGGGCAGCGAATGGGTGTGGGGGCGGGGCCACAGGTGATGCAGCGGCGGGAACAGTAGCGGCACGAGCAGGCACAACAGGGGGCACAGAAGGCAAAATGGGCAGCGGGGCACAGAGGAGCAAAAGGCACACAAGAATGGGGCACAGAAGGCAAGTGGACAGCGGGGCAATGAGGAGCAAAAAGACGCAGGTCCCTAGTTAAAGGACTATGCAGAAATGATGTCCCGTCAAAGGACAATTTTAATCCATTAAAACATTTAAGTCACAAAAATGGAACTGTGAGTGCCAGTGTAGAACAACATGCTTGGTGCTCCCTTATAAGGGACACAGGCATGTGATAAACGTGATCACCTTCCACGTCTAAATACCAAGAACAACACAGCCCATCATACCAGATCATATATTCATAAGTAGGTCAGCTGTATCATCAGTTGACAGCATTTCAGTCCTAAGCAAATACCAGGATCATCATCAGGACACTAACATATATCATGAGCCCGAGACCATATTAGCAGACACTGTAAATTGAAACTGAAGAAGAAAGCAGGGTGAGTAAAAGAAAATAATTAAATATGTTGACTTGGTGCAAATACTTGTGGCAAGTGGAGTGCTCTACTACTATCATTAATAAAAACATTGTCTTATTGGGATTTATAAGAAATTGGAGCTTCTTAACTGTATTACCGTCAATCCTCGTCTATAAGAGTGATCTTGTCACAGGTCTTTCTTTGACGTATTAGCAACGCTGAAGATAGCATCCACAGTCAGACAAATTACTGAGGATGAGGCTTCAATGTCTAAAAAGGTTTTCAGATCTTAACACAGTACTCCATATAAGACTTTGAGATATTGTCACAATATTTTATGATATATAACTTTACAGCGTTAATCTTCATAAGGATCAGACATTCTGGGACCCCCATCGAAAATATGGTATCTAGCTCTATGATGAACTACATTGAACTAGTAAGGAGGCCGCAACCTGAGCCCCTGTCCTTTGCACACTAGCCACTCTAACTCAAACTACACTCATCTACTCCAGGTAGACATATTTGTAGTAAAGTGTTCAGTTCTTGAATTCTTTCTTGAGTTCTCTCCTCTAGTTTTGTTTGAATTTAAGCTGTAGGGGTGTCAGCACTATAGTAACAAGTTAGACACAAATAGTATAAATGATCTACACCACCAGTTAAAATAAGACAGCAGGATCAGCACTAAATAGCAGCCCCTCTTGGTGCAAAGGACCAAGCCTATTTGATATTAACAGCACCATAACCAGCATCTAAACGTACATGAAAGCAGAATGGCAAAATGGCATGTGATGGCTGTATTATAACATTTGATATTATGAAATCTATTTGTATCTAATTGTATTTGTCATTTACTATTCATAATTGTCAAGCTGTGGTAATCTCTGCCTTAGGCTGGTGATGGATCTTGTGTCTCATGAAAGACTCTTTAAGATTGGTGCCCTCTTTTTCATGCCTGGATGTTTGGAATAGTATATGTAATATACATAGTTATGTTAATCTTGTTTTTATCATCTGTAAAGGTCTGCTTCTGACAACATTTTTACACTAAATTTGAAATTAGAGGCACACAAATAGATAGTGCAGCAAATATTTGATAGAGTTGTATGGAAACAAATTTCGATACCTAGCAGCAAATTATCCAGGTGCAGAAAAATACTATATATGTGGCATTGTATTCTGAAAGTGTTCTCCCTAAAAACTAGAGGGCAGTATGCTTCCCTGCACATGTAAAAAAAACTATTTCCCTCAATGTCCATGAATCCATTGAATGTTGTAAATTCCATTGTAGGGCAACCACACTTTTTGATAAATGTTGATGCTTTTTTTAGACTCTTCATACAGTGCCCAATGCATGTGCTCTGACCTGTAGGAATAGGATATATGGAAATTTCATATTTGACTTACCTGAAAGTCCCTATGATATGGTAAATATTGTACAAAGGGCATGTAATTTAAATAGCAGTAGAGGACTGATGCACCCATTGAATCTTTTTTTTATATTTATGTCCTCCTGTCAGCATGGCATCTTACAAGTCAAGGACCATTTCCTGGTGCCCTTATATCGTGTGGACCCTTGCCTTTTCTCAGCCAGACCCTTAAAGAAGGTTCTTTCATACCGAAGAATAGACACCTCCCCCATATTCTGCTGTTATCATAGGACTCCGGAAAAAAAAAAAAGGGAAGGCATCTCAGCTAACTCGACCAATCTGCAAAAACCTTCCACAAGTCCCTTGTTCGTGGTGTATTGCCTTCTATCGCTATTTTGTAAGTCCACCTGGCCGCTGCCAACCAGCCATTTGGGTGTGGTGGTGCAGAATCTGTCCAGTGTTTGCAGATCTCTCATCTGGCCAGCAATAACAAGTAGAAAAGCAACCCCCTAGATTTACTATCAAGCATTGTTTGCAGATCGTGATTCACCCCAAAAAGCACAAGAGCCAGTGTCAATGTTAGTGGTATCTTCAAAATGTCACAGATAGTGGATTCCACCACCTTCCAATATTGCTCTATTTCGGGGCATGTAAAAAAAATATGTATATCATTGGCTTTTGGTATTTTGCATCTGTTACAACTAGGGATCGGTTGAAATACAAACTTGGCTATTTTCTGTGGTGTCCAGTACAGTCTATCTGTTGTAAAAAAGTGATGCCTTTTAAAATGTTCTGGTGTAACTAAAGAGTATAGCATTTTTAGAGAGCTCTTCCAAATTATTTGCAAATCCTCTTCCTGGAGTGCATCCTGCCAGATGGTATATGGGGCGTCTAATTTCCTTTCTTCCACTTCCATCAGTAGCATATACCACTTGGACACTTCTTTGTTCTTTGCCCTTGTGTCTTGAATATCATTCTCGAAGTCCCATTGTGACCCTATCTCTCGAGGTATTGTGGAGAGCCATGAAGTTAGCTGAATAAATGTATATTTCGATAATCTATTTTCAGTTTTGGCTTTCAATACTTCCCAGGGAGCCAATTTGCCTTGAAATAAGATTTCCCCCCACTTAATCATCCCAGTTTGCTTCAATGGTAACGCCTAGCAATCTTTTAGGCATTCCGGTGTACCAGGAGAGTCCCAGAAAGGGGCAAATTCCGAGAAGTATCCTATATTTAGCATCTTCCTCACTGTAAACCATAAATTTAAGGATGCCGTTAAAACTTTTAATCTTACTTTCTTAAAACAGTTCTGAGCCCCAAACATGTACAGAAAAGCTGTCCCGAGCTCATTTATAATTTCCCGCAATATTGAGCCCCAGGTGGTTGAGTCGGGATCCCCTATAAGCATTCGAAAGTTTTTAAATTGGAATGCCATACAGTATATCTTGAGATCTGACAGGGCTAGACCTCCCCCATGGAGCCGTCTTCTCAGCTTCTTCCATGAGAGACGTATTCCTCGAGAGGCCCAGATAAAGCTAGTTATTTTCCCTTGTATTTTGCTTATCTTTTCTTTAGGGAATTTTAACCGGATGCAGTTAAATATATATGTTAATTTGGGGAGGATGGACATTTTTATCAAGTTCACCCTCCCGTTGATAGTAAGCAGGAGGTTTTTCCATCTGGCCAGGGTTCTATCCATCTCTTTTCCCACTCTAATTAAGTTCCGGGCGGGATATCACTGATCTGTTTAACTATATTATTCCCTAGATAATTAATCTCCAGGCACCCTCTATCTTCCCACCCATCTAAATTCTAAGCCATCACCTCGGTTTTGGTAGTGTTTACTAAATACCCAGAGATTTCCCCGAATTCCTTGGTTAACTGTTCCATCCTTGGTACTGTTCTCTCTGGGTTGGAGGTATAAATTATAAGATCATCTGCAAATAGGGCTATTTTACTACAGAAGCATAGCGAGTGAATGGGAATTATCTGGTCATCCTTCCGCAGGAGCTGGGCTAGGAGTTCAATATAAATATCAAAGAGGAGGGGGGACAGTGGACACCCCTGCCTCGTACCTCTAGTGATCTTAAAACGCTCAGTCAAAACTCCATTTACCAGAATCTTGGCTGTAGGTCCTTGATATAATTTTTTTATAGCCTTAATATAGCCCATATTAATGCCCATTGATTCCAAAACTGCCCACAGAAACACCCAACACACGCAATCAAATGCCTTGGCGGCATCTATAAACGATCGCGCGGTTGCTAAATCAATAATCCCAATCAAGGGCAGGGTCAATTCCTGGATCTGCCTCTTGGGAACAAATCCCTTCTTGTCTGCATGGATTAGCTGAGGAGCTACCTTGGCCAATCTCCCTGCCAAAATGCCAGCATAGATTTTATAGTCGACATTTAGCAGGGAGATGGGCCGGTACGAATCCGCACTCTTCGTGTCTTTTCTAGGCTTAAGGATCAACATTATTATGGCTTCCTTCCATGAAGCTGGGGTTTCTTCCTCTCCCTTATACATCGAATTGGACGGTACTACCATGTCTGGAGTTATTTCATCTACAATTATCTTATATAGTTCTCCTGGCAGTGAGTCTGAGCCTGCTGCTTTTCCCCTTTTTAGATGTTTAATTTGTTCTCTAATTTCGCCCTCGGTAATTTCAGCATCTATTATCTCCCTGCCATCACTTGAGAGGACTGGGCGGTCCAATTTATCCCAGCCACTTTTTTAATGCCCCCTCTTCTGGCCTAATTTCCTCAGTATATAATTCCGAGAAAAGGGAGACCAGGCAAGCCTTAATCTCGTCTTCCTTATTTGAAATGTCCCCCTAGGCATTGATAATTAGTTCTCGAATATGATTCCGGGACCTATCAGCCCTAGACTTCCAGGCTAACAGTGCGCCGGCCTTCTCCCCATACTCAAATAAATCCATATTACCAGTCAACCACTTCTCCCGGCACTTGGTCTCAAAGGTCATCCTATAATTTGGTCTTGCCTCTTCCAGTTGTTTGATTGAGGACTCCGTATTTTGGGAAGGGTCAAGAGACTGCACCTTTAATTCCAACTCCCCAACTCTCCCTTCCCGATACTTCAGTTCAGCCTTATCACGTTTATTTAAATATAATGCTTGATTTTGCAATAACCCTCACATATATGCCTTAAAGGCATCCCATATTAGATTTAAAGGAGTGGACCGGGCATTCTCCAAAAAGCCGTTGCCCTTTCCCTCACAGTGTTGGACACCTCTGCCTTTAATAAAATTGATCTTTTTAAGGTCCATCTTGTGCTAAAGCCTACTCTCACTCCGACTAGTGTAGCACTTACCGGGGCATGATGTGAGATATGGGCTGGTAAAATATTTATATCTTTTAGTTTCCCTGCCCATAATCGGTCTACTAATAGGTAATCTAGTCTGGAGAAGTGGGAGTATTTTTTACTGTGGAAGGTGTATCCTCATTTTTGCCCTTTAAGCTGTCTCCATACGTCCATCAAACCCATTTGGTAAATCATGTGTTTCAGGGCCTGCCTTGTCCTAGGTGCCTGAGCCTGTCCGCTAGCCCTGTATGTGGATCTATCTAGTAATGGATCTAATAGGGTGTTAAAATCTCCTCCAATAACAATGGGGTTTTTTTACCGTTTCCTAACGTACATTTAGAACCTATTTATGTTTATATTTTACCGTTTACAAATGGCGACTGTGTGCTCTCAAGGTAATGAAGACCAGTATTCATGGTCTCTACTCATATCCATTGGCTTAACAGCTCACAAGGGGGTGGAGTCCCGTATACTTAAACACCATGGCGTTTCTCTTTAATTTCAACGAGGAACACGCCGCTTCACTAGGAACCCTGCGTAGGCGACTGCCGGTAAGAAAACCCTTTACGGATGATACACAGAGAGAGGGTCCGTGGTGGTAATGTGCACCTTATGTTTGTGGGGGTGTTTCGTAAACATAGCCCTTGGTTCAGGTTTATACATTGCCGTGATATTGCCTACCACTCGTGTGACGGCATTCTGTACCCTTCATGCAGTTATGTTTCCGTGCTTTTACGATACTACACGCACAGATTTACCTCGTGTCTCTTCTAACTGACGCTCAATACTCACTTTCTATAGTAACTTTGGTCAGGTCATATGTACGCTACCGGCTTTAGTCCTTTCCGGGTTCACCAAATGGCTGTACCTTGTCAAACTCTGGTTCGGAGCACATCAGTTTCGTTGGATTTAGTCTTGACATCCATGTAGACTTGAAACGTATGATGATTTCTGCATGTCTTTCATACAGTGCTTTCCATTATTTCGGCACCCCTTTTTGACTATCAAAATCAGTGAGTTTTTATATGATATGTTATAATCAACTTGTGGTATAACACACAGTGTGCGCCATCAGAACGAGTTACATTGGAGGTTGTGGTTATAGTATCTTAGCTGGGATTACAATGCCATCTATTCTGATTTTGGACATTGTATTTGTTTACAGAAAACCGAAGTATATGTGAATTACACTATACTTCGCCAACCATTCAAGACTTGCTCTACTTTTAAGAACATTATCATTGATTCAAGGTATGCATATTTCTCTCTTTTTTTGACTTGGATCTGTCTCTATTATATATTCACTTTTTCTTTATTAATTCAGTCTTTTTCATTTTTATTTATTTTCTTTATTATGTTTTTCTTTACATAAAGTTCAATAAGTTGCTCAGGTTCCTCATATCCTTTCCATACATCAGATGTTAGCAGATTAAATGATTAGGTGGACACTCACTACAAGTCGGTCATTGCTAGCCCAACACTTGTCTTTATATATGTGCTAGGTGGACACATTTTTACAATTAAGCTATTGTTAGCCAAATATCTGTCTGCAAATATGTACATAGTGTAAATATACAAAAAAACATGTTATTTTAAAGGGTCACTTTTTCATGTTGTCTAAAAAATGTCTTTAGAATTGTCATATTGTTTGGTTATATTTGTGTGTGTTGTTAGTCCTGTGCCTTATGATTCATATGTAATATATATGTTGTTTTATCATGTTACAGCCCTGATGAATTTCCCCTTGAGGGAATGAAACGCGTTGGCTGACCATCTTTTTACAACCCAAAATTATTTTGAATTAAAGAGGATATTAAGTTACAACGTCTGGCTTCTTGGACTATCTCATCTGTGCACTCCCACTCTCATTTTGTTTATACCCTCAAACCTTGTACTCTTAACTCCAAACTACATGCACCTGTGTCAGCCATATCTCAACTGAACTTCCCCTCACAGGCAGGAAGCTATTGGTCGTGGATGAGAGGAGGAGTCTTTGAACTGTCCTCAACTACCATCAGGACTTCTAGCCCAAACTCTCAACAACAGGCACCTGTGATGTTCCTCAATAATCACTTGTCAACCATTTCACTATGGAGGGTAAGTTCAAATTTGATGAGCAGTGTACACACAATGCTATGCTCTGACACATGTCTGCCTACTTAGGCTGAATTTACCATGGAGTCCTGAGCGAGAAATAGTGTGTCCATTACTGGCGCCATTCCAAATGTGTGCGCATTGTGTTTTCACTTAAATTTGTAATTTGGAACTACATTCTAACAAAGAATTGACGATTTGCATGATGTTTAGTTGATGTATTTTTACAAATTAATGGACTTAATGACAAATGTGTTGGTATTTTCGAAGTCCTTTCTGATTTTTAGATTATGAATTGTGTATGATCCAGGTTTTTAGTAATTGTTCACTTGATGTTTTTGTGACAAAGAACTTTTTTATTATTTTGTTTATTAAATTGTATTTATAAGTGTTTCGATATCCTGTCAATTTCTGCACCTGTGACTTATGGTTGGATGTATGTGAATATATGTGGAGTGTTTGTTGATTTATGCACCTAAAGGGAACTATGTATTTGACATTGACCGGTTGCGTTACATAAGGACACATTCATTTTTGTTAGGCACGGGGGGATTTAGTGATTTGCCCACAATCACAGGATGTTCAGAGTCATTGCTGAGACTCTAACCCGTTTCCCCAGATTCAAGGTCAATTAACCTAGCCGTTAGGCCAACGCCTCTCTCCATTATTATTGCTAACATAATGGGAATAGGTGGTAATGTTCCCATCGAAATCTGTTTTCTCATCCAGGCGTTCACTCATTGTGTTCCTGTTTATGTAGTTTAGTATACTTACATAAATAACTATGTGATCTCTATATCAACAAGTCACACTGGTAACACATCAAGAAAGAATGAGGAAATCACCCAGCCTCAGACTCCAGCCCAGAATCAACCCTCCAGTGATGATGACTCTCCTGCAAACTTGGATGTGAAGGAGGAACCTGGTCCATCAGGTTTGGCTGGGCAGACAGCACAAGTGAGTCTAGCTGGGTCGACTGCAACATCTACCACCACAGCTGACCCCTACCCCAACAACCACACAATCCAGCACGAGCCACAACATCTCCTGCGCACAACAGTCAAATCCAAGTTGAGGGGTCAAAACTTACTCAGTGAGGATAGAGGAGCTGATGCAAGTGTGCAGGCACAAACAGTGCAAGCCAATCGGGGTGGGGTGGTGGGAGGGCAAATGTGGGCCAACAAAGTAAAACGGCTGGTGGCACGGATGTCCAGGCCAACCTGGCCCGAGTAATGGGTACCTATGAGGGGTACCAGGGAGCAATGGACCAGGTATATCAGTAACTCGAGCTATAACAACTGAAGGTGTATCTATACCTCCAAATGAGAAGACATAATAAGCAAATGGATGAGGTCATTTGGGTGCTGAGTAACATTAGTACCATCCTCCACCCGGCTTTTGCACAAACATCTACCCCTCCCTGTGGTACAACTAAATCTGTCACTGCAGCATCTGAGACAGCCACGGGGAGGGATGGTGTGTATGGCAGAGAATCCTCAGTAACCCTGAAGCTATCAGTTGTGGGTCCCCCTATTGGACGTGGGATGGGTCGTCCAAGAAAACAACAAGGAGGGTCAAATGGCAATACACACACCACCGCCAGTAAAAAACGGTGCCCCTGATTTCCTCCTTTGTGTGCTAACCCTTCACTTTGTTGACTATTCATCCACAATGTTCCACCTCTGATGGGATGAGTGTGTTAAACTTTGGACTCCAGTCACTGTGGCTTTGATCCCAAAGAATTCATCCAACAACACTGACAACTTCACTCCATTGTGTTTTTAGGTCTCGCTGCATAGGCAAAAAGACCTAATGCAATCGCTACGGCTTTTCAGCCGAAAACGTGCACGTGTTCAATTGCCTTCAATGGCAATGCGTGCACGTGTGGCGATTGCCTTGCGGGAGCGAGCTTGACACCATATGTTATAATTAACTTATAAACACAAGGTGCCCCTGGCTCGCTCCTGCAAGGGAAAGCTTTGTGTGCTGTTGCACCCACCCCTCCCACTTTTAGCGGGAGGTGCACGCTTGTTCACATTTCTAACGTTATTTGGTAACCTTTTTTTTTTAGCAGAAGTACGTTACACTGCTGAAGCCTGTATCCTTTTTTTTACTAGGGCTGTAAATGGTTACCGCCAGTTGGAAAATTCTGGTAACTTGGCAAACTGTCTACGCTGCATGGTCTCCAGAAGCCTAGACATCTATGGTCCAGTGGTTAAACTTGTGAGCAAGTGCTACAAGGGCTTCATAGGTACCCTGACACAGACAACTATGTTTAAAACGAAAATTCGCAAATGCACTTGATGTGATGAACTGGCCCCTTCACTATTTGCTTGATAAACGTTGTACCCAATCATCTGCCCGTTTCCCTCGACCAGTCATGTTTTAGGTGGTCGATGGTTGGCTGCACCCAGCAGTCTTGTTTGCACACCTTTATTGACATTTGGGATTTTGGTGTAGTGTGAGGCGGTTTCGGTCACTGACACATTTTTGGGTTGTTGTTACCCTCCCATCCTTTCCCCCACATAACGCCATCCAGTTGCATAATAAGGGCCACTGTTTTCCAGTTAAGCCCTCCCCCTGCCACCTGTCACTGGGGCTGGGAGGCTGTCGTGCTCACACAATTGTTGTTTCTCAAAGCCAGCAGGTGTTGTGGGACTGAGTGTTTGTTTCGCCCCCCGCTGTGCATTGCCCCTGCCTTACACTCTGCTCTCGCGGGTCACCGAGGGGTTACAAGGCCAATCTGGATCACTTCGGAGTATTGTGTGGCATCGCGTACTATTTTTGTTGATGTTTCTGTTGTGAGCCCCGCTCGGCCACCGTTGTGACCTACTTCTTTATTTACATCACAGGCCTCGATGCAGAGTGAGCTCTTTGGTCCCAAATTCTGTATATAAATGTATGCACTGATTGAAATGTCCTCGCACTAGGTGCCTATGCAAGATAAGTTGTTGTAAACAGAATTTCCGGTCTGCTTCTCTTCATTATAGCTTTCGCATAATCAAATGTATCACCATAAAACAATGTCAAAAATAATAAGTTTATCAGTTGAGTTTAGCTTAAACTTGTGCACTTGGTTGTCTTGCTCATTGCCCATGTTACCCTTGCTGCTTAAATAGGCTCGGTTTCTCAGTGGCATGCAATTATGCAAAATATTAATTCGGCGGTTGCCGTTAATCAAAAACCTGCAATGGGTGATGTTTCTTTGTGTGAATAAATCTACTTAAAGGCGCAGTAGGCCGCACCAGCCAGATGGCTAGGTTTCCTCTAGAAGTGTCAAATGTGTACCTGTTCAGGGGAAAGCAAAAAAAAACAGCATTGGCATAGCCAATAGGTCTCGCTTTTGGGACCTTATAAGTGTTTAGCCATGCAACAGTTGTTGTTGCACCAAGGATATTGTGCTGCATAACTAAATACTTATAAGGTCCCAAAAGCGAGACCTATTGGCTATGCCAATGCTTGTTTCTTTATGCATCATAATTTGTCATTTTAGTACTCACCATGGCAACAGCAATAAATACACTTAACACAACAATACTAGCTCATGTGGTATAATCCACATCTAGAAATATATGGTTTAATTAGCATGTGATCCCGCTGATGAAAGTGTAAACTGCTTAGGTCAACATGTACATGTTAAATGTAAATATAGTGCAACAAATTCTCTCAGCCATGCCGCCACAAGATAGACAAACAGATGTACTGTATCTGAATATCTTTATTCTATAGTGACTAACAATAGATTGTCATGTTTAGAAACAATCAGCAAAAGTAGATATCCCACTCAACAATCAGTGTCAGTGACCACATATGTCATGTGCATATTTGTTTTTAACATGGTAAGAAGAGACACTTCTGACAATGCCAAATGAAATAGGAAACAGAAAATGTGTTCACTTCACCATCTGGAACAACACCAAATACCTCACAAAAGGTATCCAGCATCACTAGACAAAAGAAAACTAAACAGGGCAGTACTACTATCTGTAAGCACAGGTCTCTTCCAATCAAGTCATGCTGCATCTGGTGGGATGTCACAATCATATGTCAGTGGTGCGGCATTAGCACTGTGTCATACAATGATGAGACACATTTCCTGCTACATCCAGTTCTCACAAATTGAGGATATAGGCAATGTGAAAGAAAACTTGTATGGTCTGTCACCACCACCACATTGTGTTGGAGCACATGATGCCACACATATTGCAAAAGGAGCAACACGATAGGAAATACGTTCATTGGAGTTGTAGCAGCTTCCATCAACTGTGCAGGCGGGCTTTGTTATAGATTTGTACGCTCAAATTCTGACAGACATTCCCAGGAGCAATTCATGGCGACTTCGGACTTAGACACAGCTTACTGATGTCACAACTTTGAAATGTCCAAATGAGGAAGATATGGGGAAATTCACTAAAGAGAAAGATAATAAAATAGATCAGCTAGGAAAACATATTTATCACAAGTGTCTGTCAAATTTTACTTCAGACAGATCATTGGTAAGTTAATGCTAAAACAATTCTGTGTGGATGTGACATACCTATTTACATAAACAGTCTAGCACGTACTTTAGCACACATGTCCAGTACAAAATGTATCCATACACATAGTCCTCACAGATACATAACACTAATCACTGTAACAAGGGGGTGTGGCTGAGCCAGCCAAGATGACGGAAGTTGCTCCTGAGCTCCGCGCGCACGCTGGCCCATCAGTATCCATCCTGGCCGCTGGTACACCGTTGGGGTGAGATAACCCTGCAAAGAGCACCAGAGGCCCGGCTGCTGCCCCCTTGCCGGAGTCCTTGTACCGTTGTATTGGCGCTGCAGGGTGCTGGCACTGAGTGGTATCGCACGACATGGCGGCACCCGGCCCCCTTCAGCCTGCATGTCTGTGGTGTAACTCTTCCCTAGAGAGCAGCAGGAAGTAGTGATTCCAGACCCTTGAAGGGGAGAGGAAGTGGGCACTCACGATCGGCTGCTGCAGCGGCAGCCTCGGCTCTGGCTTACCCTGTGTGATTCCCTCCGTACGGCCTACCTGCCTGCTGAGCCGAAACCCTCTGATACTGCACTGTGCCGAGAGCAGCGCTGGAAGTCCCTGCCAGAACATTGACACCAGTACACGTTGTACCACTGCAGGTGAGAGGTGCAGCGACGGGGCAGGGAGTCAGATGCTCAGACCCCCGTCCGTCCCCTGAAACGGTGCCATAATCGAGGCACAGTGGTAGGGGTTACTCCCGGGAGAGCAGGGATCCTGCCTTTCGCTGCCCCTCCCTGGGCTCTCCCACACACCGCTGAGTTGACTCTGGACCTGATGGAGAGGCGACCTCTGCTGGCCTGCTGGAGGTGGCCCGCTGCAGCGCTGGGCCCCTGAGAGGAGACAGCTGTTGGGGGACCTGCGGTCTTGCCTCTTCCTGGCTCCTGACACCCTTCCTGCCTCTATCTGTGCACTCCTGGGCCCAGGAAGAGGAGGCCCCTGCTGCGATGCTGGGGAAGGCCCTTTCTGGCATTTGGCCCCTTACTTTGCCACCAGCATCGGGGCACAGGGGGCACTACCAAGGGACCGGGCCCATTCCCACCAGCTTATATCCTGCACCCTCTCTCTTCTCATCTTACCAGGACCTGGATGCCGGGATGTGGGGGTTCCTGCTGGGCTGCTGGTCTCTTCTATCTCTTAATGGTGCCAATCCTGACTATATGCAAGGAGAGGGGTCCCCGCTCTATCACTAGGAGGGCCCTCCTGGGTGTTAGACCCCTGAATCAGGGCCAGCATCGAGGTGCCAGGCACTGCTTGGGGGGCTGAGACCCTGCGTCCCCTGGCTGCTGCAATTTGGCCCACGTGACTTCCCTCACCCAGGCCTGGGTCTCAAGATACCAGCTTTCCTACAGAACTGCTGGTGGGGTCGGCTCGTGGACCCCTTCTGCTGGACCCCTATCGGAGCAGTCTCTGAGGGCCGGTTGGACACACAGCGAGACCCCTGGGTGGTGATGCACATCTGCCCTCAAAGCAGAGGCACCTGACATTTCATTCAAAGCACACGCATTGCGTCAACCTGGATGGAGGCACTGACCTCAGCCCAGACCCTTCATCAGTTGCACCTCCTGGGCATTACACTCCTTCCAGCCTCCAAAATCGACCCCTGATCCCACTAGCCAAGGTGCAGGGCATCCCGCAACCGTAACCCCCAGTGTGTGGGCCTTCGTAAGCCAGCCAGAGCCCATCACAGCAGATATCTGGGGTGTATCAAGCAACTGCGTCACTGCTAATCTTCCTCCCCCCCAGAGCCCATATTCCGGGCTGTGCTGACATCCTGCACCGTGTGCAGACTGCGCTCAGCCAATAGGGTCCAGACACCAGCTCCTGCATGACAAGCCTCACTGCCCCAACCCCATGTGGAGTGGTGAGGAGGGAGCCCAGAACCTCACTACATCGACAAGTTGGACAAAGTGCTGGCAGCGATAGAGCACTCTGGGTCGCGACTCGCAAGCCATTTGGTCCCCCCTTTTTCTGCCAGCATTCCTCCCATGAATGTTGGGGTCCCGCAGGGCTCTATTTTGAGCCAAACCTTGTTCAGTCTATATATGGCACCTATCGCCCTTTATGCTGAACAACATGGGGCAAAGATTGTATCGTATGTGGACGATATACAGTTGTTGTTCACTTGTGAGTTTGATGGTTATGAAATAAACTCATGTCTCTCAGAGGTTTTCTCATGGCTGAAAGATAATCAATTGAAATGTAACCCTGAAAAGTCTGAGATTATCTTTTTTGGCCCTCGCCCATGTGAGGCATGGCACAACTGGTGGCCGCAGGATATGTCCCCCCCCCAGTTCGTCTGTGACCATGGTTAGGAATCTCGGAGTCAGATTGGACGCCACGCTTTCTATGAAGTCTCAGATCCAATCTGCAGCCGGCACTTGTTTCGAGGTTTTAAGAATGTTGAGGAACTTTCTTCCCTTGCTTTCTGTCCCTCACAGAAAAAACATTGTCCAAGCTTTGGTGATTTCCAGAATACGGCTGCTAGGGCCATTTTTCTGGCAGGTCCCAGGACTTATCCTGTCCTCTTTGCATTGGCTCCCTGTTCAGAAAATAATCAATTTTAAAGCTATGATGTTGGCCTTTAAGGCATTTCATCAGATTGGAGCCCCTTACCTTAGTCAAAGATTTCCCCATTACACTCCTCAACGGACTCTGAGGTCTTCAGCTCAGCTTCTGATTCCTGTTCCTAAAGTTTCGCTCTCCCGGGTTGGAGGATGATCTTTTCAAGTGGTCGCCTCCCGCCTATGGAACAGCCTTCCTTTGTCCTTTAGACAGGTTCATGACCTGTTCATCTTGAGGAAAAAGCTCAAAACATGGCTTTTCCAACTTTTATCTGTTTTTTGCTGTTTCTGCCTTGGGAGTCTATTCTGTGGCTGTTATGTGTTTTTTTGCTCAGCGCCAGGACTCCAGGGAGTAGCCGCGTGCTTTATAAATACCAAATTAACATAACATAACAATGGAGGATAGCTTAAGAGCCCTGGCAGTAGACATCAGGTTTCTCCAGGACAACCATCGCAAGCTTGCTGACAGAGTCATGGATGGTGACAAAGCCCTTACTGCCCTACAACCACTTGCAAAGGACAATGAGACTGCAATCCGAGACATTCAGGGTTGAGTAACCCAGCTGGAGGACAGAGCGGACGTCTTGGAGCAAGGTTCGAGTTCTGGGGCTTCCAGAGGGAGTTGAAGTGCCCGACCCCGTTGAGTGACTAGACTGTTAGTTTAAAACATTCACCCTAGCCTCTGACCTCAGGCCGTTCTTTTCCTTTGAGTGGGCCCAACGGGTCCTGGCAAAACGCTCACCCCCGGGCTCCCCTCCCTGCCAAATGCTGACAAACTCCTCCATTTCAAAGACAGGGTTGCAGAGCTCTGTGTTGCTAGGCCAACGGAGCCCCTGTGGGTTGAGGACAAGCACATCATGTTGTTCCCTGACAATACGCTCACCAAACAACACCAGTGCTCTTCCTTCTTGGAGGTGAAACGTCGACTTCAGCAATACAGAGTACAGTATTCATTACTATTTCCAGCAAGTGTCAGGATCATCTTTCAGGGCATCACCCTCTTCTTCACTGGGCTGTACTGACCAGTATGCTCAGGAACCTTCTTCTAAGCAGCGGTGCAAGAAAAAGACTCAGCCAAGTGCAAAACCACTGTCCCAGACAGCCTCTACCAGCTCCCCCAGCCTGAAACAAATCATAGCGGATCTCAGACAAGCCCTGCAGGCTTTGGCGAACCTTGGGCCTGGCTCCGCAGCCACGGATGATGACAAAGGTCCTCACATCTTCACCACTGAGGAGAACCTCAGCTGCTCGGGCAGCTCCAGAACTGATTTGCCCACACCTCCTGTGGAGACACTGCAGATGGCAGACACTCTCATTTAGCTGGTCAGCGGTGACCTATCTGTGCTACAGACTGCTAGCAGTGCTTTGTCGCATCAGTGCACCCTTCGCACAGACGGCGACCTTACTCTCTGGACATTAATGGGCAGTTCACCACCCCTTGTTTTGGCTGCATGACTTGCTCACCTCCCAACAATACTCTAGAGCATGATACACAAATTACGTTTGAGCGTACCGCCAGGGCCGGACTGGCTACCAGGCGATTTGGTGTGCTGCCAAGCTAGGGGCTGATTTCGTTGATGGGGACCTGCGTGTGCTTAAAAGCTTTTGTTTTGCTTTGTTTATTTAAAAGCACACACAGGTCCCATTAACGAAATCAGCCCCCACCGCAGTGAAATCAGCCCCCAGCTTGGCAGCACTCCAAATGCCCGTTAGCCAGTCCGGCCCTGCGTACCGCCTATTGCTGTAGGACTCAGTATTGGGTATATCCCACTCCCCTATCCTTGCATTGCCTCCTCACCTCACTTTTCCCTACACCCTGTGCAGTAGGTCAGGTGGACGGCATTGCGATGTGAGGGTGGGCACTCTGGTACTGGAGAGGGACACCCCTATGCAGCTTCCTCACATCACTATTACATCATCATGGCCTCGCTAGTTGACATCCGCTTTCTCTCTATATACATCTGAGACATGCACACTGTACGCAAATGCTATGCTGTCTACTCCTATATCAAGCACCAGAAGGCCCAGATAGTTTTTCTGCAGGAGACACACCTAACCGCAGGGAAGCTAGACAAGTTGTGCAGGCACTGGTGGGGCTTCTTTTGAGCCACCACCTATACGGCATACGTGCGATGGGCTATGGTGTGGATTCTTCCTGGGGTCCCATTCCAAGAACTTCACAGGGCAGTTGACAAAGACAGCTGGTATTTCCTTCTTGAGGGGCACCTGGATGGGCAGCCAATACTACAGGGTAGCATTTATGCACCAAACACTGATCAGGATAAATTCTGGGTAACCCTCACAGGCACGCTTGCCCACTACACAGCACACCCATGGATATTAGGGAGGAATACAATTGTATACTCAACATTTCCTTAGACAGGTCCCATCCTCCCCTCACGCACTCCCCACCACACATACAGACAGAGCACTTTCACACCTAATCGCACCACTGGACACTCACCGATGCTTGGAGGTGCCGACACCCCACATCCAAGCTATATTTCTTCAATTCCATTCTGCACATTCTCCATGTGCAACTCAACTGATATCTCTGTTCTCCCCCAAATATACCCTTAATACAACACACAGACTACCTAGGTCGGGAAATTTCTGATACCGATGCACACAACCTGACCCTCAACTGGAGGCCCCCCTCACCTCCCACTTCCACTTGCAGACTACCTCAAGACTGCCTCAAGGATCATGTGTTCCGCAAGGAGCAGGAGACAAGTATTTACAATTAGTTTGCTGAGAACCAAAACATGTCGTCCATTAGGACACTAGAGTAGGGGTGGGCGGAATTTGCGAAAGCGACTTTCGCAAATTATCGCGAAAATGTTTAAAATCTCCGCAAACACGCGGAAATATCGCGAAGATGCGGAAGTTTTTTTCCCGCCCGTTCGCGGTATTTTATGCGTGTTCGCGGCTCGCCAACTTACCCATGCGGTTGCTTGCGGGCGCGGCCATCTTGTTTTCACTCTTCTCGCGGTGCATGATCGCGAGAAGAAAGACGTGATCGCGCGACGCATGACGTCACTGCGGGCGCGAACTGTCGCGAGACAGCGCAAATGGCTAAAACAATACAACATCTCATGGAGAACGCGACCGGATCGGGAAAACTTGTCGGCGAACGCGGGGATTCAGGTAAGGCGATCGCGCGCGCGCGCGAGAATGTATTAGTTTACAGCGTGAGCAAGAACCAAATTATCGCAAAGCTGCGGAATGCGGACATTTTGACATTTCCGCGCTCTCCGCGGAACGCGGAAATGCCAAATTATCGCAAATTCCGCGAACGGAACGGAAATTTTGCCCAGGCCTACACTAGAGAAGGTTGCTTTTAAAGTAGTGGCCTGAGGAACCTCTATTGAGCAGATTGCATGGGTACACAAAACTCTTTCAAGAGATTTGAAGGCAGCCAAGTGCAATGTTGCTACCCTCAGCAAGGCAGCTGATGCTGACCCGGCACTTGCACTCCGGTTGGCAGAGGCAAAAACCACCTATGCGGCCCTCCTCAAAGACCTGAGGTGATATCATCTTAAGGTTTATGCCGCCAGAATGCACCGAGGGGTTGATAGGCCAGGAACACTCTTAGCGTGGCTCATCCAGAAAGCCTTATTGTCCCACCATATCACGGACATGATCACCCCCAATACCATCAGGGTTCATACTCAAACTGAGATCTTGCAAGCCATCTATATCTATTACTCCATGGTGCCCCTCTCTACTTGGACAGAATCGACAGAAGAGTTCCTAGCAACATCCTTCTGCCTCGAATCTTCACCCTTGTGAGGGACTCTCTGGACATGGAGATCACCCCTGCTGACGTAAAACACGCAATTCTGGACCTGGCCTGGAACAAAACCCCAGGCTTAGACAGCCTCCCCGTGAGTACTATAAAACATTCTCAGCCCTCTTGGCGCCCCGACTGGCCACAAAATACAGGGCAGCCCTGGAGTGTGGCAAGCTACCCCACTCCCTTTGCGATTCCCTCTTGGTCTCGATCCCAAAATGGGATAGGAATCCTACCCAATTGGCCTCCTATTGGACAATTTACATACTTGGGGACGTTTACAAAATCCTAGGCATAATAATGGCTGGCTGATACACTCAGGTTGTCTCAGAGCTTGTGCATTCTGATAAGAATGGTTTTGTTCTTGACGAAGCACCTCCCACAACATTTGCCGCCTTTTCCATATCAAAGATCAGTTGAGAGGTAGGTTTCCCCGCACTCCCTGCCTTATCCTTGACCTGGAGGTGCTTGACACCCAAACCTGGCCTTACCTGTTTGCAGTACTCACCCACATGGGGTTGGGGCCCAAGTTCCTAGAGTACACAAAATTACTGTACTCAAATCCCACCACCCAGATCCATCTAGGCTGTCACATTTCCGTGCCCTTCTTGATAGGCCGAGGCACAATTCAGGGGTGCCCACTCTCTCCCCTGCTTTTTTTTTCAGCCATGGAGCTCTTAGCCATAGGTTTCCGAAGAAAGGGGCTGTAATGGGGTATTCCTTTAGTGGGAGAGACTCATAGTGTGCCGATTACCTGCTCCTGTACATAAGGGACATATTGGTTGACCTCAACCCCCTCTGTGCCACACTTGTGGGGTTTTCTGCTGTGTCTGGACTGCGAGTTAACAGGACGTAATCCACAGTATACCCACTAAGTCCAGACTTTCCACCACATGAGGTGCGCATTTGGGACTCCTGCCTTGCTTGGAACACACAGGCTCCGGCTATCTGGAAGTTCGCTTGTATCATGCTCCTCTCAATTTCTATGAGGGCAACCATCACAGGTCCTTGATGGGCATATGCTCCTAAGTAGGTTTTTAGAGTACACTTACCCTAGTTCCCATTGCCAGGATTGCCTTGACGAAAATAGTCATTCTACCTGGCCTCTCATATTACTTTGCTAATCTTCCAGTCATCTCACTCCACTCCATTTTTAAGGAGATAGATGCCTTACTCTGTTCCCTCATTTGGGGTGCCCGAGAGTCGCCTTGGCAAAGTTACAGTTGCCCACGGACCAGGGAGGTCTGGGAGCCCTGTCCTTTTAAGCATATTTCCTGGTGGCATAGCTGCAATGGCTGTCCCGCTGGACTCTATCTCAGGGAAATGAGTTCAGACACTCGCCCCTGCTGGTAATTAGTCTCTTACTCTTGCCAGAGGTCAGACCTGCCCTGACGCACCCCGTGCAAGTGATGTTAGCAAAATCTAGTTTGGCTAGGACACACGTCTTTCCCGGAACCCTCCGCTCTATACCCCTCTACTACCTCTGGTCAGCTTACCCTGGGGCCTGGGCTATTACACAGCTGGGGAACTATGTGCCTGGCCCAGGTTCTCACTTCTTGAAGAGGAAGCCCTTTTCTCAAATAGCCAGGTGCTTCCCTTTGCCCAGCTAAATGAGGAGAGCAGACTCCCCCAGGGCAGTTCCTTCTCCACAGGCAACTCGCACACTCTTGCCAGCGCCTATGTGACCGGTCAAGGAGTGAACCGCTGAAACACCCAGTGCTTCAGACCACATTGTCCATGGGGCCGGGTCATCACCTCATTACCTGGTTATACAGGGCCATCCGTAAGTCATCAACCACATCGCTCGACACACTTCGCCGAAACATGGGAGGAGGAGTTTGGAAGGGTGCTTCATGATAAGGAATGGGACAAGGCCCTAGAATTCCCAAAGAAAGTCTCCCTAAACCCACGCTTTAAGAACATACAGTGTTTTACCCTCCACTGTGAATATCTAACACCAGGGCAGCTCTACCGCCACTTCCCAGAGTCACACTCCTGATGCAACACTTAAGCATACTTTATGGTCCTGCTCAGCCCTACAATATTACTGGCATGACATCCACTCTACACTGCGGAAGGTCGCAGGTCTACAGTACATATGCACATGGGAAACCTGCTTGCTGGGCGTCTTCAAGCGCAGGACGCAGAATAAGGTACACACCTGATTTGCAGCCCTGGCCCTACATTTAACCAAGCATGCGATCACACTGCACTGGTGTGCTCCCATGGGCCCCCAAATGGAGGCAAGTATAGGGGCAATGCACAGATGGGGCACTGCAGAGAAGCAGGCACTACGATATGAAGAGTTGCATCGAGTGCGCCGATGCCCTATCTCCCCACAGTGGGCCCTTTTGCTTGCCCACTTCCGACAAATCTCAGACAGGGACCCTACACTCCTGCCGCCATAGGGCTCAGCCGTGATACCCGGGAGGCACTTATCTCTGAGGTGTCAACTGCCCATCTCTCGTGGGGGCTGCCCCTCCTTGGTGCATACTTACCCCCACAGCTACTTAATAAAATGGAGACACATAATGCAGTATCCCCGAGCCCAGTATTGTGCCCTCTATAACCAGCAGTGAACTAGTAATGCACCTGCCCTACCTTCTCTCCCTGCCATCTCTTCCAGAGTTTTCCCCGATTTACCAGTTTAGTTTTCATTTGCTTGTGGGTGAGACACACTGAGGCACAATCCGTCACGGGGGCGGTTAAGTTCTTTGGGCTCACTATGTGGCACCGTCTAACATCTACTGTATGTAATTTTGATTTGATTTGATTTGGAAATTTGCAAAACGCACGATTGCCCAAAGGTGTCTAGGCACTGCGCGGTGAGGTGCTAGAAAGAGAATGGGAACATTAGTTAGTGAACAGCTAGTTTTTAGCACCTTTCTGAAGGAAAGCAAAGTTTTGCTATTCTTTATATTGGTTGGGAGAGAGCTCCACAATTTCACTGTCCCCATAACAAAACCTCTTCCTCCCCAACGCACATTGTTAAATCTGGGGGTTTGTAGGAGTTTGCTCTGCGTTGATCTTAGATTCCTGGCTGGAGAGTACCAGATAGTGTTGTTTTAGGTACTGAGGACCATACCCATGCAATGCCTTCAAAGCTAGACATAAGGATTTAAATTCTATCCTTTTATTCACTAGGAGCCAGTGTAGCTAATAAAAGCCACATACACAGGTATCCAAATGAGGCTGTTTTATTTTATGCAACCACCGACAGGTAACCGATGTTCACAGCAGCGAATCCAGTGCCAGAATGCCTCGCAACAATTCAATGAAGTAAAGGCATTCTGACATTCTACAGCCCAGCTCGAGCTGGTCAATTACAA
This sequence comes from Triturus cristatus, assembly GCF_964204655.1. Taxonomy (NCBI): domain Eukaryota; kingdom Metazoa; phylum Chordata; class Amphibia; order Caudata; family Salamandridae; genus Triturus; species Triturus cristatus. The sequence continues at coordinate 217,721,794 of NC_140590.1, forward strand.
CACATCCCCTTTACAAAAGCAATGAGGATTTGGAATAAACAAGAAGTAAATACAATGGCACAAGGCATGGACAATACAGAGAAACTAAATATAGTTACAGAACATTGTTATTGTGTACTAGCTAAACAAAACAGAATGAAAGATAAAAGGAGAAAATGAAATATGTTCAAATGCAAATAAGAACATATCTAGTACAAAATGTCATCTTTAAATTTCACAGGGGGCCACCTGTGCCTGTCTGAACAACCAGTGTTATCATTCCCCTCTACACAAACAAGATTAGGGTTTCAGCAGTACGGTGAGATGTCTCAGTGAATTTGACAAGCCTAGACATACTCCATGTACAGCCATTGTCTTGCAATTTGATCGTCTTTATATAGCTTGTATCATGTCACTTTATATATGATGGGGCAGATTTACTAGCCCCGTGCGCCACTCTTGCGCCGCCGTTGCGTCACTTTTATGACGCAGCGGCGGCACAAAGCTAGCGCCATGCTGCAACAGATTTACAACGTGACGCATCTAGGGAGATGCGTCACGTTGTAAAGCCCTGCGCCACATTAAACCTGCGTCAGGTTTAATGTATGCAGGGTGGGCGTTACATTGGAAAAAGCCTCAGAAAAGTGACGCAGTGAAATCTACAAGATTTCACGCAGTCACTTTTCCGACGCTGGTGCGTCAAATCTTTACGCCTGGTTCAAGCGGCGCACCGTGTTAGGGATAGGGCAGGTTGGAACAGTGCTGGAGTTGCGTCGAACTTGCGACACAACTTCAGCACTGCGCCAACCTTACGCCGGCAGATGCGTCACGCATCTGCTTGTCCTTGTGCCACGATGCACCGCATTGTAAATGCGGCGCATCTGCGGTGGCGCAAGGGCAAACTTGCGTGACACATTTTCCCTGGCGCATCCCTGCTGATTTGCAGGGATGCGCCAGGGAACATAAATGTGCCCCATTGTCTTTTGCACCACCATTGGTGATGGGTTACTTTTACTTTTTTCTTATTTTTTGCTACGCTGTCTTTTCAATCTTTGGAATGGTCTTTGCTCCTCTGATCTTTTGATTTTATATATTTCGCATGATTTATTAATTACATGTTTTTGCCCCACAGACCAACAGTTTTAGCTTGACTGATACCCGACATTAAGAATAAATTATGGTCATAAGTAAACCACTTGGTTGTTCATACAGACTGTAATATTAGTTGCGCCCTGAAGATGGAGCTCACTGGACTTCATGGGATCTCCGAAACACGCATCGGCGCTTTTTTCTTTGTTCATTGTTTTGGTCTCTTATGTATGTCTTATCGTATTGTGTAATGCATTGTTCTGTTTAGTATTTTTTGTTAGGTATTTTTGTGCTTTTTCCATGTATCAACTGTGATGAGCTTCTGTATGTTTGTTTTACTTGTCAGGCCCAGGAATTGTTTCCTCTTTTATGTCTGTGCTATATTGTGTGTATTATGAACAAAAAATGAATAAAAAATGAACACTAGTAGTGACATCACTACAGTATTTATATAAAAAGATATATTTTTGATAAATAAATGAAAGAAAACACTTTATAAACCTACTCTTGGTCTGTGGGTGTATTTTATCCAATGGACTAATTGCCTACTAGCATTATATTAGTGTGGGGATAGCGTTTTCGTTTTTTGATATTGTTTACTCCCTGATTACTCCCCCTCTTATTGACTGTTTCAGGGTCCCTCTATCGTTTTTCTTGCAGCCATTGTCTAGGACCACAACATTTTTCCTAATGGCAGTGATGGTAAATGGGCCAAGGAAATTAGACGTACCTTTGTGACTATGTTTAACTCTTTGGAGTCTCTACTTCTTTACTCTGACAGACATTTTATCATCATACCGCAGTTTGTATCTCTGCTGGTAATCTGCCAACTTGATTTTTTTAAAGTCATCAGACACAATCCTCTCCTTCCTAACGGGAAACCACACTGGATTAAGCTTAGAGTTGGCCACCCTACCTTGTAAGGCTTTAAAAGGAGATTTTTGAGAAATAGCATTGGGAACAGTGCGATGTGCCCACCAGGTTTCTCTCAACACACTGCTGAAAGAAATCCTGGAATCTAATGCCCGCTGAGCACAACTCTTGACAACCCTATTCATCCTTTCTGTGAGACCATTGGCGTTGTGGGGAATATAGGGCTGTCTTCTGATGAACAATTCCTAGATCTTCAAGAAATGCATTCATCTCATGGGAGGTGAACTGCACCCCATTGTCCGTAACTAAATATTTCGGAATTCCCTCAGATACAAACACGTCCTTCAAGAATTTGATCAGAGACCTAGAGTTAACAGCACACATGCCTTTAGAAATAACCCATTTAGAGGTATAATCGACAAAGACAACAACATATCTCTCATGAGAAGGCATAAACTCAAATGGACCAATTATGTCTAACCCCAACTGGGTCCAAACAACATCAGGGACCTCAGCGGGGGAAAGAGGAGTATGACTAGTGGTATGAGACTTTACATTAATGGCACACAGATGGCAACTACCTTCTCTATCTCTCGGTCCATTCCAGGCCACTAATATCTTTCTCTTACACGTGCCTTGGTAAGACACCTACCTAAATCCCTTCATGAGCTAGACTCACCACTTTCCTTTTCAGTGCATCAGGTGGGACCACACTGTCGCCCCTCATGAGGTATCCTTGACAAAAGGTCAAATTATCTTTCACAGCTCAAAAAGGCTTCAAATCAGAATCAAGATTTTTGTACTCGGGCCAACCCCTATTGATGACATTGATTAAATTTTACCTTTGGGGAATTCCGTTCACTGTTAAGTGAGATCGCCGCCCCCTTGTCAAAGTTTTCTCATCTCATCACAGTGACAAAAATCCCAATGATAATCAGAGGGGACGATGTTATAGGTGTGGTAGTTATTCCCATTCCTCTGCCTATCCCAATTGCTTTGCCAGAGATTCTGTGTGCAACAACTGTGGGATTAAGGGACACTATGCCCGAGTTTGCAAGTCCTCCAAGAGAAATCGTGTAACGCCAAGTGTACCTGAAATCTCAGTCCATGGGAGATTGACTGGAATTTCGGAATGTCCAGCAGCAATCTGGCAGCCGCGTTCTGCACATGTTGCAGCTTAAGCAGATGCTGTTTTTGCAGGCCCATATAAAGGGCATTATCATATTTGAGTCTGGCCAGGGCCAGAACTGTCACCAGTGTATTTACGGACTTTGGTGGAATAAAGGATAGAGCTTTCCTAATTGTCTTTAGAGTAAGGAAGACAGTAGATGAAAGCTTGTTAATCTGTTGTTGAAACATCAGGTTTTCATCAAAGATAATGCCAAGATTCTTCACCTTTCTGACTGGGACCGGAAAATCACCCAGACCGGCTGGCCACCAGCTATGAAACCAAAAGGATGTGTCGGAACACAGTAAGAGTCCCTCGGTTTTTTCCCCGTTCAGCTTTTGGCAGTTTGAGCTCATCCACTGATTCACACGAGACATACATGGGTTAAATCAGTCAGCTGTTCCTCCAAATTACTAGAGATGGACACCACCAACTGAGTATCAACTATGTAGGAAATCATGGAGAAGCCAAACTGCCTAATTATATCAGCCAAGGGGGCCATGTATATGTTAAATAATATGGGGCTCAATGAAGAGCCCTGCGGTACCCCACATGGAAGGATGAAATGCTCTGATATGGATGTTCTGAGCTGAACATAAAGAAATCTATTATTCAGATAGGATTTAATCAGTTTGAGGGCAGAGTCCTTAACCCCACCTCTGAAAGCCTTCTGATCAGTATGTCATGATTCACAGTGTCAAAAGCCACAGACAAATCCAATAGGATCAGAGCGGCCTTGGCACCTGAGTCCAAGATTGCTCTGAGCTCTTCTGCTGCCATGACTAAGGCTGCTTCCGTGCTATGTCCTTTCCGGAAACCATATTCCGAAGGATCTAGCGGTTCCGCTGATGATATGGAGGCTGTTAGTTGGATGTTTAAAATTTTTTCCAGAACCTTAGCAGGGAACGGTATCCTGGAAATTGGTCTGTAACTGCTGGTGTCATTAGGATCCAAATTAAGTTTCTTTAAGAGAGGTAGGATTGAGACTGTCTTCCAAGACTCGGGAAAGATACCAGAGCTGGTGATCTCATTAAAAATTATACTGAGTTGATCGCTGATGAGGTCAGGTGCCAGCTGTGATATCTGCTCTATGTTCAGAGGATCGTAGGACAGCAATACGTTGTCGTACGTGAGAAGTATACCAGCGAATGAATTGCCAATATTATCAGTGACCTTGTCTGTAAGAAATCTGTACACGGTCTCCACCTTCTCCTTGAAGAATCGTGCTAGCGAATTACAAAATTCCTTGCTTCTGTCCATATTGGTTGTTTCTGGTATTATAACTAGAAGTTTTAATGTTGCAAAGAGTACGTTGCTAGAGTTACTAGCCTGCAGAATTTTCCCTGTGTCTGCGACTGCTTTGATCCACTCGTTGAATCTACCGGCTGCCAGATTTGCCTCTGTTGTCAAATGAGGTTTTGAGTTTGACAAAGCTGATTGCAGTAACTGATGGTCGATGTTCCTCCAATCACGCCCTTTTAGTGCTCTGAGCAGATTGTGGGTACACGGTAAATGATGTGTGGTTGTTACTGTGAACAATATAGCTTTATGGTCTGACCAGGTGATTGGCAGAACCTCTAGAATTACAGACCAGAATTGGAAGTAAAAATGCTGTCTAATATGTGTGCAGTGTTGTGTGTGGAGTGCTTGACAACCTGTCGTAAGGAGACACTAGCCATCATGTCCAATACTGAGGCTTAATTATGAGCCTCTAATTTTTCTAAATCATAGTTAAAATCCCCCAGGATTGAGAAGTCCTCAGTATCATTACTGGATTCAATAAACGGGCTGATGGCTTCCGAAAAACAGTATTTTGAGACCAGAGGGCTGTAAAGGAACAGTCCTTTGAAAGTATGAATGAATGAATGAATGAATGAATGAATGAATGAAATGAGATTTATAGAGCGCATTTCTACCCTGAGGCCTCGTAGCGCTTAGGACCGGACAGACAGTAAGCGTGGCAAGTAAATAGGTGGTAGTGAAGAGGTGAGTTTTAAGGAGTCTACGGAAGGTTTGAAGTTTGGATTCCCTACGAAGAGTGGGGGGCAGAGAGTTTCAGAGAATGGAGGCATTCCAAGAAAAGGAACGTCCACCCCATCTGGATCTCCGAACTTTCCTCGTAGTGGCGAGGAAGGCGGCGCTAGAGCGAAGACTCCTAGAAGGTTGGTAAGGGGTAACCAGAGGATGGGTAATGGCTGGTCCAGTTTTCCAAATGGCTCTGTGGGCCAGGCACATAGCCTTAAATCAAATTCTGGACTGAATTGGCAACCAATGAAGTTCTCTCAGTACGGGTCTCGCTGATTGTCTCAGTGGGATCTCAAGGAGTAGGCGAGCCGCACAGTTCTGAATTACTTGCAGTTCTTGGATGGTGGCCTGAGGGGCGCCCAAATACAGGGCATTCCCATAGTCCAAGAGGGATAGGATAAGGGCTTGCACCATGATCCTCCGCGCCTGAAAGGGAAGTAGAGGGAGGATTTTCCTTAACATCCTCATCAGACCAAAGCAGGTAGCTGAGAGCATAGTGGCTTGATGATTAAAACAAAGGGAACTGTGGAGCCATATACCTAAGCTCTTGATCTGGTGCTTTGGGGCAAGCATAGTGCCAAGACAGGTCGGCCAGGAGAAGGCCGAGGAGGGTGAGGGAGACTTGCCTAGAAACATTAGTTCTGTCTTGTCCCCATTTAAATTAAGGTGAAATAGTGCCATCCATTCGGCTACCACCTCTAGGCAAGTGCCCAGAGCACACGAGGACCCCTCGGGGTGGTTTAATGCCACCACCAGTTGGGTGTCATCCACGTAGGTAATGATTTTTATGCCGAATGGAAGCACTATTCAGCCAAAGGCGCCATATAGGTGTTAAAAAGTGTGGGGCTCAGGGAGGAGCCCTGAGGAACCCCACAGCTGAGAGGCCATCGAGCTGAGGTGGCAGTACCCTCAGAAACCTGGAAAAATCGGTCCTTCAAAAAGGACTGAGGCCAGGTGAGAGCCAGATCCGTTACACCGAGACTTTCTTATCGTTCAAGCAGGATGTTGTGCTCCACTGTGTCAAAAGCGGCACTGAGGTCTAGCAAAATAATTGCTGCTGAGCCGCCCTGATCTAAAAGTCTCCTTGCGTCTTCTGTCACTGCCAAAAGGGCTGTCTCTGTCCCAAGCTGGGGACGGAAGCCTGTCTGGGAGTCGTGGAGTATATTGTTGGACTCTAAGTAGTGGACTAGAGTGGAATTTATGTGTCTCTCAACCAGCTTGCTCAGCCAGGGAAGGAGTGAGATGGGGCGATAGTTGGCCATATTAGAAATATCTAAGTTAGGTTTTTTCAGCAAGGCTATGACCTGAGCACATTTCCAAGCCGGTGGTACCTTTCCCGAAGTAATAGAGGCGTTAAGAGTATTCAAAATTACTGGGCGGATAGCATCAAGAACTAAAGTGAGATGTTGCGGAGGAGCAGGGTCCGTGGGCGAACCTGATGTTATCCTGAAGATAAGTGTGCTCAGCAAACCCTCATCAAGCAGAGGGAACTCCGCTAGGGAGCAGTGTGGATCAGAATGGAAACTCTCAGTGCGAGAGGTTGCAGACTCACTCTGGCCAGGAGGGAAGGATTGAGATATTAGCTGAATTTTTTGATGGAAGTATTCCACCAGATTGTTACAGCGAGCTTGTAAATCCTCTGGGTTGGGGGATTTTTGCGTAATGGAAATAAGAGATTTTGCCATCCTGAATATCTCCTTAGGAGAGTTGGCGACTGCACTAATCCTGTTCTCATAAAATGTGGATTGCGCGATTTTAATTTCGGCCTTATAGTCTCTAATTGCCTCTCTATAAACATTTTTCCTCTCGTCTGCTAAATTCTGTCTCCAACTCCTTTCAAGTTTCCTACAAGTTTGCTTGAGTTCTCTTAATTTGAGGGAAAACCATGGTACCAGTTTTTGTTTAGATTTCTAATGGAAAAGTTTCTTTGGAAGTAGTTAATCTAATGACTTTTTTATCCAGGAGTTACAATTACTGTTAGCCTTTTCAGGGTCTAGATCAACGATGGGGGTAGTGGCGGCTAACATTGTAGACCACTGACTGACGGGGAGATTTGACCATTTCCTTCCCAACAGAGGAGCAGCACTCTGTGTGGAAGAAGGGACTGTAGTTTCCCATACCAGGGGAACTAATAAATGATCAGTCCATGGGAGAGGAATGGGGGTGCCTACTGACAGACTCTGAATGTTACTGAGCACAGCGTCAAGGAGATGACCCTTAATGTGCGTGGGGGCAAAGCCCTTCTGCACAATTTGGAGAGCTGAGAGGCTGGTTAGTAGGTCTGTGGCCAGATGGTTAGAGGAGTCATCGAAGTGGATGTTAAGATCACCTAGTACTGTGAAATTGGCTGGGATTAGTGCTGATTCGGCAACAAAGGTCGGGAGTGTACTGAGGAATTTTCCTATGGGTCCTGGGGGCCGATAAGGTAGCAGACCAGAAAAGGTGCTAGTAGATGAAAATTCTAAAGAAAAACTCATGCTTTCACAGTCAGGTAGCTCCTCAGTAGAAGACAGGCAACAGAAGTTGTCTTTAAAAATTATGGCTAGACCGCCACCTCTTCCCGTCTTGCGATCCACTCTATGAATTAGATACCCCGATTGCAAGATCTGAGTAATAGCTGGATCCGCTTCCTCCTGTAACCAAGTCTCAGTCAGGAATAATGCGTCAGGTTTGAGATCTTCGATAAGGAGTATCAGTTCAACTGAGTGTTTAGGGAGGGAACGACAGTTTAAATGGAAAAAGTTTAATGGAGGAGCAGACACCTGGACTTCCTTTCCATGAGGTTGAAATTTAAAATTGCAATAGGGGCAGCTTAAGGGACTGTTGGCCGGAGACATCGAGTGTAGAAATGTGGTGCCCGGGGTAGTTCTTAAGTTCAACAGTGTCTGCGCACTGTAAGTAGGAGTATTTTTCTGAAAACTACCAGGGGTCCTGGCCCCTGGTCCCGGCCGAGCGCGGACTTTTACAGACGGGCTTGCCTTTGGCGTGTCTATTGCGCACCGCTGTCGCACCCGCTGTGCGCGTCCGCTGTGCTTGCGCATGAGCAGGAAGCTAAGTAGTGCTGGGGGCGCGAGAGACTAGTGCCCTACCCTAACAGGAAGTGGTTGCTGCTCCCAGGAAGCCCTCCGAACAATCGTCACTTGCCGCGTCGGACCAGGGCTAGGGAGATAGGTGACGGTAAGAGCTAAAGTGCAGATACAATTTTAAAATGCAATGGTTAAAAACACAAAAATGTCATAGTATTCAAACAAACACATGCGCACAGCTAGCAGCATCTCCTGCCACTGTGTGTCTGCCGCGTCCGCTGCGCGTGCGCGTGTGCATGAGCAGGAAGCTAAGTAGTGCTGGAGGCGCGGGAGACTAGTGCGCTACCCTAATAGGAAGTGGTTGCTGCTCTCAGGAAGCCCTCCGATCAATCGGCACTTGACGCGTCGGACCGGGACTAGGGAGAGAGGTGACGGTAAGAGCTAAAGTGCAGATACAATTTAAAAATGCAATGGTTAAAAACACAAAAATGTCACAGTATTCACACAAACACACACGCACAGCTAGCAGCAGTATAATTTTCACTTAGAGTGATTCTGAAAGATAGTAGTTCACAGTCTGGGCTACTTCCTGTGTGAAAAACCTGCTGTGCCTTTGGGCTAAAATGATGCTTCATAAGTAATGTAATTTGGTGCGCGTGATCACTCTATGTAATGCTCTGTATAAAGTCTGTAAAACACAAAAAAAAGATTTTAAAAAACTAAACAATCACTGTAACATCGAAAAGACATCTCACTGCACACTTACAGTCATGAAAATAAGTTGTTGATGAGATCTTGTGGCATGTCAAATCCTTCCTCTTTACCACTGTCATCATTAGCCATTCCAGGATCCTCAGCCGGTGGCTCCTGTTGGTCTCCATCTTTTCCGAAGAGAGGGATATTTTCCACACTGCCAGGATGTGGAGCATGCAGCAGGCGATTGTGATCTGACACCATGTCCCTGGTGAGTATTGGAGGGCTCCACCGGTCTTGTCCAGACAGCAAAATCTAGCCATCAGGAAGCACTACTTGGAGACATATTTTGTCCTTTCAAGTCTTCTATTGCACAGGTGACTTCTAGATGAGGTACTCATGAGGTACTTACAACTGCATCATCTTTAAGTGGACAGATGTGCAAGTGTCATTTGAGCAGGGTGGATTGAGCTAATCCATGCCACCTTCATCTTGCTAGTAACATTTTGCAATAGGTTCCCTGTAGCAGGTGGGCTGCAGCTCAACATGTTCCGGATTAGGGACACCTCACCATATGCTGATTGCAAAATCTTGCGGGGCTAGTCAGTTTTGCTTTCCATGTGTAATATCCTTTTGATAGCATGAGGTAAGTATGGTATACTACAAGGGCCTAGGAGGTAAGAGTCAAGAAATCTGCTGGAACATGCATGAGGTTAAATTGGGAAAAAGGTCACACATTCAGTTGTATCAGACTGTGGTTATGGCACCATTATGTAGGAGTATGAATAGATCATGTAACTTTCATGCATGTACTAATGGCTATATATGACCTAATGTAGTCATCCAAGTACATATTGTGAAAGGCCACAGCAGCTGGCCAAAGTGGTTCATGTGCTGACAGTGACCAAGAGGGACTTAGTGGCACAGAGGGTGATGGGGTGCCACGGAGAAGCAGACTGACACAACAGCAATCTCATCATTGTCAGAGTTGAGCTCCAGTGAGCCCTCCCAGGTGGTAGTGGATCCCCTGGACCTATGTCTATTACATCTAAATCCACCAACACCCCTACCATCTCCACCCTCACTGCTTCTACCCAGCCAGCTGTCCGAGGATGCTCCCCTAAAAGGGGAGGGGTCTCCTTTGCACTAGGCACCTCACTCCCTGCCTATGTCTCCTAAGCTGCCCTGAGTGTGGACGCCATTCACCTCCTGAGGCAGATCTGTGTGGGTCAGACAGCAGTGCTGAATGTACTCCAGGTGCATACCAATCAGCAGATGGTGTCGTACCGAGAAGGTATTCACTCTGACATGTCTTTCCTGAAGAGAAAGTGTCAGGCTCTAGCATCCACACTCACTGCAGCCTTCACACAATTCCAACTTTCCACCCACCCGCCTACCTCTTCCCCATCCACAATCCCTATTCCAGTACCTACCCAAATCAAACGCAAACATGACCATTCATCCACCACAACATTCACATGCATCACATAAGCACACACACATCATGCAAAAGACAAACACACACCAACTCAGCAGACAAAAGACACTCTCACTACTATAACTATTGACATACAGGCAGACTCCATGCCCACTATACAACATACCTCCACTACAGACATACAGGCAGACACAACAGCAGTAGACAAATCCACAATGAATACCACACCAGCAGACAAAGACACATCACAGACATCACATCCCTCTACCTCCAAAACCCCACCCCTTGTCTCACCTCATCCCCAGTGTGTCCAAAAACACTGCCTGATTGCCCTTGACCTCTTCCCTACCTCAACTGACCCACCCCCTTCCAAACCTAAAATGAAGGTCTTGCCACCCCTAACTTACCCTTCAATATGAACCCTAAAGAAACCAACCCACCCCCCTACTAACACCCAACCTACAATAAAAGTCACCAGAAAAAGGAAGTGTACCCGTCCTGTCAACGCCCCACCCCCTCCTAAAACACAAAAGTCCTCTTCCTCTTCCCATCCCAGTTCTTCCATGGGGAAGGAAAGTAAGCAGAAACTAGTTCCCCCTCCCTAATCCCTTCACCACCCTTCATGGACACTGTTGGACCTGTCAGCCCTAGGGTGGTCTCCCCTTCTATTTTTGTATCGTGCCTCATTTTTTCCACCCTCATTTTTATGTTGGACTAGGTCTCCGGGCGCCTTTTCATTGCCAATCAGTGTTAAGGTGCAGGTGTTCCCTTCTCCCAAGATGGCTGCCACAGACCCCTGCTACTGCAGAGTGGTCTTTCATAGTAGCACCCTAGCTGCCAGGAGCTGGCTGGAACCCCACAACAATGTTGCGACACCAGCCCGCCTTTTTGTACCATAGGTAGAGTGGGGAAGCTCCTGGAATGTGCTGGAACCTTCTAGAAGGGAGGTGTGGTTTTTCTTTTGCCGCCTTGGCTAGAGGTCACCTGACCTAGGGCTACTTAAGAGAGGGAGGGAAACTTTTGTGGTGAGTTGGCCATTGGGGTGAAGCAGAGCTGGAAGAATCCACCAGGAGTATAGGCGGTAGGGCCTAGCCAGGGACTTATGCCTCTGAGAGTGACAGGATTTAGGTGCTGCCTCTTAAGTGAGTGAGGGACCCTGTGAAACCCATTGATCTTGCCCAGTAGTAGGAGGACCCAGAGACTCTCTGCCCAGCCTGACTAGGAAGGATCTAGTCGCCCTCTCCATTCCTAACCCCCTGTAACAGAACCCCTGAAGGGCGCCAGATACATCTGCGCCAACAAGACTTCATCTAACAGCTGAGAACCAGACTGAACTCAAAAACCTATTCACCAAGCACTGAGACTGCGTGTCCAGACTGACCCCTGCACCCTGATACCAAGCCGACTGGAGAACCACCGGGGATCGACCAGGTATTAGCGCTGTGACCCCTGCGCTCCCTGCCCTGGTCTGGGACCCCCGGCAGCGTGCTCCGCTGAGCACAGAACCCCTTCCTTAATTTGAGCCCCCCCTGTGACGACGAAGCCAGCGCGCTCACCGCCGCGGCCTGGAGACCTGGTGAAGTGCCCTGTCGTGTCACGAGGCCCGCGGAGAAGCCCGGGGCCCCGTCGCTGCCGTCGCAGCTGCGTGAGGAGGTGTGCGAGGCCGGGGCCGAGTTCCCCCATCATCGTGGGAGCGGACGCCTGCTGACGCCGAGATCGAGGTAAGCCCGGAGGCTGGGATCACCCCCAGTGCGCCCCCTGTGGGTTGGGAGCCACACCGCACCCTTAGCTGAGTTTCCTCTCCGTGGGATTTCCCCCCCCCTGTCTTCGCGACGGAAGAAGACCCCGCCGAGGGATCCTTCCCGTGTGCCCCCTCGAGCGGTACTAAAGCGCGGTGCTCAACGAACTGCACCGGAGCCTAGAGACCTGCTCCTCGAGTCCCGTGGCGCTCCCCGCTGGAAGCTCCACTTCAAAGTACTGAGAGTCAGCGATTACGAGTGGCGCTTTGTGTTATATGCTCCGCTTCAAAGTACTGAGAGTCAGTGCTTACGAGTGGCGCTTTGTGTTATATGCTCCGCTTCAAAGTACTGAGAGTCAGTGATTCCGAGTAGCGCTCTGTGATTCATATGCCATACTGAAGTGTTACATGCTATTGATTCCGAGTAGCGCTCTGTTATTCCTATGCCATACTGAAGTGTTACGTGCTATCGATTCCGAGTAGCGCTCTGTTATTCACATGCCATACTGAAGTGTTACCTGCTATTGATTCCGAGTAGCGCTCTGTTATTCATGTGCCGTATTGAAGTGTTACGCGCTACTGATTACGAGTAGTGCGCTGTTATTCATGTTTCCCATTGCAGTGCTATGTGCCAGAGATTACGAGTAGCTCTCCAAGCTAGATGCCCCGTTCTGAGGTCGTCACCGGTTAGCGCGCACAACGCGTCAGGAAGGTAAAGCGCGCGTGTACAGCTAAGTGATTGGTAGGTGTGCCCTAGGCAGTACTGTTATTCCCTGAATTGCATATATGGTATGAACAGCCTTACTAGCTCCTGACTGATATGTACATCGCTAGCTATTGTATTATCAACTTATGAAATGTACTGCTACCTCATGAACTGCATCTAACGTGATCTACTTGGATAAACTTGAGTATCTAACTGAATCCAACTGTGTGGCGTCCCTTATTGTGTGTGACCATCGTTTCATGTGAGGTGCGTGGTGTATGGTTGCTTAACACACAGACCTCTGGTTGCCCGACCGCTCGTGTCACGTTACCGCCCCATAGGGCCTGGAGACCCCAGGTTCCTACATTGTTGGCGAGCGGTGGGATCCTTAGGACCTGTGACCATACAGCACCCTTCCGTGAAGCGAAGGGCGCCACAATTAAACGCATATTCTGTTTGTTCCAGAGCTCTAAAAACATTGATTGCTGCAGAGTCATTTCCACTGTCCAGGTTGAGAGTGCAAGAAGCCTGGTTAGCTATTAACTGTTGCCTATACCCTAGGAATTTTTCTCCTTAGTGTCTAGGTCCCCACCTGCCAGAATGGAATTCCAGTTAGCTGACCTCGAGGGGTACACTGTGAAGCAACTAAGGGAGTTCGGGCAAGGGATGGGGGTGCCTGGGATGCGGAAGGCCAAAGGACCGGAACTCCGCACCGTCATTAGGGCATGGGTAGAGGCCCACCCAGAAAGGAGAGGGGAGGAGGGACAGGAGGCGCCAGATGCACCTCAGGAGGAGAGCGCCCAGGAAGTCCTAGACATATTGAACGTACATGTGTCTGAAAATGTGCCCCCAGGGAGACGTTCTGGGGCCAGTAGTAGGACAGGGTCTAGCATGAGCGCGTCTCCAAGGGAGTATGAGGATAGAAGGGAAGAGAGGCAGTTAAAATGGGAGCTAGCCAAATTGGAACAAGAAAAGGAATTGGCCAAGTTAGAACAAGAAAGAGAGAATAAGAACTGGGCAATGGAGGAGAAGAAACTGGCGCACGAGCTTCAGTTGAAAGAGCTGGAGTTACGCGCCCTCCAATTGAACTTGTCCAATAGGGACAATGGTGGCAGCATACCGAAGGAACCTCACGAGTCAAAATTCTACCTGCCTAAGGAAGTAATTGCCAATTACACGGTGGGGGACGACATCATGAAATGGTTGGAGGCATATGAGGTGGCCTTGACTGCCCATGGGGTACCCGAAAGTAATTGGGGAGGTGGTCTATACCGGTACTTACCTCCCAATGTTAGGGACACCCTGCTATATTTGGCCAGAGTTTACAGGCCTGACTCTGGTTTCACTCGGGGATAGAGAGGTGGTCCCCGTAGTGTCCCTGCCCCCGAACACTGCTAAGTCTCAGCAGAGGGTGAGAATTAATGGGGAGGAGGTGGAAGCTCTGAGGGACACAGGGGCCAGCATGACCACTGTCGGGCGGCGGCTGGTGTCCCCAGACCAAGTAGTCCCCGAGGAGTTCCATCCGGCCGTATTGGCTGACAGCAGTCTGAGTCACTATCCAGTGGCTTGTGTTCCATTCGAGTGGGGAGGAGTCAAAGGCCTATTGAGAGTTGCTATGAGCCCTGCCTTGCCTGTGGGGTGCTTGCTAGGGAACGACCTGGAGCACACCAAGTGGAGAGACGTCGAGTTTCATGCTCACACCGAGATGCTGGGATTACCAGGGTGGACTTGCGTGAGCACGCGGTCCATGGCTGCCCGGCATGGAACTCACCCTGGGTTGGAGCCTGGAATCATGGCCCAACCCAAAGCCAAACATGGAAAGAAGAAGGTGGTAGAGGACATGCCCCGTGAGATGGATGGGGAGGCCGCAGAGGTGCCCCCGGAGTCCACGGAGGTAGATGTCGTTCCTGTGGAGGACTTGCCGACCCTTGCTGACTGGCATGTGGAAGGAGGGCCTACCCGGGAGGAATTTTGTCAGGCACAAAGGACGTGCCCCACTCTTGAAGGCATGCGGCGGCAGGCCGAAGCCCAAGTGGCCAGTCAGGAACTGGGAGGTTATCATGTGTATTAGGAGGATGGTCTCCTATACAGTGAGTCCAGGGTGCCGGTACATGGATTGTCGAGGGCCATAGTGATCCCCCAATGTTACCGGGCCTTCCTGCTGGAGTTAGCCCACGAGATACCCTTAGCCGGACATCTGGGTCAGGACAAAACCTTTGCACGGTTAGTCCCCCATTTTAATTGGCCCAGGATGAGGATTGCCTCAGACACCTTTTGTAAGACCTGCAAGTCTTGTCAGGCTAGTGGCAAGACTGGGACTAAGTTGAAGGTCCCGTTGGAACCGCTCCCCGTGGTCGGGACCCCTTTTGAGAGGGTCGGTATCGATATTGTTGGGCCGTTGGACCCTCCGACCGCAGCGGGACACTGGTTCATCTTGGTTTTGGTGTACCACGCCACAAGGTACCCAGAGGCTATTCCTCTGAGGACCATCACTGCACCGGTGGTGGCGCGGGCACTGTTGGGAATTTTTACCCGAGTGGGATTCCCGAAGGTCGTGGTGTCGGACAGGGGCACAAATTTCATGTCGGCCTACATGCAGGCCATGTGGAAGGAGTGTGGGGTGACCTACCGGTTCTCCACTCCTTACCACCCCCAGACTAACGGACTTGTAGAGCGCTTCAATAAGACATTGAAGGGGATGAGCCGAAGCCTTCCAGAGGGCTTGAGGCGTAAATGGGACATCCTCCTCCCCTGCTTGTTATTCTCCTATCGGGAGGTACCGCAGAAGGGAGTCGGGTTCAGCCCGTTTGAGTTGCTCTATGGCCATCCCATTAGGGGTCCCCTCAGTTTAGTGAAAGAGGGGTGGGAGAAGACTTCACAGAAGCTTCCCCGTGACATTGTCAGCTACATGCTGGCGTTCCGCAGCCAGATGGCCAAGCTGTGGAAGGCAGCCACAGAGAACCTGGAGGCTAGCCAGACCGTGATGAAGGAGTGGTATGACCACAACGCTCGGATGTTCGAGTTGGACATTGGACAGAAGGTGTGGGTTATGGAACCTGGGGAGCTTTGTGCCCTCCAGGATCGGTGGACTGGCCCGTTCAACATTGTGGAGCGGCGAGGCCAGACCACATACGTTGTAGATGTAAAAAACCCCCGTCAACCCCTCACGGTGCTCCACGTCAACCGCCTGAAGCCGCACCATGAGCGATCGGAGCTTGCTCTCCTTATGGTGACGGATGGGAGCGAAGAGGAAGAGAGTGAAGCTCTTCCTGACCTTCTTGCGGTACAAGAGAAGGATGGTTCAGTGGAAGGTGTAGTCCTCTCCCCATCCTTAACCCCAGAGCAACAGAGGGACTGTCGCCATGTCCTGGGACAGTTCACCCCGTTGTTCTCCCTCACGCCTGGAATCACTCATCTGTGTACCCATGACGTGGACACAGGGGACAGCCCCCCGGTGAAGAACAAGTCTTACCGGCTCTCTGACCGAGTGAAGGATAGCATCCAGGGTGAGGTGGCAAAGATGCTGGAGCTGGGGGTGATAGAACCTTCCAGCAGCCTGTGGGCTAGTCCAGTGGTGTTGGTGCCGAAAGCGGCCCCACCGGGTACGACGCCAGAACTGCGGTTCTGTGTGGACTACCGGGGGTTGAACTCTGTCACGAAGACAGATGCTCACCCCATCCCACGTGCAGATGAGCTGGTGGACCGGCTGGGAGCAGCCCGGTACCTCAGCACCATTGATCTGACATCCGGATATTGGCAGATTGCCATGGCCGACGGAGCACGGGAGAAGACAGCGTTCTCCACCCCAGAGGGCCACTACCAATTTCGAGTGATGCCCTTTGGGCTCAAAAATGCTCCGGCCACATTCCAGCGGTTAGTGAATCAGGTACTATCTGGTCTGGAGTCCTTCTCAGCGGCCTACCTGGATGACATAGCTGTCTTCAGTAGCACCTGGGAGGACCATCTGCAACACCTCCAGGAGGTATTGCAGGCGCTGCAACGCTCTGGCTTGACCATTAAAGCCAGCAAGTGCCAGATTGGACAGGGATCTGTCGTGTTCCTGGGACACCTGGTGGGCGGAGGTAAGGTGCAACCCCTCCAAGCCAAAATCGAGACCATCTTGGCCTGGGAGCCCCCCAAGACCCAAACAGAGGTCCGAGCGTTCCTCGGCCTCACTGGGTATTACCGCCGGTTCGTCAAGGGATACGGTACCATCGTGACCCCCTTGACGGAATTGACCTCAAAGAAGCAACCTCGCAAGGTCATATGGACAGCTGCATGCCAAGAAGCCTTTGACACGCTGAAACATGCGATGTGTACCGCTCCAGTACTAGCAACACCAGATTTCAGCAAGGAATTTATTGTACAGACAGATGCCTCAGAGCACGGCATAGGTGCGGTGCTCTCGCAACTCAATACCGAGGGCCAAGATCAACCAGTGGCCTTCATATCCAGAAGACTCCTCCCTCGGGAACGGCGATGGAGCACCATTGAGAGAGAAGCCTTCGCGGTGGTCTGGGCTCTGAAGAAGTTGAGGCCATACCTCTTTGGAACTCACTTCCTTATTCAGACCGACCACCGGTCCCTTCGCTGGCTCATGCAGATGAGAGGCGAAAACACCAAGTTGTTGAGGTGGTCCATTTCCCTACAGGGGATGGACTTTCGGGTGGAACATCGGCCCGGAGTTGACCACGCCAATGCTGACGGTCTCTCCAGGTTTTTCCGCCTTAGTGATGAGAACTCCCTAGAGGTTGGGTAGCTCTCCCCTCTTTCGGCTGGGGGGGACGCATGTTGGACCTGTCAGCCCTAGGGTGGTCTCCCCTTCTATTTTTGTATCGTGTCTCATTTTTTCCACCCTCATTTTTATGTTGGACTAGGTCTCCGGGCGCCTTTTCATTGCCAATCAGTGTTAAGGTGCAGGTGTTCCCTTCTCCCAAGATGGCTGCCACAGACCCCTGCTACTGCAGAGTGGTCTTTCATAGTAGCACCCTAGCTGCCAGGAGCTGGCTGGAACCCCACAACAATGTTGCGACACCAGCCCGCCTTTTTGTCCCATAGGTAGAGTGGGGAAGCTCCTGGAATGTGCTGGAACCTTCTAGAAGGGAGGTGTGGTTTTTCTTTTGCCGCCTTGGCTAGAGGTCGCCTGACCTAGGGCTACTTAAGAGAGGGAGGGAAACTTTTGTGGTGAGTTGGCCATTGGGGTGAAGCAGAGCTGGAAGAATCCACCAGGAGTATAGGCGGTAGGGCCTAGCCAGGGACTTATGCCTCTGAGAGTGACAGGATTTAGGTGCTGCCTCTTAAGTGAGTGTGGGACCCTGTGAAACCCACTGATCTTGCCCAGTAGTAGGAGGACCCAGAGACTCTCTGCCCAGCCTGACTAGGAAGGATCTAGTCGCCCTCTCCATTCCTAACCCCCTGTAACAGAACCCCTGAAGGGCGCCAGATACATCTGCGCCAACAAGACTTCATCTAACAGCTGAGAACCAGACTGAACTCAAAAACCTATTCAAGCACTGAGACTGCGTGTCCGGACTGACCCCTGCACCCTGATGCAAAGCCGACTGGAGAACCACCGGGGATCGACCAGGTATTAGCGCTGTGACCCCTGCGCTCCCTGCCCTGGTCTGGGACCCCCGGCGTGGTGCTCCGCTGAGCACAGAACCCCTTCCTTAATTTGAGCCCCCCCTGTGACGACGAAGCCAGCGCGCTCTCCGCCGCGGCCTGGAGACCTGGTGAAGTGCCCTGTCATGTCACGAGGCCCGCGGAGAAGCCCGGGGCCCCGTCGCTGCCGTCGCAGCTGCGTGAGGAGGTGTGCGAGGCCGAGATCGAGGTAAGCCCGGAGGCTGGGATCGCCCCCGGTGCGCCCCCTGTGGGTTGGGAGCCACACCGCACCCTTAGCCGAGTTTCCTCTCCGTGGGATTCCCCCCCCCCCTGTCTTCGCGACGGAAGAAGACCCCGCCGAGGGATCCTTCCCGTGTGCCCCCTCGAGCGGTACTGAAGCGCGGTGCTCAACGAACTGCACCGGAGCCTAGAGACTTGCTCCTCGAGTCCCGTGGCGCTCCCCGCTGGAAGCTCCGCTTCAAAGTACTGAGAGTCAGTGATTACGAGTGGCGCTTTGTGTTATATGCTCCGCTTCAAAGTACTGAGAGTCAGTGATTACGAGTGGCGCTTTGTGTTATATGCTCCGCTTCAAAGTACTGAGAGTCAGTGATTACGAGTGGCGCTTTGTTTCATATGTTCTGCTTCACAGTACTAAGAGTTATCGATTCCGAGTAGCGCTCTGTGATTCATATGCCATACTGAAGTGTTACATGCTATTGATTCCGAGTAGCGCTCTGTTATTCCTATGCCATACTGAAGTGTTACGTGCTATCGATTCCGAGTAGCGCTCTGTTATTCACATGCCATACTGAAGTGTTACCTGCTATTGATTCCGAGTAGCGCTCTGTTATTCATGTGCCATATTGAAGTGTTACGCTCTACTGATTACGAGTAGCGCGCTGTTATTCATGTTCCGCATTGCAGTGCTATGTGCCAGAGATTACGAGTAGCTCTCCAAGCTAGATGCCCCGTTCTGAGGTCGTCACCGGTTAGCGCGCACAACGCGACAGGAAGGTAAAGCGCGCGTGTACAGCTACGTGATTGGTAGCTGTGCCCTAGGCAGTACTGTTATTCCCTGAATTGCATATATGGTATGAACAGCCTTACTAGCTCCTGGCTGATATGTACATCGCTAGCTATTGTATTATCAACTTATGAAATGTACTGCTACCTCATGAACTGCATCTAACGTGATCTACTTGGATAAACTTGAGTATCTAACTGAATCCAACAGTGTGGCGTCCCTTATTGTGTGTGACCATCGTTTCATGTGAGGTGCAAGGTGTATGGTTGCTTAACACACAGACCTCTGGTTGCCCGACCGCTCGTGTCACGTTACCGCCCCATAGGGCCTGGAGACCCCAGGTTCCTACAGACACAAAATCCCTAAAATGATTAAACCCATCCCTACCCCTCCCAACTGAATCTTGCTCTCCCACTGACCCAGCTGACCCTCCCAATCCTGAGCCCAGCCCTTCCAAGGACCAACCCACTCCACCCTAGTTCCATCCTTTTGGTGCCTGGCCTGTCCCCTAGATGTCCCTACCGAGGGAGGGGGGGTATCCCTGGCGGTGTATCTGAAGGCAAGTTTGGATGGCCAACAGTTTGCTGTTTCATTTAGAGTGGAAATAGGCCTTTGTTTCTTGAAGTACCAATGTTTATATTAAATAAAGCATTAACTTGTTCTTGTATTTCTGTGTCCACTAATTGCTAATGATGCTAACTGGTATTCTTATGCAATTTGGGATGTGTGACTACGGTTGTGTTTGTTTAACCATGATAGTATATGGTTCTCATGTAGGTACGTTTATTGTGATCTTGTGTGAAAATATGTACTTACAGTGACTGAGGGTCAATGTCCGCAGGATATATATGTGAGTGGGGTCTAACTGGGCAGACATTGCATTGGATTTACTATGCATTCATGAGTTTTGTAGCTTTCTTTGGCCAGTGGCCAAGTGTGTCAATGGACAGACTTCCCTGAGATGTATGCTGCATGGGAAACATCCTTTACAACGCAGTCATTACATCGCAACATCCTTTACAACGCATGTCACTACAACGCAGCCATTACATTGCATGTCACTACAACGCATGACATTAGAACGCATGTCACTACAACGCATGACACTAGAACGCATGTCACTACAACGCAGGCATTACATCGCATGTCATTACAATGTATACCATTACAGCGCATAGTACCCCTACACTATCCAACATTTACCGTACTGTTGCACCCCCTGGAGTTAGAATATTAATTTTTACCCCTACACTATCCAACACTTACCTTAAATGAAATGTAATGGTATGCGTTGTAATAGTATGCGTTGTAAAGGTATAATGCGATGTAATGGAATGCGTTGTAAATGTCGTTTTCAAAAATTCGTTGTGATGGCATGCAATGTAAATGTATGCGTTGTAAAGGATGTTGCGGTGTAAAAACTGCGTTGTAAAGGCATGCGTTGTAAATGTATGCATTGTAACATCATACATTCATGCTGCAAACGTATTTCATGTGTACAAAGTAGGAATTTGTTTCTGCACACTTGGTGGGTCTTGTGTTGTCATACATAATAAGTACTTTGAATACACATGTACCCAATGCAATGTGTAGATCTCAACATTTCTCTTACTAGATATGGGACAATTGCTTTTGCTTCTGTGTGTATTGTTATGAACTTCCAATTACATACTTGCCACATGTGAATGCCACTTTTGTGACAAAACCCATTACTCCCAGATGAGAATAATTCCACATGTCCTGTTCACATGGAGACTAGGAGGTAGTAGCAATACAGACTGTGTCCTGGCCCTTTAGACTTACAGGACTCCATCTATTTTTGGGAAACATTATATGCAAGGAGTCGATCCCTTTGCGTGCGTCAGACGGCCGGAAGCTCTCCAATGTCACAGTGGGCGTGTGTGTCAGATGGATCCCGGCCGTCTGAGCACTCACTCATGGGGGAAGTGCTGGCGCTCCGTCCGTGGGCAGCCCTGCATGCTGCTCCTACCGGAGGGTCAGCGGAAGCCCTTCTGCTGCCCCCCTGCCCTCCCCCTCCACGTCATCTAATTACATCAGCGCGCACTACGCACCAGCGTCATTAGGTGAAACCAGACGTGATGTCAGCCATTTGCCTCCAGCGCGTCCAGGAGAGAGGAGATAATTTTCTCCTCAGGGAAGAGGCATCCGAGGAAAGGAAAGGGTTTTCCTTTCCTCCGATGTCTCTTTTCAGCATTCCTGCTGAACAATCGCTCATGGGGTGCGATAGGGCACCAGGAAAGCCCACTCGACACCAGGGATTTTTTTTTTTTAAATGCCGCTTGTGTCAGGGAGCACCCCCTTGGGAAAGGGTCGCTCCCCTTTGGGGAGCAATTTGTTTGGCTCTTCCTGCCCCCTTGGGGGCAGATCGGTAAAAAATAAAATAATTAGCTCTGTGTCCACTAGGCTACCAGGATTTTTTTTAATATGTTTTTGTGGAGCTGCCCCTTAGTCAAGGGTTGCTCCCCTTTAGGGAGCATTATTTGAGCCGTATCTGCCCCCCTGGGAGGGCAGATCGGCTCAAATATTTTTTTATTAATATGGTTGTGAGGAGAGGCCCCTTAGGGAAGGGTCAGTCTCCTTTGGGGAGCATTTATTTTGGCCATTTCTGCCCCCCTTGGGGACGGATTGGCTATATGTTTTAGGCCCATCTGTCCCCAAGGGGGTCAGAAACCATTAGACACCAGGGATTGTGTTGGTGTTGTTGGGTAGTGGTCCCTTCAGCAAGGGTCGCTCCCCTTTATGGGCTGATTATTGTGGCTGTTTCTGCCCCCTTTTGGACAGATCGGCTATAATTATTTAGGCCCATCTGTCCCCAAGGGGGGCAGAAGCCATTAAACACTAGACACCAGGGTTTTTAGGACTCGCCTGCCGTTATCAGCGCGCATGCTCTGCTCTCGCTGTTGCAAGTGCCTTTTGCAATCGATTCAGCCAAAGCTCGTACGGATGGACAAAGGTGGCTGCTCTCGCCATTCAGCCAAAGGTAAACATGCACGCATATGTGCACGCGTCGTACAGACAGTGGACAGTCCGACACCATCTTGTTTTGCTTTGTCGTGGCAACCACTCCCTCAGCAAACTTCCCAGGAGTCAGAGGGCTGCTTTTATTTACTTTATTTTCACTTTCGCGGTAATTTAGGGGTCAGGCCTAGGTACCGGCACAGGCGCGTAATGCTTTTATTTACTTTATTTTCACTTTCGAGGCACACACGCTTTATCTTCAGCCATGTTAAGCTAAAGCGCGGGTGCCGGGATTGTAGCAAAAGTAAACAAATAGAAAAACATCTATTACTTTACTTTTTCAACAATCCCGGCACGCGTTTTAGCTTAACATGACTGAAGATAAAGCATGTGTGCCGCAAAAGTGAAAATAAAGTAAATAAAAGCATTACGCGGGTGTGTGCCGGAACCTTGGCCTGACCCCTAAGTTACCGTGAAAGTGAAAATACAGTTTGCACCCACACATATATTTAAATGAATATTACTGCTAAGTTGCAAAAAATGTGATTTGTTTTGTACAGCACACCTTGCTATACCCTCACAATGTTCTAAGCTATCTGTACGGCGCATGCGTTTTTGCAGAGCACTCGGGACTTATCCACACCCCTGCCTCTTTTGAGGTAGCCTGGCATATATATCCATTGCAGCCTAAAGTCAGTATTTGTCACTTTGTCATATATTGGCTTGTTTAATGTAAGACTCATTTGGATGGGGTGTATGTCCTGCGGTTGTGGTACTAAGAGTATGGTGGGCAGAACTGTTGAGCTTGGGTGCGCACTCTAAGTAGGCAACACACCCCATGTGTGTTAGTACTGCCGCTCGTGTAGTCGTGCAGAAGTGTCCCAGAGTCTGCCTGTGCAAGTGTCACTGTGTATGCATTCAAGCCAATTTGAGTGAATGAATTAATTGTGTGGCTGCCGGCAGAGAAGTTTCAGAGTGGACATGCACTGCATATGTTGCCGATAGGGACTGTTTGCACATTAGTGTCCCATGCGCTTGGCCACCCGTGTGTCTCAGTGCGTGTTGCTACACGTATCCGCAGACCTTGCAGTTTGTCAACATGGGGTGAATCATTGCTGCTTCATGCATTCCACTGCTGTCAGTCACAGCGTCCACAAGTACCTCAGTCCTATCTAGATCGCATTTTACGGCTCTTTTAGCAGCTGCAAAATTCAACTCTCTGAGCACTTTCAATAAAAACAAGAATTAAAAATGCAATAGGTCTCGCCTTTCATTAAGTTAAAGCCATTTGCTCTTCTATACAATACCTTTAGCAAAGCAAATGGCTTTAACTTAATCAAAGGCGAGACCTATTGCATTTTCAATGCTTGTTTTAATGTTGGTGTTGGGAAGAGACCCCTTGGCCAAGGGTCACTCCCCTTTATGAGGGGGACTTTTTCAGCTGTTTCTGCCCCACTTGGGGGCAAATCGGCCTCATGCTTTTAGGCCCACCTATCCCCCAGCTTGGATGGTGGCTTGTGTGTGGACTAGTGCATTAGCTGCATATGTGATTGTAATGTTTTATTTCTCCTTTTTATTCTAGTGCAAAGCTTTTGATTCTAGTTTGTGGTTTCTGTACTGTTTCATCTGCAGTTTTGCGTAGTTGTATTTATTTGGTTAGAAAAACATTTTTGTTGTGTTTACTCCAAATGAGTATTATTGTCATGCATGAATGCATTTTTAGTAAGTGGTGTCATAATAGCAGCATATTTAGTTAGTGTTTTGAGCATTACATTCTTTGCGATGTGTTTTGCGTTGTCTTATGTGTCATTTCTTTTCTTTTTCTTTTTTAGTGGGATATTGTTGGTCCTTCCTGTGTTGGTGCAGAGTAGGTAGTGGTGAGTCTAGCTTCATCTGGCAAGTGAGTGGTATAGTTTTGGAGTATATAGGTCTTTGTGATAAAGACACATTTTGTTTATTACTTATTTTAAAAAGTGTTTGCTGTTCTTGACTTGTTTGACAAGTTATCTTTATCAGTAAGGATTATGGCTAGCCGCAGAATTACTGCTCAGCAGGAGGTTGGTATGCTTTTTCAATCTTCCTCTGACCATGATTATTAGACTGACAGTGCGCCTGACGGAGAGGAGGGAGTGCAAGATTCTGGCAATGAGTTTCCTGTCCACGAGGAATCAGCTGATTATGAAGCTACTCTCAGTGGGGATGAAGCTACTCTCAGAGTGGATGAAGTGCCTTTTTTAGATTAGGATACTGATGTGCACCAGTTGTTGCCTGCCTTTAGTGGTGATGCAGGGTGTAGAGTGAATTGTGAATTTATTTTGCCTATACTGTTTTTTCAGTTGTTTATGGATGTTGTATTTTTTGGCAGAGATTTTTTGAGCAGACTAATGTGTATGCTGAACAGTATTTAAGGGACAACAGTGCCAGACTTAGGCCCTGCTATAGAGCTACCCAGTGTACTCTCACAAATCCGAAAAAAAGAAGACACTTTGTAAAATTCCCTATAAGTCACATACCCACAGTTTCAGAAATGTGCAAATAGCTACTGTTTCTAAACTCTGGGCCATAGTATCAAGAACGGCGATAACATTATTGCCGCTTTAGCAACAGGAAACCGCCACTAAAGCAGCGCTTGATAATATGACCTAGAAAATTCACAAGCCCAGGTTCTGGTGTGAAGGACCACAAACCTGGGCTTCTACTGGAATTCTCTAGGGCATATTATAAAGCCCCTTATCGCTGCTTTAGCGTCAGTTTCCTGCCGCTAAAACGGCGATAATGTTATCGCCGTTCTTGATAATATGGCCCTTTATATTATATTCCTATTTCAGAAATACATAGGTGTCTTTGATACCTCTTTTCACTCTTTATATTTTACCAAATGAATTGCTATATACCCAAAAATCTATGAAAACCATTGCAAGACACTGTTCAGTGTTTGGCTCTGGGTTCCTCGGGTTCTTGATGAACCCACAAGTCCTATATATCCCCACAAAGGGGTCCAGCAGATGTAACGGTATATCGCTTTAAAACATCTGTCATACTTAGAAGAGGTTACAGGTTAAATCATTGGAACAAATTGCTGCTTTTTTAAACCAATTTTAATTTTTTCTTATATTCAACTGTTAGTTTCTATTAAAAAAACTTTGAAGGATCTACACAAATGACCCCTTGCTTAATTTAGAATTTTGTCTGTTTTTCAGAAATGTATAGCTTTTTAGTAACCATTATTGCTTTCACACCCATTTCTACCACTAACTGGAATGAGGTTGAAAGAACAAAAAGTAGCAATAATAGGCTGTGTCCCAGTAAAATGCCAAAACTGTGTACAAAAAAAGTGGTTTTCTGACAAAAGTCTGTCAGTCCCTGAAAGCTGTGAAGATGGTGATTTTGGCACCACAAATCCTTTGTTGATACCATTTGCAGTGGAAAAAAGAGACACTTTCTTCTGCAGCACTTTTTCCCCATTTTCCACCCCAAAAAAACATTTAGCTGTATTTTGACTAGTTTCTGGGTCCCTTCCAGAGGAATCAACAAACCCTGGGTACCTTTAAAATCCCCATGATGTTGGAACAAAAGAGTGCAAATTTGGCATGAATTACATATGTGGTCAAAATTGTTACAGGGGCCAGAGCACAAACTACCCCGAATAGCAAAAAAAAGTCTTAGCGCAGAGGGGGAAAAGGCCTAGCAGCGAAGTGGCTATACACTGAGCCTTCTGATGTTTTGGAACTTATAAAGATGGAATCTAATTTTCTTTACTTGCGTTTTTCATGTGAATGTTGTGTGTACAGCTATTACAGTGCTCTGTGAGTTAAGCTGTGTTTACTTAATAGCAAATTCCATACAGATGGACAGAATGCAGAACAGTGTCATACATTGACCCCAGTACAGAGATCTGGGCCTAAATCCTTTGTGTTTTTGCTCCCCATGCCTTTCCAACCCTTGAACCCAGCCACTTGCAAATCAGTCTTGACCCTGAGCCCAATTGGAACAGTCCAGCCTGAACTGCCAGGCCAGGTCCTCCCTGGCATGGAAACAAGAATCCTAGAACCGGTTTTGGGGTTTCAGCCCTCATCAGCATGGATATCTTGACTCCAGTGGCATTGAGAGCACTGGACCTACGTGTGAGCATACCCATCCCACTCGGGGTGACAAATGCAAAAACAATAATTGATGGACAGAATGCAGAACAATGTCATACACTCACCCCAGTACAGAGATCTGGCCTAAATCCATCATTTATTTTGCTCCCCATGTCATTACAGTTTGAACCAAACGCAGCCATATGCAAATCAGTCTTGACCCAGTTAGGACCCACGTCTGGGCATACCCATCCCAATCGGGGTGACAAATGCAAAAACAAAAATTGATGGACAGAATGCAGAACAATGTAATACATTCACCCCAGTACAGCGATCTGGGCCTCAACCCATTGTTGTTTAGCTCCCCATGCCATTCCAGTTGGAATCCAGCCATATGCAAATCAGTCTTCACCCTGCGGCCAATGGGAACAGTCCAGCCCGAACAGCCAGGCCAGGTCCTTCTTGGACTGGAAACAAGCATCCTAGGACCTGTTTTGGGGTTTCACCCCTCATCAGAGAGGATAGCTTTACTCCAGTGGCATGGAGAGTACGGGACCCACGTCTGGGCATATAGTACCACAGTACAAATGCTGATGAGGGATGTTACCCCCAAACTGGTCTCAGGATGCTGGTTTCCGGTCCAGGGAAGACATGGCTTGGCAGTTCAGGCTGGACTGTTCCCATGAGTCACAGGGTCAAGACTGATTTGCATATAGCTTTGTCTGAACTGGGTTGGCGAAGTGAGCTAAAGAACGATGATGGATTTAGCCTGTGACTGGGGGTGAGTGTCTCAAAAGGTTCAGCGCTCCGTCCATCATCTCCTTGTTTTTGCTTTGTTCGCCCTAAGTTGGCAGGGTATGGCCTATGAGGGGTGCTACCCTGTAACCAGTCTCCCGATGCATGTTTCCGGTCTAGGGAAGACATGGCTTGGCAGTTCGGGCTGGACTGTTCCGGACTTGACCTAACGGCTAGGGCGGCCAACCTCGAATCTGGGGAACTGGGTTCGAGTATCTGCAATGACGCTGAACATCCTGTGATTCTGGGTGAATCACTTAAACTCCCCGTACCTAACAAAAAAATAAAAAACAAAAATGAATGTGTCTTCATGTAATGTAACTGGTGCTATGTAAAGTGCTCTGATACCCGATTCGGGTCAGGTTCGTGCTATATAAAACTGTGTAAAAAAAAATGAGGCACAGGGTCAAGAATGATTTGCATATAGCTTTGTCTGAACTGGGGTGGCGAAGTGAGCTATAGAACGATGATGGATTTAACCCAGATCTGTGATTGGGGATGAGTGTCTGAAAAGTTTCAGCACTCCGTCCATCATCTCCTTGTGTTAGCTTTGTTCGCCCAAAGTTGGCAGGGTTTGCCCAGACATGGGTCCCTTGCTCACTTTGACACTGGGTTCAAGCTAGCCTGGCTGATGAGGGGTGTTACCCTGAAACTGGTCTCCAAATGCTTGTTTCCGGTCCATGGAAGATATGGCTTGGCCGTTTGGGCTGGACTGTTCCCATTAGGAACAGGGTCACAAATGAATATTTCTTTTTATTTTATTGATTTCATTTTTTTATAGCGCTGGCTAGACCCGGAGGTATCAGAGCGCTTTACATGAGGTTCCACATTGTTACAAAGTTACACCAGTTACAAGTTACATCTGTTGCTATAAACATTTAAGAAGCATAGAGGACGAGATAAATGGAGACTAGAGGGTAACGGAGTGAGGTAAAAGCGTAGGGGGGGGGGATACAGCGGAGAGATGAAGTAAAGTCTGCCCAAAGTCCAGCTGGGTAGGTGATGGTCGAGGGGGAAGTCCACAGCCCATCTTCTCTATAGCTATCAAAGTAGCTCCACCGGGCATCGGTCAAAATGCAAGGTCTCAACGTTCGGTGGCAAGGTCACAGATTCTATGTCCTGATGGGTGAGCCGGAAGGGGGATATGCTTGTGGTCTGGTCAATGTCCAATTTTTGTCAAAGAGTAGTAGCTTATTGTGGTAAAGGACCACTGTGGAGGCCATCTTTGGGTCAGGCAAGAGATACAACCCCTAGTGTTTCATTCGGCCGGACCTCAGTCTTAGGTGGGCATCTGGATCTACCCGTGGCTCTCATAGCTGCAATGATTTCAGTGTTTATAGTGTCAGGCGTTAGGGCTCTGGCGGCCACCTTAGGGTCAGCCACATTGTAGTTTCGGGGTTACCCCCTGAGCTTATTGAAATTAATCCCATCTTTGAGCAGTTGAGGTTACATAGGCCCCACGTATCTTCCATGTGTAAAGGTGCCCCTCCAATCACTTATGCAACCCTTTGTGGGAAAAGGGCTTCCCTTGGGTCACCATTTTGAGGTCAGGCATGCCATGTAGAATCTTAATTTTAGATAAAGAGAGCCCCACAGTGAAAAGGCAGTCAAGGTGCCCCCAGTGACCCCCGGTCCCTGCTCACCGTGATGAGCCGCTTCCGCTCTTCACTCACCGGTTCAGGGCACGTTCAGGAGCTTTCAGGGCCTCGGGCGCAGGCCTGCCGACTATGGAGTTGAATGTGCCCGCCACCTCCATCAATCACTCTCTGTGTCCCCCGGTAATCTTCACTGCTGCTGGAGGGACAAATGGGAGTTTTTGTGGCTCCCAGGTCTTCCACTTCGCTCGGCGTCTCTGCTGCCACTCCAGCGCAGTGATGTCGGGTAGAGGACCCCTGCCAGGCTCACCTCCTAACGCAGTGTCTTGGCTCCCCGGTAATCTTCAGTGCTCTGCCACCCTCCTGATGCCGCAGTGGGTCCTCTGCATTGCCCCTGCAATGGGCCTTCCACCCACGCCCTCACTGATGCCATCTTGATTCCACGGCAGCTGCCGGCCCGGAGTCTGATCCATGGCAACCCTCACCCCTGTGGTATATCCCTCGCAGTGCCACCAGCTCTACTGATTCCCTCAATCGTTCGGGATCGAATCATGTATTTTGGAGGTCGTAAGCGCTATGGATGCGCTCTCCTCAGCCGCGTTGTGATGCTTTTAAGATGGCCGCCTCACAATGGGCTGTCAGACTTTGAGCTGTCACGCAGTCAGCATTTCCTCAAAACGGATAACGCGGGCATGGTTGGAAAGATACTATATGATGGGCATATGGCTTTGTCTGAACTGGGGTGGCGAAGTGAGCTAAAGAACGATGTATTTAACCCAGATCTGTGACTGGAAGTGAGTGTCTGAAAAGTTTCAGCGCTCCGTCCATCATCTCTCTGTATTTGCATTGATCGCAGTAACTTGGCAGGGTATGCCCAGACATGGGTTCCTTGCTCACTTTGACACTGGATTCAAGCTAGCCTGGCTGATGAGGGGTGTTACCCTGAAACCAATCTCAAAATGCTTGTTTCTGGTCAAGGGAGACATGGCTTGACAGTTTGGGCTGGACTGTTCCTGTGAGGTAAAGGGTCAAGAAGGATTTGCATATAGCTTTGTCTGAAGTGGGTGACAAAGTGAGTTAAAGAACGATGATGGATTTAACCCAGATCTGTGAATGTGGGTGGGTGTCTGAAAAGTTTCAGCGCTCCGACCATCATCTCCTTGTATTTGATTTGTTTGCCCTAAGCTGGCAGGGTATGCCCAACATGGGTCCCTTGCTCACTGTGCTACTGGATTCAAGCTAGCCTGGCTGAAGAGGAGTGTTACCCTGAAACCGGTCTCAGAATGCTTGTTTCTGGTCCCGGGAGGACCTGGCCTGGCAGTTCAGGCTGGACTGTCCCATGAGGCACAGTGTCAAGACTGATTTACATATAGCTTTGTCTGAACTGGGTGGCGAAGTGAGCTAAAGAACGATGATGGATTTAACCCAGATAAGTGACTGGGGATGAGTGTCTGAAAAGGGTCAGCGCCCCGTCCATCAACTCCTTGTGTTTGCTTTGTTCGCCCTAAGTTGGCAGGGTATGCCCAGACGTGAGTCCCTTGCTCACTTTGCCGCTGAATTCAAGCGAGCCTGGCTGATAAGGAGTGTTACCCCAACACCGGTCTCAGGATGCTTGTTTCCGGTCCAGGGAAGATATGGCTTGGCAGTTTGGGCTGGACTGTTCCCATGTGGCACAGAGTCCAGAATGATTTGCATATAGGTTTGTCTGAACTGGTAATACAACAGATTCAGAAAGCCTGACTGACAGAATAGTCATTGACAGTGAGGTGAATTTTGATGCTGCAGCCTGAATACATCGATGTGCTCAATGCCGATTGCCTTGAGTGATGCGACATGGAGTGCCCAATAGCAGCATTGACTGCTAGAAACAGAGATTCTATCCTCAGGGGATACACGAGGCCCTGAGGTGGATGCGAGACTGAGGAGAAGGATTAATTGAAATCTCCTACTCACTCTGGGGCATATTCACAAGCCCTATTGCCACGGGAACGTCACTTTTTTTGATGTTCCCTTGATGATAGGGCCAGAGTCCTATTCTCAAGGCAGCGTTAACTCACTTAACGTGGCTTAAAGCCATTTTTAGTGGCTTAACACTGTCTTGAGAATAGGGCCCCTTTCACGCTAAACTTAGCATGAAAGGAGGCGTGCAGTGGGTGTTGCAGTGGGAGTACCACTGCAACACCCATTGAGTTTGACGCTACCGCCTATTATCAAGTGCAGTGATAATAGGAGGTAGCGGAAAATTTTAGATGGGACATTTTCCGTCTTAAGGTGGCTAAACGAGAAGAAAACCTGTATTTCTCCTCAGTTTTGCTTTTTTCTCGTGTGCTGCATGTAGCAGCACACATGGAAAAAGCAAACTGGCATTTTTGGTTTGTTAATGTACAGGAAGGGACACCTTTCTGTGCATTAACAAACCCCTCTGCTCGAATGAGATTTATTGCCGTCGATATGGGTAATGCCAGTCTGCACCACATTCTTGTCAATAGGGTGCAGACTGGCATTCCCGAAGTGGCGGTGAGAGGCGTTAAGCCAAAGAGGCTAATGCCTCTCACCGCCACTTCTTTGTGAATATTACCCCCTGTCTTAAGAGACTCAAAGGTGCTGGACATTCTAATTTTCCAATGGAGCACTACTAGGCAGTCTTTACTGTGCTCTTCATTTTTTCAAACTTCATATGCAGGCTATCATCACTTCGCTTAATGGCATGAAAAACTGAAACAGACTTCACACACAATGTAGCCATTCTTACTAGACTTCCAATTTTGCTTGACACATTTCTTGCTCTAGCTATCCAATCTGCTACCCTCCTATGCTGGACAACCATTGAAGAGGAGCCTCCGGTGTTGTATTTTTACTTTGCCATGGTCACCACAAGAAAATTTGGACATAAGTTTAGGAATGTGTTAAAAAAAAGACCCATGAAGACTGTTCCAGAGGTGTTGAGGAGAGCCAGAATGATGACTGAGTTGTGAAGGAGAGTGAAAACACCCCAGAATTAATGGCACAATAATAGCTCTTTCTGGTGTTAGAAAATTAAAAAGACTGAGAAATGAGAATTCACTACAAAAAGGATTATTAAATGGTAAAAACAATCTGATGTATAGTTATTATTATTTCACAGAATGCAGTTCAGCACAGAAACATGCTGTGCTGTGTTGCAATGGAGAGAACAGAAAGGATCCATATTTAAAAGGTATGGAACATTTCTGCTTTCTCCTAGTGCGCTGTGTGCTGCCTATCTCCAAGGCAAGCACCCTTGCACTAAAGTGCAAGAGTGCCTATGTTAGGGGCATGATTGTTTTTATGCAGAAAGGGACATCTTCCTGCAAAATAAAAACAATCCTTAAGATATTTCTCCTTGTTATGCATCTGTAGGGTAGGCATATCATTTTTTCGCAAACCCAGGTTTACAAGTCTTTGTAAATATCTGTTTGCCTCAAAATACATGAGTAATATTTGGGAACACCCATGTTCCATAAATGTATCGCTTAACACATGGTAACGCAAGGAAGAGCTATGATCTGTGTTGCAATACTTTGTATTTACTAAACCACACAAAGTCATACAAAGTGGGTTTGTATGGCTTAGAAAATGCCAAAAATCATTTTGCATTAGGGCTTTGCCACAAAAGTGACGCAGCCCCAATGAAAAGTCTTAATACATTTCGGCCAAACTGTCTCAAAGGCCATGCTTTGCAAGATAGGAAAGGTACAGCTGCACTTCCAGTTTTGTTTTTATTTCTTTTGGTAAGCATCTCTTTTTAGTGATCTTCGCCTAATGTATATCATATGATGAATTGGCTTCAATTACATATAACCAGAAAATAGAAAAAGAAAAAGAAAAGAAAATCCTGACCCCGCACTGGCTTTTTTAAAAAATGTATTCCTAATTGTAAATAGTACATATTTATAAAAATGTTCAGGTATATGCACTGGTATTTTCAAGTATCTGTGGGTATATGAAAGAATCCTGTGATGGGAAAGTAAATTTAGGTAACGTAAGCAGATAGATATATATATATATATATATATATATACACACATACATTTATTGGTGATGTGCCTGGGCCTTTCAAAGATAGTTTGATAGGTGGTCTGAGCTACACCGCAGAGAAGAAATATGATAAAGACGTACAATCGGTGTATTGTTCTCCGTTTGGCTTTGTGCTCTGTGTAGTTTATTGTTTTATTTATAACTGTAAATCTCCATTACATAAATGGTGCCAGCATTATTCCCACATGATAATAGCAGAGGTGTACAGTTGCTTCACATCTTCCGCATCCTCCCATATTTCAGAACGTGCTTTGACTGTCCTAAAGTGTGAGCTTTGAGTGCAGTCATTAACCCAGAGAAGATTAAGCTTTTATATCGGCAGTATCATCTTATAGGGCAAGAGTTGCTGTTATTATGTAGGACAAAAAGACTCCTGTACTCTGTGAGTCTTGCAACATATTACTCACTGATATATAACATTTTCTACCTTGTTTGATTATGAGGAAACGAGTGGCATAACGTGTCCATTACCTATGAGATTATTGGAAATGAATGTTATTTTTATATTTTCCTGCAAAGTTTCAATGACAAAATGGGCCACATCTCATACTATTTAATAACAGAAAATGACAAATGTACTCATTTTTTACATCATGATAAATGAGGAGTTGGGCCTGCAAATGAAAACGCTTAATGATTCTTAGATGAAGGGATACATAGAGAAACCAAACCAAAGGGGATGATGGACGGAGTGTTGAACATTGCAAGCACTCACCCCCAGTCAACTGATCTGGGTTTAATTCATCATCATTCTTTAGCTCACTCCGCAACCCCAGTTCAGACATGGCCATATGCAAATCAGTCTGACCCTGTGCCTCATGGGAACAGTCCAGCCCGAACTGCCAAGCCATGTCTTCCCTGGACCGGAAACAAGCATCCTGGGACCGGTTTTGGGTTCATAACCCTCATCAGCCAGGCTATCTTGAATAAAGTGGCAAAGTGAGCGAGGTACCCACGTCTGGGTATACCCTGCCAACTTAGGCCGACCAAAACAAAACCAAAGGGGATGATGGACAGAGTGTTGAACATTGCAAGCACTCACCCCAGTCAACTAATCTGGGTTTAATCCATCATCATTCTTTAACTCACTCCGTCACCCCTGTTCAAACATGGCCATATGCAAATCAGTCTGACCCTGTGCCTCAAGGGAACAGTCCAGCTGCCAAGCCATGTCTTCGCTGGACCGGAAACAAGCATCCTGGGACCGGTTTCGGGTTCATAACCCTCATCAGCCAGGCTATCTTGAATCCAGTGGCAAAGTGAGCAAGGGACACACGTCTGGGCATACCTTGCCAACTTAGGGCGAACAAAGAAAAACCAAAGGGGATGATGGACGGAGTGTTGAACATTGCAAGCACTCACCCCCAGTCAAGTGACCTGGGTTTAATCCATCATCATTCTTTATCTCACTTCGCCACCCCAGTTCAGACATGACCATTTGCAAATCAGTACATACATACATATGCACACTGGCAGACCTGGCTGTTTCTGCATGGGTCACCCCTAGCTTTTTACGTTGTGTTCCTGAACCTCCGGGGGTTGACTGATCATTCCCTAGGTCCCCTCATTGCCAATTTCAAGCCTCTTCCCTCTCAGGATATCGACTCCTCGGCACGGGAGCTTGCGAGCATTATCGCAAAGGCACTGGACACCCTTGCCCCCCTCAAAACTCTATATAGCGCCAGGAAACGCCCTTCAGCACCCTGGTACTCCGACTCTCTCAGAGTTCAGAGGCAGGCATGTAGGAGGCAAGAAAGGCTCTGGAGAGCTCAGCCCGATACGGAAGCTCGGACTAAGCACAGACATCTTCTCAAGAGTTATAAAGCGGCGGTGCTGACTGAAAAGCAATCCTATTTCTCTAACCTTACCTCTTCTCTTACTTCCCCTGTAGACCTGTTCAAAATTGTAGACTCCCTTTCCCTTGTCCACCACCCTAACCCCATAATCCCCTCACAAGAACTCTGTGATCAGATCTTCTCCTTTTTTCACTCCAAAATTTTAGACATCTACACAGCCCTCCAGACGGATAATCTCACTCGGGCTCTCTCTCCTGATTCGGGGAATACTACTCTCCCTACCGAAACCTACCCCAGTTTTCCCCTTCTCACAGCCAAGGACCTCGATAAACTTTTGGATTCTCTTAGGTCAGGCTCTCCTCTTGATCCCTGTCCACTCAAAGTTTTAAAAAACTGTAGGGCAACTCTAATCTCCCCCCTGTTGGCAGTTATGAACAGGGCTATATCCAGTGGTGCTTTTCCAGCCTCCTGGAAAACAGCTATTGTAAAGCCCCTCTTAAAAAAGGCCACTCTGGACCCTAGGATTTTAAAGAACTTTCGTCCCATCTCCCTTCTTCCTGCCCCGGCCAAGATGTTGGAAGCTCATATGAATCTCCATCTTAGCGCCTTTCTCAATAAAACCTCCCTGCTGGATCCTTCTCAGCATGGTTTCAGAAAGGCGCATAGTACTGAGTCAGCCCTTACAGTGGTGGTCAATAATATCCGCGCCAAGGTCGACAGGGGTCAGACTACGCTTTACAGCCGCGTTTGACACCCTGTCCCCTACCATCTTGGCCTCTCGCCTCAGTGAGATGGGAGTGGAGGGTCCGGCTCTTAGTCTCCTTACCTCCTTCCTCAACAACAGAGAGCAAAGGGTTAAATTGGGTGACTTCCTCTCCACCGCCAAGCATTTGCAGTGCGGGGTCCCTCAGGGCTCCTCTTTGAGCCCTACACTTTTCAACGTTTATGTGGCCCCACTTGCTAGGCTTGTCAGGTCCTTTGGATTGGAAGTTCTCTCGTACGCTGACGACACCCAAATCATGGTCTCCCTGTCGCAATCTGTTGGGTCCACGGCCCTAAACTTTAGGAACTGTATGGGGGCCATGGCAGGTTGGATGACGTCAAACTTTCTAAAGTTGAACGGGGAGAAGACTGAGATCCTTGTGTTCGGGGAAAACAAGGAGGTTTGGTCAGCCGATTGGTGGCCATCGACTCTGGGATTATGCCCACAGCCATCCCCCGTAGCTCGAAATCTGGGAGTCCTATTTGACACCTCACTCGCCTTTGACAAGCAAGTGAACAGGACCGTTTCCACCTGCTGTGGGGTTTTAAGGGTGTTGAGAAAGCTCACCCATTACCTCACCCCTGATGCCCGGAAACAAGTCTCGGTTGCCCTTTTATCTTCACGCCTGGACTACTGTAACGCCTTATATCTTGGGATGAGCAACAAACTGGTTCATCGGCTGCAAGTGGTCCAGAACGCGGCAGCAAGGTTTGTTGTTAATGCCCCTAGACGCTCCTCAGGAACTGCGATCAGGAAACATCTTAACTGGCTTCCGGTGCATGCCAGGATTAAATTCAAAACCCTGATTATTATCCACCGGGCTCTTCATGATGCAGGGGCCGAGGGCATTAGGTCTCTTGTGTCGTACTACACCCCAGGTAGGGCCTTGCGATCTGCTAGGCAGATGTTGCTAACCGTCCCTCGCGTTGCGAAAGCGAGGTGGGGAGGCAGAGCCTTCTTCGCTCTTGCCCCCAAACTCTGGAATGAGCTTCCCCTTGTCCTCAGGAATCAGGAATCTCTTATCCTATTCCGTAGAGGCCTTAAAACGTTGCTCTACTCTGAAGCTTATCCCTAATGCTTCTTTCTTTCAGTATCTTGGGTCTGGCTGATTGTTTCCATCAGTTGCGCCTTGACGCCTTCGGGCAAAGTAGCGCATTATAAATTCCCTATCATCATTATCATCATCATTAGTACACTCTTTCCCGGTTAACTTGTGGTAAAGTACTTGCACGCTCTCCTTCAAGCATAGCAAGATTGAACTACACCTAATTTGGCAAATTTAAATTAACTTGTAATTCCCTAGTATATTGTACTAAGTATACCTAGGGCTTGTAAATTCAATTATACCATTGGGAATGCAACCCTCCATGCGAGACCCTCTAAAGTAGCCTTTTAAAACATTTCTCAGGCCTGACACTGCAGCTTGTAGTGCTGTTTTAAAATGCCATTTCAAACCCACAAAATAAACAGTTTACCATGCCCAAATCTTTCTTTTCTAATACTTATGTCAGCCCTAAAAGAGTCTCTAAAGGCTCACAGGGCAGGGTGCAATGTATTTTAAAAGTAGGACATGTGTACTTAAGGTTTAGATGTCCTCTCAGCGAAAAATGTTTAGTGTCGTTTTTCACTGTTATAGGGCCTATCACTCCACTGACTAACCTTATTACATGTAATAAGTGCCAACTTTAGACTGGTAACGCAGGTCCCTAGTTAAAGGTATATGCAGAAATAATGTCCCGTCAAAGGACAATTTTAATCCATTAATAAATTAAAGTCACAAAAATGGAACTGTGAGTGCCAGTGCAGAACAACATGCTCGGTGGACCGTCATAAGTGACACAGGCATGTGATAAATGTGATCACCTTCCACGTCTAAATAACAAGAACAACACAGCCCATCATAACAGATCATATATTCATAAGTAGGTCAGCTGTATCATCAGTTGACAGCATTTCAGTCCTAAACAAATACCAGGATCATCATCAGGACACTAACATACATCATGAGCCCGAGACCATATTAGCAGACACTGTAAATTTAAACTGAAGAAGAAAGCAGGGTGAGTAAAAGAAAATAATGAAATATGCTGTCTTGGTGCAAATACTTGTAGCAAGTGGAGTGCTCTACTACTATTATTTATAACAACATTGTCTTATTGGGATTTATAAGAAATTGGAGCTTCTTAACTGTATTACCCTTCAATCCTCGTCCATAAGAGTGATCTTTTCACAGGTCTTTCTTTGACGTATTAGCAATGCTGAAGATAGCACATCTAAAGTCAGACAAATTCCCGAGGATGAGGCTTCAATGTCTAAATAGGTTTTCAGATCTTAACACAGTACTCCATATAAGACTTTGAGATATTGTCACAATATTTTATGATATATACCTTTACAGCGTTAATCTTCATAAGGATCAGACATTCTGGGACCCCCACCGAAAGTATGGTATCTAGCTCTATGATGAACTACATTGAACTAGTAAGGAGGCCGCACCCTGAGCCCCTGTCCTTTGCACACTAGCCACTCTAAATCAAACTACCCTCATCTACTCCAGGTAGACTTTTTTTGAGTAAAGTGTTCAGTTCTTGAATTCTTTCTTGAGTTCTCTCCTCTAATTTTGTTTGAATTTAAGCTGTAGGGGTGTCAGCACTATAGACACAAATAGTATAAATGATCTACAACACCATTTAAAATAAGACAGCAGGATCAGCACTAAATAGCAGCCCCTCTTGGTTCAAAGGACAGACCCTATTTGATATTAACAGCACCATTAACAGCATCTAAATGTACATGAAAGCAGAATGGCAGAATGGCATGTGATGGCTGTATTATAACATTTGATATTATGAAATCTAATTGTATCTAATTGTATTTGTCATTTACTATTCATAATTGACAAGCTGTGGTAATCCCTGCCTTAGGCTGGTTATGGATCTTGTGTCTCATGAAAGACTCTTTAAGATTGGTGCCCTCTTTTTTATGCCTGGATATTTGGAATAGTATATGTAATATACATAGTTATGTTAATCTTGTTTTTAACATCTGTAAGGTCTGCTTCTCAAAACATTTTAATACTAAAGTTGAAGTTAGATGCACTTAAATAGATTGTGCAGCAAATATTTGATAGAGTTGTATGGAAATAAATGTTGATACTTAGCAGCAAATTATCTAGGTGCAGAAAAATACTATACATGTGGCATTGTATTCTGAAAGTATTCTCCCTAAAAACTAGAGGCAGTGTGCTTCCCTGCACATGTAAAAAAACACAATACACCTCAATGTCCATGAATCCATTGAATGTTGTAAATTCCATTGTAGGGCAACCACACTTTTTGATAAATGTTGATGCTTTTTTTAGACTCTTTATGCAGTGCCCAGTGCATGTGCTCTGCCCTGTAGGAATAGGATATATGGAAATTTCATATTTAACTTACCTGAAAGTCCCTAGGATATGGTAAAAATTGTACAAAGGGCATGTAAGTTAAATGGCAGTAGAGGACTGTTGCACCCATTGTGTCACCTACTAATGTGACAGTACACACGTGTCAACAGGCCTTCCACTGTAGACTATCAGTACAGTTTTGTTCATTATATTATTCTCTATTTAAATACATTAAAGTGGTATTTGCATTGTGTTGGGTTTTCATTTTTATTTTTTACTGTTTTGGTACTACTAAATGCTTTTTCCATTTTCCTGTGTTAATTCTGTGTGTTCTGTGCCACAGCTATTGGCGGTTGAGCTCAGGTCTAAATTATGAAACCTTGACTAGACCTAACAGGAATAGCGCCAAAATTACTTGTGGTGGACTATCATACTGTCCCACTAATAATCCACTTTCCCACACCAATCACATGGGGTGACCTTATTCAAATCATAGAATGGAACCTGTTAGCTTTATTATTGGCTTCTTCTCTTGATATATACCTCAGACAGGTTATTTGCAGAAGTACAAATTACTCATTTAAAGAAACTCCTCAGGTATCAGTAACTCCTAAGGGGAAGAGGTATCAGGAGAAACAATATGGCATCATAAATGAGGCTTTATGATTTTAATAAACACATTAAATGGAAATTTCAAGTAAAGCTTAAGGAATATTGTACGAAATTTCCATCTTTTGCATATTGTTCCCCAGATTTTGCTTTCACGTTCTTATTTATTTTTGGAACTCACTTCTGATGGCATTAGGACTCTGTGTACCTTAGTCCTCCTAACCAAAGGTAAAATGCTTGTGCTCTCCCTTCCAAATATGGTAAAGTTGGTATACACCTAATTAGCACATTTAATTTACTTATATATCTGGTAAATTGTACTACCTGTCCCCAGGGCCTATAAATTAACTGCTACAACTGAGCTGCAGCACTCATTGTGTCATCTACCAAAGTTTCACTGTAAAACAAGCCCCAGGCCCACTACTTCAGCCTGTAGTGCAGTTTTAAAACTGACATTTTGACCTTGCAAAATAAATCTTTTCTCAGGCCTGAACCTACCTTTCATTACTTATAAGCCACCCCTAAGTTAGGCCTTAAAGGCTCATAAGGCAGACTGCATGGTGTTTAAAAGTTAGGACATGAGGGGCTGTAGCCAAGATGATGGTTTAGCAGGACGCTGTGTCCCGGCTGAACAAGCCTGAATTCCCTCAGTAAGTGACTGAATTCTGTGCCATACCAAACCCTCAAATGCTCACGCCAGGGTATAATTTGGTGGCCGGTGCCAGAGATGTGAAAAGGGAGCTTTTTGGCGTCAGGCTGCCCTCCTGAGTTTCACAAAAGCTGTGAGCTGCCAAAAGAAAGGGAGATTGAACTGGCTGAGGTGAGTTTCTGGGGTCTGCTGCATCCTGCTACAGGAGGAGCTGTGGTGTGTCAGAGTGAACCTTGGCCTGCGAACCGCACCTGTGAAGCAACGTAGGACTGCTTAGTAACACTACGCACCCAAGGCCTCTAGAATACAGTTGCTGAGGAGGCAATGGGGGAGGAGGTCGGCAAACAGGTGCAGCTTTGGAATATGCGGCCTGCCGTCCTGAACCACCATGGGCAGTTGTGAGATGAAGACTCTGAGGTGCAGAGCAGGAGGCCCAATCGACCACACAGGCCTGGAGGATAGATCAGCACACATGAAGTCCTCAGGCAAAGAATTAATCTTTCTTACACACCCCACCCAAAGCACAACTGAGAAACCACCTACCCTTATTGGCAGTAGAGGCCCAGAGACACTGAAGGCATCAGGGGTGTTGTGGAGGGTCCAGGCAAGGAAAGAGTCTCCCTACAACAGGGTACCAAAGTTTAACTGAGCATTTGCAAACTGGGTTGTGGCATCACTACCCCCAGGTCGCTGCCCGAACATGACCCTGTGAGTGTCCCAGAGAAGTAGGCCTTAGAGGCAACTAGCCCCGGGAGTAGAAACTGCATGGGGGTGGTGGGTCCCATGGTGACCCTCACACAGGAAGACATATCAACCTCAGTGACTCATAAATAGAGGAGGGAGTGGAACATCAAGGACATACTTTCCAAAACTCAGGGCTCCAATTTGGATACTGAAACACCGGCCGCGTCCTCATCCCCTAGCCACGCTCCCCAAACAGACCTATCAACAGATGCAGTGGGGGCTTCATTGACCAGATCATTTATGGAGGACCTTTTCAGAGGCCTGTGAGAGGACTTTTCCTCCTTAAGGAAGGAACTGCAATTGGACACATATTTGCTGAAGCAGGACATGCAGCAGATTGGCAACAGGGTCGATATGCTGGAGTGACGCCAGAGAAGAGTAAATTAAATTTTTAAAACAAAACATTCTCATCCTTAGAGATTGCATGGAGGATCTGCAGGCCCATATTGAGGACAGTGAAAACTGTGACACCGTTCTCGATCATACATACCAAGTCTCACTCCTTAAAACATGGTACATTAACTTGCCTCGATTTGGCATATTTAATTTACTTAGAAGTCCCTAGTAAAGTTGTACTACATGTACTTAGGGCTTGTAAATTAAATGCTACTAGTGGTCCTGCAGGACTAATTGTGTCACCCTCTTAAAGAGCATGTTAAACTTGTCCTAGCTGCCATTGCAGCCTCTGTATGCAATTTTATAAGTGCCATTTTGACCTGGCAAAATAACGTTTTTGCCATGCCCAAATATTCCCTTTTAATACATATAAGACTCCCCGGGGGTAGGCCCTGAACAACTCAGAAGGCAAGGCACAGTATATTTAAAAGGTGGGACATATACTTCTAAGTTTTACATGGCTAGGTAAAGAAAAACTCTTTGTTTTCACTACTGCATGGCTTGACTGTCTTATAGGATAACATTGGAGTTACCTTACCATATTTAATGAGCTATCATTTTCAAATGGCACGCAATTCAAGTCTGAATTGTAACGAAAAAAGCTAATTTATTATCACCATCCCCTCCTGCTTCCTTTCTGTTGCAACCCCCCTCTTGCATCTTCTGCATAGTGCTCTACCACGCAGGGCTCATGTTGCTTTATCCCTATGGCACCCTAAAGATGCTATGATATCTTAACTGGTGTTTCCTCAAAATGCTCATGACTGATGTCTCCCACCATCCTCATGACCGATGTTCCCCCATCACCCTCATAAGTGATGTTCCCTCAGTAGCCTCATGACTGATGTTTCCCCAGCATCCTTCATAATGATGTTCTCCTAGCACCCTTATGACTGCTTGTTAGAAATGGGGGTCTCTAGTTGGCAGAGGTAGGGATCTTTGTCCAAATAGGGACCCTAGCTTCTAGTCAGGGTAAGGGGGATACACTTCTAAAATAACCCCTGCTCACTCCCTTGATAGCTTGACACAAGCCAACAGGCTTATCTCAGAGGCAGTGTGTAAAGCATGTCTGAACACATACAGTAATTCATTGAAAACTCTACAAATGTACACCACACTAGTAGAAAAATAGGTGATCTTTATTTAAACCAAAAACAAGACCAAACGACAAAATACAGTAATAAAAATATGACTTTCAGATGATAAAAATAGTTCAGTTCAAAGCAGATTGCAGATGCGACACTTTTCACACAAAGTACGTTGGATGCGTCGAACAAACAAATAAAACGGGCCGCAGGGAAGCTGATGCGTTGGTTCCTTACACTCAGGGAAGGTGATGCGTCGGTTCCTTGCTCCAGGGAAGGTGATGCGTTGGTTTCTTACAGCTACGCAGGGGAGGTGATATGTTGGTTCCTTACCGGAGAGGAGGTGATGCGTCGGTTTCTTACTGCATGGGGAGGTGATGCATTGGTTTCTCACTGAGTCCCCCAACAAAGCGACAGACTTGACGCGTCGATGCGATGCAATGATCCGGGACGATTTGTGGACTCTTGCGGCCACACAGCAGGGCTTGCGTCAGAATCGGTGTGATAATCTTGGACATCAGAGATCGTTGCACTCGATGCAGCGTGCAGCGATTTCTCGAGCTGCGGCAGGCTCTGTGACGGTTTCTTTGGCGATGCGTTGGAAACAGGTACGGATGCGTCATGCTTCTCGGTGTTGCGTTGATTTTCCAGCTCCCAGCAGAAAACAGTCTCTAGAGGTCCAAAACAACAGCAGGCACCTTTTTGCAGGTCAGAACTCCCAGCAAAGCAGTTCAGGGAAGCTGGTGGTGAAGTCTTTGTGTCCCTGAGACTTCAGAACAGGAGGAAAGCTCAGCTTCAAGCCCTTGGAGATCTTTTTCAAGCAGGGGACACAGCAAACTGCAAAGTCCTTTTCTCCTTTTGTTGGCAGCAAGCAGCACCTGCAGGCCAACCCCAGACAGAATGTATGACATTATTCTGCATTCTGTCCATCAATAGTTCTTTTTGCATTTGTCACCCCGAGTGGGAAGGGTATGCTCATACATGAGTCCCGTGCTCTCCATGCCACTGGAATCAAGCTATCCTGGCTGAAGAGGGGTGAAACCCCGAAACCGGTTCTAGGATGCTTGTTTCCAGTCCAGGGACACCTGGCCTGGCAGTTTGGGCTGGACGGTTCCCATTGGGCACA
This sequence comes from Triturus cristatus, assembly GCF_964204655.1. NCBI lineage: Eukaryota > Metazoa > Chordata > Amphibia > Caudata > Salamandridae > Triturus > Triturus cristatus. Next base: position 217,765,214 of record NC_140590.1, read on the forward strand.
GGGTCAAGACTGATTTGCATATGGCTGGGTCCAAACTGGAATGGCATGGTGAGCAAAAAAATGATGGATTTAGGCACAGATCTCTGTACTGGGATGAATGTATGACATTGTTCTGCATTCTGTCCATCAATAGTTCTTTTTGCAACACCAGACAGCAAACAGCACAGGGGCAGTATTCCTCCTCAGCTTCCCCTGGCTGCACTCCTTGGCAAAGGTTTCTCTTGATTCCCAGAAGTGATCTAAAGTTCTGGGGTCTGGGCCCCAATATTTTTACTACAAAATCATTTGTTCTCCGATGGCAGAGAAGCCCTGTGCCCAGTCAAAACCAGCTCTGTCCTCTCTGGTATCGCTTCCTGGCAGGAGGTGGAGACAGCATTGTCCTTGGCAGACCAGGCCCATTCAGGTGAAAGGAAATCTCCTCCCCCTACACTAAATGCAGCCCAGATCTATTCAGCCCCAACAGCCCTGACTCAACAGGCTCTCTGGAGCCACTCCTCCTCCCCAGCCCCTGTCATCCAAAAGCCAGACATGCAATACACAAACCTGGCAGAGGCATACTGGATGGCTAAGCAAGAAAATACCTACTTTCCAAAAGTGGTATTTTCAAACAGAGAATGCAAAAATCACCCTCACTAAAAGATGCATTTTAGCATTCTGAGTTCAGGTATACTAAACTTTATTTTCCTATCTTTTTCCCATGGGTAGTTATGTTTATAAGATGTTATAAACAAACTCCCCATTCTATCCTGTGGGAACAGGTGTCCTTGCAATAGTGAAAAACGAAATTGGCAGTAATTCAGTATCAGGACATGCCACACACCACACACCACACACCACACACCTAGGCATGGCCCACCTTTCACATGCACGGCACACTGCCCACTGGGGTACCTTGGACCTACCTTAGGGGTGACTAATATGCAAGAAAAGGGAAGGTTAGGGCCTGGAAATAGGGTACACTTGTCAAGTCGACATAGTAGTACTAGACTGCACACAGGCTCTGCAATGGCAGGCCATAGTTACATTTACAGGCTGCTTGTGTGGGTGGCACAATCAGTGTTGCAGCCCACTAGCAGCATTTAATTTACAGGCCCTGGGCGCACACAGTACACTGTACTAGGGACTGACTAGTAAATCAAATCAACCAATCATGGAAACACCAATCCATAACTATAATTTACACAGGAAACACTTGCACTTTGGCACTGAACAGCAGTGGCAAAGTGCCCGAAGCACCTAGACCAGCAAAACAGATGCCAACACACATCAAACACACAGGAGGCAAAGGCAAACAATGCAGGGGAGACCCATGCCAATGGTGCCAGGTCTAACACTGATGCACCCCCAGCATCCCTCATAACTGATGTTCCCCCAGCTTCCTTATGACTGATGCGTCACAGCATTGCTCATAACAGATCTTCCCCCAGCTTCCTCATGCCTGATGAACTCCCAGCATCCCTCATAACTGATGTTCCCCAGCTCCCTCTTGACAGATGCACCCCAGCATCCCTCATAAATATTACTCCCTTAGAATCATAATGACTGATGCTTCCCCAGGACCTTTATGACCGATGCTTCCCTAACACCGTCATTTCATTGCGTTTGTATCCCTTCAAGTGTTCCATACATCCCATGAACCAATAAGTTAACTACACCCGCTGTTATTAGGGCCTTGGTGTGGTTTTCCATTGAATCCCTGCAAGCTTTCCCCAGAATTCTGTGAGCCCATGGCAAGCCTTGTTGACAGTGTCTCTGTGGTCTTGGTGCTGTTTTACACTATGCATGTTCAAATAAAAACAATACATTTGTTTCCTGTTATTTGGTTCAAATCAAGGAGTTGCACCTGTCCATTTTGTAAGGTCAAAGAAAATGCACTAACAAGTGCTTTCCTCAAGGTTGGAGAACCTTCCAGATGGCCATTTGCCCCATGTTCTTCATGTGATATAGCTACATCCATTGAGCCTTAAAGAGGGTATATACACCCTGCCCACACCAGAATAGTGGCTTGGCCTCACTCCCTGAAGAACAAGCCTCACCCTTCCCACTTACCTGGAAAATCCTGCCAGAACCGAGAGGTGCTCCAGTCTCCTTCAAGTGCATCCAAACCAGTGAATCCCCTGGCAACAGCTCTCTTGAAGACTTCTTCCCCTCTCCCTCCTGCACAGCTACTCCAGACCACCGCAACTCCCTGAGTCAAGGCTTCAAGATCTTCTTCGTACTTAAGAAGAACAATGCTAAGTCTTGGTATGAGGTTAGTGTGCACTAAATCTCCTATAATAGTAAACAGGACCGGGTATGCATGTCTTCAAAGACTATAGACTTTTCCCTCATCCCCTCTTTGTGAATTACTCCAGTGCTTCTTGTGTGTTTGTACTCTGGACCCTTCCTGCAACCTTGGTGCTAGAACTTTATCACACAAGGATTAAAGACTTGTGCTCCGTCTTTCAATGATGAACTGTAGTGCCAAGAGAAAGCACTTCAGAGTCTTTGATATATGCATGAACCTTCTACTTCACACTGTGTTCTGGGTGTATCCGTAGGAGTGCTAGTATCTACAACCTTTGCTCCTAGTGTATCTCTGGGAGTGCCAATAACTCCAATCTGTATTTCAAGTTTAATCCTAGGAGTGCCACACTCCAATTTGTGATGTTAGTTATTCTTCTCTCATGCCAAGCTGCTGATCAAACCTATAACTGAGTGTCACTGAAGTTAATGCCTGGTCATAGTATTTAGAGTCCTGTTAGTGAACTGTTGGTAACTGCACCCTCTTTTTATTTTCAGTATATTGCATCATCGTAAAACTATAGGTTCTGGTCCGGTGCATATCCACCTTGTAGACACAGAAGGTCTAAGGAGCTGCAAATCCTGTTATGCAGTGCCGGACAGCTGCTGAGAAGATCCAGTACCGCAAGTCTCTCTTTTCTCCTACTATCCCAACTCCCTTTCCCCTAAGGGGACAGTGAGGACTGTCAGGATTAGGTTCTTAAATCTGCATTGTCCTCAGGAGGGATAAGAGGTCCAGCATCGGCTCCAGTGTTTTGCCTCTGCAGTTGAGACCAGGTGAGTGCATGACACTTACGGATTCACATGACTGTGTGTAGCCGACAGTTGTGTTTTGAGTATTTCTCCTAGACAGCCAAGCACAATAGAGAGCTTAGGTGTGCCTGAATGGGCCATCACAAGCAGGATTGGAGGGCAGTACTGGGCCTAGCACTACTTACACCTGAACAGTCTTCGTCCTAACTTCACACAAAGGGCTGTATACCCCCTGTAGTTAGTGTGGAGCCAGGACAGGGAAGGCGGGATGTCTGGGGACTTTAAAGGGAAACCTATAGAAGCATCTCTCCCACTTCAAAGGCACAACTGGATATAAATACTTGACCTCAGGCAACAACTCTTTTGTGCACTTCAGTACCTGTGGATACTATGCCAGAAAGAAGGACTGCTGTGCTGCTGAAGGACTGCCAATCTTCTTGACTGCTGCTCCGAAAGACCACTGCCCTGCTGTGCTGACCTGCTGCCTTCTTGCCTGTGGGAGAAGGTCTCAACCTGTATTGCTTGAACCCAAAATGCCACAGTGACTCAAAAGGCTAGTTATCTGACCTCCTGATATGAAGTCTCAGGGACACAGCAGGCCTCCACCAACCTTGCACCTGCACCAGGAGTATGTCAAGTCTACCCTGCCAAGTTTTACCACCCCAGTCCTGGATCCTTGCAAAGTGGGCTTGAGGTGCTCTGCCAGGCTCTGTGGATCCAGCTGAACTTACCCATCTGCTCTACTGTGTGGCGCAACCCTGAGCAGAACCATTACTTCGCTGTTGCTTCGTGGATTGGAACCATTGCAAAAACTTAATCGCATCGCAGCCTGTAACCGCTGATGCGCGATGCATCCTTTGCAGTCCCTCGCATCTCTTGTCAATAGTAGTCTCGCCAATGACACCGGACTCCTCATCGCAGCCTTGCAGTACCTCGGAGCTGACGCATCATGCCAACTGTGTGACGCATCCTCGATGCCAGACTTGACTTCACAAGCCCTCATCAGCGGGATTATCGATAGAGGAGCAGGACCTAGCATTGAAGCCTCACCACATCTCAGAACTGACGCATCGCTTCGGTAGCAAGATATATCTTCGACACGGATCCTTGCAACACTCCGCAAGCCCAGATTTAAGGTACTCCGTTCAGCAGGCCTAACTTCATCCCTGTAGCAGGCTCGTGCTCCATCGCGGTTGGCCTGCACTTGTGACTTTGTCCCAGTCCGGTGGTACCAGATATCAACTGTTGATGGTTTATGCCTTTTGACTCTATTTGTATTAAAATCTGTCACATTTAATATATCCGGTTCTACTGATTTTATTTTTGTTCTATTGATTTAAAATACTGTTTTTCTTAGCTAGTGTGGGATCCCGTTTGAAGTGTTGCTCAAATTATTTAAACATTTACTCTGAGTTAAGCCTGACTGCTTTGTGCCCAGCTTTGTGCCCAGCTACCCAAGGGTTGAGCACAGATTAATTTAGGGTTGCTTGTGACTTTACCCTGAGAAGAACTGTGGTTGAAGCTGCCACTGAAGCTGCCTCCCCTTTAATATTAGCTAGTATTATGCTGATACCTGATCATAGTTATTTAGTAACTTCATCCCCAAGTTCAGAGCAGGCTATGCTCCGTACTCGTTCTGTATTTGTCTTAATACATATGGTACCACTGCTACTTAAGGAATACCATGTTTCTGGTATACATGGCAGCAAAGACTGTACCCTAAGAGGTGCAATCCTCTACTTGTGGTGTTATCCCCATGGACAAGCAGGTTTTTAGTATTCTGAGTTTTTCAAACGGGGTAGTATTTGGGAATACTGCCGCAAATGGAGTTATTTTCGGAGCCACCCAGAATGGCATTTGTTCACCTTTTAATGGGCATTTTGCCCATTACTACATGTAATGTTTGTTGAGGTATATTAATTGTTGTACCCTGAGAATGAGTTCCATTTGTTGCAACTGTTGTTGATTGGACTGTGAAAGTCCTCATAACGTATTGTGTCCGGTTTTGTTAGATTCTAATTAAATCTTTGTGTTGTATGAGTAAGTCTTGTTGTGGCATTGCATAAATGTCAGTATGTGGTGTGTAGGCTGCTAATATTAGCCAAGTTGCCACGTCTCCTCCGAGCAGGCCTGATCTTACTCTGTGTCTTATATGGGGTAGGGCACCTTTAAATCAGTATCTGTGTTCCAGTTACGTTAGGGGAATCTCTATGTCCTCGCAAGGACCACATTCCAGTGGTGCATCTCCTTCTGTATAGTAGTGAAATGTCTGTGTTCTTGCATCTGCTTCTGGGAATGTAACCCTCAAATAGAATACCTCTGTTTTGTTTGATTTGTGTGTCTCTATCACGAAAGCTACTATACCACCCCTAGGTGTTAAACCATATTCTAGTAGTTACAGAGTGATAGTCCGTCTGAATTTAGGTTCAATGTGAATTGTGTTTGCATCTTCTTCACCTGTTGTGAGCTGCAGATTCCCTGCTGGGTTATCTTAGCCCTCAGTCATTTTTGTAAAGAAGAAGTTTGTTCAAGGGAACTAAGATAAGGTGTTATGCACAATATAAGGAACACTATGTCCTTCAAGCTTGATTAACCAGCAGCCAATAAATAGGATTTCTCGCCTACTCAGCTGTGGCTGAGTTTATGCCCACCCACTCCAGATGTCTCTGTTGTATATGAGTAGGGGTCTCTGAGAATTAGCACAACTGAACTACTCAGATTCGACTGTTAAATAAGTACCCAACCAACGTTGGCAGCGCCATGTCTTGTAGTTCCTATATTACCCATACAGGACCTGCGCGTTCCGGATAACATAAACTGTGGGTTTGGTGGCAGACTGGCTCTGAGCACCCCCACCGAGAAATGTTAGCCTGTTTGCATTAGCTAGCTCACAGTGCCACTAGTATCTCCTCTTATCGGGGAGAGAATAGTTGAAGGCAACCTTAGAACATGACAACCCTGAACCCTCAGGATCGTGGAAATAACGTACTACTTTTTGCTCAGACACTCGTGCTCACTTATTCGGTCTCAGAGATACACAGAATAAACAGTTGGGGCGTTTCAATAAGGATTTATTGAACAGTTGTTATTCTCGTGTAGAATATATGAGCTGCAACAACCATTAGAAAGTACAGATATATATGATTAGCAGTACTATGAATGTAAAAGGATAGTAAAGTTCTACCATCTTGCAATAAGCATGAATAAATACATGAATATAAAAAGCAGGATAAAAGTGCCCGTACTCCTACGATACCTGTCTAGATGTACCTAAGCGTACCTAGCATTTGAGTAGGTGTGAAGCCAAGAATCCCTCTAGGTTTTAGTCAAACCCCATTACCTGAATTGTGAGAATGTAGGAGCCCTTCTTGATCTCGAGTTGGACACACTGCGAGGGATGTACAGACCACTGTCAGCTGGAGCATCTGCATGCAGGAGCCTCAGCGTCTCTGGTCAGTGTGTTGGCCTAGAAGTCTTAGTTCCCTCTATCTAATACGCGCAAGATGTGCTGTATTTATGCAGAAAGTATCTAGGGCTCCTTTGTCCCGTGTCTCATGTATTAGCCATTGTTGGATTTGAGGATGACGTATGGGATGAACCTTGTACGTAGATATGGTGGGGTAGGTGGTGTAGCCCCTGCCTGGCTTCCAAGAACCTTATGAATATTCATTCATACTTTGTGAGTCTATTGATGAAGTTATAGGACTTTGTTTAGGAGAAACCCTCTTTCTGCACCCAGGACTATAACTAGGTAAAAGTTACATCCTAAAGGCTCATTACTTTGTAGTATAAGTGGGATAATGTAGGTAGCGGTGTATGATATTACCGGGGCCTATATTAGGGTACCTATATGAAATATAACACTGCTTGGGAAATGTTTCACCCCCCCACTCCCCCAACCAGTAACCCTATTTCTTAGAGGTAGTCTGTAAAGGACTAAGGCACTTATTGGAGCTAGAGGGGCTTAAAACCTGTTGGCAAATCGAAACTTGGTACGTGGTACCGGAGGGGGAGCAGTTTTAATATTATCAAATCTGACAGAGGATCACCATCTCAACCTAAACTAACAGCCGGCTATATTTTCTCACACAGCAATGATAGATCTCAGCTGAAGAAGGGAATAAGTATCATTGATTCATACATTTCTCACACATTGAAAGGAGTTGGGGAACATGACTAGCCAGCTGAGATGGGAAAAGGAACTTAGCTGGGGGCACTGGAATGGAAGGCAATATTCCACCACATAAAGACAAATGCAGCCAGTGCAGAAGTCAGGGAGATGTTTATCAAGATCAGCTCCTAATAGTACTATGCACTGGAGAGTTTAAATGCATGAAATACATCTAAAGCCAGCACTTGCTTGAGTGGCTGTATGCAAACAGGTTCATAATTATATCTCCTCAGGCACCGCCCCAAACTAGGACGAAGTGTTGAATGACAGAGATGCCATGTTCAGTAACGCAATACTGAGGGCCTCATTTATGAAAAGTGGCGATTCGCTGCAATAAAACAGCAATGCTTCACTTTTCATTGCGCCCTACTTGTGACACAAATGATGCATCATATTTACAGTATGACGCATCATGTCACAAGGAGTTACAGATGGGGAACAACCTTTACAACGCAACTTTTACAACGCACTACACTTACAACGCAAAATCCATTACAACGCATACCATTACAACGCATGACACTACAACGCATTTTTAAAAACTACCTTTACAACGCATTCCATTATATCGCATACTACCTTTACAACGCATACCATTACAACGCATAATATTACATTAAAACCCCTACACTATCCAACACTTACCCTACTGTTGCACACCCTGGAGTTAGAATAGTAATTTTTACCCCTATACTATCCAACACTTACCCTACTGTTGCACCCCCTGGAGTTAGAATAGTAATTTTTACCCCTATACTATCCAACACTTACCCTACTGTTGCACCCCCTGGAGTTAGAATAGTAATTTTTACCCCTATACTATCCAACACTTACCCTACTGTTGCACCCCCTGGAGTTAGAATAGTAATTTTTACCCCTATACTATCCAACACTTGCCCTACTGTTGCACCCCCTGGAGTTAGAATAGTAATTTTTACCCCTATACTATCCAACACTTGCCCTACTGTTGCACCCCCTGGAGTTAGAATAGTAATTTTTACCCCTATACTATCCAACACTTGCCCTACTGCTGCACCCCCTGGAGTTATAATAGTAATTTTTACCCCTATACTATCCAACACTTGCCCTACTGTTGCACCCCCTGGAGTTAGAATAGTAATTTTTACCCCTATACTATCCAACACTTGCCCTACTGTTGCACCCCCTGGAGTTAGAATAGTAATTGTTACCCCTATACTATCCAACACTTGCCCTACTGTTGCACCCCCTGGAGTTAGAATAGTAATTTTTACCCCTATACTATCCAACACTTGCCCTACTGTTGCACCCCCTGGAGTTAGAATAGTAATTTTTACCCCTATACTATCCAACACTTGCCCTACTGTTGCACCCCCTGGAGTTAGAATAGTAATTTTTACCCCTATACTATCCAACACTTGCCCTACTGTTGCACCCCCTGGAGTTAGAATAGTAATTTTTACCCCTATACTATCCAACACTTGCCCTACTGTTGCACCCCCTGGAGTAAGAATAGTAATTTTTACCCCTATACTATCCAATACTTACCTTAAATGCAATGTAATATTATGCGTTGTAATGGTATGCGTTGTAAAGGTAGTATGCGATATAATGGAATGCGTTGTAAAGGTAGTTTTTAAAAATGCGTTGTAGTGTCATGCGTTGTAATGGAATGCGTTGTAATGGATTTTGCGTTGTAAAAAATGCGTTGTAAGTGTATGTGTTGTAAAAGTGTGCGTTGTAACGTCATACATCCCTTTATGGCTGTTTAGCAGCAGTAGAGTACACAGAGCTCAAAAGCCATCAAACACAGCCAGAAACAAAGATGGGACCACAAAGAATGGTGTGATTAATTAGAGTCCTACTTCACTAATGATATTCTGTAACGTTTAACAATGTAGCTTCGTGTAATATGAATGAAGAGGAATCAAAATGGAGCTTGATATATGGTCAATAGATATCATACTCTTTCTGCCATCAACCTCCATCCAAAAAAGTGGAGCTAATGGCCTCCTGGTTTAAATAAGGAATATTTTTAGAAATCTTACATTCATCAAATCAGTAAAAGAAAAACACTGGAGAGGATATTTGTAAGAAAGTGGGTTATTAGTTAAGAGTGGTGAGAGCCCCACTAAAGTAATAATAAACATAATCCTTGCCAGGGTGAACCAAAAAAGGCACTAAATAAACCTGTGCTCAGCCCTCTGGGATCTTGGCACAAAAGCAGTCAGTTTTAATCTCGAGTTGGACACACTGCGAGGGATGTACAGACCACTGTCAGCTGGAGCATCTGCATGCAGGAGCCTCAGCGTCTCTGGTCAGTGTGTTGGCCTAGAAGTCTTAGATCCCTCTATCTAATACGCGCAAGATGTGCTGTATTTATGCAGAAAGTATCTAGGGCTCCTTTGTCCCGTGTCTCATGTATTAGCCATTGTTGGATTTGAGGATGACGTATGGGATGAACCTTGTACGTAGATATGGTGGGGTAGGTGGTGTAGCCCCTGCCTGGCTTCCAAGAACCTTATGAATATTCATTCATACTTTGTGAGTCTATTGATGAAGTTATAGGACTTTGTTTAGGAGAAACCCTCTTTCTGCACCCAGGACTATAACTAGGTAAAAGTTACATTCTAAAGGCTCATTACTTTGTAGTATAAGTGGGATAATGTAGGTAGCGGTGTATGATATTACCGGGGCCTATATTAGGGTACCTATATGAAATATAACACTGCTTGGGAAATGTTTCACCCCCCCACTCCCCCAACCAGTAACCCTATTTCTTAGAGGTAGTCTGTAAAGGACTAAGGCACTTATTGGAGCTAGAGGGGCTTAAAACCTGTTGGCAAATCGAAACTTGGTACGTGGTACCGGAGGGGGAGCAGTTTTAATATTATCAAATCTGACAGAGGATCACCATCTCAACCTAAACTAACAGCCGGCTATATTTTCTCACACAGCAATGATAGATCTCAGCTGAAGAAGGGAATAAGTATCATTGATTCATACATTTCTCACACATTGAAAGGAGTTGGGGAACATGACTAGCCAGCTGAGATGGGAAAAGGAACTTAGCTGGGGGCACTGGAATGGAAGGCAATATTCCACCACATAAAGACAAATGCAGCCAGTGCAGAAGTCAGGGAGATGTTTATCAAGATCAGCTCCTAATAGTACTATGCACTGGAGAGTTTAAATGCATGAAATACATCTAAAGCCAGCACTTGCTTGAGTGGCTGTATGCAAACAGGTTCATAATTATATCTCCTCAGGCACCGCCCCAAACTAGGACGAAGTGTTGAATGACAGAGATGCCATGTTCAGTAACGCAATACTGAGGGCCTCATTTATGAAAAGTGGCGATTCGCTGCAATAAAACAGCAATGCTTCACTTTTCATTGCGCCCTACTTGTGACACAAATGATGCATCATATTTACAGTATGACGCATCATGTCACAAGGAGTTACAGATGGGGAACAACCTTTACAACGCAACTTTTACAACGCACTACACTTACAACGCATTTTTTACAACGCAAAATCCATTACAACGCATACCATTACAACGCATGACACTACAACGCATTTTTAAAAACTACCTTTACAACGCATTCCATTATATCACATACTACCTTTACAACGCATACCATTACAACGCATAATATTACATTAAAACCCCTACACTATCCAACACTTACCCTACTGTTGCACACCCTGGAGTTAGAATAGTAATTTTTACCCCTATACTATCCAACACTTACCCTACTGTTGCACCCCCTGGAGTTAGAATAGTAATTTTTACCCCTATACTATCCAACACTTACCCTACTGTTGCACCCCCTGGAGTTAGAGTAGTAATTTTTACCCCTATACTATCCAACACTTGCCCTACTGTTGCACCCCCTGGAGTTAGAATAGTAATTTTTACCCCTATACTATCCAACACTTGCCCTACTGTTGCACCCCCTGGAGTTAGAATAGTAATTTTTACCCCTATACTATCCAACACTTGCCCTACTGTTGCACCCCCTGGAGTTAGAATAGTAATTTTTACCCCTATACTATCCAACACTTGCCCTACTGCTGCACCCCCTGGAGTTATAATAGTAATTTTTACCCCTATACTATCCAACACTTGCCCTACTGTTGCACCCCCTGGAGTTAGAATAGTAATTTTTACCCCTATACTATCCAACACTTGCCCTACTGTTGCACCCCCTGGAGTTAGAATAGTAATTGTTACCCCTATACTATCCAACACTTGCCCTACTGTTGCACCTCCTGGAGTTAGAATAGTAATTTTTACCCCTATACTATCCAACACTTGCCCTACTGTTGCACCCCCTGGAGTTAGAATAGTAATTTTTACCCCTATACTATCCAACACTTGCCCTACTGTTGCACCCCCTGGAGTTAGAATAGTAATTTTTACCCCTATACTATCCAACACTTGCCCTACTGTTGCACCCCCTGGAGTTAGAATAGTAATTTTTACCCCTATACTATCCAACACTTGCCCTACTGTTGCACCCCCTGGAGTAAGAATAGTAATTTTTACCCCTATACTATCCAATACTTACCTTAAATGCAATGTAATATTATGCGTTGTAATGGTATGCGTTGTAAAGGTAGTATGCGATATAATGGAATGCGTTGTAAAGGTAGTTTTTAAAAATGCGTTGTAGTGTCATGCGTTGTAATGGAATGCGTTGTAATGGATTTTGCGTTGTAAAAAATGCGTTGTAAGTGTATGTGTTGTAAAAGTGTGCGTTGTAACGTCATACATCCGTTACAGATACGTCAGTATTTCCGACGTATCTGTAGGTGCAAAAATGACGCATTGCTGGCGTGTGTCACAAAAGTGACGCATCTCCAGCAATGGGTCATTACACATGGGCAAGTCCCATATGAAAAGTACCTGTGTCAGTCTTACGTCTACCATGAGGCAGGCGAAAAACGTTGACGCATTTGCGTCCTAGAAGTGGTGCAGTGATATTTTATAGATTTCACTGCGTCACTTCAACGACACTTTCTTGCTTCGGAAAAGCCCGCCCTGCATACATTATACCTGGCGCAGGTATAATGTGGCGCAGGGGTTTACAAAGTGATGCATCTACCTAGATGCGTCACTTTGTAAATATGGTGCAGCAAAACTCATTTTTTACACCGCTGGTGTGTCACAAAAAGTGATGCACCGGCGGCGCAAAAGTGACGCAAGAGCTCATAAATAAGCCCCTGAGCCTCTCAGCGTACATAATCTTTGGGGGTCGAGGGTAGCCTTTTTTACCCTCTGCAGTCTACCAAGAGCAAGTTAATGACAATTCTCCTGAGTGCAGCAAAGCGAGTGGTTCTGAGTGCATGGAGCACCTCTACCACACCAGATCACCGTCAACGACTCAATAGGATTTGGGACCTCCTAGGTAAGGATACAATTTCTCTGACTTTGGAGCAAAAGGGAAGTGCCTTCACAAAATAGTGGAACCCATGTTTGGAAATTATTTTTTATGAATCCCAGGAACTTACATGCCTTGTTATCTTAGGGTTATTAGATTAACAGCTCGGGGGAAATGAGAGAAACACATTGAAGGTGTCGATCTTTCAGGAATCAAGGGGAGGAAAAGGGCTGTGGAATGTTGAGGAAGAGACAGGAGTTGCTGGTGAAGGGTGGGAAGGAAAAGGGAAGGGGTTGGGGTTAGGGTAGCTTACAGCTAGAGAAATACTTCTGCCACTCATCTGAATTGTAATTCACCATCCTCTTTAATGGTAAGTTGCATTTTAAATTACTATTTTGGAAATCGCACTTTTAGAAAGTTAGCATTTTTCTGCCTATACCAAATGTGATTTCTGCAGGTGATCAGTGTTACATTATTGTTAATGGCTCTCCTGAGGTGTGATGTGTATTCCTTCCATGCAGTGGACAGTGGGGCCGTTGGTGTGGGTTGGGTGTTTCTCTTCAGGGCAGGATGGCCTGGAATTCTGTGGTTCAAAACCTTTTTGAGCTAAGGGCTATATTCCACTCTTTGCTTACTTCACAAGGATCCTGCCTTGTCACTGGCAAATGCAGCTCATACCTTAGCCTGTCTGGACTTTGTTTCACTAGCCAGGCTGGAGCCAGACCCACGGAAAGAGAAGAACTAACCAGAACCATTTTAGGGGTAGATGAAGGTGGTGTCTTCCACCTACAGGCTGTCACTGGGCATAATATTGTCAACCCAAGAATTCCTTATCAGCCCACTCCTGGATCTATGGACAGCCCTGCTGTCTGAAACCTGAAGGAACACTGGACCTTCTTGTTTTGAACCCAGGACCCGAGACGTGACTCCACAGGACAGTTGGCTGACCTCTTGTTAAAGCTACAGGTGAACAAAATCCTTACAGAGGCCATTACCTGTAGCTCCCAAGATGACAAGCACCAACTGAGCCTTTCTGAAGCATTCTCCTGGCCTCCGGTGGAGTGATTCCTAATCCTCAAGAGGTGCCCCCCCAGGTCCTGGACCCTTGGGTAGAGTAGGAGTGCACTCCTCCAATCTGCAAGAACTGGATTCAATGGGATAAGATAGAGGATTTGAGTAAGGGTGGGCGGAGTTCACGAAGTAGCACTTCGCGAAGCTACGCAAAGTGCAGTTCGCACTACGCGAGCTACGCGTAGCACTTCGCGAACTGCGTAGTAACATGTTCGCACTGTGCAAGATGTTGTTTTCAATGATTGCACAGTGCGGACAAGCAACCGGCACTGTGCAATCATTGAAAATGTCATCTTGCACAGTGCGAGCTGTAGTTTTCTGCTGCTCGAGTAGATTTTTACTCGAGCTGCAGCTTTCTCAACGCGAACTGGTAGTTTCTCATCGCGAGTGGTCGCGAGCATACGCGACCCCTCGCAATGAGAAACCTGACCTCCTCGCGTTGGGAATCTCGCCTGGAGGTTTATTTTCCATGCTCGCGATCGCCAACTTGATGTTGCTGATCGCGAACAAGGAAAAAGTCTCGCCGGGATGTCATTTTGCTTGCTCGCGGTCGCCAACTTGACATTGAGGACCGCGAGCAAGCAAAAAATGACCGCAGCACTACGCAACACTACGCTACGCGTGTTCGCACTGTGCTACGTGCAGTTCGCGTAGTGCGAAGTTGCGCAAACTTCGCAAACTACGCGAGCGTAGCGTAGTGCTTTGCCCATGCCTAGATTTGAGCCCTTTGCATCAAAAAGAACCAGCCTTGGTCCCCTCGCGAATGTGAATGTACTTCACTGAGGCCAACACAGAACCTGCATCTGACTGTCCAGGAGACCTTCTCCGATAAATATCCCTGACTTTGCCCATATAGATTTCTTCGCATTGACAACAAAGTTTCCTGCCAATGTGAAGTTCTGATTGTCGACTCGCTCTTCTCGCCAGCAATCAGCGCCCTACAGTCCCCAGCCAAGATGAAGTTAGAACCACCTATTACTTCAGCAGATCGTTGTCGACAAACCTCCCTACGGATAAAGACTGCAGCCCAACTAAGTTAAAACTGACTGCTTTTGTGCCAAGATCCCAGAGGGCTGAGCACAGGTTTATTTAGTGCCTTTTTTGGTTCACCCTGGCAAGGATTATGTTTATTATTACTTTAGTGGGGCTCTCACCACTCTTAACTAATAACCCACTTTCTTACAAATATCCTCTCCAGTGTTTTTCTTTTACTGATTTGATGAATGTAAGATTTCTAAAAATATTCCTTATTTAAACCAGGAGGCCATTAGCTCCACTTTTTTGGATGGAGGTTGATGGCAGAAAGAGTATGATATCTATTGACCATATATCAAGCTCCATTTTGATTCCTCTTCATTCATATTACACGAAGCTACATTGTTAAACGTTACAGAATATCATTAGTGAAGTAGGACTCTAATTAATCACACCATTTTTTGTGGTCCCATCTTTGTTTCTGGCTGTGTTTGATGGCTTTTGAGCTCTGTGTACTCTACTGCTGCTAAACAGCCATAAAGGGATGTATGACGTTACAACGCACACTTTTACAACGCATGCACTTACAACGCATTTTTTACAACGCAAAATCCATTACAACGCATTCGATTACAACGCATGACACTACAACGCATTTTTAAAAACTACCTTTACAACGCATTCCATTATATCGCATACTACCTTTACAACGCATTCCATTACAACGCATAATATTACATTGCATTTAAGGTAAGTATTGGATAGTATAGGGGTAAAAATTACTATTCTTACTCCAGGGGGTGCAACAGTAGGGCAAGTGTTGGATAGTATAGGGGTAAAAATTACTATTCTAACTCCAGGGGGTGCAACAGTTGGGTAAGTGTTGGATAGTATAGGGGTAAAAATTACTATTCTAACTCCAGGGGATGCAACAGTAGGGCAAGTGTTGGATAGTATAGGGGTAAAAATTACTATTCTAACTCCAGGGGGTGCAACAGTAGGGTAAGTGTTGGATAGTATAGGGGTAAAAATTACTATTCTAATTCCAGGGGATGCAACAGTAGGGTAAGTGTTGGATAGTATAGGGGTAAAAATTACTATTCTAACTCCAGGGGGTGCAACAGTAGGGTAAGTGTTGGATAGTATAGGGGTAAAAATTACTATTCTAACTCCAGGGGATGCAACAGTAGGGTAAGTGTTGGATAGTATAGTGGTAAAAATTACTATTCTAACTCCAGGGGGTGCAACAGTAGGGTAAGTGTTGGATAGTATAGGGGTAAAAATTACTATTCTAACTCCAGGGGGTGCAACAGTAGGGTAAGTGTTGGATAGTGAAAGGGTTTTAATGTAATATTATGCGTTGTAATGGTATGCGTTGTAAAGGTAGTATGCGATATAATGGAATGCGTTGTAAAGGTAGTTTTTAAAAATGCGTTGTAGTGTCATGCGTTGTAATGGAATGCGTTGTAATGGATTTTGCGTTGTAAAAAATGCGTTGTAAGTGTAGTGCGTTGTAAAAGTTGCGTTGTAAAGGTTGTTCCCCGCCATAAAGCAATTATTCTTCCCCAAAAACATTATGTTGCTTGTTTGACCTATTTGAATTTCCTACAATTCCACTGTAGATAGTGCCTAAAATGCACCTATGACATAGAAGGATAAATATCATATGAAGACACCACCCACATATTTGACAAAAATATGTCCTGGGGAATTCCTGTACCCTGGCTAGGCTGCAGTTTAAAGTCACTGCAGTGAGGCGTCAAGAAGATTTGTATATATTATTAGAACATTGGAATTTTGAGAGCTCAATTGAAGACAATGGCACAACAGTGGTCTATATGAACTGGTAAAGGCCTGTGGCACTCAACATTTCACAGTTACAATAACCAGCCTCTGCCCCTCTCTTTTCCTGCCACTCCAAAATACATGGAGTGAGCAGGGGAAAGTGAAAGGAAAAGGCTGTGCTGCTGGGAGCCTTCCCATTCCTCTTTTCTAGCTTAGAGTAATTTGAGCATTTGTTGTGTAGTTCCTCTAAACCTATATATGATCTGTATATTTAGACCACATACACTGAGGGATTGGTGTCCAGAATGATTCCAGACACCCCCACAGAGTATGTTTGCCTGTATACCAGCTAGCTCACAGTGCCACTAGAAACCCCTCTTACCAAGGAGAGAATAGTTCTTGGCAAGTATTGAACATGACAACTCTGTCCCTTCAAGGATCGTGGAAACAGTGCGTTACTTTTCGCTCAGTCACTTGTTCTTACTTTGTCTCAGAGAGATGCACAGAATAAACGGTGGGGACATTTTCAATAAGCATTTATTGAACCAGTGTCATTCTAGTGTAAAATAGGTGTGCTGAAACAACCATAAGACAGAAACTGATATAAATGATTATAAGCACCAGCTGAGTAAAAGGATGGTAGATTTCTACCATAGTACTAAAACAATGAATACAGGTAGGTATAAAAATACATGACAATAAAATGCGTACTCCTACGATGTGACCCTAACTAGATGTACCTAAGTGTACCTAGCATTAATGTAGGTGTAAAGCAAAGAGTCCCTCTAGGATAAAGTCAAACTTATTACCTGAAGTGAGAGACTGTGGGACCCCGTTTGGTCTTGAGCTGGACCTCTGCGAGGGATGTCAGACCACTGTGAGCTGGAGTGTCTGCGTGCGGGAACCTCAGCATCTTGCGTCAGTGTGTCAGCATGGAAGTCCTTTTTCTTCTCTGCCTGCTTCAGCAAAGATATGGTGTATATATACCCAAAGTGGTACCCTCAGGTGTTCTACCTTGCTGTGTCATGTCGGACTTAGGATGATGGAAGGAATGTCCCTTGTACATAGTTATTATGTGGGAGATGGTAGTCCTGCTGAGATTCCAAGAATCCTCATGCATAATGGATGAGGCTAGGTTTCAGGGAAAACCCCACATCCTGTAATCAGTACCTTAACTAGGTAAAAGGTAAGTCCCAAGAACCGTTATGTAGTGTAATGGTAGGGGAGAATATAGGTGAAATGTTAGGTTGCTACTTGGACCTATATTGGGGTACCTATTTGAAACATAACAATTAGGAAGGAGGGAAGGGGAATGCTGCTCAGCTCCTGTGTTTCCCAGACTTGCCTGAACTACAAAAAGCAGGTCAGCCAAGCCAGGGACAAACCAGGGGCTGACTTTGTCCCCTTTTCACATCTCTTACTGTGAATGTTCAAAAGCTCACAGGTGTAAGCAATGCTGTTACCTGTAGAACATTCACAGTAACCGCTGTGAACAAAGGGTTCATGGAGCCAAGGGGATTTCAATACCCTTGGACTCTGTGTGGCCTTTCTTTCACTAATTAGAACATTCTGCCCTGATAAGATGGAATGTTCTAATAGCTTTATAGCTTGCCTTAGCTGACCTATACCGGCCATTAAAGTCCTGCTCCCTTGTTAAAGATGATCAACCTTGGTTTGGGCCTTTAAACCCTGGAGTGGGCCTTTTGATTGCTGTATAGCCCACAACAGTGGACTATGATTCTATAATAAGTCACCACTAAAGTGTACCTTATTATCTAACATAATACAAGGTAAGGTGCCTAATACATAAATGATTGACACGTTCTGCATTTAAAAATTGTGTCCTCAGAGTGACTGTAGGCATAAAAGCTATTTCTTTACAGGTACAGGTCGAGCAGGCCGAGATGTGATTAAAATATTTAATTTTATATCGCTGCCCTTTAAAATGTTAGCAGACCTCTTTAAATCTATTTTTTTTACTTACATTTCAAAATCTGATTCAGTGGTGGAATCATATTTTTGATAACTTAAATGGAAAAGTAACTTTATAAAAATGCACTTTGGGCTACTTGAGCTAGAACTGATGTAAAACCATTCCTGGCTCTCATTACAGACACAAGAGCTGGAAGACATATAATTAGTTGTAATTATGCTAGGTCCATTCCGGTCAAATAAACGTGGCCTGGATAAAGGCGTGCCTCAGGGATCATGTCTCAGCCCTACCTTATTCAATCTATACATGCCCCCTTTAGCTAAAATAGCCGAATCCTGTGGGTTTGAGATCATCTCATACGCGGACGACACCCAGCTTATCTTTAAAATCAACCCAAATGCAACGTCAGAACACCTACGCTTTGCAGCAGGAATGACCACGATCTCAACCTGGATGACCGAGAATCTTCTCCAGTTGCACCCGAGTAAGACAGAGATTCTATTAGTAGGGAAAGCTTCCCTTTTTTGGTCCAAGGACTGGTGGCTGCAAGAGCTTGGGACGGCTCCAGTTCCTAAGCAAGTAGTGAAGAATCTGGGGTTCACACTTGATCAGACCCTCTCGATGAAAGACCATGTAGCTACAATCACCAGCTCCTGTTATTTTAGCCTGCGGCTTTTACGGAAGATTCTCCCTTATCTTCCCATCGAGCACCAAAGAACTCTAGTTCAGGCAATGGTGATCTGTCGCCTCGATTACGGCAACGCTATGCTCGCCGAACTTGGCCCGTTCCTGTTAAAGAGACTACAAGTCATCCAGAACACCGCTGCCCGAATGATTCTCGATCGTCCGGCAGGCACGCCTTCAGCCCCTCTCCTATTAGAGCTCCATTGGCTCCCAATTGTGAAACGATCCCACTTTAAGACCTTTTGCCTTACTTACAAAGCCTTGAACGGTATAGGTCCTAAATACTTGGCAAGCAAACTAATAAAAAAGACCTCCATTCTTAATTTAAGGTCTAACGCCATGGAATTTCTGAAGATTCCTAGAATCCGCCGGTCCCGTTCAGGGGCGAGGGCTTTCTCATGTCTCGCGCCGCGTTACTGGAACTCGCTTCCTATTGCCATTCGAAACTGCCCCTCTCTTACAATCTGTATGAAAAAATTGAAAACTTTTCTATTTCTGACTCCTTAGTACTTGTCGTTGGCTTCTTCTTCCTACTTTTTCCCTCTCAGTGAATAACTAAGTATAGCGCCGAGATGCCCCCGGGTGAGTCGCGCGCTCTGGAAGTGCCCCTAACATAACATAACATAACAAGAGGGAATGTCCCTGATTTAGATGACAATGGTCTATCTTTGAGCCCCAAAAGGACAGGGAGGTGTTAACTATTTACTACTTGGAAGGGATTAGTTATCTCGACTTGTACAGGAACAGTTGGCAGAACAAACAACAGTCTTAACACCACCTCTTTTAACTTGGAGACTAGGCAGGGCTTCTCCTGTTATTTCACAGCAACCTCCTAGACAGGTAGAAGTCACAGTGGGGAGAGGTAGTCAGCTTGCACCCTAGCAGGGGTAATGAGAGCTCATCTCTATAAGAGTGGCCAAAGAGCTGAAGACAGGAATAGCTGGAGGTGGAAGGGTTCTACAATATTGGAGCAAGGACTGCTGGTTTTACAGTAAGTCATAGAAGAAGTGCTGCATAAGGAGGTTAGGCACTGCCGGAAAATATTTATGATTGCATGGCACAATTTCTGAAATCACTAGCCCAGGCACAGAATAAATCTGGCACTTTGACCCCGGGACACTCCAGGGCCTGTGAAAATTCCACCTGAAGAAGACTCCTGACTTCTGACCCCTGACTCAAGGACTCCTGAGTACTGCTGGCCCCAATGGACCGGAACATCATTTTAGTAGTCAAATGGTTTGCTTTTTATTTGCCTGCTTCAGGAACACAAAAATCAGAAGGCATAGCTGACCATAGAGAAGTGGACCCTATAGGGGTCCTGGCCGAAGACAGAATTGAAGTCTGTAAGCTGCCCTGAGGAGCTTGGGCTTGCATGGCCATCCAGAAGAAACTTTCTTAACAGTTTGAAAAAGAGATTTTATTTTAATTTGCAGACGACTGAGACAAGGTGCTGAGGCTTGCAGAGAAGGGCCGCATATTAGGCAGGAAACAAAACCAGATTCATCACTCATCTGAGCATTTTGCATCACAGAAAACAAGTTTGAAGGAACCTTGGAATCCCGGAGTGCTGCCTGCCAATAGCTTCCAGCCTTGCCCTAATAGAGGATTTTAAATGGGACTGGCCAGTCAATGCAGCTTTGTTCTTGCACTGAGCTTTTTGTACCAAAACCAGCAGTTTCAGTGCATGCTCGATGAGGACACATCCGACTTCGAGGGACCTTCAGCAACCATAGCCTTGG
Source organism: Triturus cristatus (assembly GCF_964204655.1). Lineage (NCBI taxonomy): Eukaryota > Metazoa > Chordata > Amphibia > Caudata > Salamandridae > Triturus > Triturus cristatus. The sequence continues at coordinate 217,785,977 of NC_140590.1, forward strand.
ACCATGCCCTGCTGGAAGTTTTTTTCTTCCATTTCAGAGTCCGAAGGTAAACACATTGACTGGGGTGACTCACTTGGTGTATTTGACTCCACTTCATTGTGGATGGCCTGAAATTGCACATAGGTCCCGATCAGTTGGGAACTTTTGCCTTCCCCCAATTTCAGAGAATATTTGTTCATTTAAATTTTCCTATTTTTCTAAATGTGTTTGGTAGTTTTATTGTGTTTGTTCTTCACTTTGAAATTGTTAGAACTGCTTGAAATTAACTTGCCATTCTCTGGAGATTTCCAATTGTTGTGGGCTAGCTCCAAGGGGTTGAACAAAGGTTCTCTAAGAACTGTATTTTGAGATAACTAGACTGTGTTTATTAAATAAGTAGAGGTCCCTCTCTTCCAAAGCTTCCCAATTTCTAATAATTACATAAATGTGAGTTTAGTTACATTCTCGGGAAGGCTAAGGGAATCATGTCTTTTCTCTTGCAGGTTAAGGGAACCTAGACTCGCCTTGACTCGCCTACAAAGCTAACCTGCAAAATAAGTCGGGATAGCAGCTCACGTCCCACTCACTTTCTCTTAACATTCACAGACAAAGAACAAAACAGTTAAAGAAACAAATGACTTAAAGTACCACACCATGTTTAGAGAAAAGCAGAATATTTTATGAAGCAAGACACGACAATTATGATGCATATCGGAGAAGGGATACACAAGACAGGCAAAAAGAAAAATGTCCCATTGAAGAAAAAATGCCAAAATAAAATTTAAGGCAATTTTTAGAAAAAAACTAAAAATCAGCTAAAATTATCATAGAGCCCATAATAGGCCGAGGATACACGTAAAAATGGGAGAAGCCACGTTAGTGGATAGAATTATTTGTAGTGATTCAACAAAAATTACATGTAAAAGCACACCTCAGTGAATTGGACTGACAGCTGAGTTTCATTCACATGTGCTTTAAGTGCACTTTTCCTTAGGCACACATGTACGATCCTGACTAGAGCGGTACACATAGTCCTTATTGCAGACGCACCAGGGGTCACACCTTTGTGGTTTGCTGGAGATCTCATCTGGCTTCTCACAGGTTGCATCAGGCCTAGGTGGGCACGGTTAATAATGCATGAAGTCTGGGCACTTAACCTGGCACTGTTCATAGTGTACACACTCCTTCCTTGCACTGGTTTTAAAAATAAAACCCTCATTGCATTCACAGCCCATTTTGCATTTTTTGTCACAGACAGGGATGTTTATTTGGCTGAGTTCATCACAGTGTGCTCGGCAGGTCCTCTGACACCGAAGTGAGCTGTTGGATGGGCAGGCGACATCTGTTGAGAGACAAAAATGCAATTCTAATTTATGATTTGTAGCACAGATGCAACTGTTCTTTTTTCCCTAACCCCCACTGGTTATCATTGTATTTCCTTTCTCCATCACAATATCCTCCTGTCATCCTTTTTTGACAACCTTTCACCAAAAAGTATATTTTCCCATTGTGTTTTGAAAGTTTCTTTATCTACTACCCTCTTTCCCTTATATCTTTAATTAATTCACACGTTAAGTATGTATTATTATTATTATTATTATTATTATTTCGCGATTTTTATTGCGCAAACAAATACCCAAAGGTGTCTCGGCGTATGTGACAAAAACGAGAGACCGAGCCGCAGGATTACTGATTGAACAGCCATGTCTTTAAGAGCCTACGAAAGCTTATCAAATTGGGGGCAGTTTTTATGGTGAGTGGCAAAAGGTTCCAGAGTTTAGGTGTGGCAACCAGGAAGCGCCTGTCTCCCCAGGTTGCCGTTCTCGTGCGAGGTACCGGAAGCAGGCAGGAGTTGGCGGATCTCAGCTGTCTCTTGGGGCTATACAACTGGAATGCTTCAATCAGAAACTTTGAACCGACGCCATGCACTGCCTTATAGGCAATGCAGAGGGCCTTGAATTTAATGCGGCCCTCTACTCTTAGCCAATGCAGGTGACGAATGGCTGGAGTAGTTGGCTGGCGGCGGGGGATGTCATTGCACATTTGCAGACTTGTTTTATCTCCATTAAGATGTAAAGTGATAGCTGGAATTTGATTGACATCAAACAGGTAGAAACCATCAAGGCTCAGTTGTATAGAAATTTAGAAAGGCACTTAGATGTCAACAGCAATCACAGTAGGCAGAGGGACTCTATTGAAGCATCATGACCGCTCACAGGGATTAACTATAACTTCTCCTAAAATCTTGACCTCAAGTCAATAAGAAATTATAATAAAAGTAAAATAATCAAAAAGATGGTTACATTAATATATACAACTCAGTCAAAAATCAAACATTTTGAAGGCAGCATGTATTACTTTCATAAGAGATTAGTATCTCACCCAGAAACATTAGCCCGTCAGTTATGCCCCTGTGTATAACTCTTCTTGGCTTTCTTCCCATTTCTCTCTCCTCCCTCCTTCTTAAGCTACATGGTCTGCTTTGAATATTGGCGAATCTCCTGTGAGATGCCCTGTCAGGAGAGACTGGAGACATACCTTGTTGGCGTCTCAATACATTTGGGACTTACCTTATTCCTCTGTTGATCTTCCTTCACTGGCAACGAGGAAGGGATACTAAGCAAAGTGCAGCAGCGTGGGTTCACCTCTGAGGTTATGAACTTTTACCTCCAGACCTGCTCAGATCTGCACTATAAGACTGACTGTTGTGCATTACCATTGGAAGACTGACTGCTGTGCTGAGGGGGGACTCTACGAGTCTCATGGTTTGCCTCTATTGAAGTGACGGACATAGTGTGGTGTACATTGGTCTAAGGTTCCCATACAACTTATTACCTGCTTTTCCCATGGTAACTAGATTGAGTGCAAACAGCTGTGCTATTGCAGCCTCTATTCCACTGGACCATTAAATCCTTAGTCTAAGTGGTGCTCCTGGCTTTAACACATACCTGGGCCTGGTTCCCTACCCAGTCTCCCTTTACAGTAAGTGGCGCACTGCAATTTAACTTGTCTCCACTCTCATTATCAATTAAGAGCAAATCCAGGACCCAATATCAGCAACCTAGCGACAGATATCACCAACGACCAGGCCCCAGCCCAGTCGACTCAGGCAGACCATGACCCAGCGGGAGACGGGAGAGAGCTAGGAAAAACGCTGAAAAAAGAGTATACAGAAGAAACAGAAGAGACAGAAGTGATAGAAAAAACAGAGATAGAGTATGATCTAACGGATGCCTCCAAACTAGAAAATACCCCTCAACTTACAACAGAGGAGTGGGAGAGGCTAGTAGCATCATACTCTCCACCTATCCCTCAGGAGAAAGTCACCAAACTGGAACCCAATACAATCCCAAACACATTCCCAAACACAGAAGAGCCTTCAAAAGGACCGGAAATACTATGGTCATCCTTGCTAAACACGTTACAGCTATCAATAAAGGCCATGCAGTACCATTCGGACAAAATGGATATGCAAATATCCCTCCTAAACTTCCTAGCCAATATCGATAACAAGCTGGCAGACATGAACAGCATGATTGAGAGGGTCCAAGCTGAAACAAAAATATTGCAGCCAAGTTGTGCCTGCTACACAATTGTGGACAATCTCACAACGATCCCACTATTACTGGGGGACGTCCTATTTGACTTAAAAAAGACAACTGACAAAACAAAAAATTAAGTAAACGCAGGCATGGCAAATGCATCAACAAAGCCACATCTCAGCCAGCCAAGAGAACAGCTTGGGAGCTTAAATCTGCGGAGCACTGCGCATGATCTCCCCCATTAACCTCAGCAGCAATAAAAGAGATTCAGACTGCAAGAACATAAGTCCACTCCAACAACCAGGTGGTAGTGGGCAGCTGATAAAAGAGACACAGAACCTACCCAACACATCAAATTCCAAAATCAAGAATGGGCATATGGCCCGAAACCCAAGCGGGGGTGAGCCAAACAGCCCAAATACCTCGGAGAAAATTAAAGACGAAACCTACGCCGCAGTTGCAGGAATAGCTACAAAGACGCCCGCAGAAGCACAACGAAAGGATTGCTCTGAGCAATCGAACAGACAGCCCAGATATATGCAGGGGAAACAGGGAAAGGGTCCAGAAATCATAAATCACCAAAGCCCTCAAGACAAAAGCATGGGGAAAGAAAGCCCAGAAAAACGTAGGGAACAAAATAAAAGAGGGCGAAAACCGAAAACAAAAAAGGAAAGGGAGGAAAAAGACCAGTAACATAAAAGCATTCTTTAAAGTGGTAAACCCGACTCCAGAAGAAGAAGATGAAGCAGAAACAGATATGCCAACAGAGACCACAACAACATCACCGGCCAAGGAGACTGTACAAACCGCAAAAAGCTAGAATTCCAACCATACAGGCAAAGGCATAAACAGCAAGCACCAAACAGAAACCATTCACCGAAAAATTAAGCCCAATAACGGTATAGAGAGGGCAGACAGTACTGACCCCCCAAAAACCCGAAGGCTGGGAACGTCACTAGCTGGCATCAAGGGAGCCCCCCTGACACAGGGCCCTATGTCGGCAGAAGACACGGAGGAATTAGATATGAAAGTGGAAGAACCACTACTCGGAAAGAGAGCCAACTGGATACAGGTCAAACCAGCCACAGAAGAACCTAAACAACGGGACCACAGGCAGGGAGCCGAAAGTAGCACAATCTTACTCATACCGGAGTATAAATCAAGAGGCAGAGGGGATATTCTCAATCGAGGCAACATTTTACGCTTATTATCCACCATCAGCAACCTGACGGATATAAGTACAAATGACCTAGAATCTGTGGAGTTTGCACACTATAACTACCTGTCAGATCAAGAGGTCACTAAAACAACAAGGGCCATGCAGGAAACAGCCGAAAGAATCATGGAGATGGAACTGCGCTTTCAAGCATGGGGGATACGCCTAAAAAGACAGGAAAAATAGGGTATCCAGAACCACTATGTCAGGCACAAAAAGAGAGAGATGATTGCAGATTCCCAAACAAACAAAAAACAGTGAAAACGGAAAGTGTCCTGAAGGGGGCCTGAAGTTCATCAATCTCACAGATGGTCACCAACTCATTGAGCCCAAGGCAAGCCCAAGGATCACTTGGACAAAATGACTGGAATTGGATAGCAAGGACCATTAACATAAGGGCCTTGAAGACTTGACAAAATACACAACGAAATACTGCAACAAAACATCAATTAAGAATATGTTCTTGGAACATAAACGGTCTAGGTAACAAAGCAGACGATACTCAGCTTTTACTTTACCTCCCAAAATTTGACAATAATTGCCCTTCAAGAGACCTGGTCAGATCAACCGCATCAAATACAGGGCTTTAAAGCATATCATCTACCAGCTAAAGAAAATGCCAAATATGGCCACTTAAAAGGAGGCCAAACAATATACACTTCAATAAAGTGCATTAATGAAATAAAGAACAAAGACGCCAAACAGCTAGGTAACAATAGCATAAAAACAATAGAGCTGGATCTAGGGGGAAAAGAACAAAACCAAAAACTAATACTGCTTAATGTATATCTACACCCTCGTGAGAAAAAACCTGGGATGAAACTACTGATTGCAGAAGTGACAAAAACATTGTCAGAGGAGCAAACATCTAACCTCATAGTTACAGGGGACTTCAACGTGTATCTTGGAGGGCCCCAGACAAGGGATTCACCTCTGGAAGAACAGTTTTCTGCATGGGGCATACCACAACAGGAGGCAAGCAAATGTGGCAAACAAAACAGGCTGGCAAGAGACAGTTTAAAGGATTTAGAACATCTTAATCTTGTAGCTCTATATGGCCGTTTTACAAATGACAGCCCCTCGGCAGCCACCTTTCATAATTCGACCGTAAGCTCAACTATAGACTTTACATTTTCATCTCTACAATTGTTGGATTTCCGAATAGGAACAATATCAGCCAGTGACCACTTACCGCAAGAGATCACCCTCAACATCTATGGGGTAGCGGTAACCATGCCAGCAGTAAACGTGGGATCCTCGCTTTCGGTCACACAAAAAAGAATAAAATGTAATACGCATAACTTAGAAGGCTTCAAGAAGGAAGCGAAAAAACTGTGGGAAAAAAGCACCGCGACTCAGATAGACAACTTAAGTCGATGGGAGCTATTCACCAGCAACCTTGGGACTGCAAAAACAAGAGGAAAAAAGGCCCACACAACAATGGATGACCAAAAACCAAAAAAGACCCATATAGTGTCCTCACACCATGGAAGGCCACGACAAGCTAATAAAACAAAATATCAACTTAAAGTACCTTAAGAGAAATATCAACAAATTACTGCGGCAACTACACCGAGACGGTCCGGACAATGCCGCGCAAATGGAACTGCAAAAACTAAAAACCATCAAAAAGAAACTAATCTGGCACTTAAAAAGGGAAGCAGAGGAAGAGCTATGGGCTAAGTTGCTTCACGACGCAAAAGGAAATAACACCAGCGGAAGATTCTGGAAAATGGTGAACAACCTCCAGAACCCAAGAAGATCAAGCATTAATTCTCACCTTACTGAAGAAGCTTGGTCCGATTACCTTTTGCTTCACTTTAATACAGCACCAAAACAAGACCAACAGAACCCAACAGTAAAATTCTAGATTGTGCACTACTAACAGAGACAACCACATTGGCTTTCACAGAAAAAAAAATCATAAGTAGGATAGTGAAAGGAAAGACAGAGGGGGCGCCGGGCCCCAAAGGAATCCCCCCATTTTGTACAAACGAAACCCGGAATACTGGGCTGCGGCGTTATCACCACTTTATAAACAGATTTCTGAAACTGAAATAATCCCTGACTCATGGAAAGGCTCAATAATAGCTCCAATCCACAAGAAAGGCAACATAAACGATCTAAAAAACCACAGACTTGTAGCCTTAATCGACAATGTTGCCAAATATTTAGGCCTGGGCGAAGCACTACGCTACGCTCGCGTAGTTTGCGAAGTTCGCGCTACTTCGCACTACGCGAACTGCACGTAGCACAGTGCGAACACGCGTAGCGTAGTGTTGCGTAGTGCTGCGGTCATTTTTTGCTTGCTCGCGGTCCTCAACGTCAAGTTGGCGACCGCGAGCAAGCAAAATGACATCCTGGCGAGACTTTTTCCTTGTTCGCGATCGCGAGCATGGAAAACAAACCTCCCGGCGAGATTCACAACGCGAGATGGTCAGGTTTCTCATTGCGAGGGGTCGCGTATGCTCGCGACCGCTCGCGATGAGAAACTACCAGTTCGCGTTGAGAAAGCTGCAGCTCGAGGAAAAATCTACTCGAGCAGCAGAAAACTACAGCTCGCACTGTGCAAGATGCCATTTTCAATGATTGCACAGTGCCGGTTGCTTGTCCGCACTGTGCAATCATTGAAAACAACATCTTGCACAGTGCGAACATGTTACTTCGCAGTTCGCGAAGTGCTACGCGTAGCTCGCGTAGTGCGAACTTCACTTTGCGTAGCTTCGCGAAGTGCTACTTCGCGAACTACGCCCACCCTTACAAATATTACGCTGGCCTCTTACTAGAGGAGCTTACGGAATAGGCGAATGAAAATGCAGTGATTTCCATCACCCAGACAGGCTTCCGGAAAAAATTAGGAACAACAACAAATATCCTGGCTTTAACACTCCTAATAGATGCTGTCAAACTCGCCAACCTGCCTCTTTATGTATGTTTCATCGATTTCACTTCAGCTTTCGATAACATCAACAGAAATCTATTATGGGAGAAGCTGGCCAAAAGAAAAATACCATCAACCCATCTATCATAATTGATGTTACTACATACAGACACGTGGGTACAAATTAAGTTGGGATCAGGCGACTGCCTGTCAAGGAAAATACAGACGACCAAGGGTCTCAAACAAGGGTGCGTGCTAGCTCCGACCCTTTTCAACATCTTTATGTCGGATCTCTCATTGAAGCTAGACGAAAGTAACCCTCATGCCCCGAACCTAGGAGGACTAAATCTTTCGAACTTGATGCATGCAAACGATATTGTGCTTATTAGCCTCACGCCGATAGGGTTACAACACCTTATTGACACAACATATAATTATTTGGCAACGAACGGCCTCAGCATAAACCTCTCAAAAACAAAAGCAATGAGAATAAACGCGAAGACGTCTACACCCAATTTTTGCTGGCAAATGTAAGGACTAACACTGGAAACTGTGGATGAATGCAAATATCTGGGTGTAATTGTTGATAGAAAGGGGACATTTCAACCACAGAAAGAAGCAATAACAAGGAGAGGAATCACAATATCGGTTGCACTGAGGAATCTTAAAAAGAAAGCAGCTGGCCGTAGCTTTACCTCACAATTACAAGTGATCCGAGCAAAACTAATACCGGCCATCACCTACAGAAGCAAATGCCTCAGAGGGAGGGATGCGCAGACATTGGACAATATAACAGCCAGGCCAATGCGAATGATATTCAACCTTCCTAAGTATACCTCGCAGGCACAAATAAGGCTTGAATTTGGCCCGAGGAATCAAAGAATAGAAAGAATGGGTGCTTATGCCAAACGTTTGCATAAAATACAGGGAGCCGAAGTCTCAAGCTTGGATCACCATCTCTGGAAGGAGTTAGAAAGTAAAAATAAGAGTGCAGCTGCAAACTATTTAAAGCACTCAATAGACTCCTTGGAACTACAAGATGCCTGGAAGAGCATTGGATCTCATAACACGTTCAAACAACTAGTAAATAAATCTGTAAGGATTATTTCGCTAGTAGAGGACAAAGCAACACTAGCTAACAGGGCTCATGGCTGGATCGTCATTCAAAACTATACCAGCAGCTCCTGTCAAAGACACCTAGGAGTTGGTTACACACGAACCACAAAGGAGAAGTTTATACGATTACGGCTGGGTATTCTTCCATCACAATACCATCTCCCCCCGTGGAAAAGGCCCCAAACGATAACCAATTGCTGTTTATGTGGGGACCCAAAAGAGGATATCCTTCACCTAATATGCATTTGCAGAGGTCTGGAAAAGGAGCGCAGATATCATTTAAAACCAACCCTAAAGAAACTGGGAATAAGAACATGCCGGCATGCGGTTAAAGCATGCTTTGATGGCAAAAACACCAAATTAGCAAGCCATCTTGTCGCCAAAAGGGAGAGATTGGACGAAACAAATTCATAACGCATTTAAGTCCAACTGCCCTACTTGGCAAAGACAAGGAATAATCACTTCAACGTTAAAACCTTGCACACGCAAAAAACTTCGGACTCTTTTTAATTTTTACGCTGGCATGAAGGGGGCTCAAGAAAACGGTATTCGTCATTAAATAATATAAGCTGCACGCCTAGACCGTCTGGCTGCACCTATCTCAATCACAAAATATCAAAGGCCTCCTTTTTTTAAACAAGCATATACACTTCCGTCACTAAGGATCGGTCACAACGATACAAAACCGCAGAAGCTGTTTGCAACCAACGGTCTATCTTTTGACTGTCACGCCCACCTGACGGTGCTGTTTAAAATTGCTCCAAGAACCTGCAGTCATATGGATTTGAATACAGACACTTTGGGCCACACAACGATTCATTTGTATCTTAGTTTATGGAAAGTGCTAAAGATGCCTAATTTTTAGAATGCACATTTTAGCCTTATGAAATGCTTTTAATGTTTTAAGGCAATTTTAACCAAATTCATTTATAAAAAGGGTTTTACTAGATAAAATTGTATCTTAAGTTTGCTTATATGCAAAAACTCAGGTAGCCGATTGCAATGGTTTTAATTAACTGAGCAATAAAGAATTACTTACTTACTTACTCAACAGTAGCAGTGATCAAGAGTTCATGTGATTAATAACAGTATTCTGTCCAGTATATTGTACTGGGACAGTCCGGAGTTCTTATAGGTATGATAAGTCCTGCGTGCATAGACCGTAACACACGTTAGTCCGGTCGTTCCTCCGTAACTATTCCAGATGTACCTGGGGTGGAATTTTGAGCAGCACACCACTCTTTGAGTGGTGCCATTTCAAGAACTCTCATTTGAGTAAGACCTCCTATGGCCCCATAAGTAATATTTACTGGTGTGAGTTGGTTCGGAGACTCTCATTTCCACAGTCAAACTGCAGGAGTGACTCTAATGGCCCTTACGTGGTATCTGCTTGTGTGATGGCCCTTGTTCTTCAGTAGGTCTACTGCACTCACGGGTGCCAGCTACAGAATTCCAACCACTCTCTTTGTGACATCTGCGGTATGAGGAGTGGTTTGCACTTCCAGGCACTGACTGCAGGATTTCACAGTGCAGTATTCATTTTTAGCAGCATACTGCTGTACTTTAAAGCATCATCATTTTTCCTGGTGTTCTCCTTAGATCAGGAGCAGGGAGCCGATGGTGTCGGCCACCATTCCAGCCTTCACTTGGAGCTGACACAACTCTTCTCTTCGTGAAAAGCCGTTCTGCTCCTATGGGGACCTCCTCTCTTCAGGTTGACATGCCTCATGGCACAGCTGCATGAGCACCATCGTAGATACAGCATTATGACTTCATGGAATGCTACGTTGAATTGATTGTTTAAATCTTCCACGTGACAATGAAACCGACTAAGACTGGACTCTTTATGCACTTATTCCTATTTTTATAACGCTTTAAGCCCTTGGCACTATTACTCGTACATGTTTATTATTACATTGTATCGTATATGCACAGAGGTATCAGGTTAAACACACTTGTGTTGCTGATCAATAAATTGCTTTAATTTCCTTACACTATCACTCCACAATTCTTTTTAATGGCTACTGCCAGAATGAAACAGACTCTGCTTTCCCTAAATCATATTGGTAAGCCTGAGCTACCAAGGAAATGAGGGGTTAAGATTTGTGAATCTTATATAAGAGCAATCGGAGAAATAAGTTCACTTCTGTATACAAACAGCATATACTGCTTCATAAAGTGGGCATGCAGAGTACAAAAATGCATACGATAAATGTAGTGAATGAGGAACAGAAGGCAAAACGGGATGTCTACCAGGCACATTACAGATGTTGGAAGAACAATTTCAGTGAAAAAAATCAATGTAGTACTAGAGAGACATACGTTCTTCAGCAGGACCCAGGCTGAAGGTGAAAAGGTTGCACACAACCTTACTGTTCTTAGAGGCTTCTCTAATGCTTGTGATTTTGGACCTTCAGTCATTAGAGATCAATTTGTCATATGCACCGGTGACTCCACGAATCAAGAGAAATGATTGCCCCATAATCCTAATTTACAGAGGCCATTCACATTGCCAAATGTGTTGAGCATGCTGCTACATGTATAAAAAAATGTAATGATCTAGCAAATCTCCTAATAGTATCCATGAGGTGGATACAATTACTAATGCTAATGAGGGGTGTGAAATAAGATAAGTACATGTGCAAAAGCCAAAAGTACAGTCAGAGAAATGTCAGTGTTTTAGGTGTGGAAACAGTAATCACCTAGCCAATAACCACAAATGCCCTGTACATGGGGTGATCTGGAAAAGATGCCACAAAAGGGGCCATATTGCCAAGGTTTATAGAGAACCAAAAAACAAAACGTTCACATTAGTAGAATCGACAAAAAAGTAAGAGACGAAAAGGGAAAAATAGCCATTCGAGTGAACTTTATGTAAAGTGATAGTAAAGTGACATACCTTACATGCTGCTTTGCTCTTGATGGTGTTACTATCAATGTATTTGCTGACTTATACTCTCCTTATACATTAATAGACAGGAATGCGATTCATGGGAAATTTTCATGGAAGATATACACACTACAACCACTAGACATAAACCCAGGTGGATACAACAAACATACTGAACCATTAGACTGAATGTTAAGGATGCACATATCCATTAAGGATAGGTCTATTGTAAGAAAAGTCTATATAACCTAAACGACTTTCAAATATACTGGGTTGGAGCCATCAAAAGGATATGGATATTAATTTTTACTCACACAACAAAGAAAATGTGGTGTTGACTGAAAGATTTACTGCAGGTATGAATGTGTGTGGTGAATTTCCCAAAGTATTCTATGAATAGTTGTGCTTACTAAAACGTTTTGTGCACAGGATTAAGTTTAAGTCTGACACAGTTTCTATAGTATAAAGTACTTCCTTTTCCCATGCGTAAGAGGTTTAACTTAAAAAGAGAATTAGATAAACTAAAAAAGCAGGAAGTTACAGAAAAGATCCAGAGTTTGGAATAACTAGGCCCAATAGTTATCACAGCTAAGTGTAGAGAGGACAAAATATGCCATTGTCAAACTGAAGATACTTAATTCCAACATATGGGTGAGTAGGTATACTCTGACAAGAATCAACATTTTTTTAGGTCGAGCCTAGGCAGCGCGCATGCGCTGTCTGGAAGACCTGAAGTAAACAATATACGGAGTGTAATCCCGCTTGCTGTTTGGCATTGGTTCACTCCTGCATTGCTCCTCTGCCCTTGTTCCTTATTGGTTGGTGGTCCCACACAGCATTTCCGTTTTCTGCCGAGGCAGCACCGACTAAGTACAGTTTACTTACACTGTACATGTTTCTCAGTCCCCTTGCGGACTACCTATTTTTATTTCATTGTAATGACTAGCCACAGCAGACGCTTCCTAGGCCGCCACACATAGCTTTAACATACATGGGCGCTGCGCTTTATGTTTCATGCGCCCGGTTTCATATTTACAGCAAGTACTTTCAATTCGGCCCCTATTTCTTCGCCCACCCACACCGCCCTTCATGCTATTTCACCTCAGAAGCATTGCTAAAAACCTGTGCCGCCAGACCGTACATATCTGCCCTAACGGTGAGTTGCTGCCAGAGTGTTTGCAGCATGAAGTAATCACTGCTGCGCTCTTCAACTGAGTTCATGACGGTCTACACGAGGTCTCATGAATGGAACTCTGCTTTCTCCACCCCAGTGAACAACAGATTACCAGGGAATGCCGAGATAAGGGTCTGGCCGAAGTCTAAGAGCCCATGCACAAACTGCATGCAAACTGTGCAACACAAACCACATAAAAAATGATAGACTCTTACAAATTAAAAAAATATCTAAAATTTCTTTATCACACAGAACCGTTTCATCTGAGAACAACCGATTGCTTCACTGTGGCCACATGGCCACTTGTCAGAACATAAGCCCTGGTCTCCGGACGTGCGCAGGCTGGTTGTTGTGATGGCTTTACTCAGCCTTGAACTTTTTCATAGGAGCTCGCGCTGAAGACTTCCAAATGGGAAACAAAGGGCTGTGCTCATCTCTTCCAGGGGCGTGTTTTAATGGCAATTGGTCAGTTCCGGCCAGGGCTTACAGGGGGAGGGAAAGAGGCGCAAGTGTTTGTTTCCTGTCAGACTTTGTTAGCTGAGTGCTAGTTAAATTATACAGAGTGCCAGGTTAACAACAGCGGCGTGCGCACTTTCAGGAACAGCAGGGAGAGCTTGAGAGATTGCATAATCTACATTACTTCTCCACTAAGCAGGCATGCACCTAACCTTTCACTCCTTGGGAGTGCATGTATTTACAGGCTGTCAACCTTATTTGTAATATCATGCCGTGCTTCTCCTACAGGCAGCCCTGTTCTTCTACAGCCCTATTCAGTTGCATGTACGTCCATTCCGTTTTAAACCACCAGCCTTTTAAGGCACCTGGGGAGCTTGCTCCTCATTGCTGTCGCGCTTTACTTTCTGTTGCTCAACTGGTCAAACTCTATTTTTTCAATTGTATACACTTTTCGTAAGCAGCCGGGTGTGCTGCGCTGCTTATGAACAAGTTACAATATTAAAAAAATAGGGGCAGATTTATAACGGACTTGCGCCACTTTTACGCCGCCGTTGCGTCACTTTTGTGACGCAGCGGCGGAGTAAACCCTATGCCATGTTGCGCCCCATTTACAACGTGACGCATCTAGGGAGATGCGTCAAGTTGTAAAGCTTGCGCCACATGTGGGCGTACCTGCACGGGGGGGGGTGTTCTGGCGCAGGAACGCCTCCGAAAAGTGGCTGAGTGAAATCTACAAGATTTCACTCAGTCACTTTTCCGGCCATGCTGCGTCAAAACCATGCGCCTGCTTGAAGCAGGCGTAAGGATTGACGCAGCATTGTAACGATAGGGCACCCCCGAGCCTTGCTGAAGCTGCGTCGCGCTTGCGACGCAACTCCAGCAATGCGCCAACCTTCCGTCATCAGATGCGTCACGCATCTGTTTATCCTTGCGCCATGATGCGCTGCATTGTAAATGCGGCGCATCTATTGTGGCGCAAGGGTAAACTTTCGTGACGCATCTTCCCTGGCACATCCATGCTGATTTGCAGGGATGCGCCAGGGAACATAAATCTGCCCCACAGTGTTTGGCGAGCTGCGGCTCTCTTTTCTCTGGGAAGGCTCACCAAACTCTATTTTTTCAATATTACGGGGCATATTTACAAGCTCTGTGTGCCACTTTTGCGTCACTTTTCCCATGTTAAAAGTGACGCAAAAGTGGTGCAAGGAGCTTGTAAATCTGCCCCAATGTTTTTTCGGTGCTGGGGCTGCTCTCTGGCCAGCTATCAATGTGGTGGGGGAGGGGCAGTGTGAGTTTAATAGTACCACCTGACTTGGTTCTCTGGTCTGTGTTGCAGTCTGCAACGGCTGCGGGCACACTCCGTTTGTCTTCGGTTAAAGTTCTCCGGGACATTCACCGTCATTGCGTCCAAGAGGGCACTGCTCATCCTTGCCAGGGGGGAAGTAGGAGATCTCATGCATGCGCTGTGAACATTAGTTTAACAGAAATAAAACAAATGACGCTTGACAACTTAAACATCGTAAAAAGCCTCCAGTGCTCTCCTCCGCAGCAGATATTTATCTTCCCTCCAGGAGCACCGGATGACTGTACTGGGAGGCTCTCCATTTGACCAGAGCCAGTTGTTGTTGGTTTACTTTGCAACTTTTGTTGGCTGTTGTGGCTGCATGATGTAATGTTGTGTTTACTCACTCGTGCCTCTGCTGTGTGCGGTTCACACAGCTCATGAGCTCTGTATATTTATTTTAGTTGGTCAAAAAAGGAAGTAGAACGCTTAAAAAGCAAAGAATTACTTCTCCACTCACATTGCACCTGGCTCATTATAAGTATACACACGATAGTATGATCTTTTACACATGTACATGCCATTCTCCACTGCCTTAAGGAAGAATTGCGTATTTCAAATAGGAATCATGAATGTTATATATTTACACCATACATTTCTTAACAAAAACACTTTTCAGACTTCTGTACTGAAAGATGGGAACTGTGTCTCCCCATTTGTTCTGTAAATAAACAGAGAGAGAACCAGTTGAATGACGAGGTTAGCTTCGCCAAGCTCGATGGTTGATTAATACTGCAGTGCAAGAAGTCACTGATGACATATTCATGCTTCTGTCTTTATCGTTACAAACACTGTTAGAGTGTTGAGCTGACTCGAGATTCATCTGACTCGCAAAAAATGTTTGTGCTAAGAGTTCAATTCTTTCATGATTTACGCTACATTGCAAGTGGTCAAGTAAAGAGCATTTTACTTATTCATAGTGGTTCAAATTAAAAGGGAGTATTGTGGAAATCGCAAACAAAACTTTGGGCGCAGGAATAAAGATAGTCACAAATTTTAAGGGATAACACAATGCATGTTTATAGGTGCAAATCAGTTTGCATTCACGGAGGTGCAGGTAATTAAAGTGGCCGGCTTGAAAAGCAAGCATTTGCAATGCAGTAGGCCTCACATTACTGAAAGTTTGAGCTATTGGCGTTGCAAATAATAATGCAACACCAATAGCTCAAACTTTCAGCAATGCGAGATCTATTGCATTGCAAATGCTTGTTTAATATTCTACTTGATGCTAAGTACTTCAGTAGATAATATTATCGTGTAGCCCTTAATCCAGAGTTAAAGGGGCACATGCGTCAAGCATTTTTGCTACGCAAATGGGCCGATTCGCAGAATCGACATGTTTGCAAATGCAGACAATGCTTTTCAGATGCAGCAAACCCTGTTTGCAATTCGCTAACCTGTTACCAAATCGCAAAATAGGTTTGCGATTTGCTATTAGAAAGGGGCGTGTTTAGGGCGTACCTTCTAATACCGAATCGCATCAGTATTTAGGAATGTTTTTTGACTGAAATGCAGTCACAAAACATTCACCTTTTACCACCTACCTTAAGCGTCTCATGGACCACTGCCTACTGTTAAACAAGCATTGAAAATGCAATAAGTCTTGCCTTTGAATAAAGCCATTTGCTTTGCTAATGGTATTGTATAGCTAAGCAAATGGCTTTAACTTAATAAAAGGAGAGACCTATTGCATTTTTAATGCTTCTTCTTCTCTTAGTTTAACTCACACTTGTTTCACCCACACATCTTTATTATGGATGGCACTAGATTGTGTATTCTCTTCATCAATGGTTTTGCACCACCTCAACCTATGACAATAAGGACATAGCGATGGAATAAGTAATTTAAGGACTCCAGGACAACCTGCTTAGCGACACATATAAAAATAATGTGGTGCAAGACTCTCTTTCTGCAAAAGTATCTTATCTTCTTGGACGTGAGTGCAAAAAACAAAAGTGTTAACCCTAACTAATGGGATGCTGAGTTGGTCAATGGAGCCTCGACGACGCTGAGTGGCATGCTTCTTCACAGGGTCTGCGTCTACCATGGTAGGATCATGCCATCCATGGTGGGCTACTACTAGTGACCTCTTTGGAATGTGTGGCAAAGTTTGTGCCCTACATATGACAGGAGTGCTTCAGCTTCTGCTCTGCCCATGGAGGGTCTGAATTGGGCAGAAAATCTTAATAAAAGGATTGAAACTGCTGGATCAAGGAAATTTAAATTGTGCAGGGTTAGGGGAAGTCTATATTTATTCACCCCTCCCTGTCACAAGGTTAAAAACAAGAGAGTTTATAATGACCCAAATGAGGTGTGCGCCACCAACAGAGGTTAATTTCTCACGAAAAGTATATGTCCTACAAGAGACGTGTACTCCATCAGAGTTACATCCTCCATCAGACATTAGAAGTCAGTGCGAACATATTCCGTACCACACCCGCAACCCCTAATTCTTTCCTGACAGTCCAGAAATTCAAACCTACTACCAAGAACTAAGACAATAGGACTCGTCCTCAAACCAGGGCTAGCTTTAGGGTGGTGCTTCCGGTGCTGCTGTACCTGGAGCTGAGCTCAGGGGAGGGGGGAGGTGCTGTGTTTTCAATTATTTTATGGTCTTAAGAGCACCTATTACCGAGTTTCCTGTGTGTCCTGCCATTTTTAGGCAACAATAAAAATGCTGAGTTATTCTGTTGATTAATGTTCCTGTTGGAGAGAGCTCTGAGTTTTGTCTATTAGCAGTTTTGAATCATCACAAAGTAGTGCAGAAAGATGTCTCTGATTCAAAGAACGTCTAGCATGCAGATCACAGAACTGTATTTTATGTGGATAGCTCAGTCGGTTACTGCTTTTGTCACAGAGATCCTTTGGTTACTTGCAGTTCATAAGTTACAATCCGAATATAGCACAGTGACCTATGAACTGTCACCAAAGAGCTGCATACAAACTGCATGGTGTAGGTTAGAACATGATGCTTTTTCACTATGCTACTGTTACAAAAAAGTGTTAGTTTGTGTAGCAATGAATTCCTATTATGTGAGAGAGGGTCTATGGAGAGATGAGCGAGACTGTGGGAGGGTGTTAGTGAGGGAATCCATGGAGGAAGTGATTGGGGTGGCAGGACTTTAAGTGGGGTGTAAAAACTAGAGGGTCTCTCAAAGGGGTGTAACCGGCATAATTAAGGGTGTGGTTTAAAGATACTTAAGCTAGAAATCTGTGCTTAACATAGTGTGTCACCGACTGGTATTTTGCTGCTTCTGTCATTGCATCCAGACGTCTAATACAACAAGTAACATTACACAGACAACAACCAGGACTATTGGCTTTGTCAATGGTTGTTAGTTGTATGAGATATATAAGCAACAACCATGGCTTTGTTGTATATAACATTGACAATGCTTCTGTTTTGAATGTTGAGACTGTGAAAGAAATACAACAAGTCACTTTAAAGTTACATCAAAGGCAGTGAAGGGTGGTACCACTGCAGAATTAAGATTCTTTTTTTTCATCTTGTTTGTGAGGGCAAAAACGGAGATCCTGATAGGAACCCGTCTCAGCACCTGCTATTTAAAACTGCCAGTGCTGAGCACCGGCAGGACCCAGCCCACTTAAAGCCCTGGGTGTGGGGGGCAAAACATTTATCGCACTGGACACCTTCAACGCTTACACTCAGTAGGTGCTAGAAGGGTTTTCTAATTGCAGATTCTGTTCTGTTTTAGCGAAAGACTATATTTTTCTTGCTATATGAGTAAAGTTTAAAAGCTTTCTCGTCATATTTTTTTTAATTATTAGTAAAATGTATGCACCTTTTACATATACTTAGAAATGCATTTATACATATAATAATAAAGACACAAATACACACAACTCTAATAAAATGTCAGACCAACACACACACACACGTACACACGCACACACACACACGCGCGTACGCACACACACACACACACAAGGATGTGCACCTATGCACATGGAAAGTCCGAGAAGAGCCTCTGCAAAATCCAGTAAATGGAGTGAAACGATTTGAACATCATTATGTGGCAAAAATAATATCTTCTTTCCTATGTCTCACCATGTGTTTCCCGCCAAAATAAAAATCAGAAATCAAATGGAGTTTTCCACCCATCCGTATTCAACACATAGATGAACCGTGTTTTTGAGTGGCGTGCCTTTTAGAGAAATGCGACCTGGAATATCTCAACTAACTGTTCAACGTTGCCTTTCATTGCCCAATTTTTACTTGCTTAGAAAGCTTGTGGTTTTCGTGCAGTAAACAACTCAGTGGAATAAACACTGGTTGTCTCTTGAGTCGCTGTTGTGCCTAAAAATTACTTCGGTCAGACTATGTCTCTACGTAGTGTTTTGGTACCAACTGCACGCGGAGCATGGTGTGAATGCGCCACGGCTATCAAGGCGCATGGTAAAGTCCAGAGGACGTATGCACTGGCTCGCGAGTGTGTTTACAATATGACTTGTTGATGCTGTGGTATCTTCAACCTGCGCTGTGTGTGCTTTACCTGATCTTTGCTGACTTCTGCAATTCTGTTAAGTTCTCATTTATCCTATTTTACTAATTAAATCTTATTAACCTTTAGCTTGGAAACCTAGACATGGCAATTTCACAACCAGCAAAGTCCTGTGGTTAGAGTCTTTAACTTTATAAAACACTGAAGGGACCAAACACGGCGCTGGCAAGGATATAAAGAGCAACAAAACTGAAATTTAAAAAAAATTAAAAAAGGAAACAGACAAACTGTTACACAGCATGCAGCAGCTGGGTTGTGGAGGGAGAGAGTACAGTCCAGCCACAACAAAGCATTTCCTCTCAGTAACGCTTTCATACCAGCTCCGACCACACAACGTTTAAAACAAGCATTGGAAGTGCAATAGGTCTCGCATTTGCTTAAGTTAGAGCTATTGGTGTTGTAAATGGCGTTGTAAATGATAATGTCTTTTATCCATGGGTTATGGAGTATATGTGTTGTGTAGTGAAGTTCCCAGTTTCGGATTTGCTTGTAGAGCTGTGCAGTGTTTGAAATAATAGTTCTTTTTAGCAGAGGTCTTTATTGGTTCTTCTAACAAAAGTGTGTTACTGTCTCACTGCCCCAGACCGGCCTGCTGGCCTCAGGCTCCCAGCGATTCTCAGATAATCTGTGTAATACTTGCTTACACTGCCAAGATGTGGTAGGATTTTTTTTAAGCCCCTAACAAGTTTATTCTTATATGTAAAAAGTGGGTGTATACATGAACTCACTTATGAAATGCTTGGCTTATTTTATTATTAACTTGTGTTTATGAAGCCTGTAATTGTATTGCTTCATAAAATGTTTTCTCATTCTGTATGCTACAGGATGTGGCTCGCGGCTATACTGCAGACTTTGGAGCTGGGAAACCAAGGTGCGAGTCTGTCTCGGGGTGGACTCCACATCCTGTGAGTCTGCGCAAATCACATAATCTCCAAACGCCTACCCAAAAAAACCATACATATATATATATTTCGAAACAGTCGATTCCTGGCCAAGAAAAGAATCCACACGAGCCCACTCGATCATTAAAGCAGCTTTATTCCTCAAAGGGCAGAAGAGGACGACGCGTTTCGACCACGTCCGTGGTGTTGGTCACATGACCATAGTCTCCATTTGCACCAGTTAAAAAGGGTAAGTGCACTTTTTTTAAACATAGATATAGAAGAAATAAACAATTGGTAGTTTGTTTGTACACAATGCAATAAATCATATAATTGTAATTTACAAAATTACAATTCCAAAAAAGTACAGAAAATAAGCTGACAATACAATTCTTTTCATTATTGGTTCGGGACAGTAACCAGTTGGTGAATATGCAAAGGTGTGGTTTTGCATGTGTTAACACGCCATGAAGGACTAGTGCCTATTGGTAAACTATGTGACCAAATTAGTGTGGTTTGTAAATAATATAGAAGAGATTTTTTCTCACAAAATAAAACGAAGAATATGATGAAGGGTCTAGTGCCCTTTAGCATCTATCCAAATGTTGACTTGGAGTAGGGGTGACTCCGGTGCTCGTAATTCTATCACTGATGTGAGATACAGGAGAATTCATAGTGATGTTCCTGTATAAGATCAAAGAGATAAATTGAATTAATGACATAGTTTAACACAACCATTATTCAAGGACATAGCTATATTTCACTTTCACTGGTTACATGTGATTTTCTAAATCCTGTACATTCAATAAAATATAATTAAAAAAAAGGAAAAGCGCATTTTTGTTTTTGGGGGTTTTGAACAGGGGGAGAGAGATATGGACAGGGCGTGAGTAGCCCACCAAGGTCTTTATGTTTCAGTATCAAATGATGTCTCATTAAAGGTGGGAATAAAGTTCCTCGTCCTGATTCAGGCCATCCGGAAATTTGGTGCCTGCTAGGAGGATGAAACGTGATTCAAGTTTGCGTAAAGAGGCAAAACGGTTCCTCCTCTAGTGTTGGGTTTGACTGTATCCAATCCAAAATATTTGGCTTTGGTCCAGTCGGCCCCATGTTCCTTCGAGAAGTGTCTTGCCGTGCTGTAAGTTTGGTCGCAATTCGTAATTGCTCGCCAGTGTTCCAGGATACGTTTTTTAATCGGGAAGGTAGTTGATCCGATATACCATAGCTGGCAAGGACATACTATTGCATACACCACAAAGTCAGTATTGCATGTAATGAGTTTCGGAATTTTCAAGAGTGTTTTTGTTCTTTCAAGTGTGACTTCTGATACATTGTTGCTGTTTTTACAGGCCTTACAGTTCCCACATTTTCGGAAACCCTTCATTTGCTGGAGCCAACTTGTTTCTTTCGTTTGTAAATGGCTATGTACCAGCATGTCTTTGAGAGATGGACTTCTCATGAATGTAATAGATGGGGTGGCCCCTATTTCATTTCTCAAGATTGGATCCTGTTTAAGGATGTCCCATCTGTTTTTAGGATATTTCGCATCTGATTGGATTGACTGCAATATTTGGTTATGAATCTTACTGTTTTTTTGGGAGTGGTCTGATTAGTTACAGTCTGTTTAGTTTTGTTGAGAATTTCATCCCTTGATTGACTATCCACTCTTTTTTCAGCCTGCAGTATCGCTTTTCTGGGGTAACCTCTTTCCTTGAATCTCATTTTCATTTCCTGCTTCGTGTTTTCATACATTGGGTTGGTACTGCAATTACGCTTAGCTCTTAGAAATTCACTATAGGGGATTCCCCACCTGAAACTCGGTGGATGTGCACTGGCTGCATGCAGGATTGAATTTCCTGCTGTTTTTTTCCTAAAAAGATTGGTGCTAATTCTGCCGTTATCATTACTGAATTTCAGATCAAGGAAATCGAGACATTCTTGTCTATAGTGTCTAGTGAATTTGAGATTGACATCATTCTGATTAAGACAATTGATAAACAGATTGAGTTCAGTCTCTGTTCCTTCCCATACAAAAAAGATGTCATCAATGGATCTGAGCCATTTTGATACACATAGAGTCCAATGTTCAGTTTGTTCATTCCAGAGCACCTGCTTCTCCCACCAGCCTACCATGAGGTTGGCATAGCTGGGAGCGAAGCAGGTGCCCATGGAAGTGCCTTGTAGTTGTTTATAAAATTCTTTCTCAAACATAAAAACATTCTCCTTTAGACAGATATTGATCATGTCCAAAAGCATAAGTGTGTGTTCCAGAAGTTCTATTCTACGTTTCTTGAGAAAGAATTTGCAGGCTTTCACACCATCATCATGTCTGATGCTGGTGTATAATGCCTCCACGTCCAGACAAACCATCCAATGGTTTGTTCCTAATTTAACATCCTTGATTTTCAGTAGGAAATCTGTGGTGTCTCTGAGATAGGATGAGAGATCTTTGACAAAGGGAAAAAGGAAGTGATCCACATATGTGCTAGTATTTTCAAGTAGGCTGTTTTTTGATGAGACAATAGGTCTCCATGGAGGTTCGATCATGTCTTTATGTACCTTCGGAAGAAGGTAAAGTGTCGGGATTGTGGGAGTATTATTTGTGAGGAATTGTTTCTCATCCCATGAAAGTAGGCCTTTATCATGCCAAGTTTGAAGTTTGTCATGATAAGTTCTTTTTAGGTCACTAGTGTATTTCCTATCTACTTTACAATAGCATGTGGGGTTATTCAACTGGCGTAATGCCTCTTTGGTATACATCGCTCTTGTCATAATGACAACATTACCTCCCTTGTCGGAGGGTTTGATCACTATTTCCTGATCTTTTTGTAAACTGTTGACCACCCCCCACTGGTTTTTAGTCAGATTGTTGCTCTGTGTATTTTTCTTCTCGAGAAGATCAAGGAAATCTTGTGCCACTAGGTCACTAAAGACATCAATGTTATCTTTGGCCAGTGTCGGAATATACTTAGATTTGGCTTTAAATGCTGTACTAGTGGTCTCTCTGGTATCTAAGTCGAGGGTAGTAATGATCTGGGATATCTGGGAGCACTCAAGGGGGTCAACCATCCTATCAGCACCCACCGAAGATTCTGATTCCCCAAGGGTGGTTATGGTATGTAATGTGGGTATATCACCAATCGATAAGCCCCTATTGTCAGTAGTTAATACTCTTGATGTTGGTTCGGTCTTTTTGTTAGCATGCATTTTACATAATTTCAACTTCCTTTCAAATTTATACAAGTCAACTCGTGCCGGTGCATAATCAAAACGCATCTCTGGACAAAAGGATAAGCCTTATTCTAATACATTGATTTCATCTTTGTTAAGTACTTTTTTTGTCAAATTAATTACCGTCATTTTTGATGTATTGTCCTCCATTATAGTGTTGATGTCTTCTGGCCTCTTGTTCCCATTCCAGTTGTCCTTGAGTTTCCTGCGTCTGATGTTTCTCTTGTAGTTTTGCCTGTGTTTTCTTGCTTTTTTCTTTTCGGTCTCCCACGGTTTGATTGTTCCTTTGCTTTTTGGAGAAGCCGTAACTCCTTGGAAAAAACCTGTTGGTCGGCACTCATTGAGGCGATACTGTCAGAGGATTCTAGGTCTGAGCTGAGGTCGGTCGTGGATTCTTCTCTGCTTGACTCAAGGAGACTCAGTGTTTGATCTTTTGCAAAAGTCTGTTCTTATTTTGTCAAATTTCTTAGCGAAAGTTAATATTCGTCCTGACGCATAGTCTCTTTCATCTCGTGTAAACTTTCGTTGTTTTCTTGCTATGTCGTCTTTCTCAAAGTTTTTCATACGGTCATCAACTGTTTTGATCATTTTATCAACTTCCTTTTGATTACTTTCTTTTTTGAAATCCTCCATAAGATCCTGGATTTGTTTGAGTAAGTCTTTGTGTTCATCCCAGGCATTCATGATCAGTATCTCTATCATTCTTTTTGAGCAGGCTGTTGTGTTATCGATCCAGTCTTTTAATACCTGTGGTTTGGGTATTGACAGCGTGGGGGTGATGAAGATCCGCAGTCCCCGGGGAATACGGTTAACATCCACATAATTCTGCAAGGCAGTTGCTTCCCACCATCTGCTAATCTCTTTCTTTCTTAGACTCTCCAAGATATTGATTTTTTGTTTCAGGTTGATTTGTATGGTATCCGTTTTGGCATTACCTGTTTGTGCATTGGACTGAATTTTGCTGAAAATTGCCTTGGCGGATTCCTCACGCCCCTTCATAAACTCGTCTGCCATGATTTAATGGTATAAAAGAAAAAGTGCGTTGTTTGCACTCTGCTTTGGTGGTGATCGTACGTACTGAGCCCAATGGCTCACGTAGACTCTGGTCTGTGCAGGTTATGGCGTGATTTGTAAAGAAAGCGGAGAACAGAGAGACGAACGCGCCAATGCGCTCGCTGTTTTCTGTTCCCGGTTGTCAAGGGAACGAGGTACACGGAAGGGGGGCCGCACACGAGAGCGCGCAGCGCCTTGCCTCCTCTCCCTGGTTGTAGCGGCGGACAAGGCGGGACTCCAGGAAGTGCTCGCACTGTTCACCACAGTGCGCCGCTGCCTTACTCGGGCTCCTTGGTTGTCGGTTAGTTCACTCGTTTGTCGTAGTTGATATTGTTCACCATTAGAACCTGACAATCAGCCGGCGGGTGCTCACGTTTATCAGGAACCAATCGGAGGATGGACGGAAGGAGAGCACCCTTCCTAGCGAGTCGGGGCTTCGCTGGCGGTCGCCGCCGCCGAATTATTTCGAAACAGTCGATTCCTGGCCAAGAAAAGAATCCACACGAGCCCACTCGATCATTAAAGCAGCTTTATTCCTCAAAGGGCAGAAGAGGACGACGCGTTTCGACCACGTCCGTGGTCTTGGTCACATGACCATAGTCTCCATTTGCACCAGTTAAAAAGGGTAAGTGCACTTTTTTTAAAGATAGATATAGAAGAAATAAACAATTTGGTAGTTTGTTTGTACACAATGCAATAAATCATATAATTGTAATTTACAAAATTACAATTCCAAAAAAGTACAGAAAATAAGTTGACAATACAATTCTTTTCATTATTGGTTCGTGACAGTAACCAGTTGGTGAATATGCAAAGGTGTGGTTTTGCATGTGTTAACACGCCATGAAGGACTATAATATATATATATATATATTAACTACTGGCGGTCGCCAGTAGATAGTTATAGTTAGGACCGAGTTTCCATAGGAAATCTCAAAATTCTATTTTGAATAACTTTGGCGCCGATTGACGAATCCTCGCGAAATTTTCAAAACTAATGGGGCGCTCCGCTCCTACCCTGAAAGTCTCGGGGTGATTCGTCAAGCGGGGGCCGAGAAAAAGGGGGGTCCCAAAACGCGTTTTCACCATGGATTTTTCCATAGGGACTTTAGTCGCAGCTACAGCCCGAACGGCTGAACAGAATTACGTGAAATTTGGCAGAGAGGTAGCCATAAGGTCCATGAATTGCCTTTTGCAGGTTTGGTGTAAATCTGCTCAGTATTTCCAGAGAAAATTGCATTTAAATCAATATATATATCTCTACGCGCGCAGCGTGCGCGCTTTGTGCGCGCACCTTGCCGTGCGCGAGCGCAATTCTGATTGGTTGTTAGATCTTAGTAAACATTCGAATCGGTCGAAACCAGGAAGTGTCGGCCACCATTTTGTCTCTCGCACTCTGAGGGGGTGAAAAACAAATGTGGAGAACGTGAAAAGGGGGCAGGGTGGACAGTTCCTGACCCCCTAGCCGTGGTCAGGGGGTCCCAGAAGGACCCCCAAGTGCAAAAAAATTGTTTATTTTTTTTTCGAAAAATCGCCGAGTGCGCGCACCCTACGCGCACCACCCAAACGTAAAAAAATTCTGCGAAGTTCGCGCAGCGTGCGCGCACTCCGCGAATTTTCGAAAAAAAAAAAAAATTATTTGGCCCTTGGGGGCGAAGCGCTCCGTGCCCACCGCACGTGCACGGTGCGCGAAGCGCACGGCACGAACTGCGTAAAGTGTGCGCGCGGTGTGCGAAGCGCACCGCGTGCCCACTGTGCGTGCACGGTGCGTGAAGCGCACCATGCGCGCACGGCACGTACTGCGTAAAGTGGGCGCGCGGTGCGCAAAGCGCACCGTGCGCGCGCCGTGAAAAAGTTTTGTTTAAAAAAATATATTAATAAATACATAACTTAGCATTTAAAAAACCATACAAATTCACTGAAAAAACCATAGGTTTCACACACGTTATAGTTAGGAATTAGCATTTAAAAAACCTTGCAAATTCACTTAAAAAACCATAGGTTTCACACATGTTATAGTTAGCTGGGCATTTCCCGCGTAAAAAACCAAAGAAATTCCCCCGTTATAGTTAGTGCAGGCAACTATAACTCACGCGACCGCAATCCGCTGCTGATGACGTCAGATATTTGTGAAACAAAAAATAGGAAACTTATGCTAAAACAGTGAATTCGTATACAAACAAGATCTAGTCGACTAACATTAACAAGTTGACCAATTATGACCTCAAAAGGTTGTTTCTATCCATTTATTATTTATGACTTTATACATTTATTTATGAGCATATGTACCAACAATCTCTTCATTTTACAATATCATTTCTTTTGACATAAACAAGTATTGTTATGGGTACTATATCAATGCATATCTGGTCAACTGATTACATATTAATACATATATATACAAAGGTAGAATTGTTGAGCATGGCTGTTAAATCGTTAAATCTACGCGCGTTTCGGCGTTCAGCCTTCTTCAGGTAGCCATGGTTCTTAATTCCTTTTTAGATGGGTTCTTATACCGCCGGTGTATACTTTTATCGTTAGACCCGGAATGTTGAGCGTAGTTTTTTCGCCTCCTACGGGATGGCTAGAAAATCCTGTGATATGTCTTTGATTCTGTAGTGCCAAAAAACTTAAAAGCTCTCGTGTTTCAATCGTGACGAGTTCTCGTATATTAAGGGTTTCCTAGGGACGTTTTAAGTCTCCGTCTTAGTAGCGGGTGGGGCTGTGGTCACGTGGGATCAAATGCAGATCGCAGGTATCAACTGCATTTCAGCCGTCTTATTGCTGCTGTATTGTTTTAGAATGTCGGTTCTACGCTCTCATTCAAAAAGCTGCTCGCGCCATCCTCTTTTATGGCCAGCTGGGCAAAAGAAAAGGCCGCGCCAACACACCGGCCGAAAGCTTCAAAGAGTTTTCCTGCCCGCTGTCCGCAATCCGCTGCTGATGACGTCAGATATTACATCACTGATGACATATGTGGCTTTCTGAAAAAAAAAAATGAAATATATGTATAGCTAAAGATGAATGGAAGAAGACATGGGTAAATAAGTGTCTAAATACAGTGATGTAATATCTGACGTCATCAGCATGTTAGCTGCTCCCCATGTGGAAAAGCAATGACTTCCTGCGGGAGCCGGCTTGGACCGTGGGGGATTGGGACCCCCCCACGGTCCCCAACGAGGTGGCCAGGCCCCAGGGGATGGGGTCCCCGGGGCCAGTAGTGGCCCGGGAGGGGGGCCACGCGGCCCCACTCCTAAAAATACATAAATAAAAAAACGGCCCCGGGGAATGGGATCCCCGGGGCCAAACAGGGACACAGGAGGGGGGCAAGGCAGCCCCCCTCCAAAAAGAAAAACATTTAAAAAAAGTCCATGCCCCGGGGGGGGCAAATTATGGCCTCAGGAGGGGGGGCCTCACGGCCCCCTTCCCGATTTTTTTTTTATTATAAAAATATACAAAATGGGGGCGGGCCCTGGGGGATGGGGTACCAAGGGCCAAAAAATAAGAAAAAGAAGGGGGGCTACACAGCCCCCCTTCTTAAAAAGAAAAATTAAACAAAAAACAGGATGGGGAGGGGGCTACGCCCCCTCCTTTCATCACTCTGCAAACACGTCTCCTGGGGAACGAATTCCCCTTCAATACTGGGGGTCCCTGGAGGCCAACTGGCCCACCAGGAACCTCCAGTATGTGCCAGGGGGCTGCGTTGCAGAGAGGTGTAATGAGGCCACGCCCCTTTTTACACCTCTCTGCAACGCAGCTCCCTGGCGCTTACTGGAGGTACCTGGTGGGCTAGTTGGCCGCCAGGGGACCTCAGGATTCAAGGGGACTTAATCTCCCAACTTAAAACACGCCACGGGGTGCGTTTGCACAGTGGTGAAGGTAGGGGGCAGGACCTGAGGTGATACTGTGCAAACACGCCCTGTGGCGCGTTTTAAGTTGGGGAATCCATTCCTCTTCAATCCAGAGGTCCCCTAGGGGACAACTAGCCCACCAGGTACCTCCACTAAGCACCACAGAGCTGCGTTGCAGAGTGTTGTAAAAAGGGGTGTGGCCTCCGAACACCTCTCTGCAACGCAGCTCCCTGGCACATACTGGAGGTACCTGGTGGGCTAGTTGGCCGCCAGGGGACCTCAGGATTCAAGGGGACTTAATCCCCCAACTTAAAACACCCCACGGGGCGGGTTTGCACAATGGTGAAGGTAGGGGGCGGGGCCTGAGGTGAGATCTGTGCAAACACGCACTGTGGCACATTTTAAGTTGGGAAATTAATTCCTCTTCAATCCTGAGGGTCCCTGGGGACCAACTAGCCCATTAGGTACCTCCAGTAAGCGCCACAGAGCTGTGTTGCAGTGTTGGAGAAAGGGGCGTGGCCTCTGAATACCTCTCTGCAATGCAGCTCCCTGGCGCATACTGGAGGTACCTGGTGGGCTATTTGGCCCCCAGGGGAACTCAGGATTGAAGAGGAATTAATTCCCCAATTTAAAACGCGCCACAGGGCTTGTTTGCACACGTCACCCCAAGCCCCTCCCCCTTCCTTCACCATTGTACAAATATTCCTCTAAAATCAGCCGAACTACGAATTCCGATTTACTCACCTGTTATCAGGAGAGAACCCAGGGCTGTATCTTTTAGCCCAGCACTGACTCTGAAAAGTAATTCTAGCATACTTACCAGTAACTTGTATTCCCTTCCATAGGAATCCATTGTGTGGTTTTCACCAGAAAATTTTCTGTGTCCATTTTTGAAACGTACAAATATTCCTCTAAAATCAGCCGAACTACGAATTCCAATTTACTCACCTATTATCAGGAGAGAACCCAGGGCTGCATCTTTTAGCCCAGCACTGACCCTGAAAAGTAATTGTAAGCGTACTTACCAGTAACTTGTATTTCCTTCCATAGGAATCCATTGTGTGGTTTTCACCAGAAAAGTTTCTAAGTGTCTATTTTCACAAACTAAAAATATTCCTAAAAAATCATCTGTATGACTTAAACACATTCTTTCAACTGTTTACAGGAGGTTGGCCAGTGCTGGATCCAGGATCCACCACTGAGTAAGAAAAAGTAACGATAACACAACTTACCTGCTAAGTGAATTTTCGGCAATTGGATAACATTGGTGATTCTATGGGAAAAAGTTTCTAAGTGTCAACTTTTAAAATACAATAATATTCCTTAAAAATTACTACTGTAACCAAAGCGCTTTTACTCAACTGTTTACAGGAGATGTCCAAGGACTGAATCTAGGATCCAGTCCTGTGGTTAGAAAAGTAATCCATAAAGTAACTAATTGCATTTAACTAGAAATTCACATTGAGCTCAATGTTGCTTTGTGTTTGAAATTGTGTTGCCCATTGCAACAACTGTAACTACTGTACTTAAAAGTCTGTTGGCTATTTGATAAGTATTTAAACTAAAGTAATTAATTCTGAGAAAGTATATTTTGTATTGTAATGTACAATGTAATTATAATGTAATTAAAAAAAATATCTAAAAATAACTAGTTTAAAAAATGTAGTAAATCAGTATCAAAAAAATCAGTATAACAATTAATACATTAAAAATTGTCATTTACAAAACCTTTGAAATTCACTGAAAAAACCATAGGTTTCAGGCCTGATATAGTTAGGAATTAGCATTTAAAAAACCTTTGAAATTCACTGAAAAAAACATAGGTTTCAGGGGCGTTATAGTTAGGAATTGGCATTTAAAAAACCTTAGAAATTCACTGAAAAAACCATAGGTTTCAGGGGCGTTATAGTTAGCTGGACATTTCCCTTGTACAAAACCCTAGAAATTCCCCCGTTATAGTTAGTTCAGCTATCTATAACTCGCGCCCCCGCAATGCACTACTGATGACATCACATATTACATCACTCATGACATGGTCAGTGACATCACTGAAGACATCACCGATGACATCACCGATGACATCTCAAATGACATCACTGATGACGTCATCCAGTTAGTCTGTGTTTCTGTAAAGTTTTAATATTTTTAATATATATAGGGAAAGGCCTGTTGAAGAATGAGTGGGTGTACAAGTGTGTGAATGGATGTTTTTCTAGGTGCGTAACTGACTCTATAAGTGAGTCATTAAATGTATCTTACTGCAGACTAGTGACTAAACTGTGTGAATGTCTGTATGTGTCTGTGTGTTGGTGTATAAGTGGCTGCATGGTTTTGTGAATAAATATATGAGTGTCTATATGGGTTATTGGTTGGTTGTCTGATTATCTGTATGGGTGCCTGAGTGTTTGTGTGGGTAGGGTGTGTTTGTGCATAGATGCACAGCAAACCTTGACCCAGTCTTGAGGCGGAAGCCGGGGCTGGAGGTACTCCATTGTTTTAAATCACTTTGTACTTCCCACTGCACTCTGTTTCATGTGTGGTGTCACCATTGTATCTGTGTTTTAAAGAAAACGTTGCATAATTTCAGCGCTCGCTCGCTCTCACCTTAAAGCGCTCAGCTGATCCTAAAAGCTGCTCGCTGTTCCTATCTCCTTGCCTACAGCCGCCATCACCTGCGGCGTGCGCGCTGACTCCGCCCACTTAGAGGCCACGCCCCCTGCTCGCCCTACTTAACCCGCTGATTACTAGCGGTTGTTAGCAAACCTTGACCCAGTCTTGAGGCGGAAGCCGGGGCTGGAGGTACTCCATTGTTTTAAATCACTTTGTACTTCCCACTGCACTCTGTTTCATGTGTGGTGTCACCACTGTATCTGTGTTTTAAAGAAAACGTTGCATAATTTCAGCGCTCGCTCGCTCTCACCTTAAAGCGCTCAGCTGATCCTAAAAGCTGCTCGCTGTTCCTATCTCCTTGCCTGCAGCCGCCATCACCTGCGGCGTGCGCGCTGACTCCGCCCACTTAGAGGCCACGCCCCCTGCTCGCCCTACTTAACCCGCTGATTACTAGCGGTTGTTAGCAAACCTTGACCCAGTCTTGAGGCGGAAGCCGGGGCTGGAGGTACTCCATTGTTTTAAATCACTTTGTACTTCCCACTGCACTCTGTTTCATGTGTGGTGTCACCACTGTATCTGTGTTTTAAAGAAAACGTTGCATAATTTCAGCGCTCGCTCGCTCTCACCTTAAAGCGCTCAGCTGATCCTAAAAGCTGCTCGCTGTTCCTATCTCCTTGCCTGCAGCCGCCATCACCTGCGGCGTGCGCGCTGACTCCGCCCACTTAGAGGCCACGCCCCCTGCTCGCCCTACTTAACCCGCTGATTACTAGCGGTTTTTAGCAAACCTTGACCCAGTCTTGAGGCGGAAGCCGGGGCTGGAGGTACTCCATTGTTTTAAATCACTTTGTACTTCCCACTTTACTCTGTTTCATGTGTGGTGTCACCATTGTATCTGTGTTTTAAAGAAAACGTTGCATAATTTCAGCGCTCGCTCGCTCTCACCTTAAAGCGCTCAGCTGATCCTAAAAGCTGCTCGCTGTTCCTATCTCCTTGCCTGCAGCCGCCATCACCTGCGGCGTGCGCGCTGACTCCGCCCACTTAGAGGCCACGCCCCCTGCTCGCCCTACTTAACCCGCTGATTACTAGCGGTTGTTAGCAAACCTTGACCCAGTCTTGAGGCGGAAGCCGGGGCTGGAGGTACTCCATTGTTTTAAATCACTTTGTACTTCCCACTGCACTCTGTTTCATGTGTGGTGTCACCATTGTATCTGTGTTTTAAAGAAAACGTTGCATAATTTCAGCGCTCGCTCGCTCTCACCTTAAAGCGCTCAGCTGATCCTAAAAGCTGCTCGCTGTTCCTATCTCCTTGCCTGCAGCCGCCATCACCTGCGGCGTGCGCGCTGACTCCGCCCACTTAGAGGCCACGCCCCCTGCTCGCCCTACTTAACCCGCTGATTACTAGCGGTTGTTAGCAAACCTTGACCCAGTCTTGAGGCGGAAGCCGGGGCTGGAGGTACTCCATTGTTTTAAATCACTTTGTACTTCCCACTGCACTCTGTTTCATGTGTGGTGTCACCATTGTATCTGTGTTTTAAAGAAAACGTTGCATAATTTCAGCGCTCGCTCGCTCTCACCTTAAAGCGCTCAGCTGATCCTAAAAGCTGCTCGCTGTTCCTATCTCCTTGCCTGCAGCCGCCATCACCTGCGGCGTGCACGCTGACTCCGCCCACTTAGAGGCCACGCCCCCTGCTCGCCCTACTTAACCCGCTGATTACTAGCGGTTGTTAGCAAACCTTGACCCAGTCTTGAGGCGGAAGCCGGGGCTGGAGGTACTCCATTGTTTTAAATCACTTTGTACTTCCCACTGCACTCTGTTTCATGTGTGGTGTCACCATTGTATCTGTGTTTTAAAGAAAACGTTGCATAATTTCAGCGCTCGCTCGCTCTCACCTGAAAGCGCTCAGCTGATCCTAAAAGCTGCTCGCTGTTCCTATCTCCTTGCCTGCAGCCGCCATCACCTGCGGCATGCGCGCTGACTCCGCCCACTTAGAGGCCACGCCCCCTGCTCGCCCTACTTAACCCGCTGATTACTAGCGGTTGTTAGCAAACCTTGACCCAGTCTTGAGGGGGAAGCCGGGGCTGGAGGTACTCCATTGTTTTAAATCTCTTTGTACTTCCCACTGCACTCTGTTTCATGTGTGGTGTCACCATTGTATCTGTGTTTTAAAGAAAACGTTGCATAATTTCAGCGCTCGCTCGCTCTCACCTTAAAGCGCTCAGCTGATCCTAAAAGCTGCTCGCTGTTCCTATCTCCTTGCCTGCAGCCGCCATCACCTGCGGCGTGCGCGCTGACTCCGCCCACTTAGAGGCCACGCCCCCTGCTCGCCCTACTTAACCCGCTGATTACTAGCGGTTGTTAGCAAACCTTGACCCAGTCTTGAGGCGGAAGCCGGGGCTGGAGGTACTCCATTGTTTTAAATCACTTTGTACTTCCCACTGCACTCTGTTTCATGTGTGGTGTCACCATTGTATCTGTGTTTTAAAGAAAACGTTGCATAATTTCAGCGCTCGCTCGCTCTCACCTTAAAGCGCTCAGCTGATCCTAAAAGCTGCTCGCTGTTCCTATCTCCTTGCCTGCAGCCGCCATCACCTGCGGCGTGCGCGCTGATTCCGCCCACTTAGAGGCCACGCCCCCTTCCTTCTTCTACAAATGTGCTTACATAGGACGCGCAGCGGACGAGCGCAGCGGGAGCGCCGTTTGCGCGCCGAAGGCGCGCTTAAGGCAAGCCCGTCTGCGCCCGTCCGCGCCAAGACCGCGCCAGGCGCAGGAACCTCTGCCCAAACCCCCTACAATATCAGGTACGCTTCCAACGACCTCCTTAGCCTCCGAGGCAGGTTCGATTGTTCCTGTAAGTTCGATCTGTCAAAAGTAGTCGGCTCCACCAGCTGCACTAAATGTCGCTGGTCACTCAACTTCGACTCCAACCTGCTTACCCCCACAAAAAACCAACGACCCCCCTTCAAAGGTGGCCTGATAAACGCACGGTCGATGTGCAAGCACAGTCAGGACATCCACGACCTTATCATTGACCATGATCTTGATTGCCTCATGATCACTGAAACCTGGCTCACTGATGACAGTAACCCCGATATAGCCGTAGCCCTCCCTCAGGGTTACTCCTTCCATAGACAGGACAGACAGAAAGGCAGAGGAGGAGGCGTAGCAATTATTCTGAAGAACACCTTTAACTGCCACACCTTCTGCCTGGACCCTCTCATGGACGCAGAGGGACTAGGTTTTTCCATCAAACTCAGCCAATCCCTCTCCCTCTCCGGTGGCCTGATCTACCGCCCACCAGGTAATGCAGCTAAGTTTCTAGACTCTCTTAACGACGCTTTAGGACACTTCCTACTTTGCTACCCCCACTTTACCCTACTGGGAGATTTCAACCTGCACCTCGAGACTGACGCCGACTCCCAAACTAGCAATTTCCTGCAGACTCTTGAAATTTTCAACCTACAACAAAGCGTCCAGCTACCTACTCACTCCCTTGGTCACACCTTGGACGGTGTATGTTCCAATTTCCCCTCCATCACTACCCTATCCCCCCTACCCCAGATCTGGACTGATCATTGCCTGATCCCCTTCCATATCTCCAGCTGCCTCCCTTCTACCAACCATAAACACACTCTTCCCCATTCTCACTCTACCAATTGGAAAACGGTCCAGAAAAATCTAACCCTCCATCCCTTTTCCCCAACCAGTGCACCATCTCTATCCGGCAACATCGACAGAGATGCAGTCCGCCTTGACAACTGGCTCGCACTAGAAATTGCCAAACGATGCCCATCCAATCCCCAGGTCAGTACTTTGAAGAAAACTAAAATCAAAGCTCCCTGGTACACCCCCGACTTAGCCTCCGCACATCTGCTCTGCAGGAAAGCAGAACGGAAATGGCGAAGAACCTACGATAATAGTGACCGATGCTCCTATATACTGCAGAGGAAAAGCTACCTCTCCACCATCAAATCGGCCAAAAGAACCTATTACGTAAATGCCAATAAAGAGGCCAGCCAAAAACAAAAAACTTTGTTTTCAATAGTAAGAACCTTCACCAATCCCAAAGCTCTTCAACCAGAAATCCCTCCATCACAAGAGCTATGTGACAAGATCTCGGATTATTTTGACGATAAAATTACCTCCATTCAAAAAAACTTTCCCCCTCCCCCTCCAATACACAACACCCTCGAACCAGACCAACCATGCCTGGCCGCTAACAGCCTCAAAAATTTCACTCCAGTGACCCTGGTGCAGACCAGAGAAGCGATCCTTTCCTGCAAATCGGGCTCCCCCGCTGACCCCTGTCCCCCAAAGATTCTCCACCTTATCATCAACGAAGTCAACCCTATTGTCAACGAAATAATCAACTTATCCCTTAGTACCGGCTCTGTTCCTCTCTCATGGAAGAAAGGCGTGGTTAAGCCTCTTATGAAAAAGGCGAACAAATCCCCAACGGACTTGACCAACCTCCGCCCTATCACCCTGCTACCCGCTTTGGGTAAAATAACAGAACAGCTAGTCCACAAAGAGCTGAAGACCTTTCTGGAAACCCACAACTTACTCCATCCCCAGCAATCTGGTTTCCGGTCCAAACATTCTACGGAAACCGCCCTAATCGAGCTGACCGACACCATTAAAACCGTACAAGATCAAAGGAAGAAGGCGATCTTGATCCTTCTTGACCTCACGGCAGCCTTCGATACCATTTCCCACTTCATCCTGATCAACAGACTTATTGATATCGGTATCTCCAACTCAGTCCTATCATGGATTAAATCTTTTCTCAGCGATAGGTCCCAAACCATCACCCTTGGTTCCTTCCAATCAAGCGAGAAAAAGGTATCCTCCGGAGTCCCCCAGGGGTCTATTTTAAGCCCCCTCCTCTTCAACATTTATCTTATCCCTCTTCTCACCCTGATAGAATCTTTCGGCATAACCGTAACTTCCTATGCCGATGATACCCAACTTATCATCCCCCTTGATGACAACTCCAACAAGGCAGAGCTCAATCTCAAACACTGCCTAACGGCAGTTTTCCAATGGATGGATGCCAACCACCTCCGCTGTAACTCAAATAAAACCGAGATCCTCCCCATTGGAAAAAATGTCTCTTTTTGCCCTGCCTTGTGGTGGCCTGACAACTCTGTAGCTCCTCCTCAGACGGTTACCTCGGCCAGAAACCACGGAGTCCTTTTTGATTCTGATCTCTCATTCGATCTCCACGCCGCTTGCGTAGCAGGTAAATGCTTCGGCATAATCAAATCCTTGCGAAAATTCTTTGACTTTCTCCCCCTTGACTCCAGGAAGACAGTCACAGTGGCCCTCATCCTCTCACGAGTAGACTATTGTAATGGCCTTCTGGCAGGGACCAAGAAATCTACTCTGTCAAAACTTCAAAGTGTCTTACACACCGCTGCCCGCCTTGTTCTAAAACTTCCACGTAAATCTTCTATTTCCGCAGCCCTGAAAACCCTACATTGGCTCCCCCTGCACAAGAGAATACTCTTCAAGATTCTCACTGTCGCATTCCGAGCATTTAACAAATCAGGTCCCTCTTACCTCACCAGACGCTTTCCTCACTACAACCCTAGTCGTTCCCTCCGATCCTCACAAGAAAACTTCATGACCTCTACCAAATTCAACCTGAAATCTAAAGGCGGTAAAACTCTCAGTGCCCTGGCTATTAGAGCCTGGAACAGCATGCCAAGACATCTCAG
The DNA here is from genome assembly GCF_964204655.1 of Triturus cristatus. Lineage (NCBI taxonomy): Eukaryota > Metazoa > Chordata > Amphibia > Caudata > Salamandridae > Triturus > Triturus cristatus. The sequence goes on from NC_140590.1 coordinate 217,822,440, forward strand.
ACTTCAGACGCTGGAGAAACCTTTTAGGAAACTCCTCAAAACTTGGATTTTTAATCTTCCTGATGACTGGACCAAAGCTTCAATCTAGCCCCCCCTCACCACTCTGTGATCTGGTATCAAGGTCTTGTAGCGCCATGATGCTCCTTCCGGAGCGAACGTTGCGCTCTATAAATACACCTCCAAATATCCAAATATCCAAATGTGTGAGTGGGTGATTGTATGGGTGCATGGTTTTAAGAGTGCAACTGTGATGGGCTGTATGGGTGAGTGTATGTATGGGTGTGTTAGTGATTGAATGTATATCTCAGTTGTACATGTGTCAGTAACTACATATGTGAAACGCAGTGTATATGTGTGTAAGAGTATATATCTAAATGTGAGAGTGTGTGATTGCGAGAGTGGCTGTAGGAATGAGTGTGTGCTTGTATTAGTAATTGTATAAGAGCGTCAGAATGTGGTAGTAATTTTATGAGTAAGTGAACTTGAGTGTGTTTAACTGTATAAGTGAGTAAATTGGACTGTGGTTAATTATTTGCATGACTGACTAGGTGTGTCAGTACCTCAATGGATGATTGGCAGTGTGTGAGTGTCTATATAGGTGTATAAATGCATATGATAGTCCTGTACTGGGTGACTGTAAGTATGAGTGTCTGTACAGGTGAGTGAGTGGAGATGTATGCAGACCTAAGAGTCAATAAGTGGGTATGTAGTTATTGGTATTGGAGTATCTATGGTTTTCAAAATGGCCATCTGAAATTTCGGTGTCGGTGTATCAAAGATTATATTAGGGTGTGAGAAGATGCACTAATTTGTCACATGGATGATGTCATCAGTGATGTCATCAGTGATGTCATTTGAGATGTCATCAGTGATGTCATCAGTGATGTCACTGACCATGTCATGAGTAATGTAATATGTGACGTCATCAGCAGTGCATCGCGGGGGCGCGAGTTATAGTTAGCTGAACTAACTATAATGGGGGAATTTCTAGGGTTTTGTACGAGGGAAATATCCAGCTAACTATAACGCCCCTGAAACCTATGTTTTTTTCAGTGAATATACATATATATAAATATATATATATATTATCTACTGGCGGTCGCCAGGAGATAGTTATAGTTAGGACCTATTTTCCATATGAAATCCGCATCATTCTGTTCCCAATAAGTCTGGCGCCGGTTGACGAATCCTTGCAAAATTTTCCAAACCTTTGGCCAGCTCCGCTCCGCTCCTACCCTGAAAGTTTCCTGGTGATTCGTCTAGCGGGCGCAGAGAAAACAGGGGGTCCCAAAACGCGTTTTTGTCGCAGTTAACGCCCGAACAGCTGAACGGAATGACACCAAATTTGGCAAAGAGGTAGCCCTCAGTTCAGACTCGTTCCTTTTGCATAAATGGTGTGAATCCGTTCAGTAGTTCCTGAGAAAATTAGAGTTAAAAGTACATAAATATCTATGGGCGGGGAGGATCCGTTGACCCTACCCGCACCGTAAGTGCACCCTCCCCGAATCGAGCGTGCACCCTCCCAATCACACACTGAATGCTAATTGGCTGTCGAGTGTCTCTCTACATTCGAAACCAGGAACTGTTGGTGGCCATTTTATGCCTCGGTAGAAGCGAGGCTGAAGAAGCAAGGGGAATAAGTGTGTAAAACATATAAAGGGGGCAGAGTGGAAATACTCTGACCCTCTAGAGGTGCTTAGGGGGTCCCAGAACGACCCCCTGGGGCCCCCTTTTTTTTTTTTAAACGGCGAAATGCGCGAACGGTGCGCGTTGGGTGCGCGGATCCACGGTATTTTGGTTAACAAAAACATATTGTAAGGAACATTATATATGATTAGCTGATATGTTGAAAAGTGAAGCACACTTCCTCTCTTGTGTAGCAACATTGTGTGCTGAACCTCTGACCTGTGTGCTCAGTGCAGTGTTCCATGACCAGTGCAGTGTTCCATGACCTGTTTCTATGGTAACAGGCAGAAGGCAGATTGGGGTAAGGGTTGAAATGTATTTCAGTTGGAAAGGGTTGAAATGTTTAACCAATAGAAATGTGTGTTTGCTTTTGAGTTTATGTGTGAAGGATTGTGATTTGATGTTTATATGTATATGTGTGGAAAAGAAAGGGAAACTTTTCCATTCTTTGTTTTTGCTGAGAGGTGCACAGTGCAGAGATACTGTAAAAGAAAATATGGTGAGTGACTGATATACTTCTTAATCTACAAAAGAACTTGAAAGATGAGGTATTTAATTGTGAGGGGATGTATGTAGACTATTTTGATTTTAATCAGACTAAGGTATTTCTCCTGCTAAAGTGTAGGGAGTACTTTTTTCTCTACAATCTTATTGACAGTGTGTGTGCATGTAGAAACCATTCTGTTATAAGCATTTGTGTTTTTCATGTGTTTGCAGACAGATAACTGTGCTGTTTTTATATTTTGTTAGAATTAGAAACCAGTCATTGTTTATGAATTTGTGAAATGAGTTATGTTATGTTTCTATACTAAAATGTAGAACTTCTAGATGAAGAAATGTGTTTTGGTATAGTGGAAGGGATAGTGTTGTTTGTCTAGAATCACACAGTGAGTATGTGTGCATTTGGGAACCACTGTGAGAGAAGCATTTGGTAACATTGTGTATTTGCTGACAGATAACTGTTTTAACCTGGCATGTTGTGAGGTTTTAGTAGCATTAGAAGACAGTTATGGCTTATGCTTTGATTAAATGAGTCAGGCTTTGACAGAAAAGTGCAGTCCTGAAATATGTAGATTGTGTGCAGTTCCCTTACCACTTGCACTGTAGTGAATGAGTTTTGGTAAACTCCTAGGGATGGTGGTGCTTGTCTAGAATCACACTGTGAGTTAGTGTGTATTTGGGATCACTGTGAGAGAAGCATTTGGTAACATCATGTATTTGCTGACAGATAACTGTTTTAAAACCTGTCATGTTGTGAAGTTTTAGTAGCATTAGAATCCAGTCTTTGCTTATGCGTTGATTAAATGAGTCAGGGTTTGACACTAAGGGGCAGTACCATGTACTATTCTCTTCACTGTGGCAGAACTGAACATTTAAAAGTTTTACCCAAGCACTGTCCTAGAAGTAGCCTGATGATTTAGTCAGTTTCTAAGTACCAAATAGACTGCTTCACATGTCTATGCAGTATGCATGTAGTGTTCTAACATACTAAACACTTGTCTTTTACACCTTCAATTCCCTGGTCAGTATCCATACACTTCCAGGAAACACCCTGTCACTCCCTTTGCAGTCCTCTAGTGACCCATTCAACACCATGTACTAATCCATTCACTGTGCCAAAACCCAAACACTTATAAATTCACCAAGACATTCTCTTTCCAGTACTCTAATGATTCAGTCACTGCCTAAGTATTCATGCACTGAGCCAGGCCTTAGCACATGGACTTCTTCAAACCCCTATCCACTATGCATGCAGTCCTCTAACCACCTACACACTTGTCTTTCACACCTTCAATTCCCCAGTCAGTATCCATACACTTCCAGCAAACACCCTGTCACTCCCCTTGTACTCCTCTAGTGAGCTATCAAGCATCATGTACTAATCCATTCACTGCGCCAAAACCCAAACCCTAATAAATTCACCCAGGCACTCTCCTTGCAGTACTCTAATCATTCAGTCAGTACCCAAGTACTCATCCAGTGACCCAGGCCTTAGCATATGCACTGCTTCAAACCCCTATCCACTATGCATGCAGTCCTCTAACCACCTACACAATTGTCTTTCACACCTTCAATTCCCTAGTCAGTATCCATACACTTCCAGGAAACACACTATCACTCCCTTTGCAGTCCTCTAGTGACCCATTCAGCATCATGTACTAATCCATTCACTGTGCAAAAACTCAAACACTTATAAATTCACCAAGATACTATCTTTGCAGTATTCTAATCATTCAGTCAGTACCTAAGCATTCATGCACTGAGCCAGGCCTTAGCACATGGACTGCTTCAAACCCCTATCCACTATGTATGCAGTCTTCTAACCACTTAGACACTTGTCTTTCACACTTTCAGTTTCCTAGTCAGTATCCATACAGCCCAGCAAACATCGTGTCACTGCCTTTGCACTCCTCTAGTGACCCATTCAGTAGCAAGTACTAATCCATTCCCTGTGCGAAAAGCCTAGCACTTATAAATTCACCTAGGCACTCTCCTTGCTGTACTCTAATCATTCAGTCAGTGCCTAAGTATTCATGCAGTGAGCCAGGCCTTAGCACATGCATTCCTTTAAATGCCTATGCAGTATGGATGCAGTCCTCTAATCACCTACACAGTTGTGTTTCAAACCTTCAATTCCCTAGTTAGTATTCATACACTTCTAGCAAACACCCTGTCACTCACCTAGTGTGTCTCCTTATAGCACTGTAATCATTTAGTCAGTTAGCATGTAGTGTTTTAGTGAGGTAGGCTTTAAAGTAGTATGCACTATGCATGTAGTGTTTTAACCATCGTCACACTTGTGGTTCAGGGCTATAGTTTCTTAGTCAGTATTTATATAAAATGTGTTTGGACAGTAATGGAATTGTATAATTCTGAAAGTTATTAATATACATTTATTTGTGATTCTTTTTTACAGATACAGAACAGGAGTGTTTCTCATCTGTTTGCACTCTTCTCGTGCAAGATTGTTTGGATGAAGGGTCCTTAGTTGTTTCATCATAAATGCTGTGCCGCATGAGTATTTTTTGTTAGGATCCCCTCGTAACAGAACTCTTTTGAAAATCTTGTGCATGAGAAAGGTGGCATTGGTCTTTGTTTGCCCCTCGAGAAAAGTAGAAAATTTCCACATCACTGAAGGAAAACGTTGTGGGCGTGGTGCATCCTCCAAAAATTCATCTTTAAATTTGGTGAATATTTTAAAGCGACATCATTTAGAGTTTTTGTAAGTTAAAGTTAAAAAAATTTGTTAGCTGTGTGCTTTTTAAATATCTGTGATTTATAGTTTTTTTTTTTGAGAATAGCATGTTGGGTTTTGTTTAACAATCTTTGAGATTGTGATTTTTTTGCCCGCTGTTAAGTGATGAGTACAATTGAAATCACTATTTTTAGTGAAATTTAATATATTCTGAGAACAGCAAAAAAGGCAAAAAAATTACTTTGTGGAAACTAGGCTGTGTTGTAAAAAATGTATTATAACATGTCATCATTTTTTTTTCCTTTTCTTTCACAGATCCAAATTTTAAAATAAGCAATTTATATGAATTTATATTTGAATGAAAAACAGAAAAAAATGTATACCATTTTTTATTCCTATTACTGTGAAGGTAAGTTTAACTAAGTCTCAATATGCAGAATGAAGAGGTCTGCAAGAAGTTACAAAGTTGAAACACGTTTCTAAAAACACTCTGTTTATGTAGTTTTGAAATCTGACCATAATCAGATATCATGTGACCTGCAAAAAAAGAGATTTGAGGGGTTCATAATATTTCCCATTTTAGCTATTGAAGGACCGCAATCATTTTAATCATTCTTCTTTGAACATCTTTGCGGACAAAACTCTGTGCTTACCTTCTATTATTCGCAAGGAAATTTAAAAACGGAAATATGTCACTTTTTGTAACATAGTTATTGTGCAAGATACTCTTTCATATTTACAAAGAGAGGAAAAGGCACTCTGTGCACTTTTTATGCTCCATGTAAATATAACCTCATCATGCACACCACTTTGTGTTGAAAGGGTGTTCTATAAGTGTTGTTGTGCATGATTGCACTTAATACTCATAGAACAAGACACATGTCTAGATTTATCATAAATCATAAATCTCGATATGTGTGTGAATGCTGCACCATTCTAAAATTGGTGTAGGAAAGCACAACAAGGAGAATTGTTTTCGTTTTCATTTCTCCACATTTTTATATCTTCAATGCATGCTGAAATGTTCAGCATACATTGAAGGAGAAAAATGCATTTTCTCATTGTTTTTGTGCAGGAACGTGAGTCTTCCTGTAGAAAAACAAACAGCACATGACACAGATATCCTTGCACTATGGTGCAAGGGTGCCTGTGTCACCACATGGCTGCAGTTTAAGCAGCCGTGCAGAGAGAAGCCTAGATTTGCAACATATTTATGTACATATGTTGCATCCCTGTGCTGCGGAAGTACTACAGCACACTGCAGTTAAAGAAGTTACCGTGTGATGCTGCAGCACTTCCTCATACTTCTGCACTTATACATGCACCATACGCTACTAATGCATTCATTCAGTCAATTACGTACTACACATACATTCATCTAAACTAACACTAGCAAAGAAATTTAGCTCTTTTTTTAAACCAGCAAAGTTAGTTCTTACAAGAACTTTTTTTTTTCTTCTTTCTTCTTTTATAATTTTTTGGGGTTTTCTGAACAATTTTTTTTTTGTTTTGTTTTTCTGCAAAAACAAAAAACAAAAAACAAAACAGGAGAAACCAAACAATGAACTTCAGGGAACAATAAAAAAAAACAAAAAAAATGTGACTTCTTGCCGGCGGCAGATCAGATCGATCGACTGCTCACCATAGCACAAAATCTGATTGCACTTAGTGCAGAGCACTTTTAAAAATTGAAATTGAGGACGGATGTCCAAGGTTTGGGCTGATGGATGCACTCTTGATGTGCTCGGCTGCGATGATGTGGATGGTGCAGGAGCAGGAGTGTTTCTCATCCGTCGGCACTCTTCTTGTGCAAGATTGTTCGGATGAAGGGTCCTCATGTGCTTCATCATACTTGCCGTGCCGCAAGAGTATTTCTTGTTAGGATCCCCTCGCGACAGGACTCTTTTGCAAATCTTGCACGTGACCAAGGTGGCATTGGTCTTATTCTGCCCCTCGGGAAAAGTAAAACTTTTCCACACCACTGAAGAAAAACGTTTTTTGGGTGGTGCCTCTGGCAAAAATTCATCCTCAGAAGTATGAGGTGATGCAGGTGATGCCTGCTGACCTGAAGCCATTTTTGGTTGAAAAAGTTAGAGCTAAGTGTAAACTTAGTCTAAAAAATCTTCTTCTCTCCAAAGAGATGGTGCTCTAAAGAAGGTCAAAGAAGAATGATTGAAATGGGTGGGGTCTTTCAATAGTTAGAAGAGGAAGTGTAATGAACCAATCAAATCTCTTTTTTTGCAGGTCACATGGGATCCGCGCACCGTGCGCTTACGCAGCACGCACCCAGCACGCATCCGCGAAATTGAATAACATTTTTTTATAGGATTAGATGTAAAAATATTTTAGTTTTAAGACTAGTTTAGAGTTTGTCTTCATTTGAGATGTCATCAGTGATGTCATCAGTGATGTCACTGACCATGTCATGAGTGATGTAATATGTGACATCATCAGCAGTGCATTGCGGGGGCGCGAGTTATAGTTAGCTGAACTAACTATAACAGGGGAATTTCTAGGGTTTTGTACGAGGGAAATGTCCAGCTAACTATAACGCCCCTGAAACCTATGTTTTTTTTAGTGAATTTCTAAAGTTTTTTAAATGCCAATTCCTAACTATAACGCCCCTGAAACCTTTGGTTTTTTCAGTGAATATATATATATATATATATATATATATATATATATATATATATATATATATTACCTACTGGCGGTCGCCAGTAGGTAGTTATAGTTAGGACCACGTTTCCATAGGAAATCCGCAACATTCTATTTTGAATAACTTTGGCGCCGGTCGACGAATCCTCGCGAATTTTTCAAAATAGGTGGGGCGCTACGCTCCGCTCCTACCCTGAAAGTCTCGGGGGGATTCGTCAAGCGGGGGCTGAGATAAAAGGGGGGTCCCAAAACTCGTTTTTCCCATGCATTTTTCCATAGGACCTTTAGACAGGGCTACAGCCCGAACGGCTGAACAGAATTTAATGAAATTTGGCAGAGAGGTAGTCCCCAGGTCAAGGAAGTGCCTTTTGTAGGTTTGGTGTAAATCTGTTCAGTAGATTCTGAGAAAATAGCCTTTAAATCAATATATATATCTGAGCCAGCTTACGGTGCGCTTACGGTACGCTTACCGTACGCGTACGGTGGCGTGCGCGAGCGCGATTCTGATTGGCTCTTAGATCATAGTAAACATTCGAATCGGCCGAAACCAGGAAGCGGCGGCCGCCATTTTCTCTCTCGCACTGAGAGTGTGGATTAAAACACAAAGCACAAAAACATGTAAAGGGGCTGTTTGGACAGCTCCAAAACACCTAGCCATGTTGAGGGAGTCCCCAAAGATCCCCCAAGGCCAAAAACGGAATTTTTATTTTTTCGCTAATTTCGCCGATTACGCTTACCGTACGCGTACGGTAAAAAAATATTAAAAAAAAAAAATTATCCACACTCTCCCCACCCCATGTGCAAACGGTGCCCGAAGGGCAACATTTGTGCATGGCATATTAGACATGTAAAAAAGTAAAATATTACCTTTCAAAACGAAGTGCATCATATGTCCTCCATATGTCCTCCATACGTGGGCACGCGGTGCGCATAGCGCACCGCATGCCCACCGTGCGTGCACGGCACTAACTGCGTAAAGTGGGCGCGCGGTGCACGAAGCGCACCGCGTGCTCACTGTGCGCGCACGGTGCGCGAAGCGCACCGTGCGCGCACGGAACGAACTGCGTTAAGTGGGCGCGCACGCCACGAATGGCGTAAAGTAACTTAGCATTTAAAAAAACGTACAAATTCACTGAAAAAAACATAGGTTTCACACACGTTATAGTTAGGAATTAGCATTTAAAAATCTTGCAAATTCACTGAAAAAACCATAGGTTTCACACATGTTATAGTTAGCGGAAATTTTACTGATAAAAAACCAATGAAATTCCCCCGTTATAGTTAGTGCAGGCAACTATAACTCACGAGACCGCAATCTTCTGCTGATGACATATGTGTCTTTATGAAAAAAAAATATTTGTAATATATGTATAGCTAAAAATTTATGGAAGAAGACATGGGCAAATAAGTGTCTAAATACAGTATTAGCATCAGCAGAGGATTGCGGTCGCGTGAGTTATAGTTGCCTGCACTAACTATAACGGGGGAATTTCATTGGTTTTTTATCAGTAAAATTTCCGCTAACTATAACATGTGTGAAACCTATGGTTTTTTCAGTGAATATATATATATATATATATATATCTGAGTGTGTCCTTGTGTAAACATAACTGGTGCTTATGTAATGTATGAGGCCTGATTTTCTCAAGTTTTTCAATTAAATAGTGGATTGGAAGGACTCGCCCATCATATCCCAACTTGAAAAAAAACATGAAACAGGAACGTATTGCTTGAGGTGCCAACTGCATTCCAGGCCCCCTTACAATTCGGCTGCTAGGCAGTTGCTCTCACCCGCAGGAGCCATCGGAGCTGCCCATTTCAAAGACATAAATCAGAGACCAGCAAATAAAGGCAGAAGTGAACTAGAATTCCTGAAATGCGTGCACTGCGCTCTAAATAAGGCTGGAACTACAGCAATGATGGCTACAGTACAGCCACAAATGAGAGAGTGAGCAACCCCGGTGAAAATTCTTGAAGCGAGGACAAGTATGTAGAGTTCTCACTCTGGCACCAACAACCGTATATGTAGGGTAGGCTCAGCACTGAGAGATCACAAGATCTCCCCAGATAATTCCCAGCAGGCTACCCATGTCATTCAGCTTACACTAACCTGCGGGCAGTGTGAAGCCAAAACATTAATTTCTAATTTCTAATTTAAAACACTTATAGAGCGCGGCGTACACCTTGCGGTTTCTTGGCGCTGGAGGTTCAGTAACTGAGGAGGAAAGACCGTGGAAGAGTGGAGTAAATTTTTAGACGGGGAAAGCCTGGCTAAAAAGAAAAGTTTTCAGGTCTCTACGGAAGGAGAGGTACTGAGTGGCAGAACGGAGATTATCTGGAAGTGAGTTCCAGAAAATGGGGGCCAAAGTTGAGAAGTTAGAACCGCCCCACTTTTTGCGTGAGAAGCGGGGGGTCTGAAGAAGGGACTTGGAGGAAGACCGGAGATTTCTGGCAGGGACATAGGGTTTAATTAGTGAGGCGATGAAAGCGGGGGCAGTGCCCAGGCGGGCCTGAAAAACCATGCATCCAATCTTAAAAAGGGAGCGTTGTTTCACGGGGAGCCAGTGAAGCTTTTTTAAAAGGGGAGTGGAATGATGGTAGCGTGGAAGGCTGTATATCAGCCTGGCCGCCTGGTTCTGGATAACTTGGAGTCTACGCAGGCTGTATGCTGGAATGCCATGATAAAGGGCGTTGGCGTAGTCCAATCGTGAAATTACCAGGGCGGCTATGATGATCTTAAGTGCCTGGGGGGAGAAGAAGCGGGAAACGGAACGGATAGTACGGAGAGTGAGGAAACAGGAGGAAACCACGGAACTAATTTGTGAGTGAAGAGTGAGCTGGTTATTCATTTTAACACCCAAAGTTTTGACCACAGTGGAGGGGGATGGTGCCGGGCCAAGAGAGGGGGGCCAGAAAAGGGAGTTCCAGGGGCTGGATGAACCACCAGTGAGAACCAACTCGGTCTTATCAGGGTTCAGTTTGAGATGGTTGTGATTCATCCAGTCCCTGATGAATGTCATAGTTGACTGGAAATTCGAGACCGAAAGGAGAGAGGGGGACAGATCAAAGATGAGCTGGAGGTCATCCGCATAGTTATAAACAGTGACCTCCAGCTGCTGGAGTGCATAGATAAGAGGAAAGATATAAAGATTAAAGAGTAAGGGAGAGAGAGAGGAGCCCTGGGGGACACCACAAGTGACAGAGAGAGGGGTGGAAGTGAAATCGCCTAGTCGGACCGCCTGAGTGCGGTCCCTCAGAAAGGAGGAGAGCCAGACCAAAGCTGATCCCCCGATGCCGGCCGCCTTGACACGGGCAAGTAAGATGGTATGGTCCACTGTGTCAAAGGCGGCGGAAAGATCAAGGAGGACCAGTGCCTGGTAGTTGTTGTCATCCATACCCTTTCTGAGGTTATCAAGGACTGAGACTACGACCGATTCGGTCGAATGCCTGGGGCGGAATCCTGCCTGGCGAGAGGCCAGCCCCCCATTTGCCTCAATGTGAGCGCTCAGTACCGCGGTGACATGGCGTTCCATCACCTTGCCCAGAAAGGGCAGCAGGGAGATGGGGCGAAAATTAGCCGAGATGGAAGGGTCCGCGCCGGGTTTCTTAAGCAGAGGCACTATGGTAGCGGCCTTAAGTACAGGGGTCACAACACCCTGAGCCAAGGAGCTGTTAAGGAAAGCAATAGGGGGGTCAGGGCAGCTAGAGTAGATTTGCTGTAGGATGCGTGCGGGACAGACATCCGCCGGAGACCCCGACTTTACTTTAGGGAGTATTGCTAGAAAGGATTCCTGAGTGAGGGGAGGGAACAGAGTGAGAAGATTCTGGACAGTGGGGGGGGAGGGATCAGCGAAAGCAGGCGAAGGTAATGGGATATTGGCCTTGATAGTTGTGATTTTGTCCATGAAATAGTGATTGAGTTGATCGCAGAGGGGCTGGGAGGGTGGGATTTGGGACGAGGATCGGTCAGAGAATGCCAGGTCATTCACAATGCCAAAGATTACCCTGGGTTTGTTGTCAGCGGACGTAATTTTCATGGAGAAGTAATCAGTTTTTGCAGCCAGGATTGCTGATTTATATTTAGCCAGTAGTGCCAGGAAATGAGTTTTAGATGAAAGGCTGTAATCTTTCCTCCACTGCCTCTCCGCCCGTCGGGCACTCAGTTTGAGTTCTTTTAGGTGGTCATTAAACCATCTATTGGAGTCCTTGAGTCGACGAATGGAAATGCGACGTAGAGGAGCCACTGAGTCGCAACCTCCAGCCAGCCAGATGTTAATGGCCTTGGCTTGAGAGGCAGATGATAGGCCAGAGAAGGAGGGAAAGGAATTGCGGAGCAGGGAGGTCAAAGAGGGGAGATCCAGCCTGTTCCAGTTCCGCGCCCAGGTGTTTTTTGCACGCGGGGTTTTGGAAAGTGGGTTATAGGGGATTGAAAAAGAGATAAGGGCATGATCAGACCAGGGGCAAGGAGAGACAGCCACCGAGGCCAATGGAAGGTTGAGAGACCAGACCTGGTCGAGTGTGTGCCCGTGAGAGTGAGTGGGGACAACTATATGTGACACGAAGTTAAAAGATAGTAGGGATTCTGTGAATTCCTTTGAAGCAAGGCACTCGTGTTGGTCCGAGGGCCAGTAATTAAAATCCCCCAGCACCAGAACCGAGGCATAATTGACCACCAGATTGGCCAGTAGGTCTTGAAAAGCAGGTAAAAATGAAGGTGAGGACTGAGGAGGACGGTACACAAGAAGGCAAGTGATGGGAGGAGAGGATAAGAGGGAGCGGACTACTAAGAAATCAGCAGGGAACATAGGGGGAAAAGGAAGTGATAAAAAATGCAAATCTGACCTGGCGATTAAGGCGACCCCACCGCCAGCCCTGTTCGCCGGACGATCGGCACGCAGGGCCACGTAGGAAGGCGGAAGGGTAGCCAGGAGGGCGGGGAGGGAAGAATCACAGTACCAGGTTTCGGTCAGGAGCAGTAAGTCCGGTTTCTCGGTATCGAGTAGGACGTACAACTCGTGGTGGTGCTTGACCCCTGACCTGGTATTGAGTAAGATGACAGACAGTGCTGGGGTCGTGGGACAAGAATCAGCCAGGGGGGGGCACGGTGACAGGGGGGTGCGTAGCGGGGGTAGCGGAAGTATGGGGAGGGTAGGAGCAAGGCCTAGTGAAGAGACAAGACTATGGACAGAATCCGGGAGTGGCCACAGGCCTTGAAGGGCGATAAGGTCCTTAGATGAGTAGGACAGGCTTTTGGCATGGTGCCGTGCCCCTGGCCCCGATCGGCCGCGGACGGGCGCAGACGGGCTTGACTTATGCGCGACTTCGGCGCGAAGTCGGCGCTCCCGCTGCGCTCGTCCGCTGCGCGATCTGAAATGGCACATTGTTATAGGTGGCCGTAAGGGCGGAAAGGGGGCGTGGCCTGAAAGGTGGGCGTGGCCAGCCGGCAGGAAGGGCGTCACGTGAGCGCTTGATCCGCTACACGGAGCCCTCGAAGTGCATCAAAACAAATAGCAGCAGGTGAGTTAAAAGCACACAACACACAGTCTCAAATGAGCGTCTCCCGGCTTTCCGCCTCAGGAGATATGAACCCAGTGGGCGCTCGAGCGCTGGCGCTTAAAAAGGGCGGAAAGGGGGCGTGGCCTGAAAGGTGGGCGTGGCCAGCCGGCAGGAAGGGCGTCACGTGAGCGCTTGATCCGCTACACGGAGCCCTCGAAGTGCATCAAAACAAATAGCAGCAGGTGAGTTAAAAGCACACAACACACAGTCTCAAATGAGCGTCTCCCGGCTTTCCGCCTCAGGAGATATGAACCCAGTGGGCGCTCGAGCGCTGGCGCTTAAAAAGGGCGGAAAGGGGGCGTGGCCTGAAAGGTGGGCGTGGCCAGCCGGCAGGAAGGGCGTCACGTGAGCGCTTGATCCGCTACACGGAGCCCTCGAAGTGCATCAAAACAAATAGCAGCAGGTGAGTTAAAAGCACACAACACACAGTCTCAAATGAGCGTCTCCCGGCTTTCCGCCTCAGGAGATATGAACCCAGTGGGCGCTCGAGCGCTGGCGCTTAAAAAGGGCGGAAAGGGGGCGTGGCCTGAAAGGTGGGCGTGGCCAGCCGGCAGGAAGGGCGTCACGTGAGCGCTTGATCCGCTACACGGAGCCCTCGAAGTGCATCAAAACAAATAGCAGCAGGTGAGTTAAAAGCACACAACACACAGTCTCAAATGAGCGTCTCCCGGCTTTCCGCCTCAGGAGATATGAACCCATTAATTTGAGGAACCTGCCCCCCTCACCCCACCTGGAAGCCCCTGATGCACAGCATACCTTTTTTCGTCCTCACACCAATACACTTTCCGTTGCAGTGAAAACCGCATGACTGGACGCGATGAGTGAAGGCGGGTAAATAGAAGGGAGCCACCACCCTGGAAAAATCCTGTCCTTACCAACTCTGGAATCGATGACACTGAAAACAAGCTCAAAAGCGAAAGCGCGGCGCCTTGTTTATGTGCCAACTTTCACTTTTTGCGTCTCTCCCTCCCTCCCTCGTTCATCACTGTCTTCTTCCCTCCCTACCTCGGGTTTCCCACCGATGCCCAGCGAGGATCTCACATCTCTCTGACCCTCTCTCTTCTTATCCTGTGTAGTGATGGTTTAATCGTAAACATGCTCTCGTTCTGCTTTGTCCTCGCGATGACCAACTACAGCATCACGCGACAAAACAGAACGAAGCATGCAACACTACACCCTGGCTGTTCCCGCTGCCCCCTCGGGTTATGATTGCTCAGGTCAGTGGCAACCCCAGAACTCCTTCGACGCGAAGCTTCAAGTCAATTGTGGACTCAGCTGGAAGTGTCACTCAGGTGGAAGTGTCGCTCAGCTGACACTCAGGTGGAAGTGTCACTTAACTGGAAGTGTCACTCAGCTGGCACTCAGCTGGAAGTGACACTCAGGTGGAAGTGTCACTCAGATGGAAGCACTCAGCTGGAAGTGTCACTCAGCTGGAAGTATCAATCAGCTGGAAGTGTCACTCAGCTGGAAGTGTCACTCAGCTGGCACTCAGCTGGAAGAGTCACTCAGCTGGAAGTGAAGTCGGTGTGTGCCTATTCCGGGTTGGTTGTGTCCTGCTGCCCCGCACAAGTGATGACAGACACCGACCTCCGGCACATAGATCTGTGTAGAGCGTGCATCCCTGATAGAAACAAGGAAGATCCAGGATCCCTCCCTGCGCTCTGTACCCGGCGTGCATTGCGGCAGAGAAGCAGCTGCAATGTCCCATTCTGGGGCAAAGACAGCCCCTGTACCCAGCAGCCTTCCTATTGCCGTTAGGCCATTGCCTGCCGAGACACTGCTAAAGCGAGGTATGCAAATTCATACTCATACTGCTCTCTGTAATGGCATTCCGGAGTTATGGCTAACCCTCATAAAATGTACACAAAGAATGTACATGTTGTTCACACTGGTGGAATCTCTTAGTTCATCATTCTGGTATCTCTTAGACAAAGACATGATCAGCATCGTAGGCATCCATTTAAAACAATAAAATACCAGACAGCGGAAGAAGCGCCCCTGAGGTTTTTTGTTGTCTTTGTTCACCAGAGCCGTACTTACTTATTTTAAAAGTGTGCGTCTCCGATGGCGGATGAAGTGCGCGCCACAGTATGTGCCGGAAAGTCAAAGCAGCACACAAAATTCGGAACCCACAGACTCAATACTAAAAAAAAAAGCATTTGCAATGCAATAGGTCTCGCATTTATGTGAGTTTGAGCTATTGACATTGCAAATGGCAATGCATTTTATTCTTGTTTTCGTTTTTAAAACTTAAATAAAAGGCAATTTGCAATGTCAATAGCTCAAACGCGCATAAATGCGAGACCTAATGCATTGCAAATGCTAACGGCTGTCCTGCAGTTCCCCCGAGGTACAAGCAGGCATCCACTTCTGTCAGGACAGCTGATCGCAGCAAAAAGACAGAAGTGGATGCCTGCCTGTGCCCCGGGGGCACTGACATAAAAAAAACACACGAAGCGGCATTTTGTTGCTATGGAAACAAAATGGCATGAGACTGTCCACAGTCCCGCGCATGCTGTTTGCAATGAACAAATGGTGAGAGCAGCCATCTTTGTCCATTGCAGACGCGTGCATGAGAGCCCTCGCAGAATTGATTCCAAAAGGTGCTCTCCTGGCTAGGGCAACGCATGCGCTGCTTTCGCCAGGCGTGACCTAAAAGTGAAAAGAAAACTTTTCATTTTACTTTTTGTAAAGCATCTTGTTTTCCTTTAAGATTGCTTTATTTAAAGCAAACACGGACATGGTGGTCACCATCCCTGTGATTTTTGCGAGTCCTAGGGGGTCGCAAATGGTGATCAACCTCATTAATATTAATGAGGTAGAGTGATTTGCTAACCCCTAGTAATCGCTATCTGAAACTCTTTGAGTTTCATACATTGTAAATTGTGATTACCTAATTGCGATTCTCAGGAATTCTCAATTAGGTATTCGTAATTTACAATTTTGATGTATATAGCCCAAAATCCCTAACGCCTTTCAAACAGACAGATTCCATAGGATGCTTCTTTAATCAGCGGCTCCTGTACTTCAAAGAGAAATGCAATATTTCCTAAAAGAGCTACACATGGTCATGTGTTTCCAAGATGATATCATGATCTATTAAAAAAAAGAACATAATGACAAAGACTTAGGCATCCTTGGTGTGGTGTCCCCTATCTTTTTGCCTTCTGACCTTCTGTTTTTGACTTTGTTTACTGACTTTGTTGTTGTTAGTTGTAGGATCCTGCACTTTTTCACTGCTAATTAGTGCTAAAGTGCTTGTGCTCTTTTACTAAAATGTGGTAACATTGACTTATGCATGAGTGGCATATTTGATTTACTTATAAGTCACTAGTAAAGTGCACTACATGTGCAGAGGGCCTGTAAATGAAATGCTACTAGTAGGCCTGCAGCACTTATTGTGCCTCCACTTAAATAGCACTTTAAACATATGTCAGGCCGGCCACTGCAGTGCCTGTGTGTGCATTTTTAACCTGCCATGTGGCACAGTAACCTACATGCCAGGCCCAAAATGTCCTTTCTATTACATATAAATCACCCCTAAAGTAGGCCCTGGTCAGCCGATTGGCAGGGCGAGGTGTATTTAAAAAGTAAAACTTTATAGGTCCTGCTAGTGAAAACACATTTTGCATCCCTGGAATCACAATTTAAAAACACAACCTATTGTGAAGTTGGTTTTTAAATTTCAGTTCTGAAAATGCCACTTAAAGTTGGTATTTTCTTACTTAAATCATCTGGAGCCTTCTGCATGTCTCTAGAATACACATGTGGAGAGGGTGGCAGCTGGCTTCCTGCATTTCCTCAAGACAACCACACACAAAGGCAAGGTAGCTGTGACCGCCTAGTCATCTGCATGTTGATTGGTCATCCTGAGCAGGAGGATACTCTGCACCTGAAAGAGCTGTGTCATGTTCCCAGTCAAAGAATTGCACACCATCCTAGAGTGAGTCTGGAGCCAGGGCAGAAAAGGCAGGGTCTTGTGAACGTCAAAGTATCTCTTTGAAGTCTCCCTACTTCAAAGGTCAAATGGGGTAGAAGTACTGAACCTCTGACCCTACCAACTGAGAACACTGATGGAACTGAGGACATTCTTCCAGGAAGATGGACTGCTGTGCTGTAGGAGGGACTGCCACTTTGCTAATCTGCTTTGCTCTGTTGGCCTACTGCTCCTTGCCTGGAAGTAAGAAGGACTGGACCTTATATCATTGTTCATATAAAAAATAGCTGGCTGCGGATCCTTTATTATACATTTCCTCTATATGTATGGCCCATGCTTCCTCTCCCACCTGACATTTCAGCTTTCAGAGGCAATTTTCTAAGAAATATTGTGCGTGTTCCCCAAATTTTTTAATGTCATTCGTCTCTATGGTTATTTACATGATTCTCTATTTTTTGTACTGATAGGCTCATTTATTACTAGCTATCAAACCTTTGAGCTTTTCCCTTAGGTCGATAAGTTGGGTTTTAACCTTGTTAGTCACTAAATGCTTTATATTCCTTTATATTTTCCTTATCCACATTTTGCTGTGTTGGCCTGCTGATAAGATTGCTCTGCTGTAGGAAGGAGTGCTAATTTGATAATCTGCTTTGCTGTGTTGGCTTGCTGCCTGCTGCTCCTTACCTGGGAGTGAGAACAATTGGACCGGCTCTTTGCATCCTAGAACCTATGCTTCTTAAAAGGCTTGTTGGCTTTGCCCCTTTTTTCTGTAGTCTCAGGGATCTCAAAGACTTCACTTTTCATCTTCTACTCAACAGCTGGACTTTGCTTGCTGTAAATCTGGCTCTGTCAGGTGGTGCCAATCCAGCGCAGGGCACTTGGAAGTGAGGTTAAAGTGCTGCGCCTGACAAGAACATGCACATCAATGCTGCTGTGCTGATCGGAACCGACACATAGCATGCTGCAAGATTGATATATTACCACTGCTGCGGGAACTGGGACTGGCACATTGCACTCGGAACCACCTCATAACTGCCAGAAACATCAGATTTGGAACCATTGCACTCCGGAACTGGCAATTCATCTGCAGAACCAATGTATTACCACTACTGCATGGAGAAATCTGGTGCAGCCTCTCAACTGCGGAGGGATCATTGACATATCGCTAGACTGCACCACGCTTTTCTTACTTCGACAAGGTTTAAGGTACTTTTGCTCAGCAAGCCCTTCGTGGGTTTTGGAGCCAGCCTGTGCTCCATTGCGAGCGGCCTCAACTCTTGACTTTGTCTCAGTACAGCCTGACCATTTTAATCCCCTAAACGCTACTTGCGTCTAAGCGCCATTTTGAACGTGATTCTTTAAAAAAAACATATCTTGACTTCTACTTGTTGGGTGTTTGTCATGTTGTTCTTGTTCTGATCAGAATATAACAACCTATTTTTCTAATCTAGTGTTGAGTCCTTATGTGGCATTTTCACTGTGTTACTGTTTGATGTGTGACCTACTGTGATTAGGCTTGTGGTTCCTACTTGGACAGGGTGCATACCTCTGCCAACCAGAAACCAAATTTCTAAGACAAAGCAACAGAAGTAATACCCAACCGACAAAAGCAGGATTCACCATTAAAAGAGAAAATATGTAGGGTTTGTGTGACGTTTGTTGAGTATCTTGAAAACAACATTTCAAGTGAAGGGGTTAACCACAAACCGAGTCTAGTTGATGGGCAAGGAATGCACCACCTCCTTCTAACAAGAATGAACTAAAATCATTTTTGGGTTAATCAGAATATATGCACAAAGATGTCAGAACCCTTGTAGACTTAAGGGCTTATTTATGAGAAGCTTGCGCCACTAGAGCTTCACTTTTTTTTACGTTCTGGTGGTGAAAGCCTCTCAATCATATCTATGAGGCGATGCGATGCCAGACTGCATGACTTTGCATGACGCTGTCTTTCCTTACTCTCTCTCAAGGAGGCATTCCATGGGCATTGGGGTAGGGTTTCCCATGCAACACCCATGGATTTTGTATTTAATTACATATACCTGGGGCAGCGCTAAAACCTTATGGCTCCCCAAAGCAGGCCTAACAAGGAGCAATATTTGTATTTTTCCTCGTTTTATTTCTCTTTCCGAGTGTGCTGCATTCTACAGCACTCACAAAAAGAGGAAAAAATTCCACTTTAGACTTTTTTGTGCAGGAAAAGTGTGTCTTCCTGCACAAAAACAATCCTGCCAACATCGGCAACTCTCTTGAACAATGGTGCAAGGGTGCCTATGTTGGTACTAAGTAGCAAATTGTGCGCCAGTGCAGAGGTGAAAGACAGAAATGCACTGTATTTCATGAATACGGTGCATTCCTGCCCTTTCACATTGGCATAGAGCAGCAAAAATACTTGTGGTGCTGTCCTATGCAAATTCCTCATAAATTAGGCCCTTAGTTCACCCACTAAGATGCCTGTTCACAAAAGGCCCCCATGTGAATGGTCTACAAAGCACCATAACAATTTCATTAAAGGATGCCATATTTAATGCCCCCAACATATTCAATTTCAAAATCAACCTTAAAACCATAGCAACCGCTAATGCCAGCAGCAAAAGCCTTGGGCTACCTTATCTTAAAGTGTTGAAGGAACAGAAATACAATTCTTTTTACTCTTAGGTCCCTCAGAGATGCCGAATATAATTACTCTACAGTGGAAAAAGTATGCACCTCAGCCAGGCAGAACCCACCTCCCTGGTCAGGGTAAGGGAGTTACACATCCAAGATAATCCCCACTGACCCCCTTGGTAGCTTGGCAGAGAAGTCAGGCTTATTCCAGAGGCAATGTGTAAATAGCTTACACAACACATATACATACCACACATACCGGTGACACAATAAATACACTACAAAAGAGTCTCCAACCAGTAGTATACAAAAAATATCTCATATTTTGTATATAACACATAGACCAACATCACATAAATCATATATCACGTTGCAATTTAGGCAATTGTCAAAACATCACAGTTAGTGCACTAAAGTAAATACTTATATGTTGAACACATAATAAAAACACCATTACCGCACATAATATGCAGATCCTGAAATGATACTCGGTATCCTGTCTTAGCAAGGCATAGAACAACATAAATCATAACTAGTGTGGACAAGATTGATATATTACCACTGCTGCGGGAACTGGGACTGGCACATTGCACTCGGAACCACCTCATAACTGCCAGAAACATCAGATTTGGAACCATTGCACTCCGGAACTGGCAATTCATCTGCAGAACCAATGTATTACCACTACTGCATGGAGAAATCTGGTGCAGCCTCTCAACTGCGGAGGGATCATTGACATATCGCTAGACTGCACCACGCTTTTCTTACTTCGACAAGGTTTAAGGTACTTTTGCTCAGCAAGCCCTTCGTGGGTTTTGGAGCCAGCCTGTGCTCCATTGCGAGCGGCCTCAACTCTTGACTTTGTCTCAGTACAGCCTGACCATTTTAATCCCCTAAACGCTACTTGCGTCTAAGCGCCATTTTGAACGTGATTCTTTAAAAAAAACATATCTTGACTTCTACTTGTTGGGTGTTTGTCATGTTGTTCTTGTTCTGATCAGAATATAACAACCTATTTTTCTAATCTAGTGTTGAGTCCTTATGTGGCATTTTCACTGTGTTACTGTTTGATGTGTGACCTACTGTGATTAGGCTTGTGGTTCCTACTTGGACAGGGTGCATACCTCTGCCAACCAGAAACCAAATTTCTAAGACAAAGCAACAGAAGTATTACCCAACCGACAAAAGCAGGATTCACCATTAAAAGAGAAAATATGTAGGGTTTGTGTGACGTTTGTTGAGTATCTTGAAAACAACATTTCAAGTGAAGGGGTTAACCACAAACCGAGTCTAGTTGATGGGCAAGGAATGCACCACCTCCTTCTAACAAGAATGAACTAAAATCATTTTTGGGTTAATCAGAATATATGCACAAAGATGTCAGAACCCTTGTAGACTTAAGGGCTTATTTATGAGAAGCTTGCGCCACTAGAGCTTCACTTTTTTTTACGTTCTGGTGGTGAAAGCCTCTCAATCATATCTATGAGGCGATGCGATGCCAGACTGCATGACTTTGCATGACGCTGTCTTTCCTTACTCTCTCTCAAGGAGGCATTCCATGGGCATTGGGGTAGGGTTTCCCATGCAACACCCATGGATTTTGTATTTAATTACATATACCTGGGGCAGCGCTAAAACCTTATGGCTCCCCAAAGCAGGCCTAACAAGGAGCAATATTTGTATTTCTCCTCGTTTTATTTCTCTTTCCGAGTGTGCTGCATTCTACAGCACTCACAAAAAGAGGAAAAAATTCCACTTTAGACTTTTTTGTGCAGGAAAAGTGTGTCTTCCTGCACAAAAACAATCCTGCCAACATCGGCAACTCTCTTGAACAATGGTGCAAGGGTGCCTATGTTGGTACTAAGTAGCAAATTGTGCGCCAGTGCAGAGGTGAAAGACAGAAATGCACTGTATTTCATGAATACGGTGCATTCCTGCCCTTTCACATTGGCATAGAGCAGCAAAAATACTTGTGGTGCTGTCCTATGCAAATTCCTCATAAATTAGGCCCTTAGTTCACCCACTAAGATGCCTGTTCACAAAAGGCCCCCATGTGAATGGTCTACAAAGCACCATAACAATTTCATTAAAGGATGCCATATTTAATGCCCCCAACATATTCAATTTCAAAATCAACCTTAAAACCATAGCAACCGCTAATGCCAGCAGCAAAAGCCTTGGGCTACCTTATCTTAAAGTGTTGAAGGAACAGAAATACAATTCTTTTTACTCTTAGGTCCCTCAGAGATGCCGAATATAATTACTCTACAGTGGAAAAAGTATGCACCTCAGCCAGGCAGAACCCACCTCCCTGGTCAGGGTAAGGGAGTTACACATCCAAGATAATCCCCACTGACCCCCTTGGTAGCTTGGCAGAGAAGTCAGGCTTATTCCAGAGGCAATGTGTAAATAGCTTACACAACACATATACATACCACACATACCGGTGACACAATAAATACACTACAAAAGAGTCTCCAACCAGTAGTATACAAAAAATATCTCATATTTTGTATATAACACATAGACCAACATCACATAAATCATATATCACGATGCAATTTAGGCAATTGTCAAAACATCACAGTTAGTGCACTAAAGTAAATACTTATATGTTGAACACATAATAAAAACACCATTACCGCACATAATATGCAGATCCTGAAATGATACTCGGTATCCTGTCTTAGCAAGGCATAGAACAACATAAATCATAACTAGTGTGGATATCCTATCATTGATCTGGAGGTAACTTCAAAGAACTTTAGAAGTACACAACACCCCCATTCAATCCCCGCCCCTGGCTCCAGACAAACTATAGGGGGGGTAGAGGCAGCATTGTGAATGGCAGCCAGAGCCCTATTCAGGTGCAGGTGACAACTGCTCCCACCTTTCTAGACCAGGAAGACCCATCAGAATATGTGTGACACACCTCAGCTCCCTCTGTGACTGTCTAGAGTGAATGCATAAAACAGTCTCCTGTCAGTCTAAATCAGACGTTGATTGGAGTCAGGCTGCAAACCACAAAAATTCATATGCATACAGAAATGCTAACTTATAAAAAGTGGCCTTTCTAAAATAGTACAAAAAAATTCACCAATACCTACGATTTATCACCACTATTCCAGATTTACCAAACATGGCAACGCTACCAATTCCAGATTAGAAATTACCACTGAAACACATATCAGGTAATTCCCACTGCAAACCTATCAGAGGAGCAGCCTCACAGCTGGGAGAACCCAAATAAGCTGTTTGTCACTACCAGGACAGGCCACACAACAAAGGCACATGTCTTACCTTTTACCTATACAGCACGCTGCCAGTAGGGCTACCTAGAGCCTAATATGCACTTCCCGCTAAATTTCTCAAACATCTCAATGCAGCCCTTCTCCCTCTCTGGACCCGGATCATTCAACAATTTCTCATACAGGGGAGGATTCCCGACTGCCTTAACCACTTCGCCACGGGGGTAATTTCCCCACAGTGCGGGGGGGGCAGCGGCGGCAGCGCTGTGCTTGTGACAAGCCCAGCTCGTCATGAGGCACAGTGAAGCTGTGCTCATGACGAGCTGGGCTCATCACGACTCTGCCCACTGATTGATTCTCCCGCACAGGCGGGGAATCAATTACGCGTGGGAGTGGCGCGAACGTTATGATGAGCCCAGCTTGTCATGAGCACAGGTCCACTGTGCCTCATGATGAGCTGGGCTCGTCATGAGCATACAAGGGATTAAGATAGGTCAAGTCATGCCCATCTCCAAGAAACCTAATGCAGACTTAGGGGATCCCATTCCGAATAACTTCCGTCCGATCACCAGCATCATGTCTTTAGTGAAATTTCTCGAGACATGCATTCAAACACAGCTTTGTGACCACGTTGAGAAATTAATTTCAAGTCTTAGAAGGACACCAGTCAGGCTTTAGAACGGGGCACAATTCAGAAACAGCTCTAACTCACATCGTTGATGATGCCTTGAGGGCTCTTGACCAAGACGCTCTTTGTCTTCTGATCCTTTTTGACTTGTCCTCTGCTTTTGACACTATCAAACATGACAACTTGATTACTCTTCTTCAACACAGGATTGGGTTATCTGCCCTGTCTTAAATTGGTTCTCCTCTTTCCTGCATAACCAAACTCAAAGATTCAAAGTCAACCAATCTCTGGCTGCCAGTAACCTGGTCTCTATTGGGGTACCTCAAGGATCTGCACTCTCGCCCACTTCGTTTCATGGAACCTCTAACTGCTATTTTGAACTGTGCTAGGATTCAGTACCATATGTATGCGGATGACACTCAACTGTATTTGAAGATCTCCTCTCCAGATGACATTAAAACTCTTAATGGGGAGCTTAAAATAAATCAACATGGCTAACGCATAATCATCTATTACTAAATACCCTCAAAACAGAATTTCTCCTGATAACCCCCGATACCACTGAGCCCCTACACAAAACTGGATCAAACAACTCTCAGCACTTAACTGCACCCCTCATATGGTGGACTCTGCTTGTTCTTTAGGCGTAACACTGGACAAATTCCTAAACATGCAAGGGCACATCAGTGCCACCATTAGGAGTGCCAATCATCAGCTCAACACTCTTAGGAAAAGCAAGCCTTTCCTACTTCCTGAGGACATCCAGGCAGCAGTCCAATCCCTAGTTATATCATGATTGGAATATGATTTGGTGATACTAGCTGTGCTTCCTAAGACTAGATTAGCTCCGCTACGTGCTACTCTGAACGCCTCTGCCAGACTCATCACGGACTGCAGAAAGCATGATCATATCACACCGGACTTAATTCAACTTAACTGGTTTTCCATTGAAGCAAGGATCCGCTTCAAGACAGCAGGTCTGACACATAACCCTGTTAACCTGGCATATAATTCGAGCTCTCCCGTTCCAGTCGGAACATTAGAAGCTTACGGCCGTGCCTTCTCAGGGATGGCTCCAAGAATTTGGAATGCCCTTTCACCGGAGATCAGAGCCAACCCCTCGACTTCTTCACTTAATATACAGGTAAAATGGTGACTCTTTAATGAACGTCATCAGCAATAGCCTTTATGAGATTTGCTAGTCACTTCCTTCTCTTCCTTCTCTTGCTTGACAATCATTTTACATTGTGTTTCGAAATATATTTTGTTGTCCTTTTGACATAGTGCTCTGCTAAAACTTCACTGCCCCTACTAGTAGGGCTGTTAACTGTTGATTGCTTGCTATTTCGCCTTCCCCTTGCACCCCCATTTACCTTTTATGTTTCAGGTACCTCTTATGTCTCCTTACTAAATTGTACTCATGCTGTTTCCTCATGTCAACGTTAGTTATTTTGTACAGCGCTCTGATACCCATCTGGGTCTTATTCGCGCTTTATACATTTTTTCAAGTAGATAAATAATAAATACCTTAGGGGTGACCTATATATAGCAAAAGGGGAGTTCCAGACTTGGCAAGTAACTTTAAATCATCCACAATAAGGAGCATGAGAGGGAATTCCCAATCAGGTCGCCCTTCACTCAAAACGAACAATATAATTACTATACCTGATTGTGCTTGGACACACAAAAACTTTTTAGGATCCTTGGGGCAGGGTATTAGTATCTCTGTCCAAATACTGGCTTCTAACAAATGCCACTAGAGACCAACCCTGGGTGTCCATCTTTGTAATGTTTATCAGTCCACCCTACTCAGTAGTGTGTACAAAAATAAAAATGAGTGAAAGGTCAGAAAGTACCTCACGTAAGCATCACCAAGAGAGCTGCTGGCAGGTACTCACCGGTTTGCTCACGTTTTTTATCATTGGTGACTTTCGTGACCACAAAAAAATGAATGCAGTATCAAGCTTATTATAGGAGGTGAAGAGAAGAAAAGATAGAAAATTATATGTGAAAGAATGCACAAGGAGTGCTTGTATCGATCTATCCCAACTAGACTCCGTGGTGAGAAAAAGGATAAACTCGCTTCTCCAAGCTAAACATGAGTTGCGACTCACTTGCAAATCAACCAACTTTATTGGATGCTGTGAGCGTTACTCAAGATTTAAAACAAACAGCATGTTTCAGACCACTTTAGGACAGTCCAACATGTTTCATTCCCAAATACCTACCACTAATTTCATCAAGGCCCTGGCCAGTCTTCATCTCACTGGTATTTCAATTTAAGCCAAGGGTGAGAGGTGGTTACCCTCAAAGTTCATTTATCAAAAACAAATCAGTTAGTAACGCACACCCTTTTCACAAGTACAATGGGTCTAGAAACAGTACGTTGTATAAAGACCAATATTGTTCATAAGTAAATAACCAATTTCAAAAAAGTTCTTGGAGGACTCAGAATATTCCACGGTTCCACAGTTCCACTGGATGGGACAAAGTACTCGTCACAGCTTCAAGCAAATGTTCTTTTTATTGGTTTTGAAACCCATATTCAGTATTCAAAATAGCCATCAAATAACCAAAGCAGCCAACACATGTTTCGTCCGTGCTTGATATACACAATGACTTTCTCAAGGCTAGAGATTGGTGTTATTACTTCCAAACTCCAAAATACGACGTGAATCACGAGATGTTAAATCAATTAGACATCGCCATAATGTCTAAGCAAGCGTCACATAAAATCCAAAACAATTGAATAGCAGTGTTCTTGAAACTTGC
The DNA here is from genome assembly GCF_964204655.1 of Triturus cristatus. Classification (NCBI taxonomy): domain Eukaryota; kingdom Metazoa; phylum Chordata; class Amphibia; order Caudata; family Salamandridae; genus Triturus; species Triturus cristatus. The sequence goes on from NC_140590.1 coordinate 217,848,728, forward strand.
AGATGAAATCCAATCTTGCATCAATAGTCACACTCGAAATAAGGTGTGACCAGTCAATAAAAATCTGTATGTTTGGGTAGCACGTATATTAACCCATGCATGATAACGCTCTTGGGAAGTGTCACAAAGTTCATACTGGCACCCCACCATCTAGAGAGTGTCCTCCATTAGTTAGTTACACCTCCCCTGCAGACCCATGCAGTTGCCGCCTGTCAACCACATTTGAACGTGAGTCCGACTTCACTTCAATTCAATCCCATGACTTTAAATACCAAGTCACTGTGGCAGTAACATGTCCAATATCCAATGTAAAGGGAGCCAGAGTCCATTCAATGAACTAATACTGATAAACCCATTGTGAACACACTAATGAACATGCCACACTTGACCTAGAACACTGCATACTCACTCCTACCCATAACACAGGTCATACCCTGGATGGTATCTGCTCAAACCTCACGACCCTCATAGTTAAGGACCCATTTAGCCTTACCTGGTCTGATCACAAGCTTATACCTCTAGAAAAAAGATACAAGCACACGAAAAAGCACAAAGGCCACATACCCACAGCTCAAGCACAAAGCCCAGGTGGAATGATATGGCAACCCTTCCAGACTTTGATTTAGAAGCCTCAGTGTGTAAGCCTAGACTATCGATGGGCCCAGTTGAAGACAACAAATGGTTCACGCTGTGTATGTCCTCAAAAGAACCACCCGTTTCAGAAACCCTCTGCCCCATGGTACACCCAAAACTTGAAAGAAATGCATAGCCCCTGCAGGAAGTTGGAATGTAGATAGCGAAAAAAGTATAACCAGACGGAATGGACCGAGTTCAAAGCCGCCCTTGAAAACTGCCATCAAAATATAAAAGCAGCCAAGAAATCCCATTTCACCAAAATGCTCAAACTGGCTAATTCTAACCAAAAAACTATCTTTAAGATAGTAAACTCTTTTTTAAACCCCATGCCACTTAAACAAGAGATTCTCCCATTACAGTCTCTCTGTGAACTTTTTTTAACAGAAGGCCCAGTCCCTGTACCCACTGTCCCTCTCCCAAATACCAAGGTCGTTTCTGAAATAAACAGACCTGCCCTTCGAGTTTTTCAAAATGTCAGCCCAGACCAAACCTGTCAGGCTACTCTGGCTGTTAAATCGGGGTCCCCTTTTGACCCCTGCCGCCCCTTAATCTTACATGCTCTGATAGATACTGTCAATCCAATCATCAACAATATAATTAATGCTTCCCTGTTCCCAATGAGTGGAAACTTGCGGCAATCAAGTCTCTTCAAAAGAAACAGCTCGCTGACCCCACCAGCCTCGCCAACCTTCAGCCCATCTCGCTACTTCCCTGTCTAAGAAAGATTACAGAAAAACTGTTTAACTCACAACTTAAGTCCCACAACATGAGCCACATGGACGTAAGGAGGAATCACTGCCCCTACATTCGCAGATGCTTACATACTTGATTATTAATGGACATGATGCATCTGTGTGTATTGGAAGGTATTATTCACGCACAGTGGAGTGTTGAAGCTGTCTTAGTACTGGGTCATGCAGACGACACTTTACAATGTTGCCCCGTAGAGGGCCAGCCAGAGTCCTATAGATATTGTCAAGTCACAGGGAAGGAAAAGAGTCCAGTCCGCAGGCTGATTGCTGTGTCATTGTTTTGCAGACGATATGTGGCAGTCCCTGTTGAGGTGCAAGGTTAGTGTGGCTGTGTGTATCGGGGGACAGTGGAAGGTGTTATTCCAGGGCACGATGCAGATTGTAGAACCAAGCATTGAGAAGCCATATGGCGGAGATGAATGCTACTGCTTCCTACTTACCACTGAGACAGATTCATCCTCATCTTCGGCCCCTGACATTTCATGTGCCTCACATGTGGGTGGTGATGTTTCGTCTGCAGTAGTGTGTGACATGTGTGGATGTAGAAGTAGCAGCAGCATTCATCGGCGCAATGTCATTGTGGGTGTGTAGTGTGCTCTACTTACTTGTGCATGTGGCACCGTATCCCGACTGATGACTGTGGCCACCATTTTCTCCATGTCATCCAGCTCCTGGTGTGCCGCTAGACCCCCACCTCCAATGAGTGTTGCTGCTTTCATGTTGGCATCGAGTTTCTTCTTGGTTTTGGCCTTCACATCATTCCAGCGCCTCTTGACCTCTTCCATTGTCATCCTCAATGTTGCAACTGCATTCACATGGTCCAGGATAGTCTGCCATATTTGCGTCTTTGTTGCCAACGACACGTTTGCGGTGCCAAACAGTTGTTGGTAGTGTTCTGTCACCTCCGTAACGATGATCCTTTTTTCCTGCATACTGAACCGCGTCTTCCTCTTCTCCTTCGCCTTTCTCGACCCCGAGGTTCCTTGCTGGTCGTCTGTTGCGCTTGTGGGATTGGCGTTGTCCTCTGCACTCAGTCTGGGTGCATCCATGGTGCTACGCAGTTTATTTTTTTTGGCCTTTTTTTTGTTTTTCTTTTATAGTGCATTTCCCCGCATTACGTCTGGGAATTGCAGGCCTGTCGCTGGTTATCGCTGATTTTTGTAATGCGATTGGCCACATCGCAACTTTTTTCGCGTTCCTGTTTTGTGTGTTTTTTGGCATCGTGTTCGTTTTAACGCAGCAATTTGCCACGTTATCGGGAGACTATTGCAGGGTGCTGAAGGGTCGAGAATAGAACGTTAAAACTGTGTTATTTTCTCGCAATAAACTGCGATGTGCAAAGTTGCGTTAGGCACATTTTGCGATAGTTATCACACGTTTTTGAGAATATCCCCCAAAGTGTGTCTTGTGAATATCATAAGAAGACTGCAATCTAGGACCTTATTGTACATATGTATTTCTGTATTCCAAATTTAATTTTGGGGAGTTTATTTATTTTGTCTTCGTCGTACTACAGCAAACAATGGACATTCTTTTAAATTAGAAGGTTTAGCTTGTGTTTACCGTTGTTAAACAAATTGTTGATTAAATAAAACGGTAAACAGTGATGCCAGGGAATTATACAATTTTATAGCTACAACATTTACCACATAATTACGGATTGGCTGCATTTGCCAAATAATTTTCCATATTAATGAAGATTTCACCAAAAGTATTGTTTCTGGCCACCGAATGTACCACATAAGTTGCAGTTTTTTGGATATAATTTAGACAACTTTCCAGCATGATGTGGTCCTTTGTTCCAGGTTTCACACAATTTTAAGTAGCCCAGACAAAGTTATCGCTTCGCTCTGCAGAGCGGGATGAAGGCTGCCCTTCAAATGATAAAATTCATATTTCATAGGCACGTGAAATATATTCCTTATTTCTCGATTCCATGTGACTTACGGAAACACCCAGCCCATTTTTCATGTGTCAAACTTAACGATGTCCATACAATTCTTCCATTGTGGGTTCTAATGTGTATAGACGAGTGCATGTCACTTGATAAAAAATAAGTTGGTGAAGAAGGTAGATGGCTGGTGGAAGAAGTTTGTTTTGCTGTGTTGTGTTTTGTGTGTTGTTGTGTTTTGGTGCCTAGTTGTTCTATTTTGCTGTGGTCGGTCGTGATTTGTTTTGTTTTCTGTTATCCTGTTGAGTTTTGTGTGCTCTTTTTCATTGCTGTTATAATGTAAGTTATTTTGCATTGCTGTTATAATGTAATGTGATTTCATTCTTTGGTATACTGTTGTGTTATGTTTGCATTCCATTTCGCTGTGTTGGGGTGTTGCTCAGGGGCGTTCTGTTTTTGTATTTTATTGATGCTATCCGGTTGTTAGTTTATATTGCAATGCTTCGGGTTGATGTGATGCAAATGCAATGCTGTTCACTTATGCTGTGTGTTATTATTGAGTGGTTTCCTTTAATTGTAGTGGAGTTTATTGTATTTAATGTGCTGTTGTACTGTAATTTCAGTTGTTCTGGTGTTGCTGTTGATTGGATTTGTGCAAGTGTCCGAAGGTATTACTCCCATAGCACCAAATGGTATGTCTATAGGGACATAATGCAGCCGTATTGACTGAGGTATGAGAATGAATGGTGCCATCAGGAACGAAGAAAAATCATAAGCTTCTCATACCTGTATGAACTGTTTGGTTACTTTCGGGGCATGAAATTTCGTGGCATTAAATTCCTATCAAGGAATGCCATTATCCCCCTTGGAGACATTTGCATAAAGTATTGTGGTCTTTAACACCAAAGTACATGGCTACTTCCTTCTCCTAGAAACAGCAACGGAATAAAGTGATTCGGGGCCTGGTTCAGGGAAGCTTAAACGTTTGTGTAAGATTACTATTTTTTTGCTATTTACAATCTCCGATTTAATAGTCCTATAATAGATCTGTGTGCGGCGTTCTCTGCCCTGACTGCAGAATCTCCACAGTTATAAACGTTCTATTAACTAGGATTTTCTCAATAGCTGAAAAATAGTACACAGAAGCAAAGCGTAAGTTTACCTTTGTGAATCAGACCTATATTCTGCCCGAATACAAAAGTACCCAACACATATAGACTGTAGGTGAAAAGCTCCCAATGTCATAGTAATAAGTAAGAGGGCCAATGCAAATATTGTTCAAATTTAAACTAAACTAAACCTGGATAAGATCAGTGATTGCACGTATTTACTGACGGAAACTCCGGGAACTCGTTGGCATGCGCAAGAGGACAAACATAATAAACAAAAGGAATAGGCAGACAATGCTACCGTCAAAGCAGGAAGTTCAGCTTATTTCATAATCAGTTATTGCAGTTGTTAACATTAGCGATGCAACCTCAATTAGAGGGAGGGAGCCGATGAATGCGCCAGTCACATGGCTCTGGCAAGCCTATTGCATCACTTGCAAGCTGAGACATTTGTTTAATGGCCATGAATCAGAGAGGATCATTAATCTTTCGTTATGTGTCTGAAAGAGACAAACTTAGCTCTGAAGTGTAGAAGGGTCCATATTACTCACATATGACATACTGTACATATTGCATATTACAGTACTATGTGTGCGGTTGGGTTTATACTAGATTATATATATTAGAATGTGATGTGGCGGGAGAAGGAGCTGGGACTAGGTGAAATGTATTTATTTATTTTTATTTGAGAGTTTTTTTTAGTACTGGCAATACCAGAGAATATCAGAGTGCTTTACATCAGTACATGTTCATGACAGATAACCCATATGATCAGTGCAGCTCAATTGAATCAAAACAAAGTTTGAGCACGATTTAGCAAGAATATTACAGCGGAGGGGAACAGGTCTTTTGGGCGATGGATGGATGTCCTGCTCATTGAGATGTTAGATGAGGAGGAGATCCTTTAGCTTGCCCTTGAAGATCAGGAAGGAGGGGGTTGTCCTGATATGTACTGAAACGGAGTTCCAGATTTTTAGGGTATTGCTCGAAAAGGAGAACGTCAGGGGTTTTGTTTGTGGGCTTTAGGCTGAATGAGGAGTAGGGTGTTTGAGCTTTTTAGTTTTCTTGGCTGGTCTAGTTTAGAAGTGAGGTAGGCTGGTTTCCCGGTGTGAAGGGCTTTTTGAGTCAGACAAGCAGTTCTGAAGTTGCAGCAAGCTTCCATTGGGAGCCAATTCAGTTATTCAGGGGAGATGTGGTCATATTATTTGATTCCTGTGACCATTTTGGCTGCTTCATTGAGAGTGGTTCAAAGGGGTGCAAGAAAGGCTTTCATCGTGCTGTGAGGGTGGCGTTCCCATAGTCTAATCTGGGCAGCACCAGGGCTTGGGTGGCACATTTAAGATTATTCAGTGGCAGGTAGGGTTTAATTATGTTCAAATGTTTCAGGTTGTGGGAGGCATTCTTCACACTGTTCTTTAGATAATCTTTCATGATCAGTTTGAGGTCCAGGGTGATTCCTGGAGATTTGATTAAATCAGCTAAACTTAGAGCAGCTCAGAGCGTCTATGGAGTTTATCCATTCTTACTTCTGAGCAACCACTCTGTCTTTGTTGTGAGAATCATTTATATCTTATCTCGGTTGAGTTTTAGGTGGCTGCGGGTTAGCCATTGTTGTTTTTCTTTGAGGGTGGGATTTAGCCAGTGTATGTCCTTTAGTGCAGAGATTTCCATGTAGAGCTAAGTGGCATCTGCATATAGATGGAAGTGGATGTTTGCTTGGTTGAGAATGACAGCGAGGGGCTCCATGTATATATTGAACAGTGTGGACGAGAGGACAGAGCATTGGGAGGCACCCTGAGTAATTGCTCTTGTTTCAGAGGTCAGGTTATTTATTTTTAATTGTTGAGAGCGGTTATGTAGAAAAGATGTGTAACCAGCGAAGGACCACCACGTCCGCGACAATCCTTTTTTTATAGCGAATCCAATAGAAGATTGTGCTTAAGAGTGTTGAAGGCCTTTATTGATAGGTCTTGGAGTGTGAGCAGGCAGCATTGGTCTGTATCCAGGGATTTATCTAGGTCATCTACTATGTTCAGAATAGCTGTTTCTGTGCTGCATCCTTTTCTAAAGTCTGATTGATGAGGGTTTAGGAGAATGCTGCTGTCTGTCTTGGGTTAGTTGTGAGAGAAAACATCTCTCTAGAGATTTGGCTAGGAAGGGGAGATTGGAGCTGGGTCTGCAGTTAATGAGGTTGTGCGGGTCTGCTCCCGTTTTTTTAAGCAGTGGCGTAACTTGTCCGACCTTGAGACAGTCTGGCATCACTCCAGTCATCAGGAGCAGTTTATAATTTTATTTCAGAGGGGGTATTGGGCGCAGTTGAGTTGTTTGCCAAGGATGCTTGGAGGGGGACTGCCCGGTGGGAGGAGGGTTTGGATGTAGCCAGCAGAGCATAAATGTCCGCCTCTGAGAGTTGGCTGGATACCTCCCAGCCTCTAGGAGTTGTGAGGTGCCCTTGGATTCAATTACTTCTTTTGTTGTATTGTGGAGTAATCATTGATAGCAAGGCCATGGAGAGGGGGGATTGCTATCTTCCTTTCAGGGAGTATGGTTCCCATTGGTTGACTGGTTGTGATCTTCAAGGGAGAGCTCAATATTTGTGATTTTATAATTGGAGATGCTGGTGAAGGTATGATACCATTCTTTGGAGGTCTGAGGGTTTTTTAAGGGTTTGTTGTCTGATAATATTGAATAAGCTCCTTGGGGCAGTGTTTGCCATTGTCTGGAGAGTTGCGGAAGACGGTGGCTTTTTCTTTCATGGTGTATTTTTTGTAATTTCTTCACTCCCTCCTCAGTTTATTAAGGTGGGTTGTGGATAGATTTGTTCACCAGAGTCTTTCTGCTGCTCTAAGCTGTCTTCTTTCAGTGTTTAGGTCTTCATTGAACCAGGATCTTGAGGGTGTGTTTTGCACCCTTTTCAGTTTCAGAGGGGCTACCTTGTCCAGTATGGAGGACATTGTTGAGTTGTAGTGCGTGGAGTTCGGTTGTGGAGAGGTTGTCTGATGAGTGGCAAAGTGGTGATCTCAGTCGTCCTTTGAGGTTAGCTAGGGCAATTTGTCTTATGTTTCTCACTCATTGGAGGATTGTCTGTGTGTGAGTTGGGTGATGAAACGCTTCTTTGATATGGAACAGAAATAATGTGATGATCCCACAACTATGAACACGCCTCTACGACGCTGGAATCCAAGAGAAGGCCCTGGACTACTCATCCCTCAGCCCAACGTTGTTCAACGTCTACATGGCACCACTCGCCCACATCGCACGACGGCACAACCTCAACATCATCTCCTACGCCGACGACACTCAGCTGATCCTCTCCCTCACCAAGGACCCCCGCACCGCCAAAACCAACCTCCACGAAGGAATGAAGGCCGTCGCCGACTGGATGAGGAACAGCCGACTGAAGCTGAACTCGGACAAGACGGAGGTCCTCATCCTCAGACCCACCCCCTCAGACTGGGATGACTCCTGGTGGCCGACTGCACTAGGAACACCCCCAGCACCCACGACCACGCACGCAACCTAGGGGTCATCCTTAACTCCACCCTCTCCATGACGAAGCAGGTCAACGCCGTCTCCTTCTCCTGCTTCAACACCCTCCGCATGCTTCGCAGGATCTTAAAGTGGATCCCCACCCAAACAAGAAGGACAGTCACCCAGGCCCTCATCAGCAGTAGACTGGACTATGGAAATGCACTCTATGCAGGAGCCCCGGCCAAACTCCTGAAATGGCTTCAACGCATCCAGAACGCCTCCGCACGCCTGATCCTCAACATCCCTCGCCGCAGCCACATCACACCCCACCTAAGAAACCCGCACTGGCTCCCTGTCAACAAGAGGATAACCTTCAAACTCCTCACCCACACACACAAGGCACTCCACAACACCGGACCAACGTACCTCAACAGCCGACTCAGCCTCTACACCCCCACCCGCCAGCTCCGCTCCGCAGATCACTCCCTTGCCACCGCCCCCCGCATCCGAAGAGTGACTGCCGGCAGCTGATCATTCTCCCACCTCACCGCCAAGACATGGAACACCCTCCCCATTCGCCTACAGCAGACCGAAGACCTTCTGACCTTCAGAAGACTCCTCAAGACCTGGCTCTTTGAACAGTAGCAGCTCCCCCCCCCCCCCCCCCCCCCCCAGCGCCTTGAGACGCTCACGGGTATGTAGTGTGCTTTACAAATGCCATGATTGATTGATTGATTGATGAGGAGGATGTTATCGATTGTTAGTGTTTCTTCCTGAGCTATGATAGCATCCAGGGTTGATCCTGAGTAATGGGGTTTACCTTTGCAGTGCTGAGTAAGAGGTCATTTCAGGATTGGATTAGAGTATTGCTTTCAGCATTCTAGTGGATGTTGAGGTACCCTAGCATGAGGTTATTGGTGCATGAGAGTGAGCAGTGTGTTATCAGATATTCAAGGTGTTCACCAAAGGAGAGTGTGTTACCTGGTGGGTGGTAGAGTAGGTAATAGATCACATTAGTGTGGTCATTCATCCCTATGGTGGTGATGAGATATTCAAAAGAGTTGTAGTTGAAGGTGTCTATTACCCACACGTTGATGTTGTTCTTTTGAATAACGGTGATTCCTCCACTGTGGTAGCTCTCACTGCCTTTCTTGATGATTGAAAATTCTGGTAGAACTAGTGTCCATGTTAGGTATGACAATTCATTAAGCCATATTTCTGTGATGAATGTAATGTCAATGTAGTGGTCCAAGATGGCTCCTGCTACTTGGTTGCAGGCCTGCAGTTAATAAGCATGCATTTGGCTTGCTGTTCTCAGGATCTTGAGGGGCGGTGGTCAGGGGGATATTGATGAAGTGTGCTAGTGACCTGGTCGTTCTCATTGGAGTATAATTTCTCCCTACTCATGTGACAACCTGGATCTTAGAGGAGGGGTTGGTTTTAGCAAGTTCCAGGTCCTAAGATTTGGTTTTGTCCACCGCCTCACTGCAAGACATCATGACACTCATTCTTTTTGGCCCCTGAGCTTTGTAGTTGAGATGTTGTGGTCCAGCTGAGTGACTGTGTCTTGTTGAGTAGTTTAGGTCCCTTTGAGATGGGGTCATTGGCGTGTTGGTGATCGTGGAGGGTAGGTAGTAGGAGGAGTTAACATGAGCAACTCAGTCAAAGTCCTAAGAGGTATGTGAGGCAGGGGAGAGGGTTGTTTTTTTTTTGCAGAGTTTTATATAGCGCGAACGTGACCCGAATCCAATCAGGTATCAGAGCCCTTTACATAGCACCAGTTATGTTACATGAGGACACACATTCATTTTTTGTTAGGCACAGGGAGATTAAGTGATTTGCCCAGAATCACAGGATGTTTAGCGTCATTACCAAGACTCGAACCCAGTTACCCAGGTCTGAGGTCGAGCGCCCTAGCCGTTAGGCCAACTCCTCTCCCTTAGGTTTGTATGGGGGTTGGTGGTCAGAGGATTTGTTGGGTTGGGGAATGGGATTGGTGTTGGTATTCTGAGTTGAACTGCTGTTCTAGGCTGGGCTTGTAAGAATGTTGGTAGTTTTGTGGAAGCGAGGGATAGTGGTGTGAACAGGTAGGCATTTCTCTGGGTCCAATTGTTACAAACACGAGTCACTGTTCTCTATGTGGTATTTAATTGAACATTTGTGTATTTTTAGCTTCTTTTGAAGAAGTCTTAAGTCACCCGAAATGATGTAATGATCTCACACAGTGCTATGTGCTGAGAATGTATTTAAATGCAAGTGAATGTAATGTAACATTGTTTGATTAATAACCACTGTTGTGTTTTTTTCATGCGTTAAATAAACATTTTCAAAAACTTTCAATACTTTAAGTGTATTAATGATTAAAGTGCAAAGGTTTGGATCATACTCTTGCTTGCAGGCATTTATCAACGAATATGAGCAGACTCAGTCACAAAACAGAACACTTACTTTGATCACTAGGTTCACTAGGATTATCTTTGAGTGCAGGATAGTCTCTAACTATAAATTGGACAGATGAGCTGCCAGGTCGGCTAATTTTGGTTCTGGTTGAGGCAATGGCAATGTGTGTTATGAGGGAGGGAGTAGAGTTTGTGGTGTAACTCATGTTTGTTTCATTTTGTGTAGGATCTTGTGGGGGGAGTGGCTGAGGGAGTCTGAGGTCTGTGTCAGTGAGATGGTGCTTTTTTAGTGAAAGGGAATATGGATTCAAAAGAGCATAGGTTGGCATCATTGGCTTGTATCATGATAGTTCAGTTTCAGAGGATGGTACTGGTAGCATTGCTTTTGAACGTGGGTGAGTTGGAGATTGTAAGTTTGTGCCTGTACGGGATGTTAGTGGATTTGGTCATGTGAAGTTATGTAGTTAGGAAATTGTTCCATTTTGCAGGACTTGTAGTGTAAAAGATGAGATCTGTTTTCTATTGGCTATGGAAACAATGCTATAGATATCAGTGATGAACAGTTTAGGGTGTTGATTAATCAATTTGTGTTTGAGATTTTTAGCTACTGTTTAGGAGGGGTTCAGTGGGAGAGTAATGGATAAGGAGTTTGAACCTGAGGTTTTAAAAGGGAGGATAGTGCAGGGTTCTCTGGAGGCCTGCATCATATGTCCTTTCAGGGGGAGCTGTCTATTATGGGTGGAGTCCTGCGAGCTTCAACTGGCTCTGCTGTGAGGGCAGTTCTTAAGAAAGGGGGGTATATGGGGTGAGGTCTCCACTAATGTGTATTAGTGTATTTAGTGTACGCAGGAGTAGCTTAGAGCAGCGTATTTGAGTTGAGTTGAACTTGAGCCAGCCCATTCCAAGATGTCCTCCTATGTGGATTGCAAGGGGCACCCGGGTCCCACTGGTACTTTTTTCTGTGCAAGATCAGCAGGATCCTGTGTCGTTAGGGAATACAAGGAGGCACCTAAAATGGTGGCTTTGTTGCCCTCATGAGCTCAAGGAAGCTGGGACAGCACAAGAAAGTCAGGATCTCACCTCTATGTGATGAAGCAGGCAAGCCAAGTCAGAGGGCACACAAGAAAACCTCAATGCATGTGGAGCTTACAACAGTTCCGACTCACCCGGAGCAATGCAGACGAGATGGGTGACGAGCACTTCCTTGGGACTGGCCAGGCATGTGAGAGATGAGCACTTCTGCTTGGAGGTTCTGTGGCAAAGCACGAGTCCCCCGCACAGACCAGAACTTGTAGTTTATGGGGCTGACAACAGGTACATCTTATTGAAGCCCTGTGTCAGCTGTAGCCCCTTCCTTAGGCACACAACTTTCCTCCTGGGGGGCTGGGTCACATGACATTAATGTGGTCTGGAGGAGGTGAGATTCAGCCTCCGCTGCAGAGCAGCAGTGACTAAGAGGGCATGCAGAAAAATAAAAACCTTCCCAGCCTCTGCTGAGAAATGTTTACATTGGTCCCGCCTCCATTGATTGTATGCCAATGGCCAGACACTCCAGGGAGAAGCTCTTACTGCAGCCAGGGGCTCTGCGGCACATGCAGATCCATCGCGAGACCAGAGAGCTTGCAGGCCCAAGGAGCCAAGGCAAGACGAGTGAGCGGGCCCTTCTTGGGGATCGAGGACTTCTCATTCTGCATGCTGTGCAAGAAAGTGGGCTTGAGGGGGACGAGAGAGTCAGTCTGAGATTCTTTTCAGCCCTTGCAGTTAGTGCAGTTTTGCTGATCCAGGGCTCGCTGTGCAGGTCACATCAGGACCGTAGAGGGTCAGCAGTTCGGGGACCTTGTCTTTGGGGGCTGTGATACTCACAGATCAGTCCAAGAGGAAGATGGTGGATCAGGTTTTGTCTCCCACATTTAAATTTAGCAGTTGCAATTTGTGAAACTTTTAAATAAAATTACATAATTTTGCACTGGAAGACATTTTCTGCTGGGGCCAATCTTCTGTCAATGTCTGTTGTTTGTTTCACACAAAGTATGCCCTGATATGAAAAAAGTCATATAAAATACTGACAAACTACAATTCATTCAACAGTATTGTTTGCAACATTTACATTATATATTTTGGAACAAAGTACACAATTTTGTACCCCTTAGCAGAACACAGAATTAAAGCAGTACTCGAGAGCACAACATACATTTGGTTTTCCTGCATTTGCATTACCATTAAGCACTTTTCAATAAGCATTGACATCATAATTTTATTCACATTTACAGTTTGAAGTACAGAGTGATACAGTGATTTGCCATAATAAGAACTTGGATAAATAATGAAGCACAGACTTTGCACTGCGCAGAGCAAGCTGCCTGTGATCTACAATGTGATGGAATGTGTAAACCACATACAATTACTGCAACTGTAAGATGCTTCAAAACAAACAAACTGCATCTCTGCACGTGTTAAAACCGGGGGCATATTTACGAGTTTAGTGAAACAGCAAGTCACCTTGCTGACCTGCCCAGTGTCACAGAGAAGGGGCAGGAAAGCCACTATATTTTTCCAATATGGTGCATTCCTGTCCTTCTCCTTGTGCTGGCCCCGTTTTGGCAGCCCTGCACCAATGCAGACACCCTTGCACCAAGGTGCAAGGACACCTCCATTGAATGCAGGATTGTTTTTGTGCAGAAAGGGGATCCTTCCTGTACAAAAACAACCCTGAGAGGCTTTTTACTCCTTCTACGTGTGCTGCAGAATACAGCACATGTAGGAAGAGAATAAAAGGAGGATAAATTAAGATATTTCTCCTTGTTACGCCTCACCTGAGGAGACATAAGATTTGGGAGCATTTCCAGATTTACTAATCCTTATAAATCACGGAATGCGTCAAAAACCATGGGAGTATAGTTGAAGCGCACCCCTTCAACTCCCATGGAACGCCTCCCTTGTGCAGAGAAAGGCAATGCGTCTCATCAATATACCACTGTTAGAAATGGGGGTCTCTAGGTGGCAGTGGTAGGTACCTTTGTCCAAATAGGGACCCTTGCTTATAGTCAGGATAAGGGGGATAAACACTGTTAGATAACCCCTGCTCACCCCCTTGGTAGCTTGGCACGAGCAGACAGGCTTATCTCAAAGGCAATGTGTTAAGTATGTGTGCTCAAAACACACAGTAATACAGTGATAACACCACAAATGGACACCACACCAGTTTAGAAAAATAAAATATCTCGATCTAAACTCAAGTACATGTCCTACCTTGCACATACACTGCGCCCTGCTATTTGGGGTACTTTGGGCCTACCATAGGGGTGCCATACATGTAAGGAAAGGGAAGTTTAGGGTCTGGCAAGTGGCTGCTTTTGCCAGGTCAACATAGCATTTTGAAACTGTATGCAGACACTGCAGAGGCAGGTCTGAGATACCTTTTCAGGGCTACTCATTTGGATGGTGCAATCATTGCTGCAGCCCCACTAGTACCATTTGATTTACAGGCGCTGGCACACTCAGAGCACATTATTAGGGACTTATCAGTTAGTCAAATATGCCAATCAGGAAGAACCAATCGTAATAACAATTTACTCATGTAGCACTTGCACTTTTACGCTGATCAGCAGTGGCAAAGTGCCCAAAGCATCTAAGCCAGCAAAAACGAAATCCAGCACAGCATCAAAATCACAGGAGGTGGGGCAAAAAGTCTGGGGAAACCACACCAAAAATGCCAAGAACAGCATGTGTCTCCTCCAGCTGCAAAGTGGGGAGAACTGTCCACCCTCTTGGGAGTTCTCATCACTAAGGCAGAAGAATCTGGACAGACCATCAGCATTGGTGTGTTCTGTACCAGGGCGGTGTTCCACCGTAAAGTCCAGTCCCTGCAGGGAGATGGCCCACCTCAACAGTTTTGGGTTCTCACCCCTCCTTTGCATCAACCATCTGAGGGGCTTGTGGTCTGTGTGAACCCGGAAGTGAGTCCCAAACAAGTAAGGTATCAGCTTCTTCAGCACCCAGACCACAGCAAAAGCTTCTCTTACAATTGCACTCCACCTCTGTTCCCTGGAAAGTATCCTTCTATTAATGAATGCTACAGGTTAGTCCAAGCCCTTGTCATTCAACTGTGAGAGTACTGTTCCCACACCATGCTCTGAAGCATCTGTCTGAACAACAAGTTCTTGGGAGAAGTTGGGTGCCTTGAGCACGGACACCTATCACATGGCAGATTTCAGGGCATCAAAAGCGGTCTGACAGGCATCGGTCCAGATCACTTTCCTTGGCTCCTTCCTTGAAGTCAGCTCTGTCAAAGGGGCAACAATGGTGCCATAACCCTTGACAAACCATCTGTAGTATCCGGTGAGACCTAAAAAGGCTCTCACATCTCTCTGGGTCTTCGGGGGCTCCCAAGCCAGAATGCTGTTGATCCTAGGCTGTAGGGATGCCACCTGGAAGCTTCCTACCCGGGGCCCTAAGTACACCTTTCTGGCACTTATTGGCATTGATATTGAGGCCTGCCTTCTGCAGGGCCTTCAACACCTCACAGAGGTGTTGCAAGTGTTCCTCCCAGCTGGATCTGAACACAGCAATGTCATCCAGGTAGGCGGTGCTGAATTCCTCCTGCCTGGTTGACCATTCTCTGGAATGTGGTGGGGGCGTTATTCAACCGAAAGAGCATGACACGGAACTTGTAGTACCGCTCTGGCATTGAATACGCATACCTCTCTCTTGCCCAATCAGTCAAGGCAATCTGCCAGTAGCCAGATGTTAGATCAAATGTACTAGGGTACCAGGCAGCTCCCAACTGATCAATTAGCTCATCAGCTCTGGGGATGGGGTGCGTGTCGTTCTTGGTGATGACATTGAGCCCACGGTAGTCCACACAGAACTGTAGTTCAGGAGTGGCACTGGGTGTAGTAGCTTTCAGAACCAAGCCCACTGGGCTAGCCCAGGGGCTGCTGGAGGGCTCTATAACCCCTAAGACCAACATCTTGGAAACCTCTTCCTTAATGCTGGTCCTGACTTTGTCAGTTAGTCTATAACTTTTGTGTTTTACAGGTAACCTGTCCCCAGTGTCCACATCATGGACACACCAATTGGTGATGCCTGGAGTCAGACAGAGCAGGGAGGCAAACTGTCCCAGCACCTGTTGACTCTGCTGCTCTGGGGTCAGGATGGGAGAGAGGTTCACACTGTCTACTGACCCATCATGTTCCTTGGCTGACAAGAGGTCAGGAAGAGGCTCACTCTCCTCTTCCATTCCGTCATCTGTGGCCAGGAGCATTGTCACTTCAGTTGTTACTTCACTCTTGTGCTCCACCACATCAAATGGCCAAGTCCACTTGTCCTGGAGCCTGCAAGGCTCCACTGGTACCATCATCAACACTTTTTGGCCCGGCTGAAACACAACCAGAGTGGTATTCTGGTCATATCATTGCTTCAACTCCTCCTGGCTGGCTTTCAGGTTTGCCTGAGTGAGTTTCCTGAAATGTTGAATCTGGTTCCTGAAGGCCAGCATGTTGCTGAACACAACTTGGGGAGCTCTTACCACACGTTTTCTCCCAGTCCTCCTTCACCAGACTCAGAGGTTGTCTCACAAGGTGCCCATACAATAATTCAAAGGGACTAAATCCTAAGCATTTCTGCGGTACCTCCCTGTGGGCAAACAGCAGGCATGGTAGAAAGACATCCCACTTACAACTCATGGGTTCTGCAAGACCCTTTATCACGCCTTTCAGGGTTCAGTTAAATCTCTCAACCAATCCCTTTCCTTGGTGATGGTAACGAGTGATGAATTTGTACATTACACCGCACTTCTCCCACCTAACGATGTCATATACCCTTTATATGATGTTTGTACCTCAGTCTGAGACCACCTCTCTTGGGAACTCCATACAGGAAATGATCCCTATCAATGCACGGTTCACTCCTGAGAGGGACAGCTGCTGGGTACCGGGTGGCATGATACCGAGATGAACTTGTTGCCTAAGGCTCCTGGGGCTCCACAATGTCAATGACCACCAGCTCGAAAGGGGTGCTCACCAAAGGAAAGGGTTGGAGGGGAGTCTTACACTTCCCTCCACTTTTGCCACTTGCCTGGCAAGTCTGACAAGATGTACAATGTATGCCAATTGTGCTATTGCATTTGGGGTCAGTAGCAGTGGGTGACAAGCTTGTGATAGATCTTGTTGCACCCCAAATGTCCTGCCAAAGGCACATCATGAGCCAGACCCTGTAGGAAGGTCCTGTAATACTCGGGTACCACCGGCACACAGGCTGTCCCGGGCTCAGCAACCTTAGGCTCATTATATAGATGACCATTCTCCCGATAAATACAATGTGATCCAGACAGACCACCTGTTGACTTTTCTGCAGCCTGTTGCTGTAAACCAACAAGAGTAGGGCACTCCATTAGTACCTTGCAGAACCCCTCCAAGGAGGGTCCTCCTTCCTGCTCCCAATGGGTCAGCTCAGGCAGGTCTCCCGGTTCACTTGTTCCCCTGTAGAATCCAGGGCATCCCCCTCAGGGTTTGCCTCCTCCTGGACTGTGGGAACGTTTGGGGTGGGATTCCCATGCTCCATGCCCCTTCTCTTTCTGGCAGGCACCTGGGCCACTGTTTCAGGCTCCAGGTCCTCTTGATTACCCTTATTGGCTGCCATAGAGCGAGTGGTCAAACAGTCCCAACATCTCCAAATGAGCCTCCTTCCAAGGGAAACTCTGTGGGTCATTGCCAAGCAGACAGTCAACAAGCATGGATGGACTCACAATGACCTTCAAAGGCCCTGGGACCTCCCCTCCAAATCAAGGTGAACCTGCGTCACCTTACAGAGGTGCTCAGAGTTGTCTGCTGCAACTACAGGTTGAAGCACATTGAGGATGACCTGCTCCTCAGACACCCATTGACAACTGACAGATGTCACACTGGCTCCCGTGTCTCTCAGAGCTTCCACCCTCCTCCCCTTGATGGTAACTCACAGCATTACAACAAACAAATGATGGACGGAATGCTGACAATGCATACATTCTCCCCCAGTCAAGAAATCTGGGTTAAATCCATCGTTCTTTTGCCCACTACACCACCCCAGTTTAGACATGGCCATATGCAAATCAGTCTTGACCCTGTGCCTCATGGGAACAGTCCAGCCCAAACTGCCAAGCCATGTCTTCCCTGGACCGGAATCAAGCATCCTAGGACCGGTTTCTGGCTATCAGCCGTCATCAGCCAGGAGAGCTTGACTCCAGTGGCGTAGTGAGCACGGGTCCCACGTCTGGGAATACCCATCCCACTTAGGGCGAAAAGCGTTACAACAAACAAATGATGGACGGAATGCTGACAATGCATACATTCTCCCCCAGTCAAGAGATCTGGGTTAAATCCATCGTTCTTTTGCCCACTACACCACCCCAGTTTAGACATGGCCATATGCAAATCAGTCTTGACCCTGTGCCTCATGGGAACAGTCCAGCCCGAACTGCCAAGCCATGTCTTCCCTGGACCGGAATCAAGCATCCTAGGACCGGTTTCTGGCTATCAGCCGTCATCAGCCAGGATAGCTTGACTCCAGTGGCGTAGTGAGCACGGGTCCCACGTCTGGGAATACCCATCCCACTTAGGGCGAAAAGCGTTACAACAAACAAATGATGGACGGAATGCTGACAATGCATACATTCTCCCCCAGTCAAGAGATCTGGGTTAAATCCATCGTTCTTTTGCCCACTACACCACCCCAGTTTAGACATGGCCATATGCAAATCAGTCTTGACCCTGTGCCTCATGGGAACAGTCCAGCCCGAACTGCCAAGCCATGTCTTCCCTGGACCGGAATAAAGCATCCTAGGACCGGTTTCTGGCTATCAGCCGTCATCAGCCAGGATAGCTTGACTCCAGTGGCGTAGTGATCACGGGTCCCATGTCTGGGAATACCCATCCCACTTAGGGCGAAAAGCGTTACAACAAACAAATGATGGACGGAATGCTGACAATGCATACATTCTCACCAAGTCAAGAGATCTGGGTTAAATCCATCGTTCTTTTGCCCACTACACCACCCCAGTTTAGACATGGCCATATGCAAATCAGTCTTGACCCTGTGCCTCATGGGAACAGTCCAGCCCGAACTGCCAAGCCATGTCTTCCCTGGACCGGAATCAAGCATCCTAGGACCGGTTTCTGGCTATCAGCCGTCATCAGCCAGGATAGCTTGACTCCAGTGGCGTAGTGAGCACGGGTCCCACGTCTGGGAATACCCATCTCACTTAGGGCGAAAAGCGTTACAACAAACAAATGATGGACGGAATGCTGACAATGCATACATTCTCCCCCAGTCAAGAGATCTGGGTTAAATCCATCGTTCTTTTGCCCACTACACCACCCCAGTTTAGACATGGCCATATGCAAATCAGTCTTGACCCGGTGCCTCATGGGAACAGTCCAGCCCGAACTGCCAAGCCATGTCTTCCCTGGACCGGAATCAAGCATCCCTGGACCGGTTTCTGGCTATCAGCCGTCATCAGCCAGGATAGCTTGACTCCAGTGGCGTAGTGAGCACAGGTCCCACGTCTGGGAATACCCATCCCACTTACGGCGAAAAGCGTTACAACAAACAAATGATGGACGGAATGCTGACAATGCATACATTCTCCCCCATTCAAGAGATCTGGGTTAAATCCGTCGTTCTTTTGTCCACTACACCACCCCAGTGTAGACATGGCCATATGCAAATCAGTCTTGACCCTGTGCCTCATGGGAACAGTCCAGCCCGAACTGCCAAGCCATGTCTTCCCTGGACCGGAATCACGCATCCTAGGACCGGTTTCTGGCTATCAGCCGTCATCAGCCAGGATAGCTTGACTCCAGTGGCGTAGTGAGCACAGGTCCCACGTCTGGGAATACCCATCCCACTTACGGCGAAAAGCGTTACAACAAACAAATGATGGACGGAATGCTGACAATGCATACATTCTCCCCCAGTCAAGAGATCTGGGTTAAATCCATCGTTCTTTTGCCCACTACACCACCCCAGTTTAGACATGGCCATATGCAAATCAGTCTTGACCCTGTGCCTCATGGGAACAGTCCAGCCCGAACTGCCAAGCCATGTCTTCTAGCGTGCTCCGGTGTCACCTCGTTGCCAACGAGGGAATCCCCGGCGTAGGGATTCCCCCCCTCGTGTGCCGGATCGAGCGGGAGCCCACCCCGCATTGTGGTGCGTTGGCGGGTGCCCACCCCGCTTATTGGATCCTTTAGTTGGCGGGTGCCCACCCCGCTTATGTGTGGTGGTTGCGAGGGAGCCTACCCCTCTCACGAGCCGGGAATCACCGCTGCGGCCGGGGAAGCCCAGGAAGTCAGGCAGGCCGAGGGCGGGCCTCCGGGACAACCGGAACTTAGAAGAGGAGGGCGGGAGCCTACCCCGCTTCCTACCGAAGCGTCGCGGATGCTCAGAGCCCCGGAGCAGGCAGGAGCCTACCCAGCACCCCGGGGCACTCTGCCCGAGAGAGAAGGACTGCTGAGGCGGCGGGGCCCCGAGGCACATTGTCGGTGCCTGTCCCGCCGCGAGAGAGCCGTCCCGACGCCGGAACCTCCACAGCAAAGGAAAAGAGCCCGTCGACCACCGGAGTCCCCAGAGAGCAGCCCGGTAAGTGGTGAAGGGCTGGGGGACTCCGTACGTGTGGGGCAGCAGGGTGAAAGAGTCCCCCGTGTGGGACTCCGACGTACCGGGGGCATGAATGTCTAGAGCGCGAGGCGCTCCAACGAGCGGGCCACTGTAATTAGGGGGGGCAGTGTTCCTGAGCCTGAAAGGCTCCAACATCGGGGGCATTTTATTCGCTCCGAGTCCAGAGGGACTCCAACGACGGCTCCGTGTTTGTTCAGAGCCACGAAGGCTCTAGGGGGCATTTTGCGAGGCGAGAGCCCAGGAGAGGCTCCACGAGAGCGGCAGATTTGTTTTGAAGGGCACAGTGGTGCCCACGCTCTTTCCTCCAGCTGCCCAGCACTTAGTGGGCAGCTGCAATGTTTAGGTTGGGATCTTTACGCTTCTGGCTTGCGCAGCCTTACTGGACAGGGCGTCCTAGCCCCTACAAGGCCAGTTGGCCCAGGGACTGCCACAGGTGGTGGTTCGTGTGAAGTCTTGTGCAATTGTGTTTCCCTGCACCTCTGAATGTGTGTTTATGCATCATGTGCCTTGTTCTACACCGCTGAATGTTTTTATGCATCATGTGTTTTCCTTCCCTACACCTCTGAATGTGATGCATCATGTGTAACGTGCTATTACCCCTACAGGTATTGTGATACTTAGGTGGTTGTTTGTTTTCTCCTAGTGCAGGTGGTGCTAGTGAGGTCCTAGTTCCCTGCGTGACATTTTCCTAAGGTTGTTAGGGTTGCGTAGGTGGTACTTACCTGATACCAGTAGTTACTGGTTGTGTGCTATATATGTTTTTGTACTACAGTTTTATTCCTATGTTCTAAGTGTAATTTCTACCAAGTGCTAATTCCTGACAGTGGTCCATGTGGCCCTGTCCCCTGTACATATAATCCCTTGTAAATTCTGCCCGTGCCTGTTGGCACATTGTAAAGTGTGTGTTTTATCTAATGTGTTTTGGTATAATACAAAGGCTATTTTTATAGAATACCTTGTGTGGAGTTTCTTTTGTGGTGGGCCTTGGGTGTTGTTGCTGGGTGCGCGTGCAAACGCTTTACACATCGCCTCAGAGATAAGCCTGACTGCTCGTGCCAAGCTACCAAGGGGGTGAGCAGGGGTTATCTTGGGCGTGTAACTTCCTTGCCCTGACTAGAGTGGTGGTTTCTGCCTGGCTTTGGCGCAAGCCCTAGCCAACCAGAACTCCCCATTTCTAACAAGGACAATTTGGAAAGGCCCTGCGCTTCCAACTTTCAAGTAACCTCAAGGTTAAGCTACCTCATGATACAAAAACTCAGAAGCAGCAGGTCAACTCATCTGGCACTACAAGCCACAGCAGTGACCTCCCACCGGTTGCCCTCAACTACAAAGTGCCACTTCCAACATCCTGCTGCCTTCCAGTTCCTTCCCACAGTTCCTGGCCGCATGCCAGCTCCTGCCTGCATGCCAGCTCCGGCTCTCTACTGCTTGTTTCCTGGCTGCTTACTGCCTCGGAGCAACGTGTCCTTCTTTCTGCCCCTGTATGCCGCTCCGGCTTGCTCGTCCCTCACAGAGTGATACGCAGTGTTTGTAACTTGCAAGGAATTGGGGCCCCTAATTTCCTGTACGCTGCCTCCCTCTTCTTAAACGTCTGCCACAGCTTTGGGGATTTTATTTAATAGCCCTGCGAACTTTACAAGCAGTTCGACTGACTCGCGCCAACTACAGCGTGAGTAGACAGTCACCATCATCTAATGGAGGTCAGTCTTATTTTTTAATTTTGCCTGCATTTTTCATTAGAAATGCCATTTTACAGCACCGTTACCGTTATTCGTGACATTTGAATGTGGCGCGTGGCACCTCCTTACCTCGAGCTGTAGTTGCGCGGATCCTCTGTGGCTGCACCTTCCATCCAAGGTTTTCCTCTCTGTGACGATCCTTCCGTGCATCATCACGGCTCTTCAGCATTTGTCGAGCCTGCTCTTACCGAGAGCCACCCTGCCCGACGTCTTCCTGCGTGCCGTCATTTTGAGTTTGGCACCTTTCTTCACATCATGTGCACCTTCCAGCATACTTCTCTTTTTGCCAACCACGTATGTTTGCCATCCAATCTTCCCACAGTTTTCTGTTGTGCCTTCTTCCGTCGCGTGAAATTTCTTCAAGGACATCGGAGCGCCTTAATGGATTTTCTGCAGATACTGTTCCATTTTATTTTTTTATTTTTAAACCTGCTGCCTGCTCACATTTGTTTTTGAGACAAGCCGTCTTTTTTGGGAACCTTCAACTCCACTTTGATCTGCTGTTTCCTTTCTCGAAGTACTGTACTTTAACTTTTCCAATAGCGCCATCTAGCGGTTATCTTCCACCACTGCACCTATACAAAGAATTTAAGGTCCACTCGTTTTAGACACTTACACTCTCTCCAGTATTTTATCTCGTCAATTTTCCTACCGTGGTACTATTACATTCCTTTTCATCGTTTTTCACCGTACTTAGCACAGTTCTTCAGCAGTTTCCAGACCACGGTGACCACCTCATTTATTTTATTTTAATATTTTTGTAGGACATTGACACACCTCATCTTAGCAGAGTGTTACTAAGTTCTAATGTGCCATGTCCTGTACATCTTGCTGAGCTGCAATTTCACCCATTCTCAAAATGTGTACTTTATGGTGTTTTTACTGGTATATATATATATATATTCACTTAAAAAACCATAGGTTTCACATACGTTATAGTTAGGATTGCGGTCGCACGAGTTATAGTTAGCTGAACTAACTATAACAGGGGAATTTCAATGGTTTTGTACAAGTGAAATGTCCAGCTAACTATAACATGTGTGAAACCTATGGTTTTTTCAGTGAATTTGCAAGGTTTTTTAAATGCTAATTCCTAACTATAACGTATGTGAAACCTATGTTTTTTTAAGTGAATTTGCAAGGTTTTTTAAATGCTAATTTCTAACTATAACGTGTGTGAAACCTATGGTTTTTTTAGTGTATTTGTAAGGTTTTTTAAATGCTAATTTATGTATGTATTATTATATTTTTTATATATTTATTTTACAATAAACTACCTATGTATATAGTTATAGATTGACTGTATCCTGTAATATGGAATGGCTCAGCTCTTTTTTTTAAAATTTGGATAAAGTTGAACAGCATAGTTAATATCTTCTATAAACTTATAAACATTTTAAAATGTTTTTTTTTTTTAAGGGTTTTTCACGGTGCGCGCATGGTGCACGCACGGTTCGCGCAGCGGCAATTTTTTTAATTAAACAAAATGTTTTTTTTTATTTACGAGGTCCTTTAGGGACCCCCTGAGAAGGACTAGGGGGTCAGGGACTCTCTACCCTGCCCCCTTTTCACGTTCTCCATGTTTTTAGCTCTCTTCCGCCTCTAAAACTCAAAATGGCGGCTGGGGGGTGTGCGCACTGTGCGAGCACCCCGCGATTTTTTGAAAAAAAAATAATGTTTTTTTCACCCTTCGGGGTCCTTCAGGGACCCCCTGGCAAAGGCTAGGGGGTCAGGAACTCTCTACCCTGCCCCCTTTTCACGTTCTCCACCTTTCTTTTTCACTGTCACACACAAAATGGCGTCCGACACTTCCTGATTTCGACCGATTGGAATGTTGACATCTAACCACCAATCAGAATTACGCTCGCGGACATTTGGTGCACGCCCCGTGCGAGCACCGTGCGAGCACCGTGCGCGCACGGTGCACGCATATAGATATTTATGTGCTTTTAACTGCAATTTTCTCAGGAACTACTAACCAGATTGACACCATATATGCAAAAGGCACATGCCTGACCTGAGGACTACCTCTTTGCCAAATTTCAAGTAATTCTGTTCAGCCGTTCGGGCTGTACCTTCGACTAAAAGTCCTATGGGAAAATGCATGGGGAAAACGCGTTTTGGGACCCCCCTTTTTTCTCAGCCCCCGCTTGACGAATCACCCCGAGACTTTCAGGGTAGGAGCTGAGTGGAGCGCCCCATTAGTTTTGAAAATTTCACGAAGATAAGTCATCCTGCGCCAAAGTTATTCAAAATAGAATTTTCAGATTTCCTATGGGAACTCGGTCCTAACTATAACTATCTACTGGCGACCGCCAGTAGATAATATATATCTTTACTCATTTTATAACACAGCACCACATGAAAAATACAGGAGGTAGGAGCACACCACGCCAAAGATACCAAGTCTAACAACCCCTCATTGTTTAAACCCAAAGTTATTAGAGAGGGAGGGGCTGATTCACAGAACTAACTTAGGACAAAATCTTAAACTTACTACTTTTGGTATTCACAGAAGTTAGGATTTTGTCTTAAGTTTGTCTTAAAACAAACTTAAGACAGACTTAAGACAGACTTAAGACAAACTTAAGACAGACTTAAGACAGATTTAAGACAGACTTAAGACAGACTTAAGACAGACTTAAGACAAACTTAGGACAAAATCCTAACTTAAGTCTGTCTTAAGTCTGTCTTAAGTCTGTCTTAAGTCTGTCTTAAGTTTGTCTTAAGTTTGTCTTAAGTCTGTCTTAAGTCTGTCTCAAGTTTGTCTTAAGTCTGTCTTAAGTTTGTCTTAAGACAAACTTAAGACAAAATCCTAACTTCTGTGAATACCAAAAGTAGTAAGTTTAGGATTTTCTCTTAAGTTAGTTCTGTGAATCGGGCCCGATGACTCTATTTTAATGTTTTAATTGGGTCTGATACTAAGGCTTGTTAATGAATATTTAAATCTGGTGCTCAGGATTCAATGGGTATGAGGTTTCCTAGTGCATTTGTAAAACACAATATGTACTGAACAGCAGACTTTAAAGAAACATTATAATAAAAATAATAAGAAAATGTGGTTTCAGATATGTTCTAGTTCTGATCAAGGCGGAATAATTTCCAAAATCCATGTTATGATGTGCTCCTCAGTCATTACACCAGTCTTCTGCTTCTGGCTTTAACCATATAATCCCAGACATAGGATAGCACTCCTTCTGTCACTGATGGCTTCACTTTTAGCATCACATATTCTTAAGCCTTGCTAACCAGATGTGTCTGAAGAAAGAGTATAGATGGATTATGTACGCAGAACAAAACACACCAGTCTGCTGATCAAGTACATCTCTGACGACCAAAATTAGGACAGTTTTGAAGGACGGCTGGAGGTCATTACTAGAAAACAAGATGGACTGTTGGGAGGGGGGGGCAATGGTAATGTCTTATGATCAGTGCTCATTAGACATGTTTGAATGTCATGGCCAATGTGCACTGGTTGTGGCATCCTGGAGGTGACATTCTAGGGAAGGCTGGACTAAAAAACAGCCTGTAAAAGTTTTCAAACTAGCCTCCCGCTGCAGAAGGTCTCTACTAGAATGAGGCCATGGGGGCTTTCATAGTCAAGCCATGGCAGCCTACACTGGTTGGAAATCAGCCCCTTCTTCTATAGCCAACCGGCAAATGTTAGAGTGGCCAAACGGGCAATAACTAGAATTGGCATAACTAGATGAGTAAATAGCAGACGTCCATGTCCGGTGCTTTACACCAAGTAGGCATGGTCGTGTCTTGGCTGGACACATCCAAAAGTAATGCTCATATAGCAATGAAGGTGCCGTGACTTGGAGCATGTCAAAATAAAAGCCCATATGGCTTAGTTTAAGAATGCTTCCAATAGACGGTTCTGTGTGACAAGTCTGCTTCTGTGTTCTCTTGGACAATAAAATGAGTAACAGTGAGTTGGACAACAATAAACATCTGCGATTTAGTATGTAGAAACCTCTAGTTGAACCTGTGCTTTCCACACTCAATCAATCAATCAAAGAAATTTATAGAGCGCACTACCTACCCGTAGGGTCTCGAGGCGCGTGGGGGGGGGGGTGCCGCTACTGCTCGAACAGCCAGGTCTTGAGCTTCTTCCTGAAGGAGAGGTGGTCTTGGGTCAGGCGCAGGTCGGCCGGGAGGGAGTTCCAGGTCTTGGCGGCCAGGTAGGAGAAGGACCTTCCTCCAGCAGTGGTTCTGCGGATGCGTGGGACGGTGGCGAGGGCGTGGCTGGCGGATCGGAGGTGGCGTTTGGGAGCGTAGAAGTTGATTCGGTTGTTGAGGTAGCTCGGGCCTTGGTCGTGGAGAGCTTTGTGTGCATGGGTTAGGAGGCGGAAGGTGATTCTCTTGTTGACCGGGAGCCAGTGCAGGTCTCTTAGATGTCCGGAGATGTGGCTGTGACGTGGGATGTCGAGGATGAGTCTGGCTGAGGCGTTCTGGATGCGCTGGAGTCTCTTCTGGATCTTGGCGGTGGTTCCGGCGTAGAGTGCGTTGCCGTAGTCCAGTCGGCTGGTGACGAGGGCCTGGGTGACGGTCTTCCTGGTCTCCGTGGGGATCCACCAGAAGATCTTCCGAAGCATGCGCAGGATGTTGAAGCACGATGAGGAGACGGCGTTGACTTGCCTGGTCATGGAGAGGGAGGAGTCCAGGATGAAACCCAGGTTGCGTGCGTGGTCTGTCGGTTTGGGTGCGGTGCTCAGGGCAGGGGGCCACCAGGAGTCGTCCCAGGCAGAGGGCGAGGAGCCCAGGATGAGGACCTCCGTCTTATCTGAGTTCAGCTTCAGGCGGCTCGTCGTCATCCACTCGGCTACCTCTCTCATCCCTTCGTGCAGGTTGGCTCTGGCGGCGGCGGGGTCGTCGTTGGTCAGGGAGAGGATCAGCTGGGTGTCGTCGGCGTAGGAGATTATGTTGAGGTTGTGTTGGCGTGCGATGGCCGCGAGAGGGCTCATGTAGACGTTGAAGAGAGTCGGGCTCAGTGAGGATCCCTGAGGGACGCCGCAGATGACTTCGGTGGCCTCTGACTTGTACGGTGGTAGGCGGACTCTTTGTGTTCTTCCGTCGAGAAAGGAGACGATCCATTTCAGCGCCTTCTCCTGGATTCCGACGTTGCTGAGGCGCTGTACTAGGGTGCGGTGGCAGACCGTGTCGAAAGCCGCGGAGAGGTCTAGGAGGATGAGGGCCGCTGTTTCCCCGTTGTCCATCAGGGCTCGGATGTCGTCAGTGGCGGCGATGAGGGCGGTCTCGGTGCTGTGGTTGGCACGGAATCCGGACTGCGATGGGTCGAGGGATCCATTCGTCTCGAGGAAGGCGGCCAGCTGTTTGTTGACGGTTTTCTCGATGACTTTGGCTGGAAACGGGAGTAGAGAGATGGGGCGGTAATTCTTGAGTTCGGTGGGGTCTGCTGTAGGTTTCTTGAGTAGAGCGCTGAGTTTGGCGTGCTTCCAGCTCTCGGGGAAGGTGGCGGTGTCGAATGAGGTGTTGATGATGTCCGGCAGGTGGGGTGCGATGACAGCGTCGGCTTTGTTGAAGACGTGGTGAGGGCAGGGGTCGGTCGGAGATCCGGAGTGGACGGAGTTCATCGTGTGGACGGTGTCTTCGGTGTTGACCGGGGTCCAGGCGCGGAGGGTGGTGGGTGGCGTTGCTGCGGTCGTGGCGTGGGTCGGATGGGTGCTGAAGCTGTTGTGTATGTCCGCGATCTTGTTGTGGAAGTAGGAGGCGAGGGAGTTGCAGAGGTCTTGCGAGGGGGTGATGTCGTTGCTTCCGGCGTTGGGGTTGGAGAGCTCTTTCACGATGTTGAAGAGTTCCTTGCAGTTGTGTGCGTTGTTGTCCAGTCGGTTCTTGAAAGCCGTCTTCTTGGCGATGCGGATCAGTTGGTGGTGTTTCCGGGTGGCAAGCTTGAGGGTGGTCCTGTTGTCCGGCGTGGGTTCCCTTCTCCAGGCTTTCTCGAGGGCGCGGCAGTTCTTCTTGGAGCTCTTGAGTTCGTCGGTGAACCATGGGGCTCTCTTGCTGCCGGGTCTGCTGGGCGGGGTCCTCAGTGGGGCGAGTTCGTCCGCGCAGTTGCTGATCCACTTCGTGAGGTTGTCGGCGGCCTGGCTGGGGTTCGCTGAGCTGGCCGGAGGGTGCTGGCTCAGGGAGGCGGCGAGCTGGTCGGCTGTGATCTTGTTCCAGCTTCTTCGGGCAGCCTGTTGCTGGTGGTGGTGGATCGTCGTTCTTCTGAAGGTGAAGTGGATGCATCTGTGATCCGTCCAGTGGAGTTCTGTGGCGTGGCTGAAGGCGATGTCTTTGCTGGATGAGAAGATGGCGTCGAGTGTGTGTCCGGCGAGGTGGGTGGGGGTGGACACCAGCTGCTTGAGTCCAAGGTTGGCGAGGTTGTCGAGCAGGGTGCTGGTGTTGCGGTCGTTGTTGTTCTCCAGGTGGAAGTTGAAGTCCCCCAGGAGGATGTAGTCGGCGGAGGGGAGGGCGTGCGGGCTGACGAAGTCGGCGATGTCCTCGATGAATTGAGTGCGTGGTCCCGGAGGTCGGTAGATCAAGGTGCCTCTGAGGGTGGTCTTCGGGTCGGTGTGGATCTGGAAGTGCAGGTGTTCGGCGGAGGGTGGGGAGTTGTCGGTGCTGGTCGTGATGCGGATGGTGTTCTTGTGGATGATGGCGATGCCTCCTCCCACCTGGTTGGCGTTGCGATCCTTCCGGGTGATCTTGTATCCTTCTGGGATGGCGATGGCGATGTCGGGCGCTGAGGAGGCGTTCATCCAGGTCTCCGTGATGAAGGCGACGTCGGGGGCTGTGGTGTCGATGAGGTTCCAGAGTTCGATGGCGTGTCTGTGGACGGAGCGGGTGTTGAGCAGGATGCACTTGAGGTGGTTGCTGCTGGTGTTCGGCATGGCAGGTGCTGGTGTCGGGCAGGTCCGGATGCAGGTGAACTTGCAGGCGTGGCAGCTGAAGGGTCCGTGGGTGTGCTTCGGAGTAGCTCGGTAGCATCTCTGGGTTCCGCCGGTGTTGAGTGCGATGAGGGTGGCGGCGTTGTACGTCAAGCGGGATGGTCGGGGTCCTCGAGGGCCAGGGGTCCTGGCACTGGGCGCGGTCCAGGCGCGGACGGGCGCAGACGGGCTTACCTTTGGCGCGCCTTCGGCGCACAATCGGCGTGCCCGCTGCGCGTGACCGCTGCGCGTTCGCACGGTCGCCATATATGGCGAAGTGCGCGGGTGGGCGGGGCAGCTGGGAGGCGGGAGCGGGGAGGGATACAAAAGGCAAAAGGGGCGGGGCTGAGTGGCGGTGGCGGGAAGCGGGGAGCGGGGAGGGAACAGAGGGACAGAAGACGACAATGCTGGCAATTAGGAGAAAATGAGGAAATCACACAAAATAAAGCAAACAGAACTAATTAGGGTATACAGAAGACAGCAGGGCACAGGAGCAACCACGGACCTCGAGGCTCGAGGGAGGGGGCGTGGTCAAGCGGCAGCAGCCGGGCAGCGAGGCACAAGGCAGAAGGGGCACACGCAGCAGCTGGTGGCCGTGCGGCGCGGGGGTGTCCCACAAGTAGGTCACACTCACCTGCGTCGCACGGTCGCCATATATGGCCAAGTGCGCGGGTGGGCGGGGCAGCTGGGAGGCGGGAGCGGGGAGGGATACAGAAGGCAAAGCGGCGGGGCTGAGCGGCGGTGGCGGGAAGCAGGGAGCGGGGAGGGAACAGAGGGACAGAAGACGACAATGCTGGCAATTAGGAGAAAATGAGGAAATCACACAAAAAGCAAACAGAACTAATTAGGGTATACAGAAGACAGCAGGGCACAGGAGCAACCACGGACCTCGAGGCTCGAGGGAGGGGGCGTGGTCAAGCGGCAGCAGCCGGGCAGCGAGGCACAAGGCAGAAGGGGCACACGCAGCAGCTGGTGGCCGTGCGGCGCGGGGGTGTCCCACAAGTAGGTCACACTCACCTGCGTCGCACGGTCGCCATATATGGCGAAGTGCGCGGGTGGGCGGGGCAGCTGGGAGGCGGGAGCGGGGAGGGATACAGAAGGCAAAAGGGGCGGGGCTGAGCGGCGGTGGCGGGAAGCGGGGAGCGGGGAGGGAACAGAGGGACAGAAGACGACAATGCTGGCAATTAGGAGAAAATGAGGAAATCACACAAAATAAAGCAAACAGAACTAATTAGGGTATACAGAAGACAGCAGGGCACAGGAGCAACCACGGACCTCGAGGCTCGAGGGAGGGGGCGTGGTCAAGCGGCAGCAGCCGGGCAGCGAGGCACAAGGCAGAAGGGGCACACGCAGCAGCTGGTGGCCGTGCGGCGCGGGGGTGTCCCACAAGTAGGTCACTCTCACCTGCGTCGCACGGTCGCCATATATGGCCAAGTGCGCGGGTGGGCGGGGCAGCTGGGAGGCGGGAGCGGGGAGGGATACAGAAGGCAAAGGGGCGGGGCTGAGCGGCGGTGGCGGGAAGCGGGGAGCGGGGAGGGAACAGAGGGACAGAAGACGACAATGCTGGCAATTAGGAGAAAATGAGGAAATCACACAAAAAGCAAACAGAACTAATTAGGGTATACAGAAGACAGCAGGGCACAGGAGCAACCACGGACCTCGAGGCTCGAGGGAGGGGGCATGGTCAAGCGGCAGCAGCCGGGCAGCGAGGCACAAGGCAGAAGGGGCACACGCAGCAGCTGGTGGCCGTGCGGCGCGGGGGTGTCCCACAAGTAGGTCACACTCACCTGCGTCGCACGGTCGCCATATATGGCCAAGTGCGCGGGTGGGCGGGGCAGCTGGGAGGCGGGAGCGGGGAGGGATACAGAAGACAAAAGGGGCGGGGCTGAGCGGCGGTGGCGGGAAGCGGGGAGCGGGGAGGGAACAGAGGGACAGAAGATGACAATGCTGGCAATTAGGAGAAAATGAGGAAATCACACAAAATAAAGCAAACAGAACTAATTAGGGTATACAGAAGACAGCAGGGCACAGGAGCAACCACGGACCTCGAGGCTCGAGGGAGGGGGCGTGGTCAAGCGGCAGCAGCCGGGCAGCGAGGCACAAGGCAGAAGGGGCACACGCAGCAGCTGGTGGCCGTGCGGCGCGGGGGTGTCCCACAAGTAGGTCACACATGCTATGTTTGGCCTTCACATATTACCAACTTTGCATGGCTGAAGGACATGTCCAGTGCGAAGTGGGATAGAATAGCAAGAACAAGGCACTGGAGCCAAAGTGTGGTTCCTTGTCATAGTCTGTGGCCAGAACCAACTTTCCAAAGCAGTAGGTTGTGTCAAGTCAGCAATTGTAGCAAGAAACTGGGTTCAGGGAATTACCACATCCACTTCACTACTCACAGCAGTACCTGGCCATGACCAAATCTATTCCCGGTTGATAGTGCCGTGTGTAACTTGGGGTGGGCATAGCCAAAGTTTATGAACTATATAGTCCATCTGAGTCATGGCTCACAGGCTATGGAAAAGTCCTCACCCTTCAGCCAGTGCCTTTTTGTAAGATATGCACACCTGCAGCTGGGGGCAAGATAATGGAGGGGAAAAGAATGGGCACAATGTGCATCATAGTACCCAGTAGACTTGGCCAAATGTAGCCACACAGGTATTGACAGGTGTATGCACAAGGGTTGTTGTTGTGCCTCGTGTATAATGGAGACACTGCCAATGGTCTATATCTGTGCAAATTGGAACTGGATAGGTATAGCTCATGCCAAAAACTGTGGTGGATGGAAGGGTGGGGCAGGACATTTAAAAAGATTATACATCAGTGAAGCAGTAAAGTGGCTGACAGTGCACTAATGACGTGCGAAAATCCACATGGATTTAGTACCCCAATTCTCATGTTTGTGGATGACACTCTTACTTTCTAAAATTCTGCAAGGCCTATTAACCCTCTTGAATTATTTTATATCCTTTTGCACAGCTAGGGGTCTAGAGAAAAACTCCACAAAATCTAGGTTTATTGCACTGAATCCGAATTGTTTCTTCAGAGGGAGGATGTTGATGGAGGGGGTGCCCTTTGAGCAAGTGAAAAGTTTCGACTATTTGAGCGTGCGATTGGCCAATAACTTGCAGACAACTTTTCTAAGGCCCCCCAACTGGAAGAAAGCAGAGCAACCTTACACCAAGCCGGTCCGCCATAGTAAGCTAATACAAGGCCCCCTCTTGCGAAGCAGTATCGCCAGCCCCTGAAGTATATAGGGTGACCATATTGGCAGGGACTACATACGGCTACATACAGAGCAGAAATTTGAGGATTTTCCAACGTCTCTTTACTTACCCAATTGAACCATCAGGCCATTACCCAGTCTGCCCTCAAGCACACTCTTTCACTCCTACGTTGAGGACTAGCACTAAACAGGATACATCGTGTGGTTCTTTTAAAATCCCTGTTATATTTTGTGTGTCTTTGGATAACACTGGAATTGTTTTCCTACAGAGACTACCCAGTGGAGTTAATCAGCATTGATAAAAGTGCACACATGCCGAGGCTCAAAAAAGATAACACATCTGTGTGAAGCTCTCAAAATGAGGAAGTTTGGTACTCCCCAACCACAACGAGTAAAGGCATAGTTACCAAATTGAAGTAAGACTTTCGGATTTTACACCGCTTCAAACATGGAAAAACCCAAATATAGGGAGTATCAGTAAAAAATGTCTCCAAAACAAATGTATCCCCAGTTTTGACCCTCATCTAGATAGGATCAGGGCATCAAAAGCAAAAAGCCTGTACATAAAGTTTGGAATTGGCAGCTTGACATTAAGATCTTTTGTATGTAAATCAAACAAGAGAACACCTCCATCTCCGTATTTTCCCTTTTGCCCACTGCTTCAAGAGACAGAGGCCCACTTCTTCTTTTGCCTAGACTATGCCGCTACCCCTGCAGGTAAGAGTGGTGGGGTGGTGGGGCCGGGTTGGGGGGGATTTGGACAGATGATCACGAGGGAAAATTAAATAAATAATGAATTGTCCCTGTTGTTGTCTGTTAAAATCCCCCTCCCCCCACATGGCCCGCCGCTCTCACCTGCACGGGCCGCGGCTGTTGGGCATGGCACACCACTGGGAAGCACTCAGGCTCCTAAGGTGTGACACTAAAGTTGTACCCAGGCTACTTCACTGGGTGTGGCATAGTTGCAAATGCAGTTTAACAGCTCAGACTGCGGCTAGCCAGCTCACTCTCCATATTATGTAATCCAACTTACATGTCGCACATGCTATTTTAAAACAGGTATTTTTACCCATGTCATTTTAAGATCTTTTTAGTATTGTGAATTATCTTGTTTGTTAACATGTTTAAACTTATTTATGTATGTACTATTTTTATAAGCCGAAATAAAGTAATATTGGATATTGAGTTGGGCCTTCCTCTGTGCCCTATAATTACTGAGCATTGCTAAAGGCTGCCCTCAGCTTGTACCGGGGATAGATGTCCAGGAGTCAGTCATGGACAATGGGCTTCGTATGCAAGTGTCAGCTCGGGATGATGAGTAGGAGACCCAGCATAGTGAGGGGCGAAAGGCCAAAGTATATCATTTGCTCACAGTAACAGCTGGACACAACCCAAGGTTGGGCAAGTGGTTCATAGGGGCGGGAGAGCGGGCATGATCAATATATCGTGAAAAAAAAGTAAATGCATGCATTTCTGTTGAAGCTGAAAGATATCCTGCGCACCGCATGAACATCTTTCTTCAGCTGAAGAGTTTGCTATCCAAAACCTAAAAAACACTAAGGGGCAGATTTATGAGGTTTTGCCGTAGGGAAGCGCCGCAGGCCTTCCTGCTGCGCTTCCCTACGGCAAAAGAAAAGGGCAGGGATGCGCCGTATCTATAAAATGCGGCCCATTCCTGTCCTTTTCCCCTGCGCCGGCGCACAATGGGGTGCCTGCGCCAACGCAGGCACCTCTGCACCATGGTGCAAGGGTGCCTGCGTTGCGGAGATGAATATTTTTGTACAGGAAGGGAAACCTTTCTGTACAAAAATAATCACAAGAGGTTTTTCCTCTTTGTATGGGTGCTGCAGAATGCAGCACACATAGAAAAAGGAAAAACGAGGAGAAATAAAGATATTTCTCCCCGTTGCGCCTCCCTTACGCCTCCCCTGGGGAGACGGGAGCTTTTGGTGCTGCCTCAGATTTACGATTTCTCGTAAATCTGGGGCAGTGTCAAAAGGCCATGGGTGTTGCTGGGAACGCCCCCAGTAACACCCATTGTACGCCCCTTTAACGCAGAACACTGCGTTAAAGGGACTGATATTTATGAGGCTGCATTGAGCCAAAAAAAGTGGCTCAGTGCTGCCTGATAAATATCACGCAGGCTTCTGCGCCACGGAACGTCACAAAAAGTGACGTTCCGATGGCGCAACGGGCCTCATAAATCTGCCCCTAAATGTTCTGCAGAGCCACCAAACGATGGCTTCATAATGCATTGGTTGCGACCTTATTCTTGATATCATCTCAAGGCCAGAGTATAAATTCAGTACCCAGATCCTATCATTCCTTTTCACCATCCTAACCAAGAGAGTGCGTCTCATTTCTAAGACAAGCAGTCATGATTCCAAAGGCCGAAGAATTTCTCAGCAGAGTAACATTTTTCATTGTTTTTAATCTACAATAGTTTACTTACTGTTGGCTTCAAATATAGCATTGCCCTGCCCCACATATTGCCTGTATATCATTAACCAGTAACGATACAATAACAGATGGTATTGTGGTAGGGAATGCAAGGCTGTGCTGTGGAAGGTTTGAACTCAATAATCAGGCCACTAACACTGCATCCACCTTCAAGTCCTTACAGATTGAAGGTGTTCACACAAGGAAGTGTTGCAATACCAGTAAACATTAATTCAAAGTAGAAACTCAAAAAAGGGAACATCCAAGGCTCCAACCCCTATAGCAGAGGAGTGCCAATAAGGAGCAACCTAGAATGATATACAAAGGCATAAGGAAATGTCGAAATGGACCAGCTGAGATGATCCTGAGTGACAACCTCTGGGTCTAGACTATCATGCTGCTATGCCTCTAGTCAAGCAATCCTGTACCCCTTAGAGAGAAAACTGGAGCACAGCATAGACAGAACCAATGGCTAAATCTAGGGTCTGATTTAGAGTTTGGCGAATAGGGTACTACATTACTAACAGGGCAGAGTACCATGCCCACCAAACTCACTCCGTGCATCTGAGAGTGGGGTGGACCATCATACTTCTGCTGGTGGTGCCCTTGCTGGCCTCACCATGGGAATACTTACACTGAGGGCCCTATGGACTTAGGGCTGTTGGTGGAAGTAGATCTGACTGTCTGGCATATTTAGAGCAGATGGCCTGATGAACTTTGTTTTCTTTTTTGGGCTGGCAGAAAAGCCAGGTGGTCCCAAAGAGAAAATATAGGTTTTATTGCAGAGCTAGATCAAAGTGCTACTCAGGGAAGTCCACACTTAATGGTGTTGCAGACCATTAGTGCCCGAAATATATCAGGAATCCAAAAATGTCCACCTTTGCTATCACTAACACATGGGTGTCCAGAGTTGGCAAGTAGCATGTGTCCCAAGTTTGGGTGGTAGTGGATACTCCTCTGGAAGGGATAGAGTTTAGATTCTGGTTGTGGATACTGGCTAATCCTTGTCTTCTGGAATCAAGACAGCCTTCTGAGTCCAGAACTACTACACAGCTAGGGCTATGAATAGCTGTATCCTAATTTTAACCTGTGTCCTATTAAAATCTAAAATGTTTTCATCTTAATCTCATCTACATGAAAACAATTACTGAAATAAACAAAACTTTCTGGGAGTTGTGTCACTAAAATCCTGTGTCCAACATTTTGAATATAAAAAGGAGAACAGTTCAGAATTTGAGTAAGAGCTTACTGGGTCATTCTTTTAGTGTTTTCAGTGTATTTACGTAATTTCCCTGATATGACTCAGAGAGGAAGAAGCCCAGAGAAAGTGTGTAAACCAACAAGGTTGAGTTGTACTTTATTTATTCATTTATTTTAACAAATTGTAAAGCACACAAATACCCGTAGGTGTCTCGGCACTATATGCTGGAAGGGTAGGTCATGGCTGGTGAGAAAAAGCCTATTGCTTGAAAAGCCAAGTTTTTATTTGTTTTCTAAATGATAGCAGCGTGGGACTAGCCTTAATAGGCATGTGATGAGAATTCCATAATTTGGACGTGGTGACTATGAAGCTTCTGTCGCTCCAGTTGGCTTTTTTGGTTGTAGGGACGACCAGAAGTTTAGCATCTAGTGAGCGAAGAGATATGTTGGGGGTGTAAGCCAGAAAGGCTTTCTTCAAGTATACCAGACCTGTATTGTGAATTGCCTTGTAGGCAATACAAGCAGCTTTAAATCTCATTCTACTTCTTATGGGCAGCCAATGGAGCTGTCGCACCACATTAGAGATGGATATGAACTTGGGGGTACCTGACAGCATCCTGGCGCCTGCGTTCTGTACCAACTGCAGTCTGCCCAGAACCCTTTCCTGGGCATTAATTAACAGGCTGTTGCAGTAGTCAACCTTAGACATGACCAGAGCACCGATTGGATGAAAATGAGTACAGAAGGGCTTTGGCCTTGTGCTCAATGCCTAAGGCTGAGACACGATTGATCAGTGTAGCATGATCAACTGTGTCGAAAGCTGCCTATAGATCTAAAATCACCAGTGCTACGGCACCCCCTTTGTCCGGAACAAACCTAATTTCATCAGACGCTTTAATGAGCATCGTTTCTGTGCTACGTCCTTTCCTGAGGCCAAACTGTGTATCAACCAGCAGCTTATTCTCCTCAATGAATAGTGCCAACTGAGTGTTCATGATCTTTTCAAAGAGTTTCGCTGGTAGAGGGAGACACGCAATGGGTCGATCATTTTTGATCTCTCCTGGATCAAGGTTAGGTGTTTTTAACAGCGGCAGAATAGAGGCCTTTTTCCATATGGAAGGATAAGTGCTTGAACATAGCATTGCAAAAATTGGCCAGGTTGGTGCCTATTAGGTCTGGTAAACAGCTTCAGGACCGACGGGGGACACGGGTCAAATGGGGAGCCTAATTTGTTTGTGTTAACCAGATCAGTGATCTGATCTACTGAAACTGGCTTGAATTCCATCAAATTGGAGCTGTCCCTGCTCTTGTTATCTCCGGCTGGCTGATTCCAGCCCACTGTGGGGGCAATGAAGTTCGAATAAATTTGCCCTACCTTGTCCTCAAAGCCAATGGCTAGCGAGTCGCAGAGTACTTGGGATGCTAGTTTATCGGCGTTATCCGCTGGCCCTGCTAACTTAGAAACTACCTGAAATAGCTGTTTAGCTGAGTCTTGTGCAGTTTCTATTTTCCTAGTGTAATAATTGCCTTTTTCTATAAGTATAAGACGTTTGTAATTTGCCAGTGCCAGTTTGTAGAGAGATTTCTCCTGGTGGTCATACTCTAGGCGCCAACGCCTTTCTTGTTTCATACAGCGTTGTTTCTCCAGCCTCAGTCCCTCAGAGACCCAAGGGGCTGATGGAGCCTTCCTGTTTTTGCAGACCGTTTTAAACGGTACTAGACTAGTAAAAGCATTTTGAAGCCATTCTGTGTAATTTGTGAAGGCCAATTCTGGGTCAGGAGCCTCTTCTGGCTGGGTGTTAATTAGATACTGTTTAAGAAGGTCCTGATCTATCCCACTCCATGCCTTAAACTGCTTGGTGGGGATTGAGCTGGGCAGTGGGGAGGAAGAATCCAGTATCCCAATATCAAATAAAATTTCAAAATGATCTGACCACGTCAGATGGAGGATCTCTTTTAGAGAGATCTGCTCATTGTTTGTGAAAAGACCATCCAGTGTATGCCCAGCTGAGTGCATAGGATTCGTGACTTTTTGGGAAAGACCTAACACCTCTAACTCCAAGGTAAGGGTTGTGGAATCCTTATCCTCTGCGGCTGCCAAATAAAAATTAAAACCCCCAGAATGGTACAATTAGATTCACCTGCAACGGGTTATAAAAGGTTTCCTATTGCTGATAGAAAATCTTCCCTGGGGCCTGGTGGACGATATAGGAGGATCCCCTTAAAAGATTGATGATTAGTGAGCATTATATTAAAGTTAAATGCCTCACACACCATGGAGGGAATCATCTCTATCTTGACTGCAAAATCATTTCGGTATATAAGAGCCAGACCACCCCCTCTTTTCTTTACTCTGTCGCATCTGTATGCAGCAAAGCCATCCGGAGTGTTAATACAGAAATCTGGGCCTGTAGAGGGGTCAGCCCATGATTCCGTGATAAATAGAAGATCAAGATGATGATTATCTAAGAGTTCTGCTATTTCATATCTATGCTTTGGGTGGGAGCGTGCCTTGATCAAGGCGCAAGAGACCTTGTCCTTTCCAATATACTTATTATTTTTTGGCTGAATGTTTCTGATTCCAGTTACAGTCTGGTTAGACTGTATCCTGTCTTGGGCCTCCAATCTCAAACCACAGGTAGGACACATAAATGTGGCTCTGTTGGGGAGAATAGCTGGGTCTAGTTGGGCTCACCGAAAGCCACCATTATTGATGCTCGTAATTGCTTACTGGTGTAGTGTATTCGTCTTTGCAAACACAATCTGCTAAATGATGTGAAGTATGGTTCATTAGCGAACACAGTGGCTCGAAGTACTTCGGGCCATGCTAGGCTGCTTAGTGAAAATATGTTAGCATTATCTAGACTGTCCAGAAGGCTGCTTTGTGTATATTTATTGTGTATCTTTAAATATTCAAGAAGCATTGAAAAGCCCCTTTAAAAATACATCTATAGAAGCGTAAATTTCTAATAATAATATTGGGTTCATGAGTTTAAAAGAACATTACATACACCATGTCAAATGTTTAAGAGTTTCTACAACAGTGCGGAGGTTATAATTGTAGTTATTTCATTTTTACATTGGGGTGTATCTGTCCGTATTCCCACTGTGTATTTTGCTGAGAATTTTCAACAGGGGGCCAGTCAGAATAAGTTCCTATTTAAAAAGCATTAGGGCTGATATTGTCTGAGGCAAACTCATATTATCATAGTGCTGTGCCCATATAAGAAGGGTTCACCTTCAAGAGAGAGGATTTTCAAAAAAGTATAGTGATTCACCTCGAGGCCGAGGGATTACATTTCCCCTACACCCACACTGGAGTGGGTCATGACACACACCATCAGCACCATACCTACAGATGCAGGATCCCTCATCCAGACTCACTGCTTCTACCATCACCGTGGCATAAAAGAGAAGGTGGTGCATGGTTCATGAGCTGACACAGTAGTATTATTTAGTAAACTGATTAAATACATTAGCTGAATAAACAGATGGAGCTAAATCCATGAGGGGACATGTAGGTTGGAGAGTGCAACAGTAGAAGAAACAAGAGGCAGTCTGAGCTGCTCCACAGTGACTGCAAAGCTGCAAAGAAGGGCCCCTTCATATGATCACGTGTCTCTTTAACAAAGGGACATTTTGTATTCAGCCACTTCTTTGATGTTTATGAAGTTATTACGTTCAGTTATATTCATTGGTGCATAGATATTCAAATTTTTCTTTCCACCACCTTCACAATAAACATCACAAATTCTCGCCTGGGGTTTTAATGGAGGAACAGAGTTAAAAATAAAGAAAATAGGTTAAGGAACAGAATTAGAAAAAGACAATTGGTTAACGAACAGAGTTACTAGTTGTATTAACTTCTCAAACATGTTGGTGCCAAAAATTTTAACAAATGGACTGGTTCTTACCATCTGCTAGAGTTAAATGAGGGCCCACAAAAAGACTCATCAAGAGGACAGACAGGGCTGGAAAGATGAAAGCAGAGTTTATTGGCTTGTGAGGATCCAGTGGTGGCTACACTCACATCATCTATGGTTTGGCACAAATGCTTCCTTATGCGATACTCACCTTGCCCCAGTAGCAGTAGAGATGAGCTGGAGGCTGACATCCTCTTTTTAGATCTAGAAGCAAACAATGCTGATGAGATGAAGATATATACAGAACAAAGTAGGGATGTGATCGCAGAAAGGAGAGGGGTTATCAAGCGTTTCAAAGAGCAAGAGATGTAGCAGAGACACAGTAAAGAAAATATTGTTTATAATAGTGTCCTTTTTTAATCTATGAGTAATACCCTGCAGAGCTAATAACATGACTGGGTGGTGTAATCCCTGGGTTTAGAGTTTGAGTGCATTGCCTTACACGTTGCTACCATCAACTTCATCATAAGGTGGGGAATTTCCTCATCTCTTAAAAATTGGCAGAAGGGTAAGATATCAATCCTGCAGATATCATATAAAACAGCATAAAGTGATCTGATACCTAAAGTTACCATATGGGCATAACCTCATAACTTCATCTTCTATAATTTCAACAGTGTGCAGTCAAAATATCGATTTCTTTATATCGACCTACACAAATATCGAGTTTTTAATATCGTATGGACAGAATATCGATGTTAAGAATATCGGTGACCAGAATATCGACCTTAAGGTAAGTAATATTGTTTTTTTTAATATCGAAGTAAGTAATATCGTTAGCAAAAATATTGTTGTTAATTATATCGATATTTATATTAGTGTAATGTATTTTAGTATGTATTTTATATGTAGGTTTACCATTTTTTTAATGATTTATTTTTTATTTTTAAATATATGTAATAAATGTTTAGAAATTAGTAATTTTTTTAAAGTAAATTTTGCGTTTTAGTATCAGAGCAGGTTGCGGGATTATAGGGGAATAGGGTGGGAAGTAATTTAATTATAAATTTGTTTTTATTTATTGTTAGTGATTATTATTATTTTGTTAATTATTAATTGGTAATTAATTTTTACTAATTGATTCATTTATAATTATATTAATTATAATTAATTTATTGTTATTTTTTTATGTATTGTTGATTAATTATTAATTGGTAATTAATTTGTATCAATTGGTTAATTGATAATTAAAATGAGTATGTTAATTTTTATGTGTAGCGCGTTGTGGGTTTATAGGTGAAAAGGGTGGGAAGTAATTTAATTATAATTAATTAATTAATATATTGTTATTGATGATTAATTTATTGCTAAATGATTAATTGATAATTAATTTTTATTAATTGATTAATGTATAATTATATTATTTATAATTAATGTATTATTATTTTTTATTTACTGTTATTGTTAATTAATGTACTGTTATTTTTGTTAATACATTTTTATTAATTGATTAATTGAAAATTAAATTAGTTGTGTTATTCTTTATGTGTAGTGGGTTGTGTGTTTATGGGGGAATAGGGTGGGAAGTAATATAATGTTATTTAGGTAAATATTAATTTATTTTTTTTAGTATTTATTATTAATTCTGTTGTTAATTAATTTTTAATATGTTATTTATTTTACAAAATTCATTTAATTAATAAGTATGTTAACTTAACCCCTACGCTATCCAACACTTTCCCTACCGTTGCGCGCACTGAAGTGGGACTTGTAATTTTAACCCCTCCGCTATCCAAAGCTTTCCCTACTGTTGCACTCACTGGAATGGGAATAGTAATTTTCACCCCTACACTATCCAACACTTTCCCTACTGTTGCACTCACTGGAGTGGGAATAGTAATTTTAACCCCATGCTATCCAACGCTTTCCCTACTGTTGCACTCACTGGAGTGGGAATAGTAATTATTACCCCTACGCTAACCAACGCTTTCCCTACTGTTGCACTCTCTGGAGTGGGAATAGTAATTTTTACCCCTATGCTATCCGCTTTCCCTACTGCTACACTATTTGGAGTAAGTATATATTTTAACTTATATGTATATGTAGAATTTATATTGAAATTATATGTATTTGTTATTTTTTTTAAACATGTTTTAATATTTTTAACTATGTTTCTTTTATTTATATGTATTATTTACTTAATTTTACATTATTATTACAACATTTTAAAAAACGATATTTTTAACATTGATATTTTTCACAACAATATTTTTTTCTCGATATTTTTGTATTTACCATTATGTAGATAGGAATTCGATATTTTTGACATCGATATTTTTGTGTCGATATTTTTGTGTTCGATTTTCTGTCCGTCAATTATTTTGTCA
The DNA here is from genome assembly GCF_964204655.1 of Triturus cristatus. Classification (NCBI taxonomy): domain Eukaryota; kingdom Metazoa; phylum Chordata; class Amphibia; order Caudata; family Salamandridae; genus Triturus; species Triturus cristatus. The sequence continues at coordinate 217,890,420 of NC_140590.1, forward strand.
GACATTCGATTCACCACCCCACAGCTTCGCCTAACTAACGTGACCTACGAATTCTTCGGCCTCACTTTAATTTAAAACTATTTCATTCATTTAACATTATCTAAAAGGTACTTAAAGATCGGTAAGCATTTAAACAGAGAAAGAAAGGGACATAATGTTAATTTAATAACTATGTTAATTGCTTGAAAATCGGAGAAAGAAAGGGTTATAATTGTTTACACCTAGGAAATATGTAATCATGAGTTAACTTGTTTTATTTTAAATTTTGAAGTCTCTTGAGCTGAAACTCTTTTAAAACATTTCGTCACCTTTTTTTGTATCTTACTTCAATGGTAGTGACCACATGATGTTATAATTTTACTGGCACGCTGTAATATTACCGCATTCTCGCACTCACTGAGGGGCAAGGTGCTTTAGTATTGTTCCAGAGCTTGAACTGTGCCTGCACGCCCGTTCCGACCCAGCAGCCAATCCCGGGTGCGGAGGGCGGGGCAGAGCCAGGCCCACACAGGAAGGCGAGCGGTTAGCGCTCTAGCTCTTCTACATTCGAGGGCAATTTAGCCACTCGTCGCCTCTAGCGCGCAGCGTTTGCGCGCAGTGTGGTGCCTACTCCCGCGCCTAAGACGAGCCGAAGACCAGCCCGTCTGCGCCCGTCCGCGACAGGTCGGGGCTAGGGGCAGGGGGCTATGGAGGATTATACAACCAGCTCAGAGATACCTCCTAGCAGCAGGATAACATACACCTCTCAGGTATTAATAGAGATTGGAACACATGTTCCTAGGGTATGCACACATGAGGTGGGAACCAACCTAGAGGGCCCGTTTGCCTTTCGGGGATGTCATGTGCAGTTTAATATTCCCACTGAAGTTAGGCAACACTTGGAGCACCCCCCGGATTTGGCGCTAAAAGTACAACATATTACATCGACAAACAATCACATGTGCAATATACCATTGGGGAGTAAGAACTTGCTGTGTAACATTCGTTCATTAGCCAAACATGCCGCTGAGGTATGGCACCTTATATCATCTGAGGAACCAGATTTATGTTTCCTAACAGAAACATGGCTCAAGTCTCACTCAATCCCGGCCATTACCTTGGGTATACCGATAGGCTACAAAATAACCAGGCTGGATCGCCCAAATAAAACAGGGGGGGGGAGGGGGGTAGCTATGGTATACAAACAAGAAATGAACGTCATTATTATCGAGGAACTTTGCACACCTCAGATAGAATTATTGATTTTTAAAATTGATTCAGCATCTAAGGAGCATAGGAAGGGAGCTTTGGTGTACCGCCCCCCTGGTCCATGCGAGAACTTTTCTGTTCTTCTCATTGAGGCTTTAGTTCCTCATGTGCAAGAGAAACCTGATTTTCTTCTTGTAGGGGACTTTAATGTCCACAGTGAGTTGGGAAACTGTATGGAGGCAAAAACCTTACTTACGGACCTAGACTTACTGGGACTAAAAAAGATCAATCATGGGCCCACTCATCAAGCAGGCCATACTTTGGACTTAGTCATGTCCAATTCACCCTTGATCAAATGTATGCCACCTACTCAAGTGGACTGGACGGTCCACTTCATCCTTAAATTTTACCCCTTTGCTAACTACAAGCCCCGGGCTGGACAGATTGCGCTAGCCAGCACAAGGAGACCCTGGCACAAACTCACTTCGGAGGGTTTTAGGGAAAAATATAAGGAACCCATAGCTAATAACCCTGCAGATGATATCACAATTGAATTAAATATGTTTGAGGAAGCGGTTGCCGGGGCTATAAATGCTACCATTCCTCTGAGAGTGTTTAAACCTCGTGTAGCACATAAGCAAGAGGTCTGGTTTTCCGATGAATTAAGATCCCTTAAACTAAATACAAGAAAACTAGAAAAGATATGGAGATCATCGCGGAGGACTGAAGACAAGGAACACCATAGGATCTCACTTAAGACATATCACAAGCCCATTCGTGATGCACGGAAAAACTATATTGCAGCACAATTATCAGCAGCTGGTAAAAACTCGAAAGTGCTATGTCAAATCTTACAAACTTTCATCAAGACAGCAGCCTGTGAAACGGCAGAAATAGCATCCCAAGAACTCTGCGACGAGATCTCACTATTCTTTATAAGAAGATAGATGGGATCTATGACAAAATAATGTATTCCAACAGAACTGCCATAGCAGATAATATCCCTCCACAGACTACAGGAGTCCATTCTCACTCCGCCCTGTGCCTTACTGATTTCCCTCCCATATCTATAGAGGAGGTAATTTCATTAATCATGCAAATAAAGAGTGGCTGTCCTTTGGATACCATCCCTGCACGTATCATGCCTATGTTGCCTAACGATCTAGGTCCGGGAATTCAGCGATTAGTCAATCTGTCCCTGAGTACAGGGGAGGTTCCCCTAGACTGGAAACGGGCGCTGGTAAGACCTTTGAGGAAAAACAATGCCATTCCCTGGACAGAACTGTCTAATTTGAGACCTATATCTCTTCTTCTCTTTTTGGGTAAACTAATTGAGAAGTTTGTAAACCGCCACCTGTCTATTTACATCGAAAAAGCAGGGGGGCTGGATTCTTCCCAGTCAGGGTTTAGGCCTAGACACAGCACCGAGACCACCTTGCTGTCTGTTGCAGACGATCTACATATGTTCCAGGATAGGTGTTATTCCGTTATCCTGGTGCTGTTGGATCTGTCTGCGGCGTTTGACACCGTGTCGCACGACATCCTGACCTCCGGGCTAGCTGACATTGGCCTGGAAGATAAAGCGCTGGCTTGGCTGAGGAGTTTCCTAACAGATCGTACCCAAAGTGTCACCTTGGGTACATATCGGTCAGAGGAGCTGGGGATCTCTAAAGGGGTGCCACAGGGCTCTTGTTTGAGCCCCACGCTTTTTAACATCTATGTGGCCCCCTTGGCCAACATCATGAGATCCCATGGGTTCATCCCGGTGTCATATGCGGATGATACCCAACTCCTCTTTCCATTTAAAACCCTCACTACAGAGATCAGGAACTCTTTTGCCCAGGGAATGAATGCAGTGGCACACTGGATGGCGTCCAACTATTTGCAATGTAATGTTGCTAAAACAGAGGTGATGTTATTCGGTGAGGCCAAACTCCTGTGGACTCCGGACTGGTGGCCTCAAGATCTTGGGCCAGTCCCTGAGCCTAAACTCGTAGTGAAGGACTTGGGTGTCAGGCTGGACCAGGAGCTTTTCTTAAAACAACATGGTAATCAAGTGGGGGTCTCATGCTTTCACATCATTGGGCTGCTTCGGAAAGTGTTTCCTTTACTTCCAGACGCCACAAGAAAGACCTTGGTGCAAGCGCTAGTTTTGAGCAGACTAGACTATTGTAACGGTCTGTTACTATCAGCAAACGAAGGAGTCATCTCAAGATTGCAGGTGGTTCAGAACACTGCTGCTCGCCTTGTACTAAACGCACCCCCTCGAACACCTTTCAAATCCCTGTTGGTTAAACGTCATTGGTTACCAGTGAAACAGAGGGTGAAGTTTAAAATATGCTGTATCATACAGAAATGTCTGACTGGGAGAGGCCCGGCCTACCTGGCCAACAAATTTACTCCATATGTCCCCACACGCTCTCAGATCTAGTGAACAGGCCTTGCTATGGGTCCCTAGAGCTAGGAAAGCAAGACAGGGGTCCAGAGCTTTATCCGTGGCAGGTCCTATGTTGTGGAACAGCCTCCCCATAGCTATCAGACTGTACAGAGAACATTTTCCTTTCAGGAAACAATTAAAAACCTTCCTTTTTCAGAATTAGGATACCACTTCAATGTTATAATGGTACACGGCTAGTGTCTGTTCTTTGTTTATTGAAGGTGCTAAAGGGCGCGGAGATACTCCTCAGGGAGTCGATTCCAGCGCGGTACAAACATGCAAATAAATAAATAAAACTTGTCACAAAGCGTTTCAGTTTTAAATCAAAAATATATTCAATTACAAAAACAAGAGTATTAGGATTTACTCCTTAGTTAATGCAACAGATAAAAAAAATGGACATCTGCAAACACGGATCAAAACACGATAGGTCTCGTATGTTTTTTCAAGTTAGAACCGTTGGCATTGTAAATGGCAAAGTCTTTTAGCTACCAAGGGAGGAGTGAGCAGCAGGGGGCAGATTGCCGAAATGCTCTCTTAGAGAGTGATTGGCCAAAAGTAAACCAAAGATACAGAGACTATTTGTAAAATAAATAGATCAGTATCAGTTGATAGAATGGGGCCTGTGCTGTTCCTAGGCACTATTGCAATATGTTAGACACAGGACCATATATGCAGGATGAAGGGACTGATGGAGGCGGGGTGCCAATAAAGGCAGGCACAAGTCCGCTGGCTCTGCCGCACTGTGGTCTGCGCTGCTCAGAAGACTTACGTACGCCAGCCCCAAAACATCAATTCTCTATGCAGTACCTTCGCAGTGGTGTTTGTATCCATATACGTGGGGCAGAAAAGTGGATTGCCTTGAGGACAAAAGCCATCAATTAGACAAACAGACATCTAGGTAAACATACACAGACATGTGTGAACAGAAACAGACAAGCATGCAGATGCATAAAAACACACACAAGCCTATAGATACAAGAAATGCTAAAATAAAGAACAACTGGTCACGCTGCTCACCAGTTCGTCAGAAGATACATCATGCAAACATGCTTTAAGCAGTAATCCCATCCCATGCCACCATTAAATAACATTACAAAGTGCCCTGGTGCAAGCAAAATAACATTTTAATACAGCGGAATACTGCAAACATTCTTCCATTAGACCAATCAGTGGTGGGAATTAATAAAACTGCCAGGGTTACTGTTGGAAGTGGGGGTTCTAGTCTCTCACCACCGCCACCAAATGCATAAGGCGGGAGTCCCTGTCCCACACTGCTGTTGCCAGGTGCGCGATCCGGACCCCTCGTTTCAACATTAGGCTAAGTAAGGACACTGTCTGAGATAACCCTGCTCACCCCCTTAGTAGCTTGGCAGGAGCAGCCAGGCTGATCTCCAAGGCACAAGTGTACAGTATGTGCAACCACACTCACAGCAACCCACTGATGTCACCACAAATAGACTCAACACGAGTTTTTATAAAACGAGTATAATCTTTGTGTAAGAAGATACACAATACAAAACTAACATGTAAGGATGGGTAATTTTCCTTCCAGTGGGTTGGTAGGTTCTAATCCCAACCACTGCTTCTAACCAACAGGTAATTTTTACTTCTAACCGTTCCTAAAAGGTTAGGCAGGTCGTATTGCTAGAATCACACACATTGCAAAAGAAAAGAAATACTGCAATACGTAACGACATACCCCCGTGCTATGCACAAGAGAAACAATGCCATAAGTAGCGCCACAATCATGTACTTTGCAACAGAATGAATAATGCAATGCGTGTCACTACCAGCATGCCCTGTGCATGGAAGAAACAAAGCAATGCATCACGCTACAATCATGTACATGTGCAATGGAAAAACAATGCAAGGCGCCACGTAATACACCTAGACTGTGCGATGAAGAAATAATGCAATGTGCCACGTTACAATCACGTACTATGCAAGGGAAAAATAATGCAGTGCGTAGCGCACCCAGCACGTAGTTCGTCAGGCACAATTAGAGTCAGGCTTCATACGACAGTTCAATAGTTCGTTAGCAGCAGTAATTCAAAGTGTAATACGACAGTTTAGGTGCTCCGTAAACAGTGCCCCCAATCCAGGATCAATGATGACACAAAAGTACAGCTTCTCACTCTGGCCCCTGTACTGCCCCATCTTGGGTCAGCACGGGCCTAGATCTGAGCTGAAGCAACAGGCTTGTGCAGCTGACAGAAGCGAGAGGCCGAGAGAGTGTCCCTCCGGGCCCGCACCCCACCCCAGGTGGTGATCCTTGTTAGATGGGGCGGCGCGACCCCTCCGTGGGTCAAGACCTCTCCCAGCTCCTCTCACCTTACAGATCCAGATAGTCAATCCACATTTCGCAGAGACACACAGAAATGCTTAAAGCACACAACTAAGCTACTTTATAAAAGAGCGGTTTATGAACACATAGGGCCATATGTAGGAAGCCTAATACCGGTCGGTAATGGCCGATTTTCGGTAAATATCCCGTTATCGACTGGTATTTAGGCTTTTGCTATGTAGGGGGCACATTTCAGGATTCTGTAATTTACCGAATCGGTAAAATTACTGAATCGGTAATTTTACCGATTCGGTAAATACCGAATCCTGAAATGATATGTAGGTGACACTCAAATGAGTGATGTGTAGGGAAAAAAAATCGGTATTTAGCACCAAATATATGTTGGTGCTAAATACCGAATACATTGCAAAAAGCAATATTTTGCTGGACTAAGAGTGCCATGTGGCAGACATACATGCCACATGTGCACACATGCAGGAATCTGGGGTGCAACAGGGTGTCACTGTGACACCCTGCCACCCTTGATTGTGCTCCCCCCATTACCGATTCGGTATTTACCGATTCGGTAATGGTAACTGGCTTCCCATTGATTCCTATGGGCCTCCTGGCCCATAGGAATAAATGGGAAGGTATGCATCATTACCAAATCGGTAAATACCGATTCTAAATTACCGACCCATTCCGAATCGGTAAATATTACCGATAGATTACCTACATATCATTTACCGATTCATAAATACCGAATCGGTAAAATTCGGTATTTATGAATCGGTAAATGTTAGGCTACCTACATATGGCCCATAGTGACAAAACCACTTTCACAGAAAGATGTGCTATGACATTGTAAGTTCATTCATACTAAACTCCATCTCTCCATTATAAACTTACTGGAAACTAGGCTACCAAAACATAATACCCAGCCTCCCCCATTCTATCCTATGGGCAGAATCGCCTTTCACAAGTGAAAAACAAAATGGAGTGTTTTTCCTTGTCAGGACATAACACACACCTCAGTAAATGTCCTGCCTTTTACCTACACTGCATCCTGCCCAGGGGGTTACCTAGGACCTACCACAGGTGCGCCCCATGTGTAAGCAAAAGGGAAAGTAAGGCCTGACAAGTGGCTGCACTTGTCAGGACAACATGCTAATTTAGCACACTGTGCGCAGGCCCTACACTGAAGGCCTGAGTTCCCTTCTCTGTGCGCCTTTGCATTACTAGCTCCTGCACACAGTGCACATCACTAGGGGCTTTACTAGTAAGGCCAACATACTAATCATGGCCAACCAATTACCACTACACTTTACATAGGGAACCCTTGAACTTTGACACTGATTAGCAGTGGCAATTTACCCAAGCATCTAAAAAAACAAAGGCGATGGAGGCAAAAAGTCAAGGGTAATTACGCCAAGCTATTGCTCGCTCTCTCCGGGGTCTGTTTCCTGAGACCGAGGGCTGGCCCAACTAGATCCTGAGGACGCCCCGACTATGGGAAAGGATAAGGCCGCACGCACTGCCTCAACTTAGATTCCTATAGACTATTACATGACCAACTCCAGCGGTCTCGCCTTGGGCCTGCTGGGCCCCACGGACTCTGACAAGCCTGGGGCTCGACCCACTGACCTCAGTCATCCTGCAAGCAATCCAGGCATCACAGGCAGCAGTGGAAGCCAAAGTCACAAGGTAAAAATGGATGTTACATTGCTCCTTCAAGAACTGCGGAACATGGGACTGCAGTACCACCTCCTCTTCCCAGCCAGACTCTGGGTCGTTTTTCAAGAACAAATCCATCTTCTGTGACACACCCGAGGAGGCCTGGCAATGGTTAACGGAGGAGAGACAGCTGCAGGAGCACTCTCACCCCTCCACCAGCAATCGGGGCCTAACTGCCAATCCCGTTCCAAAGGGCAACGCCACTGCTCCAGGAGGCAACGTGGTGGAACTCACTGGGCCACACCACTGGGTTCCCCTGCATCATTGTCCCATATCGGAAATGCCCCAGCCAGGGACCAAGCAGCGAGCGAGAAGGGCGACCCTGGAAATGCCATGCGCCCTCTGTCCCCCTCCTTAAAAGACTCCTCAGTTCCTCAGCTGGACTCAGACCTTTCCTGCAGTTCTGTACTCTGACTGCCCTCTGGCGCTGAACTTGGCACCTGATGATGTCCTTATGGTTCTCTGGCTCTCTTCGGAGCAGAGTTGGTCCCTTGTCCATCTACCTCACCGGAACTATTCTCAACCTTTCAGTTGCAGCTGGTGTTGATAAATCCTGCCTTTACATTTGTGCACCTCAAACCCTGTTGAATACTCATTAATGCAATACTCAATGTTGACTTCACTGTTCCAATTTCTCTGGGCAACAGATGCTTCTTGGTTAGAAGTATAGGGAGGGATCAGAGTTTGGGGGTGGGGTTTTTGGTATGCATATTTGTTGAGTGTTTCTGACCCTTTCTTCTTTTTAGGTAACAACAAACTTGATAGTCTCTCTTGTGGCCACAACCTTGCAGCCCTAGTGAATCTCAAATCTCAGAGTCTCCCAGACACCTGCTTCATTGCCGCACCTTCCGCCCCCTGGGCCCGTTCAGGGGTCACAATCCAACCCACGTACACACTTGACCTTACCCATTGACATTCAAGGTCCCATCATGGAATGTTAATGGTCTGTTGGACTGTATCAAGCGCATGGCAGTCTTCACATTTGCCCATCGACATTTGCCAGACGTCCTCCTCCTGCAGGTAACCTACCCTCAAGGCGAACGCTGTCTTTTCCTATCCTGCAAAGGCTATGACAGGGTCTTTCATGCAGGGTACTTGCAGAGAGTGAGGAAAGTAACCATCCTCTTGCACCACTTCTTCTCCCTTGTGGTGTCCCGAGTTTCCCACTATTCCCAGGGGCGCTTTACAGCATTAGAAGGCACCCTGGAGGGACGAATGATTGTATTGCTGTCTGTCTACACCCCCCAGCTGCCCTCGCAGGCTGCCTTGCCGACCTCTCAGCACTTCTTCGCCCACTTGACACTTGTGTTAGGCAGTGATTTTAACGCAGTCTCCGCACCAACCCTAATTTTAACTTGACCCACTGCCTCCAGGAGCCCCGGGTCAAGATCTCTTGAGAGCTGGCCTGCCTTGTGGTACCTCTGTGATGCTTGGTGGTCCTGGCACCTGACGCTTCACAAATTCATGCAGTCTCAGCCTCCCATCACACACACTCCCGCATTGCTCTGATCCTCCTGCCGGCACCGGACTGTCAGTCACCAAATCACATTGACATACTAACCAGGGGGGTCTCGGACCATTCTCCCTTACTCCTCTGCTTGGGACACCCCCCTCAACAAAGAGACCCATGTGGCGCATCAACGCATGATACCTCCAAGACAAAACCATTGTCCAAGCACTGAGAACAGAGCTCCAAACCTACTTCCTTAATAACTGGGGATCCGTGACCCGGGTGAGTACGCTCTCCATTATTACTCAGCTGGAAACCCAGGCTGCATGTCTGGAACAGCGCCTCCTCTCTGACCCTCAGGATGTAATTTCCCACCAGCTGCGCCTTGTCCTGGAGGACATATGCTTACACTCCATAGAAATGGCCAGGCTCCTCAGGTACGTAACGATGGCTAACATTTACGGTTCAGGTGACAAAGATAAAAAAATGCTGTATTGGCTTGCCTCACACCAGCAGGTTAACAGAATAGTCCCTGAGATTAGGGATGAAACGGCTATGTGCACCTTGCCCTCCCAGACATCGCTCAGGCCTGTGCCCGTTATTACAAATAATTGTACTCCATACCCCGGGACAGAGACTTGACAGCAAGTAACTGCTTCTTAGACTCAGTTGACCTAAATATAAAGGGAAGATATCTTTTATCTGTAATTTCCAGGTAATTGGTAAATCAGAGATATCCTGCTTAAAAGCTCGGATCCAGATCTGAAAAAATCTTATGGCAGCATGCAGTGTACTCTACACTCGCCGACGTAGTTGGTGTCTATTTGTATCCTTTTCAATAAACCATGTACACAGTCAATGCTGCGCTGTCGATATGAATCTGAATTAAGTTGTGGCGATTCACAGAGTACACTGCATGCTGCCATAAGATTTTTTCAGATCTGCATCCAGGCTTTTAAGCAGGATAACTCTGATTTATCAATTACCTGGAAATTACAGATAACAGATATCTTCTATTTATATTGATCTCTCTGAGGGTCAACCATTGCACATTTTTACAGTCCTGAAGATGGTGGAATAGAGGACAGCCCATCGACCGAAACCTCGACAACTACACTTTTTTTCTGTATAATGTTCATATAGGCAATACCCATTTGTATTATTTGTGGGTCTTCCTTGTTTCGATTTTGGAAAAAAATTTACACAATTGTCACTGAGAAGTATAAAAAACTATTATTTCATATATATGACTTCCCATTACATTGTGTGTTCAATGATCTAGTACCCTTGAGTATTATTATTTGTAAAAACGATAAAAAAAAATTTTTTCACTATACACCCGTGGGCTGATGTGTTATCCTTTGATATATGCTTGTGTGTTCTCATTTGATTAGAGAACTAAATTATTTATGAGCTGTTTATCTATAGATAAGTTAAATCATTTCAAAATAAATTAATCTGCAAGTATAGTTAAAAAGCTTGCTTTAAGTAAAAAGTAAAAATAAGTTCAAACTAACTGAGAAACAAATGCCTTGTAGGCACATTTACCTGTTCATCTTATACTACCCAAGCCATCAAGGGTCGATTGGGTTACCCATTTTTATTATGAGCTGTATTGCACCTGCACTTTTACGGTCTCTTGACCGATACAACGTTTTTTTATAGTGTTAATATTTTAGAAATTCATGTCTCCAGTTACCAACATTGGATTTTTGTCACTTTGATGTCATTTTAAAGATAAAAATATTTCCTATTTTTATAAATGGAGGTTGGATTTTTCTTTTGTGTTGTGTCTTAATTATTTACTGAATTGATGTTAGATGCTTTGCATACCTGTCTCCTAAGTTAAGCCTGCCTGCCTGCCTGCAGCCAATCTACCCAGGGTTGAGCATGTGAATAATTTACTGAGACCTATTCTGAGCCACAGATGCTGATAGTGGCCTTAATTCAAGTGGTAGATGCATATTTACCACTACTAATAACTCACTTTCCAACATAAGAGTTTATGAAAGTGTATTTCATTCAAATTTATATAACATTCACTGGCAGAAACTCCAGTTTATTATTTCCATTAAAAGAAGAATACTCTCATTCGACATAAGACTGCAGTTCCATTGGTTAACTTCAGCTAGGGGATGGTAAGTGTTCAATTCTTTTTTTAAGTTTGAAAGAAGAATTTTATTGAGACAAACAGAGGTATCCATACTGTAAGCAATAACAATAAATACATATCAAGGTAATCCATTTACATAGAACAAAAAGAAAGCGGTAAGTTCATGCCATTACATTACAATAGACTTATACTGCTAAAAATAAAAAAGACAAACTCATGAGTAAAAGATAGGCTAGTGATGCAAAGAAAATAACTCAAAACAGTATTAAAATTTGGAAATAAATCTGGGAACGCATAAGGGGTTCATGGGGGTTTCAAGACCTCTGGTTGGGACGGCTTTAGCTGAGAGGATTTTTTGGCACACAAGTCAAGGTAAAGTGTAACAGGGGACCACAAGTCCAGACGCTTCGTTGCCAACTGCATTGGATATACAAAGGAGGTGTCCAGTCTGTGATTATGGCAGACTACATACCACCACGCCTTGTAAGAAATTTTAGTAGAGTCCTTCCAATTAACCGTGATCTGCTGAAACGCAGCCGCTAACAGCAAGTCAACAATTTTAGTATTACCTGGGACATTCTCCCAGCATGATGAGAGACTCCCTAAGAAAATATGGGGGATAGAAAAGGGAAATGTAGTGTCAAAAATTAAATTTATTTGGGACCAAACTCGCTCCCAAAAGCTTTGCACAAGCGGGCATAGAAATAGCGCATGAAATATGTCCGCGTTTGGGGACGAACATGACCAACACGTATCTGGAGTAGATGTGAATCTTCTGCTCAAAACACTTGGAGTGAGTAGAATACGATTATACACAAAAAATAGCGTTTGTGTGAGATTGGCTGCCCTGGATTGGTCAGTATTAAACACAAAAACTCTTCAAAAAAAGTAGTAAAAGCAGCGGTAAATTTCGGATCCAGAAGGAGGGCATTGTTAAAGCGCCACCTTTTAGGACCTGTGGCCTGAGGGAGAATTTCGAGACCAATTGACACAGGGGCATGATCTGATAACAGAATAGGGCCAATTTCTGCGTGTGTAAGGGTTTGTGAGATAGAGTGAGAAACAAAAATGTAGTCAATTCTCGATTGAGTGTGATGTGAGGGGGAATAAAAAGTGTACTCTCTGGTGGTTGGATTACAGAGACGCCAGGCGTCAAAGAGTTGGTGCTGGGAAATAACTCGTACAAATGATTTCTGAGGTTTGTTAGGAATATAAGAAACCTTGGAGCTTCTGTCTATAAAGGGATCAAAAACCTGATTGCAATCACCAGCAAAAATAAAATTATCCTCTAAACCAAGGGCAATTTGAGCAGCTAAGGTGGACCAAAAAGATGGTTCTCCGCAGGTTGGGGCGTATACATTGAACAGAGAAACAGGAACCCCTTTAAAGGACAGTTTAACATTTAACCATCGTCCGTTAACATCTGAATTCTGGGTCAATAACATAAGCGGGAGAGATTTGCGGCAAAGAATCATCACCCCATTCCGTTTGCCATCCCCAGGAGAGAAGAAGACCTCCCCTACCCAACCCCTTTTCAACTTTAACGATTCATCAGCGGAGAGGTGAGTCTCTTGTAAAAAGACAATGTCCGCATTTAAATTGGCCAGATGGGTCAAGATCCTTTTCCGCTTAATGGGAGAATGTAAACCCCTGACGTTCCATGTAACCAGTTTCAAAGACATGAGCAATCATAAGTAATACAGAATGCAATTAGAAAGCATAAAGTCAGTGCAGTACAAAATCCGTAGGAAATAGAAAAGATGCATGGCACAAAAGAAATCTTTTGGTTGAAGAGAGAGACAGAAGAAAAAGACGAAGCAAGCATAGAGAAGAGGATAGAAGTAAATAGGAGAGAGAAAGTCGGAGCAATAAGGATACCAGAAAGGCAATGAGATACACATGAAAAAGTAGATTACCAAATCAAAAACAATACAACAGAGAAGACGCACAACAAAATATAAAACATATCTACAAAAGGAGAGAATGGGTGGGAGGGTGGGTGGAACCACATGGAGCAGACACACGTCCAGGGAGGATCCGGCGGGGAACGGGGAAGACCGTATAAGAGGACATCATAACTGTGAAACAAGAACATATGACAAAAATTAGTCTCAAGAGGCAACTGTAAAAGACAAGCACCAGGAAAATACGAGCCAAAAAAATATAAAAGAACAATACTGTAAAAATGCAGAACCATTAATGCAGTGAAGAACGGCACAAATAACTAGCACTACTATATAGAATAAAATGGGAACAACTTTCAACTAGCAATTGGAGAGACTATAAAGCAGGAAGAATGATAGAAAGACAAAAATATTGAGTAACGATTAAGCAACATGTGAGGAGGGAGCTCCCGAAGAGGTGGTGGCATCCATCCTGTGTGAGTCGATAAAGCTCTGCAGGCGCCCAGGATCTTCGTAAGTCGTAGTCCTATTATTGTACGTGACCTTGAAAAGACAAGGGTGAAAGAGGCCAAATCCAGCCCCCATAGAACGAAGATCAGGTCGGAGATTCAGGAAAGCTTTGCGCCTGTCGGCAGTGGCCTTAGAGTAATCCTGCGCAAAGAACAGCGTGGAACCTGACCATGTGACACGTTGAAGAGCTTTGGCTGCCGCCAACACCTTTAGCAAATCTGTATATTCTAAGAAGTAGATGATGACACCCCTCGGTCGTTGGGGAGAGGAGCCAACAGAAGGAACACGCCCTAACCTGTGGGCTCGTTGGATGTTGAGCATAGTTCCGTCTGACAAGTGAAGGACTTTAGGGAGGAAAGTCTTAAAGAACGCAATAGGGTCACTTCCTTCAAGTCCCTCCCCCAGGCCAAAAATGCGGAGGTTATTCCTCCGATTGCGATTTTCAAGGTCTTCGACCTGTTTCTGGAGGCTAATAATTTGCGAGTGCAAGACAGGAACAGTCTTAGTAGTGTCACTAAGGGTGGCAACACTATTTTCAACTGCTGTAAGCCTTGTGTCGAGTTGCCCCCAATTGTCAGAGAGAGCTTGTAATTTGGAATTTGTTTCCTCCATAAAGGGTCTAAGAGCCCTTATCTCATGTAGCAAAAGTTCCATGGAGAGATCCGAGGATGTTTTGGGAGGCGAGGGAGGGTCTTTTTTTAGCCTCTTCACGTTCGACTTGGCAGTTGTAGCAGGTACAGGATCCATCGTCAAATGCTCAGTCCCTTCCTCAGGCAGCTGCGAATCTTCCAGCTTGGAAAGTTGTGAGAACAAAGTAGAATTTTTGACAAATGAACGCGGTGGTAGGGACGGACTGGTATGAGCGCCCTGTGTCCTACCCATAAATTAGTAGGACTAGCAGCAAGGCACAGAGGAGAAGAAACTACCAAATATGGTGCGCAGTAGCTAGTCGTGAGTCAACAAGCAAGGTGGTAGCGAGGGTGAAGAAAGCAGTCCAGAACTTATTTTCCAATAAGGTTACTAGAAGCTACAATCCGTGAAAAAAGTGGTAATGGAGAGTAGCAGCGAGGAGCTTTCGTGGAACCAAAGCAAGACTATGCAGTCCCAGCCAGCGCCTATCCCGAATTGGGCAGCAAAAATATAGCAGGAGAGAATGATGAGGCAAACCATCACCTAAAATGGCGGCCACTGCTAGTATCCATGTAGGCTGAGGTAAAAACAGAAACAGCAACAAAGAAAAACCAGGAAAAACGGTCTTGTAGGCATCATGGGTAAAGGAGACACCAATTGCCACTAGAATTATGTCTTGATATCGCTTTGTAGTGGAAGCTCATGAGAAGAGAGGTCATTCCGCCGAAATTCAAAATGGCGGCCGCAATGCTGCAGAGACGGGCAGACGCTCATTACCTGAGAAAGATAAAGTAAATCGGCTCAAATCGGCTCGTGTAACATCGTGCGCGATGTAGGAGCGCTTCCGATGCTAAATCCTGCCAGCCGCTTCCCAGGAAATCATCGCAAAGTCGGACTTCTCCGCTCCGGGACCGGGAGCCTCACAGAGACGCGTCCATACTCCTTGGGCGTCTAGCCACGCCCCCCCAAAGCTACTCCTCTCAAGTGTTCAATTCTAACCTGAAAAAGTACATATATTGTATTAAAGCTGGTTACCCACCCCTAAGAACCTAACCAGAACAGTGTTTATGGCCTCGTACGTGACATCACGAATATTTTATTTTGCGACATAACTAATGTTATCATTGCAGAATAACGGTCAGAGCTGCTGACGTTGGAAATGGATAACCAGGTTACAGTCCCGACCTTGGCTCAACATCCTGTGATATAGGGCAAATCACATTTCTCCTATTGTTAAACAATAACTGTGTAATATAATCTGCGACTTTTGTAAAGTCTAACGCACTTGGTCCAGTTTATGTGTCATTAGCATTGATTACATCATAGTTGTCACCACAAATTATATAGTATATGTCTTAACTGGTGAAATCATAAGTGACGCTATCGATTACATCACTGATGATAACACAGATGATAATATTGGTGACATCATAGATGACACCAAGATGTGATGGCACTTCATTGGCTGGCATTGTAAACACCGGGCAGATATTTAGTGATTGAGGAATGACTGATTGAATGCCGACAAGTGCCGCTGCAGACCTGAATGAGGGAGGCCTCTCATCTGGGCCTGAAGACCAGATTGGTCTTTGACATGTTGTCGACAAGGATGTCGCCTGTGTACATTTTGTATGGGGTAAGTTACTGATGTTGCAAAATAGCGAATTCTATGTTTTTTTCTTTCATATTACTACTTTTAAGCCTCTTAGAGTGAAGCTTTTACAGGGTATTTATTTATTTTTTATGCACGTGAGGAAGCCCTTTTTCCCTAGCTCGAGATTCCTAACATTTATTTTTTATCTTACAGAGTTTTATATAGCGCAATCTTGACCCGGTATCGGGTATCAGAGCGCTTTGCATAGCACCAGTTACCTTACATGAGAACATGTTCATTGTTGTTAAGCATGGGGAGATTAAGTGATTCACAGGATGTTCAGCGTCATTGCCAAGACTCGAACCAGGTTCGCCAGATTCAAGGTCGATCGCTCTAGCCGTTAGGCCAATTCCTCTCCCCTTATTCAACTAACTATTAACGTTCAATTATCTATGTTTTGAAGTCAGTCTTGTGGAAAGATATTTGCGGAGAGAGAGACGGAAACGGTGTGGATACACAATATATTTACTACAACACTCACTGGCCTGGCACAGCCTAAGCTCTGTTAGTGGAGAGAAAGTCAATGTACGTTGTCTTAGAGTAAAATAATGTACCAGAATTTATTTATTTTTTAAACATATTTTATTTGTCAATTTGCATATACAACGGAGGGCTCTGCACACCAGAGACGTCTGCCGAATCAGACCATATATAACCATGAAAGCAATCGACTTTTGTTGGCAAAATCAAAAATAAATGCATAACAAGGACAAATTAAATGATTTAGAAACCCCTCACCATCTCCCACCCTCCCTCGCCCCACCCCCTATGATCGCACTAAGTCCGCATAGTCTTGTCCACAGCCTAGATGTGAAATCGAATCATCTTAGCATGATAACATGCACCCCCCGGCCCCTCCTCCCCTCCGTCCTTACAGACCAAGAAACTAGCCTGATTAATGAGCCTCCGCTACCGCTGGCAGCTCCAACCGATAGTCTGCCTATTGTTTCCATATTTTATAATGCTTGCGCGGGCATCCCCTGGCTACAAGGATAGGTTGCTCCAACCCCATGCAAAAATCCAAACCATTCTTCCATGCAGCCACTGAGGTGGCCTGTGCCGCCTTCCATGCTTTAGCAATGTCTCGCTCTGCCACTGTGAAGCCTAATAGCATGAGATGCTATTTATAGACATTGCCACCTATCCCCTCCATGACATGGAGCAGGGCCAACTGCGGTGCACGAGGCAGCTCCCATCCCAGGACCTCGGAAAGCATGCAAAGACTCCCTTACAAAAGCGATCCAGGGATGTACACCGCCAGACCGTGTGTATTAACGTGCCCTCCTCCCGACCACAGTGGAGACACTCTGGGGAAGCGATCAGCCCTGCCCGCCACAACCGTGCCCTAGTAAGGTAGACCCTGTGGAGATATTTCAACTGGACCAGGCGGAGTCGCATCGCTATGGCAGCACCCCGCGGGGCTGCCAAGGCCTCCGTCCAGTCCTCCTTCTCCAGACTGCCCACATCCTCCTTCCAGTCCCCACAGAGCTTTTGAAGTGTGGGGGAGCAGTGAGTGACCAGGGATTGATATATTCGGGAAATCTTCTTTTCTTGTATGTTCCCCATAAAAACCTTTACTTCCAGTGGACTAAATTCAGGGAGGGACTCAAGACCCTGCAGACTGGGGGACAGGGCATGACGAAACTGGAGGTATCGATAAAATTGTGACTGTGGCATAAGGAATTCCTTCTGGAGGTCCCAGAATGGTTTGAGTGTCGTGCCCCTCAGGAAATCTCCCAGGGTTGAGATACCAATGTCATCCTATCCCCAAAATCCCTGAAGGGCCGACAATTGGGGCACGTGCCCATTATTCCACAGAGGGGTCTCCCGTGTCAGGGTATTCCACCAACCCATACGCCGCAGCCCCTGCCTCCAAATCGAGAACATCACCTGCGTGGCCGATGGCAACGTACCCTGCAGCTGCGCCGAGTACAAAAGTGTGTGTAGTGAGTGGCGTCCCATGAGTTGTCGCTCTAGCGAATACGCCGGATCTCCCCTATCACTGTACCACCACTCATTGAGGACCAGCAAGTGCGAGGCCTGGTAGTATGAGAGAATATGCAAGGACGCGAGACCTCCACAATAGGTGGACAGGAAGCATGTACGCAGTGCTACGCGCACCTTTCCCCCCTCCCACAAGAATTGCCCAAGCACAGAATTCACCAGCCGGAACCATCTAGGCGGGATCGGGAACAGATGATTCTGTAGCTGGTAGAGGAGCCGGGGAAGCACCACCATCTTGAATATTGCCGATCTACTGAACAATGTCAGGGGCATACGGGACCAGGACTTAGGGTCTGCACGAACCCGCTCCCACACCGGGGCCAATTTTTGCTCCCAGGTGATTGCCGGTACGTCCGAGAGAAATACCCCCAGATATTTCAGGCCTCCTGCTACCAACTGAACCGAGAACGCCCATGTGCCCATTCTCATCCGATCCCCCAGAGCCCACAATGTGGATTTGTGGGGATTCATATACAGAGGCGATGTCTCCCCAAAGATCTGCATGATACGCAGAAGCCGTGGCCCCGTCCTGTCAACTGCTGTAAGAAAGAAGAGGACATCGTCCGCGTACAGCGCGATCCTATCGGACAGACCCGGGGCCCACTCGAAGCCCTGTACCTGTTCATCCATGCGCACCCATTCCGCCAGGGGTTCCATAGCTAGAGCGAATAAATATCGAGACAGGGGGCATCCCTGCAGTGTGCCCCTTTTAATAGAAAAAGTGGAGGAGATCGCGCCCGCTACCCATACCCACGGCGTCAGATCGTGTATAGGAGCTTTATATAAGAAAGGAAGCGTGGGCCCAGATTGAGTCTGCTTAACAATGCGAATAGGTACACACAGCTCAGGGAGTCGAAAGCCCTATCCATATCCACCAAAAGAAGTGCCGCCGGTTCCACGGTCTGGCAAATAGCTGCTACCCCTGCATGTGCCCTCCTAATCTTGTGTCTGGTCGCTCTCTGGGGCATAAACCCCGCCTGATCAGGGTGCACCAGCGTAGTAATATGGGGCAAGAGGCGATTGGCTAGTGCCGTTGCTAGAATTTTGGCCTCCACGTTTAAGAGAGAAATTGAGCGGTATGAGGCATGTTGCTCTGGGGGACGACCAGGCTTATGGAACACCACCACCTCCGCATGCCTCCAATCCTGGGCCTCTTCCACCACCACCCGATAATGTTGGGCCAACTGTACATTATAGCGTCGGAAGAATTCACTTGGAAACCCATTGGGTCCAGGTGCTTTCCTGGGGTTGAGCCCTCCCAAGGCCGCTCCCAGCTCCTCGTCTGTCAAAAGGACCTCCAGCTGACTCCGAACCTCGTCTGACACCGCCTTGGGTGGTAGGTCTGTTATGAACTTGTCAATGGTGGATGCTGACAGACATTCCTGGGGGGCATAAAGATCCACATAATATGTAGCAAAACTATGGCAGGAGGATCTGTAATCAGTATTCCTGCCGAGTCCAGAATTCCCGGGAGGGCCTGGGAGTGGAAGGTGCGCTGACAGAGTCGATGCAGCATCTTGCTGGACTTGTCCCCCCATTGGTATATCCGACTGCAGACCTAGCGTTTTTCGGCCATCAGTAGGGCAGCACAGGCCTGTTGTGCAAGAAGCAATTGTCGCACACACTTGTCCCCCCCTGCCTCCCGATTCTGACGCTCGAGTGCCTCTATGTCTGCTTCTGCGCGAGTCAGTTCCTCCCTACACTTCCTGCGAGCCGCTGCGCACCAGGATATGTCTGCCCCACGAAGAGTGGGCTTCAGCACCTCCCACTGAGTGGCGGTGCTAGAAACGGACCCCTCGTTATCATCAGGTACTGGACAAATGCTTCGCTCATATGTGTACCATATTCTTCGATCTGTAAGTGCCACACTGAGAGGCGCCACCGAAATGGTCGCTTCCCCCTACCCATATAAAGCTCAATGGATACCGGGGAATGATCCGAGAGGCCGCGGGGTAAAATCTCCGCCGACGCCACCCTACTGAACGCCGCCCGGGAACAAAGATATAGTCAATTCTGGAGAATGATTTGTGGACCATCAAGAGGTAGGTGTGTCCCTGAGAATCACCGTGAATATGCCACCATGCATCAACCCAGTCCAACCCCGTTACCAATAATGTTTTTTCATGGAAAGACTGCTCCTGGGGCTACCCCTAACCCCAGTCCTATCCTTGACCAGATCCATAGCGTTATTCCAGTTCCCGCCGACTGTGGATAGCTCATCCGGCATGTCTGCCCACAGGGATTGCAGTTTCTCTATCAGATTCCCTCGTAGGGGGGGAGAATATACACTGCCCAGCACCAGGGGGCCCTCCCCGAGCTTGCCCCGAATAAACAGATAGCGCTCCTGTGTATCGGTCCACTGCTGTATATGCGTGTAGGGAACTCTACAGTGCATCAGGATCGCTACTCCCCATGAACCCCTCGTAAATCCGGCATGGAAGACCTGTTGGAACCCATAGTGTTGCAAGCAAAGGGCCTTCTTACCTATAAGGTGCGTTTCTTGTAGCATGAGCACATCAGCCTTAGCCCACTTCACCTGGTGGAGTATGGCCCCACGTTTGATTTTATCCAGGGCCCCGCATACATTTCAGCGAATAATGCGGAGGCTGCCCGGGGTCACCTGTCCTCTGTTGGGTACACTAGCCATGAGGGGGCACATCCTCTTTCAAAATGGATGATGAACTGTGGCGATGCATGTGTAAAATGTAACAGGCCTTTAGTGGACGTGCGATCTGTAAACATGAACAACCCCCACCCAACAAACCCCCAACCCATACTTCAATAACACCAAAGTATCTGTTGCGGCAGGGCTAGACCCCAATCCCCAATGGGGGGATGGACACTGCCCCAACCATTGGATCCCCAACTCACAGCCCATGTCCTCCAGGCATCCTTCCCACCAGCACAATCCTGGCAGAGAGACCAGCCCACTTCAGGACTCCACAGAGAAACACCCAATTTGACTCTGCAACACATCACTGATATTATATGTTAGGATCCCAATGTCTATCGCCCTGGTGTAGTGCCCCCCCCCCGAGAGGAGGCAAAGCATGACTAGGAGCACCGCCGGGATCGTGATCTTCTTTTACTCCTCTGCCATTGAACTCGGGGGCACCCCCGAGCCACCTCGCTTGATGAGGAGTCTGACTCCCGTCCAGGTGGCGTGTGGGCCCTCACCCGCACTGTTTCGTCTGTCCACTTGAACACTTCCTCGGGGGTGTCGAAGAAATGGGTGCGGGAGCGAAATACCACTCGAAGGCGAGCCGGAAACAATAGGGCGTATGGAAGCTTAAGGTCTCTCAGGCGGGCTTTCGCTGCTGTGAACGATTGGCGCTGTTGCTGGACTGGCCTTGTGTAATCAGGAACTATAAGGATGCGAACATTATTGTAGAGCAGAGGTTCTTTGGCTCGAGCCTGCTTCAGTATAGCATCCCTATCGAGATAGTTTAACAGTTTTGCTATAACTGGCCGTGGGCGAGCCCCCACCGGGGGTTTCTGCATAAGTGCTCTGTGGGCCCGCTCCACAACAAATCATCGGGCCATGGCCTCAGGGGAAACCAGCTGTCTAACCACATCGTAAGGAATCGTTCCATGTTACCCTCTTCACAGCCCTCCGGAAACCCAACGAATCGAGGTTATTGCGTCGGTCCTGTCCTTCTGCGTCCTCCACTCTGAGTGCAAGGCCCCTCTTCACAGTCTCCATCATTGCAAACTTCTGCTTCAGCAAAGTGACATCATCTTCTACACCAGAGATACGGGTCTTGGCCTCAGTGATACAGGACACCGCATTGCGCAGATCTTGTCGCAAAAGCATAACGTCTGAGCCAACTGCCCCTATTTTTGCATCCAACATGTCCCTGGACTGGGTGATGGCAGCCATGAGGCCGCATTGTCCGGCATGGCTCCCGATTGGCCCCCGGAGGCTCCCGCCGCCGCTCCCGAGCCTGTGAACTTGTCTATGGGGCCCTGCTTGGTCGAGCCACTGCCACGTTTATCTCTCGTCATAACTGCCCTCTGGGCTCCCCCCTCAGGCCCAGGATGAGCCAGGCAGGGCACAGGCGAGTAGACCACCAGCAGTCGTCTCAACACCTGGGCCAACAAAACACCCCTGGGCCCCCACCCCGCTGGGGGCTCTCAGTCATATGGGCGTGGTCCGACCGACCACCAAATCGATGGTGTCACAGATTAGCAGGAGAGGCCCACGCGCGTCCCAGTCCTGTATCCCTGCCTCTGGTAGCAACATTCCCCAGTCTCAGAGGCCCAATGTGTGCCCACGCGGTCCGAGCTACCGCCGATGTAGGCGTCCCTGCGGGCCCGGAATGACTCTGGGGGGGATAGGACAGAGAGCTAAATGGCGGGTCTCTCAGCCCCGGCCCACGTGGCCTGGTTGTGCTGCCGGTCCCCCACTACGATGTCGGAAGGAGGGAGGCGCCAAATAGAATAGGCCAGTTGTATACGGCCCGACTGACTGCCAGCGTGGGTGCCCCCGAGAGCCCAAGACTGTTCCAGGAGAGGGGGGGGGGGGGCAAATTGTGGGTCCCTACGGGCACTTCCAACACGGCCCAATTGTGCCGCCGATCCCCCTCTGTGGGATGTTTCTGAGGGGGTAAGACAGAAGACGGGTCCCCTGACAATCTCCCACACGGCCCAATTGTGTTGCCGATCCCCACTACAATGCCGGGGAGGGGGGACAACGTGAAGAGCAGGCCAGCCGCCCCTATCGCCAACCGTCGCCTCCACAGGACACCCCAACTGCCAGGGGACCCAGTCCCGGACCGCGGCCCTCGCCTTCCAACGCCTCGTCTCACCTTCTCAGCCACCGGGTCTCCCCTTCGATTATGCCTCAGGCTGTGTTGCAGAGCGGCGGAGCAACGCTCAACACCCCGGTCAGCTAGTGCGGCTCTCTAAGAACACTGGGACTCTTCCAACTGCTGACTACTCCGGTGGGCAGACCAAGTTTGGCGCACGCCCCCCAGCCGCCTCCAGTGACTCTGTGCGTGACTCCCCGGCTCCACCGCCGGCTGCTAGGCATCATCCCCGACGCTGTCCGATCACACCGCCTCCAGCTGCCACGGGCTCCCAAATTACACCGGGCGAATATATGGCCAGTACAGCACTGCAGAGATGTCGCAATGAGCAATTAGAGATCTGGGAAGTCAGGATAATTGTCAGATATTCAGCAAGCTGGATAGAGCTCGCTCAGCACACGTCCGCAATGTTGGCTTGCCAAGCCACGCCCCCCCAATGTACCAGAATTTTAAAAAATAGTGACACTATACAATGTCGTGAAGCCCTGTTTTGGTAATCACCTGTGCTGATTCAACAAAAAAACACCCAAAGACTGACCCCACCGTGTCTGCATCAGTGAAGAAATGAAGATAGGTGGTGGAAGTGTAGTTACGCATCGCCCCATGTGATTAGTTTGTGATGAACATATACAACCAACTCTCATCTCAGCAAGCAGGTAAAGAGTGAAACTGAAATGTTAAACTCCCTCAGAAATCAGTAGATGTAATTGGAACACACAAAATTAAATACAGCCCATGTATTTATTATAAAAAGGTTATTGTCTTGACACGGAGTGTGGAGTAACATCTAGAGCTGCCGTCTTTGGATCTAAGGAACTGGGTTTGAATCTTGATGTCAGCTCTCCCTTCATGAAATATAAAAGCGGGCTCACTCAGCCCAAAAGCACACACGTACCCCCTCGGAAGTAAACAATAAAATGAAACATGAAGCGCAGTGCCCGTCTGAGAATTGGGCGCCATGCCGATAAAACAAAATAAAGTGTGCTTAGAAACACTACTGGTTGGAAAATGCAAGCGCGGCATCACATGTGAAAAGTATTTCAGCTGTCCAGAACAAGACGCAAAGAGTGCACAAACACTACAGAAAAATCCTTCAGAGAAAGGCTATGTTAATAGGCCAATACTCCAGGGGAGGAGTAAGACACAAGAAGCTTTTGGAAAGACACACACTTTAAAGAAATTGGCAGTGAGGGCGTGAGCAAAGCCCGTAAAAGTGAATACAGATTGCCTCATGTGGCAGTGCATGCGCACTGCCAGGCCCGACCTAAAAACTACACTTTAAAATTCATTTATTAATTAGCAATGCTGGGAAAGAGGAAAACAAAAGGAACATTAAAAGGAGGGTGCCCTTTGATATATATTTTAGTACTGTAAGTGCAGGTTTGAGATAGATTGGGGTTCTACTTATTTATTAAATAACTATATAGGGTTGTTCTAGTGATGGTTTAGAGTGGTGGGGGGGGATGATTTTGTGGTAGGCCTAGGATTTGGAGTTCAGATTTGTCACAGATATCTCTTTGCACAAACAAATATCTGGAATTCAATCTTCTGGTAAGCAGTAAAGGAACTTTGCACTGTGTGACTGTCCTCATCACAGAGATCAGCTATTGTTCGCGTTTATGTGGTATATGTGGATGGAGGACACGCCTAGTTTGCATGCCTAAATACAACTTAATTAAAGGATTTAATGAAGCAGTGCAATAAAAGGCTGGTACCTTGATGGACTGTCACTGTAACCCCAGATGAATATACTTGTGAATTTATCTAGTTCCTGCATGTGGCAGTGGTATTTTCACAATTCCTCACAGGCATTGAGGCACTGCCACTACTGTGCTTGTTGGTCTTGGCCCTTTTTGCAGAGTCATCCCTGAACTTTTTGCATTCCTTCTGTATTAGTTTTTTTTGTGGTGTTGGCTGTTTTGTGACACCTTTACCGCTGCTGGTCAGTGCTAAAGTGCATATGCTCTCTATTGTAAATTCATGTATTGATTAGTGACTTCATGATTGGATTATTTGATTTACTTGTCAGACCCTATTACAGTGCATCATGTGTGCCCGGGGCCTGTAAATCAAATGCTGCTAGTGGGCTTGCAACACTGGTTGTACCACCCACAGAAGCAGCCTGTAAAGTGTGTCTCACGCCTGCCATGTCAACTTGGTAAGTGCACCCACTTGCCAGTCCCCAAACCTTCCCTTTGCTTCATATCAGACACCCCTAAGGTAGGCCCTAGGGCAGGGTGCATTCTAAGTATAAGGTAGGACATGCCCTGGTGTGTGTGGCATGTCCGAATAGTGATTTACAGCCATTTTCGTTTTTCACTATTGCAAGGCTACCAGTCCCCATAGGCCAGAATGGGCAGTTTGATTATAACATCTTATAATCCTAACTGACCCAGGGAACATGGTAGAAATTTGAGTTTATGCCTGAACTCAGAATGATAAAATACATATTTTTGTAAAGTTGGTTTTAACATTCTGTGTTTGAAAAAAACACTTTTAGAAAGTAGGTATTTTCTTACCTAACCATCCAGCCTGCTTCTGCTAGCTTGTGTATTGTGTGTCTGGTTTTGTGAGTGACAGGGGCTGGGGGATTCCAGGAGACAGGGTGAGTCAGCACAGGGCTGAATAGACCTATCTGCATGTAGAGTGGTGGGAGGAGTCAGCACCTGGGTCTGAATAGGGCTATGCCTGCCTTCCACAATGCCGGCTCCACCTCCTGTGGTGCGTCTGATGGCCCCGGCCCACACTGTCAAAGGAAAGAAGGAGTTCTGTAAACAAAATGCTCCAGGACTGCACATAACTGGTTTGGACTAGGTACAGGTCCCTCTGCCTTCAGAGGGCAAAGGATTTAGTAGCTTAAATATGGGGACCCAGGCCCCAAGACTTTAGATCACTTCTGGAATAACAAGACAAACCTCTGCCAAGGAGAAGAACCAAGGAAGCTGTAGGAGTTGGACTGCCCCCTGCCAGTGTGCTGTGTTTCTGGGTTGGCCTAGTGGTGTCTTCAGTGCCAAGGAGAGGAGAAGGAACTTTCCAAAAACTTTCATCATCTTGAAGAATATTACTCCAAGGGCTTGAACTTGGGCTTGCCTCCTGCTGAAGTCTCAGGGACAAAAGACTTCACCACCAGCTCCCCTCTGAATTTCCTTGCTGGGAATTCTGTCTGCAGAAGCCTGCGTGTTGCTGGGAGCTGGAAGCGCGACTTAACGAGAAGAAGCGTGTCACAGTCGCAGCTCTTGCCATCGCATCGTCGGAGAAGCGTGTCGCCGCCGCAGAGGTCTCCGCCGCAGAGGTCGCCACCACATCACCAGAGAAGCGTGCCTTCATCAAAGCTGTTACCAAACGCATCATCGGAGAAGCGTGTCGCCACCGCAGAGGTTGCCATCGCATCACCAGAGAAGCGTGTCGCAGGGGCTGTCGCGGCTCCAAAACTACAGAGTTCGCCGCACGGCCGCCAGGCCACCAGGCATGCACGAATCATCTTCACGTTGTCACATCAAGGGTGCCATCTTTTAGCATCTGACCAGATTGTCACATCGGATTTAGGTGCCACCTTGTCGCATCATAACCGGAACGCAGTACGAAAATCTACGCATCACCTGCTCTCCGGTAAGGACCAAGACGCATCCCCTACTCTGCGCAAGCATTG
Source organism: Triturus cristatus (assembly GCF_964204655.1). Classification (NCBI taxonomy): domain Eukaryota; kingdom Metazoa; phylum Chordata; class Amphibia; order Caudata; family Salamandridae; genus Triturus; species Triturus cristatus. Next base: position 217,916,788 of record NC_140590.1, read on the forward strand.
AGGCGTGACGCATCATCTCCCCCGAAGCAAGGAACCGACGCATCTCCATCCCTGCGAGCCTTTTGTTTGTTTTGTGTTACGTATCCAGGTACGTTTGTGAGAACTTTGTCGCATTTATCAGCAACTTGAACTAAGTCACTTTTACCATCGTTAAGTCTATTTTGAGTACAGTATTGTGGATTTTGTCATTTGTAGTCTTATGTTAAGTCTATATAAAGAATACTTATTTTTTAAAAACCTGAGTCCATCTGTGGTTTTTTCACGGTATTACTGTATGTGTTCACAAATGCTTAACACACTGCCTCTGAGATAAGCCTGTCTGCTCGTGCCAAGCTACCAAGGGTGTGAGCAGGGGTTATCCAGTAGTGTAATCCCCTTTACCTGACTTAGAAGCAAGTGCCCCTATTTGGTCAAAGGTGTATATCATTGCCAACTAGAGACCCCCAGTTCTCACAGTGCTTTTCACCAGAATGTGGCTAATCATAGCTGTGTAAGCCAAATGAGGGCAAACCAACTGAAGCCATAGTGATCACCTCTAAAAAAAAGAGAAGAAGGGGAGTATGGGTCCTAGCCACAAAGGAAAACTTAGACCAAAAGTCTAAGTTTACAACTTTCGGTATTCACAAAAGTAAGTTACGAGTAGTATCTTTACATCCTCACTCAGGGTGAAATTTCTGCACGCGGGAAAGATCTCCACCTTGAGTGTGGAGATTCCGCCATGAGTACGACGATACTATTTGTAACTTATCTTTGTGAATACCAAAAAGTAGTTATGTTAGACTTTTGGTGTAAGCGTAGAATAAAAGTCTAACTTTACCTTTGTGAATCAGGCCCTCAGTCTCCAGGCTAACCCTGTCACACCAACAGAAATTTGAGCAAGTTGAGAAATATATGAATGCATTTAAAGCTATTTCTAGAAAGCATGAGCCAAGTTCTCGAATATATTCTTGAGGTTCATTTCAGTTTTGCCCGACTCCCGAATGTCAGCAGAGGGGGAAATGCGCTCATTTGTCTAATAAAAATCAGCACCTCACTCACTCAATATGTGGGAAACTTCTGAGTTTGTTTATGCGTAGGAATTTGTACGGGAATTATACCATCTCTCACCTCTGCACCATGGTGAAAGGTTGGGCATTACAGTAGAAAGCCTTGTTTGAGTGCTAGCGCTGGCGATGACTCGAAGGCCAGTATGTAGATTTGGCTTTGCACTGTGGTTTCCTCCCAGCACAATGCAGCTTAGCAAATTTGGATGCTGCTCTCCATTGCCTGGAAACTTAGTAAATCTGGGCCACAAAGTCTTCCCAATATGGCTATCAGTGTATGCATCAAATATATGATACTGTTCCGTTCTCCCCATTGGTAGTAGTTGCCAATTGGAATATAGAGTGTGCATTGTAATTAGATTAGGGGTTTGAGAATGAGACTACCTTGAAAAGTAAATTACAATGCCCTTTCTCTTGTTCTCCTTGCCCTATGAATCGAATACTTCTTGCTTAGCTCTCTCAAATTTGCTTAGCTTTAAACTTATTTCCAGCATTTAAAAAAAATGCAAATTCCTTGCCCGATTTTGTGTTCATGCCTTTGTAAGTGTGGAAGCGAACTTCTACAATGTTTGTAATCCATCATTAATAATCAATTTCAATGCCTCGGGTTCAGAAGGCTCGTGTTTTAAACTTCATCATTTTGGATGTAGTACTATGTTTTCAGGTTTAATGTCAACGCAGCTGTCTCATTTGCTAGACGTCTTGGGTACCGATCTAGGAATGCATTCCATCCATTGCGGACAATTGACTTTGTGGTTTGTAACTCGCATTTTCTGGCTATCTATTTGCTGGCTTTATTTGCTTGAATTCGTCCCTCCCATTGCCCAAACCTTGTTTACTGTTTTCTTCCACAAACTCACTTTCGGTAACCAGGCCTGTGAATCATGTTTTTATCTTGTCACATTTGCTGTGCTTTCAAATACAGTAACTGTAATAGAAGAGTGTGTAGGATTGTTTTTCTAGCACACAACCACTAAAAGAACTGTGCTGATGTTTCAGAATATTTCAGAACTAGTATAAATGAAGACAAATATTTGAATGTGATCAAAACAAATCAATCCCCTGGGTGATGACATTTGCACACATTTTTGTTTGTGTGTAGAAAAACTGTATTTCGGTTCCATTGTAAATGTGCTGTCTGCAATGGCAGTGTGCAACTACACCATGCATGCTCCACACTACGCCACTCCGCTCTATGCCCTTACACTCTATATCGAGCCACTCCATTCTATGGCACTCCACTCTAATCTATGACATGCCTCTCCATTCAATGCTTCTACACTCTAAGGCACTCTATGATATCCCACACCACACCACTCCACTCCACTCTATGCCCCCCACTCCACTCCACACCACATACCACATACCCCACTGCACTCTCACCCACTCCAATCTCCCCACTCCATTCAAATCTATCCCACTCCACTCCAATGTACCCCAATCTTCCCCACTCCACTTTGCTACAATCTACACAAAGCTGCTCCACTCCAATCTACCCCACTCAGCTCCACACGATCTACCCCACTCCATTTCAGTCTGCCCCACTCTGCTTTAGTATACACCACTCCACTCTAATATATCCCACACCAATCTACCCCACCCCAAATAACCCAACCCCACTTCAATATACCCTACTCTAATCTATCCCACTCTACCCCAATCAACCTCATTCCACTCCAATGTACCCCACTCCACTCAATTGAATATTCTTTTTAATTACTTGCACAACACACACTGTCTATGCGCTATCTTCCACTGCGCTTATATTTTAATTGATTGTACTTCTTTCACCTACCGTTTTAAATAACTGCTCTGCAACGTCTGTCTCCTCGCATTGTTACACACAGAGCCTTTGCTTTCTGTGCTGATATTGCAGGGAAAGCCTTTTGACCCCTGGCTCTCTTAAGGTAAAAAACAATATTATCCACAATCACTATTACTCAGGGGCTACCTTACACCAACTCAGGGCACAGAATAAGGCCAGTACACCACCAAAATCCCTATGTACCAATTGTTATCCCCATAACCTAGAGCGTCCGGTGGCCTGTTATATTGTCATTTTCAAAGTAACAACAATTTAGGAAACAGTACAGAGAAGGACCCCAACTCCACTCCAATCAAGTATGGTCTAAAAAGTTTTCTCTGTAATGTAAGGCCATTAGCTAAGCACGCGACTGAGATATGAAATTGTAATCACTTTTCGGTCTCTGGACATTTGTTTCTTAAAAGAATTATGGTTAAATTCCTCTAACCTCCCAGCTATCACAATAGCTATTCCAGATAACCATAAACTCATTAAACTCAACATAGGCTTAAAAATGGGTGGATGTTTTGCCATAGTTTTTAAAAGCACAATCAGTGTAACATGGATCACAACTATCATCTCCGACTCCATGGAGTTAGGCATCTTTAGATAAAATTCCCCACAACTGATACCTGGAATGGAGCTCTGATCTACTAACCCCAGGGCCTAAGGCCAATTTCAGCCAGCTGGTGGAACAGATATCCATGCATGTCTTATCCTAAAATAAATATCTTCTCCCAGGTGACTTTAATTTCCGCGGGCAGGATCTCAGTAACTTGGAAGTAATTAAGTTATTGACGGACCTAGAAACACTAAGACTCTCCCAAAGACTCATAGGCCCTAAGCACATAGCTGGCCACTCACTTGATCTACTATTCTCTAACATTGAATGTCTGGAATGTAAGGTACCACTAGCCCTTACATGGACCAACCATTTTTTAATCCCTTTTGATGTTCAGTCCTTTCGCCCCCCGTCAACAACAAGGAAAAACAGATCGCCACGCAATGCCTATAGACTGTGGCACAAACTCACTGCTGAAGCCTTCCGGGACGTTTTTCACCCTAGCTTGCCACAAAGTAATCCTGAGGTGTCTGAACTATTGGTGTTGTTTAACTCTGCTCTAACTGTAGCGCTGGACGCAACCATCCCTTATAAAAATCTCTATTTCACCTATCACTGACCTTCGGCCCCCTGGTTCTCGCCAAAGTTAAAAATAGAAAAATCAAAGTGCAAGAATCTAGAGAGGCACTAGCGCAAGAGCAAAGAGCCTCAAGCTAAGGATCGGTATAAACAAGCTCTGTCGTGCTATCACCATAAAATCAAATCTGCTAGGCGAAGTTTTTATTAATAATCAAATCTACCAGGCAAGCAATTCCCCCAAAGCTCTTTTTAAAATAGTTCATGATTTTATTTCTCCTCAGGGGTGCACTCAGTCTCCTTCTGAATCACAGAAATTCTGCAAATCTCTGGCCAATTTCTTCCAGTATAAAATCTCCCACATCTATACCAAATTTCAGATCGCCTACCCTCAAGGCACAGAGGTCCTCACCTCTGAAGAAGACCGGTTAAAGGCTCCCCCTCATACATTAGATAGCTTTGAGCATTTCACCATGAGGGAAACCCATTGTTCTTTGGTGCCTGCGAAGTCCGGCTCTCCCCTGGACATCTGTCCACCTAAGATAATGTCCTTGCTGGCTACCCTCTGTGCCCTAGTGATTCTAGAGATTTTTAATTGTTCTATCGAAACAGGTACTGTCCCGCCAGAGTGGAAGGTTGCATGTGTAAAACCCATTTTAAAAAAACCTACTTTGGACCAAAGAGAAACTACCGCCCTATATCCTCGTTACCTCTTCTAGGCAAACAGCTCGAAGGTCTAATTAACAAATAATCGAGCTCTTACCTCGAACTTAACCATATCCTTTATCCCTCTCAATTCAGCTGCTGCCCAGGTCATAGCACGGAGACGGCACTCTGGGCAGTGACTGACTTTCTGCTCCTGGGGTTTAATGCAGGCAATCCAGTGATACTTGTATTATTAGACCTTTCTTCAGCCATTGACACCATCTCGCATATGAGGTTGATGGAAAGGCTGCAAGCAATCGGCATACAGGGCCTAGCATTCAAATGGCTCCACCATTTCTTGACAGACAGTCGCCAAATGGTCATCCTGGGCCCTTACTCTTCACGCAGGTTAATCTTAGACAAGGGTGGTCTGCAGGGCTCATGTCTGAGCCCTACCTTATTTATTATCTACATGACTCTTGGTTGGGAACGCAGAGCGTTTTGGCTCTGATATAATCTCATATGCGGATGACACCCAGCTGATGTTTACACTTGGCCATGACCTAATAGCGACAAAAAAGCGTTTTGCCTCAGGCATGTTAGCTATTTCCTACCTGATAAATGAGAACTATCTCCAGATGAATGCTGATAAGAGAGAGATCTTGCTGTTTGGCAAAACCTACTCTATCTGGACAGACGACTGGTGGCTTCATCAACTGGGTGCCACTCCCGTGCCTAACTAAGCAGTAAAGAATTTGGGAATAAAACTGGACCAAGCCTTGACGATGAGAGAGCACATTTTGGCTACCACTGGCACATGCTACTACAACTTACACCTAGGGGCATATTCACAAGTATTTATCTCTGAGTCACTGGCACTTTATCGCAGCCACAGTGGCGATAAATTTACCTCCCCATTCACAAGCTGGTGCTAACAACCCACAGCACCAGTTTACCCGTGATAGCAGCCGCAAAAAACAGCGCCACAGAGGATCCCCGTAACTATCGCTAATGAGATGCAGAGTGGGCGTTCCCGTGCCAAAACGCATGACCACACCACACCTCAACATTCTAAACGACCAGACAGATCGGCGATAAAAACACAAAGCAGGCGATAAGGCGCGTTAGCACCAGGAAATCTACACCTGCTCTGACCTGGTGTTAAGTCGGACGGCAGCCAGCACCACAAAAGGGAGACCAGCCCAGGGCCACATTGGAAGAGAAACAGATGTCAAGGAGCCACCTATCATGCGGCCCAGACACCCAAGAGGGCGACAACACCCACCGACACCACCCCATGACCCCACCCCACACCCTGAACACCCCTTCCCCCAGACAACCACAGAGGCAGCACAGACAAAGACAGCGGAACCCCAGGAAGCGTACCAGCCGCCCAGACCCAACCTCTGACAATGTCACCGTCCACCACAGGCTGAAAGGAACAACCGCCCCATGCATCCCGACCATATTCGCCCAACAGGCTGACAGCACCAACACAGCGGACAACCAACATCCCTCCCCACACCAAGCTGCGGGCCTGGCTGCACCTGTTGGCCTCTGGCACCCCCCAACCAACACCCGCCAGAGTCGGAGGAGTCTCACAGCCAGCCACATCCAAGTCCCTCACACCTGCCCTGGACATCACCATCACCCTGGTACCCCAGTTCCCATATGTCCAACACAATGGGCAGGTCACGCTGGACACCAAGCAAGGATCATACGCCATAGCAGGATGCACGCATGTGTTGGGGGCAATCCACAGCACACATGTCCCACCTATGCCCCCTGGTGACACAGCACGCTATCACCGCAACAGAAAGCACACATCCCACCCCAATGTGCTGGCATCAACAGAACACCGTGGAACCTCCAACAATGTCGCCTTCAAATACACAGCCAGTGTGCATGATTCCTCCATCCTCCAACAGTCCATCAGCAACCAGCTTTCCAAGGAGGGCACAAAGGGAAATGTACAGCCCCTTGGCAAGTTCCAAATGAACACCCACTCACCTCAACTCCACAACCATGCAAATCACAACTCTGGCAATGCACAAGTCACAAAATCACAACCAACATGCACAACAACATGCCCACCCACCAGACACAACAGAACAACTCACAATGGTTACCTGGCCAAGCCGTGAACATGAATTATCAACGGCATGGCACATCAGCCATACAAATGTGGGAAGAGGTGGCACACAGGCATGTGTGAAGGATGCAGTAGTACCTTGATTGGGAAAGTACACAATGCCAAGAGTGGCGGAGATGTGCTGGACAGACCGCAGTATGCACCACACACCCATATCCATGGCGACGTACACTTCTGGTGTACGGAGTGTAGTGGACAGTGGATGCAATCATGTCACCACAGCCAGTGGGGGACCTCAAGGAAATCTTGCCTTACGCCCCCCCTTAAGCCTGACCGGAGTGGGTGGCCCAGTGTACGCCACGCCAGCGTAGGGGTGTGAATAAGTAGCACGAAGCCCTGGGTGTGGTCCTCTTCCAGAAAGCCCAATGTCTCTGCAGGGCGGCGCCTCTCACCCCGCCATGAGGCAGACGCCGTCCTCTAGAGTGGAGTTGCCTGCGAAGCTGTGCACCTGCCAGACCACAAACCCGTCAGGCCCGCACCAGCGCAGCCAGGCTTCACTGATCACCTGCCGACACCAGCGTGTGTCAAGGAGGACCCACCATGTTCCGGCTCAAGCTCCAGGCCTGAGTCCCGTGACCTTGGCAGCCTCCTCAGACCATCACAGCCTCCACGACACAGGCCCGCTTTACTCCTTTTTCGTTGACCTACTCTACTGCCTCCTCAGGTCTACTCCTCGGCCCCGTAGGTCCCATGTGTGAAACAGTGTACTGAGTCATGAATGGCAGTGACCCCAAACCCAGGCCACTGGCAACAGTACCAGACTCCCTTCGATCAGTGAGGCATAGTTCCATATGGGCTTCTTGTGACACGTGGTGCCAGTAATCCTGTTATATGCCAGCTGGCGACACGTGGTGCCACTAAACCTGTTCAACGCCAGCCGGCGACACGTGGTGCCACTAACCCTGTTCAACGCCAGCCGGCGACACGTGGTGCCACTGAACCTGAACTATGCAGGCCGGTGGGGCCATCCTGCCACTAAACCTGTTCAACGCCAGCCGGCGACACGTGGTGCCACTAACCCTGTTCAACGCCAGCCGGCGACACGTGGTGCCACTGAACCTGAACTATGCAGGCCGGTGGGGCCATCCTGCCACTAAACCTGTTCAACGCCAGCCGGCGACACTCTGTGAATGAGCCGTGCTGACCGCTGCCTCAGGCCTACACCACGGTCAGGTAGGACACACATTTGGAACTGAACATCAGTCATTCAAAAGGCAGAATACATGTCATCGCATGCACGGAGAGGTGTAAAAGGATGACATGTTGCAGTCCGCAGGGAACAAGTTATCGTGATGGAGGAGTTTGAACAATACCGACAACTGCCCTGGTGTCACTAATTCTGTGCTGCGCCAGCCAATGACACGTGGCTGTGGGCCACTGCTGACCGCTGTCTCCAGCCTACACTGCGGTCCAGTAGGCGACAGAGTCTTCATTTTGCAATGTCTGAGTTTGTATCAGCGTACCGGTATCATCGCAGACAGCATCCCCTCTCAGCCCGGAGCCACTAAGTCTGTTCCCTGGCAATCATGGACACTCTCTGGTCGAACTTTGGTGGCGTTTGAGCCTATGGACTATGAGGCAGTTTTCATCCTTATGTAGCTGATACGTAATTGGTGGTGGCAGTGAGGCTGTCGCAATCCACTCCTACATTTGCTGCTTCCGGATAAAATCAAACATTCTGGCGTCATGCCCTGGAGGACACCTTCCACTGTCCCCCGATACCCTCCTTAACATACACCATTGATGGTGACCCACTCATGTCGCATGGCCCATCTGACTGCACCGTAAGTCACTGTCCTGTGGCTAAGTGCCTGTGCCGGCCGCAGTGCATCCGGGGCCACTAACTCTGTGCTGGTCCATTCCGGGACCCCTTCTTCTAAGATATTGGATAGCCCCTGAAGCGTTGGCCTTGGGTTCATCAACGCCATTTCTCTGTGGCCCTGTGCTGTATGCAGCCTCCGGGCCCAACAGCGTCCCACCAGGGCTCACACACCAAATCGAGTCATGACCGGCCCGGACATGGCATCACCACAGGAGGCACATGCCACCACTGCAAGGGCCACCTCCAACAGCCATCTGCCAGAGTCGAAACGGTGGTCCTGACAGACTTGCGGAGTTGCTCAGACCTGTCGTGGATGCCATAATCGGCCTGATACCCTGCTCAGCACTCCAGGTGCCAGTGACTCAGTGCACCGCAAGCCATTGTCCATTACTGGTTGAGATTTGAGCTGTGGAGTGGTTGCACACCTATGTCACCTCAAACAGTGTTTGGGCCCTGAGACGTTGATTGGGAAGATGATGCAGGTATGCCCCCCCGACTGCATCTGCATCAGGTATCTGTCGGAAGGACACAATCAGTGACTTTTTCTTCACATCGGCGGGCTCATCTCTGGTGTCCCATCCCCAGTGCACTGCAACTCACGGACACTTCTGTTTGCATGTTGGCTGTCCTCTGGACTTTCTCCGGATCCCTCCATGTTGCTCAGCAATTGACTCTTTTATGCATGTGTTTTCTATTTATGTTGCACTGGTGTCTAATGTTCAAGTGATTGCCAGCACCAGACATTCCTTGAGTGCTGGCTTACACTCACCCCACACACATCCAGCACAGGCGTCACTGTACATGTGGCCTTGCCAGTAAAGGGGCCAGGTGCTCGTGCCCGTAGCTAGTTCTACATGATATCTGCTTGTGTCCCTGTGATCTTGTTGTATGCATGAGGGCCCTGGGTCCTACGCCATTACATTGAGCTGTGTACATCGGATGCAGACGTGTCACCTCAGGCAGCAGGTTGGAGCTTGGACATGTAACTTTGTCGTCCCCCACTCAATTTGTAAGGGGAGTGTCCAGGGCCATTGTACGCAGAGCCAACAGGGGTGTGGGACTGCAATGTGAGTTCCCCTGCCCGTGGTTCTGTACTGTGAATGTGCAACTGCATGTGTCTCTATGGCAGTGTGGGTCTCCTTAGTGTGCTGTTGGTGGCCCCTAGAGGGTGATGGACACTTACGTATGTGTCCTGGTTCGCATTCCATGGGTTCGGCCCCCACCCGCATCTGTTGAGCTTCCTCCTTTTGGAATGCAGGAACATGGCATTGGGGTGCGATGTGTGGGTGGGTGAAGTGTAGTGGGCCAGCTGTGCTTGCGGGTGCCTCCTGCTGTGTGGTCTGTTGCAGGCTCGGTGTTCTCCTCTGAGTAGCTTGGCTGTCCAGGTCCTGGTGGGGGGTTGCGTGGGATATCCATGTGCTGTTGTAGGGTGTCGGTGTCGACGGTGTGGTGGTCCTCTGCGGCATCACTGATGTGTTGTATTCTGTGCTCTGCTGAAGGTGTTGTGTGCCCCTCTGCGTTGTGAAGGTGAGGTGCGTATTGACTTTGCATTGACATGTATGTTGGCGCATTGTGCAGGTTCGCATGCAGACTGTATGGCAATGTACATTGTGACTGTTTGGGGGTGCTGGATTCTTCTGCGGGACAGTGTACATTTAGTCTACATGACGATGTGATGTCGTACGTGTACATTACCATTTCAGTTTCCTGGTACGTCAGATGTAGTGGGCATGTTTCTGTGCATGTGCGTAGCCAGTTGTGTCCTCTGTTCTGCAGTGTCGGCTACGTGTGTTGTTCCTCGTTGTCGTCAATGTGGGTGTGCTGTTCCTGCTATGTGTGTGCTGCAGTGTGCCAAGGGGATCGGGCCCATGGACCTGGGTGATTGTGAGTGTGCAGTGTGCTACACCTCATTGTGCATGTATGCCATTGCACCCACTCCCCCGTCCACCCAGTCCCTGTTGCTAATGTGTCAGGTCCTCTCGAGCTGTGTCCGTACTCCCTACTCCTTGCAGCGTCTCCGCACTGATGACTGTGGCCTGGGTTTCCTTCAGCTCCTCCGTTGGCGCTGGACTGCCACCTCCTGTCACCATTGCTGCCTTGCTGTTGGCAGCTGGTTTGTGCCTGGTTTAGGTAGTCGCGTCATGCCGGCGCCTTTTGGCCTCCTGGATTGGCCTCCTCGGCACTCTGACTGCATTCCAAGTGGTCTGCTAGTGGGTCAGTTGCTGGTAGAGTTCTGTGGCCTCCATGACGCTGGTCTTGTTTTCCAGCGTTCTGCACCCAGTCTACCTCTCCCTCCTCTCTTTGGCCTTCACTGACCCCGTTGTTCCTTGCTGGTGGTCTGTGGGGGTTGTGGGGTTCAAGTTGGCCCCTGTGCTGTTTCAGTGTGCATCCATGTTGCTACGCACTTTGGACTGTTTTTGGTGTATTTGTTCTGTGGTTTTTATGGTGCATTGTTACGCCAGACGCGTGGGATTTGCAGGCCTGTGGCTGGTTTTCGCTACTTTTTGTACCGCGGTTGGCCTCATCGCTTATTTTTTTACGTTCGGGTATCGCATTTATGCGGCGTGGCGTTGATTTTCACGCAGACAGTTTGCACGTTATCTGCTGACTATCGCATGCTACCTCCTTGTTGTGAATCCCACGTTGTCACAGGGTTATTTTTCCTGCGATGGGCCCCAATATTGAAAGTTGCGTTACGCTACTCTTGCGGTAGTTATCACACGTTCTTGTGAATATACCCCCTAGTGCGCAGAATTTTCCCCTACCTCCCTACCTCTGCCCATAGAACTCTGGTCTGGGCCATTGTAATAAGCTGTTTAGACTATGCCAATGCCCTTTTGGCAGATGCTAGTAAAACGTCTCTAAACCTCAGGTCGTTCAAAATACTGCAGTCAGACTTGTTCTTAACCGCCCTTCTGGAACTTCCTCGACCTCTCTGCTCAAAGAACTACACTGGTTGCCAGTGAAGAAACGTTCTTACTTTAAGATTTGCTGCCTTACATATAACACCTTAAAGGGTAAAGGCCCACTTTATTTTCGGAAAAGAATAAAAGCTTATGCACACTGCCATAATTTAAGATCCTGCGATAAAACCTTAATGTGTGATTCCTGTATTCGTCTAACGTGCTGCGGTGAAAAGGCTTTTTCCTACTTCGCCCCCATGTACTGGAATAATCTTCCTCTTCACGTTCGCTCCTGTCCTAACTACTGTAAATTTAGGAAACAACTCAAAGCTTATCTATTCTAAACATCCTTCCTGTTTTGTGATCTTGTTTCTGCGACAGCGCTGAGATGCCCCCTGGTGATTTGTCTGCTATATCGAGTCATATAAACATAAAGTACCAACATTCTACCCCAATCTACCCAAGTACACTAAACTTCAATCTACTCCATTTCACTCCAGTCTACCCACTCCACTCAATCTAACCCATTCAACCCAAACCAACTCCAATTTATGCCACTCCATCCCAGTCTACAGCACTCAACTCAAATCTACCCCACTCTGCTCTAATCTACCCCAGTCTACCAACTCCACTCCAATCCAATCTAATCCACCGCACTCCCAGGTACCCCAATCCAACCCACTCCCCTCTAAATTGCCCAACTCCACTCCAATCTAACCAACTCCATTCTACTCCATTCCCAATCTACCCCAGTCCAATTTACCCCACTCCATTCCAATATAACTGACTCTACTTCAAACCCTACTGCAATCTATCCAATTCCTCTCTACTCTAATCTACACCACTCACCCCACTCCAATCAACCACAATCTATATCACTCCAACCCACCACAATCTACCCCACTTCACTTCAATCTACCACACTCTAATTCACACAATCTACCCCTCTCGAGTTCACTTCAATCTACCGTACTCCACACTAATCTACCCCACTCCATTTCACTCCAATCTACCCCACTTCACTCTTCTCCAATCTATCTCACTCCACTCCAATTTATCCAACTTCACTGCACCCCATTTTACTCCAATCTACCCCACACCACTCTACCCCACTCTACCCCATTCTAATCTACCCACTCCAATCCACCCAATCTACCACACTCCAATCTACCCACTCCAATCCACCTAATCCAACCCACTCCACTCTACCCCACTCAACCTCACTCCATTCCACTGTCCCTCAATCTACCCTACTCTACCTCAATCTACCCACTCCAATCCACCTAATCTAACCCACTCCACTCTACCCCAATCTACCACACTACATTCCACTCTCCCTCAATCTACTCCACTCTGCTTTACTCTAATCCACCACAGGCCTCTCAAATCTATCCCACTCCAGTCTAACCTAACCCACTCCACCCCAATCCATAACCTCAACCACACTCCAAACTATCCAATGCCACTCCAGCCCAAACAAACTACTCCACTCCACTTCAATCTACCACACTCCACTCTACCACCCTCCACTCCAATCTACGATGCTCCTCAAATCTACCCCATTCCTCCTCACTCCAATCTACCCTACCCCACTTACCCCAATCTACCCTACTGCAATCTACCCCTCCCCAATCTACCTTGCCCCAATCTACCACACTCGACTTTACCCCAATCTACCACACTCTATTCCCCTCTACCCCAAACTACCCCACCCCACTTTGCTCTAATTTACAAACGTCCCTCAAATCTACCCCACTCCAGTCTCTCTCCACTGCAATCCCCCCTACCACACTTCAATTTACCCCACCCCACTCCAGCCCAAACTACACTACTCCAATATACCCCATCTAATCAGCTCACTCTAATCTACCCCACTCCAAACTACCGCAATCAACCCTACTTAAAACTAACCCAATCTTCCCCATTGCATTCCATTTTACCCTACTATAATCCACTCAATCTTCCTCACTCCACTCCACTCCACTCCAATCTACCGTACTCCACTTCAATCAACCGCACTCCACTTCAATCTACCCCAATCCACCACACTCCCCTCTTCCCCAATTTATCCCAAACTACCCCAATATAACCCACTCCAAGCTATCCCAATCTACCCTAATCTACCCTACTACTATTTAACCCACTCCAATCTACCTCACTCCACTCCAATCTACCCCAATTCGTTCTACTCCACTCCAATCTACCATGCTTATCTACCCACCTCCCCCACCCTCATAAATACAACTCCAATTTACTCCAATCTAGCCCACTCCACCCAATTCAATTGTACCTCATTTCACCCCACTTCAATCTAAAATCTAAATCTAAATCTGTATTTGTGAAGCGCAAACTACTCACCCTTACGGGTCTCAAGGCACTGGGGGTCATCGTGGAAATTAAGTGAGCTATTGCCCAGAGTCACATGGTGCTGAGCTGAGCTACCACCGGAGCCGGGAATCGAAACGTGAACCCTGTGCTCTGAAGTCAGCTGCCCTGGCCGCAGCACCTTACCTCTCCAATCTACCCCACTCTCCCGCACTCCGCTCTATGCCAGTCTACCCCACACCACTCTACCTCAATCTATCCCATTTCACTCTACCCTAATCTACCCCACCACACTCCATTCCATGCCATGGCAATAACTGTTACCCATGCTAAACAGCAGCCACACAGGTGTAAAACATGGCTAAAACACCTTGCCAAAGCTAATATCTCTTGAATTGCCTCTTAATTTAAAGTTGTGAGATGGTCCTTGTCTGAACATCGTTATCACTACGGAGAGCGAGAGATAGTCAAAAATACCTGTTTTCTGAAACCAAAGTATTAAAGGGCCTTTTTAGGTCGTGCCTTGATCGACCTGTTGTATCCTCTTCTATGGACTCTGGAACACCCATCAATTGCCATTGGTTATTTCATGTGGCATTTAGAAATGCTGGCTTATTATTGGTGCATTTGTGTAAATGTCCCTCCTTATTGTGCTTAGCTCTCTTTCCAGTGATTTCACTCAGAGAATATTTTGGTTGATCATCATATTGTACAGCGTTTGATGGCCCCTCACCCCTCCTACTGGATCTCCCATTGGGCGCCCTCCTGTTACATGACATTGTAAAAACCTATCAGCACAGGTGTTGGTTGATGTGCATTTCCCCCCACAGCACTGTTGTTTATGCATGGAATTTGCCCTTTGTAAAACTGCAATAACAAAAAGCTCAATTAGATTGACACTATGTTTTTGCCGGGTTAAAATGGGCTCTACTGCTGGCCAAGGATTCCTGCTGTTAAGATCCAGGCTAAGGGGCTGAAGGGGCTATAGCCTGTGCAACTATTCAATAGGGACCTAAACGATGCAAAGGCCATTGTGTGCAAGATTTGGAAAGTTATGCATTGTGTAATATTTCCAGCAATGCTCAGGACAGCTGCACATTTTAAAAGGGTCGTTTTTCTCTCCTCTTGTGATGCTACAGCCAACTCAAGAGCTCACGCACAGTTGTAGCACGGGGCAGAGCTGTCTGAGTCAGCGAGGTGGTCATGTAAAAGCCAGGCTCAGGGATTGGGCAAAAGACAATGCATGTGCTGCAGCACTGGCAGATGTAAACAGCTTGCGTTACCCCAGTGACTCACTCTCGCTACGCCCCCTATTGTTACCTGGAGCTCCGCTCCCTCGGAGATTGCAGGCTCCTGGTTATACAGCAGGTTGGCCTCGGCCCCCAAGTCCAACACAAATTTGACCCTGCTGCTAGCATCACTGAGGTGCATGAAGAGCAGCTGGTGTCAGGGACAGGGATAATAGCACAGGTGGTCCTCATCCTGAAGTACAGCGGCAGTTCCGCTTTCCTGAACCATCAGCAGGCGGCGCACAGTTCGGCCACTCTGCAGTGCTCCCTTTGCAATTCAAGCGGTGGTAGGTTCCAACTCTGAGCTTCGTTCGAGAGCAGCTGAGGGACTAGGGTGGCCAACTGGCATGGGTGCAAATTCAGGATGGTGAGTGTAAAAATTCAGGACAAGAGGTCAAAATTCAGGACAAAAATTCAAGACAGGAGGTCAAAATTCAGGACAAAAATTAGTGACAAAAGGTATGCTTAGTAAACACATCAGTGAACATCATGCAATAGTGTATAAATAAATAGGCAAGGAACATAAGTACAAGTCACTTCTCCTACTCCGTCACCGCTCCTTTGACATTTCCTCTGCCCCGTCACTGCTCCTTCCCGTTCTCTGCTCCTGCCCTTTCACTGCTTCTGTCCGTTCACTGCTCTTGCCCGTTTCACTGCTCTTACCCGTTCACTGCTCCTACCCGTTCATCGCTCCTGCTCATGCCTAATCACTGCTCCTGCCCTTTCACTGCTCCTGTCCAGTCAGTACTCCTCCTCATGCTCGAGCACCGGTCCTGCCTCGTCACTTCCCCTGCCCCTCACTTCTCCTGCCCCCTCACTTCTCCTGCCCCGTCACTTCTGCTGCCTCGTCACTTCTGCTGCCCTGTCACTTCTCCTTCCCTGTTCACTGCTCCTGTCCTTTCACCGCTCCTGTCCGTTCACCGCTCCTGTCCGTTCACCGCTCCTGTCCGTTCACTGCTCCTGTCCATTCACTGCTCCTGTCCGTTCACCGCTCCTTTCCGTTCACTGCTCCTGTCCGTTCACCGCTCCTGTCCTGTCACTACTCCTGCTCATGCCTAATCACCTCTCCTGCCCCGTCACCTTTCCTGCCCCATCACCACTCCTGCCCGTCACTACTCCTGCTCATGCCTAATCACCTCTCCTGCCCAGTCACCTCTCCTGCCCTATCACCTCTCCATCCCTGTCACCTCTCCTTCCCTGTCGCCTCTCCTTCCCTCTTGCCTCTCCTTCCCTGTGACTCCTCCTGCCCTGTCCCTTCTCCTGCCCTGTCCCTTCTCCTGCCCCGTCACTTCTCCTGCCCCGTCACTTCTCCTGTCCCATCACTTCTCCTGCCCCGTCACTTCTCCTGCCCTGACACTTTTCCTGCCCTGTTCATTGCTCCTGCCCCGTTCACTGCTTCTGTCCTTTCACCGCTTCTGCCAGGTTAATGCTCCTGCTCATTCCTAATCACCGCTCCTGCCCTGTCACTTCTCCTGCTTCGTCACTTCTCCTGCCCTGTCACCTCTTCTGCCCAGTCACCTCTCCTGCCCTATCACCTCTCCATCCCTGTCACCTCTCCTTCCCTGTCGCCTCTCCTTCCCTCTTGCCTCTCCTTCCCTGTGACTCCTCCTGCCCTGTCCCTTCTCCTGCCCTGTCCCTTCTCCTGCCCCGTCACTTCTCCTGCCCCGTCACTTCTCCTGTCCCATCACTTCTCCTGCCCCGTCACTTCTCCTGCCCTGACACTTTTCCTGCCCTGTTCATTGCTCCTGCCCCGTTCACTGCTTCTGTCCTTTCACCGCTTCTGCCAGGTTAATGCTCCTGCTCATTCCTAATCACCGCTCCTGCCCTGTCACTTCTCCTGCTTCGTCACTTCTCCTGCCCTGTCACCTCTTCTGCCCATCACCTCTCCTGCCCCATCACTTCTCCTTTCCTGTTGCCTCTCCTGTCCCGTCACTTTTCCTGCCCTGTCACTTTTTCTGCCCCGTCACCGCTCCTGCCCATTAACTGCTCCTGTCCGGTCACTGCTCCTGTCCGGTCAGCACTCCTGCTCATGCCCCATCACTTCTCCTGTCCCATCACTTCTCCTGCCCCATTCACTGATCCTATCTGTTCACTGCTCCTATTCGTTCACTGCTCCTCCACGGTTACTGCTCCTGCTCATGCCTAATCACCGCTCCTGCCCATCACTTCTCCTGCCCCATCACTTCTCCTACCCAGTCACCTCTCCTGCCCCATCACCTCTCCTTTCCTGTTGCCTCTCCTGTCCTGTCACCGCTCCTGCCCCGTCACCTCTCCTGCCCTGTCACTTCTCCTGCCCCGTCACTTCTCCTGCCCGGTCACCTCTCCTGTCCCATCACCTCTCCTTTCCTGTCACCTCTTCTGTCCGGTCACTGCTCCTGCCCTGTTCACTCTGTGTACATCATTGACAAATTACACAAGGGGGCAAGTTCCCCACAGTACTCTGTTTGGGGAAAGCGCCTCTGTAATCACTAACTACGATCTCACTGGCACATGATATGCTACAGGCAGTCGGTGGGCGCATTGTTATTCAAAAGGGGATAATCGGCCTCAGTCGGAATGACAATGACCCTGCCCAGAGTGTGTGAGAGCTCAAGGGAAGGGTTGCTGCAGCCTCTGGAGTTCAACACCGAGAAGTGCGAGCTGGCCCCTGAAAACTTTTAATCTCTTGGGGCTTCTTTCAGGGAACGCTGTAATTAATGTCCAAAATTACGGACAAAAGGCGCCCGTAAAATGAATGATTACAGACAATGGACATCACACCAATATGACGAACGGTCCGTGAAATTTATGGACGGCCGGTCACCGTCGAGGCACACAGAGGCTCAGAGGTTTGAACATGGGTAGGGAGCAACAGTTGGGCAACCTGCCCAAGAGCAGACAAGCTTTACGGAGCGAGAGCAAGTTCAGTGCCTACACGATGTATAGAACATCAGCTGTATACCGTGCAGCTTCCTGGTCAGCCATTAACAAACTGTCAAAGCCGTTGCTAAGCTTCAGCCAATCAACAGCAATTTTATATCCATGTTGCATACTCTTATCCACCATGTTGAGTGTGGCACTCTGATTAGATGTGATATTGAAACATGCTGCTTTCTTGCTATGCAGCAACAGAGACACTGTGCCCTTATACCTGCCTCTGAAAATATTCAATGTGGCAATGTCAGTCCAGGAATGCATATTACTTTCTATAATATAGCAGTTGTTTTACAGACCGCCTATTACCTAGGTTGGTGAAGCAATACTAGGTGTATAAGGAGCAGGGAAAAAGTACCCAGAATTTTCGAAGTGTAACTGAATCCAGGTAACTGAGAGGTGTGGCTCACTGGTTAGAGGCGGCAGACCCGTAAGCGGAGAATCGGCCAGGGACCAGGGTTCATTTCCCGACGCGGCAGGGTAGTGGACCAGGGTCAAAACGGACTCGATAATTCTCGCCTCGGTACCTACTCTAACCAGGAACACACTCGGCAACTCTGGGCATTAAGCTTGCCTCATCTCTACAACGGCCCCCCACAGACGCCGGGGATGCCTGGTTTCACCTTGGAGATACCCAGAAAGGGACCATCTCACAGGGATAGCCAGGACGGGTTCCCCAGCGGTCTACAGCGCCGGGATGCCCCGTTGCTGGGGCAGCTGTGCGCTTTACAAGTCTACAACATTTACATTTATTTACTGAAACTTGACTAGTAATTATCTTACGCATAGCTCCCACTATCAGACCGTCTTGGAAGGCAAGTGCAAGATCTGACTAAGTTTGAATAGCATTTACTGAGCAGCAACTTCCATAATACCAATAATGTGCATATACTTTAAAATCTGGAATGAAAGTCAACATATGCATACAGTCACTGATGTAAAGGAGAAAGTGGCACCAAATTGACAGCATTTATATTTGAAGAGGAGGTGAGCACAGGACTATGACAGTAGTTGTACACTGCTGAGGTTTTATGGGAATGCTCCAGAGCTCCACAATATTGAATGTCGCTAATTCAAGATGCTGCAAAATTGGCGCAAAAAAATGCAATGGTGCGCCACAAAATTCATTGGTTTGTGCCGCTAACTTCCCTAATTCATGCCACAATATTCTGAGGGCCTGATGAAGGAGTAAGTAACTGGTGCTCATGTAAAGCACTCGGGTCGAGCTTGCACTATGTAAAACTGCAACAAAAAAATTACATTAGATTGACACTTTCATGTTTTTGCCGGGTTAAAACAGGCTCTGTTGCTGACCAAGGATTACATATTGGACAGAGGGTAATCGTTTGTTTCCCCATTCTCTGTGTGGCAATCTCATTTAATTAAAGCCCTTTTTAGGTTGATATGCTTGTTGGGTAAAGCATGCACTTATTTTCAAAATTAATATGCCACTGCAAACAAACAAATAAGTAAAAAAAACATTACCATTTACAACACCAATAGCTCTAACTTTCAAAAACACAAGACCACTGCATTGCAAATGCTTGTTCAACAGAAGCCGTGGTACAGTACCTATTCCATCTTGTACATGCTCTAATCGGAAACCTGACTATAGCATTGCATTGCTCATTATCTATATATTTATCTGTCTAGCTACATATATATATTTTATTTCTTACTGTAAAAGTTATTGTTAAATTTACAACATGAGCTAATATTAATAAAATGCAAAAAAACCCTGAAATACCCCGGTGATGGTTTTATCGCCTACCTATAATTTGCACCCGCTTCTTGATCATCCACATTGATGGCATTTATTATGTCATGAGTGATATAATAATGGAGGTCATAAGTAATGCATGAAGAGGGCACTTTAGGAGAAAAGAATGCTGGGGTTACCTGAATTCAAGTGTTGGCTACAGTCCCAAGGGTCGAAATATCACTGACATTTCTAGGGATTCAATACCTTCATAACCACCCCAAACACCTATATGAATGCAAATTTCTCAAAACCTACTGAAGGGATTTACATGAAATAATGAAATGTTGTGTCATTTGATTCAGCGTTTTTTCTATAATGGAGAGCAAAGTCTTCTATGGTAATTAACATAGGAAATTGTTGTTTTGAGACTGATACTTTCTTCTTGGCCCCTGCATGACAGATCAGTGCACATCTTTCCACGAATGAGCCAAAGGGAGTGAATTTTGTTTTTGAAAAGTTTAATGCAGATTCTTCAAACAGCAAAAAAGATATTAAAGAAAGAAACTTAACTATGACTACACTTGCATTATCACCACCAGTGAAGATAAAATATATGCATAACATTATAACTACGATTCCCTTTGCCCCCATGTTGTCTGATTTACCCTTTTCAGAAGTACCTAGAAGCAAATTACTTTGGCATTGAGCGCTATGCCAAAAAATACAGATACGCAAACTGTGGTGCAGAAGAAGCTATACTAATCCAATCTGATGTGTATGTGTGAGTCTGGTAGGTGACTGCATCTTATATTCTGCCATCAGAGGCAGATAACTAAGCCATAACTTCAATTATGCACCTTCTTTCAGCTTCCAACCTCTGTTTTAAGATCTTTCGAGACTCTGGAAATATTGCACCAGCAAATACCTAGCTTGACCCACACTGCTCCATTTCAGCAAGTAATCGTCCATTGACCAATGCATCATGGCACACAACATCTCCTCCCATCACATACCTTGCTGTCCTTGTTCTAAAGATCCGCTGTGTTCTGTTGCTTCCTCACTCTCTTTTCATTCGTGGCCAGTGTGTTAGCTATTAAAGCAGTAAGTAGGACACTGGGTGAAACTCCCAACCAGCAAATCTACTTTTATCACATTTGCTTCCGGGCCTCCTTGCATCAATATTTAAATAGTCAATAATTAGTAGTGCTTGTGCATAATAATGCAGACCCGCCCGCCTGCTTACTTGGTGAAATGTAATTATCACTACTTCTGTACACATTGATGTATACTGAGCAACTGTTCAATAAAAAGATTAATAAAAAAGACACACTGCTCAGTAAGAGGTTGCATATGTCCTTCAAATTAGAAGGAGTGCTTATTTGCAATGTAATTTTTTTACAAAAATAATCTAATTCTCTTATTCTGCTGTATATATGATATCATAGGATCCATTTTTCGTAATACAGAGGAGCTTTCCAAAAAATACTGTTGCACTCACTAGTGTCCGAATGCTCACCTTAATTCTGGATCCCATGTGAGTGACAAATATTGAGTACTTCTCAGTATGCACAGCCAGCCATACACAATACATTCTTTAGGGGGGTCGGTGTCAATCTCATAGGGAGTGCTCCTTCATAACACCAGGGACCGTATTACATATGCAGCGCATTTTCCTTCATTGCACTGGGCATACCTTTAAAAAGGTGCGCCCAGGGCAATGAAGGACAATGTGACAATTTAAGATGAATACTCTGCCCTCAGGGCAGCCACGAATTCACGCTGCCGTGGGGGCAGTGCATTCATGTGAAAAACAGAACGGCTGCTTTAAAGACGCTCCAAGTTTTCAAAGCGCAGGCTGAAACCTGCCTGCAGTTTGAAGGGCGATTAGAGATCCCCTGGCAGGTGGGTGCAGTCACCAACTGCACCCGCCTGCAAGGGTAAGTCTGGGGTGTCCACAGGACTCTCTTTACCCCCTCCAGAGGGCTGCTGCCACTGTGCGCACTGACAGTGAACCTCCTGACAGCTTCTTTGCCTCTGCGCCCTTGTCTGGTGCAGAGACAAAGGGATTCCCTCATATGCATGGGGTAGGCCCCGGTTCAGTGACTTATTATCGAGAGACAAAATATCGACTACACAAAATATCGATGCCAAAATATAGAAGGACAGAATATCGACTCCCTATCTACAAACAGGTAAGTACTAAAATATCGATTCCAAAATATAGAATGTTAAAATATAGTTAGCTAAAATATCGAATTTTTTAAAAGTATTAAAAATTATATAAAAGTAATTAAATATTAAAAACAATTAAATAAAACATACATAATATATTATAAATAAGCTTAAAATGTAAACATAATAAAAGTAATGTAAAAAAAGTAGAGATTTTGTTGGATAGTGAGAGCGTAAAAATTACTATTCCCACTCCAGTGAGTGCAACAGTAGGGAAAGCGTTGGATAGCATAGAGGTACAAATTACTATTACCACTCCAGTGAGTGCAACAGTAGGAAAAACGTTGGATAGCGTAGGGGTAAAAATTACTATTCCCACTCCAAAGAGTGCAACAGTAGGGAAAGCGTTGGATAGCGGGAGGATAAAAATTACTATTCCCACTCCAGTGAGTGCAACAGTAGGGAAAGCGTTGGATAGCGTAGGGGTAAAAATTACTATTCCCACTCCAGTGAGTGCAACAGTAGGGAAAATGTTGGATAGCGTAGGGGTAAAAATTACTATTCCCACTCCAAAGAGTGCAACAGTAGGGAAAGCGTTGGATAGCGGGAGGATAAAAATGACTATTCCCACTCCAGTGAGTGCAACAGTAGGGAAAGCGTTGGATAGTTAGGGGTAAAAATTACTATTCCACTCCAGTGAGTGCAACAGTAGGGAAAACATTGGATAGCGTAGGGGTAAAAATTACTATTCCCACTCCAGTGAGTGCAACAGTAGGGAAAACGTTGGATAGCGTAGGGGTAAAAATTACTATTCCCACTCCAAAGAGTGCAACAGTAGGGAAAGCGTTGGATAGCGGGAGGATAAAAATGACTATTCCCACTACAGTGAGTGCAACAGTTGGGAAAGCGTTGGATAGTTAGGGGTAAAAATTACTATTCCCACTCCAGTGAGTGCAACAGTAGGGAAAACATTGGATAGCGTAGGGGTAAAAATTACTATTCCCACTCCAGTGAGTGCAACAGTAGGGAAAACGTTGGATAGCGTAGGGGTAAAAATTACTATTCCCACTCCAAAGAGTGCAACAGTAGGGAAAGCGTTGGATAGTGGGAGGATAAAATGTACTATTCCCACTCCAGAGAGTGCAACAGTAGGGAAAGCGTTGGATAGCAAGAAGGGAAAAATTACTATTCCCACTCCAGTGAGTGCAACAGTAGGGAAAGCGTTGGATAGCGTAGGGGTACAAATGACTATTCCCACTCCAGTGAATGCAACATTAGGGAAAACGCTGGATAGTGTAGGGGTAAAAATTACTATTCCCACTCCAAAGAGTGTAACAGTAGGGAAAGAGTTGGATAGCGGGAGGGTAAAAAATACTATTCCCACTCCTGAGAGTGCAAAAGTAGGGAAAGTAATGATTTATTTTTAAAATAAGATTACATTAATTATCAATACCAATAAAAAGTTAATTTAAAATAGTTACCAATTAATAACAATTAATTACCATTGAAAAAAAAAAATAAGCAATTAATAATAATTAATTACCAATTAATAATTAATTATCAATTATCAATACACATAAATATAAATATTATTATTTACTTTATTACAATTAATTTACTTCCCACCCAATTCCCCTATAAACCCACAACCCACTCCCAATAATTAAAAAATACAATTAACATTATTATCAATTAATCAATTAATAAAAATAATTTTGCAATTAATAAACATTATCAATTCATACAAATTATTTACCCATTAATACAAATTAATTACCAATTAATAGTTAATTACCAATTAATTATCAATACACATAAATAAAAAAAAAATTATTTACTTTATTACAATTAAATTACTTCCCACCCAATTCCCCTACAAACCCACAACCCGCTCGAAAATAATAAATAATACAATTAACATAATAATCACTTAATCAATTAATATAAATTAATTACCAATTAATAAAAATTAGTTACCAATTAATAATTAATTATCAATCAATTAATTATCAAAACATATAAATATAATTAATAATTAATTAACCATAATTAAATTACTTCCCACCCTATTCCCCTATAAACCCACAACCCGCTACGGAATTAAATTACGCAAAAATTAAATTATATAACATTCATTAGTTTAAATAAATTAAACATACATTACAAAAATAATACATAATTTTTACACATATACTACCATAAATAACACTAAAAAAAATCGATATTATAGATATCTATATTTTTTAATTCGATATTATAGTACTCTATATTTTAACATTCGATATTATGTAATTCTATATTTTTAAATTCTATTTTATGGAAATCGATATTTCGTACCCCAATTTCGATATTCTGACCTATCTATATTTTGATAATTCGATATTCTGTCCACTCTATATTTTAACTTCGATATTCTGGGCAGTCAATATTTTGGAATCGATATTTAGGGTGTTCACCGTAGGCCCCATGCAAATGAGGGTACTCTCCCTGAAGATAGTACTGCTGCTTTATGTGTACCAGCGCTATCGGTATTACAGAAGGGGCTGCACAAGAAATGATTTATGAATTTAATTGCCATGATTTAAACTTAAAGTAAATTCAAATACAATACACTGAACGTTCATAAAAACAGTGCTACATGGAATTCCTATATAAATAAAAAGAATAACAACAAAGTGCAATAAACCAGAGGAGACAACCAAATCAGGTATATTGAAAGTTCACAGAAATTTAACTTGAAGTTTATTTTATAGTGAAGTAGGAGAGCACAAAAGAAGAAACAAAAAGAGTATTAAAATATTAAAGAAAGCAATCAATATGTGTTTCGCAGCCTTTGGATGATTTTTTATGGCACATTAAACGGGAAGCAAACGAATATCTAGTAGACTATAATACTGTGATTGTACACTAGTCAATGTATTACATGCAATGGCATCTAAATGAGATATATATATATATATATATATATATATATATATATATATATATATATATATATATATATATATATATATATATATATATATATATATATATAAATATATATATATATGTATATATATATTTTTTTATATATATATATATATATATATATATTCACTGAAAAAACCATAGGTTTCAGGGGTGTTATAGTTAGCTGGACTTTTCACTTGTACAAAACCATTGAAATTCCCCCGTTATAGTTAGTTCAGCTAACTATAACTCGCGCGCCCGCAATGCACTGCTGATGACGTCACATATTACATCACTCATGACATGGTCAGTGACATCACTCATTACTGCAACCCTCCCGCTTGCCATGCATGGTCTTCTGTGCTACCATGGCCCCTCCCACCTTCCCTGTGTGGTCAGCTAGCTGCCCCTGACCCCCTCCCACCTTCCCTCCATGGTCTGTGTGTATGCCATCATAGTCTCAGTGTTGCGCTCCATGGTGTGTCTTGTTTCTAGTGACCATCCTGCCTGACCTCCATGGTCATCTTGCTGCTCCTGCCCTGCCCCCTTGCCCCCAGCCCTCTGTTTCCATGTGCAGACCCCTATTTCCTCCCTCCTGGCTTGTCTGTTCCATTGTAATACCCCTGATCCGACCCTCCTGCCCTTTATGGTCTGTTATGCTGCAGCTTTCTCTCCTGTCTGTCCATTATGGTCAGCTAGCTACCATTGCCTCTTTCCCCTCTGTTCTCTGTTGTCCATGTGCATGGTCCTGTCCCCTCCCTATTGATTTCTATGGATTGTTACGCTGCACTCCCGTCCTGCATGCGCTGTGTGGTGTATTGTGCTGCTGCAAACCCTGATGCCTGCCCTGTAGGGTCAGTTTGGTGCACCTCTCCATGTCCCTCCTGTCCTCTGTTATCCGAGTCCATGTCCCTACCCCAATTCCTCCTGCCTACCATGATCCAATGTACCATATTTGCGAACATTTTGAACTTGGTAAGAGGGAGATTTTGAAAAAAACTGGGGCATTTTCCCCTTTGAGTTACATTGAAAAGAAGAGATTGTAGACAGGAGACAGATCAAATAAAGCCCATTTGAGCTTAAAAACATTGGATGTTTCCTGGCTGAAACGGGTCTGTTGGCATGTATGGTTGTACTACCACTGCCTCTTCCTTCTGCCCACAATGGTCTATTATATTGCCACAGCCTCTCTTGCCAGTCCTGTATTGTTGGTTTGTTGCCCCTGCCCCCCTTTCCACTGCCCTTCATAGTCTGTTGTGCTGCCACTGCCCTTCCTGCCTGCCCAGTGTTGTCAAATTGTTGCCTCTGCACTCTCCTACCTGCCTTCAATTTTCAGAGTCTGTGCCCCTGGCCTCTGCCTCTCAACAGTATCCCAATGAACAACTAGATTGCTAACACTCTATATTTATTACAAAAGTGTGGAACGCCTGACGTCATCTGGATGTAATCAAAACTGTATTACCTAGAGTATTTCCTTTAGAAATTACAGATATGAGAGGGTCTTATTTGCATAAAAATTATGGTTAGTGCTCTAAAAAACTAAAATGAGGACATATTTTCTGAGTTTTCAAATAGCGACAAAGAACTTTTAAATTATTTGTAATCTTTATGTTTTTATATCCAGTTGACCACTTGATTAAATGTTGCACCTAGGGGAGAGGATGTGGTGTTACTTCCAGAGCTGCAGACTTTGCAACTGGGGAACCAGGTCGGAGTTTCTGCTTCAGCTCAACATTCTGTGATTCTGTTCAAATCACTTAATCTCCCCATGTCTACAACCAAAATGAATTTGATCTTGTGTGATGTAACCAATGCTCATGTAAAGCACTCCAATACCTGACAAGTCTGCACTATATAAAACTGCCAATACACAAATAATAAGTGTTTTGCACACTTCTGTCATTGGACTTCATGTGGGCTACATCTGGGTGATATTTGTGCTGCATTTGGGCTCTTTTGTCTCTGGTGGCCATCTTGGGAGATTTATTTGTTATGAAGTTTCCTAATTTCCTCATTTACTGCAGTCTCCTCAGTAGGAAATGCTTTCAGTTTTTTACTTTGATTCCATCAAGAAGGTATTCAGATATGTCACACATTTGCCATAAATTCTGAATGTTAGCACTCTAGTTGCTCATTAGACCACGGTAGTAAAGCTACTGCTCACCACGGAAGTCTGCTGCTGGTATTAAAAGTGCATGTTTCAGTCTGCATATCAGAATTTTTTAATGAAATAGAAGAGGATTTGAGAAGTCACTCAAAATGTGCCCTAATTTTTCTTTCTTCAGCACTAATCATAATCTCTATGGCAAAATGAACCCCCTCATTGTGTTCCTTCTTAAATTAAATTTTTTAATTGATACCAGTTTATTCCAATCAAGATGGCTTCAGGTGTGCCATACTTTTGTCATAAGTAAGACAGTAAGCGCTCTAGTTGTTCTTAAGAACACTCTGGGACATTCTGTCATTGGGCTATACTTGGGCTACATCTGGGTGATATTTGGGCTACATTTGGGCTCTTTTGTCTATGGTGGCCATCTTGGGAGATTTATTTGTTCTGAAGTTTCCTATTTTTCTCATTTACTCCAGTCTCCTCAGTGGGAATACTTTCAGTTTTTTATTTTGGTTCCATTAAGAAGGCATTCAGATGTGTCACACATTTGCCATAAATTCTGAATGTTAGCACTCTAGTTGCTCATTAGATCACTGTAGTAAAACTACTGCTCAGCAGGGAAGTCTGCTGCTGGTATTGAAAGTGCATGTTTCAGTCTGCATGTCAGAATTTGTTTATGAAATAGAAGAGGATTTGAGAAGTCAAAATGTGCCCTATTTTTTCTTTCTGCAGAACTAATCATAATTTCTATGGCAAAATGAACCCCCTCATTTTGTTCCTTTGTAAATTAAATGTTTTAAGTGTTATCACTTTATTCCAATCAAGATGGCTTCAGGTGTGCCCTACTTTTGTCATAAGTAAGACTGTTAGCGCTCTAGTTGTTCGTTTTAACACTCTGGGACATTCTGTCATTGGGCTATACTTGGGCTACATCTGGGTGATATTTGGGCTACATTTGGGCTCTTTTGTCTCTGGTGGCCATTTTGGGAGACTTATTTGGTATGATGTTTCCTAATTTCCTCATTTACTCCAGTCTCCTCAGTAGGAAATACTTTCAGTTTTTTACTTTGATGCCATCAAGAAGGCATTCAGATGTGTCTCACATTTACCATAAATTCAAAATGTTAGCACTCTAGTTGCTTATTAGATCACTGTAGTAAAGCTACTGCTCACCAGGGAAGTCTGCTGCTGGTATTGAAAGTGCATGTTTCAGTCTGCATGTCAGAATTTTTTAATGAAATAGAAGAGGATTTGAGAAGTCACTCAAAATGTGCCCTAATTTTTCTTTCTGCAGCACTAATCATACTTTCTATGGCAAAATGAACCCCTTCATTTTGTTCTTTTTAAATTAAATGTTTTAAGAGTTACCACTTTATTCCAACCAAGATGGCTTCAGGTGTGCCATACGTTTGTCATAAGTAGGACTGTTAGCGCTCTAGTTGTTCTTTAGAACACTCTGGGAAGCTGCAGTAGAACACAAAGGAGTCAACTGACAGTCTCTGCCCTTTTTGCATGTACATGTTTACTGAGAATGTCAGACTTCATTCTCACATGACTGAGAAAGATAATGTGAATTTACAGAAAATATGCTCTCAGTTTAGCTTATAGATCACCTTCCAAACCTCTGTGGGAAAAGCATGAGAAAATAGTTTTCTCTCAAACATGATTCATGATATCACAGCAGAAGGCTTTTTCACATGGTAAAAACACCTTAGAACACACCACAATTCCTAAAATGAGTATGGTACCATCAACAAATGATTTATAATGTAACTAAAGTCTTAAAACCTTCTATTAACTGCAATGCTTTTTAATGAGGGGCTATCATGTATATTGGTCCCAAGATGGCTGCCAACACTTGTGGGACGAAGTGCTGACAGCCAATCAGATCTCACGATGAGATGTGTGGTTAGGCTCCGCCCAGATATATATGTGATTTTACTTTTGATTTTCTCAGGAACTACTGAACAAATTTACACCATTTAAGCAAAAGGCATGAGTCTGAACTGAGGACTACCTCTTTGCCAAATTTGGTGTAATTCCGTTCAGCACTTCGGGCTGTAGCTGCGTCAACAGGTCCTATGTGAAAATGCATGGGGAAAACGCATTTTGGTACCCCCTTTTTTCTCGGCCCCCGCTTGATGAATCACCATGAAATTTTCAGGATAGGAGCGTATAATTTGCTCACCAACTTAGTTCACTTATTAATTAAGCCATGCAATTGCACTCCCACGTGTAATTCTTTCATTAGTAAGGTTGATTAATCAAAACACTCGACAAAATTAATACTTAATAATTAATTCTTAGTAATTTTAATTATGACATATAAAAATATAAACTGAAGTTCGAGTTTAAATAGAAAACCCTGCTCCAGCAATACCCCCTTTGGTGATATATCATCAACACAAAAATCCAACCCAAAAAATGTAGTCCCCTTTTCTTAGGAGAAAATCAAATGTCTTTTTGCTTTTACATTAAACACATTAAACTCCAGTTTCTCTTTCATCATCTCTTTTTGTTTCTAAGTACATGCTCTCTCTAAATTCTTCTAATTCTATTTCTTGTGGCTCTCTTTTTGACCTCTTTTGTCTCTTTTCAATATTTTCTTTTATTATTTTCTTTTTACTCCTCCTGTATCTACAACATAAACACCCTAATCTAAGAATCAATAAAGCAATGATCACACATGTCAATGGAAATAATATCTTACCAAAAATGGTACTACCTATCTTAGCAATAAAATTCTTAACAGCAATCATCTTATTAGCCATTTTAGTCCAGATACTTTCAGCTTCCAGTGGTACTAATTCTTCATGCAAATCAGTAATATTTTTGATATAGACCTTTAGATCTTTGCTTTCATCAGGAATGTAAGTGCAACAATGTTGAACTTTCAGCATTCCACAGACTCCACCCTCTTTTGCCAATAAAATATCAAGGGCAAGTCGATTTTGCATAGACATAGCGCGTAAGGCAACCATCTCTGTATTTACCAAAAGAAACCCTCCAGCGGTGCTTGTCGATAAGCGATCCACCACTGTTGACAACTTCTGAATTCCATATGCATTTAGTGAAATTCCCACTGCTGGTATCAAAGCTCCAAAAATATCTCCTACAATTTCTGACCAAGTTTCTCTCCTAAAGCGTGTTAGTAAATTAATTTGTTCTGCATCTTCTATTCTATCCATATGAAAAATCTTTGGAAAGACCAGGCCAACATAACATGTGCCATACCAATTGTCAGGCAACCTGTAATAAGCCTTATTCCCACAAATATAATACACTCCTGGAAAAACTGGATCTTCTCCTCCTTTAAATCCCCATCCTGTTGCAATAAAGTATGTATCATGGCACTCACTAGTCCCAACTAATAATTATCATATTGGGATTTCCTTCTGGTAATGCATAGTTTACCCTTCTGTGGTGCATCTAAAGCCAAAGTTGGACTGGCCCCATTCTTCAACTCCTTTCCCATCTCAATGTCCCACACTGTCTCACTCATTTTATATCCTCCTGCCTTTTCATGCATGCTCATTCTCCTTTTCTCTACCATGTCTAGGAAAGCTTTTTCTTCTTCCTTCAAACTACAAGTTAAATTGTTTCTAAAAATGTAATCTAACGTTAATTCTTCTGTTTCAATATAAATCTCACCTAAAATGTTAGCTTCTTTAGCAGGATTCAGTTTTTTATTCATAGGCAATTGCCCAAAAATGTTATCCTTATTAGACATCTCATAATCTACTTTCCCTAACAGATAAAAAATACTACTCAACACACTACATGAAATCCCATACGTAGCTGGAAGATGATGTTAAGTAACTCCCTCTGAAACGGATGCAGGTAACTGCATACAGACGTAGCAATCCCTTACTTCCATTGTCTTTACGTATTCATACAACAATTTCGAAAAAACATTGCTAGAAAAATCATTAATTGACCTATCCTTGTGTATGTAGATATTACTAATTCTAGTTGGTACTATTTTCTGTGAATTCTTCTCTATATTAGTCATATTGTCAGTATGTGTTCCAAGAGTATCTATTGTAACTCTAAAAGTAACTAATAAAGCAAGCACACTCCATAGTAGCATCAATAGTCCTGTACAGCAGCAGCACATTCTGCACCATCTTTTCAGAAAGGTACATCTACTTTGATTTTCTTCTGTGTTAGCCATTGTACTACTTTGACTGTGTCTTTTGACTTAGCCTCTACTACTCCACTACTGAATCTCTAGATCACTAGATTATTACAATCTGTTAATTTTCAGAACTCTTCTTCACTCTTCTCCAAGTGACTCTCTCAATTCACTCAATTTGGATTTTCATCACTTTTCACTTCTTCTTCAGCAACATCAAATTGTATCAGATCCTGAACATCTGTCTCTTCTCCAATGTCAGACAAAATAACTTTCAGGATTCCAACAGTTTTCTCTTCCTCAACCACTCTCCGTAAGGTCCCCTCTGGATTTCCTTGACTCTCTGCCTCTTCTTCTTCTTCAGACAGTGCCACGTACGTCCATTCCGGTGACCTATACTTCTGGTTAGGTTTTCTGATTCTTTTGATCTCCTCTGGATCCTTTGATTCTTTTCGTTCTTCTGCTTTTGCTTGATTTTGACTTGACACTTCGTTCACCTGTTCAGCTTTCGATGAATTTACTCGTGTCAATCGATATCTCAGCCTCTTTATCTTGTTAGGCCAAAGATCTCCTTTTACACTTCTTTTCTGTTTTACTTCTTTATTTTTCCTTTCTCCGATCCAAGTTCTCTTTCTCAGGACTCGACCCTCTGGTATCTCATTCTCACTCTCATGAGATTCTGTCTCATTTGCCTCTTGTTCATCAACAATTCTCTCTTTTTCCACAGTCTTCTTTTCCACCGATTGAGACTTCCCTACTACTGTCCCTCCTCGGGTCTCCGACACGCAATCTTCTTGCTGTCTACTTGTCCCTTCACCTAGCTTATCAGGAATGTTCCCTACACCTCCTCGGTGGTCTTCCGCAATCTGTCCCTCTCTATCTTCTTCTGACCCTACTTCTTCAGAAGTTATCTCAGATGGATTCCTCTCAATCTCTTCATTTGACTCAGATATAGTCTCTGTGGAATCACTCTTTTCTTTTCCTTCTTTCTCTTTATTTTCACTGCTCGTTTCAGGCACTTTTCCAGAATCTGAACTCTCTTCTGAGGTTCGCAATGTTCCTCTAGAAGCTTCTCTTTCTAAGAAAAAAGAATCACCTGACTCTCTTTCCGACTCTCTTTCCCCCCTTTCAGGATTCTTTTTTCTTCTCACTGTTTCTGTGTCTGCATCATCACTGGAATCTGACTCTTGAAAGTACTCTTTCCCAGTACCATCCTTTGGATTTGGAACTCTCAGAGTATGACTTGCATGAATCCAGTTCTTCACACCAGCACACTTCACAGCAGTCGTCGTAGTCAGAATGACTTGTCTTGGCCTTCCCCACCTTGGAACCAAGCAATTTCTTCTTCTGTGCACTTTTATTCTCACCCAGTCCCCTGGGCTCAGATCATGGGCTTGCTTCTTTTCAAGTGTAGTGGCATCTTCTCCAACCTGGTGAAACACAGAATGAACTGCGTCAGCCAGGCCTTTACAGTAATCCAAAATCATGTCATCAGTTATAGTCATCAGCTTGTTGACAGGCACGAATGCATGTCTCATTGCACGTCCCATTAATATTTCATGTGGACTCAACACCGTAGTTCTGTCTGGAGTAGATCTAATAGTCATTAGCACTAGAGGCAAGACATCAGGCCATTTCATTCCAGTAGCTAAGCACATCTTGCCAATTCTATTTTTAATTTTGCCATTCATCTGCTCAACAATGCCAGAAGCCTCTGGCCTGTATGCACAATGTAGCTTCTGCTGTATGCTCAATGCTTCACAAATTAAACTCATGAGCTCATTGTAGAAGTGTCCCCCTCTGTCTGACCCGTACCTAGGAATCAACTCTCTTAACAGTAACTTGGCCACTGTTATTCCATCATTTCTCCTAGTTGGATATGCTTCCACCCACCTTGAGAACAAACAGACTACCACTAGAACATACCTCAATCTATTGACTTGGGGCATTTCAATGAAATCTATTTGCATTCTGGTAAAAGGACCTCTTTCTCTGTCTATTGTTCCTAGGCTCACCACTGTTTTCTTTCCAGTATTGAATTGCTGACAAATCAAACATCTTTGACAGATGCTCTCTGCAATCAGCCTGAACTTTGCATTGTACCAAGTCTGCTTGAAGGACCTAATCATAGCATCCCTCCCCAGGTGTCTCTGGCCATGATACATTCTTGCCATTGTTGACAACATAGAATTTGGCATGACTGGTCTTCCATCCCTATAGATCCAAACATGATCTTTTTCTCTTGGTGCACAACCTGCTTTGATCCAATCTCTCATTTCCTCATCTCCTGCTTCATCCTGCAACTGCCTCACCTCATCCCATGTTTCCAATACATTAGTAAACATCACAGAACAAAAAGACATCTTCTTCTCCTTTCCCCGGTTAATGGAATGATTGTTCTTTGCACAATACTGTGCTATGTCATTTGCGAATCGATTACCAAGAGTAACAAAATCATTTCCCTGTCCATGAGCAGCACATTTTACAACCGCTAGTTCTTTAGGCAGCTGTATCGCCTCAAGCAATTTCCCAATCACTTCTGCATTCTTTATAGGAGTTCCACTCGAGGTCAGGAAACCTCTCTGTAGCCAAAGCTGGCCAAAATCGTGAACAACTCCAAATCCGTACTGACTATCAGTCATTACAGTCACTATCACATTTCTTCCAATCTTGCAAGCTTTTGTCAGTGCCACCAATTCCGCAACCTGAGCAGATTTAACTCCTTTCAAAGGTGAAGCTTCCATAACTTCTGAAACTTTGCACACCGCATATGCTGCACTCAACACACCTTCTTCTGTTCTCAGACATGATCCATCCACAAACAACACATGATCACTCTCAGGTAGTGGCAGATCTCTTATGTCTGGTCTCGGTTTTGTACAGTAATCAAGCACATCCAAGCAATCATGATCAACATCATCTCTCACACTCACATTTTCAGCATCTGGCAAAAGTGTTGCTGGATTCACATTCACACACCTCTCAAGAGTCACATTTGATGCTCCCAGAATTATTTTCTCATATTTAGTCAGCCGACTATGTGACATATATTGAGTTCTGCTTCTTGTCAAAAGAATTGCCACATCATGAGGTACGAATACCCTTACAGGATACCCCATTATTATACCCTCACTCTGTTCCAAGCTTCTGCATGTAGCAGCTACTGCTTTCAGGCAACCTGGTAAACCCACAGCTACTGGGTCAAGTGTTGATGAGAAGTACGCAACTGGCCTCCTCAGACGTCCATGTTTCTGGATTAATACTGAAAGTGCACATCCATTCCTCTCACTACAGTACAGTTCAAACTCCTTCTCATAGTCTGGCATTCCTAGAGCAGGAGCTTCACATAATCTGCTCTTCAATTCCTCGAATGCTGCCATTTGTTCTGCATTCAATTCCAATGGGTCTTTTACTTCACTTTTGGTCAATTTAATCAGTGGCTTTGCTATCAGGGAAAAGTTACTTATCCACTGACGACAATAACCTACCATTCCCATGAACATTCTTACTTCTCTCTGGGTCATTGGGGCTCTCATTCCTCTGATAATTTTAATCCTGTCAATGGTCACTTTTCTTAGACCTTTCTCAATATTGTGTCCAAGATAATGTACTTCTTTCTTGCAAAATTGCAATTTGGCTGGAGATACCTTTAATCCTCCATCTGCCAGATGATTCAGTAAAGCTGTGGTATCTACTTCACAGGCTTCACGTGTCTTCGATGCCACAAGTAGGTCATCGATATACTGTACTAGTACTGAGCTTTCAGGCATTGTCAGACTTTCCAAAGATTTTTTCAGCAACTGATTAAATATTGAAGGACTCTCTGTATACCCCTGTGGGATTCGGCACCATGCCAAAATACGCTGTCCAAACCGAAATGCAAAAATCGGCTGGCTGTCATGATGCAATGGAATTGAAAAGAAAGCATGGCACAAATCAATTACGGTGTACCATTCAGCATCATGTGGAATCTGATACAAAATCACTGATGGATTTGGCACAATGGGACAGCATGATACCACAATTTTGTTAACTTTTCTCAAATCTTGCACTATCCTGAACTTCCCATTAGGTTTCTTCAGCCCCATTATTGGTGAATTACATGGGCTACTCAGTAACTCTCTCAAAACACCTTGCTGAATCATTTTGTCAATTATAGGTGTTATTCCTTCAATTATCTCTGGTGTCAGTCTCTATTGTGGGATATTAGGATAAGTGATTCCCTCTTTCACTGTAATCTTTACTGGATCTACATTATTCATCAATCCCCCATCCTCTCCAGTAAAACCCCAAACTGCTGCTTTTACTGTGTGTCTCAACTCTTGAGGCAAATCATCTGGATTAAATACAGCATATGTTCCAACAATCTCATTTTCTCTATTATCCAGAGTCATCCTGTATAAGACATCCTCATCCGGTGTCTCAAAAGCTATTCCATCAGGAGTACAAAAAATTGTGCAATTCATTTTACACAATAAATCCCTACCTAACAAGTTCACTGGACTAGTGTCGCACACTACAAATCTGTGCATATCTGAAAATGTCCCTATCCTTACCCTTACTGGTTCGGTAAGACGAGTCTTAATCTGTGTATTAGACACACCAACCACTTGGATTGCTTCGTCCGAGAGAGGAAGATTTCTTATATCTGCTGACCTGACAGTTGATCTCGTCGCTCCTGTGTCCACTAAAAAAGTAACACTTTCCCCATTTATTTTCCCATCTACAAATGGTCCTGCCTGGTTTATTTCTAGAGTTGCTCCAAGTATGCACTCTTCCTCCTCTCTTCGGCACCGTCAGTAGTCCCCTTCAGACTCACTCCCCTCATTCTTTAGCCAGTATTGTTGTACTGGATTTGTACGTCTCGGTTTGTTTACCTGTTCATCATTCTAGAATCCTGAGTCTTTATCGTATTTCTGGGACCCTCTGTTCTGCGGCAAGGGCGGTTTTGGCTCTTGATTCTGCTGCTTGACAACCTTCTGCTGTTGCTGCTGATGATTACATCCCTCGTTCTGCACCTGTTGATTCAAGGATTGATTTTCATTACTCACTAATGGTGGATTCGTACACTCGGATCTCCAATGCCCTAACTTTCCGCAGTTGTGACACGGAAATGTTTTCTTCGCCTCTTCTATGTTCCCCTTTCCTTTTCCTGTACCATATCTGGGCCTGTTTCCTGGATTATTTGCTTGTTCAACCAGCTGTGCTTCTTGTCTCTCTGCAACCTTCACCTGTGCCCACATTGCTTTTTCCTTCAGCTTTCTTTGTTTTGCCTCAATTTCATCACTGAAGTATTTCACATGTCTCAAGATTTCATCAATCTTCTTACTCTGCCAATCAACTGTGTGCTCTCGAATCATTTCACTGATTTCGGGTCTCAAGCCATATACAAATCTGTATACAAAATGACTCAAATCCTTATCACCCAGATGTTCATCTCCACTGAACTGTTTAAAAGCCAGTATCAACCTTTCATAAAAAGCATGAACTGATTCTTTTGCTTCCTGATGTGTTCGATCTATCTTAACCCAATCTGTCTCTTTAGGGGGTACCTTATTCTTCAGGA
Organism: Triturus cristatus; assembly: GCF_964204655.1. Classification (NCBI taxonomy): domain Eukaryota; kingdom Metazoa; phylum Chordata; class Amphibia; order Caudata; family Salamandridae; genus Triturus; species Triturus cristatus. Next base: position 217,953,459 of record NC_140590.1, read on the forward strand.
ACACAATAACCTGCTCGTATTTTCTCATAACCTCTGGGTCTGGAGCTCCTGTCTTTTGATCTCTTGGGTATTCTTTAGCAGGCCAATCTACAACTATTTTACACTCTGCCCACAAGTCTGCTGGAACAATTATGTCAAACAGACTATTCAGGTCAATCCACAGCACTTTTGACAATTTCACAAACCTATCTACCTGCCTATACCACTCGACAGGCTTTTCTCTCAGTCGAGGGAAATCATTCGTAAATGACAAAATATCCTGTCTAGTCCATGGGACATGTACATATCCTCCTCCAGGAATGTCTCTCATAGGATAAGCATCCACTGTTTTTTCCTTTTCTCTCATGGGGAAAGCTGAGTAAGTCCTGTCCACTGTATCTTCTCTCTTCTTATAACATCTATCCTTCCATTTTTCCACATCACCCCATTTTCGCAATAAGGAAATCATTTCCTTAATCTGCCCTGTTTTGCCAACATCATTTAGATTCTCAATGTCCTTGTCCGAAAAATCCACTCTGTAAGGCTTCTGTAAAGCTTTTACCTTATCCATGTCAACTCCCATTTCACTCGCTATTCCTTTTAACCTTTCATGTGTATTCTTAGCCCTCCATGTGATACTCTTGCACATAAATAACAACTCTCCATCATGATGATTTTTTAACATTTCTGTAGGAATTGTCCCCGCTATAAGCTCTTCCAGTTCTATGCGCAACCTGGCTACATCAATTGCCTGAGAATCTTTGTCTTTCTTTTGAAGAACTTTCAACCAATCATTCAAATCCTCAGCCGTTATTTCTGTAGACTTTTTCCCTGTACTCACTTGCTCTGCCATCCTCTGTGGTTCCAAAATTGATCCTTCCATCATAACATTTCTCTCTACACAACCAGTATTCAATCCTGAATTAGGTTGTACATTTAACTCTCCACCACATGTGTCATGTCTCAACTGTCTCAATTGATTTTCTCCCGTCCTCATTCCTGACTCTCCCGGAGAACCAACTAGTCCATTTCCTACATATGGAACTGTCAAACTACTTTCACCCATTCTTTGTTTATCAAAAATAGGCATAACTGGACCAATTGTTACAGGCACTGTAACAGCTTCTAGATTCTTGGTTAATTCCCTAATCTTCTCTGTCAACTCAGATGTGGTTCTTGCTAATTCTCTTGTTTTTTCATCCCCGATTTGATTCTCTCTTTCTCTCTCTCGCTCTCTCTCTCTCTCTCCCTTTCCGTGAAAGGGCTACTACTTTTCAGATCAGGGGTCACAACTTCTGTTTTAATGATTTTCAAAGTATCTTTTATTGGTGTAGCAACTGGTGTTCTCACTTCTGGTTCTGGTCTATATGGAGGTGGTCTCTTATAGATCATGTCATCCAAGACTTCATCCTCATATTCATTAGCCCCATACCTTCCAATTCTGCATCAGATACCTTTTCCGTACCTTTCCTCCCTTCTGTTTCTTCAACAGTTCTCATAGGATATAGTCCCTCTGACATACTAGCATCTCGCCATCTCCTCATTCGATCATGATGAGTTTCACGATCATATTTCCTCCCGAACATATACCTATAATTACCTCCACTCCTCTGCTTTTCTCGCTCATGCACCTCATCTTCCCATTCTACCAATGCCTCGAACTGTGTCGGCCTTGGTCTAGGCTCTAGACACATCATTTTCTCCCGTAAATTTCTCAACACGGCCAGATTAAATGAACCATGTTCCGGGAATGCTAGAACACCATCCTCTCTAGTGTACTTAGCCCAATTGTCTAACCAAATACAGGTATGATACCCATATTTCGCAACCATGAAGGATGCAGGGGTCCTTGTCGGAGGTAGTAACTCACCCTCTCTAGTTATTATGTCCTTATCCTTGTCAAACCCTTTTTTAATTTTACTGAACAAGGATTTCTTTTTCTTTTCCTCTGTTTGGTAATACATTTTTGCGTTTACCACAACCCTCTAGTCCTGTCTACAACTGTACGATCTTTTGTCCAATAACAGCGCGACTCACACCAACGCACCAATCCCGGAGCGTCTACGTCACCCTGTACTTCTTCCAATCCCTGCGCGGCTCACACCAACACACCAATCACAGCGCGAGCACTGTTCTAACCCACTGTCCAATCACAGCGCGGTCTTTCTGACATCAGTAGTCGCTGCAGTCGCTTCTACTCCTGTCTCCTGTCACTCGTCTACCCCTCCTTTACAAAACCTTCTTGGTAGACTCTGTTTCAGATTCTACAAATCTATTAGTTACAACATATAAACATCTCCATTGTCTGCTTCGCTAACCACAGAATAGTAAAGACCTTTCCCACGAGAATCCCGCTTCCCTCTAGAACAGAGCTTACCTCTGCTCCACTACGGAATTATTACTTTCGTTGACACAGTAGCACATCCCTCTACTCTGCTGTTCTAACATGCATTCATTAACTGTTTCCTCCAGGAATGTTTCAAAGAGTTTCACAATCAACTAAACGCTCATACATTCACGCACTTTCATACCAGAAAATGTAGCACATTTACACAGAATCCTGTCTTTCCCGAGAACAGCGAACAATCTGTCCTGCTAGAGAATTATAACATACGTTAACCAAGCAGCGCTTACCTCTGCCCACTCCTTCAAACAAGCTCAGAGAATACCTATTACTTCTCCAGCGGTAAGCTTTAACGGTGAACCTTACGGATCCCTGGGACTTAAAACCAAAGTTTCACAGATAACCTTCGCAACCATACACACTTCTCTTATACAGAAAATATGTCTCTAGTAGTAACACACGACAATGTCACTGAATCGAACCCAGACAATGCGACGCGCAACTTCAATTGTCACACGCTTTTCCCTGCATTCGTACAGGGCCAACAATCCCGTCTTTCCCGAGAGCAGCACTCACTTCCCTCTGCCCTACTACGGAACCGTCACCGACTCCCTACGTCCCAGAAGCCGTACACACTACATATAACTCAATACGACGACTTCAACATTTAGTGTTAGTACATGTATCAACATCAATCAATAAATCAATAAATCCAAAAGGCCTATGTACAAGCAATTCATCAGATCAAGACAATAATCAAAACCATCATACTGCTACCAGGAAACTGCTGCAGATCAGAGCTTATAAATTCTCCCTACTTCCACGGACAGAGTAATTTCACAGTCATACGCACATCCACACATCATACGCTAGGGCCCATCACACCAACATTCATTCTATAACTCTATCCACACTGAATATATGAGAGAACTTCTTGATCAATCTGCATTTAATTTGAGGTCAATGCAACCAAATTGAATTGTCTCGAGTCATGATTTAAACAATAAGAATACATTTGAGATCTCAATAAAATGACAAAGAAATAACCACCCGACACTGTAATTCAAACAGAAATGATTTATCTAAATTAGTTCAAATGAAAAGTTATTCAATTGCAAAATTATTATTCTCATATTTACCTATTCTAGCTAAATAACATATTCTAGATCAGGACAGGTCCCTCAGTAAAGAATCATAGTCTCCCGAGTCGCCGTCCTCTCAGTCAGCATCGATCCTCTTCGGCATAAGTTCAGGAAGAAGTGGCCTTAGACCCTCTCTAGTCTAACAATATTTATACTAAAATTTACATATTAAAAGTTACAAACAAACTCTAAACGTCCGTTGAGCATAGCGAGCAGGAACGGATGTTAGCTCGCAACATTTAGAAAAATCTTCACTCTCGGATATCTCAAAAATAAAAAACACGGAAAAAGGAAGTCAAACTAATTTTGCAACATCTATGGATGCTCTTCTCCGGAATTATTTCACTTGCAGTGAAGCGAAGCCACCGTAAGTTTATCAAAAATGTTCATTTGTGATAAATGTTCTCCTCCAAGGATATCTGGCGACCATCCCAGAGTTGTCGTCCTTTCATAACTTTTAGCTCAGACAGAGGCCGAGGTCATTCAACCATATTCAGTGAGGCCTCTCTTCATATTTCATCTACTCAAATGCAGGCTGTAGATGTCGGCCATTTCTCAACAGGCCAGAATGGACAACTTAATTAAAAAGAAACGCAAAACAACGTTACTACATCGTATTGATTATACAGTGTTAATTCCCACTAATACCCTTATGTGTATGTATTTATCTAGCCATTTGCGACATAAAAAAGCATTAAAGCATATTATTTAAAAGCACAAACACATAACAAATAGCGCATTAACCACACGTATTTAATTAATTTGCTCACCAACTTAGTTCACTTATTAATTAAGCCATGCAATTGCACTCCCACGTGTAATTCTTTCATTAGTAAGGTTGATTAATCAAAACACTTGACAAAATTAATACTTAATAATTTATTCTTAGTAATTTTAATTATGACATATAAAAATATAAACTGAAGTTTGAGTTTAAATAGAAAACCCTGCTCCAGCAGTAGCACTGGTAACAAAGGGGGTTCCATGCATATTCCATGAAGTGAGCTATTTCAGAATGAGGTATAACATGCAGTAGAACTGGTAACAAGGGAGTGACATGCACATTTTTAAAAGTGAGCCATTTCAGACTGACGTACATTTGATAGTACTCAAATAAAGTAGTGACATTCAAATTCTGATAAGTGAGCCATCTAAAAATACTCAAAATAAGGTACAACATGCTGTAGCACTGCTAAAGAAGGGGGTGATATACACATTCCAAGAAAATAGCTATCTCAGAATGCAGCTTAACATTTTATGGCACTGGTAAAAAAGTGAGTAAGACGCAACTTACTAGAGGTGTGTCATCTTAGACTGAGATGTAAAATGTTATAGCACTAATAACAAAGTGGGTTACATACACAATCCAAAATGTAAGTCTTCTCAGAATGAGGTTCAGTGCTTTAAATAGGCCGGTACTCGCCGGTACTGAGTACCGGTACTTCCGAATTTTTTGAAGGTCAGTACCGGCACTTCTCTGTAGCCAGGGAGAGTACCGGTACCCTGATCGGCGACATGGGAGGCTCAGGTTAGTTTTCTCCTCCAGTGCAGGGCAGTAATTAACTGGGCAGAAGCAGCCTTTGCAGATTTGCTGGCAAAGATTCCAGCAGCGCCCATGGGAATGTCCCCAAACTGTAGGGGGGTGAGAGGGTTTGTGCCACGCTGTGATTAACAGGACGGGGTCTCTAGACAGACCCTGCCCTCTCAATCAGGTGCGCAGTGACCATTCGGGTGAAAGTGTCATCATGACTTTCATTTTGTGCAATGAGTTAATCTGTTTTTCTTTTACAGAAACATATTTCTCATGTGTTTTAATATGTGTTGCAACTGGTACAGAAGTAATTATGTATGAACATATTTTGCCCTTAGCCCCGCCCCTAGCTCCGCCCACTTGCCACACCTCTATTTTAATGAGTACCTGCACTTATGTTTCCCCATTTAAAGCACTGGTTAGCACTGGTAACAAAGAGGGCGGCATACACATCCCAAGTAGTGGGCCCCTATGCCCAAACCTGATACTGTGCGTGGATTGAGTCATAATCCCAGGCATCACGCAGAAGTGGAGTGACATGAAGGGGCCATTTGCACCGGTTATGACAGGCACCACGACCCGTCTGTCACCCACTAAGGAAATATTAGGGGGTTGTTCCACTCCATGCACACCCAGACACTAGCCCTCTGTGGAACTGATGAAGCTAGAAAATGCCCGGACAGCATGTTAGTCCCAGGAACATAAAGAAAGACAAAAGAATACACCAGAGTTACTTTTGCGCCATGGTGCTTGTACGTCCTCCTCCGGGAGTCAGGGCCGAGTACATGAGGTCAGCAGCAGATGATCGCATGTCGTTCTATGCAGCAGTCCATGTTTTGGGTACCGCGCACAAGGAAATAAACAAAATAAAAAGCTCAGCGTTAAAGTTTCCTGTCCATGGGCCCTGTGCAGAAGTATCTGTGCCAGGGAGCAGCGCTTCGATCAGGGTACCACTGTGTCAGTGGCAAACCTGAGCATCGTGCAGAGGCTGTCGGTGTGACTGTTGTGAATGATAATAATAATCATTTATGCTCTCACGTGACTCCCTGTTAACTGAAGTCTCAAACGTTTTAGTATGTTTGTAGCAGTCTTTTTCTTTGGTGGTTGCGCCTCACTACGAAAGCATTTTGAGGTTACTGGAAATGAGGGCCTCTACACGTACAGTAGCACTAACACCATACCCAAATCTTCAATCTCGAAACAGATTACGGCTATTCAGTGGATGAGTAGGGTTAGGGGCCGTTTATATTCTTAGCCATGAACTATAAATTGTAGCACATAAATGAAGGCCAACCTTTGGGCTCTGTTCTCTCTCCTATGTCATTCAGCCAGAGCCCTGCAAAAGCTTCAACGATGCAGAACATCCCACACAGAAGAACTGAAAGAACAAGCATTTTCAATGCAATAGCTCTCGCATTTGCGAGCGTTTAAGCTATCGGCATTGTAAATGACAATGCATTTTGTGTATGTGTTCTTTAAAGCAACACATAGATAAAAGGCATTGTCATTTGTAATGCCAATAGCTCAAACTCTCACAAATGCGAGACCACTCTAATGGTGGCTTGGCCCCTTTCTTTGGAGGCTGCTCCTTGTATTCAGGTCACAGCGAACAGTCTAAAGAAAGGGGCGTGGCCAACATTAAAGTGGAAGCGCGTATGTTGCGCTTTCATACAAAGCAACAAAACAAATTATGAATTTAAAAGGTTCTTTGGTGCGTCTGCTAAAGTGAAAGCAGCTGATATTGAAAAGCGGACAACCCGACTTACCTGGGTGCAGACTCCTGTCCACGGGGCGGCAACGCTGTAAGTCTCCCCTGCCGCCGCACAAAATCACCTGCCGCAGTGGGGGGAGACTACAGCTCCCAAGCATCTTCGCGGCATCAGAGCACTTCCGCCCACCAGCGCGCCCGGAGGCGCTTCAAAAGCAGAGGCTACCTCCGCGTCAGGGGACGCGCGCGGGCGGCGCTGGGCTAAGCCCGGGCAAAGGACGGGCCGTCTGTGGCCGTCCGGGGCTGGTCGCGGCTGTGCTGGGCCACCTCCCTTGATTTTACTACAGGTAATTCGATGTATGCAAATGATGTTGTAACGTTTGATTGCCATTAAAGCGGTGCTTCATACAGCTCGATTTCTTGTGACAAAGTAAGGATGGGCAAAAATACACCAATGTCTACTCGTTCCACCGCAAGGACAAAAGTTCAACCAACAACCCCATTACCAAGCCAGAAAGCAATAGACAGGATGGTACAAAAAACTATAGGAGTAGTTGTCAATGCAATCGAGAGCACAGAGAGGCGTCTCTCATTACCTCCTAGTATGTGTTTGCCAACTCAACTTATCCAAGATAATATCACACACGTGAATACTACCTTGAACACGGCGTACTCGCAGGAATCAATTCTTATGGATTCATACGCGGATTTTCCAGCCAAAGACTCTAACTGTGTTATTATGTCGAAAGTTACATCCCCCGCCGAGCTCATAAGTCGGGAAAATAGGTTGTCTCTTACTCCCAACTTACGGTTAAATGAGGAATCTCCACTTTTAATAAATGTGTCAGATATTTTGGAGGAGCCAACTAATTGTACAAATAATGATATGAACACAGTAGGAACAATACATAATGTGATTTCCCCACAAAGTTTACAAGGGAAAGGCTTAAAAACTAAAGTTGTATGTTGTAATTTACTTGTATTCTGTGTGCAGGGCTATGTCAGTGGTTGTCCTGGTGACAGAATGTGAGTCTGATGGTTCCATGACAGACTGGCATTCTGACTGAGGAGACACTGGAGAGCTGACCTGTTGGCTAGTCCTGTCGGTGGTTGAAGTTAATAAAGTCTTCCTGTGGACAACAATCTTTCTCTGGATTCATTACTGGCGACGAGTTGCTTGATTGGGGACAAGCCACAACCACCGATTCCCCTGCGAACCTACGCTGGATGGATTAATGATTTGGTCTAATCTTGGGATTCATGGAATTATCTTAATACTTGTTTTTGGCTACTCATTGGATTTACAGACCACAACTACGAGGTAGTTTCAGCGAAATTTGGATCATAATTGGATTTTTCTTAAAAGACTTGTGACTCGATATTTGATAGTAAACGGCTGTTTGCTTACTTTCAAACGCCTCACGAGGCCATCTCTGCGCGCTGCTGACTCCATGGCAACCCTTCTTTGCACGCGCCTCGTCCTTCGATCTCCGACTCAGCTTTGAGTTCTAACGTTGTGACACTGACGTTCACGTTACGTGAGGTGAAGCGTCATCAAGCGTGGCGGCCATCTTGGATTGGGCTATTCATCACACCTCACGTCAGTGAGCGAGGCAGCCATTTTGGATTGGGTCATTCATCTCACCTCGCGTTTTGCCCTTCTCAAGAGAATTTTCCTCAAATCACATCAATATCGGCATTATGATAGCGAGGAAACTTTAAGGTGAGACAGCTGCCTCGATTTTTTTTCTGGGTATTTTATTTAAGTTGGATATTAATTGAAATATGGCCACTTCCACCAGCATGTCCCAACCCCCTGCATTTTTATCTGAAAAGGGTGAACCCCTTCTTCCTTGGAAAAGGTGGCGGAACTTATTTGATTCTTATCTTGTGGCAATTGGGGGAGAAAAATTCTCTGCTATACGGAAACAAGCCATATTATTGCACAATCTAGGTGTTGAAGGCAGGAACACTTATGACAGCATGGATCCTCTAACTATTGGTAGTGGAGATGGAGAACCATCAGATGTCTATGAAATGTCCATGACAATGTTAGAAAGATATTTTGGACCGCGTATAAACGTTGTTTTGGAACGTCATAGATTTTTCACGAGGGTTCAAGGTCCTACGGAACGTGTTGGAACTTACGTTGCTTCTTTGAAGACATTAGCACGCACCTGTGACTTTGGCGAATTGTCAGATTCCTTGGTAAGGGATCGACTTGTACGGTGCACAAATAGTTCAAGGGTACAAGGGAAGTTACTGTCTAAAAATCCCTCACTGACTGAAGCAATCGCAATAGTGGAAGGTGTTGAAAACACTTCCACCTGGGTGAAAGAAATTAGGAAAGACAAAGAGGATGGTAACCAAACCCATAATGACAATACGAAGAAAAGTCAAGGAAGTGTACACTCCATGGCGGAGTGTGACGATGAGACTGATTTCCCTGAGGGGATTGCTAAAGTGTCGTTGGGATCGAGGAATAAAAATACTATGAGGAACACACAGTCACATGTCGCAAGTAGTAAAGACAAAGACATCCAACAGAGAAATTAGCGTGATCCTCGGCAACAGCGTGTTTTTGATAGAGAGAAGAACAGCAATGACATTAGGAGAGTACGCTGTTATAGATGTGGAAGCTTTTCACATTCCTCAAGTTTTCCTAACTGTTATGCCAGAGACTCAATATGTTTGAACTGTGGTATCAAGGGGCATTATGCCCGGGTTTGCAAATCCCCTAGGAAAAGTCATAATGTAGAAAACCCTTCTGATATGATTCGTACTTTAGTTATATCTAATATTTCAGAGGTGGAAGACAAGGTGGATTCGGGAAGGGTCACCATGCCTTTTTGTGACATTTCTGTTGATGACAAGAACTTCACGGTCATGGCTGACTCTGGCTCGCCATTCACACTGATTGGGAACAAAATTTGGGATGAAGTGGTTGGGTTAGACAGCGTGAAGTTACAACCTCCGGATATTGCTCCTTTTAGTTATGGTGGTTCCCGTGTGGACATTGTTGGATATGTAACTGCTAAGATTGGATTTAAACAGAGGGTAATAACGGGCAAAGTTTATATTGCCGTAAGGGGAGACAATCTTCTGGGGTGGAGGCATCAACGTGATTTGGGTATAATTTTAAATCCCAATGCCACTGACCCAAGGGATCAAGTCATGTTGATGGATGAGTTGTGTGAGAGGTTGAATGGAAGGATTTCAAAGATTGATGATGAGGTTAGTAATGAGAAATATGTCAAAGACTTCCCGGAAGTATTTTCGGATACTCTTGGTTGTTTAAACGGTTTTGAACATCGGATTATTTTGAAGAGTTCAGCTAAGCCTTGTGTACATAAGGTACGCAGGGTGCCAAATTTAATGATGGAACCATTGAAGATGGAACTTAAAAGATTGCTAGAATTGAAGGTGATTGAGGAGATTGAAGCGTCAGAGTGGCTGGCCCCAGTGGTTTTGGCACCCAAGGATGGTGGATCAGCGGTGAGAATGTGTGTGGACTTGCGCGGATTAAATGAATGGATCTGGGTAGATCGGCAACCCCTTCCTAACATTTCTGAATGCATCAGTTTGTTGAAGGGGGCCAAGGTTTTTAGCGTGTTGGACTTGTCCTCCGCGTATCATCAAGTTAAACTTCACAAGAATTCCAGGCATCTAACATCTTTTGTTACTCCTTTGGGGGCTTATCAGTTTTTGAGGATGCCTTTTGGTTTGGCTTTGGCCGCAGCTTGTTTCCAAAGAATTATGAAGATGGTACTTGGAGATCTTCCTAATGTCTTGTTTTTCCAGGACGATATTTTAGCTTATGGGAAGTGTGAGAGTGAGCATGAAGGGGTTTTGAGATCTGTGTTGTGCAAGTTGAGGGAAAGAGGGCTCACTCTTAAGAGAGACAAGTGTCGAATAGGGTTGAAATCTGTGACTTATCTGGGACACGTTATTTCGGGAGAGGGTATACAACCCAAACTCAAGTTGGCAGATAGTATTGTGAAGGCCCCTGCACCGCAGGATAAGGAGCAGGTTAGGTCTTTTCTGGGCATGGCGGAGTTTTACTCCAAATTTGTGAGAGGGTTTGCTAGTGTGGTTGAGCCAGTTAGAGTTTTACTAAGGAAAGGGGTGCATTTTGTTTGGACACCAGAGTGTGAAAAAGCTTTTGAGTTAGTTAAGTCAGAAATTGGAAGGATGCCCACATTAGGTCATTTTGATGTGAAATTAAGAACCATTCTTACAACTGATGCGAGTCTCAAGGGACTGGGAGCGGTACTTTCGCAGGTGGAGGATGGTGTAGAGAAGGTTGTGGCATTTGCCTCAAGGGCTCTCAGAGATGCGGAGGTTAACTATTCTTGTATTGAGAGGGAGGCGTTGAGTGTGTTTTGGGCTATACATCACTTTAAGTTTTATTTATGGGGAATTCCTTTTGAAGTAAAATCTGACCATCGCCCTCTTGTTCAAATTTTCTCGTGTCATCACAGTGACCATTTGACTCCTAGGCTTAAGAGATGGAGTGAAGGATTGCAGGAATTTAATTTTCGCGTGCACTACATTTCTGGTGTGAGTAACAAGTCAGCTGATTGTTTGTCCAGGTTGCCGGCGAGTGGCGGAGAGCTGAATGATGAGTCTGTGAATGTGAATTGGGTGATGGAAGATCCGCTCTCAGAGGAAGAGTGGTTGGCTGGTGCTGCTGAGGATGAAGCTTTTGTTTCCCTGAAGGAGATTGTAGCTAAAGGCTGGCCAAGCTACAGAGTTCTTGATCCTGTTGTGGAACCATACTGGTGTGTTAGGGATGATTTATCTTTTTGTGGAGGCAAATTGATGAGGGGAGATAGATTGGTTCCGCCTGGTGTTCTCAGGGATAAGGTGGTTAATCTGGCCCATGAGGGACATCTTGGGAGAAGTCTCACAAAAGCACGTGTTAGGGAAAGGTACTGGTGGCCAGGAATGGATCGAATGGTGGAGTCTGTTGTTAAAGATTGTCATTTATGTGCCATCAATGACAAGTCTCATGTGACCAATCAGGTTCCCCTTTCACCTGTGGATGTGCCAGATGCAGTGTGGACTAAGTTGGGGTTGGACATCTTGGGTCCGTTGGAGTTAATGCCTCTTCATGAGAGGTTTGTTGTACTTTTGGTGGATTACACTTCAAAGTGGGTGATTACCAAGTGTATGGCCACGGTCAATTCCAAGTCAATAATTGAGTTTCTAAAGGATGTTTTTATTTCTGAAGGGGTACCCAGGTTTCTGGTTACAGACAATGGTGTGCAGTTCGTCTCCCAAGAGATGCAAGTTTTTCTTGAAGGTCTAGGGATAGTTCATCAGAAGACTGCATTATATTCTCCACAGGCCAATGGTCTCACGGAGAGGATGAACAGAGTTGTCAAGAGTTGTGCTCAAAGGGCACTTGATTCCAAGGCCTCTTTGAGTGAAGTGTTGAGGGAAACCTGGTGGGCTCATCGAACAGTTCCCAATGCGATTTCTCAGAAGTCTCCTTTTGAAGCTTTAAGGGGGAGGTTGGCAGTTTCTAAGTTGAAGGCTTCCTAAATGGGTGAGCAAGGGTGTATGTGAGGAGGAGAGGAAAACCAGGCTTTCTGAGTATCAGAAGAGATACAAAGTGCGTTATGATGACAAGAAGTCCGTGAAGGAGAGGGTATGGAATGTTGGTGACAAAGTTTGGGTGAAGAGAGTGAAACGTTGTCATAAAGGGGTGTCTAACCTATCTGGTCCTTTTGTCATCGTTACAATTAAAAAAAATGTTGTGACCTTGGACAATGGCTGTACTTGGAGTATGTCTAGGTTGGTTAAGTCTAATGGCACAGATCCGGGTGCAGCCAGTGTTCATGGTTGTGTTCCAGAAGAAAGAAGTGGGGGTTTTGGGAGTTTGAATAGACGGAGGCACATGCCTTCAAAGTTAAAAGATTATATTTTGTATTAGTGCTATTTATCTTCGTGTGTTCTTTAATTTTAGTTGTTTGTGTAAATGCCAGGAATATTGTTTTCTTTCTTAGTTCTTGCATCTTGCTTTCTGGGGTGCTTTGAGTTCATTTGGTTGTTTGTAAAGGGGATGTGTTGTAATTTACTTGTATTCTGTGTGCAGGGCTATGTCAGTGGTTGTCCTGGTGACAGAATGTGAGTCTGATGGTTCCATGACAGACTGGCATTCTGACTGAGGAGACACTGGAGAGCTGACCTGTTGGCTAGTCCTGTCGGTGGTTGAAGTTAATAAAGTCTTCCTGTGGACAACAATCTTTCTCTGGATTTATTATTGTACCAAATAGGAATTTGCGTATTGTAACTAAAAATAGAGGAAAATCAAAAGGTAAGCAGAAGAAATCTGTACCAATTTCTCTAAAAAGAAAAAGGGGAGAAAAGTAAGCCACAACATAGTTTAGAAATGTCTAGTAATGATGATAGGTATACTGTGCAACAAGGAACTACATTGACAGATTTGGTAGATTTTATGATAAAAATTGAGCAGTTAATGAAATCACTTATTTTGCCAGTAGTAGGAAGACTAAACATACTTGTGGAAAAAGTAGAGGGTCTAGAAAAGCAGGGAGTAATTAACTCTGACACACTGAAGTATTTGAGCATATTAATTAAGCCTATAGCTACTTCTAATTCTAGAAAATCTGATAATGTTGTTAGTGGTGTCTCAAAGTCAGCCGAATCCACAATATCAGCGGTAAGTTGTGATAAGGGTCGTGTACTTCATACCACACCCATAGGGACTAAATTGTCAATCCATAGGGACACTGGACATGAAGGAGCCGAGAAGGAGACAGGTAAGGGACCCATAGGGAAGGAAGGTACGACAGACTTGATTGCGATTAATCGAGATAAGGTTATAAATACCTATGATTAGGCCAAACATATACACATTGATCTCCCCCCCAGTCAATCCCTTATACAGTGGTGTTGGCAGGGGTGCCAGAGCTGAGTAATGGAAAGGGAGAAAATTACCAAGAACTTAAGAACAAGGTAATGCATTGGCTGAATTATAACAGACCCTTTCCTGGACAAACACGAGTTGAGATTCTAAATGTTAGGAGAGTACATTGGATTGGTCATAGGCAAAAAGACCTACCTGGAGATTGTGTAATTGTTAACCTCAGAGATAGAAGAGCGGTAAGTTTTATATGTCACTGGGAACCTAATTACGATAGTGGCAGAATTCAAACTGTAGACTTGACCTACTTTTACCCACTAATGAACTTAAGGAGAACTAACACATGGTACCAAGGGGAGTATAGGTCTAGATATAGAGACAATCTCATTCCCAATTTTGATGTTCCACTAGCAAACAGATTTCATATCTTGCAAGGGCTAGAAGATATTGACTGACTTAAAAAAGATAATAGGTGCATTGATTTAATCCCCAGTGGACGGCCGGAGACTGAGGACCGAGGGATGGAAAATACCACCATAGATATAGAGACAGACATGGTGGTTGATATTAGCAAGATGCAAGGCCCTGTGTGTCAATACAGCCCACAAATTGATGTACCTCAATGGGATATAACGTATTCAAACAGCAATACTGATTTAGTGGTCGGTCAGACAAATGGGGAGGTATGGTCATTTCTGAGTTGGAACATTGCAGGGTTAAGATCCAAATTGGGTAATGAAAATTGGGAAAAGTTGTTAAGTAACCACGATGTTATAAGTCTCCAGGAAACATGGACAATCGAACCAGTACACATTAATGGATTTAAAACTTATTTCTCCCCAGCAGTTAGCTCACCTTATGGTAGGGCTAAAGGAGGTTTGTGTACTTACGTTTCAAATTTGTTAGTAAGTACCAAAATTGAATTAGTTTTTAATAATACGTATTATCACATTATTAGGATCACAATTAATAAAGGGATGTTCTTAGTTTTGGTCAATTTTTATAATAACATTCAAGGAGAAGACGTAGATGAAGTCTCTAGATTATTAGGAAGTAATATTAAATCTGCTATAGGGAGGGCGTCCAAGGAGACTTGTATCATATGGGTCGGAGATTTTAATTGCCCAATATGCAAGAATGTAGAGAGTGGGACATGTGGGGTAAAATTAGATAAAGATATCAGTCTCAGTCACTTTGAACATTCTAAATGGGGGGACCATGTAAGTGAACTTATATTTGAGAATGACATGGTCTTTGTTAATAGATTGATCAGTCCAGAAGTCCCCTTTTCTCCAACGTTTAATGGCAGAGGGGCAAACACAACTATTGATTATGTCATAATGACTACTAGTCATGGGGGTATGATACAAGATTATAGTATTCTTGATTGCCCGCTTAGCGACCACTTTCCTCTCACTTTTAAAAGGAGATTGAGATCTAAAGAATTTTGTGGTAGGGCCAAATCTAAAGTGTTAGTAGACAATATTACTATGGCCCGAAAAAATGGATACGCTTTAAAGTGGACAAAAATTTCCCCAGATGACTTTCAGGAAAAATTAATAAAAAGTATGTTGCCCCAATTCTATGCATGTACAGATGAGAATGTTGATGACTTTGATATGATTAACAACTTTTTGATGATTGTTGCCCAAACTAGAAAGTTATTATGGGTTGGTATTAGAGGTGGAAATAAGAGGCAGAAGGGGTGGTTTGACTCTGAGTGTACAAAGGCATACTCAAGTCTAAAGCAAGCCCTACATGCCCCGGTGAAAGATATTGGCCTAATCAGAAACTGCAGGAATGTCTACAAGCAAACCCTCAAAACTAGAAAAAATGCTCTAAAGAAAGAAGCATGGGATGCTTTATGTGAAGCTTCGTTGAGCAAAGATTCTGCTCTATTTTGGAAAGTTGTCAATACCATTTTTTTTAAATCCTAGTAATGTAGACCCACTAGATGTGGCAATAACAGAGAGTGAGTGGGTTGAACACTTTGTAAAATTGTATTCCAATGTACAAGATAAGAGGGAATGTGTAAATGAGAATATCCAAATGGGAGCATGCATTTACTCTAGTAGCACTTTTGTTGCCGAAATTACAGTAGCAGAAGTGCACAAATGTATTGATGCCTGTCTGGGAGGGAAAGCACCCGGCCCTGATGGGGTCCCGGTTGATTTATTTAAAAATAACAGGGAATTGTGGGCCCCTATTCTCACATGCCTTTTCAATGCCACTCTACATAAAGGTCTCCTCCCTTCGTGGTGTGAATCCCTTATAGTCCCTATTTTTAAAAAGGGCGATCGAGAAAATTGTCAGTGCTACCGCCCAATATCACTCCTGGACTCCACCGTCAAAATCCTTGGAAGAGTAATTTTAAATAGACTTCATGTATGGGCAGAAGAAACTAAAATTTTAAGTGATCTGCACTATGGTTTTAGGAAAGGGCTTGGAACAATTGAACAACGTTTGAATCTGCATATTTTAATTGAAAAATACACTAAAGCCAAAGAAGGTCGAATGTTTTTAACCTCTATTGATCTTACCTCTGCATTCGACTCTGTAATACATAGTAAATTTTGGCTAGTTATGGGAAACATTGGAGTAGACCAACTAGTTATTAATTTTCTCAGAGAGCTCTATGCAGGAGCTTCGGCCAAAGTCAGATATGGAAAAAGTGGTGAATGTACCAAATCTTTTGCAATGAAAAGGGGTGTGCACCAGGGCTGTGTCCTGGTACCGTTCCTTTTTACACTCTATATTAACAATGTGGAAAAAACTCTGCTAGCTGAGTGTAGGGACATGCCGATGGTGGGAGAAAGATCAATCCCAACTTTGCTATATGCAGACGACGCGGTCCTGATGGTCAGAACACCACAGGCCATGCAGAGACTAGTTACCTCCTTTTCTGACTTTATGAAACGGTTTGATTTGAGAATAAATTGTTCTAAGACATTTACCATGCATTGTGGGTCGGGTGCACACAGAAAGAAAAAAGTAATTTATATTGGTTCTACCCCGGTAGAGGTTACCTTAACGTTTCCCTATTTAGGGGTTCTAATCGATAGTACAGGCCTATGGAACACTACAATCAAGACCAGGAAATTGTTGTACTGTAAATCTATTATGGCATTGAAAAACTTTAGCCGTAAAATAGGGAGGAAACCAATTAAAGATATGTTAACTGTATACAAAGCGACTTGTGTAGCTATTGTTACATATGGGGCAGGCCATATTTGGAAGACACAATAAAAACAGCCCCAGTTCTACTTTGGCATAGAATATGGACTGTGGATGAGTCTGGATTAAACCGATTGATTATGGAAAATGCGATGGGATTAGAGAAGTGTGGAAAAATTAGATGGTTGAACTATATTAAGAATTTTCTCACGCTATTAGGAATGGGGAATTATTATCTAGAACCATCTTCCACATGCAATATCTCTAGAAAATGTTTAAAAGAAAAATGTATGACCTACTTGCACGAGAATAGAACTAGAAATGAAATTAAGAAAATTACGGTGGCAGCTCATGAGCAAATCGTTTTTTGCAAGAATATACAGCCGTATCTGAAGTTATTGATGAGTGATCATGAAAGGTTTCTGTTAACACGTTTTAGATTTAATTTATTATTTAGATCACTCAGCTTTCCAGCCATGAATGACTGGTCAAAAATCTTGATTAAATGTCCCTGTGATGATTTATCAGTTCAAAATGATATGCATATACTTTTTTTTTTGTAAATTTTATATTAGACCCAGACAAATGTATGTTGTCCCATTGCTAAAGATCATGGAAATCAATCATTGTCGCCCTGCCTTTTTAGCTGTACAGAAACTGGATAGTATTTTAACTGTTGAATTTATTTCCTCATTTTTTAAAAATGTTTTTAAATTACGAAAAACAATTGTGATCTGAACCTATGTGGAAATTTCTCTGCTTCGCCTTAATGATAAAAACCCTCTTTTCGTGATTTTTTACTGTACTTTCTTGTACTTTTATGGTTATTTTGTTACAATAACCGAATAAAGTTTATTTGAATTTGAATATGAAAGCAGCTGTGCCATTAATTAAATAAATAAATAAGCACAGCTGCTTAAGTGAAAGCGGCACGAACTGTAAATTAAATAATTAAATAAGCGCTTTCGCGGCCGCGCTGTAAGATAAATAATTAAATAAGCACGCCCGCTAAAGTTAAAGCGACCCACACTATCATTTACATAGAAATAATATAAAAGCAGGCAACCCGCTGCGATGTCGTGGGTGGACTAGGGGAAGATCAATAAACAAAATAGTGCTCACCGACTTATAAAGTAGATGGTGTAGCAACACAAGTAGAAAGTCCAATTGTTACGGGAGGTTACATGTGCCCACAAGGCGGTACCAAGGCGGACTACAAAGCCTATTCACAAATGAGATGCAATGATTTTGCAAGGACAGTAACTGGAGCCAATTGAAAAAATGGGCGGGGCTTCTATGCTGTACCTCAATACAGCATGCCTCACAGAGTAGCAAATGCGCTGCCCAGGCTCGACCTAAAAACTGGTACAGAGAGAACAAAGAAATGGGGATAGAAAGAGGAGAGAAGCTGAGATTGCGATGCAGAAATGGTAAATCTGAGGGGGCAAGGCATGGGATGGGAAGAAGAGTTGGTGACAAGACACGTTCTGACTGTGTGAGATACATGCCAACAGAGAACAGACCCAATTCTGGCGGGAGTCTCCAGATTTTTAAAGATAAAAATTGCTTTCTTTTATTTTAGTTATCTCCTGCCTAAATATGCAATGGGAAAGTACATTCCCCCTGATTTTGTATTTAAAATCTCCCATTTTCCTGTTCTAAAATGTTGGGAGCGGGATACACAGAGGAAAGTATGAAATGAGAGGGGGGTGGGGCAGAGGGATTGTCCCAAAAATATATAGGGATAGTGACAGAAGCGGGAAGAGGTTAAAATGAGAGAGCTTGAGGCAGAAGGAGAGCAAGTAAAGGACACAGTAAACAGCTGATTTTTGTTCAAGAGTTTGGTGAGAACAGGTTGTGGCACGGTGTCTACCCCAGTGTGTTTTATAATATAGCTTTTCCTCGTTTATGCTGTCTGTTCCAATGGCCAGGGCTACTGGGATAATGAGGTTCTGTGTCAGGGGATGGTTCTGCTTAATTATGGATTTGCTGCATTTCCCACATTATATGCAGCTTAATTTTCAGTTTTAAACAAAAAAAATAAAATTGTTTCTAGCTGTGAGAAGGTGGCCTGATATATGCTGTCCACTAGTTCTAGTGGGCACCTTGTATCAGTCCAAACAACCCCTTATGGTGATAGGTTAAAGACAGCCTTTATTGAAAGCTATCCTAGTGGTAGCTATGGAGAGCAGCCTTCAGGCTAAGTCTTGAAGGAATGTAAAGCAGCTTGTTTTACCAGTCTATAATCTCTTGAATGATCAAATGAAAAGACAACATAGTATAAAACACACCCCTCTAGTCTTTTATGAGACTGGAGTCCGAAGTACTTTATTTACAAGTCAGCAATTTTCAGTAATAGCACAAATACACGTTTGGGCCCTAGGAGCGTACCAAACCATATACCAAAAAAGTGGTATAAGAACCACGACTGGTATAGACACTAGGCCTATAGCCTCTAGAATCGCTGGGACCCCAAGGAACCACCCAAGGTAGTGACACAGGGGACCCAGAGGGACTGTATGCAGTGTGTAAACACAACCGCGGGTTCCCGTTATCTTCTATGGGCAATGTCACGGTTGGAAATATAAAGATTAGGGACTTTTCGAAACGAGTCCGGACCAAACCCTTTTGGACTTAAGAAGTTCTAGGGCTTGCACTCACGTGAGCACTGGAGTACTCGAGTTACCTCATCCAGGGAAGCCGTGTGCATAGGTCTCTTTTGGTGTCGGGTCGGGTCGCGTCGTCGATTTCAATGGGAGCCTGCAAAGAACTGTTGCTGCTGTGAAGAGGAGAAGCGTCCGCAGAGATCCAAGCCTGGATTTGGGATGGAAGGAACCTGAAAGCAGACGGGACGTAGTCTGGGTCACTTGCCTATGACCTAGGGCAGAATGGTCCAATGCCCACATATGTCGGGTGCTTCAGGTGAGTTGATGGGTGTATTGACTCTTCAGCCACGAGGTCCAGGAGGCGTCGATGAAGTCCACGAGCCGGTTTCGAGCTGTCCCACAAAGTGCTGCGGTGTCGGCGACCAGAATGGATCCAACAAGCCTTGGCAACGCCAAGTCACTGGAATTTAGAGAAAGGACTGCGGTGCAGACCAGCAAGGTCTGAGGGACTCACCAAGCGAAGGTAAGTCAGGGCACATCTGGAGCCACCAGGAAAGCCCAAGTAGAAAAGGAGTTGCCTTCCTTGGGTACCTGCTAGCCCATGGGCTAGTGATCGCGAAAGAGCCTCGAGGGGTCTCACTTGAAGCTGGCCCATGGGTCACTCGTGGAATGGAGGCCAACAATCTTCAGTGCAGGAGGTGCTCATGGCTGGGGCTACTGGGAGCCCAAAGCACAACTTCGAGGGGGACCAGAAAGATAGTGTTGCTGCAAAAGTTCACGGTGTCCAGGGGTCATGACTCCACGTCACCCATAGTAGCCACGGGCCTCAGCTTTGCTGTGGACTCAGGGTAGCCTCAGAGAAGTCTGGAAATCCACCTCTGGTGATGCAAAGACTTCGGCGTCCGGCGGGAGCTTCAGCGATGCAGACCGGTCAGTTGCTTCTTCGGTGCCTGCCAAGCAGGGTAGTCACTCCTTGAACCCAAGGGAGATTTTTTCAGTCTTCTAGTTAAAGTAGAACATCGAAGGTCCAGGATATGTGTAGCAGAGTTTCGTCCAGGGTAATCTAAAATCCGAGGGAATGGATTCCTATACTTATAGTAAGTTTAGGGGATGGACTAACTCTAAGGCCCCACGTATGGGTGGGCCAGGAAAGAGGGGTGGTTACACCCATTTCTTTTGTCCAGTTTCACGCAAGAGCAGGGGCAGGTAACCCCTGCAACTGGCTTGAACTGAGCTATGCACAGGGACAGCAAACGTGCCCCCAGTGCAGGACTTCAAAGCACCAGAGAGTGCTCCCGCCCAGCTCCAATACACATCTGCCTGTCTAGGGAAGTGGTCACACCTCCCTTCGACAGGAAACCTATTTTCCAGGCCCCCCTGCCGGAGTTTCGGTCAGCAGCAGGAGGCCAGATCCCTGTCTGTGGCAGAGGCATCCATTTTGTGATGCCATGGCTCAGGAAAGTCCTACCGGGTTTAGCCAGTGTGAACATGTCTATCCCTCTAGAAGGGTGGAATGCTATCCCCGCCGCCAAAACTGGTGGGGGGGGGGGGGTAGTATTCCAAAGCATTTGACACCAAACACAACATGTTTTGATGCAGCCATTCCAAAGATAGAATTTACTGCGAGGTTATAATGCACTTAAGAGTATATGGTATGGCTGTATCACAGAACAGCCATAAGGAAGTATTTAAAAAAGCTGCAGAGGGGCTCAGCTCAGGCTTGGGCACCCTCTCACATAAAAAGAAGCACTCTGCCTTCAGGATTGTCAAGGCCTGCCATAGGCGTGGCTTATAGGTTTATTTGTGTCTGTATACATGTATGGATATAGGTAGCCTATACCACTGTAAGGGGTGCAAGCACACCCTTACCCAGGCTGCAGTAGCAGCCCTGTGGTGCCATTTTGGAGTGCTTTCCATGGGTGACATAATATATGCTGCAGCCTCAGGTAGGCCTCTGAGGTACCTATGCCATAGGTACATAGTATACCATATACTAGTGGCTTATAAGGCACTCCATAATCCAATTAGATATGTACCTAATGTACATGGACACCATTTTAGAGCGGAAACAGCTAGGCTGTGGTCCTGATTAGCAGGGCCACAGCCAGACTAAGGTCGAAAAACTGTGAAACACCAGCAAAAAGTGGGGGTAACCATATAGTCAGATTCCACCTTCCTACATAACCCCGCCCCCCCCAACGAAAGCATATAAGGCTAAACTTGGCCAGTTGAGCCTTTATTGACTAAGTGGCCATATAAGGAAGCACCTGCACTATCATGGTTGCCCCCTGTCTTATGGTCCACTAAGCTATTCCTCACCCTAAGGGCATTAGAGGATATCCACCATGGGGAATTACTACCAGTAGTGTGTTTTGGCAAAGTAGAAGGCTGGTGAGGTGTCTGAGTAGAGAAGTGAGTCCCTAATAAAGTTGGCCTCAGCTTCCTCAGATCACTTGTCACCATGGATGCCTTACTTCCCATGACTAAGTTGTACTTTGTTCTAAGGGTCAACCTCTGACTGTCTACAGCTGGGGGTTGGGTCCCTTTGGTTGGAACACTGAAGGGGCTGGGCAGGTTTGGAACCTTTCGGTCCCATGTTTGCCCTTGCCCAACAGAGTCCTGCTGGGGGAGGTCCCTACTCAATGGTAATGGGGATCCCTCAGTGTGTTAAGGGATTTTCACCTGGCTAGGGCTACTAGACTGGGTGCCCCTAATCTACTCATGGGGGGTTTCCTCTGGACAGGGGGCCCTGTGGGGTCCACTGACCTTCCTGACCTCTGCAGCCCTGGGCTGACTGAGGCAGGGTAGAGAGGGGCAGGTTACCTGCTCCAGACTGGGTACCACCTTGGAAGCTTCCACTGCCTTCAGGGGTGTTGCCAGGCCAGGCCTGACTACCTCTGGGGCAGTTCCTTTACAAGGAGTAGGATCAGCTCCCTGAGGAGGCTGACCCGTACCTATTGTCTGGGGGGAAGAAGACTTCTCTTCAACCCTTGTGCTCTATTGTGGAGGAGAGTGGGCCATTATTTCAGGCTCCATAACTCCAAACATGTTCTGGGTTTGGGATGTGGCCATGACAGCCCCACTAACTCTTTCAGGGATGCCCAGCATTCTTAGATGAGTTTGGTGTTTAACTTCAGCCCATTCTGAAATTGCCAGATCATTGCCCATCAGGCAATCTACAGGCAAGTTTGGGGACACTGCCACTCTTTTTGGGCCTGTGACCCCTCCCCAGCTGAGATTGACTATGGCCATGGGGTGATCTGTTCTGACACCATCAATGTTGGTCACCTAGTATTTAAACTCAGGTAAAGGCTGCTGAGGGGAGACTAGTTTCCCTGTCACCATGGTAAAACTAGCCCCTGTGTCCCTGAAGGCCACAGCTTAATGACCATTAATCAGTGGCTCCAATCTGTACCTTTCCAATGCATTGGGACCTATGGTAAAAGTGGCAAATCCCATTCCACCATCAGAGTCAGAGGAGTTAGGTGAAGAGACCCTTACTAAATTGGGGCCTACCTCTGTTCCACGTGCAAAAGCACCTAACTTTTTGGGTGCAATACTACCACCTGGGGGATTACTACTAGTAGTACCAGGAGGAATGGTAGTATTTGTGGGAGGAACATTTTCTTTATTGCCAATCCTGGAGCAACTGGGATCAGTTTTCCAGTGTCCAGGCTTTTTAAAGACATGGCAATATGGTTTCTTTTCAGGTGAGGAAGGAGTTTGGGACCCACCCCCAGAAGAGGACTTTTGGGGCCCTGTGGTGGACTTATATTTAGACTTGTCCCACCCTTTCTCTTGGGGCTTGGTAGAATCTTTCTTCTGGTCACCCCTCTGATTCTTAGGCCTTACCCTGGTTCTGACCCATTTGTCTGCCTTCTTTCCCAATTCTTGGGGAGAGGTCAGATCAGAGTCCACCAGGTACTGGTGTAAAAGCTGGTTTTGACAATTACTAAGGATCTGCTCCCTCATAATCAAATTGTACAATCCTGAGAAGTCATGCACTTTGCTGCCATGTATCCATCCTTCCAGAGCATTAGTAGCACAATCAACAAAGTCTACCCAGTCTTGAGTCTGAGCTTTTTGTGTGTCTCTGAACTTCAACCTATACTGTTCAGTGGTTAGGCCAAGCCCATCTATTAGTGCACTTTTCAAGACTTTGTAATCATCAGCATCCTCTTCTCGTACAGTGAGGAGCTTATCTCTACCTTTGTCTGCAAAGGAGAGCCATAGGATTGCTGTCCACTGGCCTTGAGGGACCTTCTGTACTTTACAGGCCCTCTCCAAGGCAGTTATCCATTTGTGGATGTCATCCCCACTCTGGTAGGGAGGGACAATCTTACTTAGGTTTCTATGGTCATAAGACCTCTCCCTAGCTCTACGGAAATTGCTGCTACCAAGGGACTCTAATCCCTCCTTTTTACTAGCTCCGTAGAGCTCTAGGGCTTCCCTATCTAAGCCTATCTGCTGCTTTCTGAGGTTGAACTCGTCTTGCTCATACTTCAGCAGTCTCTCTCTTCTCTCCTGGGAGGTTTCCCTTCCTCTGTGAAGAAGAAACAGAGGTTCCTATAGAGGAGTTAGATTGGATAGATCCCCTTGAAAGAGATCTATCCCTTCTAGCCCTGTTGCCAGGCCTACCTGGAGGAATAAAGGAAGTGGCATTATTGTCATCCTCCTCATCCTCATCCTGGAGGTCTGTATTCACCAGAGTCTGGTCATTGTCACCAGTCTGGTCAGCATTAGAGGTAGGGTCAGGGGAGTTTCCACCCCTAGACCCACCCTCAGGTGCTGCCCCACCCACACTGTCTACATCATCAGGCCCACTAGGCCGTGTGATATCATCCAGTTTCAGTATCTTTATGAGATGCTGGGTAGATGGACTTTTGCCTATCTTCAGCTTCCTAATGGAACATAAGGCCCTAAGCTGAGCAAAGGAGACATCCTCATATTTATAGGGAAGGAGCTCACTGGTTCCTGGTAGGGACCCACTGGTTCCTGGCTGGTTAGACATTACTAATGTGGTGTGGTGTATTGCACTACCTACACTAGTGTGGCTTACTAAACTCTCTTGAGTTGTAGAAAGGGTGTGTTATCCCTTAACACACAACTCTAAGTTCAGTAGAACTTACTGTAGCTAAACTTGATATTATATGTACCTTAGGCACCTTTAGTGGTTTTCAGTTGATCAATTCAATTGAGATTATCTGGTAAAACAATAGCAAGCTGGAATCTCACACGCTGCACACCAATGTGAGAAGGTGGCCTGATATATGCTATCCACTAGTTCTAGTGGGCACCTTGTATCAGTCCAAACAACCCCTTATGGTGATAGGGTAAAGACAACCTTTATTGAAAGCTATCCTAGTGGTAGCTATGGAGAGCAGCCTTCAGGCTTAGTCTTGAAGAAATGTAAAGCAGCTTGTTTTACCAGTCTATAATCTCATGAATGATCAAATGAAAAGACAACAACACCAGGTATATATTTAAAATATATGTATTTAGTATAAAGCACACCCCTCTAGTCTCTTTATGAGACTGAAGTTCGAAGTACTTTGTTTACAAGTCAGCAATTATCAGTAATAACACAAATACACGTTTGGGCCCTCGGGGTGTACCAAACCATATACCAAAAAAGTGGTATAAGAACCACGACTGGAATAGACACTAGGCCTATAGCCTCTAGAATCGCTGGGACCCCAAGGAACCAGCCAAGGTAGTGACACAGGGGACCCACGGGGACTGTATGCAGTGTGTAAACACAACCGCGGGTTCCAGTTATCTTCTATGGGCAATGTCGCGGTTGGAAATTTAAAGATTAAGGACACTTCTAATTGAGTCAGGACCAAACACTTTTGGACTTAAGAAGTTCTAGGGCTAGCACTCACGTGAGCACCGGAGTACTCGAGTTACCCCACCTAGGGAAGCCGGGTGCATAGGTGTCTTTTGGTGTTGGGTCGCGTCGTCGATTTCAATGGGAGCCTGCTAAGAACTGCTGCTGCCGTGAAGAGGAGAAGTGTCCGCAGAGAACCAAGCCTGGATCTGGGATGACAGGAACCTGAAAGCAGACGGGACAGAGTCTGGGTCACTTGCCAGTGACCTAGGGCAGGATGGACCAATGTCTACAGATGTCGGGTGCTTCAGGTGAGTTGATGGGTGTCTTGACTCCGTCTTCAGCCACGAGGTCCAGGAGGTGTCGACGAAGTCCACGAGCCGGATTCGACCTGCCCACAAAGTCTGTCGAGTGCTGCGGTATCGGCGACCAGAATGGACCCAACAAGGCTTGGCAACGGTAAGTCACTGGAATTTAGAGAAAGGACTGTCTTCGTGGGGACCTGGTAGCCAACAGGCTAGTGATCGCGAAGGAGCCTCAAGCGGTCGCACTTGAAGCTGGCCCACGGGTCACTCGTGGAGTGGAGGCCAACAATCTTTGGTCCAGGAGGTGCTCAAGAGCAGCTTTGAGGAGGACCAGGAAGATAGTGTTGCTGCAAAAATTCACGGTGTCCAGGGTCCACGGTTCTATGTCACCCACAATAGCCACGGGTCTCAGCTTTGCTGTGGACTCAGGGTAGCCTCGGGAAAGTCTGGAAATCTACCTCTGGTGATGCAAAGACTTCGGCGTCCGGCAGGAGCTTCAGCGATGCAGACCTGTCAGTTGCTTCTCTGGTGCCTGCCAATCAGGGGAGTCACTCCTTGACCCCAAGGGAGATTTCTTCAGTCTTCTAGTCAAAGTGTAACGTCGAAGGTCCAGGATATATGTAGCAGTTTCGCCCAGGGTAATCTAAAATTCTAGGCACTGGATTCCTATACTTATAGTAAGTTTAGGGGATGGACTAACTCTAAGGCCCCACCTGTGGGTGGGCTTGGAAAGAGGGGTGGTTACACCCATTTCCTTTGTCCAGTTTCATGCCAGAGCAGGGGCAGGTAGCCCCTGAAACCGGTTTGAACTGGGCTATGCACAGGGACAGCAAACGTGCCCCCAGTGTAGGACTTCAAAGCACCAGAGGGTGCTCCCGCCCAGCTCTAATACACATCTGCCTGTCTGGGGAGGTGGTCACACCTCCCTTCAACAGGAAACCTATTGTCTAGGCCTCCCCTGCCGGAGTTTCGGTCAGCAGCAGGAGTCCAGACCCGTGTCTGTGGCAGAGGCATCCATTTTGTGATGCCCGGACTCAGGAAAGTCCTACCGGGTTTAGCCAGTGTGAACATGTCTATCCCTCTAGAAGGGTGGAATGCTACCCCTGCCACCAGAACTGGCAGGGCGGGGTAGTATTCCAAAGTGTTTGAACACCAAACACAACATGTTTTGATGCAGCCATTCCAAAGTTAGCATTTACCGTGAGGTTATAATGCACTTAAGAGTATATGGTATGGCTGTATCACAGAACAGCCATAAGGAAGTATTTCCGAAAGCTGCAGAGGGGTTCAGCTCAGGCTTGGGCACCCTCTCACATAAAACCAAGCAGTTTGCCTTCAGGATTGTCAAGGCCTGCCATAGGAGTGGCTTATAGGTTTATATGTGTCTGTATATATGTGTGGATATAGGCAGCCTATACCACTGTAAGGGGTGCAAGCACACCCTTACCCAGGCTGCAGTAGCAGACCTGTGGTGCCATTTTGGAGTGCTTCCCAGGGGTGGCATAATATATGCTGCAGCCCCTGGTAGGCCTCTGATGTACCTATGCCCTAGGTACATAGTATACCATATACTAGGGGCTTATAAGGCACTCCAGAATCCAATTAGATATGTACCTAATGTATATGGAAACCATTTTAGAGAGAAAGCAGCTAGGCTGTGGTCCTGATTAGCAGGGCCACAGCCAGACTAAGGTCGAAAAACAGTGAAACACCAGCAAAAAGTGGGGGTAACCATATACTCAGATCCCATCTTCCTACACTATCTCAAACAGATCAATAGTTACTAAAATTGAAGCAACTTGTTTGCACATAGTGGAAGGCCCATTGCAAAGGTTAACTGGTCATCTTTCCATTGCCTATTTATTTTTTTGGTTGGTAAACTGGCACTACTGAGGTGAAATCTTTACCCAGAGAGTATTACCATGTGTAAAAATGTCAAAATAACAAAATAAGACATACTATGAAAAAGTGGAGCATTATGCTTCATAACTTGGCTTTTCTTGCCACATAATTTTGTCAACCCTGCCGCATAATGTGGTGCACTCCGGGCACATAATTCCAGTGGCCCTGCCTAAGCTGACCTGTCAAATGAACCCTGGCCTTCCACTTTTTCTCGTTATGGCTTCTTGGGGCACCGCTGCAATGAAGAGTACCCAACGGACGGGGGGAGGGGTCACAACAGTTCCCAGCTGGGAACAGCAGGGGGAGGGACTGTTTAGCATTTAAAGTGAGGTGTCTGCCACTGTGCCACCACCTTTATCAAGGAGACATCACAGTGGCTGGACTGTTGGCAGGGCAGTTTCAAGCCATTGGCTAGGTAGGCCAGCGTAGTGCGAAAAATGCAGGTAGACAAAGGATTGACAAGGGAACCTTGTGGCTTATCAGGGAGACGGAAAGTGAAGATATCTTAGTCCCCGGTGCGACAAAGGAAAGGATTGCCAAAGGCAACAGGTCTGGGTTTAATGGGTAACACATGCAGCATTAGCACATAACAGTGAGTCACACAATAGTGTGCATGAAGGAGCAGGACGATGGGGCTTTAGTTGCAGTTGAACTGAAGCACTTGAGTGGGTTTGGAAGAATACAAGCAAACAGCCAATAGCATTAGGTGAGAGATGCATATTCAGCTGGGCTGAGCTAGGCCAGCGACAAAGTCTGAAGCCATAGCCTGAAAAAGAAAGGCAATGGTTGAAAGGGGGAGACTTAAAACCCACTCTGTGTAAAATGTTAGCAACAGGTCTGTTCAACAGCTGTGCTGTCAAGACCCATACCTAAAAAGATACTACATTTAAGGAATAACGTTTCGGCCAAAAAGCGGCGATAATTTTATTGCCTAATTAGCAAGGACACGCTAACACGTGAAACCTTGCATTAGCGTCGGGATTCCTAACGCCCAGCTTTGCATCTCTAATGAGATGCAAAGTGGGCATTCCTGACCAGACATGACAGGAGAAATGTCGCTAAGCGACATTTCTCCTATCATCAAGCCCCACGCTATGAAGCATAGCGGCAGGAAAAGTAGCGATAACCCCTGTTATCGCTACTTTTCTTATGCCTGCTTCAGGACTGACTTAGCCATGATATCCTATGTAAGGTGGATATCATGGCTAAGTTTCTGAGTCCCTATCAGCAACCTAACGCCACAGTTCGTGAGATTATCGCTGGATTTCCAGCGCTAATCTCACGTTAGGTAGTTAGCGCCAGGATTTTTATCGCTTTTGATATAGGCGGTGCTAATAGCACGCTATCTCAGCGATAAAAATCCACGCTAGCCGGTGATAATTATCCTAGCGCTAAGTGCGCTTAGCGATAATTATCGCCGGTTGTTGCTGATATGCCCCTAAGTGATTTGCCGAGAGCGTTGTTGCTGAAACTCGAAACTGGTTCCCCAGATTTGAGGTCAACCTTTCTAGCCGTTAGGCTACATCCTCTCTTTTACTACGAGCACACCAGTAGTGCAATTTTTATGGCCTCGTAGAGTCTTTAGAATCTGGTCATCTATTCCTCATCTTTGTTGGGTATCCCACTGACCCGAGGCATGTTCTTCTGCAGTTGTATTTTATCAGTGGCTTTTAGCTTGGACCATTAATGTATTGTTTGGTAATGATGTACTATGCCCATGTGTTGTAAGACTTTATTCTGTAATTACTAGATTTTGAACACAAGACTTTTGCAACATCTGCCACTGCACAACATCTTCACTGGCCTCCCATTGCCAAGTGTCTATAAATTGATGCATCTGCCAATAAGCCGTTTACGTTCAAAGTCCTGCGATTATAAGAAATTTCATCATTCCATACCACTTTGCTCATACTCTCCATTCTGCGTCTTCCTGTTTGATGGCTCCTACTTAAGGTTCGAAGCAAGAGGGCATCATTTTGTACCTCTTGATACCTCATTTCTGATCATACGGTTTATAGAAACTTCAGAGGCCAGCGCTTAGTAACCTTTGAACAGCTTCCAACTGCATTGTTTCCTGCATGCTTAAATTGATTAAATTGGCCTCCGGTGTGCCTCAAAATGGGCTCTCCAATATATATATATATTTCACAGAAGGATCTGGATGCGTTTTGGCTGTTTGCATCACCTTGCCCGCATGGCGTGGATGTCATTTTATATACAATATAAACTGTGATGTATATGACACATAACAGCATGGACATAGTGAAAACACTTAGGCACAACTGTTTATATCTGGAGGGAAAAAAGTGCTCTTTGCAAAATATAATAATATAAAATTAAAATAAATTGCATTACAATACACAAAATATCTTATTTGTACAAATATATTCACTGAAAAAAACATTGGTTTCAGGGGCGTTATAGTTAGCTGGACATTTCCCTCATACAAAACCCTTGAAATTCCCCCGTTATAGTTAGTTCAGCTAACTATAACTCGCGCCCCCGCAATGCACTGCTGATGACGTCACATATTACATCACTGATGACATCTGAAATGACATCACTGATGACGTCATCCCGTGAGTGTGTGTTTCCATAAATTTTAAATATGTTTAATATATATATATAGGGAAGAACCTATGGAAGAATGAGTGGGTGTATAAGTGTGTGAATGGATGATTTAGTAGGTGCGTGACTGACTCTATAAGTGAGTCATTAAACGTATCTTACTGTAGACTAGTGACTAAACTGTGTGAATGTCTGTATCTGTCTGTCTGTTTGTGTATAAGCAGCTGCAAGATTTTGTGAATAGCTATATGAGTGTCTCTATGGGTCATTGATTGGTTGTCTGAGTATCTGTTTGGGTGCCTGAGTGTTTGTGTGGGTGGGGTGTGTGTGACTCTGTGCATACATGTGTGAGTGGGTGATTCTATGGGTGCATGGTTTTAAGAGTGCATCTGTGATGGACTGTATTGTTGGGTGAGTGTATGTATGGGTGTGTTAGTGATTGAATGTATATCTTAGTGGTACATGTGTGAGTAACTACATATGTGAAAGGAAGTATATATGTGTGTAAGAGTATATACGTGGGTATATGTGAGAGTGTGTGATTGTGAGAGTGGGTGTATGGATGAGTGTGTACTTGTATCAGTAACTGTATAAGAGTGTCAGAATTTGTTAGTATTTTTTGTGTGTTTAACTGTATAGGTGAGTAAATTGGACTGTGTTTAATTATTTGCATGACTGACTAGTTGTGTCAGTACCTCAATGGATGATTGGCGGTGTGTGAGTGTCTATATAGGTGTATAAATGCATATGATAGTCCTGTACGGAGTGACTGTAAGTATGAGTGACTGTACAGGTGAGTGAGTGGAGGTGTATGTAGACCTAAGAGTCAATGAGTGGGTATGTAGTTATTGGAGTATCTATGGTTTTCAAAATGGCTGTCTGAAATTTTTAGTCGGTGTATCAAAGGTTATATTAGAGTGTGAGAAGATGCACTAATTTATCACATGGATGACATCATCAGTGATGTCATTTGAGATGTCATGAGTGATGTAATATGTGACGTCATCTGTAGTGCATTGCGGGGGCGCAAGTTATAGTTAGCTGAACTAACTATAACGGGGGAATTTCTAGGGTTTTGTATGAGGGAAATGTCCAGCTAACTATAACGCCCCTGAAACCTATGGTTTTTTCAGTGAATTTCTAAGGTTTTTTAAATGCCAATTCCTAACTATAACGCCCCTGAAACCTATGGTTTTTTCAGTGAATTTCAAAGGTTTTTTAAATGCCAATTCCTAACTATAACGTGCATGAAACCTATGGTTATTTCAGTAAATATATATATACATATATATATACACACACACACCATACACAGATGTATTTAGGAAGAATTTTGTGCATATAAATAAACAAGACTTCAAAATCAGTATGTTTTTGAAATTCATCCGAATCGATTATCGTCAAAGGTCGGTCATACCAATCTACTGCCTCAATTTCGTCTAATGTGCTAAAAACTATTAATAATTACTTCATATTACATAACATATACCAAGTGTGAAAACTATATGGATCATGAAGGAGGTGGTTGTACTCATTTCATCGAAGTTACACTTGAATAAAGCAAATTGAATTAATTTCATCTCCCGAATGGGTGCCATATCAATATCACAATCGAAAATATACATTCCTCTTCCTGTATCTTATATTCATGGCAAAGCCTTCTCATACTTCGAAGTCCAACACATAAGTCCATATTAACATAAAAGTGCACAAAGTGATTCAAAATTAAAATAACTATGTACTCAATTTTCACGTGACAATCAACTCATGGCTACTTAAGAAAACAGAGGAGGGGAGCACCAAGTGTCTTACAAAAGAACACATAATTCCTCAACCAATTTCAAACCATTAGTCATGATACTTTTCAAGACAATTATGTAATGAGATTCTGATCTCCTTAACTTGAGCTCCCTGTTGCCTCCTCTGAAGCTTTTTGGGGCCAAGTCTATGACAAAATAGACCAGATCATCTGCATTGCCACTGTGTGTCTCATGAATATGGCGGGCAACTAGGTAACTCTGGTCATCATTGGCTATTCGGCTTAGGTGTTGTAATACTCTTAAAATGCACCATATGAATTGTGCTCCCTTTACAGATTTTCAGACAGGAACACTGCAGAACATAAACGACAAAATCACTCCTGCAGTTATATGCACTGCCGAAATGCAATAGGAGCTACAACTTTGACCTCCTGTAAAGAGATCTGCTCTCTTCCCCAGCAGCTTCACTGTTGTTCCACTGCCGCTGCCCTGTGCAGTGCCCTGTGCAGGTAGGTGTTCTAGGCCCTCCTCCACAGTCAGGCTTCTGCCTGTGCCTCATCCCTGGTGGTCCAGTGATAGAGTCAGCGGCTGTCTGTCTTGTGTTTATGCCCGTTTTCTGTTATTGTGTCTTTTCTCTTATTGTGTCTTTTCTGTTATGGTGCCTGTTTTCTGTCTTATTTATTTTGCTGTGTGATTCTCTGCCTATTCCCTTCCGGCTACTGCTGCCCCCGCGGCCCCGGCCCCTGCCGGTTCCCACTCCCAGCTGCGCTTCCCTCCCCTTCCCTATTTAATGGCGGCACAGGCAAGCCCGTCTGTGCCTGTCCGCGACCTGACCGTTACCAGCTCCAGGGACCCTGGCTCTCCGAACTCCCACTGCGACAACTCAGCTGACCTCCTCGTACTCAACCCCGAAAGGAACAACAACTACCATCTCTCTTTGCCAAACACCACCCACGAACAGTTCCCCTGCCGACACTGCTGACAATCCTTCACAATCCTCCACACCTCCACGACCACCGCACCCATGCCAGATGCCAGCACCACCAGAGCCCTGAAGTGCATCCTCCTCAACGTGTTCTCACCTCACAGACCTAGAGATCTGGGACCTCCTCGACACCCTCTCGCCAGACGTCGCCTTCTTCATGGAAACCGGGACCAACGCCTCCTCAACCCCCGACATCCCCACCGCCATTCCCAACAGATATAAGATCCATCACGCAAAAGAGCTCCCTCCGGCTCTCCACCTCCAGTACCAGCATCTCCCCTTCCAACACCGAACACCTTCACTTCAAGATCCAGACCAGCCCCAGAACAACCCTTTGCGTCACCCTCACCTACAGAGCCCCCAGGCCTTGAGCTTCGTTCCCCACTACCATCGCCGACCTCATAGCACCCCACGCTATCGCCTCCATGGACTACATACTCATCAGAGACCTGAATTTCCACTTCAACAACCTCAGTGACCCTAACTAAACCACCCTCCTGGACATCCTTGCCAACATCGGACTGAAACAGCTCATCACCAAACCAACCCACAAGGCAGGACACACCCTTGACACCATCTTTGCAGGAGGGAACAACATCCACTTCAGCCACACCACACAGCCCCTCTGGACAGACCACCACTTCGTACACTTCTCCTTCAACACTGCCACTGCTCACAAACCCACTCCACGTCCACCGCAAAGAAACTGGAGCAAGGTAACAGAGAAGCACCTCAACTACATCCTCATTAACGACCCCCCCGCCTCGACCCATGCTAGCTGTGCTGCAGAGGGACTACCCCAATGGATCACCACCTACACAGACAAGCTTGCACCCCTCCGCAACCCAGACAGACAACTCCCCTCGAAGGCCACTTGGTTCACCACCGACCTCCAAGAATCCAGATGCATTTGCAGATGGCTCAAAAAACGATGGAGAACAGCAAAAGCATAGAAGATCAGACCACCTACAAGAACGCCATGACAGAATACCACCAACTCATAAGATCCACTAAAAGGACCTTTATCCGGAACAAAATCCTCACCAACTCCAGTAACTCGAAGGAACTCTTCAGCATTATCCAGAAATTCACCAAACCCCCAGAGAAGCCACAGACATCAGAACCTCCCAGGACCTCTGCAAAAAACTCGAAATGCGCAGAAGTCATGCCCTTCCTCAAGAAGCCCTCTGCAGACCCAACGGACCTGAAAAACTACCGACCCATCTCTCTCCTTCCCTGCACAGCCAAAGTCACTGAGAAGATCCTCAATGCCCAGCTGACAAACTTCATTGGAGAGAATGCCATCCTCAACTCCTCCCAATCTGGATTCCACATTAACGGCCGAGACCACCCTGCTCACTGCCACAGACGATATCCGCACACTCCTCGACCAAGGCCACACTGTGGCCCTCATCCTTCTGGACCTCTCTGCAGCCTTGGACACCGTCTCCCACCGCACTCTCGCAGCCAGACTCCACAATGCAGGCATAAAGGGAACCGCCCTCGGCTGCCTCTGCTCCTTCCTCGCCAGAAGAACCCAAAGGTTCAGACTCACGCCTTTCCTCTCCAAACCCATTGAGATCAACTGCGGAGTTTCCCAAGGATCGTCACTCAGTCCCACACTCTTCAACATCTATATGTCCCCCCTCGCCATCATTGTCAGACAGAATGGACTCAACATAGTATCCTACACCGACGACACCCAGCTCATCCTCTCCCTCATGAAGAACCCCGAAGACACCAGACTCAGTTTCCAGGAAGGAATGAAAGACTTCACAGCTTGGATGAGCATCAGTTGTCTGAAGCTCAACTCAAAAACAGAAGTCACCATTTTTGACCCACCTCCTCAGCCTGGGACAACACTTGGTGGCCCACTGGCCTCGGCAACCCCCCACCCCCACGGTCCACACTTGGAAGCTCAGCATCATTCTCGACTCCTCCCTCACCAAGTCCTGCCAGATCAACGCCGTCGCCTCAACCTGCTTCCACACCCTCCGCATCCTTCGCAAGACTTTCAAGTGGATCTCCCCGAAGCCAGCAAGACCATCACCCACGCACTCATAACTAGCGGACTGGACTACGGGAACACTCTCCACGCAGGAATCAACAAATCCCTGCTACGTAAACTCCAGACCATCCAGAACACCGCAGTCAGACTCGTCTTCGACATCCCATGACATGAGCACATCACCCAACACCTGTGAGACCGTCACTGGCTCCCCTTAAAGAGGAGAGTAACCTTCAAGCTACTCACCCACGCCTACAAATCTCTTCACAACACCACATCCAAATACCTCAACAAAAGAGTCTCCTTCCACGTACCCAAAAGAAACCTGTGCTTTGCCGACCTCGCCCTAGCCGAAGCCCCGCGCATCCGCCGGAACCAGAGCGGGTGGAGGAGCCTTCTCCTACATCTCAGCCAAGGCCTGGAATGAGCTCCCGATCAACATCAGACACTCCCCTACTCTGCACATCTTCCAGAAGAGCGTTAAGACCTGGCTTTTTGGCCAACTCGGATGTGCACCCCACTTCCCCAGCGCCTTGAGACCCTCACGGGTAAGTAGCATGCTTCACAATTCCCTAATTGAGTGAATGAGGTGCTGAGAAAAGGATGACATTAATTCCTTTGTGTTCTGGCCGAGAGAAATAGTCACCTGTGCACTCATTTTGTCCTGGTTAGATTATGCCAATCCACTTTACATCGCTATTCTGGCCTACTTGCTGAAAAAGCTTCAGGTGGTCCAAAATACAGCAGCCAGACTTCTTCTGGATATCTCTGCCGGGAACAGCGTGAGATATCACTACATTGGCTCCCTGTTGTGAAACGGATGAAGTTCAAATCGCTTGTTTTGGTTCACCGAGCTTTGCATGGTCTTGGCCCACTCTATTTACAAAAAAGGTTTTCTTTCTATGTTCCATCTAGACAGCTGCGCTCTACGTCTCTTCGGCTTGCTCAGGTTCCTCAGTTTAAATACCAGAGGCTTGGAGGCAGTTCATTGACAAGAACGCACTGCCCCTTGCCCTAGGCAACATTCAGGACCCAGCATTATTCAAGAAAAACTTGAAAACGCATCTCTTCGCTGAAACAGACACTTTCACCCTTTTTGTTTTCGCGCCGGGACACTCGTGAGTATCTGTGCGCGCTATAAATCAAAATAACATAACATAGTTGCAGGCTTTACATTGATGACACCGCTGGAACCGCAGACTCTCCCATAACCATGGTTCTTTATTGTTAATTTCTGGACCACTGACCACCAATTCATAACGCTTAGATTTCGCCAGTCTGAAAGTCAGATGGTGGTTCCTGGGAGCATCTGGCCAATTACCGGGTCGCACTCAATGAAATCCCAATGTGTGGATAACATTTTCCTTAGTTTTTGATGGTAAACAGAATATCCTTTGATCATTCACAATTGACCTTAACCAGCTGACCTTTCTCTTCCTTTCTTAAACAGTGTGTCTCTTTGTTTTGAATTTGCTTTCTTCCTAGCTGTGTCAAGAACTGCCTGATTGTATCCTCTGGCTAGGAATCTATCATTTGGTTCCGCCTGTACTTCCCTTAGTTAAGGTGCATCCATACAATTCCATCTCATGCGGAGATTCTCCGCATAGGGAATTAAGTTTATTGGAGGGAAGCTACCTGTGTGAAGAATAGAGCTTCCTGCCATAGGCTTTCAGAATGTTTTTGTGTGAATGAGATTGTCTTTTACAAATAGACCAGATCTAAAGAATGTACCTCATTTGTACTTATGTTGATGGTAAAGTAGAGATTCAGATTACTGGTGTTTCGTTTATCTGCAACGACTTTGCTGACTCTTGTGTGCCCTTCCATAATATCAAAAGGTCATCAATAAAACGAGTCCAAAGGACCACGCTCTCAGACCATTCCTGGGCAAAGTCGACCGCAAGCACCTGCTCCTCCCACGAGCCCATATGCAAATTAGCATAACTGGGGGTGAAGCAGGTGCCCATAGCCTTTCCTCTGCCTTGCCTGTATGTCTCTTGGCCAAATAGAAACAAATGTTCTGTAGAGACCATTGTGTTATATGGAGACGCATGTGTGTATGCTGATGTAGGTCGATAGGCCTAGTGTCTAGGAAGTGTTATGGATTGCAATTTACCCCAATATACGCTTGGGTAGTCTCCTAATATTTTACCTACATTTACCGTGCCATTGAACTACATAACAGGTTTTGGTGCTGACCTTTTACCTAGTTGGGTGCTGCATAAATGTTGTGTGATTTTCCCCGAAAACTAACCACATTCATTATGCATGAGGATTCTCAGAATCACAGCAGGATTACCATCTTCTGCATAATAACCATGTATAAGGTTCATCAGCATCGTTATCCTAGGCTGACCTGACACAGCAAGGTACCCTGAGGGTATCTTTTGGGTGTATAAGCACCATATCTTTGCTGGGGCAGACAGAGGAGAAAGACCTCCATGCTGACATACTGACACAAGACGCTGAGGTTCTTGCACGCAGATACTCCAGTATGCAGTGGTCTGACATCCCTTGTGGAGTGTCTATCTTGAGACAAAGACAGGGTCCTTCGCTCTCCCACATCAGGTAATGGGGTTGGCTCTATCCTAAGGGGGTTCTTGGCTAGAAACCTACCTACATGCTAGGTACATTTTGGTCCATCTAGTTATGGTCAGCATTGTAGGAGTATGCATTATTACTGACATGTATTTATATGCCAGCATATATCCATTGTTTTAGCATTATGGTAGAATTCTACCATCTATTTACTTTGTTTGTGCTTATACCAGTATACATCTGTTTCTGTCATATGGTTGTCGCAGCACGCATATTTTACACTAGAATGACGCTGGTTCAATAAATACTTATTGAAAACGTCCCTCTTTGTTTATTCTGTGTATGTCTCTGAGACAAAGTGAGCATGAGTGACTGAGCAAAAAGTACTTTACTGTTTCCACGATTCCTGAGGCGACAGAGTTGTCATGTTCGATAGTTGCCAGTAACTATTCTCTCCTTGGTAAGAGGAGTTTATATTGGCACTGTGAGCTTGCAGGTATGCAGGAGAACGAGTTATAGGTAGCTGAACTAACTATAACGGGGGAATTTCAATGGTTTTGTACGAGTGAAAAGCCCAGCTAACTATAATGCCTCTGAAACCTATGGTTTTTTCAGTGAATTTCTAAGGTTTTTTAAATGCTAATTCCTAACTATAACGTGCCTGAAACCTATGGTTTTTTCAGTGAATTTCAAAGGTTTTTTAAATGCTAATTTCTAACTATGCCTACAGAGATATGACATGTGACGAAAGAAGAAAAAACGCAAACAAAGAAAAAAAAGAAATGCCGAAAGAAGCAACAGAAGTCCTCAAAGACGAAGAAAAGTGCAGGAAGAAGGATAACGTGCAGAAAGAACAAACAGAAGAGCAGAAAGAAGCCTTGTTGCAAAATCATCCTGTACCCTCAACTTTTTCAGACGGATACTGGTGGTAACTGAGTCTGACTAACCAGTCCTAGAGCCAGTGCTATGTTAAAAGGCACTCAGAATACAGTGAAAACACCTACATACACTAGGGAACACTATGCGTTGGGGTCCCCCTGTGATTAGCATGACCTCCTCTGTAAGCCCCTAGTATATAATAGGGCAGGGGATTAAAACTACCTCTTAAAACGCGCCACAGGGCGTGTTTGCACACATCACCTCAGGCCCCGTCCCCTCCCTTCCCCACTGTGTAAACACGCCCGGTGGCCGTTTTAAGTTGGGAGATTAAGTCCCCTTGAATCCTGGGGGTCCCTAGGGTCCAACTAGACCACTAGGTACCTCCAGTAAGCGCCACAGAGCTGCGTTGCAGAGAGATGTAAAAAGGGGCGCGCCTAGACCACCTCTCTGCAACACAGTGCAGTGGCGCTTACTGGAAGCACCTGGTGGGCTAGTTGGCCCTCAGGGTCCCTCAGGATTGAAGGGGAATTTTTTCCCCAACATAAAACGTGCCACAGGGCTTGTTTGCACACGTTAACTCAGGCCCCGTCTCCTCCCTTCACCATGGTGTAAACACGCCCTATGGCCGTTTTCAGTTGGGAGATTACGTTCATTTGAATCCTGAGGGTCCCTAGGGTCCAACTAGCCCACTAAGTACCTCCAGTAAGCGCCACAGAGCTGCGTTGCAGAGAGGTGTGAAAAGTGGCAAGGCCTGAAACACCTCTCTGTAACGCAGCTAAGTGGCGCTTACTGGAAGCACCTGGTGGGCTAGTTAGCCCCCAGGGGCCCTCAGGATTGAAGGGGAATTATTTCCCCAACTTAAAACGTGCCATAGGGCGTGTTTGCACACGCCACCTCAGGCCCCGTCCCCTCCCTTCCCCACTGTGTAAACACGCCCTATGGGCGTTTTTTAAGTTGGGAGATTAAGTCCCCTTGAATCCTGAGGGTTCCTAGGGGCAAAATAGCCCACTAGGTACGTCCAGTAAGCGCCATTGCAGAGAGGTGTAAAAAGGGGCACGGCCTGCACCACCTCTCTGCAACGCAGAGTAGTGGCGCTTACTGGAAGCACCTGGTGGGCTAGTTGGCCCCCAGGGTCCCTCAGGATTGAAAGGGAATTATTTCCCCAACTTAAAACGCACCACAGGGCGTGTTTGCACACGTCACCTCAGGCCCCGTCCCCTCCCTTCACCACTGTGTAAACGCGCCCTGTGGCCGTTCTAAATTGAGAGATTAAGTCCCGTTGAATCCTAAGTGTCCCTAGGGTCAAACTAGCCCACTAGTTACCTCCAGTAAGCGCCACAGAGCTGCGTTGCATAGAGGTGTAAAAAGGGGCGTGGCCTCAGAACACCTGTCTGCAACACAGCTCCCTGGTGCATACTGGAGATATCTGTTGAGCTAGTTGGCCCTCAGGGACCCTCAGTATTGAAGGGGAATTAATTCCCCAACCTACAACTGGCCACGGGGCGCGTTTGCAGAGTGCTGCAAGGAGGGGGCGTGGCCTCCGGCGCGATGCCGGTCTTTTATTTATTTTCTTTTTTTAAGAAGGAGGGCTGTGTGGCCTCCCTTCTTTTTCTAATTTACTGGCCCTGGGGACCCCATCCCCCAGGGCCTGCACCCTAATTTTTTTTGTTGAAAAAAATAAATTTGGCCCTCCCAAGGCCTTAATCAGCCCCGGGGACCCCAACCCCCGGGTCATGGCCTTTTTTAAAAAAAAAATCTTTAGGAGGGGGCTGCGTTGCCCCCCTCCTCCGGCCACTTATGGCCCCAGAGACTCCATCCTTTGTTTTTTATTATTTAAAAAAAAAATATATTTATAGAAAAACCTAGGACATGCTGGAAAAACCGTATGTACCTATCACCATGACGATTTGCGTGATATTCATTAAAAGGCGACTATGCAAAGAATGAATCCACATTGAATGTATTTACACCGCTAGTGAAGCTCTGACGTGTCTGACGCCCTACCGTGCCTAATCCCGGCGCCCCCGCCGGTGGGTACTCTCCAAGTAGACACCCTTGTCGTTTATTTATACAAACATGGGTAGCTATTGACGGGCACATTTAATATACACGCACACCAAGCCATTCAAAGGGGATTCGACAAAAATTCAACCAAACTATGCAAGAAACACCCCTCACGGTTAATAAAACACACATCCACCGCCGGATGTGTAATACCTTTTATTTTATTCTCTGGAAAGGTGACGAACCTCACTTGAGAGTCACAGTGTGCTCCTGGCTGAGCCCAATGCTGTGTTACACCCACAAGTGTCCGCCGAGTGTCTCACACCTCTGTGTTGTATTCCACCAGCTAGTGCGTATGCTATGACACTCTCTAGCCCATGTGCACTGTAACACCACCCCGTGAATATGTCATGCCACACTTGCCTTCGCACGGGTTATATTGCCGCATCTAACGTGCCTTCCTCGATGCCTATGTTATAACGCACAGCGCTATGCCATACATATTACAATCTGGGATCCATATCTATGTCACAGTGCATATGCAACGTTACACTCCCCAGCACATATTTCATATTACAACTTTAGAGACTAGTTAGGTTACACAACCCCGCCCTGTGCATATTACACTCTAAGGCGCATATCGCATAGCATGCGCTAGTGCCTGTGCTATCTCATGCTCTCCAATGAATCTGTCACTGTGCACAATGTATTGCATATTATTTTTCATGCCCGGTTCATCTTATATCACACTTTTTGGTGCATAGTTTATACCATATCATATATCTAGTTTTCATTTTCAATCGTGCTCTCATGACTATGTTCTATATAACACTGCGTCCACCTACCCTTTTCATGGGCATTACATTTTGCGATGGGGGGTGGAGGGTCAGGGGGTGTTTCTGCCAAGTGAGCCCGGAGTCACAGTCACAAACGTCCTCTTCTTCCTGAATAAAAGTGAGATTATGCTGCATACTTGTTCATATTTTAAGTAGTTCGCACAGACACACATTTTAAAAACAATAAAGTTCATAAAACCCACCTTCTCTGAACAGTTAGCTTGCTGCCCCATCCACCTCCTCCCTATCCTCTGTTGTCTGAATCCATGGAATAGCCTCCTCCCTCCTGCCATGCATGGTCTGATGTGCTGCCACTGCCCTCCATTTAGCATGATGTACCAGTCCACTCCTCCTGTCCTCCATTGCCCAATTCTATGGATAGTCTCACTGTTGCTCTCCATGGTGTGTCTTGTTTCTAGTGCCCATCCTGCCTTACCTCCATGGTCATCTTGCTCCTCCTGCCCTTCCCCCTTGCCCCCAGCCCTCTATTTCCATGTGCAGACCCCTATTCCCTCCCTTCTGGCTTGCCTGTTCCATTGTAATGCCCCTGATCCGTCCCTCCTGCCCTTTATGGACTGTTATGCTGCAGCTTTCTCTCCTGTCTGTCCATTATGGTCAGCTAGCTACCATTGCCTCTTGCCCCTCTGTTCTCTGTTGTCCATGTGCATGGTCCTGTCCCCTCCCTCTTGCTTTCTATGGATTGTTGTGCTGCACTCCCGTCCCGCATGCCCTGTGTCGTGTATTGTGCTGCTGCAAACCCTGATGCCTGCCCTGCGGGGTCAGTTTGGTGCACCTCTCCATGTCCCTCCTGTCCTCTGTTATCCGAGTCCATGTCCCTACCCCAATTCCTCCTGCCTACCATGATCCAATGTACCATACTTGCGAACATTTTGAACTTGGTAAGAGGGATATTTTTGAAAAAAAACTGGGGTATTGATTTTCCCCTTTGAGTTACATTGAAAAAGATGAGATTGTAGATAGGAGACAGATCAAATAAAGCCCATTTGAGCTTAAAAACATTGGACGTTTCCTGGCTGAAACGGGTCTGTTGGCATGTATGGTTGTACTACCACTGCCTCTTCCTTCTGCCCACAATGGTCTATTACATTGCCACAGCCTCTCTTGCCAGACCTGTATTGTTGGTTTGTTGCCCCTGCCCCCTTTTCCACTGCCCTCCATAGTCTGTTGTGCTGCCACTGCCCTTCCTTCCTGCCCAGTGTGGTCAAATTGTTGTATCTGCACTCTCCTACCTGCCTTCAATTTTCAGAGTCCGTGCCCCTGGCCTCTGCCTCTCAACAGTATCCCAATGAACAACTAGATTGCTAACATTCTATATTGATTGCAAAAGTGGGGAATGCCTGACGTCATCTTGATGTAATCAAAACAGTAATACCTAGAGTATTTCCTTTAGAAATTACATATATGAGAGGGTCTTATTTGCATAAAAATTATGGTTAGTGCTCTAAAAAACTAAAATGAGTACATATTTTCTGAGTTTTCAAATAGCGACAAAGAACTTTTAAATTATTTGTAATCTTTATGTTTTTTTATCCAGTTGACCACTTGATT
Source organism: Triturus cristatus (assembly GCF_964204655.1). Lineage (NCBI taxonomy): Eukaryota > Metazoa > Chordata > Amphibia > Caudata > Salamandridae > Triturus > Triturus cristatus. Next base: position 217,996,019 of record NC_140590.1, read on the forward strand.
AAATGTTGCACCTAGGGGAGAGGATGTGGTGTTACTTCCAGAGCTGCAGACTTTGCAACTGGGGAAACAGGTTGGAGTTTCTGCTTCAGCTCAACATTCTGTGATTCTGGTCAAATCACTTAATCTCCCCATGTCTACAACCAAAATGAATTTGATCTTGTGTGATGTAACCAATGCTCATGTAAAGCACTCCAATACCTGACAAGTCTGCACTATATAAAACTGCAAATACACAAAAAATAAGTGTTTTCCACACTTCTGTCATTGGGCTACATGTGGGCTACATCTGGGTGATATTTGTGTTGCATTTGGGCTCTTTTGTCTCTGGTGGCCATCTTGGGAGATTTATTTGTTATGAAGTTTCCTAATTTCCTCATTTACTGCAGTCTCCTCAGTAGGAAATGCTTTCAGTTTTTTACTTTGATTCCATCAAGAAGGTATTCTGATATGTCACACATTTGCCATAAATTCTGAATGTTAGCACTCTAGTTGCTCATTAGATCACTGTAGTAAAGCTACTGCTCACCAAGGAAGTCTGCTGCTGGTATTAAAAGTGCATGTTTCAGTCTGCATATCAGAATTTTTTAATGAAATAGAATAGGATTTGAGAAGTCACTCAAAATGTGCCCTAATTTTTCTTTCTTCAGCACTAATCATAATTTCTATGCCAAAATGAACCCCCTCATTGTGTTCCTTTTTAAATTAAATGTTTTAAGTGTTACCAGTTTATTCCAATCAAGATGGCTTCAGGTGTGCCATACTTTTGTCATAAGTAAGACAGTAAGCGCTCTAGTTGTTCTTAAGAACACTCTCGGACATTCTGTCATTGGGCTATACTTGGGCTACATCTGGGTGATATTTGGGCTACATTTGGGCTCTTTTGTCTCTGGTGGCCATCTTGGGAGATTTATTTGTTATGAAGTTTCCTAATTTCCTCATTTACTGCAGTCTCCTCAGTGGCAATACTTTCAGTTTTTTATTTTGGTTCCATCAATAAGGCATTCAGATGTGTCACACATTTGCCATAAATTCTGAATGTTAGCACTCTAGTTGCTCATTAGATCACTGTAGTAAAACTACTGCTCACCAGGGAAGTCTGCTGCTGGTATTCAAAGTGGATGATTCAGTCTGAATGTCAGAGATATTTAATGAAATAGAAGAGGATTTGAGAAGTCACTCAAAATGTGCCCTAATTTTTCTTTCTTCAGTTACCACCAGTTTTCTGTCTGAAAAAGTTGAGGGTACAGGATGATTTTGCAACAAGGCTTCTTTCTGCTCTTCTGTTTGTTCTTTCTGCACGTTGTCCTTCTTCCTGCACTTTTTCCCCGTCTTTGAGGACTTCTGTTGCTTCTTTCTGCATTTCTTTTTTTTCTTTCTCTGCGTTTTTTCTTCTTTCTTTGAATGTCCTATCTCTGTAGGCATAGTTAGAAATTAGCATTTAAAAAACCTTTCAAATTCACTGAAAAAACCATAGGTTTCAGGCACGTTATAGTTAGGAATAGTGGTATGTCCATTGTTTTGAAAATTTTAGTTTCTATTTTTGAATGTGTGTATCAAAGGTTATATTAGGGTGAGAGGAGGTCTGCCACTCTATCACTAGGATGATGTCATCAGTGATGTCATTGGTGATGTCATTTAAGATGTCATCAGTGATGTCATGAGTGATGTCACTGACCATGTCATGAGTAATGTAATATGTGACGTCATCAGCAGTGCTGAACTAACTAAAACGGGGGAATTTCAATGGTTTTCTATGAGTGAAAAGTCCAGCTAACTATACCGCCCCTGAAACCTATTGTTTTTTCAGTGAATTTCTAAGGTTTTTTAGATGCTAATTCCTAACTATAACGTGCCTGAAACCTATGTTTTTTTCAGTGAATGTATATATATATAATTTTACCCAACCACTATACACGATAGAAACATCATTGATTATGTTCCTTGATGCGGCCGATATATAGGCTATTTGGTCTTCTCCTCACTCAAGATTTATTACTTCAGATCACTTCTCTCCCTGGTTGTTTTACACTGATGTATCATTACAGTGATACATGCCTTTCTTTATTCTTCCCATCCCCTCAATTGAAGCACAATTCTAGTATACATGGGATCATGTTCCAACTACCGCATATTTGTACAATAATGTTAATTAGATACGATTTTCATCCGGAAATGCTGTCCAGTGGCTGAGTATCTTGCTTTGGTGTAATTTTGTATACATTCATAAAACATTTAGTATTTGGTGTCTGCAGCTGTCGAATATGAAGCAGGGTTATGGACACAATACCTTGCAGTTTGCATGCATAATTCGTAATTTGTCAAACAGTATGGTATATTGATTACACAACCAAGGATGTGTTTGATCAATAGGCCCATATCAATTATTTAGAGGTGACTCAATATGAATTGTGTTATTACTATTATCTCTTATATTTGTATAGGAAATAATATTGTTGATGCTTTTTTATTTTTATTATGAGATAACTTTATTGTTTTGCGGGCAAGATTAGGACATGAGTGTGTATTTCTTCTATGTCCATGGAGTCACATGACCGGGCCATTCATGCTCTAGCTTAAGGTTGTGCTTATCAAAAAACCCGGCAGGATTTTGTTGCCGAAGATACATGCATCATACATATGAATTTCACTGCAGATAAGGTAATGTGACTAATATATAATGGTTATGCTGCTCATAACACCTTTAATATACTTTGATTCTCCTCGCGAGGTGCAAAACTCGGTAGGGGATATGTGCCGATATCATACATGAATTAGAATGTATATTGATTGTTATTATTGTATTTATTTTTAATGCAATGTAGCCGATAATTATATTCATGCATTTCAAAATCAAAGTTATGTTAATATATTTTGTATTTAACATAAGTGTTGAATGTTTTCCATGTCTATGATGACGCTATGTGTACTTTAACGGAGCATTGACCTTTGAACTTGACAAAGGGCGTCAGGCTGAAACGCGTTGTCCTTTTGTGCTTTAAACCCACTGTGGATGCTACTGATGTGCCGCCTCTTTACGTATCAAGACTGTTTTGAAGAAAAAAAAAATATTATATATATATATATATATATATATATATTATCTACTGGCGGTCGCCAGTAGATAGTTATAGTTAGGACCGTGTTTCCATAGGAAATCTGCAACATTCTATTAGGAATAACTTTGGCGCCGGTTGACGAATCCTCACGAAATTTTCAAAATAGGTGGGGCGTTCCGCTCCTACCCTGAAAGTCTCGGGGGGGATTCGTCAAGCGGGGGCTGAGAAAAAAGGGGGGTCCCAAAACGCGTTTTCCCCGTGCAATTTTCCATAGGGACCTTTAGTCCAAGGTACAGCCCGAACGGCTGAACAGAATTACTTGAAGTTTGGCAGAGAGGTAGTCCTCAGCTCAGGGAAGTGCCTTTTGCAGGTCTGGTGTCAATCTGTTCAGTAGTTCCTGGGAAAATCAAAAGTAAAATCATATATATATGTGGGCGGAGCCTAACCACATATCTCATCCTGAGATCTGATTGGCTGTCAGCACTTCATCCAAGAAGTGTTGGCAGCCACCTTGGGACCAATATACATGATAGCACCTCATTAAAAAGCATTGCAGTTAATAGAAGGTTTTAAGACTTTAGTTACATTATAAATCATTTGTTGATGGTACCATACTCATTTTAGGAATTGTGGTATGTTCTAAGGTGATTTCACCATGTGAAAAAGCCTTCTGCTGGGATATCATGATTGAGAGAAAAATATTTTCTCATGCTTTTCTCACAGAGGTTTGGAAGGTGATCTATAAGCTAAAACTGAGAGCTTATTTTCTGTAAATTCACATTATCTTTCTCAGTCATGTGAGAATGAAGTCTGACATTCTCAGTAAAACATGTACATCCAATAAGGGCAGAGACTGTCAGTTGATTCCTTTGTGTTCTAATGCAGCTTCCCAGAGTGTTCCAAAGAACAACTAGAGCGCTAACATTCCTACTTATGATAAACGTATGGCACACCTTGCTTGGATTAAAGTGGTAACTCTTAAAACATTTAATTTAAAAAGGAACAAAATGAGGGGGTTCATTTTTCCATAACAAGTATGATTAGTGCTGCAGAAAGAAAAACTAGGGCACATTTTGACTTCTGAAATCCTCTTTTATTTCATTAAAAAATTCTGACATGCAGACTGAAACATGCACTTTCAATACCAGCAGCAGTTTTCCCTGGTGAGCAGTAGCTTTACTACAGTGATCTAATGAGCAAAAAGAGTGCTAACATTCTGAATTTATGGCAAATTTGTAACACATCTGAATGCCTTCTTGATGGAATCAAAGTAAAAAACTGAAAGTATTTCCTACTGAGGAGACTGCAGTAAATGAGGAAATTAGGAAACTTCATAACAAATAAGATTCCCAAGATGGCCACCAGAGACAAAAGAGCCCAAATGTAGCCCAAATATCACCCAGATGTAGCCCAAATATAGCCCAATGACAGAATGTCCCAGAGTGTTCTTAAAAACAACTAGAGAGCTTACTGTCTTCATTATGACAAAAGTATGGCACACCTGAAGCCATCTTGATTGGAATAAACTGGTAACACTTAAACCATTTAATTTAAAAAGGAACACAGTGAGGGGGTTCATTTTGCCATAGAAATTATGATTAATGCTGAAGAAAGAAAAATTAGGGCACATTTTGAGTGACTTCTCAAATCCTATTCTATTTCATTAAAACATTCTGACATGCAGACTGAAACATGCACTTTTAATACCAGGAGCAGACTTCCATGGTGAACAGTAGTTTTACTATAGTGGTCTAATGAGCAACAAGAGTGCTAACTTTCAGAATTCATGGCAAATGTGTGACATATCTGAACACCTTCATGATGGAATCAAAGTAAAAAACTGAAAGCATTTCCTACTGAGGAGACTGCAGTACATGAGGAAATTAGGAAACTTCATAACAAATAAATCTCCCAAGATGGCCACCGGAGACAAAAGAGTCCAAATGTAGCCCAAAATCACCCAGATGTAGCCCAAATATAGCCCAATGACAGAAGTGTTTAAAACACTTATTATTTTGTGTTTTTGCAGTGTTATATAATGCAGACTTGTCAGGTATTAGAGTGCTTTACATGAGCATTGGTTACATCACACAACAACAAATTCATTTTGGTTGTAGACATGGGGAGACTAAGTGATTTGACCAGAATCACAGAATGTCGAGCTGAAGCAGAAACTCCAACCTGGTTCCCCAGTTGCAAAGTCTGCAGTTCTGGAAGTAACACCACATCCTCTCCCCTAAGTGCAACATTTAATCAAGTGGTCAACTGGATAAAAAAACATAAAGATAACAAATAATTTAAAAGTGCTTTGTCGGTATTTGAAAACTCAGAAAATATGTCCTTATTTTAGTCTTTTAGAGCACTAACCATAATTTTGATGCCAATAAAACCCTCTCATATATGTAATTTCTAAAGGAAATGCTCTAGGTATTACAGTTTTGATTACATCAAGATGACGTCAGGCGTTCCACACTTTTGTAATAAATATAGAATGTTAGCAATCTAGTTGTTCATTAGGATACTGTTGAGAGGCAGAGGCCAGGAGCACGGACTCTGAAAATTGAAGGCAGGTAGGAGGGTGCAAAGGCAACAATTTAACCACACTGAGCAGGCAGGAAGGGCCGTAGCAGCACAACAGACTATGGAGGGCAGTGGAAAGGGGGGCAGGGGCAACAAACCAACAATGCAGGCCTTGCAAGAGAGGCTGTGGCAATGTAATAGACCATTGTGGGCAGAAGGAAGAGGCAATGGTAGTACAACCATACAAGCCAACAGACCCGATTCAGCCAGGAAACGTCCAATGTTTTTAAGCTCAAATGGGCTTTATTTGATCTGTCTCCTGTCTACAATCTCCTCTTTTCCATGTAACTCAAAGGGGAAAATCAATACCCCAGTTTTTTTTCAAAATCTCCCTCTTACCAAGTTCAAAATGTTCGCAAGTATGGTACATTGGATCATGGAAGGAAATGGGGTAGGGACATGGACTTGGATAACAGAGCACAGGAGGGACATGGAGAGGTGCACCAAACTGACCCCGCAGGGCAGGCATCAGGGTTTGCAGCAGCACAATACACGACACAGGGCATGCGGGACGGGAGTGCAGCACAACAATCCATAGAAAGCAAGAGGGAGGGGACAGGACCATGCACATGGACAACAGAGAACAGAGGGGCAAGAGGCAATGGTAGCTAGCTTACCATAATGGACAGACAGGAGAGAAAGCTGCAGCATAACAGTCCATAAAGGGCAGGAGGGACGGATCAGGGGCATTACAATGGAACAGACAAGCCAGGAGGGAGGGAGTAGGGGTCTGCACATGTAAACAGAGGGCTGGTGGCAAGGGGGCAGGGCAGGAGCAGCAAGATAGCCATGGAGGTCAGGCAGGATGGGCACTAGAAGCAAGACACACCATGAAGAGCAACAGTGAGACTGTGATGGCATACACACAGACCATGGAGGGAAGGTGGGAGGGGGTCAGGGGCAGCTAACTGACCACACAGGGAAGGTGGGAGGTGCCATGGCAGCACAGAAGAACATGCATGGCAAGTGGGAGGGTTAGTGGCAGCACAATGGCTATGATGGGCAAGAAGGAGGGTGCAGGGGCATGCACAAAGGACGATGGAGGATAGAAGGGAGGGTCAGGACCTGTGCACAGACAAGAAAGTTCAGGGGAAGGGGCCTCACAACAGACCGCATGGGGCAGGCAGGAGGAGCAGTTGCAGCACAACAGACCAGGGAGGGCAGAAGGGTGTGGCAGTACAATGGACCATGTAGGACAGGAGGAAGAGGATAGGGGCATGGCATGTGGACAGGCAGGGTGGAGGTGGCAGGGACAGGTTACAGTCATCTGACAATGCTAGGCAGGTGGGAGGGGAGTGGCAGCTCAACAGAACACTCAGAGTAGATAGGAGTGGCAGGTCAATGGAACATGGTGGGCAAAAAGGATGGAGCAGGGGCATGCACAAAGACATCGGAGGGCAGGGGGAAGGAGAATAGGGGCAGCAAGCTAAGCACAGAGTTTAAGCCGGGAGGTCAATGATGGGGCATAGAATTGGGCAATGGAGGGCAGGAGGAGGGGACTGTTAGATCATACTAAATTGAGGGCAGTGGCAGCACATCAGACCATGCATGGCAGGAGGGAGGAGGCTAGTCCATGGATTCACACAACAGAGGATAGGGAGGAGGGGGATGGGGCAGCAAGCTAACTGTTCAGAGAAGGCGGGTATTAGGAACTTTATTGTTTTTAAAACGTGTGCCTGTGCGAACTAATTAAAATATGAACAAGTATGCAGCATAATCTCACTTTTATTCAGGAAGAAGAGGACGTTTGTGACTGTGACTCCGGGCTCACTTGGCAGAAACACCCCCTGACCCTCCACCCCCTATCGCAAAATGTAATGCCCGTGAAAAGGGTAGGTGAACACAGTGTTATATAGAACATAGTCCTGACAGCACGATTGAAAATGAAAACTAGATATAGTGTATGGTATAAACTATGCACCAAAAAGTGTGATATAAGATGAACCGGGCGTGAAATATAATATGCAATACATTGTGCTCAATGACAGATTCATTGGAGAGCGCGAGATAGCACAGGCACTAGTGCGTGCTATGCGATGTGCGCCTTGGAGTGTAATATGCACAGGGCAGTGTTGTGTAACCTAACTAGTCTCTAAAGTTGTAATATAAAATATGTGCTGGGGAGTGTAACGTTGCATATGCATTGTGACAAAGATATGGATCCCAGATTGTAATATGTATGGCATAGCACTGTGCGTTATAACATAGGCATCGAGGAAGGCACGTTAGATGGGGCAATATAACCCGTGCGAAGACAAGTGTGGCATGACATATTCACGGGGTGGTGTTACAGTGCACATGGGCTAGAGAGTGTCATAGCATATGCACTAGCTGGTGGAATACAACACAGAGGTGTGTGGCACTCGGCAGGCAATGGTGGGTGTAACACAGCATTGGGATCTGCCAGGAGCGCGCTGTGACTCTCAAGTGATGTTCGTCCCCTTTCCAGAGAGTAAAATAAAAAGTATTACACATCCGGCAGTGGATGTGTGTTTTATTAACTGTGAGGGGGGTTTCTTACATAGTTTTAGTCGAATTTTTGTCGAATCCCCTTTGAATGGCTTGGTGTGCATGTGTATTAAATGTGCCCATCAATAGCTACCCATGTTTGTATAAATAAACGACAAGGGTGTCTACCGGGATTAGGCACGGTAGGGCATCAGATATATCAGAGCTTCACTAGTGGTGTAAATACATTCCACGTGGATTCATTGTATGCATTGTCGCCTTTTAATGAATATCACTCAAATCGTCATGGTGATAGGTACGTACGGTTTGTCCAGCATGTCCTAGGTGTGTCTATAAATATATATGTTTTTAAAATAATAAAAAACAGTGGCCGGCCCTGGGGATTGGGGTCAAAAAAATATAATTAGGAGACAGGCCCTGGGGGATGGGGTCATCAGGGCCAATAAATTAGAATAAGAAGGGGAACCACACAGCCCCCCTTCTTAAAAAATTAAAATAAATAAAAGACTGGCATCGTGCCGGAGGCCACGCCCCCTCCTTGCAGCACTCTGCAAACGCGCCCCCTGGCGAGTTGTAAGTTGAGGAATTAATTCCTCTTCAATACTGAGGGTCCCTGAGGGCCAACTAGCCCAACAGGCATCTCCAGTATGCGCCAGGGAGCTGCGCTGCAGACAGGTGTTCTGAGGCCAAGCCCCTTTTTATACCTCTCTGCAACGCAGCTCTGTGGCGCTTACTGGAGGTACCTAGTGGTCTAGTTTGACCCTAGGGACCCTTAGGATTCAAGGGGACTTAATCTCTCAACTTAGAACAGCCACAGGGCGCGTTTACACAGTGGTGAAGGGAGGGGACGGGGCCTGAGGTGATGTGTGCAAACACGCACTATGGCACGTTTTAAATTGGGGATATCATTTCCCTTCAATACTGAGGGCCCCTGGGGGCTAACTAGCCCACCAAGTGCTTCCAGTAAGCACCACTGAGCTGCATTGCAGAGAGGTGGTCCAGGCTGTGCCACTTTTTACACCTCTCTTCAACGCAGCTCTGTGGCACTTACTGGTGGTACCTAGTGGGCTAGTTGGACCCTAGGGACCCTCAGGATTCAAATGAACTTAATCTCCCAACTAAAAACGGACACAGGGCGTGTTTACACAGTGGTGAAGGGAGGGGACGGGGCCTGAGTTAACGTGTGTAAAAACGCCCTGTGGCCTGTTTTAAGAGGTAATTTTAATCCCGCTGCCCTATTATATACTAGGGGCTTACAGAGGAGGTCATGCTAATCACAGGGGGACCCCAACGCATAATGTTCTCTAGTGTATGTAGATGTTTTCACTGTATTCTAAGTGTCTTTTAACATAGCACTGGCTCTAGGACTGGTTAGTCAGACTCAGTTACCACCATTATCCATCTGAAAAAGTTGAGGGTGCAGGATGATTTTGCAACAAGGATTCTTTCTGCTCTTCTTTTTGTTCTTTCTGCACGTTATCCTTCTTCCTGCACTTTTCTTCGTCTTTGAGGACTTCTGTTGCTTCTTTCTGCACTTCTTTTTTTTCTTTCTGTGCATTTTTTCTTCTTTCTTCACATGTCCTATCTCTGTAGGCATAGTTAGAAATTAGCATTTAAAAAACCTTTGAAATTCACAGAAAAAACCATAGGTTTCAGGCACGTTATAGTTAGGAATTAGCATTTAAAAAACCTCAGAAATTCACTGAAAAAAACATAGGTTTCAGGGGTGTTATAGTTAGCTGGACTTTTCACTTCTACAAAACCATTGAAATTCCCCCGTTATAGTTAGTTCAGCTAACTATAACTCGCGCGCCCGCAATGCACTGCTGATGACGTCACATATTACATCACTCATGACATGGTCAGTGACATCACTCATGACATCACTGATGACATCTCAAATGACACCACTGTGTAAACACGCCCTGTGTCCATTTTTAGTTGGGAGATAAAGTTCATTTGAATCCTGACGGTCCCTAGGGTCCAACTAGCCCACTAGGTACCTCCAGTAAGTGCCACAGAGCTGCGTTGCAGAGAGGTGTAAAAAGTGGCACGGCCTGGACCACCTCTCTGCAATGCAGCTCAGTGGCGCTTACTGGAAGCACTTGGTGGGCTAGTTAGCCCAAAGGGGCCCTCAGTATTGAAGGGAAATTATATCCCCAATTTAAAACGTGCCATAGTGCGTGTTTGCACACGTCACCTCAGGCCCCGTCCCCTCCCTTCACCACTGTGTAAACGCGCCCTGTGGCTGTTCTAAGTTGAGAGATTAAGTCCCCCTGAATCCTAAGGGTCCCTAGGGTCAAACTAGACCACTAGGTACCTCCAGTAAGCGCCACAGAGCTGCGTTGCAGAGAGGTGTAAAAAGGGGCTTGGCCTCAGAACACCTGGCTGCAGCGCAGCTCCCTGGCGCATACTGGAGATGCCTGTTGGGGGCGCGTTTGCAGAGTGCTGCACGGAGGGGGCATGGCCTCCGGCACGATGCCAGTCTTTTATTTATTTTAGTTTTTTAAGAATGGGGGCTGTTTGGTTCCCCTTCTTATTCTAATTTATTGGCCCTGATGACCCCATCCCCCAGGGCCAGTCTCCTAATTATATTTTTTTGACCCCAATCCCCAGGGCCGGCCACTGTTTTTTATTATTTTTAAAAAATATATATTTATAGACACACCTAGGACATGCTGGACAAACCGTACGTACCTATCACCATGACGATTTGCGTGATATTCATTAAAAGGCGACTATGCATGCAATGAATCCACGTGGAATGTATTTACACCACTAGTGAAGCTCTGACATGTCTGATGCCCTACCGTGCCTAATCCTGGTAGACACCCTTGTCGTTTATTTATACAAACATGGGTAGCTATTGACGGGCACATTTAATACACATGCACACCAAGCCATTCAAAGGGGATTCGACAAAAATTCGACCAAAACTATGCAAGAAACCCCCCTCACGGTTAATAAAACACACATCCACTGCCGGATGTGTAATACTTTTTATTTTACTCTCTGGAAAGGGGACGAACATCACTTGAGAGTCACAGCGTGCTCCTGACAGAGCCCAATGCTGTGTTACACCCACCATTGCCTGCCGAGTGCCACACACCTCTGTGTTGTATTCCACTAGCTAGTGCATATGCTATGACACTCTCTAGCCCATGTGCACTGTAACACCACCCCGTGAATATGTCATGCCACACTTGTCTTCGCACGGGTTATATTGCCCCATCTAACGTGCCTTTCTGGATGCCTATGTTATAACGCACAGTGCTATGCCATACATATTACAATCTGGGATCCATATCTTTGTCACAGTGCATATGCAACGTTACACTCCCCAGCACATATTTTATATTACAACTTTAGAGACTAGTTAGGTTACACAACACTGCCCTGTGCATATTACACTCCAAGGCGCATATCGCATAGCACGCGCTAGTGCCTGTGCTATCTCGCGCTCTCCAATGAATCTGTCATTGCGCACAATGTATTGCATATTATATTTCACGCCCGGTTCATCTTATATCACACTTTTTGGTGCATAGTTTATACCATACACTATATCTAGTTTTCATTTTCAATCGTGCTCTCAGGACTATGTTCTATATAACACTGTGTTCACCTACCCTTTTCACGGGCATTACATTTTGCGATAGGGGGTGGAGGGTCAGGGGGTGTTTCTGCCAAGTGAGCCCGGAGTCACAGTCACAAACGTCCTCTTCTTCCTGAATAAAAGTGAGATTATGCTGCATACTTGTTCATATTTTAAGTAGTTCGCACAGACACAATGTTTTAAAAACAATAAAGTTCCTAATACCCGCCTTCTCTGAAGAGTTAGCTTGCTGCCCCATCCCCTTCCTCCCTATCCTCTGTTGTGTGAATCCATGGACTAGCCTCCTCCCTCCTGCCATGCATGGTCTGATGTGCTGCCACTGCCCTCAATTTAGTATGATGTACCAGTCCACTCCTCCTGCCCTCCATTGCCCAATTATATGCCCCATCATTGACCTCCTGCTTAAACTCTGTGCTTAGCTTGCTGCCCCTATTCTCCTTCCCCCTGCCCTCCGATGTCTTTGTGCATGCCCCTGCTCCATCCTTTTTGCCCACCATGTCCCATGGACCTGCCACTCCTATCTACTCTGAGTGTTCTGTTGAGCTGCCACTCCCCTCTCACCTGCCTAGCATTGTCAGATGACTGTAACCTGTCCCTGCCACCTCCACTCTGCCTGTCCACATGCCAAGGCCCTATCCTCTTCCTCCTGTCCTACATGGTCCATTGTACTGCCACACCCTTCTGCCCTCCCTGGTCTGTTGTGCTGCAACTGCTCCTCCTGCCTGCCCCGTGTGGTCTGTTGTGAGGTCCCTTCCCCTGAACTTTCTTGTCTGTGCACAGGTCCTGACCCTCCCTTCTATCCTCCATCGTCCTTTGTGCATGCCCCTCCACCCTCCTTCTTGCCCATCATAGCCATTGTGCTGCCACTAACCCTCCCACTTGCCATGCATGGTCTTCTGTGCTGCCATGGCCCCTCCCACCTTCCCTGTGTGGTCAGTTAGCTGCCCCTGACCCCCTCCCACCTTCCCTCCATGGTCTGTGTGTATGCCATCACAGTCTCACTGTTGCTCTTCATGGTGTGTCTTGCTTCTAGTGCCCATCCTGCCTGACCTCCATGGCTATCTTGCTGCTCCTGCCCTGCCCCCTTGCCCCCAGCCCTACTCCCTCCCTCCTGGCTTGTCTGTTCCATTGTAATGCCCCTGATCCGTCCCTCCTGCCCTTTAAGGTCTGTTATGCTGCAGCTTTCTCTCCTGTCTGTCCATTATGGTCAGCTAGCTACCATTGCCTCTTGCCCCTCTGTTCTCTGTTGTCCATGTGCATGGTCCTGTCCCCTCCCTCTTGCTTTCTATGGATTGTTGTGCTGCACTCCCGTCCTGCATGCCCTGTGTGGTGTATTGTGCTGCTGCAAACCCTGATGCCTGCCCTGCAGGGTTAGTTTGGTGCACCTCTCCATGTCCCTCCTGTCCTCTGTTATCCAAGTCCATGTCCCTATCCCATTTCCTTCCATGATCCAATGTACGATACTTGCGAACATTTTGAACTTGGTAAGAGGGAGATTTTGAAAAAAAACTGGGGTATTGATTTTCCCCTTTGAGTTTCATTGAAAAAGAGGATATTGTAGACAGGAGACAGATCAAATAAAGCCCATTTGAGCTTAAAAACATTGGACGTTTCCTGGCTGAATCGGGTCTGTTGGCATGTATGGTTGTACTACCATTGCCTCTTCCTTCTGCCCACAATGGTCTATTACATTGCCACAGCCTTGAAGGAGGGTAGATTTTGTATCACAGGGGGCCCCTGACCCGTTCTGTCCACACCTGAAGTATGAGACCCTTGTCCTTGCCCTGCCAGCTGCATTTGTAGGCCGTATTAAATTGACCAGCGGGTCCTGTGTTGCTATATAATTATCCTGAGACATCCTTACCACTCAGCCAGCATAAAACCCCTGTGTAGGCCCTTCTGTTCAATATGTAGGCCTCTTTGTTAAATTGACCATAGCTCTGCAATTTTAGTGTATAGCAGTCTGAAGGCAGGTCTGCGAGGCCTTCTGATCCAAACTAGTAGCCCCCACCCTACCCGAGTGCTCCGTGCTCGGTATCAAAGTTCAACATCTCCCTGAAGCTGTCGACATACAGTAGGCTGCATCCTGGACTGGTTCTTGCTTCCTGGGCAGGTTTCCCGCTTTTTAGGAAGTGGCAACCGCAGAGCGTCAAGTTAGGAGAACTGAGGAGATTTTATACATGAATATATTGAATTCCCGTACAATACCCATTATTTTTTGCTTGCTCTATGGAACTTACGATAAGCGATTGGCCTGAGAGACTGACCTTTTCACCCAGTCCATTGTCAGCATTAAGTGGGTAAATGACGAAATGTCTGGTAAAATCTGCAGACGAAGCTTTTGGGTAGCATACGTAGGTAGATGTGGCGTGCAAAGGAGCCCACAAAATGATAAAAAAAGGGAGCACCCACAGATATCGACGGACTACCTCGCCGTCTGTATGTAGGTTAACAGGCAGTGCAGGTTTTCCCCAAGAGCTGGGAGCTCTTGTCTTCCTTTGCTTAAAATGTCTTGCTCTGCTTTGCTTGAAGTATCTTATTCTATTTTACCTATATGAAATGTCATGTTATGTTTAACCATTGTTCTCTTTACTTTTGCATTTAAAAGATTTTTTATTGTAATTGCAGGAATGCTTGCTCTAAGAGTAAACGTGAGTGTTCCTAGGTAACATTTTCCTTGGTGTAACTTGTTTCTCATGATGCATTTATAGATGTGTTTTCTCTCTCTCTCTGTCAGTACATTAATTGAGATACAGAGAATATTATGACAGCTGTATGATTATCTGGATTCTGTATTTTGTACTTTATGTCTCTATTCTGCGGTTTCTTTGAAGTTGCATCTTCTCATTAAACTGCCATTGTATTCTGCCTCCAATTCCATGTCTCATATGTCTGTTTTCTTCATTTTTGGAGCAAGCGTTCCTAGGCACCCCGGCTCAAATTAAGGTGCCCCTTTTGTCCCTGACTCACTCTCCTGCTCAGTTCTGTGGTGGCTCCCGGGGATCTGGGGACCGCCCCTAGCTTCCTTGACCCGTAATAGATCTTCCCTCCAAAAGCCTCTCTTGCAAGTCCTGTATTGTTGGTTTGTTGCCCCTGCCCCCCTTTCCACTGCCCTCCATAGTCTGTTGTCTTTTGTCTCCGGTGGCCATCTTGGGAGATTTATTAGTTATGAAGTTTCCTAATTTCCTCATGTACTGCAGTCTCCTCAGTAGGAAATGCTTTCAGTTTTTTACTTTGATTCCATCATGAAGGTATTCAGATATGTCACACATTTGCCATAAATTCTGAATGTTAGCACTCTAGTTGCTCATTAGATCACTGTAGTAAAACTACTGCCTAATGGAAGTCTGCTCCTGGTATTAAAAGTGCATGTTTCAGTCTGCATGTCAAAATTTTTTAATGAAATAGAAGAGGATTTGAGAAGTCACTCAAAATGTGCCCTCATTTTCTTTCTTCAGTATTAATCATGATTTCTATGGCAAAATGAACCTCCTCATTGTGTTCCTTTTTAAATTAAATGTTTTAAGTGTTACCAGTTTATTCCAATCAAGATGGCTTCAGGTGTGCCATACTTTTGTCATAATGAAGACAGTAAGCGCTCTAGTTGTTTTTAAGAACATTCTGGGACATTCTGTCATTGGGCTATACTTGGGCTACATCTGGGTGATATTTGGGCTACATTTGGGCTCTTTTGTCTCTGGTGGCCATCTTGGGAGACTTATTTGTTATGAAGTTTCCTAATTTCCTCATTTACTGCAGTCTCCTCAGTAGGAAATACTTTCAGTTTTTTACTTTGATTCCATCAAGAAGGCATTCAGATGTGTCACACATTTGCCATAAATTCAGAATGTTAGCACTCTTTTTGCTCATTAGATCACTGTAGTAAAGCTACTGCTCACCAGGGAAAACTGCTGCTGGTATTGAAAGTGCATGTTTCAGTCTGCATGTCAGAATTTTTTAATGAAATAGAAGAGGATTTGAGAAGTCACTCAAAATGTGCCCTAATTTTTCTTCCTGCAGCACTAATCATACTTTTTATGGAAAAATGAACCCCCTCATTTTGTTCCTTTTTAAATTAAATGTTTTAAGAGTTACCACTTTAATCCAATCAAGATGGCTTCAGGTGTGCCATACGTTTATCATAAGTAGGACTGTTAGCGCTCTAGTAGTTCTTTGGAACACTCTGGGAAGCTGCAGTAGAACACAAAGGAATCAACTGACAGTCTCTGCCCTTGTTGGATGTACATGTTTTACTGAGAATGTCAGACTTCATTCTCACATGACTGAGAAAGATAATATGAATTTACAGAAAATAAGCTCTCAGTTTAGCCTATAGATCACCTTCCAAACCTCTGTGGTAAAAGCATGAGAAAATATTTTTCTCTCAATCATGATATCCCAGCAGAAGGCTTTTTCACATGGTGAAATCACCTTAGAACATACCACAATTCCTAAAATGAGTATGGTACCATCAACAAATGATTTATAATGTAACTAAAGTCTTAAAACCTTCTATTAACTGCAATGCTTTTTAATGAGGTGCTGACAGCCAATCAGATCTCAGGATGAGATGTGTGGTTAGGCTCCGCCCACATATATATATGCTTTTAAATGGTATTTTCTCAGGAAATACTGAACAGATTTACACCAGACCTGCAAAAGGCACTTCCTTGACCTTATGGCTACCTCTCTGCCAAATTTCAAGTAATTCTGTTCAGCCGTTCGGGCTGTAGCTGTGTCTAAAGGTCCTATGGAAAAATGCATGGGGAAAACGCGTTTTGGGACCCCCCTTTTTTCTCGGCCCCTGCTTGACGAATCCCCCCGAGACTTTCAGGGTAGGAGCGGAGCGTAGCGCCCCACCTATTTTGAAAATTTCGCGAGGATTCGTCGACCGGCGCCAAAGTTATTCCAAATAGAATGTTGCGGATTTCCTATGGAAACAGGGTCCTAACTATAACTACCTACTGGCGACCGCCAGTAGGTAATATATATATATATATATATATATATATATTTATTTATTTATTTTGCACATTTGTAGAGCGCTCTGATACCCGGAGGTGTCCTGGCGCTAGAAAGATAGACTGGTGTGTTGAGGCGAGCTTACTGAGTGAAGAGCCATGTTTTTAGTGCTTTTCTAAAGGCCATCAGATTCTGGATTTGTCTAAGCGCAAGGGGAAGTTTATTCCAGGCCTCCGCGGCCCCAAGAGAGAAACTCCTGCCTCCCCAGCGAGCTCTTTTAATTCTGGGGACCGTGACCAGCGCTAGTTGTCCTGACCTCAGAGTTCTTGCTGGTTTGTGCCAGCGGAAAAGGGATTTCAAGTGCCGAGGTCCCGAATCGTGGAGGGCCTTAAAGACCATGCAGAGTGCCTTAAAAATGATTCTTTTACGGACCGGCAACCAATGAAGCTTATCCAGTTCCTGTGAAACCGAGGCAAATTTGGGTGTGTCAGTGATAAGACGAGCGGCTGCATTTTGCAGAAGCTGGAGTTTGCTTAGTACGCTCTGTTGGGCGTTTAACATCAGGCTGTTACAGTAGTGTAGGCGTGAAAGCACTAGACCCGTAACTATTGTTTTCCTGTGTTTCTTCTCAAGATAAGGTAGTATTTTTCTGATGGTTTTGAGTATGAAATGAAGGGAGGAGGAAAGAACATTCACCTGGGCTTTAAAAGTCAGGGAGGTATCCACCAGAATACCGAGATTTTTCACTTTGTCCACCGGATCTGGGAGAGGTCCCAGTTCGTCTGGCCACCATCTCGGGGACCAAAAGTTGTCTCTGTCACCAAAGAGCAGAACCTCGGTTTTTGAGGAGTTCAGTTTAAGGCAACTTTGTGCCATCCAGCGGCCAACTTCAAGCATGCAGTTTCTGAATCTGTCAGCGGTATTTTCTGTATTTCCGGGAAGGAGGGACACCACAATCTGTGTGTCATCGGCGTACGCCGTGAGTTGAAAGCCGAATGATCGAATCACCGGGGCGAGGGTGGACACATATACATTAAAAAGGGTTGGGCTCAACGAAGACCCCTGGGGAACTCCGCAAGGAAGCACAAAGGAGTGAGATTCATGGCCGCCCAGCGCCACTGTCTGAGATCTGTCAGACAGAAATGCTTGTAAAATTATTAGAGCCTTCCCCTGAATTCCACAGGCCCTCAGCCGGTCCACCAAAAGCTTATGGTGGACCGTATCGAAGGCTGCCGAGAGGTCTAATAGAATCAGAGCTGCTCTGCCCCCTATATCCATCACCTGCCTGATATCTTCCATAGATTTGATCAGGGCGGATTCCGTACTGTGCCCTTCTCGGAAGCCGTGTTGGGAAGAGTCCAGTACATCCGCCGATTTAAGGTAGGCACTAAGATGTGTGTTCAAGTAACCTTCTATTATTTTGGCCGGGAGTGGGAGTCTGGCAATCGGGCGATAATTATTCATCTCCGTGATGTCAAGATTGGGTTTTTTTAGCAGGGGTAAGATGGAAGCTTGCTTCCAACTAGAGGGATATTCCCCTGTCTCCAGCATCAGATTGAAGAGGGGAGTAAGGGCCCTAGCAATTGCGTCTGGTGCAAGTTTAGTAATTGTTGTGGGGCAGGGATCATGAGGAGAGCCTGATTTAATTTTTTGTAGGCGACTTATCACTTCTATTTCCGTGATGGGCGGGAAATATAGAAGCATGGGTTCGGGTCTGGCGGATTCAAGGGCCTCCCTCGGTGAGGAGGTCATCACTATACTATCTAAGGGGAGGAAGATGTTTTCCACCTTTTCACGAAAGAAGGTCGCCAAGCTTTTGCAAAGTGAGAGGCTAGCTGGAATTTCCATAGGTTTGGGGTTTGCTAAGGAAGCGACCGTAAGGAAGAGTTCTTTAGGGGTGTTGGTTGCATCTTCTATCTGTCTCGTGAGGAAGGCTTTTTTCGCTTGAAGGATAGATTCCTTGTAACGCCTTTGTTCCGAATTGAGTATTTTTTTGTCGGCTGCTCTATAGTGCGTGCGCCAGATTTTTTCAAGTTTTTTGCACCTTATTTTATGTTCCCTTATTTGATCTGTGAGCCATGGGGCGGCAGGCTTGGCCCGGGTGGTATGAATGATTTTAGGGGGGGCTAAGAGAAAACAAGCCCGGTCCAGCCAGGTAGTATAGATCTTAGCTGCTTCCTCCACATTGTTCGGAAGAGGGGGTAATGTGGTGTTTAGTGTATTACCTAGCGAGTCCCCAGTGATGTTTTTCCATTTTCTTGCTAGTTTCGGGGTGTTTCTCTTGTTAACTGGTTTTTCGTAAGTGGTGAGAGGAATAGAAAAGTGGATTGCTGAATGGTCAGACCAGAACACTGGTAGGACCGAGGAGACTTTCAAATTAGGCTGATTGGAAAAGATCCCATCCAGAGTGTGTCCTGCTCTATGAGTGGGATCCATTACTAACTGTGGCATATCAATCCCAGTCAAAAGATCGATAAGTTCCTGGGTGTCGGGAGATATATTGCTTTCGAGATGGAAATTAAAATCACCCAAAAGAGTGAATCTTTGGGAGCAGGCTACAGCTTCTAGTAGTTTGCTCAAGGCTGCTAGAAATCTAGTTTTCTCGCCTGGGGGCCTATAAACAAGGCATCCTATGAAGGACTGGTGATTAGAGAGGGTAAAGTTAAATAGCAGAGATTCAACTAGGTCAGGGGGACCGGGTTGAAAGGAGCCTCTAATGTCTTTATGATATATGATGGCTAGGCCACCCCCTCTCCTTTTGTCCCTATTTTGGGTGTAACAGATGAAGTCCTGTGGGGTGGCTTTGACTATATCTGGACCTGATGCTGCGTCGGTCCAGGCTTCCGTAATGAAAGCAATTTTTATGCCTGCGTCCTGTATATAATCGGCGACTTCTAAGCTATGCTTGACTAGAGACCTTGTATTAAGGAGAAGGCATTTAGTCAAGGGGTGGTTGGTTATCGGACAAATGAACTGGTCTCTTAGTTGCGTGATTGGTAGCCAAAAAGGTTTGAACAAATGCGACGAGCACTTGGGGCAGTGGGAAAGTGTGGGAGGGTGATTGGTCCCAGGTTCCCAAATGTTGCAGTCCTTACCGGGAGATACGATGTTTAGTGCTAACAGGTCGTTTGTATTGTAAACGAGCCTAGGTAAGGAGTGAGGCGAGGAAGCAGCAGGGGGACTGGCCCTGGGCGCGGGTCCGGCGCGGACGGGCGCAGACGGGCTCGCCTTTGGCGAGCCTTCGGCGCGCCGTCGGCGCGCCCGCTGCGCTCGTCCGCTGCGCTTCCTCGTGAGGGGGGCCATATAAAGGAGGAAGGGCGGGAGGGGCGGAGCACTGCACTGCTCGGCCGGCTCCCAACCCAAGATGGCGGTACCCTCGGGAGCGGAGCGCCTCCAAACGGGGGAACGAGTGCCCAAATCAGTAAGTGCGGTATTTAAAAATATAAAAGCATACACATGTGGGCTGTACTGAAAATACCAGTGGGATTAAAACAATTTACAGTTAGTAGTCAGGCAAGACTAAACAATTCTAAAAGTCCCGGCTTCCGCCTCAGGACGCTTACTTCATACACCGAGACTGTCAAGTCAGTCTCCGACGGGAAGCGCTAAGTTTTTAAAGGAGGAAGGGCGGGAGGGGCGGAGCACTGCACTGCTCGGCCGGCTCCCAACCCAAGATGGCGGTACCCTCGGGAGCGGAGCGCCTCCAAACGGGGGAACGAGTGCCCAAAACAGTAAGTGCGGTATTTAAAAATATAAAAGCATACACATGTGGGCTGTACTGAAAATACCAGTGGGATTAAAACAATTTACAGTTAGTAGTCAGGCAAGACTAAACAATTCTAAAAGTCCCGGCTTCCGCCTCAGGACGCTTACTTCATACACCGAGACTGTCAAAAGTTATATCACCGAGACTGTCAAAAGTTATATCAAAGATATATCAAAGTTCACATTCACCCAAAGTGCGGGGCGCACTCACAATCAGCGCGTTCAAATTGCAGGGGAGAACCAAGGTGCCACCAGCATCAGCAGAGCCTGACGCGTTTCAGGAATCCTCCCTTTTTCGAAGGCTTATCTGCTCCAAATGAATGCCAGCAAACAGATACCAGTCTTATTTCCCTTTTTATTCAAATCGATAACTCTCAGGTGAGTAGCAAATCAGCAAAGAATTATGGGACTGGTAGTCCGTACCAAGTACTACCCAAGTGGGCTGATGGCAGACATCCGGAAAATAAAGTTCGCAATCACGGGTGCACCCTTCTGTTACTCCCCCTTTCCAAATAACGCCAGAATGTTGCACAGCGCTGATCAAAGACCAGCAGCGGAACCGCCAAAGTCCACGGCGGTGCATCCCCCGGCCGGGCCGGCCGTATTTATCAAAGTTCACATTCACCCAAAGTGCGGGGCGCACTCACAATCAGCGCGTTCAAATTGCAGGGGAGAACCAAGGTGCCACCAGCATCAGCAGAGCCTGACGCGTTTCAGGAATCCTCCCTTTTTCAAAGGCTTATCTGCTCCAAATGAATGCCAGCAAACAGATACCAGTCTTATATCCCTTTTTATTCAAATCGATAACTCTCAGGTGAGTAGCAAATCAGCAAAGAATTATGGGACTGGTAGTCCGTACCAAGTACTACCCAAGTGGGCTGATGGCAGACATCCGGAAAATAAAGTTCGCAATCACGGGTGCACCCTTCTGTTACTCCCCCTTTCCAAATACCGCCAGAATGTTCCACAGCGCTGATCGAAGACCAGCAGCGGAACCGCCAAAGTCCACGGCGGTGCATCCCCCTGCCGGGTCGGCCGTATTTATCAAAGTTCACATTCCCCCAAAGTGCGGGGCGCACTCACAATCAGCGCGTTCAAATTGCAGGGGAGAACCAAGGTGCCACCAGCATCAGCAGAGCCTGACGCGTTTCAGGAATCCTCCCTTTTTCAAAGGCTTATCTGCTCCAAATGAATGCCAGCAAACAGATACCAGTCTTATTTCCCTTTTTATTCAAATCGATAACTCTCAGGTGAGTAGCAAATCAGCAAAGAATTATGGGACTGGTAGTCCGTACCAAGTACTACCCAAGTGGGCTGATGGCAGACATCCGGAAAATAAAGTTCGCAATCACGGGTGCACCCTTCTGTTACTCCCCCTTTCCAAATAACGCCGGAATGTTCCACAGCGCTGATCAAAGACCAGCAGCGGAACCGCCAAAGTCCACGGCGGTGCATCCCCCGGCCGGGTCGGCCGTATTTATCAAAGTTCACATTCACCCAAAGTGCGGGGCGCACTCACAATCAGCGCGTTCAAATTGCAGGGGAGAACCAAGGTGCCACCAGCATCAGCAGAGCCTGACGCGTTTCAGGAATCCTCCCTTTTTCAAAGGCTTATCTGCTCCAAATGAATGCCAGCAAACAGATACCAGTCTTATTTCCCTTTTTATTCAAATCGATAACTCTCAGGTGAGTAGCAAATCAGCAAAGAATTATGGGACTGGTAGTCCGTACCAAGTACTACCCAAGTGGGCTGATGGCAGACATCCGGAAAATAAAGTTCGCAATCACGGGTGCACCCTTCTGTTACTCCCCCTTTCCAAATAACGCCAGAATGTTCCACAGCGCTGATCAAAGACCAGCAGCGGAACCGCCAAAGTCCACGGCGGTGCATCCCCCGGCCGGGTCGGCCGTATTTATCAAAGTTCACATTCACCCAAAGTGCGGGGCGCACTCACAATCAGCGCGTTCAAATTGCAGGGGAGAACCAAGGTGCCACCAGCATCAGCAGAGCCTGACGCGTTTCAGGAATCCTCCCTTTTTCAAAGGCTTATCTGCTCCAAATGAATGCCAGCAAACAGATACCAGTCTTATTTCCCTTTTTATTCAAATCGATAACTCTCACGTGAGTAGCAAATCAGCAAAGAATTATGGGACTGGTAGTCCGTACCAAGTACTACCCAAGTGGGCTGATGGCAGACATCCGGAAAATAAAGTTCGCAATCACGGGTGCACCCTTCTGTTACTCCCCCTTTCCAAATAACGCCAGAATGTTCCACAGCGCTGATCAAAGACCAGCAGCGGAACTGCCAAAGTCCACGGCGGTGCATCCCACGGCCGGGTCGGCCGTATTTATCAAAGTTCACATTCACCCAAAGTGCGGGGCGCACTCACAATCAGCGCGTTCAAATTGCAGGGGAGAACCAAGGTGCCACCAGCATCAGCAGAGCCTGACGCGTTTCAGGAATCCTCCCTTTTTCAAAGGCTTATCTGCTCCAAATGAATGCCAGCAAACAGATACCAGTCTTATTTCCCTTTTTATTCAAATCGATAACTCTCAGGTGAGTAGCAAATCAGCAAAGAATTATGGGACTGGTAGTCCGTACCAAGTACTACCCAAGTGGGCTGATGGCAGACATCCGGAAAATAAAGTTCGCAATCACGGGTGCACCCTTCTGTTACTCCCCCTTTCCAAATAACGCCAGAATGTTCCACAGCGCTGATCAAAGACCAGCAGCGGAACCACCAAAGTCCACGGCGGTGCATCCACCGGCCGGGTCGGCCGTATTTATCAAAGTTCACATTCACCCAAAGTGCGGGGCGCACTCACAATCAGCGCGTTCAAATTGCAGGGGAGAACCAAGGTGCCACCAGCATCAGCAGAGCCTGACGCGTTTCAGGAATCCTCCCTTTTTCAAAGGCTTATCTGCTCCAAATGAATGCCAGCAAACAGATACCAGTCTTATTTCCCTTTTTATTCAAATCGATAACTCTCAGGTGAGTAGCAAATCAGCAAAGAATTATGGGACTGGTAGTCCGTACCAAGTACTACCCAAGTGGGCTGATGGCAGACATCCGGAAAATAAAGTTCGCAATCACGGGTGCACCCTTCTGTTACTCCCCCTTTCCAAATACCGCCAGAATGTTCCACAGCGCTGATCGAAGACCAGCAGCGGAACCGCCAAAGTCCACGGCGGTGCATCCCCCGGCCGGGTCGGCCGTATTTATCAAAGTTCACATTCACCCAAAGTGCGGGGCGCACTCACAATCAGCGCATTCAAATTGCAGGGGAGAACCAAGGTGCCACCAGCATCAGCAGAGCCTGACGCGTTTCAGGAATCCTCCCTTTTTCAAAGGCTTATCTGCTCCAAATGAATGCCAGCAAACAGATACCAGTCTTATTTCCCTTTTTATTCAAATCGATAACTCTCAGGTGAGTAGCAAATCAGCAAAGAATTATGGGACTGGTAGTCCGTACCAAGTACTACCCAAGTGGGCTGATGGCAGACATCCGAAAAAAAAGAACGCAATCACGGGTGCACCCTTCTGTTACTCCCCCTTTCCAAATAACGCCAGAATGTTCCACAGCGCTGATCAAAGACCAGCAGCGGAACCGCCAAAGTCCACGGCGGTGCATCCCCCAGCCGGGTCGGCCGTATTTATCAAAGTTCACATTCACCCAAAGTGCGGGGCGCACTCACAATCAGCGCGTTCAAATTGCAGGGGAGAACCAAGGTGCCACCAGCATCAGCAGAGCCTGACGCGTTTCAGGAATCCTCCCTTTTTCAAAGGCTTATCTGCTCCAAATGAATGCCAGCAAACAGATACCAGTCTTATTTCCCTTTTTATTCAAATCGATAACTCTCAGGTGAGTAGCAAATCAGCAAAGAATTATGGGACTGGTAGTCCGTACCAAGTACTACCCAAGTGGGCTGATGGCAGACATCCG
This sequence comes from Triturus cristatus, assembly GCF_964204655.1. Lineage (NCBI taxonomy): Eukaryota > Metazoa > Chordata > Amphibia > Caudata > Salamandridae > Triturus > Triturus cristatus. Next base: position 218,020,413 of record NC_140590.1, read on the forward strand.
GAAAATAAAGTTCGCAATCACGGGTGCACCCTTCTGTTACTCCCCCTTTCCAAATAACGCCAGAATGTTCCACAGCGCTGATCAAAGACCAGCAGCGGAACCGCCAAAGTCCACGGCGGTGCATCCCCCGGCCGGGTCGGCCGTATTTATCAAAGTTCACATTCACCCAAAGTGCGGGGCGCACTCACAATCAGCGCGTTCAAATTGCAGGGGAGAACCAAGGTGCCACCAGCATCAGCAGAGCCTGACGCGTTTCAGGAATCCTCCCTTTTTCAAAGGCTTATCTGCTCCAAATGAATGCCAGCAAACAGATACCAGTCTTATTTCCCTTTTTATTCAAATCGATAACTCTCAGGTGAGTAGCAAATCAGCAAAGAATTATGGGACTGGTAGTCCGTACCAAGTACTACCCAAGTGGGCTGATGGCAGACATCCGGAAAATAAAGTTCGCAATCACGGGTGCACCCTTCTGTTACTCCCCCTTTCCAAATAACGCCAGAATGTTCCACAGCGCTGATCAAAGACCAGCAGCGGAACCGCCAAAGTCCACGGCGGTGCATCCCCCGGCCGGGTCGGCCGTATTTATCAAAGTTCACATTCACCCAAAGTGCGGGGCGCACTCACAATCAGCGCGTTCAAATTGCAGGGGAGAACCAACGTGCCACCAGCATCAGCAGAGCCTGACGCGTTTCAGGAATCCTCCCTTTTTCAAAGGCTTATCTGCTCCAAATGAATGCCAGCAAACAGATACCAGTCTTATTTCCCTTTTTATTCAAATCGATAACTCTCAGGTGAGTAGCAAATCAGCAAAGAATTATGGGACTGGTAGTCCTTACCAAGTACTACCCAAGTGGGCTGATGGCAGACATCCGGAAAATAAAGTTCGCAATCACGGGTGCACCCTTCTGTTACTCCCCCTTTCCAAATAACGCCAGAATGTTCCACAGCGCTGATCAAAGACCAGCAGCGGAACCGCCAAAGTCCACGGCGGTGCATCCACCGGCCGGGTCGGCCGTATTTATCAAAGTTCACATTCACCCAAAGTGCGGGACGCACTCACAATCAGCGCGTTCAAATTGCAGGGGAGAACCAAGGTGCCACCAGCATCAGCAGAGCCTGATGCGTTTCAGGAATCCTCCCTTTTTCAAAGGCTTATCTGCTCCAAATGAATGCCAGCAAACAGATACCAGTCTTATTTCCCTTTTTATTCAAATCGATAACTCTCAGGTGAGTAGCAAATCAGCAAAGAATTATGGGACTGGTAGTCCGTACCAAGTACTACCCAAGTGGGCTGATGGCAGACATCCGGAAAATAAAGTTCGCAATCACGGGTGCACCCTTCTGTTACTCCCACTTTCCAAATAACGCCAGAATGTTCCACAGCGCTGATCAAAGACCAGCAGCGGAACCGCCAAAGTCCACGGCGGTGCATCCCCCGGCCGGGTCGGCCGTATTTATCAAAGTTCATTATCTGTTTGCTGGCATTCATTTGGAGCAGATAAGCTTTGAAAAAGGGAGGATTCCTGAAACGCGTCAGGCTCTGCTGATGCTGGTGGCACCTTGGTTCTCCCCTGCAATTTGAACGCGCTGATTGTGAGTGCGCCACGCACTTTGGGTGAATGTGAACTTTGATAAATACGGCCGACCCGGCTGGGGGATGCACCGCCGTGGACTTTGGCGGTTCCGCTGCTGGTCTTTGATCAGCGCTGTGGAACATTCTGCCGTTATTTGGAAAGGGGGAGTAACAGAAGGGTGCACCCGTGATTGCGAACTTTATTTTCCGGATGTCTGCCATCAGCCCACTTGGGTAGTATTTGGTACGGACTACCAGTCCCATAATTCTTTGCTGATTTGCTACTCACGTGAGAGTTATCGATTTGAATAAAAAGGGAAATAAGACTGGTATCTGTTTGCTGGCATTCATTTGGAGCAGATAAGCCTTTGAAAAAGGGAGGATTCCTGAAACGCGTCAGGCTCTGCTGATGCTGGTGGCACCTTGGTTCTCCCCTGCAATTTGAACGCGCTGATTGTGAGTGCGCCCCGCACTTTGGGTGAATGTGAACTTTGATATATATATATATATATATATATATATATATATATATATATATATATATATATATATATATATATATGTATATATATGATAGTGTAGGTGTATTCTTGGAGCCGGAGGCCCCATCGCTCTATTCTTGGTGGCATTTTTGCCCGCGGGTTTCCGAAAATTGTTGTCAAAGCTTGATGGTCAGTCACTAGTGTAAAGTGTTTCCCAAAGATAAAGATGTGGAAGTGTTCACACGCCCAGACAACGGCCAGGCTTTCTTTTTCTGGCTGTGAGTAGGCTCTCTCTGTGTCTGTTAGACTTCTGCTGGCGTATGCTACTATGTGTCGCTGATCTTCTTCTCTCACATATTGTGCTAGGATAGCCCCTAGTCCTACGGGGCTGGCGTCCACTGTTATCTCTGTTTTCTTCTTTGGATTGAAGTAGGCTAGATTTTTCGCCGACTCTACAGCTCTTTTGATTTCTCTGAACGCCCCTTCACATTGGGCGGACCACTGAAAAGGTTGTCCTTGCTTGGTGAGCATCCTCAGGGGGTAGCTCAACGTGGCGTAGTCAGGTATGTATCTGGAACAGTAGCTGGCCATTCCTAGGCACGATCTTACGTCGCCCACGTCATCTGGGCTTGGTGTGTCGTTTAGCGCTGCTACTTTGTCTGGGTCTGGTTTCATGCCACTTCCAGAGAATATGTGTCCGAAAAATTTTAGCGTCGGTTTGTGAAATTCACACTTGTCCTTGTTTAGTGTAAGATTGGCTTCCATGAGTGCCTGACAGACTTCATCTAGTGCTTTGTCGTGTTCTTGAGTCGTTGCTCCATATACTAGGATGTCGTCGCTGTAATTTAGGACATGTGGAATATGATGTATTGTTCTCCTGATTGCCTCTTGGAATATTTCCGCTGCTGATGACACTCCGAAGCTTAGTCTTTTGTACCTGAACAGCCCGAGGTGTGTCGAGAATGTCGTAATGTATCTTGACCTTTCATGCAATTCTAGCTGGTGGTATCCTTTGTTGAGATCTAATTTTGAGAATATCTTCGCTCCATTGAGTGAAGTGATCATGTCACTGATGTGAGGACCTGGATGTCTCTCTCTCTCTATCGCCATGTTGGGCGCCCTCATGTCCACACATATGCGGACTCGGCTTGTTTCCCCTTTCTTCGGGACTACCACCACCGGGGAGACCCAGGGGGTCGGCCCATCTGTTCTTTCTATGATGCCTGCCTCCAGTAGATCCTGGAGCTCCTTCTCCACGGCTTCTTGCAGGTGGAATGCGATTTTTTGGTGGTGCTGCGCTACCGGTGTGATTTGTTCGTTTATGTGTAGTCTTATTTGGCAGTCTTTCATTTTTCCCAGGCCTTGAAAGAGTTTGGGGAACTTGTGGATGATAGCTGGTTTGTCAGCCACTCGGTATAAGATGTCAATCAGTTTCAGTCGTTCTGCGGTGGCCAGGCTCAGGAGGCAGTCGGCCTCAGGTCCCTCGATGACGTGGATGTATGCTGATATTGTGCGATCTTGATACGACAGTTCGGTTGCAAATTTCCCAAGACACGTTAGTGGCTTTTTGGACATCCACGTGTACACTCGTACGTGTGCGTTGTCCAGCTTGGGGGGTGATTTCATTCGTTGGTATTCCGTGACGGGCAGGTAGTTTAGTGACGCCCCACTGTCTAGCACGAACTTGGTGGGGTGAGCCCCAATTTTGATGTCCAATCTCGGGTATTCTTTCAGCCGATCAGGGTCGGCTACACAGTAAATGTATTCCTTTCGGTCGTGAGAAATTGGTGATGTTGATCGAGATTCTCCTGATGACGACCGTCGAGACTGATATGTCCTGCAAGAGTGGCAGCTCGATTGTGACGACCCAGTGGATGAGTCTCGTCTATCCTTGACTGCTCTGACATGGTGACGACTGTTTGAATGTTGATGTTGCCGGTGCCCTCCCCTTTGATCACCTTTGGGTACTGCCCCGCACATGCTTTCAAAGTGGTTGTCTCTACCACACTTCCGGCATTGTTGGCCAAGTGCTGGACATGCGTCGGTATGTGGGAAGTCGTAGCCGCATCTGTAACATTTGAGGTGTCTGTCTGACCGTTCCTTGTGATGTTGTCTGCCTTTGTGTCCATTGCTTGACTGGTGATGTTGTCTCTTGGATCTGGAGGAACGCCTCTGTGGTGGTGATCTTCCATGTCTAGGCCGAGACTGCATCCTGAATGCTTGCTCTCGTCTCTCACCTTTCCCGGCTTCTATTCTCTTCGCATGTTCGTCTGCTTGCTCTTCTACTCTCGTCATCTCTTCTATCTCATCCAGCGAGTAGCTTTTCTTGAGCAATTTGCGTCGTAGTGGTTCAGAGAGGCATCCTTCTATGACTCTCAGCCGAAGGGCGTCTTCAGTTGAGAAATTGTCAAATTCACAGTATCTCGCCAGTCGTCTCAGCCGTGTGACGAACACCCCCATTTGTTCACCTTTCTCTTGCGCGGCCAGATTGAATGTGTACCGCTCGTAGTCAACGTTCCGTTTGTGGAGGAACTTGCGATCTAGTGCTTCGCGAACTTTGTCATAGGTACCAGAGGACTCAGCCGGTAGTTCTTTTATGATCCGTCCGACTTCCTTGACAATCAGGTTCTTGAGGGCAAACAGTTGTTCTTCACGGTCTGTCACCTTGGACGCTTTCATGAAGTCCTCGAAATCTTCTATCCATTCTTGCCATCGCGGACCCATGCCCCCGCTTGATTCAAGAACGAGGGGCTCAGGGCGGCGCAGGAATGAGGCTCCAAACATATTTGCGGGCGCTTGGTCAGGCATTGTTCAGTTCTCGTTGCTGTTACCCACTTTGTTCGCTCTCTGTTGCACTCACCAGTGCTTGTTTGTTGCACTTGTTGTATTTGCCAATGGTTGTTTGTTACTTCTCTTGTCTTTACCAATGCTTTTTTTCCTGTTGCTTTTACCAATGTTTGTTTGTTATTTCTCTTGTCTTTACCAATGCTTTTTTTGTTGTATTTACTAATGCTTGTTTGTTATTTCTGTTTCATTTGTCAATGCTTGTTGCTGTTTGGCTCATCCGCCTGACTTAAAGATGGCCGCCAGTGGTTCCTGACAAGGGATCGGGCAAATCTCGTGCCTGATTTTAAGATGGCCGCCGCGAGAATCTCGTGTACAGCGAGATTTTGGCTTTTCAAGTGGCCGGAGACCCGCGCTGGTTCGCGCTTAATTTTGCTCGATGTCACTCACCGGGTCTCCGCTTCTGGGCGCCGCTACCGTGCCAGGTAAGGCTGTTTTCTTTACTTTTGGGCACTGTTCGCTGTTGCCGCCGGGGTGGGCTCCTGGTAGGCTCTTTAGATGCCACGAGTGGCTCTTGGTCAGTCGCCGCCGGGGTGGGCTCCCGGTAGGCTCGTTATGCCTCACGCTCCAGCCCCACACGCAGGGCGAGCAGCTCTGGGTCAGTCGCCGCCGGGGTGGGCTCCCGGTAGGCTTGTTATGTCTTACGCTTCAGCCTCCACACGCGGGGCGAGCTCCTACTTTGTCGCCGCCGGGGTGGACTCCCGGTGGGCACGTCTGTCGTCGCGCTGTTTCCTCAATAGCTTCACGCACACGTGGAAGCTCCCTTTGTCGCCAGTTGTAGTGTTCCTGTGGACACCAAGGACACGGACACAGAGTATAGGTGGTCAGCTTCGTTTATTCGATACTTCCTCATCCAGGGCTAACGGCTAACTGCCGTCCCTAGCCCTTTGCTCCTCCCTTTCCGCCCGCCCTGGTCCCCACTCAGGCCGGTCCTAGTGCCTGACCTGTCTTAGTCAGCGCACATCATTACACAAACTATTGCCAATATGATTTAACACCTTCTTACGTCATCCTAAATAATTGCTCACTTATTAGCCATACACCATTGTCATGTTTCTAAAGTCCAGGCATCCTAAGTTTCAGTAAGATTTGCCATTGCCCTGACCTTATCATGGCAGAACTTTCTTTGCTCGCGTTTTTTATCAATATTGCCTTTTTCATTTTAAATCAGTGTCTACATCATAGTACAAATGTCTTGAACGTATACTTTAGGCACCATTATGATACAGGGGAGGGATGACGTCGTGTCAATGTCTATTTTGAGGCTGTGCTCTATGTCTCTCTTGCAGAACAACATCTTTAAAGAGAGAATCAAAGCCCTCATTACGCAAATTAAAAACAAATGTATGTTAAAAAAGTTACAGGGAAATATAAAATGACATTCAGTTACACAATAAATTGTATATTAGAAAATTTGCTACAACAATCATAGTCACTTGGTATTTTAGGAATAGTACTAAGATTAAAGGTTCCATCCGACAAGGATTTAGCTGTGTGTGAGTGACTTACTCTTTTAGTACTTCAGTCTTACTCCTGAATTCCTGTAGTAAGCCAGATGTAAATATCAGGAAAACTATTACTATGTCACTGCAAATTATTAATGACTTGGAACCTGTATGAACTCTGCTGCTTTCAAGAATTAGTTCTTAGGAATCGAAGGAGGATTGGGGGTAAAGGACGAAAGAAATGAGCCCCTCCCACACACACAGGCACACACTCACCTTTTTATTTCCCTCCACTTTCAATGTCTTTCCATGCTGATTGAAAGAAGTTGGAATGCCACCCTCTGGAAACAGGAAACTGGAAAATGATGTGTACGTTCCGGTTTTAATATAAGTGTAGGCATGAACACTTACTAAGTAGCATATATAGTAAAACAGTAAACCAGTGTATTTTTATAAAGGTAATTAATAATAAGATAATGTTATGATTTATTAATTAAGAATCAAGTAGTGTTTGATGGAATAAAAAGGAATTGATAGCTACATTTTTAAACACCTCGTTTTAAACTCAGAGGATATTGAGATTGACAGTTCAGTATTAATAAAGCGATTTAACCATCTTAGTGGAGGTCTAAAGCAGCAATTACTCATAACAAGTAATCTTTCCCATACTCAAAGCAACCCCCACAATGTATTCAGACATTGAGGGGCATAACTACTAGAACTTCAAGTCGTCACAGCGTCAATAGCTCCAGTTAGCGGCAATTTTCTAGCGTAAACAGGAATTTTCAAGATCGCCATTTCTGTTAGCGCAACTTACTGAAAATGAGATGTAAGGTAGGCCTTTCCGTGAAAAAACTGCTGCTAAATACACCTTCAAAAATTTACAGGGGAATCTTTGTATGTTGCCAAACTAAAAAAAACTGCTGCTAAGTCCAATTAGAGGCATTTTCATAAGACCAAACAATACCTGGTCCTAAAATTGGTGCCAACTCTTGGGTACACATATAAAATGCTTGGGTGTTGGACAGCGCTGCAAGGAATATTGCTGTGCTCCCCTTCGCCAAAACCAAAGGTCAGGAATGCGCCCTGTCAATAAGATAGGGCACATTCCTGGGCCTCATTCATGAAAAGTGTTGCATTGCTGCGGCAAAAAAAGTTTAACCACTTTTCACTGGGCCCTCTTTGCGACACCGGATGCTCCATATTTATTGTACCACACTGCATGTCACAATCAATGACACATACGTATGAAATCCTCACGTATCTGTCTGTACTATAGTTGAGCATTGCTGCAGTTGTGTCGCAAGCATGACGCAACTGAAGCAATGCATGGGACAGGCTTATCCCTGTGGCACTGCGTCACCCTTATGCATGCCGTGCGGTAGGTGTAAGGTTTTGACGCAGTAGTACGAAAGAATAGTCGCAGTGCACCCTGATATATTGCACTGTGCCACTCCTCCAAGGTTTTGTTGCATGGGAATGCACACCCTGTATACATCACACCTGACACAGGTATAATGTGGCACACATCTTTACAAGGTCACGCATATGCCTAGATGCATCACTTTGTAAATACGTGGTGCAAAATTCATGCTGCAAGTACTTCAAGAAAATGACGCACCGGCAGCATTAAACTGCTCAGGAATAAGCCCCTCTGTATTTTGACCCTCCATTGAAGCCCAATCGCTGCCACGCACCAACGCAGGCACCCTTGCGCCATGGTGCAAGGGTGACTGTTTTGTGAAGTTGATTTATGTTGTGCAGGAAGGGATACTTACCTGCACAAAACCTATCAATCAAGGGTATTTCCTCTTTCTGTGTGTGCCGCAGAACTCTGCACTCATATGGAAAACGTGAAAAAAGAGGAATAATGAAAGCATTTATCTCCCAAACATCTCGTAAACCTGGGAATGCTTCAGATTCCATCGGTTTGGCGTGGGAACGCCCACAGCAACACCCAATGAACCAGGGGCGAGTCCACCGCTATGGCGCAGGAGCGTCGCCCCATTGCTTTCAAGCAGTGCGAGAAGTTAAAACATAAAATGACTCTCCGGAGCTGTCTGTGACCCTGGAAGAAGAAGAGACGCACAACCAGTCAACATTAAATTAGGTTATCTGCCGTCTGAGGAGTCACATCCAGAGGCTGTACGGAATCTGCACCGGATGACCATGTCGCAGTGGAGCCCACATCGCTGGGGGAGCGTTCAGGGGAAGTATAGGATCCTGTCTCTGAGTGCGATTGCGCATTGTCGGCATCGCATGCAGCTCCTTCCACCTCTCTACTACAACTTGCTGCTGATTAGGGGTGGATTGTAGTTCATGCGGGGAAGCCTGCTTCTCCTATGCCTCCAAGTACAACTGGCTTCACGAATGACAATTTGTTGTGCAGACCCTTCACTCCCTGTCCGCAGCACCTTGCCGACCAATAGATTGCAGCCAGGTCCAGCACAGTTTAGCGGCGTCAATGATTTGTGTGTCAACATCTGAGATCACTTGCAGCCTTTACCGGTAGAGGAGGGTGTATTTGAAGCCCAACTTTCTGAAGCAGTGCTTAACAACTAGAGACAAGCCCCTTCCTCTGCACCCCATGGCATAGTCAGGGAATAAAATAACTGTGGCGTTATCCACTTTAACCTCCCCCAGCTTGCGTACCTCCCTCAGGACAGCATCACAATCCCAGTAGGAGGCAGAAGAGAAAGGGTCTAGGACCTGTACCCCACAGCGTGCAGCTCCCCAGCACTCTTGGGCCTGCTCCACAACAAGGAATGGGGAGAGTGCACCTGCTGGCAGTAGGTCAAGCAACCATGTCTCACTATATGCCACTGCATCAGCCCCTTCCGCTCCCTCAGGCAGACCCAACACCCTCAGGTTGTTACGCTGGGAGCGGCAATCTGCATTCTCCACCATTCTTTCCAGTTACTTCACATGTGTCATTAGCTGATACACCTCCAAAGCTGTGCTCAGGGTACTCGGAGGGCATTTGGCCAGTTCTTGCTCAATGTTGGGCAGCTTGTAAGTCAATTGTAATGATCTGTTCCAGGGCAAAGTCAACTGTGATTTTGTCCATGCGGCCCTCAAAGGAAGTGCCTGTTTGTTTGAGGGAGGTACCCACTGCGAAAACAGTCTCATTTGGATTCCAGGCTGTCCACTGTCACCTGCCCCAGTGGCCAGGGATCGTCAGCCGTTCAGTTCACTGACACCAAGGAGTGGCCAAATGTCAACGCTGTCCCTCTCTCCATGCAGGCCATTGTTGTGCCAGATGCCCAGGCACTATGTATGACATGCGGTGCAGTGCAGTGTGTAAAACCGGCCCCTCTCCTCCAGTCAGGTGTATGCTAGCCAGGAAACTTCATTCAGGTGGCACCAACTCACTACCAGGGGGCAAGGAAAGCCAGTAACACCGGTCGCCTCCTCTTATCTAACAGTGGCAACCAGATTCCGTGTTCTCCAGTGCCCCAGTGAGTGATGCCAGATAAAGAGGCGCACCCTAGTGCCTGGGCCTGAACTGACCCCCATGCCTCTGACACCAGCCACCACCAATGGCTGATATCTGTGACTTAATCAAGTTAGTGGAGTCCCCCATCAGTCTTGTGCAGTGTCCTCAGTGATGTTGCTCAGCTGCAGTGCAGGGATTACTCATAGTGTGCCATCCACTGGCACTAGGCTTGGGCCTGACTAGAATCCCGGGCCTCCTTCGCTCCATGTGCCACCTTCTCCTCACCTGAACATCGACACCGGGGCTCAATCCACTGCACTCTCTATGAATCTGTTACTCTGCCAGCAGGAGCCTTAACCAGGCAGGATTTCACAAGGCTGGCTACAGCAGTCACATGCAAAGTTCACTGAGGAATGTCCCAATGCAGGTGATGCAACAGGGCCTCTTTAGTCATGAAGTTGCAGCACTCCTGCCACACAAGTTTAGTGCAGCTCAGGAGCACCACTCTCCGCAGCGTTCAGGCAGAGCCACATCCTGCAGCCTGTGATGCAGAGAGGTGAGGCGCCAACATTGACAATCTCCTCCGTGTACCCCGGTGTAGTGGTGGTGCATGTTATGCAATGCAGACCTCCCTACATCGGTGCGCTAGAGCGCCTCTACCAAGCACAGCTCCAAGGTGCGCCAGGCAGTTTTCTCACACAGGTCAGCAACGTGTCTCCATGTGACCTGCCAGATGTTACCACCAGCTAAGGGCGTTCGCCGATGCCTCAATGTCTACCGCCATGGCCCACAGGCTTGGGCCTGACACGGCCAGACTCTACCATCAGTCCGCATCGACTCCATTGCCCAGCTGCCTCCCACTCCGGGTCTCAGACGAAGGCCCAGCGAGGCCTCCAGGCCTCAAAGACTGTCCGCGCTTCAAGGCATCGGTTGCCATGGTGTCACAGAATGGTACAATGAAGAGTGCTGCATCACTGGTTTTCCCCAGCGAAGCACAACTTTGTTATAAATGACTCCCTGATTCTGCATTTCCTCATCCCCTGGGACTCTAGCTGGTCTTCCTGGCTGTTAAGGGGTTTGGTGGGGTTGTTGAACTGTGATGAACTTGACCCTGGCTGCTCAATTCTGCATTCCATTGTTTTTATTTTATTTTGATCATTAAAGGTGTATTTAGTGGCTATTTGTGCCTCTAGATGCTGAAAAGTGATGTTGGGTTTACTACCATATATTTTTTTGCCGCTAACTGGCCTTACGTGACTTTTCTCTTGTTAACGTCAAATTTTTAGTGTTAGCTGAAATTTTCACTGCGGCTCGCTCATACTATCGCCATGTAGCTACGTATTGTAAATACGACGATAACATGGCTGTCGTTTTCGGTGATAGATAATTGCAGCTAACTAACGCAAAATCCGGTTAGCTGTACTTCTTGTGAATATGCTCTGTGTGTTCAGCTAGGGTGAGCAGGAACCCCCAAGCAGGCCATTCGACATGAACAACAACAGTGAACTCGACACAGCTTCAAACTCATTATAATGTTATTTAGGACTCTGGGTAACAGTTCACTATCCTTAATATTCCATAGACACATATGAGAGAGGATTTTCTTTTATTAGGTTACCAGGGATAGCTTCTCTGCCCTAAATAACTCTTCATTAGTAAGCCATCTACTTTCCTCTGGTGCTGAAGGTGTGAGAAACATAGACCCAGCATCACATAGGCCATGACATTGCGAACAGGATTGTATTTTAAGGACTGTATTAAATGGATGCTTAGGTACACATTAGGAGATCTGCCTAATCTTGGTCCCAAAGTGATCTCCCGATTATATCCTGAGCAATGTGTGGATAAATCAAATATTCAAATGTATGCAGCTTCAGTGGCTACTTTCAGCTGGTGGGTGCCAGTGGGGCCCAGGCTTATTTTTCCTGATCAGACATCTCCCCAAGAGCAAGAGAGGGAAAAGAGAAAGGGGAAAGTTGGAGGAAGAGAAAGCCAGAAAAAACATCACAAAGGAAGAAACCAGGAACCTGCAGAAGTGAGATAAAAGAACATGACATGTCAGGCGGTGGATTAATGAGGCCCGAGGTAGAGTCAGGACACACTGCCTTGGTAATCAGCCTGCTGACTTTTTATTCCGCCTGCCGCAAGCTTCTGAGCCTCAATTTGCACCTTAGCTCTCATTATTTAACAAATTAAGCACAGGGAAGCTCTATAATATATTACAAAATGTGAAAGGGCTAACCCCTTTAGCCCTCGAATAAAAGAGAATCATAGGAGCTACATGAGGTTGACCTTCTTGTAAAATGCTATGCTATGTATGGTAGGCTAATAGAGTCTTCAAACAGTGCACTATTACCCGAGACTACATTTGCACTAAAAAATTAAAGCAGCAACAAGCGATTGACTAAGTTATGTGAGATAGCGTCATAGCCCTATCTTCTAAAGCATAAATGGGATGAACTATTCCGGCGTTCTGAAGGTAAGGAGTTACATGAAGGATGTATCAATAATGAGAAGTCAAGGCTGCCCAGGCAAGACTTGTAACTTCTAGGAATGTGTAGGAAGATATGAGCAGAAGACCATAGCAATCTGGTCTGGTAATACAGAGGGAGATGAGTAGCAATGGATTTAGGAACAGTGTCCAGTGCCAGTGACTGATGGACAAAACAGAACACTTTAAAATGAATGTTTGCTTTAATGGGAAGCCACCCTTCAAGATAGGAGTAGTGTGTACAGCCACCGCCAAACATTCGGCCTGACTTTGGTTAGATAGGAGACTGTCAATGAGTGTTGATTTATGACTTAATCAGAGACAATTACTTTAATCCTCCGACCCAACCAGCAAAGAAAGAGAGGGGACTATCATCTGAAGTCACTGAGAAGATCACACAAATGTTTTGGGAAGTTAACATTCTTTTTGCAGAAATATGTAACAAACCAATCCTCACAAGGAAAACATATTTGCAGTTTTAATGTTTCTCCCTTCTCTTGAATGGTGTCAATAATGTGGGCTGCAGTAAGAGGCATTTTGGGAGGAGAGAGTCAACAGGACATCATCTACAAATAATGGCATTGTGTGGATATCACAGACAAAAAGCCATGTCCCCTAATGCATCTGGAATGATCCAGAAGATCAGCCATTCAGCAATGTTCTAGTGGTGGTTGTGTAGTACCTAGCCACCACCATGGAAATTAAAGTTGTCCTCAGGCTGACTTAGCAAGTCCAACTGGTTTTTCTAACCTCTAGTGACAGCAGGAACAACCATATTTCACTCCCTAACAGGTGAACCACATATCTGATATAATTATGGGCTTACCGGAATGAATCCAGATTAGTCAGAAGGTTTATGCTCTGGAAGGAGAGATTGCAATTGGTTTGCTAATATGTTTTGTAAATACTTTTGGGTCAATGTGCATGGGCTGGAGGGACTGGCATGGGCTCGAAGGACTGGCCTTAGTACTTCCCAGGCTTGAGTATGAAATATATTTTAGATTCCATTTGACAAGTGGGATAACGCAATTTCGACTCCATCTTTTGCTCATTATTATTGTATAGTTTCACATATATTTTGATGTTATAGATACAGTGTGTGTTTAACTTGATTAACATGTGTGAACATTTAAATGCATTAATAGCATGTAAGTATTGAGAAAATAAAGCTTTATAAACATGTGCACTAATGTTCAGTTGAAACATGAAGATGCATTCTGTATTCATGTTTGCATTATTATTTTAAGTCACATTTGCATATATTCTGAAAGTCATATTTGAAAGTGTAATCATGTATGACTTGAATCACATTTACATTTGTTCTTGAGTTACATGTGCCCAAGTATGACCATGTATTGAAGTACAAGTTTAAATGTTTTGGTAAACTTAGCCTGACTAAAGCCCTTAATTTTCAAATGTATTTTGCTTGGTTAGTCTGTTAAACTTAGCCTGACTAAAGCCCTTAATTTTCAAATGTATTTTGCTTGGTTAGTCTGTTCTTTCTTTTGCAGGTGCGTTCTCATGACTTCATTAGCTAGAGAAAAGAGTATTGTTGTATGTGTTAATTTATTGATATTAAGGCACGAGAAGAGAAATCTTGGCAAGAAACATGAGGAGCTAATGGCAGATGAAGCATCCTATTCATCGCAGGAACAGGGAATGTTCAAGGTTCTAGTTACTGTCCAAGTTCTGTGGGATTAGAAATTCAAATGATGTTCCAAATGCATACCACGAGATGTGAAATGATTGGTTCCTGGTGGGGTCGGAAGAGATCTGTTAGAATGGGGAACCTCTGGTTGGCACAGGTGGGTACTTGTGACAAGCAGTGGTCCCTTCTTCTATTCAGGGCAAGAGAATTACCCCTTCAGAACAACCCCGGCTCACCCTATAGGTAATGTGGCGCGAGCAGTCGGGGCTAAACTTCAGGGCGCTGAGTCAGTTAAGCATTTATGATGACACACAGTAAATCACAAAGATCCCCCACAAATGGACACCAGGCGTAAGTTGTATCAAAAATACGTATACTTTATATAAAAGGTTCTTTGTTAGTACAAGACCATAAATAACGGTTGCGAACTGGGAGCCACAAGATGATAATTAGGCACTGTTCTCTTCTTTGGTGAATTATACTATTACGAGCGCTTCGTAGGGCTCGTAGGGCTCGGTCGCGTTTGTCCAGTCACGGGGATGCGCAGTGCACCCGGGGTACAGTGATGCGGGGAAATCAGAACGTTGCGGACCCCGAGTCCGAAAGGGAGTTCACTGTACCTGGGAGCGTGCGATGTGCTTAGACGAGTCTTCGGGGTGAGGTGCAGGTTCTGCACCTCGAGGGTCTCCGGATCGAGAACCAGCGGGCGGCTTCCAGTAGACAGGTGCAGCCCAGGGCCTCCGGCACGGACGGTACGGGAGGTCACTTCAGAGGGCGGCACGGTCAGACTCTGGCTAGGAGGCGAAGCGGGGCGGCCGGATACGTTACGACGTATGGGCGGCCGTCCAGGGCTTGATTTCACTTCCCATTTAGAAATCCGGCGGGAGGGCGAGTGAGCACCAAGCACGCTCCAGTGGCAGGCGGGTGACAGGGAAGCGGGGCGGCCAGACCCGGTGGATCAAGAGCGACTCAGGTAGAGCGGGGCTCTCGGTGGGTGGAGACGGCCAGGCTTCTGGGTGTCACGGCCCTAGGAGGGGTGCGAAGGTGCGCAGAGCACTCCGGCGGGAGAAAGCACACAGCTCGATTTCTCAGACGAGCGGAGACACGGTGAACCCACTGGTCCTGGGGTTCAGTTCAGGGGGCAAGCTCTTCTTCCAAGCCCTTGGAGATAGTTGAAAAACAAAGTGCAAAGTCTCTTTCAGTCTTTTCCTCTCCTTTCTCAGCAAGGCACCCACTGCAGGCCAATTCCCCAGGTCAGGGAAAGTTACTCCTCCTTCAGCTTCTTCCAGGTCCTTCTAGTCGGGCAGAGTTCCTTCGTGGTTCAATCAGGATCTGATTTCTTAGGAGCATGGCTCCTTCTTTTAAAGCGCAAATCCTTTGTTCTTTGTCACCAGGGGGCCTGGGCCTGGCTCAGTCCAGTTTTGGAGCACTTTGTTGTGGTGACTCTGCTTTTTCCTTTCAGCAGCAGGGCAGAGACATCAGCCGCTCCACAGGGGGCGGAGCCGGCTTTGTGGTGCAGAGCACAGGTCTATTCAAGAGTCAAGGTGTATTCCTCCCACCCATCCTGGTGTAATCTCTCTACCCACCACCTGGCAGCCAGCCTGTCTCCTGGAATTCCCCAGCCCGGCTCCTTTACTGCTACTAGGCAGAACCCACACCCACAGCAGAGGCGGACTGAGATGGTTAGGCACGCAAAGGCTAACTTTCTAAAAGTAGCATTTGCAAACCCAGGATATTAAAATAACCTTTACTAAAAGATGTATTTTATTATTCTGAGTTCAGGCATCCTAAACATGACTTTCTACCATGCTCTATGAGTCCACTGGGGTCACAGCGTGTAGTAATCCCAGCAGCCCATTCTGGCCTATGGAGAGCAGGTAGCCTTCAATAGTGAAAAACTAAAATGGCTGTAATTCACTATTAAGACATGCCACACACATCAGGGCATGTCCTACCTTACGCCTACAATGCACCCTGCCCTTGGGCCTACCAGAGGGGTGACTAACACGTAGTTAAGGGAAGGTTTAGGGAATGGCAAGTGGGTGCACTTGCGCAGTCAGCGCGACAGTACCAGACCGCGCGCAGGTTCTGCAGTGGCAGACCTTAGACACATTTTATTAGGCCGCTTCTGTGGGTGGCACAACCAATGCTGCAGCCCACTAGCGGCATTTGTATTTACAAGCCCTGGCACTCCTGGTGCAATTTACTAGGGGCTAACAGTAAACCAAATAAACCAATCGTGGAAGTCAATTCACATAATACATTTTACCAGAGGGAGCACTTGCACTGTGGCACTGGATGGCAGTGGCACAGTGCCCTGAGCAGCGAATACGAACACAAAAACACATTGAGGCACAGACAAAAATGGAAGGGTGACCCACGCCAATGGTGCCAGGTCTAACAAGATCTGATTGTTGTTGAAGTTTTATTGGTTTTAATTACTGTTCACGCTTTTAGAAGTTAGAGCATATTCCCGTAGACTTGGAGGGGTACAAACCTTTCTGCTTACTTTATTGTTGCAAGTGTAAAGTTTCATGCTAAACACGTATTTTAAGTCTGAAGGACTTCTACTGGAATGTTTACTATGCTGACACCTTCCCACATTTCCGAAATTCCTTGAGACCACACTCTATAGTCCATTCTGAACCTAGAACCCTGATTAGATGACTTTAGAATGTATTCAGTTTTAGAAGAGAGCATCAGAGTTCAATTAAGGGACACCTCTTTCTAAATCACAGTTTCTGAATTGCTGTGGCTATGACTATTTTACATCTTATCCTACTGAAACTGAACCTATTGAGATAGTTCAGCTTGCCAGCTGCAGTCCTGCATCCTTTTAATTTTCTCTTGACATGCATATTTACTGAACTGGTTAGTAATTGGTAATGAAACTGCCAAATTTTAATCTCTGATACCTGGTCCTTTTGTGTGGTCCAATGGGCTTCACGTAAATGAAGTGTTTTATCATTTCTAACGCCCTTGGCCTCTCACTCAACTTAAAAAGATTTGTCAGATGAGAGATTGTAAATCACGTTAAATACAGTGGTCCTCAAACGCATTCATCTCATCCTGTTCAGTAGTTCAATATTTTGCCATAGGGTGAGATAATTGCCAAAGCAGTCCTACCTTATTGCTATGATCACATACTACCTTCTTTAGACAACGTATTAGTAGAAATAGCAATAAGTTAACCTCTCCATCCTGTTATCTTGTGAAAGAGAGTGAGCAGACTTATGTTCCCACTCAGCAGCCTTAAGTGCTTATTCAAGTTGCAAATGCTTCATTTTCCTATTCCAAATCTATGTCAGACTTGATGATATTCCTAAACACCCACATATCATATGTTACATGCAGTTATGGAAGGAGGTTGTGTTCAAGGATCATCCTTCATCTTGAACCCATGAAAGTGTGTGTGCACATCTTTCATTCCTTGATGGGTGCCATTTCTTATCTGCCCCTCATTATTGGACCGCATCCAACCTGACTTCTGAATGGACATCCCAAATTAAAATGGAGAAAAAGCCCACAAGAAAGGCCTTCAGAGCGGCACCCTGTGCTGAAGACGTTTCATACAGTGTCGTTTTCCAACTCCTCACAATGAATTATGGCAGCTTTCACTTGGCACCGCATGTCACAAGGGCAGTTTTAAGAGATGCCTTGAATTCATCATGGAAAATAAAAAAGTGATGAGTGAGATTTTTAATAATTCCCATTCACTGGTATCTAGGCAGTGCCACATCCCAGCCACCATTTTTTTTGCCCACGATGCTATCTCAAACATGAGCCAGCCATGTGCAGATCAGCCTTGGTCCTATACCTAAAAGAACAGTCTAGCGTGAGCTGGCAGGCCATGCCCATGCTGTACATGAACACAAGCAATCTCATACAGGGTTTGGCCTATTTTGGGCATTGTCAGTTGGGGGAGGTTTGAGTTGATTGGCATAGTGAGCACATGAACCCCATCTGGAAATATGCATTGTATGTAGAGTGTCACAACAAGGGGAAAAAAAAGGTTGAATGGAATGCAATAGTCATACAATAGTAGTTACTCTGGATCGCATCTTCATCCATTTGTTTTTTTACCATCATGCTACCTCAGACAGCCATATGCAAAGTAACCTTGGCTCTGCTCCAACATGCCATGTCTACACCCAACAGGCGAAATTCACGAAAAGAAAGTTAAAGTGCATGCTAATTACATCCCCACCTGAGCATAGTTCTACTTTTTTCCCTATCACCAAGTATCAAGTTTTAGTTCTGGGAATATCATGTGATACCTCACTTGGGGTTTTATTACCCTTGTGTTGAATTTTACACAGCATAAAATTCTGCACAGCAGTAATAGAGCCCTCTATGCAAACACATTTTCCTCTTTCTTCGTGCATGCCATCCTTTTAAACAATTAGCCAGGAGATTCTGAAAATAGAAAACAGCAATAGCAACCAACACCACAATAACCATAAATCCACCCATCCTATACTCCTATAAAATGAAGTATCTTTTGCGGGACAGGACAGCCACCAGAGCCAAGAGGGCGACAGTGCCACCATGCACCGATGTGTCCCACCCCAATTAACCTAATACAGGCGCCAACTGGCCGGAGCCAAAGCTAAAGCCCCCATGGGTACGAGCGGTTTCAGACTGGGGGAGGGGCTGTGCGCAACCACACCAGTAGGCCTCAAAATAGTCTTCACTCAAGAAGATTGTGCCTTTAAGTACTGATTCCCAAGCGCAGCGGGAGGCTCAATATACTAGCCTTGTTCCGTCAAAACCATGGTAGTGATCCAGCGGTGTACCAACATCAGATACTCTCCTACCATATACTCACCTGGGCCCATTAACACACAATTGAGTAAACCGCTGGTCATCAAAGTTTTACATTTTCATAATGTTTAGGATTAGTTATTTAATACTTATGCTTATCTCTGACTAATCGTTTCACAGATCAAAAAGTCCTATCCTTTGGTCGATGGACCATTAGTTGAACTAGTTGATGGTGATAATTAACATAATTCTAACTTTTCTATACTTTGGAGTAAATAACCACAGACTCAGGAAAGTTTTAAATCTTTATCTAAATTAAATGCATGTGAACCACTTTAAAAATACAGTACAGAGACCATCATTCATAGGAGAGAAACTTCAATTGATTAAACACATACTTCGGACTCATACAATAATCAATGCTCAGAAAGGGAGAGGACAGAAAGAAAAAATCATCTGCAAATAAGGTGAAATTATAATTACCAAGAATGGTGTGAAAGACCAACCCCCTGGCCAAAGAGCTGGTAAGGGTCCCCCGGGACAGGCCTGGCAAAAAAAAGACTTCAGGACAGGATAGTTGACTTCTCTAGAATACCGACGATTTCGCCGCACCCCTCACTGACACTCTCTTCCTCCTTGAGATTCTTCGGCGATCTTCTGATCCAACCAATTACTTAGGATAGAAAGCTCTGCTTCAGGTTCTGCATTTGGCTCTTCATCAGCATCTCACAGCATCTCTCCCATCATCAGCATCTCTCACAGCATCTCGCCCTTCTTTCTCAGTGCTCTAACTAACTAACTAAAGCTATCTTAATTCTACCTTTCGCTTTCCATGTTCCACCTTCTAAAGTTTAAATATCATAAAAATACGAACTATGATTGGTCAGGCAAGGGGGGAGTTTCATCACACCATGCTTACACATCATTAAATTTGATGTAACTATTGTTTGCAAACCCATCCCCTTAATTTTTATTCATAATTTTAGTTCTCACACGCATTCACATTTCTCTTGCAACAATTTATTAACATTCTGAATGCCAGTCCTCATTGTTGAACTATTCACTGTCCGTTCCAAGAGTATATCACTGGTGTCCTTGGCTCCCATTCAATATCTAGGTTTTCATTCCGGGTTAACTTTCAGTGGACATGCGCAGTCGTCACGTGACTCAGATTCATTCAGTTATACATGAGAGGACCAAATGCTCAGTGATAAAGTCAGAAAGACAAATATTAATTTCACAAATAAAGTGGTCGCACTGTATACCACCCACATCTACTCTATTCCCCTTTACTTATTAATACTTTTCCAGCATTAGTGTTAGTAGAATAGCTTGTTTTCGTTTCAGCTAAGCAGATGCCATGCACGCGAGTCTTTAAGATTCCATTTTAGTGTCTGCTGCTCAAGCACAAGAATTTCCCTCCAAGGGATAACTCGTCATCCTACGTAGATGTAGTGACGCATGCGCAGTAAAGATTTCCCATTTAAAGCGGTTTTAGTCCTTCGTTCATGTTATCTACATTAGTAAACACATAAGCAAGCTTCATTAACCCGTGTGTTCATGTGGTGTGCATTAGTTTTACACGAAACAATTTTTAATAACTTGTTAGTGAGTTAAAGGAGCGGATTACTTCCGAGCAAGTCTCTTTTCTACGAATCCTTGCTCCATCAGTCCCCTCTCTGATGGCATTTTGAGCCATCACAAAATTACCCATCCCTTCTCATATGCCAACGTTCAGAATTTCTCATTCTCATTCTCCTCTTTTTCCTTCTCATTTTCATCTTTGTTTTCTAAATCTTTCATCTTTTTGTATATCCTCCCTTTCATTTCCTCCATTTGTATCTCCTCGTATTCCCTCTTTCTTTTCTTTCCTTTCCCATTAACTTCATATTTTATCCCCTTTTCTTTGTTTCTGCAACATTTACACCAAATCATTATTTTCAAAACTATTATTGTTCTACCAACTACTGGAATAATTATTTGACCTAAAATACTTTTCCCTAAATCAGAAAACCAAGTCCCTATTGAAGTAATACCTTTTGTTTGTCTTTCCTATACATTGTCAACCTCCAGTGGTTTAAAATCTTCATGAAGTTTTGTAATATTCTCAATATACCCTCTGACTTCCTGATTTTTATTAGGAACGTAAGTGCAACAATGTTGAACATTCAGCATTCTACAGACTCCACCCTCTTTTACTAATAAAATATCAAACACAAGTCGATTTTGTAAAACCATAGACCTAATTGCAACTATTTCTGTAATAATCATCAAGAAACCCCAGCAGAATCAGTCGAGAGACGATCAACTACTGTCGACAATTTAAAAATTCTATGTGAATTCAGAATGACTCCCACTGAAGGTATTAAGGCACCAAATATATCACCTACTATTTCTGAAAAACTAGCTCTCTTTCTCAGTGTTAGTCGATTAGTGTTTTCATTGTTTCCAGTGATTCTTTTTACATGATACATTTTCGGAAATACTATCCCAAAGTAGCAGCTTCCGTACCATTCTCAGGCAACTTATAATAAGCGTTATTCCCACTCACATAGTAAACTCCAGGAAATACTGAATCAGTTCCCCCTTTTAGTCCCCAACCTCCCAAAATTAGGAAGTCATGTTCACGTTCCGTGGAACCTATACATACGTTATTATAATCTGCCTTTAACCTATGGAGGCAGGTTTTTCCTTTCTTCACAAAGTCCAGGGACATCGTAGCATGAGCCTTGCCAGTTGTATAAATTCCCTCTTTCTCAGCCCATGGTGGTACATGAGTTTTCTGCTCAGCAGCTTTCTTTTTGAAATCCTGTCTCCTTCCCTCAACTAAATTCAAAAACACTTTCTCTTCTTCACGTAATATACTTGTTAAATTATTCTTGTGTGTCTTTACTATATCTATTGATTTCATTGTTAAGAAGAATTCACCCATGAACTGTGCATCTTGGCTACAAAGTACTGGATTCATATTCTATTGAATAGGAAGTTCCGGAAATACTACATCTAAGTTTGAATAATAATACTGAAGTTTTCCGGTTCTACAAAACAGACTTGCTAGAACACTACATGATATATCATATGTTTAAAGGTAAATGGTGTTATGTAACTCCCTCTGATACTGACGCTGGTAATTTCATACAGACATAACAATTACTAATCTCTATTGTATTTACATATTAAAATAACAATTTTGTAAAAACATTTAAAGACATATCATTATCTAATATTGTATGATGAAATTCTGTCTCATCTGCGGCTTCTACTTCTACTTTATCTGTATCTGTATTGTAGCTACTTTCTCATTAGTAACGGTATCATTCTTCTTATTTGTTATCATAAAATAAGGCACCGCCACTGTTAGAAATTACCATACTGAGATCACTAATAAAATACTACATATACAAGCTCTACAATTTCTTTGTTTTAAACCTCGTCTCGGTTGCTCAGTGACTTCATTTTTTGCCATTTTAATACAAGAAGATATTTCTTATTTTTTCTTTCTTCACTTGGAAATTCAAACACTTGTTTTAAGGTGGCCTCAAATTTCTTTCATCAATCTGTGCAGCATCTACTTCTTCTGATTCCTTACTCAAGTCTAAATTCTCAAAGTGCCCTAATATTACATAGGTCCAGTCAGGGGCCTAGTGTTTGTTGTTCAAAGTTCTCTGTCTGGGGCTTCTTCGAGTGTTTCTCACAATTGACTGTTTAGACTGAGTTTGACTAGTAACCTCATTCACTTGCTCTGGTCTTTCTCTTGTTTTTCTCAGATAGTACCTCAATCTTTTCACTCCACCTGGCCAGTTGTCACCCTTTCTGACCCTTTTAACCTGAACTGCACTTTCAACCTCTCCGTCTTTTTCTAAAGTTCTTTTATTTTCGGTATGTCTAGGCACAATCTGTTCCTCTTCTGAATCACTCTGTACCTGTTCCTGTCAGGACTTATTTCATCCACCTGAACCTGTTCTTCTTCCTCTGTCTGGACCTGTTCGGGTCTTATTTCGAATTGATCTTCTTCTTCTGCCCAAACTTGTTCTTCTTTTCCTAACTGGTCCTGTTCAGGTCTTACTACAATTTTCTCTTCCGCTGCCTGAACGTGTTCTTCTTTTCCTGTCTGTCCCTGCTCAGGGCTTTGAATAGATCTGTTCACCTCTGCCTGAGTATATTCTTATTTCCCTCTCTGGTCCTGCTCAGGTTTTAGGGTAGCTTTGTTCACTTCTACGTGAGCGTGTTCTTCTACATCTATCTGATCCTCACTACTTTCCTGTCTCTCTAATCTGGTTCTTCTTCTTGTTTGGATAACAACTTCAGGTATGTCAATCACTGGTATCCATTCCCCCTGACTTGTGCTCGGTTGTTCCTCGTCTATCACTTCAGAATCTATTACTCTAGATTCTCCGACTTCACAACCTACAGCTGTCTCAACTGGTTCAATCAGTTGCTGTTCTTCTTCAGTGGGGCCTGGAACTCTTTGGTATGACTGGCATGAATCCAATTGGGTAAACCTGCACACTTCACTGCTGTGGTAGTGAGCAGTATGACTTGACGTGGTTTACCCCACCTGGGTGCTAGGCACGACTTCTGGCATGTTTCTTTACTACCAGCCAGTCTCCAGGATTCAAATCATGCACCTGCGTTGGCTGCCTGGCAACTGCGTCTTCTCTAACCTGGTGAGAGACAGAACACACTAGGTCAGCCAATCCTTTGCAATAGTCCAATACCAGATCATCAGTTATATTCATCAATTTATGTCCAGGAATAAATGCTTGCCTCATTGCCCCTCCCATGATTATCTCAATTGGACTCAATCCTGTGTTTCTATCAGGAATACTTCGGAGTTCCATCAACACAAGAGGCAATGCATCTGGCCATTTCAGTGATGTGGATGCACACACTTTTCCTAACCTTGACTTGATTGTGCCATTTAGTTGCTCAACCACTCCAGAAGCTTCTGGACTGTATGCACAGTGTAGTTTTTGTTCAATTTTGAATGCTTCACAGATTAATCGAATCATTTCATTATTAAAATGAGGTCCTCTATCTGATTACAAAGTGACTGGAAAACCGAATCGAGGTATCAACTCCCTCAACAGTAATTTAGCAATGGTGAGACTGTCATTTCTTCTTGTGGGGTATGCCTCTACCCATTTTGAGAACAGGCAAACTATGACAAGTACATATTTCAATCCCTTGCACGGAGGCAACTCAATGTAATCTAACTGCAATCTCATGAATGGTCCTTCTGCCTTTCCAATTTTTCCCCAACTGACCACTGTCTTTCTGCCTGGATTTAGCTGCTGACAAATTAAGCATCTTTGGCAAAGGCTTTCTGCAACTACCCTAAACTTTGCATTGTACCAACTCTGTCTGAATAGTCTGATCATTGAATCCCTGCCAATATGTGTTGTCCCGTGGTATACTCTTGCCATTTGAGAGAGTAGGCAGTCTGGCATTACTGGTCTGCCACCGGTGTATACCCATACATTATCTTCTGTCCTTCTTTCACAACCTAATTTTATCCAGATTTCCTTAAAGGTAAATGGTGTTATGTAACTCCCTCTGATACTGACGCTGGTAATTTCATACAGACATAACAATTACTAATCTCTATTGTATTTACATATTAAAATAACAATTTTGTAAAAACATTTAAAGACATATCATTATCTAATATTGTGTGATGAAATTCTTTTTTCTGCATATCTGTTACCTGCCGCCACATAGTCATTTCCTGACTGGTGAGCAGCACACTTGACCACTGCTATTTCTTTTGGCAATTGTATTGCTTCCAACAACTCTTTAATCTTTAATATGTTTGCCATTTCTTATAGGAGATCCTGAATAAGTCAGAAATCCCCTCTGCCTCCAGAGCTGGCCAAAGTCGTGCACAACCCCAAAACCATATTGACTATCTGTAAATACGGTTATTCTCCAATTTTTCCCAATTTTGCATGCCTTTGTTAAGGCCACCAATTTGGCTACTCGTGCAGACTTGACTCGTGGTAAACAGGATGCTTCAATGACCTCTGATATTTTACATACAGCGTAAGCTGCACTCAGTCCTCCTCCCTCTGTTCTCATGCATGACCCATCTGCAAATAGTTCATTATCTGGCTCTTTTAAGGGCACTTCCTTTATGTCGGGATGCGGCTTGGTACACATCTCAGTCACATCCAGACAATAATGATCCACTTCATCTTTCACTTCTTCACAAATTGGGTCTGACAATAATGTGGCAGGATTCATTATTGTACATCTTATTACTGTCACATTTTCCGCTCCCAGAATCACTCTTTCATACTTAGTCATCTGACATGGGGTAAGGTGCTGTGTTCGAGTTCTTGTCAAAAGAATCGCAACTGAATGTGGGACATAAACTTTAACTGGATGTCCCATGACAATCGACTCACTTTGCTCTAGACTCATAAAAATAGCAGCTACTGCTTTTAAGCAGCCAGGTAAAGCTGAAGCCACAGGATCCAGAGTAGTAGAGAAATATGCTACTGGACGTCGGCTAATCCATGCCTTTGAGTCAAAACTGAAAGTGCACAACCTTCTCTCTCACAACAGAACAGTGCAAATTATTTTGTATAATCAGGCATGCCTAAGGCAGGGGCATCATACAGACAATTTCACAATTTTACAAATGCTTCCACGCACTCGTCATTCCAAACAATCGGATCTTTTGCTCTTTTCCGAGTCAACTGAATCAATGGTTTTGCCAGCAGGGAACACCCTATAATGCACTGCCTACAGTACCCAACTACACCGAGAAACATTCTCATCTCCTTTTGTGACTGAGGTAACTGCATTTGTTTGATTATTTTTATTCTCTCTGGGGTCACTTTTCTAACTCCTCTTTCTATTGTGTGGCCTAAATATTTAACTTTTTGCTGACAAAACTACAATTTCTCTGGAGACACCTTGTGTCCTACTTCGGCCAAATGATTCAGTAATGCAATTGTGTCAGTGACACAATCTTCTCGTGTTTTTGATGCCACCAGTAGGTCATCAATGTCCTGAACCAAAACTGAATTCCTTGGCATGACCAATGTTTCAAGACACTTTTTTTAGGATTTGATTAAAAATTGAGGGACCCTCTGCATACCCTTGAGGAACTCGGCACCATGCCAAGTCACGGTCTTCGAACTTAAAGGCGAATAAATATTGGCTGTCTGGGTGCAAACGACTAGAGAAGAAGGCTTGGCATAAATCAATTACTGTAAACCAGCCTGCATTCCAGGGTATCTGATAAAGGATCACTGCTGGATTTGGTACTACTGGGCATCAAGGCACTACAAATTTGTTAATCTTTCTCAAATCCTGTACTATCCTGTATTTTTCGCTAGGCTTTTTAAGTCCCATTATTGGCGAATTACAAGGACTACTCATTATTTCTTTTAAAATGCCTTGTTTAATCATTCGGTCAATTTCTGGAGCAACTCCTGCTTTCACTTCTGAACTAATTTTGTATTGTCGTGTGTTTGGATAAACTGCACCTTCTTTCACTGTTACTTTGACTGGATCTACATTTGACATCAGCCCAATATCTTTTCCTGTAAAATCCCACACTTCTGGATTTACTGTGGTTCTCAACTGTTCTGGCAATTTACTTTCGGTTATCAATGAAAATATCTCATCTACCTCAGTACCTTGCTTGGCTAACATCATTTTGTATACAACGTCTTCATCAGGGGTTAGGAAAGCAACACCATCTGGTGTACAGTATATCGTGCAGTTCATTTTGCATAATAGATCTCTTTCTAACAGATTTGATGGACTGGAATCGCAAACTACAAACCGATGCATGTCTTTAAAATTTCCAATATGTACTTTAATTGGTTTTGTGATTGGGGTTCTAATCTGTTGATTCAACACTCCTGCAACTTGGATGGATTCTCCCGAGAGGGGTAGGTTTGGGGTGACACATGACAAGGAAACTTCTTCTTCGCTTCCTCTGTATTCATTCGTTCTCTTACTTTAACACCATTCGCCGCTTGATTATTCTGATTCTGCTCTTTCACCTGATTATCAGTCTGGGCATTTAATTTATTTTCCTGCTGTTCTGCCAATTTCACTTGTGCCCACATCATTTTCTCTTTTAGCTTTCTACGCCTTGCCTCAATGTCATCTCCACAATACTTGGCATAATTTTAAATCTAGTTGATCGTCTTGCTCTGCCAGCAAAACATGTGCTGCTGAATCATCTGACTTATCTCTGGTTTCAGACCATACACAAATCGATACACAAAATGCCCCATATCCTTATCACCAATGTTCTCAAAGCCACAATACTGCTTAAACACTAACCGTAACCGCTCATAATATGCATGTACAAACTCATTTGGCTCTTGAGTTGTTCTATCTATCTTCACCCAATCTTTTTCCATAAGAGGGATTTTCCCTTTCAGAAAAGCAATTACTTGGTGATATTTTTTCATCATCTCCTCTGAGGGTGCTCCTGTTTTCGAGTCTCTAGCATACTCCTCACTTTGCCAATCAACTGTGATCTTATACTCTGACCATAAGTCAGCAGGTACTACAATATCAAACAGACCATCCAGATCCTTCAACATAACCTTCGAAATGTTCACAATTCTTTCAACCTGTTTGTACCATTCAACGGGTTTCTCTCTTAGCCTAGGGAAATCGTTTGTAAATGACAAAATATCCTGTCTGGTCCATGGAACATGAACATATCCATCACCAGGAACCTCTTTCATGGGACACAATCTCTCTGCTTTTTCTGATTCTTTTAGTAAGAATGCAGATGATGCTTCCTTGGCTTGTGCTCCCTCCTTCTTTCTTGTCCACCTAGTCCTCCACTTGTCAATGTCTCCCCACTTCAGCAAAATGTTCATTAACTCTTTTATCTGTAGTCTTTTGCCAGACACGTTCATATTCTCCAAATCCTTATCAGTAAACTCCACTCTATATGGTTTCTGTAATAATTGTAATCTCCCTATATCCACTCCAATCTCTGAAGCAACCTCTGTCAATCTCTCATGAAACAATTTTGCATTTCTGGTTATACTCCTACATATAAATACCAGCTCCTCATCATTATAAAGGTTCAACCTTTCTATTCCCACATTTCCAGCTATCATTTCTTCCAACTCCACTTACAGTCTGTAAATATCCTAGATCTTTGGTGTTGATCTTTGTTTTTCTATTCCCTGTGCCCATTTTTTCAAATCCTCTGGAGTGACCGATGTTGAGCCTCTAGTTCCTAAATGGACTATGGACATTCTTTCTTTCAAATTTCCGGGTATGACTCTTTTCAGAGTTTCAGTTAAAGGTTCCCTTATTGGAAGATCCATTAATGAAATGACTGAATCGCACTCACTAGCCTGATCATCAGATATTCCTACCTCTTTTCTGGGATTGCTCAAAGGAATTGTTACAGCTTGAGGTTTTGGGCAACTCATTTTGTCTCCATATAATGGGATAACAGGACCAATAGTCACTGGTACTGTCAAAGATTCAGTATTTAAATTCAATTGACTTATTTTCTGTACTACTTCCTCCCTAGTTTTTCTTAAGGCTTCCCTCTCATTATCTTGAAGCACCCTATTAACTGATATATCATGTAAAATTTGAGGAATTAAGGGTGTTCCCATTACCAGTGCACTTGGTGTGACTCTACTGGGTCCTTCTTGGTACGGTGGAGGATTTTTAGTTAGAATTTCCTCCAACAATTTGTCATCTGGGTCATCATATCCTGTCACATTCATGTGTTTTGTTTTCTCCTTACACTTGCTTCCCCACTGTTCTTCAGCCACTAACACTGGCTATAAAGCCTCTGATACTACAGCTCTTCTCCAATGCTTCATTTGATCTCTCCTCGACTCATACTGATGTGTAGGTAAAAATCCTCTAAATCTCCGAAAACTCCTGAACTTTTCACGATCAAATGCCTCCATCTCCCATTCTTCCAAAACTTCATACTGTGTCATTCTAGGATTTGGTTCTAACATATTCATTCTATCTCTCAAATTCTGAAGTATCTTTAAATTAAAAGTACCATGATCTGGAAAAGCCAAAACACCATCACCTTTTGTATATTCCACCCAATTTTCCAACCACACACATGTGTGATATCCTTTCTCCCTCATCATAAATGAAGCAGGCGTCCTAGGTGGTTTAGATTTAGTTTATTGCACAGTTAATAAAAACTCACAACATTTAATAGCATAGTTTCATTGCTAAAAATTTGGATTTAAAACAACCAATTAAAAGGAAAATATCAGCTTATTTGAGGTCTTTAAAAGATTTTTAAAAGTCTTAGTTGGAGTCTATTAGTGTCCCGTTTTTTCTTTGAGTCTGGCCGCAACTATTTCAAAAAATTTTGTTGTTCTGCAATTTAATTGAGTTTCCGTGGGGTTGAAACAGAGCAACACGGCCTGTCTGCAGCTGGTTATCCTCCTCTGATTCCAAAGGGTCCGGAGCAGGGAACGCCTTATGTCCAAAAGGTTTTTACAAATACAGATAATGTCTATTAGATCCTCCTTGCCGGAGAGGCATAGTCTGCAAAGATTTTTTGTTTTATCCCTCTTCCAGGGTGCTAAATGTGGCATTATGGGTATGTTTCCTAGGCGGAGGTTAAGGAACTTGTTTTTTGTTTTATGTGTGAGACCCGTTGTTAGGTACTGTTGTGGTTTGAGAGTTGTGTAATCTTTCAAAACTCCCCATCCATGCTCTCTCTTGGCTAAAGTTGCCTTGTCATCTTTCAATGAGATCGCCTTGGTAACTTTTGTTACCACTCTTTTGAAGGTACCGGCATCGGTTGGAGATTCCCACAGTTCTGTTAGACCCAAGATGACCAGTGATTCCATTAAATAGGTCCTTGCTGGGGATTTGTCTCGTTTTATCAGTTCAATCCAGAGATGTGCATTTAGTGTACCTTGTTCAGATTTTCTTATTTTCCACCAGCTTTTTATGTATGCGCCTCTTCTCTCTACTGTTTGTTTTTGTAAGCCGAACTCTAGGCGAATTTGAGCTGGTGACGAGTAAGTTGTAAGGTGGAATATTACCCTATATGCACGACTGATGGTGTTATCCAATGTTGTTGCGACTTTGCCTTGCATAGATTCAAAGCCATAGGTAAGCATTGGTTGTAAGCGAGCTTTTATTACCTGCAAGAGAGGGCCAAGGGACCGGTCTGGAAGGGCTTTCTGGAGTGGCTTTATCGGCATAGAAAAGGTTGTGCCCTTCCGACAAATGGCTTCTAATTGCTGTTTAAAGGAGCCATTACAGTCTAATATGATGCCTAAATATTTGTAGGATAGTACCTGCTCTAGTTTCTGACTATCCAAACGCCATAGACATTTCCTTTTTTTATGATAATTTATTGTCATTATTTTGGTTTTGTTTAGGTTGATTGTTAATGAATTAACTTTGGAGAATTCGTTTGTTTTGTATAAAAGATGTTGAAGGCCAACAGGGGACCGGCTGATGAGGACCAAATAATCGGCGTAAAGGAGGTTAGACAATAATGTGTCGCCCAGCCGTGGTGCATGAGATGTGATTGTTGTAAGCTCTCTTGGAAGATCTGCTAGAAAAAGGTTAAATAACATTGGGGCCAAGACGCAGCCTTGTTTCAGTCCCTTGTTGGTCTGTATTTATCTGGAAAGAAACCTCCCAGAACCTAATTTGATCCTGACCTAAGTGTTGGTGTGGAGCACTACCAGCTGCTGTAAAAGCGGTCCTGGAATTCCCCATTTGTCCAGTTTCTGCCAAAGCTTGTGCCGGTCCACATTATCGAAGGCGGCGGAGTAATCGATGAAGATTAGAAATAGGGAGGTTTTGGTGGTTTTCGCCGCTTCTATCAAAAGGGTTAGCGCCATGATATTTGTTGTAGTTCCATGGCCGCTTCGGAACCCGGTTTGGGTTACTGTGATGATGTTTTTTTCTGTTGCCCAAGCTGTTAAGTCCTCCAAAATTAGGCCCGCATAGTATTTCGCCTCGGTGTCGATTAGAGCTATGAGGCGATAGCTTCTAGGATCATTCCTGGCCCCCTTTTTGTAGATCGGACTTATGATTGATCCTTTCCAAGATGGTGGAATTATAGTTGTTGTTCTAATTTCACAGAAGACTAGTGCTAGAATTTTGCTCCAAAATGCTGCGTCGTTTTTGTACAATATTGGCGGTATCCCGTTTGGACCGGGGGCTCCCTCTGTTTTACCTTTAGATATTTGGGATATATTTCTGGGTAATGGGTTTCCTCCTTATACTCTGTTAGATCAGATGGTGATGGTTGTTCTCTGAACTCCTTTTGTGCTTGGTGGTGAGTTGACTTTTCATGTAGGGTGAATTTTCTACTTTATTGGATGTGCTGACCTTTTCTAGGTTCTGATACGTATCATCAGACCGATCATCGCCGATGGAGGTTTCCTCTTCCAGAGCAACTGTATTGAAGTGTGCTTCTAGAAAGTTGGCCCAGTCAGATTCTGATATATTAGAGTCTATTCCTTTGTGGCCCGGGTGCTGAAGATTATGAATTATTTTCCAGAAGTTAGAGCTGTTCTTTTGTTTAGAACTGTAGGCGATTTTTACCCAGAGGTCCTCATTCAGTTGTCCTTTCCTTGCCCAAATTTTCTTTTTTAATTGAGCTTTTTGAGTGCGAAGCTCCTGTTGTAGGGTATCGGTGTTAAGGTCTTTCCGGAGCTGCTTGAGGATCTTTCTTATACCTCGTTTTATGTTTTTTATTTTTTTATCTCTGGCGTTGTTATTTTACCGAAAGTAGACCATGAGGTGTGTCCTTTGTGGGTTTTTAGTTCAGTCCCATGTTTAGCTCCCAATGTCTGTGTGAAATTTGCCCAGATGTTGGTTAAGTTAAGATGTGGGCTGGGTGTATGGTGTATGATGACTTTTGCGCTGGCTGCTAACTTCTCGATATCTGACGTTTTACACCTTATTCGTCTGTAGTTTGCTGTGTAATCTATGCCAGTTTGGCTTTTTTGCACCTCTGCTTTGTTTTCGCAAGTGTGGTAAATAAAATATTACGCTCTCAGAATTTTTAAAATATAAATAAGATCATGCATAAAGCAAGAGGCTGAGTCTGTGGTATCAGGTTCATAAAGGGCTTTATTCCAATAACTCGAGTCAAAGGGAGAATATTACCATCACCAAAAAAGGATCTGGAAAGGGACTCAAAAGTATTCTCAATATTCTCAAAACATTATTCACAGAGTACAGTATATATACATTTCTCAATTGTACGTAAGCAAAAGAGCAAGAGAGAATGAGATAAGAGCATGTGGGCGTGTAAGTAGGCGTGAAGGTGGGCGTCCATGTGGGCGTCCACTTGATGATAATGGGTAATTTGTCATGTGTGGGTGGATACCTGGAGGGGGTTGCGTGATCTGCTGGAATTGTACTGGAACTTTGCCTTACTTGTGCTCAACTCGAGCATGACGTGTAACTGACGTGGGGAGGGTTGCTATGCAACCGGACAAGTCTGGAAGTGAGGCCTTCAGTGAGTGAGGCCTTCAGTGTCAAGACGACCAGCACATCTTGTATTATCTGATATCCGATGTCTGGAGCAGGGACTGATTTGTGACATAGGTTGCTCATCACCAAGAGCCGATGTGGCATCTATTTCTTCATTTACTTCATTTACTGCAGAGGCCTTACATGGGGGCTATGGGCTTTTTACTGACGTGAGCTTTGCAATCTCACAAAGAGAGACAGTAGGGCTGGGCTCCCTCCTTGCAGATGGGTCGCGTTCATTCCTCCTTCACCAGGCAAGAATGTGGTTTCAGTAAGAGTAAGCAGATAACCGTGCTCAATACTGTCTCGGCACCTCGGTCGGGGCCCCTTTGGCTGAGGCCCAAGTGTGCAAGGCCAAGGATACGTAGCTGTAGCTTTCAGAGCGTTCTGAGGCATGAAACCTCTTTTTGGCTCTGGCTGAGCCATAAACATGGGCTTCATGAAAATGCAGGAAAACATGATGAAAAACGTGTAGGCCTCAATACAGATTTGTCGTTTCTCTCATGGGAGACTGGATGATGGCAGGCCACGTTATAGCATAAGCATCATGATAGAAAGGCCATGGAGGGGAAATACATAGGTTACATGTATGTGCACATAAGCGTTCGGGGGGGGCACATGGGGACACATAGGCCTCATAGATTTTTATTTTCCTCATTCCCTCCTTGTACCTTAGTGAACCCCCTATGTAATGTCTATTTTCATGAGACAGTCGATCTGTTCTTGCAGCATTATTTTTCCATTTTCAATGCTTTGTAAATAGGGATGTGGAACACATGCAGTAGCACACAGGCCACAAATGGCCGGGCCACACTGCAGACATAGGCAACAACTGAATATCATTAATAGTATCAACCCACAGACGGTCAACACTTTCCATCCCCAAGCCGATATTAATCCCCAGAGCCAACCGGACCATGTCCACGTGCCTGGGTCTTGATGTATGTTTTGGGCAATCTTGTGGAGCCTTGTTATTGCTTTGTATTCTTTGGCATCACCGTTGATGGATGTCATTAAGGCAAACCATGCTCCGCAAGAACCATTATGGGAGAACGGAAAAGGAAAAAGAGGCAACACTCCCTTTACCTTCTGATACGGGGGAAATCGGCCACAGACCCAGCAGTCTGTAGCATTGCTAGTCTGATGTGAATGGTGCAGCATCTGAATAAAGGTATTGTTGCGTAAGGCAAGTCGATATGATAGCTCATGGGATGGCAGATCACTAAATGTGTGCTTTATGGTATCATTAGTGGAGGAGTATAAAAGTGAGGCAATAGGAGGAAAAATAGCATGTAGTATTAAGCTGATACATATTATCGTGATGCACATCTTGCTCTTTTTATCAATGTTATTGTCCAAGATCTTATGCAAGCCAGAATACATGTTCAACCGCTTCACCACCTAGTGGACTTAATTGATCAAACGGGTTCTGACTTTTTAGATCTAAGTTTAGCTTTGTGGAAACTGCTGGGGAGTCTCCTCTAGAAAATGGTGTTCAAAGTCTTTCCTTTGTAAAAGAGTGGTGAAGGTGCAACCATCCTTTCCGTCCTTTGACTTTTAACGGCCGTCCCCGTGGTCCAGAGCACTGACTTTGGCGCCTTCCATCCAGGAGCGATGGAGTATTCTTTGACCTGGGTGTTGTCAGGGAAGGCGGCAGCAACCTGCGAACAACAAGAGAGTAGTGCAGACATCAAGGAAGCCAGGTAATCTGTCAGCATGTTACTATCAACATCAGTAATCTTTTAGGCATTGGAGTGCCCCACATATTTGGTAGTCTACCAAAGACCACTTCATAGGGAGATAAGCCTGTTCTAGAATGGGCCATCATTCGCATGTAAAAGAGGGCAACCGGCAGGGCTACCATCCAATCTACACCTTTGTCTGCGCAAATTTTTAATGTCCGATTATGTCTTTCTACAAGGCCTGCTGCTTCAGGATGTCGCACACAATGGAATATCCAGGTATACCCTAACAGAAGGGACACCTGCTTCATTAATACCAGGACATATTTGTAACCTCTACATCTGTTTATTTGGATATAATCCATTTGGAGCACTTCAAAAGGGTGGTCAGGTGGATGGAATCCACCTTGTTCCATCGGAATGCCTTTACCTGGATTGAATTGGCAACAGATCATACATGTTCTGACCTTTTGTTTCGCTGCTGCACGCAGGTGCTTGTTGAACCATATATTCTGTAAGCTATCTATCATTGCTTTCTCTCCTAAGTGTGCAGGACTATGTGCGGTATTTATGATTATTTGTACCATTGAATCAGGAAGAAACCATGTGGATTTGCCCTTTGTCATCCAACCCTGATCAGTCAGTACCCCTCCTTGTTCCGATCATTTCTTTAATTCGTCTACAGTAGCATGTGTCTGTATGTCTTGTACATCCTTGGAAGGATCCCTAACTGTCATGGCTTTGGACAGTGATAGTATCTGTGATTTTGTCATGTCTAGTGGGGTCTGAGCTGTCTGTTTAGCTGTTCGGTCTGCCAGATCATTGCCTTGGGAAATGGTATCTGTGGCTCTAGTATGTGCTTTACATAATAGGATAGCTATGGCTGTTGGTAAATGTATTGCTTCCAGTAGGGCTTGAATAAGGGGGCCATGCTGTATCTTGACCCCATGAGAGGTCAAGAAACCTCTTTCTCGCCACAGAATCGGTGTAAATGTTTACTCTCAGGTGCTTAGCTCTTATGCACGCTTGTGTCAGGGCGATGAGCTCTGCTGCTTGTGCTGACAATATGTCTATTCTTTTAGTCTCTATTATTACAGTATCAGTAGTCACTGCATATGCTGCCACTAATTCTCCCACCCCTGTCCTCATGCATGAGCCGTCAACTTATAGTGTTAGGTCGGGGTCTGGGAGTGCAACGTCTGTCAAGTCTTGTCTTGGTTTAGTCACGGTATGTATTACTTCAACACAGTCGTGTGGTGAAACGCTTTCTGTACTGGAGGGCAAAAGGGTAGCAGGATTCAGTATGTTGCATCGTCTGATCTCTATGTGTGGTTGAAATAACGTTGGCTCATAGCCTGTCAGTCTAGCTACAGTCAGGTGTTGTGTTTGTGTCCGGTTCAAGAGAACCTCTACTGCGTGTGGTACTTGTACTGTCAGAGGGTGGCCCAGCACTATCGAGTCACTTTGTCTTATGGCTAAGGCCGTTGCTGCAACTGATTTTAGGCACGCAGGCAAAGCCTGTGCTACTGGGTCTAATGTACTAGAAAAATAAGCACAGGGCTCGTGTTTTCCTGCATGATCTTGTGTTAGGACAGATAGTGCTGTTCCATCCCGCTCTGTCACAAAAAGCATAAACGATTTGTTGTAATCAGGGTTTGCTAAAACTGGTGCTTGACATAAAGCTCTCTTTAATTCTTCAAATGCCACAGTGTGTTCTTGTGTCCAAGGGAGGACTTTAGTAGAAGCTGTATTAGGGGCTTGGACTAATTCCCCTGAAAGATCACAATAAAACATGAGAAAAAGGGGAAAACACCATACCTATTTCCTCGGCTTAATTTCTAAGGGGGCTAATTTCTAAGGGGCTTAATTTCTTAAGGGGCTAGCGGGAAGCGAACCTCCTCAGGGGCCAGCAGAAAGCCAATATTCTCCTCCTTCCCCCCCTTTTTGACAGGAGGAAATCTGAAACAGATTTCACTGCTGTCAAACACTATCAAACCCTGTGTCTTGTCAACACTATTAATCCCTGTGTGTAGCTACTGGGCGTAAGCAAAATTATAGGAGATACACAGCGTATTTGAAACGGCGAGAAATCCTTCAAATTAATGTACAAACCTCATTGTGTTAGCTCATAAGCTGGCCAAATGACATCTCATATGCAAATGTCCCTATTACATGAACCTACACCAACCTGGAGTCAATATTAATGCTAGGAGGCCCTAATAGGAATGCTAAATTACCTAAATATTCGGAAAACCAAGTTTAAGAACAGTTGTTAATGTTGATAATTAATAATTCATCTGCTAAAGAAATCAGTCATTTTGCAATAATTTCCACCTATACAATAAACAGCCTAATTTAAAAACAAGTCAACTTTTGGGGCCACCACTTACAAGAATGAGCTTACTAAAGCAAACTTTAAAAAGGAAATCCTGTCAGATATTTTCTCATTACCCTAAATACCGAGCCTCATTTGTCACTCTGGGGTGGCAGTCCTTATTTAAAACAGGCCTTTCAAGAGGTAAGATGCGAGTGCACAGATCATAATGGTTCCTTAATGTCCAATCTGGAAACATATGACCGAGGCTGCCTGTCTATAAGAGAAAGGCAGTCATGTGATACATATTTAAGTCTTGCATAACTATTTTCTTCTTTTATTCATCACCAATACCAATTAGACATACACTGATAACGTGTTGTCCGCTATTTTGACAGCATGATAAAGGTAATATCATGTCTGTGAAATTTAGTAATTGTGAACAAGTTCCAGCCAAGCGCTGCGCAAAGATTTACGTCGTCACGTCCATCTCCGTAACGCCCAGGAGAACTTGTATTAATGCCAAACATACTGGTCAATACAACACAAAAACAAAACATATATAAAATACATATGCCAAGCCATCAGTATACCAAGCACAGAAAGCATAGACAATTACACTAACATATATAAATGAGCAGCGATGCGCAATTATAGTACCTACAGCTCAGAGGCGAACACTCTGGCCTGCTTAATTTGTCAGGCTTATAATCAATAACTTATTTACCTGCCCTATACACCCCCATCTGAAATCACCGTGTCAAGTCTGACACACAGAATCAGCAAGAATAATCAAAAACGAAGAACACACGAACCTGTTTGTTTTTTCATAAAAATGAGCTATGCATCTTCGTCAACACAATGTACCCTAATGTCCCAGACGAAGACGCACCTCTCATCTCTCCTCACAGACTTTTAACCACTGGATCATTTATCCAATGCAACTGGTGGCAGCTTGTGGCCACAATTCAAAAATGTCTGAATTTGAAAATCGTTTTTATATAGGCACATAGCCCTTAAAATTCCAAGCAAGAGCAACATTTTACTTTCTGG
Organism: Triturus cristatus; assembly: GCF_964204655.1. NCBI lineage: Eukaryota > Metazoa > Chordata > Amphibia > Caudata > Salamandridae > Triturus > Triturus cristatus. The sequence goes on from NC_140590.1 coordinate 218,057,633, forward strand.
CCAGAAGCAATATAACATTTGCTAAAAAAAATAAAACAAATCTTCTCCATAGACATTTCCCCGGGGCACTGGTTTAGCACAGAATAGACCAAGGGAATCTTTCTCGACTTACATTTCTCAGCTGCCCTGTCTTATCAGAGAAGCTAAAAATAGCCCCTCAGCGCGGCCTGAGCCTGGGCTGCCAGCCATCTTTTTTGTTTTTCCTACTCCTGGCCCCCAAGGCTCTCCGGCTGCAGGCATTACACAGATGCGATGTCAGAGAAGCTTTCTAAGCAGTGCCTCTGTTCCGCTCCTCTCACCGGCCCCCACCTACACTGGCTACAAGGTCAGAATCTGTCTCCGATTTCTGTATCACATACTGCTCTACACAGCCCCCACCTTCTCCTCACTCTGAAGCTGTCAAAGACAAAAAGACTACTCAATTCCATAAAAACTGCAATAATTCGCCCAATTGAAAAATTATTTTTACATACAATTTGCTCTCAGGGGGTCATAATCATACCGACTTGACCCAGCACATTGGCTCACTGGACCACCAAGAACACAAACCTGTATTCTTGAACAATTTGCAAATTCGAAATACCCACAATTCTTTTCAAGCTAAACTTTTCACTAATTATTTTTCATTAACACTTTGTACATTAGGGGTGTCATCAAATCACAGGTGTTGCTCCTTCTCCAGCTACACCCCTCTCAATTTTCTTTTGACAACGTAATCAAATGTTGGACCATGAAAACACCAGCTATGCGCTGTTCGTTTGGTGGGAGGCTCAAGAACCTTTGGGCTACTATATCATTATTATATGTATCGTGGTACTTGCGGTGGCACTCTAACTGGTCTTTCTACTGGGGCCACTCTTGCTAGGTCCTCTGAAAGGACGGGATAAATACCAGCAACGTCAGTATTTCTTTCTCTGTCAGCCTGCGCTCATTTTACCTGCTCCACTTCCTCCTGTAACATCTTTTCCATGGCTTTTCCAGACTCCAGTCTACTTCTCTCTGCTTCGTGAAACACTTACTCTGTCCTCCTATGTGACTCCTTGCGCCAAAACTCAATGGCATCTTTCTGTTACTGTCTGGCTTTCTTTTCCCATAATTCTTCTTCTACTCTCATGATGCAATCTGTATCCCATGTCCCAACTGCGGGCCACCTCTGACTTTCGGCTAGATCCTTGGTGTAGTCCACCCATAAATCAAGAAATAATACGGCATCTAGGCCATGCTTATGGTACATAAAGTACCCTGGAGTGTCCCTAGGTGGAATGGGAACAGCTTCCTCGAGTACCCCTTTTCTAGTTTTGTTCTGTCTTAATTTTGAAAAGAACGGCATCTTTAAACTTTGCTACTTGATTTTGAACACAATAAATTACAATAAACACAATAATGAACACTCATTCATACCACAATTTTTAAAACATATTAAAACATTTAACATTTAACATTTAACGAATGATGATAACTAATAGGAAACTAGTTACTGACATAATACTAACACTAGAGAATACTGAATTATATGCAAGACATACTAGATATACTGCTAAACAGTACAGATACACTGCTGAAACAGTGCAGACCGGATTTGTGTACCCAAACCCGTCTTGACCGGCACAACCTAATGTGCACGTCTAACTGCCTCCCCAGCAACGGTACTCACCGGGTAGCACGGAACGGAAGGCCTCGGAACTGAACTGGACTAGACCAAACTGGACTGGACTGGACTCGACTCGTGACTTGGATACTTCGGAACTTCGGAATCTGGTGGGCCTCTGTATACCTCGGACACAGCTCTCTCGCAGGTGGGCTCTGGGTAGGACAATCTGCGTTCCTCACCGCCTCGTATGGATGCCTGGTCGCAGTCTGTCCCCTTCGTTGGCCTGAGGGAGTTGGCGGGAAGACCCGCGACGTGCGCGCTTGAAGTCCGTCACGGCTATGGAAGGGGGCAAAACTGGACCTTCATCTCCGGCGTGTGGGGAAAGAGATGTCCCTGTTCGGGCGCCATTATGTGGTAAATAAAATATTACGCTCTCAGAATTTTTAAAATATAAATAAGATCATGCATAAAGCAAGAGGCTGAGTCTGTGGTATCAGGTTCATAAAGGGCTTTATTCCAATAACTCGAGTCAAAGGGAGAATATTACCATCACCAAAAAAGGATCTGGAAAGGGACTCAAAAGTATTCTCAATATTCTCAAAACATTATTCACAGAGTACAGTATATATACATTTCTCAATTGTATGTAAGCAAAAGAGCAAGAGAGAATGAGATAAGAGCATGTGGGCGTGTAAGTAGGCGTGAAGGTGGGCGTCCATGTGGGCGTCCACTTGATGATAATGGGTAATTTGTCATGTGTGGGTGGATACCTGGAGGGGGTTGCGTGATCTGCTGGAATTGTACTGGAACTTTGCCTTACTTGTGCTCAACTCGAGCATGACGTGTAACTGACGTGGGGAGGGTTGCTATGCAACCGGACAAGTCTGGAAGTGAGGCCTTCAGTGAGTGAGGCCTTCAGTGTCAAGACGACCAGCACATCTTGTATTATCTGATATCCGATGTCTGGAGCAGGGACTGATTTGTGACATAGGTTGCTCATCACCAAGAGCCGATGTGGCATCTATTTCTTCATTTACTTCATTTACTGCAGAGGCCTTACATGGGGGCTATGGGCTTTTTACTGACGTGAGCTTTGCAATCTCACAAAGAGAGACAGTAGGGCTGGGCTCCCTCCTTGCAGATGGGTCGCGTTCATTCCTCCTTCACCAGGCAAGAATGTGGTTTCAGTAAGAGTAAGCAGATAACCGTGCTCAATACTGTCTCGGCACCTCGGTCGGGGCCCCTTTGGCTGAGGCCCAAGTGTGCAAGGCCAAGGATACGTAGCTGTAGCTTTCAGAGCGTTCTGAGGCATGAAACCTCTTTTTGGCTCTGGCTGAGCCATAAACATGGGCTTCATGAAAATGCAGGAAAACATGATGAAAAACGTGTAGGCCTCAATACAGATTTGTCGTTTCTCTCATGGGAGACTGGATGATGGCAGGCCACGTTATAGCATAAGCATCATGATAGAAAGGCCATGGAGGGGAAATACATAGGTTACATGTATGTGCACATAAGCGTTCGGGGGGGGCACATGGGGACACATAGGCCTCATAGATTTTTATTTTCCTCACAAGTCAAGCTCAGATTGGCTTCCAAAGGTAAGTGGTCACTTTGAGAGCCTTCTCCTATCCTAAACTTGCTTATTTTCTCATAAAGTGGAAGAGTCACCAACATATAGTCTAGGTATGAGGTGGTTATTGAAGAGAAGAATGTTGGTGCCGGTGGAATGTCCTCTTCGTGGCGACCGTTGAGTGCTCTCAAATTTAGCTGCTCTAGCTCTTTCAACAGTTGGGAAGATGTTTTTGTAGGTTTGCTTCGGGACGGGAAAGATTGACTTGGAATTTCCCAAACTTTATCCATTTCCTTGGTCATATCGTCTGTTGTTTTGTCGCCAAAGAGGTGAAGGTTAAAGTCGCCTGCTATAAACGTCTTTTCCATGTCCCTGTCTTCCATTAATTTTGTTAGTACTTTGACGAGTTCCGTTGAACCGGAGTGTCTGTGCTTTGGATGTATATATAAATTGACGATGTATAGCTCTTTAATGGTTGAGTTGGATGTAAGTGTTAATGATAATACCTGTATCGCATTTGGTGGAGTTAGGTTTACTGAAAGTGTTTCTATTTCACCTATTGTTGTTATTGAAGCGAATATTGCCAATCCTCCTGCCCTGTGTCCAAATGGGGAGCTACTGATTGCCGGGTTTAATTGACTTGTATAGCCTTGTAGTGATATTTCATTTGTCTCCCATGTTTCCTGTAGGAGTATCAAGTCGAAGGTATTAAAATAATTTATTATTTCGGGGTCCTCTAGTTTGTCCATGAGACCGTTTATGTTCCAGCTACAAATTTTAAGATTAGATCTTGAGGTATCTCCTGAATTGGTAGTTGGTGCTGGTGCTGTTTGTCAATTTACGGTCCGTGTTATGGTTGTTCTGCATAGAGCTAGTTGATTAGGGCTTAGTCGTTGAAGATTAGTTTGATGGCTTCCCACTCCCGGCGATCGACTGAGAGCACCTTTCAAAATCGATTTGACATTTTGATGGCGATCCCGGTAGTTTTCTTCAAGTAGCGGAGTAGGATACGCTGGCCTTTTTACTGCTTGGAGTTTAATTCCCCAATGGGAGAATCTACTTGTTTCCTGCATGATTTGGTTAGCAACATTGTTAGTTGTCCAGAAGGTCTTCGTTATTTCATTTCCATTGGGCGATTGGGCTGGATGGAATTCGATGGCGAGCAAGTCGAGGGTGTTTATATTTTCTAATTTGTCTATTGAATTAATTAACTTCAGTATGTTGCCCCTATTTAGGGTGTCTGCTCTTCCTCTAGATTTAAATTCGGGTATGAAAAGTATTGTATCTGATTCAGATTCGCTTGGGGGCCGCGATTCCTGGTGTGATTGTTGATTAGTTGTATTGTTCTCTTGTAAGCTCTGGGTATTGGATAATGTTGAACTATGGATTGTTCTTGTGCTATGTTTTAATTCCTTGGTTTTGCTGCTATCTTCTACTGTTGTAATATCTGCTTGTAAGTTGCCTTTCAGTTCTTTGGTTTTTGGCTGTATTATGGGGTGTGTACTGTTTGTTGGATGGGCGGTTACTGTAGTCGATGGTCTAGAGATTTCAGATTCTTCTTGGGTATATTTACCGGCTTCTGGGTCCGCTGGTGGTTCCTCTGCTTGACATGCGCTGTAGCCCCTTTTGGTCTTGTGGGTTGGGGATCTTAGGTGACACTGTAACTCCTGCCCTGATTGTTCCCTGGTTTCGTCGTTTGTAGTGGTCAAAGTTCCTATTCTTGTTTTGAATGGTGTCTCTTTAACTGATTGATTTATGTGTTGAGGTGAAGGATTTTTGTATTCCATAGGTTGGGATGTAACTCCCGGCTGATCCTGCACCTTTGATGGAGTTGCCGGGCCGATCTCTTGTGTGGGCGGTTGGCTAGCAGGTTTATTATACCTGCCCTTCCTTATTTGTTTTCTTCGAGTGCGCGCGTTTTTTAGATCCTGCACTAGGTCTACTTGACCTTTTGCTGAGTTGTTCTCTGAGGTCTCTTCTGTTGTTTTTACAAGGTTTGGCTGCTGGAACCGTTGCTGTGTGGCGCTGACTAAGTCGTTTTCTTGTACAGTTAGAATTATGTCGCAAGATGGACTTTCCAACCTTGCCTTGTTTGTTAATGACATTGTTGTTGTTGATTTTATATCCTCCAAGAGATTTCCTAGCATCGTTGGTAATGAAGATAGTTTGTCGATTATCGGTGAGCATACGCAATTAGATCTTTCAATTTGAGTCAGTTTTACTGACTCTTGTCCTCTTTTGATAAGGCCGTTAAGATCGGCGAGTTTTCTATCAATCCCCGTTGTAGCCTCTGCCAGCTTATGTAAAACTATCAGTTGTAAGTCTAATTTGTCTGATTGATACTGGAGGGCTGTGGATGATAGTTGAATTGTATTAAGTAAAGTAGTCCAGAAGATATCGGTGGGGTCTCTTGTCCCTTCTGGGGACTGGTGTATTCTCTCATTTCTTGGTCGGTTCGCAGGTTGTTTTGCGTTATAAGCGGCCACTAGATCATTCCATTCTTGTGTTACCAGGAAAGTCATATCTTTTTCCGAGGAAAATGAGTCCCTTGTTACTTTGATGGGGGAGGAATTTTTTGGGCATGTTGCTTTTTCCTCTAGAACTTGTCCCTTGTTGTCAAAGGGGTAATTTAGTTCTGACTCGAAACAAACTTCGTGACCGCTGGATGGATTGATTTCTGAGTCTTTTTTTGCATACATCTTGGCCGTTATCTCTGTAGGCGCAGAGCTGAGAGTTGGAAGTTGAGTTGGGGAGATCTCTCTATTTGGGGTGCGGTTGCCAGGAAGTCCTGGTGAGTCATCCAGCTCTGAAGCAATTTTGCCTGGTGTGACATCTTTTAGCATTTTGCGGTATACAATTGGTTCCTGGATTTGACCTTCCGTTAGCGGGGCTGGATTAATGTCAGCTGGTTTAGTTATGCCTTCGTTCGGCGTTAGGTTAATGTCGTCTAGTTCCAGTTCTTCTCTGGCCCCGGTTTTATCTAGGATTTGTTTTTTATTCTCCCTTAGACTTGGAGGCTTGTGTAGTTCGACTACAGTTTGATTATAGGCTTGGGGCAAAGGTTTGCTTGCGTCAGCGGGTTGCAATGGGGTTTGCAAACCTGTTGCAGTATAGTTTGATGAATAAATCTCATTTCCCGGGTTCTTTAAAAAGGTGAATTTGGTGTAAATTTTTGGTTGGAAATCATATTTAGTTGTTGGATGCTGACCTGCAAAGTTGATTAGATCCTGTCTCTTTCTCGTTTTTTTGGTTAGTGGTAAATCGGAAGTTAAGGTCTTGGTTTGGTCTGTCTCTGTTAACTGTTTTTCGTCTATGAAGGAGTCAATTACGGTGTTAAGACTCCCTTGTAAGTCTATGTCGTTGGAGCTATTGGATAATCGTTTGTTTTTTGTTAATGGCCCTGCGCTTGAGGTTATGTTTTTCCTTTTGTTCTTCGCCGTTTGCTTTGTTGGAGGTTTTCTTTCACTTCTTGACCTCATGTTGTCCTTGTATGTGCGTTGTCCTGTTCTGTCAGCTGATGATCTGCGCCGGTGCTTCTGTAGTACCCTTGCTTTTATGCCTTGTTGGGCTCCTTTTCAACTCTAGGCGTTGCTTTCCTGTAGCTTGCTGTTACTATTGATTGCTACTAGTGCACTGTCCGCGTTTTTACTGCACTACTAACCTGCCTTCTGCGGTCGCCGCTTATGCTTTCCTGCGCTCTTATTACTTAGCGACTCAAAGCTTTCCGTTCCCTGTGGGGGCCTCTGTGGGCTGAATTACTCAACCTCTGCCCGGGTCCTGGGTCCTGGTCTGGGGTCTGGTCCTCTCTCCCCCGATGCCTCCCCTCACAGCTCTCGGCTCGCGGTTCGGGGCTTACCTGCTGTCCTGCTGCCCCTTTCACGGCTGTCCCGGCTGTTCCTGCTAGCTCGCTGGATCGCTGCTGGCGGCTCTCTGTGGTTCTCCCCAGTTTTCCTGGATTGCCTGCCTGCCGTGCGTCACGTCTTCGGGGTCTCCGGCCAGCTCTGGCTCCCCCCTAGGTTTCCTGGGGAGGACTGAGGTCAGGGGAACAATGGCTGGGTCAGAACCAGTGAATTGGTAAGTGTCAGCTCCGCTCCTCTCCTCACCTCTTACTGCTGCTACTGCTGGACGGGCTGGCTGTACTTACTGGAGGGCAGAGAGTGCAATCCTGATGCACGGATCGCAAGTCACCAGGTCCTAGCTCAGGACTCAGTGAATCGGGCAAATACCTCATGCTTGGCTCTTATTTGTTAAACAATGGGCTTGTGCCCGATCCTGGCAAACCACCGAGACTCCCTTGATGCCGTCAGGGGTCAGGGTTCAGTGCGGGTGCAGGCGGGTGGGCAGGTAGCCGCAGAGATTCTTCCGGTGATGCGGCTGAACCGGGACCAGAGCTCCCGTGCACTGTCTCCACCCCTACGGCACGTAACTTCAGGTGCGAGCTCTGTGAAGATTGAGCTTGCTCACGTCTAGAGCTGCTCACGTTCAGATGCTGCGCCGCCTCGGGGGTTGGTGGTTGTGGTTTCCGACAGGGTCCGGGGGGGTCAGGCACCTGGTCAGGGGTAGGTCTGCGACTCGACCGGGCTCAGCGATACTGCTACTGCTCTCTCGCCACTTCCGCGACTCTCTGGTGCTCGCTGCTCGCTCGCTCGCCGCTTCTGCGGTACTCTGCTGCTCTCTGCTGGGCAGATTCGGAAAGAGTCTCTCCTCACGATCAGAAAAAACGTCCTAGGTTGTGGAATTGGAATTCCCTCTCTAGTCAACACAGGCTTGTCTTTCTTCAAGACATTTTTAATTTTCTTCATTAATGTCATTTTATTTTGTCTTTCAAACATTTCAGATGGACGATGTAAGAAAGAGTCCTTTGTATACTTTGCCAGATGTACAGCGCTCTGATTCCCAAAAGGATCACTTGTATATGCTTATCTGTTTGCCTCCATGTTGCACAGTATTCTGATACCTGTTTGTGCTATATAAAACTCAATAAATAAAAATAAATACAAATTTCGACTACCCAAATGTAATTATAAACATTAAAAAACGTTCAGGTATTCTCCAGATCTTAGCAGGGCTATTCTCTTTCAAATAATACCACATTATGTGAGCCTCTTTAATCTGTTTACATTTACAGAAGACCCAGAAAAAGTTCACAGTATTCCAATTCACATCTAGAACCTTCCACCCCACTACAAACCAATGCCTCGTCAATAAGTCAGTATTTCCAACAACATAACTGCCAAGTAGCCCCAAATCACTTTTACCACTTCAGACTTTTAAGCTAATTTCACTGTGCATAGCGAGAGTTGAAGGCCTATAAAAGAGAAGAAAACCATCATTCATGCCGCAGGGCAGGATCAATATGCCACTTTTATCATGTAGTCACTTGGAAGCCTCATCAAACAAGTGCGGTTACATTCAACTCTTGAGCTGTTCTGTTCTCCTTTCTGACTTTCATGCTACCTTCTTGGCCTGCGTGCTCTCTCACAATTAAGCTTTAATATTCTTTTAAATCTCTCTTGCTGTTTATGTTCCTTATTGGTTAAATTCTGGACCTATTCTAGATTCACAATTCAATGTTTTTTTTAGCAGCATGTAAGTGTAGAGGAAAGAAATATTCATTACTATTGCCAATCAATGAATCAAATATTTTGTTGGACACATAGTAATCAGAGGCAACTACATAAGGTTAGTTGATTTCTTACAAAGCCAAAAATAACCGAACATGAGATTGTAAAAATACATCAGATTCAGCATTAAACCAAATCTGCACATCCAAACAAGATGATGTAGCATGAGCAAAACTTTCAATTCAAGAAATAAAATGCAAAGGATCAGAAAGCGCAAGTCCAAATTTCCCTGCATCGAGGGTTGGTGAGTATAAATATTTAATCTATGTCTACACTAATACTAAGATGACATCCCTACTTAAGCATCTTCAGGAAAATATAAAACGTGTCAGCATGTGGAGTCTTCCTAAGAAGTCTCTCCACCATCGATTGGTCCAATAGCATGAAGTTATCAAGACATAGCTTGTTCTAAGATGCTCTCTCTCCAATGGCAGAGGAAGAATTGGGCACATTCCCTACTTCCAAGAACACAATATTGTTGGTAGCTTTCCCAAGATCCTTTGCCGGTCACGCCATCTGCTCCGGGTACAGTCCTAAAAGTAGTTTTCCATGGGACAACAGTGTTCCTCTTTCGAAACTATTTGTCCTTGTTACGCAGGCCTTCACCTGTGCGAAGCATAAAGACCTTCCTTAATCCTGAGCTATGAGATGTAACTTCTTCTCTCCTTGCCTGACTAAGAAAACAAAGAATTATTATAGCTAACAAGAGTGCTTCTTTCCCCTGCAACACAAAACGTGAAAAAGAGCAAATTTCACAGCGCACATGAAATTCAACTATTAATTCTAAAGGGAGAGTTTCCAGGGAAATGCATTTCAGGCCTGCAAGATTCAGCTAACATATGAAAATGGCATCTGTGCTTCACGAATTTGCATAGAAAAATAAGCACACTCGATTAATGTATTTACCTACATGTAAACCGACATGATTAATAAGCAATCTTAATACATGAATACTTGTCAGTTTCACAACGTGAGCTCTTCAAGTTAATGTTTTCTACTAGTTACATTCACTTTCTACGTTTAATTCTTGATGGTATTTTCCAACAGCCTATTACATCAAGCTTCATGTTAACACATTTCAAATTCTAACACTGCATGTTAACACGACAAGGGGTTATATGCGGGTGCGCTCTTCATGTGTGATTATGTTGCACCCTTACAACCAATTTGCGATTTCCGCTACATCAGTTCTCCACTGATGACGTTGAGTCATCACAAAACACCCTTAAATATCCGTAGAGCAGACCAATCTAAACAGATGTTGTAGCTAGTTTCCTCTGTCTGAACTCTTCCAACCGCTTCAGATTCTCATAATGACTGTCCTGCAGTCTTTCCACCCTTCTCTCTCTTTCTATAAAGGAGTTCTCCATTTGCCTTGCCTTGTGCCATTTGTATGCCCTTATCATAGCTAACAAGATGATCACACAGATCGCAACATTTATGATCAGCTTGAAGATATATCCAAGTGTCCTCTTTCTTATGCTAGCAAAATAGCGTTTAACCATACAAAATTTTTTTCTAATCTTATCCCAGATTTCCTCGGTTGCCAAGTCATGTATTTCATGGTGTATCTCAATTTTGTTACTTATATATCCCCTCAGATCATTACTTTTGTCAGGAATTTAAGTACAACACTGTTGGACTTTCAGCATCCAACAGACTCTGCCTTCTTTTGCAAAATGCACATCTAAAACAAAATGGTTTTGCATCACTATCACCCTTTTTGAAACCATTTCTCCATCTAATAATAATGACTGAACTGGGTTTAGCAACACCTTATCGACAATGGTAGACAACTTTCTAATCTTGATGTCATTCAACAATACTCCTAAACTAGGTATCATCGCTCCAAATATGTCTCCCGCAACTTCACCAGCACTCAATCCAGGTTTTTCAAACACACTCTGTCCCACAAAAATAGTGTCATAACGGTCTGCATATTTGGAATGCAAAGCTTGTTTCGCTGTTCCCAATCTAGAGGTATAGGACCATAGCTTCCCTTAGCCTTGTGAGCTATCTCCTCCTTGGTCCACTCAAAGTTTCCTTCCCTATTGTTAAGTGTAACAGTTAAACCTCTATGCCTATCCTCTACTCGGTCATACTTCTTTTCTATGTCTGTTAATGTGCAAGTTAAGTTATTTCTATGCACATAAGCAGTGTCCAGTGTTACTGTCAGGAAAAATACTTTCCCATTCTCTCATCTTGCTTGTAATAATCATATTTGTTCATGTGTTTATAGACCGAGTACCAAACCATAGTTTGAGAAGTAGTACTCGTAATGACCCTCTCAATAAAACATGCTAAGGAGCAAACTAGAAGTACTGCTGTAAGTCAGGAGTAGCTGATGGTACCTTATGCCTTCCTCAACTGAAGCAGGCAATTGCATAAACACATACCAATCTCTCATATCCATAATGTTCACATATTCATTCAACAGCTTAGTATAAACTTTCAGCATGTAATCCCCTTGAGACTAGTCTACATGCAGAAAGCGACTAGTTTCCTCTATTAAGCCTTTATCAGATCTTAATAAACCATCTTTTGAGGCAGCAGTGGTAGATGTGGATGTCCCATGTACCCCCACTCCCTGTTCCTCAAATTTATGTGTGTTTAAAATAGACTCAATAATGACTACAGCTATCAATATGATTACTCCTACAATCAGTGTATCTATAATACATTTGTGCCCACAATTGGAATTTCAAGACTCCATTTTCAAAAGTGGCTCGGAGTGTAGCTGTATAGGGTCAATACACAGAGTCTCTTGTCTCCGCCCCTTACTTTTGGGCAGCAAAATTCTTTGAGCAGCGTTTCTTAACAGTCTTTGACACAGTATTTACACAGCTTGGAAGACTTCTCTAGTCATCTTTCTTGTGACTAGGTTATTCTTTTTCAAGTGACTTAAAAGTTCAATTTACGTCCCTTAAGAAATCAGAGCCAATCTCCTCTATGGCTCTAAATCCTGCAATCTCTTGAGGAGATGGTAGAATCCCGAGGCTCAGGAATAAGATGTCTTCTAGAATTAGAGTCTGCAAACCACTCAACCATGGTGGATAAGGCACAATCAATGTCAGAACTGCATTAACCTCTAATGCAGGAACTCTCAGCAGGATCTCGACAATCAGTATTGAGAACTCAGACCTCACTCTCCCCGGCATTTGTAACCAGATAAAAACACTCAAGAGAGGAATATCTCTGTCAAGGCACTCTTGCTCTCCAGAATCTCCTCTCACCTCCTGGGGACTACTTGGACTCACTCAGATCAGACTCATAAAATTCACTTATTGGTGCAAGTGCTCTTTCAGATGCGTCTCAAGTTCCTTCTTCTGTGTCTCACAGGCCACGTTTCATCTGTGACATCCTTCATCCTGGACTGTACATGACTGATTGCCACACCAGTCTCTTCGGCTGTGTCAAACTCTATACCACTCATAACTTCACCTTCTACCTCAAAATCTATACCAGGGTTTTGTGTAGCTTGACCAACCTTCACTTGATGACGGGTATGCAGCCTCTTCAGGAACCTCCACAGCTTGGCTTACCCACTCCACTGACCCCCGGACACAGCTGCTATTACTTCTGGAGCAGGAGATATTTCATTGGATGTGATTCATCGGTATGGGAAGCGTGGATCCAATTTGGTACTCCTCCACAGTTCGCAGCAGTGTACATCACCAATATCACCTGATATAGTCCACACCACCGAGAGTCAAGGCAATTCTTTCTTACATGCTTTTGGACCAGCACCCACTCACCTGAGTTCAGGTTGTGGCAGAGGTCATTCGATGTCAGAGCAGTTGTCGCTTCAACCTGATGAGACAGAAGAAACCACATCAGCCAAGGATCAAGTCATCTGTGATGTTAATCAAAGAGGTTGGTGGCACTGCAGGTAAGCGCATCGTGCTTCCCATCAAAATTTCTACTGTCAGGAATGCTGTACAAAATCATTAGGACCAAGGGCAACACATTTGGCCATTTCAAAGATGTTGAATCACACGCTTTAGCCAGTCTCGCCTTTAAGGTGGCGATTAATTTGCTCAACAATGCCTGATGCCTCTGGCCTGTAACTACAATGCAGTCTTTGATCCACACTCAAGCAGTGCACAATAGCTTCATGATTTTGCTATGGAAGTGAGTTCTTCTAACCAACTCCATTGTAGTTGGAAATCCGAATCAAGGAATGAGCTCCATCAACAATAACTTTACTACTGTGAGACTATCACACCTTGTATTTGGATAGGCTTCCACCCATCGAGAAAAGATGCTCACAACAACCAATATGTATCTCAATACATTACACACAGGCATCTCAATCCAATTGGATCCGATTGAAGGGACCCCCTGATCTGCCAATGAGACTCAGAGCAACAACTGTTTTTTCCCCACATTCATTTGTTGGCACGTGACACACAGTTGACACAATGCTTCCGCAATCACACAAAACCTCGAATTGAACCAAGTCTGCCTGAACAATCCCAATATTGCATCCCTTCCTATGCGAGCTGCTCCATGAATCTGCCTTGCAATTGGGTTTAGCAAACAATCCAGGGACACTGCCCTGCCATCAGTTGAACCCCATATATTACTTTCTCCTTTCTCATAACCTGCTATGGTCCAACTCCCTTGTTCCTGGTCTGTTGTTCCCATTTGTAAAAGCCTAACTTCATCACGTGTCTGCAACAGCTAGCATCATGCTGATTTTGGTCTTCTCTATACTCTCACCAACATATTCCCCATTAAAAATGCATGCATGTGTGGCACAAAAGTGAGCAACTTCATACGCATAGCGGTTTCCTTCTGTGATAAAGTCATCATCCTTCCATAGGCAGCACATCTAACAACGGCGTCTTTCTTTGGTAATTTCAATGCTTCCAACTGTTGTCTCCCATATGCCCCATTCCTAATGGACAGAGCCTGATGACGATAGGAACCCTCTCTGCGACCATATTTAGCATCATTTGCCTGTCGCATATTTGTTGTCAGTTCTTTGTATTCAAAATTACTCCAAATGTTCACATTACCAACACTGCCAAGAGAATTTCTGGTATCTTCATGGGCAAGTGTTTTAGATACCGGTTGTCCTTTTACCGGTGTCAGTTGCAGTAGATCTCCAAAAACGATGACGTGTTTTCCTCCAAATAACACGTCATACTCTGTTTTAAGAATTTGCTGCATTCTTAAATGCACAAAGGCAAGCATCAAGTTTGAAACCATGCTCACCTCATCAATAATGAGAAGTTTCATTTTCTTCAGGACTCTTGAAACTTCACAACAAGCTTCTCCAGATAGCTTGTGGTATTCCAATTTGTTCTCATGCTCTACTGGTAGCATTAGTAAATGATGTAAAGTAATTCCTTTAATGTTATGTGCTGCCAACCCAGTTGGAGCAGTGACAACACAAGACAAATGCGACTCAGTTTTTTTTGCAGATAACTTGTAATTACTTTAATTAAGAAACTCTTTCCTGTTCCAGCTTGACCACTCACATACATTCGGATAGGTTGAAATGATGTACATGAGCAGTCTTTCTTTTCATGAAGTAATCCATGGTCAATCTGCTCTTTCACTTGTTGATATATTTGTTTCTGTTCAACATTTAGTTGCTCTACCAAGTTTCCTAACTGTATTGCATCTTCTTGTGCTTGATACATTGCTGTTTCCACCTCATTCATGGCAATCGCTGCTTCATTTTCAACAATTGGTTGTCCAATTGGATCTTGACTCAGTGCAGCAGAACTTTGACTATCTTGAGAACTGTCTCTAGCGATCTCAACTGCAATTGTAGCTTCTTGATCAATTTCATCATTCAACATTTTCACATAATTTGCGAAAGCACTGCATTGTATGCTATCTTTACAAGCATTAAATGAATCTTTATAGCTGGGAAAATCTCCAAGTAATTCCAGTTCAGAACGCCATGGTGTGAACATTTGCAAAAGGGCTAAATAGTAAAATTCCCTTTTGTCAGCAGTGTCGCAACTCAGTTTTCTGTGATTAATTAAATTTCCTTTCCTTTGTTCCACCAGACATCCTTCAGAACCAATCACTCCATATTTTCCATCGTTGATGTTCTCTGTAATATTCCATTTAAAAGTGTAGTTTTGCAACACTTCATAGAGACACATGTTCTCAAGATGATGACTTCTCTTTGGATAGTATGTGTCCAACATATTGGTTTTCAAAATATCTGTACTTTCAGGGTCATTTTCTGCTAAATATTGAATTTCTTGAACAGATTTCAGTACCCGATTTCGCATTCCTGCAAGACCTAGACTCACCCAAATGATTCTTCAACTTTTGGAATATAGACTTGCAGATGATAACCGATCTGAACATTCATATGCTCCAATTTCACGATGCGATTACATTTTCAAACTGAAACTGTATAATTTCTTACTTAGACTCTCCTCGTGAGAAATCTCTTCCCACTTTCTTTCAATTCAGTCTTTTCTGATTTAGTAATGTAAACGTTGCATATCGAGCAACAGCAATAGAATTGTCCGCAACATACTGAATATCCATGTAAGCGTTGCACATGGATAAAATAACTAGGTTGTAGTCATTAATGTATTTCGATTCTTTGCCTCTTCTTAAGTTGTAGGTGTTTTTCGGAGACTTTCTTGTGATGGTATGTCGTACAGCTGACATGAAACTGTTCACTCTTCCTTTGGCTAATACAGGACGTGGAAATCCAAAACAACATTTGATATAGAACTTATCCTTTGACTTGTACTTTCGTCGACAGTATTTTCCACAGCTATGGCTTTGTAATCGTAAGACTTGTTCTTTTAAGTTTTTGTCTTCTCTGCTATTTGGTACAGCACATGTAGCATAATCTTCAATGAAAGACAAGACACTTTCATCTGAATCTGTTCCAAATTTGGGGGCATCCTTGACCCATAGCAACATATGTATGTGAGGAGCACCTCTTGCTTGATACTCCTTTCTCCAAAAGAAATCCACAACTTCTCCAAGAGGAGGATTCTTTTTATTGCAGATAATAGACATCATAGCTTCAAATTTCGAAGAAATTCAAGTAAATCATCCCAAGCATACTCAGCACAGCTTAGTGTAACAAACCATGTAGGAGTTCCCAAGTTCCGTAGCATGCATTTCAGTTCTCCATGTCAACGGTACCAATATTCATTAGTCCCACACTGACATGCCATCAGATTAATCAACTGAGATTCTAAATGATCATCTCTCCGATGCACTTTATCCATAAAATCCTTTGCAGTTACATTTTGCAGATGCATTCCAGTTTTTAAAATGTGATTTACTGCATATGAAAGTCCAGACAAGTCACTTTCAAACAGAAGATGAAACATATAAGGAATACATTGTCGAAATCTTGTTGTGCATATAATCTTGTTGTCCGATATTCAGATGCAGGAATCTGCACAGGACATTCATCATATCGTCCACCTTTTTCTGTTGGAAACAACTGCGGCAAACAACGAGCTTCCAAACTCTCTTCCCATACACTCATGGGACTTCCTGTTGCTTTTTTCATTTGAAACAACTCAATTGTATTCCCCATCACCTCTTTGGAATGAAGTGGATGTACACTGTAATGTTCATAGATCTCTTCACATCTGGACATGTCCACTTTTTCAATTTGTCCACTTAATGTTTCACTATCTGCTGCTAAATCTATTTCTTCTTCTCCAACAAACACATTTCTATAGTACTCATTATTTTTTATCAGATACAATGATGCCTTTTGCACTTTTCTAACATCCACTAACTCTTGCCAGATTTTCTTATTCTTAGTAGGAACACCATTAACTAGAATGACTAGTGGCTCATTTTCTGCATGATCTACACCAATAGTTTCAACATTTTTCCTTAAATCTACTGGTAAACACACAACTCTTCCTTTCAATCCTCTTTGCAACTCTGATGGAGGTAATTTACTTGTTTTGGGCTCCATACGAACAATAGCCTGAAAAGGGTGAACACATTGTATCAGAATAGACTACGTATTTAAATCTATCAGCTCTGGAGGAATAGCAAACAACTCTAGTTAATTATTATGAACAGCTCTAGCAGGCATTTTATTCTCATCTAATTTATTATAACAATATTTGCAAATACACTGCTCACATCCCAAATCAAAACAATCCTCTACCAACAAATAAGTTGCAAATTCCATCCACTTATCATTATTTTCTATTTCACTTTTAAAATACCGATTGACACCCCTAGTCTGATTTTTATAGTGACTTCGCCGACAACAAATTCAAGAAACATTTGGGTGCCAATTACGATCCGGTAAAAACTGGGTACGAACCGTCGGACGGAGCATATTCTCTGTCCAACGCGTACCCGGTCGTCGAAATATACAAACATGGAATTACGATTCGCACGGAAACACCATTTCCGTACGAATCGTACAAAACCCCGACCGACGAAAATAAACGTACAAATGCGATCCGGGAAAGCGCCGACGTGACGTCGGGACGCACACAGCCTGCCATTCACGAACCAGGAATCACGATTCGCACCGACGTCATCCCGCACAGTGAATATTTTCCGGCTGCCAAAAACGGCCGGGAAATCAGGACGACGCGAACAAGGAGGACCTGTACGCGACGGACAGACAGGACGACGCGAACAAGGAGTACCTGTACGCGACGGACAGACATGGACCCGAACCTACGTGTCATCCCGGCCCTCATAGCAGTCGACCTCCTCTACAGGTTCGGACGCAGACGCCGCAGAAGGTCAGATCAACAAAGGGAGGGGGGAAAGGGGGTGGGGCAGGACCAGGGGCAGGCCACAAAACCCCCACCAAAGTCACACAGCACACATGCCCTGGACATACCTGACCCTCAGGCCCTGATCACTACGACGGGGTGGGAGCGTGTCCAGCTAAGCCAGCGACCGCCACAACGGAAGTTCTTGACGATGCGAACCGGCAACACAACAATACAGGTACGTCCCGTACCTACGCCTTAAGAGCGTGGGTACGAGTCGTACCACGCCCACACCTACGTCACCCCAACAATGGCGGGACGGCTCGTACCCACGTGGCAAAGGCCTGGGTACAGCCCGCACAAGCATTCCACAGCGTGGGTACGGATATGTACGGACCGTACCCCCACCCCGTATGCATGGAGTGTACCCCCCACCCCAACAGTGTAAGTACGACCCGTACCCCACCCGCGTAGTACGTATGGAGCGTACCCCCCACCCCAACAGTGTAAGTACGACCCGCACCCTCACCCGCGTACGCATGGAGCGTACCCCCCACCCCAACAGTGTAAGTACGACCCGTACCCTCACCCGCGTACATATGGAGCGTACCCCCATGCCAACAGTGTGCGTACGGACCGTACCCCCACCCCGTATGCATGGAGCGTACCCCCACCCCAACAGTGTAAGTATGACCCGTACCCCCCGCGTACGTATGGAGCATACCCCCCACCCCAACAGTGTAAGTACGACCCGTACCCTCACCCGCGTACGCATGGAGCGCACCCCCCACCCCAACAGTGTAAGTACGACCCGTACCCCCCCGCGTTCGTATGGAGCGTACCCCCCACCCCAACAGTGTAAGTACGACCCGTACCCTCACCCGCATACGCATGGAGCGTACCCCCCACCCCAACAGTGTAAGTACGACCCGTACCCTCACCCGCGTACATATGGAGCGTACCCCCCATGCCAACAGTGTACGTACGGACCGTACCCCCACCCCGTATGCATGGAGCGTACCCCCACCACAACCGTGTATGTACGACCCGTACCCTCACCTGCGTATGCATGGAGCGTACCCTCACCCCAACAGTGTAAGTACGACCCGTACCCTCACCTGCGTACGTATGGAGCGTACCCCCCGCCCCAACCGTGTATGTAGGACACGTACCCCCACCTCGTATGCATGGAGCGAACCCACACACGTGTATGTTCTAAGCGTACATATTGTGAAATAGGAGGGGTGTGTGCAGAGTCCTCCCAGCAGTGCCCAGAGACAGGAGGGGTGTGTGCCTAACACTCCCAGCAGTGCCCAGAGACCGGAGGGATGTGTGCCTAACACTCCCAGCAGTGCCCAGAGACAGGAGGGGTGTGTGCAGAGTCCTCCCAGCAGTGCCCAGAGACAGGATGGGTGTGTGCAGAGTCCTCCCAGCAGTGCCCAGAGACAGGAGGGGTGGGTGCAGAGTCCTCCCAGCAGTGCCCAGAGACAGGAGGGGCGTGTGCCTAACACTCCCAGCAGTGCCCAGAGACAGGAGGGGTGTGTGCCTAACACTCCCAGCAGTGCCCAGAGACAGGAGGGGGGTGTGCAGAGTCCTCCCAGCAGTGCCCAGAGACAGGATGGGTGTGTGCAGAGTCCTCCCAGCAGTGCCCAGAGACAGGAGGGGTGGGTGCAGAGTCCTCCCAGCAGTGCCCAGAGACAGGAGGGGTGTGTGCCTAACACTCCCAGCAGTGCCCAGAGACAGGAGGGGTGGGTGCAGAATCCTCCCAGCAGTGCCCAGAGGCAGGAGGGGTGTGTGCCTAACACTCCCAGCAGTGCCCAGAGACAGGAGGGGTGTGTGCCTAACACTCCCAGCAGTGCCCAGAGACAGGAGGGGTGTGTACCTAACACTCCCAGCAGTGCCCAGAGACAGGAGGGGCGTGTGCAGAGTCCTCCCAGCAGTGCCCAGAGACAGGAGGGGTGGGTGCAGAGTCCTCCCAGCAGTGCCCAGAGACAGGAGGGGTGTGTGCCTAACACTCCCAGCAGTGCCCAGAGACAGGAGGGGTGGGTGCCTAACACTCCCAGCAGTGCCCAGAGACAGGAGGGGTGTGTGCAGAGTCCTCCCAGCTGTGCCCAGAGACAGGAGGGGTGTGTGCCTAACACTCCCAGCAGTGCCCAGAGACAGGAGGGGTGGGTGCCTAACACTCCCAGCAGTGCCCAGAGACAGGAGGGGTGTGTGCAGAGTCCTCCCAGCAGTGCCCAGAGACAGGATGGGTGTGTGCAGAGTCCTCCCAGCAGTGCCCAGAGACAGGAGGGGTGTGTGCCTAACACTCCCAGCAGTGCCCAGAGACAGGAGGGGTGGGTGCAGAGTCCTCCCAGCAGTGCCCAGAGACAGGAGGGGTGTGTGCCTAACACTCCCAGCAGTGCCCAGAGACAGGAGGGGTGGGTGCCTAACACTCCCAGCAGTGCCCATGGAACGCAAAGGGTGGAGTAGCCACAGATACCATGCCCACAAATGTCAGTCATGTGCACAAAGACCCTGCACTACATGTACCACATGTGTGCGAGGCTGGGAGTATATGCATGCATAGCGCCGAAAAGAAAACATGTCCACATGAAGTCATGTCAAGAGTCCACATACACAAGTACAATGACTACCAAGGATGCCACGAATGATGCAGGTGGAGACATCGCTCAGCATGCATGTGCAAAGTTGAAGGAGTCCGTCACACACCCAGCTAATGTACACACAGCTCAGCGCTAAATATTGGCAACACCCTGCAGGGAAGATGTCAGGGTACACAGAGGAAGGAATACACCTTGGGACTATTTCACCATGCAGCAACTGCTTACATGAACAGAGAAACCTAGCTAACACCGTGTGATGGCACACAGATCCCAGGGTCCCCCCTATGAGCAGCACACTACTACATTTCCCACACACCCAACACATGAACACCACCCAAAACCATGTAGCAGCCCCACCAACAGCAATACCAGCAAAGCAGTAGTGTTCCAAGGGAAAAAAATAAATTGCTTTATTCAGCATGATCCAAAAAATCTTGTTTGTAGGAAGTTCAATATTTACAAAGCCCATAGGGGAGTCCAGAAGTCACAGCTGGATGGGGGACACAGTGGGATGCGTGTCCCCTAGCTTGCCTGCACAGTTAGATTCCGTCGACTTCCACAGGGGTGAGGGCATCATGTGGGGGGAAGGACCAGGCACCGCAGGGACAGGAGGGCGAAGGGTAGGCGCCGTGGGTGCAGGGATGGAGGACTCCACCACAGGGGGTGGGGCAGGGCCAAAGGTGGAGGCCAGGATCTCGCTGCACACCTTAGCAAGGTCCTCCAGGGAATCCCCTGCACCCGAAGGAACCACAGGCCCCAAGGAGGGGGGGGGTCAGAGGGATGGGTCGCAGCGCCACTGGGGGAGGGTGTAGACAGGGGGGGGGACTCAACCACCCTGACCGGGGACTCCCTTGGCCGCTTGCGGGGTGGTGTCACTGTGGGGCTCAGGGACAGAGCGGCCATGAAGGAGTCTTTGCTGGATATGTGGCCAGGAGAGCTGAGGGGAGGGGATTTGGAGGGAGTGGATTTGGTGGAATGCGGACTCCCACTCTGGCTGCGTGTCTTACGTTTGCCCCCCGACCCAGTGGGTGTGCCTACTTCACCCTGTGTGTGCGTGCCAGGAGGTGTGCGGGTGACCTTCCCTGCTGGTGTGGTGCCTGTGTCCGTCGTGGTGGGTGCATGCTGACGTCTGGGTGTACGTGGGACAGGCATGGGAGTGGGAAGTGTGGATGGGGCAGGGGTAGGGGTTTGGATGAAGCACTGCAGGAGACCCACTGCTGCAGTCAGTGTCGAGTCTATCGACCTCAGCAAGCTGCGTTGGTCAGCCTGCGATGAGTGAATGCCCTTCAAGTATGCCTCCATGTTGTTGAGGACCTGGCTGTGGCCATGGAGGACATTAAGGATCGCAGCCTAACCAATCTGCAACTGCTGCTGGATGTCCACAGACTCGGCATTGGTGGCAGCAGTGGAGAAAGGGGCAGGGGGTGCGGTGCCTGGCAGGAAGGAGACATGTGGTGACGGGGCACGTTGGGAAGGGACACGAGCAAGTGGGAGGCGGCTGATGGCGGTACAGACCGTACCCACGCCTGTACGCTCACTATCACTATGAGTACGCATATGCAAGAACACCCATAGTGGTACGGAGCGTACACACGCGTGTACGGCCCGTCTCACTATGGGTGTTCTCGCGTATGCGTACTCATGGTGGTACGGACCGTACCCACGCCTGTACGCTCACTATCACTATGAGGACGCATACGTGAGAACACCCATAGTGAGACGGAGCGTACACGCGTGCGTACGCTCACTATCCCTAGGGGTACACATACGGCAGCACTCCCATAGTGATACGGGAACGTACACAGGCCCTTTTTGCAAAAGTACGGTGCTTTTCACACATCACAGTGGTGACAGGCAGCACACAGGAAGGAATAGTGCTGACATACTTGTCCATGGATGGACATCAAGGCATTGTCTGGGCAGTACTACATGTTTGGGGCACAGGTGTGAAAGGCTGTGATGTGGCACATTACTCCTGAGTCGAGAACGCACCAGATGTATGATGAGATGTGTACACATGTGTGCCAGGCATGCCCTTGACTCCTTTGACATGTGTGCATGTCGTACTGCACACTTGGGATGAGCGTCAATGGCATGGCACGGACAACAACACACGCAAGTGTCCCCTGAGGCCCGGTATAGGGGTTACCACACCTGACATGTCACTACCCACGGTGCACGATGTGACTATGTCATGTATGTGTGGGGGGTTCCCATTAGGTTGATGTTGGCGCTCCCTCAAAAGCAGCAGCTGTTGCAGCAACCAACATGTGTCTGTGTGTAGATTGACATGGCACACTGTTCCGCACACCATGCCACATGTGGTATTGGATGTGAGGTGCGTATGTATGCATGGGACACGGAGTAGCGTAACAAGGACATGTCTGCATCCTCTCTATGAATGTGTGGTGAGTCATCACATGTACACCTTCATGGCAAGGTGTGTCGGCTGTACTAGTGTAATGTCATGTGACCTGTGGCTCTAGTGTTCCGCTACCAGTCTCTGCAATCGACATCCTACTTCTGCTGATGTGTGGATGTATGTCACTCCTGTGTTGCGTCTGGCTGTTCACTTACACTGGGACACAGCTAATCCCATGCCATGGCATGTGGAGGTTCACAATCTCCGTGTGTAGCTAGGTCTTGGTAGGGGTGTCACCTGGCAGCCATACGTGTCCAGGGCATATGTCACATACCTGACTCCGTATGTAGCATATGTGTATTGACAGATTAACATGTGCTCAGTACAAATAAATTGTTGTTGTGGTGCACTCACTCTTCCTTGTCACTTCCAAATTACTGCAGAGCGCCGCCTCTTCCCCGACCAATTCCGGACTTGGCTGCCATGCGGGAGAATGACTGTATCCAGTGCTACCGCTTCCCCCAACCGTTGATTCTGGAGTTGACGGCGAGACTGGCACCACACCTGCAACCGCTGCACAGGTATCCTACGGCACTGACACCCAAACTGAAGGTAATGGCAGCCCTACATTTTCTTGCCACGGGTACCTTTCAAAATACCATAGCCCATGTTGGTGGCATGTCCCAGAGCATGTTCTGCCATGTGCTGCATGATTTCTTAGAGGCCATGTTGATTCACCTGGATGACTTCATCCATTTCCCAACCCCTGCAATGTTGACTGGGGTCAAGCGTGGATTCTATGCCCTGGGAGGGATGCCCCATGTCATTGGGTCCATAGATGGGACACATGTGGCTTTGGTACCACCACAGGCACAGGAGGTAGCGTACAGGAATCGCAAGCACTACCACTCCATCAATGCCCTTGTGGTGTGTCTGTCCAACATGGTGATTTCACATGTCTGTGCTCGTTTTCCAGGATCAGCACACGATGCCTACATCATGAGGCGTAGCAGGATGCCTGAAATGATGACGCAGCTGCGCAACAAACGAGCATGTGTTGTTGGTGGGTACAGTCTGTCTGTCCTGTATTTTGCGTAGACTTCCAGCACGACCGCTTCTCCTGTCCTACCTATGTCCATATGGTTTCCATGTAGGGGACGCTGGCTATCCCAACATGCCATGGCTGATCACACCTCTCCGCAACCCCATCACACTGGCCCAGCTCCGCTACAACACCGCCCATGGCCGGACAAGGCGAGTGATAGAGAGGACGTTTGGCCTCCTGAAGAGCCGATTCCGATGCCTCCACAAGACCGGCGGCGCGCTCCCATATGCCCCGGCGAAGGTCTGCAAAATCTTCATGGTCTGCTGCATGCTGCACAACATGGCAGTTGAGAAAGCTGTGCCACTCATCCTGGATCAAGATGATCAGGACCATCCACCCGTGGAGGACGAAGGGCTTGGCAATGGGGCTAGTGATGTGGAGGTCGTGGTTCCGCAAGAGGACATCCGGACTCGGCTCATACGCGACTTCTTTGCTTAGTGGTGAGTACCAGTGTCTGTGTGTGCACGCATTGGTCCCCATGTGGCATGTGTTGCGATGTGTGTGTGCATCTGCATGTATGCCACGTGAGTCAGAGGTGTGTCTGGATGTGTCACTGGAGTGATGGTGGCAGTGATGTGTATTTCCCCAGTCATAATTGTGACCTGGCATGTTGTCATCCTTACATGTGTCGAGTACATGCACATGCAAGTGGCTGTGCTTTTTGTGGCTGACTTCTTCTCTCATCCCCAGGTACTTGCGCATGCCGTCTGCTGGTTGCATTGTTGTGGCACTGCTATTCCTCATGGACACGTCATCGTGTGCTGACTCAGCGTTACACGCTCGGACAAGTTTGGAAGTCTCCTTAGGGTAAGGGATGCATCAGGGGTGTATTGGGTGTGGCAGTTGTTCACGATGTATGCACACTGCCCCTGTCGATGTTTGGTTCCTCTGCAGACATGTCGCATCACCATGGAACACATTACATGCAGCTGGGTACACCTGAATAGATGGTCAGACTTGTTGACAGTCATCAGTGATGGTATTGTGGAATGTGATGATGGCATCAATGTGTGTTACACTGCCCTCGAACACACACGGTTTGCCTTGGCTTGACATGCTGTGGGACTTCCACATCAGCGGATCAATGGTGTATGGCAGTCTCTCTGTGAGCAGCAGGGGGTGTTTAGCTGTTAGCCGACACTTGTGTGCCAGTTCCATGGCTATCACGCATTTGGGCTGCAGAAGGGGGGTTCCAGTGTTGGACCCACATGTTACTACACATGACCCGTTCATGTGTACTCCGAGTTGCCTCTGCAATCCCGAATACATGACTAATAAAGGTGTCCCTATGCCTCCAAGGTGCCTCTTCTCAGTCAATGCTGGTGTGTTGCCACGGTGCATCCGGCATGTCTGGCATGGTTTTCCGTGATAGTGGCTATGTGTCTATGTGTAGAGTAGCAAGATGCAAGCTGTTTGTGTGGGATTAGACTCTGTATTGTGCATGTAGTCAATGACTGTGTGGGTATTGTGACATGTGCCATCCCCATGCATCCAACGTTTGCCAGGCCACCATTCACTGCATCCACCTGACTCAAGCTTGCAGGACATGGTTCTGCCACCTGTCCACACATACCTGGGTGCCCCCCAGGACACTCCACATGATCCCTGACCTCTGCGCATGGCTGTCGCTGTACTCAATATGTCTGTCGGCACGGTTGTGCGGCCACCCCCTCAGCTGGTTGGGCCCATCACGGGTGTGTATGGTGCTCCATGTCTGTCTTGCCTAATACAATGTGACCCATGTGTGTCCTGTGCCAGACTCAGGCCCCAGGGTGTGGATGGTTGAAGTCAAATGAGAACTCAGGCATAGTTAGACTTTACAAGACACATGTAAGGTAATAATGCAATCAGTAGGCATCTTCTCTTTATGGTGTGACGTTTTATTTTGGTTGGGGTGGGGGGGGTTTGACATGAGGGGCTTTCCGGGTGTGTGGAATCCAAAGTTCACTAGGGGACTTGGTGTCCTTGCCATTGGAGTCCATGCCACAGTCTTTGTCAACATTGGTCAGACAGTGACCAGCATGTCCATGTGGCAGAGAATGTCTTTTGCTGCTGTGCTGCTGTTGCTCCAGTGGGCCAGGTGCCAGGCCAGGTGTCCTGGGAGATGGTGCTGTTGCACCGACCCTCACGGTCTTTTCCGTGGATGACCTGCCCTCCTGCGGGGACCCTCAGAAGCAGGCCGTGACGATGTTTGTGATGCTCCGTCAGATGTCTCTTCCTCCTCCTCATCCCTCCCTGTGGGTGGTGATGTTCTACGCCTGCTGGCACAGGGAGGGTTGCCCATGTTGTCGGCCATCCGACGGAGTGTACTGTGAATTCCCGTGAACACCGTCACGAGCTCAGCCTGTCTGTCCTCCATCCTCCGTTGGTGTTGCAGTAGACAGGCATGTTGCTCCGCATGTTGCTGGGCCTGCTGGGTCTTCATCCCCTCGAGGATGGACACAACCTGGGCCATGCCCGTGGTGTCCTGTCGGTATGTGTCCAGGATGTTTCGGACATGGGAATATACCGGTTCCCCAGCCAACTGGTCAGGCTGGCGCCCCCGCCATCCTCCACTCCCACCACCCCTGCCCACTTGCACCTGGCCTGCCGTTGTGGGCACATCGGGTCTCCGGGACCCCTGAGGGGTGGCATTTGCGTTGCCGCCTGCCTCCTCCTGGGTGTCCGGGACACCGTGTCCCTCCTGGCCAGCCTGGCTGCATTGTGGTAGTGGGGCAGGGATCCTGGGTGTCTCCTGGGATGTGGCAGGAGTGGGGGTGGTGGTTGGCCCAGTTGTACCTGACGCAGGTGCTGCAGGTCGTTGGACACCAGAGGGGCCAGGTTGGTCGGGGGCGGGTTCGTCCACAGAGTGGTGAGGGTCGTCGCTGCCGGTGGCTCTGTCATCCCGCCGAGCCGGGTCCTGTGAGTCTTCCCCCCCAGTGTTGGGGGGGATCCACGACGTTGACCTGTGTGTGAGAGAGACAATGTTAATTTTGTTCCATGCAACATCCATGTTTCATTGTTTTCGAAGTTGGCACATTTCCTTGGGGAATTTGGATATGTCTTGCATTCCACTCACAGTGCACTTGTGCATGGGTATGTCCCTTGGCCACAGCTTTTGCGACTTTACCTATGTGTGGCACAGTCTTACTTGCTGCGTCAATTGTGACAGCAGTCAGCAGTGGAGTGGGCAGGTGTGGCGAGCCATGCATTGGCGCCTTCCGTGTAGCACTGTACGTGTGCACATGGAGTGGTTCCACACACTTATATGATGCAGGTAGCTATCGTTGTGCTCGTGCACAGGTTGTGACATGGCCCTGTGTTTTGCCATGGAGAGAAGGGAGCGTTCAGGCACTGGCCACCCTTGTCTACATGCACGCAGTCCACCTGCTGAGGAGCAGACATCCCCACACCCCACAAGGTTGATTTCCTCTCCCTGTGTGTCCCTTTCTCGCTCCCTCTCTGTCCCCCTCTCCCTCCCTCCGTGTGTCAGCCTCCTCCCTCTGTCCGTCTCCCTGTGTCTTCCTCCCTCTCTGTCCCCCTCTCCCTCCCTCTGTGTGTCAGCCTCCTCCCTCTGTCCGTCTCCCTGTGTCTCCCTCCCTCTCTGTCCCCCTCTCCCTCCCTCTGTGTGTCAGCCTCCTCCCTCTGTCCGTCTCCCTGTGTCTCCCTCCCTCTCTGTCCCCCTCTCCCTCCCTCTGTGTGTCACCCTCTGTCACCTCAGCCCAGCTTCCTGGGCACAGACTGTTAGCAGATCTTTGAATGGCCCTTGGATTGTTGATGTGAGTTTGTTTCTGATCTCCAGGCACCCATTGGGTGTAGTGTGTGTGTCTGCACTGCTGCTGTGGTGGTGTGTGCTGCCACTCTTTCACAGTGTTGGCTGTTCATTAGCTGCTGTCATGTGCAAGAACGTGCCGTCATCCCCATGTGTTGATGCAAGGCGTCCGCCATTTGCTGGTGAGTCTTTCCTGTGTGGGGACACACTGTTTGTCTGGCTGTGACCTAGGCCATATGGGCAGAGGGCATTGTTGTCTGCTTCTGGGTTGCACTATGTGATTTTTGGGGCCCACACTCCCGCCATCCGGGTTACCGTGTCTTGTGTTGGTGTTTTCTGTGGCCTGTGACTTGACATTGTCCAGCTGGGTGCATGGGGCATGGTGGCGCTAGTGGCATGTGCGTGTTCATGGAGTGTGGTTGAGTCATGCGATAGCTTGGGGTGGTTGCGTGCCTGTTTGTGAGTTTGGTTGTGGATGACGTTCCCCCCATGTGAGGTGAGTTGTTTGTGTACTCACCCGGGTCTCGGAGTCCGTCTAATCCGTCCACTGCCACCACCGGCAGTATGGCCATCACCCTCTCCTCCCAGGAATGGTATTCTACGCGTCTGCGGGGCGGCCCTCCTCCAGTGACGTTGGCCTGGTTGTGTTCGTCCGTCATTTTGGCTCGGACCCTCCTCTGCAGATCGTACCACCTGGCTTGGCATTCATGCCTGGTCCTTCTGGTGTCCTCAACAGCATTCACAGCATCGACGATGGTCTGCCACATGGATGTTTTTTCTGAAATGCTGGTCTGTCTGACCAATGTTCCAAAGCTGTGTGGCTCAACTCTGAGGATTTCATCGACAAGGACCTCCAACTCTCGGCTAGTGAACTTTGGATTCTTGTTAGTGGGCATGGTGAGGGGTGTGGGTGTGGATGGTGGGGGGGTGTGTGGATGGTTGTGGGTGTGTGGGTGTGGTTGTTTGGGTGTGTGTGTGAATGTGATGTGGGGGTGTTTGTGAAGGTGTGTGTGTGAAGGTGTGCAAGTGTAAGGTGCGGTGAAGCTTCTAGTATGGTGCTGTAGGTTGTCTGTGGGGTCTGGCAGAAGTGAGTCTGTTGCAAAGGCTCATGGTTTGTGTGTGTGGGCCCTTTTTATTGGTCCATTGGTGGGTGTGGCTGTGTTTGAAGTTTGGGTGGGTGTGTTATAAGGAGTGGTTGTGTTTTGGGCCTCTGTTTTGGATTTTGGCAGTTGCAGGTCAGTGATTGTGTTGTTTTTGAGCTTGTTGGACATGTTTAGTGGCTTTGTGCCATTCGAATGGTGTATTCTTGTGTTGTTTTGCTTTGTCCTGGTTGTGTACGTGCGTTTTTAACGTGTGTACGGTGTGTACTTCGGCCATTTTGTTGTACAGTGCTGTCCTTGTGTCTGGCTTGGTACGACTCGTACATGCGCGATGTTGTGTGAAGGTGCTGGTGTTGGGGCCTGGGGTACGCTCCATACGTCCACGGGTGAGGGTACGGTTCGTACATACACGGGGGTACGACACGTACACGGGTGGGGGTACGACTCGAACGTGCACGGGTGTACATACACGGGTGGGGGTGCGACACGTACACGGGTGTACATACACGGGGGGTACGACACGTACACGGGTATACATACACGGGGGGTTCGACACGTACACGGGTGTACATACACGGGGGTACGACACGTACACGGGTGTACATACACGGGTGGGGGTATGACTCGAACGTACACGGGTGTACATACACGGGGCGTATGACACGTACACGGGTGTACATACATGGGTGGGGGTACGACACGTACAGGGGTGTACATACACGGGGCTACGACACGTACACGGGTGTACATACACGGGGGGGTTCGACACATACAGGGGTGTGCATACACGGGGGTACGACTCGAACGTACACGGGTGTACATACACGGGGGGGTACGACACGTACACGGGTGTACATACACGGGGGGTACGACACGTACACTGGTGTACATACACGGGTGGGGGTACGACACGTACACGGGTGTACATACACGGGGGGTTCGACACGTACAGGGGTGTACATACACGGGGGTACGACTCGAACATACACGGGTGTACATACACGGGTGGGGGTACGACTCGAACGTACACGGGTATACATACACGGGGGGTACGACACGTACACGGTTGTACATACACGGGGGGTACGACACGTACACGGGTGTACATACACGGGTGGGGGTACGACACATACACGGGTGTACATACACGGGGGGGTTCGACACGTACACGTGTGTACATACACGGGTGGGGGTACGACTCGAACGTACACGGGTATACATACACGGGGGGTACGACACGTACACGGTTGTACGTACACGGGGGTTCGACACGTACAGGGGTGTACATACACGGGGGGTACGACTCGAACGTACACGGGTGTACATACACGGGTGGGGGTACAACACGTACACGGGTGTACATACACGGGGGGGTTCGACACTTACAGGGGTGTACATACACGGGGGGTACGACTCGAACGTACACGGGTGTACATACACGGGTGGGGGTACAACACGTACACGGGTGTACATACACGGGGGGGTTCGACACTTACAGGGGTGTACATACACGGGGGGTACGACTCGAACGTACACGGGTGTACATACACGGGGGGTTCGACACGTACAGGGGTGTACATACACGGGGGTACGACTCGAATGTACACGGGTGTACATACACGGGGGGTACGACACGTACACGGGTGTACATACACGGGTGGGGGTACGACTCGAACGAACGGGGACTGGGGGGGTGTTCGGCGCGTATGCGGGCACATGTCTCCATGGTTGCTATGGGAGTTTGGTGCGGACGGTGTTTTTTCCATCCGGTTGTAACATCGGACGCACGGGATGGATCGTGATTCCACGGTCAGACTTCACTTTTCACATTTGTACGGTAAATCGTCCGGGGACGTGTCGGACACGTTTTCCGACCCGAGGACGTGTGGGGACTTATTCCCAATGCGATTCGTATGGTCTTTTTCCCATGCGAATCGTAATTGGCAGTTTGTACGGCACTTGTACGATTCGTACGGTAAAAAGACCGGATACGAGTCGTACGGGCCATTTTTTTACCGGATCGTGATCTGCACCTTGGTCTTTCACCTGAAATTACCTTAAACTTTGTCATTTCATCCTCAAATTTTTCTGTAATTAAAGGTTCTACATTGTCTTCAACATTTTGTTCTACTAATGTGTCAGTTTCTTCACTCTCTTGCTGAGGCCCAAAGTAACAAAATTCAATATCCTCACAGACCTGCTTCACATCCGAAACTGACCCACGCAAAAGAGCACTGTTCAACTCACTTAACTATAGTGCTGGACTTTTTGCATAATACAACCTTCTCACTAACTTCCGCATTTGAGTATGATGTACTGCCAGCGTTCTGAAATGGTGAAAAACACTTTCACAAACTTTCCTAGAAAGACAATGACCTTACAAACCAGTATGTTTTCTCACTCTGCAAGGGTCTAGTCCTTGCAACAGCTTAATCTTTTGTTTTACACTTTTTTTAGTATAGACTCGTAAAAAACTACATAATTTTTCAATAGATTCCTGTCGTACACTACAAACACTACTGCAATCCCAAGTGTACACAGGGTTTTTAGCACGTCTCCCTAAAACTTCATCAGCTATCACTTCTTCTGCATTTCTTTCAACCATTTTCTCTTTCCCCATTGGACAACCATCACTAACCTCATAACCTCTACCACTGGTGTCAACTGCATACAATCATTTTTCACTTAGTGAATAACTCTCTTCATTAAAAAAAGTCTCTGAACTAGAACTGTGTTTCCATTCTCCCAAAAAAACATTACAACATTTTTTTTTTATTAATAACTCTTTTCCTCCTACTTTTGGCCTTCATTACATATATTGATTTATCTAGTGATCGAATTCTGTTCAACACTAAAATAAACAGTTTCCTTTTTACTTCAAAAGCCTTTTCCACAATGCTTTCAATATGCTTCTTCTTTTTATAAAATAAAGCTCTCTTTTTATATTTCTTTACATCTTTCAGCAAATTATGCACTACTCTCTTGTAAAATATATTTTTGCGTAATTCCTTATACTGATTTTGTCTTCTTTTACCATACTTTTCCTCTTATTTTGATTTTTTTTCTTACACAAAAAATTATTTGAAGTTGCAGCATTCTCTACATTCTGTTTGCTCCTACAAACATTTTTAATAAATTGCTTCGTGATCTTACCAGAAGATTTTTTCCTTTTAGCCACATTATCTTTTTCATTCAATACTTGTGGTTGATGTTTCTTCAAATAATCCTCCTGTCTCTGTTCTTTTCTTTTTCTGGCATACTTTCTCGATTTTAACGTTGAAAAACAGTATCTGCAAAAAAGAGTCACAAATAAATGTATATTAATAACTTTCAAATGTACAATATTCCATTACTGTACAAACACATTTTATATAAAAACAGACTAAAAAACTATAGCCCTGAACCACAAGTGTGACGATGATTAAAACACTGCATACATAATGCATACTACTTTGAAGCAGTTCATGCCCTAAAGCCTACCTCACAAAAAGACTACATGCTAACTAACTGAATGATTACAGTACTAAATAGAGACACACTGGGTGAGTAACAGGGTGTTTGCTAGAAGTGTATGAATACTAACTGGGGAATTGAAGCTGCGAAAGACAACTGTGTAGCTGATTAGAGAACTGATTGCATACTGGATAGGCATTTAAAGCAGTCCATGTGCTAAGGCCTGTCTCAATGCATGAGTACTTGGGTACTGACTGAATGATTAGACTACAGCAAGGAGAGTGCCTGGATGAATTTATAAGTGGTAGGTTTTTGGCGCAGGGAATGGATTAGTATTTGGTACTGAATGGCTCACTAGAAGAGTGCAAAGGAAGTGACAGGATGTTTGCTGGACTGTATGGATACTCACTAGGGAATTGAAACTGTGAAAGACAAGTGTCTAGGTGGTTAGAAGACTGCATGCACAGTGCATAGGGGTTTGAAGAAGTCCATGTGCTAAGGCCTAGCTCAGTGCATGAATACTTAGGCAGTGACTGAATCATTAGAGTACTGGAAAGAGAGTGTCTTGGTGAATTTATAAGTGTTTGGGTTTTGGCACAGTGAATGGATTAGTACATGGTCCTGAATGGGTCACTAGAGGACTGCAAAGTGAGTGATAGGGTGTTTCCTGGAAGTGTATGGAAACTGTCTAGAAAATTGAAGGTGAGAAAAACAACTGTGTAGGTGGTTAGAGAACTACATGCATACTTTTGAAGACATTTGAAGCAGTCTATTTGGTAATGAATGGTTCACAACATAAGTACTTAGAAACTGACTAAATCATCAGACTACTTCTAGGACAGTGCCTGGGTAAAAATATAAAATTTTCAGTTCTGGGGCAGTAAAGACAATACTACATGGTACTGTACTTTAGTGTCAAAGCATGACTCATTTTATCAATGCATAAGCAAAGACTGGCTTCTAATGCTACTAAAACTTGACAACATGATAGGTTTCAAAACAGTTTTCTGTCAGCAAATGCACAATGTTACCAAATGCTTCTCTCACAGTGGTTCACAAATGCACACAGACTCACAGTGTGATTCTAGACAAGCACCACTATCCCTAGGAGTTTACCAAAACTCATTCACTACAGTGAAAGTGGTAAGGGAACTGCACACAATCTACATATTTCACGACTACACTTTAGTGTCAATTCTTGACTCATTTAATCAACACATAAGCAAAGACTGGCTTCTAATGCTACTAAAACTTGACAACATGACAGGTTTCAAAACAGTTATCTGTCAGCAAATGCACGATGTTACCAAACACTTCTCTGACAGTGGTTCCCAAATGCACACAGACTCACAGTGTGATTCTAGACAAGCACCACTCTCCCTAGGAGTTTACCAAAACTCATTCACTACAGTGGAAGAGGTAAGGGAACTGCACACAATCTACATATTTCACGACTACACTTTAGTGTCTATGCCTGACTCATTTAATCAACACATAAGCAAAGACTGGCTTCTAGTGCTACTAAAACATGACAACATGACAGGTTTCAAAACAGTTTTCTATCAGCAAATGCACAATGTTACCAAACGCTTCTCTGTCAGTGGTTCCCAAATGCACACAGACTCACAGTGTGAT
This sequence comes from Triturus cristatus, assembly GCF_964204655.1. Taxonomy (NCBI): domain Eukaryota; kingdom Metazoa; phylum Chordata; class Amphibia; order Caudata; family Salamandridae; genus Triturus; species Triturus cristatus. The sequence continues at coordinate 218,091,132 of NC_140590.1, forward strand.
TCTAGACAAGCACCAGTATTCCTAGGAGTTTACCAAAACTCATTCACTACACTGGAAATGGTAAGGGAACTGCACACAATCTACATATTTCACGACTACACTTTACTGTTAATACCTAACTCATTTAATGAAAGCATAAGCCATAACTGTCTTCTAATGCTACTAAAACTTGACAACATGACAAGTTTCAAATTAGTTATCTGTCAGCAAATGCACGATGTTACCAAACGCTTCTCCACAGTGGTTCCCAAATGCACACAGGCTCTCTGTGTGATTCTAGACAAACAACACTATCCCTTACACTATACCAAAACACATTTCTTCATTTACAAGGAGTACTTGCTACAGAAACATAACTCATTTCACAAATTCATGAACAATAAGTGGTTTCTAAATCTACCAAAATATAAGAACTGCATAGTTATCTGTCTACAAACACATGAAAAAACACAAATCCTTATCACAAAATGGTTTGTACATGCACACACACTGTCAATAAGATTGTAGAGAAAATAAAATACTCCCTATACTTTAGCAGAAAAAATACATTAGTCTGATTAAAATAAAAATAGTCTACATACATCCCCTCACAATGAAATAACTCACCTTTCAAGATGTTTTGTAGATTAAGAAGTATATCAGTCACACACCAGATATCAGTTACACACTAGATTTTCTTATACAGAATCTCTGCACTGTACACCTGTCAGCAAAACCAAAGAATGGCAAAGTTTCCCTCTCATTTTCCACACATTTACATGTAAACATCAAATCACATTCCTTCCCACATAAATTCAAAAGCAAACACACATTTCTATTGGTTAAACATTTCAACCCTTTCCAAATGACATAAACTTCAACCCTTCCCCAAATCTGCCTTCTGCCCGTTACCATAGTAACAGGTCAGGGAACACTGTACTGAGCACACAGGTCACAAGTTCAGCACACAAAATGTTGCTAATCAAAACAGCAAGTGTGCTTGACTTCTCAACATATCAGCTTATCATATATCATGTTCCTTACAATCTGTTTTTGTTAACCAATAAGAATCAAGCGTTTAAAAAACAGAAATATGCACCCTACCTTTCAGTGTAGAAGGTTGTCAAACAACCAATGATTTCTTGTCTTTTTTCAAAATTGCATCTTAGCCACCATTTTAGAAACATCTTACTTTCCAAACTGCCATTTCATTTACAGAGACCATCTGAGTGCATCCAGACCTCCTTACAAGATGCTTACAGTGTGGATTGTGGGACACAGCTACATTTTCTGGAGCCAAAGGTATGCAGAAAACAAAGGCATTCACAAAGACCTAGGTTTGCCAAATGTAGACATTAAATGGATTGGACAGAGAGGATAAAGTGGCACCAATTGATGCCATTGGTGAAATCCTTCATGCAAATCCAACACCCTGACCTCATAATAGTGTACTGTGGTGGCAATGACCTAGGCACTTTGACTGGGGTAGGTCTGGAAATGCTTATGAAGGACACCTTTGCACAACTGATTTCACTTTTCCCTAAAACTGCCTTTGTGTATTCTAACATATGCCAAAGGCAGAAATGGAACTGGTCCGATCATTTTTGTCCACAGATTGAGAAAGCTAGGAAACATGTGAATAAATCTGTTTCTGCTTTTCTCCGAGACTACAGAATGGGGTCCATTTACAATAACAATCTGCGCTTTCATATGCAGAGATGTATAGGAGAGATGGAGTACACTTTACTGATGAAGGAAACAGAGTCTTCCTCAACAACTTTAGACTCTGTATAGGTACTTACTTATAAGTACCAAAAACTCTCAATGAACACAATGGCTCTTTTTAGAGCCACTCAAGAACAAAACACTTAAGCTTAATCTTTATCTCCCAACAATTTCATTTTTTTTTTCCTTGGATCCGCGAACCCACCGCAAGAGAATCCGTGCATCCAACACGATAGGATGCGCGCACCATGCGCGCATTTCGCCGTTTTTTTTTTTTAAAAAGGGGGGCCCCAGGGGGTCCTTATGGGACCCCCTAAGCACCTCTAGAGGGTCAGAGTATTTCCACTCTGCCTCCTTTATATGTTTTACGCACTTATTCCCCTTGCTTCAGCCTCGCTTCTACCGAGGCAGAAAATGGCCGCCAAAAGTTCCTGGTTTCGAATGTAGACAGACGCTCAACAGCCAATTATCATTCAGCGCGCGATCGGGAGGGTGCGCGGTCCGTTCAGGAAGGGTTCGCTTACGGTGCGGGTAGGGTCCGCGGATCCTCCCCGGCCATAGATATCACTAACTTTTTTACCCTAATTTTCTCAGGAACTACTGAACAGATTCACACCAAATATGCAAAAGGCACGAGTCCGAACTGAGGACTCCCTCTTTGCCAAATTTGGTGTCATTCCGTTCAGCGGTTCGGGCTGTAGCTGCGACAACAGATCCTATGGGAAATTGCATGGGGAAAATGTGTTTTGGGACCCCCCTTTTTTCTCGGCCCCCGCTTGACGAATCACCACGAAACTTTCAGGGTAGGAGCCGGACCGGAGCTGGCCAAAAGTTTGGAGACTTTCGCAAAGATTCGTCAATCGGCGCCAAAGAAATTCCCAATAGAATGTTGTGGATTTCCTAATGAAAATAGGTCCTAACTATAACTATCTACTGGCGACTGCCAGTAGATAATATATATCCAAAAAAGGGAGCTGGGAAATAGGTCTATAATTCTTAAGAGTGGAAGCATCTGCACCAGGCTTCTTTAGCAGGGGGTGACCCTAGCTTCTTTTAGACTGGCTGGTAAATTGCCGGTTTCCAGGGAATTGTTTAATAACCTAAGAATCTGTTTTTCCAGCCCTGCAAGGGCCATTTGGGAAACTCTCGGAGGACAGGGGTCTGCCGGGGAGCTCAATTTGGTGTGATTCATTAATAAAAACAGAGAGGCTGAATCTATTTTAGGGATGTTTGTGAGTTGACTACCAGAGGTTGGAGAGCACTGGGTCTAGAAGGTGCAACCAAGGTTGGTCCGAGTTTTTGCAATTTCTAAAATAATATCCCTATGTTTCTGAAGAAAGAATGCCTGAAAGACGTTACAGTCGATGGGTGCGACCGTGGATTTTTTCTCAGCTTTTTGACTTAGTTCTTTCAGAATTATGAACGTCTCTTTCTGTATACTAGATGCCTCTGTAATCCTTCCCTCATAATACTCAGCTTTCCTAGTTATGATAGCTAGTTTATAGGAGGTGAGGTGAGAAGGGCTTTCTATGCAACCAATTCAGCGGAGTCATAGCTTTTGCGCCATCGTCTCTCGGCTTCGCAAAGATTTGTTTCCTTTCCCTCAAAGGTTCATTAAACCATGGGGCCCTGTTTACTTTGTCTCTGACTTTCTCCTTCCGTTCAGGAGCTACTTTGTCTATGGCTTTATGGAGGCTAGCAGAAAGAGCTTCACTCTCCTGATGAATGTTCTCTATCGTAGTTCTTAAGGGCAGGAGTGTGAGCAGGGTGGCTACTAGGTGATCTGTCTCGATATTTCTCCAGTTTCTCACCTTTCTCCACACCGGTGGTGGTTGCAGCCGTTGACTGTCACTCGGGACCCAGCAACTAAGCAGTGAATGATCGGACCAAGAGCAGGGACTAAGATCAGTTATGGCCTCCCAAGGCTGCGATGTCCAGAAAAGGTCAAGGGTATGGCCCATTACATGGGTGGGGCTATTGACCAGTTGTTGGTGGTCCATTGATAGCATAGCAGTCTAGAATTGGCTATCAGATGGTTTAATATAGCACCAAAATGTGCAAAGGGCCAACCACGGACCTGGTCAAGTTAGACTAGATCAAAATCAAAAGTTAAGGCTCGCAAAAACTCGCTGTTCTAAAACAGGGTCCAGGTTCATCCCGGTGGAAAGTTTACCTTTTGATAAAGAAACTTTTATGGAGAGATAACCTGAAAGTTGGATCTGAAGCGGTGCTCGATCATTGTGAATTTCTCAAGGGAGGAGTCCCATTGTAGTCATCAACGAAGGTGGGGAACCTCTGAGTAGGTAAAAACCAAAGTCTATGGCATGAAAGGCTTCGACATTGATCAGATGCTGCTCGGGATTAGTTCAGGCAAAGCCTGCTATTTTCACACTTAGAAATATTTTTGGGAGTCAGTTCTCCTTCAGCAGAGCAAGCAAACAAACCGAGGTGACATCAATGGCTGCAGCTTCGACTGAGATCCTAGTCTTTGCCGGTTCTCCAGGCAGAAACTTGACAAAAAGTTCCTAAGTGTTGTGTACTGCTGTTATGGGGACCAGAGGCGTACACTGTAATACCAGTCAAGGGATTTAGGAGTTAGGACTCACTACAACAGAGGAGGTTCAGGGCAGATCCATTTGGACCTGGTCAGCTAGGCAGTTGCAGGAATTGAGGACTCTGGAAGCTTGTTGTGTCCTTGTGGCTCAAACAGGAGGTCAGACAACTGACCCTTGGAGTAATTTCCAAGGGTTTATGCCTGAGGCAGTCCTTCTTCTGATATTCCAAGGTCCAGGAATGTTCAGAGGAAAGGTCTGTGAGATCCACTTTTATGCTCAGTATGGTGGGTAAGCCTTTTTGGACCCTCTAAAGTAGTTCTGGTGAGTTTGCCTACTTCCACTGGGTTTGTCAGCCTGACTGGAGAGAGATGGGAGAGGCAGGCCTAGGTGTGATTTACTCCTGCCTGTTACTAGGTAGATATTCTTTGAAGCTCCATAAGTGGCTAGGCCCAGCCCCCCCAGGCATTCTGTCAATTGAGAAGTCCTTCTCTTCACACTCAGAGCCCTTTATCTACTCTCTGGGAACAATAGATAACTCACCACAGGGAAGCCATCAAAGGTCTGGTGACAGGTGGGCTGTGGGAGGAAAGCCTTTTTGTGTTAGGCAAAAAAATGACAGCTTTCAAAAGTGTAATTTCTAAAATAGTAATATAAAATTCAAGTAGACCTTTAAATTGAATTTTGAATAACGTTTAAAATGAGTCCTCCAACTATTTCCATGATTAATTTACCACTTACTAAATAGAATACTGTAAACCAGTGTTAAACTGTTGGAGAGCTAGCCCTGCCACAGCAAAAAACAACTTTGGAAGTTTTTAACTGCAGAACATGAAACATATTACTATACGTGTCCTAAATTTTTAAATACCATGTGCCCTACTTTATCGGCATTTACTGCCTACCTTACGAATTACTTAAGTATTAAAAAGAAAGGTTAGGCTCTGCTTTATATTGCCTGGTCGAATTAGCAGTTTTAAAACTGTACACCCAGTCCGCAGGGGCAGGCCTAGAACATGCATTGTAGTGTCACTTTAGTGATGGTACAATATATGTTGCAGTCCACTAGTGAACTTTCACTTACAAGCCATGGGTACACTTTAAACCATATATTCAGGACTTACAAGTAAGTTAAATATGCCAATCATGAGTTCTTCTCTTCTGAACTGAGTAAAATTCAACGTGTTCAAGCAGTGTATGTGGTTTTTGCAGGTGTTATGCACCTCTTTTAGTCATGCTGCATATACTTGTCTGACTAATTATCTATAAGTCAATGAAGTTTCATTCTGTATAGTACCATGGACTGGGTTTAACAAGTGACCATGTTCTTGTAATGTATGTGAACTTAGCAGATGGTTCATCTACTTGAAGAACAATTTCAACATTTGTGTTTCATGATTAGGGTGGTGCTTTTATTATCACTGGCCTGTAATTATGACATCACACTGAGCAAAATAACAGTGTGTCCACTTTGCTCAATCATGATAATATGCAGTTGCTGTAAGCTAAGTAGACTGCCTCCCAGTCCAATTAACATGCACAGTTGTAATTAGTACCTTTGTGATGAATGGATCCAAGAAGGAGGAAAAGATGTGTCCAGAACTTGAACAAAAACAATAGAACTAGAAAGAGAAAGAGAACTATGGCAGAATGCCAACAATACATAGGAAAAATGTATGGAAGTATTAGATAGCTTAGAGTTAGAACAAAACACAACATGAAATAATTTTTGGATTTGAATCAGTTTTTTATCATCTGAGGTTGGCTGTCTCATACTGATGATGGTTCCAAATGCCCTTGTACTAATGGATTTAAAAACCTTTAAATAAATAATTATGAAACAAAAGAAGTTCAGGTACATAGCTGGAGATATTCTACTACTTTGAAATAGTTGTACCTATGACATATACCCAGATATGCTGAGAACAAGTTAAAATGTGTTATTGTTAGTCCATCCCAAAGGCATTTATTTTAATTCTAAATTTCTTTGGGGTAATCTGCATTAGGATAGTACTTTTTACTAAGATGATCTTTGGCATAAATTTACATTTTTATGATTATAGATTGTCATCCCTATTTGGCCATTCAACATATAGTTCTATTCTGAAAACACAGAATAGCAACCTGGGGCTGGTGCTACCTAAGGAACATGTGGGAGCTTTCGGAACCTGTTCTTACTTCTCAGTTGCAAAGGCATCTGATGTCTGCCTTAGCCTTTAACAAGGACTAGTTAATTTCCCATTTAAAACTGAATTTTTTTCAAAATGTTCTTGGTTTCTGATACTGGTAACAAAACTTTATTCTCTATTAGTCTGAGAAATAAAGGACTATATCTTTGTCTTTTACTAAATTAGTAAGTAAGTATTTTATTTATTTGCGTGGTTAAATATAACCGTTGCAACGTTAGACCAAAAAGAAATCCATTATGTAATAATTTCTATACAGTTAAAAACAATCATTTGTACAAAGGGGCGGTAGAGCTTGTTTCCAGATCAAAATTCCTATTCTGTCTTAGGTACAATTACAAACAATCATTTATATTTTCATGGTTTAAGATCAAAAATGCACTTCAGCAATGAATAAAATGATCTAGTGGGTACAAAATGTATTCAAATATTATCACCCTTGATAAACTATCCCCCCCCATGGGGAAAAGAAGTGAGGATCCAAAAGCATTGTCATACAATATGGGATGTGAAAAATAAATAGACAAAATACATCCTCCCTGTAAAATTGCAAGTCTAACCTGACCTCAGCTCTCAGTGAGTTAATGTAGAGGAATTCAAACCCCCCAGAGTAGGAGCTCCATTAGGGCATGGTCCCAGCTGCAATGCTGATCTGTTGAACGCAGAACTGTATTCCTCTTCCCCCTAGTCTTTCGTCTTCTCCTCAGGATATATTTCTGAGAATTAGTCTCCTTATGATTATGTTCAATTTACGCACAGACAGCAGTCTAGCTGAAAGTCCTTTGTGACAGCGCGTAACAAGATCTCTTTCCCCAGCCTCACCATGTTTTCAGTGATGTCCTCAGGAAGTATTTTCATCAATTTATCTCTTTTTGACTGCGATAAGATATCTTAAGACGCTGTAGATCCTCTAAAGCAAAACATGCCATGACCGCCTGCCTGTAGGCGTGAATACCTTTGTGATTAAAAAGCGCGCATAACGGTACTCTGCGTTCACTCATGAGTTCTCTACAGATGCATATTACATGAGAGATATGTTCTCTCTAATCCTCACGCAGACATCAGGGGTCTACTGAGTGCGTTTTCAGGGTGGAAGATGGAACAGTGAGGGAAGAATACCAAAACAGTAACACCTATTTCTTCTTTGTGGGATTAGTGAAACCTGTGCTTAGATAGGGCTGAAGTACTGCCTTGGAGTAGCTGTGAAGGATAAACCGTCCATTTGCTCTGCCTGTCATTGTTGCTTTGTCTTCCAACAGGAAGACTTGTTTGATGGTTTTTTGACCATCCATCTGAAACTTTCCTGGGTTCTTTGCATCTCCCACAGTCCCTGTAGTCCTAATTGCTTTATTGATTTATGGGGATAGGCCCTTGCCCGACAGTTTTCCTTGGTTGGCAGTGTAGCCCACAGATGAGCATTCAGGTTCCCTGGCTGCCCATCCTTAATCGTGTTCCAGCAATTAATGTTTGTACCTCTTGTTGCCAGCACCTGTTTCTGCTTCCCAAACTCTCGTCTAATTTGAATTAATGAGGCATACTTAGGAAGACTAAAAATAATTCTAAATACACCAGTTAATAACTGGTCCAAAAAAAGTGTCTCCCCCCCTCTCTTGCACTCTTTAAATGTCACCGGCAGTTGTTTGCCCAGATACCAATGTGGTGTCTCTTTTCCATTTCTTTTCATCAAGATCATGTTGGTCTCATCCAAATAGATGCTCAGGCCATTCTCATCCAAGTAGGCTTGAGTGGTGTCTAGTCAATGCTGAAGGCCTACAGAGGGACAACTTATGAGTACTAAGTCGCCAGCATAAAGTAGTTTGAAGGGACACAGCCCTCCAAGTAATTGATGGTAAACCACTATGGAGGCATACTGTGAGAATACGGTCAAGATAATTCCCTGAGTGTTCTCACCACTCCTGTTAGAATGGGGAACAACAATGTAGGCTATTTCTTACCAAGTGTTACATTTCCAACTGTTTTCCCTTAAAAATACTGTAGGAGAATACCTGGAGGGATTTGCACTGAGAAATCCCTGGGCGCCAGCTCATTGTTACCTAAAATCAGTATGTAACTAATTTTGGATTTATAGTTGGGCAGTGGGTATGAAAATGAATAAAGAGGAAATTGTCCTGGGGTGTGTAGAACTGAATAGATCTGTCTAACTTAAATATACTTAAGTGTTTATACTCTAACAATATTTGGTTAAGTCGATGGACATGGTATTTGCAAGTTCTACCAAACTTTTTTTTGGGTAGAGGAAATTTGTTTGAAACCATTGCATGACTTTTGATTTTGTCAATTTAGAGGCCTAGGGCCATATGTAGGTAGCCTAACATTTACCACTTCATAAATACCGAATTTTACCGATTCGGTATTTATGAAGTGGTAAATGCTATGTAGGTAATCCATCGGTAATATTTACCGATTCGAAATGGGTCGGTAATTTAGAATCGGTATTTACCGATTCGGTAATGGTAACTGGCTTCCCATTGATTCCTATGGGCCAGGAGGCCCACAGGAATCAATGGGAAGCCAGTTACCATTACCGAATCGGTAAATACCGATTCGGTAATGGGGGGAGCACAATCAAGGGTGGCAGGGTGTCACAGTGACACCCTGTTGCACCCCTGATTCCTGCATGTGTGCACATGTGGCACACATACATGCCCTAAGGGCATGTATGTCTGTGTAACGCCCTGAACGTCTCAGGATCGTTTAACAGACACGACAATGAGGACGCAACCACTTGTGAAGGGTTAGTTCTTTTAATGAAGGCAAATAAAATACAAAGAACAAACAAAAGTTATAGTCACTGGAATCCTCCAGGCTAAGTACGTTACCAGCCCACAGCACGGATGGTCCTAACCGTCCTCTGCATATACGCCGATCCCGGCGTATGCCAACAGAGGGCAGAAATGAAATGGCCGACAATGCCAATCGGTAGGCTGTGAGGGGCACGAAGAGTGTTGGGGAGAATCGAGGAGTCAGGGAAACACCCAGCCGGGGTCTCTACCTGAAGGGAGCAGCCGCTCAACCTCTTCCTCAGACTGCACCGGGACGCGGAGTCACCTCCTGGTGATGCGTCACCGATACCCCAATCACAAGCAAGAAGACTGAACCGAGAGCAGCCGCTCGATCGATCCTGTGGACTTCCGAGTCTGTAACGCGGCAAACACCTCCTGGTGTGCGTTACAGCTGGCAGTCCCTGTGTCTCTGGTCGGGCTGGGAGTTACGACTCCAACCAGCAAAAGCGCCACTGCGCTTGGACTCAGCCGAGTCAAAAAGCGAAGCTCAATGGTTGACCGGTAGAGCTTCCGGGTCCTTCACAGGTGACGATGGGGCAAGACACGGCCCAGGGAGTAACGACTCGACCTACCTCCGTTCTTGCCTTACTGGAGCACCACTCCGGAACACTGCTCTTCACGAAGCAGGTACGTCGGTGTAAACACAATATCCGACAGCCTTGTACCTCCCGGTTCCTCCCTTTATAGGGCGTGTTTTCCTTGAGTTATGTAACAGCTCTCCTGTTTACATAAGGGCGTGTTTCCCTTGAGTTATGTAACAGCTCTCCTGTTTACATAAGGGCGTGTTTCCCTTGAGTTATGTAACAGCTCTCCTGTTTACATAAGGGCGTATTTCCCTTGAGTTATGTAACAGCTCTCCTGTTTACATAAGGGCGTGTTTCCCTTGTATGACAGGAATTCTTGACAGTCTGCCACATTGCACACTTCAAAGTGCAAAGAAATGCTTTTTTACAGCTATTCGTCATTTACCACCAACTTTTAGTTGGTGGTAAATAACGAATCCCCACAACAACCACACACTCCCCCTACATATCATTTCAGGATTCGGTATTTACCGAATCGGTAAAATTACCGAATCGGTAATTTTACCGATTCGGTAAATTACCGAATCCTGAAATGTGCCCCCTACATACCAAAAGCCTGAATACCGATCGGTAACGGGATATTTACCGAAAATCGGCCGTTACCGACCGGTATTGGGCTTCCTACATATGGCCCCAAGTCACAAAAGCACATCTGAATATAGAAATTAGTAGTATTTTACATATTCCTACATGCCTTTGTGAAACAGCTCCAAAACATTCAACTTTCTATTAGTAAAAGTTCTGAAGAAGACATGTTTGATTCTACTTCTACTAAATGCATTTACAAATTCCTCAATATTCCTATTTTATTTGCAGTTTCGATGTTGTGGGGTCAATGGTACATAAAACAGTACCACAGTAGTACATCTTTACTTACTGCTTTGTGAATAGGATCTTTAATTCTTTGGGAATGTTGGATGACATTTTTTTAAACATTTTTTATGATTTAGTGTTGAGAGTAATTAATAGAAGTAGGTTTAAATTATAACAATTTCTAACTGAACAAGCAATTTCAATTTTATGATAGTCAAGATTTTTTATTATGATTCATAGGCAAATTAGAATGTAACTTATCCTTTTAAAGTATTATCATTTACAAAAATGTTACCTTTCAGAAATAATTTTCACTATTTTCTTTGTGGTTTTTTGTGTTGTTGGACCTGGCACCCTTAGGTGGTAGTCCCTCAAACCTTTTGCCTTCACTCCCCCTATTTTTGTTGAATTCTTTTTTGTTGACTTTAGGACTCTGTACACTGCTAACCAGTGCTAAAGGTCGTGTGCTTTCTCCCTATATACAACAATATGGCTCATTTGTGTGCCACAACATGCATTGGTGATCAATGTAGTTGACTAGTGCAAAAGCAGACACTAATGCACAATGTTGAAAGAGTGTATGCATTGGGGCTAGCCAGCTACATTAAATGCCATGCCAAAATGTCATGCCTCAACGTAATGTAGTAAATAAGAATGAGCCCCACTTCACAGAAGTAGCTGAGCGTATTGTCAATCCAAGACTAATGCTGCGTTACATTACAGGTTTGTATTATGACCAAAGGTACATAATGAAAGTGTGCCTCCTCTACAAGGTATTTACAATCCACATCAAGTGGGTCAACACTGCCATGTAAATATTGTGAAGCATGCTTTCCCTCAGTAAACAAAAACTTGATGATGGTCTGTGGCAATAGTGCCTTGGAAATATGCCATACGCAATTGTAATGGCATAACTGCCGCTCTTATGTGTGCAGATGAATGAAGCACACATAACTACATCTAAAACTGGTGGAGAACGCTTTTAGAGTAGACTCACCCATGTTGCTCACATAAAAAGCTGTGCAGCTATTGCAAGCACTTTGTGTCAATTATGTGCACATTCTATATTGACAAAAATGAGCATACTGGATTGCCAAGGTGCTGTTTACCTTTGAGTAAAAGGGATATGCATTTAAAAGTACATTGTAAGGACTAAAATCCCAACATGTCTGTTCTGTTTGCTATGCTCCCAGACACACACATTCCTTGTCACATGCATGTTAAGTGAAGTATGAAAATGGGCCTCATTCATAATGTGGCACTAATGCATGTCATTTTGCTACATGTTGCCTTGACATTGTTCATAAAAATGCAGATCTCCACATAACAGTATCTTTTTGTGGTGTTCAGTTAGCAGTATGTCATTCCCATCATGGTCCTTGTTTTGGATGTCCAAGACACATTGACATGCATGGAAACTGTCCCTTAGGTAAAGTCAACAGTGGTAGGGATCAAATGCATTGCTATTGATGTCTGTAAATATCCTTCCAGTAACAAATGCATCCCATTACCGTGAGCAGAATAGCATTTATCATCCATGTGCCCATCCCTGTGAGGTACGAAAAAGGTCTGCAGTGCAACAATGCACCAATCTCAGAAGCCTGCCTCAAAGTCCCATGTCCTCCTGCTCGCATTATATTACCATTGACACTGCACCAAAGAGCAAGGGTTTCTGGATAGAGGAAATGATTTCAATGAACAAGAAGGCGTTCCTCCCTGCAAATCAACATCTATTAATAGGATTGACCTGTGTCAATGTGAGGTGCCCACCTTTTAACACATAGATACGTCTCAGAGTATGGGAAATCAAGCACATCTACTTGTCATCTCATCATGTACATCACTGTATCTCGATTTCCTCCTCACGACACACTACAAAATAAATTGTATTGTCAACATCTATAGGGGTCGCAGTCTATTCTCCACCTCAAGAAAATGGGCCCGATTCACAAAAGTATTCTGAGACAAAATCCTAACTTTACGACTTTCGTTATTCACAAAGGGCATTTAGGAGTAGTAAAGTTAGGATAAGTCGTAAAGTTAGGATTTTGTCTCAGTTAAACTTAAGTTTTACTTAAGTTAAACTTAAGACCAAAACGTAAGTTCAACTAAGACCAAATCCTAACTTTACTACTCCTAAATGCCCTTTGTGAATACCAAAGGTCATAAAGTTAGGATTTTGTCTCAGATTACTTCTGTGAATCGGACCCCTTGTGACTAACACACATACGCAAACTTGACTGAATAAGAGTGACTTATCCACAATGTAGTGTAAAGACACATGCATTAAATTAATTCTGCATCGTCAATAAGGTGAATAAACCAGCCCCACAGGACGTTTTTAACAGATGATGTAACAGGAGCAGCAGGGGCCAAGAAATATGCCCCTTACTGTTAGCATACAGGGAAACTGTCTGAAACTATGATCAACCTAAATGTTACATAAGTGACATTGGAAAATTATTAACAAAGCTACTTGTAATAGATGTGGCATGTAAGAATAGAGAATGGAAAGTGTCATACACTCTGATTGTCAACTGCTTAAATGCTTGACCAAAGTGGACATACACATACAACCGTATTTGCACTTTACATTATCAACATCATCTCCTGGCCAGCAGCCTATCCCAGTCTTCAATGATGAAAATAAAGAAGAGCTCACAACCATCAACAAGGACACCCTCCAAGAGCTGCTCGACTCCATAGGCAGCCCATCTCTGGAAGCAGGGCCATACAGCAGTGTTGTAGCCTCTCCACCTGCCACACAAAACATACAGCAGGCACCACCTAGCACCACATTTGTCAACTGGGACTCTGAGGACCCACTGTTAAATTTTTACACAGATGGCAGACCAGGTGTGGGTGGGGTTGGACTGCTTGGAGGACACACTGGATGTGATCCGTGGGTGCCTCAGTCAAATTAGGGACCACCCAGAAGCATCAGAGGCAACCACAGTCCACTCCATGCCCTCCAGTATTCCATGAGTGACATCGCTGATGTCCTCTCTCAGAGACAACAACAGCTGTCCTGTCCAAGTGGCACAAGTGATGTTGCCAAACAGTTGGAGGAAATGCGCAAGATCATGAAGAACATGGAGCGGAAGCAGGATTCCCACTTGGCTGCCTGCTACTGAGACGTTGCTGGAGTCTTGCAAGATCTGCAGCTCATCATCATTGCAGTGATGCCTCATCAATTGGCCCAGATGAATACTGCTGCACCTTCAGCATCCACCTCTTCCCCATCTGATGTGTCTCTGCCTCCCAGTGCTGCCACCAATTCATCATCACCCTCACAGGAGGCACATGACACATCAGAGGTGAAATATGTGGATGAAACAACCTTCTTAAGGAGAAGGCAGGGGTAGCATTCATCTGTTTCAAATAGATAATTTCTGCTTACCCTTGTGCTTACCATCATGCCTCGCAACATCATCTATCACTGTCCTCAGATTGATTCTGCTACATTCACCTTGGACTTTTAATGGACTGCCAATGTGGCCATTGATCCCCAATGACACTACAATCAGCCTCCTGACTGAAGTTATCTTCTTCCTCAACATGTCTCTGGACATGTTCCCCTCCAAGGGCTCTGTCTGGCCCTCCACTGGCTATGTACACAATGTGGGGGTTGCTGTCAAAAGAACTGTCCCAGTCTGTCAACTCCTGAAGTGCACTTGTAAATAAAAGCTTTAAAGTCACAATGATGTGTGTTGCCTGTGACCATTCAAGTTTAGACGGTGCAACAATGCATATGCTGTGTAATCATCGCAAAAAATCCAGACTGCCCTTTCTGAAATTGGGCCTGCTGAGCCTGTGACGCTGATAGATAGTGAGATGAGAGAGTATGTGTGAATCAGCCAATGCCTCATCTCCAAGACAACATTGTTGCTGCAAGTTAATTTTTCCCTATGTACAGGATGGGGATAGGGACTTGGAACAATACTCAAGTCAGTGTCAAGCCACATGAAGTGGCTGAACCTTGCCTTGCAAACCAGGCAGAGTCTGAACCTATACTTATTGTCAATGAATGTGGGCAATGGTTGTTGTAACGGGTGTCATGCCATGACACATGTAAAGACAGATCCCTCAATATATTTCCTAAAATGACAAAGAAAGAGGAATAGTGTAGGATTGATAATATTAAAATATGTTTCTGTGTTAAATTCTTGCGCTGTTGTGGTGGAACGCCCATCACAACACCAATTGCCCTACACTTGTATGCAAAGTATAACGTAATGTTGTCCCTAATGTACAAGGCAGTGTTAATACATGTAAAGTGGCTTAACGCTGCCTTGCAAAGGGGACAAAGCACATATCTACAGCACTACTTTGTGGAAAGTGAAGCTGGGATAGCGACAGGGGCTAGCAAAGATGCCCCTTTGTACCAAACAATATACTCACATCATTGAACCAATGCTGTGAAAGTGCAATGCCTCCATTGCATCATGTGTCTTTTCTAATCTGTAATTTTGTACGAGATGGAAATGTATTCGTCAGACCATCGTCATTATAATCTGGAAACTGAACTTTTCTAGCCAACATATGATGCATGTTTGTCAATCACATTCAAACAGAAGTATGACAGCAGCCTGTCCCCTGAAGATGTTGTTATTCCATATGTTGAAATTATACTGAATTGTGTGGGGCATTAATCTGTTGTAACCAACTACCAACACACCAGTTCATCGAATCACATTAAACATCAGTGTCACCACAAATCACTAGAAATGTATTATAAAAATACATGCTAACTAACCATAACCTAATACTAATGACCTATCATAATCTATACTAAATGAACTTATGCTAATTGATATGTACACTAAACTAACTACCTTACCTAATACTATAAACATACCAACATATATTAATCATCAACCCACCTCCCGCCTTAAGGCACATCCGGAGATGGGACAAAGACAGCTTAACCTGGACATGAACTAACTAAACATACATCCTAAACAAGTATATCTTTTTTTCCTTCATTAAACAAGTCAAAAAGGCATCAACCTCCCACCCAAAGGAAAAGGAAACTTAATCCAAAACACTAAGTAAAATGAATGTAAATGATAAAACCCATCTACACCTAACACTAATCTATACCTACTCTAAACCTACAGTTACCACTACCTAATAAATTACAGTACAAACATTTTTAAAAACAGGCTTAAGGGAATAGGGGAATTGTATATGGGAGACTGGTGACATACTTATGGGCTCAGTGGGATAGCCCCAGGGCCCCCTTAATGTCCTGGAGGTGTGTCTTTATCTCATCAATGTTCTATTCAATATGGGCCACACACACATTTAGGTTTTAAAGCAACCTATGGTCCCTGTGGGTGCAGCTGGGATTCAGTCTCAGTGGTGCCGTTCTCAGGGATGATGTGGCTTGTTGAGCAGGTTGTGAGGGTGCACCTGGGTGTCCAGATGAGGTGGTTGCAGCAGGTTGGGCTGGTGTTGTTGGAGTAGCAGATGGCTGTGGATGTGTGCCACCCTGTTGGACACCTTAAGGGTCTGGCAATAGATCAGTGTGCCTGTGTCGAGTTGATGAGGCAGGCAGGCCAACACATTTCTGTCCACTTTTCTTGCTGGAGTCTGTAATGGACTTCCACCGTCCTCATGCCCTCAATTTCCGGTACCTCCTTGCCATAGCATTATAGCCTTTGCCACTCAACGTATATGCATTTAACGTTCCTTCCACAGAAGGAACTGTCTCACTTCACCAGGTGGCATGTCTGTAAAAAAATAAAAACAGCTGAAGATTTAAGATTCAAGACAAATAACACCTTTCAATATGTATCTCCAAAACACATGTGTACAAACACATGAACAATACACTCTTATCAAAGGTTAGGTACGTTCAACATGACCTGACAAGTTCAATGTTATTTAAAATTCCTATCACAACCTGATAGTGATATGGTATGGGACATAGCAAGGGCAGAGTGGATTGACAACATTTGTAAATTAGTTGTGTTCAATGAGGCCACGGGCGCAGACTCTGAATGAGTCCAACAGGGGAATATGCCCAAGAAGAAAGCTTTAGAGGCCCATTGCAGAGCCAAGCCATGAGATTTACACAAAGACAGTAGGGTGTACTGTTGCAATAATGACAGAAAACGAAGCCCAACAGTGGTACTCATGTAGAACAGTATGACAAATTACATTTCATCAATTCAACACCAAGTTGGAGATGTCAACACAGCTACACATACAAGAGTCATGATGTATACATCTACTAGAAACACCTGAGTAACCGTAGGTCACAAATCCGATGATTGGAAGGCAAGAGGACAGATTTTCCTTGAAGTCATGGAGCGCGTTATTAGCCTGCCTCACACCACGCTGTGCTACGCCACGATGGAAATGCAGGGCTGCTGCATCTCGACATCATATTTTTGCAGCACTGCATTTCCACTTGTGTAGGCGTTAAACTGTTCATGCTAGTGCCCGGGGAGGCACCCTTGCACAATAATGCAAGGGTGTCTTAATTGAGCAGGAGATAGTTTATAGGATGGAAGGCTCACCTCATGCACATGAACAACCAATGCCTTTAGCTTTTTCCATGTGTGCTGCACAATGCAGCACACATCAAACATGTAATATGATGAGAAAAGGATCCCTTCACAGTCCTGAGCATGTTTGAAAACATGTTTTTCATGGTCTTACCCATTACGCACTCCCCCATATCCACGCTGCCCTTGTGGGAATTGTTCTGCATACAAAAGTATGTGCTTAGCGGTGTAACATTCCACACCCCTTTCACCCTAAATGTCGCATTAAATGGTGTCTAATGTGTGAGTTGCCGTAAAGCAACATTGAGTGGATTAACGCTGGCTTGTGACTAAGGCTATACCAGTCTTGACTAGACAATGTTGTGCAAAGTAACATTATGGTGGCGACCGGGGCCTTGAAATTTGCATCAACATGGAAAAGATTCACTAGTTCTGAAGCTAAATGGGAAATCAGTTCCCGAACATATTTTGGTGACCTAACTATATTTTGCAATTGCATTGATTCATTGAGACAAGTTGCGATTGTGGCTCATGCCACTAATCCATTTTTGTCACGTAACCCAGATCTCAGGTTGAGTATGAGACTGCCTCTTTGGAGTACTACCTGTCAATGACAACTGTTGTTCAAATTAACTGTCCATCAGTGACAGACACCTCAGGACTGGGTGTACATGGATGCCATGTCTGCACATACCCATCAACAACATCATTCCAATTTTTCCTCGTCAGCATGTAAACTGTGAAACCCACCTGCTTTGGCTGGAGTGACATGCACAGTTTGCATTCATGGCCTCAGTAAAAGTGTTACCGTAACTTCACAAGACTCACAGGCTAAATTAGTCAATACAGATTAAACCAATCAAATTGCATGTCACTGTGGTCATGCAACATGAACCAAAGCTGACATGTACACATGATACTATACCAAGAAAGCATATTCACTTTGTGAATTGGATGAGAATACACACATGATATCATGATACGATCAAATTAATGGCCCATTGTGGAACAGTTTCATTCAGCATTGATCTTTGCATGAGTAGCCACAGCTTCCAACAAAATATGAGACGTAGTGACACAGTGGATACCATGGGAACAAACATCATATGAAAAGGATTGTACTTGTGCACCCTTGAATGCTGTGGGGTGTTGTTTATACAATTTTTGTTTCAATATGCTACAACATGTTGCAAATGAAATGAAATGAAATGAAATGTGTTGCTTATAAAGCGCAAACTGCCACTTCCACAGGAGCCTCCTGGTGCTATTAAATAACGAAAATCAGCTGTAGCAGATTAGAGCCTAGATAAGTGCAAGGCATGAGGCATCCGATGTTCCAAAGATCCATGTCTTTAGTACCTTTCCAAACTGCTATTCATGTTCCATTGCTCTGAGTTCATTTGGCATGAAATTACAAGCCTTTGCCCCTAACACCGTGGCAGATTTCCCTCCTCTGGTTTTCAGTTTAAAACCTGGCCGTTTGAGAAGGTTTGCTGAGCTGGATCGAAGTATCCTCATTGTCGTGTGTGACTTAAATCTTGTCGAAAGGTATACAGGACCTAGCCGGCAAATTGCTCTGAAGGTCGTCAGCAATAGTTTAAACAAGATTCTTTTATGAACCGGGAGCCAGTGAAGGGTCTTCCGGGCGGCAGAGGCAGACGTTCTACGGAGGAGCCCTAAGACCAGTCTGGCTGCTGCATGCTGTACTACCTGTAGTCTCCTCAGGGTTGCTTTATTAGTCCCTGCCAGAAGGCTATTACAGTTGTCTAACCGCAAGAGTGTTAGAGCCACTGCCACTGTTTTCCTTGCGGCAAGCGGAATCAAGTCAAAGAATTTTTCAGAGTTTTAATTAAGCCAAAACATGTCCCTGCTACCTTTAAAACATGGGGTTTGAAAGAGAGGGAAGAGTCAAACCACACTCCCAGATTTTTTGCCACCGCCACCGTAGATGGGGGGCTACAGCCTCCTCTGGCCACCAGTCCTTAGGTTGGAAACGATTATTTTTTCCAATTAGTAAGATTTCGGTCTTATCAGTATTGCAGCGGAGATGGTTATTCTTCATCCATTTGATGACCGCCGTAAGACAGGCTTTGAAGTTTTCTTCGGCTTCCGTGGAGTTCTTTTCCACGGACAGGATCAGCTGGGTATCATCAGCGTAGGACGTAGTCTTGATCCTAAAAGCCGAAATAAGTGAGATAAGTGGGGCCATATATATTTTAAAGAGGAGTGGACTGAGGAAGGCCCCCTGTGGAACACTCGTGGTGACGGTGCGTTCTGATGAGAGAAAGGATCGCAGAGAGACAACTTGCTTCCTATTCAACAGGAAAGATGTGATCCATGCCACGGCAGAATTGGAAATGCCACAAGATCTCAATCTGGCTACCAAGATGTTGTGAGAGATGGTATCAAATGCGGCAGACAGATGCAAAAGGATCAGAACAGCCTTCTTGCCGTTGTCTGTTATGAATTTTAGGGTATCCGATATCTCCAATAACGTCGATTCCGTAGAATGTTGTGGGCGAAACCCAGATTGGCGGGGTGAAAGATCAGAGTTCTTTATAAACCATTCTCTCTGTGATCTTACCTAGAATCGGTGACAGGGATATGGGCCTTTAGTTAGAGAGATAAGATGAATCTACATTTTGTTTTTTCTTAAGTGGCTTCACAATGGCGAATTTCCATTCATCCGGCACTATGCCGGTGGATAAAGAGGAATTCACAATGATATTGATCACGGGATTCACTATGTCACTAATATGATGTAATATTATTGGGGGGCAAGCGTCCAATGGAGAGCCTGATTTACAGGCCAGTATGGCCTCCTTAGTCGGAGATAACGTAACGATTTGGAAGGCTTGGTCTGCCCTTCCTGTGATCTGGCTCATATTCATTAGTGGGTTCCAATGGACTGTGGGTTCCAAAATCCTTTTGGATGTTCTTAATCTTATCTTCGAAATATAATGCGATCTCATTGCAAAACTTTTGGGAGGGGGGAATTTCTGAACATAGGGCTTTAGGATCTGTGAAGGATTTTACAATTTCAAAGATTTCTTTTTGGTCATGGTTTCCCATGGTTATTCTATTATTGAAATACTCTTTTTTGGCTAATTTAATAGCTGCGTGATATTGCTTCCTGAAAATTTTGAAAATCTGCAAGTTGGATACTTCATATCCCCTTCTCCATCTACATTCAAGTTGTTTACAGTGTAAATGCAGTCCCTCTAACTCTTTCGTAAACCATGGATCAATATGAAGTTTTCTTTTGCTCCTTCTGGCAGAACACCTTAAGGGAGCTAATTCCTCACCTATGGACATCATCCAGCTATGAAAGCGGTGAGAGTCCTCTCCTGGTTCGCCAGTTAATGTTGGAACCATGTCTTGGGCAATTATAGGTAAGGAGAGATTAGTGGCTAATAGATGCCATTTACGCCTCGGTGCCCTCGTGTTACTATTTGTGGCTGCACGGTCCATATTGGGTATTGGAATAAATAGCCAGAGGATAAAGCAGTGGTCTGACCAGGCCTGCATTTCATCAACAAATGTCCCTGATAAGGGGTAAACACTTAATATCATTTACAACAGTGTCCACTTGCAATGGCCAGCACCAAAGCTGGTCCCCTTGCACAATTCTGGCAGAGTGTATAAATGTTTGGAATGTTGCCTAATATGCTCTATGACAGGTAAAAACTATGAAATAAGTGGAATAGTTGCTAGTACGGTGCAGGGATGGATCGAAGCAACTTAGGATGTGCAACCTAAAGTCAAGAAGGCTAATGCTGTTCTCCATCAGTAACTGATGAATATGTGCATAACTCGCAACTTGATGCTGCCTCATCACACCAGAGGTGAGGTCCATGTGATGCACTGCCAGACTGTATTCAACAACATACAGGACCATTCACCTGAAAACTTTATGTCACCACAAACAATCAAAATGTACAAGCAAGGCACTCAACAGTGGCATGTGGGTCCATGAAGGGATGCACATCTCCCTGAGTGATCAATGGTCTTCTAGCTGTGACAAAAGGATAATGCCAAAATGTTATGTATTACACATTACATTTCACATGTCTCATGTACATTATTGAAGTCTTCTATATTCAAATTTAAGAACTGTAACAGTTATGTCAGTAAATGTGCAGGAATTTATATAGCGCAAATCACCAAGCGCTTGCTTAGGGAACCCATCCTGGTATTCCCCTGTGAGATAACCCGGCAGGGCATCCACAAGGTGAAAGCCAGGCATCCCGCCGCGAGGGGCCCATGTGGAGATTAAGCAAGCTATTGCCCAGAGTCGCAGAGTGTGAACCCATGAATCGAGTATGCACTGGAGCGAGAATTATCGAGTCCATGGACATTTATGGACTCAAGACCCAGCTGAGCCGGGAATTGAACCCTGGTCCCGGGCTGACCTCTGCTTCCAGGTCTGCCTCCTCTAACCAGTGAGCCACATTTCTCCAGTGTTTACGTTGCATACATGAAAGGATGTGCTTTGCCTGTCTGACACACAACACATGACCATTGCAGCCTTGTGGACTACAAGACAATCATGCCAGTATACGTGATCATAATGTGGCTACAAATTTGCCTCCACAACATCAATATACTTGACGTTGTGTAGTCAAATGGGCCTAGATTTTTTAATAGAGGTGTGTCAGGACACTTGACATGTTAATATTCCACCTTGTGTATCAGACATGTTCTCAGCCAGAAATTGGTGTGAAGTGGCATAGATATGATCCTGCACCTAAACTGGGAACAGTTGATTAATACTCTGAGCCTTGCACTACAGGGATAGACAAGTGATTTCATCAGCTTGTGTGTTTTTCCTTTTTGTTCTGTGTTGTGCAGCTCACATAGGCCCTTCATGCACACATGTCCTCACAGACAAATGTCTTTGGCCACTGTCTATGTATGCTGCATTGCACAGCACACATGAAAACGTTATACAGCACTTACTGATTGTTCATGTGCCGGAGAATAAACTTTCATGCACATGGTCAGACATTGACATCAATGCTGGCACACTTGCACAATACTGCAAGTGTTTTTGGAGCTATGCATCTTAGGTATAGCAAAAGGGGATGACATCATCCTGTTGCTGAACAATACAACACACTGTGATCTCAAACAACTTTTGTCATGTACTTACCACCTTGCCTGCCAACAATGATTCCCAGGTGATCCAGTAGGTCTTCCTCACGCCTGACACAATCCTGCAATGGGTGCTTCCACTGCGAAATAGTCCTGTCTACACCGGATATTTGCATCATGTGGTTGCGGATGTGCTCCCACCTGACCTTCCTGATCTTCACATCTTAACCCTGGAGATCCCATCCCCCACTGTCCGCCATCCGTGGCAAAAATAACTTTACGAGCCAGAGGAAATCCCCCAATGCCCTCTTGGACATCCTTCCCTCCCTACCCTGACCCAACATCTCCAAAAACACTAATAAGCACACTAATATGAAATAAAACCCAATTTAATACCCCACATAACAGTGAAAACTACAACTATACCCCTAAGACAAACACCCGACAAGATAATCACGAGGACGAAAAAAACACGTGAGGACAAAAACACAGGACTCAACAGGGACAGTAGAAACAGTGGACTCGATACAGAACCACTCACTAACACACCAACACCAGCAGACACCTCTCAACACCTACACAACTCTCAACAGATACTAACAGTGTGGTTAAAAGAGAAAGTGAAAGTGTACAGTACTCCTCCATGGAACAGAATGCAGACTGACATCACTTCTTGGGCGTTTGCGGCCCGTTTTTGGACTTTGCGACAAAACAGTTGCACACAGGGGTAAGCAGGAATCTTTTTTTGTAAGTGTTTTGGATGATGATTATGGAAAATATTATCGCTTACATGGAAAAGCGGCCAAATGTTTGCCACAAAGTGCTAGTTGATCAGCAAATGTACCATGTTGCAGGATGTAGCATGCCTAACAACACCATGTGCCTATGGGATGTGATCTGTGATGTGTAGGTGACTCTTGTCAATCTGATATGTTATGATATCAGTGATCCAGAGCTGACTTGTTTCTCGCATTGATGCCTATCCATACCCAGTCATGTGTGTTAGAAAATGCATGCATCAGTGGTAGTCATAATGGTTGGCAGTGGTGGTATATGTGACTACATATGAAACTGTTACAACACACATTGCTCTGATGTCTGTAGCAGTTTAATGGGCTTGCAACACACATCAACTCGAACAACAAGCAGTCACTACATGTATGGAAGATTTATGATGCATCATACAATGAAAAGGCTTGACTATAGTTTCACTTTTAAGTATTTGCTTAGCTGGAGACAAAGATGTGCACATTTACGAAGGGCTGTGCAAAGGCACTCATGGGCATGATTTCAAGAGATTGTGCTACGCATTTTAGAGGCTGCAAATTGGCCCATATTGTTGTATGGTATCTATCGACCAGATCCATTATCATCTTTGCGATGTATGCACAATAGGTCATGACATGGCGTAAGGACCATCTTGTGTCACACACAAGTGCCCATCAGTCTAGCGTGACAGCGATATACATCTTGACGATAGAAGAGAAAATGATAGGACGGTTGGACAGATAGTAGTGAACATAATTGATGTTAGTAAGCCCACTGTCACTTCTCATCCTCTAAAGGCTACAAGGGCTTACAGAGACACCTCTAATGAGGTATTAAGAAATGTGTGCACCAGAATGCAGAATGGAGCAGCCATGGCAAAATTATGCAGAGGTCAAGTAGCCCCACAAAGCCATGTACAAACATGTTGTAGACCCAGAGTCACAGGTGAACAGGACAATGTTGGCTGGAAACAGCAATGCATCACTTTACACTCCACACTCCTTGCAACAACATGGCATCCAATGCCTGTAAGAGCAGACAGTCCCCATGGGGGTCCTGGTTGTAGATATTGAGGCATCAACAATGACCATTCCCTGGTGGCAAAGTCTGGCATGTCAGACGTTGACAATTTGCTGACATGGGAAGACTGCATTTGAGGTGCTCCAGATAAGGAACAAAGGGTAGTCTGCATTGCATGACACAGACCAACACTACACTATGGTGACAGGGGAGACATCCTGTTTTGTGCTGTGCCTCTCAACGTTGTCATGCCAGAAGAGGTTGTGCTGCCCATTCGCTTTGGAGGGTGAGGCACCTGACCTGGAGAAGTCTTGTGTGGCAGGTCACCTATGACTAGTCAACTAAGCAGGTCCAGTTGAGGAATGAGGAAATGTAATTTGCTTGCCAACGTTGGCATCCAGGAGGTAACTGGGTGGTGCTGCTTTTCCTCAGCACGCTATTGAGCTATTGGGTGTACAGTGGAATTCTGTACAGAATTTCTGTCCAGCATACACCTGACTGGAGTAGAGGGGCTGGTTGGCCACACTGGACTGCAACACATACCATACATGGTGCCTGGCCATCTAGAGAAACAATGTGTTTTAAGAGTATTTTGTACATTCCTTGAGATATAACCATATGTGACATTGCCATTTTATTTTAGATGCATGGTCGTATTTGTGTACAACCTTGCCAGCAGATGTGTGGCTATTTTGCATGGTGTTGTTGTGATTAATAACCCCTGGATTACACACATCATGCAATTGGCATTTGTAAACTTGTAGCAGCCCTTCAGCGAGAGGTGATGCAACTTCATGGTGCTACCATGTTTTTTGTGGTCCGTTTTACCCAATACAATGGACATTCCTAATGTTATTGGTTGTGTGTTACTTGCATGTTTTGGCTGTACTTATTGGTTTCCCTGTTGCACTTCACTCATGTGTATGTCTCTTCTCTGTCCTGGGGGTGTCAACACAGAGTAAGTGTGATGAGATGAGGATATAGCCAGTTCTCCACATGCATTGCCTTGCCACACTCATGTTGCTGTGCATGTGACTTCAGCACTTTCTGGCCATCGCATTGCCATTCCTAATGACCTACATATACGATATTGATTGCTGATGCCTTGCCAGTTGTCCCATGGCTGACCTAAGTGCCGTTATTTGTGCGTATGAAACTAGAGCATGATTAGATCGGTGCAGTGTTGATGGATGAATCATGCACAGCGTTAATGATGCAAGAAGTACTTATTTGTCATTACAGTGTTGAATGAATGGGAAAGCTAGGTGTTAAAAGCATTCCCTGCACTGTATTAATACATCTACTAGTCTGGCACCACTATCCTTTGAATCTTCATCACCTACACCCGCAAGTTGGTCCAGTCCACAAGTGTCATGTATCTTTGTGGCTTTTGTCAGTTACCTTTTTTCCTGTGTTACAGAATACACAGAGATGTTGTGTTTCAAATGTTATTATGAATTGGAGCTGTGTGGCCCCAGCTACTATGATGCATCAGACATACACATTGTACGTTGTATTATGTTCTTGTGTGAAAACGGACCACATTGTGCTCCTGAGAACACACAACATGCACTATTTAAATCTCAATGAGAAACCATAAGCAGTCATAAGTTCAGTTGCCCAATACATTCTCCCATTCCCAGTCTTTCTTTAGTTGGTGTCATATCCCCTGCTAGGTGAGTGATCTATGTGACACTGTTGTTTTGATAACGTGACTTTACATAATTGTTCCTCTTCTGAAATCACAAACCAAGCATACAAGACATTGTTGTAGTCAAATGTTATTGTGTGAAATATTAAGGTGGAACCTTTTGTTGAAAGAAATGTTTGTTACAAGACATTTGGTGTTTGTGATTATGAAAAAACGTCCTGGATGATGGCATCCTTCCTTGCTGTTGCAGCTGCAGAAGCGGCAGGGTGTCTTGCTAGCCTTCTTCATCCTGGCCATCCTTCAGGTTGTCCATATCTTCCTGGTCTTCTGGCAGAGGTGTGTTGGTCGTACACAGATATTGTGCAAAATACAACACACCAGAATTATTTTTTTTCAGACCAGTTCAGGCCTATACAGGAGCCTTCCCCCTGAAATGTCAAGGCAATGGAACCAGGATTTGAGGACTCCGAAGGTCCATTCCACGATGGCCCTTGTGCATCCCAGTGCCACATTATAGTCTCTCTGGACCTGTGTGTGGGGCACTCTGATGGGGGTCATCAAGCATGGTGACAGTGCATAGCCTTGATCAGCTGAAACTGAAAATGGAGAGACCTGTCCATTAGTATTTTGGTCAGATCTGTTTGCAGAGTAATCTTTTTGTATTTTGTGCCCATTGTGTAGCTTTGTACTTTCTCCTTCAACATGTTTTAGTACATGCAATTGACCTACATCGCAGACATTGAATTACCTAATCTTTAAAGTCTACACATCAGTATGATGTCAGTGGCCAGGTCCTGTGGATTACCTCCATGTTGTGACTGTCAGGATGTATGGGTACCTTGGAATACCTTGTGGGTTAATTGCAAGCCCTGTGCACCACCAGTACGTCACATTTGCACATATTGAAAATGACGCACCAGTGGGGCAAGGGGCTTGTAAAAAAGCCCCTTTGACCTTTTGCACATTATTATGTATGTGCATAAGCAATATCCATCATTGTGAATTATTGTACAGAGGGTAGCTGGCACCAGAAGTACTTAAATGCTAAATGTTGTATTCATTATGGGTTAGTTACATCCCCCTTACAGCCCAGGGTGGTCAGTGTGAGACGCAGAAGCACTGCTACTTGGTGCACTCTACTTACTGGGACATGTCAAGCCAATGCACATGTCTATTCATGTCCTTGGGCATATAGTAAATCTGAATCAGCTTGAATGCTTGTTGGGGCGGGCCATGGATATTGCTGTGTGTTTTCCCACACAGCACACATTTATGTGCCTACATCTGTGCATCTGGTATTAATTTTACACCATAATTCAAATTACTACATATGCATTCTCACATAGCTGAGCTACATGATTGGATGATTTGAGGTGTGTGGTGTGTTCGTTTTGTACTTACAAACAGTCCATTTCCATAGATGCCTTTCTGGAACCGCTGGTTGATGACAGATTGGCGGAAGATATAGGAATCATGCACACTGCCTGGATACTTGGCGATGACATTGAGGAGCACTCCAAGATGGCCAACAATTGCCTGCACATTCATCGAATATGTGTGCTTCCTGTTGCGATATATGTGTGCAGTGTCCGCATGAGGCATAAGTTGCATATGAGTGCAGTCGATTGCCCCTAACACATGTGGAAAACCAGCAATGGCATAGAAGCCTTGCTTGTTGGTAAGTTGTTCTTGCCCAGTGTAGGGAAATCGTAGATGCTGCGGCGTCAGCCTGATGATGGCACTCAAGACAGTGGGGAGAAATCTTGAGAAGAATGCCTGGGAGACTCCGGTCACTCTGGCAGTGGTGGGTTGTAATGTTCCTGAAGCCAAGATGTGCAGCAAAGCAAGTAGCTTGGTCTGTTGAGGGATGTTAGTGCTGTGCTAGAATGAGGCCAGCTGCTTTGGTGCTATCTGGTGGAGTAGGCGTAGAATGGAGGACCTTTTTAACATCCACTGGCTGAAGGTTCATCCTTTGGTGGTAGATTGCTGCAGTTAGCAGCAATTTGTAAATAACGCGATAAAAAAAGCCGCTGTAACAAAAATAAATTGACGCTACAGCGGCGTTCTGTTCTTGTAAACATGCCCCAAAGTATTTTTTAATGTCTTCACTTTTGGAAGATGATGCCATTAGAGAGATACAAAAGATAAGAACTGGAAACACAGAAAGATTACTAGAGCAAGAAGTACTTGTTATAGGAATAGGAAATACATTACTCTGAGACCCACACTGCCATTATGGAGTACAAACATGCCTGGAGGAAGTGCTGACAATGCATTGTTACAGTATTAACAGTTTTACCATTGCACATGCCTGCAAATCATTCGGGTTTTTGCAATGATTTGTGCGATGTTAAAACATTATCCATATTTATAAGCTGTTTCTAACTCAAAAATGTATCATCTTCTGATCCTGATGCCTTCTTATGTTTTGTTTATGTACTGCTTTTCTGTCTTCATATGTACTCTAATATGTAATATGTAAACCACATAACTACTACTATGCAAACTCTGTGAAGCACTCTGATGCCTTTGGGGCAACTTTGCACCATGTAAAACTCTACAAATAAATGTAATTGTTAGAGTTAGAGCACATTTCCACTCCGAAACTATACTCTCTTCCTTTCCTCAGATATGTAAACTTCTTTATGAATATTTTAGAACTAAAGTAGTGCCTGACAGCCAGGATATTTACAAACAAGCCTCAGGACTTCCACCTGACACCCTTCCGAGCTGTTCTGAGCTACAAGACACCACTGCCATCATGTACTTGGTCCATTCAAGAGCTCCCACAGACCCCTGCCCACACCACATCTTCAACCTTGAAAGCAGCAGGATCAGCAATGAACCAACCACCCTCTTCAAATTCTCTCTTACCTTGGCCAGCTTCCCCGAAAGATGGTAACAAACAGAAGTAAAACACCTTCTCAAGAAACCTACTGCTGATCCCAGCAATCTAAAGAACTACCGTCCCATCTCCCTCCAACCCATTCCCACCAAAGTCTTGAAAAAAGCTATCAACCGCCAACTCACTCAACACCTGAAATTAGTCCTCCTTCAGGCAATTAAGATCTTCTGCCAGTCTCTTTCTAGAGTTCCCAAGTTTCTTACGAGGTGGTTATGTTTTAGATATTGTCTGCCTCTCCAACTTCATACCTTAGCCAGTCATATTCAGTTTTGCAATACTATGAAGACCTAGGGCTAGATGTACGATCGTTTTTTGCAGGTCGCAAAGGGGTTTAAGCTCCGTTTGCGACTGCAAAAAACATGTGGCCAGTGTACCAACCCTATTTTGCGAGTCGCTCATCAGTGAGCGACCTGCAAAATAGGGTTAGCGCCTCACTATTAGGAAGGGGCGTGCCAAGGGCGTCACTTCTTAATAGCAAGTCTAGAACTCACATATGAATGTTTTGCAACAGCAATTGCGGTCGCAAAACCCTCGCAGTTGACCACCCTTCTCAGAAGGGTGGTACGACACTTGCAAATAGGAAGGGGTCTCTAGGGGACCCTTCGCCTTTGGGAATGCATGCACAAATATTTTTTAAGAGCAGGCAGTGGTCAAAGGGCCTGCCCTTAAAAAATTTTACTGAAAAGTTTCATTTTTTATTTTTTAAAATGCATCAAGGAAAACAGGCTGCATTTAAAAAAGAAAACACTACTTTATTGACAAAGCAGTCCCAGACAAGGTGGTCTGCTGACCCCAGCAGGCCCCATACACAATGGGTTGCAAATTACGATAGCCTCATTATTATTCATGAGGCATGCAATTTGCGACCCCATTGGTAATCGCAAACACATCATTTTGTGAGTGTCAATTTGCCGCAATTTGCGAGTCGCAAAATGCTATGGTCGTTCATCTGGCCCTTAATCTGCGAACTCTATGCTGCTGATTTATAGCGTTAGTAGTACTAATCACTTCTATATAAACTGATGGCTTAGTTGCTCAGTTTCACTGGCCTACTCTCTCACATTGCATAATTGGTAGTTAAAAGTTAACCTTTACAATGTTTGCCGGTCACATACTCCTACTTGCACTGCTCCCCAATTCTGCATACCATCAAGTCATCAAAATGGCCACATAATCAATTATCAGATGAAAATTTAAGAGGAAATTGTTATTTTCCCATAGCACAAGCGCCAAACGTGCAGAACCATATTACAGTGCCATGTCTGCCTTTTTTCCGTCTTGGCATGCCTATCCCTTGTCTGTTGGCAAACATATCTAATCTATCAAATGTAGGTTCAAAGTGCACTTTTGGTCTGTCATTTTCAATGATTCAATGCTGTTCTTGTAAAATTCCTGATCCTGATTACGTCGCTTTCCTCACCATTATTGGGTCTGTCCCACCAAAGGAGCATTTCAGTCTCACCAGGTTTCCACTGCTGAAGTCAGACCTTGGATTGTTGTCCATGCTGTTTCTCTTTATCTCTGTGCATCCGTGCCCTTCTTGTTTACCCCTCCCCTGCTCTCCTTTTTGATTCCCAGTATTTCACCAGTGCAGTCCACCATGTGCTATTCTGGTCTTGTACTCCCCCCCCCCCCGCAGTTTATCATGATGCAGACATCTTTAAATAATTTCGAAAGTATTTCAAGTTGTCCCTGTGTGAACACATGCACACTGTAATCCATGAATCTTTGAGGGATTTTTTTTTTTAAAGCAAAAGAAAAACCGTTCCAAGATGGCCACCATCACCAAATGCGAATGCACAGCAGTCATCTTGAAATGATTGTTTCTCTTCCAGAAAAATCAATTTACTAGTGTGCACATACACTTTGAGAGACCTAATGGATTTGTCAACGATTGTTCTTCTTATATGAGTTTGCGGGCCAATGATTAATAATACTGGTTTCCCTATAGGGATTGATAGAATTTGTACAGAAATTAAACCTTACATTAAACCTTACATATTGCCCTGTGAAGCTAAAAGTCATCTCAAATGGCCAGATGACTGAAAAAGTCATACTCGATGTTTCCGTTTGGGTAAAAAATCCAGGCACACGTTGGATTGGCAAATCAAATGTCCTTTTATTTAGCTTATTTGAATCAGGGGAGATGTCCCTTTGACACTTTACAAAACATCAGGGACTTAAGGTGTCATTTAGACCCAAGTGGCAAAGTTAAAACTGGCAGAAATTATATCTGTGACTACTCTACGGCCAGTGCTGACTAGGATCAGAGTCAAAATGTGGGTGCTCCAGTTTTTTAATGTGACAATTGTACAAGCAAACAGTAAAAACAAAAAAAACAAAGGGGCTTATTTACAAGCCCCTTGTGCCGCCGGTGAACTACTTTTAATATGGGAAAAAGTGTTGTACTGGCGGTGCAAGGGGCTTGTAAATAGGGCCAGAAGCGTTGAAATATGCAAAACTTGCACAAATCCATCTGTGCAAGTGTCTCCATATTTTATTACAAGGAAATATAAATTGACTACAAATGTAAAGTTGAAGTAACCATATTATCTATTAAGAGCACTCCTTGGCCATGGTGAACCCTCATTGTGTGCATCAGGCATAGACAAGGAAATTGAGCCCGATTATAAAACTCAGCTATTTAAAGCTATTGAAAATAGCAAAATACAAAGACAGATTGCTCAAGTTTTCACAAGCAAATTGAGCAAAGCCAGTTTCCCAGAAGGGATGTTTGCTAATATACTAAGCTAAGAAGGAGAATTAATAGGTAAGTGAAGGAGAAGGTGTCAACAAGCAAAGCCACTCAACACAGATTCAAATAAACATTTAGGGGCAGATTTATGACGACTGGCGCATCCCTGCATATCAGCAGGGATGCGCCAGTTATTATGCGCCACAGCTGCGCCACCATGGATGCGCCGCATTTATAATGCGGCGCACCATGGGGCAAAAACGGCACAGATGCGTGACGCATCTGTGCCGAAAAGTGGCGCATTGCTGGAGTTGCGTCGCAAGCGCGACGCCGCTCCAGCAATGATCTGGGGGGCCCTATCTTTACAATGCTGCGTCAACCCTTACGCCTGCTTCAAGCAGGCGCAGGGTTTTGACAAAGCATGGGCCTAAAAGTGACTGAGTGAAATCTTGTAGATTTCACTCAGCCACTTTTAGGAGGCGTTCCTGCGTCGGAACGCCCCCACCTGCCCTGGAACGCCTACATGTGGCGCAGGGCTTTACAACGTGACGCATCTCCCAGATGCGTCACGTTGTAAATACCCTGCACCATGGCGCAGGATTTGCGCCGCTGCTGCGTCATAAAAGTAACGCAACGGCGGCGCAAAAGTGGCGCAAGTGCAACATAAATCTGCCCCACAGTCAGGAAAATGAAAATGGAGTCGAACTCTTTGAGCAGGAGCAGAGTGAAGCATCGAGTCACAAGTGAGTGGGAAGGGGATTTTTAAATCTAATTAGCTCAGGAATGCGGAAATAAATCATACAGTTCTAAACAATATATAACACTCCCCAAGGTTTTCAGGAAGAGGATATGTTCAGTCCTATTCCCCGACATCTCACAATGGAAGTTTCTGCTGCGAGGCCTTCAAGACATATCTAGTGGCAAGATGATAGATCGCAGTCAGGTTGCCCCAAGCACAGGTGAGAATTCACTATTCAATTTCTATGGAAGGCATGCAGATAATTCTTACAGAAGCCAATGTATTTTACAAGAATCTAATTATTCCAGACTCCTGCAGCTTGGCTCCTTAAAAGGGAGAAAGAGAGAACGAACTTTGCAGCCAAAAGTACATTTTCATGTTAGCGTGAGTCACTTAAAATGAGGCTTTCATTAACTATGTCTAACTTAATGTGGAAATCACACTTTGTATTTGCGGTGTAAATTAATACATAATTTATGCAAAACAAACAATAGTGACAGAGGGTCACCACCAGAACCCAGTGCAAATGAGAGAGCAGCCCATTAGCATTGGCTGTACATATGAAGGAAGGGATCCCATTCCTAAATATCGAGCAGGGAACATCATGGGACCTTAGTATCATAGAAACAATATCGAGTGACGAAATAAGGAAAGGTAAGTATGTCTAGATATTCTATACCTAATTTATCAAGTTAGAATAGTGAATCTATACTTCCCTCTATATGCTCTTACCTTTTGGTATTTTGTTCCTCGATATTTTCTATGTGATATAAATGATATGACATTATTCCTATGCTTGATATTCCATAGTACAATCCACAGAAGGGTGCAACACTCTAATATCTGTCCCCTTCTCTGGAATGCCAAATTGTCACTTGACCCGAAATGCTACTACATTGAATATTGCACCGCTTTAGTAATGCAGCCCCTGATGTCCGAACAAACAGTAGTTGTGACTGGATATTGTGTACTTGCTGTTTCACCTCTAAACTCCAATTGAGTCCATTAGTTTCTTAGTTGAAGTAGAGAGGAAACTAAGCGTCCCCTTTAAAGATGAATGGTAGCCAAGTACATTGAATCCTGCTAGAAATATTTTGCATTACTCACAAAGGGGAGCTCAAAAGTTGAACACTATTTCCTTAGAGTTCATTCTACATTTGAAGTAGAAGTGTGAACACACACACACGAAATCAATGACAGTAGCATTTTTTTTTAAAAATATTCCAACTGGCCAAAATGTACTAATGCAGATTTTACACTACTTATACATCATGGGAAAATGTGCATTTTGAACATATCTCAAGTTAAAGGGGGAGGGATATCCCAGAAGGGCTCGTTCTGCTAATGATACATGCCAAAATAAAAGAGGCCGTCCATACTTATTGAACTAACCCTGCACTGAACAAAGGAAACACTAGGGGGCATATCAACAACAACCGGCGATAATTATCGCAAAGCGCACTTAGCGCTTGGATAATTATCGCCGGCTAGCGTGAATTTTTATCGCTGAGATAGCGTGCTATTAGCAACGCTTATCTCAATAGCGATAAAAATCTACACGCTAACAGGCTAACGTGAGATTATCGCTGGAAACCCAGCGATAATCTCACGTTACCTTGTTGATAGGGACAGGCAAACTTAGCCATGATATCCTCCTTCCATAGGATATCATGGCTAAGTCTGAAAATTAGCAGACGTAAAAAAGCAGCGTTAACCGTGGTTAGCGCTGCTTTTTTTGTCTCTAACAGGGTTAGCGACATTCTTGATAATAGGAGAAATGTCGCTTAGCGACATTTCTCCTATTATTTTACTCTGGAACGCCCCCTTTGCATCTCATTAGAGATGCAAGGGGAAGCGTAGAGTAAAAGGGTGCTAACATGCAAATTTGCGTGTTAGCACCCTGTTGTTGATAGGGCGCTAGTTTTATCTCTGCTTTTTTGGCTTTTAAAGCCAAAAAAGCAGAGATAAAGCCCTTGTTGATATGCCCCTTGGTTGTCTTGTATAACCCTCACCCACCAGGGCTACCCCTTGGTGACATGCTTCATCATAGGATTCCTCCCGTTCTGCTGCAGAATGGGTCGTGCTGCGATCTACGAGTTACTTAGGAGCACAAACTGCTCATCATTTTTTAATGCTGTGCCTTTCTCTTTTGGCGAAATCCATCATTTGGCCTAGAAGAATTGCCCTCAGAAACCAATTTGAAAGTAAAGTATGTTTTATTTGTTGCAATAATACTGCAGTTTAACCGGAAACTCATGTTACTGACAAAAAATGAAATACAAGTTAAAAAGGGAAACTCAATTGAGATTCTAAGAGGGCTGAATGGTATATTTTCCCCTTTGGAGACAAGGGGTAATTTCTTTAGTCACTGCCGGTGCAGGTAAGCGTGGTGAGACGGTGGGGCTGGACTGGGGTGCGGGGGAGTCGACAGACGACTGTATTTATTTATTTTATTTTCCCTATACAGTCCTCTGTCGACTCTCCCCCGCCCCTGCTGCTCCACCATGACTGCCTGCACCAGACACGACCGAATTTCTTAATTTCTAACTCAAGTACAAAAATAGGCAGCCTTAGAGTTTTGTAGTAAAGCAGTTCAATCTTCAAAATCTAGTTACAAATACTGCTTCTGATTTTAAAGCAGTTAAAATCAAGAAAAAAAAAAACGCCTCAAATTCACAACATGCCATCAGTTGTTCAGTTCACCCTGGACTGGTAAATACACTTCCAATTTGCAGAGATGTGTGAAGCAATCGTGAGCCATGGGCAGTGTTGACATCAGGCATTATTACTGATGTTTGTGACAACCTGGAACCTTTTCAAAGGTAACGCCCTATACATGATGCATAACCTATAACCCCTTGGGGTATTCATATGTGTATTTCATGAACGAAGTTAGTGCTGTCATTATTACTTCTAGTGATACCCTGCATACTGAAGAGCAAATTATGATTGTGTATCCTCTTCGCAAGCACCATAGACGTGTGCTCGATGCAACTATGTTAGCCCTCTGGCAGGTCAAATGCCACACAAATAAAGGCGAAGGAACGAAATATGCCATACCCAGGATAGCTCAAGAGACGGCCAAGGACATCAAAAGGTCATGTTGATGCTCCACCAGTACTTAATTAGGGAGGACTGATGGGCAGCAAAAAGAGAATCCTGAATTGTAACAATCAGGCAAAACGGTTAGGAAAGCCTGCACAACAAGATATGTTCCCGTTTTCAGTATTTGCAGATTTGGTCAAATATTAATATCATTACAGAAAGCAAAAGTCATTAGTCAAGAAAATTAGCAAAAAACAATAATAATACAAAATACTATATGCCTTCAAGGAAATAAAGAGCAAAAGAACGTTTGGTTATTACATTAAAAGTAAGTGCGCCTAAATTCCCAAAGGAACCGGATCTATCCATCTTTAATCAACAAGCAGGAAAGTCTGAAAGCCTAATAGGAAGATTATTGGCCGTTCCTGACAAAGCATGTTTTTATGGTGTTGCGGACAAAGAAAACACAAACTCATAGCATGATTTTGCACAGATGGGCAACACTAAAAATGTTACGTGCAAAGAATCAATCACATAATTAATTTCCAAAATAACATACGTGCACATTATATTCATTTGCTGTTATATATGATGTCTTGCACAAAATAAATAGTATGTTTCATTAATGCAAAAACAAAAGAAATCACAGGCCTGCTTGAGCTAAACATGTATTATTATGTGGACAATTTTGATGTCGCCTCTAAATTTTGGGCCCTTGCCTGTCGCGGGTACTTGGGCCTCCCACACAAGTGAGGCCCCATTTTTATCGGGAGACCTGGGGGAATGCTGAGTGGTAGGAAATTTGTGTGAGCCCGGTGATGCCACACTTTCCCACACAAAAATGTGAGAAAAAAGTGATTTTTTCAGCTAAAATTCAGGTCTGCAAGGGATTCTGGGTAAGGAAACAGTGGGGGACCCACGCAAGCCATACATCCCTGGAAGCACCCGGGTGTCTAGTTTTCAAAAATGTGTGGATTTGGTAGGTTTCCCTAGATGGCCGCAGAGCATGGGGCCAAAAAGCCAGGTGACCCCCCTTGGAAAACCCAGTGGTTTTCAGATAGGCAATTTTGATGTCGCCTCACTATGTTTTGGGCCCTTGCCTGTCGCGGGTACTTGGGCCTCCCACACAAGTGAGGCACCATTTTTATTGGGAGACCTGGGGGAATGATGGGTGGTAGGATATCTGTGTGAGCCCGGTGATGCCACACTTTCCCACACAAAAATTTGTGAAAAAATTTATTTTTTTCAGCTAAAATTGAGGTTTGCAAGGGATTCTGGGTAAGAAAACGTAGGGGGATCCACACAAACCAAACCTCCCTGGAAGCCCCCGGGTCTCTACTTTTCAGAAATGTGTGGGTTTGGTAGGTTTCCCTAGGTGCCGGCAGAGCTAGGGTTAAAAAACTACAGCTAGGCACTTTTCCAAAAAACGGTCATTTTTCACTGCAAAATTGAGGTGAGACCACGTTGAGTTTTGCGCCGTTTCCTGTCGCGGGCACTAGGCCGACCCACACAAGTGAGGTACCATTTTTCTCTGAAGACTTTGGGGAGCGCGGGGGGGGGGATCTGTGGATCCACGCAGATTCCAGAACTTTCCACCACAGAAATGCGGGGAAAATGTGTTTTTTTTGACAATTTGTTAGGTTTGTAAGGGATTCTGGGTAACAGAACCTGGTGGGAGGCAGTCAAGTCACCCCATCCTGGATTCCCCTGGGTGTCTAGTCTTCAAAAATGTATAGTTTTGCTAGGTTTCCCTAGGTGCCGGCAGAGCTAGGGTTCAAAACTAAAGCTAGGCACTTTGCCAAAAAAGGGTCATTTTTCACTGCAAAATTGAGGTGTGACCACATTGCGTTTTGCGCCGTTTCTTGTCGCAGGCACTAGGCCGACTCACACAAGTGAGGTACCATTTTTCTGGGAAGACTTTGTGGAATGCGGGGTCACAGGAAATTTGTGGATCCACTCAGATTCCAGAACATTCCACCACAGAAATGTGGGGAAAATGTGTTTTTTTTGACAATTTGTTAGGTTTGCAAGGGATTCTGGGTAACAGAACCTGGTGGGAGGCAGTCAATTCACCCCATCCTGGATTTCCCTGGGTGTCTAGTTTAAAAAAATGTATAGGTTTGCTAGGTTTCTCTATGTGCCAGCAGAGCTAGGGTTAAAAAACTACAGCTAGGCACTTTGCCAAAAAAGGGTCATTTTTCACTGCGAAATGGTGTGACAACATTGCGTTTTGCGCCGTTTCCTGTTGCGGACACTAGGCCGACCCACACAAGTAAGGTACCATTTTTCTTGGAAGGCTTTGGGGAATGCGGGGTGGTAGGAAATTTGGGGTTCCACTCAGATTCCAGAACATTCCACCACAGAAATGTGGATAAAATTTGTTTTTTTAAAACAAAATTGAGGTTTGCAAGGGATTCTGGGTAACAGAACCTAGTGGGAGGCAGTCAAGTCACCCCATCCTGGATTCCCCTGGGAGTCTAGTTTTCAAAAATGTATAGGTTTGCTAGGTTTCCCTAGGCGCCGGCAGAGCTAGGGTTAAAAAACTACAGCTAGGCACTTTGCCAAATAAGGGTAATTTTTCACTGCGAAATTGAGGTGTGACCACGTTGCGTTTTGCGACGTTTCCTGTTGCGGACACTAGGCCAACTCACACAAGTGAGGTACCATTTTTCTCGGAAGACTTTGGGGAATGGGGGGGTGGGAATTTGTGCATCCACGCAGATTCCAGAACTTTCCACCACAGAAATGTGGGGAAAATGTCGGTTTTTTGACAATTTTTTAGGTTTGCAAGGGATTCTGGGTAACAGAACCTGGTGGGAGGCAGTCAAGTCACCCCATCCTGGATTCCCCTTGGTGTCTAGTTTTCAAAAATGTATAGGTTTGCTAGGTTTCCCTAGGTGCCGGCAGAGCTAGTGTTAAAAAACTACAGCTAGGCACTTTGCCAAAAAGGCTCATTTTTCACTACGAAATTAAGGTGTGACCACGTTGCGTTTTGT
Organism: Triturus cristatus; assembly: GCF_964204655.1. Lineage (NCBI taxonomy): Eukaryota > Metazoa > Chordata > Amphibia > Caudata > Salamandridae > Triturus > Triturus cristatus. The sequence goes on from NC_140590.1 coordinate 218,129,203, forward strand.
GCTGTTTCCTGTCGCAGGCACTAGGCAGACCCACACAAGTGAGGTACCATTTTTATTGGAAGACTTTGGGGAACGCAGGGTGGGTGGGAATTTGTGGATCCATGCAGATTCCATAACTTTCCACCACAGAAATGTGGGGAAAATTTGTTTTTTTGACAATTTTTTAGGTTTGCGAGGGATTCTGGGTAACACAACCTGGTGGGAGGCAGTCACGTCACCCCCATCCTGGATTCCCCTGGGTGTCTAGTTTTCAAAAATGTATAGGTTTGCTAGGTTTCCCTAGGCGCCGGCAGAGCTAGGGTTAAAAAACTACAGCTAGGCACTTTGCCAAATAAGGGTAATTTTTCACTGCGAAATTGAGGTGTGACCACGTTGCGTTTTGCGACGTTTCCTGTTGCGGACACTAGGCAGACCCACACAAGTGAGGTACCATTTTTATTGGAAGACTTTGGGGAACGCAGGGTGGGTGGGAATTTGTGGATCCACGCAGATTCCAGAACTTTCCACCACAGAAATGTGGGGAAAATTTGTTTTTTTGACAATTTTTTAGGTTTGCGAGGGATTCTGGGTAACACAACCTGGTGGGAGGCAGTCACGTCACCCCATCCTGGATTCCCCTGGGTGTCTAGTTTTAAAAAATATATAGGTTTGCTAGGTTTCCCTAGGTGGCGGCAGAGCTAGGGTTCAAAACTACAGCAAGAAGTCATTTTGAAAAATGACCGATAATTCTCATGCTAGTATGAGTATTCCCAATTTCGAAAATGTGCAAATATTTACTGTTTCTAAACTCTATAATTTGTTCCCATTTCAGAAATACATAGGTGTCTTTCATACCGATTTTTCCATGTATACATTTTCCCACAATTATTGCTATATACCCGGTACATAATAAAAAGCCATTGCAAATTGCTGCTCAGTTTTTGACTCTGAGTTCGCCGGGTTCTTGGTGAACCTACAAATATGGGCATCCACAAAATGGACATTGTTGGATTGAATCAGACGTTCATCCTTAAAGTCTGATCTTGGCTTTATGCACATTTTCATGACATCTACACACTCATATTCAGTTTCATTGGGGTCAAAGGTCATTGGGAAATACTTCACAGACCCTTGAACACATTCATGTTTTTGAACAGGCACTGAGAGAGCGCAGTCCTCTCTCTCACTGCAAATTGGTGTATTTTCTTTTAATTAAACTTGCATTCCTAATGCCGGGACGCAACACTTTTTCTCTTTCAACTCTAGGAATGCTTTTGTGCAATTGTTGTCCAATGGAAGCGGATCAGACACATCCTTGTGTGTCAGCCTCAGTAAAGGCTTAGCCACTAGGGAAAGGTTTGGTAACCACTCTCTACAGCAGCAAACCATTCCCCAAACTTCTTGACTTCTTTCTGAATTTGAGGTGGATTCATCTGGTGAATTATTTCTACTCTCTCTGGTGACACCTTTATAGCTCCCTTTCCAAATATGTGTCCCAGACATTCATCTTTTTGACAGTTCTCCTGACTATTCTCATGCAATGGCACTGTGACATGAACTTGACAAAAATCAATAACAGTAAGCCATTCTTCAGCACATGCAATGTTAAAAAATATGTTGGATGGATTTGGTACCACATGACAACATGGAACAGTTATGCTATTAATCTCCTGTATTAATCTGTTCTTTTCATTTAGTTTCTGTGAACCTGTGATCAGAAAGTTACATAAACTTCCAATCAATTGCATGAAAAATATTTTACTCAGTTTTTCTCCAATTATGGGTAACATTTCTGCAACTGGTGGTGTTCTTGAATACATGTCATCTGGTTCTGATTTGAATAAAACATGTTCTGCACATTTTATTAATCTGATATCTTTCTCTGTGAACTCCCTTACTTCTGTGTTAATTACTCCTTCCAAATCAGAAGGTCATTTCTTTTCAACTGTCTTTTCTGAAATCAATGCTACAACTGTCTCTTGTTGGACCATTTTTAAATGTACATCCTCATCAGGAATATGATAATTAACATCATCTGGTGTACAGTAATTTGTGCTGCTTAATTTATTTGCAAAACAATTGTTTTCCTGCCAGGCCTGTATTACAAACAGCAAATTGGTAACTTTCCTCAAATGGGCCTATTTTTGCTGCAAATTCTTCTAAAACTGGGTTTGTAATTTCTCTTTTTAAAATCCCTACAACTAAGTCTGCACCTTCCACTGTTTTCACAATGGACTTGGTAAATTCATTCTCATTTTCAAATACAGCAATCTGTTGAAATGGGTTCTGATTTTGTTTCTGGAAAGAATTCACATTTGCTCTGGACAACTTATTTAAATTAATTTGAGCATTTTCCATATTTTGTGGGAGCATCCGAGCTTGGTACCTGTTTCTGAACTGACATTTTCATTTGGTTAACTGGCATATTTTGCACCTGCATTACTCCCTGTGTTTGTGCATTTCCATTTGCAGTATCAGGTTTAAATTTACATTTCTTCTTCCAATGCTCAAATCTGTTATAAAGATGGCAAAAGAATACTTTTTCCAGCAGTGCAACATCCATACCTGAATTTGCATGAACGAAAAAAACCTTTACTTTCATCCTGTGCTCTTTTAATCTGTACCCAATCAACATCCTTTGCTTGCACTGTGCCCCCCTCTGGAAAGTAATCACTGCTACATTTTTCTCCATAACAACAGAAAATGATGGTGCATTCATGTAAACCCTTTTCATTGTCTCCTCCCCTGACCTTTGCACAGCAACTTTATATTTAAACCACAATTCAGTATGCATGGCAATGTCATTGAACATTTCCAAATTAATACACAACTCTTTGAAATTTTCAACAAATCCATCAACTAGTGGGAACCACAGCATAAGTTTGTCTCTCAATTTTGGGAATGTGTTAAGAAATGCTGCAAGTTCACCTTTGTTCCGTGGCACATGAACATGCACTTCTCCCACCTTTTCTCTCGATGAGTAAGCAAAAGCTTCTCCCTCATCCTGTTTATTATTTTCCTCAACAATGTCTGGTGGTTTCTTTTTCTTCTCCAGTTTCCTTGCTAGGTCTGGAGGTTTGTTTTTCTTCTCATGTTTCTTGCCCATTTGTCTCCTAATTTCTCAAACCCATTGCATTTATAAATATATTTTAGTATTTCTGCAATGTGCAATTGCATTCCTGAAGAACACATTTTGTCATTTGCTTCATCATTCATATGTACCCTGAAACTTTTCTTGAAATGGAAAACTTCCTGAATCATCAATTTCATATTTTTTAGCCAAATCAGTCAGTCTATCATGTGTAGTTACTGCACATGTAGCTGTTTCCTTACTCAGGGAAATTAATTCTTTTTCCTAACACTGGTTCACATTTTCATGATTTAAACAGCAGGGACTGTTAATTTCTTCATGTTCAAATGTTGAATTTGAAACACTAAACTGTTTCTCTTTTTCAGGGTCTGGGTTAATTTGTTCCCCCATGCTCTCTATCTTTTTAATCACTGCTGCTTCCTCAACACAGGTTTGAAAAATCCTATCTTCAAATATACTAGTTTTACCCTGGGCTGCAGATGTTGTAAAGACCATTTTCCCCCACCTTTCAGTGCTTGGACTGTCTGGGGTAATTTCTGTTCAATAAGCTTTGAATTCTGAGATTCTGAAATAAACCCTGAAATAATTACTCCTTCTACAGCTCTTTGAACCTTTTGAGTGCGGACCATATTAATTGGGACAGTCACAATTTTTCTGGGCATTGCTTGTGCATCTGTAGTTTGTAATATTTGGACTTAATAAGTCATATTTGAAGCAGTAACACCTGGAGGTATCACTGTTAGTGCTGAATCAACAGGTAGTGGGTCAATCTGAAATGCCTGCACAGTTCTCTCAATCTGTGTTTCTCTCTATTTAACAGAAGCAGTAGCCACTGTAGTAGTTACTGGTCAACTATTTTCAGTATTTTTAATGGGAACCGCATAAAGTGGCGAACAATCAGTTAACAATGCATCCATTATTTCATCCCATGAATCATTATTTATTTGAAGCTTTTGATCATCATTAATTCCATTCTCCTGTATCTGGTGCTTTACCTTTTTATCCTCACTTGCTTTGTCTCTTGCTGTCTTTTCCCATATGCTTGAAGCCTCAAATTGTGCACTCTAGATGGTGTCTTTATGTCACATAATACTTCCCTTAATTTGTCAATGATTTACAATTCAAAAGTACCATCTTTTGGAAACCTCAAAGGACCTTCTTTTTCAGTAATCTTGCACCATTGGTGAACCCACATACATGAATTTTGTCCCAAATTGGTAGACATAAAATACAAAGGTGTTCCTTCAGGTGTATCACCAACTAAAAATGAATTTTTCACTTGACCTCCCTACAGTTTCTTTAAACCTTCAAACATTTTCATTTATGCAATAGTTCAATGCAATTTCTTTTCTCCAATGCTGTCAGTTTCAATTTCAGTCAGTTTATCTCCTACTACTGACCTTCTCAAACAAAATCTTACTGCAATATTCTGTTAGTAACAACATAAAAACATTTGCTACTCTGTCTGTTCTACTAAACAAAGGATAGATTTCTTTTCAATGCGAGTAACATATTGCGCTTACTTTTCACAAAGTAAGAGCCTCTATTTACTCTTCAAACACTGCAAGTAAATCCCTTCCACTTACCCTTCACTCAAGCTTAAAAAAACCTGCTACTCCTTTGGTGTTACCCTTTCTAGGTGATATAACACCAAAGTTTCACCAGCAAACTCTTTGCTATCAATCACTCTCACTTTCACACAGAAAATAGTCCCTACTTTAACACTGTCAGCCCTGCATAGCTTCTCAGTGTTACTCAGACGAGTAACCTCAGAGCAGTGTGGCTTCCATTTACCACCCGCTATTCCTTTCCTGGGAATTTCCAGGTATCACTGTACCTGTGCTTCCAGACAACATAAAACAAGACACTAACTTTTCATGTGAAGAACATATAATCAATAATCAAAAATTCTGTCCTATGAAATTGCCAATATAATCAATAAAACCATCCAGTCAAAAATGAGCAACATTTTCACAAACAGTCAAAACCCTTACTATTTCCAACACTACATCCTAGCACATTAACAACATTTCACAACCCTATAGCTATACTTACACCAATTCAGCAATCGCTTTCTTGCATCACCTTCCAGTACTGCTTTGCCAGTCTTTAGGTTCTGAGCATTGGAATCAGGACTTTCTTTAGAGAATCTGGACAATTATCTAACTCGGGCAATTATTTTCTAGCGCTGTTTAGGCTTTAAACTAAACTACGCTGCTTTTGGTGATGGTGTTAACCTTACCTCTGCTACCAGAAACGGATCTAGCTGGTTGGGGTTTTTCCTCACTTTGATCTGTATTAGTCAATATCTAAACCAATTTTCACAAACCAACTTTCCTCCTAAGGTCAATGGACCATTAGTCGAATAGTTGATGGTCATATTAATAGTTCTTAATCACCAAACTAATTGATAATGTAATGTAAATTAGCATTTATGAAGTGCAAAGCTGTCACTGCACGAGGATCCAGTGGTAAATTCACTGTAATTTCTTAATGCAAAACCTCCTTCACCTCTAGTTAACCACTATAAAGGTGATGGACCCTTGCCACCTGTATTACCTTCAGGAGACTTTACATAAACGTGAAAAATCAAAAATGCAATTAATATTTAAGCCAATAATGGGAGTTGTAAGTATTTTTAAAAGGTTTTATTTTCTCGTTAAAAGTTAAGGGTCTCTGACCCTTTATTTATTAGTCAAATATCAATCAGGTTACAGAATTGAAAATAGGAAAAATAAAATTAATACTAAACATATTATAGGTTGCATACAAAGCACTCCACAAAGGAGGAAAAACCCCTAATTCTATGTCAGTCAGAACTCTTTAAAGAGTTTCAGGAAAAATATAATTCAAGAGTGACTTTGCAAGGCTAACCAATAATTAGTAATAGGCAAAAATCTCCCATAAAGAGAAATAAATGCATAAGACAAATAAATCTTTTCAAAACTAGTTAATTAGTCAAAGCATAAACTTAGAGTTTTAGAATCTAAATCTAAACCTGTTCCATCAGCTTTTTTCTCTGCCCTGGTCTGTTCAATCTGCCTCTCTGTGTTTCACAGAGAGAGGCTGCCCTCCCTTCACAAGACCTTAGAGGAATGTGATCTGCCTTCCCAAAAATATGACGTAAATAAAATAAAATGAGTAAGACCCCACCTCTCTCTGTCTCTCCACACACGCAATCTCCTCCCAGGCTGCATCCCCAACGTTCACGTACCTAACCCATATGATGTCTGTGTCAGATCTGCTTCTTCTACTCTCCTCCCTCTAAGACTTCTAAGGCTTCTAAGGCTAACATGCCCCCTAAGGGGTCATTATTTATACTCCAATTATTGGCTGACTACACTAATAATGTTGCAGTTTCAGTAGAAACTCGCATTGTGATTGGTTAGAATAGGTGACATGAGGGTCCCACCATCCTGTTCTCATTGCAAATCCAACCCATACCGGTTTTAGCAAAGGAAGCATTAATGCTTAATACAGTCATATGTTTCACCATCAATAGTTAAACAAGTATGGCAACATTTAATAGGAAAAAATGTATCAATCTATTTCCTCCTTGCTTTCACATCGCACGCAGGAATTATACTTTCCTACAAACACTGGTACATTGGCACGATGACAATAATGTACAGTTCACTGTGACCTTGACCCATGTGTCTTCACTTGAGACCCTTGGCAGTTCACGTAGCTGGTTCTGCACATGCGTCTCTCATTCAGCACAATTCTCAGCCTTGCTGGATTCCCAGGCAGCCATTTTATGGTAGGCCCAAAAACAAAACAAACACAAAAGTATTAATTTATTAAATAAAACCCATTATGTTTACCTCTTTACATACTAGTACCCTGTATTAGTTATTACCTAGCAAAAGCTATTAGTTTAAAACAGCTTTTCTATTATTTATGTACATCATGCAAAATGTGCAATGTACAACATCACATAAACATGCACCAGTGCAATTTTTCAAAGCGCAAGCAGTTAATACATACTCATAGCAACGTACTCTAAGGTTTTAGATAGCTTTTCATGCAAAATGCTTTTGCCCCACGTGTAGTGTTGGTGCATGGTTGAAGAATTAATACACATTATAAAAAGATGTGTTATGAACTGAATATGCATTGTTTAAATATGCAACAAAGCCAGAGTCTCTTGAGATGGGAACAGGGAGTGTAGATTGCAAGGGAAAGGAGCTGGGAAGAGAGAACACATTCCATGCTTATCTTCAAAGCTAAAAAGGAAACTGCAATCACAAGTTTCTCTACACTTCAAAAACACATGTTAATTCAGCACAAGCATTTCAGACTGAAAGCATTTTGACCAGACCTCATTTCATGTCTTTCACTTTGCATGCACCAAAAGTGCCCCTTTTAAAAAGCATTTGATTAGGCCTCATTTCATGTTTCATGTGCCATGTGTTTTCACTTGCAAAAAAATCTGCGTGCCATTTTTAATTGCAGTCCGTCTGAAACACAAAACAGAGCGATGCTTAATCTTGAGAAATCTAGCTCCATCACTGTTCATTACGCAGAGAGTTGGTTCTCTCTATTCTCTCATCCTGCTGGCATCTAGACTGCCACCATTTTGGGTCTGACAAGGAGCCACACTATTAAGGCAGCTGCAGCGTGCGGACGCCAGAGGCAAGCCCGTCTGTGCTGGTCCTCGCCTGGACGATGACAGGACCCCTGGCCATTTTGTTTTCTTTTAACTCATCGGTCCTCTGGTGGTATGGCCAGTACAATGGCTTGGAAGTACTCCTCTTCTGAATTAAAACAACTACTCTCTAATTAGATCTAACGTTCGTGCTTTATGCTGCAAACAGCGGCTTCCACTACTTGACCGACATGTGAGTTTCAAAAATTGCAGCTTTTCATGCCCAGACCTCCTGGTCAAGCCCTACGTGATGAACTTAATGGCCCATACTGGTCCCAATAAAGCCCCATATATGCACAAGGACAGTATAGGAATGACAGACAAACTCTACTGTAATGTTAGATATATGGCAAAGCATGCCATAGAGATTTGGGATCTTATCTCCTCCCATCAACCCACGTTATGTTTCTTCACCGAGACATGGTTAAGTGACACTGCACTCCCTACTATCTCATTAGCAATACCAGATCAGTATACATTGGTTAAACTAGATGGGGAAAAATGTCCATGAGGAGGAATTGCCACTGCCTTTCATGATTCGGTGCAAGTTACAATAATTGACTCCTTACTTTCAGAATGGATAGATATGTGCATTTTTTAAGTCGATATCCTCAACTTAAGCCTGGCGGGGGCATTGATTTACTGCCCACCTGGCTCCAGAAAGACTTTAGCCAGATATTAACTGACTATATTGCACCTCACATTTCATCTTCGGAAAAAATTCTCCTATAGGGTGATTTTATCTATCATGGCGAGAACACCAGTGATTAAGGAGTTCCCCAGCTCGCAGCTGATATAGAGACCCTGAGGCTTAAACAAATAGTTACTGGCCCTATATTTAGAGCAGGACATACCTTGGATCATTATCTGATTAAGTTCTCCCTTCTATGCAAGAACAATTCTGTTAAAACAAAGAAAGAGATCAGTAGCCCCCATCATTCTTGGAAGATGGTCTCTCCTACCGCCTTTTCAGAACTTTTCAGGGCTGATACTCTGTCATCCTTTATGAACATTAATACCACTTTGGATGCCTGTCTTGAATCTTTAACAGCTGCTTTTAATCAAATAGCCCCCTTTAATAAACCTGTCTCTTCTATCTTCCCAAGGAAACTAGGCACCCTAGTATTTTAATGATTTGCAACAGGAAACAATTAGATGTAAACACCTAGAACAGCATTGGCGGTCCACTACATCTTCTGCGGATAAAGCTGCTTACTGGGTTATACTCTGTAATTATCATAATAAGATCAGAGCAACTCAGAAAGCTTACATTATGTCTACAATTACCCTAGTGACCAACTCTGCAAAGGAGCTTTACAAAGCGTTAAACAATTTTCTGAGTCCTCATGCCTGCAGTACCACTGTCCAAGTGGTTTCCTAGCTACATTGTGGAAGAAATAAAATTAAGGGCGACCAGTCAGCTGACCTTTTCTCTTGTGTTTTGCCATACAAAACAATCTCATATTTCTCAATATTTAGGTGGAGATAGTTATTGACCATCCAGTCAGTGATTTCCCTCATGCAGTAAGCAAACTGATTTTTCACCAGACCTGGGTCAGGACCACAGGAGATGAGGTGTTGAGTGTCATCTGTAATGACAAGATCTCCACACAGCAGGATTTCACAACATGTGCCAGAGGTGTGACATAAATGTTAAACAGGGTTGGACTCAGGCACGAGCCTTGAGAGACTCCTTCATTAGAAAGCATTTGTTTATGTAAACAAACCCAAACAGACATGTTGGTTGAGGTTGAGGTTGGTTGAGGGTGTCACATTGTTCACATTGACATTTCCAGGTCCCAAAAGTTCTCGCTCATCTGCAAAGTCCCCAGGTTCCATGATGTCCACTATCATCTTCGATTTCTACATAAAGCTGCATAGTGTTCTACTCACAGATAACAGCATCAAGATTTGATTTGCAAATGATGCACAATGCTACATGAAAGTATCCTTTAATAGAAATGAAATGAAATGAAATTAGATTTATAAAAGCGCGAACTATGCCCAAGGGCGTCAAGGCGCTTGATGCAAACCATCAGAGGACGAGAGAGAAGGAGCAAGCTCATACTGAAGAATTGACAAAAAGCCAGGTCTTCAAGGCCCTACCGAACAAAAGTCGTGAAGGCTCTCCAGAGATGTTCAAAGGCAGAGAGTTCCACACTCTGGGCGCCAAGGAGGAGAAAGCTCTACCTCCCCATTTGGCCCTCCTAAACCTGGGCACAACAAGAAGATTCTTGTACGCAGAACGAAGAGACCTAGAAGGGGCATAATGACAGACTGTCGACTTTATACCCTCAGGACCGGCATCATAAAAGGCTTCATGGGTCAAACAAAGGATCTTAAAAATAATCCTATTGATCAGCGGGAGCCAGTGCGGAGATTTAATAGAGGCTGCGGCTGAATGAAATCTAGAAAGATTCAAGACAAATCTAGCCACAGCATTCTGCACCATCTGCAACCGAAGGATGAGGCCCTTATTAATGCCCAAATAAAGGGCATTACAATAGTCCAGTCTTGAGGTTACCAAGGCCACTACTGCCTGTTTCCGTGATTCAAGAGAGAGGTAATGAGAAATCTTTCTAAGGATCCTGATAATACCAAAGCAGGTGGAGACCGTCCTATTTACCTGCAGCTTCAGGGAGAGCACATTATCCATGATCACCTCTAAGTTTTTCCCATGGGAAACTGGACAGGGACAGACCTCCAAAGAGGTCGGCCACCAATCAGTGGACCAGATTCCCTGATCATTACCAAAGATCAAGACCTCGGTCTTCTCCCCGTTCAACTTCAGAACGTTTTTCACCATCCAACGGGAAACTGCCTCCATGCAGCTCCTGAAATTTAGGGCTGAGTCTTTGAGGGTATGAGTTATCAACACCATTATTTGGGTGTCGTCCACGTAAGACAATACCTCTAGCCCAAAGGATCTAACCACCTCTGCAAGAGGGGCCACATATATATTAAAAAGTGTAGGGCTTAGAGACGAGCCCGGGGGGACACCGCACTGCAGGACCTTAGGGGCAGAGAAATATTGCCCCAGTTTCACTCTCTGTTCACGCTCCCCCAACAAGGAAGCAAGGAGGCTCAGTGCTGTGCCCCCGACACCCATCTCTCGGAGGCGGGCCACCAGCCTATGAGGAGATAGGGTGTTGAAGGCTGCAGTAAGATCCAGAAGCACCAGGAGCGTAGTACGGCCAGCATCGACCTGCGTCCGACTGTTATTAAAGACTACCGTCAGAGCTGTCTCCGAGCTATGTTGTCTCCTAAAGCCGCGTTGAGAGCCATCAAGCAAATGATGATCCCTTAGATATGTGCTGAGGTGAGAATTTAGGTGAGCCTCCAGGATCTTAGCAGGAACGGGAAGCAGAGAAATCGGCCTGAAGTTTTTTAATTCCACGACATCTAAAGAGGGCTTTTTAAGAAGGGGTTTAATCACAGCTGTCTTCCACAGTGACGGGTAGACTCCCTCAGAGATGGCAACATTCATGATCCTCATAAAGAGAGGAACCACAATCTCCTGACAGTTTTTTAACACCTTGAGCGGGCAAGGATCCAGAGGAGAGCCAGAGTTGACACGGTCCAGGAGCCTATCCGTCTCCTCCAAGGGCAAAAAGGGGACGGTAAGCAAGCTCGGGGTCTCCTCCACGGGGAAGGCATCACCAGAAAGGATCGGCAACTCCGCTTCTAGCCTAGTACTGGAGTTTGCTGCCTCCAGTGCGGAATATATATCGGAGATTTTAGCTTGAAAAAAATCCGAGAATCTATCACAACTTTCCTGCGTGGGCTCTGAGGGATTCACTACCCGCAGCGAGATAAGAGAGTTGATAACCTTAAAAAGATCCCTGGAGGATTTCAGGGAAGCGGTAACCCTGGAGAAATATGATCTCTTCCCCTCCATAATGGCCGCCTTATACTCTCTTAGGCAACGCTTATGTTGTATCATCTCCGAGGGTTCTAAATAAGCACGCAACCGCCTCTCCTGTTTACGACAACCCTGTCTCAGTATTCTGAGTCTTTCAGTAAACCAAGGGGCAGACGGCCTAATTCTTGCTGAATAGTGCGTTTTAACCGGAGCCAGGACATCCATAGCTGCTGTTAGTATAAGAGAAAGCTCTGTGGCAGCAGAGTTGGCATTAAGCAGGGCGGACAGATCCAGCTTATCAAGGATGGGCCGAAGTGCCTCCTTATCTATAAGGTGAAAATTTCTTCGTACATCCAGCTTCTTATCACTAGCAGCAGAGCAAGCTGAGGACTGACAATACAGATCAAAAGGAACAGCAAAGTGATCCGACCAGGCGAGGGGGATGGGCTGCCCCACCCTTAGCCTAGCATCATTAGAAAACACCCCATCAAGGGTGTGTCCTGCAGTATGAGTAGAGCTTCCGACCTGTTGGGTAAGCCCACAGCAGCTCAGTGTTTCCAAAAGAGATTGAGTATCCCTACAGGAGGTATTTTCTAAATGAAAATTGAAGTCCCCCAAAATCGTTATATTGGATCTCTCCAAATAGGGTTCTACCAATTTACCAAAGTCTTGACTAAAAGAAGTCCAAGGACCCGGTTGTCTATAACATAAAATACCTGAGAAACTCTCAGAGGGGTGAAAGTTAATTGAGAAGTAGAGAGCCTGATAAGGTTCCACGGGAGTGGTCAAAGCCTGAGAGCGACAGGTAAAGGAATCTTTATACAAAATTCCAAGCCCTCCACCCCGCCTGCCCACTCTATCCCATCTGGACAGAGCATAACCCGAGGGGATGGCGTCCGTCGCCCAGGGTTCGGTAACAAAAACCCACGTGGGCTTTCTAGCTGACACAAAATCTCTAAAGGCTATTTTGTTCTTGATAATAAATCTGGCATTCAGGAGAAAGCCCTGAATAGGCGTCCCCATACCACCAAGCTTACCAGTGATGGTGTCAGGGCAGCTCTTCCCGGCCTGCTTCCACCTGGTGTTACAGCTGTTACATCCCTGGTGCAGCTTCCCAGGGAGAGACTCAGAATTCCAGGTGTGATGGCAAGGCAAGGCAGCCGGTCTAAGCTTTAGTAAGCCCCCTCTAGAATAACACCGCCTAGGGTAGAGGTCTGAGGCCACAGGGGCAGCATCCCTGGTCCCTGGTCCCTGGGCCGGTCGTGGCGCGGACGGGTGCAGACGGGCTTGCCTTAGGCGTGCCTTAGGCGCACCCGCTGAGCGCGTCCGCTGCGCGACGCGCCGAGCATGATGTTTAAGTAGCAGGAGCGCTAGAGCGCTAACGACCCCCTAGCTTGACCCCCTGACACAAGGAAACACCCAAATGTGCGCCGGCACCCTCCACTACAATCGGGAGAACCCGTGGTGGAACAGGGCGCTGGCAAATGATTAAACGGCAATAAAGAATGAGGTAAGATTACCCCCAAAGCACCCACAAACACAGTTAAAATCACACAAAAACGTCTCTGCTTAAAATGAATTCAATTAATATTCAGTATGCAGCAAGTCAGATTCAGCATGTCCGCTCGCGGCGAGCCGAGCGTGGTGTTTAAGTAGCAGGAGCGCTAGAGCGCTAACGACCCCCTAGCTCCACCCCCTGACACAAGGAAACACCCAAATGTGTGCCGGCACCCTCCACTACAATCGGGAGAACCCGTGGTGGAACGGGGTGCTGGCAAAGGATTAAACGGGAATAGAGAATGAGGTAAGATTACACCCAAAGCACCCACAAACACAGTTAAAATCACACAAAACATCTCTGCTTAAAATGAATTCAATTAATATTCAGTATGCAGCAAGTCAGATTTAGCATGTCCGCTCGCGGCGAGCCGAGCGTGGTGTTTAAGTAGCAGGAGCGCTAGAGCGCTAACGACCCCCTAACTCCACCCCCTGACACAAGGAAACACCCAAATGTGTGCCGGCACCCTCCACTACAATCGGGAGAACCCGTGGTGGAACGGGGCGCTGGCAAAGGATTAAACGGGAATAAAGAATGAGGTAAGATTACCCCCAAAGCACCCACAAACACAGTTAAAATCACACAAAAACGTCTCTGCTTAAAATGAATTCAATTAATATTCAGTATGCAGCAAGTCAGATTCAGCATCCATGAAAGCATCCTTTAATTCAGACATCCAATGCCTTAAACACTGTCAGCATAACATCCAGCCCTGCATGTCCAGGTCCTACCTGAAGTTCAACCCAACCAAGACAGCATTCTTGGTACTTGCCGAGAACTTCAAACAAGAAATTGTACATGCCTGGCTCAATGATTTGAATCTTGATGGCTTCGAACAACAACTTTCACTGATTTCACGTCAATTGGATTTACATTGGACACCAACCTCACCATCAAGGAACACATTGCCAAACAATATTGACAGCCTGGTACTAGCTCTCTCTTCGTAAGAGAATAATACAATTTGTTTTCCAGAAAGTGACTTCAGAAATGCTGTTCACACCCTCATGATATTGCTTCTGAATGGTGTAATGCCCAGCTCCAATAGATGCCACACAACTGGCAGCCCTGAAGGGCATACTATAGACAACAGCACACCTCATTTAGGGCCTGAAGAAGTTTGACACCATCACATTCCTCCTTATGGAGCTCCATTGGCTTCCCTTGTTGAACAGCACCATCTTCAAACTCAGATGCCTCATTTACAATGCCATCATGACAACTACCACCTCTTATCTTACAGACAAGTTCATCATCTCTGATGGTTCTTGGCACACCGTCAGGCAGGCCAATCAGACTGCAAGGTAATATATATAAAAAAGAAAAAACAAGGCAGTGGACCTTTTCCATCAATGCATCCATAATCTGAAACAACATCTCTGTATTTGGCAGAACCGCCCTAATGCTGCTCCAGTTTAGCATATAATTAAAGACACAGGGGTGTCGCATGGGAGTCCAAGATGGCGGATGCATTTTTGCAATGCTCCGGACCTCCTCCGCTATCCAGACTCCCCTAGCCACCCACTGCAGCTATCCTGCTACTTACCTTACATTCTGTGCCTCCTCAAGTGCCAGTCGAGAGGGCAACCTTTCCTTGGTGATAGGGTGGCCATCATACTAGTCACCCACAGTGTGATAACATGGTAGGTCGTGTCCCAGACCAGTTTGGGCTTGATTGTGGTGGCGCCTTTACTGCTGGGTGGTTTATCTGCCGAGTGGACCCCTCTGGGGCCTGCTTCTTCATCACCTGTCCCTGCGCCCCCTGCTCCTATGTGCCGGGTTGTAGGTTGTAGCGTCTGGTACTCTGGGGGACTGGTCAGTCAGAGAACTTCGCGGGTGTGTCTGAGATAGGCTGTTCCCACGTCCCGCTTCACCTGCAGTCCCCTCCTGACCAGCCTCCACCTCGACCCGGCACCTCAAGGGCCCTGGCTGTTCATGCTGCCCCGCTGAGTTTGGGGGGTAAACAGGCCAAATAGACCCCTTTATGAACATTTGGCCACACAGTCCTGGACAATATTGACCAATGCCCCTCTCCCTGTTGGTGCCTATTGATTCTTTGCTGTGGTGTTGTGGGCTGGCACACTGAAGCTGGCGGAACCGGTGTTGGTCCTCGTGCCTTGCCCTCTCTGCCCCTAGGACTGTGTCCTTACCTGCCTAGGCCAGGTGGTCTCTTCCCTCCTTAAAATGTGAGACTTTTCCTAGCAAGGAGTTGAGCACAAGGGATTAGGTTGCTGCCCGTGCCTGATCTGGACTGGGGACTACTTGCAGATTGGTGTGGGGCCTGGCTACCTCTCTGACACAATGGTAAAAGACAAGGGCATGAATCAGCTTACGTAGTCGTGTATTGACAAGTTTGCAACAATGCTGGTGGACCACCCAGTGACTCCGCAGGTGAGCATCCCCTTAATAGCATTGATGTGTCAACCATCCTTCAAGCCATCTAGACCTCCTGGGAAGCTGTGGAGGTGAATGTCGGAGAGGTAGGTATGGATGTTGTGTGCCTGCGCCAGGACCTTCGGTATGTGTCTGTTAGAGTGCTCGAGGCAGAGAAACGAATCTCTCACCTGATAGAAAAGGTTGCTGATCTCAAAAGGTTGGTGCCCAAGCTGACTACCACCTCCCGGATCCTTGAAGCTAGCTACGTGGATCCAACCGCAATAGCCTCCGCTTTGTGGGGTTTCCAGAGGGGCAGAAACCTTTGGCCCAGAGCACTTCCTTGATGCCTAGCACAGTTCCTTGATTCTGGAGGGTACCCTCTCACCATGGTTCATCATAGAGAGGACTCTTGCCCAGTGTCCATCTCCTGGTCCCAGTCACATGATTGCACGAATTCTTAACCATCAATCTAGAATTGTGATCCTCCTGGAGGCAGGGCAAAACAGGTACTCTTCACTTTGACTTGAACCGTGTTTGATTTTCCTTGTCCTTACTAAGATAGTTCAGACCCAGCACAAATTGTTCAATGCAATTAAGGCCAAATTGAGGGTTCTTGCCTTGCCTTTTATGGTGATGTACCCGGCCAAATTGAATTGATTTGCGACTCTCGCACTGTTTCTTCATGAGCCCCATTCATTCATATACCAACACCTCCACTTCAAGCTGCAAATCTCAGAAAACTTTTCTCTGTGCAGAAGCCTCGCCTATTGACCAGCCGGACCATGAGCCACCTTAACCAACCTTATCATCAACTTCATCGCACTGCTCACCATCGACTCCAGAGCTTACATTCATCTCAGTGACCTCAACTTTCACCTGGAAGACCGAAATGACCTCTGCTCCACAATGCTCCGAGAAAGCTTGACCAACATCAGACTCACCCAGGTGGTCTCAGAGCCAACTCACACTGCAGGACACACATTGAACCTTATTTTCACCATAAGCAACAGCATCAACTACAACTCCACCACACCCTCATATGGACCAACCCCTCCATTATCCACTTCCAAATCAACACATCTCAGGTCCCCACCCCTACCAGGTTCAACTCTCCAAGCCAGCTAAGGCAAAATCACAGACGCAGATTGACTCAGCACCCTCAGGAAGGATAAACCTAGCCCCATAGACAACCTCGACAAGGACATCAGAAACTTCAACAAATGGATCAACAACTATGCAGAACCCCTCACACCCATCAAACCCATCAAGCATAGTAGATCATACAAGCAGGCCAGCTGGTACACAGAAGACTTCCGAGATACCAAACAACACTGTTAATAGCTAGAAAGTAATTTGAGAGACAGCCACAACACCACCGCCAGAACTATCTTTACGGCTGCACTCAGACACTATCACCAGCAAATAAGAGACACCAAGAAAAAAGCACTAATCAACTGCGTCAAAAGAAACGCTAGCAGCTGCAAGTAGATATTCTCAATTGTTAAGGATTCCACCTCAGCCACAGCACCAACATCACTGGCTCCCAGTAACTCCGTGACAATGTATCCAACTTCTTCCACAGCAAAATTGCAAACATATACATCAACTCCACACATCAACCCAATTCCAGACAACTCATTGCTAACCTACCCACTATCAACCAAGATGGCCACCTGACTGAAATGACAACCCTCAACATAAAATACATTGCGTGAATCATGGGGATCATCCACTCAGGGACCCTAACGGTTCCATTTCCCCCCACATCTACAACCTGGGAACATCACCAATCAGCTCCACCCTGACCCACATCATCAACACTTCCATCACATCTACCACTTTCCAGGATGAATGGACACTTGCAGAAATCAATGCCCTCTTCAAGAATCCCACAGTCGACCCGAATCAACTGAGCAACTTCCAACCAATCTCCCTCCTTCCCTCTCCAGCCAAAGCGATTGCGAAGGCCACCAACTAGCAATGCTCAACCCACCTTGAACTTTACCATCTTCAAGACAACACTCAATCAGGATTCAGAAAGAACAAAGTACCAAAATAGCACTCATCGCAGCCACCAGTGGCCCTCAACCTGCTCGACCTCTCTGTAGCCTTCAACACAGTCTCCCATAACACCCTCATAATAAGACTCCACGAAATTGGCATACATTGATCTGCTCTCAAATGGATCTGCTCCTCCCTCACAGGAAGAACTCAAAGGTTCAGGCTGCCACCCTTCACATCAGAGACCAAGAAATTGATATGGGAGTCCCACAGGGATCATCGTGCAGTTCCACCCTTTTCAACATATACATGACACCGCTTGCCAACATCACCTGAACACAAGACATCACTGTCATCTCCTACTTGGATGACACCCAACTCATCCTCTCTCTGATGGACAAAACAACCACAGTCAGAACCACCTTCACCAATGGCATGACCATGGTAGCAGACTAGATGAGAACCAACTGCCTGCAGCTCAACTCCTACAAGACAGAAATACTGGTCTTTGGCAACAAGACCTCCCCTTGGGACTCCACCAGGTGGTTGTCACAGCTAAGACCAAGACCAACAAACACATCCACAGACCATGCAAGAAATCTAGGGATCATCCTAGATGACAAGCTCAACATGACGGCCGAAATCAATGCAGTGCAAACCTCCTGATTCCACATTCTATGCATGCTATGATTTATTTTTATAAGGTTGTCTTTCAGAACACCAGACTGACCATCACACAAGCACTCATGACCAGCAGGCTGCACTATAGGAACACTCTGCGCGAGAACCTAGAAACAACTTCTACATAAAACTTGAGCCTTCCAGAACACCACTGCAAGACTCATATTCGACCTCCAATTCCACACCTACATCACACACTGGCTCCCCATTCACAAGTGCAGCCAATTGAAACTTCTCATGCATGCATACAAAGCCCTGTACAACAGAGAACCAGAATACCTGAACTCCTGCATACACTTTCACCAACCCAACAGGCACCTAATTATCAATCAAACACATTCTCCACATCTGCAAAAGCAAAGCTGGAGGCCCCTCATTCTCCTACATCTCACCCAAGACATGGGACAACTCCCTCAAGACATCAGAGCCTCCTCCTCACTTCTTGAGTTCCGCAAGAATCTGGAAAAGCACCTTAGGGACCACAAGCCTACACACCTACTCAAGCACCTGGATACCCTCTTGGGTGATGAGTGTGCTATACATATCAATCTAATATAACACAATGAATGAATGAATAAATAAAGGAATCGACCCAAAATGCAACGTGGACACACTACATTTTTACAGTGAAAACAAACCCTTTTTTGCAAAGTGCCTAGCTGTGGAATTTGAACCCTAGATCAGCCGTCACCTAGGGAAACCTATACATTTTTGAAAACTAGACACCCAGAGGAATCCAGAATGGGGTGACATGAAGGGCTCTCACCAGGTTCTGTCACCCAGAATCCACTGCAAACCTCAAACTTTGTAAAAAAAAAACACATTTTCCTCACATTTCTGTGATGGAAAGTTCTGGAATCTGTGTGGGTTCACAAAATTCCACCCACTCTGCATTCCCCAAAGTCTCCCAATAAAAACAGTACCGCACTTGTGTGGGTAGGCCTAGTGCCTGTGAAAAGAAACTGGCCAAAATGCAATGCGGACACACCACATTTTTACAGTGAAAACTGACGCTTTATGTGCAAGGTGCCTAGCTGTGGATTTTGAACACTGGCTCTGCTGGCACCTAGGGAAACCTAGCAAACCTATACATTTTTTAAATCTAGACACCCAGCGAAATCCAGGAGTGGGATCCTCTTGTTTTCTCTCACCAGGTTGTGTTACCCGGAATCCCTTGTAAACCTCAAAGTTTGTAAAAAAAAAAAGCATTTTCCTCACATTTCTGTGATGGAAAGTTCTGGAATCTGGGTGGATCCACAAACTTCCACCTACCCCGAATTACCCAAAGTCTCGCAATAAAAATGGTACCTCACTTGTGTGAGTAGGCCTAGTGCCCGCAACAGGAAATGACCCAAAACGCAACATGAACACACCACATTTTTACAGTGAAAACTGACCTTTTTTTTGGACAGTGCCTAGCAGTAGATTTGGAACCCAGGCTCTGCCGGGACCTGGGGAAACCTAGCAAACCAATGCATTTTCTAAAAATAGACACTCAGGGGAATCCAGGAATGGGTGATTTGTGTGGCTCTTACCAGGTTCTGTTACCCAGAATCCCTTGCAAAGCTCAAACTTTGTAAAAAGATCCACATTTTCCTCACATTTCTGTGATGGAATGTTCTGGAATCTGCATGGATCCACAAAATTCTACCCACCCCGCATTCCCCAAAGTCTTCTGATAAAAATGGTACCTCACTTGTGTGGGTAGGCCTAGTGCCCATGACAGGAAACGACCCAAAACGCAACATGGACACACCATATTTTTACAGTGAAAATTGACCCTTTTTTTGCAAAGTGCCTAGCTGTGGATTTTGAACCCTAGCTCTACTGGCACCTAGGGAAATCTAGCAAACCTATACATTTTTTAAAACTAGATACACAGCGGAATCCAGGATGGGGTGACTTGTGTGGCTCTCACCAAGTTCTGTTACACAGAATCCCTTGCAAACCTCAAACTTTGTGAAAAAAACAAATTTTCCTGCATTTCTGTGATGGAAATTTCTGGAATCTACATGGAGCCACAATATTTCACCCACCCCGCATTATCCAAAGTCTCCTGATAAAAATGGTACCTCACTCATGTGGGTGGGCCAAGTGCCTGCGGCAGAGAAGGTCCCAAAACGTAGTGTGGAGATATCAAAATGACCTATCACAAAATGACCTGGTTTTGCAATAGGGGTCACGCGGTGATCGCGGTTATCCTACAACTTACCCACACAGAAATGTGAGGG
Source organism: Triturus cristatus (assembly GCF_964204655.1). Taxonomy (NCBI): domain Eukaryota; kingdom Metazoa; phylum Chordata; class Amphibia; order Caudata; family Salamandridae; genus Triturus; species Triturus cristatus. The sequence goes on from NC_140590.1 coordinate 218,149,630, forward strand.
AAATGTGGCTTTGTAAGTAAATCAGAGGTTTGCAGGGGATTCTAGGTGAAAAAACACTGGGGGATCCATGCAAGCCACACTGCCAGCCAAGAGTCAGTACACGCACACCACCATCCACACACACCACCAGCCAAGTGCCATACATGCACAACTAAGTGCCATAAATGCACACCTACAGCCAAGTGCCATCCACACACTCTGCCAGCCAAGCACCATCCACACACTTCGCCAACCAAGCACCATTCATGCACACCGTCAGCCAAGCACTGGTCACACCGTCAGCCAAGCACTGGTCCACGTACACTGCCAGCCAAGTGCCACTCCACCCACACCACCACGCAAGTGCCAATCTACACACACTGTCATCAAGCGCGAGTCCACACACACCATTAGCCAAGTGCAGGCCCACACACACCGCCAGCAAAATGCCAGCCAAAGGTCAGCACACACAGTTAGCAAAACTCCAGTTCATACACACACAAACACTCCCTGGTTTCTAGTTTCTAGTGGATTTCGGGCCCCCGCCTGGGGATAGATGAGACTACAAATATCACTGAAACAGCCAAAATTTGTACCTAAAAAAAGTGGAGTGACCCATGCCTATGGGGTTTCTCCGTGACATGCCCATAAACATATCCCTAGTTCCTAGTGGGCTTTCTGCCCCCTGGAGGGGCACATAAGGGGCTATTGCCCCGATCTGCCTTTTGGGGGGGGAGCAAAAAGACTTATTTGGGTGTGGGGGCATTAGCATGCCCATTCTGGGCAGCCCCACCCTTCCGTATAAAAAACACCAACATAATCCCTGGTGCCTAGTGGGATTTCTGGCCGCCCTGGGGGCAGATCAGGGGTATTGCCCCATCTTCCTCCCAGGAGGGCAGAAAGACTGTGGAATTTAGGGGTGGTGGGGGTATTGGCATGCCCATTTTGGGCAGCCCCCACCCTTACAGGCGAAAAAAGCAAAAAACTCCCTGGTTCTGCCCCCCAGGGGGGGCAGATTGGGGGCCATTGCCCCACCTGCCTCCAGGGGGCAGAAAGACTGTGGAATTTGGGGTGTGTGGGACCATTGGCATGCCCATTTTGGGCAGCTTCAACCACTACAGGCGTAAATAGAAAAAATCGCTGGTGCCTAGTGTGCTTTCAGAAAGACTGTCTGTGCCTAAAATAATGGGGGGAGCAAAATCCCTTGCACTCCCCCCTCCTTGGTGCCTAGTGGGTGGATCCCTGCTTCAGGATCGCCCTCCTGAGGTGCTCCCCAAGCAGAGATCCACAAGGCAGGGGTACCATTGGAAATGGGAGATTCTTCCCTTTCCAATGATACCTCTCCCGTCTGCCTCGGTACTCAGGGGGTTGAGCTAGCCCTCTGAGCACCGAGGCAGTGAAACTGAAACCCAGTTTCAGATTCAGTTTCTCTGAAATTACGTCAGTGCGACATGGACGCCGACCGTCATTTCGGAGAGATGATCAGAGCACTGTCGGGAGCTGGGGAAGCTCTTCCCGAGCTCCCGAACTCCCGAGCTCCCGAGCTCCAGAGGGTGTTTTAACAAAAAAGAAGTCCCTCCGACGCCTGCACCAGAGGGATTTCCTGTGAATAGGACACATTACAACACACGCATTTACAACGCGTGCCATGACAATGCATTTTTTACAATGCAAAATTCCATTACAACAAATGTAATTACAACGCAAGCCATTACAAAGCATAATCCATTACAACGTCAATAACTATTCAAACACTGCCGGGGCGTTACTTTGGGGAATGCGTTGTATTGGCATACATTGTAATGACCTGTGTGGTAATGGACTTTGCATTGTGAAAATTGTGTTGTAATGGCATGCGTTGTAAACGATGTCTCTCTTTTCTGTGCCATGTGCATGGATGGCCGGGAGCCGTCGATGTACATGAGCACTGATGCGTTGGACGGCTCCCGGCCATCTGACGTACCAAAAGGGTTAATGATTGGATGATAGGTGCAAGAGACTCATTTAACCAAGAAGGAATGTACCGCACTGCAGAGGAGGTGGCGTGGCCAGGTGTTTGGAACCACGTACTCGGCATTTGCTAGAGGGGTGTTGGTGTGGGTGAGAGCGGGGATCCCATTTCAGGCTACTAATCAGTTGGTGGACCCTGAGGGTAGGTTTGTGGTGGTGGAGGGGCGGTTGTATGGCCAGGATGTAGTATTGTGTAGTCTCTATGCTCCTAATGTGGATCAGGCGCGCTTCTTTGCTGGCCTGACGGGATCATTGGCTCATTTTCTGGCGGGCCCCATTCTACTGGGAGGGGACTTCAACTCGATAACGGATGTTATACTAGATAGGTCGCATCCACCCTTGGCCGACTCACCGGTGCGCCGGCTAGCGGCGCACAGGGCGGACTGGCAGGAGAGGTGGGGCCTGGTTGATGTATGGCGGGAGCAACACCCGGATGATAGGGACTACTCTTTCTTCTCCGCTCTACATGCCCTGCATGTCAGGATAGACTCCATTCTGTGTAGTGGTGACCTGGCCCCCAAAATGACCCACACGGAGTATTTAACCAGAACGATCTCCGATCATAATCCGCTGTTGCTGATGGTGCAATGGCAGAGGCCGAGGTCCGCAGTTCCGACGTGGAGGCTGCGACCTGAGGCGTTAGAAGATCCGGTGTTTAGTGCTGCAGTCCAGCAGGGCATCGAACTCTACTTTAGGGAGAATGAGGGCTCAACCGCCACGAGGGCGATGGAATGGGATGCAATGAAGGTGGTGACCAGAGGTGTTTGTTTGGGCCGGTTCTCGAATGTGCGGACGACAGTCCTGGCTGACCTGGCGAAGGCGGAGGGGGTGCTGCGGGACTTTGAGCGGGACAGGCCTGAGCGACCGGAATTACACGATAGGCTGCTTGAGGCGAAGGAGGTAGTTGCGACTGCAACGGAACGGCTAAGGTGCTTTGATTATAAGCTGTATGCGACCAAAATGCATGTGGAGAGAGATAAGGTGGGAACGCTTCTAGCCCGGCTTGCGAACCCGGAACCTAGGGGTTGTCCGGTCATGAGCATTAGAGTGGAGACAGGGGAGGTGGTATACACACAAACGGCGGTGCTAGAGCGCTTCCGGTCGTACTATACGGGCCTGTATAAGAGCCAGCTGGGGGCGGGGGGCCGCCCAATGGCTGACTACCTGGAGACTGTCCAGCTCCCTAGGTTGGAGGCTGAGACCGCGAACGAACTGGGCGGACCCGTCACGCTCCTGGAAATCCGGGTGGCTATTAAGCAAATGGCTCGAAACAAAACACCGGGGATAGATGGCCTGCCAATCGAATTCTATGCGCAGTATGTAGACGTGTTGGCGCCCAGGCTCCTACTGGTCTATGCCGAGGCTCTAACGCTCGGACGCCTGCCCCAATCGATGAGGGAAGCACTAGTGGTCCCGCTACTGAAGCCGGGCAGAGACGCTTCTGATGTGACATCGTATAGACCATTGTCTATGCTGGCGGTCGACTATAAAATTTTGAGCCGTATCCTGGCCACTAGATTGTTGGCCTACATGACCAGGCTGGTACACGAGGACAAGCTGGATTTATCCCCACTAGGAGCACGGCCCTGAATATTCGGCGCCTGGTCCGCATATTGGATAATGGTTGGGGCCCTACCCAGAAGCCGGCAGTATTATCCGTGGATATTGAAAAGGCCTTTGACAGCCTAGAGTGGAGCTACCTTGCTGCGGTGCTGGAGAAGATGGGCCTAGGGGATGGTTTTGGGCGGTGGACGAAGGTCCTTTACTCCTCTGCTACAGCCAGAGTCCGCCTAGGATCGGTGGTTTCCTCAGCGTATCAGGTGTGCAGGGGCACGAGACAAGGCTGTTCGTTGTCTCCCCTGCTGTTTGCCCTGGCAATGGAGCCTTTGGCAATGCGGGCGAGGACGGGGTTGATGTATGGTGGGATCAGGTGTGGGGGGGTGACGCATTATATCTCCTTGTACGCGGATGATCTCTTGCTGTACCTCGAGAATTCGGAAGAGGCTCTGGAAGGGGCGGTGGAATTGCTGTCGGGCTTTGGAGGGCTCTCAGGCCTCAAGGTGAATTGGAACAAAACTTGTGTCTTCCCACTACGGGCGGAAGTACCGTACCCCCCGCTTACGATGGAGGTGGTTTGGGAGGCCACGTGCTTCACCTACTTGGGAGTCCGGATCTACCGCAGTGTCGGGGACCTGCTAGAAGGTAACATAGGGCGTAGTGTGAGGGCCCTGAAGGGATGTATGGCCTTTTGGGCCGCTCTACCGCTGTCGGTGCTGGGCCGGGTGGCACTTTTGAAGATGGTGGCCTTGCCGCGGCTGCTTTACTACTTCCGCACCCTGCCGATCTGGATTCCCCAGCGGATTTTTGCAGAGTTGAGGACGATGATTGTGGGCTTCCTATGGGGATGGGGGCGGCTGCGGGTGGCGTTGGCCACTCTGGTGAGACCTAAACTCGATGGTGGCTTAGCGGCCCCTGACTTTGAATTATACTACCTGGCAGCACAGTTACAGGTCCTCACGCAAAATATTGCAAGAGCATTTCGAGGCCCGGAGCATGAGAGGGAGACTGGTATCCAGAGACACATTTTGTCTTACATAGTCATGCAACAGAAGCTAGACGTGAGAGACCTCTCCATAAAGGAGAGAACCCTCCGACAGTGCTGGCACAGGAGCATGAAGAGAGGGAAAATCACACGGCCCTATGCGCCGGAGATCCCATTGGGAGTGCTGACAGCGTTACCGCACGGCGGTGACTGGTCCCCGCTGGCGGAGTGGGAGGAGCTGGGGCTTCAGATGGTGGGAGACCTATTTGTTGACGGGGCGCTCGCCCCCTTTGAGGTATTACAAGAACAGTTTGGTCTCCCCGAAGGGAGTTACCTCCTACACGCGGCGGTGAGCGCAGCGATACAAAAGCACTGCAAGGAGGGACTGGCGGAACCCGCCGTGGCCCTGACCTGCCAGTATGTGGTGATGGCGGCGGGAAGAGTGAAGGCGGTGACCTGCCTCCACTCCCGACTGCTGCGAGAAGGTATAGCGCCGCTTACAGCTCTTAAGGAGAAATGGGAGGGCAGCATAGGCAAACACATCCCGGACACAGCGTGGAGTCATATCATACGGAGAACGTGGGGAGGAATGCCCGCTTTCAGCAGGTACACTTCTTCGTGATGCATAGGGCCTATCTGACCCCGGGAAGGATTCGGAGGCATTTTAAGGTGCAGGATGCGGCATGCCCGAGATGTCTAGTCATTGGAGCGGAGTTCGACCACCTCTTATGGGGGTGCCCCAGACTGGGGACATACTGGGCGGAGGTAGGGGAGCTTTTGAATGCAGTCACCGACCGGGAGGTGGAGTTTGACATGGCGGCCTGCTTACTGCTCTGGTTTCCTCACACGGCGAAGACGAAAGTGACGAGTACATTTATAGACTTAGGTCTCATGCTGGCCCAGAGAGAAATTACGTGGCACTGGAAATCCCGGGGGGGTCCGTCATATGGGAGATGGCTGGCTGAGCTGCTGAAGTGGGCTGGCTGTGAGAGTGTGATTAGAAGGCGACAGGCGACCAGGGCAAGAAATGAGAAGGGATTGGAATGGGTGAGGGCATGGGAGCTGATAGTACAGGCTGTGAAGGATTACCGGCTGGAGAGTGCAGAGCGGGATGACCCGGAGGGCGGGGTTCCATGAGGCCAGTGAGATACATGCAAGGTAGACAGCAGTGAAACCAAAGCACCAAATTTCATGGTCGGGACCCATGCCAGCAGTAGTTGGGGGGTGGGCAGGGGGGGGGGAGTTTATGGGATGTTGTAGCAGGGTGATGATGGTTCACAGGGGATTGAGGCGAAGGGGTAAAAAAGCAGATATTATAATGAGCTGTTGACCTGCTCATCTGTGCAATGATCGACACGACATTCAGAATCTTTACATTAATGTGCCGCCCGGCCTCCGGGATGTGGGCTAAATGGCTGTGGATATTGTTGTGACGAGGGGTGGGCTCTGAGGTATCATGTGTACTTAGGTTGACGTCACAGAGTTCTCATTCTTAATTCTGCAATAAAAACACGTTTAAAAAAAAAAAAAAAAATGATTGGATGATAGGTGGGCTGGAATGATCCTACTTATAGAGCAGAACTGGTCTCACTGCGTCATGGGTGTGGGATACCTGCATGGCCGCCCCATTCCCACCCCCACACTTGACCCCACTAAGTTGCTGCTGTTCTTCTGGTGCACATTGCTTAGAATCATAAACTCTGGCAGCAGACTCCTAGGTGGAGCGGGCACCTGCTATTTCATATGGCCCAACTTAAGGGATTTAGTCAGTGAGATAAGATTGACATTACATCCCTAGGTGATCTGTGGAGGGGTGCCCACCTAAGGTACAGGCCCTCTTCCAGCTTAACCACATACAGTTTCATAAATACCTGCAGATCTGCCATGCACTGACCATTCATTGTCCTGACCTTACCGACCTTCCCATACTGAATATAGCCTGCTGGAGGCCTGCCTATTGATGGGCTGAATCGACAGTGGTTGTACCCCTCATAATACTAAAGATGGGCTAATCAGTTCTAAGAGGGCAAGAAGCACCTCCCCGAACCCTTTGGAGGACCAATGCACCGATACACGTCGGACAAACCAAATTGTGTCCAGATGGGACTGGCTTACCTCAGTTCCAAATGCCCCACACTGCACATAAAATACCCACGTACCAGAATCGGAAGCCCTATGCCTTTTATTGTGGAACATAGCAGGGGTAAGATTGTTTCTTTAAGATGATACCCCCCACAAAGACCTGAACAAACATTGACATAATCTCCCTTCAAGAAACTTAGTCAGTGTTAGACCTCCAGATAAACTTTCTGTCCTACCAAACTCTGGCCACCAAATCAACAAAATACGGGGGACCCAAAGGAGGCCTTGCAATCTGTATATCCCTCTGCCCAAACATCGTCACGGAAGAACAACCCACGTAGATCCCGGGCTTCAAATGATCAAACTGGTCACAGGATAATAGACCTTCGGTAGTAATATTCAACATCTATATTCACACTACCACTACCAAAAAGAAAACGTTAATACAGACACAATAGCCACAATATCCAGCTACATGGAAGCTAATCCCAGACGGGAGATAATAATGACCGGTGATTTCAATTCAAATTTAATGTACATCACAGATGATGATGACATACTGAACATCAATAACATATTTCGGAAAGTCCCAATCCAGGCCGTATTCAAATCCAAGCTTCAGGACCCAAAGCACAATAGTGTGGGAGCGGGTAAGATAGGCAGGAGCATCAGGACCCAAAGCACAAATACTTGAAGGCTGAATATGTGGGAGAAAAATGCCAGCTGTACATGCCACCACGCAATTCATAAGCCACTCTGGGTATTGACTGAAGGTTTGATGAACGAAAGGAGATCTTTGGGTGTGCGTGCACAATACCTTTCTTCCCCCTTCCACAAGATCAATTAGAAGAAATATAACTGAGGGAACCCTATCCCACTTTCTGTTTCCTTTCCTACCACCCTCCCTGGGATGAGCTACAATGAGGTACAATGCTAAAGACCCCTTCTTTGCTACTCATGTGTGAGTGAACAATAAGTAGCAGAGATGGGTCTGATAAATGTAAGCATAGCGAGATCACAGCAAAGCAAACGTCTGCCCATACACTGTACCAAAAATATGCTAAAGGCAAGTGCAAGTGTTTATGAGAGTGGGTGTAACTCCCTAGCAATGATGGGAAGATGTCCTTTCCCTATCATGGAATGTTGACATAGAAAGTTTAGCAAACCTAGAGAAGAAACTGAAGGATCCCAAAAATAAAATAGATGCAGAGCAATGCCTCTTGTCCTACAATGACCTCATGAGGCACACAAGTGTAAGCATAAATCTGAGGTATAAGAAATACCCAAGAGAAAATAGAGTACGAAATTAGTTACCTTAGGAAAAGAGTTAGGGCATGCCTTCTATTGCTTCCATATCCAATCCCAAGGATCACTAAACTACCGGAAAAAGAGAGAGTGAGGACCTAAAGAAGGAGGATCTGCTGGATTTGTTCCTCTTGTCTGCTGACAGAGTTGGCGGCAGCCACTGATGCACCCAGAAATGTAGCAGCACCTGCAGGACCACTGGCAACTAGAGTGCTGCGATACAGCCCTCTGACTGTAAAGTGCCATGTGGATCGCTCCAGGGCGCATGTACAATCCACATCAGGGCATAAAGACCATTATGATCGAAGCCACACTATTACCCTAGAAAGTCTGAGGCAGATCACAGAATTATTCACTAGAAGGCGTTTCCCTTCTCCCTATGTAAGTGACACTGATGATGATGGCCATTCCTCTTCTGCTCCCCCTTCTCTGAGGAACAACTCCATGGCCAGGGGTAGAATTATGGTCCATATCCCTTTTACACCCTTAGATTTATTGAAAATTAGATAACAGTTCCTTTATATCAGCGAAAATCCTACTCAGTTCCAAAAGAGAGTGTGTTTGATGATTACAGACTAAACTTGTTTGGGGTAAATCAGTTATTGCCATTGGTTGTGCTGGCCAGAGAGAAAGACATGGCAGAGGGTTGCTTGTGGCAATGACAAAAAGGTGAGTGATGTCAGAAATTGGGTTACTGGTTGACGTGGTAACCCTACACAAGCAGCAAACACAATCCTTGTCAGGGTGAGGCACAAGCAAACGCCAAATTAGCCTCTGGTAGCTTGGCACAGAACAGTTAGGCTTGACTTAGAGGCAATGTGTAAAGTATATATGAAGCTCTTCAAACAGTAATAAAGAGAAAACACAATAGAAGAAAAATTCCACATCTATTTAGAAAAAATATAACAAAATATAATAAATAAATTTTATAAATTTAACCAGTAGAACTGTAGATATGCAACTTTAAAAAATGTAAGTGAAAATAGCTCCAAAATGCCCAAAGCGCCTCTCATAGCTATCTGGATGTGCGAGACTGGGAAAAACGTAACAAGTTTCGGCCGACTGTGATGGAGCGTGAGTCAGAACTGGGACTAGGTTAATCCCGTTGAAAAGTTACCTTCTTGGTCCAGCACAGAGTATCCTATTCACAGTGAAGGGACTGCAAAGAGCAGGCCTAGCTTTACAGATGGTTGCGTTGTAGCACGAAGGCCCTGCTGTCATTGTGAGTGGTCAGGTTGAAGTTTTTTGATGGTGCTTCCTCAAAGTACTCGATGCCGTAGTTCCAAAGATCAGGTTGACAGATCTTTGCGTTGGTGAGCTGTGAAGGCGACAATGTTTGACACCAACAGGCCTGTTCACATTTGGTAGGAACTAAAAAACTTACATTCAGCTACACTGAGGCCCCATCAGTGGTTTAGTACCTGAGGGGCACCACTTGGGGGGTCAACGACTTTCTCAAGCTGAATCTGAGTGTTGGTTCAGATGGTTGGGAGCCTGGTATGTCCCTGTGGCTCTGTACAGAAGTCCAGCAGACCAGCTCTTGGAGTCACTCTGGGAGGCCTGGGTTCAGGTGCAGGGCCAAATTCCTCTAACGCAGGCAGGCGGGGAGCAATCCAACAAGGCAGCATTCCAATAAGGCAGTAGTCCAGCAGGGCAGTAGTCTGGGAAAGTGGAAGTCCTTTCAGCAGCACAGCAATCCTTCTTCCTGGTAGAGGCTCCACAAGTCAAGAAAAATACTGAAGAGTTGGTATCTAAGGTCCAAAATGTTTACCGGGTGCCTCATTTGAAGTGGGAGAAGCTTCTAGAGGTTTCCCTTCGAAGTGCTTAGGTTTCCTGCCTCCCCTACCCTGGCTCGAGACTAACTATATGGGAGGCAGGACACAGCCTATTCAAGTGTAAGTAGGCTGTGCCCAGCTCTGCCCTTCCATTCAGCCAGTGATGAACCATCCAGGCATGCCAATGCCCTCTATTGTGTGTGGCTGACTGGAAGGAATACACCAAGCCCAACTCTCAACTATGCTCAGTCATGTGACCTAGTGACAGGCTGCAGGCACTTAATGGCTAAGGCAGGAAAATCTCAACTTTATAAAAGTCACCAACACAGCAACTTGCCAATACTGACAGTCATTCACATCCTCATTCAAACTAGATGACCACACCTCTCAGGAGCTGTTTACCAAACAAGTGATCTACTATGTCATTTCACTGTGACTCATTAAAAAGGGAACTGTCAATTTGAAAAGTATGTTTACTTTAAACGAGCCCAGTAGGACCACTCTTTGGTCACTGTCCTTCCAGAACAGAAGTATATAATAGGGAATTGATTACAGCAGGGGCGTGTGATTGTTTCATTTCAAATTCTTTAAAGAGTACAGAATCTGGAGTTTGGATTTGTTTCTGAATTATATGTTTTATAATGCTTTATATGCAATATAGTGAGTCTGTATATATTTTTCTATGTGGTGTAAGATATATGTGTTGTGTCCCTGTGTTATGCAAATTTTTGGAAATATTGATTTTTTCACAAAATAATCATGAAAAATGAATACATTTGTGTCAAAACTTAAAATTGAAAAAATAAAACAACTTTTACTTAAAAATTAAATCATGTAGTGATCATAAAAATTGAGAGGTGTGATCATTTAATTTGAATGAGGATGACTATCAGTATTGACAAGTTGCTTTGTTGGTGAGATCAATAGAGGCCTAGCCTTACTGATTATGGGCTGAACCCTATATTGATTAGGAACTTTATAAAAGTGGCATTTTAAAAATTGCTATTTAAAATCTAACTTCACTATAAGAGAGGATTTTTCTTTACAATGCCAAAGACACCAAACATGAGGTAATTACTGGCTCCCATTTGGCAATTACAGCGTATTAAATATTGAGGTAACTCCAATGTTATCTTATGAAAGAGGTAGAATTTTCAGCAGTGAAAAAGTAGTTTTTCACTACAGCACATGGGAAACTTAAATGCACTTGTCCTACTTTTGAAATACACTGCATCCTGCCTTCTATGTTTCAGGGCCTACCTTATGGGTGACTTATATGTGTTAAAACAGAAGATTTGAGCCTGGCAGAAGGTTTATTTTGTCAGGTTGAAATGGAGCTTAAAACTGTACACACAGTATATATTGGAAGGCCCGAGACATGTTTAAAGAGATACTTAAATGGGTGGCACAATCCGTTCTGCAGGCCCACAAGTCACATTTAATTTACATGCTCTTGGCACAGGCAGTGCCATTTTACTAGGGGCTTACGAGTAAATTAAATATGCCAATTGGGCATAAGCCAACTCAATCATGGTTTAAGGAGAGAGCACAATCCCTTTAGTACTGGTAAGCAGTGATAAAGTACGCAGAGCCCTAACACCAGCAAAAACTAATTCAGCACATAGGAAGCGCTGAAGGCCAAAAGTTAGGGAGAAAACCACGCCAAGGATTCCAGTTCTAACAAGTGTAGCAAATAATTTATTGTTGAATTTGATTGATTTGATTTGATGTGTGTCTGGGGAAACCTGATTGGCCTAAGTTTGTGTACTTTAAAGTAAATTAGGGCCAATCACCAATGGATTATTTGGGCAGACTTGAGTTTGTATTTGAAAGGTACTCAAGTACAGCCTGTCCAAAAGAAATGGCTCAGGAAACAATAGGTACGAGGTTTCTACAATGATTGTTACTGAATGTTAGAAGGCGGTTTCCACAATGATTGTTACTGAATGTTAGAAGTCAGTTAATGGCCATCACCATTGGATAGTAGACTGTAAAGTTGGCCAAGCAGCTGATGGGTGCTAACCATTTCATAACTTGGCAAGAAAGAAAGAGAATGCAGAATCAAACCTGATATTACTGAATGTGTAAAATATGCAGAGAACAGTGTGGGAAGGAGAGCTCTGCAAAAGGATGAACAAATGGGGAGGGGCCAGAGGTGGAATGCTGGTAGATGCAATGGTAGGGGCTAGGGAGAGTCAGGTTTTACTTGTGGACAGGAGGGCCATTGGAAACGAAAGTGTCCTAATATTGGTCACTGACCCAGCTCCCCCTAACTTCCCTGAGCAGCAGGTTTTCCACTTGTGCATCCCGCCGCTGGCCACTTTTTACTGCACTACCACTGCAGATGAAACCACCCTGATCATGGAACACCTCAATTTTAAAGTCCAAGCAGATGTAAAGTCCACCATTAGTGGCACCCTTGCCTGCAGACTGCCAGGATCATGCCTCAGCTTCTGCAACACCATTCCCGACTTCATCGCCTCGCTCGCCATGGACTCCTAGGACTGCATCTTCCTCAGAGACCTCAATTTCCACTTTGAAAACCTCAACTACGCCAACACCATCAACCTCCTCAAAAGCATGAGCAATATCAGTCCCACCCAACTAATCTACAGCCCCATACACAGCGCAGGACACACACTTGACCCCATCTTCATGGCCAGTGACAGTGTCAAGTACAGTCATGTCACTGACCTCCACTGGACAGACCGCGCCATCATCTACTTCATCATCACTAGAACTCCCGTCATTGCCCGAGCCACCAAGTGTCACCCACAGTAGCTGGAGCAAACTGTCAGAGAGCCAGTAGACTGAGACCCTCAACGCTTCCCACCCGGACACCACACTCAACCTGGAACAGGCTGTCAAGAACTTCACAGCCTGGATCACTGACTGCGCTGACAGAGTTGCCGCCATCAAGCCCAAACTCAAGAAGATGATGGTCGGAGCCCTGAAACCTTTCAGACACTCACCCACAGTCACAGATCTGGGTTGAATCCATGTTCGTCTTTTAGCTCACTTCGCCACCTCAGTTCAGACACAGCTATATGCAAATCAGTCTTGACTCTGTGCCTCATGGGAACTGTTAGAACTGGGGGTCTCTAGTTGGCAGAGGTAGGTACCTTTGACTAAATAGGGACCCTTGCGTCTAGTCAGGGTAAGGGGGTACACTCCTAAAATAACCCCTGCTCACCCCCTTGGTAGCTTGGCAGGAGCAGGCAGGCTTATCTCAGAGGCAGTGTCTAAAGCATCTGTGAACACATACAGTAACCCAATGACAACACTACAGATGGACACCACACAAGTTGTAGTATAAAAATAAGTATTTTTATATAGACTTAACACAAGACCACAAACGACAAAAATCCGCAATACTGTACTTTAAAAATGGTAGAAATAGCTTAGTTCTCTTAAGACAGTAAATGCGATACTTTAAGTTCAATGTACCTTTTGATGCGTAATACTATACAATGAAAGTGTTGCAGGGAAGGTGAGGCGGCAGTTCCTTACACGCAAGAACGGTGATGCGTCGGGTCCCAACTGATGCGTAGGGGGTGCGTCGGTTCTTCTCGGCGTGGGGAGGTGATGAGTCGGTTTCTTACTGCGCTTCGGTGGCGGTGCGACCCGCAACACCGTGATGTGATGAGGATCCGGTGCAATGAAACAACATGGCATCTTCTTCTTGTTGCGACACAATGCGTGCACGCCCGTCGTCCGTGCGGCAACTCAACAATTCTTCTGAGCTGCGACAGACCCTGCGACACGCTTCTCTGGTGATGCAATGGCGTCTGATGCGACGGTGACACTCTTCCCAGGGGATGCAAGACACTTCAGCGATGCGACAGCTGCAGCGGCGACACCCTTTTTCAATGATGCGACGACAGCAGCTGCGGCGGAAACACGCTTCTCCGGCGATGCGAAGTGCTTCTGCGATGCGAAGCGACAGCTGCAGTGGAGACACCCTTCTCCAGTGATGCGACAACAGCCGCTGCAGCGGCGACACACTTCATCTTCGTGAGTCGCGCTTCCAGCTCCTTGTGACACGCAGTCCCTCGGAAAGCCCAACAAAACTGCAGGCACCTCAAAATAACTCTTGGGGAGCTGGTGAGTGAAGTCTGTTGTCCCTGAGACTTCAGAAGGAGGCAAGCTCTCTCTCAAGCCCTTGGAGATCCTTCACAAGTTGACTAAAGTATACGTAATGTTCCTTTCTCCTTTCTTTGGCAGTCAGGCACCCACTGCAGGCCAATCCCCCAAACAGCACTCAGCTTAGGGATAGTCTCCTCCTCAGTTTCTCTGGTTCCTCTCCTCAGCAAAGGTTCTTCTTGTTTGGCTAAGTGATCTAAATTTCTGGGGTCTGGGTCCCCCTTTTTATACACAGTGTTTCTTTGTTCTCATAAGGCACAGAGGCCTTTGCCTAGTCCAAACAATTTCTGGTCAGTCCTGGTGCACTCTGTTTACATGACTCCTTCTTTCCTTTCACAGAGTAGGTCAGGGACATCAGACGCACCACAGGAGGTGGAGCCAACATTGTGGAGGGAAGGCACAGCCCTATTCAGGTCCCAGGTGCAACTCCTCCCACCCATCTACATGCAGATCTCTCTATTCAGCCCTGTGCTGACTCACCCTGTCTCCTAGAATCTCCGAGCCCCTGTCACTCAAACTCCGAGCAAGGAATACACAACCTAGCAGAGGCAGGCATGGATGGTTAGACAAGAAAATACCTACTTTCTAAAAGTGGTATTTTCAAACACAGAATGTTAAAACCAACTTCACTAAAAGATGTATTTTAACATTCTGAGTTCAGGCATACTAAACTCGAATTTCCACATACTTCCCTGAGTCAATTAGGATTATAAGATGTAATAATCAAACTGCCCATTCTGGCCTACGGGGAACTGGTAGCCTTGCAATAGTGAGAAACAAAAATGGCTGTAATTCACTATTAGGACATGCCGCACACACCAGGGCATGTCCTACCTTATACTTACAATGCACCCTGCCCTTGGGCCTACCATAGGGGTGTCTGATATGAAGAAAAGGGAAGGTTTAGGGACTGGCAAGTGGGTGCACTTGCCCAGTCAGCACGGCAGTACCAGACTGCACACAGGCTCTGCAATGGCAGACCTGAGACACACTTTACGGGCTGCTTCTGTGGGTGGCACAACAAGTGCTGCAAGCCCACCAGCAGCATTTAGATTTACAAGCCCTGGGCACACTCAGTGCACTGTACTAGGGTGTGACAAGTAAACCAAATCAGCCAATCATGGAGTCACTAATCCATACATCAATTTACACTAGGGAGAGCATATGCGCTTTAGCACTGATCAGCAGTGGTAAAGTGCCCAGAGTCAGAAAACAGCCAACAACAGGTCAGAAAAAATACAGGAGGAAGGCAAAAAAGTTCAGGGATGACCCTGCAAAAAGGACCAAGTCCAACAGGAACAGTCCAACCCGAACTGCCAAGCCATGTCTTCCCTTGACCAGAAACAAGCATCCTGCAACTGGTTTCCGGCTAACAGCCCTCATCAGCCAGCCTAGCTTGAATCCAGTGGCAAAGTGAGCAAGGGACCCACATCCGGGCATACCCTGCCAACTTAGGGCAAAGAAAGCAACCACAAGGAGATGATGGACGGAGAGCTGAATCTTTTTAGACACTCACCTCCAGTCACAGATCTGGGTTGAATCCATCATCGTTCTTTAGCTCACTTCGCCACCCCAGTTCAGACACAGTCATATGCAAATCAGTCTTGACCCTGTTCCTCATGGGAACAGTCCAGCCTGAACTGCCAAGCCATGTCTTTCCTGGTTCTGCATTCTGTCCATCAATTTTCTTTTTGCGTTTGTCACCCTGAGTGGGAAGGATATGCTCAGACATGGGTCCCATGCTCTCCATGCCACTGGAGTCAAGCTATCCTGGCTGATGAGGGGTGAAACCCCGAAACCGGTCCTATGGTGCTTGTTTCTAGTCCAGGGAAGGACTGGCCTGGCATTTCGGGCTGGACTGTTCCCATTTGGCGCAGGGTCAAGACTGAGTTGCATATGGCTGGGTCCAAACTAAAATGGCATGGTGAGCAAAAAACGATGGGTTTAGGCCCAGATCTCTGTACTGGGGTGAATGTATGACATTGTTCTGCATTCTGTCCATCAATCATCTTTTTGCATTTGTCACCCTGAGTGGGACGGGTATGCCCAGACGTGGTCCCGTGCTCTCCATGCCACTGGAGTTAAGCTATCCTGCTGATGAGGTGTGAAACCCCAAAACCGGTCCTAGGATGCCAGTTTTCAGTCCAGGGAGGACCTGGTCTGGCAGTTCCGGCTGGACTGTTCCCATTGGGCGCAGGGTCAAGACTGATTTGCATATGGCTGGGTCCAAACTGGAATGGCATGGTGAGCAAAAAAACTATGGATTTAGGCCCAGATCGCTGTACTGGGGTGAATGTATGACATTGTTCTGCATTCTGTCCATCAATCATCTTTTTGCATCCATCAAGCCAAGCATTTGCAAAAGATCGACCAAACAGGCCAGATGGTACACCACGGAGCTGAGAACCACACAAAGCATCTGCCAGCAACTAGAAAGAAATTGGCGCACAAACAAGGAATCCACAGACAGCGCCACTTTCAAGACAGCCCTCAACCACTACCACCTGTTCTGGAAGGAGACAAAAAAGAATGCCCTGGCAGACCACATCGAAACCTGCTTCAACCGCAGCAAAGAACTCTTCAACAGTGTCAGAGTTCCAACCCCTCAGCCACTGAAAACCTAATCACCCCTTCTCAGGAGCTTTGTGTCACCTTGGCGGGCTTCTTTCATGACAAGGTCTCCACCATTTACAAGAATCTGAACTCCAGCCTACTGCCACTGACCTCCCCAGCCACCTCACTCCCATAAAAGCAAGCCCGACCACCTACTCATCACCTCAGACCAGCTTATCACACGGAACACCACAGCAATCATGAACTCCATCCACTCAGGATGCAAGAAGATCAGCAGCGAGCTCAGTACCCAGTTCAACGCCTCTATAGCCATGGCTACCTTCCCCAAAGAATGATAACATGCAGAAGTCAAACCCCTTCTCAAGAAACCATCCGCCAACGCCAAAGTCCCCAAAAAAGCGATCAATCACCAACTCACAGACCACCAGAAGAACAACCATCTTCTGGACATCTTCCAATCTTGATCCGCACCAACCACAGCACCAAAACAACCCAAATAGCTGCCAGCGATGACATCAGAACGTTCCTTGATCCAAGAGAAATGGCAGTCCTGATTCTCCTCGACCTCTGGGCAGGGTTCGACACCCTATCCCACCATACCCTGATCAAAAAACGACATCGCATTGAATCCAAGGAGACTCTCTCAAGTGAATTGCCTCCTTCCTCACTGGAAAAACTCAGAGAGTCCGCCTACCACAGTTTACCTCAGAACTCAAGAACATCATCTGCGGTGTTCCTCAAGGCTCGTCCCTCAGTCCCACTCTGTTCAACACTTACATAACCCCCTTTGTCAACATCATCTGAGCCCATGGATTAAACATCACATCTTATGCAGACTACACCCAGCTCATCGTCTCACCCTCAGAAGACCCCACCACCACAAATTCTGCAGTTGTATGACTAGTGTCGTCAACTGGATGAAAAACAACTGCCTGAAACTCAAAACAGACAAAATGGAAGTGCTGATCTTCTGCAACAACACCTCCCAGTGGAATGACTCCTGGTAGCTTAGGAACTAGGACCCTCACTCACACCAGCAGATAATGTTCATAGACTTAGAATTATCTTAGACAGCAAACTCACCATGAAAATCCTGATCTAGGCAGTCTCATCCACCTGCTTCCTCACTCTTTGTATGCACCAGAACATCTTCAAATGGATCCCCATCTATGCACTGTCACTTAAGCCCCAGTCACTAGCCGCCTGCACTACGGCAATGCAGGAATCACCACTCACCTACTGAAAAGACTGCAAACCATACAGAACTTCATCACCAGACTCATCCTCGAAATCCCCAAAATGGAACAATATCACCCCTCCCCTTAAAAAACTCCACTGGCTCCCCAAACTAGAGAGATGTCAATTCAAGATGTTGATCCACACCTACAGAGCCCTGCACAACCAAGGACCAGCCTACGTCAACCCCCACCTGAACTTCCACCAATCCTCCAGACACCTGTGCCCCTCCTCTCTCTCCCCTCACATAGAACCAGCAGTGTAGGATGCTCCCTGTCCTACATTGTGACTAAGTCCTGGAAAGACCTCCTCCTGTACCTCCGGACCTCCAAAGACACTCTAGACCTGAATGTTCAACTGAACCCACCAGAAGCAGCAAGGCTCCCAACACCTGAATACCCTCATGGGTGAGTTACCATACTTTATAAACCCTGCTTGATAGTTATCATTCTTTCATGCAGCACAGCAAGACAACTTGCTGCGCAGTGCGAAAGTGAGAGGGTAGCAATGCACCATACCTATCAAGATATGGTGCATTCCTGTCCTCTGCCTGCACAGAGAACTCAGCTCTGCCTGCGGTGTGTACGGTGATTTGCCTTCTCCGTGTTTCGCGGAGAACACGGAGAAGGTAAATCTCAGCACACTCCGCAGCGGAGCGGAGTTGGCCAGCCCCCGCCTCCACTCCCCCTATTAACAAGTAATTAAACATTAATTAAAACTAAATTTAAAACCACTTACCTGTACTGCGGCATCCCTGAGCTGCTCTCCTCCTCTTCCTCGCCATATCGGTAATCCTTGAAAAACTGCGCATGCGCGCACGCCCACACAGGCGCATTTCTTGCAAGAGGAGGAGGGCAGCCCAGCGACACCGCAGTAAAGGTAAGTGGTTTTAAATTTACTTTTACTTGCTCATTAATGGGGGGTGGAGGCAGGTGTGCGGAGCGGAGTTCCACGGAGTTTGTTTGCAACTCCGTGGACCTCCGCGTAGCCCAGCTATGCACACTACTCTCAGGGTTATACACAATTAGCAGCCTCGACCCAGTGCAGAAAACCATCACGCCATGGAGCATGCATGTTGGTTTTTGTGTAGGAAGGGACACCCTCCTGCACAAATACAATCCTTAGAAGCATTTTGCTCTTTCTAAGTGTGCTGCAAGGTTCAGCATACTTAGAAAGAGGATACAATGAGGAGAAATAAAGATATTTCTCCTTTTTGCACCTTGTTAGAATGGGGAACCTCTGGTTGGCACAGGTAGGTACTTGTGACAAGCAGTGGTCCCTTCTTCTATTCAGGGCGAGAGAATTACCCCTTCAGAACAACCCCTGCTCACCCTATAGGTAGTGTGGCGCAAGCAGTCAGGGCTAAACTTCAGGGCGCTAGTCAGTTAAGCATTTATGATCACACACAGTAAACCACAACGATCCCCCACAAATGGACACCAGGCGTAAATTGTATCAAAAATACGGATGCTTTATATAAAAGATTCTTTGTTACGCAGGCATGTACAAGACCATCAATAACGGTTGCGAAATGGAAGCCACAAGATGATAATTAGGCACTGTTCTTGTCTTTGGTAACTTATTCGATCACGAGCGCTTCACAGGGCTCGGTTGAGTCGGTCCAGTCACGATGATGCGCAGTGCACCCGGGGTACAGTGATACGGGGAAATCAGAACATTGCGGACCCCGAGTCCGATAGAGAGTTCACTGTACCTGGGAACGGGCGATGTGCTTGGACGAGTCTTCGGGGGAGATGCAGGTTCTGCACCTCGCGGGTCTCCGGATCAAGAATTCAGCGGGCGGCTCTCGGTAGACAGGTGCGGCCCAGGGCCTCCGACACGGACTGTGCGGGAGGTCACTGCGGAGGGCGGCTCGGTCAGACTCAGGCTGGGAGGTGAAGCGGGGCGGCCGGATAAGTTACGACGTACGGGCGGCCATCCGAGGCTTGATTTCACTTCCCAATTAGAAATCCGGCGGGAGGGCGAGAGGGCACCAGGCACGCTCCAGTGGCAGGCAGGTGACAGGGAAGCGGGGCGGCCAGCCTCGATGGGTCCAGAGCGACTCAGGTAGAGCGGGGCTCTCGGCGAGGGGAGGCGGCCAGGCTTCTGGGTGTCACGGCCCTAGGAGGGGTGGCAAGATGCGCAGAGCACTCCGGCGGGAGAAAGCACACGGCTCGAGTTCTCAGACGAGCGGAGACACGGTGAACCCACTGGTCCTGGGGTTCAGCTCAGGGGGCAAGCTCTTCTTCCAAGCCCTTGGAGATAGTTGAAGAACAAAGTGCAAAAGTCTCTTTCAGTCTTTTTCCTCTCCTTCCTCAGCAAGGCACCTACTGCAGGCCAGTCCCTCAGGTCAGGGAAAGTTACTCCTCCTTCAGCTTCTTCCAGGTCCTTCTAGTCGGGCAGAGTTCCTTCGTGGTTCAATCTGGATCTGATTTCTTAGGAGCCAGGCTCCTACTTTTATACAGTGATTCTTTTGTTCTTTAGCGCCAGGGGGCCTGGGCCTGGCTCAGTCCAGTTCTGGAGTACTTTGTTTTGGTGACTCTGCTCTTTCCTTTCAGCAGCAGGGCAGAGACATCAGACGCTCCACAGGGAGCGGAGCCGGCTTTGTGGTGGCAGAGCACAGGTCTATTCAAGAGTCAGGGAGTACTCCTCCCACCCATCCTGGTGCGATCTCTCTACCCACCACCTGGCAGCCAACCTGTCTCCTGGAATCCCCCAGCCCTGCTCCTGTACTGTTGCTAGGCAGAACACACACCCACAGCAGAGGCGGACTGAGATGGTCAGGCACGCAAAGGCTAACTTTCTGAAAGTAGCATTTGCAAACCCAGGATATTAAAATAACCTTTACTAAAAGATGTATTTTATCACCCCGAGTTCAGGCATACTAAACATGACTTTCTACCATGCTCTCTGAGTCCACTGGGGTCACAGCGTGTAGCGATCCCAGCAGCCCATACTGGCCTATGGAGAGCAGGTAGCCTTCAATAGTGAAAAACGAAAATGGTTGTAATTCACTATTAAGACATGCCACACACATCAGGGCATGTCCTACCTTATGCCTACAATGCACCCTGCGCTTGGGCCTACCAGAGGGGTGACTAACATGTAGTTAAGGGAAGGTTTAGGGACTGGCAAGTGGGGACACTTGCTCAGTCAGCGCGACGGTACCAGACCGCGCGCAGGTTCTGCCGTGGCAGATCCTAGACACATTTTACCCCACTGCTTCGGTGGGTGGCACAATCAGTGCTGCAAGCCCACTAGCAGCATTTGGATATACAAGCCCTTGGCACCCCTGGTGTACTCTACTAGGGACTGACAGTAAACCAAATATGCCAAACGTGGAAGTCAATTCACATAATACATTTTACCATAGGGAGAGCATATGCACCTTAGCACTGGTCAGCAGTGGTAAGGTGCCCAGAGTCATAAAACAGCCAACACCAGGTCAGAAAAAATGCAGGAGGAAGGCAACAAGTTCAGGGATGACCCTGCAAGAAGGGCCAAGTCCAACACACCTCTTGTAGGTAGGCATACTTTTCTGACACATTCCCAGGTCTATCAGTGTTGGTAAATCTGAGATTGCCTCAGAATACATGGGTGGATGCATGTGAACACACACGGTGCGCCCATGAAACGCCCCCACCTCATGGACTTCTAGCCTAATGCAAGGCAGTTAATTGTGCTACCTTGCATTACTCCAGGTATACCAGGCTACACAGTACCACACAATGTGGTCTTGCATGGCTTGGTGCAACGATGATGCAAAACTTTGATAAATATGCCCCATAGTTTCTAATGCACTAGATCTCGCTGATCAGTTTGGATTTGATCAGATTACTCAAAAGTCTTATCGTGAATTTTAAGACTGCCCACGAGGTTCTGACTGTGACATGAATATCCAGTCTCATGGTGCTCTGGCCAGCTTCCCCTTCAACCTTACCCGTGTGGCTGATTTTAAGAAAGGAAAAGTGTTAAGCCTGAAGCTAACAAATCTACCCCAGTGATAAAGTGAAATTAATGTCTACGAAATCCTGATTTGTCCCTCTCTGAATTTTGGTCACAAAGCAGAGAGCAACATGGTAGACTTCCAATAATTACCATCACCAGCTTCTGCAAGCTGCATTCTAAGTCTCAATGTAAAAAATGTGAGCAGAGCAGCCTGCATGTCTAGCAGGACCAACGCTCCAGCTCAGTAGTCATGAAATCATCCCATGGTCCTGGTCAGTCAAGAACAATGACTTTCAATTGGTGCCTTGGATTTTCTTTCTGGGTTTTGCTTACAAAAATCATATCTCTGGTTCTGATTTTAACAGTTTTGGTGTATTTTTGCTCATTGATTTTATTTTACACATTTACGTAACAGTTTCTTTAGTGGTCCTGTTTTTCCCTCAATTGCCCATTAGATATTCCTTGATTATTCAAAATTAGTTAGAGAAGTGTATTATGCTGTAGTCTATACTTTCAATCTAGGTTGGAACTGATTGGATTAACACATATTTCTCTAGGAAATTACTAGCTGCTTGTGCCCTAGCTACCAATGGTTTAGCAGAGAGACTCTCAGAATTGTTTTTGTTTTAATTGACTTAGTAGGTCTATGCCTCTTCAAATGTAATAACCCATTCTCTACGACAACAGTATGATCGTTTTGCATTCGGCACAGAACCTCCAACCCTAATGGAAATACTACATCTTTCACAGGGTGCTGCAATGCAGGTAGATTGAATCTCAACCCTGAGGTCTTTTAAAAAGCATAATTCTCCACATTAATCAAATCAAATGTTACACCTTCACATACCTTTACATTCTTTAGAGATTCTGGCATAAGGGCAAAGCAGTTCATAAAACATAAGTAGTACTCACAAGAAGCAAGAAAAAAAAGGTTTTCTTAGTATTTTTGTAGAAGGGTGCAAAGGAATGGCCTTTATAAATTTACCTTTTAGTTCAATGCCCCGTGGAGTCAAAAGATGGCCAATATACTCTGCAATGTTTATGAAGAAATCACACATTGATTTTAAGAGTTATAACTCTTTATTTCAAGGTGGTTAAATCCTACTCTATAATGCAATTGTATTCCTCTACTGACAGTGCATATTTGAAAATGTCATCTTGGAACATCTGCACATTTCATAAACCTTAGAAAAAGTGAAACGTTGGCTTTTAAAATATGTATAATGCAGATGGTAAACCAAGTGGCATCTATAAACAAGCATTGGCATAGCCAATAGGTCTCGCCTTTGGACCTTATAAGTGTTCAGTTATCCAGCACAATATTCTTGGTGCAACAACATCAACTGTTGCATGGCTAAACACTTATAAGGTCCCAAAGGCGAGACCTGTTGGCTATGTCAATGCTTGTTTTTTATGGCTTCTGTGAGAAAAGTAAGGGAAGATAAAGCACAATTGAGTCTCTGGGTACTGATATGGAATACATAATTACCAGAGTGTTTCCAGGTTAGACTTTTTTGTCTCCTATTTAGCTATGCAGCACTGCATGGCTAAAACCCAATAGTAAATGAGAAGGTCTCAAAATGTGTATCTTTTGGACCTTATTTTTTTCTCTCGTTTTTTGCAGTTCCATATAGTGCAAACTGAACGTATTTGTGTGTTTTACATGAGCAGCAGTTACATTAACGAAGACATATTCATATTTGGTAGGTGCGGGGAGATTAAGTAATTTGCTCAGAATCACAGGAGGGTGAGTGACCCTGCTGAGACTGGAACCTGGTTCCAAAGTTGATAGGTCTGACTGTTATGCTACATCCTTTCCCTTTGTTACAAGTTGAGGTGTTGTTTATCGCCCAGAAAATATGGATATCAAGGGGTATGTTGTTTGTCGGATGTGATAAATAACATCTATTATGAATTACATGCAGATTTTGATGTTAAACACACAAAACTCCACTTGAAGACAGTAAATACCTTATGTTTTACCCTGTTAAATGTTGGCAATAGCTTAAGTTGAGTTATTTTAAGCATCCAATAAATATCGGAGGCATTACATTTGTGGTAATTTTGACCGATATGGAAACAGGAGTTAAGCGTGAAAATGGATTAACACAGTGGTTGCACTAGCGTAACGAAACTTGAGGGGGCACCCTGCAAACTACATGGAGGGGCCCACCCGCAGATTCAGTCAGGAGCTGTCACACCAGCGTACTGTGCTGAGGGGTCCCTGGAGCTCAGGGGACTCCTCGCACTGCGGGGGCCATTGTTACGCCACTCAGTGGTGGTCCGAATATTGTGCAGCAACTTGTATTCAGGCCTATTGTTTTTACCAATGCTTGTTGTGCTGATCACAGGGGAGCTCGTGCTGGTTGGTGTCAAGAGCGGCCATTGGTGGACCTGCCAATGCGGAGTGGGTCATGAGCCCACCTGAGTCAATCCATTGGAGCTGACTCAGAGAGTTCCTTAGTTCCGCCTAGAAATCCCAACCTTGCCTTCTAGCCGCCCTGCGGCTCCGCTCCTCATTCCCCCGCTGCCGCTGCACAGTCCTCGGACGGAGCCTGACGGACCTTGCGATGAGCGCTGTGCCAGTCTTCTAAGAGTCGCTTCCAAGAGCGCTCGTGATGCCTGATTTAATAGCCCGGAAATCAACAGTTAAAACCGCCCTTCACAAAGCACAAAACAGGCCACAAACGCTCCTAAAGCCGACCCTAGGACGCACCTTCTCTCTAGCACTGCCTGAATGTATTATAGAACACTCCTGTTCTATAGCACCTCCTGCCAGTACCGCTATCTAGGCGCTAGTATGCAATGGCAGTGCCCAGACACTCCAGTCCTTTTTGTAAAACGCACATTAATGTTGCCTGTGTTCATGTGTCGCTACACTCTCAAGGAGGCTTGGGAATTTTTTTTAAATGTAAAACAATTCTCTCCGCTGTAAAGTAAAAGCTTCTGACCGACGCAGACCTGCTTTTCACCTTCTAGGGGTCGTCGCTCCTGGCCTGTGGAGGGGGAGAGGGGTACCCGCGGGAAACTTCCAAACGCCATTTCCCTGACTCCACCTTTCATTTTCGGGAAACTCTCAGGGTCAAGCAGCAAACTTCTATTCGTTAGACTGTAATATGTTGCACAACTTTGTCGTACACACCTTTCTTTGTTTTTGTTTTCTTTTTTATTATCCTTAAACCGCTGAAAAATTCAAGTCCTAAAACAAACAGTTATACCTGTTTGTCGTACATCCCAATATATATTAAAAGAATTCTCTATGCTACAAAGTATTACCATTATTTTAAGAAGCGCAAACCTCGCGCTGATGAGGAGAGGAGGAGGCAGCAGGGGGAGAGGAGAGAGGAGGGAGCCTACGCCTGTTTCCCTTGCGGGAGCGAGCAGGAATCATCTGTCAAAGCTCGCTCCCGCAAGGGAATCGCCAAACGTGCACGCATTGCCATTGGCGCGCTGTATAGGCGAGACCTAAAAAGGTATGTACAAATGGCATAATATAAACATGGTGAGGGATCCGGACTCACCAACTGGATCAATCTGGTGATATGCTAACCTTAAATCAAGAAGTCAAAATTTACCTGCACCAGTTTAACCTAATATTTCCAGTAATTTTTGCAGATGATGGCAATCCACAAGACTGTTCTTACTTATGGTTCTAGTATCAGTGAAGAGATAGATCAGTTTTTAGTTATGAAAACAACCATGGCATCTACTGGTTAAATAAACATCTCCATATACAACTGTTGTAAATGGTCCTTCAATTATTCCATGGAGCTGAGAGTACACTCTTTAAAATATTTTTTTTAAGTTTTCATCAGCTGTGTAAGCAGTGAAAACAATTTGTGAACAAAAAAGCAACTCTGTTTAGGTACACCATAAAAGCCCTCATTCTTAGTAGTAGTTAACTGAGCAGCTTCCAAAGGCTTCACGATTTGCACAGTATACATGAACAACGTCTCTCCCACTACTCCATCTCCCGATGACAGACTTCCATAACTAAATCCTACATCCTTAAGGCCTACAATTTCCCACTCCCATTCCTTTGAGAGTCTCAGTCCAAATTTAAGACTCCTGCCATGAGTCCCATATTTTTCAAATTTCTGTGGGCATCCTCTTACCTTATACACAGACTTTTCCACCTGCTTGTACAAATCCATGTTTGTTGACCTTGAGATTACACTCCTGCCATTGTGCCAAATAAGTACAACAGACTCCTTGAGTATTATTATGTGTCTATAGCACTCACAGGACATAACATGCCACCAACATGTTTCATTTGTGATTCCAAAATGTCCTTTAAAGATTTGTTTTTAAGGGCCACAGGAAATAATAAGCTCTTTCTTCACCTAATATATACCAACAGCCCCAGGTGCAATGATATGATCATCACCAAATGTAAAGAGTAAAAAGGGTGCAGAGCCAGAGTGACATGAAATAGAGGTTGCAATACAATAGAAGTTATAAAGTCTGCAGAAACAAAGGAAAATGGGAAAGCCCATGACAAGACAGACAGGTCAGAAGGCAATGAGATATTGATTCCAAATGTCCCAGAACCAATATATAAGGTATCTATGTACAAATAAAATCCATAGGCCCAGTGCAGGGAATAACTGCCTTGACCAGAACACTTAGGATAAACATATTGTTATCATAACAAATATACCAAAACTCTTGCAGTATGAACTTCAAGATATCCTAAACAAAGGAACTGTTTACATGGTTTCATTTTAGTGCTGACTCTGGTGTTAATATATGGCAGGGTATTTAAGACATGGATAGAGCCAACATAGAGATCCAGAGTACTTGGACTTCCATGAAGCAGTCGAAACTGACAATTATTCCACATATCTACTAATGGTCGAGTAAAGTCCCCAAGTTATTAGCAACTTTCCCCAAGATAGCTCCATCATGTTACCAACTACTGTGGTGCAAATAGTGCATAATTTGTGTACCCCTTCTATTAAAGCAAGAACTCTCTATTCATTTACAGAACTCAAGCACACAGCACTGACAACAATATCATAGTGTTCAATCAACCAGTATTCCGGGGCTTAATTAATCATGGTTCCTATGCTTCCAAATCACCTATGCTTTCGGTGATCCACAGATTTGAGTTCAATTCTCACATTCTCTGCTAGGGAGATTGCCAGGCCCCCAGAAGCACTTCATGTTGAAGCTTTTTCACCAAACTGTCCCTTTCTATGGTTGGTACCTGATATTGCTTGCACTGGTTATCAAGAACTCAGAGTGACTAATCCAATAAAGACATTTTCCAATGAAGTAAACAGTGTTATGCAACATGCCTAAACATAGGAAGGGCAGTACTAAACAGGAGATGAAATAAAAAATCCAACTAACAGTTCCTTTAAATCATGTTTACTATTTAGCATTCTCTTAGAAACTGCACCAAACTGGTATCACCTTACAACTGCATTACCTGATCTTGACAGCTTTGAACCATATACTCTGTGAATGTGTGCCCCCTTTGTAAGACATTAGGTTACTGGTTGAGGGGAGTGAAATCCTTCTCAAGCAGCTACCACAATTCTTCTCAGAGTTAAGGCGCAAGCAAACCCTAAATTAACCTGTGCTCAATCATCAGGTATTTTGGAATGGTGCAGGACAGGCTTAATTTAGAGGCAATGTGTAAAGTATTTGTGTAACACTTCAAACAGTAACACAGTCAAAACACACCACAAAATGATCCCACTACAGAAAAATCAAGTAATTCTTAATCAATAAAACAAGACAAAAATACAATCAGAAGAACATATAGATATTACATTTGAAAGATTTCAGGAAAAATAGCACCAGAAAGCACAAAGGGCCAACTGTGGACATCTGGTTGTGCAGGAAAGTCACAAGTTCAGGCCAACTGCGAAGGAGCATGGGTCGCCTACAAGGACCCAGGTAGGCCCTCAGTTAGGTCCACTGAACAGAGTACTTCAAATCCTGTTTTGCCGAGCCTTGCAAGGATCAGCGTCAAAGATAAATCGTTCAGCTCAAGTGATGCCTCTGTTCTGAAATGCACAAGGCTGCGGTGTAAGGGCCTGCATTGTCATCGAAGATCTTGATGAGGAGGGATTGCGATGCGTAGTACTGCGTTGTGAATGCGTCACACAGTTGGGGCGATGCAGCAGTTCAGAGGAGCTGCAGAGCTGCATAGTCTAGTCCGGTGTCATTGCTAAGTCAGCAAGGAATGCGGGGGCCTATGCCAAGATTGCATCGCGCTGCGGTGGTTCTGAAGTGGCTGCTAGATGCAACAGTTTCAGTCAACACAGCAGTGGCAATTCAGCTGTTCTGCTCTGCTTTCGCTGCGCAGCAAAGGAAGTGTGGCTGCTCTGCTGGGTCCACGAAGACTGACAGAGCACCTTAGGCCCACTTCTAAGAGTCCAGGACTGTGGTTGGCAGGGCAGGCTTACAGATGGCAGAGTCCAGGGGCTGTTCTTGAGGCTCAAGTAACGAGGCCAGCAAACTAACCCTATTTATCACTCTGGGGTCCGGGGTTCAACAGATGCAGGTGCAGTCCTTCTCACCCAGGAGAGAGGGCTGCAGGCAGCAGGTCAGCAAAGCAGTGCAGTAGTCATTCAGAGCAGCAGCCCATCAGAGTGGCAGTCCTTTCGACAGCACATCAGTCCTTCTTCCTGGCAGAGTATCCACATGTCCAGATGTGTACTGAAGAGGTGGTGTCTTAGGTCCAATATTTGTTACTGGTAACCTTCCTTTGGAAAGTGTGAGAAGCTTCAGGAAATTCCTTTTGAAATCCCCAGGCATTCTGCCTTCTGTGTCCTGGCTCCAGACTAACTACAGGGGGTATGCAGCCCTTTGTATGGAGGCAGGACATAGCCTACTCAAGTGTAAATAGGGCTGTGACCAGCTCAGCCATCCCATCATGCCAGTGATGGCCCATCCAGGCACACCTAAGTTCCCTTTTATGTGTGGCTGTCCAGGAAGAATGCACAAAACCCAACTGTCAGCTACAGCCAGGCATGTTACCCAGAGACAGGCAAAAGGCACTAATTGACTAAGGCAGAAAAAGCCAACTGTCTAAAAGTGCCATTTTAAAAGTTGCAATTCAATCTGACTTTACCATGAAAGAGTATTTTTTATTACAAATCCAAAGACACCAAACATGAACTGTATACCTGCTCCCATTTGGAAATTACAGCTTATTAAATTTAATAAGGTAACTCCAATGTTATCTTTTGGAAGAGGTAGGCTTTGCAGTAGTGAAAAATCACATTTATGAGTTTTTCACTACTAGGACATGTAAACCTTAAAGGTACATGTCCAAAATTGAAAATACATTGCACCCTGCCCCATGGACTCTCAAGGGCCAACCCTAGGGGTGACTGATATGTAATAAAAAGGAAGGTTTGGGCCTGACAAAAGGGTTATTTTGCCAGGCTGAAATCACAGTTTAAAAACTGCCCAGACAGGCTACAATAGCACGCCTGTGGTATGTTTAGAGGAGCTACTTTAGTGGGTGGCATAATCAGTGCTGCAGGCCCAATAGTAGCATTTCTTTTACAGGCTGGGCAGATGTTGTTCCAATTTACCAAGGTCTTCTATGTAAATTAAGTATGCCAATTGGAGAATATCCAGTGTTACAAGGCTTTAAGGAGTGAGCACATGCATTTTAGCACTGCTCGGCAGTGGTAAAGTGCAGTGTCTTAAGGCGAGCTCAAACACAATCAGCAAGAAATGGAGAAGGAAGGCAAAATGTTTGGGGGAGATCACCCTAAGGCTAACAGTCTAACACTCCTAAATATAAAAAATAAATGACTGATAGGTAAGTAAATTTAGATTTGCTATTCCTAACTCCAAATATATGCACCTATGAGGCACATATATTTTCAAGGTACGTAGATGTGGAGATAGGACTAGTATCTAACCTGCCGTAATTCCACTTACATTTTAATATACTGTCCCTCGATATTCTGTCCTCAATATTAGTAGGCCACTGTTAGACCTGTCAGCCCTTTGGGTGGTCCCTCCTCATCATTATTTATTTTGTCCCACTTTTGCCTCAAACCCTGTTTGAATTTTTCCTTTTTGGGAACCACCAGACTTTTTAGTGTTGCTGCAGATTCAGGGAGCCATTTTATCTACCCCTGGAACTTCTGTCTGAGGGCCTGGAGCACAAAATGGTGGCCACCTGTGACATCACCAGCACCCACTGGAACCTACTAGCACCTTCCAGAACATTCCAGAACCCTGTGACAGTTGGAGGCGGTTTAGAATGTTGGGAAGCTAAGACAGAGAGTTGGCAGTTGGAGCTGGCAGTTGGCACCTGACTGGTGAAGAGTGAGCAGCAGAAACCTGAAGGAGGAAGGAGTGAGGCAGCAGGGGTGGAAACTTGTGCCTGGAGTGGGGTCCATAAACCCACCCTTGATACTAGTCCCTACTGACTGAGCCCAGCCTGGAGCCCTGTGTGGGAAGAAGCAAGAAAAACCAACTCAAGGACCTGGACAGCAGGAACAGGCCTTAGAATCCAAGAACAGCAAGATCCTGACCTGGATACTGGTTTCCCTGGAGTCCGACGTCGAGTAGCCTGGAGACCTGGAGCCCGAGGTGGAGAAGCGGCGCTGACTGGAAAAGCAGACGTCGTACCCGGAGCCGCCAGAGGTCGAGAGAGGGCGCCGACGGAGGTCGTGAGGAGTACCAGAGGTCGAGGAGGAAGTCACCCGAGGTCGAGTGAGCGGCGTCGACGGGGGAGTGAAGTCCGCCCTCCGGAGTCGCCGGAGACCGAGGTGAAGTGTGCCGGAGGTCGGGAGTGGAGATCGCACTCCGGAGTCGCCGGAACCTGAGAGAATCGTGCCGGAGGTCGGGAGTGGAGGTCGCACTCCGGAGTCGCCGGAACCTGAGGAGAGGAGCACCAGAGGTCGGGAGTGGAGATCGCACTCCGGAGCCGCCGGAAGTCGACATCGAGCCAAGGCCGGCCGACGTCATCGAAACTGAGGTCGCCATCGGACCGGAGCCGCCCGAAGTCGACATCGAGCCAAGACTGCCCGACGCCATCGAATCGGAGGTCGAGATCGAGCCGAGGCCGCCGACATCGAACCGGAACCGCCTACCGGCGTCGTCAAGAACTGACATTGTGCCGAGGCCGCCGACATCGAACCGGAACCGCCTCACAGCGTCGACATGACTCCAGCGGCGTCGGAACTTCAGAAAAAGGGCAGTAAGTGGAATAGAGGGCGCCAAAGGCCCTGTGGAATCCTAAGAGACTACTCTAGGGGTTAGAGAGGTGCTGGAACCAGCGGGACTGTGCCAGGGGTGAGCTGAGACTAATTTAGAGGGGTTGTGTAGAGTGAGAGAGCCAGGTCTCTGGTATTCCCCCCTTGATCTACCTCAGTTTAGGCCTCAGCCTTGTCCAAGCCAGGGAATAGACACCCTCAAGCCATCCACCCAACCACAAGCTGTGACTGGGCCAAATCAGCCCATAGAAATGTAAATGTGATCTGATTCTATGAGTGTCACTGTCAGCTTTTAATTATTTATTGAGGGCACTGTATTTATTGTATTTAACCTATTTATTGCTTCACTGTATGTATTGTTCCACAGTATTTATTGTTGCACAATATTTATTGGTTTGCAGTATTTATTGCCTCAGAATATTTAATTGCCTGTATGTATTGCCTTTATTATTTATGATCACCCCTATTTATTGAATCATTAAGACAGTAATTATTTGACCTGCACTATTTAAAAAGCCTTGTATATTGTGATTGTGTTATTATTTATCTAATCAGCAACTAAGAGAAAAGAAGATAAACAGAGATATTTTCATAATTTTTACGGTGTAGGGTCGTTTTTGGAACGGATGCACGCATGGTTATTGTATGGGTATGTCGTATGCTTAGCACGGTGCCTGATTCCTGACCACTCGAGCCAAGCTACCACTGTATGTCCTGGAAAGACTCCGTTACCACCAACCCTTTCCGGTGTGGGAGTGGAGTATTTCCAACATTAATTGGTGTTCAGTGGTGGGATAGAGCTGTGCCTACGTATACTCAACAATAACTGTGGGTAGTCCATAGGCCTACACCGGGAGTTTTCTCAAAGCGGCCTTCCTAATTGTGGGTTTTTGTTTTTTCCAAATTTACTCTGGTGGTGGGAGGAGGTATTATTAAAGGTACCCCCCTGCATTGTTACTGCAAATAACTGTCCTCTGACCTGAGTGGGCAAGATGGAGTTTGTACTGGAGAATTTAGAAACGTACACTGTGGCCCAACTCAGGGAGTTTTGTCAGCGGGAGGGGGTGTATTGTCCCCCAGGAGCAAAGAAGGGTGCACTCCAAACCAGCTTAAGGGCTTGGGGGGAGGCACGCCGAGAAAGCAAGGCTGAGGAGGAGGACAGGGAGAGAGAGCCCGATAGCGAGGGAGCTGGTTTGTACCAACCTGAGGTGGGGAACCTGTCAGCGGGGCCCAGGACACTTTCCAGGAAGGGCAGCAGTGCCTCTAGCGGTGGCTTGTCTGAAGTGGAGTTAACAGACCGGAGGGAGAAAAGACAGCTCACATGGGACTTAGCAAGGCTGGAGAAGGAGAAGGAGGAACAGAGGATGGCTCATGAGATAAGGCTGAAAGAGATAGATCTTCAGATCCTGAGAATCGGGGCCCACCCTGTACCTAACGGTGGCAGCGAAGAACGAGAGTACACCAGGGAACCCAAACCCTACCTGCCAAAGGACATAGTAGCTAGCTATGGGGTGGGTGAGGATATCGCCAAGTGGCTAGCGGCCTATGAGGTCTCGTTAAGGGCCCATGGGGTTCCAGAGAAGTACTGGGGAGGGGGATTGTACAAGTACATGCCTCCAGCTGATAGGGATGCTTTGTTGGCCCTCGAAGAGGATGAGCAGACCTACTACCCCACCATGAAACTGGCGCTCATAAGGAAGTTTGGACTAACACCCGAAAAGTACAGACAGAAGTTCAGGGGTAGTCACAAACTGGGCACACAGAATTGGGTGGACATCCTGGACTATGCAAAGAAGGCACTAGAGGGTTGGATTCAGGGCAGTGAAGTGAGGAACTACGAGGGGTTGTTTGGCCTAGTACTGAAGGAACACCTGCTCGAGAAATGATTCCCTGAACTGCGTCAACACCTGGTGGATAGCAAGCTGACCAGTCCCCGGAAGCTTGCTGAGGAGGCGGACATTTGGGCTAGTACCCGGGTGTCCACAAGGGGGACTGGAGGGGATACTCAAAAGGCCGGACAGGGCGCCCCTCAGAAGAAAGAGGGAGGGGAAAAGAAAAAGGAGTTCTCCAAAGGCCCCCAAAATAACTTCCAAGGGAAGGGAACAGGATTCACCCCTAGGGCTAACCCACCCAGAAACCCTAATCCTGGCCAGAGTCAGCAGCCAAGGGTTGTCCATTGCTACGAGTGCGGTGGCGTTGGACACTATAAAGGAGATCCCACGTGCCTGAAACGACCACCCCCTCCCATTGGAGGAAAGACCCCCGGAGTAGCTAGTGTAGTGCTCGGGGAGGAGATGCCCTTAACTAAGGGAAGGGAGTGGGCGGGTGTCACTTTAGTGTCCCTGGGAGAACGGGAGATGGTTCCTAAGATCCAGGTGCCCGCCAATACTGTAAAGTATGGGCAGTGGGTCACCATCAACGGCCAAAGAGGGGAGGCTCTGAGAGACA
Source organism: Triturus cristatus (assembly GCF_964204655.1). NCBI lineage: Eukaryota > Metazoa > Chordata > Amphibia > Caudata > Salamandridae > Triturus > Triturus cristatus. The sequence goes on from NC_140590.1 coordinate 218,182,869, forward strand.
CAGGAGCCAGTATGACTATGGTACGTAGCCAACTGGTGTCTCCAGAGCAGGTAATTCCCGATGTACTCCACCCAGCCGCGATGGCTGACGGCAGAACAGGCCACTATCCAGTGGCCGAGGTTCCCTTTGAATGGGGGGGGGTTGCAGGTTCACTTCGAGTTGCCGTAAGCCCTGCCGTGCCAGTCGATTGTCTGCTGGGGAATGACATGGAGCACAACGCTTGGAAGGAGGTGGAATACCGGACTCACACTGAGATGCTGGGTACACCTGATTGGGCCTGTGTGAGCACAAGGTCCGCGACTACCCGGAGAGGGAGTTCGTTTCGGCTGGAGCCTGGAACAAAGGCCCAGCCAGCTGCCAGTCAAGGGAAGAACCGAGGACAGGAGGAGCCTGCCTCGGCGTCCACACCCCGTAGGACGGATAGGCCACCGGAGGTGGTGGACCAGGAGTCTGCGGTGGGGGACGTTACCAAACTGGAGGACCTACCCATCCCGGCCGAGTGGCACGTGGAGGGAGGCCCGTCCAGGGAGGAATTCTGCCAGGGCCAGAGGGAGTGCCCTACCCTTGAGGGGCTGAGGCGACAGGCCGAAGCCCAGGCAGCAGGGAACGTTGAAGGGAACTACAGTGTTTACTGGGAGGATGGCCTCCTCTACAGTGAACCCAAGGCACCCCTACACGGATCGTCACGAGCCTTGGTAGTCCCTCAACGTTATCGAGCCTTCCTTCTGGAGTTGGCTCACGAGATCCCATTGGCAGGACACTTGGGGCAAGACAAGACCTTCGCCCATCTTGTCCCACACTTTTATTGGCCTCAGATGAAAGTGTCGTCCGATACCTACTGCCGGACATGTGTGTCTTGCCAAGCCAGTGGGAAAACAGGGGTGAAGCTGAAAGCTCCCCTGGAACCACTTCCTGTCGTTAGCACCCCCTTTGAAAGGGTGGGCATCGACATTGTGGGTCCGTTAGATCCGCCAACGTCAGCTGGTCACAGGTTTATCCTGGTTCTGGTGGATCATGCCACACGGTACCCAGAGGCAATACCTCTGAGGACCATAACAGCACCTGTTGTGGCTAGGGCCCTGATGGGAATCTTTACCCGAGTGGGTTTTCCCAAGGAAGTTGTGTCCGACAGGGGGACCAACTTCATGTCAGCGTACATGCGGGCGATGTGGAAGGAGTGTGGAGTGACATACCGGTTCACCACTCCTTACCACCCCCAGACCAATGGTCTGGTGGAGAGGTTTAACAAAACCTTGAAAGGCATGATCAGAAGTCTGCCTGAAAGCCTGCGGAGGAAATGGGATGTCCTCCTACCCTGTCTACTCTTTTCTTACAGGGAAGTGCCACAGAAGGGAGTGGGCTTCAGCCCCTTCGAGCTTTTGTATGGGCACCCTGTACGTGGACCTCTCAACCTGGTGAGAGACGGATGGGAAAGAACTCCCAGGAAGCTTCCCCAGGACGTGGTGAGCTACATGCTGGCCTTCCGGAGCCAAATGGCTAAGTTGTGGAAGCAAGCTTCTGACAACTTGGAAGCCAGCCAAGCAGTGATGAAGGCGTGGTATGACCACAATGCTCACCCGGTGGAGTTGGAGCCTGGCCAGAAGGTGTGGGTGATCGAACCAGGAGAGCTTAGTGCCCTCCAGGATTGCTGGTCAGGACCCTTTGAGGTGTTGGAGAAGAAGGGTAAGGCTACCTACTTGGTGGACCTGAAGACCCCTCGTCAGCCCCTGCGGGTGCTGCATGCCAACCGCCTCAAACCCCACCACGAGAGGCCCGAAGTCATCTTGATGATGGTGACTGACGGAGGAGAGGACGTGGAAAGCGAGCCTCTCCCTGATTTGTTTGCGTCTCAAGAAAAGGATGGGTCGGTGGAGGGAGTGATTCTCTCCCCATCTCTAACTCCTGAACAGCAGGAGGACTGTCGCCAGGTCCTGGGGCAGTACTCTTCGTTGTTCTCCCTTGTCCCGGGTAGGACTCACCTGTGCGTCCATGACGTGGACACAGGAGACAGCCCACCTGTGAAGTCCAAGATCTACCGGATGTCAGACAAGGTGAAGGCCAGCATTCATAGTGAAGTCACTAAGATGCTGGAGCTAGGAGTGATCGAACCTTCTAGCAGCTCCTGGTCCAGTCCCGTGGTACTAGTACCAAAAGCTGCACCACCGGGTGACCAACCGGAACTGAGGTTCTGTGTGGACTACCGGGGACTGAATTCAGTGACCAAAACTGATGCTCATCCGATCCCTAGGGTGGATGAATTGATTGACCGGCTGGGAGCTGCCCAATATCTAAGTACCTTTGACCTTACTTCTGGGTACTGGCAGATCTCTTTGACTGATGGAGCAAGGGAAAGGTCAGCCTTCTCCACGCCCAATGGCCACTACCAGTTCTGTGTGATGCCCTTTGGGCTCAAGAACGCACCTGCCACGTTTCAGCGCCTGGTAAACCAGATCCTCACCGGAATGGAGAGTTTCTCTGCTGCTTATCTGGATGACATAGCCGTCTTCAGTAACAGCTGGGAGGATCACTTGCGTCACCTGCAAGCTGTTCTCCAGGCCCTGAGACAAGCTGGATTGACGATCAAGGCCAGCAAGTGCCAGATCGGGCAGGGGTCGGTAGTGTACCTTGGACACTTGGTGGGTAGGGGAGCGGTGCAACCCCTCCAGGCGAAGATCGAGGCCATCATGGCCTGGGAACCCCCCAAGACACAGACTGAGGTCCGAGCTTTTCTGGGCCTCACGGGATATTACCGCCTCTTCGTGAAGGGGTACGGTACCATCGTAGCCCCCCTCACGGAGCTCACGTCCAAGAAACAACCTCGACGGGTAGTCTGGACGGAGGCTTGTCAGCAGGCCTTTGTGAGATTGAAGAAAGCCATGTGCGAGGCCCCGGTCTTAAGGGCCCCAGACTTTTCCAAGGAGTTCATTGTCCAGACAGATGCATCAGAACATGGCATTGGGGCAGTGTTATCGCAACTCAATGAAGAGGGTCTGGATCAACCCGTGGTCTTCCTATCCCGGAGACTACTTCCCAGGGAACAGAAGTGGAGTGCAATAGAGCGTGAAGCCTTTGCAGTGGTATGGGCTCTGAAGAAGTTGCGGCCATATCTGTTTGGCTCGCACTTCCTAGTTCAGACCGACCACCGACCCCTTCGTTGGCTGATGCAGATGAAGGGGGAGAATCCCAAGTTGTTGAGGTGGTCTATTTCCCTACAGGGAATGGACTTTCAGGTGGAACATCGGCCTGGAGTGGACCACGCCAATGCAGACGGTCTCTCAAGGTATTTCCGCCTTAGTGATGAGAACTCCCAAGGGGTTGGGTAGTTCTCCCCACTTTCAGCTGGGGGGGACGCATGTTAGACCTGTCAGCCCTTTGGGTGGTCCCTCCTCATCATTATTTATTTTGTCCCACTTTTGCCTCAAACCCTGTTTGAATTTTTCCTTTTTGGGAACCACCAGACTTTTTAGTGTTGCTGCAGATTCAGGGAGCCATTTTATCTACCCCTGGAACTTCTGTCTGAGGGCCTGGAGCACAAAATGGTGGCCACCTGTGACATCACCAGCACCCACTGGAACCTACTAGCACCTTCCAGAACATTCCAGAACCCTGTGACAGTTGGAGGCGGTTTAGAATGTTGGGAAGCTAAGACAGAGAGTTGGCAGTTGGAGCTGGCAGTTGGCACCTGACTGGTGAAGAGTGAGCAGCAGAAACCTGAAGGAGGAAGGAGTGAGGCAGCAGGGGTGGAAACTTGTGCCTGGAGTGGGGTCCATAAACCCACCCTTGATACTAGTCCCTACTGACTGAGCCCAGCCTGGAGCCCTGTGTGGGAAGAAGCAAGAAAAACCAACTTAAGGACCTGGACAGCAGGAACAGGCCTTAGAATCCAAGAACAGCAAGATCCTGACCTGGATACTGGTTTCCCTGGAGTCCGACGTCGAGTAGCCTGGAGACCTGGAGCCCGAGGTGGAGAAGCGGCGCTGACTGGAAAAGCAGACGTCGTACCCGGAGCTGCCAGAGGTCGAGAGAGGGCGCCGACGGAGGTCGTGAGGAGTACCAGAGGTCGAGGAGGAAGTCACCCGAGGTCGAGTGAGCGGCGTCGACGGGGGAGTGAAGTCCGCCCTCCGGAGTCGCCGGAGACCGAGGTGAAGTGTGCCGGAGGTCGGGAGTGGAGATCGCACTCCGGAGTCGCCGGAACCTGAGAGAATCATGCCGGAGGTCGGGAGTGGAGGTCGCACTCCGGAGTCGCCGGAACCTGAGGAGAGGAGCACCAGAGGTCGGGAGTGGAGATCGCACTCCGGAGCCGCCGGAAGTCGACATCGAGCCAAGGCCGGCCGACGTCATCGAAACTGAGGTCGCCATCGGACCAGAGCCGCCCGAAGTCGACATCGAGCCAAGACTGCCCGACGCCATCGAATCGGAGGTCGAGATCGAGCCGAGGCCGCCGACATCGAACCGGAACCACCTACCGGCGTCGTCAAGAACTGACATTGTGCCGAGGCCGCCGACATCGAACCGGAACCGCCTCACGGCGTCGACACGACTCCAGCGGCGTCAGAACTTCAGAAAAAGGGCAGTAAGTGGAATAGAGGGCGCCAAAGGCCCTGTGGAATCCTAAGAGACTACTCTAGGGGTTAGAGAGGTGCTGGAACCAGCGGGACTGTGCCAGGGGTGAACTGAGACTAATTTAGAGGGGTTGTGTAGAGTGAGAGAGCCAGGTCTCTGGTATTCCCCCCTTGATCTACCTCAGTTTAGGCCACAGCCCTGTCCAAGCCAGGGAATAGACACCCTCAAGCCATCCACCCAACCACAAGCTGTGACTGGGCCAAATCAGCCCATAGAAATTTAAATGTGATCTGATTCTATGAGTGTCACTGTCAGCTTTTAATTATTTATTGAGGGCACTGTATTTATTGTATTTAACCTATTTATTGCTTCACTGTATTTATTGTTCCACAGTATTTATTGTTGCACAATATTTATTGGTTTGCAGTATTTATTGCCTCAGAATATTTAATTGCCTGTATGTATTGCACTTATATTTATGCCTTTATTATTTATGATCACCCCTATTTATTGAATCATTAAGACAGTAATTATTTGACCTGCACTATTTAAAAAGCCTTGTATATTGTGATTGTGTTATTATTTATCTAATCAGCAACTAAGAGAAAAGAAGATAAACAGAGATATTTTCATAATTTTTACGGTGTAGAGTCGTTTTTGGAACGGATGCACGCATGGTTATTGTATGGGTATGTCGTATGCTTAGCACGGTGCCTGATTCCTGACCACTCGAGCCAAGCTACCACTGTATGTCCTGGAAAGACTCCGTTACCACCAACCCTTTCCGGTGTGGGAGTGGAGTATTTCCAACAGCCACTGTAAGTAATTGGGTTATTTGTTGAAGGAGGGTAAGACACCCATTCAAATAAAAAGCAGTCTATGTCAGGGTGAACCACAAAAGCCACTAAATAAAACTCTGCTTTGTCCTCTGGTAACGTGGTAAAAATAAATCAAGCTTAACTTAGAGGCAATGTATAAAGTATTTATGCAGCACACAAATAATAAGAAAGTGAAAATACAACACTAGAAAAATCCCAAGCCAATTTATAAAAATAGAGTACATGTTGATAAATAAAATGACACCCAAGTAACAAAAATGAAATCGGTAGAACAGGAGAAATGAGTCTTTCAAGTTTTCAGTGAAAATAGAGCCAAAAAGCACAAAGCACCCCTCACAGTTATCTGGTTGCGCTGGACTGGGTAAAAGTCAGGCTGACAGCAATGGCGCAAGGGTCAAATACAGTGACCAGGTTAGTCTCGCTGAAGAGTTACATTCTCAAGTCCACAAGAAGTGTTCCTTTCGATTTGGCGGGGACTATGAGGAATTTGTTCTTGGCATGAGGAGCTGGTTGGGCGTCACTATCAATAAAGATTCATATTGGCGATTGGCGCAAACGATCGCTGTTGCTACGAAGATCAGAAATCTCTGGTGCTTCACATTGGTGGTCGCTTTGGCCAGTCGCTGTCGGCATGAAGAGATGATTCCATTGGAACTTTCCATTGACAGTCGTCTCAGACAGTTGATTCTCCATGGGAAAAGGCCACTTTATGGTCATGAGGAACATGAAACATCATCTGTATCTTTCAGTTTTTCTTCGAGGGGAGTACCCTCTGATTCCAGCCATGTCTCTAACATCTAGGGGCCACCTCTTGGAGATCAGGACTCACTCAAGCAGAGTCCAACAATAGCCCTCAGGCAGGTCCGGTTGGAGATGATCAGGTGGGCAGTTGCTGTGGAGCCTCTGGAAACGTACTGTATCCCGGTAGCTCAAACAGGAGGTCACTGCGGAGAGCCTGGGTTTAAGGAAAGCAGGTCCAATCTTCCTTCGTCAATCAGCTGAGCAGTTGTTCTACTGAATCTTCCACAGGGCCAGGAGTGTCTTGATGAGAGGTTCTGAAAGTGCCACTTGTATCTCAAGTGCCAGCCTGTGGGTATGTGATGCCCCCTTGGTGTAAACTTCCCCCTTTCCTGGGTTAGGCTCCAAAACTGTCTAGGGTAACAAAGAAAGGCAGGGCTAGGTGTAAGCTGCATTTCTTAGTGACAGGGCATGGTTGCCCTTAGAAGTCAGGAAGTGAGTGGGCAATCTCTGAGGCTACCATATGAAGCCCAGGACGGGTGAGTAAACCTCATTTCCACCTCTCCTCGATATCCTGCCCAGGAGAGCAACACCCTGTCACCAAGGCCCTTTTGTCTCTGTGTCTGGAAGCAATACACACAACACCTCAGGAGAGCTATTCACAGCCATGGGACTATGGACACTGGCAGAAAGGCACATTTTGTTTAGGCACAAAAATGCCAACGTATTAAAAGTGGAATGTTTAGAATAGTGACTTAAAATCAAACTTTACCATGAAAAAGGATGTTAAATTACAATTCATTTGATTGGAAGAATCATTTCTCTATCTGTTACTTAACTTTTTAAGAGTAATACCACGAGTTAGTGATAATTAATAGGAGAAATAGCCTTATTACAGTGAACAATGACTTTGGGAGGTTTTTTTCGCTGTCAGGACATGTAAAACGTAAACACACATGATCTCCTCTACCATGTATCCTGCCCTATAAGGCTTTAGGGCCTACCTGAGGGGTGATTCATATGTATTAAAAAGGAAGGTTTAGGCCAGGCAAAAAGTGACTTTTGCCAGGCTGAAATGGCAGGTTGAAATTGCTCTACAGGCTGCACTGGCAGTTTTGAAACATCTTTTAAGAGGCTACTTTAGTGCGTAGCACAATGAACGCTACAGTACGCTAGTGACATGTAATTTACTACCCGTGGGTACATGCAGTAACAGTTTCTAGGGATTTATAAATAAATTAAATGGACCGATTAAGTGTAGATCACGTTAACCCTGTTTTAGAGAGAGAACACAAGCACGTTGCCTCTGGTTAGCAGGGGTACAGTGCACATAGCCCCACTGCCAAAAAACACGAGCTCAGCAAAAACAAGGGAGTGCAGAAAAACGCTTTGGGGGAATACCACGTCAATGGCGTTGTGTCTTTGTTGGTGTCATCTGCGAGGAAGGACATAAAGGAATGCGTAAACACAAACCATGCTGATACACTTCTGGTCCACAACGGGACAAAATGTTCAGCTAATTCATCTAGCCTTACTTCAGCTTGTATGTAATTCATGTCCCTCACTCCACTCCGACGCTCGTTTAAATTCGCTTCTTCTGGTGTCCCAGGAGCCGGAATGCTGTTTCAGAAAAACTTGAAAAACCTGCAAATGTTTTGTAAGCGTTTACTTTCGTTTTTACATAACTGACCTCATTTAAGGTTTCACAGGTGGAAACGCCCACCATTAACATTGCTCGTGTGCTCATACTCTAAATGGCATGGTGTGCGGCTCCTACGCATGAGCCTGTGTAATAATCGCTGGTGTAATTGATGGGTGGTTCTTCGTTCCTATCTCAGGTCAGAGGTGCACGAGGCCTGTTGCTCTGCCTTGGTCGAATTGAAAATTCAATGGAAAATTTCCAAAACCTGTTTCATTTAGCATGTAGGCACCACACCAGGGTAACCACACCTACCGGTGTGGTATAAAGATGAGTGTATGGCTGTCCGGTTACCCTTCAACAGTAACAACTCGGTCCAGCTCAGCGCATAAAGGATTCCCAGAAGACACCGAGACTTGGTAAGATGTACTTTAATTCTCTGCTCTCACAGATCTCATGGTGAATATGCATTATTTTCTATGTACTCCAGTACAAGGCATTTGCCTTTATTATTGCACACCCTAATATGCACTCATCTTTCAATAAGATGGATAACGTCAAATCTAAGAGGGCATTTTTTCCTACATTGCATTAGTATAGTGCTTTCTACACCTGACAGATATTAAAGCACTTTACTAATTGATAGCACGGTATTGGGTCTGGTGTTTGGGGGGGTCTAGGCTCACAGCGTGACCAGTGCAGATCTCTCCTTGCAATGTGTAATGGTCGGTGTTATACTCTTGTGTTCTAGTCTGTTCAGCTCTTACGTTACATGTTGTTGAGCCAAGGCACGTGGACATGGGAAGCTGATGCTTAGAAGGTGTTGATTATGGTGGGAGCGGTGTGGGTGTGGGAATGCGATGTGCCCTAAGCCGGGAGTGTTTGGTATTGTTTGATAGGAAATGTAGCTCATATGTATTCATTGCAAGGGCCTGGCTTGCTTGTGCATGCAGTCCATAAAAGGAAAGCGAGAGATACTTTCACATGCTCATACCTTCCATCTTTGAGAGAGATTTGACTTCAGATCTATGGTGAGAATGATCATCCATTTTGTGGCACCTATGCAAGTACTCAGCTGGTTTGGGTGGTCAGTCGTTGTTTGTTGCCTTGACAGAAAAGGAGGTTCCTTTAATGCAACTATTCTTTGAGGGGGAGACAGTCAGAAATGAACCTAACTAGAGGGCACTTTTCTGTCTGGCAGTATCTTTGCAGATGTACCTGGATGATGGCATGCCCTTGCTGTAGATGTCTCTTTGGGCAATCCAGAGTGCTTGAAGGCCATGCTTAGGCAGTAGAGGGTTTCCAGGCTCGTGCCTTTAGAGCAGTAAATCCCTCATTGGGAGTTAGTCGTATGTTATTGTGGGGGAACTGGGACAGGAACCTCAAATTCTTGTCATTATCCATGCACCTAGATCCATCCATTCAATAGCGGAGCTGGAATGGGTCAGGTGTTGCAGAGCAGGGAAGGGGACGGGAAGGGTCTTCAGCGGGGAAAGGCTGTGGATAGGCTTTACCTAACTGTAACTACTTGGTTTGCAAACGAAATATGTGATTTAAAGGTATTCGCTGTTCCACTGCGTTGGAAAGGCATTGTGGTTTCTCCTCCGGTGCTGGAGGGGGCGAGCAGGAGCTGTGTCTTTCCCTGCTGCTGCCCCTCTTCAAAAGCTGCTTTTCCAGGTGTGGATTTAGACCTTATATAAGCGGCTCTGATATTTTGGACCCAGTAATTTCAGGGTCTGAAACACTGGACGACTTGTAATATGTCGATGCGATATTACCGGTGACTACTGCACCACTATACTCACAATTAGGGGCTGAGACTGTAGTCCACATCTGGGGTTCAATTGGAGACAGGACATTTGTAGGTGGCTCCTGGTGACAAGCTTGATTGTTGTGGTCTTTGGTACTACTAGTAGGAGGTTGGTTCTGACTCTTTTGCCCTTTCTCCACCTGTAGTTCAGTGTCCTCTGGCTCATAGCAAGATAGGCCTTGATGAATGGCTTGTTTGTGCACTATTCACGAGGGGAGGCCAGGTCAGGTCTCTCAGAAAACAAGTGATGTTCTCAGATTCCTTGGTACCACCGTCCCAGCATGGTGCTGCCTGGAGAATGTCCTTGAGCAGCGCTAGGTCAGTTTGGAGAAGACCAGCCAGTACTGCATTGATGCCATTATGTGTCAAAGAACTGTTGGTTGCGTCATGTGGAGGAATCTTTTTATACGCTTTTCATACTGAAGAGAGTTGTCAGGAATCATTTTAGCAAGTTTTTATACAATGAGGAAGGACTAGCAATTTTGAAAAATTAAAGTTACCTCAGCTCCCACAGAGTGCACGACTGCAGAGAATTTCAAACTAGAGAATGAGACAACACCAGCAATTGCACTTTGTCTCAGGAAATACCCTGGCAGACCATGTATTTTTAAATTATGATCACTCACTTCCTTTGCAACAATGCCTTAACAACTTGGGCGGAACAACAAATGCATCTCAACCACGCCTTGTATTTGCAACGCAAGTCTTTAGAATGACTTGCCTTAGGGGGCGCTGGACTTAGGAATAGTATCATTTACTATTGGAACTCCAGTCCCTGCAACAGGAGGGAAAGCGTTGGACTTTAAAGTCCAAGGGCTTTACCTAACTGTAACTACTTGGTTTGCAAACGGAATATGTGATTTAAAGGTATTCGCTGTTCCCCTACGATGGAAAGGCAACAAGTTGTTTGACAGTCGTGATATTTGCTCTTTGCCTAAAAACCACAATTGGCAATAATGAACAATACGTCTGGGATTCCTTTTTTTATTTATTTCTCTTTTGCAAACATATGCAACAGTTCACAAAGTTATATGCGGAGAAACATGAAACGAAAGCACACAGTGTTTACCCGGATTGGCACTGACGTGGATTGTTTTTTAGGCTGAGGTGTACATATGCAAGCGTGAAATGGAGTAACTCACAGAGAGGATTAACAGTGACTGAAGTAGGCTGGCCAAAGGCCCATGTTGTAGCCTGTGATGGGTGGAATGAACAGATGAATGACACTTGAGCACACCAATGTCTGCAATGAGCTCACTGAAAACCCCTCTGTGTTTGTATACATGTATGTACTTTATTTAGATATTTTAAAACATGAGGCAAATGCAATACCTAAGCTGTTTCTAGGCCAGACTTAAACATGAGATTTACTTGATTTCCTTTAAGATCTGAATGTCTTAGCTCAGTTCTCCATTCTTTTATTAATCAATGACACCCCGAGGGCTGAAAGTGAAGTAATTCAGTGAGATCCACTGCCAAATAAGGGAATTCACTGAAGCAGCCGAAGAAGACGCAATTGAAGATGACCTCACCATTTTTAAACAATAGTCAGGGGTTGTTGAGGAATATCTTCCCACATATCATTAGTTACAGACATATCTACATCATCAAATAACTGAACAGCAAAGTTTTGCAAAAGGGAAACCATAAGTGCGCTCTTTATCACAACAAGAGTATCATTATCGAATAATGAGGTATTTTACTTTTGACTCCTCGGGTTGTCCGTGGTTTTATTTCCTTCACCACAGGACCTAGATTTGGCATTCAGTTAATGGTCATGTTATGGATTTGATTGAATGTGGCTTGTTTGGATGGTACTCGTTTTTCACCCACAATACATTTCTTTCACAGATTCTTTATCCCCTGCCAAAGGGCAACTCCAGCCCGAAATGCATTGGGATGGCATATTTGTCACATGTGATTAGAAAAATGTGCTTGATTTATTATCTATGATTCCACTCCAAGATGAGATTAATGAAGATCACTATTATTATGAATGGTTCGAATACATTCAATGATTGAAAATTATGACTCTGAGTCAAGAGTAATTGATTATTCGATTGAATTATCCCCGTTTGAGGATAGACAATCAGTGCAATAAGGGGACGCTCCACATGGTGAGAAATTAAAAAGTGGCATCTAAGAAGGTTCCCTCACTGGCCGGGTGTGTATGGAGTATTCACCATTTCTATGTTTGGATTTAGTTCCTTTTTTAAACCTTGGATTCCTCAAGTGGGGTAAATCTGCAAGCTGTAGACATACAGGGCTCCAAGAGACCAGAAACCTTATCCGCTGAAATGGCTTTGTGGAAGAAGTTCAGAGCAGGGGCAAACTGAAGCTTTGGCCTGGTGGTAACACTTCTTCGTCAGATAGGCTTGCCAGGTTTGACCAGGTCCTCTGGAGGTCTTTGGAGACAAAAATTATCACACAGCCAAAGGTACCATGAAATCAGGGACAGCACTTGGGGGTCAAGACTCACTCCAGGAGAAGCCACCAACAGGGTCCAAGGCAGGCCCAATTCGATCTAGTTAACTGAGCTCTTCAGGTAAAAGGCTTCAAGCACCTTGCTATGTCCCTGCAGTTTAACTGGAGGTCATCCAACTGACCCATGAAGTGCACTCCTTTGTACTGGGTACAAGTGGGAACCGATCCAGCCTTTCAGGTCTTCTCAAAGGTCTCATATCAGGTGCAGTTCTTATGTCTTCTGCAGATCCAGTAGTGTTCTTAAGAGGGTGTTCAGGGGTGCTACATTAATGCCTCCCACTAGTCTGTGGATAGGGGTGAATTCTGGCCCCTCCCTAACCAATCGGGGAAAGGTGCCCAGTGATTACCCTACCCACTTTTGCATCAGGTCCTGTGTGCCCTACTGCAAACAATAACACAATGCACCTCTCCACCTAAAACTAAGTTGGCAGAACCTTTCCTGCATGATGCAGAGCTTCTGTGCCCACCCTAAAGGTGTAGCCTTAGAAATGAGCAACCCCTCCTCTGGGGTCACTCTAAACTGGTTTTGGAGGCAGCTCCTCTCCCACTGTGATTGGTGTCTGGCTGACTAGATAGACAAAGGAGGGGCAGGCCCAGGTGCTGGCTTCATCTGCCTTTGGCAGGGCAGGTCACTTTGAAATTTATGAAGCTCCTTGCCACAGCCCAGATGTTCCTCCTATCAAAGTTACAGAACACCTCCCCACATCTAAGGCCTTTGTCTCAGATTTGAGATCAAGTTCACACCTCATCAAGAAGGGTATTCAGCTCCTGGATGACAGTTAGAAGCTCATGCACATGGACTACTAGAGACTTTAAGCAGAAAAACGACACCCTTCTAAAAATACATTTTCCAAAATATATATTAAATATTTGACCTTACCAATGAACTAGGCTTGTAACAACTATGTTAAAAGTCCAAGAATGAACTTTGTAGCACTTTCATAGGTAGGGATATTGTTATAAAAATTAATGTTCTTTCCCAGTGCTCTTCTATTGAACACCTCACACTGCTACAGTGAAAATTGCTTTTGGGGTCATGTCATTGTAAGGACATGTTTAATATTAAACCTTTACATGTCCTACTTTTAAATACCATGCACCCTGCCTCATGGACATTAAGGCCTATTTAGGGGTACCAGATAAATAGTTGAAAGGAAGGTTTATACCTGTCTAAAAGGGTTACTTTGCAAACACAAGGAGAAGATGAACAGAGCACTGAATCTTTTCCGACACTCACCCCCAGTCACACATCTGGGTTGAATCCATCATCATTTTTTGGCTCACTTCGGCACCCCAGTTCAGACTCAGCCATTTACAAATCAGTCTTGACCCTGTGCCTCAAAGGAACAATCCAGCCTGAACTGCCAAGCAAGTTCCTCCCAGGACCAGAAACAAGCATCCTGGGACCGGTTTTGGGGTAACACCCATCATCAGCCAGGCTAGCTTGAATCCAGTGGCAAAGTGAGCAAGGACCCACGTCTGGACATACCCTGCCAACTTAGGGCGAACAAAGCAAACACAATGAGATGATGGCTGGCGCATCCTGGGACGAGATTTGGGATAAAACCCCTCATCAGCCAGGTTAGCTTCAATCAGACACTGACTGATCAGCCCAACTAGCACTTGTAGACTGTAGTGTTGCTGTCACCTTACAGTGGAGCAGCCTGAGCCCCAACCCTGTAGAGATTGTGCAGCTGACTGCCTGCTATACTGCCACCATTGGTTATGGAGAAATCAGTGGTGAGCAGGGGTAGCTGCACATAGAGGCAAATATTAAACTGGGTAATCTCTTCTGAAAGACTGCCAGCATTTCTAATGCACCCACCAGATGCAGAAGAGGCTGAAATGAAAACCGTCCTGATGCCTATAGAAACAGCCTCACTTTAATAGATATAAAAATGAACATCCTAACAATACGTGTTGACAAACTCGCCACTGCCCACTCGCCACTCTGGACAAGCAAGAGAAACACATCAACACGGCTGTTGGTTGGATCTTCCAACTGGAAGATGCCATGGCGGGGAATCATAAATAGCTGCTGGACATGATTAAAGTGCTAAGTGTAATCAGAGCAAAAAATGAGGCCCTGGATACAAGGTCCCAGCACAACAATTTTCGCATAGTGAGTGTTTTGACCACAACCAACACAGGAAACATGGCAGACTTAGAGGAAACCCTCTTAAAGCAAAAACTGGGAGTGGAAATCGTCTCACAACTATTCGCAGTGGAAAGAGCACATCAATCAATTGGACCCAGGCCTCCACTGTGGGTGACTCCACAAACAATTGTGGTAAGACTCGTCAATTTCCAGGATAGAGACACTGCTCTCAGCTTGGTTCTAGAAAAGCAAACACCCAAAAACTAAGGCTCCACACTATCAATATTCCCTGACTTCATGCTGATGGTTCAAGAGGCCTGCAAGTTGTTTTTTCCAATTAAGTGTAAACTTCAAAAGGCTAGAGTGCACTGTGCAATGCTCTACCTGGCGTGACTAGAGATTGTATACAGCGAAAACACCTACGCCTTTACCTCAGCTCATAAAGCTGAGCCCTTCATTAAAAAAAAGTGTCAAAAAATTGTGAGTCACCATGCGTCATGAGGTTTCCCCCATGGATGAGGGTTTGAGTGATGTTGAAAGAACCTACCATAATTTCAGATTGGATGGGAGAGACTACCCCCTTTGCAAGAGGTAATCTGTAACATATGCAGAGAGAGAAGTCTGAGTCCATTATATTTCAGACATTCAACATCGGGGGCTGGATGCACAACCCGCATTAACCAAAAGATAACGCTCTATAGTGCTATTCGCCATGTCATGCCAAGCAAATATCCCACAAGAGAAGATGTCTCGATAAGCTCACACTCTGGAATCCCCTGTAGGGAGGAACCCATACTTGGGCATGTTGTGCCCTTATATGTTTATATACTATTCTATAACAGTAAGTTATTATTCATTTGTTATGATTTGGGTATATTCACAGGCATGTTGGGGTGGCTGGCGTGGAGGAGGGGGGTATATCCTATGGCTGGCATATTCACATGCAGAGATTCACAACTTGCACAGAGCAGACACCAATCGCAGCACGAACAGCTCCCAGCAAACACACACCTGTGACCTTGATAGGTGAACCATCCGGGCTTCTCACTCTGCATCTGTTGATGTAGAATATGTGAGGTCTTAACAATCCTTGCAAGATGCAGCAACAGGCAGCTGAATTTGGCACAAGTAGAGCTCCATTAGATGGATAGTGCCCTCTACAAGATACACACATTGCACCACACTCAAAATTACATCTGATATCCAAATGGATTGGTCTCTTTTCATTCTCAAAATATTTGCCTCACGAAAAAGGAATGGTCATCCTGCGAAGAAGAGCATTGCTCTTCTGATTGCTGCATGAGGCAAACAACACTCATGGTAGACACAACATCCTTCAGGTGGTGGGGCAAGCACATCACATTGCCCAACGCCTATGGCACCAACACTGATGATCCCCTCTTTATCGTTATCCAATGAAATAAATGTGAAGTCCCTCTACCTCATGATGGACAGATGGCTTGATTTTTTTAACCCTACCACATGTACACATCATGCGACAGCATTCACTCACATCATGACTACCCACAGCCTGAGGGACCTCTGGCAAACTCGCTTCCCTACCTAGATGGGAGGTTCACATATCTCCACAGACCACAGGTCCTCGGTTCACTTAGAAGGTTGGATGCGCACACTAAATATTATTGGTTGGACAAAAGATGTTAAACATGTATTCACTTTCTGTCTGACCACTCACTAGTAAAGCTAAACATCACCACACCTGCCTGCTGATGGCGCATATCCCCTCTGTCCTTGCTTGACAATGCTGTTCCAGAAGAGTTGAAAACCGAGATCTTGAATTTTTTCCAAATCAATGAAGAGTCGGTACAATTGTGTGGAAATTTGTGAAAAAATGTTCAAGACATACATGTGCATCATCTGTATTGCCAAACAACATGAGGTCCACAATGTGCTTCATGGCAGTCTTGATTATCTTGAAACAGAGCTTAAAGACTTAAAGGAAAGATCATCCAGAGCACCGACCTCTGTCATCTTGGTGGAGATCCGACAAAAACCCATTGAATTCATAGTAAAACTGCAGGTCAAAACTCATTTAAATATACATGCTAGAGCATATGGTGAGGTGAAGAGGTCGAGCAGAACTCTAGCCATACTCTTGAGGTCTGATAAGCATGTTTAGGCTATTGCCTAACTACAGAAAGAAGAAGACACCATGATTTACGATGCATGCAAAATATTGTCAGAGCTGGTTGATTATTACATCGGCCTGTATACTTCATGAGTCTCTTGACAAGGCCATAAATACACTCAATACTTTGGCTGGGTGGTCCAGCCTTGATTGAGAGACCCTACAAACAATTCTTAGAGTTGGCTCTTACCCTAGAGGAAGTGCAGGTAGACATAGCAGGACTCCTTCACATGTAAGGTGCCTGGTGGGTACGTAATTCCCACTGAATATTACAAAACAAATGTGTTGCTCCTCACCGAACTACTATTCCAAATGTACTGGGACAACCGGGAGTGGAGGATGCTCCATGCTCATTACCATCCCTAAGCCAGGGAAGCCTCCTGATAACCCCAATTTCAATTTTGCCCACTATTGTCACTACGAAACTGGACTGAGGAGCAGGACAGTCACTTTCAATTGCTTCTACTTTCACTGATGGAGAGGATAGCACTCATCAAAATAGTTATTTTGCTCAAGCTACTTTACTTGCTCCATAATATCCCCATACCGCTAACTCAACAGTTACTTATTCAAAACCCACAAATAATACCCGAGCATATTAGCTTGGGAGGGCCGCAACCCAGAGTACGATGGGAACCTCACACATTGCCATATAAAACGGGTCCTCTCTGCACCCTGCACCCTGCATTTTGAGGTCTACTACCTATGTTCACCAGCTCACTTTGCATATTTCTGCCAGAACTCCCCATACATGGCAGATGTATCATTGTAAATGTAAATTGATACTTGTATAGCGCACTACTCACCCGCAAGGGTCTCAAGGCGCTTGTACGAATACCGCTGTGGAACCCATCCTGGCTTTCCCTGTGAGGCGTCCACTCCTGGGCACCCCCAAGGTGGAGGCCAGGCATCCTTAGCGTTGTGGGGGCCGTTGTGGAGATTAAGCAAGCTATTGCCCAGAGTTGCAGAGTGGGACTCCATGATTGGAATGGCACCGAGGCGAGAATTATCAGGTCCGTGGAATTTTTGAGCCCAAGACCCGCCGAGGCGGGGAATTGAACCCTGGTCCCGGGCTAGACCTCTGCATCAGGGTCTGCCGCTCTAATCATTGAGCCACACTTCTCCACATTATCATTAGAACATGACAACACGCATCCTACCCTGCTCGAGGCACTACTGAGCTGAATCCCTAGATGTGGACAAGCAGAGATTAATTCAGTGGCCAATACACAGTTAGCCTGGGTGAGGATTAAGAAATGACTTAACTCCCCGATCTTTTATTCGGCTGCACAATCGATAACTCAATTCCCTGTAATATCATTTACAAGCAGCAAAACACTCTAACAGTGGATGGCAAAATAGGGAATGACCGTGCTCAGTAACCTCTTTCCATGGGGTCGATTACTGGACTGCCCAACTGAAGTGCAGGGAACCAGACTGCCTCCACTGGTCTTTTTTACTTACTTCCACCGCTGCACAGTGTATAGGGAGCCCTACTCAACATACCCACCAGAACCCCGGGTGTCTGCCATTCTGTTGAATTTCTTGGCAGTCTCAATGTTCAGACACAGGGTGACCTACTTACACTGCTCCATATAGTCAGCGACCCCAATGCTCCAACTCAGGTCTAGAGCGCAGTGGGGCAGTGATTCAGGTGCTGCTGTCACAGTTGCGGAATGGGCATGTTGCTGTGGACAGATAACAGAACTGTTCCCCAATGCAGATTGCACATGATCCACTTCAAATATTTTCACAGAACTTACCATACCACTCCAAAGTGGCTCATGCAGGTAGCTGCTACTGCTTTCAAACATCCTGGCAATGCTACAGCCACTGTATCCAGGGTAGCAGGAAAGTATGCTACTGGACGTCGTGCCATTCCATGTTTCTGAGTTAGGACTGAGAGTGCAAATCCATCTCTCTTACAACAGTACAATGCAAATTCATTGGTTTATTCCGGCATTCCCAGTGCAGGTGCTCTACAAAGACTACTTCTCAATTTTATGAAAGCATCCATGGCTATATCATCCAAAACAATCGGATCTTTCACATCCTTTCGTCTCAATTTCTGTAAGGGTTTTGCAATCAGTGAGAAACTACTGGCGACAACATCCAACCATTCACAAAAACATTTGCACCTCCTTTTGAGTTTTGGGTGGATTCATCTGTTTATCACACAAATTCTTTCTGGGGTTACTTTTCTAACTCCCTTTTCTATTTTGTGTCCAAGGTACTGTAATTCCTGTTTGTAAAATTGTAGTTTTGCTGGGGACACCTTGTGTCCTCCGTCCGCAAGATGGTTCAATAAGGCAATTGTGTCCATGACACATGCCTCTCGTGTCTTTGATACCACCAGTAGGTCGTCAATGTACTGAACCAAAACCGAATTTCCTGGCATGACTAAAGTCTCTAGACTTTTTTTCAAGATCTCATTAAAGATTGAGGGACTCTCTGTATACCCTTGAGGGACTAGGCACCATGCCAAAACACGGTCTCCGAACCGTTAAGCAAATAAATACTGGCTATCCAGATGCAAAGGAATTGAAAAGAATGCTTGACCCAAATCAATCACTGTGCAACAATCTGCGTCACAAGAAATTTGGTAAAGAATCACTGCAGGATTTGGTACTACTGGGCAACAAAGCACTACAATTTTATTTATTTTACGCAAATCCTGCACTATCTGGTGCTTCCCATTAGGCTTTTTGATGCCTATGATAGGCAAATTGCAAGGACTGCTCATTATTTCTTTTAGGATTCCCTGTTAAATCATTTGATCAATTACTGGAGCAATTCTTGCAATTACTTCTGGACTCATTTTGTATTGTGGGGTGTTTGGGTACACAGCACCATTCTTCACTGTTATCTGAGTTGGACCTACTCTTTTCATTAAACCAATTTCTTTTTCTGAAAAATCCTGGTTCACTGTACTTTTCAACTCTTCAGGCAGTTTAATTTCAGTAAGAAGCGAAAACAACTAATTCACTTCTGTTCCATGCTTTGCTAGCATCATCTTAAACTCCACATCCTCATCTGGGGTCTGAAATGCAATTCCATCTGGGGTACAATAGATGGTGCAATTTATTTTGCACAGCAAATCTCTTCCCAAGAGATTTGTTAGGCTTGAGTCACATACCACAAACTGATGCATGTCTTTGAAGTTTCCAATATGAACTTCAATAGTGTTTGTAACTGGCGTTCTAATATGTTTATTTGAGACTCCTACAACTTGGATAGTTTCTCCCAAGATGGGTAGGTTTGGAATTTCTGCTGCTCTCACAGTAGAACGGGTAGCACCAGTGTCCACTAAGAATGTAATATAATTTCCTTCCACCTTTCCATCAACAAATGGACCTGGCTGATATACCGCTAAAGATGCGCCAAGTACGCACTCTTCCTCCCCCCTCGGGCACCATCATTGAGATGAGTCTGAATCACATCCATAGCATTGCATCCAATACTGCTGACTCACACCTTGATTCTTACCAAGCGGGTCTCCTTTGTGATATCCAGTGTTCATATTGTAACTTTGCACTTGAGCATTCACATTACTCGAATTGGGAGCTTGTGGCACCTGTAACTGTTGTGTAACTATGTGCTGCTTCTTCCATAGATTTACGCCCACCTCATTCTGCATCTGTGGAATGAAATTTTGATTTCCCCCATTATTCTTTTTAGCAGTTCTACACTCATTCCTCCAATATCCAAATTTTCCGCACGCATGACAAGCACATTTCTTCATAGCTTCTTCCTTCCTCATTTTTCTCTTCCCTTTACCTCCACTGAAATTCTGCCCATTCTGACTCTGTCAATTTGTTTGACTTTTGCTGTTTTCTTGTTGTTCAGCTACCTTTACTTGTGCCCACATCATTTTGTCCTTTAACTTTTTATGGTTACTATCAATTTCATCACTACAATATTTTGCATACCGTAGGATTTCATGCACTGTCTTGCTCTGCCAGCAAATGAAATGCTGTTGAATCATATTGCTAATCTCCGGCCTCAATCCGAACACAAAGCGATACACAAAATGTTCCATATCTTTATCTCCAATACTTTCAAACCCACTATACTGTTTAAATATCTGAAGCAATTGTTCAGAGTAAGCATGAACTGACTCTTTCGGTTCCTGGGTAGTTCTGTCAATCTTAACCCTATCCGTTTCTTTTGGAGAGATTTTCCCTTTTAAGAAAGTGATTACTTGATTAAACGTTTTCATTACTTCTTCTTATGGTGCACCTGTTTTAGGACCCCTAGGGTATTCCTCTTTTGGCCAATCAACAGTAATCTTACACTCTGTCCATTAATCTGCGGGAACAACAATATCAAATAAACCATCTACATCTTTAAATAAAACTTTCAACACCTTTACAAACCTATCTACCTGTTTATACCATTCAACCGGTTTCTCTCTCAATCTAGGAAAATCAGTTATAAAAGACAATATATCCTGTCTTGACCATGGAACATGTACATATCCACCACCTGGTGCTTCTCTCATTGGACACGCCCTTTCAACTGGTTCGGATTCTTTCATAGGAAACACAGTCGCTCTTTTATCTGCTGCATCTTTCTTCCTTTTAGACCATCTAATGTTCAAGGATATACATCTCCCCATTTCTTCAGAATATTCATTTTCTCTTTTATCTGTAACCTTTTTCTTGAAGCATTCAAATTTTCGAAAGCCTTGTCACTAAAAGCCAATCTGTATGATTTTTGCAACACCTTTGATTGTTCAATATCTACTCCATACTCACTGGCAGCTTCAGCTATCTTTTCAAGTAAATTCTTTGCTCTCCAAGTAATACTTTTACACAAAAACAACAATTCTTCCTCACAATAGTTTCCTAATCTGTCTGGACTTAATGTTCCAATAATCATCTCTTCCAAGTCAACCTTTAACTGGCTTACATTTATACTCTGTGGTTGAGGTTTTGGTTTTGTCAACTCTTTTATCCAATTGTTTAATTCTTCTGGCGAGGGACCGGCGAAACTCCTTGCTATTGGAGTATCATTTCATTCTATTCTTCCTGGATCAAATTGAACATTTCTTTGCGGGGTCTCAGTTATCAGTTCATTAATCAGAAGATCTAACAAAGTTTTTTTCACATTTGCCTGTTCATTCCCACTTGCACTGCTCCGATTGCTGCTACCTGGCACCGCTAATGCATGTACCTTAGTTACATTCTGTCTATCTCCATACAACGGTACAACAGGTCCAATGGTTACTGGTACTGTCAATGCTTCTGCATTCAAATTCAACTGATTCCATTTCTGAACCTGTTCTAATCTGGTCTTTTTCCAAAGCTTTGCTTCATTCTCTCTCATTACATTCGCTACATCTGTAACTTGCGGAGTCAACGGGGTTCCCAATTGCTGGGCACTTGGAGTCACCACCCCTTAATTTTCCTCATATGGTGGAGGTTTTTATTCATGATGACTTCTATTAATTCATCATCATCAGAATCATTCATATCGCCTCTTATACTTGGAGTCTCTAAATGGTTTCTCTTTTCTTTACATTTACTTTCAGTTTGCTCATCAGCTGTTAAAACTGGGTATAATCCTTCCGTTACTACAGCTCTTCTCCATCTTTTCAATTGTTCATCTCTACTCTCAAAGGGGTTTCTGAACATCATACTTCGGTAACCTCTATTACCAATTCTATATTTTTCTCTCTCAAATGCTTCCACTTCCCATTCTTCCAATGCTTCGTACT
The DNA here is from genome assembly GCF_964204655.1 of Triturus cristatus. Taxonomy (NCBI): domain Eukaryota; kingdom Metazoa; phylum Chordata; class Amphibia; order Caudata; family Salamandridae; genus Triturus; species Triturus cristatus. The sequence goes on from NC_140590.1 coordinate 218,204,908, forward strand.
GAGTCATACTAGGATTTGGGACTAAGGAATTCATTCGATTCCTCAAATTTTGTAATATCACCATCACCGTTCGTGTTCTCAATCCAATTTTCCAACCACATACATGTGTGATATCCTCGTTCTAACATCATGAAAGAAGCAGGCGTTTTTCGAGGAGGAATCGGAATTTCCTCTCTAGTCACAATTGGTTTGTCCTTCTTGAAAAAAATCTTTATTTTCTGTATTAACTTCATTTTCTGACTCCCTCCACTAATGGGTCTTGTGTATAAACAAATACAATCATTCCGTAATTCTACTCACTCTATTGGTTAACTTTTGTCCTATACCAGCACGTCTCACACCAACCAACCAATCACAGCACTCCTATGTAAGCAAAGTCTCAACCAAAACTAGCGTGTGTCACACCAACCAACCACTCACCGTACAGTGCACGCCCACTGGCTGAACATTGTTAGCGCTGCTTTTTCTGATGTCAGTATTACTCCTCCTACTAACATTCCCGTTATAAAAGTTCACGGCAATATTTTTCTGGATTTTTTCATAATCAAAATTCGATTAGTGACAGCATAAAACAATGCTACTTTGTCTGTTCTACTAAGTAAATAGATAGTTTTCACTCTTAAAAGATTTTTCTTACTACGAGTCCTAATAATGACCATCGTTATTTTTACCCTTCAGACAAGCTTCAGGGGAACCTATTACTTTTCTAGGGATAAAACCAAGATTTCACAAGAGGACTTTTTTGGTGTGAAAAGGAGTCTTGCTCTTTCCCTGGAAATAAAGCTAGAATTTTGGAAGTAAACCCTTCATCATTCAACCACTCTACTCTCATACGAAATGTCCCTAATTATAACACCTACAGCCCTCCGTAGCTTTTAGGTATTTTTTCAACAGACAAAGTACTTCTGCAGTGTGACTTCTTTACCACACTCTTCTTCTGCCTACTTCCAGCAGATTCCTTCCTGGGATTCCTCAGGTATCTCTGCACCTGGAGTTCTAGACAACATAGAACATTACACCAACCCTTTATTTTAAGAACATATAATCACTAATCAATAATCATTACCAAACTAATCAATAATTAAACCGAGCTCTGCTACCAAGAAACTGATCCAGTGCCAATACCAAAAATTGATCAGGGATCGATACTCCACAATTCACTAGAATGGCCCATACACATTCACCCATTATCTTATATGCTCTGGGGTCAATTTGTTTAGTTAATTTCTTATTTCTTGTAAAAATCTCCTACAACATTTTATTTAAATAACTAATATGGATATCAACTCTTCCTCTACTTGGAGTGTGGACCAATTAGTTGAGTAGTTGATGGTAATAATGAGACACTAACTCACTATAGATCTGTCAAATTAACCACAGACTCTTGGTAGGGTTAATAAGTGAGTTTTATCTAAAAAATTTAAGTAAATGCTCATATACAACTGGTCACAATAACAAACATCGAGCCTCACGATCAGAAAAATAATGCAACTTCACATAGACTCATCTTTGCAAAGACATTATGCAATGAAGGAGTGGATAGAGTAAGAGACATAAGGGTTCAGCAGAATGATTATGCCAAACAGTATAATACCTAACGGAGGGATAGATGAAGAGACAACAGGTTCATCTAAAAATAATGCATATCGTTATATTGTTGATAGAGTGGATAGGTGGCGAGACAAAAGATTCAGAGATAATTACATTATTGTGGAGAATGACATAGGCGAAATACCAACCTATCGATCTGTAGGAAATCTACCCCCTGGACCCATGAGATGATGGAGGTTACCCAAAAGGTAATCAGTAAACCCAAAGATTTGGTCTGAAATAGGGCAGGATAGAAACAGCTAGGACTCTCTGCACAAAACCGACGGACAGCGACGTATCTCCCCGCTTCTCTCCTGCCAGCCTAAATTCTAATCCACACCCCTAAAGGCACCCCAGATATACCCTGCGGTGGATCTGACCAGCCCACTAATGTTACATTCTGTATTCAATTTTGCACAGGGATAGGTGGGTTTCGAGGGGTGGCATGATCACGCCACCATGACTTAGCATTTACTCAACAACTTTATTGTGTAAAAAGGTTCTCACAGTCCAACCTCCAGTTTATTTATGTGTTCCCTATATATGATGCAATTTATTTCAAATTTCTTTATTCAATCAACATTTCTGCAGAGCACATCTCCGGTCCCACGCTCGGGTACATTATTGGCAGACATCTGATGCTCTATCCTTCACTCCTTCATGTTGATTATGCCAAATTATATTCCCTGCTTTCTCTACTAAAGTTAAGACTGATGGTCTTTTATTTGCTTGCTAAAAGTGGTGGAGTGGAGTAAAACAATTCAAGGTTATACTTTCAATTTAGTCATACTCTAAAGGACCACAGACTGAATTTCAATTTTGTGGGTTTAATATAAGGCCAAAAATAATTGAATATAAACACACCTCAGAATCAGAGTATATAGATACATGAAAATCAATAGAGAGCAGAGACTACGAATATAATTCATTCGGCATAAAAGGCATAAAGTGATGAACTCCAAAATCAGAATACAGCACAGAATAGAAGCTGAGTCCAATTTTTTTTTCATCTGGGATGAAAACAAACCAAAATCTCTTTCTCTACTCTGCTCTAAATGAGGGTCCTACCAATCTCTCTTTTGTGATATCCCAAAGGTGTCAGCACGTGTTGACTTCCTAAGAAGTACTCTCGTCAAATGGGTCTGATAGCTTAAAGCTATGGAGCTCGCTCTAAGATGCTCCTTCTCCTCCGAAAATAAGCAGAAGACTCCAGAATCTGTCCCTGCGCATCATACAAAAAGACAATGTTCAACCCACAATACATCACATGGTGAACGTTTTTCAATTGCAGCGTTTTCAGTAGCTTTCCACAGGAGCTTTAATGATTTTTTTCTTCGTCTTCCAGTGGCCTTAGATTTCAGATAGGCCAGGCATGAAAGGAGTCCTCTCTTCTCGCCTTCCAGACTTCATCAAAGACTTTCCGGGTATCTCCTTAAATCTAAGAATAACGAGGCCGAATTCCTGCACCTGCAGTAGGATGAGAACACACTGTCTTCGAGCACAAAAAAGGATTCAATTAATTATTTCTTGAGCAACCAAGGAGAAACGAAACCCAAAACAACTTACAGTTTGGGTCCACAATTCAGGCAACTTAAACTAAACATAGTATACACTGCACGTGTATAATTTCATCCTGCACATTACACATACAGGAATTATAAGTGTCTCTAATACATGTAAAATACTACTTGAATGTGCACACTACAATTTAGTCTTACGTGAATAAATGCATCTTAATAATTATGAAGCACTGCAAACGACAAAATACATGTGAGTGCGTTTCAACCATGAGTATAGTGCACCCATACAATTTAGAGTGTTGTAAGCGCTCTATCAATGTCATTTGCAATCCTCAGCACATCTTGCTTGTCTCATGTCAGAGTAGACTCGCTCCGAGCAAACTCCCCCTCCCCAATCACACCTATTTCTAAAATGGAGGCTTCATTCAGCATGTTGAAGTAAATGAAAACAAACAATTATTAATTATATGATGATGAAACCCTCTCTGTTCCCCACCTACCTTGCACTACCTCCCCAATAATGTTAGCTAGCATGAGATTAGTGCAAAGCAGCATTAATGATTAACTTTTAAAAGCAGGATGCAACGTGCACAACACTGATGTACATGCGGCCTACTCATGCAACTTCTTTGTTTATTTTTCAAACCACAAGATTATTGCACATTATTCATTTACATGTCATTTCAGGAATGTGCTAAGCAATTCTCCTATGCATTATGGGGTGACTTGATCCAATCAGGTTTCATTTTTGTGAAACCCTGCTCCATCAGGGGTTTTCTGACAACTAAACCTTTTTTCGTGCTAGAACACACCACACACCTTCCCACAAAATAATCAATCTTTTTATCCATGAATGGCCACCACAACATCTTTCCGATCCTGCACTTGGTGAAAGTCTTTCCAAAATGTCCCTCATGTCCCATTTTGATCAGCCTCACTCCGATTTTTTCTGGTGGGACAAATGTATCTCCTCTCAAAAGAAGACCCTCTTCTATAGAAGAGTCATCATGCACCTTCCAGAAAGGTTAAATGGTAATTCCAATGATCTTTCCTGACACACAACATAATTTAAATACAAATATTTATGGATATATTAGCAGTTAGAAAAGCTAAAATTAATCATTTTAAAAAATAAATTCTGAAATATGACAGAGACAAAGACTTGAATGGAAGCAAAACAAATCTAAACACTGTACTTGGTGATTCTCAATTGTTAACTTAGCTGAAACTTGATTTCCACCCATTATTTGTGTACAATATTGTTTAATCAATAAAACGTCAGTGCAGATTTAGTGGCCTTTTCAATAGAGTGCTATTGGTAAGTGACAGTACACTACCACACCATGCATTAGTTATATATTTGTGACAGTATGCTCCAAAATGCATCATTTGTTACATGCTAGAATCTCACTATTTGCTACTCGTCCTTTGCGTGACACTTGGATTTTTCGCAATCTTTATGAGTGCAGTGATGATAGACTGCTGGCAGCATTCCCACTCTTAAAATTGTTTGAACATCACCAGATGTCAGCCTTTGCATCACTGACAAATATACTGACTTTTATTTTCAATCATATCTCCTTTAGAAAATAGCTTACTTCTGAATAAGTTATATGAGGACATGGTGGACAGAGTTACTCATGTGGAGGAAAGGACAGGCAGACTTGAGGATGATGTGAATAAATGGCAGGCATTCAAGGAAGCGCAAGAGAAGGTGGTGGAGTACGTCCAGTGGAAGCTGGAAGATTTTGAGAACCGCCAAAGGTGAAATAACATCAGACTGTTAGAGGTGGCGGAGGGGGTTGAAGGGCAGGACGTACGGGCTTTTGTTTTCACCTTGCTGAAGGGGGCCTTTCCTGAAATTAGTACATGGGATTGGGAGAAGGAGGTGCAGCGAGCACATCGATTTCCCTTGACCAAAAGAAAAGCTTATGTACCAGCTCAACCTGATAGACCCAGAGCAATCCTTGTCTATGTGGATAATTATCTCCTTAGACAGAAAGTCATTGTTAAGGCAAGACCTGAGGCCAGACGGTTGTTTGACGGTACTACATTCTTCGCTCGCCCAGACTTTTGTCACACTACTGTGGAAAGGAGATGGCGGCTAAGGCAGTTGATTGCCCCATTTCAGGGTCTGGGCTGCGAAACCTACTTGCTGTACCCAGCACGCCTTAAAGTGCTAGTTAATGGGCAAGTCAGAATGTTATTTTCCGAGGTTAAAGCCCAACTGTATTTAACAGAATTGAAGGAGCTGAAGGGGAAATGAGCATTTAGCTTTGCGACGTAGTTGGGAACTGGGCAATTAATGCAATGCTGTAACAGGGTTTTCTTTTTTAGGAGTTCAGTATACATACTTTATGAGTACACTAACATAGAATAAGCACATTACTGGATACAAGGGGAGGGGGGGTTGCGGCTTGCTGCGGGCTCAAGCTGTCACACATAGGTCATGTTTGACCTATTTGCCTGTAAGGGAACGGGGAGGGTTCTGAGGGAGGGGGTTTGGAGGGGTTTTGGGGGGGTATGGGGCACAGCACAGTTTGGTATTTGGGAAATGGTAGTGAACATGTGAGCTGGAATGAACAAAGTAAATTGATTTAAAATAAGGAGCTTGGAAACTTAGAAGGTATAAAGAGAAACTTGTTGGATATTTGGTTGGGACAGCAATTTGATGTGTTTTAATGAATACACGAATAGTGTCATTAAATGTATGTGGGCTAAATGATCGTCTTAAAAGACATCGAGTGTCAGCAATTTTGAGAGCAATGCGAGTAGATTTCGTATGTCTTCAAGAGACGCATATTGAAGGGGGAAAGGGGTATTTGCTGGAGCAATTGGGGTTTCATCTTGTAGCATACTCTAAACAGGGGGCCAAAACTAGAGGAGTGGCTATACTCTCTAGGAGAAATGATGTTGTAATTAGGTAAAAGCTGGAAGAGCAATGGGGTAGATGGGTTTTAGTGGAGTGTATGATTAATGGTGAATGGGTTACGTTGGGGTCAATCTATTGATCAACTGAAGATGAGCCGGACATATTTGAATTTTTAGACTTGGAGTTAGCCTCATGGCCTGTACCCATTATTCCCTGTGGAGATTTCTACATAAATGGAGTACGGGGACTGGGTTTCGAACCAGGAGATCGTTATCTGGGCCGGAAAAAAAGAACGTGTCGAGCAATTCATAGCTTAGTTCGGAATAACTCCTTTGTAGATGTTTGGGCAAAGTTGAAACCTAAAGACCCTGGTAGCACTTATTACTCCGCCCCACACAAGATTTGTGTTTGGCTTGATTATGTTTTTATTTCTAATGGTTTATTGGCAAAAAGTCAGATTGAGAAACTACCAAGGATTATCTCTGATCCTAGCCCGATAATTTTAACTTTAGAAATTATGAATATGACTAGGCATGAACGCACATGCACTTTTGAGAGGGGATTGTTAAAAGACGAAGGATATGTCCAACATATCAAGGAATGGATAAAAGGGTTTTGGGAAATTAATAGAGGTAGTGCCTCTTCTGGGGTAAATTGGGACGCCTTTAAGGCGGGTATTCGTTGTGAGACATTGGGCTTTAGCTTATATAGACAAAGGCAGGAGCAAATAAGATCTCAAAAATTGGCTAAAGCAGTAATAGATGCTGAAGAGGAATTGTCCTTAGCAACTATATCGAGGGCACCTTTGGATTAGGCACTTCTTAACTTTGCAAAGGCGAAAGCAGAAGCTGAGGAGAGTATAGCTAGTAAAGCAGCCGCTAAATTTCTCACAAAAAGGGAGCAATGCCATGAATTAAGCGAGCGCGTCGGGCATACACTAGCGGTTCGTACAAGGCAGAAAGTAGCTTTAGGGGAGGTCAAAGAGATCTCGGACGGTAAGGGAGGGATATTCACAGATTCAGACGGGATTCGAGAGGTATTCAGGCAGTTTTATGCTATGTTATACAATGAAGATCAACCACAGGACCTCTCGGAAATTCATGGGTATCTTAGGGACATATCAGCCTCATCTCTATCTGAGGAAGATAGGGAAGATTTGGATGCACCTCTAGCTCCTGAAGAGATTCTGATGGCTCTGAATAGTCTCCGTCAGGTAAAGCTGCGGGACCTGATCAGATTCCCATTGAATTCTATAAAGCCCTCCAGGGCATAATTTCTCTTGATCTGATAGATACAGTACAGCAGGCCCAGATAGGAACTTCAGTTCCGAATTCCTGGTCAGGCGCAGATATAGTAATTATCTTGAAGAAGGGGAAACTATCTAGAGAACCGGGATCCTATAGACCGATAACCTTGATGAATTCTGATGCCAAAGTTTTCTACAAGGCTACGGCTCTTAGGCTTTGTAATTTTGTAAGTAAACTTGTTAGCTCTACCCAGCATGGATTTATTCCTGGAAGAGGCACTACGCAACATGTGCAGAGGGTTATTACTCTTTTTGATGCCATGGAAGTCCTAGGAGACCCTATGGCAGTTATGTTACTGGATGCCGAAAAGGCATTTGATCGGATCTCCTGGGACTACCTCTGGGCGACTTTAGCATGGTCTGGCATCGGAGAGGGCTTCATCAAGGCTATTCAGGCTCTATATATTGCTCCTACAGCTCGTATTCGAGTGAATGGGGGATATACGGCGTCTCTGCAAATTAAACGGGGCACAAGGCAGGGCTACCCGTGCTCGCCATTACTTTTTGCGCACTATTTCGATCCCTTACTTCGTAAATTGGAAGCAAATAATAGGATTCTTCCTATAAAAGCAAAAGGTGCGGAATGTAAAATATTGGTGTATGCCAATGACGTTGCCATCGTTACTCCAAGACCTGCTGATGCCATAGTCAAGGTGGAGTGGGAGGCCTTGACTTTCGGTCAAGTGTCAGGATATGCACTAAATGGGCCTAAGACACAGATAATTAAGAACGAGGGGGCCGTGTGCAGTGATATGCGAGTAGTTGTGTCTTTCTTCGGATTAATATTTCGGCAGATTTGGACCAAATTGTGGATATGAATATTGAACCTTGGCCAAAGCTAAAAAAGATTTGGATAGGATGCATAATCCTCATTTATCTATAGTAGGGCGTTGTAATATGATTAAAATGGTTTTATTACCTAAGTTTCTCTACCTCTTTAGGGCAATCCCATTTCTATTTCAGGCAAAATGGTTTATATTGTTAGAGCAGATGATTAATAGATTCACATGGGCACATGGGAAAATCAGAAGGGCTCTACATTATATGGCACTGCCTAGGGACAGAGGAGGCTGGGCCGTCTCTGATTTTAAACTGTATTACTGGGCGGCAGCCTTTCAGTATATGACCAGAGGTCAAATTAGGGTCTATAGATATTTACTCGCTAATGCTTGGTGGGGAGGCAGAGAACTGTTTCTTAAAGTATACAGACCCTAGCTACTTTAAAAAAACAAAATTTAAGACCTTGATGGCTGCTTATAAGATCTGGACTTCATTTAAGAGAAAAAATGGACTGGGGAGGTTCAATGCCTATACTCGGTTATGTAGGAATTATACTCTCCCGGGGGGAAATATTTGCGGATGCTGTCTTTGCAGAATGGGGGCGACGTGGAGTTAGGAAATTAGGGGATCTGATGGGCCCGAATGGAATCTGTCAGTTTTCAGAAGTGCAGGGGGCTTATGGTATTTGATACGAGGAACTTTTTAAAATATCTACAAGTCAGGAGTTTTTTAGTAAATAAATAGGGTGGGCCTGCTGGTTTTGGGAAAAATACAATTTTGGATGTTTTATGCTGAGCTGATCGCAATGCGAGAGGATGATCTTGGTAAATATTAAAATAAGTGGGCTGTGAAACTTGGGATAGGTCAAGATTGTTTCCAATTGTCCTTAGAGCTAGGACGTTCTATACTATGTTCAGAGGTGCTGCAGGCTCAACATTATAAAACGATCTATTCACTGTATTATACGCCAGCAAGGATTGCGCAGTGGGGAGGAACAATGGGTATTAAATGCCCCCGCTGCGATAGCTTAGATGCCGAAATAGTACATAACTTTGCTCTCTGTACCCATTTAAAGTCATTACATAGGGCTATAGAATCCTTTTTAGAGAGATCCCTGGGAATTAAGATTTCTCTTACACCATCCATAATATTATTAGGGGTGAATAGTGAGGACATGCAAGGCAATTCAAGTTATTTTACTTTTATGGCTATGTCCATCCTTCGCATGTGTATTGCAACTGTATGGTTAGACAAAGTCCCACCAACATTCCAGCAGTGGTTGGCTAGATTGCTTTCTGTACATAATTTAGAGAAGGGGACATTTGCAAGGAAGGGCAGAAGGGGGAGAAGATTGGGGATACGTATATAGGAACCCATCTCTATTTGGAGGGAAAAATAATAGTAGGGGTTGTTTTGTTTATCTCCCTTTTATCCTTTTTGTTTCAGTTGTAATTCTGCTCACATTATAGTTTATTTATGTATTTTTGTTTAGGTATGTTTCCCAGATGACTTATTGTTTTCTGTATGGTTATCTTTTATTTTTGCTGTGCTAGGGAAAAATGTAAAACGCAATAAAAATATTTTTTTTTAAAAAAGGAAATAGCTTACTTCTTTTCTTAAATAATTGTGTTTCTATATCTAAACACTCTAGCTAAATGGTTTTCTTTATTTTACGTCCACAGAAGTACTTCGATATTCTGCCAACTGTAATCTCTTGGTGTGTGTATATACAAAGCAAGAAAAGAAAATAACAATAATGAAGCCCTACATCTCTCTGTTGCTACTGCCAATTTTATGTAAGTCCCTTGCAAAAGATTATTTTTGCTAAACATTACATATTTAAAGAACCAGATCATTAATGCATATTTCTCTTTCAGTTTTGCCTTTGCTTTATGCTGATCAAATTCCATATGAGAATACAACTAGTTCGCCATCAACAGATAACGGAACAACAATAGGTAAGACACCAAAATATAAAGGTAGTATGAAAATATATTGATGCATGTGATTTTTTATACCTTTTACATTCACTCACAATTATGTCTTTAATTTTTGAGAGCTTAGTCCATGACACTATTCATAAAACGTCAGAAATCTCCACCCAATCAATTCATCATCACTCAATCAGTATTTGTAAAGCCTTGCTGCTTTGGGTGTGATCAGTTGAAACGCCAGGTCTTGAGTCCCTTTCTGAATTCCAGAACAAAGGGTGAGGTCCGAACGTAAAGGGGAAGGTTGTTCCAGGACTTAGCAGTGAAGTAGGAGGACCATCCTTCGCTGTTGCTTCAGCAGATGCAGGGTTGTAGGCAAGAGAGAGGGAGAGAGAGGCAGAGCGCAGATGTTTAAAGGGTTGATGGATGTTCATTCAGTGGCTGATGTATACTGGGCCTTGAGTGTGAACTGGTTTGTAGGTGTGGATCAGCATCTTAAATTGGCACACAATGGGGAGCCAGTGAAGCTTCTTGGAGTGTGAGGTAATGTGGGTCCGTTCGGGGAGGTCGAGGATAAGTCTGTCCACTGAGATCTGTATGGTCTGCAATCTCTTCGGGAGGTGAGAGGGGATTCCTATGTACACTCCTACAATCACGTATTTCTGACCTTGCATGACTGAAAATGTTTAGGCTTCCAGATTTACTAACATTTTTAACGTTACACCTTAAAACTTGTAACACTTTTGTGAATTGCATTTTCTCAAGCAACATTCGAAACATATCTTTTCACATACGAATGTGCAAATGCCTTTGCAAACTTTTTTTTCTCTGAGTGAAAACATTTTTATCCACAGAGAATTCCCTAACTCTACACACCTACCAATTCTGTAGGTATTCCCTTTACCATACTTGTAGGATAATAATGTGCCTGATGGAAGGGGCCTTTATGTGATGGTAAAGCCTATAATTTGCAAAAATCATTGGTTTTGAGACTACAAAATGGCGAGTGGAAATTTGCTAAGGGTCATTCCAAGTCAAAGACTTTCCTACTCACAATTTGCACTTTGTGAGTCATTTCATTTCAGATGGAACAGTGTTCATGATACAGTCCCACCTTGTGACTTGTTTGAGTGGTTTGTAAACACATCCACAGTAACAAGTTAGTTATTGGATAACAATAGTCAAAAACAGTGGTATCATTAGCAAAGTGAAAGCGGACACCATTGGACCAATTCTGCTTTATAAATGTGGTATTCTTGCTGAAGGGGGACACAGGTGGGCCTATTAAGTACAACAGAGATTAATTACTTTTGACATGAAAACTCCTGTTTGTACCTGAAATGGAATATCAGGTCAGGCCATATTTTCCGATCTTTGCAAAGGAGATACAAATTCTGAGGTGTGCACAAGGGGATGTGTTCCAGGTTGGCAATAATCAATGTGCTCCTCTTAGCGGCCTGATCCCGGTTTCAAGCAACTTGCTAACCTTAGGTTGGACGTTTTGTAGGGGTCGGGATGTTCGCACCTTCAACTCCTGGCATGCTTCTTGAAACCTCTGGCACTGCTTCTGTGAACCCTGGACTCAGATATCACAAAGGCAGTGGCAGGAATAGAAGGAAAAGAGGATTTGAATGTCCCCTGGTTACCTTTGTGTTGCTGAACGAAAACTGAAGCCTTTTAACTCATTAGAGTTTGTATCCCAAATGTTTGAATGTTTTTATTTTGCAAATAGGTAACATTCTGAAGTATGTGCTCAAATGAATTAAAATGTTGCTTTCATGCAGACTTATTACAAAAGCCCTATTCATTGGCTCCAAAAGCAGCAGCGTTCCTTTGACTTTCTCTGCTGCTGCTGAACTTTGCATGTGCCTTTTCAGTGCCTCTTTCTCCGGGAGATGTGAGAAGAAAAACAAACCCTAGGGTCACCTGGCAGGTTGCACCTGCTTCACATGGACTTGCAGTCAGCAAGTTGGATGAGTGCCTTTTTTCTGCTGCTTCACATTAAAATGATGGTTGTGCCTTTTATTCGAGCCTATATTTAAGTACTGAAGGCCGTGTCTGCGGGCAGAGTATTGCTTTTGGCTCCTGCCTGAGCCTGGGCATTTGGAACTGTGTGTTGGTATGTGGGTCTGCGCATAGACGTGGAGATGTGTCCATGATGGCTGTGTTCACGGTGAAGACTGCTGCAGACCTGATGTATGTAGGCAGCAGTCCTGGCCTATACTAGCTGCACCCATAGCCAGGGCTACTGGAATTAAGCGATTCTGCGGCCATTGCATTTTCTGCATATTTGTGGCTTTGCTGCATTTGCCACCTAATTGATCATTTGCTTCATATTCTGCTGACTTTTAAACAAATGTATCTAGTTCAAACTGATAAAAAGTTAATTAAAACACCGCAACACATGTTGCTGCGCACTGGAAGCCCCTTAGCAAAGATTGACTGGTCATGTTGCTTATTGCTGTATTTGGGCGTCAGACTAGTACTAACCAGGCAAAACCTTTGCCCAGATAGTGTTAACTTGTGCAAGAATGACAAAATAATGAGGCAATACTGTCACCTAATGTCACACAATGCACTGCACTTTTGCTGCATAATTAGTAAACGCTGTCACATAATTTGATTTTCTCCCGCTGCATGATTCCAGTGGCCCTTCTAAGAGGATATAATAGCACGGCCATAATTGTTATATAATCTAGAGTTGGTTTTTTTAGTTCAGCAATGTCATCTTAATGATAATACGTAAACAAGAATGTATCTAACATCATCAGGATCAAATGGTTATGTGATGTCATCACTGGCTAAAAGTTTACATGATGCCATTTCCGTTATCCTGGCATTTGGCATCCTTGGGAATGAGCAAAATACTAGGCACATGCATGAAGGTTTTGGGTGGCAAAAAAGATCACAGCAATATGTTTCTTAGACTTGAAATTAAAAAATGTTGCCACCCTTCTGCTGGTGCTCAGTACTTTCTGGAGCAGCACATACCCTATGAGACTCTTAACTGAGAGAGCTGGAAAAGCTGGGATATATAATGAGGGCCCTTTCCAGAAAAAAACTAAAAACACAGCAGCTTCATTTCCTTCTACTGTATTTTTTTTAAGTTTTAGTTTATTTGGAACAATAAAACAGCACAACAGTTAACATAAGCAAAAGTAATCAAATGGAGCAAGAGTTATAAGCATAAAATGCAATGCATACCAAATATATTCCTTCTGAAATATATATATAAATATGAAAATATGTACATGCCATGCTATAAAAACCATGGAAATGCATAAGGGGCATAGGGGGTGGGTGATGGAAATAGAATTAGTGGAAATAGAAATATATCTATGCAGTAAAGATTAAAAATGTATAACAATAGAGACTGTAGACATTATGAAAAAAGAGTAAAAGAGACTATTGCATACACATATTTGTAACACTGTGTAATGATTTATGAATTTAAATATAAAAGGCTGGTGAATGAGCTTGAGGGGGCTTCCGTACCTCTGCAGACACAATAATGTTTTTATTGACAAGTGAGTTAGTAGGATAAGTAAGCAGTGATGGGAAGCCATAATAGTTCTCTCTTTATGATATAGGAGAAACACAGTTGGTGTCTAATCTATGATGAGAGCAGATAGCATTTCACCAAGATCTAAAATTAAAGTTGTGAGCTTGTTTCCAATTGGCCATAATTAAATGAAAAGCAACAGCTAATAATAAACCTAGCAGTATTGACTTGGAGCTAAATAAGGCCATTAAGGAGCTAAACTGCCCAAAAAAACATGTGTTGAGAAAAATGTTATTGCAACCTTGAAAATTGTATTAATTTGTTGCCAAACTAGGGGCATATCAACAAGGGCTTTATCTCTGCTTTTTTGGCTTTAAAAGCCAAAAAAGCAGAGATAAAACTAGCACCCTATCAACAACAGGGTGCTAACACGCAAATTTGCATGTTAGCACCCTTTTACTCTACGCTTCCCCTTGCATCTCTAATGAGATGCAAAGGGGGCGTTCCAGAGTAAAATAATAGGAGAAATGTCGCTAAGCGACATTTCTCCTATTATCAAGAATGTCGCTAACCCTGTTAGAGACAAAAAAAGCAGCGCTAACCGCGGTTATCGCTGCTTTTTTACGTCTGCTAATTTTCAGACTTAGCCATGATATCCTATGGAAGGAGGATATCATGGCTAAGTTTGCCTGTCCCTATCAACAAGGTAACGTGTGATTATCGCTGGGTTTCCAGCGATAATCTCACGTTAGCCTGTTAGCGTGTAGATTTTTATCGCTATTGAGATAAGCGTTGCTAATAGCACGCTATCTCAGCGATAAAAATTCACACTAGCCGGCGATAATTATCCTCACGCTAAGAGCGCTGAGCGATAATTATCGCCGGTTGTTGTTGATATGCCCCCTAGTTTCCTAAACTGGAGAATAGGAGGGCAATTTTGAACAACATATGTTTCAAAACAGCATTTGAATATGAAGAGGACCAACAATAGGGACTTAAGGTTGGAGAAATGGATTTTAGGGTTATGTGATTAAGTAATAAACAGTGATAGACAATAATTAAGAGTTTGTGTAGTGTTTGCAGACCGGGTAGATTTATGAAGCTTAAGCCATATCTTATCCCACAGAGCAGTATGCCAACCTTCCATCAAATCAAAGTTAACTCAATCTTTGATTTGTTTCTGACAGAGGTAACATGCAGTGACTTATAACTACTAGAGGTCGAGGAGTTGGTGCCTAATAATAAGAAACGTATAGCTGATGTAGCGGGCAAGGAAGATGTGTGAAGTAGCATGGAAATAAAATCTGTGAGGGATGTGCATATAAGTTCATATTGTGGTCTAGCGGTAGATGGTAGGGAAAATTTAGTTTGGAGATCAGAAAAGGATAGAATCTGAGTATCATTAAAAAGTTGTGATAACCAGTATAAGTGCTAGGTTTTCCAGTATATACAACGATTGTTAATTTGAAGAGATTTATTGTACCAAATAGGTTGTTGTTGAAAGGTAACAACCAAGGGATAGGTAAAGGGTAAAAGAAGTGGTAGAATGTTATGAGAGTCAGTGATCACAGGAGTACGTAACTGAGAAATATTTGTTGTGAAAGTCAGAATTTCCTTAAAATCAAAAGGGGAAATAAAAGACTTTTCTAAAAATGTCCATAAAA
Organism: Triturus cristatus; assembly: GCF_964204655.1. Classification (NCBI taxonomy): domain Eukaryota; kingdom Metazoa; phylum Chordata; class Amphibia; order Caudata; family Salamandridae; genus Triturus; species Triturus cristatus. Next base: position 218,220,073 of record NC_140590.1, read on the forward strand.
GAGGATGCAAGGGGAGGTCTGAATAGAGCCATTCAGCAGATTTTCTCAGGTAGAAAGCATAATTATATTTTTTTAAATCTGGAAATCTAAGGCCACCGTCAAGTTTATCTCTTTTCAAGGTTGATAAACCTATGTAAAGGGTTTTTCCTTTCCAAAGAAATTGTGATACAAGCAGATCTATTCTTGTAAAATAATAATTAAGAACGTGAACTTGAATCATATAAGTAATATATCAAATCAATCAGGCTTTGTAAAGCGCTGCCACTCACCCGTGATGGTATTAAGGTGCTGGTGAGGTGGTGGGGGGGGGTGCTGCTGGTCAGTTTGAGCGCTGGGGTTCAATCGAAGAGCCAGGTCTTGAGATCCTTCCTGAATTGGGTCAGCGACTGGCATTGTCTCAGGTAGGGAGGCATGGTGTTCCAGGTCTTGGTGGCGAGGTCGGAGAATAGTCTTCCTCCAGGTCTAGTCTTGTTGTTCCGAGAGACTGTGACCAGGGCCTGCTGGGCGGAGCGGAGGTGTCTGGTGGTTATGTGGAATGAGCGGTGGTGGTTCATGTATGCTGGTCCTGTCTCATGAAGGGCTTTGTAGGTGTGCATGAGGTGCTTGGAAGTGATTCTTTTGTTGACTTTGAGCCAGTAGAATTCTCGGAGGTGTTCAGTGATATGGCTGCAGCTGGGGATTTCAAGGACAGGTCTGGGTGTGGCACTTTGAATGTTGTGTAATTTCCTGAGGAGTTTATAACAGTCCGTTTAGGTGGAAAACCAATCCATTTTAATGCATGAAACATAAAATCCCAACTGATAATATCAAACGCTTTGTCTGTATCTAAAACAATAGCAGCAATGGGTTGATCCAATGTGGATGCCTTACTTAAAATGTTAAAGAAGACACAAGTGTTGTCAGAAGCTAATCTGTCTTTAATAAAACCATATTGTTTTGGACCAATGAGATTAGGGAAGATAGGATCTATATGTAATGCTACAATTTTACAGTCAATATTAACCAAAGAAGTAGGGTGATAGCACTTACATTGCTGAGGTCTTTATTTTCTTTAAGAATAAAACAAATCATGGTGTCCTGGAAGGAGCCAAGAGAGACACCGCTAATGATGAATGAGTTAAACAAAAGTAGGAGGTTATGGAGGAGTTTTTCAAAATGACTATAACGTTTAATAGTAAAACCTTCAGGTCCAAGGGTTTTGCCTCTTCGTAGTATAGAGACTGCATGAGTGATTTCTGTTAATGAAAACGTACACCCAGCAGGTCGAAATAAATATCCTGGGATTGAAATGGTGTGATGGATTGAAAGTATTTAGTCAGGTCCACATGTAAGGGGTTGTGTCTCTGAAGAGTTTAGATTTGTATAAAAGTTAACTAATTCATTTAAAATATCCTTGTCTTTAAAAAGAGTGGTCACTGGACTGTTTTAAAGATTCTATTTTGGTTCCGTCTCTTCTAGCTTTCAAATAATTTGCCAATAATGTTCCCATTTTATTTTGACCCCCATAATATGCTACACTAATCTTTAAGAATTATGAAGAAGCATTATTTGTAGTAATCTGTTAAAGGTGAGTTTGGCATCAATAAGTTGCTGTTGTGTACAAATCTTTATAAGATCTGCACATTTAGACAACATAAACTAAGGGGTTGGTGTCCAGACTGGTTCCAGACACCCCGAAAGGACATGTTAGTCTGTAGACCAGCTAGGTCACAGTGCCACTATAAGCCCCACAACCTTACCAAGCAGTGAAGAGTTTCTGGTAACCATCGAGCATGACAACCCTGACCCCTCAGGAATTGTGGAAACAGTACAATACTTTTCACTCAGTCACTCGAGCTCACTTCTTCTCAGAGAGATTGATAAAATAAACGAAGGGGACGTTTTCAACAACCATTTATTGAACCAGCATCAATCTAGTATACAATACGTGTGCTGGGACAACCATTAGACAAAAACAGATACATACGATTACAAGCACCAGCAGAGCAAATAAAAGGTAGAATTCTACCATGATGCTAAAACAGTGAAAATATGCAGGCATATAGATACATGGCAGTAATCATGCATACTCCTAAGATGTCTACCCTATTTAAGTGTACCTGAATGTACCTAGCATGTATGTAGGTGTAAAGCCAAGAATCCCCTAGGAAAAAGCCCATCCCATTACCTTATCGGAAAGAATAAAGGACCCTGTCTTGGTCTCGAGTTGAACACCCCGCAAGGGATGTCAGACCACTGCGTGCTGAGAGTTCTGCGTGCAGGAATCTCAGTGTCTTGTGTCAGCATGGAAGCTTCTACTCTGGTTTGCCCAGCGTAGACGTGGTGCTTATATACCCAAAAGGTACACTCTAGGGTTCTACCTAGATGTGTCATGGTACTGTGAGCCGATCATTCCAGGATGACGATATCGGTGACTTTTGTACAGAGTTATTATACAGAAGATGGTAATCATTGTGTGTGATACAAAGAATCCTCATGCAAAATAAATGAGGCCAGTTTTCGAAGAAAACCACACAACATTTATTTGGCACCTAACTTATTAAAAGGTCAGCTACTGAGCTCTTATGAAGAGCAAGGTAGGACAAATGAAGGTAAAAGGTTGTGCAGCTACCTGGGCCTATACTGGGGTTCACAACAGTGCTTTAAAGAAACCTTGTTTCTTGAGTGATAGTACGTATACTCAATTTCTTTGATGTTGTCGAGTAATTTATTTGATAGACTTCCACAGATTTTTTGTTTTGTGAGACAAAATTTTGATTAATACCTGGTGATGCTACCTTAATTGGATCGTAACTCATTAGAGATGAGGAGTCAGTGTAGTGTTACAGGCAAAAAATTCAGAGGCAAATACTTCAAATTGAGATGTAAATTTTGTGTCTAAGAGAAGTGAGTTGTTAAAACGCCATCTACTTGCATGTTGCGAAAAGAGTATGAGGTCAAGATCAGTGTATACTGGTGAGTGATCCGATATCAAAATGGATCCAATGGATCAAATATGAGGAAGAATAAGAAATAAGCTCAGTAAGACGCAAGAGGAAGATAGGTTAAGTAAGATAAGTCATAAGGAGGAAAGTGGGACAGAATGTAACCACAAAATGAAACATGAGCAAAGAAATAGTGAAACAGAAAACATAGAGACAATACAAGTTATATAAAGGACGACTGAAAAACCTTAGTTAAAATACAAAACAAGAATAAAAGGGAGGGTGACAACACCAGAAGATAATTGCAACAATACCCAAAGCTCAAAAGGATGTTAGGGCAGTCTTGACATGGATGAAAACATCACATAAAAGTAAGACCAGAAAGGAAGGAGACATGAGAAACATACCTCTATCATTAAAAGAGTTAATTTAGAACTAAGACATTGCTATAATATAAGAAAAATATCATACAAATTAGTCACAAAAGACACTAAATAACTTAATAGTTATAGAAAGAAAACATGCAAGAGAACAAGTAAATAATTAAGCAATTGTTGAGGTGTCAACGTCTTCTCCTCCATGTTGCTGATAAAATTTCTTAAGCACGGCACACTCCTCATCAGTAGTAGTCTTTTCTTTATGTCACCTTAAGCAATCAGGGGTGCATTTGACCAAACTGAGCATTTATCGCTCTTAATTGAGGGTGCATATCCATAAACTGCTTCCAGATATCTGCTGTGACCTTAGCTACTTTTTGGAAGTAAAATATTCTATGACTAAAATATTCTATTATTTGTTGTTTAGTTATAACCGCAGACATTTCTTGTAAAAGATGGGTGTATTACAAGAAAAACAGTATAACTTCTCTTAGTTTTGTGGAGACTCTGGCACCCAGTCTAAGTACCCTCTTTATATTGAGAGGGGTGGTCATAGACATGTCAAGAAACTTTGGAAGGAAGGATTGAAAATAGACGGTTGGATTAGAACCCTCAGTATTTTCAAGAAGACCATATTTACAAACGTTATTCCTGCATTTTCGATTTTCAACATACTCGGTGTGCTTTTTGAGGAGAAAAATCTCTGCCTCTAAATGGGCAATACGTGAAGCTGCAAGTTGAAGGTTATCTGTCTTTTGCTCCACAAGCAAAACTTGTGACTCCAGAGAAGACTATTTATCATCCAGACATTGCAATATCTTGGTCGTCTCCTCCATAAAGTGGTTTTAGTGCGTGAATTTCCTCAAGCATCACATCCATTGAGGCCAGGCTAGATTTCACTGGAAGAGGGGGGATCTTTTTTTGACCTCTTTTTTTACCCAAGTGTCATTTTACATCGTGAAGATGCTTTTAGAATTGTACCTGGATGAGAGCAAGTTTCTGAGAAGTAACGTCATACATATCATTATATGTAGAACCTGTTTCTGATCGTTTAACGTTGTTGGAGCACCAGACAGCTTAAGATTTTTTTGTTTTACCCATATAAAATTATGCGCTAGAAAAGTGGAAAGACCAGAGTACTGCTCGCTGCACATGGTCATGTGAGGTGCAATTTAAAACAGCAAAAAGGAACACTGAGGAAAGAGAAATGATGAATGAGAAAAAACTGTGAACACATTGGTGGATATCCTCATTGATGCAACTGCAGAAAAGGTAATTATTTAGTTTAACAGTGAAGCAGTATTCCAAAATCCAAACATTAGAGAGAAAAGGCCCCAAAGATTATTCTGGTAAGATTGAGACATGTGGCAGTATCACACTGTTGTAAATTGTTGTTAACAGAGAGGCTCAAGAAAACAGCTGATAGGAGCGCTGAGGTAACCAAACAACCTAACAAGAATGAAAGTATTTAAATTGCACTAACCTCCTACTATTCAGCATATGCAACATGTCCACAATAAAAAAGGCAGTCACCAGAGGGCAAGAACATGGCGCTGAGGAGGTTTGACAAATGCTGAAAGAGACTTCAACAGGCCCGGCTTGATGAGATAAGCATTCACCGCCTCACAAAATTACGGGCATGCCCTATGAGTGTGAATAGACAATACCCCTGGGCCAACCACACACAAAGGTAAGGGGTTATGCAGCAAAAATGAAATCCATGACTTACTGGGTGCCCAGGAGGAGAAGCATCAATGTCCCCTCTGCCGGCGAAAGCTATTTTGGCCACAAAGTCAGAAAATGGTCCTCTCGACAACCAGAGCTCAGAAGTGCTCAGCCATCTTGAGCGGCATCGAAACCACCCCCCCTTCCTTGTTCTTGTAACCGTCTTCCAATTGGAAGTTGGCTCCCCCCACACTGTCCAGTTCTCATCCTTATTTCCTTCATTCACTTTTAACTTGTCTCCCTATTTTACAACACTCATTCACTCCTTCACACTCTTCCTCAACCCCAATCCTCTCATCTTATGTTTCTTTTACTTCAGCCAAAAACCTTTAATAATATGCTTACTTTGTTTATGTCTTTTCTTGTTACCATAAATCCTTTGTAAAGAGATCAACCATTTCTTAAGCAGGTCTTTGCAATGTACAGCATGCTGATCTTCTGTTATAACGTCACTCTCTTCCAATAAAACTCCATTCTATAAAATGTTGGAAGTATAGATACTTCAGTCTTCTTAGGTAAGCTACTTTGTGGGTTGTCTTTGGAAGATGTTGGCACAAGGTCCTAGGATTGTATTTTAAGTGTGCCTTACCAAATTGCTTGGTTATATGGGAAACTAACTACATATCTCTTCTGTTGCATGTTAGAAACTGAGTTGTTGGTTGACTGGGGTGTGAACCACAAAAAGTCACTAAAACTTAACCTTTGTGTTTAACCCTGGGTCACTTGGCACAAAAACAGTCAGGCTTAACCCAGAGGCAATGTGCAAGGTATTTATGCAGCACATAAACCGTAAGACACACTAGAAAACCCCCAAACCATTTTACAAAAATAGAGTAAATTGTAATTATTTGACACCAAAACAATGAAAATCCAATCAGTAGACCTTCAAGAGTGAATCTTTTAACTTTTCAGTAAAAGACACATTAAAAACCCCCCAAACCATTTTGGAAATAAAGAGTACATTGTAATACAACATTTGACACCAAAATAACGAAAATTCAAGCAGTAGACCTGCAGGAGTTATTTTTTTAAAGTTTTTAGGTGAAACTAGTGCCTAAAAGATTAAACTTTCATCCACAGACATCCAGTCGCAAACAGTCACATGAGACAGGGTCAAACTCGAAAAAATATGGCCAAACTCCATTGAGCGCGGTTCAGATACAAGAAGTGTAGTGGGCCTGGTCAGTGCTTACCTTTGGCCGTAGAACAATTATTGAGCAAAATTTTCTCAGAAGGTGAAATTCAGTGGAGCAAGGCTGCAGGAGGTGTCTGATGAGGGGGCATTGTCACCAGATAGTCTTGGGGGAAGCCACTGCAAAGATTTCTACATTCATACATAGCCTCTGAAATGGAAGCCTAAAATGTCCAGCGGGACAAGGCAGCGGGCAGTAGCTGAAGATATTTCCAAAAGGCCAGATACCCCTTTGATGAAGCACTGCTGAAGAGGATTTGCTGCTTGTGAGAAGAACATAGAAGGGGAAGTCAATCTGACCGCCGATGCACCTCGGGAGGATAGGCAAGCAAGTTGGTCCCAGTCTCCTCCTGTTTCTCAGAGCAGTTTCTAGTAAAAAAAAGTCCCCACTTTTGGATTTTGGATATCTGGGCAACTTTAGAGTCCATGCCAGGGATCCAGGACAGGAGGGACACCATTTGGAGGGTCAGGAATCAGGCTGGGTAAAGGTGCAGGTTTAAGATGGAGGAGCCTTTTGTCTCCATGTGGCTCTGATCAGAAGGCTAGCAACCTAGCCTTTGATAGTCACTCTGGAGAGGTCCTGGGACATTTGAAGATCCAGTCCTTGTCTCCAGGCAGAATGTGGCAGAGCAGCAGGACAGTGGGGCAGCAATCCTGCAGAACAGCAGTCTAGCAGAGTGGCAGTCCTTCCAGCAGCATAGCACGTCCTTCTTCCTGGCAGAGTATTCAGAGGAATGGAAGTGTACCGAAGAGTTGGTGTCTGAGGTCCCCTTTATATACCCTGGTTCTTGAGGTTGGGGGAAGATTCTAGTCAGTGGCTTTCAATTGCATCAAATTGCCTGCATCCCATGCCCTGGCTGCAAGTTGGCTGTTGTTAGCACTTTGTGTGAAGGCACAGCACAGGCTATTCAGGTGCAAGTGGCGCTGTGCTTAGCTCCCCGCTCCCTATCCTGCCAGTAGATGCCCGAATCAGGCACAACTAATCCCTCTATTGTGTGACTGTCTAGAAGGAATTCACAAAGTCTAACTGTTAGTTTCACCCAGTTGGGTGACCCAAGGCAGACTCAGGTAAAAAAGGGCTAAGGGCAGAAAAAATCAAATGTTCTAAATGTGCCATAGGTAAAATTGTGATTTACCATTACATCCGGCTTTTCCCCACAATTCAAAAGACACCAAACATGTTATAGCAACCTGATCCCAATCGGAAATTACAGCTCATTCAAAATGGAATAAAGTATCCCCAATTGTATCCTACTGGAGTGATAGACCACACTTTTTTAATTACATAGCACCCTGCCCTGTAGGTTAGCTAGGGCTTACATTAGGGGTGCCTTATATGTAATAAAAGGAGAGTTTAAAGCTTGGCATTGGGGTTCTAATACGAAGCTAAATTGGCAGTCAGACTGCAGTGGCAGACCTGGGACTTGTCTTAAGGCGCTATTTAAATGGGTGGCACAATAAGTGCTGCAGGCCCACTGGTAGCATTTAATTGACAGGCCCTGGCTATAAGGTATACCATTCTACAAGGGACTTAGAAGTAAATTAAATATGCCATTTGGGCATAAGCCAATGTAACCATGTTTTAGGGGAGTGAGCACAAGGGCTATAGCACTGGTTAGCAGTAGTAAAGTTCATGGAGTCCTAGGGCAACATAAATAAGTGCAGGCATAACTGGAGGAGGAGAGGCAAAACATTTGAATGGACTGGTCTCACATTGAGTTTAAATGTGCATACAGTGGTGGGAGGCTTTCGGCACCACTAGGAAAACTGGTTACTAGAAAGTATGCAAGTGTGAAAGGAATGAAGACATTTTACAGATTTAATTCAAGATCAACTATTACTCTATACTAGTTTACTCATCCCAATAGAATTTTAAAACTAGTTTGTGAGGTGGAAACATCCCTCATTGGTGTGCTGAAGGGAATCCCTTTGTGAGCGCCTGAAGACTCTGAAATAGTAATTTTTAACACAATTTGAATTCCTACCTTTTAGAGGAACTTGCCTCTGTGGATATTAAAGTTCAGATCTAGTGGGAATGTTCAGGACTACAGTAGGCTATTGGCCTGTTTGCAGGATTTCTGTAAACTAACGTCATGCTAGGAAGAGACACACAACTGTTGCCAATAGTACAATGTGACTAAGTTCAAGAGGATTGTGATCTCTTTGGCTTATTCCCAAAACACCAATGAGAAGCTTAAAGGCTTAGGACCTCTTCAGAAGCTGGCCATTATCACCTGTGATAATAATTGCACCTTATAAAAACTGACACCACAGTGCTAGGTATTTATTGTGTGTGATAATTATGACCTAGCATGGTTTTGTGGGGAATTACGTGGATGTTGGTGCTCATTGCACCAAAATCTTCATGTTCTAGTAATTACCGAGCATTTGACCCCTACTAAAAATCTGCACATTTGACCTGCTGATAGTTTCCATGAAAGTTATATTTCTAATATGTACAGTAAAAGGAATTACCACATGCATCGAACTTTAATGGCCCACTCATAATGAGGGCCAAAGATGCTAACCCTGTTACTGGAGTGCTATAGTATGCATCTGGATGACAGCAATATGGGAAGCAACCTACATCACCCTGGTAACAAATTTCCCCAATGTCCTAACTGTCCAGGACCAAGGATCCCTGTTGATTATTCTTGGTGCATAGGATGTTAACCCTTTGTAGACACTTATGCTATACAATTATTATGTATCCCTGCTTTTAAAGCATGACCTGAAGTTGGTATTTTATAATAACTCTTCAAGTTCTTACCCGATTTGCTTCATTTTACTATTTGTCTTATTATTGTATTACTCACTTTACTTAATGTTGGTGATATCTTCATACTTTTTCATTTATTATTGATACTGTGAATTTGGTGCATTACACACACCACTGTACACATCATTTTTTCTGGGGAATGAGGCCACTGTTCAGGTCAAACAACCATAGATAAGACAAGTTTCCATTATTAAAAGCAATGTAACTATACTTTAACCTCTCCCTCTTTTAGTGAGCCAATTACCCTTCTGAATAACTGTTTTACCTGACAACTTAAGGGTGGTCTTCTGTCCAACGTTTTCCCTACCACCTTCACTTTTCTGACCTTGTTTTTGATAGCTTTAGGACTCTGTGCACTTTACCACTGTTAACCAGTGCAGAAGTGCTTACGCTCTCTCTCCTAAACATGGTAATACTAGCTCTTCCCCAATTGGCATATCTAATTTACTTATAAGTCCCTAGTAAAGTGCACTGCCAAATGTGAAGAGATAGATTGATGTCTCTGGAATCACAATTTATAATCCAAACTTATTGTGAAGTCAGATATTACATTGCAATTCTGAAAATGCCACCTTTAGAAAGTTGTAATTTACTCATGATCACATGTTTGGAGTGGGTTTGTGTATTGCTCCCAGACAGTCACACGCAATGGGAGCTTAGGTGTGACTTGATGGGCTATCCTGACAGGATGGGAGGGAGGAGTTGGCCAAGCCTCACTTACATCTGAATAGGATATGTCCTATCCAAAACACCCTCTGCAGTGAGTCTGGATCCAGGGCAGGAAGGGAGGACCTCTGAGCACTTCAAAGGCATTTGAAGTCTCCCCCACTTCAAAGGCACAACAGGGTATAAGTACTGGATCTCAGACACTGCCACTTTTGGACTTGTGGACACCCTGCTTGGAAGGACTGCTGTGCTGCTAAAGGACTGCTGCTTTGTTGGACTCCTGCTTTGCTGTGTTGACTTGCTGCCCTTCTGCCTCTGTAAGGAGGACTGGACTTACATCACTTGAACCCGGAATGACTCCAAGGGCTAGCTGGTTGGCCTTCTGATCTGAAGTCTCAGGGACACAAAAGACTTCCAACTACCCTGCTTCTGCACTCAGACTCTGCCATCTGTTATTCTGCCCTGGCAAGTCGTGACATCCCAGTCCTAGACCTCTGGAAGTGGGCCTGCACAGATCAGAACCAGCAAATCACTGCATTGCCTTCAGGACTGCCACTGCACAATGCTTTTTCCGGTGCATGGCCCTCGCTTCCTCGTCGACACAGCCTCAACGATGACACTGAAACTCTGCATTGCAGCTTCCCCACTCATCAGAGCCTATGCATCGCCTCGACTGCCCTTCACATCGGCATCACAGGTCTTCGCACCGCAAGCCCCATCCAAAGGAGTTAGCACGCAGCCACTCTGCATCTTGGAATGGGCGGATTGGCTCTGCTGCACAACGCATCCTCAACCTGAGCACAAGCAATGCTCTGCAACCTCAGATTAAAGTACTCTTCAATCAGTCATTCTATGAGCATTTGTATAACGCAGCACTGTCACCCCTAGAGGTATCTAGGTGCTGTGGATGTGACATCTGGGTCCAGGAGCCATGGCAGAATCTAGCAAAAAGTGGATAAAATAATGGTCAGAAATGGGCAGACAGAGGAAAAATAAAGCTCAAAAACGAGCGGAAAGAGAAAAAATAAAGGTCAGAAATGAGCTGGAAGAGGAAAAATAAAGTTCAGAAAGGAGGAGAAGAAAACAAACTAAAGGTCAGAAACGAGAAGAAAGAGACAAAATAAAGGTCATATAATAGCACAAAGAGGCAAAATAAAGGGAAGAATGAACAGAGAGAGTACTTACCCACTCCTCTGGTTCACCTACTCTGGTCTTTTGTTCAGCTGGCCTAATGCGCTCCATGGAGGTCTGCCTGAACTTTTGACTTTGTCCTGGTTCAACTTTACTAGATATCCCATTTTTGCACTTTACGCGTCTTAGAGCTATATTTTCTTTAAACCCTTAATAATCAATATCTTATGTTCTACATATTAGATTTTTGTCATTATGGTTTTGTGTTATTTTAGTCAGTACTATTTTCTAACATGTGTGGTATAATTTTGTGTGGTGTTTTCAGTGTTTTACTGTTTGAAGTGATGCACAAATACTTTACACACTGCCTCTAAGTTAAGCCTGACTGCTCTGTGCCACGATACCAGAGGGTGAGCAAAATATTAATTTAGGATTTACCTGGAACTTACCCTGACTAAGATTGTGGTTGCTGATTGACTAATCAAAGAGGATAAAAGTGGTACAAGAAATGCTGCGGAAAACACAATACCGTCTGTGTTTTGGGGTAAAGAAGAGAAATACTGTGAGGAAAAAAGCAAAATAATTGATAAATGGCTAACAGAAAATATTGAGACCAATGAAAAAACGTTAGGCATGAGGGCTGTGCAACTTTCACAGCCCACTGCTTGCTAAATTTGTGGACCCTGCACAGCTCCACCAGTTGCAATAATTTTCAGGTAAGACATATGCAAATTAATTTCCCTGCAGAAGTAGGTTTCACAATTTTTTCTCCTGCAAATCTGATCTTTACGAAGCATTTCACCCACTGTATATAGAGAGACTCCAGATAATTCGTGAAATTTTAAAGTAGACAGAAGAGAAGTAGTCCATCTTTAGCCACCCCTGCAGAGCAAGGGGAATTTTGTGTGAAGTACCCTGTTTCTAAATGCATTGCTAATTACTACACTTTTCGTCCTTGCAGATATTGAATGTCCTCCAGGCAGCAACTACACTTGCAACGTGACCTGTGTGAAATATTGTAACAACATCGCAGATGCCACCCTCAAATGTAACTCTACATGCAGATGCGCCTGTCCTGAGGAGCATGTGTTCCAATCCAAGACCAGCTTGGTCTGCGTGCGAATATCGGAATGCGAGGCTAAGTGTGAGCCGAACATGCACTTTGAGCAATGTGCCCCTGACACACCAGCGAGCTGTGTGAATCCCGAGCCAAACACAGAAGGCTGCAACCCCAAGTGCGTTTGTAATGAAGGCTACATCTTAAGCTCAAATGAACCCCGGATCTGTGTGTCCAAAGGAGAATGTTTTGGTCGGTCAGACTAGTAAAAATGTTCTAATGAAGAACTGAAACTTGGAAACCATCATTGTTGCAAAACTTTACAATTTCATAGTATATTCCTTTCATGTTATATTGTTTTCATATCACCGAAACGTGTTTGCCTAGATGAAGGAATGACACTATATATCAATAGATTCATTTAATGAAGGATTATGAAGATCAGAGATACTGGTAAAGCATAAATATCACAAAACAGACTAGAGAAAAAAAATATTAGTCCTATAGTTAAGTGAGTGGTTGTAATAAAAGTTTAACGCTTCATAGCATAAGCAGTAACCAAGTCACTAGTGATGTAACTAGTCCTGTTAAATAATTTTTATAACTAGTCTGCATACTTTTCTCCTCTTCCAGTTGTCACTATGGGTCAGTGACTCAAGTTGCTGCTTGCCATGTCCACTTTAATAACCACTGGTTAGACTGTACGTAAGTGATTGATTTGAATGAAAAATGTAATGGTTTTGAGTCGTCAATATGAAAGATGGGCCAAACATATTGGGGGGGGATTCACTAAGAGTTTGCGCCGTGCTTGCATCACAAAAGTGATGCAAATCAGGGTAAAATAAACTTTTCTCAATTTACGTTCCAGCGCTAAACTTGTTTAGCGCTGAAGATAACGGAGAAGCATAGCGCTGCTTCGAATTACTTTGCGCCATAGGGGCGTACGAAGGGCGGTGCATGAATGTCCCAATGCAACCCTCCACGGTTTCTCAGCTAAACCCAATTTACTAAACAAAGGAAACAGGGTTAGCCGTGAGAAAACTGTGCCCTTTGAAAGTAGGCACAAGGAAGGAGAAATGTTTTCATTTCTCCTTCCTTTTCTGACTTTGCATGTGTGTTGCACTGTACAGCACGCAGGCAAAGAGGGAAAATGTTTGAAGAGAGTCTCAGCACAGTATTTTGTACTGGAAGAGTACCCTTCCTGTACAAAATCTATGCCAGACTCACAGAGGCACCCTTGCACCATAGCGCAACTGTGTCTCCATAGCGCACTGCAGCTGATTTCAGCACCGGCGCTAGTGAGAGGAAAGGGGAGTGCCTTATTTTAGTATATAGGGCACTCTCGTCTTCTCTCCTTTTCACGTAGCGCAGTGCAGCATTTGCAGCTGCTGCAGTGCGCTACGTGAAAATTAGGTATATCTCACCCATTGTATTAGGCAATTATCTGCTTTCTACATGAAAAGTTCAGCATTTGATTCGAAAGTAGAAAACTTGTGTTCACATATAAAGTCTGATAGTAAAATTGCCTGTGGAACAAGTGCCAGGAAGTAGAGGTCTTCGAAGACATATTCTCAGCAGATTTTGGTTCAGACATTTCTATCAAAAGCTAAATTAATCAATTATGGATTCAACAGTGTGCTGTTTAGTCATGTATCTGCTGGAATTATTTAACTGAATACAAGTTAAGTGGTATGCTACCACATACAAGTCAATGTCAAATTCAATTTGCTTGCTGCTACTAAAAATTTGATGTCGAATTCAAGTGGAGTGAGGCCACACAAAATTTGATCTTGAATTCCAGTGGCTTGCTGCCACATAAAAGTTTATGTTTAATTCAAGTGGTGTGCTGCTACATAAAAATTGACGTTGAATTCTAGTGGTGTGCTGCCAATTAAAATGTTATACAAAATTCAAGTGGTATTCTGCCAAATAGCTAGGTATGAACAAGGATTCACTAATATTTGGAGATGATTGACATTCATACATTTCCAAGATTATTCCATTAGGAGACATTTACTGCGATTTTCCATTGATACCATGTCTGCCTCGGTCAATGACTACCACGGTGAATTTGCATAGACAGCATTTTTCTCTGTCGAGAATCCTCTTTCTTTGCACCCCCATGAAATGGAGGGCTGATCTATTGTCTTTCCTCGATGGAGTGGCAAGTATTGGTCTCTTAAACTGGATTGGTAATATGTGCATTTTCTGGCTCGGAATATACCTGCAAAACGTTTGTAAATACAGTGAAATACAACGTTTTAAGGGCTAGATGTCCGACCCTTCTAATTTGCGAGTCGCAAATTGCATCATTTTTGGACTCACAATTTGCAACTCTCAAAATGGAATTTACTGCAGTGTCTCAGACACTGCGATTCCTAATGGGGGCGCAACTTGCCTGCCTCATTAATATTCATAAGGCAGGTGCAATTTGGGACCCCATTGGGAATGGCTAGCACTTCCAGGGATGGAGGCCTGCTGGGGTCAGCAGACCACCATGCCTGTGACTGCTTTTTAAATAAAGCATTTTTTAATGCATCCCGTTTTCCTTAAAGAAAAACGGGATGCATTTGAAAAAGAAAAATGAAATGCTTCTGTTTCATTTTTAAAGAGCAGGCATTTCAATTACAATTAATAGATGAAGCTTAAGTATCTGTAATTTGACCAATTCCAATTTGATGCTCACTTCAAAACTGCAAATATAATAGCAATAATCATACTATGGGGCAGATTTACAAGGCCCTTGCGTGACTTTTGCGCTGCAATTGCGTCACTTTTTTGACGCAACAGCGGCGCAAACAATGTGGCCTATTTACAACGTGATGCATCTAGGGAGATGCGTCACGTTGTAAAGCCCTGCGTCAGGTATAATATATGCAGGGTGGGAGTTCCCACACAGGAAGGCCTCGTAAAAGTGACTCAGTAAAATCTACAAGATTTCACTGCGCCCCTTTTAGGACGCCACTTCGTCAAAACCTTACGCCTGCTTCAAGCACGTGTAAGTAGTGACGCAGTGTAGTGGGAATAGGCCTCAACATGCATTGCTGGAGTTGCGTTGTGCTTAGACTCCAGCAATGCGTGACTTTTCCGCCAACAGATGCGTCAGAATTTCTGACGCATCTGTCAATCCTTGCGCCATAGTGCGCCGTATTGTAAATACAGCGCATCTATGGTGGTGCAAGGGTTTCTAAAGGTGGCGTAGGGAAAGTGACGCATCTGTACAGATGCATCACTTTCTTGTAAATCTGCCCCTATGTATTTATGTCTGTAAACCTCACTCCAAAAAAACTGACAGTTTATTTTGATAGTGTATCCATGATTCTGCACTTTGCGGTCCGGAGTTTTCGAACGGAGTAGAATTCCTAAATGGAGCCAGATCCACCAAACTACAAGTGGTTTGGTTGTTCTGTGCCCCTATTTCCAGAATACGGGAACACCAGACGCAATGCCCTACATTGCACCCCTCTGGGTCCACAATTATAAGTTAAACATGGCTGCGTTGCTGGAAGGTATAGTGATCCCCCCCAATTATAATTGTCCTGGTATCCATGCACCCGGATTTTAAGAGTGGAGGAACACAAGACCCAATTTTCCCAGCCAACAAATCTGTGTGGAAAAAAAAAACTCTTTAGGCTTGGGCTACAAGTGATGCCTAGCCCCGTCACTGACACCTGGCATCTTCTTATGACCCAGGGCGAGCATCCGATGCTCCACCCTGCACGACAGCATCATCCACTGCCACCCTCACCTCACCCCTTACCTACCTCTCACTGCCATTCACCAGCTGCTCATAGCAAGTGGTAAATAGTAATGTTGTGAGAACTGGGACCACCTAGTTATATCATTATTCCTTGGTAATTAACTAGTAATAGGTGGAACTGGGTACAAAGATACTAGCCACCATTCACTCCAGCCACCCACTAGTATCTCAGCATTACTACATCCTGATTTAGGTTAATGCAAAATCATCATTGAACTTTATGCAATCTGTACTCCAGTTTGTGGGTGTGTTCAGAAAGGTCTCTAAAATAATTTCAGGTGTTCATTTCAATGTTGAACTTGTCTGTAATCCCATATATTAATAAAGGATATTTTCTTTCTGCATTAGAAAATAATAAGTCACGCTTTGCTGAGAAATTTTCATATTTGCATAATGTAAATAGCAGACTCCATGAATATTTGAAGTTTATAGATACCGTATTCCAATGGAATGTAGTATTCTTACATCATGCTTAGAACCATATTTTATCTGATTTATTCTATTACCGCAATTACAAAAGATAGAAAGAGTTCTTAAAAACCAATCATCTCCTCAATGCAAATATATTCTATTATGAAAGAATAAGATCTTTGCTATTATTATTGCTGTCATTACTATTATATTGAGTGGTTCTTTTTGATGTACAGATTTTATTGAATTTTAGACACAGGACATGGGTAAAATTTTGACAAACACTTGTTTCAGCAAAGAAAATTGCACAACACGCTTTTTCAGGCATTGGCATATAGTTAAGACAATACATTATTGTAAGAGATTAACAACAGCACTGCAATCACTCTTGGACGAGCAAACATGTCTACTGACCCAGCCATGTACCCCACAACCTGTTGTGTTTGTAGCCCTGGCCTCGTAGACTGGTCTTTCTTGTTGAAGCAGTCATAAATCACCAGGAGATGTGATGCCAAACAGCAGAGGTTGAGGTTGGCCATCCCCAACCCACCATCATGAATGCAAGACGGGTTCTGGAGCCATGCCAAAGAAAGGAGATTGCCACCCCGAAACAACCTTCGTATCAAAAGCGGTAAGTTTTTAAAGATGTACAGGATTCGAAGTAGGATCATCATTTTATAAAGGGCAAGATGTCCCATAACATTCAAAATAAGGGATTGCCATTTAACTAGGTCAGCTTAAGCTCTCTTTATCAGGAGCTCCAATTTAAGGGACCAAGTAAGCTCGGGATGTAGGGCAACCCAGATGCCCAATTACTTGGAGGATGGAGATGTTATCTTTCCAGTCAAAGCAATCCTAAAATGGGGCCAAAGGAACCAACACTGAATTAGCGAGATTGACCCAAAGGACTGAGGCCTCTCCAAAACAAGAGGTGGAGACAGCGGGATCCACTCAACTCAGGGTCTGCCAAATAAAGCAGGACATAATCTACATACAGTGCTATACTGTCTTCATGGAGGTCGCTCCACCTCCACTCCCTCGTCTGTGGATCAACGTGAATGAGCTGTGCCAATGGCTCAGTCATGAGTGCACATAGGAGTAGGGACAGGGGGAAACCCTGCATGGTTCCTCTGCAGATGGGAAAGGTGTGGGAAAGAACTCTTTTGATCTGAATTCTTGCAGTCTGGTTGGAGTACAAAGCCTGAACCAATCGACAGAATCAGGGCCCAAATCCAGTATGCGCCAACACCACCCAGAGGACGCCCTAGTTCACGGTGTCAAATGCCTTTTCAAAATCAGTAAAAAGCAAGGCCAGACTTAGGGACAAAAGGGGTTGGTGGGCCAGGGCCACATGAAGCTGGGAAAGCCAGCTACAACTTGGCATGAAGGCACATTGAAAGGCATATATCAATATGGGTAAGACCTTTCTCAGTCGTGTAGCCAGCAAGGTCGCAAATATCTTGGATATTGGATGGTATACGACACAAGATCTAGAAGGAGGTTGTGAATTACCACAATTGTGACAGTGCCTAGTTCCACTGGAAAAGCACCAACCTTCCCCACTTCCTCATAGAGTGCTAATAAATGAGGAGTCAGGATGACCCTGACAGTCATGTAATCTGCAGGGAAACCATCCGGGCAGGAGGTTACCCAGGCAACACTGCTGATAAAGTCTCCCCCACCTCTTCGGTTTGAAAAGGGCTCATCCAGCTCTCGATCCTCGGCCGGAGAGATGCAATTGAGGGGGATATCATAAGGAATTGCACACAGTACGTCTAATCTCTCTTGGGAGGTGCTATGTACAAGTGGTGATAATACTGTGAAAATGCTTGTTTGATCTCCGGAATGGCCTGAAGGGATGCACTACCATCATCAACAATCTCTGGCACTATTCTATTCACCTGTTGGTATGGAACTAGCCAGTACAAAAGCTCCCAATTCTTGTGTCCTCATCCATATACTCTGGCCGTGATGGTGCCATAAAGGTGTTTGGCTACTTCCAGAGATTGAAGGTGAATTTCTTCATATAGAAGTGCCAGTTGGCGGGGAATATCTTCCCCAGGGCCCATCCAGAGAATTTTCCCCAAACGGAAGGCAGGTGCCTCCAATTGCATAAAATTATGAGAGCAGGCATGTTTCCTTACACATATCCTCCCCTTGCAAACCCACGAATAGTGGCCTTACTGGCGGCCCAGAAAGTGCCTACAGTAGTGACAGTGCCCTCATTGTTTTGGAAATATGTAGTTCTTTTTGTTTTCTCTTGTAAATACCAAGTGTTAAGGTACCACCCAAGTCTTGAGCCTTCTCTAGGAGAACCAAGATGGAGAAGGATAAGAGCATGGTATGAAATGCCAAGGGCAAGGATTTGTTTGTGGGAGATTGCACGACAAGCTGGGGCAGCTAGGAAGACAATGTCTATTTGCAAGTGATATTGATGTGCAGCCGATGTATGAGTGTATTGACAAGGTTTTGGGTGCCAAATCCTCCAAGCATCGCAGAGACTCTGGGCAGCAGCCCAGTAGAGAGGTGACGGGCCCCAGAGCACTGAGATAATGATGGGGGTCCAGAAGCATCAATTTCTAAGACAGGAACCGCATTGAAGTCACCACCCAATACTGCTGGGAGATGTAAAAGGGCTTTAGATAAATCACGCAGAAAGATGCCATGAGCTGCAGGTGGGGCATAGGCGCTCATCAGGTTAACAGTCTGGCACTCAAGGAGCATTGCAACATAATTGCCACTTCGAGGGACCCACAAGTGTGTCTGGCGTGAAAAACTCTGGGGTATATTCACAAGAACCTGTGCTAACTACCGCAAGAGTAGCGTTACGCAACTTTCAATATCGCAGCCCATGGCGGGAAAATAACCCCGTGACAACGTGGGATTCACAACACCCATAGCATTCGGTAGCATGCAATAGTCACCAGACAACGCGCCAAATGTCCGCGTCAAAATCAACGCCACGCCGCAGAAATGCGATACCCGAATGCAAAAAAACATGCGATGAGACCAAATGCAGCAGAAAAAGTAGCGAAAAACCTGACACAGGCCTGCAAATCCCACACGTCTGGCGAAACAATGCACTATAAAAAACACTGAAAAAATACACACAAAACAATCCAAAGTGCGTAGCAACATGGATGCACCCTGACACAGGGCAGGGGCCAACCCGAACCCCACAACCCCCACTGACTATCAGCAAGGAACAACGGGGTCGGGGAAGGCCAAAGAGAAGAGGGAGAGAAAGACGGGGTGCAGACCCCAGGAAAACAAGACCAGCATCACAGAGGTGACAGAACACAACCAGCAACTGACCCACTAGCAGACCACCTGAATTGCAGTCGGAGTGCCCAGGAGGCCAATCCAGGAGTCCAATGGGCGCCGGCATGACATGACTACCTAAACCAGGCACAAATCCGCTGCCAACAGGAAGCTCGCAACAGCGACAGGAAGTGGGAGTCCAGCGCCACCGGAGGAGCTGAAGGAAACCAAGGCCACAGTCATCAGTATGGAGACAGTACAAGGAGTAGGGAGTACAGACACAGCTCGTGAGACCTGGCACAACATCAACAGGGACTGGGGGGACGGGGGAGTGGGCACAATGGCACACATGCACACAATGTGTAGCACACTGCCAACCCACAATCACCCAGGTCCACGGACCCAATCCCCTTGGCACCCTGCAGCACGAACAGCACACCCACATTGACGACAACAAGGAACAATGCGCATAGCCAACACTGCAGAACAGAGGACGCAACTGGCTCCGCACATGCGCAGAAACATGCCTACTACATCTTACGGAGCTGGAAACTGTGAAATGGAAATGTACGCGTACAACATCGCATCTGTCATGTAGACCAAATCTACACTGTCCCGCAGAAGAATCCAGCACCACACAAACAGTCACAATGTACATTGCCATACAGTCTGCCTGCAAACCTGCAGAATGCGCCAACATATATAGTCAATACGCACCTCCCCTTCACATCGCAGAGGGGCACACAACACCTTCAGCAGAGCACAGAATACACCACATCAGTGATGCCGGAGAGGACCACCACGCTGTCGACACCGACGCCCTACAACAGCACATGGATATCCCACGCAACCTTCCACCAGGACCCGGACAGCCAAGCTACTCAGAGGACAACACCCAGCCTGCAATAGACCACACAGCAGGAGGCACCCGCAACCATAGCTGGCCCACAACACTTTACCCACCCACACATCACACCTCAATGCCATGTTCCAGCACCCCAAAAGGAGGTGGCCCAACAGGTGTAGGTTGGGGCCAAACCCATGGAATGCGAACCAGGACACATATGTAAGTGTCCATCACCCCTCAGGGGTCACAACACCCCACTAAGGAGAACCACACTGCCATAGAGACACACACAGTTGCACATTCACAGTACAGAACCACGGGCAGGGGTGCTCAAATTCCAGTCACACACACATGTTGGCTCTGCGTACGATAGCCCTGGACAATCCCCTTACAAATTGAGTGGGTGACGACAAAGCTACATGTCCAAGCTCCGAACCGCTGCCTGTGGTGACACGTCTGCATCCGATGTACAGACCACAATGTAATGCCATAGGGCCCAGGGCCCTCATGCATACAAGACCACAGGGACACAAGCTGATACCATGTTGAACTGGCTACGGGTACATGCGCCCGGCCCCTTTATTGGCAGGGCCACATGTACAGTGACGCCTGTGCTGGATATGTGTGGGGTGACTGTAAGCCAGCACGCACAGAATGTCTGGTGCTGGCAACCACTTGAACATTGGACACCAGTGAAACGAAAACATAAAACATGCATAAAAGAGTCAACTGCTGAGCAACATGGAGGGAGCTGGAGAAAGCCCAGAGGACAGCCAACATGCAAACAGAAGTGTCCGTTAGTTGAAGTGCACTGGGGATGGGACACTAGAGATGAGCGCGCCCATGTGAAGATAAAGATCTAGGATCGTGTCCCTCCAACAGACACCTGCTGCAGATGCTGTGGGGTGTGTCATACCTGTATCATCTTCCCCACCAATGTCTCAGGGCCCCAACACTGTTTGGTGTGACATAGCTGCGCAACCTCTCCACAACTCATAACTCAATCAGTAACAGACAATAGCTTGTGGTGCACTGAGTCACTGGCACCTGGAGTGGCAGATGGCTGTTGGAGGTGGTCCTTGCGGTGGTGGCGTGTGCCTCCGTGGGTGAAGCCATATCAGGGCCGGTTAGGACTCGATTTGGTGTGTGAGCCATGGTGGGACGCTGTTGGGCCCAGAGGCTGCGTACAGCGCAGGGTCACAGAGACATGGCATTGATGACCCCCAGGCCAATGCTTCAGGGGCCATCCAATATCTCAGAAGAAGGGGTCCTGGACCTGACCAGCACAGAGTTAGTGGCCCCGGATGCACAGCGGCCGGCACAGGCACCCAGCCACGGGACGGTGACTTGCGGTGCAGTCAGATGGGCCATGCGACCTGAGTGGGTCACCATCAATGTCCGAGGTGTATGTTGCAGAGGGTATTGTGGGATAGTGGAAGGTGTCCTCCATGGCATGATGCCGAAAGGTTTGATTTTATCCGGAAGCAGCAAATGGAGGAGTGGAATGCAACAGACTTGTTGCCCCCACCAATTAGATATCAGCTACATGAGGATGAAAACTGCCCCCTAGTCCATAGGCACAGACGCCACCAAAGTTCGACCAGAGAGTGTCCATGATTGTCGAAGAACAGACTTAGTGGCACTGTAGCTGAGAGGGGATGCTGTCTGCGATTATGCCGGTACGCTGATATGAACTCAGCCATTGCAAATTGAAGACTCTGTGACCTACTGGACAGCAGTGTAGGCCGGAGGCAGCGGTCAGCAGTGGCCCACAGTCACGTGTCGTTGGCTTGCGAGGCACACAGTTAGTGTCTGATCACCTCCGTAACGTTGATCTTGTTCCCTCCGGACTGCAACGCGTCATCCTCTTACGCCTCTCCGTGCGTGCGATGACATGTATTCTGCCTTTTGAATGACCGATGTTCAGTTCCAAATGTGTGACCTACCTGACCTTGGTGTAGGCCTGAGGCAGCGGTCAGCATGGCCCATTCACCGAGTGTCAGCGGCATAGGTTGGATGGCCACCCCGGCCTGCCTAGTTCAGGTTCAGTGGCACCACGTGTTGGGACACCTCCGTGTATGTGACCCGGGTTTCGTCTGGACTTAGCCGCATCTTCCTCTTACTCCTCTCTGTGTGACCACTGGTGTGTACTCTGCCATTCGTGATTTGCGCATAGGTGCTCGATGTGGGACCTACTGGTCCGCAGGGTAGTCCTGGTCCCTCATCCATGTATCGCTGGCTGGCGTTGAACAGGGTTAGTGGCACCACGTATCGCCGGCTGGTGTTGAACAGGGTTAGTGGCACCACGTGTCTCAAGAAGCCAATATGGAACTATGCCTCACTGATCAAAGGGAGTCTGGTGCTGTTGCTGGTGGCCCGGATTTGGGGTCACTGCCATTCATGACTCAGGACACAGTTTCACACATGGGACCTACTGGGCCAAGGAGTAGGCCTGAGGCGGCAGTAGAGTACATCAACTAAAAACGACTCAAGCGGGTCCGTGTCGTGGAGGCCAGAATGGTCTGAGGAGGCTGCCAAGATCGCGGGACTCTGGCCTGGAGCTAGAGCCGGAACGTTGTGGGCCCTGTTTGACACACGCCGGTGTCAGCAGGTGATCAGTGAGGCCTGGCTGCGCAGGGGCAGGCCTGATGGGTTCGTGGTCTGGCAGGTGCACAGCGTCACAGGCAACTCCGCTCTAGAGGATGGCGTCGGCCCCGTGGCAGGGTGAGAGGCGCTGCCTTGGCAGAGACGTTGGGCTTTCCGGAAGAGGACCACGCCCAGGGCTACGTGCTACTTATTCACACCCCTATGCTGGCGTGGCGTACGCCGGGCAATCCCACTATGGTCACGCTTTGGGGGCGTAACAGGCAAGATTTCCGCGAGGTCCCCCACTGGCTGTGGTGACATGGTTGTGTTCACTGTCCACTACACCCCATACACCAGAGGTGTATGTCGCCATGGATATGGTGTGTGATGCATACTGCGGTCTGTCCAGCACATCTCTGCCACTCTTGGCATTGTATACTTTCCCAATCATGGTACTACTGCCTCCTTCACACATGCCTGTTTGCCATTTCTCCACACATTCGACTGTTATTTGGCTGAGGTGCCATGCCGTTGATGGATCAAGTTCACGGCTTGGCCAGGTAACCATTGTGAGTTGTTCTTTCGTGTCTGGTGTGTGGTCATGTTGCTGTGCATGTTGGTAGTGATTTTGTGACGTGTGCATTGCCACAGTTGTGAGTTGCATGGTTGTGGAGTTGAGGTGAGTAGGGTGTCCATTTGAAACTTGACATGGGGCTGTGCATTTCCATTGTTGCCATCCTGGGTAGGCTGGTTGATGATGGACTGTCGGAGGGTGAAGGAATCGTGCACAGTGGCAGGGTATTTGGAGGCGACATTGTTGGAGGTTCCATGGTGTTCTGTTGTTGCCTGCACATTGATGTGAGACATGTGCTTCCTGTTGCAGTGATTGTGTGCTGTGTCACCAGGGGGCACAGGTGGGACTTGTGTGCTGTGGATTGCACCCAAAATGTGCGTGCATCCTGCTATGGCGTATGGTCCTTGCTTGGTCTCCAGTGGATCCTGCGCATTGTGTTTTTGACGTATGGGGACTGGGGTACCAGGGTGATGGTGATGTCCAGGACAGGTGTGGGGGACTTGGATGTGGCTGGCTGTGAGACTCCTCCGACTCTGGCGGGTGTTGTTGGGGGTTCCCAGGGACCAACAGGTGCAGCCAATCCAGCAGCTTGGTGTGGGGTGGGATGTTGGTTGTCTGCTGTGTTGGTGCCGTAGGCCTGTTAGGCAATAATGGTCAGGATGCGTAGGATGGTTGTCCCTTTCAGCCTGTAGTGGACGGTGACATTATCAGATGTTGGGTCTGTGAGGCTGGTGCATTTCCTGGGGGTCCGCTGTCTTTGTCTGCGCTGCCTCTGTGGTTGTCCGGAGGGGGGGTGTTCCGGGGGGGGGGTGTTGTGGCCCTCTTGGGTGTCCGGGCCGCATGATGAGCGGCTCCTTGGCATCTGTTGCGCTTCCGATGTGGCCCTGGGCTGTGCTCCCTTTTGTGGTGCTGGCTGCCGTCTGACTTTACACCAGGTCAGAGCAGGTGTAGATTTGCTGGTGCTAACGCGCCTTATCGCCTGTTTTGTGTTTTTATCGCCGATCTGTCTGGTCGTTGAGAATGGTGAGGAGTGGTGTGGTCGCAGCTTTTGGCATGGGAACGCCCACTCTGCATCTCATTAGTGATAGTTGCGGGGGTCATCTGTGGCGATGTTTTTTGCGCCTACGATCACGGTTAAACTGGTACTGTGGGCTGTTAGAACCAGCTTGTGAATGGGGAGGTAAATTTATCACAACTTTGGCTGCGATAAAGTGCCGTTAATTCAGCGATAGATCCTTGTGAATATGGCCCTCTATTGTATCCCTTATGGGCCGGGAAGGCGCAGTGAAAACCCAGATGAGTCTCTTGAAGCAGATGAACTGTGGGGGTGTAACGATGGGCAAAATGAGGACCGTGGTATACTTCGCTCCGTCCAGTAAGCCATTTACATTTCATGACAAAGTGTGAAATGAGGCCATCATGGGGGAATGTGATGTATTATGTGGTGCAACAGAGAAGATGGATCATGGCCTCTGTGGCGTACAGACAGACCAATTGTTGGTGTGTGAAAAGAAAAAAGTAATGTGAGCATGTGTCAGTGCAAAAATGATGACATGAAACCTGCAATAAAACAAAGTAATAACAGCAAATGGAACAACAATAGCGTTGTACTGAATCCCCACCCCCAACTCCCCCACCCCATACTTCCACCCCAGAAGCATCTATAGGTCTGAAAGGGCAAACTCAGTGAATAAAGCAACATTTAGCGAGGGAAATCTTGAATAAAAAGCCCCCTTAGGAATAATGGATTACTAATTGCCATCAGACTTAGTAGGACAGTACATTGTGAAAATTATAGGCAGGATCCATATCTCTTGGACCCGGGAGCAACAAGTGTCACAATGAAGGACTCCAAGAAAGATCGGTGCCTCCAAGGACAATACCCTCGGCTGTGAACCGATCCTCCACATTGGATGTTCGGTCTGTTGTTGTGCTGAAGGATAAAACTCCAGCTTTGAGGTGGATGTGGAGGGCGTTGCAGAGTGTTTAACATGGCGTCACCTGCGGGAGCAGGTGTGGTGTGTCTGTGTGGCCTGAGCGATGACAATCCCTGGGCAAGCCCATAAGCCATTGTCTCTCGGACTGCATTCTCTGTGTGGACCCTAAGAGGAAGTTCCTCTGTTAGACACAAACAGGCCGTCTCGAAAAAATGGGAGTGGTTGGCATGTATCACACACAGTCTGGCTGGGAACAGCAACCAATATTGGACGCCATAGCTCTGAGTTTCTGTTTAACTTCAGTGTTTGAGCAGCGCCTCCGCTGCACGTCTTGGGTATAATCAGGGAAGAGACCTCTTGCATCACCAAAATAAAGGTCTTGTCTGGAATGAGCTTCCTGCAAGATCGCATCTCTGTCCCTGAAATTGAGGATTCATGCAATCATTGGTCTTGGAGAGGCCACTGGAGTAGGCATTGGGGAAAGCGCTCGATGGGCCCTTTCGATGTAAAACTAGGAAAGCAATTTCTCTGCTAGCATCCAGGACCTGATCCAGTCCTCAATTGAATCTGCAGCTTGCTGAGGCTCAGATCCTTCAGGAATACCAATCACTTGCACGTTGTTGCCCCTCGACCGATTTTCAGCATCTTTGGCGCAACGATGTAGCTGTGACCTGTGGGTAAGAAGAACAGTGACCAGGGCCTTAGGGAGGTTACTTCATCTTCCTCTATAGGAATTTGGGATTCGGCTTCCGCAATCTGGGCTGTAACATTTCTCATGTCCTGACTAAGCAACGCCATGTCCATTCGCACCTCCTCAATGAACTTGTCAGACAAAAAACTCAAAGGAACCAATCACAAAAGAACACTTCCTTGCAAATCAGCACGCAATTCACCCAAATGCATTGTGGTAAACGCAGTGCACAATAACACTCACTTTAGTGGAAAGAGGGAGTGGCTTGCTGCCTAAGATGGCGGTCGAGTCCTGGCAGAGCTCCGGACCCTTGGGGGGGGCTTACTTCTCCTGAGCCGCTTTCCCGACCACCAGATGACCTGGGAACATGAGACCGATGCACCGGAGTCCCCTGCTTCGCTTAGTGCCCGGGAGGGGCCGCCGGACAGTGGTGGCAGAGAGTTGGGGGCCCGGGCCAGCTCACCGTGGTGATCGGGCGGACGCCTGGGCCTGGAGTGCGGAGCGGGCTCATGCGAGCAGCCTGGAGCGCCGCGAGGCCCACCTGGAGACCGGAGACATCGTGTGGGCGGAAGGACCAGGCCAAGCACGGTAATGGCCGTATGAACACTGCCCTTAAACGGCATCCAGCATTATGTGTGGCCCAAGCCGCCTCATAGAGGAGCTGCGGGAGGGCTGACACACCACGCGGCACATATGCACTGTTATTTGTTATATGATTCATGTGAGTTGTTGTTGGGCCAAGTGTAGTTCAGGCGCTGAGCCATGTTTTGTTTGTGTTCATGGGAACGGGGCTCCTGGTCGATATTGGTTTGCTGGCTCCATACACATGGAAGCTGCTTCCTATATACAGCGCCATGCCAAGTACAAATACCACCTTAGGGTCTTACAACCTAGTCACATTGAATGTACGGGGGTTGGGGGCGATTCAGAAGCGACATCGTGTACACACGTATCTTCTCAGGCATAGAGCACACATAGTGTGCCTACAAGAATCCCACTTAACCGAGTCAGAAACACTAAAAACACGCAAAAAATGGAGGGGACAGATATACTCCACTAACTACTCGGCATTCGCCAGGGGAGCGACTATTTGGGTACGCCAATGGGTCACATTTATTGAACTGGAACGCCGTGTCGATGACCAGGGGAGGTACATACTATTAAAAGGCACACTAGACGGATCCCTGGTGATCCTAGGCGGTGTTTATGCCCCTAACTTAGAACTGGACCGCTTACTACACCGGCTGGGCGCTGCACTGGTAGATTGGAATGGTATCCCCTGGGTGCTGGGAGGAGACTGGAACGCTGTATTGGACATTACCCTAGACAGGTCTCATACTCCCTTTCACGGTATGAATGCCAGTAAACTGACTGAACTGTTTGCTACCTGGGCTGACGGCTGGGCGCTTTCAGACACGTGGTGTGAGAAGTTGGCCTGGTATATGCTGTTCACTAGTTAAAGTGGACACCTTGCACCAGTACAATTCGACTCTTATGGTAGTAGGTTTAAGGCAACCTTTAAAGAAAGCTATCCTAGTGGTAGCTGTGGAGAGCAGCCTTCAGGCTAAGTCTTTAGAGGAATGTAAAGCAGCTTGTTTTACCTTATAATCTCTTGAATTACTACATGAAAGGACACCGCACAGGTATATATATCAAATATATCTGTATTTATTACTAAACAACTCTCTACTAATCTCTTTATGAGATGTCTTAGAGATAACGACTTGCAAGGGGACAAGGCCTAGGGCCTTCAAAAGCACTGGGGCCTCACGAAACCACCCAAGGCAGGTAAGTAAAGGACCCAAGGGAGACGCATGCAGTGTGTGAACACAACCGCGAATCCCTATTGACTTCAATGGAGCAAGTCACGATTGGAAATTAAGAGTTTAAGGATACTTTGGGAGAGTCTACAAGCAAGTCACTTACAGGGTAAGTAGTTCTAGAGCCAACACCCATAGGAGCACCATAGTGCTGGAGTTACCTCACCCAGGGAAGCCGGGTGCATAGGTGTCTTTTGGTGTCGGGTCGTGTCGTCGTTTTCAATGGGAGCCAAAGAAGACTTGCTGCTTGTGAAGACAGGAGAAGTGTCCGGTGGAATCCAAGGCTGGATTCAGAAGAAGGAAGACATGAGAGCAGAGGGGAGAGTGTTCAAAGTCACTTGGCAGTGACCAGGGGCAAGGAAGATGGATGCCCACAGTCGTCGGGTGATTTCAGATGATCCGTGGGTGTCTTGACTCTTCAGCCACGAGGTCCAGGAGGCGTCAACGACAACCAGGAGCTGGAACCGGTATGCCCCACAAAGTCTGAAGCTTACTGCGGTGTCGGTGACCAGATTGGAGCCAACAAGCCTTGGTAACAGCAAGTCTTGTGAAAAGGATAAAAAGTCAGCTGTGCAGACCAGAAATGTCTGAGGGACTCAACCAGCGAGGGTAAGTCAGGGCACGCCTGGTGCAACCAGAGGAGCCCTTTGGAACTGTAGAAAAGCCTTCTGGTGACCCACAAGTCAACCGGCAAGTGATCGTGAAAACGCCTTGGGAAGATTTACTCAACAGGGGCCCACTGTCACTTGGGACGGGGTAGGCCTCTGATATTAGGAGGGATTCCTGCGGGAGGCTTGGACCACATGTGGTCCAATGCACAGGTTCATAGAACGTCGTGAAGGGGTTGCACTCGAAAATAGTACATGGTACCCAGGGATTGCGGTTCCTCGTCACTCGTGGGGTCCACTTGCCTCAGCGTCGCTGGGGACTCACGATGGCCTTAGAGAAGACAGGAAATCCTCTTCCTGGGCTGCAGGGACTTTGGACTCTGGCGGGAGAAGGAAAGTTTGCGACCATTGATTGCAAGATTTGGTGCCTGCCAAGAAGGGGAGTAACTCCTTGACTCCAAGGGAGATTATTCCATCTTCCAGAGGTAGTGGAACGTCAAAGGTCCAGGATTCTTCTTCAGAGCGTCATCCAGGGATATCTAGTTTGCAATGGCAAGGGTTCCCTAACCTATACTGAAAGGAAGGGAGGGACTAGCTCTAGGACCCCACCTATGGGAGGGTCAGGGGAGTGGGTGGCTACACCCACTTCCCTTTGTCCAGTTTCACGCCAGAGCAGGGGCAGGTAGCACCTGAGCCGGTTTGTACTAGTGTATGCACAGAGGAGCCTACTGCTCCCCCAGTGCAGGACTTCAAAAGCACTCTAGGAGTGCACCCACCCAGCCCCAATACACTAAACCCTGTCTGGGAGGTGGTCACACCTCCCTGTGACAGGATACCTATTGTTGGGCCTCCTCCACTGCGAGTTTCGGTCCTCAGCAGGAGGGCAGCCCAGTGTCTGTGACTGGTGGCATCCATTTTGTGATGCCAGGGCTCTTCAGGATTCTACCGCGTTTCCACAGTATGTACATGTCTATCCCTCTAGAAGGGTGGGATCATACTCCCACACCAGTTACTGGTGTGGGGGTATGATTCCAAAGCATTTGACACCAAACACGACATGTTTTGATGCAGCCATCCCAAAGTTAACATTTACCGCGAGGTTATAATGCACTTAAGAGTATATGGTTTGACCGCATTCACAAACAGCCCCAGATAATAGACTCTGAGAGCTGCAGAGGGGCCCTGCTCAGGCAGAGGCACCCCCTCACATGGAAACTAAGCACCCTACCCACAGGATTGATAGGGCCTGTCTTAGGGGTGACTGATAGGTTTAAATGTGTGTGCAGGAGAGATATAGTGAATCTATATCTCAGTGAGGAGTGCTAGCACTACCTCTCCCAGGCTGCAGTAGCAGGCCTGTGGTGTCAGATTTAGTCTGCTTCCCAGGGGTGGCATAATACATGCTTCAGCCCCTGGTAGGCCTGTGAAGTACCTAGGCCCTTGGTATATACGGTACCATATACTAGGGACTCATAAGGTACCACAGTATCCAATCACTAGTGCACCTAATATGCACACCATGTCATTTAGAGAGAACAGAGAGTCTGGGGCCCTGATTAGCAGGGTCCCAGACAGACTATAGCCAGAAACCAGTGTAAACATCAGAAAACAAGCATTTGCAATGCAATAGGTCTCGCAGTTGCGAGATTTTGAGCTATTGGCATTGTAAGTGACCTCGGCTTTTATTTATGTGTTTATAAAATCTGCAGTAATAAAAGGCATTGCCATTTACAGTACCAATAGGTCAAAGTTTCTAAAATGCGAGACCTATTGCACTGCAAATGCTTGTTGTTTACAGGCACCACATGCTGCGCTTTCACAATAATAGAGGCCATGCTGCCCCTTTTTTCAAACGAGTCATATCTAACGAAAGGTCCGCAGACACTATTTAATAAGTGTGATATAGGGTGCTTTTACCAAAAAGCATTTGTTTGCCAAGTTGATAAAAAAATGCATTTTTCCGTAAAAGCGCCCCGTGAAAGAGTGCATGGCGCGCTGAATGTTGTAGAAAAGCATAGTGCATGCAGTAGGAGAAAAGCATTAAAGAAAATAGTGTTTACAGACTAATTAAGACGCACCGAAGTAAAATAGCCAGTCCTCATGGGAGGTTACAAAAGACAAGGTGGTACTAAGGAGGGACTAACAAACTTATTACTGAATCAGAAATAGCATTTACGAACGACAACAACACAAGCCAATGACAAATATGGGCAGAGATCAGCATGATATAGTGATTTTCTTTCTTTTATTTTGGTCAGCATCTTATCATTTTAAATACATTCAAAATATTTTTGGAGATGAGCGAGTAAACAAGCCATGAAATAAGCTGCGATAGCACATTAACCACAGATAAGAACATCTCTGAACCTCTCTCAGCACAAAGAATTGAGATGGGGTGAAACCTTGCCATGTAGGGTCTACCTCTGCCAATTTAAAAGTAAGGATAGCTAGAAAGGCCATGCCCTTTGAACACAGGGCTCTGGAAAGAACGTGCAGGAAACAAGCTGTTGGTGGCTTCACATTTGAGCCTCCGAAATCCTCCTTGTAAGTTTTATTTGGGAGGCCGAGTGGTGACTACAGCTCGCTGAAATAATAAACGCTTTCATTAAGGAGGAATCTACGAACTATTGCTCTATATCGTTCATGAATATAAACCAGAGAACACATCCACATGGCAATCTCATGCAGAAGGCTCAGCTTGGGTTTACTGTAATCATGGCTAGCTGGCTTGTCTGCCAGGCCCCTCCCCCTCACCCTTCTGTCATATCATGAGCTCAGAGGAGAACCTTTGTCTTCCTGTGACTCCGCTCATTTGAGTCAGGTAATTGGCAGGCACTTTAAACACTTCCCTCAGTATACTTGATTGATTCAAACGTCTGAACTCAAAGATCCTTTTGCAAGTAAATGATCGGTACACACATTATTCCGCAAGGAGTTTACCAATCACCAATTTTAATGGTAAAACAATGATCAAGGAAGAACAGTGCAAGAATGTAATTGCGGGTGGAAAAATCCATCTCTGTTAGGTGACTTGACGATGTGGATATTATGGGGGTGGTTGACTAATCCAAAAAGCCAGACGAAGGGAATGGATGGGGGAGGGAGTGGGAACAATGGAGGAAGCGTTTGCAGTTTGTTTCATTAACCCAGCACCCGCTTTGGTCGGCATCCGTGCAGGGGGGGGGACGGGGGAGCATATTTACTACATATAATGGCCTTAAATAATCAAATATTTTTGTTGAAAAATGTAAATGTATTCAATATAAATAAAACCGCATATATGACCGCAAAACTCTTCCATGTGTGTTTTTTTTGTTTAATCTGGTTCCGACCTGCGCCTTGGGGAGGTTTACGGCTCCTTGCTCTTTCTCCTCCCTTCGTTCATGGCTGGTCTCCGAGCCTGAAAGTAGTTAAGGCCAGAGGCAGCGCCGTATGTGCTGCAGAGGCACAGCGGGCGGAGTAACGGAGGGTGAAAGTTGGCCCAATATGGAAAGTAAAGAAAAACGAAAACAAACAAACCTTGTTCAAATCATGACGCGCGGTGTTGGAGTTTACCGTGCTTCATGCTTTGGACAGCCCGGTGCTAACAATGTTTGTTTATTTTAGTACAGTCTTTCTAAAATAAACAAGCTTACTAGCACTCTGCTGTCCAAAACATGAAGCGCAGTGTCAGAGAAACGGGTGCCGAAGGAGCGACGCGGACTACTGCTGCAGGGGCGGTGTGCGCTGTGAGGGAGGCACAGTGCTTCAACAAACTAGGGAAAAATAAAGTACCATGAAGAGCGATGTCGGAGACGTGGGTGCATATATGAAGTAAGAAAAAGTGTGAAATTCTGGGAAAAAAAATGCTTTACCTACACGATGGCCCCTCGCATCGCATGCCGCTTCTTCTCAGCTTTGGAAGCGGTGAAATATAAGACGTGACCCCTGGTTATAAACAAGCAGCATGCGGTGTCCGCCCCTCGCGCACACCGGCACTTGAGAACGGCGGTGGAAAATAAACAAGGAAGTAGTCCCTACACGAATAGATAATGCCGAGCAGTGGAACGAAACTGTAGTTGGTCGGTGCTGCTTCCTGCTAAAGGGAAGCAAAACGGAAGTGCCGCATGGGATCGTAAGCCAATGACAAGCCCGCTAACAAAATAAATGCCCGAGTTAACTAATGGCAATGGGCAGGAGAAACTACCGGCAATAGGCGGAGTTTCACCCAATATTCAGAATTACCTAATGCCTCGTAGAGGCAGCGCATGCGCTGCCCTTTGCGAGACCTAAAAAGTGGGGGCAACATAAGAGGCAGATCCTACTCTCCTACACGTTGCGATGTCTACACCCTACTCACAAGGAATACTCATTTTATTCCCCAGTACATGGTCTTCATATAAGAACTGATAGATTCTTCTGCTCTAG
Organism: Triturus cristatus; assembly: GCF_964204655.1. NCBI lineage: Eukaryota > Metazoa > Chordata > Amphibia > Caudata > Salamandridae > Triturus > Triturus cristatus. Next base: position 218,252,826 of record NC_140590.1, read on the forward strand.
ATCCAGTGTCACTCAGACCAGCCAATCCACGTACCTAGCTAAAACCTTCTCAGACCACAACCCCCTAGAGCTTACACTTAACTGGGGTAATGTGCCCACTCCAGGGCCCACCTGGAAGTTACACCCACAACTACTAGATGATATCCCATTTCAAACAGCCCTTTCCAACACTATCACTACGTATATCGCTGATTTGATCGAATGGGACGCACTAAAGGTGGTGGTACGGGAGCATCGATAGGACAATTAGTGGGGGCACGACAGGAAACGCACCAACAATTACTCAGAGTCAAACAATGGATGACCACGCTAGAACAGGAAGCAGTGACAAACCTTGATAAAAGAGGAGTTTCAGACCGCCCATATTGAACACGCCGAAACACTAGAAATATTACGAATAATTGATCATAGGGCATTCCTGCAACGCAAACATACTGAGGCAGACAGGTCTGGCACACTGCTAGCCCGCATAGTTCGGGATAGGCCTGACCCACCGGTCATAACTAGCATCCGTACACCTAATGGACATATAGCCCATACCCAACGAGAAATAAACTCTGCCTTCCATGATTACCTTAATACTCTTTACGCTGCACCCACACCTGTGGAAAACGCCTCCATTGCAGAATTCTTGCGGGATCTACCTATTCCGGTACTTTCCGATGAGATACAAAAGGGAATAGATGGTCCCATAACCCAATTCGAAATTCGAGCTGCGATAAAAGGTCTGAATCGTAATAAAGCGCCTGGGATATACGGGCTACCTATTGAATTCTACCACACATACTCGGAGGCCCTGGTACCCACACTGGAATTAGTATATAAAGCTGCCTTCGAGGCTCGCCATCTACCACACTCCACCATGCAAGCACTGGTCACATCCTTACCTAAACCAGGACGCGATAGCCTGGATTGTCCAATTATAGACCCCCTCTCCCTGCAAGCGACTGAATATAAAATCTTAAGTAAAGCCCTCGCCAATCGCATACAGCCCTACCTCAATACCCTCATACATAATGACCAGTGCGGATTCCTGCCAAACCGTAGCACATCTCTCAACACCAGGCGACTGCATTATGTAATGAAGGCCACTCTGCAGGCTTTTCAGTCGACGGGATGCAAAGCACTAGATCTCCGATAGGCCTTCGATTCTCTCTCCTGGGAATTTATGTTTGCGGCTCTCCAACGTTTTGGGTTCCCAGACAAATATCTTAAGTGGGTACGCCTACTATATACATCCCCCACAGCCCGAGCCCGCATGGGGCGTTTCATCTCTGACCAATATACGATTCACAGGGGCACGCGACAGGGATGTCCGTTATCTCCATTATTGTTCGTTCTTGCACTGGAACCCCTTGCAATAGCGCTCAGGGGGTCGTCAGAATGGCTTGGCATACCCATCAATGGTGCGACCCACCTAACGTCCATTCATGCCGATGACATCCTTTTGTATCTACGGGACCGGACGGCCGAGAATGCTCCCCTTCCTGATATTTTTACCACTTTCGAGCATCTCTCGGGTCTGGCTATAAACCCGGGAAACGCACAATACCCAAATAACTTGCGGTTTGGTGACTATGCCTTGCCAGTGGCCCACACCACCTTTAAATACTTAGGTATTCAAGTCTATAGAACACAGGTAGATCAAATTGAAGGTAAAATAGTGCAAGCCATAACAGCCCTTCGTGCTAGTGTGGCCTCTGGTCCTCCCTGCCGTTGTCGGTGATGGGACGTAATGCTATCTCAAAGATGGTGATGCTCCCTCGCCTATTATACTATTTTGTGAACTTACCGGTCGTGGTCCCGCAGTCTATTTTTAATACATTGAACACCATCCTGGTAGATCTTATCTGGGGAAAGGGTCATAGACGAATAAGCTTACGGAAACTTCAACTGGAGACCAGCAGTGGTGGCCTGGGAGTTCCTGACTTCAGAGCCTACTATTATGCTGGTCAACTCCAATGGCTATCCTTCTGGACCGCGGGGAGAAATTTATGGGAAATCGGGTACACACCTAGGGAACTGGGACAGGGAATGCTACACTCCTTGCTCTTACCTAAGGCCAACATTCCCATGGACTTCCCCCCCCATTAAAGACTGCCCTGCAATGCTGGAGGATGGCATTATCTTATACCTCCCTGGTGGTCCCCTACTCGACGACTATCCCCCTCCTAGGTATCCCCACCCCACAAGGTAGACTCACAAAGACCAGTATACATGATTGGATAGAGTAGGGAGTGGAGGACGTCGGGGTGTTCTTTGGTGCCTTCCTGCATACTACGGGCGCACCAACATGACTATATTTATTACACGCTACTGTATCCCACTACATAAAAAACCCATGGGCCCCACAGCGCAGCAAACCCCCACAGCACAACCTAGAACATCTCTTATACTACATGGGTAATGGGGGACACCTGGTCCACTGGTTATATATAGGTATAAGGGCACATTCCGCGACCACACTTACTTCACTTAGATGACAATGGTCTGAGGACTCTACCATGGAAATCACAGATAAAGCATGGCAGAGCATGCTAGAACACCCAAAAAGAGTTTCCCGCAATGCTAAACTAAAGTTCATTCAGACTATGATTCTTCATAGGTCATATCTCACCCCCAAGCGGATACACCGCATGTTCCCAGACGCTTCACATTGCTGTCCCCACTGTAAAGGGGACGAGGCAGACTTCCTCCATATGCTGTGGTCCTGCCCTCGACTCCGGGGCTACTGGGAGGGAGTACGGAAATCCCTGAGCGAAGTCACACAAATCCCTATATCGGATAACGCCCTCACCTGCCTCATGGGCCTCCGTAGACGCTCGAAAGTCCAGAAGACTGAGGTTTGTGGACTTGGCCCTCATATTAGCAATACGAGCTCTCACCATGAGGTGGAAATCCCCTAGATGCCCAGCGGCAAGATGATATGATTCAATGGGGAAAGGCCGAAGGTGCAGCCCTTCGGAGGGAAGAAGAGAGGGGGCTCCGTAAACAACCCATTTCAATGGAATGGAAGATCATGCTACATGAGTTTGAATGACTTGACTTACTACCCCCACGGGGTTCCCCAACCCCATAACACACAGAGTCAATACGCGACTCTTTCATAATATGTTTCAGGACTCAGACCCATACATCGTATTCCATGATCACTGCGGATCCCCCAGTACGGCACTGCTAGCATCCCCCTTTAGATTACAATGGACAATGAAGACACCGACCGACCAGGAGCGGGGGTTGGGTGGGTTAGGGAGGGTGGGGACATGGTTGAACCTGTTATTCATGTTAAATGGAAATATAACTACTTTATGCTGTGTATTTATCTGCCATAACTGCAATGATTTGCTACTCACGTTGTCTACTGATACCATTTATTCTCCGTTTCCTGTTCAATAATAAGGAAAACAAATATGGCAGACTCACTAAACGCATATGTTGTATCTATTGTAAGTACAAAAAGACTGTCTATTTGTAATTTTCATTGCATCGGATTTGATATAAAGGTCATCAATGAAGTATGTTGGTGCAGCCAGTGATGGGTATGTCTTGACATGTGTTGCAGGATATTTGTCCCCAGTGAGAACTTGGGTTATAAGTTGTGCAGGATGTAAGTGCTGCACACGTAATAGGTCCACAGTTGTCACCTTACTGGGAACCAAGTACCCCAATGTAGCACTTGACTAGTGGATTAGAGTAGTGATGCAGAGCAGTCCAAGACCGTAATGCAGGGCAACAGGCAAAGTAGCTGTGCTACATTATGTGAAAGGAAGAGAGCAGAAATGGTCCCTATTTGTAAAGATATGGAGCATGTGTGCTCTTTCCTTTAGCTGTTTCACTCTGTGCTGCCTAGTGCCAATGCAGGCCCCCTTGCATTGTAGTGCATGAGTGCTTGCGTTACAGACAAGATTGTATTTGTGCAGGAAGAGAACCCTTCCTGAACAAAACAATCCTTAGAGGCAGTTTTCCCTTACTACACATGTAGAAAGAGAAAATAATGAAGAGAAATAAAGATATTTCTCCTCATTATGCCTCACTGAGGAAGGCATAGCATTTTAACTCATTCCCAATTTGACTAGCATTAGTAAGTCTAGGAATGTGCCAGAATCTATGGGAGGATGCGTGGTAAAACCCATGCTCCACTTATGGAACACTTCCCAAGTTGAAATGCAACATTATGTCACTCAGTGTAAGCAGCTGCATTGCATTACATTTCTTTACAAAGCCACGCAAAGCCATGCAAATCAGACCTTGGAGTCCCTTCCCTTGAGTACCAGTGAGAAAAAGCTTAGCTTTGAGTGTACTTTTATGAATAATAAATACTTTCAACTAAAGTGAAGGCTAGTTTGCTCTACTTTACCACAATTGATCTGGGCCAATTGTTTGCTGGTATACTAGGCTGAATGCTTCTTTCCCCCTTTTGTGATTTGCTTCTTTGAGTTATGGGACTGACAGGCTCATTTGAATGAATCTGCACACTAGGAGTGGTTCAGAAACCTGAGAAGACTGTGAGCAGTATTGCCAGCACCACCAACTGTAAGGTGTTACTCTCTACTGATAAGAGACAGATACCCTGAAACACATGTCTCGGTATACCCAGCACTGGCTGAACCAACACTGGTAAATGCTAAGGGGCAGATTTATGTTTCCTGGCGCATCCCTGCAAATCAGCAGGGATGCGCCAAGAAAGATGCGTCACGCAAGTTTACCCTTGCGCCACCACAGATGCGCCGCATTTACAATGCAGCGCATCGTGGCGCAAGTATAAACGGATGCGTGACGCATCTGATGGCGTAAGGGCGGCGCATTGCTGGAGTCGCGTCGCAAGCACGACGCAACTCCAGCAATCTTTAGGGGCTGCCTATACCTAACATGCTGCGTCATGCCTTACGCCTGCTTCAAGCAGGCGCAAGGTTTTGACGCAGTAGCGTCGGAAAAGTGACTGAGTGAAATGTTGTAGATTTCACTCCGTCACTTTTCCGAGGCTTTTTCCGACGGAACGCCCACCCTGCATACATTAAACCTGACGCAGGTTTAATGTAGCGCAGGGCTTTACAACGTAACGCATCTCCCTAGATGCGGCACGTTGTAAATAAGGCGCAACATGGCGCATGGTTTACGCCGCCGCTGCGTCACAAAAGTGGCGCAACGGCGGCATAAAAGTGGCGCAAGTCTAACATGAATCTGCCCCTAAATACTTTGGGGCAGATTTATAGTAACTGGCGCATCCCTGCATATCAGCAGGGATGCGCCAGTTATTATGCGCCACAGCAGCGCCACCATGGATGCGCCGCATTTATAATGCGGCGCACCATGGGGCAAAACGGCACAGATGCGTGACGCATCTGTGCCGTAAAAGTGGCGCATTGCTGGAGTTGCGGCGCAAGCGCGACTCACCTCCAGCAATGCTCTGGGGGGCCCTATCTGTACAGTGCTGCGTCAATCCTTACGCCTGCTTCAAGCAGGCGCAGGGTTTTGACGCAGCATGGGCCTAAAAGTGACTGAATGAAATCTTGTAGATTTCACTCAGCCACTTTTAGGAGGCGTTCCTGCGCCGGAACGCCCCCACCTGCCCTGGAACGTCTACATGTGGCGCAGGGCTTTACAACGTGACGCATCTCCCAGATGCGTCACCTTGTAAATACCCCGCACCATGGCGCAGGATTCGCGCCGCTGCTGCGTCACAAAAGTGACGCAACGGCGGCGCAAAAGTGGCGCAAGTGCAACATAAATCTGCCCCTTTCTACTAAAGTAAGGGTTATAATGCACTGTATTGACCACAATGCATATGCTAGAATTGTGTATTGGTATGCAATGCAGTAGGCTCAGTCCCCCTTTTGTGACTGGCTCATTTGAGCTATTGGGCTGACAAATGCACTGGAATGCATCTGTACTCTCATATTGGTACGGAAACCTGAAAAGCCTGTGATCAGCATTACCAGTACCCCCAAATTAAGGAGTTACTCTCTATTGAACAACATGTATCCTGAATCACATGTCTAAAGATACAATGCATCTGAGTGAATTGTGTCCTGGCATGCAGGCGGTGTAATCCCTCCCCCTTTTACAGCTATCTATTAACTAGAAAACAGATAATTTTGAAACCTTTGGTAGCAGTTTGTTGGTAAACATAGTAGCCTTCATTGGCAGAGATATCATAACCAACAGACCTGACTTTTAAGGCAATAATATTTCTTGAACATGTGCACTGGTTGCCACGTGTCAGCCTTACAGAAATCCAGTTAAGGCACGCTGCATGGAAATACAGTTGTAGCAGCCTTGGCTCTGGTGGGATGGAGCCTCAAACCTCCTAGAGGCTGCCTCTTGGCCAACCCGTGGCAGATCCTAATATAGAGCACTGTGTATTGTGATTTAGTCTGCTTTTGCACTGCTTTCCTACACTTTTCTCGGAGAAACCCAACAAACAGCTGAATTCCTACCCAATGGTCCTTGGTGTGATTGATGTAAAAGCTCAGTGCTCATATGGGTCCAAAGGATGGAGTCTCTCTTCCTCTTTTGAAGGTTGTAGTGAAGCAGAAAATGTAGGACAAGTGATGTATTTTCTATCATGGAAGAGCGTCACAACCTAAGACAGTGATGTTGCTCTGATCCATATCACCAGTATATCTGGTAAAAAGGTGGTGTAGGGCAATTCGATTGAAAGACCCTGAAGCTCACTCATGCAAAGAGCTGAAGTTATCACAATGGCATAGATTGTTTTTAGATTCTGGAGATGTAAATGACAGTTGTGCATTGGCTCAAATAGGGTACACATAAGGAATGTGAGAAGCAAATTAAGGTAACAGTGAGGCAACACAAATAGTTTAGGTGGAAACATATATGCTAAACTTTTAAGTAAACACCTCACAACTGGTGACTTAAAAAGGACGGTGTTAGATCTGGCACCATTGGCTTGGGCCTCCCCTGTATTTTTTGCCTTTACCTCCTATGTATTTGCTGTGTATTGGACTCCGTTTTGCTGGCCTAGGTGCTTTAGGCACTTTGCCACTGCTGTTAAGTGCCAAAGTGCAAGTGCTCCCTTTATAAATTGTTGTTATGAAATGTAATGTAAGCTGTACTTGTTTAGCGCACTGTCACCCAACAGGTATCCTGGCGCTGGAGATTACCGTGAGGTGGGTGTAATTGTAGTTGTGTACACGAAACGACCAACCAATCGTGGATTGGTGTTTCCATGATTGGCTGAGTTGATTTATTAGTCAGTTCCTAGTACAACACACTGTGTGTGCCCAGGGCCTGTAAATCAAATGCTGCTAGTGGGCTGCATCAATGATTGTGCCACCCACATAAGCAGCCTGTAAATGTAACTCTGGCCTGCCATTGCAGAACCTGAGTGCAGTCTGACACTGCCATGTCGACCTGGCAAGTGCACCCACTTGCTAGGCGTTAACCTTCCCTTTTCTGACATGTTAGTCACCTCTCAGGTAGGCCCAAGGTATGCCTGTGGGCAGGGTGTAGTGTATGTGAAAGGTAGGACATGCCCTGGGTGTGTGGCATGTCCTGATAGTGAATTACTGCCAAACATATTATAAACATAACTACCCCTGGAAACAAGGTAGTAAAATAAACTTTGATATGCCTGAACTCATAATGTTAAAATGCATCTTTTAGTGATGGTGATTTTTACATTCTGTGTTTGAAAATACCACTTTTAGAAAGTAGGTATTTAATTGTTTAGCCATCCAGTATGCCTCTGCCTGGTTTGTGTACTGCATGTTTGGCTTTTGGAGGATAGGGGCTGGGGAGGAGCAGTAGCTCCAGATAGCCTGATGAGTCAGGACTGGGCTGAATAGCCCTGGGTTTCATTTAGAGTAGGGGGAGGAGATTTCCTTTCTACTGAATGGGCCTGGTCTGCCAAGGACAATGTTGTCTCCACCTCCTGCCAGGAAGCTGCACCAGAGAGGACAGATCCAGTTTTGACCAATCACAGGGCTTCTCTGCCACCTGAGAACAAATGATTTTGTAGTATAAATATTGGGGCCCAGACCCCAGAACTTTACATCACTTCTGGGAATCAAGAGGAACCTTTGTCAAGGAGAAGAGCCGGAGCAGCTGAAGAGGAATACTGCACCTGTGCTGTTTGCTGTCTGGGGTTGGCCTGCAGTTGCTACTTGCGGCCAAGGAAAGCAGAAAATTACTCTGCTGTTTGCTGTGTCCCTTGCTTGAAGAAGATCTCCAAGGGCTTGAAACTGAGCTTGCCTCCTGTTCTGAAGTCTCAGGCACAAAAACTTCACCACCAGCTCCCCTGAACTGCCTTGCTTGGAGTTCTGACCAGCAAAGAGGTGCCTGCTGTTGTTTTGGACCTCTGGAGACTGTTTTCCGCTGGGAGCTGGAAAATCAATGCAATACCAAGAAGCGTGATGCATCCGTACCTGTTTACGAGGCATCGCTGAAGAAACGGTTGCAGCGTGTTGGAGGGAGGACCACCGGGGATTCGGAGGGACTACTCCGGGGCACCTTCCTACCGCAAAGTTATAGCCGAGCGCCGCTGAGAAGCCTCCTAGGAGAGGTCCTTCTCCTATGATCGTACTAGGCCCAGTAACACCACCACACAGGACTCCGTATCAGTTGCTTATCTTGGTTCTTTATATAAAAAGGAGCACGTTCAATATTTACAGTGGTATCGAGTGATCCACTAAGAGTCTCAATGTCCTTGGAGGAATAGGGTAGCGGGACAGTCTTAGTACAAGCCAGGTACGGGAGGGCTCTGCGGCAGACCTTGGGTGCTGGTCTCAGAGCGGCTCGGACGTGGAGAGCCGCGACGGCGTCAGCAAGGCTCGGGTGGTAGTTCCGCTTGGGTCGAGCCGCGACACAGTCAGCAGGGCTCCGGTGGTAGGTCCGCTTCGGTCGAGCCGCGACGAGGTCAGCTGGGCTCTGATGGTACGTTTCAACAAGGTCGGGCCGCGACAGCGTCAGCAGGGCCCCAAAGGTTCGTGAAGGTCTTGTAAGCACGATGGAGCCGCGACGTCGTCAGCAGGGCTCAGAGGGTAGTTTCAGGAAGAGTCTTTCTCCGTAGGGTCAGCCGCGATCCGATCAGCAGGGCTCTTGGCTCCGGGATACAACTGTCGTCTTGTTGCCGGGTCGCCCCAGATATAGGTCTGGAGCCCTTTGATGTCCGGACCCTTGCGCCCAGGAGGGCGGAGAGGCCGGGTAGGGCGCGGCCAGACGCCCAGCAGGAGAGGCGCCGGGCCCCAGAGAGCTGTGGGGCGATCGCACCTAGGTGTGGAAGGACGGTTGGGGGTCCCATCGATACTGCCCTCCGCCGGGAGTGGGAAGGGCTCACGTGGTATCCCCCGGGCCAGAGGTTGGCGCCTCGATGTCGGGCCTCGCTGGGACCGAGGCCGGGTAGAGCAGGGTCACGTAGGTGGTCACGTGGAGTGACGTGTAATCCAAAATGGAGGAGCCCCGTGGTGCATGGGACCTCGTGCGGCTTAGCGAGGGGGAACAGGACCACGCCACGAGGCCGGCTCCAACACGCGTCCCCCCCAGCTGAAGGCAGGGAGAGTCACCCATCTCCTTGGGGGTGCTCCTCGCCGAGGCGGAAGAATCTGGACAGGCCGTCAGCATTGGCGTGGTCGTTGCCGGGCCGGTGTTCCACGGTGAAGTCCATCCCTTGCAGCGAGATGGACCATCGCAACAACTTGGGGTTCTCGCCCCGCATTTGCATGAGCCACCGCAAGGGCCGGTGGTCAGTCTGGACCCTGAAGTGGGTGCCGAAAAGGTAGGGCCGGAGCTTCTTGAGAGCCCATACCACAGCGAAGGCCTCCCGCTCGATGGTGCTCCACCTCTGTTCTCGTGGCAGCAGTCGGCGGCTGTTAAAGGCCACAGGTCGGTCGAGGCCCTCGGCGTCCATCTGGGAGAGGACCGCCCCGACCCCGTACTCGGATGCGTCGGTCTGCACCACAAATTCCTTGCTGTAGTCAGAGGCCTGTAGCACCGGGGCAGCACACATGGCCGCCTTGAGGGCTTCAAAAGCGGTCTGGCAGCGGGGTGTCCAGTGCACCACCTTGGGCTGTTTCTTGGAAGTGAGCTCCGTAAGGGGGCCCACAATGCTGCCATAATCTTTAATAAATCGCCGGTAGTAGCCTGTGAGGCCTAAGAAGGCCCGGACAGCGGTTTGGGTTGCGGGGGGCTCCCACGCCTGGATGGCATCGACCTTCAACTGGAGGGGCGCTACCTGGCCACTCCCCACCGGGTGGTCCAGATAGGTCACAGATCCTTGACCGATCTGGCACTTGCTGGCCTTAATTGTGAGCCCGGCCCTTTGGAGAGCGGCCAGGACTTCTCCGAGGTGTCCTAGGTGCGCGGCCCAATGGTCGCTGAAGACTGCAATGTCGTCGAGGTAGGCCGCGCTGAAGGCTTCTAGCCCGGCCAGGACCTTGTTCACCAGCCTCTGAAAGGTCGCTGGGGGGTTCTTCATACCGAAGGGCATCACCCGAAAGTGGTAGTGCCCATCGGGCGTGGAAAAGGCGGATCGTTCCTGGGCGCCGGGAGTGAGCTTGATCTGCCAGTACCCAGCGGTGAGATCAAAGGTGCTTAGGTAGCGGGCGGCCCCTAAGCGATCGATCAGCTCGTCTGCCCGTGGCAGGGGGTGGGCATCGGTCTTGGTGACTGCGTTCAGGCCCCGGTAGTCTACACAAAATCTGAGTTCCGGAGAAGTGTCGGGGGCGGCGGCCTTCGGCACCAAGACCACCGGGCTGGCCCACGGGCTGTCTGAGGGCTCAATGACTCTTAGGGCGAGCATCTTGGCGACCTCCGTCTGTATGCAGGCCCGGACTCGGTCAGGTACTCTGTAGGCGCGATGTCGCACAGGGGGGCTGTCCCCGGTATCCACGTCGTGGACGCACCAGGGGTCACCCCGGGCGTGAGAGAGAAGAGGTCAGCGAAGGGTTGCAGCAGCCTCCAGCAGTCATGGCGCTGTTCTGGGGTCAGCGTGGCGGAGAGGTGGACGCCCTCCAAGGAGCCGTCTTGGCCCGAGGACCCCAGGAGGTCTGGTAGGGGCTCGGAGTCGCTTTCGCCCCCATCGTCAGTAGCCAGCAGCAGGCTTAGTTCAGTTCGGGCAAAGTGGGGCTTGAGCCGGTTGGCGTGTAGGACCCGGAGGGGGTTCCTCGGGGACTCCATGTCGGCCAGGTAGGTGACGGGGCTCTTCCTCTCAACCAACTTGAAGGGCCCTGTCCACTTGTCCTGCAGGGCGCAGGGGTCCACGGGTGACATGACCCAGACTTGCTGGCCCGGCTCGAACTCGATGGTCGAGGCATTTGCGTCATACCAGCGCTTCATGTCTTCTTGGCTGGCTTCGAGGTTAGCTTCTGCCAGGGCCCGGAACTTCCGAGTCTGGTTCCGCAGGGTCAGGAGGTACCGGTAGACGTCGGGGGGGGCATCTGGGACGTTCGCCTCCCAGCCCTCCTTGGCCAGGCTGAGGGGCCCTCGGACGGGGGGCCCATACAATAGTTCGAAGGGGCTGAAGCCCAGGGATTTCTGTGGTACCTCTCGATAGGCGAACAGGAGGCAGGGCAGCAGGACATCCCACCTCCTCCTCAGGGGCTCTTCCAGGCCCTTGATCATCCCTTTTAGGGTTCTGTTGAACCGCTCGACCAGTCCGTTCCCCTGGGGGTGGTAAGGGGTAGTGAATCTGTAGGTGACCCCACATTGTTGCCAGAGGGATTTCATGTACTTTGAAATAAAGTTCGTACCCCTGTCGCTCACCACTTCTCGGGGGAACCCCACCCTGGAGAAGATGCCCATCAGGGCCCGGCCCACCACTGGAGCTGTCACAGTGCGGAGTGGGATGGCCTCGGGGTATCGGGTGGTGTGGTCGACCAGTACCAGGATGAAGCGGTGTCCCAGGGCGGTTCGGGGGTCGAGGGGCCCCACGATGTCGATCCCCACTCGTTCGAACGGGGTGTGGACGGCTGGAAATGGTTGGAGGGGGGCTTTAACTCGACCCCCAGTCTTTCCGCTAGCCTGGCAGGTCTGGCAGGACCGGCAGTGGTGGTCCACGTCTCTCCGCATTCGGGGCCAATAGAAATGGGTCACTAGGCGGCTGTAAGTCTTGTCCCGCCCGAGGTGTCCGGCGAGGGGCATGTCATGCGCCAGGTTCAGGAGGAACTCCCGGAACCGGAGGGGAACCACCAACACCCGGCCGGCTCCCAGTTCGGCGACTTTCTGCTCGCTGTATAGTAAGTCATTGTCCCAATAGACCCAGTGGGTTCCCGTGGGGTCCCCCGAGGCCTGGGCGGCCGCCTGCTGTCCGGCCCCCTCGAGGGACGGGCAGGCCTTCTGTTCTTGCTGGAATTGTTCGCGGGTGGGGCCCCCATCGTGGCGCCACTGGGCCAGCTCGGGGATCTCGCCGAGGGAGGCGGCCTCGTCGGGAGAAAGTTCGGATGGCCCGGCCTCATCGTCGGGTTCCTCCGTGTCGGAGGAGGGTGATAGTTCTGGGCCCGTAGGCTTGTCGGTGGCCGCGGCAGCGGCTGGTTGGGCGGTCATGGACCGGGTGGTGGCGCAGGCCCACTAAGGCAGCCCTAGCATCCCCAGATGCTCTCGGCTCTCCACCTGGGCCCAGGTGGAGCTCTCTAGGTCATTCCCCAGGAGGCAGTCCATGGGGGCGTCGTCGCGGACAGTCACTTTTAGGGTGCTTTCGGTGTTGTCCGCGGTCCGGACAGGGCATAGGACATGTGGCAGGATTTTTTCGGGGGTCACTAGGTGGCAGTGGACAGCGGTCACGCTGGCCCCAGTGTCCCGGAGGGCTTCGGCCCTTGATGGTGACCCACTGCTGGTACTTCTGGGTGTTGCTTGGGATGGCCGCTCGGGGCACCATTTCTCGGGAGCCCAGGCATACGAGCGACATGGCAGCTGGTTCCCACTCGGGGGATCCGTTGTCGCGGTTTTCCTCCTCGTCCTCTCCTTCCCCCAGGGCAGCGGCGGCTATTTGTCGGGGAGGGGGCCCAGCGGTCCCGTTCCGTCGGTTCACGGAGCAGGCTGGGTCGCTCGCATAGTGGCCGGTCTGCTGGCAGCCGAAGCAGGTCACTGGTGGTCGGGGTCCAGGCCGGGCAATGGGGGTCCCCCTTCGGCCCAGGGTCGGGGACGTGTGGTTGGTGGCTTGGCCTCGTGGCGGGCTTCTGGGCGGTCCGGCCGGGAATTCTCGACTGCGGTGGGACCCCCCTCCTCCGCCCCGCTGGCGAGGAGGTCCCGTGGTACTCCGTTGGTAGTCCCCCACGGGGTTCCGGGGGACCCGGGTGTTGACCCATCGGTCTGCTTCGGCGGCGAGCTTCCGGGGCTCGGTCAGCTTACTGTCCAGGAGGTGTTGCCTTACTTCCACAAAGCAGTTGTTGGCGAGGTGCTCCCAGACAATGAGGTCGAACAGTTCATTGTACGAGGTGACCTTGCTCCCTTTTATCCACCCTTCAAAGGCCCGGCTAAAGAAGTCCACGTACTCGACCCATGTGGTACCGGGAGCTTCTTGCAGTCCCGGAAGCGCTGCCGGTACATCTCGGCTGATAGTCCGTAGCGGGTGAGTAGGGCTTCTTTCATGTGGTCGTAGGAGGTCATCACTGCGTCGGGGAGTTGCAGCAGGGAATCACGGCCCTCGCTGAGGAACCTCCCCCATAGGCCGGCACCCCAATCCTTCCGGGGTACCCGATGGGAGGTCATGGCTACCTCGTAGGCTCGGAACCACTGCTGGATGTCGTCGTTCTTGTAGTATTCCTTGACGACATCCTTGGGGATATGAACCTTTGGCTCGGTCAGTGGCAGAGCGTCCCGGGTCCCGGGGGTGCTGGTCTCCCCCGTTTTGGATTTCAGTTCGAGTTCTTTGAGGCTCCTCTCGTGCTCGAGGGTTAGCCGTCTCTCTTCGAGTTCCCGATGCCGTTTCTTTTCTTCAATTTCCTCTTGCAGCCGTAGTTGCTCCAAGGCTATTTTCTTCTCCGCCAGTTGGAGCTCGCCGTCCAGCCGGAGTCGTGCAAGGTCCATTTCGTGTGCACGGACCCTCTCCCGTTCTCGTATTTCTTCGTGGGATAGGCTGGCTTCGGGGATGCCTCGCCCCCCATCTGTCGGGGTTGTGGTCGGCAGGTTTTCGTCCCGGGCCGAGGTCCCTTCGGTGCGGGGTGGAGTGGCCTCGGCTTCTGCCCAGGCTTTCAGGGCTTTCTGCATTTCTTCCTTGGTGCCCAATCCTGTGGTTGGGATCCCTTTGTCCTTGCAGAATTGTTTTAGTTCTTTGTGGGTGTATTCTTCCAGCTTTTCCAGCTGGAAGGTTGCGGCCACGGTTGCTTCTTGGCCGTCCATGGTTCCCTTTTTTTTTTTTCCGTCTGGTTAGGTAGTGGGTGCGTTACTTGCCTGTACGATTGCGTCTGGCTCGGATCCCGTCGCTGGCCACCAAATGTTGGAGGGAGGACCACCGGGGAGTCGGAGTGACTACTCCGGGGCACCTTCCTACCACAAAGTTATAGCCGAGCGCCGCTGAGAAGCCTCCTAGGAGAGGTCCTTCTCCTATGATCGTACTAGGCCCAGTAACACCACCACACAGGACTCCGTATCAGTTGCTTATCTTGGTTCTTTATATAAAAAGGAGCACGTTCAATATTTACTGTGGGATTGAGTGATCCAGTAAGAGTCTCAATGTCCTTGGAGGAATAGGGTAGCGGGACAGTCTTAGTACCAGCCAGGTACGGGAGGGCTCTGCGCCAGACCTTGGGTGCTGGTCTCAGAGCGGCTCGGACGTGGAGAGCCGCGACGGCGTCAGCAAGGCTCGGGTGGTAGTTCCGCTTGGGTCGAGCCGCGACACAGTCAGCAGGGCTCCGGTGGTAGGTCCGCTTCGGTCGAGCCGCAACGAGGTCAGCTGGGCTCTGATGGTACGTTTCAACAAGGTCGGGCCGCGAGGCGTCAGCAGGGCCCCAAAGGTTCGTGAAGGTCTTGTAAGCACGATGGAGCCGCGACGTCGAAAGCAGGGCTCAGAGGGTAGTTTCAGGAAGAGTCTTTCTCCGTAGGGTCAGCCGCGATCCGATCAGCAGGGCTCTTGACTCCGGGATACAACTGTCGTCTTGTTGCCGGGTCGCCCCAGATATAGGTCTGGAGCCCTTTGATGTCCGGACCCTTGCGCCCAGTAGGGCGGAGAGGCCGGGTAGGGCGCGGCCAGACACCCAGCAGGAGAGGCGCCAGGCCCCAGAGAGCTGTGGGGGGATCGCACCTAGGTGTGGAAGGACGGTTGGGGGTCCCATCGATACTGCCCTCCACCGGGAGTGGGAAGGGCTCACGTGCTATCCCCCGGGCCAGGGGTTGGCGCCTCGATGTCGGGCCTCGCTGGGACCTAGGCCGGGTAGAGCAGGGTCACGTAGGTGGTCACGTGGAGTGACGTGTAATCCAAAATGGAGGAGCCCCGAGGTGCATGGGACCTCGTGCGGCTTAGCGAGGGGGAACAGGACCACGCCACGAGGCCGGCTCCAACACAGCGCCTGCCGTGGCTCGAGAAATTGCTTCACGCAGCATTGAATGCAATGATCTCCAAAGTCCGAAATCACCACACCGATTGCGACGCAAGCCCTGCTATGCGGCTGCAAGAATCCGTGCATTGTCCCAAATCATCGCATCGCATCAAGTCGACAAGTCTGTCACATTGTTGGGGGCTGCAGTAAGAAACCGATGCATCACCTCCCCATGCAGTGAGAAACCGACGCATCATCACCACCGACGCATCACCTTCCCTGAGTGTAAGGAACCGACGCATCACCTTCCCTGCGGCCCGTTTTGTTTGTTTGCGTAACGCATCCAAAATACTTAGTGTGAAAAGTGTTGCATCTGCAATTTGCTTTGAACTAAACTATTTCTACCATCTGAAAGTCATATTTTTATTACTGTATTCTGGATTTTTGTCGTTTGGTCTTGTTTTGGTTTAAATAAAGATTACTTTTTATTAAAACTGGTGTGGTGTCCATTTGTAGTGTTTTCACTGTGTTACTATATGTGTTCACATATGCTTTACACACTGCCTCTGAGATAAGCCTGTCTGCTCATGCCAAGCTACCAAGGGGGTGAGCAGGGGTTATTTCAGAAGTGTATCCCCCTTACCCTGACTAGAAGCAAGGGTCCCTATTTGGACAAAGGTACCTACCTCTGCCAACTAGAGTCCCCCATTTCTAACAGACAGTTGGTCTGGTAAAAGCAAAAAGGATGAAAGGGCTTACAAATAATCTTTTAGAGTGCCATTGCAGGTTCATGCTGAGCTGTAGACAACACAAAAAGCAACACATCTGACTGCTTTGCCTGTAATGGGCCCATTTTGTAGGAACCACACCAGACCACAATCCTATCCAAACGGGCTATGTCAACAGATTTCATAGATGGACACCTGGCAGCCAATATTACATCCACAACTTTGGGAGGAAGGATAAATGCAGTCACCTTATGCTGCTCAATCTCCATGCATTGAGGTGTGGATTATGCAGGCCTGGGTGCAAGACCCTGCCCTGCTGATATGACTGTAGATCCTCTTGAAGTGATTGCCTAGTTGGAGGACAAATGCTAAAGCCCAGACGTTCCAGGTAGCACACTCTCCTGGACCAATTTGGACCCACTAGGATTACTTGGGCCTGGTCATTCCTTACCTGCCACAGAACTATAGGCAGAAGTGACAGAGGTGGGAAGGCATATAGGAGTCCCAAGATCCACTCCAGTAGGAGTGCCCTGCCGAAGGAGAGCTGTCTTGAAACTTCAGCATACAAAAGTGTTGTAACTGCCATTCATGATCCACAAGATTCTGCCAGCTGAGTTGATCTGCCCTGGCATTCAAAGATCCTGCCAGGTGATTCATGACTAGGAACATTTCCTGATGGTTTAGCCAGTTTCAGTGTTGTGCAGACTCCTGGCACAGGGCCCACCCTACCCTGCTTGTTCCAATATTATTTGGGAGTGACAACCACACACACACAACCACACACACAACTACACATAACCACACACACACACAACCACACACAACCACACCCAACCACACACAACCACACACACAACCACACACACACAACCACACACAACCACAAGCACAGACACAACCACACAATTACAATTTAAAGCTTTTATTCGATTTGTACATACAAATCATACAAGCAAAAAATACATAGTTAAAATGTTTAAAATCACCATATGACCACTTATAAGAAACGATGATAAGACGTTGTGCAAAAGGCTGAAGTGCAACAATTAAGGAGTAATCTTGCCAGTTTGGGTCAACGTACTATTATAAAAGCAAAACGTACATGAATGAACAGACAGGAGATCAGTAGGAATTACTCAATGGGCCTTTCCTGGCAGCTGTACATCAAAATTTATAAATAATCATAATATACTGTGGACATCAACAAAATAAGAATAATACTTTAGTCACAAAAATGGTATAAAACTTGAAGACGTATATATACAGACAAAAATGTAAACAGTAATAGCAGCGTAATACAATACCTGGCAGCTGTATAACATAGGTACAGACAGGTAAGTATAAAAATATTATAGTACAATACTTTTCCTGACAACTGTACACTTCAGAATAAAAGTAGCCAGGAAAAAACAGATCTCCTCGTTCTCTAATGAGGATAAAAGTATCAGTGCTGTTTCTGTAGTACGAATATTATATTTGATAAAAATTGGCTTAAGGTATTTTAACCTGAGAGAATGATAAAATTTACAGAGAAGTAAAAAGTGGCAACTATTCTGCCGGGAAATACTGTCACACGGACAGGGTATATCTGAACTGGTTCTTGTGTTTGGAAATGCAACCAGATGGTGAACAATACCCAATCTGACACGTGTTAAAACATACTGATGGGAGGGACGGGTCACATACACAAGATAGGATTGGAACCCCGAAGTTAAATTTAAATCTTTATAAAATTTCACGGTAATAAGATTGCCAGAAATTTTATCTCGCTCTGCCTTTCGGAAGTTTAAGAACGTTGTCTTCATTTCTTTTTTTGAAATAGAAACAACCTCTTCTGGCTCGCGGAATACATCAATATTAAAAAGAAGGAGATACCAGCGGTGGATGTATCTCAACCACTGTATGCGTGAGGAGTGGTCCAAGCCTATACAATCAAGAATGATATCCTGAGTAAATCGAGTCTCTGGTTTAGCCCAAATAGAACGCCACAATAAAAGTGGCCGGACTGCTGCTAAATCAGAAATAAACTCGATCCCAACTTCTTCATGGATCAGCAGAATGGAAGCAGAAGGGGGAACACATAACAACCTCCTTAAAAACTTATTTTCCTCCTTCTGCAGGGATGTACCCACACTATGGCCCCATACACCTGCCCCATACAGTGCAGAGGAGACACAACAAACATTGTATATGTTCATCATGTCTAAAATGCTTCGTGAGCCGAGTTTAGAGGCAAAACGAAAAATACTGCCAGTAGACCGCAGCATTTTTAGTCTGATAGAATCAAATTCCGAGGTCCAAGACCCGCTATCGTTAAATGTAATTCCTAGATAACAAAAGGACTTGACAGGAGTCAACTTTTCCTTATCCAGAAAAAAGGTATGCTTTACCTGCTTAGCTGCCCGACCGCATGACATAACATACGTCTTAGTTTTGTTCACGCGGAGCCGCCTAACTTGAATAAACTGCATAAAATTATCGATTAGGCGCTGAAGGCCCATCTGTGTGCGGGATATGAGAACAGCGTCGTCCGCGTAAAGTAACAGCGGAACAGGTTTACCACCAATCAAGGGGGCATCTGCTGGGATGTCAACCAAGGAACGGTCGACGTCATTAATAAAGAGGGAAAATAACAACGGGGCCAAAACGCATCCCTGGCGTATGCCCCGAGACACTTTGAAAAACGGGGTACATTCTCCAAGGGTGCCATAGCGGACCTTACAAGAAAGTTTTTCGTAAAGTCTAGCTAAAAAATGGACTATTTCCCTCGGGGCCCCTGCGTCTAGCAAAACCTCCCAAAGAATAGTGTGGTTAACCAAATCAAAAGCACTGCTCAAATCAGCAAAACATAAAAAAAGGTTGCCATTTTTAGCCACAGTATATTTGTTAATTAAAAGGTCCAAATTTACACATTGGTCCAATGTGCCCAGGCCTTTCCGAAAGCCATATTGGACTCTAGTTAAGATGTTAAAATCAGCTGCCCAATCTTCCAGCCTCCTGAGCAAAATCCTACTCATCACCTTCACAGAGGCGTCCAATAATGAAATTGGACGGTAGTTAGAGGCCTCTGATTTATCACCTTTCTTATGTAGAGGGATAATGACCGATTGACCCCAAGTAGACGGGAAATTAGTTTCTGCCGCACAATTAAATATCCTCGCCAGGATGGGAGCCCATAAAGCTGGTTCATCTTTGTATAAATCCAGCGGGACCCCATCGGGGCCAGGGGCCTTACCTCCTTTGCTTAAAGAAATTGCTTCATGGCTTTCTTCTAATGTAATTCCCAACGGGAGGGGTAGCCATGAGATAGACTCAGGTAACATTGACTCAAGAGATAACCCTTCTGGATTGAAAATTTTGGAAAAGTGACTGACCCAATCGCTACATGCCACATAAGATGTTAATTCTGGTACATCTTCTTTATTGAGAAACGGGCTGTTAATTGTTTCCCAATACAGTTTGCAGTTTTTGGTCTCGGCTGCTTCCTTCAACTTATCCCACGCCTCGGTCTGTAATACCCTTTTCCTAGTATTGATTGCTATTTTATATCTTGCCCTAAAAAATTGTATATCCGTCTTAACGCGTGGATTAGTGCCCAAAGCATTCTTTAAATCACGGAGGGCGACTATACAGGTCTTATCAAACCACCCCTGCTTCGGACCGCTATTAGATAGCGAGGCCTTAGTAAAAATACCATCAATAATACTATTCATGGAGACAAAGTGAGCTAATAGGCAGCCTAAGTCACAGTCATCATCCAAACAGAAACTAATTTGGTTCTTACATCTGGTAAGAACCTCCTTCTGCTTAACCTTAGAGTTTAATCCAGTCCATTTAATCCTTAGACCCTTCGGTCTAATAGGTACTAAGTCAGTAGAACATTTCCCACCTGAAACCGTCGAGGTACCATGCCCCAGAAGGGTAACACGAAGGCTGTTATGGTCGCTGAGACTTTCTTCATTTACATACAGATCGGTAAAGTCTCCACTGCTAGACAACAGAATATGATCTATAAATGATCCTGCATCTCTGCCTGTAAATGTAGGGCATATTATTGCCTGGTTGTTTGTGTTACAGTTTAACAGGGTCATGTCTAGTGTGACTAGCATATTATTTAATGTGGAGCCATAACTGCAATGTTGGAAGTGAGGAGAATCCTCCCTCACACCCAAACCCCCCCAATGACTACTCATTGCTGCACCAAAACCGCAGATGTTCCCGTTGGACAAATGGCAGGGCTGCAGGTTAAAATCCCCTGCCCAGACAACCTCGGCCTTTCTTTTCGAAATACCAAGGGCTTTAGTTATTTCCCTTTCTAGAGGCGGTAGGATATCCCCTCTAGTAGCATCAAAGAGATTGTTGTAAAAATTTATCACAACTAAATCAATATTCTTCCTGCACTCCACCCTTATAACTTGACTATGGGTCCCAACTGTCGTGCTGTATTTAACCATACAATCGCACAGCTTGGTAGATAAAAGCAACAAAAGGCCCCCCTTAGCCCTACCCGAGCTTGATTTGGTGGCTCTGAGACAGTAGGATGCGTACCCTTCGATGTTAATGGGGTCCAGACACCAAGTTTCCTGTAACAAAATTAGGTCCAATCCCTCCCCCAAAAAACTGGTCCAGAAGGGTGTACCTAATTTGCTGGCAAGGCCAGCAATGTTCCAGGAAACAAGAGAGAGTCCTGCTGGTTTGCCAGAATCACCAACTACAGATGACTCTGGCTGAGTTGCTCGTAATAAAGTAGGACCATCTTCCCGAGAGATGATATCTGGGCTTAATCTGGGAGTAACAGTAGCTGTACATGCATCAAAGCTATCCCTGTTTTCTAAACGCGAGAGGGGTATTAACGATGACACCATTGGGGGTTCGGGGAGTGCAGCTAAAGGTGTGACAGGAGGAGCACTCGCCATATCTAAATAGGACAAAGAGATGTTTAAATCCAAAGCTTCAGTAGAGCTCAGTCAATCTACCTCGTCCAACACAGCATATCTGTTAGGATGAGCAAGTTGTGAGTACAGGGAGTCTTGGGAAGGGGGCAAGTCCTGCCATGTTTGTTGCCACTGGGGT
Source organism: Triturus cristatus (assembly GCF_964204655.1). Lineage (NCBI taxonomy): Eukaryota > Metazoa > Chordata > Amphibia > Caudata > Salamandridae > Triturus > Triturus cristatus. The sequence goes on from NC_140590.1 coordinate 218,274,058, forward strand.
TTAACTGGTTGGAGTGGCTGAAAGGGTTGCTGCCACTGATGGGCAGACTGAAATAAGGGTGGTGGAAAATGGGGAGGATGTGACCAATGAGGATTAACATGGTGCAGGGGAAAAGATGGAGCATGTAATGGCTGCTGGTGAAAATTAACATAATGTGGAGAAAAAGAAGAAGGGTGTGGTGGTTGCTGCCAGGGTTTAGTAGCATGTTGCGGGGAGTACACAAATCCTCTATTACTTTGAAAAGTGGAACAAGGAGGGTTTGGTCTTGAAGGCATCGGTAAGAAATAAGACAAGGGGAGTGGGTTAATTTGAGTCGCAGGACCACTATTGGGTACATTACATATATAACTAACTACCCCTGTATCTCTAAAATTAACTGTAATTACATCCCCTACTATTGTTTTCTTGCTTCTACCCACCCAGTCCCCTCTACGTACAGTAAGAATTTCACCGTTCATGCTGTTGGGCAGAGGTTTATGTAAGTGGAACCATTGAGCACATTTATTTCTTAGCTCAACGTGAGTTTCTTTTACTCCCTCCTTCAACGGGGGGACTGCTGTCAACACGACCACAAAAGGGGAAACCTCTGGTGGTAAATTAATTGACCTAAAACGTGCCTGCTTTGGCTTAAGACCTTCAGGTTTGTTCGTAGAAAGAGGTGCTAAAGGGGTATTAGATTTCCCTACAACATCTTTTACTTGAATAGTGGTGGTATTATTACTAACAACAGAGTGTTGGGGAGTCAAAATAGAACCCACCACCTTCGGAGTGGGTATAGATGTGGATTGAACAGAATTACTCCCAGTTTGCAACAAATGAGGTATAACTGGGTTCCCGGGGGCTACGGTTACTTGAACGTTATTTAATACATCTTTAGGGGGCTGGATACATGATGAACATTTAGGGGCTGCTTCTGTAATCCCTTGTGGCTGATCAGGCCCTTGCCCATTCGTTTTATGTGGCCATTTCGAATGTATTAAAGACGTAAGCCTATCCAGTTTGGAAATTAGAGGCTTGATTTGTGCCGCTATTGTGGCTTCAAGGTCCAGTTTTAAATCTGTTACCATGTTTTGCACCCAACAAGGAATACCTGATGTCATTTGTGGGTTGGGGGAAATCAAATTATGATTCCTAACTGTAACTTTAGCTTTGTTTTTACTCTTAGATATAGCCTTTGGGAGATTGGTAACCCTTCCCCGAGAAGCTATAGGTACAGGAGCTGTTACTGCATCATTAAACCCGCTCAGACATGGAGCCGCTTTGCCAGAAGACTGACAGGCCTCTAGGTCTGGTGTTACCTCCAGATCCACAAAAGACGAGTCCGAGTCTGATAGGGCAACCGATAAATCAACAGTATTTGGTACAATCGGAGCACTATTAGTGGGCATGGTTAAGGGTAGGGAACAAATATTCGAAGACTGCAAAGCGGGTGATTTGGCATTAGCAAGAGAACCCAAGGATGAGCGCTTAGCATTTGCAAGATCCGTGGAGACTCTTTTTTCCAGTAAAACAATGCTTTGATCAATAGTCTCATTTACACGGGAAATGAAGAGATCTATAGGTCCTGTCACCTGTGCTACCACCGTAGCTTTTTTCGCACAACTTCTAGTTCTATTGCGCATGGCCGACATCTGAACACAGAGTCAATAGAGAATGGTGTAATAGCTGGAGGGCGGCCGTTGATGTTGTTATACGAAAATACAGGACACAGTTCCGCCTACCTTAGACGTTTAATGATGATTAAGGGCGACAGGGCAGGGGTTCAGGGCCAGGGCCGTCCTCAGCCGTCCTTGAACGGCCTTAAACGGCCCGCTCTTTGCCCGGTCTTCGCCCCGGGCTGCGTCCCGCGCGCGTCCCGCGTTACGCGGTCCAGAGCGCGCTCTTTAAAGGGTAGTAGATTGTAGGGGCGTGGCGCTGTGAGGGGGCGCGGCTCACGCGGGAAGAGGACCAGCTGGAGCTGTGGAATGCTGGTCCTCGCAGTCCCGGGGCCTGCGCCTCACCCTCCTCTGCTGCTATGCAGTTAGTGCCGGCGTCCCAGCGGCTCCTCAGGCACAGGGTGGATTGGTTGTGCTACTCCTGTAGCGTGGTGAGAACAGCAGCGGAGAGACAGACTGAAACGAGTGGCACCCGTGAAGCGGGTGCCGCGAGTATTTGCAGGGCTTTGGCTGGGGGCGTGGCGCTGTGAGGGGGCGCGGCTCACGCGGGAAGAGGACCAGCTGGAGCTGTGGAATGCTGGTCCTCGCAGTCCCGGGGCCTGCGCCTCACCCTCCTCTGCTGCTATGCAGTTAGTGCCGGCGTCCCAGCGGCTCCTCAGGCACAGGGTGGATTGGTTGTGCTACTCCTGTAGCGTGGTGAGAACAGCAGCGGAGAGACAGACTCCGATTATGGTCCTGATGAGACACAACCACACAACCACACACACACAACGACAACCACCCAACCACACACACAACCACACATACAACCACACACATAACCACACAACCACACAACCACACACACACACACAACCACACACACAACCACTCCCACAACCACACACACACAACCACCCACACACACACACACACACAAACCACACACAACCACACACACAACCACACACACACAACCACACACACACAACCACACACACACAACCACACACACAACCACACACACACAACCACACACACAACCCCACACACAACCCACACACACACAACCACAACCCCACACACAACCACATGCACACACACAACCACAACCCCACACACAACCACACACACAACCACACACAACCACACACACAACCACACACCCAGCCACACACCCGACCACACACACAACTACACATAACTCAGCCAGTTTCAGTGTTGTGCAGACCCCTGGCACAGGGCCCACCCTACCCTGTTTGTTCCAATATTATTTGGGAGTGACAACCACAAACACACAACCACACACACAACTACACATAACCACACACACACAACCACACACAACCACACACACAACCACACACACAACCACACACAACCACAACCACAGACACAACCACACAACCACACACACACAACCACAACCACCCAACCACACACACAACCACACACACAACCACACACACAACCACACAACCACCCACACACACAACCACACACACACAACCACACACACAACCACACACACACAACCACACATACAACCACACACACACACAACCACACACATACACACAACCACACACACACAACCACAACCACACACACACAACCACACCCACACACCCACACACCCACAACCCCACACACAACCCCACACACAACCACACACACAACCACACACACACAACCACACACACAACCCCACACACAACCCACACACAACCACACACACACACAACCACAACCCCACACACAACCACATGCACAGACACAACCACAACCCCACACACAACCACACACACAACCACACACACAACCACACACCCAGCCACACACCAAACCACACACCCAACCACACACACAACTACACATAACCACACACACACAACCACACACAACCACACCCAACCACACACAACCACACACACAACCACACACACACAACCGCAACCACAGACACAACTACACAACCACACACACAACCACAACCACACACAACCACCCAACCACACACACAACCACACACACAATCACACATACAACCACACAACCACACACACACACAACCACACACACAACCACACATACAACCAAACACACACAACCACACACACAACCACACACACACAACCACACATACAACCACACACACAACCACACACGTACACACAACCACACACATACACACAACCACACACACACACACAACCACACACACACACCCAACCACAACCACACACACACAGCCACACACACAACCACACACACACACAACCCCACACACAACCAGACACACAACCACACACACACAACCACAAACACACAACCCCACACACAACCCACACACAACCACACACAACCACAACCCCACACACAACCACATGCACACATACAACCACAACCTCACACACAACCCCACATACAACCACACACATATATATATATATATATATATATATATATATATATATATATATATATATCTTTATTGCGTGATTTAAAAGTAAACCATTGCAAGTACAAACATTTAAAAGGTTCAAGATTGCATTTAGAATGGTGAATTCATTAAAAGTCAATATGTGTGGATAATACCAAATAAAACTTCACACAACCACACACAACCACACACACAACCACACACCCAGCCACACACCCAACCACACACCCAACCACACACACAACCACACACACAACCACAACCACACACACAACCACACAAACTACCACACACACAACCACACCCACAACCACACCCACAACCACACCCACACACACAACCACACACACAACCACACACACACAACCAATAAGTCCCACCTTTGGGACCTTATAAGTGTTTAGCCATGCAACAGTTGATGTGGTTGCACCAAGGATATTGTGCTGCATAACTAAATACTTAGAAGGTCCCAAAAGCGAGACCTTCTGGCTATGCCAATGCTTGTATGAGTAAGGCGTTGATCTTGGCGTGCTTCCAGCTCTCTGGGAAGGTTTCTGTCTGGGAGGAGATGTTGATGGCTTTCCGGAGATGGGGTGCGATGGTGGTGCTGGCTTTGTTGAAGATGTGGTGTGGGCATGGGTCTGACGGAGATCCGGAGTGGATGGTGTTCATGATTTTGATGGTGTTGTATATGAAGGTAGGGGTTCATGGGTGGGATCACATGTGTGCATGCAGGTTTGTGTATGGCTGGGGCATATGTGTGCATGACTTGAATTAGTTGTGCCTCTGGTTTTGCAGAGAGTACTGAAAAGCCAGGGTCGGGAGGGCTTGCTAGGTATTGGAGAGGGAAGGGGGCATGTCTACTTTACACTCAAACTTTTCTCTCTTCTGCCATCCGCTTATCATCTACTGCCAACTCCACCTCGCCCTCCAGTGCTCTGAAGCAGCTCAGCTGGTGGGTCCACAGGCGGAGGAGCAGGCAGGGCCACGCAGGACCCGGGGCAGCAGCAGCGATGGTCCCGCCATGGCTCAGGGCTGGGTCCTGCCAGTGGGCCTCCTGGATTCGGTGTGGGCAGGGTCCGAGGCCTGCCAGGCTGTGCTGGCACCATGGGTTGGTGGGCACAGGGTGCGCAGGGAGGCAGGGGCAACGGGGCATGCTTTGTCATGTGGAGCCTACAGGAAGCACAGCCCTGTTTACCAGGAAGCTGCATGATTTAGAGGGCCAGACTCGCGCCTACATGGGGGACTATAGTGTTGAACTTCTGAAAGCCTCGACAAAGCTGAGACTGTGGGCCCCAGCGGTGCGGATAAACACCTCCGCTTAACCCTTTGCTGCAGTAGTGGCGCCGTCTGAAATGGCAATGTATGTATTTACTAACGGAGGACTGTCTGCAAACTTTATTCAGAAGGCACTCTGAAGCACAGTTTCCCAAGCCGCCTCGCCGAACCGAGTACTAGAAAGGAATCGGAAAAGAAAATACTTACATGTGCAGTGCTCTCGCATTCCCCATACGCATATTTTAGTGTTCTAATTTACAAGAAGCATTTTTATCAAGGCCAGCGGAATTATGTGTATCCCGCGTAATTATCCATTTACCGTACTTGTCACATAAATTACCATCTGCTTAATAATTTGCTGACTTCAGCAAAAAATGTCCTAGCTCGTGTAAGTCTAAAGCTACAAAAAAGCACCACATTTGTTAAAGCACATTAAAATTGCAAAATAATACTTCAGCAGAATGCCCGGCATCATGCAGAATAACTTGCCCTGTCTTGACGCAGAACGGAGTGAAACCTTCCGCATAATCAGTCTTCTACTTCAACATAACTCTAGCGGCCCTGACTATAAAGTCTAACAATCAATGCGATTATAAAGTTTGTGTTGTTTTCATTCAACATTATATGCTTCCATGTTTACGAGACTACAGCAGAGTATCCGATAGATGCCAGGAATGAGCTACAGCGGAACTGCACCTAACTCCAGCCTCAGAGTTGGCCCCCCCAACCCCTCCCCCCTCCTCCCGCCTCCACCCCACGCAGAAAGATCACTGGCAGAGACGTTTTAACAAAAGGGCAAAGTGGGCTCGGGCCCAGGGCCCCAGCCTTTCATGTGGCCCCCTTACAGAGCCACTTCGGTTCTGCAGAGTCTTGACCTGATGACTTTGACTAATTTTTAAACAAATTCTTTTAAATACAGTTTACCTTTAATCTATTTTTAATGTGGGTGATGTGTGAGTCTAGTACGGGCATTTTGCAGACAAACGCCGTGTTTAGGTTTCATCAAACATCCATAAATATTTTTCTTTTAGATCAAAACCAGACCCCATGTATGAGAAATGGGAGGGGGTCTCAAGAGATTATGTGCAGTAATATTAGTGAACTGCTGCTGTGTTACAATATTGAAAACACTCATCACTGTCCCTGAATTTTAGAAATAAAAACATTTAGAATTTGGATAAGTGAGTCTGTGCATTTTCAGTGACCTGGCCAAAGATGGCATAATAGAACTGAAACAGGATCAGAAATTCAAAACTGTTCTGAACAGGGGCCCCCAAAATCCGTTTGGCCCTGGGCCCCCAAATTCCTTAAGATGTCCCGGATCACTAGGTTAACAGCCTTCTTGCAGAAATCCCTCTAAATGCACATCCCAGGCCTGTAACTCTGAGGGCCCCCACCCCCATCCTTTTTCCAGGCCTGGCGCGCTCTGACTGAAGAGAAACAATGTAACTTGTTACTTTGTTTCTCTTCAATCCTGGGTCAGTGAAGGAGCTCAGAGCAGACTGCACATGCAGCTGCTTTAGATAGTGCGACACAGCTCTCTACGGAAGAGCTGAGGGGGCCCCCTTCACCTACTGAAGACTGGGGGCCCCCCGCACTGCGGGGGCTGCGGGGGTGTTTGTTACGCCCCTGCACCTGTAATCAGCATGCAAGGGTGGCTTTTAGCTATATAGTGTAACTTTTGACTGTATTGATTATTAAAGTTTACAAGATAATTAAAATGGTGACTATGCATATCAGGCCAGCTCTAAAGGTTCAAAAGTGTGTATTTGGCACACAAGTATGAGGCACTGAATTTAATCCACATTAGATTCAGGGCCCCAGCCTTTCAGGGGGTCCCCTGATAGAGCGGGTTCTGTTCTGCAGTCTTGGACTGATGACCTTTAAAATTTCTTAAACAGGAATACTGTTTTCTTTCAATTTATTTTTAATGTGGCTGATGTGGGAGTCTTTTACAGACATTTTGAAGAGAAATGTTGTGTTTATGTTTCATGCAGCATCCATAAAAAAAGTTTCTTTTAGGTCAAAACAGGACCTCACATATTAACAGATTATTTGCTGCTGTATTACCATATTGAAAACACATGTCACAGTCCCTGAATATTAGATGTAAACATATTTAGAATTTGGACAAGTGGGAATGTGGACTTGACAAAAAAGGGCATGAAAGAGCAGATATTGGATCACAAATTCAAAGCTGTTTGGAACAGGAGCCCTCAAAATCCATATGTCCAGGGCCCCCAAAATTCTCAAGATGTCCCTGCCCTTGCAGCAAGGTAAGTGAAGGTGAGGACATTGAATCATGTGGGGTGGCAGGTGGAGCAAGAGCCCGCACGGCCAGCTGCAAGAGTGAGCAAAGAGAAAATGAGCCAGCAGGAGGCCACACAGTCTGAGGTGGCAGGGTGGAATGCACGGACAATGGTGGCAAGGGGGAGGTGGAATAGGGGAATGGTTAATGCAGGTCACATTGAACGTGGAGAAAAGTGTGAGTGAAGTTTTAGGGAGGGAGCAGCCATGCAATATAGCAGGAGGAAGAAGGGAGGTAGGCCAGAGTGGGGCTTCAGGCCTGGAAATTGAAGAAGGCTAGGGAGAACTGGCAACATCAGATGAGTTGGCTTCACCCCCCAAGAGGCAGGGTGAAAGAGCTAGCAGGGGCAGGACACCATGGGGAGAGGGGCCCGCTGGACACCCGTATCAAGGAGGGTGGTTAGACAGGGTCACAGAGGGTTGAGAGCCCAGTAGGACAAAGGGGCTTGAGGGGAAGAGGGACCAGGCGATCTTGGGGCAGGAGAAAAGAGGAGTATTATGGCAAGAGTGGGGAAGGCCCAGGAGCAGGGTGCTTCCAGAGGCCCTGCCTCTGCATTAGTGGCAGCTTTGCTTGAGTGGAGCAAGGGTGAGTATAAAAGCAGTTAAGGAGACTCAGAAGAGGAGCTGGCTGGTCGGGCCGTGGCCAGTAAGCAGGAGCAAAGGAGTTGAAACCTGAGAGGGTCTATTCCAGTGTGGGGCAAGGCTGCGAGGGCCAGGTCAGCGAGCCAAAGTGCATGTACCAGGGAAGTGCGGCCAGTTAACACAAGAGGGGCGCGTGGTTCAGGTTGACGGCCCACAGAATCAATATCCCAGCAGTTGGTGTTGGTTGCCAAAGGTGGGGGCGACCCAGGCTTTGCGAACTATAGAGACCAGCACATTTATTTTTCACAGGTGACACCACACGGCAGGAGGGTGGACTCAGGAGAGCACAGTGCGGCTCCCTTACCCCGAGGAGAAGTGAAGGCATTGATGGACTGCATGACCACTGACAGAAGAAGATCCAGGATGGCTTTCTCAGTGCAACCGGCGGGAGGGTTTGGATCAACCCCTCTCAAGGAGAGGCACTAAATTGAGCGCCCCGCATCAGCAGAACAGTTGCAAGGGCATGTTACGGCCCTTCAGCATGCTATGGAACAACAAGCATTTGTAGGGCAAGATGTACATCAACATTGGCAGGCAGTGCCAGATGTAAAATGTGTTGGCGGTACTGAGGCAATGGAGAAGACATTGCTGGACTGTTAGGTTTGGGGGTCTCTAGTTGGCAGAGGTAGGTACATTTGACCAAATAGTGGCCCATGCGTCTAGTCAGGGTAAGGGGGTCACTCCTCCTAAAATAACCCCTGCTCACCCCCTTGGTAGCTTGGCTCGAGCAGACAGGCTTATCTCAGAGGCAGTGTGTAAAGCATTTGTCAACACATACAGTAATACAGTGACAACACTATGGATGGACACCACACAGGATGCATTATAAAAATAAGTATCTTTATATAGACTTAACACAAGACCACAAACGACAAAAATCCACAACACTGTACTTTAAAAATGGTAGAAATAGCTTAGTTATCTTTATATGGTAAATGCGACACTTAGCGTTCAATGTACCTTTGGATGCGTAACGCGATACAAACAAAAGAGTTGCAGGGAAGGTGATGCATCGGTTCCTTACACGCAAGAACGGTGATGCGTCAGTTCCTTGCTTCGGGGGAGGTGATGAGTCTGTTCCCTACTGCTGCGTAGGGACGGTGATGCACCGGTTCCTTACCGGAGAGGAGGTGATGTGGCGGTTCTTCACCGCGTGGGGAGGTGATGCTTCGGTTTCTTACTGCGCTTCTGTGGCAATGCGACTAGCAACGCCGCGATGCTATGACGACCTGGTGCAATGAACAAAAATGGCATCTTCTTGATGTTGCGACAACAAAGGGGAGATGCGTGCACGCCCGACGGCGACTCTGTGAATCATCTTGAGCCGCGACAGGCCCTGCGACACGCCTCTCTAGTGATGCAACGGCATCTGCTGCGACAGCGACACTCTTCTCCAGTGATGCGGGGCGCTTCGGCATTGTGATGCCGACAGCGGCAGCTGCAGCACGCTTCCTCAGCGATGCGACGACAGCTGCTGCGGCAGCGACATGCTTCTCCGGTGATGCGACGGTGTCTGCTGCGACGGTGACACTCTTCTCTGGTGATGCGAGGCACTTCGGTGATGCGATGGTGACAGTGGCGGCACGCTTCCTCAGCGATGCGACGACAAATGCTGCGGCGGCGACACGCTTCTTCATCTTGAGTCACGCTTCCAGCTCCCAGCGACACGCAGTCTCTCAAAAGGCCCAGCTCAACTGCAGGCACTTCAGATTCCCAGCAAGGGAACTCAGGGTAGCTGGTTGGTGAAGTCTTATATCCCCGAGACTTCAGGCAGGAGGCAAGCTCTAGTTCAAGCCCTTGGAGATCTTTTTACAAGTTCATGAAAGTAGCACAAAGTCCTTTCTCCTTTCTTTGGCAATCAGGTAACCAATGCAGGCCAATTCTCTAACAGCACACAGCATAGGGATAGTTTCCTCCTGCAGTCTCTCTCTCTGGTTCCTCTCCTCAGCAAAGGTTCTTCTTGTTTCCCAGAAGTGATCTCAAGTCTTGGGGTCAGGAAGTTAAGTTAGTTAGAAGTTAATAGATGAGGTAAAACTGTTTGGGAGGTAAAAGGTCTCAATTGCTGAGGATCAGCACAGGAGGAGGTGAGATTTGCAGGTTTACGTTTTGTAGGTGGTGGACATTAAGGGTGGTGGGTAGTTTAACATAGTCGAACATCTTTGTATAGTGAGGTTTTAGTTTTTTAAGGCAAAAGGCACAGAGATGTATGTGCATCTGTTTCAATAAAACAGCCTTTTTTCCACACAAAGCCTGTGTCAGTGGTCGGTGCTGCGCTCCCTCTCCCCCAACTAGCATCTTCCATCCTCAATCAATCAATCACAGCATTTATATAGCGCGCTACTCACCCGGAGGGTCTCAAGGCGATTGGGGAGGGGGGGGGTCCGCTACTGCTCGAACAGCCAGGTCTTGAGCTGCTTCCTGAAGGCGAGGTGGTCTTAGGTCAGGCGGAGGTGGGTCAGGAGGGAGTTCCACGTCTTGGCGGAGAGGTAGGAGAAGGATCTTCCTCCTGTGGTGGCTCTTCGGATGCGGGGGATGGCGGCGAGGGCGTGGTTGGTTGATCGAAGCTGGCGTGTGGGAGTGTAGAAGTTGTGGCAGCTGTTGAGGTATCTTGGGCCTTGGTTGTGTAGGGCTTTGTGTGCGTGGGTGAGGAGTCAGAACGTGATTCTCTTGTTGACCGGGAAACAGTGCAGGTCTCTCAGGTGTCCGGAGATGTGGCTGTGTCGGGGGATGTCCAGGATGAGTCTTGCTGAGGCGTTCTGGATTCGCTGGAGTCTCTTCTGGAGTCTGGCCGTGGTTCCAGCGTAGAGGGAGTTGCCGTAGTCCAGTCGGCTGGTGACGAGGGCCTGGGTGACCATCTTCCTGGTCTCGGTGGGGATCCACCGGAAGATCTTACGTAGCATGCGCAGGATGTTGAAGCATGACGAGGAGACGCCGTTGACTTGTCTGGTCATGGAGAGGGAGGAGTCCAGGATGAAGCCCAGGTTGCGTGCGTGGTCTGTTGGTTTGGGTGCGCTGCCCAGGGCAGGGGGCCACCAGGAGTCGTCCCAGGCGGAGGGCGAAGATCCCAGGATGAGGACTTCCATCTTGTCTGAGTTCAGTTTCAGGCGGCTGTTCTTCATCCACTCGGCTACGTCTTTCATCCCCTCGTGTAGGCTGGCTCTGGCGGTGGCGGGGTCGTTGGTGAGGGAGAGGATCAGCTGGGTGTCGTCGGCGTAAGAGATGATGTTGAGGTTGTGTTGGCGTGCGATGGCCGCAAGGGGGCTCATGTAGACATTGAAGAGGGTGGGGCTGAGCGAGGAGCCTTGAGGAACGCCGCAGATGACTTCGGTGGCTTCTGATCTGAAGGGGGGGAGGCGGACTCTCTGAGTCCTTCCGGCGAGGAAGGAGGTGATCCATTCTAGTGCCTTCTCTTGGATTCCGACGTTGCTGAGGCGCTGCTCTAGGGTGCGGTGGCAGACAGTGTCGAAAGACGCGGAAAGGTCCAGGCGGATGACGGCCGCTGTTTCCCCGTTGTCGAGCAGGGCTCGGATGTCATCAGTGGCAGCGATGAGGGCAGTCTCGGTGCTGTGGTTGGCCCGGAAGATGGACTGCGAGTGGTCGAGGGATCCATTCGTCTCGAGGAAGGCGGCCAGCTGCTTGTTGACTGTCTTCTCGATGACTTTGGCCGGAAACGGGAGGAGTGAGATGGGGCGGTAGTTTTTGAGTTCGGTGGGGTCCGCTGATGGTTTCTTCAGTAGAGCGCTGAGTTCGGCATGCTTCCAGCTCTCCGGGAAGGTCGCTGTGTTGAAGGAGGTGTTGATGATGTCCCGCAGGTGGGGTGCGATGACGGAGTCGGCCTTGTTGAAGACGTGGTGAGGGCAGGGGTCGGTTGGAGATCCGGAGTGGATGGAGTTCATTGTGCGTAGGGTTTCCTCGGTGTTGATCGGGGTCCAGGCGCGGAGGGTGGTGGTGGGGGGTGCAGGTGCTGTCGTGGGGTGCGTCGGCTCTGTGCTGAAGCTGTTGTGTATGTCCGCGATCTTGTTGTGGAAGTAGGAGACGAGGGAGTTGCAGAGGTCTTGTGATGGTGTGATGTCGTTGTTTCCGGCACTGGGGTTGGAGAGCTCTTTGACGATGTTGAAGAGTTCCTTGCTGTTGTGGGCGTTGTTGTCCAGTCGTTCCTTGAATGCGGTTTTCTTCGTGGTGTGGATCAGTTGGTGGTGTTTTCGGGTGGCGAGCTTGAGGGAGGTCATGTTGTCTGGTGTTGGGTCTCTGCGCCAGGCTCTCTCTCGAGGGCACGGCAGTTCCTCCTGGAGTTCTTGAGTTTGTCGGTGAACCATGGTGCTTTCTTACTGCCGGGTCTGCTGGGCGGGGTCTATAGTGGGGCGAGGTCGTCTGCGAAATAGCTGATCCGCTTCGTGAGGTTGTTGGCGGCCTGGCTGGGGTTCGCTGAGCTGGCGGGAGGGTCCTGGCTCAAGGAAGAGGCGAGCTGGTCGGCTGTGATCTTGTTCCATCTTCTGCGTGCAACCTGTTGCTGGTGGTGGTGTATCGTGTTCTTTCTGTAGCTGAAGTGGACGCAGCTGTGGTCCGTCCAGTGGAGTCCGGTGGCGTGGCTGAAGGAAATGTCCTTGCTGGAGGAGAAGACGGGGTCGAGTGTGTGTCCGGCGTAGTGGGTGGGGGTGGTCACCAGCTGCTTGAGACCGAGGGTAGGGAGGTTGTCCAGCAGGGTGGTGGTGTTGCGGTCGTTGTTGTTCTCCAGGTTGAAGTTGAGGTCCCCGAGGAGGATGTAGTCAGCGGAGGGGAGAGCGTGCGGGCTGATGAAGTCGGCGATGTCTTCGCTGAATTGTGTGTGTGGTCCCGGGGGTCTGTAGATGAGGGTGCCTCTGAGGGTGGTCTTGGGGTCGGTGTGGATCTGGAAGTGCAGGTGTTCGGCGGTTGTTAGGGTGTCGTCAGTGTTGCTCGTGATGCGGATGGTGTTCCTGTGGATGATGGCGATGCCTCCTCGGATCTGGTTGCCGCGGTCCCTCCGGATGATCTTGTAACCGTCTGGGATGGCGATGGCGATGTCGGGCGCTGAGGAGGCGTTCATCCAGGTTTCCGTGAGGAAGGCGACGTCTGGTGATGTTGTGTCGAGGAAGTTCCAGAGCTCCACGGTGTGTCTGTGGACGGAGCGGGTGTTGAGCAGGATGCACTTCAGGTGGTTGCTGCTGGTTCTCGGCTTGGTGGGTGCGGGTGCGGTGCAGGTCCGGATGCAGGAGAACTTGCAGGAGTGGCAGCTGAAGGGTCCGTGGGTGCGCCTCGGGGTGGCTCGGTAGCATCCAGGGATCCCGCCGGTGTTGAATGCGATGAGTTCGGTGGCGTCGTAGGTCAGTCGGGTCGTCTTGCGTCGGTGGGGGCCAGGGGTCCTGGCACTGGGCGCGGTCCAGGCGCGGACGGGCGCAGACGGACTTACCTTTGGCGCGCCTTCAGCGCACAATCGGCGCGCCCGCTGTGCGTACGCACGGTCGCCATTTATGGCGAAGTGTGAGGGAGGGAGGAGCAGCTGGAAGGCGGGAGCGGGGAGGGCACAGAAGGAAAAGGGGGCGTGGCCGCACGCAGGCGGCAGGAAGCGGGGGGCACAGGAGCAGAGAGGGAAACGGCACAGAACAACAATATGGGGGACAATATGGGAAACAGGCAATCTAAACAAACAATGTGAACCGCTTACTGCCCACTTTTAAATGCTGCTTCCTCTCGGTAATATAACCTCTCCACAGCGGAAGGAGGGGGAGTTGTTTCATGCCCAGAAACCTCTAATATGCCGGGAAAGCCAGCTAGAATCATTTCACCTCGAAATACTGCCTTGTTCTGTTCAGTGGCGTCGCTATGGTACCATAGGCTTAAATTTCAGTATGCTACATTACAGAAATAATCTGGTTTCAGTGGGCTTGGCAGGCTTGTGAGCCGCTGTAGCACCGCAGCTCCCGCAACAGCCTCTGTGTGCGAGTTGTACCGTGTCTCACGTCACGACGCAGCCATATCTCAAAAGCAAAACTTCTCTCTGCACGTCACGTGACCCTCACGAAAAGCGGGCGAGATCTCAGGTGCCACCGCATTTGTAGGATGTTCGAGCTCTTTAGCTGAGGAAATTGTGGCAACAACGAGAGCTCTGCAGTCAATGTGTGATTGGCTAGTACGGCTCAGCCCTTCTACCGGCTCGGTGCGTGTGAAAGGGCCCTTCTTTTGCTGCACGAGGAAGCAGGCAAGGTGCACAGAGGACCGACCACATAATGGCGCTGAAAGAAGAGCCTTGTGGAGCAGGGCAAGCCGGAACTGACGACAGGTAAGAGACCAGAAATAGTTATACATGGGGGACGTGTGTTGGTACGATAACCCACAACTTCACATTGGTTGAGCTCACACGACTTTTTGTTAACAATATAGTTAACTATCACGTTTCATCTTGCAAAAATTTAGGGTCATATTAACAAGCCAGGCGATAAAATTATCGCCGCTTTAGCGGCAGAAAACTGCCGCTAAAACGGCGATAATGGGCTTGATAATATGCTCTATGGATTCCAATTGAAGCCCATGTTAGATGTGAAGGACGTCTAACATGGGCTTCAATTGGAATCCATAGAGCATATTATCAAGCCCATTATCGCCGTTTTAGCGGCAGTTTTCTGCCGCTAAAGCAGCGATAATTTTATCGCCTGGCTTGTTAATATACCCCTAAAAACGCCAGCGTTTTAATCTTTAAAGTTTAACTAAACTAAACTAAAATTTTTGCAAAAAACATATGATCATCTCGATTTAGAGCACTCGAAGGCAACACCGATGATTCAATGGTTGTAAGTTAGGGCCTGTGCCTAAGATCTTTGGGGCATATTTACAAGCCAGGCGATAAAAGTATCGCCGCTTTAGCGGCAGAAAACTGCCGCTAAAACGGCGATAATGGGCTTGATAATATGCTCTATGGAATTCCAATTGAAACCCATGTTAGACGTCCTTCACATCTAACATGGGCTTCAATTGGAATCCATAGAGCACATTATCAAGCCCAAGTTTTCTGCCGCTAAAGCGACGATAATTTTATCACCTGGCTTGTAAATATGACCCTTTATTATTTAACAATGACATTTCTTTCCTATCCACAGAAAACGCAGATGAAGCTCCATTGAAAGAAATGTGCATATCATAGTGCTTTCATTTATTCATTAATCAGTACCAGCACAATTTCAATCCAAAACATATATATTTGTATATTTATATATGCTTATAAAAAACATATAAATGGGGTTCTTCACAAAGACTTTTTGGATAGTGTAAAGTATACCCCGCTGAATAATCTTACTCCTGGACCACAAAGAAAGCTGCATTTAATCCGTCCTTGTGATGGTGTCTGATAAGGTTTTCACATCAGATGGCCACTGACCGCTAGGGGAATGAATATCATTGATTATATTAAATAAGTTACAAGGGTAAACACCCTAGACGAATACCGAGACCTGTACTTGTTTTTAATGTTCGCCTGTTGATTACTCAGGAGTTCAGCCTGTCCAGAATTTTCGACACACAGTTTTGGAATTTTTGTAGTAGAAGTCGCATTAGCAGTGTTTTAATTGAAAGAGTATCAAAGTCAGACATAAACCAAGTTTATACTTATTAAACAGAGGTTAAATGAAAAAAAGAAAGTTTAAGTTAAATGTCACAAATACAAATTCAGTAATATATTTTTACTTTAATTATAAAATCCACAAAACACAAAAAAACTAGCTGCACAGAAGTCTTCATTATGAGCAGTGAGGAAAATTTAATCCCGTAACAAGGTCTGTGTGATAATTGGATTTGGGTATTTACCCCGCAGTAGATTATTTACATCAGGTAGTAATTACCTCACCCGCCTTAGTATTTTCTTGTCAGGTATCGCCAGGATGAGCCTGCTGAACTCTATCTGGACCAAAAATCCAGAAAAAAGGAAAATAGTTCTTTATTTTGTGTAGGAAGACTAATTCCGTAAGTTATTCATCTTTCTCTTCTACGAAATTTAGAAAATATGTGCTGACCGCACCTGTTAAATACACTCCCGGGTTACTGTATGTATTGAGTGTGGCAAACACCTTCCCTATTCTGATCAATTCATAATCAGAACCTGTTAGTTTTTTGAGCAAACGATGCTTGCAATTCAGAAAGTGTTTTGTTTTTAATCTTGAATATCTGAGTTCATTTCCTGGAGGTGAGTGCACACACAGCTGACATGACAATGCTATTTTAGTATAGAGGAGCTCTCTGGCGCTGTTTGTGTAGGACTTCCGGTTTCTGAAGAGCGGCATAGATACATGAGCGAGTTTGCTTGAGGTTGAAGGAGGAGCGGACCATCCACTTCGGTGCCTTGCCCTTTGATGTGAATCATTCCAGGGTCCTGCATATTTTAAATAGTGGCCTTCTACCAAGGGCTGGCGCAGGTTGTTTTTCTGGGGTGGTGTGCATGCATGGCATTTGCAGGTCTCAAGTTATTGTTGTGAGAAATACGGGTTGAAGAATCCCAGTGCAGGCAAAAGTTACTGAGTCCCAACTGTAAACACTGGGGTGTTTCGCTCCGTGTGTCCTGAGACCACTGTACTGCTGACCCCCATATCGGAAACCGAGTACCCCTTTGAGCGCTTGACTCCTCTGGGAGCCAAGAGCAGTCCAGGCTAAGTCTGGGAGCTGCTGTGGGCCAGAGTAACAGAATTCAGCAGCAGACAGCAGTCAAAGAATCACTGTTTTCTATGTTTTTTTTAAAGCACCTTATTAGGAACAAAATTCCATGCAATGCAAAAAAATTCAACACTCAACAAAATGGCAGATGGAAACAGCAATGGAAATTCCATATAAAGAGCCTCACAAAGTACAAGGGAACAATACTAAGAAAACATCACAGCCATCAAACGTCAAATAATACCGCAAATACTAACTAACTGCCTCAGGACCAAGGGTTCTTCAACACTTTGAGCACCAGCAGTCCCATATCCGTAAATCTTTAGTACTCCATATAGCCTCCATGAGAGAGCCATACAACAGAGAGGATGATTTTTGCAGTTCCAAATTTTTTAGCACAATAAATAATATTCACAAACAAATCTTAAAAGTATGCAAGCAGGACAATGATTTTGGCGTCTGTTACAGTAACTTTGTATTTTGTATTAATCACCATGGAGCTGGACTTTTTTGTGAATAGATTTGCCCCAACCTACAGTGTGAACATAATACATGAATTTGAATTTTTACATTTAAAGACTGTTATTACTGCAATGTTTGTGTTAGACATTGGGTTCCTGATTGGCAGAGGTATGCAACCTGCCCAAGCAGGAACTACAATCCTACTCAGGGTAAATCACAACACACCTTAAATTATCCTGTGCTCACCCTCTGGTAGCTTGGCACAGAGCAGTCAGGCTTACCCCAAGAGGCAATGTGAAAAGTTTTTGTCCAATGTTTCTTACAATAATGCTGTGAAAACACCACAAAAAGACTCCACATCAGGTTAGAAAAATAGATAACGGTTTTGAAAATCCAATGTGGAGAAGTCGTGATATTAATTTTAAATGTATAAATGTCAAAATAGAGATTAGAAGCAATAAGTGCTTAAATGGGTTATCTGGTCCTACTAGACGAGGCAACGTCAAAAGCTCAGGCAGAGCGCAATGGGTCACAGTCCGGATACAAGGACCCACTTGGACCTGCTGAACCAAAGTACCTTGATCTGGGATGTGTCGATAAGGATGCAAGATGCAGCCAAGGCAATGCGTTGGTGTCGGTCCACGCAGTGGACAAAATGCATTGATTTTCTCCACTCAACTTCTGCAGTGCGTTGATACCGAGTACGAATGCTGGTTCCGGATGATATGCACTGGTTCCTCTTCACAAATCAACAAGAATGCGCTGGTTCCTACTCAAGCAACGGTAAAGATGCGCTGGTTCAGATGAGAATACTTCGGTTCTGGATGAAGAAACACCTTAGGCCTCACTTCGAAGGGTCCAGGACTGGAGTGACACCACTTGGCAGGGAGGACTCACAGATTACAGATGCAGGTAGTTGAAGTCATTGATATCTCTGAAACTTGGAACAGGAGACAAGCCAGCAAACCCTTGCACTCACTCTGAGTTCAAGTGATGCAGGTCTAGTCCTTCTCACACAGGCAGGAGAACAGCGGGCAGGAGGATGGCTCAGCAAAGCAAGAGAACAGCAAAACCGAGTCCAGCAAAGCAGCAGTCCTGCAGATTGGCTGTCCTTTCAAATAGAAAAAAACTAAATTGGGAGTTTTTCACTACCAGGACATGTAAAACCTAAAAGTACTTGTCTTGCCTTTTAAATGCATGACACCCTGCTATATGGGTGGACAGGGCCTACTTTAGGGGTGACATATGTCTGAACAGGGAAAGTTTAGGCCTGGCAAGAGGGTAATTTTTCCAGGTTGAAGTGACAATATAAAACTGCACCTACAGGCTCTGCACTGTCACTTCTGATACACGGTTAGAGGGCTACTTAAGTGGGTGGCAATTAATTCAAAGGCCCTGAGCACATGTAGTGCACTTTACTAGAGACTTATAAGTAAATTATCAATGCCAATTTTGTATAACCCAATCTATGTGTTAAAACCCGTTTGCTGCTAGGCCTTACTCTGTGTGCTAAGCCTATTTTTGGCTATTTGGGATAGTTCACATATCGGCCCCTGTAACGTTTTGTCCACATAAGTTATCAACACCAAATTTGCATCCTTTTCTTCCCACAGCTTGAGGATTCCGAAGGTACCCAGGGTGTGTGGATTCCCCTGGAGGGAACTGAGGAATTTGCTACAGCTATTTTTGTTTGGGGGGAGGGGGATGGAAAAAAAAAGTGCTGCAGAAGAAAGCGTGTTTTTTTTCTTTGCAAAAGGTATCAACGAAGGATTTGTGGTGCTACAATCACAATCTTCTCAGCTTTCAGGAACAGGTAGTCTTTTTGTCATAAAGCAACATTTTCTACATTGTTTTGTCATTTTACTGGGACACAGCCTAATTTTCCTATTTTTTGTGCTTTCAACCTCCTTCCAGTTAGTGGTAGTAATGGGTGTGAAAGCAATAATAGATCCCGGAAACCTATCCATTTCTAAAAATTGTAGATAAAACTCTTAATTCAGCAAGGGATCATAATTTAAGGTTTGTTTTATAAAAACTAATTATTGAAATAAAAAAAATTTGAAATGGAGTTGGAAAAAAAAGCCATTTATGCCAACATTTTCACCAGTAACTTCTTCTACGTATGGCAGATTTTTCAAATCAATATATCGTTATATCTGCTAGATCTTTGTGGTTGCAGAGATATATAGGACTTGTAGGTTCACAAAGACCCCGAGGTACCCAGAGCCAATAACTGAGCTGCATCTTACAATGATTTTTCAGTGTGTACTGGGTATATAGCAATTAATTTGGTAAAATATAAAGAGTGAAACCTATATATTTCCGAAATAGGAACAAAATATAGAATTTAGAAGCAGTGGTTATTTGAACATCCCTGAAAATGTGGGTACCTGTTAGAAATGGGCGTCTCTAGTTGGCAAGGGCTTGCACCTTTGTCCAAATAGTGACCCTTCTTCCTAGTCAGGATAAGGGAGTTACACTCCTAAAATAACCCCTGCTCACCCCCTTGGTAGCTTGGCACGAGCAGTTAGGCTTATCTTAGAGGCAGTGTGTAAAGCATTTGCACAGAACCCAAAGTAATACAGTGTAAGCACTACAAAAGGACACCACACCAGTTTAGAAAAATAGCCAATATTTTTATATACTTTAAGAAAAGACCAAAAACAATAGAAGTCAACAATACAGTACCTAAGAATCTACAGTTGTCAAAATAAGCTTTCAAAACAGTTCCTTGATGTCGATAGCTACGTCCGGGGCTATCCCGGCGTCATGAGCAAACAAATCCAAACAGTTCTGGTTGACCGCGGCGTTGCAGGCCAGCTACAGTGTCGGGAAGACCTGCAAACAGTACCTTTTAGAAATGCAGTGGTGCCGGCGATCTCTTCGTTGAGTTTCTCAAAACACACCATCCACAGGCGTCGGTTCCGGAGTTCGGTGCAGGAGTCGTCGGGCCCTCGAAGTCACTCGCATTGCAGGTTGATCTCCTCTCTGTTAGGATCAGTAGCGCTGATGTCGGCAGGCATCAGGTTCTGTGCTGCTAAGTGCAGCGGTGCGGCGTGGGGTGCCCTCAGGTCGCAGTGCGAGCCTCGACTCGGTGGCGGCGTCAGATGGCATAGTCTGTGAGACCAGGGTCGCAGTGCGAGATGAAGGTGGTGCTCGTCACGGTGCTAGCAGGTCACGGTGCAAGCAGCGTCGTCGTCATTGCTGAAGTGCTGTCGTCGGCTGACGAACTGGAGTCGATGGCGCCGGCGTCGGTAGGCCAAGGCTGCGATGCGGGAAGAGGGTGGTGCGTCGAGTAACTTTATGAGCTGTGCCCTCGAACCACGGTGCAAGCAGCGGCGTCGATTTCGGCGTGGAGCGTCATCGTCAGCTACACCAAGGCGTCGTCGTGAAGCGAGGCAGTGCAGAGTGCGGTGCCCATAGGTCACGGTGTGAGCAGCGGCTCGGTGACGGCGTCAGCAGGTGTCGTTGGTGAGACCAGAGTCACGGTGCGGCGCTGCGACGGTGCCCTCTGCGATGCCAAGGCGTTGTCATGAAGCGAGTCGTGCTGAGTGCAGTACCAACAGGTCGCGGTGCGAGCAGCGTCTCGGTGGCGGCGTCAGCAGGCGTAGTCGGTGAGACCAAGGTCGTGGTGTTGCGGCGGTGCCGTCTGTGGTGCCGTCAGGACACGGAGTCAGCAATAGCATCGTGGACGTCATCGAGCTGCTTTTCCCCTGTTGCAGCACAAAACACACAGTCCCCAGTGCTGCGGCAGAAGAGCTTGAAGTCTTTGTTGTTCCTGAGACTTCTTGAACAGGGGGCAAGTTCTACCTCAAGCCCTTGGAGAAACTCACAAAGCAGATTGCAGAAAGTTCAATCCAGTTCTTTCATTGCCCAAGACAGAAGCAGCCACTGCAGGCCAACACAGCAAAGCACACAGCAAAGTGGTAGGTCCTCCTCACAGCTTCTCCAGCTCTTCTTCTTGGCAGTCTTCTTGATCCAAAAGAGTTCTAAAGTTCAGAGCTCTGGGTCCCAATATTTATATCCCAAAATCCTTTGATCTCTTAGGCAGAGAGTGTGTGTGCCCAGCCAGAACCAGTTCTGCCTTCTCTGGTGTGATTTCCTGGCAGGAGGTGGAGACAGCATTGTCAGAGGCAGACCAGGCCCTTGGAGATGCAAGGACATCTCCTCCCCCTCCCCCTACCCCCATTGCAGCCCAGGTCTATTCAGCCCTTTCCTGACCCTACCTAGACTATCTGGAGCTACTCCTGCTCCCCAGCCTTCTGTCCTTCAAAACCCAGACAGGCAATTCACATTGCAGCAGAGGCAAACGGGATGACTGAGCAGCAAAATACCTACTTTCTAAAAGTGGTATTTTCAAACACAGAATGTAAAAATCACCTTCACTAAAAGATGCATCTTTAGATTCTGAGTTCAGGCATTCTAAACTTTATTTTCCCACCTAGTTCCCAGGGGCAGTTATGTTTATAAGATGTTATAAACAAACTTCCCATTCTGTCCTATGGGGAACAGGTAGCCTTGCAATAGTGAAAAACGAAATG
Source organism: Triturus cristatus (assembly GCF_964204655.1). NCBI lineage: Eukaryota > Metazoa > Chordata > Amphibia > Caudata > Salamandridae > Triturus > Triturus cristatus. The sequence goes on from NC_140590.1 coordinate 218,296,020, forward strand.
GGTTGTAATTCACTATCAGGACATGCCACACACACAAGGGCATGTCCTACCTTTCACATACACTGAACCCTGCCCACAGGGGTACCTTGGGCCTACCTTAGGGGTGACTAACATGTAGAAAAGGGAAGGTGTAGGGCCTGGCAAGTGGGGGCACTTGCCAAGTCAACATGGCAGTTACAAACTGTGAAAAGACTCTGCAATGCCAGGTCTGAGTTACCTTTTTAGGGCTACTCACGTGGGTGGCACAATCAGTGCTGCAGGGCCAATAGTAGCATTTGATTTGCAGGCCCTGGCACACGCAGTGCACTTTACTAAGGACTAACAAGTAAATCAAATATCCAATCATGGAAACACCAATCCATAACACTATTTACCACAGGAGCCCTTGCACTTTACCACTGATCAGCAGTGAGAAAAGTGCGCAGAAACACTTCGCCAGCAAAAACGGAGTCAAAACTGTGAGGGCAGAAAGCAAAAACACAGGGGAAACACGCCAAAAGATGCCAAGTCTAACAGTACCCATACAAGCATGTGAATTTGAGGAAATAATTTCAAAATGACTTCTTTTTTACACATTGTCTTACATATGTAAGGCAGAAATGTAAAGAAAGTCAATTGCCAATATCTATTCTCTGTTCCCATAAGTCTCCAGATAAAAATGGTGCCTCACTTGTGTGGGAAGGCTTAGTGCCTGCGACAGGAAACCTAGCAAACCTGTAAATTTTTTTAAACTAGACACCCAAAGGGAATCCAAGATAGTGTGACTTGTGTGGCTCTTATTGGTCTTTGCTACCCAAAATCCCTGGCAAACTTCAAACTTTGTAAAAAAACAAAACTTACTTTCCTCACATTTATGTTCTGGAATGTTCTGGAATCTGTGTGGATCCACAAACTTCCAACCACCCAGCATTTCCTAAAGTCTCCCAATACAAATGGTACCAAACTTGTGTGGCTAGGCCTAGTACCCACGGCAGGAAATGGCCCAAAACCCAACATGGACACATCACATTTTTCCGGTGAAAACGGACACTTTTTTCGCAATGTGCCTAGCTGTTGATTTTGGACCCTAGCCCTGCCAGCACCTAAGGAAACCTAGCAAACCTATACATTTTTGAAATATAGACATCCAGGGAAATCCAGGATGGGGTGACTTTCACCAGGTTCTGTAACCCGGACTCCCTTGCAAACTTCAAACTTTGTAAAACAAAACACATTTTCCTCATATTTTTGTGATGGAAAGTTCTGGAATCAGTGCGGATCCACACACTTCCACGCACCCTGTATTTTTCCAAGTCTCTTGATAAAATTGGTACCTCACTTGTGTGGGTAGGCCAAGTGCCCATGGCAGGAAACGGGCCAAAACCTAACGTAGACGCGTTAGAAATGGAGGTCTCTAGTTGTCCAAATCGGGGCCCTTGCTTCTTGTCAGGGTAAGGGGGATACACTCCTAAAATAACCCCTGCTCATCTCCTTGGTAGCTTGGCATGAGCAGACAGGCTTATCTCAGACGCAGTGTGTAAAGCATTTGTGAAAACATACAGTAAAACAGTGAAAGCACTACATATGGACACCACACCAGTTTAGAAAAATAGTAAATCTTTGTCTAAACCAAAAAGACTAAATACAATAAAAATCTGACATACAATACTCTTGAAAAAGAATACTTGTGCAAATGAACCTTTAAATTGCTGGAAAATCAATAAAACACAGTTCTTCCGACTCTGTAGCTCCTCCTGGGGCTACCGCGATACTGAATACGACTGAGTCTAACAATTCCAGCCGACCTCTTCGATACAGGCCAGCTAAAGGGTCGACAGATTTTGCCACAGTACCTTTCTTGTTGTGACCAACACGTCGGTGCTAGTCGGTCAGGGCAAACGTCGCTGTCACGTTGTTAAGCGGAGCACTACACCGGATAATGTCCTCACGATTCTGTGCAGGCTGTGGCTCGTTGACAGATTCTATGAGGGCTCAGTATTGAGCCCTCTTCTGTTTAACATCTATGTTCGCCCCCTGGCTGCAGTAGCAAAAGATAGGGGGTTGTCACTGGTGTCATACGCCGACGACATCCAATTGGTGATCACTTTTTCTAAGAATTGTGGCGACAATCTGGTTAAGTTTAAAGAGGACCTCTTAGCGGTGGCAGATTGGATGGTGGCCAACTGCTTGCAGCTGAACGCTAGCAAGTCTGAGATCTTACTGTTTGAGAAGGACTGCGAGCTGTGGTCTGAACAGTGTTGGCCGGAGCGTCTGAAACCTGCCCCCATACCCAAAGGAGGTTGTGAAGAACTTGGGGGTGTGGCTCGATCAGGGTTTGACTTTCGACTCTCAATCCAAAGCAGTGGCAGGGGTGTGTTTTGGGCTCTTGCGGGGTCTAAAACCATTGTTGGGCTTCTTCCCTCCCAAGGTGTGACAATCCATCGTCCAGGCATCAATTCTGTCTAGATTGGACTATGGGAATGCCCTTTATTTGGGTGCTGACAAGGGCAGCATCAAGCGCCTGCAAAGGGTTCAGAACGCTGCAGTGCGTGTGCTAGTAGCACTCCCAAAGTCCTGTTCAGTTGCTCACTTACTCCCTAAGCTGCACTGGCTGCCTGTCGAAAAACACATTCAGTTTAAGGCGCTTTGTGTGTCGCATAAGATCTTGAGCCTTCAGACCCCCTTGGGGCTGTCCAACTTGCTTGAATTTTACGTACCTCGGCGCCCATTGAGATCGGCTGACCGTGCGCTGGTTTGTATTCCTCGTGTTTTGAAAGCCAGAGCAGGCGGTCGCTCCTTCTGCAGACTGGCGGCAAAACTCTGTAACTCGCTTCCTGTTCCCATCAGAGCAATCCAGAACCATCTGGCCTTTCGTAAAGCCATAAAAACCTGGCTCTTCCCCGGCCTTCTGGGTTAACATTTTATTTCTTGGGTGTAGGCTGCGCTGGGACGCCCCGTCGCTGGGGCAGCCATGCGCAATACAAATCTGACTAATAATAATAATAATAATATTATGAGAACTAGGCTTGCTTTGATGGGTGAGACAGTTCTAGCTGCGGTGCTGGCAGGTCACGGTGCCGCAACAGAGCCGGTCAATGTTCTGATCGGGCAGCGACATAGTCAGTGACGTCCTTGCAGCGTGTAGCGAAGCGTTGTGGAGTGCGGTGCCCTCAGGATGTGGTGCAAGCAGCGGCTCGTTGACGGAGTCGGTGAGACCATGGTTGTATTGCGAAGCGAAGCGAGGCGTTGCTCTCGGCGGTGCTTTCAGGTCCCGGAATCCTGCGATGGACTCGATGACAGAGTCGGTTACCCGTTTCTTTTGCGGTGATGATCAGGGACAGTGCACACAGACACGGTGAGGTCTTTGCTGCTCCTAAGACCTCAAGAACAGGGGTCGAGCTCAGTTCAAGCCCTTGGAGATCTTTTCCTCACGTAGGGGGATCAAGCAAGCAGCAAAGTCCTTTCTCCTTTCCTTGGCAGCAATACGCCACTGATGGCCAAACCCAGACAGCAAAACAGTACATGGGCATTATTGCTCCTCAGCTTCTCCGACTCTTCTCCTTGGCAAAGGTTCCTCTTGATTTCCCAGAAGTGATCTAAAAGTCTGGGGTCTGGGCCCCTCTTTTTATGCACAAACAACCTTTGTTCTCTGAAGGCAGAGAGTGTCTGTCCCCAGCTAAAACCAGTTCTGTCCTCACTGGTGCAGCTTCCTGGCAGGAGGTGGAGAAATCATTGTTGAAGGGAGACCAGACCCATGCAGGTGAAAGGAAATCTCCTCCCCCTACTCTAAATGCAGCCTAGGTCTATTCAGCCCAGCCTTGACTCATCAGACTTCTGTAGCCATTGCCCCTGCCATCCAAAGCCAGACATGCAATACACAAACCTATCAGAGTCTCACTGGATGGTTAGGCAAGAAAATACCTACTTTCTAAAAGTGGTATTTTCAAACACAGAATGTAAAAATCACCCTCACTAAAAGATGCACTTTAACATTCTGAGTTCAGGCACACTAAAGTTGAATTTTCTATCTTGTTCCCAGGGTCAGTTATGTTTATAAGATGTTATAAACTAACTCCCCATTCTGTCCTATGGGAACAGATAGCCTTGCAATAGTGAAAAAATAAACTGGCAGTATTTCACTATCAGGACATGCCACACACATCAGGGCATGCCCTACATTTCACATACAATGCACCCTGCCCACCGGGGTACCTTAGGCCTAAGGTTTAGGGACTGGTAAGTGTGTGCACTTGCCAAGTTGACATGGCATTCCCAAACTGCACACTGATGCTGCAATGGCAGGCCTGAGTCACATTTTACAAGCTGCCTCTGTGGGTGGCACAATCAGTGCTTCAAGCCCACCAGCAGCATTTGATTCACAGGTCCTGGGCACACATAGTGCACGGTACTAGGGTCTGACAAGTAAACCAAATAAGCCAATCATGGTATTACTAATCCATAACACAATTTACAAAAGGGAGCACTTGCGCTTTGGCACTAAACTGCAGTGGCAAAGTGCCCAAAGCATGTAGATCAGCAAAAATGGAGTCCAACACACAGAAAAACACAGGAGGTAAAGGCAAAAAATGGAAGGGAGACCCCCGCCAATGGTGCCAGGTCTAACAGGACGCCTCACATTTTTCCACAGAAAATTGACCCTTTTTTCTCAATGTGCCTAACTGTGTGTTTTGGGCTCTTGCACAGCCGGCACCTAAAGAAACCTAGCAAACATGTACATTTTAAAAATCTACCTCAGTCAAGAAAGATTCTCCTTGTCAAAACACCATTCAAACCTATACTTCTTTCATACCTAGGGGATGAGGATGGACAGCAACAGCATAAAAAATCAATAAGAAGAAATAAGTCAGACAAATTTATTGGGTATAATAAAAGCAATGTACAAAGTAATTGGCGCAACAAAGAAACAGATTCTTTGTATCAATATCTGAATGTTAAAAAACATGTGATGTACTCAAAGTAAACAATACGACCTATACATAAAAAACACAACATTAAAATTGGGAGCAGCATGAGAGGAACATATTTTACTTATAATCTTGTTCACATAAGGAAAACACCAAATCAAAAAATTGCTTAAATTGTGACCAGAATTAATGTCCTTTTCAATGATATGTCACACAGATCAGTGTTACTGGATTTTGAGTGGTTTCCTTTATAAAAGCATCGACGCGTTTCGGTGGGCCAAGATTCACAGCCAGCACCTTCTTCAGGAGAGATATAGTACAGTCCCAACAATTAAAATCCTATAGAGATACAAAAAAGACATTATATAGTCCCAGTTGTAGCAGCTCTATAGGGAACATAAAATCAGGCAAGTATTGTTAACAAATTGTGTCACCAACAATAGTTATCAGTGTTATTTCTTCTTTTCAAAATGCCAGCTGTCCAAAAGCATCCTCCATACTAAATCCATTCTCACCCTTAATCACACCACGATCAGACTATATTTATATCACACCACACAGTGGAGTATTAGTGAAATATCACTCACACATATAATGATGAACATTGAATAGTCTCATATAGTAGAGGGACCAGTACATAGATTCCATCAAAAGTGGTGATGATTAAAGTCCCTGGTTGGGGTTCGTATTACTAAAATATCTACGTACCCATGATCATATATTTACGTTTTAGTATAAAGCATGTCCCAAACATAATATGAAAAGGGGACTTACATGAATACTTTCATGAATCCATTAATAAGCAATGTCCATACGGATCCTGCCAGTGCTTCTGAACTTTAGATTGTTTTTGTATTATTAGACAATTCTTTAGTAACAAACACCCTATTTGAAGAGATAAAAATGCCATGACAATCTACTAGAGTTCAGTGTGGACAGTGAAATAATCACAAAACTAGATATTACTAGTATCTACCTGGTATTTTGTTACATCCGGGTCTGAATGGACTCACAGACCTGCCATAGCATCTATCAATTTGAGTACAGGCTTACATGAGACCTACAAAGAAAATAAATATATATTTAATTTATATTTTAAGTCGCCCCAAATTATCAAATTTATTTTTATTTTTTATTTTATTTTCACTTTTATTCAGATCTAGTAGAATGAGTATGGGAAAATACATTTAGTGATGGGCAGGAATTATGGTTAACAATGTTCAGGGAGCTTAGTTAGGTCAGGCCTATCGCTCTAAAACATGAACGCTGAAAATCACGCCCGACCAGAAAGGTGGAATGAAGGAGCCCAAATACTATAAATATCAAGCCCCAAAGAAAACTAGGCAGTGCCAACTGTACCTAATATACATCCTATGGCTATCACAAAAGGTCTATATATCTAGCCATAATAACGTTTGTATGACCATCAAAACTTGCACGTAAACATAGGGCAGTGTAAGGACATCACCAAAGTTTTCAGCGCTGAATAACCTGGTGCACCTGTGATACCTAATGACAGTGAACAGACACAACCGGATAGCAAGGCAACTTAAAGCTGAGCTGAAACTGGCATGGACCGAAAAGGACGGTCAAAAAACAAAATAACGATAATACGATATATTTTAGAAGATTCAAGTCGATCTAAGGTTTAGCTAGGACCAAACGAAACGGTCCAGAGATCTTTAGATAAAAAGTCAACCCGTTACTCATAATAATAAAGCAAATAATAAAACAGTACAAGTTGGATAATGTACCTTAAATACTGTGTCTGTGGTCAATACCCGTGCCAACGTCTGATGTAGAAAGAAGGGATAGATTGTGTCCGGGGACGGTGCCAAAAGGTCACTAGGGAGAGAGTAATTAGGTCAAGCCCCGCATATTGGAATAGAATAAAACTAGAGATATCAGCAGCCCATCACTGATTCTACCGCAATCTTACCTCAGTCACCACTTGCTCAGAAGTACGTGGCACGGTCTTCCTCGTCGGGTGCAATTAAAAATCGGACAACGCCGGAATACAATACCGGGCGTTAAATAGCCGCAAAAAAGCGGAAATGAGTGTAATACTTCCGGAATCCCATATCTAATTCCAGATCCTAAACATGATGCAGGCAAACGAAGGCGCCATCTTAGAATAGAGTCATTACAACGTAAACCTGCTTATCATCCATAACAATATCGCTCGCGTCTAGTTAAATTACTCAAATCAAACCCGAAAAGGTTTCAAAATGTATGCGACTAATACATACCTACAAAACTATTTAAGTCTTGGTGACATTATCGTGAATACTGTCCTATTAAGAGAACCCGAGTAAATACTACGGTCACGTGGTCGTTGGTAGAACAAGACGGCCCTAAAACCTCCTTCGAACGCCATCTTGGAAAGGTATGGCCGATATATAAACACAACATAAAGGTTACAAACCACAGAGTGTATAATAATTATAAATCCAAAGGACTGCTCAGGAGAAAACTTATTATGTTAAACCTCTAAAGGTGTAGAAGTAGATGAAATACAACTGCTCGCTAGTAGACAACAGCTAGGTGGAGACTATATAAGAAATTAAGGTAGCCACAGTTCAGTACAGCGGTATGAGTAAGGAAGTATTGTGCATAGAGCCATAAAAGCCAGATCAGACTGGTAGACTCACAAAGATTATGTTAATATAAATGACATAACAACAGGTTGACTCCCCCAGTATATGGAGAATAGTAGATGGCAATTCATCACTGTCATTGTCAAATTAAAACAAATGAGAATATGGATAACACTACACTAAAGTCTAAATGGCCATCCTAGTGTATGGGAAAGTGTGAATGTAAATGCCACTATCCTGACATATAAATGGCATGGCATGAAAAGGACCATCCTAGTCTATAGGAAAGTGTAAAGGCAAACTCTGATGCTTATCTTAGTCACATTTTAATAGGACTATTAGCATGGCTGCAAAATAAGAATACAGACTTCAAAACAACAGAGTTAGTCTGCCAGTCTTAGTCATCTAGCAGCCAATAGATTGTCCCATTCCTCTCTAGAGTTCAGGCCTTTGTAGACAGTATTAAGATGGGAAATGTACCATTGCTCACGAGCTTTGCGTTTATCGGCCATATTACCACCTCTTCTGTCTATTCGGACCTTTTCCAGAATGAACCACACGAAGTCATTCTCACCATGTCCGGAATCAAGGAAATGGGAAACAAGGGGGGCAGTGAGCTTTTTTGTTTTAATTGCCGATCTGTGCTCCTGTAATCTTACTCGTAGCTCCCTCCCTGTTTCCCCCACGTAGCCTAGACCACATGGGCATCGGAGAAAATATATCACGTTTTTGCTCCTACAGTTGTTCAGAGTGTTAGTTCTCATAATACGACCATTGTGGGTAATCTCTTTAGTGGGTAAGCATAGAGGGCAGATGTTACAAGTGCCACATCTATAGTTACCAAAAGCGGGGTGGTTGTCAATTGTTCTCTGATCATCAACCCTTACATCCCGATAGGTGTGCACAAGCATATCACGTAGGTTGTTGTTCTTTTTGAATGCATATAAGGGTCTTTCTAACTTGACCTCTTCATCGTGGTTGAGAATATGCCAGTTTCTGTTCACAACATTCTTAATTTGATTGCTCAAATTACAGAATTTACTGACGAACACGACCTTATTCAATGGCTCCTTGATTGTAGCCGGTTTGTTGATCAAAACATTTCGGTCATAAAACCGTGCACGTTTCAAGGAATGAGTGAGAAGTTTTTTAGGATAACCCCTATCTCTGAACTTGCCTTTCAGAACATCTGCGTGTTTATAAAAATCCTGCAAATCCGAACAGTTTCTCCGAAGACGGAGGAACTGGCTAAACGGTATACTTTCCCTTTGGGATTTAGGGTGAAAGCTTGAAAAGTGTAGAAGAGTGTTTTTAGCCATTGGCTTTGTGAACAGTTCTACTTCCAATGACCCACTCACTGCTTTGATTGTGATGTCCAAAAAATCAACTTTAGTCCTGCTATAATGAGAGGTGTACCGTAGATTGGTATCTCCTAGATTTAACCAATCTAAGAACAGATTCAGATTGTCAATGGTGCCTTCCCAGATGAAAAAAATATCGTCAATGTAGCGGTACCAACCTACTACATTTTCGAAAAAGGGGGCCACTTCGTTATAAATGTGCTTGACTTCAAATTGGCCAACATAGAGACAGGCCAGACTTGGAGCACAGGTAGCCCCCATGCTGGTCCCTTTCAACTGTTTAAAGTATTCATCCTTGAATAAAAAGATGTTGTTTTTTAGAATCAAGTCCACACATCTCACAATAAAGTCTGCACTAGCTCCTCCTAAGTCGCGGTCCACCAATATATCTCGAATTACCTCAACCGTATCATTCTGAGGGATGTTAGTGTAGAGAGACTCAATGTCCAACGTGACAAGACACTGAGTCTCTCCACAAAAAGCCTTCCCTTCAATGAGAGAGATAATGTGGGCCGAATCTCTGACATATGAGCGCAGACCACATACAATGGGCCGTAGAAAATGGTCAACATATTTGCTTAAAGGCTCCAAGAGAGAGCCAATACTGCTTACAATGGGTCGCATGGGAGGATCAGTACAGTTTTTATGAATCTTTGGCAAACCATATAAGGCGGGAGTCCTAGGTTCTAAGTTGTTGAGGAACTTAAACTCATCTTCACATATCCAGGATTTATCTCTCGCTTCTGTGAGCAGGATAAGGCATTCTCTAGATACAGATGCTAGACTTCTTTCATTAGTGCGTATATAGTGTTCTTTGACATTTAGCATCTCAAGCATCCTATGCTCATAGTACAATAGTATTAAACAACACTACGCCTCCTCCCTTATCGGCGGGTTTAATAGTTAGACTGGCATCCGCTTTCAAGGAATCAAGAGCCTGTTTTTCTGCCCTACTCATGTTGTTCTGTCCATGAAACTTATTGGATTTGTTCAAAATATTCTGAAAATCACTTTCCACTGCTCTTTCAAAAACTTCAATATTTTTGCCAACCATAGCCAGACTAGGAGTGAACCGGGATCTTGGTCTAAGGCCTGAATGATTGATACGTTCTTGTGTGTCCCTATTCTCAAAGAATCTCCTAAGTCTAACCTTTCTAAAAAATGAACGTAAATCCTTCTCTAATTGAAACCTGTCAATGGATGCTGAAGGTACAAAGCTAAAACCTTTACTTAGGATACTAATTTCTATCTCACTCAATGGTCTATCAGACAGGTTAATTATTGGTGCTCTGTCTGTCTCCAATAGCGCTGGCTCCGTGTGCGCATGTACTCCTGTTGTTGTGGAGGACCCCTGTTCATCTGACCTCTGCCCGGATTCCCATTGAACCGAGCTCCTCTCCTTGGGCGTGAGTCTAAAAAAGGAACATAGTCTCTGCTGTTGTCCCTATTAATAGGCTCGTCCCTGGACATATCGTCATCTTCGCTACTAGAACCAGAGGTGTTCGAGAAAGTAACTTGTTTTCTACCACCTCTGTTGTATATGGGTCTATTATACGGTTTTTCCCAGGCCATATCATTCCTTTGTTGGAAGTAATTTTCCCTCAGGTATGGATAGACTTTTTCCTGAGGAAAACGCTCAATATCCTTTCTCAATTTATTAGTTTTTTTATTTAAAAGGTAGTCTCTATAGCCTTCCACGTCTTTGTTAATTTCATCCAACTTATTTTTGGCATCATCTAGTGCTGAGCAGTTTTTAAGTTCAGCTTCTAATTTATCGATTGATTCTTTTTCAATAATGATCAATTCTTGGGCCGTTTCGATGATTAGGAGCATCCAATCACGGCTGCATCTATTGGATATCATGGCCCAGGTCTCTAGAAATTTTTTATTTTCTATAAATAGGCCAGGTTCATTTCGAACCTGTAGCCCAATAGGGATAGTGCCTGATTTAACATATTCTATTAGAAATTCGGCATGAGCCTCTGTGCGTATTAATTTCTTTTTTAAATTCAATAGCTTACCCCAATTGTCACCTCTGCCTGATATAACAGTGATCTTATTACCATTTTTAGTATTAATGATTTTATTTAATTGATCATCACTGAACCCAAAAGTTCTAAAGTGGTCCATGAGAAAACCAACGGTCACAGTGGGACTCGTCGGCCTAGAGGGAATATACCCAAAGACAACTCTCCAGCACAACAGGCTGTACCAAGTATTTCAAAAAAGAGAGAGGGACCCCAGTGGCAAAGGAGAGGGGCACCAACAAAGACCTCAGTCAAGAAAGATTCTCCTTGTCAAAACACCATTCAAACCTATACTTCTTTCATACCTAGGGGATGAGGATGGACAGCAACAGCATAAAAAATCAATAAGAAGAAATAAGTCAGACAAATTTATTGGGTATAATAAAAGCAATGTACAAAGTAATTGGCGCAACAAAGAAACAGATTCTTTGTATCAATATCTGAATGTTAAAAAACATGTGATGTACTCAAAGTAAACAATACGACCTATACATAAAAAACACAACATTAAAATTGGGAGCAGCATGAGAGGAACATATTTTACTTATAATCTTGTTCACATAAGGAAAACACCAAATCAAAAAATTGCTTAAATTGTGACCAGAATTAATGTCCTTTTCAATGATATGTCACACAGATCAGTGTTACTGGATTTTGAGTGGTTTCCTTTATAAAAGCATCGACGCGTTTCGGTGGGCCAAGATTCACAGCCAGCACCTTCTTCAGGAGAGATATAGTACAGTCCCAACAATTAAAATCCTATAGAGATACAAAAAAGACATTATATAGTCCCAGTTGTAGCAGCTCTATAGGGAACATAAAATCAGGCAAGTATTGTTAACAAATTGTGTCACCAACAATAGTTATCAGTGTTATTTCTTCTTTTCAAAATGCCAGCTGTCCAAAAGCATCCTCCATACTAAATCCATTCTCACCCTTAATCACACCACGATCAGACTATATTTATATCACACCACACAGTGGAGTATTAGTGAAATATCACTCACACATATAATGATGAACATTGAATAGTCTCATATAGTAGAGGGACCAGTACATAAATTCCATCAAAAGTGGTGATGATTAAAGTCCCTGTTTGGGGTTCGTATTACTAAAATATCTACGTACCCATGATCATATATTTACGTTTTAGTATAAAGCATGTCCCAAACATAATATGAAAAGGGGACTTACATGAATACTTTCATGAATCCATTAATAAGCAATGTCCATACGGATCCTGCCAGTGCTTCTGAACTTTAGATTGTTTTTGTATTATTAGACAATTCTTTAGTAACAAACACCCTATTTGAAGAGATAAAAATGCCATGACAATCTACTAGAGTTCAGTGTGGACAGTGAAATAATCACAAAACTAGATATTACTAGTATCTACCTGGTATTTTGTTACATCCGGGTCTGAATGGACTCACAGACCTGCCATAGCATCTATCAATTTGAGTACAGGCTTACATGAGACCTACAAAGAAAATAAATATATATTTAATTTATATTTTAAGTCGCCCCAAATTATCAAATTTATTTTTATTTTTTATTTTATTTTCACTTTTATTCAGATCTAGTAGAATGAGTATGGGAAAATACATTTAGTGATGGGCAGGAATTATGGTTAACAATGTTCAGGGAGCTTAGTTAGGTCAGGCCTATCGCTCTAAAACATGAACGCTGAAAATCACGCCCGACCAGAAAGGTGGAATGAAGGAGCCCAAATACTATAAATATCAAGCCCCAAAGAAAACTAGGCAGTGCCAACTGTACCTAATATACATCCTATGGCTATCACAAAAGGTCTATATATCTAGCCATAATAACGTTTGTATGACCATCAAAACTTGCACGTAAACATAGGGCAGTGTAAGGACATCACCAAAGTTTTCAGCGCTGAATAACCTGGTGCACCTGTGATACCTAATGACAGTGAACAGACACAACCGGATAGCAAGGCAACTTAAAGCTGAGCTGAAACTGGCATGGACCGAAAAGGACGGTCAAAAAACAAAATAACGATAATACGATATATTTTAGAAGATTCAAGTCGATCTAAGGTTTAGCTAGGACCAAACGAAACGGTCCAGAGATCTTTAGATAAAAAGTCAACCCGTTACTCATAATAATAAAGCAAATAATAAAACAGTACAAGTTGGATAATGTACCTTAAATACTGTGTCTGTGGTCAATACCCGTGCCAACGTCTGATGTAGAAAGAAGGGATAGATTGTGTCCGGGGACGGTGCCAAAAGGTCACTAGGGAGAGAGTAATTAGGTCAAGCCCCGCATATTGGAATAGAATAAAACTAGAGATATCAGCAGCCCATCACTGACTCTACCGCAATCTTACCTCAGTCACCACTTGCTCAGAAGTACGTGGCACGGTCTTCCTCGTCGGGTGCAATTAAAAATCGGACAACGCCGGAATACAATACCGGACGTTAAATAGCCGCAAAAAAGCGGAAATGAGTGTAATACTTCCGGAATCCCATATCTAATTCCAGATCCTAAACATGATGCAGGCAAACGAAGGCGCCATCTTAGAATAGAGTCATTACAACGTAAACCTGCTTATCATCCATAACAATATCGCTCGCGTCTAGTTAAATTACTCAAATCAAACCCGAAAAGGTTTCAAAATGTATGCGACTAATACATACCTACAAAACTATTTAAGTCTTGGTGACATTATCGTGAATACTGTCCTATTAAGAGAACCCGAGTAAATACTACGGTCACGTGGTCGTTGGTAGAACAAGACGGCCCTAAAACCTCCTTCGAACGCCATCTTGGAAAGGTATGGCCGATATATAAACACAACATAAAGGTTACAAACCACAGAGTGTATAATAATTATAAATCCAAAGGACTGCTCAGGAGAAAACTTATTATGTTAAACCTCTAAAGGTGTAGAAGTAGATGAAATACAACTGCTCGCTAGTAGACAACAGCTAGGTGGAGACTATATAAGAAATTAAGGTAGCCACAGTTCAGTACAGCGGTATGAGTAAGGAAGTATTGTGCATAGAGCCATAAAAGCCAGATCAGACTGGTAGACTCACAAAGATTATGTTAATATAAATGACATAACAACAGGTTGACTCCCCCAGTATATGGAGAATAGTAGATGGCAATTCATCACTGTCATTGTCAAATTAAAACAAATGAGAATATGGATAACACTACACTAAAGTCTAAATGGCCATCCTAGTGTATGGGAAAGTGTGAATGTAAATGCCACTATCCTGACATATAAATGGCATGGCATGAAAAGGACCATCCTAGTCTATAGGAAAGTGTAAAGGCAAACTCTGATGCTTATCTTAGTCACATTTTAATAGGACTATTAGCATGGCTGCAAAATAAGAATACAGACTTCAAAACAACAGAGTTAGTCTGCCAGTCTTAGTCATCTAGCAGCCAATAGATTGTCCCATTCCTCTCTAGAGTTCAGGCCTTTGTAGACAGTATTAAGATGGGAAATGTACCATTGCTCACGAGCTTTGCGTTTATCGGCCATATTACCACCTCTTCTGTCTATTCGGACCTTTTCCAGAATGAACCACACGAAGTCATTCTCACCATGTCCGGAATCAAGGAAATGGGAAACAAGGGGGGCAGTGAGCTTTTTTGTTTTAATTGCCGATCTGTGCTCCTGTAATCTTACTCGTAGCTCCCTCCCTGTTTCCCCCACGTAGCCTAGACCACATGGGCATCGGAGAAAATATATCACGTTTTTGCTCCTACAGTTGTTCAGAGTGTTAGTTCTCATAATACGAGCATTGTGGGTAATCTCTTTAGTGGGTAAGCATAGAGGGCAGATGTTACAAGTGCCACATCTATAGTTACCAAAAGCGGGGTGGTTGTCAATTGTTCTCTGATCATCAACCCTTACATCCCGATAGGTGTGCACAAGCATATCACGTAGGTTGTTGTTCTTTTTGAATGCATATAAGGGTCTTTCTAACTTGACCTCTTCATCGTGGTTGAGAATATGCCAGTTTCTGTTCACAACATTCTTAATTTGATTGCTCAAATTACAGAATTTACTGACGAACACGACCTTATTCAATGGCTCCTTGATTGTAGCCGGTTTGTTGATCAAAACATTTCGGTCATAAAACCGTGCACGTTTCAAGGAATGAGTGAGAAGTTTTTTAGGATAACCCCTATCTCTGAACTTGCCTTTCAGAACATCTGCGTGTTTATAAAAATCCTGCAAATCCGAACAGTTTCTCCGAAGACGGAGGAACTGGCTAAACGGTATACTTTCCCTTTGGGATTTAGGGTGAAAGCTTGAAAAGTGTAGAAGAGTGTTTTTAGCCATTGGCTTTGTGAACAGTTCTACTTCCAATGACCCACTGACAGGTCCTGGGCACACATAGTGCACGGTACTAGGGTCTGACAAGTAAACCAAATAAGCCAATCATGGTATTACTAATCCATAACACAATTTACAAAAGGGAGCACTTGCGCTTTGGCACTAAACTGCAGTGGCAAAGTGCCCAAAGCATGTAGATCAGCAAAAATGGAGTCCAACACACAGAAAAACACAGGAGGTAAAGGCAAAAAATGGAAGGGAGACCCCCGCCAATGGTGCCAGGTCTAACAGGACGCCTCACATTTTTCCACAGAAAATTGACCCTTTTTTCTCAATGTGCCTAACTGTGTGTTTTGGGCTCTTGCACAGCCGGCACCTAAAGAAACCTAGCAAACATGTACATTTTAAAAATCTAGACATCCAGGGGAATCCAGTATATTGGGTGACTCGTGTGGCTCTTACCAGGTTCTGTTACCCAGAATCCCTTGCAAACCTCATATTTCTATGATGGAAAGTTTTGGAATCTGCATGGAGCCACAATCTTCCACCCACCCATAATTCCCCCAAGTCTCCCAATAAAAATGGTACCTCACTTGTGTGGGTAGGCCTAGTGCTCATGACAGGAAACTGCCTAAAACGCAACATGCACACATCACATTTTTCCCTTTCTTTGCAGTGTGCCTAGCTGTGGATTTTGGTCTCTGGCTCATCCGGCACCTAGAGAAACCTAACAAACCTGTTAGACCTGTCATCCCTAGGGTGGTCTTACCCCGTGTTTTCTTTTTGCCCTTGTCGCCTCATTGTTGCCACCATCTTTTTGTTGGGCCTAGGTCTCTGGGCACCTTACCACTGCCAAACAGTGCTGAGGTGCAGGTGCTCTCTCCTAATAACATGGCTGCCACAGGCCCCTGCTACTGCGGAGTGGCCATTGCATACATGCACTAGTAGTTAGGAGCAGGCTGGGACATCTCGATACTGTATCTTTGCCATGCCGCCTTTTTGTTCCATAGACAGATATGTGGAAGCTCCTGGAACCTACCAGCCCAGGGAGGGGTTATGCTTTGCCACCTTTACAGGAGGGTCACCTGGCCTAGGGATATAAGAGGAAAGGAGGGAAACTGAACTAGTTAGTTGGGGGCACCACTGGACCTGGGGGAACCTCTGCCGGAGCGTAGGCGGTTGGGCCTAGGGGAGAAACCTACACTACTGGGTCTGACTGAGCTTAGGCCCTGCTGTACCCAAGTTAGATGAGGGACTCTGCCAGCCTACTGATCTTGCCCAGTGATGGGGAGCCTAGGGGACCAACTCCAGTGTGCTGCAGGGAACCATTCTGCCCTTCTGTGCCGGCCAACTCAACCCCTACTCTCCCCCCAAGAACCTGCAACTGTGACCAGCCATCCACTCCCCACAAGATAAGCGCTGTGCCACCCAGATGCTGTAAAGAAGAAGGGGACTGCCTGCTGTGGGCGCTGCTGATCAGGAGCATCAGGTAATGAGCGCTGTGCCTGCTGAATAATAAGTTACGGGGCTCCTGCCACCGTCCCCCAAGCGCTAAGTAGCCTCTCAGTGCTACTTTGCCGTAACATCACCAAACTGCTGCTGCACCTCCACCTGCCTGCTATCACTCCCAAGCACTGGTAACTCTAAGCGCTGCAAGCCATCACCACCGCAGCCCAGGATTTAGCGGAACTACTGCTGTGCCTCTTGCATGTTGTGACTTTCAAGCGCTGTGAAGGCTAAGCGTTGCACGCCCCAAATCACCGCCGCAGCCCGGTACCTGCGTCCTAGTGCTGTGCTCTGGAAGCGCTTCTCTGCCGAGGATCACCGCTGTGGCCCGGGCGCTGTGACATCGGAGGCGCCACCTGCGTCGCTAAAGTGTGTGCCTTGGTTGGGCGCTACCGCAGAGTGCACCGTGGGCCCGAGAATCACCGCCGCGGCCCCGGCGCCTGCTGACCCAGAGCTGCTCATCACCCGAGAATCACTGCTGCGGCCCCCGAAGCCTGGAAAGGGCCGCCGCAGTAGTGGGAAGGCCGCGCTAGGCCCCGGAGCGTGATGTCTTTGACCGTGTCTAGTGGCAGGCGCGGCCCCATTGGTACCGGTGGCCTGCTCCCTCTGGAAGCCGCCGTTCTATTGGCTCCTGCACCCGGCCCCCAGATCGCCGCAACCCCATTGGCCCCCGGGCTGAGGAGAGACTCGGAAGGCCTGGAGCTACCTGTAAGCACCGACGCAGGGGCCCCAAGGAAAGCGGGGGTCTCTGATCAACCCCCGTAGGTCCGGAGAGCAGCGCAGGCCTACTGAGGCTAGAGAAACCAAGTTAACCCCCCTGGGGGTGGGCGGAGATCGCCGGGGATAGTGGGGCTGCTGAGGAGCCTCGCAGAGTTGGAGTGGCAGCCCTGTGACCGGCCCTCCCCTCGGAGAACTGCAACCGGGCCCTGAAGGCCCCATTTAAGCCTGATTGGGAAACTGTTGGGGCCGGATAGGGCAGAAGACTGCTCTGCTTACTAGTATGAATTAATTGATGCTCTGAAATTACCTGTTCTGTTCATTAGAATGAATTAATTGATGCTCTGAGATTACCTGTTCTGTTAATTGGAATGAATTAATTGATTCTCTGACATTACCTGTTCTGTTCATTGGAGTGAATTAATGGATGCTCTGAGATTACTTGCTCTACTTACTAGAGTGAATTAATTGATGCTCTGAGATTACTTGCTCTACTTTCTAGAATGAATTAATTGATGCCCCGAGCTTAGCTGCGTTATTACTCGAATTACTTCACAGCTGTCTTGAGACCTTCTGTTCTGGTATTGAAACAAATTTATTCACCATGACTTGAATTAGATAAAGGATCCTGTTTTTACCAATCAACTTGGTGTGGTGTCCTTCATTGTGTGCGCATTACTGAGTCCGGGTGAGTGAGTGCTGCACAACTGCTTTACACATTGCCTTTGGGTGCCTTCCTGCCTCGCGCCAAGCTACCGTGTCGGAATTGGTGACCCCCGTTCTAACATTGGTGCTCAGCGGTGGGATTGGGACTTGTGCTTGTGCAGCACCCTACAGGGATTCAGTGTGCGCCGCAATTGGACACCAGTTGTATTGCAAGCCTAACAATTTGCCCTTCACTGTCTGATTGAGTGTATAGGCTCCTGTTTTGAACCTGTTGCCTACGTCCTAGTTTTTTTCCCTTGAATTGTCTGGGGCCCCACCTGTTAGGATGGAGTTCGAGCTGGACAAACTAGAGATGTATACGGTGGCGCAGCTGAGGGAGTTCTGTCAGGGGACGGGGGTGACCGTCAAGCG
This sequence comes from Triturus cristatus, assembly GCF_964204655.1. NCBI lineage: Eukaryota > Metazoa > Chordata > Amphibia > Caudata > Salamandridae > Triturus > Triturus cristatus. Next base: position 218,314,539 of record NC_140590.1, read on the forward strand.
AGGGGCCAAGAGAGAGGAGCTTCAGAAAGCCTTGAGGGCACCCGGGGGGAGAAGGGACGAGGAACAGGGGGAGCCGTGCGCTCGAGGGGATCCGGGCACTCCAGGAGAGTTAGACCTACTGCAGGTAGACATTAGTGATAATGTGTTGCCAGGGAGACATTCCAGGGCAGGCAGTAGTGTGTCAGCGGGGAGCGTGTTGGTGGAGGAGTACGAGGACAGGAGGGTGGAGAGGCAATTGAGATTAGAGCTTGCTAGAATGGAGAAGGAAAGAGAAGAGAAGAGGCTAGCCATGGAGGAGAGGAAGCTGGTGCATGAGCTTAGCCTAAAAGAATTGGAGTTACGAGCATTGCAAATAGGGGCGCAAGGCAACAGAAATGGTGGCAGCGTACCCGCTGAGGCTCCACGGGAGCCTAAGTTTTACTTACCTTAGGAGGTGGTGGCCAGTTTTTAGTGTAGGGGATGACATAGACAAGTGGTTGGCGGCGTACGAGGTGTCTCTGGTAGCTCATGGGGTGCCTGAGAGTTACTGGGGGGGTGGCCTGTATCGGTACGTACCACCGTTGGTAAGGGATACCCTCCTGACTTTAGAAAAGGAAGAGCGAACAAATTACCCTGTCATGAAGGATGCCCTGCTTATAAAGTTTGGTCTCACCCCAGAGAAGTATTGCCAGAGGTTCCGCAACAGCCATAAGCTTCCCACACAGAACTGGGTGGATTTTTTTGATTATTTTTTTTTTTTTTTTTTTTTTTGTATTAGCTTTATTCGAGACAATTCTCATAAAAGCACCTAAAATCAACACAGTTATACAATAATACATTATTACGGATTAAAAATTCATTAAACATAGAGTACAGCTCATACAACATTTGCATATAAAAACCATATTTACAAATAATATTACATTAATCATTGTTGAGAGGAATACCTTGTTACCTGCTTCCCCCCAGGGACCGTCTTCTAATTGCCCATGCCCAACCCAGGTATTTAGATACCCCTATGACTATCGAATCCTGAGTTGTAGTACGTAGGATTCTTAGAGCCACTGTGCTGTCTCGTGTCCCCAAGTTTTTGCATACCGGCGAGAGCCATTTTCTCCTCGGATTCACATAAGCGTGGCATACGAAAAGAAAATGGCCTATGCTCTCCTCGGCATTTTCGCATGCTGGACATGAGTTATTGGTGTGTCTGTGCCAGCCAGATGTCAGTTTCTTGAGGGGGATAGATCCTGATCTTAGCTGAAATACAAGTTTCCTGTCCATTGGTACCGTGATGTTCTCCCAGTAATTTTCCAGGGCAGGAAAACATTTTATCTCCAGGAAGCGACCAGTCATAGAGTCGGCCCTGGTGTCATTCAGCATCTTACCGCCAACCCAATCCCAGTATTGTTCTTTAAGGGCTTCATTGCTAGGGAAGATCTCTCCCTCAGGGTTATTCCAAAGATTTGAAAACCCTAAGTTTACTAACATGGACTTCAGATGTTTTAGCCATTTTATCTTATGGAAGGTATCTTCCTTGATAATCCATTTAAAACCCTCCGCATATTGTCTTATTTCTGGAGTCGTCCAGAGACGTCTCCAGTAAAGGACTGGGCGCAATCGGGCTCTATCTACAATGGTGCGTCTACCTAACTCCAGAAACAGTGGGGTTAAGGGGGTACTCTGTGGGAGTCTTGTAATCCCTCGCATAAACTTGTTCTCTGAAGTCTGAAGAGCCGCTAAACCATCCCAGGCCCATAGCTCCGCGCCATATAATGTGGCACCCAAAACCTTCGCGTCATACACTATTAATGCGGGTTTTATGGGTTTTGTTTTGGATTTGCGGTGTTCCCCCCTTAAAGCACCAGAAAGCTGCTGGTGCTTTAAGACCACTTTATCTACATGATGCGTCCAGCCAATGCCCTCTGCGATCTGTACACCCAGGTACATAAATTCTTTGACAATGTCTAACCTACTGCTGTTTAAGGTTACCTTGGGGTAGTTCCTGCGTCCGGGGGAAAAAGCCATTAGTTTTGTTTTTCCCACATTTACCTCTAGCCCATGCTCAGTGCAAAAAGCATCAAAAATGTTTAATGCACGTTGCAGCCCCATGGGGGTCTTAGACAAGATAAGAGTGTCGTCAGCGAACATCAGGATCGGAACCCTGGTGTCCGCTAACGATGCGGCATCAACACTAGCCTTCAGCATCCTCTCAACGATTCCGTTAATAAATAACGAGAAAAGTAAAGGGGCCATGGAACAGCCCTGTCGAACACCCCTTTCCACTGGGAAATCCTCTGTTGTCTCTCCACTTCCACCCCACTGGACTCTAGCGAAGTTGGATTCGTGCAGTCGCATAATTATTGTTAGCAGATCAGCAGGGATCCCCAACTTTTGCAAAACCAACCATAACTTAAACCGGGGGACTAGGTCGAACGCCGTCCGCAGGTCGACGAACGCGACGTACAGGCAGCCCCTTCCCAGTACAACGGTCTTCCACCTTAATATGGTAAAGCGGAAGACCTGATCGATGGTACTGGTTGCTCGCCTGAATCCCGCTTGGTAGGGAGAAAGGGCGTTGTTGTCTTCAACCCAGTCCATAAGCTGGTTTGTTACCATTCTCCCGACTACTTTCTGTATGGTGCCTATTAAGCTTATGGGCCTATAGTTTGCAGGCAGTGAACGATCTCCCTTCTTGTGGATGGGGATAATGGTTGCGCCTTTCCAGAGGTCTGGGACCACTTCCCCCTTGGCTAGGGCATTCGCTACAAGGAGGGTATATCTCGCCCATCTGGTCATATCGTGTTTAAAAATATCAGGTGGAATGCCATCTGGACCTGGCGCCCTCCCACATTTCGCGGAACCAATGGCAATTTCCACTTCTCTAAGGGAGAACAAATCGTCGGTTGCATAAACCGGTGTTATACTATCAGCTGCCACAGGATGGTTAACTTCCGCGTACTGAGGTCTGAAGTAATCAACCCAAGCTTCCTCTACTACATTGTTGTCTGGCTTCGCAGGACCGGCTCCACTACCCCACTTGATGATTTTCCTGAATGCCCTGGAGTCTTTACTATCAGAGGCCTCTTTTAGTTCGGCCCAGTGGCCTTCATCCCAATTCTTTTTTGCACGATAGATGGCCATCTTGTACAGTTCCCTATTCTTTGTCACAGCGGCGCGGTCCCTATTCCTTATGGCTTGTCCCAGGGCTAATCGTGCTGATCTACAATGACTATCAAACCACCTTCCCACTTCTTTAGATTTCTTCCCTTTCCTTTTTTTAATGAAGAAGCATGGTCTCAGGAGGGAGAATAACTTATTGTGGATTTCGGTGATTCCACTATCCCCTGGAACCACTGGATCCGCTGTTTCCATCGCGGAAATTGCACAATCAACAGCATTATTGATGTAAGTCATAGTGGCCTCGTTTGCCAGTACCTTGGGCCATTTTAACCTGCGTTCATCATTACTCATAACAGGGGTTTCATCGTATATCACTAGAGGGTTACCCTCACCAGTATTCCACCACCTATGAGTCACACAGAGGGGGTTGTGGTCACTTTCAACCCGGGACCTAACTGTCATGTCAACAACCCCTTTCCACAGTTGGAGACTGCACAAAATGTAATCAATTCGGCTCCTGTTGATGCCATTGTCAAAAGTGTAGCTGCCCTCCTTGTCCCCAGGTGTCCTCCCGTTCAGTGCTCTTAAGCCATGTTCCATACAAATTCCATTCAGTGATAAGATCTCTTTTGTCCATCTCCTTACAGGTTTTAGGCATAGGGGTGGTACTCCCCAGAGATTGTCCTCTTCGCTCTCCAAGAGGTCATTTGTACAGTCCAGAGGTTCAAAAGTCCTGTTGAGGTCCCCTACAATTATCGTTACACTTTCCTGGGGCTTGGTCTCAATGGCAGTAGACAACAGCTCAATGGTGGATAAATTGGTTACGTTGCTACCTCTCACGTAGACATTGTACAAATCTATTAGTTGACCCTTTGCTACGGAGATTCTTAATAATTGCAAATCACAATTTCCCAGGTCCAACATTTTGATGTTGACCTGCAGGTCATGTCTAACCCAAACAGTTAAGCCTCCCTTGGGCCGCCCTCTTCCCCCTTTTGACGCTGGTATACAATAGTTCAAATAACCAAGACAGAAAAGGGGATCACAAGCCCAGGTTTCTTGGAAGCAACAGATGTCATACCCACTTATAAAATCCACCCAGGATTGGGAATCCAATTTACTTGCCAGCCCAGCGACATTCCAAGATAAAAGCGTACCAATGCTAGCATCTAGCCCATCTCGAGTGTTTGTCAATGGAAATACTTGGACTAACATAGGGCTTTCAGTAGAATTTGTCTGCCTTTCTTGGTCATCTGTCGGATCCACTGTCGTATTGGCTGGGTATGTTATCTTGGCATTTGTATTTAGGGTTCCCAGTCTAAAACCACCTTCTTCGACCAAACCCCCCGTCTCGATGTAATTGACCAATGAGTTTGTAACAGTTGTATTACCATGAACATCACATTGCCCTTCTGGCTCGTTAGTGTTCCCTCCTAAACTGTCAGTACTGGTTTGTCAATATCCCCATCCCGGCTCCTGCCATCCTACATGAGGGTTGTAATATGTGTAAGTGGTATGATTATGACCTACAGGAGGAGGTGGTAAGGGATTGACTAGCCATGATACAGTAGGGGGAATAAGGGGTTCATTGAGTAAACTAGTCGTTACACTAGTCGGTCGGGGGTAAAAAAAGGTAAGGTCTACAATTCCGATACCTCCCTTGTTTGTTCCCCATCCCTGCCTTGTTATCCATCCCGCCACCCTTGGGTCTTGGAAATTGACCACTATGCAATCCCCACCCAAGGTTTTCGATGTATATCCCATCCAATCTATTCTCCTTACCCCTATGATTAGCCCGTCGATGTCACCAGGCAGAGGACGGTTTTCCTTTAGCCAGTGCATGATCTTGTTTTTGAGCATCTGGAAAGTTTCTCTCTGTCCTGGGGGTAATGGTGGGACGTTTATAAGAACTGCTACATAGGGAAAGGAGTCTGGGGTGAGATTAATTGGTGGTTTTCTGTAGGGTTGTTTTGCCACGGGCGGTGGGATAGATTTGGGAACTTGGGGGACATATTGGGGGACAGGCTTCAGCGCCTGTTGTTTGTTATTTATTTGGGACGGTACTGAAGTTTTACCTACCAACAAACCTGTGTTAGCCCTATTCCCTCCCACCGGAATATTCTGAGCTTTCTGCGTGCTATTAGTTACGTTTGCGTTTGTTGGTACTATTCCCGCTTGGTGACGCACTGTAGCCTCAGCACTCGTTGCGATTGGTGGATTTTGTGTCGGGGGGATTGTGGGCTGTGTAGGGTGTATTATGGTCGACTGAGGTAAATCAGGGCCAGCGTTTGCTCTCTCTGTTCTGTCTGAGGATTTTGTAATGGCTTTAACTGTAGGTTTACTCAGTTTGGGAGGTAAAGGAGAGCTATTTCGGGGATTTCTTCCCTTATCCTGAATAACAGGGTTGTTTAGGGCCTGAGAGTTTGTGCTTACTTCCACCCTATTCGCTTTAATCAGTGATTTTGTGGAATAAAAATTGTCTAAGGTAGTCTGCTCAAGATGGTTTAGCCTATCTACAAGCTTTGCAATTCTATCCTCAATGGGGGTGAGTAGTGATCTAAACAATTTTTCCAGTTCAGGGAGAACAATTACAAGTGATTGCTCCTTATCTTTACATGGTACAGTGGAGTCGGTACAAGGATTGTCATCTCCGTCCTGGCTGTTCAAGGAGACAAGATTAGTAGGTGTAACACTTTCTGTGCTTTGAGTTTCGTTAGTAGCTACCTCTCCTGTGTTCACGAGTTTATGTAACTTCCTGAGTTTTTGAGGGGGTTTGACCACCCTTTTACATTTTCTTACAGATGCTGGTCGTTTCCGTTTGGACCCGATTTTGGGTTGGGCCAATGTAACCTGGGCGCCAGAATCAGTGAGCGGTGCTGGTAGGATTTTGCCGCCACAAGGATTATTTAGTTCTATCACAACATCCTTGTTTGGTTTTTGGGCCTGGACCTCAAAATGGTCGTTTACAACTGGCAGATTCACTGATGACAGAGGAGTTACCAGGGTGGGGTAAGCTAGATTTGAAAACTTATCCGTTGAATTCTTAAATATTTCGATTGACAGCCTACGCTCTGCGCGCTTCTCTGCCAAGGTCAACTCTTTGTCTATTACCAGAGAACGATTAAAGAAAAATGTATCTAAGGGGCCAATTGCCAGTGGACCAGACTCTACAGGAGGAGTTATTTGATGGCTATTTACAGAGTTTGTTGATGTAGACGTTGCCATGTTAAACACTAAACAAATCCAACTTTTCTAAGCCACTTACTGGAGGTGATACTATATGTCACTGGTAAGGGGGGTGGCCCAGCCCGGCCTCCTTTGGCCCCGGACGGCCACAGACGGTCCCGCCCTTGTCCCGGGCTTCTCCCGCGCGCTCTCCCGCGCTGCGGGAGTACTTGTGGCTTAATAAGGAGTATGAACACAATAGGTAGAAGGGGTAGGAGGGGTCGGGGAGAGCGGCCCAGGTGTAGCTGATCAGGGCTGGCGGGTGCTCCTGGGAAATGCAGTCCCAAGGAGCTCACGCACTCGCTCGCAGCCCCGTGCAAGTACTTCCCTCGGTGTCCCCTTCAAGGCGCTGCGGTCAACACTCCTCACGCAGCGGGACCCGCGGAGCGGGTTCCGCAAGAAGTAGGCTGGCAGCAGGCGATTCCAAACGGACAGAAACAAAAGCAGCAAGGCGATTTTTTTGATTATGCACATAAGGCCTTAGAGGGTTGGGTGTGTGGCAGCGAAGTGAATGACTATGAAGGGCTGTACAATTTGTTTTTAAGGGAGCACCTTCTCGATAAATGTTTTCCAGAGCTGCGCCAACACCTGGTGGACCGCAAGCTGACCGACCCTCGGAGGCTTGCGGAGGAGGCAGATACCTGGGTCAGCACTCGGGTGTCCCACAAGGGGCTCGGGGGAGAACCCCCGAAAGGCGGACACGGCTATCCCCAGAAGAGAGAGGGAGAAGATAAAAAGAAGGAGTTCTTTAAAGTCCCCCAAAATAGACCGCAAGGGAAAGGGGTAGGTTCCCCACCCCAATCTGGATCCCAGAAACCCACTTACCCTGACAAGAGTCAGCAGCCCAGAATTGTCCGGTGTTACGAGTGCAGGGAGGTTGGACACTACAAGGGGGAGCCCCAGTGTCGCAAAAGGACCCCAGCCCCCAAAGGAGGTAAGAGCCCCTGGGTGACTAGTGTCGCGCTGGGGGAGGAGTTGTCCCTAGATGAGGGGGGTGAGTGGACAGGCTTGACCCTGGTTTCACTGGGGGATAGAGAGATGGTCCCAGTGACGCAGTTGCCCTCGAACACTGCCAAGTACCGGCAGAGGGTACGAGTTAACTGGGAGGAGGTGGAGGCTCTGAGGGACACGGGTGCCAGCATGATGATCGTAAGACATTAGCTGGTGTCCCCAGAGCAGGTGATTCCTGAAGTATTCCACCCGGTGGTAATGGCTGATAACAAACTGGGTCATTACCCCGTAGCCCAGGTTCACTTTGAGTGGGGAGAAGTCTCAGGCCAGTTGAGAGTCACCGTAAGCCCTGCCATGCCAGTGGATTGTCTGCTCGGAAACGACTTGGAACATACCGCCTGGAAGGAAGTGGAGTTCAACACCCACGCATGAGATGCTGGGGTTACCATGGTGGACCTGCGTGGTCACGAGGTCCATGGCTGCCCGGCAAGGAACTGAACCCGGGTTGGAGCCTGGAACAATAGCCCAGCCCAATGCTTGTCAAGAGGACGTTGTGGAGGACACACCCTGCAAGATGGATGGGGAGCCCGTGGAGGTGACCCCGGAGTCCGTGGAGGTGGATGTTGTTCCCGTGGGGGAGTTGCCGACCCCTGCATAGTGGCAGGTGGAAGGAGGGCCTACCCGGGAGGAATTCTGTCGGGCGCAGAGAGAGTGCCCCACGCTTGAGGGTACGCGGTGGCAGGCCGAAGCCCAAGCGACAAACCAAGAGACCGGCAATTACCATATCTACTGGGAGGATGGCCTCCTCTAAGGCTCCGGTGCATGGGTCATCAAGGGCCTTAGTGGTTCCCCAATGCTACCAAGCCTTTCTGCTGGAATTGGCACACAAGATACCACTAGCAGGACACCTGGGCCAGGACAAAACTTTTGCTCCTTTGGTCCCACATTTTTACTGGCCCAGAATGCGAGTTCACTCTGACACCTTTTGCAAGACCTGTAAGACTTGCCAGGCGAGTGGCAAGACTGGGACTAAGTAGAAGGTCCCTTTGGAACCGTTCCCGGTTGGCGTACCCCTTTTGAGCGGGTAGGCATTGATATCGTCGGGCCAATGGATCCGCCGACTTCTTCGGGACACAGGTTCATCTTGGTGTTGGTGGACCACGCCACCCGGTACCTGGAGGCAATCCCTCTGAGGACCATCACTGCACCTGCGGTGGCGCGGGTCTTGATGGGGATTTTTACCCGTGTGGGATTCCCTAAGGTCATGGTGTCAGATAGGGGCACGAATTTCATGTCGGCCTACATCCAGGCCATGTGGAAGGAGTGCGGAGTGACCTACAGGTTCTCCACTCCTTACCACCCCCAGACTAACAGGCTCGTAGAGCACTTCAATAAGACCCTGAAGGGGATGATCCAGAGCCTGCCAGAGGACTTAAGATGGAAGTGGGACGTCCCCTTACCCTGTCTGCTATTTTCCTCCTGGGAGGTGCCACAGAAGGGAGTCGGGTTCAGACCCTTTGATCTGCTCTATGGCCACCCCATTTGGGGGCCCCTCAGCCTTGTGAAGGAGGGGTGGGAGAAGGCTTCCAAGAAGCTTCCCCATGACATGGTCAGCTACATGCTGGCATTCCGCAGCCAGATGGCCAAGCTGTGGAAGGAAGCCTCAGACAACCTGGAGGCTAGTCAAGCCGTCATGAAGGAGTGGTACGAACACAATGCTCGGATGCTGAAGTTGGATGCTGCACAGAAGGTGTGGGTCATGGAGCCCGGTGATCTTAGCGCCCTCCAGGACCGGTGGACTGGACCATATGAGATCTTGGAGAAAAGAGGCCTGACCACTTACGTTGTAGACCTCAAGACCCCCCGACAACCCCATAGGGTGTTCCCCATCAACCACCTGAATCCGCACCATGAGCGATCAGAGCTTGCTCTCCATATGGTGACGGATGGGAGCGAGGAGGAAGAGAGCGAGCCCCTTCCGGACCTTCTGGTGGCCCAAGAGAAGGATGGATCGGTGGAGGGAGTGGTCCTCTCCCCATCCTTGACCCCTGAGCAACAGAGGGACTGCCGCCAGGTATTGGAGCAGTACGCCTCGTTGTTCTCCCTCACTCCTGGGATCCCGCATCTGTGCACCCATGACGTGGACACAGGGGACAGCCCACCCATGAAAATCAAGCCTTACATGCTGTCTGACAAGATCAAGACCAGCATCCAGAGTGAGGTGGCCAAGATGTTGGAGCTGGGGGTGATTGAGCCTTCCAGCAGCCCATGGGCTAGTCCGGTGGTGTTGGTGCCGAAAAGGCCCCACCGGGCACTACACCGGAACTGCGGTTCTGTGTGGATTACCGTGGCTTGAACTCCGTGACCAAAACGGATGCTCACCCGATCCCCAGGGTCGGATGAGCTGATTGACCGACTAGGAGCAGCTCGGTATCTGAGTACCATCGACCTGACGTCAGGATATTGGCAGATTGCCATGGCAGACGGAGCGAAGGAGAAGACTGCATTCTCTACCCCTGAGGGCCACTTTCAATTTCGGGTGATGCCCTTCGGGCTGAAAAATGCTCCGGCCACTTTCCAGCGGTTGGTTAACCAGGTGCTCTCTGGCCTAGAGGCTCTACAGCGGGCTGGCCGAACCATCAAGGCTAGCAAGTGCCTGATTGGACAGGGATCTGTCATCTACCTGGACACCTGGTGGGCGGGGGTAAGGTGCAACCCCTCCGGGCCAAAATCAAGACCATCTTGGCCTGGGAGCGCCCCAAAACCCAAACGGAGGTCCGGGCTTTCCTCGGCCTCACAGGTTACTACCGCCGGTTTGTCAAGGGGCATGGAACCATCGTGGCCCCCCTGACAGAATTGACATCTAAGAAACAACCACGTAAGGTCATCTGGATGGCTGCCTGTCAAGAGGCATTTGACACCCTTAAGCACGTGTTGTGCACCGCTCCGGGGCTTAGAGCTCCAGATTTCAACAAGGAATTCATCGTGCGGACAGACGCCTCTGAGCATGGCATAGGAGCTGTGCTCTCTCAACTGAATGAGGAAGGCCAAGACCAGCCAGTGGCCTTTATCTCCCGAAGGCTACTCCCCAGGGAACAGCGGTGGAGTACGATAGAACGCGAAGCCTTCGCCATGGTTTGGGCCCTGAAGAAGCTGAGGACATATCTTTTTGGCTCTCACTTCCTCATTCAGACCGACCACCGACCCCTTCGCTGGCTCATGCAAATGAGAGGCGAAAACCCCAAATTGCTGAGGTGGTCCATTTCCCTCCAGTGGATGGACTTTCGGGTGGAACATCGACCCGGAGTAGACCACACCAACGCTGACGGTCTCTCTCGGTTCTTCCGCCTTAGTGATGAGAACTCCCTAGAGGTTGGGTAGCTCTCCCCACTTTCGGCTGGGGGGACGCATGTTAGACCTCTCAGCCCTAGGGTGGTCTTACCCCATGTTTTATTTTGCCCTTGTTGCCTCATTGTTGCCACCATCTTTTTGTTGGGCCTAGGTCTCTGGGCACCTTACCACTGCCAAACAGTGCTGAGGTGCAGGTTCTCTCTCCTAATAGCATGGCTGCCACAGGCCCCTGCTACTGTGGAGTGGCCATTGCATACACGCACTAGTAGTTAGGAGCAAGCTGGGACATCTCGATACTGTATCTTTGCCATCCCGCCTTTTTGTCCCATAGATAGATATGTGGAAGCTCCTGGAACCTTCCAGCCCAGGGAGGGGTTATGCTTTGCCGCCTTTACAGGAGGGTCACCTGACCTAGGGGTATAAGAGGAAAGGAGGGAAACTGAACTAATTAGTTGGGGCACCACTGGACCTGGGGGAACCTCTGCCGGAGCGTAGACGGTTGGGCCTAGGGGAGAAACGTACACTACTGGGACTGACTGAGCTTAGGCCCTGCTGTACCCAAGTAAGATGAGGGACTCTGCCAGCCTACTGATCTTGCCCAGTGATGGGGAGCCCAGGGGACCAACTCTTCTATGCCTGCCAACTCAACCCCTACTCTCCCCCAAGAACCTGTAACTGTGACCAGCCATCCACTCCCTCCAAGATAGGTGCTGTGCCACCCAGGCGCTGTAAAGAAGAAGGGGACTGCCTACTGTGGGAGCTGCTGATCAGGAGCACGAGGTAATGAGCGCTGTGCCTGTTGAATAATAAGTTACCGGGCTCCTGCCACCGTCCCCCAAGCGCTGAGTAGCCTCTCAGCGCTACTTTGCCGTAACATCACCGAACTGCTGCTGCACCTCCCCCTGCCTGATATGACTCCCAAGTGCTGGGAACTCTAAGCGTTGCAAGCCATCACCACCGCAGCCCAGGATTTAGCGGAACTACTGCTGTGCCCCTTGCATGTTGTGACTTTCAAGCGCTGTGAAGGCTAAGCGCTGCACGCCCCAAATCACCGCTGCAGTCCGGTACCTGCGTCCTAGCGCTGTGCTCTGGAAGCGCTCCTCTGCAGAGGATCACTGCTGCGGCTCGGGCGCTGTGACATCGGAGGCGCCACCTGCGTCGCTAACGTGTGTGCCTTGGTTGGGCGCTACCGCCGAGTGCGCTGTGGCCCGACAATCACCACCGCGGCCCCGGCGCCTGCTGACCCATAGCTGCTCATCACCCGAGAATCACCGCTGCGGCCCCCGAAGCCTGGGGAGGGCTGCCGCGGTAGTGGGAAGGCCGCGCTAGGCCCCGGAGCGTGACGTCATTGACCACATCTAGCGGCAGGCGCGGCCCCATTGGTTCCGGTGGCCGCGCCCTCTGGAAGCCGCCATTCTATTGGCTCCCGCGCCCGGCCCCCAGATCGCCGCAACCCCATTGGCTCCTGGGCCGAGGAGAGACTCGGAAGGCCTGGAGCCACCTGTAAGCACCGACGCAGGGGGTGCCCTGATCTACCCCCGCAGGCCTGGAGAGCAGCGCAGGCCTACTGAGGCTAGAGAAACCAAGGTAACCCCCCTGGGGGAGGGCGGAGATCGCCGGGGATAGCGGGGCTGCCGAGGAGCATCACAGAGTCGGAGTGGCAGCCCCATGACCGGCCCTCCCCTCAGAGAACTGCAACCGGGCCCTGAAGCCCCATTTAAGCTTGATTGGGAAACTGTTGGGGCCGGATAGGGCAGAAGACTGCTCTGCTTACTAGAATGAGTTAATTGATGCTCTGAGATTACCTGTTCTGTTCATTAGAATGAATTAATTGATGCTCTGAGATTACCTGTTCTGTTCATTGGAATGAATTAATTGATTCTCTGAGATTACCTGTTCTGTTCATTGGAGTGAATTAATTGATGCTCTGAGATTACTTGTTCTACTTACTAGAGTGAATTAATTGATGCTCTGAGATTACTTGCTCTACTTACTAGAATGAATTAATTGATGCCCGAGCTTAGCTGCGTTATTACTCGAATGACTTCACTTCTGTCTTGAGACCTTCTGTTCCGGTATTGAAATGAATTTATTTGCCATGACTTGAATTAGATAAATGATCCTGTTTTTACCAATCAACTTGGTGTGGTGTCCTTCATTGTGTGCGCATTACTGAGTCAGTGCGAGTGTGTGCTGCATAACTGCTTTACACATTGCCTTCGGGTGCCTCGCGCCAAGCTACCGTGTCGGATTTGGTGACCCCCGTTCTAACAAAACCTATACATTTTTCAAAACTAGACACGGAGGGGAATCCAGGATGTGGTGATTTGTGTGGCTCTCACCAGGTTCTGTTGCCCAAAATCCCTTGCTAAATCCAAACTTTGTGACCACTGGAGTGCCGCAGGTGTCCTCTTTCAGCCCCCTGCTTTTTAATATATACGTCACTTCCAATTAGAGGAAGAGCGGGGTGCCAAGATCGTTGCTTACGCCGATGACACCCAACTTCTGTTCACCTGGGGTAAATGGGAATTTTCTACCTTGAAGGCGAAAGAGTGTCAGACAGCTGTTTTCCAATGGCTCTGTGCCGCACAACTCAAATGTAACAAGGAAAAGTTTGAAATCCTTCTTTATGGAAAATTTCACCCCCGGTTCAGGGAATCTCTCTGGCCGTCTGACTATCCTATGCCATCTTCTTCTGGACTACCAGTTAAAAATCTGGGCATCTGGTTCGACGAGCAGTTGTCCTTCTCGAGAATAAAAAATTGGCTGGGGGTTGCTTTGGGATATTAAAGTCCCTCAAGAAATTCCTTCCACTGCTACCAAGGATAGCGAAGGAAACAGTGGCCCGGGCACTGATCCTTTCTCGGGTAGACTATGCCAATGGGCTGTATCTGGGCCTTCCTGACGACACTCTTGAAAAATTGCAGGTGGTCCAGAATGCAGCGGCCAGGCTGGTGCTCAACATTCCCACTAGAAAGAGCGTCAAGCATCATCTGCGTAGGCTGCACTGGCTACCTGTTATGAAACGCGTTGAGTTATGGCCCTGGTCATAGCTCATCGTGCTTTGTATGCTGGAGGACCTATATACCTTAGAAAGCGCTTTGCTTTCTACACGCCTGCCAGACACTTGATATCGTCATCTCAGCAGCTTGCGCAAGTTCCTCACGTTCGCCTTCAAAGAATGGGAGGCAGATCTCTGGCCCTGAGGGCAGCCACGGCTTGGAATTCTTTGCCTTTTTCTTTGTGCTGCATCCAAGAGCTGGGGCAATTTAAGAAACAGCTCAAAACTTTTCTGTTTTAATTTCTTCTTAATTGGCACCTCATAGGCTCGTGCCGGGACACTCCCAGGAGTAGCTGCACGCATTATAAAAACCCAATAACATAACATTACATAAAAACACATTTTTCTCACATATCTGTGTTTGAAGGTCCTGGAATCTGCAGGGAGCCACAAACGTCCATGCCCCCAGCAGTCCCCTAAGTCTCCCGATAAAAATGGTACCTCACTTGTGTGGGTAGGCCTTGTACCCGCAAAAAGAAACGGCCCAAAACACAATGTGGACACATCACATTTTTCCACAGAAAACTGACACTTTATTTGAATAGTGCCTAGCAGTGGAGTTTTGGATCTAGCTCTGCCGACACCTAAGGAAACCTAGAAAACCTAGACATTTTTTTAAACTAGACATCCAGAGAAATCCAGCATGGTGTGACTTGTGAGGCTCTCAGCAGGTTCTGTTACCCAGAATCCCTTGCAAGACTGAAACATTAAAACAAAAAAACACATTTTGCTCACATTTCTTTGATGGAAAGCTCTGGAATTTAGGTGGAGCAACTAACTTCCATGACCCCAGCACTCCCCCGAGTCTCCCAATAAAAAATGGTGTGAGAAGTTGGGCTGGTATATGCTGTCCACTAGTTATAGTGGGCACCTTGCACCAGTTCAAACAACCCCTTATTGATGATAGGTTAAAGACAACCTTTATTGAAAGCTATCCTAGTGGTAGCTCTGGAGAGCAGCCTTCAGGCTAAGTCTTGAAGGAATGTAAGCAGCTTGTTTTACCAGTCTATATTTTCTTGAATGGCTAAATTAAAGGCAACCACACCAGGTACATATATAAAATACATGTATTTATTACTAAACACACCCTACTAGTCTCTTTATGAGGGTAGAGGTCACATAAGTTACACATCAAAAATTACAGTAAAGTAGCACTATTACACGTTAGGTCCTAGGGGCGAGCCAAACCATATACTAAAATAGTTGTATAAGAACCACGACTTAACTAGACACAATGCCTAGAGCCTGTAGAATCGCTGGGACCCCAAGGAACCACCCAACGTAGTGACACAGGGGACCCACGGGGGCCGTGTGCAGTGTGAGAACACAGCCGCAAGCTCCCGTTAGCCTTTTATGGGGAAAGTCGTGGTTAGATTTTTAAAGATTAGGGACACTTAGAGATGGACTAGGACCAAACCCTTTTGGACTTAGACAGTTCTAGGGTCAACACCCACGGGAGCACCAGAGTTAGTTCACCCAGTGAAGCCGGGTGCATAGGTGTCAAATGGTGTCGGGTCGCGTCGTCGTTTTCAATGGAAGCTGGCGAAGAAGTGCTGCTGCCAGGAAGATGCGAAGTGTCCGAAGAGATCCAAGCCTGGATCGGAGATGTGAAGAACCTAAAAACAGAGGGGACAGAGTCTGGGTCACATGCCAGTGACCAGGGGCACAATAGACGAATGCCCACCGATGTCGGGTGTTTCAGGTGAAGAAGGTGAAGCTTGACTCTTCAGCCACGAGGACCAGGAGTCATCGAGGATGACCAGGAGCTGGATTAGAGCTGTCCCGTGAAGGATGTCGAGTGCTGCAGCGTTGGTTCCCAGATGGGACACAACAAGCCTTGGCAACAGCAACCCACGCAGAAAGGAGAAAGATGCTTCGGTGCGGACCAGCAAGGTCTGAGGGACTCCCCCAGCGAAGAGGAGTGAGGGCACGTCTGGAGCAACCAGGGAAGCCCAAAGAAAGTCAGAATTATCTTCACAGGGTCATAACAGGCGACAGTCCGGGGATCACGAAGGGACCTCGAGAGGACTCACAAAATGGTGACCCACGGATCACTCGGGGTGACTAGGCCAACAATCTTTGGTGGATTATCTGCTCGGGGTCTGGGCTACAAGTAACCCAATGCACAGCCTCAGGAGACGTCGAAAAGCTGATGCACTTGCAAATGTTCCCACGAGGGCTACAGATGTCTGCTTTGCTGGGGACCTGGTTCAGCCTCTGGGAAGTCTGGAAATCCACCTCTGGTGTTGCAAAGTCTTCGGCGTCCGGAAGGTGCTTCGGAGATGCAGACCAGACAGATGTGTCTTTGGTGCCTGCCAAGCAGGTGAGTAACTCCTTTACGCCAAGGGAGATTCTTAAGTCATCTGGCATTGAACAGATCGTCAAAGTTCCAGGATTCAGTTTCAGAGTTTCGTCCAGGGATATCTACAGTCCTGTTGCCAGGGGTTCCTACTTTATACCCAAGGAAGGGGTTGGACTAA
This sequence comes from Triturus cristatus, assembly GCF_964204655.1. Lineage (NCBI taxonomy): Eukaryota > Metazoa > Chordata > Amphibia > Caudata > Salamandridae > Triturus > Triturus cristatus. The sequence goes on from NC_140590.1 coordinate 218,330,706, forward strand.
CTCAGGGGACCCACCTATGGGAGGGTTTGGAAAGATGGGTGGTTACACCCATTTCCTTTGTCCAGTTTCGCGCAAGAGCAGGGACTGGTAGCCCCTGAACCGATTTGAGCTGGACTATGCACAACGACACCAAATGTGCCCTCAGTGCAGGACTTCAAAGCACTCTCAGAGTGCACCCACCCAGGTGACACCTCCCTATGACAGGAAACCTATTGTTCAGGCCTCCCCTGCCAGAGTTTCGGTCAGCAGCAGGAGGCCAGACTTGTGTCTGTGGCTGCAGCATCCATTTTGTGATGCCAGGGCTATTTTAAGTTGGTACTGAGTATACCGGTGCTGTCATGTCTCTCCCTCTAGAAGGGTGGGATCATACTCCCACACCAGTTACTGGTGTGGAGGTATGATTCCAAGGTGTTTGATACCAAACACGACATGTTTCCGTGCAGCCAGTCCAAATTTAGCATTTACTGTTTGGTTACAATGCACATAAGAGTATATTGTCAGGATGCATCACTGACAATCCTGGAGAAGAGATTCCGAAGGCTACAGAGGGGCTCTGCTCTTGCATGGGCACCCTCTCACACAAAACCAAGCACCCTGCCCTCAGTATTGATAAGGCCTGCCATAGGGGTGACTGATAGGTTTCTATGTGCAGTGATAGGTGAGATATAGCGAACCTATATCTCTGTAAGGGGTGCATGCACCACCTTACCCAGGCTGCAGTAGCAGACCTGTGGTGTCATTTTGGAGGGCTTCCCAGGGGTGGCATAATACATGCTTCAGCCCCTGGTAGGCCTCTGGGGTATCTATGCCCTGGGTACATAGTATACCATATACTAGGGACTTATAAGGGCACCCCAGAATCCAATCTGTGGTGTACCTAAAGTACATGGAATCAATTTAGAGAGGAAGCAGCTAGGCTAGGCTAAGTGGGGGTAACCATAAGAAGCAGATCCTACTCTCCTCCCCCCCCCCCTCCCCCCCCAATGCAGGGACATTAAACTAACCTTGACCAGTTGAGTCTTCATGTTCTAAGTGGAAATATCTGGAGAGTCCATCTGCATTGGCATGGTTACTCCCAGGTCTATGTTCCACTCTATAGCCCATCCCCGGTAGGGAAATGGACTAGCTTAAAAGTTTGGGGTGTTCACCCTTCATCTGTTTTAGCCATAAGAGGGGCTTATGGTCTGTACGAACAATGAAGTGAGTACCAAACAAGTATGGCCTCAACTTCTTCAGAGCCCAAACCACAGCAAAGGCCTCCCTCTCAATGGCTGACCAACGTTTCTCTCTGGGGGTCAGCCTTCTGCTTATGAAAGCTACTGGCTGATCTTGACCATCATTCAACTGTGACAGTACATCCCCTACTCCCAACTCAGATGCATCTGTTTGCACAATGAACTTCTTGGAGTAATCAGGACTTTGCAGAATGGGAGCAGTGCACATGGCCTGCTTCAGGTCCTCAAATGCCTTTTGACAGCTAACTGTCCACTGAACCTTTTTGGGCATTTTCTTGGAAGCAAGGCCATTCAATGGAGTCACAATGCATCCATAACCTTTTACAAATCTTCTGAAATACCCAGTCAGGTCTAAGAAGACTCTCACCTGAGCCTGGGTAGTTGGAGCAACCCAGTCCATTATGGTCTGGATTTTGCTCTGCAATGGTTGAAACTGGCCTCCACCTACACAACCTGACTCTGCCCTATCTGGCCCTTTGTAGCCTTGATAGTTAGGCCTGCTTTTTGCAGGGCCTCCAAAACATTCCTCAGGTGGACCAGGTGATCCTCCCAGGTAGAGCTAAAGACAGCAATATCATCTAGCTAGATATGCTGCACTATAGTCTTCTAGGCCTGAAAGGACTTGATTCACCAACCTTTGAAAACAGGCGGGTGCATTCTTCAAACCAAAGGGCACCACCACAAATTGGTAATGTCCACTAGAGGTAGAAAATGCTGTCTTTGGCTTTACATCATCAGCTAGTCTGATCTGCCAGTAGCCAGCTGTCAAGTGAAATGTGCTTAAAAACCTGGCTGAGGCCAATATATCTATTACCTCATCTGCCCTTGGGATGGGATGGGCATCAGTCCTAGTAAATGCATTGAGACCCCTGTAGTCCACACAAAACCTCATCTCTCTCTTTCCATCTTTGGTGTGAGGTTTAGGCACCAGGACCACTGGACTAGCCCAAGGGCTATCTGAGGGTTCAATAGCTCCCAAATCCAACATCTTTTGGACTTCTGTCCTTATACAGTCCCTGACATGGTCAGGTTGCCTGTAGAACTTATTTTTAACCGGCAGACTGTCCCCAGTTTCCACTTCATGAGTGCACCAGGTGGTCTGTCTTGGAGTCAGAGAAAACATATGTCTAAACTGGCTGAGAAGTTTTCTGCAGTCATTTTGCTGCTGGATAGTGAGGCTGCCTGCCAAGGCTACACCATCTACTGATCCATCATCAGGGTTCTGAGAGAGCAGGTCAGGGAGTGGGTCACTCTCTTCCTCCTGTCCTTCATCAATAGCCATGAGCAAGCCCATGTCTGCCCTGTCAACATATGGTTTTAGTCTGTTGACATGAAGTACCCTATGGGGACTCCTAGGGGTTCCAAGGTCTACCAAGTAAGTGACCTCCCCTTTCTGTTCAACAATTGTATGGGGGCCACTCCATTTGTCCTGGAGGGCTGCTGGGGCCACAGGCTCCAACACCCACACTTTCTGCCCTGGCTGGTAAACAGTCAGCACAGCCTTTTGGTCATTCCAGGCCTTTTGCAATTCCTGCCTAGCCTCAAGGTTTTTAGTTGCCTTTTTCATATATTCAGCCATCCTGGAGCGGAGACCAAGTACATAGTCCTCTATGTCCTGTTTAGGGGGTTTGAGAGATAAGTCTCATCCCTCCTTCACCAGACACAAAGGACCCCTAACAGGATGGCCAAACAAAGGTTCAAAAGGGCTGTAACTAACCCCCTTGTGGCACCTCCCTGTAGGCAAACAAAAGGCAGGGCAATAGGATGTCCCATCTGCGCCTAAGCTTTTCTGGGAGACCTTTGATCATGCCCTTTAAGGTTTTGTTGAATCTTTCAACTAAACCATTGCATTGTGGGTGATAGGGTGTGGTGAATATATAATTCCCTCCACACTCCTTCCACATTGCAGTCAAGTAACTTGACATGAAGTTTGCACCCCTCTCAGATACTACCTACTTAGGAAAACCCACTCTTGAGAATACACCCAAGAGGGCCCTTGCCACCACATGTGCTGTAGTGGTCCTAAGTGGAATGGCTTCTGGGTACCTAGTGGCATGGTCCACCACCACCAGGATAAATCTGTGCCCAGATGCTGTTTGAGGAACCATGGGAGCAACAATGTCAATCCCCACCTTCTCAAAGAGAACCCCCACCACAGGTAGTGGTATCAGGGGCGCCTTTGTGGTTCCACCTGCCTTGCCACTGGCTTGACAGGTCACACAGGAGCGACAAAACTCCTTAGTGTCTTCAGACATATTAGGCCAATGAAAGTGAGGAACAATTCTGTCCCAAGTCTTGTTTTGGCCCAAGTGTCCTGCTAAGGGAATATCATGGGCTAGTGTCAGTAGGAAGCCCCTAAACTTCAAAGGTATTACCAACCTCCTGGAAGCACCAGGCTTGGGGTCTCTACACTCTGAATAAAGGAGTCCACCATGCCACTAGCATTCCCAGCAGCCTCATCAGCAGCTTGCTTTCTGAGGGGTTCAAGAGAGCGGCAGGTTTGCTGCTCCTGGCTCAGATATGCCCTGGAAGGGCCCCCTGTCCCCAAGAACTCAACATGGTCAGGTTCAAGCTCCTCTGGGACAGTTCCTTCTTCAGGTCCAAGATCATCTCCCTCAGGAGGCTGATCTGTATTCTGAGTCAGGTGGAAAGGCACTGCCTTAACCCTACTGCTCCTCCTCTTGGGAGACACCTGGTCCATTCTTCCAGAATCCAGGGCCTGTCCAGTGTTACACATTTTACCCTGTGACCTAGTCACAGCAAGTACATGTGTAGGGATCCCTAGCCTATCTGCATGTGTCCTGAGCTCCACTTCAGCCCAAGCTGAAGTTTCCAGATCATTGCCAAGCAAGCATTCAACAGGGAAGTCTGCACTTACCACAACTTTTTTGAGGCCAGTTACCCCTCCCCAGGAGAAATTAACAACTGCCAAGGAATGGTCTGTCCTGACATTGCTAGCATTGGTCACTTGGTACCTTTCACCAAGTATAATCTGCCCAGGATCCTCAAGATCTTTTGTCACCATTGTGACACTTGCTCATGTGTCCCTGAATGCCAAAGCCTCTTTTCCATTAATCAAAGGCTACTGTCTGTATTTGCCCAGGTTTCTGGGACTCACAAAGAAGGGCATGTCCATGCCTCCATCACAGATCAGGACAGCCTGAGTTGGAACTCTGACTAGGCCAGAGTCCATCTCAGAACCCAGGGTTAACCCTACTACACCCTTATTCTGAGTATTACCACCACCAATTGTATCTGCACTAGGGGAACAGTTGCCTTAGGGGCAATGCTGGCTGAAGTTGACTCTTTGGACTTAGTGCAATCACTAGTCCAGTGAGTTTTCTGCTTACAGATCTTGCACCATGGTTTCTTTTGGCCTTTTCCTTTATTAGAATGGGATTCCCCCCCTTCTGAAGAAGATTTTTGGGGACCTTGTGAAGACTTCTGGTCTTTACCCTTCTCCCCACCCTTGTCAGAGTTCTTTGAATCGTGCTTCTTCTGGTCACCACCTTGGGTCTGAACCTTCTGCCTCACCATGGTCCTGACCCATTTGTCTGCCTTCTTTCCCAATTTTTGGGGAGCGGTCAGATCAGAGTCCACCAGGTACTGATGAAACAGCTGATTTTGACAATTATTAAGGATCTGCTCCCTCATAATTAAAGTGTACTATCCTTGAAAGTCATGCACCTTGCTGCCAAGTAACCAACCCTCCAGAGCCTTAGTAGCACAATCTAAAAAGTCCACCCAGTCTTGATTTTGTGCCCTTTGGGTATCTCTGAACTCTAACCTATATATTGTTCAGTGGTTAGGCCAAACCCTTCTATTATTGCACTTTTCAGACTGGAGTAATCATCAGCATCCTCCTGTCTAACAGTGAGAAGCTTATCACTACCTTTGTCTGCAAAGGAGAGCCACAAGATTGCTGTCCACTGCTCCTGGGGGACCCTTTGTACTTTACAGGCCCTTTCCAGTGCAGTAATCCATTTGTGGATGTCATCCCCACTCTGGTAGGGAGGGACAACCTTGTTTAGGTTTCTATGGTCATGAGACCTCTCCCTAACAATAGGGAAGTTGCTGCCACCATGGGACGCTAGTCCCATATTTTTTCGAGCTCTCAGGAGCTCTAGGGATTCCCTGTCTAAAGCCAACTGCTGCTTTCTGATTTTAAGCTGAGCTTTCTCATTCTTCGAAATGCGAAGTGGGTCGCACACCGCTCGTCATACAAGCAAAGAGCCCCATAGGATTCTGGAGGATGTAGTGACAGCGGCGGGTACACCTATGCCACGAGTAAAAAGTTTAAAATGCCATCCCTGGACACGTGTTTCGAGGTAATTGCCTCTCGTCAGCAGGGAGCAGGTACGTATGCGGGGTGCTGTAGACTGCCAAACATTATCAGGTATAGTACCTCTCACGGTGCGCGGGTGCGGGATCCGGGCTCGTCAACCCATAGCTCAGGGAGCTTTAAATACAAAATGCGAAGTGGGTCGCACACCGCTCGTCATACAAGCAAATAGCCCCATAGGATTCTGGAGGATGTAGTGACAGCGGCGGGTACACCTATGCCACGAGTAAAAAGTTTAAAATGCCATCCCTGGACACGTGTTTCGAGGTAATTGCCTCTCGTCAGCAGGGAGCAGGTACGTATGCGGGGTGCTGTAGACTGCCAAAAATTATCAGGTATAGTACCTCTCACGGCACGCGGGTGCGGGATCCGGGCTCGTCAACCCATAGCTCAGGGAGCTTTAAATACAAAATGCGAAGTGGGTCGCACACCGCTCGTCATACAAGCAAATAGCCCCATAGGATTCTGGAGGATGTAGTGACAGCGGCGGGTACACCTATGCCACGAGTAAAAAGTTTAAAATGCCATCCCTGGACACGTGTTTCGAGGTAATTGCCTCTCGTCAGCAGGGAGCAGGTACGTATGCGGGGTGCTGTAGACTACCAAAAATTATCAGGTATAGTACCTCTCACGGCGCGCGGGTGCCGGATCCAGGCTCGTCAACCCATAGCTCAGGGAGCTTTAAATACAAAATGCGAAGTGGGTCGCACACCGCTCGTCATACAAGCAAATAGCCCCATAGGATTCTGGAGGATGTAGTGACAGCGACGGGTACACCTATGCCACGAGTAAAAAGTTTAAAATGCCATCCCTGGACACGTGTTTCGAGGTAATTGCCTCTCGTCAGCAGGGAGCAGGTACGTATGCGGGGTGCTGTAGACTGCCAAAAATTATGAGGTATAGTACCTCTCACGGCGCGCGGGTGCAGGATCCGGGCTCGTCAACCCATAGCTCAGGGAGCTTTAAATACAAAATGCGAAGTGGGTCGCACACCGCTCGTCATACAAGCAAATAGCCCCATAGGATTCTGGAGGATGTAGTGACAGTGGCGGGTACACCTATGCCACGAGTAAAAAGTTTAAAATGCCATCCCTGGACACGTGTTTCGAGGTAATTGCCTCTCGTCAGCAGGGAGCAGGTACGTATGCGGGGTGCTGTAGACTGCCAAAAATTATCAGGTATAGTACCACTCACGGCGCGCGGGTGCGGGATCCGGGCTCGTCAACCCATAGCTCAGGGAGCTTTAAATACAAAATGCGAAGTGGGTCGCACACCGCTCGTCATACAAGCAAAGAGCCCCATAGGATTCTGGAGGATGTAGTGACAGCGGCGGGTACACCTATGCCACGAGTAAAATGTTTAAAATGCCATCCCTGGACACGTGTTTCGAGGTAATTGCCTCTCGTCAGCAGGGAGCAGGTACGTATGCGGGGTGCTGTAGACTGCCAAAAATTATCAGGTATAGTACCTCTCACGGCGCGCGGGTGCGGGATCCGGGCTCGTCAACCCATAGCTCAGGGAGCTTTAAATACAAAATGCGAAGTGGGTCGCACACCGCTCGTCATACAAGCAAAAAGCCCCATAGGATTCTGGAGGATGTAGTGACAGCGGCGGGTACACCTATGCCACGAGTAAAAAGTTTAAAATGCCATCCCTGGACATGTGTTTCGAGGTAATTGCCTCTCGTCAGCAGGGAGCAGGTACGTATGCGGGGTGCTGTAGACTGCCAAAAATTATCAGGTATAGTACCTCTCACGGCGCGCGGGTGCGGGATCCGGGCTCGTCAACCCATAGCTCAGGGAGCTTTAAATACAAAATGCGAAGTGGGTCGCACACCGCTCGTCATACAAGCAAATAGCCCCATAGGATTCTGGAGGATGTAGTGACAGCGGCGGGTACACCTATGCCACGAGTAAAAAGTTTAAAATGCCATTCCTGGACACGTGTTTCGAGGTAATTGCCTCTCGTCAGCAGGGAGCAGGTACGTATGCGGGGTGCTGTAGACTGCCAAAAATTATCAGGTATAGTACCTCTCACGGCGCGCGGGTGCGGGATCCGGGCTCATCAACCCATAGCTCAGGGAGCTTTAAATACAATCAAATCTCATTCTTCAGCTGTCTCTCTCTCTCCTCTCCTGGGAGGTTTCCCTCCTATGAGCAGAGATAGAGGTCCCTATAGATGAACCAGAATGGTTAGTCTCCACTGAGGGAGATCTGGACCTCCTAGGCCCACCACCAACTCTCCCAGGAGGGCCAAAGGGAGGACCATTGTGGTCCTCTTCCTCATCTTCCAGGGGAGCTGGGTTTTCTAGGTCAAGATAATTGTCATCTTCATGGTCAACATCAGAGGTCTGGTCATGGGTAATTTCACTTCTAGGCCCTTCCTCATCTGCTGCCCCACCCACTCTGCCTACCCCTTCAAACCCTATAGGTCTTCTGAGATCATCCAACAGAAGTACCTCTATGAGGCGTTGGGTGTTTTCACTTTTGCCTGTCTTCAGTCTCCTAGTACTGCATAATGCTCTCAATTCCAAGAATGGGAGATTATCATACTTGGTTGGAAGAAGCCCAGTGGCTTCTGGCAGGGACCTACTGGTTCCTGGCCTTGAAGACATCACTAGTGAGGTGTGGTGTATGCACTACCTACTCTAGTGTGGCCTACTAAACTCTCCTGAGTTGTAGAAAGGGTGTGCTCAGCCCTTGACACACAACTATAGGTTCAATAGAACTTACTGTATCCTAAAGCTTGTATTATATGTACCTCACGTACCTTTAGTGGTTTTCAGTTAGTCACTCAATTGAGATTATCTGATAAAACAATAGCAAGCTGGAATCTCACACGCTGCACACCAATGTGAGAAGTTGGCCTGGTATATGCTGTCCACTAGTTATAGTGGGCACTTTGCACCCATCCAAACAACCCCTTATTGATGATAGGTTAAAGACGAGCTTTATTGAAAGCTATCCTAGTGGTAGCTATGGAAAGCCGCCTTCAGGCTAAGTCTTGAAGGAATGTAAAGCAGCATGTTTTTTTAGTCTATAATCTATTGAATGGCCAAATGAAAGGCAACCACACCAGGTATATATATATATAAAATATATGTATTTATTACTAAACACACCCTACTAGTCTCTTTATGAGGCTAGAGATCAAAACACATAAGGTACACTTCAAATATTACAGTAAAGTAGCACTAATACACGTTAGGCCCTAGGGGCGAGCCAAATATAGTGGTATAAGAACCACGACTTAACTAGACACGAGGCCTAGAGCCTGTAGAAACGCAGGGTCCCCAAGGAACCACCCAATGTAGTGACACAGGTGACCCACGGGGGCCGTGTGCAGTGTGAGAACACAGCCGTGAGCTCCCGTTAGCTTCTATGGCGAAAGTCGCGGTTAGATTTTTAAAGATTAGGGACACTTAGAGATGGACTAGGACCAAACCCTTTTGGACTTAGACAGTTCTATGGTCAACACCGACGGGAGCACCAGAGTACTTGAGTTACCTCACCCAAGGAAGCCGGGTGCATAGGTGTCAAATGGTGCCGGGTCACGTCGTCATTTTCAGTAGAAGCTGGTGAAGAAGTGCTGCTGCCGGGAAGATGCGAAGTGTCTGAAGAGATCCAAGCCTGGATCGGAGATGTGAAGAACCTGAAAGCAGAGGGGACAGAGTCTGGGCCACTTGCCAGTGACCAGGGGCACGATAGATGAATGCCCACCAATGTTGGGTGTTTCAGGTGAAGAAGGTGAAGCTTGACTCTTCAGCCACGAGGACCAGAAGGCATTGAGGACAACCAGGAGCTGGATCCGAGCTGTCCCACAAAGGATGTCGAGTGCTGCAGCATTGGTGCCTGGATTGGACACAACAAGCCTTGGCAACAGCAACCCAAGCAGAAAGGAGAAAGATGCTTCGGTGCGGACCAGCGAGATCCAAGGGACTCCCTCAGTGAGGAGGTGTGAGTGCACATCTGGAGCAACCAGGGAAGCCCAAAGAAAGTCAGAGTTACCTTCACAGGGACCCACCAGTCGACAGACCAGGGATCGCGAAGGGACCTCAAGAGGAATCACAAAATGGCAGCCCACGGGTCACTCGGGTTGACTTGGTTGACAATCTTCAGTGGATTCTCTGCTCTGGGTCTAGGCTACAAGTAACCCAATGCACAGCCTCAGGAGTCGTCAAGAAGCTGATGCACTTACAAATGTGAATTGTGCCCAAGGGATCCCTTTCCACGGTATCCACGAGGGCTACGGGTCTCAGCTTTGCTGGGAACCTGGTTCGGCCTCTGGGAAGTCTGAAAATCTACCTCTGGTATTGCAAAGTCTTTGGCGTCCGGCGGGAGCTTCAGAGATGCAGACCGGACAGATGTGTCTTTGGTGCCTGCCAAGCAGGGGAGTAACTCCTTTACTCCAAGGGAGATTCTTCAGTCATCTGGCGTTGAACAGATCGTCGAAGTTCCAGGATTCAGTTTCAGAGTTTTGTCCAGGAATATCTAAAGTCCTGTTGCCAGGGATTACTACTTTATACCCAAGGAAGGGGTTGGACTAACTCAGGGGACCCACCTATGGGAGGGTTTGGAAAGAGGGGTGGCTACACCTATATCCTTTGTCCAGTTTCGTGCCAGAACAGGGGCTGGTAGCCCCTGAACCGGTTTGAGCTGGACTATGCACAGGGACACCAAACGTGCCCCCAGTGCAGGACTTCAAAGCACTCTCAGCGTGCACCCCTCCACCCCAATACACTAAAGCCAGTCTGGGAGGTGGTGACACCTCCCCATGACAGGAAACCTATTGTCCAGGCCTCCCCTGCCGGTCAGCAGCTGGAGGCCAGACTCGTGTCTGTGGCTGCAGCATCCATTTTGTGATGCCAGGGCTCTTTTAAGTTGGTACCGGGCATACCTGTGCTGTCATGTCTCTCCCTCTAGAAGGGTGGGATCATACTCCCACCAGCTACTGGTGTGGGGGTATGATTCCAAGGTGTTTGACACCAAACACGATATGTTTCCGTGCAGCCAGTCCAAAGTTAGCATTTACCATTTGGTTACAATGCACTTAAGAGTATATGGTCAGGCTGCATCACAGACAACCCTGGAGAAGAGATTCCGAAGGCTGCAGAGGGGCTCTGCTCATGCATGGGCACCCTCTCACACAAAACCAAGCACCCTGCCTACAGGATTGATAAGGCCTGCCATAGGGGTGACTGATAGGTTTCTATGTGCAGTGATAGGTGAGATATAGTGAACCTATATCTCTGTAAGGGGTGCATGCACCACCTTACCCAGGCTGCAGTAGCAGACCTGTGGTGTCATTTTGGAGGGCTTCCCAGGGGTGGCATAATACATGATTCAGCCCCTGGTAGGCCTCTGGGGTACCCATGCCCGGGTACATAGTATACCATATACTAGGGACTTATAAGGGCACCCCAGAATCCAATCTTTGGTGTACCTAAAGTACATGGAATCAATTTAGAAAAGAAGCAGCTAGGCTGGGGTCCTGAAGAGCAGGGCCCCAGCCAGACTAAAGTAGAAAAACAGTGTTACAGCTGCAAAACGTGGGGGTAACCATAAGAAGCAGACCCTACTTTCCTACAAATTGTACCTCACTTTTGTGGATAGGTGTAGGAAAATAGGGTCTGCTTCTTATGGTTGCCCCCACTTTTTGGTTCATCTTACACTGTTTTCAACTAGTCTCACTAGGATCCTGCTAATCTGGACGTCGGTCTATCTGCTTTGTCCGTAAAATGTTATGTCATGTACTTAGGTACACTCCAGATTGGATACTGGGGTACCCTTGTCAGTCCCTAGGAGATGGTACCGTGTACCCAGGGCATAGGTATACCCCAGAGGCCTCCCATGGACTGGAGCATGTATTATGCCACCCATGAGAGGCCATGCAAAATGGATCTACAGGCCTGCCATTGCAGCCTGTGTACGTTGGTGCATGCACCACTTGCTCAAGATATAGGTTTACTATATCTAAGGGTCACTACACTTAAAACCTATAAGTCACCCCTATAGCAGGCCTTGACAATCCTGAAGACAGGGTGCTTGTTTCTAAGTGAGAGGGTCCACTGCATGAGCCACCCCTGCAGCCTACGTACTCTATTCTACCAGGTTGTTAGTGCTGCAGCCATTTACGACATATAAAAAAGCAATATGTGACTGCGTGATGACCAACTCTAAAACGGCTGAAAGTAACCCTATTGTGTTTGGTGTCAAACATTGTGGAATCATACCCCCACACTGGTAACTGTTGTGTGAGGTAGGATTCCACCCCTCAGAAACAAGCTTTGCGAGGGCCCTGGTGTTCCCAGTACCAGCCTTCTAGTCCCGGGCAGCCCAAAATGGTTGCTGCCGACCAGAGACACATTTCTGCCCTCCTGCTGCTGAGCCGAGCTCGAGCAGGGGAAGGCAGAACACTAGGCACCCTGTCACAGGGAGGTGTGACCACCTTCCAGACAGGAGTTAGTGTCTTAAGCCTGACTGGGTGTGCTTGCCAGCGACTGAAAGTCTGCATGAGGGGCACATTTGGTGTCCCTGGTCATAGTCCATTTGAAACCAGTCCTGGGAGCCATTGGCTCCTGCCCTGGTGTGGAACTGGACAAAGGACATGGGAGTAACCTCCCCACTGTCCAGACCCTCCCCAGGGAGGGTCCCCTGAATCTGTCCAACCCTCTCCTGTGGGTACAATAAAGCTTACTTGGCTGTAGGACCCTAAGTTCTATGTGGACAAGATTCAAATCAAGAATAACCCTGGGCAGTGAACTCCGCTCCGCTCGCGGAGTTTGTGGAGTTTCCGGTACTCCGTGTTACGTGGAGCTCGCAGGTTTTTTTCGCGCTCGCGTTCACCACCGTCAAGTTGGCGAGCGCGAGCGAGGAAAATCCACCTCCTGGCCAGATTTTTCCTCGTTCACGATCACCAACATCAAGTTGGCGAGCATGGAAAATAAACCTCCCGGCGAGATTTCTTAACGCGGGGGATCAGGTTTCTCATTGCGAGTGGTCGCATATGCCCGCGACTGCTCATGTAGAGAAACTGCCCATTCGCGTTGAGAAATCTACTTGAGGAGCAGAAAAGGTAAGCTTGCTCTGTGCATTGTGCTGTTCGCAATGATTGCACAGTGCGGACAAGCATCCGGCACTGTGCAATCACCGCGAACGGCATTTTTCTACTGTACTCTGCTGCTTGCAGTTCTCTGCGTAGTGCGGCGTAGTTTTTTTTGCACTTCGCGTAGCTTTGTGTAGTGCAACTCCGCGAACTCCGCCCAGGGTTAATCAAGAAACCACGACCTCTGACCTTCTGGACATGTTGGACTTTGCTAGACTTCGTTTGGCCCTGACTTTGTCTCCCACTCTGTCCAAAGCATCGTCTGTGCCCGTGCACCAAACAGGCTCCATGCAGGACCTGTGGAGCATCAAGGACAACCAAAGACATCTCCCTTGGAGCTAAGGAGTCACTCCCCAGAACCGCATGCACCGTAACACAACGGACAGGTCTGCTGATTCTGAGCTCCTGAAGACTCTGAAGGCTCCAGCAACACAGGAGAAGTGGGTTCCAAGTCCCTCGAGGTCCAAGCTGCCCTCTCACCAGGTTTGAGGCCAGAATCCCTCGTGGGGGCTGCATTACCCATACCCCTGTGCACCACATAGTTTTACAAGTGCAGATGCTTGTTGATGTTCCTAAAACAAGTGCACTAGGCTCCAAGTAGCTCCAACCTCTGGTACCATTTCCACAAAAGAACTTTGGCCTCCTCTCACTGAGTGCTCCGTGGGCTGTTGCTTTGTAATTCTGCTTGAGGTCCCCTTGCGACTCCTGTACCTCCAGTCTGTGGGTCTTCTTGAGGGTCATCTTTGCTTTTCTTCGTCTCCCCTGGTTTCTCCAGGCATGCCCTGACTCCCCTGTGTTTGGTGAGTCTCCTGGACCTTACTGGTCCAAACCGAACTGTTCTTAACCATCTTCATGGGTTGCTGCTGCCAAGGCTTGTTGGTACTACAGCCGGACACTGATCCCTTAGCACTTGACATCCTCCATGGGACAGCTCGTATCCAGCTGCTGGTTGTCCTAGACATCTCCTGGTCCCTGTGTCTGCGGAGTCAAGAACCTCCTCAATGCACCTGGAGCACCCAACATTGGTGGGCATTCTTCTACCGAGCCCCTGGTCACTCCTGAGTGACCTTGACTCTGTCTCCTCTGCTTTCAAGTACTCTTCATTAAGAATCCACCCTTGGATTCCATCTGACACTTTTCTTCTTTCCCGCAGTGGCATTTCCTTGAAGTCCTCCATTGAGATCGATGGTGGTTTCTGACACCACTTCAGCCCTAGGATAGGTAACTCTGGTACTATGATATCTACGGGTGGGGTGGCTCTTCAACCTCCTATGATCCAAAGGACTTCCTCATAATCCACTGGGAAGGTTCCTTAAACTTTAAAACTGCAACGCGACTCTCCCATAGAATTGCACGGTGCACACGGTCGTCTGTCCTCAATGGAGTCCCTACTTACTCACCTTGGGTGGTTCCTTGGGTGCCCAGCGATTCTACATCCTCTAGACATTGTCTTGACTTGAGTTGTGGTTTTCATACCACTATTTTAGTATATGGTTTGGTCTCACCCTGGGGCCCACTGTGTATTAGTGCTACTTACGACTGTTCTGTGCTACAGTATTGTGTGCTTTGTGTTTATCTGAATGTAGCAGATACTCTGAGGTATTTAGAACGTAGTAATAAATACATATTTATATAACTACTGTGTGGTTCTCCTTTCATTTAACCAATAGAATAAGGTTGCATTCTGGTAAAATAAGCTGCTTAACATCCTTCAAGACAAAGCCTGAAGGCTGCTAGCCACAACTACCACTTGGATAGCTTTCTAAGGTTATCTTTGACCTCTTAAATCACCATAAGAGCTGTTTGAACTGGTGCAGGGTGCACAGGGTGCCCACTTAAATTAGTGGACAGTATATACCAGGCCAACTTCTCAAAATAGGCCTAGTGCTTGCATCAGTAAATGGCCCAAAACTTACTATCAATTACAAAAAGACCTTGTTTTGGGAGGTAGTCACCTGCATTTTTGATCCCGGGCTCGGCGGCCATTGATCTAAACCTACCAATCCCAGACATTTCTGACAACCATAGGAGTCCAGTAAGGCGTTACTTGCATGGATTCTTCAAAGTTTTCCTACCCAGAATCCCATGCAAACCTTAAATTTAGCTGGAAAAAAAAATATTCTAACATTTCTATGTTTGAAAGTTGTGGGATCACTGGGTTGGCACAAATTTTCTACCACTCAGTGTTACCCCAGGTCTCCTGTTAAAAATGGTACCTCACTTGTGTGGGTGGGCCAAGTACCTGCGACAGGCAAAGGCCTAAAATTAATTGTGGAGTCATCGAAATGTTGTATCACAAAACAACTTGGTTTTCCAAGGGGAGGGGGGACATTGTTTTTTTGTCCCGGTCTCGGCAGTCATCTAGCGATGTTGTGGCTTGCGTAGATTCCCCAATGCTTTCCTTCCTAGAATCCTCTGCCAACCTCAAATTTACCTGAAGCTATAATATTTTCCTTAAATTTCTGTGTGGGATCACTGCACCGGCATAAATGTCCTACCACCCAAATGTCCTACCACCCACCGTTCCCCTTGGTCTCCCAATAAAAATGATACCTCACTAGTGTGGGTGTCCAGTGCAGAATTGTCAAAAAATGTATATAAAAATATATAGCGCTTAGAGTTTGCTGTGCTATCTCCTCAATCCCTATGATTTTGGCCCTTCCCAGTTGCAGGCCCTTGCCCACCCACAAAAGTGAGGTATCATTTTATTCCAGAACCTGAGGGGGAACACTGAATGGTAGGACATTTGTGCCGACGCAGTGATCCCAGTCAGAAATGTGGGAAACATGTGATTTGATTTTGCTAAATTTGAGGTTTGCAGGGGTATCTAGGTAGAAAAACATTGGGGGATCCATGCAAGTCAGACCTCCCTGAGCTACCCCAGTTTCTAGATTTCAGAAATGTGTGGGCTTGGTAGGCTTCCCTAGATGGCTGCAGAGCCCTGGACTGAAAATACAGGTGCCCCCCTTGCACCACCAGGTCATTTTGAGATAGATAATTTTGATGTCTCCACAATAGGTTTTGGGCCCTACCCTGCCATGGGTACTTGGCCCACCCACAATAGCGAGGTACCTTTTTCATCAGGAGACCTGGGGTAATGTTGGATGGCAGAGATTTGAGTCAGCCCTGTGGTCCCACAGCTTTCCCACACAGAAATGTGAGAATAATGTGATATTTTCAGCTTAATTTGAGGTTTGCAGGGGATTCTGGTTAGGGAAACATTGAGGGATCCATGCAATTCACACCTTCTTGGTCTCCCAGGTTTTCTAGTTTTCAGAAAAGGGTGGGTTTGGTAAGTTTCCCTTGATGGTCCCAGAGCAAGGGACCAAAAATGCAGGTGCCCCCTTGCAAACCCAGGTCATTTTTTGATAGATCATTTTGATGTCTCCCCAATACATTTTGGCCCTACCCTGCCACGTATACTTAGCCCACCCACACAAGTGAGGTACATTTTTTTTATCAGCTTACCTGGGAGATTGCTGGGTGATATGAAATGTGTGTCAGCCTGGTGATTTTATTTTGTTAAATTTGAGGTTTGTAGGGAATTCTGGGTAAGAAAACATTGGGGCATCCACGCAATCCACACCTCCCTGGACTCCCCTGGGTGTCTAGTTTTTAGAAATACCTGGGTTTGGTTGGTATCCCTAGATAGCCCGGCACCAGAAATGTAATGCCCCCTATCTATCACAAAACGACTTGGTGTTGCAAGGGGGCACCTCCATTTTAGGTACCAGGTTCGGCGGCCGTTTAGGAAAACCTACCAATCCCAGACATTTCTAAAAACTAGTCACCTGGGGAAGTACAAGGAGGTGTGGCATGCATGGATACCCAAATGTTTTCTCACCCAGAGCCCCCTGCAACCCTCAAATGTAGCTACAAAAACAAAATCTCCTCAAATTTCTATCCAGGATCACATAATACCTACCACCCAGTGTTCTAGTCGGTCTCCTGAGCAAAATGATACCTCACTTGTGTGGGTGGGCCAAGGGCCTGCGACTTGAAAGGGCCAAAAATGTAGGAATTGAGGGAATAGCACAGTGAGCTCTAAGTGCTATATTTTTTTATATATGCGTTTTTAGGCTGACTCTGAATTAGACACCCACACAAATGAGGTATCTATTTTATCAGGAGTCCAAGCGGAACGTCCTGTTGTAGGATAGTTGTGCCAGCCCGGTAATCCCAGACAGAAATGTGAGAACAATGTGATTTTCTTTAGCTAAATTTGAGGTGTGCAGGGGATTCTGGGTAGGAACACATTAGGGGAGATACGCAAGCCATACCTCCCTGAACCCCCCTCCCCCCCGGTGTCTAGTTTTCAGAAATGTCTGGGTTTTCTAGGTTTTCCTAGGGGCCAAAAATGCAGGGGGAGGTAGGAAGACTGTGGCTAAATGTTTTGGGGGGTGGGAGCATTGGCATTCCCATTCTGGGCAGCCCCTACCCCAGTGCATAATTAAAAAAAAATCACTGGTGCCTAGTGGGCTTTCTGCCTCCCTGTGGGGCAGATAAGGGGCTATTGCTCTCATCTGCCTTCTGGGGGGCAGAAAGACTGGCATTTTTGGGGGTGGGGACATTGGCATGCTCATTCTGGGCAACCCCCACCAATGAACTATCCAAATAAATAGTCCCTGGTGCCTAGTGACTTTCTGCCCCGGGGGCAGACAAAGGTCTATATGCCCCCATCTGTCTCTCAGTGGGGCAGAAAGACTGTGGCAATTATGTCTTGGATTGGGGGCATTGTCATGCCCACTCTAGCCCCCACCACTACATATAAAAAAATAATCCCTGGTGCCTAGTCGGCTTTCTGCCAGGGCTATTGCCCCATCTGCCTCTTGGGAGGGGGGACAGAAAGACTGTTGCATTTTTGGGGGCCATTGACATGCCTATTCTGGGCAGGCCACACCCCTGAGCTTTGAACAAATATAATCCCTGGTGCCTAGTGGGCTTTCTACTCCCACGGGGGGCTAATAAAGGGCTATTGCCCCATCTGCCTCCCGGGGGGAGAAAGATGGTGGCAATTTTCGGGGGGGGAGAAGGCATTGGCATGCCCATTCTGGGCAGTACCCACTCCTACGTATAAAAAACGTTATCCCTAGTACCTAGTGGGCTTCTTGCCCTCGCGGGCAGATCAGGGGCAATTGCCCCATCTACCTCCTGGGAGGGCAGAAAAACTTGGAATTTTTGGGGGGCAAGGAGGGCATTGGCATGACCATTGTGGGTCGCCCGACCCCTGAACTATTAAACAATTATACCTGGTGATAAAGTGCTTTCTGCCCCCACAGTAGGGGCAGAAAGACTGAATACGCCCATTTTAAAATGGAAAGAGCAAAGGCCCTTGCTGAAGGGACTGCTTTCCTCCACCTCTAGTGGGTGAATCCCTACTTGGGGATCGCCCTCCTGTGGGAGGGGAATCTCTCCTTTCCAATGGTTCCTCTCCCGTGTCTTTCGGTGCTCGGGCTGAGATAGCCTCATGAGCACCAAAACAGTGAAACTGAAGCTAAGTTTCTGTTTCACTTTCAACATAATGACGTGAGTGTGCCATGCGCACAATCGTAATTATATTGAAAACAAAATAAATGCCTCAGGATGAGAAAATCCATCTGCTGTTTACGGCAGAAAGATTTTGTGCTAGTGTGCACACGATGGAATGGTTCCGTCATGAGCACACAAGCCATTCTAGTGTTTTGAGTAATCTACTTGACCAAACTGTAATGTACTTGACCAATATACTGGTCTTAAATTGTGTGATTGAAGGCAAATGTTTTATTTTGCCGATCTAGCTTTTTCTTCATTATCACACATGAGTGCACCTTCAAATAAACGATTTCAGCATTTCTAATAATATTAAAAGGATGTATCCAGCGCAAACAATTGCCCGAATGTGTCAAGGCACTATAGCCCATGGAAGGGATCGAGATAAAAGAAAGTGAAGTGAACAGCCAAGGTTTGAGATTTTTCCTAAACTGAAGAAGATCTGAGATTATTCTAATGGAGAGAGGAAGTGCATTCCATTCCTTGGCAGTTGAGATGACAAAACTCCATCCTCCCCAGTTGATTTTCCTGAATCTGTTTATCATACGTTTTGAGAGACCCAGAAGATCTGTTTTGTTTGATTTACTAGGCAAAATGTATGCTCTATGAATAATAGGAATTTATCCCACATATATGGAACACTTCATCCCTGACTTGCTTCTTAGTTCACTAATAGCATTTTCAACAGGGCGGGGCCCAGAATCCTTTTCAGTTCATTTTTAAAAACTTGCTTTTAATAAATATGTTTCTAAATCTTGATGTGATAGAGCACTGATATTCACAAAGAGCACATTTCCAATTTAAATGACACCAACATTTCCCACTTACATGTAGTTGCACTGATAAAACCATATAGTGTATAAACGATATTGTGTGGGGAATGTGTTTCAGCAAAAAGTTGTAATTCTCACATCATCAAGAAAAGTGATTTGTTTTTATCCTATTAACCATTTATTTTATAAAAACAGTATTACAAAACCATGTTTTCATAACAATTAAAAAGTATTTTGAAACATACATTTACACTCATTTAAAATGTGTGTTACAAAAAAAAGCCTGACATCCTACAACCTTTCATTTCACTCTTCTTGTACAGCACGATTGTCAAACAGGTCCATTTACAAAATACTCTACCTTTGCATCAGGGAAATAAAAGTAAACACCAACCCCAAGGATAAAAGAAGCAGCAATTTGTAAGACATAAAATGACATTTCACTTCTGTCTCTGAACACAGAGCAAACATGTCAAGATAAAAACGAGATTTAAAGGCATATTTTTTTCTCATTCACCTAATGAGTGAACAGAACGCTTGTTCTATGTCATCTTGCCAGAACTGGTCAGTAAACCCTAAAAATAGCTCCCCCTCGATAAAATGAATACATATGTCAATCCTAAGGCAGACCCTAAATGGCCCATAGGGCAAGGTGCATTATATTTAAATGGTAAAACATCTGTTTTTAATTTATACATTTCCGGGTAGTGAAAAACTCCCAAATTCATTTTTCACTTCAGTAAGGCCTATCTCTCCCATAGGATAACATTATGTTACCTTATTACAGTTAATGATCGATACGTTTCGATTGGAAACAGGTATAAATATCATGATTAATCTAAAAAAAAAATTGGAATTCAAAATCCTCTTTAATGATAGAGTCAGATTTTAGGTCACAATTCTAAAAAATGTCACTTTTAGAAAACTAAAAGAACAGTGATGGATGGAATGCTGAACAATGTATACTTCCACCCCCAGTCACAAAGATCTGGGTTTAATCCATTGTTTATTTTGCATACCACTTCACCCCAGTTAGGAGTTTGGACCCAGCGATATGGAAACGAGTCAGGACCATGCTTGTCATGGGAACAGTCCAGTACGACTGCCAAACAGGTGCGCCCTGGACTGGAAACAAACATCCTGAGACCGGTTTCGGGGAATCACCCCCTCATCAGCCAGGCTACCTTGCATCCATTAAGTATGGGACCCACGTCTGGGCAGACCCTTCACACTTAGGTTGAAAACAGCGAAAAGAAAAATTGATAGACAGAATGCTAAACAATGTAAACATTCACACCCAATCACAAAGATCTGGGTTTAATCCATCATTTTTTTGCTTACCATGCCACCATCATTTAGTTCCAGCCTTATGCAAATCAGTCTTGGCTTTGCTCGTCAAGGAAACAGTTCAGCCTGAACTGCCAAGACAGGTCCTTCCTAGACTGGGAACAAGCATTCTAGGACCAGTTTCAGGGTATCATCCCACACCTGCAGGCCATCTTGAATCCAGCATAAAGAACAATTGATGGACGGAATGCTGAACAATGTGAACAGTCACACTCAGTCACAAAGATCTGGGTTTAATCAATTGCTTTATTTGCTCACCTTGCCACCCCTGTTTTGCCTACTCCGCATGGCAACAGTCCAGGCTGAACTGCCATGCTGGATCCTCCCTGGACCGGAAACAAACATTAAGGGACCAGTTTCGGTGTATCACCTCTCATCAGACGGGCTAGTTTGAATCCAGTGGCACACTGAGTACGGGACTCACGTCTGGGCATACCCTTCCCACTTAGGGCGACAAAGGCAAAAAGAACAGTTGATGGATGGAATTCTGAACAATACAGACATTCATTCACCCCTAGTCCAAAAAATCTGTGTTTAATTCAGCATTTATTTGCTCACCATACCACCCCAGCTTGGAGCTTGGACCCAGCCATATGCTAATCAGCCTTGACACTGCTCCTCATGGGAAGAAGTGTATAAACAAAGATTTCTCTTGGATTACAACTCACAAAGGGTCAATTTACCCCATTCAACCATATACAGGACATACAAGTATACTAAATCTACTATTGTTTCAGAACCCATTAACCAATTAAAAACACAAAAAGAATCTTATGTAAGTGTTAAAAAAATGTATTTATTAAAACCACAATCAGTAATATAAAACACAATATTATAACCAATTATTTCTAGACAAGTTTAAAAATATTTCGACAGACTTATACATATAACAAATGAATTTCAATATGCATGAGAGACAAAAACAAGTGACACATTAAAAATCATCATAAATACGTTAATTCGATGGAATCTCTTGCGTTGAAGTCTATCAATCCCTTTATAATTAGGCTCAAATGTTCCTGGAATGTAACAATAGCGAAAATAAAAAATCGTCAATGCGTTTCGGAGAGCTAATTATTGTTTTTACGCCACCTTCTTCAGGACTCAAAATCTTAATGTCTCTCTTACAGTTAGCACCGTGTCATATGTGCCTGTATTAAAAGAAAATATATAAAAACATATCAACATCCTATATCATATGTAAATAGTAAGGACAACACCTATAGTAATCTTTAATTAAAAACCATGCACATAAAAGCCAGCAGTTTAACATAAAAGTAATAGTAGAATTAAAAGACTTTTATGCTCCTAATTTCATAATAAGACAGCATCATGATGCAGTATATTATTGTTTTAGGGTCCCTTGTTTTAATTAATCAATCCATTCACACTGCTAGGCATCAGTCACCATCATTCACTCTCCTTTTATTCTAATGATTAAGTATCACCTTTCAATTCCCATACGGGACTAACAGAATGTTGCCAGAATTAAATATTCATCGCTATCCCCATTACAGACCTTAATGTTATATCTGGGGATTAGGCCTAACTAGGTATCCTTAAAGTGTCAATAGGATGTCAGAAAGGTAAGTCTATCTATATTCAACTTTTTAATTTAATGTAGATCATTATGCTCATATTATATACCTCGTAATGGCACTGTCCCATCAAGAAGAAGTAAGTGCTCAATCGATTATTATTGGCATATGATATCTTCTTAATTTGAGATTGTAGATTCTGAATTTGATAAAATAGAATAATGAAAGTCAAAAAGATACTGTACGAAATATGTTCTCAAAAATCGTGTTATTAAGTAACTATAATGACCCACCTGGAACTTTGATGTTCTCTTATTACACAGAATATCATCTTCTAAACGATTAGGAACTTCTATAACAATATTTAAAAAGGCTGACCAATATAAACGGGGTACAAAAGGGGGTGGTGATGGACGGAGATCCATTCCCTGGACCAGAAACAAGCTTCCTAGGACCGGTTTCTGGCATTTCAGCCATCTTCAGCCAGGCTTGCTTGAATCCAGTGGCAAAGTGAGCAAGGGACTCACGTCTGAGCATACCCTGCCAACTTATGGCGAACAAAGCGGTACAAAAGGGGGTGGTGATGGACGGAGCATCAGAACCAATCAAACACTCACACCCAGTCAACAGATCCGGGTTAGATCCATCACCGTTCTTTAGCCCACTCTGCCACCCCAGTTCAGACATGGCCATATGCAAATCAGTCTGACCCTGTGCCTCATGGGAACAGTCCAGCCCGAACTGCCAAGCCATGCCTTCCCTGGACCAGAAACAAGCTTCCTAGGACCGGTTTCTGGCATTTCAGCCATCTTCAGCCAGGCTTGCTTGAATCCAGTGGCAAAGTGAGCAAGGGACTCACGTCTGAGCATACCCTGCCAACTTATGGCGAACAAAGCGGTACAAAAGGGGGTGGTGATGGACGGAGCATCAGAACCAATCAAACACTCACACCCAGTCAACAGATCCGGGTTAGATCCATCACCGTTCTTTAGCCCACTCTGCCACCCCAGTTCAGACATGGCCATATGCAAATCAGTCTGACCCTGTGCCTCATGGGAACAGTCCAGCCCGAACTGCCAAGCCATGCCTTCCCTGGACCAGAAACAAGCTTCCTAGGACCGGTTTCTGGCATTTCAGCCATCTTCAGCCAGGCTTGCTTGAATCCAGTGGCAAAGTGAGCAAGGGACTCACGTCTGAGCATACCCTGCCAACTTATGGCGAACAAAGCGGTACAAAAGGGGGTGGTGATGGACGGAGCATCAGAACCAATCAAACACTCACACCCAGTCAACAGATCCGGGTTAGATCCATCACCGTTCTTTAGCCCACTCTGCCACCCCAGTTCAGACATGGCCATATGCAAATCAGTCTGACCCTGTGCCTCATGGGAACAGTCCAGCCCGAACTGCCAAGCCATGCCTTCCCTGGACCAGAAACAAGCTTCCTAGGACCGGTTTCTGGCATTTCAGCCATCTTCAGCCAGGCTTGCTTGAATCCAGTGGCAAAGTGAGCAAGGGACTCACGTCTGAGCATACCCTGCCAACTTATGGCGAACAAAGCGGTACAAAAGGGGGTGGTGATGGACGGAGCATCAGAACCAATCAAACACTCACACCCAGTCAACAGATCCGGGTTAGATCCATCACCGTTCTTTAGCCCACTCTGCCACCCCAGTTCAGACATGGCCATATGCAAATCAGTCTGACCCTGTGCCTCATGGGAACAGTCCAGCCCGAACTGCCAAGCCATGCCTTCCCTGGACCAGAAACAAGCTTCCTAGGACTGGTTTCTGGCATTTCAGCCATCTTCAGCCAGGCTTGCTTGAATCCAGTGGCAAAGTGAGCAAGGGACTCACGTCTGAGCATACCCTGCCAACTTATGGCGAACAAAGCGGTACAAAAGGGGGTGGTGATGGACGGAGCATCAGAACCAATCAAACACTCACACCCAGTCAACAGATCCGGGTTAGATCCATCACCGTTCTTTAGCCCACTCTGCCACCCCAGTTCAGACATGGCCATATGCAAATCAGTCTGACCCTGTGCCTCATGGGAACAGTCCAGCCCGAACTGCCAAGCCATGCCTTCCCTGGACCAGAAACAAGCTTCCTAGGACCGGTTCCTGGCATTTCAGCCATCTTCAGCCAGGCTTGCTTGAATCCAGTGGCAAAGTGAGCAAGGGACTCACGTCTGAGCATACCCTGCCAACTTATGGCGAACAAAGCGGTACAAAAGGGGGTGGTGATGGACGGAGCATCAGAACCAATCAAACACTCACACCCAGTCAACAGATCCGGGTTAGATCCATCACCGTTCTTTAGCCCACTCTGCCACCCCAGTTCAGACATGGCCATATGCAAATCAGTCTGACCCTGTGCCTCATGGGAACAGTCCAGCCCGAACTGCCAAGCCATGCCTTCCCTGGACCAGAAACAAGCTTCCTAGGACCGGTTTCTGGCATTTCAGCCATCTTCAGCCAGGCTTGCTTGAATCCAGTGGCAAAGTGATCAAGGGACTCACGTCTGAGCATACCCTGCCAACTTATGGCGAACAAAGCGGTACAAAAGGGGGTGGTGATGGACGGAGCATCAGAACCAATCAAACACTCACACCCAGTCAACAGATCCGGGTTAGATCCATCACCGTTCTTTAGCCCACTCTGCCACCCCAGTTCAGACATGGCCATATGCAAATCAGTCTGACCCTGTGCCTCATGGGATCAGTCCAGCCCGAACTGCCAAGCCATGCCTTCCCTGGACCAGAAACAAGCTTCCTAGGACCGGTTTCTGGCACTTCAGCCATCTTCAGCCAGGCTTGCTTGAATCCAGTGGCAAAGTGAGCAAGGGACTCACGTCTGAGCATACCCTGCCAACTTATGGCGAACAAAGCGGTACAAAAGGGGGTGGTGATGGACGGAGCATCAGAACCAATCAAACACTCACACCCAGTCAACAGTTCCGGGTTAGATCCATCACCGTTCTTTAGCCCACTCTGCCACCCCAGTTCAGACATGGCCATATGCAAATCAGTCTGACCCTGTGCCTCATGGGAACAGTCCAGCCCGAACTGCCAAGCCATGCCTTCCCTGGACCAGAAACAAGCTTCCTAGGACCGGTTTCTGGCATTTCAGCCATCTTCAGCCAGGCTTGCTTGAATCCAGTGGCAAAGTGAGCAAGGGACTCACGTCTGAGCATACCCTGCCAACTTATGGCGAACAAAGCGGTACAAAAGGGGGTGGTGATGGACGGAGCATCAGAACCAATCAAACACTCACACCCAGTCAACAGATCCGGGTTAGATCCATCACCGTTCTTTAGCCCACTCTGCCACCCCAGTTCAGACATGGCCATATGCAAATCAGTCTGACCCTGTGCCTCATGGGAACAGTCCAGCCCGAACTGCCAAGCCATGCCTTCCCTGGACCAGAAACAAGCTTCCTAGGACCGGTTCCTGGCATTTCAGCCATCTTCAGCCAGGCTTGCTTGAATCCAGTGGCAAAGTGAGCAAGGGACTCACGTCTGAGCATACCCTGCCAACTTATGGCGAACAAAGCGGTACAAAAGGGGGTGGTGATGGACGGAGCATCAGAACCAATCAAACACTCACACCCAGTCAACAGATCCGGGTTAGATCCATCACCGTTCTTTAGCCCACTCTGCCACCCCAGTTCAGACATGGCCATATGCAAATCAGTCTGACCCTGTGCCTCATGGGAACAGTCCAGCCCGAACTGCCAAGCCATGCCTTCCCTGGACCAGAAACAAGCTTCCTAGGACCGGTTTCTGGCATTTCAGCCATCTTCAGCCAGGCTTGCTTGAATCCAGTGGCAAAGTGAGCAAGGGACTCACGTCTGAGCATACCCTGCCAACTTATGGCGAACAAAGCGGTACAAAAGGGGGTGGTGATGGACGGAGCATCAGAACCAATCAAACACTCACACCCAGTCAACAGATCCGGGTTAGATACATCACCGTTCTTTATCCCACTCTGCCACCCCAGTTCAGACATGGCCATATGCAAATCAGTCTGACCCTGTGCCTCATGGGAACAGTCCAGCCCGAACTGCCAAGCCATGCCTTCCCTGGACCAGAAACAAGCTTCCTAGGACCGGTTTCTGGCATTTCAGCCATCTTCAGCCAGGCTTGCTTGAATCCAGTGGCAAAGTGAGCAAGGGACTCACGTCTGAGCATACCCTGCCAACTTATGGCGAACAAAGCGGTACAAAAGGGGGTGGTGATGGACGGAGCATCAGAACCAATCAAACACTCACACCCAGTCAACAGATCCGGGTTAGATCCATCACCGTTCTTTAGCCCACTCTGCCACCCCAGTTCAGACATGGCCATATGCAAATCAGTCTGACCCTGTGCCTCATGGGAACAGTCCAGCCCGAACTGCCAAGCCATGCCTTCCCTGGACCGGAAACAAGCTTCCTAGGACCGGTTTCTGGCATTTCAGCCATCTTCAGCCAGGCTTGCTTGAATCCAGTGGCAAAGTGAGCAAGGGACTCACGTCTGAGCATACCCTGCCAACTTATGGCGAACAAAGCGGTACAAAAGGGGGTGGTGATGGACGGAGCATCAGAACCAATCAAACACTCACACCCAGTCAACAGATCCGGGTTAGATCCATCACCGTTCTTTAGCCCACTCTGCCACCCCAGTTCAGACATGGCCATATGCAAATCAGTCTGACCCTGTGCCTCATGGGAACAGTCCAGCCCGAACTGCCAAGCCATGCCTTCCCTGGACCAGAAACAAGCTTCCTAGGACCGGTTTCTGGCATTTCAGCCATCTTCAGCCAGGCTTGCTTGAATCCAGTGGCAAAGTGAGCAAGGGACTCACGTCTGAGCATACCCTGCCAACTTATGGCGAACAAAGCGGTACAAAAGGGGGTGGTGATGGACGGAGCATCAGAACCAATCAAACACTCACACCCAGTCAACAGATCCGGGTTAGATCCATCACCGTTCTTTAGCCCACTCTGCCACCCCAGTTCAGACATGGCCATATGCAAATCAGTCTGACCCTGTGCCTCATGGGAACAGTCCAGCCCGAACTGCCAAGCCATGCCTTCCCTGGACCAGAAACAAGCTTCCTAGGACCGGTTTCTGGCATTTCAGCCATCTTCAGCCAGGCTTGCTTGAATCCAGTGGCAAAGTGAGCAAGGGACTCACGTCTGAGCATACCCTGCCAACTTATGGCGAACAAAGTGGTACAAAAGGGGGTGGTGATGGACGGAGCATCAGAACCAATCAAACACTCACACCCAGTCAACAGATCCGGGTTAGATCCATCACCGTTCTTTAGCCCACTCTGCCACCCCAGTTCAGACATGGCCATATGCAAATCAGTCTGACCCTGTGCCTCATGGGAACAGTCCAGCCCGAACTGCCAAGCCATGCCTTCCCTGGACCAGAAACAAGCTTCCTAGGACCGGTTTCTGGCATTTCAGCCATCTTCAGCCAGGCTTGCTTGAATCCAGTGGCAAAGTGAGCAAGGGACTCACGTCTGAGCATACCCTGCCAACTTATGGCGAACAAAGCGGTACAAAAGGGGGTGGTGATGGACGGAGCATCAGAACCAATCAAACACTCACACCCAGTCAACAGATCCGGGTTAGATCCATCACCGTTCTTTAGCCCACTCTGCCACCCCAGTTCAGACATGGCCATATGCAAATCAGTCTGACCCTGTGCCTCATGGGAACAGTCCAGCCCGAACTGCCAAGCCATGCCTTCCCTGGACCAGAAACAAGCTTCCTAGGACCGGTTTCTGGCATTTCAGCCATCTTCAGCCAGGCTTGCTTGAATCCAGTGGCAAAGTGAGCAAGGGACTCACGTCTGAGCATACCCTGCCAACTTATGGCGAACAAAGCGGTACAAAAGGGGGTGGTGATGGACGGAGCATCAGAACCAATCAAACACTCACACCCAGTCAACAGATCCGGGTTAGATCCATCACCGTTCTTTAGCCCACTCTGCCACCCCAGTTCAGACATGGCCATATGCAAATCAGTCTGACCCTGTGCCTCATGGGAACAGTCCAGCCCGAACTGCCAAGCCATGCCTTCCCTGGACCAGAAACAAGCTTCCTAGGACCGGTTTCTGGCATTTCAGCCATCTTCAGCCAGGCTTGCTTGAATCCAGTGGCAAAGTGAGCAAGGGACTCACGTCTGAGCATACCCTGCCAACTTATGGCGAACAAAGCGGTACAAAAGGGGGTGGTGATGGACGGAGCATCAGAACCAATCAAACACTCACACCCAGTCAACAGATCCGGGTTAGATCCATCACCGTTCTTTAGCCCACTCTGCCACCCCAGTTCAGACATGGCCATATGCAAATCAGTCTGACCCTGTGCCTCATGGGAACAGTCCAGCCCGAACTGCCAAGCCATGCCTTCCCTGGACCAGAAACAAGCTTCCTAGGACCGGTTTCTGGCATTTCAGCCATCTTCAGCCAGGCTTGCTTGAATCCAGTGGCAAAGTGAGCAAGGGACTCACGTCTGAGCATACCCTGCCAACTTATGGCGAACAAAGCGGTACAAAAGGGGGTGGTGATGGACGGAGCATCAGAACCAATCAAACACTCACACCCAGTCAACAGATCCGGGTTAGATCCATCACCGTTCTTTAGCCCACTCTGCCACCCCAGTTCAGACATGGCCATATGCAAATCAGTCTGACCCTGTGCCTCATGGGAACAGTCCAGCCCGAACTGCCAAGCCATGCCTTCCCTGGACCAGAAACAAGCTTCCTAGGACCGGTTTCTGGCATTTCAGCCATCTTCAGCCAGGCTTGCTTGAATCCAGTGGCAAAGTGAGCAAGGGACTCACGTCTGAGCATACCCTGCCAACTTATGGCGAACAAAGCGGTACAAAAGGGGGTGGTGATGGACGGAGCATCAGAACCAATCAAACACTCACACCCAGTCAACAGATCCGGGTTAGATCCATCACCGTTCTTTAGCCCACTCTGCCACCCCAGTTCAGACATGGCCATATGCAAATCAGTCTGACCCTGTGCCTCATGGGAACAGTCCAGCCCGAACTGCCAAGCCATGCCTTCCCTGGACCAGAAACAAGCTTCCTAGGACCGGTTTCTGGCATTTCAGCCATCTTCAGCCAGGCTTGCTTGAATCCAGTGGCAAAGTGAGCAAGGGACTCACGTCTGAGCATACCCTGCCAACTTATGGCGAACAAAGCGGTACAAAAGGGGGTGGTGATGGACGGAGCATCAGAACCAATCAAACACTCACACCCAGTCAACAGATCCGGGTTAGATCCATCACCGTTCTTTAGCCCACTCTGCCACCCCAGTTCAGACATGGCCATATGCAAATCAGTCTGACCCTGTGCCTCATGGGAACAGTCCAGCCCGAACTGCCAAGCCATGCCTTCCCTGGACCAGAAACAAGCTTCCTAGGACCGGTTTCTGGCATTTCAGCCATCTTCAGCCAGGCTTGCTTGAATCCAGTGGCAAAGTGAGCAAGGGACTCACGTCTGAGCATACCCTGCCAACTTATGGCGAACAAAGCGGTACAAAAGGGGGTGGTGATGGACGGAGCATCAGAACCAATCAAACACTCACACCCAGTCAACAGATCCGGGTTAGATCCATCACCGTTCTTTAGCCCACTCTGCCACCCCAGTTCAGACATGGCCATATGCAAATCAGTCTGACCCTGTGCCTCATGGGAACAGTCCAGCCCGAACTGCCAAGCCATGCCTTCCCTGGACCAGAAACAAGCTTCCTAGGACCGGTTTCTGGCATTTCAGCCATCTTCAGCCAGGCTTGCTTGAATCCAGTGGCAAAGTGAGCAAGGGACTCACGTCTGAGCATACCCTGCCAACTTATGGCGAACAAAGCGGTTCAAAAGGGGGTGGTAATAGACGGAGCATCAGAACCAATCAAACACTCACACCCAGTCAACAGATCCGGGTTAGATCCATCACCGTTCTTTAGCCCACTCTGCCACCCCAGTTCAGACATGGCCATATGCAAATCAGTCTGACCCTGTGCCTCATGGGAACAGTCTAGCCCGAACTGCCAAGCCATGCCTTTCCTGGACCAGAAACAAGCTTCCTAGGACCGGTTTCTGGCATTTCAGCCATCTTCAGCCAGGCTTGCTTGAATCCAGTGGCAAAGTGAGCAAGGGACTCACGTCTGAGCATACCCTGCCAACTTATGGCGAACAAAGCGGTACAAAAGGGGGTGGTGATGGACGGAGCATCAGAACCAATCAAACACTCACACCCAGTCAACAGATCCGGGTTAGATCCATCACCGTTCTTTAGCCCACTCTGCCACCCCAGTTCAGACATGGCCATATGCAAATCAGTCTGACCCTGTGCCTCATGGGAACAGTCCAGCCCGAACTGCCAAGCCATGCCTTCCCTGGACCAGAAACGGGGTTCGGCAGCCCTATGGAGAATATGGATAAAGATTATAAATATCAAGTTTCTACATGACTTTAAGCTGTCACTTATTTAAAACCATAATATCATGGACCGGGATCACATACCTCGAGTAACGACATTTTTCTATCCGGAGGTAAATCAGTCCTCCATCTGATATAAAGGGGTTTCAAATCTCCCTTGGTCATAGAAGTTGTATCCCCGTACGTTTTCACGATACGTTCTCACAGGGTTCTAGGGAAATATATATTGTATTTTAAATATAAAGTAAGCCATCCAACAATTAATATTTGCGATACTTATAAGCTAAATATTTTATACCTATCTATGTCAAAAAAAGGGTCGAAAAGTGACCTTGTTTTGTGAACTCAAAAGGGGGATATTGAATCTCCCACCTCTGTCAAGTCCTATATTCTCTATTTCTTACCTTTAGGAAAATAGGTCTGCCGCGTGAAAGAGCGTCTGGTACTGCTCCGCAATAGGAAGACGGCCCAAATGTTCTTCATGTGGTCTTAAATATGCGTTGTTGATCCTGTACACCTGGTGGTTCACGGAGCATCATCAATGTACATGTGATGTCGCGTACGTCGATGTCTCATGTGGGCTGATCATTACGTATTACACACGACCTTATCTATCACTTGTGTTTTCGGCGTAACCCCTATTTGATATTTAAAATGAAACAATATAGAAGAAATGCTATGGATAGCTATAAGGATATTAAAATATTCTGTGAACTAATAATATTGTTATCGTAAATCTTGTAAATGAAACCCTACAATAGTAACTGCTATATTGTTTAGGTATACCTGCTGCTTCTATATTATTTAGGTTACCTGATATTTGTAAATAAACAATAAAGGCAAATTGCTATGGCTAGCAGTAAGGGTATTCAAGATTGTATGAATTGACATTGTTTTTATCACGAATATTGTAGCTAAAAACCTACAATAGTGATTTTTATACTGTTTTGGGATTACCTCTACTATTTAGGATTACCTAATGTCTATTATGTTATTTAGGTTAATCTAATATCAGTTTATATCATGTTAAACCCATACATATATAACAAAAGTAAGGAAATCATTTTAAATTTTGAAATATCAATAACATGGAATTGTTAAGATGCCTAATGAAAGCCAATAGTAGTTTCACTAATTGTGCAGCGGGTCCCAGCTGGTACAAGACCCTCATGCTCAATTTGAAATCCTCCATAAATGGCATAAATTGTATATAGTAGTACTGACTAAATATTTTTTAGGTCTCGTGCCTAGCGTTGCAGTGTGCAGCACTGCTCGTGCAGCACTAGACCTCTTGAAAGGGGGTCCTGAAAGCTGCTCACATGCTCGTGGTTGTTATCAGGCTTTCGCCGTCCACCATTGGCTTTCGCGCATTATTTTTTTTTTTAAAAAGACACGCGATTGGGCAAAGGCGGGCGCATGTCCCGCCTTTGCAATGCCCATTCCCGTAGGTGGCCAGCACGCGCAGCAGCGCTCATTCCCCTCGCTGCCACACTCCCTCACCCCGCTCCTCTGTGGTGCGCGCACACCACTACTTTCGATTCCTGGCCCTGCTCCTCTGTGGTGTGTGCGCACCACTGTTTTTTTGCTTGGGGCCATATTGTCAGCCCTGAATGTGGTTGCCTTGTTTGAAAATATATACCATGAATGATATGCCAAGCATATTCTTCTGTTTGCCCATGTCATCAACGGAGGTCAAATACAGCAAGAAGAGCCAAGCTATAAGAGTTAACTGACATCAGCTGAAATCTATCCAGGTTTTTTTCAGGCATATAATCTCTAACCAAGACAAACAAAGGAAACACATTGTTTTTTTGATTGGATATTTTGTTCGAGAGACATTTTCTGGATTAAGCTATCATTTACTTATGCTTTAGGTTAAAATAGATACACCTTTGCTGGAGTAGCCACCTGAAAGTTAATCAGGTCCAATAAAATCGTGATTGAACTAGCTACCTTAGAAACGCATACAAATATACAATTCATCACTTTGTTTGTGGGCATTGTCTCACTTCCCCTATGTAGGTAATCTCCAACGTCACCATTTGTATCTTCTGTGTCCAGACTTATTTACATTTGGCTGGGTACAAACTGGAATGGTGGTGTGAGCAAAACAAAACGGTGGATTTAGGGCTAGAGGTCTGTACTACTGGTGAATGTTTGACATTTTTCAACATTTCGTCCATCAATTGTTACTTTTGCATCAGTCGCCCTAAGTGGGAATGGTATACCCAAACTTGGGTCCCGTGCTCACCATGCCACTGGAGGCAAGCTACCCTGGCTGATGAGCGGTGATACCCCAAAACTGGTTCTAGGATGCTTGTTTCCAGTCGAGGGAGGACCTGGCCTGAAACGTTGGGCTGGACTGTTCCCAAGGGGAGCAGGGTCAAGAATGATTTGCATTTGGCTGGGTCCAAACTGGATATGCATGGTGAACAAAAATGATGGATTTAGGCTCAGATCTCTGTACTGCGGGCAAATCTTTGACATTGCTCAGCATCAAGTCCATCAATTGTTCTTTTTGCACTTTTAGATATTTGCCATTTTCTTGCTCTATTTGGTGCCTGCAGCCTGTGTCACATTGCTGTGTATAGTTGGCAGTTGGCCTTTATGTATTCCTCCCACACAGTGAGAACAAAGGGGGCTAGATGTTTACAGAATGAGCCATCGTGCCAGGAGGGGTGGGGCGGAGCTGTTTCCTGCCTCACTTACATTTCAAAGGGCTGCCTCCTGCATACTTACAAAGGAACTTGACACCAGTCACTCATTACCCTAGCTCACTTAGAGCCTGGGAAGAGGAAGAAAGGAAACTTGCAAAATCAGGTGGTGGTACAGCCTAGAAGTTTCTCCCATTTCAAAAGCTGCCACCAGGTATACATTTTGGACCCTCAGAACAACACTTCAGTTAACTCCTGGACAAGTGGAGAACACTCAGAACTGCCTTATATTCTGAAGGACTGCTCTGCTACTTCAGGCCTTCTTTGTACCACAGAGGACAGACCTGCTGCACTCAGAGTACTGCCCTGCTGTTCGAAGCCTGCCTTCTTTCCTGCCAGAGAGGTACCATGTGCTAGTTGGATAGCTTTCAATTCTGAGCTACAGGGAGACAACAAGCTCCACCAACCTCGAACCCTGGATCTGGACCATGCCTGGAGTGAGTCCTGGTGTTAAAGGTCTCCCAGCAGCAACAACCTGAAACTTAAAATGTAGAAATGTCTCCACCAAAAATTGGCATGAGCACTGACAGGAGACTGGGGCCTTACTGATCACTGATCTGTCTGAGGTGCATAGCTGGTTGGCTTGAATTTGTGGTAGCTGCCGCTACTATCTTCTCTACAGCAGCAAATCCTGTTTAGCTGGACTTACAGTGAAGAGTATCCACCCGCGTGGAGCCCTCTTGGCTTCAGCCTGCAGCTTCATTCTGCTGGAGATTGTTGACTTCGAAAAAAATGATAAAGTCCAAACTTAGAAATCTTCACGTCGACTTTGTCGAGTGGCTCCCCAACAATGATGCTTCCTCCTCCTCAGCCGACTGACTGGCCTCTCTGAATTTTGCCTTCTCAGAGATGTTAAAAAAAAGTTTTTTTTAAGTCTGAAGGTTAAACAAGATCAAGCTCAATCTACCTCATGTATCCCTTGCGGTCAGCTATAGCTTTTTACTTTGACCTGGTCCCCCGTTACTAGATGCTGGCTGTTGCCACATTGATCTTTTAGGTGCTATTTTAAAGCAATTTTAAATTAGTTTGTGATATTTCTTGTGTTGTGTTTTCACTTTATTGCTGTTTGTGTGCTGCATACAAAGTCTAAATACTGCCTCTAAGTTAGGCCTGACTGTTTTAGTGCATTGCAACCAGAGCGTTAAGCACAGGCTAATTTAGTGACATGTGTCACTTTCAATAACCCAATTTCTTACCTAACTCATTTATCTTCTACAGTCATCCGTGCCTCCCTGACAACTTAGAAGATTCTCTTTCTAGATTTGAAAACTTGGACACCTTGCCAACCACATTGTCACTTTCTAACCTCTATCCACATCGCCATTTTTTCAGGAACTATTTTTTCCAAATAATTGTGAGGCTAGGCTGAGAAGGAATGCAGAAATCAAAAGCAGAGATAGCTCTTGGCTGCAGCAACAATACTGTGAATACAGTTGGCAGGCTGCCTTTACAAACCTGGGGTTCAGTGTGAATGAGGTCAGAAGTGATGTTTGATTGTTCTTGATTAAACTGCAAACACAAGGAAATTATGGACTGAGCACTGAAAGTTTTCCTACACTCACCCCCAGTCACAGATCTGGTTTGCTTTATTCGCCCTAAGTTGGCAGGGACTGCCCAGACGTGTGTCCCTTGCTCACTTTACCACTGGATTCCAGCTAGCCTGGCTGATGAGTGGTTTTACCCCGAAACCGGTCCCCGGATGCTTGTTTCCGCTCCAGGGAGGCTTGGCTTGGCTTTTCCGGCTGGACTGTTCCAATAAGGCACAGGGTCAAGACTGATTTGCATATGACTGGGTCTGAATTGGGGTGGCGAAGTGACCTAAAGAACAATGATGGATTCAACCCAGATCTGCGACTGGGGGTGGCTGTTTGAAAAGATTCAGCTCTCTGTCCATCGTCTCCTTGTGGTTACTTGATTTAACTGCTTCTGCTCCTTCTGTGAGCTTGACACTCAAGTTCAGAATCAATAAGACCTGAAGATGTTGCAGGGATTCTGTGGTGTCACAAAACCATGCTTGGGATCATAGAATCTTAGTAGTCAATGACTGAGTCGTCATGCTACCTGAGTACCCATGAGTCCGGCACCACCTAGCTATAGTGTCTTGCTTGCCCTCCTACTCACTCACAGAGGGACAAGTGATTAGACACCCCTGAACATAACACTCCCAACCCTCTCAGGAATCGCGGTTGCAGGGCACACCCTTCGCTCTCACACTCATACTAGTCCACAATAAGATCTGACACAGCCAGAGAAACGTTTAATATGTTTATTTTAACTATCGTGCTCAATTATGCAGCATTGGTGCCACAATGAATAAGAAAAATGCCTAACACAAATATGGTCAGCATAGTAAGTAATCCATAAATTATGAAAGGAGCTGTCATTAAACAAGACAGGGTAGCCTAACCCCCTCCCCCTCTACAGAATCAAAGTGATTATATAGCAGAAGATCTCTGAGTTTTTGTTGCAGACCCTGTACCTTAGCATGCACAGATGAAACTTCTACATCTCAGGTGATGTCACGATCTCTTCCCTGGAAAGATACCTCTCTAAGGGCCTCATGTAGGTAGCTAAATACCGGTCGGTAACGGCCGAAATTCGGTTAATATCCCGTTACCGACCGGTATTTAGACAATTGAGATGTAGGAGGCCAAAAATAGGGATTCGGTAATTATGAATCGGTAAATACCGATTCATCATTACCGAATTCAAAATTACCGATTCTGAATTACCGATTCCTTATTTACCGAATCGGTATTTAAGAGTCGGAAATTAACACAGATTGAAAGCAGGTGGAAATCAGCAACAGTGCATATAAGCAATCCCAAAATGCAACAGCGTGGACACCATGGCGGCTCTCTATGTGATTGCAAGGTGCCTACGTCTACAGGCAGCAGGGCTGAGGATTTGGAGACAGGAGGAACGCATTTACAGACAGCGCATCACACCCTTTCAACAGACTGAGGCTGAGATACATGAAATATACAGGCTACACCCCCAAACCATCATGGACCTGATAAGGGACCTGCACCCACTCCTGGACCAGCCAACAACAAGGGCGCATGCCATACCACCACATGTGCAGGTTCTCTGTAGCCTACATCTACTTGCATCTGGCAGTTACCAGGTGGTGATAGCTGCGGTAGGCGGTGTATCCCAGAGTTGCCTGTCCCGTTTCTTCAGGAAGTTCCTGGATGCCATGATGCTGAGAATGCACCACTACATCAGCTTCCCAAACACACAGGCTGAACTGCAGAAAACCAAGACAGACTTTTACCACATGGCACAGTTCCCGCATGTCATAGGCTGTATTGATGGCACACACATTCCAATCTGTCCACCAGCAGCCACTGAGCACATCTACAGGAACAGAAAGTCCACCCACTCCATCAATGTGCAGGTAATCTGCGATGCAGGGAACATTATCACTGATATCGTAGCTAAATTTCCTGGGAGCACCCACGACTCCTTCATCTTCCAGAACAGTGGGATCTACACACGACTGCTTGCCGGAGAATTTGGAGAAGGATACCTGCTAGGTAAATCACTGTGACACTCCCTAATACTTATCGCAAATTATTGTGTATTGAGGCATGTGACTGATGGTTCTCTCTTACTCACCTAGGCGACAGTGCATATGCCGTGCGGTCATTCATCCTCACTCCCTACCTACACCCATCAACCCTGAGTAAGAGACGATATAATGTGGCACACAAATCAACACGCAACGTGGTGGAGCGCACGTTCGGACTATTGAAAAGCAGGTTCCGCTGCCTCCACAAAAGCGGAGGCGCACGCCAGTACACACCCATCATCTGCTGCAAGATCATTGCCACTTGTGCAATGCTGCACAACCTTGCCACGAAGAGAGGTACAGAGGTGGAACTAACTGATTTTGAGGCCAATGATGATGAGTCTGCACAGCCAGAGGCCAACGCAGCAGGAGTGGCAACAGCAACAGATGGGAGAGAGAGACGGGCAGAGATCACATGCAACTATTTCTGAGTAAATAAAGGGACACAGCCAGTAGTTGGATGCCATGACGTAGTTTAATCATGCGGCACTACGCCACAACACAAAGGAAAACCTGTCCTCTCAATATTGTGCAATCACTAGTTGCAAGTCAAGGGTTACTTCACCCAATTGTCTCATGCTATACTGTGCAGCATTAGTGTCTGCGCCCATGCACTACAGTGCGGGATGCCATTGATTGTGCGTCCTCACTAGTGGCAGCCCCATGCCGCCTGCTGCTCCTCCGTGTATCTGGGACAGGGGGGGTAATGCTGCTCCTGCTGGTGGTTTCTTCGCTGTCCACAGCATCCACAGCACCAGTTGTGGCAGACTGGCTTGTTAGTAGCACTTCCAGTGCACTGGTGACCCTCACCATCCCCCTTGAGACGTCATTGCTGCAGTGCGTAAGGCCCTCCTGCATTGCCACAGAGCGCCTGCAGAGCAGCGAAGTGGCAGTTGCCAGCCGGTTGACTGCCCTTGTGTGATGGTCTTTTCTCTGCCGTTCCCGGCGCCGTGCTGCTCTGTCCTCATCAAACTTAGTGCACAGCAGCATGACGGACTGGGACATGTCCCGCATGCCCGCAGCCATCTCACTCATTCCCTCAGCCATAGCGCTGATGCCCCTGTCAATATTGCCAAATGTATCATTGAGGCCCCGCATTTGGCGCTGCACTGACATCATTGCCTTTGCTTGTAGGCGCTGTATCTTTACCATGGTGGCCTCCAGCCCTGAGAACACTCCATGGCTCTCACCCTGTGGTGGTGGACTTTGCACCCGAGCCCTGCGGCGACGTCTGGAACCTGTGTGTGCTCCCTCAGAGGCGGAGGGCACACTGGCATGGCTACCATCCAGGGGCACAGTGGATGGTTCCGGCCCCCTGCAGTCTTCAGATTAGGACTCCGAGACATGCAACCTGGAAGCAGCACGCCTCCTCGACTTGGGCAATGCAGGCGGTGATGATGCCGGTGACTCCAGCAGGAGCAGCCATGCTGGCTGTGGTGGCGATGCTGACTGTGGTGGTGAGGCTGGCTGTGGTGGTGAGGCTGGCTGTGGTGGTGAGGCTGCGTGTGGTGCTGATCTCTGCCCAGAACTTGTGGTGGCCTTCCCTGAGCTGTCCTTCCGGTGTGCCCTCTCTCCCGTCTCATGTGCAGTCCTGCGCAATGTATCGTCTGTGGACAGAAATGCATCATCAGCTCAGTGTACCTGAAGCCCTGCATTGCTAGCATCACAATACATTTCTGAAACACTCTCTCATTGTCCTCTGCCTGCTTTTCGCTAATGTGTGTAACATGCCTTGTTGTTCTGTGCTATTCTTCTCATGTTTGGGGTTTCCCAGACTACATCTCCCATAATGCATTGCTAGTATGCACTAACACCTGTACTGGAGTGGGATACTCATTGCCCAATTGGGGAGTTGGGATAGGGGTAGGGGGGCGGCCACATTGCTGTGCATGCATCTTACCTTGTTTGGTGGCGGCTCTGGCAGAGCTGTCTGCATCCCCAATCCCCACGACACTCTCGGGCTCTATTGTTGGCTCCACCAGCTCCTCAAGTTCTGTAAGGGCAGGTGCCCTGTTCCTTCCCCCTCCTGTCCGGCTGGCCTCTTTCTGCAGTTCCCCCATCTTCCTCCTCGTGACGATACGTAGGTCGCACCACCGCTTCTTCAGCACGTCTATGTCCCGGGGGGTCACTCCTATTGCATTCACCTGCGCCTGGATTCCCAGCCAGATTTTCCTCTTCTCCGACTCAGGCACTTGCAGGGACTGCTTTCCAAACAGCTTCTGGTGCTGCTTGACCACCTCCTCCACTAGTACCTGCAGTTCCTTTGGGCTGAATTTTTGTTTTCTCCTCCTTTCACCTCCATCTCTCTCTGTCTCCTGGCTGGACATTGTGTCAGTTTGTTGTTCACAATCAGGCACTGGCTCTGTTGCTCTGCTCTGCACTACCAGCCTCTCCAGAGTCTGATGATTGTGTGCACCTGCCTATGTGTGGCCACTTCCTGGTTGGGTGGGGTTGGCCTTGCACGGGATTGGCTGATTCATCAAGTGATGTGTATTTGAATTTCCGATTCGGTAAACTCCGATTCGGTATTTACCGAATCAGTAAATACCTCTTCGGTATTTACAGATTCGGTAAATACCGCTTCATGATACCGGCCGGTATTGTGGATTCGGTATTCATTTCCTGAATTTTACCGATTCGGTAATTGATACCGAATGTTTACCTACATACTATTTACCGATTCATAAATACCGATTCGGTGTAATTTGGTATTTATGAATCGGTAAATGGTATGTTACCTACATGAGGCCCTAAGTGTGTTGTTACCTATTTTGTACATAACTATATGACAAAGTACGCGTTCCCAAACAACATCTGCATTTGTGTACTCTGACTAGGTGCTGAGGCCTGACCAGAACAAAATAACAACAGGCATTGTTGTTTGACTTGGTCTACGGTGTGCAGACTAAATCCCAGGAAAGAACAGAACGTGAAAACAATGGCAGCTTCTGTGTGAAAGTACAGTGTGGCACTAAGCAAAATATGTTTGTCAAGTAACATGTGCAAAGCAGAGGACAGTCCTTTAAGTTGAATGTCCAGCACCTACCCTGACTTAATACTAACTTGAGTGAGAATAGTAAATTATTAAGTATAGTGTCCAGCACATACCCTGACTTAATACTAACTAGAGAGGGAATGGTAAATTAATTAAGTTTAGTTTGAACAAGAAAAGGCAGTGGGGGAAATCCGCGAAGGGTAGTGTATAGAGTATCTCCAATTCAAATATCCCAAGCAGTGCTAATGCCTCAAGGTCACCATACAACGACCACCTCACGTCGTAAAATGTAGAAAAAAATCCACATATATTACAATGAATAACAGTTGGCAACCTGAGCAGAGAGCACAGATGTAAAAGCAACAAATAGAGTCCAAATGTCAATCCTTAGTATTTACTTCTTGCTTTATTCCAAACTCTTAAGGTGTACATCCATATTTTCCATCTTCTTAACAGTTATTGTCCAAGCCACAAGCCATGCCAACACGTGTTTTGTCTATACGGCTGTAAGCCATAGACTTCATCAGGGCTAGAACAAGAGCAAAGTAACCAGATTACATTTTGGGCATTCAGTCTCTTGCATAAGGAGTAAAATACGTCCTTAACCCATAGTGCCTCTGCAGTGATAGTCAAGACACTCACTAACACATACAAATATCTCCTAGCTGGAGATATACACAATGCACACAATATTTCTCAATAGAAACAGGTATATAGCACATAATACACAGTGGTCCCCAGGG
Organism: Triturus cristatus; assembly: GCF_964204655.1. Lineage (NCBI taxonomy): Eukaryota > Metazoa > Chordata > Amphibia > Caudata > Salamandridae > Triturus > Triturus cristatus. Next base: position 218,371,039 of record NC_140590.1, read on the forward strand.
GGAGACCAAACATTATACTAAAATAGTGGTATGCGAACCACGACTTGAGTCAAGACTGTACTCAGCGGACGTAGAATTGCAAGGAACCCAAGGAACCACCCAAGGTGAGTATCTAGGAGTCCAACGGAGGTTGCGAGCAATGTAGGAACACCACCATGTTCTCCGTACAAATCAATGTGTAAGTCGCGGTTGCAATTTTAAAGAAAGAGGACCCTTCCCAATGGTCCCTGAAGAAACCCCGTGGAAGACCAGAGGTTGGAGAGCCACCCCACCCATGGATACATTAGGAACCAGGTTACCTGCAGTAGGGAAGCCGGATGCATAGGTGTGGTGTGGGGTCAGAAACTGCCATCGGACCCAATGGAGGACTTCAGGAAGATGCTGCTGCAGGGGAAGGTGAAAGTGTCTGATGGAACCCAAAGATCGATTCAAGATGTGAAGAACCTGCAAGCAGAGGGGACAGAGTCTATGCCACTAAGGAGTGACTACGAGGCACAGAAGACGAATGTCCACCGATGTCGGCTGCTGCAGGAGTGCTGACGGTGACCTTGAAATGGCAGCTGTGTAGACCACGTGATGCTGTGGAAGACAAGGAGCCATGCATGAGCTTTCCCACGTTGGATGTCGAGAGTTGAGGGGTCGGTGTCCGGCAGGAGCACCAAAAAGCCTTGGCAACTGCAACCAACTAGGAAGTTGAAGAAGGTGCAATGTCGGGCCCAGCAAGGCCCAGAAGACTCACAACAAGGAGGGGAGTCAGGGCAGGCCCGATCAATCAGGGGAGACCAAAAGAGTTCAAAGGTGACCCTCAAGAGGACCCACAGGCCATAGGCACTATAGCCACAGAGGACCTTGAGCAGCTCACCAAACATGCAGGCCCACAGAACAAGTGATCTAGTGGGGATGAAGATCTTGGTCACTGGGAATGCTGGAGGTTGGGGCTACTGGGAGCCCGAAGATCTTGGTGGAAGAAGCCAACAAACCTCTGCAAGTCGATGCGGTGCACAATGGTTCGGTTCCTGCATCTTCGACGAGGGATATTGGCCTCAAACGTGGTGAGAGGACAGGGCAGGCCTTGAGGGATGTGGAGAACAACCACCTGTGTTGCTGAGCCATTTAAAGTCCATGGGACCCCAGGATCATCAGACCAGTCAGCTTAGGTGTGGTGGCTGCAGTGACTCCTTCACTTCAAGGTAGATTCCTTCAGGTGTCTTGGATGCCCACAGGCCTTGGTAGGTTTTCTGTATGGAACACACGCACAGATGTTACAGCAGATGAGTGGGGCGGAAGAGGTCAGGAGCAGCAGGAGTCTTCCTAGTTGCAGCCTTGATGCTCAGAGCAAATTCCAATGAAGTCCAGAATGCCCAGGCGGTCGAAGTTGAAGTGGTATCTGATCCAAATCGTGCCCCACAATGAATTTAGGGACCCGCCCTCAGGTAAGCCCTTAAGCACCCTAAGGAAAGGGTTGGGAGGATTCCAGGGTCCCTCCCTAAGGAGGGGCTCGACAAGGGGGAGGATTCTCCCCTGTCCTTTATCAATTTTTGCGCCAGAGCGGGAGTCAACTGCTTCCTGAACTGGTTTGAACTGGACTATGCATGGAGGGCACCAAATGTGCCCTGCACGTAGACTATGTGGCTCTGGAAAGCACTCCAACCCTTCCCCAATACACTAAACCCTGTCTGGGAGGTTGTCACCCCTCCCTGTGACAGGATGCCTATTGTTCTGCCTTCCCCTGCTCGAGGTTGACTCAGCAGCAAGAGGGCAGAATCGTGCCTTTGGTCGGCAGCAGCCATGTTGTGCTGTCCGGGTCTAGAAGACTGGTACCGGGATCACTGAGGGTCTAACGGAGGGCCTTTGCAGTGCTTGGAATTATACCTCCCATACCAATTATGGTGTGGGAGGTATGATTCCAATATGTTTGATACCAAACACGATAGGGTTTGTTCCAGCCAGTTTCAAGATGTCATCGTGAAATGACGCTGTGCCCCTCTATATATTATATGGATGTCTCACTTACAACCTGGGAGAATGGACTCCGAAGGCTGTAGGGGTGTCCTGCTCATGCAGGGGCACCCTCACACTTAGAACCAGGCATCCTACCTTCAGGATTGAAAAGGCCTGCTGTAGGGGTGACTTGTAGGTTTTAAGTGCAGTGACCCTAAATATAGGGAAAACAATATCTTTTGTAAGTGGTTCTGGCACCAGCTTACACAGCCTGCAATGGCAGGCCTGTAGTGATAGTTTGAATGGCCTCCCATAGATCGCATGATACATGCTTCAGCCGAAGGAGGACCTCTGGGGTACCTATGCTCTGGGTACCTTAGTACCATATATTAGGGACTTATAAGGGTACCACAGTATCCAATCTGGGTTGTACCTAAGTACTTACCAAACAATTTAGGGGAGAAAGGAAAAAAGCCGGGGTCCTGATTAGCAGGATCCCAGTCAGACTATTCAGAAACAGCATTACATCAAGCAAAAAGTGGGGGTAACCATAGAAGGAGATCCTACTATCCTACACCACCGAATACTCTAGAAAATATAAAATGTATAAAATCTGGGATAACTCCAAAAATACTTTGAAATGCTGTTACGAGGCCAGAGCCCACAAGTTTTAAAAAGTGTGCCAGGGCCGTGGTATCAGACCATTAAATGTCTGATGTATCAATTCCCTGAAATGAAGTGGGAGATTTGTGTTTAACAAGGACTTTATTTCACTAGATGTTCTCGCCACCTCTAATTCGAAGGTCTTGTGTGCTGAAGGGAGAGCCTCTTCTTGTTGAAACAATAAAGCTTTGAATCTGCTTAGTTTATTGAAATCTGTTTTTAAGGTTGGAATGGAAGGCCATAATGAGCTATCTACTCTCCCATGTGGAGGGGAAAACAGGACGTTATTGCAACAAATAACTAACTGGGAAACAGACAAGATGTGCGGGATTCCCACCCGCAGACCACAACAGTCCTGGTTAATAAGGACAAGATAACTGCCATTTGAAAGCAGTGTGAGAATTACTGCAGGAACAGGAGTACCTTTAGAAAACAAGCTAGATTTTGGGCTGAAACATTACAAGTGCTGTGAATTTCTACTTGTTGACACACTAGGGAATGACTGGCAGTGGAGTCACATTCTACTCCTGTAAGAAAAACTTATCTATCAGCTTGTTAACAACAATATGTAAAGGGCAGGGACCCTAATTCATGTATGTAGCTGCTCCCAAGTGTTTCATACAGGCAGTGAACTGAAACATTGAGATGGGTAACGAGATAACCCAGTGTATTAACCATACAGCAGAATGAGTTTCCACTACAGTTAATGGAAATTGCTTAAGTTTCTCTATATGTAGCATAGTGCAATTAGCATCTTTCCTTGCCATTGATGGTTGTTAACGTGTCAAATTAAATGGTAAGAATAATGTGTGACAGTTAAGGTAATTACAAGGGCAAGCCCATTCTTAAGTGTTTGCAGTGTCCACCCGAATTCCATAACTGATCTATATTGATTTTGTTCATGATACAAGGTAGACCCTTCAGTTTGTACAATATCAATTACAGATGACACAATATTATCTAAAGAGTAAATACGAGATGACAATATATTACTACTGCTGTCGACAACAGCAAGCAATTTATCTAAATTATCTGGATCAATTTGGCGTAAACATACTGCAGCTTCCAGTTGCGACAGTTTCCAAAGTTCATTATATGCAGCATAAATAAATAGGTTTGAACATGGGGATTTCGGACCCAAAAGGAAATCGTAATAGTTCATATCTTCTCATAGGAGACAAATATGTTGTTTCAAAGCAGACAATGATAAATATTCTAGTCATTGTAGACATAAATTAATTACGGAATAGGTAGTAACAGTGTTGAAATGGGGGATTTGTGGATAATGTGCATCAGGTATATTTAATATGAATCCAGAAGTAGTATTCACGAAACGTGAATGACAAACATTTGTGTTCAAAGGCTATAGTAACCATCCAGTAGGAGCTATCATAGAAGAATTAAATGTACCGTTTAGTACCATACTGTTTAGCTGGTCTTCAGTATAATTTTAATAAGACTGCCAATTATCAAAAAGGGCCAAGGATGGAATAGTGGTAGTATTCAGTTCTCTAATCTTAACCATACCTAGGCAAGTGGTCTGTTGGACCATGTCATTGAGAAAGATAATTTGCATAGGTATCAGACATGCATGGAATTGAGATTCTGTACCCTGGGCTTGCCAGAATTTAGTGCCCCTTAATGATTTCAAGTCAATATTGTTTTTCCAGTAATTATCACTAAACAGGGATGCATATATTAACCCTGTCTGAGTAAGCATATATTTCTTAGAAAGGGTGGGAACCGATGTTAAATGGTATGCTGTCTGGGTCTGAAGTGTTATAACCAGAAACATGAGTATACTTCCTCTTTTGTGTATTGAAACTATCCTGAGATAGAGTTGGGCAATGTTCCTATTGAGTGTAATTAAATTGGGGACTATGTTCATTGGCTCTATGCAAAAAATGATGTCCATAATGTTGAACAGAACAAATAGACATATTTAGCAGAATTTAGATGTAAATCGTCAGTGTCAAAGACAGTGTAATATTGTAATTCAGAAAACATAGAATATGCAGCATATAATAATCCAATTGCAACCCGAGCACTATCACATCACCCATGGAAACACGGAATACATATGGTATTTGTAGGGTCTCCATAGGACCAAATACATCGAATGGTACTTTTCCCCTTACAGTTCCATCAGTGATTGGGACCGCTAAAATGTAAGGGACTGATCACTTTTCATTTTAATGCAAGGAAGAATGTGGGGCCAATGCCCTGTCGACAAGTTCTGCAGCAGAATTTTCTGGGAGGTAGTGGCCATTAATCAAAAGTTAAAAAAGCAGTCACGAATCTAATCCACATGAACAAAAATACCTTGGAAAATACGATCCAGATATAAATCCAAGGTGGAATCAGATAAGTGCTTTTTATCCAAGAGTTGAAAACACAAGTCTGCACTGGTGGTAGGGGTTAAAACAGATGACAATGAAGAAATGTCTGAAGAAAACATATCTTGATTGATATAGTAATCAGAAAAACTCAGCTGGAACAATGGAGACTGGATGTAGATCTGAGGCTTGCACTCACAACGGGGCCTTAACAGGTGGAACTGAATAGACGATTTCCATAGTTGAGAGTGTAGATGGTAAAGCAGGTACCTGGTCAACTGAAGACTCAAAATACCCCTCCAGCAGCCAGGGAGGATCAATAGGAATGGAGCTCACATGTTGGAAAGGAATATCCTGTCGGTGGACACCCCGAGGCATACTATTGAGCATTGGTCAAATGGTGTAACTTGACATATTCAATTGAGATAAAGTGATTTTCTTTGTACCCAGGAAGTGGAGGTAAAACACAGCTTGGGTACCCTGAATACCAAGGACTGGAACAGGAGCACGGTAGGAGGGACCATATTCTTGCTTGATCACCACCTTTTTCACAAACCAGATTTCCAACTTTAGGAAGCAAGACAGAAACAGGAATCAAAGCTGCTGCATCAGAAGGCTAAGTTGAAGGCAAATGGGTTTGAACCAGAGCGTCACAATACTTTTGTAGATCCTGAAAGACAGCACAGTGGTTATCTAGGTCAAAGGTTGCCCCAGCCATCACAACGTCTAAACCATCAAGGTCCGGAAAAAACATCTTGATGCCAAAGAGCATTTCGTATGGGGTCTGCCCGCCCAGAGATCTTCGAGGAAGGTTTTTGAGATCACGTTGAATCCCATAAAGGTGAATGAACCAGCCACGGCCAATACCTAATACCCTTGCTGTTAAAGATTGCTTTAGGTCACGGGTTATCCGCTCCACAACAGAATTTTCCTCTGGCCCATATGGAGAAGAGAAATATACCTACACTCCCATTGACGTCATAGAATCGCAATACGCCTTAGAGGTGAAAGCCGGACCCTGGTCTGAATAGAAAGTGCCATAGGCATATGTTCCAACAAAGACATGCAAATCTTTGATAACAGTGTGAGTGTCAGCCGAGTGCTGTGGCCACATCCAGAGGAGCCTAGTGCAAGAATCCACTGCAACCAAAATATATTTGAAAGCATTTTCAGATATAAGAGGAGTACAATGATCAAGATAAAAGCAGCCAAATGGCTGATTAGAAATAAAAAGATGTGTCTGTGTTGGTCGCGACACAGTAGAACTCTTAATTTGTTGGCAAATGCCACAACAAAAGACATATCGGCGAGTCTGCTGGTATAAATCGTGCCACCAATAATGTTGCTGTAAAAGAGAAACAGTGGCAGGCACTCTTGCATGTGCAGAAGCGATACCTTCATGAGCGGCCACTATCAAAGATTGTCTGCTGTCAAGGTTTGGAATCAGACGATCACCAACCTTAGGACACAAAAGGAACTTTGTCAGTAGTCTACCGGTGAGTATATTTAGAAGGAAATCCCTGAGGAAAGGGAGTACCAGCCCGAGTTGCTGCAATGGCTGCCAAAATGTCATCATCAATTTTAGAAATAGAAGCGTAACTGAAGCTGCTTTAAGTGTGGCTACTGCAGATTTGGCTGCTTCATCAGCCATTGAATTTCCAACAGCTTGCGATTTTGCACGTCGTTGATGGCCCAATGTGTGTACAACATATGTAAGTGGCAGGTGTTCTTAAGAGAGGCCACTTTAACCCAATGCATTTTATGCTTTATCGAGCTACCTTCATAATTCTTAAAATCATTTTGTTTCCCAAAAAAAACTAATTGTCATTGAAGGACTGAACACAATAAAAAGAATCGCACACAACAAGGTTGGATACTTCAGAATCAGCGTATTTGAGAGCTAAAAGGAGAGCCCTCAATTCTGCCAGCAGTTCCCTGGACCTATTGTTCTACCCCAGGGGCAGTCTTGCGTATTGACTCTGAGATCCGGGGGCGCTGAATGCAGACAGATCCCGGCTCTCAGGAGCCAAGTTATGACTGGAAAATCCATTAGAATTATCTAGTGTGCTTTTGGACCGTTTACGCATGATATTATTGACCAAAGCTGTACTATGCATGTCCTGCACTGCAAAAGTACAAGTAGGACTATTCAAATGTCTGTAATTTCTAACAATGCGATATGAACTATCAGGTTTCAAAGTAGGAAAAAGAGGATTATTCATTGCAGAGACACATGGTTCAATTACACTCTGATATTGCTTTTGAATAAGATCCTCTTTTACGGATGCTTTAGCATCGCATTTGATTGAATATTGAGGCTGCAGCTGAGGAGTGGAATGTATTGGAACAACATGCTAAGGAGAACTCTTTTCCCAACCAGCCTGGTTGCAGGATAAGGAAGGGTCCAAAGCCAGGGCCCATTTAGAAGCATAAGCATGCTTAGTTTCATCACGGATAAATTGCAAAAACTAATTTAGGTAACATCCTTATCTCGAGGACATGCTAGAAGAAACGGGGGAGGCCAGTCGACCTCTGTCAACAAAATATCATAAGAAGAGGTCAAGTTGTCCCAAAAAATAGCATTAATGGTGCATTTAATTTCACCATCAATTTTAATGTCTGCCTGATAAACTCTATCGGGTGGAGCTCCACAGGAAACCGTCACAACAGATGCAAAGGTATCTGTTGCTTTTGCCTCCAGAAACAGGTGGAGTGTCTGGCGTACAATGGGAACTTTTGCTGCTCGGTCGAGGAGAGTCACCATTCAACTCCTGTCCAGGACGAGGGTTTTTACCTTCTGGGGCATATTTCACTGCTCAAGGGACAACTTTCTTCTCCTGGAACTGGGCTCTATATGGAGGTGGCTCCTCTCTCTTAACTTTTACATCAAAAGAGAGCTGCGGTTCCCGCTCGGGCATGGAAGACTTGCCCTGTCTGCGATCTTGCCGCCCTCCTCAGTCGTACTGTTAATCAGACGATTCTGAAAGGAACGAGGAGAATGAGGATCAGGAACCTGGAACATCTCTGGAGTTTTAATTTTAGAGTGATCACGTAAATTATATCTACGTTCAGAAGCTTCAGATGGGATGACCGCACACAAGACTTAGGCTTCTGTTGCTGCTTAGATTTGTCCCATGTCTTTTTCGGAAAGACAGGATGACCTTCTCAAAAGAGGGCCTACCTTGAGACTGATTAGAAGGTCAAGCACCCAAATCATTACGGCCTAAAGACATTTAAATGTCAGCAATAATAATCAGCAACTGACGTTCCCAGTCAATGTAGGCCACCACCAAAAGGCGTTGACAAACCATTAAGGATGCTGCTTCAACTTTAATATTAGAAAGAATCAGTTCGGTGAAAACTGGAAAAATACCCATCAACTTTTATCCCCAATTCCAGGGCAGGACCTGCCCCATGTTTGTTCTGTACTTGTTTGAGAACACTCGGTAGAACACTTATTGAGGAGTTCCCATAACAAAGCTCATAAACTGAGGCAAACACCATCCCCAAGTGTTGCAGTCGACCAAGGGGTGGAATGAGACCACTGGGCAAGCACATGATAAAAAGCCTATGTTTCTCAACAGGACCCACAAGAGGATAAACAGCATCAAATTGATCAATCTTCTGTGCAATCCAAAATGGAAACTCCTCGCGATTCTGAATATGTTTGCCCCCAACTGAATTAATAATAACGGGACTAATACCAAGATTCCCACTGTACAGGTGGCTCAGCCCCAGGGTGAGCCGCTTGATATGCACGGGCAACATATTGGATCAGGCTTCTATAAAGAAGAACTACCTTAGCATACAGCAAAGGGTATGGAGTAAAACTGGCCAACACAGGCCAAGTGGCACATCAATATTTAGGGGCTCATTCGAAAGGTGGTAATATGATGGGGTAGGGCAAAAGTGGGCGGGGGACCTGGGTAGGACCTTATCGGACAAAAACTGGGCCTCTCTTCTAGAAAACCCTAAAAGTGTATACCTTAATGCAAAATTCAAGTTAATACAATGCATGCTTCTCCACTGGGCCTACCCCACTCCACACTGTCTCAACTGCATGTGCTCCAACGCCCAGGTGTCCTGCCCAAGATGCCAGGCAGAGGATGCAGACATAATGCACATGTTGTGGATGTGTCCATGTCTTGGGGGGTTCTGGTCCGGGATTGCACATAGGATAAGAAGCATCACAGGTATCTCTAGCTTGGACACAGCTTAGCGGTGTCTATTGGGCCTCTCAAGGCACAAAAAGGACAGCTCAGATATGCTGACTTGGCCCTACATACAGCTAAGCGCTCCAGTGCTATATTTACAATAAAGTGCTCCATGGTGCAAGGATTCATGGATGCATCAGAAATCTGACGCATCTATTGGCGTTAAAGTGAAGCATTGCTGAAGTTGGTCGTAAGACTGACACAACTCTAGGAATGCATCAACACAGATGTGAGTCCCATGTCAAAAGCCCTGCATCAATCCTCAAACCTGGTTTGAGAAGGTGCCGGAATTTTAATGCAGTCAAGTCGTAGGGTGACACAGTGAAAAGTTGTACATTTCACTACCTCAGTTCTATGTGGCTTTTAATGTGGGAGTGCCTACCTACATACATTATACCTGGCGCACATATAATGTGACACAGGCCTCTAACAACTGACAGATTGGTCCCAATGCCTCAGTTTATAAATATGGAGCATTGTGGAGCAGTGATCGCGCCACTGCTGAGTGAAAAAAATATGATGCTGGTGCAGTGCTAGCTACTTGTAAATATTCCACAAACTGTGATTAAGAAAATAGGAACGTTTTTAGAGACTTTCTAAAAGATAGATGGGGCACATTTCTCTGGAATCCTGTCCTTAGAGAACATTTCACTGCCATCTAGTGGCACTCCTCTCAATAAGCATCAAACTACTTTATTGGTGTGCTACTATTACTCTCTATTGACTCAATAGCCTCACTCTGTTGCAAATCATTATCTCCTCCCTACACTGGCTCATCTACTTTGGCTGCTACTGCATCATATTCCAAAATCATCACATGTCAAACAATTGTGCATCTTAATTGATTTAAAACTCACCAGATTATCCTATCACCTAAGCTCATAGATCACCTGTAATGACATATTTATTGAGATTTACTGTACCATTACCTTCCCTCAAACCATCAAAATGTATCCAATAATGGTTCCCTTCCACTGACTTTATTAACATCACTATCCCAAAAATTGCTCACTGCCATTGACTTTAATGGAATTACCATCCAGTGTGCTAGCAGAGTCCTTAAGTCAGTGGTTCCCACTGAGGATATCCATGGGATCAAACAGCTGCATACTAATATTACCTCTCCCAGCCTCTGACCCCTAAAAACCCTCACCTCTCTTCACCTCTAAACCCTAAACCCTTACCTACCTTTAGCTAAACCTGCTCCAGAACCCTAATATACACTTACCTCCTTTTACCTCTACCCACCCTGAGCCCTAAAAAACCCTATCTCCCTTTGTATCTATCCTCCCCTGAAACCAAACCTAAAAAAAGCCAATCCATTAACCCTTTATTAACCTTTTTTTAAATCACATTAACAACATATAATTTAAAAAAAATACTTATCCGTGTGGTTAAGTACTGTGTTTTAAACAGCCCAAAAATTGCCAACGTAGTGCTAATCTGCGTAATCCTGACCTGCATTGTTACCTTCTGCATAGCAAAAATGGTGTAGTATATGTTACACACAGTTATTCCTTGGCCACTGAATCAATATTGGTTTAAGGGGCACTGACATTATTCTAGCTGGCGAAAAGAATGTGCTCATTGGGGCATGCGCACATTCAGCATATTCTTCAGTCAATCTCTCCTTTGAGTCCATCTGAACAAATCACAAAAAAACTTGCTGAAGCAAAAGAATGGTACCGCTGGGGTTGCAAAAGGTACCCCTAAAAATTAGGCACCCCACCCCAAGTTAATGTGCCCAATCAAGAACTGAGTTCTAGATCAATGAAAGTTTAAGGAGTTTTATTACAAAAATTCAAAAATAAGTGGTACAGAGACAATGCTTATAGGCCCTAAGATTCAGAGTCATACAAAGTATGCAAAAGCTTACAAATATTTTACATCCCAATGAGGGGCAGAATTAGAAGGAAATCAGGAAGCATCCTTAGTAGAAGAGAATAGTCTACTGGGGTTTATGCACAATTCTTACATCCTAAATCAGAACTTCTGCAGAATCATCGTGGTGTTAGCAAATGTATCATTTTTCAGCAAATCAGAGCACAAGAAAAATAAACATCATTACCTTAACACCTAAGCACTATCCCGTTTTCTTAATTAATTATTCAACACCCTTGATGCTAAGGTCATCCTGAGATGTTTGATAAATACAGGAAACATTTGACAATAAGATTTTCTTTGAATGAATAGATCCAGTTGAAGATATAGTTAAACACAATTATTTCTCATCCAAAATGTTGAAGATTTACTGTGAGCAGAACAATAACAGTGGAAATAAACTATTATGTCTTCAATTTGACTGTGTGCTGAGGAGCCTATGGGGAGAGGATGTGCGCAGGGGTGTAACATGAGTGTGTGGTAGAGAGGAAGTCCATCTTGTTCAAAATGGCGTTTTACACAGAAATGTGGCCTAACTAAAACACATTGTAAAATACACTTTTACACACCACAGCCAATTTGTTTAAAAAAACAATTGTGTTAATTCGGTCTGTAGGTATACAAGTATGTGTTAAAATGAATATTGTACATTGATAATGAGCCACAGAAATTATAAACCCACAAAACATTTCTACATAAGCAAAAATAGGTAAGTTGTGAACTTACTTGAGCAATTCTCCCTTTGAAACTATGATGTATATGTTTTTACAAATGCCCCAGTTCTGAGGTTGGGGCCAGAGTAAGGTCAAACCTATTGCATTTGTAAATCCATTTCCTTGATATGAAGTACTTTTCCTGCAAGGTGTCTTCACTAGGTTATTAATAGCTTGGAAAAAATATCTTTCGGAATAGAAGTGTCGAAAACAAATGAAAGTTAAGAAACCAACATGGTCAAATTACCACATGAATTTAGGTAAGTAGAAAACAGTCTAATGATTAGAATTATGCACAAAATGTAGGGGAGCAGAAGAAATTAATAAGTATTGTATCGCAAAGTCGGCCAAGTTGTGCTGCAAGAAATTATGCACACTAGTGTTCTTGGTTATACATTTCAAAATGGCAGCTAAAGATAATAGCACCCAACCACCACTTTGGAAGGGTGGTGTAAATGTTTTAATGGCTATTATTGATCATTGGATCAAAAGGGCATCGTGATGAGGACTATGAAAATTGTTTGAAAAAAACAGCACCCAACTAAAGTAATGCCGTCCTCCAGTGAGAAAGAATAATTATTTTCAAATGTTGTCCTTTAACCACCTTAAGTGCTGCTGCTCTCCTCTTCCCTCCACTCTTGCCACTTGCCTGGCAAGTCTGACAAGATCTGTAATGGGTACCAATGTTCCTTCTCATTTGGGGCCAGTAGAAGTGGGTGACAAGCTTCTGATAGGTCTTCTCGCACCCCAAATGTCCCGCTAGAGGAACGTCATGAGCTAGGCCCAGTAGGAAGGTTCTGAAGTGCTTGGGTACCACAAGCTCACGGGCTGCACCGGGCCCAGCGACCTTAGGCTCACTATATATTAATCCATCTTCCCAGTAAATCAGATGTGATCCGGACTGATTACCTGCTGCCTGGTCTGCAGCCTGTTGCTGCATACCAACAAGAGTAGGGCACTCCATCTGCTCTTTGCAGAACTCCTCCCTGGAAGGACCCCCTTCCAGCTGCCAATGAGTCAGCTCAGACAGGTCTCCCAGTTTGGCTACTTGTTCCCCTGTAGGTTCCAGGGCATCCCCCTCAGGTTCTGCTTCCTCCTGGATCACGGAAACTTCAGGGGCTGGTTTCCAACGCCCCCTGCCCCTCCTCTTTCTGGCAGGCACCTGGGCCACTGTTTCAGGCTCCAGGTCCTCTTGACTACCCCTACTGGCTGCCATTGACTGAGTGGTCACACAGACCCTCTCAGGCAGACCCAACATCTCCAAATGAGCTTGACGTTCCATCTCCCTCCAGGGGGAACTCTCCAGATCATTTCCAAGCAGACAGTCTGCAGGCATGGATGGACTAACATCGACCTTCAAGGAACGTGAGACACCCCAACTCAAAGGGAACTAGCACCACCTTACATATGCGCTCAGAGTTGTCTGCTGCAACTACAGGGGTAAGTACATTGGGAATAACCTGCTCTTCAGACACCCATTGACACCTGGCAGATGTCACACTGGCTCCTGTGTCTCTCAGAGCCTCCACCCTCCTCCCATTGATGATCACCCACTGCCTGTATTTCTTAGTGTTCTCAGGCAGATAGGATTCCTGGACCATGTCCCTGTCTCCTAAGGAGACAAGGGTTATAACCGCTTGCTCCCCCCTTCACTAGGAACCAATCCCTCCCCCAGTACCACACTCACTAACCCCGGTGATGGAGCACCAGTGGGTGCTGGGGGTGCGTTGGGGCACTTGGGATCTTTAGCAATGTGGCCCACTTGAAGGGACCACAGTTGTCGTGCTTGCCCCTAGGGGGCCAGGATGTCTTAGGCTTGGGGGCTGGGACTCATTACCCTTGGAACTGTTTTGGAGCCCTTTAGAGAACTCTTCTCGTTTACCCTTGTCCCCCCCACTATTCTGCTGGGGACCCTGTCCACCTTTGGCTGAGTTACCCACAATCCCCTTGTGGACCCTGGTGCTAGTCAAGCGGTCTGCCTCCTTAGCAAGCTCCTTGGTATCAGTTAGCTTACTATCGTATAGATGTTGGCGCAGCTCTGGAACACACAGACTACTCAAGTACTCCCCACTGATTAAGTTACACAACCCCTGGTAATCAGTTACCTTGCTGCCCTTTATTCAACCTTCCAGTGCACGCGTATCCATGTTCATACATTCAACCCATACCTGAGGCATAAAGCTTCCTTCATGTTGGGATAGGTCAGGGAACCCGCCTGCTCTAAAGGTGGTTGGGTGTCCCTCCCAGTGGCCTCAAAGTGTTTCCACAGGCCCGCCACCCAATGCTCCTCAGGAACGTCATTCATTCTTAAGGCTATATCATATGCTGTAAACCATGCATAAATATCATCACCCTTCTGGTAATTCTGCACTAAGTCTTTGGGTATGCTCAGACGTGAGTCCCTTGCTCATTGCACCATCAGGATTCAGGCAAGCCGGGCCGACGAAGGCTGTGATGCCAGAAACCGGTCCCCGGAAGCTTGTTTCCTTCCCAGTATAAGAATTGGCTTGGTAGTTTGGTTTGCCCTGTTCCCATCATGCACTGGGACAGGTACAGACTAATTTGCATGTAGCCAGGTTCTGAGCTGGGATGGTGCAGTGAGCTAAAAAACGGTGATAGATTTAAACCATGATCTCTTGACTTGGTAAGAGTATTCTGCATCATTCAGAAACTCTGTCCATCACCACCCCCTTTTTCCCAAATCGAATTTATCCACACTTAGTGTGGGAGGGTATGCTCAGACGTGAGTCCCTTGCTCATTGCACCATCAGGATTCAGGCAAGCCGGGCCGACGAAGGCTGTGATGCCAGAAACTGGTCCCCGGAAGCTTGTTTCCTTCCCAATATAAGAATTGGCTTGGTAGTTTGGTTTGCCCTGTTCCCATCATGCACTGGGACAGGAACAGACTAATTTGCATGTAGCCAGGTTCTGAGCTGGGATGGTGCAGTGAGCTAAAAAACGGTGATAGATTTAAACCATGATCTCTTGACTTGGTAAGAGTATTCTGCATCATTCAGAAACTCTGTCCATCACCACCCCCTTTTTCCCAAATCGAATTTATCCACACTTAGGGCCTCATGTAGGTAGCGAAATACCGGTCGGTAACGGCCGATTTTCGGTAAATATGCCGTTACCGACCGGTATTCAGACAAGTGAGATGTAGGAGTCCAAAAACCACTTTTCGGTAAATATGAGGCGGTAAATACCGATTCATAGTTACCGAATTCTAAAATACCGATTCATATATACCGAATACATTATTAACGAATCGGTAAATATGAAGTGGTAAATATGAAGTGGTAAACATTTAAAATGACATGTAGGAGCAGTCGGTAATTAAGAAATCCAGGAAAATCGGTAAATAAGAGTCGGTAATTAACACGGATGGAAAGCAGGTGGTAACCATCAACAATGCACATAAGCAATCCCAAAATGCAACAGCGTGGACAACATGGCCGCCATGTACGTCATTGCAAGGCGCCTACGTCTACAGGCAGCAGGACTGAGGGTGTGGCGACGGGAGGAACAAATCTACAGACAGCGCATCACACTATTCCAGCTGACTGATGCAGAGATACATGAGAGGTACAGGCTACACCCCCAAACCATCATGGACCTGATAAGGGACCTGCACCCACTCCTGGACCAGCCAACAAGAAGGGCGCACGCCATACCACCACATGTGCAGGTGCTCTGCAGCCTACATCTACTGGCATCCGGCAGTTATCAGGTGGTGACAGCTGCGGTGGGTGGTGTATCCCAGAGTTGCCTGTCCCGTTTCTTCAGGAAGTTCCTGGATGCCATGATGCAGAGAATGCACCACTACATAAGCTTCCCAAACACACAGGCTGCACTGCAGAAAACAAAAACAGACTTTTATCACATGGCACAGTTCCCCCATGTCATCGGCTGTATTGATGGTACACACATCCCAATCTGTCCACCAGCTGATACAGAGCACATCTACAGGAACAGGAAGTCCACCCACTCCATTAATGTGCAGGTGATCTGTGATGCAGGGAACATCATCACAGATATTGTTGCAAAGTTCCCTGGGAGCACCCACGACTCTTACATCTTCCAGAATAGTGGGATCTACACACGACTGAGTGCCGGCGAATTCGGAGAGGGATACCTGCTGGGTAAGTAACAGTGACGCCCCTTGAAACCTGCAAATCAGAGTGTATAGAGGCATGTAACTGATGGTTCCCTTTTACTCATCCAGGCGACAGTGCATATGCATGCCGTTCATTCATCCTCACTCCCTACCTACACCCAGCAACCCAGAGTGAGAGACGATACAACGTGGCCCACAAATCTACACGCAATGTGGTGGAGCGCACGTTTGGACTACTGAAGAGCAGGTTCCGCTGCCTCCACAAGAGCGGAGGCGCACGCCAGTACAAACCCATCACCTGCTGCAAGATAATTGCCACTTGTGCAATGCTGCACAACCTTGCCACGAAAAAAGGTACAGATGTGGAACTAACATATTTTGAGGACAACGAGGATGAGTCAGGCCAGCCAGAGGGCAGCGCAGCTAGAGTGCCAACTGCAATCGATGGGAGAGAGAGACGGGCAGAGATCACATGCAACTATTTCTGAGTAAGTGAGGGGACACAGCGAGTTGTGAGAAGTCATGACGTAGTTTAATGTGGCACCACGCCATGAACACATGAACAGGCCAATCTGGCAATATGCCATCTATACAATGAGTATGTCCAGGGTTACGTCACCCAATGGCAAGTGGATAAGCAGGGCCACATCAATGTTTGCGCATACGCGCTGCAGTGGTGGATTGCACGGCCTGTGCATCCTCACTAGAGCCAACCCCAAGCCGCCTGCTGCTCCTGCGTGCTTCGGGGACGGGGGGTGTGATGATGCTGCTGGTGTCGATGCTCTCCGCAGCATCCCCTGCAGCAGTTGTCGACGCCTGACTAGTCAATAGCACCCCTAGTGCACTTGTCACCTGCACCATCCCCCGAGACAGGTCGCTGCAGCACTGTGTGAGGCCCTCCTGCATCGTCACAGAGCGCCGGCAAAGTAGGGAAGTCGCAGTTGCCAGACGGTTGAGTGCCCTGCTGGTAGTGTCCCTTCTCTGGCGTTCTCGGCGCCGTGCTTCGATGTCAGCATCTAATCTGCTGCACAACTGCTGGATTGACTGGGACATGTCCCGAATGCCCGCAGCCATGCCGCCAATGTTTGTGTCCATGTTGACTAAGCTTGTCTTCATCACCCGCATGTGCCTCTGGACTGACATAACTGCCTTTGATTGCAGGCGCTGTTGCTTCAACATTTGGCCCTCGAGCCCCAAGAAGACACCATGGCCGTCAGTGGGTGCTGGTGGACTCTGGACACGCGACCTGCGGCGCCCTCTTGCTCCCGTCTGTGCTGCCTGTGAGGTGTGGGGCACGGTGGGATGGCTCCCTTCCTGGGGCCCGGTGCGGTCTTCTGGGCCCATGCTGTCGTCTGACGAGGTGTCTAAGGCTCGTAGCCTGGCTGCTGGACGCCTCCTCATTCTCACACCTGCAAGCGGAGATGTGGCCGGTGAATCGAACATGAGTGGCGATGCTGGCTCTGGTGGTGGTGATGCTGGCTCTCGGTGAGGTGATGCTGGCTCTGTGTGCGGCGAGGCTGGCTGCGTAGGTGGTGCGGCTGCAAGTGGGCCTGCTCCCTGGTCTGAACTCGTGCTGGCTAGAGGTGATTTTTGTGGCCGGTGTGCCGTCTCCCCTGCAGCATGCCCTGTACTGCATGATGTCACATCTGTGGACAGAAAAACAACATTGGCTCAGTGTCCCCGAAGGGCTGCATTGCAAGCGTCACAATAAATCATTTCACATTCCAATCTGTCCTCTGTCTCCTTGTGCCTCGAGTGCGTGACATGCCTTGTTGCCCTGTGACATTTACGTCATGGTTAGTGTTGCCCTGACTACATCTCCCGGAATGCATTGCCTGTCTGCACTGACACGTGTGGACTGCAGTGTGATTCTCGTTTCACAATGGGGGATGTGGGATAGGGGTAGGGGAGGCTACATTGCTGTGCTTTCGTCTTACCTTGCTGTGTTGCGGCTCTGGCAGAGCTGTCGGCGTCCCCAAGACCCACGACGCTCTCTTGCTCGAGTGTGGCCGCCACCAGCTCCTCCAGTTCGGTGAGGGCAGGTGCCCTGTTGGTTCCACCTCCGGTCTGGCTGGCCTCCTTCTGGATGTCGCCCATCTTCCTCTTGGTCACAATCCTCAGGTCATACCAGCGCTTTTTGAGGACCTCGATGTCCCTGTGGGTCACTCCCACAGCATTGACCTGCGCCTGGATGGCCAGCCATATGTTGCGCTTTTCGGCCTCAGGCACTTGCAGGGATTGCCTCCCAAACAGCTTCTGGTGCTGCTTCACCACCTCCTCCACCAGCACCTGGAGTTCCTTGGGGCTGAATTTGAGCTTCCTCCTCCTTTCCCCTCCGTCTTTCTGTGTTCTCTGGCTGGACATGCTGTTCGTTTCCCGCTCGCACATGCAACTGCTCCCTGCCTCTCCTCTGCACTCCGAGCCTCTCCAGGGTCGCCTCATTATGTACACCTGCCTGGGTGTGGCCACTTCGGCTAATTGTGTACACCTGCCTGGGTGTGGGCAGTTCCTGGTTGGGTGGGCTGTCGTTGCACAGGATTAGCTGTTTCGTCAAGTCATGTGATGTTATTTACCGAATCCGTACGTACCGATTCGGTATTTTCCGATTCGGTAGATACCACCTCGGTATTTTCCGATTCGGTAGATACCACCTCGGTGTTTTCCGAATCGGTAATTATCACCTCGGTATTTACCGAATCGGTGAATTCCGATTCGTATTTACCGAATGTTACCGAATCGGTAACTGTTACCGAATTTTTACCTACATATAACTTACCGATTCTAATTTACCGATTCGGTACGGCTCGGTATTTAAGAACCGGTAAAATTTATTTACCTACATGAGGCCCTTAGTGTGGGAGGGTATGCTCAGACGTGAGTCCCTTGCTCATTGCACCATCAGGATTCAGGCAAGCCGGGCCGACGAAGGCTGTGATGCCAGAAACCGGTCCCCGGAAGCTTGTTTCCTTCCCAGTATAAGAATTGGCTTGGTAGTTTGGTTTGCCCTGTTCCCATCATGCACTGGGACAGGTACAGACTAATTTGCATGTAGCCAGGTTCTGAGCTGGGATGGTGCAGTGAGCTAAAAAACGGTGATAGATTTAAACCATGATCTCTTGACTTGGTAAGAGTATTCTGCATCATTCAGAAACTCTGTCCATCACCACCCCCTTTTTCCCAAATCTAAGTCTTTGGGTATGCACAACTTACCCCCTTGCACTGACTGTACGCTGCCACCATTTGAACTTGACTCTGCTTGCTTGGCCTTAATGTTTAGTTCCCTCATGTTCAACTCATGAGCCAAAAGCAATTTCCTCTCTTCTAGGGCGAGAGTGTTCTTGCTCTCCTCTGCCCTCTTTTTTTTCTCCAAAAGCAATTTCTTGTCTTCTAAGGCACGAGCGTTCTTGCTCTCCTCTGCCATCTTATCTTTCTCCATTTCCAATCACTTCATCTGGAGCCTCATGACCTCTAACTTATGACCTCTGACCCTCTGGTTTTACTCCAGCTTCTCTGGGGAAAAGCTCCTAACGGAATGGTGACTGCCAGCCCTGGAGGCCGCTCTGGACATAGGCAGATCCTGTGACCTGAAACCATCCCCGTGTGCATCCTAATCCACTTCTGCATCCTCTGTCTCCTCAGCCTCTTTAGCCTCCTACCAGGCCCTTAAGGCCTTCTGCAGCTCATTCTTCTTAGAGCTTCTCCTCATGGGACATACAAAATATTTGCAAAATTGCTTGAGTTGATCTACTTTGTAGGAATGCAAATCCTCAATGTGAAACGCCAATTCTGCCTTCTCACTTGCTGCTTTACCATTTAGAGACAGGAAGTGTGGATGACTCAAGGGTCAGATCAAAAATAGAACCAAAACAAAACACAGTATGTGGTTGCGTAGTGGTCTGCACTAATCTAGTGATGTACACCAATCACTGTGGGTCAAGTACACATCCAGGTTCAAATCCTCATCTCTGACCACCAGTGTTAGAAATTGGGGTCTCTAGTTGGCAGAGGTAGGTACCTTTGTCCAAATAGGGACCCTCGCTTCTAGTCAGGGTAAGGGGGATACACACTTTAGATATCCCCTGCTCACATCCTTGGCAGCTTCGCACGAGCAGACAGGCTTGTCCCAAAGGCTTTGTGTAAAGTATTTGTACCAACATTCACAGGAACACATTCAAAACATCACAAATAGACACCACACCAGTCTAGAAAAATTAAATATCTTTATCTAAACTAAACAAGACCCAACTGACAAAAATCCAACGTACAGCTACTCAGTAAAATGTCTTTGAAAAGGATGTTGCAAAAATAAGCTTGTAGAAATCAAATAGCACCAACTGGGGCTATCACGACGTCAGGACAGCACAAAATCCAAAGTACAGTGCCGCCCGCAAGGATCGTGGCTGTCGGGTGCGGAGTCACACAGACCCCCAATCAACAGTACTTTGAAAAATGAAGTCGGTGACGTTGCATGCCGTCGAAGATGGCTGATGTCGGCTCCTGTGATGATGCAACGTCGGCAACTTTCACGAGTCACACTCGGCGGTTATCGGCGCTGCGATAACAAGATGCAGACGCTGGTGAAGACGGAGTCGATGCGAGCCCTGGCGTCGGTCAGGGCCGATCCCTGCCGGCAGCGGCGGGTGTTGTAGGGCATCGGAGCTGCAGAACAGACCGGGCTCTATGTCATTCACTCCACGAGCGGCTCCCCGGGCCTCTGTGCACGTCTAGGCGTCACAGCGGCAGCGTTGATGGTGTCGGAAACAGATTGTCTTGCTTCTCTTGGGTTTCTTCCAGCTACCAACAGCAGAAACAACCTCCAGGGGCCCAACTCAGTTACAGGCACCTCCTGACAGGTCAGAACTCCCAGCAAGGAAGTTCAGGGGTGCTGGGGTGAAGTCCTTTTGTTCCTGGGACTTCAAAACAGAAGGCCAGCTCTTCTTCAGGCCCTTGGAGACTTTCCTTCAGCAAGGGACACAGCACACAGCAAAGTCCTTCTTCAAGCAGGGGACATAGCACACAGCAAAGTCCTTCTCCTTTCTTTGGCAGAAACAGCAACTGCAGGCCAACCCCAGACACACAGCAAGGTCAGTACTTCTCCTCAGTTTCCTCCGCTCTTCTCCTCACCTAAGGTTCCTCTTGATTCCAGCAATAGTCTAAATTTCAGGGGTTTGGGGTCTAATACTTATACCCCAAAATGTATTTGATCCCTTTGTGCAAGGGACTCTGAACCCAGTCCAAACCAGTTCTGGGGGCACTCTGCCAGGACACAACAAAATCCTTTGTCAGTGTGAGCCTTGGTTTCAGACGCACCACAGGGGGGCAGAGCCAGCATTGTGGAAGGCAGGCACAGCCCTATTCAGATACAGGTGCTACTCCTCCCACCACTCCAAGGTGCTACTCCTCCCACCACTCCAAATGCAGATCAAGCCTATCAAGCTGAGGCCTGACTCATCCAGACTCCTGGAGCCATTGCAACTCCCCAGCCCCTGTCACTCCAAAGCCAGACAGTTAATCCACGAACAGGCAGAGGCACACAGAAAGGTTGAACAAGAAAATGTTCACTTTATAAAAGTGTTATTTTCAAACACAGAATTTAAAAACCATCCTTACTAAAATATGTGTTATTAAATTCTGAGTTCAGGGATACCAGACTCCAATTTTTGATCTTACTCCTATGGGAAGATCTGCTTGTAAAATGTTACAGAGCATTCCCCATTCTGTCCCATAAGCAAGATAGCCTTTCAATAGTGAAAAACAAAATTGGCAGTATTTGACTATCAGGACATGTTGTCCTACCTTTCACATACACTGCACCCTGCCCATGGGGGTCCCTTGGGCCTACTATAGGGGTGTCTTATGTGCAAGGAAAGGGAAGGGTAGGACCTGCACTTGCCAGGTCGACATGGCAGTTAACAAACTATGCACAGGCACTGCGTTGGCAGGCCTGAGACCTCTTTTAGGGCTACTCGTGTGGGTGGCACATCAGTGCTGCAAGCCCACTAGTAGCATTTGATGTACCAGCCCTGGCACACTCAGCGCACTTTACTAGGGACCTACTGGTAAAATAAATATGCCAATCAGGAAGAACTAATCACAATATCAATTTACTCAGGGAGCACTTGCACTTTGACACTGATCAACAGTGGCAAAGTGCCCAAAGCATCTAAACCAAAAACGAAATTCAGGACAGCATCAAAAACACAGGGGGTAAAGGCAAAAAGTCAGGAAAATCGACGCCAATGATGCCAGGTCTAACAATAACTTAATTGTATCAGCATTAATATACATGGCACTTTTTCAGCTTTATAGAGGTTTGTTTATGAAGTAGTTATTACTGAACTTTACGTCATTGAAATCATCTTTTGTTACTTTAATATTTGTTCCTAATGAATGAATAAATGAATCCAAGAGAAACGCCATTCAGGATACCTTATCTTGCAAAATGAAAAGATGACTGTGTACTTAACCCTTTACCTGCTGAGACTTTTGCTGCACCAGTACAGAGCGATTTATTGATGTTTGGGGTATTTCACTGTCAAGCCTTCAAAACTGTTCTTTAAACAGAAAAGCCAGATTTGTGTATTTTTCCTCTTACATCTTGGGGATTCTAAAGGTACCCTGGAAGGAACATTGAAAACAGCCAAAATATAACTTTTTTTTTACAATGGGAGAAAAGTGCTGTGCAACAAAGCATGTGTCCTATTTTCCTCAGTATAGCATTAACAAAAGGTTTGCTGGGCCAATATCACCATCACCTCTGCTTCCAAATCAAGCAGACATGTAAAAGAAAATCATTTTTACCACAATTGTTGCATTTTGCTAACACTCTATGTTTCATTTTTTGTGGTTCACCCACTTTCAGGTTGTAGAGGAAAGAAGCGTTCTTCCTGTTTGTGACCCTGTAAAAAACTAGACCTAATTTTTAATTCAGCAAAGGGTTATTTGTGTAGATCACACTTGGTTTTCTGAAAGACACAAATTGTTAAAATAAATAAATTATCAAAATAAGTAGGAGTAAATAGCAATTCGAGACAATGTTTTCATCGATATTTCTCTCCTACATGATTGGTTTGCAAAAGTAAAATGCCATAATGTCCATCAGACCCTTCTGGTTTCTTGGATATATAGTGCTTGTTGGTTATCCAAATACACATGCTACCCCGAGCCAACAACTGATCTGCAGTTTATAATTTTTCATTTTATACCATCCATGCAATCATTTTATACCATCCATGCAATCAATCATAACATTTGTAAAGCACGCTACTTACCCGTAAGGGTCTCAATGCGCGGGAGCATGGGGAATGCTGCTACTGCTCGAAAAGCCAGGTCTTGAGGAGTCTCCTGAAGGTCAGCAGGTCTTGGGTCTGCCGTAGGTGGATGGTGAGGGTGTTCCAGGTTTTGGCGGGGTGAGGTGCGAGAATGATCTGCTGCCGGAGGTCGCTCTTCAGATGCGGGGGACTGTGGCGAGGGTGAGGTCGGCAGAGCGGAGCTTGCGGGTGAGCATGTAGAAGCTGAGTCGTCTGTTGAGGTACGCTGGTCTGGTGTTGTGGAGTGCCTTGTGTGCGTGGGTGAGGAGCTTGAAGGATATCCTCTTGTTGATGGGGAGCCAGTGCAGGTCTCTCAGGTGGGGTGTGATGTGGCTGCGGCGAGGGATGTCAAGAATCAGGCGTGCAGAGGCGTTCTAGATGCGTTGAAGCCGTTTCAGGAGTTTGGCCGAGGCTCCTGCGTAGAGGGCGTTTCCGTAGTCCAACCTGCTGCTGACGAGGGCCTGGGTGACCGTTGTTCTCGTTTCAGTGAGGATCCACTTGTAGATCTTGCAGAGCATGCGGAGGGTGTTGAAGCAGGAGGAAGAGACGGCGTTTGCCTGCTTAGTCATGGAGAGGGTGGAGTCGAGAATGACCCCTAGGTTGCATGCGTGGTCGGTGGGTGTTGGAGCTGTTCCCAGTGCGCTCGGCCACCAGGAGTCATCCTAGGCCAAAGGGGTGGATCCGGGGATGAGGACATCCGTCTTGTCCGAGTTCAGCTTCAGTCGGTTGTTCCTCATCCATTCGGCGACTGCAGCATTTCATATGGTAAAATCTAATTAATTAAAAATGGGTATGAAGGAAACCTATATATATTTGAGTTGTACACAACATACTGAGGGGCATATTTATGAGCCTCTTGCTCTTTTTGTGATGCCCCGGCTGCTCAATTCACAAAATGATATGTATGAAGTCAAGCAAAGCCACCTTACATGGCTTTGAATGGCCTCATAAATATGGAGTAAGGCAAGGCAGTGCAAATTGCTGCAGTGCCTTACTCTGTATTAAGGAGGCATTTCATTGACATTGGGGTGATGTTCCCATGCAACACCAATGGATTGTGACACTTCCCCATATTTACAAAACCATGTAAACCTTGGTATGCACCAAACCCCTACGCCTCCTTAGGGGAGGCGCAATGAGGAGAAATAGTTTTGCATTCTACAGCACATATAAAAAGAGTCAAAAGTTTCCTAGGATTGTTTTCCAGGTTCCCGTTCCTGCACTAAAACAATCGTGCCGACAGCACATGCACCCTTGCACCGTGGTGCAAACCTGCCTGAATTGGCGCTAGGCTAATGAAACTGTGCCAGCAATGGGGGAAAGGACACAAAACCACAGTGTTAGAAAAATACATTGCATTCCTGCCCTTTCAATTTGATGTAGGGCAGTGCAGCAAGTTGAATTGCTGTACTGCCCTACATCCAAATCCCTACAAAAGAGGCCCTGTGTTTAGGAACTGTTATTTGTATACATCTTAATTTGTGATCACTCCTGCGTTCATGTGATTCAGAAGGCATTTTGCAAAATGTGGTCTTTCTCGCATACTGGCTTACGTGTGGAAGCCAAAAATTTTAAGACATCCAATTGGTAATAAAACATGTTCTATGATTTTCTACTATTCCCTGTTCCCAGCCCTCGCATGGTTCCTGGCTTCATCATTTCCTTTGCAAGTACTAGGCCTGTACACACAAGTGAGGTACTTTTTTTCATCGGGACAAATGCAGAGTGGTAGAATGTTTGTGGATTCCCACAGTGTTTTGAATGTCTTCTGCAACTTTCCTCACAGTGTGGAGGTTTACAGAGCATCGTAGTTACGAAAAGGTACTGAGATCCATTGTCAGGCCACTTAGTACATACGCAGATGCAGATTGGAAATCCTCGCCAACCCTGTCCAAATGTAGCCGCCTGAAGACTAAACTTCAAGGCGAACTATGATAGCATAGGGGAGGAGGCTAGGCAAGGGACTGCTAGGAATGAATCCTGCTAAGAAAGGGATGGTCCGATTACTTCACCGATCCAAGGTGTTGGTCAATCACCTCAGTATATTCATTATGGACTACAGTCCTACCTGACAGAAGAACTTCCCTTGGTCTGCTGCTTTTAATGAGTTCCTTAATAAACATCGTCTTATAATGTTAGGGTTTACCAATCTCAAAATACATCATATGAAATTGTACCTCTTCATTAAAGTATGTCATTCAGTACTCATATATCCAGATAAATTAGACACAGTTATTAGCTTTAGTAGAGTTAAGGTCAAGCAATAGAGAAAAAAGTTTGTTGTGTGTTATTGAGTACGTGCCAGGACTCAATGTTCAGGCACAACGGAGAGAGTAGACTTACAGCTATCAAGTTGATTTTGTTGATTACATTTTTCTCTCTATACCACTGTTTCTTCACTGTGGCACACTTCCACTGCATTAACAATGATGCGGCCCTATGTAAAGATTCTCCAAAGAGCAAGGCTCCGGAGACACCCCCTCTGTTTTTTGTTGCTTAGAGTTACTGCCACTTTTTGCTAGCCAGAAATTAAGTCTGGAATGCAACCTCTTTGACCCAATCAGCGTGCCTGACCTCAAGATGGTGCTACTTCAGTTGATTCACGTCTAAAACACTTGCCCGTCAATCCTGGGTTAATCTCATGGAGAAATTGCATGGTTCGATAAATCATCCACTTCGTGTAGAACTGCATTCTCCACCAGTTTGCCCTTCTGAATACCATAAAATTAAATTTATGATCCTTACCCCCGACTTCCCTTGACAATACAAGACATTCATATTTTCCACACTTATTTTCTGCTTTTTGGTAGGTATTAGTCTCTCTATTTAATGCAAGGAATTCTTTCCCATCACCTGGTCGCTTCAGGGTAGAGATCTTTCTTAGAAAAATAACCATATGTTTACTGCTCAATAATACACTTATATCAATTGTCTTTAGTTAAGGAATGAAAATTTTCCTAGCTATCGTAACGGAAAGTTTCAATTCTATTAAGGACTCGGAGGCGAGGATTATGCCTTCTTTCTTCACTTTATTTTGTACAGCAGCACAGAAAGAAGTAAATAAAGACTACGTTTCCCATGAACCATAGGGAAAAAAGAAGTCATTTAGAATGAGATAACAACCAATCTACAACAAGGTAACAACGTCCAATCAGGGCCTCTCAAGCCCTCTATAGTCCTTTGTTAGTGCCTGATCTTCTCTTTCGGAGCGCGAAGACAGCCACACTTTCAACTTCAGGAGTCCTGTTTGTGGGTATCCGAACCTGCAACAAACAAGACAGAATTACCAGGGGAAAAAACCACCCTAGGTATTTAGTAGCAAGGGAAGGAAACGGAATAGATACACCATTCTAACCATACGTTGGAAAGATCAATCAAACATTACATTTTCTACACAAGTCCCAAAGGAAACTTTACTTACTTCAGTACGGGGAGGGATGTCCTCTGAGAACACAGGGCGGGATAATCCTCGCCTCCGAGTCCTTAATAGAATTGAAACTTTCCGTTACGATAGCTAGGAAAATTTTCATTCTATGTCAGGACTGGAGGCGAGGATTATGCTTGTTTAAAGCTTGCCCACAACTAGCTGAGCCATATTTAGAATAGGCTTGAAGTAAAACCGTTTGAAGGTGGAATCTGAGGACCAGTCCGCCGCATTGAGGATATCCTCCAAACGGGCACCCAGGCCAAATGCCTTAGATGCCATGGCTCCTCTCGTGGAGTGCGCCCCAAAGAGCCTGAGGTTAATGCCTGCCTCTTGCATCACCCAACGAACCCATCTCGCGATGGTGGGTGAAGAAACCGCCTTAAAGGGCTTCCGGAGCGCTATGAGAAGCTGACGCTCACCCGGGGGACGGTAGTCGTCCGTCATTTCCTCGTATGCCTTGAGACAACGGACCACACAAAGTTTCGGAGAATCTGAGAATTCTGGGTACGAGATGACTCTCGTGTGGCATTTTGTACGCCGTGAAAGGGTAAAAGTCACCCCATTCGGAGTGAACATCCGGCCCGAGATATCAAGAGCGCGCACATCCGACACTCGACGGCAAGATACCAGGCATAGAAGCATTGCAAGTTTTGCTGACAGCTCCTTACGAGATAGAAACCTATTGGGTTGCCATGATAGAAAAAGATTCAGGACTTGATTAACGTCCCACAAAGCTGAATACCGGGGCTCCGGAGGCAAAGAGAGTCGAATACCCCTTAGGAGCCTGCAGATCAAAGGATGCTCCCCTATAGCCGAGCCACCAACCGGGGTATGACCCGAAGAAATGGCGGATCTGAAAGTGTTAACAGAGCGATAGGCTAGGCCATTGGAAGCCAGATGCGCCAGAAAGTTCACAACGTGGACCACATCTGCGACCACGGGATCGAGATCCCGTCGCAGACACCAACGGGACCATCTGTACCATGCAGATTTGTATCTTTTAACGGTGCTATCCGCCCAGGCCTTGGCGATGAGGTCTTCAGCTGTTCGCGAAAGGCCTGGGGCTTGCCATCTGCCCCGGAAATCCTCCACGCCATGAGCCACAGTGAGTTCGTGGATACTAGAGGATGCGGAGTGCCGTACGGATCCTTGAGAAGATCCGGAACCCGGGGGAGTAGGATTGGAAAATCCCAAGAAAGTTCCAGTAGAACCGGAAACCACACTTGCGACCTCCACAGAGGGGTGACGAGAACCAGGTCCGCGAGCTGTCTGCGGACTTGGGCCGTTGTCCGGGTAATCATCGCAAAAGGAGGGAACGCATAGCCGCTCTCCTCGCTCCAGTCTTGGAGAAACGCATCCGTTGCTGCCGCCCGAGGATCGGGTCTCCAGCTGAAAAACCGGGGAAGCTGGTGATCCAAGCGGGACGCAAACAGGTCCACCGTGAAGGGACCCCACAGACCGCTGAGCGAGAGAAAAACCGTACGGTCCAACTGCCAAAGGCTGGAGTCCCGGAAGTGGCGCGATTGGAAATCCGCCTCCACATTGTCCCGACCGGGAAGATACTCCGCTGTGACCGACACCTGAGCGTCCAGGCAGTACTGCCAGAAGCTCGCCGCTAGGTCTGAGAGAGCTTTGGACTTGGTGCCTCCAAGATGGTTGATATAACGGACAGCCGACACGTTGTCCATTTTCAAAAGGACACATGACTGTACGGAGTCTTTCGTCCAACACTTTACGGCAAACGAGCCGGCCAGAAGCTCGAGACAATTTATATGTAACTTCTGTTCGTCGGAAGACCATAAGCCCCCCGTGGAAAGATCTCCGCAGCGAGCGCCCCAGCCCAGCCTGCTGGCGTCCGACTCGATAACCAAATCTGGGACGGAACCGAAGATCGCTCTTCCGTTCCAAGCCTCCATGTGCGTTAGCCACCATTGGATTTCGCTCCGAGCCTCGTCGGATAAGCTGATTTTGTGAGAGTATGAAAACCCCCTCCGGAGAAAGTATGCCTTGAGGCGCTGAAGGGCCCTGTAGTGGAGCGGGCCCGGAAAAATCGCCTGAATCGAAGCTGAAAGAAGCCCCACCACACGGGCCAGCTGGCGAAGAGACACCCTCTGATGCGCCAGAACTCGACGCAACTCGTGGCGAATCTTTGCGAGTTTTTTGGCCGGCAGACTTAGAGTGGAGGCAGTGGAGTCGATGACGAACCCCAAAAAGGTAACGGACTGCGCCGGTTGAAGAAGGGATTTTTTCTCGTTGATCACAAACCCAAGATCTTGGAGGAGAGTCACTGTCATCTGGAGATGATCCGATAACATCCGGGGACAGGTAGCCATCAAAAGGAGGTCGTCGAGATACACGATCAACCTGATCCCACGAGCTCTCAGGAATTCTACCACCAAGCACCAAGGCGCGGAAGAAAGCCCGAAAGGGAGAGACGTGAACTCGTAGATCTGATCGCGCCAAACAAACTGAAGGAACCGGCGGTGTGGACGGAAAATTGGGATTACCAGATAAGCGTCCTTCAGATCCAAACGGACCATCCAGTCGTGAGGGCGGAGCACATCTCGAAGGAGGTGGATACCCTCCATTTTGAAATGGCGATAGACCAACCATTCGTTGAACTCGCTGAGATTTATGACCGGACGCTTGCCCCCATCGGATTTGTCGACCAAAAAAAAGGTTGCTGAGGAAACCCCGCGGATGGAGCGTGGCGAGAGAGATGGCGCCCTTGCGAAGGAGGGAGGCCACCTCCTCGTCCACCAGATGTGCGTCCTGAAGCGAAAACCGAAGTGGACGCGGAGGAACCCGTTGCACTGGGTCTCCGAAATATTCTATGTGGAACCCCCTCACCGTCTGAAGAACCCAGGCATCGCGGGTGATAGATAGCCATGCCCCGTAACAACTGGCTAGACGCCCCCCTATGTTTTGTGGGGAAAAAGGGAGAACACTCACCAGAGCTTGTGTTAGACGTTCCTCCCCTGTGTCCTCTGCCTTTGCCACGGCGTCCTCTTGTGGGGTAGAAATTCCCAAACTTTGACTGGTCTTGGTACTGACCGGAGCCTCTCTGGGTGGTTTGCTGATTTTGTCGACCGGTCGAGCGGCCCCTGCCTCGACCGGCCCCTCGAAAAACCCGAGGGAATACTTTCTTGATGGTAGATTGTGCCCTGTCCAGGGACGTGAAGGTATTCACAAATTTTCCTAACTCTTTGATGAAGGGTTCTCCAAAGAGACCTCCTTGGGCAATAGCTCCCGCCTCTGAATCTGCCAAGTCACCAAGTTTGGGGTCGATCTTGATGAGGAGGGACCTCCTCCGCTCGGTGGAGAGAGCGCAGTTAGCGTTACCTAAAAATATCACCACCCGTTGAGCCCAGCCTGATAACATTTCGGGCGAAATCATGGACCCCGATGCTTTGGCTTCTTCTGCCATATCTAGAATTTTCGTGGCAGGCCCCAGGACGTCCAGGAGCTTGTCTTGGCACGCCCTCCAAGACCTGTCAATGCCTTTCTTCGGGTCCCTTATAAACTTCTGGAGGAATGTTGACATTCTAGGGTCGATCTCCGGGGTAAGGGCAACCTTGCCCTCAAGGGAGGGGCGGGGGCATTCAGCCCGGAGACAACTGCGAGCCTCCTTTTCAAGCGGGCGCCTGATATGTTCTGCGACATAGGTCGCGACCTTCTCGGCTGGGACCCATTCGGAGGAACGGGGGTGGACAATGTCGTTGGGGTCCAGCATGTCGGAAGGAGTTGGGGGTGGTTGTAGATCAGATGGTCCTGAAGGGGTTTGCGGGACCTGTGAGGGCCGGGATGGGAGCCAAGACCTGGAAGGGCTGGCATCAGGATCCCCGGAGGGCAATCCTGGGGCGGAAGAATCAACCACACTCTTGCTGGGATGGCTATCTAGGAAGGCCTGTCGGAGGCGCTCAAAAGCGTCCACATCCACCCCCTGAGCACAGGGGCGTTTAGGAGGCGGCGGGCCCGGGTCTTGGGAAGCAGAAGGCAGAGCAGCTTTACGCTCTAGACGCCAGAACGCTTGCTCTATTTTCTGCGTCAGCCTATCTTCTAAAGGGGAGATGGCTTGGTCCACTGCCCTATAGATAGAGGTATCCACAGCTTCATAGAAAGCGTCACCCCAGGGCATATCTACCAGAGGGTCTTCCTCCTCCTCTTGGTAATCCTCATAAAATTCCATCTCAGGCGAGGGGTGGGTAAACAGAGGGTTTGCGCCGCAATTCGCAAACAAAATATGTACCAAAGCTGGGTGTCAGCTTATAATTTTTTAGACGTGGTCCAAACCACTTAATGTTGTTGGGCGCCTAACCCAGTGGGGACAATGCTGGCAAGTAATTAATTTGAAATAATTGCAGACAACCTGGGCTGGGACTGTCCCCAAAGAAAGCCAAAGGCCACTACAGACCCCCAAAGGAGGCGTCAGCGCTCAACGAGCAACACAGACTCGAAATCCCGTTTCTGAAGGGATCGAGTGTCCAATTATGCAAACCGGGCCGCGAGCGTTACATTCAGCCTCGCGGACCCCGTACAGACCGATACACGGCGTTCACCTCAGCCCAGAGCTCCGTAGTAAGCGCGCGCGCGTCTCTGGAAAAAACATCGAAAACCAGAGACGCGCCGCGACAAGCCACAGCCTCCCACGCCCCCAGGCGGCGGGAGGAACGGAGCGCGCCAGCAGCGACCGCGTAGGAGCGAGAGATAAACCTCTCGGTCCCGCGGTCGATGGGAAACACACGCGAATAATAAGAAAAACGCTTAAAATACTAACGCGGAGACCGCGTGGCGAAAGTGATTAACACATCGCGAGGAATAATCGCCTAAGCAACAAACATGAAAAATCGCGCATACAAAGCGATTAGTACAATAGTAACATCATTAAACTTCATTAAAACCACAAAAGCCCCCCCAAACAGAAAAAGACTCTGAGGAGACTTAACTGGCTGCGCAGCAGCGAAGAAAGAGAAGATCAGGCACTAACAAAGGACTATAGAGGGCTTGAGAGGCCCTGATTGGACGTTGTTACCTTGTTGTAGATTGGTTGTTATCTCATTCTAAATGACTACTTTTTTCCCTATGGTTCATGGGAAACGTAGTCTTTATTTACTTCTTTCTGTGCTGCTGTACAAAATAAAGTGAAGAAAGAAGGCATAATCCTCGCCTCCAGTCCTGACATAGAATTAAGATATTATTAGAGCACCACAACCAATAGTTTTCCCCTATTTGTGCCTTTATTTTGGGCCAGGTTGTGCACCTATTCCATATAATAAAATCTATCATCTTGGATAAACCACGTGCCTCCTATTTAGATACAGTGCTTTAATCAATCAAATCGCTTGGACCACAGATCAGATTGGGCAGATGTGTGTAGGAGCATTAATTTAGCTAACTGAATGGTAACTGTAAAGTCTATCCGTCCAAAGCAATATAAAGTCTTATAACTAATTTTCGTGGGGGAATTAACCAGTATTAAAATATCAACTATTTCATATTGTTTTAAAATCAAATCCATCAGGAGGTTCTTACATTTTACAGATAAGTGAGATATTGTGTGAAATCTCAACATATATTGTGCAACATAGGTGCAATAATATTCCCTCAAATTAGGGAGTGCTAAACTACCTTCCTCCACATCTTTATATAAAGTGGCAGTCTGGCACTTTTAACCTGCCAATTGAAAGATGAAAAATAGATTCAATATCTCTGTAAAATGCAGCATTTATCACACAGGGTAAGGCTTAGAAAAGTAAATTGTAAAGGGAAGAATCCTCATTTTTATCAACACACCTCTCTAGGTGGGAGTGGCGGAGCGATTTTTATTGCACTAACAGCGCTTTTACTTTCAATAAAAGTGGACAGAATTCTTATACATCTTCCACCTTGCTTGTAAATTTAAGCCCCAGGTAGCGCTTTGGTTGGTAATAAATACAGCCATGAATCTCAGGCAGCAGAATATCTTCCCCACTGTTGCATAAAATACCTTTTCATTTTTTTTATTCTATATCCTCTTAGCACTTGGACCATAGTAACATTTTCATTTTTTTTCTTGCAGTCTTCTTGTTACCTAGGATTAACGTTAAATCCTCCACATAGAGGTTTATCTTATCCATCTGCAATATAGGAGGTCTAATCCCTCCATCTTTCTATATTGTGATTGCCAGAGGTTTGATAAAAGAAAAAAGAGGACTGGGGACGGAGACAATCTTGTCAGGTTCCACGTCAAACCTTACTCTTTCCAACCTCGGAAGAATTAATAATTTTCGCCTTTATGCTCTCGTCCACTTTCTGTCGTCCAATAGAAAAATCACAGAACAAACTTGATTTGCCAATAAATAATCAAGGGCTTCTGGGATTCATTTATTGTCTTCTGCTCAGAATGTTTAATGCAATGTATCTGCAAACCCCCTTAGTCGTGAAGATACTGAACTTGTCTAAATTAAAGTACACAGGTTTTGTATTCGGCTAATTTGTTCCACCATTTCAAATACCCAAACTGCCTATGCTTGGGTTTTGGATCACAATTTAAGGACTATTTCAAAGAAGACAGAGGACGTGGTAATGATACGGTTATTTACCAGTAATTTTCACTACTTTTAGTCCAGGTCTTTCTTGATGCATTCCTGAATCCCTCCACCACTTCCGGGGTCAAGGGATTGAATATTTCTTCTTTTCCTCTGATGCTTAATGAGTAAAAGAGATGAAGTGAGCTCATAGATCCTCCCAGGTAAGACACTGCTGAGATAGTAGAGGCCATATTGGGCCATATTGGGAGATGTATTTCAGGTCAGCTAGAGAATCTACTTCTGTGGGACAGAGAATCGGTCACAATGTAAAACTATCAAAGTGAACCTGGAATCTGAGTACTGAAAATTAACAGTAAGTAACTGGATCATTACTGGAGTCATAGAGGTACATGAAAACACATGCATTGCTGCATCCACTGCCAACAGTTAAGGTCCAGGCACCTGGCATGGCAATTATTGCACATAATAAAGCTACAACTAACATCAGTGAGACCAAGTATTTGCTTGAATTAGGACATGCAACTGGCCATATTATGTGTTTCATCATCAGATAAAATATTAGCTTGTAAAGTCACTTGTGTGGTGGAGTGGGAGTTTAATGGTGGAAACTGATTGCAGTTTTGTCTTGATTTTAATTTTATAATGTAACATAATGCACTATGCTCAACAAGGTGAAATCTCCCCTCTGCCTAATGTCAACATACAAATTTCAACTGTGTCTTAATTTAAAACCAATAAAAAATCTAAATAAATAACAACCTTTAAAATGTTTAATTATGTTTTCATTACTTACTGAGTGGGTTCACTAAAAGAAAAGTTCCATTGCAGAATTGTGACCTGGATTTAATTAGTCTATCTGTTATCTACTGAATCTGCAAGTGTGGTGTAATTTCCTGTTATGGATGGCTTAGGGAACTAGGTCCTGAGGCTGAAATAATTTGCTATTCTTTAGGAGGAAGTGGTTAACCTACACTTCCTGCTATGTAACCATTTTCATGGGAGATAATGGCAGCAGAGAATGCAAACTTTATTGGTTGATTATCCTCATAATAGAATTTGAGCCTCAACTGCTTAAAAAACAAAGACACAGAAAAATGCCATTATGATATTAGTAACGTTAATAATATTGATCACAATAATACTGCTACTACTAATAATAACAATAGTGTAAATAAGCTCAAGGTGGCCAGATTAGATAGCAAAAGTCTTTTATTGAGTTAAATGAGCACAATCTTCAGTCGCAGTGACAGTACAACTGTACACCAGCAGGACGATGACAATGGAAATTTCCATGAACACTGGGGGAGGGGAAACAAGGAAGCGACTAAAGGTAGAAACAAAGAAATATGCATTATATTAACAGCTGCTCTTAGAGTAATAGAAAACACAACATTAGATTATTACAACACATCACATTGGTATAAATATTTTCTGAAGAATTGCAATTCACTGGAAAAAATAATCTTGTGCCATCTGGGAGCATGATAAAGACGTGAACTATGTGCCAATTTGAGAAGTAGACAAAGGCATTTCAATACCAGACTTAGTTACTGTAATGGGAACATTGCACTTGGTGATTCTAAGCATACACCACACTCTTCCATCCTCTAGTGTCACCACATTAGTGTTGCCTTTAGTTATTCTTAATGGCTTGGAAAACTTACTCATACCAGTCTTCCTCAAGTGTGGAACTCCACTTAATCTCCTGCCCTCCATGTTCCTTAATCCAACCCATGTTTGCTGTCATATCTCCTTTTGTAGTGGTATTGATGTTCCTTGATACACTCACTCACCTTTTTTTGAGGGACCCATTTGGTTTCCTCTCCCCCCATCCAATTGTCTACCTTTAAGCATTTAAAAAAGCAAAACTCCTGTAACAGAATTGGGAGCCGAATAATATGACTAAAGCAATGTTTTCACAGCAATATCTGCGGGTCCCTTGAGTGTTGTTCTGATTGAATACAATATTTTAACATGTGGTTTACCTTTTCCACAAGACTGTTTGCTTTAAGATAATACAGGGCATTTTTAGGAGCATGATACATAATTCCTTTAAACAAATCATTCATTTTATCTGAAGTGAATTGGACCCTGTTATCTGTCTTGCTGGAACTGGGTATACCTTCTGTCATGAAAGTATCTGATAAAAAGTCAATCATGTCACGGGTAGTAATGTGATTGACCATTGTAAATACAATACAATTTGAGTAGTAATCCACTAACACAATAATGAATTTGCCTGACCACTTGGATCAACGGAGAGTACCTATTATGTTTAGCCCCAGTTTCTCCATAGCTTAGCCGGTACATTTACAGGGGACAAATGTGCCTTCCTTATATTTTTGCTTCTATCACTCATGGAGCACTTTAGACAGCCAAAATATAACTTTTTTTTTACAATGGGAGAAAAGTGCTGTGCAACAAAGCATGTGTCCTATTTTCCTCAGTATAGCATTAACAAAAGGTTTGCTGGGCCAATATCACCATCACCTCTGCTTCCAAATCAAGCAGACATGTAAAAGAAAATCATTTTTACCACAATTGTTGCATTTTGCTAACACTCTATGTTTCATTTTTTGTGGTTCACCCACTTTCAGGTTGTAGAGGAAAGAAGCGTTCTTCCTGTTTGTGACCCTGTAAAAAACTAGACCTAATTTTTAATTCAGCAAAGGGTTATTTGTGTAGATCACACTTGGTTTTCTGAAAGACACAAATTGTTAAAATAAATAAATTATCAAAATAAGTAGGAGTAAATAGCAATTCGAGACAATGTTTTCATCGATATTTCTCTCCTACATGATTGGTTTGCAAAAGTAAAATGCCATAATGTCCATCAGACCCTTCTGGTTTCTTGGATATATAGTGCTTGTTGGTTATCCAAATACACATGCTACCCCGAGCCAACAACTGATCTGCAGTTTATAATTTTTCATTTTATACCATCCATGCAATCATTTTATACCATCCATGCAATCAATCAATCATAACATTTGTAAAGCACGCTACTTACCCGTAAGGGTCTCAATGCGCGGGAGCATGGGGAATGCTGCTACTGCTCGAAAAGCCAGGTCTTGAGGAGTCTCCTGAAGGTCAGCAGGTCTTGGGTCTGCCGTAGGTGGATGGTGAGGGTGTTCCAGGTTTTGGCGGGGTGAGGTGCGAGAATGATCTGCTGCCGGAGGTCGCTCTTCAGATGCGGGGGACTGTGGCGAGGGTGAGGTCGGCAGAGCGGAGCTTGCGGGTGAGCATGTAGAAGCTGAGTCGTCTGTTGAGGTACGCTGGTCTGGTGTTGTGGAGTGCCTTGTGTGCGTGGGTGAGGAGCTTGAAGGATATCCTCTTGTTGATGGGGAGCCAGTGCAGGTCTCTCAGGTGGGGTGTGATGTGGCTGCGGCGAGGGATGTCAAGAATCAGGCGTGCAGAGGCGTTCTAGATGCGTTGAAGCCGTTTCAGGAGTTTGGCCGAGGCTCCTGCGTAGAGGGCGTTTCCGTAGTCCAACCTGCTGCTGACGAGGGCCTGGGTGACCGTTGTTCTCGTTTCAGTGAGGATCCACTTGTAGATCTTGCAGAGCATGCGGAGGGTGTTGAAGCAGGAGGAAGAGACGGCGTTTGCCTGCTTAGTCATGGAGAGGGTGGAGTCGAGAATGACCCCTAGGTTGCATGCGTGGTCGGTGGGTGTTGGAGCTGTTCCCAGTGCGCTCGGCCACCAGGAGTCATCCTAGGCCAAAGGGGTGGATCCGGGGATGAGGACATCCGTCTTGTCCGAGTTCAGCTTCAGTCGGTTGTTCCTCATCCATTCGGCGACTGCAGCATTTCATATGGTAAAATCTAATTAATTAAAAATGGGTATGAAGGAAACCTATATATATTTGAGTTGTACACAACATACTGAGGGGCATATTTATGAGCCTCTTGCTCTTTTTGTGATGCCCCGGCTGCTCAATTCACAAAATGATATGTATGAAGTCAAGCAAAGCCACCTTACATGGCTTTGAATGGCCTCATAAATATGGAGTAAGGCAAGGCAGTGCAAATTGCTGCAGTGCCTTACTCTGTATTAAGGAGGCATTTCATTGACATTGGGGTGATGTTCCCATGCAACACCAATGGATTGTGACACTTCCCCATATTTACAAAACCATGTAAACCTTGGTATGCACCAAACCCCTACGCCTCCTTAGGGGAGGCGCAATGAGGAGAAATAGTTTTGCATTCTACAGCACATATAAAAAGAGTCAAAAGTTTCCTAGGATTGTTTTCCAGGTTCCCGTTCCTGCACTAAAACAATCGTGCCGACAGCACATGCACCCTTGCACCGTGGTGCAAACCTGCCTGAATTGGCGCTAGGCTAATGAAACTGTGCCAGCATGGGGGAAAGGACACAAAACCACAGTGTTAGAAAAATACATTGCATTCCTGCCCTTTCAATTTGATGTAGGGCAGTGCAGCAAGTTGAATTGCTGTACTGCCCTACATCCAAATCCCTACAAAAGAGGCCCTGTGTTTAGGAACTGTTATTTGTATACATCTTAATTTGTGATCACTCCTGCGTTCATGTGATTCAGAAGGCATTTTGCAAAATGTGGTCTTTCTCGCATACTGGCTTACGTGTGGAAGCCAAAAATTTTAAGACATCCAATTGGTAATAAAACATGTTCTATGATTTTCTACTATTCCCTGTTCCCAGCCCTCGCATGGTTCCTGGCTTCATCATTTCCTTTGCAAGTACTAGGCCTGTACACACAAGTGAGGTACTTTTTTTCATCGGGACAAATGCAGAGTGGTAGAATGTTTGTGGATTCCCACAGTGTTTTGAATGTCTTCTGCAACTTTCCTCACAGTGTGGAGGTTTACAGAGCATCGTAGTTACGAAAAGGTACTGAGATCCATTGTCAGGCCACTTAGTACATACGCAGATGCAGATTGGAAATCCTCGCCAACCCTGTCCAAATGTAGCCGCCTGAAGACTAAACTTCAAGGCGAACTATGATAGCATAGGGGAGGAGGCTAGGCAAGGGACTGCTAGGAATGAATCCTGCTAAGAAAGGGATGGTCCGATTACTTCACCGATCCAAGGTGTTGGTCAATCACCTCAGTATATTCATTATGGACTACAGTCCTACCTGACAGAAGAACTTCCCTTGGTCTGCTGCTTTTAATGAGTTCCTTAATAAACATCGTCTTATAATGTTAGGGTTTACCAATCTCAAAATACATCATATGAAATTGTACCTCTTCATTAAAGTATGTCATTCAGTACTCATATATCCAGATAAATTAGACACAGTTATTAGCTTTAGTAGAGTTAAGGTCAAGCAATAGAGAAAAAAGTTTGTTGTGTGTTATTGAGTACGTGCCAGGACTCAATGTTCAGGCACAACGGAGAGAGTAGACTTACAGCTATCAAGTTGATTTTGTTGATTACATTTTTCTCTCTATACCACTGTTTCTTCACTGTGGCACACTTCCACTGCATTAACAATGATGCGGCCCTATGTAAAGATTCTCCAAAGAGCAAGGCTCCGGAGACACCCCCTCTGTTTTTTGTTGCTTAGAGTTACTGCCACTTTTTGCTAGCCAGAAATTAAGTCTGGAATGCAACCTCTTTGACCCAATCAGCGTGCCTGACCTCAAGATGGTGCTACTTCAGTTGATTCAC
This sequence comes from Triturus cristatus, assembly GCF_964204655.1. Taxonomy (NCBI): domain Eukaryota; kingdom Metazoa; phylum Chordata; class Amphibia; order Caudata; family Salamandridae; genus Triturus; species Triturus cristatus. The sequence goes on from NC_140590.1 coordinate 218,409,823, forward strand.
GTCTAAAACACTTGCCCGTCAATCCTGGGTTAATCTCATGGAGAAATTGCATGGTTCGATAAATCATCCACTTCGTGTAGAACTGCATTCTCCACCAGTTTGCCCTTCTGAATACCATAAAATTAAATTTATGATCCTTACCCCCGACTTCCCTTGACAATACAAGACATTCATATTTTCCACACTTATTTTCTGCTTTTTGGTAGGTATTAGTCTCTCTATTTAATGCAAGGAATTCTTTCCCATCACCTGGTCGCTTCAGGGTAGAGATCTTTCTTAGAAAAATAACCATATGTTTACTGCTCAATAATACACTTATATCAATTGTCTTTAGTTAAGGAATTAAGATATTATTAGAGCACCACAACCAATAGTTTTCCCCTATTTGTGCCTTTATTTTGGGCCAGGTTGTGCACCTATTCCATATAATAAAATCTATCATCTTGGATAAACCACGTGCCTCCTATTTAGATACAGTGCTTTAATCAATCAAATCGCTTGGACCACAGATCAGATTGGGCAGATGTGTGTAGGAGCATTAATTTAGCTAACTGAATGGTAACTGTAAAGTCTATCCGTCCAAAGCAATATAAAGTCTTATAACTAATTTTCGTGGGGGAATTAACCAGTATTAAAATATCAACTATTTCATATTGTTTTAAAATCAAATCCATCAGGAGGTTCTTACATTTTACAGATAAGTGAGATATTGTGTGAAATCTCAACATATATTGTGCAACATAGGTGCAATAATATTCCCTCAAATTAGGGAGTGCTAAACTACCTTCCTCCACATCTTTATATAAAGTGGCAGTCTGGCACTTTTAACCTGCCAATTGAAAGATGAAAAATAGATTCAATATCTCTGTAAAATGCAGCATTTATCACACAGGGTAAGGCTTAGAAAAGTAAATTGTAAAGGGAAGAATCCTCATTTTTATCAACACACCTCTCTAGGTGGGAGTGGCGGAGCGATTTTTATTGCACTAACAGTGCTTTTACTTTCAATAAAAGTGGACAGAATTCTTATACATCTTCCACCTTGCTTGTAAATTTAAGCCCCAGGTAGCGCTTTGGTTGGTAATAAATACAGCCATGAATCTCTGGCAGCAGAATATCTTCCCCACTGTTGCATAAAATACCTTTTCATTTTTTTTATTCTATATCCTCTTAGCACTTGGACCATAGTAACATTTTCATTTTTTTTCTTGCAGTCTTCTTGTTACCTAGGATTAACGTTAAATCCTCCACATAGAGGTTTATCTTATCCATCTGCAATATAGGAGGTCTAATCCCTCCATCTTTCTATATTGTGATTGCCAGAGGTTTGATAAAAGAAAAAAGAGGACTGGGGACGGAGACAATCTTGTCAGGTTCCACGTCAAACCTTACTCTTTCCAACCTCGGAAGAATTAATAATTTTCGCCTTTATGCTCTCGTCCACTTTCTGTCGTCCAATAGAAAAATCACAGAACAAACTTGATTTGCCAATAAATAATCAAGGGCTTCTGGGATTCATTTATTGTCTTCTGCTCAGAATGTTTAATGCAATGTATCTGCAAACCCCCTTAGTCGTGAAGATACTGAACTTGTCTAAATTAAAGTACACAGGTTTTGTATTCGGCTAATTTGTTCCACCATTTCAAATACCCAAACTGCCTATGCTTGGGTTTTGGATCACAATTTAAGGACTATTTCAAAGAAGACAGAGGACGTGGTAATGATACGGTTATTTACCAGTAATTTTCACTACTTTTAGTCCAGGTCTTTCTTGATGCATTCCTGAATCCCTCCACCACTTCCGGGGTCAAGGGATTGAATATTTCTTCTTTTCCTCTGATGCTTAATGAGTAAAAGAGATGAAGTGAGCTCATAGATCCTCCCAGGTAAGACACTGCTGAGATAGTAGAGGCCATATTGGGCCATATTGGGAGATGTATTTCAGGTCAGCTAGAGAATCCACTTCTGTGGGACAGAGAATCGGTCACAATGTAAAACTATCAAAGTGAACCTGGAATCTGAGTACTGAAAATTAACAGTAAGTAACTGGATCATTACTGGAGTCATAGAGGTACATGAAAACACATGCATTGCTGCATCCACTGCCAACAGTTAAGGTCCAGGCACCTGGCATGGCAATTATTGCACATAATAAAGCTACAACTAACATCAGTGAGACCAAGTATTTGCTTGAATTAGGACATGCAACTGGCCATATTATGTGTTTCATCATCAGATAAAATATTAGCTTGTAAAGTCACTTGTGTGGTGGAGTGGGAGTTTAATGGTGGAAACTGATTGCAGTTTTGTCTTGATTTTAATTTTATAATGTAACATAATGCACTATGCTCAACAAGGTGAAATCTCCCCTCTGCCTAATGTCAACATACAAATTTCAACTGTGTCTTAATTTAAAACCAATAAAAAATCTAAATAAATAACAACCTTTAAAATGTTTAATTATGTTTTCATTACTTACTGAGTGGGTTCACTAAAAGAAAAGTTCCATTGCAGAATTGTGACCTGGATTTAATTAGTCTATCTGTTATCTACTGAATCTGCAAGTGTGGTGTAATTTCCTGTTATGGATGGCTTAGGGAACTAGGTCCTGAGGCTGAAATAATTTGCTATTCTTTAGGAGGAAGTGGTTAACCTACACTTCCTGCTATGTAACCATTTTCATGGGAGATAATGGCAGCAGAGAATGCAAACTTTATTGGTTGATTATCCTCATAATAGAATTTGAGCCTCAACTGCTTAAAAAACAAAGACACAGAAAAATGCCATTATGATATTAGTAACGTTAATAATATTGATCACAATAATACTGCTACTACTAATAATAACAATAGTGTAAATAAGCTCAAGGTGGCCAGATTAGATAGCAAAAGTCTTTTATTGAGTTAAATGAGCACAATCTTCAGTCGCAGTGACAGTACAACTGTACACCAGCAGGACGATGACAATGGAAATTTCCATGAACACTGGGGGAGGGGAAACAAGGAAGCGACTAAAGGTAGAAACAAAGAAATATGCATTATATTAACAGCTGCTCTTAGAGTAATAGAAAACACAACATTAGATTATTACAACACATCACATTGGTATAAATATTTTCTGAAGAATTGCAATTCACTGGAAAAAATAATCTTGTGCCATCTGGGAGCATGATAAAGACGTGAACTATGTGCCAATTTGAGAAGTAGACAAAGGCATTTCAATACCAGACTTAGTTACTGTAATGGGAACATTGCACTTGGTGATTCTAAGCATACATCACACTCTTCCATCCTCTAGTGTCACCACATTAGTGTTGCCTTTAGTTATTCTTAATGGCTTGGAAAACTTACTCATACCAGTCTTCCTCAAGTGTGGAACTCCACTTAATCTCCTGCCCTCCATGTTCCTTAATCCAACCCATGTTTGCTGTCATATCTCCTTTTGTAGTGGTATTGATGTTCCTTGATACACTCACTCACCTTTTTTTGAGGGACCCATTTGGTTTCCTCTCCCCCCATCCAATTGTCTACCTTTAAGCATTTAAAAAAGCAAAACTCCTGTAACAGAATTGGGAGCCGAATAATATGACTAAAGCAATGTTTTCACAGCAATATCTGCGGGTCCCTTGAGTGTTGTTCTGATTGAATACAATATTTTAACATGTGGTTTACCTTTTCCACAAGACTGTTTGCTTTAAGATAATACAGGGCATTTTTAGGAGCATGATACATAATTCCTTAAAACAAATCATTCATTTTATCTGAAGTGAATTGGACCCTGTTATCTGTCTTGCTGGAACTGGGTATACCTTCTGTCATGAAAGTATCTGATAAAAAGTCAATCATGTCACGGGTAGTAATGTGATTGACTATTGTAAATACAATACAATTTGAGTAGTAATCCACTAACACAATAATGAATTTGCCTGACCACTTGGATCAACGGAGAGTACCTATTATGTTTAGCCCCAGTTTCTCCATAGCTTAGCCGGTACATTTACAGGGGACAAATGTGCCTTCCTTATATTTTTGCTTCTATCACTCATGGAGCACTTTAGACACTACTTGACCTTGCTCTCTACAAGACTGTACATACCAGGGAACCAGTATGTAGCCCTGACTTTGGATTTGGTAATACTGCACCCCAAATGTCATTTGTGTGTTAGGCCCGCGATTCTCTCTCAAAGATCCCTAGGGGGCACAATCTGTAAAGCAAACAAGATGGACACCAGGAGGTTCCTGGGCTTGGAATCACTTCTGTGGAAATCCCTGCATTAGCCAGCGCCCTTGTCACTCCTGGACCTGGTTCCCTGGGTCGTCCGTTCTGGTTCCCCGAGAGCCTGGTCGCAGGAAAAAGTTAGTGGAGGTGTGTCACGGCTGCTGACTCCAGGGGCTATATGATCGGTGGTCTGGAGGACAGCCATCTACAATCTTTGGAGGCCCATGGGAGAAGTTGAAGTGGCAGCAAATGCAAGCCAGCAGATTCAGGTAGAACGCTGGTGCGGGCGTGAACCCGATCAGACATGAGGAGAGCTACGCTCAAGATGTTGGAGTGAAGCTGCTGCTGTGTGTGAGCCTTCCTGAGGAGTCTGGAGGGAGCTCCTACCCTCTTTTTGCCCCCCGTACAACAAGGAGTAGAGCTGGAGAAGCGGGCGCAGGAGCTTCAGTTACCGCCACAGCAGCCCAAATCCTACTAAAGCTACCAGGGGTGCACAGCACCTGACTGCAATCTCTCCCTGCCTGCCTCTACCCTCCTTTGGCCAAAAATGGTGTGTGAGCCTTCCTGAGGGGGTCAGGAGGAGTGCCTACGCTCTTTTTACCCCTCACAATGTACAGGTGGAGATGCGTGTGCTGGGGCTTCAGTTACCGCCGAGGCAACCCACATCCCATTGAACCTACTACTGGGCGCAGAACACCTGACTGCAATCTCTCCCTGCCCACCGTTGTCGTCCTTTGGCCAAAACGCGGGAGCAAAGTTATTAAATGGGACATTGCGGGAGGGACAGCTACCCTACGCTTGCACTACCACTTGACCGTCCCATCTACAACCTGTACCCAGAGGGTGTAATCTTGGTGCGGTCCTAGTGAGGGCAATGACGTGGCTGGAGTGCCTGTGAGTTGCCGGGATTCCTTCCTTGTGCCCCGATACCCCCTCTCTGCCTGTGGCCAGACCACAGAAGACCAGCACAAAGGTTCTCCCAACCGCACCCTGACCTGAGCTCCTTGTCTTCCCTTAGCCAAGCACAGTGCCTCGCAGCAAGGGCAGAGAATCCATAACTCTTGGCCCATCTTTGCTTACCAGCCTGTCAATGGAGCCCTGCTGACCGCTGCTGTTTCTCCACCTACGATCTTGCTCATGCTGGTATTTCCAAAGAATATAAGACAAGGACCATCCGTCTTGGTGCTTTGGCACATGTCCTGCATCCACCAAACTGTTAATATTCCATATGTTTGAATAGTGCCTAAAACATAAATTCGATCTATCTCCCAGATCGTAACATAGTGTGTATTCCAGTCAATATTTCCATTATATCCTGTAGAAATATGTTATTGCAAGTGCACTAAAAAATACATTTGATTTGTATTAATGATTACAACATAGGGTACCTCCAGTCAATATATTCTATCTGCACTTTTATTTAAAGGATGATTAGTTACTTAGTTCTTCCGTTATTTATGCTAAAATGGTTCGCTCAACATGTTGCTCCCATTTTACAGTTCATTTTTTGTTGTTGTAAAAATGCAAAATATCCTTCCTCTGATCCATGCATGCAGTGACCACTACATTTGTCTTTGTTTCTCTGCCATAGGGCCCTCTGACCTCACTAACTAGATTTTGTAACAACCTCAGTATATTATTTCTTGTACTGTTACAGTTGTTGCTTACACCCCAGTTTGCATGAACACCCCCCTTAAAAGGTCCCTCCCTATTGTCCCCATCTCTCTCCTGTTCCTACCCCCATCATGGACCCTAAAGATAGCATTTTGCTGAACGCCATGCAAGCTCCCTCAAAATAGGAGCCTCCACCTTGGGAAAAAAAAAGTTTCACCGACTGCTACTTTTGCATCTGGCATGCCAAATGGAGGAATGTTCTTTCTTCCTCACTCAACATCACCATAATTAAGAAAATCCTGCTTGGCCAAAAAACTTACCATCACGCCCTCGACGGCGACCCCACAATTTCCAACTCCAACAGCATCACCGTATTCATTCAAGCTTCAGATCATAACCTGGAACTCGTCTGCAGTCTGTTCTCCGACCTCAAACACAAACTTGATGTGGGCACTCCACTCCTCCCTTAGATAACCTCCTCTACCCTACTACTGCACCAGCCCACCATCCCCCAACAGTCCCCCTCCCCTTTCCCCATATGATCACCCACCTAGCCACGGATACCGCAAATGCCTATCGCACCCCCCCTGCTGCCAACTCCTACTCCCCCCTCTCTTCTACTCCAGTCTGACATCACTACTCCATTCTCCCTTAAAGCCCCACATATCCACACTTCTAGTATTAGGCCCCACCCTCCCACCTCTGCCTCTTACCCAACCACTGCCAAAGCTCCTTTGCTGTACCTCACTAACGCCTGTCCCCCCCATTCACTCTGAACCTCCCCCACTCTCCAACGCTCCCCTCATCCCAGATCCTCTCGGTTAGATGTCCTATGACTTAAGGTTCAACACCTTAAATTCCGAACTGCATCTGATCTGAGCAAACATTCTCAAAATATTTCATATCACCTCCAACATCAAGCACAAATGGCTCACCCATTTAACTCACCACCCATCTAACAACACCCCTACTATCTCCAAACATTACTCAGACCATACCCTTGCCTACTCTGGTTGCGCTCAGCCTTCCTGTAAGACACTCCCTTCCTTAATTATTCCTCCTAACCTGATAAGCTAGTCAGACAGTTATCTAACAATGATCTACACAACCTGCTAGCCCCCTTATAACACTTTCCCTGTAGATCTCTCCCAACCCGCCTCCAAAATTGGGATTATCATCTCCTTCCCAAGAGTAGGTCTATAAACGAATCGGATCTCACCCCAGTTATCATCTTTCAAACGCCCCCTAATATGGCTTCCTATTACACATCCCGGAAATGTGCATTGCTAAAGTGCCGCTCAGCTGTGAAGGTCCTCGACCAGGACATTAAAATCCTCATGCTAACAGATTCCTGGTTAAACAATTCCTCCACCCCTCCTTGGATGCTCTGGTCTTCCCCCCCGGCACAGCATCATTAGGTCAGACTGCCCAGGTCATATAGGGGTGGCCTTACCTGTTTTTACATTGCCTCACTCTCTTTGAAACTGTCTCCTACTCCTTCCTTGCCATCTTGGAAGTACCTTAAGATCGACATCTTCACCACCGGCAAATCTAAATGCTCCCTCACAGGCTCTATTATCCACCCGGGGGTAACCGCTCTTTCATTGAATATATCATGGAGGTTATCTCCTCCAACATCGATGATCATTCCAACCAGACCATCCTAGGTGACTTCAACATTCATTGGAATAATATTGATTACCCGCTCATGAACTGTTTCAAATTCTTCCTCCAGGACCTCAATCTCATCCAAGCCTAATCATTGCTAACGAGAACACCCAACAAGTTGGCTCTATTCTTCCCTGCGACTTGACTGACCACCACTGCGTCACCTTCTCCCTAAATATCAAAGCAATCACCTGTAAGGGCCAACCTAAGCAAGCCAAACAATGGAGCCGGGATACCCGCAGCATTAACTCTCTTTCTATATCTACTGTTGGTTACAAAAACTTCCTCACGCCTTCGACCATGCCCGTAGTCCAAGACCTCGCTGATCACTTCAATTCAATTCAATGTCAAATATCATGGACACCATAGCCCCTAAACAACTATAAAGAATCCCATTCAAACGATCCAACCCCCAACAGTGATCTTAATGAAGAAGGACTCCTTGGGCTGGCTGAAAGAGCATGGAGACACACCCCATTGTTGGCCAGCCTCAAACTCCTACGTCAAAGATGCAGCACCTACATTAGGCACATTAGGAACTACAAAGTAGAATTTTTTTAAATCAACTAAACACTGCTGCTAATAGACCTAAGAAACTGTTTGAAATGATCAAAAAACAATCTACTTGCAAAAGTGATCATGCTTCCATAAACAACAAAGCACCCCCTACCTGTGAAACCTTTGCCACCTTTTTCACCAAGAAAACGTTGTTAATCACCAACGACATCCAGAGCGCTCTTAATCTTCTTCCGCCACAAACCCAAGTACACCCCTGCACATCGTACCATGAAGCTGTCCCGTATAACTGCCTCATCTTGCCGAAAAACGACACCACATGGTCTTTCTTCTCAACCCTTGATGAGATCGGCACTCTAAGTCTTCTGACCTCCTTGAAATATTCTAACCCCTTGATCCCGTCCCCTCCAAACTCCTAAATGAGTCTATTCACTTCCTACTCCAACTATGGACTAAGATAATCAATGCATCTCTCTCCCAAGGCTCCCTACCCCACTGCCTCAAAGTTTGTCACGTTACCCCTATCCTAAAGAAAAACAAATCTGAGCAGTCTGCCCCCATAACTACCACCCCATCTCCAACATCCCTACTCTAGCCAAACGCCTAGATAAATGTGTGCATTTAGAGCTCCACGATCACATTTAACTATTCCAACTATTAGACTATTGACAATCTGGCTTCTGATCGGGTCACAGAACTGAAACGGCCATGGTCCACATTGTTGACAATGCCCTACGCTCGCTTGACCAGAATTAATCTTGCCTCTCAATCCAACTGGATCTGTCAGCAGCTTTTGACACCATCAACTATGCTACCCTGCTCGACATTCTAGAACAGAGGATGGGACTCTCCTGCATAGTGATAAAATGGTTCTCCTCCTTTCTACACAACAGATCAGAATGCTTCCTAATTAATCACACTTTCTGACATAGTTCAACCCCTACATGGAGCCCCTAACTGATATCCTCATATGCCCCCACATTTCCTACCATATGCATGCTGAGGACACCCAATACCCTAACATTAACACAACAATGGCTGACTCGCAATCAGCTCAAACTCAATGCCCTCAAAACTGAAATCATACTGATCGCACCTCCTACTTCTACCTCTAATGTCAAAGAATGGCACCTCCTTCTCTCTGCCTTGAATTTCACCCCACTCATCGTCGACTCCACCAAATCCCTAGGTATTACCCTAGACAAAGACCTCTCCATGCAAAAGCACATCAGTGCTATCACTAGAGGAGCTAACTATCAGCTACATATCCTTAGGGAACTAAAACCTTTACTTCCTGTGGCTGACTTCACAACCACAACTCATGCACTGGTGCTTCTGGAACTTGACTATGGTAGTGCTACCCTAATAGGCCTCCTGAAAATCTCACTTGGCCCTCTTAAGGCCACTCTTAATGCAGCAGCTAGGCTTATCGAGGGATCTACAAAAAGTGATCACATCCCCCCTGACCTTTGAGAACTGAATTGGCTGTAATTCAATGTCAGGATGCATTTCAAAATTGCTTGCATGACTCAAAGCACTGCACCTCAATTCCCCTTCCTACCTGTCCCAGAAACTGACCCTGTCAGGTGAAAACAGATCCACCAGTAGTACGAGTTCCCTACTGCTCAAGCCACAAAAATTCAGAAAAATGAAAACCTACTACCGTTCCTTCTCTTGCATGGCTTCTAATATCTGGAACTCTGTCCCCACTGAGATCAGGTGTAACCCATCCATGTCCTTCTTCAGGAAAAATGTAAAAAATGTTCTATCAAACAAATTCCTCTCTTACTGAAGACCTGATCATGCCCTCGTTCCCTCTCTGATCCCACTGTCCTTTTGTCCGCTGCCTCCTGTCTTGCCGTAACATGCTGAGTCTTGGACCTAAATCACACTTTACCCCATGTTAATCTGAGCATCACTACCTCAAGGAAAACTGTGCATCTATTCTCCTCTCCCTTGCACCTCTACTCCTCAACTATCTCAGGACTTTTATGTACACTATTTATCATTCTCTTCTTTGATTTATTGGCGCTATGTATAGATATTTACACCTTTGTAACTCGGGTAGTGCTGATATTTTGTTTACATATCTCACTGAATATTGTTTACTCTTTCTGTTTACAGTTAAACATTTTTATTTTCTCTCTATGTATTTCATGTTAAGTGCTAAGTTGTCATGAATGTAAGTGCCAAGATGCCATGTCCTTTCACTACCTCGTGGAAATTCGGTGCCTCTACTCTCTCCACCCTGACAACTCCCTACCAGAACTACCTCAGAACTTGCTGAATTCATTTGTCCTACTGTCTTTTAGATTCTTCTTGTGACAGTTCTGCTATTTATTCGTATTGTCACTTTTTGTAACTAGGGTTCTTGCTGTTATTGTGTTTACATGTCTCATTGTATACCGCTTACTTTAAAAAAATTGTTTTTTTTTACTATTACTATATATCTGTACTCTCTATATCTATTGCATGTTATTGTTGATGTGTGTCCTCTGTAAAGTGCTCTGATACCTTTGGGTCAAGTTACCACTACATAAAACTCACAAATAAAAAAGGCATATCCTTGTGAATGTACAATTCATGTCTCACTTCCCAATAACCTCAAATATCCACAAGTAGACCATTAGCTTTTGGTGGCCACCCCTGAATAATCTTGTCCTTTAAAGCAGTCAGGATTGCAGCTTTTCCTGAACACTCAGTCCACTCCTCCTTGGAAATGCCAGTGCTGGTCACTGTCAAAACAGGTTAATCTGGCTACTCTCATCCATACTCCTCCCATCCACCATTGTATCCCCCTTTCTGGGTAACTGAGAGAGGTAGTATGCAACCGAATTCATGTTTCTTTGGACTAAGGCAATATGAATGCAGGAAACCACTTGGCTATGCAATGTGTTAATGTTAACTTGTTAATGTTAATGTTAATGTTAATGTTAACTTGAATTTGTAGAGCGCTTAATACCGACAGGTCTCTAAGCGCTGTGACCAGAACAGCGGAAGTGCCAGGAGATGAAAGTATTGTAGCATGGGCACTAGGCCCAAGCCTCCGTGAATAAGAGGGTTTTCAGTTTCCTCCTGAAAGGCAGGAGACTTCTTTCAGAGCGCAACTCGCTTGGTAGTTTGTTCCAAATTTGGGGCATAAGAGTGGAAAAGGCTCGCCCCCCTGTTTTGGAGTAGTGGAAATGTGGACATTTTAGTAGACCCTCCGTGGAGGACCTGAGAGTGCGACCGGGGGTATATATTGTCAGACGGTCTTTGATATATTTGGGGGCTTGCCCGAACAAGGCCTTATGTGTGATGCAGAGGCCTTTAAATTTGGCCCTCTGGTTGATGGGCAGCCAATGTAGTTGTTGTAGTAAGGGGGAAGCGTGAGTGTGTCTGGGTAGTTTAAAGATCAATCTGGCTGCATCGTTCATAACCACCTGCAGTCTGTGCAGTAGTGTGGAAGGAAGGCCGATATATAATGCATTACCATAGTCGATCCGGGCCAAGATCAGGGCGGATACTACGGTTCTCATTGTTGAGAAAGAGAGGATGGGGGAGAGTTTTCCTAATCGCCTAAGAAGGCTCACACAAGTCCCGAAGACGGAGGTGATCTGATTTGACAAGGAGAGATTCGCATCGATTTTTATTCCCAGACTTTTTACCATTGTGGCTGGTGCTGGGATTGTCCCCAGTTCGTCGGGCCAGAACTGGGAATTCCAAGGGTTGCTGTTGTTTGTGATTGCTAACACCTCAGTTTTGTCGGGGTTGATCTTAAGAGAGTTAGAGGTCATCCACCTGACCACAAATCTCAAGATATCTTTTACCCTATCGTGTGCCTGCGTACTGTTATCTATTTGGATAATGATTTGTGTGTCATCCGCATAGTTGAAGACTTGGCAGTCCAGTTTGGCAAGCTTCCTGATCAGTGGACCCAGGTAGATGTTAAACAGGAGGGGAGATAGAGCTGACCCTTGGGGAACACCGCAAGAAACGGATCCCCTCTCTGACGTCAGATCCCCCATCTGTATTTTCAGGGTACGATCTGACAAGAATGATTCGATCCAGCGGAGGATCGACCCTCCAATGCCAGTGGCTCTAATTCTATCTAAGAGTTGAGCATGATTGACTGTGTCGAACGCTGCCGACAGGTCAAGAAGAATTAGGACGCAGGGTTTTTTGTTGTCTGCTTTGGTCCTAATTTCATCTAGAACAGACAGCATCACCAGTTCTGTACTATGATGAGCCCTGAAGCCGGCTTGCCTGTCCTCAAATAGATTGTAGGACTCCATGAACTTGGAGAGGGTTTGGAGGACATATTGCTCCAATATTTTAGCTAGGAAGGGCAGCTGAGATATGGGTCTGAAGTTTTTTAAGTTGGAAACATCAGCCCCAGGCTTTTTAAGAAGGGGAATAACTCTGGCTTCTTTGAATTGGGGTGGGACACTTCCTGAATCCAGCGAGGAGTTCATCAGGGCTAGGATATCCTCCTCGATAGCTGGAAGGGCCAGTTTGAAAATCTTGGGAGGGCAAGGGTCTAATGGTGAGCCGGATTTTACTTTGGTCACAATACTTCGCAGTGTCTCCAAGTCCAGGGGCTGGAAACAGGATATTAGCTCAGTACCTATCTCTTTTGACTCCACCCTCATATTAAGGGGGAGTTTAAAGGGGGAGTTGTTAATGTCCGTCAGAATATCTTGGACTTTATCTGAGAAGAAGGATAAAAATTTGTTACATAGTTCCTTGCTAGAAGGGGCGACTGGCACCTTTTTTTGACTTAGTTCTTTGAGGATATTAAATGTTTCTTTTTGTTTATTGGTGGCCAACTGAATCTTGTTCTCGTAATGTTTGGCCTTGTAGCTTAACAAGGTCTTTTTGTAGACGGCGAGTTTTGCCTTATATTCTACATAGGCTTGTAGATCATAGGCTTTGCGCCAGCGTCTTTCAAATCGGCGAAGTGTGCTTTTCAGGACTCGAAGTTTGTTTGAAAACCAAGGGGAGCCTTTGCCCTTATTTCCCGTTTTTTTCCTTTTAATTGGGGCCAGTGAATTTATGGCAGAGGTAAGATGGTTATTGATGGAATCTGTCCATTTTTCCAAGTCCAATGTAATAGGCCTCTTGACAGGATTACTCCGAAGAGTACTCTCGAGGGTAGGACCGGAGATATTGTTCCAGCTTCTAACTACCTCCCTTTGGTTGTGAAGATGTACTTAAGGGGTTTATCAGCATTTTTTAACTTAAAAGGGACGCCCCACAGGAAGAATTTGAAGTGAGTAATATCCTAGAAACAGGATAACACTTCTATTTTTTAATAGTGGAATAGTTACCCTCAGCATCCTTTAGGACCTTCGAAGAGAGTCCCACAATTCTCTCCTTGTCATCCACAACTTGTACTAGAGATACTCCTAACCCCTTAGCACAGGCATCTGCGTATAGTAAGGTTTTACATGTGGTGTGAAAGTTACCCAAGAATGGTGCTCCAACTATTGCTTGTTGTATACCTTCAAATGCTAGGTCACAAGCACCATCCGACAAAAAATGAGCTCCTTTAATAGGTGTCTCATGGGTGCTTTGTGATTAGCAAAATTCTTCCCAAACTTGGCAATATATTCCACCAGACCCATGAAAGATTTGAGTTTGTCTATGGACTTGGAGGAGGCACTTCCTTATCTGCCCACCACTAGATCAAGTTTGGGTTTTATACTATCTTTGGAAATATGATGCCCCAGGTAATTTACAGATTCCACACAAAACTTGCATTTATCAAGTTGGATAGTTAGACCAAAATCTCTAAGAGTCATAGGAACGGTCCTCAGGGTACTTTCATGGTCATGCACATATTTTCCATAGATTAACAAATTATCCTGAAAATAAAGTACATTGTTAGTGTCCTTTAATAATTGGTGCACCACACTCTGGAATACAGCAGCCATAGATGCCAGGCCAAATGGAGTACTGAAGGAAGTTAGGGATTTTGATTCTGGATGAAGTTCAATTTGGTGAGACACAAAGAAAAAACATGCTTTCCCTATCATACTATAATTTATTTTTGGTAAGAGATACCTGTCAACCCAGATGTTCAAATCCTTCAAATCAACATATATGCGTATCCCTCTGCTTCCAGTTTTCTGGGCAACCACGATGGGAGTCAACCAAAGAGAGTTTTCAATAGGCTCAATAATGTTTGCTCCGCCAATTTATCTAACTGCATTTTCAAAGGTTCATGCATCAGATTAGGAATTGGTCATACCTTTTGCACTACTGGTGCCTAATTTTCATTTATTATTAACCTATGTTGGAAATCCCTTAGGTGGCCTAAATTCTCAGTGAATTCCCCAGGGAATTTCTTGATAATGCTACTACTCCGATGCTCCAGCTCTATGGCCATGACAGGTTCCCTGCTATTGGGGTCTAGCTTAATGCCTAAGTCTGTTTGGTGTGTCCCAACCAGGAGATTAGAACCCATCTCTGCAACTTGAATTATTCCTTGAGTAGTATGATCTTTAAAGGCAGTGTGCATATCGCGCATTTCTTACTGTATTAAAACAAAGTTTAAAATTGATGCTATAGTTACGTTTGTTCAATAGATCTTCCTTTATGGTAAAAAAAACAATACATTTCTAGAAAAAAAGAAAGGATAAAGTGACATTATATTTAGGTGTGGTAATAAGGTTTTACTTCACATTAAACAAAGACTCTAGACATTCAGTGAAACATCGAAGGTTAAAGTTACATTAGGCATGGTATATTAGTTAGGTAATTAGTTAGGTGTGGAAAGAAGATTTGATATTACATTACAATGTATAGCAATTCACTGAAAAAAACAAAGGTTAAACTAACATCACAGTTGTGTTGAAATAACATAAAAATGAAACTTTTTACTGAGCTAACTATATCTAGGGCCCCCGCCATGCCCTGCTTATGACCTCATGTATCAAATCACTCATGCCATGTTAAATGTCATAATAGATGACATCACTGTTGACTTCTCAAATTGTATTCATAATGATATCACTGATAACATCATACAATCATTGTAACACTGTCCTATAGCGTTTCTGGCATTGAAGTATTTCAACATACTATAGCTGTAGATAATATTCTATTTATTTTATTGATAAAAACAATTAAACATGTCACATGACCTACAATTTTAAGTTGAGAGATTGAAAGGTATACATTTGCCATTGAAAAGATACTGTCCGCGAGGCCCTATGGACAACCCACCGTAGTTTAGTAAAATATACTACACACATTCCTTTGATGGATACAGTGCCACCATGCTTACAACACTAGTTAGAGATAAGTGTGATACATGCACATTCTATATTATTCATCAATCTCTAATGCTTTAAAATCTTCATCCTAGATCTGGAAATAAACACCCACACCTTATAAACATCCTTCGCGCATAACTTTTGTGTATGGCACTATATTCCAACTATTTAGCATGGGCACATGCTCAGATATTTCCTGCTGGATAATATATTGTTATGAGAAAGTTTAGCCTTTTTTGCAGATTTTTTGAGTAGGCTTTAGCTATAAGCCTTAACCTACTCACACATA
Source organism: Triturus cristatus (assembly GCF_964204655.1). NCBI lineage: Eukaryota > Metazoa > Chordata > Amphibia > Caudata > Salamandridae > Triturus > Triturus cristatus. Next base: position 218,425,387 of record NC_140590.1, read on the forward strand.
TCTCTGTAGTGTTTTTACCAAGGAGTAATACTTGTACCCCAAACTTAAGTGATTTGTAAGAACTGCGCAACATGTTTGGTGGATTTGTAGAGTATTGCTTGTCACCTGTGAGGGTAGCCTGTCATTGAGTTGGTGATGGTAGGCATATGATGAGGCTTGGCCTGTGTAAAGGCAGTCTAAATGGTTCCACAAGAATGCCAATTGAAAAGCTACTTCTACAGCTTTTTGTGGAATTCAGGAAGTAAGATGGAGGCCCTGGTGTGTTGGGGGAGGTCGTTCCAGGATTTGATGGCTCGGTAGGAGAAAGATCGACCTCCTGATTTGCTTCTGTGAATGCGGGGTCTGTGTGGACTAAAAGGGATGCTGAGAGCAGTTGCCTGGATGATTGCTGGAAGTGAAGCCGGTGATTAAGGTTTGCGGGTCCTGTGTTGTGTATTGACTTGAATGCATGTAAAAAGTTTGAACTAGCAGCACTTTTCAATGGAGATCCAGTGGAACTCTCTAAGGGGTGGCCTGGGATTGGAACATGAGGTCGAGGATGTTTCTGGCAGCAGTGTTTTGAAATCCATGAAGAAGATGGGTTGGAATGCCGACGTGGAGTGCATTGCCATAGTCCAATCCAATGATTGTCATTCGGGCCTGCGTGATGGCATGATCATTCATAAATATTTAATGTTTATATGTAACCATATATCCGAACATTGCAAACATGCTAAACACTGAATCCCAGCCATATGAAATCCAAGAGACTGTCCATATAATCTGTTATATACAACATCAACATAAATTGTTCCTTGTTTGAGGGTACATACACCTCCATCATTTCAGTTTTGAAACAAATGCTTCATTATGCAAAGAATAACATGTAAATGCCTCCATCAAAAAAATGAGTCATCAAGAAGAATATAGACGAGAAGGTGGACAGGAAAAGACTAAATAAAAGCAGGCAAGATTGAAAGGAAAGGTGTGTGAGAAAGGGCCCTCTTTCTGCATGGTAGCCCCCCACTTTTTGCTGATCTGCTGATGTGCTTTGACTGAGTGTGCCCTGGGCTCCTGCCAATCAGGTACTAAGGGCCTATGTTCTTTCCCTAAAACTGCATTGAAAACAAAACCCAATTGGCAACTCTAGCCACAGGTCAGCCCCTGGTAAATGGTACCACAGGAACCCAGGGCCTTGTGACCAGGGAAGACCTCTAAGGGCTTCAGCACTTATTTTGCCACCCTTGGAGGCCCTGTGCCATTACACTCACACACTGCCTGTGCAGGCTGCATGTTTTGGTGCAGAACAAAGTGAAGAGTCGACATGGCAAACATCCCTGTGGGCCATGCCTATAACCCACTGCCCTGGCGTAGATCAGTCACCACTCTAGCTGGGTGCACTATACCAGTGGTGTGGGTACAGGTGCATGAGCCCTGTACCGCTACAAAGTCTATGTCTAGACATTGTAAGTGCAGTGCTGCCATTACGAGTATATTGTGCTGGGAAAAACAAGTGAGGAACAGAGGTGTGCCCACCTCTGCCAACTCCACCCTTCAGGGAAAGGCTTATGCCTCCCTCCCACTGGAGGGTGGCATAGCAGGGGGTGTACTCACCCCAGGGAAGGGAAACATTGGTCCCAACCTTTTACCTACCTGTAACACCCCTATATCTAGTATTTAGGGGCACCCCTGAACCTTGCTTCCTCAGACAAGAAACCAGAAGAAGAAATGAAGAAGAAGGACCAAACAGCTGTGCCGCAGCTAACAAGAGGAGGACGCCTACTGACTTGGCCCCAGCCCTGCCGGCCTGTCCCCACCTCGAACCTGCACAGGCAAAATCCCGGTGTGTCCTCCAGCCAGCGACCTCAAGAAACCCGGAAGACCTGCCTGCCTTTCACTCCAAAGACTCTGTCTCCCATGAACACCGGATTTGTTCAAAACAGACTCCAGCTCCACAAGGATCCACGGGTCTGCACCAATCTGCAGCCGGCGCCGATTGCCCGAGTTTGAGTGGCCTAACACCAAGAGGAGGTCTCCGCGGCAACCCTGACCTGAGATCCGGTGACCCCAGACCTTCCTCAAGCCTCCAGCCGACACCTGCAGCCTCAAACTGGAAGGTCCCCCCAACCGTGAACAGGAGCTGGTAAGAAGATCCGACCCTAAAAGGCACGCCTGCACCTGACACCCCACGGCCTTGGGTGGCCCAACCGACGGTGCCTAACTAACCCACAGCATCCCAACTTACCTCACCAAGTGGTGGTCGAACTCAGAAGACCTTCGTCCCCGAGCCTGCAGTGTGTTTGCAAACTGGAGACTCCCCATTGAAAGCTACAGGGCTCCAGATGCCAAAATAGCACTCTGCACCCTCCGCCACAGTGCTGCTAAGGGTGCACCTTTTGTACTGGCTTGAACCCCCATTTGCCCTGAGCTTAAGTTCATGAGCTTTGCTCCCACAACCCAGTGGCCTGCTGATCAGCAGCCACCAACCGGAGGCCCCCTATCCCCAAATGGATTACATTGGGCCTCAGCACTCTGCACCCGGCCGCCCTAGTACCGCTGAGGGTGTAACAAGAGTGCTTCCTTGACCCTGGGGACCCCTGAGCCTAACCCCGGAAAACCAACTCCTATAACAAAGTACTTACCTGCTAACCGATAACACTATTTTCCTCCATGGATAACATTGACTGTTTTTCTATGAAAAGTTTCCAAGTGTGGATTTGGAAAACCTAATAAATCTTTTTGAAATTGTACAACATAGCAAAAATGCTTTTACTCACCTGTTTACAGGAAATGATCCAGTGCAGAATCCAGGTATACTGTACTGTGTAAGAAAAGTAATCTGCAAAGTAATACTAAAAAGCCTATACAAAGTCTATGTACTGAATTTCCAAAACATTGCATTTTCGGTAACAATACTGTAATCAAAACAAAGTGTGTATACAATTGCAAACCAAACAGTGTTATAACTGCATTACTACTGTGTAAGGAGACTCGGGAATCCAACATGGAGGGCAGCTTGGACCACATTCCCCCAACAGGGACCGTTCCAGCCCTCGCAGAGCCGGGCTTGAAAGGACCGCTCCTCCCCTGCAGCGCATGGGTAGGAGAGAGACGGCGAACAACGGGATACCGACAGAGGAGGACAGCGGAATACCGGAGAACGAAACAGCGGAATACGAAGATGACAGAACAGAGGAGAACAGAGACGGATGCCCGTGCCTTCTTGGACACCACCTCGAGAAGCCAAATGAGGAGATGAGCACCCCTACTGCCCACGCCATGACCCAGGAGCGGGTCGGGGTTACAGGCAAGTACAAAAATCTCTCCAGGGCTTCTGGTTGAGTTGGTGGGGCACCGGGCATTCACAGCACTCGGAGGAGTGTTTTGGTAGTGGACACTGCACAGGGGACTTGTATGTGGCAATGAAGAATAAAAAGACACACCCTCCATCCCACACTGCATAGACACCTCTATTTGCCTGGTGACGGTGGCACTCATATAGAAAGCATAATGAGAGTGACCCATAATTCCTAAAACCTTTTTTTTCTTTCTACAACGCGAGACTCCTGGGACATCCTGGAAGAAGGGACACTTTCAGAAGGGAAGGGCAACCAGTCAACTACAGCCAAGGCCCTTGAGAAACTGAGTGGACCTGATGTACTCTATTCCCCAGACCTTTCCACTTTGTTGTTCTTTTGCCAAATAAAACACCTAGTCCAACCCACTACAGTGTCCTGTTGATCCCTCCGCTACTACATACTGTAAATTATTTATTGCTTACCTGGGCCAGGCTTGCTTGGTTCTAGAAAATAAAATAACTAAAATAATATTTTTTATACACAAATGTGTAAATTCATTTGCTGACTGAGTGTGTACAACAATTCAAAACACTGTCCTCTGATAAAGCCTTACTGCTTGACCACACTACCACAAATAGAGAGTGAGGTGCTATCTACTTTGCCTCTGCCTACCTTTTGGGTTCCACCGCACTCTGTGCACACTATACCTCACTTTGGTATAGTGTATACAGAGCCAGCTTCCTAAGGGGGGAACTGTGAGAAGCGGCAGGATAGTGTAACATTTGTACTGGAGACCCTTGTTACGCATGTTTGGTTCCATTTATTGAACCTGACAAAAAAAGATACATATGGGGTTGTTATTCATTGGATGCAAAAAAAGCGCCTATTTAAAGTTTTTTTCTTGATGCTGGGGAGAGATATGCAGATGTTGATGCTTAGTCAACCATAATATGCATGTCTCCATTTTTATTGGGTATTTGGTCCCAAGGTAAATTTCAGAACGTTTGCCCTGTAGATATTTAACTAGTTACACAAACTTTCTTGTACTCTTGGATTATTTGGTGCAATTAAATTAATAGAAATTTAACCAAGCCATGCACAAACATGGTTTTATGCAGAGATCGGAAAACAGAGACTCGCATCCCCAACCTTCCACATGCCTAGCAGCAGAACCCACTAAATTAAACCAGCTTCCGTCCTTGATATTTTGGTTTTGGTGTGCTCCATGCGGGACTCTGCAGCCACAGTTGCTTTAGCCACCATATTCAGTTTCCATATTGTCATGGCTAGTGCAGCCAACTCTTCTTTTCATCATTTGCATGGTCTTTGCAGCAAAAGCTGGATCCATTTCTGTCAAGATGTTTAATAGGGCCCGTGCACAAAAAGCTTTCATTTTACATGTTCATGTTTAAACTTGACATCTTTTTACACAATTTACTTTTTGCCTGCTGTGCATGTACATGATAAAGGTCTCAGAAAGTTTTCTGCTTGCAAGCATATTACTTCATAACAGCACTGTTGTTGGAAATGGCCCTTTTTGCCGGGTTATCCACAAATCTTTTGCTACTTCCTCCTATTTTTTCCTGACCTGTGTTTGTTGACTATAGGACTCTGGGCACTTCACCACAGATGATCATTGCTAAATGCATATGCTCTCTGTATAAATTGTTATTGTGATTGGTTATCCATGATTGGCATATTTGATTTACCAGTTGGTCCCTAGTAAAGTGCACTGAGTGAGCCAGTGCTGGTAAATCAAATGCTACTAGTGGGCCTGCAGCACTGATTGTGCCACCCACATGAGTAGCCCAGACAAAAGTTCTCAGGCCTGCCACTGCGGTGCCTGTGTGCAGTTTGTTAACTGCCATGTCGAATTGGCAAGTGCACCCACTTGCCAGGCCCTAACCTTCCTTTTTCTTACATATATGGCACCCCTATGGTAGGCCCAAGATACCCCCCAGGGCAGGGTGCAGTGTATGTGAAAGGTAGGACATGTAGTTGTGTGTGTAACATGTAACATGTAACATTTGTGTGTCTGGGGTTCACCTGCAGTTGCTATTTCTGCCAAGGAAAGGAGAAGGACTTTGCATTGTGTTATGCCCCTTGCTTGAAGGAGATCTCCAAGGGCCTGAAGTGAGTTGGCCTCCTGTTCTGAATTCTCAGGGACACGAAAACTTCACCCCAGGCTCCCCTGATTTCTGATGCTGTGAGTTCCAGCCTGCCAAGAGGTGCCTGTGACAGTTTTAGGCCTCTGGAGGTTGTTGCTGCTGTTTGGGAGCTGAAAGAAAGAAAAAAACTTGAAGAACTGCTAAAATCGACGCATCACTCTTCTTGCAGTTATTTTCTCTGCGCATCTCCGCAGCGCAAGAAGAATTTCCACGCATCGCCATGCCGCTGCGAAAACCGTTGCAGTGCCTTTTGCCGCTACAAGAATCGATGCATCGAGGGATCGCGGCTGAAGAGGACCGACGCAGCGCCACTCGATGACAACGCATTGATTGCCTATCCATCCCGGATATCCACGCATCGTACCTGCGCGGCAAGTTCGTCCGAGGCATCACCTGTGTACCGGAACAGTCACAAAGAATCGACACATCACTCCCCATACAGACCATATTCGACGCAACCTTTCCTCTGTGTGCAGCGGGACTGTCGCATCGCCTCCCCAAGATCTCAGGAGTGTTGCATCTCTTTGTTTTCTGACTCTGCGGCTGCTTGGCTTTTGAAACTTTCACGCATCTACAGCTACTTTGGTGAAAAGCCACGCATCCTTAGTTTTCTATAGTACAAGTTCTTGAAAGCTTTTGAAAGTCATATTTTTAACTGTGTATGTTGCATTTTTGTCGTTTTGGTCTTGTTTAGTTTTGAAAGATACTTTATTTTTCTAAACTGGTGTGGTGTTCTTTTGTGGTGTTTTCACTGTGTTACTGTGAGTGTTGGTGCAAATACTTTACACATTGCCTTTGGGATAAGACTGTCTGCTCGTGCCAAGCTACCAAGGGGGAGAGCAGGGGTTATCTAAAGTGTGTATCCCCCCTACCCTTATGAGAAGCAAGGGCTCCGATTTGGACAAAGGGACCTACCTCTGCCTACTAGAGATCCCCATTTCTAACAACTGTACATTATGTTCAAGGATAAAGTACACTTAGCATGCTGCCCTTGGGACATTTCGTTGTCTGAATGGAGACGGCTTTGAGCCATAAATACAAACACTGAATAGCTAAAGACCTCAGCCGAAGGCTTTTACTATATAAACTGCTTCTGACTTTTAGCTCATCATTTTTAGCTCTTTTATGTAATGTCCTGAGGTTTGCCCGTGACTTATTTCCAACCCTGCTGACTTCTATCACCATCCTGCAAAGGATGGAGGTCTGTTCAACACTAGGCTAGCTTCATGATACATCACTTACACAGGTAAATGAAGAGTTAAGCTTCTCAAAGAAATCTGGAAAAATTCACATTTTATTATACTCTCTAGCATAGTTAGGGTTAGGTAGGGTTATTAGTATGATGTATGTTCACATATTCATACAATCACTGCAAAGGTATAATGGTTGAACAATTCATCTGGGTCTCCATTCTTGTTATGCTGGTAACTGCTTTGGTCCCTTCAATGAATAATTGCAGCTCATGTATGTTATACACAAATCCAACTGCTTCAATACATGTTTGAAATGCCAATTTCTGTATTTCTTGTGTCTCCCTTTGGACATGCCTATGGTAATAATGAAAGGGTAGATCCGTTTCCATGATTTCCTTAGGAGGGGGATTGGAGTTGTCATGTCCTGAGGTTGCAAATACCATCAGGTACCCTGTTGGATTTAGGGGTCCAGATTGTGCACTATGAGCTAGCCAGGAATTGGGTCAACTTATAGTGATGGTATTATTGGACTCAGCCCCTTTACTCTGATGTATATGCTATCCAAATGCACAGTCTTACTTATTTAGTAGGAAACATACAACAGTACACTCTTTGTTACTTTCTTCATGCATGCCTCTAGTTGGAAAATATTCATTTTCTCTTTCTTATGGCTTGTTTCTAACATGTTGCCTCTGGGAGGTACCACACACTGCATTTAAAAGGTGGCACAGTCTGGATTTGGTCTGTTGCCTCTTGCCACTTCTCCCAGAGAGAGTTTTCATGATCATCCCTATCTCCACCCTAGAGGCTGATGAGGCTACTCTGCAAACGCTGATACCAGTTTATACAGGAACCACCATTAGCCGTGGAAACGACCTTGCACATAAGAAAAGCAACAGTGGCATAGCTTTAAATGACCAGAGACTTGCCATGAAATGACCCCCACATACGGCTCCTGGGCTATGAAGGCTTCAGCGGATACAGATCCTCTACCAAATACAATTTTTTTTACACTTCATACATAAAAGAGAAACCTACAATCGATTTAAAAAATGAGCATTTAAAATTGCAGAAAATGGTCCCTGTGCTGAATTATACATACTGGCAACAATGTAGATTTTCTCCAGCTTTGAAGGACAAAAGATCTAGATTTTATTAAAGACACAGAGACTAATATTATTGCAATCTTCCTTTAATTGCTACCTCTCAGGCACTTTAAAGAACTTACAACACGTACAACAACAAATTCCAATCTAATAAAAGGCGAGAACCCTCTAATCTCTTCATTCTATTTTAGCTGGTCACATATCACATAACCATAAAACATGTTTTCCAATTTTCCAAAGTCAACAAGTAAACATAAAACCAAGTCCATATTCTGCTTACATGAACAAATCCAACTCCAATACTTCAAAAGGGCCACACATGGATGACTCCGTCTTCCTCATCCTCTTCTCTTTTTTGTTTAACCACATCCTACAAAACAGTATATTCACATGAAAAACAGGCTTAGGTACAGGGTGGGAATAATATTAGTCTCTGTGTCGTTAATAAAATCCAGATTTTCTTTCCAAAGTTCAACTTTTTTTTAAAAAACAACAAGCTGCATTCTCAACAGGTTTAAGGTACAATCTGCGAGAAACTGCATCATTCGACCAAACTGCGCATCTTAAAATGTCTTGTAATGCACCCCCTAGCATAAAAGCTTGCAAAGTAGCTGTATCCCTTATTGAATGTGCTCCAAACAAACTCACACTCACACCTGAATTGCGCATTACATCTTTCACCCATCTCACCAGGGTTGGAGATGACACACTTTTATGAGGATATTTGAAGGAAATACGTAACTGTTCCACATTCACAGATCTCAACTGCAACGCCCTTCTTTCCTACTCCTTCACACATCGTACCACACATATATTTTCATGGTCATCCAAATAAGGATAGAATATAGTCTGCGATTTGCCTTTGTCCCTTTATTTACATAAAAACACAACCCTCCGGTGAAAAAATCCTATTTGAAACAGCTAAGGCTCGAACATCTTCTACCCTTCTAAAAAATGCTAAACATATCAGAATTGTCAATTTCTGAGACAATGATTTAAAATCCAATAAATCATTAGCACCCAGATTTTCCAAATAACTCAACACTTTGGTCAAATCCCAAATGGAATTACATCTTGAAACTGGCCATTTTGAGATTCTTATACACCTCATAAGTCTCTTTACCAGGACATCCTGACTCTCTGAAATGCCATTTATAATAACATGACCAGCAGCAATAGCTGACCGGTGAACATTAATTGTCCTATAAGACAATCCAGTTGCAAACATCTCAGACAGGTAATTCACTACCTTCATGATATCCACTGAAATGGGATCAAAAACCACTCTCAACACACCATCAAATCCTGTTTTGCAACGCCAATCTATACATTATATGTGTTCCAGGCACCCAGGAGTCTTTGATAGGATTTGATGCCCCTTGGGAAAGTCCTGGCATCCCCCAAACTTGCCTGAAAGATTTCATGCCATCATACTTAACTGACCCTCTAGAACCCAAGTTGTGCAGTTTCCCTCATTGACCCACTAAGATCTCTGGAAACAGTGGCAACAGAATTGGATAATTGACCAACATTTTTAACAATATTGGATACCACACCCGAGATTTACAAAGAGGTGTTGCCAACACCACTGTCTCCTTCCATTTACAAACCATCATAGCTACCTGAGATATCACTGAAAAAGGAGAAAAAACATAACTCCTTTAGACCCTTCCAATCCTGAATGAAAGCATCTTTCTCCACAGATTCTGGATCCGGATGCCAACTGTAAAACATCTTCATCTGGGTATTTAATCTGTCTGAAAACAAATCAACCTGTAAAGGGCCCCAAAGCTCTATCAATTTCAAGAAAATCCCTCTGTCCAGGGTCCAATTGCTGAGATCCCTGTTATTGCTTTAGAACAAATCTGCCTCCACATTGCTCAAGCCTGGAATATGCTCCACCTGCACTACAATGTTCTGTCAAATCTGCCAAATCTTCTGATTTGGTCTCCCTAACTTGTTCACATATCTTACAGCAGACATATTGTCCATCCGTGAGAGAATCAAACACTTTGCTCTGGCCTTTGTAAAGCTTTATTGCAAAAGAACCCGCCAGAATTTCAAAGCAATTTATGTGCAAATTCTGACCAAAATCCTCTTGTAGCAGTCGAACCACAAGTTACTCCCATCCTGTCAAACTCTCATATGATTCTATAATCATGTCTATTACTTAACTGCCAAACAAGTTCCTTCTTGACCTTCTCTGAAAGGGCAATCTCCTCTGGATATCCTAATCCCTGTCTCAGATGTCTGGCATTCGAACTCTAAAGAGCATGATAATTTAAATGTCCTAGAAAAATAGCTTGAATTGTAGAGGATGACAAGCCTACCACCCTCTCTAGCATCCTCAGTGAGATCTTCTCCATACTCAGAATATTCTTTATCTCTTTTCTTATGCGTTGCAACTTCTCCTTTGGCAGTTTCAGCTATCCCTGAACTGTGTCTATCATAAAACCCAGAAACTGAGTAACCTGACTCTGAACTAGACACAATGTCTGCCTGTTCACCACATACCCCAGGTCCTCCCACAAACATACTGTCATAAGAGTTTGCGCCAATACCTTTGACCTCTCCTGATCCATTAAAAGGATGCTGTCTAGATAAATAATTAAACACACACCTCGCTCCCTCAGGTATGCTGCCAACGATCTAAATTTTTTTTTCGTGAAACACCAAGTTGCAGATGATAGGCCAGAAGGCAGGCACACAAACTTCCACATTCTTCCGTCCCACCTGAACTGAAGATATTTATGATGGGTCTCCCAAATAGAGATCATCAGGTATGCATCCTTCAAATCTAATCTTGTTAGCCTATCCCCTGCTTACAAAACATCCCTGAGTAAATGATAGCTTTGCATTTTGAAATGGTGAAATTCGATCCAATCATTAAAACTCTTCATATTTATTACCCACCTCATCCCTTTGTCCTTTTTCTGCACCAAACAGATATTGCTCACAACCCATTTTTGAGAAGTGCTCATCTCAGCAATAGCATCTAAGTTCTATTTTGAACCTTACCATTTTTGGTATTTGAACCTGAACCAGATGTCCTACAAAGTCTATGTGGTATCCTTTCACCGTTTCCAACACCCAAGGATCTCGTGTTACCCTTAACCAATTATTGAGAAACTGAGCAGGTCTGCTTCCCAGTTTTTTGGGGATATCAAAATGGTCTATACCTACCTGATCCATGAAGCCTTCTGTTTCTGAGGGTATAACCCTGCTCTCTGATACAAGGTATGGTATATGGTAGGTCTAAATACTCTAGAAAATGAGGTCCTTGTAATACTTAGACCCCAACTTGGGAACCGGCCCCTCGTTCGTCCGGCCCATCCAAAACACCCCTGTTTAATACCTTTTGTAATAAACTAAAAGCACCAACGTACTTAGAGATTCCAATTAAAAAGGTGTCCCCTAACAGTAAACCATTTGCTGCTAGCCCCTACTTATTATTGGCTAGCTCAACCAATTTAAGGTCTATTTTAAGTAGAATGCTTTTCCTACGCTCAACCGATATGGCAGTATTAGCATTCCTTACAAACTGCTTGTTGAATCTATTTTCTCAGTTCATCCACATTAACTGATTACTTATCCACATAAGACTCCTCTGTCATATCAAAAATCTTAGTTAATGGACCAGTTAATTCAAAATGTTTGTCCTGGCACATCTGCAGGCCTTTGTCTAGGCCCTTTATCATCCTACCTACCTGATGAACGTCAAAATATTGGCATCCAAATCTGGAGTTTGATTACCTTTATTGGTTGAATTAGGTCTTGGGCATTCTGACCTGAGACATAATCTAACGTCTTTAGGAATCTGTTTTCTTAACTAAGCCTGCACATACTCCACAAACATGTGCAGCTGGTGACTATTCTGATGAAAGCGGATGCTTTTTTATTTATTTAGTGTTTTCTATAGCGCAGACATGACCCTGCGTAGGGTATCAGAGCGCTTTACAGCTGGATTTCGGTGTAACAGAACCGAATACATTACAAGTCATTAGATGCCTATCAAGTTTAGAACAGAGCATTAAGCAGCAAAAGATAATATATACACATATTGAATTACCATGAGTAGATTAAAGTAAAAGTAAAAGACTACATTTTGAACATGTATATACAGGCCCATATAAGGTTAGAGAGCACCTAGCGGGCACATGGAAAAGTCATAATAGGTTTGTAGACTGTGACCGACATGTACTTATGGGAGAAATTTCCTCATATAGAATGCTTTTGCTTCCTTTTTGAATGCCGTGATGGAAGGAATTCTTCTAATGTTAGGGGGGATAGCGTTCCAGATTCTTGGAGCTGCCCCGGAGAATGCTCTATCATAAGTTTTTTACTTACAAAAGCGAGCCGGTTTCAATAGAAGGTCTGCATGGCTCCTGGAAAATCGGCACCCTCCTGATAGCGTGAGTTTTTTTGCGAGGAAAACTGGAGTTTTGTGATGTAATGCTTTGTGCGTGATACATGCCAACTTGAATTGTATTCTTGCTTCGAAGGGCAGCCAGTTAAGGGCTTTCAAGTGAGGGGTGATATGGTCGAATTTTTTGGATCCAGATATAAGTCTTGTTGCAGCATTCAGGATAGGCCTGGGCGGTAAATTCCGTTCCGCTCGCGGAATTTGCGGAATTTGGGCAATTTCGCCTTCCGCGGAGAATGCGTAATTGCCCAAAATCTGCGTTCCGCGACTTCGCGAAATTTTTTGCTTGTTCGCGTTCTCAAAATGTGTGTTCGCGAGATATTTCCCCCCGAGCACGCAAACAGCGATTGCGAAAAGGAAAAAAGCATCGCGAACAAGCAATTCCGCGTGTTCGCGGAATTTCTGCGTGTTCACGGAGATTTTTTACTGTTTCGCGGAGATTTGCGTAACGCAAATTCTGCCCAGCCCTAATTCGGGCATGCTTTCAGTGGTGTTGTTGATATCTTGGGGAGGCCGGCCAAAGTTGTGCAACCATACTCAATCCTAGATATGACCAGTGCCTGTACTGCTGTCTTGAGATCTGTGTTATTTAGGAATGGTTTCAGTTTCCGCAGGTAACTTAAATGGAAACGGGCGGTTTTTGCCATTAAGTTGATGTGAGCTAACATGTTGAGGTTTTTGTCCAAAGTAATTCCCAGTGATTTAGTAGAGTCGACAATCTTCGGAGTACATTTTAGAGCAGTGATAGTGTTGGTCCATTCCACTATATTAGATTTGCTTTTTTGGGGTGTAATCAATAGGAATTCTGTTTTCTGGGGGTTAAGCTTCAGGTGGTTAGCCGTTAACCATTGGATGGTTCTCGATAGTGCATGGTTCATGGTCTTTATCTCTTTCGATGATGCGACCTTGATGTACAGTTGGGTGTCATCCGCGTACATGTGGAACGAAATGTTCGTTTTTGTAGTATATCCGTTAGCGGTTCTACGTATAGGTTGAATAGCGCCGGAGATAGTGTTGACCCTTGCGGAACTCCGATATTGTTGCAGGATGGTCCTGAGAGGGTTTGGTTGACTATGAATTTTTGTGATCTATTCTCGAGAAAGGATCTGAACCATTTAAGGACAGTTCCCTCTAGCCCCATTCTGTTTTCCAACCGATCGACTATTTTTTCATGGTTCACCGTGTCGAAAGCCGACGACAGGTCCAACAGGATAAGGAGGCATGTTTTGTTGTGGTCAAGTGCCAGCAAAGCATCATCTACTATCTGCAGAATAGCTGTTTCTGTACTATGGTTTGGTCTGAAACCAGATTGGAAATCATTTAAAAGATTGAATTTCGAAATATGAAGACTCAGTTGTTGTTGGACAAATTTTACCAGTACTTTGGCTAGCATGGGAATATTTGTTACTGGTCTGAAGTTGTTGGGATCAGTTGGGTTCTCTGTAGGTTTTTTTAAGAGGGGAATGACTTGACCAGTTTTTAGGCAGGCCGGAATTTGGCCTTGTGACAATGAGGCGTTTATGACCTTTGTCCATGATGGGATTAGCAGGTGGTTTATCGCAAACCAGCACTTTGCCGGTATTGGATCGTTGTAGTGATTGTTAGGTTTAATGGTTGACAAAATCTTAGCAATGTCTAGTTCGCTGACCGGCTTAAATCCGGACCACTGAGCCTTGTTTTTATGTTTTTCTAATTCTTGTTGATTCTGCTGATCCATTGAGAAGTCCTTATCTCTTTCCATGTTTTCGGCTGCTTTAATGAGCTCCCTCTCCAGTGCGTTGGCTTTGTCTGTAAAGAAAACGGAGAAGTCTTCACTATTCAAGGTTGTATTCGTGATGATTGGCGTAGATTTGGCAGATTTATTTGATTGAACTTTTAGAAGATCGAATAATTTCCTTGGTCTGTTTACTGCATTATCCAGTTCTTTTCTGAAAAAGTCTTTCTTAGATTTTATAATGCTTTTATTGTAAGCTTTTCTGGATTGTCTCAGTTGGGTTAAATGGGGCGACGAAGGGTGTTGTCGCCATCTACGTTCTGAGAGTCTTAGAGACCTTCTTTCTTCATTAAGGGCGCCGTTGAACCACGGTTTTTTTTCTTTGTCAGAGATTATTTTTAGTTTAAGTGGGGCTATGTCCTCGATAATGCTAGACATTGCCTTGTTATAGTGCAGTGTGAGGTCATTAACGTCAACCAAGCTCTTAGGCGGCTGTAGGTCTATTTCACAGCGCGCTGCTGCATTTTCCAAGTTAATTCTTCTGGTGTCCCGGGTCCATTTTTTTGGTTTGATAGATTGTGCGGTCGATTTGGTTTTTCTGAAAGGAATTACGAATGAAATAATGTGATGGTCAGACCAATCACAAGGGGTGATAACGATGTTCTCGATCGCTTTCTCTTTTGTTAATATCCAATCTAAGGTGGGGCCTTTAGAGTGTGTAGGGAGTTGACATCCTTGAACTAACGCTTGCTCTTCCAGGAATGCTTTAAACAGTGCGATCTGAGTATCAGAGTTATCCTCCCAGTGAATGTTGAAGTCTCCTAGGAAGATATCATTAGATTGCGGATTAGAGTTGATGGTTATAATTTCTATCATCTGGTCTATGAACATGTTCTTAGTACCAGGTGGGTGGTAGATTGCATGTAATTTACAGGTATGGTTATCTGCAGATCTAAGTGACATGCCCAGATATTCACACGATTCTAAGGGGTCAGCCTGTATTTTTGTGATGGTTATGTCCGATCTGTGTATACAGGCAATGCCTCCTCCCATTCTGTGACATCTGTCCTGTCTTAAAATCCGGTAGTTCGGGGGAACTAATAGGTCTAAGCATGGTGAGGACGAGTCAGAAAGCCATGTTTCTGTTAAAATGGTTATGTCAATTTCCTAGTTTAGTATGAGGTCAGCTATGTCAGATGCGTGTTTATTCGCTGAGCGACAGTTGAGTAGTATGGCCCGGATGTGTTTTTGGGAACTGATCGTAGGCAAAATAATCTTTCCTGGCAGTAATGGTACATTCTTTAGGTTGTTAGCGTTTATCCTTCTATTGTTTGACTTTGAAGTTCTACCAGCGTTAACCCCTTTAACAAAAGGGGTTAAACAAGAATTCCCCAAAGGGATCAGCTAATGCTCTATTCTGATCATCAAATCTTTTTCCCAAAAACTCCACCTTTTTCATCACATTTTCCTCTTTCTTATCTGTATAAAAATCTGATGAATGGTTATCTCAACCTCAGCTCCGCCAGAGGAATCATCACACTGCACAACCGAGTGTTTGTCTGCTGTTTTATCATGTTTACTTTTCCTGGATCCTTACGTTAGTCCCCTTGTGTGTTCTCGACACAACCAATTTTCATACGTACACATATTTTATTCTTGGACTCTGTAACGGTACCTGTCTTAGATTGTGTAACAGAATCCAAATGTTTCTGTTTCCTGCTTACCTTCCCTCCTTTCTTATTCTGAGAACCTTTTCCAGTTGACCAATACATTTCTTCTTCAGATGTAACCCTCTTTTCTTGCAATAAATTCTCCAACTTACTATCTATTCTTGCGTCCACATCCTATGAAAATTTCTGCAGCATCCCATATATCTTATCTTCCAGGGATACTTCCATGCTTCCTACATTACTTTCCTCACTCATCTTCTTATACCCCAAAATCCCAATCTTTCACTCCAAAGAAAACCAGCTATCTATTCCCTCAGCTGTCAAGTAAACACTCTAGTCATGGCTCTGCAACTGTCAGTGTAACAAAGTGCACCAAATGGTTGTTTCCCAACCAATAATATCCAAAACTGTCCATGCGTATTTAGCCAAATGTAATTCAGAGAGGTATCCCAAACCTCTAAAATGGTCGCCCGTTCACGACATTGTGTAAGAAACGTTATGCCAAAAATAGCCCTCTCTTTATGTCTATAGTTTACTAAATGGAGATATGATCAGTAGTTGGCCTGATCTGCCAATATCTCCTGTGCCTGCCCGAGATCGCAGAATCAAACCGTACTCTTCAGGCAGCCCACATGCGCCTTCAATGGCATCCAAAACTCCATCCCACACGGAGTTTAAAACAGATACCACATGGCCACTGGGAGGCACTGAGCCCCCACAGTGAGAGTCAGCCCCTTCTGCACATAGAGCCAAGGGAAATATAATAAAGGGCTGCAGAAAGGCACCGCATGGTCGATAAGAGAACAAAGGCCTCGAGCTGCCAAGCCTATGCGCCCAATTGTTGCATTCATTCGCGGTAATTGTATAATTTCTATTTAATCTCCTATAAATCACATGAATCTTCGTAAAAGGTTTTGACTTGCTGAGAACCATTATATTTTCACAGTCTCCGTCTCTGAGAAAATAAATTCTGTTAATAGGTAGGAAGTTAGAAAAAGAGTGGGTTAAGGAAAGGAGGGAGCTGTACCATCCAAACTATCAACATACGATGATGTTATGAAAATTACCCTTGATACTCTTAAAAATATCAAAATATCAAACTGATCACTTAAGACTTAATTTGTATGGTCATAATGAGCTTCATTCTAACAACTAATTCACCTCCGAACAGGTCAACCTCAGTACCCCATTTTTTGCTGTCAATATTTATATTACACATATGTTCATTCATTCATAGAGAGGGATCACAGGATTATCTTAAATGTCTGTTTCAGCGATCCTCAAATGTTTAGTGCGTGTTCTAGGATCAAATATAAATAACTGGATGCTACACTAACAGAGTATGTGATAACGTAATCTTCATATGGGAAGGAGAATTTCCTATTTGATCTAACTTTAAGATAGGATCCTGACCTACATCTGGGATATTTCCAAAGTAGCTCTCAAGTGGAGAAGTTTATGAAAAGTTACCCTTAAATGGTATCCCATATTTCATGTGCAGCTTAGAGAAGAAAATGTATTTTCCCACTCCACCATTCAGAGAGAGTCAAAATCACCGTATTGGTTAGTCAAATATTCCAGTGTAATGTCACACAATAAGTCTTACTCCTTGTTTTAAAATGACCCTTCATGTAATTATGTAGTAGTACCTGTAGCCCTGAAATAAACATATGTAGTAAAGACCATTACGCGCCATTTTTTTTCAAATATCAATTTTCATAGAGGGGATTCAGTTTCTTTCTTTACCTTAACATGGGACAACACAAAAAAACATTAAAAACAGAATGCAAACAATAGCCCACAACTGTATAAAAAACATTGGTAAGTAATACTACAGCACAAATACATTGCAATACATTGCAAAATATTTTGTGAATTTCTAAAAGTTTGCAAATAAGTGTTATTTCACCTACTTTCTACTAGATTTTCCTCCCCACAGCCCTAGTAACCCTGATATTCTTACTCTAATGCTCACTAGACTAAGTTGAAGCTACTTTGTGCTACATTCACAAATGTCTTTGTTTATGCATCACATTCATGCACATGTTTCACTCTTAATGAATCATTTGAAATATGCAAACCTCAGCTACTATTTTATCCAATCACAAGGCAGATATAAATCATGAAAATTGTTTTTTAATCATAGCCTTTGCCTGTATATGTATAGGACTCTGCTTAAGTGGAATGATTGATGGATGGTTAGTCCAAAAAAGCAGTATGAGGGGTCCCTACCGCTAAAGCTACCTTTGTGAAACTTTTACATTGTTACTTGGTGCCAAATAGTTGTAGTGGCTTATGTCTGACACCATATCTCATGGCTTGGGCTTGCAACATAGCAGCGATACTTCCAACTCACTCAGTAGGCAGGGTCTGGGCCTTTTACTTTCTATAATCAAGCAAATAGCTTTTTGTTTACTGTCTTCTGTTGCTGAGCTGAAGGAGACGTAGGAGCGTGGCTGTGATGCATTTGTTGCACAGCTACGGCAGCTGAGATTAAAGTGGAGAGTGCATTTGACCAGGTCTTAAATGGTGTTCTGTCCTCTTTCTTTGAAGAGGTAACTGTTGTCCACACTTTCCAATGCTCATGTAGCTGCTGCCTAGTACCTGCTGGCCAGGCAGATGCATTAATTGGGAGGGAGTGGTGAACAGGCCTACTGTGGCACCTTTGAGTGGTGGTTCATTGACAATGCAATGCTGGTAATTGGGGCAGGGGTCAGACATCCTCCAGATTTAAGGGGTCATTTTCAAGACTGTAGGACTCATTTAGTGTTCAGCAAATTTGAGTAATTCTCCCTTTCCTCTAGGGTGACTGGATATATTAAAGAAGAGAGAAGGTCACAAGCTCTGCATGGAAATGTAGGACAAACAGTTTACATTTTGGCATAGATAGTGGGATACATTTATGCATTACTTTAAAATATGGAAGATTCACCAGGATGGAAAGTGTGCAAGATGGTCTGCTGCTAAATATTTCTTCAAAATCATTAAACAGAAGAATTAGTCAAAAAACATTTTTGGAACTTTACAAAAGTTAGAAATGTTAACAAGAATATGTGATTATAATTTTTTGAAATTTTTGTTTTATTAAACAGTTCAGGTGAAATGGTCAATGCATACAATAAAGCATTAATTACAGTTGTGTTACATTAGGTAGTTATTACGTACATTAGTACAGTGGGAAAGCAACAGGATAGCAGTTATTATACATATCAAGGTGTCTGTGGTTCGTCGGTGGGGGGGACATATTGGGGCTCACATATATTCCCACGGTAAGGGTTCCATTTCGTTAAGAGCGCTATCCACTTTCGGGGACAGCCACGTGACACATATACAGTTTTCTCCCGTATCATACAGCAGTCCATATCTGTTTTCCAGGCGGTAAGTGTCTGTGGTGTTGTTGCTCCCCACAGGGGAGCAATATTCCGCTTAGCTACCAACTGGCCAAGTGTTGACCAGAGTTTGCCTTTGGTGTTCAGGTCCATGGGCTCCCAAACATTTAGGAGACACCTTTTGGCTTCGAGCCGTATTTCTACCCCCATACATCACTCATACATTAATGTATTTCCTTCCAATAATTGTGGATTAGCAGACACTCCCAGATAATATGTAGAAAGGACCCCTCTAAGCCACAATGTCTTTTACACAGCCCCTCTTCGCTCCTGCCTGTCAGTGCCAGTGTAGGACCGGAGAGAAATACACGATGTAGGATCTTTAATTGGATCAGCCTAAGTTTTGCTGAGATGGCGACCTCCTTCAGTGAGGAGAGTGCTTCCTGTCACTCCTCGTCGTCCAATTCCAGGCTGTCCTGCCCGACTTCTCCCACAATAATGTTAGAGGATCTGGGGTGTTGCATATTAACTTTTTGTATGTGAGGGAGATAGCTTTCTCCGGTAAGTGCCCATTGAGCAGTCTGTCCTCTAGAGGGGAGGACTCCGGTAGGTGGGACCCTGCCGGGATGTTAGCTTGAAGGGAGTGCCTAACCTGCATGTATCTGAAATATTCTGAACCGGCTAGCTCATGTGTCTGTTGTAGTTAAGCAAATGGGATCATTCCATTTTGCCCCCAGAGGTCACCAATTCGGGAAAGTCCTATTAGGTCCCATTTGTCAATCCCCTTAGTTCGACCTAGTGTGCCCAAGGATTCGGAGTCCCATAGTGGGGTGGCAAGTGTGAGTTTTTTGCACCACCCTAGAGTGCGGTTTACCATGTGCCAGATTTGTACTGAAAGCTGTGTGGGTCCTGTCAGGGGAAATTTGTTGGGTCTGGAATATAGTGCCCTTATGAAGCTACCACCTGGGAGTAGCCACTTGTCCATCTTGTACCCGGGGTCATCCCCACCACGATAAGTGCACTGGTTTATGGCTGAGACGTGTGCCACCCAATAATATTTTTTGATATCAGGGAGTTCTATACCTCCATCGTACCAGTCATGTGTCAATTTTTGGAGTGATATACGTGGTTTACCGTCCCACAGTAGGTCTCTTTGGGTTGTTTCGATGTCTTTGAAAAATCTCTGCGGAACTGGGTCCGGGAAATTCTGGAGGGCATAAAGAAAACGAGGCAATGCCATCATTTTAAAGAGGGCTGCTCGTCCCAGTAACGAGAGTGGGAGTGTCTTCCAGGTAGCAGTGTCCCGCTTGAACCTTTGTAAGGGTGGGAGGAGATTCCGTTCATAGTGGATCTTAGCATCTGTTGAGACGAAGATACCCAAGTATTTGAATCCGTCTGTTACCGTTTGAATCGGGAAGTCTTTGGGAATTGTGGGGGGGGTCACCATGTAGAAGAATGTCATTATAAATTATTTTATTAAAGATGAAATGGCTAGTCAAATACATCTATAGTGCTGATTTATTAAAAACAGCAACCAACTTTGCTGCGCTGTGTTGTGCTAGTGGGAGAGAGTTGCATAGAGCCATGTTTTCAAAGATATAGCACTGCAGCTATCTTTCCAAGTTCTGGTGCACAAAACAGGCTGCCTAATGTCACACATGCAAACACACACTTGCACGCGCTCACGAACAGACACACACACACACACGCTCACACCTTTGCACCATAGTGCAGAGGTGCGCTGTAATTTCTAACAAAGATTTGTACTGGAAGAGAACCTCTGCAGAACAAAATACTGTGCTTAGACATGTGGTATGTGCTGTATGGTGTGACACACTTGCAATTTGTGAAGGTCTGTAAAAATAAAAACATTTTTCCTCATTGGCACCTGCCACAAGGAGGAATTAATATTTGTTACAAAGCCCTGTATGGTAGTTTTAGAAGAATGGGCTTTGCAAGAATAAAAAAGCAAGGAAATATAATGTTCCAACTAGGGAATGCCATATTGATGCAAAGCAGCACTTTACAAATCTCTCACATACATAAATACATACAGCGGTATTTGTGTTATTTTAAGGCAAGTTCCCAGACAAAAACGTTTGCATTGCAGATTTGAATACTTTCTCAATGCATTTTGCCCCTGTCTGTCACTTTGTATCACTTTACAGCTCTATACATTGTTGATAAATCTGCTCCAACGATTCTTTTAGGACATTTTAAAACTTCCCATTAGTTACACATATCGTTAGGATAATCTGATAAAGTTGGAACAGGCTAGGAAGAGAGAGGTTAATGTTGATTATAAAGTATGGGGCACATTTATCAAGCTTTCACGCACTGCACTGCAGCAAGCCATCGTGTTGCGCCGCGTAAAAAGGGCAGGACTGTGCCATATTTAACATTATATGGTTCATTGCTGCCCTTTCCTTGCGCTGCTGCACAATGTGCTGTCTAGCGCCATCCCAGGATTGTTTTTGTGCAGGAAGGGACACCCTCTTGCACAAGAACAATCCTCAGAGGCATTTTCCTCTTTCAATGTATGCTGCTGAATTCAGCACACATAGAAAGAGGGAAAAACAAGGGGAAATAAAGATATTTCTCTTTGTTACAACTCAGCTGTAGAGGCGTAGCATTTTGATGCATTCCCAGGTTTAACAGTAATGGTAAATTTAGGAATGCGCCAAAATCCATAGGTGGATGCATGGTAACACCCACGCTGCACCCATGGAATACCTCCCGGGTCAGAATAATACAGCACAGCGATTTGTGTTGTATTTCATTTCTCTAGATTTATCAAGCCATGCAGAGCCAAGCATGGCCTTACGTGGCTTGATAAATTTGACTTTGTTGTTGCGTCGCACTTTTCAGTGACATAACCAAAGTTTAGGGGGTCCCCCTGCAAAGTGCATGGACTGGGCCTCCACGCTCCGGACCCAGTCAGGAGCACTCCGGCCCGCTTGTGCACAGTGCCGGAGGGGGCCCCTGGAGCTCGGGGTCTTCCCGCACAATTATAAATATGCCCCCCAGTATCTTAGCTGACATGCCTATGTGATGCCAATGAAGAGCAGTGCGTTATGACTTTTAGGTTGTTCCTAATTAATGCATATCAAAACAATTAATCATAATTTAGGCATGGAATAATATACACTTGCAATCCACAGCGTTAACAAAGAAAAAACATCCATACTTATTTTTAATATCCTCTGACTTTCGACATTGCGTAGCCTATGCTGGCTTAAGCCTTTGTAAAGTCTGGAAAATAACATATTTTCCCTTTATTTCTTTTTTTCCTTCAACCGAACCAGGGGCCTCATGTAGGAAACCAAATACCGGTCGGTAACGGCCGATTTTCGGTAATTATACCGTTACCGACCGGTATTTTGGCTTTTGAGATGTAGGGGGAGAATTTCATGATTCGGTATTTACCGAATCGGAAAAATTACCGAATCGGTAAATACCGAATCATGAAATGAAATGTAGGGGGAGTGTGTGGTGGGTGTGGGGATTCGTTATTTACCACCAACTAAAGGTTGGTGGTAAATGACGAATAGGTGAAAAAAAGCATTTTTGTGCACGTTTAAGTGTGCAATGTGGCAGACATACATGCCCTTAGGGCATGTATGTGCACCACATGTGCACACATGGCCGAATCAGGGGTGCAACAGGGTGTCAATGTGACACCCTGCCACCCTTGCATGTGCTCCCCCATTACCGAATCGGTATTTACCGATTCGGTAATGAGGCATACCTTCCCATCAATGGGAAGGTATGCCTCATTACCGATTCGGTAAATACCGATTCGGTAATTACCGAATTTTTCCGATTCGGTAATATTTACCGACTCATTACCTACATTGCATTTACCACTTCATAAATACCGAATCGGTATGATTCGGTATTTATGAAGTGGTAAATGCCAGCCCACCTACATAAGACCCCAGATGCCATATTTTGTCTGTGTCCCTATTAGAAATTGTTTCCATTAATAACGAAAGTGATTTATGTATGACATCATCGGCCTTCATTTCCACACTATCACTTGATTTTTCAAATTTTGTGTGACTGGCTTGCATTTTTTTCAAATTGGCCAAAACCACAACCACAAGGTGACCTACATCGAACAAAGCAGCAATTACAAACATTGACCTACTTTCAGTTTGTCTAATTTCCTGTCTTGTCTGAAACACAGAAACACAGAATATGGTTTATCTCTGAAGCGAAAGGGGGATGTTCATGCAAGACAACAAAATGTAAGTGAAGGATTCTCAGTAAGTTTTTTTTCCAGAGGCCTTAAAAACAGTTCAAAACTACATGCTCAAAGTACAGCCATATTTAATTTAGTCAATGAAGAGCATGAAGCATAACAATAAAAACTATGGGGCAGATTTACAAGAAAGTGTGGCAGCGCAGCACCGCAAGCCCTTTGGCTGTGCCACGCTGGGCACTTCCAAAGCACAGGCAGGCAACATATTTACAATAATATGTCACATCACTGTGCTCTCCCTTGTGCTGGCGCTCAAACTGCCGCCATGAGCCGGCGCAGGCACCCTGGCACCATGGTGCAAGGATGCCTTCGTCATGGGGAGATTGTTTTTGTGCAGGAAAGGGCACCTCCCTGCACAAAAACAATCACTATAGTCATTTTCCTCTTTCAATGCGGGCTGTAGAATGCAGCACACATTAAAAGAGGACAAAACAAGGAGAAATTAAAACATTTCTCCTCGTTGCGCCTCGCTACTCCACCCTGCCGTAGCATTCAGACGCATTTCCAGATTTATGATTCCTCGTAAATCTGGAAATGTGTTTTGGTCCATGTGTGTTGCATGGGATCACCCACAGCAACACCCATGGAACGCCCCTTTCATGCAAAGTGCTATGTGTAAAGGGGCCATATTTACAAGGACGGGAAAAGCCACGCAGGGTGGCTTTTCCTGTCCTTGTAAATATGGAGCAGTAACATGTGCCACCAGTACGTCACAAAAAGTAAAATACTGGTGGCACAGGGGGCTTGTAAATCCGCCCCTATGGGCCTTATTTTTGAAGACCTGCAACACTTTTATGCCGCAGATGTGTCACTCTTTGTGACTCTGCGGCATCATAAATAATACGCCACGTTGCGCCATATTTTTTCACAGTGACGTATCTAAGCAGATGCATCACTTTGTAAAGGCCTGCACTCCTTTATACCTGTGTCATCTATTTAGGGTGGGCGTTCCCCCTTAATAAATCATTATAGAAGTGGCGCAGTGAAATCTATGATTTTTCAGTGTCACACTTCTGGGACACTACTGCGTCAATATGTTACGCTTGCCTTACAGCAGGCGCAAGACTAAGGCAGACACTTTCACATGGGGCATACCTCATGTGAAAGGACCAATTGCTGGGGTCGCGTCTGTTTTCAGACACACTCCAGCACTGCATGATGCAAAGCGACAGTTTTTAATAAATGAGGCCCTATAGGTTAATCTACAAACAGGTATCTATTCACCCCTTGATTCTATCTTCTAGGTAGCCAAAGCATTAGAGTTCATTTCAGCCCACTATTATTTTGAATTCCATTATAGCACATAGCCTTATCCATAAGATAGATTAGTATACAGTTAAAAAATATGAAGTACTCTTTAGAGCATGAACTATATACTGTGCCTCGGGTCTGAGTAAAAGAAACGATGGGATACTGCCAATGGCAATTACCGATCCCTACTCCACCCGCTCTTCATGATGTATTTATTTGGCAGAGGCATTAGTGCTACTCTCTTCTTCTATTTTGTTATATTTTTGTCAAACCCCATTACTCCATTTGTTTTTTCTCTTCATTCTATGTTCAATTTATAACTTTGTTCTAAAATCACAAAAAATAGTTGTAAGGTTACTTACTAAACTTGGAACTACATTTGCCTATCTACTGCATCAAAGACAGTCCAAAGGTTCACAAAAGCAATGTATAGGATCCATCTCTAAATGGTATTGAATTTGTTCGAAATCTAATTTCTTCCATCTATATTTTGCTGTGTCTTTTCTGTGTAATGAGTATCTCATTGCCCACTGCAAGGGAGAAACTATGGACGTATATTCACTAAAATGCTGTGGGGTAGCAGAAATGACTTCACTCATCCTTTGACCTTAATGATATCGCAGTGACATCATATGACCTTTAACCTGGAAACTCCCAAGGAAATCATATCACATGACTATAAATAACCCTGATAACATCTCAATAGCTGACTTGACTAAAGCTCCATAGTAACGGCATAAATAGTATAACTGCACAACACAGACACATTTCTGTTTTCATATACCACCGATATAAGGACACTGTTTTTGTGATATGCCAAGGGAACAGAACTCTTTTCTCTTTCTGGTATATTAGAAATTATGTTGAAAGAGGCTATAGCACCACATAACACAGAGGGCAGCACTGGGAAGCGAAATTAATAATACCAAACAATTGTGAGTTAATAGTTCCTCCAATGTATACTGAAATGAGAAATGTATTAATAAATCAGAGGGGGAAGAAAAAAGAGATCTAAACCAAAAATAGTAGTAATGGTAAAATGTATTAATTGATATAGACAAGGAATATAAATTATGCTATTAGCTTCAATTATTCCTTATTATGAATTCATTTGATTCATTGCAAGGCCCTGTCACTTGTGGGAAGCTTAGAGGTGAAGATTTTATTCAAACACATTATTTTCAATGTATTCATATTAACGATTTATGTTAACAAGGTGTTTAAAAATACGTTTGTTTTTAGGTCTTTTTTCCTAGAGTGTGCATTGAAATGTTGATTTTTTTTTTTAAACACCTGAATTAAAATGTCCCTGTCCCAGTGGAAGCCACTGAACCTTATCACCGTTTACATTTAGTGGTCTGTAGTCTTTGAAAGTTGTAGGAAGTACCAGGTGCCGTAAATTGTAGCAGCGAACATATCGAGTGAGCTTGATCTATAATATAACAGGTGCAAACATTTAAAATGAATGATATGCAGATTATAGTTCGCCGTGATGCGGCCTGTCAGCTTGCAGCAAAATCTCCAGTTATCAAGCATCAACTCAAACCCCAGCGTAGTCTTCCAGTTCCGGCTGTGACGCATTGTTAGAAATGGGATTTCTGGTTGGCTAAGGCTTGCGCCAAAGCTAGTCAGAAACCAGCACTCTAACCCCTGCTCATCCCCTTGGTAGCTTGGCACGAGCAGTCAGGCTTATCCCGGAGGCAATGTGTAAAGCGTTTGCGCAACACCCACACAACAGCAACACACTAGGCACACCACAAAAGCAACTCCACACAAGGTTTTATCAAAAATAGCCTTTGTATTGTAAAAACACATTAGAATAGTAATCACACCATATACACTGTGCCACTGGCACTGGGCATTTTTACAGGAGATTATATAAAGGACCGGGCCAATCGGGCCACGGTCAGAACCATCAGATCAGGTAAGTAAATGCAAAATACAACCAGTAACTACTGGTACAATAATGATCGAAGCATTACATCACATTAGGCATAAACACACATTAGGCTGAAACCTTATAAGCATAAACACCTTACGCAAAGGGCCTCCCGAGCATAAATCATTGTAGGCATCACATTAGGCATATACATCACCTAAATCACATTAGGGCCCTGCGCCCTACCAACCTACCACTGACCCCCATGCCAACTGGCCTTCTCTAGGGCTCCAATGCCCGTTGTCCAGCAAAGTCAGGGCCTAGCTGCAGATGCAGCAACATCCAAAAAGTGCGCCAAACGGGCCTAAACGTAGTAGCTGCCCGCTAATTGCGGTGCAGCTGTGCAGGCAACAAAATGCGGGAGCTGGAATAGCGGCGCTGGGCTCTGGGGCCCAGCTCTGGGGCTCTCCCAATAACTGTAGCCCAATGGACACCGACAATGTGCCCCGAACACACCACGGTGCCCTTGTGAAGCCCCACTTGGACTTCTTCTTGGAATGTGCCCCACTCATTGCAGCTGCCCACTGCCAGGCGGGGCAGCTGAAAGATCATAGGAACGGTCCCCTCTGGGCCTCCTTACAACAATTAGACCCCTCATTGGAGCACCACGGGCTCTAGGAACAAATATGGCACCATTGGAGCAGCCCGCTGTCAGGTGCGGGACCTCTCAGACAGCGAGAAGAGAAGCCCCTACTCACCGGAAAGCACGGGCACCACTGGCCCTCAGGACCCCCACTGGGGCCCTTTAAACAACGGTGGGCCCGCTCATGGAAAGTAGCTGCCGGCCATTGTATCCCGCCCAGCCCTCAGAGCCGTTGGCCGATTTACCCAGGGATAGTTACAAAAATCATAGCCCCATGTCAGTCTCTCAAAGATCATATACATCTAATTACAACCTCTTTTTAGCTTTGCAGCTGTCATGATCAACAGAACAGGTTCATCTAACAGGCAGGCTATTTCAGCAAACATACTCTTTTCAGATCCACTGAAGCTTGGACTAGGAGAGCAACTTCTTCCCGCAGAAAGATTCCTCTCTGGACAGCACAGTGCCTTGTCAACATCCAAACTCAAGAAATTAGAACTACCAGTTCTAGAGAGAGAGGTGCTGGAGGCAGTGGTTACCACCATAAATCTCGGGCAAGCAGACAGGAGTCTCTCTTCTTCAGGAAAACAGAAAGTTGTTCTTTATTTGAAAGTCAGATAAGGTCTGCCTTGGTATTGGTTCAATTTCGAAAAGCTTTTAAATGGCCAACCTGATTACTATTTGCAATAGTTTCTCACCTTTCCTTGTGGTACTCTTCACACTCCCTCTATTTGATCGTTTAAAAAAATCCTATTGACTAAAAATCCAAGATGGCAGAATCCTGCTTCACTGATCTCAAAATGATATCTGCCTTCAAACCCTACATAAACTCCTTGTACTTCAGGCCCATGAATTATGAATTCGAAAGTGAAATCCCCCCTTTATCTATTTTATCTGCATTACAACCCTACATATACTCCTTCTACTTCAGGCCCATGAATTATGAACTAGAAAGTAAAATCACCCCTTTAGCTAGCCCTTGTCCTATGTCTCCCATGAGGATTGGACACTAGAAACTAAACCTTGGCCAGGTATCTGAAAGAAGAAGGATGTTATATGTCCTTTCTGAAGCAGATGTTCCCTTGACAAGTCCACAGGTGCTCCTTCCTTCGCTTCTAAGCTCTGTTTGCATATTTTAGTCTCTGACTGTAGAGCTGGGTGAATAGAATGTATGAAGAGTAGGGGGCTGTGCACGCGATTAGGTATTTCATTGGCGTGCCTTGTTATAGATTGTTGGAAATATAATAATATTAGTTCAACTATTATAGTACTAGTGCTTGCTTCACCATTAGTATTAGAGATATTGCATACTAAAGCCTTATAGCCCACAGCCAATGACTATACTGGTTGTTAAGGGCCCTAAACCCGAATTATAGGCCTGAGCTTCTGGAAAAGGCCTACAACGAGGGAGAGAGTCCTTTAACAAGAGGTATAGCCTGAGGCAGAAGGGCTAGAAGGCTATCAGAACATTCCTTTCACTAAGGGTAGAAGGAAGAAACATAAAGACAAACATTGGAATGTTAGAGAAGACATATATTATCCATTATAGACCCAGAGCTGCTCCATTGTTGTTAGAAATGGGGGTCTCTAGTTGGCAGAGGTAGGTACCTTTGTCCAAATAGGGACCCTTGTTTCTAGTTAGGGTAAGGCGGATACACACTTTAGATAACCCCTGATCACCCCCTTGCTAGCTTGGCACCAGCAGATCGGCTTATCCCAAAGGCAATGTGTAAAGTATTTGTAACAACACTCACAGTAACACAGTGAAAACATCACATAAGGACACCGCACCAGTTTAGAAAACTAAAATATCTTTATCAAAACCAAAACGACAAAAATCCAACATACACAGTTAAAAATATGACTTTCAAAAGGTTTCAAGAAAACTATGGATGCCTGTAGTTGACAAGGCCAAACAGCCGCAGAGTGAAGAAGCATCGAAAGCAAATAGATGCGTCAGTTCCTGAGACCTTTGGGAGGCGATGCAACAGTTCTGCTGCACCCAGGAGTAGTGATGCGTCGAATCCGGTCTGTAGAGGGAAGTGATGCGTTGATTCTTCGTGATGGTTCCGGTCCACAGGTGATGCGTCAGGAAAACTCTTCGCACATGTGCGGTGCGTGGAATCCTGGATGCGCGGGTAAACGGTGCAGCAACATCGAGCAGCGCTGCGTCGGTCCTCTTCAGCCGCGATCCCTCGATTCGACGATTCTTGCAGCGGCGAGAGGCGCTGTGACGGTATTCGCAGCAGAATGGCGATGTGTTGAAATTCTTCTTGTGCCGTGGAGATGCGTCGGGAAAACTGCTGCAGGAAGAGCGATGCATTGATTTTAGCAGTTCTTTACGTTTCTCTTTATTCCAGCTCCCAAACAGCAGCAACAACCTACAGAGGCCCCAAACTGGCACAGGCATCTCTTGGTAGGTTAGAACTCACAGCAGCAGAGTTCAGGGGAGCTGGGGGGGGGGAAGTCTTTGTGTCCCTGAGACTTCAGAACAGGAGGCCAGCACATTTCAGGCCCTTGGAGATCTCCTTCAAGCAGTGGACACACATAGCACACAGCAAAGTCCTTCGCCTTTCCTTGGCAGAAACAGCAACTGCAGGCCAACCCCAGACACACAGCAAGGACAGTACTTCCCCTCAGTCTCTTCTGCTCTTCTCCTTGGCGAAGATTCCTCTTGAATTCCAGGAATGATCTACAATTTAGGTCTTAAGTCTAATACTTATACCCCACAATGTATTTGTGCTATTTGTGCAGGGGGCTCTGAGCCCAGATCAAACCAATTCTTGGGGGGCACTCTGCAACATCCATTGTCAGTGTGAGCCTTGGCTCCAGGTACACCACAGGGGGGGGCATAGCCAGCATTGTGGAAGGCAGGCACAGCCCTATTCAGGTACAGGTGCTACTCCTCTCACCTCTCCAAATGCATATCAAGCCTATTCAGTCTAGTGCTGACTCATCCAGACTCCTGGAGCCACTGCACCTCCCCAGCCCCTGTCACTCCAAAGCCGGACAGTCAACCCACAAACAAGCAGAAGCACACAAGATGGTTGAACAAGAAAATAGCCACTTTCTAAAAGTTGTATTTTCAAACACACAATTTAAAAAACATCTTTACTAAAAGATGTGTTATTAAATCCTGATTTCAGGGATACCAAATTACATTTTTCTATCTTATCCATATGGGAAGATATGCTTGTAAAATGTTACAAAGCATTCCCCATTCTGTCCTATGTGGCAAGATAGCTTTTCAATAGCGACAAACGAAATTGGCAGTATTTCACTATCAGGACATGTTACACACTCCAGTACATGTCCTACCTTTCACATACACTGCACCCTGACAAGGGGGTTACCTTGGGCCTACCATAGTGAGGTTCTGCAGCGATCCGAACCCGTGTATTCGGTATCGTAGTACTGACACGATTTTGGTATCAATGAACCGTAAATGATCCATTTAATATATGACAGTGTTTCCGCTGCGCTACGAGCATGAATTCACTGAGAAATAGGGCATTCTGTTGTAAAGCCATGGCATCCATTTTAGATACGGCACCCATTTTGTTTCTTGCCCTCACATAGTCAATGGACGAGCAATGACCCCGGCAGAATCACCTTGTTAAGGACACGTAAGCCCGAGCCCGAAGAAGCTGACGCTGCGTGACTAGGCAGAATCAAGCTGCCTCCCCTGCCTGAGGCCAGCCCTGCTATACTGGTTCTCGTGTCCATTGTCCTGATTGAGAGGCCGAAGACGGTAGCCATGCCCGTTTATGATCCATAAACATCTCTATCCTACTTTCTATCTCCTGCACCTGGCTCTGCTCCTCTCCCTCTGGGCTTTTACAATGGGGAGGATACGATTTTTATGATGGGGAGGATCGGTCAAAGAATGGGAAACTGACAAAGGGACTTGATCGAATACTGATAACCTACGACAAATTATTGTTTGGTGTACGTTTATTGTCTGTTTGGGATACCGGGTTGGGCATGAAAGATATTCGTGTAATGTTGCCTGAAGGCATATTTTATGTATATAAGGTACAACCCACTTTTTACAAATCGAACAGTCTCGTAGATTCTGCCTTTGTGTGGTTCCTATGACTTCTGTGTCCCTGCAGTAAATAAACCTTGGTCTTTGACGCCACCATCGAGAAGCCCGCGTCTCTGTTTATTTGTGCACCAAGGCAGGAAGGAACTCAGGGGTCTTTGGGTGTTGTTTCCCTGACACCTCTGGACTCTTAGAAAAGTCCAGAACCTCAAATTGGCGCCCAACGTGGGGCGACGTCATCCGGTACCGGTCCAAAGCCCGAAAATTTTGAGGAGCTTCGTGTGAAGATTCCAGAGGGAGGTACCCCGCTTCATCGATCCCTGTATGTCGTAAAAGTGGCCCGACAATCTCTTCCACGAGGGTTCCCGTTCCTAGACGGCTAAAGAGGACCGCTGCCCTGACTGTCGCCCTGTCTTGGACCCGAGGTGAAGACCTTAGTACGGCGAGACGTAGACGGGTTCTCCTTGGTGACATCTTCCACATTTCAGTTAAGTATTAAGTGGGTTGTGCTTTGTTGCTCTTGTTTTGTTCTCTGGATACGTTTGTTTTTGAATTCGTAGATTATCATTGGTTGCTCTTGTTAAGATAATCTCTGTCTTGGTATTGGTTCATTTGGTAGGCCTAAGTTCTTTGCGCATTTTTGTTGGAATCTGTCCTTAGTTTATAATGACTAACAGTAGTAATTGTTTCCTGTCCTGGTTAAGTTGCAACGGGGATTCCCGGTTGGAGGATCCGTGTTCGGTTCCTCCAATTGGAACTCCTACATATGAGCTCTATTGTAAACACGGTGTAGGTCCTATCGCTTATAATGAAGTATGGGTCCGTTACACCAGGAAAGATGGTGTCCTTAGTTGGCCACCACATGGTAGCTTTGAAACCAAAATTCTAGACAATTTAGAGATGAAGTTGTTTAAAAAGAAAGCCCGGCCGGCAATGTTTGATTCTTTTCGCGTATGGCGTAAAGAAGCTAAACAGAGAGAAATTAGGAAGATGAAGAAGGAACAGAAAGAGAAAGGGTTGAC
The DNA here is from genome assembly GCF_964204655.1 of Triturus cristatus. Classification (NCBI taxonomy): domain Eukaryota; kingdom Metazoa; phylum Chordata; class Amphibia; order Caudata; family Salamandridae; genus Triturus; species Triturus cristatus. The sequence continues at coordinate 218,457,372 of NC_140590.1, forward strand.
ATTAATGGAGTCTGCTAGACAGTTACATGTCAACGAGACTGAGAAAACAATAGAGATGGCGAATATAAAACATAATTTAGCGATTGATAAATGCTACCCTGTCTTGCCATCTTGCCTTGCTAAGCCGATAGAGGACTGCGAAAAGGATCCTCTGTTGTCTTATCTGTTGAGATCACCTCCACCGTATGCACATGGTAATACAGCACCACAGTTACTACCTGTTGTGCAGCCAGCTGCTGGTCAGCCTGGAATAGTTGCTCCACTTCCTTTGATTCAAGCTCCTGTCCTTCCTGTGGTAAATGTTCCCTCGGCACCCCCTCTTCCTGGGTTGCCTATTCCGCCTGTGCCTGTCGTTTCGCAAACTGTTTTACCTACTACTCCCACCCTTACCATTTCATCTGCTCCAGCTTCCCTGTTCCCGAACTCTGTAAACATTTTGACTCCGCTTTCTGTTCGTCGGAAAATAACCGACTCTGTAACTAATATCCTAACTCCTCTCTACAGGTCTTTAATTGGGACCCCCGTTTCTGACTCTACACAGAGACGTAGCCAGTTTCCTGGTGCTCAGGAACGAGAAATATTGGATTCGACAGCTCTTAGGTGGATGTCGAAAGCTGCGAAGTATGATGCACGAAGAGTGTCAGATACATTTATGCAATGGAATGAACCAACTCAGCGTTATGTCTTTGACGTGATGTGTTCTCTTTTGCGTGAGGAATGGGATGATGATGACTCAGGTTCCGTCCCCTCTGATTTGATAAATATTCAGCAAAAGTTCGCCGCAGGAATGGTGATAGGTTCAGAAGTAAGGGAAGCGTTAGAACTGATTTTAGCTTATAGGGATGATTCTCCTTCTCGGTCTGCAATGGGTTCTGATGGTTCTCCGAATACTAGGAAAAGACGAGGTCAGTATCCGATGAGGGAAGTTCCGCCGATATGGCGCGAAGCAGTTCAAGCTGATGCGGCTCAGGGCATTGCAGCTGCTCCGGCGCATTTCCATGGAGTGTGGATACACATCCCTTGGAAGCGGGCAGAAGTATTAGCAGTAAAACAGGCATTGCCGGACCAGCGTAAGAATCCTGCTGGTTACTATAAAGAGTTAACGCAAACGGTTCAAGCGTGTGTCATGAATTTGGCAGACATCGAAATGCTATTTGGCAATGTAGTGCCACAGCCTATATGGGCCAAGATTCGGCAAGAGAACCACCCAGTCGCCTTAGGAGGTGATTGGCCAGCTATTGTGGCGGCAGACGCGCAACAAGTTGGTGGTGCTAAACCTGAGCCTCTGATTGCTGCTTTACCTGGCAGAATAATTAATCTGATGAAAACGCTGATGCCAGCGTTACGGGTGAACTGAGATAAACTATCAGCATGCAAGCAAAAGAAGGACGAAAGCGTCTGTGACTTCTTCACTAGATTTGAAGAGACCTTCGTAGACCACTGTGGGCAAGATATGAGTACTGAAGGAGGTCAGAGGTTGTTTGTCGACAAGTTTGTGTTTAACTTACTGCCTGAGCTTAGTAACAAGTTAAAGGATTCTGAGAGTGCATGGGCAGTGTCGACGACAGCACAGATACTTGCAACTGCTCAGTATTATGAGAATAGAGAGAAAGAAGAGAAGGAAAAGTCAGAAAAGAAGACAAAAGATTTAAAAACTAAAGTTCTTTTGCAACAGGCATACCCGCCTCGCTCAAATCAGTCAGATTCACAGCAGCGACCCCAGTTTCAGCAACAGCCACAATTCCAGCAAGGGACGTCCCAAAGATTTAATTATGGGTTTCCCCAACAACAGTTAGCATGGAATCAGTGTGCCTATTGTAAAAAGGAGGGCCATTATAAGAACGAGTGTCCAGTACTGCACACACAAACCAGTGGTGTCCCAGCTCATAGAGGTAGTGGTGGGTTTATGCAAGCTCCTAGAGGTAGAGGACGTGGTACAATGACTCCACAGGCTGATCGTCCATCAAATTATTTCGATCAACGAAATGTACAATCTACGCAACCAGGTAGATCTCCATAGTATCATGTTGAGGATTACTATGAAAATAATGAAGAGATTCAGAGGAGTGAGTACTAGGACAGCCACAGGCAAAGAGAGGGAGTAGTATCAGTTCCAGTCGATCAGAGTGGACCTTATGTCGCAGTAGTTACATCAGGCGTGGTCGAACCGTTTCTGTTGGATACTGGTGCGGCAAAAAGTTCAATCATGCATGCGAAACTCCCTGGCGCACCTTTGTCTGGCTTAACGAACACTTCAGTAGGTTTCTCAGGCGCCCCTGTTCACAATCCTGTTTCTAGTTCTTTGTCAATTTCTGTTGGGCCATGCGAACTGGAAGCACCCCTTATTCTAACAACCGGTTGTAATGAAAATCTGCTTGGTTTAGATCTGTTGAAACGCCTGCATGCGACACTGTACTGTTCTCCTTCGGGAGTACAGCTCACATTGGGTAAGAGAGTCATTTCTCCAATGTACATGTCAATGAATAAGCTCCCACCGGAGCTGCGTTCTCTCCCTGATACTCTTTGGGCAACTGGTCCTAATTATGTGGGTCTTTTGGAAATTCCCCCTTATGTGGTGAGTCTGAAAGCGAATGTTAGATTCCCACGAATACCACAATATCGGATTTCGAATGAAGGTGAACGTGCACTTTTACTGATCGTGAAAGACTTGATACAGAAAGATGTGATAGAGGAAACTAGAGGAAATGTCTGCAATAGTCCTGTTCTGCCGATTTTGAAACGCACTGACCCTTCCAAACCTCCAATCTACAGATTTGTGATTGACCTCAGAGAGGTTAACAAAATAGTGATTCCACAGTTTCCTGTGGTACCAGATATCACTGCATTATTGACGTTGATTCCTGCCTCAGCCTCATGGTTTACAGTGATAGACTTGAAGAATGCCTTTTTCAGCATCCCGATAGCCGAGGAAAGTAGAGACATTTTTGGTTTCTCCTTAGGTGGTCGCAGTTTCAGGTTCAAGCGCGCTCCACAAGGTTATTGTGAGAGCCCTTCAATTTACAGCCAAGCATTAAAAAGCCAATTAGATGCTCTTGTACTTCCTCCTGGTGTTGCCCTGATCCAATACGTAGATGATCTCTTACTGGCTGCTGATGACAAGGAAACTTGCAAAACAGCTACAATTTCTTTATTACGTCATTTATCAGAATTACATCACAAGGTTTCACCTTCTAAACTGCAATATTGTTGCCAAGAAGTGACCTACTTAGGTCATCTTTTGTCAAAGGAGGGAAGAAGGTTGACCCCAGAGAGAATCAAAGCAATTTCGCAGATAACTGTACCAAGCACACAGTGAGAAGTGCGTGCGTTTTTAGGTATTACGTCATACTGCAGGCAATGGATCCCAAATTTTTCTCTCATGGCAAAACCATTGGTAGCCCTGACTGGAAAAGGTGTTCCGAGCCCTTTGCCATGGTCTGATGAATGTCAACAGAGCTTCTCCGATTTACGTGATGCGCTGTGTTCAGCTCCTGTGTTGTGTACTCCTGACTACAGTAAGCCGTTTACTTTATATGTCCATGAAAGAGAAGGTTGTGCGTTGAGTGTTTTAACGCAACAATTTGGTGACAAACAGCGACCTTGTGCATATTTCTCATCCACATTAGATCCGGTAGCCAGAGCATTGCCAAGTTGTTTGAGAGCTACAGCAGCAGCTGCAGTGTCTATTCGACAGTCTGCTGGACTAGTCATGAACAACATGTTAGTAGTCATGGTTCCACATGCTGTGGATACACTCATGAATCGAACAAAAACTCAGCACCTCACCAGTGCTAGACTATCAGGTTATGAGCTGACGCTTTTGGCAAGTCACATTCAGATTAAGCGATGCAACATATTGAATCCAGCAAAGCTGTTGCCGACTACTCAAGAGTCGAGTGATTCAGAACCCCATGATTGTTGTTTTAGAACTGAGGAAGAGACAAAAGGTAGGATTGATTTAAAAGATACTCCGTTACTAGATCCAGATGGCACTTTGTACGTCGATGGGTCATGTTTTAAACTACAGAATGGTGATGTGACGGCCGCGTATGCAGTTACGACTTTGAGCACGATTGTTGAGACCGCAAGAGTAAGTCAGAATTCTGCCCAAGCTGCAGAATTAATTGCATTTACAAGAGCGTGTGTTTTAGCTGAGGGAAAGAGAGTGAATGTGTTTACCGATAGCCAATACGCCTTCGGCGTAGCACATAGTTTTGGACGACTGTGGAAAGAAAGAGGTTTTCTCACGTCCCATGGGACTAAGATCCAACATGGACAGTTAGTCAATGACCTGTTGGAATCTCTGACCTTACCGAATGAAGTTGCGATTGTGAAATGCAGTGCACATCGAAAGATTACGGATGATGTTGGCCGTGGGAATGCGTTTGCTGATGAGGTCGCCAAAGAGACGGCCAAGAACATGATGAGTCGAATGTACGTTGCAACATCTGCGAGGTGGATTGCTGAATCAGGAATGTGTGAGAATACAATTGAAAGTGTGAAGGCAATCCATAATGAAGCAACTAAAAATGAGAAGAATTAATGGAAGGAGAAAACGGGTAGAATGGATTCAAGTGGATGTTGGGTTGATTTGTCTGAGCAGCAGCGTTGGATGTTACCTGATGCGTATGTACTTGCGGTAGTCATGATGGCACATTGAGCGGCACACATTAGTTCGAAAGGGATATGTAAGATGTTAGCTCCAGTATGGAAGAACGATGGAATTACTAAGTGTGCGGAAAGAGTGGTGAAAAATTGCAGGATATGCTTGATGCATAATCCTGGCAAGGGAACCCCAACCCCAGTTGGTCACTTTGCTCCCCCTTCTTGTCCCTTTGAAGTGATTCAGTTGGATTTTATCCACATGGACAGATGTAATAATCTTAAATATGTCCTAGTGGTAGTCTGTGCCTTTTCAAGATGGATTGAGGCGTATCCGTTAAAGGATAACACTGCTATGTCTACTGCAAAAATCCTCCTCAAAGAGTATTTCCCCAGGTATGGTATGCCACGGATTGTTTGGTCGGACAATGGAAGTGAGTTTGTAGGGAAAGTTATGAAGAGTGTGTGTGCGGGTCTGGGAAACACCCAGAAATTCCACAGTGCGAATCACCCACAGTCAGCAGGCTTGGTTGAAGGGTACAATGGCACCTTGAAGCTAAAACTTGCTAAAATTCAAGCTTCCACTGGTCTATCGTGGCCAGACGCACTGCCTTTAGCTTTACTGTCCACCAGAGCGACTGTACACTCTCGAGTAGGGCTTAGCCCATATGAGATTGTGTTTGGTCATCCTGCTAATGTTTGGGGAGTCCCTAGGCCAAAGGAATTCAAACAGATCGAATATCCAATGTTGATTGATTACCTTTTTGACCTGACTGCTAAATTGAGCCTTATTCATCAACATGTATTTGAATCCTTGCCTAAACTACCATAGAGTCCAGGCCACACATTGAAACCCGGTGATCAAGTGGTGGTGCGGAATTTTGAACGAACCCGGAACCTCCAGCCAAGATTTGTGGTACCGTTTCAAGTGCTCCTGGCAACAAGAACTGCTGTACGCCTAGCTGGAAGAAAGAATTGGGTGCACGCTAGCCATACGAAGCGTGTCCCTCTCCCACTCCCCTACGACAACTGGGTTAGACAGGGATTTGGTGTATCCGAGACAGAACCTGTTCCTAGGCTCATTCCCTTCAGTGATGCAGAGCACATAACGGACAAACGAACTGAAACGCAGAACTCTGACACCCCACCAGGAACTGTTCCTTCGAACCCTGAACAGAGTGTTGTACAAAGTGAACATTTGTCACCTGTGGATTCGAACATTACTGCACCTGTAGACCAGCTATTTCAAGATCAGACAAGACCCGGAAAGTACAGATATAACCTACGTTCTCATTCTATGAACCAATAACATTGCATAATTATCTTTCTATTTGAAAACTGTTTTGATCTTATCACATTTACATTCAGTCAGGAAGTTTGCTCTATAATGTTTTTTTTTTGTTTTTTTTTTGTGTTGTTCTCTCACCTTGCCATCTGGGTTACCGTAGGGTCGTAACGTGTGCCTTGTTTTAACTTGCAGGGAACCAGACACAAGGTCGGTTTCTTCTGTTTATTTTGGGAACTCCCAGGGTAGACAGAGGCAATTTTTAACCGGTACAAAACCATCCGTTGCGAACGGTTGTAGAAGATGGAGCTTCCTGAACTGCGACGGGCTAAAGTCATAAATGCTCGCAAGACAAAACTGTATGAAATATTGTATAGCAAATGTTTCCTAATGCAATGTGCTCTGACATTTCTGATTGTTTTAATAACTCTGGTAGGCGGAATTATTTTTGGTATTCAACTGATCTTTGCACCTGTTACATCTACGGTATCTCCCCATGTTTCTGTTTCTCCGACTACTGTTTCTGTTCATTCTTTCCATCCTTTTCCTGCACATGAGCAAGCTCGACGCTCTGAGTTTATAAATAACACTTTCATTCAGCTCTTGCACCAACACCAACTAGTGGTAAACACAACGAACTGCTGGGTGTGTGGCTTGATACCACATACCATGGACAAGGGTATCCCTTATCTGGTTCTGCCCTTTTGTTATAATGGATCATTCTGGGCATTTCAGACCATGTTCGCCTATGCTCCAGAGACCTATCCCCCGCGACCTCCGCGTTCCACTAGGTATAACTCCGCTAATAGAGCCTTGGTAAAGGGAATTACTGACATGGTTAGAGATGTCAATAACACTCCGTTTATTCCCAAGGATGAATTGCGAGTTTACATGGGTTGGAATGTTACGGAATATGGCATTACTTTAGGTGAGAACAAACGTAAAAGCTCAACTCCGATCTGGGTCGTACCCCACCAAGGTCAGGTCTGTTTGCAAGGAAATGGGAGAAATCCGAAAGCTCGACTAGGGAAGAGTGACTGTACCGAAACATACGTTTTCCCGTCACAGTTTTCCCCTGCATTCTTAGCTGCTAAGGGCACCTATTTTGTTTGCAAAGACAGAGCATATACATGGCTGCCTGCTGACTTTTCAGGCTCATGTTATATCGCTCAACTGTTGCCTCCGACATACACTGCTGCACCGGATTATCACAAAACTAGAGTTGTGAGAGGTGTTTTCAATAAGGAAGACACTGCTGGCCAAGAAGCAGGAGACTTCTTCAAAGGTTTCCTTCCGTTCTGGGGGCCTATGGCCAACAGTAGAAACTTACGTCAACTAACACGGGTAGTTGAATCCACTATTACCGAGACTGCGGGTGCCCTTAGCAACCTGACAGCTGAGCTTCAAGCGGATCGCCTCATGACGTTACAGAATCGTATGGTCCTTGATGTATTACTTGCAGATCGAGGTGGGGTATGTAAGATGATTCAATCGAGTTGTTGTGTTTTTATCCCAGATAATGCGCCAACGGTATATAAGGCCATTTCTAAGTTACACAAAATCTCTGACTCTATTCATGTAGAGGAAGGTGACTGGTCACTAATGGGATGGTTCTGGAATCTGTTATCTGCGTGGGGATGGAAGGTTCTGATAGTCACTGGTGTTGCATTGGTATTTTTATTCTCGTGCTGTCTCATTGTTCAGTGTGGTCCTGCCTTATGCGGCCTTTGTGTTTCAACATGCGTAAGAAGACCACCTGTTCTTGGAGATACGCCACAGGATAGAATAATGTTCCAGCAACATATCAGTGACCTGATGAACATAGAGGTGGACTCTGACATAGAGTAAGTTATTGCCTATGTAAGGGCAAAAGGACGGTCTGAGGTTCTGCAGCGATCCGAACCCGTGTATTCGGTATCGTAGTACTGACACGATTTTGGTATCAATGAACCGTAAATGATCCATTTAATATATGACAGTGTTTCCGCTGCGCTACGAGCATGAATTCAATGAGAAATAAGGCATTCTGTTGTAAAGCCATGGCATCCATTTTAGATACGGCACCCATTTTGTTTCTTGCCCTCACATAGTCAATGGACGAGCAATGACCCCGGCAGAATCACCTTGTTAAGGACACGTAAGCCCGAGCCCGAAGAAGCTGACGCTGCGTGACTAGGCAGAATCAAGCTGCCTCCCCTGCCTGAGGCCAGCCCTGCTATACTGGTTCTCGTGTCCATTGTCCTGATTGAGAGGCCGAAGACGGTAGCCATGCCCGTTTATGATCCATAAACATCTCTATCCTACTTTTCTATCTCCTACACCTGGCTCTGCTCCTCTCCCTCTGGGCTTTTACAATGGGGAGGATACGATTTTTATGATGGGGAGGATCGGTCAAAGAATGGGAAACTGACAAAGGGACTTGATCGAATACTGAAAACCTACGACAAATTATTGTTTGGTGTACGTTTATTGTCTGTTTGGGATACCGGGTTGGGCATGAAAGATATTCGTGTAATGTTGCCTGAAGGCATATTTTATGTATATAAGGTACAACCCACTTTTTACAAATCGAACAGTCTCGTAGATTCTGCCTTTGTGTGGTTCCTATGACTTCTGTGTCCCTGCAGTAAATAAACCTTGGTCTTTGACGCCACCATCGAGAAGCCCGCGTCTCTGTTTATTTGTGCACCAAGGCAGGAAGGAACTCAGGGGTCTTTGGGTGTTGTTTCCCTGACACCTCTGGACTCTTAGAAAAGTCCAGAACCTCAATAGGGGTGCTCTATATGTAAGAAAAGGGATGGTTAGTGGGTGCACTTGCCAAGTCGACATGGCAGTTAACAAACTGTGTGCAGGCACCGCAGTGGCAGGCCTGAGACATCTTTTCATGGATACTCATGCGGGTGGCACAACCAGTGCTGCAAGCCCACTAGTAGCATTTGATTAGCCAGCCCTGGCACACTCAGTGCACTTTACTAGGGACCTACTGGTAAATCAACTATGCCAATCATGGATAACCAATCACAATAGCAATTTACACAGAGAGCATATGCACTTTAGCACTGATCAGCAGTGGTAAAGTCCCCAGAGTCCTATAGCCAACAAACACAGGTCAGTAAAAAATAGGAGGAAGAAGCAAAATGTTTCAGGATAACCCTGCAAAAACGGCCATTTCCAACAATTGTCTTCAGCATTCCTTTCTTCTAATATAGTATATCCCTTAACTTACTGACTAAGATTTAAGATCTTGTCCCTGTATGCTGCAAATATGCTTTTAATTGGATTTAGTATGCAACTATTATAAATTAAATTAACGGAACCATTATATTTTGCTAATAAAAGAACGTGTTGCAGCTTAGCTGGCCAAAAGTAATGTGCTTTAGACAGAGATGCAGTAGATTTTGACACAAATGACTTCCTATTGTAGGTTACACATATAGTAACATGAAAAACAAAATGTATTTAACTTGAACGTAACAGGAGTGAAGCGAAGATTGCGCTCTATTCAACAAAGATGATGCACCAGTTCTGATTCACGCAACAGCGCCAATGTGCTGGGTTGACAGATGATGCATGGGTTCTGCTGAAGCAAGCAGCTTACACCTCACTTCCAAGGGTCCAGGACTGGGGAGGCACCACTTAGCAGGGCAGGCATTCAGATTGCAGAGTTCAGGGACAGAAGCAGGTATGTTGTAAGTATTTTGGGAAACATCTATTACAATGCAGGAATTACATTGTAGTGACTTTACAACGCAGTCAGTACCACAACTGCAACGTTACCACAAGTTCCATTACAACGCAAGTTATTACAACTTGCACTATCAAATGCGGTGTTGGACTGGTGTTGGATTTTAAGTCCAACACCTTCCCTACTGATACACCGACTGGAGTTGGAATAATAATTTAAACTAATCCAAAGTCCAGCACTTCCCTAAAGCAAGTCGTTTTAAGGACTTGCATTGTAATGGAACTCGTGGTAAGAACACAGTCATGGTATTAAACGGCATTGTTAAGCTACGCATAGTTTTGGCATGTTTGGTAACAGATGCTATTCAAGTATTTTATGTCCCTGAGACTTCAGGACATGAGGCCAGCTTGGGTTCAAGTGATGCAAGTCCAGTCCTTCTCACCCAGGCAGGAAAACCGTAGGCAGCAGAGCAGCACAGCAATAAAGGTGTCCAGCAAAGCAGCAGTCCTGCAGAGTGGCCGTCCTTTGCCAGCACAACAGTCCTTCTTCTTTGCATTGTCTTTACAGGTCGAGAAGTGTACTGAAGTGGTGGTTTTAGAGGTCCAGTACTTATACCCAGTTGTCCCTTTGAAGGGGCAGAGACTTCAAAGACAGGTCTTTGATGTGCACAGAGTTCTTCCCATCTTGCCCTGGCACCAGACACACTAGAGGGTGGTATCAGCCCTTTGTTTGGGGACACAACACAGCTTATTCAAGGGTAAGTGAGGCTGGGTCAATCAATCAATCAATCAATCAGTGACACTTATAAAGCGCGCTACATACCCGTAGGGTCTCAAGGCGCTGGGTGGGGGGGGGGGGGGGGGGTGCCGCTACTGCTCGAACAGCCAGGTCTTCAGCTTCTTCCTGAAGGAGAGGTGGTCTTGGGTCAGGCGCAGGTCGGTCGGGAGGGAGTTCCAGGTCTTGGCGGCCAGGTAGGAGAAGGACCTTCCTCCTGTAGTCGCTCTTCGGATGCGGGGGACGGCGGTGAGGGCGTGGTTGGCTGATCGGAGGTGGCGTTTGGGAGCGTAGAAGTTGACTCGGCTGTTGAGGTAGCTCGGGCCTTGGTCGTGTAGGGCTTTGTGTGCGTGGGTGAGGAGGCGGAAGGTGATTCTTTTGTTGACGGGGAGCCAGTGAAGGTCTCTCAGATGTCCGGAGATGTGGCTGGTTCGTGGGATGTCGAGGATGAGTCTGGCTGAAGCGTTCTGGATCCGCTGGAGTCTCTTCTGGAGCTTGGCGGTGGTACCGGCGTAGAGGGCGTTGCCGTAGTCCAGTCGGCTGGTGACGAGGGCCTGGGTGACGGTCTTCCTGGTCTCGGTGGGGATCCACCAGAAGATCTTCCGTAGCATGCGTAGGATGTTGAAGCACGCCGAGGAGACGTTGTTGACTTGCCTGGTCATGGAGAGGGAGGAGTCCAGGATGAAGCCCAGGTTGCGTGCATGGTCTGTCGGTTTGGGTGCGGTGCCCAGGGCGGGAGGCCACCAGGAGTCGTCCCAGGCGGAGGGTGAGGAGCCCAGGATGAGGACCTCCGTCTTGTCCGAGTTCAGTTTCATGCGGCTGGTCGTCATCCACTCGGCTACCTCTTTCATCCCTTCGTGCAGGTTGGCTCTGGCGGCGGCGGGGTCGTTGGTCAGGGAGAGGATCAGCTGGGTGTCGTCGGCGTAGGAGATTATGCTGAGGTTGTGTTTGCGTACGATGGCCGCGAGGGGGCTCATGTAGACGTTGAAGAGGGTGGGGCTCAGAGATGATCCTTGAGGGACGCCGCAGATGACTTCGGAGGCCTCTGACTTGTACGGTGGTAGGCGGACTCTCTGTGTTCTTCCGTCGAGGAAGGAGATGATCCATTCCAGCGCCTTGTTCTGGATTCCGATGTTGCTGAGGCGCCGTACTAGGGTGCGGTGGCAGACCGTGTCGAATGCCGCGGAGAGGTCTAGGAGGATGAGGGCCGCTGTTTCTCCATTGTCCATCAGGGCTCGGATGTCATCGGTGGCGGCGATGAGGGCGGTCTCGGTGCTGTGATTGGCTCGGAAGCCGGACTGTGAGGGGTCGAGGGATCCGTTCGTCTCGAGGAAGGCGGCCATCTGCTTGTTGACGGTCTTCTCGATGACTTTGGCTGGAAACGGGAGGAGCGAGATGGGGCGGTAGTTCTTGAGGTCGGTGGGGTCCGCTGTTGGTTTCTTGAGTAGAGCGCTGAGTTCGGCGTGTTTCCAGCTCTCAGGGAAGATGGTGGTGTCGAAGGATGTGTTGATGATGTCTCGCAAGTGGGGTGCGATGACAGCGTCGGCCTTGTTGAAGACGTGGTGAGGGCAGGGGTCGGTCGGTGATCCGGAGTGGATGGAGTTCATCGTGCGGATGGTGTCTTCGGTGCTGATCGGGGTCCAGGCGTGGAGGGTGGTGGTGGGGGGTGGTTGTTCGGTCATGGTGTGCGTTGGTTGGTTGTTGAAGCTGTTGTGTATGTCCGCGATCTTGTTGTGGAAGTATGAAGCGAGGGAGTTGCAGAGGTCTTGCGATGGGGTGATGTCGTTGTTTCCTGCGCTGGGGTTGGAAAGCTCTTTCACGATGTTGAAGAGTTCCTTGCAGTTGTGTGCGTTGTTGTCCAACCGGTCCTTGAATGCTGTTTTCTTGGCGGCGCGGATCAGCTGGTGGTGTTTCCGGGTGGCAAGTTTGAAGGAGGTCCTGTTGTCCGGTGTCGGTTCCCTTCTCCAGACTTTCTCGAGGGCTCGGCAGTTCTTCTTGGAGCTCTTGAGTTCGTCGGTGAACCATGGGGCCTTCTTGCTGCCGGGTCTGCTAGGCGGGGTCCTCAGTGGGGCGAGTTCGTCCGCGCAGTTGCTGATCCACTTCGTGAGGTTGTCGGCGGCCTGGTTGGGGTTCGCTGAGCTGGCAGGAGGGTGCTGGCTCAGGGAGGTGGCGAGCTGGTCTGCTGTGATCTTGTTCCAGCTTCTGCGGGCGGCCTGTTGCTGGTGTTGGTGGGTCGTCGTTCTCTTGAAGGTGAAGTGGACGCAGCTGTGGTCCGTCCATTGAAGCTCTGTGGCGTGGCTGAAGTCGATGTCTGTGCTGGAAGAGAAGACTGCGTCGAGTGTGTGTCCGGCGAGGTGGGTGGGGGTGGACACCAGTTGCTTGAGTCCAAGGTTGGCGAAGTTGTCGAGCAGGGTGCTGGGTGCTGGTGTTGCGGTCGTTGTTGTTCTCCAGATGGAAGTTGAGGTCTCCCAGGAGGATGTAGTCAGCGGAGGGGAGGGCATGCGGGCTGACGAAGTCGGCGATGTCCTCGCTGAATTGTGTGCGTGGTCCAGGGGGTCGGTAGATCAGGGTGCCTCTGAGGGTGGTGTTCGGGTTGGTGTGGATCTGGAAATGCAGGTGTTCGGCGCTGGTCAGGGTGTTGTCGGTGCTGGTCGTGAGACGGATGGTGTTCCTGTGGATGATGGCGATGCCTCCTCCCATCTGGTTGGCGTTTCGGTCCCTCCGGACGATCTTGTAGCCCTCTGGGATAGCGATGGCGATGTCGGGAGCTGAAGAGGCGTTCATCCAGGTCTCCGTGAGGAAGGCAACGTCAGGGGCTGTGGCGTCTAGAAGGTTCCAGAGTTCGATGGCGTGTCTGTGGATGGAGCGCGTGTTGAGCAGGATGCACTTGAGGTGGGTGCTGCTGGTGTTCGACTTGGCGGGTGCTGGTGCGAGGCTGGTCCGGATGCAGGAGAACTTGCAGGCGTGGCAGCTGAAAGGTCCGTGGGTACGTCGTGGAGTGGCTTGATGGCATTCTGGGAGTCGGCCGGTGTTGAGTGCGGTGAGGGTGGCGGCGGAGTACGTCAGGCGGGTCGGTCGGGGTCCTCGTGGGCCAGGGGTCCTGGCACTGGGCGCGGTCCAGGCGCGGACGGGCGCAGACGGGCTTACCTTTGGCGCGCCTTCGGCGCACAAACGGCGCACCCGCTGCGCGTGACCGCTGCGCGTTCGCACGGTCGCCATTTAAGGCGAAGTGCGCGGGTGGGCGGAGCAGCTGGGAGGCGGGAGCGGGGAGGGTACAGAATAGAAAAAGGGGCGGGGAAAAGCGGCGGTGGCGGGAAGGGAGAGCGGAGGGCGGCGAGGTAGGCGGACAACAAGGAAGGAAAACCAAAACACAGGCACAACGAAATAAATAAAAACAGGCACAAATTACAGTAAAAACAAGGCAAAAACAACAACAGCGGAGGCAGCCGGCAGCCGGCAACGAGGCAGGCAGCGAGGCAGAGGGCAGGCAAGGGGCACACGCAGCAGCTGGTGGCCGTGCGGCGCGGGGGTGTCCCACAAGTGGGTCACACTCACCTGCGTCGCACGGTCGCCATTTAAGGCCAAGTGCGCGGGTGGGCGGAGCAGCTGGGAGGCGGGAGCGGGGAGGGTACAGAATAGAAAAAGGGGCGGGGAAAAGCGGCGGTGGCGGGAAGGGAGAGCGGAGGGCGGCGAGGTAGGCGGGACAACAAGGAAGGAAAACCAAAACACAGGCACAACGAAATAAATAAAAACAGGCACAAATTACAGTAAAAACAAGGCAAAAACAACAACAGCGGAGGCAGCCGGCAGCCGGCAACGAGGCAGGCAGCGAGGCAGAGGGCAGGCAAGGGGCACACGCAGCAGCTGGTGGCCGTGCGGCGCGGGGGTGTCCCACAAGTGCAGCCCCTCCCTCCCATCCTGTCAGCATGGCCCATCAAGTCACACCTAAGCTTCCATTGTGTTTGGCTGTCTAGGGGGAATACACAAAGCCCAGCTGCCACCTTCTCCAGAAGTGTATCTGAGACAGGCAGCAGGCACCAAATGGTTAATGTCAGTAAATGCCAAATTTCTAGAAGTCTTAAGTCATTCAAAAGTTGTAGGATGCACACCATATTACTTAGTTGTAGGCTTTTAACGATGCTCAAAGGCGTAGAATTGTTGTGTGGCACCCTGGAACATGCTCTGTCTGTGCGCGTCTCTTGAACTGAACAGTGTTTCTGGAACCTTGTCGGGTCCCATCCCAGGATGCACAGCCATATAATGTGTTTACCAACAGATGAGTCCCAATAATTTTCTCCTTGGTTAAACCATTTTATTCCCTTCAGTCTAATGGACTCATCTGTTGGTAAACAAATTATGTGGCTGTGCATCATGGTATGGGACTCGAGAAGGTTCCAGTACAGATCAGGAGGACAGGCGTTCTCTAACATTGGTCCTAAAGTGTGAAATGGCCTTCCTTTGCACATCAGAGCTTCCTCCTCTTTTCTTGAATTCAGCAAGAAGCTAAAGACCTGTTTTTTAATTAATCAACCTTCTGTAGGCAGGGTTAGGCACACACACCGACTCAGTGCCAGGATATACTCGAGAATTATAGTGTCTTTTACAAAAACACATAACATAACATAGAAACTGTTCAATCCTTTAAATCTTCAATGACAGCTAATCATTGGAATGAAAAGTTAGACATGGGATGCCTTTTTTTCTTTCAGGAAATGCACGTGACAGCTGCAGATTTGGAAGCCGTTGCTCACTGCAAATCGATGGATCAACCTAAGGTTGAATTTAGTTGTTTTGCTTTGGCACCGCTCAGTTACCAGGCCAAAACATTTGCATCCTCCATGATTACCTCTCTCTGTGTCTTGCAAACAGATCTATTTAGGTTTAAATGAATTTCTTGGCACATCAACTATATAGTTTTATATAGCAGATATTTTGTTTGTGTGATTGGTGTATTTTTTTGGATTTTATATCCCCGAACGTAGAGTTTATCTTAGTAACCAAGGGCTTCATTTGGAGGCCAATCATCCCTCACACTTTAGTTGCCTGATGAGTTACCCTCATTCACTGTTGTGTCTTTTGGAACCTTATAATTGTTGGTAAAGAAATGTTTACTCATTTTGATGACTCAGTCCCTTCGCATTTCATGGAGAGAGACTAGTCTTTCTAACCATGCCAAATGCACCAGTAGTGCTGAGAAACCACTCAAATGATACAATGACTATACAACATGCTAGCCTGCTGAGTTCTTGCCAGTTTTTCCCTTGCCGATAGATCAATGGCTCTTGACCCACGTAGAAATCTATCTGGTCATCCAAATAGTATTATAATTAGGGCTCCCGGTTTTATGTTATTTATTTTTTTGCCATTTCCGTCTGTATTTATCCATATTTATTTTTTGCTACTTTTATCTGTATTTATCCATATTCATTTTGGGTTTTGTAGAAAAATTAAGCTGACATTAGAATATTTCCACATTTATTTAACCGATAAATATGCACTCATGCTTGAATTGTCTGCCAGGTTTCTGTGCTGTGAACTCCCACAGAGGATACATCAGTGCAAATATGCAAATATCAGTGTCAATCTTGTGCACATCTACTGCTGTTCAAGCCTTTTTACTAATATTCCTTTCATTTTGAACCTCCTTATCTATCAATCCACACATCTACTGGCCTGACAGTCATGTCAGAAGGTATTTAGAATTACTCAAAAAGCAACCCAATTTCAATTTTTATCCACATTTAAAAATAAATACAGACACGAAAATGAATGTTTTCTGTCTGTATTTATCTGTAAAAACGGAAAACAGGGAGCCTTAATTATAATGTTTTCTCCATTCTCATAGTCTATGATTCTTCCTATTTACTCAATAGGCCTGAAACAAGTGAAACAATTAGATGTTTTGGCTCGTGGTACAATCCTCATTGCTGATTTAGAGTGCCAGAATCTCAAAAGGCACTAGCAATTTGACCAGAAATTCTATCAGCCTCCATTTGTCAACCTCCAGCACCACAGCTTTGTTGGTTTTATTTCCTCTTCCTTGTAGAACACAATCATGTTCATACCTGTGCTGCTCAAACAGGCATTGCAGCATGTAGATGTTAAAATTACAATGAGTTGGAACATTCTGTTTTTGGGCATCTATGTAGACTATAATTACAGGTAGGCTTTGAAAGAATGGCTGAAACGTGCCTGATGAACAGTATGTTTCTGTGAGAAACTGGGTGTCTGGTACAGTCCCCACCCCCGCAATTTGCCTGGTTTTTGATGCAACTTTGACTGAGGCATACTGGGTCCCTGCTTATCAGGTTCACAGTACCAGTGTCATTGCCCTAAAAATTTACCACAATTAGCACAACTTCAGTTACCCCTGAAATACCCTAGTAAAGGGTACCCATGTTACCTAGGGTATGGGTACTGAAGAGGGTCCACTGAGGCTGCAGCATGTATCATACCATCCCTTGGACCCCTCACCAAGACTATGCATACTGCCATTGCAATCTGTGTGTCTTGGTACAAAGAAATCTGAAGAATCGATATGGCAAACCGCCTTGTGTGCCATGCCTCCCATACACTGCTTAAGGTATAATTAAGTCACCCCTACTGCCGGCCTTTAGCACTAAGGCAGGGTGCACTATATCCTATATGTGGGCATATCAGCTCGTGTAGATATACTCCTACATTGTCCAGTCTATTCTGAGATATTGTAAAGGCACAGGAAAGCCATAAATAGTTTATGGGCTGGATACATGTCAACACGAGTTTCCTAGCTCTATGATGGCTTCACTGACTTCTAAGATGTTTTGTAACAAACATGTTGTCTTAATCAGTCATCACTGATGCCAATGTTGGATTTATTACTAAATTCAATAAGGAGACTGTTTTTAGAGGGTTTCCTAAAAACCAATGATGCGCTGGTGTGGTATCTGACTTGTTTTCGTCAGTCTGCCACCACCAGACATGTTTCTGACCTCACGAGTTGAGAGCCAGCGCTCTCATAGGACAGAGACAAAGCCTGGTCTGCGCTGAGGTACTTCACACCTCCTCCAGTACAGGATGTGTCACTGCCTATGGTTCCTCAGAGCTTGCTCAACGCCAGGAAGGTCCACCTCCAGCCACCACCAAGTCTGAATGCTGTATTGGTGCAGACTGTTGAAGTGGCCAGGTGGGGGAAAGGCTGTTGGGGAAGGAACAGTTGGGAAGGAGACCTGCAAAACAAAATCAGAACCATGAATGCCATTCTTTCCAACTCCCCACTGACTTATCTATCCTGATCTCACTCTGATATTTTCACCAGTGGTTTTGCTGTACTGTTAATGGGTAATGGATAAATGCTGCTGTCTTATTGTTGGGTAATAGATGACTACGTGGCTAGAATACAATAAGAATCACTTTAGCAAAAAACCATATCAGACATGTAAACCATTTAAGAACTCTTTACACATAGGGTCTTTGCACTAAAGCTTACTAGTTTCCACCCTTTATATAATACACACTGTTGTAATAATTTAGTCTGTAGGATAGTGAGGTTCTTTCTTCAGCCCCATTAGCGTTTGACCATAGACAAACTTCCCCAATTATTCCTGATGATATGTAGATATGAGCGCGACCTGCCACACAACTTTATTTATACAAGTTTTTCAAAATGTTTGAACAAGTTTTCAAGGATTACCAAAAATTATCCTGGCATCTGTTTATGATAAGCATGATAGGCTCTTACCCACAAGATCAGTCCGATCTCACAGCATCTTCTTGCTTCTGACTGAAATGCCAAACACAATCTGGATGCAAAGGCTGAGTCCACTCACTCACCGCAACTCTTCGGCAGTCCAGAGAATTCCAAGATCGTATCTCTTCCTGGATGCAGAAGAAGGAGTCCCTAAAACATCAGTGCCATAAGGCGGCAGACGAATAGCGAACATGTGGTCATGGGAGGGGTTGGTTTTATACCCACACCCCCCACATCATGGCCGTCACTCTCGGTGACCTTGGACATGTAGTACCTGTGCTTTACAGTCGAGATTACAGGGTCTGACATTGCTGCGGCTGTATTTACAATAATTCAAGCCTCACAGCAAAGGAAAAAAGAAAGACAGAAAACAAAACAAAGCATATGCCCACAATGTAACCTGCTATGCAGCATTGTTCATTGGTTATATTAGTTTGGTTACAAGAGTGTGGCAAGGTTGCACAGTAGTGAGGCATGATCAAAGGCAGCAGGACAGTATTGTACACATCCTTTTCTCAGCCACTGATATTGACATCGCCACCAGAAATGAGCAGAAAAGTATAATCCGTTCAGCTTTCACACAATTTCCTGGCACACCAATGACTTAGTCTGCGCAGAGTAGCAGTGCCCCTAGAGCCGCAGCCTGTAACCATGACAGGATGGCCTTCCTAGGTGGGTACCTTCAAAGGCGATGCTGCATTTGAAATCCAACTTGGGAACTTCCAGATAGTGGCGGAAGGCAAGCCCCCTTTCCTACTCCACTTTTGTAGGGAGAAAAGGTGGGAAAATAAAATAGATTAGGAGGAGGGTTCCCACTAAGCCTAGACCATTCTGCTCCGGGCTGATCAAGGAAGCCCCCAAACTTCTCCTGCTGGAACTTTGGACCTGGTCCCGACATCAACCTAAATGAAAGCATTGCCTGATTTCATATGCATTTTTCTGCTTTCTCCCCATTGTTTCCTATGGTGCTTAATTGCGCATAAAAGTGATATATTTTCCGAACTTTCAAAAATCGTAACTCCAAAAGTACTTACCTTAGAAATGTGTTCTTCCTCTTAAAAAATTACATAAAAATGGATATTATTTTTATAAATTGGCCTTGGATTTATTTGTGAGTGTGTGTCTCATTAATTGTCTCTGTGAGTACAACAAATGCTAGCACTACCCTCTGTGCTTTCTGCATTGTGGTTCTCATTGAGTCCAATTATAAAGAGGCCCCAAGCGAGGGTGGAGAGCATCCATATATACCAACAACAGGCGATGAGGTTTAACTATGCTGGAAGTGTGTTTCCTTAGGTTGGGCTTTAGAAGGGTTGTCAGTGCTGGTTTTTGGGTTTTCAAGAAGATGTTAGCAAGTGGTGGTGATTCAGGAGCAAGTTGATTAGAAGTCATCTGCAGTTCCTCAGGCTCACTCTCGACATTACGTCTCATTGGTAAATCTTCAGCACTGTCAATTGGTAAACAACGTTTTGTTTGCATGCTAAACAACACATGCCATAACAGCGTGGTAGTTACAACGACCGCGTTGTTATTTCGCATACCGTTACAATGCAGGCCGGTAGAACGACTTGCGTTAGGGAGAAGAAGGTGTTGGATATAAAATCCAACACCTTCCCTAGTGTCCGCACAGACTGGAGTTGGAATAGTAAATTATACTATATATATATTACCTACTGCCGGTCGCCAGTAGGTAGTTATAGTTAGGACCCTCTTACCATAGGAAATCCGCAACATTCTATTTTGAATAACTTTGGCGCCGGTCGACGAATCCTCGCAAATGTTTCAAAATAGGTGGGGCGCTACGCTCCGCTCCTACCCTGAAAGTCTCGGGGGGATTCGTCAAGCGGGGGCTGAGATAAAAGGGGGGTCCCAAAACGCGTTTTTCCCATGTATTTTTCCATAGGACCTTTAGACACAGCTACAGCCCGAACGGCTGAACAGAATTACTTGAACTTTGGCAGAGAGGTAGTCCTCAGGTCAAGGAAGTGCCTTTTGTAGGTTTGGTGTAAATCTGTTCAGTAGATTCTGAGAAAATAGCCTTTAAATCAATATATATATATCTGAGCCAGCTTACGGTGCGCTTACGGTGCGCTTACCGTACGCGTACGGTGACGTGCGCGAGCGCGATTCTGATTGGCCGTTAGATCTTAGTAAACATTCGAATCGGTCGAAACCAGGAAGCGGCGGCCGCCATTTTCTCTCTCGCACTCTGACAGGGGGTTGAAAAACAAAGTGCAAAAACAAAGTGCAAAAACTATAACTCACGCGACCGTAATCCTCTGCTGATGACATATGTGTCTTTATGAAAAAAAAAAAATTGTAATATATGTATAGCTAAAATTTAATGGAAGAAGACATGGGCAAATAAGTGTCTAAATACAGTATTAGCATCAGCAGAGGATTACGGTCGCGTGAGTTATAGTTGCCTACAGTAACTATAACGGGGGGATTTCATTGTTTTTTTATCAGTAAAATGTCCAGCTAACTATAACATGTGTGAAACCTATGGTTTTTTCAGTGAATATATATATATATATATATATACTATATACTATTCCAACATTCAGCGCCCCCTAAAAGCAAGTCGTGTTTCCGACTTGCTTTGTAACGGTATGCGAAATAACAACGCGGTCATTGTAAAGACTGCGTTGTTATGGCATGCGTTATAAACGCATGCGAAAAAAAGGCCTATATTCCTGTCAATTCCAATTCCTGAAATCTTATATTTTTCTCTTGCCTCTCTTGTGGGGCTCAAAGGGCAACTCCATGTCAACTTCATCCAAAGGGGGCTTGCAGAAGATAGCAGGTTGTCTCTTTTTTCCTCAGAGGAGTTGGTAAAGATGATTTGTCCGATATAAGAGCATTCACAACATTCTGCTGTGAAGCAAGCTCAAGCTCCTGCTATTCTCTTCTCTTTGCAATTTGAGATGTAGCAGACTCTTGTTGGTGTTGTTTCCAGGGAAGATTTGCTTTGTTGTGAGAAGCAGGAGGAGGATGAGGAGATGGACTCTGTGGAGGTGCAGAAGGAAGAAATGGAAGTGGAGGGTGACAGCCATCTCATCGTGGCCCATGCATAGAAAAGAGGGGCCCACAATAGTAAGGTCTCCTGCCAGATCCTGAGCAGGCAGGAGCATCTCTGCCCACAACCTGTCCCTAGATGCGCTGAGAACAGGAAGGCAGAAAGATAGTTCAGGCTGCAGATGGCCATGGTAGAGAGGTGTGGCTCACTGGTTAGAGGCGGCCGACCCGTAAGCAGAGAATCGGCCAGGGACCAGGGTTCAATTCCCGACGCGGCAGGGTCGTGGACCAGGGTCAAAACGGATTCGATAATTCTCGCCTCGGTACCTACTCTAACCAGGAACACACTCGGCAACTCTGAGCATTAAGCTTGCCTCATCTCTACAACGGCCCCCCACAGACGCCGGGGATGCCTGGTTTCACCTTGGAGATACCCAGCAAGGGACCATCTCACAGGGAAAACCAGGACGGGTTCCCCAGCGGTCTTCAGCGCCAGGATACTCCATGGAGTCACAGTGCGCTTTACAAGTACACCCACATTTACATTTACATACTGGGAGGGCTTATTTACAAGCCCAGTGCACAACTGGAATGTAACTTTTAATGACGTTTCAGCAGCACAATGGGCTTACTTATATCTTTGAGGCCACGTAACGCCACCCTGCATGACTTTTCTTGGCCTCGTAGATATGGTGTGAGGCAGCACAGCCCAAGTCTCTGTGTTGCCTCACACTGCGATGGGGACGCATGCCATGTGCATTACGGTGGGTGTTTCTACGTAACACCCATGGCATTTGACACATTCCCAGATTTACAACATTCTGTAAACCTGGGAGTGAGACAAGAGCCTACGCCTGCCCCTACCTCCACAAAAACAACCTGATTTCAATGCAGACACCCTTGAACCATGGTGCAAGGGTGCCTGCTTTGGGGCATGGCAGCCATTTGTGCTCCAGTCCTGGGTAAAGGACAGGAATGCACCTTATCTCATAGACACTGCACATTCCTGCCTTTGTCTTTTGATGCAAGGTGGCGCAGCATAGTGAAGTGTAGCGCTGCCCGCATCACATTGTTGTAAATGAGGCCCTAAAAATGGAGGAGGCAGCTGCTCAGAAGGCCTTGGATGAGAAGGGAATGGCTCATGAAGTGAGTTTTAGAGAGCTGGCCATAAGGTGAAGCATTGCAATGGATCCAGCAGTAATGGTGGCAGCAATCCTCCAGTGCCAAATGAAGACAGGGAGTTCACATTCCTAAGGACCTGGTGCCTAACTTAGTTCTGGGGAATGATATTGACAAGTGGTCTGACGCCTATGAGGTTACCCTAGAGATACATAGAGTCACTGAAGCGTACTGGGGAGCCAGTTTCTGGATCAAATTTCCAATTAAGGGAGGGAGGTGTTACTGGCCTACCAGGACATGCACAACTTAAATCCACATGCCCTACTTTTTAAATACAAGGAACCTTGACCCATGGGCCTTTAGGGCTTATCTTAGGGGTGACATATAAGTAATAAAAAGGAAGGTTTAGGCCTGGCAAAGATTTATTTTGGCAGGTTGGAATGGCAGTTTAAAACTTTACAAACAGACAGCAATTACAAGCCTAAGACTTGTTGAATAAGGCTGCCTTAGTGAGTGGCACAATTAGTACTGCAGGCCCACAACTAGCTAAATGTGGCAATTAGGTGCAAGACAATTTTACCATGTTTGAAGGAGGGAGCATAGGCATTTAGAGTCCTAAAGGTAACAAAAACACATTTCTACAAAACAGGAGTAAAGGCAAAAGGCTTGTGGGAAGAGCACGCCCAGGATGTCATGTCTCGTGAGGTCCATCATAAGTACATAAAATGCAATGAGTAATTTTCTGGAAGAAAAACATTTAAATGAACTAACATGGGAGCGAGGCAGGGAATTTGGTGCAAAAAGGGATGTGAATGGTAGGAAACATGGCTTTAGTTCTCACACTTACCTTTAAAGGGCTAACCAGCACAAATAGGTAAGACATGCCTAACCTCTCTGCTATAATATGGTGGTATAAATTCTTGCTCTGGATGCCATTGATAGCTGTTAGAAATGGGGGTCTCTTTTGCATAGGAAGGTACCTTTGCCCAAATAGGGGCTCTTGCTTCGTGTCAGGTCAAAGGGGATACACACCTTAGATAAAACCTGCTCACCCTCTGGGTCGCTTGGCACGAGCGTGCAGACTGATCCCAAAGGCATTGTGTAAAGTATTTGTATTCAAAGCACACAGTAATACAGTGATAACACCACAAATGGACACCACACCAGTTTAGGAAAAAATAAAGTATCTTTATCTAAACTCAACAAGACCAGAAAGACAAAAATCCAACATACATGTCAGAAGAATATGACTTTAAATGTGTGACTATTGATGCGTGATTTCTCACAAAGTACATGTAGATGTGTCAAAATACACAAGGCCAAACTGCCGCAGAGATGGAAAGCGTTGAGAAACAAAGAGATGCGTCAATTCCTGACACCATAGGGAGGCAATACGGCAGTTCTGCTGCACGCAGGAGAAGTAGTGCGTCGAATTCGGTCTGTAGGGGAAGAGATGCATTGACTCCAGGATGATTCTGGTCCACGGGTGATGCGTCGGGAAAACTTGCCACACAGGTACGATGCATGGAAATCCTGGATGCGGTGGCAATCGATGTGGCAGTGTTGAGCGGCTCTGTGTTGGTTTCTTCAGCCCCGATCCCTCGTTGCATCAGTTTTTCCAGCAGTGACAGGTGCTGTGTCGGTTTGGCAGCGGCGCGTTGATACATGGAGATTCATCTTGCACAGTGGTGCTGTGTCGGAAAAAGAGCCGCAAGAAGAGCGGCGCGTCGATTTCTTCAGTTCTTTAGGTTTCTTCTAGCTTCCAACAGCAGGAACAACCTCCAGAGGCCCAGGACTGGAACAGGCACCTCCTGGCAGGTCAGAACTCTCAGCAGCAGTGTTCAGGGGAGTAGGGGGTGAAGTATTTCTGTCTCTGAGACTTCAGAACAGGCGGCCAGCACACACAGGCCCTTGGAGATCTTCTTCAAGCAGGTTCAAAGCAAAATTCCAATCTTTTTCCACTCCTTGGCAGAAACAGCAACTGCAGGCCAACTCCACATAGCAAAGGGAAGTACTCCTTCTCACAGCTCTTATCCTTGGCAAAGGTTCCTCTTGAATCCAGAAGTGATCTAAAGTTTTGGAGTTTATGGTCTACTACTTATACCCCAAAATGTTTTTGTTCTCTTTGTTGCCTTTTGTGCTAAATGAATACATGAAGATATTTTCAAAAGGAATGGTTAAATAAATAACCCATTCAAACATCAATGGTAATGGTTTGTTTCATGCTCTAAAATAAAAGAGCAGAAGTTAAGAAGGAGTCGGGTTCTCCTTTTTGTATTTTGATAACTTTCTAAAAGTGGCATTTTCAAACACACAATTTAAAAACCATCTTTACTAAAAGAGGTGTTATTAAATTCTGAGTTCAGAGACCTAAAATTGTATCTTGTTCCAATGGGAAGCTATACTTGTAAGATGTTACAATGTATTTTCCATTCCTATGGGACAGATAGCCTTTCAGTGGTGAAAAACGAAATTGGCAGTACTTTACTATCAGGACGTGTCACACACACACCAGCACATGTTCTACCTTTCACATACACTGCACTCTGCCCATGGGGTACCTTTAGCATACCATAGGGGTGTCTTCCATGTAAGAAAAGGGATGGTTAGGGGCTGCCAAGTGGGTGCACTTACCAAGTCAGCAAGGGAGTTCAAAACTGCGCACAGACAGTGCAGTGGCAGTTCCGAGATACCTTTTCGGGGCTACTCATGTAAGAGGCACAATCAGTGCTGCAAGCCCACTAGTAGCATTTGATTAACAGGCCCTGGTACACTTAGTGCACTTTACTAGGGACCTACCGGTAAATCAACTATGCCAATCAGTGATAACCAATCATGTTCACAATTTACACAGAGAACATTTGCACTTTAGCACTGATCAGCAGTGGTAAAGTGCCCAGAGTCCTAAAACCAACGAATAAAGGTCAGGGCAAAAACATAGGCGGAAGAAGCAAAAGGTTTGGGGATAACCCTGCAAAAAGGGCAAAGTCCAACAATAGCCAACTTGAGAGAGTGAGGGCATCTATATTTAGATGAGGAACCATATGGGAAACAGTATGTACTGTACACAGGGTCTACAGCATGCACAATGCAGATTATGTATGCCCAGAGTTACATAGGCAGGGCCTGGTCACCTGAGATCAGGAGAGAAGACAGGCATGGGGAGCTGGGTCAGTGCAGGTAACATAACAAACTGGTCTCCACTTGCAAGAACAGACTGAATATGGCACTTAGGAGGAACAGAGGCTAGGTTAAAGATGAGGGTGGAAGCGATGCAGGCAGCTACAAGATCTATGAATTTATCCGGTCACCTAAAGATTGCCTGTGAGGAAAGAAAATAACTTAATGTTCATTACACAGTGCAACCCAATCGTCATCACTCACAATACACAATGTTTAAGCTGACAACCACTTGGGATTAGAAACAGACAGGCTCGGATGACTAGGCAGTGCAGTAGATAATTGTTAGAAATGGAGGTCTCTAGTTGGCAGAGGTAGGTACCTCTGTTCCAGTAGGTACCCTTCTTGCTACTCAGGGTAAGGAGGATACACTTCTAAAATAACCCATGGTAGCTTAGCATGAGCAGACAGGCTTGTCTCAGAGGCAGTGTGTAAAGCATTTGTGAACACATACAGTAATATAGTGAAAACACTACAAATGGACACCACACCAGTTTAGAACAAGCATTGGCATAGCCAATAGGGTTCGCCTTTGGGTTAAGCCAGTGCCAATGTTTTAAGCCATGTTGTTGAGCATTGTGGATGGTGTGCAGCATGTTGAAAAGTTATAATAAAAAATTATTACAATCATTTTTGTTACCTTGCATATAACCAAGAAGATATTATGTACAACTGAATGACCCAATTATTTTGTTGTCCTTGCAATGCTAACAACTTCTTCGTGGCTGTTCTAAAGTTAAGGCGGTGCTTAGTGATGTTGATTGAGGTGGTGAAGAGTGAAGTTGTGGTGGTGCTGAGTGATGCTATAGTGGTGCATAGTGATGCTGTGGTGGTAGTGAGGCATGGTGAGGTGGTGGTTTTGAGGTTGTGTTAGGTGGTGATTATATGGTGTTAAGGTGGTGCTGAGTTCTGTTTAGCTGGAGTTGTTTTGAGGTGATGCTTATTTGATTCTGAGTTGATGTTGCGCTGTAGGATACATTTTTTAAGAGATTGCATAAATTATATAATACATCATTTAAGTGCCGAAAGGCAACCTAAAAAAAAGAGCACTGCAGCATGTTTTCCAGCTTCACCTATGTTGTGTAATGTTTAGGCAGTGTGGGAATAATGTTTATCTAAATCACTACATTATTGCAACCACAACATCGAACAAAAGAAATTGTTACATTAAAAACCTAATAAAACTTACAAAATAACATGCTCCTGGTTCAATTGGGACAGCAACTTGCACCACACTGATAAACGGCACAAACAGCGACAAATAAATACAACAGCCCAAATGTATTTTTGCTTTGGCGCCGCCAATTTTTACACCATTGATGATTTCACAAATATTTTGCAGCTTCGCCTATGTTGTCTAATGTCTGCTTGATTTGGAGTGTAGTGGTTGTACGTGGTGTGTAGTGGAATTCTGTGGGTTGTATTGGAAGTTGCTGCAGGTGGTTAGACAAGCCCTATTGTGTGTTTTCAACCCTTTGGGTTACTTTCCACACGCCAGCTGCTGGTAAAGCGCAGACTTTTGTTTGTTTGAAGCGGGAAGGGTACAACAAAGAGTCTGGTGTTGTGGGAGAGGGCTGAATCATTTCTGGCTGTGTTTTGTAATGTGTCACCAATGCGCTTTCAGAGTGAACATTGGTAGAGCTCTAAAGATCGCTGTCACTCTTGTGGCCTGCATCTGTGTTTGTTTTGGGAATGTAAACATTCTGTGAAGTGCCCTTATCTGAATTTTGATACTACAGAAGGAACTGTTTTCACGTTGTAAATCAGATTGGTGTTGCTATTAATCCTCATGTTGTGTTATTTATGTATAGGTTATTTTTCCAAAGGAAAAAGTTAACTTGGGGCAAAGAAAAAGAGCACACCTAAATTTTGCTACAGCAGAGACACAAACAAAAGGTTGTTGTATTTTATTAACACTACAATGTACTTAAACTTGGTCAGAGTGGTTCTTAGAATCAGTCTGGGACATGGCAGGATACAGACTAAGCCACCGATCAGATAGCTTGGGGTCAAAGTGTGCCAGATCTTGAGGCCCAGGAGCATCACAATGTGGGGCCCAGTATGTCTTAGAAGGCACAGTCAGTGATGCAGGGGAGTCTTTTACATGATACTAGACAGTGGCCCATGTGAACAGATTGAGACGCAGTCTGAAGTATAAAGAGTTCATTCTGTCAATGGTGCAGGAGTCTGGTACAGGGCACCCTACATTCTGGAGTCCTGGGGTATCACATCTTGGGGCACAGTGAGTGACACAGCATTATATGGTCTGAGAGAAGGAAGCATATAGCCTTGGGCCAAAGAATACGATCCTTTGTGGCACAAGGCATGCAGCCAGGACAGAGGGGGACAGATCCCATTGAAGAGTCTGAGTTTCAGGATGTGTTGTACTATCTGTAAATGAGTGGGCCTGAGTCTCTGCTAGAGGAAACTGCTGTAAGGGAAGCACAGGTGCCCCCCACGGGAATCATGCGCTGAAAATCGGTACTCTGATACATAGTTGGGCCTCGTACATTTAAAGCAGTTCATAGTGCCGTGCAGACAGGTAGCCTGGTGCATACCGTCTATTTCATTGGGTATGCACAATTTTGGGATGCGAGAGCCCACAATCAAGAGCTTCATCTAGCACTTTAGAAAGAGGTGCACGGTCGGAGGAACACAGAGGCTCCCATTTTTACACGCATTGCGGGTAGAGGGGCATAAGTGGGAATTTGGGATGTGTACCCTTTGACAACGCACTCTACGACAGTATAACAGGGCACACAGGTTACAATGTATGGAGATTAGTGCACAAAGGCTTTGATATAGAGGGGGCCTCTAGTCTGGGGTACCAAATAGTCAGGGCAGATGGTCACGCTGCATGTTGCACAAGGAGTATGCATACTAGCCGGGGAGAACCAAGCACTCAGACTGGAGCAGACAGGCTCGGTCATACAGGCACCGACCACTCGGGTGCAAAGACAGTGGAGCCAGTGGGACGGCTGGGGCACACAGAACGTGTGGTATCATGAACAAACGCTCACAGCACACTTGGGAGACATCAGGCTGGGGTACAAAAGCATGCAGCAGGGGTACACAAGCATGCAGCAGTGGTACACAGCAAGGCAACTGTCTGGGGTCACTTCGCCAGCGTATTAGGACTCAGGCACTAACCAGTTGAGTTGCATCTGTGCCGCAAGTCCCTCTAGGACAGCTCCTGTGATGTTCATAAATCAAATGGGTAACAGTAACGGTTGTTACTTACAGCACTTTGGAACCACTAAAGCATGGAATGACGTGCTATATATAAAACAGGATATTATAAGACAAGAATGATACATGAAAAATCCTTGCTCCAGTTTGCTTCCGGTCTAAGGAAGGCTATGCAGCGACTGCTCTATAAACTCAATAACCCACCCCTGTTGTGCAGCAAACCCTTTAAATAATACTGTAATTTCATATCCTGCTGGAGATAATCTCCGCTCCCGGAAGCGAGCATGAGTCAGTCAAGGTTTAATGAGAACAGGGAGTGGTACAACCAGGTCAAATATTATTTGCTGGATTAAACAGTTTTATAAAGTTGCCAGAGGTTAAAAACAATCCACCCCCCCCAATTGATACTTTTAAACACCTACCCAGAAACATTATAAAAGGAAACATCATACCACAACACACAACGACTCAAAAATAAATACAATGTTCGCTTTCCAGTGCACATTAAGTAAATATAATGCACAGGTTTTGGCTAAAGAGCTAAGTAAATGCTGCACTTTTTTATCTTCCAAATAATCTTCATAACGTGCTTATTTAATTTGAAAATTATAAAACCTAAAGAGGTAAAATCTGTTCGTAGGAGTTTATAAGGGTAATCTATTGTAAAAAAAAACTCATGTTTATCTGTGCACTACCCAAAAGCATTTCCAGAGAATTTAACCTCCAGTGAAAATAAGCAAAAGAGGTGTAAACTCACCTTGCAGGGTTAGCTCTAGGGCTTTTCCTTGTCCTGCCTGGGCCCCTCGTTGGCAGAGAGCACATTTCATGGGTCGGGACTGTAACACACAGACAGACAGACAACCACTCACACACGCACACAGATACACAGACACACACGGGCACACAGATATACATACAAAAAGACATACACACTCAGATGCACAGACACACATTGGCACACAGACACTTGCACACATACGCACACATGCACGCATACACATGCAGGTACGCATCAGTACCTGTCACGGGATCAACTGCTGGTTTCCATATTCGGGTCTTGTACAAATGACACACTTGCTTCTTGTGCACTCCATGACAAACAGGGAAGGCTCATGTTGCTGTTCACTGAAAACTTGAAGGATTGCATTTCCGGTAATGCTCCTACTGACAATGGTGAGAGGCGCTTTGTTTGATGTTACACAGCCAGGACACACAGCACCATGTGATCACACTGGCAGGAGACTCTTTGGTTGCTTTATATTCTCAACCGAAAGTAAAACCAGGATGCAACCCTCGCCTCTGAGCCATGCACCCCAGGGTCTCAGTGCACACTGTAGCCAGTGCAGTTGTGCTTGGCCTGTGCCTCTTTAAGAGCTTGGCAAGGGCTTCATCAACACAGAGCCGATACTCGTTGTGGGTGACTCCTGAATCCATCGACATTGCACCCTCGTGAGGAACCGCCGCCTCGCCGCCACCATGATGTCACCTCCACGAAACAGTAAGGAACTGACATCTCACCTCCCCTGCACCGCAGTAAGGGACCGAGGCTTCACCTCTCCTGAGGTCATAAGGAACCGACGACGTCTGGCACCAGCGAAGCATCACCTGCCCGACACCATGCACCGTCTTTGCTTTCATCAATTCCAAGGTACTGTTCTTTGTGGGTCTGCTTGACTCCGCGCGTCACGCTACACACCTCATGGTCAGCGCCGTATTTTGGTATTTTTATTTGTCACAACGTCGTCATAACTCCAGGTGGAGTTATTTGTTGCTACAAACGTTAATTGAGTAAATAACCTATTTTTGAGGATATCTTGATAACCGTATTGTGGATTTTTGTTGTTTGGTCTTGTTTTGGTTTAGATAAAGATTACTTATTTTTAAGTCGAGCTTCGATCGACCTGTTATATATCTTTTGTGAGGTTTGGCAACCCCACCGTTTACCATTGGTTACTATCTGCACCGGAAGCAAGGAGGAATCACTTCCAGGTCTGGTAGAGCTGCACCAGAAGCAAGGAGGAATCCCTTCCAGGTCTGGTAGAGCAGCTGTTTGACAGTGTCTCCCTGTGCTTATGTTAGCAGTCCCTGGGAATCCCCGGTCTTTGGGGAAGAGCAGAAGGTACACGCTGGCTGCATTCCTTATTTACACCACAAAAAAGTTATGGTGACTAGAGGAGAGAAAGTGTAAACGCAAAAACACACACACGAACACTGTAAGTACAACTGCCAAACAAAAGGAGACAAAAAATAAAAATAAAATATTAACACAGCGCGCTTAAACTAAACAACAAGTGACGTCCAGGAGGAAAGATTAGGCACACATCAAATAAAGGGAAGTAAACAAAGCACAATCGATTCTAACTGCAGGGCAGGCTAACAAAACAAGCCCGAAGGAGCACCAAAGAAGAAGACCAGTGCAGCTGGGAGCAGCAACGGGGGAAGGATTGAGCTATGTATAAGGCTGCAATGCCCATTCAGTAGAAGGGGCCATCACACGATGTACAGTGTGATGGCCAAATAAATCTTCTGCTGAGTGAAATAGCCAGCGATGTAAATAAGCAAGCAAAGGGCATCTACACAAATGCACCAATAACAAGTCAGCATTTCCGAATGCCACAGATAACCAATGGTAAACGGTGGGTTTGCAACACCCCACAAAAGTTATATAACAGGTCGATTGAAGCTCGACCTAAAAATAAGTAATCTTTATATAAACCAAAACAAGACCAAATGACTAAAATCCAAAATACAGTTATCAAGATATCCTCAAAAATAGGTTATTCAATCAAATTAATGTTTGTAGCAACAAATAACTCCACCTTGAGTTATTACAACGTTGTGACAAATAAAAATCCCAAAATACGGAGCTGACAGCGAGGTGCGCAGCGTCGGGCTCGGAGTCAAGCAGACCCACAAACAACAGTACCTGGGAATTGATGAAAGCAAAGACGGTGCACGGTGTCGGGGTGGTGACGCTTTGCTGCTGCCAGGCGGCGTCGGTTCCTTACGACCCCACGAGAAGTGAAGCCTCGGTCCCTTACTGCGGTGCTGGGAAGGTGAGACGTCAGTTCCTTACTGTTTCGAGGAGGTGACATCACGGTGGCGGCGAAACGGCGGTTCGTCACAACGGTGCGACGTCGATGGATTCAGGAGTCACCCATGGCAAGTGTCGGCTCTGTATTGATGAAGCACCAGTGTTGGTGAAATCGAAGCTGCGGTGCAAGTCAGGAAGGTGCGTTGTGGATGTTACGAGTAGTGTCCTTAGCTCCGGTGCAGGCAGCGGCCTCAGTGATGGCTTCAAAGTCAATGCAGCACGGAGTCAGCAGACGTTGGGCCTACGGTGCAAGTCAGGCGGTACGTCATGCTCTTCACAAGCTGTGCCCACGGCTTCGGTGCAGGTTGTGGCATCAATCGCCGGCGTCGGTGTTGCAATTTCCTTCTGTGCCAGCTGAAACAGCAGTTCCAGATGCAGAGAGACCGAAGAAATTAAGTCTTTGTGTCCCCGAGACTTTAGAACAGGAGGCAAGCTCAATTTCAAGCCCTTGGAGATCTTTTCCTCAATCAGGCGACAAAGCAAACAGCAAAGTCCCTTTCTCCTTTCCTTGGCAGCAGGTAGCCACTGCAGGCCAACCCCAGACAACAAGCAGCACAGGGGCAGTATTCCTCCTCAGCTTCTCTGGCTCTTCTCCTTGGCAAAGGTTCCTCTTGGTTCCCAGAAGTGATCTAAAAGTCTGGGGTCTGAGCCCCTCTTTTTAAACACAAAAATCCTTTGTTGTCTGAAGGCAGAGAGTATCTGTACGCAGCCAAAACCAGTCCTCCCTGTGCAGCTTCCTGGCAGGAGGTGGAGACAGCATTTTTGAAAGCAGACCAGGCCCATTCAGGTGAAAGGAAATCTCCTCCCCCTACTCTAAATGCAGCCCAGCTCTACTCAGTCCAACCCTGACTCATCTGGCTCTCTGGAGCCACTGCCTCTCTTCAGCCCCTGTCTGCCCCTGTCATCCAAAAGCCAGACATGCAATACACAAACCTAGCAGAGGCACCCTGGAAGGTTAAGCAAGAAAATACCTATTTTCCAAAAGTGGTATTTTCAAACCCAGAATGTAAAAATCACCCTCACTAAAAGATGCATTTTAATATTCTAAGTTCAGGTACACTAAAGTTTATTTTCCTACCTGGTTCCCAGGGGTAGTTATGTTTATAAGATGTTATAAGCAAACTCCCCATTCTGTCCTATGGGAACAGGTAGCCTTGCAATAGTGAAAAACAAAATTGGCAGTAATTCACTATCAGGACATGCTACACACACACCAGGGTATGTAGCCTTTCACATACACTACACCCTGCCCACAGGGGTACTTTGGGACTACCTTAGGGGTGTCTGATATGTCAGAAAAGGGAAGGTTAGGGCCTGGCTTGTGGGTGCACTTGCCAGGTCGACATGGCAGTACCAGACTGCACCCAGGCTCTGCAATGGCAGGCCAGGGTTACATTTACAGTCTGCATCTGTGGGTGGCACAATCAGTGATGCAAGTCCACTAGCAGCATTTGATTTACATACCCTGGCACACACTATTCCATAACAACAATTTACAGGGAGAAGATATGCACTTTAGCACTGATCAGCAGTGATGAAGTGCCCAGAGTCATAAAACCACCAACAACAGGTCAGAAAAAATTCAGGAGGAAGGCAAAAAGTTCCTCAATGACCCTGCAGAAAGGGCCCAGTCCAATACGACACCCTTCCAGCCTAAAGCTAGTGTAGACTAATCAATATCTTGATAGGCTTCCCTGCTTGGGGCAATAGAACATGGACCCTGGCTCGCAACTGCAGGGACATACTCCAGTTCTACGCCAAACTAAACCTATTTGGAACCCTATGTCCATACTCCCAGGGCCTACTAAGCTAACCCATGGGAAACCCTTCTCCTCACCTGTGGACACCATTCGTGTGGCACCTAACCTTAGCTTGCTCACAGTGTTGTGTTTCGATTTAGATACCCGTATATTGGTTTCCCTGAATAATGTCCTTATATAGGCACAACTGGCTTTGCCCTTATTTAGGCATAGAATCCCAGTCCTTATTTAGGCATTAGCCATGCTAACCAAATACAGGCATGGTCACCTACATCCGTCCATCCCACGTCTCAACGAGTTCTTAGAAACCAGACCCCTAAGCCGAATGGGACTTTCCCTAGCTATGATTATTGATTTCTCCAAGAAGTCATCTATTATGCATGAACTACTATTCCTTAGGGGTTCATCCATGACGTCTTCCTCTGCCCGACTTTACGTCAATGCTAGCATTCCTAAGCACCCTCCAGGTATAAATATACCTTCCCTTACCATGGCAAACCATGGCACGTCTCAGCACGACTTGACTGCACGGTTCGCCATGGAAGTTCGGAAGAGACCATATCCCGGCCTGACGCACTGACCAGATGCTGTCATCCATGCTCGCATAGAATCCAGCTTCCAGTGTTCTGACTCCCTTCGCGGGGTGTTAGAGTTTGAGACCCAGAAAGAGATTCCCACCTCTCTCATTCTAAAGGTATGGAGCTGGCTAGAACCTAGAGGGACTCTTGGCGTACTAAACTTAGTATATAACATACTATAGAAAACAGTACCTACTTCTTACCTCGTACTACACTTAGGTTAGGTACACTGGGGTAAAACTATTTAGAAGCATCAGACGAGTATTCACTTTTTAGCCTGTGTTATTTATGTATGTATATATGATTATATGTCATAGCTAAAAGACAATGCTATTGCAGTATTATTTCTTCGTTACTGCTTACGCTGTGCGTATTATATCTTGCTTACTGTCTAATGATTGTAACAGCTCATATCTCTTACACGAGAAACAAGACTGCTCAATAAATCCTTTTATTGAAATGCCCATCTATCTATTTCTGTGTAGCTCTGAAGAAACTAAGCATGCACGATTGACTGAGTGAAACTGTTATCTATTGTTTCCACGATTCTGAAACACGTTCCGATTCTAAGGGAAACAAAGTTGTCATGTTTATGCGGTTGTCAGAAACTAATCCCTTCTTGTTCATTCAAGAAGTTTCTAGTGACCTCTGAGTTAGCTGGCACATACAAGTAATTAAGTTTAATGTAGTTGATAGGGGCATACTGACCTTAGTCCTATGCAACAACTATAGTGTATATTATTCCAATGCGCAGAGCCTATAAGGGAAATAGGAACTACACTACATGGCGCCCAACGGTTTGGTAAGGCACTAATTTAATGCTAGATACTGAAGTAACTCAGTAGTGCTTTTCTCAGAGACCCCTACTAATAATACTCCATAAGACGTCTGGAGTGGGTAGGAATAATATCCGCCATAGCTGAGTAGGACGAAAATCCTATGTATTAGCTTTTTGATTTGTTCAACGTTGAAGGATACTGAGTTCCAAAATATTGTGCACCTTATCTTTGTTCCCTTGAAAGTTGTTCTACATTTTTCATTAAACAAAAATGTATGATACAGAGGCTCCGGCTGACCAAGTCGCAACAGGTTTTATTACTACAGGTTTAATTGAAACCGATGAGGGTGTTATAAACATCCATCCAAATTTAAGGAGAGCCATCACTCTAAAACTTATAAAACATGGTCTGACAGCAATTATTCAAATCGAAGCAGTATTTACTAATACTAGCCCTTATGAGAAACACAGAATCCTAACAATCTGTTTACCAATGGTGATCACACCACATCTGGAAGACTGCACCACTTGGGGCACAGTCTTTGCTGCCATCTATACTAAAACACATGGTGTTCCGTCTATTGCGGTAATACCTGATGTCCTGAACACATTCAAAACGAATACGGGGCAGAGCCTGCTCTGAACTTAGGTATGAAATTACTGAAAAACTTCGATCAGGTCTCAACAATAATATTATCTAATGTTAAAGGGGAGGCAGCATCAGTGGCGATCCGCCAAAAATTAAGGAAATTTGATGTAACAGAACATCAACATAAACTACCCAGAATAATAGAAAAATCCTATGAAGAATTAGGCAGAGACAGTTGAGGTGCAAAACCAGCTAAACCACAACTGTCTGAGGGTCCTGAAAAAGACTCTATTAAACATAATCTTACATCTTCTAAAAAGAAGTTGGAAAACAAAAAAACAACATTCAAAAGAGAAACGTTCTCAGTCCGAGGTAGTTCTCCTCAAAAGGAGCACTCTGATAGGATGTATAACCTCAGGAAAAACCTGACAGGTATCAAGATACTGATACATGTTCCTCTCGTACCTTTCACACATCGTCACAGACATCCGAAAGAAGAGGACGGTCAGATAACATGAAAGAATGCATGAAGTCCAAAGACGATCAACACGTTCAGAAAAACAAACCAAAACTTCAATTTAACAAGAAAAAGGTAACAGGTCTGAAGATCAGACATGCCGAAAATCCTGAGGACACAACTCAAGAATGGAGAATGGGCTCAGACAATGCTGGACAGTGCAGCAGAAGTAACAATAGCTCACCAGAAGGAACTTCTGGAGACAGTGGACTTGAATGAGTACATAACAGTTGAAACTGTAGACACCAGGGTTAGTTCTCCACAAACGTTATATGAAATAACACTCCGGATGGCGGGAGACATACCAAGAAAAGTGAAAGCACTCTTTTGGGAGCAGCTTTCAAGGGGTTACTTCTAGCAGAAAAAGACTGGCCACCAGAATTTGTCAGGGAGTGCCCATATGGCAAAGACATCATTATGCCAGCCTTCTCCAACCATGTTCCTATACATTTTTAATATACTTATGCCAGGAAATGGGCAGAAGCCCAGGTCCCCGCATTATACAAAAATCATGTAGGATGGGATGAGGACTCAGCTCACTATAAAATCCAATTAAAATGTCAACCTACTGCACAAAGGCAGTACCCAATTAAGCAAGAAGCTAAAAAACAGGTCAGGGAGATCTTAGATCAACTTGAATACCAAGGGGTGATTGAAACATGCAGCTCATCAATGAACAATCCTTTGTTTCCTGTTTCCAAACCAGATAACACATATCATCTAGTTTTGTATTACAGACACCTGAACACTTGTTCTAAAACTTTTGCCGTGCAAAATGCCCAGAGTACAGCACTAATGAATAACATTGTGCGTAAAAAATATAAACCCACATTAGATATTTCAAATGGTTTCTTTTGTCAAAACATAGCACCTGAAAGTAGGTACTTGACAGCTTTCTCAATAATGGGGACCCAGCGTCACTTTTGTCGACTCCCACAAGGGTTCAATAACAGCCCGGGGTTATTCTCAGCAAGAGTAACAGTTACTACAAATTTATGAGGATGAGGCATTGTCATATGTTGATGATATTTATCTGACAGACGATGACTTGGATAGGAACTTGAACAGGGTGAACACCATTATACTGGGCTTCGCCTCTGAGGGCTATAAATTCAACTTTAAGAAATCAAGAATTGCTCATCTCAATGTCCTTTTCCTAGGATATGAACTTTCAAGTGAAGGGAAAAGCCTGGCAGTGAATTTTTTTTAAAAGTGCACTGCTCCAACCTCCAAAAACGCTGAAAAACATACAGTCAATTCTAGGTTTCCTGAATTTTGGAAGAACTTACATTCTAAATTACGCTGAAAGGGTTAAACCTCTCTACGAACTAATCAAACCTGATTTCAAAATCAAAGATTGGACAGAGGAACACACAGAAATCCTGCGTTCACTACAAACTGACTTGTTAGCAACAAATCACTTACAAACACGCGTAAATACATGCAATATAGTGATCCGAATAATTTCGGGTCAATGCGGATTCACCTACTTAACTCTTAATGAAGGTGAAAAAGTACCAATTGCATACAAATCACATTTGTACACACAAGCGGAAATGTGATTCACTTCGACAGAAAAAATTCTGACAGCAGTTCAAACCGCTTTAGCAAAAGAAAGAGCTCTAGCTCAGGGGAAAAACATTATTGTCATGACTCCAGTACCAGCCTTAGAGGCGGTTACAAAAGCGAGAATTCCGAATGCAAAAGCTTTACATCCAAGATGGATACAATGGGTTAATTCTTTTTCTGCAAATGGCGTTGAATATGTTTTTGATCCTTATTTGAAAACACAAGCAGGCTTACAGTGCAGCCTGCGCGATCGTTAAAGGTTGTATGCGCAATGGTAAATTCCGACAGATGGTGACTAAAACACAATCTCTAGGAGATTGTACAGCTCAGCGAACTGAACTACAAGCATTCAAATTGGCACTTGAAATTACGGATCGTGAATTCTGCACACTTATAGTGTGCGATTATTTTTACTGTGCACAATCATAAAATGAATATTTACAGAATTGGCTTCAAAATGGTTTCAAAGATGCAAAAGGTGGCACAATCAAGCATAAAACGCATTGGGAATAAATAGGTCAGTTGCGAAACGCACTACAAAACACTCACATGATACACACGCTGAGTCATCAACATGATGGCATTCACATTGCAGGGAATTCATTGGCTGATGATGCCGCAAAGGGGGCTGTACAAACGGCTTCCGTAGCTGCTATCACTCGTTCAAAAACGGAAATAGACAATAAGATATTGTTGGCTGTCAATGCTTCAAGCAAAGGCAGTGGTGCAGCGTTACCTTAAAACTTTCCACTGAAATACTCGTATACAATTGATGCGAACAACGTTCCGTTTGCTTGAATCCCTGGATCCCCCGATAGGATAATTCCAAACATGGAACGTAGAGCAGCTTTGATTTATGAAGCACATCTGGAAGAGGGTCTGTCACATCAGGGGATCTCTAAAACAATATTAACATTAAAAGAGGTGTACTGGTGGCCTGGAAAGAATACACTTATTCACATCTTCATCTATAACTGCATAGACTGCAATAGAGATCGCAGTGCAGAACACCACCAGACACCAGACTACGAAGTAGCCTGCCAAGTATAGACACCATTGTTAGACAGCATTAGACTATCTACGTGCAGGCATCGTCTTGGAGGAATGCAATCCCACAAAAACTAAGTCAAGGTTCCTATGGATGTGGCCTCAGCGCTCAGCTGACGCTCGAACTGTTATAAAAGATTTGCAAGTCTTTATCGGCACATACGCAATAGGCACTCTACATTCTGACCAGGGCCCTGTGTTTAGCTCTCGGGCTTACAAAGAAGCCAGTTTGGGCATAGCATTGCCGTACTCCTCTCCATTCCATCCTGAGGCAAATTAGGTTGTGGAAAGGAAAAACTGGGACATAAAGCGGTCTATAACAGCTAGGGTATTAGGTTCGGGTGATGGGTGGGTTAAACATCTTTATGGGGTCCAACGCTCATTAAACAATTTGCCAAGAAGTTCTCTAGGGGGGGGTCACTCCATATGAGGTCCTATTTGGGACAAGAATGTGGGTTCCTGATCTCGAAAGTAAAGGCACAGTGGTGGAAAATAAACCATTTGATATCAAAGATCGTTTGGTTGTTTTACAGGACTTAAATTAACTAAGATTGAAACAAAGCAACGTGTTCCTGAAGCCAACTACCACTGGGGATAATCCAGCCGTCCCGGCAAGGCCGGTCTGGATCCCAAAGCTCGTGGATCTAGTCAGAGAGAAGATCGCGGACAAGAAGGAATTTGGGACTTCTTACAGACAACCAATACCTGTCCTAGCAATCCACAGATCAAAAACAGTACTTCTGCTACCCATTGCTGGTAAAAAGGAGAAAAGATTTGTGTCCATCGACCTCATCGAACCACACTATGTGGCCGATACTAAGCAGTAGGCCATGTGGACTTCGACCAAGTAGCTGATGCACTCCTCTAGCTACTATCCAAGAGGTTCAAACTGAAAGACTCACCATTGAGAATCCAACAGTAAGAAATGAAGGACTAAGCAACAATGCTATGGAACTCATTCCTCTTGAAACCCAAATAATAGTTTGTACCGATACACCTGTCTACACCAACGTAACAAGTGATCCACTGGTTCCAGCGATTTCAAAGAATCCTGATGCAATTTCATCCATTGAAAGAACTGCTTCTGGCCATTTCATTAACTTTGATACGTTTTCTAAGGATCTCAGCGAGCCTGAAATGACGCCAGCGAAAAGAACTTTCAAAGAACAAGCAGAAGACTTTTTTCAACACGTGAAAAAGACTTATCTGGTTTCACCTTGGATTGAACTATGGATTATTTCTGGAATATTTTTCTTCCTGCTTTGGTTAGCTTTAGCAATGACTCTGAGAATGCTGATAAATAGAAGATACATTCATTTGGACTCAGAAAGTAAAAATGTGAACTTAAATTTGAAACCACACAAATCATCCCATCGTGAAGCAAGAGACTTGTCAGCAGTGAACATCACAGCCGTTCCTATACAAGATGGTATAGTTTGGGACAAAACGGATTATGATATATTCGGTCCGTCTGAACTTTTGAAGATTCCACACTTATTTAAGATTTCATTAAGTGACTTTATTACCTCCGGTACTTATTCTGATGATTGGGACTTTGAGACTATTAATAACATGATGTCTGATCTAGAAAGGTCTGCTACATTCTCTAACCACGAATACTTAGCGGGTTCAGCAGACTATGAACAGCTTTTTTGTTACAACCACTATGGTCATCATTTCGTGCATACATCTGCAACACCTAGAAATGTATTTATGTATAACCAATGAGAACCTTGTCCTACACCACCAAGGGGTAGCTCAAAAACATTTGAAATGAAGTCTCCATATTTATCAGGGTACAATATATCCAATCCAGAAACGTTTTACTTTAAAAATGTGAACAAAACAGGAATGAAAAATATGTTAACCAATACAAAACAGATTTATTCTGCAGCCTTTATTGCCCAACTGTCTAGACAGGGTTTCGACTTTTGGAAAGACACAGTTGACACAAAATCTGTCTGGGGTCCAAAAAATTGGCAAGTGCAAGGGATAGAAGCTTTGTTTAGAGCCTGTATCATCTCACAGAAGATAATATTTTTGAATGACACTGTCCAACAAACGTCTTGCCTTGGGTTAGCCAAGATCAAAGACATGAACAAACCGTCTATACCTACACCTGCAAGTAATAGCACTACACAGGGGGTGGTCGACGTACATACTATGTTACAAAACAACAGATCAGATTCTGAATAGAAAAAACGGTTACTCTGGCCCACAGACACAAACATCTGTCAAGAAAGATTCCTGAACAAGACACAAGGTCTAACAATCAATAGGCTAGACCCACGCTATGTTCAAAGACAGCATCCAGGGGTAGTAACAACATACAGTGTAGGAAAACTATGCCTTGATTGGCTTCAGACATCTACACTAGAGGATGTGAAACAGCACTTATCTTTACTTAAAGAAGACGCAAAACTTAGGGAATTCTTGCTAGGTCCAAGAAAAACGTGTCAAAAACGTTTCATATATGCCGGTATCTATGCTGCTTATAATGAAATATGGGAGGTTACCCAAGCAGACGCTGCACAAAGAATACGAGAAATTGATCGTATTAATTTAGAGAAATCTCTCGCTGTGGTCAACAATGGGTTAACGACTCTGTCATCCAGGATATATTCATTGGGCAACATTGTATCCTCTGCTATAGACATTGTGGAACAAGATTTGGTCCTGCTGCGTCAAGGCCAGTCTCAATTACGTTCTATTTAGTCATTAGGCTGGACGCTAAAAAACTTGCGTGCAGGGTGTGTGCCTTGGCATTTCATCAACACGTCTTCTCTGTTTTCTGATTACAATCTCACTGATAAACAGTTTGAGCTGGCACAAACGGGAGTGAAGTATACAGTGCTGAGCATTGAAAGACTGGAAAAATTGACATTTACGGTAGCAGAAAAAGCAACTACAGAATGGATCATACATGGCAAAATAACTCTGCCTGTTACAACTTTCCATTTTCAGTATTGCCTTAAACACATGCCAGTAGGCAAATATGAAAGGTTGGGTAAAGAATACATCAGGACATCCTGGGATTTACCTTACACACACAGATGTTGGAGTGGGGGGCGTGGAGTGTTTATTAGCGGTACACACTGTGAAAATGCACTGAGCGGTTCACTCACATGTCAGGATAGTAGTTTACACGGGGCTTGTAGCGGTTCCACTGCAAATTTATCCTGCCACCTGCAAGGTTCACCAGCCGCTGTGATTAATCCATCGTTTGGACAACTTTCAAATGGGAGTTGTTGGAAATGGCCCTTTTTGCAGGGTCATCCCTGAACTTTTTGCCTTCCTCCTATATTTTGTCTGACCTGTTGTTGGCAATTTTATGACTCTGGGCACTTTACCACTGCTGATCAGTGCTAAAGTGCATATGCTCTCCCTATTATAAATTGATGTATGGATTAGTGATTCCATGATTGGCTGGTTTGGTTTACCTGTCAGTCCCTAGTACAGTGCACGAGGAGTGGCCAGGGCTTGTAAATCCAAATGCTGCTGGTGCGCTTGCAGCACCAGTTGTGCCACCCACAGAAGCAGCCTTGTAAAATGCGTCTAAGGCCGGCAATTGCTGAGCCTGTGTGCAGTCTCGCACTGCCATGTCAACTGGGTAAGTGCACCCACTTACCAGTCCCTAAACCTTCCCTTTGCTTCATATCATTCACCCCTATGGTAGGCCCAAGGGCAGGGTGCATTGTAAGTATAAGGTAGGACAAGCCCTGATGTGAGTGGCATGTCCTAATAGTGAATTACAGCCATTTTCATTTTTCACTATTGCAAGGCTACCTGTTCTCCATAGGCCATAATGGGCAGTTTGAATATTACATCTTATAATCCTAAACTGACTCAGGGAACATGGTAGAAATTCGGGTTTAGTATGCCTGAACTCAGAATGATAAAATACATCTTTTAGTGAAGTTGGTTTTAACATTCTGTGTTTGAAAATACCACTTTTAGAAAGTAGGTATTTTCTTGTCTAACCATCCAAACCTGCCTTTGCTAGGCTGTTTATTCCTTGTCTGTAGTTTTGGCTGACAGGGGCTGGGGAATTCCAGGGGGCTGGGGAATTCCCGGAGACAGGGTGAGTAAGCACAGGGCTGAATAGAGAGATCTGCATCTAGATGGGAGGGAGGAGTTGTGCCTGCGACCTGAATAGGACAGTGCCTGCCCCCCACAGTGCTGGCTCCACCCCTTGTGGTGCGTCTGATGTCTCTGCCCTGCACTATGAAAGGAAAGAAGGAATCATGTCAACAAAGTGCTCCAGGGCTGTGCTTTCTCTCCACAATGCTGGCTCCACCTCCTGTGGGGCGTCTGATGTTTCTGCCCTGCACTGTGAAAGGAAAGAAGGAGTCGTGTAAACAGAGTGCTCCAGAACTGGTTTGGACTGGGCAAAGGCCCCTCTGCTCTCAGAGGACAAAGGATTTTGGGGTATAAATATTGGGACCCTGATCCCAAGAAATTAGATCATCCTGGAATCAAGAAGGAACCTCTGCCAAGAAGAAAGCTGGAAGACTGAAGAGGAAGGACTGTCCTGCTGTGTGTTTGTAGGCTGACCTGCAGTTGCTTTGCTGCCAAGGAGAGGGGAAGGACTTTGCTGTTGCTGTGTCCCCTTGCTCGAAGAGATCTCCAAGGGCCTGAGGAGAGCTGGCCTCCTGTTAAGAAGTTCCAGGAACAAAAGGACTTCACCCCCAGCTTCCCCCCCGAACTCTTCTGAGTGGGTTCTGCCGTTCCTAAAGTGCTTGATCCAATTGTGGGGCCTCTGGAAGTTGTGCCTGCTGTTTGGGGAGCTGGACAAGAAGAAAAGAAGACCTGTAATTTTCACGCATCACTCACTTGCAGAGCACATCGTAGACAGTGCGAAGATCATCGCAGCGCCTGTTGCTGCTGCAAGAACCAACGCATCGTTCGCTTGCGGATCGCATTGCCCTGGTGCGGAAAGATTCCTGTTGCTGCGAGTATTGATGCAGAGCCTGTCGTCGCTGGGTGAGATCGTCGCACTGCTTGCTTGCGGACCGCATCACGTCGCTGCAAACATCGTCGCAGAGCCATCGCATAAATGAGCCGCGAGAGGAGAAGATCGACGCTGCGCCGCGCTTACACCCGCCGTACCTTAGATCGTCCCGAAGATCGTCGCATCGTGCCTGTGCGAGACGCTTCCTACCGAACCTGCGCACCGGAATCCATACAAGGTATAGCCTCCCTCCTCATACAGACCGGATTCGTCGCAACACGCCCACTGCATGCAACGGGGCTGTCGCATCGCCTCCCCAGGGTCTCAGGAGTGACGCATCGCTTGTTTTTCAACACTGCAGCTTCCATTTGTAACTTTTTCTCATCTACAGGTACTTTGGGCTAAACGTGATGCAACTGTGAATTATTTTGACGCAAACCCTAGAACTCTTTAAAAATCATATTCTTGAACTGTGTATGTTGGATTTTTGTTGTTTTGGTCTTGTTTAA
The DNA here is from genome assembly GCF_964204655.1 of Triturus cristatus. Classification (NCBI taxonomy): domain Eukaryota; kingdom Metazoa; phylum Chordata; class Amphibia; order Caudata; family Salamandridae; genus Triturus; species Triturus cristatus. Next base: position 218,501,345 of record NC_140590.1, read on the forward strand.
TTTAGATTAAATACTTTTATTTTTCTAAACTGGTGTGGAGTCCATTTATGGTGTTTTCACTGTGTTACTGTGAGTGTCGGTACAAATACTTTACACATTGCCGTTGATAAGCCTGTCTGCTCGTGCCAAGCTACCAAGGTAGTGAGCAGGGATTATCTAAAGTGTGTATCCCCCTTACCCTGACTAGAATCAAGGGTCCCTATTTGGACAGTGGTACCTACCTCTGCCAACTAGAGACCCCCAGATCTAACAGGAGTTACATCATGTTAAATGATCAGAGCTGTTGTGGCATGTTGCCAGGTATTCCATATCTAGTAATAGTTACTTCCAGGGTCACTCGCTGTATGCAAGTCTTGTTCCCCCAAATAGACACAGTCAGGGAGTCGCCTTTATGGCCTTCACTGAACATCTCTTCTATACGAATTGATACTTTAAGCACAAACTGTGCCTTTGACCTCAGAAAAGAAACCTATGAACTACAAGTCGCAAGGACTTCGGCTGAGATACAGGCTCTGTTAATTGCCCTACACATTTCACAGAAATGTTGGGACGTATCTTAAACATGTCTGATAGGAGCGGTATTGTGCATGTATTTAAGACCGTATGTTCGGGACTGTTAACACCTTTTCAAGCAGTCCTCGGAATCATTCCAAACTTCATGCACTCGGTTTTTGGTGGTCTGCCGCTAATTCTAGCAATCGTCGCAGGAATCCTATTTTTATTCCTACTGCTACTCTATGGCAAGCCAATCCACCAGCGTCACTCCCAGCAACTTGGAGAATGCTCTCCTGGAAAGGAAGTGTCGTGAGCGCATAGTGCAACTATTGGGTTTACCTCGTCTACGAGAACTAAATACCACATGGTTTCTGTCGTTCAGACCAATCTGGCAAGATTGCATTTTACCTGTTCTATGCTGCCTGCTTTGCGGTGAAGAATGCGTGCTAGTAATCTGTCTAACACTCCCATCAGTCGTGCCAACGGATATCGATACTTGCTGGACCCGATAACGGCCCATGCTCTGTGTTGTCCCCAGAGGTTACCGATCCTGATGATGGCATTCAATGAGATCCCACAGACTCAACATGCTACTGCTGAGGTACGAGATGGATCAACAGGCGCACAGGTATCAACAAACACTGCTACTGACAATGCATCACATCTATGTGAAGTTAGTCTTCTAAACGAGGTAATCAACCTATCACCGACAACAAAAGACAACTTTTTGTCTACAGAATTAGAGGATTTCATGTTTTCCCCAGCATCTTCAAATAACTTTTGATTTGGCTCACAGTGTACCATATAATCTACTAATTTGGCATTCATTTTTTTTGTAAACAAAAAGACTAAATTTGGAACTTTCCTAAGATCAAACTTTTGTGACTATTGACTCTTTTCTTTTATGGCTATAAGCTCTGCTTACAGTAGAACTATTCATAGAGAACAGACTTCTTTGAAACGCTTTCAGGGACACATTTTCACCTTTTTTCCACATTTATGTAATCATGGCATGAAATGGCTCTGAAACTTTCTCCTTTCTGTAAAACTAGACCATTTTGTTACATTTGTGTATATATTTCGGTTCATTCACTTAGCATTCACTGTTAATATATGCTTAGAATTAAACATTGCTTTAATATGTACAGCACCTTTGCATTTCATGTGTAGCAAACTTTTAACAACGACTTCTTTTAGTATGCTTTTACAAATGTTTTTAGTGAACATGTGATACTCAATTTTGTGTGTTTAGCATTTAGTAATATCGATCATTCGTCAATGGAGTGGGTGTTGTGTTTCGATTTAGATACCCGTATATAGGTTTCCCTGAATCATGTCCTTATATATGCACAACTTGCTTTGCTCTTATTTAGGCATAGAATCCCAGTCCTTATTTAGGCATTAGCCATGCTAAACAAATACAGGCATGGTCACCTACATCCGTCCATTCCACGTCACAACGAGTTCTTAGAAACCAGACCCTTAAGCTGAACGGGACTTTCCCTAGCTAGGATTATTGATTTCTCCAAGTACTCACCTATTATGCATGAACTACTATTGGGGTTCATCCATGACGTCTTCCTCTGCCCGACTTTACGTCAATGCTAGCATTCCTAAGCACCCTCCAGGTATAAATATACCTTCCCTTACCATGGCAAACCACGGCACGACTTGACTGCATGGTTCGCCACGGCAAGTTCGGCCTGATGAACTGACCAGGTGCTGTCATCTCTGCTTGCAGAGAATCCAGCTTCCAGTGTTCTGACTCCCTTCGCGGGTTTTAGAGTTTTAGACCCGGAAAGAGATTCCCACCTCTCTCATTCTAAAGTTATGGAGCTGGCTAGAACCTTGAGGGACTCTTGGCATACCAAACTTAGTATATACCATACTATAGAAAACAGCACCTACTTCTTACCTCGTACTACACTTAGGTTAGGTACACTGGGGTAGAACTATTTAGAAGCATCAGACGAGTAGTCACTTTTTAGCCTGTGTTATTTATGTATGTATATATGATTATATGTCATAGCTAAAAGACAATGCTATTGCAGTATTATTTCTTCTTACTGCATACGCTGTGCGTATTAGATCTTGCTTACTGTCTAACGATTGCAACAGCTCATATCTCTTTCACGAGAAACAAGACTGTTCAGTAAATCTGTCTATCTATTTCTGTGTAGCTCTGAAGAAACTAAGCATGCACGATTGACTGAGTGAAACTGTTATCTATTGTTTCACGATTCTGAGACGCGTTCTGATTCTATGGGAAACAAAATTGTCATGTTTATGTAGTTGTCAGAAACTAATCCCTTCTTGTTCATTCGAGAAGTTTCTAGTGACCTTTGAGTTAGCTGGCACATACAAGTAATTAAGTTTAATGTACTCGATAGGGGCATACTTACCTTAGTCCTATGCAACAACTATAGTGTATATTATTCCAATGTGCAGAGCCTCTAAGGGAAATAGGAACTACTCTACAACAGGTGTGTCCCAACAGACAGACAGTACCCACATGACCAATACAGTGGTGTGGCCCAGTCTACCCCCGGAGTGTGACTCCTGCCCCTCCACCCCCAGGGGCCACTCTGCCCACCAGGGCAGCACGCCACAGTGACCACTGTCAGTTGTCAGAAATGAGACCCATCTCTTGCGCTTCTCGGGACTCTCAAATCTCTGGGGCAGTAGTCATAGATGCCTGGTACCCTTTGTCCACACTCCCTCCTGTCAGGCCAGGTATAGCTTCCTGACACTGACACACCAGCTCCAGGCCTGTAACCGGTGGCTGGACAGGAGACTGGGGCAGGCTTTCCAACACCCAATCCTCCTCCTCAGGGCTCTGCACCCTCCCACCTGGAACTGTACCCCCTTCTAGACCTGTCAGGGCCCCTGTGGCAGGTGTCCTGCACAAATCGCCAACCAGTTCAGGGATTTTATCCTGCAACTGGGATCCCAGCCTAGGGTCTGTACCCTTAGACCAGGTAGAGGTCAGGGTTGAGGCTTCCCTCTCCCCGCCCCCTTTACTGGGGCACTGCACCCTCCCAACTGGAGCGGTGCCCCCAGAAGACAAAACGGTAGGGACACTGCTTTCAGGTGTTCTTCTCTCCAGGTCAGGCATAACCTCCTGAACCTGGCCTCCCTACCCAGGGACTACCTCCTGCGGCAGAGCACCTGCCTGGCACACCAGGACTTCCTGAGGAACACGCAGCCCCCGCCCAAGGGTAACAAATATCTCATGTGTTGCGTGACAGTCTGCCTGGCGCATATCTCCCGACCTCTGCCAATCTGACAGTGCGTGAAGACCCCCAAAACAGAAGTAGTGTCACCATGGTCAATCCTAGAAAGTTCAGCCCTCAAGGCTGGCCCCTGACCAACAAGTTCTCCTGCTGGGGACCACATCCCCCTCTCACCCCTCCTTGTGGACTTCTGCACTCTCCAATCAGGAGTGGCACCGCCAGACACCAGAACTGGAGGAGCTCTACTTACAGACGCTCCAAGTTCTCCTGACACTAGGAGATCCCCCTCAATGGATGGCCAGTACAGTCTATGCTGCCCACCTGGTGCTCCCTTAGGGAACTCTCCAAGCCCTGAGACTTGGTTTCCGGTATCTTGGGACGTATCCTATTCTCACTCCTTCTCCGCGGGGACAGGATGTGAGTCCCTACACCCCTAACACTACATGGGGAGCTATCTGGGCTACTAAGAACCTTTCCCTTCACTCTTGGTTGGGAAATACTTGAGCCTCCTCCATCAGGATCACCCCCATATGCCTCTTCAGACTCTCTGGAATCCACCAATAGGTATGCCTCCAGTGTGAGCTCCCTAGGGTCAGAGAACTGACACTCCACCAGGCGTTGGCAGAGCTCTGGAAAACAGGGACTTAAAATATGCTCTCCACCAATTGAATCACACTGCCCCACACAGGTGTTGACCAAGCCTTACTATCCAGTGCCTCGCATACTACCCTACACCACTCTCTTAAGATTGGCAAGACAGTGTCTGACTGCGCCTGTCACTCAACCCACACTCTTCTGAGCGGTCTCCACACTCACACACCAGGACTTCTATCATAGGAGAACCCCTCTTCCTGCACCTCTCATCTAGAGCCTGCAGAGTGTGCCCCCCACCACTAGGACTATGTACCCGTGTGCCAGTTTCCCAATCTACCTTTGGTACATTGCGCACCACTGGAGCTACCGCATATCCTTGAGCCCTCTGGTGTATGTTGACCCCCTCCTTCAAGTCAGGCACCACATCTCTAGGTGTGTGTGTACTGCTCCCTCAGCACTAAGTAACACCATTGTGCTGCCACCATCTGAGCTGGACTCCACCTCCAACCCAGCCAAGCTCACTCCCTGAGCTACACACGCTTCTTCTTCTTGGGTTAAGGCCCTCTTAGCCTCAACCTTCTCGAGCTCCTCGTCAAGCTCTATCAGCCTCTGCTCACAAGCTAGAAGCCAGCCATCTTTTTCTGTTTCTCCTTCACTTTCAGGGATATCCTCCTCCTCAGACTCTACTGGTAGTGTTGGCCCCCAGCGGGGTAACACATAATGAAATAGGGATGCCTCTAGATCCTCCCTGGACCTTCTCTTCACAGGCATCTTTCTTTCCTTGCAGAACACACGTAGCTCCTTAATTGTGTAGATGAACATGTGCCAGAAGTCAAGTTCCATTTTGCAACAACTGAGTGTCCTAGTATCAAAAAATATATCCAGGAGGACAACAGAAAACAGAAAAAACTGTATGTGGTTTCGTAATTGTCTGCACTAAACTAGTAATGTACACCAATCACTGTATGAAAAAAACACAAATGCAAGTCCAGATCCTCATCGCTGACCACCAGTGTTAGAAATTGGGAGCTCTAGTTGGCAGAAGTAGGTACCTTTGTCCAAGTAGGGAATCTTCTTCCTAGTCAGGGAAAGGGGGATACACTTCTAAAATAAACCCTGCTCACCCCCTTGGTAGCTTGGCACGAGCAGACAGGCGTATCTGAGAGGCAGTGTGTAAAGCGTTTGTGAACACATACAGCAATACAGTGAAAACACTACAAATGGACACCACACCAGTTTAGAAAAATAAGTAATCGTTATCTAAACCAAAACAAGACCTATCGACAAAAATCCACAATACAGTTATCAAGATATCCTCAAAATTAGTTATTCACTCAATTAAAGTTTGTAGCAACAAATAACACCACCTGGGGTTATTAAGACGTCGTGACAAATAAGAAACCCAAAATACTGCGCCGATCATGAGGTGTGCAGGGTCAGGCACAGAGTCAAGCAGACCCACCAAGAACAGTACCTTGGAATTGATGTAAGAAAAGACGGTGCACGGCATCGGGGAGGTGATGATTCATTGGCGCCAGGCGGCGTCGGATCCTTACTGCAGTGCAGGGCCGGTGAGACGGTTCCTTACTGTGCCGAAGAGGTGACGTCACGGTGGCGGCGAGGCGGCAGTTCCTTACAACGGTGCGATGTCAATGGTTTTAGGAGTCAGTTGAATATTGGCTCCGCATTGATGAAGCACCGGCATCGGTGAAGTCGGGGCTGTGGTAGGAGTTGGGGCGGTGCGTCATGGACGTCATGAGCGGTGTCCTCTGCTCCGTTGCAGGCAGCGGCCTCGATGATGGCTTCGGAGTCGATGCGGCACAGTGTCAGCAGCCTTTGGGCCTACGGTGTAAGTCGGGGCGGTGCGTCGTGCTTTTCAAGAGCGGTACCCACGGCTTCGGTGCAGGTTGCAGCATTGCTCTCTGGCATCGGTGTTGCAATTTCCTTCTGTGGCAGCTGAAACAGCAGTTCCAGATGCAGAGAGACAGAAGAAATTAAGTCGTTGTCCTAGAACAGAGCTCTTGAGGCGGAAAGCCGAGAGCTAGGAACCCTTCACGATACTTATTTTAAAATTGTATATTGTTGTGACTACTTGTGTGTTTTAAAACAAAACTTGCACTATTTGCTCAACTGGTGTTTGCCTCGCCGCTCAGCTGAGCGAGGCGCTGAAGCAGGAAGCAGGCAACCGCCGCGACCTCCCGGGCTCCGCCCACCGAAATAGGCCACGCCCCTTTTTACTTATTAGGCGTGCTCTGTTGACCAGCGCTGCCTAGAACAGAGCTCTTGAGGCGGAAAGCCGAGAGCTAGGAACCCTTCACGATACTTATTTTAAAATTGTATATTGTTGTGACTACTTGTGTGTTTTAAAACAAAACTTGCACTATTTGCTCACCTGGTGTTTGCCTCACCGCTCAGCTGAGCGAGGCGCTGAAGCAGGAAGCAGGCAACCGCCGCGACCTCCCGGGCTCCGCCCACCGAAATAGGCCACGCCCCTTCCCATTAATATTTAAGAATGTGTTGTTTCCGGAGGCGCAGCGGACGGGCGCAGCGGGCGCGCCGGCGGTGCGCCGAAGGCGCGCCAAAGGCAAGCCCGTCTGCGCCCGTCCGCGACCTGCCGGGACCAGGGGCCACTAACCCTGGTTCTCCCACCCCCCAGGGCAGGACATATAGCTCGACAGCCTTATACAGCATAGGAAGAACTGTCACTGTCCAATGTACGCATATGTACGCTCCTACAGAGCTCCCTCCTCGCTGCCCGGATTGTAAACACCCCCTTCGTAATACCTCCCCGTTGGCCACAGCCCAGAAATACTGTATGTACGCGTTAAACTGTCAATCCCTATCAAAGCATTGTACACAAACCGCCATGCTGCTAGAGGAACACAAGCCTGACGCGATCTTCTTGACAGAAACCTGGCTCTCGGCTCAATCAGAGCCTGATTTAGTCTTAGCCCTATCCGCTGGCTACCATATCTTTAGAGTAGACAGGCCGGAAGGGAGAGGAGGAGGTCTGGCCATTATTTTAAAGGACCAGTATCATTGCCGCACCACAGCAGAAACCATCCCTGGTTGCGAGAGTATGGAATTCTGTATAGAGTTCCATGCGAATAGTTCATTCTCTGGCACTTTGATCTATCGCCCCCCCGGGCCTGTAAAACTATTCCATACATCTCTTCCAGAGATTATAGCGAGAAGAATTTTATCCTCTGCCAATTATACGGTTTTAGGGGATCTTAATCTCCATTTTAACTCCCCTTCAGACCACACTGCTAAGGAGCTAATAGATGACCTTGGAGCTCTGCAATTGGCCCAACTGGTCATAGCCCCGACTCATGAAAAGGGCAATCTTCTAGACCCTATTTTCAGTAATTGCCTTGACTTAACTGTTGACCAACCCATTCCCCTCCCTTGGTCGGACCACTTTTTGGTCCCGTTTACCTGGGTCACCTATAAAGCCCCTCAATTACCCCCTCAATCAACAACTAGGAGAAATTGGTCAAAACTTCCCGTGGAATCCTGGACGCATGATCTGGACTCCACCCGTCCGCCACCCTGCCCAGACCCCAACGTGGCTTACGGGAACTATGTAGGTTGGATTACGAACTCATTAGATATGATCCTCCCTCTTCGCAGATCGTCTTCAAAAAGAACGCAGAAATCAGCCCCTTGGTTCTCCGATTCGTTAAGAGAGCAAAAACGCCTCTGTAGGCAACGCGAGAGAGCCTGGCGATTAGACTTTCTCCCGGAAAAAAGGCATCCTACAAAGAGGCGATTAAAGCCTACAGAGAAGGGGTAAGGACGGCCCAGGCTACTTATTATTCTGATAAAATCCTGAAAGCTAAATCAAAGCCCAAGGAAATCTTCCACATAATAAAACAATGCACCAGCGCTACCACTGCCCCCCATCCGATCAAGACTCAAGATCAATGCAATGAGTTGGCGGAATTTTTCCATAATAAAGTGCTGAAAATCTACTCCACCTTCCCAACAATAGCCTCGACTCCGGATGTGACTGACCTACTCCCCCCGAGAACTCCCCTTCCCTCAGATCAGCCTGTTTTTGAGCATTTCCCCCTTTTGGACCTTGACACTCTAGATAAAGTGGCACGTCAAGTTAAGTCGGGCTCTCCACGTGATCCAGCGCCCCCAGAAGTCCTGATGCAGGCAGGTGAAGTTACCCTGCCTGTGATCTTGGAACTACTAAATTCATCCATATCCGCATGCTCAGTTCCCACAGCCTGGAAGCAAGCAATGGTGCGGGCGCTGTTGAAAAAACCTAACCTCGACCCTGATGATTACTCCAGCTACCGCCCCATCTCACTTCTTCCTTGGGCTAGCAAGGTGTTGGAGAAATATATAAATGCCCAGTTGGTCCAGTTTCTAGAGAACCACTCCCTACTACATACGTCCCAGACAGGTTTCAGACCAAAGCATGGGACTGAAACCGCCTTATTAGCAGTCACCGAAGAATCTCGAAGGATACTGGATCAGGGAGGATCAGTGGCAGTTATCTTCCTTGATCTAAGTGCCGCCTTCGATACGGTCAGCTATGCCACCTTGCTGAACCGTCTCTATAACATCGGAGTCTCGGGTGATGCACTAAGGTGGTTCGATTCCTTCCTGTCTGACAGATCTTTTCAGATCTTCGACGGCGACATAATGTCATCCAGTAAGCCTCTCAGCTGCGGAGTACCGCAGGGCTCTTCATTGAGCCCTGTGCTATTTAATGTATACATGAAGCCACTGGCTGGGGTAGTCGAACCGTACGGCATTAAAATCGTGTCGTACGTCGACGACACTCAGCTAGTGGTTTCATTGGCGCAAGAGAGCAGCAGGCAATCCCCGGTAGGTCTGTTGAAATGCTTAGAGGACGTGAAGGAGTGGATGACCAACTCCTCCCTCAAGTTGAACGGAGAAAAAACAGAGCTCATGCTCCTGGGCCCAGCATCGCCAGTACTTTTCACCTCCTTGTGGCCCTGTGGTTTGGGTGCTCCCCCCACCCCCAAGGAAAGTGTCAAGAGCCTGGGAGTTTGGTTAGACAAAAGGCTCTCTTTCTCCACCCTGGCCACCAAGCTATCTGCCACCTGTTTTGGCCTACTTAGAGTTCTGAGGAAGGTTTTTCCACTTCTGCCTCTGGAGGCCAAAAAGGTGGCAGTACAAGGCCTTATCCAGTCCCGCCTGGACTCAAACAATGCTCTTTACGTAGGGGCTCCTGAGATGACCCTTAGGAAGTTGCAAGTGGTACAAAACTGCGCCGCACATACCTTACTCCAGATTCCGCGAACCCAGTCAGCTAGACCTGGACTGAAAAGCCTACACTGGTTGCCAGTGAGGCTAAGAGTGACATTTAAGGCGCTGTGTATCGCGCACCGGGCTTTTTGGAAGACGGGATCAGCAATAAATAACAATCTTATCATCCCCTACCATCCAAATAGGATCCTTCGATCCACGGATGCTTTCCTGGCAGTTGTTCCTAGAGTGAAAAGAGCCAGGACCGGGGGTAGGCTGTTCTCGCTGAACACCGCCAAGCTCTGGAATGCTCTCCCCCTCTTTCTTCGCTCTAACCCCGACTTGCTCGCATTCCGGAAAAAGCTGAAAACATTACTGTTCGCCAAATCTCTTCAATCCTAATCTCCCTGTTCCGTCTCATCTCTGCTTCTACTCAGCGCTTGGATGCCCGTGGGCAGCAACCACGCTTTACAAATCCATTTCCATTCCATTCCATTCCATTTCCATTCCATTCCGTTGTGTCCCTAAGAGTTCAGAACAGGAGGAAAGCTCAATTTCAACCCCTTGGAGATTTTTTCCTCAAACAGGTGACAAAGTAAACAGCAAAGTCCTTTTCTCCTTTTCTTGACAGCAAGTAGCCACTGCAGGGCAATGCCAGACAGCAAAGAGCACAGGGGCAGTATGCCTTCTCAGCTTCTCCGGCTCTTCTCCTTGGCAAAGGTTCCTCTTGATTCCCAGAAGTGATCTAAAAGTCTGGGGTCTAGGCCCCTCTTTTTATACACACAAATCTTTTGTTCTCTGAAAGCTAAGTGTCTGTACGCAGCCAAAACCAGCTCTGTCCTCACTGGTGCAGCTTCCAGGCAGGAGGTGGAGACAGCATCGTTGAAGGGAGACCAGGCCCATTCAGGTGAAAAGAAATCTCCTCCCCCTACTCTAAATGCAGCACATGTCTATTCAGCCCAGCCCTGACTCATCAGGCTCTCTGGAGCCACTGCCCCTCTTTAGCCCCTGTCATCCAAAAGCCAGACATGCAATACACAAACCTAGCAGAGGCACACTGGTTGGTTAAGCAAAAAAATGCCTACTTTCTAAGAGTGGTATTTGCGTACACAGAATGGTAAAATCACCCTCACTAAAAGATGCATTTTAACATTCTGAGTTCAGGTATATTAAACATTATTTTCCTACCTTGTTCCCAGGTGTAGTTATGTTTAAAAGATCTTATAAGAAAACTCCCCATTCTGTCCTATGGGAACAGGTAGCCTTGCAATAGTGAAAAACGAAATTGGCAGTAATTCACTATCAGGACATGCCACACACACCAGGGCACGTCCTACCTTTCACATACACTGCACCCTGCCCACAGGGGTACCTTGGACCTGCCTTAGGGGTTTCTGATATGATATAAAATGGGAGGTTACGGCCAGGCAAGTGGGTGCGCTTGGCAGGTCGACATGGTGGTTCTAGACTGCACACAGGCTCTGCAATGGCAGGCCAGGGTTACATTTACGTGCTACTTCTGTGGGTGGCACAATCAGTGCTGCAAGCCCACTAGCTTCATTTGATTTACAGGCCCCTGGCACACACAGTGCACTGTATTAGGGTCTGACTAGTAAATCAAATATGACAATCATGGAATCACTAATCCATAACAACAATTTACTGGGAGAGCATATGCACTTTAGGACTGATCAGCAGTGGTGAAGTGCCCATAGTCTTAAAACCACCACCAACAGGTCAGACAAAAAATACAGGAGGAAGGCAAAAAGTTCTGGGATGACCTTGCAGAAAGGGCCAAGTCCAACAATAATCATATATTCTCTGGGTAGGCCGATCTATGCAGGAGGATGAGTAACTGATAAAGGGATCAATCAATTAAATCCAATGATGCATGTGTTGTATTGATAATGTGGCAGGATATCCCTGCTCTGTATTTGCTCATAGAGAGGAATGCGATAAATGGGTCTCTCTTTATTTGCTGATCTAGTCCAGACAGTTAGTTATCTTACTATTTCCAGAATGCTTCATTTCAAGGCGAATAATGAGGTTGGCAGAGGGGACATGGGGAGCAACTTACACAAAGAAAGTCTCATAAACATGTAAATGGCCTTAGAAAGACCTGAACATGATTTGTATTGCGTCTTTTTGGCAGCGACCCCAAACAAACCCAGCACAGGCGAAAGCAGCTTAGAAATGTAGTTTAACTGTTGCAGCCTGGTGTATGTCAGACAACCAAAGAGTGGGGGACGGGGTGCTTAAGCTACAGAGTAATTTAAAAATAAAAAATTATGTGTCGGGCCCTATCTATTGCTCAGCAGCACACTGCAGTATTCACCCCCACAATCCATGCCAGCGCTGCCACATACTAGTACCACTACTATCCATTAACAATTCCCTCCTCACAAATGTGACATTTTAGACTATTCCAGGTCTCCTAAATCTGAAAAAAAACCTGGATTTATTGTTATTATTTTTTAATGTATTACATTGTTAAGTACTCTGTTTATTAGCTGATTTGAAAAATAATCAGATAGCGCCACCATGTGGTAGACTATCAACTTGTCACTGTTCAGAAATAGGTGGAAATTCATCACTGACCTTTAAGGCCCCTGTTGTGTTGGGGCCCTAGGCCCACTTGTTTACAATAATGGACACAGACACTGGGTGATATGGTACTGGAACTGGCCACAAGCACATGCAACCGGGCCCTTTTATTAACAGGCTCAAGTCACTCATGAGACCTGTGATGGATGGGTGTGGGGTGCATGTGTGCCCACTCCCCCAAGGGAGTGGTTAACAAACTCAGTGTCTGCTGAGACACTAGAACGTGTCCAGCAGGACACAACATTCCTCCCAAATTTTTATGAATACAAAACAACCACTAGTCCAACCTATAGGGGTAAACAACACTTAACAATACACCACAGGGTCCATCAGCTTCTCGTGTCCAGCAGCAGGAAGACAGCAGACAGTGGCTTGTGACTGACTGTAGCAGGACGATCTCGGCGGGCACTCATAATTTAACCTGAGTGGTTCAGGACACGAACGCTGGCTTGGACACATCAGCTGTACCCTTGTACCATGCTAGAGGACCCAAGTCTTTTGGTCTGAGGTGGCTCCCCTTCGCTGACGTTGAGGTTGGTATGTGGTGGGTACTAACAGTTCATTAAACAGTGTGCTTCAAGAGCATGGTTCGAGTCCATGGTGAAAGTTCACGAAAGTGTTGAGGGATCGACTGTGATGGATGGGTGTGGGGTGCATGTGTGCCCACTCCCCCAAGGGAGTGGTTAACAAACTCAGTGTCTGCTGAGACACTAGAACGTGTCCAGCAGGACACAACATTCCTCCCAAATTTTTATGAATACAAAACAACCACTAGTCCAACCTATAGGGGTAAACAACACTTAACAATACACCACAGGGTCCATCAGCTTCTCGTGTCCAGCAGCAGGAAGACAGCAGACAGTGGCTTGTGACTGACTGTAGCAGGACGATCTCGGCGGGCACTCATAATTTAACCTGAGTGGTTCAGGACATGAACGCTGGCTTGGACACATCAGCTGTACCCTTGTACCATGCTAGAGGACCCAAGTCTTTTGGTCTGAGGTGGCTCCCCTTCGCTGACGTTGAGGTTGGTATGTGGTGGGTACTAACAGTTCATTAAACAGTGTGCTTCAAGAGCATGGTTGGAGTCCATGGTGAAAGTTCACGAAAGTGTTGAGGGATCGACTGATGTCCCTGTTAGACTACCTTACTGTATCCGGTAACCTGCCGGGGGGGTAATGTCTCGTCCAACTCTCCTGCCTGGGGACGCCCTTTGTCGGATTTGCAACGGGACTGCTCGGGAGCTGCGCTAGGGCTGCTTGTGTGCCGACGTGGGGCAGCTGCAAGACCACCAAGGAGCCATTACCCAGTCGCTCGCACAAACCTCAGGGCTATATGAGTCTTGGTCAAGACATGCTCTCGCTACCGCAGTTCAGGTGTAAGCCAGGTTAGCAGGTAGCCTCTGGTTTTGCTTGTCAGCTGGTTTGGTACTCGATATAGTATTGTTTGACACATTTGATGAGGACTGGCGTGATGGCATTGCCAGCCATGTGGTGAATCTGGACAACAGTTGGTGATGACTTGCCTTGATGGGTGCAGGCCATCATTATTGAGTCGATCACTGAGAGTAGGGGTGGCCAGGTGCTTCCATTTCCTTTGGAGAGACATCTGCATCCTTGCACTTGGACTTCTTGAGCTAGGAGGACGTCGGTGACAGTAGCGTGATGGATATGCTGAGGAGACGTGAGGCATGAGATGCTGTTCACTCAGGCTTGCACCTTACTCTGCTGTTGGTGTGTCGGGATGCGCTCCTTTAGCAGCTCGGGTTCGCTTAACCATCCGGCCGGAATACTCACGACTTCCCCTCCTGAACTTGGACAGTTGTCCAATTCTTGGTGTGGACCCTCCGGTCACACTTTCACATTTCCTGCTGAGTGCGGTGTTATGCACATGACAATGATGATGTGGTTGCCATGGGACCTGGACAACAGGTGTTGACGATCTATGAGAGGAGGCTTCTGGAGGGTCTTCACAGCCATATGTCTTTGTCTTGCTGAGGCTGTTCCTTCACCCATGGCATCTGCGGTCAGGAGCAGAGATGCCGTCCGACTTGGACTGCCGACGCTCGGGGATGGACGGTCGCACTGAGAAGCGTTGGGGAGAGACGTAGTTCGCGCTTGCTGCAGCTTAGGTTTGGTTCTCCCATGGGGCTGTCTTCAGGGACGTCGGTCCGCCTTGGTGGATGTCTGGTGTCTCTGGGTGTGCTCTTGGCTTGTGGTGCTACGAGTTTTTGTGCTTCTCTCCTTATTATGTCCGGTTCTTCATGGTGACAGGATTGTTACTCTGTTCGATTCTTCTTCCGGGTGCAGTCGCATGCAAATTCTTCCAATCAAGCCAACAGGGCTTATCAACTTTGATGGTCTCTGGACCATGCGGGCGAGACACTAGAACATTCCCAGCAGGACACAACACCCCCCAGTAGGCTTTGGAATTGGCACTCGGGCAAGATGTACCACACAAACCACATTCAGACAAACACACACTACATCTACAGTGCTGATACATATTCTCTTGGCACAAACCAAATGTAACACTTCTTTGACTATCTGGCCATCTATCCATTCAAGTCTATCTGTTCTGGATGCGGGTAGTATAGTTACTTGGGAAAATCAAAGGTGACTTAACAGAATTGTATCTGAGCCAATAGGACCTGGAGTAAACAGAAACAGAGCTGCCCTATCTAGACAGTCAGTTACTGCCTTCATTTGATAGCTGACCCTGAGAGAAGGTAGCACCCAACTAATGAGCAGCAGAACGCCTGCTTTTCTCAATGCTGCTGCTGGTGTCTCTGGGGAGAGCTTTTAATTAAAGGAGGGCTTAGAGATGCCATGCAGTTTCTGCATGTAAACCTTCTGTCGTCTGGCTTTTTTATTTACTGTGTTTGTATCCGAGGCAGCAGGATCAACAGCATTTCCAGTGTCATCAGAGATATATAGTTTGCATTAAAAAGCCAGTAAACTGGCTGGTGGCTTGAATATAGTTCAAGTCATCAGCCAGGTTTGTGTCATTGTGGTGGAAGGAAACAGAAATAAGAACCTAACCCTGATCCACAAATGGATGGGTTACTGGTTGAGGGGGCTGAAACCCTTCTCAAGCAGCAATCACAATTCATCTCATGGGGAAGTAACAAGCAAATCCTAGATTAACCTATACACAACTCTCAGGAAGCTTAGCATAGAGCAATTAGGCTTAACTCAGAGACAATGTATAAAGTATTTGTACAACACTTTAAACAGTAACACGGTGCAAACAAACCACAAAAGGATCCCACACCAGTTTAGAAAAAGAAAGACATTTTATTCAATAAAACAAGACCAAAACAATAAAAATTCAATCAGAAGAACCTTAGATATTCCATTTTAAAGATTTAGGTAAAAAGAGTGCCAAAAAGCACAAAGGGTCAACTGTGGATATCTAGGCCTGCTGGACCTGGACAAAGTCACAAGTTCAGGCTGCCAGCAATGGAGTGCGGGCCAGCTACAGGGACCCAGCTAGGCCTCCCACAACCTTAAATTCTGGTTTCCAGAGCACTGCGAGGATCCTTGCTGAAGATGTGTTATGGAGCTGAGGCAATGCATTGGGTCCGAGACAGAACGAGGGTATGATTAAATTTCTGCATCGTCGTTGAGGATCCCATCAATGAGGTCTTGGGAAGCAAAATCCAGCGTCGATGAAGCATTGTACAGTCGGCCGCTGCATAAGGTCCGAGGAGTTGTGAGGCTGCGATGCAGAGTCTGTCATCATCATCAAGGTTACTGTCGATGAGGGATGTGAGGGCCTGTGCCAAGAATACATTGCATAGTGGTGGTTCTGGAGAGGTAACGGGCTTCAGTGCGATGTGGGTCTTTGCAATGGCTCTAATCCATGCTACAGAGGTGATGAGTCGGTTCTGCTTGGGGTTGCACCATGCAGCATAGGAATTACATTGGTTCTAATGGAACCACAGAGGCTGGCAGAGCACCTTAGGCCCAATTTCTAAGGTCCAGGACTGGGGTGGCACCACTTGGCAGGGTAGACTCACCAATGGCAGATTCCTGGTGCTGGGTTCAAGGTCACTGAAGGCATCTGTCCCTGAGGCTTAAGTCAGAAGGCCAGCCATTGTGCCCTTGGGGTCCCTTTGGGGTCCTGGGTTCAACAGATATAGGTCCCGTACTTCTCACTCAGGCAAGAGGGCAGCTGGTCAGCACAGCAGGGAAGCAGTTATTCAGAACAGCAGTCTAGCAGATTGTCATTCTTTTCAGCAGCACAACAGTCCTTCTTCCTGGCAGAGTATCCAAAGTCCAGAAGTGTACTGAAGAGTTGATGTCTGAGGGCCAGTATTTGCACCAAGTTGTGCCTTTGAAGTGGGGGAGAAGCTTCTAGTGGTTTCCCTTTAAAGTCCTCCAGTCATCTTGTCTCCCTGTCCTAGCTCCAGACAAACTGCAGTGGGTATGCAAACCTTTGCGTGGAGGCAAGACACAGCCTATTAAAGTGTAAGTAGGGTTGTACTCAGCTCCAACCTTCTATATGGCTAGTGACGGCCCATCCAGGCACACCTAAGTTCTCTTTGTGTGCCTGTCCAGTAGGAATATACAAAGCCCAACTGTCAGCTACACCCAGCTATATGAGCTAGGGACAGGCTACCGGCACTAAATGTCTAATGCAGGAAAATGACAACTTTCTAAAAGTGGCTTTTTCGGGGGGCGTGGCTATCTGCCAGGCAAGATGGCCGCAGCTTGAAGGAGCTCCGAGGGGGAGGCCGACTCCCCGTACATCCGTTAACTAACCCGAGGCCGATTCTATGTCCAAGGTCCGCGCGCGGAGAGCTGGGACGAAGCAACGCCGCCTGATCCCAATTTCGGGTCTTCCCGCGGCCCGGACCACGAATGGCGCCGCCTTGGTAGTCGCACCCCGCATCGGCGGTCTGAACTGGGGCCTCGATTTGGAGGTGTGTCCCGGGTGCCACGAGGGAGGTCCGGACCAGTCCGAGAGGCACTCCGGAGGAGCTGGCGGTTTGCTGGGGGCCGGGCGGCGGCGGGCGTCATCCGTGCCCTGACCTGGTCACTCCTGTGAGGTCACCGCATCTGCGGGGTCTGGGGGGCGCGCCGTCGAGGTGACGCCATGGGAGACGGCCCCGCAGAGGACTCCGATACGGACTCGGTGGTGGAAGCCCCCACCTGCTCAACAGCACGAGCTGAGGGAGACGTCTGAGGCCTGATCAACTGCATTGCCTCTGAGCCTACGGGAGGAGGACGGGGGGCAGCTGGTGGTGCTGCCGGATGGTGGTGCTGGGGGCCTCCCGTGCTGCCTCCCCCTGACGATTCCAGCAGGGTGTGTTGCGGGCCGCAGCGCGATCGGTGCTGGGGCCCTTCGCTCCTGTGGGGCCTGTGCCTGACTATCCGTGCTGGATCCGGGAGTGTGGCCAACTGCTGTGTGCTGTAGCGGCGGACAATTCCTGTACTGTCCTGGGAACAACTGCGCCTTGTCTGGGCTCCCTGCTCCGCCAACTGGCCTATGGTGGGAAGGGGGCGCCTTCGGCTGCGTCTCCCGGCGGGACCATGAGTGGAAAGGGAGCTCGGGCAAACCAGCAGAGCAAGTTGGATAAGTTTGCATATAATAAAGATCCTTCCCCAATGCCGGACCGCGGCGGGCGCGCTGAAAAGGTGGCGGCGAAAGCTGGGACACCTAAGGTGTCGCTGGAGGACATTATGGCTGCCCTGTCTCAAGTACAAACTACTGTGGGGTCGATTTCTACAGACGTGTCCCTCCTCAGAGCGGACTTTCAGAAAATGTCAGCCAGGGTCACGGACGTGGAGCAAGTGTCAGCTACCCTAACGAAAGACACTAGGTGTCTCCTACAAAAAGTGTCGCAGCTGGAGGCGGAGAACAAGCGCATGGCGACTAAGCTGGACGATCAGGAGGGGCGCTCTCGTCGCAACAACGTGCGTATTACTGGAATTCCCGAAGGTGAGGGTCACCCCGCCATGGATTTATATGTGGAAGATCTGATAAAGACCAAGTTGCAGCCCAGGGGTCTCTCTGCCTTTTTCTCGGTTGAGCGCGCCCATAGAATACCTGGTGGCCGGCCGAAGGTTGGTGCGCCCCCCAGGCCAGTCCTGGCTCGCATGTTCAATTTCCGCAACAGAGATGCCATTCTTCAGGCAGCTCGAATGGCGCCGCCTCTCTGTCTCCAGAACTCCACGGTGTCCTTTTTCCCGGAGAACACGGCGATGGTGTCGGCGCAGCGGAGGAGCTTCCTGGAAGTTAAGAAGAAGCTGAGAGCCCGTTAGCTGCCCTATGCTATGCTCTTCCCGGCGCGGCTACGTGTGGTGGCGGAGGGAAAAACGAGGTTCTTTGACACGCCTGAGGAGGCTCATGACTGGCTTGAGGGATGGCAACAGGTGAAAGGTGTTGGGCGCTCGGACAGGCGTCGACGACAGCCTGGGGGGTCGGAGGACCTCGCTGGTCAAGACCGACGGGAGGAGGAGGCGGAGTGGTCGGAGGGGCCGGCCGGATAGAACTCTGACTGGCGACTCTCCTGGCCTAGAGATGTGTAGAGGACTCTGAGACCTTCCGGGACTGGAGTGGCCTACTTCATTCTACTTTATTTGCACGGACCATGGGACCTTGGGACCTTGGGACTGGGGATGTTCTTGGTCTTCCTCGGACCTCCCGCTCCTTTGCACGCAAGTACTGTTCGGGGATAAGAGTTCTGAGCACTCTGCTGAGTTGGGGTGGCGGGCAGTTCAAGGTCCATATGGCAGGGAGGGGGTTGGGGGGAAAGGGGTTGTTTTACTGTTCTTTTCATATGTTTTGGTTCATGGCGATAATGGCACTCAGATCAAACAGTACAGGCCTTATTACAGTCTGCATGTCCTACACCGGTATATCCGCACAGTTTGTTGCTTTTTGCCCCAGCCACTGCAATGGCTGATTTAGTGCATGGGACGCCAGCTAAGAGCAATCTGACTCAGGTGCGGCCTCTTTCACTGCTTACGTGGAATGTGCGGGGCTTGGGGGACAAAATCAAGCGAGGTCTGGTCCTGCAGGGCATTAAGAGGTGCGCCCCGGCGGTGATTTTGCTACAGGAGACCCACCTTACCGGCACTGCAAGTAGAGCGATGGACAGATGGGGTATAAGATGGTAACGCATTCCGAATTCACCTCCGGGTCTCGGGGGGTGGGCATAATGGTGCGACGACAGTCCCACTTAATAGTGCACAAAGTTAAAACTGATGGTTCGGGGCGATTTGCAGCGATCGTCACCCAATGGGAGGGGCGACCCCTGAGTATAGTCTCTGTTTATATTCTACCTGCATTGCATGCCACGGCGCTCCCGGCGCTCAGCGCGTTCCTGCTGGCTCTGCCGGAGGGGGAGTTAATACTGGGCGGTGACTTTAATGCTGTCATGAACGACCTCACTGATCGGTGCCCTGCGCGGGTGGGGGGCGGCGGAGTGTCCCGCCTCGGGAGCTTTATAGAAGCACTCGGGCTAACTGATCTATGGCGGCTGTATCACCCAACGGCGCAACAGTTCACATACCACTCAGGGGTACACAATAGTTTAACTCAGATAGACTACTTCCTGGGTTCTGCTGGCAGCCTCAAGAACGTAGACAGTATAGAAATTAGACCCAGGGGTATATCTGACCACTCCCCGATCCTTTTACAGTACACACGTTGCCACCTAACGAGACGCCGCATCTACCCGATGCACCCCGGCTGTCTCCTGCTCTCTGATATCCAGAAATCAATAGCAAAGGCGACGAGCCTTTATTTCCAGGAACATTCTGCCTCTGTTGACTCCCCAACTGTTCTTTGGGAGGCATATAAAACGGTCGCCAGGGGGCAGGCTATGGCCTCCATTGCGGCGTACAAGCGTGAAAACACTCTGAGCTGCAGTCTCTGGAGCAGGAGCTTCATGCGGCGGAGGTCCGCCAGGCCCAAGATCCAACTCCCGCAGCTTCCCACACCCTGCGGTTGGCGCAGGCACGGTACAGGGAGCACCTCACGGAGCGCACCAGACAGCGCTTGGAAGCCACGAGGCACAAAATTTATGACGTAGGTGATAAAACTGGAAAGATGCTAGCGTGGCTTGATAGACGAGATAGTGGTGCTAGGTGGATTGCGCAGCTTAGCACTGAAGAGGGGCGGACGACTGCCGATCCGCACGAAATCGTGCGCGCCCTGGCAGGGCACTTCCGGGCAGTCTATTCCTCCGCTTCCTCCATGACAGTGGAGGAGACGCTGACATATATCAGAGACCTTGACATGCCCAGACTCTCCCCTGAGGCTCGGGAAACCCTGGAAGCCGGACCCACGGTAGAGGAGATACAGGCGGCAATTGGCGCGCTGCAATCCGGTAAGGCGTTGGGGCCCAACGGCATACCGGTTGACCTCTACAAGAGGGCGTCCGGGACGCTTGCCCCACATTTATTAAATATGTTCACTCACAGTTTGCAGAGGGGCGAACTGCTGCTTGATCAACGCACGGCCACCATAGTGGTGATACCGAAATCGGGTAAACCGGCTGATCAGTGTACCTCCTATCGTCCCATATCGCTGCTTAATGCGGAGGCCAAGATCCTTGCAAAATTGCTGGCAACCAGGCTGATACCGCACCTGTCGGAAGTTGTGCACCCAGATTAGTCTGGCTTCATGCCCGGCAGGAGCACATCCCATAATTTGAGGCGATTGCACAGGGTGTTGGCTCGGACGGACCGTTTAAGGGAACCAGCGGTGCTCCTCTCTCTGGATGCCCGAATGGCATTCGACATGGTCGACTGGCCCTTTCTTTTTGCAGTGCTGTTACACCTGGGCATTGGGCCCAAATTCTGTGCCTGGATCCGACTCCTCTACACCAAACCTATGGCCCATGTTACTACCAATGGTCATATGTCGGACGACTTCCCCCTGTCGCGTGGCACGCGTCAGCGCTGTCCCTTATCGCCATTACTCTTCGCCCTGGCGCTGGAGCCGCTCGCGGCTTGGATACGCTGGGAACCTATGATACGGGGCCTTAAGTGGTCAGACGGCTGGGAGGACTGCGTCTCCCTCTACGCGGATGACGTGTTGTTGTATCTGTCCTCCCCTAGACGCTCTATATTAGCACTACTCAATATCTGTGAGGTCTTTGGCAGAGCATCAGGATACACGATTAACTGATCCAAGTCGGTGTTGTTCACACTGCATGGCCCTCCTCAGCGGCTACCGGCGGATTGCCCGCTCCGAATGACAGAAGGGTTGATCAAATACCTAGGCATATATATCACGGCGGATCAGGTGGAATTTTTCCGGCGGAATTTGCGGCCCTCAATGGACCGCCTCAAGCAGGATGTTCGTCACTGGGGAGCGCTGCCGCTGACCCTGTTGGGGAGGGCAGCTCTCTTCAAAATGATGGCTCTGCCTCGGTTTCTATACGTGCTGGAAAATACACCGTATCAGGTACCGCCGGCTTACTTTCGTGCAATAGCAGCACAGGCCACTAGCCTTCTATGGGGCAACGGGCCGGCACGAATTGTGCAGTCTAATCTAGTCCGCGGTTGGTACGACGGGGGGATTGCGCTCCCCAATGTTCAACTTTATTACTGGGCGGCACAGCTAAAGGTAATCAATCAATGGCTCCACGCGCCACAGCCTGTGTCAAGTTAATTGGCCCTTTGAGATAGACCGTAGCTATTTGGCATGCGGCCCAGGCCAAGCTGGGGTGGCGGGGGGTTCTGACCCAGCTCACGCCCCTTTGGGACGCAAAGCTTCTGGGGCAGCTCAGGGATAGCATGGGCTTCGATGGCTGGGACAGCATCGGGATTTCGGTTGTAGGCGACATGTGGCATAAGGGGGCGGTGGTCTCATTCACACGCCTGCAACAACAATACGAAGTGGCGCCCTCGGAATGGTTCTGGTATCTGCAGATTAAACATGCCTTGACATCAAGGTTGGCACCTGGCGAGGAGGTTCCAGAGGCATCTCCTCTAAAGGACAGGCTGCTGACGGAATATATGCCGAAGAAGGCTACGTCCTTCACTTACCGTAAGCTTGTCAACAACCTGCCGGATCCGATGGGACCCTTGCGAGAGAAATGGGCCAGTGATGTCGGCGAGTTTGATGAGCCGGAATGGCAAGAGGTGTTAGCTTCGCCACGCGAGGCGGGTATACCCTCGTGGCTACGGCTGGTACAGATCCGGATTCTGCATTGCTCGTATTACACCAGACACTTGTTATACAAAATGGGTAGAGCGCTGCACCCCTTCTGCCTGCGAGGTTGTGGGGAGGAGGGAACCTTCTTTCACACCATTTGGGATTGCCCCGTAATTCAAGACTTCTGGAGGCGGGTGATGCGGACAATGTCACAGTCATGCGGGGTGTCATTGGTGCCAGAGCCCAGGTGTTGTTTGTTAAACGTGTGGGAACCTAATGATCTTAACCGCCAGGCTCAGAGCTGGGCCACGTTGGGGATAATGACAGCTAAGAGAAACATAGCCCAAAAATGGGGAGCGGTGAGGGTGCCCTCGCTGTACGCATGGGGAAGGGACATGGATGCAGCCATGTTGGCTGAACGATCAACATTCATCAGGCGGGGATGCCCCCGTAAATGGGACAAGGTATGGGGGGCATGGAACAAATTTAGAGGTGGAATATGCGACCCGCCGCCAGTGCCAGATGATGATGCCTCTGACTCAGACTGATGGGGTGGGTTTGGGGACGGGTGCGAGGGGTATCGCTTTCACTCATGCAGAACTGTATAGAAATGATTCCAGTTACATGGTTGTAAAATGGTGTACTGTACTGTCAGGTGATACGGGAAAACTGTACAATCAAGTGTCACGCTGTTTTGTTCATAAGAAAACAATAACAAATTTAAAAAAATTAAAAAAAGTGGCTTTTTCGAAATTGTGATTTAAAATCTGACTTCACCATAAGTTAGGATTTTAAATTCGGATTCCAAAGACACCAAACATTAACTGGCTACCTGTTCCCATTTGGAAATGATAGCTTATTACATTTAGTAAGATAACTCTGATGGAACCAGGTTCCTTTCCTCTAGTTTTACTCAGGAACCCACCTCCCCTATACTTTAACTTTGCCCATGACCTCCAAAGGAACACAGACAACTAATCCAAGTTATATAAATATTTATCATAAAGCCAGAAACAATTGGACATACAAACACCTCAAAACGAGAGTGTAAAGATAAAAGGACACTAATACAAATCCAAATCTACGAACAATATTTAGTCTTTGCAACATGCACATAATAGCCAATTCCAAAATTAAAACACAAATGATGATGGAAACCACATCCAGGGTCTTCTTCATTAATGAATAATAGGTAAAGGTGTTATCTTTCTCTACACTACCTCTATAGTGACAGCTCTACTTAGCATTCCCAGTCAAGCCCCAGAAAGGTGTCAGCATGTGAAGGCTTCCTAAGAAGCACAATCACGTTGAATAGGTCATAAAAGGTAGAGCTTCAGAGCTTGTTCTAAGATGCTCTCCCCTCTCCTAGTCAGGCAGATGTCCTCCGGACTCTGGGTTTGATTCACAAAAGTAATCTGAGACAAAATCCTAACTTTACGACTTCCGGTATTCACAAAAGACATTTAGGAGTAGTCAAGTAAGGATTTTGTCTCAGTTAAACTTAAGTTTTACTTAAGTTAAACTTAAGACCAAAACTTAAGTTTAACTGAAACAAAATCCTAAATTTAATAATCTTAAATGCCCTTTGTGAATACCGAAAGTCATAAAGTTAGGATTTTGTCTCAGATTACTTTTGTGAAGCAGGCTCTCTGTCCTTGACCTTAATATAAAAGTCTAAAATCACACCACAAATATATCACATGACTATTTCGTCCAGTTGAACACCTTCTTGTAGGTAGTTTTTCATGAAGGAATAATACATCCAGGCTCTTGCTCGATGACCTTGGTTCCCAGGGCTTCCGGACATGGAAGAAATTCTCTTTCATTATCAGCTCTGCTTGTTCAAAGGCATCCTCTACCCCTTAAGTCTGTCTGCACCCTAAAACAAAGAAGTTATTCTAACTAATGAGGACAAATTCTTGCACCTGCAACAGAAACGTGAAAGAAACTTCCATGAACACATAACTTTAATTAATAGATTCATTTAGAGCAAACAGTGGGAAACGAAAGTCAGGCCTACCTGATTCAGCTAACCCTACGTATAATATGGATGAATATATGAATTGTTAATACACACATTATATGAGTCTATATATATGATTTCATTAGCCATAAATGCACTTCACACACATATATAATTCAACTAAATACACATGTACCTTGATTACATGAAGAAATCTCTAACACTCCGATAAAGATTATTACTTCACTTTCTATTACGTTGATTTTTAAAACGACAAGATTATATTCGGATGCAGACTAACCATGATTACAATGCATCCCTACACATGAAAGAGCAATATTTCGCTGCGCTCTATCAACTCCAATGTTATTCTATGGGAGGGGTAAGGCTAGCAGTGGTGAAAAATAAATGTAAGAGTTTTTTATTTCAAGGACATGTAAAACTTAAAATGATATGCCCTACTTTTTTTTAACATACTAAACCCTGTCCTGTGGGCTGTACAGCACCTAATCTAAGGTTGACATTTTTATTAAAAAGGAAGGTTTTGGCCTGCACATACAGTCTGCCATGGTAGGCCTTCTACATGTTAAAAGAGCTACTTAAATGGGGGTGCACAATATTAGCTGCAGGCCCACCAGGCGCATTTGATTTACAAGCCTTTAGTATATGTAGTACCACTTTACAAGGGGCATATAAGTAAATTAAGTATGCCAGCTATGGCTAAGCAAACGTTATCATGTTTTAAGAAGAGAGCAAATCCACTTTAGAACTGGTTAGCAGTCCAACACTCTGTTACTCCCTTCCTTGACTTACAAACACGTTTTCATTTACCTGACTCCTCACTTAATGAATACCTCCTAATTTCAGCTGCTTTACAATCACACTTAGCTTCTTTTGACATTCCTGATGACATACCATCTCTTACTCCTACAACACCTTTATACAGTTTATTTCCTATGCATAGACCTAAAGCTGCTTATGTTTATAAACTATTGTTGTTGCATATAACTGAAAGACCCAAATCCCCTATTGAAACTGCATGGGAAACAGATTTGTCCCTCTCATTCTTTATTTCTGTTTGGGATAAATTATGGTCTAAGTTATTTAAAATTTCTGCAGCTGCCCGTATAACCCAATCTTTGTATTTTATTTACAATAGAGCTGTTATTACTCCTGTTTGCATATCCAAGTTTTCCCCTTCCTCATCTCCACTATGCTGGTCCTGTTCTACATTTACCGGTACTTTGAGACATTTAATTTATGATTGTTCTAATGTCTTGACTTTTTGGAAATCTGTTTGGTCTACTTGCATGAATATTTTTAAATGTAATCTTACATTATCATTACATAATGTTTTTCTAGGTTCCTCCTCACCTGATATAGATGACTCCACTTCTATTTCCTTATTGTTCGACCTTTTTATTGCATTAGCATTCAAAGTTATTTTATCATCTTGGAAAGACAATTCTAAAATATCTTCATTGATGTGGTGGAATTTTATTTGCGATGAACATAGGATTGTTAGTGTCTCTTCTCCTAATCTTTCGCTAAAAATTAAATCTGATCTTCTCTGGTTACCTTTTACATCTTATCTTTCTACACATGCTCCTATGTCTTAACTTGCTTTTCTTCTTATTCTCATATCTGGTTTTATGACATTCTCTACTTATTTCATTTATTCATTTATTTTTTCTTCTCCTTTGTTTTTCTTTTCCTTTCCTAGTCTCTTCTCTTTTCTTTTTCCTTTTACTATTTTTCTCATACACTATATTTCTATATTAGTTGGTTATTTACATTTTGTAATTGTGGTTTTTATTTTTGTAAGGATTGTATTCTTCTTTTTTGTTTGCTCTTCTTGAAAACTCAATAAAAAATCTTAAAAAGAAAAAAAAAGAACTGGTTAGCAGTGGTAAAGTGCACAGAGTCCTAAGGCCGGCAAAAATTAGATCAGCAAAATAAATGTAGAAGGAAGGCAAAATGTTTGGAGAAAGACCACCCTTAGTCTGACAGGTTTGACAAGCCAGTACTGAGACTTTCGATTGGATAAAATATGCTAGCAGAGGCATGTCAGCTGCTCACACAGCTCCCCAAGACCCGAGCACAGCACCAGCTCTAGAGCTCCTGGGGCTAAATCATCAGCAAGGCTCATGGGACAGAAGTAAGAGAAGGAAGTGCGGGCATGCACCAATTCCCAAGTACCTAATGAGTCGCTAGCATGAACACTAGATGGTATTTTGATTATTCAGTGCTATGATGTACTAACAGTGGTTAATAAAAGTTACTCACCGTTGTTATGTCATAAGTGAATTCTAAGTTGCTCTGCAGAGCTCTTTGCGAGCCTGTCTGTGCAGCACAGGCTGTCTGCTCCGAAAGAGGGCAGCGGGTACAGCCTTGGTAGGGATGAGCCAGAATGGCAGAGTGTGGTGGATTGGGTGGTGGTGGCTAGTTACTATTATTTTTGTTTCATATTTAGGAAAGGAAGCAAAAACCATGTTATATATTGCTCCCCATTACTCCTCTGCCCCTGGATAAAAGTTGAAAGCAGGGGCAGATAACTCTAGAGCCCATACATGACATGAAATTGTACATAGGTGAAAAGTAAATAACAGATGTTTTTCACTTGATCTACATAACGTAAGCTTTGCTCTTGTTTTATATTTTCCGTCAGTCAAATCCCCGGGTAAAAAGCAATCCTGTTATTCTCACTTAGCCATCAGTATCTTTATGTGTTCTATTAATTTAGGAGAGGCTAAAAAAAAGGATGCAATAAGTAATACCTTACATAAGAACAGATTGAAATATGGAGGTATGAGAAGGATATTTGACTGAGAGCTATCAGATGATCTTTCTGTCCTTCCATTCTAGAGTCAGTTGCTGGCGGCTTCTTAAAGGAACTCAGAGATCTCTGTGCCTGCTGGTTTTTCTCCTGCTGTTTCCAGGTGAGGCATCTCTACCCATGGTATATACCCTTTGCATGACAGGGTCAAAATGTTGCACTATCAGTGGTCGCTGCACTACGCTTGTGGACATTGACTCCATGTCATGGATATTTCAGAGACGGTTAATCACTGCCATACTTTGGAGGAATACACTATGGTGTAACAAACTTAATGGGTAGCTATTACTAAAGAGTGCAGAGTCTCCAAGACCTAAGTTAGTGGTGTTGCAGTTGTACTCATTTCATGAACCTTAGAAAGAGCTGACTCTATGAACCATACATCTATGCACTGAGCTATTTTATCACTCTGCCCTGCTACTGCTGTATGTCTGTGAATAAACAACTGCCACTGGTAAATATTTCAGTACCAAGGGCCAGAGTTATCAATCTTTGATGCAACACAACCCAATGAAAGGGAGAGGGCTGGAATGCACCATATTTGTCAATATATGGCACATTTCTGCTTTCTACCTGTTCTGGCCTACAACCTGTTGCCTAGTGCCAATGTAGGCATCCTTACACCATAGTGCACGGGTGCCTGCATTGTGGCAGGATCGTTTTTGTGCAGGAGGGGACACCTTCCTGCACAAAATCAATCCTCTGAGGTTTTCTTCCTCGTTCTAAGTGTGCTTCAGCATGCAGCACACGAAGAAAGAGGAGAAATAACAATATTTCTCTATGTTGCACTTTCCCAGGCAAGGCATAGTGTTTTGAAGCTTTCCCACGTTTACCACTCTTGTTAAATCTGGGAATGCAACAAAATCCATGGATGGATGCATGAGAACAACCACGCCCCCCCCCAGGGAAGAAAAATGTAAGGCAGTGGCTTGCGTTGCCCTGCATTACTCCAGACTTACCAGGCAACTCAGGGCCACACAAAGAGGCCTTGCGTTGCTTGATAACTCTGACTTTGGTATTCCATTGCCCTTGCAACACCTTGTGTGACACAATGGCAACGTAATCCTATGAGAAATCTGGGCCCCAGAATCCTTTGTACATGATAGCCACCACTTGGTCATTACCAATGAAATTGAGATAAGCGATGTGCAGCTAATGAAAAGCACAAGGAACACTGGCACTTGCTTCCGCTCACAGAGTCCTTGCATCTCTGGGTGTACAGAGCCTCAGAATCACTGCAGTTACACAAGCAGAAAAACTAAACACAAAGGAGCTTATTTACAAGCCCCTTGCGCCGCCTGTGCATCACTTTTTGTGATACACCTACAGCGCAACCTGCTGCCCCATATTTACAAGGACACGTAAAGATACCCTGCGTGGCTTTTCGTGTTATTGCAAGTATTGTCCCTTTACACACAACACTGTGTGTGAAAGGGGCGTGCCATGGGTGTTGCTGTGGGTGCTCCCAGCCAACACCCATGGCTTCTGTCGCGTTTCCAGATTTACGAGAAATTGTAAACCTGGAAATGCGGCAGAATGCTATGACTCCCCAGGGGAGCCGTAGGGAGGCGCAACGAGGAAAAATGTTTTCATTTCTCCTCTTTCGTTCCTCTTTCTATGTGTGCTGCATTCTGCAGCACATATAGGAAGAAGAAATCGCCTCTTGTGATTGTTTTCGTGGAGGAAGGGATACCTGCCTGCACAAAAACAATCATCCCCATGATGCAGGCACCTTTGCACCATGGTGCAAGGGTGCCTGTATCAGCGCATGGCAGCTAATTGTTTGTTAGCGCAGTGGAGAGCAAGGGGTCTGTCATATAGTTGTAGATATGACGCATCCCTTTGCTTTGGAATTGATGCAGCGCAGCCAAACAATGGAAGGTTTTCCTTCTTGAGTGTTTTTTTTTTTTTTTAAAGTGTACAGCTGGTCCATTTTCCATTAAAATGTTACTTAGAAAATAAATGATGTAAGTTTTGCTGGCCTTTCAGAGGAGGCATTCATGACACTACCTTAATACGTATTGACGAGTGTACATTTATGTTCTTCCTTCTGTGGCAGCAAGTTGACACTCTGCATCTGTGCACCATTCATTTTCCACTACTGGACATCCCGCCCTTGGAGTGGCACTTCTACCAATGGATAATGTACAATTGCAGTTGTCAAAAGTCAGTGTCCCAAACGCATTGCTGCGCAAAAGTGGAAATATTCCCCCAACCCTGCCATTTAGGGCCCGTTTCCGTCTTCAGTTTGTAAAGGAAAAAACCTGTTAACAACATTGATATACGGCCGGCTTTAGCGCTAGTGGTGCCCCCAATTACCTCCTTCCCCATTAATTCCCTTACTACCACCCTCGAACAGTGCCCCTCATTTCTTAATAGCCGGTCTCTCACAATCATTAAATTCTTTATATCACTACTAATAGTTCACTTACACTTAGTTCTGTGATCTGCATGTTACAAGTTCTTTGCAGCAGGCACATTAACCCTCTGCACTAATTTACGATGAGTCAAAACTACCACTAGACAAAACTATGATCTCTCTCCAGCAAGAACAATAATCACCAGAGTTATCTTGACATTTGTATTGTTGCCTGAAAACTACTGAACCTACAAGGAGCTTTGCATCATGTGCTTTTGAACCCATAACTTATTTTAAACACAGCATCCACATCAGCACAAGGTGCACCTGCACTGGTAGCACTGCTGTAATGCCAGTCCTGCCTTGATATTTAGGGTCGGACTGGCCTGTAGGGCAATCAAGCAGTGGCAGATGGTCTGCTATGACAGCTCAGAGTTTGGCCCGGATTGGGTTTTTGACGGTGGGCCTTTTTTTAATGGTCTTTTGGGGCGGTTATAAAAACAAACATTGCCCGCAGCATGCTCAAATCCATACAGCCTGCTATACATTGAAAAATGCTTACATAGCATGCATTTACACGTTTAAAACTTCCTAAATTTTCAAACATGAGCAATTGTATTAAGTATCTTATTAACTAATGGGGCCCACTTTTATTTTGATGCCCGGGCCTATTTTCTGTCCTGTAAGAAATTGGGTTGTTAGTTGACGGGGCTGATAGCCCTGGTCTCAATCATCAACCACAATCCTTGCTATGGTAAGTGTTAGATCTGAACCCTTCATGTAGCGTTTCCCCAGAATTGTTTCTTTCTTCTGGGTTTTGCTGATTCTCTTGTTAGGTCCTGGAAGAGGTGTGGCGCAGCGGCCAGGGTGCCTGACTCCGTACTACGGGGTTCACGGTTCGATCCGCGGAGCCGGTGGCAAGTTAGCCCAGCACCATGTGACTCTAGGCAATAGCTCGCTTAATCTTCCCGCGGGCCCCCAGCTCCGGGACACCACTTCGGAGGTAGCTGTGCGCTTTACTAATACTGGTATTTCATTTTCAGGTCCTTAGGGCCTGGGGCACTTTCCCATTGTAAATGCAGTGAGAAAGTGTGTGCACCCTTACTACACACGTTAGGAAATGGTGCTTACCTTGGTTTGCTAAATATGTGTCCAGCCTGCCATTGCAGGCTACTGTGCGCCTCGCACCGATTGTGTTCCTAAATACGTGTCCGTCCTACCATTGCTGGCTGGTGTGTGCCTTGCATCGATTGTGCTCCTAAATACGTGTCCAGCCTGCCATTGCAGGCCTGTGTGCGCTTTTGCACCAATGATGCTCCCACATACATGTGCAGCCTGCCATTGCAGGCTGGTGTGCCCTTTGCACTCTTAAAGACGTGTCCAGCCTGCCATTTCAGGCTGATACGAGCAATCACGTGTTTTCTTCCACCCGAGTCCCCCGAGGGTACGTATTAAGGAGGGAAGCAAGTGATAGGTGAAAGACAAGGCAGGTTCACCTGTGTGTCCCCTGACCAGGTGGTGAAGAATACCCATGCATGCTTTCACTAACTATGAGAGATTTGCTCTTCCCATAGGCTAACATGGGGACGTGGTTGAAATCAGTTTAGGCTGCAATAGTGGATTGCACTGGAGCAGCCTCATGATGTTTCCTATCATTGGATTTGCAGCGACAGTCCCTTGCCAGTGGTAAAGGTGGCTTTGCTTTGTTCTATGTTTTATTGTATTATTAACATGTTTTCTTTGTACATTCAAAATCTTTTTTCAATTTACATTACATTATTTTTGACTTTTTGTATACATTTTAAGTAGTAAAAATACAAAAATACATACATATATATAATACAGTGATAATCTCTTAAAAAGTTGCATTAAAATTCATAGCTTACTCAAGCCTAATTACTTTAGGTATCAAAATTCTTAACCCGCAGCAACCTATAATTCGTTCATTTTTACCACTCACACTCATTCTGTCTATAGTCATACTATAAATACATACCACCAGAGATTCAGCCCTCTGAGGGGTACTACGTTGTATTTGTGAGATCTGTATTTGTAGTTACCTACAGACACAGCTTCTGATGGAGTTGTCTCTCACTGACCAATTCTCAGGGGTAATGTTGGTCTACGCACGTTTCAGTGGCAACGCCACCTTCCTCAGGACCAAGATGTAATGAAAGAATCTCAAACTCATAAAGGTTTTGTGCGGGATAATCAAAACAAGAAGTTTATATAATTGGTGGGTATTGGCAAGCGTTAATCTTTCATAGAATTATTGAGCTATTTAGAGCCGTGGGGCCAAGATGCCTCTTACCTACAGCGTTCATGATTAGAAACAGAAAATGTGGATGTGTGGTTATTTACAGTGCACAAAAGACCGTGACTGTGAAAGTGATCAAGAATAGAAATTAGTAGGAAGAAAAACCTGCACATGTGCATGCCAATTCGTGCAACAATGTAGCACAATAATTTGAAGCAAAGAACCGAATAACAGAAAAGTTCCACAACCACGAAATGGAAAGTTGAAGGAAGAATTGAGATCAGGCAATAGTGACTCTAATATACCTGCAACAATAAAGCCCGTTTCTTGAAGAAACCGTCTTTTAGCATACATGCCAATAAACACCTGGAAACTGGCACTCAATCCTATAGGTAAAGAATGTTAAAGGATAACTGAGTGTGAGAGCTATGTTACAATAATCGTCTATTTACACGTGAGTAAAACAAAACTGTCTAACTCTACTTATCACGTGTAGTTGGACTGTAGTTCAATCTTCATTATTAGACACGTCTCCTTTCTCGCCCATGGTTTACAGCATTTTCAAGTCAGGCATTTTAGTTATCAATTGTAAGTGCTCTTTAAAATGTGTACTTCCCCGTTGGAAACAAGAAAAGGGATGAGGTGAAAACAGATCCCGTCATATTTTATATGATCTCTTATCTATTTCATATTTTGTTGAGACATTTAAATGCTGGATCTAAAACGGGTGAACTTCGTCTCTATCCATTCATTGCTGTTTGTAAAAGGGCAGGTCAGGTAACACAAAAAATCCAACTATTAAGACAACTGTTTCGTGGTCAGTAGGTTTTGGGGAGCAGCTATATCAAGGAGATTTCTTATTTACACTGCTTTCGAAATGAACTCTTGCTAACTCCGGATTTAAAGTGCTGTGAGCGTACAAGACTGTCTCTACCGAGCGACCAACCGCGGGCACCTGAGTTACTACACTACTATACTCGTAAAGGACGGGCATGACAAATGATAAACCTCCTGTTATACCCACATTGTCCTGAGCTGGATCTACAAAGGCGTGCAAGATATCTCTACCTTCTGCCCAACAGAATGCACCTGAGTTACTAAACTGCGTTGATCGATGCGGACATTTACGTAAAAGTAGCAGGTCCCATTACACCTCCATTGATTAAAAAAAAAGGGAGAGCGAATCATTTTTTAAGTGCACAAGTCTGTCTAGAGACAGCAATGGTGATAGGTTTTAGAAACCAGCATGGGTTTCCACAGGCTCGAGGGCTATACTTGAGCCGTTCTTGCGATAAACATACTGTCACAAAGGGTAACAGACATTTGATGTTAGTGATGGATATCTTTTACTCCCAACTTCTATACACTTGTTTGTTTCTTAGCCCTGAGGAAGTCACTGCGCACAACAATTAAGGGCAACAAAACACGTGTTGTCTAAGGATATCGGGATTAAACTGAAGTGACTGCTTCAACGGAGGAACAAGAGTGTTTTTTTATTATTGTCAATGATACATAATATATACTGTTGGAGTGTGCAAGGGACTGTTGTTTTGGTTTAACAGTGGTTATCCACACATTGGGGAGGAGGGTGGCTTTCCCCACCCTTATGCACTTCAATCATAATTGTACACTAGTATATACTTGCTGAGTATTTCCCAGGAGTGCCATTACCCTACACAATCCACCGACCAAGAAATCCCATATTTAAATGTTAACAGAAGCCATCCTATATGCAGTTTTAGTCACAAATTCAAAATGGAGTCTCTCCATGCACAAGTGTAATATCAAGCTTTCAGTGCAGATTAGGGCGCATGTGGCCACTGCGGTCTGCACTTGTAGGTTTACCATCAAACACCCAGGACAGCTCGTCGACGTGCAACTATAGGTGCAAATGTCTTAGACAGGCTTCCTAGGCAGAGGGCACACTCTAATGCACAGAACACAGTTTCATAGCTAGCCCTATGGCTGTGGGGGGGCTGGCAAGATTCGGCGGCAATTGCCGCCCTGCGATGGCAGCAATGTAAAAAAAAAATGCTGATTTGCATATCTTCCTGATACAGTAGTACTGAGGTTCTCTCCCAACCAACCCCTTATTCTCGACTCTTCCCTTTCAGGAATCTCACACAAACCGTTTTCCTGCACTGCACCGTACATAAACAGTTATGCATGGTGTCTCTCTCTCCCTGTAGATTGTAAACAAAATAACAACTTTATTTCACATAGTGCTTTAATGCCACAGTTTCTGCAGTCTGTATGAGCTATATTTAACAGGCTGTACAGTCAAGTTAATTTAATTCAATACTAGTTGGTCGTCAATGCAGGGATCAGACATAAACTGTACACAATGACGATTTTCAAAGTTGTGTGGCTATGCGGCACACTATCTATTTTCCTCATGCTAACTTCACAAGAAAAGTTGTGCTGAAATTTGCATGCGAAAAAATGTTTGACCCAGAGGAAATGTTCAGAAAATGTGCGATAACTGGGATTCTCTATGCTGTCTCTCATTCCAAATTTGGAAACTTTGAATGGGGAGCCAAACTGCAACATACAGTAACGGATTTGCCCTCTGGCAATTTTCCTTTTCTGTATTCCCAACAAAACTGTGACCCTAATGGTGCTTAGTTTACTGAGTTCAGAAGGATTAGAAGGATACATTGGCCCTACCAAGATTCAGACTGTTGATATGCAGGTCCCACGTGATCTGATTAAGAAGGGCTTAACTCGCTGAGTCATCAAGGTCTTCATTAAATGTTTGATTCTTTGTCCCCAGAGCCCATACCTGGAATGAAGGAGGTGGTGCAGCCCCCATTTGTTGCCGGGATTAGAGGAGGCACAGTGAACTTGACCTGTCGCTTGCAAGGGGAAGAAGGCAAGATACTACGAACAAATGTGTACTGGTACTTCACCAATAACAAAAACGAGCTCATACACTTGACACCCGAGGGTTGGCACAAAGACAGACTCACTCTGACCAGAAGTGGGCACCTCAACGATAAATCCATCCAATTGAGAGGCCTGGGCTTCAATGACACAAGGATGTATTTGTGCAAGGTGTCCGTTATTGACAAAGACACTCTCAACGCCAGTACAGTGACAGGGAATGGGACGCAGCTCCTGGTACACGGTAAGCTAGAGTCTGTTCCTCCCTTGCCTGATATCCTGGAGCGCGAGGATTCAGGCAATAATCTTAGATTTCTTAATCTAGAAAACCAGGCGTTTTAAAACATATTAACTCAGAACTCCACAGGGTGTGTTTTGGATGAGAAAGTGTGGCCAATCCTGTTCCTAAACTCCAAGAAAGCTGAATTTTGCATCAGAGTCTTGTGCTGTAGACGACAAAATGACACAGGAAGAGCCCCATGGAAAGCTCTTGTTCCTGAAGGTCAGAACTTCAGTTTTATCTGTATTGAGATTGATGTAATTCTGTTTCAACCAGTCAGCTACGTTGAACATGCTGGTGTTGAAGTTGGTCCTGGTGGTGTGGTTGTTGTCTGTGAGGGAGAGGATGAGCTGGGTGTTGTTTGCATCCGAGGCAGTGTTGATTCGATGGGATCTTATGAAGTGGGCAAGCAGCATCATGTAGACGTTGAAGAGGGTGGGGCTCAGTGACGATTCTTAAGGGACTCTGCAGATGAGATTCTAGGGTTCAATGGTGTGAGAAAATTTGATTTTCGATCGTGATCGTATCGACCCGCCATTTTGTGCTCCACCGCTATTTTGTATTGCCCTCACTCAGGCAGCACGACGAACGAAGTCTTTTCTGCTTTTTCTGCAATATTGTGTTGAAGTAACCTTGTGCCTCTGTTTACAAAGCTGGTGTTAGAGACTGACCGAGTACACTAATCCCTGTCTGTTTTTTCTAATCCCTGTCTTAACCATCTGTTGGTTCACACTATTCTCTTTTGACTTAATCTTATCGTCTGGCCTTCGCTGTCCTCCGCTCGTATTCTCTCATTTCACAACTGTCCTCCAAAACACACAAACGTATCTCGTCACCTACAAGTCAGCTACAAGTCACTTAATGAATTAGCTCGTGGGGAGGGGTGACAAACACTAGAGGAGAGGCTTCTTCGAGTTACTCGATACTTTATTTTCAAACCTTTCCTATTGGTTCTGTTCTGTTTTCCAACTTTTCTTATTGGCTCCTTTTATTTGTTTTAGGTGTGTTCTTAGTTAATGTATATGTCACCTATGTACTATATAAGATTGTGCGCCACGGAGTGAAGTGGCAGTCTCCTGAGAACATACCGTGTGTACTTCTAGGACAACTGTACTAGCTGCCGCTAATAAAATCTGATGTTTTACGCCGACAGAGTGTTCCCGTGTCTCTGTGTAGCTATGCAGGAGAACCCAGGAGATTAAGGCGTACCCTGCGCCGCCAGGTCCAATTGGTTCTGGTTCTTCAAACGGCGCCCACATGGGGCGGCATCAGTGGTAGTGGTTCTGCCTGAAGGTCGTGAGGTACCCCGCAAGAAAATTCTGGAGGAATCGCGAGCCATGTCAAGCGACCCCTGTATGTCGAAAGTGGTCCGAAGGTCTTTTGCAGCGCGGTTACTCCTTCCTGACGGCTACTGACGACTGCTGCCCTGACTGCCGCCCTGCCTTGGCCCTTCCTTTGTTGATGTATGGTAAGGCGAGACGAAAGACGGGCCTCTGTTGGTGTAAGAAGACATCATTAGTTAAGTATTTCGTGGGTCGCTCCCACAATTTTTTTCCTTTGTTCCTTTGTTCCTTAGTTTCTTTGGTCCTTAGATTCGACTATTGCAATAGCCGAAGCCGAGGACTAAGTGCATTTGTGCTGCGTAAACTGAGTTTTGCACTTTTGATGTTTGTGAACAGTCAGGTGAAAATACGAGATGCCTGGTCTGACTAAGTTTGGAAAACTTTGTTGCTTTGGTTGTAATAGGGATTCCCGGCTTGAGGACTCTTGTCCGATTCCTTCGGTTGGAAATCCCACATATGAGCTCTATTCAAAACATGGTATTGGCCCCATTGCCTTTAACGAGACATGGACCCGATACACGAAGAAAGATGGTGTTTTAAAATGGCCCGAAAATGGTAGTTTCGATTCTGATGTGCTAGACAATTTGGAAGCAGTTTTTTTCAAAAGAAAAGCCCGGCCTGCAATGTTTGACTCTTTCCGCCTTTGGCGTAAGGAAGCCAAACAGAGAGAAATTAAGCAAGCAAAACTAGATAGGAAAGCACAGGGTATGACAATTATCTAGGCTGCCCAACAATTCAAAGATGATGGAATTGATAATGCGATGGAAATTTCAGAAAGACAGCATCGTATGGCGATAGATAAATGCTATCCGGTGTTGCCCGTTTCCCCTTCCGATAACAAAAAAGGTGTAGAAGAAGATCCCCTAATGTCTTATTTATTGAGATTGCCTCCGCCCTATGCACAAGGTGCTAATGCACCCCAGTTGTTACAACCTGTTCAGCCGCCAGCAGTACCTCCGCCTGCTCCGGCTCTTCCACATTTGCCCCTTCCAGTATTACCGCCTTTTCCAGCTTTGCCTTTAACTTCTTCCACTTTGTCCTCATCTCCTGATTTTCGATCTCCTTTGCCTTCTGCCTCTTCTGCAATTACCGGTTCTCCTTCTGTTAGTTCGCCTAATACCTTGTCCCCCCTTCTTATGTCCAATTCTCTGTCTATGCATAAGCGACTTACGGACACTGTCACTGGTATTCTATCTCCGTTCTTTGAAGCTTTAAATGTGTCTCTGGCTTTTTTTCGAAGACAGTCGCGTAGTCAGTTCCCAGATTCTGAAGAACGAGAAAGGTTGGACTCTCTCGCACACAAATGGATCAAGAGGGGTCCACAGTACAGTGTGCCCGATATTATGTCTACCTTCTCACAATGGAATGCGCCTACGCAGAGATATGTTTTTAATATTATGTGTGATACTCTCATTAAAGAATGGGAGGATGGGAATTTGAGTTCGGTTCCACCGGGTCTGTTAGATGTTCAGACTGACTTTGATAAAGGACTGTTGTGGGTCCTAAGGTTGAAAACGCTGTAAGGACACTTATTTCCTTTAGAACCTTATTGTCTTCTCAGACTTGCCTTGATTCCGATCCGTCGGTTAGACTGACACTGAAAAATTATCCCATGAGAGAGGTTCCTCCAGTTTGGAAGGAAGAAGTTGCGGCTCAAGGTAATAATCCAGCCATTCCTGATCATTTTCAACGTATATGGGTGCATGTCCCCTGGAAGAGATCTGAAGTTTTAGCACTTAAACAGACTCTACCAGATCCTCGTAAAAACCCTGCGGGTTATCATAAAGAATTATCACAGACGGTTGATGCTTGCATCATGAATCTAGTTGATATCGACATGTTAATGGGGAATGTAGTTCCACAAGCTTTATGGGCTAAGATTTGGAGAGAAGATCATGCTCAAGCATTTAGGTGGTGATTGGGCTGCTATAATTGCCGCAGATGCAGCTCAAGTGGGTGGTGCCAAACCTGATGCTTTCGTCTCGGAACTCCCTGGTAGGATTATTACATTAATGAAAACCTTTGTCTGGCTTAACAAATGTTTCTGTAGGATTTTCTGGCGCCCCTGTTCGTAATCCGGTTTCTTGCCCTTTGCCTATTTCAATTGGCCCTTATGATTTGGAAGCTCCGCTTCTTTTGACAAATGGTTGCGGTGAGAATCTATTGGGCTTGGATTTATTGAAAAGATTGCATGCCACAATATCTTGTTCTCCTTCTGGTGTATATCTCACTTTTGGACAGAAACTGATTTCCCCAATGTATTTGTCCAAAGATCAGTTTCCACCTGAATTGCTTTCTCTTCCGGCAACGCTTTGGGCTACGGGTCCGAATGATGTTGGTTGTCTTGAAATTCCACCTTATGTTGTCACTCTGAAAACCTAATGTTGAATTGCCACGTATTCCGCAGTATAGAATTTCTACTGAAGGTGAAAGAGCGCTTTTGGAAATCATTCATGATTTGATTCAGAAGGGTGTGGTTGAGTAAACGAGAGGAAACATATGCAATAGTCCTATTATTCCTGTTCTTAAACGCACTGATCCTTCTCAGCCACCTGTATATCGTTTCGTAATTGATCTCCGGGAGGTAAACAAAATTGTTGTACCACAGTTTCCTGTTGTCCCAGATATCACTGCGCTGTTGGCAATGATACCTTCCACAGCGACTTGGTTTTCTGTTATCGATCTAAAGAATTCCTTCTTTAGTATTCCCATTGCAGAAGAGAGTAGGGATATTTTTGGCTTCTCTCTTTGAGGCCGAAGATTCCGGTTTAAGCGCGCACCTCAGGGCTATTGTGAAAGTACCTCTATTTACAGCCAAGCTTTAAAATGTCATCTTGATACTTTTCATTTGCTGTCTGGTGCTGCTCTTATACAATACATGGATGACTTGTTAATCGCTGCTGATTCAGAGGATATTTGCAAAAATGTGACTGTTGCATTGTTACGTCATTGGTTTGATCTGAATCACAAGGTTTCTCCTTCTAAACTACAATATGTTCGTCGAGAGGTTACCTATTTGGGTCATCTCCTATCAAAGGAGGGACGACGATTAACCCCAGAACGAATTCAGGCGATTGCGCAAATGTCTGTGCCATCCACACAAAGGGAGGTACGTGCTTTTCTGGGTATTACTTCTTATTGTAGGCAATGGATTCCGAACTTTTCTTTGTTGGCCAAACCTCTGTTGGCACTCACTTTGAAAGATACACCTAAGCCTCTTCCATGGACTGACGAATGTCAGAAGAGTTTTTCTGACTTACGTGCTGCTCTGTGTTCTGCTCCTGTATTGGGTACTCCCGATTACAGTAAGCCGTTCACGCTCTATGTCCATGAAAAAGAAGGTTGTGCGTTGTCAGTTTTAACACAGCGATTTGGAGATAAACAGCGACCGTGTGCATATTTTTCGGCTACGTTAGATCCCGTAGCTAAAGCATTGCCTAGTTGTCTCAAAGCGACAGCAGCAGCCGCAATTTCTATTCGACAGTCTGCTGGAGTAGTGCTAGATAACACACTTATTGTTATGGTGCCACATGCAGTGGATACTTTACTGAACAGAACGAAAACGCAGCATCTTACGAGTGCTCGTTTGTCTGGATATGAGCTGACACTTTTGGCTAGTCACGTACACATCAAATGATGTAATACCCTAAATCCAGCTACTTTGTTGCCTCTTCCAGTAGTTAAAGACGTTCAAGAACAACGTGATTGTTTCCTCCGTACTGAGGAAGAGACAAAAGGAAGAATTGACTTGAAAGATACACCGCTAGAAAATCCGGATGGAATTCTATGGGTGGATGGTTCTTGTTTCAAGCTTCCTAATGGAGATACAGTTTCAGCCTATGCTGTTACTACTTTACATACAGTTGTGGAAACAGCACGCATTAGACACAATTCAGCTCAAGCAGCAGAACTGATAGCTTTAACGAGAGCCTGTGTGTTGTCCAAAGGAAAAAGAGTGAACGTGTACACCGATAACCAATATGCTTTTGGTGTAGCGTTCAATTTTGAGCGTTTATGGAAGGAAAGGGGATTCCTTACTTCACATGGCACTAAAATACAACATGGTCAGTTGGTGACTGATCTTCTTGAGTCACTTTCTTTACCTGCTCAGATAGCAATTGTGAA
Source organism: Triturus cristatus (assembly GCF_964204655.1). Lineage (NCBI taxonomy): Eukaryota > Metazoa > Chordata > Amphibia > Caudata > Salamandridae > Triturus > Triturus cristatus. Next base: position 218,541,662 of record NC_140590.1, read on the forward strand.
GTGTAGTGCACACAAAAAGATTACAGATGATGTTGGTCGAGGAAATGCATTTGCAGATGAAGTAGCGAAAAAGACAGCGAGAGATGCTACAAATTGAATGTATGTTGCGGGTCCTGCGAATTGGGTTAGAAAAAGAGGAATGTAGAGGATACAGTAGAAAGTGTAAAGTCGATTCAGAAAGAGGCTACAGAGAAAGAATTGAGCAAGTGGAAAGAAAGTACAGGAATGTTGGATGAGATGGGATGTTGGGTGGAATTGTCTGAGCACCAACGTTGGCTGTTACCAGATGCCTATGTACTGCCAGTAGTTACTATGGCGCATAGTCCAGCCCACTTAAGTGCGAAAGGTATATGCAAGCTTCTGGCTCCAGTATGGCAAAATGAAGGGATTCCAAAGTGTGCAGACAATGAAGTGAACATTGTATTATTTGTTTAATGTACAATCCGGGAAAGGGAACCCCAACTCCAGCAAGTCACTTTGCTCCTCCGACATATCCATTTGAGGTGTTGCAGATCGATTACATACTAATGGAATGATGCAACAACCTCAAATATGTTCTGGTGGTAGTATGCGCCTTTTCTAGGTGGATAGAAGCATACCCTCTAAAAGACAATACAGCCTTATCCACAGCCAAAGTTCTACTAAAAGAATTTTTCCCCAGGTTTGGTTTGCCGCGCATAGTCTGGAGTGACAATGGGAGCGAATTTGTGGGCCAAGTCATGCAAAAAGTTTGTGCGGGTCTTGGTATCAAGCAAAAGTTCCATGCGGCAAACCATCCACAGTCAGCGGGTTTAGTGGAATGCTACAATGGAACTTTAAAACTCAAACTAGCGAAAGTGCAGGCTAGTACAGGACTTAGTTGGCCCGATGCTTTACCATTAGCTCTTCTGTCCACCAGAACAGCAGTACACTCTCGTTTGGGACTTAGCCCTTACGAAGTGGTTTTTGGGCGCCCAGCTAATATATGGGGAGTTCCTCGCCCTAAGAAATACTCAGACTTCCCATATCCAATGTTGATTGATTACTTGCATGAACTTACAACTAAATTGCGTGTTCTCCATCAACAGGTTCAGAGTGCTTTGCTGGAGGCTTCCACAGACCCAGGTCATTCCATTCAGCCAGGTGACTGGGTTTGTGTGAAGAATTTCCAAAGAACGAAGAACTTAGAGCCCAGGTGGAGGGAGCCCCGAATGGTTTTGCTTCCGACGAGAACAGCAGTAAAAGTCGAAGGAAAGAAGAACTGGATTCACGGCGTGCACTGCAAGAAGGTTCCTTTGCCTTTGCCCTTCGATCAGTGGGTCCGTAGGGGTATTGGTGACTCTGAGAGTGAGAAGGTTCCACGATTCGTACCTTTTAGCGATGCACGCCTGAATGGAACATTGTCTGAGAAAGAGGACGACGACATTCTTCAGGAAGCAATACCACCACATCGTCGCTTGAATACGACAAATCCGCGAACATTGTTCCAAGACCAAACTGCACCTGATAAAGAACACTATAACCTAAGACCTAGATTAAAGAACATTTAAGATTTTTCTCTCTCCTATGTAGTATTCTATCCCGGTTGCAAGGTCACGGTAGGAGTCTTGGTTGCGACCTGAGTAGTGGCAATAGGCCTGCAGGACTTGCAATGTCATAGGACAGCAGACAATCGTGACTAAGTGATTGAGGAAGATTGCCGTGAGCATCCATTAGAAAGATGGAAACTACATTAGGCAAAAGAGAGAGAAAGGATGAAATGAAAGAAGAACCCTGTAGATTAATGTACAATCGTTTTAGTATAGCTTTATGTATTATTATATTATTGTGTATTCTTTTGGCATGTATAAATTGGATTGTTATTGCTTTGCAGCGAAAAGTTGTCTCTCCTTCTACCTCCTCGTCTTCTACTGTCTCTCCACACCTATTTCATACACTTCCTCCACACAAACTCATGAGAAGAACTGAATATTACAATAACTCATTTATCCAGGTATTACAACAACACCAATTAGTGATCAATACAACTGACTGTTGGGTGTGTGGACTTATGCCACATACCACAGAAAAAGGGATGCCGCATTTAGTTCTTCCATTCTCTTATGAGGGTTCTGCTTGGGCTTATTTTGTTATCTTCTCCAATGCCTATCAAAGCAAATTCAGACGATCCATTAGATCACATATTGGTGGTCCAGATTTTAGTCACAGCTCATTGATAAAGGGAATGGTAGCTATGGCTAAAATCATGGAAAATAGTAAGAATTCCGTTGACGAAAGAAAAGCGTACACTAACTGGAATGTCACCCATTATGTCACTAGCCTTAGTGATAAGGTTAGACAAGGAAAATCTCCACCAATTTGGACTATTCCTCATCAAGGAAATTTCTGTCTGCAAATAAATGGTCAGTCTACCGACATCGTACAAAGAAACAACTGTTCCCAAACATATGTCTACTCCTCTCAGAACTCGCCGCCTCTAATACCATCTCAAGGCACGTATTTTATCTGCCACGATAGGGCTTACACGTGGTTGCCAACTGGTTTTTCTGGTACCTGTTATATAGCTTTCCTTCTTCCCCCTACATACACCGCTTCTGCAAATCATCATCGAAACAGATATGGCAGAGGAATTATTAATTCCAAAGACACAGCAGGACAAGAGGGAGGAGATTTCCTCAAAGGATTTCTTCCCTTTTGGGGTCCAATGGCCAACAGCAGAAATATAAGGCAATTGGTTTGTGTTGTAGAAACCAACTATAGACATCACTGTAGGAGCCTTGAGTAATATCACGGCAGAACTACAGGCGGATCGTCTTATGACTTTGCAAAACCGAGTTGCCTTAGACTTTGTTCTTGCGGACCGTGGTGGAGTGTGCAAATTGATCGGGTCAAGTTGCTGTATTTTCATACCTAATGACGCTCTGACAGTATACCAAGCTATCTCTAAGTTACATATAATCTCTGAGTCGATTCATCAGGACGAAGGAGATTGGTCATTATTGGAATGGTTTTGGGGACTACTGTCCAAATGGGGTTGGAAAGCATTGACATTCCTTGGAGTAGTTTTGACCATCATTTTCTCTTGTTGCCTTTGTATGCACTGTGGCCCCACCATCTGCGACCTTTGTGCTACTATGTGCATCCCTAAACCCAAATCACAAAGAACAGAAAATATTAGAATGATGCTACAGCAACAGCTCGATGACCTCATGGCCATTGACATTGACTCAGATTAATGGGAGTCTGTGTATCTTGCCTGAGTTCTGGCAAAAGGAGGGTCTGAGAAAATTCGATTTTCAATCGTGTTCGTATCGACCCGCCATTTTGTGCTCCGCCACCATTTTGTATTGCCCTCACTCAGACAGCACGACGAACGAAGTCTTTTCTGCTTTTTCTGCAATATTGTGTTGAAGTAACCTTGTGCCTCTGTTTACAAAGCTGGTGTTAGAGACTGACCGAGTACACTAATCCCTGTCTGGTTTTTCTAATCCCTGTCTTAACTATCTGTTGGTTCACACTATTCTCTTCTGACTTAATCTTATCGTCTGGCCTTCGCTGTCCTCCGCTCGTATTCTCTCATTTCACAACTGTCCTCCAAAACACACAAACGTATCTCGTCACCTGCAAGTCAGCTACAAGTCACTTAATGAATTAGCTCGTGGGGAGGGGTGACAAACACAGTTAGAGGAGAGGCTTCTTCGAGTTACTCGATACTTTATTTTCAAACCTTTCCTATTGGTTCTGTTCTGTTTTCCAACTTTTCTTATTGGCTCCTTTTCTGTGTTTTAGATGTGTTCTTAGTTAATGTATATGTCACCTATGTACTATATAAGATTGTGCGCCACGGAGTGAAGTGGCAGTCTCCTGAGAACATACCGTGTGTACTTCTAGGACAACTGTACTAGCTGCAGCTAATAAAATCTGATCTTTTACGCCGACAGAGTGTTCCCGTGTCTCTGTGTAGCTAAGCGGGAGAACCCAGGAGATTAAGGCGTACCCTGCGCCGCCAGGTCCAATTGGTTCTGGTTCTTCAGGTGTTGGGCTGGAGACTGATTGGCTGGGTTCCGTTGGAGATGAAGGGAGTCAATCAGTTCAGGGCGGGATCATGTATTCTGCAGCTATGAAGTCTTGTGATGAGGGTGCTGTGGGAAATGGTGTAGAATGCTGTGGAGATGTCGAGTAGTATGAGTGCAGCATTTTCTCCTTTGTCCATGATGGATCAGATGTTAAGATGTGAGTTGCTGCTATGACAGCGGTTTCTGTGCTATATTTCTTGCGGTAACCAGACTGAGATGCCTAGTAAGTGATGTTGTTCGAGGTGGGTGGAGAGTTATTTGTTGATAGCCTTCTGCATGACTTTGAATGGAATGGGCAGGAGTGAGATGAGTCTGCAGTTCATGAAATCTTTTGAGTCTGTGCGTATTATGCACGACCTGACTCTTACTTGCTCTTTTTCTCCTTTGCTCTCTCTCACTCCTTCTCTGTCCTATTCTATCTGTCTCCTCCTTATTTCTCTTAAATATTCTGTGCTTTCACTCCACTCCACAACTTCTCCCTCAGTCTTTTGCTCTGACTACCGCTCTCTCTGCCTTGTTCCCACTCTTCTTTTATCTCTCTCCTCCCTCTTCATCACCCCTGCCTTTCTCCCTCCCTCTCATCCTCTCACCATCTCCACACACACTGCTTTCCTTTGCCCTAATCTCCCAATCAATCATTACCTCTCTCATCCATTCTCTAGTTTCATTAGCTCTCTTTAACACATAAAGACATTTTCTCACTCTTATTGTCTTTCAGAAGACAATCAGTCACGACAGATACTCATCAAACTGTTCAGGCACCTGACCATTTGTAAGATATAGCCTATTTTAGAAATAATGTAGCTTACTGGGTTGGCTGGGGCATTTCCTTTCTCACCTGGTGTTCTGCTAGGCGCTTCCATCCACCAGAGTAATTGTTTGCTGCTATATTTAAAATTATAACAATACCCCTTTGAAAAGGTATTGTTCAATAACATACTTGTCCTGTGCACCAACTAGTTCAAGAAAGAAATGAAAGTCCAGTCCTCTGTCTTTTTGGTGGTAATACCTTGGATAATCTTATTTCTATACTCTTTTATTCCTTAACCACTCCATACCCCCACAACACACGTGCACCTACACAAATAAGGCTCTACCTCGGGTTTGGGTGGTATTTATAAGTCACTCAGCCTTTGGCCTCGTGGTTTGTAAATGTCACCAGAACCCCATGATAGGGATATAGTTCCATATTACATAGTTGCCCACTATGTAGTCTTTCTATCTATCTATATACATGCTTTTAAATTAACAAAACCTTTCATCAGTTATAGTTATCGCAAGTAACCATAACTTTTGCCCTAAAGTAGCTATAATGTGTGCGCCTCTGCAGTAAATCAATGATCCTTCCATGTATCCTTTCTTTTTACTTTCGAGGTAAGTGTTGGATCTGGGGGTCTCTAGTTGGCAGAGGTATTCACCTTAGACCAAATAGGGACCCTTGCTTCTAGTCAGGGTACAGGGACACACACGGTAGATAACCCCTGCTCACCCTCTAGGTAGCTTGGCTCGAGCAGACAGGCTTATCCCCAAGGCAATGTGTAAGGTATTTGCACGTAGACACCACAATGATCCCCCCTCCGCACACCACAAACTTAGACCACACAGGTGAGTTATATCAAAAATAATATATCTTTATCTAGTTTCCGCAGGTGAAATCAAGCATCACAGGTTTACACAATAGTCGCTTTCTTAGTTGGTCGGGACCGTCAGACGATAGTCTCTAGTCTCTTGAGTGATTCGATACTCACTGGGAATGAATCAGTTTGTAGGCTCTCGATGTTTTAGGCAGCTACGTTGCTCCGGCGGTGTCACTGCGCTCGTTATACAAGCGCTCCTCGGGCTGTTCGGTGCAAGGATTCCACAACTCCCTCGACGAGCCCCCAGTGACGATGTCGACGTCACCGGAGTCGGCCACTCACAGCGCGGCTTCGTAGAGCAGGGAAATACGACTCTCGATCTGCTTCAGGCCTCCGGGTCGCGGCAAGGCACGTGCCGATGAGCACGTCGATCTTCTTGATGCGGCAACCGGTGTCGGGCCCGGCTCGGTGCGGTACTCTCTAGCAAGACAGAGAGCAGCCAGCCCACCTCACAGGCAGATGTTGAGAAGCTTGGTAGAACAGTCCACGGTCCCTGCGGCACACAGCAGCGCAGGTGGGACACAGCAGAGTCTTGAGTTCTTGGCAACCTTTCTATCCCTGGGTTGCAAAACAGGAGGCCAGCTCTTCTCAGGCCCTTGGAGATTCAGTTGAAGACACAGCACACAGCAAAGTCTTGTTTGGTCAAGTGGATAGGGTCAGCACACAGCAGGACCCCTTCTTCTCCTTAGCTTCAGTTGTACGCCAGAACAGGTCAGCCTTTAGAGCACACAGCACGGCAATCTTCCTTTAGTTATTAAGCGGTCCGTCTTTCAGCAGAGGTTCCTCTCGATGGTCGAATCTACAAATCTGTTGTCAGGGGTCTTGTACTTATACCCCTAGAAGTCTTTGAAGTCTTTGTGCAAGTGGGTCCTGAGCCCGGTCTGATCCAGTTCTGGGTGTTGCTGGAGCACTTTGTTTTCCTGGCTCCTACATTCTTTTCAGAGCGAGGGGCAAGGTCGTCAGCCGCCCAGCAGGAGGTGGAGCCAGCAGAGTGGCAGGCAGGCACAGCCCTATTCAATCCCAGGTGCTATCTCCTCCCTCCACTCTCCTTGCGATTGTCGCCATTCAGCAGAGGGCTGACTCAGCCAACCTCCCGGGGGATCCCCAGCCCCTGTCACTCTCAAACCAGACAGTCAATCCACAAGCGCGCCCAGGCACACAGAAGGGTCAGACAAGAGAACAGCTACTCTCTAAAAAGTACTGTTCTCCAACTCAGGATTTAAAAACAATCTCTCCTAAAAGATGTGTTATTAAATGCTGAGCTCAGGGATATCAAACACTCATGTCTTATCTTGTTCGTATGAGAAGATAGGCGGATAGCCATTGGCACCCGCCTCCCTCATGTTAGCCTATGGAACAAGATAGCCTTGCAGTAGTGAACACACCAAATGGCCGGTGTTCACTACCAGAACATGTTACCTGCACTAGTACATGCTCTACCTTCTACATACACTGCACCCTGCCCAGGGGGGTACCTTGGGCCTTCCATAGGGATGACTGACGTGTATGAAAAGGGAAGGGTTAGGCCCGGCCAGTGTGGACACTGGCCAGGGGGACATGGCAGTCCGGGGACTGCAGGCAGGCCTGCGGCGGCAGGCCTGAGACACTGTTTTAGGGCTACACAGGTGGGTGGCGCAATCAGCGCTGCAGACCCACTAGTAGCATCCGTCATCACCAGCCCTGGCACACACAGGGCACTTTACTAGGGACTTCATGGTGATACAGATATGCCAATCAGGTATATCCATACGATATTTTACACAGGGAGCACTTAACTCTGGCACTGATTAGCAGTGGCAGAGTGTCCAAAGCATCTAAACCAGCAAAACGAAATCCAGCACAGCATCAAAAATCCATGTAGCAGAGGCAAAAGATAGGGGAAAAACCCACGCCAAGGATGTCAGGTCTAACACGTGTCCCCTCCAGCTGAAAGCGGGGAGAACTACCCACCCTCTTGGGAGTTCTCATCGCTAAGGCGGAAAAACCTGGACAGACCATCAGCATTGGCGTGCTCTGTACCGGGACGGTGTTCCACCGTAAAGTCCATTCCCTGTAGGGAGATGGACCACCTCAACAGTTTTGGATTCTCAACCCTCATCTGCATTAACCATCTGAGGGGCCTGTGGTCGGTCTGAACACGGAAGTGAGTCCCAAACAGGTAGGGCCTCAGCTTCTTCAGGGCCCAGACCACAGCAAATGCTTCCCTTTCAATAGCGCTCCACCTCTGTTCCCTGGGAAGTAGCCTCCTACTAATGAAAGCTACAGGGTTGGTCCCCGCCCTTGTCGTCCATCTGTGAGAGTACTGCTCCCACGCCTTGCTCTGAAGCGTCTGTCTGCACTACGAACTCACTCGAAAAGTCAGGCGCCTTAAGCACCGGTGCTGTGCACATTGCAGTTTTCAGGGCATCAAAAGCAGTTTGACAGGCCTCGGTCCAAGTCACTTTCCTGGGCTGATTTCTAGAGGTTAGTTCCGTCAAGGGGCCAACAATGGTGCCGTATCCCTTGATGAACCGTCTGTAATACCCGGTGAGTCCTAGAAAGGCTCTCACCTCTGTCTGCGTCTTGGGGGGTTCCCAAGCCAGAATGGTATCGATCTTTGCCTGTAGGGGCGCCACCTGGCCGCTCCCCACCTGGTGTCCCAAATACACCACTGATCCCTGCCCTATCTGGCACTTACTAGCCTTGATAGTGAGGCCTGCCTTCTGCAGCGCCCTCAACACTTCACAGAGGTGTTGCAAGTGTTCTTCCCAAGTGGAGCTGAACACAGCAATGTCATCAGGCACGCGGCGCTGAATTGCTCCAGCCCGGTCAGTACCCGGTTGACCAGTCTCTGGAAGGTGGCAGGGGCATTTTTCAATCCAAAGGGCATGACTCGAAATTGGCAGTGCCCCTCTGGCGTTGAAAATGCCGACCTCTCCTTTGCCCCGTCAGTTAAGGCAATCTGCCAGTACCCCGAAGTTAAATCGAAGGTGCTGAGGTACCGGGCAGCTCCTAACCGATCCACGAGCTCATCAGCTCTGGGGATGGGGTGCGCGTCAGTCTTGGTGACCGCATTGAGCCCGCGGTAGTCCACGCAAAACCGAAGTTCTGACGGGCCACCGGGTGTAGCAGATTTCTTGGGAACGAGGACCACTGGGCTAGCCCAGGGACTGCTAGAGGGCTCAATTACCCCTAACGCCAACATCTTGGAAACTTCTTCCTTGATGCTGGCCCTGACCTTGTCAGCTACTCTGTAAAACTTCTGTTTCACAGGCAGGCTATCTCCAGTGTCCACATCATGGACGCACCAATTGGTGACACCTGGTGTCAGGGAGAACAGGGAGGCAAACTGACCCAACACCTGGCGACAGTCTCTCTGCTGCTCTGGGGTCAGGGTGGGCGAGAGGACCACACCATCCACTGACCCGTCTTGCTCCTTGGTTGCCAGGAGGTCAGGGAGAGGATCACTATCCTCTTCCCCACCGTCGTCGGTAGCCATGAGCATCGTCACTTCAGACCTCTCGAAGTGGGGTTTGAGGCGGTTTACATGCAAGACTCTAAGGGGCTGCCTAGGAGTCTTCATGTTGATGAGGTAGGTCACCTCACTCTTGCGCTCTACCACCTCATATGGCCCGGTCCACTTGTCACGGAGCGCACAAGGCTCCACCGGCGCCATTACCCACACTTTCTGCCCGGGATGAAACTCTACCAGAGTGGTATTCTGGTCGTACCATCTTTTCATCTCCTCCTGGCTGGCTTCTAGGTTCTCCTGAGCGAGCTTCCTGAAGCGCTGTGTTTGGTTGCGGATGGCCAGCACATAGCTGAACACATCCTGGGGAGTTTTCCCACGGGATTTCTCCCACCCCTCCTTCACCAGTGTGAGAGGTCCTCTAACAGGGTGGCCATACAGCAGTTCAAAGGGGCTGAACCCTAAGGACTTCTGAGGCACCTCCCTGTAGGCAAACAACAGGCATGGTAACAAGACGTCCCACTTCCGTCTCATGGGCTCCGCTAGACCCATAATCATACCTTTCAGGGTGCGGTTGAACCTTTCAACCAACCCATTTCCTTGAGGGTGGTAGGGAGTGGTGAACTTATAAGTTACTCCACACTCCTCCCACAGAGACTTCATATACCTAGAGATGAAGTTGGTACCCCGGTCGGAGACTACCTCTCGAGAGAACCCCACACGGGAAAAGATCCCCATCAATGCACGGCCCACCACGGGTGCTGTGATTGTCCTGAGAGGGACTGCTTCCGGGTACCGAGTGGCGTGATCCACCAAGACCAGGATAAACCTGTTGCCTAAGGCGGTCTTGGGATCCAGGGGCCCTACGATATCAATGCCCACCCGCTCGAAAGGGGTGCTCACTACAGGAAACGGCTGGAGGGGCGCCACGCACTTCCCTCCGCTCTTACCACTGGCTTGACAGGTTTGGCAAGACTTACAAAAGGTACCGACGTGCTTCTTCATCTGAGGCCAGTAGAAGTGGGTGACAAGCCAGTGATAGGTCTTGTCTTGCCCCAGATGTCCTGCGAGAGGCACGTCGTGAGCCAGACCCAGTAAGAAGCTCCTGAAGCGCTCGGGTACCACCAGCACACGGGCTGCACCGGGCTCAGCGAACTTAGGCTCACTATAAAGTAAGTCATCCTCCCAGTAAATCAAATGTTCCTTGGACCCTAGGCCCGCTGCCTGGTCTGCAGCCTGCTGCCGCACACCAATGAGAGAAGGGCACTCCTTCTGAGCTTGGCAGAATTCCTCCCTGGAGGGGCCACCCTCTTGCTGCCAATGGGTCAGCTCAGGCAACTCCCCCAGTTCGGCCACCTGCTCCCCTGTAGGTTCCAGGGCATCCCCCTCAGGTTCTGCTTCCTCCTGGACCATGGGAACAGTGGGGGCTGGTTTCCCGCGCCCTCTGCCCCTTCCTCTCCTGGCAGGTTCCTGGGCCATTGTTCCAGGCTCCAGTTCTACTAATCCACCCTTACTGGCTGTCATGGCACGTGTGGATACACAGATCCACGCTGGCAGTCCTAACATTTCCAAGTGAGTTCTGTGCTCTACGTCCTTCCATGGAGAACTCTCCAGGTCGTTACCCAACAGACAATCTACCGGCAAGGCATCACTGACACAGACTTCCAAGGTACCAGAGACTCCCCCCCATGTAAAGGGAACACGCGCCATCTTGCAGAGGCGAACTGAAGTGTCAGCTGCCACTACTGGGCGGAGCACATTGGGAATTACTTGCTCTTCAGACACCCACTGACACCTGACAGATGTCACACTAGCCCCGGTGTCTCTCAGAGCCTCTATCTCCCTCCCATTGATGGTCACCTTTTGCCCGTATTTCTTAGTGTTAGCGGGTATCAAGGTATCCTGGACCATCTCTTGGTCTCCTAACGAGACAAGGGTCATCATAGCTAATCCCTCTTCCCCACTGGAAATCAAATCCCCTCCCAAAGCTACACTAGCTAACCCTGGGACTGGAGCAGCAGCTGGTGCTGGGGGTTTCGTGGGACATTTAGGGGCGATGTGCCCCACTTCCCTACAAGCATAGCAAGTAGGCGGTGGTCTGCTGCCCTTAGGGGGCCAAGACCTCTTCGGCTTGGGGGCTTGGGACTCCTTCTCCTGGGAACTGTTTTGGGGCCCTTTAGAGAACTCCTTACTGTTGCCCTTGTCCTCCCCACCTTTCTGCTGGGGACCCTGTCCACCCTTGGCTGGCATACTTACCACCCCTTTGTTGACCCTGGTGCTAGTCCAGCGGTCTGCCTCTTTAGCAAGCTCACTGGGATCAGTTAACTTGCTGTCTAAAAGATGCTGGCGCAGCTCTGGAACACATAGACTACTCAAGTGCTCCCAACTAATCAAGTGGCACAACCCCACATAATCAGTAACTTTGCTGCCCTTTATCCAACCTTCCAGTGCACGCGTGTACATACTCACACACTCCACCCACGTACTCGAATCAAGTTTCTTGAAGTTCCTAAACTTCTGTCGGTACTGTTCTGGTGTAAGCCCATACCTGAGGCATAAGGCCTCCTTCATAGTGGGGTAGGTTAAGGTCCCTGCTGCTTCTAAGGGTGCTAAAACATCCCTCCCAGAGGCCTCAAAATGCTTCCACAAACCTGCTCCCCAACTTTTCTCAGGCACTTCATTCATCTTCAAGGCAAGCTCATAGGATCTAAACCACGCATAGATATCCTCACCCCTCTGATAATTCTGCACCAAATCTTTCGGTATGTATACTTTACCCGCCTGTACTGGTTGTGCGCTGCCACCATTCGGACTGGACGCCACCTGTTTGGCTTTAATGTCCAGCTCCCTCATGCTCAACTCATGAGCCAACTGGAGTTTCTTCTCTTCCAAAGCAAGAGCATTCCTCCTCTCCTCCGCCTCTTTCTCACTGTCAAGGCGCAGTTTCCTTTCTTCCGCTTGAGCTTTGAGCTTAAAAAGTTCAATCTCATGGGCTCTAACCCTCTGGTTTTCCTCCAGCTCCTCTGGAGAGAGGCTCCTACTGGAATGGGCGCTGCCAGCCCTAGACGCTGGCCTATTCACTGGCAGATCATCGGATCCAAATCCGTGCTCCGGTGTGCCATCCCCTTCAGTAGTTTCCTCGGTTGCGCCATTCTTGGCCTCCCACCAGGCCCTTAGAGCTTTCTGTAGCTCCGTCCTGTTGGCGCTGCCCTTCGCTGGGCATCCAAGCTGCTTGCAGAATTGCTTTAGTTGCTCCTTCTTGTACGTGAGCAACTTTTCTACTTCAAATTGCAATTCCGACTCCTCACCTACTCCATTCAGAGACATGATGCTTCGTCGATCCTCCAAGAATAGTCTTCGCAAAAACTTCGTGCGATGCAACTGCTTACTAGATTAGTGATGTACAAAGAATCACTGCAGGTCAAGTGCAAATACTGGTTCTAATCCGCACCGCTGACCACCAATGTTGGATCTGGGGGTCTCTAGTTGGCAGAGGTATTCACCTTAGACCAAATAGGGACCCTTGCTTCTAGTCAGGGTACAGGGACACACACGGTAGATAACCCCTGCTCACCCTCTAGGTAGCTAGGCTCGAGCAGACAGGCTTATCCCCAAGGCAATGTGTAAGGTATTTGCACGTAGACACCACAATGATCCCCCCTCCGCACACCACAAACTTAGACCACACAGGTGAGTTATATCAAAAATAATATATCTTTATCTAGTTTCCGCAGGTGAAATCAAGCATCACAGGTTTACACAATAGTCGCTTTCTTAGTTGGTCGGGACCGTCAGACGATAGTCTCTAGTCTCTTGAGTGATTCGATACTCACTGAGAATGAATCAGTTTGTAGGCTCTCGATGTTTTAGGCAGCTACGTTGCTCCGGCGGTGTCACTGCGCTCGTTATACAAGCGCTCCTCGGGCTGTTCGGTGCAAGGATTCCACAACTCCCTCGACGAGCCCCCAGTGACGATGTCGACGTCACCGGAGTCAGCCACTCACAGCGCGGCTTCGTAGAGCAGGGAAATACGACTCTCGATCTGCTTCAGGCCTCCGGGTCGCGGCAAGGCACGTGCCGATGAGCACGTCGATCTTCTTGATGCGGCAACCGGTGTCGGGCCCGGCTTGGTGCGGTACTCTCTAGCAAGACAGAGAGCAGCCAGCCCACCTCACAGGCAGATGTTGAGAAGCTTGGTAGAACAGTCCACGGTCCCTGCGGCACACAGCAGCGCAGGTGGGACACAGCAGAGTCTTGAGTTCTTGGCAACCTTTCTATCCCTGGGTTGCAAAACAGGAGGCCAGCTCTTCTCAGGCCCTTGGAGATTCAGTTGAAGACACAGCACACAGCAAAGTCTTGTTTGGTCAAGTGGATAGGGTCAGCACACAGCAGGACCCCTTCTTCTCCTTAGCTTCAGTTGTACGCCAGAACAGGTCAGCCTTTAGAGCACACAGCACGGCAATCTTCCTTTAGTTCTTCAGCGGTCCGTCTTTCAGCAGAGGTTCCTCTCGATGGTCGAATCTACAAATCTGTTGTCAGGGGTCTTGTACTTATACCCCTAAAAGTCTTTGAAGTCTTTGTGCAAGTGGGTCCTGAGCCCGGTCTGATCCACTTCTGGGTGTTGCTGGAGCACTTTGTTTTCCTGGCTCCTACATTCTTTTCAGAGCGAGGGGCAAGGTCGTCAGCCGCCCAGCAGGAGGTGGAGCCAGCAGAGTGGCAGGCAGGCACAGCCCTATTCAATCCCAGGTGCTATCTCCTCCCTCCACTCTCCTTGCGATTGTCGCCATTCAGCAGAGGGCTGACTCAGCCAACCTCCCGGGGGATCCCCAGCCCTTGTCACTCTCAAACCAGACAGTCAATCCACAAGCGCGCCCAGGCACACAGAAGGGTCAGACAAGAGAACAGCTACTCTCTAAAAAGTACTGTTCTCCAACTCAGGATTTAAAAACAATCTCTCCTAAAAGATGTGTTATTAAATGCTGAGCTCAGGGATATCAAACACTCATGTCTTATCTTGTTCGTATGAGAAGATAGGCGGATAGCCATTGGCACCCGCCTCCCTCATGTTAGCCTATGGAACAAGATAGCCTTGCAGTAGTGAACACACCAAATGGCCGGTGTTCACTACCAGAACATGTTACCTGCACTAGTACATGCTCTACCTTCTACATACACTGCACCCTGCCCAGGGGGGTACCTTGGGCCTTCCATAGGGATGACTGACGTGTATGAAAAGGGAAGGGTTAGGCCCGGCCAGTGTGGACACTGGCCAGGGGGACATGGCAGTCCGGGGACTGCAGGCAGGCTTGCGGCGGCAGGCCTGAGACACTGTTTTAGGGCTACACAGGTGGGTGGCGCAATCAGCGCTGCAGACCCACTAGTAGCATCCGTCATCACCAGCCCTGGCACACACAGGGCACTTTACTAGGGACTTCATGGTGATACAGATATGACAATCAGGTATATCCAATCAATACGATATTTTACACAGGGAGCACTTACACTCTGGCACTGATTAGCAGTGGCAGAGTGTCCAAAGCATCTAAACCAGCAAAACGAAATCCAGCACAGCATCAAAAATCCATGTAGCAGAGGCAAAAGATAGGGGAAAAACCCACGCCAAGGATGTCAGGTCTAACAGTAAGCATGTCAGCAAAGCCCTCTAAATCAAAGCGGAGGAGTCACTTTGTGACACATTTTATCATTGAGTAACTGCGGATGTTGTAATTCCGATAATGCTAGTAACTCCTTAGGCAGACTTAATTATAAATACTTCTTGTAATGAGAGCCTATTTAGGGTCAGTGCTTAGATCACAAAGTCAGCTCTAAGGTTTACATAATTCCATAGGAGCATGTGTTAGACTGCACAGATATAACATTCAGTCCTTAGCACACATCCTTTTTTGTATCAAAAACAAATTATTAAGTGTTTTCACAATAACAGTACAGAACTTTTGTTGAACAGAATAAATTGGTCTCCTTTTGTGAGTAGTTCTTTATTCATTGGGTGTCTTCCGTGCGATATACAACATCCAGCCGACACGTGTTTCGTCGCTACATGGGAAAGTACATCCCGCGACTTTTTCAAGGCTGTGTTTCAAAAGAAAATTAAGAACCTGTATAGTACATAACTTGAAAACATGTACTCAGTGGCAATGCCAAACCAAATTGGTGGTGAAACTCAAGAACCGGCTACGAGTGGGTGAACAGGTCGTCCATGATACACATTATGCACAATAGCTGTAACCTTTATTGTGTACAATAATAATAGTTAAGATAAGCTAATTATGATTTTAATAACGAATGGAGAGAGCTGTATAAACGTGCTAAAGTGGGGAAGTACGCTAAAGGAAACAGAGCTAGTCGTGATTTGGAGTGGTAAAAGTGAACAAATTCGTGGTGTGATGTGGCTGAGTTCATTATGGTGTGTTTAAAACCGGAAGTGGTGCGTCTATGTGTGCGGTCATGCAGCGATATTTAACGTGCCATGTGTCATATGAATCTGACCATGACAGTGAATTAATCATTTTGTGCAATCATAGCTACCTATTTTTCGTTCGTTTTGGTATTTCTAAAAAAGAAAATACAAATGATCTTATTTAGTATTCATGTTAAGCACTCAACACGTTCAAGGGCCGAAGTAAACATGGGCATTGTTTGTTAAAGAAAGCACCTACTTATTAAGTGGTGATAATTCCAAACCACCTATGGTTTCAGTAGTGGTATCGTCAGTATTCCTCTGCGGTTGTTCAGTGGTCAGGTGCTAATATGATCTATTTCCAGTACTGTAAAAAGTGAATTAAGAACAAGGGTAAATATGTTTTGTTCGTGTATTGTATCTTAAAATTTGCGTCAAAAATTTTGTATGTTTACTTAAACCACATGTTCTACTTGTGTCAGAAAATTATTAATGGTGACACACGAGAAAACGCTGGTCTAATATTAGTCAGTGCGTTTATTCTCGAGGAGACGTTGAGTAAGTATTAAGCGCTATAACATGCGCAAGCCCAATAAAAGGACCATGAAGAGTAAATATATGCCCTGGTCCATGTCTGTCCCCACGTTGCGTTTGCCTGCTCATGAGTTAAGAATAGCGTGACTTCCCAGTATGTGCTAAGGCCGGCTCTGATAAGACAGCCTGATAACAGTCACATTGTTTCCGGACATTCAAAAGAAGAATGCCGGGTGAGGTTATAACAATAATCCCACCGCGCTCGCTAGCAAAGTTAATAATTTTTGAACGAAGCCGCCTGTGTGGCATCAGCTACGCTTACCGTATTTTACTGAAAATCGGGCCGGAATACTGCCTGTATCTGGTTTCCCTTTTCCGAAGTGTTTCTATGCGAGTTTGTTTCTCTAATGTTTATATTTCCGGTTATGTGCGTCAAAACGTGATCACGTGACTAAGCATTGGGTTCCTACTTATCATGCAGTGGGTGGAAAAAGGACTTAACGTGAAGTGGCTATAGATTCGGCCATCTTGGAAGTATATAAAGTAATTTGTATTAATACTTATATTCTGTGAATAGGTCTCTCCAGCTTTTAAAACCAGTACAAGAAGATTAAGAACTCCAGTAATTGATAGATAAATCAAAATGGTAATATAAAACATATCATAAGAAACCTGTGATCAGAAAAAAAGTTGCAAAATGGAAAAACATACTTTTAAATATAATGTATACAGTAACACATCTTTAGATAAATACAACATATGATATGAGTCATTAGGGTTATTAGTGCTACTATAATCAGTGTGTGGTAGAATAACCCAATTATTTGTACTGTAATAAGTCAAGGTAAACAAGGAACTGTGAAATAGGACTATGTGCATGCTAACTCGAATAAAAGTGCTGAGGGTCTCATCTGCCTAGGAAGTAGTGTAATTCATGGTCAATATTAAGACCATGTTCCACACTACGCATTTTTAAGATCCATTGGGCCTCTCGTTGTCTTAGTGTCAGTTCTCTGTTGCCTCCTCTTGGACTAATTGGGACATGTTCTATTCCATAGAATTTGAATATGCGGTTGCCTGTTTGTGCATTGCAAGTAGACATGTGTGCTGCAAGTGGGTATCTCATGTCTACCTGTCTGATCGCTCTTGTATGTTCCCCTATGCGGTCCCGCAAGGGTCTAATTGTACTACCAATGTAGTGTTTGTCACATTTGCATTGTATTATATATACAACAAATTTAGTTAAACAATTGATGTTAGAATTGATTCTGTATTTTCTTCCCTCTGGTCCTAAGAATTCAGTCTTGCGATCATCAGCCCATTTGCATGAGCTACAGTGACCGCATGAGTAGAAACCACATGAATATTGGCTAAGCCAATTAGTCCTGCCAACCGTTTTGGGATAGCTAGGGCTCAGTAGGTTCCTCAATGAAACCCCTCTCCTGTATGTTATGGCTGGTTTGTCCGTGACGTACTAACTGAGGGTATTGTCAGCCTTTAGTAAGTGCCAGTGTCTATTAAGGATCTTTTTTAGAACCGCCGACCAGTTGTTGTACCCTGTAATCAATCTGATCCTTTGATCTTTGTCATCCTGTTTGGGTTTATCTTTTAGTGTTTCAGCCACATCACACCACGAATTTGTTCACTTTTACCACTCCAAATCACGACTAGCTCTGTTTCCTTTAGCGTACTTCCCCACTTTAGCACGTTTATACAGCTCTCTCCATTCGTTATTAAAATCATAATTAGCTTATCTTAACTATTATTATTGTACACAATAAAGGTTACAGCTATTGTGCATAATGTGTATCATGGACGACCTGTTCACCCACTCGTAGCCGGTTCTTGAGTTTCACCACCAATTTGGTTTGGCATTGCCACTGAGTACATGTTTTCAAGTTATGTACTATACAGGTTCTTAATTTTCTTTTGAAACACAGCCTTGAAAAAGTCGCGGGATGTACTTTCCCATGTAGCGACGAAACACGTGTCGGCTGGATGTTGTATATCGCACGGAAGACACCCAATGAATAAAGAACTACTCACAAAAGGAGACCAATTTATTCTGTTCAACAAAAGTTCTGTACTGTTATTGTGAAAACACTTAATAATTTGTTTTTGATACAAAAAAGGATGTGTGCTAAGGACTGAATGCTATATTCTGTAGAGCCTTGGCTCTTTTTTCTGGGGAGTTGGGCGGTACTTCCCACCTTCTAGCACCGTCATATTACTTCAGACAAATAGATAATTTATGCTCAATTTCCCTGTGGCGCCGTTACCTAAACCTAAAACCCCATGCACAGATATAACTTAGGATGTCCAAGATAAGCGTAATGCAGTTAAAAATTGCCACAGAAGCATTTAATTAAATGTCCAATCCAAACTACATATGCTAAAGTGACTTCACATTTGCAGAGAGTTGAAAACAATGACAAATGAACGTTGATCTACTGATGCTCTTTTTCTTTCTCTATTCACAGGCCCAGTGAGCATAGGAAAAGGGGACAACGACACCTCTCTGATGTGCCAGGTAGAGGCCGGGATGGTACAGGACATTGAGATTGTTTGGAAGGAGGGGGAAAACCCTATTCCAGCAGAGACCATGACTGTAGTGCAAACTGATCTTACCGCCTACCTCTTAACCCGTAGGCTGAAAGTTAATCTCTCAACTGCGAATCATGTCAACGCCAGGACCTTCACATGCCTGCTGCAGCACACAACAGACGGATACATTACACACTATACCATGGAGGTCCCTGAGAGATGTAAGAAGAACGTTTCATTATCCCTAATTAGAGAATTTATTTCTGCAAAATCTGCTCAGGTTTATATTCCTTTAAAACAAAACCTGAGTAAATTCTACATGCCTGTGGTGCCTGAGCTGCACACGATCATGTACACCCACAAATCACTCAATGCACCTCTGTCCTTATTAACACAGTACTCTATATACTGGATGAAGAGTTAATTCAGTGTATATCATTCTTTGCAAATATAGCCCACAATACTTCCTCAATTTAGATGCAAATACCAGAATACAGCCAATTAAAGATAACAGCCATACTAACAATGAGGCTCCAAGTAACAGCTGTCTTCAAGACACTATGAGGCATTCGCGTCAGAACTGGGACTCTACTTCTGTGGTAGCACTGCACTTTTTCCATGCAAATTATTTTGAATGTGTGCAGAGAAAATGTTGCCCATTCTGATTTTTGCAGCTCTGAATGGAGGAAAATATGGTATTACAATGTCACCCTATCCTGAGATGTGGAACTCGAAATTGGGAGGTAATGCTACGCCTAGTCAAAAATGCAGCTGGTCATATCAGTATTTACTGGGTGAGGTACAACTTTACCAAGTACAAACCCAATAAGAATTAGGGCTCAATAGTAAAAATATGATCAGGTCATAATAAAAATGACTTATTTTAATTTTCGTGTGGTACCTAACTGTTGTACCTGGCCCTCTCAGCAGGGTCACCCCTCAAAACACTTTTTATTGTGTTGTACAGCCATACATACCCAGGTAGGACCTGGTATATTGACATATACATAGATATGACAAATGGGTTTGCTGATATCGACACTTCTAGGTCCAAATACAACCCACTGTCATGTTCCCACTTCCAGCCTTTGTAATTGAAGATATAAACAAAAAACGTCCCCTCCAGCAACTATTATATTATCTCTGTAACCTGTGAAATCGAGGGTCCAGATATAGACCTCGGTAGTCTGCCCATTTCCCCCATATCTCGGAATGTTCCTGAGGACATCCTCTTACTTTAAAAATTGGTAATTTCAAGCCCATACAGAAATCCATTCCCTTCCGCCACACCTTCCCCAGGGGTGGAGATGAAGCCCTCCATGCCCTGGATATGTCACTCTTTGAAACTGCGAGCCCCAATACCAATAGATAGCATTGATATCTATTGCCTCCTATACCGTCTGTAATATGCACGAAGGCTAGTTTTGGTGAGGTAGGCACATTCCAGGACCTCCGAAAGTTAGCTCAAGACCCGCTGCCAGAACCTCTAAAGGGAAGGCCACCAGGCCGGCCCTACACAGTCTATGCCTAGTGAATTAGACCCAGTGGAGGTATTTAAATCGTATAAGTCTAAGATGTGATGCTATGGCCGCCCCACACGGGGATTCTAACACTTTAGTCCAATCATCCTTGTCCAACTGTCCCAGAGCACCCTGCCAGGCCTCTTGAAGTGTCGCCAATGTGGTGTGACTGTCAGTAACTATGGTGTTATATATTTTGGTAATCTTACGATCGCCTAGGTGCTCCATAAAAACCTTTGCATCAATGGGGTTGAATTCTGGCAGAGCGTCTAGGTGTAGAATTGATGGCGAGATGGCATGCCTGAACTGGAGATATTTGTAGAATTGTGTATTGGGCATATCCAATTCCCTCTGAAGCTCCTGGGACGATTTTAAAATCGGTCCCCCACTGACCACGCCCCAGCATACAGATACCTGTGTTCTCCCATCCACTAAATCCAGTCAACGTCGAGAGCTGGGGCAGAAGACCAATATGCCACGGGGGGGGTTCCCCGGTCAGTTGCCCCCACTATACCAAGCAGTGCAGTGTTGGAAGGAGACCTCAGCTAGGCCTACCAGTGCAAGGGGTTCGCCCTTCTCTGCACAGAGTCCTCAGACTGTGGTGCTGAATGAATGTAGCACACAGAGTAGAAGAACCATGGGTCTTTTATACCCACACAGGAGCTCAGAAAGAGAGCGGTACAAGTATACATGAGAAGAGTTACATACATAGATGGTCATACAGAAATGCACAGTCAACAGTAAAGGAGGAGCTAGCAGTTGCTGACTCTGGTAGAAACAACCTGATAGTTACAGACTAAAAACAGATGTATGGACAGTTAGATTCTTCTGCGCAGGCACAGAGTAGCAGAGTCTAAGTATAACCAGTCCTTTAAACAGAGTACAAGGGTAAACAACAGTGAAGAAGGAAACAGCTCTTGGTGAGCACATGGCAGACAAAATGGCTGCCAGAAATACAAAATGGATTCCACAAAATGTACAGGATAGCCTCTAAATACCAGATGGATTCCGCTAACGCTAATTTAATCGCAGCCAATTTACGACAGCAGGACCTGCATCCATAGTGTAAAAACAGTTCTTGTCATCGGCATGAGGGCTCGTAGCTTTGCCCCAGAGTAGAGAATTGTTTTTTTTTTTTTTTTTTTTTTTTATCCTCATGTCACCACCACTTAGCACTAGTCAATGCGCCCTTCGTTAGTGCCCAAAATTGGCTGCCGATCAATTAGATTTACTGGGTTGTTTTGAACTTTGCACCGCCCTCCCAGTTAATGAATTAAGAAGGTGTAATCATTGGACAGAGAAGTCATTCAGTATTTTGGCAAATTCCAAAATCTAAGACTATTTTTATCCATTTCCGTGAAAAACCCACAGAGTTCTTCCAACCCTGTCAGGAAGGGGGCTCTGATTGAGTCCAGAGTTTACAGATTTCTCTTCTTGCTTGTTTATTAAGTAAAAAGTCAAATATTGACAGTTTACTTGCAAATCGTACTTATCTTTAGCCTGCTGGGATATCCCAAAAATAATCAACTCAGGGCTTACATTTATGTTGACACCCACCAAGCGCGAAATTATCTTGCCCACTGCTTACCAGAATTCTCCCAATTTTGAGCAGTTGGCAAACATGTGCGCGTCATCTGCATCTCCACTGCCACATCGCTTGCACTTTGACTCTGTGTCTCCTTATATCTTTGCCAGCTTTTTTGGGGTCCAATAGATTCTATGCAAGGTAAAAAAGTGTTTTTTTCTGTAAAGCAGCAGATTTAACCACCAAACCAAATGTAGCACAGGATACTTGCCATAAATTTGCCAGCTCCACTTCCGGCAAGCATCCATCCCATGCGCTATATGGGGATTTCATTTCCGCCAGTTCTGCATCCAGGAGTAATTGATACCAAAGTGCCACCTCTTTTTGCCTTGCCGTTGTGGTCTGAAGTTCCAGCTCCATTTGTTTTGAGTCACTGTCTGGCCCATTTTGACTCTTGAGCCATGCATTGATCTTGTAGATTTTAAATCTGGCTATTACCCCTTTTGTCTTGTCATGCCAGTAGCTCCAAGTTAATTTTTTTCCATCATGGACCACTTGACCCCACTGCCTACCATCTGACTGTTCAGTGGTTTTGCTAGGTGTTGTAAATAAATGTCTCCAAGCGATGTGAGGTGGAGAACAAGTTTATTACAGGTGAATCCTCCAGCCTTCGCTAGCCACTGACCCAACGTTCTAATCCAAGCTTCACGCCAACATTCCATGCATGGGCGAACCCAAGAGGGGAAGAGGGCGGGGGGGAAAGGGGGGAGAGGAACAGGGACAGGTTATAACACATCTCCCTGCGGAACAAAGCAATGAACAGACAACATCTACTGCAGGTTACAATGAAACCAATACATACTAAAAACTGTGCATGGAAATTGACTAAGGTTATTCTCATGAACTAGAGGAAACCCATGTCCAGTCACGGTCCCATTTTGTAGTCTGCTTGCCAACTTGGGGGTCTACGTGCTCTGGTAATTTTGTGTTCCTCTCTACCCAGCCTACCCGTGTTATGATTACTCTCACATGTAGGTTGGGTACCAACTGTGCTAGGGCACTCCGCTATGTTGTCCATGCTCCATGTGCCCCCATCTTCTAGCACTACAGCATTGTTGTAGACCTTCGTTATCCTCAGTGGTTTAGAAAATGAAGAAACCTTGGATTTGGATAGGGAGGGCTTCTTAACCACCACCCATTGGCCTTCTTTCCACTTTTTTGTAGACGCTCCCCATCGGTTGTCGTACCATAGTTTGTACTCTTGTTGATGTTTCCGCGTCTTCTCAGCCACATGATCTCTGTCCACCCATACGGGGGTTCCTCCATTAAGCCAGTTGGGCGTGAGTTTAGAGCCTGGGTTCCTCCCTTTAAGTGAAACAAACGGTGACACACCTGAGACCGCATTGGGAGTTGTATGGTATGACCACAGCATCTTCCTGATGGCCTCCTCCACTGATACTCGAGAACCCAATGCAAGCTGAATGGTGTTCTTAATCATCCTGTTTGTTCTTTCTACTAGCCCATTGGCCTTGGGACAGTAGAGTGGTGCCTTGATGTGAGTGATAGCCAGTGTGGTCAAAAACAGCTTCATTTCTTCCGAAACGAATTGAACTCCGTTGTCCGTGATTAAGACTTCTGGTATGCCCTCTTTGGCGAAGGTATCTCTAAGGAAACTTAACAACACCGCCGTTGTGATGGAGGGGACCAGTCTTGTCTCAATCCAATGAGAGTGATAATCAATTAAAACGAACATGAACTTCTGAGATTGGTTAAGTAGGTTGAGAGGACCGATTATGTCCAACCCCAATTTAGCCCATGGTGTAGTAGGGACTTCAACTGGAACAAGGGGAAACTTGCGAATCACTTTGGTTTTGTCGCTGGTACCACATGCCGTGCAGTTCTTAACCTGCTCCTCCACTCTGGAATCCATCCCTGGGAACCAGTAGTATTGTCTGATTTTACTTTTGGTCATACTTCTACCAGGGTGACCCTCATGTGCAATCTGGATTATCCTTTCGTACATGTCCTTAGGAGGAACAATTTTACTTCCTCTGCAGACGTGTTCACTCACGATGGATAGTTCATCACGTACCGGCCAGAATTGATGGAGAGTTTCCGGCACCTCGGACTTGTTATCCGGCCATCCTGTGCGAATCATGTTCTTCAGTATGATCATCATGCTGTCCTCCTTTAAGGATTCTTCCCACTCTTTGCGGTTGATGGCAGGAATCTCCACCCATAAGACCGTCTCTTCCGGTGGGTTTTGCATCGGATCACCCCCATTCACAGGTAGCCGTGAAAAACAGTCTGCTATCCTGTTATCACTTCCAGGGACGTATACCATGGAATAGTTGAACCCTTGAAGACTCAGCACCCACTTTGCTATTCTAGGAGTAGTACCTTCCAAACGTTTGGTGGAGAATAACGGTAATAACGGTTTGTGATCCGTCCTTAACACAAATGGGATACCCCACAGAAAGTACTTAAAGTGGTTGATGGCCCAGTAACAGGCTAAAGCCTCTTTTTCCACCGTTGAGTAGTTTAATTCAGCGTCTCTCAACGTTCTGGATGCGAACGCTACCACAACTTCCTGTCCGGTTTTTTTCTGAGTTAGTGCTGCTCCTAGCCCCTTTGTGCTAGCGTCCGTGGTAAGTGTGGTCTTGGCATTGGAGTCAAACGCCCCAGAATAGGGGCATCCGCAATTGCCTTCTTGATGAGAATGAAAGCTGACTGATGCTGTTGATTCCATTCAAATTTGGAACACTTCTTAAGCAACTCTCTGAGGGGCTGCACCTGGTCTGCAAAGTTTTTCACGAACTTGGCCATATACTCTGCAAGACCCAGAAATGACTTGAGCTCCTCTTTGTTGGTGGGCTCTGGAGCTTGTTTGACGGCATCAACCAAACTAGATTTGGGTTTGATTCCTTCGCTTGATATGTTGTGACCCAGATAGACCACCGAATCCACTCCTATTTTGCACTTGTCCCTTTGGGTGGTAAAACCTGCCTTGCTGAGTCGGGTCAGTACTGCTTCCAAATTTTTATTATGCTCTTCAACGGATGAACCA
The DNA here is from genome assembly GCF_964204655.1 of Triturus cristatus. Lineage (NCBI taxonomy): Eukaryota > Metazoa > Chordata > Amphibia > Caudata > Salamandridae > Triturus > Triturus cristatus. The sequence continues at coordinate 218,566,410 of NC_140590.1, forward strand.
TGGATAAAGATATCATCTTGGAAGCAAAGAACTTTTTCCAAGCCTTGCAGGATATGTTGCATGATACGTTGGAATACTGCTGCCGCCGACGCCAATCCAAAGGGTAACCTGGTGAATTGATACGCTCCCAGCGGGGTTATGAACGAGGTGAGAGGTTTGGACTCCGGATGGAGGGCGACCTGGTGGTATGCTGAAGATAGGTCTAATACCGAAAAAACTTTTGCCTCGTGGATTGCAGATAACATTTCATTTATGTTGGGAAGAGGGTGTCTGTCCACCCAAATATTAGAGTTTAGATCCCTAAGGTCCACACATAGACGAATCCCTTTGTTTCCCCCTTTAGCCGCCACTACAATGGGCGCCAACCATTCCGAACTTTCAATTCTCTCTATAATCTTGCACCTTTCCAATCTATCCAGTTCTTTCTTTAGTGGCTCTCTTGTTAGAAGTGGAATGGATCTTGGTTTGTGAACTATCGGTTTCGCATTAGTTTTTAGTTTGATTTTGTGAAGGAAACCCTTTAGAAGTCCTACTCCGTCCGTAAACACCTCAGGAAATTTGTTGCATATTTCTCTCCCCACATTAGATCTGTCGATCAAATACACAGGTTCAGGTGCGTTAGGGTCTAACTTGATCCCCAAATCCTTTTGGTGTTTCCATCCTAGTAGGTTTGAACCGGTTTTTGTGATGTAGACTTTTCCCACAGTGGATCTATCCTTGAAATCAATGTTCATAAGAAGCATCCCCACCAATGGTATAGGATCTTGATTGTACCCCCCGGGTTTGATGTCAGGGGGTAGGAGTTTGTATGCACGTGTACCTGAATTAGCTTGGAAAGTAGCTTCATTTACAAGAGTGTACGGGGAACAAGAATCAGCGTAAACTTCGTACTTAATACTGTCTAACAAAATTACACATTTAGGGTATTCAGTGCTATTACCTTCTGAGGAGTTGGCTACTTGAAAAATTATCTCTTCACTAAATTGTTGTGGCTCTAACGGTGGTTCTAAGTCACTACCTATCATATGGGTGACACTAGTTTTTTCACTGTGACAGACTTTGGAAAAGTGACCCCTCTTCTTGCACTTGCTACACACAACACCCCTTGCAGGACAATTCATGCTGTTGGCCATATGGTTGGGATTCCCACACCTGTAACATTTGGGTTTATTACCCGTTGCAGCATGTACTTCTGGACTAGAAGGTGGGAGTTTATGCTTGACATCTTTGCTAACTATTCTATGAACATTGCCCTCTGTACCTTGTTTAGCTTCAACAGCTTCCTTCATTTCATTCATGCAATACGCAGTATGTTCAATACTTTTAGCGATATCAATAGCACGTTTCAAATCTGGGGCTTCTGCTAGAAGTCTTTCCTGAATTTTCTTATTGCTAGTACATCTCACTAACTGATCTCTGACTAAAGACTCAGTTAACATTCCAAAATCACATGTAGAGGCTAACCCTCTCAATGCAGCTACGTAATTTATCACTTTTTCACTTTTCCCTTGAATGCGCAAGAAAAATTTGTGACGTTCTAAAACAATATTGATTTTGTCCCCAAATTGTGCCTCCAATTTCAATAACGTCAGCTGATACACATCATGCTGTACATCACCCTCACCCCCAGTTTCTACATTTACATTGTCAACAATGTCATCAGGTAAGTCTTCAAAAGTTTCTCTCCCTTGTTTGCCCAAATTATGTAGTAAGACATGTTGTTTACGTACTGCTGAAAACCTGTCCCCACCAATAGCAATAAGGTACGATTCGAATAATTTTACCCATTTCTTCCATGGAACCGGTGGATCGTCCCCTTCCTCAAGAAACGGTGGAGGTTGCGACATTGCGAATGCAGACATAATGAAAAGCAAGAGGAAGCAGGAAGGTGAAATCCAGCAGGGAGTGAAGGAGAGAAACAGGGGGAAGAACGAAGAAAAAGGAGGGAAGTGAGTGAAAAGGTAAATTAAAGTAGCGAACGAGAAGAGGGGAAAGGTGGAAATATACAAGTAAAAATATTTGAAACAGACAGTTAACCCAGTCTACAGTGTTAAACCAAAAGCAATGCACAAAAAATACTTCAAATTATCCATAGTAGGTAATGGAACTGTTGTTAAAAGGCTCTGAAGGTTAAATAACTGCAAAATCACGAATGGCCAGCAGGTGGAACTGATGAGGTGAAAGTGATGAGGAAAAGAGTCACGTGAGCGTCTTCTGTGAGGAAAAGTTAATCACAGGCTGACGTACTGGATTGCAGGCAGTGTCATCACACGGAGCGCTCACACGGAAGTTAAGGCAACAGCAGGCAGACACTCGGAAGCGCGCTTCTAATAGAAGTGGGGTTAAAACGCAGACAGGCTCACCCCAGCGGTCCAGCTCACCAGAAGCGCTGAAAATACCTATTGGAAGGTGGAGAGCGTCGATGGTGTCGGAAGGATCGTTCCTCGAAGTGCGCGGACCATAAAGCTGACTGGAACTCCGGATACCGTCCGATGGAGTAATCGAAAAACTGCACCCTGGAACAGCTACGAGGACAGGAATAAATCGTCCCTCAAGTCGCTGACATTCGCGCGCTGGCAGAGGTGGAATGAAGTACTCCAGGAGAAGAGTTCGGTGGCCAGGGTTTCACTGAAGGCAGAACAGAACTGGGGGAAGGATCCAAACCGTCCCCAGCACAGTGAGTAGATCGTCGCCAAATTTCTGTTGTAAATAAATGTCTCCAAGCGATGTGAGGTGGAGAACAAGTTTATTACAGGTGAATCCTCCAGCCTTCGCTAGCCACTGACCCAACGTTCTAATCCAAGCTTCACGCCAACATTCCATGCATGGGCGAACCCAAGAGGGGAAGAGGGCGGGGGGGAAAGGGGGGAGAGGAACAGGGACAGGTTATAACACTAGGCTATCTGATAAACATTCCGGGGCATCTTGGAGAATCCCAGTCTGCTGTAATAAGGTACACCTAGAGTCGACCTTATCTCGTACGACGTTCTTGCCGCTGACTTGAGGCTTTTTAAACTGACTTTCTTTTAAAGGTTTGGAGCCCCATACTTATAAGAGAGCCCTCCTCAGATAAGGAGATCTCGAGGTCAGGAAGACCCATGCCTCCTACTCCCGCTTTCTGTCTCAACTTTTTCCATGAGAGGTGTATTCCTCTGCTAGCCCATATAAAGGAAGAATTCTTCCCCTGCAGCTTTAGGAGTGTTTTTTCTCAAAGTACAAGGGAATATTATCAAAGAGAAAGGTGAGTTTTGGCAAGATGGACATTTTCTCCAAATTATTCCGGCCATAGATCGTAAGTGGAAAGTTCTGCCATCTTTTTAGTAAAATATCTATCTCCTTTCCTACTCTTTCCAGATTAACTTCCACTATCTCCCCAACTTCCTTTAATTATTTTAATCCCCAAATATCTCAATTCCTCCACACGTTTTATTTCTCCACCATCTTGGTTCCAAGTCATTACTTATGTTTTTTCTTTGTTTGCTGCATATCCACTAGTTTACCAAATTCCCTCACTTCCGCCGTAAGATGTGGTAAGGTGGATACTACTTCTGAGGTATAAACCACCCCAATTTTAAAAGATTTAACCTCTTCATTTAACCTCAAACTTTGAGCAAAAGGCTCTATGTAGAGATCAAATAATGCAGGGGACAAAAGACAACCCTAACTTGTACCTCTCTCAATTCGCACAGAAGGAGACAGAGTATCATTAACTAGAATCCTTGCAGTTGGAGCTCTATAAATTTAAAAAATAGTGTCTATCATATTTTTACTCAAACCAAAATGTTCTAATGTAATCTTTAAATACCTCCATTTAACGTGCTAAAATGCGTTTGCAGCATCTAATGTGACAATTGCAAGGGGGGCATTCTACGTTATTGCTAAATCTATAGAACCTATCAAAAAATAGTTGAGCTCATTCATATATCTCCCAGGGAGAAAACCTTTTTGGTCTTGATGAATCAGCAGCCCCATTACTTTATTCAAACGTGCAACAAGAACCCCAGAAAAGATCTTATAATTATTGTTAAGTAATGATTGGCAGTGTGTCGGGATCTTGCCTGGCTTCAGAATTAAGGAGATTACTGCTTCGTTCATGAGATCGGAATTGGGCCCCCATCCATCAGGAAAAGAAATGAATAGTTTGACCCACACTGGGATAATCTCTTCCCTTAATACAGAATACAATTTCACTCTCCTCCACTATGAGCCCGGTCTCCTCTTCTAGAATCTTCCCTATAACATTTTGATTTCTGTCCAACCTTGCTTTCCAAGCCCAAAACTTTCTACAGCATTCTCCTTGTGTAATATCCCTGGATTTGCTCACCTCCCACTGTTAAGTTACTTTCTCCTCCAATTTCATTCTAATCTTCAAACGTAAACCTTCCAGCTTATCTGCCCTCTCCTTTCTTACTCCTTCCAAGCCTTTGTTATCTTTTAAGAAATTCTCCATTTTGTCTATCTCCGACTCTATTTCATTTAGGTATTTTTTCTCTTCCCTCGCCAAGTTTATTGTTAGATTTTTAACAATACCTCTTAACCAAGCCTTATAGGTATCCCATACAGTGTGCACGGGGGCTGACCCCAGGTTCCAAGAGAAAAAATCCTCAGTGTTGCAACACACCGTCTTTATTATCTTGGGCTGTTACATAATCCTTCTGTTCATTGTCCACCTACCGTTTGTACGTATATCTCTTTTCTCAATTTTGAATAACAATGCTACATGATCTGAAAGATGTGTAGGCAAATGATCCATTCCGACTACTCTACGGAAGACTCTACAGAAGAGGTCACATAGATTAAAGTTCTCTGTCATATCCAATATGTATGCCCTCATCTTAGGGGTGGTAATTTGAGTCCTAGTTGAGGACCTATCGAGATCATTATTAAGTAGGACATTAAAATCTCCACCAAGAATAATGGGAGATTGAAAATCTTCCAAGTTAGAAAAGATCGTAGTCAGAGGTGTTACATCATCTATTTTGAGCCGTAATAGCTCGCTAGTGTATATGTCACAGGGCTACTTTACTTTCGGCAATTATCCAACGCTCCCCCTCACCTGCTCTGTACCTAGCTCGATCACAGAGTTCACCTTAAATATCATTGCTATTCCTTTAGTACAATGCGCTTGGTCAGTTGATATCTACTTTCCTATCCATCTTTGTTTAGAGAAGAATTCCTTGCATTCTTGTCTCAGAAGATGCTTCTCCTGAAGCATAATTATTTGGGCATTTTAGTCTTTTAAATATTGCGACATCATTATCTGCCTTCTTTTAACCCACAACCCATTCAAGTTCCAACAAAGAATCGTCAGATCTTCCTTATTCATACTTTAATTCATACTTCTTCAATTTCCTCTTTTGGTTTCCCAATAAGCCTTGTCTTTGGTGATTTATAACAGGCACTTCTTCACTGACTTGAGGATAGAATGAGTACAGAATTGTGTGTAGTCCTGTCTACCCCCCATTAGCCAGCATTCTAAAATATACGCCGGGTCCTGCCTATCCTCGTACATTCATTTAACACCAAAAGATGGGACGCTGAATATTATGCCTGGACATCTGGAGTAGCCATTCCCCTGCAGTAGGTAGATTGGAAGCAGGTTCTCAGGGCGACCAGAGCTGACCCCCCGCTCACACCCCGCCCCAAAGGAATTGGCCCAGTAAAGCATTTATCTGCCTGAACTATGTGATCGGTATTAGATATGGATGATTCTGTAACTTATAGAGTAGGCGTGGGAGGAAGACCATTTTAAAAATTGAAGATCAGCCGAAGAGAGACGGGGTAAGTGAGACCAGGTCTTGAGCTGTGTTTTAGTCTGTGTCATCAATGGAGCCAAATTTCTGTCACATGAGTCCGACTGGGATGAACCTAGGAACACCCCAAGGTATTTGAACCCCACCACAACCACCGTTACCTACCTGGCCCAGGCGCCTAATTTTTTCTCTCCCTTTAAAGGCCAGAGGAATGATTTACGGGCATTCATATAGAGGCCAGATGTTTCACCAAACATCTGTATGATGCGAAGTATCCTAGGCCCTGACCGGTTAATGACTGTGAGGAAAAACAGCACATCATCCGCATATAACGCTATGCAGTCTGAGATGCACCTGGCACATTCAAAGCCTTGTAGTTGAGCATCTATTCTGACCCATGCTGCAAGCAGCTCCATAGCGAGGGCGAACAGATATGGGAGAGGGGGCATCCCTGGCGAGTCCCTCATCTAATAGAGAATGTCTGGGAGTTGGCGTCTGCCATGCACACTGCTGCCATGGTATCCGTATATAAAAGTTGTATATAAGTCAGCGGCAGAGGGACAAAATTCAATCTGCTGAATGAACAGTACAAAAAGGTAGGTCCAACTAAGCGAATCAAATGCTTTATTGATGTCTGCTAACAGTAAGGCTGCCTGACCCTCCAGCCGTTCCACAGCAGCGATGGCATTATGAGTCCAATGGATATTATGCATTGTAGCACAGCCAGGCATAAAGCCCACATGGTCTGGGTGGATGAGATTGGAGATGTGGGGCAATAGATGGTTTGCAATGGCTTTAGCTATCAGCTTAGCCTCAACATTTAATAAGGAGATGTGTCGTATGATGAGTGATGTTCGGGAGGCCTGCACTGTTTTAGAAAGACAACCACCTTTTCATGGCTCCAGTCCTGTGGAAGACATCCTGTTTCTATAGCCGCATGACTCACTTCCAGGTAGTGGGGAAGGAGCTGGAACCAGAATGTCTTGAAAAATAAACTAGGGAAGCAGTGCTTTACCAGAGCGCATCTCACTCAGTGCAGACGAAATTTCGTCAACTGATAATGGAGCATCAAGTTCGTCCCTCACCTCGTCTGAGAGATCCTTGGTGGGCAGATCATCTAGGAACTGATGGATTGTGGTCATTAGTAGGATTTCTTCGGGAGCATAGAGTTCTGCATAATAGTCGCCAAAACTCACAGCGATTTGAGCTGGATTGCATAGTATCATGCCGTCGGGACCCTGGATATCGGGAATGGAGCGTGGCTGCAGCGTACGCTGACAGAGTTGATGCAGCAGAGTGCTAGACTTGTCCCCCATTGATAAATCCTGCTACCGGTAACGAGCCATGCAAACCTGGCCTCCTCCAATAATTCAGTGGAGTACAGCTGTTGTGTGAGGATCAGTTGTCAGTGTGCTATGTTACCCTCTGCCCCCTGCTCTCTTAATCGAGCTCAGCGAGTCAGTTTCTCCTGTTTCTTATGGCGCTGTGCCACATTGAAGGATTTATCAGCTCCTCTTACAGTAGGCTTAATGACCTCTCACAGTAGGGACTCCATCAATCCTGTGTTATGCCCAAAGTAATATATGATGGATTGGTACATATGTAGCTTATACTCGTGGTCTTGCACGTGCCACGCCGAGAGGTGCCATCAGAGCACCGGGCGTCTCGGGCCTAATGATAGCTCCAGTGTCACTGGAGAGTGATCAGAGAGTCCTCTGGGCAATATCTCCGCCCCCCTCATTCTGTGAATGTATCCGTATGGCATAAAAATATAATCTAAGCGGGCAAAGGAGTCATGCATGTTTGAGTAATATGTAATGTGTAAACTCTTGGGCTATGGGTTGTAGTCTCCTCCACATATCTATCCAATATGCTCCTTGTGTCATGGGCTGCAGTCTGGATTCCCACTGTGTCAACGACCTCCCACCTCCACGCCATCTGTCTCGAGAGGGGCACATCACATCGTTTCAGTCTCCGGCAACTACTGTTAGACCACATGGGATCTCAGCCGAGGTGCTCGGCAGACGTTCAACAAAGGTCCAGATCAAGGGGGGGAGCATAAATACAACACAGGGTAACCGCTTCTCCATATAGTGTACCTGTTACTGTAGCATAACGTCCTTGAGGGTCCAATCAGGATCTAAGGTGTAGGAACGGAATCCTGCGATGGACCAGGATCACCACCCCACAGGAGTAATACATCAGCTCTATAGCGCTTGGCCTGTCGGAGCACTGCACCTTGTTTAATTTTGTCTTCTAACATGCCCGTGCATTCCAGCGGATATACACAGTTGCATCTTGGGGGCCTCTGTCACTGTCTGAGATGTGAGACTGCATAAAGAGATTGTAAGTGGGGAAGCCTATAAACGACCGTCGCTTGGGGGCATGTGAGCGTCAGGTGTAAAGGCATGGCATTAAAAACAACATCAACAGCATGAAATTGCCCCATGAGAACCACCTCCCGCCCCCTCCCCAATTCCTCAAAACTGTTGAAGTATCTGTCCCGGCGGTGGGGTGGGCACTGCCCCAACGGCAACTATGAACCCCCCCGACACAGGATCCCACACAAATGTCCCAGAGACATTTAAGGGTCTTTAGAAGTCAAAGAATGTCTCTAGAGTAATGTAACCAATGAGTATAGTGCCACATCGTACTCAGAATCCACCATTTCTTGCAGTCTGGAGACCAATCATGTAGTAGATAATTTCCGCTGGATGTTGTCTGACTTTGCATGGGGCCAGTTTCTGGTTCTGAATCTGCGCTTGGACCGTGATCTATGCTGTTTTTCGTCTTTGGATTTTGATGATTTGTAACTTCGATCCATGGATGATGAGTCCGAGTCAAGCCTTGGAGGAGTGTGTGGTTTTGTCTTGATGGTTTCATCTGTCCAGGTGAACACCTCCTCCGGTGAGTCAAAGAAGATTGATTGCGATTTGTAGGATAGTACAAGGCGGGCTGAGTATAACAAGGCGTATTGGAGTTTCAGGGCACGGAGTTGGGCCTTCGCCTCCATGAAGGACTGACGTTGTTGCTGAACCATCTGCGTATAGTCCGGAAAGATCATTATGTGGCATGTAGGGTAAAGTAATGAGTCTTTGAGCCTGGTCTGCCACAGGATTACATGACGATCATTTTAATGAATAATTCTTGTGATGATCAGTCGCGATCTAGCTACTGGCGAGCCTGTGAAGCAGGGCCCAGTGAGCCAGCTCTATCACAGAGCATTGTAATATGAAGTTCGGGGGAAACCATTCCTTAAGTCACGGCGTAATAAATTGTTCTGAGTTACTGCCTTCGCAACCCTCTGGAAATCCCACGAAGCGAAGATTATTTCTGCCTGCCCATCCCTCTGCATTTTCCACCAACTCTGCCAGGCCCTTCGCTATTAATTGCAAGGCTGAGACTTTCTTTTGGAGGTAACCACAGAGTCTTGCGTTGATGAGATGCGAGTTTCTGCCTCTGTGATACGCTCTACTGCATTGCGGAGATCCTGGTAAATTAACATGACATCAGATTCCATCGCTCCAATTTTCCTTTCAAGCAAGTCCTTGGATTGGGTAATGGCCGTTATCAGGGTTGTATTGTCCGGCATGGCAGCTGCCTGATCCCCAGATGTTTTCCTGTTGCGGCATATCTATACAGCGTGCTCTGTTTAGATCCGGTCCCTGACAGCTTGTCTTTTGCCATAGTGCAAGCCAGGGTGCCCCCTGCAGAGGTCGCTTCTCACCCAACCGGGATGGAGGGCGGGGCAAGGACCACTTGGCGGGGGAGGCGGCGATTATTCCTCAAGTGCAACACTGGGCAGACTCGGTCTCCTCAGTGGGCTTCCTTCAAGGTAGCCAGTTTCTTTAGGAGGTGTAACATTGGTCATATATGGCACACTCTAGTACTGCGCGGGAAGCTCCGCGAAAGCCTTCACCTTCTTTAAGCAGGGAAATCTGACAGCTATGTTTGGCATGCCACGGCCATCTCCCAGTACCCCAGTTTTCGCCCCTTTAGGTCGGTTAGGCATATTTCCCTCTGTCCTCATGCTGCACTCGATATCTGGACTGGCAGCACACCGCGCAGCGGCTCGATTTAGCTGCCATTACCCGCAGGCCACCCCAGTAAGATCTCTATTATACCAAACTGCTGGCCCAGGGCCTCAGCCCGTCTATATAGCCCCGGCTCGGAGTTTCCATGTTGTGCAAATGTCAGCCCAGGACTCCAGCTGACCCACTGCTGTGCCGTGCTGTCCCACAGCCCAGGGAGGGGGGTTGCTGGTCATCACCATGCCGCCAGAACCCACAGCTACTTCACCCCTTACTCTGAGCATCTGCAGGCTGCCCCATTGCAGACACGCCCCGGGGACTGCCGATTGGGGAGCCCCCAGCCATATGGCTTGGACCCACTCACATTAGGCACCCCAGTTGGGGCCCACCTCAAGCAGCAGCCTCAGGGGCCAGGGCCATGATCAGGAGTGCCGCTCCGGTGTCGCTGTCTCCGATGGCTGCCTGTTGTCTGCCCGTGTACCACCTCCGCCCCCTCCTGGGGGAAGGCAGGGGGGACCGCAGCTGCTCCACTCTACCCCACAGATCTGCAGATGCCACCTTGTGGCAGAACTGCTCAGGGGACACCCGAAGGCGAAGAGTCTCCACAGCCTGATGTGGCCGCCGGAAGGGGATCCCCCAGCCGCCCGGTACGGACCCTCTTTCACTCAGCTCCCCGGATGAGGCCTACCACCTGGAGCAGCCTCGTGGGTCTGGGCCCGTGAACTGCAGTGCTGCTCAAAGTTTCAGCCTCCTGCACCGGTCCCACGTCGGGACCACGTACTACCACCGCTCTCTTCTCGAGGGGAGGTAGAAGGGGCAGCTCCCTCGCTCCACAGTGCTGATCCACGCTGAGGCCGCTGAAGGCCCCAACATCACTTCGTCGGCACGGCCATTGTTTTGTCGCTTGCAATTGCAAATTACCACGTCCGATGCAGCAGACTGTCCCGAGTAGTGGAGCACCGTCTTGGATAGTCATAATGTGCTTCGGTGTGGCAGGATAATTAGAGGTTTAACATATGGCTGGGGGAGCTCACCTAGAGCGCGTCGGCCATGTTGGACTGCCTGGCCATGCCCCCCTTCTGTTTTCTTAAGCCGTTTTTGTTTGCTTTAGGACTCTGCACACTTTATCACTGCTAACCTGTGCTAAAGGCCTTGTGATCTCTCCTCAAAACTTGGAAAAATTAGCTTAAACCTAATTAGTCCATTCAATTTACTTCTAAAGTCCCTAGTAAAGTGGTACTACAGGTACCCAGGGCCTGTTAAATGCTAATAGTGGGCCTATAGTATTTATTATGCCACCCACTAAAGTAGCCCTTTAAAACCTACCTTAGGCTTGCCATTGCAATCTGTGTGCGCAATTTTAAACTGCCATTTCGATCTACCAAAATAAACCTTTTTCCAGGCCTAAACTGTCCTTTTTAATACAAAAAGTAACTACTAGGGTAGGGCCTAAACAGCCCTTTAGGCAGGTTTTTATTTAAAAAGTAGGACATATTTTGCATGTCCTGGTAGGGAAGAACTCTCAAATTTGTTTTTTCACTATTGAAGGTATACCTCTCCCATAGGATGACATTGGGTTACCTTATTACATTTATTAAATAACTTTTATTTGAGAGCAGTTAGGAATGTCATGTTTGGTCTCAGCGCATTTGTATTTGGAAACTCTCTTAAATGGTGAAGTCGGATTTTAAGTCACAATTCTGAAAATGCCACTTTTAGAAAGTCCTAACCATTTGGTGCTTACAGCCTATTTCCTGGGTCACAGGACTATGTGTAGTTGACCTTTGTCCATTCCTCATAGACAGTCACACAATAAAGGGTCTGGGTAATGACAGGATGGGATACCATGACTTGATGAGAGGGGCACGCTGTTACCTGTCACCCTAGTTCTTCAGGAACTTCACACTAGCCTATTCTGCCTGCAGACAGATTGAGACGAAGACAGGGAGGCAGGAAATTTAGACACTTCTGTAGGGAGAAGACTTCAGAAGTTTCTTCCACTTCAAAGTGGGCACCAGGTATAAAAAGGGGCCCCTCAGACCCACTCTTCAGTACTCCGGTACATGTGAACACTACCAAAGAAGGGACTGCCGGGCTGCCATAGGATTGCCCTGCCGCTTGAGCCCAGCCCTGCTGTCTGAGAAGTAAAACTGGACATGTTCCCTTCATCCCAGGCTACCTATGTGACTCCAAATCCTATCTGCAGACCTCCTGTTCTGATCTACAGGGACACAACAATCTCCAGAGACCTCTTTACAACTGCCCAGCTGACCTGCTGCAAGTGGCTCTGCCTGCATCATCAACAGGACCTGCTCGCCTCTGCTGGAGTAAGTTTCACATCCCAAAGAGGTGCCTTTCAGGCCCTGAACTCTTGGTCTGGCATCAGTTGAACTCCTCTTGGAAGAAAAGGAGAAATTCTGAAGGTTTGGGCTCTTCACCACCACGAACAGGCCAATTTGTACTAAGATCTCGCCACCCATGTCGACCACAAATCGAAGCCCTGGTGAAACCGACTGTTCATGCTACAGAAAATGCCAGCAACAACCAGCAGCGCAAGATCTGCACTTCGAGCAACGGTATCAATAGCCTACAGTGAACATCAATGTGAAGCTCCAGCAACGACCATCTGCGACACTCAACAGGATCTTTGCACTCCAGTGACGGCCATCTGCGTCTCCCAACCTGCTCTTCACGTTACAGTGACGAGCACTCACGACACTCTCCCTGCTCCTAATGGCATCCTCCACTGCAAACTGAACTCTTTGAACTAGTAACGTTTTCAGCTGAACTAAGCTGGTCCCTGTATCTGGCCCATGATCAATCATGGTCAGTCTGAGCTTGTGACTTTCACTCGGTCTCGAGCGACCAGATACACGCGAGTGGCGCTTTGTGCTTTTAGATGCAATACTTACCATAAATCTTTGAAATTGCATATCTTCGATTCTGCTGATTCAATTTTTATTGTTTAGAGGTCAAATATTGTTGTTGGACTTTTCGTGTGTTGTGTTTTCCACTTTGTTACTGTTTGTGTGCTTCTTACTCTCTCTAATACTTATGTCTAAGTAGAATTTCAAGACAAAAGGGCAAGGAAACATTTTTGGTTTAGATCATGTTCTCCCTTAATTGCTAACCCTTACAGGACCTTAAGAAAATAGTATTACATTCAAATTATTTACTTCAGCCCTGTAATACTTACAGTGACAACTTGCTTTAACCCCTTCGATGCTTGTGACGGAGTGGTTCCGTCATGCGCTGTGCGGATGACGGAACCACTCCGTCACGGTCCCGTCCGCGCACGAACCCTTCAGCACAGCGCGGTAATCCGCGCCGCGCTGAAGGAGTTAACACCTAGCTAATCAACACTCCTTGCTCTAAGACATATGAACAATGCTTCTCATGCGGTAGAGCCAAAGTAATGCATCTCCCTGTTGAGCTTTTAAATATTTGTCTATTCTGCTTTTCCATTGCGATGCTCCTTCAGTTTAGCGCTAGTAGCTAGGAGTTAATGTCACACAACAATCTTGCACTTTGTGGATGTATAACTTTGCAATAAATAAAAAGTCTCCACAGAAGTTTCTAATAAATAATATAGTCTGATTTGTAGTTTGGTGATGTGAGAAAGTAGCTCTTTCTGCTCGGTCAATCCTACTTATTGGGACTGATCCTGCTGGATTTCTGGCTCTGAAACACAAAAGGTGTGGGAGGAATGCTTGCAATACGTATAACCACTGGCAATCTCTCAGGGTAGCATTCCAGCCAATTATTCTTTTGCCCACTATGCCCACTCAGTTTGGATCCAGACATTTGCACATCAGTTTCGACCATGCTCCAATAGGAACAGTCCAGCCGGATCTGCCAGACCTGGTCATCCTTGAACCAGGACACAAACAACTAAGACTGGTGTTGCCCTGATTTGGCTCACCACTAGGGTGAAGTTGGGTCCAGTCACCAGACCCAACATCTGGGGCCATCCTTGCCACCCAGGTTGATACATCAAAAACATAAAAGGTAATGGGAGTTTTTTTTACTCTGTGCACTGGGACACTGCTATTCCAAACTCAGAGTGCATGTCTCCTAATTAAATGGGCTAATTGTCTATTTGGCATATTTAACTTTCTTATAAGTCCATAATATATGGTAAATTAAGTACACCCAAAGCATGAAAATGAAATGTTATATATGGACTACAGCACTACTGTGCCATCTAATAGTGTAGCAAGACAAACATGGTTCCAGGCCTACCACTGTAGCCTGGCTGCTGCAGTTTTAAACTGCAATTCAACTTGTCAAAATAAACCCTTTTTACAGGAGAAAATCTCCCTTTTAAATGTTATCAGGTCACTCCTTTGTAGGCGTTGTAGCCCACAACGGAGGATGTATGGAAATCTAAAAGTGGGCCATGTACAAATGTGAAGTTATAATAGTGACTTGTCCTATAAAAAATGTGGTTATTTGTTGAGGGGGTGTAACCCCTTCTCAAGAAACAACCACAATCCTTGTCAGCGTGATCCAGAAAGATTTAACCTGTGCTTAGCTCTCTGGTAGTTTGGCACAAAAGCAGTCTGGCTTAACTTAGAGGCACTGTGTTCTGCTCTTATGCAGCACACAAACAGTAATAAAGTGAAAACACTGTACAAGAAAAATCCTAGAACAATTTGGAAGCATAGTGACAATGTTTATAAATTAAAATGACACCAAAATAGATAAATCCAATCAGCAGAATTGGAGTTTTACATTTTTAAAGTTTAAGTGAAAATTGGTGCCTCAAAGAGCCAACCATGGGTATCAAGTCTTGCAAGACCATGGCAAACTCAAACGATATGGCTGAATGATATGGAGCGTAGTTAGGATACCCAAGGTGGATTAGGCATGGTCTGGGCTTACTTTGTACATAGAAGACTATTCAAAGAAAATTGCCTGAGAAGATAAAGTTCTATGGCAAGGTAGCCGTCGGTGTCTAAAGAAGAGGTGTAGTTGTTGTGGAGCCGCTAGATGGAGTCACAGTGAAGATATCTACATTTAGACTTCGTCACTTTTTTGGAAGCCGAAAAGCAACAGTGGGACAAAGCTGCAGACTGCAGCCAATGAGGGCTTCACAAAGCCAGATATCTTTCTTGAGAGGAACCTCTGAACAGGATTTGCAGCTGTGGTGAAAAACATAGCAGTAGCAACCATGAAGTCCGGCTGACTAGCAAAACACTATGGGTGGATAGATGAGCAGGCATGTTCCAGCCACCTGTCGAGTCTCAGGCCATTTATTTGTAAGATTCACATTTGTGGTTTTGACTGGAGAAACACCTTTACCACTACTTCCATGGTTACAGTACGGGTTGGGCGCCACTTGGGAGGGCATGACTCACTACAGGCAGAGGCCAGGCAAGGGTCAAGGTCTCTGGTCTCCGGAGCTGGTTATGTCTCTGCAGCTCTCACAGGAGGGCTAACTAGCCCTTGGAGTCACTCTTTGCTGTCCTGGGATCAAGGAACAAGTCAAGCCTCAAGCAGCAGGGCAGTCCTCTGAGGGTAAAAGGCAAGCCTCAAGCAGCAGGGAACTCTGGTAGCAGCAAGGCAGTCCTCTGAGCTACAAACCAGTCCTCAAGCAGCCAGGCAGTCTTCTAAAGTACATGGCTGTCCTTCTGGGTGTCTTCCTCAGATCCAGGAAGGTATTGAGAAGAAAGTGGTAAGAGAGTCCAATATTTATACCTCGTGCCAGCTGTTGAAGTGGGGAAATGTCTAGTCTTCCCCTACATCTTGGTCTGGAAAGGCTCCAAGTGGTCTAGTGTAACAATAGGCTGGACTCAAGATCCACTCTTAGAGCACTGGTTTCAGCCCTTTGAAATGTAAGTGAGCCAGGGAACAGCTCTGCCCTACCCATACTGGCAGGATGGCTGTTATTGTCAACACCTAGTTCCCCTTTGTCTCACTGTCTGGGAAGAATATACAGAGGCCAACTATTCACAGGCACCAGATGGTTATGACAAGACAATCCAACTTTCTAAAAGTGGCATTTTCAGAATTGTTGACTTAAAATCCAACTATTCCCATAAAGATTGTTTTAAAATTGCAATTCTTTTGAGATAAACAGTTAAATTTCTGCCTGATCCCAATAAAAAGTTAGCACATATTAAATGTAATAAGGCAACACAATATTTTCCTATGGGAGAGGCACCCCACACAGTAGTTGAAAGCTAATTTTCGAGTTTTTCACTACTAGGACATGTAAAACGTAAACACACATGTGCTACTTTTTAAATACAATGTACCCTGACCTTTGGCTGTTTAGGGCCCACCATAGGGGTGACTTCTATGTATTAAAAAGGGAAGATTAGGCCTGGCAAGAGGTTTATTTTGCCAGGTGTAATCAGCAGATAAAAACTGCACACATGCTGCAATTCCAGTCCTCAGACATGCTTTAAAGGGCTACTTAAGTGGGTGGCACAATAAGTGCTGCAGGCTGACTACTAGCATTTGAAATATACACAATAGGTGCTGCAGGATGTATGTCGTTACAACGCACACTTTTACAACGCATGCACTTACAACGCATTTTTTACAACGCAACATCCACTACAACGCATTCCATTACATAGCATGACACTACAACGCATGTTTAAAAACTACCTTTACAACGCATTCCATTACATCGCATACTACCTTTACAACGCATACCATTACAACGCATAGTATAGGGGTAAAAATTACTATTCTAACTCCAGGGGGTGCAACAGTAGGGTAAGTGTTGGATTGCGTTGTAATGGTATGCGTTGTAAAGGTAGTATGCGATGTAATGGAATGCGTTGTAAAGGTAGTTTTTAAACATGCGTTGTAGTGTCATGCTATGTAATGGAATGCGTTGTAGTGGATGTTGCGTTGTAAAAATTTCGTTGTAAGTGTAGTGCGTTGTAACAGTTGCGTTGTAAAGGTTGTTCACCGGTGCTGCAGACCCACAAAGTCCCAGTGGACATATGCCAGCTAGACCTGATCTGGACCCTGCAGATTGCCTCTGCTGGAGTTAGTCTTGACTCCCAAGTGTTGTTCCTGAGGTCCTAGGACTCTTGGCTGTGTCTAACTGGATTTCTACTAACATTCCTAAAAATGTCTGGACTTCTTGACCTATGGAGGACCAGGACAAACCTGCCAAACCGATACACTCAAGGTACAATGCAGTTGGCCTGAAGGAACAGTTTTCCACAACTTGGAGCTTCTCCCCAGCATTACATCTAATTCAGCAGGAATTCGATGACAAGGTATCCATGCTCATGAAGCCCTTTTCGGATACAGCCTTGCCCTACTAGAGGATTCTAAAGTCAGAATAAGAGTCCGAAGGTAAAAATCTTGGCAGGGGGAAGGTGTTAACAGTATCTGAGAGGACTTCCCTGGGAAGGATGTTCAAACTCCCCGATACAAGCTTTCCCTGCCAAACCTAAGGGCTTCACATGACCTTGTCTAAAACCGGTCTGACGTTGTTGAGCGCTCCTTAGATACAGCACTGCCTTGCCTTGCTGAAGGATTTTGACTTCTAGGAAAAAGATCCAAGGTAAAATGTCTAACATGGTTGAACCTGGTTGGTCTATCTGACCCGCTCTCCATCACAGTTTCTTAAATTCAACCTGTATGCTCCGTGCCATAGCTACCCAGGGTTGAGCTCAGATTTAAATTACTGAAACCTTCAATTAGATCCAAGAAGAATAGACACATTATTGTTTGCACTGGGCTCTCATCCACCCTAATGAATAATTCACTTTCCCACAAGTTGCAACAGAAATCCTCCAGTGTATGGAAAGAATGTTAAATATACAGAGGAGAATCTACTGACAGAATTGCATCCATCATAGAGATAGTATGGTGGTCGAAATTCTTCTGGAGGATTTTAATATTTATTTCAGAAATTGATTGGTTTTTTAGGGACCAAAAAACTTTAATTCAGTTTCTCTGCCCATATGCTCCTTATTTCTCCGGAAACAGTAAGTTAAATTTCAGTTCAAGGCTAAAGTTCAGTCACTGAAGAATGGAATATCACGTTTGCTATCCATCACACACTGACTGGTTTCAAAGGCTTTCTCACGTGGGGCACAGCTTGGTGAAAGGGAATCTCACTCAGATCGGACATACCTAAATTCCTCCTCGTCTGATTAACAATGGCAGTGCCCTGGTGTGTGTGGCATGTCCTAATAGTGAATTACAGCCATTTTCGTTTTTCACTATTGCAAGGCTACCTGTTCTCCATAGGCCAGAATGGGCAGTTTGCTTATTACATTTTATAATCCTAACTGACTCAGGGAACATGGTAGAAATTCGAGTTTAGTATGCCTGAACTCAGAATGATAAAATACATCTTTTAGTGAAGTTGGTTTTAACATTCTGTTTGAAAATGCCACTTTTAGAAAGTAGGCATTTTCTTGTCTAGCCATCTAAACCTGCCTCTGCTAGGTTGTGTATTCCTTGTCTGGAGTTTTGAGTGACAGGGCTGGGGGATTCCAGGAGACAGGGTGGGTCAGCCCAGTGGTGAATAGAGAGAGATCTGCATCTAGATGGGAGGGAGGAGTTGCACCTGGGACCTGAATAGGGCTGGGCCTTCCCTCCACAATGCTGGCTCCACCTCCTGTGGTGTGTCTGATGTCCCTGCCCTGCACTGTGAAAGGAAAGAAGGAGACATGTCAACAAAGTGCTCCAGGACTGACCAGAAATGGTTTGGACTAGGCAAAGGCCTCTCTGCCTTCAGGGAACAAAGGGAAAAGGAGTATAAATATTGGGATCCAGACCCAATAACTTTAGATCACTTCTGGGAATCAAGGCGAACCTTTGCTGAGGAGAAGAACCAGGAAGCTGAAGGGGCAGACTACCCCTGTGCTGTGTGTTTGGGGGTTGGCCTGCATTGGTTGCTTCACTGCCAAATAGAGGAGAAAAGGACTGAGTGTGCTTTCTATTAACTTGAAGAAGAATCTCCAAGGGCTTGAACTAGAGCTTGCCTCCTGCCTGAAGTCTCAGGGATACAAGGCTTCACCAAACAGCTCCCCCCTGAATTCCCTTGCTGGGAACTGAAGTGCCTGCTGTTGTGCTGGGCCTTCTGAGAGACTGCGTGTCGCTGGGAGCTGGAAGCGTGACGCAACAACGAGAAGTGTGTCGCCGCCGCAGCCGCTATCATCGCATCGCCGAGGAAGCGAGCTGCTGCTGTTATCATCACATCGCCGAAGCGCGGCACATCACCGGAGAAGCGGGACGCTGCCACAAAGGTCATCATCACATCACCGGAGAAGCGCGTCGCAGGGCCTGTCACGGCTCCAAAGATCATCGAGTTGCCATCGGGCGTGTCGCATCACACCAACGTTGTCGTATCGCAACCAAGACACCATTTTGTCACATCGCACCGGAGAAGAGTATCGCATCGAGGTGCCAGCATGTCGCTTCACACCGGAGAGCAGTAAGAAACCGACTCATCAACTCCCCACCCAGTAAGGAAGCGAGCATCAACTCCCCTGCGCAGCAGTAAGGAACCGACGCATCCACTCCCCTGCATGTAAGGAACCAACGCATCACCTTCCATGCAACCCTTTTATTTTCTTTGCTCTACGCATCTAAGGTACATTAAGAGTAAAGTGTCTCATTTACAACTTGAGAGAACTGAGCTATTTTATAATATGTAAGAGACTATTTTTGAGTACAGTATTGTGGATTTTTGTCATCTGGTCTTGTGTTAAGTCTATATAAAAATACTTATTTTTTTAATACAACCTGTGTGGTGTCCATTTGTAGTGTTGTCGCTGTATTACTGTTTGTGTTCACAAATGCTTTACACACTGCCTCTGAGTTAAGCCTGCTAGCTCGTGCCAAGCTACCAAGGGCGTGAGCAGGGGTTATTTTAGGAGTGTAACCCCTTACCCTGACTAGATGCAAGGGTCCCTACATGTCACAGGCACCTACCTATACCAACTAGAGACCCCCAAATCTAACACACTGCATGTGGTTGTCCTGCCGAATGTGATGGATGATGGGGAGCATGCCCTTTAGTGCTTTGTTAAAACTCCTTGTCTCTTTGTGAGTAATATGTACATGTACCGTGACATACCGCAAAACCACCTCTGACTTCTTTAAACATCTTAGCCACTACCCCTCATATCAAAGATGCTCATTTTACCCACTTTGAGAGGATCGAAAGCTGAGCCTGTCCTGCTGGAATTCGAATTTGTCCATATGAACTTACTAAAGCAACCCAGTAACCAGAGGTGAAAATCATTTGCAAGTGCTTAATACTTCTTCATCCCTTCCAGAGTGTACTGGCACCACATCTCCTTTTTTAAATTGATGTACTTACTGCACTTACTGAATGTTTATAGGTGACACCTGGGAGTAAGTTTCTTGTGCACCAGGCATTCAGTGTTCATTATTGTCATTAGGTTTCAAGGTCGGACCGGCCTGAAGGGCAATCAAGCATCGGTCCCATGATATGCTGGTATGACATATTTGTTTGTGGGCTGATTAATGTACAGTTTGTGGATCTGTTTTATTGCCAGGTAGGTACATTTTTATTGTTCATTTCCCTGATATTGCCACAAACATTGTCTGCAGCAAAAAACAGATGCATGCAGTCTCCCATACCTTGCAAAATGCCCCTAGACGGGTATTTACAGGTTCAAAACCGGTCTGATTTCCAAATGTGGGCCGCTTTTTTATCTGGCTGGCTTGCTAATGGAGGCACTTTTACTTTGGTGTACATGCCTATGTTTTGTTCCAATCCGACCCTACTAGCTTTCACTTTTGTGGGATGTACTCTCATGAACATTGACTATCCATTTTTTGTGCTCTTTGGCTGGTGCTGTTTGCTCTTCGCATTAATTGTGGGGTTCTTCCTTTTCTTTCCTCGGTTCCACATGCACTTTGTTGACTCCTGCTTCATTTGTTCAGATTTTTTACATCAGCACCCATGTTCTTGTCTACTCTTAAAATGGCTGTCTCGTGCTTTGTAATCGGTGTGACTGATTGAAAAAAAGACCACCGTATTCCTGACTTTGAAATGTACATCCTATTTGTTTTGTTGTAGCTTCAATGAATTAAAATGTGCGCTCTTACAAAATCTCAATGGGAATATTATCAAGACAGGCGATAAAATTATCGCCGCTTTTGGCAGCAGATAACTGCAGCTAAAACGGTGATAATGGGCTTGATAATATGCTCTATGGAATTCCAATTGAAGCTCTGGTTAGATGTCCTTCACATCTAACATGGGCGTCAATTGGAATTCAATAGCGAATATTATCAAGCCCATTATCGCCATTTTAGCGGCCGTTTTCTGCCGCTAAAGCGGCGATAATTTTATAGCCTGTCTTGATAATATGCCCCTATGTTCTTCCGAGATCCTATGCATCTTCCCTATACTTCATGCCTGGAGATGCGGTGTCAGGGCGGCGAAGGGCGATATTTATTTTCTCTGATTCCTCTGCAGGTTATCTTTCCCCTCAGCTATTATCCCAGTGTTGCTGCCCATGTGCCCCCGTCTTGAAGGCTCACTGTGGACAAGTGCGTCGGGAACAACTTTTATTCATGGCCTGTCTCCCACACCCACCTGCAGAGCCGCCGTTTGCTCAGATAGTGAACTGAGCAAAATCAAATCTGGCATTCTCCCAACCTTTCTTGCAATAATAGTCCACCTACCTGCATAAATGTTGGTGCACACATTTATGCAACATAACACATGCTGTTCTTTGATTCTTTCCCTGTGTATAATGCATGTTATTAAATGTTATTGGAACAACATTTTTCTATAAACAGCTTACAGAAGTGCAAAGATGTTCACGAATGATTTGTTCTATATTTTTCAATTTGTGACCAAATAAACTTCACAAAAAAAACCTGTCAGCTTTAGAAAAGGACGGTAATTTTGCTGAGGTATTGTTTCCCTGAAGTGCGCATGTATCCTACAAATTATAATTTCTGCCCATTCTGTCAGCAAATGTATTTATAAGATAGTAAATGTTTATATTGTATGTGATGCCGCTTTCAATAGAGAGTACTGTCAATGATATCGCCCCTGTTTGCTCAAGTTTGAGTGCAATTTAGGGGCATATTAGCAAGGGCTGGCGATATAATGATCGCCGCTTTAGCGTCCGTTTTTGGGTGAAAAATGGCGATAATTACATCGCAATATCATCAAGGACGCACTAGCGCATGTTTCCTTGATGTAGAGTCAGTTTTTTCACAGCCTCGCCTCACATCGCTAATGAGATGCAAAGAAGGCTTGGCTGTGAAAACAACACATGTTTATATCGTGAAGGCAGCTTCACGATATTAACAAGGAGGTGCGGCGATAAAAAAATCGCGCCACCTCAGCCTTAACTCAGGAATTTAACGTTTGTTAAATTCCTGACTAAGGCATACTTTTAATGGGAGATGGATTATGCTGATAGGACCACAGGGTCCTATCAGCAATGTTATCGCTGTTGGTTTTCCAGCGATGTTCCATTGAAAACACCTCTATCGCTGAAATATTATCGCCCTAGCGCTATGCGTTGTAAATATAGTGTTATCATGACGATAATATTCAGCGATAGCTGGCGATAATATTTCTATCGCTATGTATGGCCAGCGATAATGTTGATAATATGCCCCTTAGTTTTAATTACCTTCAAATCAGTGAAGCTTCTTTTTCCCCTGGCCACAGACTGGTGTAGGGTGACACATTTGTAAAGCAACCGGAGAAAGCATCCAGATGAGTGCAGCAATGAAGCCCATCAAGGGGTTCCTCAATGCTTTCCAGAAGCATGTCTAGGACTAAGAATCTAGTCTTTGAGGCTCACGTCCATACCAACTTCAAATTACTGCATCACCCAAAAAAAAAGTCCACTGGTAGGAAGCTCCTTCATATTATATGAGAAGCCTCATATTGCATCATATTACTTTATTTGGACATTTTTAGATGGAATTCATTGATATTTTTAGTAAAACATTGAAGGATTCCACCATAAACTTATTAATAGAGTTTTTGGACTATGTCATTCTGAGACTCAAAATCAAATGGGTCTTTCTCATGCCCCCTCATTGCAGACTCTTTGAAGACAGCTTTGACTTCAAGCCCAGTAGCTATAGTTTTGCTGTTAGAACAGCTTCTTTCGTCTGTTTCTATTAGAAACTTGTTAGTGGACTCAAAACTTGAACTGAGCTGTATCCCATATCAGACGATCAACGCAATGAGGTTTTCAATCTGCAAATGTAAGAAGAATCTCTGACACCTACTATTTGATATTGAACAGCTTTGACACTGTCGTTGCACTACCACTAAGCGCCTAGACACCTCCGGGTACAAGTAGCGCTATACAAATTCCTCAGTTCATTTCATGTGTCACAAAGTGGTTAGGGTTAAACAGTAACATTTTCAGAACCCTGCAATGTAATAACAATGAATAGAATGCAGCATAATTGATGTGTAACATTCCAAAAAGTGTGGCTGAAGTGATTGCCTTCTACTGCATCTTCTTGTACCAGATAACAAGATTGACAACAACATGGCATATAGCCTTAGAATTATTATTCAGGTTGCACTTCCGGACTACTGTTGCATTTTCCTTCATATTTGCCCCATCATCATATCCTTCTCATGTACAATTATTTTGTATCCAGATTGCACTTTCATAATTCTTGCAGCAAAAGATGAAACAGTGCTTCTCCTGTGGTGTCAAGTGGCTCATACCTTAGAAAATGTTCTTTGATGCAAATGTTAGATTAGTGATGTTGACAAATCTTAAGGTGCTGGAAAGTTGGTCTTGGATTGTGAGTGCAGGCAAGACTGAGAGAAATATACCTTTCTACCTTTCCATGTTTCAAAATAAGGCATTTCTTAGCTTAAATAAATACGTCCTAGGTTTTGAGAGAGGGTGAGTGACAGTGCACATTAATTGCAGTTTGGTGCAAGCCCCCGTTTTGACGGTCTCTCTTCTCGCACCAGGGACAGAGCAAATGTAGAATCCCTTGAAGAGTCGTCTGTTGTGCTGCCTCACCTTGTTCATGCAGCACAGCAGGTTTAGAGAGGGGCGGATCAGGGGCACAGCAACACACGAGCCAAGGTCAAGCCTACCCTGGTCTCATCACAACATAGGGCAGTGGGTGTTTCCATCGGATAGGTTTCAGAAGTTTTCACTATTCTATACATAACTCCAAAAATGTTGAATGGAAATAATTCCCATTATAGATCCATGGCCATCTCTGCACTACCTTCAACTCCTTGTACAAAAAAAGAAAGGAAGGCTCATCCAGTGCTTTTTTTTCGCTTTTTGCCTTCTAAAACTTGGATTCTTGTTGTTACGTTGTAACTACATGACTGCAGCTCCCTGAATGCAAAGGAAAGTAAACTGTGCTTCTCGTTTGTGATGTTAGCGAACTTGACATTTTTGTTGTCTTTCGTGGGCTAGTCCAATTTTTTTTTAATGTAAAGAAATCCACATTACCTACAACGCTACTCCCCTGTTTATGTAGTCTTTTCTTGTAGGTTTGCAAAATGTAGCAGTGTAGTAATTCTTTGGTGTTGGTGTGTACTGCATTGTAGGCCTTCGGCATCCATGGTCAACATTTAGCCCTACTTCTGTAATGGTGGACGTCCCAGTTTTGGAATCTGAACATATGGTCACCTCACTGAGGGCACGTGACTTACATCTGTCAGTTTCATCAGCATGCTCCCGGCACACATATAGTTTGTGTGCCTGGTTGCTTGTTGTCCTTTGACCGAAATGTGGGGCAAATAATGTTTTATTATGACTGTACATCTATAACATGAGCGACGAATTGGTGCTTAGTGTCCTGATTGTGGACCTGGCAGCACTTTATCCTGCATGGTCCTAGGGTCCTAGTGTTCACATGACAGAACAGAAAGTGTCTGGAGCAAGTGGGGCGAAGAACAATTATTTCAAATCTATTTACGTAGAAAAACATTTCCTTTTTCAGCTAATAGTACAATGGGCAAGGGGAAAGGAAAGGGTCAGAAGCAGAGGATGACCAGACACAGAAGATTAGTAGTGAAGGACTGGGGTACAGGGCATAAGTGGTGCAGGACTAAGATTGGTGCATTCCGCTGTGCAGCCCATGGAGTGATGTAGTAACAATGCAGGGTGCACCACTGGGAGTGCTGCAGGATGTGATGTGCAATGAAATGATACACAGCCAGGAATCATTTGAGATTGGTTCATGACATTTACTGGTGAAGAACCTTGGACGGGGTTGACCTGGGAGTGAGATGGGAATGCTGAGAGGCTGGGAGTGGCATATAACAGAGAAAGACAGAGAGAGACATATAATGGTAGAAAGAATGAAATGTACGCAGAAGAAATACCAGTGCAGAGTTGACAAAGCAAAGTGAATTACAGTGGGTTGATAGAGTTGTTCATAAACGCAGCAAATTTCCAAAGCAGATTATGCAACAATTCCCTATGTGAGTTTAAGAATTGCATGGGACTCGTGAATGAATGTAGTATTTAATGAATTGTTAAACTGCATGCACTTTCGCAGAGTGGCTGATTAAACCGGTTACTTTATTTTCAGTCCCACCAAAGCATGACTTCGAGGAACCCATCCTCCTTTACGTGCTGCTGTTCATGAACCGCCTGCTGATTCTGATCATGGTTCTGGTCATCTTCAAAGTGAAATGACTGCCAGGAGAGGCGCGGGCTCTGCATTCACTCGCTACTTGTGCAGAACACCGGTTGTGCAGAGATGTGTGATCTGCGGTGCTGTTCACATCATTATTACCTACCAGACTGTCAGCACAGTGCCGCACGAGGCTGTTTGATGTATCCAGCATTTCAAAGCTATTCTTGTATTTGTTCAATAAAAAAGATGTCTGTCTAGAAAGAGAAAAAGGGCCTTAAGAAACTATGACTTAGATAATCATGTCTTTGAAGAGTCACTAAATAAACCCTTTATGTACTCATTATATTTCCTTATGTATGAATTGTCTGAGGCTTTTTTACTTCGCGTTCCTATTGCAATCAAGAGCATTTATGAACAATACAAAGTAATGGGATTTCAGCATAGTTATAGAGTCCGATTTAACATATTCGCTGCTAGACCTCCCCCCCCCCCGTGCAAAGGCCCCTGTAACCTTTTGACCACATAAGGTATCCACGCCAAATTTGCGCCCTTTTTTCTAACATCATGGGGATTCAAAAGGGACCCATGGTTTGTGGATTCCCCTGGAGGGGACCCAGAAATTAGCCAAAATACACCAAAAGTTTGTTTTTTTTAAATGGGGAAAAAAGGGCTCCAGATGAAAGCGTCTGTTTTTTCCCCGCAAATGGTATCAAAAAAGGGTTTGTGGTGCTGAAATCACCATTTTCCCAGCTTTTAGGGACAAGCAGACTTTTGTCGAAAACCAAAAATTTTCAGACAGTTTTGGCATTTTTCTGTGACATAGCCTATTTTTGCTATTTTTTGTGCTTTCAACCTCCTTCCAGTTAATGGTAGAAATGGGTATGAAAACAATAATGGATCCTGGAGAGCTATACATTTTAGAAAAGTAGACTACATTTTGAATTCAGCAAGGGTTAATTTGTGTAGATCCTTCAAAGTTTCTTCATAGAAACTAACAGTTAAAAATAGGAAAAATTGAAAATTAGTTGAAAAATACAGCCATTTGTGTCAACGTTTTCACCTGTAACTTCTTCTAATTATGACAACTGTATGAAAGCAATATACTGTTACATTTGCTGGACCTTTCTGGTTGTGGGAATATATAGGACTTGTAGGTTCACCAAGAACCCGACGAACCCAGAGCCAATAACTGAGCAGCGTCTTGCAATGGTTTTTTATTATGTACCATTTATATAGCAATTATTTTGGGAAAACGTATACATGGAAAAATTGGTAAGAAAGACACCTATGTATTTCTGAAATGGGAACACAATATAGAGTTTAGAAACAGTAGATATTTGCACATTTCCGAAATCGGGATTTAGCATGAGAATTATAGTTCATTTTTCAAAATGACTTCTTTTTTACACCATGTCTTTCATTTGGAAGGCAGAAATGCATCGAAAGTCAATAGGTAATAACAGTTGCTCTACAATTCTGAGTTCCCCTAAGTCTCCCGATAAAAATGGTACCTCACTTGTGTGGGTAGGACTAGTGCCCGCGACAGGAAACGGCCCTAAACGCGACGTGGACACACCACATTTTCATGGTGAAAAATGACCCTTTTTTTGCAAAGTGCCTAGCTGTAGTTTTTGAATCCTAGCTCTGCCAGCACCTAGGGAAACCTAGCAAACCTATAAATTTTTGAAAACTAGACACCCAGGGGAATCTAGAATGGGGTGACTTTGCTGGCTCTCACCAGGTCCTTTTACCCAGCATCCCTTGCAAACCTAAGAAATTGTAAAAAAGAAAAAACACATTTTCCTCCCATTTCTGTGGTGGAAAGCTCTGGAATCTGCGTGGATCCACAAAATTCCACCCACCCCGCGTTCCCCAAAGTCTTCCGCGAAAAATGGTACCTCACTCGTGTGGGTAGGCCTAGTGCCCGTGGCAGAAAACGTCCGAAAACGCATGGTGGACACACCACATTTTCAGAATGAAAAATGAACCTTTTTTTGCAAAGTGCCTAGCTGTAGTTTTTTCACCCTAGCTCTGCCGCCACCTAGGGAAACCTAGCAAATCTATAGATTTTTGAAAACTAGACACCCAGGGCAATCCAGGATGGGGTAAATTGACTGGCTTTCACCAGGTTCTGTTACCTAGAATCCCTTGCAAACCTAAAAAATTGTCAAACAAATGACATTTTCCACACACTTCTGTGGTGGAAAGTTCTGGAATCTGCATGGATCCACAAAATTGCACCCACCCTGCGTTTCCCAAAGTCTTCTGCTAAAAATGGAACCTCACTTGTGTGGGTAGGCCTAGTGCCCACGACAGGAAACGGCCCAAAACGCAAGGTGGACACACCACATTTCAACCGTGAAAAATTGTCCTTTTTTTGCCGGCACCTAGGGAAACCCAGCAAATCTATACATTTCTGAAAACTAGACACCAGGGGGATGCTAGGGAGGTATGGCTTGCATGGATCCCCCAAAGTTTTATTACGCAGAATCCCCTGCAAACCTCAAATTTAGCTGAAAAAAATCACTTTTCCCACATATTTTTGTGTGGGAAAGTCGTGGCATCACTGGGCTGACACAAATTTCCTACCACCCAGCATTCCCCCAGGTCTCTTGATAAAATGGTGCCTCACTTGTTTGGGAGGCTCAAGTACCCGCAACAGGCAAGGGCCCAAAACATATTGAGGCGACATCAAAATTGCCTATCACAAAACAACCTGGTTTTGCAAGGGGGGTCATCTGGGTTTTTAGCCCGTGCTTGGCGGCCATCAAGGGAAACCTACCAAACCCACACTTTTCTGAAAACCAGACAGCCTGGGGATTCCAGGGAGGTATAGCTTGCATGGATCCCCCAATGTTTTCTTACCCAGAATCCCCTGCAAACCTCAAATTTAGCTGAATAAATCACTTTTTCCACACATTTTTTGTGTGGGAATGTTGTGGCATCACTGGGCTGACACAAATTTCCTACCACCCAGTGTTCCCCAGGTCTCCCGATAAAAATGGTGCCTCACTCGTGTGGGAGGTCCAAGCATCCAAGACAGGCAAGGGCCTAAAACGTTTTGAGGTGACATCAAAATCGCTTATCACGAAACGTCCTGGTTTTGAAAGGGGGTCACCTGGGTTTTTGGCCCCGTGCTCGGCGGCCACCTAGGGAAACCTACCAAACCCACATAGTAATGAAAACTAGACACCCCAGGGATTCCAGCGAGGTATGGCTTGCGTGGATCCCTCAAAGTTTTCTTACCCAGAATCCCCTGTAAACCACAAATTTAGCTGAAAAAATCACTTTTTCCACCCACATTTGTGTGGGAAAGTTGTGGCATCACCGGGCTGACACAGTAGGTGAGAGGGAAGTTGTTTTTCCCCCCGGGGCTTTGATTTTGTCTACTCAACATTTGGCTTATCTGTTTGCCTGCGATCGCCCGTGATTTTATATTGATGCTTTTAATTACTTTCTTCTCTTAATTTAATTGTTGGTGCTGTTCTGGGTAGTTTCACAGTGTGCTAGTTTCAGAAATTGGTTCAGCTTACCTGCACTCGCATTGCAGCCCATACTAGCTGGAGGCATACGTCTCGCTCAGCCGCCATCTTGGGTCAGGCGCGTTTGAGCACCTGTGGGCTTTAGGGGAACTCTCTATAAAGCATGTGTGCCGCGCGAATGCGCCGCGGACGTGCGCAGCGGGCACGCCTAAGGCAAGCCCGCCTGCGCCCGTCCGCGCCCCGGTCACGGTCAGGACGCGTGGTGCGGTTCAGGAGCATGCTGTGTGCAGGGCGTGGAATAGAGAAGAATTATGTGTTATTGGTGAGTCCCTGACTAGATGTCATCATGTGTGGTCGGTGCTGGATAATATTGATAAGATCTGCACTTGCTGTAAGTTTGGTTTCAGGCCTTTAGGGGACTACCTTAGCTTTCCCTTGTGTATTTCTCACCCCCTGTGACTGTACATAATATTAATGCTGCCCTGATTAATGCTCGCTCCATGGTTAAGCATGCATTGGATATTTTTGAGCTTCTGGTGGATAATCGGTTAGATCTTTTATTTATTACCGAAACCTGGCTTAATGAGTTTTCTGCCCCGACTTAGCTATCCCCACGGGCTTTAAAATTGCTAGGATGGACCGAAAAATAGGAAGGGGGAGGGGTGTCGGTTGTTCATAGAGAATGTTGGGTTTTTACACAGCTGAATTGTCAGGAAGTGGTGGAAAGTGAAGCTCTTGATCTTTCCCTCTCTATGTCCTCTCATTTTGTGTTGGGAGGCACCTTAATTTATCGGCCCCCCGGGGCGTCCAGCTCATTTCTTAAGATGCTGGATGAAGTTGTTGCACAGAGATCCCTAAAATATTCTAACTACATTTTGCTGGGTGATTTTAATATTCACCTTGAAAGTAAGGAAGCTCCTGAGACACTTTCCTTTTTATAATCATTGGACTTTGCCCAACTAACTCAGTGGATCAAATCTCCTACACATAGTGGAGGGCACATTATAGATGGGATCTGTTCTAACTTCCCTCTACTAGTGTCTGATCCTTTTCCTGTTACGTGGACGGATCATTTTTTAATTCCTTTTTCTTGGTCCACTCAATCGTCCTCCGTTCCCTCAAGTGTACTAGTGAGTAGACCGTCCCCTCGTATCGAACCCGAGATATTTCGGTCAATTTTAGATGACACACGGTTGGCTTTGCCAGGGAATCTTTCCGAAGCTGTAAATGGATTTAAGCTTTGGTTGTCAGCTGCAGCTGAGAAATTTGTCTTTCCATCCGATCGTAAAAGAGCGAGAAATTCACCATCCCAACCTTGGTTCTCTAATGAACTTAAATTACAAAAATCTGTCTGTAAAAGGTTCGAATGAACGTGGAGACATGCGTATAGTTCCCCAGTTAAGTTTGCTCTCAGAAATGCTCAGAAAGTATACTATGCTATGGTAAAGACGGCCAAGGGGGTCTACTTTGCGGAGCGTATCGCACAATCAAAAAATAACTCTAAAGAAATGTTCTCAATCGTGCATACTTTTTTGGATCCTAGAGCTGAACATAAGCCCCTACCAGGCTCGAATGACTGGTGTGAAAAACGTTCAGTTTTTTTTTGCAATAAAATTAAATTCATTCAGGATGGCTTAGGGTCCTCTAGCCAGCCTCTGGAGACACAAATCGTCTCCTATGATGGCTAAGGTAACCATGGTTGGTCCTTCTCTGACCACCTTTTCGGTTATATCCCTCTCCGACACTCTGGCGATACTTAAGTCGCTGAAGTCAGGCTCCCCTATTGATCCCTGCCGTGCTAGGCTGCTAGCAGCGGTGGCTGAGACAGTGAACCCGGAAATTAACAATATGGTGAATCTGTCTCTTCAGACCGCCACAATTCCATTTGAGTGGAAGCAAGCTAAGCTCCTTCCATTATTGAAAAAACCCTCCCTTGATCCAGAATGTCCTGCCAGCTACCGTCCCATTTCCCTCCTTCCGGCTGTGGCTAAGATCTGTGAGAAGGCAGCCCATAAACAACTCTCTGAGTTTTGTTTAGACTTCTGGGGCTCTCCACTATGCCCAGTCTGGTTTTAGAGCTGCCCATAGCACCGAGACAGCTCTGGTCGAGGTGACTGAGGCAATTAGAGATTGCCTGGATGCGGGTGGCAAAGCAGCACTTGTGCTTTTAGATCTTTCGGCTGCATTTGACACTGTGCCACACCAACAACTTTTGGCACGGTTGTCCCAGATTGGCATCTCAGGGCGGGTGTGGAAATGGATCGAATCGTTCCTTTCCAATAGATCGCAACAAGTGTGGTTGCCGACTTTTTTGTCGACTCCGCGCACTTTGGATACGGGGGTCCCGAAGGGTTCTACACTTAGCCCTCTTCTTTTTAATGTCTACATGACTCCCTTGGTGTATTTAGCTGAGGAGCTGGGTGCGAAAATTATAGTCTACGCTGATGATACCCAGCTCCTCTTTACATGGAGTAAAATGGATACCTCTCCTTCGATTACCAGGACATGCCTTGCAGAGGTTTTTAAGTGGTTAGCTAAGGCCCAATTAAAGTGCAACGAGGAGAAATCTGAAGTGCTTCTTTATGGGACCTTTCCTTCCAATTTTAGGGAGGGGATTTGGCCTGTTGGCTTTCCTCTTCCAAATGCCTTTGGCTGTCCAGCAAAAAATCTGGAGATCTGGTTTGGTCAGGATCTGAGATTCAACACTCAGATCCGCAAACTAGCGGGGGCGAGTTTTGGGATGCTCAAACGACTTAAGAAGTTTCTGCCGCTACTTCCTAAAGATGCCAAGGAAATGGTTACACGGGCACTTATTTTGTCTAGGTTGGATTATGCCAATGCATTGTATTTTGGACTTCCACCTACCAATTGAAAAGGTCACAGATCGTTCAGAACGCGACGGCTAGAACCTTACTCGGCTGGCCAGTTAGATCCAGTGCCAGCCAGAACCTTCGTACACTCCACTGGCTCCCGGTCGAACAGCGAGTTCGGTTTAAGGCCTTGGTGCTGGTACATGGGGCTCTCTATCAGACTGGGTCTTTCTACCTCAGAAGGCGTTTTGCATTTTATGAGCCCCTCTGGCAGCTTCGCTCGAAGGGTCAATGCCTCGCAGCGGTCCCTAGGTTCTGTCTGATGAGGCTAGGTGGCTGCTCTCTCTCGGTGAAAGCAGCCAGAGATTGGAACACCCTGCCCTTTGAGTTACGGAACATAGATAACCCTAGGCTATTTAAAAAACAACTAAAAACCTTACTCTTCCATTAAATGCCTTTTTGGGTAGGAGTTCTCGGTGGTTCACAAGCTGTCTTTCCTCTTTTGCCATTAGGCTCCTGCGCCGGGACACTTTTTTAGTATCTGTGCGCGTTATAAAATGAGGCTAACATAACATAACACAAATTTCCTACCACCCAGCGCTCCCCCAGGTCTCCCTATAAAAATGGTGCCTCAGTCATGTGGAAGGCCCAAGTATCCATGACAGGCAAGGGCCCAAAACGTATTTAGGTGACATCAAAATCGCTTATCAGAAAACGACCTGGTTTTGAAATGGGGGTCACCTTGGTTTTTGGCCCCGTGCTCGGCGGCCACCTAGGGAAACCTACCAAACCCACACATTTCTGAAAACTAGACACCCCGGGGATTCCAGGGACGTATAGCTTGGGTGGATCCCCCAACGTTTTCTTACCCAGAATCCCCTGCAAACCGCAAATTTAACTGAAATTGTGTGGGAAAGTTGTGGAATCACCGGGCTGACACAAATTTCCTACCACCCAGCATTCCCCCAGGTCTCCCAATACAAATGGTGTCTCACTCGTGTGGGAGGTCCAAGTATCCGCGACAGGCAAGGGCCCAAAACATATTCAGTCGACATCAAAATTGCCTATCGCAAAACGTCTTGATTTTCCAAGGGGGGTCACCTGGGTTTTTGGCCCCGTGCTCAGCGGCCACTGAGGGAAACTTACCAAACCCATGTATTTCTGAAAACTAGACTCCCGGGGGTTTCCAGGAAGGTATAGCTTGTGTTGATCCCCCAACGTTTTCTTACCCAGAATCCCCCGCAAACCTCAGATTTAGCTGAAAAAAACACTTTTTCCACACATTTTTGTGTGGGAAAGTTGTGGCATCACCAGGTTGACACAAATTTCCTACCACCCAGTGTTTCCCCAGGTCTCCCAATAAAAATGGTACCTCACTAGTGTGAGAAGCACAAGTACCCGTGACAGGCAAGGGCCCCAAACGTATTGAGGCAACATCAAAATTGCAAATCACAAAATGTTTTGGCCCATTGACTGTCGCGGGTACTTGGGCCTCCCACACGAGGGAGGCACCATTTTTATCGGGAGACCTGTGGAAATGCTGGGAGGTAGGAAATTTGTGTCAGCCCGGTGATGCCACAACATTCACACACAAAAATGTGTGGGAAAAGTGATTATTTCAGATACATTTGAGATTTGCAGGTGATTCTGGGTAAAAAAACGTTGGGGGATCCATGCAAGCCATACTTCCCTGGAATCCCCCGGGTGTCTAGTTTTCAGAAATGTGTGGGTTTGGTAGGTTTCCCTAGATGGCCGCCGAGCCCGGGGCCAAAAACTCATGGGACTCCCCCCTTGAAAACCAGGTTGGTTTGTGATAGGTAATTTTGATGTCACCTCACTAGGTTTAGGGCCCTTGCCTGTAGCGGGCACTTGACCCACCCACACAAGTGAAGTACCATTTTTCTCGGAAGACTTTGGGGAATGCGGGGTGAGTAGAATTTTGAGGATCCACACAGATTCCAGAACTTTCCACCACAGAAATGTGAGGAAAATGTGTTTTTGATATACATTTTGAAGTTTGCAAGGGATTCTGGGTAACAGAACCTGGTGAGAGGCACACAAATCACCCCATGCTGGATTCCCTTTGGTGTCTAGTTTTAAAAAATTTACAGGTTTGCTAGGTTTCCCTATGCGCCGGCTGCGCTAGGGCCCAAAATCCACAGGTAGGCACATCCTGGAGAAAATTCAATGCCTAGTGGTCTTTCTGCTGCCCTGTGGAGGGGGGAAAACGAGGGCTATTGTCCTGATATGCCCCCAAGGGGGGCAGAAATACTGGCTATTCTTTTGGGTGGGTGGGGGCATTGGGATGCCCATTCTGGGAAGCCCCCACCCCTACTAACAGAAAAGCAAGCATAATCGCTGTCGCCTCGTGGACTTTCTGCCCCCCTGGGGGTCAGATCAGGGGCTACTCTCCCCACCTGCCTCCTGGGGGGGCAAAAAGGCTGTGGCATCTTTTTTGGGGGGCTAGGGGCATTGGTATGCCCACTCTGGGCAACCCTCACCCCGAACTTTGGAAAAAAAAATCCCTGGTGGCTAGTGGGCTTTCTGTCCCACCCGGGGGGGGCAGATAAGGGGCTATTGCCCCATCTGCCAACCGGGGGGGCAGAAACACTATCTTTCTTTGGGGGGTGGGGGGCCTTGAAATGCCCATTCTGGGCAACCCCCACCCCTACCTATATATAAAAAAAATCCCTGGCGCTTAGTGGGCTTACTGCCCCCCCGGGGGCAGATCAGGGGCTATTGCTCCCATCTTCCTCCTGGAGGGGCAGCAAGTCTTTAGTTTTCTGTGGGGGGGTAGGGCGGGGGCATTTGCCACAAAGGTAACATCAATGCAGAGAGTCATGTATAACGGCATGATGCCAGTCATCATGCTGTTATACGTGACTTTCTGCTACGTGACAGGTCTTATATAAGGACTTTGAGCCAAATCAGTACCTTGAATGATTTGTGATGATTCGGACTTCGTTTTGATCTGTTTAATTCATTTTGGGATTTCTTTAATGTGAGACTTTTATACATTGATGTTACCTTTGTGGCTGACTGTGCCTACAGATTTCTACACTTACTTTATGTTGTAAATCATATTTACTGACCTACTGGATACTTAAGAGCCCTCACAAAGTTCCCACTGGCTAATTGGGAACGAAATGCGTTGGCTGTGTGCCAGTTTTAAAGACTGATTCAATAAATTAAGTAACTTTGGAACAAATTTGGCCTGATTGGCTGATTGACTTTGCAACGAGTGCACCTTCCACTTCTTTCTTTGTACATTTGGCTCGTATTGGCACCTCCGGACGGCAGGTGCAGGAAGTGTTTGCACCACTTACTAAATGCACACAAGGACTTGACGTGCTGGACCCTGGTCTGCCGCTTGTTCTTTTCTTACCAAATTTAGTGCCCCTGTTCTCATGACGGAATGGTTCCGTCATGAGCACAGGAGCACCGATGCTCATGACGGAACCATACCGTCATGAGCATCGAAGGGGTTAATACTTTACGGTAATGGAAAATTCTCTGATTGCTGCTTTACTAGTCCAATGCTACAGTTAATCCCACTGGAGGATTTTCCACCAGTGGAGAATACACACAAATAGCATTTACCACTACAAATCAGAGGATTTCCTGTTACCACCACACTTTAATTAATACACATAGCCATCACAAACAAGCATTTGCAATGCAATTAGTCTCCTCTTTGGAACATTTTTAAGTATTGAGCCAGTCAGCAGATTATCCTGGGTGCTCCATCATGGACGCTTTAACACTAACAGGAACACCAAGGTAGTGCCCCAACACCCTTATTCTAGCTTTTACAAATAATTTATGCAATATGCATTTTTATATGAAGTAGTATTAAAAGTTGATACATTTCCAGTCTCACTTTGGTGCTGCTGTTGCCACCCTATTGACCCTAAAAACAGGAAGGCGAGAGCCTGCCCGGTCCAGGACTCAACCAGTGACCCCCCCTTTAGTGGAAACAACTGCAGCAGCCTCCACCCCACTGAGCCTTGTTGAGGCTGCACTCCTGCCCCATGTGTGCCCCGCAGCAAAGTTGCCCCTGGGAGGGGGTGTGGCTTACCGGCTAGAGTGCAAACTTTGAAACTGGGGAACCAGGCGGCGATATAATTATCGCCGCTTTAGCGTCCGTTTTTGGGCAAAAAGTGGCGATAATTATATCGCAATATCATCAAGGACACGCTAGCGCGTGTTTCCTTGATGTAGAGCCCGTTTCACAGCCTCGCCTCGCATCGCTAATGAGATGCAAAAGAGGCATGGCTGTGAAAACAACACATGTTAATATCATGAAGGCAGCTTTGCGATATTAACAAGGAGGTGCAGCAATAAAAAAAATCGCGCTACCTCAGCCTTAACTCAGGAATTTATCACCTCTTAAATTCCTGACTAAGGCATACTTTTAATGGGATATGGATTATGCTGATAGGACCACAGGGTCCTATCAGCAATGTTATCACTGTTTTCAATGGAACATCGCTGAAAAACCATCGATGTTCCATTGAAAACACCGCTATCACTGAAATATTATCGCCATAGCGCTATGCGTTGTAAATATAGCATTATCATGGCGATAATATTCAGCGATAGCTGGCGATAATTGTTCTATCACTATGAACGGCCAGCGATAATTATCGCTGGCCGTTGATAATATGCCCCCAGTTTTGAGTTTGACTGAAGGCTGGAACATCCTATGATTTTAGCCATATCACTTAATATCCCTGTGCCTAAAAATGAATGTGTTCATCTGTAATGCAACGGGTGCTTGTGTAAAGTGCTCTGATATCTTTGGGTCGAGTTAGCACTGTGGAAAACTGCATAAAAAAAACAATGGAGGTAGTAAACACGGACAACGGGAGGGGGGTGAGCAAAGCAGTCTCCACCCCATTGAGCCCCGTTGCGGCCACACTCCTGCACCCATGTGTGACTCGCAGCAAAGTTTATCAGCCCGAACGTTTAAAATGAAAAAAACCTACATTTGAAACATGCACCCACCTGCAGCAAAGTTTATCAGCACCTTACATTAATAATTAAAAAAGAACGATACTTGAAACACGGCCACAGGTGGGGGTGTGGCTTACCAGCTCTAGCACCGACATTGAAGCTCGGGAACTAGTCTCAAGTCTGGCTGGAGGCTGGAACATCCTGTGATTCTGAGCAAATTACTTAATATCTATGTGCCTAAAAATGAATGTGTCCATCTGTAATACAACTGGTGCTCGTGTAAAGCTCTCTGATACCTTCGGGTTGAGGTTGTGCTATGTAAAACTGCAGAAAAAAACAAACAATGGAAGTGGGAAACAGGGGCAAAGGGAGGGACGGGAGCAAAGGCAACCAAACCAGGTCTGAACCCACAGCGGGCGCTCTGATACTTTATGGTCGAGTTTGTGCTATGTAATCAACAAAGTGAAAGCTCACATGGCGCGTTGAAAATAAGAATGAATAAATCTCAGAGAGATAATGCATTTGTCAGGAAAGTGAATGTACAAATACAAGCGAGATCCGAAGAAAGCTAGAAACAAAAAGTAGTGCATTGAAACTAAATATATGGCAACTTGTGAAAGGATCCATGTAGCTGGGTCAGTAGCCAGGGCAGTAACAAACCCGCCACAAGGCAAGACAAATGCACACTGTTCACCAATGAAAGCAATGGAATTTCTAAAGGCAGAGCAAGGAACCAATAAAAAGTGGTGGGCATGTTCAAACCTCACTATTGGATTACAGCATGTCTCGCAGATCAGCCCATGATCGCTGACTCTAGAATCGACCTAAAAAGACTCAAAGAATAAAAGAATATGCATTAAAGTGTATAAAACAGGGATTACAACAACCATGCTCATTGCATGATGGCACAGCTATTGCTTGATTTCCCATTCATTCTCTTGTCCCCCAAAAAAACAACCCTCAATGAAGAAGGACTACTCCCGGATGTAGAAGGCTTCAGGCCACCCACACACAGGAGAGAAAAAAACAGGTTAGCAGTGGTGGAGTCACGGGTACTTGTGCTTCTCAAACAAGTGAGGCACCATTTTTATTGGGAGACCTGGGGAAACACTGGGTGGTAGGAAATTTGTGTCAACCTGGTGTTCCCACAACTTTCCCACACAAAAATGTGTGGAAAAAGTGTTTTTTTCCGCTAAATCTGAGGTTTGCGGGGGATTCTGGGTAAGAAACCTTTGGGAGATCCACGCAAGCCATACCTCCCTGGAATCCCTTCGGTGTGTTGTTTTCAGAAATGTGTGGGTTGGTAGGTTTGCATAGCTGGCCGCCGAGCACGGGGCCAAAAGCCCAGGTGACCCCCTTGCAAAACCAGGTCGTTTTGTGATAGGAAATTTTGATGTCTCCTCAGTACGTTTTGGGCCCTTGCCTGTAGCAGGTAATTGGGCCTTCCAGACGAGGGAGGCACCATTTTTATCGGGAGACCTGTGGAAATGCTGGGTGGTAGGAAATTTATGTCAGCCCGGTGATGCCACAACATTCACACACAAAAATGTGTGGGAAAAGTGATTTTTTCAGATACATTTGAGATTTGCAGGTGATTCTGGGTAAAAAAACGTTGGGGGATCCATGCAAGCCATACTTCCCTGGAATCCCCTGGGTGTCTAATTTATTTTCAGAAATGTGTGGGTTTGGTAGGTTTCCCTAGATGGCCACCGAGCCCGGGGCCAAAAACTCATGGGACCCCCCCCTTGAAAACCAGGTTGGTTTGTGATAGGTAATTTTGATGTTGCCTCACTGGGTTTTGGGCCCTTGCCTGTCGCGGGTACTTGACCCACCCACACAAGTGAAGTACCATTTTTCTCGGAAGACTTTGGGGAATGCGGGGTGAGTAGAATTTTGAGGATCCACACAGATTCCAGAACTTTGCACCACAGAAATGTGAAGAAAATTTGTTTTTTATATACATTTTGAGGTTTGCAAGGGATTCTGGGTAACAGAACCTGGTGAGAGGCACACAAGTCACCCCATACTGGATTCCCTTTAGTGTCTAGTTTTAAAAAATGTACAGGTTTGCTAGGTTTCCCTATGTGCCGGCTGCGCTAGGGCCCAAAATCCACAGGTAGGAACATTCTGAAGAAAATTCAATGCCTAGTGGTCTTTCTGCTGGCCTGTGGAGGGGGGAAATCGAGGGCTATTGTCCCGATATGCCCCCAAGGGGGGAAGAAAGACTGTGGCTATTCTTTTGGGAGGGTGGAGGCATTGGGATGCCCATTCTGGGAAGCCCCCACCCCAACTAACTGAAAATCCAGCATAATCGCTGGCGCCTCGTGGACTTTCTGCCCCCCCGAGGGTCAGATCAGGGGCTACTGCACCCATCTGCCTCCGGAGGGGGCAAAAAGGCTGTGGCATCTTTTTTGGGGCGCTAGGGGCATTGGTATGCCCACTCTGGGCAACCCTCGCCCCGAACTTTGGAGAAAAAAAATCCCTGGTGGCTAGTGGGCTTTCAGTCCCACTCGGGGGGGCAGATAAGGGGCTATTGCCCCATCTGCCAACCGGGGGGGCAGAAACACTATCTTTCTTTGGGGGGTGGGGGCCTTGACATGCCCATTCTGGGCAACCCCCACCCCTACCTATATAAAAAAAAAATCCCTGGCGCTTAGTGGGCTTACTGCCCCTCCGGGGGCAGATCAGGGGCTATTGCTCCCATCTTCCTCCTGGAGGGGCAGCAAGTCTTTAGTTTTCTGTGGGGGGGTAGGGCGGGGGCATTTGCCACAAAGGTAACATCAATGCAGAGAGTCATGTATAACGTCATGATGCCGGTCATCATGCTGTTATACGTGACTCTCTTCCACGTGACAGGTCTTATATAAGGACTTTGAGCCAAATCAGTACCTTGAATGATTTGTGATGATTCGGACTTCGTTTTGATCTGTTTAATTCATTTTGGGATTTCTATCATGTGAGGTAATTTTGATGTTGCCTCACTGGGTTTTGGGCCCTTGCCTGTCGCGGGTACTTGACCCACCCACACAAGTGAAGTACCATTTTTCTCGGAAGACTTTGGGGAATGCGGGGTGAGTAGAATTTTGAGGATCCACACAGATTCCAGAACTTTGCACCACAGAAATGTGAAGAAAATTTGTTTTTTATATACATTTTGAGGTTTGCAAGGGATTCTGGGTAACAGAACCTGGTGAGAGGCACACAAGTCACCCCATACTGGATTCCCTTTAGTGTCTAGTTTTAAAAAATGTACAGGTTTGCTAGGTTTCCCTATGTGCCGACTGCGCTAGGGCCCAAAATCCACAGGTAGGAACATTCTGAAGAAAATTCAATGCCTAGTGGTCTTTCTGCTGGCCTGTGGAGGGGGGAAATCGAGGGCTATTGTCCCGATATGCCCCCAAGGGGGGAAGAAAGACTGTGGCTATTCTTTTGGGAGGGTGGAGGCATTGGGATGCCCATTCTGGGAAGCCCCCACCCCAACTAACAGAAAATCCAGCATAATCGCTGGCGCCTCGTGGACTTTCTGCCCCCCCGGGGGTCAGATCAGGGGCTACTGCACCCATCTGCCTCCGGAGGGGGCAAAAAGGCTGTGGCATCTTTTTTGGGGCGCTAGGGGCATTGGTATGCCCACTCTGGGCAACCCTCGCCCCGAACTTTGGAGAAAAAAAATCCCTGGTGGCTAGTGGGCTTTCAGTCCCACTCGGGGGGGCAGATAAGGGGCTATTGCCCCATCTGCCAACCGGGGGGGGGCAGAAACACTATCTTTCTTTGGGGGGTGGGGGCCTTGACATGCCCATTCTGGGCAACCCCCACCCCTACCTATATAAAAAAAAAATCCCTGGCGCTTAGTGGGCTTACTGCCCCTCCGGGGGCAGATCAGGGGCTATTGCTCCCATCTTCCTCCTGGAGGGGCAGCAAGTCTTTAGTTTTCTGTGGGGGGGTAGGGCGGGGGCATTTGCCACAAAGGTAACATCAATGCAGAGAGTCATGTATAACGTCATGATGCCGGTCATCATGCTGTTATACGTGACTCTCTTCCACGTGACAGGTCTTATATAAGGACTTTGAGCCAAATCAGTACCTTGAATGATTTGTGATGATTCGGACTTCGTTTTGATCTGTTTAATTCATTTTGGGATTTCTATCATGTGAGGTAATTTTGATGTTGCCTCACTGGGTTTTGGGCCCTTGCCTGTCGCGGGTACTTGACCCACCCACACAAGTGAAGTACCATTTTTCTCGGAAGACTTTGGGGAATGCGGGGTGAGTAGAATTTTGAGGATCCACACAGATTCCAGAACTTTGCACCACAGAAATGTGAAGAAAATTTGTTTTTTATATACATTTTGAGGTTTGCAAGGGATTCTGGGTAACAGAACCTGGTGAGAGGCACACAAGTCACCCCATACTGGATTCCCTTTAGTGTCTAGTTTTAAAAAATGTACAGGTTTGCTAGGTTTCCCTATGTGCCGACTGCGCTAGGGCCCAAAATCCACAGGTAGGAACATTCTGAAGAAAATTCAATGCCTAGTGGTCTTTCTGCTGGCCTGTGGAGGGGGGAAATCGAGGGCTATTGTCCCGATATGCCCCCAAGGGGGGAAGAAAGACTGTGGCTATTCTTTTGGGAGGGTGGAGGCATTGGGATGCCCATTCTGGGAAGCCCCCACCCCAACTAACAGAAAATCCAGCATAATCGCTGGCGCCTCGTGGACTTTCTGCCCCCCCGGGGGTCAGATCAGGGGCTACTGCACCCATCTGCCTCCGGAGGGGGCAAAAAGGCTGTGGCATCTTTTTTGGGGCGCTAGGGGCATTGGTATGCCCACTCTGGGCAACCCTCGCCCCGAACTTTGGAGAAAAAAAATCCCTGGGGGCTAGTGGGCTTTCAGTCCCACTCGGGGGGGCAGATAAGGGGCTATTGCCCCATCTGCCAACCGGGGGGGGGCAGAAACACTATCTTTCTTTGGGGGGTGGGGGCCTTGACATGCCCATTCTGGGCAACCCCCACCCCTACCTATATAAAAAAAAAATCCCTGGCGCTTAGTGGGCTTACTGCCCCTCCGGGGGCAGATCAGGGGCTATTGCTCCCATCTTCCTCCTGGAGGGGCAGCAAGTCTTTAGTTTTCTGTGGGGGGGTAGGGCGGGGGCATTTGCCACAAAGGTAACATCAATGCAGAGAGTCATGTATAACGTCATGATGCCGGTCATCATGCTGTTATACGTGACTCTCTTCCACGTGACAGGTCTTATATAAGGACTTTGAGCCAAATCAGTACCTTGAATGATTTGTGATGATTCGGACTTCGTTTTGATCTGTTTAATTCATTTTGGGATTTCTATCATGTGAGACTTTTATACATTGATGTTACCTTTGTGGCTGACTGTGCCTACAGATTTCTACACTTACTCTATGTTGTAAATCATATTTACTGACCTACTGGATACTTAAGAGCCCTCACAAAGTTCCCACTGGCTAATTGGGAACGAAACGCGTTGGCTGTGTGCCAGTTTTCAAGACTGATTCAATAAATTAAGTAATTTGAAACAAATTTTGCCTGATTGGCTGATTGACTTTGCAACGAGTGCACCTTCCAGTTCTTTCTCTGAATAATTGGCTCGTATTGGCACCTCAGGACGGCAGGTGCAGGAAGTGTTTGCACCACTTACTAAATGTACACAATGACTTGACGTGCTGGACCCTGGTCTGCCGCTTGTTCTTTTCTTACCAAATTTAGTGCCCCTGTTCTCATGACGGAATGGTTCCATCATGAGCACAGGAGCACCGATGCTCATGACGGAACCATACCGTCATGAGCATCGAAGGGGTTAATACTTTACGGTAATGGAAAAATCTCTGATTGCTGCTTTACTAGTCCAATGGTACAGTTAATCCCACTGGAGGATTTTCCACCAGTGGAGAATACACACAAATAGGATGTACCACTACAAATCAGAGGATTTCCTGTTACCACCACACTTTAATTAATACACATAGCCATCACAAACAAGCATTTGCAATGCAATTAGTCTCCTCTTTGGGACCTTTTTAAGTATTGAGCCAGTCAGCAGATTATCCTTGGTGCTGCATCAAGGACGCTTTAACACTAACAGGAACACCAAGGTAGTGCCCCAACACCCTTATTCTAGCATCTACAAATAATTTATGCAATATGCATTTTTATATGAAGTAGTATTAAAAGTTTATACATTTCCAGTCTCACTTTGGTGCTGCTGTTGCCACCCTATTGACCCTAAAAACAGGAAGGCGAGAGCCTGCCCGGTCCAAGGCTCAACCAGTGACCCCCCCTTTAGTGGAAACAACTGCAGCAGCCTCCACCCCACTGAGCCTTGTTGAGGCTGCACTCCTGCCCCACTTGTGCCCCGCAGCAAAGTTGCCCCTGGGAGGGGGTGTGGCTTACCATCTAGAGTGCAAACTTTGAAACTGGGGAACCAGGGGGCATATTAGCAAGGGCTGGCGATATAATTATCGCCGCTTTAGCGTCCGTTTTTGGGCGAAAAGCGGCAATAATTATATCGCAATATCATCAAGGACACGCTGGCGCATGTTTCCTTGATTTAGAGCCCGTTTTTTCACAGCTTCGCCTCGCATCGCTAATGAGATGCAAAAGAGGCATGGCTGTGAAAACAACACATGTCAATATCGTGAAGGCAGCTTCGCGATATTAACAAGGAGGTGCAGCGATAAAAAAAATCGCGCTACCTCAGCCTTAACTCAGGAATTTAACACCTGCTAAATTCCTGACTAAGGCATACTTTTAATGGCATATGGATTATGCTTATAGGACCACAGGGTCCTATCAGCAATGTTATCGCTGTTTTCAATGGAACATCGCTGAAAAACCATCGATGTTCCATTGAAAACACCGCTATCACTGAAATATTATCGCCATAGCGCTATGCGTTGTAAATATAGCATTATCATGGCGATAATATTCAGCGATACCTGGCGATAATGTTTCGATCTCTATGAACGGCCAGCGATAATTATCGCTGGCCGTTGATAATATGCCCCAGTTTTGAGTTTGACTGAAGGCTGGAACATCCTGTGATTTTAGCCACATCACTTAATATCCCTGTGCCTAAAAATGAATGTGTCCATCTGTAATGCAACGGGTGCTTGTGTAAAGTGCTCTGATATCTTTGGGTTGAGTTAGCACTGTGGAAAACTGCATAAAAAAAACAATGGAGGTGGTAAACACGGACAACGGGAGGGGGGGGAGCAAAGCAGTCTCCACCCCATTGAGCCCCGTTGCGGCCACACACCTGCACCCATGTGTGCCTCGCAGCAAAGTTTATCAGCCCCGAACGTTTATAATGAAAAAAACCTACATTTGAAACATGCACCCACCTGCAGCAAAGTTTATTAGCAACTTACATTAATAATTAAAAAAGAACGATACTTGAAACACGGCCACAGGTGGGGGTGTGGCTTACCAGCTCTAGCACCGACATTGAAGCTCGGGAACTAGTCTCAAGTCTGGCTGGAGGCTGGAACATCCTGTCATTCTGGGCAAATTACTTAATATCTCTGTGCCTAAAAATGAATGTGCCCATCTGTAATGCAACTGGTGCTCGTATAAAGCTCTCTGATACCTTCGGGTTGAGGTTGTGCTATGTAAAACTGCAGAAAAAAACAAACAATGGAAGTGGGAAACTGGGGTAAAGGGAGGGGGGGGAGCAAGGGCAACCAAACCAGGTCTGAACCCACAGCGGCCGCTCTGATACTTTATGGTCGAGTTTGTGCTATGTAATCAACAAAGTGAAAACTCACATGGTGCGTTGAAAATAAGAATGAATAAATCTCAGAAAGATAATGCATTTGTCAGGAAAGTGAATGTACA
This sequence comes from Triturus cristatus, assembly GCF_964204655.1. Lineage (NCBI taxonomy): Eukaryota > Metazoa > Chordata > Amphibia > Caudata > Salamandridae > Triturus > Triturus cristatus. The sequence goes on from NC_140590.1 coordinate 218,610,868, forward strand.
AATACAAGCGAGCTCCGAAGAAAGCTAGAAACAAAAAGTAGTGCATTGAAACTAAATATATGGCAACTTGTGAATGGATCCATGTATCTGGGTCAGTAGGTAGGGCAGTAACAAACCCGCCACAAGGCAAGACAAATGCACACTGTTCACCAATGAAAGCAATGGAATTTCTAAAGGCAGAGCAAGGAACCAATAAAAAGTGGTGGGCATGTTCAAACCTCACTATTGGATTACAGCATGTCTCGCAGATCAGCCCATGATCGCTGACTCTAGAATCGACCTAAAAAGACTAAAAGAATATGCATTAAAGTGTATAAAACAGGGATTACAACAATCATACTCATTGCATGATGGATGGCACAGCTATGGCTTGATTTCCCATTCATTCTCTTGTCCTCCCCAAAAAACGACCCTCAATGAAGAAGGACTACTCCCGGATGTAGAAGGCTTCAGGCCAGCCACACACAGGAGAGAAAAAAACAGGTTAGCAGCGGTGGAGTTGCAGTGAGGCAGCTAATGGCTCTAAGATGGATGAGGAACATGTTTGTGCAGTGGTACAGGGTTCCCTTATCACCTGTGGCTATCCTTCACTAGCTCTGTGATTCAGGCAAAATGTAAATACATTTGCAAAGCTTAAAAATATTGAGCTTCGTAACACTGCACATCCCTAATGATTATTAAAGATATAAAATGAGATATGGGGAGGAGGTCCACATTTGGTTAATGAAAGAGAAGCTGTCAGTTGATTAACCAAAAGTGAATGATCCATTTCAGGTGCATTAAGTAGCAAATATGTGGATGGAGATCCAGTTGAGTTTTTTGGCAGAAACAGAGATGCAGTGGAATAAAGCTTTGTTCAGGATAAAGCATTAAATGCGATGAGACAAGCTGTTTAGTAATTTTAAGATGGAACAACTAGTGGCAGAGCCTATTGACTTGTTTTGCCAATGCTTATTGGTTGCCACTTTGGGTTTGTAAAGTTAATCTGACATTAGAACATCAATAGCAAATGCATGCCATCTTCGAATGGCATTTACTATAATTCCAAGATGGCCACCCTGTTGTGCTCAAACCATTTCAAGATGGTCTTGTAGTGCTATTTATTGGCTTTGCCAAAGCCACTGGAATTTTGCAAACATTGACAAAGCTAAAAGCAGCAAACAAAGTGTGGTAAAGAAAGGGCAAAAGAGAGAGACAGCAGCTGCAGTTATCCTCATTCGCGGAAGGACAGAGAACTCCTGAAACATTGGAGGAATAGGGTTTTGGAATGAAGAAGGCAAGAGAGAGACAAGGGGAAAAAGAGCATAAATAAGAAAGAAAAAGAATTAGGGCCTTGATTTGCACTAGTATGAAGTGGTACAGCAGGAATTGGACAAACATAAGAAACCCGTATTCCCTGGCAATACACTAAACCATTAAAAAATAAGGGTGAAATCTCAATGCAGTGGGGGCAGGACAAACATAGTAATAGAGAGGAACGCCTTTGAACATGGAGTAGGCAATTGAAATGTAGCCCATACAATCGCAGACACAAAACCCACTATGAGTATGTATTAAAGTATTGGTTGCAATGCTAGCTGCAACAGATATACTAAGCTCTCTGCAGCAAGACCAAAAAAAGCATTTGCAATGCAATAGGTCTTGCATTTCAGAAATTTTAAGCTAATGGCATTGTAAATGACAATGCCTTTTATTTATCTGTTTTTAAAATCAACACATAGATAAAAGGTTTGTCATTTACAAAGACAGTAGCTCAAAGTCTCGCAAACGCGAGACCTATTGCATTGCAAATGTTTGTTTGAGCAGCCTGGGGGGGCGATTTAGGTGGTTTCTGTGTTGTTCGATGCCGACAGCGGCCCAGTGTGTGCCCTTTCTGGAGTTAGATGGGCGTCCATTACCTCCCTCTTATCAACGGCAGATGTGTCATTCCCTTTCTCTCGCTAGGTCGGTCCTTTAATATATGCATATTGAGCGGGGGCAGGCGGCCAGAGCAAAAGTGGCCTCACTTGTTTTCAGGTGTGTTTCACCGGTGTAAATTAATCTGTGCCTTTTTTTTAAACCCATCCCCCCCCCTTTTTTAAATAACATTTCGCAGAAACAGTGTTTTGGGGAAAGGCAATATGCAAATGTGGTTTTCTAACAGGAATGGGGTCTGGGTCATAGGTTTTATGGCGCCTCAAGGAAAGTGCACATTAATTATCTATGGTTCACTTCTATGACGGTGCTGTAGGGTGTAAAGAAACCACAAACTTAACAAACAAGCAAGAGCTTAAATGACAGTTTTTCTCAAATCCCCAGCACACGTAAAATTCAAGAGCTTCTGACGTTCATAGTATGTGATTAAACAGTATAATTGAATCAATAAATCAATTGCGAGGTCTTCATTCTTCTCCTTTTATTTCATGACGTTTTCAAGTTGAACATCACAGTCACAGCCAACACGTGTTTCGTCGTAAAGGGAAATGATCCCACGACTTCCTCAAGGCTGTGCAAATAAACAATAATGAATACCCTCTGGCATTGGAAACCTAATGTCAAACAGGTTTCTAGTCTTTGAAACGCAATAGTTACAATTCAACAAAAGAGGGAGAAGAGGGAGAGAATTGCTAAGATGTTGGTTGTGAACCAAAAATTCCTACAGCATTAGGATAGGCATCCAGGTGTGCAGGTGATTTCAGAAATGAAGAAAACCCAAAAGATGGAGAGAGGAAGAGGGTTTAAAAGTGAGATAATCCGTGATGTATTTTTATAAAAATTGTGGGCGAATAAGCTGCAAATGTGGGCCACTTTTTTTTAGTGTGCCTGGGGCAATTTTTAATCCTAATCCAACCCTGATACTATGGGACCAGTCTTTACATTTTTTTATGTGTGTGTGTGGGGGTCATTTTGCAGTATGGCCAAGTTGCCACTGTGCGGCAGCCATCCCATGTCACGTTCATCTTGCTGCCCATGGCCTTCGGTAAGGGCATCCCTCTCTCCACTGCTGCCCCTTTGTGACTCTTGTTGTCACAGTGAGGGCAATTATCTGTGACGGTACCAGTGTCCAAAGCAAATAAACGCCCACCCCTTTCCCCCACCCTAAATCTGAGGCATGCACCCTAGATTTCCACCTAAACTGACTAAGTCAAAGCGCTGAGCACCGCCTCAGATGCACCCACCCCTGCCCCAGCTGGTGCTGCACCCGGTCAAGGGTTTTGTGTCAGTGTGTGAACAGGGAGGGGGCACTGTGTGCTCCTGTGCACTTTCACATCTTTATCTGTGGAAAAACAAAACTTCTGAAAGCACGTGCCAGGTAAACTCTGGGACCTTACCATTTCCACAGCGTGGGCATCGAGCTGGGTGGGCGGCGAGGACACCGCGAAGTGGATCTTCTTCCGGTCCTTGCGTTCCATCCTCCTGGCCGGGCTGGGTCTCTTTATGTCACTGACTGGATGTCCCTTACTCTCTCCGTCTATGTATCTTACTGGCTATAGCGCTCTACCTGTGTCTGCCTCTTCCTGGTGTCTCGAACTATCTCCGTCTGTCCCAGAGTGCCACGATCTGTCTGTACCTATCACTGTCTGACCCTGTCCTTATTTTCCTGCCCCACGTGTCTCTCTCTTTTTCTCACTCCACATATATTTATGTCCGTTAACCTTACCTTCTCTCTCCAGTCTCACCCCTTCCCCGCTCTCAGTCTCTAACACCCTCTCTATCCCTATCTGAGCCTGTCTCTCACATTCACACTCATGAACTCTGTCGATTACTAAACCTTCTCCCATCCACCACCCCTGAACTCCCCCTCTTTCTCACGTTCTCTCTCTGTCTCTGAAAGTCTTGCCCCTGGCGGTCTCTGTCCTGGCGGTCTCTGGCCTAGGCATCTCTCAATATTCCTGTGAGTTCTTCCTGCCTCAGTGTCTCGAGTGTCTCGAGTGAGACACACCGTCCTTCAACGAATAAGGTCAGTCCCGCGGGCTAAAGGTAGTCTCTCCCACGGGGACCTGTTTGGGGTAGTTCCAGGAGGCTCGGTCGCAGTGTGGCCCAGGTAGGTCCGGGGCGGGCAACAGAGGACGGTCCAGGCGGGGTCCTGCTGGGATTGTAAAACTGAGACTAGATCTCAACGGGTCCCGCAGCCGCCCAGTAGGTGCTGTAGGATAGGGTCCCCTCTGAGGGTCCGGTCGGAGGGGGCTGCAGGGTACGGGTCTGGGTGGGTCCTGCACAAGAGGGTGCTCCCGTAGGGTCCTGGGGGAACAGGGTCCCGGTGGGTCCTGCAGGAAGTACTGCAGGGTAGGAACTAGCAGTGTTGTACAAAAGAGGGTCACGTCGGATTGACCGGACTGGCTATGGTGCTGCAGGATAGCATCCAGGTGGGTTCAGAGGGTCCTGCAGGAGGTGCTGCAGGGTAGGAAGCAGGGGGGTCGTGCGGAAGAGGCTCGTGTCGGAGGTTGGTTGGCAAGTTTACCCCAGCGCAGCCGTCCCTTGTTGCTGCAGACATGCTCTCTGCAGTGCACACTGATACAGCATGCCCTGGTCCTGCAGCTCCGACAGCACTCCGCCCTTCTGTTTCCGCCCTTCTGCCCAGCCCGGCCTCCTGTGATCCAGGAAGGGAGCTCGACCTGGCCAGGGACAGTCCCTTAAAAAACTTGTGTCGCCCCTGAGGTGCTGCCAGCAGCTGTGGCTTCGGCAACTCCCGCCCCTGCGGCTACTCCTTCTTTCGTGCTGCAGGAGAGAAAACATCTCTCCAGGTAGGAAGGTGAGAGTGATGCCGTGGGATGAGAGGAGGGGGAGAGCAGAGAGCGGCTAACCCACGAAGAAGTAGTATGGGGCATGTGAAGAGAGGAGATATGCTGGAACAAGTTAGCAGGGAGAAGGAAGATTGAGGGAGAGAAGGCGGGAGACAATGATCAAAGGAAGGAATAAAGGAAGGGGCTTTAAGGAATAAAGGAAAGGGAAACAAGGAACGGAGGAAGGAATAAGGGAATGGGAGACAAGGATCGAGGAAGGAATGAAGGAATGGGAGACATGGAACGAGGAAGAAATTAGGGAACGGGCGACATGGAACGACGAAGGAATTAGGGAATGGGGACAAGGATTGGAGGATAGAATAAAGGATTCAGATACAAACGAGGACAGAATAAAAGAATGGTAGGACGAAGAAAGAAATAAAGAATGACTGTGTGCATGACAGAAATGTTAAGAAAGGAGCTGCGAAAGAAAGTCAACTACGAACAGGAGGGTCAGAAAGTATAGAGTAGAAAGAGGCAAAAGAGGAGAGAAGAGATAGAGGGTGGGGATTGCAAGAGAGAGGCGAGATGATGAACCAAGAGGGAAGAAAAACAAGCGTTCACCATTGCGGGAAGGCAGCCGCTGTTCATTTTTGCATCGCGCTTTCACTTGAAGTGAATCAACAAACAAATGATGGACGGAATGCTGACAATGCAGACATTCTCCCCCAGTCAAGAGATCTGGGTTAAATCCATCGTTCTTTTGCCCACTACACCACCCCAGTTTAGACATGGCCATATGCAAATCAGTCTTGACCCTGTGCCTCATGGGAACAGTCCAGCCCGAACTGCCAAGCCATGTCTTCCCTGGACCGGAATCAAGCATCCTAGGACCGGTTTCTGGCTATCAGCCGTCATCAGCCAGGATAGCTTGACTCCAGTGGCGTAGTGAGCACGGGTCCCACGTCTGGGAATACCCATCCCACTTAGGGCGAAAAGCGTTACAACAAACAAATGATGGACGGAATGCTGACAATGCAGACATTCTCCCCCAGTCAAGAGATCTGGGTTAAATCCATCGTTCTTTTGCCCACTACACCACCCCAGTTCACTTGAAGTGAAAGCGCGATGCAAAAATAATACATGTCTCCTTTTGGGACGGCATGTATGGACTGGATTTCTCAGCTTGTTTATATAACACGCCTCCTTCCGGATGGGCCAGACCAAAAGGCAAAAGGGAGGCAATGCAAACAGCTAATTTCCAATGGCAGGCCACCATTTACCATAAACGGTGATGCCAGCCAATGAAAATGAGGGGCAGGGCTTCAAGCCCTTTTCTGAAATCCCTCTCTCAAAATATCTCTCGCCAGCGAGCAACGCATGCGCTGCAACGCTAGGCGAGACCTAAAAACGGATGAGGTATTTTGGGTGAGAGATGCATAATTGTATACTGGCACTCACGTTTGTCCTTTTCTACCTATGTAAACAGTCATACAGCAACGCTACATTGTTATAGGACGGAAACTTCAATTAGTGAAAATATTGTTTTGCCTCTGTGACTGAATGATTTGCATCAAATCTATGCCAATTTTGACATGCTTTTTCTTAAATGTCCCCTTTTGATAGGTAAAACATGCCAATTTGTAGAACTAATAGAGCTATTAAGTACGGTTATAAAGAGGATACCTCACAACAAATGCATATTTAAAATATCCACAATGTTAAATCAACCTACCATTCTAAATCAGTATATATCCAAGGTCAATAGCATTCAATCAACCTGTGTCGTACTTTAATATTCGGGACCGCGTAGGGGACGGGGCCCTACCCCTGTCTATCTTGGTATTAGCAAACCGCAAATGCTAAATGCGGCATGTACGAGTGCTTTATATACCGTTCTAGCTATGAATGCACTGTTTACACGTTATTCAGCTTCACTACGCGGGTTCCATTTTGGAAGCAGTGGCCATCTTGTCATTGCCCTCACATAGGCTATAATGGAGTAAATACGAGCCTCACAGTACATGGGCTTTCCCTCTGACTTCTCTGTGACCTGGGCAGCTGGCTCTGCTGCCCCGGGTCAAACCGGTCTCACGAGCTCCCCTTCCTCCTTCCACCTGTGATTAGCATCAGGGCTTGACCCGTCATAAAACCCTTTCATTCTACACAATCCCCGGCTAATCTCTTCCACACCTGCTTGTTCCTGCTTTATGACTTGTTTCCCAAAACAGGAGATGCTCATGTTTATTGGGGGGGTCTATTTACATCAAACGTGGGATCTGAACCTTACTGTGTAAATCATTGTGGGCTGGCCGAACTGGAATGTGGGATGGTCATCATGACTCTGCTTTTTCGTTTGTAATGTATACCTTTATATGGCCATATCGTAAACCAAGGAATGTGTGCCTGGAGCATGATATTTTGTATTTAAGATGAAGTCCGTTCCTATGATTTTCAGCAGTCTCCTGAGAACATACACGCTGTTGTACTTCTAGGATACCTGTCATTGGTCTGCAGCCAATAAACGAATCTTTGACTTCACCCAGAAGACTCTGTGTTTCTGTAGGTCCGGAACAGGGTGAACCCAGAAGTCATAGGGTGTGTGCCCCTGCACCGCTGGGTCTAAATTTCCCAGTACTTCAGTTTGGCGCCCAACTCGGGACGATTTCAGCGGTACCAGTCCAAGCCAGAGGTTCGTGAGGAGCTTCGTGTGGAAATTCCGGAGGAAGGCCGCCACTTCATCGACCCCTGCATGTCGACGTGGTCCGAAAGTCTTTTCTGCGAGGTTCTCCGCGTCCCGACGGCTACGAAGGACTGCTGCCCTGATTAATCGACCTGTTTTGGACCCTTGACGAGTTTTGAGAGAGCGAAACAATCGAGAGAGTCTTCTGGTGACGCCATCGATCAGCAATATTCAGTTAAGTATAAGTGGAGCGTCTCCCATTTGTTTTGGTATCCTTCGGGATCATTTGAATTGGTACTTTGGAGTTTGCAAACGCCAAAACCAGAGGACTCGTGTATTCACGAGAATATCGTATTCGATAATCCTTTGACGTTTGGATCTAGACTAGTGAGCAAAGATGCCTGGTTCTGGACTATTTGGTAGATTATTCTGTTTGGGTTGTGGAAAAGATTTCCAGCTAGAGGAATCATGTCCGGTTCCTCCGGTTGGAACTCCAACTTATGAGCTCTATGTAAAACATGGCGTAGGCCCCATTGCATATAACGAAGTATGGATCCACTACACCAGGAAAGATGGTGTTTTAAAATGGCCCCAAAATGGTAGTTTTGATACCGATATTTTAGATAATCTGGAAATTAAATTGTTTAAGAAGAAAGCCCGGCCGGCGATGTTTGACTCTTTCCGCTTATGGCGAAAGGAAGCCAAACAGAAGGAAATTAAGTTAGCGAAAAAGAATAAGAGAGAGAGAGGTATGTCAGTAATGCAAGCAGCTGTACAATTTAAAGACAATGAAGAGGAGCAAATGAATGAGCAATTGCACAGGCAGCATAAATTAGGGATTGACAAATGTTACCCAGCTTTGCCACATTCTAAGCAGAATGAGTCAGAAGAAAAGGAGAAAGATCCCCTGATGTCACATTTGTTGAGTTCGCCACCCCCGTATGCTCAAACTGCCACGGCGCCTCCCCAGCTTGTAAATATGCCGCCTCCAGTGCATATACTGCAAGCCTTGCCGCAACCGCCAGTTGCTTTGCAGCCAGTTCCTATTCCTGTAGCGCAGCCCTCTCAAGCACCGCCAGTTGTGCTTCCAACTGCCCCCGCACTTCCTGCGACTTTGCCTAATCCAGTAACTGTCTCCCCTAACACTCTTCCTTCCACCACTCCAGTACCTGTCTCTACATCCTCTTTTCTTCCCTCTGTTTTCCCCCCTGTTCTCGCCTCAGCTTCTCCTTCAGCGCGACAGCGCTTAGCTAATGTGGTTACTACATTAATGTCTCCTCTCTTTGAGTCATCTGGTACGACTCCTGGTTTACAGCGTAAGCAGTTGCGCAGCCAATTGCCTAACCCCGATGAGAAAAAGGTAATAGATAACATGGCGCGTAGATGGATTGTTTTTCCTTCACTGTATGATGTGGAATCAGTTGTCAACGTTTTCCATCAATGGGATGCCCCTAAACAGAGATATGTGTTTGAGAAAATGTGCGAAATTCTCTGTGAAGAATTGGAGGATAGTGGTAAAAATCCAAACCCGCAGGAGTTGTGTAGAGTGAGATTCGATTTTGGAACTGGTATAATTGTGGACCGCGAAGTAGATAAAGCAGTTGCGGTTGTATTGTCCTTTAGGAATGACGATTGCCAACAGTCATTGTTTGAACAAGAGGTCCTTGTGGAAAAAAAGGCAAAAGCGCGACAATACCCTATGAGAGAAGTTCCCCCGGTATGGAAGGAAGCGGTTGCAGCTGCCGGTGGTAACCCCGCTGTGGCAGCGCATTTCCAGCGTGTTTGGGTGCATGTTCCATGGAAGCGCTCTGAGGTGTTAGCGCTTAAGCAGTCCTTGCCTGATCCCCGTAAAAACCCAGCAGGTTATTATAAAGAGTTGTCACAGACGGCAGGGTCATGCATTATGAATCTGGCCGACATAGACATGTTGTTTGGTAATGTTGTTCCACAGCCTCTATGGGGATCAATTCGTAATGTAGATCACAATGCAGAACTAGGGGATACATGGGCTAACATTGTTGCTGCTGATGCTAGACAAACTGGTGGTGCGAAACCAGAACCTTTAGTAGCTGAATTGCCTGGTAGAATCATTACGTATATGAAGACAATAATGCCTGCGATGCGCATAAATTGGGACAAGTTATCTGCATGCAAGCAGAAGAAAGATGAGACAGTGTCAGACTTCTTTACTAGGTTTGAAGAAACGTTTATTGATCACAGTGGGCAGGATATGAGTACTGAGGGTGGCCAACGGCTGTTTGTGGATAAGTTTGTGCAGAATTTACTTCCTGACCTGTGTAAAAAGTTAAAAGATTCAGAAAGTTCTTGGGCTGTTTCTTCTTCAGCGCAAATATTGGCTACTGCACAGTATTATGAAAAGAGAGATAAAGACAGAACGGAGAAGAAAACGAAGGAACTGAAGACAAAGGTCCTTTTACAGCAGGCCTATCCGCCACGTGGAGGTCAGAATAATTATAGGCAACCCCAAGGTGTCTATCACCAACCCCAACAGTTTCAGAACAATCAGCAAATGAATGGGTATTATCAACCACGTGTCCCTGTAGGTCCCAACCAATGTTCATACTGCAAAGAGGAAGGTCATTTTAAATATAGTTGCCCTAAATTAATGCAGCGAAACGGTAATATGTATGGCGCAAGAGGTAGGGGTGGTCAGCAAGCTCCTAGAGGCAGAGGGCGTGGAAGTGTTCCTCAGAACGCGCGTCCTCTGCCGCCTCAAAATACCATCAATAGCTTTGATCAGCAAGCTAACGCGATTAGTAATACGGCCCAGTATTATAATAATGATTATTATGCAGAGGACGGTGATGCAGAGAATAATGATTACTAGGACAGCCATAGACAGAGAGAGGGAGTTGTTTCAGTGCCAGTGGATCAGAGTGGACCGTATGTTGAGGTGACTACAGCAAATGTAACAGAGCCTTTTCTGCTAGACACTGGTGCTGCAAAGAGTTCAATCATGCATTCAAAACTCCCTGGCGCACCTTTGTCTGGCGATATAAATGTTTCAGTAGGTTTTTCTGGCGCCCCAGTTAGGAACCCGATTTCCAGTCCCATGTCACTTTCTGTTGGACCTTGCGAGCTGAAAGCACCCCTGATTCTGACAACAGGTTGTGGTGAGAATTTGCTGGGATTAGATTTGTTGAAAAGATTGCACGCTACACTGTACTGTTCTCCTTCGGGAGTACAACTTACATTAGGCAAGAAAGTGGTTTCCCCAATGTATTTGTCTAAAAACACGATGCCACCTGAATTGTCGTCCCTTCCGGATGCCCTTTGGGCTACTGGTCCCAATGATGTGGGCCTCTTGGAGATACCGCCATATGTGGTGACTCTAAAGGCTAATGTCAGACTGCCACGTATTCCCCAGTACAAGATCTCTAATGAAGGGCAGAAAGCATTGTTAGACATTGTCAGCGACTTGATTGATAAGGGTGTGATTGAAGAGACAAGAGGCAACGTTTGCAATAGTCCGATTTTACCTGTCTTAAAACGAACGGATCCTTCACAGCCACCTGTTTACAGATTTGTGATTGATCTTAGAGAGGTTAATAAGATTGTTGTGCCACAGTTTCCGGTTGTCCCTGATATAACTGCCTTGTTAACGATGATTCCAGCCTTTGCTGCATGGTTTTCGGTGATCGATTTAAAGAATGCTTTCTTTAGTATCCCAATTGCAGAAGAGAGCAGAGATATTTTTGGTTTTAGTCTGGGAGGCCGAAGCTTCCGCTTCAAACGCGCTCCCCAGGGCTACTGTGAGAGTCCATCAATATATAGTCAAGCTTTGAAAGCGCAGCTTGATGCACTTGTTTTACCTAGTGGCGCTATCCTGATTCAGTACGTGGACGATTTACTGATCGCCGCGGATACTGAAAAGATTTGTAAAGAAGCCACATTATCACTGTTGCGCCATTTATCCGCTTTCCATCACAAAGTATCTCTCTCTAAGCTGCAATATTGTCGACAAGAGGTGACCTACTTAGGTCATCTCTTATCGAAGGAGGGAAGGAAACTGACCCCAGAAAGAATTCAAGCCATTGCACAGTTGAGTGTGCCAAGGACACAGAGAGAAGTACGTGCTTTCTTGGGCATCACTTCATACTGTAGGCATTGGATCCCTAGTTTTTCTTTATTGGCAAAACCTTTGTTAGCCTTAACATGCAAAGACACACCGAATCCTATCCCATGGTCTGAAGAGTGCCAGAAAAGTTTTGTGGAATTGCGTAATGCATTATGTTCAGCACCTGTGTTGGGTACCCCCGACTACAGTAAGCCTTTTACATTGTATGTTCATGAGAAAGATGGATGTGCGTTATCAGTGTTAACACAGCCTTTTGGCGACAGACCGCGCCCATGCGCATATTTTTCATCAACCTTGGACCCTGTAGCGAGGGCATTGCCAAGCTGTCTGAGAGCGACAGCTGCTGCAGCGATGTCTATCCGACAATCTGCTGGTTTGGTAATGGACAACACATTGATTGTTATGGTTCCACACGCTGTAGACACATTATTAAATAGAACTAAGACACAACACTTGACTAGTGCACGATTATCGGGCTACGAGCTTACACTGTTAGCTAATCACATACACATAAAGAGATGCAATACGCTGAATCCAGCCACATTGTTGCCTATTCCAGCAGACTCAGATGAGATTGAGCAACATGACTGTCTGTTCAGAACAGAAGAAGAGACGAAAGGGAGAGTAGATCTAAAAGATACTCCCCTGACTGAGTGTGATGGCACTTTATGGGTAGATGGGTCATGTTTCAAGCTCCCTAATGGTGACACGACTGCTGCATATGCTATCACGACTTTGCACACGGTCGTGGAAACTGCACGAGTGCCACATAATTCGGCCCAAGCAGTAGAATTAATCGCCCTCACGAGAGCATGTGTGTTGTCCGAAGGAATGAGAGTGAATATATACACAGATAGCCAGTACGCCTTTGGCGTGGCTCATAATTTTGGGCGTTTGTGGAAAGAGCGTGGGTTCCTGACGTCGCATGGAGCTAAAATTCAGAATGGCAAGTTGGTGAATGATCTCCTTGAGTCACTGACCCTACCGTTGCAAGTTGCGAACATGAAATGCAGTGCGCACAGGAAAGTCACAGATGATGTTGGACGTGGGAATGCGTTTGCTGATGAGACCGCGAAAGAAACAGCACAGAATGTGAAGACTAGAATGTATGTTGCAGGTCCCGCAAGATGGGTTAATGATGTGGGAATGTGTGAGAACACAATAGAGAGTGTGAAGTCGCTTCAAGCTGAAGCCACAGAGGAAGAGTTAAGCAAGTGGAGAGAAAGTATGGGTAAGTTGGATGAGAATGGTTGTTGGATTGATCTGACAGAACATAGGCGATGGTTGTTGCCTGATGCATATGTGCTCCCAGTGGTTACTATGGCACATGGAATGGCACATATCAGTACGAAAGGTATATGCAAGTTGTTGGCTCCAGTATGGCAGAATGCTGGGATTCCCAAGTGTGCAGAGAATGTGGTCAAGAATTGCATAGTATGCTTGAAGTACAACCCTGGTAGGGGAACCCCAACTCCGGCTGGTCACTTTGCACCCCCATCATGTCCATTTGAAGTTTTGCAGCTGGACTTTATTCACATGGAAAGATGCAACAACCTGAAATATGTATTGGTGGTTCTTTGTGCTTTCTCAAAATGGATAGAGGCTTATCCTCTGAAAGATAACACTGCCCTATCCACAGCCAAAGCCCTTGTGAAGGAGGTTTTCCCTAGGTTTGGGATGCCAAGAATGGTGTGGTGTGATAACGGAAGTGAGTTTGTGGGTAAAGTGATGAAGAATGTATGTGAAGGGCTAGGGATAAAGCAGAAGTTCCATGCTGCAAATCACCCCCAATCAGCTGGATTAGTAGAACGCTACAATGGAGCCTTAAAGCTCAAGCTGGCCAAAATCCAGGCGAGCACCGGTCTTAAATGGCCTGACGCTCTGCCCCTAGCACTCCTGTCCACCAGAATGACCATACACTCACGAGTGGGGCTTAGCCCTTATGAGGTCGTCTTTGGCCGCCCGGCTAATGTATGGGGCGTGCCAAGACCGGCGAAATTTAGTGAAATAGAGCATCCAGTACTGCTCGATTACCTGTATGATTTGACTGTTAAACTGCGTGTTTTGCACCAACAGGTACATGATACTCTTCCCCAAGCCTCTGAACCTCCTGGACACCCTATCAACCATGGTACGTGGGTGCTAGTCCGAAATTTCCAGCGTAAGAGCAACGACGAGCCTCGCTGGATCGGCCCTCATCTTGTTCTTCTTTCGACAAGATCAGCAGTGAGAGTGAAAGGGAAGAAGCACTGGATTCATGGTACCCACTGCAAAGTAGTCCCCTTGCCTCTGCCATATGACCAGTGGGTCAAGGAGGGTATCGCCGACTCAGAGACAGACATTGTACCTCGTTTTGTACCATTCAGCGACGCACGCTTAAAAGGCACAGTTTCAGACCAAGAGAGTGACAATATTCTGCAGGAAGCTGTGCCACCATCAAGTCGACTGGACACCACTGAGCCTGAACTTTTGTTTCAAGACCAAACAGCACCTGGCCGTCTCCGCTATAATTTGAGACCTAGGCCCATGGACAAATAAAGATTTCCTCACTATTTTCCCTTTTGACATTTTTTTTGCTCTCCCATCTGAAGGACTTTCTTGATTTTTGTTTTTCGAACCACCATCCTGGTTCTGCCGCAGGGTCGCGGTGCCAAGACTTTGGGGTACAGGCCGAAGACGCTAGGTCAACGGTTCTGGTTGGTCTAGGGCGTTTTCCCTGGACTGACAGGCGTGCCCCTCAGCAGAAGAAACTCATCCACCGCGAGCGGCCCGAGTAGAGGATGGAGTTTTTTAAGATGGAGAGACCGATTGAGGAAATGAACTTTAACGCAAGGATGTGTAGAATTGTAAAAAGTAAATGTTTTGTCTTTTTGTGCCTTTTTACACTGTGTAGCATAACAATGTTTATTGTAGGATTTGTGTTCTTCTCCGCTCAAAAGCCCATTGAACCCACTGAACAGCCTATACCTCTTTCTACTGCCTCCTCTCACTCTTTTCATCCTTTGCCTGAGCACGAACAGACCAGACGATCAGAGTTCGTAAATAACTCGTTTATCCAGCTCTTGCACCAGCACCAACTGGTAATGAATACGACCAATTGCTGGGTGTGTGGGTTAATGCCACATACCATTAACAAGGGTATTCCCTACCTGGTGCTGCCGTACAGTTACAATGGATCGTCATGGGCATTCCAAACCATGTTTCTCTATGCTCTAGATACATACTCCCCTCGCCAACCGCGTTCCATCAGACCTATCACCAATAATAAGGCTTTGATGAAAGGAGTTGCCGATATGAGTAGGGATATTGATGCATACTCATCCATTCCCAAAGAAGAGTTGAGACCTTATGTAGGATGGAACGCGACGGGGTATAGTATTAGTCTGGGTGAAAGACAGCGAAAAATCTCATCTCCAATCTGGGTCGTACCCCACATGGGTCGGTTCTGCTTACAGGGTAATGGTCAGAATCCTAGAGCTCAACTGGGAAGAAGTGACTGTACTGAAACGTACACCTTCCCGTCACAGTTTTCCCCTGCGTTTTTGGCTGCCAAGGGCACATATTTCATCTGTAATGACCGAGCATATATAGGCTGCCCCCTGATTTCTCGGGCACATGTTATATTGCGAACTTGCTACCGCCGACATTTACTGCTGCCTCTGACTATCACAAGACCAGAGTTGTGAGAGGTGTGATTAGTAAGGAGGATACTGCCGGTCAGGAAGCAGGAGACTTCTTCTTGGGTTTCCTGCCGTTTTGGGGACCTATGGTCAATAGTAGGAACCTGAGACAGCTGACACGTGTGGTTGAATCCACTGTCAATGTAACGGCTGGTGCCCTTAGTAATCTGACAGCTGAGCTCCAAGCGGATCGCCTTATGACTTTGCAGAACCGCATGGTTCTAGACGTTATTCTTGCAGACCGCGGTGGGGTATGCAAGGTCATCCAATCCAGTTGCTGCATTTTCATACCAGATAATGCTCCAACAGTGTATCAAGCCATCTCCAAACTCCATAAAATATCTGAATCCATACACGTGGATAAGGGAGATTGGTCACTGGTGGGGTGGTTCTGGGAATTGATATCTGCCTGGGGATGGAAAGTTCTGATGGTCATTGGAATGATCTTAGCCATTCTTTTCCTGTTCTGCCTGTGTATACAGTGTGCTCCCGCGATATGTGGTCTCTGTACTACCTTATGTGTAAGGAAACCTGTATCGAGGGACGAGCTAAGTAGTAGGATGATGCTACAGCAACATCTCCATGACTTCGTGAACATTGACCTAGACTCGGATTAAGATGAGTATAGTGATTGCCTATGTAAGGGCAAAAGGAGGGTCTGTCGTACTTTAATATTCGGGACCGCGTAGGGGACGGGGCCCTACCCCTGTCTATCTTGGTATTAGCAAACCGCAAATGGTAAATGCGGCATGTACGAGTGCTTTATATACCGTTCTAGCTATGAATGCACTGTTTACACGTTATTCAGCTTCACTACGCGGGTTCCATTTTGGAAGCAGTGGCCATCTTGTCATTGCCCTCACATAGGCTATAATGGAGTAAATACGAGCCTCACAGTACATGGGCTTTCCCTCTGACTTCTCTGTGACCTGGGCAGCTGGCTCTGCTGCCCCGGGTCAAACCGGTCTCACGAGCTCCCCTTCCTCCTTCCACCTGTGATTAGCATCAGGGCTTGACCCGTCATAAAACCCTTTCATTCTACACAATCCCCCGGCTAATCTCTTCCACACCTGCTTGTTCCTGCTTTATGACTTGTTTCCCAAAACAGGAGATGCTCATGTTTATTGGGGGGGTCTATTTACATCAAACGTGGGATCTGAACCTTACTGTGTAAATCATTGTGGGCTGGCCGAACTGGAATGTGGGATGGTCATCATGACTCTGCTTTTTCGTTTGTAATGTATACCTTTATATGGCCATATCGTAAACCAAGGAATGTGTGCCTGGAGCATGATATTTTGTATTTAAGATGAAGTCCGTTCCTATGATTTTCAGCAGTCTCCTGAGAACATACACGCTGTTGTACTTCTAGGATACCTGTCATTGGTCTGCAGCCAATAAACGAATCTTTGACTTCACCCAGAAGACTCTGTGTTTCTGTAGGTCCGGAACAGGGTGAACCCAGAAGTCATAGGGTGTGTGCCCCTGCACCGCTGGGTCTAAATTACCCAGTACTTCACCTGGTTCTGTGGCATGAGGGGCAAAGCTAGGCTTAACATTATTTTTGTCTATTTTAGTGTGCTGGATCGTTCAGGCAGAAATTACATAAGTCCAATTCTGATGCCAGGATTGGCGGCAACAAAGCTGGTCATGTTCTGTATATGGAGAGCTGTACTGAAAATCATGCACTGCGCACCCTCTATTTTCTGCAAATTATAAATACAGATATGTAACTTAAGGTATAGTAGTCAGTCCCATACATGAATTCAAATGATGTAGTATTCCAACTAAATATTGACCATGCTAATATTGTGTGTTTTCAATATTATTGAATTGTAATTAAATAAGTGGTACCATTTGTACATTTAGAACACTATCATTTTTTTTGATTGTGAAATTAATTTTTCATTTTCATAACAGATGTTATTACTTTTGTTGCTGGGGTTGATTTATGAGGAATTTAATGAGTGCAGTTATATATGAAAAAATAATCATTCAATAATATGAATTTGTTTTGCAATACTTTCTTATTTGTATTTTTCAAAATTATTGTAATAATGTGTACGAATTAGGTTGCTGGCTGAGAGGGATGAAACCCTACTCAAGAGGCAACCACAATTCTTGTCAAGGTGAAACACAAGCAATCCTCAAATAAACTTGTGCTCAACCCTCTGGTAGTTTGGCACAAGTGGCTTAACTAAGAGTCTATGGGTAAAGTACTTATGCAGCAAACAAACAGTAATAAAGTGAAAACACAACACAAGAAACTCCCACAAAAATGGAGAAAAATAGAGTAGAATTTGATAAATTAATTGACACCAGAATAACAAATATCCAATTAGTTGAACCGGAGATATGCAATTCTAAAGGTTTTGTGAAAACAAATGCTAAGAAAACAAACATTTGCAATGCAACAGGTCTCGCATTTACTAGAGTTTGAGGTATTGGCATTGTAAATGACAATGCCTTTTATGTACTTGGAGCAAATCCATTTTTGTGGGAAATGAAGCTAATGGGAAGAGAGGAGAGGATGTGAGGTGTAAAAAGGTGCCCTGGTACAGGAGAGGAGATGCTAGAGAGGGAGGTTGGACATGGAGGTGCAGGATGAAGGGTGAGGAGGGACAGTGGGGAGGAAGCAAACAAGGGTGAGCACATCACAGAGGGAAGTGGGGAGGAGTACACATGGGTGAGCACATCACGGAGGGAAGTGGGTAGGAAGCAAACATGGGTGAGCACATCACAGAGGGAAGTGGGGAGGAAGCACACAGGGTGAGCACATGGCAGAGGGAAGAGGGGAGGAAGCACACATGGGTGAGCACATCACGGAGGAAAGTGGGAGGAAGCACACAGGGTGAGCACATGACGGGGGAAGTGGGGAGGAAGCACACATGGGTGAGCACTTGACGGAGGGAAGTGGGGTGGAAGCACACATGGGTGAGCACATGACGGAGGAAAGTGGGAGGAAGCACACAGTGTGAGTACATCACAGAGGGAAGTGAGGAGGAGTACGCATGGGAGAGCACATCACGGAGGGAAGTGGGGAGGAAGCACACAGGGTGAGCACATCACAGAGGGAAGTGGGGAGGAGTACACATGAGTGAGCACATGACAGAGGGAAGTGGGGAGGAGTACACATGGGTGAGTACATCACAGAGGGACGTGGGGAGGAAGCACAGGGTGAGCACATCACGGAGGGAAGTGGGGAGAAGTACACATGGGTGAGCACATGACAGAGGGAAGTGGGGAGGAGTACACATGGGTGAGTACATGACGGAGGAAAGTGGGAGGAAGCACACAGGGTGAGCACATCACGGAGGGAAGTGGGGAGGAGTTCACATGGGTGAGCACATGACAGAGAGAAGTGGGGAGGAGTACACATGGGTGAGTACATCACGGACGGAAGTGGGGAGGAAGCACACATGGGTGAGCACATGACAGAGGAAAGCTGGAGAAAGCACACAGGGTGAGCAAATCATGGAGGGAAGTGGGGTGGAGTACACATGGGTGAGCACATCACAGAGGGAAGTGGGGAGAAAGCAAACAAGGGTGAGCACATCACTGAGGGAAGTGGGGAGGAAGCACACAGGGTGAGCACATTATGGAGGGAAGTGGGGAGGAAGCACACATGGGCGAGCACATCACAGAGGAAAGTGGGAGGAAGCACAACGGGTGAGCACATCATGGAGGGGAGTGGGGAGGAAGAACACAAGGGTGAGCACCTTACGGAGGGAAGTGGGGAGGAAGCACACATGGGTGAGCACATCACAGAGAGAAGTGGGGAGGAAGCACACATGGGTGAGCACATCAGGGAGGGAAGTGGGGAGGAAGCAAACAAGGGTGAGCACATCACGGAGGGAAGTGGGGAGGAAGCACACAGGGTGAGCACATCAGGGAGGGAAGTGGGGAGGAAGCAAACAAGGGTGAGCACAACACGGAGGGAAGTGGGGAGGAAGCAAACAAGGGTGAGCACATCACGGAGGGAAGTGGGGAGGAAGCACAGAAGGGGGAGCACATCTTAATCTCCTTCTCCCATGTCTACCAAAAACGAGTCTGACAAAACACCTTATCTTCCGATGGGCTAAAAGCTAAACAAGCGCGGCCGTAAAAGGGAAGATAGCGATCAGGGAGGAATGCGTGTCTCTGCTCGCTCCCGAGACCCTTAGGCCATGGGAGTGAAAGTTCTGAGGAAAGGCGGGACATGCACCCGTCTTTGGCCATTTGCATGTTTTCATTATTGAAAGCCACATGCAAAGGCCAATCGAATGTGTCAAAATGTGTGGGCGGAGTGAGACCCACACATAGAAGTTTTAGGTGCTTACAAGAGGCCTCGCAGGGCAGCGCATGTGCGCTGGCTCAGGCAAGACCTAAAAAATAACCATTTTACCAGCTTGCCTATGCCAGATCTGCTGGTTTACCGATAGTTGCTTATTTATGAAATGTCTGAAAGGAGTGGCAGCTATGTGCTCAGTAATGGTCTTAGGTTTCTATTGAGTGGGAGGCCTGGCCTGTACTTGGTAATGGGAATTCACGTTTTCTGAATGGCTGAAGGAAGTGGCACACATGCACTGGATGATGGAAAGGGACTTAAATGCACAGGCTCATGTCAAGCTGCAGTTATTGAAATGAGAGGACATGAGTGTCAGCTGGAATGCCTTGCTTGTAGTGAAAGGGGCAGTCACGTGTTGTGTGTTTGTTACTGTAGACTATAGCAGAACTTGTTCCCTGCACTCCCGCTCTCCTGCAGCCATTCCTGAGACAATGGAGCAGAATCACTCAGTGCCTTATCTCCGAATTTTGCATGATATAATTGCATCGGCAAAACTATAAATCTGATTTTTACCCTCACTGGCACAAGGTGGAAACTACCAATCCATTTTTAAAACAAGCACTGGCAACGGAAAAAGATCTGGTGTCAGTTGACAGCTTTTTGGCTTTGTCAGTGCTTGTTTTGTCGTGGTTTTGGGAAAATATTTCAGATGAGGAAGCTGCTGGGCCAAAACATTCCTAGATTTAAAGAAAATATATGCACACTGAAGTGTGTTTTTAAAACGTAACCGACGTGTATGTCCACGCGATGCTCTGAAAAACAAGGCATGTCATTTCATGCAACAGAAGGCTGTTGAATGTATAATGTACTATAAAGTGGGATTCTGTCGCGAGATCCCAGAACGCATGCATCCGTTTGTATGCTGTGTCTGTCGTTGTACAAGCAACAAAACCAGGTATGGATAAAGCGGATAAAATGCCCTTCTCTAAGGACGTATGCCTCAGTTAGGAATGTGTCCACTACAGAGATCCAAGTGACGATCACATTATCAAATCCAACACGCCCGCTTCACATTTTATCTATCATAAAGATCGATGTGCCATCTCACAGGCAGGGCCTCGAATCCTAGCCGGCGCACTCAGCCTTTCATCGTCCGCTACAGAGATGCAAATGTGTGTCATGTACCTGTCAGGGAGGGGTTCGAATACCAGCATTTGCCACACATCTCATTAACCGACGCAGAGATCTGACGGTCATGGGTTCAGAGCCCAGCAGAACCACTCAGCTTTTCACCATTCGGGTTAAATCACTAAGAACCGCTGTGCAACGGCATCTGTTAAAGAGCTTCGGGGCATATTATCAAGAAACGGCGTTAAAATTATCGCCGCTTTAGCGGCAGAAAACTGCCCCAAAAGGGCGATAATGGGCTTGATAATATGCCCTTGAGAATTCCTATAGAATCCCATGTTCTTGTGTCAACATGGGCTTCTATTGGAATTCTCTGTGGCATATTATCAAGCCCATTATCGCCGCTAGAGCGGCGATAATTTTAAAGCCGTGCTTGATAATATGCCCCTTCGAAACTAGAGCTGTTAGCCGCTATTAACCAAATAGTTGTTCTTACTATACAGAAGTAGAGTTCTGTTCCCAGCCTGGGGGCAGCAGCCCAGGGTATATATGCACTTGTTCCAACGCAGAGGTGGGGATGTTTTGAAAGCCAGCCCGCCTCACTCACCCCTTCAGAATACCTCTCTAAAGGCAGGCAAGCCCAGTGGCGTCTCTAATTGAGTCTCCAGAAGTGATTTTTATGGGGGCACACATGTAGATAGACAGGCAGGCAGTCGGACAGACGGATGGATGCTTGCTCATGTATTGTTTTAAACACTAAACACTGCATTTGCAGTGAAAGGCAATAATGTTGCAATGTCCGGTTTCTGTGCTTTTTCTAAGGGTGGGCGTAGTTCGCGAAGTAGCACTTCGCGAAGCTACGCAAAGTGAAGTTCGCACTACGCGAGCTACGCGTAGCACTTCGCGAACTGCGAAGTAACATGTTCGCACTGTGCAAGATGTTGTTTTCAATGATTGCACAGTGCGGACAAGCAACCGGCACTGTGCAATCATTGAAAATGGCATCTTGCACAGTGCGAGCTGTAGTTTTCTGCTGCTCGAGTAGATTTTTACTCGAGCTGCAGCTTTCTCAACGCGAACTGGTAGTTTCTCATCGCGAGCGGTCGCGAGCATACGCGACCCCTCGCAATGAGAAACCTGACCTTCTCGCGTTGGGAATCTCGCCGGGAGGTTTATTTTCCATGCTCGCGATCGCGAACAAGGAAAAAGTCTCGCCAGGATGTCATTTTGCTTGCTCGCGGTCGCCAACTTGACGTTGAGGACCGCGAGCAAGCAAAAAATGACCGCAGCACTACGCAACACTACGCTACGCGTGTTCGCACTGTGCTACGTGCAGTTCGCGTAGTGCGAAGTAGCGCGAACTTCGCAAACTACGCGAGCGTAGCGTAGTGCTTCGCCCAGGCCTAGCTTTTTCCTGCTTCTCCTCAGGGCATGGGGTGACATTCAACAGCTATGGTGAGGGGGGGAGTGGAGGGGAATGTGCAGACAATGAGAAATAGAACTTGGACGTAGTCCACATGACCCTGTCCTCCAAACTTCAGAGATGCCAATCGGCAAGCGCCATGGTATCATCCCCTGGTCGTCGATGCGCTATTTTATACAAGTAGATATTCTACAACCCATTACTCTCCCTGCACCTCAAGCCACCTGCAACCACTTATTGAGATGGTGCGTCACGGGTTCCAGCGGGAAGGCACAATTGAATCGGCAATATTTGCTACCAAAAGTTGAGACTAAAGTTATCAGTGCTAAAAATATCACCATTATGAAGTTGTGGTCATGATTGTTCCTCGCAGAGTCGGTCAAGGCTTACTACTTTAACATCACATTGGGAGAAGTTAGGCTGCTTGATAAATATTGCGCACAAGTACATGAACTTGAAGTTTGCGCCGCTCTTTTCAAACGAAAGCAGCATCAACGCGCTTGGGCGCAACTATAGGTGTGTGTGCACATAAAATACTTCGAACTTCACATAGTTGTATTGCTACATTTCTCACCTCTTTGCTGATTCTTTCTCCTATCTGTTTTCTTCTCCGTAGTAGCTCTGGCGGGCAGTCCGGCGGTGAGTTCAACTCTGCGCAGCTCACACGCTTCTCAGAGAGGGCTGGGAGCCACGGGGCTGTGGAAGAAAAGGAGGCGAAAGTGGGCGGAATTCATGGGAAAGGAGTGGCCTGCAGATGCGGCTGGCAGCAGAGGCACCACTCTGCCCCACAATGAGAACGACTTGGGGGGTGGGGCTGCGCAGCACTGTTGTGTGTGGCCATGGTGCGCGCTCTCCTTCTCCAGGACTCGGGTTCTCCAATCTTGTACCGAGTTAGTTCAAGTGCAGTGAATGGGCACCAACCTTGAGATTTTAAAAGTCTAGACAGACTGAGCACAAATACACAACAGACAGGCGGGCATGCGTCGTCCTCACCCAGACAAATACTAGGCCCGGGCACAGGGAACAAGGGGCGAGTAGAGGTGCGGCTCAGCGCAGAGCCCTGTGGATGAAGGAAGGAAGGCTGCCTTGGCCTCGCGTGAAGACTGCCTTGAAAAGCATGCGCAAATACCACAAGAGCCACGTGCTTCTGTGGCATCTGTTGTCAGTGGGAGGCCCCCAGCAGGGATCCTCTGTGAGGCACCACTGCACTGCACTCCACTGTAGTGGTTGTCCGATCAGCATTCTAGTGTTTCAGCATGTTGTAACACACACTGAACACCCACTCACCACAGGCATCACCAGTCAGGGGACCCTGACAATAAAAGGGGCCGAGCGCAAATACTCTGGGCCAGTTATCTAACCGAACCATCTGTGTCTGTGTCCATCATTTATCAGTATGTGGGCCTGAGGCTGAAATACCACAATGGCGACGAAGGGGCTGTGCCCGTGCATTCAGCAGCCCAGAAGCTGTGGGAAAAAGGGAGAGAGATGCCCGTGTGCAGGGCACCCCCTGGAGAAGGTGTGCGCAGCGCCTGATCACCGCGGGGCGTGCGACGAGCCCCGCGCGTGAAATGGTTAATCGCCTGCTGGGCATGTGAAGAGCCCCAGGTGTGAAGACGGTGACCGGGAGCCCACCCCGCACCGACGCAAAGTCCCACGGGGTGTGAGAAGAGCCCCTGGGCTGTGAAGAGCCGAGCGGGAGCCCACCCCGCGTGGGATGAGCTGCAGAGTGCGGTGGCACGCTGATAGGAGCGTCCCTGAGGAGTGAGAGAACCACACGGAGCCCACCTGCATTGAGGAATCGACCCGCCGGCTGAAGGTGAGCCCCAGGGATAAGGGGCAGTGAAGCAAGCCCGCTGCAAGGAAGCGAGACGGCGCATCGCCTGCGGCCGATCGGAGCGGCCAGCATGAAGGGGACAGAACTGAATGGGGCAGAAATGCCTCTCAGTGTGAATGAGGCGCACACACCTAAAGCGGGAAAATAGCCTCCGGCGCCTGCTCCAGCCCCCATGCAGCGAAGTAAGTGAGTGAGGCTGCTGCGGTGCGGAGAACCCAGAGAGACTGTGTGTGGCCAGCGCCGCTGAAGGGTTGAGCTGCAAAGTCGGGAGGGGGTTGAGATCTCCCTCCCCAAACACTGAAAGTGCACTTTGCCCTCCTGCACGGCCCGGAGGATCTAAAAGTAAAAGTGCCACTCACCATAGTGAGACTGGAGCCCGCGTGTGCCGTCTGGCCGCCTCTGTGTGTCCCGAGAAGCAGCAGCGGGCATTGGTGCGGCGGGGAGAGCAGCCTACGGCGATTAAGAAGAGGAGCAGCCGTCGGGGGTTGTGCCCCACCCCCAGGGACAGTGCGCACGTGGCTGGCAGCCACGAGAAATATAGAGCCTGCTGTGTGGCCCCAACGTGACCGGAGCAACTGAGCGTGGCAGGAGCGGCTGCGAGAACAAAGAGGCATCAGAGAAAGGCCCGCAGCGTGTGGAGAGCTGCGAAGGCCTGTCGGAGCACTGCCGAGATGCAACCAGCCCGGGCGGCCCTCATTGATATGGGCTGCCAGGCGTAAATGCACACAGCGGAGCCCACCCGCAGTGTACAGAGCCCCGCAGCTACTATACACACACTATCACTGGCAGCAACTTAGCCGGGGAAAGCCCCTGCAGAGGGGATTCAGGCTGCACCATCCCCATGCACAAACTAGGCAGCATGGGAGATCGACAGAGACTGAGACTGCATGCAGACCTCGGCATGTAGGAAGACTGCTGGTGCCTGTGAAAGCGCTTCCCTGCCATCTAGTGGTCAAATGGCAGTACTATGCCCAAAATAAATTAATAAACTAAGAGACAGCTTGAAAGAAACGGTGCGCGTTAGGGAGTGCACTACAGGACATGGGCTATGAAATTGTAGGCAACATCGTGCCAAGAAGTGAGTAGTGCAGCACAGGGAGAGCAGCTGCCACCTAGAAGTGAAGGAACAGGCCCACACCCAACGAGCGTCAGTAAGGTGCAACTGAAACCACCTCATGAATACTGCTACAAGCGCAGGAGGACACCAAAATGTAAGGCATACGGAAAGACAGCTGAAAGAAAACAAAGGCAACCCCAGACAGGGGGGGACTGCCAAGTACACACGAGAGTGCGCAAGAGACTTGCCATGCCAAAGTGGCACCAAGCCACTACACAGCTGTGAGGAGACAGAGACAACATGCAAGAAAGCACCAAGAGAATAAGACCATGGTCGCAAGGAAGAAGCCGACCAGCCAGTTGGTTGCAAGGGAGAAGCCAACCTGTCAGATGGTCGCAAGGAGGATGCCGACCTACAAGAGGTCAGAGAGCACAGTGACCTGCCAAGTGGTCAGAGAGAGAGAGTGAAGAGAATGACCGAGGGGATGTCCATGAAGAGGACCCCACGAGCGGTCTGCGAAGAGGACCAGAAACAGACGGACGAGAAGTTCAACGACATCAACTTGAAGTCAGAAGTAATCGTGTGAAAGAAGGTCGCAACGACCGGTCCAGTCACAGAGTGAAAGGAAGATAGTGTCCTAGTGCTTGGACAAGACCAGAGGGAAACGTGTAGAGTGCACGCTACACGGAGAAGCCTGGTTAGGACGAGCAAGAAGGTGAGGAGACCAGACCGCGTCATGAAAGAAGGAAGAGAAAATAGATCCTAAGTGGCGAGACGTCTTGACGAGGGAAGAAGAAAAGGAGAAGAGAAGAGCAAAGAGGTGTGCGTGACAGATCAACTCACACACCAGAAGGGGAACACCCGAAGAGGAAAGTGAAAAGGTGCATGAACATCCGAACACAGTACCCGGAAAACATCAGCACCACTGGGAGTACACATCTACGTGCAAATCCGAAGGTCCCCCGGTGACGACAGAGGTGAGCAGGCCGGTCCGTTGGTAACAACCACCTCTGGGATGGAACGGACATAGGACCGTGGATATCCAAGGGGCAGAGGCCTCAGGGACACCGGTGGCAGCGGGTCCCGATACGAGAGATGGACTGTTGAAGCTTGCTCTGGAAATCCTGGGAGAACAAAGGTAGCATGCGAAGGAACAAGTGCCAACAACATCCTTTTCAGGTGGAGCTTCGGACACGGAGAGAGGACCAGTAGCGATTCCTCCAACGCGGTTGGAGCGACAAGGCAGCAGTCCACCGGTCCACTGGAAGCCTGGCAGCAAAGGGCCTCCGGGTCGCCCAGTGAGAGGGGACACCCACGAGAGGGGTATCTGTGGGAGGGATATCCTGCAACTGCAAATCCCGTTGGAGATAACCACCAGTCGGAGAAAATACCTCAACCAGGACTATACAGGGGAAAGTAACACACCAATGATCCACCATCATTCCAGCTGCACTTTTCACTGACTGTGGTACAGGAAGAAAGAGACTGTAGAGCACACTTCCACGGTGCAAGTCCAAGAGAGCACATCCACAGAGCACCCGGACATCGTGCCAAGGAGAACTAGTGGTCCCGGCGGCAAGGATACCCTAGTTCGTAGTTGACCAGCTGCGAAAGGGACTACGTGGAAGTCGTTATCACTGAGTTATGTTTTGTTTGCAATTTGTATTCTCTCCCACAGGTTCGGACTTCTTTGTTTTGACCTTCATTAAAGTTTGGGAGGGATGTAGTGATTGTCCGATCAGCATTTTAGTGTTTCAGCATTTTGTAACACACACTGAACACCCACCCACCACAGGCGTCACCAGTCAGGTGACCCTGACAATAAAAGGGGCCGAGCGCACGTGCTCTGGGCCAGTTATCTAACCTAACCGTCTGTGGCCATCATTTATCAGTATGTGGGCCTGAGGCCCAAATACCACATCCACTACAGCACTTCTTCTGAAAGACCGGCCCCAACATCTGTACAGGTAGACACGTACATGTGTCCGATGCGCGTCTGTGGTTACTAGCGTATTATAGCCCAACCGTGTCATTATCAGATTCGCCTGTTTGTCTTCTCACACAATGGCATTGTGTCCCTCCCTCTCTACACACACACACCATCTACTTCAACCACTCTCGTACAGATTGTTTGCCTTTTTATCCATACAAGTTTCGCAAATATTATGACCAAATTAAAAAATACACTTAAAATTATACTTTCGATACTTTTTGTACTTTACTTTAAAGAACCGTAGCCTAAACCAATCGGTAGTTTAAGCAATTGAAAAGCTAAAACCAATGACCTTATGCTTTACGTAGTGCCCGTGACGAAGTAGGGTTAAGCCCCTCCCACTACGAAGATGTCAGACCATGTTTTCTTTCACATTCGTTTTAAAGATCTCGCGTAATTGTATTTTGTTCTGACACAAGTACTTTATCATGTGTAGTGCTGGCTTCATACATATTTAACTAGATGTGTCCAATGGAATGAATATTCGTTTGTTGCCCATATATATTTTAGCTTCAAAGAATGTGCACGGGATAGACCGAATTTACGTGTATTCGTCCCAACGGACATGGACGGGACACCGGGCAGGTGTCTGCGCTCCCTTTCCGTGTCGTGGGCAGGTAACTTCATGTGCTTCGAAGCGGGTTGTCCTCCATGTGTCCTTGGGCCTGATTCACAGAACTAACTTAAGACAAAATCCTAAACTTACTACCATTTCGGTATTCACAGAAGGCACTTACTCATTTTGGTATTCACAGAAGGCACTTACTCATTTCTATATTCACAGAAGTTAGGAGTCCTAACTTTAGGACTCCTAAATGCCTTCTGTGAATACCGAAAGTCTTAAAATTAGGATTTTTCTCAGTTTGGTAGTAGTATAGTTAGGACTCCTAACTTTAGGACTCCTAAATGCCTTCTGTGAATACCAAAAGTCTTAAAATTAGGATTTTTCTCAATTCAGTAGTAGTAAAGTTAGGACTCCTAACTTTAGGACTCTTAAATGCCTTCTGTGAATACCGAAAGCCTTAAAATTAGGATTTTTCTCAGTTTAGTAGTAGTATAGTTAGGACTCCTAACTTTAGGACTCCTAAATGCCTTCTGTGAATACCGAAAGTCTTAAAATGAGTTTTAGTTCTCAATTTAGTAGTAGTAAATTTAGGACTCCTAACTTTAGGACCCCTAAATGCCTTCTGTGAATACCGAAAGCCTTAAAATTAGGATTTTTCTCAGTTTAGTAGTAGTAAAGTTAGGAGTCCTAACTTTAGGACTCCTAAACTGAGAAAAATCCTAATTTAAAACTTTCGGAATTCACAGAAGGCATTTAGGAGTCCTAAAGTTAGGACTCCTAACTTCTGTGAATACCGAAGTGAGTAAGTGTCTTCTGTGAATACCAAAATGAGTAAGTGCCTTCTGTGAATACGAAATTGGTAGTAAGTTTAGGATTTTTGTATTAAGTTAGTTCTGTGAATCGGGCCCCTTGTGTTCAGATAGTCTGTGTTCCTCGTGGCCATTGGGAGCATGCCACCTTATGGTGTCTGGAAAGTCACAAGTAGGGTTTCGCTTTTTTGTGCAGTATTGAAGTGACAGCAATGGGACAACTTTAGATCTCGGCCCTGGTTGAGGTATGAGGAACCTCAAGTTACTGACTTTTGAATTGATGCAATCAGAGGAAAACGGCAACTATCAAGAACTAGCGATCGCTCCAGATTTTGCATGCCCTGAGGGAATATGTGCTTTTTTACATCAGATAGACCGGATTCCACTCCCGTAAAAAATAAATTGTTAGATGATCTGAAGAGATGAAAAATATTCTCCCTGGCAAATAGCATCCTTAATCAACAACACTGCACTCACTTTGAAACAAGACGTCAGCGGTTCTTTCATTTAGTTGCTTACCTGTGAAATGGATCCAAAAAAACACAATTCTGCGAGTGGTGCACGCGCGCGCGCCACAGCGAGACATGTGGTTTCAATTATCGAGCCAGTGTCTGGGCACAATAATTGAAACCACATGGCGGCCGGTGCGCGTAATAGACACCAATAGGCCATGGGCGGAGCAATGCACCCACCTTTGGCCTATTGCGTGCTCTGTTAGTAAAATACACGCACGCACAGCCCAATAGCGTAAGCCAAAAGGAAAAGCACACGCACGAGCGTGTGCGATTCCTGGCTCGAGTTTGGAACCCCGTACAAGAGGTCTCTCGCTGCGTCGCTAGGCACGAGACCTAAAAAAGCACCCCACAGTAATCTGGTCACGGTACAGCTGTCCAAGTCAAAAGTTCAGGCTGACCGCTATGGAGCACAGGCCAAATACAGAGCTGAGTTCAGCCTGCTGAAAAGAACCTTGTGGCCTGGGCGTCGAGATGCGAAGTACAAGCTTCCAGCTGTGAGGGCCAGCATCGGGGAGCTGTGATATGAGGTGTATTGAGATGAGTCGAGCAGTGGTGGAGTCAATGAACATGAATAAAGAGCTGCGATTTGGGTTCCCACATCATCGTTGACGAAGCCAGTAGAGTTGCTGAACATGTACTGAGATATGTCGGTGTGAGTTATGAGATGCATCTCGCTGGGCTGGTGCCAGTGTCAGGCTGTGTCAGCGTCGAAGAAACCACTGGAGCTTGCGAGGACTGGCACCGAACTGCAAAGGTGTTAAGGATGAGCTGCGTCACACTGGTCCAGAGTCAATGGCAAGGTGGGCTGTGTCATGCTGCGTCAAGATGCAAGGAGATGCGTTGACATCGAAAAAGTCTGCTATGTTTCTGCATCTTGAACAGGGGGCCAGCCAACTGACCCTTGGGGATTTCCTGGTGTTCTGAGTCCAGACAGGCAGGCTGGATTTGGCAGGGCTGCTCACAGCAGCAGAACAGTCCTGGTGAAGCAGCAGCAGGTCTTGGCATCAAAGCAGTCCTTGGTCAGCAAGCAGGCCAGCAAGGAGGACTTCACAGCTGGTTAGTACTTCTTCCTGGCAAAGTCCACAGGTCTAAAAGTAATCTAAAGTGAAGTGAAGAGTTTGGTCTGAGGGTCCAATATTTATACCTAGTGCCCACTTTGAAGTGGGAGAAGTTTCTAGGATCCTACTTCTACAGAGGTGACTGGAATTCTCCTCTCTGCCTTGGGCCCTGCTTGTCTGGGGGATCACAAAGACTGGTGTGGAACGTTTTGTGAGTGTGCTGAGGCAGAGTTGCTGGGCCCGATTCACAGAACTAACTTAAGACAAAATCCTAAACGTACTACTTTTGGTATTCACAGAAGGCATTTAGTAGTATTAAAGTTAAGATTTTGTCTTAAGTCTGTCTTAAGTCTGTCTTAAGTCTGTCTTAAATCTGTCCTAAGTTTGTCTTAAGTCTGTCTTGAGTCTGTCCTAAGTTTGTCTTAAGTCTGTCTTAAGTCTGTCTTAAGTCTGTCCTACTACTTTTGGCATTCACAGAAGGCATTTAGTAGTAGTAAAGTTAGGATTT
Organism: Triturus cristatus; assembly: GCF_964204655.1. NCBI lineage: Eukaryota > Metazoa > Chordata > Amphibia > Caudata > Salamandridae > Triturus > Triturus cristatus. Next base: position 218,641,193 of record NC_140590.1, read on the forward strand.
TCTCTTATGTTTGACTTCAGTTTGACTTAAGACAGACTTAAGACAGTCTAAAGACAGACTTAAGACAAACTTAGGACAGACTTAAGACAAACTTAGGGCAGATTTAAGACAGACTTAAGACAAAATCCTAACTTTACCAAAAGCAGTAAGTTTAGGATTTTGTCTTAAGTTAGTTCTGTGAATCGGGCCCTTTGAAATGTGCAAGAGTGGTAGTCGACGCTCATCCTCATCCTGACAGAGATAGTTCATCCTGACAACAACTATTTCCCTGTTTTCCCACTGTCTGGGATAATACAGAAAGACCAACTGCCAGCTACACCTCGTCATGTGCCCCAGGATACAAGCTGCAAGCACCAAATGGTTAGGACAAGAAAATCCCAACTTTCTGGTGACTTACAATCCAACTTTAAAATGAGGGTTTGTTTGCAAAAGATTTATTTTGCCAAGTTGACATGGCAGTTTAAAACTGCTCACATAGGCTGCAATGGCAGGCCTAAGAAAAGTTTAAACTTTAACGGACTACTTAATTGGGCATCACAATGAGTGCTGCAGGCTCACTAGTAGTGTTTAATTTTCAGGTGGTCGGTACATGTAGAACCACCTTATTAGGGGCTTAAATGTAAATTAAATGTGCAATTGGGGGGAAGCCAATGTCACGATGTTTTTCAGAGATAGTGCAATCACTTTAGTACTGGTTAGCAGTGGTAAAGTGTGCAGAGACCTAAGTCCAGCAAAACGAAGTCAGCAAGAACTGGAGGATTCCGAAGGCAAAAATGTTAGAGAAAACCACATCAAAAATGTTAGCTCCAACAGGTACACATGTGATCTGTAGTAAATCTGCTCCAGTCCCCAATGGTGGTGTGCATTTTTCCAATGTTTGTTGGAATTGAGTTAGAAAAGTAAATGAAGCACCACCCCTCTCAGCGTATGCACTTTCCCCAATGTTTGTTGGACTGTAGTTAGAATAGTATATTTCCATCATCAACCAAACACTTGCCTCAATGTATGTGTGAGCCGGGTCTGGTGGCTCAGTGGACTACAGCAGCCACTGCAGGGGCCTGTGTTCGACCTCATGGTCATAGGTTCAAATCCCGGCGGGTCCACTCAGCCTTTCATCCATCTGAGGTCGATAAAATGAGTACCATTGAGTTGGGTAACAATAAACATCTGTTATTCAGCGCCAGGACAACTATGGGTAATCGTGCGCTTTACAAATACACCTGTTATATTATGTTGGACTGGAATTAAAATAGTAAATACTACCCTATGAATACACTTTCCTCAATATTTCTCAGAGTGGAGTTCCACCAGTAAATCTGACCCCAGTGCCCCTTCTCATAGGCACCTTCTACCATGTTTGTTATATTGGGGTTAGACTATAAGTGTGACCCTTCTAATGTATGCACTTCTCCCAGTGTTTGTCACGCTACAGTTAGAATATTAAATATGACCTCCCTCCAATATATGCACGTTCCTCAATATTTGTTGGAGTGGAGTTACATTAGTATATGTCCCCTTCCCCACCGCCAAGCATACACTTTCCACAGTGGGCCTGATTGAGATCTCAGCAGATGGGTTACTCTATCACAACAGTGACAGATATCCCCTTCATCGAAATATAAATCCCATAGTACATAATGGGATTTATATTTTGGCGGTAGGGATATCCATTACCGTTGTGATAGAATAAACTGTCTGCCGAGATCTAAACCAGGCCCAATGTTTGTTATATTGGAGATAGAATAATAAATCTGACATTCGCCAATATATGCACTTTCCCAAAGTTTCTCAGACTGGAGTTAAAATTGTAATTTTGACTCCCTCCCAATTCTCATATTTATGCACTGTCTACAATATTTAGTAGATAACAGTTAGAGTAGTTAATCTGATGGCTCCTCAAATGTATTCACTCTCTCGAATGTTTGTTAGGCTGGGGTTAAACTATTGAATCCACCCCTCATCCTAATGTATGCATTTTTCCAGACGTTTTGCAGGACTGTAGTTCAAAAATAGTGTATTTGAATTGTTTTTTAAGTTGTTTATTTTTCAATGATTTGGAACTGGTGCTAGGTTACCACATTTCATTTCATTGTGAATTTGTTAAGACATTTTCAGCAATTTTGTATTTTCTTTTTATCAAAAATTTCTAGTCTGTTTTCTAGCAGTTTAGAAATATTAATTTATTAAATGAACAAAATATTTTTAATAGGTTAATAAAGCTAAAATATGATTTTATATCATTTTACTGTACTGATTCTAAATGTTTATATACTGTCATAGCATTTAATTGTAATAGTAATTTAGTAGTTATTTAAGAATGATTTGTATATTACATTTATTGTCTTTTATAATTTCATTTTTTTCAAAAATATCTTTATTTGCATTTTGTCAAACAAACAGGTTACAACAGAATGAGAAAGTGGGAGAAAAGGGAAGGAAGGGGGAGGAAAAGGGGAGACGGGCAGGGGGGGAGGGCTTGGGAGAGATGGGGAACAAATTAGTCATTACAAGTGCAATAAAAGGTTCGGCAGGTACTGTCGGATAATTTGCAACCTGTGATAAACATTAATTCTGTACAGCAAGTAACTGACCACAGATTATATTCCTGTTGTGTTACGTGCGTATTAGTTATCAGAAGGATGACACTTTAATGTCCAGACAGATATAAGAAGAATATTCATCCATTCTCAGCTGTACACATAAATGTCTGTACCTGGTTATCCAGTTCGGCATCAAAATTAGGGCAAAATCAGATACAATGTATAATTCTACAATCAAACATAAAAACAAAGAAAACTATTGTCATATCGTTACGCCCGGGTTGAGATATGTAGATCAAATGTGTCGCCATCTTAGTCGCCCTGTATTGGATATATCACACTGTCCTCCTGGTTACTGAAGGAATCTCTGGCCGGGTTTACCCCTCCCTAACTCTTGTATGTCCCAGGCATTACCGCACCCTCCACTTCAATCCAGGAGAACCTTGTTCCTGGGAGCCAGTGTCTGTGTCTCGTCCCCTAATCTCTTGTGGAAGGCTATTCCCCACTTTTCCATCTGTCCGTGTCAAGTCTCCAAGTATAGCGTCCCATAACTGTGCAATAGGGTATTTATGTAGTCCTGCTGTTTCCTCCCTGTGCAATGACGTACTTTCCGCAAGTTCCCAAACCAGGAGTGAGTTTTCCAGCTGGCGACTGCGGGAGGGTCGGCATACTTCCATTTTTAAGTGATCAGCCTTTTGGCTACAATGAGGCCCAGGTCAATAAACCTGGACGTGACCCTATGTTTCTTCGATCTGGGGTAAAAGCCCAATATTTGTATTTTATAATTTCATATTTTTTTTTCATTAGTGATAGCATTATTTTAAAAATAGGTATTTTTAGGTTACTAAATTAATGTTTACTTTTTATGATTCTATTTCATAATAAGTATTTATTTTGTTGAGTCGGAATAATTTTAAACACAATTAAATACATTTAACAGAATAATATATAATGTCGATATTTTGGACCATTATATTTTGATTGTCAATATTTTTGCACCTTACATTATTTGTACTCACACTGCACTCAGTCTCTGACTTGCTTTTGTGAAGTATCTCTTGCATTTAAAATGTCACTGGTAGCAAAAGTGTGCACCATATAACTTTTACCCTACTGAATGGGACTCTTCTCCAATACTACACAGTTGCTATATAAAAAGATGTAGTATAAATGATGCCATTACTGATGTCATCAACAATGTCATTCAACATGTCATGAGTGATGTAACATATGAGGTCATGAGCAGTGCAAGGTAGGGGATCAAGTTATAGTGAGCTCTCTGAACTATAATGGATGAATTTCGGTTGTTTTTGTTTTATAATATTTATTTCTAGGGAGAAACAGTCAGAACATCGTGGCCTCAGACACGCGAGTTACGACATCGCAAGCGCAACCAGGCTTGCCATAACCACGCATATGCCTTAACCACGCATATGCAGGCTAGCTGCTGGCTGCAGCAGGGATGGAAGCAGGAAGACCTTCCCATGAAGAGAGCTGTGATGAGGTAGGTAGGACTGAGCTGGGCGGGGGCTAGGTAGGGAGTTTGTAGCTTAGGGCAAGGGGAGAGAGGTTGCAACTTTAGCCATGCATACCCCTTTACCATATATGCCTTTACCATAAAATTGTGTGGTGAAGGTATGTGTAGTAAAAGAATGCGTGGTTAAGAAACATTCGGAGTTTGGGCTGCATGGTAGAGGCATGCGTGGTTTAGCCATGCGTGCCTCTATCATACAGCCATTTGTAGGGTTTTGTAAAAGTAAGCTAAAATTATATTACCATACCGAAGTATAACATCACTTTCATCTTTGATTATTTCAGAAAATTTCTAGTTTTTTTTTATTACCATACCTAGTTATATCATTACTGTTCATCAAAGTTCAGGACATGGGGACCGAGGCTCCGTCTCCTGTAATGGCAGTCACTGCTTTCTTCTTCATGTTGCGGCCATCCAGTCAGCTTGCTGATGGGAAAAATAAGCCCACTTGGCCGATCAGATTTCTCTATGTTTTTAATTTGCAGTACTGCGAATTAAATGCAGGACTCTCACAGGACCAATCGTCCAAATATTGCTACAATTTAAATGCTAATTTCATGAAAATGGCTGAGAGGATTGACACCAACTTCAACAAAATAGCACACTTAGTACCGATCTAACTTTCTGCCAAATTTGGTGTAGTTCCATTCCTCTGTTTGTTGTAGATCACTCTCTAAAATTTACATGGGAAAATAACATTTTGGAAACCCTTCTCTTTTTTATTGGGTGCAAGTCGTGTGCTGCCCAATTAGAAGCCTAAACTGTGTGAGTGAAAAATATCTTAAACATCTAGCGGTTGTTCATAGAAAGTGACTCTAAATACAGTCACCAAGAGCGCTTACAATGGCTGATTGTTCTGCTTGTTGCAAAAGAACTGTAAAATACCTATTGTGAACGTAAGTGGCTTGGATGTATGTCGTTACAACGCACACTTTTACAACGCATGCACTTACAACGCATTTTTTACAACGCAACATCCATTACAACGCATTCCATTACATAGCATGACACTACAACGCATTTTTAAAAACTACCTTTACAACGCATTCCATTACATCGCATACTACCTTTACAACGCATACCATTACAACGCATAATATTAAATTGCATTTAAGGTAAGTATTAGATAGTATAGGGGTAAAAATTACTTTTCTAACTCCAGGGGGTGCAACAGTAGGGTAAGTGTTGGATAGTATAGGGGTAAAAATTACTATTCTAACTCCAGGGGGTGCAACAGTAGGGAAAGTGTTGGATAGTATAGGGGTAAAAATTACTATTCTAACTCCAGGGGGTGCAACAGTAGGGTAAGTGTTGGATAGTATAGGGGTAAAAATTACTATTCTAACTCCAGGGGGTGCAACAGTAGGGTAAGTGTTGGATAGTATAGGGGTAAAAATTACTATTCTAACTCCAGGGGGTGCAACAGTAGGGAAAGTGTTGGATAGTATAGGGGTAAAAATTACTATTCTAACTCCAGGGGGTGCAACAGTAGGGAAAGTGTTGGATAGTATAGGGGTAAAAATTACTATTCTAACTCCAGGGGGTGCAACAGTAGGGAAAGTGTTGGATAGTATAGGGGTAAAAATTACTATTCTAACTCCAGGGGGTGCAACAGTAGGGTAAGTGTTGGATAGTGTAGTGTAATATTATGCGTTGTAATGGTATGCGTTGTAAAGGTAGTATGCGATGTAATGGAATGCGTTGTAAAGGTAGTTTTTAAAAATGCGTTGTAGTGTCATGCTATGTAATGGAATGCGTTGTAATGGATGTTGCGTTGTAAAAAATGCGTTGTAAGTGTAGTGCGTTGTAAAAGTTGCGTTGTAAATGTTGTTCCCCAAGTGGCTTGCACCCAGTCCTTTGCTTATCACAAGAAGCCTTGAGAGTCACTCTCATTTGCTTACTTTTCTGATGTCTTGCTTTCCTCTTCTTGTGTTTGACCATCCTGTGAAGTATTGGCTCTTTACTATCCTTTAGATTGGCGCCCCCATGAGAGGGCATGTTTTCAAGCTCTTTCCATAGTGTGATTCTCCCTATCTGCCAAATACAAGTCTTTTCTCTCTCTCTCTCTCTCTCTCTCTCTCTCTCTCTCTCTCTCCTGTCTGCTGTACACAGATTCTCATATGCTTCTCCCCACCGAAACTTCACTGCCCCATACTTCATGTTGATCTCTCTCTGTACACTTCTCACCTGCCCCATTTGTTTTCTTATTTGTGTGCTTCTTCCTGCCCTATGTTGCTCTTTACCATGTGCTCCCTCTCTGTGTTCTTCAGTCCATCGTGTGCTTCTTCCATACTCTTTGTTACTCTCTTCCATATGTGCAGCTTTCCCATCTTTCTCTGCCTGCTCACCAACCCACTACTCCATTGCACCTCCACCCTTGCTGTCCTTTCTTATTTTATCTGGTGCTTTTGTGCCTTACAATTAACTTGTTTTTTACCAATCCAACTGGTGTCTGCCATCTTGGGTCGGTAAATTGAAAAAAGATAAACAGTGTGCATTGATTCATGTGAGTGCCTATAGAATACTGAAACTAGCAACAAAGATTGCCTAAATACACAAATACAACCAGGACCGATTTTCATTTGTTGTCGTTCCTATGAGCAGAATCAAACAAAATTGATAGTAGACGCCTCATAAGAACTTATTGTGGCATGCTTCATCATAGATGTCTATCCACATCATGGTAGGTGAATAACACTGTGGCAGACTCAACTGTGTATGGGAGTTCTTACATATATCGCAACTGGATTTGTAGCAGTGATCAAAAGAACTAAAATTGTCTTAGGGTATACACAAGGAAGTTTCCTTTTCATTCATTGAGTACCTTAGGCATGATGAAGAAGAGGAATGTAACGGGTGTCAGATGAGTGATAATAGCTCAACCACCCCTTCTTTTAAAGCCTGTTCAGAGCCTCCCAATCACCTGAACCAGCACCTAAATCGAACAAAAGCAAGCCCCTGGCTCCCAAGTGGTGTTCCTCCAGACCTTTACCTTTGGAATTGCCTCAGACAGGCTGATTCATGACCGCTAACAGGCCAGTTGTTACGAAATCTTGTAACTAGCACAGACTGCCAACACAAAGTTTTGTCAGCCAGACCCTTTGCGCTTCAGCATTGACTGCAAGTGTAGAGCGCCTTCGTAAAGCACTGGGCCGACTGTTCACAATAACCAATGGATCTATGCAGTACAGCAACACCCGTCCATGGCATGAGGCTTCCTCTTTGTGCTTCATCGATGACCATCCGCAATGCTTCCTTGCTCCTTGTGTCTCCCTCCACCACAAACGGAACACTTTGCCCTGGAGTGAGAAGGTAACTGATCAGTGGGTGATCAATGGGACCCACCTGGTTCCTGTATCTGATCCGCGGTCTATCACGGCCATGACTTTCTCCCGGTCTCGCACAACCAGATAGCCACAAGTGACTCTTTCGGCTTTTGACACTATTTTTACTTAAATTTTTAATATTGCATATCTCTGTTTCTACTGCTTTGGCCTTATTTTATTTATTAAAAGCTACTCTGTTTTTATAATTTGGTATGGGGTGCTTTTTCTGTGGTGTATTCCTTTTTTACTGTTAGAAGTTCTGCACATATACCTTACACTCTTAAGTTGAGCCTGACTGCTAAGTGGCAAGCTACCATAGTTAGCATAGGCTAATTTGGGGTTTGCTTATGATGTCACCAAAATTATAATTGCTGCTTTAGAAGGGTTTCACCCCGCCTCGACCAGTAACCCAATTACTTACAATATGTTATGCAGATTTGTAGAGCATACTCTAACCCCGGAGGTTATTCTGGGGCTGATCCGATGTTAGTCTAGCCACGCTTAGGACCTAGTGCGAGTACTCAAAAAGCCAGGTCTTTAGCTTGTTGCAGAATTCAAGAAGTGAGAAGGAGGGCCTTTTGTGCAGCAGCAGTTTGTTTTATTCTTTAGGGACGATGTAGGAGAAGGCTCTAGTGCCCAACCACAAGAACTGGTTTTCCATATGCATGAGATGTGTGCAAGTAGGAGTCTGGATGAGTGGAGTTGTCTGGAATTTTTGTGAAAGTCATCGTAATTGTTGAGATATGGTGGGTTAGTGTTATCTAGTGCCTTGAAAGTGTGGGTGAAGAGTTTTGATGCTGTTAGCGTATCGGGCGCCAGTGGCCGTCCTTCAGGTCTGGTGTGGTGTGAGTGTGGCATCAGGGGATACAAGTAATTCTGGCTGCTGCTTTTTGAATGGTTTGCACTGAGGCTTCAGGTGAGTTTTTTGTCCTCGTCGTAACAACTTGCTTGTGATCAGGGTGTGTGTGATGGATTTTCAGATGCTTATTGGGAGTCATTTGAAATCTTCTTTAGCATCATCAGGGTATGAAGCATGAGTCAATGGCGGATTTTGTTGTTGATGATGATCCCCGGGTTCTTGGTGTGGGTGATTGTCAGTCCTATCTCTGTTGGCCACCAGGTGGAGTCCCACAGTAAAGTGCTCTTCCTGAAGATCATGATGTTGGTCTTGTCAGTGATCAGCTTCAGGCATTTGATCTTCATGTAGTAGATGATTTCAGTCATGAAGGCACCAAACCTGATCTGATTACTTGGAGTCGCGTCATTGAGGGAGAGAATGAGCTGTGTGTTGTCAGCATACTAGAGGATGTTGATGTCATGGGAGAGCGGCTGGAGGTATCATGTGTGCATTGAAGAGGGTCGAGTTCAGAGAGGATCCTTGCAGAACTCCATAAATAAGGTTGCAAGCGTCCAGGGTGTATGGTGCCAGGCTAAGTAACTGGAGCTTTCCAGTAGGTAAAGAGCAGATCCATCGGAGCGTATGTCCTTGGATTCCAATGTTGTGTAGGCATTGCAGGAGGATGGGATGGCAGACCGTGTCAAACGCTGAAGAGAAGTCCAAGAGACTGAGGGCCACCATGTTTCCTTGGTCCAAAGTCATGCAGCCATTATTGATGAGGGCAGTGTCTTTGCTGTGGTTGGATCTGAAACCAGATGATCATTTACGTATTTGGTGAGGTGCTATTTATGATTTTCTCTAAGATCTTGTCCAGTATTGGTAGCAAGGAGATGGATCTGTATTTGGAGGGGACTGAAGAGTCTGCAGAGGTTTTCCTGAACAATGGGAAGAGAGATGCATGTTTCAAAGCATCTGGGAAGGTTGCGAAATAGGTGGAGAATGAGTATGAGAATGGCAGTTTCAATTGCAGTCCTCTGGAGTAGACGCGGTGGGGTTGGGGTTTGATGGAGCCCCTGAGTGAAAGGACTTCATGACAGCAGAAGTTTCTTCTGGGGTGATGACAAGCAATGTGGTTAGAATTGGTTCTTTGTATAAGATTGTGAGGCATTTGGAAAGGACTATGGTGTCCAGTTAAGGCTTGTAGTTTCTGTAAATGGTGAAAGTACTCCTATCTACATTGTCCTGGCTCATTCTCCTTTCGCACTTCAGTTGTGTGCAGTGGCACTTCATCATGGCTTCCTGTGTGTACCAGCTTGCCAAGGGTCCCGATCGTGTTGGATGTTGTATTGCCCTGTTTGGGGGGGCCAGGGAGTTTGTGCAGCAGGTTATCCAATTGTTGAAATTCGTGATGGCTTGTGGGAGGCTATAGCTATGCTTGTTTTCAGTTAGTGTTAAGAACAGCGTGACAGTCCTTATTAGCGATGCTGCTTCAGGTTTGGCGGGCTGGTCTGGCAGTGGTGTGTGTGTGCATTAGACAGGGATAGGGATGCTGAACTTGATGAGGGTGTTCAGGAGAGTGATGTGAGTTCTGCAACTCAGATGTTGCAAAAGATGGTGACAATAGATTCCAAGAGACGTTTTGTTTTGTCTGTAGGCCACTTTAGTCATGGTGCGAGGCCCAAGCTTCCATGGTATTTATTGAGTGCTTTTGTGTTGGGGTTGGTGGGGACTTCCAGGTGCAAGTTCAGGTATCCAAGTACGTTGTAATTGTTAGCATCACGTGCAAGTGGTGCGACAATATCCATGACAGTGTCCCCGAAGTTGGTACGCGGTCTGTAGATGAAAGTGCCACTTAGGGTGAAGCTGGCTGTGATGTGGAGTTTGAACAATCAATGTTCAAAGTTGGAGGATGATGTGTCTGTGGAGATGGTGAAGCTGATGGTGCTCTTGTGGATGATATTGATTCTGCCTCCTGGCTGGTGAAATATAGCCTGCCTGGTGATCCTATTGCCAGGGTGTAATGACTTTGGCGATGTTAGGTGCCGATGTGGGGTTTCCATTAAGAAAAATAGGTCTGGGACATTGTTGTGCAGCAGGTCCAAGATTTATGTGACCTGTTTGGTGAGTGAGTGGTTGTTGAGGAGCATGGAGTACAAAGTGTTGTGCGGGCAGTTGCAAGACTGTGTGAGTGTGAACGTTTGGGGTGTTGGGTGCTGTCCTGTGCTGAGCTGAGGGGTAATGGAAATTGGTTCTCTTGCTTGAATTCTTTTTCCAAAGACATGTTAGGCATTAACGAAGTGAAGTCTCTTCCTGTGCAGTTGCATGGCAGGAAATCCAGTGAAGTCACTTCCTGTGCAAATGGATGATAGGAAAGCCTTTGATGTTACTCTCTGTGGGAATGGATGATGGGGAATCCAGAGATGTCACTTCCTGTGGAGATGGATGAGTGGAAATCCTGGATGTCACTTCCTGCTCAAATGGATGATGAAAATCAGTCCTCTTGCTTGGCTTCTCATGTAAAGGCCGTTTTTGGTAGAACCAATGATGTGACCTCCTGTGCAGGTGGATGATAGGAAACCCAGTAATGTCACTTCTGTGCAGATGGATGATGAGCAATACAATTGCACTTCCTGTGCAGATAGACAATGGAAATTGATACAAATGACATAGAAAACACAGCACAAACTGCACACACAATTCTGGGAGTGCAAGAAGAAGGCCGTTGGGCTGTGCCCAGACATGTGGGATGGCCTCACTGGCAGACCTCTTTGTGAGAGAATGGAGATAGAATTCTGACAACTTTATTAATAGCTCCAAATTAGCTACATCAGTACCTAAAAGGGGGAAAAAAAGATCTGTATGCAGTTTCTCCGTCAGCTGCTGTAGATGAGATAACCTATGATTAACTCATCAAGTCATCTGTTGGACCTGCAGGAAGGGAGCATAGTTTAGAGGGAAGAAGTGGGGTCAGCAGATGAGAAAGCTTATCCATCACCTATTATCTCTACTTCTTGTACCTCATCTGTCATCTCTACTTCTCATTTCTCATCCCTCAGTCATAGCAAAATACTTTCAATGTTGTCAAATGTGCCTTCACTCTGATTGGTTGGCAACAGATAGAGTTAAGAGAGAGGGCTGAATTCTATTGGCTTAGCCTTCTCATTGCCACTATGAAGTTTGCTTCCAATGACTCTGAGACTGTACAGCATTTCATTTCACTGAAGTAAACGCTTTTTATTTTCACAACAGCCTCTACAGAGAGCTCTGATGGTTTGTGGGAAACAAAGGGCTTGTGCCATAATTCAACACTTGGAGACAGGGGTATACAGTTCATCAGAAACAGGGGCGTAACAATAGCCCCCGCGCGGGGTGGGGGGCCCAGCTCCAGGGGGGCCCCCTCGAGCACTGTGCCTGGCATGGGAGACTGGTAATAAGGGTCGTTCCTCTAAAGATTATGTGGGAGTCAGTCAGTCACCAGCAAAAGTAAAAAAAATACTGCAAACATGTTAATCATGGAAAATAGTTTGAGTTTAGGGGGGGAAGGGGCAGCTACGTTCATAAGTACGTGGCGGTCCGCAAATGGGCTGCTGCGCGCGACTTTAACTTTTTCTCCAGCTCCCCGGCATTAGTTACGGCGGGCACCGACTGAGATGAGGGACTGAGATAGGAGCGTGAGGTGAGCCAGAGTATGAAAAGGAGAGATAGAGTTAAATAGTAGATGGGAGGGTGGGCGGGTGTGAACATGTTTGCCTCGGATACTTTTGATTTCCATTACGGCCCTGGCCCAAAGTTTGCATGAGCAGATCTTGGTGTAGGCCCGGCCGGAGGTGTCTACTCTCCCAGGCACTGCTGGGGGTCATGCTTTGCGAGGAAAGGGCTCAGACGTCACTGGACTGGTGTGACATGGCGCAAGTGATAACAATACGTGCATCGGCGCCCACTAACCAGCCGCGGTGCGTCCATAGGGGCGTAGGGGCGTAGCCCCACCAGCCCTGCTGCTTGGACCCGCGGCTGCCCTACGGTTAACTAATTAAAATAAATGTTTTACCATCATTTACTTACCGCAAATTATTCCGGCGGCGCCGGGCAGTACCCGACTTTATCGGGAGTGTGCAGGGGGGGGGGGCGGGCTGGCTGGTGATGATTGACAGGTCTAGGTCTTTGAAAAAACCTTTTTTTCCCCGCATGTATGCTTCGGGCAGCAACTTGCCCGAGCATGCGCACCCAGGCCGGCCCCATTAGCTAGTAGGGGGGGGGGGGTGCAGGACCTGCTGGCGGCAGCGCTGGCAGCAAAAGGGTGACAGGGCGAACAGTCACTGTGCCCTCCAAACCAATCCTGGCGCTGCATGCAGCGCCAGGATTGGCCGGTCACTGCGCAGCACAGCAGGGGCAATCCATATTGGATGCCGAGCGTGGGTGGCTCAGCCGCCCTGCACAATGGCCAATCACTGTCTCTGACTTAATGTAGTCATGCAGTGATTGGCCATTTTGCGGCGCGCGGCGCTGCAGCAGCGTCGTAAGCGTGCGTCGGACGGTTCACTTCACTCGCGTCGCCTGAGCCTGGTGGTCGTGTGAATATATGGTGAGATTGATAAACGGATGAAAAGTACCTGTTGCTGAATGTTCAGTAGTTAATTGGCAGCTTAAGGTGTAGATAGATGGTTCCCATCTGAAAATAACCATTACCAGCCAGTGCCAGGAGCCCACAGGTAGGTAGAAGCAGCCGGAGTTTCCTACACCTTAATGCCAATTACCATAGGGTCAGGGCTAACTTAAAGAAGACATTCTCACTACAGGTTTATTTCACACCGCACACACGTATGCTGAACGGCAGAGTAATAAATACTATAGTTATAAAGTCCGACCACGCGGCCTAGACTCCGCCTCTCCAGTGCACCGTCCCCAGCGCTGCTGGTTTCATCAACAAAAAAATGCATTTTGGGGCTTGTATTTCTGGTTCACAATGACAGTTCCTTCGACTACAGATCCCAGAATCCCGTGGTTCGCAGAGGGCAGTCCCAGGGTTACCTGGGGTAGGAGCCAGCGAGGGGCGTTGCTGGGGGTCCTAAACAGAGCTGTCTCCGGTCCTGCTTCTACCTGCGGGGCGAGAAAGGGGCGCGCGAAGACGAGGTGCGTTTCTGCATGTTTTGGTGTACGCTGTGCTTCGTGGCGCTTTAAACAGTATCAGACGATGCTCTTACGACACAATAAAAATGCGTTACTGTTTGTGGAAGTTGACCAGGACTGACTGTCTGAAATGTGTGGGTATTTTTGTAGTGTCTTTTAAACGATAAATGTCGTGTGGCCCCTTCTCGTTTCAGGGCAGTGCTGTGTTTCTGAGTTCTTTGCCGGTCGAGTCTCCCAGTTACTGAGGGTAGAGGGGGGAGGGGGGCGGTGTCTGTTTTTTTTTTGTTAACAGCTAACATCCCCACCATAACAGCTCATTAGGTATGGGTAGGTTGGAATCGGACTGTGGTTCCTGGTTTTGGTCACATGAGAAGTCAGGTGGGTGAGGAAGCAGTGCCGCTGAATGCTCGGTACCAGGGCTTGAACCAGGATCGAAATGTATATTTCTGAAATATGCAATACATCTATTTGATTCAAGCGTGGAACATTTGTGCAAGCTGATTTTGAGATTTAATCAGCTGTGTTGGCCTAGATGATGATGATGAGCTCAGATGATTCCACTTCCTTGTTTGGCGCTTTTCTCCGTATGTTACTTATTTTTTGCAGCTCTGTGACGGACTTCATTCAGCTTGGCCTTTCACCTCTGGCCTCATAATGCGGCGGGGTCAATCATGGTCATTTATTGCAATGTAGTCATGCACGCGGATGACTTGGTGATCCTCCCTATGGACCTGGGGAAGTATAATTGCAGTTTACAAACACATTTCCTTGCTGTCCTTTTGTTTCTATAATTCGAATGCGATCGGTAGCGCGGAGTCAAGAGACATCCGCACCGAGAGTGGTTTACCCGGAAGTGAAATATTTAAAACCAGTACTGACGAGCTGTTCAAAGCTCATTAGTTAGCAGTTTTCATGGATTAATAAATAAGGTCCCATACAGATACTCGAATTGAAACTTGGATGCAAAACATTTCAGAATACAGTTGATACTCGATGTCAATGCATACATGCCAACACTCCCGATTCAGAATCAGGCTTGGTAATGTGTAAAGTGCTAATTCTTCCAGCAATAGCCAGAATGGCGATGCAGGGGCTCTAGAAGCGGTGAAAAACCAACAAAGCCCCATTAACAAGCGAATGGTCTTTTAAACACCTGTGTGTGTGCCCGGAAGCTGTTTCAGCCCGGGCTGACGGGGGAGTGAGGGGGGGTGTATGCACTGACCGCAACCTGCCAGGCCAGTGCACAACTCTTGCATCCCCCTCTTTCTCTGCCTGCCATTGCGCTCCATGCTTCTGAAAGGTGATAAAAAAAACACGTGAAATTGCTTTTAAATGTCCGATCCTGCAGCAGCACACTTCCAAAGTCCATACATGACAGAAATCCGATTGAAGGCCCCATTCTCCCGATTCTTTTTTTTTTACTTTTTAAATCTCCCACTTTGCTCTTCTGAAATGTTGGCATGTATGTGTCAATGTCACCTTTGTTATTCTACATTTATAAAGGCATTATGCAGGTAAGCGTTAGAAAGTAGACTGTGCAGCTGGAAACTCGAAAAGCCCCTATGACAAAGAAGTAAACAAAATATAGCCTTAATGCTTGGCACCTAGGGGTGCCTTCCTGAGGGCTGTCGATCCTCTGAAGTTCATGAGATCTAGCCCTGGCGTGAGTATGGCTGCCAGAGTCATATTGTCTGTTGCAGTATTTCCCTAGTTCTTGTGGTGAATGGCTGCCTTGAATGATCTGAGCCTTGAGTTCTTCGTCAAACCTCAACGTGTTCTCTACCCTGCATACTTGAGCACAGACGGTGTCCCTTGGGCCAAGGGACACCGTCTGTGCTCAAGTATGCAGGCTAGGTCTTTAGGGTTCTGCTTGGCTTGTCGCATAGTCAACTGTTCATAGCTGGTGTTAACCTGGGTAATGGATTGGCAGTCCCTGCTGGCAGAGCAGCTTTGCAATCATTGTCCAGTCTGGTGTTGGGCAGTGTGAGAAAAATGGTGGCCGCCCCCACCCCATCCAATAGGCCCCACCCCACCCGCACCCCCCCGTAGCGTAAGGGCTTGTCTGATAGTGGGGTCAGTCTCTGGCTGCGGAGAGATAGTTTTCGAATCTTGCTACCCATGCTTCCCATCCGGTCACCATTGACGAAGGAGCAGTCATAGGTAACTCATAGGGAAGAATACTAGGTGACAATTGCACCCCTCCCCTCCCTTAAAGTAAGAACCCCGTGGCTTGCTGGACACAAAAATAACCATACCTCTTCAGCACTGACGCGCCATTTGATCTTGGACGAGGCTGACAGACGTCAGTGTGCAGCATCTGTTAGTGTCTTCGGAGGAGCCATAATAGATATTAATGTGGATATCTGGTGTATAGATTCTCGTTTAGAAGAGATGCGCCGTGCCCTCATCTCTGATGCTAAACGCAGCCATGCGAGAGGATAGCTTTTGTTTCCAGAGCTCCGGCTTCTGGGCGGTGGTGCGTGCTGTCCCCACCTGCATGCACGCCTTGTCGCATCTCTCCATTCTTGGCAAGCGCTGGAAGGCACGAACTGAAAGGTGGGGTGAGGCCGTGCACAAGAAGACCGGATGGATACTGCAGTTGCAGCCCGCGTCCAGCAAAAGCTGCGCTTCATTTCTTAATTTGTAAAAAAAATAAAAAGTTTTAAAAAAAGTTATTATGTCTTAGCACCCAAAGTATTTCTTAGGAGCCCCCTCCAGCTCTGCAGAGGGCCTGGGTCATCAAATGTCAAGCGCCTAATCTCCATTCCTCATCGTGCCTCTTTCTTCGCCCAATCTGCCAACCTTGTTCTCCCTTTGTCACTGCCTTCCCACGTTTCTCTTCCTCCCGTTTCCGGCTTTCTCTCTCTTGCTCTGGATCAAAGTCTGATGAAAAATAAGTCCAGGAAATGTGCGTGGGGCCCGGTGCCTACAACCACAGCACAAACTAGGAACTCTGGCTCAGATTCTTAGACCAATGAATACATTATAAAAAGCTGAAAGAAGAACTCCAGGCGGTGGGAGTTTTAAGTGGTTAGCATTTTATGTGAAGCCCAATCAATCCACCAAATCTTTTTTGCCCTCTTAAAGGCCTGTTTTCTGGCACTCAGAGTAGGAATCCGAATTTACAGAAATAATGGACGTGAAGTGAATGTGACTAGAGGCAAAGGAATGCATATTCGGGGAACAGGAGTGTAAAAGTCTTTCTTCCCTTCCCACAGAGGTGATTCAGGGCAGCCTATTTATCTTTGCTGAGGATTAGGCCGCTATAAAAACAAGCAAATGCAAAGCAATAGGTCTCGCATTTGCAAGAGTTTGAGCTATTGACAATGCCTTTTTATGTGTTTTATGTGTTTTGAAAACCTGAAAGCGGTGAGTAAATAAGCACTTTGTACTTGTAGTCCTTGCTTACGACAAGCAAGTCTGGCAGTAAACGAGGTGCAGTTACTGCCAGCCTTGGTTCTCGTAAGCAACGACAAAAAGTAGAAAAGTGCGTGTTTACAACCACTTGCAAGTTTTTACAACACATACATAAAATACATGCCCGATCCGATGTCTCGGGTCTACTTCGCTATATAAAACAAATAGAAACATCAGTTGTTGGCCTATATATGTAGGAGCGTTGGCAGTCTGCCAGACTATGTTTGTGGTCCCACCGTCCCAGTAGTGAACTAGCAGCAGGCGGCAGCGCAGAAGCTTAATGTGCCTGCTGCAAAGAACATATATACCTGATGCAGAGCACAAAATGCATATGATGTAAATAGGTCAGTGAGGCACTGCTTTTGTCAGAGAGATCCTTTTGGTACTTGCAGTTTCTAAGTTAAAATCCTAACATACAACGGACTCTCAGAAAGCTATTAACTGTCATCTAAGAGCTGGATGCAAACTGCAAGGAAAAAATTGGAGCGTTATGTTTTTTCCCCACAGTCTTTGTTTCATTACCCTACTGTTTCAAAAATAAATTATCTTTTCATTTTCAGCACCTGACAACCTGAAACATTACCGCATTTTGGGGCAATTTTCCAGCAAACAACAAGAGGACCCCAACCTCCTTTGCTGCTCTCACCCGACCCCGGCTACAACCCAGCAAACACCAGTGTTAAAGGTAAGGAAACTGATGCTATATATTTTTTTACATCGTAGTTAGAGCTATGTATGTGGTCCCTCTCAAGGCCCTCAAGCAGTGTCTGCGGAACGAGCCTGGCAACCATTACACTGCTGTGCAACTTCTTCTACTCTTAGAGCTGAGATTTCCATGAGTCTTATAGTCTGAATTCAGCACCTGAGCATAATAGGACAGAATGTATGAAGCTCTGTGGTAATACTGAATAAGCAGCTACCTATGTTATGCCACCTATTAATGTAATAACTGCACTTTCACAATTGCTTTATTAACCTTGCTGCTTTCTCAAATTTGCTTGAAAATGCACGATTTTTCTTCTTTTTTTTCAAAATTTTCTTGGGGGGGGTAATCCACCCAAACCCCCCTTTTGGGGTTCGGGCTCGCTCGCTGCGCTCGCTCGCTACGGTGCTGTATGCTAATTCGTTTGCGCCCCACCACTTTAAAATCTCACCCACCGCCCCTGCCACTAACGAGGTTTGGTTCGGATGATGGGGCAGAGTGACGTTAATGAGATAATTGGAAGGAGATAACAGACTGGGCCAATCTCTCCATCGCAGCCCTGCATCTGCTGCCTCCAGCCAGGGGGCCGATATGTCACAGCACGAGGGCCTATTGTCTTTCAGGGAGGTAGAGCTGACGTCAAGAAACGTGTTCATTCCAGAGCCGGGCACGAGGAGAAAGGTCACCATGGTAGGACATATTCCAACTTTCTGATTAAAACATGATGTTTCACAGGATCATAATGATTTCCAGAAATGTCCTTAAAGGCTGTGTGTCACTGAAGACTCAGGAATGGACTTCGCTATCAAACACTAACCAGCACTCCTCAGGCATTTTGGCTAGGTTTGGACGACATAAATACAACATATATATCAGTGAGTAATAGCGGCAGGGGAGCCAATAAATTAATAGGGAGAGCTGGACCAGAGCTGACCCAACAGTCTGACTTGAACTTAGAGCCCGCGCACGAGCCAAGCCCTGTACATGTTTGATATGTAAAACATACCACAAATATATAATAAAGTCTCTTCTTCAAAATTCTAATAGTTTATTTCTTTAACATGTGGAAGCTTTGAAATTAATGTGTCACATTATAACACTGCACACAGAAGTACTTAATTAAACGTGATAGTTTTAAAATATGAACCATTAGGGAACTAAGAGGCAAGACAATTATCACGTAAGCCCTGTACTTGGCCCAGATTATTAGAGCAACATTATAGTGGGTTTTTGTACAACTGGTATTTTCCACTCACGTATTTGAATAGTCTAATAAATCAAGCTCAATAGGTTTTTGTACAAATGGCATTCTGAATTCACATATTTTGGAATTATTTTCATGCATCAATAATGAAGCAAAAAAAGTTTTGGTGAAATAAAGTATTTGCCTAAGATCACACAATTTAAGTGGGAAATTCTTTGCACAAATCAAGAAGTGAATGGCTAATCTCTTTGTTTTACCTCATGTTAAGGGTTTGTTTTTATCTCTTTGCAGGGGCATAACAAAAGCCCCCACAGACCCCGCGGTGCGGGGCAAGCTTCAGGGGGCCCCCTCAAGCATGAAATGGGAGACTGCTAATAAGGGTCATTCCTCTAAAAATTATGTGGGAGTCAGTAGCAAAAGTAAAATACCGGAAGGATGCTCATCACAGAAAATAATTAGAGTTTTGGGGGGGATGGGTCAGCTACGTACGTGCCAGGCAGGCATATGGAGTGATTCGCCTTTGAGGCACAGTCCGGCTTACTGATGTCACAATGGTGGGCGTGGCCATTGGAAGCGTGGCTTCTTATGCTGGTACTGTGGCATTGGCTGATTTTGCCCAGGGCGGTATAAGTACAGCAAAGCGACAGGCAGGGCAAGGAAGGTCAATGTAGAGGGTGGCAAACGCAGGCACACTTATAGAGCAGTCTCCACATACCTTACGGTTTAATTGCTGTGACAGGACAAGCTGAAGGAGACGTCCAGCAGCGACTTCTGTGCGCACGTGCAGTATGGCCCTTTGGTCAGAGCCGGGCCACTTGAGTGTGCACTCTATTGTTCTGTCGGCACTTTGGTGTCTTGTTATTTATCCTGCTTGAAAGGCCTAGCAAGTGCAAGACTTGAGAGGATGAGATGAGACTTGGGGAGAGGATGTGGCCTTATGGCCAGAGCTGCCGACTTTGGAACTGGGAAACCAAGTTCGAGCCTTGGTGTCGGCTCAGCACCGTGTGATTCTGGGCAAATAACTTAATCTCCCCACGCCTACCAAAAAATGAATGAGTCCTTGTGTAATGTAACAGTGATCGTGTAAAGCGCTCCAATACCTTCAGGTCGAGTTTGCGCTATATAAATCTGCAGAAAAAAAAAAGACTTTGCTGCTGAATGGGGAACTCGAAGACCGTCAAAGATTTGCAGTGCCACACCCCCCTTCATTCCCTTGCTCCCGATGATCGAACAGTGGGAGAGCACCACAAGAATATTAAGTCACTTTTAAGAGCTGCTGAAGCCTGCAGTGCATAACTGGCACTGCGGCAGCTTGGAGTCTAGGAGAGGTGTGAATGTCCATGTGAAGTCAGGTGAGAAATTCCTTTATCACTATGTGAAGTCGCCCTCATTGCCCACAATTTGAAACCCAATAGGAGGCCTAATGTTACCTGCTGTTGCCCACATTTTTTTAAACTTTACAATCATGTACTAAGGTTTGAAATTAGATTTTCAAGAGACAACTACCCATCTCCATGTCCGATGTTAGAACACAGAAATGTAAAGTGATCTCATGACACCTGCAATACCTTATTTATAGCAGCCTGCTCGGCCATTAGCAATCTGCATATCTGGACTTAGTATTTCATTTTTTTGATAACCATAAGCCAACGAGTTCCAGAGTAAAATATGCTTCAAGTTTGGAGGGAGGTGCACAATATAGATTTTTTTAATACAATTTACTGCTGGCTGGCACTTTACATATAATAGGTCTCCTCACAAAACTGCCCCCGTCCATGATTATAGTTCTGACACTTACTAGACCCCGTTCCTACTCTGAGGTGACAGCAAGCTACGCAGATTACCTTGATGCCACCTGCTATGCTGACTAAGATTCGTAGCGGAGTCCCAGCATCAATCTAAATCAGGAGTGACTAAATAATAGAAGATTTGTGACACATGAGTTGGTCACGGCTGAGGTGTGTGTCCATGTGTAGCTGTCTGTAGCTATCTATATATGTAAATGAAAGAGAACTCCTTTCCCACACCATCCTGACTTCTCTTTCTTTTTTCAATGACTCCTTTACGTCCTCAGTGTCTTCTCTCTCAATCGGTCTCCTCCACTACATGTGTAACTTACAGTCACTCCCACATTCCTGTGAAGGCCCACACTGCACACCTGTGGCCATCGGTCACTAAAATATAATAAAAGAGGTACTGCTTAGCAAGGGAGCTCCCAGATGTTGGGAGTCTATATGGGAGCGGAGGGGTTTTTCTGAAATCAGTGGGTGCTACAGGCCAAAAGATGAATGGATTGAGCTTTGCTTGGGCCTTAGTACCACTTGTTTCAACTTGGGCTTCTTGAGGTACATTACACAAGCTATGCCACTGTTTCAGTGCTTGAGTAGCAGTGACACTGATACAGAGCATGTCAGCAGTGCATTTATAGAATGATGTGTGAAGTTGAGCATGGCAGCAGTGCATTTACAGACTAGTTTACAGTGTGTGCATTTGTAGAGTTTTGTGTATTGTGTGACACACAATTATTTAAAGAGCAGTGTGTGATTGCAGTTATCACTTTAAGCTAGGCCCTAGGGCTTGAAATCTTGTATACTCTCTGTGCCCTCATCCAGTTTGATGGTCCTCTCCCCTCCCAATCCATTTTTGCAATCCATGCATTTACCTAACACGCCTAAACACAAACCCTATCGCCATTACCTTCAGAGATGTCACAGGTGTCGAGACACATGCTTTTCATATATTGCGCATGTTCCCTCACCATGGACATGTTCTTTAATACTTGAAAGTGCATCTCCCTGATCCATCTGTCTTCACATTCTTCAACTGATTGATTCACTTGATATGCTCACTTGCCTTGCAACCATCCCCTCTCTACTGATATGTTCCCTGAGAGCTGACATTCTCTCTATGCCTACCTTTCCTCACTTTCTGCAGACATGCTCCTTGATATTCCACCCATGTCACTGGATCTCTTCTGCACTAGAACACACTCATTCTGATTTGACATTATCACTCCCCTTGAACTTGCACTTTTCCTTCCTCTCTTTGAAAGAGTGTGTCTTTTTCATGATGGGTATCTTTCTATGCCCCTGTACCAGAGCCATTGTGCCCCCTGCACTTCAGTCACCTAAAACTTTAGGATGTTTCCGAACATGTCCCTTCAGATCGAGACAGATATTCCTTGTGCCAGAATCCCTCCAAATGTGGGCTCTGAAGTCTCCTCCTTCCTTTCGGAAGCTGCTTCTCTCCATAGACAGATGTGCTATTCTCTGTGCGTATGTCATTGTGCATGTATGTCTCTCTTGTCAGGTTAGAAGTTCATTTGTGCGAAGTGTTTCATTGTTTTTTCTGTTTCTCCTAAATCTTGAAAGACTTCCTAATGAATAGGTGTAACATTTACGAGATGAAGTGTTGGAAATTGAGTTTCTGGTTGGCTAAGGTATGCACCTAAGTCAGGCAGAACCCACCACTCTAGTCAGGATAAGGGAGTTACGCACCCAAGATAACCACTGCTCACCCCCTTGGTAGCTTGGCAAAGCAGTCAGGCCTATCCCAGAGACAATGTGCAAAGTGTCTTTGCGCAATACACACACACATTCCAGTGACACATACTTCACACACTACAAAAGAGACTCCACACAGTAGTATATAAAAATATCACCTATATTGTATATAAACACATTACAACACAATCACATAAATCTCAATCAGTTTGCCAACTAGGCAATTGTCATAAGCATAACAGTTAGAACATTGTAATACACACTTTTAGATTGCTTATTTCATAAAATCACTTCCACTGCACATTATAGGAAGGGCCTGCAAAAAGGACACATGCTCTATGGTCTTCAGGAGGGGTAAGTAAATACCACTTATTACCATCTACAATGACCAGGTGTAGTGAAGGAACAACACCAGGATTACCGCGTTGTTGTTAGCACTATGGTGACAATGATCTTTTAGAACACCTTTCCGGTGCATGGGTGCTGTTTCTGGTAATCAAGCCGCCTGCCTGAACACCAAAGCAAAATGCAGACAAATAAAGAAAATGCCCCCAACGGATTTGAACAGAGGTGGAAGGCGCCGCTACTGTAGCGGTGCAGGGCATGTTGGCTCCGTGCGGCTGGTGCAGCAAGGGCCGGGCTCATGCTCCAGTCACGCTCAGAGCATCCCGCTCAGCCTCGCCCCAGGGGCTCCAATCAGCAGTGCTGGCTGGCTGGGCGACCGCTGATGACGCAGCGTCTTCTTCGGCCTCCAGGGTGTTGCTGGGAAATGCCGGGAACTCCTGTCGGCTGCGCGGTTGCCTGGCAACGCTGAGGACTCCTTTGCGTTGGTTTCCTTGATGAGCGGCCACATTTGCACTTCCAGATCTTCTCTGAACTTGGCCTCTGCAACAGGGGGTGTGGCTCAGCCCAGAACTTTATGAAAGATAAACGCTCACTCGACTTCCAAGGAGCGAAGGGAAACGCAAGAAAAACTACCCAAATGAGTAAAGCACTGAGTGGCTGTCAGTAAAGCAAAAGGGAATTTCCATGCAAAGCTCAAGGAAATTCCCCTTAAAGCACACACAAGACTTTGATGTCCCTAAGTCTTCCAAAACAGGAGGCAAGCACACACAAGCCCTTGGAGATTCTTCACAAGTAGGATACCACAGTAGATCAAAAAGAGTCAGACCTTTTCCTCTGCCACAGACAAACGGCAACTGCAGGCCAACCCACCCTTCACGCAGAAACAATAGCGCTCCTCACACAGCTCTTCTTCTTGGCATGGTCCTCTTGTTTCTTGAAGTGATCTAAATTCTTGGTGTTTAAAGCCCAATACTTATACCCCATTTTCTCATTGGTCTCTTTGTGGCAATGGTCTGTGAGCCCAGTCCAAACCAGTCCTGGTCTCCTTGGTCCAGCTGGACCATAGAAGGTGGAGACACCGCCTATTCAAGTGCTAGTGAAACCCCTCCCAGCACTCTAAATGCAGACAAGGTCTATTCAGCCTGGCTATGAGACACCCAGGCAAGGCAGGGCACACCTCAGACCCCCTTGTGACTGTCTAATGTGAATGCACATCCCCAGCTCCTGTCACTCCAAAAACCAAAAGGTGAATACACAAACAGGCAGGGGCACACAGGATGATTAAACAAGAAGATGCTCATTTTTGAAAAGTGTAACTTTTAATAATACAAAATTAAAAAATAACTTTTACTAAAAGGTGAGTTATTAAATTCTGAGTTCAGAGAGCCTAAACTCCATTTCTCTATCTTGTCCCAATGGCAAGTTACACTTGTAAAATGTTACAAGGCAGCTCCCATGTTAACCTATGGGATAAACAGCCTTTCAACAGTGAAAAACGAAACACACACTATTTTTGATCAGGACATATAAAATACACCAGTACATGTCCTACCTTTCACCTACACTGGACCATGCCTATGGGGGTATCTTGGGCCTACCTGAGCGGTGCCTTACATGTAAGGGAAGGGAAAGTTTGGGCCTGGCAAGACACGTGCCAGGTCAACATGGCAGTTTAAAACTGTGCATGCAGACGCTGTGGTGGCAGGTCTGAGACATATTTACAGGGCTGCTCATGTGGGTGGCACAACCAGTGCTGCAAGCCCACTAATAGCATTTGATGTGCAGACCCTGGCGCTCTCAGTGCACTTTAACATGGATTAACCCGTAAATCAAATATGTAAATCATGGATGACCAATCACAATTTACACAGGGAGCGCTTGCACGTTGACTCTGATCAGCAGTGGCAAAGTGCCCAAAGCATCTAAACCAGCAAAAACAAAATCACGTACACAGTCACAAATGAAGGGGGAAGAGGCTAAAAGTCAGGGGAAACCAAACGAAACCAAGCCTAACATAAAGCAACCAGCAAATGTAGAGATAGGATTGTGCATGGAGACTGGAGCTGTGAAGACCATTCCGAGCTGATTGGAAGCATTGCACTCACCAATGAATTATTAGTGAGTAAGGGGGTCTTGTATAGAAGAGGGGGGCCCATACTGTTCAGTGGGCTCTGTGCTGAGCAATGCGCCCTGTTAATTGCTGAGTGGAGAGCTCTGAACCTACATGTAGTATGTACTGAGCAGATAGGACTTCAATTAGCGCGAGGACGCTCCTGCTGGAGCAGCTGTTTTGCGCTTTATAAATCCCCTTCATTCATTCATCTTAGCAGAGTAGTCCTATACCGAGTATCTTGGGATGTGAGCTTTATCCTAACTAGAGCTCTGCACTCTGATAAGTATGTATGGAGATTTGTATTCAGAAGGGTGTCCTATGAGTAAGAGCTCTGTACTGAGCCATGAAGGGACAGGATTTTGCAAACCAGGCTATTCAGTATTATGCCCTTGGTATCTTGCGACTTCCTTCTAATTAATTGTTTTGAACCTTGTGTTGTAAAATGCACCAATCAAACTCCTGTTCCACTCGGTAAGGCCAACCCCGAACCATCCTCTTTCACTTTGGTGTGCTTGGTGTACTCACTTGCTCCTTCAACTTGGATCTCAGCTTTTTGCCTCACCTCTTTTAGGATCCACCAGCTGCCACTGGTGCATGGGCAGCAGGCCCCTGATCTGAGAGCTCCTGACTGAGCCTGGAGCGTGGGGGGGGCCCCCTCAATTTTTTTTGCAGGGGGGCCCCGTCAAGTTTTGTTACGCCACTGATCAGAAACCTTGTAAGTTCCAGTTTAATATTGTAACAAAGAACATTATTTAAATCATCTCTTCGAGACAGGGTAATACAGTTCATCATAAACCTTTTTTTGTTTTAGTTTTATGTGTAACAAAGAACATGTTTTAGTTGAGACTACCTTTAACTCTGAGAGCTGTTTTTTTTCTTTCCTTGCAGTTTGCATATTTCAGGCCTGGTTTAGATTCAGTTGTGTTGAAAACCAGGAAGAGCAAAGCCTGGACAGAGTTGTTACATATTAAACTAAAACCAGAAAAGGTTTCTAATGAGCTGTCAAGTCCTCTCTCTAAGGGCCATATGTAGGTAGGGACCCATTTACCACTTCATAAATACCGAATTTTACCGATTCGGTATTTATGAAGTGGTAAATGATATGTAGCTAATGAGTCGGTATTATTTACCGATTCGGTAAAAGTCGGTAATTACCGAATCGGTATTTACCGATTCGGTAATGAGGCATACCTTCCCATTGATGGGAAGGTATGCCTCATTACCGAATCGGTAAATACCGATTCGGTAATTAGGGGAACACATGCAAGGGTGGCAGGGTGTCACATTGACACCCTGTTGCACCCCTGAGACGGCCATGTGTGCACATGTGGCACACATACATGCCCTAAGGGCATGTATGTCTGCCACATTGCACACGTCTAAGCGCTTTAAAACGCTTAAACACATCCATTCATTATTTACCACCAACTAATAGTTGGTGGTAAATACCGACTCCAAAACACACACACACACTCCCCCTACATCTCATTTTTGTAATCGGAATTTACCGAATCGGTAAAATTACCGAATCGGTAATTTTACCGATTCGGTAAATTACCGAATACAAAAATGATCCCCCTACATACCAAAAGCCAAAATACCGGTCGGTAACGGTATAATTACCGAAAATCGGCCGTTACCGACCGGTATTTGGCTTCCTACATGAGGCCCTAAGTGTTGATTTATGGCCCAGACCAAAGGCCCCTTATCTTCCCAAAAGGACAGAGGTTTCACAGAGGCCTGTGTGAACAAAAAAGCACTTACCTAAATAAAAAGAAATGTTGTACAGCCTTGCATTCACAGGAACCATAGAGCAACTGTATTTCCTTTATCTGTACTCAACCAGCATATGTAATGAGACGGCTGCTTTTTCAGTGACTAGACCCATAGAATGCTGATTGTTTTGCTAACCAAGCAGTGTGGAGGGGTGTTTCACAACACTGAAAGTGTGTTGTATCACTGAGGGATGAGAAATGAGAAGTAGGGATGATAGACGATGGATGAGAAGTAGGGATGTGAAGTAAGGATGATGGATGAGAAGTAGGGATGATGAATGATAGATTAGAAAATTAGAAGTAGGGATGAAAAGTAGGGATGATGGATGAACAGTATGGATGATGGATGAAAAGTAGAGATTAGATGTAGGGATGATGGATGAGAAGTATGGATTATAGATGAGAAGTAGGGATGAGAAGTGGGAATGATGGATAAGAAGTAGGCATGAAAAGTAGGGATGATGGATGAGAAGTAGAGATGAGGAGTAAGGAATGGGTATGTCCTAAAATAGATGGTTTACGCACAATTGCAACAATGTGGACATAATAATTCACCTAACCTGAGGCACCAATGTGTAAATCAATTGTGGATACTCTCAAAAGATCACATCTACATTCATCTAATAGCGAGAAACTGATTCACATAAATGGATTAAGTAGCTACTCTTTAGACATATTCCAAAACTCCAAGAAATAATATTTTAAATAAGTAAAAACAATATTTAATAATCACTTGTTTAAGGTAGGGCCTGGCAAAATTGCAATTATGAGGTGTAAACTTGTGCAAATTCTTGCATTTCTCATTACGCTTGTTATGCTAAAGGACCGAGATAATACAATTTCACTGCGTCGCATAATTGAGATTACGTTTGGGCAGAAATACTTATTGGAGAGCACCGAAACAACACAAACAGACAAGGCGGTTGACTGTTGTTGGTATCATTTGTGATTTATTGGTATTTATTAGTGTGAAATGAGAACGTGAATCCCCCCATAAATATGCAAAAATGCAGTTCATGCTGAAAGAAAATAGTGCAAAGTGCTAGATCAGCATTATGGATACTTTTCTGGAATTTCCCTCAATTTTCACATGAGAAAATATGCAAATGTTGTGCAGGCCTAGTTTTAGGCCTGTTTTTAAGAATGTGCTAAAGCATATAATCAGAAACATCCACAAATCAAACAATCTACTAGAATTCAAGTTGATTGGCAGGGGATGGCGGGTTTTGCACATGTGGTTGTCTCATTCTCACTGTGGCCCAAGGAGGTTACTGTATATTACATACATGTTTAAAGGGTAAACTTCAGCTTAACAGGAGGTAATACACATTCTGCCTTGATGTAACCAATGTAGGCTTGTATATTAGACATTCTGTAGAGTTAATTTTCTTAAAATACAAAAACATAATTAGGTTGAGCAAACCTTTACAGGACTAAAGCCTCAAATGTAACAGGGCTACAGAGAGGCAAATATTCTGTTATCACAATAAAGAGCAGATTCATGGCCACACTCCTACAGTTTCCTAAGCAGTATACAGTGAAAGTTGTAGGATATCTTATGCTTGGTAAAGGTGTTTAAAAACAGAATTTAAGAAACATCATTTGTCTTATTTATGAATCACGTAATCCCTTAAATTATCACAAAGAGTTCATGGTGTTCTCCAACTTACATTGCATATTCTGAAGAGTTGTATTTTTTAGAGGCTTCTAAAAATCCAATACAATTGGCTACTGAATCAAAAGTTAGGGGCTCATTATGATGTTGGTGGGACCAACACCGACAGCACGTCGGTGTCGGACCCACCAACACCTGAAGCAGCAGTCAGACCATTGCATTACAAGGTGGTCAAATCGACCGCATGGGTGAGGGACCAACCGCTGCGGTTTCAACAGGCTCAAAGAGCCCATCGGCCCTGCAGTCGGAATGCAATGAGGGCGGTGCCTGCTCAGCCAGTCCCTTTACTACAACGATGCTGGTCAGACACTCGTCCAGCCGGCATTGTAATCAGGGCCTTCATTTCAAACGTATAAAAGCAATTTTAGATACCAATTCGAATGCATAGACCCAGGCATATGATATGGCAGTTCTTTTTATTGATATGTTAGGCACAGTATTTGTATGTGATGCCAGGAAGGAGACTGCTATTCTGGACAGATTCCAGTTGCTATGATGCCAGCGATCCATTCCTTGTATTTGCAGACGTTGGTGTAGACACCAGGCTTGCCTGGTTCAGCACAAGGTATGTGTCCCCAAGAAACTATGCCAGCCAGCTCCTCATTACAGACCAGAGGCCCACCGGAGTCACCCTGCGAGTGAGACAAAAAACACAATGCCATTTCACAGAATGCTTTGCATGTATGCAGCTGCTGACAAACAAATCAACATGCGACAAACTTCTTGCTATGTCACATGCTGCATTTAGTGTAACTAAAGAAATACACTAGATTCAACCATCCCAATTCGGAATATTTTGTTTTTGATCTGATGCCCACCTACTAATTCAATCGGGGTGGCAAGGGTGATGTCCATCCGTAGGCTTGCAAAACACCAGTACTGATGACAAGCTCTAAGTGCCACTCTCAGGGTATCAGCACCTGCCGTAGAATTAACTTCTATTGAAGTGGTAAAAATAGGTATAGTGCTGCATTGCAAAATGCACGCTCCTATGTATGCCTGCTGCATTGCAGTCTAAGGAAGTAACAGGGGAACCCTACTCACGACGGAACCAGGGTAATATAAGAAAACAATGGTTCCTGTGGATAAATAGAACTAATATTTGAAATACTTGTGCACATTCGCAATAAAAGGACCATCTAATGTCAGAGGGCAAGAAAAACTTTATACACAGTTTGCTCGGTATAACATATTTCATGAAAAAATAAATAAATAAATAAACAATAGGTACACTTCTTTCAGTCAAAAGTAGTACTGTTTGTGCATTGTGTCCCCAAGTGAAGAAATGGGACCAATAAGTGAATATACAAAGTGAATTATTATGTACACGGTCATTGCACCCGGAGCCTACTTGGGAGGCCTCACTGCAGCTGACACACGCTGCTGACTAAGAAATTGATTTATCCAGACAAGAACAACAATTAGTTCTATTTATCCACAGGAACCATTGTTTTCTTATGTTGCATTGCAGTGGCTGCTTTTTTTTTTTTTTTTTTTTTGCATCTTTTATATAGCGCAAACTCGACCCAAAGGTATTGGAGCGCTGTACATGAGCACCATATTTACATTATATATTCAGGCACGGGGAGATTTGGGAGCATATCAGCAACAACCGGCGATAATTATCGCTCAGCACTCTTAGCGTGAGGATAATTATCGCCGGGTAACGTGGATTTTTATCGCTGAGATTGCGTGCTATTAGCGACGCTTATCTCCTCAGCGATAAAAATCCTCACACAAACTGCCTAACGTGAGATTATCGCTGGAAACCCAGAGACAATCCCACGCAATGTGGCGTTAGCTTGCTGATAGGGACTCACAAACTTAGCCATGATATCCACCTTCCATAGGATATCATGGCTAAGTCAGTCCTGAAGCAGGCATAAGGAAAGTAGCGATAACAGGGGTTATCGCTACTTTTCCCGACGCTATGCTTCATAGCGTAGGGCTTGATGATAGGAGAAATGTCGCTTAGCGACATTTCTCCTGTCATGTTAGGTCAGGAACGCCCACTTTGCATCTCATTAGAGATGCAAAGCTGGGCGTTAGAAATCCTGACGCTAAAGCAAGGTTTCACGCTTTAGCGTGGCCTTGCTAATTTGGCGATAAAATTATCGCCGCTTTTCGGCCTAAAAACGGCCGCAAAAGCGGCGATAATTTTTTATTGCCAGCTTGTTAATATGCTCCTAAGTGTTTTGCCCAGAATCACAGGATGTGGACGCGACCTGGGCAACGGGCTGTACAGGGGTGAGACATGACATGCGTAGCATGCATATTCAGTTGTATCGAGTGGGACATGGCATCTGTATATCAGTGCATGAGAGTGCAAGGGTGTTCTAACTAAGTTGTGCACGGTCCTTAGCAATGAAGAACTGCTGTGTATTTGAGACCGACCACGAGAATGCCATCTTTCATCACACTTTTCTTAAAGTAATAATTTGCCCATGTGTTAACTTTCACCTTAAAGTCAGCTCCTCTTACCACACCACTCATCTGTTTAATAGCATGATCACACATACCAGCAATATCACCATATATACATTGCTGAGCCTATTACTAATATATTATGGGCCCATTACGATGTTGGTTGGACAAGCGTCCAACCAGCATCATGTTGGAAACAGGACCACCTTACAAGGAGATGGCGGTCCCGCTTCCCAAATTAGGATGCAACCACCTTCCCGGTGGTCAGAAAATGTATCTTTCCTATTACGGCTTATACTGCGGGCTGCATCACAGGCTGCAATAGGAAAGATACACTTATTAAACATCCATGCATGGATGTTAGGGGGGGACCACAGGCCATAGAAAGGCTGTCGGAAATGTGCATTGTGATCTCCAAGGTGGAGCCGGAGCAGGCACCGACTCCATTTGGGGGATTATGAACCACCTTTCGCCCCGATTCCTCCCGCAGGTATAGGTCGGACCACCCATATCATAATATGGCAGTCGGACTGATGCCTCAAAGGTCAGGTGGAATGCCAACGATAAGCTGTCAGATGGCCTTCTGCCTGACATCGTAATGGGCCCAAAATGTCTCCTCCACCCTGCCCCCTTGTTTGAAGGTATCACAGGTACGTTATTAACCATTTATGGTACTGTGCAAAGTGGTGACCCTTCTGCTCACCATTTTCATGGCAATTCATGAGGTACAAACGACTCAAATAATACAACTTCCACTAGATGTTGGAAGTCGTGGCTACATGTACATTGGCAGAACTTTCTCAGGTCTGTTGACTGTGCTGGTTATTCTCTATTTTAAAAGTACTGTGGTTGTGTTTCAAAGTCATCCTTGTGCCATGGGCAGCCCCATTTGTTTTTGCAGACTGATACTGGTGGTAACTGACTCTGACTGTCCCTTGGCTCTGCCTAATCAGGCCCAGGGCCAGTGCTATGCTGAAAACACAATTAGAATACAGTGAAACACCTACATGCACTAGGGTACACTGTGGGTTAGGATACCCCTATGATTGGCATTACCTCCCCTAGAAGGCCCTAGTACTTAATAGGGCAGGGGGATTAAAACTGCCTTTAAGTCCCTAGTAAATAGAAGGGCATGGCAGTTTAGAGTCCAGCAGCCCTTTCTGCACTTGTATGTGTGCACTGTTGACGCCTGAGGACAGTTTAAAGCAGCCCTGTGTTTCAGGACTGCTTTTAACATGTTATTTGTGCCCAAACTCGAATTTGGTGTTTGTAGCATTTAAAAGCTGATAAAGTACAATATTCTGGCAGATTAGGTTCCCCCAGAGTCTCCCCTAGGTGTCCCAAGGGTGGGAGTCAGGTACATAATGGAGGACCTTTACAAAAGAGGTTTATATGCGTTGGGGATTGTGAAATTGCACATTTCCCTTCCCTCATTATAGTAAAGTCCTTCCCAGAATCAACTTTTGTGCTAAGTCACTGTGGAGTGAGGATCTACAATATTTTTACATATTCACAACCTCTTAAGTCTCCACTAGGTGTTGCAGGGTGGGGGCTCTGTAGATATAGGCAGGGTCCTTATAAAAGATGTGTTATAAACTCCTGGTGGTGGAAAAATTGCGCGGTTAATTTTTCCCATTGTAGATCCCCTGCCACATAGGTTAACATGGTAATCAGTTATTATTTAATAACTAATGCTAGGCTTTGCAAACAAATATCATTAAAGGACTTAGGAAAATGGTATTGATGAATCCAACAGTAAGCTGTTGTTGAATTTATCCTGAGTTTGTCTGCAAGCCAAAATTCAGCCTTCCAGTGATCTGTCCTGATTGGTCAGAGTTAAGTGGATTAGCCAGGCTTATTTATTTATTTATTTAGTTATAGAGAGCCAGAATCGACTGCCGAAGGGGTATCTCTGCGCTTGGACGGGCGGCATATGGTGAACAGTCTGTTACAAATTAAAAACAGAAGAGGGAAGTCTTGAGCTGCTTCCTAAAATGGAGATGGTCCGTGCACTGTCTTCCAATACCGGGGCCCAGATAAGAAAGGGACTTGCCACCCAATCGGGCCTTTTTAATTCCAGGTACCTCAAGTAGGAATTTAGATTCTGAGTGGAGAGACCTCCGAGGCATGTAAAGGATGAATTTGTCCATAAGGTAAGGAGGGCCAGAATTGGCCAAGGCCTTGTGTATAATACAACAGACCTTGAACTTCACTCGCTCCCGTATAGGGAGCCAGTGAAGCTTGTAAAGCAAAGGACGGGAGGCAGTCCTTGGGGGGGCGTTGACGATCAGGCATGCCGCCGTATTCTGGACAACCTGCAGTCTGTCAAAGGCGGCCTCATTAGCGGAGGCCAGCATGCTGTTGCAATAATCCAGACGGCTTAAGATAAGTGCCTGGGTCAGTGTCTTCCGGGTCGAATCAGGGAGCAGAGGGAGGATCCGGCGCAACAGACCCAACACTTGAAAACAGGAGCCAGCTGTCTGAGCAGCGTGCTCCTTCATAGTGAGGGTCTGTTCACTGCAAACGCCAAGATTTTTGCTGCAGGTTTTCGGAATGGGGGTACCCACATCAGTTGGCCACCAATTAGGGGTCCCCAATAGTTGTGCCTCCCCAAAAAGCATGATCTCCGTCTTTCCCACATTGCACTGAAGGAGATTACTCCTCATCCATTGAGAAATAGTTCTCATTCCCGAAGAGAAGGTTTCCTGCACTGATGGAGTAAACTTTGCAAACGGGAAAAGCAGCTGAGTATCGTCAGAATAGGAGATGGGAATAAACCCACAACTCCTTAACAGGTTGGCCAAGGGAGCCATGTAGATATTAAACAGAGGCGGGCTCAAACAAGAGCCCTGAGGTACACCCTTGGTCAATTCTGTTGGGGCTGAACGATATGGGCCGAGGTTGACAGCCTGCGAACGAGAAGATAGAAAACTCGTCATCCACTGAAGAGCCAAGTCTCTAAGTCCAATCTCCTCCAGCCTCCTGAGAAGTGTCTGATGGGAAACTGTGTCGAACGCGGCGGATAGGTCCAACAGCACCAGAATTGTGAAATGGCCCCTATCTAGGGTCATCCTGATGTTGTCGGTGACCGCTAGAAGGGCTGATTCTGTACTGTGGTTAGGCCGAAAACCTGACTGGGAAGAGTCAAGGCTACCCGTCCGTTCAACATAATTGGAGAGATGTGTGTTTATGTGCTTTTCCAAAAGCTTGCTCAGGAATAGGAGGGGGGAAATAGGACGGAGATAGAAAAACTCAGTCACTGGGCCTTGGTGTTCTTGCGGATAGGCATGACCTGTGCTGCTTTCCATTCTAAAGGAACATGGCCCTCTTTCAGGGAGAGATTGAAGGGGACAGATGGCAAGCAAGGGAAGTGATGATCTTAGCCGGAATGGTGTCCCGAGGGGATTCTGATTTTACGATACGAATCAGTGACTCTACCTCTGCCTGTGTAACCGGGGGGAAACTCTCTAGTGGTTGAGTAGCTATCTGCGCGGGCATCTCAGGTGGTGAGATGATTGTAAAATGCCTCCCTGACAAAACTAGTTTATCATAGATAAGCTCTATTTTCTGTGTAAAGAAAGTTCCAATGTCATCACACAATTTTTGCGTAGGAGCTACTGGGTTCTCCTAGGCTATAGGATTAGTAAAGGTTTGGAGAATGCGGAAAAGCACTTCATGGTCATTATGCGCCTGATCCAGTTGTAGTATTATATGGGCTTTACGTGCTGCCCTAATTTTCCCATGGTAATTGGCCAGAGAGGCATAAAACCGACCTCTGTCTCTTTCATCATGGGTAAGACGCCACCGTTTTTCATGCTTCCTACAAAGTCGTTTCAGTACGCGTAGTTGGGGAGAGTACCAGGCATTCTGAGGGCGTTTAGGGATGATGGGAAGAGATTTCAAAGGGACCAACTGGTCAATAGCACTAGAAACAGCCAGATTGTATTTGGTGAGGGTATCTTCTATGTTGTCTAAATCTGAGATCCGTGGTTCTACAAAAGAGGCTTGGAAGCCCTCCGAGGTGACTCTCTTCCATTGTCGACGACAATGGTGGGTAGAATGGCTAAGGCTGCTTATCTTCCTAAGGGCCTGAATAAAAAATTAAATTGATGCGTGATCAGACCAAGGCAATGGCTGTGGAGATTCACAAAGGACATTGGGAGAATTAGAAAAAATTATATCCAATGTGTGTCCAGCTGTATGCGTAGGGCCCTCGTTAAGCTTGGATAACCTTAATACGGCTAAATCCGCCAGGAGTGTCCTTGCATCCACATTGGAGGCACATTTACTGTGTATGTTAAAATTGCCCAGCAGTAAAAAATTGCTGCTCGCGGTCACGTGTGGAGCGATTAATTCAGAGAGTTGTAAAGAAAATTCCGTTAAAGGGCCAGGGGGTCGATAGACAAGATCCCCCTTCCAGCTTGTTTGGGGCGAGAGGTCTATACGAAAGACCATGACTTCCATAGTCACTTCACTTCGTTGTTCTAATATGGTAACCTTGAAGCTGTCTCTGTGTACTATGGCAATTCCACCCCCCATCTTGAATTGTCTGTCCATACGAGCGAGCCTATATCCCTCGGGCAAAGCGAGGGTGATGGAGGGGACAGAGTGGGGCTTCAGCCAGGTTTCGGTCAGAAACTCAAGGTCAGGCTGCACAGAGGAAAGGAGATCCCAAACCTCGACAGAGTGCTTGGGAAGAGATCTTACATTACATAGTAGACTTCTCCAACCTTGCTGAGAATTAGTAGGGCGTTTACTTGTGTTAGTGGTGGCAAGTCCTGCATTAGGGCATTCAAAAATAGCAGGTTGAAAGCCAAAAGATTGTGTGTTGGCAGAGGCATGAGGGATTGGTGGCTTCTCGCCCAGAGAGCACTGAAACTGGCAGGTTAAGCATGCAAAAGGGACCTCCGGAGTGGCCAGGTGCCAAACCGGTCAGCGGAGCAGGGCTTAGGTCTTATCTCCAACAGCTCTCTAGTGGAGTACACCAATCTCAGTGGGGGGCCATTATCTGGTTCCGATTGGCCGGGGTCCCTGGCTCCTGGCGACTCCCGGGCGCAGACTGGCGCAGACGGGCTTGCCTTTGGTGCGCCGGCACGCCCGCCGCGCGACAAGGAGAGCATACGGTTTTGTATTGGGGGTTGAGCCACTAGAGCGCTGACCTCCCTCTTGCCCGGAAGTAAGACCTGCCTCCCTCCACTCCAATGAGCTAACCTCGCAGTGGACCGGGGAGGGGTGTAGTGATGCAGAAATGTGAGTACGTGGACAATTTTACGATTTTACAATGTTAAAAGTAAGTGCAATTTAAAAGAACAAACTTGTCAGCATGACATTCCCTCCACACTGCCAGCGAGCACATTTGATGAAGTGATAAGTGGCACCTGGGGTGAAGAGCTATTCTGGGAGGAGAGTGTTCTGTTGTATAGGAATGCCAGAGCAAGGGGGGGCGGTTGTAAACAATGAGCTTCAAAGGCCTAGGGGGACAGGCAGAGAAAGCCAGGTCCATCTATGCCCACCCCCTCTGATCCCAGCCAGATGGCAGGCTTAAGGAAGGAATGTGCAGATGCCGGGGGGGGGGGAGACAATGGAGATGGGCCACCCTGGAGGTTAGTTTATCCAGCTCTTGCCTCTCTGCTGAGACTTCAGCCATAGTGAACTTTAGAGAAATAGTGCTTTCTGAGAGACCATTGTGCCATGCTTTGGAGGAAATGGTCAGGGTCTGGGGTGTTGACCTGTACTGCATTTGGCAGAAGTATCCTCCTGTGTGACCCCAGAGAACACTAAATAAGTATCTGAGAGGGGCAGAGCCTCTCAGATCTGTTGCTGGAAATCACAGAAGAAGAAGGGTCCATGCTGGACGTTTGATTTGCACCAACCAGGACCTGCACTTGGACTGCACCTGCAACACAATCTAGAACTACAGCCCTGTGGATCAAACCTACTTTAAAAGGACTAAAGAGTGGACTCCCTGCAATCTACAGGTGGAAAGAGCTCACCTGGACCATCACCACAACGAATCCCCAATCTGGAGTGATTCCAGTGGATTTGTAAGGGGTTTGTCCAAGTGGATTCTGGGAATTGAATTCCAAAACTTTCAAGGTCCCTCTTGGGGCTTCCAGACCCTTATATTAGATTTTGGACACTTTGGGGCCGCCAGGGGAACTTCAGGAATAAGTTCCTGAAGTTTGGAGCAACTTTGGAAAAAAGCTCCAGAAGTGAATCGACCTGACCTGGCCAGCCATGCTGCCGACCCTCAACATGAGCCGGCCTGCCCTCCAGGTTTGTCCTGAGGAAAAGCTCTGGAGATACAATTTCCAGAGTTTGACCAGGAGCTAGTCAAAACCCAAGCAGGCGAACCTTCACAAAAGCCAGCCTGGTGAGGGACCCCGGGAGAAAAAGCTCTGTAAAGGTTTCTAACTCTGAAGGTAGAAGAGGCGACGGGGACCTACACAGAGAGTCAAGCCACCCACCTTGCAGCGCAAGCCTGCCTGGATTTCTGGTTTGTCCTGCTGGAAAGCTCCGGAGGTCTGACTTCCATAGGTTTGACCAGTAGCTCATCACAAGGCAAGCCAGCGATCCCTCACCGGATCTGGACTGGTGGAGAGCTCCGAGGGACCCTGGCAGAAAAAGCTCTGGAAAAGTTTCGAAGTCAGAAGGTAAAAACTTTGAGCGTGGGCCTATCGTGAAACATTGATTTTGTCCGGGGCTAGTGCAACCAGATGTCCAGACAGGCGCTATAGGTTTCAATGTGTTATATAGTGCTAAATATTTAAAAATTCATGTCTCCGATTCCCTAAATTGGATATTTTTCAATTTAGTGTCATTTTAAAAGTAAAACTATTTACTATTGTTATAAATTGGTGTTGGCATTTTATTGTGAGTTGTGTCTTAATTATTTACTGATTTGTTATTTTTAAATGCTTTACATGCCTGTCTCTGAAGCTAAGCCTGCTTGCTCGCAGCCAAGCTACCAATGGTTGCGCATGTGAATAATTTTCTGAGACCTATTCTGAGCCCTATATTGTGCTAGTGGCCTTATTGCCAGTGGTAGATATATATTTACCACTACTAATAATCCACTCTCCAACAGGTTGTAATAGTGGGCATAATGTAAGGAAAATGCATATTCAAAGTGCTGCTTTACTCATACGTGTGTCCATTTAGGTGCACAGCAGCGGCCTCACTGAAGATCAAAGCTGGTGTCATATGAGATTGACTGGTTATTGGTATATGGAGAGCTACCCGATAACAAATGAAACCTTAGCCACAATATGAGTTTGCCCAACCTTCAATACTACATCGGAAAGTTGTTGGGTATTACACAAATTCACAAATGTAAATTTACTCACATTTAAATGTGTTTCTGCTACCAGGTGTAAACGAAAAATGTTGTTATTCGCCATTCCTAAGTGGAGATTTACACCTAAATGTAGATGTATCTGTCTTCCCCAGCTCAAGTCAGGGGGTAAAAACATCTCAGACTGAAAGTACGTGTGTAAAGTTATTTCTAGTAACTGCTGTGGCAGTGATCTACCACTGAAAAGGTACAGGGAGCATGACTAATGTTTATAATTATTTAGGAGAATATTAAACACAATTTAGTGTAAAAATACCTTAAAATAATATTAAGTAATTTTAATAATAAATCGTGCAGTGTGAGGATGGAAAACAGGCCACCAACCACTGACCTCAAATAGCACAGCAGTACAGGATGAGCCAGGTTTGACTAAGTAAGGCTGGAACCTTTAAGCATGAGTCAGCTTGAGGTTCAGAATATATACAGGCACGATATGGGCACAATTCACAATATATTTTCATTACTATGGATACTCTGCAGCACAACAAAGGCATTTTCTGCCATCCCTCCTTCCTGCAAACAGTAGCAGTGCCAGAATTCTTTGCAATAGGCACCACACAAAGGAGAATAGGGTTGGTGCATGGCATTTCTCAGTCAGCCTTCAGCAATATACTCTGATAAGGAATGGATACTTTGCAGACAGTGAGTAGACAGCATATACAGTTCCCCTTTGATGTCGACACAGTCAACGTGTGCAAAGCAAATGTTCTTGCTGCAGATGGATTGCCTGACTTCGTAGGGTCAATTGATTACACTTATGCAGGCCTGGATTCCCTATGTTTCCACTTGGCATTCCCCCTGTTAGCTGGAGCCTTAGGAGGCCAGTTTCAAGGAATGGGGCAGCTAATGTCACCTCTGCCACAGTCTCCAGCTTCCCCAGGGAATTACAGCAGGCACGAGGGCAAGAGGGGGACTTTAGGAGACAGAGAGATGAAAGGAGAGAGTGAGAGTGGACAGAGAATGAGTATAGAGAGTGAGAGAAGAATTGCAATATGAGCGTGGAGGAAGGAAGCAGGGCTAGTTTGAACAGTTTCGCCTGGGGTGATTTTGGTTCCCTGTCTGGGCCTGCATTCATGTACACCTGGTGTTCTCTGTGGACACAAACAAATGTGCTGCACTGCAATCATGAAATTCCACATACTCTTAATGTGGAAATGCTGTGTGTTGTGGACCTGTGTATAATAAATTGCTGTGAAGTGTGTCCTGGATCAAACCGAAATGGCATGATCCTACGGAGAAGCATCCTTGCTCATACTTTGGTGAAAATCTCTGTCAACTTTCCAGGCAGACACATCAACAGTTTATCCCAAATAATGACAAGCACATCAAAATGTCAATGTTCATTATTATTGTAGTCCACTTTCAGTACATATCGGCAATACTATTGAATACTTGTTAGCTCCAATGGCAGCACGTAATGGTCAATGTAAGCCTGTGTAGCAAATTACATCTATCACTCTACACAGTGATAATGATTCTCAACCAAGTCAACTTTTTTACAACCACATGTACTTCCGTTACAAATCTCATATTTCTTACCTTGAATTCCTCCACTCTTGAGACATTATTTCACATCTTCCATTGTTGACATGTTAAGGATGGTCATACATTTTTCTCCCTGTGGCCTGAGGAAGAGCTGATGTAGGGAACTGCCAACAGTTGCCATTCTTTAGCACTTGTGCTTAGCAACTCTCTTAAGTATCTAGCATTTTAAGGTTTCAGATCAGTTTTTAATGTTGTCAACATCATCTGCATATCATAAATGTCAACACTCCTGATTTAGGCGGGAGACTTCCGATTTCAAGGATAGTCTCCCGCCTCCTTATTCCTGCATGCAGAAACACAATTCAGATACCCAAATCATGTTCTGATGGAAACAAGGCAAAAGTGAAATGTTGATGCCTGTCATGCACGCTCCTATCTCTCGCTCCAAGAATTACAGCTGACACCAAAAGTTAACGCATTGTCCCTAATTCTGGGAGGGTAGATTAGAACGCATGACAGGCCTCAACATTTTATTTTTGGCAGTTTTACATAGTTCATTCTGTTGTGTCCTCCCCAGCCTGGGTACCCCCCAATGACTTCGCCACACACGGTGCTTGGCATTACACATCTTTATTCGTTTGTGTGTAACCGCAAACTCAACATTCTAAACCTTCCTTTACTTCACTACGCTCTAACACTTATATCACAGTTCTAGGGAGTCCATCAGGAGGTAAAAATGTTCCATCATTGCTAGCTCACATGACAATACATCTACCCCTCCGATAAATAAAAGATGATTTTTTTTTGCTAATATATATACAATCATAGCTCTTTAATGAGTCTTCGTGTCGCTCTGATCACACATTCTGAACGTGTCTTCAGAAACTGGGAACAGACAGCAAAAATGTCTGTGATCTGCATTGGCGATCCTGGAACAACAGCACTCCGGGGGTTTTCAATTGTTCTTTCAGACCCAGGCTTTACATTGACATCAGTGCCGGATTAGCAATGAGGAACATGGGCTTTCCTTTTTAAGAATGCGTGGAAATGTTCCCAAGCCCATATAACTGCAACATGTTCTAAGTTTGCGAATAAGCACGTTCACTTTGGGAGAAACTTCTGCTTGCATATGACATAATATGTCTTCGAGCATTTGGGTGTCCGCTGGGCTGTGCAAGGATTGCACCTAACCTGACTGGGTTAGCATCAACAATAACCGCTGTATGAAGCTTTGGATCAAAGTATGTCATTTTAGTAGCGTTCGTGATAGCTTGTTTGATTTTCCTGAAGCTTTGCTTGCATTCACATGACCAATGAAATGAAACATTCTTTTTCATCAAGCCTCTCAACGGAGCACTTCTGGTGTCAAAGTCTCATATGTATCTAGAACAGTGGATGGCCATGCCCAGGAATGAACGGAACATCTTGTGGGGGACTGGCAATTGACACTGCTTGCACTTTCACTGGCTCAAGATACGGCCAAGGAATTTTATCTTTGTTTTATGTAACTCACATTCTCAGCACTCACAGTTAAACTTGCATCAGCAAATAAGCAACACATCTACGTGAGAGCTTTATCGAGCTCCTTCTGTGTAGCTCCGAAAACCAATATGTCATCACTATAATTGAAAGCATTCATGACAGTCTGTTTAACTCATCAAATGACATCTTGACATCTCTGCAGCTGATGACACTCTGTAACTTAGGAAACAGCAGTGACAGCTATCCTGTCCACCGAAATACAAATCATATAGGACATTATGGGATTTATATTGCTGCGGACGAGATACTCCATCACCGTTGTGATGGAATATCCCGTCTGCCAAAATATAAATCAGGCCCTTAGTCTTTTATATTGGAACACACCAATATATGTAGAAAAGGTTGTAATGTACCTGCAATTCTCTTCGAGTTCCAACTAATAATATCTTTTATTAAAATCAAGGCGAGAGAAGACCTTCACACCATTCAATTGTGTTATCATGTCGGCAATGCGCAGACCTGGTTGTTGTTCTCTTTCAATTGCCTTGTTCACTTGATGCATATTAACACAGATGCCTACTGCTTCATCGCTGTCCACTATGGAGAGAAAGCCATGGCTTTGGACCAGTGAAACGATCACAGATATCAGGCCCGATTCACAAAGGTAAAGTTAGACAGCTAACTTTTGGCATTTACAAAGGGCATTTACTACTCGTAAATGCCCTTTGGAAGTACTGTAAGTCATAAAGTTCGACTTTCGGTATTCACAAAGGGCATTTACAAGTAGTAAATGCCTTTTTCGAATACCGAAAGGTGCAAAGTTAGACTTTTGTCTAACTTTACCTTTTTGAATCGGGCCCGTTATGTTTTGAGCAAGGATTAAATTATTTTTCAACAGCTTCCTGTAAATGAAATGCAGTTTGTCTGTGTCTTTGAGCAACATGACAAATGTCATCATTAATCTGCAATTGTAGCATCATAGTCTTGAGTTTTCCGAACCCATGAACAATGAAGGGAACTTACTTACTATTTTGTGATGTGCATTCATCTTAGATAAGCCCCATATCAGCAGCTGTGCTAAATAACCCTGGGCGGAGCTGGCGTAGTGAGACTACGTGGAGTTCCGCTCCACTCCACCACCCACCTCCATTAAAAGTAAATAAAAACACACTTACCTGTATTGCGGGGTCCCCGGGCTGCCCTCCTCCTCCTGCATGTGCAGTTCTCTTAATATGTACCCCATGTAGGAGAGAGACGGCGAGGAGGAGAAGGGCTGCCTGGGGACGCCACAGTACAGGTGTGTTTTTATTTAATGTTATAATAGTAACTGTACTTTTCATGGGGGCTGGCTAACTCTGCTCCGCTGCGGAGTCGGAGTTTTTCCCTTTACTCTGCGTGGGGCGTGGAGTGGGCAAATCTCCTCACACTCCACTGGCGGAGCAAAGTATAACACCCAGGGTTAGTGCTAAAGCTGATTAAACAGGTACTTGATGCTGTACCTTGAAGCACATGAGCGGGTGCTTGTACTTTTGTTTTCCTGTGTTTCATCATTGTTACAAATGAACTTTGACAGCATAGATGCAG
This sequence comes from Triturus cristatus, assembly GCF_964204655.1. NCBI lineage: Eukaryota > Metazoa > Chordata > Amphibia > Caudata > Salamandridae > Triturus > Triturus cristatus. The sequence continues at coordinate 218,683,622 of NC_140590.1, forward strand.
CTCATGTATACACTTTAGTTATCAATGGCATATGTCGTGGCACTGTTGATAATAAAATGTATTGGGCAACCATTTACTATTAGTGTTTGAATGACTTTGGTGCTGTTTCATGTTGACTTTTCTTTGACTTGTATTTATGTTCACAAGCAGCGAGTCCAACATGCGCATGTTTCGCTGGGGAAAACATTGACACTATACAACCATCTTCTCCACTTTCACTTGATATTGATACCGAAGAACTGTTTGACCATGATTTAGATGACTATCTACTTCATTTAGTCTCGATTTGCATGAACTGGTGTTGCTTGGACTTCTGGGCGTGTGGTTGACATCGCTTGTGAAACATTTAGGTGGCCATTTTGTCTTTGCACAGTCGCGTAGTTACTTATTCCTTCGCCTAGCAAACTGTTACAAAATGGTTCTCCTTCCCACATCCTTGGCAAATCTGTCTAATGGTGTGACATTTACCTTTGTGTGGAAACAAAAACCCACACCTGAAGCACAACTTCTTTTCTTTTTCAGTGAAGGCATCACTCTGTGTCTTTCAGCCTTGTACCTTTGCTTACTTTTCATGACCATGACTGACTCACTCTTGGCATCTCTGGCCTCCATGTCACCAGCTTGTCAACGCGCACAATCTTCATCTCTGGCAGTCATGAGATCTCACTCCAGCTAGGAGTGTCTCTCAGCATTCGTAATCTAAATTAATCTGAAAGTCATCCATGAATAACTCTGAAACGTATAGCTTCCTCATCCTTAAATTCTAACAGTGTTTGATGAGCGTATCCAGTCTCTAAAAAAAATTGATGGTTTCCCCAACTTTTTGTCATTCTTGACTGAAAGTGTACTTTTTATAATCTACATTCCTCATTGGATTGAATTTGAGATTCAAGGCTTCTTTGATTTGACTGTATACTTTGTCAGCTCACTGTATTTTCTTTACAAGACTTCTTTTACACCTTCCCCAGCAAGATTCTTAAGGTATTTGATCATCTTCTTGTTATCTTCTACTTCTAGTGCATCAATTAAATCAGCAAATGTCTCAATCCAAGCAGTCCATCTGTCACCAATATTCAGCTTTTTTGCAGTATCCAATTGTGATGGTGGTTCCAGGAAGGCAACATTGTAACCATGTATGAGATTGGCTGACACTGAGAGTGGATTTGTCTCTGACACGGTCTGCTGTCTGCTAGGACCTGCTTAATCCGTACCATCTCTAAGGCCCTGAGCTGGACAGACCTTTGGGTCACCTTGGACAGTCTGGGGAACCATGACCTCCCTCTTGGTCTCCATTTGAACCCTTCACTTTTCTGGAGACCTCTGGAGTTGTTTTGAGCCACCACCAGGCAACTTTGGTGGTGTGCTGGTTCGTGTATGGACGGCTCCATAAGCACAACCCTGGGCACTTCTTCTGGGGCCACTTCACCCAACACTGTATGATGACTCACTCTGATCAGTTCTGGTAAGCAGATGACCTTTTCTTGTATCTGAAATGCTTTGCTTTTAGGCGTCTCTTTATACTGTCTGCCACCTTGATGATTTCTGCCTCACAGCGCTTCTGATTGAAGCATTATCTTGCAATTTGCTGTCGCTGTTCGCTTCTCTTACAAAACCTGGTTGTAGCCACCTTTAACCTCATCACTCCAAATGATGACTAGCTTTAGGTTGCGTAGTAGCATGGTACCTCTCTTTACAGCCTTCCAGGCAGGTTCTCAGCCAATGATGTGTAGATTTCTCAGTAAAGCTTTTGTTATCTTCAAATACTTCACAATCGCTTTGGTTCCACATATGCCAAACGTCGATTCTTCACTTTGACTGAGGCAGATGTGGCACGCACAAGTAGTTTGCTGGACCATGGCACTGTTGATTTTCAGGTTACTTATCCCCTATCTCGTCACCAGTGTGGCATCCTCCCCAGCCTGGGTACCCTCCAATGACTACGAAGTTGCTCGCCGTCGGTCTCTATTTAATGACAAGGAGATCAATGAGCTGGCGGGAGAAGGTGGCCGGCGGACTGCAGGCGTGTTGGCAGCGGTTGTTTCTCCTATGGTCAGGGGACATCAAGGAAGTGTGCTGGGTGCTGTGGGAGCAGGGACCTGTGGATCATGAACCCGCAGGCGGGGCTTTGTTTACCCAACTGGTCCTATTGCCTGATTTCCCATACAGCACTGCTTCCTGCCCTGGTCCCTCACCACATAGATTACTGGGAGAAGACACCGGACTGCACTAAAGCACTTCAAAATGCTGTTCTTTAATGCCCCAAATGCCAACTAAAATGCCACAGAAAGAGAGAGAGCAGCTAGCATTGAGAAAAGGCCAAGAGGGCGAGATATGTCGCAGAAACCTCCATCACCCTGCGATCCGTAGCAGGTTCATTATACCTTGACCCCAGGAAGTGCTGCTGCCGTGGAGAGGAGCAGAGCTGGCAAGGCCCGATCCCCAACCCCCTGCCCGATGCTGCCAGGCATGTCCAGCCGGCCCGTGTTTTTCAGCCCGACAGTTGACCAAGGTCAGCACCTGTGAGATTGGGGAAGAGCGGTCCCAAAGGATTTGGCGACAATGTGAGCGAGGAGATTGAGGAGCAGACAACGGAGACCAGAGTCCATAACTTTGCATCATTTCTCCTCCACAGGAGTACAACACCAGATTCTAGTCTGCACTGGCCCATCAAGCTTGGGGGCCCGGAGGTCTCCAGAGGTGTGCAGAGGAGTGTGGTGACTCTGCATTATGAAGCAGCAGTGGACAGCATGTGTAGAGTCGAGTTGACAGTGAGGGGTTGGTCTCCCTGAAGCAGCAGGCTGCTCTGCTGCCCCCGCTGTGTGGAAGCAGCTGGCATTTGCACACTGAGCAGCAGTCAGCATTATTTCAACCAGGGACGCAGATCTCAACTGGTGAGGTGAGATTACTGCCACAAACAGTGGACCTCACAAACCTTGCTACATTGACCTTGAATGATGACCACCTTGTTTACCAATGTAACAATACAATAATCCCCAGTAATAATCCCTTATATACCACAGGGAGGAAAGTGGCTCCCCAATGGAAGCACCAGTCAAGAGGAACAGAGGCAGCACAAGGAATACTAAGGCTGTTAATAAAACAGTAAGGGTGGATATATTAACTAAGGCTGGGACAACAGTGGGAACCACTCATGATAATGATGTCTTATGCCTAAGAATGGAGCAGGTCCTTGCATCATTGCTGCAACCAGTCCTTGACAGACTGACTAAAATTTAAGAAAACACTAGCCATCCTCATTAACCGAGAGGTGGGGTATTGAGATGTGGGCAAGTCAGCAATTGGGGTCCCACAGGCACTGTCAGAGGTCAATATACCTTCCTCTCCCTGGTCCCCCGGCTTGACTGGCCTCTCTGAAATACCTCAACAGAGAGTAACTACCCATAGAGGGGCCAAGGGCAGGGTGGGTTGCTCTAATCCCAACCCCCAACCCTCGGTAAAGAGCAGTCTAAGGGCAGTACCAACTTGTAGTCAGTGTCCACAACCCCTACAATCCACCCAAACCTCACAAAGGCCAAATAGTGTACAGTGGACATCCTAACTGTATGAGGATTGAGGGTCTCTGAATCATCTAGAGTGGATGATGAAACTAGTGTGGGATGGATGATATTGGATGACATACGGGAGGATGGAAATAAGCAGAAGTCATATGGGGCTAAATCCCACATGAGGCTAGGCCTTCCCCCAGCAGCCTGCCCATATGATATCATCTCGGCGAATACCCTGGAACTAGGCAAATCTCAGACAGAGTTCACGGTGCAATTAATGTCTAAACTGGATGTCGAAGCACAGTAAAGGGGGTTACGACCATTCAAGACATATTATTATGGCCAGGAGAGTGGCATGGGTGGGACACAACCCTAAAACAGCAAGTGGGGATTGTATAGTGGTTAAACTTTATAATCGCCACTTAGTGGGGGAGCTGCTGAACACACTACCTAACTATCCCTCATCTGACACCCAGATTTACGCACTCCCACTGGGATTTTTATATAAACCTTAAGGACAAATCTAAGGGCACAGGGCTAGGGCAGTTTCATAACCTACCCCACCACCCACGAATCTATTAATGAAACAGATAGTGCTCCAATAATAACAAGCAACCAATTTACCAACTGGAAGCTCTTGAGGCATGTGACTGACTTGGGGAAGATTGTACAACCCGCTAGTATGTAGGAGCTGCATCGTTTAACTCAAAGAAGACTTTAGATATAAATAAGAAAGGTAATGATATTCATAAATTAATTACTTGGAACATAGCAGGTTTAAGGTTGAAGTTGGCTGATCTAGATTGGGTTGGGTATGTAGCCGCCTATAATCTAATATGTGTACAGGAAATCTGGGAAACAGATACAAGACATATTGACGGTTTTCGTTCTTTCCATACATCAACAATCCCCTCAAGAGCGGGCATAGCAAGAGGGGGCATCCTGATTTTGATGAGAAACACACTAAGTCTCAAAGTTGTTGGATTTTCTAATGATTCCCAAAATTATCACATTTTCCCATGCGTGGGACATGGTGGGAGCAATTTGCTTCTAATGAATTACTATAACAATAATTTTGGAGGGGAGATGTCACGGGTGGCGGATTCACTTCAGCACAGAACTGCATCTATCACTATAGCACATCATAATAGTTTTAATATCGTTTGGATGGGAGATTTTAATGCCTATAGTTTCGATAAGGTGGTCAAACCGGTGTGTGGCTTGTTTGATGAGGAGGGGTAAGTAACACTGCATTTCTTGCATAATGACTATGGTACTGCCCTCAACAGACTGCTGATAATATGTAACTTAGGAATAATTAATGAAGCCAATGCCCGCTGATGCCCGCACTTGATCGTCAGTGAAAACCTTTGATACTAGTACCCAGGACTCCACCACTGATTATATAGTGGTATTTTCAGCCCAAAAAGATCACTTCATTAATATTGAAACAAATGTTTTTGCCTTTTAGCGATCACACAGGCTTATCTTGCCAACTGCACTGGGAAGGAAGACACAAACCCTTGATGACCAGAGTATTAAAACCATACGTTGCAAGGAAGAATGGAATTGTCATCAAATGGGGTAAGATTAATAAGGAGGAACTTATCCCCCTGATTATAGCCAATAAACAAAAGAAGGTAATGTGCTGTCTAGACCCTCATATAGATGCCAGTAGTGAAGTGACAGCATTTGAGATCTTATTGGGTGAAGTAAGCACTAACTTGACCCACTCAGTCTCTCTCGATAGTACCCAAGCTGGTTTGATGCAGCTTGCACAAATACATTAAAAGATTTACATCAGCCCTTAGAAAAGACCCACGAGATAAGGACGTAGGGCCCGATTCACAAAAATAATCTGAGACAAAATCGTAACTTTATGACTTTCGGTATTCACAAAAGGCATTTAGGAGTAGTAAAGTTAGGATTTTGTCGAAAGCTTGTCTTATGTTTTGGTTTTAAGACAAAATCCTAACTTTAGTTAAACTTAAGTTAAGATTTTTTCTTAAGTTTATCTTAAGTTTTGGTTTTAAGACAAAATCCTAACTTAAGTTTAACTTAAGTTTAACTTATGTTAGGATTTTGTCTAAAGACCAAAACTTAAGACAAACTTCAGACAAAATCCTAACTTTACTACTCCTAAATGCCTTTTGTGAAAACCGAAAGTCGTAAAGTTAGGATTTTTCTAAGATTACTTTTGTGAATCGGGCTCCTAGTTAGGAACTCACAATATCAATAAAAAGAAGCAGGGAAGACTAGACTTAAAACCCAAAAGGAGGAGGCATTGGATAACCTGCGTCAGGCAGCTATCTAAAAAAACAATCTTGGGAACTCCGGTCTGAAATTAACGCCACGTTCCTAAAAGATGGTACAGATCCTAGCTTAGACACCTATGTGGATGAAGACACATGGGGGTTGGCCCACTTCTGTAAAATATTCTGATTGCCACCTGAGGCTAGAGAACCTCTGTTGATTAATAGAATATTAGAGCTAAAAGGTAATATTACCTTTGAAATGGCTGAGGTCAGACATTGGTTAGTACAGTGCAGTTCTGCTAAGGCCCCGGGCCCAGATGCGGCACCCATAGATTTCTATTTTTCAATTCCAAACTTTGGGTACCATTTTTGACCAATGTTTTAGGTAAGGTGGGGCATCCAGACTCCTGGAAAATGCCAAAAAACTACGGACCTATATACCTTTTAGATGGAACAGCTAAATTGATGGGGCAATTATCATTGAACAGATTAGAGGAGTGGGCCAAGTAGAGGAATATCATAATACCTGTAGAGTACGGTTTTTAGAAGGGGAGAGGTACACTGTATCAATGCCTAAATTTGAGCCTAATAATAGAAAAAATCACAGCGGCCAAAAAAGGCAAAGTCTACATGGCTTTCATGGATTTAGCAGCAGCTTTTGACTGTGTCTCCCATTCCCACCTATTGGTTATGGAAGAGATGGGCGAGAGGAGACAATAATAATTTTCATCCAACAGCTGTATTCTCAAGCAATGCAAACAAATGATGGACGGAATGCTGAATAAACCATACATTCACCCCCAGTCAAAAGATCTGGGTTAAATCCATTGTTCTTTTGCTCACCATACCACCCCAGTTTAGAGCCAGCCATCTGCAAATCAGTCTTGACCCCGTGCCTCATGGGAACTGTCCAGGCCGAACTGCCAAGCCAGGTCCTACCTGGATTGGAAACAAGCATCCTGGGACTGGTTTCTGGGTATCACCCTTCATCAGCCAGGCTAGCTTGAATCCAGTGGCACAGTGAGCAAGGGACTCACGTCTGGGCATACCCATCCCACTTAAGGTGAAAAGTGCTATGCAAACAAATGATGGACGGAATGCTGAATAAATCATATATTCACCCCCTGACAAAAGATTTGGGCTAAATCCATCGTTCTTTTGCTCACCATGCCACCCCAGTTTAGACCCAGCCATATGCAAATCAGTCTTGACCCTGTGCCTCATGGGAACAGTCCAGACCGAACTGCCAAGCCAGGTACTCCCTGGACCGGAAACAAGCACCCTGGCACTGGTTTCTATGTATTACCCTTCATCAGCCAGGATAGCTTGAATCCAGTGGCACAGTGAGCAAGGGACCCACGTCTGGGCATACCCATCCCACTTAGGGTGAAAAGTGCTACGCAAACAAATGATGGACGGAATGCTGAATAAATCGTACATTCACCCCCCAAGTCAAAAGATCTGGGTTAAATCCATCGTTCTTTTGCTCATCATGCCACCCCAGTTTAGACCCAGCCATATGCAAATCAGTCTTGACCCTGTGCTCTCCATGCCACTGGAGTTAAGCTATCCTGGCTGATGAGGGCTGAAAGCCTGAAACCGGTCCTAGGATGCTTGTTTCCAGTCCAGGGAGGACCTGGCCTGGTAGTTCAGGCTGGACTGCTCCCATTGGGCACAGGGTCAAGACTGATTTGCATATGGCTGGGACCAAACTGCAATGGCATGGTGAGCACAAAAATCGATGGATTTAGGTCCAGATCTCTGTACTGACGTGAATGTATGCCATTTTTCTGCATTCTGTCCATCAATTGTTCTTTTTGCATTCTCAAGCAACAGCTTGTGTCTGGTGTGGAAATCATGGGGAATGTACAAGGCAGTTGCACATTAAAAGGGGATTTAGGCAAGTTTGCATTCTTGCACACTTCCTGTTCTCAATTTGCACAAATGGTGTGGAAGTAGCTCTATTAGGATCCACTCTAGACGTTCCCCAGGTGGACTCAGCACGTGTCCCATTACTTCTCTATGCAGATGATGCAGTGATAATGGCCCAGACTGGGTTGGCACTGCAGAAACCTATAGAGGAGTATGCACAATTCATGAAAAATCTTGACCTTCAGCTTAATGAAGAAAAATCCTTTATATTAGTAACAGGGCAGCGGCCAAAGAAACTCCCATTCTTCCATATAGCTGGCCACAAATTGGAATTGACAGAAACCTTTTGCTATTTAGGGGTCTTGTTCGACAGAATGCGCACATGGGATCACATGGTAGCCAATAGAGGCTTTCTATAGGAAAAAAGGATTGTGGCCTTATTTACCTTCATTAAAAAGCTGGGGTCCAACCCGCTCAAGGAAATAAAAAAGATATACATGGCCAAAGCCATCTCTGTAGCCACATACGGCGCAGATGGGTGGGGCATGGCGGAAGTAGCTGCTCTCCAGCATATTAAGGAGATTTTCGTCAAGAAGCTGGTAGCCCTTCCCAGAAGCTGCTCAAATCTAATTGTCACACTGAGGCTGAGGCACTGTATATAACAGATACTGTGGCACTCAGTGCGGAGAAGGGAGACTGTAAACCTGCCCCAGCTCATTATGAGGGATTGCTTCAACTTTGATTACACACATATGTTTACAATATGTAAAAAAATACTCTGCGCTTCATCGGTTTGCAGGTTCTGTTTCACAATCCTTGTGACTGCTTGACATTCTCTAAAATGAGAATCAAAAGGTTATTTTTAAGAAAGATGGAGAGAGAGGGATTGGAAAATAATTGTAGCAAACCTATGGTAAAAATATATATTTTGGCCCCTACAATAACGTTCGATGTAAATTCATGCTTAACCTTTGAGTCAAATCCCTGACATAGATTTCTAGGAGGATTCCGATTAAATCACCTTCCGATTATGATGGGCCATCCCACGGGCATCCATTCGATTTAAGCCTTGTCGCCCTGCCCGTGCGATGGAACATCATTTCAAACAGACTTGCCTATCATCTTTTTTTGCAAATTTTATTTGGCCCGGTGGAAAAGATTCATTCTCCCCCTCATGTGCAAATATAAATTCAGGCAATGCCGCCCAGCATTATACTTCTTATAAATGGCGGCAGATCTGTTTGTATGTCACTGCACAGCATCCTTCCTATGGCTCCTTCCTATGGCTCTCACTTAAGCACAGGAGATCCCAACCGTAGATCTGAGGGTGAAATACTAATCTCTATAATGTTCAGTGTGATAGCAATCCGACCCTTGCACTTGCACTTTCTCTCCTTATATTCACTTAGAATGATGTTATGCTTTTATTGCCCTAGTTATCTAATATGTCATAGTGTACCTATTTTTAATGTAATATGAATGGTTTTACTGTACATTTGTTGTCAAAATGCATTGGATTTTAGGAAAAATTATAGAAAGTAAGACAGATCAGCGGTAATTATAATTAAGTAGGTAGGAGCGCTTAGCGGACCCTTACCCGAGATTTTTGCGCTCCTTCTCTATGTCGCAAAGCTGTTATTTGGACCCCATGAAGTGGGGTAGGGCGAGACAGGATGGTGGTTTGTTATTATTTCCTTATTAGGCACTGACATATTTAGACCCAAATGTATTTTATTGGATTGCTTTTATTAATATTTTGTTTTGATCTTTACTTTTTTAGATCGAATAAAGTGATGATGATGCTGACTACGCCAGACACGGAGCTTGGTATTACACGTCTTTAATCATTGGCATGAATCTGCAAACTCAACATTCTAAATCTGCATTAAATTAACTTCGCTCTAACATTTACGTCACAGTTCTACAGAGTACATCAGGAGTCAAAAAGGTTCCGTCATAAATAACTCACACATCACTACACATACAAAAACAGAGTTTATTTGTCTTTCATAGGGCATACTTTACCCCAGGGAAAGTCAATAGTTTTTTTAGGATGTATGACGTAACAACGCGAGTCATTACAACGCGTGCAGTTACATCGCATTCGTTACAACGACTGCGATGTTACTACGCTATGCCATTACAACCCAAGTCTTTACATTGACTTGCGCTAGATGGCGTGCTAACATTAGAAAAGCGTAATTTACTATTCCAACTCCAGTCCACTTAACAGTAGGGTAGGTGTTGGGATAGTAAACTACACTATTTGTAATGTTAGCACGCCATCTAGCGCAAGTCGATGTAAAGACTTGCGGTGTAATGGCATCGCGTGGTTACATCGCGTTCGTTGTAACGACCACGATGTAACAGCATCGCGTTGTACTGAATGCGATGTAAACGATGTTTCCCGGTTTTTTACCACAGTTGGAGCAGCATGCCCACAATGTGGGGTACTCGGGCGGAATTCTTTCATATTTTGTGGGCCTGCCTGTCCTTGGCAGATTATTTGGAGGCGATCACAAGCACATTCACTGACATTACACTGAGGGAGATCTCCTGTTCCCTAGCCAAGCAAAACCAAGGTCACCAGCAGATTCCAGGATTTGGCCATTACATTGGCAAAGAAAGAAATTACACAGAATTGGAAGGCTGCTAGGGAGAGATGGGCAAGGCATGAGAGTGGAGTGTTGCTCTGAGAGGCGAGACGGGGTCACGGCTCCCTGGAGATGGCTAGATCCTGGGAGACATTGGTGAACTGTATGAAAGATCCAGGACCCCCATCAGAAGTGGCATACAGTGGCAGGTAGTTGGCTCAGGCCCCTGATTCGAAATACTTGTGCGACAGAGCATGGTTCTGCGGATGCATGGCCTGAAGAAGCAGGATGTGGCGGAATGCTCAGCTTAGGTTGCTGGGTGGGACAAGTAATGAGCAGATACACTTGACTTGCAGCCTTGGGGGCGCGTCTCGGTTTGGAGGTAGGGGAGTTGTGGGGGTGAGGGGATGTTGAGGTGGTAGGTGGGTATGATTATCATGGTGTATCGTGTGCTGCCACGTTGTGGCCCGTTGTATGCTGCTTTTATGAAAACCCAATAAAAAAAAGATAAACACAGAAGATTGGTGAAACAAAGCCTATCATATTAGGAAACAAATATGCAGTTCACCTGCCAAGAACAAGAAACAAATATTTCACAGACATTCTCTGAAAAGCTCCTGGCAGGCATGACTCTCACAAACACTGAAACACGAATTCCTGGAAAACATAACCAGGCAAAGCCGCTCACAAAGCGAAGCACTCCTTGCTAATTCATGCTCAGAGACTGCGTCCTACAGAGCCCCAGACAAAAAACAAGCATTTGCAATGCAATAGGTCTCGCAGTTGTGAGAGTTTGAGCTATTGGCATTGTAAATGACAATGCCTTTTATTTACGTGTTGGTTTTTAAAACATAAATAAAAGGCATTGTCATTTACAATGCCAATAGCTTAAACTCTCGCAAATGCGGAACTATTGCATTGCAAATGCTTGTTTTTTAAAAGGCACAGATGGGATGCACAGGAAGAGACAGGTTACTCAGAGACACAACAAGAGTCATCTGGGCACAGCAGTGATGTAACAAAAGCAGAGGTGGCCCCCCTGCAAGGTACACAGAGGGGCCCCGCTCTGGATTTAACCCGGAGCTCTAAGGCCTTAGTACTGTGCTGAGGGGGCCCCTTTCAGCTCAGGCCCCCCCCGCACCACGGGGGGATGCGGGGGCCTGTGTTACACCCCTGGGGCACGGTGGTGCATGCCTGTATTTGCGGTAGCACATTAAATCCAGACCTATTGCCTTTGCCAAGCAGTGCTCCCTGGTGAAATGAGTGTCTCTTCCGAGAAATGAAGGCGTCCTCCCACTGAAAGCACCGAAGATCTGCTGAGAAGTGCTTTTGTGCTGGAAGCATTGCAGGTCTGCTGAGAAGTGCAGTTACACTCCAACAGAAAGCATGGTAGGGCTGCTGAGAAGTGCCAGTACCCTCCCACTGAAAACTTTGCAGGTCTGTTTATAAGTGCCGTTACCCACCCACTGAGAGAATTGCACGTTTGCTGTGAAGTGCAGGTACTCTCCCACTGAGCGTATTGTAGGTCTGCTGAGGGGTCCAGTTACTGTCCCACTGACAGTATTGCAGCTCTGCTCAGAAGTGCAGTTACTCTTTCAGTGAGTATTGCAGGTCTGCTCTACTCTCCGGCTGAAAGCATCCACTGTAGGTTTGCTGAGATGTACTATAACTTCCCTCCTACTGAAGGAGTTCTCTCCTTGCAGAAAAGAGTAGAGATGCTTCCGGTCTCATTGTTGCACCCTAATGGACGGCACAGGTATTGTCTCTTGCAACAAAAACACTAGTCGAGGACTGACTGTGCGACTCATCCACAGCACTCACTGAGTCTCCCGGGAGTTTCCAGCACCCCATATAACTCATAGGGTTGAAACCTGTACAGCGCTTTCAAACATTTAAATGTAAACAATTCAAAAAGGACTATTTGCACCAGAAACACTGCGCAGCAAGAAGCCGGTGGTTAACATCACACGCTGCGTCCTGGTTACTAAGCCATTGGGTGGGAATGAATGGGACAGTGACGACTGACTTACATAATGTTATATAACACCATGACGTTGCGTTTTATATAGTGCTTACTACATCACCCTGGCCAATATAATGCGTCATCTCTTAAAAGCAGGCAAAACTCTGCGCAGCAAGAAGCCGGTGCTTAACATCACACGTGGAATGCAGCTATTAAGCCCCCTGTATGGAGAGAGTGGCGCGCTGCATAAATGCCCTATAGCATATCATACATATTAGCCATATTTTTTTATGTTTTAATATGTTTTGGTGCATACCGTGAAACACCGGGTGAAATTAAGCCCCTGTATGGAGAGCGCGGCGTATTGCACAACTGCCATATAGCATACCGCGAGTACCTTGTGTTGAAACAACTGCGAGAGGGAAGTTTCAGGCATTCTTCAAGTTGATTTTTGTGCTCAGGACAACATTTTCATTACTGCTGTTGTAAAACATGGCACACGGCTCTGCTGTGTATTATTATTTAATAAACTAGGACAAAAACAGTGACGAAAAAGGTTCTTTGGGGACTGCTTTCAATTACAACAAGCATTTCAATCCGGGCGGAAATCAATTAGTAACAGGATACTAGTTTAATCCAGGGCGGCAGCACCTGGAAAGGCCATAAATTCCATTAGCAGATAACCACAAGGCATTACAGATGAAAAACTGACCATTTAAAAAATAATGTAACAAATATAAATCTTATTACATAGTAGATGTACAATGATGATTTGCAAATGCAACTGCACTATACATTGCGTACTACAACCTGGAGAGCATGAGACGTAATGTTAATACTTCAAAGCTCGCGATATATATAAAAGAGAATCCATCTGGGGGCCTTTTTAGGATTACACGTCAGAATAATGTTCTTGAATCGAAGGACCCGATTGTGTTGCATCGGGGATTATTTTGTTATTGGTGGGTACTGGCTAGATCTGCAGACCTGGCTGTAAGGATACCATCCGTGCACTTTACAAATGGCATTTCCACTATAGTAGGGGCACTTCTGACTTGAAGTGCTGTTCATAAACAAGTTTGGAGTGTGGGGTATATTTCAGAAAGAGTTGCAGAAATTAGGATAAGAAAATGTGCAATTGTGTCATTGGGGCGTTTCACTTTATAGATGATTTATAACGATAGGCATTATTTACATTTTGAAACACAAGGATATAAAGTGATGTTTAAAGTCTGTCATTATCGTTGCCAAGTGCCTAACCTCGGGTTCAAACCCAGGTCTTTAAGGTCAGCAATTTAGTAGAGAGCGGAAATCCGATTCACACAGCGCTCTCTCGAAAACGCAGGATTAAATCCACACAAGTCGGCGCGAGACACAACTGAACGCGCACAATGCTTCTAAAAGGGCCCGGGGAGTCTTACCAGAATACATTACAAGTCAATGCTGGGCAGAGCGAGGCGGTGAGGAGGGCACGGAGATCGCTTGGCACAGCCCTGCGGGTCTGCAGAGAATGTAACCGGATCGCTGGGACGAGTTTCTAGAGCGATTTTCTTCCGACATGTTGGCACCTCTGCGCACATGAGCTTAAGTCTGGAATTCGGCAGTCCAAGTCCAAACAAGCATTGGCCGCGGGACGCAGGAAGCTTGTAGTAATGAAAAACAAGCGTTGGCCGTGATCGCGATCAAAGCGGCCGTGCGGTCGCAAAAGTGAAAGTAAGCGCGGCGCGCGCGCCTGCGCACATGCACTGTACCTCTAGGCTGGCCTGGTAGCACTTTTTGGAGCCCACATACAAAATGTCTCTTCGAGCCAGCGTAAGCGCTGGGGCTCAGCGAGACCTAATGAGACTACAAACAACGCCATTGACGTCCGCTAACATAACAGGAAACGCTGATCATTGGGACATGCTCAGAGGCAGCTCTAGGCTGGAGATCTTTTTTACGCAGGTGACTGTTAGGACATTCCCCAATTTCCGTGATTGCTTGCGGCTTTCCACCACAGGAAACAAGTTAGAGCAGAAACTATTTTACAGGTAAAATAAAATCAAGTCCTGGAGGCATTTTCTTCGGAAACAAGGGGCATATTATCAAGGGCAATATCGCCGCTTTTGCGGCACTTTTTGCCGAAAAACTGGCGATATTTTTATCGCCCTATTAGCAAGCCAGCGCTAACATGCGTGCAAGCTTTCGGGCACTTTTTCATCGCCTTGCATGTCAGCGATATTTATCGCTAATAACATGCAAGGTCGGTGTTCCTTACTTAAACTCAATGAAAATAGTCGCAAACTCAACATCACCCTATTATAAATACGGCCCCTGACCCGCCAAACGATAATAAAACTCGCGCTAACCACGGTTATAGCAGTAATTTAACTCCTGTTGAAAATCTGACTTAACCATCTTTCCAATGGGAAGTGGATTGATGGGTTAAGTCTATGTATTAGCAAGCTTTTTCATATCGCTATATTTTTATCGCAGGATTTCTCCCACTATCGCAGGTTATCACCCCTATCGCTGGATTATACATCGCCTATTGGTGGTGTGTTGATAATACGCCGCTAACGGGGAATGTAATCCAGCGATAAGAAAAACCTTGCTAAACTGGGATTGCGATAATTAGCGCATTTCGTTGCTAATATGCCCCCAAGTCTCCAGCCAGCATCTTGAGTGAATTTTGAGTAGGAGTTCCATTGCTTCCACCTGATTCTGTCAAGAAATCTATAAAAACTTACATTGCCCAGCAAGATCTTGTAGCTTGGTGATTGTTAGACTTGGGGGTCTCTAGTTGGCACAGGTATGCACTTGTGACAAATAGGGACCCTCGCCTCTAGTCAGGGTAAGGGGGTACACTCCTAAAATAACCCCTGCTCACCCCCTTGGTAGCATGGCACGAGCAGACAGGCTTATCTCAGAGGCAGTGTGTAAAGCATTTGTGAACACATACAGTAATCAAGTGACAACACTACAAATGGACACCACACAGGTTTTATATCAAAAATAAGTATTCTTTATATAGATTTACCACAAGACCATGAAACGACAAAAATACACAATACTGTTACTTTAGATGGTAGAATTTTGTTTAGTTCTCTTTAGTTCTTAAATGCGACACTTTAAGTCAATGTACCTTTTAGATGAGACACGCAGGGCAACGAAAGAGTTGCAACGATGTTGATACGATGAAGATTTTGGTGCAAAGAAATAAAGACGTGAAGATCTTCCAGATGCGGTACGCTTCTCCGATGTTGCGAGAAGACTCGACTCGATGCTTCAGCTGCAGTGGCGACTCACTTTATGCGATACAACAACAGCGGCCTTGGCAGCGACACTCTTCTCCGACGTTGCGAGATGCTTCTGCTCGATGCGATGTTGCAGCAGCGACACCCCTTTACGCGATGCGATGACAGCAGCTCCGATGGTGGCACGCTTCTCCATGGACGCGAGGCACTTTTCTTGATGCGGTGCAATGCGACAACTACGATGTCTGCAATGGCGACACACTTCTTCTTCCTCGATGCGAGACTCTTCTCTTGATGCGGTGCAATGCGTCAGCTACGATGGCTGAGATGGCGACACGCTTCTTTGGCATTGCGAGACACTTCCTGGATGATGCGAGACGCTTCCGCTCGATGCGATGCTGCAGCGGCGACACACTTTACGAGATGCGACGACAACAGCTCCGACGGCGGCACGCTTCTCCTTCTTAAGTCGTGCTTCTAGCTCCTTGCGACACGCAGTCCCTCAGAAGGCCCAACAACAGCAGCAGGCACTTCCAAAGAACTCTGGGGAGCTGGGGGGTGAAGTCTGTTGTTCCTGAGACTTCAGCAGGAGGCAAGCTCTTTTCCAAGCCCTTGGAGATCCTTCACAAGTTGAGCAAAAGTACACACAAAGTTCCTTTCTCCTCTCTTTGGCAGTAGGCAACCCCTGCAGGCCAATCCCCCAGTTTCAGGGATAGTCTCTCCTCAGTTTCTTCTTTGTTTCTCTCCTCAGCAGACTTCTTCTTGTTTCCCAAAGTGATATAAAGTCTTGGGATCAGGGTCCCAATACTTATACCCCAAAATCCTTTGTCCTCTGAGGGCAGAGGGGCCTTTGCCTTGTTCAAACCGGTTCTGGTCAGTCCTGGAGCACTTTATTTACCTGATTCCATCTCTCCGTTCAGAGTGCAGGGCAGAGACATCAGACGCACCACAGGAGGTGGAGCCAGAATTGTGGAGGGAAGGCACAGCCCTATTCAGTTCCCAGGTGCAACTCCTCCCACCCATCTAGATACAGTTCTCTCTATTCACCACTGGGACACCTCACCCTGTCTCCTGGAATTCCCCAGGCCTGTCACTCAAACTCCAGACAGTGAATACACAGCCTAGCAGAGGCAGGTTTGAATGGTTAGACAAGAAAATACCTACTTTCTAAAAGTGGTATTTTCAAACACAGAATGTTAAAACCAGCTTCACTAAAAGATGTATTTTATTTTAGTTCAGGCATACTAAATTCGAATTTCTACCATGTTCCCTGAGTCAGTTAGGATTATAAGATGTCATAACCAAACTGCCCATTCTGGCCTATGGACAACAGGTTGCCTTGCAATGGTGAAAAACGAAAATGCCTGTAATTCACTATTAGAACATGCCACGCACACCAGGGCATGTCCTACCTTATCCTTACAATGCACCCTGCCCTTGGGCCTACCATAGGGGTGTCTGGTATGAAGAAAAGGGAAGGTTTAGGGACTGGCAAGTGGGGGCACTTGCCCAGTCAGCATGACAGTACCAGACTGCATGCAGGCTCTGCAATGGCAGACCTTAGACACATTTTTACCGGCTGCTTCTGTGGGTGGCACAACCAGTGCTGCAAGCCCACCAGCAGTATTTGGATTTACAAGCCCTGGGCACTCCTGGTGCACTGTACTAGGGTCTGACAGGTAAACCAAACCAACCAATCATGGAATCACTAATGTGTACAATAATTTACAATAGGGAGAGAATATGCACTTTCGCACTGCTCAGCAGTGGTAAAGTGCCCAGAGTCATAAAACAGCCAACAACAGCTCAGGAAAAATATAGGAGGAAGGCAAAAAGTTCAGGAATGGCCCTGCAAAAAGGGCCAAGTCCAACACAACCCCCTTCCAGCCAAAACGCAGGGTAGACCAATCACTACCTTGATGGCTTTCCCTGCTTTAGGCGATAGAACCTGGACCAGGCCCGCAACTGCAGGGGAATATTCCAGTTCTACGCCAATCTGAACCCATTTCAATTCCTCTGTCCATACTCTCAGGGCCCACCAAGCTAACACATGTGGAACCCTTCTCCTCACCTGTGGACACCACCTGTGCAGCACCTAACCTTAACTTGCTCACAGGTGTGTCCCAACAGACAGACAGCAAGCCACAGTGGCCACTGACTGTAGTCAGTGATGAGACCCAGGCCTTATGCCTCTCAGGGCTCTCAAACCTCTGTGGCATCAGAGAGTGGGGGCAGTAGCCCCAGGTGCTTGGCACCCTTTGTCCATTCTCCCTCCTGTTGGGTCAGGTATGATATCCTGGCACTGACCCACCAGCCCCAGGCCTGTACCCGGTGACTGGACAGGAGACTGGGGTGGGCTTTCCCACACCTGGTCCTCCTCCTCCTCCTTGGGGCTCTGCACCCTGCCACCTGAATTGGTACCCCCTTCCAGAATTGCCATGGCACCTGTGGCAGGTGTCCTGCGCAATTCGCCCACCAGTTCAGAGGTCTATCCTGCAACTGGGCACCTAGGTCAGGGGGGGAAACCCCAAACCTGGTCCTCCAATCTAGGGTCTAAACCCTCTAGTTGAACCGGGGTCAGAAGTGAGGACTCCATCCCTCTGCACCCCCTTCCAGAGTACTGTACCCTCCTACCTGGGGTGGTACACCTATATGACCAACCGGTCAGGACACTGTTTACAGTAGTACCTCCCTCCAGGTCAGACAACACCTGAACCTGGCTCTCCATCCTAGGGTCTAAACCCTCAGGTTGCACCGGGGTCAAAGGTGAGGAGTCCCTCCCTCTGCACCCCCTTCCAGAGTGATCTACCCTCCCACCTGGAGTGTTACACGTATAAGCTATATCGGTCAGGACACTGATTACAGTTGCCCCTTCCTCCAGGTCAGTCAACACCTGAACCTGGCTTCCCAACCCTGGGACCAACCCACTGTGGTTGAACACTTGCCTGGTGCACCAGGACTTCCCGGGGAGCACGCATGCCCTCCCGGTGGGTGACACATAACTCATGTGTCGTGTGACAGTCTGCCTGGTGCAGATCTCCCGACCCCTGTCGATCTGACAGTGGGCGAAGATCCCCCAGGACAGAAGTGGTGTCACCATGGTCATTCACTGGTGACGCAGCCCTTCTGGCTGGCCCCTTACCCACGGGTTCTTCCACTGGGGACTCTTTCCCCCTCTCACCCCTCAATCTGGACTTCTGCACCTTCCCAACTGGAGCGGTACTGCCAGACAACAGAACGGAGGGAGGCCTGCTTACTGACACTCCCCATTCACCAGACACTAGGGGATCGCGCACAATGTGGCAGCCCCTCAGGACAGGCTAGGCTCCCCACCTGGTGTTCCCTTAAAGAACCATCCAGACTCTGACACTGAGGTTGGGCACTACTGGGACATAACCCATTCTCACTCCTTCCCCTTAAAGACAGGACGTGAGGCCCTACACCCCTCTTACTACTACAAGACCTAGTTGGGCTACTCTGAGCCACTTCTACCACACTGGGTTTGAAGATACCAGAACCACTCATCTTGGGATCACTCCCCAATGCCTTCCTAGACACTCTGGACTCCACCAAAAGGTCTACCTCCAATGTGAGCTCCCTGCGGTCAGAGAACTCACTCTCCCACAGGTGCTGGCATAGCTCTGGAAAACAGGAACTTACAATATGCTCTCCCACAATGGGATTACACAGCCACCTACAAGGGTTTACCAAACTATCCTTTACCTCACCATTCAGTGCCTTGCACACATACTCCACACCCCTCTCCTGAGATTGGAAGACAGTATCTGACTGTCTCTGTCACTCAACCCACACTCTTCTGGGCAGTCTTCCCACTCACACACCAGGATCTCAACCATGGGGGAATCCCTCCCACCACTAGGACTATGAACCCCTGTGCCAGTTTCCCAATTCACCTCATGAAGACTGCGCACCACTGGAGCTACCTCATATCCTTGAACCTCCTGGTGCAAAACAACCCCCTCCTTCAAGTCAGCCGCCACATCTCTGGGTGTGTGTACTACTCTCTCAGCACTAGGAAATTCAATATTGCTGCCACCATCTGAGCTGGATTCCTCTTCCCACTCAGCAAAGCTCAATCTCTGAGCTACACACATTTCTTGTTGCATGGCCTCAAGCCTCTCGAGCTCTAAGTCAAGCTTCCTCACACACAACTCATGCTCCATTTCCATTTTATTTTCTTCTAGGGCCAATTTCCTAATTTGCAATTCAATTTCCAACTGCCCGTTTAACTTGAGCTTGGTCAGCTCCATGTCGTGCATCCTCCAACTCTCCCTGTCCTCCAACTCCTCTGGAGACAGGCTTCTGGCAGAAACACTGCTACCCGCCGGGGAAGGTGCTGTCCTCCCTCCTGGGCCCAATGGCCTCTCCAGCTGTGTTAGACCTGGCACCTTGGCGTGAGTCTCCCTTCCTCTTTTTGTCGCTGTGCCTCATGTGTTTTTATGGTGTTGGCCGCTCAGCGCGCTGTGCCACTGCCAACCAGTGTCGCGGTGCGAGTGCTCCCTATGTAAATTGTATATGTTGGTTGGATTCCATGATTGGATTGTTTGATTTACTATCAGACCCCAGTAAAGTGCGCCAGGAGCGCCAGGGCATGTAAATGCAAACACCGCTGGTGGGCTTGCAGCACGGGTTGTGCCACCCACAGAAGCGGCCGGTAAAATATGTCTAAGGTCTGCCAACGCAGAACCTGCGTGCAGTCTGGTACTGACATGCTGACTGGCAAGTGCCCACACTTGCCGGTCCCTGAAACCTTCCCTTAGCTGCATGTTAGTCACCCCTCTGGTAGGCCCACGGGCAGGGTGCGTTGTGACCCTAAGGTAGGACAAGCCTAGATGCATGGCATGTCCTAGTAGTGAATTACCGCCATCTTGTTGTTCACTACTGCAAGGCTACCCTGTTCTCATAGGCCAGTATGGGCGGCCTGGATTGTTACACCCTATGATCCTAACCGACCCAGGGAACATGGTAGGAGATCGAGTTTAGTATGCTTGAACTCGGAATAATAAGGTACATCTTTTCGCAAGGTTTATTTTAATATTCCGGGTTTGCAAATGCCGCTTTTAGAAAGCTGGCCTTTGCTTGCCTAAACATTTCAGCCCGCCTCTGCGAGATGTGTATCTGATGTCTGGCTGGTGTGAGTGACAGGGCTGGGGGAACCCAGATGGGCAGAGCTAGGTAGCCTGGTGGTGAATAGGACGATCGACAGGTAAATGGGTGGGAGGAGTGCTCCTAGGCTCTGAATAGGACAGTGCTCTACCACCTCAATGCCGGCTCCGCCCCCTGAGGAGCGTCTGATGACTCTGCCCTGCACTCTGAAAGAAGAAGCCTGCATCGCGTAAACAAAGTGCTCAGAAACTGGACTGGACTAGGCAAGGGCCCCCTTGGCCTGGGAGAACAAAAGATTTGCTGTATAAATGTAGGAGCCCTGCTCCTAAGAAACTAGATCCGCTTTTGACCAAGAAGAATCTCTGCCTGAGGAGGAGGCACCGGGAAAGCTGTAGGAGGAAGACTGTCCCTATCCTGGGGGATTGGCCTGCAGTGGTGACCTTGCTGCCAAAGGGGAGAAGAGAAACTGTTGCTGAAGACTTTGCTTTATTTTTACTTTCAAGACTTGTGCTTTTCCAAAACGATCTCCAAGGGCTTGGAACTGAGCCCCAGGACCATTGGGCTCTACCTGATCTTCACTCGCCTGCCGCTGGACTGTGGTGTCCTTTCCCTCGCCAGAGCTGTGACCCTCGTGCCCCAGTCCCTCCCTGAGCCGTGACCAGGACTGCTTAGCCGCCCCCGCCTTGGGAAGAGCCTCTCTCGATCGGAGCCGCTCCCCCTACGCTGTGCTGGGCTGCCCCTGTCACCTCGCTCGCTGGAGGCTCGCTGCGCACCTTCACCCTCCCGCCGGGATCGGCGTTGTGAGCATCTCCAAGCCTCGGACGGCCCGGACGTAACCTGCCTGCCCGGCTGACCCGCTTTGTTCACCCGCCACCTGCAACACCCCGCTCCTGTCGTGAGCCTGAAGATCAGACCCCCATCGTGAAGTGTGGGAGCCTCGGACGCCGCCTCGCCCTTCTGTCGAAGAGCCGCTGAAATCCCGCACCCGCCTTCGCGTCAAGAAACAAGGTACTGTGCTTACGAACTCGACCGCGAGCTCGCATCGGATCCAGGGTCCACAACGTTCTGATTTCCCTGTCATCTGCCGTGTGCTTCCCGGTCGCCGCCTCAGCACGAAGTGCGCTGAGGCCTACAGTTACCTTGTGCCCGCCTAAAGAACTTTCCGTAACAAAGAGACTTTACCGTATTCCTAAGAATTGTGGCCCCATCAGTTCAACGTTACTGGGCCTTGTATTTGAATCTGCTGAATCTACATAAAAGCTTATTTTTATATACTTCCGGATTGGTGTCCGTTTGTGGTGCATGCAAGGGGTTTACTGTATGTGTAATTGCATTTGCTTAACCGTGTACGCCTGAGACTTAGCCTAGACTGCTCGCGCCACGCACCTAGAGGGTGAGCAGGGGTTATTCTGGGGAGTCATCCTTCGCCCTGACAAGAAGTAAAGGGTCCCTGCTTGTTGTGGGTTCACACCTGCGTCAACCAGAGCCCCCTCATTTCTAACATTGGTGGCAGCGGTGAGGATTTACGGATTTGCATTTGTGGTTTGCGTATAGTGAATCACTGATCACCACGTAGTAAGAGCAGACCAGTAACACAGCCACAAGACTAGCAATTGTTTTTGTTTTGCCAAGAATCTCCGTTGTTAGAGCCATGCCTGGTTCACTTCCCGCCGGAAGGGCAGCTTCTATAATCTCTGGATTTGAGGACATAGATTGTGAAGAAAGCGCACTTCAGAATCATACCAATGAAGAATTTAAAGGTTTTTGCTCCAAGTTCAGGATTGCCCAAACTGGATTGAAAAACAAGGCCCAACTGGTGAAGGCGCTGAGGGCCTGGTATGAGTCAAAGGCACCAGAGAATCAGGTGGAAATGGTTCCACCAGAAAGTGTCCATGAGTTTGGCAGAGGCCTGTCACCAGAAGAGTTGGCAGACAGGGCAGCAACCCGGGCACACGAAGTGGAGATGGCAAAACTTCATGGGCAGATGGATATGGAAAAACAAAGATTAGCCGTGGAAGAAAAGAAACTACAATTAGAGCATGACATGAAGCTGAGGGAGCTGGAGCTGAAAGCAAAAAGTTTGGAGCTTAATCCCTCTGGTGGCAGCACACCGCCAGTACCGGCGGAACCAAGAGTTTATATTCCCAAGGATGTAGTGAAGGAGTTCTTCAAGAATGAATGACGACATCGGGCAGTGGTTCAGAGCCTACGAGGTAGCCATGTCTTCCCACCCGGTCCCTGAGAGAGATTGGGGAGCGGGGTTGTGGGGACGGTTCCTGAGTGAAGGGCGGGACACACTGTTAGATTTACCCGCTGATGTTCATAATTCTTATGCCCATATGAAGGAAGCATTGATGGCTAGGTATGGGTTGACCCCGGAGTTATATAGACAGAGGTTCAGGGGTTGCACTAAGATTCCCAATAGTACGTATGTGGAGTATGTGACTTTCTTTTGCAGAGCGCTGGATGGTTGGGTAAAGGGTAGTAAGGTAAATGATTATCAAGGGCTTCTTGGCTTCTTGATTTAATGGCATGGGAGCACTTGTCCATTAATTGTTTTCCTGAGCTACTCCAGCACCTGATAGATAGTAGGCTGACTAACCCTAGGAAGCTTGCTGAGGAGGCGGACCGCTGGGTCAGTACCAGGGTCCACAAGGGTACCGTGGGAGATTCCGCCAAAGGTGGGCAGGGTCCCCAGCAGAAGAGTGGGGGGGACAGGGGTAAACAGAAGCAGTTCCAAAAAGGGCCACAAAGTAGTCCCCAAGGGAACCAAGGGAAGGGTTCTCAGCCTCCCCCACCCCAGAAACCGACCGGGGCCCCGACAGGTCCTCCTGTTCAGAAGGGGCCCGTCAGATGTTACAGGTGTAACAATTTGGGGCATTTTGCCTCTGATATAAAGTGTCCATTGTTTGGTAAACCAGCACCCACTGGTGCTCCACCCCGGCAGGTGACTAGTGTAGCCTTGGGGGAGGGGAGGGATGTCCAAGGTGGGTGGGGTCCCGCAGAGATGTCCCTGGTCTCGCTAGGAGACCGTGAAGTGGTCCCTCCAACCCGGCTGCCTGAGAACACTAAGAAGTACAGGCAGTGGGTGACCATAAATGGCCATAGAGTGGAAGCTCTTAGAGATACAGGAGCCAGTGTGACAGCTGTCAGGTGTCACCTGGTGTCTCAGGAGCAGGTGGTCCCCAATGCATTCTATCCCGTTGTTGCCGTTGACAACACAGAGAGGCACTGCAAGGTGGCTCAGGTTCCCTTTGAGTGGGGGGGGGTCTCTGGTACTCTTCAGGTAGCTGTGAGGCCCGCCATGCCTGTAGACTGTTTGTTAGGGAACGATTTGGAGAGCTCACCTTGGGGTAAGGTGGAGCGGAGTGCTCACCTGGAGATGTTGGGTATGCCGGATTGGGCGTGTGTCACCACACGGTCCATGGCAGCCAGTAGAGGTACTCAAGAGGTCCTGGAGCCTGAGAGGGAGGCCCAGGAACCGGCCTCAGAGAGAAGGAGCCAGGGGCGCGGGAAGCCTGTCCCTGAAGTTCCCACGGTCCAGGAGGAAGCAGACCTTGAGGGGGATGCCCTGGAGCCTACAGGGGAACAAATAGCTGAACTGGGAGACCTGCCGGAGCTGACCCATTGGCAGCAGGAAGGGGGTCCCACCAGGGAGGACTTTTGTAAGGCGCAGAAGGAGTGCCCTTCTCTCGTGGGTATGCGGCAGCAGGCCGCAGACCAGGCCGCAGGTGATCAGTCAGGATCACATTTCGTTTACTGGGAGAACGACCTCCTATATACAGAGCCTAAGGTTGATGAGCCTAGGTCAGCCCGTGCGCTGGTGGTACCCCAGGACTTCAGAGCCTTCCTACTGGGGTTGGCTCACGATGTGCCATTTGCAGGGCATTTGGGGCAGGACAAGACCTTTGAAAGGCTTGTCACCCACTTTTATTGGCCTCAAATGTGCAGGAGTTCAGATACACACTGCAGGACATGCCAGACTTGCCAGGCAAGTGGAAAGAGTGGAAGGAAGCAGAAGGCTCCACTCCAGCCATTCCCTTTGGTCGGTACCCCATTCCAGCGAGTGGGGATTGACATTGTAGGGCCACTGGACCCCAGGACAGTGATGGGCAATAGGTTCATCCTGGTCCTGGTGGACCATGCCACCCGGGACCCAGAAGCCATTCCTCTGAGGACAGTGACGGCCCCCGTGGTGGGACGTGCACTGATGGGTATTTTCTCCCGAGTGGGATTCCCTCTAGAGGTGGTGTCTGACCGAGGTACCAATTTCATGTCCAAGTACATGAAATGTCTTTGGCAAGAGTGTGGTGTAACCTACAAGTTCACCACACCTTACCACCCCTAAGGAAACGGGTTGGTTGAGAGATTCAACCGAACCCTCAAAGGCATGATAATGGGCCTGGAAGGACTCATGAGGCGTAAGTGGGACGTCCTCTTACCATGCCTTCTCTTCGCTTACCGTGAGGTGCCACAGAAGTCTCTGGGGTTCAGTCCCTTTGAGCTTCTGTATGGTCACCCAGTCAGAGGACCTCTAAGTCTGGTCAAGGAAGGCTGGGAGCAATCTCCCAGGAAACCTCCCCAGAATGTATATAGTTACATGCTGGCCTTCAGGAATTAGACTAGGCGATTCAGGCAACTTGCTGAGGCAAATCTGGAAGCCAGCCAGGAGGAGATGAAGCGGTGGTACGACCAGAATGCCACTCTGGTAGAGCTTCAGCCTGGACAGAAGGTATGGGTCTTGGCCCCCGTGGAGCCGTGTGCGCTCCAGGATAAGTGGACCGGTCTCTTTGAGGTGGTGGAGCGCAAGAGTCCTGTTACCTACGCGGTGGACCTGAAGTCTCCTAGGAACCCCTTAAGGGTCCTACATGTCAACCGCCTCAAGCCCCACTTGGAGAGGTCCCAAGTGGGCATGCTCTTGGCAACAGATGCTGGGATGGAAGAGGAGACAGAACCTCTTCCTGACCTCCTGTCAGCCAAGGAGCAAGATGGGTCAGTGGATTGTGTCATCCTCTCTTCCACCCTGACCCCTGAGCAACAGAATGATTGTCGCCAGTTGCTGGGACAATTTTCTGATCTGTTTTCCCTGGTTCCCGGTGTCACTGATTGGTGCGTCCATGATGTGGACACTGGGGATAGTCCACCTGTGCGGCACAAGGCCTACAGGGTGACTGACAGGGTGAGGACATGCATCAAGGAGGAGGTCTCCAAGATGTTTGCACTCGGGGTAATTGAGTCGTCCAGCAGTCCTTGGGCCAGCCCAGTGGTCTTGGTCCCAAAGGCTGCAGCGCCGGGAGCCACACCCGAACTCCGGTTCTGTGTGGACTACAGAGGACTCAATTCAGTCACTAGGACTGATGCACACCCCATCCCCAGAGCTGATGAGCTCATAGATCGGCTAGGGGCTGCCCATTACCTCAGCACGTTTGATTTAACGTCTGGGTATTGGCAGATCGCCTTGACCGAGGGGGCCAAAGAGAGGTCAGCATTTTCCACCCCAGATGGGCACTACCAGTTCCGGGTTATGCCCTTTGGGATGAAGAATGCCCCTGCCACCTTTCAGAGATTGGTCAACCAGGTGTTGGCTGGGCTGGATTCGTTCAGTGCAGCCTACCTGGATGACATCGCAGTGTTCAGGTCCACTTGGGAAGAACACCTGCGTCACCTCTGGGAAGTGTTGATGGCGCTGCGCAAGGCAGGCCTCACGATCAAGGCAAGTAAGTGCCAGATCGGGCAGGGTTCCGTGGTGTACTTGGGACACCAAGTTGGGAGTGGCCAGGTGGCACCCCTTCAGCCCAAGATAGAAACCATCCTGAATTGGGAGGCGCCCAAAACCCAGACAGAGGTGAGAGCCTTCCTAGGTCTCACTGGGTACTACAGGAGGTTTGTCAAGGGGTATGGCAACATGGTTGCCCCCTTGACAGCACTGACTTCGAAGAAGCAGCCCAGGAAAGTGATTTGGACTGACACCTGTCAGAAAGCTTTTGAGGCCTTGAAAACTGCTATGTGCACGGCGCCCGTGCTCTTGGCTCCCAACTTCTCCAAAGAGTTTATCGTTCAGACAGACGCTTCAGAGCATGGTGTGGAGGCTGTTCTTTCACAGATTAATGAGGAGGGCCTAGATCAACCCGTAGCCTTTCTTAGCAGGAGGTTACTTCCACGGGAACAGAGGTGGAATGCTATTGAGCGTGAGGCATTTGCTGTGGTCTGGGCGCTGAAGAAGCTAAGACCCTACTTGTTTGGGTCTCACTTCCGGGTTCAGACGGACCACAGGCCCCTCAGATGGTTGATGCATATGAGGGGTGAGAATCCAAAGCTGTTGAGGTGGTCCATTTCCCTACAGGGTATGGATTTCACGGTGGAACATCGCCCGGGTACAGATCACGCCAATGCTGACGGTCTGTCCAGATTTTTCCGCCTTAGTGATGAGGAACTCCCGGGGGAAGGGTAGTTCTCCCCACTTTTCAGCTGGAGGGGACACGTGTTAGACCTGGCACCTTGGCGTGAGTCTCCCTCCCTCTTTTTGTCGCTGTGCCTCATGTGTTTTTATGGTGTTGGCCGCTCAGAGCGCTGTGCCACTGCCAACCAGTGTCACGGTGCGAGTGCTCCCTATGTAAATTGTATATGTTGGTTGGATTCCATGATTGGATTGTTTGATTTACTATCAGACCCCAGTAAAGTGCGCCAGGAGTGCCAGGGCATGTAAATGCAAACACCGCTGGTGGGCTTGCAGCACGGGTTGTGCCACCCACAGAAGCGGCCGGTAAAATATGTCTAAGGTCTGCTAATGCAGAACCTGCGTGCAGTCTGGTACTGACATGCTGACTGGCAAGTGCCCACACTTGCCGGTCCCTGAAACCTTCCCTTAGCTGCATATTAGTCACCCCTCTGGTAGGCCCACGGGCAGGGTGCGTTGTGAGCCTAAGGTAGGACAAGCCTAGATGCGTGGCATGTCCTAGTAGTGAATTACCGCCATCTTGTTGTTCACTACTGCAAGGCTACCCTGTTCTCATAGGCCAGGATGGGCGGCCTGGATTGTTACACCCTATGATCCTAACCGACCCAGGGAACATGGTAGGAGATCGAGTTTAGTATGCCTGAACTCGGAATAATAAGGTACATCTTTTCGCAAGGTTTATTTTAATATTCCGGGTTTGCAAATGCCGCTTTTAGAAAGCTGGCCTTTGCTTGCCTAAACATTTCAGCCCGCCTCTGCGTGATGTGTATCTGATGTCTGGCTGGTGTGAGTGACAGGGCTGGGGGAACCCAGATGGGCAGGGCTAGGTAGCCTGGTGGTGAATAGGACGATCGACAGGTAGATGGGTGGGAGGAGTGCTCCTAGGCTCTGAATAGGACAGTGCTCTACCACCTCAATGCCGGCTCCGCCCCCTGTGGAGCGTCTGATGACTCTGCCCTGCACTCTGAAAGAAGAAGCCTGCATCGCGTAAACAAAGTGCTCAGAAACCGGACTGGACTAGGCAAGGGCCCCCCTGGCCTGGGAGAACAAAAGATTTGCTGTATAAATGTAGGAGCCCTGCTCCTAAGAAACTAGATCCGCTTTTGACCAAGAAGAATCTCTGCTTGAGGAGGAGGCACCGGGAAAGCTGTAGGAGGAAGACTGTCCCTATCCTGGGGGATTGGCCTGCAGTGGTGACCTTGCTGCCAAAGGGGAGAAGAGAAACTGTTGCTGAAGACTTTGCTTTATTTTTACTTTCAAGACTTGTGCTTTTCCAAAACGATCTCCAAGGGCTTGGAACTGAGCTTGCCCCCTGAACTGAGCCCCAGGACCATTGGGCTCTACCTGATCTTCACTCGCCTGCCGCTGGACTGTGGTGTCCTTTCCCTCGCCGGAGCTGTGACCCTCGTGCCCCAGTCCCTCCCTGAGCCGTGACCAGGACTGCTTAGCCGCCCCCGCCTTGGGAAGAGCCTCGCTCGATCAGAGCCGCTCCCCCTACGCTGTGCTGGGCTGCCCCTGTCACCTCGCTCACTGGAGGCTCGCTGGGCACCTTCACCCTCCCGCCGGAATCAGCGTTATGAGCATCTCCAAGCCTCTGACGGCCCGGACGTAACCTGCGTGCCCGGCTGCCCCGCTTTGTTCACCCGCCACCTGCAACACCCCGCTCCTGTTGTGAGCCTGAAGATCAGACCCCCATCGTGAAGTGTGGGAGCCTCGGACGCCGCCTCGCCCTTCTGTCGAAGAGCCGCTGAAATCCTGCACCCGCCTTCGCGTCAAGAAACAAGGTACTGTGCTTATGAACTCGACCGCGAGCTCGCATCGGATCCAGGGTCCGCAACGTTCTGATTTCCCTGTCATCTGCCGTGTGCTTCCCGGTCGCCGCATCAGCACGAAGTGCGCTGAGGCCTACAGTTACCTTGTGCCCGCCTAAAGAACTTTCCGTAACAAAGAGACTTTACCATATTCCTAAGAATTGTGGCCCCATCAGTTCAACGTTACTGGGCCTTGTATTTGAATCTGCTGAATCTACATAAAAGCTTATTTTTATATACTTCCGGATTGGTGTCCGTTTGTGGTGCATGCAAGGGGTTTACTGTATGCGTAATTGCATTTGCTTAACCGTGTGAGCCTGAGACTTAGCCTAGACTGCTCGCGCCACGCACCTAGAGGGTGAGCAGGGGTTATTCTGGGGAGTCATCCTTCGCCCTGACAAGAAGTAAAGGGTCCCTGCTTGTTGTGGGTTCACACCAGCGTCAACCAGAGCCCCCTCATTTCTAACAAGCTGCCTTACATTGTAGCATCCCAGTTTCTCCTCTTACCACTCAAATTCATCAGATGCTATGGATGCTGCTTTCTCCACCATGGTTAAGCTTGGCAGTAATCAAAAATAGAAAATCCCAAAAAGAAATCTACCAACAAGTATTGGTTGTGTTATGGTCTGCACTCACTAAGTAGTGTTCACCAATCACTGTACATGAGTCACAAATGCAAGTCCAGAATCCTTACCGCTGACCACCAATAATAGACTTGGGGGTCTCTAGTTGGCACAGGTATGCACTTGTGACAAATAGGGACCCTCGCCTCTAATCTGGGTAAGCGGATACACTCCTAAAATAACCCTTGCCCACCCCCTTGGTAGCTTGGCACGAGCAGACAGGCTTATCTCAAAGGCAGTGTGTAAAGCATTTGTGAACACATACAGTAATCAAGTGACAACACTACAGATGGACACAACACAGGTTTTATATATAAAAGAAGTATTCTTTATATAGATTTACCACAAGACCATGGAACAACAAAAATACACAATACTGTTACTTTAGATAGTAGAATTTTGTTTAGTTCTCTTTAGTTCTTAAATGTGACACTTTAAGTCAATGTACCTTTTAGAAGCGACACGCAAGGCAACGAAAGTGTCGCAACGATGTTGATGCAACGAAGATTTTGGTGCAAAGAAATAAAGACGTGAAGAACTTCCTGATGCGGTACACTTCTCCGATGCTGCAAGAAGACTTGACTCGATGCTTCAGCTGCAGCGACGACACACTTTACGCGATGCGACGACAGCGGCCTTGGCAGCGTCACTCTTCTCCGACATTGCAAGACGCTTCCGCTCGATGCGATGTTGCAGCGGCGACAACCCTTTACGCGATGCGACGACAGCAGCTCCGATGGCGGCACGCTTCTCCATGGATGCGAGGCGCTTTTATTGATGCGGTGCAATGCGACAACTATGATGGCTGCGATGGCGACACGCTTCTTCCTCGATGCGAGACTCTTCTCTTGATGCGGTGCAATGCTTCAGCTACGATGGCTGCGATGGCGACACGCTTCTTCAGCATTGCGAGACACTTCCTGGATGATGCGAGGCGCTTCCGCTCGATGCGATGCTGCAGCGGTGACACACTTTACGAGATGCGACGAAAACAGCTCTGACAGCGGCACGCTTCTCCTTCTTGAGTCGCGCTTCCAGCTCCTTGCGACACGCAGTCCCTCAGAAGGCCCAACAACAGCAGCAGGCACTTCCAAAGAACTCTGGGGAGCTGGGGGATGAAGTCTGTTGTTCCTGAGACTTCAGCAGGAGGCAAGCTCTTTTCCAAGCCCTTGGAGATCCTTCACAAGTTGAGCAAAAGTACACACAAAGTTCCTTTCTTCTCTCTTTGGCAGTAGGCAACCCCTGCAGGCCAATCCCTCAGTTTCAGGGATAGTCTCTCCTCAGTTTCTTCTTGGTTCCTCTCCTCAGCAGAGTTTCTTCTTGTTTCCCAAAGTGATATAAATTCTTGGGATCAGGGTCCCAATACTTATACCCAAAAATCCTTTGTCCTCTGAGGGCAGAGGGGCCTTTGCCTTGTTCAAACCGGTTCTGATCAGTCCTGGAGCACTTTTTTTACCCGACTCCTTCTTTCCTTTCAGAGTGCAGGGCAGAGACATCAGACGCACCACAGGAGGTGGAGCCAGCATTGTGGAGGGAAGGCACATCCCTATTCAGGTCCCAGGTGCAACTCCTCCCACCCATCTAGATGCAGATCTCTCTATTCACCACTGGGACACCTCACCCTGTCTCCTGGAATTCCCCAGCCCTGTCACTCAAACTCCAGACAGGGAATACACAGCCTAGCAGAGGCAGGTTTGAATGGTTAGACAAGAAAATACCTACTTTCTAAAAGTGGTATTTTCAAACACAGAGTGTTAAAACCAACTTCACTAAAAGATGTATTTTATCATTCTGAGTTCAGGCATACTAAATTCGAATTTCTACCATGTTCCCTGAGTCAGTTAGGATTATAAAATGTAATAACTAAACTGCCCATTCTGGCCTATGGAGAACAAGTTGCCTTGCAATAGTGAAAAACGAAAATGGATGTAATTCACTATTAGAACATGCCACACACACCAGGGCATGTCCTACCTTATCCTTACAATGCACCCTGCCCTTGTGACTACCATAGGGGTGTCTGATATGAAGAAAAGGGAAGGTTTAGGGACTGGCAAGTGGGTGCACTTGCCCAGTCAGCATGACAGTACCAGACTGCATGCAAGCTCTGCAATGGCAGACCTTAGACACATTTTTAACGGCTGCTTCTGTGGGTGGCACAACCAGTGCTGCAAGCCCACCAGCAGTATTTGGATTTACAAGCCCTGGGCACTACTGGTGCACTGTACTAGGGTCTGACAGGTAAACCAAACCAACCAATCATGGAATCACTAATTTGTACAATAATTTACAATAGGGAGAGCATATGCACTTTAGCACTGATCAGCATTGGTAAAGTGCCCAGAGTCATAAAACAGCCAACAACAGTTCAGAAAAAATATAGGAGGAATCCAACCCCACTTAACATAATGTGTTCTGTAAAGTGATTTTAAAGTGATGTTCATTATGATTGAGATTTAAAGGGTGTAGCATTTATGTAAGTTAGTCTTCCTCGCACTTCTAAGCTCCTTCCATGAGCTCCATGCTGGGTTGCTCCCTCATTCCCTCATTCCAGCAATGAAACTGGCACTGATATTGCTTGCTCAGTTCAGATGCCGAAGGACACATCAAGTCATATAGCTAATTATGAAGTTAATTGATTTTTTAAGAATAAAAAGTTAAACTTTCTTAAATGCTGATACACTTCATTTTTCAAAGTGGCACTTTTGTGGGATGGAGCGCAGGAGCTTTTGTCACATTTGGCTTTTTATTGAACTTGGTATGTGTTGCAAACTGCAGTATAAAAAAAGAGACACTCTAAGATGACAGCCCGCGATCCTCTGTGGTTTGGCGTAGCATGCCTGCTGATAGATTTGTGTTTATTTTTTAAGGCACCATAGGAGAGGACCTCTCCCCACACCTTTAGCGGAAAATGTGGATACTCGGTTGTTAACAATGAATGGATTTTTCACAATGCTTGCTATTTTGGAATGCAGTTCCACGATGTGTCACAATTTGTGACCGTGTAGCTTTTTGTGCATTATGAAAAGAAAATGACAGCCAGGTGTGAATGGAATGTTAAAAATGAGATCTGGAGACAAGGAAGGACGAGGTGGGGCGTAATTGCTCTTGAATGATGAGTGAACGATAAATGCAGCCAGGGATAATGAGTTAATGGATATCCTTTTTTTGCCTCGAAATGAGGGATAAACAGGGATTTTAATTGGATCTAAACAAAGGGGAGCAGGCAGGAGTTCTGCTGTTGTTGGCTTCGTTTTCAATGACCTCTCTATGCAGTTCTGTAGACACAGACTTTGTCTAGTGGGATGCTCCCCAAATCAGGGTAGTCTCCAGCACCCACAACAGAGACACAAAGAGATTTGAACTATCTGCTCCTGGCTATGCACAGACACAAGAAAGTGATCAGGAAAGAGACAAAAGGGTTGCTTTATCAAAAAGACCCTTCTCACTCTGATGCTGCACCTCCTTCACCCTCTCAATCAACACAGTGGCAATGCTAGAGAAAGATCTAGGACGTCCAAAATAGAACACACAGGGCTTAATCACTCTGCGGTGCTTATACATACGGGGCAGATTTACAAGGAAACTGACGCATCTGTATAGATGCATCAGTTTCCCTGCACCTCCATGCGTAACCCTTGTGCCACCATGGATGTGCCGTATTTACAATACGGCGCACCATGGCGCAAGGGTTGACAGATGCACCAGAAATTCTGACACATCTGTTGGCATGAAAGTCAACCATTGCTGGAGTTGTGTCGCAAGCGCGATGCAACATGAGCAATGCACAGGGAGGCCTATTCCCAATACACTGCATCACTCCTTACCCCTACTCCAAGCAGGCGTAGGGTTTTGATGCAGTGGCGACTTAGAAGTGGCGAACTGATTTCTTGCAAATTTCACTGCGTAACATCTACAAGGCTTTCCTGCGTGGGAACGCCCAACCTGCATATATTATTCCTAATGCAGGTATAATGGGGCGCAGGGCTTTACAAGGTGACGTATCTCCCTAGATGCGTCACGTTATAAATTACACCGCAACGTGGAATGTTGTTTACTCTGCAGCACAAAAGTGCCACAAGGGGCTTGTAAATTTGCCCCTCAGTGCATATATTATAATAGTCACATTAACAAACACACACAACATGCACTTGTACGAGATTAGGTGATAAATCTGAGTGTCCGTTGGTGAGACTTTCTCAACCAGTGCAAAATAAAAAACAATTTGTGAGTGAGCGAAAAAAACTTTAATGTACAGAGTAGTGTGGGAAGATCTTTAAATGGGACCTTTTCTGTTTTCTGTGCCAACTCCCCTTGTGTTGCATACAAATCCTGTACCAAGGTTGGGATACTCCAGACTATGTTTAAAAGGGCTGTCCTAGGCTTGGGACACCACAGGCTAGGGCTTTTAATGTTTACATGCTGTGTACACTTGGAATCACATGCTTAAGCTGACTGCCCCAGATATGGAGCACAATGTATAATGTTGTCTCTTTCTATAACTTACATTCTCCGATAGCTTGCTAACTCAGAAAGCCTTCCCCCACTATTATCCTAAAACCTTGAATGAAATATTGACCTTGATGTACTTCCACTTGATTCCTTTCTTTCTTCAGTGACCCTACCTACCATCCTCTGCATACCTTCTGTATGTTAGAATAGCCTCCTCTCAGCCTCATGCCCATCTGCCTCAATCCTTTTTAGTGCAACCCTGCAATTGCCTGACACGTTTTTTCATAAATCACAAACTCCCCTCTTTAAATCTGTAGCCCTATAATCTAACATCACCTAATCTCAGCCAGACTATCTCACCAACCTTCCGCCTGACACGCCATAGCCACCCAAATGATCAAACATACCTCATATTCATTTATCACAAAGTAACTGGAGTAAATGCATGCAATTTATACTTGAAAGCACATGACTAATAATAATAACCAATAATAACCACTGGATTAACCAGTAACCTTGGGTTCTGGAGCAGCGAGCTAGTCACCGCAAAGCGCTTCAATGCCTCGTCAAGGGAGATACGCACTATGTAAATTAAATTACAATTACAATTTCCCTTATGGAGGTACCAATGTTCTACAGCCGTGTCATCAATGTGTCAAGTGTTATGGCTTAGGCTGCTATTGGACCTTTAGGGTCTTTGGTTGACATTGTCATGGTGACACACTCCTGAAGTTTCTTCCTAGAAGAGCAGCTGTCATCCTGCTTTTAATGAAGTCATGTGTGCCTGGGGCTGTGACTATGTAAGGTTTCATTCTCTGACGCTGTCAGTGGGTGGATCGGTTCCATGCATCTTGTAGCCAGTTCATATTACTGGTGATGTGACTGGTATCTCATGACAGTTTGGAGTGTCAAAGTGGAAAGATTTTTGGAGGAGCTTTTGTCAGCGGAATATCCGCAGTTCCCATATGTGATGAACCCACTCTGGTCTTAAGTTCAGTTCTCTGATTTGTTAGAAATGGGGTTTCTAGTTGGCAGTGGTTTGCACCCTGTCCAAGTAGGGATCCTCTCTTTAGTCAGGGTAAGGGAGTCACACAGCTATGATAACCCCTGCCCACCCTCTTGGTAACTTGGCACAAACAGTCAGGCTTATCTCAGAGGCAGTGTGTAAAGAATTTGTAAATACACACATAGTAACACAGTGGAAACACTACAAAACAAGAGCAAAACAACAAAAATCCAACTTACACAAGTAAAGATATCACTTTGTTAAAGTTTGGTTCATAGAAATCTATGGATGCATTATTATACCTGGACAGTATCTTGGAAGAGTCACAATTTAAAGGCAATACAGGTGAAGGGGAGTTGAGGCACCAGGAAAGCAAAGCAATATGTCTGCTCCTTACTCCCAGAGGAGGTGATGCGTTGGTTCCTTACTGCCAGGGAATGTGATGGGTCGGTTCCTTACCGCTACGTAGGGGAGATGATGTGCCAGTTCCTTACTGGAAGGAGAGACAATGGTTTGATTTCCAGACACACAGTCTGTAGCAGGTCTGAGTCACATTTGAAAAGACTACGTATGTGGGTGGCACAACCAGTGTGCAGGCCTACGAGTAACATTTGATTTACAGGCCCTGGCACACTCAGTGCACTTTACTAGGGACTTACCAGTAAATCAAATATGCCAATCATGGATAGCCAATCATAATACAATTTAGACAGGGAGCACTTGGAGTTTGACACTGATCTGCAGTGGCAAAGTTCCCAAATCATCTAAGCCAGCAAAAACGAAATCCATCACAGCATCACAGCATCAAAAATGCAGGAGGTAGAGCCAAAAAGTCAGGGTAAATGACGCCAAGGATGCCAAGTCATAAAACAGCCAACAACAGGTCAGAAAAAATATAGGAGGAAGGCAAAAAGTTCAGGGATGACTCTGCAAAAAGGGCCAAGTCCAACAGTGATCATGTGTTCAAGCAATCTATACAATCTGATATTGTCCCTACAAGCTCTATCTTATAAATCTGTGATTTACCGCTTCATTTCCCAAGTTTCTGGTACCCATTCAGGTACACAATCCAACCCCACTTCTACCCCTGATATCCCTTATTGCCATTGTACTAGGGCAGGTGTGATAGGAGGACAAATCTAACCTTATAGATTTCACCTCTTTCAAGAACTCTGTGAATCTGGAGTACATAATGTGTTATGTAAAGTGATTTTAAAGTGATGTTTATTATGATTGAGATTTAAGGGGCGTAGCGTTTATGTAAGTTAGTCTTCCTCGCACTTCTAAGCTCCTTCCATGAGCTCCATGCTAGGTTACTCCCTCATTCCAGCAAGGAAACTGGCACTGATATTGCTGGATTTGCCTTGCTCAGTTCAGATGCTGAAGGACACATCAAGTCATATAGCTAATTATGAAGTGAATTGATTTTTTAAGAATGAAAAGTTCAACATTCTTAAATGCTGATACACTTCATTTTTTAAAGTGGCACTTTTGTGGGATGGAGGGCAGGAGCAGGAAAGATTTTTGGAGGAGCTTTTGTCAGAGGAATATCCGCATTTCCCATATGTGATGAACCCACTCTGGTCTTAAGTTCAGTTCTCTGATTTGTTAGAAATGGAGTTTCTAGTTGGCAGTGGTTTGCACCCTGTCCAAGTAGGGATCCTCTCTTTAGTCAGGGTAAGGGAGTCACA
The DNA here is from genome assembly GCF_964204655.1 of Triturus cristatus. Taxonomy (NCBI): domain Eukaryota; kingdom Metazoa; phylum Chordata; class Amphibia; order Caudata; family Salamandridae; genus Triturus; species Triturus cristatus. The sequence continues at coordinate 218,720,215 of NC_140590.1, forward strand.
CAGCTATGATAACCCCTGCCCACCCTCTTGGTAACTTAGCACAAACAGTCAGGCTTATCTCAGAAGCAGTGTGTAAAGAATTTGTACATACACACATAGTAACACAGTGAAAACACTACAAAATAAGTCCACACTAGTTTAGAAAAATAGCCAATATTTATCTGAATAAAACAAGACCAAAACAACAAAAATCCAACTTACACATGTAAAGATATCACTTTGTTAAAGTTTGGTTCATATAAATCTATGGATGCATTATTATACCTGGACAGTATCTTGGAAGAGTCAAAGTTTAAAGGCAATACAGGTGCAGGGGAGGTGAGGCACCAGGAAAGCAAAGCAATATGTCTGCTCCTTACTCCCAGGGCAGGTGATGCGTCGGTTCCTCACTGCCAGGGAATGTGATGGGTCGGTTCCTTACCGCTACGTAGGGGAGATGATGTGCCAGTTCCTTACTGGAAGGAGAGGCAATGGTTTGATTTCCAGTCACACAGCCTGTAGCAGGTCTGAGTCACATTTGAAAAGACTATGTATGTGGGTGGCACAACCAGTGTGCAGGCCTACGAGTAACATTTGATTTACAGGCCCCGGCACACTCAGTGCACTTTACTAGGGACTTACTAGTAAATCAAATACGCCAATCATGGTTAGCCAATCATAATACAATTTAGACAGGGAGCACTTGGAGTTTGACACTGATCTGCAGTGGCAAAGTTCCCAAATCATCTAAGCCGGCAAAAACGAAATCCATCACAGCATCAAAAATGCAGGAGGTAGAGGCAAAAAGTCAGGGGAAATGACGCCAAGGATAGCAAGTCTAACATCCTGTCTTTTGGGGCATCTGTGAAAACAGTTCTTCCAATTCAGGGCCTGACAAGCCTCTGTAAGCAGAGTAGTAGAATAGGTCACCCATCTCTTTGCAAGATTACAGGACTCTCCTTTCTAATACTGCCTCTGCTACCCAGGCCACTGTAGGCCCTGTGGCACGGGGGTCCTTCAATACTTCAGGGTACCCCGAATGTTCAGGGGGGCTCTTTTTAAGTCTGTGAGATGTCTGAGATATGTGAGACTCAGAGGCCTCTCATCACATTCTGCAGGGCATTATGTTGCATTGCGCTACTGCTGCTGCATACCATGGGGCGCCTGCTCAAGTTACTACCAAAGTCTGTGTGGGTACTGTTCCACACTAAAGTTTCCAGCTCTGGCACTTCGGCCGTAGAAACACTGCTCTTACGCTCATGTTTCAGCCCTAGAGCGCACTATTGGCTTTTAGTTGTGGCGGTCCAGGAGCATTGTTTGGAGGATGATGCAGAGGCGGGCCTGCCATTAGACATGATTCTGGTGGGAGACTCTCAATTTTTTATGCCAACAATGGATTTATTTTGGAAGATCCCCCACCTAAAAAAGTCCTGCTTCAAGAGTAGTCAGTGGGATTAATGTATTCTCCTGAATATTTGTTTAAAACCTCCCGCTTTCCTCTTCTAAAATGTATGCATGTTTGCAGGACAAGGTTCTGTTTTCATATCAGATAAAGTCAGAGCAGACTTTCACCCGAAGGTCGCCTTGATAAAGATGATCTGTCAAACATTCGATGATTGTCGATTGATCTCAGTGGGCCTAGGTTTCCACGCTGCCGGCCTGCCTTGTCAGATCACGCAGTGTGTGCTAGGCTGTATCTCATCCGTGTGTCCGTTAGGCCACTCCCCTGCTGCCCCCACAATTGCTGTCGGGCTCTGTTGTGCGACGATCTATGGCAGATTCACTGTATCCTTAGAGGGATGCTGGCTTCCAGCCCGCAGCGGTCCATTGTGATAAGCCAGTGTCTTTCTCGGTACAGGCGTTGTATGGCTAGGTCTTCCACCTTACCCAGGTGCCCGCCTGAGTGGCAGCAGGTGGTAACGGCATTGGGTTGAATCACGGTAGGTCAGATGTTGTGTGGGTCAAGGAAGCATTTAGAGCAAAAGAAATATGAACTGAATGCATGTTGTCTAAAACATCTGGTGCTCATTATGTTATGATACAATCCATGAGTAAACTAGAGTTGTATTTGACTTTACATATGCCAGTTTTGCACAGACAGGGGTTTATTGCCCAACTTCCAACTGAGTGTATTTCCCCAGTTGTTAGTAGGATGGCACAGACCCTCAGACCTTCCGAAACGAACATGTGAAATGGGCGTTGCATTGAATACGTTACAAATAGTTTTTATGTGTCCTAAATTTCCAAATCTACGACATAATTATTTTCAACCCCTATCACTGTAAGTGGATTTTACTCAAGTACGGCCAGCTTTGTTATATTTGCAATTTTTATCCAGTCTTCATGTTTGCTTTTATGCATCATGGTTCTTGGCAAGGGTGTTTCATTCTGATTTGTGATATGAGTTTCTGTTTTAAAATGTTTTTAATTGACTGATGCATTTTATGACCATGCACTTCTATGATTTACTGCGACTAAATCTAATAAAGTGTTCGAGTTTGAGTTCAATCTCAGTCTTTTTATTTTATAGGCATAATCTCCATGCTCGCTTACAGGTCGGTAGCGGCTTGCCCTACTTCCTGTTTCAATTTTGTGGAGTCGGGCCCTACAATAAGCAGAGGTAAGCCCAGCCCCAGATCTTCTCTAGCATGCAGCCAACTTGCCTCACCCAATCAACACCTCCAAGATAGCTTTTTTAGTTCTGCCTATTGTTTATGCTAGCCTATAATAAGCCAACACCCCACTGTCGATTTATTTCAGAAAGGACTTCTAAACACTGAGAAAGGAGTACTTTTCCCCAATATTGGTTCTACGGATTTTCAGCTGTCATCTCTATACCTACATGAAACACCAATGTACAAGACGTATGCTTTGCCACAATTAAATCTCGTGTGTTTTACCAGGACTTGTGTTCTGGTGTTTAAATCAATTGTGGGCACAATAAATGAGACATTTGAAGGAACTCCTAAAAGTTGTTCATGAGCCTGTATCATACCTGACATGAGTCCTTCCCGCCCTCCATCACGCCTGCGCACAGCATCCCATCGGAAATGACATCTTCAGGGAACGCGGCAGCACAGACTTCTTCCGAAACTACGGTCACATTCAAACACTGTAGGACATCAGGGTAAGTTTCTAAATGCAAAGAAGTAGGACAGTTAATTTGAATTGAAGTATTGCAACATCAGGCTGGCTAAATGTACACCATTTGTAAACAGTAATAGTGTCTGGAGATGTGTGAAGATGGTGAGGAGTAAATATCCGCTCTCACCTACACCGAGAACCTAAGCCCACCATGTTATGTTATGTGTATTTGTAAAGCACACGTTCCTTCACCCACAAGGGCATCCTGGCACTGAGTATGTGTGTGCCTGGCCCTTCCTATTGCAGGTTGGTTCATTAAAAAGCCAGGTTTTCAGCTTCAGCAGGAGGCTCTGATGCGAAGTGGAGGGCAGTGGCGCGCTTTAGGGACGATGAAAGAGAATGCCCATCCACCGGATCTAGTTCTGTGTATGCGTTGGATGTGTGTGATTAGGGGTGCTGCGGAGAAGAAGTGTCTGGGTAGTCTTGTTAGAAGGAATTGTGACTTTAGGAATGTTATGTCCATGGTGGTTCATCATGGCCCCTAAGCCCACTAAACAAAGAGGAGATTTGGGGCCTTGTTTAAAGTTTGGCAGGTTAGGTAGAGAGTCACACACATGACGGATATCCAATCCGCCTTATTACAAGTCCCATTACATATATTGCACTTGTCATAAGGTGGACGAGATATCTGTCATGTTTGTGACTAAGTAACCCGTCCACCAAACTCTAAATCATGGCCATATTGTTCAGGACAATGGTATTGGACAACAATTCATGAGAAGAGGGTTCTACTCTGAGTAGTGCATTTATTCAACCATAGAAAGGGAATTCAAAAGACTAGCAGGGAGGTGTGATTGTGATTAGGTTTCAATAATTGTATGTTTCCTACCTGCAGGGCTGGTAATAGTTCCCCATCCAGACACAAGACAGTTAGTTCCTGTGGGTGGGCAGGTGCTGGCCAATGGGATCGCCTGTACATATTCATTGTAGGCAGCAGGAGTTGCTAGTTTGAGCATCATGATGTCATTTTTTAAGGTATATGCACAGAAGTCACGGTGAGCACACGTTTCTTCTGCATACGTGAACTGTTCAGTCTCCTCGTATTCCTTAATATGATGATCGCCTAATACGATCTGCAGGCCACTAAATAAATAAATAAAAAATCCGTGTTTACTATGGTATCCATATCAACATTCACAACATAAATGGTCTTCCAAACAAACTATAGCATACAAGTCGGATAAATAGCAATGGGAATTGCCTATTTACACAGTGGCTAGGAAAATAGCTTTATCTTTCATTTTGAAGGCTATACTGTGGTTCGATGTGATTATTCATTAGGACCACTCCTCATTTGACATGGCAAAGACCTATTAGTAGTTCTCAGTCATAGTTGCCCCACCAATCATCTGGTTCTCAACTATATCTTCTTCTAGAAGAACACAGAAAGCACATTACTTCAACGAGTTCCTCACCACATTTGAGCCTGTTCCAATTAATGAACATAGCATTCCCTGAACTTTGTGCAGAGCAATTCATGTAGACTTTCGGATATATTTAACTAATGTTATACAGCCCATCAGGATCACCTTATGATTCCATTAAATTAACTAGGAAAGGAAGGACAACAGGACACGACAAAAGAGATCTATATTGTAATGCAATGGCGGGTCCATATTCTGTATTTTGCAGTTACTACCAGAAGTCACAAATGACCAATCCAACCTCAACCAGTCAACCTGAAAGCTTGCATTTTCGGGAGATTCCTTATTCATACATGCTTGTGTTCTTCCCTGTTTTGGAACCTTGTTGTTCCCCATAGTTGAATGGAGTATTCTGCCAGGGCTTTAATATGGTGCCACTTTTAATAAGTAGATTAGTGTTACGTTCTTTAGGAGGCTTTGCATATGGATCACAGGATCTTGAAGGTAATCCTTGATCCCATTAAGCACAGATAGAGTGATCTCAAAGCAGGTCTGACAGGTTTTGTTGAGAGATCGAGGCACTGTCTAGCTGCCTGATCCTCCACTCTATTGTTTGTAGTTGAGATTCTTTTGATGACCAGTGTGGATAATGTTGCCGTAATGAAGGTGCGCCATTATCGGGGCTCCTGTTCATTCCAAGTTATGCTTTGATTGAAGAAGAGGGAAGCTATTGCAGAGCATGGGAAGCCCATGAACACAGCTTTGACCGAGGGAGCAAAGTAAAGTTCTGCACTGAAAGCAATCCCTATGTTGTTTTCTGTGTTTGGAGGACAACCCGCTAGACCAGTGGTGACCCTGCCCTATGTTGGTTCCCCTGGCCAATTACACTCCCACCATAGTTAGGGCCTCAGTACGAGTGAGCCTTTTTTCCAGTACCTGCTTACGATTTAACAGCAGGTTTTGTGGAAATCACCACATCGTTGCAGTTTTCACCAGGTGAATTTACAGGCGAAAATGCGTGGTAAATACCAATACACATGGGTTTTGGTGCCCAAAGCACCAACTTCCACATGTTATTGCCCATTTTGAAGGACACAAGTTATAATAGGTGATAATGACCTCCTTTTAAATTCCGATCCCAGGCACTTTGGATGTTAAAAAAGGGAATAAATATCAAGGGCCCGATTCACAGAACTAATCTGAGACAAAATCCTAAACTTACTACTTCTGGTATTCACAGAAGGCACTTACTACTTTTGATATTCTCAGAAGGCACTTACTACTTTTGGTATTCACAGAAGGCATTCAGTAGTAGTAAAGTTAGTTTGCTACTACTAAATGCCTTCTGTGAATACCAAAAGTAGTAAGTTTAACCGAAAGAAGTAAGTTTAACCAAAAGTAGTAAGTTTAACCAAAAGAAGAAAGTACATTCTGTGAATACCAAAAGTAGTAAGTTTAGGATTTTGTCTCAGATAAGTTCAGTGAATCGGGCCCCAAATTTCCAACTCGGCCACACATAATGAGGGCCTTAGAGATTCTCACTTGCTTAATACTTTCCATGCATCCCAGAGTGCACCATTGCACATAAGCGCGGATGAATCACATGCAGGCACCAATGTTTTTTACCCATTTCTTGTTTTCCTAGTACAAATTCACAAAGCAGGGCTTCTGACAAGCTGAGTTTTTTCTATGGACACAGACAGTGTCAAGTTTAACATGTTTATGCATAGGCACTTTGGATAAAACCAGATCATATTCCAGAAATATTATTCAAAATGACCTTCATGGTAAAGCAAACTAAGGATTATACTATACGAAATACCATAAATAAGCAGAATGTGGTGGTAAGTCATATCGTCTGCCACAGATGCAGGTAAATGGCTACACACATAGCAGTCCTTGGCCTGCATTAAACTGGTGTACTCGTAGCATGTTGAAAAATACATTATTGTGCTGCCCTACTATGTGTGAATAAATGGGCGTGGGCTTGGGGTTAGACTTGATAGGACTAGTTTCAGGGGAACTTAAACCTATAGACAAATCATGAAAATAATAATGACAATCTGCACTATAACCACCATTACACATATGTTGGATTTTCAAAAGGATTAACATGATTTCTTTACATTTTACACATTAGAAAAAGTACAGCTGAAAATAAAAGAATGGTTACTGCTTGTTGTTTCTACTTGTCCAAAGATGCAAACTCAAGCAATCTTCACTGTGATATAGCCTTCTATTTAGTGGTTCTGCAGGTACTGTCCATCTACCACCCAATTTATAAAAGACCAAAACAAGCTCTCTTTCAGCAAAGTACATCCACTCAGGAGTTGAGTACCTTTGACTAAGTACCCCTGTTCTTTTTCATCTTCTGACTACTAGATGTTCAATGTCACTGTCACTTTGTTCAGTTGGCTGAGTCTCCTCGTTGACATTCTTTGAGATATGTTTTGCATACACAATTGCACTCATTTTCTCATGACTTCTTGGTCATCCTTCTCTTCTGCGGTCACATTGCTTGGTTCTTCTGGATCAGAAATGTAATTCACTGATTCACTGTCTTGGTTCACTGAAACTACTCTTGACTCATAGATTTAGCACTCTTATCAGCTTGACTTTGAGATACGACTTGACTTTGAGGCTATCGTTGACAAGGAGATACTTGGGTGCACTTTTCTCACCACTCTGCTACTTCGATCCAGTCAGAGGCTTGATTCCGCAAATCAGTGGTTGTGGTCACCACTCCTTCAGCACTGTGTCTTACTCATTGAGTGTGGGTTGCAAGAGGGTGAGCTCAATACAACACTGAACCCTACAAAAGACAGATACAGTGTGGTAACTGTAGAGCAACTGCTGCAGCACTTAATGACATTCTTGGGGCGCATGACTTGGAGGATATTTTGAGAATCAGTCATCCTACATGTTCTTATCCTCTGTATATAAATCCTGGTTACAGCTGGATTCCACCTGGCTTTAGGGGATGTAAGTTAATGGACACTGACAGTACAGCATTTGATAAAGGGACTCTCTGGATACTCCTCTGTCTTCTTGTGTCTTGGGTTCTGAGACCTCACTGCCCTTCTTTCTCGTGGAGTGTCAGCATTGACTGATCCTGTGTTGCGAGAAAAACTTAGAGAGAAAATAATGGAGTACTTTTGCAATAATATGGTGTCATCTAACAGTCTGTGCATGCTATAGGAAACATTTTAAGTGGTTGTTGGGGGATCTTGAGTAGCAAAACAGATCAGAGTACTAAAATCCCTTTGCAATTGGCATGAAAAACCTCAAACATGAAATACATGACCTCGAGGCTTAGCAGAACCCAGACCCTGATCAATGTGCAACTAATAATTACAGACTATGACAACAATGTGGACAGAGAAGTTAAACATTTGGGTAGGGACACACTAGGACTAACCTACGGGGGAGGGGAAGAGATCAGGCAGATCCCTAGTGGCTATGCCCGACCATTCTTGTGTGGCCAATTCAATCGTCTCAATCATCTCTGAAAATGATCAGCCATGCCACAATACTAAAAACATCCTGTGAGCCTTTATTCTCTACTATACTGAAATATTAATGTAAGCCTCATGCGGGGGAGTAGTAAATATTTGAATATCCAGAAAATATTGCTCTAGTATGGCTGGGGTATGGGCATCAGGAATTTCTAACACACTAAATTACCACTGAGGCAGTAGCAACTCTCTGGAATATACCAGGTAATAAGGCGCCAGGCACAGAGAGCATGCCAGATAAACTATAGAAGGAGTACCCCAATATTAGCTCCTTATCTAATGACCCTTTTGGAAGAATGTGTGAGAAATGTGCTTTCCCTCCAACAAGGAGGGAGGCTCTTGTAAACACTCTGCAAAAACTAAGTGAGCCAGGTCATTTCTGGGAATTCTACCAATCACTATCTCTCATCAACACAGATGTCAAAACACTTGAGAAAACAGAGGCAAATAGGTTATGATCACTATCCCCACATTTAGTGCTGCCCAAGCAATTTGACGCTACTCCAACAAGACCAACCTATGTCTTGAGGCCCCAGTGGTACTGTCAGATTCAACCAAGGTAATCAATACGCTGGAGTAGGACTTTTATTGGCCATAATGCAGACAGTGGAATTGCAGAAGTCTTTTATTAGCTGGATACAGCTACTCTATATTGTCTCCTCTGCTTTAGTATGAATGGCTCAATCTCCAACCCTGCGCCCATGGGACTAGATGCGGTGCTCTCTCCCACAAGTTCCATTTGCCTTAGCATTGGAGCCCCTTACATGCAGATTAGGGCAAGTCTACCCACATAATGCCCTAATTCTCATTGACTGGAGCCTGCTTATATCATTATGAGCTGATGATATGGTGAGGTACAGTTGTAACCCCAGGGACTACCTCTCCCCCATTATTAGGGAATATGTAAAACTTTGTTTCATGTCGGGTCTCAACATACACAGGAACACATTTCTCATCTTTCTCCTCCACTTGTCACTCAGGAATGCCCACTAGACTACCTACTTATGCACTAACTCAGTAACATATATTAGTATATGAATCAATCAGGGTCCTATTTCCATTATTATAGACAATGACAGTGTAGCTATTACATAGCTCGACACTCATGTAAAACGATTGTTGATCTTCTCTTTATCCTTGGCGTGCAGGGTAGCATGGAGGAAGATGAATTTGTCCCTCTGAAAATTGTATATCTCTTCAACAGTACTCCATTACCTCTTGCCAAACAGCTGTTTACTGTTATATGGTCCTTGCTAGTTAAGATTGCTTGGGCCTGCAAGCAACCATAACTTACCTGGAAAGTGTTTACCTTGCCTTGCGACTAGGGAGGCATTCATGTCCCAGGTTTGACACTTTACTACCCTTGTGCCCAAAGACAAGATGCCCACTATTGGTACTCCAATTCTCCTTTTAGGACCCACTATTCAAAATCTCCAAATTCTCTCAAAGCCATGCTATACAAAAAGATGATTAACAAGCTAGCTCAATTTGACACTATCACCTTCATGATAATAATATGAGAGGATTAAATTGCAGCTTAAAAACCCAATTAAATCTTAATTACTCCCCAGGCTGTCTTCTACTTCAACCTCTGCAGCTTGTGAAGACAATCTTTGAGTATTTTAAATACACTTGAGCTGAATAACTTTATAAACATATTTCTAGATGGCACTTTTATTCTGCAACACAATCTTGGTAGCACTGTTGCATGCACCCCACTGGTGCCATTCCTTTAATACAGACTGAACACAGCCTGAAAAGTTACATTCCCCATATTTCATCTAGAACCTCCACTTCTCCTCATTCTTACTATCAAAACCAACAAAGGTTTCATAAAGCGCCTTTATAATTCTATGCAGACATAGGCCCCACTACTAAGTCATCCCACAGAGACAATTAGAATCTCATATTACAGTTGTAAGAAATTGAATTAGTCACTGGTGTTGATGCAAGTATACAGCAAGTAATACACTTACAAACCACTTAAATCCAGTCAAAGGTTACGGTAATTTCGACCTGAGCTCAAATACTGTGTGATAAATTGGGTTATTCATTTGGGGGGAGGGGGGCTTTCCTCAAACAACAACCACAATCCTTGTGAGGGACAACCACAAAAACTCACAAAATGAACCAGTGTTTAACCCTCTGGTAGCTTGCCACAAAAGCAGTCAGTCTTAGTTTTGAGGCAATGTGTGAAGTATGTATACAGCCCACAGTGATAAAGTAAAGCAAATAAAATAAAAACAGAACATAAGTAAGATCCCACACCAATTTAGTAAATGTAGCAAATTTTAATAAATTATAGAACACCACAACAACAAAAATACAATCAGTAGAACCAGATGTCTGAGTTTTTAAAGAAGAAATAAGCACCTAAAAGATCAAAGCACCAACCTTAGATATCTAGGCAAGTAAGACCAGGGCAAAGTCAAAAGATAAAGCTGAACGCGATGGAGGGGACACAAAAAGTGGATTGGGCACAGTCTCCTCTTACGTTCGTACTTAGAGGAAATTTCAAAGAAAAATGTTTGAGAAGGTAAAGTTCAGCAGAACAAGACAGCCAGCAGTGTTGCAGTAGGAGGCGCCATTGTCGTGGAGCTGCTGGACAAAGTCTCTGTGACGATTTCTTCATATGGATTTAGGGCCATATTATCAAGAATGGCTATAACATTATCGCCGCTTTAGCGGCAGGAAGCTGCTGCTAAAGCGGCATTAAGGGGCTTGATAATATGCCCTAGAGAATTCCAAGAGAAGCCCAGGTTCTGGTGTGAGGGACCACAAACCTGGGCTTCTATTGGTATTCTCTAGGACATATTATCAAGCCCCTTATCGCCGCTTTAGCGGCAGTTTCCTGCCGCTAAAGCGGCGATAATGTTATCTCCGTTCTTGATAATATGGCCCTTAGTCTGTCCTAGTGGGACAAAGCTGCAAGATGTAGCTGACGAGGTCTCCACATGGTCGGATACCCCTTCTGAGAGAAGTTGCAGAAGAGTATTTGCTGCTGCGGAGAAGAACATAGCGGGAGAAGGTGCAACCTTGGTGATGCAAATGAAATAAAAATTCAAAACAGACTAAAGAAAAAGATTTAAAAAGAAAGGGGTTAAAGAAAAAAGCCTTGAAGTGAAGGATTTACACTACTATTTATTTCCTTTATCTTTTAGAAATTTAGAGGCATAGCTACATTTTTTATATTTTTATAGAGACAAAATGGTTGAAGCAGAAGTGACTAAACTTCCAAAATCTAGTTTAAAACGTACGTGTATTAAAGCTTGCTTATGTAGTGTCTTGTTATTAACATTTATGTGGATACTATTAACTATCCTTATGCCCATACTAATGGTAACTTACAAATGAACTACTACTAATGATGTAACAAGAGGAAGAATGAATGATGTTACTAACAAAACTCCAAATACTAAAATAGTACCCTTCAATAGAAGCATTCTCCATTATGATAAATCAATTAGTGATTTCTTGTTAAATGTATTTAACAAGTTACTTTATGAGTATGTAGAAACTATGAATGTGAGTGACTGTTATGTGTGCATGCAACTGCCTTTGTCTGTTTCCGAATGAGTAACATATCACCACATTCTGTTAACTTATGGTGTGTCTTGTAGTGTACTTACCAGCCTATTCTATGTAACAGGGAAACTGGAGTATCATTACTCCAATATAGATTTAGTATTTTCTGAAATTCCTGTTATTAAAGAATTGAATAAGGTGTTTAGTGCTAAGAATGCATGATATATGGGTGAATTTGTTCATATTACTAAAAATTTAGACATAGAATTTGCCTATAAGAATAATTTAAAACGCAGTTTAAGGGTTGAAGAAAAGGTATTCGTAGAAATGCTAGAAAGTAGAAGAAAAAGTTTCCAAAAGAAAGCTGTTGAACAAAAGTCCTGAATACCACCATGGGACTTTAGGGAAGGAAATTATTAAAAGGACGAAAAATATGCTGCAATGTCTCCGGACTGGTCACAGAAAGGGAAGATTTGTCTGGTTAGAACTAAGACCAATTATAATAACTACTTTATTGGTTCAAGTGAATGTGAGCATACCTTTCAAATAACTGGAGGTTGGGGATTGAAGGGTGGAACCGATCCTGTCTTTCCCGGAGTTTATTATATGTGTGTCAAGAAAGCATATTGTAGGTTGCCTGCACATTGGTATGGAAGTTTCTATTTTGCTATTGTCTTTCCTGAGGTGTATCACATGGACCAAAGCAAACACAAACTGAATGAAATAGAGTAAGGACTAACATGTAACAAAAGAGCGAGTATTTCAGAAATAGTAGGTGATATTTTTGGTGCACTGATACCCTCAGTATGGAGTCGTTCTGAAGTCTCAAAAAATTCAAAAATTGTCCACAGGGGTTGATCGATTGTCTGCAGATACTGCTGATGGTTTTTTGATGATTGACACGGAAATGGTTGCAATCAGATCGATAGTTTTGCAAAATCGACTTGCCCTTGATATTTTTTTGACAAAAGAGTGTGGAGTCTGTGGAATGTTGAAAGTCCAACATCGCTGCACCTACATCCCAGATAAAAGTAAAGGATTTGAGGGATATATAAAGAATATTACTAAGTTACATACGGATTTGAACCAACTGGAGGTCGACGGTGTTTGGGAGAAACTTGGAAAGAGTTTCTCCTCAATAAGTAATTGTTTTTATACTTTTGGAAGTAGTCTATTAGGGAAAATAATAATGCCAATAGTCTCAATAGTAATAATAGCTTTAGTAATAATAACAGCATATAAATGTTGTAAGTGGAGAGGAGAAAGAAAAGAAATAACAGAGTTGAAGAATAAAAGAAGAGCAAGAAAGAGAACAAGAGAAGAGATAGAGTTGGAAGAAATGAAAGCCATCAGAGAGGGGTATTGATGGAACAGGTTTCGCATAAATGAAACCTGCTCAAATCGAGTACCCCCATAATATATACTAACAGTAAGTAGATGTGATAACATCTAACATACACCCACATAAACATAGGGGAATTGCTTTGCGCATGCCTGAAATAACACGGAAATGAATAATATGGTAATAACCTGGCGTTTTGAAAGTAAACAAAGAAGTTGCATGAGTAGGCCGCACGTATATCAGTGCTCTGCACGTTGCACCCTGCTTTAAAAGTGAATTATTAGTGCCGCTTTTGAACTAGGTTTATGCTAGGTAACGTTAATGGCGAAATAATGCAAGGTGGGTGGAAAACAGTGAAGGTTTCATTATCCTATAATTAATAAATGTTTGTTTTCATTTACTTTAGCATGCTGAATGAAGCCTCCATTTTTAAAGATTGACATAACTGGGAGGGGGAAGTTTCCTCAGAGCAAGTCTGTTCTGACATGAGACCAGCAAGATGTGCTGAGCATCGCAGATGACATGAAGGAGTGAAGGAACGTGCTTTGCTTAAAATATTGACTGATGAATGAAAATTGTAATAAAACGTATCAATATATGGGGAACGCATGAATAAACTAAAATTTGGACCATGTGAACCTTCTTACACAATTAAATGCGAAGTCATAGTGGCGTGACCATGCCACCCCTCAAAACCCACCAATCCCTGTGTGAGTTGAGTGAAGAATGCAACATTAGTGGGCTGGTCATATCACTTCTAGGGTATATCTGGGGTGCCTTTAGGGGTGTGGGTTAGAGCTTTGGCTGGCAGGACAGAAGGGGGAGATGAGTCCCTGTCCGTCGGTTTGCAGAGAGGCCTAGCTGTTTTTTTTTTAGCCTGTCCTATTCCTGACTGAGATTTCCTGGGTTTCCTGATGACCTTTTGGGGAACCTCCTAAATCTCCTGGGTCCAGGGGGTGGTTTTCGTACAGACCAATAGGTTTGTATCTAGCCTATGTCATTCTTAGCATTAATGCATTTATCTCTGAAACCTTTGTTTCTCCACCTATCCACTCTGTCAAAAATATATTAATATGCATTATTTTATGATGAACCAGTTGTCTCTTCATCTGTTCCTCTATTAGGTATATATTGTTTGGCATAATCATTCTGCTGAACCCTTTTGTCTCTTACTCTATTGACTCCTTCATTGCATAATGTCGTTGCAGATTGAGTCAATGTAAATTCCATAATTTCTCTGGTCGTGAGGTTTGATGTTTGTAATTGCGACCGAATCCAGATGAGCATTTACCTTGAATCCTAAAATAAAACTCACTTATGAACTTTACAGAGAGCTGTGATTAATTTGACAAATGTTTGGTGAAATTAGTGTCTTATCATTACCATCTTTTATTCAATGAATTGGTCCAAGTAGAGGAAGAGTTGATATCAATAGTAGAATTTTTATCAGATGTTTAGGATGTTTATGAAAGAAATAAGAGATGAAGAAAACAAATTGACCCCAGCGCATCAGGGATACTGGGTGAATGTGTATGGGCCATTGTAGCGATTTGTGGAGTATCGATCCCTGAACAATTATTGGTATTGGCGCTGGATCCCAGGTTACCGACTTGCAAAATAGGTTAGGTACATGCTAAGACCCTTTTTAACAATTTAATTTCCCATTTGCGACCATTGAAGACAGTCATACATCTGGCCCTAAATTTGTACCTAGCCTACTTGTAAAATACCATGTACTATACCTTGTGAGCTACAAGGAATAACTAGTGGTGACTTAATAATATAACCATAAAGTTATAAAGTCAAGAGTTCTAATGAATAATGAGCCCCTCGAACAAACTGACATATTCACGTACTTAGGAGTAACCATTAATCGAAAAATGGATTGGAAGCCCCAAATAAAACTAATGGCACTCAAACATTCACAAATAGCAGGGGTGATTTTGAAAGAACATAGGCTTTGCCAAACAAAGCCAATAGGCCCCGCACTTCAGATCTATCAGGCCAAAGCTATGGCATCCATCTTATATGGGGCAGAATTGTGGGGGTTCGAAAACTTGTCTGTATTAACTCAGGCCCAAAACAACTTCTTGAGGGGTCTGACAGGCCTCCCTCAGAATACCCCCCTAATTCCCTTATATTCTGATTTGTTTTGCCATCAGTTTACAGAGGTTGCAAGATATAAACCATTGGCTTACTGGAGAAGGCTATGGTCTACTCCGGAATTAGCCCACTATGCCACAGCCCTTCTGGATATGAAAGGAAATGTTAATTCCCATAAGATCAGCTGGTTACAGCAGGTTAAAAGATCCCTGGTGGACATGGGCATGAGACAGTTATGGGATGATCCGGCCCGCAATCCATTTCTGTCAAAAAATAAATATAAGGATGCGTACTGGTCAATGATTAGATCAGGTATACTGAGACATTCTGGGGCTATATCATTGACCAGTGCCTTCCTGGAACATAAGCTGGATCCACATTACGAAGAATTCTGGGATTTTCTTGCTAAGCCACTGGATAGGAAATGTTATTTCCAGTTCAGGGTAGGATCATTACCCACCAAAGCTTTTACAAAATCATGGTACTCGACCCTAGACAGTAAATGTTTATTTTGTAAAAATATGGATGAAACTACTTCCCACATATTTTTTGTGTGCCCAGCATATTGTTCTCCTAGAAGGACGTGGCTAAAACCTGTCAGAAGCTTGGTACCAGGTTCAGTACGACTGCCCTAAAAATACTAAAGTCTAGTACCCAAGAGGTAATTGTAATAGTCATAGCGAAATTTCTGGGATGGGCATGGAGAATAAGACAACAGCTGAAAAATAACAAGCAGACTGCGACAGCAAACCCTACTGATCTGTCTTCTGCTTAGTTTTCTTTACCTGATATTGTTAAAATAGATAAAACTGTGATTTCTTATTTTTAAATGGTTTATATTTGTATAATTGCACAGGGGCATCTTGGTATTTTCTAATCCAAGTAAAGCTCCCTTTGGCATTTTCCTCTGGGTTTACTTTGGAGTGGATCCTAACTGATTTTAACATGTTTTTAATATATGTATTATTATACCTTTGTAAAAGTTCCAAAGGAATAACGGATTTTTATCTTGTGATATTGTAAATATTTGTGTCTTTTATGATCAATTTGGTCGAAATAAAGACTAATAAATGAAACAAAATAAATGACTTAATAAGATTTAAAGGGAAGGTGTTACCTCTGTTAAAAGTGTTATTTTGAATGGTTGGCAGGTTTAAACTGTGGCAGTCTGGCTGCAATGGTAGACCAGAAGTCATGTTTTCCTCGTGACACTAGTGGATAGCAATATAAGTGCTGCAGTCCAGTTGTGATATTTTAACTTTCCAGTCCATTAGTTTTACTCACCTCAGCATATACTTTGTCTTTACAGAAGAGATAAATATGCTAATCTGGGATTAGCCCAATTTTAGACATTGTAGGGTCACAGCACATGCACTGGGCACTGGATAGCAGTGCCACTGTGTGAGGCGTTAAAATACCAGCAATAAATATAGTGAAAAATGGAGGTGACCATGTAAAAAGGGGCCATGTTTCAAATAGACAATCCACTATAAAAAGTAGGCTGGGCCTGCTGCTGTTCACAGACTGGTGTCCTCTTGCCCAATAGCAAATTACACATCTTACATTTCAAGTTTCGTCATAGAATTTAGAACACTATGTTAAGTTTGATGAAAAGCACTCTATATGTATAGCAGAGGATGCTGGGTTCTTTCATTTGTAGTAGGGCTGTCATTAGGTTTTCAAATACTTGCTCATGATTACTGGGGTAACTATAGAAATTATGGGTTTTATATCCCACTAGAGCCCAATTTGTGCAGTTCAGGCTTTGTTAAGCTGGTTTCTGCTGGCTTGAGGAAATTCATCACAATAGCATTGTTGCTTGGGAAGTGTAGGATCGCAATGTGCTGGGGCTGTGGTCCAGCATCCAACCAAGACCAATTACTAAGTGATCTCATATAGTACAACAAACAGCTGGAATTGTATGCAGAGTCATTGCCCACTTCTTCATGCCACAAACACGTCAACTTTGTGTCTGGCCATAACACATGTATACTTAACTAGATTAAGGACTTGGAACACAAGAAAAACCATTGCATGTAAGCGTATTTAATTTCAGACGTGCCTACAGCCTCACCTGCACACCATTTGATTAATTTAGGTGCAGCTTGTTCTCCATTACTGCAAGTTGCCTGTACACTGATCTCCAACAAGGTATTTCCCAGTGCCCATTAAATTGGAAATGTTTTAAATATGCATACACATATTTAAACGTTACAGTTAAGTTATGTTACCCCTTTTAAAAATGCAATTAAAAATACATGATTGCCAAACATACTATTCAGGCAGACTTTAAAGTGTAAAAATATCCACAGGGTGATTATCAAAAATGGTGGGGAAGAGGCTTGAGTAATATTTGAGGACCCTTTCCCTTTGTCACGCACTCCCAGCCAGGATATACATTACAAAATATGTCACAGATGACAGATAGGCTTACGGCCACTCATTGTTTCTCTTAAAACAGCATTGTTATCTGCATG
Organism: Triturus cristatus; assembly: GCF_964204655.1. Lineage (NCBI taxonomy): Eukaryota > Metazoa > Chordata > Amphibia > Caudata > Salamandridae > Triturus > Triturus cristatus. The sequence continues at coordinate 218,737,664 of NC_140590.1, forward strand.
ATGCTTCTCATGGCCAGAGACTGGCGCCTCTCTTAAAACTGGAGCGGCGTCTGTTAATAGGCTAAAAGGGTGTTGGCCCATGGCATCTTGAGGGCAGTCAGAAAAGAATAAAAAGAAGACCGAGCAGCTGGAATTGCACACACTTGCAACACCAGGAGGTGGGAGCAGGACTACAAACCCCAGCGTTACTCGCAGCAACCGACGCCGCAGCCTTCGCCAGCTATTTCATGCGTGGAGCTGCCTACTAAAATGGCCTGGGACTCCCGCTGCGCAGGATGCTTGCAACAGCAGGAGGTGGGGCAGGACTACACACCCCAGTGGTACTAACGGCAACTGATGCAACCTGCGCCAGCTATTCCATGCCCAGAGGCACCTACTAAAATGGCCTGGGACTCCCGCTGCACAGGACGTGCGTGGGTAAGACCATGTCAGCGGCCAGAGGAGGCCGGGCTGGGCCTACTCTCTTGGTCCTGCTGGAAAAATCCTGCATCTTTAAACTCGAGGGGCTGGATTGAAATAAGGAGCTAAGCTAGCAACAGACACACCAGAAGATCTCACAATCAGTTTAGCACAGTTCGGTGGGCCAGATGTTCCTGTGGTCCAACCCGAGTGCCTCTACACTCCTCCTGCACCCCTCCCAGGTCATTAGCATTCTGGTAAAAATGGGGAAAAGGAAAGCTGTGGCCCCCACGTCACCCATCGGTTTAAAGGGATCGACCATTGATTTGTTCCTAGTGAAGGTGGTGGGGGCATCTCAAAAGAGATTGGTCGGGAGCTGAGGAGGCTCTCTGCTGATCCAGTAAGATCTGAAGACCCATCCTTATCACTGTCTAGGGAAGCTCCACACTTGGCTGCCTCATCTGAGATCATGCAGGAGCCTGACAGAGGGGACATGATGATGGACCTAGCTAGACCCAGTTCTAACCTCCCATCTCTTGGTCCTAATAACAGTTTGGTTATCCCAGCTTCACCAGTGGGAAAGGACTCAGTAACGCCTCCACCCTCTAAGCGGAAATGCAAGATTAAAAAATGTGAAATAATGCAAACTGCTCAGAAGGGGACTGGGACTGATTATATGTACATTGGACATTAAAGAGTTTGGGTATCTTCTACAACTGAAAATCATAGAGACATTGACTTAGTTAATGACCCAATTTTTAGATAAAATTGCGAAAGCTCCCTTACCCTCAACCCCTCAGGCCCAAGTTAAATGCACTAAACAGCCTCTTACAGTTCATCTGAGTAGAGGCCGACCCATACCAATACTGTTGTGATAGTGGGCCTCGCTTGCCAGAGTATCCCTTCCAGGCTTAAATCATCTGAGACCGGTTTTAAGCAGCAAGTTCCTACTACCCATTGCTCTTTGTCATGTACCCTCGTAGCTGGGAAGGAATTTCCTGGATAGGGACCTTGAGGAAGAGTCTAGAAGGAGATTGTATGATCATTACTCCCAGATGCCTTGATTTGGCATGCAATATCCTGAAACATTCATCCCAGTCCTATCTTCCCCAATCTAATATTAAAATATTACCGCTGGGCTTTTTCTATAGCCCCCTAACAACATCATAACTAGGGAGCATCTCTTTGCCTGTAGGGGGGAAGATTGTGCCCGTGGTGGATGGAATGCATTGTTTAATCGCTATGCCCCCTTGGCAGACCTTAATGATTTGGACTGATTCACAGATGATGACACCAGATGTTTTACTAATACACCCCTCCCCAAGGTCCCCCTTACAGGTTTTGGCAGACTACGAAGCTCCTTTGTATCCAAACGCAGGCTCTCCACTGAAGTCGCCATAACCCAGCCAGAAGGTGTCATAACTCCTCTCCTGACCCATAGTCAGGGTAGTGGGAGAGTTAAGCCTTGTTTCATGGAACATGGCTGGGTTATCTGCAATGTTTGCAGATGCAGGGTAGATTTCATTGATCAGATTATTCATTATTATTTGCCTCCAAGAAAGATAGGAGGTTGCGAATAAATTCTTTCCAGAGGGCTTTAAAACCTTTTTCCTCCCAGCGGTAAGCTCCAGAGCAGGCAGAGCGAGAGGAGGTCTTATTATTTTTGTAGCTCTTGATCTTGGTGGGTCTGTGAAGCAACTGAAGTGGGATTTCAAAGTGCTCCAGGGCTTCAAATGAGTGGTGGGAACATCGCTCCGCCGGACTATAGTACATTTTTATAATGTCAAAAAGGGACCTGAGAGGGGCCCTAGACACAATACTGGGAGAGGGCCTCTGTCTAGATAACCTAATCACAGCCGGGGATTTTAAATGCCATCTCTGACCTGACTCATTACAACTTCAACAAAGTTTACAAACATGTATGATTAGGGAGGGACTGCATATGGAGCACTCCCCAGTAGGTGTTGAATTGAATGATCTCTACACTTCTATGATTTAGTGTTTACCATGGATAAGAGGCCGGATCCTTTTAATACTGTTATTACCCCAACATATAAAGGCAGGGGTCACGCAACGATCATTGACTATATCTTTGTTTTTGCCTCGCTGGGAGGGTCTTCCCTCTGTTTTAAGACCCTACATAGTCCATATAGCGATCACAACCCCCTGACACTAGTGCTTGAAAGGGCGGGTAACAGGCCGAAGCATTCTAGTACATCTGCGGGTTCACTGTCCTTAACTGATCAGAGGAGGCATTTACGTTGGTCTCAGGTAGACCCTAAGGTTTTTAATTATTTTCTTTTTAAAACTCGACAACAGGAGATTCAAACCTGCCTAGAGCCTTCAGCATCTGATAAGGAGAGTATTAAATCATGTATTGCCATCACGCAGTCAACTGCTAGTTTATTAATAGTTCCTGCAACCCAGCCCATCCCTGAACATCCAAAATGGTTTGATAAAAAGTGTTCTCAGGCCCTTCGACTTTTGAAGAGGGCTTTGAAACAGACCCCCAGGGATGGAGAAGGGGTGACCAATAGCCGCATCAACTACAAGGGTGCCCTCAAGGACCGGACACGAATGCTAAAAAGGCAGACATGGAACGAATTAACCACAGCAAGTGAGCAGCGGGATAGCATGTTATTATGGCAAGTAAGAAATGGACCCTGTTTTTCTAATTCACTGAAACCCACTTTATGTCATCATATCACCCCGGAAGAATGGATCGTCCACTTCAAAGGGGTTTATAATTTTGGACAAAGCGAGGAATTTACTCATGAGACAGGGTTACCCCAGACTGACACCACTATAATATTTTCCTTGGATAAAGTGTGGTTGGACATTGAGGGCCTGGCCCGGAGTAAGGCCCCTCGACCTAATGGGGTCCCCCCAGACTTATTACAGGATAATACTGATGTATGGGCCCGGTTCTGACGAGGGTGTTAAATGTAATGAACATGTTGCCACCTTCGTGTTATACTGCCACGATTGTTCTGATCATTAAGAAGAAGGACAAGAATAACCCCTATTGTTATCACCCCAATTCTCTCATCGACTCCACAGTCAAAGTCCTGGGGCAGGTCTTACTTAATAGGCTTTCTGAGTGGGCCGAGTCGAATAATATGATTTCTGAGGCACAGTATGGCTTCCTGAATGGGGAAATCAACCACGGAGCAATGCTTAAACCTCTATTTAAAAGTTTCTAAATATACATTTGTTCAACCTGGTGCCCTTTTTTTGGGTTTCCTGGACCTCACCTCTGCTTTCGACCGGGTAAACCGCAAAAAACAATGGACCATACTAGATTCCCTGGGGGTTGAGCCTGCCATTGTAAATCTACTAAGGACCCTCAATGCCCACACCACAGATGCAGTTAGACACTCACAGGGGGCAGGACTCAATGATCATTTTAATTGTACCAGTGGGGTACGTCAGGGGTGCATTTTAGCCCCTTTTTTTATTTACCTTATATATTAATTGTTAAGAGGCAGCACTGACATCTTTGCAGACAGACTGCCCTCGAGTGGGCAGGGAAGCATTCCCAGGTCTTATATATGCCAATGACACAGTGTTGATTGCACGCACACCGATGAGCCTACAGGCCCTGATTGATGGATTTTTTGCCTTTTATGAATGGGTTAGGCTTGTCAGCCAACATCACAAAGTTGTCCATTTTGAAAGTTGGCCCTCGGGGGACCCGTTCCAAGACATTCAAAGTAGGTGTCCATACTTTACCATGGTCCCGGCCTTCCCTTACTTGGGAATTTTATTTGATGAAAAATTGAATTGGAACCAGTTGCTAGAGAGGAAAGTTGGCGATATGAACAAATTCATTGGAGCTATTCCTAGTTATGCCCACAGACTAGGTACCTGGCGTCATTATAAAGCTCTAGCAGTATTTCTGCATATCCAAGGCTCTGTACGGAAGAAAGGTTTGGGGTTATATTGGGGTTATATTGCGACCAACAAACTTCAGATCCCAGAAAATATGTTTCTGAAACAAATTCTAAAGGTTCCTCAGTGTACCCCATCATTTTCTGTACATGAGGAATTAGGATTAAACTACTTAGCAGATATGGTGGCAGTAAAATCCTTGACTTGCTGAGTGAAAATCTGGTCTAACAATGCTCCGGACCCAGTCTGGGGCTTTCAGGACAGCGACCTGCCAGTGCCAGAGGGGGCCCCTGGAGCCTGGGGGCCCCCTGCATCACGGGACCTGCAGGGGCTTTTGATGCGCCACTTCTGACTGCTGCCTGGGCTGACCCTGCTGCTCTTTGCCGTACCTCTTACCAGCCTGAGCGAGCAGTGCAGCCACAGAGGACGAAACCTCAGTTTCACCTAGGCCTTTATACTCGCTGCTCACCTTAGATAAGCACTGCCAATGGCTATTAGTTGTGTACTTCTACACTTTCTATCCCTGGCTGACCATTGTGAAGTACTCTTGTTTCCTTCTGCAAGGTTTGCGCAATTTTAATTTTCTAAAACTAAAACAAGGTTTCTGTCACAAAGTCTGTAAACTCATCCTTCAGTAGTTAAGAAAAAGCCTTGTCTTTGATGTCAGAAAGTGATAGGCTTATAGTGGCTGAATTGTGAAATCTGAAACTGGAAAATGGAGGCTCAATCCTGACTTCCATGCTAGATCATGTTGTGTGATCCTAGGCATAGGCAGTACTTTATTTCATTGTCTTCTTTTTGTTCATTACCACATATGAGAGCAACTTCAAATATGTGAGTTCAGGATGTGTGCTGTACAAAAGAAACCTCTCTTGTGTTTGATTTAATAGGCTAGTATTAGGTTGAACCATGTATAATAGAGCTCTAGACCAAAATACAGTGAAAACATGACGTGTTGGGCCCTGTTGGACTTGGCCCTTCTGGCAAGTTCACCCCTAGAACTTTTTGCATTATCCTAGCCTTTTCCCTATGGTGTATTAGTGGATTTAGGCCTCTAGGCGCTTTAACACTGTGTCCCAGTGTAAAGTGCGTGCGCTCTGGGTTACATTGAGTGAAACTGACCTGCCCTCCCATAGGAATGCATAGGGGATCTGAGTGACCATGTTAGTTCCTGATGCGTGGGGAGTGCAGGGCCGAGTTTGGTATGTGCGAACTCGTGAGAGTGAATGCTGCGCGATGATGTGTGCGGCGTTACTAGGGCTAGTGTAGAAGTGCCACTTCTAGACGCTGGCATAAATGTGCAGTGACTGTCTGGCTTGTGATTGGCTGGTGTGTCTGTCTCCAGGAGTCAGGATGGGTCTGCCCCGGTGGTGGGTGGAGAGATCTGCATGTTGATGGCAGGGAGGAGTACACCTGGGACCTGAATAGGGCTGGGCTTTCCCCACACAATGCTGGCTCTGCCCCCTGTGGTGCGACTGATGACCCTGGCCTGTTCTGTGAATAGGGAGAGGGGCTGAGCAAAACAAAGTGCTCAAGAACCAGTTGCATCTGGTTCGCCCTTTCCCTGCACCTTGGGACAAAGGGAAATGGTGTATAAAAGAGGGGCTGTGACCCCATGAAAATGTTCTTGTTCTGGACTTGAATCTACCAGGGGCGTGCTGCTGCTGGGGCTCAGGGGAAGGCTTGCCTCCCTGGGCCCTGCCCTGCCCCTGGATGCCTGCAGGACTGTTTGGGACCCTTTTACTTGCTGCCCAGCCGCGGCCGCCTGGAAGTCAGGCAAGTCTGCCTGTGACGTGGGCGGGGCCAGCGGCTGGGGCGGAAGCGGCGCAAGAGTTGCGGGGCTCCCATCAGCTGAGGGGAGCCCCGAAGAGGAACCAGCCCGGAGCCTCATGGGCTCCATATCCAATGTCCCGGTCTCGAGACGAGGGACCGGGTAAAGCATGGCCCGGGTGAGGAGTGGTGCAGCGGATCACCTGCGGGGCTCTCAGGAGCAAGAGAGCCCCGCCCACTGCCACCGCAGAGAGAGGACTGCTGCCTAGCCCAACGAAGAGCCCAGGTGAGTGGGGCTCGCGGTGGAGGGTGCCTGGCAGAGGCACCCGGTCAGAGCGGCCCCGTTTGTGCAGCGGGCCGCTCCAACGAGGCGGGCATGTTTGGATTTTTAGAGCCTGTGTGTGGCTCTAACGCCAAGGGCACAGATGTGCCAGGCCCCCGCATCAACTTATTATTTCAGCTCCAACTTGGGGGCAGATATGTTTTCAAGCGCCAGTACGCTCCAACTTGGGACATGATTTATTCCTTGGGGCCTGTGTCCCCCTACATGTTAAGGCCCCATATCGGTGCCGGTTTGCTGAGTGGCCCCTGCCTGAGGGGGGGGGCCGCTCCAACGATTGGGACCTGCTTGTCTTGAGCACTATTGAGCTCCAACGTGGGCCATACTTATTTACAGGGCCAGAGGAGCCCCGTGTGGCTCCGCAGTACTGGGGGACATTTTGTTTTAGAGCCTAGGTGGCTCCAACGTTTTGGGTATTATTCCCAGGGCCATTGAGAGCCCATGCCGCATTCTACTTCCCCAGCTGCGCAGCACTTAGTGCCAGCTGCAGCGTTTAGGCCCTGTTCTTGCCCCCAGCTGCCCAGCAAGTAGTGGGCAGCTGCTACGTTTAGGTTCTGGCGCAACCTGGACCCTAATGTGATTTAGGTGTTATTGTGCTTCATATATCAATGTGATGTGCCGCTAGGAAATGTAATTAATGTAGTATGTTTTACGCACCCTGTGTTATACCTCTAAAAGAGGTATTTTATGATTAGGAGGTTGCTTTACCTGTTTAGGTTGTGGGTAGGGAGATTATACCTCCCTGTGTGATGTACGCCCCTAGTGTAGTTATACTTAGGTGGTTAGGTCTAATACGTTAGACTAATGAGAAATTGCATAATGTGTTTATGCCCCTGTGATGGATGCAGGATAGGATTTATACCTGATTCTAGTGTGATGACGCTGAGGTCATTATTGCGCCAGTAGTTACTGGTTGTGCTCTACAGTGATAATTTGTGTTACAGTTAGTATATGTTCTACATGTACAATTGGTGATTTGTGCTGATTCTGACAGTGTTCCATGTGGCCCTGTCCCGTGTAAATAGTCCCTTGTAAAATTCTGCCCAGTGCCGGTTGGCACAGTGTAAATTATGTGATTATCATCTAATGTGTTTATTATAATACAAAGGCTATTTTTTATATATAACCTTGTGTGGAGTTTCTTTTGTGGTGGGCCTAGGGTGTTGTTGCTGTGTGCGTGCGCAAACGCTTTACACATTGCCTCCGGGATAAGCCTGACTGCTCGTGCCAAGCTACCAAGGGGGTGAGCAGGGGTTATCTTTGGCGTGTAACTCCCCAGCCCTGACTAGAGTGGTGGTTCCTGCCTGGCTTTGGCGCAAGCCCTAGCCAACCAGAAATCCCATTTCTAACAGGCCCTATTACGATATTGGGGGGAGTTTCCTCTGCCCGACATTGTCTCGGTCATGGGACTGACAGAACCCCAGGCAGCGTTCCAGACCGACTAATTATGATGCGACCGAACACTGTTCAGTCGCATTCCAATACTTCACAATAGGAGCATGTATTCCGTCTGGAATGCATGCTCCCATTGTAAAAAAGAAGGTGCAGGGATCAACAGGGGGGCACTCGGCTTCCAACCGAAAGCTGTGCATTTTATAGGGCCCTGCTGGGGGCCCCCAAAGTCAAGTTCTGACAGCCTTTCTGTGTCGGGGCCGGCCGGCACGGAAAGGCTGCAGAAACCCGACATCGTAATCCCACAGGCAGAATGAGCCTCCCTTGGGATTACGGGCAGCATTCCAACTGGCGGTCAGACCCATTTCCAACAGCATCATAATGAGGCCCGTAGTGTAGAAATATAGTGTACACTTGTGTTAGACCTGTCAGCCCTAGGGTGGTCTTACTCCGTTTTTTTGCCCTTGTCGCCTCATTTTTGCCACCATCTTTTTGTTGGACCTAGGCCTCTGCGCACCTTACCACTGCCAAACAGTGCTGAGGTGCAGGTGCTCTCTCCTAATAACATGACTGCCACAGGTCCCTGCTACTGCGGAGTGGCCATTGAATACACGCACTAGTAGTTAGGAGCAGGCTGGGACATCTTGATACTGTATCTTTGCCGTCCCGCCTTTTTGTCCCATAGACCAACATGTGGAAGCTCCTGGAACCTTCCAGTCCTAAGAGGGGTTATGCTTTGCTGCCTTTACAGGAGGGTCACCTGACCTAGGGGTATAAGGGGAAAGGAGGGAAACTGAACTGGTCAGTTGGGGCACCACTGGACCTGGGGGATCCTCTGCCGGAGCATAGGCGGTTGGGCCTAGGGGAGAAACCTACACTACTGGGACTGACTGAGCTTAGGCCCTGCTGTACCCAAGTTAGATGAGGGACTCTGCCAGCCTGCTGATCCTGCCCAGTGAGGGGGAGCCCAGGGGACCAACTCAGCGCTGTAAGGAAGAAGGGGACTGCCTGCTGTGAGCGCTGCTGACAGGGATCACAAGGTAATGAGCTCCGTGCCTGCTGAATGATAAGCTACCAGGCTCCTGCCACTGTCCCCAAGCGCTGTGTACCCTGTAAGCGCTATCTTGCCACAACATCGCCGAACTACTGCTGTGCCCCCCTGCCTGCTATAACTCTCAAGTGCTGTGTTGCCTCTAAGTGCTATCTTGCCACAACACCGCCGAACTGCTGCTGTGCCCCCCTGCCTGCTATAACTCTCAAGCGCTGGTGCCGAGAAGCGCTGTGGGCCCAGGACCGAAGTGTGCCACCTGGAGCTGGAACAGTCCGCGCCCTGTGCCCCAGATCACCCGATTCCCCCCCGCGCCACAGAGAGGAGAAGCGCGGGAGACTCACCGCCGCTGGCCGGGCATCCTCCTGTGAGCGCTGGGTCAAGGAGAAGCGCTGCACCCCGATTCACCGCCGCGGCCCAGGCGCCGCTGAAGATCTCTGCTGCGGCCCCCGAAGCCTGAGAGGGCCGCCACGGTAGTAGGGAAGGCCGCGCTAGGCCCTGGAGAGAGACGTCATCGGCTACGTCTAGTGGCAGATGTGGCCCCATTGGTTCCTGTGGCCACGCCTTCTGGAAGCCGCCATCCAATTGTCTCCCGTGCCCGGCCCCCAGAACGCCACAACCCCATTGGCTCCCGGGCCGAGGAGAGACCCGGAAGGCCCGGAGCCAACTTTGAATACCGACCAGGGGGCTCCAAGGAGAGCGGAAGCCCCCGACCTTCCCCCGCAGGCCAGGACAGAGCAGCGCAGGCCTACTGAGGCCAGGGGCACCAAGGTAACCCCCCTGGGGGAGGGCGGAGATCGCAGGGGATAGCGGGGCTGCCGAGGAGCCTCTCAGAATCAGAGTGGCAGCCCTGTGACTGCCCCTCCCCACAGGGAACTGCAACCGGGCCCTGAAGGCCCCATTTAAACCTATAATGTGAAGCTGTTGGGGCCGGATAGGGCATAAGACTGCTTGGGTGATAGACGTTCTGCAACCTGAATTAGCCCTGGTTCCATGTACTGTTCAGAGTGCACTAAATAGGCTGTGGGGACCATGCTTACAGGAAGACCTACCTTTATGGGATAAGGACTGCATAAATGTTGGGCATGATACCTTGATGGCCCCCTACCTAGGCAATGTTGTGATGTTATATTCACACCCTGATGTCCCTAAATGCATTTGCGTCTGTTTTGGGCTGGAATGAATTAATTGTTGCCCCGAGATTATCTGCTCTATTTACTTGAATGAATTAATTGTTTCCCTGAGATTAACTGCTCCATTTACTTGAATGAATTTATTGTTGCCCTGAAATTATCTGCGCTATTACTGAAATTAATTTATTCGCCATGACTTGAATTAGATAAAGGATCTTGTTTTACAAACCAACTTGGGGTGGTGTCTTTTCATTGTGTGCGCATTACTGAGTCTGTGTGAGTGAGTGCTCCATAACTGCTTTACACATTGCCTTCGGGTGCCTTCCTGCCTCGCGCCAAGCTACCGTGTCGGAATTGGTGACCCCAGTTCTAACAACCTGTCTCTTTTTTTTAGTAATAGCATTGTCATCAGGGCAGGGGCAGGAATGTTTGTGTCCTAGTTCTTTGCTGAAAATGTTTACTTTTAAGAAACACTTCTCAATCAGATATATAATGTGATGTAGCAAGGTAAAATGCTTTACTGTGTGAAACATACTTTCATGAATTTTGAAAACTCCTTTTCATATTCTAACATGAAGTTTTTACATGTTAAATATTTTCGAAGCTCCGCTTGTGGATGGGCTCCTAGAGCCAGGGAAAACCCTTGACTCAGCTCTCCCTATTAATTTGTTGGCTCTACCACCTCTCATTAGAGAAACATTGGCCAAGCCAATAGGTCTTGCCTATGCAAGATCTATAAGCTTTAGCAATGTTTTTTCAGCCACGTTGTATATCATGGTATGGACTCTCATTGTGTGTGATGGTATGAAATGGTGTAGCCTGTCCTATGGTATGATATGGCATGGCTTGGCCTGTCGTATATTATGGTATGGTGTGGCCTGTCGTTGTATAGTACAATATGGTATGAGGTGTCAAAACGTCATTGCATGTTGTAAGTATTATATGTGGTGGGTGGTGCATGCGTGTGGCTATAAGAAGTAGACACTTCAAGCTCCTTCGCTACGCTTGTGCATTATACTCTGCTAACAAATTTGTGCACCACCACCTATAAAATCCACAAGTTGCCATTTTTCTGAAATTAATATAGGCCCCCTAGGGAGCCCATCCCTTAGTTTGAAGATCTCTGCTTTAAAGAATAAATGTAGGTTTACGCTCAAGAGCTGCCAGGACCGTGAAATCCAAGAATATATGGCCCCTGACACCTTGACAGTGTACTTGCTGTCCTCTTAGGATGTTGGAAGGGACCCCCTCCTCACACTGAATGTTGATAAGCTTTGGCTGTGGTAGTTTATCGCATATTTGTTTCAGATAGGTAAATAGTGGTGGAGGAAAGGAGATGATAACTGTGGCAGGACCTTTGAAGCTGTAAATCTGTTTGTGTTTGCACAATAACAGTGTCCAATGAAAATGTATAAAAAAAAAGACTAGGGACTATCAGAGGACCCAAATGGCTTGACAGAACTAATGCTCAAGTTTGTCCCTGCTATCTCAAATACCAACAGCTATTGCAGCGGTTGCTTCTAAATGAGGCCACATCTCTGGAAGAGGCAGCAGCAGGTGTATTTGCGATGGCTCTGCATTTAATCCACGTAAACAGGCGCGCTGCTCATTCATCAGCACAGGTACTATCACATCGCACTTACTTCTCGAGGCAGTGAGCTGCTGTTAGCACCCACTGAGCATCAATGAGCACCCCTCCACAGATGTGTCTGCCAACAATTTGAAGTGAGACCTGCCAGGGCTGTGAGTGTGGCACACATTCGAACCCTCCAATTATCTTCTCATCTTCAGAGGTGACAACTGGAAAATAAGATGGGGGTCTTGTCAGCTAAATTTCAGATTAGAACACACTCATTTTCACTACTGATCGCCCATTACTGCTGCTATTTTAGCATAAACCCCCCCCCCCCACTTCTCCTGAATAAACCCTTCCAGCTCATCTGGATGTGGATGGGTCCTGAGGGGAGCAAGATGCTTGTGAAAAATAATATGTGAAGTTGAGGATTATATGGCCTTTATCTCCACAGACACAAATTAAGTGCTTCAACACTCAGCAACTTTTGTGCAAGAATTCAAGTTTCGTTTTTATTTGAAACAGATGAACAGTGAAGTCCGTACGGAGAAACCTTACCCAGGTAGCTTTCATGTTCATATACATTATTCATTCAACACCCCCTTAGAGGTACCTAAAATGTAGCTTATATCACATAATTCTTTGTTCATGCACCCAAACGCGAATGCTTTCACTTACTTTTTTTCAATGGACCCCTAGTACAAAGGCTACTGCTTCAATGTTCGCATTTCGCAAGTATTATGTGGTGTGTTGCATTGCCTGTACGCATAGTGAAAACCAGCTACCATCAGCAGTGCGTATAACATTAATTAGAACAACTGAGAAGTGTAAAAATCAGAAATAAATGTTACAAAAACAGGCGTTCTTGAAAATAAGGATTTCATAGAGCTTTAAGTGGTCTATTGCTGCTCACAGAGCCGTTTGTATATCACAGACATCGCTGAGCAATACTTTTCATGCAGAGAGCATTCTGGTAAGAACATGAACAAGCGTTTTACTATTAATATTTTGCAGCTAGCTATATCAATGACTATATTTCAAAGCAAATAAGTATGCAATGTAACTTTAATATTATTCGACTAGGAATGGGCACTATGTTTTCCAAAGGAGCTCTGATATTTTCGGATAGCGCTTCGCTGTGAGATATCGCACAGATTGGGTACATTCGTAGCTGTTGTTTACTACAGTGGTATCATGTGAGATGTGAGAAGTGTTTAATAACAGCCGACACCCCACAGTGCATACAGCGTTTTGATTAGGGTTCCCGGTTTTATGGTATTTCTTTTTTCGATATTTCGTCTGTATTTATTCATATTTATTTTTTGCTAGTTTTTTCTGTATTTATCCATTTTTTTGTTGCATTTTCTGTATAATTGAATCTGCAGTGGGTATTTATTCCACATGTATTTAACTGATAAATGTATACTTGCATTTGAATGTCGAAAAGGTTTCAGCTGTACACAGTGCAATAGTTGCATTGTAGAATAGCATAAATAACTGTAGATTTACACTTAATGAAGCTTAATTAGGAAATCTATCGTCTTTTTTCATCCTCCATACCTCTCAATCTGAACACCCACTGACCTTGCACTTCTGACTGACAGTAGAAAAAAATCATCCAAAGAAGGCCTATTTTCTGTATTGTTCTGAATTTAAAAATAAATACAGATGGGAAAATACATAGTTTTTAGCCTCTATCTGTAAAAATCAGTATCAATGGAAAACTGGGAGCCCTAGTTATGATCAACAGGAGCGCAGCATGTATAATTCACAGACTGCATGCTCTGAATTTAGCACTACATATGGGATTTGCGGTTCACAGGTGACCGAGAGCTGGTAAGAGCATGTACCGCATGGTTAAGCCCAGTCTGCAGTACCTCGAGCAGTGGTAAGCACCCAATGGGTGCTTGCCTGTTATTGAGGGTGGTGAAAGCACCCTATTCCTTCGTTCACCACATTCATCATCAGTTAGATCTTAGCCTTCAGTCTTTCGTCTTTGGAGCGCCTGTCGCATTTCTCTCTTCTTCTCGTCACCCAGCTGTCTCTCTCCTAAACAAACCTTCTATCCAGATTGGAGCATTGGTATTTTGTCAAGCGGATACTCCCCGCTTGTGCTGTCTGTTGCGTATTGTCAGCATACACTGCACTTAGAGTCCACCTTTTGCTTATCATTGATTGGCTTCATTGTCACTATCATTTGCTTGTTTCTGATTCGTTCGCTTCCTCGTTTTGTGTTGTCCACCAGTGCTTAACCCTTTCACCGCGGCCGGAATTCCGCCGCGGTGCTGGGGAGTGCGGGGGGGCAGCGCGGTGGCGCTGTGCTCATGACGGAGCCGCTCCGTCATGAGCCACGGTTGGGCTGTGCTCATGATGGAACGGTTCCGTCATGACTCCGCCCATTTGCGTTCTCCCCCCGCACAGGCGGGGCAACAGCGCCGCGCAGGCGGAGCGGCCGCCAACGGGCGTGTCATGACGGAACCGTTCCGTCATGAGCACACGGCAACCGTGGCTCATGACGGAACGGTTCCGTCACGAGCAGGGAAGGGGTTAATTTGTTAAAAAAAATAAGTGCCAGGGCTCGTCATGAGGTCCCTGCAGCTTGCGCCACATATTGCCCCTTCCATGTTGTCAATGTGAGTAATGATACAACTACTAACCCTCTCTTTTCTACAAGTGTGACAATTCAGACTATTCCAGGCCCCCGAAGCTATATGATTGGCTTGGGCGGCGGGTATTAGTCATTTTTAATGTATATGTAATGAATATTTAACTGTTGTGTTCCAGTCTAAATTAGTCAGGCAGCGCTACCTTGTGGCAGATTGTCACAAGCACCAGTATTGACAATTGAGTGCCGGTGCCGAGCACTGGAAACCACCAGCTCAAATTAAACACTGGCTGTCCCACCCCAGGAGCATGGATGCATTACATGTGTCCTTCCTCTGCTAACTTTTCAGGATCTATTTTTTTCTTTTTGTTTAAGCATTCCCAGAGAGGGCATATTTTTTCCAGCTGTCATCCTAATGTGCTTCACTAGCCCTCTCCATGCTGCCCTCTCGCTGGTGTGCTTCTTCCCGCCCCTCTGTGATGTGCTTGCCCTCGTGTGCTACCCCTCCCCATTTTGCCTTCTTACCTTTCTGCTTCTACTCCCTCCTAGCTCCACGTAGCTCCCTTCTGACCTATTTGCTTCCCCATGCCCTCCCTGTTGCTTCCCTCATCTATGCCCTCCATGTTGCTTCAATCCCCTGCCCATAATGTTTCTGCACTTTTTTCTTTTTATTTGCCGATCCAATTTGGATTGTCAAATAAAAATACAACGTGTCTTTCTCCTTATGTAGGTATGTTCATAAGCAGTGTCTACAAAATGATGCAATGGCCTTTTTTATTTATTTAGCGATGCTGCTCAGTTTTGGGAATTCTGTAAAGCACAGCTAAAAACCATTGACTTTGCCAATGTTTGTTTTTCAGGCTCTGACGGATGTTTTCTGCAGCTGGGTCAGGCATCTCATTAGCTGAACTGCCTTTTTTTTAATGACTGCAGAGGCAGCAATGGTTCCTGGCAATTAACAAGCATTGGAAAATACATTAGGTTTTGCCTAAGTGCTTAATAATAAGCTGTTTGTGTTGTAAGTTGTAGCTTGCTGCGTAGTTGTACAATATACGTTACAGAAAGTCAGTTAAAGTGTTATGACTTGTTTATGTACAAAAAGGCAATATATTGTGTTGTTACTACTGGTATAGTGCCGATATGTAACAGCAACATTTTAACAAATGAAATGAAAGAGGGAAATAATAGAATGAATTGATAGAGGTCAAACCTAAAAAGCAGCTCGGTTCAGAACTTTCCGGGCCACAGTCTCTTATGTGCCACACTTTCTTCTACCTAAAATTATGGGTCAGCCCGGGGTCACTCCTTGTATGGTACGAGTTCTACGCACCAGTGCGGCTCCTGCAGTCATGAAAGAGAAGCCTGTCTGACACCTAGAATCATAAGTCACGTTCCTACTCACCCCAGCAATGCCACTTGACAGGACTGGCAGCCATCTGCACGTGCCTGCCTGATTGCTGTAAAGCAGTGAACTTCAACTGCACTATTACAGAAGCCAACGAAGAAGATATGGAGTAAAGGTGGCTACGGCAAGGGTACATTTCTGCAGGTCTAGTGCTGTGCCTTGATTCATCAGCGGAGTCCTAATGCTACACTGTTACATACCTATATATGCAAGGCAGCGACAGGGCATGTACTCTTTGAGCAGTGTTCTGAGGTCTAGAGCCTGGGGGCAAGTTGCTCAGTGAGGACACAGGGGGTGCTGGAGACCATTCTCTAGTTCACCTGAGACGTCTGTGGAAGGTAACTTTGTGGAGCCACCAGATGCGTAGCTAAAGCTTGTGGCGCCTGGGGCTATCCCTCAGATTGCCGCCCCTGGGGGGTGGGCAAGAGGGGTGCTGGGGGAATAATAGTTACCTCGATCATGCAAGTTACTTGCACATACATGACACGGTCCAAGGCTACACAGTTGAATACACCGGTGACCGGCAGTACAAAGGAGAACTCACAGACTGCCACCCTGCAGGATTTCAGGAAGGGCCTAAAAACATGGTTATCCGATTAACGTCCCTCATCAGCAGCACCACCCCCACCCCCTGCGCCTAGATACCCTCACAGGTGATAAGTAGCACTATGCAAATCCTGTTTGTTTGATTGATTGAAACCCGATTTCCACACATCGTTTGTGCGCTGTATTAGTTTTATCTGTAAATCTGTTTTTTTTTGCAAGTTAAGTGACCCCTTCAATGGAGATTGTGCTGTCTATAAATGACAGTGCGCGAACATACCGTGTGTAAATGATATAGTTGCAACATTGTGAGTTCAGTGATGAAGCATTGATGGTAGCGACGCCACTCTGAAAATTGTTCGAGCACCACTGGGTGTTCCCAATCCTGTTTCTCTTGGTTATTACCTTCTCTGACTCAAGGAAATTCTAGTCCCCCTCCTATATGAATGTGTCACAAGCCCTCTGGACATTATTAAGGCAGGTATTGTCCTGATAATGTAGTAACCAGATATTTTACTCATTTGCATTTTTAAAGAAAGGGCGCATGTTGTGTGTGATTTTAGTGTCTCACCAGAGTGGCCAAAAATGAAGCCTGCTGTGGTAGACCCTTTATAGTTCTCAGAGTTCGATACAGTCTCTGACAATTCTATATTTATTTGTAAATTGCTGGCCTTTGTGCTAAGGCTGGGTGTTAAGCAGTCTGTATTCCTCCTTGCACAATTGTTGGTGTGCTCAGGTCTCTTTTGCGTTTCCTTTTTAAACTGTTACTTATCCTCCTGTCATTTATAAGACATGATACGTTGGCACAACATTAATGAGCACCATTTAGTCTTATCTCCTTGATATAATCTTTTACTAGAGTATGGTAGAGTTATTGTGACACATCGGCCCCTGGGGTTGCAGTAAGATTCACGGAACCTGACAGGAGAGCTGTAGGTGATACCTAGTTTGTTTGTCAGATTCGCCAAATTAGTGCCACACTGACACACTCTAGTCAAGCCAGTCGAAAAATCACTGAATAAAGAGACAAGAAAATATTTGTGCCAAACTGAAATTTTGAAGAAAAAGAGGGTATTTCTCAACGCATGCACTAGGGTCATAAAAATAGGCAGCACAGTCCACAGGCATGCATAGGTTCTGAGTGGCAGCATGTCCCGTGTTATTAGTGGTCGAGGTCGTGTTTTTTTTAAACACGCAAGGGCGTCCTATGACGCATTGCAGTGGCGCAGAGAAAGAGCGTCGTGCCCTGTTAGCCACGCGCTGCTTTTGCTCACACCCATTCCCAGCGTCTCGAGCTGTAATGCGGCTGCTTTTAAAACTGCAAAGTAAAACCAAATTTAACTGAGCAATCTGCCACAATCCTTTCAATACCTCTCACAGGCGCACAGGTGCATCTCCACAAGCTCGTCAGCTCAATTACTTTAACTGTAACTCTAAACCTAGAACACAAACCCTAACCATAAACCTGCGGTAAGACCCAATAGAAACACTTGTGTTCATCCCCACCTTAAAGCTAACCCGCAATCTAAGCATAATCATACATTTATTTCTAAACCTATTATTAATCCAAGCAATGCTAATAATTCCAGTCCTCGTTCCACCCCTATCCCATTCATCTAACCATCACCCTCATCCTAGTTGTAACCTAATTCTTTCTAACACTAATATTAAATGTCACTCCAACTCAAACACTAATACCAGCTTTAAGGCAACCCCTATCTCATGCCCTAACTCGAGAATAGTAGATCTTTTTTCAGTGCAAGATTTGTGCATGCTGTGGTGCCTTATGTTAAAAACAAGATCTGCAAACCTTAGTCCAGTCTCTAGATGTCATCAGATAGGTATGTGAAACTGCCCTACTCACTGGCCTATCGAGCCTGGCTTCCCCAACATTATTATTAATCTCAGCAGCAAGGCATACTGCAAACATGGAAAGGGCAGACCACAGCTCATCAGTTCGAGAATGCCTGAGCTTGCTCCCAGTACAGAAACACTGCATACTCAGAACGGTGTGCATAACCTTCAAAGCCCTTCACCAACCTACCTAGCATCAGCAATTACACATCACTGGGCAAAACAGAAACCCCAGAAACAAAGAAGCACTGATGCTTGTAGCTCTGATATTCAACCATCAAAAATCGTATGGCCTTATTTAGAGATTGGTGAATGGACTACTCTGCCACACAGTGGCACATATCCTGTGCTCTGTATACAAAGGCTATAGGTTACAATGCACCTGTAATACATTTGTGTCTGAGTATCCCATCGGTCAAACTCCAAAGTAGGCCCTTACTCCATATCAATAACAGCACCCAGAATATGGAATTTTTATTTATCTATTAAAACTCCATAGTCATGCATCATAACACCTAATACTAACACTTACGTTTGTGACATTTATTTGCAGCTCTCTCCAGCACCTGCACCGCCACATATGCAGGGTCATTCTTAAATTAAATATTGTAGCGTGAAGAACAAACTGACGACTTAACGTTCACTATAAGACAACACGTCTTTGCTAACATGGATTTATATGAATTAGATGCATTTCTCAAAATATGTATCTACAAATTGCAAAATGCTCTGACGTCACCCTGAATATTTCTTTATAAATATGTATGTTTATTATTTGGAATCATTTCTCACATTTTTTTGTAAAATAAAAAACTGTGAGCATTTTATCGTCATCTGCGTGTGATATAAAATTTCAAATAAAGAAATAAAAACGGTGAAATTACCAGCATTCGCAGGGTTCTATACTTTATGGAATGTTCTGCGACATCCCACTGTACAACCGGCGGCCATGTCTACGTTTCTGCAGTTGCAGGGCAATGCCTACAATGTTCAGGTCATGGTTTGTGCACGTCGAGGGGCGCAGCTGGCACCGAAAGTACAGCTAACAACAGGCCACACATAAAGGAAGGCAGAGTTAGTCACATCTGAACTAGGGAATGGCGTAGTGAATAAGGCGGGACTCGGAGTGACGCACCCCAGCCCACACCTCCCCGCCAGTCTTCAGCCGTGGTTGGCTAAACTTTGACTGCGTGCTCTGCCATCTGTTCCTCTTCTCTCTCTGCTGTACTCTCACACAGGATGAAGCCCACTGTCCCTTGTGCTGCCGATCTGCAGTCAGTATTTATAAAAAACAAGAGCCACCCATATGTCCCTGTGAACTGGGTATTACTGTTAAGTAAGAAAATGTTCACAAGGAACTTATTCAAAATAGTACATTTGTAATATGGAGTAGAAATTATACTCACAGCTGATTTAATCAAAAGACAAAAGAGTATACCAAGAATTATTTCACTGTGCCAAAGAAAACAATTACTTAATTAGCCTGGAGAGCTTATTTACTTCAGCCGAAGTAAATATAATTTATTACATAAATCACAATTATATCACAAACATTTTATATTTTTCAGGCACATAAGAAAAACGGTGAAAAGGTGAGAAAAGATATAATAGAACCCAGTGAGGTGATCATAGCCTACAAAGTGAACATAATATTTAGGAGGTCTTAAAAAACAATGAGAGGCATGTGACAGTGGTGACACCAACAAAGGGAGAGCAAAAAAGATTTGTTACACTCGGCATATTGACAGTCATTGCTGCACTGACTGTCAATATGCCGAGTCAAAGGCATCAGACCGGCCCCGCTCCTACCGAGCATGAGGGGCAGGGCGCCAAAATAGGCAGCATGCCGCCCGGCAGTGCGTGGAAGGTTGGCATTGCCCAGGAGACTGCATGTTCAGTTAAAAAAATCTATTATGCACCTCTGTGTTTCCTTATTGAAGAGGGTTATGACCAGTACCCGCCCCCAGTCAGTTAGTTGTTGCAGGAGCGAGTAACGCGGAAGCTACATCAGCGTGAGCGACGTGTGTGATGATTTTACTCCAGAGATGCTCCCTTTACCCAGGGTAATGTGTGGCCGTGAATGTCGATTCTGCGGCGATACAAGGCCTTCCCAATGCGGGGCACGAGTATCAAAACAGTGTCATTTTAAGAATGTTGGAGCGGAGTCTTTCCCCTCTGACCTTGGAGACCCAGTTGTGCACGCACCACACCACCACCACTATGCCAGGTGGTGGTGCGTGCATCGTGCGTGCGCTGCAGGCAGCAGTTGCAAGCAAGTGAGCTTGCTTGCACTTCAAACGGGGCCACGGCACTGGTGGCTCATTGCGTCGGCCTTTATAATTTATTTGGGGACTGGGGACACTGACTGACACTACTGTAAAGTGTCAGACAGTGAGTGTCTGTCCCCAAATAAATTATAAAGGCCACCGCAATGGGCCACCACTGCCGCGCTGCCGCCACCCCCAAAATAGTGCCACCTGGGCCGGTCCGCCCCCCACCCCTCCTAGCTGCGCCACAGGGAGCCACCCTTCTTTGCTTTAAATTCAATCTAATGGTGTAATGCAACATACACCCATTGCATGCTCAGCAATATCATTTCAGTATTTCTGTATTTGGTGTGTTTGTCTCTCCTTTGGGAGGGTATATCTGCTCAGTTTCTACAGTACGTATCCATATAGGCCAGGAATGTTTTTACAAGCTGTTCTTTTTTAGAGATGGGTGGCATTTGCTCAGGTTCACTTGGATCTTGGAAGTAGCTAGACACAGTTCAATCTATATTTGGGAGTGCAGCAGTGTTTGTAGAACTGGCAGTTGCTTCTTGTGAAGGCACGTTGATGTAAAGTTCATTGTTGGGCCGAATTGTAATTTGCGTTTCAGTAGTATTTGGATGTTGTTCAGTTTTAAAAGGTGTAATTTGCATTCCATAATTGGCTACTCCGGCATCTTGTGCAGAGGAGTCTTGAAACGTTATTAGTCTTTCCAAGTGAACTTACTGTATTAAAATTAAGAGGAGATCTGCGGCTACTCAGGACTCCACATGGCATGCTGTTGAGAATCGGCCAAATAGTATGGTTTGATCAGATGAATGGAGAAGAATCTCTATTCTTTTTTGCCGGCAAGAGGTGAAAGAAGTACTGTTCTTGTTTCTTGAACTGCCAGGACAGGTACAGGTGTTTTGTAGTATGGCCCAAACTCCTTCTTGTCCATGATCTTTTCTCTGACAAGGTCCCTGACTTTTGGGACACAGAAAGGTCTTGCCTTAACCAGTTTTACTTCCCCAGTGGCGGTGCGTTTTACTTGGACGTTGCTTTGAAATGCCCAGAATTCATTGAGCTACTGTAAAACAGTCACACGATCATTCAATTCAAATGGTTTTACATTCACCACTGTGCTGGCACAATTGAGGTCAGGTACCCACATTCTTGTCCCAAACAGGATCTCATCGCGGGGTACGTCCTCCCAAGGATTTTCTTGGCATAATTTTTAGTGTCCTCTGGACACCATTTAGGTGATTGACCCAACAACTGCCCGCACCTAACACCCTTGCTGTTAAGGATTGCTTTAGCTCCCGGTTTTTCCTCTCCACCACCGAATTTCCCTTGGGATAGTAGGGGGAGAGTACAGCAAGGCCACGCCCATACTTTCCATGGCTTCCTTGTAAGCCTGAGAGCTAAACTCAGGGCCATGGCTGGAATGTAATGTGCCAATTGTGTATGTCCCAATGAAGACTCACAAATCCTTTATAACAGTTCAATCGTCAGCCTAGCGCTGAGGCCAAACCCATAGAAATCTCGAGCATGAATCCACTGCCACAAAGATGTACTTGTAAGCCCCGTATGAATTTAAGCAGCCGCAGTGATCCAAATAGACAAATGTTAGAGGTCTGTCTGTAATGAGTAAAGGTATTATTGGTGGACGTGCTACGATGGAGCCTTTCATCTGCAGACAGATGTTGCACTTTGAAACATAAGCATTTATGTTATGTTATGTTATTGAGTTTTATAATGTGCACAGCTACTCCTGGGAGTGTCCCGACGCGAGCCTGTGAGATGCTGGTAGAGGAAGCGATTAAAACAGAAACGTTTTGAGCTGTTTCTTAAACTGCCCCAGATCCACGCAGAGAAAAGGGCAAAGAATTCCAGGCCGTGGCTGCCATAATGGCCAGGGACCTGCCCCCTATTCTTTGTAGGCACACACAAGGTATCTGTGCAAGCAGCTGAGATGCTGACCTCAAGTGTCTGGCAGGTGTGTAAAAAGCAAAGCACTTCCTGAGGTATTCAGGCCCTCCAGCATGCAGAGCACAATGCGCTATGAGCAGGGCCTTGAACTTAACACATTTTGTGACAGGTAGCCAGTGCAAAATTCACAGATGTTGCTTGACGCTCTTTCTAATGGGAATGTTGAACACAAGCCTAGCTGCCGCATTCTGTACCACCTGCAGTTTTCTGAGAGTATAATCAGGAAGGCCCATATACAATCCATTGGCATAGTCGACGCGAGAAAGGATCAGTGCCCGGGTCACTGTTTCCTTCGCTGTCCTCGGAAGCAGTGGAAGGAATTTCTTAAGGGATTTTAATACCCCAAAGCAGCTCCCAGCCAATTTTTGTATTTGGGTTGAGAAGGACAACTGCTCGTCGAACCAAACACCCAGATTTTTTACTGGTAGGCCAGAGGAGGATGGCATAAGATAGTCAGGGGCCAGAGAGATTCTCTCTCTGGCCGTTTAGACAAACTTGGCCACCAGAATCGACGCTTCAGTAACGAAACTGTAGTAGTGACTCCTGCATGTGCGGAGCCCAGACCCTTGTGTGCAGCTAGTATTAAACCTAATCTGCAATCAGTGTTTGGTATAACTCAATCCCCCACTCCAGGAATTTGAGCATATGGTGTGTTTTGCGCATCTAATTTATATGAATATTTGAGTGGAAAGCCCTTAGGAACGGTAGCGCTGTTCTTTGAGGCGTTGACAGCTATCAGTATGTCTCCGTCTATCTTCATGCTAGAACGAGTGATTGCAGCAACGGCAGCTGTTTGCACTGTCGCCTTAGCGTCTGCAGCAGCCAGTGAACTCCATTCAATGTGTACATCAACATGCTGATGACACAAGGTGTGAATAACTTGAGCCGGTAGCAGGCATGCTTTCAGCTTGGCATAGCAATAAGGAGCCAAAGGGGAAAAGAAAAAGACTGGGTCATCCCCCACTCAAAACAGTTTTCCAACAAAAGGACCCAATCTATTAAGTACAGGAATAATTTAAACGCTGTGTAACAGAAGGAATCGAGAGGTATCAAATTAGCCTCTTCAGAACCACCCCCAATTGTCTGGATTTGTGAGGTGGATTCCCAATTTACCAGGGTCTGTACTAAGTTATAAAAAAGTTTTGCAAGAACCCTAGATCAATGTAGCAGTCACTATATTCAAAAAAATTATATAGATGTGTGAAAAAAACAGTTCAATCACAGGGATATAACACCCCACACCGTGAATATCAGTGAAGAAAAATATGTGCAGAACAAGGTAGCACCTCACGTGCGCAACACCTTAGCGGGCTGACACTGGTTAGATCATCACCAGTACTGCCACGTTTCTTATCATAGCTTGCCACCTTGCTCAAAGAAAATTGGATAACTCGACCAACAACAAAAAAGGTGAAAGTATGTGAACAACACACACCATAGTCCTGAATTAAAATTGATAAAGAGCCATGGCCATCATAATTTTATTCTTTGCTCATGGGTCAATTCAAAAATAAAGAGTGCTGTATTTTAACAGGCAGGAAGCCAATAAGCCGACATGTTTCATTGCCTTACTTTTACGGCAATTTCTTCAGGGCAACAGGACTTCATTCACCTTATCAGCACATTTGCAATGAACTACTTGTGACTGCAAAACATAGAAGGAAAGGGTTCTTGCCGTTACACACTGAGCTTTCAGCTTTGCCAGTTGTTCCCATAACATGTTTAATTGTGCAACCCTTGGAATCTCTATACCCATTCTGGCCTCAGTAATGAAGATATTCTTTGTAGGACTGCATACTGTAGTGCCAGTATCAGGGCTTTTAGTTCTGCCAGCTGCGTGGTACAATCTCCTTGAGATTGAGTAGTCTTATTGCTGGGCTGGAACTTACCATCCCACATAAGACCCTTCACTATAGTACATGCTGCGCTATATTGCTGTTTACTTCCTACGGCAGGCTGAGCAGATCCATCAGTATAAATAATGTATTCATATTTCTCTAGAGGCAAGATTTCATTCGGGAGAGAGTATTCTTGTTTGTACTGCAGGAACACTTGCGTTTTTAATGTAGAATAATATCTGTAATCTACATCTGTTGCAGTGAGAGAATAGCCCATTGTATTCATCGCAGATGTAGTGGTTTTGTATTTGAAATGCTTGCTTTGGTAACAGCTTCTACAGTTGGAACCAGGGTTACAACAAATGTATGTTTCCCCATGCTAGTTCTCTTTCTACAGCAGTATGTACTGCTATCAGTATTTTTTCAGTTGCTGCAAATCGAATTTCAGCATTTGTGTACAAATATGATTTGTTTGCAATTGGAACTGTCTCATCTTCATTGAAAGTGATGTAAGTATACTCTGATAAACCCGGGACGACCTGGGTGACCAAGTTAGTGGTATTCACACGTGTAGCTGTGTGTTGTTGCGTCCACTGATGTGGTGTGAAATCAGGTCCGATTAAGTTGTAGAAAGGTTTCAATCTTTCTGAATAATCTAGAATGTAACTTCTGCCAAAATTTTGAAATCCTAATTGATTGCAAGCATTTGAGAGTCTTTGGAGGTTGGAGCAGCGCACACTTTTCTAAAAAGTTGGCTGTCAAGCTCTTGCCTTTACTTGATAGATCATATCCCAAAAAAAGGACGTTGAGATGGGTAATTTTTGATTTCTTCAAATGAAATTTGTAGCCTAAATTGGCAAATCCCACAATTATGTTGTTCACCCTGCTCAAGTGTTCAAGTAATTAATCGTCCATCAGATAGATGTCATCTACATAGGACACCGCCTCCTCATCGCATGTTTGTAATATTTCTGACACTCTTGCTGAGAATAGCCCCAGGCTGCTCTTATACCCCTGGGGCAAACAAGAGAAATCTTGCTGAGTGTAGAGGGCAGAAAATGCTGTCAAATATCTGCTTGCTGGAGCTGTATTTTGGCAGAAGAATCCATTCGCGATATCTAATGTTGTTTTGTATTTTTCCAAACAATGTGATTCATTAATGCGGCACTATGTGCATATTGTACTGCAAATGTTCGCATGCATGTGTTTAAATATGGGTAAACTAAAACTAGAGAATATGTAGTGTTAGGTTTCATTACTGGAAACAAAGGATTATTTATCAGGGAGGTGCAAGTCTCAATTACACCCTAGTATTCAAGTTGGTCTAGAATTTCTTTTACCTGTCTTGATGCATAATTTTTAATAGAGTACTGTCTCTGTGGATTTGGAGTAGGTTTTAGTGGGTTTTCGTGGTGGGTAGACTCCATGTCCCACTCTACATGGTTGCGGTATAAAACCGGAGTTAGCGCTAGTGCCCGCTCCTGCACGTATGAATGTTTTAAAGATTCTGGAATGAGGTCAGAGAAAGCAGGCAGAATTATGCTTTGCCCTTTTGAGCACTCTATCACAAACTCAGGCGGCCGATCTCTTTCTGCTAGCAGTATGTCACAGCCATATGTTAAGTTCTCCCAAAAGAGACCTTTAACCTTTCTTGAGATGTCTCCCTCTATTTGGAGCATAATTTCATGCGATCTATGCGGGACACTAATTCTGGCATCTGGTGATTCCACCGTGATGTGTTCATTCAATACTGCTGTCACCAGAAAATCCTTCAAGTTCTGGCGAGCTATTGTTACTTCTGCCGTGCTGTCTAGCATCATTAGAGCCCATTCCCTGTTCAGAAGCTGAGTCCTCAGTAACCTGGGCATGTCTAATTTTTAAGCCAGCTACCTTTTTCTTTTTGAATTGAGGTTTTGTTTTAGGTTGCTCTTCCTGTCTGAAACATTGCTCATCGTCATTCCTGGAGACTCCTGCGTTGACCGGCACAACCCGGACTCTCTTGGACCTTGGGGAGCCTCTGCTACATCATCCTTCTGCCGGTGGGACTGCGAGGACCAGCCTGCACAGCGCTACCATCACCACTGCAGCTGGGGCCTCTTCTCGCCCACTCCTCCTCGGGTTCTTTCCACCATTTAAAACGTCCCGTGCACACGCACTAGCGGAACGCCCGCGGAGCGACGCACGGGGTGAAGACCGGGCAAAGAGCGGGCCGTTTGAGGCCGTTCGAGAACGGGAGAGTTAGGGCTTGGGCCATTCCCCCTTGCCCAAGACTCCATATTACAATCTTGGAACCTAGCTCGGGATCATGACATCAAGAGAAACGAGGAGCAAAACCACACTGGCCGCAGGGATGGCAAAAGGTACTCTGGACACGTATTTTGCTAAGGCGGGGTCTCTTTTTATTGATGAAATTACTATTCTCGAAAGGCGTATTTCGCAAGAAATTGACTGGGTCAGGAGATCCTCTTTGGGACCCCTTGCACATGCTACTACCCCAGAACAAACGCCGGACTGTTTATTATCAGATCCAGGGGGGATAAATGGCACGCTTGTTTTATCTGACCTAAGTAGCTCTATCATACCCACTACCAATTGTGATATCTCTGCCCTCGTAGAGCTTAGTATATTACCTCTTCCATCACCTAAGCCCCCTCCACCGCCAATTATTGCCAAAGCGAGTGTCTTTAATAAGGATGTAACTACTGACAGGGTTCAGCAGCTTGTGCAGTCATCACAGGGGGAGAGGGAGGGAGCTATTCCGAAAAGGAAAAAAGGGGCATAAATTACAGGGGGGCGAAAGCCCAAGATCCCAAAGCGTAACCCTAGGTGTGAGGGCAATCAACATGATATAGTGAATAAGGGGCCAAACCCGCCAAAAAAAATAGGGCCCCGCCCTCCCAGATCCTGTCCCAAACCCCTCCCTGCCCAAATGTCACTTCGGGGAGGGGGATTTCACTTTCACTCTTTCGGATATCCGTACTCTCCTGAGGAAAATGCTAAATCCCCTAGAAGACCGCCTAGAAAAGATGGAAATGTGTTTATTGAACATCCAAAAGGGAATCTTACAACTAGCAGACGTCCCAAAAAAAGCTAGTCAACTCACAAGCGGAGGGTCGGGTCACAGAGATAAGAAGTCTATTCCAGCGCCTCCAGTTAAGGAAGGGCCCCCTCCTTCTAAGTTGATACAAACACACCCTCCTACACCATCAACTTTAGAAGGCCTAAACTCACAAGCCCCAATTTGCGTGGCAACTGCAAGTCCTAAAGCGAAGCTGGCTGTGCCCGCAATAGGGGTACATCCTAACGGTATAAAACACAGGCCAGTTAATTTGCCTCCGGAGGCCATTCCGTATACAGTTATCTTAACAGGTATTCCTGAACTAAATCCACGTACTAGGGAACCTGTGGACGCCCGTAAAAATAAGGTAATCCACTGGCTTTCTACTAACAGGCCCCTTCCCGAAGGAATGCATAGTGAGGTACTTATGGTGAGGAGAGTTCCGTGGCTGGGCTACACCAGGAAATCTATCCATGGAGATTGTGTTCTGATCAATTTTAGGGACCCTTCCACTGTCTCACATATATGTAGCTGGCCATACCATGCCCAGGGGACTTCTATCCAATCCCTTCCTCTATCCTTTTTTTACCCATCCTCATCCCATCAGCAGGAAGAGGAGGGCTGGGAACTAGTACATAGGAGAGGAGGCAGATGGGGTCTAAGTGAAAGAGGGGGTCACCCTCCTCCCAGATTTCCGCAATATGACCATTTTTCCACCTATAATAGGTTTAGTAACCTTGACATGGTGGATTGACCGAGTAAGACGGGGGGTGGGGAGGATTTGGGCCCCAATATGACCCCTACACCTAAAATACGACCAGTTACCCCCATGGAGAAGGCTTACCCTGACCAGAAATCTGCAAATGGAGAGGTAGGTGCAGAGACCCATAGCTCTTCATACAAGACAATTGAGGTGATGGCTGTCCAAGTGGGCAGCTTGGATACTAACCCACCACTGGGGATGCACTCCGGTACGGGTGCACTCCCAAATTTACTAACAGAGAGAACCAATTGCTCCTCTCTCAAGTTACTATCATGGAATGTGGCAGGCCTGGGTAACAAACTGAATTGTCCGGCCTGGAGCTCCTTTATTGAGGACAAAGATATATGCCTGTTCCAAGAAACCTGGGCGAGGGAAGAAGTCACCCACATAGGCTTTGCTGCATTCTCCACACATGCAGTATGGGGGGGCAGAGGGCGACCATCGGGAGGCCTCGCAATCTGGGTGGCTAACGACCTGGGATGCAGGGCCGCTGTCTTTCCATTGAATAAGAAGGATATTCTAGCTGTATTCCTGGAATGGCCAAATTCACAGACCCTTCTGTTGATAAATGTTTACTCCAGGCCAGTCAACATTACGCAGGAATCACGCACTATTGAGGAGCTTACGTTTGCCCTAAATGAAATTCCCGAGGGCATTCCTTATTTAGTAGGGGGTGATCTTAATTGCCATTTTGAGCCCCTTCCGGGCTTATTGGATGGTTTGGCTCAAGAGGAGGATTTGCTCTGGTCTGTACCTCCTTCGCAAGCACCGGCTCCAAGAGCTTGGACCCCTTTGGCCCTACAAATCACATCCCTAACCCTGAAATATGGTCTCCGGGCCTGTAATGGAAGGACAAAATCCGACATCCCTCCAAGATGCACCTACAATAGATTGGGCAGGGAGTCAAGACTAGACTACATCCTGGTCCCACTGGCCTCGTGGTCACTTATTAGAGACTTCGGGGTGACATCTAGGGAAGATAGCGACCACAACGCATTGGAACTGGATTATGATCATCCTGGTCTTGAGGTCACGGGGAAGCAGAGGGTGGCTTCTGAGGTGGGGCTAGGTCTTACGAACAATAGACGCAGAGTGAAGTGGGAGAAATTAGCTACTCAACCAGGGAAGATTTCCAAGCTGTATGCCCGGGTAATTCCTATACTAGAAAAGGTCCAGGCTTTAAAGGTGCAAGGTATTACCCAGAGTGCTTACAAACAACTGGGGCAGTTGCATGATGATCTTGCCAAATCGGTGTCTGAAATCCTTATTATCGTACCAAAGAGGACTAATGGACGTGTCCCTGGTCCCCTTTGGTACAATACTGCATGCCGCAAGGCAAAAACTGATCTCCTGACCTCGATTATGGCGGGGAAGGGATGTGCGGAAATTAGGGCCAGGAGAACGGCCTACAAGTCTTTGATCACCAATGCTAAAAGCGAATGGGAGTTCCAAAAATGGGAAACACTTACCATTTCCCTTGCATGTGGGGACTCGCGTAAATTTTGGCGTTGTGCGAATACAGGTGCTGAGGAGCTGATCTCTGCAATTGAGCCCAACACTTCGGCCAAGGTATGGCAAGACCATTTCCAGTCTCTATATAAGTTACCCGAAGGGGATAGGACTAATCCCACCCAGACGGTTAGTATCACTCCGAATGGGGTGCCACTCACAATAAGGGAGGTGCGAGCGGCTATTGTTGGGTTGGCATCAGGCAAGGCACCTGGCTTGGATGGCCTGCCGGGCGACCTATTTAAGCAAGAACTGGATGTCTGGGCACCCTATCTAACGATTCTATTCAATTCCATTTTGGGGGGTATGGAGGTGCCAGATACTTGGCTGGGCGCAGAGATTGTCCCAATATATAAAAAGGGTTCACCTCTGCTCCCAGCCAACTATAGACCCATCAGTCTCATCGATGTTTCACAAAAGATATTCGGTAGACTGATGCTCAATCGCCTTCAGGATTGGATTGAGGATTGCGAAATTTTGAGTCCATATCAAGCAGGGTTTAGAAGAGGTATCTCTACTATCCACCAGATATTCCGTTTGAATCTCCTATATTGGAAGTCAGTGCTAATTGAGGGAGGCAGCTTGTACACGGTGTTCGTGGACTTGCGTGTGGCCTTCGATTTAGTGCCCAGGGATAAACTTTGGGCCGTCTTAACGGACTTAGGGGTCCCCGCCGACATTTTACTAATTATAACAAGATTACATAAGGGAAACTTTGCCAGGGTAAGGTGTGGAAGAGGAGGAACCCTTCCGGATGGCTTCCCCGTTGACAGGGGGGTTAGACAGGGTTGCGTGCTTGCACCGACCCTCTTCTGCCTCTTTGTCAACGGGGTCATTAACCATCTCAATGGGCTGAGTAATATCGATGCCCCCAGGCTGGATGGCAGCAGGGTGCCTGCCATTATGTTTGCAGATGACACCCTGCTGCTTTCCAAATCCCCCATGGGCATACAAAGGTTGTTGGACGGATTTGCGAATTTCTGCGTCGAGCGCGGATTGGAGATTAATGCTTCTAAAACTAAGTATATGATCTTCAACCCGCCCTCCTCAACAAGCGCGAATCCCATGATAGGGTCCTCCAGACTCGAGAGGGTTTATACGTTCGATTACCTGGGGGTAACAATTAACCAGTCCATGACATGGGATTCACACCGAACCAAGGCAAACTTGAAATTGACCCAGTTGACGGGTGGCATTTTTAGGATGACAAGAGGATTGACCTATAAGCCATTTGGTCCCTGCCTTCAAATTTATAAAATCCAGGCAAGAGGGGCAGTGACATATGGGGGTGAATTATGGGGGCATACTGCCGCCCAGAAATTGCTGGTAACGGAGAATAATTTTATAAGGCAATTGGCAGCTTTACCGTCTAGTACCCCACTCCTCCCACTCCGTTTAGACCTGGGCCTAAGACCTATTACAGAGGAGCTGGGACTTAAACCCATAACTTTCTGGCGCAAAATATGGAGCACGCCGGAATTATCTAATTATAGAGCTGAGCTTCTAGAGATTTTGCGTCTTCCTCAAGCTGCACAAATCCCATGGCTAAAATATATTAAACAAACATGTGAGTCACTAGGAAGACCGGATTTGTGGCTTGATACAGGAAATGCATGCTGCAGGATCTCACGCAAATCTATCTCTAAGGTTTATTACGAGCACAATTTACGTGTCTCAATTGAGAGTGTACGGGAGGGGTCCCTATCCGAATATTTTCTGAGGTTTAAAGACTCATATCATTTTGAGCTCGCCTTTGACGATATTGGCCCTCCTACCACTAGGAAGCTATATATGCAATGGCGATATAGTACTCTTCCCCTTAGGGCATACACAGATCGCTGGACATATTTCCAGCCCACAGCGCAATGTCCAGCTTGCGCTCACCCGCGAGAGACTGATTTGCACATTATATTATTCTGTCCAGCATACCAAAGAGCAAGGAATTACTGGCTTGTCCCACTCCTCAAAAACCTTGGTTTTAGGCAGCATTTCCCAGCATTCAGAATTTTGAAAACAGATTTGTCGGCCCCAATTGTATTTGCAGTCGCAACATTTTTAACAGCAATGTGGTTTACCCGTAACCGATGCATTAAGTTAAATATAGCTGAATAAATATTTTTGACGACTTTAGCCTGATTGTCCTACAACTGTTTTTTAAAATTCAACCATGTGTGTAAATCTTCTTCTTTTTTAAAAGTGTTTAATTTTTAATTGTACATCTGTTGCATTCTTTTATGGTCCTAGTGACCGAAATAAAGATGATAAGAAGAAGATTATATAATCTGAATTCCGATGTGTTTCCCTTTTTGTCTTTGATTGATCTTCAGTCTTCAGTCTTTCAGCACCTGTCCCTCTCTGAGTTTTCGGATGAACCCTGAAAGGAACAAAATGATTGTGTATCAGTGTCCTGATACCTATCAGGTTTCCTAATGTTATCACGATTCCTAAGGTTGTACCTCTATTCAGAGGACTCCTGTTAGGGAGACCCACCCCTTCATGGTGAATTCTTTTCTGAATTAATATTTTTAGAATTTTTGTTTTCCCATTTCTTTTTAGAAGAAGTGTGTGCTTGCTTCGAGTTGTCTTTGTCAGAACTACCGGCCATTTGTGGCTTCCTGGCTTAGATTCCCAAATTATCTCTACCGAATGCAACATAGATTTTTTTGATAATTTTTGGTAAGTCTCGCTTCCTATTGATAGGAGTTGTTTTTCTTAAGTGGCTGTGTATGGCCACTACTGCTGCCTCCACCTTTATGTTTCTTAGAGTGATTGCGGAGACTTAGGCAACATTACCCTACAGTTTCATCTCCAAGTCCAGGGCAGGTCCTGCCCCGTACTCATTCTGTTTCAATACATCAGGAACAACTGCTAAGGAAGGGGTACCATGTACTCTGACGTAAACAGCAGCAAAGACTGTTTCCCAAGTGGTACAGTCCTCAATCGAGGGAACCATCCCCATGGGCAAGCAAATGGTAAGCATTCTGTGTTTTTCCCGCAGACCTGTATGGAACATACTGCTTCCAGCTGTGCAATTTTTTGTGCTATGCAGAACGGAATTTGCGCCACTTTGGAAGGTATAGTCCCTTATATTGATTTCAGTGTCTGTGAGCTAATAGTAGGTGGGGTCTGATGTGGATCAGCTGGAGCATTTCTCGCAGGTTGGACTGTCAATGTTCGCATGACAAACTGGACAATGTGTCTGTATAGTCTTTGTATATTGTACAGACTTCATCCACTGGTAGTGTATCTATCTCTGGATGTGGAGTATATGTCGCTAAGACTGGTCAGGTCACTCCTTCTATGCTGAGCGTACAGATGTCATGTGTTTTCGGAGGGCACCTTTATACCAGTTTCTGTGCTGCTGGTAAGTTAACGGGACTTCAATGTCTTCGCATGGAATGTATTCATCTGGTGGTTCAACTACAATGTATTTGTGAAACAATTTAGTCACCGGATTTCCAGATGGGAACTGAACCCAAGAATAGAATATTTCTGATCCGAACACCTTGTGTGCTCAATCGCGAAGGTAACACAGCCACCTGTTGCTGGTATGTCGTGTTCTAACAATTACATAAGAGTAACTGCATATCTGCAGTTCTCTGTGATGTTAAGAGCGTTAGCCAATTCGTCTTCCTCCAAGCCTGAATCACCACTCAATGACTCAGTCATTCTTAAATGGAGAAGAATGAATGTTTTTAGAAATTTAAGGTTTCTCACAATGTGGGGAACCTTTTATCTTTAACAGCTTGTTTGAACCTTCAGCCAATAAACAGAGTATGTCTGCTCAGCGGAGGCAGATTTCCCTTCTCACTTCAGACGTCTCTGAAAAGTGTAAGTAGGGCTTTCTGAGAAAGCACAACTGAACTACTCAGATTTTCACTGTTAATATAAGAACCAAACCAACGCTGGCGACGCCATGTCTTGTAGTTCCTAGGAGTTCCCTAGGACCTGCACGTTTTGGATGACCTAAAATGAGGGCTTTATGTCCCAACTGCTGCCGGACACCCCCACAGGACATGTCAGCCGTTAGACCAGCAAGCTCTACAGTGCCATAACCACCCCCCTGTATCTTACAGTGGTGTAGGTAGTCTCTGGCAACCACTGAACATGACAACCCTGATTCCTCAGGGATCGTGGAAAACAGTACAGTACGTTTTGCTCAGACAGTCGTGCTTGCTTTCTCTCAGAAAATACACAGGATGGCAAATAGGACGTTTTAATAAGTATTTATTGGTCCTGTGACAGCCTTGTGTAAAACATACAAGCTGCGACAAGCAGGAGACAGAAGCATACAAAAGTGATATCTAGTACCAATATAGTAAATAGTAGATACATTTCTACCATAGTGCTAATAAGATAAACATAAGCAGTTCAGATAAAAACAGTAGCACCTGCATATTTCTAAAATGCACGACCTGAGTAATTTGCCAAAATGTACCTAGCCTAGATCTGTGTGTGTAGCATGTATATGTGCATATATATGTCTGTATGTAGGTATGTAGCCAGGAAACCTCTAGGGAAGAGCCAGCCCCCTCACCTGATGGTTGCGAGCAAAGGACCCCATCTCTGTATCGACGATGACACCCCACAAGGGCTGTCAGACTGCTGAGTGTCAAAAATTCAACATGCAGGAACCCTTCCCATCTTGGAAGGAATTCTCCTCCAATTTGTAGGGGGGAGTGAGGGTCTTTTATACTAAAGTGGTCACTCCAGGGTTTTTTCTAGAATCAATATGTTTTTAAAACAATCACGGATGTTTTGAAAACAATCATAAATGTTTTGAAAACAATCACTGATGCTTTTCTAAACAGGTGTAATCATGCACAGCTGGCTGTTGGTCAAGGATGAAAAAAAAGTGGTGACCCTTATACAGAATAATTCTGCCGTGCCTGGGGGCATGTTTATGTACGTCAGGTACAGGGATTATGATAGAATACTTAGAGCCTGGTGTCAAAGAGACAGGAGCAAACTAGTAGATAAAAGGTCACCTGCTTCGAATCATTATTTTGTGTGGATGGGAAGAAATGTATGCAATAGGGGTATACTTGACAGGACTAGCCTAAAGAACATGACAACACCAGACACCACAGCAGTGTATACTTAAGTGCAGTAAGTTGACTGGGGTCTCTAAACCTCAATGCTCTACCATATACTAGGTACTTAGAGGTAGGTTGTCTTGGCCAATTAGCATTATACCAATTACCATATAGATATTGAGGACAGAGCACTGGCCCCTGGTCTGGTTAGTAGAGCCCAGTGCACTTTCAGAGTGCACTGAGGCAAAGCGTTAGTAAGGATTCCTAGAATGAAAAAGGCTTGGATGGGCGGTCGTTCCTTTAGATTCCTACCAGCCAAACACTGGAATACACTACCTGTTGAAATAAGAACAGAGCCCTGTGAAACGACTTTCCAGAGAAAGCTGAAGACATAGCTCTTCCCACCAGTTAGTTAATATTTCTCTTAATGCCTCCTGTTATAGACTAGTCGAGGAATATCTATCCTGTCTGACTCTCAACCCTACTGTCTGCTAGTTTACAGCTACTAGCGCGTGGGGACACTGGTGGTGTAACCATGCGCTCTACAAATGTATAAATAAATATGAATAAGTAAGCAACAGCATAGGTCAAATAAATAAGGGGAATAAGGGCAAAAAGGATGATTTTCCTACAATGGATAAGAGTGTCCTCACCCTCTCTGTCTGATCGTCAGAGCTCCACAGGGAATGGAATTCACTGGGGACACTGGCAAGTGCTTGCTCCCACAAAGTATCTCACAGTCCAACAGAAAGCAAGGAAGGCCTACTAGATAAAGATGGTAAAAGCATGATGAATAGGGAAATATTCCCTAGTGACATAACCTTTGGAGCTAGGCATTTGGCAAAGGCAGTGATTGGAAAGGGCATGACTACTAACCCAGGACTAGGCAGACTCAGCTGTCCTGAGGATTCCTGAGGAGGTACCCAGACACAACTGTTACTGGGACTAATAGTGGCTGCAGAGCTTAATTTGTAAAACTGTGAGTGCCAGAGCCCTTCTTGTGAGGCCACTGCAGCTTGTGCCAAGCATTTTCCCTGCCAGGGCATCCAACAGTAGTACCAACAAAACTAGTAGCCATCACACTCTTACAAGTGAAACAATTCAGACAATTCCATGCCTCCCAACGCTATAAACATGGTGTGAGCAGCAGGCATTATCCATATTTAATGTATTTTAAATTATGAAACAGCTGAGAGCACCAACATGTGGCAGACTATCATAGGTGCTGAAGTGCCAGTGTTGAGATTAAGTGCCGATGCTGATCACAAGAAACCATCGACTCAAATTAAGTATTGAGAGGCCTTCTTATTTCAGCTGGATGCTTGAGTACTGTTTTGCCGACTGGATAGAGGATTCAATGCCTAAATCCTCATTGTAGGTAAGTGAGTCTCTCCCTTACACCTCCACCCTAAGCTTAGCTAAGACAGTAGTTATATTGGACCCATAACCACCACAAATTGAAACAACAAAACATGCTTGCTCTGCATTGCATAACTGACGGCTTGACAGAAAGCTCTCCAACAAACTAAACACACTCTTCCACAACCCTTCAAGCACAAACCCAATCACCTTGTGCAGCAGAACAATCACTTCCTATGGTTAAACCTGAATGAATTCCCCCAACTAATAAACAATATCTGCACATTGCCACACAAACCAACAATACAGACAAATCCCCATAGTCACCCTTTTCAAGCTTGATGGATCCAACCTGTAAATATAAACTAGATCCTAATGGGCCTACAACAAAATAGACTAGAGCAAAACTGACACAATTAATGTAGAAAGATCTATGCCCAAACTAGTGATAGCCCCTTCCAGCAACTTTAGAGGAGATGATGTCATCTCCATCGACAGAAATGGAAATATCCTGGTACAAGCAGCTGCCCAACCACAACCTTTTATTCTTTGATCTGTACTACACCGCATTATGTTAATCATTAACCAACATGTATAGCCAAAGCAACCATCCACATCAACCACCTCACACTGCCAACACTTCTCCACATCAACCTCTTCACAGCACCAACACCCCTCCACATGACCTCACATGGCACAGCATTGAACTATATTCTATGATCGCTCACCCTATAGCCCACTAACTGCTGTCAGAGCTCTATCAACCTATTGGACATCTTGACAACTCACCTCACCTCAGATCTCAAAGCACCTCTATCAACATGGACCACACCCACAACAACCAGTTGTGATACACTGATAACACCACTCACTTCACATGTCTGTATATGGCAGAGCACTCCAACAACAACTACATCCAATCAGCTCTCCTTCTAAACAGACCATGATCAACTTTCTGAGCAATGTGAACCCACTGGGCACATGGTCAACTTGATCCTATCAATACTCTATCCATAATAAATAGGCTAACACTACCCCATAGACAGCACATCCAGCAACGTTAACCCAATGTGACACAAACTCGCACAAATCCTCCATTACACTCCAAACACTCACTCACATCACAGTCTCATGAGTCATTCATCAAACAGAATGCACTTGAACCCCCTGCGTTGCACAAGTAGCCTTACGAACATATAATTGATTATGGCAAATTAGTAAATGGTCCCACTGCCAACTCACCAGGATCCTAGAGAACCTAACACTACCCGGGAACAAAAAATCTCAATCATTAAAACCTTAGGCGGAGAGCCAGATCTCCATAAAATGCAACAAGCCCCTTGCAGACCCACACCCATAATATAGAGGACAGCACTCAACCTACTCTGCTATGAATTACCCCCCCGTCTATTGTGGCTTGAGTAAAAATCAAAATGTATGGTTTAAAAAAGAATGTAAAGAACATCAAAAATGACCTTGCCTTACATACAGGATCATTCTGAATATGAACCAACTGGATAGAATCCAAACTTCAGGACTGAAAAACAACGAAGTAAGCCATACCACCCATTGCCTACCTTATCCCAAAGTCACCAGCCAATCTGACTGCTGTGAGCAGGCAAGACGCTACATAAAGAAGAAGCTGATTTTTACAATATCAACACCACTCAGTCCCCTCAAATCTCATCATCTAAGATACCCGTACTCATCAGTATCAGCAGATGCAATCTAACAAGGCAAACCAGTAGACCACTTACGCACTGCACTAAAATAAAAACACTCCTGTTACAGTCAGCAAGACCACAGAACCACATCTAAAGTGCATGCTACACAATTTCAGATCTGCAGTCAAACACACCACTGAAACAGCGGAAACAATTCAAACTCACAAAATTGACATTACCTTTCCGACAGCCAATCTGTTATCAGACCTACTCATCCCCCCAGACTTCTCAATCAAATGCTTGGATTGAGATGGTCATATAGCAGGAGGGATAGCAATCATTCACAAGAATAACAAACATATCAATATGTCTCGGTCACTAAACTAAATGAACACACTAAAAATAAAATATATGCAAGCTAAGAAGCAAAATTGGAAATGTGAACACTTTTTTCTATATTTGATGGTCAATTAAATAGAGTATTTCAATATCTGAGCATTTGTTTGGTTTATATTTATTTTTACATTTTTGTGTATTGGTTTAAAGTTCGAATCATGGAAATTGCTTAGTCCAAACGACCAGCTTTCAATAATGACCCAGTGAGGGTCCCTGGATTACAGTAATGATTCAGTGGGGGTCCTTTGATTCCAATAATGATCAGTGGGGTTCCACAGAAGCCAAAATGTTAACAACCATTTAAAGCATTCCTAAGGCTGGAGCTTCTGCTCTACAGCTGGGAGTGCAGTGCCCACTAGGGGCTCAGTATATGGTTGCATTTACTGTGGCCTAAAGAGGTTGGAGAAGAGTACATGTTGTACAGCGTCCTTTGGGGGCTTAGCCTATTGTTGCAGGATTATGCAATAAAAATGTGTTGCCCGCTAGGGGCTGTCTTTATGATTGCACTTCCATGGTTTAAAAGTCTACAGAAAGAACACAGACACATGTTTTGTTCATTTTAAATGCTCTGTTGAGATAGTACTAGTTTTATAGATCACTGTGAATATGATTTATTAACAGTAATAGGTGAATTTACACATGATTATTGTAATTGATGATTTACATACAAAATGATGTCTTTAACATGTGGTTTGCTGATCTTGATCCTTTGCCCACGCCAATAGACTTACTTTATAGACTTGTGTGACGCCATTAGGGAGGTCAAAGGTGATTATGCCATGCCATCCATAGTAAGTTGGATCTGCAAATGTACGTATTTCTAAAATACTGCATAGTATTTAGCAGTATCTGTGTTATAAATGTATTTTTTCTTTTCCTAAAGAAAAAGCACTGACTGGACAATCATTCATTGAGTGTTATCATTGCCTGCCAGATAACGGTGAATATTAGCCCAGACCACCTCCTCTGAATAGACCCTGGACTGCCCTGCTTTGCTACCATGAGAGAGTCAAGTGATACAATGGGGTGCTTGGTCTCAAGGTCGATGGAGAATTTGGGACCTATTACTTGTGCGGCCACACAAATTATAACCCAATTTCCTACAGCTTTCTCATCTAAGTTTGAGTTGTTTAAATACTAAGTCATGGATTTGGATTTTGCAATGCACCTGCAGCATTCAGTAATTTATCCATGAAGTGTAGAAGGGTTTCTTATATGCGTTTTATATTTTTAATGTAGATTACTATTTGATCTACCCTGACATTTTCAAACTTACATCTCTCATATGAAAGCTGTGTTGCAATGCTTAATAGCAAATCACCCTTTTGCTAATATGGATACATTCCTTTTTAACCCACATCTGTGGAGTTTTTGTGGACATCATTACATCTTAAAGGTATCCAGATAGATGAAAAGAAAGTAGCTGCCATACTGCAAAGACTTACACTCACTTTAGGTAAGGTATATCATAGTTTTTCTGGGCTTTGCCAATTTTTTTATGAGATTTGGGGATCACTCTTCTGGTATTATGATGCCCATTACTAATACAGAAAGGAATAGCTTTTGATTTGTCAGCTGAAGTGGAGCAGGCATTTTCTTTTCTAAAATAATCTTCTAGCACTCCAATTTGCCTTTGAAATATATATATATATATATATATATATATATATATATATATATATATATATATATATATATATATATTCACTGAAAAAACCATAGGTTTCAGGCACGTTATAGTTAGGAATTAGCATTTAAAAAACCTTAGAAATTCACTAAAAAAACATAGGTTTCAGGGGCGTTATACTTAGCTGGACTTTTCACTCATACAAAACCATTGAAACTCCTCCGTTATAGTTATTTCAGCTAACTATAACTCGCGCGCCCGCAATGCACTGCTGATGACGTCACATATTACATCACTCATGACATGGTCAGTGACATCACTCATGACATCACTGATGATTAAGTCCCCTTGAATCCTGAGGATCCCTAGGGGCAAAATAACCCACTAGGTACGTCCAGTAAGCGCCATTGCAGAGAGGTGTAAAAAGGGGCACGACCTGCACCACCTCTCTGCAACGCAGAGCAGTGGCGCTTACTGGAAGCACCTGGTGGGCTAGTTGGCCCCCAGGGTCCCTCAGGATTGAAAGGGAATTATTTCCCCAACTTAAAACGTGCCACAGGGCGTGTTTGCACATGTCACCTCAGGCCCCGTCCCCTCCATTCACCACTGTGTAAACGTGCCCTGTGGCTGTTCTAAGTTGAGAGATTAAGTCCCCTTGAATCCTAAGGGTTCCTAGGGTCAAACTAGCCCACTAGGTACCTCCGGTAAGCGCCACAGAGCTGCGTTGCATAGAGGTGTAAAAAGGGGCGTGGCCTCAGAACACCTGTCTGCAACGAGGCTCCCTGGCGCATACAGGAGATACCTGTTGGGCTAGTTGGCCCTCAGGGACCCTCAGTATTGAAGGGGAATTAATTCCCCAACTTACAACTGGCCAGGGGGCGATTTGCAGAGTGCTGCAAGGAGGGGGCGTGGCCTCCGGCGCGATGCCGGTTTTGTATTTATTTTTTTAAGAAGGAGGGCTGTGTGGCCCCCCTTCTTTTTCTAATTTACTGGCCCTGGGGACCCCATTAAATATATAATTATATATATATATATAAATATATATATATATATATATTTATATATATATACACATATATATATATATTCACTAAAAAACAAAGGTTACAGGGACATTGTAGTTAGGATCAAATTTTACTCATACAAAACCAGAGAAATTCAGCCGTAAGAGTTCCCTGAGTTAACTATAAATCGTGGCCCCGCAATGCACTGCTTATGAGCTCACCTATTACATCACTCATGACATGGGCATTGACATCACTGATGATATCACTCATGACATCTCAAATGACATCACTGATGACATCAGTGATAACATCATCTTGTGACTATTTTTAAGAAGTTTATGAGTGTTAAATATATATATATTGGTGATTTTGTGGGTGTATGAGTGTATAGATTACTCAGTGGGTGCATGACTGACTGTATAAGTGAGTGATTAGGTGTCTCAGTGAATGTATAGGTGAGTGACTGGTTATGTAAATGAGTGTATCTCTCTATCACTTGATGTCAAAGTGGGTGTATGAGTGTGTTAGTGGGTACATGAATGGCTGTACAGGTGATTGTCTGATTGTCTTACTACCTTTATGGTTGTCTGGGTATCTGTGTGTGTGGGTGGGCAGGTATGTGGCTGCCTGTATGAATGAGTGAGTGGGTGAGTCAGTGGCTGTAAGGGGTACTGTGTGTGTGTCTCAGAAGCCATATGGCTGTGTGAGTGTCTGCATGGTAGTGTCAGTGACTGAGTGCATGAATCAGTATGGGTTAATAACTGAGTATATGAAAGGCAGGATAGGTGAGTAACGGGGTATCTGAGTGAATGTATGTGTGAGTGAGTGAATATGAGAGTGGCTATATAGATGAGTGTGTGCTTCTGTCACTAACTGTATAAGTGAGTGAGTATGTATTACTATTTGTATGAGTAATTAAGTGGGTGTATGTGTAACTGTTTGGGTGAGTAAGTGGCTGTGTGATTGACTGTATGGGTGAGTGTCTAGGTGTGTGAGTTGTTCTATGGCTGAGTCACTCAGTGTATCAGTGCCTGTATGGGTGTATGAGTGGATATGTCAATGGCTGTATTAGTGAGTGAGTTGGACGAGCAAGTGGATGTGTGTGTAGATCTATGAATCAATGAGTGGGTGTGTAAGTAAAGTTATGGCTCTGTGAATGGGTTTGTGAACGGTTGTGTGGGAGTGGCAGTGGGTGTATAAAAGAATCTATAGGGGTGTGAGTGGGCACATCAGAGATCCTGCGGATAATGTAATCAGTGATGTCATTTGAGATGTCATCAGTGATGTCACTGACCATGTCATGAGTGATGTAATATGTGAGGTCATAAGCAGTGCTTTGCGGGGGCGCAAGTTATAGTTAACTCAGGTAACTATAAGGTCTGAATTTCTCTGGTTTTGTATGAGTAATGTCTGACCCTAACTATAAGATACCTGTAACCTTTGTTTTTTTTTGTGAATTTCAAAGATTTTTTAAATGCTAATTCCTAACTATAATTTCCCTGTAACATTTCCTTTTTTTATTTTCTAAGGTTTTTTAACTAGCAGTCATGTTGGCAGAGTGGTAGAGAAAGGGGGCTGGGCCTCGGACCAGCTCTCAGGAGTTCTGCTGCGTAGGACTTACAGCAGGTACCAGGAGGACCTCTGGAGCCAAGGGGACTTTATCCCCTAACTAGTAGTGCGCTGGTAGGCATGTTTGCAGAGTGGTGGAGAAAGGCGTTGTGGCCTCTGACAACTTCTCAGTGTGGGACTTACTGGAGGGAACGGGAGGGGTAGTTGGCCCGCAAGGACATCCTTGGGGGCCAACTACCCCTCCTGTTCCCTCCAGTAAGTCCATTACAGCAGGAGTGCTGAGATCTGATAGCAGGCTATGTCCCCTTTCTCCACCACTCTGCAAATGCACCTTCTGACACACTACTAGAAGGGGGATACATTCCCTTTGGCTATTAAGGGTCCTCGAGAGGGTCAACTACCCCTCCTGTTACCTCCAGCAAGTCCCACACAGTGGGTTTACTGAGAGGTTTTCGGTGACCATGCCCTCTTACTCCTCCACTCCGCAAACGCACCTCATGGCGCACTACCATTTGGGAGATTAAGCCCCCTAAGCTCTTGAGGGTCCTCAGTGGCCAACTAGCCCTCCTGTTACCTCCATTAAGTTCCACACAGCTGGTGTAGTGAGGATATGGGATTAACTGCGGACATTGCTAAGTTGGCATATATTAGTACATGCTTGGCTGCCATGTTGCCGCTTTTGCACACGTTTCTACATGACTTTGTTTTCGCAAATCCTCTGCTTGTACTTGTTCACATGAGAACGTCTACCTTTCACATTTCTTGCTGTACTCTGTGGGTCTTGTCTGCCCATTGTGTCCAAGGTAGAAAAACAATGCCCCTTGTTAATCTGCCTTGGTCAGTCCCCCGCATGTTAGACATAATACACACACAGCTGCACTCCTGGAAATCAAGTGCTTTTAATATGGCATTGCAGGCATGTTAGGCACTTTAAGAAAACCTTTCCATAGAGAAGAGCTGTGCTTGAACGGAGATGTAAACTCTTGCATCTAAACCTGGAGGTATGGGGTTCCCCTGGCAAAGCCCAGAGGTCTTCTATTTCTATAATAAACTATTTCCTAGCACGGGGAGGGTGGCAAGGCACAGCAGTCCTTTTTCCGCTATCTTAATAGAATGATATCCCCGTTTATTTTATATGGAATTGTAAAAATGCTTACTATCTTGTGTTTATGCATTTTGCTGCTAATATTGTCTCGTATACTGCATTATAGAGCACGTTAGTTAAAATAAACATTTTAAACTATACAGTGTCTTTGATTATTCACATTGTGGACAAGTATGAGTGAGTGAACGAAAGAGTGTTCTTGTTCCCGCGATTCCTGGGAGAATCTGAGTTACATATTCTAGGATGTCTAATCATTGGTAGCTTCGCTGTAGTACGGAGCACAAATGAGACACTATAGCTAGTCGGATTGGGGTTCCGGGCACTAAGGTGGGTTGTTGGTACACCACTATACACGGAGGTCCTGGTTTCCTGTACATAGTTCTGTATATGTGCAGAATCCCTGCAGCATGGCGCACCTAACGTTTGGTCTGATTCTTATCTGCGAGACGCTTGAGTAGTGCTTGTGCTTATCCACAATCCCCTCAAATCCCTTTCCAGAAACAGCTGTGACGATGTAACCTTCTATATTGATGTT
This sequence comes from Triturus cristatus, assembly GCF_964204655.1. NCBI lineage: Eukaryota > Metazoa > Chordata > Amphibia > Caudata > Salamandridae > Triturus > Triturus cristatus. The sequence goes on from NC_140590.1 coordinate 218,781,321, forward strand.
TATATAGGTTTTTTCAAGCTGAATTATTAAAAGGTGTTTTCTTTTCATTGTTAACCCTATATTGCGCTCCCACGCATTAGGTTTTTATACGTTCTTTGCTTTCATGGCTGAACTTGATATTCTGGTGCATAGCCGCACTGCGCTTCATCGTCATCTGACCGGTTATGGAGTGCCAGACGCAGGTATCGCCCTTATCTTTGTGGTTGGAGCTGACCCGGCTTACCACTTTGAGGTATTTAATTCTTGGGTCACATTTCCGGTTGTGGATGGAACTGACAATTTGTTTCATGTATACACTCCTACGGCCCTTCCTAATGTATATGAGCTTATAGGACTCTTGAAGTTCCGTTGTCGGCATGGCAACACCACATTTGGTTTAATGGCGCCCTCCCTAACCCAGTGACTCCGATCCTTTTAGGCTCTTTATCAATAGATGGGGCCACTTTGTTGTAAATTGAAACAACGATGTGATTAAGCATTTACTAAAGACATTAATTCCCTTACTTTAGATCATGTTTCCTCTGTTATGTTGACCGAAGTTCGGACTCCATTTTGTATTGTCATGCTTCCACGTGTTCCCCACGAGAAGAGTCCAACCTCTGTGTTAGTTGCTCTTGTAATCTGCCTAGTAACAGTCTATAAATAGCTCCTTTGTCCATCTGGCGCATGCCCAGACTTGACCACATCTGTTATCAGTTAGCCTTGCTTGACCATGTTTTCGCGGGCTCAAGGAGTGTGTTAGCTCCGCCCACATATTGATTCAGTATCGAAAATGACCATAAATGGTAATGTTCTTTGGCCTCATGTTGTATCCACCCACTTATGAGCCCCTCTATTGTGTATAAAAGGGGACCATGTACGTAAGTTCTGTGTGCTACTCTATGCAATACTGAAGAGTGTTGTGTGGATTGTAGGACCACCCTTAAGGGTTAATAAATGCTGTCTTTATACTTTGCAGTTTCCGTGCCAACTTCCTCATAGATTCCATTACAGGAGAGCGAACCCTTGTGTCCTGCGGGCCTAGCTGGGGCCTGTATTCATCAATTGGCGCCCGTCACGTGGGGCTCATCGGCGACTCGGATGCTCGAAGGACTGGTCGCGACGAAGGTGAGGAATTTGGCCAGGGACGTGATCACTGCCAGCGGCGTCTTAGCCCTGGCATCCCGAGGGTTTTTCTTCCTTCCCTTCCGAGCTGACCGTCTGGGTGGCGCCGGTCCTCGACTGAGACCTCTTCTGTCGGTCCTGCCGTGAAAGCCGTTTGGGCGATTTTGGAGCTTGGCAGTTGGAATCTGGACTCTTGATTGGTAAGAACCGTTGTACGGTACTTGCTCCGAGTTTTTGAAGCCTGGTCTGGCTATTTGAGTTTGATTTGTGATGACTAGTCATATTTTGTATTTGTCTTTGTGAAAATATATGCGTTGCAACACATATAGGCAGGTAATGTGGAGAGATTTCTCTGGAGCTGTGTAACCTTGAACGGCGCAACGATTAAGTGCCATTTTCTTTATAATATTGCATATTTTGCATTATTTCTGAGCATGCCTGCTTTTAGCGCACTCCGTCAGTGGTGTTGCTGCTTTGGAAACCGGTTGAACCTCGAGGAATCTGCTCCGGCTCCCCCAGAGGGGACTCCTAATAGGGATATGTATGTGAAGCATGGTCTTTCTTCCATAATGTACAGCACAGTATGGAGGAAATATACTAAGAAAGATCCTTTGTATGGATCGTTTGATATACGTAAGATTGAGTATGTGGAACAGTGTATGTGTAAACGGCGTGCTCGGCAGGATATGTTTGAGTGTGTGCGGTTGTGGGTGAAGGAAGTGCGTGAGCGAGAGAAGCGTGAGAAAGCGCTGTTTGATAAAGAACAACGGAAGAATGATCATGTGCGAGCACAGGAAGCGAGGCGTCGGGAGGACAAAGAACAAACGGAGAGACAAGAGAAAGAGCGTAGGCTGCAAGTCTCGGGTCAATATGCTGTTCGGCAGCCACTTTATCCTGTCCTTAATAATCTTGATGATGATTTTTATTTATTAGATCGCTCTCCGCCCCCTTATGTGGGCGCATCTGCTCCGAGGCCACAAGATTCTGACCCGGTTCCGGGTAAGGTAGATACGCGGTCCATGCTGTCGGCCGAGCAAATGGCTGAGCTTCGGCAAGTTTCCTTCCGTGCACTTAAGGGCAAGGTGTCCCTGGATGAATTGTTCCATACTTGGGGGCCGTGGCAGGAGAGAGAGAAATTGTATTTTTTGGGTCACTTTGCTGATGAAGTGACTGCTGCTTACCGGAAATATTCCAGTGTTTTTGAGCCTGATGATGTGACATTGGATGCTAAAGCATTGCATAATGGTGTTTTCTCTCCCTCTAAGGCTCCTGACACGGCTCGGCGGCTGTTCGCTTTGCGGGACGCGGTGCTGACCCTTAAAGGAAAAGCGCGCCAACAAGCAGGGGAGGTGAAGCAGTCGGATCCATGTACAGCAGAAGGCCACTCATCCACCTCCCAGTCAGATAAGGATGGCATAGTGCATGTTAAACCAATGCAAGAGGCGGCGCTTTTGTATGTTCCTCCTAAAGGAGCGGGGACTAGCTCGGACATTACCTCCGCCGATGCCAAGGGATATTTTGTGTATAATTGGGTTTATACTCCTTGGCATAGAGCTGATGTTATGGCCTTAAAGAATGCGTTGCCTGATCCCCGCAAGAATCCAGCGGCCTTCTACGAAGAAGTCGAGGGGGCCTTGAATTCTTGCGTTATGACCTTAGCAGATATAGACCTGTTCTTTGGCCTTATTCTACCACCGGATATGTGGCGATCTGTCCGAAAGGTAGATGATATAGTTGCCTTTAAGGCTCGGTGGTCTGACCTTGAGGATGAGGATAGGGAACGGAAGCCCGCGCAGAAACCACCCCAGAGTATCTTAGACCTCCCTGCTGCTATTCTGACTAAGTTGAAGACAATTATCCCCCCTAAAAAGATTGACTGGAATATGTTAGCTTCATGTAAACAGAAAGTTGACGAGTCAGTTGCGGACTTCTTTACGCGTTTTGAGGAGACGTTTCATGATTTTAGTGGCCAGTCGCTTACTGATGATACGGGTCGCCACCTCTTTGCGGATAAATATGTGGCTAATCTGCTGCCGGCAGTTGCGACCCGTTTAAAAGCGAGCGAAAGTTCTTGGTCTTCCGCAACACCGACGGCCCTCCTGACTATCGCCCAGTATTATGAGCGTCAGGAGCAAGAAGCAAAGGGTCAGGAGGAAAAGAAATCGAAAGATTTAAAAACAAAGGTGATGTTGGCACAAGTATATGGCCCGCCCCGACGGGATAGTAATAGAGGTAGGGGAGGATCTTATGGTCCTCCCTCTGGCCGATCTGATTTGAATAGGAACCAATGTGCGTATTGTAAGCAATCGGGTCATTGGGCTAGGGACTGCCCGGTGTTGCATGCTTCGCGTCAGGGGCATACTCAGGGTGGCCCGCGAGGTAGAGGGGGTTTCTCGAACTTTAGAGGGAATTCTAACGAACAGGCTCGTTTTGACTCTGCTGGGCAGCACCGAGATAGATCAAATGTTTTCGATCGCCAGCATCAGTATCAAGTGTCGGGGATTGACCGATCGGGGTACCATGATTCTCAGCATGCATAGGAATGCGTTGGATGGGGGTTAGAATCAGTTGAGGTGCCGGTCGATCAGAAGGGTCCTTGTGAATCGGCTGAGGTTTTGGGCTCTACTGATCAGTTCCTAGTGAATACAGGAGCGACACGTAGTGCGCTGTCTAAGCAACTGGTTCCGGGGGCTCCCCCATCCGGCTTAATGGTCACATCGGTAGGGTTTGACGGTACACTCTCCCGAAGCCCTCTTTCGCAGCCCCTCATGTTTAAGGTCGATTCCTTTTCTGTACCCTGTCCGTTTCTGCTTGCCCCGTACACACCGGACAACATTATGGGCCTTGATATGTTAAAGCATTTTAGGGCTACGATCCGCTGCTCCCCTGCTGGTGTGCGGGTAATATTGAATGACAATTACCCCCGGTCTGAACGGATGTGTGTGATGTCAGAGGATGCGCTGTTAGCTACCCTCCCTCGTGCTTTGTGGGCAACGTCGGATACTGATGTGGGACAAATGGTGATTCCACCGGTCCACATTAGTGTCCAGGAGGGGGCGGTGTTACCACGCCTCCCACAGTACCGTATTTCCCAGGAGGGCGAGGAGGCTCTCATACAGATAGTGCAGGATTTGATGGCGGTAGGGGTAGTGGAGGAAGTCCCCTACAACATTTGTAACAGTCCGATTCTTCCCATACTGAAAAAGGATACGGATGCCAGAGTTTATCGGTTTATAATTAATTTGAGAGAAGTAAACAAGATCGTGATACCTCAGTACCCAGTGGTTTCCGATATCACGACATTGCTTACTTTGGTCCCGCCTACGGCGACTATGTTCTCAGTGATTGATTTGAAGAATGCCTTCTTTTCCATTCCCATTCACCCTGATAGCCGATATCTTTTTGGGTTTACATTAAATAATAGATCTTATCGTTTTTGTAGGATCCCCCAGGGCTACACAGAAAGCCCTAGCATTTACAGTCAGGCTTTGAAAAGACAATTGGATTCCTTTGTTCTGCTCGAGGGGGTCGCCCTCATTCAATATGTCGATGACATCTTGCTGGCGGCTGACACCCTGGAGCTGTGTGAAAAAAGTACGTTATCCTTACTTTCCTTCTTAGCATCCCACAATCATAAGGTATCTAGGAAGAAATTGCAATTCTGTAGACCAAAGGTGACTTATTTGGGTCATCTTTTGTCTAAGGAGGGACGTGCACTCACACCGGATCGTATCCAAGTAATTTTGGACACACCGAGACCGTCCACGCAGAAGGACGTGCGTGCATTTTTGGGTCTTGTTTCTTTTTGTAGACAGTGGATATTGGGGTTTTCACATATAGCTAAGCCATTGTTAGCCCTCTTGACAAAGGACACGCCTATCCCAATCCCTTGGTCAGATGAGTGTGATACTGCTTTTCAGCAACTACGACAGGCCCTTTGTTCAGCACCAGTGTTAGGGACCCCTGATTATGCAAAACCCTTTTCGTTGTATGTGCATGAGAAAGATGGATGTGCATTGTCAGTTTTAGTGCAGATGCACGGCGATAAGCAGCGCCCTTGTGCATATTTTTCGGCTGTACTTGATCCTGTCGCCCGAGCATTACCAGGGTGTTTTCGCTCGGTTGCGGCGACAGCTGTGTCAATACGCCAAAGTGAGGGAATTGTGTTATCCCATAAGCTGTTGGTATTAGTCCCCCATGCTGTCGATGCCCTGCTTAATCAAACAAAGACGCAGCATTTGACCAGTGCCCGCTTAACGGGATATGAGTTGACGCTTTTGGCTCCTCATATTACGTTGAAAAGGTGCGTAACGTTAAACCCGGCAACATTGTTGCCATACCCCGAAACCCAGCCTGAGGCGCGGAGAGCACATGATTGTATTCTCGTGACTGAGGAACAAACAAAGGGTCGTATTGATCTCCAGGATACGCCCTTTCCAGATGTAGATGGAGAACTGTGGGTGGACGGATCATGTCTGAAGCTACCAGATGGTACGACTTCAGCAGCGTATGCAATTACCACGTTGCAAACGATAGTGGAGACTGCACGCATACCACAGAAATCAGCTCAAGCAGCGGAACTGATAGCATTAACACGAGCATGTGAGCTCAGTACAGGATTGTGTGTGAATGTTTATACAGATAGCCGCTATGCCTTCGGAGTAGCGCATGACTTCGGCCTACTCTGGAAGGAGAGAGGGTTTTTAACGTCACATGGAGTACAGATAATGCATGGAGAGTTAGTTCACAATCTTTTAACTGCATTGACATACCCAAAGAAAATTGCCATCGTTAAGTGTAGCGCCCATAGGAAAGTAGTTGACAAAGTTGGAGAAGGGAATGCGTTAGCAGATCGAGTAGCACGGGAGACTGCGATGCAGCCCGGTGCTACTGCCATGTATGTAGTAAAGTCACAGGTGGAAAGATGGCATGATGCGAAGGAGGAAGTGCGGGAAATGCAAAGGACCGCTTCTGACAAAGAGCGGGAACAATGGGCTAGTGACGGAGAGCTGGATGATGAGGGCTGCTGGAGAAATAAGCAGATAAATAGATGGAAATTACCTACGGCTTTTGTACAGCCTATGGTTCAGATGGCACATGGGCTAGCACATGTTGGAGCTTCCGTAATTGTAAAATTGCTTACCCAAGTCTGGGAGCATCCAGAGATTGCTAGCACGGCAAAGAGGGTGGTGCAGACTTGTATGATCTGCTTGAGGTATAACCCAGGAAAGGGTACTCGAACTCCAGCAGGAGGATTCGTGACACCCACTGCACCCTTCGAGGTTTTGCAGATGGATTACATCCAGCTTGAGCGCTGTAACAATTTGAAGTATGTTCTAGTAGTGGTTTGCGCCTTCAGTAAATGGGTTGAAGCGTACCCTACGAAAGACAATACTGCAATGACTACTGCGAAGCTGCTGCTGAAAGAGTTCTTCCCTCGATATGGCGTCTGTAGACTTCTGTGGAGTGATAATGGGCCTCACTTTGTAGCGGATGTTATAAAGTATGTCTTGAAGGGCCTGGGCATCACCCAGAAGTTTCACGCGGTATTCCACCCTCAGTCTGCGGGACTAGTCGAGAAGTATAATGGTACACTGAAGCTCAAGATCGCTAAAATTCAAGCTTCGACGTCTTTGACTTGGCCAGATGCTCTACCACTGGCGTTATTGTCAATTAGATCGGTACCACACTCTCGAACTGGCCTTACACCGTACGAGATTGTCTTTGGACGCCCAATGAATATTTGGGGTCCACCAAAACCTAAAGCTGTGTATGATGTACCTTGTGTAATGATGAACGATTATCTGGCACAGTTAACGGATAACTTGGTTTCTATTCATCAACAGGTCCGAGAGGCGCTCCCTGATCGGTCCACCGGTGAAGGACATGGTCTCCGACCTGGTGACCACGTGATGGTAAAAATCTTTGACAGAACAAACAGCTTGGAACCGAGATGGGTGGGTCCTGAGCAGGTCCTCCTTGCAACGAGGACGGCTGTGCGAGTCTCCAACAGAAAGAATTGGATCCATTCCCTGCACTGTAGGAAGGTGCCGCCCGGATTGGTGGAACCTGCCGTGCTGACCGATCAACGAGAAATCCTGGCTGCAGAGACAGGCCGTGCTGCGGAGCCAAACGCCACTGAGGAGCTCTTTCCGGACCACGCGACTCCTGGAGGAAGGCGATATCATCTTCGACCAAGGAAGTGAGTTCTCCAGTACCGGGACATACTGTCAGAACGGCCCTTGGGTTAGTGAAACGGAGAGCCGATGAGGCAAGGGGGGGGATCAGCCCTGCATTAGTGTAGCGACACCCGTCTTGGCCCGCTGGTGAAGAAATCGACCGCTGCCCAAGGGGAAGAGTTCTGACAGACTTTTAGTTTCAGGAAGATATTGTTTTTTTTTTTTTTTTTGACATGGAGAAAAAGAAAATCCTTTGTGCATTAGGGTTTATGTTGACAGTAGCTATTGTTGGGATAACCACATGGTTTGTGGAGGATGTAACTCCCGCTCGGAAAATACTTGTGTTGACAACTCCGGTGCCTGAGGAGCACTACTTTTATACATTACCGTATCAAGAGTTGAAGCATCGACAGTCTTATTTGAATAACACTTTCATCCAGATGTTGCATCATACCCACGTTGCTACGAACGCTACGAACTGTTGGATATGTGGGATGATGCCAGCCCATCAGAAGAAAGGAGGAACGCCATTTATACCACTTCCTTTCTCTCATAATGGCTCTTGTAGAGCATGGTATACTTTGCTTTTCGCCACTCGGAAACCGACAGTGGGACGATTGCTCTTCAGACTCAATAAAGAATGCCACCAAGATAAAAATGGGTATCCGCAAGCGAATGGGACAATTTGGGAGTGGGAAGAGTACCGACCAGACAATGAATCCATTCCCTACATCTTCACGAACACAAGAGACACTGTGGGAAAGGACAAATTTGTGATTCAAGTAGCACAAGCTCAAGCGGACCTGTGTGTCCAGAGTGTGGGTTTTATTCCTGTTGGTGTTAGTGATTGTATTACTGTTCTGAACATTGATGGGTTGAACAATAGTACCTTTTTAGCCTCCCATAATACGTACTTTGTGTGTGGAAATAAAGGTTATTACCGTCTGCCGGCTGGGTGGTCTGGGGTATGCTATGTATCATTTCTATTACCTCCTGTATTCCTAGCACCCGCATCTTATCATAAGGATCTGAAATTATTGAATAATGTGACTGTAAATAGGTATAAACGTACTTTATCAATTGATGATGTAGATCAGACTGATACCAGTCTGCAACAGTATATTGATTTTAACTTAGGACTGTTTTTCTTTGTTGGAGCTGCCCTGAACAGTAGGAAGATCCGAAGATTAACAAGAGTGGTAGAGGCTGTGACAAATCAGACTGCTGCTGCTCTTGGGAATCTTACGGAGGAATTGCAAATTACTAGAATTGTTGCACTGCAGAATCGTATGGTATTAGACGTTATGCTAGCTGACAGAGGAGGAGCATGTAAAATTATTGGAAGTAGCTGTTGTGGGTTTATCCCTGATCATACGCCATCAGTTTATAATGCCATCAACAAACTACATAAAATTGCAGCTGAAATCCATACAGAAAACGGCACTTGGTCCTTTTCTGGATGGTTTTGGGCATTAATTATTGCCTGGGGATGGAAGGTTTTAACTGGTCTCTGTATTATTGTAGCAGTTCTGTTTTCGTGCTGTATCTGTGTTCAATGTGGTCCCCTGCTCTGCTCCTTATGCGTATCATTCTGTATCCCTGATAAGAAAGCTATTGCCGATGTTGCTCACCAGAAACGTCTAGCTAAAGAAGTTGAAGAAATGATGACAATTGACATATATGATGATTATCCTAACAAACCGGATGTCTTCAGTAAATGCTGAAAGGGTCGTCTGTTGTAAATTGAAACAACGATGTGATTAAGCATTTACTAAAGACATTAATTCCCTTACTTTAGATCATGTTTCCTTTGTTATGTTGACCGAAGTTCGGACTCCATTTTGTATTGTCATGCTTCCACGTGTTCCCCACGAGAAGAGTCCAACCTCTGTGTTAGTTGCTCTTGTAATCTGCCTAGTAACAGTCTATAAATAGCTCCTTTGTCCATCTGGCGCATGCCCAGACTTGACCACATCTGTTATCAGTTAGCCTTGCTTGACCATGTTTTCGCGGGCTCAAGGAGTGTGTTAGCTCCGCCCACATATTGATTCAGTATCGAAAATGACCATAAATGGTAATGTTCTTTGGCCTCATGTTGTATCCACCCACTTATGAGCCCCTCTATTGTGTATAAAAGGGGACCATGTACGTAAGTTCTGTGTGCTACTCTATGCAATACTGAAGAGTGTTGTGTGGATTGTAGGACCACCCTTAAGGGTTAATAAATGCTGTCTTTATACTTTGCAGTTTCCGTGCCAACTTCCTCATAGATTCCATTACAGGAGAGCGAACCCTTGTGTCCTGCGGGCCTAGCTGGGGCCTGTATTCATCAACTTGGCCAGTTTCACTGGGTACACACCACATCCACGGCATCTAACAGTTCCTATAGTGGAGCTCCGCGTCTTGCACACCTCCTTGATTCGGGTGCACAGGGCTGGTATACAATATGTCTCTCGCAACGTTCAGGTGGGACCACCTGGAGTTGCTGCGCTACCAGCTGGACCTGGCAGAGTGACTATCAGTCCAGTTATGGTTAATTCGGTAATGGGCAAGCGACCACAGAATAAGGATGATTTACCTTATTGGCTTGCTGAAAAATGTGCCCAGCTGGAGGCGGTATTTACGAATACCTCTCCTGTGGAAAAACACAGGATTTTGACTATTAGTTTGCAGAAAGACTTATTCCCCGAGTTAACCGATTGTAACAATTGGGGTAAGGTGTTCGCAGCAGTATATGTGAAGTGTTTCGGCACTCCCTCAATGACTGTACTCCCCTCCATGATTAAACATGTTCAAGATGAGCCAGCCTTGAAGCGGCAGTTGAATTGAGGATGTGGTTGATAGGGGTGTTTGACGTGGTTGCTTATCTCATCCTTGCAAACATGAAGGGAGATGCAGTGAACTTGCAAGTAGCTAATGCTTTAGCTCTCATCCCAGAGAATGAGAAGCCATGCGCATTACCAAAAATGATTGCCCAGGCTTAAAAAGCCATTGGCCACAATAGTTTGGGTGTTAAGCCACACCTCAAACTCAAACACAACAAAAGTCTCAGTCTGATAAGGACGAGCGTCCAATCTTTTCTAAGAAAAATTGGAGAACTAAAAAACAGGGAAAGCAGCAACAGAAACAGCGGTCGCATGCTGCATCACCGACACCCGTGTCTTCTGAGCGCACTTATGATTCGCGCGACTGCGCAAGAATTAGGTCTCCTGATAGGTTTCAGGTTCCTGATCAGCGTTCTCCTCGTTCTTTGCAGGAAACATCAGGCTCTCAAGCCAGTGGAAGGGAATGCCAGGATGGCGGCAGAGGATGGGGTGCACCACAAGGACGTAAGCAACCTCGTCAGACTGACGGAAAGGGGAAACAAGACGATTTTCCGCGTCAGCACCCTCAGTTTCAGAAAAAGAAAGTTGCAGCTTTAACAGCGAGATATGCCACAGACGGTGAGAACCCGGCTCTTGAATTTAACATGGGCAGTGACTCTGCTCAACAGCGCAGCGGAAGTTACCATAGTGCGGCAAGCACTACGTCCATTTCTGGGGACGACAGCAACTAAAACTTTCATTACAGTTGAAACCACTGACACTTGAGTGGCTCCTCCTGACAGACTAAATGACATAGTTCTTTTAATTGAAGGTGACGTACAGCATGTCATTAAAGGGATTTTTTGGGAAATCTAACCTCTTCTTACGTCATTTTATTAGCGGCCCCCACCTTTTGTTCTTGCAGCTCCTAAAGGGGAGGAGGTGATACTTTCGAGTTTTTCTAATAACGTCTCCAATGAGCATGCAGAGGAGTGGGCTTTGCTGCTTGCACCGGCACAGTACCGTACTCATTTGGGCTGGGATAAGGATTCTCCACCCCATGAGATACCATTGCGGTCAATGCCACAGCCTCAACCCCAAAAATACCCTCCGGCAGGAAACGAAGTGTGCCGTTTCTAAGATTCTGACACACTTAGAGTATCAGGGACTCATTGAGACATGTGTGTCACCGATGAATAACCCTCTTTTTACAGTTACAAAACCTGATGTGTCATACCGCATAGTTTTGGATTACCTGCATTTGAACTCTCATTGTCACACGTTTGCTGTACAAAATATCCATAGTTCTGCACTTGTAGACACAACAAAATAATAAAAAAATATAAAACTACACTTAACATTTCCAATGGCTTTTTCAGTCACAACCTATCTCCGGCATGCAGTCAATGGACCGCATTCACGGCCGGCGATAAACAAAAACAATTTAGGCGACTAGCTATGGGCTACAAGAACTGCCCTGGAGTTTTAGCCGTCCGTGTTGTCTCTTTGCTAGACAGCAGAGACCCAGATGCAAACTCGTACCTTGATGATATTTATCGCACGGACGACTAATTATGGCCGCCTCTGTGCCGAGTTGACTGCATCATTATTTTGTTTGCGGACTACGGTTACTTTGCAAAATCACATATTGCAGGGTACACAGTGTTGCTTTTGGGCTATGAGCTCAATAGTGAAGGTAGAGGCTTGGCGCCTCACTTCCTGGAGAAATGCCCAAGTTTGTGATCTCCAACAACACTAAAAAACTTAAATCATTGTTGGGATTGTTGAAGTTCGGTCGTACTTATATTCCTGAATATGCCCAGGGTATCAAGCCTCTTTATGCTTTGATACAACCAACATTTTCTAAAGCCTTCTGGCTTCCGTAACATTCAACTATCCTGCGATCTTTGCAGTCTGATCTTCTTGAATCTAAATACTTGTTAACACGTGATAACCACACAAACCTGGCAAAAAGAATCTTTCCAGGCGCAGTTGGTTTCACTTACTTGACGTTTAATGAAGGTGACACAGTACCTATTGCTTACAAATCACATGTATACACTTCTGCCCAGTTGCGGCTTTCCACTGTTGAAAAGGTCTTGACAGCTGCACAGATGGCGATCCTGAAGGAACGTGCACTGGCACAGGGGAAACGCATTTTGGTGGTGACACCTTACCCTGCACTTGAAGCAGTCACAAAGGCTAGTGTACCGAACTCTAAGGCTTTGCATCCCCGTTGGATACAATGGGCGACTTCTTTGACGTCTCTGGATGTCACATTTATCTTCGACACTTTTCTTCAGACTCAGGAGTTCTTGCAGTATGAGTTTGTTCATCCTCCTCCTCTGTCACTGCGCCTGCTTGAGGAGTACGCTTGTATCATTTACACCGATGGTTCGGCACAACTGGACACCGGGTCTAAGCATGCTTATTTGGCAGCCTGTGCTATAGTGGCAGGTACCATGGTGAACGGTGAGTTCAAGTCCAGTGTCATACATACGCAGGCGCTCGGTAACCGTACCGCCCAATTGGCCGAGCTGCGCGCTTTGGTGCTTGCTCTCGAGTTTGCTGATCCTAATGTCACTACTCTCATTCTGAGTGATTCCTAATACAGTCTTTCAATGACAACGTATTCTTTTGGTCTCAGAATGACTATCATGATTCCAAGGGCAGCGCAATTAAGCATAAATTGCTTTGGGTTCAAGTGGCAAATCTTAAAGAACGTCTGCCTCTCACACAGGTGATTCACACTCTTGGCCACCAGCGTGTGGGGACACACGCTGTTGGTAACAATTTGGCTGATGAAGCAGCCAAATCAGCAGTAGCCACGTGTCTAGTTGCAGCCGTTTCAAGATCCATGACTCATATTGATAATTACATTTTGGCAGCTGTTGCTGCTACTGAGAAGGGTGGAAATTACCCTGAAGGGTTCCCTTCCAAGTACTCTTATCATTTAAGTCCCGACCGAGTTCCTTATGTAAGAATAAATAACGTTGGTGACAGGTTAGTTCCCAACGCGGACCGCAGACTTTCTTTGATAACAGCCGCACACGAAGGCATGGCTTCGGCACATGCTGGCGTGTCTGCGATGGTTTCTATTTTGCAGCAACGTTACTGGTGGCATGGTTTATATAAACAGACCCGTAATTATGTACTTTCTAGTGACATTTGTCAGCAGATTAAACCATCTACGGTTACACGTCCACCGCAGACACAGCTCTGCATTTCTAATAAGCCTTTTGGCTGTGTATATCTTGATCACTGCGGTCCATATTCTTCAGATACTGCTTATAAATACATCTTAGTTGCAGTTGATTCGTGCACACGTTTCGTGTGGGTTTGGCCTTAACGCAATGCTGACGCTCAAAATGTCATCAGGGATTTGCGTGTCCTTGTGGGAATTTTTGCATGTGGCACCTTCCGATCTGACCAAGGTCTAGCGTTCGCCCCTAAGGCGTACAAGGATGCGATGAGGTCTTTGGGGGTGCTGGTGAATTTTTTGTCTCCATACAGGCCTAAGGGCAACTCAGTTGTGGAGAGAATAAACCGTGATTTAAGCAATCCTTGACAGCTAGAGTCTTGGGTACTGGCAGGAACTGGCTATCCCACTTGTATAGCGTGCAACGTGCACTAAATAATCTCCCTAGAAGATCTCTGGGTGGGCGAACCCCATACAAAATGCTCTTTGAGATCAACATTTTTGTTCCAGACCTTGATGGTCTAGACATGGCGGGAGCAGCTACCACCTTTGACATAGATAATCATTCTACTATGATACAGGACTTACAAGAGACCCGTGACAGTCTTGCAAAAGAACATTTACCCTCGGCCACTGATGCTGTACTACAGATTCTGATAGTTGGAGATCTGGTCCGAGAGAAGGTGGAGAACCAAAAAGAATTTGGTCCCTCTTATCATGCACCGGTTCCAGTGCTTGGCGTGAAGGGTACCCGTACAGTCATTTTACCACCACTTCCTGGTCGCAAAGACTACAGATACATCTCAGTGGACAATGTCAAGCTACAACATCTGGCCGATTCTGAATAGTTTAACGCCGGCTGCATCATGTCCAGGGGTTTCAAGGACTCTTGTGATTGGCGCATCAGACACCGTGCAAAACGACACTGCCATCGAGATGAACTCTTTTACTAATCCCTTGCTGATCCCACCGGCCTCCACCTGTACTGAGGAAACTGAATATGCTTAACCCACAAGCAAGTCTTTGCCTGCTTTGCAAGCAACTACGCTGAACCAATCACGTTTTTCTTTTGACTCTACTTCCATCTCATCATTTGGCCTACGAAATTCAGTATTTTTGTCTCCTGGTTTAAACAGACTTATTTGGTCCCTCCTTGGACATACATCTGGTTGATGCTGATCCTAATTTTTCTGTTCATGTCCATTGGTTTTGTGACAGTTTTTTTCTTACTCATCAATGGTCACTACTTGCCAGAACGCTCTGCTGTTCAGTTGGTAACTCGAACTTTGGCTCCGCACTCGTCTTCCCACATCATGAAATGAGACCAGACTTTTGTCAACATTTCCGCCATTCCAGTCGCTGATGGCATAGTCTGGGATGCAGTGGATTTCCAAATTCATGGCCCAACAGAGATTATTCATGTACCAAATGTGTATCAATGGGTGATGTAGTGAAACAGAACATACGTTCAGATGATTGGGATGTGCAAGATGTACAGTCTTTATTTTCAGATTTGAAGTATTATGCTGCCTTTGATGCTGAAGTTTTGTATTTAAATACAGCTAATTATGCCGATTTATATTGTTACCAGCATTTTGGACACCATTACCTGCATTAATCTAATACATTTAGAAATGTTTTTAATTACACACAATGGGAACATTGCCAAACTCCATTAGAAGGCAGCTCGAAAACCCTGTTAAAGAAATGTACATATTTTACAGATTTTGATAGGTCCAACCCAGAGTCCTTTTATATTGAATTAAATATAACATCAACTCCCAAAGTGATGTTTACTCACACAAAATTGTTGTATTACAATTCGTTTATAGATAGCTTATCAGTGGGTGGCTCTGAACATTGGAAGGCCACTGTTGATTTGAAATCTGTCTGGGGTTCCAGATCCTGGCAGGCTCGCGGCACTGAAGCTTTACATCGCGTGTGCCTCATCTCAACACAAATTCTGTTTTTGAATGATTCCATATATCAAACAACCTGTTTTGGCCTAGCCACTACAAAACAGATGAGTGCCCCTACCATATCTACTCTGGCTGCATATCATAACTGGAGCTTGCATACTGATTACTCCATTGAGGAACTGCAAGCTTTATGTCAGAATATAACATCTATTGTCTCCAGTTTAGACTTACTAGGGTGGTTAATTTGGCAGACAACTTCTGATGCCTGCCAATTACGTTTCCATAACACAGTACCTGGTTACAAACAAGTTAGACCTGATCCACCTTTTTCAAATACACATTCGGTTACCACGTATTCTGTAGGTAAGTTATGTCAAAATTGGTTACAGCACTCATCCATATCGTCCGTGAAACAACATTTATGTTGTTATCCAATAACATTGATTTGGCCGACTTTATTAAGGGACCTGCGGGTCCTAGGAGAAAAAGATTTATTTACGTTGCTTACAATGAAATTTGGAAGTTGTCTCAAATTGAAGCCAGTCCGAGGATGCTTTTGCCCAGTCCAGGGAGGACCTGGCTTCGCAGTTCGGGCTGGACTGTTCCCATGAGGCACAGGGTCAAGACTGATTTGCATATGGCTGGGTTCAAACTGGAATGGCATGGTGAGCAAAAAAACGATGGATTTAGGCCCAGATCTCTGTACTGGAGTGAATGTATGACATTGTTCTCCATTCTATCCTCAAATTGAAGCTGCATCACTCTTAAGGGAAATAGATCAAGCTAATCTAGAAAAGGTACTTGCTGTCATTGATAACAGTATTAACACACTGTCATCCCGCATTTACACATTGGATAATATTTGTTCATCTGTTGTCGATATTGTTTAAGATGATGTGTCTGTGTTATATCATGGTCAAAATCAATTGCGTTCAGTAATGCAGTTTGCTTGGACTTTGCAAACTCTGAAGATGGGTAAAGTGCCATGGGATTATTTAAATAGTTCTGTATATGTACAGAATCCCTGCAACACTGGATTGCTAAGAGGTGGTCAGAGGCCATGTCCCCTTTCTCCACCACTCTGCAAACATGCCTCCTGATGCACTGCTGCTTGGGGGATGAAGTCCACTTTAGTCCTAAGGCCCTCAGAAGGCAAGGGGACCTCATCCCCCCACCAGCAGTGCACCGTGAGGTGCGTTTGCAGAGTGGTGAAGAAAAGGGCGTGGCCTGCAACCACCTCGCAGCAATCCCACTGTTTGGGGCTTACTGGAGGTTGCAGGTGGGCAAGTTGGTCCGTATGGACCCTCAGTACTCAGCAGCGAATGGGACTTCATCCCCCAACTTAGAGCATGCCAGGAGGCGTGTTTGCATAGTAGTAGAGAAAGTGGGCGGAGCCTCCGGCGAGTTGCCGGCTTTTGATAAAAAATTTTAAGAAAGGGGGCTGTGAGGCCCCCCGTCTCTTGACCCCTTTGGGGTTCAACCCATTTCTTTACATTTAAATAAAATAAAATGCTAGGGGGATTGTGTGGCCCCCCACCAAGGTTGATTTCTGCCTCAGGGACCCTGCCCCCCAGGGCTAGGCCCGCCCCAGGCCAATTTTGGCCCAGTGGACACCATCCCCAGGACCCTGCCATTTCTTTTTTAGTTTTAAAAAAGGAAGGGGAGCCAGTATTGCTTTTCACACTCAGGGAGCTACTGACATGCAGCTCCCTGGGTGTAAAAAGCAGTTG
This sequence comes from Triturus cristatus, assembly GCF_964204655.1. Lineage (NCBI taxonomy): Eukaryota > Metazoa > Chordata > Amphibia > Caudata > Salamandridae > Triturus > Triturus cristatus. Next base: position 218,798,256 of record NC_140590.1, read on the forward strand.
GCTCCGCTCTGAACAAGCGAGGGCAAAATTCTCTCGCTTGTTCAAAGCAGAGCACCCTTGTTTGCTGTGGGATCCCATAGCAAACTGCAATGTCCCGGGGGTGGGCACCCAGGGAGATTGCTGGAGCCGGCCCTGGGGGTTGGCTATCCCAGGGCCATTTACGGATCCCGGATCCCCTCCCATCTTAAAATATCCCCAGGGAGGTGGTGGTCTCCGGGGCAGCAGGGGGCACCAGGCTCTCCTCATTTCAATATATTAGCCCCTGGCGGTCCCTGGGGCTGCGTGGGGGACCAGAGTCCCCCATGCACCTTATTTAAATATAGGCCTGAGAAGACGGCGGTCCCTGAGGCTGCGGGGGGCTGCATGCCCTCCTGCACTCTAGTGCATTACCCTGGGGGCTGGCGGTCTCCAGGGCTGCAGAGGGCCCACGCGGGCCTCCCCGTCATTATTATTTATTGCCCTATGACTCGGTCCACCCGGGAGCTTAATTAAACAAAGTGTGGCCACCCGGGCTTCATTTAAAAAAAAAAAAATCGGCAGGATTCGTGGGTCCAATGCCTTTTTTTGGCCCTGAGGGCCTTGTGGGACCCTCTGAACAGGCCTAGGGGGGCAGGTTTGTTTCTACTCTGCCCCCTTTTCTTTTTTTCCCACAATTTTTCTTGTGACTCGGTTAAACCGAGTCACAAGATAGCTGCTAACACTTCCTAGTTTGATGTGTTGGCAGCCAATCAGATCTCAGGCTAGAGAATCGGTAGGGGTCGCAAATCCACCTCAGCCACAGTTGTATATCTGAGAAATCTTTACATTTCTCAGGAACTACTGAATGGATTTACACCATTTAACATAAAGTGTGCTTTCTGGACCAAGAGATACCTTTTTCCAAATTTTGTGTAATGCCGTTCAGCAGTACAGGCTGTAGCCGTGTCTAAAGCTTTTTATGGCAATTAACATGGAGAAAAAGCGTTTAAGGCCCCCCCTTTATCTCAGCCCCCGCTTGATATATCACCCTCAAACTTTCAAGACAGGAGCTGAAGTGAGTGTCAAATTAGATTTGAACGTTTTGTGAAGATTCGTCAAATGACGCCAAAGTTATTAGCAAATCAAAAACAGCTTTTTAATAGAAATCAGGTCCTAACTATAACTACCTACTGGCGACCACCAATTCACCTCTGGGATTGTGCTGACGGTCTTGCATTTTGATGTAGCCGGTGGGGATGGTTATAGCAATTTCCAGTACAGAGGTTATGTTTAGCCATGTTTCCATGAGAAACATCAAGGGCCGTGTTACAGAGTGTGTGCTGGGGCCCCATTGGGCATGTGCGCCCGCTGTGTGTGCCCCTAGGGCACTTTGGTATTACAGAAATGGCCGTAATGCACTGTAATACAAATAGTGCTGGCCCACATGTAGTGCCAGAGCTATCATTAGAGGGTTTTCCCTCATTCGCATTTAGGGTGTGGCCCCAGGCAAATGAGGGAATCACATTCCTTTTGACCCTGTGTTAAATTATGGACAAGGGTACAGAGGCAAACATGCCTAGAGGAGGTGTACTAAAAGTGTACCATAAAAAGGGGCCTCACTTTCACTGCACCTCCTCTAGGCATGTTTACCTCTCTGCCCTCGTCCATAATATCTCTTGAGGGGAGAAATTAGGTCCCATGAGCCCCCGAGACATCCCCTGGCAGACAGGTGCAGTCAGTCACTGCACCCTCCTGCAAGGAGATCTGCCATCCCCCTTGAAAGTCCAGGCGGGTTGCCGCCTGCACCGTGAAACAAGGAGCGACTTTGAAGCATTAGCTCCGTATTTTACTTGAATGCACTACCCCCCAGGGCACCACAAGTTTGTGGCTGCCTTAGCGGCAGCGCATTTTTGGTAATAGGATGCCCCTTCCCTGTTTGCACATGGGGCACCTTTTTAAAGATGCGCCATGACGCAAACAGGGAAAGTGCACTATATATGTAAAATTGCCCCAAGTCTGTATCATGGCCGTTCAGTAGGTCCTATATATCCTTGGCATGTTTAGTGAGTTAGTGAGTGTTGAGGAGCATGCATGAAAGTGTAACGTTTTGTGTGGGTGGTGTAGTGTCTGTGTAAGTGAGAGCAGGTGGCTGGTTTCCGTACGTATGAATGTATGGGGTGCTTGGTGCAGTAGGATCAGAAGTGGTGGGCCTGGGGCATGGAGCAGTGCATGAGAACTTGCAGCTTGCAGGAGGGCCATGTGAATGCTCCTCCCATGTTCTATGGTGCGGTGTGGAAGCAGTGCAGCGACTCTAGGCAGGGGTTTAGAGCACTGAGTAGGCCGGCTTGGTAGCAGTAGCTAGGAGAAGAACCAGGGTTTCTGGCACTGGGTGTGGTCAGGCCCATAAAGGTACAGATGGGCTTGCCTTTGGTGTCATCTGCACACCCATTGTGTGCATCCTCTGCAAGTCCGCATTGCAGCTGCCATTAATTTGGTCCTGGGAGCTGGGAGGAGTGCATGATGCCATGGGGGGGGGGGGCATTGTTGTCACTTCCTGTGCAGCTGGATGATGGGAGATCAAGTGATCTTTTTGTAACACAACAAAGCCACCCATAATTTTATTTTTCCTATGTGTTCAACAAGATTCCACCTAGAGCAATCTACTACTGGACATGCCCAAAATTGTGACGGGATGTCCTCATACACCACCAGATGTCATGCTTCATTATAGGACTCCTCATGCTCTCCAAAAACCCAGTTTGATGAAGAGTTGGCCTACACCTGAAGTAAGAGAGGCACTTCTACCTAAGAACGGACCAGTGAACTATAAAGACTAAAAACAAATGTGATATCGTAAACAGACCTTTAAATTCTCAGGAGGTTACTCTTGATATTAAAAAGCGGAAAGTGGAAATTAGTACTCCATCACCACATATACTGTCAACATGTTTCTTTCTGATGGCTCATGCAAGTCTGTGGCATTCTTCAGGATAGAAACACGGGATCCAGGCATGGCAGATGCACATGCATGTGCTACTAATCACATTTCAAAGTTGACCTTTGTCGACCCTTAATGTACCAGGCCTCTAAGTATCCCACTATTGGGTCATCTGGGCCCCATGGAGGAAGGGCTTAGGAACCACTGTAGTCACACTTTCATCAAAGGTGCGTTCTTGTCGGTAAACCTGACTGTGTTCACTCCTTCCTCCCTAAGGAAGTCCTAAGCCCTTCCTCAATGGGGCCCATATGACCCAATAGTGGGGTACAGAGAGTCCTTGATATCCTCCAGGGTTGTGTTTAGATCCAGTGATGTCTCTTCCTGTACTGACGGAAGATCCGGTGATGTCACTTTCTGTGATGATGGGTGATGAGGAATGAAGTCCTCTTGCTTGGCTTCTTCTACTAAAGATGCTTTTGATGAAATCAGCGATGTCACTTACTCTGCAAATGGATAATGGGAAATCCAGTGATGTCACTTCCTGTGCCGATGGGTGATGGAAAAAATAGTTAGTTATGCTTCCTTATGTTTTTATATTTGTAGTAACCAACAGGTCACACAATTTTCCTTCTGTTGGAAAGGGCTATGAAATTAGTGGAAACTTCAATAATTGCCCGTTCATGTATTGTTAATATGGTATGGGTCATTTTAATGCTAGAATTGCATGAGTGCTTGAACCTTGATAGTCTCTAATATTCACTTCCAGACATTCATCTGCAGGTGGGTGCAGTTAGTCCCGGTACCTGTCTCCAAGGGCGTCTCTCTCGCCTCTTCAAAGTGCAGGAAAGTTTCCACCTACAGCGAGAAACACAGAGCGGCTTTGCAGACGCTACTCCATATTTCACTGAATGTGCTCCCCCACCAAGGAGTGAGAGTTTGCAGTTGCCCTCAGAGCAGCACATTCATCATAATAAAGTGCAATGTCCCTGTTTGTGCTTGGAACACCTGTTTGAAGGTGCACTGTGGTGCAAACAGGGAAAGGTTTGCTTTGTATTCGGGCCGTGGGCATTTTGAAGCCTGCCTTATGGAACTGGGGATTGAAGGAGAGACTAAGAGTGTCTTTCCTAGAACAAGCAAATATTGTGAGTAACGGCCTCATTTAGACGTAGAGTGCTACTAAATCAGTGGAGGCCATGACCTTTGCTCCTCAGGCCAAGGAACCCTTAGCTCCACTGAAGGCACTGAACTTTGTAGTGTGCCATGTTTAAAATGCCAGTTCATCAAAGATGTTGTTCTGAATAAAATAACAATGGAACTGATGCACCCTTTTATGGTAGTTCCTTGTTCCACCAAACTCTAAATGTTCCCCTTAGATCTTCACAGGACCAGGACACGGTCTTGAGATATCCAGAGGGCCAGGATAAGGAAAAGATTTTGAAGTTGCCCTATGAAAGGTGCGCCATCAGTTAGCCCCCAGTATGTCTAGCTCGGGGACTTATGCTGCAAATACATCTTTTTTACTGTGAGTTCATGAAAAATGTATTAGTCCCCATGGAGCCCTGTATTTCCACAGTGTTCAGCCTAGCAAATCTGGTGGATTTTGAGCATTAAAAGCATGACTTAGGTCAATATTGTTAGTGCGCCGGTGTCAAATATGATACTTATTGTACCTGATAACATCCAACATCGGAATTTATCAGGTGCAATATATCAGATGAAAGAAACAGGCATAGATGTTCAAGACAAGAGCATGTTAGTTAATGTCATGACTTCTTGTGGAACAGAAGAGTCATGAGAAGTGCAGAACAAGTGAAAGCGACTTAATCTGTAAGAAATCTTGGTCGTAGGGTTTGAGAGTTGGCAGAAGTAACTGGGCTTTAGACTCTTACAAAAAATGTCTTTTTCACCTGTGGTGTCATAAAGACCCCCAAATTGAGAACAAAGCAGCCTATTTAACGCTTGAATCTCAGAGTAATAAGCCAGAGTAGTCCAAGGCTTACTTGGGGAAGGTGCTGTACACTAGAGATTTGCAACAAACAAATATCAATAAATCGCTATCTAATCCGTGATTTTTGTTATGAAAAGTACCAAATGCTATTCACACATCAACAAATATTTACTAAAGTTCAAAATGACTCCAAGCACTCAAAGTCAAGAAAACGAGTTTGATTGTATGTAGCAGTGTCCAATGTCTTTTATTCAGACATCCATGCTTTCTTTGGAATTATAGTTCGCCATACATGTCATTCCATGACATCACTTCAGCTCCTTGCCAACAGGTGTTTCGTCCGTTAAATACAAATAGACTTCATCAGGGCAAATCTGTGTTTTCTATCGTCCTTTTCAGTTTGAGAATTGATCATAATACTTTCTTGCGACACATCCAAATATCATAGGGGCATATTATCAAGACAGGCGATAAAATTATCGCCACTTTTGCGGCAGAGAACTGCCGCTAAAACGGCGATAATGGGCTTGATAATATGCTCTATGGAATTCCAATTGAAGCCCATGTTAGATGTGAAGGACATCTAACCTGATAATTTTATCGCCTGTCTTGATAATATGCCCCAATGTGACATCAGTCCAGGCATATTTAAGAGTAAAGCGGCTATTTTGCCATTCTGCAAATCGATCGGTAGAGTACTCCCGCCGTGTGCGGTCTTCCTGGTGTTCTACAGAACATTGGATACTGCTACATACAATCACACTCGTTTTCTTGACTGTTGAGTGCTTGGAGTCATTTTGAACATTTGAGAAGTTTCTTTTCCATTTGAAGAAGATTTGATGGCTCTCCCTCCTCCCGAGCACCGACTGAAATATATGTACATTTAATTACGGACTTCCAATTGTGCCAGTATTGAGTGTGCGCCATGTCCACAGCCATCATTTTCAAATTGTATAAAAATTTACTAATGGCTGTAAAAAATACCTATGGCAGCACCCTCTAAAGGGTCTCATAATCATCAGGGTGCACATAACAAGGAACGGTCACACTGGTCAAGTAGCTCGCTAAAGGTACCCTGGTCCTACTATGCTGGAAGCACCTCTTTTGGGCAGGCCACGACTTCTAATAACACAATACTCCTACTGTGCCTAACCGACATGAAGGGAGCAGAGATAAAAGGCCATTCCAAACAGCTATACCAGAGCATCGCCACAGCAAGCAAATACAGAACCTAAGCCCTCCAACCCTAATATAACTAAATATTACAGTATTTCAGTTGATTCTAGAAATATGCATTAAATGTAGCTGATATTTTGGGATGAAAAATATGCAGTATTGTTTACTTTCATTTTCGCATATTCTTGTAACATTTGACATTCCAGCATCAGTGTCCTTTTGTCATCAACCCAGTGGGGCCCCTACACAACAGGGAAAAGCTCTAGCGCCAGGAATGCTTGCAATTATAACACATTTCTCCTGGCTCATAGATTGTTCCACCTGAGGGGTCTTAGGGTGTCCAGACAAAAAGGCAATAAGGGGGTCTTTTGAAGCTAATCACTACCCACGCAGTCTCCTAGAGCCAACCTTAAACAGTGGCGGTGCCTTTGCTTCTCAACACTCTGGGGCCGATTACGATCCTGGAAAAACCCGGTACAAACCGTGGGTTGGAGCGTTTTCTCCGTCCGACTCGTACCGGGTTGTAAAACTTTACAAACATGCAATTACGATTCGTACGGAAACACCATTTCCGTACGAATCGGAAAAAAGACCAACCGACAGAAAAATACATACAAATGTGATCCAGGACACAGCGGACGTGACGTCCGGACGGAGTTAGGCATGTTTTTACATACCAGCAATTACGATTCGCACCGACTGCAGTCCGGATGGGAATATTTTTACGGCACCCGAAAAGTGCCGGAAAAGCTAAGTACGCGGCGATGCGAGCTGATTAGGGGGCCCGGTACGTGCCGTACCCCCCCCCCGCCCCCTGTATGTACGGAGCATACCCCCCCAGCCCCCCGTATGTACGGGGCGTACCCCTGTACCCCCCAGCCCCCTGTATGTACGGAGCGTACCCCCCAGCCCCCCGTATGTACGGGACGTACCCCCCAGCCCCCCGTATGTACGGGGCATACCCCTGTACCCCCCAGCTCCCCGTATGTACGGGGCGTACCCCTGTACCCCCCAGCCCCCTGTATGTACAGTGCGGACCCCCACGGGGTACGCACCGTACATACGGGGGGCTGGGGGGTACAGGGGTACGCTCCGTACATATGGGGGGCTGGTGGGTACACTCCGTACATACGGGGGGCTGGGGGGGGGTACGGCGCGTACCGGGCACTTGTTTGGACATCTCCATGGATGCTATGGGAGTTCGCTCCGGACGGTCTTTTTTCCATGCAGTTGTACAATCGGACGGATGGGACGGATCGTAATTGTGCATTGGGACTTCAGTTTTCCCATTTGTACGTAAAAATGTCCGGGGACGTGTCGGAGACTTTTCCCGACCCGAGGACGTGTGGGGGAATTTTCCCAATGCGATTCGTATGGACTTTTTCCCATACGAATCGTACTTGGCAGTTTGTACGGCGCTTTTACCATTTGTACGGAAAAAAGTCCAGATTCAATTGGGTTGGGGAAATTTTTTCCAGGATCCTAATCGGCACCTTAGGTCTTTCCCTGCCCGAAGGGGCTACTTTCCCTTGTGCTTCCATCTATTGTTCACAACCCAGCACTGGGAGACACCACTGACAGAGAGCTAGGCTAGTTCCACTGTCAGGCTCCCACTAAACAGGGGCCCAGGAAAGAAGAGTGAATGCCTCAGTGAGCTTCTGAGGCACTGTGCTGAACAGGGGCCATGGGCATTGGGCACAGCAGCTCCCAAGGCGAAGAAGCGGCATTAAAATGATCGCCGCTTTAGCGGCAGAAAACTGCAGCTAAAGCGGCTATAATGGGCTTGATAATATGCCTTTGAGAATTCCCATAGAAGCCCATGTTCCAGTGTGAACATGGGCTTCTATTGGAATTCTCTGCGGTATGTTATCAAGGCCATTATCGCCACTTTAGCGACAGTTTTCTGCCGCTAAAGCGGCGATAATTTTAACGCGTCCTTGATAATATGCCCCATGGTGATTTAGAGCTGGCTGGGACCATATGGCTGGGAACCCACTGCATGATGGGCTACCTTTGAATATTTTGCATGTGTCCCGAGGCACAGGGCTCCATCAGCGGTTCCTAAACAGCAACTCACACACGTTTTTACACATAAATGAATATTCATCTGGCAAAACAAATCCTGGCCAAGCGACAACATGCATGGACAGTAATAAACGCCTACAACAACCTGAAGCCGCAAGGCTACCTATCAGAGCACTTTCATTTAGACATAAAAAGGAGTTTTATTTAGTAACACTTTGGAACGCATGACTCGAAGGACTTGCTGCCAACATGGAAAGGCAAAAAACAAACTGAAAATTGCCATTTATGTGCAAACAGTAAAGAATCCATAAGCCCCGCAGTCACGGATTTAAGAAAGACATTCCTTAAAGCAATCTTCAATGAACTAAACATCCGCACCTGCAGGCAAGCCGTAATCAGCTGGTTGGATGGCACATCTAACATACTGCTCTGTCGAGGGGTAAACACTTTTCAAGCATAAGCAACCCCCTCAGAAAAGCGGATTCACAATAGCAAAGGGCCACACAAAGGGACAGTTTTTACGAACTACAAAGTAATTAATTTATCATGAAAATCGAAAAGAGTAACTCAATATTTATGCATGAAATTTAAGGACAAGTGTAAATTATTCTATGGAAAAGACAAGTACCTTTTAACTTTTCTTTTGTAAACAGACATTTTAATAGTGAGAAAAAGAAAATATTTTATTTTATGCACTGCACTTCACGGTTATGAAAAATGTGTCACGATGGGCAGATTTGCATGAGATTTGCCTCCTCTGGCTCCTAGGAGCATTCTACAGCAACAAAGAGTGTATTTGTTGGGCTTCCAAGCCTGTGCATTTTCAGAATGAATCCCTAAGTGCATTTTTAGAATATATTTCCAATAGAAAGCCTTTGGAACTTGCCATCTTGCTCCCAGCACCTGATAGTTTCCCTGCCCCAAGGTCTTCCAGTAGAAGCACTCCTCAGCCCTCAATGAGGGCTCCACTCTATGCCTCCACTCTCTGCCTGCACTCCCTATGCCCCATTGCCCCATGGCTACTTGCAGAACATATGAATCTGTAGCACAAGTCGATGGGAGCTCTTCCAGGACCTGTCCAGAAAAGTCCCATGAAATCCTCTCTTTCAGGGTCCCTAGAAATCCTTTACAGTGACTCAGAGGGACTAGGGAGTCCATTGCAACTGACTCTGGGGTCAGAGTTCATAGAGCACCAAAACAGTACACGCCTGGAGCCCTCTCCAGTCAGGGGTTTATGGGCATAGTGGGTTTGTCCTTCCTTTTGTGGTACTTCCTCTTTTCACAAATCTCTGCCCTCGTGCAAAGTTTGAAAGTAGAAGTGGAGAGTTCTAGAAGGTATTCCTGTCTGGTGAATTCAAAGATGTGACATCACCTCTTCACCACTAATAGACATTTCCAGAGGGCAATCCGCAGGCTGGCACGTTGCTCAGCTTCATGGGTATTTCCAAGATGGCAGCAACAAGATTGCCTTAGCTTCACCCCTAGCTGACACTGCAAAGCAGGTTCCTTTCCTTGAAGATTTCAAAGGGAACCTCTGAGGTAATGATGTCAGAGTTCTGTTTGTTCACTATTTGTCTAGCTCACATTTATGTACAAGGATGGTAGCCACAGAAAAATAAGCGTGACAGAAAGAAAAAAGGGTGAAATCTGGAAGCACTTCCGTGTTAAGATGGGAACCGTCTCTCACGCTAGCTTGACATACTTCATCCTGGGGTCCCCTCCTCACACTGGGACCGCAAGGTATCCAGTGTGGGCTACAACTCTCCCATAGGAGAGGAGCGGGAGTTTTTGTTTGTCATTCAAACTATGAGTTTCCTCTATATTATAGGGGAGAGAGGGGCAGAGTGCAAAACAAAAGACTAACGTGTGAGTTTAAAACTATCTCATGATGGGTGAAAAGCAACCTTTATTCTGGTACCCCCAATGGAAAGACTTGAAAACAAGCTAAGTGAGATAGGGATATGGATATTACCCTATACTATAATCTGGTCAACATGTTTCTGCCTGTATAGACCAAGAGGTTCATGGCATTCCTCAGGACCAAACCTATGAGTCATTTCTTTTTGATACCCAGTTAAATTATACGGCCTGCATAGGCTATTGCAAGTTTATTTTGGGTCCCATCTCTGACAGGCTCACCGGGCACAGAAACATGCCTGAGTAAGAAAATAGTGTCCCTCACTCATTGTTTTGATCCATGTACACATATGTTGGTGTAGAGCTAAGTTAAGTTATGGCCTCTTACCCCTGTCGTGCAGCTGCAGGCTATATTTTAAAAGGTGGGCACTGGGAGTTATCACTTAAATCTGCTTTAGCAGAAGATTACAGTAGTTGAAATTCTATTAGTGTGACTCATTCATGGAAGAAGTACAAATTCCAGATATTAAGCAGGTCAGAACAGAGGTAGACAGTATCAGAGGTAGTTGTTAGTGGGCTATCATACTGGCCCACAACACCTAATACATGCCATGGCACACTATATCATCACGATTGTTTTGATCATGTAATATGCAGAACAAATGTTTGAAGTAAAACATGCTAATCCATGTGTCAGACAAATAGACAAGACATTGCTTTCAATATTTTTGCATTTCATCCTACGGGACCCCTGTTTTCCCGTTTCCCTTGCAGACATGCCTTGCTGACCTTACTCAATCTCCATTAGCATTCTAAGATCATGAAACCATTCTATAGTGCAACAAATAGGGGTCTGTGCCTGGCATTCTTCCACCCATTCTGAAGGTGCCCAAAAACGATCCCAAGCATTATCATCTCTCGCCTGTATTGTATGCCTCATTTTAGGGCTCCACTATTAGAGTCATCCTGGCATCTTTTTGGATGAGACACCACCACCATCTGGTAGTTTAGCAAAGGTGACCTTCAGCAAAGTGCATGCCAGGGAATCTTGCAGAGGGGCACTCACGTGATTGAGCTGGTCATAGTTAGAATCAGACTTCCAACCATCCATTCTATCTCAGTTCTTCCCTCCTCACTCTACTCCCTTTCTGATAACTTTCTCTCTATGTCTTAACCAAAAGGATTCCTCATTTAAATGCAGTCCATATTTAAGCAGCATGAACCTAGAGAGACTAAGTATCTTCCAACTGGTGCTGATTAGGTTTTAAAAGAACTATTATTGTTAAAAGTCATATCCCCCTATTATCAGCTATTTATATGTGACGCTATTGACGGATTAAATGGCCGCATATAGGCTTGCTTTTAAAAGAGCATGAGGAAATAATGTAAGTAAAGATACAGAAGCTCAGGTAACACTCTTTTCCATTGCCCCACATGTGTAAATATTTGAGCAACTCTCTGGCAAATGTTTTTATTGTTGTACGTCCATCATTGTAATGATTTTTATTAATCAAACAATAAAGTATTCATCATAACTTTCTCTCTGCCTTAACTCTCCCTTCCTCTCTTACGCTCTCTTTTGAGGCCTCCCTGTACCTGTTGCACTTAACCTTGGGGAGCTGCGGAAATTGACAGAGGCACCGTGAGCAGACCTGGGCTTCAGCACACCAAGCAAATGCCCAGTGGAATTAAGGGCCTGTCCGTCCTTGGTCATAAGTATACTTGTTACAAGCATTTGCCCCTCTTTCTCTCACCCTCGTCCACTCTCTTCTCTCTCTGTCTTTTTTTCCTCTCTTTTCCTCTCTCTCTCCTTCTCTTTCCTCTCATGATATCGCCCTCTAACTACCAGCCAACATGCACCTTCTCTTTTGGGCTCCTACCTATCTGTCCAGTGAACGAGATATAAAGATACACACGAGTAATATACAAAATATACTGTGCAATTGGTTATTACAATGCTACAAACACAATCAAATCCAAGACATACTAAGCAACCTGTACAAACAAAAGACAGCCAGTGCAATTCTATATTTAATAGTATATAGCTCAGTACTTTATCTTGATATGGACACATAGCTCTTTCGGGGATATTGCTTCGTGCAGTTATCAGAGGTAAAATTCATTCCACTTTTTAAAAGTAATCATCATCGCATCAGAAAGTGGCTCTTTGTAATCCTCAGAACATGGTCCTTCCCAAAAATTCAATCATAGTTTTCTAAAAATCTATGAAAGTTTGAAATGTATTAGATAGAAACACAACTTTTGCACAATTTGTACATCAAGGTATGAAAAATCTATAACCAATTTGAAGAGATTGACAATCTTTGCAAATACCCTACTTACTATCAAGATGCAAGTACATTTAAAAAGGTCATTGTCGGACTATGTTCTAGTAAATCCTAGGTGTTTCTTAATTTGAATATTGTGGACAAAATAGTAGGACGATTTAAATGTAAAATTTCAAAAATAACTAATTATTAATTGTTTGTCATTAGCATATTGCAAAGCACACACGATGCATTTGTTTTGGAGTGCTTTATCAAAGATAGAATAGAGATCCCATGCCATATAGAAATACAAATAACCATTATTTATATCCAACTTATTTTTCTTTATAAATTCAAAAAGACTAAATGAAAAGTGTGTTCCCAGAATGTAATTACAGGGCTGCATTTCCCTAATGCTGTGTTAGCATCTTTCCGATAATCAATCCAATAGGAAACAAAATCTGATATTCTCTGACTGTTCATAACGACACCAAAAGCTTTCATGGGCGTGCTAGCCAAATTGTATTCTCTCTGCGCCTGGAGTGGAATTTTGTACCATGGTCATGCAGGTTTCCTTCACATCTATTTACTGAAACACGATTAACAGGGAATACATCTGTGTAACGTCACACCTTTCCCACACCTTTAGACAAATGCGTGGAGAGTAACCGAGTATCAGGGTCGGACTGGCTTCTAAGGCAATCAGCCAGTGTCTGATGGGCTCGTCCTACAGGTCAGTGTGTGTCCAGTTCATAGCGGTTTGTGGGCCTGTTTTACGGCCAGTTGGGCCAATTTTGTATTGTTGATTTCTCGGATATTAAAGCAAACTCCCTTCAGCAAACATACATGCATTCAGTCGCCTATACCTCGCAGAACTCGTCTTTACAAGTTCTAAACAGGAATATTTTTTAGCTATCGGGCCTCTTTTTTGTCCCAGGCTAACCTTGCTCATCATATTCTGAGCAGATCATGTTAAGCAGTCATATAGCAAGGTGCTCTGAAGGTTTCATGCAAGCAAGTTGAATGAGCCCACCTTCTCACCAGGTTTCTGGTGAAAGACTGTCAGTTCAAGTGCAAGTCTACCTGCACTGAGAGCTAGGCCTCCTATGCTGTGATTCAAAAGCAGGGTCACCAAAGGGCCACTAAAGCAGATACTCAAGTGGTGCTCAAGTAAAGCATGCATTGAAGGCTGACTGACTAGACGTCTACAACCCAATTGTACTCAAGTAAAAAATCTTGTGATAAACCATAGCTTCTAGGATCACCATGCAGGGTCCATTTTGGTTCTCCAATGTCATGACCTCATATACACTGTTGGACCTGATACCCTTGGGTGGTTGTCCCTCAAACATTTTGCCTCCACTACTCCTGTTTTTGCTTAATCTGTTTTTGTTGGCCAAAAGAATCTGTGCACACTACCACTGCTAGTCAGTGATAATCTGCCTGTGCTCTCTCCTTTAAACATGGTAACATTGGCTTACACCCATTTGGTACATTTAATTTACTTGCAGGTTCCTAGTAAAGTGGTGCAACATGTACCCAAGGCCTGTAATTTAAGTGCTTTTAGTTGGCTTGCTGCGCTTATTGTGCCACCCATTCAAGTATCCTTTTTAAACATGAATTTGCAGCCTGTGTGTGCAGTTTTAAACTGCCATTTTGACCTGGCAAAATAAACCTATTGTCAGGCCTAAACATTCCTTAGTACAAATAAGTCATTCCTAGGGTAGACTCTAAACAGCCCATTTGGCAGGGTGCAGTGAATTTAAAAGGTAGTGAAAAACTTTTACATTTGTTCTCTTCAATACTGCAAGACCTTCCCCTCACATAGGATGACATTGTGTTAGCTATCTACTTTCATTTAATAAGAAATACATTTTGATTGAGTATAGGTAGGAATTTTGAGTTTGGTCTCTAAAAGAGTGTAATTGTAAATTCTCTTTAGTGGTAAAGTCAGATTTTAAGTCACAATTCTGAAAATGCCACATTTAGAAAATTGCCATTTTCTTGTCCAGACCATTTTGTGCCTGCCCTGCAGCCTGTTTCCTGGGTCACATGGCTAGGTGTACATGGCCTTTGTGCATTCCTCCCAGACAGTATCACAAAGGAGGACTATATATTGGCAGGACTGGCCATCTCTAGGATGATGGATGGCGAAGCTGTCACCTACCACACTTGTATATCAAAGGAGCTGCCTCAGCACATTCACAAAGGATTTCACACTAGTCTATTGTGACGCTAAACAATCTTGGGCTGTAAGAAATTGGGTTACTGGTTAAGTGTGGGGGGTGAAATCCTTCCTAAACAGCAATCACAATTACTCCCAGTGTGAAGTCGCAAGCAAATCCTAAATTAACCTGTGCTCAGTGGTCAGTCTTAATTCAGAGACAATGTGTAAAATATTTGTGCACTTCAAACAGTAACACAGTGAAAATCTACCACAAAAGGGGTCCATAACAGTGTTAGAAAGATTGAGTATTTTTTAATAAATAAAACGAGGCTAAATTGACAGTAATACAATTAGTAGAACTTGAGATATGAATTTTTAATGTTTTTAGAGAAAATAGCGCCAATAGGCGTAGAGTTCCAGCTGTGCATATTTTGTTACACTGGACTGGGACAACGTCATAAGTTCAGGCTGACTGTGATGGAAGGCAGGCTGGCTACAGATACTCAGTTAGGCCCACTGAACAAAAGCACTTTAAAACTTGGTTTGCAGAGTGTTGCTTGGATCTGCTTTAAAGATGTATTGGACAACCAAGGTGATGCCATGGTTCAGATATATGGCGAGACTGTGGTGCGAGGGCCTGTTGTGTCAGTGCCAAAGAAGCAGTCGATGGATAGTGTGATGTGAAGTCTGGTGAGCAGCCGGGGAGATGTGTCAGTTTCGAAGACCTGCGAGGCTGCAATGCGGAAGCCGTTGTCATTGTATAGGCCGCTGTTGACGAGGAATACAAGGGCCTGCGCCCAAAATGCGCTGTGCATCGATGGGTTCCAAAGGCAAGGTGGCTGCAAGGCGAGTCTCTTTGACAGGTCCAATCCATCAGCCACAGATGTGGGTCCATTCTGCTCGGGGTTGCGCAGCAGAGTGGATGCATCAGTTCTGCTGTATCCACAGAGATTGGCAGAGCACCTTGAGCCCACTTCCAAAGGTCCAGTGTTAGAGTGGCGCCACTTGGCAAGGGAGGCTTACAGATGGCAGAGTCCAGGTGCAGATTCAAGGTTTTTGGAAGCCTGTGATATCCCTGAGGCTTCTGATCAGGAGGCCAGCCAACTAGCCAATGGAGTCACTCTTGCTTCTGGCTTCAATAGATCCAGGTCCAGTCCTTCACGCCGAGGCAAGAGTGCAGTCCGCAGCAGGTCAGCACAGTAAACCAGGAGTCCTGTACAGTCCAGCAGAGTGGCAGACCTTCAGCAGCAGAACAGTCCTTCTTCCCGGCAGAGTATCCACAGGTCCAGAAGAGTGGTGAAGTGCTGGTGTCTGAGATCTAGTATTTGTAACAAGTTTTGCATATCAATTGGGGAAGAAGCTTCAAACGATTTCCCTTAGAAGGCCCCCGGCATCCTGTCCCCTGCCTTGACTACAGACTAACTATTGGGTGTATGCAGCCCTTTGTGTGGAGGCAGGACACAGCCTATTCAGGTGTAAATGGGGTGTGCACAGCTCTTTCCTCCCATCAAGCCAGTGATGTCCCATATGGGCACACCTAAACTCCCTATTTCGGTGTGGCTAAATAGGAGGAATGCACAAAGTCCAACTGTCAACTACATCGAGTCATATGACCAGAGACAGACTACGGGCACTAAATGGATCAGGCAGGAAAATGGCAACTTTCTAAATGTGACATTTTTAGGTTTGCAATTTAAAATCCACCTTCACCATAAGTTAGGATTTTAAATTGTTATTCCGGAGACACCAAACATGAACTGGTTATCTCTTTCCATTTTTTAATTACACTTATGAAATGTAATAAGGCAATTCCAATGTTATCCTATGGCAGAGATAGGCCACATAGATGTTTTTTCACTACCAGGGCATGTAAAACTTCAAAGTACTTGTCCTTCTTTTTAAATACATGGCACCCTGACTTCTGGGCTGTCCGGGGCCTCCCCTAGGGGTGACCTGTATGTATTAAAAATGAAGGTTTGGAACTGGTAAGAGGTTTATTTTGCCAGGTCTAACAGGGGCCCGGGCAGGGAGGAAGGATATTCCATACACATATGTGGGGGAAGACTCAAAAGGTTTCCTCCACTTCAAAGTGGGCATCAGTTATAAAACTAGGACACTCAGACCAACTCTTCAGTACTCGCCTGGCCCTGTGGATACTACACTAGAAGGGTTCCCCTACTGCTTGAGGCCTGCCCTGCTTGCTGAAAAGGAAGATTGGACCTGCTCCCTTCATCCTAGGCTGAGTTACTACAAGTGTCCGTTGACTGACCGCCTGTTCGGAGCTACAAGGATACAACAAGCTCCAGAGGTCTCCCTGCTGACTTGCTGCACTGGACCTGCCTGTACCTTCAACTGGAGTTGCCTGAGCCCTGCTTGCCTCTGCCGGAGTGAGTTACTGATGTCCAATTGGTGCCTTACCAGGTCTTGGCGGTATGAGAGAGAGCTCCTCCTGGCCTAACTGAAGATTCCACCCAATGTGGTACAAAGCGATGCAATGTCCTGCAAAGCCTTGCCGCACAGTTTTATCTAAACTGATGCAGGAGGACACGAAGCTTCGCAAATCAACACCAAGTAGTGCACACACTGAGAACATAAGGCACAATCCTCAGTGGGCCAAACTTGGTTCTGTGACCCACCTCTGCTTCTTTTTGGTTGGCCTCAACTTGTGACTTTGTCTTGGTCTAGCATGACCAGATACCCTCAGGTGGTGATTTGCGCCCTTTCGCCCTACTTTAATGTGAACCGTTATCATTGCATATCTCCAGTTAATTATTGAATTTATATCATTTTGGTCTCAAATAACTTTTAAAATGTTAATCTATTTTTCTAAGTCAGTGATGGATATTTCATGGACAGTATTTTTACTTTATTACTGTTTGAGTGCTGTATAAATACTCACTCATTGCCTCATAGTTATGCTTGACTGCTTTTGTGCCAAACTACAAGAGTTTTAAGCACAAATTAATTTAGTTATGTGTCTGGTTCACCCTGAGAAGAACTGTGATTGTTGCCTGAGTGGGGCTTACATACCCCTCAACCAATAACCCAATTTTTCATATGCTTCAACCCTGGAATCCCTTCACTCACTACTTGTTGAAGAAAGATTCCAGCTCTTATCACCGAGTTTAGAACAAGACGGTGTGCGCAGCTGCTCCCCTGTAAAGATATGTAATATTTAAAAGCTGTGTCTAGCCTAAAATCTTTAAGCACTGACTCCTCATACATATGTATTTCTCTATGTAACTCTTTTATCCAAAAGGCTTACACTTAAATGAACAGCTACATGTCATGAATACTTTCAGAATAGAACAAAATAAAATAACAAAGTCAACCTGATATTAACACCATACTAGTTCAAGTAATAACAGTAAGACAGCAATGAATTTTCAAACAAGGTCAAAGATTGAACAAAAGGAGTATCAAGAGAGTATCATAATGAAGTGCCAACAGGGTAAAACAACCACATAGTGGATGAAACAGAGGGTGGTCTTGTAAGCAAGACAAGTAAAGCCCAACATAGATTGTGGTGTGGTTGGGAGTGATTAATCAGTTCCTAATTATGATGGGCCAGTAAATTTATTTTTAAGAACAGTGGTCCCTAGAGAAACAACAGTAAAAAGGGGGGGGGAAATGAATATAGATCCAGTCAGTACTATATTTGTATAACTTGTCCGGCCGGACAAGTTATATAGCTTAATTTCCAAGGTCCCTGGCAGACCTTACGTGGGTTCCCTTGTTTCTTTATAATATGGACCAGAAAATTTGACACACTTGAATGCAATACAGAGAAAATGTCATTGAAAACAGAATGAATACAATAACAATTATAGTGCAAATTTAGGGCCCAATATTTACTAGCATGCAAGCATGACATAACCTAGGCTTAAAGAAGAAAGTCAGCTGGAAAAGGGTCACAAGGACTAATATGTTTAAAATGATATAGCTGAAACTAACATGGACCTATAATTGAATAGATATGACCATTATCAAAAATGGTTCATTGGATGAAGGAAATTAGATTGAAGAAATGTAAGAAAAAGTAGAAGCCAGAAAGAAAAAAATGTGTACATGGCTCTACAAACCTATCCATTCGTCGATGACAGATGTAAATCCCTGAGGTCAGTAGGTGAGTTTAAAGATCTGCACAGCGTCTGCTGTTCCAACAGGTTAGATTTAGCCAGATAGTCTACTGAAGCTAGCAGTGTGCTCACAATCACTTGCATTAAATCATCTAGAAGAATGCCCAGAGCTTAGGCCGTGTTTTACTACATCCAGACGTACAAACAAGCACACAACCTGGCCCGTGTTTGATCAATTAGCACGTCAATGTTTAAACAAGATGTATATTTCCTCAACACCTTCCACAATGCAGTAGGATGGCCTTAAGCAAGACTAACCAAGCACATTGTCTTATTATCAATATCCTCAGCAGTTCTCTGGCTGTATTTTGTGAAGTTTTTCAATCAGTTATCTTTACAAGTTAGAAAGACTTCCACAGTGTCATGTAGAACCTTCACACTGTCCTATAATCCAAAGTAAATACATTAAAAATACCCTGAACAGCACTCACAAAATTCCATCTAGTTAGAGTGGCACATCTATTTTCCTACCTGCTAGTTTCAACAGGAGAATGGTAATTGTGATGCCCTTCATGGCTGCAAAGTTGTAATAATAATTTGGTCCCTAGTTCTAAGGCTTTCCTTCTATATCCCAAATATATTTTAGAAGGATCAATGATTAACTTCCCAATCCCCTTATCGACTTTTACACTTGTCTCCTGAAATAATTCCGTAAATGATTAATGAGCAACAGGAAATTACACTCTTTTGAATTGCTATTAAATTCTTCTCAAGGTCTAAAGTTTCCTACCTGTCTGAAGAACAGATTGCTGGATGTCCAAAAGAAGTGAGTCTGCCAGTCTAGAAAAGTTACTGAAATGTTCTGGTCAGCATATAACTTGCCTTTCTATTTTACCTATTAATCAGAAAAATAACACAGTATCCCTTTTTGATTACCCCTCCCTACAACACATTGACTCCAGACTTGATGAACCAACCCCATTTAACATCTTTTCAGAAAACCCCAAAGAATTGAGTTCTCAAAGAAAATAACATTTCATTTCACACCTAAAATCCCACTGTCTGCTGCACCCCTGTAGAAAGTAATAGGGCATGGCAAAATCAGGACTCAGAACAATATTCCACCAAAATGAATCAAATTACTGAGGTTCGGAAGAATTTTAATAAAATATTTCTAGCCTTTGAAAGTCGGCGCAAAGAGGCGAATTGGTACTATGCAAAGTGAGGCATCACAGGAGAGAATAAGATGATTCATTATGAGTCTAACACAAAAGTATCTTCCTAACAATCCATAACAATCCATGAAATGAACTAAAAGGCTATGGGGCTCAGGATTGTTAAGAGACACACATTGAGTTTTAAAGGTCCAAGTTTTCATGTGATGCTCATACTTATTTGTTTTTAATAAAAAAAGGTCATTACATTATTGTTAAAAAGATTATAACCCCTTACCCACTTGTAGAGACATACATCATCATCGGGGTTACTCCTTCCCCCAGCACCAACTAAGTGCTTGACTGGCTCACCCAGAACTCTTGAAGTTTTTCGGATGCATAGCGTGTACTGAAGAAAAGAGGGGGGGTCTCAATCTAAATCTGATTAAAATTGTATTAGGGTAGATAAAATGTGCTCCTTTTATTAATAGTGCTCTTATAATCCATACTATACAAGATTGGAAACTCAAGTAGTGGGAGAGATAGGAAGTGATTATGGCACCTGCCACATAATCCTGCACATTTATTTTCTGCCACATAATCCTGCACATTTATTTTAATTAAAGTTTAATTTGTGTGGGGTTAATTCCTTCAAAGACATCTCTGGTTTCCCACCAAAACAGTCTTTAAAAGAAGATGCCAAAGAAAGAGGACTTCATTCTGCACAGGGAGTTACATCACTGGATGTCACACTTTACATCTGCACAGGAAGTGACATCACTGCATTTTCCATTATCCATCTCCACACAAAGTGGTGTCACTGGTACCAAAGCCACCTTTAAAAGAAGTCAGGCCACAGCACTTAATTTCCTGTCACTTTTCTGCACAGGCAGTGAATTATCTGGTTTCCTGGCAAAACCATCTTTTAAAGAAGAATGTACATTTTCCAGAGACTTGATGAGCTGAAAATATGTATTTTATCAAAGCACAGAGGCCAATATTATGCAATATTTCCTTTATTGCCACCACTCAGCAGCATATTCAAAGCTTCTAGACTTAAGAACTTTGGGCCCGATTCACAGAACAAACTTAAGACAAAATCCTAAACTTAGTACCATTTTGGTATTCACAGAATGCACTTACTACTTCTGGTATTCACAGAATGAACTTACTACTTTTGCGATTCACAGAATAAACTTACTACTTTTTCTATTCACAGAATGGATTTACGACTCCTAACTTTACGTCCGCACTCGGGCCGGAAATTCCGGGCCGGAGGCGGAGCTTCCGGGCCGGAGGCGGGGCTTCCGGGCCGGAGGCGGGCTTCCGGGCCGGAGGCGGAGCTTCCGGCCCGGAGGTGGGGGATTCCGGCCAGTGGTGGCCGGAATCCCCACCTCCGGGCCGGAAGCTCCGCCTCCGGCCCGGAATTTCCGTCCCGAGTGCGGACGTAAAGTTAGGAGTCGTAAATCCATTCTGTGAATAGCAAAAGTAGTAAGTTTATTCTGTGAATCGCAAAAGTAGTAAGTTCATTCTGTGAATACCAGAAGTAGTAAGTGCATTCTGTGAATACCAAAATGGTACTAAGTTTAGGATTTTGTCTTAAGTTTGTTCTGTGAATCGGGCCCTGAAAACATTCCAAATAGCATAAAACCCCCCAGCAACCAGTCCACTTCCTTCTTTATTTAACTGCGAACTTGGAAGTATGAGAAATTGTTTAATACATTTCCTTCAAATGATGTGAAAGCTTCTTCTTTCCCAGAAATTCCAGAAAAGAACATTCCTCGAAGTACTCCGAGACCTCTTAGACTTGACCAGCTGTGAAAAGAAAAAACAACATTAGGGTTGGGTTAAAAAACATTGTGGGTGGGATAATATTGGCCTCTGTGTCTTCAATAAAATCCATATTTTCAGCCCATCAAGGCTGTGGAAAATCTACATTTTATGGCAAGACCCAGAGGCTAATATTATGCAAGTTTAAAGCTTACTAATCAAACAGGTAGCTGAATTTTCAATTGGTTTGAAATAAAAACGTCTGAACACAGTATCAGAAGACCAATCAGAACAGTGTAAAATGTCCTGGAGACTACCTCCAACCAAACAAACTTTTGAGGCAGCAGCACCTCTCACAGAATGCCCTCCAAACATACTCACATCCATTCCACACTTCACCAACATTTCCTTCGCCCATCTAGCTAATGTGGGAGAAGAGACCACTTTATCTGTATGTCTGAAAGAGATCAACAACTGATCAATACCAGAGGATCTAGCAAGTAATGTTATTTTCTCATATTCCTTAACACAAGGAACCACATACAACTCCTTCTCTCATCGAAATAAGGATAAAAATTGTTGACGAATTTGCCTTAGTCCTCTTTTCAATATGGAAAAAAATCCCCTCCGGTCTATAAGATCTAAAAGACACCTCCAGTGCCTTAACAACAGAAACCCTGTGAAAAGAAACCAGACACAGCAATGTGGTCAATTTAATCGATAAATCTCTTCACTCCATGAATCCATAAATAACAAAACTCTCCAAACATCCCAAAAAACTGAATAATTAGTCCCAGGGGGTTTAGCAATTCTATTACTTCTTAACAACCTTCTAACCAAAATGTCCTGTCCAACAGAAAAACCATTTAACAAAACATGACCTGCTGCAATTGCTGATCTATACAAATTCACATTTCTGTAAGCTAAACCTTTAGTAAATAACTCAAACAAAAAGTTCAAAACCTGAACTAAATCTGCTGAAATGGGATCCAAATCCCTTTCAACACACCAGCAACTCCACTTTTCCCAGGCCAATCAATAAGCCTTCCTTATCCCAGGGGCCCATGACTCCTCAATAGGATTTGAAGCTTCCTTTGAAAGTCCTGGCTTTTTCCAACTCTCCTGAAAGTTTTCAAGCCACTAACTGAAGCTGGTTCACTTCCACAAGACTGTGAACCTCCCCATGAGGGCCATGAAGGATCCCTTGAAAGACTGGCAGCAGAACTAGAAGATCTACACTCATCTCCAACATGAATGGGTACCAGGCCAGCGAAGTCCACAACGGCGTCATAGTGACCACTGTCTCCTTCCATTTGCAAATCATCCCTGATACTCTGCTTATCATAGCAAAATATGAAAATGCATAAGCATAGAGATTCCTCCAATCTTGCAGGAAAGCATCTATCCCTGCTGCATCTGGGTCCAGACGGCAACTGAAAAACCTCTCCAACTGACAATTTAGCCTGTTTGCAAGTGACTCCACTTGAAATGGATCCCACATACTGTTCAACTTCTTGAACACACCTCTGTCCAACATCCAATCGCTGGAGTCCTTGATATTCCTTGAGAACCAGTCGGCAACTGAGTTTGACAAACTGGAAATAAACTCTGCCTAAACAGACAGACCTCTCTTCAAACAATACTCCCAAAAGATTTTTGCAATATCCACCAGGCCCTCTGAACCTGGACCAACCAACCTGTTGACAAAACGAACTAACTGCCAACACATTGTTCATCCTTGAAATTACTGAACATTTCACACTCTTCTCTGTAAAACATCTTATTGCAAAAGATCCTTCCAACAACTGCAAACAGTTTATATGTAAACTTTTTTCTTGTTCTGTCCAATGACCACCAGTTCTCAGCAATCCACAACTTGCACCTCAACCTTCCAAGCTTGCATCTTATTCTTTAATAAGATATGCGTTCTCTGAAAAATTGCACGCCCATTCCAAGCCTCCATGTTCCTCAACCACCAATTCAGTTCCTGTCTTGCTTCCAAAGAAAGACAAACTTTCTCTGAGTACCTCAAGCCATTCCTCAAGTGACTTGCTTTCAACCTTTGTAAGGCCCGGTAATGCAAAGGGGCTGGAAAACAGCCTGAATAGTAGAAGGGAGTAGGCCAACAGTATAGGCTAACATTCTCAATGAAACACAATCCAACTTCAGAGTATTCCTTAACTTCTTCCTCATCCTTTTCAATTTTTCTTTTAGTAACCTCAAAAAACCTTCCACAGTGTCTACAACAAAACCCCCAAATTGTGTTTGCTGATTTGGCACAAATTGAAACCTTGTTCTGTTCACTACAAAACCCAAAAATGTCAACAGTCTCACAGCCAGATTTGTGTTGGAAATTGAATCTGACTTGTTCTGATCCATAATCAAGATGTCGTCCAGACAAATAATCAGACAAATTCCCCTCTGTCTCAAATAAGTTGCCACAGAGCGAAGAACCAAGGTGCCAAGGATAGACCGAATAGTAGACACACAAACTTCCACAAGCCCTCCTTCCACTAGAATCTCAAAAACCCCTGATGTTCCACCCAAATAGGAATTGTCAGATACTCATCTTTCAAATCCAAACAAGTCATCCAGTCTCCCTTCTGCAACACATCCTTCAACATATGCATCCCCTCCATTTTGAAGTGATGGTACACCACCCAATCGTTCAGATCTCTCAAATTTATTACAGGACTCATTCCATTGTATTTTTTCTCAACCAGAAAAATATTGCTCACAAAACATTCTGCTAAGTTCAACTCTCTCACCACAGCCCCTTTTGCAATCAATTCTTGAATTTCTAAATGTATCAAATTCTCTTGATCCCTTTGAAAGACTAACTTCTGGGGCAAACTTGTTTGCATTGGATTTCCAATAAACTCTGTCCGAAAACCCGAACAGTCTCCAACACCCAAGAATCCCTTGTAATCACCAACCAATTTAGATGAAATTGGGCAAGTCTGCTGTCCAACTTTAAGGGGACAACAGAAAAGCCTAGACTTACCAACTGAGCCTCTGCCTCTCCTTTCCCCACGACATGTATCTTCCATGAAAATTATTACTCTGCGTGAAGAATACACCTCAACAATTGGATTGTTGTCCTTGAAAACCTTGGAAACCTTGTGAAAATGAGCCTCTAGTTATGCCCTGATCACGGCCATGGAACCGACTCCTCATTCGCCTGGCCGAACCAAAAACATGCTTCTGAAAAAGGTTCTTAATTTCTTTCTGGGAATTTTGCAAGGAACTAAAAGCACCAACATATCTGGAGAGATCTTTAATAAAAGCATCTCCCCTCTTCCTTCCCTGCTAATCCTGCCAATTTTGGGTAAATTTTTAATAAAATGCTTTTCCTTCTCTTAATAGATAAGGCCATATTGACATTACCCAGAGGACATATAGCTCTCTGAATCCATTGGCAAATCTCCTCTACGTCAACATTTTTCTTATGCACATAGGCTTCCTCTGCCAAGTCAAAAACTTTACTTAAAGGTGCAACAACATTCAAAAGCCTATCTTGGCATGATCACAACCCTTCCTAGGGTCGCATCCCCCTTTTACAATAAATGCTATGATCTTAGCATCCAATTCTGGAGTCGCAACCACCTTTTTGTTGACGGAGGGTCTGGGGCATTCAGATCTCAATCTGAGCCGCACCTCCTTTAGTATGTCCCTTCGGATCCAATATTCAATATACCGCGTGACATGCTCAGAGGGGGACCATTCGGGTGACAAAGGATGGTTAATCAGGAGAGGCTCAAACATAGAATGACCAAAAGGATCCAAAATAGATCCATCATTTTTATCTAATTTTCCTTCCTTTTCCAAACCCACATCAGAACAAACCTCCTCATCTGAATCAAAATCCCAGAAACAACTGAGTTTCATCTCCGCACTACTGGACGACTCGTTGCAAATCACAACCTTGTGCTTACAACCCTTAAATTTTTTAACAGTACCACTTTGTGGGCCTTCATTTTGTCCATCATTGATGCCCGCGACATCTTCCATATGGCTGTCTCTACAGCAAACATGACCTTGGAAGACTTCATTCTCTTTGACAAGCCATCACTGCTTGAGACATGCTTCCTTTTACGTGAAGCCTTCCTTGCTGATCTATTGGCTACCTCAGCCTCAGTAGCAGACCTGAATTGTTCCACATCATGAACACTTGTTTTTTTAGTGAGTAACTCTAACTTTCTCTCCATTCTTTGTGAAACCTCTGATGTAATCATTTCAATTGCTCTGTTCAGTTTCTCTTCCAAAGTAATCTACACAGAGCCCTCTCCCAGTTCACTTCTCACACTCTACTCAAATCACCAAAATATAATAAACCACATTTTAATATTCTCCCAAAATTTACAAACTCAAATGGCCAAAATCAATCGCTCACCATATTTACATAGAATCTTTCCAAATTTAACAAGCACAGATTCCCAATTCAACCGCTCACCAAAATGCCAAAATAGTATAAAGATTCACTAGTTTACCAACTCCGAGATGAGCACTGAATGAAACAGATCCTATTTTGCAGAGCGAAGAGCTGTCACAACAATCCCTTCAGAAACAAACATTCTGAAGCGAGTGTCCACTACGGCAAGAAATAAAGTTCAAAATAGAACATCAAAGTAGAGTGTGCACAAGGCTTGTGCATTCGCTCGCCAGCGAGTGGCATCCAATGCACGAGTCAAAGCCTCAAACTCCGTCACAAAGGACCCGCGCGGAGAGCATGGATCATGAGAGAGTCCCGCACAGGAGGCTGGCACGTCACAAATGATTCCACATCAGAACAAGGTGAGCGTGCTTGCCCGACCCCATGGCAACATCTCCGCAAGCTTCAACTTTTAAAAAATCGGTTGTGGCTCTCGAAGACGAACCTACAAGCGATGGCCAAAACTATCTAAATTAAACTATTACTGCCTAGAAACACAAGCGCCAACTAAAGAAACAACACAAATGAGGGAAGCACGAAGTGACGTGGTAAATTAAAAAGTTGCTAAAACAGACCATATTCCACACATAGAGAAACAATCAACCAGATAACCAATCAAACCCAGTCAGTCTCAAAACAACACACTCCCAAAAAGGCACATTCCAATCATCATCAGACAAATTATCCTAGATAATCAATTCAATGTACTTATCTCAGTGAGCAGCAGAAATAAAAGAGGGAAGTGGACTGGTTTCTGGGGGATTTTATGCTATTTGGATTGTTTTCAATGTTCTAAGTTATTAAGTCTAGAAGCTTTGAATATGCTGTGGTGGCAATAAAGGAAATATATAATTTACAACAATTCCTATAGCTGCAGATTTGAGAGTTTGCCTGTTATTGGTTGTGAAGCTTCCTTATTCAAACTGACATTAACTCCTCGTTTTAGCTCTATGGGGATACTGATCTATCGCCCCCGGGGCCATCAGGGCCATGGTCACAGCTTTTCTGGACCTACTAACCCCTCTCCTTCTTAGTTCTGCCAATTTTTCCATATTGGGGATCATAACCTCCACCTGGATGATCCCCATTGCGCAATAAGTAACACCTTTATTTCGAACCTGGCAGCAATGAATATGCTGCTTCATAATTCAGGTCCCAATCACACAGCTAGTCATCTATTGGACCTCATTTTTTCTAATTTATCTAATATTGTTTGCTTCACTGCCACTCCACTCTGTTGGTCTGACCACTTCTGGGTTGGCTTCAGGTTAGAGTTATCAGCCAACTTACCAGCAGATATTCCTATCACTCAAAAATAAACTAGGAACCGGGGAAAGCTAGACATTTAAGCCTTTAACAAACTTCTATCCACTAATGTCCCCACCCTTAATAAAAAGTTTATTTCTGACTCAGTGGCCATTCAGAATTGGATCTAGAAAGCCATTGATGTCAGTCTTCCACCCTATATTAAGAGGGTGAATAATCACCGCCCCGCAGCCCCTTGGTTTACAGACAAGTTAAAAATTGAGAAAACAAAATGTAAAAATATGGAAAGACGCTGGAGGAGGGGGGTCGCTTGTTGGGGGTTTCCTGCCAATGTCCTTTGATCCTTTCAGGGCCAGGTCGGGAGGAGTCCCAGACACCCAGCAGGCGTGGAGCCAGCCCTCGGGGAGGCCGGCGGGTCGATCGAAACCCACCTTCCCAGGGAAGCGCAGAGGTGTGATGGAAACTGCTCCTCCCTTTCTCATCGCGATGTTCTCCAGCCGGAGTGGCGCCTCTAGGCCAGGGTCGCGCTGGGGCCGGGCGGCCATCTTGGTGCATGAAGTGGGCACGCGGGCCCGGTGTGGCCGAAAGGAGGAAGGCCACGGACGGGGAAGTCCGGGTTGGGTGCGTGTGTGTTCTGGTGGGAAGGATCGGCTAGGCCGTGGGCTTGGGGGCTGGTGTGAGGTGCAGGGGTCAGGTCTAGCTATGTTACGAGGGCCGGGTCTAACATACGGCAGCTTGAACTACCTTGTCTCAAAATAATGATGGAGCTTCTTAATTCCTCCTTAAAGGAGGCCATCGTTCCCTCTGACTGGAAGCATGCAATGGTCCTTCCTTTACTAAAGAAGGCCAACGCCGACCCTACCCTTTCCTCAAACTTTTGGCCAATCTCTTGGTTTGGAAAAGCACATTAATGGGCAGTTATCCAACTTTGTTGAGACCCAATAATGCCTTAATTCATCACAGTCTGGGTTTAGAGCTGGCTTCTCAATGGAAACTACTCTTCTTGGCGTCACTGAAACGTTACATCATCGATTGGATGCCGGAGACACGGTGGTTCTTATTTTACTTGACCTAAGTGCGGCCTTTGACACGGTGTCCCATGGTGTGTTAATAAAGGCTCTACAATCTCTAGGAATCATTGACTCAGCACTTAGATGGCTAACTTCATTTCTTACTAACCGCACTTTTCAGGTCTTTTCTTCTGTAGCCACCTCCAGCATCCACTCCTCTCCCTATAGGGTTCCCCAGGGGTCTATCCTTAGTCCCTTATTATTCAACATCTAAGTCAGACTCCTGGCAGCGATTGCAGAGGACGCTGGGTTGTCATTATTCTCTTACGCCGATGACACCCAGATTATTTTCTCTCTCTCTACGGGTAAGGAGGCGGACCCATCTGTTCTCCGGTCTGGGCTGAGCAAAATTGCATCCTGAATGTAGGTCAATTTTCTTAAACTTAAAGGTGAAACAACTGAGGTCCTGATCTTGGGAAAAAACAAAGATCTCTGGGGACCTCTCCATTGGCCGGCAGAAATGGGTGCTTTACCTCGCCCGTCTCTTCACGTCCGGAACCTTGGTTTTATCATTGACGACTTACTATCTATGTGTCAACAAGCCGTGAAGGTGGCTGCAACATGCTTCATCATCTTGAAATGGTTGAAAAACATTGTTTAGATGTTGCCAAACTCCACCCAGAGAACCGTAGTCCAGGCACTGGTAACGTCTAGACTGGACTACGGTAGCAGTCTCTACTTAGGAGCCAATAAAGACGTGACATGCAAGCTGCAGCAGGTGCAGAATTCTGCTGCAAGATTGCTTTGTCAGGTTCCTAGAACAGCCTCCATCTCGGGCTCTCTGAGAGACCTCCACTGGCTGAGAGTTGAGAGCCGGATCAAGTTTAAAGCTTTGAGCTACATGTTCAGGATTAAGCAGGGTACGGGTCCTCAGTATTTGCAAAATCTAGTCAAACCCTATTTGCCATCACTCACTCTTCGACCCACCACCCAGGCTAAATTCATGGTGCCTAGGACTAGGCTGTCCTGTATTGGTGGTCGCTACTTTGCTTACCTGGGCCCCTCTCTGTGGAATGCTCTTCCTCTACCCCTCCGGAATGAAACCAGTTACACGCACTTTCGTAAGTTACTAAAAACCTGGTTGTTTAATCAGTAATTCCTTTCCTGCTCCTTCTCTGGCTTGGCGCCGGGAAACACTTTTTGGGTAGCTGTTGTGCCCAATTAAATTTAAATAACATAACATGCCTCATGAGGAGGGAAACCCCACAATTGTTGAGGTGGGCCATTGCCCCACAGGTGATGGAGTTCACAGTGGAACATAGACCTGGGACTGCCCATGCCAACACAGAAGGGCCTTCAAGGTTGTTCCACTTAGATGATGAGGACTGACAGGGTGTAGGTTAGTTGGCCATCACCTTTTGTCGAGGGGTCATCCTTTTTCCCTGATCACCCACATCTTTTGACCGATGCTGGTAGTTACTGATTCTAAAAGTGTCCTACGCTTTCCTAACCAGGGCTTACGCCAGTGCTCTGTCCTCTAAACGTATACGGTAATTGGTAGAATTCAAATTGGCAAAGGCAACCTACCTGTAAATCCCTAGTATATGGTAAGGGATGTAGGTTTAGAGACCCAAGTGGACTTAATGCACTTAAATGTGCACTGCTGTGGTGTCTGGTGGTATTTTAAAACAGGCCTGCCTTGCAGACTGGTTTTAGCATAAAACTATGCCCAATTTTGACTTTGGAAGTCAAAGTACTTCCAAAGTCATAAACTACATTTTGAATAAATATACGTCACCCTTAAGGTCTGCCCTAGATACCCCAAAGGTAGGGTGCATTGCTATAAACACCAGGGACAATATAAAATATGTTTTATATGCTCTGGTAAGGAAAAAGAGCCAAAAGTTCCCTTTTCCCTATTATAGTGGTGCTAGCCCCACAGATTAACATGGGGCGAGCTTTCTTAAACTTAATATAGTATATCTTTGCATTGTAGCTACCTAGCATTGTCACTCAAAGTATCAAAATAATGGTTACAATAAATCGAAGAACTTGCCAAGGTCGAATTTATCATAACTATTACGGGAAAGGTGTTTCAGAACTTACTATCCTGAAGTTACCTAAAGCAATCCTGTAGCAGCCTCTACTGATTGGTCAGCTTTTGATAGCCTGAGCAAAGCCTATCCTGGGTAAGTGTGACGAGGCCTGGGCTGAAACAATACAGCCATTTGGTCAGAGAAGATTTGCTTCCTGGAGAATCCAGGGAGAGAAAGCATCTGGATAGATAAGCTGGACTTCAAGGGAAGAGTACATATGTTCATAGGACTCAGGCCATCCCCTACTTCTTTGATCCCCAACCAGATGGGAAGACCTCTAATTAGATTAGGAGAGGGGCGGGAAGGGAAGTGTAGTCAGATGTTAGCCACACCTTTGGGTTGGGTTACCAAGACATACACACCAAGGAGAGATTTTCTCCATTTTGATTTTTGGAGAACAGTTCATTCTGGGTTTTAAATATGCCACACTTCACAGGAAATGGTCAAAGCAGAAGGAAGTAACTTAACCTCTATTGGTTGAGGTCCCCCTTCTTGCCAGCCCGAACAAAGGATAGATATGGGAGAGCTGCAGAAGATCCTCAGAACACTGCCTGGAACAAAAGAAGAAGCACTGCCCTTCTGGACCCTTGAAATGCACTCACAAGGTTCCACAAATAAATGCCTGTGCCTGACTCAAAAGGGGAAGGAGTGGACTTCCTGATCAGCAACAGAGCTGGAAGAAGTCACGCACAAGGCCAAAGAGAGAATTACCCCAGCTAACCAGCTGCAACTGGAGTTTTCCTGGACAGTTCAGGTGCATTGTGGGAAATAGAGTCCTAACACCCAAGAGGCAATACAGACTCTCTGAACCGTTGGACTGAGCTAGTGAACTATTATTTTCCCTAATGGAACCAAGAATCTACAAGAATGGCAAAGAAAGAAACTTTCTGCAAAGACAGGTTGGACTGTTCCCAAACTGGAATGGCATGGCAAGCAAAACAAGCATTTGCAATGCAATAGGTCTCGCATTTGCGAGAGTTTAAGCTATTGGCATTGTAAATGACAATGCCTTTTATTTATCTTTATTGTAAAACAACATATAAATAAAATGTATTGTAATTCACAATGCCAATAGCTCAATCTTTTGCAAATGCGAGACCCATTACACTAGGGAGATTACATGATTTGACCAGAATCACAGGATGTTGAACCGATGCTGAGACTCTAACTTGCTGTACTATTCTGCCCATCCCCAGCACAGAAGTAGACTTCCCACTCAGAGTACCCTGACACCAGCATTACAGGCGAGTAAAAATGCAAATTCATTCTCAAACAGCTTTGGCAAAGCCAGTAGTGAAAGCTAATCTTCCCCATAAGCAATGAGCGAATAGCAACATGGACAATATGCTGTTTTTTTACGTAACCAGATAGAGTTAAATCGACAACTACCAGACAGCGACGTATTGGCCTTTAGGACAATCTGGCAATGTCTTAAGGGGTGATGAGTGTAGAGGCTGGTTTTTAAGTTTGTATTTTTGGGCTGTTTGTGGCCCTGTATGATCGGGGCGGTTTTTCCAGTTGATCAATCTGAAACTGCAACAAACATTGCCTGCAGCAAGCACAAATGCGTGTAGTCTCTCGTCCATTACAACATGTAGTGGGTCTTCATGATTTTCGAACTGCCCTGATTTACAAATGTGCGATGCTTTTTTTAGCTAACTGATTTGCTAATGAGGGACACTGAATTGGGACCCGGGCGTACACTCTGGCAGTCTCGTATTCATTCACGTAGGAATCCGTGACAGGTTATTTTCCCACGGCAAGCCACAAATCAATTACTGCTCTGAAACACGCACCACTGAACAAACTATTAATTCGATGCCTCTGCATTTTTCACCTTTGCGCTCAACGTCGTGTTGCTTCACTCTACACCACAGACTGATACAAGAATATAAATGTGTTAGAAAGGCGGCATGACAGGAAGACAAAACGAATACTAAGGCTAGTTAGTGCAGTGCAGATGGTGAAGAAGAGGAGTGACGATCTGAAGAAAAACAGCCAATGAGTGGAGGCGAATAAAAGTTAGAACGGGACTAATAGTAAAATAGCTTAATAAAATCGAGAACGCATATGGTTATTTTCATTCTCTCCGGAATGGGCCATTATTTTAAATAACCATGCGACAAAGTGCTTGCTGGAAAGTTAGTTGGAAGTACAATACCTCATAAGTTAAAAAAAAAAAATAATCTAATGAAAAGCAGCGGGCAGGACGTGTAAATTAAACTGTACCCGGCTAAATGATAAACTGTCACGGGCGGAAGGTGAAAACAACATGAGCATTACTAAATGCACTCACCTAATGTGGAGAAACTGGGAGCACATCAGCGCCGGTGCCAGGCTGTTCTTGCCATCTGTAGGATGCAGTCACCTATTGAGAGAAGGAGGAAGCCCCGTGACTGAAGCAGCTGGTTTGTGCAATGAAGGGCGGCAGTAATGTGGTGGACCCTTCCGTGGCGAGAGAGTTGCAGACTGCAGGCAGCAGAGGAGCGGCAGTGGCGCAGCCATAGCTCTGCTTTCGAGAAGCGAGCACGAGCACCATTGCTGCAGTTCCAGAATAGTTAGAGAGGGCGGTGCAATAAAAATAAACTGCGACGGGTGGAAGGGCGAAAACTGTGCCTGTGCTAATGAGAAAAAATGCTTCTTTTATTTTGCATACACATGCCACATGGTGGAAAAACAATTGTGGGAGAGCTGTTAAAAGAACACGCTGTCCTCTGAAGCACTCTTCCTGCAATTAAAAAAAAAACAAGCTCGTCCATGGCCCATAAGCTGGGAGACAGCGGGAGGGGGGCGGGAACATGATTAAACAAGCGTTGGCCGCGCGCGAGCGGCCGGAGACGAAAAATGTGGTGGGGAGGAGTTGTGTGTGCGCGTGCGTCATCGCGATCGCTCTGAAAGCGAAAGTGATCGCGATGACGCACACGAGTTTTCAAAGTGCTGCTGGCGGCCGGCTGCGCGCGTGCACGCTCACGTGCACTCAAGCTTTAGGCCACAGGCAGCACTTTGAAAATCCCACATATAAAATGTCTCTTCGAGCCAGCGCAAGCGCTGGGGCTCAGCGAGACCTAAAAACTATGGATTGAACAAAGATCTGTGACTGGGGGTGAAAATTGGATTTGTTGAGCATTCCATCCATCGTCTGTTTGTTTTACATTTGTGAGGAGGGTATGCCCAGATGTGGGTCCTGAACTTGTTTTGCAACCAAATTCAAGCTAGCCTGGTTGCTGAGTGAGGGTGCTCTGAAATTGGCCCCAGTGGGATTGTTTCAGATCCAGGGAGGACCTGGCGTGGCAGTTCGGGCTGGGCTGTTGTCAAGGGGCGCTCGGTCAAGACTGATTTGCATACGGCTGGGTCCAAACTGGAATGGCGTGGTGAGCGAAAAATGATGGATTTAACACAGATCTGTGACTGGGGGTGAAAGTTTGATTTGTTCAGCATTCTGTCCATTGTCTGTTCTTTTGGAATGTGTTACCCTAAGTGGGAAGGGTATGCCCAGACGTGGGTCCTGTGCTCGCTAGGCCACCGGATTCAAGGTAGTCTGGCTAATGAGGGGTGATACACTGAAACTGGTCCCCGGTGCTTGTTTCTGGTCCAGGAGGAACCTGGCCTGGCAGTTTGGACTGGACTGTTCCCATAGGAAGCAGGGTCAAGAATGATTTGCAAATAGCTGAGTCCAAACTGGAATGGCTGGCAAGCAAAAAAATCTATGGATTTACCCCAGATCTGTGGCTGGGGTGAATGTTTGATTTGTTCAGCATTCCTTCCATAATCTGTTATTTTTGCACTTCAGGGTAACATGGCAATGCATTAGGGGAGTTAATGTATTGCTGGCCCTCCAGCAAGGAGTATTGAAACCAGCACATTATTATTGGTGTACTTCAAAAAAGCTTTTGAAATGGTTCCTCCAACATGTCCAACATATCAACCAGCACATGGGATTCGGCCCCCTCATCTCTCCAGCTCCCAGGTTTTGGTTAATGAGATTAGTTTAAAGGCTTTCGCAGTTTGTAGGGAGACCAGACAGGGCTGTCCACTATCCCCTCTCCTCTTCACTTTGGCGATTGAATGGCTGGCCAGGATCATAAGATGTGACGTCCAGGTGCAGGACTGGTGCTGGGAGGAGGGGACAGAAGATAGAAAAGCCCTCTATATGGACAATATCCTCCTTTACTTCACCATCCATAGCGTGACTGGCCCCAGAATCCTACAGATTTTAGAACTCTTTGAGGAGGCTTTGGGCCTATGCACAAACTGGCATAAATCTCTCCTGGTCCCGTGGAAAGGGGACGGGGATTCAGTGGAGTGGCAAACAACCATCTCTATCAGGCCTTTATGCTCAAAATATCTTGGAGTCTATGTGTCAGTGGTTCTGCTGTTGATGTGGAATCTCAAACTCATGCCTCTTCTCAATAGGAGAAAGAGGGATCTGCAGAACTGGTCAGGGCATTTACTATATATTTGAGGGTGAAGTGCTTTGTTTAAAGTTATGGGGCTTCCATGATTTCTGTATATACTGCAAAATTTCCATTAGCAATTCCTAATACATGATTTGCCAACCTCATGGCATTAATGTGATTCACCTTATGGGGTGGGCGGGCCCCCCCATCACCTGGGACAACTGCTGTCAGTTGATATTTGATGGGGGTAACAGACGTACAGCTGTATTATTGGGCTTCACAGCTCTTTGCAATTAATTACTTTTTGACTCATGCACAGAGTGATCAGACCTACAGATTGGAACTGGTGCTACTGGATCTAGATAAAATATTGCACTTTCAATTTGACACCCCACCTCCCAGAGTGTACAAGAGTGGTGTTCCTCTGTAAGCGAGTAGCACTCAGATTAACAGCGTGAGATAGGCAGTTGACCCAGCAAAATCCATCATGGACTGGTCATTGGCTGCATCACACCTCAAATTTATAGGACTTTGGCCAATGGAACAATATTTGGATTATGACTCTGGGGATTTGTGGGCAGGTTTCCATAAGAATACTTTTGTAGACCTGCAGATGCAATTCAAACTCGCTCCAAATTTCACAAATATTTACAAATCTGGCACACACTGGTACCTTACTGATCGGAGCTTTTGGAGCTGCTGGAGAACAGAGTTCAGTGTCTAGGCCATGGAGGCATCTCCAGGCTGTACTGTTCACTTATAAATAATGCATCTGGTAGGTTCTCACACCAAAACAAAAATGAGAGGGATGGGTGGGACCTCTGGAGGTTCTCACACCAAAACAAAAATGAGTGGGATGGTTGGGACCTCTGGAGGAGATCGAGTGGTTGGGACCACATGAAACCACCATATTCACTAGAATCTGGCTTATTTAGTTGGATTAAATGTGCATGACTTACCTTACACCACAGCACTTGTGGCATGGTGGCAACTTTCCTGAGCCCAAATGCTTTAAGTGCGCGCACCTGAACTCAGACTTCTTTCACATGATATGGATCTGCCCGGTCATCTTCGAATACTGGAGCAGAATTGCCAAATCCCTTAGCAGAGTGTTGGACAAACACATCCAATTGACCCACATATAGGCACTGCTAGGTTTAATGGACAACCTGGGGGGCCTGAGAGAGGAGTGCAGGTTGGTGAGGCTAGCAACAGTTCTGACCAAGACAGACATTGCACGAGGATGGAAAGCCTCAGATCTTCCTACAGTAGCCGAGTGAAGGAGGGCAATGGATACATGCTTGCAACTAGAGAAATATTTACCAGGCCAAATGGTGCTCTAAGAAACATTCTAACATAAGGGGCTAGTGGTGGGAATTGTTTAGGCTACGATTGGGGGGTGCTGTTTGGTCATGCGATATGCAGCAATGTAGGATGGGCTACAGATGGGGGAAAGTTGTTTGCTGTCAGAGGCAGGTCTTGTGTACATGCGTGTTTGAACACAAAAACAATAAAAATGTGGTTATTAACAAAAGAAAAGTAAAACTTCACTGTTAGAAATGGGATCTCTGGTTGGCTAAGGCTTGCGTCAAAGCCAGGCAGAGATCACCACTCTAGTCACGGCAAGGGAGTTACACGCCAAAGATAACCCCTGCTCACCCCCTTGGTAGCTTGGCACGAGCATTAAGGCCTATCCCGGAGGCAATGTGTAAAGCATTTGTGCAACACCCACAGCAACAACATACTAAGCACACCACAAAAGGAACTCCACACAAGGTTATATCAAAAATAGCCTTTGTATTATCATAAAACAAATGAGAATAGTCATCACACAATATACACTGGGCCAACTGGCACTGGGAAATATTTACAGGGGATTATGGACACATGACAGGGCCACGTGGGCCACAGTCAGAATCCTCACTTAGTAAAGATAATAATAATAAACGTAGAATACAACCAGTAATTACTGGCAAACACTGTTTTCAGCATCATCCTGTAACATAAATCATATTAGGCACTGTATCACATAAGGCGTGAAATATATTCTGCGCCAACCTCATAAGCCTAAACACATTAGACCATAACCTCCTAAGTATAACTCACATTAGGAAATAATCTCACTAGCATAAACCACAGTAGAGAATTACACAAACATAAACACAGTATGCAAAAACCTCATAATCATAAAAAAACACATTTAGATGCATAAATCAGGGTGCGTAAATCACAGCATATAAATAACATTTCCTAGCACCACATAAATCACATTAGGACCTGGCGCCCTATAAACCTAAATGTCCCCCTGGCCAACTGGCCTTTTCAAAAGAGGCTCAAATGCCCTGTGTCCAGAAGAACGCCACCCGCAAACACCACCAGCTGATCCGCACCACCAAAAAGACGGCATTCAACACCCACAACAGCAAGAAACTCTTCAGCATCGTTAAAGAACTCTCCAACCCAAGAGCCAGCAACAACGACATCACGCCCTCGCAAGACCTCTGCGACTCACTCGCCTCATTCTTCCACCGCAAGATCGCCGACATACACAACAGCTTCGGCGCCCACACCACGCTCCCATCCATTGAACCAACACCCCCTACCACCACCCTCCGCACCTGGACCCCCGTCAGCACTGAAGACACCACCCACGTGATGAACAACATCCACTCTGGCTCCCCAGCCGACCCCTGTCCACACCACATCTACAACAAAGCCGACTCCATCATGCCACCCCAACTCCGGAACACCATTAACTCCTCCTTCGCATCCGCCACCTTCCCAGAAAGCTGGAAACATGCAGAGATCAGCGCCCTCCTGAAGAAGCCCACCGCGGACCTCACGGACCTCAAGAACTTCCGCCCCATCTCGCTCCTCCCGTTCCCCGACAAAGTCATCAAGAAGATCGTCAACAAACAACTAACCGCCTTTCTTGAGACAAACGACTCCCTCAACCCATCACAGTCAGGTTTCTGAGCAAACCACAGCACCGAGACCGCCCTCATCACAGCTACCGACGACATCAGGTCCAAGCTCGACCTCTCGGCCGCCTTCGACACTGTCTGCCACCGCACCCTAACTACACGCCTCCACCACGCCGGTATCCAAGGAAAAGCCCTGGAATGGATCACCTCCTTCCTCGCCGACAGATCCCAGCGAGTCCGCCTTCCTCCCTTCCACTCAGCAGCCACCAAGATCATCTGCGGCGTTCCTCAAGGCTCCTCGCTCTGCCCCACCCTCTTCAACGTCTACATGAGCCCCCTCGCAGCCATCGCACACCAACACAACCTCAACATCATCTCCTACGCTGACGACACCCAGCTGATCCTCTCCCTCACCAATAGCCCCGCCACCGCTAGAGCCAGCCTCCAGGAAGGAATGAAAGACGTCGCGGAATGGATGAAGCTCAGCCGTCTGAAGCTGAACTCGGACAAGATGGAAGTCCTCATCTTCGGACCATCCCCCTCCGCCTGGGACGACTCCTGGTGGCCCCCTGCTCTGGGCACCGCCCCCAAGCCCACGGACCACTCACGCAACCTGGGCTTCATCCTGGACTCCTACCTCACGATGACCAAGCAAGGCAACGCCGTCTCATCATCCTGCTTCAACACCCTGCGCATGCTCCGAAAAATCTTCCGGTGGATCCCCACCGAAACCAGAAAAACGGTCACCCAGGCCCTCATCACCAGCCGACTGGACTACGGGAATGACCTCTACGCAGGAACCACAGCCAAACTACAGAAAAGACTCCAGCGCATACAGAACGCCTCTGCACAACTCATCCTGGACATCCCCCGCCACAGCCACATCTCCGCCCACCTAAGAGACCTGCACTGGCTCCCCGTCAGCAAGAGGATCACGTTCAGGCTCCTCACCCACGCACACAAAGCCCTCCACGACATGGGCCCCAAATACCTCAACAACCGCCTCATGATCTACACACCCTCCCGCCAGCTCCGATCCGCCAGCCTCGCCCTTGCCACTGTCCCACGGATTCGCATAACCACCACCGGGGGAAGATCCTTCTCCTACCTAGCGGCCAAGACATGGAACTCCCTCCCCACCCACCTACGGCTGACCCAGGACCATCTCTCCTTCAGGAAGCAACTCAAGACCTGGCTCTTCGAGCAGTAGCAGCACCCCCCTCCCAGCGCCGTGAGACCCTAGCGGGTGAGCAGCATGCTTTACAAATTGATTGATTGATTGATTGATTGATTGATTGATTGATTGAATGTCAGGGCTGTTGCCTGTGCAGCGGAATTCAAAGTGCGCCATTGCGCTAGGGCCATGGAGTCTCTCTCACAAGGCCCTCAAAGAACTGTGGCCTAAACGCTGCAGCTGGCACTAATTGCTGTGCAGCTGGGAATCTCAAGTATGGGGCACTGGCACAGCCTATGCCCTGAGAACAATTGTGCTGCAAGCGGGGCAGCTGTAGACAAATGGCCAAGACGGGGAAAAGCATGGACCCCTCTGGGCCCTCTATAAACAATTATGCCACCAAACTGGTAGGGGCACGGGGAAAAGCATGGGCCCCTCTGGGCGCTCTATATCAATTGTGCCAGCAACGTTGGAACGGCCTGCTCTCCTGGCGGGACCGCTCAGCCTTTGTGCCTCAACAACAAAGAGCCATCACTCACCGGCTCTCGGGAATGCACCCCTACTCACCGGGGTCTGCTGGACTCCTCCAGTCTCCTCTTTCGGCGGCCGTGGGGCTCCCCCCACTCACGGGAGCCCGAACTGTGTTGCGCTGCCTCCCTCGTTGTTCTTGTGGCAGGCGGGACTCAGCACAGCATGCGGGCCTCTCTCCGGACTTGAGAGCCCCGCAGATCAGCTGCGCTACGATGGGCAGCCTCCCGCCTGCCGGTCTCTTCCGCTACTTCACCCGGGCCCCCCTCCTGGGACCCGGGACTTCGACATGGAGCCTGGGAGGCTCTGGGACTTCCCTTTCCTCCTGGAAGCCCCGCCCACGGACAGGCACAACCTTGCCTGACTTCCGGGTCTTGCTGAGCAGCAGCCCAGAGAATGTTTCTTTAGCGGCTCGGGCCACGGCGGTGATTTTCACAAGTAGAACACGGGGTGGGCACCTGCATTAAAAATAAACATAAAGCACCATGTGGGATGGGCACCCACTATCTATATATGAAAATAAGCAGGGTGGGCACCCGCTCAATCCCAGCAAATTCGGGGGAATCCCTACGCTGGGGATTCCCTCAGGGCAGTATGCAGCTCGGCGGTGGAAGCTCCAAGGCTCCTCCATGAGCCAACTTTGAGCGCTCTCAGAGCGCGAAAGGCAGCAAAAATCTTGGAGTTCCTGGACTGGGAAAGAAAAGCGCTCACAGGCAGTAGAAGCAGCCCAAAAGTCCTTTGAGATGAAGGGGCAATGCTGGGCCCAAGGAGGCAGCCCTCATGGTGGTTCCTCCTGGGCCCCAGCAGCAGCACACCCCGCAGGTTCAGGAACAAATACAGAACAACCTCATGGGGTCACAGCCCCTATACTTATACCCAGAATTCCTTTGTCTGTTAGTGCAGAGCATGGGGGAACCAGATGCAACTGGTTCAGGGGGGTTTTGGAGCACTTTGTTTTCCAAGCTCCCATTCCCCTTTGTCAGGTGGGGGCTAGGTGATCAGAGACACCACAGGGGGCGGAGCCAGCATTGTACAGGGCAGGCACACGCCGATTCAGAGTCAGGGGATTGCCCCTCCCACTACTCTCAGCCCAGACATCCTATTCATCCCAGCGCTGACTCACCCTGCCCCTCCTGGAGTCACACACACCTTCCAGATCCTGTCACTCACAAGCCAGACATGCAATTCACATCAGGCAGGCAGACACATAGCACACAGAAATGCCAACTTCTAAAAGTGTCATTTCTAAATTAACCACAATAAATCTGTGCACACCATTGCGCAGCATTAATTCACACAATTTCATACATACCAGACTTGACCACACTGCTCCTCTCATAACAGGAATTACCACTGACACACACTGATCAGGGAATTCCCAATGCATTCCTATGGGAGGGCAGGCCAACCTTACAAATGTAACACAGAGAGCGCACGCACTTAACACTGGCCCACAGTGCTAAAGTACCCAGAGGCCTAAAACCACTAATACAAGGTCAGAGAAAAGGCAAAAAGTGGAGGGTGAACTTGCCGAGAAGGGCCAAGTCCAACATTCACCCACAGGTCATCAGAACACATCTGGATCTGTGGAAGAACAGAAGAAGACTGGATTTGCTGTCTGTGACCTATGAGGTGACTTGAAGGACTGGACCTGTTCTTGCCTGTACCCTAGACTTAGAGATGGACTCCCAGGACTCCTGTGAGGCTACAGGAATATAACATGCTGCAAGAGGCATTTTTACTGGAGGCATTAATTGACAAGTAACAACTGGACCTGGACTGGGCCCTGCTGCTGGCCTCCATTACTGGACCCTGGTGATGGACTCTGCTACCTCAGGGACAGCCTGTGGTTCTGAGAGCCTTAGAACTACCAAAGAAAACATTTCCAGAAAGGCTGAAATGTTGGGACATAAAATATTGTTGGACTTCGAGATGACCTCATTGGATACTGGATCGCAGCAC
Source organism: Triturus cristatus (assembly GCF_964204655.1). Lineage (NCBI taxonomy): Eukaryota > Metazoa > Chordata > Amphibia > Caudata > Salamandridae > Triturus > Triturus cristatus. The sequence continues at coordinate 218,839,384 of NC_140590.1, forward strand.
TAGAGGATTTTGAACTCCTACATAACCAAAGGCTTCAGTGTGACCTCATCCAATGGCTATCTGACTTTGAGAAAACGTAACCAGATACAGCTTGCAGCCTTGCTCAGCTGGATTATTTTGTCAATAACTTCAGAGACTTATTGAGAAGGTAAAATCTTTGACCCGAATTAGCCCCTTGGGGTAACTCACCTCCTATCCATTGTAGTAAACCTAAAACCATGTCAAAGACCCGATCAATAATGGAAAGTCACGTTTAACTCTTGTTTTCGCTTATTGACCCAAAACTTAAAAATTCCATATCACTCATTCCCTTCATTGGTGTTTAGTTTTTTTGGTGTCCTTCATATTTCTTTTTTTCTATTTTTAGACATTAGTCATGGGAATTATATTTTGTTGTGCTTTGCCTTTTTAATAGTTTTGATACTGACAAATACTTTGCACCCTTTTCCTTAAGCTAAGCCTGTCTGCTCCCAGTCATAGCTACCAAGGGTCGAGCCCAGGTTTATTTTTCGAAGTTGTGTGTTGGACACAGCAGAAATGTGGACTTCTTTCTTGAGAAAGACTCACATCCTCTCCAACTAATAACCCATTTTCTTACATTCCCCAAGAGAGCAAATGTTCTGAAAACAGTGCCCATTATGTCTGAACCACACATGAAATGATTGCACATTGCAGAGTAAAATATTTCTTAATAGAAGTTTTATTAAGTGGTTTAAAAGAATTTAAATGTTTTGAATTGTATAGCTCTATTCATCTCTTTATTTCATATAGGAAAAAATAAAATAATTACCAAACAATTATCATTAGAAAATGGACTAATAACTTTCACCTTCAATAATCATAAAGGGAAAGCCATTAAGGCCATTATGTGCAAGCCACTGACAGGGAATGACCAGGGCACACTTTGCAAGATATCTCAAGATTGTTTAATAAGTCACTGTTTTCAGCATGCTAGCACTTAGAATATACCCAACTGCTTCAAACTGGTATATACTCGAAGGGTTAGGCATAACAACAAATGCAAATGTGCTGTAAACTTTAATATATTTCACAGTAGATTCCCATTCAGTATGTGAAGAAAAGTGCATATTAAATCATTTTACCAATGCCGCATTAAAGCACTATGATTGCTCTGGAAATTTACACAAATACAAGTTTCATTGCATTTGAAACATGGGAGGCTTGCAGGGATGATACTATTGCCTTACTGAACCATCTGGCTGACAATGTGCATAAGGTGTCTCCGAGCAAACTGCAGTACTGTCTGACTGACGTTCAGTACTTGGGTCATCTTGTGGTAAATATTTCGTTACCGGTACTATTTTTTATGCGGTAAAGTCTATTAAAAATAACTCAGTAAAATGAGAGGCAAAATCCGTGGTATTAGAGGTTTAAAAAGGCTTTATTCCTATACAAAGGAACACAATTCGAATTGTTGGCGTTCTATTCCATCACCACGAAAGTTCAGGAAGGAAGGGCATATATTATTGACAGGTAATCATTTTTATAGAAAAAGCATTACAGTAAAACAGATGCAGTAGGCGTATCAACTGATAAGAAAAATAAACTATGCATGCGTAACTAGAATAGGCGTAACTAGACAACGTCATCATACATGAGGTCATAAGTGGGTGGATCCATAAGAGAATCCTGCAATGTCAGCAGAAATATTTGGCAGGGATGCGTGCGCAGCCGCATGACGTGTGATTGACGTGCAACTAGAGGGAGAAAGGGACTTGACATTTAGCTCTACATGTGGAGACAAAAGTCTGGGGTTATGTCAACCTAATCCCAAATCATATCTAATATCCTATGTTTAAAGAACTGTGTTATCCAAAAAGAGAGGTCTCTTAGGATAGAATCTTATTCTATACTGACTATACTGACTAGTGCGTGTACAAGCGTCTAAGTGTCTACACTAGATGCGAGGGGGTAGGAATATTCCATGGTAACAGGGTTATGAATTACTTGCATGAGGACAGCGAGGCCTGGCCCCTTTGCACGGTAGCTGGAGGAATGTTTACTTAAACTGCTAGACAGGAATGCATCGGATGAGGGGCGGAGGAGATAATCTTGAAGGTGAAATACAGTTCTTGGCAGGCGACGGGCTGGATCAGGCACCGTTAGCCGCGCAGGGAGTGAGACAAAGTTCATGGTCACAGATGCAGGCTCAGACTGGAGCTTTCAGAGGCAGAAGGCAGGAAAAGGCTTGATGACAGAATTCGGGCCTACTCGCCTGAATCTGTAAAATGTGGAAAGTGAACCACATAAAGTCGGTGGCCTTTCATACTTAGGAAAGGAATATCTGACCCATTCATGGTGGATCTGAAAGAGGACATGTTGACGGTGGACACACATATATTTGCGTCTTCAAAACTGGAGCAGGAGGGAACATACATGTACGTATAGCATGTACATGGAGCCGTTGGGGTCTACGATAGGGGACATAACTGATCACAAAATTCATATTTCCTCATTCTAATTGAGAGAGGCAAGATTAAGGTGTCACCAGAGCGAGTGAAGGCGATAATGAAAATGAAGCCGCCTACTACTCAGACAGAGGTCAGGATGTTTCTGGGAATTGTTGCCTACTGCTGTCAATGGATTCTGAATTTCACCTTGATGGCAAAACCTTTGCAGATTCTGACCCACAGGGATGTGAGTGATCCAGTACCTTGGGAAAACGACTGCTCACTTGCCTTCCTATAGCTGAGAGACTGCCTTTGCTGCATTCCAGATTTAGGAACGCCTTATTACAACAAAGTGTTTTCGCTGTCCTTTCATTAAAGGGAGGGCTGTGCTCTTTCTGTACTCATCCAGACACAACAGTTGTGCCCCCAGACCAGTGGCCCATTTCTCAGCTACATACGATCCTGTAACTTCAGCGTTGCACGGAAATCTCAAGTCTGTTGCTGCAACAGGTGTCAGTATTCAACGATGTGGGAGCATTGTGATGGGCGATACACTTATTGTATATGTACCGCACTCAGTTGAACTCCTGATGACGAGAACCACAACACAGCATTTGACTAATAACAGGCTAACAAGATATGAGCAGATGTTGCGTGCTACAGAGAATGTCACTCTGAAGCGCTGTTCTGTGTTAAATCCTTCTACCTTGTTACTTATTCCAAATGTTGGTGGGGAAGATTGTGGAAGCCCATGACTGTCTGGACATTACTGAGTTTTGAACCAAGCCGACACCCAACATAGTCAATGAACCATTGTCTGATCCCGATCAAGTCCTTTTTGTTGATAGTTCATTTCTAAGAGACAATGAACGTAATCTGAGAGCAGCATTTGCTGTTTATACTATTTCTGGAGTTGTGGAAGCTGTTTGTTTACAGGAGTACACTGCACAAAGTAGCCAAAATCATTGCTTTGACCCATGCATGTCTTATCTCTGAGAAGATCCGAGTCACCATCTATACCGAAAGCCAATATGGTTTCGGTGTAGTTCATGACTTCAGACAGCTATGGTCACAAAGAGGGTTCCTAACATCATCAGGTTCTCCCATTAGAAACAGGGAATATTTGAGACAATTTTTGAAGGCATTGAAGTTACCAAAGGAAGTGGCGGTCATTAAATGCATTGTCCATGGGAAGGGAGATGACTTTGTCATGACGGGAAACCGCTATGAGGATGATGTTGCTCAATTTTGTGCTACACATACATGCATTTTCAATGCGGAATATGTTGGCGAGAGTGCAGAGAACACCAAACTCAGCATGATGCCAGCTGCTGCAGGCACATGGGAGGGAGTTAGCCGCTTGCAGATGGAAGACACAGATTAGGAACAAGCGGGTTGGATCAGAGCAGGTTGTGAGAAAGGAGAAAGTGACATATGGGTTTCAACTGATGGTAGGGCAGTGTTACCTGATTGTCTGTTAAACTCAATGGCAAGACAGAATAAAGGAGCGGCTCACACAGGAAGGGATGAATGATGAGATTTTTCAGGCAGATGTGGTTGAATCTGAGGTTTCTTGTGATTGCAGAAGCAGTGTGTCAGCGGTGTGTCACGTGCGAACCGATGAATGCTGGAAAGAAAACTGTTGTTGCTCTGAGTCACATTGGCAGATCAGGGGGTCCATTCAATTGGATCCAATTGGTTTTGTTAAGATGCCTGTGTGTAATGGACTGAGATACATCTTGGTTGTTCTGTGCATCTTTTATTAGTGGGTGTAAGCTTATCCAACTAGAAGGTGTTTCAGGTTCACAGTGGCAAAGTTATTGTTGAGGGAGCTTATACCTCATTTCGGATTTCCAACGACACTGGAGTCAGATAGAGGAAATCACTTCCACAGTGTGATCATGAAGCTGTTGTGCATCAAAGACTGCATTGTTGTTACATGCCAGAGGTATAAGGCATTGTGAAGCAAGTTAATGGGACTGTAAAGGCGAGGCTGGCAAAACCGTGTGCTTCAACATCTTTGAAATGGCCCTATGTGTTGCCCTTCGTTCTAATGAGATTGCGCAGCATTCCTGACAGGAGAACTGGGTTATCACTGCATGAAATTCTGATAGGAACAGCGATGCGCTTACCTGCAGTGCCAGCGACCACTTTGATAAGCATCACAGATTACTTGATCCTTGACTACTGTAAAGGATTGGCTGATGTGGTTCCTGCTGTGTCTCATCAGGCTGAAGCGACAACTGCACCAACATCGAAAGACCTTTGCCACGTCTTGGTGCAATCAAAAGCATGTAAGGAATAACTGTCTTGACTCTTGGTGGTGTGGACCATATCAGGTGATATTGGTGACAAATGCTGCTGTGAAGTGTGGAGGAGTGCTGAACTGGATTCACCCTTCCCATATCCGACGTGTCATAGGTCGCGCCTATGAAACAGCTCTTCTCCCAGAAGTAGCTCCAGATGTTATTGAAGGGTCACAGGAAATGGCAAGCCAAGCTGTGGGTGTTTCTGATGAGGCTGGATACCTGCTAGATCAAGATGAGGGGGGTCAAGCTACACAAGACCCAGGTATAGACTCTGAGGGAGACGGTAATGTTGCAAGTGGTGTTGAGTCTAACTCAGCAGAGGAGACTGCTGTGGAAATCGAGGTTGTGCCGACAAGAAAGAAAAATGGCGCAGATGAAAGGTCACCTGTGAGACGGACAAGAAGAAACTTGAGACTTGCATCTGAAAGAGAACTTGCACCAATAAGTGAATCATCTGAGTCTGATCTGAGTGAGTCAGAGCAAGGCCCAGGAAGTGTAAGGAGATTAAGGAGAACAAGAGTGCTGTGTCGGAGATATTCCTCTCCTGAGTGTACTTATCTGGTTACCAATGCCGAGGAGAGTGAGGTACGAGTTCTTGATACGGATTGTCAATATCTTACTGAGAGTTCCTGGAATAGAAGCTAATGCAACCGTGTCATTGACTGTGCCTTGTCCACCAAGGCTGAGTGAATACGGATTCTGATTCTGGAAGACATTACATTTCCGAGCTTCACAATTCCACTATCTCCTCAAGATAATGCAGCATTGAGAGCTGAACTGTTACAATGAGTCATTAAGGAAATTTTCTATGATCTCATAAGGGATGTAAATTGAACTTTTGAACTGTAAATAAAAATAGCTTGAAAGAAGATAACTTAGGCCCGAGTGGACGGAGATTAAAACCAGAGACTTTTTCATTCAGAAGAAGAAAGAGGGCTAAGGAAGTCTTCCAGCTGTGTAAATACTGTGACAAAGACTGCTAAGAATATTCCAAGAACCTAAAGAAAGCTGCTCAAAGACTTTTGCTGCGCAAAAATAAGAGGCAGAGAAAAGATACTCTGTGTGCTCATCCTCTTACAGCTACAATCCAAGGAACTTTAAAAAGGGAGTCAGGAAATTCAACTAGTGGGCATAAATGTATTATAGGTGCACTTATCGTAGGGGTAATCAGAGTAATAGCTGTAGTCATTACTGAGTCCATTTGAAGCGCACATAAAGCTGAGGAACAGGGAGTGGGTGTACATTGGACCATCGCACCTACAACTGCGGTCTCGGAGGAGGGTACATTAGGATCTGATAAAGGATTAATAGAGCAAACGAGTTGCTTTCTGCATGAAGATTTGTCTAAACGTGAATACTCGCTGAATGCTTCTGCTAAGCTGTTATACAAATATGTGAATACTATGGATGTGAGAGATTGTTACATGTGTATGCAATTGCCTGCTTTGGTTGAGGAGGCGATGAGGTATCATCACCTACCTCTGACATATGGCATTATATGGAGTTTGCTCCTTAGCATGTTTTATGGAAAGGGTCAATAAGAGTACTATTTCTTTCTCGATTTATGATTTGGTACTCTCAGAGATACCTGTCTATAAACACCCAAACAGATATGATTATTACAAGTAAGAAGAGAGAATGGGAAAGTATTTTGTACCCATAGTAACACTAGACACTGCTTATGCACATAGACATAATCTAACTTGCACATTAACAGACATAGAGAAGAAATTTGTTGATCAAGTAGAGGATACACATAGAGGCTTTGAATGGCCCAAGGAGAAGCTAGCTCACAAGACTAAAGGAAGCTATGGTCCTAAAGCACTAGATTGGGAACAATAAGGCAAGCTTTGCATTTGACAGGTACATACCCAATATGACACTCTTTTTGTGGAACAGCTTGTATGTGATTATATCCATCTGATTGATGCTTTTTCAAAGAAGTTCCTCCAAGAAGCAGTGTTAGTGGTGCCAGGAGTATATTGTGTGTGTGGGAAGAATGTATATGTTTGGCTTCCGAATAATTGGTATGGAACTTGTTATGTGGCAGTTGTGTTTTCAAAGATATATCATGTGAAGGATTTGGAGAGTTTGGAGGGAAGATCAAACCATAGAGAAAAACGTGGACTGAGTGCTGGTCAAATTGTGGGAGACATATTTGGAGTGATGATACCTAGTGTGTGGTGTTGAATGACATCAAGGTTAGAAGGTTGCCTACCATTGTGGATAAATTGTTGGTTAACACAGCTCACTCAGTCATTGCTATTCAGAGATGGAGAAATGGTTTTGATAAGGGCAATGGTGATGCACAACCATCTTGCTTTGGATGTGTCATTAGCAAAAGAGAGCGAAGACTGTTGGATGCTGAATGTTCAACAGTGTTGTAATTACATTCCTGATAAAAGTAAATATCTGAGGCTATATATAAGGAACATCACTGAGATACATCATGAGATTCATGACTTGGCAACTGAGGGAGTCTGGGATAAGATTGGAAAAGGATTTGGAGCAGTTGGAAGTTGGTTTGCTAACCTAGGAAAGGGATTTTTTTATATATCTTGAAGCCAATAATAATTGTCGTGGTCTGTGTTATCATCTTCCTAAGAATGTTAAGAGCATACAAATGGCCGAGGACAAGGCAAACGGAGGATTATTTAAGGGAGAGAGGAAGAAGGGTGGAACGACTGCAGAATAGTCATTAAGAGAATCTGTAGTTGTACGAGGAGTTTAGACCGAGGAGACTAGTTACAACACCTATTTAGATTTGTCTACTCTACAGGGATTTAAAGTGGATCATGTACTCAGAGAGATACAATTACAACGAAAATTGTCCATTAAACAATTTTTTATTCTTTCTATTCACTCCGTGTTCAAAACATTCGATTGAATTCATCTTTGTTGTTTTTAATCATAAATTTGATACTTGCAGGCATATGCATCAACAGTGTTTGCAAGCGCAAGCAGTGCGATTCGCAAAGAATTGGCCATTTGCGCCCACAAAAAGGCCTTTTGCAACGCATCAAAGTGTAAAGCACTTGCAATTTAAGAAATCACAATTTATAGCGATTTCTTAAATTGCGATTGCATTTAAGGAATTGCAATTTGCGATTCCTTAAATGCAATGCATGTACCCCTTAGAAATAGCGCATTCGCTATTTGGGGCCGCAAAATACAGAGAAATTACTCTGGTCTGTATTTTCCAAAAACCTTAAAAAATGCACTTAAGTGCATTTTTCAAGGTTTCAGGTTACACAAAAACATGCCCTTGGGCAACATGGGTGCACATCACAATTTAAGGGGTGCAACAGAGTGTCATTTTGACACCTTTGCACCTTTGCAATTGCATGCGCAATTTGCGAGTAACTATCAGTACTCGCAAATTGAGCATGCAATTTCCCATGCTACAGGCCCATAGGAATGAATCAGAAGTCATTTCTTAATTGCGACTCCCAATTTGCGAGTCGCAATTAAGGAATGTTTAGAAATCGCTATTTTAATAGTGATTTCTACATGCATAGGCCTTTGAGAGTCCCTAATTACGATTACCTAATATTCGCAATTAAGGACACGCTAAATTTCTTGATGCATGTGCCCCATAGTCTTCTTTAACAGAAACAAAGAAATATAGCCAAGCCAACACATCTTTCACGAAAACAATTCACTTCTTCAGGGCTGTTAAAAGGAGAATACATTTCATTAGAAAAAAAATATATAGACACATAACATTCAGGCAAATGACATATCCTACACATGATGTCGTGATAATTATTTTTCAAACTTAAGACCAGTTCGTGCTGCACTGAGATTTTAGAAAGTTAATATATGTCCAAAGTTATTTGCTTTAAAACAAATCGCTAATCACATTGGTTGAAAACTCTAGATAGTTTATAACACTGAATTAACGCACCTTTGTTTTAAAAGAAGAAAAAACAAGAAGAAAAAAGAGAGATGAACAACAAAAAATATAAATACATGTGTTCCAAATTCTATATTCCAGTGTAACGGAGGCAATAATAGAAAATGCTATGTCTATAGTCGGAAATACCACAGTTGTCTATAGTCCTAATATGAATCACAGTTCAGCTGGAAAAATTTAGAGGAGTGGTAGCACTCCAAGTTGATATTCAGTCAGTTAGAAATAACTTTATTTCACCATCACAATGAAGGCATAAAAAGTATACACATATAAAACATTTATCAGTATTGCATTAAGCTTAGAATACAAAATTTACAGCAGGAATTTCCAACAGATAATACATGTTAAAATAATTCTATTAAAAAGATAGATAGAAAAGATAAAATTCATATACACGCATGGTTATTGTGCCAATTCAATAAATCAGTTGCTATATTAAGTATAAAGTTCATCAAATTGAACGTCTCTTTTTTAAAGCAGATAAGAAGAAAGACGCTACTGAAAGACATGTAAAGGGGTCAGATAATAACTGCAAAAAATAGAGGGCCACACAACACTGTTTAAAATGAATTTTACACATAAGTGGGACAATAAACCTTTTACTTTTGTCACAATAATGTTTACTAAAAAACAGAAAGTGAAAATCATTCTGAATAGATCGATCCTCACATGCACATAATGGGAGATCGGAAACTGCATAAGTATTACGTGGAAGGCCTAACATCAAGGGGATGTAGTTTAACCGAAATCTCACCAATATATATCTGTGATGTAGATTAGTGACGAACGATAGATATGTTAAATTCATATCCATTTGCATAATGCTCGGTCCTGTCAGGAATGCTCTAGCTTACTATTTAAATAATTCCGTCTTGCCTGCAGTCTAGACAATAAATGAATTTTTAAATCTTTTTTAGAAATAGACCAGCAGGATATAGGGTCCACAAAGAGATGGTGTAGCCCAGATTCTTGAAGAGAAGATTCGACATAGCGTAACTAAGCCTGGGCAAAGCACAACGCTACGCTCGCGTAGTTTGCGAAGTTTGTGCTACTTCGCACTACGCTAATTGCGCGTCGCACAGTGCAAACACGCGAAGCGTAGCGTTGCGTAGTGCAGCGGTCATTTTTTGTTTGCTCGCGGTCCTCAACGTCAAGTTGGCGACAGCGAGCAAGCAAAATGACATCCCGGCGAGACTTTTTCCTCGCTCGCGATCAGCAACATCAAGTTGGCGATCGCGAGCGTGGAAAATAAACCTCCCGGCGAGATTCTCAACGCAGGGAGGTCAGGTTTCTCATTGCGAGTGGTCGCGTATGCTCGCAATCGCTCGCGATGAGAAACTACCAGTCCACGTTGAGAAAGCTGCCGCTGAAGTAAATATCTGCTTGAGCGGCAGAAAACTACAGCTTGCACTGTGCACGATGCCGTTTTCAATGATTGCACAGTGCCGGTTGCTTGTCCGCACTGTGCAATAATTGAAAATGACATCTTGCACAGTGCAAACAGGGTACTACGCAGTTCGCGAAGTGCTACGCGTAGCTCGCGTAGTGCGAAGTGCACTTTGCGTAGCTACGCGTAGCGCTACTCCGCAAACTACGCCTAGGGTTAATTAACCATTTAACATTACCTGCACCATCAAGTTTCAAAACGTCATGTATAATATCTCTAGTGAGCGAAAGAGTCTCCTTCCGCCATACTGAATGCAAAATTAGAATTGGCGCCACACAAATTTTATCATTTATGTAAGGGACTCTTAGCTCCATGTGACACTTAAAATTAGAGCATGACTTTGGTAATGAGACTAAATTGAAAAAAAAATTGTCTTCTATACATTGCAGTTGGGAGCAGTCTCTGATGCCCAAGACAGCCGCTCCGTAAGTGGCAGCAGATACAGTATATAGTGCAAATAATAAGGGCGCCAGAACGCACCCCTGCCTCACGCTTCTAGCAATTTTAAAGTGTGTAGTGCATTCACCTCCCTTTCTATAACGGACACAGGCTGAGGCACCTGAGTACAGATCACGGATAATGTCAATAATCTGTAAATCAATCCCCATTGCCTCCATGATCTGCCACAGCCTAGACTGTGCCACACAGTCGAAGGCTGTTGACAGATCCATGAAGGCAAGATACAAATGACCATTTGTGGCTTCAGTGTATGTTGCTATTATTAGGCTTAGGTTCAGGCACTGATCCACAGTACCTTTCCCTTTTCTGAAGCCAAACTGACATGGGATTATAATATTCTTTTCCAGGGCCCATTTCTCAAGCCTATTTATAAGCATGCGACCCAATAGTTTTACAGTGGAATCTATCAAAGATATAGGTCTATAATTTTTCTGCATTGACCTATCTCCCTTTTTTGCAAATTGGGGCAATTACTGTTGTTTTCCATGATGGGGGAGCACCTATTTGGGAAATTTTATTTAAAACATTTGTTAAAAGTGGGGCCCAGAGATCTTGATTATCCAGGAACAGATCAATTGGGACACCATCAGGTCCAAGCGCCTTCGCACGTTTACACTAGTTTACAGCATACTTTGTTTCTTCTAGTGTAAAACTAACCATAATTCCCATCCCAGTTAATTCTACATAGGTTACAGAGGTAGGATGAGAAATTTCCTTCTCATTAGATCCTTTAAAATGTGTAACACATTCCTCCTGCTCAACATGGGTATCTGTAGAAATAGACTGTTCGTCTCTTAAAAAAGGTGCGTTAATAACAGACCAAAAGACTTGCAAACTTTTTAATAAAGCCACCTTTTGCAAATTTTCCCATCACTCTTCCTTTAAGGCTTTCAACCTTAATAACCTTGCTTTTATATATGCCTGTCGCAATGACTTAACCAAAGGTAAGTTACGGGGTTTGGACTTCAATGCCATGTGAAGATTTCTTAGTGATTTATCGCAGTCCTTATCAAACCAACTATATTTCTTGCGATGGCCATTGCATATAACAAGAATTAAGTTATTTTTAGCTTCAGATAGAATGAGCTCAAAAGCTGAGACCATGTTATCGTCAAGAATAGGATCTAAAAGCATAAGAATTAATCTCGAAATAAGAAAATAACCGTCTTGTCGGATCAGAAACCAAGACATAATCAAGGATAGAGGAGAAAGAACAATTAAAAAAGGTATATCCTAATTGACCAGTTACAATTTCAAAAGCATTTAAAAACACAAGATTATTTATAGTTAATAATTTAGGGCATTACGGTACTCAGAGTGACTAAAATGGGGAACACTCTCTCCATTGTCATTCAACATTCCACATACTAGGGAGTTCATCTTATCACAAGGATGTTCATTAAAGTCCCCAAGCCAGATTATGTTACAGGGTTTAGTACATTTGTTTTGCAAATATTCAATATCTCTTTCTAAGGGGGCTAACACAGCTGCTTGATTGTTCCCAAAATTATTATTATGAAAATTAATAAGGAGCCAGTATTGATCCACACAATAGTCTAATAAAATGATATGATATTATGATGATGAGTTTAAAAAGGACTTCACTTTAAGGGGGAAAGCATTAGAAAGTAGAGTCAATAACCCACCCTTAGCACGACCTGCTGGTGAGGGTATAGCAGGAGTTTGAAATGAGCGATACCCATTCAGATGTATTGGTTCAAGTTCCCAAGTCTCTTGTAAGCACACTATATCTTTAGATGTTAGCAAGGACAATCATTCCATATTAGATCTTTTTTGATTATAACCAGCAATGTTCCAAGATATTACCGGAACAGACCCTGAAGTATTCTCGTGATGTGTCGATGTCAAGGACAGATTTGGACTGTCTATCTGCGTACTTATTTATTCTTGTGAATTTGCAACTGGGACAGTAAACGTAAGAGACCCATTTAACATTGTAATATCACCATCACCATTGACTATAGGGCTCTGTTCCTCCAGTCAATCACATATAGGCATACCTTCCAATGCAGCAAATCTATTACTAAGAGTTAATGGTGAAACTAAGGGAGGAAGAGCCTGATTTAACCGATAACAAAAGGGCTTCTGTGTGTTATGTGCTACAAGCCGAGGAGGCTGTGGTGAGAAATAAGGTTTATAAAAGAAACCCAGTGGAAGGGCACACATTTCAGAATAAAATGATGGAGTACTTGGTAACATAGTTAATAGGTCACCCACTGTATGATGGTTATCAAAATTTAGTACAATGCAATCACCTTTGATAGTCTTGGGAGCTCGTCCTACCCTATTAACCCTCCTAGCCATAATGATATGTTTATGCATATTAAAGCTTTCACCTATACAGTTGGATAACTAATGCTGAGACTTATGAATTAACTGTTCAGTAGATTCTGCTAGATTTGCCATCGAGCATGCTGCACTATAAGCTTGCTTACCCCCGTAGCGGGTTGTGCAGATCCGTCAGTATAAATTATAAATTCATACTGGTCAAGAGGGAGAATTTCACTAGGCAGAGGAAATTGGTGTTCATATTGCAAGTATGCTTGTGTTTTTAAATAAGGATCAAAAACATATTCAACATCAGTTACAGCAAGATAATCAACCCATTGTATCCATCTTGGCTGTAAAGCTTTTGCATTCGAAATACTCGCTTTTGTAACTGGCTCTAAGGCTGGTACAGAGGTTATGACCATAATGCGTTTCCTGTGTGCTATGGGTCTTTCTTTTGCTACAGCAGTTTGAACTACTGTCAGAATTTTTTTTGTCGATGTAAATTTCATTTCTGCTTGCGTATACAAATGTGATTTGTATGCAATTGGTACTTTTTCACCTTTGTTAAAAGTTAAGTAGGTGAATCCGCATTGACCCGGAATGATTCGGATCACTAAGTTGCGTACGTTTACGCGTGTTTGTAAATGTTTTGTTGCTATCATGTCAGCTTGAAGTGAATGCAGGATATCTGTGTGATCCTGTGTCCAATGTGTGATTTTAAAATCAGATTTGATTAATTCGTAGAGAGATTTAACACTTTCTGTGTAGTTTAAAATGTATGTTCTTCCAAAATTTAGGAAACCTAGAATCAACGGTAAGTTTTTCATTTTTTTAGGAGGTTGGAGCAGCGCACACTTTTCTAAAAAGTTGGTTGCCAGGCTTTTGCCTTCACTTGATAGTTCATATCCTAGGAAAAGGACGTTGAGATGGGCAATTCTTGATTTTTTTTAATTGAATTTATAACCTTCAGAGGTGAAGCCCAGTATAATGGTATTCACCCTGTTCAAGTGCCTGTTCAGGTCATCGTCTGTCAGATAGATATCATCGACATATGACAATGCCTCCTCATCATAAATTTGAAGTAACTCTGTTACCCTTGCTGAAAATAACCCTGGACTATTCTTGAATCTCTGAGAGAGACGACACAATTGACGCTGGGTCCCCATTATTGAGAAAGCTGTCAAATACCTACTTTCAGGTGCTATGTTTTGACAAAAGAAACCGTTGTAAATATCTAATGTGGTTTTATATTTTTTGTGCACAATGTTATTCATTAATGCTGTACTAAGTGCATTTTGCACTGCAAATGATTTACTACAAGAGTGTAAGTCTCTGTAATCCAAAACTAGACGATATGTATCATCTGGTTTGGAAACAGAAAAGAAAGGATTGTTCAGTGATGAGGTGCATGTTTCAATCACCCCTTGATATTCAAGTTGACCTAAGATCTCCATGACCTGTTTTTTAGCTTCTTGCTTAATTGGATACTGCCTTTATGCAGTTGGTTAATTTTTTAACTGGATCTTATGGTGAGGTGAGTCCTCATCCCATCCTACATGATTTTTGTATAATGCTGGGGCTTGGGCCACTGCCCATTTCCTGGCATAAGTATATTTTAAATGTACTTGAGCACGGTTAGAGAAGGCTGGCATAATGATGTCTTCGCCATGTGGGCTCTCTCTGACAACTTCTGGTGGCCTGTCCTCTTCTACTAGAAGTATATAATAACCCTTTGAAAGTCGCTCCCGAAAGAGTGCTTTCACTTTTCTTGGTATGTCTCCATCCATCCGGATTGTTACTTCATATAACCTTTGTGGAGAACTAACCCTGGTGTCTGCAGTCTCAAGTTGAATGTCTTCATTCAAGTCCACTGTCTCCCGAAGTCCCTTCAGGTTCTGGCGAGCTATTGACACTTCTGCTGTGCTGTCCAACATTGTCTGAGCCCATTCTCCAATCTTGAGCTGTGTTCTCAGAATCCTTGGCATGTCTAATCTTCAGACCTGCTACTTTCTTCTTGGAGAATTTAGGTTTTGGTTTGTTTTTCTGACCGTGTTGATCATCTTTGGACTTCACGCGTTCTTCTTTTTGATCTGACGGTCTTCTTCTTTCGGATGTCTGTGACGATATCTGAAAGGTACGAGAGGAACGTGTATCAGTATCTTGATACCTGTCAGGTTTTCTCAAATTATCCCTATTCCTGAGGTTATACCTCCTTTCAGAGGGATCCTTTTGAGGAGACCTTCCTCGGGATTGAGAATATTTCTCTTTTGAATGCTGTTTGTTATTTTCCCACTTCTTTTTAGAAGAGGTAGGATTGTTTTTAGTAAAGGCCTTAACAGGACTTTCAGACAATTGTGGTTTAACTGTGTAATTCTATTAAATTTTGTATCTGATTAAGTAATTCTACATCTGACATTGTTTCAATGTCCGGATGAGGTGTGTAGCCGGCTAAAAGCGGCCTTGTTGCTTCTGGTCAACCTAGTGGACCGAGCCTGGTAATGTGATTGTAATGTTTTAGGGCGCCTTTAAACCAGAGATCATGCTCCTGGTATGTGAGTGGAATTTCAATATCCTCGAAAGGAATATATTCCTCAGTTGGTTTATCTTCTTTGTAGAAGTGAAACGTTTTAGTTACTGGATTTGATTCTGGGAATACTATCCATGAATAGAATACCTCTGTCTGGTGAGATTCATTTGCCTCTATCACAAAAACTGGTCTACCACCTCTTGGTGTTAGGCCATGTTTTATAAGTTTTAGAGTGATGGCTCTCCTTAAATTTGGAGCGATGATTTTTGCATTTTCATCTGTTTCATTAAAATCTGTATAATCAAAAGCTGCTGCAACATCGTTGGGTACAGCTCCACTGGTGTTAATATCCCCGTTTAGGGACATTTGTTTAATGAAAATTGCAGAGCAAGTTTCAAGGGAACAAAGATAAGGTGCACAATATTTTGGAACACTGTATCCTTCAAAGTAAAAAAAAAAAAAAAGATAATCTGGTATGTTATGTTATGTTATTCCGTTTTATAGAGCGCGACTAATACCCGAAGGTGTCCTGGCGCTGTTGAACAGAAGACCCTCCTGAGTCATGGCAGCGGCTAGGGGTATTAAGGTGTAAAAAGGCTGGTCTTGAGCGCCTTCCTGAATTCTAGGTGGTTGGTTATGTGTCTCAGGTATGGCGGCAGTTCCAGGCCTTGGTGGCTTTTGCCAGGAAGCTGCGCCCTCCCCAGATAGCTTTGTTTACTTTGGGGACTGCGACAAATTTGGCCTTAGAGGACCGCAGAGTTCTTCCAGGAGAATACCATTGAAAGAGCCTTATAAGATGGAGGGGTCCATTATTATGTAGGGCTCTGTGTGTCATGCACAGCGCCTTGAACAGTATTCGCTTGTTTATTGGTAGCCAATGTAGTTTTTTTATCTCAGCCGAGATCGAGGCATATTTCGGAATGCCAGATATCAATCTTGCCACTGCATTTTGCAATAACTGCAATTTTTTCTGTAGTCCTTCCTGAATAGTAAGATAGAGACTATTACAGTAGTCAAGTCTGGATAGGGCAAGGGCAGAAATGACCATCCTATGCAATTCTTTGGGGAGCAGAGGTAGTATCTTCCTACATGATCTCAGAATGAAAGATGTAGAGGAAATTACTGAATTAACTTGGTCCTTAAACAAAAGTTTATCATTGATGATAATGCCCAGGCTCTTGACTTTCCTGCAAGGTGTAGGTAGTGGACCCAGTGAGTCTGGCCACCAAGTAGGTGTCCAGAAACTAGGATCATTTCCAAACAAAACCACCTCAGTTTTGTTGGAGTTCAGCTTGAGGCAGTTTTGAGTCATCCATCTGCCTACTGCTGTCATACACTCTTTAAAGTCTTCCGCTACATTAGTTAAAGCATCAGGTAGAATTGATACCACAATCTGGATATCGTCTGCGTAGGATGTAAGGTTGAAGCCAAAGGATTCTATCAAGGGTGCTAGCTGTTTTACGTACACATTAAAGAGCGTGGGACTGATGGAGGATCCCTGTGGAACCCCGCATGGTAAGGAGAAGGCCTTAGCCGTGAATTCTCCCAGCGAGACCGCCTATATTCTGTCTGCTCTACATAGGATTTTTGTCCTACTCAGCTATGGCGGATATTATGCCTACCCAATCCAGGCGTCTTATGGAGTATTTATGAGTAGGGGGAAATTTAAAACGCAGAGGACTGCATCTGCGCTCGGGGGACTTCGCGGACTCTAGTGGCGTCCTGCCCTACCTGTGTGTTTGTCACCGCTCCTGGGTCCTGTGGCCTGCGTGTCTCCCTCGCCATTGCTGCCGGCGCCACTGCGGGAGGAGGACTTCAACCCCCAGACGCCTGAGCGCCAGGTGACGCTGCCCACGCGCCCGGAGGCGCACAAAAGATCGCGGCTCCCTCCGCATCGCGGGACGCGCGCGGGCGGCGCCGGGCTAAGCCCGGGCAAAGGGCGGGCCCTCTGTGGCCCTCAGAGGCCAGAAGAGGCTGGGCTGGGCCAGAGACTCTGACCCTATGAGACTGCTGACTGAAAGATAGAAATACTCAGTGAGTTGTGACACATTATATTGTGTGTGGAAAATTGTTTTAGGTCACATTTGTTTTACATATGTAATTCCACCAGTTGATGGTATAACTATTAGTTCAATTCAGCAAGCTTTGTTTTGGGCTGTTGTCTCTTATCAGTATATTGAAACAGAAGGCTCCTTCTGGGCCACGTACCATGGATAATTACTTGGTGCAGGTGGTGAGCAAAATAAATACTGAAAGGTGACAGTCATTAGGGTTAAGCATTTCTCCACCACCGGTAACCCCTACTCAGGGCCCGTCAGTTCCTATATCATTGGATGAGAACAGTCGATTTAATATTACTAATGTGGATGTTTTGGTTGAGGGACTGCCCGACCTTGAGCAGACTCCCCCCATTTTAGTGGATCTAGAGGATTGTCCTGATAAGGTACTACAATGTTGCCCTACCCCAGTAGTGCGGGCAGTTAGAACATGTAGGAAAACCCAAAACAAAAAGGGGGGGACACGAACTGTAAGGAAACGGGTAGCCTCACCATTAAAACAACTTGAAATAGATGTGGCTGCTAAGTCGAACAATGTTAGTTTAGATGTTGATACGACAAAGAACTTAGCGGATATTATTGATTTAAAGATCAGAGGTATTATACACCCTCTTGTGTCAAAAATTGAAGATTTAACGGCAGAAGTCGCAAGATTGGGCGGACTTCTTAAAAAGGCCTTGGAAGAACCAGGAAGAGTAACTACTGCCACAATTAATAGTAAATGCAATACCCAGGGCGTTCTTGCTATTAAGGCTACAGGCAGTAAGGAAAATGTCATAGCTAACCCCATATCACCTCACGTGCCAATTCATAGTGACAATCAGGTTACTACTGTTATTAAAAATAACGAGGGCTGGGAAGAAATTAATAGAGGACACGTTACCAATCTTCCGCCCGAATGTGCACCATATGTGGTGGTATTAACAAATGTCCCACCACTAGAAAGTAGGGGTTACCAAGAAACACATGACTCTTTAAAAAATAAAAGTTTATCATGGTTGAATAGGCAATGCGGTTTCCCATTAAACTTCTCTGACCAAGTCCTGACTACCAGGAGAGTTAAATGGATAGGGAGTTCTAAGAAAAGCTCGAAGGGGGATTGTGTGATTGTAAATTTTAAACACCCACAACATGTTGCCACTGTCCTACTAAGAGCTGCATCCCTTCCAACCTCTGATGTCAATGTATGCGCTCGATCGCTAGGTTTCTTTTATAGTCATCTTAATAGCAATCAACGCGAGAGTAGCGGAATCATTACTCACCCGGCTACCTATAGACCTCATTTTGGTATTCCAACCCAAAATAGATTTCATGTCCTTAGTTCCCTGGACACTAATGATTGACTTATACAAGAGAGTGAGATGTACTCAGTGAGGATTAAAGGGTTTGGTGTAGACGACTGTGTTGATAAAACTATATTTACGGTCACACCACCCACGCCCCTTTTGATTAAGGCAAATATCGTCCATGAGGGTCTTGTGGATCCATGCAATTTGGGGCAATCTATTGGGGGGGCCACTGTTACCGAATATGTTATTGGCCCTGTAACTAGGAATGCTACCAGAATAGGCGCATGTTCCAGATTGGTTTGCTGGAACGTGGCCGGTTTAAAATCTCAGGGTAGAGATCCAGGTTGGGAAACTTTTATGAACAAGTATGACATCTTATGTTTCCAAGAAACCTGGTGCAAAAGGGATGTTGATTATGAGGGATATAATCTGCCAGCACGGGGAGAGGGACCTGGAAGAGCTAAGGGGGGTTTACTTACACTTATATCGGTTCATAGTCGAATATTGGGGAAAAAGTATATACCGGTGGGTGATCTTGTTCAGATGCTCTGGATCTCTGAAGGCAAAGGCCGTAATATCCTTCTGATCAACTATTATAATAATATATTCGACAGCACCAGGGGTAGAATAGTAACAGACTTGGCCAATACAATTGATACTCTGAGTTCGGAATCTAACGTTGTATTTGATATTATTTGGTGTGGGGACTTTAACACTACGTTGTCTGAATTGTTACCTTTAAAGGCATGTGGGGTCACTAATAGCGCTGGATGGGAGGTACCGCACTTCGGTCATGATACTTATGGGGAAATCTTGAATAATTTAATGGGATGTCATGACCTAGAAATATTGGATTGCTGTAAGGATGGAAACGGTTTGCCCATCCCTACATTCAAAAATTGGCGTTCTAACTCGGTGATTGATCATGTGTTAGTATCTTCTAGTATTGTCGACTGCTTTGCCCCACTGGAAATCGAAATGTCGGTCACAAGTGACCACAATATTATTATTGTGGCCATGTCTCTGTGGGAGGAGAGTGATGTAGAAGTGGGGACAACAATTGATAATATAGAAGCTCACCGGGCTAACGGGGTAAGACTTAGGTGGGTCGGGGAGAAAGCTTCAGAATTGACCACATTTATAATAAAGGGGAATTTGGTAGACATTGTTTTTATTTTAGAAAATAGATTCGACCATGAGCGGGTCTTATCTTCTTTTAAAGGGATCAACACTGCCATTGATGCTAAGGTTACCGGTCGTAACAGGGGTTGTTTAAGAACTGGACCTGGCTGGTTTGATCACACCTGTTCGGCAGCTCTGACTAGCCTTAAGCAGGCTTTAGCAATGAAGCCTAGGGATAAAAACTTAGTCATAAACTTAAGGTTAGATTATAAAAACGCTATTAAATCTAGGAAGGGGGTTCTACAGCAGCAAGCTTGGGATTTACTTAACCAAGCTGCAGAATTTTCTAATTGCTCACTATTTTGGGCAACGGTCAACTCTCCATTTCTCAAAGAGGCCAGTGTACCCGAGTTAACAGCTAATGTTTCCAGCGAAGGCTGGATTACCCATTTTTCGACTATTTTTGACTCTGGTAAAATTACCGATGCTGGTTCATCTAGTTGGCCTATTTTGCCACTCGATATCTCTGTGGAAGAGGTTGAAAGAGGAATTCGGGCGAGTAAGGGCGGGAAGGCTCAAGGCCCGGACGGGGTCCCGATTGATGTCTATAAAGCCGCACCTAAAGTCTGGGGGCCCCTGCTGGCCGTTGTTTTCAATGCTGCTGTTTGTATTGAGCCCCCTCCAACCTGGGGGGAGTCTATTATCGTCCCAATTTACAAAAAAGGAAGCAGGTCTGATGCAAAGAATTATCGCCCTGTCTCCTTATTGGACTCCTCTATAAAGGTTATGAGCAGAATTATGCGTGTAAGACTGGAAGAATGGGCGGAACAGGATGGTATTCTGGCAGACAGCCAGTATGGTTTTAGGAAAGGCAGGGGTACGCTTGATCAATGTGTCAATTTAGAACTGTTGATCGGGAAGTACAGTGATGCAAAACCCGGCCTTATGTACCTATGCTTCGCTGACTTAAGCAGCGCTTTGGACATGGTTGACCACTCAATTTTGTGGCCAACCTTGTTGAATTTGGGAGCACCGGAGGGTATAATATTTTTTCTTGCCAGGATGTATGAGAAATTAAAAACTTGTGTGCGTTTTGGTAGGAAGGGAGAATGTACCCCAAACTTTAGTGTCAAACGTGGCATAAGGCAGGGTTGTGTTTTAGCTCCTCTTTTATTTATTTTATTTATTAATGGAATCGATGCTATTTTAAAGGAAGTTAACGCAGATGCTCCTATGATCAATGGTGTCTCAGTGCCGGTGTTATTATACGCCGATGACGCTGTTTTGTTATCCAGAACTCCTGTAAGATTGCAGCGGTTGATGGATAGCTTTGCATCCTTTATTAAAGATAGGAAATTAGTTATTAACAAAGGAAAAACGTATACCATGATCTGTGGTCCCAAGAATCCAAAACAGACTATGAAAGGGTATTTTATTGACAATGTAAAGGTGCAACAAGTGGATAAATTCTGTTATTTAGGTATTACCTTTTCTAGTGATAAGAAGTTGACTCATGAATTCAATATTATACGCAACAAAATGGCTAGAAATGCCCACGGCATCTTTAGATTTGCCGCTAAAATTGGGGACCGTAGGACTGAGGACATGCTTAAAATTTACCAGGCCAGATGTGTAACAATTGCACTGTATGGGGCAGGAATTTGGGGTTATCGTTGCGCCCATAACTTGCAGCTGGAAGAAAATGTTTTCCTTAAAAAACTTCTATGCTTGCACGCATCGGCCTCCAATGTCTTGAGTCATCAGGAATTATCTGTTAATTACCTACTTGACTTTTTATCCCTTAGGCCTTTGATGACCTGGCGGTCTATTTGGCTGAAGGATGAGAAGTCTTTTACTAGGTCTATTATCCAGGACTGTCTGCGATTAGACAAATTTGTAGCAATACCCTGGATAAAATACATTATTGTATGTTTTTCAGATATTTTTAACCTGAACATTGTAAATGATCCCAAAGCAGTTTTACTGATCCCCAAAGTCGAGCTAAAAAGGGTTTTTCTGGCCTATGGTGAGAGAAAGAGGGCTGTTGCCGCCGGAGCTCTGTCCACTGTCACGTTTTATAACCGATATTTATCTACGGATGGATTTCCTGTCTACTTAACCTTGGTCACAAGACCGTCGCATAAATTTGTGTTAACAAGACTCAGATTTGGAATGGTGCACCATTTGGTAGCCCATCCAACAATGAAAAAACATCCATATGGGCCTTGTAGATGTGACGGGATTTCCACGCAAAGTACATTGCACTTTATGCTGTTTTGTAAATTGTATTCTAATTTTCGTATTGCCCTTCTCAAAGCGATGTTTGTTAAATATGAAACACGGACAGTTGAGCATGCAATGAAACTGATTTTTAACTTGCAATCTGCGGATATTTGTTTTTATACTGCAACCTTTTTAAACAAATGCATCAATTCCAGGAAAAGTATGTGTTTTTAATTAAGGGTGCAAATACTCTTAATTTTTAATTAGTATTAATTAATTTATTTTATGTCTACTATAACTTGCCCTTGTATTTTCTTATCATGTTTGTGTATTGTGCTTTTATGGTCATTAACTTGTACCGAATAAAGCTTAATTGAATTGAATTGAATTGAATTGAGTAGGGGTCTCTGAGAAAAGCACGACTGAGTTACTTCAGTATCTAGCGTTAAATTAGTGCCTTACCAAACAGTTGGGCGCTAGGTAGTGTAGTTCCTATATCCCTGATAGGCTCTGTGCATTTGAATAATATACACTATAGTTTTGACATGGGACTGAGGTCAGTATGCCTCTATCGAGTAAATTAAACTTAATTACTTGTGTGTGCCAGCTAACTCAGAGGTCACTAGAAACGTTTTGAATAAACAAGAAGGAATTCGTTTCTGACAACCGCATAAACATGACGGGCCCGATTCACAGAACTAACTTAAGACAAAATCCTAAACGTACTACTTTTGGTATTCACAGAAGTTAGGATTTTGTCTTAAGTTTGTCTTAAGACAGACTTAAGACAGACTTAAGACAGACTTAAGACAAACTTAAGACAGACTTAAGACTAGACTTAAGACAGATTTAAGACAGACTTAAGTTAGGATTTTGTCTTAAGTTTGTCTTAAGTCTGTCTTAAGTCTGTCTTAAGTCTGTCTTAAGACAAACTTAAGACAAAATCCTAACTTCTGTGAATACTATGGGCCCAATTCACAGAAATAACTTAAGACAAAATCCTAAACTTACTACTTTTGGTATTCACAGAAGTTAGGATTTTGTCTTAAGTTTGTCTTAAGACAAACTTAAGACAGACTTAAGACAGACTTAAGACAGACTTAAGACAAACTTAAGACAGACTTAAGACAGACTTAAGACAGACTTAAGACAAACTTAAGACAGACTTAAGACAGACTTAAGACAGACTTAAGACAGACCTAAGTTAGGATTTTGTCTTAAGTTTGTCTTAAGACAAAATCCTAACTTCTGTGAATACCAAAAGTAGTAAGTTTAGGATTTTGTCCTAAGTTAGTTCTGTGAATCGGCCCGACAACTTTGTTTCCCTTAGAATCGGAATAATCTCAGAATCATGGAAACAATAGATAACAGTTTCACTCAGTAAATAATGCATGCTTTGTTTCTACAGAGTTATACAGAAATAGATAGACGGGCGTTTCAATAAAAAGGGTTTATTGAACAGTCTTATTTCTCGTGCAAGAGATATGAACTGCTACAATCGTAAGACAGAATGCGAAGTATAATACGTACAATGTCAGCAGTAAGTTAAAATAATACTGCAATAGCAGGGTTTATAGCTATGACAGATATTCATAAAAATACATACATAAATAACTCAGGTTAAAATGGTAATTCTCATCTGATGCTTCTCGCTAGTTCTACCCCAGTGTACCTGACCTAAGTGTAGGACGAGGTAAGAAGTAGGTGCTGTTTGTCTATAGTCTAGTTTAGCTATATTTGCCAAGATTTGCCAAAAGTCCCTCTAGGTTCTAGTCCGCTCCATACCTTGGAATGAGCGAGGTTGGAATCTCTTTCCGAGTCTCGATCTCTAACACCCCGCAAGGGGAGTCAGAAACACTGGAGCTGGATTCTCCGTGAGGAGGATGACAGCGTCTGGTCAGTGCGTCAGGCGGGGACTTGACTTCCTTCCGAACTTGCCGTGGTGAGCCGTGTCGTGTAAGTAGGCAGCCAAATCGTGGTTTGCCATGGTAAGTGAAGGTTTATTTATACCTTGAAGGTGTTTAGGAATGCCAGTACTGAAGTAAAAGTCGGGCCGAAAAACGTCATGAATGAACCCCTAAGGAATAGATGTTGGAGAAATCAATATCCAAGCAAGGGGAAGTCCTATAGGCTTCAGAGTCTGGTTTTCCAAGAACTCGTTGTGACGTAGACGAATGGATGTAGGTGGCCATGCCTATATTTGGTTAGCATGAATAATTCCTAAATAAAGGTAGGATTTCTATGCCTAAAATATGGGCAATGCGAATTGTGCCTATATAAGGGCATAAATCGGGAAACCTATATATGGTATCTAAATTGACACACAACAGTGCTTCACATGCGAGTGCGATGTTCCCCCATCACAGTGTAGACTGCTCGCATTCCATGCTTTCCAGAAAACAAAATTATTCACTTGTCCGAGCTCTGCAGAAACCTGTGAAAGGCGAGCAGTGGATGGCTGGACTACAGAGCTGAGTGTGGTAACTTTATTTTAAAATGGTGGTTCCCGTAGCTGCTTTCGCCTTCCCACACAAATACAGGGTTTCCCTTAAACAGAAGCCACGCGCGTCGTTGCTTCTGCTTACCCTTCAACACAAACACAGCAACTGAAAACATCAAGGTACGCCTGGATTTAACAAAGGCATACTGCCTATCCTGTGATCTTTTTCCTTTTATTCACTCTCCGTTCTAATTTTGAAAATTATTTTTACTTACATTTGCATGCATGTGCCGCCTCGGTACTTCAATGTTAAATAGTGGCACACACGTCACAAACACGCAATGTTCACATATCACAGTGCTGTAGTTGCTTGCATCTTTTAAAAACATAACCTGTGGTTGAATTTCATTCAAAATATACTTGCGTCCTCCTCTCTAGACCTCTGCAGCCTCTGGTTTTCATTCTTCTTCTTAGGTCACCTCCCGGAAGTAAAATGCAGTGCGAAACACACAAGCACAATTAAGGCCTCACCTACAATCCAGCTGTACACGACTTAAGCAAACAGTTTTTTTCAAATACCATGTCTGCCTTTTGTCAATATACAAAGAAGGGAAGTTCAACTCCCGCCGATCAGACATGGTTCCAAGTTTTTACTATTTTTAAATAATTTCATATTCATTAATGATTTTTCTAAAATCTTCATTGGGCTTCCTGATGAACCAGTGGAACAAGGTGGGGCACAAAGGCATTGTTCTCCACCCTCTCCTCACACTTGCACACCAAAAACTAACAGGCTAGGTTTTCTCTTTGGTTTACCAGCAGACAGCTCACTGGGTTGCCGGCTGGAGAGATCTGTATGTCAGTGTAGATCACGTATAGAACAACTCAGTGAATTTGTGCACTTGCTACAGGTGTGTGCACTTAAGTGTAATCCGAATGTATGACGTTACAACACATATATTTACAATGCATGCCTTTACAACGCAGTTTTTACATCGCCACATCCTTTACAACACATACATTTACATCGCACGCCATTACAACACATTTTTTTAAACTACACTGAGCTATTATTGGTTTTAGAACCTGTGGATTACACGGGAAACAACCTTTACAACGCATACTATTACAACGCATACCATTACATTGCATTCAAGGTAGTGTTGGATAGTGTAGGGGTAAAAATTACTATTCTAACTCCAGTGGGTGTAATGACTGCGTTGTAAATGTAGTGCGATGTAATGACTGCGTTGTAAAGGTTGTTTCCCGTGTAATCCACAGGTTACAAAACCAATAATAGCTCAGTGAGTTTGCACACCTGCTGCAGTTTGTTTGTTTGTAATAGTAATTATAGCTTGTTTGGTTTGGCGCGCCTGCTAAAAACATAGCATTTGTTTCTTTCTGTACTTGTGAGATTGGTGCTTTTTCCACTTTTATATTATCAGATGTATTAATGCCTATTAATAGCTCCATCAACAAATGATAAATTGACTGCCTTACCGGAATTTGAATATGTAGGTGAAAGTTCACCCACTGATCCCTTCAGCAGTGTTGGAATTCACTCAGAAGAGAGCGAACCGTTAATGTTAATCTAATCACGCCTTATATGGTACACAAATACCAAGGCACTTATATCACCTTTTTGGTAGGTCTCCCTAAGCACTACCACCCTCATCAACCACATCATGCAGATCACAGAGTAGTATTTAGTATGTCTTTTAGAATGCCTTCCTCGGGGAAACAAAAAACTAACTCCAAAAGAGAGGCATGTCAGCTGTAACAGACTGGTTTACTTTTCCACTTTTATTTTACTAGTTAAGATGTATGTTCCACTAACCTGTGAGTATATTGCAGTAATTCCCAATTACTATGGAAGCTTTTCACGCGTGAATATATTTGGAGCCTTAAATACTGCATTTGTGTAGCATTTCTCTTGATTTGCTTGCACCACATGCTGATTATCCTCTTTGATATACCCCTGGCAGTTTCAAATGTTAGACATAATCTGACAAACACCACCTACTTTAAAACAATGAAAATGTTCACACATAGGTGCCGATTCTGATCCGGGTCGGAAAGCACTCCGACCGAGCCGGATCCGGAGTGTTTTCCGACCGAGCTAGAGTCCTGCAGTCCAACAATGTGGCCGTATGCTGCTGGACTCGGTTCGGTCGGACTCCCATAGAAGTCAATGGGAGCCGGTCGTACGACGCGTACATGGACTCACATTGACTGAATGGGTACGTCTCGCACAAGGGCGCCCCCTGCAGTGGGTACGCGTTGGTGCCATCCGCATCGTACATGCCTGTGTTGGGGGGACCCTTGGGTCTCCCCCTGCGTCTGAGTCATAGGGCTGCGGGTGTCAGGGGGTCCGACGCGGACCCCAAAAGACAGCCACCTGGACGTTTTGCAAGCTGGATGCTCCGGCTCGCACAGGCTGTCCGACGCGTGCATCGTACTGGCTCGGTCGTAAATCGCATCCATTGCACACCACGGTTAGCTTACGACGAGACGTACGTAGCTGTTCGGACCTGGAAACGACACGGTCGGTGAATTTCACGTACCTCGCATCGTACTTGCTCGCTCATACAGCTGTACGAGTCGGGCGGAAAACACGCATACGGCTCGTAGTTTTTACGGCCGGATCACGTTCGGTGCCCTTCTGACCCGGATCGGAATCGGAATCAGTCCCTTAGTGATCACATAGGAGACAAGTCAGTTACATCAGTGGGAGCGATGTCTGGACGTTGTAATGAACGCAGTAACTGCTTGGGTAAGGGGTATAGTCATGAAGACATGGAAGCTTTCTTTTGCCCTTTGGTTGCGGTAAAAACCTTTGCTTACGTTCAATGATGCACAAGTTGCAGACTGTTCACTCCATCTGCTCATACTTTGCAAAGTGATGCTTAGCAGTCAGTTCCTTGCTAGGCCAGCACTTTTGTTAGCACTTGCTAAATTCTCCCTATCCTGCTTGCAGCTCGTTAATAATATAGTTTCAAATTCAGCCATGCTAAATCACTGCTCCAGAAAATTCATGTGCGCGCGATCTAGGCTAGAGTCCCTTTCAAAACTCTTTTTGGCAATTCTGGTAGATTCCTGAATCACTGCAGTTTTGGTTACTGAGCCACCCGCTAACCTCTAAATTATTGCCTTCAGTGAGTTTGGAGGAAGGTGATTCTTGGATCTTGGTGTGCCACTCCTTGCAAGTAAATGCTAGCTGCGCTTAGGCTTATTTCTTACTTTGATGGATCTCACAAACCTCATAAAAGGTAGTTTACATCTGCGTTTGTGTAAGGCAAGGGTTTTATTACTACTCTACTCCCCAAATGTTAATTTTTCTTAGATTTCTGTTTTTGCTAAAAAAATGTACCAACAGTAGCATAAGTAATACAATAGAATCCACGAAGCAAGAAAAGGATGCCATACCACAGGCTGTTACTGAGTGCCCCTGCGGAGGTGAAAAGAGACCTCTATTTGTCACAAAAGATTCTGCACCCTTACTTATGCTACTGCTGGGATAGTTGTTAACAAAAAACAAAGTAATAAAATTATTATTTGCAACATCATTAGCTAAAACTTTCAGTAATACGAGACCTTTGCATTGCAAATGCTTGTTATCATGTTATGGGGTGCAGAAATTAGCAGTGTGATGAATTAATACGTATGAGAGAAAGACATGCAGTTTATTGATTTCAGTAAGCTGGTAGGAAGGAGGATCTCTACAAGTCTCTTTATGGTATTTCCTATGATAATAGTCTACTTAGCTGGGTACTGCACTGAGCTGGCCAACTTTATATTTTGTTTTCTTTTTGTTGTTCCTGAGCAGGTATGGTTAGAGGTGGGGGAGACATCTTATGGAATGGGATTTGTTACTGTCGTTTCACATCTGAATGTCACTGTGAGATATAAAAGAGCAGTAAAAGAGTGTTGCTAGTTTGGATCTGCAATGGTTGACTAGAAAGAGTCCTCAGATTGTCTAGCAATATGTGATAGACTTCTTCAGGTATTTTAGGCCTGTTTAGTTGCTGATGGCTGGTTTATGGGCTGGTACAGTAGTGAGTGATAGAATAGACCTATACCAAGTATGTCTTATGTGAGTTCAAGAGGTCTAAGCTAAAGCTGGCTGCCAACGACTTGGTGTTAGAATATTTGAATCAGCATTGGTCAGAAAAGTTATATCTAATGCACATTAGTATATAATAATCAAGCTAACTATAGGCCAAGCATTCTCAGCTTTGCGGGATATAGAAAGTTCTTTGCTGGTTGGATTGTTCCATACCTGTGGACTGTAAACTGTAGATTATACTTAAAGGCGCAAATATCTTTCTGAGTTCTATCCCAAGCTTCTGCAATGATGTAGTTACCATGACCCCCCTGGTGAAGTAACAGCCGCAATCCCTCACAGGGTGGACCACAAAAAGTTTTTACAAAAGAACCTGTTCTTAAGCCTGGATAGCTTGGCACAAAAACAGTAAGGCTTAACTTAGAGGCAATGTATAAAGTGTTTATGCAGTACACAAACAGTAATAAAGTGAAAACATAACACACGTGTTGCAGCTCAAGTTCAATTTTGCTTGCCTTTTCAGTGAAGTGTGCTGAGAAGTCCTCCCTACTGGGGCAGGAGGTCTCGGGTGCAGAGAGTTGGTTGGTTGAGTGGTTAGCTTGTTGTTTGATGATTTCCAATAGTTTTTTAGGTCTGTTTTTGGCATTGTCAAGTTGTCCCCTGAGGTGATTTGTTTTCGCCCTATGGATAAGGTTTTTATATGATCTTCTAGTCATGCTTAACTGATTGAGGTTTGTATGGCTTCTCCATAAACTCTCGGTAAGCCTGAGTTTGTGAGTTTCCTCATTTAGTGAGCCATTAAACCAGGGTTTGTACTGTTTGATCTGTATCCTTCTGAGTTATTTTGGTGCGTTGTCATGGTGTGGATGTAATGATCCGTCATGTCATCCTGGTTAGTCATGTTAGGGGGTGAAGGAAGTAGATTATTACTAAAGGAAGTTAGAGCATTAATGTTGATGTCTCTCAGATTTCGAGCCGGCTTTTTGGTTTTGTGCCGTTGACCTTGTCTGACCAGGACCTTTTCCAGGATGTGAAAAGAGATTTGGTAATGATCCGACCAGCCACAAGGTGATATGTTATCAAGCTGTATGATGTTATCTTTAACTTAGATTAGATCAAGGCTGGAACCCTTATTGTCGGTAGGACCATTACAGGCCTGGGTGAAGTTGAAGTCGGAGAGGAAAACCTTGCATGAGCACAAAATGGAGTCATTTGTGATGTTCCAGTGTAGGTTAAAATCCCCGAGGAAGATATGGTTGGGGTTTTGGTCAGATTTTGAGGCTACGGTCTCCATGATTTGTTCGATGAAGAGCAGGTTATCACCAGGGGGATGGTATACCAGGTGGATCAAACAGACAATCTTGCCATTGTTCTAGATGTCAATGTCTAGGTGTTCACGGGAGGACATCATAGAAATTTGCACCTGTCTCAATGTGAGGCAGGGACGATAGATGCCAGAGTGTCACCCCCAACTTTAGCAGATCTATCGAGTCTCATAACGTCATATTCGGGAGGGACTAAGATGTCAAGAATTAGAGAGGGGATGTCATTAAGCCAGGTTTCAGTGAGGATCAGGAGGTCCAGATCTTGCGGGACGATGAGGTCAGAAATATCTGCTGCATGTTTCACTGATGACCTGCAGTCGAGAAGCATCAATTTGATGTGCGAGTTGGTTGCTACTGCTTCTAGGTGAGAAGTGGCAACCAGTAGTAGGTTATTCTTGATCACAGATCTCAGGTTAACACTAGGTTCTCTAAACGGGTTGGAGTAAATAGTTTGGATGTTGATTGGTGGTTGTGAGGAGACACTGCAAGAACCGTTGTAAGAAATAAGTAGAGTTATGGGGCCTGGAGTGGTGATTAAATAGAGGTAGTGTTTTCCAGAGTGGACTGAATGGGATTTTGGAAGAAGACCTTTTCCTCCTGCGGTGTTTATCCCTTGCTAGAGGGTTTGGTTGATTAGTCTCAATGGTAGGATAGAAGTTCCAAAGCTTCTCCATCTTCAAAGAGAAGTGTAAGAGGGTATGTAGGCTCTCCTTAACAGTTTGGAGATCCTGCTTGAGGTCAGCCAACTTATCCTCAATGTAGGGCAGACAACCACTGTCAGCGGCAGGTCTAGGAATAAATAGCGGCTGAGAACCCACAGGGAGAGGGGTGTTGGAAGGCAGAATGGTTTCTTCACTTGGGCAAAGGTATGTATTGAGGGAGGGGACTGGATCCAATTTGAGGTCCATCAACTTAACCTCCGTGGAGAGAGGGTTGGCACTGTGGACGGCAGGTACAGGGGTAACTAGTTGATGAGACAGTCCTTGGAGAGGAGTGGTGGGGGCAACGAGGTGGCTTTGCCCTGGATGAGGAGGCAAATATTGGGGGGAGATGGGATGTTGAGCTTTAGAGGGTGGAGTACTAGAGTGTGAGGCTAGATGAGGGGTAGGTAGAGTAGGTAGAGCAGGCAGACTTGAGTTGATATATCAGGGTAAAGTTTGTTGGCATTGTATTCACCATCTGTGTCAGGAGATTTATCAAACCGACTCAGAGGGAGTGAGAGGGAGGTGGAGTAGGTGGAGACAGAGGAGGATGATACGAGAGGTTCCACAGCTGAGGTTGAGACGTTGATTAGGGAGCCTAGCAGGGACTCTGTTATCCAAAGTATTTTTTATCCTCAAAAGTATTCTGTCAAAACATTCAAGATTTTGGTCAAAAGCTTGTATAAGGATGCTTCCATTATTGTAGAGGGATATGGCAAGATCAGCATTAAAGTCAGGTGAGGGTATTATGGTTATTCGGAAACCATGAGGAGTTTTACTCATTGGTTTGGAAAGAAGCGTTAATGTTAAGACTCTTCTGCACTGGGCTCTTCTGGTAGTGTAGGAAATTAGGTTGGTAACCACATGAAATGCAGCAGCAGCGTTTTTGCTGGTGTTGGCTGTTGCGGTCACAGAGGATGGCGAAGGAGTAATCGCAGCATTCGTTGGCTTCTTTGATGGCCGTGGTGTAGAGTTGGATGGTCATGGACCAGGGTTCCTGGAGCTGGGCACAATCCAGGCGTGGACGGGCACAGACGGGTTTGCTTTTGGCACGCCAGCAACACACTAGCTGTGCGGTTATACTGCAGTTTGCATTAAGTAGCTCCTGGGGTGGATGTGGCTTCTATTAGCGGGAAGAACGGTGAGTGGGAAAATCCCAGGAGGGGAAACCCAGCCAACAGTAGTGTCATTTGGTCAAAATGCCGCAACTGGATCAGGCTGGAACAAGCAGGAACTGGAGGCCACTGGCAAGTGGCAGTCTAGGTGCCCAGATGCCTACCAATGCGGTCATGTTGTGGCCAGCATTAAGTATGTCCTGGTGAGTGAGGGGTCTCTGTTGGTGATGTTAATATTGATGTTGATGTACGTAATGATACGTGTCAGAAATACATGGTGTGGCAGGCACTAGGCCTGAGGCTACTGATTGGCTGATCAAAGGGGGAATGGCTTTTAACCGGCAGGACAAAAACGCAAACAGGAAAAACCCAGATGAGTCCCAAAGATAGGCAGCGACACCACAATGGTGCTCGGAAAATGGCCCAACTAAAACACACATGGCCGGTGGGGACACATTTCCAAAACAACATATAGTTTGATGCAACCTGAAGTTAGCAACACTCAGCCAATCAGGACACGATACATGCAACATGCAGTAATCATGTGCCCCCCATGCTGGATACGATACAGACTGGCCTTCATTGTGTCCACGTAAGGTTGAGACCACTGTTCCCTGTAAGCTGCGTGCCCACGCACCCCTCTCACCTCGAGCGCGCAGTGTGGCGTTTGAAGTACGCACAGCGGCAGATAAATTCAGCAGTAAGTGCCCCCTGCACTTGCTGCATTTCTTTCGTTAAAAGGGCGCAGCCATGGGGGAGATTGTCTGCCTTTGTAAAAGTATTCCTATTAATCGCAGCGCCCGATAATGCATTGCAATTAACATGATTACCTTCACAAAAACACACAATCTGCCACGCAGCTGTGCCCTATTAACAAATGAAAGACAGCAAGTCTACAATCACGGCGTGTGCTTTCAGGATAGGTTGTTAGTAATCCTTCCTTCATCGAGCCTCCTGTGATGGAATTGATATTTGTGTATGAACAGATTTCATTTGAGTCAGTGTGTGAAGAACTTTCGTGTTTTATACACACACCACTTTCTGCTTCCATCCTTTCCAGTTGGTTCCCTCCTGCCACTTCTCGCTGAGCTCTACACTTCTCTGTTTCACTGAAGCTAATGTATCTTCCTGCGTCCAGTATAAAGCAATTCATCTGTGGTGACGGGAGAGCTTTATGTGGGGAGGGTCCTGCTTGTTTTTACCATCAGCCTCAGAATGAAAAAGAATCTTAACTCCGCAGGAGTGCCACCCTTCACTGCCTTTGACGTAACAAAAAAAAAGACTCATTATAGTTCTTTTAGTCTCATCATGTCAGACCTGAAGCATTTTCAATGTTATATACAACAAAGCCATAGTTGTTACCTGTTTATCTTATGCAACTAACAACCATGACAAAGTGAATAGGCCTGGCTTATTGTAGGTGCAATTTTACTTGTTATATTATATATTTGGCCGCAATTACAAAAGCAGTAAAAACACCTGTCGGGCATCACACTTTGCTAAGCACAGATTTTATGCTTACTGTGCTTTTAAGCCAGGCCCTTAATTACATTGGCCTCGCCCCTTTAAGAGATCCCCCAGTTTTTTCATCCCACTTAAAGCCCTGGGTGACGGCGTGTGATACTAAGCTGTATAAGAAACCTACTGATTGAGCAACATAATACCAGTGGGACAGCACACTATGCTAAGTACAGATTTTTAACTTAGGCGTTTTAAGCCACTCCCTCAATCACACTGGCCACGCCCCTATGAGAGCCCCTCCAGTTTTTTCATGCCACTTAAGGCCCTGACTACACGCATGAAGTGCTTTGATAACCGTCCCGTGGTGTCAACGGACTTCTCGTCTGTGACTCGCTGCAGGGGAGAGCGAATGGACACAGGTATATTATTGTTTCAAAAGGACTAGCTGCAAAGCTCCTTGCCTCCAGCAATTTTCAGGCAATAATAAAGATAACTCAGGTGATTAATGTTCTGCCTGGAGAGAGATAGGAATTTGCTCTAGTGGAAGTTTTAAGAGAGCGCAGAGGGTTAATATGCTGGCTGCAAAGATCGAGTACCATGCAGATCACCAAGTGCATAGAATGAAAATTGGTTAGCAGGTTACTACTTTTGTCAGAGAGATAATTTTGTTACTTGCAGTTTATAAGTTAAAATCCTAATATAGAACAGTAAACTATTAATTGTCATCAAAGAACTTCATGCAAACTGCAAGGTATAGATTGGAGCATTATGATTTTTTCCCCAGCCATTCATTATCCTAATGTTGCAAAAAGGGTTCATTTGGGTACAAAGCTATTCTTATTATAGAGAAACCCTAACCATGGTTTTAAATTTTAAATTCCAAGTTTGTTCTTCTCCAGACAAAGAACTCTTTAACTATACTGCCTACCAGTATGAATGCCATATCACTCCTTAACCTTGCAGTCCTCTGTCATATGTAACATTTCTTACACACTGATTTACATACCTATGATTGATTGTTTCTGTATAATATGTGTGCAATGTAAAGTACACCCTACACTGGTATGAGTGGCGCTGTGAAACAAATTAAGTGCATCTCAGAGAGAGAGTAATGGAGACTTAAGCGGCACTGTTAAAGGGTAATAGTGAGGGAATCACTGACGGAGGTGGTCATTGGGGGGCGCTAAGTACGGCCCTGTGCGGGGCATATTGTTTGCCTCTGAGAAAGTATTCATGTTAATTGCATCGCATACTCGTGCTGCGATTAACATAAATACTCACACAATCTACACTGATATTTGTCGCTGCACCCACATGCGTGGACGGGTTCCTGACACACATAACCTTGGCTGCAGCGCACAGAGACCTTATACTACCACACACAGAGGAAAGAAATTAGAGGGAACATTGGACGAGACCCACCTGCATTTGTCATCAGGTGGGAGTAATTTATGGCTATGTTACTAGGCCCACACTCCACTTCTAAAAGAGGATCTATAAATTGTTTTATGATGCTTAAAAAATGTGTAAAAAGACTTTAAAAATGATTGTACTTTGAGACAGTCCTCAGAACCCGACTCTGTAACTGCTCCAGGCCCTAGTGTTTGATTAAATCAACTGTTCCTGTTTTGTCAAAAGCCTTTTGTCTTTGGTTTTTCAAGGTAAATTGATATTCGAGTAACAGTGAGCGGGAAAAGCCAGAGTGGGAAAACCTGGACTGCAGAGGTGTAACTTGGTCAAATGGTGGCAACTGGATCTGGCTGGAACAACAGGCCACTGGCAGTTGGCAAGCTAGGTGCTAAGGTGCCAACACCTGTCTTGAATCTAAAAATGTCTCGATTAGAAATTTAGATTCTGGTTCCCTGTCCAAGTGGGAACCACAATCCTAGGCAGGGTAGGTTACAACACAACCTAAATTATCCTGTGCTCAACCTTAGGTAGCTTGGCACAAAGCAGTCAGGTTTAACAACAAGGGGAAAACATCACAAAAAGAACCCACACCAAGTTAGAACAATAGATCATGATTTTATAAATAGAACAAGACAAAATGATAAACATCCAATCTATAGGAGTTGAGATATGAATGTTTGAAGGACTAAATGTCAAATTAGCGCTTAGAAGCAAATATTGCTTACAGGGCTCATAGGTTGCACTGGACGAGGACAAAATCAAGAGTTCAGGCCGTCAGCAAGAGCGCGCGGGCCAGATGCAGGGCCCCACTTAGGCCCGCTAAGCAAAAGTACCATAATCCTAGGTTTGTGTCGACAGAGGTAGGGTGCAGCCGAGCGATGCTTTGGTGATCCCAATACAGCAGGGTCAAATTTGACGAAAGTGGTATGCAAAGCATCGGTCCTGGAGTGTGGCAGGTCCGAGCACGATGCGGCGGCTCTGGGTGCTATGCGCCAATCAAATTCCAGCTACAGCAGATGATACATCATTAATACTGCAGCCTTGTTTCATGTAGAGTGTAGAGTTGTGCAGTAAACTCTGCTCCTCCAACGGAGTTTTGCCAATCCTGAGTCTCCTAAAAAACTCCACCAACTATTATGTAGTAGAGGATTTTATTGCGGGCGGCTCACCAGCATTAAGTTGCCAAACACGAGCGAGAAAATTGTGCGCTAGACCACCTCTCGGAAAGATTTCTCAATGTGGGTGGTTACAGCAGGTCGCCACCAAACGTGTTGAGAAAGCTGCCACTCACATTGAGGAAGCTGGAGCTTGAATAGAAAATATACTGGAATGACAGAAAGAAGCAACGCCCTCTCTGGTGTGCCTCGTTGTGCGGTTAATGGTGATTTTACAGATCAGGACAAACTTCTGGCGCTACATATCAGCACAAAATGCCAAACTCTGCCCCTCATGGATTTCCGTGGAATCTCTCAGAGTTTTTAGGTAATCGCAGAGTGAAACTCCGTGAGTTCTGCCCACCCCTAGAGTGTGGGGCATAAGACAGGAAGGGCAGTGATAGGACTGCAGAGTTCTCAACTGGTGAAACAATGTCAAACTTGGCCTCTTTAATGTGTTAAACTATTGGTGTTAGCTACAGGAAAGGGGCATGAAGAAGTCTAACTGAATTGCCCTCTCCAAGGTGGTCAGGGACACTGCCTGAGGTTGTCAATCTAAGTACAGTCGAGAGATAGTTGAGTCTTTTCATGTGATGTCAGTTCCTGTTTGAGTCATATATTTAAGAGATATTTACGAGTAATGGATTCATGTAAAGTTAAGATTTTCTCAGTTCAACTTAAGTTTTGGTCTTAAGTTTAACTGACACCAAAAGTCTAGTCTCAGTTGAACTTTAGACCAAAACTCAAGTTAAACTGAGACAAAAGTCTAACTTTACTACTTTTAAATGTCCATTGTGAATACTGGAAGTCGTAAAGTTAGATTTTCATGTCAGTTTACCTTTGTGAATCAGGCTCATTGTTTTTAAATTTGCCTAGTAGATTGTATATGTTGTGGCGTAAGAATTCTTCCAGCTCTCAGGTTATATTTAGCCCCCGTTACTTGAAGCCCCTTGGGGATATGGTCAGTGAGCATTGATATGAACAGAAACGTTTCACACTTTAGCCCTTTTCTGGAATATTTGCCAGATATTGTGAAGATCTATAGGAATCTGTCAATTGGGAGCTTAGGTTGTGCCAGATACAAGAGTAAATCATCTGCATAAAATGAGATTTTGTCGCCCCATGTGTGCTTCCACTGCAGTCCCCTTACTAAAGGGTTTTCCATGTCCAGCATGCAAGGGGCTCTAGAGCAAATACAAAGATCATAGAGGTTAGGGGGCAACCCTGTCTAGTTTCCTTCTCCAGGTGGAATGGGTTGGATCAGGTGTCATTAACCTTGCCCTCTCCTTTGGCTTTTGATACAATAATTTGATCCACTATCTACATCAGGCCCAAACCCCACCTCCACCATGATCCCAAACCTGGAACATGTACGATCACTCTAGAATGTCGAAGATCTTGGCACCTTCAATTAACAAAACAACTGTTGGCTCCACCACAAAGAGAAAGTAGCGAGGAGAAATAAAGATATTTCTCCTATTTAATTATCACAGGAGAAGACGTAGCATTTTGGTGCATTCCTAGGTCCATCTGTAATGGTAAATCTGGGAATGCAACAAACCCCATGGGTGTTACAACAACTCAATGCCGATGGAATACCTTTCTAAGGGCAGAGTAACACAATTCAGTGATTTGCTATGCATTGCGTTACTCCTGATTTATCAAGCCACTCAGGGCCATGCAAAGGGGCCATGCATGACTTGATAAATCGCATTTTAGGGTTGTGTTACGCATGTACCATGTTGCATAAAGCACCACTTAGGCTGTAGCAGCTGCAGTCTCCTTTCTTCGATGACTCTCACCCTTATGCAGTGACTTGATCTCCATCCAAACACAAATATCTGAGAATTTTCAGGTTAATCATACTTGTTTCCTGAGCTGTTTCTAGAAATAAAGTTATGTCAATCTGTAACAATTAACATACCTTTGGCAATACAACATTGAATTGACAGTCTATTTGTTATTTTATTTACTACCAGTTTATTTGGTTTTGCCTACACATATCTTCCGTAGAGGTCCTTTATACACAGTTGCCTACAAGAAGACACTCTTTGAACCAAACTCTCTCTGCTTGATA
Organism: Triturus cristatus; assembly: GCF_964204655.1. Taxonomy (NCBI): domain Eukaryota; kingdom Metazoa; phylum Chordata; class Amphibia; order Caudata; family Salamandridae; genus Triturus; species Triturus cristatus. The sequence goes on from NC_140590.1 coordinate 218,877,182, forward strand.
TGGTGAACATGTTCACATTACAGTCCCTGTGAGGTTGTGTGTGGCAAATTGAGGTAAATGTTTTTAGGATGCGCATTCATGACCCCAAAATGATTAATACACGTGGTTTCCAGAGAGAAAAGCGACAGTTCTTACTTTTATTACCGGCGATCCCCAAGTCATCACATTCTCCCATTAAGACACCCACGATCCTCTCTAGTCCACTATGAGAAGTACCTGCTTGCAATCAGCGCTCACCCCCACCGGACACTCCTCCACAGGTGCTCTGCCAGATCTGTGAGGGGACCATCATGTCTGTGGTACAATTTGGAAGAGCTGATTATTGGGAGAAAACGTTTTCCCCACCTGCCGCACTGCCTGACTCTGTCCTGGTGCACTAGTTAGCGGAACAGCTGCGGGGTATCGGATGAAATGACACCGTGAGTCGTGCCGTGTCTTATGTGCCACACATTGCGCTATTTACAGCAGACATTGAGGGAAGGAAATCGTGGTTCAGTCAGATGCCCCGTGTTGTTGGAGTCTGCGTGGTTCTTGTCCACGTTGGCACCTTTTGCCTCATACTTCCCCTGGCAGTAGGCAACGGGAGGAAAATTCTAGGCTAGTCGCGCTAACTGGCACAGCTCCAAATAGAAGATAACATAAGGGAGTGAGGAGTCTGTTCTTCCTGGCTGTGTGCTACGGTTTCCGGTCACGCTGACTGGCACAGCCGGCATCTCGCCTTCCACAGTGCTCCAAGTCATTTGCTCAGGAGCGTCTCATGTGACTTTGCTGCTCAAGAAGGGCAGCCTTGGAGGAGGTTTGTACGTGTTCATGTACTGTTGTGAGTGAGGAGGCAGTCCAACTCGATGAGCAGACTGTGAAAGGAGCCGTTGGTTAAAGCAAGAACTGATCATTTAGTGCACAGCGCCACCTAGTGGACCCCAGCCACAACTGTGGCCTACAGTGCATGGGAGTGAGGAGTTAGTGGATCCCAGGCTTTACACTCTTCTCTGTGTTCTTCTAACCTCTGCTTTGCTACCACACATTTGGGTTGTTACTCTTGTCCTGACGTTTCATCTATTCCTTCTGGATCTGTGCCTGTCAGAACTAGGGGAATATTGGAGTTCTGTTTTACAAGGAACTTACACATCAGACTGATTAACCAAGGGAAGCATAATTTTCATCTGTGCTTCTGGTATTGCTTGTAGTCCCACCTAACCATCATGCAGAATGTCACGCCACCGCCATTTTTCATGAATAATCCAGGGGAGCCTGTGTTGATATAGAACAAGTGGAATAAGGTTTTCCACAACTATGCCATAGTGTGTGGTCCAAATTTGGGACTAGAAAGGAAAGTGGCATTGCTGTTGCACCATCTGGGGGCTGAGGGGCAAGAGATCCTAGAACATCTCCCCGAATTGAACGCAAGTGATGCAAGGGGTTTGAACGAATATGAGATTAGCATGAGAAAATTAGACAACCACTTCTTGCCTAAAATTAGCACAATTATGGAACGTTTCCATTTTGGAAAGAGAGGGCAGAAGGAGGGTGAAACCGTAGAGGAGTTTGTCTCTGAGTTGCGAAAGTTGTTGCATACCTGCAAGTTTGGGGGAGCTTGTGAGGAGCAGATACATGATCAATTTCTGTTAATGAGTAAGATTGAACGAATACATGAGGAGTTGTGGTTAAAAGATGACCCACCCCTTGGTGAGGTGCTCATCGTAGCGAAACAAGAAGAGCACATGATGCAATTTGTGAGCGAAATAAAACAGGATTACGAGAGCAAAGCCAAAGTGAGTGAAGTATCTATTGAGAGTGAAAACGTGCTTGCAATCAAAGGTCTGAAAAAGGAACAAAAGGAGAATAAGGGCAGTTGTTACAGGTGTGGCAAACCGGGACATTTAGCGAATGACAGGGAGTGCCCTGCCCTGAAAGCTACATGCATTAAGTGTGGTAGAAGGGGACACTTTAGACAATGCTGTAGAAGCAATGCTAATTACAGGAAACATAACAGAGATAACACTACCCGTGTCTGTGACGAAATTGTGTTACAGGTTCAGGGTGAGTCAGTGAGCAATCCTAAGGATTTCGAAGCAGTAGTGGAAACAAAAATTGAAGCGATGTTTGATTCATGTTCCAAACTGACAATAATATCTGCAGAAGATTTTGAGAAAGTATCTATGGGTAAATTGACCCTGCAAAGAATGGATGTAAGACCGGGAGGCTATGGTGGGCAACCCATATAGATAAAGGGTTATGTCTTGGGCACTGTAGGCTACAAAGACAGGCTGGCGGTCTCTAAGATTTATGAGTACAAGAAGGGGGATAACATCCTGGGTTGGCAAGTACAAAAAGATTTAGGCATCTACCTCAACCCCAACAAGAACCCCAAAATTTGGTACAAGAGGTGGGGAAAACACTGGAGGGGATTGAAGAAGAATTCAAGAATGTTTTCACAGAAAGACTAGGATGCCTCAAACACTATGCCCACCGAATAAAACTCAAGGAGAATTCCAAGCCTGTCTCAGCCAAGGATAGGAATCTTCCCATTTCGATACAAGAAGCTGTGAGAGAGGAGTTAGAGAAGTAGTGCAGGTTGGAGGTGATCGAACCAGTAGAGGCAACTGAGTGGTTGGCACCTATTGTTGCAGCCAGGAAGGGAGATGGTGCAGTGCGTTTATGCATTGATCTAATAGCACTAAACAAGGACGTTATAGTTGATAAGTACCCTCTGCTGAACATTTTGCAAATGAGGAGCAGGTTTGGGGGGGCAAGAGTATTCACTGCACTTGATCTAACCTCTGCCTACTACCAAGTCAGGCTCCTCCCTGATTCACAAGAACTCACAGCGTTCATTACACCCATGGGGGCCGACAAATTTAAGCGCATGCCGTTTGGACTAGTGTCCGCTGCCACTTTCTTTCAAAGGATCATGAGCAACCTCCTAAGGACATTTCTGGAGTTGTGTGCTACCAGGATGATGTTCTGATTTTCACAAAATGAACTCAGGCTCAGACAGGTCCTGAAGAGATTCCATGAACAAGCACTCACGGTGAAGAGAAAAAAGTGCAAGATTGTGTGTGCTGAGATAGAGTTCCTGGGGCACAAGGTGACTACGGAGGGAATTCGCCCTAAGGCAGATCTGCAAAACACAATCATCAACCTTACACCACCCAAGAGCAAAGATGAAATCAAGTCCTTTATGGGTATGGTTGAATCTTACAGCAGATTTGTGCAGAACTTTGCCAGGCGTACATATACCATCCGTAACTTACTAAAGAAAGGGGTGAAATTCGACTGGAGTGTTGCATGCCAGAAGGAGTTTGAAGACACAAAGAAGGCACTACCTCAAGCCCCTAACCTCAGATCCTTTGTGCCTGGCCGGAAGACCGTGCTGACAACCGACGTAAGTTCAAAAGATTAGGAGCAGTCCTGTTGCAAGTAGGAGAGGGTGGAGCAGAAACAATGGCATTTGCATCATGCTCGCTACGCAAGGCCGAGTTCAACTACTCGGTGATCGAGAAAGAAGCTTTAGCGGCACATTGGGCCATAAACAATTTCAGAGACTTTGTGTGGGGAATGAAGTTCAACCTGAGGACCGAACATAAGCCTCTGATCGAAGTCTTCAGCAAAAAGGGGCTAGACTCCATCTCAAGCAGAATCAGATGGTTGGTTGTGAGTCTCCAAGAGTACACGTTTGAGGTTGAATACATACCTGGGGTGAGGAGTTTTGCTGCTGACTGACTCTCTCACTTGGTGAGCGAGGATCGTGATGAAGCAGCCGACGTGGAGGAGGATGAGGCAGACAAAGAGATGCAGGCGGATAATGTGTGCCTCATCCCCCCAGGAGCCATTGAAGAAGAACGCTGGAAGGAAGCTTTGAGAGCTGACGTGCTCCTACAGGTAGTTTGTGAGAAGTCAAAGGGTGCCTGGATAGACCAAGACAAGCGGGAAGAGACTCTTAGACCATTCTGGATGATCAGAGATGAATTATCCATCGCTGACGATTGTCTTTTCAGGGGACGAGGTTGGTCCCTCCAGGGACTTTGAGAGAGAGTTTGGTCAACTTAGCCCAGGGGCATTTGGGAGGTACCAAAACCGGTTGCGGCTAGACTACTGGTGGCCCAGCACGGATCTTGATATTGAGAGGAAAATAAGAGACTGTGTACCATGCTCCACCAGCGACAAGGTTCTAAAACAGCACACACCTTCCATGCACTGTAGTCCTCTTCCTGTGGGTCTGTGGGTGGATGTGGCTCTAGACATTGTGGGTCTATTGACAGTGGAACATCGAACACCTTACATATTAGTACTCATAGACCTTTACTCCAGGTGGCCTGAAGTAAAATTTGTGTCTGAAATCACTACGAGGGCTGTCATAGACTTCCTGCTAGAAGTATTTATCAGGGAATGGTTGCCAAGTAGCTTGTTGACGGATAATGGGGTGCAACTCTGCTCAAAAGAAATGAGAAAATTCTTAGAGTGCAATGGAATAGAACACAAGCGGTGTGCACTCTATCACCCAGAGATTAATGGGATGGTTGAACGATTCAACAAGACCATCTAGCGAGGGCTAGTGGGTTGTGCTGGAAGGACGAGGTCCTGAAACGTCTTGAAGCATACAGACTGACCCCTCATCAAACCACTGGCATGACACCATTCGAATTGCTCAAAGCTAGAAAACCCAACTCGTGATTACTACCAGGGTGGATGAAGTGGTACAAAGGTTGGACAGGTCACTGTAAGAGTCACAGTAGCGGGACAGAGAATGCAAAGCCATGACTGATAGGAAAACTAGATTTGATAGACTAGATGCTGTCAAGGACATGGGATTCCAGGTGGATCTGGTCAAAATTAAAGCACCCACTGGCAGGGCGAGTTGGTCCAAGTTTACTGAGCCCACAAAAATTGTAAGAATGTTCAAGAATGCCGTCAAGACCCAAGAAGGGAAAATTTGGAACCTGGGGAGGGTGGTGAAGTACAGTGCTCCCACAGTGGACGCCAACAACACTGTGGAGAAAGAGAGCAGAATCCATAGAAGGGGCAGGACGCCAGAGCCGGGGTGTTCTAGACAGGCTAACCCCTTTCCCAGGATAAGTTGCAGGAAGGTTTGCCACCCAAAGTATTTGGAACACTATGTTGACAAATAGTTGTATTTATGTTTATCCTTTCCCCATTTGTACTATGTTCTTTTATTGTGTAAAGGAGGAGGAGGTGTTGGGTCCTCCGCTGTGGGGGTACCTTATTCTTCCCTCTCACGTCCCCTCTGCTATTGTATTCGTTGACACCTCTGTGACTTGTTGTAGAGTGTCACAGAGGCGAACGTTCTATGTCGAGCTCCCTGCGTGAAGCGTGAGAGGTGTGTTCACGACGACATCTGTGGCTGGGGTCCTCTGCTATACTGCTCAAAATAAACATCGCCTTTTGAACATCTATTGTCTTCTGTCATTCCGCTGAGGGAGGAGCGCCCACTAAATTTCACATGGATTAAAACAGCAGCATATCCAGTACTGCACTAGCCTGGATAAAGTCCATCCTCACCAATTGCAGGCAATCAGTTGCCCTAGGAACAGTCCTTTCAGCTGAACGGCCCATTATATTTGGGCATCCCACAGGGCTTGTCTCTTAGCCCACTGTTGTTTAACATGTACATGGCCCCTTTCATCTCATTGATAGCCTCTTTTGGCATTGAAACAACATCGTATGCAGATGATGCGTAATTGATCCTGGCCTTAGACAAAGACTCAAATAATGCAGAACATAACTTTAAGCTATGTCTCACAGAGGTCATCCGTTGGATGAAGCTCAACCACCTTAAATGCAATACGGACAAAACCGAGATCCTGCTGATAGGAAAGGACAATCCCTTTGAGCCGAGCCAATGGAGGCCGGAAGACGCTGCCGCTCCACCAAACACAGAAGAAGTAGCTAAGAATCTGGGAGTGAAATTTGATGCCTCACTCTCTTTTCGACCTCACACCCTGATGATGGCAGGGACGTGCTTCAACATAATCAAACCCTTAAAAAAGTATTTGCTTCCATTCAGTTCTCTGCGAGGAAGACAGTTGCGGTGGCACTCATTCTGTCAAGACTAGACTACTTCAACAACCTACTCGCAAGAGTACAAAAAAAAAGTACGGAGATCACAGGTGGTACAGCATGCAGTGGCCCACATAGTGCTAAAACTACTCCGCAGATCCTCCTCCTCAGCTGCCCTCAAAACCCTCCATTGGTTGCCTATGCACAAGAGAATCCTATTCAAGGTTCTGCTAATCGCTTTCAGAGCCTTTAGAAACTTAGGACCCAAATATCTATCATCTAGGATACTCAGAGCCTCACCAGAAAATCTTCTTACAAACCCCTGCCTTTAGGTGCAAAACGAAAGGAGGTAAATCTTTAGCAGCTCTAGGAACCAGAGCATGGAACCTCATGCCAACACACTTAAGGCTGATGGAAACAGAAACCCAGTTCAGAAAGGCCTTGAAGACTTGCACTTTGTTAATCACTCATATAGTTAATGGACCAGTCTTCCTTTTCTCTCTTCCGCATAGCGTCAGGATGCTCCTTTTAGAGTGATATTTATGCTCTATAAATAATCAAATCAAATAAAATTTACAAAAAACAGTGAACCACTAAAAAGAAAATTACAAGTAAAAGCAATTTGAAAGATGTCAGACAACAGATGCTGATGACCTTAAACAATCATGATCCCTCATGAACTCCGAAGAGAGAAGCAGCAGGGCCAGTCAAATCAATTAATCCAATGTCACCCAATGAGGAAAAGTGACAGGAGAGGGCATGTAAAATAATCCTAGCAGAACGAGAAAGAGGGAATTCCACAAGAATTAATTCAAATTTTCTTGTTCGACATCATACGAGAGAATCATAAATTTTTCACAAAACATCTTTGAGTGTGGTGGAGAGAACAATACAACCTAACACAAGTCACTAAGACCTGGCGTCTGCGCACTGTTGCAATAGCAATTACCATCAGAAAACTGAAACATTATACACTGTTCATAAGAATGTTTTTTACAAATATTGTTATTCACAAAGTTTTATCGAACGTTAAATAAACGAAAACAATACACTCTCAGTAGCATTTCCATCAGCTTCACTTTATGAAATATAACGATTCTTCACAAATTATATACATAAACGTTTTGCAATACGAAGAGTTCAGGAAATCATTCCAATCTTTCACAGAATGCCCAATGCATTTCGGGCCCAGTTGGCCCTTCTTCGGGGGCCTTGAATCTACAAAATGTATGTAAATAAAGTTTTTTTAGAGTACATAAAACATCATCTTGTAAGCAACATAAAAATACATAAAAGAGTCTTTCTGTGCAAGAAGATACAAAAACCACTGCCTATTTTGCAACTTGTTCAAACTCATTGATTCTCCATGACAACATGGTCGTGAAAATACTCATGAAGTGATTAAATCAAAATGAAACAGTCATAACAGGTGTTGGACTGTGGCCCCTCCACCATTATGTGAACCTCTCTCAAATGGTGACACAACTGAAACTGTACGTCTATACTTACTATGGAAACTATGATCAATGACTCTACCGAATCTAAAAACCAAAAAATAAGAACAAAAGCTAAAAGATTTGCAACCCTATGAAACTTTCCCTGCTTCAATCCATCAGTGCTACAAAAGGGGGTGGTGATGGACGGAGCATCAGAACCAATCAAACACTCACACCCAGTCAACAGATCTGGGTTTGATCCATCACCGTTCTTTAACCCACTCTGCCACCCCAGTTCAGACATGGCCATATGCAAATCAGTCTGACTCTGTGCCTCATGGGAACAGTCCAGCCCGAACTGCCAAGCCATGCCTTCCCTGGACCGGAAACAAGCTTCCTATGACCGGTTTCTGGCATTTCAGCCGTCTTCAGCCAGGCTTGCTTGAATCCAGTGGCAAAGTGAGCAAGGGACTCACGTCTGAGCATACCCTGCCAACGTATGGCGAACAAAGCGGTACAAAAGGGGGTGGTGATGGACGGAGCATCAGAACCAATCAAACACTCACACCCAGTCAACAGATCTGGGCTTGATCCATCACCGTTCTTTAACCCACTCTGCCACCCCAATTCAGACATGGCCATATGCAAATCAGTCTGACCCTGTGCCTCATGGGAACAGTCCAGCCCAAACTGCCATGCCATTCCTTCCCTGGACCGGAAACAAGCTTCCTAGGACCGGTTTCTGGCATTTCAGCCGTCTTCAGCCGGGCTTGCTTGAATCCAGTGGCAAAGTGAGCAAGGGACTCACGTCTGAGCATACCCTGCCAATTTATGGCGAACAAAGCGGTACAAAAGGGGGTGGTGATGGACGGAGCATCAGAACCAATCAAACACTCACACCCAGTCAACAGATCTGGGTTTGATCCATCACCGTTCTTTAACCCACTCTGCCACCCCAGTTCAGACATGGCCATATGCAAATCAGTCTGACCCTGTGCCTCATGGGAACAGTCCAGCCCGAACTGCCAAGCCATGCCTTCCCTGGACCGGAAACAAGCTTCCTAGGACCGGTTTCTGGCATTTCAGCCGTCTTCAGCCAGGCTTGCTTGAATCCAGTGGCAAAGTGAGCAAGGGACTCACGTCTGAGCATACCCTGCCAACTTATGGCGAACAAAGCGGTACAAAAGGGGGTGGTGATGGATGGAGCATCAGAACCAATCAAACACTCACACCCAGTCAACAGATCTGGGTTTGATCCATCACCGTTCTTTAACCCAATCTGCCACCCCAGTTCAGACATGGCCATATGCAAATCAGTCTGACTCTGTGCCTCATGGGAACAGTCCAGCCCGAACTGCCAAGCCATGCCTTCCCTGGACCGGAAACAAGCTTCCTAGGACTGGTTTCTGGCATTTCAGCCGTCTTCAGCCAGGCTTGCTTGAATCCAGTGGCAAAGTGAGCAAGGGACTCACGTCTGAGCATACCCTGCCAACTTATGGCGAACAAAGCGGTACAAAAGGGGGTGGTGATGGACGGAGCATCAGAACCAATCAAACACTCACACCCAGTCAACAGATCTGGGCTTGATCCATCACCGTTCTTTAACCCACTCTGCCACCCCAGTTCAGACATGGCCATATGCAAATCAGTCTGACCCTGTGCCTCATGGGAACAGTCCAGCCCGAACTGCCAAGCCATGCCTTCCCTGGACCGGAAACAAGCTTCCTAGGACCGGTTTCTGGCATTTCAGCCGTCTTCAGCCAGGCTTGCTTGAATCCAGTGGCAAAGTGAGCAAGGGACTCACGTCTGAGCATACCCTGCCAACTTATGGCGAACAAAGCGGTACAAAAGGGGGTGGTGATGGACGGAGCATCAGAACCAATCAAGCACTCACACCCAGTCAACAGATCTGGGTTTGATCCATCACCGTTCTTTAACCCACTCTGCCATCCCAGTTCAGACATGGCCATATGCAAATCAGTCTGACCCTGTGCCTCATGGGAACAGTCCAGCCCGAACTGCCAAGCCATGCCTTCCCTGGAGTGGAAACAAGCTTCCTAGGACCGGTTTCTGGCATTTCAGCCGTCTTCAGCCAGGCTTGCTTGAATCCAGTGGCAAAGTGAGCAAGGGACTCACGTCTGAGCATACCCTGCCAACTTATGGCGAACAAAGCGGTACAAAAGGGGATGGTGATGGACGGAGCATCAGAACCAATCAAACACTCACACCCAGTCAACAGATCTGGGTTTGATCCATCACCGTTCTTTAACCCACTCTGCCACCCCAGTTCAGACATGGCCATATGCAAATCAGTCTGACCCTGTGCCTCATGGGAACAGTCCAGCCCGAACTGCCAAGCCATGCCTTCCCTGGACCGGAAACAAGCTTCCTAGGACCGGTTTCTGGCATTTCAGCCGTCTTCAGCCAGGCTTGCTTGAATCCAGTGGCAAAGTGAGCAAGGGACTCACGTCTGAGCATACCCTGCCAACTTATGGCGAACAAAGCAGTACAAAAGGGGGTGGTGCTGGACGGAGCATCAGAACCAATCAAACACTCACACCCAGTCAACAGATCTGGGTTTGATCCATCACCGTTCTTTAACCCACTCTGCCACCCCAGTTCAGACATGGCCATATGCAAATCAGTCTGACCCTGTGCCTCATGGGAACAGTCCAGCCCGAACTGCCAAGCCATGCCTTCCCTGGACCGGAAACAAGCTTCCTAGGACTGGTTTCTGGCATTTCAGCCGTCTTCAGCCAGGCTTGCTTGAATCCAGTGGCAAAGTGAGCAAGGGACTCACGTCTGAGCATACCCTGCCAACTTATGGCGAACAAAGCGGTACAAAAGGGGGTGGTGATGGACGGAGCATCAGAACCAATCAAACACTCACACCCAGTCAACAGATCTGGGTTTGATCCATCACCGTTCTTTAACCCACTCTGCCACCGCAGTTCAGACATGGCCATATGCAAATCAGTCTGACCCTGTTCCTCATGGGAACAGTCCAGCCCGAACTGCCAAGCCATGCCTTCCCTGGACCGGAAACAAGCTTCCTAGGACCGGTTTCTGGCATTTCAGCCGTCTTCAGCCAGGCTTGCTTGAATCCAGTGGCAAAGTGAGCAAGGGACTCACGTCTGAGCATACCCTGCCAACTTATGGCGAACAAAGCGGTACAAAAGGGGGTGGTGATGGACGGAGCATCAGAACCAATCAAACACTCACACCAAGTCAACAGATCTGGGTTTGATCCATCACCGTTCTTTAACCCACTCTGCCACCCCAGTTCAGACATGGCCATATGCAAATCAGTCTGACCCTGTGCCTCATGGGAACAGTCCAGCCCGAACTGCCAAGCCATGCCTTCCCTGGACCGGAAACAAGCTTCCTAGGACCGGTTTCTGGCATTTCAGCCGTCTTCAGCCAGGCTTGCTTGAATCCAGTGGCAAAGTGAGCAAGGGACTCTCGTCTGAGCATACCCTGCCAACTTATGGCGAACAAAGCGGTACAAAAGGGGGTGGTGATGGACGGAGCATCAGAACCAATCAAACACTCACACCCAGTCAACAGATCTGGGTTTGATCCATCACCGTTCTTTAACCCACTCTGCCACCCCAGTTCAGACATGGCCATATGCAAATCAGTCTGACCCTGTGCCTCATGGGAACAGTCCAGCCCGAACTGCCAAGCCATGCCTTCCCTGGACCGGAAACAAGCTTCCTAGGACCGGTTTCTGGCATTTCAGCCGTCTTCAGCCAGGCTTGCTTGAATCCAGTGGCAAAGTGAGCAAGGGACACACGTCTGAGCATACCCTGCCAACTTATGGCGAACAAAGCGGTACAAAAGGGGGTGGTGATGGACGGAGCATCAGAACCAATCAAACACTCACACCCAGTCATTTGGTCATTAGGTCATTTGTCACCCGAGTGGGAAGGGTATGCTCAGACGTGGGTCCCTTGCTCTCCATGCCACTGGAATCAAGCTATCCTGGCTGAAGAGGGGTGAAACCCCGGAACCGGTCCTAGGATGCTTGTTTCCAGTCCAGGGAGGACCTGGTTTGGCAATTCGGGCTGGACTGTTCCCATGAGGCACACGGTCAAGACTGATTTGCATATGGCTGGGTTCAAACTGGAACGGCATGGTGAGCAAAAAAACGATGGATTTAGGCCCAGATCTCTGTAGTGGGGTGAATGTATGACATTGTTCTGCATTCTGTCCATCAATTGTTGTTTTTGCATTTGTCACCCCGAGTGGGAAGGGTATGCCCAGACGTGGGTCCCTTGCTCTCCATGCCACTGGAATCAAGCTATCCTGGCTGAAGAGGGGTGAAACCCCGAAACCGGTCCTAGGATGCTTGTTTCCAGTCCAGGGAGGACCTGGCTTGGCAGTTCGGGCTGGACTGTTCCCATGAGGCACAGGGTCAAGACTGATTTGCATATGGCTGGGTTCAAACTGGAACGGCATGGTGAGCAAAAAAACGATGGATTTAGGCCCAGATCTCTGTACTGGGGTGAATGTATGACATTGTTCTGCATTCTGTCCATCAATTGTTGTTTTTGTATTTGTCACCCCGAGTGGGAAGGGTATGCCCAGACGTGGGTCCCTTGCTCTCCATGCCACTGGAATCAAGCTATCCTGGCTGAAGAGGGGTGAAACCCCGAAACCGGTCCTAGGATGCTTGTTTCCAGTCCAGGGAGGACCTGGCTTGGCAGTTCGGGCTGGACTGTTCCCATGAGGCACAGGGTCAAGACTGATTTGCATATGGCTGGGTTCAAACTGGAACGGCATGGTGAGCAAAAAAACGATGGATTTAGGCCCAGATCTCTGTACTGGGGTGAATGTATGACATTGTTCTGCATTCTGTCCATCAATTGTTGTCTTTGCATTTGTCACCCCGAGTGGGAAGGGTATGCCCAGACGTGGGTCCCTTGCTCTCCATGCCACTGGAATCAAGCTATCCTGGCTGAAGAGGGGTAAAGCCCCGAAACCGGTCCTAGGATGCTTGTTTCCAGTCCAGGGAGGACCTGGCTTGGCAGTTCGGGCTGGACTGTTCCCATGAGGCACAGGGTCAAGACCGATTTGCATATGGCTGGGTTGAAAGTGGAACGGCATGGTGAGCAAAAAAACGATGGATTTAGGCCCAGATCTCTGTACTGGGGTGAATGTATGACATTGTTCTGCATTCTGTCCATCAAATGTTGTTTTTGCATCAATCCATCAGTGCGGCACCTACCTTCATGAAAATCCTGCTCTGTATTAATCGCCGGGAGAAACAGTCGATTTCTGCAAAAACAATATACTGTAAATAAACAACACGTTCCCCTCAGTTCAAACCACTATGTCTGCCTAAACTGCCCACTCCTCTCACCTTCTTAAAGCACCGAAGCTTAGACCTCCCATACATCTTCAATGGCAACTGCCCAACAGTCCTTCTTGGCTCACCACTGCACTCCCGCCTCCGCTAATTAATCCGCTCTAAACCTGGAAACAAACTTCCTTGCTGCTGGTTGCAAAAACAAATGATGGACTCCGAACGGCACAGCTAAACGGCTGCCATCTTGGAATAACACTGTGGTAACACTCCGATACAAAGATCAAAACTATGAAGGAGCACTCTGATGCTCATAAATCTAAAAGCATAGCGGATATCAACAACTGTGTAATATGTAGACACCTCCTCTCACGCAACAGCAATCAATATAAAACTGACTAGAAATACCGAACGTAGCTGCAAGTACTACTACACCTAATTCATCCTAATAAAAATATGGTGCAAAATAAAAGGGTGCTCAAAACAAAAAAAATGTTGAAAACCATAGTCACACAGATACTCTTAGATGTATGTACACACAAAATACAATGCCACAGTGGGTATACTGCGATTGAAAATCTGATATAGACATTGTTACTGCTTGAATTAAAGAAAACACGAGTAATCAATTTTTTCATTCTTGCCCTTCGGTTCCTGGGTGTCAAGTCTTCTCATCCAATATATCTCTCTTTGGAGCATGGATCTAGTCAGATCCATGCCTGGATACTGTACAACTCTCTCAATAACAGAAAACTGCATTTGAGCTATACTATGCCTCGCCTCTATCCAATGCGCATCTAGACTGCTGTTTTTTTGCTGATTCCTAATGGTGCTTTTGTGCTCTGATATGCGAATTTTGAACTTTCGCTCAGTTTTGCCACATGGACATTTTATGTAATAGATGAGATTGTTTGCGGTACAGTTTGAGTTGTGAAACAGTTCGATGGATTCTCCTGTTTGTGGGTGATTATAATTACGTTATTACAGTGTACGCAATTGGAACACTTTTTCATTCCTTTGTAATCTTTTTTCTGACCTTTTGAAGGAGCTCTTTTAGATTCCTTGACCGGGTACAGGCAAACAAAGGTCTTTGTCTGAAAATCTCTTTAAAATCTGTTACATTTTGAAGCTATTCCCAACGATTGTTGATGATGCCCTTGATCTTCTGGGAGCTTGTTGAAAATTTAGAGACAAACACTTGTCTCTCTGTGCTCTTTTTTGATTTATGTTTCAACAGTTCACTGCTGTCAAATTTTAAAATGCATTATTTTGTTTAATCCACTGTTTCTTTGGGATAGCCTCAATCTAAATAATTCTGTTGTTGGAGATTTAGATTTATTTCTAAATCACATGGTTCTGAACAAATCATTTTAATATGTAAAAACTGTGAAAACGGTAAGTTTTGCTTAAGATTTTGTGGATGAAAACTCTGGTAACACAGTGCATTATTTACATCAGTCTCCTTCCTGTGGACTTCAGTTTGAATTTCTAATCCCGCTATCACGATTCTAACGTCCAAAAATGAAATCGCTTTGTCACTAATGGTATGTGTAAACTGGATTTGGTCATCACATCTATTCAGTTGCTCCATTTTTCTTCCAGTTTTTCTCTGCTGCTTGTCCACAACATGAAGATATCATCAATATACCTACAGTATAACAGTAGGTGATCTTTCCATTCACGGTCGCTGTACATAAAATCAGACTCAAATTTTGCCATAAAGGTATTGGCATATGCGGGCACCCCCGCAAAGCCCATAGAAGTTCCTGTCTGTTGTAAAAAGAAATGATCATCACATTGAAAATAACTGTGATAAAGACAAAAATGTAGGATTTCAAGTAAAAAAAATGTTTCCGCTCTAATAGAAGTTTGACGTGATAGCGCCCATTCCACCACTTCCATGCCTGCTATATGGGGAATTGATGTGTACAGAGATTTAATATCTACTGTACAAAGGATGGAGTTCCTTTTGAGTTTTAGAGAATCCAGTTTCAACAGAAAATATTTGGTGTCCTTGACATATGAAATCCAGCCCACTTGGAGTAAGATACCTGCTGTTTGTAAATATGATACTTTGAAATGGGAGAATATTAAAATGAAGAGTTAACTTTATCATTAAGTTAACACTTCTTTTAAGATTTTTCTTATTTAAAAGCATTCTGATACATCATTTTGTTCTAATTCTCTACTATATTGAGTTGACCTTTTACTAAAGAGTTAATGCAGTCCTTCAGTTCTTCACCTCTGTGCTCCACCCTGGGACATGAAGCTGAGTTGAGCATTGCTCATTACCACGCCCTGCTATCTGCAGCCTGAGGATAATAATGTAAAATAAACACAGCCTTCCCTTAACTTTATAAGGAAAATGCAATACTTATTTATTGACTCAGTGCCTCTTTACAAATGAACTTACGGCTGAGAGCTACTCTGAAAGTGTTTGTGAGCTACAGGTAGATCACGATTGACTGGCTGGAGACACCTGATGTGGGGTAACATGATAGCAGAAGAGTTGATTATCCATTCCCAAGAAATCACAAAGCTTCGAACCACCTTCAAAACATTAGTGATTTAGTTAAATACCTCCATTTTGCAGTGATTGTTAGACATCTTTTATGCTATACAGGCAATATCTCCACACCTACAATATATGCTAGTACTTGAATTCACTTCAATGACATGCCTGTGATATTCCCATCTGTCTAAGAAGATAATTTTCCACAGAGTAGAGTTCCAGTAAATAAAGTGTAACACTCGCATACACAAGTAGGTGCAGTAGCCTTATCCATACCCACATAGATGAATGATTTTTGGTATATTTCTCAGAGCTCGACGGAGGAGAATGTCACCCTTTACTTAAAGCAGTGCTTCCCAAACGTTTTACAACCACCACCCACTTTTTGGTATAACAAACCTTTGCAACACACTTATCATTAATGGAGATGAGGCGGAGCATTTTTAATTTAATAAGGCATTGTGGGATAGCATATTGTTATTTTCAGACAGCACTTTTTTTTGCAAATGGTCACTAAATTTGCATATACATACAGTTTTATAACTAAAACTATATTGCACACAAATGATGATGTGTGGAAATCGGGTTTCACTCAATATCTATTATTTGTGCATCACCAAATAAAGTGTTTTGGTTAGTTCTGATCCTACTAAATTCTTTAGCTCTATCACATTTCACAATTTAACAAAAATAAGCAGAAGATGACAAAGCTTGACATTTGACCTCTGTCTTTGAAGCACAGCAAATGTGTCACAATAAATACAGAATTTAAAGGCTTCTTTGTGTATTGCCTGAACATTGGTGACCCACCATAAATCGTCTGGTGACACACCAGTGGGTCAACTCCACAGTTTGAGAAACACTGACTTCACTTGATTTCTTCATTGGCAACAGTGGCATTTCCACTTCCAAAAGAAACTAGAAGGAACAAGATGAACACCACCCATCAAACAGAACAAACTGACCCCAGGGGCCCAACTCAAGCTATCATTCCCTATCTATGAGTTTAAAGGGGCAATTCAGTGTAGAGAGAAAAACAGTTCACTTTGCACAGTCCTGCTGTTCTGTTCTGTTCTGTTCTTTTCTTTTCTGTTCTGTTATGTTATGTTATGTAGTGGCAGGCCTTCTTACAAAGGTGTATTAGTGCTTATGTCTAAAATCACCAATGATAGACATTATAGAATAATCCTGTGGTTGATGATGTCTGCACGGAGTTTCAGACTTTTTGTGACATCATTACTGGTTGTGGGAAACATAAATTTATGACAAAGAAAATATCTATGCTGCAGATGCCGAAAGGGACATAGAATAAAGTGCCAAATGGAACTGTATCTGTAAGAAATTGGGATATTGGCTGAAAGGGTGTACACCCTTCTCAAGCAACAACCACAGTCCTTGTATGGGTGAACCACACAGGTCTCTAAATTGACCTGTGCTTAACACTCTGGTAGCTTGGCACAAAAATAGTCAAGCTGAACTTAGAGGCAAAAAACAAAGTATTTATGCAGCACACAAATAATAATAAAGTGAAAACACAACACAAGAACAATCCCAAACCAATTTAGATACATAGAGTAAGATTTAATGAATACTAAAGCAACACAAATCCAAGCAGTAGAACCTGAGAAATTAGATTTAAAAGGTTTAGGTAGATATAGTGCCTAAAAGAACAAAGCCCCACATGCGGTCATCTGGTCATGGTAGACCTGGAGAAAGTCACACGTTCACACCGACCATGATAGAGCACGGGTTGCATACAGGGACTAGATGTTTTCCTGCTGAAAAAATTACCGTCTTAAAGTTCAGTGCAAAGTTTGCATGAAGGAGACAGTGAGGAGCAGGGAGAGAAATATGGATGGTCATCTTTGTAGCTTGAATAGCAAACCTGCTAAAGCACGCTGTCATCGCTGTAGTGCACAGATCTGGTCATGTGTTGCGGATGGTCATTGCTAGAGCTTCGATTTGCTGGTCACCGCAAGCTGTCATTGCTGTCATGCAAAGTGCAGATCTTGCGTTGCTGTAGCACAAAGAGTCATGTTCACAAGAGATTTGCATTTGTGGCCTTTGAAGCCATCAGAGTTTTGGTGTGAATGGCCCTGTTTTTGAAGAGACCAAAACTTCAGGGGTTCTCCTGTCTCCACAGAGGAGTCCGCTCTAACGCCAGTCAAGGGTACAGGACCTGAGGATGCACTTCTTGGGGATCAGTGACTCACTCTAGCGTAGGCCAGGAGGGCTCAAACAGGACCAGTTGCAGGTACAGGCAGGTCCTGTTGGAGCAGTTTGGATTGGCAGTTGCAAGGGGACCTCCTCTGGAGCTTGTTGTGTCTCTGCAGCTCAGAACAGGAGATCAGCAAACTGGTCCTTGGGGTCAATAAGGTCTTTCTGGGAATACCCCTTCAGCAAGGCAGGTCTCAAGCAGCACAACAATCCTCTCAGTTTCCAGGCAGGCCTCCCACAGCAAGGCAGTATTCTGGTAGCAACAGGACAGTGCTGGAGTGGGGTCTAGGTAAGCCTCTAGCAGCGGAGCAGTCCTCTGGGAAATGTCCAGGAGTGTAATGAATAGTTGGTTGAGGGTCTAAATTGTACACCTGGTACCAGACTTTAAAGTAGGGGAGTCTTCTTGGCTACTCCCACAAATGGTTCTGAAAAGGTCCATCCTCCCCCTGCCCAGGCTCCAAGTAGTCTAGGGTGACAAAAGCCTGGTGTTGAGTTCTTTTGGGAGTGTGCTGGGGGCAGTGCTTTAAAATGTGAGAAGGGCAGAGACTAACTATGTCCTACCTATCCTGACAGGGTGGCCTATCCTGCCAATACCAAGTCCTCCTTTGTCTCACTGTCTGAGAGGAATGCACAAAGGACAACTGCCAAGCTATTCACAGGCACTAAACGGCTAGAACAAGAAAATGCCAACTTTCTAAAATTGGCATTTTCAGAATTGTGTCTTAAAAACCAACTTTTTCGAAAAATTAGTTTAGATTTCTAGAACTTGAGTATCAGTTACGAAATCTTTCTTGCAATGGGCACCTTAAAGTTGTAAATTAAACTTAGCTCTTTTCTTTCTTGTCTTTCCACAGGTTTTGATGTCCAAGGGGATGACGCACTGTTTCAGAGATCGGGAAACTGAAGAATGAACACTGCATCAATTTCCAGGTAAGCGTCCCTGGGTACAGGATCGCTATGGTTGAAAGGCCGGAATGCAAAGCACCTTCCAGAATCAGGTTTGGCCTTAAATAGTCTTGCCACACCTAAGATGGTGGCCACGCCGACGTATGCATAGCATTACGTGGCGTCACTAAGGGCCATTCCTCTTCCCTCTGCAATCAATACTGACCACAAGGCGTCTGGCTCGAGTTCAGTAAGCTAAGAGATACAATAGTCATGACATGTCAGTAACATTTTCAATCACACTACAATATACCAAATACATATACTACAACCGTGAAATGGTTTACCCTACATTATTCACAACATGCCATATTAGGTAGTGCTGCTTGCACAGGATGGGGGGGGTTAACAGGGGATGAACTGTTCGTTGGGTCTATTTCTGGCCTCAATTACGGACCCCCTTTCTGGCATCAGGTTAGGCAAGTGCCATATACTTTAGAGTGGGTTCATAGGTTCCTGACAGGTTAGTTTCCTGATGGGTTCATGGGAGATCATGACACTTGGAGCAACTTGTTGTACACAGTTGCCAAGATCTTTAACTACGTGGGTTTTCTTGAAGTACTTTGACCCTTGCTGCCAGAACTTACCCAAAATTATTTGTTGCCCCCCATGTGTACATCTACATTATTGATAGGATTAATACACTCACTAGATTAATTTCTTTTCCAGTACTCCATTTGGGTGGCGAGCCATGGTAGACTTACTGATCAGTCCTAGTGATGTGTTATTCATTCATAATTCCCCTGCGTGCCATTATCCATTTTAAAGTTACTCCATGAAACAGTTTTTGACACTCGCTTGAGTGGGAGACTCAGTTCAGTTTAATAGAAACTTTATTCGGTCTTTAACAACCATAAAAGTATACAAATTATTAACAATACTTTCACTAAATAAGATATATACAATATTTTTAATCAATTTCTAAAACTCACAAATTCATTTTAATCCTCAAGGTAGTGTGTTGCTAACCACGTAGCTTCTACTCTTTTATGGCTCATTCTCCTCGTACATATAACACCTGATCATCTCAAATCTCAATGCATTCAAAGGACTCTTTAACATTTTTATATATTTTCCCATGCAACATGCTATGTCTAGGTTAATCATTTCCACTAAAATGTTTACTGCTTACGTGGCTTGGACGGCAGAGCTTATGGTTGTCTGATCCTGCTTGTGGCTTGGACGGCAGAGCTTATGGCTGCCTGATCCTGCTGCTCCACCGGAACGGAGAATCAAACTTAAAATACTCCAACTTCTACCGAGGCAAATGAGGCAGATTTGGCAACTTGATTCATCTGAGACGCCTGGGCAGATGATGGTTCCTACTCCCGAGCTCTGACACCAACTGGAAAATCGCTTTAAAGATGCGGTGCAGGGTGAGGGCGAGTGAGTGAAAAATGGCGGCTCCCCTTCCTGCTGCAGTGTTGGTGCCATCTACAGATGCGGGGGAGACATAAGTGTGAGTACCGAAGGCATACTGCTTACCCCACCTGAACAGTAACTACCAACAACGGTGAGCATTGTGCACCACAGGTGAAAGAAAATGCGTATAGCAGTTAGTGGCACAGTGCGAGACCGTGTGTGTCAGCAACAGCGGCAGCAATCGTGTCCCAATGCTGTGAGACCCTGCACTGAAGCCACAAGCCAGAGGTGGGTGAGGCAGATCGCGACCCCCTTAAGATGCAATAAGGGGGTAAATAAATAAAACTATTGTGCATAATTGCGGGCTCCCGACCCACAACAGGAACTGAAATCGAAACTACAAGGTCCCCAGTTAACGCTACTAGAAAATGGCGGCCACCACACAAAGGCCGCATCGGATCCCAAAGCGGGCAAGCAGAGACTTCGGACACTTATGAGTGGGTATATGAGTCGGGTGAGGGTTATGCACGTAACAGGCAACAGGCAGACAAACGCCTTTTGTGAGCTAAGTTAGGCACTTTGTTCTATAGCGCATCGCGGTGCTGAGGAACCTCCGAAGGCAAGCAGAGCTGGTGTTTCCCCTGTGAAGAAATTCAAAACTCCTTCCAAGGGTTAAACTAACAAAAAATAGAAGTTGGCACAGAAACTGAAATATAAAAGAACATCTTTATTAAACTCAAAATGAGTGTGACTACGTCACCCAGAAGCCGCAACAACTGAATAAGGCAGTCCAAAGAGAGCAGAACACTGGGGCCTCATATATGTGAGGGTTACATACTCAGCATAAAAGAAAGGGGCAGTCCAGGCTCATGCAAGCATGCAAAATGCCAATATGGACATACAAGATCTGCCAAATATTAGCCAATAGGAAAACATTCAAAACAAGGCATCGTGTAACCAGAACGTCCCCCTTGAGTCGTGTTTTTGCCCAACCCCATAAGTAAATCAATGACAGCACCTATAGGTCAATCAGTAACGGCAGGACATGTTTGTGTGCTTCAAAGGACAACTTGCAAAATAGGATAATGCGAAGAAAGAATACTGAAGGCCAACAAATAGTTGGGACAAGGATTAGTAAGTATAGGCAGGGATTTAGTCAGTCTGGCTAGTTCCTGGAATTGGCTTCACAACAAGAAAGGGAAGGTTATTTGACATGTGGCAGTACAAAGGGCAAAAACACTAGATTTACCAAGCTGCCTGAGTGAGGGCAACAAAATGGCGACAGAATACAGAAAGGAGTTAAAACTGAATTACCTCAGACCCTCCTTTTGCCATTACTCAGGCAAATCCTAATTCATTGCTAGGTGAGCATTTTCCATTCTACACATTTCATTTAAGCAGGTATATGTAAGCTATCAACAGGGATACAAAGAGAACAAAGCATCGAGTCATAATTAACATTCAGATAGCAGAAGAAAGTAATGACCATTATTACAAACAGGATTATCATTTTTTCACAACCCTAGGCAAAAGCAAATCCTAAAATTATTTAGCGAACCTTTTCAGGGCTCTTATGCATTTCAGTGACTATTGTATACTCAGGTGAAACAGTGGCGATCCTTATCAATGCTCTCAGGTGAAATGGGGATACTCTTCAACAGAGGATAGACCTCATTCTGCTTTTACTAAACAGAATACTACTCTAAAACAATGCCAGCAAAACAATAAGAATCAGTCTCCTAACACCCATTCTATGCAATTTCACAGGAACCGAGTGTGCAACCATAACTATGCCAAAGTCCATTCTAAGCCTCTCTGGTCGGCTTCTATCGTCCATCAAATCTTCTTCTGTTCTCTTCTTCCGCATTGGGCCTCTTCATTCAGGCCTTCCATGAAAATAGTGCTTCTCAGTATCCGTTGGAGTGCCCTCCTGGCAAACACTCACAGCTTACTCGAAAGTCTCAATGTCTCAAGGCAGTGCACCAATATATTTCCTCTGCAGCAGGCACTACAGATATTGTGCTCTTTGTTGGTCATGGGCACAGATCATCTTTTGCAGACCCAAGTACTATTAATCGGAAAGAGCAACAGACTTTCACGCTCAGCAACACTTTCAGGCTCCAACACTCGCTATTCAGTGTCAGAGGATGTTTGGGCTGCTCTTTCATTTAATTTTCCTTTCATCATGTAGTGCCTTAGATCCTCAGGTGCACTGCCCTTCCGTTGGAGCAAAGAAAAGAGAGGGGGGGGTGGCCAAAACTCAGGCCAAGGGGCTCAAGGGACTGCACACTGTCAGAGGTTACCAGCACATGACAGGTAGAAAACTGTAGCCTCAAACCAGCTCTGCCATCAACAACAGGGATCCTTCTCTTTCGCTCTTTTACACTGAAACTCTGGTTTTGTGATGTCCAACGCCGTCTGATGGAGCAAGTACGATGCTTTGGAGATACCATTGATGGCGCGCTGGCGATCGCTGTCCAGCCTTGCTACTTTCTGGGTGCTGGGACTGTAGGGCCAAGACGTCCGTCTTTCATCTCTAGCTGTCACTGATGGGAATTAGGCTTAAATCAGTGTTCTGCAGGTTATTATGACTTAATTCCCGCAGAATCTAGTGACGTAGGAAATGTGACACAGTTGTTAGTTTCCTTCAGTTTAGTATAAAAACAGTTCATTGTATTTAATAATGGGACTGCAAGCAGGTGGCCTACAATCTGCAAGGGAGTGACCATACGTCATAGGACAACTCTGGTCTAGAATACACTGTCATTCTCAAAGGCAGAACTTCTAGTCTCTTCAATTTCGGTACCCTTCATTATCCTCTGCCATCTGAGGGTAGATAATTACATGGGAATTCTATCACATAGAGGCATTGCCTAATGGGGTAAACATTTTTTTTTATTCTTTTTTTTTCCAATGATTACGTCTAGGTGTTCCTAAATTCCTTATCTAGAACACCTCAAAAGAGAAATCACATGATACAGATTATCAGGGACATGTAGATACCTCCCTTTAATAACTGTGCATCAGGTGCACTATGCAATACACAGGCTAATAATCAAATGTGGAAACAAAAGACAAGAACTAGAGAGTCCTGGTATTTCCATGATTTAGAACACATCTGATCCCACCGAAAATTAAAGAAGCAGGAACAAAAGGGTAAAAAACCAAATTAAAATAGTCATTGAAAATGTGTCATGTTCAAAAAAATAAATGTAAGGTATCTCCCATTGAGGTGGAAAACTTGTCTTACTATAGTATTGAGTAAGTTAACCAGTCCATCACTACCCTGACAGTCAGACTGGAAAACATTGAAGTAGGCCTAAAGAAAATTCCTAAAAACCAGTCTGGTCATACAAAAAGGTAATTATACATAATATGGGGGTCCCTGGTACATTACTACAGTCTGGAAACGTGAACCTGAACAATACACCAATAATAAAAAAAGGGCTGACTGGTGAAAGGAATTCGAAAAAGAGAAATGGGACTAGGACATAGCTAAAATCCCCAATAACTAGGCACAATGCAACATCAATCAGGGGAGAAGCAGCAAAAGAAAAATCTATAGGAAGAACGAAAAATTACTCGGGTGATAGTTAAGTTTGTGACACAATACCAAGAGTATGGGTGATACACAAAAGTCAAAATAGTACACAAATTTTAACTCTACCGCTGGCCCCTACACCATATACGGTAATCTCAGCTAATGTTCCAGTTCCTCACAACACCATGTCATGTACTTTATGCACTATGAACCTGCAGCCCAAAACCCAATATTCGGGCCTGCTTAATTTGTCAGGCTTAAAATGAAAATTACACTGTTTTACTTTCCTAACCCTCCATTTGACAGCTGGTCACCAGTTAGTGGTGACCGGCTGTCAAATATAACTTACTGTCTCGCTTCTGACACACAGGACCAGCAGGAACAATTCATAGAAAGACAAAATGCAAAAACATGGAAAACACACAAACATTTTGTTTTGTTTTCAAAGAAGTCATACAAAAAAAAGCATCTTGTTTCAACTTACTGCTGATACTTCAAATAACACACAAAATATCAATTGTAACCAACCATCTTAAATTAAGGCAACTACATGGACAGTATTTTCAAAAGCAAAAATATGAATGTATCACCCCCTTTGAGGCCCTGCTTTGAGCGAGGCCGTGCAGGAATGCACTTCTCGACCTTACACAGTCCTCCAAGAGCTAAGAATAACACCTCTGCACAACTTTCTGGGCTGCTATCCAGCCTCTGCCAGCTTTCCTGGTCCCCGCCACTTTTCAAGGTTCCTATAGTGTGCAAGCATTAATGTCTTCTTGTCAGAGAAGCTTTTCCAAGCAATTGTTTCTCCATCTGTTTACACTCACTCCTAACTCCCACCTTACTGACCTCAAGGTCAAAATCTGCCTCGCGTTCTGCACTCCTCAGCCCTGTCTCTCTCCTCACCCTGAAGCTTGTCACAGACAAAAAAAACCTTCCTAACTCTTCCTAACCTGCAATAATTAACCCTTTTTAAAAACACATGTTATATATATTATTTCTTTTAGGGGCTACAATTTATTTCTATTTTTAAATTATTAAAACATTTACTATGAATAACTCACAGAACATAATAACATAACATACTAGCTTTAGAACAAATGTTTGTTACTACCCTATGCAACGGTACTTAGTTCATCAGCCTTAAAAGGATGAACGTCTCAGTAGGTCTAGCTAGAGTTAGAACCTTCAATCTTGATATTAAACCCAAACCTCTGCACTGGGCACATTGGCTCACTGAGACATTAAAAGCAACCCCAGATGGGAACAACCTGCAAATTTGTATTATACCTAAATATATGCATTTACTGAAGCCTAAGGCACTTTAAAGCTATTGTAAAGGGCAAGAATGCTGTTAAATAGTCTATTTTACCCAATTTCGACTTTGATATTTGGGGCACTTAAAAATAAATATCCTATAATCGTGCTACATATTAATCATCCTCAGAATGTTCTTTAAAGATTGCAGATATTGGACATTAGACATATCTCTTGCAAATTCTTTAGAAAAATGAGTTTTTTTAAGCCTGCGCCAAGTGAAATTCCATATACAAATGTCCTCATTATGCCGTACAACACAACTTAAATTAAATTATAATGCTAGGAGGTTACAGTATGAGTATTAAGCTTTATAAATAGTAAAAAAATGAATTTAGAAGCACTTATTTTTAATAATTATTTTTCATAATTAATAATTATTTTAGATAAACCCAATCATTTTTGATAATTTCACATATAAAAGCAAGCTGCATCCCTTGCCTATCACTTTAGATGCATTCATTTATAAGCCTAAGCACAGAAGCCTAACTTAAAACATGACAAAAAAAAGTTTCTTCGCCACGTTTTTTTTTTTTTTTAACAGAACAATTATTTTAACATTAGAACCAAAAATATTCTTATAAAAATGCTTAAAGAGAGGAAACCCTTAATTGAAATGTCTTCCTGTAATACAAAATAATGAACCTTAGTTTTGGAACCTTTTTGAAACAACATTTTGAAATGCAAAGTTTCACCCGTGTTCAACTGAGGGCGAAGTCCTGGCTGAGTAAACATTCCTGTCTATTAGAGCTGCTTGCTTAGCGACAATAAAAGCTTGTCTCTCAGTGTTGTAACATGAGCACGGTGGCAGTCTTTTTCAAACTAAGACATATCAATGCGTGTTGCGTTTGAGTTCAGCAAAAATTTACTTCAGCTGAAGTGTTTGTCTGTTAATATCTAATACAATGTATGTAAGTAAAAAATACTATAAGTTTATTTTTCTACGAAACACACAATTTCGTTTTTGAGGCCATTGTATTCCTAGTGAATGTAAATTTGAATTTTATTTTTTAAGCATTTAACAGTTTGTACATGTGCATAATTGCTTACTCTATAAATTATATAGCAACATATAGCTATTTAGCATATCACATGGTTCATTTCTGGATTTTTATTTAATTTCTACTTAATATTAATTAACTGACATTTTGCTTAACAGACTGAAAACATCAAGAAAAACCACTAACACACATTGAGCTCATTTCAGACATAAACAGAAAGGGGTCAAACACTCAGGACACATATATTTAACCCACAGAAACACACATTTAACCCACAGATCAACACTTAGGACAGAAACAAAGGACAGCCCACAGACTGTTCTTAAACCAAACCATTTGTAAATACTAGTTGCAAGTCATATTTACAAGAAACGCTTCTTAATAGTGTTCCAAAAAACTGCAAAAAAAACAGCCCAACAGACTGCTATATGTCCAAGAAGCCAAAATACACTCCATTCATAAGATTGCGCAGAACAAAGGATCCTTGTATGTATTATGTCCATATTTTAATTCCCTGGGGATACAGAATCACCAAGGAAGAAATATGTTTTTATACCTAAACCTATTTAGGTATTCCCTCATGGGAGCCGGCTAATTTAATTCACATCTCACTATGGTACCTTAAAAAAAAAAAAAGCAACACATTCTTCGATGTGAGCTTGAAACAGGCATGCCAAAAAAATACTGCAGAATATGCAAGTATTTATAATCAAAGTAGTGCTTAAGGTACTCTCCGTACGTTGCACCGTTCAAATTTTATACAAAGTAGAGAAAAATCTCCTCATGACCTGCCTACACAAATTGCAATTTGCATATCAATCCAATACAAATCCAAAGTTGGCCAACACAAATTCATAACCACTCTTACCAATAAAAAAGGTTGTCCAAATTCTAACTGCCAAGTTCTGAATGACCTAACGGTCTTTTTTTAGAATACTCACGCCAAAAAAAAAGTTCTCAGTCAGGAGTGATATCATGTGGAGGATCAAAATCAGGAAGATCAGAAATATACTGGGCTGCAGAGACAAAGAATCCCCAGAATATCCGTGCACAGAGTACCTCCTTAGTAGAGTCCTGTTCTGTCCTCCTCAGTAGATTTCAGTCTCCTGACAAGATCGCTCCCTCAGATAGCCACTCCTGATGATCCTCAGAGAGGGCACCAATTGAAGAAATTCAAAACTCCTTCTCAGGGTTAAACTAACAAAAAAAAAGAAATTGGCACAGAAACTGAAATATAAAAGACCGTCTTTATTAAACTCAAAATGAGTGTGACTACGTCACCCAGAAGCCGCAGCAACTGAATGAGGCAGTCCAAAGAGAGCAGAACACTGGGGCCTTATATATGTGAGGGTTACATACTCAGCACAAAAGAAAGGGGCAGTCTTGGCTCATGCAAGCATGCAAAATGCCAATAAGGACATACAAGATCTGCCAAATATTAGCCAACAGGAAAACATTCAAGGCATCATGTAACCAGATCGTCCCCCTTGAGTCGTGTTTTTGCCCAACCCCATAAGTCAATCAATGACAGCACCTATAGGTCAATCAGTAATGGCAGGACATGTTTGTGTGCTTCAAAGGACAACTTGCAAAATAGGATAATGCGGAGAAAGAATACTGAAGGCCAACAAATAGTAGGGACAAGGATTAGTAAGTACTGGCAGGTATTTAGTCAGTCTGGCTAGTTCCTGGAATTGGCTTCACAACAAGGAAGAGAAGGTTATATGACACGTGGCAGTACAAAGGGCAAAAACACTCGGTTTACCAAGCTGCCTGAGTGAGGGCAACAAAATGGCGACAGATTACAGAATGGAGTTAAAACTGAATTACCTCACCTGTACGAAGTTAGCAAGCTCAAAAACTAGCTTGAACAAAGAGAGTACAGCACGAAGAGGAGGGCGAAGTGGGGCACCATAACGGGCGAACCTCCCGACAAAAACGAAACTGCTACAGGGACAGTGATAACGATAACGATTTCCGCCAACACACTCTCCAAAATGGCGCCCTAATAAAAGCTTAGGGGGAATTACCCTCACCGTGTCCGCCCACATGTACGAGCATAAGTCAACCTAAAAGAACACAGCTATGGCAGTAAGCAAAACCGGCAAGTAATAGCCAAAGACGCACAACTCCAGCACCATACAGCAGAAGCCAGACAGCACCCACCGATCTCTGAGGTGCTCTGTTATGCTGTTCAACCCGATTAACATTGCAAGGTGTCATAGCTAAGGGGGCCCAAAAGTGCCCAGGGCATTCCCACAGTGATAGCTGACACAAGGAGACACAGCTCTTGATCCGCACACTGCCGTCTCTTCACACCCCTTTTTCCCTCACGAAAGCCACAGGAACTTGGTGGCCCATTTCAGGGTGAGGGGGGCTGGTGCCGGGTCGATGAGGGTGAAGGTTCGCCCACAGAAAGATACCAGAAAAAAGGTAGAAACAAACCAGTCCAAGGTGATAGCAGCTAGGAGTGAAGGAGGGGGGACGCCAAGCAAAACGAGGGGTGCACTGACGATCACCAAGGTGATAACAAGGTAAACTAGGCAAACAAACAAGATGACGGACAGAGAATCGAGGCTACTACAATAAACAGAAGAAGAGCAAAGGGGAGTCAGCCATATCGGACTCACCGATCAAGCAAAAGCCGGACATTAACAGCACCCTAGAAATTATCCTAAAGAGACTGGGTGAGGTTCACAACCTGGCTAAGACAACAAAGCACACCACGGACGCAATCCAGCTCGAGATTGCAGCGATCAGAGAAGACCTGAACTCAGTGAACATCAGACTCACAGCAGCTGAACAAAGGATCAGCGATGTAGAGGACTCTGCCCACAGCTCAAGTATGGAGATGAAAGTAATATCCAAAATCACTGCATCACTCCAAAAACAGACAGCGGATATTGAGGACCACAGTCGCAGCGGGAACATCCGTATTCTAGGTGTACCGGAGGGCGTGGAAGATGCAGCAGGTTCCTGCACTGCCTTCCTCGAAGATCTGATCCCCAAACTTACCAACCTAAAACCTATCTAGTTTGAGCTAGATAGGGTACACAGAGTACCCACCTTTAAACCTTACACAACTCAGACAGCACGACCTATCATCTGTAAGCCATTGAGATCACAGCACACAGAAGACATTTTTAACTATGCTCGCAAAAATCATCAAATTAACTGGAAAGGCCATAAAATCATCCTCACACAGGACTACTCTAAGCCTACTGTCGACACCAGGAAGGGTTTCCTTGCTTTACGTGACAGGCTCAGGAACAAAAACATCCAATTCTCATTTGTGGCCCCTGCAAAGTTCAAGATAACAGGCAAAGGTAAACAACATTTTTTCACAGACCCCCAGGATCTATCGGCCTTCCTAGACGGCCCGGCAGCAGAAGACATGGATGTGTCTCAACCCGGCTCCAATAAAAGAAGTCAGTCGCCGGCACCCAACACCAGTTGAAACAGAGCTTCACACAACACTAGTAAGGCCGCTCTAAGGCAGCGGCTTCAGGAAGGAACCGACAACCAGTATCTACCTCAAACTACCTCACACTACCAAATATTGCAGCTATTATCTACGTCAACAACAGTACAACATCTACCTCGAGCGGCTCACACCAACAGTTCCCAACATGTACACCACGTCGACAACCAACATCAAGAAGGGAAGCCACTGGAAGCACAGCATCGTATCCTTTAAAGACAAATATACTGTTAAATGCATGGGCTCAACCACTTAGGGAGTACCGTGGGACAACTACCGGACAGTAATTCTCCATGAGGCGGAATGGCGATCCTGCTGTCACACCTCCGTCATACGAATATTTACATGGGGAGGGGTGGGGGGGGTGGTTGGTGGAGAGGAGAGGTCGGGAGAAATTGGCACTAGGGTTTCTCAGTTCTTTGCTTCTCATACTCTCTATCTCCATTTCCTGTTTCACACCTTTTTTCTCTGCAAATCGCATCTGGCAGATCATCATAACATACGTGTGTGGGAAACCTCTCATACGCACACATCTGGTGAGAGAATTTTTTGTTTTGCTCGCAGCACGCCTGGGGAGCTTAGACACACAGACCCGGAAGAATAGGGAGGTAGAACAATTAGGGCCACTCCCAATTTTCATACCCAGAGATAGTGTACTGGAGAAATGGTCATACAGAACCGCTGCACTACACTATAGATGATGGCCCTTAGTAACACACTCGCCCTCTCAACGGACCTCAACATAGTGTTCCTCAATGTCAAAGGTCTTAACCACCCTCTTAAGCGCTGGAAGATAATAGACTACCTAGCTAAAACTAAAGGTGATATAGTCCTCCTACAGGAAACCAAACTATCCATGGAGGATGCCAAACTAGTGAGAGGTAAGTGGATCTCACAGATGGCTTGCGTGCCAGCCGACAAGAAGAAGCATGGGGTTTTGACCTTGATATCCGAAATCTCAAACATAACAATATAATCACACTCGCACAATAATGAGGGCAGGCTACTAGTAACACATCTGAGGAGGGGGGAGGAGCGGAACCACGTAGCGAACATGTACAGCCCCAATGCAGATGACCCATCCTTCTGGTCGGAGGTGTCGCGCACGTTAGATAGCTTCCCCCTAAACAACCTCATGGTATTGGCTCAAACAACAAAACCCACACAAGACACAAAGACATCCTTAAGACATTCCAAGAGTTCTATTCAGATCTCTACAAAAAAGACCAGAATATGATCCAAGAGGACTGTACAAAATACCTTGACAGAATAGGGCTCCCGAAGTTAAGCACCGAAGACACAATCAGGTTAGGTCAAGAAATTAGCTACACCGAGATTGAAATGGCAGTCAAATCACTGAAAAGTAACAAAGCCCCGGGGCCAGACGGGTACACAGCCGATTTTTACAAGACCTTCTTGAACCAGCTCAAACCAATCATGAAAAAGGTTTATAACCTCTCCGCATCTAAAGGGGCAGTTCCACAATCCATGTCAGAGGCTAACATAATAGTCATCCCAAAGGAGGGTAAAGGCCACCTTTCACCAAAAAACTACAGACGCATATCCCTCATTAACGTGGATTGTAAACTTTATGCAAAGATACTGGCAGTTAGACTCAACACGGTTCTCCCCAAAATAATTAGCAACTCCCAGGTCGGATTCCTACGCAACCGTTTGCCTAACGACAACACCTGACTCCTCTGCCATATATTGGAGCAGGTGGCCACCAAACCAGAACCAGCAGTAGCTATAGAATTAGATTCCAAGAAGGCCTTTTTATAAAGTGTCCTGGGACTTCCTGGAACGCTGCATGCAATCGTACAACCTGGGGGAGAGATTTTTACGATGGTTATGGCCCTTTATCGTGAACCTTCAGCCTGTATCATAGTCAATGGCTCACTCTCTGACCCCTTTAAATTGAAACAAGGAACCAGACAGGGATGCCCACTGTCTCCCGGGCTATTCTTACTGGCCTTAGAACCCCTTATCCAGGACATAAGCCCAAACAATAACATAAAGGGGGTCAATATCAATGGCGTCAAAATAAAATTAGATGCTTTCGCAGGCGATATACTGATAGTAATGGAACAGTCGAAGGCCTCAATTGGGGCCCTTATGACTACGATAGCAGAATATAACAGGCTCTCAGGAAGCTAAACAAGGAGAAATCTGAATGCAAACCACTAAACATTCACTGCACAAAAGACATTCTGGGGGGTTGGGTCTGGCCTGGCAGACAGGGTATATTAAATACCTAGGTATATACTTTTGTAGTGATCTATTAGACACGCTACACTACAAAGAGAGGATTCTACTAGAAAAGATTAAGAAACTCCTTGATTCTTGGTCCTCAAAATTCATAAGGTGATGGGGTAGAATCGAAACTATTAAAATGATGATCACCCCAATGATTAACTATGTGATCAGTATGCTCCCACTCCTCCTCACGGATAACTTCCACCGGAAAGTCGATATCCTGATTTAAAAATTTCTCTGGTGAGGGAAAAAGGCATGTATAAGCATTAAGAAACTAAGACTGGACAAAACCCTAGGAGGGGTAAATCTAACAGACTTTAGGCTATTCCAGTTAGGTTTTCAAGCAAAACAAGGCTCATACTGGATTTTACCGCCGGCTGGGTACATACTTGCATGGCTTCAGGTAGAGAGGGCTATCCTGAACAATCTGAGCCCACTGGCCCCACTAACAGCAGATAGATACCCCCACGCATCGAAACCCATTTTTAAAAACACAACAATTGCACTACTAAAAGTAGACAAGAAGCTGGAGTTCAGTATCAAAGGGTCCAAAATGGAATCACTATGGGCTAATAGTAGGGTTCATTATAAAGGGAAAAGCATTACCTTCGATACATGGATTGAGAAAGGTATTTACGACCCTTACCAATTTGAGAACGAAAAGTACCTCATTACATTCACAGACCTCAAGTCAAGACACCACTTAAATGACATAGAATTGTAGAACTTTCTGAAAATCAGATCGGCCATATCAAAAACTAAACTATCTTCCCCACAATCCTCAATTGTCCGATACATGTCAAACATTAACATACTAGGACACCAAGTCTCGCAGATCTACAAACTCCTTCGCCCAAAAACTGCCAAACTCAATGTTAAGACAGTCGCCTACTGGGATAATCAACATAAAACTCCACTCAACGAACAAGAGTGGGCTACACTATGGGCATCAACCTCACACAATAAGATCACCCCAGTGCTCGCACAGACAACATTCTGGCTGCTTCATAAAGCCTTTTGGACCCCTGCACGACTATTTTCATTAGGACTCAGGGAGGACGCACTATGCTGGAACTGTAACAAGAGAAGGGGGACCTATCACACCTTATCTTCTAATGCCCAGCACTCAATGTCTTCTGGGGGAAAGTCTTCGGTTTCATATATAACCTGTTTGACTGCACACTAGCGATGGAATTCTCCACCCTCACCTCTGCATTTATGATCATGAAACTGAGAATGGAACAAGATAAGGACCTACTAGACCTATTGCTGACTGCAGCAGTGAAAATGGTCCTAGCCAACTGGAAGGACACACGCAAGACTAACTACAAAGGCTGGATCAACTGGATCATGCATCTCAGGGGAGCGGACAATATTGCTCTACAGAACTCACCCTGGAAACCGGCTACCAGAGGGAAGTGGAGCTCTCTGGCTACATACCTCGACCCCTATGATCCCCCATGAGTCTTCAAGGTCACCAAGACATATGTATCGACTTGACCCAAAGGGGCGTATCCAATTCTAGTCCGAATGGGCCTGCATGCATGCTCAAACATCCTCACTGATTGTCAGATGTAAAAATTGAAAATTGATACTTGTATAGCGCACTACTCACCCGCAAGGGTCTCAAGGCGCTTGTACAAACACCGCTGTGTAACCCATCCTGGCTTTACCCTGTGAGGCGTCCACTCCTGGGCACACCCAAGGTGGAGGCCAGGCATCCTTAGCGTTGTGGGGGCCATTGTGGAGATTAAGCAAGCTATTGCCCAGAGTTGCAGAGTGGGACTCCATGATTGGAATAGGCACCGAGGCGAGAATTATCAGGTCCGTGGAATTTTTGAGCCCAAGACCCGCCGAGGCGGGGAATTGAACCCTGGTCCCGTGCTAGACCTCTGCATCAGGGTCTGCCGCTCTAATCATTGAGCCACACTTCTCCTGTAATGTACAGCAAATGTTTTCCCTCTCCCTCAGTGACTGTCCCCTACCTCTTATTTCCCCACTTATTTTTCTGTCCTTTCCTCCCTGCTTTTCTCTCGCTTTCAAAATAATGACATGGGGGGCTAGCTATATAAACACCGATGTATAAACGGTAATTTTTCAACCTATGATAACCCTGTAACCGCTGTTGCGACTGTTCTCTGTATAAAAATAATTAAACATGTATTTATTTTTTAAAAAAGGTTTACTGCTTGAATCCTGTTTTTAATATCATACTTTTTAAAAATTGGACATAAAAGTGGGGCACTCTTTGCCCCAATCCTTTTGGTGTCTCCTATATATATATATGTTATGTCCTGATTATGACCCAGCTTTAAATACCAATACTCAGGGGTCGAAACGTCGTCAAACAATGTTTGTGGAATGTGTTCTTTTATAATGTGAATGTGGATATTGACAATCATTTTACTGGTGTTGACTTCAAACATTAAATTGTCCC
Organism: Triturus cristatus; assembly: GCF_964204655.1. NCBI lineage: Eukaryota > Metazoa > Chordata > Amphibia > Caudata > Salamandridae > Triturus > Triturus cristatus. The sequence goes on from NC_140590.1 coordinate 218,911,010, forward strand.
TATCAGCCACATGTATATATTTCTGTAAATAGCACAAGTGCACTTTTTTCACCATATATCACTTTCATTGCGCCGTCACTGTTTAGGAGCAGCTTGTTTCTAGAAAGGTATATATACTATACTATACTGTTAACATGGATTTTTACATTTGATAATGGAAGATGTATAAATAAATGCACTAAACGTATAACTGAAAGTAACTCATCAAAGAAGTTGTTTCTTCTCTAATTATTGTAATACTATTACAGTGGAAATCAAGGGCTACACTTCCCCCATAGATACCACGTTATTAAGATTAATTGTACAGCCAAGGCCCCTGGGTTACTGGGTTGCCCCTTTTGTTCGAAAAAACAGGTTGAAATGGCAGGCCTAAGTCATGTTTTAAGAGGCTACTTAAGTGGGTGGCACAATAGATGCTGTGGGCCCACCAGGAGCATTCAGTTTACCAACCTTGGCTGTATAGTATACCATTTTACTAGGGACTAAACTAAATCTGCCCGTCAGGTTTGCACCAATTTTACCATGTTTTAAGGAGAGAGCACAAGCATTTAAGCGCTGGTTAGCAGTAGTAAAGTGCATGGAGTCCCAAGGCCAACAAAAACTAATTCAGCAAAACAGGTGGAGAGAAGGTAAACCATTTGGTGGAGACCCTGCCAAGAGGTCCAAGTCCAACAATTGTGAACAAAGGGGGGAGAACTCCATTCAGCCTCCGCTTGCGGTGTTTTAAAATCACACCTTTGTATGAAGAACCTCTATGCATGATATGTGTAGGCAAAACCAAATAAACTGGTAGCACACAACTGCCTGCGAGCAAGCAAAGCAATACAAATACTGAGCTGTCTGGCATACAGCAATATGCAGAAGACGCACCCACAAGTGGGTGCTGACTGCGGGGATCTAAATTAGATCAGGTGCCTTATATAAACTTGGGAAGATTACCGTTTCTTTGATTAATTATTGGCATTTCTACCTATCGCTGCCTAGTGTGTGACTACAAGATGTTTCCCATGTTTACCTTGATGGGTCTGAGCTAATTGCTATGTAGGTTAAGCTATGAGTGGATGCAAATTAATCAAATTGTGTGCACTTTGCTGTGTCCGCATGCAATACATACGATTTCAATGCTGCATACCTTTCTTGCTTTTATGTACATTTAATTTCAAAGTATGATTTTGTCCTGTGTGTCTGTCCCTTTGTATCTTGATTCCTTTCTAGGTTCCACAAGAGACTGCCATTTGTGAGTATTCATCCAGGTATTTAGCATGCACACGTTCTGAATTGTATGAGTGTAGTTTTGAATTTGTGGGTCTCAAATCGGTATACTACACTGATCCTGGTGGTGATGAATTCGATGCACCCCGCTGGGGCCACCAAGCAGGCACATGTTGACCAGAACGGGACAGGAGTAGTTGTCGCCTGGGCATCAGCTACTATTTTCTTGCAAATGTAGTGAGGATATGGGATTCAATGAGTGCATTGCTAAGTTACCATAAGTTAGTATATGCTTGGCAGCCATGTTGCCGCTTTGCACACATTTCTTGTCTACATGACTTTGTTTTCTCGAATCCTCTGCTTATGCCCGCTCACATGGGAACTTTCACGTTTTTTGCTGACCTCTGTGGTCTTCGTCTGCACAGCGTGTTCAAGGTAAAAAAACAATGTGCTCTGTTAACCTGCCTTGGTCAGTCCCACGCATGTTAGACATATAATACTGCTACAGCTGTACTACTGAAAATCGAGTGCTTTTAATATGGCATCGCACGCATGTTAGACACTCAAAGAAAACCTTTCAGAGGAGAAGAGCTGCATTTGTCTGGAGATGTAAATCTTTGCATCTAAATCTGGAGGTATGGGGTCCCGTGACAAAGCCCAGAGGTCTTCTATAATTATTATAAACTAGTTCCTAGCACGGGGAGGGTGGCAAGGCACATTAGGCCTTTTTTCCACTAGCTTTATAAAATTATATCCCTGTTCATATTTTATGGAATTGTAACTATGCTCACTCTGATTACTTATGTTGTGGACAAGTATGAGTGAGTTAGTGAGAGTGTTCTTGCTCCTGTGATTACTGAGAGAGTCTGAGTTACATGTTCTAGAATGTCTAATCATTGGTAGCTTCGCTGTCGTATGGAGAACGAATGAGACACTATATCTAGTCGGATTGGGGTTCTGCGCACAAAGGTGGGCAGTTGGTACACCACTGTACACAGAGATCCTGGTTTCTTGCGCGTAGTTCTGTATATGTACAGAATCCCTGCAACACTAAGTAAGTGTGTACTTGAGACATCTTGGAGGTTTTTATTTCCGAATCGCCTTCTTTCATTGCCTCCAAATAATGTACTACTTATGGTTCGAGAAACCCATTTTTCATTATGAGCATTTTTAAGGAATGAGGAAGCCTGAGGATGAAGCATGACACCAGTAATGTGTGTGAGGGCTTATCTAAGAATTCCTTGAATTGCCTATACCTTTTATTGAACATACACATTGGATTTCATATAGTACACGGACAATTTTGAAAGAAATTCTTGTCAAACTATGGGGCATATTTACAAGCAGGCGATAAAAAATTATCTCCGCTTTTGCGGCCGTTTTCGGCTGAAAAGCGGTGATAATTTTATCGCCTAATTAGCAAGGCCACGCTAACGCGTGAAACCTTGCTTTAGCGTGGGGATTTTTAACGCCCAGCTTTGCATCTCTAATGAGATGCAAAGTGGGCGTTCCTGACCTAACATGACAGGAGAAATGTCGCTAAGCGACATTTCTCCTATCATCAAGCCCCACTCTATGAAGCATAGCGTCAGGAAATGTAGCGATAACCCCTGTTATCGCTACTTTCCTTACGCCTGCTTCAGGACTGACTTAGCCATGATATCCTATGGAAGGTGGATATCATGGCTAAGTTTGTGAGTCCCCATCAGCAAGCTAACGCCACATTGCGTGAGATTATCGCTGGGTTTCCAGCGATAATCTCAGGTTAGGTAGTTAGCGTGAGGATTTTTATCACTGAGGAGATAAGCGTTGCTAATAACACACTATCTCAGCGATAAAAATCCACGTTACCCGCCGATAATTATCCTCACGCTAAGAGCGCTGAGCAATAATTATCGCCTGGTGTTGCTGATATGCCCCTAAATGCATTGGGATTGCTTTTGTTTTTGTTTGCATGTGGTTGGAGGGTGACCTTCACGATGGCCCATTCCCCTCGTTCCCTCCTTCAAATTCAGTCCTGAAGGATGATTGCGTTATATTTTGTGATGTCTTTTATACTATACACCTGGGGGCAGATTTACAAGAAAGTGACACATCTGTACAGATGCGTCACTTTCCCTGCGCCACCCTTAGAAACCCTTGCGCCACCATAGATGCGCCGTATTTACAATACGGCGCACTATGGTGCAAGGATTGACAGATGCGTCAAACGTCACGCATTGCTGGAGTCGTGTTGCAAGCACGACGCAACTCCAGCAATGCGTGTTGAGGTCTATTTCCACTACTCTGCATCACTGCTTACTCCTGCTTCAAGCAGGGGTAAGGTATTGACGCAGTGGCGTCCTAATAGTGGCGCAGTGAAATCTTGTAGATTTCACTGCCTCACTTTTTCGAGGCCTTCCTTCACGGGAACGGCCACCCTGCATACATTACACCTGACGCAGGTATAATGTGACGCAGGGCTTTACAGCGTGACGCATCTCCCTAGATGCGTCACGTTGTAAATAGGCCGCATTTTTGCTCTGCCGTTGCGTCACACAATACATACCTCTTTCTGGGTTGCAAAGCAAGGGGCATATTATCAAGCCAGGCGATAAAATTATCGCTGCTTTAGCGGCAGAAAATTGCCGCTAAAACGGCGATAATGGGCTTGATAATATGCTCTATGGAATTCCAATTGAAGCCCATGTTAGACTCCTTCACATTTAACATGGGCTTCAATTGGAATTCCATAGAGCATATTATCAAGCCCATTATCGCCGTTTTAGCGGCAGTTTTCTGCCGCTAAAGCGGCGATAATTTTATCGCCAAGTCTTTTGTGATAATTTTTCTAACACTAATTCTTCCACGTTACATTTAATTAAGTTTGCAGGGAAAATTGTATTTATAATATCAATTGCAAAGCTGAACCCTGCTCCAATGTGAGCCCGGTTCGATGATCGATGATCCATCACTGAAGCATACGCATGGAAGAGCCAGAAATCTCACCGTTAGTTAATTTTACCAGTCATATCAAATATTAGGTGATTTATGGTCGGTTGCACCTGCTCGCTTTCTCAGATGAGCACAATAAAAAAGCTGGTGGGAAGAATACACGAGACGTCAGCTGCATTTCCACAGGGCTGGCATGACATTCGTGATCCATCCAACCACCTGCCGTTCTTCTACAGTAGCCGACGAAGCTGCGAGCCCAGTTACGGGGCAGCTGACACGTGCCCCACAATTCGGCATTTTTGTGTGCCCTTCCAAATCATAGAAATTGCACTCATGATATGCACGCATGCGCAGTTCGTGGCCTTCACTGCAGAAAATCGGTTTAACATTGTGTAAAACCAGAGCAAAATGGCGCAGGTTAAATGGTCTCAATCTAGAAGTAAGTTATGCTTCATCAAACTACTGTAGCTCCTAGGATGAAAACATCGTGAGATACCCATGCTTACTTTATGCCAGATTCTCACAGCCTGACCATGCACTCACTGTCTTTGTTGGTAGGGTAAACAACCTTGGTACTCTATGCACGCGTAATTTTGCACTTAGATTAGACAAGTCGGTGCTTCAAATGTATCGAAGCAAGGAGGAAAACGGATAAAAAGGAGATTAAGAGTTCAAAGATTTTGCGGTAGATTATTAGTATATATTTTAAAAATGCACATTCCAGCACAAAAGAGCGCTTTACAAGGGAACAGGCAAGGCGAGCGTGCAAAAGGATGATAGTTTGTGTTAGGAAATGGTGGCATGGCGTTCTGCATTCAGTGGATGTATGTTGGAGACAGCAGGGGTGGATCTGGTAGAGTTGTTTAAAAAGATGAGACGTATGTAAGGCGACGTACTGAACTGGATCTTCTCCTTCCTCTCCGGCCAAACATAGAGGATCCATCTGCCTCCCTTCTCCACCACAAACAAAGACATTGGGGCAGATTTATGACTTCTGGCGCATCTCTTCTAATCAGCAGAGATGCGCCAGAAGAGTTGCGACGCATCTGCCCACCCGTGCGCCACCAGTGATGTGCCGCATTTATAATGCGGCGCACCGTGGCACTCGGATGGGCAGATGCTTGACGCATCCCCTGTCGGAAAGGCGGCGCATTGCTTGAGTTGCTTCGCAAGCGCGACGCAGCTCCAGCAAGGCTTGGGGGTGCCCTATCCCTAACATGCTGCGTCAATCCTTACGCCTGCTTCAAGCAGGCGCAGGGTTTTGATGCAGCATGGCCTTAAAAGTGACTGAGTGAAATCTTGTAGATTTCACTCAGCCACTTTTAGGAGGCGTCCCTGCGCTAGAACACCCCCCCTGCGCCAGAACGCCTGCTTCTGGCGCAGGGCTTTACAACGTGACGCATCTCCCAGATGCGTCACGTTGTAAATACCCCACAGCATGGCGCTGGTTTTGCGCCGCCGTTGCGTCACAAAAGTGACGCAACGGCGGCGTAAAACAGGCGCAAGGGGCTTGTAAATCTGCCCCATTGTCTGCAGCACCCCCCAAGGCTCCTCCCTCAGCCCCATCCTCTTCAACACCTACATGACACCTCTTGCAGACTTCACCCACATGCATGGACTCAACATCAACTCGTACGCCGACGCCACTCAGCTCGTCCTCACAGAAGACGCTGACACCATCAAGACCAACTTCCGTAACACCATAACCGACATTGCCACCTGGCTGAAGGAGCACTGACTAAAACCCAACTCAGACAAAACAGAGGTCCTCATGTTCAGAAACAAGCTTTAGCACTGGAGCCCGCCCTCCCCATGACCTCCTCCTCAGGATCCCTCACTGCCACCCTGAAAAAGTGCCCCATATCTCTCCATAGCCCCTTTCTCACATACACTTCGGTTGTTTTAAAGCACTGGTAAAGGGTGGCTCACATATCCACTCAGCTAGCCACAAAAAATATAGATCTGTTAAGGCATCTTAACCCTATGCGCTACTTTATGGCAAGTCAAAACTGCCACTAGACAAAGTCAGATCTAGCTCTCTAGCAGGAACATTAATCACAATAGTTACTTTGACAGTATTATAGCTGCCTGAAAGCTAGATGCAGAAGGGCCTCTGCAGCAGGTGTTTTTAAATTGTAAGTTATTGCTAAACACAGTGCCCCTCTTCCATGTCAGCGCACAGTGTGGCCTCACCGGTCGCACCGCTCTAAAAGCTGGCCCTGTGAAGCAGGTGTCTGAATTACAGAAGCTAGGCAAGACCAAGGTACCGAAGGGGAGAGTGCAATATTCTGGGTGAAGCATTAGCGAAGGTCTGTGCAGATAGCATTGATTTTGTGAATGAAGTATTTGTGAGTTTCAGAGCATTTGTATTCCAAGTAGCTGGGCTTTTAGAGTATGATGCAATGACATCAATGCTGAATGTTAATAAATGATGCAAGCTATTACAGTATCTCAATAAAAATCTTACAAGTTGTTTAAAATAGAATTAATTGTTTATATATCCACAGAAAGTCATGGTTTGCTTATATTGACTTGGTTATTTTACATCGACACGAGGGTAAAATATAGATTGGGGAACAGATGGCAGTATTTGTAGCCTTTATACATATGACTTTTAAATGGATTGGCTATGTTACTTTCATTTTGAATCCCTCAACTTTAGGATCTGGGACCCAGAGGCACTAAGAATCGATGTACGAAAAGAGGTTGCAAATTGTGAACAGAGTTTTTCCAAATCAGTTCTGATTTTCTGAGCCGACCTATGTACTACTAAATTAGATTTTAAATCACCATGAGTTGCAGTACTGGAAAGGGAAACACACAGAAGCTAGTCCATTCCTAAGTATGTAAGGTACTTGTTATGTGCCCTCCATCTATTGGCATTTGGCAATTAGTGCTTTCTCTAGGATTTTTCTATATTTTCCAGATGCAATGTTTTCAAGGATTCAAAACCATATTAATTTTCAAAGTCAGTTTACAAATTGGCACACATTAAAGTTGATTTATATACAATAGCACAATTTCTACAGGTTGTGTAGATAGTATACAAGACCTCATCTGTCTATTTGAAGCAATGGAGATCCTATACCATATTTGTAGATTAAACTTTCACTAAATATCCAGGTTGTAGGTAAGGCAGATTATATTATTACAGGCCTTGTTATCATGGAAGTTCACATGATTCCTTCTTGTTCAGACATAGTATGGCATCTTCAATCATTTGGCATAAAAGAGTATGGTGAGGGTATCATATTAGGTAAATCCTTTACCTGTGCCATTATTTCTCCACCAAATGTTTCAGTGCATGTTACAACAGGCATAAATGTTTTATCTCTACCACATGACCTTTGTTGCTCATCCCAAATCTGAACACTATTACAGTTATTCCTCACCTAGTAAACTGGTGTACAAGGTCAGAAGTGGAATGCTCATTTCGACTTTTAAAGAGTAGGTTCAGGTGCCTGCACAAGAGTAGCAGAGCTCTGGAGTATACCCTAGAAGAAGCATGGAAAATAATACTTGTTGTGCAATGTTTAATAATCTAGCTTCAAGAAAAGGCCTGTCCATTGTACCAGTTGATGACTACTCTAATGGTAACAAAGAAGCCATCCCCAACACCCATGGAAAAGTTGCAGAAAGGGCTGATGAAGGAAGGCTATGTCAGGCAGACATAACACATAAACCTGCACAGAGTCCAGGGATTCCCCAAAAGTGTACAAGGCCCAATGTAAATCCCAAAGTGCTCTGTCAGTGGTAGCGTGGGCGAGCAGCCTTAGGCCTAACAGAGAGGAGTGTAAGACATTTGTTACACAAGTGATGAATATAAATACTCAAATAGGTGATTTAGACCAATTAAAAAAAATTATACTTTGTTTTTATTTTATTTTAAGACCAAGATCTTCGTATTTAGGTAAGTACATTTGTAATTAAAAACACTTTGCACTTTGAAAAATTGCTACTTAGAAATAGTCTCAGAAGAGTTCAATGTTATTCTATAGGGAAAATAGTTTTGCTGTTAATCAGGTAAGTATGCAACGTACAGTTCAAGTATTTGGCACCAAAGGTCATCAGTGGGCAACACTGCACAACGAGCGGCACAGGGGCGGTCTGGTGCAGAGGTCGAAATCGGAGTTTGGCTCAATGCGTTTTAATAGAGACTGGGGGTCCTTGGAGTCATGCAGCTTGCAGGTAAGTGGAAAGGTTACAGGGGCCTAGTTTTGGGTGTTAGGACAAGCATGGGGGGACACAAAGCAGCACCAAATATACACCAACCAGGTCCCCTTTGCCAGTGATTCGTCCCTAAAAACAAACCCCCATTTGTGACTTCGACTCCCTGTAAGTCCCTAGTAAATGGTACTCTGGGTACCCAGGGACTGGGAGCTGAAGAGGGTCCATTGGGACTCCCCTCACTGAGACCATGCCACTGCCCTTGCAGCTTGCATGCCCTTGTGAGGGAGAAAACAACAAAGTCAACATGGCACCCTGTCTGAGTGCCATGCAGCTAATGCTGCCTGAAGGGATAGGTAAGTCACCCCTGTAGCACGCCTCACAGCCCTAAAAAGCAGGGTGCTCTATACCAAAGGTAAGGGCATATCTGCATGAGCAGATATGCGGCTACAATATTGAGGTCCATTCCCATACATTGTAAGTGCCAGGGAAGCCATAGACAGTGCATGGGCTGGAAACTCGACAACTCGAGTTCCACAGCATCATGGTGGCTTTACTGAATACAGGAGTGTTTGTTACCAAACTACTCCTTTCAAAAAATCCACACAGATGCCCGTGTTGGATTTATTGTAGCATGTACCTAGAGGGCACCTCAGAGGTGCCCCCTGAATACCTGCCAACCCTGGTGTGGTCTCTGACCATCTGTAGGCAGCCAGCCACCACCAGACATGTTTCTGGACCCCTGGATAGAGAGCCCCTGCTTTCTAGGACCAGGAACAATGCACATCCCTGGCAAAGGTGTCATGCCCCCTCCCCCAGGATAGACCAGTGCTCAAAGAGGGGAGCTTCAAAGGCCTGCCACCTTTGGATCGAGAGCCCCAGCCTCTGCTGCTAGCAGCATATGGTAGCCCCCATCTTACAACCCCACTTTGGACTGGAAAACTGGTGGTTAAACTTAAAAAGAATAGGAGGTGTGCCCACCTCTGCCAACTCAATCCCTAAGGTGGGGGAGGTGAGGTGAGGCACACATTTTAGTCCCCGCCATCTTTAAGGTGGGAGAACCCCTCCAATCAGGGCTAGGAGTATGCCCCCTCCCACAGAAGGATGACATAATAGAGGATGTAGTCACCCCAGGTATGGTGCCCAATGGCCCTACATACTACTCCCCTAAAACACCTCTTAAATTTAGTATTTAGGTGGCTCCCCGGAGCTAGAACCAAGACCTGCAATGACCTACGTAGAATGAAGACACCCTGCATCAGAAGCCTGAAGACAACTGCCTTCGCCCCAGCCCTACCGGCCTGTCTACAGCTGACGACCCTGTGACCTGTCTTGCAGCCTGCCACCTCAGAAACCCCTGGGAGGACTGCTGCCTTAAAAAAAACTCCAATCTACCATGGACAGCAAACCTGGCCAGAAGAAACCTACTCCAAGCTTTCGGTTCCAGGATGATCCGCGTTTCCTGCCCACTCTGCACCTGAAGCCCAAGGCCCGAGTCTGAGTGGCTCAACTGTGCAGTGAGGTCTCCACTGCGATCTGACCTCGTGTTTAGGATTGGCTGACTGCTTCTGGCCTCCACTACTGTGCCTGCAGTGTGAATACAGAGGCTCCCACCGACCGTGAGTGGCTCCAGTAAGAAGACTCCGACATCGAAAGGCACCGCTGCAAATGAAGCGCCTAGGCCATGGTGAGCTGAACCAACAGTGCTCCTAAGACCCCCTACATCTCTACTTACTCCTGCTGTCATTATTCTTCCTCCTGCTACCTTCAGTGCCATGCCATCAGCCTCTTTGCTGGAAGAAGAATCCCCATTGAAGAGAATTGGGTGCCCAACATTGAAATTGCACCCTGCACCCGACCGCATCTCTGCCGCTGGTGGTGTATGTTTGGGGCTTCTTTGTGGCCTCCTCTGTGCTTAACATAACCCCCAAAGCTTGGCCCCTGCGACCAATATACTTAGCTGCAAGCAGAGTGGCTCTAGACACCCTTGGTCTCCAATGGAAAGTATTGGGCCGAACTCCAATTTTGACCTCTGAACCCAGCTGCCCGTGCCGAGGGTGGCACAGTTTTGGTACTCACATGACCCCTGGCCATTGATGACTTGTGGCTCTGTAGACTGGGATTGTAAATTCAGTACTTACCTGTTTAACCGCAATATTGTTTTCTCCATAGGATAACATTGGACTGTATTGAAACATTTCTAAGTGTCGATTTTTCAAAGTGAAAAGTAGTTTTAATTAAAAGCATACTTACCTTATTACAAAGAACTGGGTCTTAAATTAAAGTTCAAACAAACTATCATTTCAAAAATTGGTCTGGATCTCCTTCTTGAGTTGTGAGTCCATTATTGATCACTGTTGTGCAATAAATGTCTTAGACTCCTCTGTGTTAGACTTAAGGCTGCTCACCCACACTACCACTAATAGAGCACTTTGGCTTTTACATTGAGCCCTGTACACTTTTGGGGAACCCCTGGACTGTGTGCACGGTATTGCCACCTCGCAGCAATATCCTTTAAAGAGAGAGCTTCTTACAGCGGGAAAACCAGAAAAACACAATAGGGGGACTAGATTAGGAAAATGATGGGAATGTATCAAGAAAGGAAGAGGAAGCAACAGAAGATGAAGAGTCATGCATTAGTATCTTGGTTAGTGTGACCTGAGGACAGGGCGGATGTAAGTGCTAATGGAGTAGATTCTGGGGAGTCCAAGTCCAGGGTGAGGAGATATGAATGGAGAGGCTACCAAATGTCCCTAGGCTGGACAGGGGCGGTTGTAGGGAGGCATAAACCTCGCTAGTTAGATCACAGTATGTCATGCTTCGCAGCCAGGCCTTGACTGTAGTGCACTTGGCATTGCCATAACACATTGTGATCTCTTGTATTGCTAACAAGAGAGCAATGGGGCAAAGCGGCAATGTGTTAAAGAGATGGATGATGCATTGCCCATCAATGCCATGGAAGGTGAGGGGTCCAGGGCTCGGGGGATCATTCAAGAAAGGGTACCAAACACTTCTCACCAGTACGTCGCAATAGCTGGATAGGTTCAGGTCAGGTGCGGGAAGTCTGATTCAGTGAATTGGGACTTAGTACAAAGTGATGGCCTGGAGGGATCATACCTTGGCAAGTCCTGCTGGACTGATGTTAGATCTATGTAGGAATCAGAAGTGAAACAATTTATGGCAGTGGTTTGTTGATACTAATTTCATCTGTGCCCAACTGAAAGCCCAGTTTTTATCAGTGATGGGGTGGCCCAGGTCTTCCTCCCGATGTCGTTACACCTCCTGTCATTATTGTATTTTAAAGTCATATATGCATGAACTGTATAGTTTGGAGATTAAGTGTAATCCATCCAGGTCCTTAATCAAGAGAGTGAGGGGGAAAGTAATCTGGGGTGAGGGAGGTAGGAAGGGATGCATGATCATAATGTGTCATGTAATCTATTAAAACAAAATCTATCCATAAATGTGATAGCTGTATGTGCTGTATCAAAAGCGTGGCCGTCGGGGAAAAGATCCCCAGAGGTGTGAAGACCATGCCGTGTCAAGGTGCGTTGTACTACTTTTTTCAACTGTTAAAGGTAGCCAGGGGTTTGATAGAATGTGGAGTCCACAATATAGAAAGGCAAAGCAAGGTACGCCACTGAGTTTTTTCCATTCCCAGCAGGTAGTGGACAGCTTGGATGTCAGTAGGGTCCTAATAAGGACCCCGCAGCAGTAGGGTATTCAAGGGCGACGGGGTTGCTAGGTCCTTCTCCGGTTTGGCATAGGGCAGTCTGGCATCTGGGTGAAACCAATGATATGCAAAATGAGCTTGGGCGACTAGGAAAGAGATATGGAAATTGGGGACGGTGAAGCCACCATGCTCATATGGGGGGCGGTGAGAGTTTCCCATGCAATCCGTGGTCTACGGCCAACCCAGACCAACTTCAAAAGTAGGCTACAAAGCGCTAGAAAGGAAGATTTTGTCAATAGGATAGGAATATTTGTGAATAAATACAAAATGCGAGGAAGAAATGTCATTTTAATTATAGCGATGAGGCCTGCCATGGAAAGGGGAGTGGTATCCATCGATGTACCTGTGTTGAGAGCTTGGGCATCGCAGGTCTATAATTTAGGCGGATGACCTGTTCCCTGTTCCTATGTGGAACATTGCCCATGTACTTAGTGGAGTTGGCGGACCATCTAAATTAGTATTACTATGTGGGGGGAGTTATGCTAGCTGTGAGGGGGAATAGTTCTGACTTCAGCCAATTGATGCAGAGGCATGGTTGGGCTACAAACAAGACTATCTCTGGCACCACAGGGGTCAGGTTTTCAGAGGAGTGCCATATAAACAGTAGTATGTCATCGGCATACATTAAAATAAGGAGTGGTCCGGGATAAAATTGAAGGCCTCGTGCATATGACGCTCATGAAGGTGGCGTATCAGAGGATCTATGGCTATGATAAATAAAAAAGGTGAAAGTGGGCAGCCTTGACTGGTGCCTCGTGAAATTGAAAAGGATTTGGAGATGGAGCCCTTAATACAAACCCGAGCTATGGGATTGGAGTATAACAAGGAGATGAGAGCTTCTGTAAAGTTGCATGATGGAAAGGCCACTCCAGGGAGCCGAGTGCCTTCTCCACGTCCAAAATTGCGACCAATGCTGGAACACCTGGGGACACCCTGTTCAGAACGGAGAAGGCAGTACGGAGATTGAGCAAGGTGGATGTGTGGGTGTTACAACCCCATTGCACCGGCGAAAGCACTTGTTCAAGCAGTAGCAACAGTCTATTAGTCATCATTTTGGCAAGGATTTTACTGTCAAAATTGAGCAGTGAGAGTGGCCTATAGGATAAACGTGTGTGTGTGGTCCTTTTCAGATTTAAACTGCAAGGAGACTGCCACCTCACGCATTGTGGGGGGAAGTGGTCCCCTCTCAAGGGCTTCCATGTAGACCTCCAGTAAATGGAGCATCAAGATGTTTTTGTACGCTTTGCAAAAGATGATGGTGAGGGCATGAAGGCCATGAGCTGTAGTGCCATCCAGAGAGTCAATCGCCTGGACTATTTTCTCCACTGAGAATGGTTCATTCAGGAACTGTGATTGGCCAGTAGTGGGCCAGGCCATGGCGATCTCCTCAAGGTAGGACTGGTGACCCATGGAAGTGTATAGAGATTTGTAATAGGAGACCATTTCTTGTATTATTCTTTCATTTTGTGTGACTCTTGTGCCATCATCCAGGACTAGGTCTATAATGTGTCCCATGTCTCGTGGGCATTGCAGGAGGTGAGCTATTGTTCGCCTGGGGCATTTGCCCTCACCATAACAAGGAAGGAGACCTCCCTCTTTGCCAAATTGTGGAATTCTTCCAGTAGAACTGAGCACTTACGAAGAAATGCTGGGGAGGAGTGTGGGGCACCCTTACTATCAATAGCCATAAGCACATCTTCCACACGTGCCAGGCTGCCATGAATATCGTGCAGAACCCCTGCATGTTTTGAAATGCCGCTACCACAAATATATGGCTTGAAGGCGGCCCAGAGTGTGGTCGGTGACAGAGCCTTTGTTGAATTCAAAGTATTTTGTTATGGCCCTTTGAAGTTCAGATCAGAAAAGGACCAACGTAGCTCCCAGCCCCCACCATATGGACGGGTGTGTTGTAGCCTAACTTGTGGGTGGTCGGAGAGAGTGTGCAGCAGCACCATTATATCCTGGACCCTGGGTGCACCCCATGCCGAGAGGAGGCAATAATCCAGCAGCGTCCACACAGTGTGTGGTGCAGAGTAAAAGGTATAGCCAAGGGTGGTGGGATAGTGATGGCGCCAAATGTTCTTGAGAGCATAGTTATGGATAGTGTCTTGAAGGATGCAGAACTAGTGGGGTTTGCCACTGGTGCGAGTGTTGGAGAAGTCAATGGCAGGGTCTAGGAGTATCTTCAGATTGCTACCCATGATGAAAACCATCGGCCTCACATTTGTATAACAGAGTGAATACATTCTGATAGAAAAGGGAGTCATCAGTATTAGGGGCATATAAGTGTAGGAAAAGGAGCTCCCCCCCAGCATTGTTCCTGTCATCAAGAGGTAATGGCCTGGTCATCTGTGATGGTAGCATGGTGCTTAATGGAAATGTTTTATGAATGAGTATGCTGCCTCCCTGGAGTAAGAACTATAGCTGGCAAAAAATCGGTGTGGTCCCCCCAGGGTGAGGTGAAAGTCGGTCATGACTTTGGAGGCAGGTGTGTCTAATGTAAGAATACAATTTTGACACCATGTCTTGTGAGATATGATAGTACCATTTTGCCATTCTGATGGTTATTAAACCCACATACTTTTGAGGTACGGAGGGTCAGGCCGGCCGAGCATTTAGTGTCCCCATCAGGGTTTCGTGAAATCGTGCCTCTCATGTATAGTCTGATGCAATATGCAGTACTTGGAGCTGTATCGTCGAACAAAAAGAGAAATAGAGCGGTTCAAGAGAAACAAAAAATAGCCCACCCACACCATGTGCAGAGATCCCAGTGAATCCCAATAGAACCCATCCCACACAGAAAGTCTCCAACTGATCAAAAAGTGGGATCATCCTAGCGGAGAGGGCAATGCAATGGAACTAAGTGCTCTTTTTTGAAAATACAACAATTAACTGTGAAGGGCAGAAGCCAGCAGTCTGCGGTGAGGAATAAGGCGTAGAGTAATATAAAAGCTGTAGCATTTTGTCGAATATAAAAAAAAACGAGTGTCACATCCAACATAGGGGCATCGAAACTGTTCAGCTGGGGTTGAAAAGTTTGGCACTGGCAGAGATGTTAACATATGGAGCGTTACAGGGTGGCATGGGTCCGTGTGGGAGAGCCACGTCCCAGCAGCTTGCAGAAAGCGAGAAAATCAGCCGGGGATTCAAAGATGCATGCTTTGCCTTCCAACTCCACACAGAGTCTAGCTGGATATAACATACTGTGCTTCAGTCTTTGCTTCCTGAGCTGCGCTTTAGTATCTGTGAATTTCTGTCTTGCCTCCTGTACAGCACTGGTGAAGTCGGGATAAATTGATACTATGGGTGCTTGGTGTTGCAGGAGAGACTTTTCACGGGCCATTTAAAGAGCTGTGTCCAGGTCCCAATAATTCAAGAAACGTGCCTCAATGGAGTGAGGGGACGCTCCTGGCAGTGGGCATGGGCTTAAAGACCTGTGTGCCCTTTCTACTATGAAGGTGGAGGAAAAGTGTTCGCCACCAAATAGTACGGTAAGCGTTGACTCCACAAAACATTGAGGGTAGGACCGGGTGGTAAACTCTGCTCCACTCACACAGTTTGCCTTTGCCTCTCAACCGCAAGCGCCAAGAGTCTCCGGCCTCTTGCGAGTCCGCATGAGACTTCTTGCACTGCTAGTGAGCTCCCGCAAGACTTCACACTCACTCACACAGCTTCAGGTCGCGATGGCGCCGATCTAGTATTCATAGTGACTATTGCGATCGCAAATAGAGCGATCGAGCAACTTTTCTTCTGGAGATACAGCTGAGAGGCAGTTGGAGTTGTTTTTTGTGTGTGAGAAGCCATTTTTTAAAACTTTTTATTTCAAACAGAAAGGAAGTGCCCCAGAGACTGCAACTTCCTGTTCCTGTCCAGCAGGCTCCTCTCAGTGCTTTGCCCCTCTCCTAGTCACTTTTCATTGGGATTTGGAGTTGGAAGGATCACTCTCCTTCTCTGTTGCATATATACCATTGGATTTAAGGACTTTGTATTTGAGATCTCAGTAAGTAGAATAACTGGTGTATAAGAGTGTTGTTTGTTTGACTGGGGGATGCACCTGGATTTATGTGTACTTCTAGTCGATTTTTAAAATGTATTGTGGTGTGTGGCCAGCAGTTTCAGTAGGGGCCTAGTTATTTTTTTTATTTCATTTTTCTTCCTTTGTAAAAGAAAAAATGTTGTACAGTTTACTACATTTTCTCAAATAAAATTGTAATATTGATTTAATTCACTATGTGGCCTAGTATGCCAATAGGCCTTCCAGCCAGTAGGCCCTGTACTAGTCATGGGTGCATGAAGCAAGTGTGTCTGTGGTGTCTGCAGAATATAAACATCTTTTAGGCCATTGGTGGCATTGGATTAAAACATAAAATGTGTTTTAGTGGTATTTCACCCTTTTGTTTCCCCTGCAATTAGTGTATAAGTGGGATAATGCCTTCGGGGAATTTTTTTTTTTGGCATTGCTGAATTAATGCTTTGTATTCTTGTGTTACCATGCCTCCTTTCTCTTGCCAGTGTGTGAGTGTGACTGTGTGTGCCATATGCCACCATTTCTCTTTGTTCCCCATGCCATTTGGCCAGGTGCCGATTAGTATAGTCATTGCCATAGGCCTGTTTGTGCTCTTTGTTTTCCAGGCCTCTTGATTGTTAATGTGACCATTTTGTATAGCCAGCCAGTGTGCTTTTGACATTCTCCTGCATGTCTTCTTTGTTGTGGCCATGCTGTCTTACTGGTTGTCGTTGTTTTTTTGCCTTTAATTTTTCTTCTTTTGTAAAGGAATAATGTTGCCCAGTTTACTACATTTTCTCCACGTTTTTTAATACATTTGCAAAATTGATTTAATTCACTACATGGCCTAGTCAGCCAATGGGCCTTCCAGCCAGTAGGCCCTGTACTAGTCATGGGTGCATGAAACAACTGTTTATGTGGTGTCTTTTGATTTTAAACATCATTTAGGCCATGGTTGGCATTGGATTAACATACAAAATGTGCTTTTTAGTGGTATTTCACATCTTTTTCCCCATTCAAACAGTGTATAGGTGGGGTAATGCCTTTGGAAGATGTGTGTTATTGTGAACATTTTAGCCCTGCTAATTTTCGTTTTTGGCATTGCTTAACTAATGCTGTATTCTCTGTGTTACCATGCCTCCTTTGTCTGGCCAGTGTGTGAGTGTGTGTGCCATAGGCCACCCTTTGTCTTTGTTACCCGGGCCATGTGGCCAAGGGCCATTTTGTATAGTCAGTGTTCAGAGGTCTGCATGTGTTCTTTGTTTTCCAGCCCTTTTGCTTGTTGTTGTGACCACGTGGCTGGCGGCCATTTTGTGTAGTCAGCCAGTGTGCCTTTGCCATAGGCCTGCATGTCTTCTTTGTTTGTGGCCATGCCTCCTTGCTCAGTGTTAGTTGTTGTTGATAAACATGTGGCACTGGCTGGCAGCCATTTTGTGTGTCCAAGCCATCTAGACAGTGTGGCCCTTTGCCATAGGCCTGCATGGATGGTTGAGAATGATAGCAGTTTAATAAGTTAATATGTGGATAATTTCACATATCTTGAATTTTTTTATTTAAATTTTTTCAATTTTAATTTTTTTACTTTTAATTTTAAATTTAAAAAAAAATGTTTTTATTGTATTAATTTTTCTTTTTTAAATGTTGTTTGTACATTTGTTTCTAAAAAAAGATATCTTTTTTAATTTTCATTTTTTTTATTTAATTTAGATTTTAACTTCTGGCATCAAGCCCATGACTGCTATAAGTATGTATGTATGTATGTATTTTATTTTTGTATAGCGCTTGTACACCGACAGGTCTCTTAGCGCTGTGCTTAAGTACACTGCAAAACATCATTCATTGTCTAAGGATTATTCCATTGTCACCTGCACCTCCCTGATTGCCACATCCCAAGGTGATGCACATAAAGCAAAAAGTTACATCTGTATGTTGTTGTTGTTGCTCTTTCTGATTCTTCCTGAGCGTACTGCACACAATGAAGGTTTATGTTGATGTGGATAGGTAGACTGTATTGCTAATTCTATAAAATAATGTAACTAACCGCACTAAATGATATTGTTTGTTAGTAATACTACTTGAACTGCAACAATGCCATGTTTCGCTGATGTTCTTCTTGCTTGTTTGCTGTTAGGTGCACTAGAAAAGAGTCATCGCCCACAGTACTGCCAGACGGAAGGCCTGTGCAAGACGTGATGAGTGACTGAGTACGCAACACAGGCATCTCTTCAGCTTGTGAAGCTAAGTGCCACTGCCAACTGACAGCTTCAAGATGGTCTCAAAGAAAGATGCTGCCAAGAAAGTGGCTAGTGGAGAGGAGAAGAAGCAGATTTCCACCACTGGCCTGCCAACCACAACCTTTTTCGGCAAAGTTGTGCCTGTCGCACCAGCCTCTGGCGAGCAATCTGAGAGCACAATTCCTGCATTAACAGCACCATTCTTCAAACCTAAGCCCAGGACCATGTCCGTCAGTGAGGCAGCAGTGCAATCATGTCGACGATAACGAGTACTGATGTGTAATTGGATTTGTCCCTTTCGCAAAGTAGCACATACTACTTTCAGGAAACAGAGAAAAGTGGACAGCAGCCACAGACAGCAACAGTACATTTGTCTGATGTTGGAGCAGAACAGGAGATTGAGCTTCCTTGTGAGCAAGAAGTTGAATCTCCTCTTTCAGAATCATTGGCTCCCATATCTCCAGCAAGAACAAGGAAGGGTACTACGGCACCATTTTCTCCCAGCACCACTTCTGATGATGAGGATGATAGTGACATCGAATGGACAACCCTGAGACCAGGAGACAACAAGAGAGGCAGGGGAAAAGAAAAATTCTCAAAAGACTTAGACTTATTGAAGGGGATGATGAGGAGGATGACGATGAGGTAGTCATGGTGGAAGGTGACACAGAGGAGTCTGACATTGCTATTCAGGAGAAGCAGAGAGTCAATTGACGATACTCCCACCTACCTCCAATTCTTCTTCAGCCATTGGCAGTGTCACAGTAAAAAAAAAAATACTCTGCCCCAGTTTGGGACTTTTTTATGGTTAGCAAAGAGAGGGAGCACATTGCAGTATGCACCATTTGCCATACAAATGTTTATCAAGGAAAGCCTGGTACACATTATGGTACTGGAGGCCATACGACCCATATGAAACACACCACACAATCAAATGGGAGGAGCACCTTAAACAAATTGCTGAACATGGTGGTGAGGAGACCTGGGGAACATCAGCTATTAGTCCACTCACAGTGGACGGTGATGATGATAAGGAAAAAGCTTCACACAGAGCTGCCCCTCCGCGATGCACATTGAGTCTACCACAACCATCTACTTCTTAAAAGTGACCCAAGAAAAGAAGAAAGTCTAGGCTACTATTACGGACATGTTTAGGCAGGAGAGTCCCTACGAACGAAACCACCCAACTGCACATTTGTACAATGGGAAGTTGGCAAAAAGGTTAGTGCTGGACCTCCTCCTTTTTTTTGTGGAAGGAGTGGGATCCTTACAATTTGTGGCAGCCATCTGCCCAAAATGAAAAGGAGCCAGTGGGACCTATTTTGCCAGAGTAACTGTTCCAGAGCTGCATCACGATGTGCTGCAGCTGGTTGGACAAGCTTTGCAGCAAAGTATTGTTCCCACCATCCACCTGACGACAGACATGTGGACCAGTTGTCAGGCGACTGATTACATGTGCATCACTGCACACTGGATCTCTTTTGCAGGGGTAAATCAAAAGATATCTTCAGATCTTGGCCCTGAAGAAAGTCTTGAAAACGTTCGGTGGAATGCAACAGTGACCATGTTTGCCACGTAGAAATCACATACAGTTGTAAACATCTTGGAGGCATTTAACAGCAAGGTGTATGAATGGCTGTGACCCAGAGGTCTCAGAATTGGATTTATTGCCAAGGCCAATAGTAGTAACATAGTCAAGGCCATGCCAGACGGTTCTCAGGTTCCTGTGTTCGCCCATTGCATTAACCAGGTAGTGCGAGACTTCCTCAAAAAGGAAGACACGGTCAGCAACATACTTATCTCCTGCAGAAGAATCTGCAATCATTTCAGCCATTCTTATAGAGCCCAGAAACAGTTGAGGATTATTCAGCATATTAATAGAGCACCAGCTAAAGCCCTGATACAGAAGGTGCCAACATGTTGGAACTCAGCCTTTTACATGTTCCAATGTCTGTTTGAGTAGTACAAACAGATCAATGACTATGTTATTCAAATAATAGGAGATGCAGTTGGGAAAGCTATGACCAAGGCTGCAGACAAATGGGGCCTAGTCAAATGCCAGACACACTGGCATTTGACTAGGCCAGTGTGACTGGGACTAGGTCCTGTGTGAAAACCTCACTTTTGAGGTTTTCACACAGGAAATTAGCAAGGAGGATAATACGATGGGCCAAGCTATCACGTTGTTGCATCTCTTACAAGAACAGGTAAAGAAGGTGTCTGAAAGGTTTGCACCTGCAGGTGTTAAAGAAAACACAGAAGCTCATGCCTTAATTGGGTTCATAGTCCTTCACTTTGTTTGTAATACAAGGCTGCAACATGACATCATTGAGTCCAAAGAGTACATCTGTGCCACACAACTTGATCCACCGTACAAAAAAATTCTGCCCACTTTCATTCCTTTTTCTAAAGGAGATGTTTTAAAATACAAGAAGTGGATTGTAGAGCAAGCCAGAGACTCGGAAGAAGAATGGCTGGAACTTCGAGTTCCGCCCCGCAGTTCTGGGGTGCCATCTTCAACTTCCATAGAGGGAAGTCTTGGCTCACTGCAGCCAACAACGCCATTAATCAAAACACCGGCAACAACAGCAAAAGAAGGACCAACCAAACCTGTGCAATGTATTGGTTTCAATTGGCAGGGCTCAAGTTCAGTGCAGAGGCAATTGCAAAACAAGTTGGGCAAGTGGAAGCATCAATGACCATCCACGGAATGTTCCAGGAGTGTCTGGATGATCCAATAGAGGTCTATGTGACTCGAAATCCATTGATGTAATGGTTTGAAAGATGCACCAATGGCCAGACCTCAGCAGATTGGCAATGAAGTATCTGGCTCGTCCTGTTACCAGTCTGTTTGCTGAACGTAAGTTCAGTGCAGCTGGTGCGGTTGTTACAGTGAGAAAGACCAGTCTCTTGCCTCAAAATGTGAAGAGATTGTCTTATGATCAAAATTAACCTTCATTGTATACCACACAATTGCACCGTTCCTGAAACAGCAGCACAGGAGGAGGAGAAGAGTGATTGGTCTGAAATTGAATCAAATATGTTAGCTGACCAACTTCTGGGCGAACCACCTGAGTTTGAGGACAAACTCTATTTCCCGGACTAAGTATGTTAGTGCCCCCATAGAAATGAACTTAGTTCTTACTTTTTTTATTAGTCCTATATATTGCTGGATTGCAGTTAGACCAGTGTGCTTTGAAGAAAGCTCCATACTTCCTTCATGACATTAGGGACAATGCCTGCCCTCCTTGCATGCCTATTGCCTAACTCATATCTATTTTTGCATCACTAAGCACTAGAAGGTCTGCCCCATAAGATCATTTATTATCCACAAGAATTCCTGCCAATACCAAATTGTAATGTGTAGCCTGGATCAAAGACGATTGAATACCTAATACCTAAACTACCCATGCTTGGATTGGAAGAGATAACTTCAACTATTGCAATGGTGACTGACTGATTCTGTGAGTGAAGATAATGATTGATGATTCATGTGGTGGTATACAGTGGGGGAGGGTGTTGAATTGTAATGTGGCAAATAACCTGAGATGATTGATTTGCAATGTTTGGGGCCTGAGTGATAGGTGATCATTTTTTCCCTGGAGGTGATTGGCTTTCACAAACTTAATTAGAGAAAATGAATTAACCTGTATTGTCCTCTCCTATGATCCTTCTGTTTTATTTCATCATCTAGGTTGGCTGCCCAGGACAATCGTTTGATTTACAAGACTGACAAATTCCAATCTGTTGCTTGCAGATAGTGCACCTACCACCGTGATTGGAGTGGAACAGGTAACCATTGCAACAATAAGTGATCAGATTATCGAGTCACTGTGATGATTGACAAGGAGGTTGAAAGTGAGGGAGGGTGTGTTGAACTGTAATACGGTAAATTTCTTAAGATGATTATTGATTTGAAATGTTTGGGGCTTTTAGTGATGGGCAATCAGTTTTTTTTCCCTGGAGGTGAAGGAGCCCTTTCACATTTAGCAAGAATTAATTGCAGCGTGCTGTCCTCTTTTTCTGGTTCTTAAGAGAACAGAACAGTCACTTTAATTAACAAACAAAATCCTATGCAAAGTAGTGCAATTTTGTTTTTCTACATGTTCGTCCACAACAGTGCACTCCACGTCTATCTTGCTCGGGTCATCATGAGGACGTGTGACTGGTCTGAGATGGAGTTACTCGGAGTCAGGAGGAGGATAATGGAAGAACTCAGGGTGGGAGCTGCAGGACTACCTCATCAACAGCTAGAAGCAAGAAGTTATTGGTTATTGACTTCAGTTCAAATGTAAACCAAGAGTCTGAGGCCTAGTACTCAGCTATGTGGAATATTGAGAGGTGCATTTGTGAAATGCTACTGTGTGTGTGTGTGTGTGGGTTGGATGTGTGGTTTGGACTTGTGGCAAAAGTGAGACTCTGAGTCCGCCTCTTGGTTTTTTTGCTCTGCCTCTGAGTCTCCTTGATACATGCCTCATGAAGCTTACCGTCCTTCTGTCTTTCTCCTTGACACTAAAATACAGTTTCTCTTTTACAATCTGCAGGCCTTCCTCTAGTCTCCTGCATGAATGAAAGGCGAAAGCTTGCTGAGCTCAGCAATACTCCTGCTTACCTACCGGACCATTCCAGACAGGCACGAAAGAATGGACATTCCCTTGGAAAATGCAGATGAACCAACTAATTTTGCAATACAGTATCATTTTTCTTTTAACCATCCTTGGTGGGAGGGTACACTCCTCAACCTAGAAGACAGAACATAACTTGGGTCTCGGGTGTAGAAGGACTATGTGCAATGCATTTATCTGTACTCTGTCATACTCATTCCTTTGTTTCCTTCTATCAAAAGATTGATGACGAATGATGTGCTGCTGCTTATTGCCCAGATGAAAGTGGTCCTGTTGTTGTTGTGTTTGTCTTTGTTAAACCATTCCCCAAATCCCCGTTCCCATCCATTCATCAAACCCCTAACCCTCTTCCCCCGGGCTGTTTGATTTATTGAGGTGTGTCTTAATATACACTAATCAATGGATCACACACTTGGTGGGCGGATGTGGTGAAAGCAACATTAACTTACTGTAGAATCTTCTAAGCAATAGCCCACACAAGCCCATTGCCAACCTGTGCATTAAAAATGATCCATATTATAGAATGAAGAACATCAGTCGTCAGCATCATTATTCAGCCCTTGTGTTGCGTAACCATAAACGCCTAACATAAGCTTGTCCACTCTAGACTTTGAGTTCATTTTTTATAACTTGAGGATTTTACAAATAATACTACTAGCTCCACATTAGCCAAACCATACTAATATTGCTATTGTGTGCATTTTAGCACAATCAGGCATCATGTAGTACTCAGGTGGTGTCAATTCTTTGTTAATCGTTGACAAATATATAACCCACTAACAGTCTTTCCACTTCCATTTAAATGCCTCGATGGAAAACTAATCAAAACATGCTTCATAAAACTACTTGAAGGCAGCAGTGCAAAGTAAAACTAAAAGAAACACCTTCAGGCTTAAATTTAGATTGAATAAAGTAGGTTTCACCTTTATTTACTTACAAAGAAACTCGCCCTTTCCACCGAAACAACATGCCCACTCGTCTCCCCAAACAAAACTGACCCAAGTCCCAAAACTCAAAATGTCCATGGTAAATGTCTCTCCAGTCCCAACTCACTTCCCACCCTCTCCACCCAGCTCCAACAAACAGCAAGTACCTCCCACCAAAAGAAAAAAATTAAAAAGGGATAGGAGAGGGCTTTATGGATATTGGTCCAGAGCTAGTCCAGGCTCTGTTCTATTGCAGCCCTTGATGGTGTTCAGTCACTGCAGGATGGGGCACAGCAATGGCCTTTTGTCTGTGTGGTAAGGGTGGCAGCAGTTGGCTGGCGGCGATGGGATGCCTGGGAGGCTGGAGAATGAGGGGGAACCGGCTGCACTGGGGCCCAGCTGTTCTGCGTTCATTTCTTCCTCTTGCAGGATCACCAGTCGCTGGTATTCCAGCTGCATATGCTCCAGCCTCTGTCGCTGCAAATGGGCCACTATCTCATGCCTGGTGTGTGGTTCGGCTGGACCAGCAAGAGCAGCTATGTTGAAAAAAACAAAAAATACACATTGTAACTAATGCTCTGTGCAAACAATGTTTTAAATTACTGGGTGGCACAGTAGCAGTGCATTGCTGGTCCCCTAGGGCCATTGGAATTTATTTGATGTGATTATGATTAGGAGAGTCACAAGGCCAATTTTATGTTTTACCCACACATGCCAAACATAAAAAAGCACTGACTGTGTGGCAGAAAAGTATTCACAGTCAGAATAACATCACTGGATTAAGAAAACAGTGATCTGATAATTTTTTTGCTCAGAAGACTTTTCAAGTAACTTTAAACAGAGTCAGACAATTTGAGTTGAAAATAAATTACATCTCATTAATGAGTACGTGTACAAAAAGGGGGGTTCTCGTCCTCAGCCACCTAGGTATGGACGAATATTGAATACTACAAAAGAGGAGGAATACCTGGTTGTCGATTTTACCGCTATTTATTTTCGGCGGAAAAAACAATGACCACTTGGTTCATATGCTTATAGTATATAAATTACATTGTTTTCAAAATTGGTTCAAACATATTTCTTATGAACATTGACTTCATGCCTGAAATACGATACATATTGGATACAAAAAGTGATTTTCAAACATAAATAATGTGCATGAAAAAACAACACAGTGCAACAATATTTACAAAAACCATAATTATATTAAGTTGCACACCTCACATCCAAAATTACGACTTTAATATATTTTCCTGTCTGCCGTAAGGAGACGTTGAAGAAAATGAATCTAATGGACTGCACTACAGGGAAAGGAACAGGCTATATAGATTTTTTATGCCACATTCATCACTGTGTATCCCATACGCCAAACTTGATATCAAATCATGCACTTACTCCCACTTTACTCTGTGGCCTCACCCACCACCACATATTAACAACAAATGCATTCACTGAGCAGTAAGCAAGGAAAGGAAACTTGATTTACTCTACTGCAGGAGGTTGGGTGGCGGGATTAGACAGGTAGGGTAGAGCTTTTTGGGTATAGAATGGAGGGGCCACTACACTGTTCTTCGATTCGTCATTGTACAATTCGAAAGGGAGAAATCTGAACAAGTGTAAAATAAATCTGTTAAGGAAAACCATGAATTATATTCCGGAATCACTTCGATCAATCAGTGTTTGTGAAGCACACTACTCACCCATGAGGGTCTCAAGGCGCTGGGGGAGTGAGTGGGCAGCTCCGTTGTGGTTAGTCGAAGAGCCAGGTCTTGAGGTCCTTCCTGAACTAGTGCAGTGTCAGGGTCCCTCGGAGGTGAAGTGGGAGTTCATTCCAGGACTTGACTACTAGGTAGGAGAAGGATCTTGCGCCTGCTCTGGACCTGTGATAGTGTGGGACGGTGGCTAGGGCAAGGTCGGCTGAGTGAAGGTTTCTCTTGGGGACATGGTAGAAGATTCGGTCATTGAGGGATTGTGGTCTGATGTTGTGGAGGGCCTTGTAGGTGTGTGTGAGCAGCTTAAACGTTATTCTTCTTTTGATGGGGAGACAGTGAAGGTCGCCGAGGTGTTAGGTGATCGAGGATGAGTCTGGCTGCAGCGTTCTATACCGTTTGGAGTTTGCGGAGGATTTTTACTGATTACGGCATAGAAGGCGTTATCGTAGACCCGTCTTCTGGTGATGAGTGCATAGGTGACGGTTTTCCTGGAATCTGGGGGGATCCATGTGAACGTCTTGCACAGTACTCGGAGGTTGTTGAAACATGCGGAGGATACGCGTTCATCTGGCGATTCATGGTGAGTGAGTAGTCGAGGATGGTGCAAAGATTCAATGTGTGGTCCATTGGAGTGGGTGGGTTTACTAGGGCGGTGGGCACCAGGTGTTGTCCAAGCGGAGGGCGTGGAGCCGAGGATGAGAACGTCTGTTTTCTCTGAGTTGAGCTTCAGGCAGCTGTTGCTCATCCAGGTCGCGATGGCCTCCATTCCTTCTTGGAAATTGTGACTCGTGGTATCAGGTTCCTTGGTGAGGGAGAGGATGAGCTAGGTGTCATTGACGTATGAGATGATGCTGAGCCCGTGGTGTCTGATGATGGTTGTGAGAGGAGCCATGTAGACATTGAAGAGCGTGGGGCTGAGGGGGACTCAACAGCTGATCTCTGTCGGTTCTGAGAGGAAGGACGGGAGTCTTATTCTCTGTGTTTTGCCGGAGAGGAAGGATCGTAACCATTTTAATGCTTTTCCTTGGGTGCCGGCGTCGTGGAGTCTGGTGGCTAGTGTGCAGTGGGAGATAGTGTTGAAAGCTGCTGATAGATCGAGGAGGATGTGGATGTCGTCAGAGGCGGCGAGGAGGGCGGTCTCGGTGATGTGGTTGCTGCAGAATCCAGATTGAGAGGTGTCTAGATGTCGTTGGTTTCTATGAAGTGAGCTAGCTAAGTGTTGACAGACTTTTCAATGGTCTTGGCTGCGAAAGGAAGGAGTGAGGTGGGCCTGAAGCTCTTAAGGTCCGTCGGGTCTTTAGGAGTAGGTTGACTTCGGCATGCTTCCAGATGGAAAGTGGTGGTCTCGCGGGAGCAGTTGTTAGTTCAGCGTAGTTCAGGTGTGATGTCTATGGGGGTCTTGTGGAAGATGTGTGGTTGGCAGGGGTCAGAAGGTGCTCTGGAGTGGATGCTCTTCATTCTCTTTAATGTGCCTTCTGTGGTGAGAGGGGTCCAGGAGAGAAGGGTCTGTTGGGTGGCAGCATTCGAGGTGGGGGTTGAGGTGGTGCTGTGGTCTTGGTCATCAAAGTTGTCCTAGAGCGTCTTTAACTTGAGGTGGAGGAAGGAGCTAAATAGAGATAAAAAATGTTGCAAGGGGAGAGGGAGGTTGTAAAACATAAAACAAATATAGGCAGCCACAGGGACATTAGGTCAAGGGCGGAGGACAAAAGTGCCACCAAACACGCTTGCTCACCAATAACAGAGTAGGTTGAAGAAAGCGGATAAAAGGTAGTACTTTGGCCAAGTTCCACTGATAAGCAAGGCACATGAAGAACAGCAGGAAATAGCATGCAACAACCGACAGAAACGAAGGAAAAGTAAGTGGCAAGCACACGAGCAAATGAAAAGTAAGGGCGGGATCTAAGCCTGTTTTAAGATTTATATTGATTACAATAGATTTCACAAGTACAGCAAAGCGCCGAGCAGGTGAAACCTAAAAAGCATAAAAGAGACATAGAAACAGACGGATTGGGAGAGGAATGCTGAAACACATTGAGCTGGTGATGGACAAAGAGATTTCCAGAACCAATAAGAGAGTGGAATTGCAATTGGAAAGATGAAGAAACTGTACATTTAAAAGATAGCACAGTAAGGGAGAGAGAGTTCTGAGCATTAAGTATTGTCCATAAAAGTATTGTCCATAAAATGAATAAGAGGGGAATGCTGATGTTCCACTCTGTTGTAACACTTCATGTCGATGCTCTCCACAGTGTGCTTTTGCTCAGTGGTTGGGGGTGGTGGAGAGCATGTTTCATTACAGCCAGAGCTGCTGACTTTAGACCTATGAAACCAGTTCCAAGTCTCAGCGCCAGCTTGATGTCCTGAGTTTCTGGGCACATCACTTAATTCACTCCATGAAAAGTCAAGTGACGTGCGCAATATAAAAGTAAAACGTAAGTGGGGAAAAAGCTGGCACACAGATCGGCAACTGAAGTAGGGGCAGTGCTGGGCATGATGGATTGTAGTCAATATATTCCTGATTCACCTACACAGAAGGGACTATAAATGGTAAACTAAACTGCACTTTCTGGTTTGGGGGGAGTTTCATTTCTTGCCACCACCTCACTCACTATGCTTTGACATGGTGGCCATGTTATGGTAATGGAAACCTTAATGAGTCAATAGGAATGAACTATAAACACTTTTTCTGTGAAAAAGCACTACTTCTGCCCAGTCAAATACTACACCCTTGACTACCAACATGTGTGTGGAGTCAAAGCGCTTCTCCTGGAAATGAGTATCACATCAGTGTCTGGGTGTCAAGCCAGACCATAAAAACAAGGAAAAACATAACATTTCTCCTCGTTATGCCTGCCTCAGGGAGGTGCAGTAATTTGGCACACATTCATGTCTACAAATCTTTATAGATAGGTATTTGCAATCAATTCCATCAGTGTATGCACCAAAACTCCCATGCACCACCCACAGAACACTTGCTTGACTCAAAGTGATGAGCTGCATTGCATTACTTTTGGTTACAAAACAATGCAAGCCACCATTTGCGTTTGTTAATAACAACCTGGAGTTTGCGTTGGGCCTGTGCAAAAACAAAGTAACATCAACCTGCCACAAAGTAAATCTGGGTCCCAACGTTTAAACGTTTATACATAACATGAGGAATCGAGTGGCATATTATCAAGGACGGCGGTAAAAGTTATCGCCGGTTTAGCGGCAGAAAACTGCCGCTAAAGCGGCGATAATGGGCTTGATAATATGCCCTTGTGAATTCCCATAGAAGCCCATGTTCTGGCTAAACCGGCGATAATTTTAACGCCATCCTTGATAATATGCCCCTGAGTCCCTAGCATTTTGTACGTTAAACATGACTCCTGTTTGCCAATATAGATTCTAATATCAAACAAGATTCACAGAGATTAAACTGAGTATGTCAAGATTATACTTTGTACATGTATAACTTTACAATACGTAGAAAAAAAAAGAACTGAATATGTCATTATTTAACGACAAATTTATTGACTGTACAGGCTGAACTCAGAAGTGAAACACATATGATGGGGATGCTATTTTCCACAGGTTCCAGCTATTTTTCCATTTATCCATTCCAAGTATTTGCAGATGTTGGTGTATACTCCGGGCTTTCCTGCGGCACCACATGGCAAATGCCCCCAGGAAACAATCCCTGCAAGTTGATTATTGCAGACAAGAGGTCCTCCGGAGTCACCCTGGAAGTGAGCACAAATGTCAGACAGTGAGAACAAGGTGCACACTTTTCTGTAACAGGAGAACAAGCAAGAAAAACAATTTTAAACATTGATTGGCGCTGTATGAGTTAAAGTAAAGGATGAAAAAAATTGGGATGGACTGTTGTGTGATAAAGACTAGACGGTTAGACACCATGGCTCAGACTCTAGGATCTGCCCAGCAAACATTTCTAAGAGCTGGTCTTATTGCAGAGGAGCAGACTGGCTTTAAAGGAGGGCCATCATCGGCTATTCTGTGATATGAGATGTGTGACTACAGCAGGGGAGGTCCATGATGGGGTTTTTACTGTCTTTCATAGAAATTAAACTTGTTTGCTTACTCCTTGATAACTATGTGGCTGGACCCTTAATAGGGTCACTATGCCAGTATCATGCATTTCTCCCACAATGCGGCGTCCAACCCAGCAGAACATTTTTAAGCTGGTGTGTGGTTTCTTGCTCTCATTTCTATCTACTTAAGTTAAAAATAATCTGTATTCCAAAATGCCGCTCTGCAACTAATGCATAACACTCCATTGGTAATTCTGATTTGTCTTGTTGTTTGACCGCTTTGTTAACACTTTGCAAAAACTAATACATCGACTCAAACAAAAAATGAGATGGGTGACTACACATGCAACAGGTGCACATTCCAAGAGGGGCTCCCCATCATTTATGGGTTGCTATTTCCCTGTTTTATTTTCTCAAAAGACAGTGGAAGACACGTTCAATGAGTGCCACAAGGATAACTGTGTACATTTAGTTCCCACAGAGTAGCTTGTGTCACAGACTGCAGGTCCGCACGGTAGAACCCATGCTCCCCGTACCAAGAGTGGGCTGCACCACAAGACATTGAGGGCCAGATGTACGAGTATTTCGTATTGTGCGTTACAAATTGCGATTTTTTGCGACTTGCAAATAGGAATGTACTAATACGCCTCAGACAATTTAGCAATTCCCAATCAGGTCGCAAATAACCTGCTTCATCAATATTCATGAGGCAGGTCGCAATTTGCAACCCATTGCAAATGGGCTGCAATCACAGGGATGGTGGCATGCTGGGGACAGCAGACTACCATTTCTGTGTTTGCTTTTTAAATAAAGTGACTTTTTTTTCAAATGCATCCCCTTTTCATTAAAGGAAAATGGGTTGCATTTAAAAAAAAAAAATGAAAAGTATTCTTTTCATTTTTTATGGGTCTTAAAAGATATTTCCGCATACACTCACAAAACCCCTTCCAGTTTTGGATGGGCTTACCACCTACTTGAAGTAGGCGATACACTGCAAATGTTTTGCACCCACATTTGTGGCCGCAAAACAATTGTACATCCCTCTGCGACTCGCTATTAGGAAGGGACGCCCTTGGCATGCCTCTTCCGAATAGCGACTTGCAAATCCTATTTTGCAAGTTGTAGGTTTGTACATTCTACAACCCTTTATAGCGGGCACAAACTGCCCGCTATAAAGCGGTTGTACATCTGGCCCCGAGTGTGTTAGGACATCCATCATCGATCTCAGACCTTGTAGAGCACTCTAAAATGGGTGTGCATGTGTTGAACTGGTAGCTATAGGCAAACAGAACAAGCATTTGCATAGCCAATAGGTCTTGCTTTTGGGACCTTCTAAGTATTTAGATATGCAGCACAATATCCTTGGTACAACCACATCAACTGTTTCATGGCTAAACACTTATAAGGTCCCAAAGGTGAGGCCTATTGGCTAAGCCAATGCTTGGTGTGGTTGTGTGTGTTGTTGTGTGTAGTTGTGCATGTGTGTTCGTGGTTGTGTGTGTGTGTGGTTGTGTGTGTGTGGTTGTGGGTGTGGTTGTGCGTGTGTGTGAGTGGCTGTGTGTGTGGATGCAGTTGTGGGAGCAGGTGCAGTTGTGGGTGTGTGTGTGGATGTGTGGTTGTGTGTGGTTGTGTGTGTGGTTGTGTGAGTGGTTGTGTGTGTGGTTCTCTGTGTGTGTGGTTGTGTGTGTGTGGTTGTGTGTGTGGTTGTGTGTGGTTGTATGTGTGGTTGTGTGTGTTGTATGTGTGGTTGTGTGTGTGGTTGTGGTTGTGTGTGTGGTTGTATGTGTGGTTGTGTGTTGTTGTGGTTGTGTGTGTGGTTGTGTGTGTGTATGGTTGTGTGTGTGGTTGTGTGTGTGTGTTTGTATGTGTGGTTGTGTGTGTGGTTGTGGTTGTGTGTGGTCGTGGGTGCGGTTGTGGGTGTGGGTGTGGTTGTGGGTGTGTGTGTGGATGTGTGGTTGGGTGTGGTTAGGTGTGTGGTTGTGTGTGTGGTTGTGTGTGTGTGGTTGTGTGTGTGTGTTTGTGTATGTGGTTGTGTGTGTGTGGTTGTGTGTGTAGTTGTGGTTGTGTGTGTGGTTGTGTGTGGTTGTGTGTAGTTGTGTGTGGGTTTGTGTGGTTGTGTGTGTGTGTGTTGTGTGTGGTTGTGGTTGGGTGTGTGTGGTTGTGTGTGTGGTTGTGGGTGTGTGAGACCGGCCTCGTGGCATGGGCCCTTCCGACCAGCAAGCTACCCTGCAACCGCACCGATCCTCGATGTCACAGACTTCCGGCCCCCATGGCCCAACATCCCGAGGGCCGGCCAGATCCCCTACACACATGCCCAGCCGAGGGAGAGCGAAACCCCCCAAACCAGACCGAGAGGCGCCGACCCTTTCACACCTCTGGTCTCTTCCCCGAGGGAGGTTTCGATCGACCACCAGGCCCCCGGTGAGCGGCCGCCTCGCCTGCTGGGTGTCTGGAGTCCCTCCCAGACCCACCTGAACAGATCAAAGGGCCGAGCGACAGGAAGTCCCGACACATTGCCCCCAGGCACCAGACCCCTCTCCGCGAGGACTCCAGACTTCAAAGAGGAGGGGAAGTATAACAAGGGGTGCTGAAGGGACGGGAGGCAGAGAAGACCTGGACTGACGAGAGCCTGCTGACCTGGTCGCGGCTCAATCGCTCCCCGAACAGAAGAACTCTGAACCATCTGAGCCCTGCTGACGCTGTCGCGGCTCCCCGAACTCCGAACCATCTGAGCCCTACTGACGCTGTCGCGGCTCCACGAACTCTGAACCATCTGAGCCCTGCTGACGCTGTTGCAGCTCCCCGAACTCTGAACCATCTGAGCCCTGCTGACACTGTCGCGGCTCCCCGAACTCTGAACCATCTGAGCCCTGCTGACGCCGTCGCGGCTCCCCGAACTACGAACCTCCGGTGCCTGCTGAGTGACTCGCGGCCCGCTCCTCCAAGAGAATCGGCAGAGATCGCCGAAAGAAGCAACATCCCCTCAGCTCGCGGATTGAGAGCTGGGCGCCGGATACTCCGCAGAGACACTGATTCAAAGACTGTCCCGCTACCCCTTACCCCTCATCACGAGATCGCTGCCACTTGTGGCACTAATTCTGCACCTGCCTTCTGGATCATAAAGATCCCTGACAAATAACGATAAAGATTATTATCTTGTAAAGAACTCCTGTGTGGTGTCCCTCTATCCGAAGAGAGTGAGTGCAGCGTGTGCGATCCTAGGTACGAGACCCTTCCAGGAAGGGCCTCCCCGCTCTTGCTCGGCCTAACTCTGGGAAAGGTGGGCCTCCGGGTGGTCGGGAACGTATTCCGCAACCTCCCCAGGCACCGCCTTCCAACATTTGGTGGCAGGCGACGGGATCCGAACCAACACCTAGAGATCGTGCAGTAGACGGCTAACGCACTACCAAGAAGAAATGGAAGGAGAAACCTCCCTAGGTGCCGCAGGCACCGACCCGAGCACGACATCCGAGAGGACCAGTTGGAATCTTATACGCACCGAGAACTGAAACAATTTTGCAAAGACCTTGGAATCGCTACCACTGGACTAAGCACGAAAGAGGACTTCCAGGGAGCATTAAAAACCTGGGTCGAGGCGGGGACTCCCCGGACACAAACAGAAGGAGAGCCTCCTAACGAACCACGATGCACCCCGGGGAGGAACGGCGCCCCCGAGGGGGGCCTATCCCCAGAGGAACTAGCAGACCGAGAGAGAGGTCGCAACCACGAACTAGAACTAGCAAAATTAAAAATCGAAGGAGAACTAAAACTGGCCGAAAAAAAGCTGGTGGTAGAACAGTTACGCCTACAAGGAGAACTTGAGGAAAAGAAACGACAAAGAGAACACGAAGAAAGAAAACTCCAACTGGAGCACAAACGTAGCCTGAAAGAGATTGAGCTCAAGGCTAAGAATGCGGAGGCCAGACCCTCGGAAACCCAACCCATCTCCTCCACCGTGGAACCAAAGGTCCACATCCCCAAGGATGTGGTGAAGGAATACTATAAGAACGACGACATCCAGCAATGGTTCAAAGCCTACGAGGTCGCCATGACCTCCCACCGAGTCCCGCAGAAAGACTGGGGGGCTGGGCTGTGGGGCCGGTTCCTGAGCGAGGGGAGAGATACCCTGCTGGACCTGCCCTCCACGGTGATGAACTCCTACAGTCACATGAAAGAGGCCCTAGTAGCCAGATATGGGCTCACCCCTGAAATGTACCGGCAACGGTTTAGAGACTGCAAGAAGATACCCAGTACAACCTGGGTGGAGTACGTGAACTTTTACAGCCGGGCCTTGGACGGGTGGATCAAGGGCAGCAAGATCTCCACCTTTGAGGAGCTGTTCGACCTAATCGCATGGGAACACTTGTCCGCTAATTGCTTTGTAGAACTGCGCCAGCACCTCCTGGACAGCAAACTCACAGACCCTCGAAAACTGGCCGTCGAGGCTGACCGGTGGGTCAACACCCGGGCCTCCCGGGGTCCCGTGGGAGACTACGGTCGCCACAGTCAGGGACCCCCCGCCAGAGGGGCGGAGGGAATCAAGGCCGGCCAAGGGAACTTCCGGGGGGATCCCCGCTCAGCCCCCCCAGAGGAAAACCTCCGCCCTTTCCAGCTCCACCTCCGGCCAGCTCCGGACCACCGGGGAGGCCGGGGCCCCGAGTGAGGATCACCTGTTTTCGCTGCCAACAGACCGGACACTACGCCAGCGACCCTCAATGTCCCATGTACCAGCGAACCACCACAACCACCCCGCCGGCTCGACAAATGGCCTCCGTAGCCCTGGGGGAAGAGATGGAAGACTCCGAAGAATGGGAACCAGCCGCCATGGCCTTGGTCTCCCTAGGGGACCGGGAGATGGTCCCCGGAACGTCCCTACCCGCCAACACGAAGAAGTACCGACAGCAGGTGACGGTCAACGGTCACCGCGTCGAGGGCCTCCGGGACACGGGGGCGAGTGTCACGGCGGTTCATTGTCACCTGGTCTCCGAAGATCAGATCCTGCCCGGCGCCTTTTGTCCCGTCGTATCATCAGACAATTCCGAGAGCCTCTGCCGTATGGCCCTAGTTCCCTTCGAATGGGGGGGAGTCACTGGCAAGTTAAAAGTGGCGGTCCGAACCTCCCAGCCCGTGGACTGCCTCCTGGGCAACGACCTGGAGAATTCCCCGTGGGGACAAGTGGAACGAAGAGCCCATCTCGAGATGATGGGCCTACCCGAATGGGTTTGCGCCACCACGCGCTCGATGACTCTCAGAGTGCCTTCCTCCGAGGAGGGGGAGGCCATGCCGCTGAGCACCGCCACCATCCCCGAGGTCCAGAATGCGCCACCAGGGGCCAACGACCCCCTTCCGGACGAAGCGACCGTTCCCTACGAGGGGTCCGTGCCTCCCGACCCCGAACCCCTGACCGAGCTCGGGGACCTGCCGGTAATGGCCCATTGGCACTGCGAAGGAGGCCCCTCCCGAGAAGAATTCTGCAAAGAACAATCCACCTGCCCTTCCCTCATTGGACCCCGACAACAGGCCGAGGCCCAAGCAGCAGGCGACCGGAACGGCAACCACTGGGTATACTGGGAAAACGGCCTCCTGTACAGCGAACAGAAGTCGGCCGAGTTGGGATCGGCCAGAGTACTGGTGGTACCCCGGCGCTTCCGAAGTCTCCTCCTGGGCCTGGCCCATGATGTACCCCTGGCCGAACACTTAGGCCAAGATAAGACCTACCAGCGACTCGTCACCCACTTCTATTGGCCCAAGATGCGAGCGAATGTGGAGGCCCACTGCAAGTCCTGCCTCACGTGCCAGGCCAGCGGAAAGAGTGGGGGGAAGCGCAAGGCTCCGCTACAACCCTTCCCCGTCGTCAGTACTCCTTTTGAGCGGGTAGGAATCGACATCGTGGGACCGCTGGACCCCTAGACCGCCCAGGGCCACCGGTTCATCCTCGTCCTGGTGGACCATGCCACCCGCTACCCCGAAGCCATCCCCCTCCGCACCGTGATGGCCCCCGTGGTGGGCCGGGCCTTGATGGGGATCTTCTCCCGCGTGGTGTTCCCCCGTGAAGTCGTGAGTGATCGGGGTACGAACTTTATCTCCAGATACATGAGGTCCCTCTGGCAGCAGTGCGGAGTATCGTACAAGTTCACCACCCCGTACCACCCCCAAGGGAATGGCCTAGTCGAGCGCTTTAACAGGATCCTGAAAGGAATGATCATGGGCCTCGAAGAACCTCTACGCCGGCGATGGGACGTCCTCCTCCCATGCCTCCTGTTCGCCTACCGGGAGGTTCCACAAAAATCCCTGGGGTTCAGCCCTTTCGAACTGCTATATGGACACCCCGTCCGGGGACCCCTGAGCCTGGTCAAGGAGGGTTGGGAAACGACTCTCCGGGGGACCCCTCCGGATGTGTTCCGATACATCTTGGCGCTCCGCAACCAGACCCGGAAATTCCGAGAACTCGCAGAGGCAAACCTCGAGGCTAGCCAGGAAGAGATGAAGCGCTGGTATGACCAGAATGCTACGCTGGTCGAGTTTCAGCCGGGCCAACAAGTCTGGGTCATGGCCCCGGTGAAACCCTGCGCTCTCCAAGATAAATGGACTGGACCCTTCAAGGTGGTCGAGCGGAAGAGCCAAGTCACCTATCTCATCTATGTGCAGTCCCCGCGGAACCCCCTCCGGATTCTCCACGTGAACCGCCTCAAACCCCACTTTGTAAGGACGGAGTTGAGTTTACTCCTGGCCACCGACGATGGGGCTGAAGAAGACACCGAGCCCCTTCCAGACCCCCTGGGGGCGAAAGAGACCGATGGTTCCATGGAGGGGGTGAGATTATCAACCGCCCTCACAGCCCAACAGTCCGACGACTGCCGCCAGCTACTAAGGCAGTTCGCGGACCTCTTCTCCCTAACCCCTGGGGTCACCAACTGGTGTGTCCACGACGTGAACACCGGCGACAGCCCGCCCGTGAGACACTGGGCCTACCGGGTCCCTGATCGGGTCCGAACCTGCATCCAGACTGAGGTAGCAAAGATGCTGGCCCTCGGGGTGATTGAACCCTCCGACAGCCCCTGGGCCAGCCCGGTAGTCCTGGTTCCGAAAGCGACTACCCCGGGTATCGCCCCCAAGCTGAGGTTTTGCGTGGACTATCGAGGACTCAATGCGGTCACCCGAGCAGACGCTCACCCTATCCCCCACGCAGACGAGCTCATTGACCGCCTCGGGGCCGCTCGCTACCTCAGCACCTTCGACCTAACCTGCGGATACTGGCAGATTGCCCTCACCGAGGGCGCCAAGGAGCGCTCCGCCTTCTCCACCCCGGATGGGCACTACCGCTTTAGGGTAATGCCGTTTGGAATGAAGAATGCCCCGGCCACCTTCCAGCGGCTGGTGAACAGGGTCCTGTCCGGACTAGAGGGGTTCAGCGCAGCATACCTCGATGATATAGCGGTATTCAGCTCCCAATGGAGCGAGCACCTCCAGCACCTCCGACAAGTCCTGCTGGCTCTGCGCCAGGCCGGACTCACCATCAAAGCCAGCAAATGTCAAATTGGGCACAGCTCCGTAACCTATCTGGGGCACCAGGTGGGAAGCGGACAGGTCGCCCCCCTCCAGCCAAAGATCGACGCCATCTTGTCCTGGGAAACCCCCACGACCCAAACGGAAGTCCGGGCCTTCCTGGGCCTCACCGGTTACTACCGGTTTATTAAGAACTATGGCAGCATTGCAGGCCCCCTCACAGAGCTGACCTCCAAAAGACACCCCAAGAAAGTACAATGGACTCCCCCCTGCCAGAAAGCGTTCGACGCCCTAAAAGCCGCTATGTGTACGGCTCCAGTGCTTAAAGCCCCTGACTACGCCCAGGAGTTTGTGGTCCAGACAGACGCCTCGGAACACGGCATCGGGGCAGTCCTCTCACAGTTCGACGACAAAGGCATAGATCTGCCCATAGCCTTCATCAGCCGAAGGTTGCTGCCCCGAGAACAGCGGTGGAGCACTATTGAAAGAGAGACCTTCGCAGTAGTCTGGGCCCTCAAAAAGCTACGGCCCTACCTGTTCGGAACACACTTCCGAATACAAACCGATCACCGACCATTGCGGTGGTGGATGCAGATGTGAGGGGAAATCCCCAAGCTGCTACGCTGGTCCATCTCCCTCCAGGGGATGGATTTTACTGTGGAACATCGCCCCGGGATGGACCACGCCAACGCGGACGGCCTGTCCCGATTCTTCCGCTTCAGCGAGGAGAACCCCCAAGTGGATGGGTAGTTCTCCCTGCCTTTCAGCTGGGGGGGGCACGTGTGAGACCGGCCTCGTGGCGTGGGCCCTCCCAACCAGCAAGCTACCCTGCAACCGCACCGATCCTCGATGTCACAGACTTCCGGCCCCCATGGCCCAACATCCCGAGGGCCGGCCAGATCCCCTACACGCATGCCCAGCCGAGGGAGAGCGAAACCCCCCAAACCAGCCTGAGAGGCGCCGACCCTGTCACACCTCTGGTCTCTTCCCCGAGGGAGGTTTCGATCGACCACCAGGCCCCCGGTGAGCGGCCGCCTCACCTGCTGGGTGTCTGGAGTCCCTCCCAGACCCACCTGAACAGATCAAAGGGCCGAGCGACAGGAAGTCCCAACACACCGCCCCCAGGCACCAGACCCCTCTCCGCGAGGACTCCGGACTTCAAAGAAGAGGTGAAGTATAACAAGGGGTGCTGAAGGGACGGGAGGCAGAGAAGACCTGGACTGACGAGAGCCTGCTGACCTGGTCGCGGGTCGATCGCTCCCCGAACGGAAGAACTCTGAACCATCTGAGCCCTGCTGACGCTGTCGCGGCTCCCCGAACTCCGAACCATCTGAGCCCTGCTGACGCTGTCGCGGCTCCACGAACTCTGAACCATCTGAGCCCTGCTGACGCTGTCGCGGCTCCCCGAACTCTGAACCATCTGAGCCCTGCTGACGCTGTCGCGGCTCCCCGAACTCTGAACCATCTGAGCCCTGCTGACGCCGTCGCGGCTCCCCAAACTACGAACCTCCGGTGCCTGCTGAGTGACTCGCGGCCCGCTCCTTCAAGAGAATCGGCAGAGATTGCCGAAAGAAGCAACATCCCCTCAGCTCGAGGATTGAGAGCTGGGCGCCGGATACTCCGCAGAGACACTGATTCAAAGACTGTCCCGCTACCCCTTACCCCTCATCACGAGATCGCTGCCGCTTGTGGCACTAATTCTGCACCTGCCTTCTGGGTCATAAAGATCCCTGACAACCAACGATAAAGATTATTATCTTGTAAAGAACTCCTGTGTGGTGTCCCTCTATCCGAAGAGAGTGAGTGCAGCGTGTGCGATCCTAGGTACGAGACCCTTCCAGGAAGGGCCTCCCCGCTCTTGCTCGGCCTAACTCTGGGAAAGGTGGGCCTCCGGGTGGTCGGGAACATATTCCGCAACCTCCCCGGGAACCGCCTTCCAACAGGGTGGTTGTGTGGGTGGTTGTGTGTGTGTTTGTGTGTGTGGTTGTGTGTGGTTGTGTGTGCGGTTGTGTGTGTCTGGTTTTGTGTGTGGTGGGGTTGTGTGTATGGTTGTGTGTGTGGTTTTGTGTGTGATTGTTGTGTGTGTGTGTGGTTGTGTGTGGTTGTGTGTGTAGTTGTGTGTGTGTGGTTGTGTGTGGTTGTGTGTTTGGTTGTGGTTGTGTGTGTGGTTGTGGTTGTGTGTTTGGTTGTGGTTGTGTGTGTGGTTGTGGTTGTGTGTGGGTACAGTTGTGGGTGCAGGTGTGGTTGTATGTGTGTGTGTGTGTGGATGTGTGGTTGTGTGTGGTTGCGTGTGGTTGTCTGTGTGGTTGTGTGTGTGGTTGTGTGTGTGATTGTTGTGTGTGTGTGGTTGTGTGTGAAGTTGTGTGTGTGTGGTTGTGTGTGGTTGTGTGTTTGGTTGTGTTTGTGTGTAGTTGTGTGTGTGGTTGTGGTTGTGTGTGTGGTTGTGGTTGTGTGTGGGTACAGTTGTGGGTGCAGGTGTGGTTGTATGTGTGTGTGTGTGTGGATGTGTGGTTGTGTGTGGTTGTCTGTGTGGCTGTGTGTGTGGGTGTGGGTGTGTGGTTGTGTGTGTGTGGTTGTGTTTATGGTTGTGTGTGTGGTTGTGTGTGTGGTTGTGTGTGGTTGTGTGTGTGGATGTGTGGTTGTGTGTGTGGTTTGTGTGTGGTTGTGTGTGTGTGTGGTTGTGTGTGGTTGTGGTTGTGTGTGTGTGGTTGTGTGTGTGTGTGTGTGGTTATGTTTGTGTGTGTGTCGTTGTGGGTGTGGTTGTGTGATTGGGTGTGGTTGTGATTGTGAGTGTGTGTGGTTGTGTGTGTGGTTGTGTGTGGTTGTGTGTGTGGTTTTGGTTGTGTGTGTGTGTGTGTGGTTGTGTGTGGTTGTGTGTGTGTGTGTGGTTGTGGTTGTGTGTGTGGTTGTGTGTGGTTGTGTGTGTGGTTGTGTGTTGTTGTGTGTGTGGTTGTATGTGTGCGGTTGTATGTGTGTGGTGTTGTGTTTGTGGTTGTGTGTGTTGTGTGTGTGTGTGGTTGTGGTTGTGTGTGTTGCTGTGTGTGTGTGGGTGTGTGTGTGTGTGTGTGGTTGTGTGTGGTTGTGTGTGTGGTTGTGTGTGTGTGGTTGCATGTGGTTGTGGTTGTGTGTGTGGTTGTGTGTGTGGTTGTGTGTGTGTGGTTGTGGTTTTGTGTGTGTGGTTCTGGGTGTGGTTGTGTGATTGGGTGTGGTTGTGGTTTTTTGTATGTGTGGTTGTGGGTGTGGTTGTGGTTGTGTATGTGGGTGTGGTTGTAGGTGTGTCTGTGTGTGTGTGGTTGTTTGTGTGGTTGTGTGTGTGGTTGTGTATGTTTTGGTGTGTGTGTGTGGTTGTGTGTGTGTGTGGTTGTGTGTGGTTGTGGTTGTGTGTGGTTGTGTGTGTGGTTGTGTGTGTGTGGTTGTGTGTGTGTGGTTGTGGGTGTGGTTGTATGATTGGGTGTGGTTGTAGTTTTTTGTGTGTCTGGTTGTGTGTGTGGTTGTGTGTGTGGTTGTATGTGTGGTTGGGTGTGGTTGTATGTGTGTGGTTCTGCGTGTGGTTGTGTGTGTGGTTGTGTGTGTGGTTGTGTGTGGTTGTGTGTATGTGGTTGTGTGTGTGGTTGGGTGTGATCATGTGTGGTTTTGTGTGTGGTTGTGGTTATGTGTGTATGGTTGTGTGTGTGTGTGGTTGTGTGTGTGTGGTTGTGTGTGTGTGGTTATGTGTGTGTTTGTGTGTGTTGTTTGTGTGGTTGTCGTTGAGTGTGTGGTTGTGTGTGTGGTTGTGGTTATGTATGTGGTTGTGGTTGTGTGTGTGTGGTTGTGTGTGTGTATGTGTGTGGTTGTGTATGTGTGGTTGGGTGTGGTTAT
Source organism: Triturus cristatus (assembly GCF_964204655.1). NCBI lineage: Eukaryota > Metazoa > Chordata > Amphibia > Caudata > Salamandridae > Triturus > Triturus cristatus. The sequence continues at coordinate 218,951,954 of NC_140590.1, forward strand.
GTGTGGGTGTGGTTCTGTGGGTGTGGTTGTTTGTGTGTTTGTGTTTGGTTGTGGTTGTGTGTGGTTGTGTGTGTGTGTGTGGTTGTGTGTATGGTTGTGTGTGTGGTTGTGATTGTGTGTGGTTGTGTGGGGTTGTGTGTGTGGTTGTGTGTTTGTGGTTGTGTGTGTGGTGTTGGGTGTGTTTGTGTGTTTGTGTGTGTGGTTGTGAGTATTGTTGTGTGGTTGTGTGTGTGCTTGTGGTTGTGTGTGTGGTTGTGTGTGTGTGTGGTTGTATGTGTGGTTGTGTGGTAGTGTGTGTGCTTGTGGTTGTGTGTGTGGTTGTGTGTGTGTGGTTGTGTGTGTGTGGTAGTGGGTGTGGTTGTGTGGTTGTTGTGTGTGGTTGTTTGTGTGGGTGTGTGTGTGTGGCTGTGTGTGTGTGGTTGTGTATGTGGTTGTGTGTGTGGTTGTGTGTGTGTGGTTGTGTGTGTGGTTGTGGTTGTGTGTGTGGTTGTGTGTGTGTGTGGTTATGGTTGTGTATGTGTGTGGTTGTGGTTGTGTGATTGTGTGTGGTTGTGGTTGTGTGTGTGGTTGTGGTTGTGTGTGTGGTTGTGTGTGTGGTTGGGTGTGGTTATGAGTGTGTGTGGTTGTGGTTGTGTGTCTGTGGTTGTGTGTGTGGTTGTGGTTGTGGTTGTGTGTGTGGTTGTGTGTGGTTGTGTGAATGTGTTTGTGGTTGTGTGTGGTTGTGTGTGTGGTTGTGTGTTGTTGTGGTTGTGTGTGTGGTTGTGTGTGTGGTTGTGTGTGGTTGTGTGTGTGTGTGGTTGTGTGTTGTGTGTGGTTGTGATTGTGTGTGTGGTTGTGTGTGTGATTGTGTGTGTGTGTGAGTGTGTGTGTGTGGTTGTGTGTGTGTGGTTGTGAGTTTGTTTGGTTTTGGTTCTGTGTATGTGGTTGTGGGTGTGGTTGGGTGTGGTTGTGGTTTGTGTGTGTGGTTGTGGGTGTGGTTGTGTGTGTGGTTGTTTGTGTGGTTGTGTTTGTGGGGTTGTGGTTGTGTGTGCGGTTGTATCTGGTTGTGTGTGTGTGTGTGTATGGTTGTGTGTGTGGTTGTGTGTGTGGTTGTGTGTGTGATTGTGTCTGTGTGGTTGTGTGTGGTTGTGTGTGTGGTTGTGTGGGTGTGTGTGTGCGTGTGTGTGTGGTTGCGTGTGTGTGTGGTTGTGGGTGTGGTTGTGCATGTGGTTGTGTGTGTGGTTGTGATGTGTGTGGTTGTATGTGTGTGTGTGATTGTGTGTGTGGTTGTGTGTGGGCGGTTGTGTGTGGGGTTGTGTGTGTGGTTGTGTGTGGTTGTATGTGTGTGGTTGTGTGGTTGTTGTGTGTGGTTTTGGGTGTGGTTGTGTGACTGTGTGATTATGTGTATGGTTGTGTGTGTGTGTGGTTGTGTGTGTGGTTGTGTGTGTGTGATTGTGTGTGTGGGTGTAGGTGGCTGTGCGTGTGTTTGTGTGGTTGTTTGTGTGGTTGTGTGTGTGGTTGTGGTTGTGTGTGTGGTTGTGTGTGTGGTTATGTGTGGGGTTGTGTGTGTGGTTGTGTGTGTGGTTGTGTGTGGTTGTTTGTATGGTTGTGTGTTTGGTTGTGTGTATGTTTGTGGTTGTGTGTGTGGTTGGGTGTGTGTGGTTGTGTGTGTGGTTGTATGTGTGGTTGTGGCTGTGTGTGTGTGGTTGTGTGTGTGTGTGTGGTTGTATGTGTGGTTGTGCATGTGGTTGTGTGTGTGGTTGTGGTTGTGTGTGTGACAGTAGTACTAAAAGCATATCAAAATAAAGGAATACAAACATCGAGTTTGTGGAAAGAGAAAGCACATTGTAAGTCAAACGGGCGCAGCAAAGCATTAACGCAACAACATGTTCTTTGCTGTTTGATGTTCTTTGAACGAGAACATCAAAGGGGTGCCGCGAACGGGCAAAAGTGAATGATCGCGGGCGCTTAATGAGCATGATGAGGTTTGCCATATGGTGCCTCTGCTCCTAAGTGTGCGCCCGTGCACATGCACTGTAGCTCTAGGCTGGCCATGGCAGCATTTTTTGAGCCCTCACGAAAAGTGTCAACAGCCCAGCGCATGCGCTGGGTCAGGCGAGACCTAAAAATGGAGGAGCTTTTTGATCTGACGAACTATGCCTGTGTGCTGTTGACTCTTCTGCTCATGTACGTAAATGGTGCACTTAGTGCAAGCAGAGCAAACTGCACTTTTAGTTAGTGGAGTACATGGATTCAGTCTGAGTCATGTGCACTTGTGTCAGAAAATGGTCTCTCACTCAGCATTCATTCAACAGTGCCCTCCAGACGAACCACAGAAGAATTAACATAGTCATTATACAGCCATTCAAATAATTAGGTATTTTTTATACATAGTTACTGAGGAGATGTTTGTTCTATGTAGGGAACATAATTGCACCAGCTTTAACTCCACACCACTATAAACATCAGTAATGTTCAAATAGACTGAGAACCATTTGCCAATTGGTAACCCATCTACTAAATAATCCTCCCAATCACGCCTACACTTCAGAGAGGATTGAAGTGTGCTTGACAAAAGAGTCCTCTAGAGGGTTGAAAGAGGGGCTCCATTGGCTGTGAAAATCAACAGGGTTTGAAATACTGGACAAATGGGAGGAAGCATTGAGAAATGATCCCACTTTTCTCTCAGGCCCGTCATAATTCTGGCATTTTATAGCAATATGTATGGTAAAATAGTATACTAGTTAAATGGTATACTACCAGGATAATGTTAGATGCTGTACAAAAGTGTCATAGCTAGTATACTGACTACAAAAAGACTGCAGATGTTAGAATGTTTAGGTAAGCATAGATTATTTATAACTAACTCCGCTTACATGTACCTTAACAATATAAATTTATAAAATATATATGGCTGTCAGATTCTCTTCCTACAAAACAAAACTGACATTTAGATCACTCAAGTAAGTAAATCTTTCTCAACACTTCGGACTTCATCCGGGTCACTTCAGAAGGCAGGGCATTTCTAACTGCAGCAGTAATGCCCTTGAACAGGAGCCATCTGCTACAATATTGCCATTGAGGGGTTCTGGTGACATCATAAAACCACAAGACCAAAGGCAAATATCACCAGAACCTTACAATGGCAATATTTGATCATATTGCACATTACCCATTATGTATTTTAAGATTACTTTGAAAAAGCTGTTTATTCAAAAAATTGGTAACAGTGTGCACCAACTGGAATTAGTATGTTTAGGTTTTATTTTTCTTGAATAAATTGTTCATTGAATCAGTAGGCAATGGTGAAGGTCAGCTGATTTATGTGACTCTGTGGCGGCAGTGTGTACCCTTATAGTTATGTACTTAGTGTATTTACCACATAATTTAGCTTTTACTGGAGTGAGTCCTGATCCCCAAGAGGTGATACCCCACAATTCCTAGACATTTGGTTGACAACAGAGTGCATTCCTTCTGGCCAAACTGTAGGTTTCTCCGGAACAGGCGCAGCGCAACACTACTCACTGCAGGACCTCACGTTGCAGTCCTCGCAGCTCCTCATCGGAATTGACAGCAAAGTGCAATGCTCTGTTTCAAGGATATAAGGTACAATGTTCAGTGGAATTAACTTCATCCCTGTATCTAGCCTGAACTCCATTGTGGTCGTCCTAAACTTGTGAATTTGTCCTGGTCCAGTGTGACCAGATAACGACAGTTGGCGCTTTGGGCTTTTAGGGGCTATAGTTACCCTAAACATTTGAAATTACATATCTCCTGTTCTACTTATTGGAGTTTTGTTGTTTTGATGTCAAATCATTTATTACATTGTACTCTATTTTTCTTCATTAGTGTGAGATTTTTCTTGTGTGGTGTTTTCCCTTTACTGCTGTTTCTATGCTGCATAAACATTTTACACATTGCCTCTAAGTTAAGCCTGACTGTTTTTATGCCAAGCAACCAGAGGGTTTTGCACATGTTAATTTAGTGACATTTGTGGTTCACCTTGACCTGTATGCTGGCTTTTTCTTGAGAAGGCTCCCCCTTACTCAACCAATAACCCAATTCCTCACACAACCGAAAACACATCTAGCCTATGCAGATGATTTGGTAATGTTTTTATGTTGGTTGGTGAATGGTGTTTATAATTTTTCAAATCGGAGTGGATGGCACCCACAAATTCTAAACTTAAAGACTTTGCTGGAAGAATGGGAAAAAGGGTTTTGTCACTTTGTAGCTCAGTGTGAAATGCTAGCATTGTGCTAATCCTATGCTTAAAACTCTGCTAGGAAAATAGACATATGAGGTGAGAAGATTCAGTGTCACTGGTATTATAGGGTTACCCATATAAAGGAGCTGCTCTCTGCCTAAACTTGGGAACCACCCAGATATCCTTGCTTTCTGTTTTGCATAATGTATTTGGCACTCTAACCACAAAAGGGTATTGTTTTGAGACACACACACACATATATATACAGTGACGTTATAGTTAGGCTCAGATATCTCTCATACAAAACTAGAGAAATTTAGCAGTTATATTAAGACCTTGGTCACAGGCCTGCACTCTCCCCAGCAGCTCCTTCACTCCGCCGCCGCCGCTGAGCCCCCTGCCTGGGTTTTCGAGGCTGCTGTATTCCCTGCCTGCCGCAATGCGGTTATTATTGACCTCTGAGTTATTGTCCTATTGGTTTCATTTTTATCATTTGGTTCCTCTTTTATTATGCATTGTGCCGCGTTCACTGTGTTTTTTCTGCTCTTCTATTTCACTGTATTTACTGGCCCTCTCTCTTCCCCTTGCCATTCCCTTCTCCCTGTTTCCCACCGCTGCTGACCTGCAGCCCCTCCCCCTGCCCTCGCCTGTTTCCCGCCTCCCAACTGAGCATCCCTCCCCTCCCCTACATAATGCCGACCGTTGTGCGGTTGTGCCGCTGGCATGCCGAAGGCGCGCCTGAGGCAAGCTCATCTGCACTTGTCCGAGACCAGACCGAAGCCAGCGCCAGGAACCCTGGCCCCCCAGGGCTCCACCGATATGACACCACCACCCTCCTCGCTCTCAACCCAGGAAGACACCGACTGCCAGAGCGCCTCACCGAACACCACCCATGGACCATTCTCCTGCAGACACTGCCAACGTTCCTGCACCATCTACAGCACCCTCACATCCGCCGCAAGCTCACGGGAAGCCCGGGCCACCGAAGCCCTGAAGTGCATCCTCCTCAATGTGCAATCCCTCCACAGACACGCTGTAGAGATCTGGGACCTGATCGACACCCTCGCACCCGACGTCGCCTTCCTCACGGAAACCTGGAACAGCGCCACCTCCGGTCCCGACATCGCCACCGCAATCCCCGAAAGCTACAAGATCCAGATGAAGGACCGCCCTCACCGCCTAGGAGGAGGACTCGCCATCACACACAAGACATCCCTCTGACTCCTCTCCTCAAGCACGAGTGACCCCCACTCCAACACAGAACACCTCCACTTCCAGATCCGGACCTCCATCAGGACCATGCTACACGTCACCCTGGCCTACAGACCCCCGTGACCCCGCTCCATGGCCACAACAGCAATAACGACCTTGTCGAACCCCATGCCATCTCCTCCATGTGCTATATCCTACTCAGAGACCTGAATTTCCACCTCGACAACCGCAGCGACCCCAACTCCACCTCCCTCCCCGACAACCTCTCCAACCTGAGACTGAAGCAGCTCGTTAACACCTCCGCGCACAGAGCAGGACGCACTCTCAACCCCATCTTTGCAGGAGGGTCAAACGTCAACTTCAGCCACACGACACAGCCCCCCTGGACCAACCACCACTGCGTACACTTCGCCTTCAACACCACCACCGCACCCAAACCAGCCTCCCGCCCACCATGAAGGAACTGGAGCAAAATCACAGAGGAGCACCTCACCTCCACCCACCTCCTGGACTCCCCCGCCACTACTACCGATGCCAACTCTGCAGCCAAAGAGCTTCACCAATGGATCTCCAGATGCGCTGACAAGATCGCCACCCTGCCAAACAATGCTCCCTGAAGGCCATCTGGTTCACCACCGAACTCCAAGTCACCAGGTGCTCCTGCATACGCCTCAAGATAAAATGGCAAAGCCGGAAAACCACAGAAGACCTAACCAACCACAGGAACGCCCTGAAGGAGCTACCACCAGCTCATAAGGGACACCAAATGGACCTTCATCAAGAGCAAAATCGACACCAAAGCAACTAACGCCAAAGAACTCTTCAACGTCATACATCAATTCACCAAACCCCCCAGCGAGACCTTGGACGTCACACTATCCATGGAACTATGCAACAAGCTCAGCTCCTACTTCCATCAGAAGATCGAGGCCCTCTACGACCACTTCAGTGACCAGATGCCGCTGACCACCCCTCCCCCCTCCGCTGACCACCAGCCGACCATCACCACCTGGACTAACTCCATGGTGGAACTCACCCCCATGACCATGACGAAAACCCGGTCTGGAGCCCCCACGGACCCCTGCCCACCACACATCTACCAGAGGGCCACCACCACCATCGCCCCTGAACTAGGATGGACCATCAATGCCTCCTTCCAATATTGCATCTTTCCGGACGACTGGAAGCGAGCGGAAGTCAAGCCCCTCCTGAAGAAACCCATGGCCGACCCTACGGACCTGAAGAACTACCGGCCCATCTCTCTGCTCCCTTTCACCGCCAAAGTCACTGAAAGAGAACTCCATCCTAGATGCCTCCCAGTCCAGATTCTGCAGCAACCACAGCACCGACACCGCCGTCCTCGCCGCTGCTGACATCTGCATTCTTCTCGACCAGGGACAAACCGCAGACCTCATCCTACTAGACCTCTCTGCAGCCTTCAACACCATCTCACACCTCACCCTCGCAGCCATACTGCACGATGCAAGGATACAAGGAACCGCCCTCAACTGGATCCGATCCTTTCTCTCCCACAGAACCCAGAGGATCAGACTTCCCCTTCTCATCGCCAAACGCAAAGAGATTAACTGCGGAGTACCACAGGGATCATCACTCAGCCCCACACTCTTCAACATCTACGTGGCCCCCCTTGCCGCCATCGTCAGACAGCATGGGCTCAACATAGTAACTTATTCTGATGACACCCAGCTCATCCTCTCCCTCATGAAGGATCCTGAAGACACCAGGCTCAGCTTTCAAGAAGGAATGAGGGATGTTGCGGCCTGGATGAAGGAGAGCTGCCTGAAGGTCAAAACAGAGAAAACAGAGGTCCTCATCCTGGGACCCTCGACCTTTGCATGGGATGACACATGGTGGTCCTCCGCCCTCGGGAGTCCTCCCACCTGACAGACCATGCTCGGAACCCTGGCATCATCCTTGACTCCTCCCGCACCATGACCCGCCAGATCAACGCTGTTGCCTCCACCTGTTTCAACTGCCTCCGCATCCTCGGAAAGACCTTCAAATGGATCCCCCCAGCACAGAAAAACCAACACCGACGCACTCATAACCAGCAGACTGGACTACGGAAACACCTTCTAAGCCGGTATCAACAGGACCCTTCTACACAAGCTCCAAACCATCTAGAATGCCACGGCCAGACTCGTTCTCGGGACCCCTCAGCATGAACACAAGACTCAACACCTTCCTGACCTACACTGGCTACCCGTCAAGAAGAGAATAACCTTCAAGCTTCTCACCCACACCTACAAATCCCTCTACAACATCAGACCCAAATACCTCAACAAGAGAGTCTGTTTCCACACACCCAAAAGAAATCTCCGATCTGCCAACCTTACCCTAGCAGAGACCCCCCGCATCCACAGAAGCAGAGCAGGAGGAAGGGCCTTCTCCTACATCACAGCCAAGACCTGAAACAAGCTCTCAGTCAGCATCAGGCGGTCATGAACCTGCATGTCTTCAGGAAGGACCTCAAGACCTTCCTCTTCGACTGAGCCGGAGTTGCCTACCACCCTCCCAGCGCCTTGAGACCCTCACGGGTGAGTAGCGTGCTCTATAAACCCCTGATTGATTGATTGATTGGTTGATTGATTGATAGTTAGCTGAGCTAACCTTAGCTTAGGCCTCAGCAATGTACTGCTTATGACCTCACATGCTACATCACTTCTGACATGGTCAGTGACAACACTGATGATATCACTGATGACATCATCCAGTGAGTGCTTTCTAAACATTACTGAGGATTAAACATATATACTAAGGTAAGTGACAGTGTGAGTGCCTGGAGGGTGAGTGAGTGGGTGTGTTAGAGGTGTGTAGAAGAGTAAGTGGGTATGTGAATGAGTGGCTGTGTGAATTTTTGTATGGGTGAGTAAGTGGGTGTGTCAGGGGATGTATGAGTAAGTGAGTAGCTACATGAATATCTGTATGGGTGAGTAAGTGAGTTTGTAAGCGGCAGTAATAGTGAATGAGAGGGTGAATTAGTGACTGTATGGGTGAGTTTGCAGGTGTGTCAGTGGCTGTAAATGGTGAATGAGAGGATGCATGTGGGGCTGAATGGGTGATTGAGCAGGTACAAACGTTTCTGTATCAGTGAGTAACTGAATGGGTGCCTGAATGAGTGTGCAAGTGGGTGTATGGGTGAGTGAGTGGGTGTGGGAGTGGCTCTACGGGTAAATGAATGTGTGTGTGAGTGGCTGTATGGGTGACTAAGTGTATGTGAGAGATGTTGTATGGGAGAGAATGTGTGTCTCAGTGGCTGCTTGGTAAGTAAGTACATGTGTTGTGATATGTATGAGTGAATAACTGCATGACTAAGTGAGTGGCTGTATGAGTGACTGTCTGGGTGGGTGTGCAGGTGTATGAGTAGCTGGATGGGTGACTGATTCAGTGTGTGAGTTTGTGTATAAGTTTCTAGTTGTGTATGACTGACTGTGTGAGTGGCTCTATTGGTCAGTGAGTCAATGCAAGAGTGGGTGTATATATGAGTTACAAGTTGCGTTATTAGCTGTATGAGTGAGTTGATGTGTTTACACAAAGCAAATGGATGGATATGCTATATTGATCTGCACATCATCAAATGTACGTATGTCATAGAATCTCAATTGTATCAATCTAAACAATAGTTTTGGGTGCTAAGACAGTGCTAAATACTTATCCATCTAAAGTATTAAAATGTCTTTGTAACTTCAATGTAGTCCAAAAGATTGAAAAAACCTAAAAAGTGCAGTAGCACACCAGAATGAAGTCATACAATGCGTAATCCTGATTCATATAGCGATCTTCCACTTGATAAAATTATGTCCATTCAACTGTGCCAAATAACACAGAAAATTACAAATAATGATCCAATACCATGTCGAGATGTCAATGATTGAACTTTTATTCCAAAATCACGTAGCAGCCAACGCGCGTTTCGCCCGCAGGGCTTTTTCAAGGCTCCAAAGTCAATTTCTCTTTTATGTACATAACATCTCTTGCAAAGAAAAAACTTACTTCATTGTAATCCTGCCTCATGAATTCCAATATAAATTATCAAATGCATAATAATGGATCCAATCACCATCAGTCTAGGCTTTAAAGTTCCAAATTGTTTATCATGCCTGGGACCATATTTTGTGCCCTACTCGCCGCCACAGACGACATCCGCACCCTCCTTGACCAAGGCCACTCCGCAGCCCTCATCCTACTGGACCTATCAGCGGCCTTCGACACCATCTCCCACCACACACTAGTCGCCAGACTACACGACGCAGGCATACAGGGAACAGCCCTGGACTGGATCTGATCATTCCTCCCCGGAAGAAACCAAAGGATCAGACTCCCACCCTTCCTCTCCGACCCAACGAAAATCCCCTGCAGAGTCCCACAGGGCTCATCCTTGAGCCCCACCCTCTTCAACATCTATATGGCCCCCCTCGCAGTCATCGTCTGACAACACAGCCTCATCATCGTATCCTACGCCGACGACAACTAGCTCATCCTCTCCCTCACCAAAGACCCCACCGCTGCCAAACTCAGCTTCCAGAAAGGAATGCAAGATGTCGCAGTCTGGATGACCAACAGCTGCCTAAAGCTCAACGCCGAGAAGACAGAAGTCCTCGTTCTCGGTACCACCCCTTCTGCATGGGAAAGCACCTCGTGGCCGACCGCCCTCAGAAGCCCACCTACCCCCTCAGACCACGCCAAGAACCTTGGCATCGTACTCGACGCATCACTCACTATGAACCAACAGGTCAACGCAGTCACCTCCAGCTACTTCAACACCCTCCTCATCCTCTGCAAGACTTTCAAGTGGATCTCACCTGAGTCAAGGAAGACAGTTACCCATGCACTCATCACCAGCAGACTGGACTATGGAAACGCACTCTACGCCGGCATCAAGTCCCTACTCCGCAAACTCCAGACAATACAGAACACCGCCACCAGACTCGTCCTCAGCATCCCCCGACATGCACACATCCGCCAACACCTACAAAGCCTCCACCAGCTCCCCTTGGAGAAAATAGTCACTTTCAAAATCCTCACTCACACCTATAAATGCCTACACAACAACGGACCCAAATACCTTAATGACAGAATCAACTTCCACATACCCAAAAGAAACCTCCGATTTTCCAACCTCACACTGGCCAAATCCCGTGCATCCACAGGGCCAGAGCAGGTGGAAGATCCTTCTCTCACATTGCAGCCAAGACCTGGAATGAGCTACCAGCAAACATCAGACATGCGCCCTCTCTGAACACCTTCAGGAAGACCCTCAAGACCTGGCGCTTCGGCTAAACAGATCTGCGGACCCCCCCTCAGCGCCTTGAGACCCTCACGGGTGTGTATCATGCTTACAATTCCCTGATTGATTGTTGCCACGAGAAAGTCCCTCACTGTGGAATTGCAGAGGCCTTGTCAGAGGCACCATCCTCTTTCTCAACCACTCTTGGCGAACTACTGGTTGGGGGATGAAGTCTCCTTGGCTGCTCCGGGTTGTTGGGGGACGAGAATCTCCAATTGTTGCCACAAGTAGGACCCCTACAGTGGGAATGCTGAGGCCTTGTCGGAGGCGTTGCCTCCTTTCTCAAGCACTCTTCGAAGGGTTTTCTTGACACACTACTGGTTGAGGAATGAAGTCCCCTTAGCTGTTGATGGTCCCTGGGGGCAACGAACCCCTATTGTTGCCAAGAGCAAGTCCCCCACGGGGGCGTTGCTGAGACCTTGTCAGAGGCCCCATCCCCTTTCTCACCCACTCAGCAAACATGCCTCCTGGCACACTACTGTTTGGGGGATTACATCTAGGGGTGAGTGCATCTGTAAACTGTGCTCCACCAGTGGTGGGCAGAGTTTTTGCCATACTCTGCGTTCAAAGCTGAGCGCGGAATGGCAAAATTCTGGAAACTCTGCCAGTGAAGCGGAGTTTACCACCAACCCCTAATCTTCTGCCTTTTTTCTGCTCACTTCTGACCTTTATTTTGCCTCTTTCTGCTCTTTGCTGAACTTTATGTTTCCACTTTCTGCTCGTTTCTGCCCTGTATTTTACCTGTTTCTGCTAGTTTCTGTTTTCTATTCTGCTTCTTGCTGCTCGTTTCTGACCTCTATTCTGCCTCTTTCTGCTCATTTCTGACCTCTATTCTGCCTCTTTCTGATCGCTTCTCACCTTTATCATGCCTTTTTCTGCTCATTGCTGACCTTTAGCATGCCTCTTTCTGCTTGTTTCTCACCTTTATTATGCCTCTTTTCGCTTATTTCTCAAACTTTTTTTGCCTCTTTCTCCTAATTTCTGATCTTTATTCTGCCTCTTTCTGCTGACTTCACTCCTTTCATTTTGCCTCTTTCTGCAGGTTGCTGACCTTTATTCATCCTCTTTCTGCTTGTTTTTCACTTTATTTTGCCTTATTCAGCTAATTTCTCATCTTTATTTTGCCTCTTTCTGTCTGTTTTTTATCTCTATTTTGCGTCTCTCTGCTCATTTTGGACTATTATTCTACTTCTTGCTGCTCATTGCTGACCTTTATTCTTCCTCTTTTTGCTCATTGCTGACCTTTATTGTGCCTCTTTCTGCTAATTTCTGGTTTTTATCTTGCTTCTTTCTGCTTGTTGCTGACTTTTATTCTGCCTCTTTCTGGTAGCGTCTGACTTTTTTTCTGCCTCTTTCAGCAAGTTATTTTTGAGCTTTTGTTTCAGCGCTTTCTTGTCTTTTGCCTCTGGAGCCACAGGGGGAGCCTCAAGGCCCCCATGGTCCCAGCTGTCTCCCCACCTCCTGCGGAAGCTAGCATTGGTATCAAAGACAGGGGGCTGATAAATATGGAGCTCCCTGTCTGTCAGAGCAATCTTTTCATCTGTTTCCCTGCCCGCGTGACAGGTGGTGGCCCCCGGGGTTTGTGTGGGTCTGTGCGCCCTCACCATCCATTTTCTTTAGCCCCGGGGAGGAGACGCCATGTAGGGGGGGCCGTGCACCCCCCTCCTGTTTTATCAATAAACCGCAGGAAGGATGGGGTCTCAATGAACCTTAGGAGCGAGGCCTGGTGCGCCCCCTCTTTTTAAAAAAATGCCCACAGGGGGACCTGGTCCACACGGCTGCTGTATTCGAAACAAGCACAGGATTCACACTTCTGGTGCATTTTTGTGGCAAAGGTTTTTTTTTAAATTTACTTTTGGCCCTGCTGGAGTCACGGTGGGACCCTACCACCACACCTAGGAGGTCAGGGTATTCCTACCCTGCGCCTTTTCTTTTTTAAGACATTTTTGTGGTACTCAGCTGAAGCCGAGTCCAAAGATGGATGTCAACTCTTCCTGGCTGAAGTATTGGCAGCTAATCAGATCTCACCATGAGATCTGTGAATAGCCTCTGCCCAGATATCCATAGTTGCTTTCCCTTAAGTTTCTCAACAACTACTGAGCTGACTTGCACCAGATAACTCAAAGCATGACCTACCTTCCTGCCAAATTTTGTGTAATTCTGTGGCTGTAGTTGTGATCAAAGCTCCAATGGAAATTAACATGGAAAATCGCTTTTTTTTACCCCCCTTTTTCTTGACATCCATGTGATGGATCACCCCATGCTCAACAAGCCTCACTATGACACTTTGTTTTTTGAAAATGTCATGAAGATTCGTCAAACGGCACCAAAGATATAGGCAAGTCAAATATACATGATAATAAATCTCAAATCCAAATGATGTAATCTCCTCTTATCAGATTTGTCTTCAATTGATTGATTGCATATATGTGTGTGTGTTTGTGTGTCTTTATATATAATCAATGACAAAAGCAAAGGTTAAAGGGACATTATAGTTAGGTGAACATGTCAGTTAAAACATATTTTAAACTAATATAAACTACTGAAATGCACTAGCTATAGTTATCTCAAGTAACTACAACTCCTGCCCTAATGTAACTAAAACTCGCTCCTCCACCATGCACTGTGTTTTTATCAATAATATCTTGGAAGATGTCATGACTGATGTAATATGTAAGGTAACTAGCAGTGCGTGGCTTGGGTACAAGTTATAGGTACTTTAGGGCCTTAGATCATGCATGGTGTGTGGTTCAGTGCAGGGCCGGGCCCTCTGCCCAGTCTCTCATGGGCACCCAACCCCCCACCACTACTCACTGCTGACCATGCCATGGTAACCGGACCGGCTGTCATTCTACGTATACAGACTTACTGACTACTGACATTGTCAAAGGACCAGAACACCAAAATGTAAAAAGCTGACCTGTTTGCTTAATCAAGGGGTCAGCACATCAGAATATATAAAGCAGAAACATGTGTCTTTGTCAAAAGTCAGCAATAACTATAATTAAATGAATAGTGTATACATTCACGTATTACAATTTTCATGTCACAAAATGCAGCCCCAGAACCAACTTCATTGGGGTTCCTTAACTCCAGCTGAAGAGTACACAGCTTCAGCTCTGAGTGCTTAGAAAAATGTTATGCTCTCCTGGGATCATGGATTCAGTGATCCAGAAGATGTACTGCAATTAAAAGAAAATATTATCAGGGCTGCTGTGCTCCCTGCAGCTTGCCACAACATTTAGTAAGTGTTGCTTACAAGGAGCTTCCCAGCTGGAGCTGTGAATGAGAACTGAGTGGCTGCTACACATATTTCCCATTCACTGTTTTTTAAAATTATTTGGAGAGAGGAGCATGCAGCTCCCTTCCTGAGGCATTCCATGGCCCAGGGGACCTCATTCCCCAGGGTCGATCACTTTTTGTTAATGGAGAGGGGGGTGCTCTGCCGTCCCTACCTAAGCCTTTTCAAGTTCCCGAGTTCTGTATCCCCTGGCGTTGATAGGTTTTTATTGGGGAGGGGGACATGCAGTTCCCTTCCCCGGGTCCTGAAAGAGCCCTGAAGACCCAATCCCATAGGGGCGATCATTTTTTTTAATGGAGAGGAGAGCAGGTGTGTGCAGCCCCACTTCCCATCCTTCTAAAGGCCGTGTTTGATGGAGGGGCATGGGCCTCCCTTCCCAAGCCACGGAATTGCTCTGGGGATCCCATCACTTGATGCCTGATGGCAGCAGTGTCAGAGGGACCTCATTTCCTGGGACACTGCTGTTTCGTGCCAGCAAGAGGGTAGGCAGTAGTAACTACAACTCCCTGCCCGTACTCTTTTGGGCAGGTAACAAATGTACGGGCAGGTAACAAATGTTTGTTCTCACCCGGTGGAAGTAGACAAGCTGCTCCAGCCAAGATGGATCATAGAAATGAAGTCAGCTCTTTCTGCCCGTGGAATGGGTGCAGGCAGAAGAGCAGCAGCAGTAGTGACTCCAGGGCTCCATTTGCATATGTAAGACCTGCATTTGCTCTAGGTATCCTGGTAGGGACTGGAACACCCACACTATTTTCCATTGCGGACCCGGGGATGGGTTCTACAGCTCAGAGGGGGGACCCTCATCCCCCTATATCTAAACTTATCAGCCCCCTGACTGGGCTCCCTGGGGCCTTCTGGAAGGAGGTCTTAAGTGTGTGGCTAGCATTTTCCGGTACTATTTTACATACAAGATGCAGTTTGTGATCACGTTTTTAAGACTGCATATTTTCTATGTCCAGGCTGCAGGACAAATGGCCATTGTGTAGAAGTGATTAGTGAAGAGAGAAAACTGTTATCAGGCTTGAAGTGGCCTATAGGCCAATCAGGGAGTGACAGAATGGCTGGTCTGACAAGGCAGAATGTGGCCAAGCTTTGAGCCTTTTTGTGGGCCTGTTTTATGGTCTGATGGACCAGTTTTTGTTGTTGATTACCCTGATATTATCCTAAACATTGCCTGCAGCTAGTACAAATGCTGTTTCCTGTACCTTGCAAGATAACTATACAATTTATCTTTAAAAGAGTGAAACTGTCCTGATTTGCAAATATGGGCCACCTTTATAGCTATTTAATTGCTAATTGGGAATGCTTTTATTTTGATGCCCAGGCCTATTTATGCCCCAGTTTGGCCCTGGCTGCTAACAAAACTACATTGGCCCAATTTAGGTGTTTCGGCTTGAAAATGTCATTGGTGATTTCTGAATTTAAATACTTATATGCTTCTTACTAGTTCAGAAACAGAAAGTAAATTATGCCTCCATTACAACACACTTCATTACCATGGATGGGTTTCTTTCATTTCACAGATACTTGATTGATGCCTGTGCTATGTCAATTCCACCTAGCTGCCAACACATTGGAAATATAGCAATGTCCAGGATGAGGAGGGACAATTTGCTCAGCTAATCTTGTGTCACATATGCCACATCCAAAACCGCTTTCATTTTGTAGGGCAGAGACAGGACACCCGAACAGAACTGAGAGGGAGTGTCAGGATTCACGTGTCTTGCTTAAGAGAGTTTGAAGACTATCCTCTCAACTCCTCGAATTGTAGCTCTATATCCATGTGTGAGCAAGCACTAGCAGCATTATCAAACCCTGGTGGGGAAGGGGACTGGGAGAGAAAGAGACAGTTTGGATAGCAGTCTTGAAAACTAAATTTTTCCTCATCTTCACAGGATTCTTAAGAGCATTTAGAAAGGTGAATCTCAAAAGTATACTGAAGGTGAATAAAACAAATAAAGTTTTACTATGTTGCATGAACATTGAAATAGTCTGAGAAAGAGAAGTAGTGGTGAATATGCTTGCTGCCTTCATACTGGTGCGCCAAAGGGAACCTAAGCCACAAATGAAGGAAGTTGATAACATCAACTGTGGAATTTTAGGTCAATAATGAACCTGGAATTGAGGGAGCAAGAGGGCAACCAAGGATAGCAAACAATAACAACGCATAACCCAGAGGCAAGATAGAGTTCAGCAAGTTATTCAGCAAACACAACCATAGCGAAATCCAAGAGGCAAGTTAGAGTTCAGGCATCTGGTCAGCAAACAGTACCAAATCATAATCTAGAGAGAAAGTTAGAATTCAGTCAAGAAGTTGAGGGGACCAAGTGATCTGAACCTGGAACAAAACAGCAATGGTGAGGGATGCAACAACGGTAAATATATTGAGCAAAAGCAAAAGACCCAATACAACACAGAAATGTTGCCAGACATGTTCCCAAGGAGGGCAGTCAGTTTTTAAAGCTCTGCTAACATTTATGAGATAAAAGTCCCTCCCCTTGACAAGTGGTGATCCTGACACCCCAGGACCAATATACCAGTCCTTCACAACATTCCTGGCTTTCTCCACCATATTCTATGCCAACCAGTCCCAGAAGGGAATTCCTGAGTGTGCATAAGTCCCTTGCTCCTGGAAAAGAGGCCTGGACATGTATTATCAGAGAGGGGGGAATTTGTCTGTAATTTAATGTGTTGAACTAGGAAGGCCTGGTATGCAACCTCCACAGTTAATGAAGGATGCTTCACCTCAGAAAGTAATGTCCCTTGGAATAGCATTTCCCATAAAGCACATACTTGGAAAGGAACTGGATGACATGAAAGTAAGACCTTTAAGGGAATACCTGGGGCTGAATACCACAAAGCAAGGGTTTTATGGACAGGAAGAAAATGGCGCACACATTCAATATACGCAATATTAATACAAATACAAAAATAGGTATGGTGCTAACAGGGAGGGGAAAGCCCTCAACCCCTCAATCAGTATGGGAAAACCCACACTTAAAACATGAAAGAACAGTCCCGTGCACTCATACAATTATCAGTTCCACAAAGTATGTGTGTCTTTGGTATGACATGAAGATGCTGAAGCTTCGCGATTTTTATATATCCTTTAATGGGTCATCAGGCGAGAACACAAACAGCCAGCCGACACGTGTTTCGTCAGAGAGAAAGTCAAACTCTGACTCTTCAGGGCTGGAAACAATACAAACACATATTTGGAACAATACGGTGTAAATTCCCTTTTTACATTTATTGCAAACAACAAAACTGAGAGTGAGAGGGAAGCAAAGAAAAAGACAAAAGGGATAGGCCACCATAAATCCCACATGGGTGACAAGTATCAAAAACGAAAAGATTCTCAACTAGTGAATAGTGCCCATCCATCCTGTCGGTTGATCATGTGTAGAAAAATAGAAGAAACCACTACCATTCACATGAACACGTGTTGACGTGCCACCACACCTGGTGAGCACAAAGTAGTCACGAATTGATGTTAACACTGAGACACCAATACAAATGCAAAAAGACCAAGCAAAGCACAATTCCACATACCAAAAGAATCAACATCCCCCGACATCTTACCTAAAAAACCGGAAGTCATCCAAAATAGCAAAAAATATATAGTACTCATACGTCCCATCAAGACACGGATAGTCATTCAATCAGCCTTGTTAGAAAAAGGACTTCATATATAGCTATGGGCTACAATCCTGCAAATAAAGAAAGAGGTGCAGACACTCTAACACCTGAGGATACATAAAAATCGCGAAGCTTCAGCATCTTCATGTCATACCAAAGACACACATACTTTGTGGAACTGATAATTGTATGAGTGCACGGGACTGTTCTTTCAGGGAATACCTGGGGATCAATCAGGACTTATAATGCACAGTCCTGGAGGCCTATTCAAACAGCCAGGGCTTGAGGGCCAGTCAGAATTCCGGAAGGTGATGGTCCAGGTGCTTGGGGAGGCTGTTCCAAGTCTCTGCTGCAATGTGGGAGAAGGAGTCTCCATCACTTCTGCTTCCGTGCGTGGAGTATGGGCAAGTGAAAGAGGGAAGATTGTAGTCTTCTTGAAGGTTGGCGGAAGTTCAGGGGGTAGTTAATGTATACCGGCCCTTGATGTGTAGAGCCTTGTGTGAGTGGGGAATCAGCTTGAATTGGCATCTCTTCTTTACGGGGAGCCACTGGAGTTGCCTAAGGTCGGGTGTGATTCGGGGTCATCAGGAAAGGCTGAGGATGAGTCTGGATGCAGCATTCTGTATGGTCTGAAGTCTCTGTAGGAGGTGTGCGGCGATTCTGACTTAGAAGGCATTGCCATAGTCCAGTCAGCTGGTGACGAGGGCCTTTGTCACGGAGCGTCTCGTATACAGAGGTAGCCTCTTGAAGATCTTACTTAGCATGCACAGGGTGAGGAAGCAGCCAGTAGAGACAGCGCGGATCTGTGATTTCATGGTGATCTTGGTGTCAATGATGATTCAGAAGTATCTGGCATGGTTGCGCGTCCTAGTTCTAATGGCCATCAGGAGTTGTTCCATCTGTTGCCAAAGATCAGTACTTCAGTCTTGTCTCTGTACAGCTGTAGCCAGTTGTTCTTATTCAGTCTGTGGCCTTTTTAATTCATCTTTGAAATCTGGTTCTGGTGGTGGTGGGATCATTGGTGAGTGAAAGTTGGGTACCGTCTGCGCAGGAAATAATGTTGAGACTGTGGGATCTACCGATGTTTGCCAGCTGTGCCAGAAATGCACTTTGAAGAACGTCGGGCTGAGGGATGAGCCCTGTGGAACACTGCAGGTGATCTCCTTGGGATCAGAAGTGAAAGGTGGAGGTGGATCTCTTGAGTTCTTCTGGTGAGGAATGAGGAGATCCATCTGAGCACGTCCCCTTGGATGTTGATGTGGTGGAGTCTTTTGATCAGCATATGGTGGGATACCGTGTCGAGGTAAAGAAGGATTAAAGCTGCTGTTTCTCCTTGGTAAAGGAGGGTTCGGATGTCATCAGTGGCTGCGATCAGGGCAGTTTTGATGTTGTGATTGCTACGGAAGCTGTATTGGGAGGCATTGAGTAGCTGGTTCTGCTCCAGGTATGTCAGGAGTTGTTTGTTGTAGATCTTTTCCAGTACCCTTGCTGGGAACTGGAGCAGGGAGATTGGCGGGTAGTTTTTGAGTTTGCTGAGATTTTTTTGAGTAGTGGTCTGACTTTGGCGTATTTCCACGTGCTAGGAAATTCTGAGGTGGTGATATAGGTGTTGATGAGGGTGGGGAGTTCCTAGTCGATCCTTTGGTTTCTGAGGTGAAGATGTGGTGAATGCATGGGTCTATGGGAGTTCCCTGGTGGATGGATTTCTTGGTGGAGGTGGTGTCCGGGATGGAGTGGATGTTCAAAGTGGTCAGTGTATGGCTTGTGTCGGTTACGGTAGTGACGTATCTGTTGGGGAAGTCTGTAGGTGTGGGTTGGTGTTCAAAGTTTCTATAAATGGTTGTGGTCTTGTCGTGGAAGACATGGTCGAGGTTGACGCACAGCTCCTGTGAGTGTACGATGTTGTTTTCACTGGCAGCCGGCTTGGAGAATTCCTTAACAAAGTTGACAGGTTGCTCGGTGTTGTTGGTGCTGGTTTTGATGTGTGCGGCAAGACCTGTCTTCTTTGTTTCCCTCTGCAGGCAGTGGTAGAGGTTAAGGGAGATCTTGAATGCTGCCTTGTCAGAGGTGTGTTGTTGGCGTACCATTTTCTCTCCAACTGCTTGCTGTTCCGTTTCGCTGTTTTGAGTTCTTGAGTGTACCAGCTGGCCTTTATGGAGGATGTTCTCAGGCTCTTGATGGATGGCTACGATGCTGTCTTCACAAAAGTTGTTTCAGCCGTTGAAGTTTTTCACTCCCTGTTCGAGGTTGGTGGTGGTAGCCGGGTTGGAGGTGTTGAGGGTGTTTGGCCAGCTGGTCCATTCTGGGATTGTAATCTTATTTGCTTAACAACTTTCAACAATTGCTGACTGCTTTTCCAATGCCCTGTTTGACAAACTCCAAAGTTACAGCTGTCTAGCACAGAGGAGAAGATAAAACCTTCTCTGATTACAGCACAGACAAATGTATGCTATCAGAAGGGTTGAAGAATAACGGGACATCTTTCCCAATCTTTGGAGGTTTCATCTGAATATGGGCAAGGTATCAATTTAACCAAAATAGATGTGTACTTGATGGCATAATTTTGAACTTGGACCTTTTTGGTATGCCATAATCAACCTTGTTGATTTTGTATGGCTACAGCTTTTAAAATGTAATTGTTTAAGCTCTGATGCCCATACATAGTCCTCACCCAGAAGTCAGCAACATTTTCGTCCATATCATGCTGAGCAGCTCATTCATTTCCCATATGGTATATGTGTTTGTTAATTATAATTCAAATGCACAGAAAATGCTAAATTGATCAGCTATTCACATCTTATAACAGATCAACTTGACAATGCTAGGCCACATTTAGCTCAATGTCCTCCTGGAAATACCCACCTTGCTTCAAACAATTGCAGAAATATTTCCCAATCCTCTTTCAGCCCAACCATCCTGTTAAGACAATGGTAAATGGCAGACACCATTGGTGAAGCCTACTTTAGCTCCACCACTGGGTTCCACTCAGAACATTCCTCATGCCACCAGAAACAGTGGTTGAGCAACACCTCCAGTCTAGGTTGGCTGTGTGACTACTTTTTGGATGGCATTGCCATGACCACCATCGAAATGACAGTGATAGCGAGGCAATGTATTAATTTTAATCAGTTCAACTTGTCTGATACATGGGTGGACTCTACTCCCACGTCCTTCTTCTCTAGGTTGATAGATGTTTGCGACCGTTTTAGAATGGAGCATGAATCAATATATCTCAACAGACATTAACAATTTTAATGTTTTTCGTGGTTAATAATGAGAGTTTTAGGATTGGTTCAAAAACCTTTAATTTATCATTTAGGAGATTAGTAAACTTGTCTTTTTATTGAATTAGTAAATCAGATCAATCTGTTTACAGAAATATCAAGCATGTTTAAAATCAATGAATGAAAAAATACGACAAGCGTGTTCATAAAGGAAATCTATCCCTACTCTATGAAAGATGAGATTCAGAGTGCTAAGTGGAACCCATGAAGAGTTCTCGAAAAGAATGAGATCTGTGGCGTGTTCAGAAGCTGAATTCCCTGTAAAAAGCAGTTCAGGCAAACTGAGACAAGTCTCCCTATATAATGCAATGGGTGCTGCGGTATACCCATAAATCAGGAGGATGAAGGAATGAAAGAGTCATTGCCCAAGAGGCAAGTATCAAAAGCTGTCAGCAGTAGCTCTGAGTTGAGGTATGTAAAGGGGACGTCAGAATGGGTAGGGAAAAGAACTCCTCACGAAGAGTAGTTTTGTGGAAATCTGCCTTATTACCTAGAGACAACACACACTAATATAAAGCACAATACATATGTAAATATGTTCCAGTATTCTTTATCTCAAACCAATGGAAAGCTATTGTCCGATCATCTGCAGCTTCTTCCTTCGTTCCCACGGTAAACACTTGAAGTAGATGAACACTATGGAAATTAATCAGTTGCTAATCATTCATACTTCCCATGAGGAACTCAGCCGCATCTAACTATAAGCTTATGCAAGTTTCACTAAGTAACAATTAATTTCTCTAAAGACAGAAACATTATAATCCAGCATACTGAATAATTCACGAGATTCCGATCTTCGTCTAAACTATATTTGTTTTAATATACTATTCTCTATTCACCATTGTGTGACTATGTGGCAGCTAGAAACTATCTTAATGCAATGGGAGCAAGTAGCTTGGATACCAGAAATGGTTTTTTTATAAAGTCAGCACATTCTGCATCTCCTGTAACATTTATTTATCAGGAAAGGTGAAATAAAGAGAGATTGAAAGTTGAAAAAGGCCTGGGCTGGTCTTTATTAATAGAAACCCGATAGAAATGATAGTCTGTGGGTTATTTCGAAAACAAGCTTCACATTAATTAAACAATCAAGCATGCCTGACTTTAATTTAAATAATATACAGAAAAAAGGAGGTATCAAAGAAGAAATACAAAAAGAATCAACGAAGAGAGCACATTTAATTACCCCTTCAAATATCTAATATTCATAATGAATACATCAAAATCAATTTCAAATACCCATAGAAAATGGCACTTATTCAAAGAGAAACAAAAGACATATATCACAAAATCTTATACACATCAATAAGAACAAACAACACAAATGACAATAACCCAAAAAGAATTATTCACAATAGTGTCCCCCCTGTGATTTCAGGCGAACCACTGAGAGGTAGTCAAAAAGGCATCACTAAAAAGGCTAGTTGGCCAGTTCTAGTGTGACCCAACGTCAATATAAGAATCACTTATAATTCTAGTGACTCCTCCAACAAATGTCTGTCGACGTGACCACATTTCAGCCCTTATTCCTTATGGCCTCTTCAGGACAGGGGTTATACAAAACTACAATAAATTCAAAAACAACAATATTACTCTCATCCAGGGATTCAGGGTTAGGCACAACAGATATGAATGGTGACTGCCCACTACGTGCCACACAAAAGTACCATAGTGAACCAATTGATAACAAACAAATACCCCTATTATCATAAAGCACCACACAGTGACAATCTGTGAAGAAAAAGAGTAACTGAACTTACTATCTACCTGTTTAATGACAAGTGCCCACAATACCTAAATATAATTATAAATTTATAAATAGCAAATTAATCAGCCTTAAATATAAGAAAAAGTCCCTTATTCCATGTCACCAATTAGTCAAAATGAGTGTTTCCCTCTAAATTCAACTTATATACTCCCACAATAGGTCGGGCGCTAAGTTCTCTCGCGCTGCTCAAATGACAGCGAACCTGATGCACTGCCTAGAGCAAATAAATAAATAAATAAGGGCAATGAAACAAGTCAATGATGGACCTTCGAAATCATGACTCATATACCTCAATTAATCATAACGAAGAGGCAAACAGCGGGCTCACCTCCTCAGCACTATAAATATCCGTACACCGAATTCTCCCTCCTTCCCTCTCTCTTCCTCCCTCTCTGTCTCCCTCCCTCTCTCTCCCTCCCGTCCCTCTCCCTCTCTCTCCCTCTCCATGTCTCCCTCTCTCTATCTCTCTCCCTCTCTCTCAATCAGTTTGTCTCCCTTTCTCTCTGTCTCCGTCCCTCTCTGTCTCCCTCCCTCTCTGTCTCCCTCCCTCTCCATCTGTTCTCCCTCTGTCCCCCTCCCTCCCTCTGTTTCCCTCCCTCTCCCAACTTGTCTGTCTCTCTCTCGCTGTCTCTCCCTCCCTGTCTCCTGCTCTGTCTTCCCCCTCTCCCTCTCTCCCTCCCTCTGTCGCACTCTGTCTTCCTTCTGCTTTAAACTCACCTGCTGCGCTCACTAGCTGCTGCCCGCCCCACCCCCCCGTCCGTCACCTCACCCGCCGCTGAGTCAGCTTCCCTGGAACACAAACAGCCGCCGCACCCAAGTACTTCACAGGTCTTTTAAAGGCCAAGTCACTTGTTCATGAGGCTTTGTTGTATTTCATCTCTTCTTAGCGCCCCTGCATCTCCACTCATTCAGAGGGGAGATGCAGGGGCGCTAAGAAGAGGTGAAATACAACAAAGCCTCATTAACAATCGCCCGGCCCCATAGCTCCGCGCTGCTGCAACCGGCGGTGCTTGTGAAGGTACGATGTCTGCAAGGCCCGCGGGCCGCCAGGGAAGGCTTGTCGGGCCACTGGCAGCCCGCGGGCCGTACTATGAGTACCCCTGTACTAAATGAACATCGGGTCGGTCCGCTAAAGGTTCCTCGCTACACACCTACTCCACAGTCGCTCGGGTTAGTGTATGCCACAAAGCGACGTGCGTCACACGCGGAAGTGCAAATCCCTGCATGGATCAGTCCCGCCCTCCAGCAGCAGTAACACAAAAGAGGACTAAAGGACGGCACCTTCTATAACAAAACATCTGAAGGCACAAGTACTAAATAAATACAAATAAATATCAGGCAACGCCTGGGAGGCGGGAAAGGCTCACCGATCTAAAATAGCAATAAAGACCAACACATAATCTACACCCAACCACTGAAGGGAATTTAAATAAATAATAAACGCGGAAAATAAATGAATAAACAGAGGCAGCAGATAGAATCATACTACTTGGGCAGTCACCAAAACACACCGAAAGACCTCAGACTGAGGGGTGAGAACAACATCTCACTCATAAACAACCAATTATCTACAATATCTATATATTTATACAACAATGAAAAGAACAATGTAAAGAACCCTATAGTGGTGACATCTTTAACATACAATATACACATTTATTACAAGAAAAGTACTGTACATCTTAGCCGAATAAAGGTAGTGGAAAGTTCTTAATCCCACCACAATGAGAGAATAAGGAGCTTCGCGTTTCCATTTTCCATGTATAATGGGTACACCAGATTTAATTCTCAATCAAAGCCCAAACCTCATCTCTGTCATTCAAACCCACCCTTGACGTCTGATACCTTTCTATCAAACGCGCCTAACAAAGTCGAGTAAAGAAATAAATAAACAAAACGAATTAAGTTGTGCGCGCTGCAATGCCAAATCGTCGATGCAGGGCACAATGTAATTCATTTCATTTATTTACTTCTTCACTCAACTCCGTTCAGCCCAATTTCGGAGTTTACTACCCCCCACCCTGCCCTTCCCTCGCCCCCGCCATACCCCGCAGCACTCCCTCGAGGAGCCGCCACTGAATATCCTGCGAAGTATATAGTTGGATATCAGGAAATTGGAGCACTTTCTAGTTAAATAGGCAAGAACAGATTTTACTTCTGATTTTATACCTGATTCTGCTTCCCTGTTTTTTTAATAAACCTCATTATATATTTCACCTGCCTTACTCAACCAGCCTAATAGTACTGTGACTGTGAATGTGAAAAGGGTGTTCACAGCTAGCAGTAGCTCTCATGTGGCAAAATAGGTCATATAATTTCGTGCCATCTCATCTGATGACATTATGGTATGCTATGCTCTTATCTTATGATGTGATACGCTGTGTTATGTTATTTTATGTTATGAAGTGTCCAATGCCATTGTGGCAAAGGGGATGATTCCTCCCGCTTGGAAGGGGCAGAAATTGTGCACATTTTCTAAAGGAGGAACCCTAATGTGCCCGCAAACTATCGGCCTATTAGCCTCCTAGACAGCCTCCCAAAAATATTTTGCAAACAGGTACTGGAGAGAGTATTAAATTGGTATGACAATAATAAAATCCTCTTCAAACTTCAAAACAGGTTTTAGGCAGAAGGTTAGTGCAGTGGACTAGGTATTTCGCTATCTCTTGACCAAGTGGAAGGTGGTAGATCTGGCCAAGGGGGACCTTTATGTGGCATTCATTGATCTGTGTGCTGCCTTCGACCAGGTACCTAGCTTAGAGAAGTCCTCCAGGAAATGGATATCGTGCCTCATCTTCTCCACTCAATTAGAATTTTGCACTAGGGGAATTTTGTGAAAGTGAGATGTGGGGCGAAAGGAGAGCTAACTGATGCCGTCCCTGTCAACCAAGGTGTATGGCAGGGATAGGTACTTATATCAACTCTTGTTCTCCTTTACATCAACAATTGTATTACCTACTTATTGGGCTGTGTGAATGATTTCCCTTCCTTAGTGGGTGTAAAAATACCAGCTCTCCTCTTCGTATACAACACATTGATAACTCCCCCCAGTCAATATCTGACTTTCAATCCACAATGACATTCATCCGTCAATGGATGGATCACAACCATTTAAAACGAAACCCAAGCAAAATCGATCTGATAATGACGGGTGGAGGCCACAATCAGTGGGGCCCACAATACTGGCCTAGCAAAACAGGCTCCCCCCGCCCCCTCCACCTCAGTAAAAAGTCTAGGGGTCACCATAGGCAATGACCTGTCCCTAAAAACGCATGTAGGCACAGTGATTTCCATCTGCTTCCTTCAGTTGCGAAAAATCAGAAAGATAAGCAGGCTACTGACCCAGGCTGCGCTGGTACGGGTAGTGTTAGCCCTGGTCCTATCTCATCTAGACTACACCAACGCCACATATCTTGGACTGCCACTTGGCCTCACTAAGCGACTTCAGTTAGAACAGAACCAAGCGGCCCAACTAATATACAAACAGCCCAGTTGGCAACATGCTTCTCCTCTTCTTAGGGAGCTGCACTGGCTACCCATCCCCCAGCGCTGTGCCTTCGAAGTTGGCTTCCTGGTGTTCAAATCCCTAAACTGCCGCAGCCCTAAATTTATTGATAATCTCATCTCCCGCTACACTCCCTCACGAAACCTCCACTCAGCCCAACTCCAACTCCTGACGGTTCCTACCTTCAAGCTGAAGCGCCAAGGGGGATGTAGGTTTGCTACTCTGGCCCCACGTTTGTGGAACTGCATCCTCTTGGAAATCAGGTTAAGTGCCAACCTACTAAACTTTAGAAAATCTCTCAAAACCTGGCTATTCACACAAGCATACAAATTAACTGTTTACAGGATGGCGGCCCCCTAGTCTTCTCAACGCCAAGAAACCAACCGGTGTACGAGAGCTTTACAAATCATTGATAACATAACATAACATAACATTGTTGCTGTTCAAAACTAGGAGTTGGCTGCAGAATGTGGTTGATAATTTCAACCAATTTTGCAGGGATTTTGATCTTGAAATCAACACCAACAAGACAAAATGCATGGTGTATTCCAAGAGACTTCAGTTTAGAGGAACCATCAAGGTTGGGGCAGAGGTACTAGAAAGGGTGCATGAGTTCAACTTTCTGGGCATCAGGCTGGATGAGACTGGCTCATGGAACCCGCAGATCTTACAAAGCATTCTTGTTGTGAAACATTGGGCGTGTGCCATACAAAAATTTGCTAAACATCTAGCCTGGTCGCCCACCCGCCCAGCGGTGGAAATCTATAAGGAACAGGCCAGGGGGGATGGACTTATGGGGTGCTCTAATACTAGAGCCCTTTGCACTGCATAAAACAATTTCATTAGGGGGCTGCTGGGTCTATAGAGGGGCACGCCATTAGTTCCCCTCCGTTTAGACCTGGGATTGCATGAGTTAGAGATAGTGCTTCTGTTAAAACCATTGTTGTATTGGATTCAAGTGTGTAGTACTGAATGAATGTGTCACCTTAAGCAGGGCTTGAGGCATGTGCTTGCAGCCATGGGGTAGACAGTGTGAGCTGGTTAAGGGCGCTCAAAGAAACTTGCTCTGATGTGGGCCTTGGGAAGTTCAGGAGCAAGTCACAGGCCATTTGGGGGGGATGTTGTTGCAGTAAAGAAGATGGTGCTGGAGAAAGCCATCCATCTAAGAGATCACAACGCATCACTAGGGAGTCTGACAAGTCACAAGTCTGTGTGTGAGGGCGAGGTGTTCCTGGACTTTATACACCCACCGTGGGCACGAGCCCTATATCTATAATTTAGATATGGGTGTTTAGCTGTAGCAGCCTTTACGGCAAAATGTAGGGAGGCAAACCAGGAATCCGAGTGTTATCCATGCTGACAAACTCCCCACAAAGGTGACAAATATGTGTTGTTTTTTTGCCCCCTCCATGAGAATCTGAGGTCTAAATGGATTGCCCCCATGTGTGGATCCCGCTGTTAATTGTCGAGAGGAGAGGCATACAGAATATGCAAAAGGGACACAACCTAGATGGTGGTGGTGGTCGTCTCTAAATTCTTGTATGTAAAAGGCACACATGGCCAGGTCAGGAATGCCCACTTGGGATTTTACACCCCCCTTAATTGATTTTATATGTTATTTATTGTTGTTTTTATGTGTGTTTTATTTTTGTTTTAAGATGTCCTTAACTGATGTATACTATTTTTATTATGAAACAATGTTTCGAAATATCAATAGATGATACGATACGTTATGCGATTCTGTTATGTTATTCCGTAATGTGTTATGTTTAAGTATGGTATGTTTCATAATGATGTTATTTTATGAACATGTATGTTATGCATTATTCACAGTAGCTGACCCTTTAAAAATTTAAAAAGCAGATCTCTTACCTGGCACGAGTCTTTACCACCCTCCAAATCCCCGGCACAGAGCATGCCATCAGTTATAACATCATCAGGGAAGGCTTTGGCGCAAACGGCCTGAGAAACCGTTTTTACATTCAAGCACTGCAGAACATCCGGGAAGGTATCTAGGAAAGAACACAGAGTAATTGGATCCGTTACCGGGAATATAAAATTAAAATAAGCTTTGCACACAGTTATTCAACACATAATGAGAACAGTGCATTTTTGTTACACTGACAAAAAAATTGATTTTTTTTTTATTCTCATTATTGTGAATATTAAATAAGAGGCATCCACTCTGCAGCCTGTAGCTTCGACTGCGCTTTCATAAAACAACGTTTGAATTGAAATACAAATATAGCTGCAACAGCACGTGCCAAAATTATGTTTTTGCGTACTAAAAATGCCTATGCACCTAACACATCACTTACATGTAGGTGCAAACACTTGATTAAAGTACACTTCTGCAAATAACATTGCAAGGTATGTGGATTCAGCCGATTTGCACATAGATGAGGAGTTGGATACCTTAAGATATTTATTTCAATTTTAAATTAATTATTACCCCGTGTGTGCTCACCAATTATGACCAGCGGTCATATCATGATCCCGCTGTCTGCGCTGCACTGGTGCACATGGGGGGCTGTATTTCTTTTTTGAGTCTTCAGTGCATGCATTAACAAAAAGAATCTCTGCGTTAGAGTACGGGCTTCAGACAGCAGAGCTCATAAACAGGCATAGGCAATTATGCCCTGTGTTTCCAGGATCATGAGACAGCCTCTGGGCCTTATTATGAAGCTCTGTGTTTGCGCAGAGCACAGCAGCGCGCCTGTTAAAATGTAATTGCAATGTCTGAAGAATTTCCCTAGGAGGGGGTGTGGCTAGCGCCCGAGAAGATGGCGGACTGTCCCTAGCTCTTCCCTCCCCCTAGCTAGAATCCCGCCATTCATGCTCCCTCCTCTCTCATTCTGTCTATCAGCGCCAGGAAGCTTCGGCGTCAGTGCGCTTTACAAATTGCACCTAAGATAAGATAAGATAAGAGAATGACCAACCTGACGCGAGGCTGCATTCTCACACGGACTGCAAATGATGAGCTCATTCGGCGGAGGTGATGCTTCGCACGTTAAAGTGTTCATGACCGGCAGCAACGTCATGTAAGGGGGGCTTTCCTGATTTATGTGTTGGAGCGGTTCCGTCACAGAAACGGCCGCCATCTCAAACTGCACTCTTAGGAAATGTTATCGAGCATTGCACGCGCGGAGTTTCTGCATGCTGTGGCCCTGCATTGTCTCTCAGCTGGCTGTCAAAGCTTAATGCTTAATTTGGTTTTTACTGCATTGTATGTGCTTTGCCTGCCATAATAACGCTGACTCCTTCATGCAGCTTGCTTTCTTCGATGCTCTGCAATATCTTCAACAGCCTTCAGGAAACTTTTATTTGATCTTCTTTTCCCTGCTTACAAGTGCTCTGCTGCCATCTACTGCCCAATCGCCTCAGTGCACCAGAAAATAATTCATTTAAGCTGAGAATGTGGTTCTTTTTAACATGATCGCTTCCTGCAATGTTAATTTTTCAGCTATTTTTCACTTTGCTATGAGCCACGTTAACAATTGGGGATTGCCTGATGCTTGATTTGTTCGCAATATCTCATTTTTACGCCTGAATACAGCTAACATTCGGTCATATATCAGTGGTGCTTCCACACAATTTGACTCTTCGGTCATGTGAGGCTGCCTTGCATTGCTGGATTCTGTTTTCATTTACACCAACTGTGTATTGTTTGCTAACATATGTTTGGTGAATCTCTCCCCACTGCATATGACATTTTTCAGCGAGTGAAGGCTATATCAGCGTTATTTTTTCGTCTGCCTTTTTCCTTGTAATCTAGTTGGCCCTTTACAATTTTTGTCAACTTTAGCTGGTTATCTTAATGGTATTTGAGTCCTTTGACTCTTATTTACTGTTTTTGCACCACTAGACGAACTATGTCATTGTAATCATTTTTTCTGGCTGTATCTCTCCATCTGCTTAGCTCTGTCTATTTATTCAATTATATCTAATTGAAGAGCCAAATATTCAGGCTTTGCACACGGACAATTTACTGTTACTGGTCTTCCAATTATCAGATTGTTTCTATTTATGGGACGATTAACTAGAAACTCCTCTCAGCCTAAGTCTTCAACGCAAGAGCTTCCTCTACTCTTATCACGCTGACTCTATGGACACTTCTACATCACATGTCAAATAGTTGTCTTGACTCCTGAAATGCTTTTACTTATGTTACATGTTCTTTGGATCTGTTTGCTTGTGTGTTGATTAATAGCAAAATGCAGGTTTTTCATTAGCATTTCTTCGATTATACAAGTAATCTCCTTTTTTCTCTTCACAGGTTAAGTATTCGTGTGCCATCTCTCCTTGTGTTCCATCATCCGTTGGTTTGTTCTTTCCCCCGTTTTCCCGCATGGGCTTTGGACGCGTCATTATTCCGTGTGGCCTCATACCCCTCCACCTTTCGTATGTCCTGGATTATATGTAAGTCTTTCACTGTTTTAAGCTTCTTATTCTCCCGTTTCGTACTCTTTTTCTTTGATCTTTTCTTCCCTTTGAGGACTTTATCTCGATGCCTTTTCATTATAACATTACTCCCCTTTTTGCCTTTCTCCTTCACATCTCAAATGTTATTTACTCACCTTACTTTTCTTTCCTTTCTATTCTCTTCTCCTTTTTATTTGGCTCATTTTATATGTAGTTGGTTTGGTATTTGGTATTGTTTGAATGGTTCAGAGAATTGTTGCAATCGGTGCGTATTTCTCATTTACAGTTTTGTTCTATGTCTTTAAAACTTATTACGTGGAATGTCAGAGGTTTGCACTCACCTATTAAAAGACAGCGGGTTTTGACCCATTTAGCTAAGTTGGGAGCAGATATCGCATGTTTACAAGAATCACATTTGATGGCTGAAGAATCTGTAAAGTTAAAGAGAGGTTGGGTAGGGGAAGTCTTTTTTTCCCCAGGCGATGGCAAACGTAATGGAGTTCTCATTCTTTGTCGCAAATCTCTTCCTATCAAAATGTTATCGCAATGTACAGATAAGGATGGTAGGTGGCTATTTGTTAAATTAATGATGGGAAATGTTCCGCTCTCTTTGTTAAATATTTATGCGCCCACAGTTGGAGATACCTCTTTCTGGTCTTCCCTAGACCAACAAATCACACAATGTTTTGATGATAATTTTATCCTTACAGGAGACTGTAATGACATTTTTGACCCTTTTTTGGATCGCAATTCGTCTGTCCCCTTTGTCCCTCATAAGTTTCATTACCTTTTCACACAAACAATTGAACAACATAAGCTTACAGACGCTTGGAGGCTTTGTAACCCCACATTAAGAGAATACTCTTACTACTCCCCAACACATCACACTCAATCACGTTTAGACTATATTTTTGTGTCCCACAAAATTTCTCAATCATTGGTGGCAGCAGATATTGGTTCTATCTTTATATCCAATCACGCCCCTGTCAGTATCCAACTTGATGTTTTACAGAAACCCAATTTATCTTGAAAATGCTGTTTCAATAATGCCCTACTTCTAGATTCAACATTTACATCTTCCTTTGTTTCCTTTTTAAGGAATATTTCCTCTTTAATCAATCAGCTACTTTGCCTTTTCACGTGGTTTGGGCCGCTTTCAAAGCATCCGCTAGAGATTTTATTATTGGATATATCTCAAAAAAACGGAAGATGGCACGAGAAACAACCAACGCCCTCTTGGCTAAAATAAAGAGACTGGCGCATTTGTACTACTCTTCCAAATCGAAATCTTATTTGTCTGAACTTATAAATGCTAAATTTCAGTTTAAAAAAGATACAACTAGTAATGCTTCTAACTTTTTGCTGAAGTCTAGTGCAAAATTTTATGGGGGTCAGAATAAAGCTGAAAAATTGCTAGCCAATTATTTGAAAGTTAAACAAAACAAACTTAATATAGAATCTATTTATGATCATAACCATACATTGAAGTTCAAAGATGAAGATATCCTAAAAGAATTTCTCCAGTCTTACAAAAAACTGTACACGTCTGAGACTCTTTCCTCTGATCATTCTATTTCTCAATTTTTCTCTAAAATTCAACGCACTTCTGACACGTGCTTGGATCTTTCACTTTTAGAATCTGACCTCATACAAAAGGAGCTTCTTGCCGCCTTGCAAACTCTTAAAAAAGACAAAGCACCCGGCCCAGATGGTTTCACTGTCGAATTTTTTACCCACTTTGCACATTTACTTATTCCCAAATTACATACACTCATAAATGCCTTTTTAGAATCAGGTGAATCTTCTGGCTCTTTTTCAGACGCCCTAATTTGTCTTATACCTAAAGATGGTAAGGATCCACAACATTGTAAAAACTATCGACCCATTTCTTTGGTTAACATTGATTATAAAAAAAATTCAAAGGCCTTAGCCTCGCGTTTAGAATCTCATTTGCCTGACCTATTAGACACAGAACAATCTGGTTTCGTCAAAGGACGTCTATTGCAGATAATAATTGTTTATTTTTTTATGTTCTTTCCAAAACTTCCAATCTTTCCCACTCTTTAGCAGCAATAGCCCTGGATGCAGAGAAAGCATTCGATAGAGTTGAATGGCCCTACCTTTTCCATACACATAAATGGTTTGGCTTTGGTCCAAAAATAATTGCTCTGATTTCTATTTTGTATTCTAACCCTGTCAGTGCAAATGGGGAGTATTTCTTCTTATTTTCCACTTGGCAGAGGGTCCGACATGGTTTTCCACTTTCTCCGTTTCTTTTTAATCTTGCCTGAGAACTTTTTTTGTTGAAAATCCGCCAGGATGACAATATTCATGGTTTTACTTTTAAAGAGACCAACATCAAAATGGCAGCTTATGCTGACGATGTTCTTTTATTTCTTTCACAACCCCAACTCTCTCTTCCCGCCTTTTTGGAGGAGGTTGATTCCTTCGCATTCGTATTACCTACTGGTGGTCGCCAGTAGGTAGTTATAGTTAGGACCCTCTTACCATAGGAAAACCGCAACATTCTATTTTGAATAACTTTGGCGCCGGTCGACGAATCCTTGCGAAATTTTCAAAATAGGTGGGGCACTGCGCTCCGCTCCTACCCTGAAAGTCTCGGGGGATTCGTCAAGCGGGGGCTGAGATAAAAGGGGGGTCCCAAAACGCGTTTTTCCCATGCATTTTTCCATAGGACCTTTAGACACAGCTACAGCCCGAACGGCTGAACAGAGTTCCTTGAAATTTGGCAGAGAGGTAGTCTACAGGTCAAGGAAGTGCCTTTTGTAGGTTTGGTGTAAATCTGTTCAGTAGATTCTGAGAAAATAGCCTTTAAATCAATATATATATCTGAGCCAGCTTACGGTGCGCTTACGGTGCGCTTACCGTACGCGTACGGTGACGTGCGCGAGCGCGATTCTGATTGGCTGTTAGATCTAAGTAAACATTCGAATCGGTCGAAACCAGGAAGTGGCGGCCGCCATTTTCTCTCTCGCACTCTGAGTGGGGCAGCAAAAATAAAGCCAAAAAATGCCTAAAGGGGCAGTATATTGAGATCATAACCACCCAGCATTGATATAGGGGTCCCCAAACAACCCCCAAGGCCAAAAAATATATATTTTTTTTTTTTCGAAAAATCGCCGATTACGCTTACCGTACGCGTACGGTAAAAATGTAAAAAAAAAAAAAATTATCCACACTCTCCCCTCCCCGTGTGGAAATGGTGCCCAAAGGGCACCATTTGTGCATGGCATATTTCTTCTGTGAAATTAATAAAGAATACATTTCACAACGATGCGCATAATATGTCCCCCATGTGCGCACGGTGCGCGAAGCGCATCGTGCGTACATGGCCCATCCCGCATAACGTGGGCACGCGGTGCGCACAGCGCACCGCGTGACCACCGTGCGTGCACGGCACTAACTGCGTAAAGTGGGCGCGCGATGCGCGAAGTGCACCGTGCGCGCACGGAACGAACTGCGTTAACTGGGCGCGCACGCCACGAATGGCGTAAAGTAACTTAGCATTTAAAAAACCGTACAAATTCACTGAAAAAACCATAGGTTTCACACACGTTATAGTTAGGAATTAGCATTTAAAAAACCTTGCAAATTCACTGAAAAAACCATAGGTTTCACACAAGTTATAGTTAGCTGTACATTTCACTCGTAAAAAACCAATGAAATTCCCCCGTTATAGTTAGTGCAGGCAACTATAACTCACGCGACCGCAATCCTCTGCTGATGACATATGTGTCTTTATGAAAAAAAAATATTTGTAATATATGTATAGCTAAAATTTAATGGAAGAAGACATGGGCAAATAAGTGTCTAAATACAGTATTAGCATCAGCAGAGGATTGCGGTCGCGTGAGTTATAGTTGCCTGCACTAACTATAACGGGGGAATTTCATTGGTTTTTTACGAGTGAAATGTACAGCTAACCATAACTTGTGTGAAACCTATGGTTTTTTCAGTGAATCTGGATATAAATTAAACAGAGATAAATGCGAAATTCTACCTTTAACAAAATACACTTTTAAGGCTGACTTTTCCACTTCAGGTTTCGCATGGAGCCCCCAATTCATCAAATATTTGGGTCTCCATTTTACCCCCTCAGTTTCAGGAACAATATCACGATGTATGGAGAATTGTATACAGAGATTGTCTTTGTTAACAACGAAATGGCACCCTTTGTATTTATCTTTATCTCCTATAATTTTATATACAATTTCTAACATTCCATTATCTATTCCCTTAAAGTATTTTAAGAAATTCAATTCCATTTTATCCTCCTTTCTATGTAATAATAAGAAATCACGTATGTCTCTATCCAAATTGATTCGTCCAAAATCAGAGGGTGGGGTGAATTTCCCTGATTTTCCCATTTACCATAAATCCTTTCTACTACACCAGGCTTCGAGATGGCTCTCTGAACCTTCTATAAACTGCCCTCTTTGGACCACGCTTGAACAGTCCTGCATTTCCCCATTCTCATTTCAAGAATATTTGACTTATACACGTAAGCTGCAACCTGTATCCACTGCTGTAATTAAGCATACCTCTAAGATTCTACTATCTATTTCTGCCTCGAACTCTAGTTTCTGGACATCATTTCTCAATTCCCCCATATGGCACAATGTTTTTATTTTAATAATCAATAAACCTCTATTTTGGAAATCTTGGAGAAAGCGAGGTCTGGTCTGGGTATGGCTATTGTATGTCCAGAATGAGATTATGTCCTTTTCACAAGCTAGCGGCTTGTTTGATTTGCCTGCATCTTTCCCCTCAAAATACTCCCCTTTATCACAAGCCATTCAAAATGCCCATGTTCATTATAAAACTCCGTCCCTTTCTGCTTCGCGTGCACCTTCTTCTGCAGATAAGCTACACACTCTTCTAACTCACAACTCTAGGGCCTCTGTCATATATGAATTCTTACACAGTTCACACACTCCAAGAGAGAAAACTAAAGTAGAGTTATCTTGGGAAAAGGATTTAGACGCTCCTTGGTCTGTGGAACTTTGGGATAGAATTTGGCTTAAACTTAGGAAGTCCTCTAGAGCTGCAAACACAACACAGACACTCTTTTTTATTTACAATAAGCTCCTCCTCTCCCCCTTTAATCTCCATGCAAGACATAATGCACTCTCAGATGTATGTTGGACTTGTTCCTCGCCCCTTGCGGATTTATATCATTTACTTTTTGCATGTACACTCGGCCATAGTTTTTGGGAAAAACTGTGGTCTCAAATTAATTCGATCTTTGGCTCCCGTTATCCTTTCTCTGTTTCACATATATTTTGGGGTTGTCTATCCCCTATTTGGACAAGTTTTGGTTCCAATGTAAAAATTATAGATCTGTTGTTAGCAGTTGCCTTTCAGCAAATAACTAAGAATTGGAAGGACTTTACTAAATTGTCGTATCAAGCATGGTGGTATGCTGTCTGCTACAATCACAGATTGGACACAACTTTTGTATACCCACTGCATATGGCGTCCAAACGTTTGGACCTATGGTCGCCTGTTACACTGTTTATTGATGCTAGTGCTCAACGCTCTCTATCTCTCACTCCCCTCCAGCAAGAAGTGAATAAACCTCCATGACTCCCTTCATATTGCTATTCTATGGTTTAACTATGTTTTCTCTTGTAGTGCGCATATTCACGTAGATTGTAATACTCTTATGTTCACCGATTCCTTATGGTATTGTTCTTTTTCTTACAGTTGGTATGTTGTCTTGACTTACATTTTTTGATCCTTTATCCTTTTCAACACTGAATTGCTTATTATGTGTAATTTTTTTTTCTTTTATTAATATTATTATTATTATCCTTATACGTTTTTGTGCTAGTTTTTTTTTTATCTTCCTTTTGAACTTGAAGAATTTCCCTAGTTAGTGCATAGACTGAAGGAAGCACAGTGGACAAATAGAAAGAAGCAATCACTGCTTGATGTTAATGACCTGTGGTGAGGGATCGTCTTTTTTTTACTGAAGCCATTTCTTGTTTTTGGTGGTCTGTAAAGCAACGGAGCACACACAATATAATTGAAGGTAGTAATGTGTAGAATGTAAGGTTTGACAATCTTTATGCATATTTGTTGAGTGGAATCTTGTGTTAAATCATCTTATCAATCACTCATTAGTTAAAGCTTTTATTGGGAGAGAAAGGCCAGCCGGCAACTCAATCACAGTGTACGGAATTGCCTACAGCCTAAGGAGGTGCGTGAGTCCGCTGCTACACATCTGGATGTCTGAAAAACAATTGATGGACAGAATGCGGAACAATGTCATACATTCACCCCAGTACAGAGATCTGGGCCTAAATCCATTGCCTTTTTGCTCACCATGCCATTTCAGTTTGGACCCAGCCATATGCAAATCAGTCTTGACCCTACAACCAATGGGAACAGTCCAGACCAAACTGCCAGGCAAGGTCCTCCCTGGACTGGAAACAAGCATCCTAGGACCGGTTTCGGGCTTTCAGCCTTCATCAGCCAGGATAGCTTGACTCCAGTGGCATGGAGAGCACGGGACCCACGTCTGGGCATACCCGTCCCACTCGGGGTAACAAATGCAAAAACAATTGATGGACAGAATGCAGAACAATGTCATACATTCACCCCAGTACAGAGATCTGGGCCTAAATCCATTGCTTTTTGCTCACCATGCCATTCCAGTTTGGACCCAGTCATATCCAAATCAGTCTTGACCCTGCACCCAATGGGAACAGTCCAGACCGAACTGCCAAGTAAGGCCCTCCCTGGACTGGAAACAAGCATCCTAGGACCGGTTTCGGGCTTTCAGCCTTCTTCAGCCAGGATAGCTTGACTTGGCTTGGCAATTCAGGCTGGACTGTTCCCATGAGGCACATGGTCAAAACTGATTTGCATATGGCCAGGTCTAAACAGGGGTGGCATGGTGAGCAAAAGAATGATGGATTTAACCCAGATCTCTTGACTGGGGGTGAATGTTTTGATTTGTTCTGCATTCCGTCCATCAATTGTGTGTCTTTTAAACATCTGGATGTTGGTGTGATTTCTGAGAAGGTCTCATTGGCTACAGGGTTAGGAAAACAACAGCCCGGGAATCCTGTCAGTCTCTGGGAGGACCTTGACAGTCACCTTCCTCAAAGTCAGTGACAGTAGCTATGCAGCTGCAGCATGTGTAGCTTTTGTGGCAGGGGTGCAAGCATTAAGGGAACACATGTTGGTTCCAGCTGCAAAACGAAGGGCCATAAGTACAGTGAAGTGGCGGAGAGAGGCGTTAGCCTTCCTGGCTTAAGCCTCTCTCCTACTACTTCTGAAACGAAAGGCTGCACCATGTTTACAAAAAGCAATTGCAATGCAATAGGTCTCGCATTTACGCGAGTTTAAGCTATTGGCATTGTAAATGTCCATGCTTTTTATTTAAATTTTAAAAACCAAAACAGAAATAAAAGGCATTATCCTTTACAATGCCAACAGCTCAAACGTGCGTAAACGCGAGACCTATTGCATTGCAAATGCTTGTTTCGAGTTGGGTGAGCTACGTGTCTCATTGCGCGCGGCAGCCATTATGTAAATTAAAAAAATAAAAAAACGACGACCCCTTCTGCTTTCTTAACATATTTCCAACATTAGGCAATGGGAACCGTTTTTGTGGCTATGGCCTGCCTCCTTGACATCAGTCCAATCCGGCAAAAACTTCCCTCGTGTGCTGAAAGACGCTGTTCAGATCTTCTGCGAGAGTGCGCAGGCATTTTCGTGTACTTTCGTACAGCAAAAAAAAAAGTCAGTTTTAACTGACTTTTCTGTGGGTATTTACACAAAACGAATTTAAAAAAATGGGGAAAAATCCTAAGGTGTCAATACCATCACCTTGACAACATCTGAATATCACAACTGCCCGACACAAGTTTTAATCCCGACTGTGTTAAATCAGGCTTTCATCCTTCTGAGGTCTGTTCGTTCATTAAGTAACAACTGCCAGTTACAGCACTTCGAAATAGCAGGGGTGTGGCACCAAAGCCTACATAAAATACAGTACGAATTATTAACTGTAATAAGAAACATCTTTTTACTGGAAAGCCCAGGTCTGAGGGCTATGGGTTAAATAAGGTAACAGAACTTCCTGTAAAGAGAAAACACTTGCCCTCTTCCCAATGATCCCCCTTAAATCTCAATCTAATTTACTTGTTAACGCACATGGGAACTTCATCTTGCTCATTGAAGGCAAAACCAAACAGACATGCCCCTATAGTTCTTTTTCACTTGCCATACTTAGAGGTGCAACTGGAACCAAATTTCGGGGGAGGGGGGAGGAGGGCTAATTCTTCCAGCAAGAGGCAGAGTAGAGATGCAGGGGCTCTAAGAAGGGGTGAAAAAGCAACAAAGCCTTGAACAAGTAAATGGCCTATTAAAGACCTGTGAATTACTCAGGTGCGGCTGCAATAAGACAGATGGCAGCCTACAGCAGCTCAAAAACTGTCTGAGTGTGTGCCCGGGAAGCTGTCCCAGCCCGAACTGACACACACGTGACGGAGGGGGGATAGGGGGCTGAAGCCCTTAATTCGCAATGCAAACCTAGAAACTCAATTCATGCAAGTCAGACTGAGGCAAGCGTGAAAACATCGACAGCGCTTAGCTCCCTGAAGCCATACAATGGGCAAATGTATGCTATCCAAATACCGAATAACATAAATAATACCAAATTAATTGATGCCAAATTAAAACTGCGGCTTGGCATCAGCCAGGAGTTAGCCCATCCAACCATCCCAACTTCCACTTGCCCAACCCTGTCACCGGTGCATTCACTCAGCACTCCATCTACCTAACCCATCCACTCATCCACCCACCAACCTACCAACCCAAACAACCAACCAACCAATAGACAGACACTAGGGCAGAATGAAAACTACTCCAACTTTTTTCTGCGTTCGTAAAATTTACTCGAATACAAAAGATTTGAGGCGTAATCCTGGAAGAATTTTGCGAATTTCTCTTTACACATCAACAAAGACATCCTAGATGCGCAATGTAAGCATGTATATGATATGCATGTAAGCATGGGTGCATGCAGTCACAGAAGTACTTTGTATGTCCAAGCTTTCATGGTATTTCTGCCTTGGAAAGCTAAGTTTCTCCCTCTGAGGGAAGAATTACTCTTTTTTTTTAGAGTAAAACCAAGTTTTGCCAGGCTTAACACGCTGAACGTGTAAAGGCAAGCAGCTTTGTGAATTGGGCACCAAGTCGCCAGCTCTACCTTTCATCTTATGCTATTATAACTGTGTGGCTGCTTCAAAAACTTATGAATTATATCAAATTTTAAAAAGGTATCATAGGGCTTTAAGTCAGACAATTTGTGTTGAAACTGCCCCATTTCCAGCACTCAACCAGACTATTTTTTCACTGCTGCTCACTAGTTGCCTTTCATGCTGGCAAACAAACAGCATATGATAAACTGGAAGAGGCACAATATTGTGACTGCCGGGAATGGATAGGGGGGCATCAACAAATACAGGAGATCACATTATTGCCAAAATAGAGGGTCTACGAGCAAG
Source organism: Triturus cristatus (assembly GCF_964204655.1). Lineage (NCBI taxonomy): Eukaryota > Metazoa > Chordata > Amphibia > Caudata > Salamandridae > Triturus > Triturus cristatus. The sequence continues at coordinate 218,992,121 of NC_140590.1, forward strand.
ACAAGCAGCGCAAGGAGTCGGACGTGTGGGTCTGTTGCTCCGGAGCTGGGCTGTATTTTCCCTGCTCCGGGGCGGCTAGGGATGACAGGTCATCATTGCGGAAAGCTGCCAGCGACTGTAGGCCCTGTGGAGGAGTGGGAGCCCGGATTTGAAGACCGAAGCGGCGACCGCGTTGCAAGATGAAGGCGTCCGTCGGATTGTAGAGGTCCAGCTGTGGTGATTACCCCCAGAACGGCCAAATTTGTGTGATGGTGCATTTGCCTTCGGTGGGGAACGGGGCACACTGTGCCAGGGGCTGCGACCTTTGGTGCCTACCAAAAATGAATGTGTCCGTGTGTAACATAACTCATGCATATGTAAAGCGCTCTAATACCTTCCGGTCGGGTTCATGCTATATAAATCCGCAAAAAAACAAAACAAACAAGAGTAGCGGCGGTATAAAAACAAATGGAGGAGAGATTTGAACAAGAAGCACAGTTGAGGGGGCAGTGACCTGCATGACAAAGACAGCTGGATTAAAAACGCACGACGCGTAGTGTTTAAATAGTAACCTGATCCACGGGGACACGAGGAATGCAGCTGCCACTCTGCGTGCCACTGCCCGCTCTCGAGAACAAAACACCGTGGTAGTGGCACATTGGAAAGGAGGTGGGACATGCACCCGCCTTTGGCCATTTTTGTGCTTTCATTATTGAAAGACACATGCAAAGGCCAATCCAATGTATGAGAGGAGTCCAACCCACAAGGAGAAGTTTGGAGTGCTTACAATAAGCCTCCCATAGAGCAGTGCATGCGCGCTGGGCTAGGCTCGACCTAAAAATGTGGTACAGCCTTGCGTTTCCCCCTGCGATGGCGCTAAACTTAGCAACTTAGCGCCAATGCAGGCACCCTTGCACCATGGTGCAAGGGTGTCTGCGTGCAGGGAAGGATTGCTTATGTGTAGGATGGTGTCTCTTCCTTCACAAAAACATTCCCAAAATGCCATTCTGTCACTGTCATGTGTGCTTCTTCCTGCAGCACACATGAAAGTGACACAATGGAATTTAAAAAAAAGTTTGTTTATGTACAGGAAGGGACACCTTCCTGTACATAAACAAACAATGGCATTTTGCTTTTTCCATGTGTGCTGCACAAGGCAAAAACGAGGAGAAATACTGCATTTCTCCTTGTTCCACCATCTTAAGACCATTTTTTACCTGGTCTTATTTTTAGTGCTGCCACTATGTACGCCACCCTTGTACATAGGGGCAGCATCACAATGAATGAGTGTTGCAGTGTAATGCCCACCACAACACCCACTGCCTTCCACTTTCACGCAAACAATAGTGTGAAAGGGGCCTTATGTAGAAGGCAGCGTTAAGCCACATTAAGTGACTTAACGCTGCCTTGTACATTAGTCGCAGCCCCTATTGCCAACACAACGTCGATATAGGTGACGTTGTGGTGGTGATAGCGGCTTGTACTTGTGGACCTGTCGTTTCTCTTAACTCCACTTGCCTATTTCACATACTGCAAGTGTTGCAGCTGTGAAGCCTCAAACCAAGCTCTGACCACCCTTAATGCATACTGCTAAGCCCTGTAATGAAGAACTCAAGAACTGAAGAAGTTGGTCTATTCTATACAGAGGTAAGCATTGCCTGCATGTCATGAAAATCCCTGAAGAAATGTGTGTTTAACATTAAAACAATATTACATTGTGAAACCTAAACAATACTATTTTTTCACTAATTAAAAGGAGTAGAATGTAATAAACAAAATAATGTACAAATGATAAACATTTGATTATGGCAACCAGAAATAATCATTCCATTTTTTGGTTCTAAAATGTCCATAAATCAATGGTATTTAAAAAAGTTATTTTGGCATATTTCCACTAGAAAAAGATGCCACAATGATAACTCCCTCCCACCTTAATCTCTCCCCTTGCCTGCTATGCCCCTTAGCCCCCTGTCCCTTGTGCCCTTTAACTAAGCACTCCTTCTCCCCTTGTTGGGGAAAGATCCAACTACTTATACTCTGGGTCTCAGTGATCCCTCTGAGAGAGTCCACAGCACTAAGGGAGCCACTCACAGTTGAGGCATGGTATGGCGCCCCTTGCCAAAGCACTCTCTCTCCCATTTTTGGAACAGGATCCAGTAGGTAGGTTTTGGAGTCTCAGAGACCCCTCAGAGAGAGTCCACTGTGTAAAGGGAGCCTCTCGCATCTGAGTTAGGGGGATGATACCACTATCACAGCTTACTGGACTTTGGACGCAGCTTTACTCGTCTACCGGTTTGTGCCCCTGTCACCCTCCCCCTCTTCTTTCATGCTGTGTCTCTCACCCTCCCCCTCCTCTTTCCCTCCTTCATTCGCTGTCTACTTCCCCATCTCCTCCCCCCTCCCCCCTGAATCGATCCCCTTGCCTGCTATTTCCCTTATGCATATGCCCTTATTGTTTGTCTCGACTGAACATGTACAACCTTTAAACATATAAAACCTTTCAAATAAAAATAAATTCAAATAAAACTCTTGCACCAAAAAATAACAATAAGTTATCAGAAACATGCTGCCAAAATGAGGAAACTTTTGTTGGGACGCAAAAGTCCTTCGCATGCTGCTGGATGTGCACCCCTGCCCTGAGTGGCCCAGCGGGTTGCTGTGTTTTTTGACCAGGGGCCACCCAAAGCACTATCCCTGCCTGCCTTGAGTCCCCATTGGTCTGCTCTGCTGCTTGAGCTCTATTCCATTGCCTCAACCCAGTATTACCAGAGTGAATCCAAGGGCTAGTTGGCTGGCTTCCTGATCAGAGCCTCAGAGACATTGAACCTGCACCTGACCCTGACCCTCCAAATGGCAAACATTTAGTCCTGGACCCTTGAAAGTGGTGCTAAAGGTGCACAGATAGCCCAAATCCCAAACTTGGTAATTTTCAAATAAAAAGTGCTCTGAGAACCAAGAAGAGACCTGGACCTACATACTCGCTGATCTGCCTAAGATGCATTGCTCATCAGCCTAACTTTGCGGCAGGTCCAACTGCATTCTTTTCTGCAGCAGCAATCCTATTCAGTGGCTTGTCGCAGATGGGGTATCCGGCCTCATGGAGTACTAGTCGGCTGTAGCTTTGTCTCTCTGGAGGTCTTTGACTTCCAAGAAAGCAGCTAAGTGGCATATTTATGACATTCTTACGCAGTGCAGTGGGGCAAATCACCTTGCTGCATTGCACTGCATCATAGTAAAGTGCAGGAATATGCCGTATTTGAAAAAATACAGCACATTCCTATCTTTTTCCCATTATTGGTGCTCTTTTGGCTGGGTAACGCCAACACAGGAACACTTGCACCATGGTACAAGGGACCCTGAATTGTGAGGTGGATTGTTTTTATGCAGGAAGGGGCAGCTTCCTGCTGAAAAACAATCCAGAGGCATTTTCCCCTTCCTATGTGTGCTGCAGAATAATAGTATAAATAAAGATATTTCTCCTTGTTATACCTGTTCTGGGAAGGTCTATATTTCTGGTGTATTCCCAGGTTTACCAGTTTTGGTAAATCAGGGAATAAGTAAAAAAACATGGGAGTTCATGCCCTGCAACTTAAACAGAAGGAATACAAAGATGAGACTACTGATGCCACCTAAGAGAGTCACAGAGCTACAGAGCACTGCCTCTACGAGGTGGTCAATAAGGAGGAAAAACTCTTGGCATCGTTAGACAAAGGAGACCAGGCAGGGCGCTGATTATTAGAGGTCAAAGTGTGTTGTGTTGTGTTTCGATTTAGATACCAGTATATAGGTTTCCCAGAATGATGTCCTTAAATAGGCATAGAATCCCAGCCCTTACTTAAGCATGAGCCATGCTAACCAAATACAGGCATTGTCACCTACATCCGTCCATCTCACGTCACAACGAGTTCTTAGAAACCAGACCCTTAAGCCGAACAGGACTTTCCCTAGCTAGGATTATTGATTTCTCCAAGAACTCATCTATTATGCATGAACTACTATTCCTTAAAGCTTTTTTGATACTGATTGAAAAATAAAGAAACTGAAGTAAAAACTTATCTCTACAATCTGGACTTTGTTATTCCGCGCACGCCCATTAAATCGTACTATTCCTTAGGGGTCCATCCATGACGTCTTCCTCTGGCCAACTTTACGTCAATGCTAGCATTCCTAAGTACTTTCCAGGTATAAATATACCTTCCCTTACCATGGCAAACCACAGCATGGCACGGCGGTTACACAGCACGCCTTGACTGCACGGTTCGCCACGGCAAGTTCGGAAGAGACCCTCCCGGCCTGACGCACTGATGCACTGACCAGACGCTGTCATCCCTGCTTGCAGAGAATCCAGCTTCCAGTGTTCTGACTCCCTTCGCGGGGTGTTAGAGTTTGAGACCCGGATAGAGAGTCCCACCTCGCTCATTCTAAAGGTATGGAGCTGGCTAGAACCTAAAGGGACTCTTGCATACTGAACTCATACTACACTTAGTATATATCATACTATAGAAAACAGCACCTACTTTTATCTCGCACCACACTTTGGTTAGGTACACCAGGGTAGGACTATTTAGAAGCATCAGACGAGTATTCACATTTTAGCCTGTGTTATTTATGTATGAATATATGTCATAGCTAAAACACAATGTTATTGCAGTATTATTTCTTCTTACTGCTTACGCTGTGCGTATTATATTTTGCCTTCTGTCTAATGATCGTAACAGCTAATATCTCTTACACGAGAAACACTGTTCAATTAACCCTTTTATTGAAACACCCATCTTTTCTATTTCTGTGTTACTCTGGAGAAACTAAGCATGCATGATTGACTGAGTGAAACTGTTATCTATTGTTTCCACGATTCTGAAACGTGTTCCGATTCTAAGGGAAACAGAGTTGTCGTTTTTATGCGGTTGTCAGAAACTAATCCCTTCTTGTTCATTCGAGAAGTTTCTAGTGTCCTCTGAGTTAGCTGGCACATACACGTAATTAAGTTTAATGTACTAGATAGGAGCATACTAATCTTAGTCCTATGTAAAAACTATAGTGTATATTATTCCAATGTGCAGAGCCTATAAGGGAAATAGGAACTACGCTACATGGCGCCCAACGTTTGGTAAGGCACTCATTTAACACTAGATACTGAAGTAACTAAGTCGTGCTTTTCCCAGAGACCCCTACTCATAAAACTCTATAAGACGTCTGGAGTGGGTAGGGATAATATCCACCATAGCTGAGTAAGATGAGAATCCTATGTATTAGCTGTTTGGTTTATTCAATGTTGAAGGATACAGTGTTCCAAAATATTGTGCACCTTATCTTTGTTTCCTTGAAACTTGTTCTGCATTTGTCAAAAAACAATGTCCCAAAACGGGAATAATACAGAGGCTACAGCTGATCCAGTCGTAACAGATTTTAATACTACAGGTTTAAATGAAACCAATGAGGGTGTTATACACATCCATCCAAATTTAAGGAGAGCCATCATTCTAAAACTTATAAAACATGGCCTGACACCAAGAGGTGGTAGAGCAGTTTTTGTTATAGAGGCACATGAATCTTTTCAGACAGAGCTATTCTATTCGTGGATTACATTCCCAGAATCAAATCCAGTAGGACAAGTGTTTCACTTCTTCAAAGAAGATGATCCACCTGAGGAATACATTCCCTTCGAGGATATTGAAATTCCACTCACATACCAGGAGCATCAGCTCTGGTTTAAAGGCGCCCTAAAACATTACAATCACATTACCAGGCTCGGTCCACTAGGTAAACCAGGAGCAACATGGCCGATTTTAGCTGGCTACACACCTCATCCTGACATTGAAACAATGTCAGACAATAAATTACTCACTCAACTAAAAGAGTTAATAAAAATGTACAGACAGTTAGTACAATATGTCATGCGGACTTCAACAGTCCAACCACCAATAACCATTCCAAAGCATACCCCTCATCAGGGGAATACTCTAAAAATTACTCCACAGACTTTACACGCAGTCATGGGTAAAATACCCACAAAACGTGAACAAATACCATTCTGGATAGCTCAAAAAATTACTCAAATCGAAGCAGTATTTCCTAATACTAGCCCTAATGAGAAACACAGAATCCTAACAATCTGTTTACTAATGGGGATCACACCACATCTGGAAGACTGCACCACTTGGGGCACAGTCTTTGCTGCCATCTACACCAAAACACATGATGTACCGTCCTTTGCGGTAATACCTGATGTCCTGAAACAAATTCAAAATGATTACAAGGCAAAGCCTGCTCTGAACTTAGGTATGAAATTACTGAAAAACTTCGACCTGGTCTCAACAATAATATTATCTAATATTAAAGGAGAGGCAGCATCAGTGGCGACCCACCAAAAATTAAGGGAATTTGATGTAACAGAACATCAACATGAACTACCCAGAATAATAGAAAAATCCTATGAAGAATGAGGCAGAGACAGTTTAGGTGGGAAACCAGTTAAACCACAACTGTCTGAAGGTCCTGAAAAGGACTCAATTAAAAACAATCCTACATCCTCTAAAAAGAAGTGGGAAAACAAAAAACAATTTTCAAAAGAGAAACGTTCTCAATCCCGAGGTAGGTCTCCCCAAAAGGAGCCCTCTGATAGGAGGTATAACCTCAGGAATAGGGATAATTTGAAAAAACCTGACAGGTTTCAAGATACTGATACACGTTCCTCTCGTACCTTTCAGACATCTTCACAGACATCCGAAAGAAGAGGACGGTCAGATCACAAAGAAGAACGCGTGAAGTCCAGAGACGATCAACACGTTCAGAAAAACAAACCAAAACCTCAATTCAGCAAGAAAAAGGTAGCAGGTCTGAAGATCAGACATGCCGAAAATACTTAGGACAAAACTCAAGAACAGAAAATGCACTCAGACAATGCTGGACAGAGCAGCAGAATTAACAATAGCTCCCCAGACCCTGAAGGAACTTCTGGAGACAGTGGACTTGAATGAGCATATAACAGTTGAAACGGTAGACACCAGGGTTAGTTCTCCACAAAGGTTATATGAGATAACACTCCGGATGGAGGGAGACATACCAAGAAAAGTGAAAGCACTCTTTTGGGAGAAGCTTTCAAGGGGTTATGATATACTTCTAGCAGAAAAAGAAGAATTTGTCAGGGAGTGCCCACATGGCGAAGACATCATTATGCCAGCCTTCTCCAACCATGTTCCTATACATTTAAAATATACTTATGCCAGGAAATGGGCAGTAGCCCAGGCCCCAGCATTATACAAAAACCATGTAGGATGGGATGAGGACTCACCTCACCATGAAATCCAAGTAAAATGTCAACCTACTGCACAAAGTCAGTACCCGATTAAGCAAGAAGCTAAAAAACAGAACAGGGAGATCTTAGATCAACTTGAATACCAAGGGGTGATTGAAACATGCACCTCATCAATGAACAATCCTTTGTTTCCTGTTTCCAAACCAGACAACACATATCGTCTAGTTTTGGATTACAGACACCTGAACACTTGTTCTGAGACATCTGCAGTGCAAAATGCACACAGTACAGCATTAATGAATAACATTGTGCGTACAAAATATAAAACATTGGATATTTAAAATGGTTTCTTTTGTCAAAACATAGCACCTGAAAGTAGGTACTTGACAGCTTTCTCAATAATGGGGACCCAGCATCAATTCTGTCGACTCCCACAAGGGTTCAAGAACAGCCCGGGGTTATTCTCAGCAAGAGTAACAGAGTTACTACAAATTTATGATGACGAGGCATTGTCATATGTCGATGATATCTATCTGACAGACAATGAGCTGGATAGGCACTTGAACAGGGTGAACACCATTATACTGGTCTTCGCCTCTGAGGGCTATAAATTCAACTTTAAGAAATCAAGTATTGCCCATTTCAAAGTCCTTTTACTAGGATATGAACTTTCAAGTGAAGGCAAAAGCCTGGCTGCGAACTTTTTAGAAAAGTGTGCGCTGCTCCAACGTCCAAAAACGCGGAATAATTTACAGTTGATTCTAGGTTTCCTGAAATTTGGAAGAAATTTGGAAGAACTTACATTCTAAATGACGCAGAAAGGGTTAAACCTCTCTACGAACTAATCAAACAGGAACACACAAACATCCTGCGTTCACTACAAGCTGACTTTTTAGCAACAAATCACTTACAAACACTCGTAAATACACACAATCTAGTGATCCGCATAATTTCGGGTCAATGCGAATTCATTTACTTAACTTTTAATGAAGGTGAAAAAGTACCAATTGCATACAAATCACATTTGTATACACAAGCAGAAATGTGCTTCACTTCAACAGAAAAAATTCTGACAGCAGTTCAAACCGCTGTAGCAAAAGAAAGAGCTCTAGCTCAGGGGAAACTCATTATTATCGTGACTCAAGTACCAGCCTTTGAGGCGGTAACAAAAGCAAGCATTCTGAATGCAAAAGCTTTACATCCAAGATGGATACAATGGGTTTATTCTCTTGGTGCAACAGATGTTGAATATGTTTTTGATCCTTATTTAAAAACACAAGCACTCCTGCAATACGAACACGAATGACCTCTGCCTATTGAGATTCTCCCTCTTGACCAGTATGAATTTATAATTTATACTGACGGATCAGCACAACCCGCTACGGAAAGTAAGCAAGCTTACAGTGCAGCCTGCGCGATCGTTAAAGGTCATATGCGCAATGGAAAATTCCGACCGATGGTCACTAAAACACAATCTCTAGGAGATTGTACTGCTCAGTGAGCTGAACTACAAGCGTTCAAATTGGCACTTGATAATACAGATCGCGAATTCCCCACACTCATAGTGTGCGATTCTTTTTACTGTGTACAATCATACAAGAAATATTTATAGAATTGGTTTCAAAATGGATTCAAAGATGCAAAGGGTAGCACAATCAAGCATAAAACGCGTTGGGAACAAGTAGTTCAGTTACGAAACGTACTGCAAAACACTCATGTGATACACACGCTGAGTCATCAACATGATGGCGTTCACATTGCAGGGAATTCATTGGCTGATGAAGCCGCAAAGGGGGCTGTGCAAATGGCTTCCGTAGCTGCGATCACTTGTTCAATGAGGTATCTAGTCTGCTAGAAGACATTGATCTGGATGTTTTATTTATCACAGAGACCTGGGCCAGTATGGACTCCTCTGTTGAGCTTGGTTTTGCCTGCCCAGAAGGCTATAAAACATTCCACAAACCCAGGGCCTCTGGAAGAGGAGGGGGGGCAGGGTAATATTCAAGGAGAGATAGAACTTTGCACCCTTTCAGGTGAATGAGGTTGCAGGCTTCGAGCTATTGGGTTTCACCCTGCAAGAGCCAAAAGAAAGGATACTGACTGGTTTGGTGTGCTATAGACCCCCGGGTCTGGACACTCAGTACCAGGTATTACTCAATGTTATATATCACAAAGAAATGGGGATCAAAGCATAAATACCCGCACCAGTCTTAACATCTCATGTAATTTAGTCACAGAACAAGGTGCAAAAGAGCCTGGGACACAATCCCCTAGGTCCCAAAGATAGAGAAACCAGGAGAGACCCAACTGGTTCCTCTAAAACCATACAACAAGGTCCATATTGCTAGCCCTGAAGAAGTCCAATTGTGGACGAAACTCGTTGGTGGTTGCAAAATGAATAAAAGATGAATTTTAATACCAACAGAACAATATCGACTCCTTATTAAAGCAAACAATTGTACTATAGTCGTACTTTATTGTGGATTGTTCATATTAAATACTTACAAGTGTGCAGAGCTATCTCTTGTTGTAAAGTATTACTCAATACCTGCTCTGCTCTGACCTTGGCACACTCCAGAATGTTGCTCCTAGGAGATTTTAATCTATGGGACAACGGGAACCTAGGGAGCCACTTGCAAGACCTGCGACAAATATGTGAGGACTCTTGTCTACACCAGCTAATACAAGAACCAACCCACCTGGGAGGTCACGAGCTGGATCTCGTGTTTGCAAATCAGACTGAGACAGAAGTGATCAATATACTGCCCTAAAGTTGGACTGACCACTTCTTAATCCATTTCAGGATCACCATACCCAAGGTCACAAATAACAATAACTGCCAAACGACCTACTGATGGGGAAGAGACTGGGCTAAATTGCCAAAATATAGAATAGATCCACTATTTCCAAACCAGACTCTCTTTGCTCCAGTTGATTTAGTGTACAAGAACTACCACACCTACTGTAATTACATCACCAACATCCTAGATAGAAATGCCCCCATGAAAAGGATTAAGAACAGGAGAAAACCCTCAGCCCCTTGGTTTAGCGAGGAGCTGAAATTACTGCCGACAGGCCGAGAGGAGGTGGCGTAGATCATACCTAGAAACAGATAGGAAGTCGCTGAAATTAGCACAGGCCCAGTATAAGCAGACCATCACCAGGTCCAAATCACTTTTCTACGCCAGTTCCATTCTACAAGCACCTAACGGTACGAAGGCTCTTTTTAATATCATTAGAGACCTCTCCAGCCCTGCTTGTCTGTCCAATATAGTGCTGGCATCACAGAATTTATGCAATGAAATCGCCACTTTCTTTGACGAAAAGATTGCCAAAATTGTTGGGGGGCTCGATCTGAGTATTGTCAGAAGCCAGATATTAGATTAGGAAGCCTGGGCTGAAACATCAATTGAGCGTTTTCAACCTCTCACTGAAGAGCTCTTTAACAGACTCGCTCAGGATGTGTCCTCTGGGTCCCCCCTAGATCCCCTTCTTCACAGGATCTGGGAGTAGTATGGTCCTGAAATATTCCCATGGATGCGACTGATATGTTGCCAATCTCTGGAGGAAGGAGTAATCCCAGAAGTATGGAAGCAGGCAGTGGTAACTCCCCTGTTAAAGAAACCTTCTCTATATCCAACAATTCCAGCTAATTTTAGGCCTATATCTCTCCTGCCTTATCCGATAAAAATCCTGGAAAAGGCTGTCAGCAAGTCCCTGTCGAGTTACCTCGAGGATAACCATCTACTGGACAGGGATCAGTTTGGATTCCGCCCAGGTCATGGGACGGAAACCGCTTTGGCAACCGTGTTGGAAAAGCTGCGAATGCGAGCCAACAATGGTGACTCCTCAGTGTTGGTACTACTGGATATGTCGGCCACATTTGACATGGCTAGTCACGCAGTGCTGATAGGAAGGATGGAGAGACTGGGGGTGAAAGGCCGCGCCTTGAAATGGATACAATCGTACTTGTCACATAGACAACAGGTTGTAACCATGGCACCATTTGCTTCCCCTAAGTCCCTGGTTTGCCATGGAGTGCCTCAGGGCTTGGCAATAAGCCCCATCCTCTTTAATATATATTTACTCCCACTGATTCCCATCATAAAATCATATGGGATTGACACCTTTCATGTATGCGTCGGGTTTCTGGTTGGCTTAAAGCAAATTCTCTGAAGCTCAATGGGGGGAAAACGGAGCTGTTATGCTGCTCTGCAGCCAGAATGTCACAGCTCCTACCGTGTGAGTTTAGACTCACTCTTGAGGATGACCCCCTGGTGCCAGCTAAAACAGTGCGCAATCTAGGTGTCTTGGTGGATGAAGATCTTCAAATGCTGTCACAGGCTAATAAAACAGTCAGTGTGTGCTTCGCCTTGCTAAAACCACTTCGGCAGATTTTACCACTCCTACCCAGCGAGGTTAGAACTGCAACACCTAGAAATGTATTTATGCATAACCAATGGGAACGTTGTCCTACACCGCCAAGGGGTAGCTCAAGAGCATTTGAAATTAAGTTTCCATATTTTTCAGGGTACAATATATCCAATCTAGAAACGTTTTACTTTAAAAATGTGAACAAAACAGGAACGAAAAATATGTTAACCAATACGAAACAAATTTATTCTGCAGCCTTTATTGCCCAACTGTCTAGACAGGGTTTCGACTTTTAGAAAGACACAATTGACACAAAATCTGTCTGGTGTACAAAAGATTGGCAAGTCCAGGGGATAGAAGCTTTGTTTAGAGCCTGCATAATCCCACAGCAGACATGAACACACCGTCCATACCGAAACCTGCAAGTAATAGCACTACACATGGGGTGGTCGACATACATACTATCTTACAAAACAACAGATCAGATTCCGAATGGAAAAAATGGTTGCTCTGGCCCACAGACACAAACATATGTCAAGAAAGATTCCAGTTGTAAATTTAAGAGAGAGACCTCTTTACAAGCCAAAGGGATAGGGCACTCTTAACAAGTAAGGTGCAAGTTCTCAATGGGACTAGTTGATATGGCATAAACCGTATATATACTACAGAACAAATAAACCTTATTTCATTAAAAAGAAAAACACACTTCAGCTCATGTAGCCAAATTAACACTAACACAAGATCTAAAAATATATTCCAAATTTTTTCTTTTAATTGAAATAAAAATCATTACATTTATATACAATAACACCAGGAGTTTTTATTCCTCCTGTGTTCGCACAATTAAAAACACATATTTCTTCCTAGAACAAATATACACCAATTCATATAGACATTAAATCATGTAAAAAACACAAACGAGAGAAAATGTAATTATAGACTACTATTGTTAGTCTTTAGCTGTACACATCCACTATAGCGATAAGTTATGAGTCCGTTTTCAACTTCTATTTGTTTAATAACAGGACCAACTTCCAATAGAGATTGTGTGTTCCAAGTTGTGTCGATTCCAGAACAAAACACCAGGTTTAAAAATCCATAGGCCAGACCCTCCCTATGTTCAAAGACAACATCCAGGGGTAGTAACAACATACAGGGGCCGATTCCGATCCTGGAAAAACCGGGCACGAACCGTCGGTCGGAGCGTTTTCTCCGTCCGACTCGTACCCGGTAAAAACACCATACAAACTTGCAAGTCCGATTCTTACGGAAACACCATTTCCGTACGAGTCGGAAAAAACACTGACCGACAGCAAAATCCATACGAATGTGATTCGGGACACCGCAGACGTGACGTCCGGACGGAGTTAGGCATGTTTTTACGTCCCAGCAAGTACGATTCGCACCGACAGCAGTCCGGACGGCAATATTTTTACGGCACCCAAAAAGTGCCAGAAAAGTGAAGGACACCGCGATGCGAGCGGAATAGGGGGCCCGGTACGTGCCGTCTCCCCCCCCAGCCCCCCGTGTGTACGCGCCGTCCCCCCCCAGCCCCCCATATGTACGCGCCGTCCCCCCCCAGCCCCGCGGATGGACGCGCCATCCCCCCAGCCCCGCAGATGGCCGTGCCGTACCCCCAGCCCCCCCGCAGAAGTACGCGCCGTACCCCCACCTGTGTATGTACGGCACGTGCCCCCACCCGTGTATGTACGGCACATACCCCCACCCGTGTATGTACGGCACGTACCCCCACCCGTGTATGTACGGGTGGGGGTACATACACGGGTGGGGGTACATGCCGTACATACACGGGTGGGGGTACGGCACGTACATACACGGGTGGGGGTACGTGCCGTACATACACGGGTGGGGGTATGTGCCGTACATACACGGGTGGGGGTACGTGCCGTACATACACTGGTGGGGGTACGTGCCGTACACACACGGGTGGGGGTACGTGCCGTACATACACAGGTGGGGGTACGTGCCGTACATACACGGGTGGGGGTACGGCGCGTACATACGGGGGGCTGGGGGGGTTGTTCGGCACGTACCGGGCACCTGTTTGGACGTCACCATGGTTGCTATAGGAGTTCGCTCCGGACGGTCTTTTTACCATACGGTTGTACAATCGGACGGACGGTAGGAATCGTACTTGCGCACTCGGACTTCAGTTTTCAGATTCGGACGTTAAAATGTCCGGGGACGTGTCGGACACCTTTTCCAACCCGAGGACGTGTCGGGGAATTTACCCAATGCGATTCATATGGACTTTTTCACATGCGAATCGTACTTGCCAGTTTGTACGGGACTTGTACGATTCGTACGGTAAAAAATCTAGATACAGGGAATATTTTTCCAGGATCGGAATCGGCCCCACAGTGTAGGAAAATTATGCTTTGACTGGCTACAGACATCTACACTAGAGGATGTGAAACAACACTTATCTTTACCTATAGAAGATGCAGATCTTAGGGAATTCTTGCTAGGTCCCAGAAAAACGCGTCAAAAACGTTTCATATATGCCGGTATCTATGCTGCTTATAATGAATTAAGGAAGGTGACACAAGCAGACTCAGCAGAAATAATACGAGAAATTGATCGTATTAATTTAGAGAAATCTCTCGCTGTGGTCGACAATGAGTTAACGAATCTGTCATCCAGGATATATTCATTGGGCAACATTGTATCCTCGTCTATAGACATTGTGGAACAAGATTTGGTCCTGCTGCATCAAGGCCAGTCTCAATTATGTTCTATTCTGTCATTAAGCTGAATGCTACAAAACCTGCGTGCAGGCTATGTGCCTTGGCGTTTTATCAACACGTCTTCTCTGTTTTCTGATTACAATCTCAGGGATAAACAGATTGAACTAGCAAAAAGGGTAGCAAAGTATACAGTGCTGAGCATTGAAAGACTGGAAAAATTGCCATTTACGGTAGCAGAAAAACCAGCTACAGAATGAATCATACATGGCAAAATAACTCTGCATTGCCTTAAACACATGCCAGTACGCAAATATGAAAGGTTGGGTAAAGAATACATCAGGACATCCTGGGATTTACCTTACACACACAGATAATGGAGTGGGGGGCGTGAAGTGTTTATTAGCGGTACAGACTGTGAAAATGCACTGAGCGGTTCACTCATATGTAGGGATATTAGTTTACACGGGGCTTGTAGCGGTTCCAATGCAAATTTATACTGCCACCTGCTAGGTTCACCAGCCGCTTTGATTAATCCAACGTTTGGGCAACTTTCAAATAGGAGTTACTTCATGTTGAATGATCAGAGCCGTTGTGGCATGTTGCCAGGTATCCCATATCTAGTAACCATTACTTTCAGGGTCATTTTCTGTATGCAAGTCTTGATCCCCCAAATAGACACAGTTAGGGAGTCGCCTTTATGGCCTTCACTGAACATCTCTTCTATACGTATTGATACTTTAAGCAGAATAAAAGCCATTTGTTAGATTTGGGGGTCTCTAGTTGGCACAGGTCGGTACTTGTGACAAATAGGGACCCTTGCCTGTAGTCAGGGTAAGGGGGTACACTCCTACAATGACCCCTGCTCACCCCCTTGGTAGCTTGGCACGAGCAGAGAGGCTTATCTCAGAGGCAGTGTGTAAAGCATTTGTGACCACATACAGTAATCCAGTGACAACACTACAAATGGACACCACACATGTTTTATATAAAAAATAAGTATACTTTATATAGATTTACCACAAGACCATAAACGACAAAAATACACAATACTATTTACTTTAAGATGGTAGTTTTTAGCTTAGTTCAGTTCAGTTTTTGAAATGCGACACTTTGCGTCAATGTACCTTACGATGCGTTGCGCTTCCACGACAAGCAATGTCGCAGCGATGGAAATGCGGCAAAGTTCTGGTGCAAAGAAATAAAGACGTGAAGATCTTCCAGATGCGGCATGCTTCTCCGGGGATGCGAGAAGTTCTCGGTTCGATGCGTGGACTGCAGCGGCGACACCCTTGTTCAGAAGTGCGACGGCAACAACTTCAGCTACGACACTCTTCTCCCAGTTTGCGTGAAGCTTCCGCACAATGCGACAACTACAGCGGCGACATCCTTGTTCCGAAATGCGACGGCAGCAGTTCTGACGGCGGCACGCTTCTTTTGGGATGCGAGGCGCTTTTACCTGATGCGGTGCAATGCGACAGTTCAGGCGGCAACACCCTTGTTCAGAAGTGCAACGGCAGCAACAGCGATGGTGACACACTTCTTCCTCGTTGCGAGATCCTTCTCTCGATGCGGTGCAGTGCGACAAATCCAGCGGCGACACCCTTGTTCAGAAGTGCGACGGCAAGCAGCAGTGACGGCGACACGCTTCCTCTTCGTTGCGAGACGCTTCTCTTGATGCGGTGCAGTGCAACAACTCCAGCGGCGACACCCTTGTTCAGAAGTGCAACGGCAGCAGCAGCGACACGCTTCGGCTTCGTTGAGTCGCGCTTCCAGCTCCTTGCGACACGCAGTCCCTCAGAAGGCCCAAAACAGCAGCAGGCACTTCCAAAGAACTCTGGGGAGCTGGGGATTGACGTCTGTTGTCCCTGAGACTTCAGCAGGAGGCAAGCTCTGTTCCAAGCCCATGGAGATCCTTACAAGTTGAAATAAGCACACAAAGTCTTTTCTCCTTCCTTTGGCAGTCAGGCAAACCACTGCAGGCCAATCCCCCAAGCAGCACTTCAGCTTAGGGATAGTCTCTCCTCAGTTTCTTCAGGTTCCGCTCCTCAGTAAAGGTTTCTTCTTGTTCCAAAAGTGATCTAAATTCTTGGGATCAGTGTCCCACTACTTATACCCCAAAATCATTTGTTCTCTGAGGGCAGAGGGGCCTTTGCCTGGTCCAAACCAGTTCCTGAGCATTCTGTTTACCAGACTTCTCCTTTCCTTTCACAGTGTAGGGCAGAAACATCAGATGCCCCACAGGAGGTGAAACCAGCATTGTGGTAGGCAAGTACAGCCCTGGAGCACTTTGTTGACAGGATTCCTTCTCTTCATTCACTGTGCAGGGCAGAGACATCAGCCGCTCCTCAGGAGGTGGAGCCAGCATTGTGGAAGGCAGGCACAGCCCTATTCAAGGTTCAGGTGTAACCCCTCCCTCCCATCTAGATGCAGATATCTCTATTGACCACTTGGCTGACTCTTGTCTCTTGGAATCCCCCAGCCCTGTCACTCACAGAAACCAGACAAAGGAATACACAACCTAGCAGAGGCAGGCTTGAAAGGTTAGGCAAGAAAATACCTACTTTCTAAAAGTGGTATTTTCAAACACAAAATGTTAAAACCACCTTTACTAAAAGGTGTATTCTATCATTCTGAGTTCAGGCGTACTAAGCTCGAATTTCTACAATGTTCCCTGAGTCAGTTAAGATTATAAACATGTAATAATCTAACAGCCCATTCTGGCCTATGGAGAACAGGTAGCCTTGCAATAGTGAAAAACGAAAATGGCTGTAATTTACTATTAGGATATGCCACACACATCAGGGCATGTCCTACCTTCTACTTACAATGCACCCTGCCCTTGGGCCTACCATAGGGGTGTCTGATATGAAGAAAGGGGAAGGTTTAGGGACTGGCAAGTGGATGCACTTGCCCAGTCAGCATGACAGTACCAGACTGCACACAGGCTCTGCAAAGGCAGACCTTAGACACATTTTACAAGGCTGCTTCTGTGGGTGGCACAACCAGTGCTGCAAGCCCACCAGCAGCATTTGGATTTACAAGCCCTAGGCACACTCAGTGCACTATATTAAGGTCTGACAAGTAAACCAAATCAGTCAATCATGGAATCACTAATCAATACATTCATTTACAGTTGGGAGCACTTGCACTGTGGCACTGGGCAGCAGTGGCACAGTGCCCAAAGCATCTAACACCAGCAAACACACATGAGGCAACAGCAAAAATGGAAGGAAGACCCACGCCAATGGTGCCAGGTTTAACACCATTCTTTTGCAACAAACCGTGCCTTTGACCTCGGCCAAAGAAACCTATGATCTACAAGTCGCAACGACTTCGGCTGAGATACAGGCTCTGTTAAGGACAAATTGCCCTACACATTTCACAGAAATGTTGGGACGTATCTTAAACATGTCTGATACGAGCGGTATTGTGCATGTATTTAAGACCATATGTTCAGGACTGTTAACACCTTTTGAAGCAGTCCTCTGAATCATTCCAAATTTCATGCACTCAGTGTTTGGTGGTCGGCCGCTGATTCTAGCAATCGTCGCAGGAATCCTAATTTTATTCCTACTGCTGCGTTATGGCAAGCCAATCCACCAGCGTCACTCCCAGCACCTTGGAGAATGCTCTCCTGGAAAGGAAGTGTCGTGAGCGCATAGTGCAACTATTGGGTTTACCTCGTCTACGAGAACTAAATACCACATGGTTTCTGTCGTTCTGATCAATCTGGCAAGATTGCATCTTAACTGTTCTCTGCTGCCTGCTTTGCAGTGAAGAATGCGTGCTAGACATATGTCTAACACTCCCATCAGTCATGCCAACGGATATCGATACTCTGCTGGACCCGATAACGGCCCATGCTCTGTGTTGTCCACAACGGCTACCAATCCTGATGATGGCATTCATTGATATCTCACAGACGGAACATGCTACTGCTGGGGTACGAGATGGATCAACAGGCACACAGGTATCATCGAGCACTGCCACTGTTGATGCATCACATCTATGTGCAATTAGTCTTCTAAACAAGGTAATCGACCTGTCACTGACAACAGAAGACGAAATTTTGTCTACAGGATTAGAGGATTTCATATTTTCCCCAGCATCTTCAGATAACTTTTGATTTGGCTCACATTGTACCATGCAATCTACGAATTTGGCCTTCATTTTTTCAAAACAAAATACTGAGGAGCATATCATCAACAACCGGCGATAATTATTGCTAAGCACACTTAGCGCTAGGATAGTTTTCGCCTGCTATCGCAGAATTTAATTGCTGAGATAGCGTGCTATCAGCAACGCTTATCTCAAAAGCAATAAAATTCCCGGCGCAAGCTGTCAAATGTGCGATTATCGCTGGAAATCCAACGATAATCGCACAAGGTTTGGCGATAGTTTGTTGATAGGGCAGGGCATACTTAACCATGATATCCACCTTCCATTGGATATCATGGCTAAGTCAAACTAAAAGCAGGCGTAAGGAAAGTAGCGATAACCGCGGTTAGCGCTACTTTTCTTATCACTGTGCTTGTTAGCGTGCCCATTGATGATTGGAGAAATGTCGGTTAGCGACATTTCTCCAGTTATTTTGGGAAGAAGCGCCCACTTTGCATCTCATTAGAGAAGCAAAGGTGGGCGTTACAGGAAAGGGTGCTATGGCAAGGATTCACGCGATAGCGTGACCTTGCTGATAAAGCGATAAAATTATCTCCGCTTTTCGGCCGAAAACGGCCGCAAAAGTGGCGATAATTTTTTTGCGCCGCCTTGTTAATATGCCCCTAAAATAGGAACTTTCCAAAGATCACACTTTTGTGAATATTGACTTTTTCTTTTATGGCTGAAAGCTCTGCTTACAGTAGAAATATTCATAAAGAACAGACTTCTTTGAAACTCTTCCAGGGACATGCTGTCACCTTTTTCAACTTTATGTAATCATGACATGAAATGGCTCCGAACTATTTTTTTTTTCTTTTCTGTAAAACTGGACCATTTCATTACCTATGTAAATATATTTCTGTTCATTCTCTTAGCATTCACTGTAAATATATGCTTAGAATGCAACATTGCTTAAATATGTACATCACCTGCATTTCATGTGTAGCAAACTCTTAACAAAGACTTTTAGTATGCTTTTACAAATGTTTTTAGTGAACATGTGATAATCAATTTATGTGTTTTAGCATGTTTAGCATTTAGTAATATCAAACCGTAGTCATTGGAGTGGGTGTTGTGTTTCGATTTAGATACCCGTATATAGGCTTCCCTGAATCATGTCCTTATACAGGCACAACTCGCTTTGCCCTTATTTAGGCATAGAATCCCAGCCCTTATTTAGGCATGAGCCATGCTAACCAAATACAGGCATGGTCACCTACATCCGTCCATCCCACGTCACAACGAGTTCTTAGAAACCAGACCCTTAAGCCGAACTGGACTTTCCCTAGCTAGGATTATTGATTTCTCTAAGAACTCATCTATTATGCATGAACTACTATTCCTTAGTGGTTCATCATGACGTCCTCCTCTATCCAACTTTACGTCAACGTTAGCATTCCTATGTACTTTCCAGGTATAAATATACCTTCCCTTACAATGGCAAACCACGGCATGGCACGGAGGTTACACAGCACGACTTGACTGCACGGTTCGCCACGGCAAGTTCGGAAGAGACCCTATCCCGACCTGACGCACTGACCAGACGCTGTCATCCCTGCTCGCAGAGAATCCAGCTTCCAGTGTTCTGACTCCCTTCGCGGGGTGTTAGAGTTTGAGACCCGGATAGAGATTCCCACCTTGTTCATTCTAAAGGTATGGAGCTGACTAGACCCTAGAGGGACTCTTGGCATACTGAACTCATACTAAACTTAGTATATATCATACTATAGAAAACAGCACCTACTTTTACCTTGCACCACACTTAGGTTAGGTACACCAGGGTAGGACTATTTAGAAGCATCAGACGAGTATTCACATTTTAGCCTGTGTTATTAATCCTCACCCCTGGCAGAAAGACTGCTTGATACATTTTTGCCACGCAAAGCCACATCACTGATGTATAACAAATGTGTCAACAACGTCCCTGATGACCGGCTATATTTATGGGAAAGATGGGCTCAGGATTTAGGCCTAGGAGATGATGTTTGGACTGAGGTTTTAGCGTCCCCAACGGAGGTGTCCATACGGGTGGGTTTTTGCCTTGTACAATTAAAAATACTAATGTTCCTACTATGCACAACACACTATCATCAAAATGGGGTTGGCAATTGATGAAGGTTGCAAGCGCAGTGGTGGAAAAATGTGCACCTTTTACCACATTTTATGTGACTGCCAGTTAATACAACGGTTTATACTCGATTGTGAGAAGTGTGGGTTCCATAGGCGGTAATAATGTTACCATCTCTGCTAAATGGTGTTTACTCAATATTTGGGGAGAATAAGACCTTAATCATATGTAGTTAATATGGGTTACAATTGGGGCTGGGCATAGCCAAAAGGAACACTGGACGAATCTATGGGGGAGAACAGGCACCGGAACTGTTGGACTGAAAGAGAGACAAGGATTAGTGTATGCTGACGGAGAAGGTGGTGTACAAGGACTGTGGATGCCCCCAGAAATGGGCTAAATTTGTGGACGATGGAATGAATATCGAGGTTTCAACTGTGACCTTTTTTCTCCAGATACTATGGAAAGATCTATGTCTGAAAACTCAATTATTGTCCATACAACAGGGAGGGGAGGAGAAACTTTTAATACAGTTGCATGCTGAGATGCTCTTTACATTTCCAAGATTGTCGATGAACAACCATGTATTTCTTAACATACTGTCAATAAAGAAAAATATTTTAAAAAACTGAACTTTAGCTTCTCAGCCGTTTTTTTCAAAATGTCTTCCAAGTCCAAAGGTAAGCAGAGACCGGGCCCAATCCACTTCGTGTATCTGTCACGTATTCGTGGTCGGCCATAACTTTTTCCTGTGCCCCAACCTTGCGCAACCAGATATCCGCAGTTAGCACTTTGATCTTTTAGGATCTAGTTTTCACTTAAAACTGGTTCTAGAAATTGTAATTTTGTTGTTTTGGTGTCAATTTGTTTTTTAAATGTACTCTACATTTTTAAAAATGGTGTGGAATTTTTCTTGTGATGCATTTT
Organism: Triturus cristatus; assembly: GCF_964204655.1. Lineage (NCBI taxonomy): Eukaryota > Metazoa > Chordata > Amphibia > Caudata > Salamandridae > Triturus > Triturus cristatus. The sequence continues at coordinate 219,013,593 of NC_140590.1, forward strand.
CACTTTCTTACTGTTTCTGTGCTGCATAAATACATTACACATTGCATCTAAGTTAAGCCTGGCTGCCTTTGTGCAAAGTTACCAGAGGGCTAAGTGCCGTTTAATTTAGTGATTTTTATGGTTCACCCTGACAAGGATTGTGGCTGCTGGTTGAGTAGTATTTTACCCCTCTCAACTACCAATACAATTTCTCACCAAGCCCATGTGCATTGGACGGATGGTGACCCTGGATGCCAGAGATGGCCACAGTGACTGAGCAAGTGTGACCGGATCAAAGATCGTCATCAGAGGAGAGAGGCCATCTTGGTGACACTATCAGGCCTGAGCCATGACTGAGGACCAGCGCCTGAATCATTGCAGCCCCAACTTCCCATATGAAGACCCGAAGAACTTACCCAGCTTGGAAGAGCATTAACAACCCTAAACCACTGCAGGACCGTCTGTGAGGAACTTGAGTAAAGCCAATCGCAGCCCATCCAGGTTGCGAGTGAAAGGCTCACCAGAGACAGCCGCTGCAGATTCAGCAGCCATGCAAGGGGCATGCTCAGAAAATTCAGTCTCTTTGATCCTGCTCATGTAAGTCTAATTTCAGAACAATCTGCGAGTTGACCCCAAGGGAACTTGCCATATAGTGCTTCGGGGCTTGATACTATTCAGGACTACATCCTGTTCGGGGACGTGAACTTCCAGCTCGAAAACAGCCAGGACCCCGACTCCACCACACTCCTTGAGAACCTCGCTATCCTAGGACAGGAACATCTCATCAGTACTCCCACCCACAGGGCGGGCCACACCCTCGACCCCATCTTCGCGGGAGGATCAAAAATCTTCTTCAGCCACACCACCCAGCCCCTCTGGACTGACCACCACTGCGTCCATTTCACTTTCAACACCACCACCGCACCCAAGACCGCCCTGCGCCCGCCGCGACAGAACTGGAGTAAGGTCACAGAGAAGCACCTGAACTCCGCACTCCTCCAAGAACCCCCACGGCTACGACCGACACCAACTCCGCAGCCAGGGAATTCCACCGCTGGGTCTCCTGCTGCGCCGACAAGCTGGCACCTCTCTGCCGCACCGCCGATCAACACCCACTGAGGGCCACCTGGTTTACCAACTCCAAGAAGCCAGACGCTCCTGTAGACGCTTGGAGAAAACCTGGAGGAACCAGAAGAATACTGAAGCATGGAACAAACACAAGAGCGCCCTGAAGGACTACCACCAGCGTATAAGGGACACCAAAAGCACCTTCATCAGAGAAAAAGTCAAGACCAAGGCATCCAACATCAAGGAACTGTTCAACGTCATTCAGCAGTTCGCAAAACCCACTTGCGAATCCACTGACATCACACCCTCCCAGGAACTCTGCGACAAACTCAGCTCCTATTTCCACCTGAAGATCAAGGCCCTATACGACAACTTCAGTGAGCCAGCAGAAAACAGCACCACACCACCCAGCACCGCCGAGAAGCCGACCATCACCTCCTGGGCCACCGCGTCTGTCGAGCTCATCTCCTCAACCATGACGAAGATGTACTTAGGAGCCCCAACTGACCCCTTCCCCCCTCACATCTTCCACAGGGCCGCCGCTATCGAACTAGGGCGTACAATCAACTCCTGCATCATATCAGACATCTGCCCAGATGACTGGAAATGCACAGAGGTGAAACCCCTCCTCAAGAAACCAATGGCAGACCCAACTGACCTTAAGAACTAACGGCCCATCTTGCAGCCACTGACAACATCCGCATGCTGCTAGACCAGGAATGCACAGCAGCTCTCATCCTCCTAGACCTCTCCGCAGCCTTCAACACCATCTCAAATCGCACACTAGCCACCAGACTCCACAATGCAGGAATACAGGGATCCGCCCTCAACTGGATACAATCCTTCCTCTCCGCCAGAAGGCAGAGGATCAGGCTCCCCCCTTCCTCTCCGACCCCACTGACATCGTCTGTGGAGTACCCCAAGGATCTTCACTAAGCCAACATCTACATGGCCCCCATCGCTGCCATTGTCAGACAGCACGGGCTTAGCATCGTATCCTACGCCGACGACAGCAAACTCATCCTCTCTCTCACCAAGAACCCAGAAAGCACCAGACTCAGCCTCCAGGAAGAATGAGAAATGTAGCAGCCTGGATGAAGGACAGCTGCCTAAAGCTCAACTCCAAGAAGACCAAGGTCCTCATCCCCGGACCCTGCACCTCCGCCTGGGACAACACCTGGTGGCCCTCCGCCCTCGGGACCCACCCATCCCGACAGAACCTCGGCATAATTCTCGACTCGTCCCTCTCCATGAACCGCCAGATCAACGCCGTCTCCTCCAACAGTTTCAACTGCTCCGCTGACCTCACCCTGGCAGAGGTCCCCCGCATCCGCGGATCTAGAACTGGAGGGAGAGCTTTCTCCTACATCGCAGCAAAAACCTGGAAGGAGCTCCCGGTCAACATAAGATGCTCCCCAACCCTCCACACATTCAGGAAGGACCGCAAGACCTGGCTCTTCGACTGACCCAGAGCTGTTTCACCCCCCAGCGCCTTGAGACCCTCACGGGTGAGTAGAGCGCTCTATAAACCACTGATTGATTGATTGATTGACTTAGTTTATAGTCATAAATTAATACTTATTTCACAAAAGCAAGTATTTGACTCAAAAATCATTTGCTGCTGCTGCTGTGCACATGTTGAGTTATGAGCCTGTGCTCACCCTCTTGTCTCTACATACCCCCAAAATCCTTTGGACTGCTCGACCCGGGATACCACTAAGAGCTATGTGCTGAGAAGGCACTTGGCCCAGTTGCACAGGATTCAGAGTAGGTTGGGCAGCAGGACAGCAGGAGCAAAATGACACAGCCCCAACGGTTAAGCCCAGTAACCCATGCTTGCTCTGAACGGGATTCTGACAGATGGGTAGTGGCAGAATCAGTCAACATTCTTCCAATCATCCTGGTACATTTCTAGTTGACTCAAACCATCTCTATCCCGCCTCATGCTACGGATCACTGACGAAATATCAAGAAGGAGAATATCGACTTGCCAAAATATCGAGGAAAAAATATAGAATGCCAAAATATTGTTGTAAACAATATAGTTGGTCAAAATATCGAATTTTTTAAATGTCTTAAAAGTAATGTAAAATTAATGAAATAATACATATAATTAACTAAAACATACTTAAAAAGACTTAAATAACTTTAAAATTAATAAATAATTAATGTAAGTAAAAAAAAAATGTTATTACATATATATTAACGTAATATTAATTAAAAATATTCAATATTTTTTGCGTAGGATAGCGGGTGGGTAAAATTTACTATTACCACTTCAGTAAGTGCAATAGTAGGGAAAGCGTTGGATAACAGGAGGGTAAAAATTACTATTCCCACTCCAGAGAGTGCAACAGTAGGGAAAGCGTTGGATAGCGGGAGGGGAAAAATTACTATTCCCACTCCAGAGAGTGCAATAATAGGGAAAGAAGTGGATAGCGTAGGGGTAAAAATTACTATTCCCACTCCAGAGTGTGCAACAGTAGGGAAAGCGTTGGATAGCGGGAGGGTAAAATTTACTTTCCCACTCCAGTGAGTGCAACAGTAGGGAAAGAGTTGGATAGCGTAGGGGTAAAAATTACTATTCCCACTCCAAAGAGTGCAACAGTAGGGAAAGCATTGGATAGAGTAGGGCTAAAAATTACTATTCCCACTCCAGAGAGTGCAACAGAAGGGAAAGCGTTGGATAGCGTAGGGGTAAAAATTACTATTCCCACTCCAGAGAGTGCAACAGTAGGGAAAGCGGTGGATAGTGTAGGGGTAAAAATTACTATTCCCACTCCAGAGAGTGCAACAGTAGGGAAAGCGTTGCATGGCGGGAGGGCAAAATGTACTATTCCCACTCCAGTGTGTGCAACAGTAGGGAAAGCGTTGGATAGCGGGAGGGTAAAATTTACTATTCCCACTCCAGTGAGTGCAACAGTAGGGAAAGCGTTGGATAGTGTATGGGTAAAAATTACTATTCCCACTCCAAAGAGTGCAACAGTAGGGAAAGCATTGGATAGAGTAGGGGTAAAAATTACTATTCCCACTCCAGAGAGTGCAACAGTAGGGAAAGCGTTGGATAGCGTAGGGGTAAAAATTACTATTCCCACTCCAGAGAGTGCAACAGTAGGGAAAGCGTTGGATAGTGTAGGAGTAAAAATTACTATTCCCACTCCAGAGAGTGCAACAGTAGGGAAAGCGTTGCATAGCGGGAGGGCAAAATGTACTATTCCCACTCCAGTGAGTGCAACAGTAGGGAAAACGTCAGATGGCGTAGGAGTAAAAATGACTATTCCCACTCCAAAGAGTGCAACAGTAGGGAAAGCGTTGGATAGCGTAGGGGTAAAAATTACTATTCCCACTCCAGAGAGTGCAACAGTAGGGAAAGCGTTGGATAGCGGGAGGGTAAAATTTACTATTCCCACTCCAGTGAGTGCAACAGTAGGGAAAGCGCTGGGTAGCATAGGGGTAAAAATTACTATTCCCACTCCAAAGAGTGCAACAGTAGGGAAAGCGTTGGATAGTGTAGGGGTAAAAATTATTATTCCCACTCCAGTGAGAGCAATAGTAGGGAAAGTGTTGGATATGATAGGGGTAGACAATACTATTCCCACTCCAGTGAGTGCAATAGTAGGGAAAATACTAATTTAATATTTTATTACAAATAAATTAATTATTAATACCCAAAACAACGTATTAAAATTCATTACCCATCACACAATATTTAATAATTAATTAATAATAAATACTAATTTTTGCCCAATTAATTACCTATTAATAATTCATTAACAACCAATTAATTTTCAATACCAAAAAATTAATAAATACAACTAATACCTATTAATAATTAATTAATAATAAATGAATTGTCAATATACAAAAATTATTTCAATAATTAATTATTTACAATTAAATTACTTCCCACCATATTCCCCTATGAACCCACAACCCGCTACAAATAATACATTAATACAATTAACATAATTATCAATTAAACTCAATACAAATTAATTACCAATTAATACAAATTATTTACCAATTAATAATAAATCAACAACCAATACATTTTCAATACCAATCAATAATTACTTAATAACAATTAAATTACTTCCCACCCTATTCCCCTATAAACCCACAACCCGCTACAGAAGTAAAACGCAAAATTAAATTAAAAATAATTAATTATTCCAAAAAATTATTATTTAATGTACTATAATTAAATTACTTCCCACCCTAATCCCCTATAAACCCACAACCCACTACGGAATTAAATTACACAAAAATTAAATACCATAAAATTCATTACTTTAAAAATATTCAAACATACATTCCAAAATTAATACATACTTTTCACACATATACTAACACTTAAAACACTATAAAAAAAATGCGATAATTTTTAACAACTATATAATGACTGTCGATATTACTTACTTCTATATTATGTAAATCGATATTTCTTACCTGATATTCTTCACCACTATATTTTGGCAATTCGATATTCTGTCCATTCTATATTTAAAACTTGATATTCTGTCTAGTCGATATTTTTTTTTCGATATTATGACTGTTTACCTCATGCTACATCTAAAAGTTCTGTTTCCTGGGAGATAATGGATCCCCTCTTCTACAGCTCCAAAACAGTTAAGGAAATCTACTAGATTCCAGGTCACACTTCAGCAGTGGGTGACAAACCCAATCACTAAGTTTAGGCAAGGCTCCAGAAAGTTCTAGTCCAGTCTCAACTGGTGAGCTGGTTGTTCAACACAGCGAGAGTCCTTTTCAGCAACATATTCTCCTGAAGATACCAGGAAGCTAGATTTCCTTTAATAACACTTCCAAAGTCTGCACACACAGGCAAGTAACTTCACATCTCAGTATTTCACCAGGCAGGCATCAGGCATCAGGCATCTGGCATGTAAGCCAGTTTTCTGGTTTTCTTCCATGTCAGTTGTGCTCTGGTGTGCTTGAGGTGGGAAATTATATTTATCATGCACCCAATCTCTAGCCTACTGAAAAAAAAGTTGCACACACCACCCTGCCGACTTTTTTAGCAGTTTATGTGTTGTCATTTCTTATACTCTATTGCAGATATATCCTAGATAACCAAGCTCTGGGGCCTTTTAAAATGTCAGGACCTGTTAGACCTGGCACCTTGGCGTGGGTCTCCCTTCCATTTTTTGCTGTTGCCTCATGTGTTCTTGCTGGTGTTAGATACTTTGGGCACTATGCCACTGCTGTCCAGTGCCACAGTGAAAGTGCTCCTATTGTAAATTGATGTATGGATTAGTGATTCCATGATTGGCTGGTTTTGTTTACCTGTCAGACCCTAGTACAGTGCGCCAGGAGTGCCCAGGGTGGGTAATCCAAATACTGCTGGTGGGCTTGCAGCATTGGTTGTGGCACCCACAGAAGCAGCCTGTAAAAGTGTGTCTAAGGCTTGCCATTGCAGAGTCTGTGTGCAGTCTGGTACTACCATGCTGACTGGGTAAGTGCACCCACTTGCCAGTCCCTAAACCTTCCCTTTTCTTCATATCAGACACCCCTATGGTAGGCCCAAGGGCAGGGTGCATTGTAAGTATAAGGTAGGACAAGCCCTGATGTGTGTGGCATGTCCTAATAGTGAATTACAGCCATTTTCGTTTTTCACTATTGCAAGGCTACCTGTTCCCCATAGGCCAGAATGGGCAGTTTGATTATTACATCTTATAATCCTAACTGACTCAGGGAACACGGTAGAAATTCGAGTTTAGTATGCCTGAACTCAAAATGATAAAATACATCTTTTAGTGAAGTTGGTTTTAGCATTCAGTGTTTGAAAATACCACTTTTAGAAAGTAGGTATTTTCTTGTCTAACCATCCAAACCTGCCTCTGCTAGGTTGTGTATTCCTTCTCTGGAGTTTGAGTGAAAGGGGCTGGGGAAATCCCAGGAGACAGGGTGAGTCAGCACAAGGCTGAATAGAGACATCTGCATCTAGATGGGTGGGAGGAGTTGCACCTGGGACCTGAAGAGGGCTGTGCCTTCCCTCCACAATGCTGGCTCCACCTCATGTGGTGCGTCTGATGTCTCTGCCCTGCACTCTGAAAGGAAAGAAGGATTCATGTAAACAAAGTGCTCCAAGATTGACCAGAACTGGTTTGGACTAGGCAAAGGCCTCTCCGCCTTCAGAGAACAAAGAGAATATGAGTATAAAAGGGGGACCCAGACCCCAAGACTTTAGATCACTTTGGGAAACAAGAAGAAACCTTTGCTGAGGAGTGGAACCAGAAGAAACTGAGGAGAGACTATCCCTAAGCTGAAGTGCTGCTTTGGGGATTGGCCTGCAGTGGTTGCCTGACTGCCAAAGAAAGGACTTTGTGTGCACTTTATCCAACTTGTGAAGGATCTCCAAGGGCTTGAAAAAGAGATTGCCTCCTGCTGAAGTCTCAGGGGCAACAGACTTCGCCCACCAGCTCCCCAAGAGTTATTTGGAAGTGCCTGCTGTTTTGCGAGGCTTTCTGAGGGGCTGCCTGTCGCAAGGAGCTGGAAGCGCGACTCACAAACAAGAAGCGTGTCGCAGAACTGCTGCTTCCGCTTCACAACACGAAGTGCCTCGCATCGCCGGAGAAGAGGATCAACGTCGCAGCAGATGCCGCCGCACCACCGGGAAGCGTGTTGCAGAAGAATCGTTGAGTCATTGCAGGTTCACCGAAGCGCCTTGCATCGCCAGGGGAGAGAATTGACATCGCAGCAGATGCCACCGCATCACTGGGAAGCGTGTCGCAGGGCCTGTCGCGGCTCATCGCCGGAGAAGAGGATCAACGTCGCTGCAGATGCTGCCGCATCTCCGGGAAGCGTGTTACAGGGCCCGTCGCGGCTCTTCGCCAGAGAAGAGGATCGACGTCACAGCAGACACCGCCACATCTCCGGGAAGAGTGTCGTAGGGCCTGTCGCGGCTCGCATCAATGTGGAAGCAACTTGCATCACCAGGGGAGAGGTTCAACGTCGCAGCAGACGCGCCGCATCACTGGGAAGCGTGTGGCAGGGCCTGTCGCGGCTCGCATTGTGTGGAAGCATCTCGCATCGCTGGAGAAGAGGATCGACGTCGCAGCAGACGCTGCCGTATCACCGGGAAGCGTGTCGCATCAAGAGGAAAGTGCCATCTTTGTTTCTTTGCACCAGATCTTCAACGCATCACAGTCCTTACAACACTTTTGTTGTCTTGTGTTGCGCATCTTAAGGTACATTGAACCCTGAGTGTCGCATTTACCATCTTAAGAGAACTAAGCTAATTCTACCATTTTAACAGTATTGTGGATTTTTGTCGTTTGTGGTCTTGTGTTAAATCTATGTAAAAGATACTTATTTTTATAATACAACCTGTTTGGTGTCCATCTGTAGCGTTGTCACTTGATTACTGTATGTGCTCACAAATGCTTTACACACTGCCTCTGAGATAAGCCTGTCTGCTCGTGCCAAGCTACCAAGGGGGCGAGCAGGAGTTATTTTAGGAGTGTACCCCCTTACCCTGAGTAGACACAAAGGTCCCTATTTGTCACAGGTACCTACCTATGCCAGCTAGAAACCCCCAAATCTAACAGGACCCCATATGCTTCTGTCCACCAGCGCCTAATTTGAGCTGATGTTTGCATATGAGGGCCACCGGTACTCACTTCTGAGGACTGCTGCTTATGTACATAAAGGGGAAAGAGAGGACGAGAAAGATAGCAATGCCTTCTCAAAGTGAGAAAGCAGGAACCTGCAAGAGTGAGATAAAGAGGCGGGGAGTGTCTGGTAGTGAATGACACAACTCCAAATGGATTTTGAACTATACAGCCTTGGTATTCAGTCCATCGACATACAATTGCACTCGCTGCTGGCTTCTGAGCAGAGATTGGGCACCGGCACTCTTATTTTACAAATTAAGCACTGCAGCCCCCAGTCCCTAACATCAATCTAGGGCATGCCTTATTAAAATCATGCCGGCCCCTGCCATAACTCTTTAGATTGTTTTTTAAAATCCAATGTGAAAATTGCAACAACAAAAAATCTGGGAGACTAGGCAGTAAAGCAGAGTTCATGCAAGCAGGTATTAGGCTTGGAGGCTCTTTCGTGAAACTGCAAATGCTCTTTCTGAGTAAAGAATTTGAAGCTAGACTTCTTACATCTTTGTCTGATACATGATGCAGGCTCATCGCAGTCACTTCAACGAAAGTCCAACAAGTTGAGTTTTCAATGTAAGAATATTATTCACCTAATACTGCCCATTGCGCAGTCCTGGAACCTCAACATTTGGAGAAAATCTTGACTTCTGGTAGCAAAATTACTGGAGTCCCCTGACTATACAAATATAGCACCAATCACTGCACAGCACATAGCTCTGCTTATAGCCAGAGGACAAAATGCATTGAAATTGTCTAGATCAGCGAGCTTCAGCAACATCCTGCAATGCATGTCTTCACCTATTACTGGAGATTAACCTCATGAGACAGTATTTGTACAAAGTATTCCTCCTTTATGTATTTGAGATGCTACATCGATGTTAATATGACACAACTCAGTTGTGGTTACATACTTACTGCAGGTTGGCATTACCCAAGATACAGCATTCCTTTGGGAATGGTCCCTGTGGATATCCTCACAGGGAGGGAAGAGAGAATGATGCTACAGAGGGACTTCAGAAAGAGATTATACAAATGAGGAGCTACTCAGTGAAAATATGACAGATTACGTAGAACCAACAATTTTCCTTTCGGTGGAATATTTGTCACCTTCAGGGCTGCTAAGCGTTCCCCATCCAGACACCAGGCAGTCAGTTCCTTCGGGTACACAGCTTGTGGGCAGAGGGAGTGCACGTACATATTCATTGTAGACAGCAGGTGTCGCGAGTTTGAGTAGCATGATGTCATTCTCATAGGTCTGCCGATTAAACCCGCTATGAGGGATCGCCTTCTCGACATATGTGAACTGTTCAGTCTCATCATAGTTTTTGAGGTTATGTTCTCCAAGGCGGATCTGAAGGCTTCTAAAAGAAAATTAAACAATAATTTTACTTCTTTAGCTTCAAGAAAGGAGGAGAATTCGCAGACAGCATGAGAGCCTTCACTCTCTGGTGATATCAGTCACGAGCTCAGTGAATGTTAAATTCTACCACTAGACACGCCCTCTTCATACAGGAACAAGTACTTTGGTGGCCTGTGTCTGAGGTCTAAACTTCAGCTGATAGTGCATTCACCACTGCTTAAGAAAGTCATACATTTCAAACCTCATTGTAGTAATAAAGCCAGAGTAGACCTGTGCATATCTCACAGTTGAATAACACTGTGTGTATATTACTGCTAGGCTTCTTGACTATGATTCTTAAACTCAACCCCCTCTGTGTCTAACTCTCACTTGGAGTACATTTATAGATTGTATCTCTCCTTTTGTGTAGTTATCTTGTAAGTAGGTTGTACATCAAATACTCGATCCACCAATGTGCAAGGGTACCTGCATTGGTGCTAGGCTGCCACAATGGTGCCAGTGCAGGGAGAAAGGACAGGAATGGCACAATCCTGCCTTTTCTCTGATGCAGCGCAGTGCAGCAAGGTAACTTGCTGCGCTGTCCTGCACCTCTATTTTCTTAAAAATTCATCTACATTCTTACAATCGGTGAATGAACCCTCAACTTCATCTTCTCTAAAACGAACAACTTCCCCAAACAGATAAACTCTATGCATGGTCCATCTCTCCAAATTACCTTGTTGTACTGCTCTATCACAACAATAGACAACACTTGGAAGAGACACTTCCAACTCTACGGCAACCATCAAGTGCATCTTCTCCAATGAAAAATCCAAGTCATAAAACAATTATCATAAGGCTGGCTTGACAGCAAATAATAAACCAGACTGGTTACTCATCAGAGCTGACCATGTGCCCAAATTCTTGCAGGTTGACCATGATGGAGCGTCAGTCGGATACATCAAGCAGATCATCCCAGTCAAAGGGTTTTCATTCTGACTTAAACCCTGAAATGGAAGTTGAAATCCTGTAGAGAGTCAAGCTTGCAGGCAGTATCTGAAAAGGTCTATTCAAAGCCGAATAGTTGCTTAGTTCAGCTGAATTCATTGGTTTGGCATGAAAAGCTCCAAGCGGGAGAAATTCAGATTTCAAGCCCACTAATGTCCTTGTGCCAGGCCTTTGTCTGACCAAGATTTCTACATTTTGGCAAAGAAAAAATCAGAAAACAGGGGGAGGAAGAGGTTTCTAATAGGTTCACCCTCCTTGTACAGTAATGAACACAAAAAAAATGGGATGCTGGAAATTGGAACCTAGCTAAGGGAGAAAAAACAGACTTCCGATCAGGTAGAGTGGAAAAGTCTACTGGTTGGAAAGAAAACTTTCTTTCTATAGTACCCTCACTCACCAGGGTTTCCCCTTGGTGACATGCTTGATCATAGGGGTCGTCTCAATCCACTGCGGATTGAGGCAAGCTACGACTTGCGGAGTTACGTAGGAGCACTTATGTGTAATAAATGTGTAGTGCAGTGATGTGGAGTGGAGAAAAATGATTTAAAAATACCTACCTAGTGGGCAAATGACTGGAATCAAGCTATCCTGGCTGAAGAGAGGTGAAACCCTGAAACCAGTCCAGGGATGCTTGTTTCCAGTCCAGGGAGGGCCTGGCCTGGCAGTTCGGTCTGAACTGTTCCCAGGAGGCACAGGGTCAAGACTGATTTGCATATGGCTGGGTCCAAACTGGGGTGGTGTAGTGGGGAAAAGAATGATGGATTTAACCCAGATCTTTTGACTGGGGAGAATGTTTGCATTGTCAGCATTCCGTCCATCATTTGTTTGCTGTAACACCTACTGTGCGTGCACTAGTAATACATATGATTAACCGAATGGTACATAGTAACTGTAGGAAGATAAAACAGAGCACTGTTAGAGTAAACACTTGCCTCCCAGAATACTGGTAGGCATCATAATTATAGCCGTCATACTGATGAGTATAAATTCTCCTCTATGGTGTGTGTAGTTTTACAACTACCTTGTGTTCCGTCGTGCTGTAAGGAATGAAAACAAATAATTTGTCTCTCCGATGGAAATTGTGATTTAGTGCTGTTTATAAAACATAAACCACGTGATATATAACACCACATAACGAACATGTACAATTAAAGTTACATACTTATTATGATGCCCAAATGTGCCCCATGGTCTGGAGGGGTTGAGGGGCTCACTGTTACACTCTGCAATAGTAATGGTTATAAATGTGTAGTTCTTAATAAGGCCCTGTAAAAGACGAAAACGGGGGTTGCCCGATACCTCAATGCGGTCAAAAAAATGCCAGTTGTTGACTTCGCTGTAAAGAAAAAAGTCAATGGCACTTACTTTGTCAGAGCGCACCTCGGCAATACACCTACTTGTTCCCCTGGAGTTCACGGGTGCTTCTAGATATACTTCCACATTGGCCCAGTCATTGTGGTATTGACTAGGGCGGCGCAGAATCAAAAAGGGGCGTTGGAGGTCGCAAAACCGGTGGCCATATTGGACGTATAGATTCCAAAGTAGTTACTAAATACCGATCAAACATAAATTCCATTGGGAAACTTAATGCCATCGTAGGAGGTTATAAATGACGGAATGGCTTAAGGTATATTACCGCCTATATGGAGAGCGGGGCTCAGGTCTCATAGTGATTGTTTTGGGGTACGAAGATGAATACGCGTTCCTGCACAGTTAATAAGACACATATTTCACACGTGATTGCGAGAAAGGTGCACCAACTAATAAATAAATGTCGCTCTGTTGGAAAGGTGAAACATTAGAAGGAAATTTTAACGAACACCTAAGCTCATCTTTATTCATGATTGAAAATCATTACTGGAAAAACGGCGACTGCCACCATAGTCAAATGTCTAGAACTGTAGGTATGATGTCAATGCTACATCAGGTTGAATTTATCTAACTGAAGATTGTCACAGGTGATATTGTGTTTATTTGGTAAATTGACCCCAAGGGATGTTGTTGTTTAACCTCTTCAATGCCCGTGACGAGCTGGTCTCGTCATGGGCCGCGGTTGCGCTGTGCCCATGACGAGACCAGCTTGTCATAAACCCCGCCCGCTAATGAAACGGCCGGCACAGGGCGGGGAAAGGGGTGGGCACTGAAGGGGTTAAGCCTTGGGTGTCAGTGCGAAGTTTGAACACCAAGCATTGTTCTTTCTCGATCAATCTATTTCTAGGTTGTCTACATGTTTCAGGTGCTCCAACACTACCCATCTGAGAATTACCTTTTGGCTTAGTCATTTATATGGAGAACTCCCTAACCAATGAGAAAAAAGGTTCCTAGGGGCTACCCTTCCCACAGTGCAGTATTCCGAGGAAAATCCAAAATTGCATCACTTTTTAGGTTTCGCCTAGGCAGCCCATGCGCTGTCTCGGGAAGAGATGCTGTATACAGTTTGATTGACTGCAATACAAAATCCTGCATTTTGATTGGTTTTGGGTGTCTTAGTCCCGCCTCCTGACTGGCATGGCGTAATTTTTCTTCTTCCGAGGCTATCAGCCCCTTTACTAATAAAACCGTTTTTTTTCCTGTCTGTCCCCGTTCCCTCCCACAGTCTGTAACTTTTTTTTACCACAAACACCCCCCCCCCCCGGCCCCTCCCGTTCGTGCCTTCTTTCATGGCGGCACTCTATTGAAAATGCAATAGGTCTCGGGTAAATCCGAGTCCTATTGCATTTTCAATGCTTTTTTGTCCCGTGATTGGTTAGTGAGTTTGCACTATATTTTGCCTGGCCTGTCCTAATGACATGCGCAATACAAACAGCTGTCTTACTGCCATATATTCTACGCATGCGCCAAAAGTCAGCATGCTCCTGGATTCCCTGGCTCACCCGGAAGCTGCATCTCTAATCGCTGGAGGGGAAAAGGTAGCTGCCAAGGATTATGTAAAAAAGTAATAGAGAGCTGATTGGTGTTGCCAAACATTTTTACAGACATCGACAGTACATTAAGAGGAGAGCACACAGCTCCGCTCTCCAAAGTGTTATACAGCGATATCAATGCAGCAGTAATATCTCACGGTATTACACAGACTTGCCTCCTCAATTAATGAGCATTTGTTTGCAGCTCTTATTGTGTTTTGGTTAATGGTATCAAATTAATCAAAACCACCTATTATGGTAATGGAATGCCTTTGGGGTCTGAATGTACCTAGGGGGAGGAGAGTGGCGTACTCCGGAATGTCACATTTCAGATTAAATGGCCAGAAAGGACTATTCGTCCTGCAGGCCAGCGCGCGCCGGGCATTAGCAAGGCTGCACCAGTCGTGGCATCTCGGAGAGGACAAAGCTGAAACATGGAGCACAGTAAGCAGTAATTAAACCAGCGGTCGAAGTGGGCGGGATTGGCAGGGCACGGCGTGCCCCTACTTCTTTCATGTAATACAGTCCATTCCCCTACTTAAGTGGTTCCGAAACTTTTTTGACCCGTGGCTCCCTTGACCTAATTGGCGGTTGGCCGTGGCTCCCCACCATTTTTTTACTGGTGGGTGGGGTCTTGTAAGCCCGACCTCTGGAGTACTTCCTTTTGTCTCCCTTAAGTTAATTGGGATGCAATGAAGGTATTATAATCATATTTGTAACAAAATAAAAAGATAACAGTTGTTTAATAAAAACATGTTAAGTGAGAAACAATACAAGGTTAATAGCAAAATATGTTTCCATGCAACAAGGCAGCAGATGCAACAGAGAGCACACACATGCTGCTGTGATGCAAACTGTGTGCCTGGTCCCAAACCCTTATTTATGCCAGCTGCTGCTTTCAGTAGCTTTTGGTACTGAGACCCACTCTGAGAAAATGGAACAATGGGTTTGGTCTGTCGTAATCAGTATCACCATCATTATTTTTACACTAAAAAGCGGGGTCCATGGAACTCCTTAAAATAAAGAAATCGTGATAATAAGGCTTATGATTTCTTTTACGAGCTCCGTGGAGCCCGCCTTTTCAGTGGAAAAATAATGCTGGTGATACTACTATTATTTAAAATGCCATGCCGATCTTCTGCCCAACCTCAGTTTTTTACTTGAACTAGTCTTGATTGGCGCCATGTTGTTTCTAAACACAAAGTCAGAGCATTGCATGCCAAAAAAACATCAAAATGGCTTCCTCCTTTGGAAAATTCCAGCCT
Organism: Triturus cristatus; assembly: GCF_964204655.1. NCBI lineage: Eukaryota > Metazoa > Chordata > Amphibia > Caudata > Salamandridae > Triturus > Triturus cristatus. The sequence goes on from NC_140590.1 coordinate 219,028,786, forward strand.
TCGTGGAAGCATCAGGGGCCCACTGACTGCTGGAGGACATGACGGGTGAGGACAGTCTGAATACCCCCACCACATTTACGGTTCCATTCCCACCCTCCCTCTCACTCCTGGAGGGGGCTTGAGCCATCTGCAACATCCTGGTGGGCCTTACTACTGGTCGAGAGGGCCCATGCCTACCCCACCGAAATTGAGTGAATAGATGTGTGGGATAGATACACTGCAAAGGAACATCATTTGGTAAAACCACGTGCTTACCACACAGCAGTCAGCACCGAAACAGGGCATCAGGGCCAAGTACAGAACGCTTGCATCAGTGCAAAAGCAGGGCCAATCTATTGCGCTATTTTTGCTGTTTGTGCAATACTAGAGCGAGAAGTCTATGATTCTTCTCCATGACCCAGAACGATAGTCGCACAAGAGAAAATTGAGACAGCAGATAACACAACCATCTCCAACACTTGCTACGCTTATAAGCCTTTTTTCTTTGTGAATCATACAGATTTTAACACAGAAATGCAGACTAATAAACAAAATAACATCCTTAATAAGGAGCCTTCGGGCACTGTGCGTGGCACCTGTCATAAAGCAACAATGGGAGCGCAGCAGAACATCTTTGAGTCGCAGATGAACTGGAGTCATGAATGGAGAGCATGTTCATCGAAGTATTTATTTTATTTTTTTGCATATTTATATAGCGCTAACTCGACCCGAACGTATTGGAGCACTGTACAAGAGCACCGTATTTACATTACACATTCAGGCACGGGGAGATTAAGTGATTTTCCAGAATCACAGGATGTGGACACGACCCGAGGCTCGAACCCTGGTTTTAAGCACCAAAGTCGGCAGTCTAGCCGATGGACCACATCCTCTCTCCAAGTATTCCTGCACGGAGGCACCCCGAGACATGGTGGCCCCTGGATCGGCCACAATCAGTTTACCAGTCACTAGTTTCCCCAGGGAATGTCAAACTCGCCCTTCTTGGGGCCACTGCTCTCAAAGAAAAGACTTTTTTCTGAATGTGTTCGGGAACTGCCATAACCTCCGAGAGGTGATAAACGTCCCCTGCCTGAGGGATGCACGCCGGAGACACAAGTCTAAAACACTTCCAAAGCTTCCGTTTCTAGAATTACACTTAGCACCCTGCAGAGATGGGCAAGCAGAAGCCTCCATAGGGGAAAAGTATGAGGGACGTGTCTGTCCCACAGTGTTTAGTTCTCCAGGTCAGAGAGGGAGAAGTGAAAGATCAGAGAGGGAAGAGAGAAGTAAACAACAGCTGAGGTCACGGGGGGTTGCTAAATTAGATAGCTACTGGTCAAATAAGTTTAACGAGAAGAAGAGGAACAAGGGAGAGACCAGAGAGCGCGTGGAGAAGAGAAGGAAAAAAGGAACGCATCATTTGAGAATAAGGGAGCTGAGATGTGGTGGAAAACAAAAGAAGAACAAATGAGAGAACACATGGTGAGGACAGAAAAAGGCTTTCAGAGAAACAAGAGAGCAAAAATCCCACATTTACAAGAAAGTGCGTATCGGGGGCGCGGCACTACAAGCCCTTGCTTACTTACCGATTTCCTGGTGAAGAGGGTCCCATGAGGCACGGCACAGCACGGGGGTCAGCAACAACGATCCTCCAACGCTCCAAGCTTGCTATGGCAGTAATGCTTACACTGCGCATCTTAAAGCACATACGATGCGTGCATACGTACGCAAGTATGCGTATGGTGGCAGCTCGCTCTTGGCCAAAACCATTCTGAAGGTGGCATTTCTAAACCCCCGGCATGTTACGCTGCGGCTGCAATTTCCATGACCCACATCCTGCGCGGCAACGCGGCGCCCCTGGCTTCTCATCACGGCACACCAGGGTGCCGCGGCGCACACTTTGAGAACCACTGCCCTACTTTATTATTTTAGATATGCGTCCTAGGACGGCCGAAATAGCCCGGCCGTTCGTGGCTGTTAAAGGACGGGCGGGCACTGAAGGAAAAGGACTGTCGTTTCCTTCTTGCCCAGAGAAGTCAAAGGACAGTGTCCACTTCTCCTGCTCCACCGCCAGCAGCCGCCCCCCTCTCTTTCTCTTATTCTCTACCTTTTTGTCATGCTTCAGGTCACTTGTGGAAAACCGTGACTTTTCTTTCCTCTGCTTTCCTTCATTCGTTCCCCTGCGAAATGGATCAAAAAAAGAGGAAACACTTTTGCTGCAAATGTCTTTTTCTGACATTTTTCTATGCAGCCTCGGGAGGAGAGAAAACAAGGTTTGACGTTTGAGCAATAAATACATAAATAAATAAAGCAAGAGAGAGTGGTCGCAAATTGGCCTGATTGATTATATTCACCCCCAAACACATTGGCAGCACTTTACAGCGTTTGCCAATGAAGCGCTACTTTTCCTTTCTCATCTTTCTCTAAACAGCATTTTTCCCCAAGTGGGGAAGTTCACCATTCATGGACGTACTGCAATACCTGCTTGATGAGTGAATTGGGAAACATTTAGTGTGATCCTTATCAGTTGTTTTCCCTATTTTAGTTCATTAAATGTGTACCGCAGCTCTGTGTCCAGGGATGTGGTATTTTTAAACCATACTGCCTATGTCTTGTAAGGATATAAGCAATGGACATTGAAACGGGTCCCTTCCAAGCCCTTTAGTCATGTGCTTAACATTTCAGGCAAAAACGCTCATTGATTTCTGAATAATGAGTGTAAAAGTGTTAAGTTGTATTCCCTATAAGTGTTTGCTTTTTCCAGAATGTTGTTACTTTTTTCAGCCAGTGTATTACTCTTGTCAAGAGTATATTTTGAATTGAATCTCATCTAGATGTTTATAGAGGGGCACAATTTGGTAGTAGTTAAAGGCAGTGCGATTTTCTCTAAGTGGGGCAGTATGGTGTCCAGTGGGGGAGAGGATGTGGCACTTCTTTGGCCAGAGATGCAGAATTTGGAACTGGGGAACCAGGTTCAGCCTTTATGACCAGTACGGTACAAAAGGGGGTGGTGATGGACGGAGCAAACACTCACACCCAGTCAACAGATCTGGGTTTGATCCCTCACCGATGTTTAGCCCACTCTGCCACCCCAGTTCAGACATTGCCATATGCAAATCAGTCTGACCCTGTGCCTCATGGGAACAGTCCAGCCCGAACTGCCAAGCCATGCCTTCCCTGGACCGGAAACAAGCTTCCTAGGACCGGTTTCTGGTATTTCAACCGTCTTCAGCCAGTCTTGCTTGAATCCAGTGGCAAAGTGAGCAAGGGACTCACGTCTGAGCATACCCTGCCAACTTATGGCAAACAAAGCGGTACAAAAGGGGGTGGTGATGGACGGAGCATCAGAACCAATCAAACACTCACACCCAGTCAACAGATCTGGGTTTGATCCATCACCGTTCTTTAGCCCACTCTGCCACCCCAGGTCAGACATGGCCATAGGCAAATCAGTCTGACCCTGTGCCTCATGGGAACAGTCCAGCCCTAACTGCCAAGCCATGCCTTCCCTGGACCGGAAACAAGCTTCCTAGGACCGGTTTCTGGGATTTCAGCCGTCTTCAGCCAGGCTTGCTTGAATCCAGTGGCAAAGTGAGCAAGGGACTCACGTCTGAGCATACCCTGCCAACTTATGGCGAACAAAGCAAAACCAAAGGAAATGATGGACGGAGTGTTGAACATTGCAAGCACTCACCCACAGTCAACTGATCTGGGTTTAATCCATCACCGTTCTTTAGCCCACTCTGCCACCCCAGTTCAGACATGGCCATATGCAAATCAGTCTGACCCTGTGCCTCATGGGAACAGTCCAGCCCGAACTACCAAGCCATGTCTTCCCTGGACCGGAAACAAGCTTCCTAGGACCGGTTTCTGGCATTTCAGCCGTCTTCAGCCAGGCTTGCTTGAATCCAGTGGCAAAGTGAGCAAGGGACTCACGTCTGAGCATACCCTGCCAACTTGTTCGCCATAAGTTGGCAGGGTATGCTCAGACGTATAAAATGAATTTCGTTGCGTGCACTGCATCCCCAAATGCGATGCAGTGCACGCAACGAAATTTGTTTTATTAATTTATATGTTAACTTACCTGTAAACCTACGTAACCCATAGTTTACTACCCCCCATCCTGCCCCTCCCCCTCCCCATGTAACCGCCCTGCAGGTACTCCTACTACCGACCGCGGCTGTTTAAATATACATCTTTGTTTTTTTATGGATTATTTTAGCACAGTGAAGTATGTATGTGTTATGTGTACATTTTGGTCGAAAAGCAAAAATGTCAGTAAGCAATTAAAAACTTTTGTTTCAGGAGACTACCTGCACTTTTTTAATAACAATTTAATACTTTTAATTCGAGAGTACCGGCACTTCTCAGAAACAAGCAACTTCTATTATTCCATTTCAAGCACTGTTTTACGCACTCCAAGAGAAAGTGCATGTTTTAGTTGCTCTCTCCCACGTGTAATGCTCCCCCCCCCCGAAATACTTGCTATTCTCTCCTCCACTGCATGTTTTGTGTTTATTCCGCAGCAGGAATGCGGTGCTTGTTGCAATTGCTCGTTTTGAAATCCCTTGATATTTTACAGAAGCATTTAGTCTGTTGCACAGATCAACAGGTAGCAATAAATAATCATGGGTTGATCTAAAAATCACGTTTACAAACATAGCCTGAAGGCAAAACCATAACAAGGCATTGGCAAAGCCAAAAGGTCTGGTTTAAAAATGTTATTTCATGCACACTTACTTGGTTGCATATATGTGTAACGTGTCACTAATTCGGTTTCAGATTAAATATTTAAAGCGTGCTTCTGTGAAGAAAACAATTATTGCTTTCTGAATACAATGCCTGCATGAGATAAAAAGTGATTGTTTGGTAACCTTTTCAGATGTGAGGGAGTCATTCATGTATTCCAACGCAAAAACTTGAAGGGGCAGAAAGCTAGATCAAATAGCCAATTGCATGAGGCGAGAGAAATACTCCTTTAGGTAAAGCCAAAGCCTACTACGTAGATTTAAAAAAAAAATAGCAACAAAATCCTGCTGTAAGTGGCCACACTACCCAGACTATTTTCTCTGGTATTTAAGTTGGGCATGGTTTCAGACACATTTCTGTGATATTTAAGATTCCCGCACACCCCACAATGGCATTTCAGGTGGTCACCCACACAGTTACCTTCGTTTTTTTCAGTTGGATAGGCTTACGTCATTCTGCTTGTGTATTTACGGTGGGCATGCTTCCAGGCAGACTGCTTTTGTTTATAAGGTGACCCAAACACTCAGGCATCCTGCTCTCAGTTTTACGGTGGCCACTTGAGGTTCTTTAATTTTGACTCCATTTTACATTCACCGCCATTTTGTGTTGCCTTTACACAGGCTGCTCGATTCACGAAGTGTCTCTGCCCCTTGGACTGCAACGTGTCAAAAACCCCCTCCGTCCTTGTCTTGAAACCCATCTCAACACCAGACGGCCTAAACTAATCCTTGTCTGGACTACCTAATCTCTATATCAACTATCTGTTAGCCTTTAGTATTCTTCTTGTGCCGTATCTTATCTTTTGGCCTTCGCTATTCTCTCCCTGTGTTTTCCTATTCCACAACCTTTCCTTTGAAGCACACAAACATGTTCTGCCATTGCTGATTGACCTATGGGTGCTGTCATTGATTGACTTATGGGATTGGGCAAAAACACGACTCAAGGGGGATGTTCTGGTTACATGATGCCTTGTTTTGAATGTTTTCCTTTTGGCTAATATTTGGCAGATTTTGTATATCCATATTGGCATTTTGCATGCTTGCATGAGCCAGGACTGCCCCTTTCTTTTATGCTGAGTTTCTAACCCTCACATATATAAGACCCCAGTGTACTGTACTCTTTGGACTGCCTTATTTAGTTGCTGCGGCTTCTGGGTGACGTAGTCACGCTCATTTTGAGTTTAATAAAGATGTTCTTTTATATTTCAGTTTCTGTGCCAACTTCTTTTTTTGTTAGTTTAATCCTGAGAAGGAGTTTTGAGTTTCTTCAATTGGTGCCGTAACCCGGGATCATCAGGAGTGGCTATCTGAGGGAGCGATCTTGTCAGGAGACTGAAATCTACTGAGGAGGACAGGACAGGACTCTACTAAGAAGGTACTCTGTGCACGGAGATTCTGGGGATTCTTTGTCTCTGCAGCCCAGCATATTTCTGATCTTCCTGATTTTGATCCTCCACATGATATCACTCCTGACTGAGAACTTCTTTTTTGGTGTGAGTATTCTTAAAACAGACCGTTAGGTCATTCAGAACTTGGCAGTTAGAATTTGGACAACCTTTTGATTGGTAAGAGTAAGGTAGTTTAGTAACGCTTACTGTAGCTTTGGAATTTTGGACTTTGTGTTGGCCAACTTTGGATTTGTATTGGATTGATATGCAAATTGCAATTTGTGTAGGCAGGTAATGAGGAGATTTTTCTCTATCTGATTTTGTTGAACGGTGCAACGTACGGAGAGTACCTTAAGCACTACTTAATTATAAATACTTGCATATTCTGCAGTATTTTTTGGCATGCCTGTTTCAAGCTCACATCGAAGAATGTGTTGCTTTTTCTTTGGAGGTACCATAGTGTAATAAAGTAAATTAGCCGGCTCCCCTAGAGGGAATACCTAAATAGGTTTAGGTTTAAAAACATTCTTCCTTGGTGATTCTGTATCCCCAGGGAATTAAAATATGGACATAATACATACAAGGATCCTTTGTTCTGCGCAATCTAACGAATGGAGTGTATTTTGGCTTCTTGGACATATAGCAGTCTGTTGGGCTGTTTTTGAAGTCCTTTGGAACACTATTGAGAAGCGTTTCTTGTAAATATGACTTACAACTAGTATTTACAAATGGTTTGGTTTAAGTACAGTCTGTGGGCTGTCCTTTGTTTCTGTCCTAAGTGTCGATTTGTGGGTTAAATGTGTGTTTCTGTGGGTTAAATATATGTGTCCTGAGTGTTTGACCCCTTTCTGTTTATGTCTGAAATGAGCTCAATGTGTGTTTGTGGTTTTTCTTGATGTTTTCAGTCTGTTAAGCAAAATGTCAGTTAATTAATATTAAGTAGAAATTAAATAAAAATCCAGAAATGAACAATGTGATATGCTAAATAGCTATATGTTGCTATATAATTTATAGAGTAAGCAACTATGCACATGTAAAAACTGTTAAATGCTTAAAAGAAAAAAAATCACATTCACTAGGAATACAATGGCCTCAAAAACGAAATTGTGAGTTTTGTCGAAAAATAAACTTATAGTATTATTTACTTACATACATTGTATTAGATATTAACAGGCAAACACTTCAGCTGAAGTAAATTTTAAACGCGACACGCATTGATATGCCCTTAGTTTGAAAAAGACTGACACCGTACTCATGTTACAACACTGAGAGAAAAGCTTTTATTGTCGCTAAGCAAGCAGCTCTAATAGACAGGAATGTTTACTTAGCCAGGACTTCGCCCTCAGTTAAACACGGGTGAAACTTTGCATTTCAAAATGTTGTTTTAAAAAGGTTCCAAAACTAAGGTTCATTATTTTGTATTACAGGAAGACATTTCAATTAAGGGTTTTCCTCTCTTTAAGCATTTTTGTAAGCATATTCTTGGTTCTGTTGCTAAATAATAATTGTCCTTTTAAAAAAATATATATAAAAGTGGCGCAAAAATGTGTCATGTTTCAAGTTACGCTTCTGTGCTTAAACTTAGAAATGAATGCATCTAAAATGATAGGCAAGGAATGCAGCTTGCTTTTATATGTAAAATTATCAAAAATGATTGGATTTATCAAAAATAATTATTAATTATGAAAAATAATTATTAAAAATAAGGGCTTCTAAATTCGTTTTTTACTATTTATAAAGCTTAATACTCATACTGTGATCTCCTAGCATTATAATGTAATTTAAGTTGTGTTGTACTGCATAGTGAGGACATTTGTATATGGAATTTCACTTGGCGCAGGCTTAAAAAACTCATTTTTTTAAAGGATTTGCAAGAGATATGTCTAATATCCAATATCTGCAATCTGTAAAGAACATTCAGAGGATGATTAATATGCAATTATAGGATATTTATTTTTAAGTGCCCCAAATATCAAAAGTCGAAAATTGGGTAAAATAGACTATTTAAAAGCATTCTTGCCCTTTACAATAGCTTTAAAGTGCCTTAGGCTTCAGTAAATGCATACATTTAGGTATAATACAAATTTGCAAGTTGTTCCTATTTGGGGTTGCTTTTAATGGCTCAGTGAGCCAATGTGCCCGGTGCAGAGGTTTGAGTTTAATATCAGGGTTGAAGGTTCTAACTCTAGCTGGACCTACTGAGACGTTCATTCATTTAAGGTTGATGAACTGAGTACCGTTGCATAGGGTAGTAACAAACATTTGTTCTAAAGCTAGTATGTTATGTTATTATGTTCTATGAGTTATTCACCATAAATGTTTTAATAATTTAAGAATAGAAACAAATTGTAGCCTCTAACAGAAGTAATATATATAACGTGTTTTTTAATAGGGTTAATTATTGCAGGTTAAAAAGAGTTAGGAAGGTTTTTTTGTCTTTGACAGCTTCAGGGTGAGGAGAGAGAGACATGTGAGGCAGATTTTGACCTCGAGGTCAGTAAGGTAGGAGTTAGGAGTGAGTGTAAACAGATGGAGAAATCACTGCTTAGAAAGCTTCTCTGACATGAAAATGTGTAACGCTTGCAGCAGGTGAGCTTTGGAAAGAGGTGGGTGCCAGGAGTGCTCGCAGTGGTTGGCTAACAGCCCAGAAAGTTCCGTGCTGAGGTGCAATTTTTAGCTTTTCTGATAAGATAGGATGGCCGAGAATCGAAACTTGCGGAGCCCTGTCTGTTCCCATATTGTTCAAGACAAATTAAAAAAGGGTGCTGTGAAGAAAATGATACATTCATATTTCTGCTTTTAAAAAATAATGTCCACGTAGTTGCCTTCATTTAAAAAATAAAAATAAAAAAATGTGGCATTAGCCTTAGACAAAAAGTAAGATGAAGCTCTTTCTTAGAATTTTGTGGACTCTAGGTAAAAACGATCAGCAAATTAAGATTCATTTTTCACAGGAGGAATTGTGGCGCAAGGGAACACAGAGTGTCTGTGAAACTGTTTTCCTTTTAGACAGTTAAAATTAAGGTGGCTTAACATGCTCACATGTTTTAGTCATTGCAAAATTGACAAGATGGTTACAGTTAAGTACCACTAGGTTTGTATTTTCTATTTTGTGTTTTGTTAATGTGTGTTATGTTTTGTCTCCTGATTAAAAGTTACAGTTGATATTTGTGTGTGTTATGTGAAGTGTCTCTCTTTTGTGTGTTGTGTATTTTTTTTTTTTTGCTTCTGCCCACAGATCATTCATGGATTGTTCTGGGTGGTTCTAGGGCTGATAAGACTACAGTTGGACACGTGAGTTGGTTTGACGAAGACGTCATAGTTGTGAAGGGATAATGGTGAAATGAGCGACCTGAATGGCTATAGGCAGGAAATCAGGGTGAGAGAAGACTAGAACGGATTGAGAATGTTACAGTAGGTGTGGAGGAGTAGTGAAAAAGAAGGGGTCAACAGCAAACGTAACAGCGATGGTCCATATCATGAGGTGGTGGATCCATATGTATCTGTGGGACTTAATAAATGTGCAAATTGCAAGAAGGAGTGTGCTGTCAGCTGTGTGTTGAAACAGATGTGTTGTTGCATAACTTCTTTGTTTTTGTGCATTTTGTCTTTCTATGAATTGTTCCTGCTGGTCCTGTGTGTCAGAAGCGACACAGTAAGTTATATTTGACAGCCGGTCACCACTAACTGGTCACCAGCGTTAGGAAAGTAAAAAGAAAGTGTAATTTTCATTTTAAGCCCGACAAATTAAGCCAGCCCGAATATTGGGTTTTGGGCTGCAGGTTCATTGTGCATAAAATGCATGACATAGTGTTGTGCGTCACCGCTCATTTACACATGATATTGAAATTTGTCTATGCTTTCTGTGCTTGGAATACAGCAAGTATACCTGATGGCTTGGCATGTGTGTTTTTATTTTATGCACGTTTTTTGTTTTTGCGTTGTTTTTACACTTTTGCTTTTGATACTATTACAAGCTCCCCTGTGTTGTGAGGGGATGGTCATGACGATGCCCATCGCTACACAACAGTTGGTTGGACTTGTTCTGGTTACTAAATTCCACAGATAATGATATTTCATGCTGTGAACATGAGAGACAACACTTCACCAGTGGATGTCTATTTGGCTATAATGGTATTGAAGGAAAATAAAAAGAGATATACAGGATCAAAGTGTGTCACCTGCAGTTAGTCACGTTACTGCCCCCTTCCCTTAAGGAACAGGCAGCCCTAGATTTATGTATCTTGATTGGACGTAAGGATAAATTATAGATCTGTGGCTCTTGTACATGGTGACCTAATTTCTATATTACATTAGTCAGTTTTGTTCTGCTTCCTAAGTAGTGTATGGCTTTGTTCCTTAAAGGAAACCAGGTTTCATTTTTCCCTGAAGAAGGAACTGGAACATTAGCTGAGATTACCGTATATGGTGTAGGGGCCAGCAGTAGAGTTAAAATGTGTGTACTATTTTGACTTTTTCTCCCCAGATTGATGTTGCATTGTGCCTAGTTATTGGGGATTTTAGCTATGTCCTAGTCCCATTTCTCTTTTTTGAATTCCTTTCACCAGTCAGCCCTTTTATTATTATTGGTGTATTGTTCAGGTTCACATTTCCAGACTGTAGTAATGTACCCCCATACCCCCATATTATGTATCAATTCCCTTTTTGTATGACCAGACTGGTTTTTAAGAATTTTCTTTAGGCCTACTTCGATGTTTTCCAGTCTGACTGTAAGGGTAGTGATGGACTGGTTAACTGACTCAATACTATAGTAAGTCAAATTTTCCACCTCAATAGGAGATACCTTACATTTATTTTTTTGAACATGACAAATTTTCAATGACTATTTTAATTTGGATTTTTACCCTTTTTTCCTGCTTCTTTAATTTTCGGTGGGATCAGATGTGTTCTAAATCATGGAAATACTAGGACTCTCTAGTTCTTGTCTTTTGTTTCCACATTTTGATTATTAGCCTTTGTATTGCATAGTGCACCTGATGCACAATTATTAAAGGGAGGTATCTACATGTCCCTGATAATCTGTATCATGAGATTTCTCTTGTGAGGTGTTCTAGATAAGGAATTTAGGAACACCTAGACGTAATCATTAAAAAATATATATATGTTTACCCCATTAGGCAATGCCACCATGTGATAGAATTCCCATGTAATTATCTACCCTCAGATGGCAGAGGATAATGAAGGGTACCCAAATTGAAGAGACTAGAAGTATTGCCTTTGAGAATGACAGTGTATTCTAGACCAGAGTTGTCCCATGGCGTATGGTCACTCCCTCGCAGATTGCAGCCCACCTGCTTGCAGTCCCATTGTTAAATACAATGAACTGTTTTTGTACTAAATTGAAGGAAACTAACAACTGTGTCACATTTCCTACGTCACAAGATTCTGCTGGTATCAAGTCATAATATCCTGCAGAACATTGATTTAAGCCTAATTCCCATCAGTGACAGCTACAGATGAAAGACGGACGTCTTGGCCCTACAGTCTCAGCACCCAGAAAGTAGCGATCGCCAGCGCATGGTATCGTACTTGCTCCATCAGACGGCGTTGGACATCACAAAACCAGAGTTTCAGTGTAAAAGAGCGAAAGAGAAGGATTCCTGTTGTTGATGGCATAGCTGGTTTGAGGCTTCAGTTTTCTACCTGTCATGTGCTGGTAACCTCTGACAGTGTGCAGTCCCTTGAGCCCCTTGGCCTGAGTTTTGGCCACACACACCCTTTTCTTTGCTCCAACGGAAGGGCAGTGCACCGGAGGATCCAAGATTGGCAAAAGGCACTACATTGTGGTACCCATGATGAAAGGAAAAATTAAATGAAAGAGCAGCCCAAACATCCTCTGACACTGAATAGCGAGTGTTGGAGCCTGAAAGTGTTGCTGAGTGTGAAAGTCTGTTGCTCTTTCCCGATTAATAGTACTTGGGTCTGCATTAGATGATCTGTGCCTACGACCAATGAAGAGCACACTATCTGTAGTGTCTGCCGCAGAGGTGCACTGCATTGAGACATTGAGACTTTCGAGTGAGCTCTGAGTGTTTGCCAGGAGGGCACTCCAACGGATACTGAGAAGCACTATTTTCATGGAAGGCCTGAATCAAGAGGCCCAATGCGACAATGGAAGCAGATTTGATGGACGATAGAAGCCTACCAGAGAGGCTTAGAATGGACTTTGGGTATAGTTGTGGTTGCACAAGTGTTTCCAGTGCCACTGTATGAAGTGGGTGTTGGATATGTTCACCCAAAATGGTCCTGAAGTAGTGTTCTGTCTGTACTCTGATAAAGGATATTTCCATTTCACCTAGCAATGAATTAGGATTTGCCTGCGTAATGGCAAAAGGAGGGTCTGAAGTTCTGTAATTTTGACTCCATTTTACATTCAACGCCATTTTGTGTTGCCTTTACACAGGCTGCTCGATTCACGAAGTGTCTCTGCCCCTTGGACTGCAACGTGTCAAAAACCCCCTCCGTCCTTGTCTTGAAACCCATCTCAGACACCAACCGGCCTAAACTAATCCTTGTCTGGACTACCTAATCTCTATATCAACTATCTGTTAGCCTTTAGTATTCTTCTCGTGCCGTATCTTATCTTTTGGCCTTCGCTATTCTCTCCCTGTGTTTTCCTATTCCACAACCTTTCCTTTGAAGCACACAAACATGTTCTGCCATTGCTGATTGACCTATGGGTGCTGTCATTGATTGACTTATGGGATTGGGCAAAAACACGACTCAGGGGGGACGTTCTGGTTACATGATGCCTTGTTTTGAATGTTTTCCTTTTGGCTAATATTTGGCAGATTTTGTATATCCATTTTGGCATTTTGCATGCTTGCATGAGCCAGGACTGCCCCTTTATTTTATGCTGAGTTTGTAACCCTCACATATATAAGACCTCAGTGTACTGTACTCTTTGGACTGCCTCATTCAGTTGCTGCGCCTTCTGGGTGACGTAGTCACACTCAATTTGAGTTTAATAAAGATGTTCTTTTATATTTCAGTTTCTGTGCCAACTTCTTTTTTTGTTAGTTTAATCCTGAGAAGGAGTTTTGAGTTTCTTCACACTCTCTGAAGCATCTTGCTCTGTTATTTGAGGGGCCCCGCTCTCAGGCATCTTGCTTTAATATTTATTGCTGCCTGGAACTAGGACTACACAAGCATTGAAGGTGATCCCACCTGGCCATCTTCTCTGACATTTAAGCTAGACTGGATGGACGCTGCACCTAGAAATGTGCTCATAAGTCAGATGTGGAGGTATATGAGTGCATTGAGACGCGGTTCCAATTGTGCCCATAATTCAAAGAGGTTGAGGGAATGCAAAGCAATGATCATGTTGGGGAACTGACCAGCGCATGTCATTGAAATGTGTGTCGATAGATGGAGAAGAGCAAATACAGGAGAACACATCACATTTCATTAACATATTGAATGAAGTCTGTTGTTTCAATCAAATAAGGAAGGTATTGTATTGCTTAATTACAATATGGAAAATGGCTTAATGGGTTGTGAAAATTTATGGAACTGGTTGCTTTACTCCAAAGATTAGTTACTATATACGATAACTCACTTTTAAGCAAATCTCTGTAAAGCGAATGGCTAAAGGAGCCTATAAAAAAGGAAAAGGTTGCCCTTAGACAGGGGTTGCAGAAGTGGTCTATTGTGCGATTACTTGGGTCTTGCATAGGTAGAGTCTCTTACTACGGCTGGGTGCGGGGTATCTGATGTCAGTCCAACTGGTGGATACATGTGGGAATTAGGAGCATTTTACATTTTTGGGCCTGATGGTTCATATTGGATAGTGGCTGGTTAGATCCTGTTTTTAGGTCAAGCATTCAAGACCTCTTGTAAATACTTATATGTGTATGTACTTTGGGGGCTCTGTAGATCAGCCCTAGGACTTATCTGCTTCTGCTTAGGGACTTTTTGTGCTGTTCAACTGTCTCTATTTAACTGTCTTGATACAAAACGACCAACAGAGGTCCGTAAAATAACAGATTCACTTTAGCCTTCTCTAGATTCCAGTCCATAGAAATTGTCTTCCATGAGCACCCTTAGACAATAATATTTTTTACAAATCTTATATTTTCAGTGATATGACCACCGAAGGCCCTGATTTTATATTAAAAACAGAGCTTTGGACTATACCATTTCCCCTGAATGGCAATGTTTCTCTCCATGTCTTCCATACCTGGTGTGTCACAGAGTTTGGTGCTTACTTTCCCTCCATGTTATCCAACACTTACCCCACTGTTACCCTAAAAGTATTATGCGTTGTAATGGTATGCGTTGTAATGGTATGTGTTGTAATGGAATGCGTTGTAAATGTAATTTCTAAAAATGTGTTGTAATGGCATGCGTTGTAAAATCATGTGTTGCAAAGGTAACTGCGATGTAAAACCCGTGTTGTAAAGGCATGTGTTGTAATTGTTTGCGTTTTTATGTCATATAATCTTCAAATCCCCTCTGTCAAAGAAATTAAATGATTCCTACTTTTTATATTTGAAGATGAAATGTGAGTTCTTGTAGATTTAACATATACTGAATTGCCTGTGTTACAATTACTGTATGTCCTGCCAGGTGCCATAGAGTACAGTTTGGACGGCCTATAACATTTGGCAACTGTCAAAGATGTCAAGATCTTCTCTGCAGAGCACCGTGGAAATGTGTCCATCATTCATTTTGCTTCTGACTGAAATATTCTGACCTATTTTCTGAATGCCTTCCTTCACATCTGCATTGAGGTTACCTATATATTAAAATCCATGGCTGAATTCACAGAGACTTTTACACACCTTTGTTGAGCTTAACTGCACAGATACTGTCATTTAACAAAACATTCCCAAACATTCATACTCTCCTCTTCTATAGCCTTAGAGCCTGCCGTAGCAGGCTATACCGGCCATGAAAGGCCCGCTCCATCATTAAAGGCCTGAGCCGAAAGCGAGGAACTTTACAAGAGAGCGGCCCTTTAATGGACAGTAGAGACTGGTAAGGAGGGCTCTAAGGCTATTAGAACATTCCACCCCCGAAGGGCAAAATGTTCAAATTTGTAAAACAAAGGGCTCACGGAGCATGAGGGGGTTGAAATCCCCTCGGGTTCCGTGAGGCCCCTTGTTCACAGCATCAGCTGTGTACAAACATTAGAGTATTGGAGCTCCGGGCTTTTACCGCCCATTAGAAGTCCGTAGCACTCCATTGTTTTCAATGGTGCACTCAACATTCCAATGTTCTAATTACAATTAGTTCATCATCCTGCTTTTTCACAAAACTTCCCTTGCTCTTTGCTGCCAACCATTAGAACATTCTTTTACCTGCTCTGTGACCAATCTCTAGATACTATTGGGCCAAGAGTTACTAAAGCTTTACTCAATTGCAAAGTGACAGGATGTGTTTGAAAGAAACACATTGGTATTTACTTTCCAAAGCAAGGGTCATTTTTCCCTCAAAAGGTGTCAGCAGAGGGCATAGCTGCAGTCCAACCTTAGCAGATTTTGCTCTGCTATATTTTTGTCCCCTTGTGCAATGCAGCACAGCAAACCTGGTTTCTGCACTGAATGAAACATTAGAAAATCAGCCCCTCTATATTTCGTAAGAAACTGAAAACTTGGCAATTTGCACTCTGGGCACTATTTTGTCAAATACCTTTCTCCTGCCTGCTGTTCCAGGCAGGGCATGCTCTCTCCTAATGCTTTAAAAAATATATCTTTATAGCACGGGTGCTGAATGCATTTGCAATACAATAGGTCTCGCATTTACGAGAGTTTCAGCTATTGGCATTGTAGATGACAATGTCTTTTATTTAGCTTTTATTTACAACTACTCATAAATAAAAGGCATTGTCATTTGCAATGCCAATAGCTCAAATGCTTGTAAATGCGAAACCGATTGCATTGCAAATGCTTGTTTGTCCTTGGAAGCTGCTGCTGCTGTGCCCGTTAGGAGGGCGTTAATGGAAATGAGCTGTCCTCTCCTCCTCAACTACACCAAACTGGCTCTGGAACATGCTTCCCCTCCCGATGGGCAAGTGCTAAGCTGTCTAGAGACACAAAATGCTTCTCTTCTCCAGGACTTAACTGTGAATAGGAAGGCTGCACCCTGGCCCTGTTCAAGATAATGAAATTCCTGAACCTTACAGAGCTGCCCTTTCTGAGCTGATAGGAGTCTTCTTGCAAAAACCTTCACACCTCATTAAGGAGACACACAGGCCGGGGCTAGCTGCTGGCAGGCTAATGCTAATTAGCCGACTAAAAGCTGTGGCAGACAAAGTCTAACTTTTTAAAAATCACGTTTCCTACATATTACTAAAATTCTGACTTTATTACTGATTTGAATTTTGAATTAATTAAAATAAAAATAGTACCTGAATTATTCCTGTACCTTGTCCTAATTAATCAAAGTTAGGAAAGTAATGCTTTTATTCTGAACTATACTTTTCCTTAAAGGACAACTACTGCTCTTCACTGTGAAAATAGATTTTAAGAGTGAATTACTGTAGGTACATAGCAACACTAAATCCTTGCAAGTACCACTTTTCAATACTAGGCACCCTACATTGTGGGCTAGATGGCCTATGCAGGGGTGGGTTATTTAATATTTATAAGTAGGTTTTTTTCCCCTTGGAAAATTGTTATTTTGAAAGCTTTGCCTGCAGGTTTAAAATCCACAGGAGTTAGGCTGCACAAGTAGGCATGAAGCCATGCTTTCTGTGTCATTCTAAGGGATGGCACAACATGTGCTGCAGACCACAGGGACATTTTCCATTTTGTTTATTTATTTATTTTAAGTACAAAACATTACCAGTGACATTCGCATGGCATATTTTACATTACCCATGTAAGCGTGATGCATGACCCCTAATTATATTTTCACACAGCCATAGGGCCAGATTTCTCAAAGTTTTGCTGTGACCTTGCACCACGCAAGGGGATGCAGGAGAAGGCTAAACCTTGAATGATATTTACCAAGCCACTCGCGGCCACCTTGTGTGGCCTGGCGTGGCTTGGAAAATCCAGAGGAACGCTTGGGTTACTCTGCCTTGAAAGGCATTCCAGGGGTGGAGCATGGTTGTTCCCACGCATCCATGCATGGATTTTGGCACATTCCCATATTTACCATGAATGGTAAACCTGGGAGAGCGTCAAAATGCCATACCTTCCCAGGGGAAGCTTAACAAGGATTAATATGTTTATTTCTCCTCAATTTTTCCTCTATCTGTGTGTCCTCTATTTTGCAAGGAGAGTACAGGAATGCACCATATAATGTTAAATATGGAAAATTCCTGTCCTCTCTCTGTCATGCAGTGCAGCACAGCAAGGTGTCTCGCTGAGCTGCATTTCATGACATTTAGATAAATCTTCCCCCAGTGTGTTTCCTTTCTCTCCTTTACTTTATAAAGAAAGAAGATGTGTTATTCCAGTGGAGCTTTGGAACACTCTCTTAGTGCCGGACTCTAGGGATTTTATACTATTGTACTTTGAACACCTGCCAGTGTTTCACAGCAGTTGCTTTGGTGCTGCCAGGCAGAGGGCACTAGTGTTTGGCTGTAGCTAAAAAATAGGACTCAATCATAAAACTCTGCCTGAATCATTAAGTTCTTTGCTACAGACTACCTCCCCAAATTATTAACTGACTTTCTTACAATACTCATTCACAGACTGGTCACTGTGCAAGTTACACATCAATCAATCACCAATCGGTGGTCTTGTAAGGTGCAGCTTGTTACCTTGGGTTGTCTCCAGGTGCTTTTGGGCAGTGTGAGACTTGGAAAAAAAGCCAGGTCTTCAGCGGCTTTTTGAAGTCCTTCGGGGATGGTGAGGTGTGCAGGTGGAGGGGTGGTCTTTCCGAGACCTGGAGAGGAGGATAGAGAAGGAGCTGCCTCCACAGAGGCAGCGGTGGATGTGGGCCAAGGCAAGGGAGGAGGATCGGAATTCTCTAGTCGGTCGGTGGAATGTAAGGCGGTCATTGAGGTAGGAGGGTCCAGACTTATAGAGCGCTTTGTAGGCATGAATGAGAAGCTTGAAGAGACATCTTTCCTGAATGGCCTGCCAGTGCACAGCTCTGAGGTGCAAGGTGATGCTGGTTCTTCTGGGGAGGTCGAGGATGATCCTTGCCGCCAAGTTCTGGCTGGTCTGGAGGCAGCCCAGGACTTGCTTGGTGGTCCTGGCGTAGAATGTTTTGCCGTAGATGAGTCAGCTGGTGATGAGGGCCTCGGGGACTGTCTTCCTGGATGAGACGAGGATCCATTGAAAAGGAAGCAGGCAGAGGAGACAACGTTGATCTGTTGTTCCATGGCCAGGTGGGTGTCCAGGATGATTCTGGGGTTGCGTGCGTGGCCAGAGGTGGTTGGTGAGAGGCCGAGTGCGGTTGTGCCTGAGCCCCTCATATCTCGCAAACATTTGTTGGCATCGGGCTGAATACAGTACTCTCGAATGGTAGGAAGACCCCTGAAGGGTTTGTGCCCCACCTGCACTGTGCCTTGAATGGCCTGCCTTAAGCCCCTGGGGGTAAAACCTGCAGAACAATTTCAAGAAATGCTTATGCCACGTTAGCCACATTAGACTTTCCAATGGCGCCTGCCTTGCTATTCAGACAAATGATGATGATTATCAATCATTAATGATCTAATAAAATCGACGAAATAAAAGTATAACGAGGTCAAAATAAAGTATATTGGAGTTTGGAGGTTGATTCGCTTTAGCATCTGTGCATATTATGTCAGCCAGTCTGACTGGGTCCCTGACTTAAATGACACAATCCGTAATGTTTTTTGCACATAGGTTAAGCCTTCATCATCCAGTTCCAGACTCAGTAGACTTACTTCATCTGGCAGTGCGCCGCCGTCAGCACCCAGCAGCTGTTGATGAGGACCCCCCCGCAGATGTGCTTGTTGATGTAGTGGAGAGACACCTGCCAGGGCTTGGAGTGGGCGGGGCACTCATACCCTCCAAGGATCTTATCATGCGCATGCGCTGCAGCTGCAAAAGAAGACACGAGCTTTCATCAGCATCAATATATGGCAATGTGCACTTATCTTCCATCCCTGTTCTCCTCCTTCTTGTACATTTGTTCTTTTATGGCCTGTTTCACTGAAAGAATGTATTTACATCTCTAACCCTAAAGGCTGTAACTGGACTTTGACTGGTACAGCCTAAATACTTCACAGGCACTATTGAGGGAGAAAGCCTTCTGCTTACGTGCTAGCTTCCAAAGGCGGAGCATGATTTCATCACTGAAACTGTGTTTCGATCTAGCAAGATATTACAAAATTAAGTTGATTAGGTGCCCACTCCCAAATAATTCTAAATGTCAAAACATGCCAACATAAAACAACGAATGCACACCAGAGAAAAGAGAAGCCGGGGCAATCTAATAAAGCAAGTCTCACTACAAAACAAAGCTCATCCAAAAGGGCCATGTCAGGGAAAAATGACAATATACCATACTTCCATATGCCAGGGTTCTGCTCAGTTGCAGGCCTTCCAGGTGTTCTTGCCAGTGCTGAAACTATCTAGGGCACTGACTAATGCTCACCTTCAGTGAATGCCAAGGTCTCAGTCTGTAGAGCCGTCCGTCATGATGCTGAAAGAAACTGGCATGATGCTGTTGGCCACGTCTCCCCAGTATGTAAATGCACACATTTCACGTAAGTTATTGCAATGTCCCTCAGTATGTGAAGCACCATTGCAGCCCTCACATATGACGCTGAATGCCATACTCATCCGGCACCCCATACAAAACACCATTGCCTGGCCATTACTAAACTCCAGTATGTAAAAACACATTGCCATTCCTGTACCCATAATCTCTTCTGGTGTGCACAGCACGATTGTGATTCTAATCTATAGTGTGCACCTGTACTTAAAGCATCACTGCCAATCCAGTGTGTGTAAATATTCCACCACACATCTCACCGTTCCGTTTCAGTGTTCTTGTTTTCACCATGGATGTAAAGCCCCATTGCCTTCGAACAATCCTCCATTGCTTCCTGGACGTAGAACAACATTGTCTCTCCATTATCCACGGTAGTTATTGGCAAACCAACAGCAGCCATTCACTCGCCATCAATCCCAACTCAAAGTGCATGCTCTCCTCCAATTGCATCACACCCGTTATCGACCCATTGAGCCCCTCATCAACACACCATGCTGGGTACCACGGCGCGAAACAGATGGCAGTTCGTCTGCATTTGACACTCTGGCCGTAGCTTGAAGTGGGGGTGGGGGGAGGGTGTTTGAGGGGGGCGGGGGCGAAGGGGGTTAAGCGTGGACACTTGTCGAATCGCCCAGTCTAGCCATGGCCAGCTTTCTGGGTTCATGGAGCCCTAAAAGCAGTCACCAGCTGCCCACTCACCATGCCATCCCGGTTTCCCACGGACCAGCCGCGCCCCGCATTGGATTTTAATACCTATCAAAGTTATCAACCTCAATTGTGTTACCCCATTTGTTTGATCACCGAGGAATCAATTTTCATGTCAGTGACAATTACCCAAATCATTAATTATTTTTCAAAAAGACAATCCACTCAAAACCTAACTCATTCTTTGAAGAGGATCACAGAGGGATGTCAGAGCATTTATTACTTACACTTTTAAAAAGTAATCATTATTAAACACTGAATGAGAGGCTGTCAAATGATGGTGCATGCGCTAAAAATACGGTCCTCTGTTTACAACACATACACTGTTGAAGCGTAATCTAGTTTTGTAAAGCTATATTTGATTATAACGTACACTTTGTGATACAAAATGGCTATTATATATAACAATAACAGCTGCTGGGCAGTGCTCACATTCTGTAAAGAAACTTGAGGATTTCCACCGAGTGTCACACACACCTGCAACCAAATTAGCTTGTGCAATAGGTACAGTATGGGAGGTAATTCTTCCGGGGACGGGGAGTTTCCTAGGGGGGAGGGTTTGGGGGCATGGGGATGTTCACTTCCGGAAGATAATTTAGCACTTTCCTCACTAATCGACATATTTTTTTTCACCGGACACTGAATAGGGCCCAGAATCTCTTTTGAGCCCCTCCGATGCGCGCGGGGATAAGTCAGGCGTGAGCCAGAAGGTGCCACTGGTGAATCCAGATATTCATTTGCAATAGTTGTATTTGCCCTGCTATTTCCCCACACGATGGCCGCTGTTGGAAACGTTCGTGTACAGCAGCTCCTTTTTCGGTGCGCCTAGAAGAATTCCTATTGTACGTGACTGCGCTTGGCAAACTACAATCCACAAGCACGCGCATGATTGGCGCTTTTGAGGGATAATATAACCCGTGGTAACAAACTGATAAAAAAATAGGCCTCTTCCTAGTAATTACAGTGAAAGCTAATTGCTAGACAACAGATTACAAGGTAGTCGAGTTTGACTTCAATGTCTTTACATGTATAAATATACAGCTGGTTAAATGTATGGAATTGGAATTCTCACCATGTTGCATAAAAAAGGAGAAAAGCGGTTGCTAGTATGTACGACCTCTTACTTCCTGTTTTACGTGGACTAGTTAAACCTTTTTTTATTCTGGTTTACTGTATTAAAATACACTAGCCCACCTCCCCTCCTCCCGTGCCCGCTGCTTCCTACCTCCAAGCAAGAGGAGAAGTATGGCGGCGGCTGCTCCCTTCATGGCTGCAAACGCTTTTGGTAGTGCTGGAAATCCTGCTTCACGTCTCCAGGTGTTGTTTACCTTATCAGGTTAGATTACAGGTTAATAAGTAACAACTGGTGCAGCAAATTGCCTTCAAACATCCACCTCAGGTATGCACTTAGTAAACATTTTTTAACAGCAGAATCCTGAAATACTGGTAAGAATTGCACAGATGACGCGTACAGGACCGATCAGTTTAGTAGGTTTCGATTATTATCAGCAACGGTAAGATGCATGGAGACCAACAGGATCAAACTCCTCTATGAGTGCCAATATATTTTTGTTCATTAAACCATGCTACACACTGGTGAGAAAGTGGATTAGTAGTTGGGGCAGAAGGTAGTCCACTGTTAAAGCTGTCAGGCTTAGGGTGGTCTTCCCCCAAAATGTGACCTTAATTCCTCCATTTTTGCTGATCTAGATTTTGTTGGCCTCAGTACTCTCTGCACTTTACCAATGCTGACTTGTGCTAGGGTGTGTGTGGTCACTCCCTAAAGCATGGTGAAATTGACTTAAACCCAGTTGACACATTCCATTTACTTGTAAGTCACATGTAAATGCTACTACATGCACCCAGGGCTTGTCAATTAAATGTTAATAGTGGGCCTGCAATAATGATTCTGCCACCCACGTAAGTAGCCTTTCAAATATGTCTCAGGCCTACTATTGCAATCTGTGTGTGTAGTGGAGTCTGTCATTTCGATCTGGTGAAACAATGGGTTACCATATGTATTTAAAAAGTGATAACTTTCAATTGGAAGCAGGTAGGAATGTCGAATTTGGTGTCTAAAGAATGTCTATTTAAAACTCTCTTTAATGGTAAATTTGGATTTTTGGTCACAATTCGTAAAACAGCACTTTTATAAAATTAGTATTTTCTTGTCCTAACCATTCGGTGCCTGCAGCCTGTATCCTGGGTTACATGAGTAGGCGTAGCTGGCAGCTGGTCTTTTATGTATTGCTCCCAGACAGAGAGACAAAGGGGAATAGGTGTTGGCAGGACCGCCCATCTCTGTCTTGATAGGTGCAAGGAGTTGTCACTTACCACCCTTACTCATCGCAAAGGCTCTGCCTCAGCAGATTCACAAAGGGCTTCTGTTAGACCTTGCATCCTTGACATGATTTCCTCCCTAATTATTTCCTTCAACCCTCCTGTTTTGCTGACCTTGTTTTTGCAGGCTTTGGAACTCTGTACACTTTATCACTGCTAACCAGTGCTAAAGTGCTTGTGGTCTCTCCCTAAAACATGATAGAATTGGATTATACCCAAGTAGCATATTTAATTTACTTACAAGTCTCTATTAAAAAGGCACTACCTGTGCCCAGGTCCAGAGAATTAAATGCTACTAGTGGACCTGCTTCACTGATTGTTCTACCCACTGAAGGAGTACTTTAATCATGTCCCACTTATGCCATTTCAGCCTCTTTTTGCAGTTTTAAACTGCCATGTCAACCTTGCAAAATAAACCTTTTGCCAGGCCCAACCCCTCCTTTTTAATGCATGTAAGTCACCTCAGGGCAGGGCAGGGCTAGGACAATCCTAGAGGGCAGCGTGTAGTGTATCACACAGAGTTTCACACTAGTCTCTTGTGCCCCAAGACAATTTGGTGCCAGGGCAGGGATGCAGGAAATTCCAAACACCTCAGAGGTGGAAACCTTCTGAACCTTCTCCTACTCTAAAGCTGGCACCAGGTATAAATGTTAGGCACTCAGACCCAACTCTTCAGTACACCTATTGACATGTAGAAGACTCGGAAGGAGTGCTGCTCTACTGCAAGAAGGACGGCTACTATGCTTTTCTGCAGCTCTGATTCTCTACAGCCGTGCTGCCTATGTGAGATGGACTGGATCTTCATCTTGGACCCAGGACCACCAGAGAGTTTTCAAAAGCTAGTTCTCTGGCCGCCTGATCAAGAGCCTCAGGGACAAAAAAGGCTCCAACCACCTTAAACCCAGCACCTGAATTCTGCCTTATGTGAGTCTTGCCCCCTAAGTGGTGCCACCCCAGTCCTGGACCTTGGTAAGGGGCCTGAATTTGTTCTGCCAGCCCAGCTGTGGGCTCTTGGGCAGAACCGACAGAGCGTAAGACATCTCTTTGTAGTGCTGCTTTAGAACTGCTGCTGCGATGTACCTGGAACCCGGACTTCACATCGCAATCCTCTGCCACTGACATTGTGAATGATGCCACAGGACCTCGCAGTGCAACTCTTGTCAATGGCTTCATCTGTACGACAGCTGCACAATGCATCCTTGAAACAAAACCTCACACCCACGCCCACAGCTCATTGGAACCACCACTGAGTGACGCACCTACGACACAGGACTCTGCAGCCAGAATTTAAGGTACTTTGCTCAGAGGGTCTAACTTGGTCCCTGCACCAGGTCCATTCTCCATCATGGACAACATGAACTTGTGACTTTTTCTCGGTCCAGCACTACCAGAAAACCACTTTTGGCGCTTTGTGCTTTTAAGGTACTATTTTCACTTTGATCTCTAAAATTGCATTTCTCTGATTCTATTGATTGAATGTTTGTCATTTTGGTCTCTATAGTTTATTAGATTTTACCAAACATTTTTGAATTGGCTTGGGACATTTTATTGTTTTGTGTTTCCGCTTTGTTACTGTTTAAAGTGCTGCATAAATACTTTGCACATTGCCACTAAGTTAAGCCTGACTGTTATTGTGCTAAGCTACCGATGCCACCAACAAGGCCCAGATGTGCTCGATGCAAGGCCCAGGTATGCAGGGGCCCCTGAAACTGTTTTGTCAGCCAGGAGGGGTTGTAGGAGGGGTAGAAAGTGGCTTGAGATGAGGGCACTCAGCTGAAACTCATGGGGCCTGGAGGCAGGCTGAACCTTGCTGGACTCGCTGTTTGCTCCCAGGGCTGAGTGCCTTGGAGGACTTGGCTTTACCTGGAGCTACTGGCTCACTGCTCATGCTGTCCCTTCCTCAAACTTGAGGTTTCACCGTGGCGGCAAGCGGATCGGGCTGAGTACTGAGCATACTGCCGTGACAGCTGCCCCGGATTGCAGTTAGAGGCATTCCTCAATCAGCAGCATATTTTCTTGGGGCACCTGGGTGTGGGCAACTGGCTGCTCCTGCTGCCCCGCCTCCAGGTTATGGTATGTTACTTGTAAAGCGCACGTACACCGATTAGTTTACTGGTGCTAGTTTAAGGATTAGCCGCGTCCGGGGGACAGATACTTATTCGTAAGCCTGTACAAACAGCCACGTTTTCAGGGTATTCCTGAAACTCAGTAGGTCAGTGCATGCACGGATCTCCAAGGGGAAAGAATTCCACAGTCTTGGAGCGAGAGAGGCGAATCTGCAGCCTCCCTGACGTTTCCGCTTGAATGTGGGGGTAGGCAGAAGCAGAAGGTGTGTGTTACGTGAGGGAGTGTACCTTAGTATCAGATCGTTTATACATTTGGGACTACGACTGTGAAGAGATTTGAAAATAAGGCAACCGGTTTTTGAAAGCGCAGCGTTGAGGAATTGAGAGCCAATGCAGTTTCCTCAAGAGAGGGGTGGCTGATTGCCACCTAGGTTCCCGGAGGATCAGTCTAGCCGCCTGGTTCTGGACCATCTGCAGCCACTTAGTAAGGAAGACTGTCAAGTCCAGGTAGACCGAGTTTGCATAATCCAAGTGCGACATCACCGTGGCTATTACGACTTGTGTCAGTGCTTCCTGCGTGAGTAAACGGCTGATCTTCCTGATCTTACATAGCTGAAAGAAGCATGTCAAAATCACAGATCGGACTTGCATTCTTAATTATAGATCATTGTTTAAGGTTACACTGAGAGTTTTGTCAGATGCGGAGGGGTTGGGAGGCGGTCCTAGCTCAATCGGCCAATAGTGTGGGCCCCAGAATATATGGCTGCCCCCTGTTAGGACTAGCTCCGTCTTGCCAGGATTGACCTCTAGGTGGTTTTGGTCCATCCAGTGTCGAATGTGCAACATGGTGGCCTGAAACTCAATGACTGATTTTGGCGAATTGTCGACAGTAAACACCAGTTGTAGGTCGTCGGCGTAATTGAAAACAGATAAGTTCCTTTCCTTTAGGGACTGAATCAGGGGGAAAAGGTAAAGGTTGAACAGGTGTGGGGAAAATGAGGAACCCTGCGGAACCCCGCATATTGTTCTTCGCTTGGGAGCTGTGAACTGGCCCGAGCAGACTGCCTGGGAGCAGTCTATCAAAGAAAGGAGCTGAGCTAACTAAACGCTGTGTCCTGGATACCGGCCAGCTTGACACGGTCTGCCAGTATATCGTGGTCAACCATGTCAAAGGCGGCAGAGAGATCCAGTAGCACCAGGGACTGAGGGGAGCCACTATCAGCTTTTCCTCGCAGGGTGTCCAAGACCGCTAATATCACTGTTTCCGTGGAGTGCGAGGGGTGAAAACCCGCTTGATGGGAGTCAAGGTAGTTTGACACTTCCATGAAGCTGGACAGGCACCTTGCCACATGGGCCTCCAGTATTTTAGCCAGGTATGGGAGCAGGGAGATGGGACGGTAGTTTGACAGGCTCATAGGGTCTGCTCCAGGTTTTTTGAGGAGAGGGACCACAATGGCTTCTTTGAAGGCTGTAGGAACGTGACCTGAGCAGGTCTCTATGTAGTGGCAAGCGGGCTGGTCCCACCAAGCTTTTGACCTTTGGTGGCCGTTCTATGGGATGGTGGCTGGAAGGCCTTAAATACTGGTCAACATGGGCAAAGATAAGCCTGTCTCCCAGGCCAAATCGAAGATGGATAGATTCACCACTCATCCGTTCAATGTTAGTGGGGTAGCATCAGATAGAACCTAAGGAAACCCTGCACCAGATTCAATGGACACTGGTGCTATCCCGCAGGCCATCCAGCATTCAAGGGAGGCCATGGAAGTGAGAATTGAGGAAGTGATGAAGGATGTTACTCTTCTGTGGCAAAACCTCCAGAATGGTATGAATCAAGTGATGGACTATCCGATACTGGTGCAGCAGAAGCGGAAATGCTTCGACAAGGTGAAGAAAAAGCTGAGAGTAATGGGTCACCAGTATATGTTGATGGCACCCGGAGGACGCCGGGGACTGGGCGGCGGAGTGGAAGACTCTCATCCAAAATGATGGGGCAGTTGGGCACCCCCTACTCCTGGGCTCGTAGAGGGCTGTGGCTGTTTTGATGGTGTGGCCAGTTCCAGCGGTCCACAGACTCCTCCGGGAATGAGATTGACCTATTGGGATTTTTCACGAATGGTCAAACTGCTGTCCCCCCCTTCCTGCTCTCTCAATGGACCACTCGGGTTGGTCCTCGAACACTTGTGCCCTAAACGACCCTGTGGGTGCCATGGCTGACACAGGATAGCTCTTCCCCGGGCTCCACTCCTGGTATGCCAGGTGGTCCCCTGTCTTGCCTTCTGTTTCTGGCCCTCTATCAGAGGCCCAGGGCACTGACATACTTTTTATCCTATAGTGGACAAAGTTTCTACATCGAAGCTTCCAAATGTTTGATACAATGTGAGAGTTGGTGGCTATTTGTGGGCGACAGATGCTTCTGGGGGAAGTATGAGGAGGGGTGATTTAGGGGGATTTTGTTGCTGTTGTTATAGGGTAATTTGCAGTTACCGATACTCAGACTGCACCCAAAGTCCTCATATTACAGGTTCTGCACCCCACGCTTAGCTTGCATGTTCCCTGTGGCTTATAGGGTTTCGGCGGTCCATCCACTGCCCCACATTCTTTGTTGTCCATTGTACTTACTGACCTCATGGAGAAATTTTCTGTACTTTCCTGGAATGTTAATAGTCTACTAGACTGCATCATACAGGCAGCCACCCTCCGGTATACTAGGAGGCGGCTCTCAGCAATTATCATGCTCCAGGAAACACATCCAGCAGGCACTTGTTGTCCATTCCTTAGCTTTTTTGGGTATGACTGTGTGTTTTGAATTGTTTTCTTTAGAGACTCGAGAGGAGTGGGCATACTTTTACATAGATCCTTTTTCCTTGACCCACACTCAACTGCATGCTGACCCACAGAGTAGATTTCTGGGACTAGAGGGGAGCTGTGAAGGTTCTCACTATAATTTCCTTTGTGTTTATATCCCACCTCAGTCTCCTAAAGGTCCGCTGGATAACTGCCCGGGGTGATCCTGTGGTTTCCTTGCGAGGTGACTGTCATTGCCAGTAATGTGCTTCCTAATCCTGACCTGGACACCACTGCTGACCTCTGTGATATGTAGCTGTTGTGTCCACCACATGCGCAAGTATTCACGCACACGTCCGCAGCTCATGAAACCCTTCCTCATATTGACTTTGCTCCTTACCACTGTGGTTGAGATTCTCGGTGGGCTTTTTTTAAATCACTCACCAGTCTAACTGCATGTAGGCCACCCTACAGTAACTTGGAGCCCTGTCTGGTGATTTAATTGCTGGTTTCTGTATGATGACTACTTCGTGGAGGACTTTGGTGAGGACTTTGCAGCATACTTTGATTGCAACCAGGGTTTGGTCTTCTCTGCTGGGATGCTGTGGGCGGCTGTCAAGGCTGTAATCTGCAGGTGGGCTAAATCCCTTCTTCAGGCTCAAGAACATGAGAAAAGCCAGCATTAGATGGATTTAGAATCCCAAATCGTGCAGTTTGAAAAACAGTGTGTAGCGAATCCCCTCATCACTCACTCCCGTGAAATGGTGGTGACCAAATTGTCTCTGCATCTGCTTGCTCTGGAGGTAGCCCGCCAGTGTAGGCGGGCGGGCCTCTCTCCGCCAGGTATATGAGTTTGGGGTTAAAACCAGTAAGCTCCTTTACCTGGCTGGTCACAGGCAACATGTCCTCCAGGATAGTGGCTGCAATTGAGGATAAAGGTGGTGAGACTCACCATATAGCGGTGGCAATCACCACTGCTTTCGCAGCTTACTACCATGCCACGTATGCATCCACTGCACAGTCTCAAGCCGCTCCTTTCTCCTCGGTCTTGGTGGATATTCACCTGCAGCGGATCACTCCTGTTAGATTTGGCATCGTTTGGCGTGTTTCCCCTGAGTTTTTGCTTTCTGACCTCCCGGTTTTGACTCTGTTTTTGCTGGCTAAGTGTTTCTGCGCACTTTCCCACTGCTGTTCAGTGTTAAAGTGCAAGTGCTCCTATTGTAAATTGTATTATGGATTGGTGTTTCCATGATTGGCGTATTTGATTTTTGTGTCAGTCCATAGTAAAGTGCCAGGGCTTGTAAATCAAATGTTGTTAGTGGGCTGCAGCACTGGATTGTGCCACCCACGCAAACAGCATGTAAATGTAACTCTGGCCCGCCATTGCAGAGACTGTGTGCAATCTGGGACTGCCATGTCGACTTGGAAAGTGTTCTCACTTGCCAGGTCCTAACCCTCCCTTTTCTTGCATGTCAGTCACCCCTAAGGTAGGCCCAAGGTATCCCTGTGGGCAGGGTACGGTGTATGTGAAAGGCAGGACATGCCCTGGTGTGTGTGGCATGTCCCGATAGTGAATTACTGCCAATTTCATTTTTCACTATTGCAAGGCTACCTGTTCCCATAGGACAGAATGGAGAGTTTGTTTATAACAACTTATAAACATAACTGGCCATAGGAACTAGGTAGAAAAATAAAGTTTAGTGTGCCTGAACTCAGAATCTAAAGGTGCATCTTTTAGTGAAGGTGATTTCTACATTCTGTGTTTGAAAATACCACTTTTAGAAAGTAGGTATTTTCTTGCTCAGCCATACATTAGGCCTCTGCTGGGGTTGTGTATTGACTGTCTGGGTTTTGGATGACAGAGGCTGGGGAGGAGCTGTGGCTCCAGATAGTCTAGGTGGGTCAGGAAAGGGCTAAATAAACCTGGGCTGCATTTAGAGTAGGGGGTGGATTTCCTTTTAGCTGAATTGGCCTGGTTTGCCTCTGACGTCTCCACCTCCTGCCAGGAAGCCACACCAGAGAGGGCAGAACTGGTTCTGGCTGGGCACCGACGCTCTCTGCCTGACGAATACTTTTGGGCTATAAAAAATGGGCTCCAAACCCCTGAACTTTAGAACTCTTTTGGACCAAGAAGACTGCCAAGAAAAAGAGCCGGAGAAGCTGTGAGGAGGAACTACCAATTTGCTGAGTGCTTTGCTGTGTTTGCCTGCAGTGGCTGCTCTGTCTTGGGCAGTGAAAGGACTGGACTGAACTTTCCGCAATCTATTTTTGTGAGTTTCTCTAAGGGTTTGAGGTAGAGCTTGCCCCTGTTCAAGAAGTCTCAGGAACAGCAAACACTTCAAGTTCTTCTGCCCTCAGCACAGGGGTTTTGTGCTGCAACAGAATAAAAAGCAAGCAGATGCCGCTGCCAACTCCATGTCCTGAAGGCACCGCAGAGGACACTGCCGCAACGCTGCACCTCAATCCTGGTCTCACTGACGACGACGGCTGACGTCGCCACTGAGCTGTTGCTTGAACAACGACCTGTGGGTACCACACTCTGAACCACCTCGCTTCATGACACTGCCTTGGTATCCCCAACGACGACGCTCCTCGCCAAATTTGACGCCGCTGCCTGCACCGTGGTATGAGGGCACCACTCGTAAAATCACACGATGCACGGTCCTGATCCCACACCGCAGCCTTGGCCTACCGATGCTGTCGCCATCGACTCCAGTTCGTCAGCCGACGACAGTGCTTCAGCAACGGCGATGCAGCTGCTTGCACCGCGACCTGCCAGCACCGCGACAAGCACCGCATCACTTTGCACCACAACCCTGGTCTCACCAATGATGCCATCTGACACTGCCACTGAGCTCGCACCGTGACCTGAGGGCATTGCACGCCGCACTGCTGCACTTCACACCGCAGGACCCAACGCATGCCGTTGCCAGCCCTCCTGACTTCAACCAGGAGGAGTTCGATCTGCAATGTGTGTGACTTCAAGGGCACGATGACTCCTGCACCTACCTCCTGGAACCATCGCCTGCAGGCGCTGTGCTTTCAGAGCTCAACGAGAGGTCCCGATGCCCTGCATTTCTAAAGGTACTGTTTTGCGGGTCTTCCTGACACCGTAGCTAGCCCGCGTTGCCGCAGTCAGCCAGAACTGTTTGAATATGGCTGTTCACAACGCCGTGATAGCCCAAGAGGGAGCTATCAACTTCAAGGAATTGTTTTTCAAGGTTATTTTGATAACTGCAGATTTCTAAGTATTGTTTTGTGGATATTTATCATTTTGGTCTTGTCTTAAGTATATAAAAATATTGGATATTTTTCTAAACAGGTGTGGTGTCCTTTTGTAGTGTTTTCACAGTATTACTGTTGGCTATGTGCAAATGCTTTACACACTGCCTCTAAGATACGCCTGACTACTCATGCCAAGCTACCAAGGGGGTGAGAAGGGGTTATTTTAGGAGTGTAACTCCCTTATCCTAACTAGGAAGAAGGGTCCCTACTTGGACAAAGGTGCAAGACCTTGCCAAATAGAGACCCCATTTCTAACAGCTCCTCTGCAGCGGGTGGATCTAGACACCCCTCTGATGCTGCAGGAGGTGAAGGAAGCCTTGACTGAGTTACACCCTGGCACAACACCTGGCCCAGACTAATTTCCATTAGAATTCTATTGTAAATATCACAGCACCCTTATTCCCTGATTGCTGCATCCATACTTGGAATGGGTGGCCGATGGGAGCTTCCTGCAGGAATTGGATCTTGCTACTATAGTAGGTTTTCAGAAACCTGGGCACCCCCTGATGTCTGTGTCACATATAGGCCAATTTTGCTAATTAATTAGAAGCTTAAAGTCTTTGCCAAAGTCTGGCTCATAGGCTTCTCCGTGTCACCACTAATTTGGTCCATCCTGATCAATACATTTTCATGCCTTGCTACCACACCGAAATTCAGGAATCCAATTCCCCTTTGCTCATTGACTATGAAAAGACTTTGGATTTGGTTGAATGTGTGTTCTTAGACCAGGTGTTGCTGCCCATGGGCTTCAGCCCATGATTTCTGTGTTATGTTCGGTTGTTGTATGCCTTCCCTTCAGCGCCGGTGCAAATCAATGAGACTCTTTCAAATCCCTTCCCCTTTCGCAGGGGGACCAGACAAGGATATCTCTAACCCTCTTGCTCTTTGCACTTGTGTTTGAACTCTTGGTTAGGGTTATTCGATGTGATGCCCAGATATAGGGCTGGCATGGTGAAGGATAGGATAGCGTTATACGCAAACAATGTGCTGCTTTGTTTGATGAACCTGCAGGAATTGGGCCCAACTGGAAAGCCTTCAGTAGTGCGGACTAACTAGGCAAAGTTGCTCCATATGGAACTCACCAGAGGGCGGAAGCCACAAATTGGCAGACATAGATCTCAGTCAAATGCCTTAGCTTTCTGTATCTTGGCATCCATGTTTCTGTAGAACTAGCTTTGACTAAATCCCTTAACCTTCCTTCGCCCTTGACCACAATAAACATGTCTGTAAGTCATGGGAGCATCTTCCTCTTCAAATCTTAGGAAAGGTGGCCTTCCTTTGGACCGGACACACCCTCACATTAACCTAGGACAAATGTTGCCCGTCGTATTCCGATGGGGGCATCGTCAATGTTCAAATGTATTACCGGGCCTCGCAACTGCTGGTTTTTATTGACTAGATGAATACGGGATTTGGAGACCTGGCTTATACACTAGAACTCTACCTACTAGGTTTAAATAGCACCTTTCATATACTCAATGGAGGGATGCTTCCCCGTTCACTCCCTGAGCTCATTAGGGTGCTGTTCTCCATTTGACGCATGGCACTGATGCGCCTGGAGTGGGGAAAGCAAAGCACACAACATACATTATTGTGGAGGGGATGACAACTTGCCCAGGTGTCGTGCCTCAAGAGGTTCAGGAAATGGGACGTCACTGGTATAATCTATCTAGATCTAGGTGATAAGTGGAAGGGAGAGTCCATTATCATTTCAAGACGTAAAAATGGCGTTCTCACATACCACCACACAGTTGAAAAAATCGCTGCAGCTGCGGTTCGCCCTCTACGTTCATCAGCATTAACTGCTTAACCTCCAATAGTATAGGTCCAGGCTGATTCAGGGCCCTCTGAGCAAGGGATGGATTTCAGTTGTATCTAAATCACTGGTCCTTCACTCCCCCGCCAACTGAGAACTTCTCAACGCAAATGAGAGGCCTGCGTTGCTCCCTTGGATAATGCAGACTAGAGGGATGCACAAATGGTTCCTAGAGTGCTGACTATCTTTTATGACTGTGCCCTATCCAACTTTGCTATTTGCATGTCACTTATCTAACACTGTAGCAACTCTGGAGCAGGGTAAGAGACCAACTTTGCAGTGCAACTGATGTGCGGCCCCAGAGACAGATTTTTACCATTGGGCCCCATAATTGTAAAAATAAAGTTTTTCTGTTGTCTTCTTGTCAGTGTGAAACACAAAAGTCACTAAATTAACCTGTGCTTAACCCTCTGATAGCTTGACATGAATGCAGTCAGGCTTACCACAGAGGGACTCTGTTAAGTATATATGCAGCACACAAACAGTAATAACATGAAAACACAACACAGGAGATATCCCACACCAATTTGGAAAAATAGAGTAAAAATGTATACATAAAGTCAGTAGAACCAGAGATATGCAGTTCTAAAGTTTAAGTGAAAACAGCAACCAAGAATCAGAAATCACTAACTATGGGTATCTGGTGTTGCGTTAGTTGGAGACAAAGTCACAAGTTCAGGCCAACTCCGATGGAGTGCAGGCCTCATACAGGGACAAGGCTATTACCACTAAAAACGTTACCCTGTCAAAGTCCGGCACGCAGTGACCAAAACTTCAGGATTTCATGGAAGGAGCTCAACTGATGTCAGCCAAGCATCCAGGAGCTTGTTAGGCACCACTTGGGTATCAGGAACTCATTCCAGCAGATGCAAGCATAGCTCAGGAAGGTCAAGTTGTAGGTTCAGGCAGGGCCAGTTGCAGCAGGTTGGCTGGGCAGTTGCAGGAATGTCTCTGGAGCTTGTTGTGTCCCTGTTGTTCAGAACAGCAGGTGAGACAACTGATCCCTGTAGTCACTGTGGTAGTCCTGGGATCAAGACTTAAGGCAAATCTCAAGCAGCATGGAAGTCCTCTGTTGGTACAAGGCAGGCTTCAAGCAGCAAGCCATTCCACTGACAGCAGCATTGAGGTCCTCTAAGGTACAAAAAGGCCTCACGCAACATGCTTAAGTACAAGGCAGTCCTTCTGGTGATACAATGCAGGTCCAGGAGTGAACTGATGGGTGGCTCAGGAGGTCTAATATTTATACCTGTTGCCACCTTTTGAAGAGAGAGAACTTCTAGTCCAGCCGCACATCTGGTTCTTGAAAATTCCTTCCTTCCCCTTTCTTCCCGTGCCCAGGATCCAAGAGGACTACAGTGACAAAAGGCTGGTGTCAAGGTGCTTTGTGAGTGTGCTCGAGACAGCTCATCGCCTCCCATCCTGGCCTTTATCCCAGCTACACCCATGTCCAATTATTCACTGTTGGGAGCCAATAAGCACTACTGATGGGGGAGCAAAACACAGGCCCAGGCAGATGGAAATTCCTAAAAGGGCTCAGAAAGTTTTGGGCTGGAAAGGACAACTTTCTTAAAGTGGCATTTTCAAAATTGGAATCTAAAATCTGTTTTTTCCATTAGAGAGGATCTTAAATTACAATTCATTTGAGTGCAAACATGACATTTCCACCGTCTCCCAATTAGAAGTTGGGAATTAATGTAATATTAAATGTAATAAGGTAACCCAATGTTATCCTGTGGGAAAAGTAAACCTTATAGTAGTGAAAAAAGAATTTTGTATTTTTTCGCTAACTGGGCATGTAAAATTTAAAAACTCATGTACTACTTTTCGAATATAATGCACCCGGCCCTATGGACTGTTTAGGGCCTACTTTAAGGGTAGCTTATATGTATTTTAAAAAGGAGGGTTAGGCCTGGCAAATTGTTCATTTTGCCAGGTCAAATTGACAATTTAAAGCTGCACTACATGTAGACATGTTTTAAAAGACTACTTGTAGAGGGTGTGAAGAACCAGAACCTTTTGGACCTGGTGGCGCAGGGTACGCCCTCCGTCTCCTGGGTTCACCTGCTTCGTTACACAGAGATACGGGACACTCTGTCGGCGTTAGAAGATTGGATTTATTTAGCTGCAGCTAGTACAGTTATCCTAGAAGTACACAAAGTAGGTTCTCAGGAGACTGCCACTTCACTCTGTGGCGCATCAGATTAAATACTATACAATACAGAATTATTAAGAAAACACACGCCCCAAGCAAAGAAGAAAAGAGCCAATAGGGTAAGTGGAAAATAAAGCGGAACCAGTAAGAAGGGTTAGAAAACAAAAAGATCAGATGACTCGAAGAGACCTCTCCTCCAACTGTGTTTGTCATCCCACCCCGAACTAATCTATTAACAGAATAGAACTGACTTGCAGGTGGTGAGATACGTTTGTGTGTATTGGAGGACAGGCATGACACAAGAGAATGCTAGCAGGAGACAGTGAAGGCCAGTCGATAAGATATGATCAGGAAAGAATGGTGTGAGCCTACAGATAGTTGGAACAGGGATTAGGAAAGCCAGACACGGATTAGTGTACTCGGCTAGTCCAAACATCAGTTTCACAAACATGGCTGAGGACGTATTTCGACACCAAGCTATGGGAAAAGCAGAATAGACTTCGTTCGCTGTGCCGCCTGAGTGATGGCAACACAAAATGGCGGCGGGTTACAAAATGGCGGGTCGATTCGATCGTGATCGAAAATCGAAGTTCCTCAGACCCTCCTTTTGCCAGAACTCAGGCAAGATAGACTCACGTTAATCTGAGTCCACATCAATAGCCATGAGATCATCAAGCTGTTGTTGTAACATCATCCTTATGTTTTCTGTTACTTGAGGTTTGGGTCTTGAAATGCACATAGTAGCACAAAGATCACAGATAGCGGGACCACAGTGCATACAAAGGCAACAGGAAAATATGATTGTCAAGATTACTCCAAGGAATGTCAATACTTTCCAACCCCATTTGGACAGGAGTCCCCAAAACCATTCCGTTAAGGGCCAATCTCCTTCGTCCTGATGAATAGACTCGGAGTTTATATGCAACTTGTAAATAGCTTGGTATACTGTCGGAGCGTCATTAGGAATGAAAATAGAACAGCTTGACCCGATCAATTTACACACTCCACCGCGATCGGCAAGAATAAAGTCTAAGGCAACTCGATTTTGCAAGGTCATAAGACGATCCGCCTGTAGTTCCGCCGTGATATTACTCAAGGCTCCTACAGTGATGTCTATTGTAGTCTCTACAACACGGACCAGTTGCCTTATATTTCTGCTGTTGGCCATTGGACCCCAGAAGGGAAGAAAACCTTTAAGGAAATCTCCTCCTTCTTGTCCCGTGGTGTCTTTGGAGTCAATAATTCCTCGGCTGAGACGGGTTCGGGGATAATTGGCAGAAGCAGTGTAAGTAGGAGGAAGAAGGAAAGCTATGTAGCAGGTACCAGAGAAACCAGTTGGCAACCAGGTATAAGCTCTATCATAACAAATGAAATAGGTGCCTTGGGACGGTACTAGAGGAGGCGAGTTTTGAGAGGAATAAATGTACGTGTAGGAGCAGTTACTCTTTGGTGCAGTGTCAGAAGAGCGATCGTTTATCTTTAAACAGAAGTTACCTTGATGCGGTATAGTCCAGATTGATGAGGATTTCTCCTTTCCCATTTTATTATTAAGACTCGACATGTATTGGGTGACATTCCAATTGGTGTAGGTTTTTCTTTCATCGATAGAAATCTTGCTATTCTCCATGATTTTAGCCATAACTACCATACCCTTAATCAAAGAACTATGACTAAAATCCGGATAATTAATTTGTGAAGCAACAGACCGTCTGAATTTCCTTTGATATGCATTTGAGAAAATAACAAAGAATACCCAAGCAGAACCCTCATAGGAGAAAGGGAGAACCAAATATGGTATTCCTTTCTCAGTAGTATGCGGCATAAGACCACATACCCAACAATCAGTTGTGTTAACCACTAATTGATGCTGGTGTAATAGCTGGACAAAGGAATTGTTGTGACACTCGGTTCTTCTGACAAGTTCATGTGAAGGAAAAGTATGAAAGAGGTGTGGAGAGATAGTAGAGGAAGGCAAAGAGGAGGAAGGGGAGGTGTTTCTTGGCTGCAAAACATAAACTATCCAACCAATAATCGCCAAAGCAATACATAAGGATTTTAAAACACATAGAGTTATACTGTAACGACTGTACATTATTTTACAAGATGCTTTCTTCATTTCATTTCTTCTCTCTTCATTACTTTGTGGTAAATATTTCATTACCGGTACTATTTTTTATGCGGTAAAGTCTAGTAAGAATAACTCAGTAAATATAAGAGGCAGAATCCGTGGTATTAGAGGTTCTAAAAGGCTTTATTCCTCTACAAAGGAATTTACAGTTCGAACTGCAGGCTTCAAATTCCATCACCACGAAGGTTCAGGAAGGGAAGGCAATACATTATTGACAAGTAATGGTATTTATATGGAAAGCATTACATTAAGACAGATGCAAGAGGCGTAACAGCTGATAATACAGAT
The DNA here is from genome assembly GCF_964204655.1 of Triturus cristatus. Classification (NCBI taxonomy): domain Eukaryota; kingdom Metazoa; phylum Chordata; class Amphibia; order Caudata; family Salamandridae; genus Triturus; species Triturus cristatus. The sequence continues at coordinate 219,066,127 of NC_140590.1, forward strand.
ATGATACACATACGTAATGAAAAAAGGCGTAAACATAGGCGTAACTAAATACGTCATTAAACATGATGTCACAAGTGGGTGGATCCATAAGAGAATCCTGCAATGTCAGCAGAAATATTTGGCAGAGATGCGCGCGCAGCCGCATGACGTGTGATTTACGTGCAACTAGAGGGTGAAGGGGACTTGACATTTAGCTCTATATGTGGAGACAGAAGTCTGGGGGGTCATGTCAACCTAATCCCAAATCATATCTAATATCTTATGTTTAAAGAACTGTATTATCCAAAAGGAAAGGTCTCTAGGATGAAATCTATTCTATACTGACTGTTAGTGCGTGTACAAGCGTCTAAGTGTCTACATGAGATGCGAGGGGGCAGAAATCTTCCATGGTAACAGGGGCTATGAATTACTTGCATGAGGACAGTGAGGCCTGGCCCTTTGCACGGTAGCTGGAAGAATGTTTACCTAAACTACTAGACAGGAATGCATCGGATGAGGAGCGGAGCAGATAATCTTGAAGGTGGAATACAGCTTTTTGGCAGGCAACAGGCTGGATCAGGCACCGTTAGCCGCGCAGGGAGTAGGACAAAGTTCATGGATACAGATGCGGGCTCGGACTGGAGCTTTCAGAGGCAGAAGGCAGGAAAAGGCTTGATGGTAGAATTCAGGGCCTACTCGCCTGAATCTGTAAAATGTGGAAAGTGAACCACATAAAGTCGGTGGCCTTTCATACTTAGGAATGGAATATCTGACCCATTCATGGCGGATCTGAAAGAGGACATGTTGACGGTGGACGCACATGTATTTGCGTCTTCATAACTGGAACTGGAGGGAACATACATGTACTTATAGCATGCACATGGAGCCGTTGGGGTCTACGATAGGGGACATAACTGATCACAAAATTAATATTTCCTCATTCCCTCCTTGTCCCCTACGGACCCTCAGGAGATATCGATCTTCATCAATCCATCGATCTGTTCATATAGCATCATTTGTTCTTCTTTCTTCTTCCGGGATCTTGAACGAAAACTTGGATGCGGGATACACGATGTGGCACACAGACCACATATTGCTGGCCCACATTGTAGACATAAGCAGCAACTGAATAGTATGAGAAAGCCAATACCTAGGAAGGATAGGATTCTCCATCCCCAGGCTGACAACACGCTCCAGAACCAACCGGACCAAGTCAAGGTGCCTGAACTTTGGTGTATCTGGCTTATAATCTTATGAAGGCGAGTTATGGCTTTATATACTGACGGCGAGTTTTCTGGTATGAAAACACAGCAACTTGATCCGGTGACCCTACAAGCTCCGCCCCTATCGGCCAGGATGACGTCGAGGACAAGACGATTTTGAAGCACAACAATCCGCATAGCAGACTGCTCTTCTGTTAAATTGCCTAAGGCGGAAGTAGTCTCGTTCACTACTGCTTCAAGGGTTCTAGTTAATCTACGTATCAGCTTACTATTAGTGACTGTACCTATATAGGGAAAGAAACCTTTATTGAAATCTGTGTATTGCTCCCATGCCGTTTCAGTGTAATCGACAATCGGGAGATCTCTCTGCTGTCTATTGTGTACTAAATGGATATTTCGGTGATAGTCAGGAGGGGCTAGGAAGACAGGTGGCAGAAGAAATGCTATGTAACAGGTACCATCCCAATCTAGAGGCAGACGTATATATGCGGTCTGGCCACATATGAAGTAGGAATGACGGGAAGCTCTAAATGTAGACTTGCCTTGATCACTGAATTTTATTACAGTGGTGCATTTACTATGGCCCATGTGTATGGAACCATTCTTTTTTACACATAATTCCCCTTTAACTGGGAATACTGACATAGCGGGCAAGATTGGTGTAGCTTCAGATTCAACATTCAGAATCATGAGGTTAAGTGTAAAATTACCTAATCCATATACTTCATTTTCTAGATCGGTTCCTGTTCTTTTGGGAAGTCCCTCCTTGTTAGGGTAGCAGACTTTAAGCAAAACTAGGTTCAGGTTTCCCCATACCCAGTTGTCTTGATAAACTACTGAATTTGAATCTAGAGAATTGATCAAACTAAACCATGCTCCACAGGAGCCATTATGAGTGAATGGGTACGGAAAGAGGGGCAAAACTCCCTTATAGTTCTGATAGGGAGGGAGTCGGCCACATATCCAACAATTTGTAGCATTGCTGGTCTGATGGGAATGATGTAACATACTAATGAATGTGTTGTTGCGCAGCGCAAATCTATAGGACAACTCATGCGGAGGTAATTCGCTAAAAGAATGTTCAGCAGTAACATTGTAATCACGTTTAGAAATAGGGTAATACATATGTAGCAATATACTAGTTATAATGATCAGAAAACTTAGAGAAAACAAAATTAATAATGTTACTGTGCAGTGACTACGAAGTGATTTACAATACGCATGCTTTTTAAGCAGCATCTGTCGATTTCTTTCTCTACTCCGGTCTAGAGGATACATGTCAGAGACAAATTCAACCGATTCATCTTGGAGAGGACTTAAACAATCAAATTGTCTGACTTGCTAGACCTTAATTTCAGTTTATAAAGCTCCGTTTTTGTTTGTTCAACCAAGGGAAGCTTTGAGTCTGTCTGTGAGGGAATACAGGGCTGAGTGTTCACATCGGACGGTAGTCCATAAAATTTCTTGATATGACTCGAGTGCAACCACCCTTTACGTCCCTCGACCTTCACGGCTGTCCTTGTTGTTAGTAGAACGAGTTTAGGCGATTTCCACCTAGGCTCCAGTTGGGTCTTCCGGTCGAAATTCCGCACCAGAACCAGGTCACCTGGAACCACGTCATGGGGTTTTACCTCTGTGTTATCGGGAAAGGCTGCAGCTACCTGTGAACGACAAGATTGTAGTGCAGACATCAAGGAAGCCAGGTAATCTGTCAGCATATTACAGTCAACATCAGTGATTTTGCGAGGTATAGGCGTCCCCCACATATTTGGTGGTCTACCGAAGATCACTTCGTACGGGGATAGCCCTGTTCGAGAATGTGCTACCATTCTCATGTAAAAGAGCGCAACTGGTAAGGCTACTATCCAATCGACTCCTTTTTCTCTACATATTTTGGACAATCTAATTTTCAGAGTTTGATTATGACGTTCCACAAGACCTGCTGCCTCGGGATGTCGGACACAGTGGAATTTCCATTGGTAACCTAATAGAAGTGAAACGTGTTTCATTAGTTCAGATGAGAATGGCTGGCCGTTATCTGAGTATACAACACGTGGCAAACCATATCGTGGGAGGAATTCTCGAACTAGCTGTTTGGCAGTAGTCGGGGCAGTGTAATCTGAAACCGGGTAGGCTTCTGTCCAACGGGAAAGAGCACAAACAACTACGAGAACATATTTGAATCCTCGACATCGTTCCATCTGGATATAATCCATCTGGAGGACTTCAAAAGCATGATCGGGAGGTTGAAATCCACCCTGCTCTACGGGGATGCTTTTACCTGGATTAAACTGACAACATATCATACAGGTACGTACTTTCTGTTTGGCTGCTGCTCGCAAGTGTTTGTTAAACCAAATGTGTTGAATGCTGTCTAGCATAGCTTTTTCTCCTAGGTGCGCTGGACTATGTATTGTGTTAATGATGACTTGAACCATGGAGTCGGGAAGAAACCATATAGATTTTTCCTTCGTCATCCATCCTTGATCCGTTTGGATCCCTCCTAATTCAGTCCATTTCTTTATTTCTTCTGGTGTAGCATGTGTCTGTATGTCAATTACATCAAGGGCGGGATCCTTAACTGTCATGCAATGTGTTGGTGTCAGAACTATTGTCTTTGTCGTGTCAGTTGTGTGGGTCTGGTTCTGAGCAGTCTGTTTAGCTGTTCTGTCAGCTAAGTCGTTACCCTGAGAAATGATATCGGTAACTTTTGTATGGGCTTTGCATTTCATAATCGATATTGCAGTAGGTAAATGAATCGCGTCTAATAGGGCTTGAATGAGTGGTCCGTGTTGGATATGGGCGCCGTGAGAAGTTAAATAACCTCTCTCTTGCCATAGTACGCCGAAATCATGGACGACTCCGAATGCATAACGTGAATCTGTGTATATGTTGACTTTCTTATTTTTGGCTTGAATACAGGCTTGTGTCAGAGCGATGAGCTCTGCTGCTTGAGCTGACAAAGTGTTAATACAATTTGTTTCAATGACTTTAGTGTCTGTTGTGACTGCGTAAGCGGCCACTAACTCTCCTGTACTTGTTCTCATACATGAACCATCTACATACAATGTCAGGTCTGGATCTGATAAAGGGATATCTGTCAAGTCTTGTCTGGGTTTTGTCGTGATAGTAATGACTTCAATACAATCATGTGCCAATGGATCTGCTCCATTTACTGGCAAAAGTGTGGCAGGAGTTAACGTATTACAACGTCTGATTTCTATGTGTGGCTGAAACAATGTTAATTCATAACCGGTGAGTCTCGCTATAGTCAAATGTTGTGTTTGTGTGCGGTTCAAGAGAACCTCTACTGCGTGTGGTACTTGTACTGTCAATTGATGTCCTAACACTATAGCATCGCTTTGTCTGATTGCTAAAGCTGTTGCTGCCACTGATTTCAGGCACGCAGGAAGAGCCTGAGCTACTGGATCTAATGTACTAGAGAAATAAGCACATGGTTTGTGTGATCCTGCTTGTTCCTGAGTGAGTACTGACAAGGCAGTACCTTCGCGTTCTGTAACAAAGAGTGTAAACTGTTTACTGTAACATGGTGTTGCTAAAACAGGTGCTTGGCATAAAGCTTTCTTTAAGCTTTCAAAGGCATGTGTATGTTCTTGAGTCCAAGGGAGAACAGTCGATGTGGCTGCCTCCTGTGTTGTCAACTGGATGAGTGGTTTTGCTAGAAATGCATATTGAGGGATCCACTGCCTACAGTATGAAGTGAGACCTATAAAAGCCCGCACCTCCTTTTGTGTCTTGGGTGGTGACATGTTAGCAATTAACTGGATGCGGTCGGGTGTAAGCTGTCTTCCCTCCTTGGACAGCGAGTGCCCAAGGTAAACAACTTGCTGGACACAAAATTGCAGCTTAGAAGGGGACACCTTGTGCCCCTTGTCGGCCAGAAATTTCAAAACCGTCAGTGACGCTTCTTCACATTCAGGTTCGCTTCGGGCGGTGATCAGCAAATCATCGACATATTGAAGCAAGGCAGTGTTAACTGGCATGTGGATACTGTCAAGTTCTCGTTTCAGTGCTTGGCTATAGATGCTGGGGCTTTCTGTAAATCCTTGAGGTGCGCGTGTGAATTTAAAACTTCGTCCATTTAAACTGAATCCGAACAAATATTGACTTTCCGGATCTATTGGGACGCTAAAGAAGGCATTCTTGAGATCAATTACAGTGAAGAACGTTGCTTCTGAGTCAATAGCTGTTAGTAATGAAGAGATATCTGGGACCACAGGGTATTGTGGTACAATACATGTATTTAATTCGCGCAGATCAATAACCAATCGATATACTGGTGATGCTTTTGGATCCGTTCTCTTAAGAATCGGAATTATCGGGGAATTACATACATTGGAGTCGGTTTCTACAACCACTCCTTGTGCAATGAGCTCGTCAATGATTTGCAGCAAAGCCACAACAGCATCTGGTGGTAACTTGTATTGTCGCATTCGTGGTAGTACTATTCCTGTTTTTAGTGTGACTCGATATGGTGTAATGTTCATACAACCAACATCAGTTGGGCCTTGTGCCCATAGGTGTGTAGGTAAATTCTGCAGCCGGTGATCCATGTCTCTGGACACGTAGTGACCTTTGAAGTCACATAAAAATAATCGTACTCCTTCCGGAGAACAACATATTATAGCTCCTAGAGCTTTCAATCTTTTTATACCTAACAAGTTTTCTGGACATGATTTAGTAAGCAATAAATCTGTAGTTCGTGTCAATGGACCAACCGTAAGTGGAAGAGGTTGCGACACTTCATTAATGATAGGCTTTCCTGAGAATCCAAGGGAAATATTCTGTGAGCCTGAGAGGGGTGCCCCTGGAACTTCACTGCGTCGTATAGTTGTTCTGCTTGCCCCTGTATCAAGTAAAAACTTTCTGTCTTCCCCTAATAGTTCACTATGCACATAAGGTCCCTCTTGATCGACAGGAACCTCGATAAGGGGTAAGCCAACTTCCCTCTCTAGGCTATTTCATGTGTATCGCTGATAATCGGGATAGTCATTTTGTGCATACTGGTACATCTGTTGCGTTGTTGCTTGTGTGGCAGCAATAGGCTGCGCTTGTGGTGGTGCTACGGTCTGTTGTGGAGCTGCCTGTTGCGGAGCTAGTTGTTGCGGAGCTGACCTATGTTGTGCATGCTGAGGTATTTGTTGTTGATTCTGATCCTGTCTAGGTGGACGTGGTCTTTCCTGGGTTCTACCTGTGGCAATATTATGTTTCAGGACTGGACAATCGTGTATATAATGACCTTGTTGTTTACAATAGTTGCATGTCCCTTTCGTTGGACCTGCGGAATCACCTTTTTTATGACCATCGGCTGGAACTGTCTGGGCAACAAGCATTTTCATTTTCGTATCTTTCATACGTCTTTGTTCATGTTCTTGTTCTTCTCTAATTCTATTGTGGTGATATTGTAACATCTGTAACATCTGTGACGGTGTGTTACCTTGCCAGGTACTCTCAAATTTCAATACTCTATTCTTAACTTGCGGCAGGGAATTTTCAACTAATTTTGTCACAAACAGATGTGGATATGACTCGCTACTTGCTTTTATGCCACTATTAATACCAAAACATTTTTCAAATCGGGAATAGAAATCACTAGTGTCTTCATCTTGCTTTTGTTTACAGGCTGAGATTGCACCCCAGTCCTCCTTTTTCGTAGTTAATAAACGTGGCAGTACCTGCACTAGTAATCCTGGTAGTGCTGTAGTCTTTTCCCCAAGCCCTGATCCTGCAGCTCGGGCCTTTTCTTCGTTCTCTAATGCTGTCCAATCTATCTTTTGGTCTCCCACCTCCCATTCCTTTTCTTTGAGTTTCTCGTAAACACCGGCAGGCATTAACACTTTCAATATTTTCATAATGTCGGGGTAGGTATACTCTCCCATGAGTAACATGTCTTTTATCTCACGGTGGAAACCTGCTGGATCCTTGTCATGGCTGGGTACTACTTTCTTCATTTCTAATAATTCAATTTTAGTTATAGGCGTGTACACAAACACGCGTGTAAAGTTATTATCTTCACCTCTGATTGGGTGTACTTCGCGTAACGGATTCTGTCTATCTATGTGATACATTTTTCTACCCCTAGTGGGAATTGGAACATGTTCTGGGTATGCGAAAACTATATACTGGTTTCGAAATTCTAGAATTTCTTTAATTAAATCAGTACCTGACCCTCTCCATTTATTCGTAAGTAGTTCTGTCAATATGTCAGGTAAGGGTCCAGGATCGGAGTGTTGGCTTTTATATAATATAAGGAGGTGTTGAATCATGTATATACTAGCTAAACGCTGTTCGTCTGGGGCAAGATTCAGAAACGTGTGTGCTAGTGCATCATCACTGTATTTGCTGGGACTGTCAGCCCATAGTACTGCTGACCTGGCTAATTCTTGTTCGTCCATGGAATCGAGCATATGGTACCCCCTTCGATCTCGGAGTAATTTATCAGTGGCTTGGAATAGGTGTTCAGGGGACCTCGTATTTAACATAGGGGTTTGAAAATGTCTATTACATTCTGGACGTATCGGACGTATCGGATCATTAAAGCATCTAGTATTATTATGGGGTTTTCCTCTACCTACGTAAGCTATCGTATCTAATTGTTCTGATTCTTGCTCCTCCTCTCCCTCTGATTCAATTCTGTCTGCTTCTCGTCTTTCTTTATGTATTCGTTCTACTTCCTTGCGGATCTTTCGATACATGGCGATTATACACGCCTGTCTATCATGTTTCTCGTCTGATATGTTCTGACCCCATTTGGCAAGTTTTTGCATGGTATCATGATCTGCCTCAGGCCTGTCTTGGTTCCTGATCACGCAGTTTATGAAAAAACGTAGTAGTTGTCTTTGTACATCCACTTTCTGGTATTCCATAGCTTCGTTAATACTTTCTGGGCCTCGCCCTGTTTGGACAAAGTGATATATATTGTCTAGGTGTTCAACCATTCCTGGTATCGTCATTAAATACAATGTAGCTCGTCTTATACGTAGTGATGATAGTAGCAATCTGTCCTGTTTACCTGGCACTGGATCGTATCTACAATCCACAAGATGTTCTTTAAACATGTCGGATGTCGCTAGTTGGGGTGTACGTTGGAGTGCTAAATCTCTAAGGGTCTGTTTATTTCGCGGCGGTGTGGCAAACATGTCTGTCGTATCTCCTGTAGCACCATCTGAGGTGCTGGGCAAGAAAGGATTCGTTGGACGTAAGATAGAAATTGTAGATGCGGGAAAAACAGTAGAAACGGATGGACCTGTGGGAATGGGCGTAGGAGTTTGTTGTTGCGGGGATACAGACGGATGATCTTGACGTTGAACACCATCAGCAAGCGGTGTGTGTGGTATGGTATTAGCATACTCGGGAGCTACGTCATCTAAATAGGAGGAAAGGAAAACGTCTTTTGCTGTTTTAGGATGTGCTTTTATCGGGAGTAATGGGGGTGTCAAGTTTTTCGGTATTTCCGCGGTGGCCTGAGGTAACCCTTCGGCCAAAAGAGGATACATACCATTCATAAGAGTGTTTCGTCGTCTGTCTACTTGTTCTGTTTTTACTCGGGTACCTTCCTCGATTAATAAATTTTCTCGGGCTTTATTTGAATTCTCCCTACCTTTCTCTTCCTGTCTGAGCGCTTTTTCTGTACGTCTATATGATTCTTTACGCCATAATTCAATGGCATCTTTCTGTGATTGTCTGGCTTTCTTTTTCCATAATTCTTCTTCTACTCTCATGATGCAATCTGCATCCCAGGTCCCCGCTGCGGGCCATCTCTGACTCTCTGGTAAATCCTTGGTGTAGTCCACCCATAAATCAAGAAATAATACGGCATCTAGGCCATGTTTATGATACATAAAGTACCCTGGAGTGTCCCTAGGTGGGATGGGAACAGCTTCTTCGAGTACACCTTTTCTGGTTTTGATCTGTCTTAATTTCGAAAAGAGCGGCATTTTTAGACCTTATTACTAGAACACACTTTATACAATAAACACAATAATGAACAATCATTCACACCACAATATGTAGAACGTATTAAAACAATTAACATTTAACTAGGGGTGGGCGGAATTTGCGGAATTAACCTTCGCAAATTATCGCGAGAATGTTTAAAATTATCGCAAACAAGCAGAAATATCGCGAAGATGCGGAAGTTTTTTTCCGGCATGTTCGCGAGATTTTCTGCATGGTTGCGGGTCGCCAACTTACCCATGTGGTTGCTTGCGGGCGCGGCCATCTTGTTTTGAGTTGTTCTCGCGGTGCATGATCGCGAGAAGAAAGACGTGATCGCGCGACGCATGACGTCACTGCGGGCGCGAACTGTCGCGAGACAGCGCAAATGGCTAAAAACAATACAACATCTCATGGAGAACGCGACCGGATCAAGAAAACTTGTCGGCGAACGCAGGGATTCAGGTAAGGCGATCGCGCGCGCGCGAGAATGTATAATTTTACAGCGCGAGCAAGAAACAAATTATCGCCAAGCTGCGGAAACCGGAATTTTTGACATTTTCGCGCTCTCCGCGGAACGCAAAAATGTCAAATTATCGCAATTTCCGCGAACGGAACGAAATTTTTGCCCAGGCCTACATTTAACAGTTTAACGAACGATAATAACTAATAGAAAACTAGTTACTGACATAATAGTAACACTAAATAATACTTAATTATATGCAAGACATACTAGATATACTGCTAAACAGTACAGATACACTGCTGAAACAGTGCAGACCGGATTTGTGTACCCAAACCCGTCTTGACCGGCACAGACTATGTGCACGTTTAAATGCCTCCCCGGCAATGGTACTCACCGGGTAGCACGGAACGGAAGGCCTCGGAACTGAACTGAAACTGGACCGGACTGGACTCGACTCGACTGGACTCGGAACTTCGGAACCTGGTGGGCCTCTGTATACCTCGGATCTTGCTCTCTCAGCTAGGCTCTGGTCGGGATACTTCGCACTTCTCACCGCCTCGTCTGGGTGTTGATCGCAGCCTCAGTCACCCCCGCTCGGCCGGAGGGAGATACAGGAAATCCTGCAGGTACGCGTTTTTGTCCGTTCAGCTGTGGCAGGAGACCGGGCCTGCAACGCACCTCCGGCGTGTGAGATGAGAAAGTGTCCCTGTTCGGGCGCCAATTTATGTGGTAAATATTTCATTACCGGTACTATTTTTTATGCGGTAAAGTCTAGTAAGAATAACTCAGTAAATATAAGAGGCAGAATCCGTGGTATTAGAGGTTCTAAAAGGCTTTATTCCTCTACAAAGGAATTTACAGTTCGAACTGCAGGCTTCAAATTCCATCACCACGAAGGTTCAGGAAGGGAAGGCAATACATTATTGACAAGTAATGGTATTTATATGGAAAGCATTACATTAAGACAGATGCAAGAGGCGTAACAGCTGATAATACAGATATGATACACATACGTAATGAAAAAAGGCGTAAACATAGGCGTAACTAAATACGTCATTAAACATGATGTCACAAGTGGGTGGATCCATAAGAGAATCCTGCAATGTCAGCAGAAATATTTGGCAGAGATGCGCGCGCAGCCGCATGACGTGTGATTGACGTGCAACTAGAGGGTGAAGGGGACTTGACATTTAGCTCTATATGTGGAGACAGAAGTCTGGGGGGTCATGTCAACCTAATCCCAAATCATATCTAATATCTTATGTTTAAAGAACTGTATTATCCAAAAGGAAAGGTCTCTAGGATGAAATCTATTCTATACTGACTGTTAGTGCGTGTACAAGCGTCTAAGTGTCTACATGAGATGCGAGGGGGCAGAAATCTTCCATGGTAACAGGGGCTATGAATTACTTGCATGAGGACAGTGAGGCCTGGCCCTTTGCACGGTAGCTGGAAGAATGTTTACCTAAACTACTAGACAGGAATGCATCGGATGAGGAGCGGAGCAGATAATTTTGAAGGTGAAATACAGCTTTTTGGCAGGCAACAGGCTGGATCAGGCACCGTTAGCCGCGCAGGGAGTAGGACAAAGTTCATGGATACAGATGCGGGCTCGGACTGGAGCTTTCAGAGGCAGAAGGCAGGAAAAGGCTTGATGGTAGAATTCAGGGCCTACTCGCCTGAATCTGTAAAATGTGGAAAGTGAACCACATAAAGTCGGTGGCCTTTCATACTTAGGAATGGAATATCTGACCCATTCATGGCGGATCTGAAAGAGGACATGTTGACGGTGGACGCACATGTATTTGCGTCTTCATAACTGGAACTGGAGGGAACATACATGTACTTATAGCATGCACATGGAGCCGTTGGGGTCTACGATAGGGGACATAACTGATCACAAAATTCATATTTCCTCAACTTGGTGTAGTTTCCATTTTCACTAGTGGATGCTCACGGCAATCTTCCTCAATCACTGAAGTCACGATGCTCAACCGTCCTATGACACTGAAAATCCTGCAGACCTATGGTCACTACTCAGGTCGTGACCTAGACTCCTACCGTGACCCTGCAACCTAAACAGAACACTACACAAGGGAGAAGAAGAGAGTTCAATTGTTCTTTTGTCTGGACCTAAGATTGTAGTGCTCCTTCCCTAGAACACTCTGATCTTGAAACAATGTTCTTGGTTTAGTCGTATTCAAGCGACGATGCAATGGAATTGCTTCCTGTAAAATGTCGTCGTCCTCTTTCTCAGACAATGTCCCATTCAGGTGTGCATCGCTAAAGGGTACAAATCGTGGAACTGTTTCGCCTTCACAGTCACCAACCCCTCTACGAACCCACTGATCAAAAGGCAAGGGCAAACCGTGAATCCAATTTTTCTTTCCTTCAACTTTAACTGCTGTCCTTGTTGTTAGTAGGACCATTCGGGGCTCCCGCCATCTGGGCTCCAAATTCTTCTTCTTCTGAAAATTTTGGGTGCAGACCCAGTCACCTGGATGGATGGAGTGACCTGGATCTGTGGAAGCCTCCGACAAAGCACTCTAAACCTGTCGATAATGGACATGCAATTTAGTTGTAAGGTCATGCAAATAGTCAATCAACATTGGGTAGGGCAAATCTGAGAACCTTTTAGGACGAGGTATTGCCCATATGTTGGCCGGACGGCCAAACACCACTTCGTAAGGGCTAAGTCCCAGACGAGAGTGTACTGCAGTTCTGGTGGATAGCAAAGCTAACGGCAAAGCATCAGGCCAATTAAGTCCTGTACTGGCTTCAATCTTCGCTAGCTTTAACTTCAAGGTCCCATTGTAACATTCTACTAAACCTGCTGATTGGGGATGATTTGCCGCATGGAACTTTTGCTTGATTCCAAGACCTGCACAAACTCTCTGCATGACTTGGCCAACAAATTCGCTCCCATTGTCACTCCAGACAATGCGCGGCAATCCAAACCTGGGAAAGAACTCTTTTAGTAGGATTTTGGCTGTGGATAAAGCTGTGTTGTCTTTCAAAGGGTATGCTTCTATCCATCTCGAAAAGGCACATACTACCACCAGAACATATTTGAGGTTGTTGCATCGATCCATGTGAATGTAATCGATTTGCAACACTTCAAATGGGTATGTCGGAGGAGCAAAGTGACCTGCTGGAGTGGGGGTTCCCTTTCCTGGATTATACATCAGACAAACAATACAATGCTTTACTACGTTGTCTGCACATTTCGGAATATTTTCATTCTGCCAAACTGGAGCTAGAAGTTTACAAATGCCTTTTGCACTAAGGTGAGCTGGACCATGAGCCATAGTAACCACTGGGAGTACATAAGCATCCGGTAACAACCAACGTTGATGTTCGGATAATTCTACCCAACAACCCATCTCATCTAACATTCCTGTACTTTCTCTCCACTTGCTTAACTCTCTTTCTGTAGCCTCTTTTTGAATCGTTTTCACGCTTTCCACTGTATTCTCACACATTCCTCTCTCTATGACCCAATTCGCAGGACCTGCCATATACATTCGACTCATTGAATCTTTCGCTGTTTTCTTTGCTGTTTCATCAGCAAATGCATTTCCTCGTCCAACATCATCCGTAATCTTCTTGTGAGCACTACACTTCACTATAGCTATTTGAACAGGTAAAGCAAGTGACTCAAGGAGATCAGTCACTAACTGACCATGCTGTATCTTAGTGCCATGTGAAGTTAGGTAACCCTCTCTCTCCAGAGACGCCCAAAATTGAACGCGATACCAAAGGCATACTGACTGTCAGTGTACACGTTGACTCTTTTCCCTTTTGATAATACACAAGCTCTCGTCAGTGCTATCAACTCTGCTGCTTGCGCTGAATTGTGTCTAACACGCGCAGTTTCCACAATCGTATGTAAGGTAGTTACAGCATAGGCTGAAACCATATCCCCATTAGGCATCTTAAAACAAGAACCATCCACCCATAGAGTCCCATCTGGATTCTCTAATGGTGTGTCTCTCAAATCAATTCTTCCTTTTGTCTCTTCCTCAGTACGGAAGAAACAGTCATGTTGATCCTCAACACTCTCCTCATATGGAAGGGGCAACAAAGTAGCTGGATTCAGAGTGTTGCATCGTTTGATGTTTACGTGACTAGCCAATAGCGTCAGCTCGTAACCAGTTAAACGTGCACTCGTGAGATGCTGTGTCTTCGTTCTGTTTAGTAAGGTATCCACTGCATGTGGTAGCATGACAATGAGAGTGTTATCTAACACTATCCCAGCGGACTGTCGGATAGAAATCGCTGCGGCTGCTGTGGCTTTGAGACAACTAGACAATGCTTTAGCTACGGGATCTAACGTAGCCAAAAAATAAGCACATGGCCGCTGTCTATCTCCAAATTGCTGTGTCAAGACTGATAATGCACAACCTTCTTTCTCGTGAACATACAGCGTAAAAGGCTTAGTGTAATCTGGGGTACCTAGTACAGGAGCAGAACACAGAGCAGTGCGGAAATCAGTGAAACTCTTTTGGCACTCTTCAGTCCAAGGAAGGGGATGAGGCGTATCTTTTAAAGTGAGTGCCAACAAAGGTTTGGCGATCAAAGAGAAGTTAGGGATCCACTGTCTACAATAAGAAGTGATTCCCAGAAAAGCAAGTACTTCCCTTTGTGTGGATGGCACAGACATTCAAACAATCGCCTGAATTCGTTCTTGTGTCAATCGTCGTCCGTCCTTTGATAGGAGATGACCCAAGTAGGTAACCTCTCGACAAACATACTGTAGTTTGGAAGGTGAAACCTTGTGATTCAGCTTAAACAAGTGACGCAACAGTGCTACAGTGACATCCTTGCAGATATCTTCTGAATCGGCGGCGACTAACAAGTCGTCCATATATTGGATAAGGGCGGCACCAGACGGCAAATGAAAAGTATCAAGATGACATTTCAAAGCTTGGCTGTAAATGGAGGGACTTTCACAGTACCCTTGGGGTGCACGCTTAAATCGGAAGCTTCGGCCTCCAAGAGAAAAACCAAAAATGTCCCTACTCTCTTCTGCAATTGGAATACTGAAGAAGGCATTCTTTAGATCAATAACAGAAAACCAAGTCGCTGTGGAAGGTATCATAGTCAACAAAGCAGTGATATCTGGAACAACAGGAAATTGTGGAATCACAATTTTGTTTACTTCTCGCAGATCAATTACAAACCGGTACACAGGAGGCTGAGAAGGATCAGTACGTTTAAGAACAGGAAGAATAGGACTATTGCATGTGTTGCCTCTCGTTTCTTCGACCACACCCTTCCGAATAAGATCATGAATGATTTCCAAAAGCGCTTTTTCACCCTCTGCAGAGATTCGGTAATGTGGGATGCGTGGTAATTCAACATTGGGCTTAAGAGTAACAACATAAGGCGGTATCTCAAGACAACCCACATCATTCGGACCCGTGGCCCAAAGTGCTGTCGGAAGAGAAAGCAACTCAGGAGGAAACTGATCTTTAGACAGATACATTGGGGAGATCAACTTCTGACCCAGGGTGAGATGTACGCCTGAAGGAGAACAATATATTGTAGCATGCACCCTTTTCAATAGGTCTAGACCCAACAGATTCTCACCACAACCATTCGTTAACAAAAGTGAAGCTTCCAAGTCATAAGGACCAACTGAAATAGGCAAAGGACAAGAAACCGGATTGCAAACAGGGGCGCCAGAAAATCCTACAGAAACATTCATTAAGCCAGACAAAGGTGCCCCAGGGAGTTTAGAATGAATAATAGAACTTCTCATTGCTCCAGTATGTAGAAGGAATGGCTCTGATACACCCATTGTAGTGACGTTGACATAAGGGCCATTTTGATCTACTGGGATTGGCACAACTCCTCTACTTTGTCCATGGCTGTCCTAGTTGGCATGAAGACTCTCATTCTCGCCTTCAACATAATGGTCCTCATTATAATATTGAGTGGATCTCACATTCTGCTGGTCAAAGTAGTTCATAGAATTAGGAGAAGGAAGGGCATGCTGTTCTTGAGTTAACATACCTCGACCTCTACCTCTGTTTGCTGACTGGAGGCCAGCACGACCTCGTGGAGCAGATGATGCTCCATTGCGCTGCAATAAAATTCGGACAACTGCTCTTAAAATGACCTTCCTCTCTACAAGAAGCACATTGATTAGGACCTAACAAAGGTCGCAGAATGTATGGCTCAGGTTACTGATACAATCTCTGAAACTGCGGTGGCTGTTGAGTTTGAGGCTGAACATAACGTGGCGGATAAGCTTGCTGCAAGAGAACCTTCGTTTTTAAATCTTTCGTCTTCTTCTCTTGCTTTTCTTTTTCTTCTTTGTCTCTATTCTCGTAATATTGTGCAGTAGCCAATATCTGGGCAGAAGAAGAAACAGCCCAAGAACTTTCTGAATCCTTTAGTTTGTGTGACAGCTCGGGAAGCAAATTGAATACAAATTTGTCCAAGAATAGTCGCCGTCCACCTTCGGTAGCCATGTCTTGACCACTATGATCCATAAATGTCTCCTCGAAGCGAGTAAAGAAATCAGAGACACTTTCATCTTTCTTTTGTTTACATGTTGCTAGCTTATCCCAATTCACTCTCAATGCAGGCATCATAGTTTTCATTAACGTAATGATTCTACCAGGAAGTTCAAAGATCAAAGCGTCAGGCTTTGCACCACCCACTTGGTCTCTATCTGTATCAGCTATGACATCCCAAGTAGCACCCAGTTCTTGTGCGTGATCCTCTCTACGAATCTTAGCCCATATTGTCTGTGGGACTACATTACCCATTAGCATATCAATATCTGCCAGATTCATAATACAAGCATCGATTGTCTGCGATAATTCTTTGTAATAACCTGCAGGGTTCTTACGAGGATCTGGTAGAGTCTGCTTAAGGGCCAACACTTCAGATCTCTTCCATGGTACATGTACCCATATACGCTGAAAGTGAGCTGGATTAGCACCTACTCCCGCAACCTCTTCCTTCCATACTGGAGGAACCTCTCTCATAGGGTAATTTTTCGATGTCAGTTTAACCGACGGATCAGAATCAAGAAAAATCTGAGAGAACTATAAGGTTCTATAAGAGATGAGTGTCCTTACAGCTTCCTCAACTTTGGAACCTACAATAAGTCCTTTTTCAAAATCTGCTTGGACATCTAATAAATCTTGTGAGATCGGACTCGAACTCACATCTTCCCATTCTTTAATGAGAATATCGCACATTACATTAAAAACATACCTTTGTGTAGGTGCATTCCATTGCAAAAAGGTAGGCATAATATCAGACATACTATATTGTGGACCCTTCTTGATCCATCTTCGTGCAAGAGAATCTAGCTTCTCTCGTTCCTCGAAATCTGGGAACTGACTACGAGATTGTCTTCGTGCAAAAGCCGGAGACGCATTAAGAGCTTCAAAGAAAGGAGATAGAATACTAGTGACGGAATCTGTGAGACGCTTGTGCATAGACGGTGAATTAGACATCAGAACTGGAGACAGAATATTAGGAGAATTATCAAGAGGAGAACTAGAAATTACAGGAGGAGCAGAAGGCAAAGGAGAGCTAAGATCAGGAGATGAAGGTTGAGAAGTTGAGACTAATGGTGAAACCGGCAAGGGCGGTAGTACTGGAGAAGGAAAATGCTGAAGAGCCGGAACCGGCGGAGGTACTAACAGCAACTGAGCAGGCTGTAACGGCTGAGGCACATTGGTATTTTGCGCATAAGGCGGAGGCAACCTCAACAAATGAGACATTAGGGGATCTTCTTCTATATCTTTCTTGTTATCAGAAAGAGAAACAGGCAACACCGGATAGCATTTATCTATCGCCATACGATGTTGTCTTTCTGAAATTTCAGTCGCATTGTCAATTTCATCATTCTTGAACTGTTGGGCAGCCTGTATAATCGTCATACCCTGTGCTTTCCTAGCTCGTTTTGCTTGTTTAATTTCTTTCTGTTTGGCTTCCTTACGCCAAAGGCGGAGAGAGTCAAACATTGCCGGCCGGGCTTTTCTTTTGAACAAAACTGTTTCTAAATTATCTAGCACATCAGGATCAAAACTACCGTTTTCTGGCCATTTAAGAATACCATCCTTCTTCGTGTATCGAGTCCATGTCTCGTTAAAGGCAATTGGGCCGATACCGTGTTTCGAGTAGAGCTCATATGTGGGAGTTCCAACCGAAGGAATCGGACAAGAGTCCTCAAGTCGGGACTCCCTATTACAACCAAGACAACAAATTCTTCCAAACTTAGTCAGACCAGGCATTTCACAATGTCTCTGGACTGTTCACAAACTTCAAGGGAGTAAAACTCAGTTTACGCAGCACAAATGCACTTACCCTCGGCTATAGTCTTTGCAAAAACTAAATCTAAATAACCTAAGGACATCAAACAAAGAACCAAGATTTGTGGGCGCGACCCACGAAAATACTTAACTTAACTAAGGACGTCTTCCTCCACCAACAGAGGCCCGTCTATCGTCTCGCTTTACCATACATCACCAAAGGAATGGGCCAAAGCAGGACAGCAGTCAGGGCAGAGGTCGCCAGTAGCCGTCAGGAAGGAGTAACCGCGCTGCAAAAGACCTTCGGACCACTTTCGACATACAGGGGTCGCTTAGTGTGGCTCGCAAACCCTCCGGAATTTTCTTGCGAGGTTCCACATGACTTTCGAGCAGAACCGGTACCACTGAAGCCGCCCTAGATTGGGCGCCAATTGAAGAACCAGAACCTTTTGGACCTGGCGGCGCAGGGTACACCCTCCGTCTCCTGGGTTCACCTGCTTCGTTACACAGAGACACGGGACACTCTGTCTGCGTTAGAAGATTGGATTTATTTAGCTGCAGCTAGTACAGTTATCCTAGAAGTACACAAAGTAGGTTCTCAGGAGACTGCCACTTCACTCTGTGGCGCATCAGATTAAATACTATACAATACAGAATTATTAACAAAACACACGCCCCAAGCAAAGAAGAAAAGAGCCAATAGGGTAAGTGGAAAATAAAGCGGAACCAGTAAGAAGGGTTCAAAAACAAAAAGATCAGATGACTCGAAGAGACCTCTCCTCCAACTGTGTTTGTCATCCCACCCCCGAACTAATCTATTAACAGAATACAACTGACTTGCTTTCCTGGTTGTCCTTGCTTGTGCCGGGGCTTGCTGGCTTTGCTCGTCTCTTCGGTCCTGCTGTTTCCCGCACGCTGTGTGTCTCCCCTAGCTGCCGCTACCTTCCATCGCGCGGTTAGCGTAGGGGGAGACTACAGCTCCCAGACTGCCCTGTGACTCCTGACACACCTGAGCACCATCATCGCGCCCAGAGGCGCAGAAAACACAGAGGCTCCCTCCGCGTCACGGGACGGGTGCGGGTGGCGCCGGGCTAAGCCCGGGCAAAGGGCGGGCCCTCTGTGGCCCTCAGAGGCCTGAGGAGACTGGACTGGGCCATTCCCTAAGCGGCTGCACCTGGATGCCACTCGCCCCTGGTTCACAATATTGACAGTAAGCTGACTTGATTCTTAGCTCCCCGCAAGGCTGTTATGACCATGTTTAACTGTTAACCCATATGTGGTAGCTGCTGATTACCATCAACCCTACACGCATTTGTCCTTGGGTAACGCATTAGCTGTGACATCTATTATGAGTTTGTCTGTTACTAAAGAAAAACCTTTGGGGAAAGGGCATGCCAACCAAGGGACATTGGACAATTTTGTTATTAGACCTACCACTGAAGTAGATAGGGACATAATTCTTGATGAGTTGCGGGCAGAGAGACGGCGCTCTGTGGAGTCTATAAAAAACAACCGTTTTTTCCTGCCCCTTTCGCAGGTGGTGATGTTATCACAACTTAGTACGTCTCGTGGAAGTGGTGGTCATGACACTTCCTTTGGCGATGGCACGCCCTTACTCCTCCGAGACATTACCCCTCCACCTGACTTAGATAACGACCAAATTATTACCTTGTCTCCTTTTGTGATTAATTCTACATCTGAAATGGACCCCTTGTCGGATGATTTACCATCTTCATTGCAGAGTGTCCAAAATGATACTAATATTCTGAAAAGTTCCCGATTACAAGGTTCCCCACCAAAAAAAAGGAGGAAGAGGGGGACCTTAGTAAAAAAAAAAAAAAAGACAAGCCCAAAACTAACATCAAAACTCTTAATCCAAAGACCCCTATAAAAAAAATGCCGACATTAGATACATCGGTTACTCCTTTACACCGTGTTTCAACTGAAACACTAGACTCCACCCTATTGGAGAACATTGAGAAACTGATTAGAGCTTTTACGTTGCCGTTAACAGAAAAATTAAAAACAATAGCCCAAAAATTGGGGAACTTAGAACAGGCAATTGGGGAGTTTAAGGAAGGAACTAAGGAGTTAGTAAAGCCCTTGCCAGTCCCTCCGCCTATTGTACCGATTTTTAGTACTAACAATCAAGAGGGATTGACTGCCGGAGCCAGTAGCCAGGCAAAACCAAAAATTTTGTATGTGACCTCTCCTCAAAAAAATTGTACAAACGTTCAACTTAAAGATAACGAGGCAGAGGCGGCTAGGAAATTAAATGTCCAATCAAATTGTCAACAAATCACTACAATACGAACTGAGTGTGAACTCCCTGTAATGACACTTGTCCCAAAAATCCCTAAGGTAGACCTTCCTCCGGAAGCAGTTCCTCTTGTGGTGGTTCTCACTGGAGTTCCTCCCCTAGAGGATGGAAAAAGAGAAGACTATAGCCAACTAAAAAACAAAGTTATATTTTGGCTTAGGCAGAAACGTCCTCTTCCCCCAGAGATTAATGGAGAAATCCTTTCTGTTAGGCGTCTTTCCTGGTTAGGAAGCAGGACAAAAGATATCACGGGTGATATCATAATAATTAATTTCAGAGATAAAAGAGCAGTGAGACATATCCTGAATTGGTCTTCTCAATTCTTTCAATTTAATTGAGGCACGTGACCTGACCTATTTTTATCCTAGAGTACATTTCTCTGCCAAAAACAATTAGAACTTATTAATCCAAAACCAGGATGATCGCAATAGTTTTTTACCTCAATGTCAGGATGTTTACCCAGGATCTCCTATAATTCACAAACTGATCGTTCTATTTACCCACCACAACATTAGGAGGACTGTATTAGGCCCTCCTTCCCAGGCCAGAGAGACTCCTTTTATCAACATAGGAATAATGCTGCAAGGCCTCTTAGACAAAATCATAAATATCGCTCTGCATCACTTTACCCTCAGCCCAATTGTCCTATTACTCCGATTCATTACCAGTCTGGCCATTCAAGGTTCTCATTTCAACAACAGGAGTATCGTCCTCGTCCTTTATTTTGCCATCAGGATGATTACTTTTTACCTCTTTATAATCGTTATGCAGAGCTAACAGACCTAGAAGGAGTGGACTGACTGAATTCACTTGGAACTAAAAAAACTAAAAATAATACCGATAGATCTCAGAAGGTGCCCTCTACCAGCCTGGAAGTTAATTCCAACTTTGTCACGCAAACTTCTCAGGTCTCTAATCCAAAATGTATTCAGAATCCCTTGCCACCTACTGATTTACCATCTAAGCTTATACGCTTAAATCAATCTGAACAGATTTTGCATATAGAAGAGAACCTAAATTTTAATTCCACACTGAATTCCCAGAAATGTTTAGGGGAGGGGGAAAAAACCTCAAATCACAATATTATTTTGGAATATAGCAGGCCAACGCTCAAAGGTTACCAATGATATATGGAGGGATTTTAGTCCCAAATTTGATGTTTTAGCACTTCAAGAGACCTGGGCTATTGAAGCGATTCATATGGAAGGCTACAAAACTTACTTTTCTCCAGCTCAACCTTCTATTTCAGGTAGAGCGAAAGGAGGCCTAACGATCTATATTTCAAACCTCCTTAACGTAAAGAAAGTAGTCCCCATGAGCCTGGACCCAAATATCCAGATCCTCTTATTGACCCTAAGTAATAGAGACATCTTTTGCATAGTGAATTTTTACAATAACCTCCCTGAGGCTGAAGTGATTACTGTGGTATCTCAGATGCGCCTTTTATTAAAAACCCGAATTATGAAGACAAAAAGTGAAGAGGTGATTATCTGGGGGGGGGGTTTTAATCTGGGCCCATGTCACTTCACTGATAATAAGAACATATGTGGCATTTTGGACGAATTTGACAATCCAATTTCACACTTTAGACACTCAACCTTAGGTAATTACCTAAACGAAACCTTATTTGATCTAGACCTGGTCCAGGCAAATACCAGGAATGACAAGAAACAAATCCCGGCTCCAACTTTTCATGGGAGAGGTTATTCAACAACTATAGATTACATTCTGGTTTCAAATGTTGAGAGGACTAAAGACGCTGGATTTACCAGACATTTAATCCCGCTTAGTGATCATTATCCCCTCAGTATTTCTCTTTCTCTGACTAATAAACCTAAAAGAGGTTTGGGAACTATTTTATCACAAAATAACTTAGTGCTTACCAGACTGAATGGTTACGCACTTAGATGGGGGAAAGTAGACCCCATAGAGATAACCAAGCAAGTGATTACGAGGGCTAATTCATCCATCATGAAATGTCTCAACCCACATACCACTCACTCAGAGGTCATTGCAAGCTTCGAATTGATTGTTAGGGCAATCAACGAAATATTGTGGGTGGAGACAAATCACACTTCAAAAAGGCAGAAAGGTTGGTTCAATCACGACTGCACGGTTGCATATTCCAATTTAAAAATGGCGTTGAGAAAAACGATCAGGGTCCCACATGAGATATCAATACTTAGGAAAGCCGACAACCTTGCATTAAGAACTAGAAAAAAAGAGTTAAATACCCAGCTCTGGGAGCAACTCCATGAAACTTGCTCCCAAAAAAACATGGTACTTTTTTGGCAAGTAGTAAAGTCTCCTTTCCTAACTGATAATACAAATCATGCTAAGCTAGATCTAGCAATTGAGGAAAAGGAATGGGTTTCTTACTTTTCCAAAATTTTCTCAGCTGATAGGGAGTCATTCGAATTGCAGGATCTAGACCATTCGAATCTTAAACCCTCGAATGAAGCAGCCACCATCTACCCTATCGACCTACAATTTTCTCTGGAATAAACCGCCTCGGCCCTGAATGCAAGTAAGAATGGGAAGGCACCAGGTCCAGACGGTGTTCCTATTGATTTATTCAAAAACCAAGTGGACCTCTGGATTCCTATCTTAACCAGAGTCCTGAATGCATCTTGCAAAATAGGTCTATTACCATCATGGTCAAAATCCGTACTAGTCCCCATCTTTAAGAAAGGTGAACGGGACTCAGTATCCTACTATCGCCCAATCTCTCTTTTAGACTCCCTGGGCAAGATGGCAGGTAGAGTCATTTTGGAACAACTACAAGATTGGGCGGACAAGGGTAGGATTATTTCAGATCTACAGTATGGGTGTCGCCAGGGCCTCGGGACCATTGAGCAGGCCCTAAACCTTTCGCTTTTGATTGACAAGTATGTATACGTCAAAAAAGGAGACCTGTATCTGGTTTATGTGGATTTGTCAGCCGCGTTCGATTGTGTTTCCGACTCTAAACTTTGGGCTATACTGGCTGACATGAGGGCCCCCTCAAACTTGCTTATGTTCATTGGGGAACTTTATGCTAATGCCACTGCAAGAGTCCGTTATGGGGTGGGGGGGGAATTGACGGATGCTTTTCCAATAGAAAAAGGGGTCAGGCAAGGATGTGTCCTAGCCCCTTTTCTTTTTACACTGTATACAAATGGTCTGGAAAAAGAGATGTTGAAGGGATCCCAGGATCTCCCGATGATAAATAAGCGCCCTATACCTGCATTACTTTATGCAGAGGATTCGGTCATATTGGCCCGTACCCCCAGTGAACTCCCAAAAATTTGAATAGATACTCTACATTTATGGCAAGTCTTGACCTGAAGATAAATATAAGTAAAACTTTTCTCATGAGGGCAAGCTCTTGCCATAAAAACATAACAACAATGCGGGGTATCTATCTGAATCAACAAAAAATTGCTAGCACCCAAACATACTCTTACTTAGGCATAACAATGGATCATAGATTATCTTGGAAATTGGCTGTCGAAACTCGAAGACTTCTCTTCCTGAGGACAGTCACAGCCCTTCTCAATTTCACTAGGAAACTGGGAAATAGAGCTACAACCGAAATCATCCAGATTTACAAAGCTAAATGTTTATCTGTGGCCTTATATGGGGCAGGACTTTGGGGATTTGTGAACACGGATCCCATACAGAAAGTCGAAAATTCATTTTTGAGGTTTCTCCATTCAGTTCCGGGGAGCACGGGAACTTTTGCATGTCACCTAGAGCTGGGTCTTGCACATGTGGCGGACCTAGCAAAAGTGGAGCCACTTTTGTTATGGCGTAAAATTTGGACATCAGACAAAGCTACCCTCTCCCAGTCGCTCTTGTCTGACTGTTTGACCATGGATAGCGTTCATAGATCTAAGTGGCTGCGGTACATCGCAACTTTTTTTCATGACTTGGGCTGGGATAAATACCTTCATAATCCTACATTAATATGTGAGGTTTCGAGAAAGATCTTAAAAACTAAAGCACTTGCCCACCTGGAGGAGATGAGACTATTGAGTGAAGCTAGCAAACCATCTGTCACTTACAGTCTAATGATTCAATCGGTACCCACAATACAGCCTTATCTTACTCTTAATACCACAACCTACGAGCGCTATCTTTTGGTGAGACTCACGATGAATTTTTTTCATCGGATAGTCGCATTCCCATTACAAAATAATTGGGCCAAAACTCTTTCTATTTGTCCTTGTGATTTTATTTCCCCACAATCTACTCTCCATACTGTCCTCTTTTGTAAATTTTTCCCGGAAATTAGGAAAAAACTGCTCATTCCGTTTTTGAGGCGCACGGGTCACAGACAATGTCGCCCAGCTTTACTCTTTTTACAGATGTTGGAGGGAGACCTCGTAGTATTTACAATAGCTAGCTTCCTGAAATCTATTGTTCGTCATCGTAAGACCTTAGAACAAAGAGCTATTGAGTTAACTTAATTTTACTATTGTGATAACTGTAATATTTTTGGCTGTGTTTACAGAAAATTTTCTTAACTCAGAAAATATTCTTTTAATTTGTGAATAATGATGCTCTTTTAATGATTGTAATTTTATTGAACGTTTTTTGCTTTTACTAACAATGAATTTTATTGTATGCTTTTTATGATTTATAACATAAATCGAAATAAAGTAAGATTGAATTGAATTGAACTGACTTGCAGGAGGTGAGATACGTTTGTGTGTATTGGAGGACAGGCATGACACAATAGAATGCTAGCAGGAGACAGTGAAGGCCAGTCGATAAGATATGATCAGGAAAGAATGGTGTGAGCCTACAGATAGTTGGAACAGGGATTAGGAAAGCCAGACACGGATTAGTGTACTCGGCTAGTCCAAACATCAGTTTCACAAACAAGGCTGAGGACGGATTTCGACACCAAGCTACGGGAAAAGCAGAATAGACTTCGTTCACCGTGCCGCCTGAGTGATGGCAACACAAAATGGCGGCGGGTTACAAAATGGCGGGTCGATTCGATCGTGATCGAAAATCGAAGTTCCTCAGGTGGCATAATGAGTGCTGCTGCTGATCACTAGCATTTAATGTTCAGGCTCTGGGTGCTTGTGGTAACATATAGGAGGGACTTAGAAGTAAATTAAATGTGCTGATCAAGTGTAAATCAACTGTACCACGTTTTAGGGGGATAGCCCAGGCACTTTAGCACTTGTTAGTAGTGGTACAGTGCACAAAGTGGTAAAAGGCAACAAAACGGGTTCACAAAACAGGAGAGGTGAAGGTAAAACATTTGTGGGGTGACCCTGCAGAGAGGGCCAAGTTCTACAAAGACAAAAACACAGCACAATAAAAACTGAAATTTATAAACAGAGTATAATTTAATGAACTAGGGGCCAGATGTACGACTTGCCAAATAGCGCCTCAAAATTGCATCGCATTTGCGACTCGCACTATGCGAGGCATTATTTGGCATGTACAAAAGTGTGTTTAACACTGTTTGCATTTCCCAATGGGGTCGCAAATTGCAAGGCTCATGAATATTATTGAGCCTCTCGCAATTTGCGAACCCATTGGGAATGCCAGGCCCTCCCACGGATGGTGGCCTGCTGGACTCAGCATACTACAATTTCTGGGACTGCTTCGAAATAAAGCAGCTTTTTTTTTCCTTAAAGGAAAACGGGAAGCATTAAAAAAAAAAAAGGATTTAGTTCAATTTTTTAAGGGCAGGCAGTGGTCCCTGGGACCACTGCCTGCCCGTAAAAAATAATATTGCATGCATTTGGAAATGGGAAGGGGTCCCATGCGAGTGTTTTGCGACTGCAATTGCGGTCACCAAACATTGGTACATAGCTTTGCGGTCACTATTCGGAAGGGAACACCCCTTCCTAATAACGAGTCGTAAAACAGTATTTTGCGAGTCGCAATTTATTTGCGTGTCACAAAATACTGTTTGTACATGGGTCCTTGCTTCCTAGCACGCACAAACGGATCTAAAACCCTTTTGCACACGCTAAAAAGCATCGCACATCTGGCCCAAAATCACACCAAAATTACAAAAATCCAATAAGGGGAACCAAAGATACGATTGTTCAAATAAAAGTGTCACCAAAAAGCATTAATTTCCAACTGTGGTCATCGGGCTGGGCTTGGCTGGGACCAAGGCTCAATTAATTTGAGACTGGAATGGAGCGCGGGTCACATACAGAAACGAAGTTTGTAATGTTCAGAAGTTTTAACTTCTAACTTAATGTTTGAAATGGATGTCAAAAATCCTTAGCGGGACAAGGCATCAGGCTGTGGCCAAAATAGGCTCAATGAGACCCAATAGCCATTGTACTGGGTTCTGGTGAAGCTACTGACTTTTGGTGGTAAAGCTCAGAGTGAGAGAAATACAAAATTTGCTCCCTAGGAAGTCCCTCACCAACTGGATACTTTTGGTGCCTTTGCCCGGTGATGATTTCTAAGTTCTGACTTACTATATTCCAAGAAGGAGGGAGTGAGAAGTGATATAGGGATTGCTCGGGAGAGAACCCTTATCATGCTTGGCCTATCTCTCTGTACTCGCCCAAGAGGATCACCATATGTTGTTAAAAGGCCTCTCAACCAAAGGGATTACCAGTGGCATGGTTGATCATAAGAACCAAATAGGTTCATGGCAAGAAGAGACCTTTGATGAAAGTTTGACTACAACA
The DNA here is from genome assembly GCF_964204655.1 of Triturus cristatus. NCBI lineage: Eukaryota > Metazoa > Chordata > Amphibia > Caudata > Salamandridae > Triturus > Triturus cristatus. The sequence continues at coordinate 219,093,009 of NC_140590.1, forward strand.
TCCATCTGCCTATTTACCATCCTGGAGCTCTAACTAGGATGCTGCTAAACAAATGCGAACATAGTGATCAAATGGGTCGGTATGTATGGCATCTCTCGGTGTGGCGACTGGAAGTTTGACAATTGAATGCACACAAACTAACAGGACTAACAGGATCCTTGTGAGGTCCTAATGAAAGTTAACTAGCCCGGTGAGGTAATGGTGTGATTGCTGAAACATGTCGACCAAGGGATACAGAAGATGTTAATTTCCTTAGTGTATACCCACCTGTTAATAACTCTATCAGGGTGCCCTTTGAAAATAGGATCAATCCTCAGGACACCCAACCCTATTTTAAATCTAGGATCTTACCTAATAAACAAAGAGTTCTCTTTGTTACCAAGGTTGAGTCCATCCAGATGTGCTAAGTATCTGGAAGAGGCCTCTAAGATGAAGCATGCACTGGGAATCCCAGTGGGTGAGAGTCCTTTACACACCATAGGTTGCTCCCCTTTGGTGAGTGCAGAGAGATAAGCCAAGCATGATGAGAGTTCTCTCCAGTTTTTTTAAAAATAAGTTCAGACGTAATAACCTTTTTGATGCTCGGACATCTCCAGCAGGGCAAGGCTGCAAGCTGTAGCCAAACAGGGCTTCACAATGCTGATACCCTCTCTGAGGTGTTCCACTGAAGCGGATTTCTTACTACCAGAGAGAGCAACCTCCTGAATCTTTGGCCCAGTGGAAACTCACCCCACTGAAGCGGATTTGTTACTACCAGAGAGAGCAACCTCCTGAATCTTTGGCCCAGTGGAAACTCACCTTGGAGCCAATAGGTTTCTAAGTCCCAGGTTATTCGGGGTGTTAGAAGGAATGCACTATGACAAAACCAAGGGTCCAAGGACCTCAGGAACAATACTCATTCAAGCAGAAGCAACCAGTTGGTTCTAGGACTGGTCTAGTAGGAAATGGCCAGTTGCACCCTTCAGGAAAAGGGGCTTCTTGTTGCTTGATGTGTACATGTAACTTACCAGTGAGTCATGCACCTCGCACCTCTTTGACCTAGGCACATATAGCAGCAGATCAAGCCTTTCATGTCTCCTTACAGTTTCTCAAAAGCAGTTGCAGTCCTTCTTCTGTTATCCACAGGTCCACTAGAGTTCACGATACATTGCTCAGGGGTGCAACATGTATGCATCGCACTATCCTGTGAGTGGGGATAAATTCAGGCCCCTTCCTAGCCATTAGGGAACATCCTCCCTGGGGTAACCCTTCCTACTTTTGCAGCAGTTCCTGAATGCCCTACTGCAAACAATCCCACATTGCCCCTCTCTCACTAAAATCAGGATGGCACATCTTTTCCTCCCTTGTGCAGCACTCTCACAAATAACATTTATGAACAGTCACATGTTCCCACTTCCCCTGCCCTGGTTTCATGATTAACTGGATGTTGTCCTTTCCTGTTGCAAGAACTTCTGCCTTTTCAGGGGGAATATTTGGGGATTCTACTCACACCTTAGCCCCTTGATTTCACCTTGATAGTCTGCATCAATTACTCCTCCAAGCACTTGAATGCCTTTGAGAGTCAACCCAGATCGAGGGGCGATCAAGCCAGAGTGCCCTGGGATATTCCGGATTCCCACTCCTGTCTCAATGAGTGCTATATCTTTTGGTTTAAGTCTGTACAGTTTCAAAGCATGCAAATCAAGGCCTACAACCTCTGGTGTCACCCGGTACAAAGCCAAGGCTCTGGGAGCTGTCTCCCCTTAGAGAATTGTATTAGTGGCCACATGAGGCTGAATCTGCAAAGCTGAGCTTAGCATCTGCCTCAGAGGGATTTCTGCATCTGCTAACGGTCTATTTCCAGTATTTGTAACGCTTCATTCAAATGTTCTATCCAATATTTCAATGACCCTTGAAACAAATTTTTCAATTGATCTTTCAACAATCCATTCATCCATTCAATGAGGCCTGCAGCCTGTGGGTAATAGGGAATGTGAAATACCCACTCAAAATTGTGTTGTGCACAATAATCCTGCACCAATTTGCCTTTAAAATGTTGTCATTGTTACTTTGAATTTGCAGCAGAATTCCATAGTACAAAATCAACAAGTCTAACATTTTCAATGTGTTCAACTGAGTAGCACGTTTACATGGAAATATTATCAAAGATCCAGAGTATGTGCCGACAACCGTGCACACATATTGATATCCTCGACTAGTTGGCATGGGCCCAACGTAATCAATCTGCCAGATCTGTGCTAATAATTATTTTCTACCTCGCTCACCTCTTACTATCTGTGGAACTGGTCTGTGTTGGGTATGCTGACAAATAGGACATTGCAAAATTGCAGTTTTTATTAAATCAAGGCGAATGTGTATCCCTCTATTTTCTACCCACCTGCTAGTAACTTTTTCTCCGAAATGTCCGCTCTTCTGAAGTGCCCATTTTGCAATCACAACCAGATTAGAATCTTGCATTGCCACATCGACCTCCAAAATTTTAGCTTTTTCATCTGCAAGGGAATTAAACCAGTGGTCGAATGAGTCGGTAGGACAGTGAGCATCTACATGATACACAGTAACTGTGCTTTGTGGTAACATTTCCCAGATCTCCTGCCACAACTCCTTACCCCACACTTCCTTTGAATTGGGGAGCTAGAGATGGCTTAACGGCTACGACGTTCGACCTTGAATCTGGGGAACCGGGGTTGAGTCTCGGCAATGAAGCTGAACATCCTGTGATTCTGAGCAAATCACTTAATCTCCCCGTGCCTAACAAAAATTAATGTGTCCTCATGTAACTCAACTTGGTCTTGTGTAAAACGCTCTGATACCCGATACCTTAGGCTCAAATTTGTGCTTTATAAAAGTCCTTAAACCCACCGCCCCCAAAAAAAAACCAATATATCATCCAGTTATGGGCATGCCACGTGGGAAGCCAAGTGGCTAATCCATTGGAAGTGGAGTACGAGTTAGTGTATATATGACACTTTCCTGGCAGTCCTTGTTTCAAGGCTTGATACACAGCATATTGTTCTGCAAACTGGCTACTCTTTCCCTCTCCAGTAGTGGTCAACAATTTCTTAGTCACTAGATTATATGACACCGTTTTCCAGTGCCTCTTAGCACCTACATACCTGGCTGAACCATCAGTAAACCACACATGCTTCCTGTCTTCTGAAGACAATTCTTCAAATGGCCCACCCCACTTCACAGGAGATTCTTGTATCTCATGCACATCATGCAACACCTCTGTATGTCCCATCAGGGCTTGTGCCACCTGCTCATGCAACACTGCACTGCCTTTGGGACCTACTCGGGCCCTGTCCTGTATGTACCATTTACACTTGATGATGCTGACTTCTTGGGCATGTCATATTCTGTGAGTCTTGGGGTAACTTATCACCAATTGCATTATAGGGATCTCAGGTCTCAAAATCACAATGTGCCCCAGGGTCAACTGCTCAGTATACACCAGGGCTCAATAACATGCAAGAAACTGTTTTTCAAAGGGAGTGTATCACTCCCCAGCATCTGGTAATTTCTTTGTCCAAAATCCTCAAGGCACCCTCGTTTTTCCTTGCTTCTGCCACACACTCCAATTAGCATATGGTACTTGCTCTGTCACATTCAGCTCAACATCTCCCTCTTGCACTGGTCACAAATCCAAAGCACGCTGTATAGCCTCTTTTGCTGATTCAAATGCAATTCGTGGCTGCTCTCCCCATTCAAATGCATGTTTCTTTCATGTAACTTTATACAAAGGGGCCAAATCTTAATCAAGTGACGGATATGCTGTCTCCAAAAACCAAACAATCAAATGAACCTCGGAACTTCCTTCCTATTTCGTGGCACAGCAAATTCTTTGATCTTTTGTCTCACCTGTTGCACCACCTCTCTGTGTCCCTGATGCCATTGAATGCCCAAAAACTTCACACTTTGAGAGGGTGCTTGTACTTTTTTGAGATTTATCTCCCACCCTTTACTCTACAAATGCTCCACAATCCTTTACAGCTGAAGCTGCACTTGCTCCTGTGTCTCTCCCTGTATCATCACATCATCAATGTAATAACAAAGCTGTACCCCAGTAATAACTGGTACCTTATCTGAATGACAAAAGAGTGTGTAAGTACAAAGAAATACCAAATATAAAGCAAGTGAATGTATACAAAAATGTATCTAATTTTTAGAACACTATGATGAAGCATGTCACCAACCAGGTTGGTGAGTGAGGGTTCTTTATCTACATTTGATTGATTTGTCATTGGCACATTACTACACGTAGATACTTTTTTTGTATACCTTCACTTGCTTTGTATATATTTGTATTTATTTGTACTTACACACTCTTTTGTTGTTTAATTACTGTTTAGGGGGACTAAGAGTGTATCTCTACCCTCTATCTCTGGTTGTTTTTTCTTACCTTATCTAAATGGTCTGCCACCAGCTTGTGACAGATAGGATGACTGTGCAATTACCCCATAGGCAGTTTTTTTAATGTGAATTGCCTACCGGCCCATGAGAAAGCAAATTGCTCTTTGCTCTCAGGGGCTAATGGTATAGAGAAGAAAGCATTGGTAATATCAATAGTCGCATGCCAAGTCCCAGGATACTTCTGTATTTTCTCAATTAAGGTAACAGTATCTCGAACAGCGTCAGTCAAAGGAGGAGTGTGCTTGTTCAAATTGCGATAATCAACTGTCATGCGCCAACTATTGTCACTTTTGCTCACTGGCCACACAGGGTTATTCCAAGCGGTAGTGATTGGAATCACCACCTCTGCCTCTATCAAGTCTTGTATGGTTGCTCTGATCTCCTCCTGCCTCCCCTGAAATTATGTACTGTTTCAAATGAATTACCTTAGTAGCCCGGGGCACCTTCACTGGAGGAATCTTCAAGTGATCCACCCTTACGGTGCCAATTGAAATGTACCTTTCGGATCCAAATTGATAGTACCTTTCCTCCAAATACAGAGTTATTCCCTTCAAGATAGCAATTCCAATAATATATTCAGAGAGGGGCACAATCAATACAGTGTACTCTCTTTTTGGTATGCTTCCTATTTTCATTTGGACCTTTGCCTGTACAGCTGGTGTCTCTTTTCCGTCTGAGCCTGTGATTGTGAAGTACTGTCCTTTAAACTTTTACGGATTTCCATATATCAAAGTAGCCTCCACTTCGGTGTTTACTAGGGCTCGGGCCTTCTGAACATAATGATGTTTCCAATAAATGTCTATGTCAACATATGGTCTGTTATCTTTGCAAGCCCATCTCTGTACCGGAGCTTGACCTATTTCCTAATCTGCATTCAATCTGTCAACCCTTGCCCAGGTCAAATCCGGGTGCAACCTGTCATTTTCTTGAGGGAACTCCTCCTCCCTCCAGTTCTCACTGAGCCATTCCCTTTCTCAATGTCTCCCTCCCTTCATCTTCAAATGGGCAGTGCTCTTACCCTCCATTTCCTCTTCATTTACCTCGGGCTTTTTTTGACTCACTTGCAGGTTATTCTGCTTTTTCACTTTCTGCCCCTGCCCATTCACTTCTATGTTCACACTGTGCCCTGTCCCCTCAGCTCTGAGTCTACCAAATGCGTGCCAAAACGGGGAACAACCTTTACAACGCAACTTTTACAACGCACTACCGTTACAACTAAACTGTTACTACGCGAGTGCATTGACAACACAGGACATTACAACGCAAGTCTTTACATCGACTTGCACTAGATGGCGTTCTAACATTAAAAATAGTGTAGTTTACAATCCCAACACCTTCCCTACTGTTACGTGGACTGGAGTTGGAATAGTAAATTACACTTTTTTAATGTTAGCACGCCATCTAGTGCAAGTCGATGTAAAGACTTGCGTTGTAATATCCTGCGTTGTCAATGCACTCGCGTTGTAAAACTTTTGTTGTAACAGCACGCGTTGTAACAGCATGCGTTGTAACGTCATACATCCGCCAAAACCAATAACTATTTGCTGTTCAATTCTGCAACATAAAAGACCAGATGCTGCATCTGTGCCACGACTCAGACGCGTAGTGTTGGATGACTAAAAAGTAATACACTTTCTAAAGCAATGCTCAAAGCAAGCTGAATTGCCTGTAAAAAATGTTAGAAATAGTTTCCGCAACACAGGCACATAAATGTTTCACTCAGAATTGCACAATTTAATAAAGTGGGGAAGTTGGGATTTATACACATTTATCCATCTGGGCTGCTTCCGAGGCATATAACTTTGTGTATAAACTGCATCTCCCCAAATTTCACCTGTAAACTTTCTGTGGCACCACTGTTGTGAACCGAGAGCCTATAGCATCCCATGTACCTAAAGTGATGCCATGCCATAAACAAAAGGCTAGACGCAGCCCACGGATCCAAGCAAGGACTTTGCTGGATCTTTATTTTATTTATTATGTTTACACCACATATCTGCTCTGAGACCATGAGGAAGAAAAGTCCGGGATCGGCTGAAACCCTAACCCGGGGCCTTAAAAACATAAATTTAACCACAGAGACAGCTCTGTTTTAGTGGAACTAATTGAGAGATTAAAGAGGCCACACTGTCAGTGAGAAGCACGTACAAGTAGCACAGCCAAGGCAGGGCGAGCAAGTGATGCCAGAGAGGCTGGTGAGGGCAAGGGGCTATAGGTGAGCACGCAAGACACTGGTTATCATCGCATGCCCCTTTCATGCTTTTCTGGGCAAATGCGACCCGAGGAATTACAACAGGCAGAAATGATGCCGATTCCATGCCTGCTGATTTCCGCGGGGGCTGCATGGAATGACCTGGCGGGGCCCCAAGTGGCCTGCGGGCCATACTTTGAGTACCGCCGTGCCAGAGCAACAGCTAGCCTCTTCCATGCACATGACGGCCGGGAGCCGTCACGTGTCACGGTGGGCGTGTGCGCACGATGGCTCCCGGCCATCCGAATCCCCGCCCACTAATAGAAACGCCCGCACAGCGCGGGAATTCCCCGCGCATGGAAGGGGCTAAAGGAGGTGTCTGAAGCATACAAAAGTGTAGAGGAAAAAAAAGAAGCATATGAGTTGGTGGAGAGCTTATCCTGTCGCTTAGCTGACAATACAAGGGTGCAACTAAGATTTTGTCACAAGAACATTACATTTGTGCTGCAATTCTGGATCCATGGTCCAAATCGGCACTGAACAGTAAGACGTTAATTCCTTTTTTCAGAAGTGGATGTTGCCCGGTACAAAACTTAGATAGCTGAGGTAGCCTGTAATTTGGAAAATGAACGGCTGGTAATTAAAAGCCCACTACATCAACTCAAAACAAGTACTACAGCAGGGCATCCGATGTCAAGTTCAACTTCAGAGCCTGAGGGCAGTGCGTTTGGCTCAAAACACTCACCATCACTATCGACAACAGCTAGAACCAGATCATCAGCCCCAATAAAATCATTAAAGGATTGGTATTTGCAGCAAGGACTTGCTAGGTCCAGTGCTGATGCAAAGACAAAAGAGGCTGAACAAAGTGTAGCACCCCTGAACATTGAGAGGATGGTCGAGGCCTATCTGGATGACCAAACAGAGGTGTACATTGATCAAAACCCATTGCGGGGGGAGGAGCCTAGCGCGCAACCAAGATGGCCGCGTAGGTGCGAGGCTCCCGAGGACCTCCGCAACCTCCTACGACTATCCTGAATTTATCCTGTCTCAGATGAGGGGACTGTGTGGGTGAGCCTGAGCTGAGGTGGCACCCGTTTCCCGTTGTCAAATCGGACCTCGGATACCGGAGTGAGCACCGATTGAAGTCTGCGGCCTTCTCCTCGCCAGCCCCCGATTTGCGCTGAGGGGTGACCCAGTGACAAAGTGAACAACAGCGGCGGGCCGGGCCTGGCGAGTCGCGTACCCCGCACTTTCGCTTTCGCTTTCGCACCCCTTGCCGTCTCTGCAGGGTTGGGTCGCGGGGCTCTTTGTGTTGGTGTGGCCTCGCTGGGAGACTCGGCCTGCCCGCCGGCTGTGACCCACCCCGCGGATCTGGGGTGGCCCCCCCCGGAGCTTGTGGCCCTGATTGCCTACCCTTCACGACGTGGCTGGTGCGACCGGGGGACTGGTGGCCATGGCCACGAAGCAAGATGGAGACCGGGCAAAGACCAAGTCGACCCGGCGTGGCACCACCCATCAGGCCAACAGTATGGACCGCTATACCCTCCAGAAGGGATCTCCCGGCGGACCGCACAAGTCCCCTGAGGGCCCTCCTGATGCCCCGGACCTGCCCACGGATCTGACTCTGCGGGATGTCATGGGCGCCATTGCCGAAATGAAGGCCTCGGCGGGCCAGCGGTTCGACACACTGGCACATAAGATCGACTCGGTCCTCGTGGATGTTGGCCTGGTGAGGGCCGATCTTTCCAAGACCAACGACCGAGTTGATTCTTTGGCCCACACCTCATCGGGCCTTACTACTGAGGTGGCGGCACTACAAACAGAGGTGCGCAGGCTTAGTCAGGCGAGCGCGCTTATGGATCGGCGCCTGGAGGACTCCGAGAGTCGGGCCCGGAGGAACAACATCCGCATCATCGGGGTGCCCGAGGGACGAGAGGAAGCGGCGGCGGACCTCTTTGTGGAGGACCTGATTGCTACCCATCTCCAGCCACGGGGGGCTGAGTAAATTCTTCACGGTGGAGCGGGCCCACAGGGTTCCCGGAGGAAGGCCGTAGGTCGGAGCCCCTCCGCGACCTCTCATTGCCCGGATTTTCAACTTTCGGGACAGAGACGCTATCCTGCAAGCCTCCAGACTGCATGGGCCGGTTAAGCTTGACAATATGGAGGTGAACTTTTACCCTGATTTCACCCCAGCGGTCCAGAAGCAGAGACTGAGCTTCCTAGGCGTCAAGCGCCGTCTTCGGGACCTGAACCTTAAATACGCTATGCTCTTCCCAGCCAAGCTGCGAGTGGAGGTAGAGGGTCGCACGCACTTTTTTGATCGTCCCGAAGCGGCCGGAGACTGGCTGGACACTCTGTCTGGGGATCGTGATCGAGGGGGCGGGGGGGGCGGCGGGGGGAGACGGCACACTGGATCGGGATTGAGGGGGTAATATTGGGCTTCACTCTGGACAAAAATGATGCCACTTTCGATTAAGCGTCTGTCTGTATAATTTCCCCTCCTATGGAGGTTGTGTGGGGTCTACTGGGGGTTCTCCTTCCTCCTCTAGGGGATTTAGCTAGTTTTACTATATATATGGGGCGACAGGCACACTGCACGTTGGGGGGGCTGTTCGGGCTCATGCAGGGGTGCAGGGAGGGGGGAGTTTTGTTGGGGCGGGTGGGCAGGGATGGGGGGGTGTTGTTCGTTTTTACCACAAGGCAAAAGTATCATTGTGTTAGCTCTATAGTGCTCTCGGGGGGACAAATGGTGGCTTCTGTCTATGATGGGGGGTAGGGAACTAACTCTGTTGTCCTGGAACGTGAATGGACTGGGGGACAGGATTAAACGTGGTGTGGTCCTGCAGTTCTTGAAGCGAATCTCGCCCGATGTAGTTTTTCTGCAGGAGACACACCTCATTGGCAACTCCTTCTGCACCATGAATCGGCGTGGCTATCGCCTAGTGGCCCATTCGGGCTTCACGTCTGGCTCAAGGGGTGTGGGCATCATGGTTAAGAACTCGCTCCCGTTGGAGATTGATGAGGTGCTCCATGACGACAGGGGACGTTACACGGTCTTGGTGGGAAGGATGGAGGGCAAAGTGGTCGTTTTTGTGTCAGTATACGTCCCGCCGGGGCTGCAGTTGACTACCTTTGCGGACCTGGGGCGCCTCCTCCTTGGCCTTCCGGGGGGGATTCTGGTGGTGGGGGGGATTTCAATGCGGTGGTCTCCGGGACTGTGGATCGTCACCCCCCTAGGGTCCTCCCCCGGGCTCAAGCGTGGCTATCTGGCCTATTGGACACTTTGGAATTGGTGGATTGCTGGTGTTTAAAACATCCCACGCAGCTACAGTATACCTTCCATTCGGGGGCCCATGGTAGTCTCTCACGACTAGATTATGTCCTGGTCCCGGCGGCCTATGTTGGGAGGGTGGGAGAGGTGCGCCATTTGGCACGGGGTATCTCGGACCATTCCCCGCTCCTGTTACACCTGGATCTTTTTCCGAGGGGTGAGGATAGGGTGGTCCCGATCAATCCCTGGTACCTGCGCGACCCCACCATTCGCGCTGAATTGATTAATCCCTCCAGCGCTATTTTGACGAGAATGTGGGGTCCGTGCCTTCGGCTGTCTCACTGTGGGAGGCATTCAAGACAGTACTACGAGGAGAGGCCCTGTCCCTTATTTCCCACACCCGGAGGCGCGAGCGGGAGGAGGTGACCCGGGTGGAAGCTGAGATAGCCGAGTTGGAGGGTAATCTAGAATGTGGGGTGACGGATGCCGTATTACATGTTCTCCAACTCAAGCAAGCGGCCTATCGGGCCCTCGTCACGGAGGCGGCCAGGGGCCTCAGTAGAGAGCAACAGGGGAGACTGTATGATGTGGGTGATAAGGCTGGTAAATTGATTGCGTGGCTGGACAAAAAGGCGAGAGCGAGTCGTGTAGTCCCGCTGATTGAGAAAACGGACGGTGTGTGTGTTACTGAGCCGGAAGAAATTGTCTCCTGCTTCGCGGATTATTTCCGTGGGGTGTATTCCCCGGTGTCTTCCCGCTCTGAAGAGGATTCCCGTGCCCTGCTCAGGGATATCGCGCTGCCTTCCCTTTCGGAGGAGGACAGAGTGTCGCTGGACGCCGCTCCAACCTCCGACGAAATCGCCCTCGCCATACGTTCGGTCGCTTCCGGCAAGGCCATGGGTCCTAATGGTCTCCCCATCGAGTTGTACAAGTTGCGACCGGATACGCTGGCACCACATCTCCGATCGATGTTCTTGGAGGCTCACTCGGTGGGCTCCCTCCCGCTGGACCAGCGTCTGGCTACAATCGTGGTTATCCACAAGGAGGGGAGACCTCGGGACCGGGTTACATCCTATCGGCCCATTTCGCTACTGAACGAGGAGCCCAAAATTCTCGCCAAGGTCCTGGCCAATCGGCTGGTCGGCGTGGTGGCCGACCTGGTTCACCAGGATCAGTCTGGCTTTATTCCCCATCGTAACACGGCCCTTAACTTGCGGCGTTTACATGGGGTGCTCGCACGTGTTCAGTACATACGGGAGCCGGCCATTTTGGCGTTTGACACGCTTGAATGGCCATACATCTGGGCGATGCTTGCGAAGTTTGGCTTTGGCGCAGGGTTCATCAGTTGGGTCAAATTGCTGTATTCGGGCCCATTGGCGCAGGTGGTGGTGAACGGTAGAGTATCGGCTCCGTTCGAGCTGGGCCGGGGCACGCGGCAGGGCTGCCCCTTATCGCCGCTCCTTTTTGCGCTTGCCTTGGAGCCCCTGGCGGAGTGGCTGCGGTGGGAACCTTCTATTCGTGGTCTCCGTTGGACCCCCGAGTATGAGGACCGCGTATCCCTATACGCTGATGACATCCTCTTGTACCTAGCTTCCCCACGTAAGTCACTGATAGTACTGGTTGATGTTTTGCATTCATTTGGTCGTAACTCCGGCCTTGTCATCAACTGGGCTAAATCGTGCGTGTATGTTCTCTCTGGGGAGGCTCCTATTCTCCCGCGGGGCTGTCCGATCCAGATCGCCCCGCAGGGATTTCGGTACCTGGGTGTCTTCATTACTCTGGACCCAGAGGCCCGGTATGATCGGAACTTGCTTCCCCCCCTCCAGCGCCTGAAGGAAGATGTCACGCGCTGGCGGCGCTTGCCGCTTTCGCCGCTCGGCCGGGCGGCATTGTTTAAGATGATGTCTCTGCCGCGTTTCCTGTACGCTTTGCAGAATACTATGGACCTCGTCCCAGCGCGCTACTTCAGCGAGGTGGAGAGTTTGCAGCGCCGCCAGTTCTGGGACGGGAGGCCGCGTATCGCCCTGGCGAAGCTGACGCTCCCATGGTATGACGGAGGGATTGCCCTCCCGGATATCATACGGTACTATTGGGCCTCCCAGCTGGCTGCGATTAATCACGGCCTGTACGGGCCCGCCTTAAACCCGGCATTCGAAATGGATAAGATGCTACTCCCGGGTGGGGACTATAATCGAGCGCTCTACTCCAGCGCGCCCAACGCTCGGCTGACCGGCCCCACGCGTGTCATGGTGCGAGTGTGGCACGCGGCTAATGTGGCGATGGGGTGGAAGGACCGTCTGACCCGGGCATCACCACTATACGCGTCCGAGCAGTTGGGCTCCCTGTGGACCTCGAAGGGCTTCGAGAAGTGGGACATGATAGGCATCAGCAAAGTGGGGGATCTCTGGACGAGGGGAGGATTTAAAACGTTCGAGATGCTGCAGACGGAATTCCAGTTGCATGACAGGGAGTACTTTTGGTATTTGCAGATCCGTCATGCACTGGGCTCCGTCTTCCCGGACGTTGCATCCATCCCGGAGTATTCCCCCCTGGAGGATAGAGTGCTGGATGGGCACGTTCCGGACAGCACGATCTCACTGATCTACAAAAAACTGATCAATGACCGCTCGGGATTGCTGACTGCCCTTCGTGAGGCTTGGGTTGCCGAGGGACTGGAGCTGGACGATGAGGACTGGACCTCTGCGGTGGCCTCCCCGAAAGAGGTGGCCATACCGGCCCGCCTTCGCTTCGTCCAGCTCAAGATACTCCACAGAGTCTACATGACGGGGCCAAGGCTCCTCCGTATGGGCTATGCTGTGGACGGGTTGTGTAAGCGTGGGTGTGGCGCTTTGGGGACCTTTCTGCATATATTGTGGGAATGCCCGGAGGTGGAGCGATTCTGGCGTGGTGTGCATGAGGTCCTGCGTGTGGTTACGCATGTGGTGCTGCTACCCGAAGCGAGGAGATGCCTGTTGAATGTGTGGGAACCTACCGACTACTCGGCGCCACAGACGTGGTGGGTGACTCTGGGATATATGGTGGCCAAGCGCGATATTGCTCAACTGTGGGGATCCCAGAGGTCCCCGACTGTCTTGGCCTGGAAGGAACATATGGATTGGTGCATGTTTCGGGAAAAGGTGGTGTATGTGGCGAGAGGTAAGCCTGGGACATGGGTGAAAGTATGGGGCCCCTGGAACGCCTACCGCGGGGGAATCTGTGCTCCGCCATTATTGCCCGATCCGTCACCTGCCCCATCCCCTTAGCCGACCCATCTTCCTTGTTCCGGGCATTGAGTTTACCCAGCCCTAGTCCTGATCTCTTCCCCTTCTTGATACTCCTATGGACTGGTAGGGTCCCCCTCTCAGGGGAGCACATGCTGCTATTTCTGATTGTGGATTGCCATGTGGGTTTGTTTTTCTGGTTGTTCTTTCAGTTTAAAATGAAACCGTACAGTTCGGGTCCGGATGGTGTGGCTATCAACGCTGCTGACTCCTGTGCATCTTCCTTAGCCGCAACACACGCTCTACAATGTGTATCATATGCTCCTTTTGTCTGCTAGCGGCCGGCCGGAAGGTTGTAGGCCCATCTTTGTATATTTTTTGAGTTTTGTAATAAACGGTTTCAAAAAAAAAAAAAAACATTGCGGTATTGGTATGGGAAAAGGGGCCAATGGCCACTGCTCAGCAGGCTGCCGATAAACTATCTGGCTTGCCCTGCCACAAGTGTCTCTTCTGCACGTGTTTTCAGTGCTGCTGGTTCCAGTGTAATAGTGAGAAGGACCAGTCTCTCGCCCAAAAACATAAAGAGGTTAACCATGATCAAAATGAATCAGCACTTTATACCACCGAATTACACAATACATGAATCAACGGAGGAAGATGAGGACAGCAGCTCAGGTGACAGAAGTAGTGTGTTAGATGATGATTACCTACTTATGGTTGAACCCCCAGAGTTTTAGGACAAGCTATACTTCCCTGAAAATTAGGCTTGCACTTCTTACTGTCTTCCTCCCTTATTTACTTTTATTTTTGTGTTTGTCTTTCTGGTTCAAAACTTCGAATCACAACAAATTCATCACCACTGCCTTCTAGTCTTTTTATAGCCATATGAGTTTATGCTGTCTGCATTTCAGTCAACTCCTCCGAGTCATGCTCCTCCATCCTCCTGAAACGCCCTAAATCCATTGCCCTCAAGCCAGATGATGATTGGATGTAGCATAATAGAAGAAAAAAGAAAATCTTGCCTCGTTGAGTCCCTCCAAAATAAGTGGAACATGATGATGACTACTCTAAGCTCCTTTACGAGCCAAGAGAGACTGCCCATTAACTGAAGATGAGAAGGAACAGCTAATGAATGATGCCATGCAATGGTCGCTGACTGAGTGATTTGTGTTGTTTGTTGTGCATGAAGTTAATTCATTGTGTACTATTATCTAATCTACACACTAAAAGTATCTCAAGGCAATGTTTCCTTTCTTGTTTTTTTAATAATAAATTTGTACTTCTACTGCAGGCGGATCCATTGCATTTTGAATATGGAAAGGGGACTCAATCTGTACACTGCATACTGAGTTGGACAACACCATGATGAGGACCACAGTGACATAGTATCTTCGCAGTCACCCAGTAGGATCGGAGATTATTGATGGAAGAATGCAGGGCGTTTCATGAGTATCCATGCCTCTTCTGAAAGTGTTCTTGTTGCACTGCACTGCAATTTATGCATTTTTTTCTACTTGATTTATCAATATCCATTTAGTTTTTCCATCAATAATTACAGACCGGCACTTACCCTGTGCTATACTGGGAAAAAGTACTCACACTTACCTTACCAATGAATCTACATCTGCCAGGCAGGCAGTGGCGTCACCCAAGATTGATGGACAGAGCGTCCATGGTAGGGAGGACCAAGAGGAATGCCGAGATGCAACTCCCCATTTTGCCCAGGATAACATACAGTATCAACTTTCATCATCTTTTAAATAATTTGATTCATTTTTTGTTTTCAATCATTAGTACTGTGTGTTGCTGTTATTATTATGTTTGCTCTCTGCTTATAATTCCTCCCTACGTCTTTTTTAACATTTTCTTTGGTATCTTTAAAAGTAAGCCCGGTACAATAGAACACATACTGTATGTAATCCGGGTCTCTCTGAGGGCAGACAGGCAAGACAAATTGCATGTTGATCTACTGCTGCCCTGTACTGTCTAATTATCTAGTAGTAGTTAGCAAGTACTACTTATCATTAACCATCAAGTAAACATCATCATGCATGCATTTCCTTTTTCTCCCTTAACAGGTTTATGGATATGGTCATCTACAAAGATTGTGTTTTGTTATTTTTCTGTGCGTACTGTTTTTGTTTGTCAAACCTTTCCCCAAACCCCTGAAGAACCAGAACCTTTTGGGCCTGGCGGCGCAGGGTACGCCTTATATCTCCTGGATTCACCTGCTTAGCTTCACAGAGACACGGGACACTCTGTCAGCGTTAGAAGATCAGATTAATTAGCTGCAGCTAGTACAGTTATCCCAGAAGTACACAAGGTAGGTTCTCAGGAGACTGCCACTTCACTCTGTGGCACACAATCTTATATACCATATAGAAACATATACATTAACCAAATATACACCCAGAGTACACAAGAAAGAGCCAATAAGGAAAGTTGGAAAACAGGACCCAACCAATAGGAGAGATTGGAAAACAAAAGTGTCAGATGACTCGAAGGAACCTCTCCTCCAACTATGTTTGTCACCCCTCCCTCAAACTAATTTATTAACGGATTCGTAACTAACTTGCAGGTGGCAAGATACGTTTGTGTGTGTTGGAGGACAGTTGTGAAACGAGAGAATGCTAGCAGAGGACAGTGAAGGCCAGATGATAAGATAAAGTCAGAAAAGAATAGTGTGAACCAACAGATAGTTGAGACGGGAATTAGAAAACCAGACGGGGATTAGTGTACTCGGCCAGTCCTAACACCAGCTTTGTAAATAGAGGCAGAAAGGCTGTTTTTTAACACGAAGCTGCGGAAAAAGCAGAATAAACTTTGTTCGCCGTGCTGCCTGAGTGATGGCAACACAAAATGGCAGCGGAGCACAAAATGGCGGGTCGATTCGATCGCGATCGGAAATCGAAGTTCCTCACCCCCCTTCCCAACCATTTATCAAACCCTCTTCCCCCGGGCTGTGTGATTTATTGAGGTGTGACTAAATTAAATGTACACCAATAATTGATCACACGCTTGCTGAGGTGGGTGTGGCAAAAGCAACACTAATTTAATTTCAAGGCAGGGCGAGGATCTCCTTCTGCTTGCCCACCCATCAGTACATTTGCGAGGTGACTTTTTTACCAAAGGAACCTAATCCATCATCATTAATTGACGGCATCGATTGGATTTGTCATCCTACTACACACAGCACTAAAGGTTACGCTTGTGTCAAGTGTAGGCCTAGTCGAATGACTCGACACAACTACAGTTTGTAAGTTGTTATCCAAAAGAGAGGTCTCTTAGAGTAGAATCTTATTCTATACTGACTATACTGACTGTTAGTACGTGTACAAGCGTCTAAGTGTCTACACTAGATGCAAGGGTAGAAATCTTCCATAATAATAGGGCTATGAATTACTTGCATAAAGACAGAGAAGCCGGGCCTTTGCTCGGTAACTGGAAGAATGTTTACTTAAACTACTAGACAGGAATGCATCGGGCAGGGAGCGGAGCAGATAATTTCGAAGGTGAAATACAGTTTTTTGGCAGGCAACAGGCTGATGTCAGGCTTCGTGAGCCGCGCAGGGAATGAGACAAAGTTCATGGTCACAGATGCAGGCTCAGACTGGAGCTTTCAGAGGCAGAAGGCAAGAAGAGTTTGACGACAGAATCAGGGCCTACTTGCCTGGACTGTAAAATGGCATAAGTGAACCGTATAAAGCCGGTGGCCTTTCATACTTAGGAATGGAATATCCGACCTATTCATGGCGGATCTGAAAGAGGACATGTTGACGGTGGACGCACATGTGTTTGCGTCTTCATAACTGGAACTGGAGGGAACATACATGTACTTGTGATTCATACATGAGACCGTTGGGGTCCAAGATAGGGGACATAACTGATCGGAAAAATCCACATTTCCACATTCCCTCCTTGTCCCCTACTTGCCCGTTAAGAGATATCAATCTTCATCAATCCGTTGATCTGTTCATATAGCATCATTTGTTCTTCTTTCTTCTTCCGGGATGAATGGAATCTTGGTGGTGGAATACACGATGTGGCACACAGACCACAGATCGCTGGTCCACATTGTAGACATAGGCAGCAACTGAATAGTATGAGAAGGCCAATACCTAGGAAGGATAGGACCTTCCATCCAAAGGTAGATAATACACTCCAAAACCAACCGGACCAAGTCCAGGTGCCTGGATTCTGGTGTATCTGGCTTACAATCTTATGAAGGCGAGTTATGGCTTTATATACAGATGGCGAATTTTCTGGTATGAAAATGCAACAACTTGATCCGATGACCCTACAAGCTCCGCCCCTATCGGCCAAGATGACGTCAAGGACAAGACGATTTTGAAGCACAACAATCCGCATAGCAGACTGCTCTTCTGTTAAATTGCCTAAGGCGGAAATAGTTTCGTTCACTACTGCTTCAAGGGTTCTAGTTAATCTACGTATCAGCTTACTATTAGTAACGGTACCTATATAGGGAAAGAGACCTTTATTGAAATCTGTGTATTTTTCCCATGCTGTTTCAGTGTAATCGACTATTGGGAGATCTCTCCTTCCTCTATTGTGCACTAAATGAGTATTTCTGTGATAATCAGGAGGAGCTAGGAAAACAGGTGGCAAAAGGAATCCAATGTAGCAGGTACCATCCCAGTCTAGAGGCAAACGTACATATGCCGTCTGACCACATATGAAATAGGAATGGCGGGAAGCTCTAAATGTAGACTTGCCTTGATCACTAAATTCTACTACAGTGGTGCATCTACTATGGCCCATATGTATGGAACCATTCTTTCTTACACATAATTCACCTTTTACTGGAAATATTGACATAGCGGGCAAAATTGGAGTAGCTTCGGATTCGATATTTAGGATCATAAGATTAAGCGTAAAATTACCTAATCCATACACTTCATTTTCTAGATCAGTTCCTGTTCTCTTGGGAAATCCCTCCTTGTTAGGGTAGCAGACTTTAAGTAAAACTAAGTTCAAATTTCCCCATACCCAGTTGTCTTGATAAACTGCAGACTTCGAATCTAGGGAATTAATTAAACTAAACCATGCTCCACAGGAGCCGTTGTGTGTGAACGGGTATGGAAAGAGAGGTAGAATTCCTTTATAATTCTGATAGGGAGGGAGTCGGCCACATATCCAGCAATTTGTAGCATTGCTAACCTGATGGGAATGCTGTAACATACTAATAAACGTGTTATTGCGCAGCGCAAATCTATAAGACAACTCAAGCGGAGGCAATTCACTAAAAGAATGTTCAGCAGTAACATTATAAACATGTCTAGAAATAGGATAATATATGTGCAACAATATACTTGCAGTAATTATTAAAAGACTTAAGAAAAACAAAATTAATAACGTCACTGTGCAATGACTACGCAGTGATTTACAGTACGCATGTTGTTTCATCATTTTTCGGGTGTTTTCTCTATTCAGGTCTAAGGGATACATGTCAGAGACAAATTCAACCGCTTCACCTTGGAGAGGACTTAAACAATCAAATTGCCCGACTGGTTAGATCTGAGTTTTAGTTTATATAGTTCGTGATTGCTCATTTCAACCAAAGGAAGTTTTGAGTCAATAGGTGAAGACACACGAGGTGTGGTATTTACATCCGATGGTAGTCCATGAAATTTCTTGATATGACTTGAATGTATCCAGCCTTTTCTGCCCTCGATCATCACGGCTGTCCTTGTGGTGAGCAAGACAAGTTGCGGCGACTTCCACCTAGGATCCAGTTGAGTCTTTCGATCAAAGTTCCTCACTAGGACGAGGTCGCCCGGAATTACGTCATGGGGTTTCACCTCAGTGTTGTCGGGAAAGGCTGTAGCTACCTGTGAACGACAAGATTGTAGTGCAGACATCAAGGAAGCCAAGTAATCTGTCAGCATATTATAGTCAATATCAGTTATTTTGCGTGGTATAGGTGTCCCCCACATATTTGGTGGTCTGCCAAAGATCACCTCATACGGGGATAGCCCTGTTCGAGAGTGTGCTACCATTCTCATGTAAAAGAGTGCAACTGGTAATGCTACTACCCAGTCGACACCTTTCTCTCTGCATATTTTGGACAATCTGATTTTCAGGATCTGATTATGTCTTTCTACGAGACCTGCTGCCTCGGGGTGTCGGACACAGTGGAATTTCCACTGATAGCCTAACAAAAGTGAAACGTGTTTCATTAATTCGGATGAGAACGGCTGGCCGTTATCTGAGTAGACAACACGTGGTAAACCGTATCGTGGGAAGAATTCTCGAACCAACTGTTTGGCAGTAGTCGGGGCAGTGTAATCTGAAACCGGGTATGCCTCTGTCCAACGGGAAAGAGCACAGACAACTACGAGAACATATTTGAATCCTCGACATCGTTCCATCTGGATATAATCCATCTGGAGGACTTCAAAAGGGTGATCAGGAGGCTGAAATCCACCCTGTTCTACGGGAACGCTTTTTCCTGGGTTGAACTGACAACAGATCATACAGGTACGAACTTTTTGTTTAGCTGCTGCTCGTAAATGTTTATTGAACCAAATGTGTTGAATGCTGTCTAGCATAGCTTTTTCTCCTAGATGCGCTGGACTATGTATAGTGTTAATAATGACTTGGACCATTGAATCAGGAAGGAACCACACAGATTTTTCCTTCATCATCCATCCTTGATCCGTTTGAATCCCTCCTAATTCAGTCCATTTCTTTATTTCGTCTGGTGTAGCATGTGTCTGTATATCGATTACATCAAGAGTGGGATCTTTAACCGTCATACAATGTGTTGGCGTCGGGACTATTGTCTTTGTCATGTCGGATGTTTGAGTTTGAGCAGTCTGTTTAGCTGTTCTGTCAGCTAGATCATTGCCTTGAGAAATGATATCAATAACTTTCGTATGAGCTTTACATTTCATAATTGATATTGCAGTGGGTAGATGTATTGCATCTAATAAGGCATGAATGAGGGGTCCGTGCTGAATGTGGGCACCGTGAGAAGTTAAATAACCTCTCTCTCGCAACAGCACGCCGAAGTCATGTACAACTCCGAATGCATAACGTGAATCAGTGTATATGTTGACTTTTTTATTTGTGGCTTGAATACAGGCTTGTGTCAGAGCGATGAGCTCTGCGGCTTGAGCTGACAAGGTATTTATGCAATTTGTTTCAATGATTTCAGTGTCTGTTGTGACTGCGTAAGCGGCCACTAACTCTCCTGTACTTGTTCTCATACATGAACCATCTACATACAACGTCAGGTCTGGGTCTGACAATGGGACATCTGTCAAGTCTTGTCTGGGTTTCGTCGTGATTGTAATAACATTAATACAATCATGAGCTAGTGGGTCTGTTCCGATTACAGGTAAAAGTGTGGCAGGATTCAATGTGTTACAACGTCTGATTTCTATATGTGGTTGGAACAATGTTAATTCATACCCTGTAAGTCGCGCTATAGTCAAGTGTTGTGTTTGCGTTCGATTCACAAGAACTTCTACTGCATGTGGTACTTGAACTGTCAATGGATGTCCTAACACTATGGCATCGCTTTGTCTGATTGCTAAAGCTGTTGCTGCCACTGATTTTAGGCATGCAGGCAAAGCCTGAGCTACGGGATCTAATGTACTAGAAAAATAAGCACATGGTTTGTGTGATCCTGCTTGTTCCTGTGTGAGTACTGACAAGGCAGTACCTTCGCGCTCTGTAACAAAGAGTGTAAACTGTTTATTGTAACATGGTGTTGCTAAAACAGGTGCTTGGCATAAGGCTTTCTTTAGGCTTTCAAAAGCTTGTGTATGTTCCTGAGTCCAAGGGAGAACAGTCGATGTGGCTGCCTCCTGTGTTGTCAACTGAATGAGTGGTTTTGCTAGAAATGCATACTGAGGGATCCACTGCCTACAATATGAAGTGAGGCCTATGAAAGCCCGCACCTCCTTTTGTGTCTTGGGTATTGGCATGTTAGCTATTAACTGAATGCGGTCGGGTGTAAGCTGCCTTCCCTCCTTGGACAGCGAGTGTCCAAGATAAACAACTCGCTGGACACAGAATTGCAGCTTAGAAGGGGACACCTTGTGCCCCTTTTCGGCTAGAAATTGTAAAACTGTCAGTGATGCTTTCTCACATTCTGGTTCGCTTCTCGCGGTGATCAGCAGATCATCGACATATTGAAGCAGAGCGGTGTTAACTGGCATGTGGATACTGTCGAGTTCTCGTTTCAGTGCTTGGCTATAGATGCTGGGGCTTTCTGTAAATCCTTGAGGTGCGCGTGTGAATTTAAAGCTTTTGTCCATTTAAACTAAATCCGAACAAGTATTGGCTTTCCGGATCTATTGGGACGCTGAAAAAGGCATTCTTGAGATCAATTACAGTAAAGAATGTTGCTTCGGAATCAATAGCTGTCAGTAATGACGAGATATCTGGGACCACAGGAAATTGTGGCACAATGCATTTGTTCAATTCGCGCAGATCAATAATCAATCGATATACTGGCGGGGCCTTAGGATCTGTTCGTTTAAGAATCGGAATTATCGGTGAATTACATACATTGGAGTCTGTTTCCATAACCACTCCTTGGGTAATGAGCTCGTCAATGATTTGCAGTAAAGCCACTACAGCATCTGGTGGTAACTTGTATTGTCGCATTCGTGGTAGTACTACTCCTGCCTTTAGTGTAACTCGATATGGTGTAATATTCATGCAACCAACATCAGTAGGGCCTTGTGCCCATAGATGTGTAGGTAAAGTCTGCAATCGGGGATCCATGTCTCGAGACACATAGTGACCTTTGAAATCACATAAAAACAATCTTACTCCTTCCGGAGAACAACATATTATAGCTCCTAGAGCTTTCAGTGTTTTTATACCTAACAAGTTTTCTGGACATGATTTAGTAAGCAATAAATCTGTAGTTCGGGTCAAAGGTCCTATCGTAAGTGGGAGAGGCTGTGATACTTCATTAACAATAGGTTTTCCTGAAAAACCAAGGGAAATATTCTGTGAGCCTGAGAGGGGTGCCCCTGGAACTTCACTACGTTTTATGGTTGTTCGACTTGCCCCTGTATCAAGTAAAATTTTTCTATCTTGGCCTAATAATTCACTATGTACATAAGGTCCTTCTTGGTCTACAGGGACCTCGTTAAGGGGTAAGTCAACTTCCCTCTCTAGGCTGGTTCATGCGTATCGTTGATAATCAGGATAGTCGTACTGTGCGGTCTGGTACAGTTGTCGTGTCGTGGTTTGTGTGGCAGCAACAGGCAGCGCTGGTGCAGCTGGCACAAACTGTATAGACTGTGGTGGAGCTGGCATGGACTGTGCATGCTGCGGGGCTCCTTATATTTATTATAGGTGTTTGGAAATTCCTGTTATTATCTGGACATATCGGACGTATCGGGTCAATAAAACATCTAGTACTATTACAAGATCTTCCTCTACCTACATAGGCTATGGTGTCTGACTGTCCTGTGGGCAGTCCTGATCTTTCCTCCTCGCTTTGTTCGAACTGATCTACCGCTAATCTCTCTTCGTGTAGGCGTTCTATTTCTTTACGGATCTTTCGACACATGGCTATTATACAATGTTGCTTATCATGTCTCCCTTCTGATATATTCTGGCTCCATCTGGTAAGAGTTTGCATTGCTTCCGGGTCTACCCCCGGTCGGTCTTGATTTCTGATCACACAATTTATAAGGAAACGTAACAGTTCCCCTTGTATCTCCACTTTCTGGTATTCCATAGCTCTGTTAATACATTCAGAATCTCGCCCTGTTTGGACAAAATGATATATATTATCTAGATGCACAGTCATTCCTGGTATCTTCCCTAAATACACCGCGGCTCGTCTGATGCGTAATGATGCCATGATCATTTCGTCCTCTTTGCCGGGCACAGGGTCATATCTACAATCTATAAGAAGTTCCTTAAGCGTGCGGGCATTTATGAGTTTGGGGGTACGTGGATGTGCTGATTCTTGAAAGGTAAGTTTATTTACTCTGGGTGGCGTAGAAAAAATATTGGTAGCACCTCCGGTAGCCCCGTCTGGGGTATTGGGCGTGAAAGGATTCGTTGAACGCGATACAGCAACTATAGGTGTGGACACAGCTATAGAAGTAGCTGTAGGAACAGATGCTGAAACAGATGTGCTTGCCGGAACTTGTGTCAGGATTTGTTGCTGTAGAGATACAGATACAGGATCTTGGCGTTGAACCTCCCTGGCAGGCGGTCTATGTGGGGCGGGGTTAGCATACTCGGGAGCTGCGTCATCTAAATATGAGGAAAGAAAAACATCTTCTGCGGTTCTAGGATGCCCCTTAGGATGCATTTTTATTGGAAACAATGGGGGTGGCAAGTCTTTTGGTATCTCCGGAGTAGCCTTAGGTAATCCCTCGGCCAGGAGGGGATACATACCATTCATAAGGGCATTTCTTTGTCTGTCTATTTGTTCTGATTTCACTCGTGTACCTTCTTCAATTAATAGATTTTCTCGGACTTTATTTGAATTCTCTTTATTTTTCTCTTCCTGTCGGAGTGCTTTTTCTGCACGTCTATGAGATTCTTTACGCCATAACTCAACGGCGTCTTTCTGTGACTGTCTGACTTTCCTTTTCCATAACTCTTCTTCTACTTTCATGATGCACTCTGCATCCCAGGTCCCAGCTGCGGGCCACCTCTGACTTTCTGGTAATTCCTTGGTGTAGTCTACCCATAAATCAAGAAATAATATAGCGTCTAAGCCGTGTTTATGATACATGAAGTACCCTGGAGTGTCCCTAGGAGGAATAGGAACAGCTTCTTCGAGTACCCCTTTTCTAGTTGTGATCTGTCTTAATTTCGAAAAGAGCGGCATATTGAGAACTGATCTGATACTTGATCTTGAACAAACTTAATACAATAAACACAATAATGAACAGTCATTCACACCACAATATGCAGAACGTATTTAAAACATTTAACGTTTAACATTTAACTGAACGACGATGATGATGACGATCTAAGAAAACTTAATCACTAAACATAATACTCGGCATTAACTGATTTATTCTGAATTTATATACTTGATATACTAGATATACTGCTAAACAGTACAGATACACTGCTAAAACAGTGCAGACCGGATTTGTGTACCCAAACCCGTCTTGACCGGCACAACCTATGTGCACGTCAGAATGCCTCCCCGATAATGGTACTCACCGGGTAGCTCGGAACGGAAGGCCTCGGAACTGAACTGAACTGGACCGGACTGGACTCGACTCGAAAACTTCGGACACTTCGGACACCTGGTGGGCCTCTGTATACCTCGGATCTTGCTCTCTCAGCTAGGATCTGGTCGGGATACTTCGCACTTCTCACCGCCTCGTCTGGGTGTTGATCGCAGCCTCAGTCGCCCCCGCTTGACCGGAGGGAGATACAGGAAATCCTGCTGGTACGCGTTGTTGTCCGTCCAGCTGTGGCAGGAGA
This sequence comes from Triturus cristatus, assembly GCF_964204655.1. Taxonomy (NCBI): domain Eukaryota; kingdom Metazoa; phylum Chordata; class Amphibia; order Caudata; family Salamandridae; genus Triturus; species Triturus cristatus. The sequence continues at coordinate 219,117,556 of NC_140590.1, forward strand.
CCGGGCCTGCAACGCACCGCCGGCGCGTGAGATGAGAAAGTGTCCCTGTTCGGGCGCCATTCATGTGGTAAATAATTTAATTACCGGGACTTAATTTGATACAGAAACATAATAAAAATAGCTCAGTAAATAAGAGGTAGAATCCGTGGTATTAGAGGTTCGGAATGGGCTTTATTCCAATGGATGATTCGAATCGGTTGCTCCAAGTTCCATCACCACGAGGGTTCAGGAAGTGAAGTACATACTTTATTGATAATTAATCACTTTTATACAATAGGCATTACAGTGAAGCAAATGCAAGAGGCGTAACAATTGATAGTGTAGATAAAATGTACATACGTAGCAAAAGTGGGCATAACTGGGTGTGGCTAAAGAACGTCATCAGGTGTGATGTCATAATAGGGTGGTTCCATGAAAGAATTTCGCAATGTCAGCAGAAATACTTGGCAGAAATGCGTGCGCAGCAGCATGACGTGTGATTGACGTGTAACTAGGGGGTGAAGGGGGCTTGACATTTAGCTCTACATGTGGCGACAGAAGTCTGGAGGGTCAAGTCAACCTAATCCCAAATCATATCTAACATCCTATGTTTAAAGAACTATGTTATCCAAAAGAGAGGTCTCTTAGAGTAGAATCTTATTCTATACTGACTATACTGACTGTTAGTACGTGTACAAGCGTCTAAGTGTCTACACTAGATGCAAGGGTAGAAATCTTCCATAATAATAGGGCTATGAATTACTTGCATAAAGACAGAGAAGCCGGGCCTTTGCTCGGTAACTGGAAGAATGTTTACTTAAACTACTAGACAGGAATGCATCGGGCAGGGAGCGGAGCAGATAATTTCGAAGGTGAAATACAGTTTTTTGGCAGGCAACAGGCTGATGTCAGGCTTCGTGAGCCGCGCAGGGAATGAGACAAAGTTCATGGTCACAGATGCAGGCTCAGACTGGAGCTTTCAGAGGCAGAAGGCAAGAAGAGTTTGACGACAGAATCAGGGCCTACTTGCCTGGACTGTAAAATGGCATAAGTGAACCGTATAAAGCCGGTGGCCTTTCATACTTAGGAATGGAATATCTGACCTATTCATGGCGGATCTGAAAGAGGACATGTTGACGGTGGACGCACATGTGTTTGCGTCTTCATAACTGGAACTGGAGGGAACATACATGTACTTGTGATTCATACATGAGACCGTTGGGGTCCAAGATAGGGGACATAACTGATCGGAAAAATCCACATTTCCACAAAACTCATAGGGATAGTGGTGCTTGTGTAGAATCACACTGTGAGTTAGTGTGTATTTGGGACCAGTGTGAGAGAATCATTTGGTAACATCATGTATTTACTTACAGATAACTGTTTCAAAACCTGTCATGTTGTGAAGTTTTAGTAGCATTAGAATCCAGTCTTTGCTTATGCGTTGATTAAATGAGTCATGCTTTGACACTGATGTGCTGTACTTAAATATGTAGATTGTGTGCAGTACCATTAACTCTTCCAGACTAGTGAATGAGTTTTGGTAAACTCCTAGGATAGTGTTGCTTGTCTAAAATCACACTGTGAGTCTGTGTGCATTTGGGTAAGGATTGTGAGAGAAGCATTTGGTAATATCGTGTATTTGCTGACAGATAACTGTTTTAAAAGCAGTCATGTTGTCAAGTTTTAGTAGCATTAGAAGACAGTTATGGCTTATGCTTTCATTAAATGAGTTAGGTATTGACAGTAAAGTGTAGTCGTGAAATATGTAGATTGTGTGCAGTTCCCTTACCACTTCCAGTGTAGTGAATGAGTTTTGGTAAACTCCTAGGGATAGTGGTGCTTGTCTAGAATCACACTGTGAGTCTGTGTGCATTTGGGAACCACTGTGAGAGAAGTGTTTGGTAACATTGTGTATTTGCTGACAGATAACTGTTTTAAAACCTGTCATGTTGTCACGTTTTAGTAGCATTAGAAGCTAGTCTTTGCTTATGCATTGATGAAATGAGTCAGGGTTTGACACTAAGGTGCAGTACCATTTACTATTCTGTTCACTGTGGCAGAACTGAAAATGTAAAAGTTTTACCTAAGCACTGTCCTAGAAGAAGTCTGATTATTTAGTCAGTTTCTAAGAACCAAATAGATTGCTTCAAATGTCTATGCAGTATGCATGTAGTGTTCTAACATACTATACACTTGTCTTTTACACCTTCGATTCCCCAGTCAGTATCCATGCACTTCCAGGAAACATCCTGTCACTTCTTTTGCAGTCCTCTAGAGACCCATTCAACAGCATGTACTAATCCATTCACTGTGCTAAAAGCCAACCACTTATAAATTCACCAAGATACTATCTTTGCAGTACTATAATCATTCAGTCAGTGTCTAAGTATTCATACACTGAGCCAGGCCTTAGCACATGGACTGCTTCAAACCCCTATGCACTATGCATGTAGTCTTCTAACCACCTAGACAGTTGTCTTTCACAGTTTAAATTTCCTAGTCAGTATCCATACAGTCCAGCAGTTGTCACTGTGTTTGCACTCCTCTAGTGACCCATTCAGTACCAAGTACTAATCCATTCCCTGTGCGAAAAGTCTAGCACTTATAAATTCACCTAGGCACTCTCCTTGCTGTACTCTAATCATTCAGTCAGTACCCAAGTAGTCATGCAGTGGGCCAGGCCTTAGCACATGGACTGCTTTAAATGCCTATGCAGTATGGATGCAGTCTTCTAATCACCTACACAGTTGTGTTTCACACATTCAATTCCCTAGTTAGTATTCATACTCTTCTCGCAAACACCCTGTCACTCCCCTTGCACTCCTCTAGTGACCTTTTTAAGCATCATGTACTAATCCATTCACTGCGCCAAACCCTAATAAATTCACCCAGGCACTCTCCTTGCAGTACTCTAATCATTCAGTCAGTACCCAAGTACTCATCCAGTGACCCAGGCCTTAGTATATGGACTGCTTCACACCCTGATCCACTTTGCATGCAGTCCTCTAACCACGTACACAATTGTCTTTCACACCTTCAATTCCCTAGTCAGTATCCATACACTTCCAGGAAATACCCTGTCACTCCCTTTGCAGTTCTCTAGTGACCCATTCAGCATCATGTACTAATCCATTCACTGTGCGAAAACTCAAACAGTTATAAATTCACCAAGATACTATCTATGCAGTACTCTAATCATTCAGTCAGTGCCTAAGTATTCATGCACTGACCAAGGCCTTAGCACAAGGACTGATTCTAGCAAACACCCTGTCACTCACCCAGTGTGTCTCCTTATAGTACTGTAATCATTTAGTCAGTTAGCATGTAGTCTTTTAGTGAGGTAGGCTTTAGGGCATGAACTGCATTAAAGTAGTATGCACTATGCATGTAGTGTTTTAATCATCGTCACACTTGTGGTTCAGGGCTATAGTTTCTTAGTCAGTTTTTATATAAAATGTGTTTGTACAGTAACGGAATAGTATAAGTTTGAAAGTTATTAATATACATTTATTTGTGATTCTTTTTTACAGATACAGAACAGGAGTGTTTCTCATCTGTTTGCACTCTTCTCGTGCAAGATTGTTTGGATGAAGGGTCCTTAGGTGTTTCATCATACTTGCTGTGCCGCATGAGTATTTTTTGTTAGGATCCCCTCGTAACAGAACTCTTTGGCAAATCTTGCGAGTGACGAAGGTGGCATTGGTCTTTGTTTGCCCCTTGGGAAAAGTAAAAAATGTCCTCACCACTGAAGGAAAACGTTGTGGGCATGGTGCGTTCTGCAAAAAAACTTCCTCTGATTCGATAAATATTTTAAAGCGGCAACATTTACAATTTTTGTAAGTTAAACTTAAAAAAAATGTTGTTAGCTGTTTGCATTTTATATATCTGTGATTTGTTTCTTGTGGTATTTTGTTGAGAATACCATGTTGTTTTTTTTTAACAATCTTTCTGATTTTCCAGGTCTGTCGTCGACATGCATGATTCCCACAGGAGTGTTCCGCCTTGTTGTTTTGTATTATTGTTGTTACATTTTGTTTATTAGTTTATTGTTCGTATTTATGTTAGTAAAAAAATAAAGTTTGAAAATAGTTTATCGTTTATATATTTATTATTATAAAAAAGAAAGTTTGAAAAAAAATTAATAACGTTTTTGGTTGTTCTCTTAACTGCTGTGTGACTCTTTCTTGTTCTTATTACTGTTATTTGATGGAGTCCACCATGGTGTTAAATTTTGGGGCACTTATCGCTGGAATACTGGTGATATCTGCAGTTTGCTCCAATTTCTGAATAGTGGGTTAGATTTATCTCAACTTTACTTCCGTTAAAGTGCTGATAATGAAATGGAGAGTAGCCGTTCCCGTGCAAAAAGACACGAAGTTCACCTTTCCGATTTTTTCTAAATACTAAAATCCTGTATTGAATTGCGCTGAGGTATTGGCTGCACTTACAGTGTACACACAAAATCTATTAAGAAATCTCATTGTATTTATATTGATTGGGAATAGTGCGTCAGGTGCTGGATCTTGACGAGATACACTGCTCAGTTCGTATATTGTTGTGCACACGAAAAAAATCACATCACAACTTTCACACCAATTGCAATGCGAAACAAATTCCGGCGATAAGACACATTAGGACCAGGGATTTTACACCTGCTTTCTGCTGGTGTTAAGCAGGACAACTACCTGCACCATGAAAGGGAACAGAGCCAAGAGCCATACCAGAACACCCACAGGTGCCAGAGAGTCAATGAGCATGATACAGGGATACCCATGAGGGCCAGAAGACTCATCTCAACAACTCCAGGACCGCCAATGCCCCCCAAACCCACATCTTAGTAAGTGTTTCCCTGTGGTCATTGTCTTAGTATGATAGGCACGAGCCCTGCAACATCACAGTGTGCTGTCACCTGAGCGTTCGCAGTGAGCCTGGATGTGTAGCTACGCATGCATCCTCCTGCATGCACAACTGGCGTGTGCTGGTCTGGGGTTCACAGGTCAGTGCAGGGGTGTGCCTATCCGGCAAGGGGAACGAGGTGTCTCGGACATGTCCGTGTACAGGAACTGCGGTAAGTGTTTCTCTGTGTTCTGGTGTGGCCTGTTACAAGAGCCGCAGCAGTCGATGTTGTAAAGTGGCATGCACCACCTCCAAACGGCACTGTGATGTTGTAGGTGGAATGTAGCAGGACATGCGCAAATAGGCATTACAATGGTGTGCCGTACGAGTGCACGAGATACAACAGCGCACCGAACAAAAGTGTGGGGGCTCGTGGGAGGGAGGAGCAGCCATTTGGCAACATAACACACGGTGAACTCGACCATGTGCCACATGCTGGGCATCTCATCCATGATGACCACGGTCGCAGACATCCCACAACACCAACGACTGGCCTTTGTACACATCCTGTATGAATGCAGCGTGGTTTTCACTTCTATGCTCGTTCAGTGGTGTGATGTTGGCGGGTTGTGTGACTTGTGCTCCTTGTTGGTGTGTTTCATTTTGGCCATTGTTAGTCTATATGTGTGTTGTACTTAATTGTGCATGTGTGCCATTCTGCCCATCTCCCCCCCTCCTCCCACTCCCTGCTTCTTCCTCTTCCTAGTGCTGTTGTGTCTATAATTTTGTTGCTGCACACATAAATACATGTAAAGAATAAATTAGAATAGTTCCTTGATTCTTTTAGGTTTCAAAACTTCTCTATTGGTTTCTTTTTAATTTTCCATATGAACCAATATTCAACAACACATAGAAGTCAGAAGTGCAACGTATTCTATCAACACACTTTCGAGAACATTCTACAATACGTGCAGGTTAAGAGTTTATCAATTTTTTTAAACGTTACGGTATTTTTTTGTAACATTTTCTTGAACATTTAACGACACGTGCAGGTTAAAAGTTGACGATTGTTTTAAGTTCAAACAGTGCCTTCCAAATGCAAGTAGCAGGTGTGGGTGAGCTGAGCAAATTTTATCCTATGATATGTACTCCACATTGAAACTGCTTTTTCTTAACCAATCACAAAGATGCTTTTCCACATAACTAATGTGCACCCTACTTTTAAAAAAGAATGCTTTTCATGATATCTTTAGAGATAAGTTATAGATAGGAATTAGCATTTAAAAAACCTTTGAAACTCACTGAAAAAAACATAGGTTTCATGCACGTTATAGTTAGGAATTGGCATTTAAAAAACCTTTGAAATTCACTGAAAAAACCAAAGGTTTCAGGGGCGTTATAGTTAGGAATTGGCATTTAAAAAACCTTAGAAATTCACTGAAAAAACCATAGGTTTCAGGGGTGTTATAGTTAGCTGGACATTTCCCTCGTACAAAATCCTAGAAATTCCCCTGTTATAGTTAGTTCAGCTAACTATAACTCGCGCCCCCGCAATGCACTGCTGATGACGTCACATATTACATCACTCATGACATGGTCAGTGACATCACTCATGACATCACTGATGACATCTCAAATGACATCACTGATGACATCACTGATGATGTCATCCATATGATAAATTAGTAGAACTTCTCACACCCTAATATAACCTTTGATACACCGACTCAAAATTTCAAACGGCCATTTTGACAACCATAGATACTCCAATACCAATAACTCATTGACTTTTAGGTCTACATACATGTGCACTCACTCACCTGTACAGTCACTCATACTTATAGTCACTCTGTTTATTTATACACCTATATGGACACTCACACACCGCCAATCATCCATTGAGGTACTGACACATCTAGTCAGTCATGCAAATAATTAATCACAGTCCAATTTACTCACCTATACAATTAAACACACTCAAGTTCACTTACTCATAAAATACTAACAAATTCTGTGTCTTCCTGCAGAAAAAAAAAACAGCACATGACACAGATATCCTTGCACTATGGCACATACAGCCACTCCCAAAATCACACACTCTCACATATAGATAGTTATATACTCTTACACACATATACACTGCGTTTCACATATGTAGTTACTGACACATGTACAACTGAGATATACATTGAATCCCTAACACACCCATACATACACTCCCTCAATCATAGAGTTCATCACAGATGCACTCTTAAAACCATGCACCCATAGAATCATCAACTCACACATCTATGCACAGAGTCACACATAGCCTACCCACACAAACACTCAGGCACACATACAGATACTCAGAGAACCAATCAATAACCCATATAGACACTCATATAGCTATTCACAAAACCATGCAGCCACTTATACACCAACAGACAGAAACATACAGACATTCACACAGTTTAGTCACTAGTCTGCAGTAAGATACATTTAATGACTCACTTATAGAGTCAGTTACGCACTTAGAAGATCATCCATTCACACACTTGTACACCCACTCATTCTTCAACAGGTCTTTCACTATAAATATATAAAACATATTAAAACTTTACAGAAACACATACTCACTGGATGATGTCATCAGTGATGTCATTTGAGATGTCATCAGTGATGTCATCAGTGATGTCACTGACCATGTCATGAGTGATGTAATATGTGACGTCATCAGCAGTGCATTGCGGGGGCGCGAGTTATAGTTAGCTGAACTAACTATAACAGGGGAATTTCTAGGGTTTTGTACGAGGGAAATGTCCAGCTAACTATAACACCCCTGAAACCTATGGTTTTTTCTGTGAATTTCAAAGGTTTTTTAAATGCCAATTCCTAACTATAACGCCCCTGAAACCTTTGTTTTTTTCAGTGAATATATATATATATATATATATATAGAGGGGTAGAGAGTGGAGGGGTAGCAGAGGGGGTGGAGGGGGGTAGGGGGTTAGAGGTGGAGAGGGGGTAGAAGGAGGTGGATGGGGTAGAGGGGGTAGAGAGGTAGTAGTGGGGTAGTAGAGGGGTATTGGGGTAGTAGTGGATAATTGGGATAGTTGAGGGGTGGTGGGGTACTGGGGTAGTAGAGGGGTATTGGGGTAGTAGAGGGGTATTGGGGTATTGGGATAGTAGAGGGGTATTGGGGTATTGGGGTAGTAGAGGGGTATTGGGGTAGTAGAGGGGTTATAGAGGGATAGTAGGGTAGTAGAGGGGTAGTAGAGAGGTAGTAGGGTAGTGGGGTAGTATAGGGGTAGTGGGGTAGTAGGGGGGTATTAGGGTAGTGGGGTAGTAGAGTAGTGGGGTAGTAGAGGCATAGTAGGGTAGTAGGGTAGTAGTGGGGTAGTAGAGGGTTAGTACGGTAGTGGGGTAGTAGGGTAGTAGGGTAGTAGGGGGTAGTGGGGTAGTTGGGTAGTAGAGGGATAGTTGGGTAGTGGGGTAGTAGAGGGGGAGTAATGGATTAGTGGGGTAGTGGGGTAGTAGAAGGGTAGTAGGGAGTAGAGCAGTGGGGTAGTAGAGGGGTAGTAGGGAAGTGGGGTAGTAGAGGGGTAGTAGGGTAGAGGGGTAGTAGAGGGGTGGGGTAGAGGGGTAGTAGAGGAGTAGAGGGGTAGTAGGGTAGTAGGGTAGTGGGGTAGTAGGGTAGTTGGGGGTAGTGGGGTAGTAGGGGGTAGTGGGGTAGTAGATGGGTAGTAGGGTAGTGGGGTAGTAGAGGGGTAGTAGGGTAGTAGGGCAGTAGGTTAGTAGAGGGGTAGTAGGGTAGTGGTGTAGTAGGAAAGTGGGGTAGTAGAGGCGTAGTAGAGGGGTAGTAGAGGGGTAGTAGGGTAGTAGTCGAGGGGTAGTAGTGGGGTAGTAGAAGGGCAATAGAGGGGTAGTAGAGGGGTAGTAGAGGGGTAGTGGGCTAGTAGAGGGGTAGTAGTGGGATAGTAGGGTAGTGGGTTTGTAGGGTAGTGGGGTAGTAGAGGGGTAGTGGGGTAGTAGAGGGGTAGTAGAGGGATAGTAAAGGTGCAGTGGGGTAATAGAGGGGTAGTGGGGTAATGGGGTAGTAGGGAAATGGGGTAGTAGGGTAGTAGTGTAGTAGGGTAGTAGAGGGGTAGTAGGGTAGTGGGGTAGTAGAGGGGTAGTGGGGTAGTAGAGGGGTAGTGGGCTAGTGTGGTAGTAGGGTAGTGGGGTTGTAGAGGGGTAGTAGGGCAGTAGGGTAGTGGGGTAGTAGAGGGTTGGGGTAGAGCGGTGGTAGTGGGGTAGTAGGGCAGTAGGGTAGTAGGGTGGTAGGGTAGTAGGGTAGTGTGGTAGTGGGGTAGTAGAGGGGTAGTGGGGTAGTAGAGGGGTGGGGTGGAGCGGTGGTAGTGGGGTAGTAGGGCAGTAGGGCAGTAGGGTAGTAGGGTAGTAGGGTAGTGTGGTAGTGGGGTAGTAGAGGGGTAGTGGGGTAGTAGAGGGGTAGTGGGGTAATAGAGGGGTAGTGGGTTAGTGGGGTAGTAGAGGGGTAGTAGGGTAGTGGGATAGTAGAGGGGTAGTACGGAAATAGGGTAGTAGAGGGGTAGTAGGGTTGTTGGGTAGTGGGGTAGTAGAGGGGTAGTAGGGTAGTGTGGTAGTAGAGGGGAAGTAGGGTAGTAGAGGGGTGGGGTAGAGGGGTTGATGGGTAGTAGGGTAGAGGGGTAGAGAGGTAGAGGGGTAGTAGGGTAGTGGGATAGTGGGGTAGTAGGGTAGTTGGGGGTAGTAGGGTAGTAGGGGGTAGTGGGGTAGTAGAAGGGTAGTGGGGTAGTAGAGGGGTAGAGGGGTAGTAGAGTAGTAGAGGGGTAGTAGAGGGGTAGTTGGGTAGTAGAGGGGTATTGGGGTAGTAGAGGGGTAGTAGGGTAGTGGGGTAGTAGAGGGGTGGTAGGGTATTAGTGTAGTGGGGTAGTAGAGGGATACTAGGGTAGTAGGGTAGTGGGGTAGTAGATGGGTAGTAGGGTAGAGGGGTAGTAGAGGGGTAGAGGGGTAGTAGAGGGTTAGAGGGGTAGTAGGGTAGTAGAATAGTAGGGTAGTGGGGTAGTAGGGTAGTAGGGTAGTGGGGTAGTAGGGTAGTAGGATAGTACAGGGTAGTGGGGTAGTAGGGGGTTGGTTGGGTAGTATGGTAGTTGGGTAGTAGGGTAGTAGGGTAGTAGAGGGGTAGTGGGGTAGTGGGGTAGTATAGGGATAGTAGAGGGGTGGTTGGGTAGTAGAGGGGTAGTGGGGTCGTAGAGGGGTAGTAGGGTAGTGGCATAGTGGGGTAGTAAAGGGGTAGTAGGGTAGTGGGTTAGTAGCAGGGTAAAAGGGTTGGAGGGAAGTGGGGTAGTAGAGGGGTAGTAGGGTAGTAGGTTACTGGGGTAGTAGAGGGGTAGAGGGGTAGTAGAGGGGTGGGGTAGAGGGGTAGATGGGTAGTAGGGTAGAGGGGTGGAGGGGTAGTAGGGTAGTGGGGTTGAAGGGTAGTAGGGTAGTGGGGTAGTAGGGGGTGGTAGGGTATTAGTGTAGTGGGGTAGTAGAGGGATACTAGGGTAGTAGGGTAGTGGGGTAGTAGATGGGTAGTAGGGTAGAGGGGTAGTAGAGGGGTAGTTGGGTAGTAGAGGGGTATTGGGGTAGTAGAGGGGTAGTAGGGTAGTGGGGTAGTAGAGGGGTGGTAGGGTATTAGTGTAGTGGGGTAGTAGAGGGATACTAGGGTAGTAGGGTAGTCGGGTAGTAGATGGGTAGTAGGGTAGAGGGGTAGTAGAGGGGTAGAGGGGTAGTAGAGGGTTAGAGGGGTAGTAGGGTAGTAGGATAGAAGGGTAGTGGGGTAGTAGGGTAGTGGGGTAGTAGGGTAGTAGGATAGTACGGGGTAGTGGGGTAGTAGGGGGTTAGTTGGGTAGTATGGTAGTTGGGTAGTAGGGTAGTAGGGTAGTAGGGTAGTAGAGGGGTAGTGGGGTAGTATAGGGATAGTAGAGGTGTGGTTGGGTAGTAGAGGGGTAGTGGGGTCGTAGACATAGTGGGGTAGTAAAGGGATAGTAGGGTAGTGGGTTAGTAGCGGGGTAAAAGGGTTGGAGGGAAGTGGGGTAGTAGAGGGGTAGTAGGGTAGTAGGTTAGTGGGGTAGTAGAGGGGTAGTAGGGTAGAGGGTGGGGTAGAGGGGTAGATGGGTAGTAGGGTAGAGGGGTGGAGGGGTAGTAGGGTAGTGGGGTTGTAGGGTAGTAGGGTAGTGGGGTAGTAGGCGGTAGTAGGGTAGTAGGGGGTAGTGGGGTAGTAGAGGGGTAGTGGGGTAGTAGAGGGGTAGTGGGGTAGTAGGGTAGTAGAGGCATAGTAGAGGGGTAGTGGGGTGATAGAGGGGTAGTGGGGTAGTGGGGTAGATGAGGGGTAGTAGGGTAGTGGGGTGGTAGGGTTGTGGGGTAGTAGAAGGGTAGTATGGTAGTGGGGTAGTAGAGGGGTAGTAGGGTAGTGGGGTAGTAGAGGGGTAGTAGGGTAAAGGGGTAGTAGAGGGGTGGGGTAGAGGGGCAGAGGGGTAGTAGGGTAGTAGGGTAGTGGGGTAGTGGGATAGTAGGGTAGTTGAGTAGTAGGGGGTAGTGGGATAGTAGGGGGGTAAAGGGGTAGAAGGGTTAAAGAGGGGTGGGGTAGAGGGGTAGTAGGGGGTAGTGGGGTAGTAGAGGGGTAGTAGGGTAGTGGGGTAGTAGAGGGGTAGTAGGGTAGTAGGGTAGTGGTGTAGTAGAGGGGTAGTAGGGTAGTGGAGTAGAGGGGTAGTAGAGGGGTAGTAGTGGGGTAGTAGAGGGGTAGCAGAGGGTAGTAGAGGGGTAGTAGGGTAGTAGTCAAGGAGTAGTAGTGGGGTAGTAGAAGGGTAGTAGAGGGGTAGTAGAGGGGTAGTGGGGTAGTAGAAGGGTAGTGGGGTAGAAGAGGGGTAGTGGTGGGATAGTAGGGTAGTGGGGTAGTAGGGTAGTGGGGTAGTAGAGGGGTAGTGGGATAGTAGAGGGGTAGTAGAGGGGTAGTACGAGGTGTAGTGGGGTACGTAGAGGGTAGTGGGGTAGTGGGGTAGTAGGGAAGTGGGGTAGTAGGGTAGTAGGGTAGTGGGGTAGTAGAGGGGTAGTAGGGTAGTGGGGCAGTAGAGGGGTAGTAGAGGGGTAGTGGGGTAGTAGAGGGGTAGTGGGCTAGTGGGGTAGTAGGGTAGTGGGGTAATAGAGGCGTAGTAGGGTAGTGGGGTAGTAGAGTGGTGGTAGAGGGGAAGTAGGGTAGTGGGGTAGTAGGGTAGTAGGGGGTAGTGGGGTAGTAGGGTAGTAGGGTAGTAGGGTAGTGTGGTAGTGGGGCAGTAGAGGGGTAGTGGGGTAGTAGAGGGGTAGTGGGGTTATAGAGGGGTAGTGGGTTAGTGGGGTAGTAGAGGGGTAGTAGGGTAGTGGGGTAGTAGAGGGGTAGTACGGAAATAGGGTAGTAGAGGGGTAGTAGGGTTGTTGGGTAGTGGGGTAGTAGAGGGGTAGTAGGGTAGTGTGGTAGTAGAGGGGAAGTAGGGTAGTAGGGTAGTAGAGGGGTGGGGTGGATGGGTGGTAGGGTAGAGGTGTAGAGAGGTAGAGGGGTAGTAGGGTAGTGGGATAGTGTGGTAGTAGGGTAGTTGGGGGTAGTAGGGTAGTAGGGGGTAGTGGGGTAGTAGAGGGGTAGTGGGGTAAATGTAAAATGTAAATTGATACTTGTATAGCGCACTACTCAACCGTAAGGGTCTCAAGGTGCTTGTACGAATACCGCTGTGGAACCCATCCTGGCTTTCCCTGTGAGGCGTCCACTCCTGGGCACCCCCAAGGTGGAGGCCAGGCATCCTTAGCGTTGTGGGGGCCGTTGTGGAGATTAAGCAAGCTATTGCCCAGAGTTGCAGAGTGGGACTCCATGATTGGAATGGCACCGAGGAATGAATGATCAGGTCCGTGGAATTTTTTAGCCCAAGACCCGCCGAGGCGGGGAATTGAACCCTGGTCCCGGGCTAGACCACTGCATCAGGGTCTGCCGCTCTAATCATTGAGCCACACTTCTCCACAGTAGTGGAGGGGTAGTGGGGTAGTAGGGTAGTAGAGGGGTAGTAGAGGGGTAGTGGGGGTAGTAGATGGGTAGTGGGGTAGTAGATGGGTTAGTAGATGGGTAGTAGGGTAGTGGGGTAGTAGAGGGTTGGTAGGGTATTAGTGTAGTGGGGTAGTAGAGGGGTAGTAGAGGGGTATAGTAGGGTAGTAGGGTAGTAGAGGGGTAGTAGGGTAGAGGGGTAGTAGAGGGGTAGAGGGGTAGTAGAGGGTTAGAGGGGTAGTTGGGTAGTAGGATAGTAGGGTAGTGGGAAAGTAGGGTAGTAGGGTAGTGGGGTAGTAGGGTAGTACGGTAGAATGGGGGTAGTGGGGTAGTAGGGGGTAGTTGGGTAGTAGGGTAGTTGGGTAGTAGGGTAGTGGGGTAGTAGAGGGGTAGTGGGGTAGTAGAGGGGTAGTAGAGGGGTAGTAGAGGTGTAGTGGGGTAGTAGAGGGGTAGTGGGGTAGTAGGGAAGTGGGGTACTAGGGTAGTAGGGTAGTGGGGTAGTAGAGGGGTAGTAGGGTAGTGGGGTAGTAGAGGGGTAGTGGGGTAGTAGAGGGGTAGTGGGCTAGTTGGGTAGTAGGGTAGTGGGGTAATAGAGGGGTAGTAGGGTAGTGGGGTAGTAGAGGTGTAGGGTAGAGTGGTGGTAGAGGGGCAGTAGGGTAGTGGGGTAGTCGGGTAGTAGGGGGTAGTGGGGTAGTAGGGTAGTAGGGTAAACCAGATTGGTCGCACACTGCTACACCTACCAGGCGTGTTCCCCCAATGAAAATGGTCCCTGAAGGTCAGCGTCGGCGGATACACCTATGCTCGAGTGTGAATGCAAGTATGAGTGGCGTGTGCCATCCCTGGACACGTGTTTCGAGGTAGTTGCCTCTCGTCAGCAGGGAGTAGGAAAATGTGTGGGGTTGCTGTGTAAGCTGCTAAAATCGTTATCAGGTCTAGTACCTCTCGTAGCGCGCAGGTGCGTAACCATGAGTCCGTCGACTCCACCGGCTCAAGGGAGCCTGAATATAAAGTTAAACCAGATTGGTCGCACACTGCTACACCTACCAGGCGTGTTCCCCCAATGAAAATGGTCCCTGAAGGTCAGCGTCGGCGGATACACCTATGCTCGAGTGTGAATGCAAGTATGCGTGGCGTGTGCCATCCCTGGACACGTGTTTCGAGGTAGTTGCCTCTCGTCAGCAGGGAGTAGGAAAATGTGTGGGGTTGCTGTGTAAGCTGCTAAAATCGTTATCAGGTCTAGTACCTCTCGTAGCGCGCAGGTGCGTAACCATGAGTCCGTCGACTCCACCGGCTCAAGGGAGCCTGAATATAAAGTTAAACCAGATTGGTCGCACACTGCTACACCTACCAGGCGTGTTCCCCCAATGAAAATGGTCCCTGAAGGTCAGCGTCGGCGGATACACCTATGCTCGAGTGTGAATGCAAGTATGCGTGGCGTGTGCCATCCCTGGACACGTGTTTCGAGGTAGTTGCCTCTCGTCAGCAGGGAGTAGGAAAATGTGTGGGGTTGCTGTGTAAGCTGCTAAAATCGTTATCAGGTCTAGTACCTCTCGTAGCGCGCAGGTGCGTAACCATGAGTCCGTCGACTCCACCGGCTCAAGGGAGCCTGAATATAAAGTTAAACCAGATTGGTCGCACACTGCTACACCTACCAGGCGTGTTCCCCCAATGAAAATGGTCCCTGAAGGGTTGACGAGCCCGGATCCCGCACCCGCGCGCCGTGAGAGGTACTAGACCTGATAAATTTTGGCAGTCTACAGCACCCCGCATACGTACCTGCTCCCTGCTGACGAGAGGCAATTACCTCGAAACACGTGTCCAGGGATGGCATTTTAAACTTTTTACTCGTGGCATAGGTGTACCCGCCGCTGTCACTACATCCTCCAGAATCCTATGGGGCTATTTGCTAGTATGACGAGCGGTGTGCGACCCACTTCGCATAGGGTAGTAGGGTAGTAGGGTAGTGTGGTAGTGGGGTAGTAGAGGGGTAATGGGGTAGTAGAGGGGTAGTGGGGTTATAGAGGGGTAGTGGGTTAGTGGGGTAGTAGAGGGGTAGTAGGGTAGTGGGGTAGTAGAGGGGTAGAACAAAATAGGGTAGTAGAGGGGTAGTAGGGTTGTTGGGTAGTGGGGTAGTAGAGGGGTAGTAGGGTAGTGTGGTAGTAGAGTGGTAGGGTAGTAGAGGGGTGGGGTAGATGGGTGGTAGGGTAGAGGTATAGAGAGGTAGAGGGGTAGTAGGGTAGTGGGGTAGTGGGATAGTGTGGTAGTAGGGTAGTTGGGGGTAGTAGGGTAGTAGGGTAGTGGGGTAGTAGGGTAGTAGGATAGTACGGGGTAGTGGGGTAGTTGGGGGTTGGTTGGGTAGTATGGTAGTTGGGTAGTAGGGTAGTAGGGTAGTAGAGGGGTAGTGGGGTAGTGGGGTAGTATAGGGATAGTAGAGGGGTGGTTGGGTAGTAGAGGGGTAGTGGGGTCGTAGAGGGGTAGTAGGGTAGTGGCATAGTGGGGTAGTAAAGGGGTAGTAGGGTAGTGGGTTAGTAGCAGGGTAAAAGGGTTGGAGGGAAGTGGGGTAGTAGAGGGGTAGTAGGGTAGTAGGTTACTGGGGTAGTAGAGGGGTAGTAGAGGAGTGGGGTAGAGGGGTAGATGGGTAGTAGGGTAGAGGGGTGGAGGGGTAGTAGGGTAGTGGGGTTGAAGGGTAGTAGGGTAGTGGGGTAGTAGGGGGTGGTAGGGTATTAGTGTAGTGGGGTAGTAGAGGGATACTAGGGTAGTAGGGTAGTGGGGTAGTAGATGGGTAGTAGGGTAGAGGGGTAGTAGAGGGGTAGTTGGGTAGTAGAGGGGTATTGGGGTAGTAGAGGGGTAGTAGGGTAGTGGGGTAGTAGAGGGGTGGTAGGGTATTAGTGTAGTGGGGTAGTAGAGGGATACTAGGGTAGTAGGGTAGTCGGGTAGTAGATGGGTAGTAGGGTAGAGGGGTAGTAGAGGGGTAGAGGGTTAGTAGAGGGTTAGAGGGGTAGTAGGGTAGTAGGATAGTAGGGTAGTGGGGTAGTAGGGTAGTGGGGTAGTAGGGTAGTAGGATAGTACCGGGTAGTGGGGTAGTAGGGGGTTAGTTGGGTAGTATGGTAGTTGGGTAGTAGGGTAGTAGGGTAGTAGAGGGGTAGTGGGGTAGTATAGGGATAGTAGAGGGGTGGTTGGGTAGTAGAGGGGTAGTGGGGTCGTAGAGGGTTAGTAGGGTAGTGGCATAGTGGGGTAGTAAAGGGATAGTAGGGTAGTGGGTTAGTAGCAGGGTAAAAGGGTTGGAGGGAAGTGGGGTAGTAGAGGGGTAGTAGGGTAGTAGGTTAGTGGGGTAGTAGCGGGGTAGTAGGGTAGAGGGTGGGGTAGAGGGGTAGATGGGTAGTAGGGTAGAGGGGTGGAGGGGTAGTGGGGTTGTAGGGTAGTAGGGTAGTGGGGTAGTAGGCGGTAGTAGGGTAGTAGGGGGTAGTGGGGTAGAAGAGGGGTAGTGGGGTAGTAGAGGGGTAGTGGGGTAGTAGGGTAGTAGAGGCATAGTAGAGGGGTAGTGGGGTGATAGAGGGGTAGTGGGGTAGTGGGGTAGATGAGGGGTAGTAGGGTAGTGGGGTGGTAGGGTTGTGGGGTAGTAGAAGGGTAGTATGGTAGTGGGGTAGTAGAGGGGTAGTAGGGTAGTGGGGTAGTAGAGGGGTAGTAGGGTAAAGGGGTAGTAGAGGGGTGGGGTAGAGGGGCAGAGGGGTAGTGGGGTAGTGGGATAGTAGGGTAGTTGAGTAGTAGGGGGTAGTGGCATAGTAGGGGGTAGTGTTGTAGTAGGGTAGTGGGGTAGTAGGGTAGTAGTGCGGTAGAGGGGTAGTAGGGTAGTAGAGGGGTAGAGGGGTAGAGGGGTAGTAGAGGGGTAGAGGGGTAGTAGAGGGGTAAAGGGGTAGAAGGGTAAAAGAGGGGTGGGGTAGAGGGGTAGTAGGGGGTAGTGGGGTAGTAGAGGGGTAGTAGGGTAGTGGGGTAGTAGAGGGGTAGTAGGGTAGTAGGGTAGTGGTGTAGTAGAGGGGTAGTAGGGTAGTGGGGTAGTAGAGGGGTAGTAGAGGGGTAGTAGTGGGGTAGTAGAGGGGTAGCAGATGGGTAGTAGAGGGGTAGTAGGGTAGTAGTCAAGGAGTAGTAGTGGGGTAGTAGAAGGGTAGTAGAGGGGTAGTAGAGGGGTAGTAGGGTAGTAGAAGGGTAGTGGGGTAGTAGAGGGGTAGTGGTGGGATAGTAGGGTAGTGGGGTAGTAGGGTAGTGGGGTAGTAGAGGGGTAGTGGGATAGTAGAGGGGTAGTAGAGGGGTAGTAGAGGTGTAGTGGGGTAGTAGAGGGGTAGTGGGGTAGTGGGGTAGTAGGGAAGTGGGGTAGTAGGGTAGTAGGGTAGTGGGGTAGTAGAGGGGTAGTAGGGTAGTGGGGCAGTAGAGGGGTAGTAGAGGGGTATTGGGGTAGTAGAGGGGTAGTGGGCTAGTGGGGTAGTAGGGTAGACGGGTTATAGAGGCGTAGTAGGGTAGTGGGGTAGTAGAGGTGTAGGGTAGAGTGGTGGTAGAGGGGAAGTAGGGTAGTGGGGTAGTAGGGTAGTAGGGGGTAGTGGGGTAGTAGGGTAGTAGGGTAGTAGGGTAGTGTGGTAGTGGGGCAGTAGAGGGGTAGTGGGGTAGTAGAGGGGTAGTGGGGTTATAGAGGGGTAGTGGGTTAGTGGGGTAGTAGAGGGGTAGTAGGGTAGTGGGGTAGTAGAGGGGTAGTACGGAAATAGGGTAGTAGAGGGGTAGTAGGGTTGTTGGGTAGTGGGGTAGTAGAGGGGTAGTAGGGTAGTGTGGTAGTAGAGGGGTAGTAGGGTAGTAGAGGGGTGGGGTAGATGGGTGGTAGGGTAGAGGTGTAGAGAGGTAGAGGGGTAGTAGGGTAGTGGGGTAGTGGGATAGTGTGGTAGTAGGGTAGTTGGGGGTAGTAGGGTAGTAGGGGGTAGTGGGGTAGTAGAGGGGTAGTGGGGTAAATGTAAATGTAAAATGTAAATTGATACTTGTATAGCGCACTACTCAACCGTAAGGGTCTCAAGGTGCTTGTACGAATACCGCTGTGGAACCCATCCTGGCTTTCCCTGTGAGGCGTCCACTCCTGGGCACCCCCAAGGTGGAGGCCAGGCATCCTTAGCGTTGTGGGGGCCGTTGTGGAGATTAAGCAAGCTATTGCCCAGAGTTGCAGAGTGGGACTCCATGATTGGAATGGCACCGAGGAGAGAATTATCAGGTCCGTGGAATTTTTAAGCCCAAGGTAGTAGAGGGGTAGAGGGGTAGAGGGGTAGTAGAGGGGTAGAGGGGTAGTAGAGGGGTAAAGGGGTAGAAGGGTAAAAGAGGGGTGGGGTAGAGGGGTAGTAGGGGTAGTGGGGTAGTAGGGGGTAGTGGGGTAGTAGAGGGGTAGTAGGGTAGTGGTGTAGTAGAGGGGTAGTAGGGTAGTGGGGTAGTAGAGGGGTAGTAGAGGGGTAGTAGTGGGGTAGTAGAGGGGTAGCAGATGGGTAGTAGAGGGGTAGTAGGGTAGTAGTCAAGGAGTAGTAGTGGGGTAGTAGAAGGGTAGTAGAGGGGTAGTAGAGGGGTAGTAGGGTAGTAGAAGGGTAGTGGGGTAGTAGAGGGGTAGTGGTGGGATAGTAGGGTAGTGGGGTAGTAGGGTAGTGGGGTAGTAGAGGGGTAGTGGGATAGTAGAGGGGTAGTAGAGGGGTAGTAGAGGTGTAGTGGGGTAGTAGAGGGGTAGTGGGGTAGTGGGGTAGTAGGGAAGTGGGGTAGTAGGGTAGTAGGGTAGTCGGGTAGTAGAGGGGTAGTAGGGTAGTGGGGCAGTAGAGGGGTAGTAGAGGGGTATTGGGGTAGTAGAGGGGTAGTGGGCTAGTGGGGTAGTAGGGTAGACGGGTTATAGAGGCGTAGTAGGGTAGTGGGGTAGTAGAGGTGTAGGGTAGAGTGGTGGTAGAGGGGAAGTAGGGTAGTGGGGTAGTAGGGTAGTAGGGGGTAGTGGGGTAGTAGGGTAGTAGGGTAGTAGGGTAGTGTGGTAGTGGGGCAGTAGAGGGGTAGTGGGGTAGTAGAGGGGTAGTGGGGTTATAGAGGGGTAGTTGGTTAGTGGGGTAGTAGAGGGGTAGTAGGGTAGTGGGGTAGTAGAGGGGTAGTACGGAAATAGGGTAGTAGAGGGGTAGTAGGGTTGTTGGGTAGTGGGGTAGTAGAGGGGTAATAGGGTAGTGTGGTAGTAGAGGGGTAGTAGGGTAGTAGAGGGGTGGGGTAGATGGGTGGTAGGGTAGAGGTGTAGAGAGGTAGAGGGGTAGTAGGGTAGTGGGGTAGTGGGATAGTGTGGTAGTAGGGTAGTTGGGGGTAGTAGGGTAGTAGGGGGTAGTGGGGTAGTAGAGGGGTAGTGGGGTAAATGTAAAATGTAAATTGATACTTGTATAGCGCACTACTCAACCGTAAGGGTCTCAAGGTGCTTGTACGAATACCGCTGTGGAACCCATCCTGGCTTTCCCTGTGAGGCGTCCACTCCTGGGCACCCCCAAGGTGGAGGCCAGGCATCCTTAGCGTTGTGGGGGCCGTTGTGGAGATTAAGCAAGCTATTGCCCAGAGTTGCAGAGTGGGACTCCATGATTGGAATGGCACCGAGGAGAGAATTATCAGGTCCGTGGAATTTTTAAGCCCAAGACCCGCCGAGGCGGGGAATTGAACCCTGGTCCCGGGCTAGACCTCTGCATCAGGGTCTGCCACTCTAATCATTGAGCCACACTTCTCCACAGTAGTGGAGGGGTAGTGGGGTAGTAGGGTAGTAGAGGGGTAGTAGAGGGGTAGTGGGGGTAGTAGATGGGTAGTGGGGTAGTAGATGGGTTAGTAGATGGGTAGTAGGGTAGTGGGGTAGTAGAGGGTTGGTAGGGTATTAGTGTAGTGGGGTAGTAGAGGGGTATAGTAGGGTAGTAGGGTAGTAGAGGGGTAGTAGGGTAGAGGGGTAGTAGAGGGGTAGAGGGGTAGTAGAGGGTTAGAGGGGTAGTTGGGTAGTAGGATAGTAGGGTAGTGGGGAAGTAGGGTAGTAGGGTAGTGGGGTAGTAGGGTAGTACGGTAGAATGGGGGTAGTGGGGTAGTAGGGGGTAGTTGGGTAGTAGGGTAGTTGGGTAGTAGGGTAGTGGGGTAGTAGAGGGGTAGTGGGGTAGAAGAGGGGTAGTAGAGGGGTAGTAGAGGTGTAGTGGGGTAGTAGAGGGGTAGTGGGGTAGTAGGGAAGTGGGGTACTAGGGTAGTAGGGTAGTGGGGTAGTAGAGGGGTAGTAGGGTAGTGGGGTAGTAGAGGGGTAGTGGGGTAGTAGAGGGGTAGTGGGCTAGTGGGGTAGGAGGGTAGTGGGGTAATAGAGGGGTAGTAGGGTAGTGGGGTAGTAGAGGTGTAGGGTAGAGTGGTGGTAGAGGGGCAGTAGGGTAGTGGGGTAGTCGGGTAGTAGGGGGTAGTGGGGTAGTAGGGTAGTAGGGTAGTAGGGTAGTGTGGTAGTGGGGTAGTAGAGGGGTAATGGGGTAGTAGAGGGGTTATAGAGGGGTAGTGGGTTAGTGGGGTAGTAGAGGGGTAGTAGGGTAGTGGGGTAGTAGAGGGGTAGTACAAAATAGGGTAGTAGAGGGGTAGTAGGGTTGTTGGGTAGTGGGGTAGTAGAGGGGTAGTAGGGTAGTGTGGTAGTAGAGGGGAAGTAGAGTGGTAGGGTAGTAGAGGGGTGGGGTAGATGGGTGGTAGGGTAGAGGTGTAGAGAGGTAGAGGGGTAGTAGGGTAGTGGGGTAGTGGGATAGTGTGGTAGTAGGGTAGTTGGGGGTAGTAGGGTAGTAGGGGTAGTGGGGTAGTAGAGGGGTAGTGGGGTAGTAGAGGGGTAGAGGGGTAGTAGGGTAGTAGAGGGGTAGTAGAGGGGTAGTGGGGGTAGTAGATGGGTAGTGGGGTAGTAGATGGGTAGTAGGGTGGTGGGGTAGTGGGGTAGTAGAGGGGTGGTAGGGTATTAGTGTAGTGGGGTAGTAGAGGGGTATAGTAGGGTAGTAGGTTAGTAGAGGGGTAGTAGGGTAGAGGGGTAGTAGAGGGGTAGAGGGGTAGTAGAGGGTTAGAGGGGTAGTAGGGTAGTAGAATAGTAGGGTAGTGGGGAAGTAGGGTAGTAGGGTAGTGGGGTAGTAGGGTAGTAGGGTAGAATGGGGTAGTGAGGTAGTAGGGGGTAGTTGGGTAGTAGGGTAGTGGGGTAGTAGAGGGTTAGTGGGGTAGTAGGGTAGTGGGATAGTAGTGGGGTAGTAGAGGGGTAGTGGGTTAGTGTAGGGATAGTAGAGGGGTGGTTGGGTAGTAGAGGGGTAGTGGGGTAGTAGTTAAGTGTCATAGTGGGGTAGTAAAGGGGTAGTAGGGTAGTGGGTTAGTAGCGGGGTACAAGGGTTGGAGGGAAGTGGGGTAGTAGAGGGGTAGTAGGGTAGTAGGTTAGTGGGGTAGTAGGGTAGAGGGGTAGTAGATGGGTGGAGTAGAGGGGTAGAGGGGTAGTAGTGTAGAGGGGTAGAGGGGTAGTAGGGTAGTGGGGTTGTAGGGTAGTGGGGTTGTAGGGTAGTAGGGTAGTGGGGTAGTAGGGGGTAGTAGGGTAGTAGGGCGTAGTGGGGTTGTGGGGTAGTTGAGGGGTAGTGGGGTAGTAGAGGGGTAGTGGAGTAGTAGGTTAGTAGAGGCATAGTAGAGGGGTAGTGGGGTAGTAGAGGGGAAGTGGGGTAGTAGAGGGGTAGTAGGGTAGTGGGGTAGTAGAGGAGTAGTAGGGTAGTGGGGTAGTAGAGGGGTAGTAGGGTAATAGGGTAAAGCGGTAGTAGAGGGGTGGGGTAGAGGGGTAGAGGGGTAGTAGGGTAGAGGGGTAGAGGGGTAGTAGGGTAGTGGGGTTGTAGGGTAGTAGGGTAGTGGGGTAGTAGGGGGTAGTAGGGTAGTAAGGCGTAGTGGGGTAGTGGCGTAGTTGAGGGGTAGTGGGGTAGTAGAGGGGTAGTGGAGTAGTAGGATAGTAGAGGCATAGTAGAGGGGTAGTGAGGTAGTAGAGGGGAAGTGCGGTAGTAGAGTGGTAGTAGGGTAGTAGGGTTGTGGGGTAGTAGAAGGGTAGTAGGGTAGTGGGGTAGTAGAGTGGTAGTAGGGTAGTGGGGTAGTAGAGGGGTAGTAGGGTAATAGGGTAAAGGGGTAGTAGAGGGGTAGAGTGGTAGTAGGGTAGTAGGGTAGTGGGGTAGTTTGGTAGTAGGGTAGTAGAGTAGTAGGCGTGCCTAAGGCAAGCCCGTCTGTGCCCGTCCGCGCTCGGGTCACGCTCAGCGCTAGCCATGCTGCTCTCAGCTCCCCCCAGGTGAGAAGGGTTTGGACTAAAGAGCAGTTGTCTACACTCTCACAGCCAGACTGCTCAAAGCCTACACGTTTTGAACCTGATAAGATTGTAGTAGGAGGAAGAGGGCATAATGAGTTCCAGTGTGGGTCCTGTAAGTTTAACCTAAATAGGCCTTCCTGGAAGGAAGTTGTAGGCCCTGGTATACCTGAGGAACTGCCTCGCTCTGATCCTCCCTACAGTCCCAGTCTCGGACAACAGATTAAGGCCGGCTTGATCAATTGCAGGTCCCTCCCTAAACATGCTGCAGAAATCTGGCTGCTATTAAAAACTTACGATTGGGATCTGCTATTTGTGATAGAAACCTGGCTGAGAGAGAGCTCAAACCCTGATATTTGTCTAGCCATCCCCATGGGCTATAGAATAATTAAGGTCAATAGGGTAGATAATAGGCTTTGGGGAGGCCTTGCCATAATTTTGAGGGAAGGTTGGGAAATCTCCTATGGGAAAATCGAGGGCATTGGGCCCATAGAGGCCATGTCCTTTCTTATTAAATTTTCCAATAACTCTTCTATGGCAGGGCTCCTGATTTACAGATAGGGGTGGGCGGAATTTGCAAAATCCACTTTCGCAAATTATCGCGAAAATGTTAAAAATTATCGCAAACACGCGGAAATATCGCGAAGATGCAGAAGTTTTTTTCCCGCATGTTCGCGAGATTTTCTGCATGGTTGCGGCTCGCCAACTTACCCATGTGGTTGCTCGCGGGCGCGGCCATCTTGTTTTCAGTTGTCTCGCGGTGCATGATCGCGAGAAGAAAGACGTGATCGCGCGACGCATGACGTCACTGCGGGCGCGAACTGACGCGAGACAGCGCAAATGGCTAAAAACAATACAACATCTCATGGAGAACGCGACCGGATCAAGAAAACTTGTTGGCGAACACAGGGATTCAGGTAAGGCGATCACGCGCGCGCGCGCGAGAATGTATTGTTTCACACCGCGAGCAAGAAACAAATTATCGCCAAGCTGCGGAATGCGGAAATTTTGACATTTTCGCGCTTTCCGCGGAACGCGAAAATGTCAAATTATCGCAATTTCCGCGAACTGAACAAAATTTTAGCCCAGGCCTATTTACAGACCCCCGAACACCGCGGCCACCTATTGGCCGATATTGTTTGATTGCACTGCAAACCTTTCGGTACGATACTCTAATTTCACCGTTCTCGGTGATTTTAATGTCCATATGGACATTGCGAGCTGTTCTTTAGCCACCCAATTAGGAGATACCCTAAAAAGCTTAAACTTGACGCAAAAAGTATTATCTCCAACTCATGCAGCCGGCCATATTTTAGACCTCCTTTTTACTAATGACCCGGTCATTAAAGTGGAAGAGCCTCTACCTGTGACCTGGTCGGACCATATGTTGGTCACGTTCAGGATGAGTCGGAAGGTCTGTGATAGCCACAGTAGGTCTATCACAGAGAACAGAAGAAACTGGAGGAAGGTTACGCTTGAATCTATGGGGGATGAATTATATAAGACTTCCCCCGTACTGTCTGGGAATCCCACTTTCGATGCTCGCCTCGTGGATCAATGCAGCCCTTGATAAGTTGGCACCGACCAAATCATTTAAAGTGTTTAGGAGCAAACCATCAGCACCGTGGTTTAATATGGAGCTCCGTAGAGAAAAAAGTCGATGTAAGAGACTTGAGCGAGTCTGGAGAAAGGACTACGAATCCTCAGCTAAAGGTGTATATAAGGCAGCACTGAGAAAATTCCATACTTTGAAACGTAGGACTATGAGGGACTATGTGGCAAAACAGATTATGGATGCTGACAATTCCTCCAGAGAGATTTTTAGGGTAGTAGAGGGATTTATGAAACCTCAGATCTTAAAAAGCACGATCTCTCTATCTCTGGCTCTCTGTGAGGAACTTGCTGCATTCTTCCACAACAAAATTTTGACCATTTATTCTGCTTTTCCGACTGCAGAAATTCAGGATGTGGCAATTCTCGACACATCAGACAAATGGTCAACCTTTCGCCCTTTTGAGAAGGAAGTATCCTTGAAGGAATTAATGAAAGTTAAGTCAGGTTCCCCTCTTGACCCCTGTCCTGCTAGATTCTTTAAACTATTAGCACCCAAGCTCAATGACACCTTGACCTCAATCCCGAACACCTCTTTGGAGATTGGAATCTTTCCATCTGACTGGAAAAAAGCCTTTGTCCGGCCAATCCTCAAGAAAGAGGATGCCAACCCAGCAGAGCTAAAAAAATTTAGACCCATATCTCTACTGCCGGCTCCAGCAAAAATCCTAGAAAAGGAAGTCCAGAGGCAACTCTCAGACTTTCTAGAATCTAATAACCATCTACATGATTCCCAGTCGGGTTTTAGGGCAGGATATAGCACAGAGACAGCTCTCCTAGAGGTTTCAGAGTCGATTCGCGAAACTCTTGACCTAGGAAACTGTGCAATGTTGGTGCTGCTGGATTTATCTGCAGCTTTTGACACGGTCTCCCACAGGATCCTGCTGAATAGCTTACATCATGTAGGAGTGACGGGGACCGTATTGTGATGGTTTCAATCATTTCTGGAAGGAAGGTCGCAACAGGTTTTTCTACATCCTCATGTTTCCAGCTCTAGGTCTATGTCACATGGGGTGCCACAGGGTTCGGCATTAAGCCCCTCACTTTTTTAATGTTTACCTTGCACCTCTGGCAGCAATTGTGGAAAAATTGGGTGTTTGCTTTGTCTCGTATGCAGATGACACGCAACTTGTCTTCCCCTTTAAAGAACAAAGCGAGACAGCCTTCACCAATTTTAGGCAGTGCCATTTTAAATATTTCTTCCTGGATGACAGATAGCTGCTTAAAACTAAACACTGATAAGACTGAGGTCTTAGTTTTCAATCAACCTATTCCGCCACGTACTGAGCTACGGTGGCCAGCAGAGTTAAATCCTCCTCCGGTACCTGTAACCTCGGCGAGGAATTTGGGTTTCAGGTTTGATTCCCAACTTACAGGCAAGGCACACATTACGCATGTCTCCTCTCAGTGCTTTTGGAGACTGAAGGCATTACGTAGATTTCTTCACTTCCTACCTTTGAACTGTAGGAACTCAGTGGTTTATGCTCTAATCACTTCCCAACTTGACTACGCTAATAGCCTGTACATTGGCCTCCCTGACTATCTGATGAGAAGACTACAGCGTATCCAAAATGCAGCAGCTAGGCTCATTAGAAATGTGCCATTACGATATCACATCACTCCCCATTTGCGCAGCCTGCATTGGCTCCCTGTAAGGAAAAGAGTTCAGTCTAAGGCTCTTGTTTTGGCTCATAAAGCAATAAGAGGGGTAGGCCTTTTCTATCTGAAGTAGAGGCTCCAGAAATACCATCAAGCAAGAACGCTTAGATCGAACAGCTGCAATCTCTTGGTCACTCCGTGCTTTAAGAAGGCAAGGACAGGTGGGTGTGCTTTTTCCGTTAAAACAGCGACGTTATGGAATACACTGCCGAATGATCTGCGACAGCTAGATGCGGAATTGCCTTTTAGGAAGGCCCTGAAAATCTGGTTGTTTGGGCTAATATAAAGACTGATGCCTCCTCTAGCCTCTCTCTCCCTATCTCAACTTTGTTGGTTGGTAGCGCCGGGACACTTCGGTTGGAAGTAGCTGTGCGCTCTAGAAATGTTAATAATAATAATAGTGGGATAGTAGGGGTAGTGGGGTAGTAGGGTAGTAGGGTAGTGGAGTAGTAGAGGAGTAGAAGGGTAGTAGGGTAGTGGAGTAGTAGAGAGGTAGTGGGGTAGTGGGGTAGTAGGGTAGAAGAGGGGTAGAGGGGTAGTAGGGTAGTAGAGGGGTAGAGGGGTAGTAGGGTAGTAGAGGGGTAGTAGAGGGGTAGTAGAGGGGTAAAGGAGTAGAGGGGTAGTAGAGGGGTAAAGGAGTAGTAGAGGGGTAGTAGAGGGGTGGGGTTCAGGGGTAGAGGGGTAGAGTAGTAGAGAGTAGTAGAGGGGTAGAGAGTGAGTAGCAGGGCTCAAGTCAGGGTACCACGCGGGTGGACGGCGTCCCCCCACTTATTTTACCAGGAGCTCGATAACTGGAGCAAATGGAGCCACACATTCACTTTTTGACCTCTCTGGGGCGACATCGGAGCTCATTCAGAACGCTGCTCACACGCTGGCTTCTCTGATGCAATCGCATCTAAGGGGTGAGCGAGGGGAGGCAATGAATCTGATGGTGCAAGCCACCTTTCGTGACGTCGCTCCCTGCGTTACGTCAGTGTCCCCCCACTTCTTTTTTTAGGACTTGTGCCCTGGTGAGTAGTAGAGAGTGAGTAATATGCCAACGCCAAGTTACACGGAGCGCGTTTCGACAAAATAAATGCAAACTCAGTGTAAGCGGCATTTTTAAGAAACGTGCCGGTTAAGAATAAATAAATAACAATATATATATATGGGACGACATGAGGTACTTTGTTTTGATTGATTGTGTAACCAGCCGATAGGCCACCCATAGCAGGCTGGTTGACACAGTTGAAAAAAAATGAAATGATAAGCATTCCCCAGCACACGTCATAATTCAGAACACGAAAAATGGGTCATAGTCATATGTTTCGTCTTTTATTCTTTCTTCAAGCTTTTAAATGAGTGAACTGTTCCCAAGCCAACACGTGTTTCATCGCCTCAGTGTGGTTGTACATGTGGCAATAATTCCGGGCCACACTAATCTTGTGGCGCGAGGTAATATAAATTCTGCTGGGCTTAAAATCCCGTTCTCACCGATTCTCCGGTGCTCTTAATCCTAAATCTTGCTAACGACTCGTTAGCAAGATTTGGGATTAAGAGCACAGGATTAGTGTGGCCCGGAATTATCGCCACATTTTGATACTGCTACTTCGTGAATTTAGTAAGCCGTGAACAAGAGGCATGTACAACCACACTGAGGCGACAAAACACGTGTTGGCTTGAAGAAAGAATAAAAGATGAAAGATACGACTATGACCCATTTTTCGTGTTCTGAATTATATGTGAATAACATCTGAAACTGTCATCACTTGATATCACGTGTGCTGGGGAATGCTTATCATGTTTTCTTGTTGCTAAGGCCGCAAATTCTAGGGAGGCAGGTGGTTCTCTCAACCCTACAGCACCGTCACTACTTTGATTAAAACCATATATATTTAAGTGAAATAACCCTTTTTGGCACCTATACCCTATTGATTATACCACCATTCCAAGAAAATAAATTAACCTAGGTAGGGAGTTGTCTTCTGAGTCGGAGGAAGGCGCTTGATGATAACTACATACATATACAATATATATGCTGTGCTAGCAAACTACTGTGAGTCAAGAGAGTATTCTGAAAATACAACTTATATTCTCCTCGGCGATGCTACTCTAGTGCGGTTGTTTTCACATTCTCTTCAAACTAAGACTCTTCAGCCAGTGACAGTCTCCACCTATGCTATCTATGATGAATACCATCCAGGCATCTATCCATTCAAAATAAACGTCTATCATTCTTCTTAATTTCTCAACAAACCTTAGTTTGTTTCACCAACAACAAACATTTATTCTTTTTTTGTTTTATAAACCACCCCCATGCGTACTTTCCTTCCTTGCTTGCCTTGGCTTTGAGTTTGACCTAAACACCACTGAGGATTATTGCTGCTATCCTCCAGCCATACAGTTTCACCCACTCAGGCAGGCATCTTTTCTTTCACCTTCCACCCATCCTTCAACCACCCATGCATCTGATTCCTATCAGCCAGCTATGCATACATACCAAGTATCCTTCTCTGCCAGTCCTAAATATTACATCTCGCCTATCCTTCCTCCTTCTTTCCCTTTTCGTTCAACACACCCATCAAGGTCATCTGATCTTACTTTTAGTCTTCTCCTTAAAACTTTCACAGCTGAGTTGAAGTCAGATAGAAGAGGCCATTGGTTGCTCAACCCCCGCCGCTAATGCTTTTGCTAATGCAAAGTAAAGGGTGTCTTCAACCATTGTAATGTTCACTACAACTTCATACTTACTAAGTCTCAACAGTACAGTGAGTGTACACCCTTGCAGCTAGTGTAAGTCAATAAGTAAGGAATATAACTTACCACCACCTGCCACTGCTGCTGGCTCACCCCCTATAGCTCCTGCAGGTGCTGCATCTCCTGCACCCTCCGAAATGGCCGCGTCACCATCGCTGCTTGACCCGGCACTGGTGGTCAGTAGTAAGCCTAAAAAAAACATTACACATTTTTAGATGCCATATACACCTCCCCCTATTTATTCTTTTTCACTAGCAAGATTGAAAAAAAAGTGAATACATACATATACAACAGACATCACTAGTACAAATCAGGTACTAGAGTACAGTAGACACTAGTAGTGTTATATCATGGTCCCTAGGGTCATTCCAGTCTTTGCTATGTTAGCCTGAGCCATGCAACCATTTTTCGCTTTGTGTCTTTTATTTTTACGCACGTTACCTTGCACCCTGTTGTGTAAGCCGCCTTTGAGCCCACATGAGCTCATACTGCTACAGTCTGAGCGCTGCATACAAGGTTGAAAAACAAGCCAGTTTGTTATGGAGTTCTGGTGGTCAGTCCGTATTGCTTAGCCATAACTTGCTACACTTTTTGGCACTACTGAGAAATGCTTGCAAACATACTAACGCGCACCATTTTTCTCATAACAGGCAGAAGATTCCCTTCAACGAACCAGAGCTTTGCAGAGCTTATAATGTAGCCAGTACTTCTAGGACGGTTCTTCTAAGGTGAGGGGTCCCCCAGAATTCGCTCCGAGATCTTCATTTATAATTTTATATAAACGATATTCCTACCAAGGGAAAAGTGGTTGTTCCACCACTGTTCAGTTATGATCATGATTGATTTCCCCTTTTGTCTTCTATGGACCTGTAGTTGTAACAATGTTTATTGTTTTAATCTTATGCATTTTACTGTTGGTGCTGGCTAGAGCTTGTTAGTTGAAAATAAACCTTTTGAACTTACATAGACTGTGATATTTGGTGTGGACGAGTGAGTGAGTGAAAGGGTGTGCATTGCTTCCACGACTCTGAGAGGTCGGGGATTGTAGTGACTGTTATGTTCTGGGTTGTCTAATCCTTGGGTATCTACGGGGGGTTCGGGGAGCTAATGAGACACTATAGCTAGTCGGTCAGGGGATTGTGGGTGAGGAAGGTCCAACCTCCTATCGCCAACGTCCTTGATCTGTATGTGCAGAATCCCTACAACAGTAGTATGTCCTATCCTATCCTATCAAAAACAGTCAAATATCTGGTTGGGCATTTTGTTGGTGGGAGTTGTCGAAAAGCCTCAAGATTAAGAAGACTAGAAGAGGACAACCGAAACGACTGGACTTCGGTGGCTAGAGCGATTGGTGAAACTGAGTTTTATTTAAAACCTTTTAAATAAAGAGTGGCCAACTGAGCAAGCTTAGCTACAGATAGACTATTAGTAGTAGTACAGAGAGTCATAGCAGAGGCAGTTAGAGGCAGGGATAACCAGAATTTAGAAACAGATTGTGTAGATCGAAGAAGATTTTGTAAAAAAATTGATTCAGGAAATCAAAATAATAGTTCAGAAAAAATAAGGTGCAGTAAAAGTTAGGGAAGTATAATTATTAATTTTAACAACAGGAGGACTTACTGGGGCAGCAGCAGAGCCCTCGGTAGAGGAGCGCTCCTGGCCCTGGGAGGCATCTTTTCCAGCTCCCGCTGACTCTGACCCCGTCTTCTTCTTGCCCCTGGGTGTTGATCATGAAAGATGTAGGAAAGAAAGGGACAGATTTATGTTTCCTGGCGCATCCCTGCAAATCAGCAGGGATGCGCCAGGAAAGATGCGTTACGCAAGTTTACCCTTGCGCCACAACAGAGGCGCCGCATTTACAATGCAGCGCATCATGGCGCAAGGATAAACAGATGCGTGACGCATCTGATGGCATAAGGGCGGCGCATTGCTGGAGTCGTGTTGCAAGCACGACGCAACTCCAGCAATGCTCAGGGGATCCCCATACCGAACATGCTGCGTCATGCCTTACACCTGCTCCAAGCAGGCGCAGGGTTTTGATGCAGCAGCGTCGGAAAAGTGACTCAGTGAAATCTTGTAGATTTCACTGCGTCACTTTTCCGAGGCTTTTTCCGACGGAACGCCCACCCTGCATACATTAAACCTGACGCAGGTTTAATGTAGCACAGGGCTTTACAACGTGACGCATCTCCCTAGATGCGTCACGTTGTAAATAAGGCGCAACATGGCGCATGGTTTACGCCGCCGCTGCGTCACAGAAGTGACGCAACGGCGGCGTAAATGTCTCGCAAGGGGCTCGTAAATCTGCCCCAAAGAAAGAGACAAACATGGATGATTGGTTGGTGTGAAACAAATAAAATATTTTTAAAAACGCTCAGAAAACATTTATGGAAACAACAATTACAATAAAATTGACCTATCTAATCTGGTCGACTAGTATTGCGGGATTCGCGGACCGTCTAGTTATTATTTATGAACACAAATCCAGTGTTCCATTCTGATTCCAGAATACTAACTAAGCCTAAGTATCACCTGACCGAGCCCACCTATTCCAGACTGGCCAATTGTTCACTAAGTCTGCATTTCCATTTATTTTAGTCCTCAAAAATGCATAAATGGAGGACACATGCATACATTTTCGCATACACCAAATTGTTGGTTGGTTGCTGATGATTTTCTGCTAGTGATAAGCCTAAGCTATTATTACCACTCACTAAACAAACTACAACAGGTTCTACTAAGGTGGTAAGCAGCAATCAGCAACACGTGACGTGACAGAGGATATGTCACGCAGACCACTAAAAAAATTACCTACTAATAATATGTAACTAATAATATGTAACTAAACCTATCAATCCACCACTATCTCTTCTTAGTGGCAGGAGGTCAAAGGAACGACTGGAGTCTCTCTAGCATTACCTAACCTAAGTTCTCTAAAGTAAACTCTCACATAATCAGTCCAAGCGAGCGCAAAGTTGCAAACAAGTAAGATTTGTAGCGCCGAGCACCTGTGTCATAACAATCACAGAAGATTTTTAAACGTAAATTACCTGCAATGTAAGCAGTAGCATTCTTGATGTTCGGAAAAATATATATTTGCAATATATAACACAGAGCAGAAGAACACAAAGTAGTATTATTAAATAGCTACTCACCAAGCCCCGGAACCTCCACTCGTAGCAGGTCCAGCAGGTCCTGCTCCCGGTCCAGGATATCGGACCACCGGTGCCTCAGCTGGGTATCGGTGCACCGGACACCAGAGCAGCAAAACATTGCCCGGCGCACCTCCACCTCACCAAATAAGGCCCATTCCTGCACCCTTTTTGGGCGCCGCTTTCTGCTGGGAAGGCGGTCGCGGTTGCGGCTACGGCAGCCTTGCCCTTTCCCTTGTTGCCCATGCTCTCTTCCTTGGGCATGGTTCTGGGACTCGGGGGTGGAAAAGGAAAGGGAGGAATTAGAAAAGTAAGTAAAAGAAATTAAAAAAGCAAGTTATAGAAAAAGAGTGAAAAAGTATTAGAAAAAGTCACAAAAAAGTGAAAAAAACCTCAAAATATAGATTCAGGAAAATAGAGAGATAGATAATAAATAAGAAATATTTTTTTAAAAAGTGTACAGAAACAAAGGATTGCAAAGATAGAGGGAGGATAGAAAAGCAGGCCCAGAACCATAGCAATAGAGTGAAAAACAAGATGTCCGCGCCCATTGCGACTGC
Organism: Triturus cristatus; assembly: GCF_964204655.1. NCBI lineage: Eukaryota > Metazoa > Chordata > Amphibia > Caudata > Salamandridae > Triturus > Triturus cristatus. The sequence continues at coordinate 219,149,470 of NC_140590.1, forward strand.
ATGCGCGATATTTCCCCCCGAGCATGCAAAAAGTATCGCGAACACGTAATACGCGCTCCCTAACAGCAAAAACTAATCGCGAATCGGCGAGAGCACGCAATACACGACCTGGAACTGGAAATAAGCATCACGAGCGGGACAAGTGAAAAACAAGATGGCCACACCCATTAGCGACCACATGGGCAAGTTAGCGAAATATTTGCCCCCTGGCACGCAAAACACATCGTGAACGGGCGGCACAAGCAATTCCGCAATTTCGTGATATTTCCGCGTGCTCGCGGAGATTTTGTACTTACGCAATAATTTGCGTAGCGCAAATTATTTTCACTCACTCTAGCTCAGTGAGCCCACACGTGGGCAAGCTTACCATAGGGGCATACTTCCCACACAGGCATTTCAGATGGTATCTGGTAATCTACCTTTATTTTTCTGTAAAGCATTTTTATTCCCCCTTTAATTTTCTAATCCTGTTTGTGACGCCAAAATGTAGTGTCTCCGATTTGAAACAATCAGACCCACCTTAACCCAGCACTCCCGAGAGGAGGCAAATGTTAATGCAGACTCCCAAATACCAAGTAATTTAGGCATACAACCAGAATAACATTTAGCATGAATACACGGAGCAGAAAAACTTAGAAATTATATACACAAAGTAAGAAACACCTCACTAATCGTTCACTCGACATCCTCCCCAACTCAAGCTGGAGGAGCCCTTTTGACAGCCCAGGCAGGGTTCTGGATCGGGACCCAAGTTCCCTTATGACGACATGTCTGCCTCACAAGCAAGCTCCCGTCTGAGTACCAAGATTACCCACTTTTAATACCTTTACTCAACCTGAGGCGGAGTTTCTAGAAACCTCGCCCCCTATCTTCTGTTATGAAAAACAGAGCTGACCGTCAAGGTCAAGACAGAAGCTGGCCAGGCCCCGCAATTTAGACTCAGAGCCAGAGCTATACTTTCCACACATTTCTCTGGCAACATCAATCTCTGCCCTGAAAGGTATCAAGCACGCATCCTACACAACATGTTCCAGTTTACTCTGCTTGGTGAGGAGTGAAAACAAGTGAAGAGCAAAAACATCCCTCCTCACCCCTCAACTGCATGTGAGCACAGATAATGGAGTCAGTTACACAAGATGGAGTCAGCACAGAAAATGGAGTCAGTTATACAAAATGGAGTCAATTGTGAATATATCATTCTTAATAGCATTACACGGGTTCAATCCACACAGCAGCAGCTCAGGGATGCACCACTCTGCCAAGGAGATGCATTGGTTCTGCTCAGGCAATGGGTTGCTTAGCCGAAAAGATGTCTCTGTTCCACTGGCAAACATCTTAAGCCGACTTCCAAGGGTTCAGGACTGGAATGACACAATTTGGCAGGGTAAACTAATAAATGGCAGAGGCCTGGTGCAGGTACAAGGTAGTTGGAAGCTTGTTATGTCCCTTAGGTTTAGATCAGGGGGCCATCCAACTAGCCCTTGGAGTTACTCTGGGTTCTGGATTCAAGAGATGCAGGTCCAGTCCTTCTTACCCAGGCAACAGGGCAGCAGGTGGAAGGTCAGCACACAAAAAGCAGGTGTCCATTAGAGTGCAGTTCAGCAGATTGGCAGTCATTACAGCAGCACAGCAGTCCTTTGTCCTGACAGAGTCTTCCACAGGTCCAGAAGTGCACTTAACAGTTGGTGTCTGAGATGCAATATGTATATCAGGTGCCTTCTTTGAAATGGGAGAAACTTCTAGAGAATATTCTTTGAAGTGCTCAGGTTTTTTGCCTCCCTTGGCTTAAGACTAACTATTGGGGCTATGCAGTCCTTTGTGTGAAGTATAGTATCATGCAATAATGTCTCAAAGGGAGTCAATCGGAGGATATGATTTTAAGGGTAAATTAATTACTCAAGAAACAACAACACAATCCCAATTTTTAGATTAGATGCAGTTATATTATCAGCATTACAATGTGTAAATCCTATTGGTATGCTTAAATTGATAATAACTGATTCTAGTCTAAAAATTGTAATGTTGAGTTGTTGTGTTGTTGTTTCTTGTGTAATTACCCTTAAAATCATATCCTCCTAGTGACTCCCTTTGAGACATTGTTCCCTGATACTATATTTGCCCAGGTCTCAACTGGGACTACGGGTCTCTCCTGTGGTTTGTAATGGTCCTTTGTTTGAAGGCAGGACACATCCTATTCAAGTGTAGGTAGGGCTCTGCTAGCTTTGCCCTCTCATCCTGCCAGTGATGGCCCATCCAAGCACATACCTAAGCTCTTAAGGGTCTGGTTGCTTAGTGGACTAATGTGTCCACTTTAGGGGGCCTGTGTTCGACTTCATGGTCTCAGATTCAAATCTCAGTGGGTCCAATCAGCCTGTTATCCATCTGAGGTAGATAAAATGAGTTAAAAAGACACACAATTTATTAACGGAATGCAGAACAAATCAAAACATTTACCCCAGTCAAGAGATATAGGTTAAATCCAACATTCTTTTGCTCACCATGCCACCCCAGTTTAGACCTGGCCATATGCAAATCAGTCTTGACCCTACGCCTCATGGGACCAGTCCAGCCCGAACTGCCAAGACCTGGCATGGCAGTTCGGGCTGGACTGTTCCCATCAGGCACAGGGTCAAGACTGATTCACAAATAGGTCTGAACTGAGGTGGCAAACTGAGCTAAAGAATGATGATGTATTCAACCCAAATCTGTGACTGGGGGTGAATGTCTGAAACGTTTCAGCACTCTGTCCATCATCTCCTTGTGTTTGCTTTGTTTCACCTAAAGTTGGCAGGGTATGCACAGACGTGGGTCCCTTGCTCACTTTGCCACTGGATTCAAGCTAGCCTGGCTGATGTGGGGTGTTACCCTGAAACCGGGCCCAGGATGCTTGTTTCCGGTTCAGGGATGACCTGGATTGGCAGTTCGAACTGGACTGTTACCAGGACGCACAGGGTCAAGACTGATTTGCATATAGCCAGGTCTAATCTGAGGCGGCGAAGTGAGCTAAAGAATGATGATGGATTCAACCCCGATCTGTGAATGGGGGTGAGTGTCTGAAGAGTTTCAGAACTCCATCCATCATCTCCTTGTGTTTGCATACATAAAATGAGTACCATTGAGTTGGGTAACAATAAACATCTGTTATTCAGCTCCAAGATGCCCTTGGGTGAGCATGCCCTTTACAAATACATATGTTATGTTATGTTATGTTTGCTATGTGTTGCTTTCTGGATGGAATAAACAGAGACCAACTACACCTAGTCATGTGACCCAGAGACAGGCTGCAGGGACTAAATGACTAAGGCAGGAAAATGCCAACTTTTTAAAAGTAGCATTTTCAAAACTTTAATTCAAAATCCCACTTTTTCATAACAGAGATTTTTTCATTACAGTTCCAAAGACAACAAACATGAACGGTTTTCCAATTTCTCTTTGGAATCTAATACATTAATCCCAATGCTGTCTTACAGGAGAGGTAAGCCTTGCAATAGTGAAAAACAAATTTAGGAGTTTTTGACCATTAGTCCATGTAAAACTTATAAATACCTTCCTCACTTTTGAAATACATTATACCGTGCCTTGTGGGCTGTTTAGGGCCTACCCTTAGGAGTTACTTATATGTATTAAAAAGAAAGTTTTAGGCCTGGTAAAAGGTTGATTTTGCCAGGTCGAAATGGCAGTTTAAAGTTGCATACACAGGCTGCAATGGCAGTCCTGAGTCAGGTTTGCACAGCTACCTAAGTGGTTGGCACACCAAGTGCTGCAGTCCCACTAGTAGCATTTCATTTTCTAATTTACAGGTCCTGGGTAAACGTAGTAGTATCACTTTACTATGGACTTATAAGTAAATTAAATATGTAAATGTGGTATAAACCAATGCTACCATGTTTTAAGGAGTGCTAAGCAGTGGTAAAGTGCACTGAGTCCTAAGGCCAACAAAACTGATATAAATAAAATATGGAGAAGCAAGGTTAAACAAGGCTGAAAGGGCACTTGCCACTGCAGGTACAGTGACTTCTTATCATCTGGAGAACAACAACGACAACAACTCCTCCACCCTGATCGACAACCTCGCCATCCTTGGACTAAAACAGCTCGTCAAGACGCCGACCCACATCGCCGGTCATACGTTTGATGCCATTATCTCCTCAAGCCCACCGGTCACCTTCAGCCACGCCTCCGAACTCACCTGGACAGACCACCACTGCATCCACTTCACCTTCTGAAAACCACTCACACACCACCGCACTGTACAGATCCCCCGCCGCTGCTGGGGCAAAGTCACTGAAGAACAACTACAGACAAACCTCGCACTCAACCGACCAACCAACCCCACCAGTCCCGACGACGGTGCACGCACCCTCAGACGCTGGATGGATGACTGCTCCAACACATTAGCCCCGCTGAAAAAGCCAACCAACAGAGACACCAGCAAGAGGCAGCTGGTTCACCCCAGAACTCCTAGCATCAAAGCGCACCTGCTGGAAATTGGAGAACAAATGGCACAGCGAGAAGACACCAGACAGCCATGCTGCCCACAAAGACGCCATCCGCAACCGCCACCACCTCATCAGGACCGCCAAAAGGACCTCCTTCAAAGACCGCCTCGACAACAACGCACACAACAGCAAGGAGCTCTTCAACATCGTGAAGGAACTTTCCAGCTCCAGCGCCAACAACATCCCGCCATCGCAAGCCCTGTGTGACTCCCTTGCCACCTTCCTTCACCGCAAGATCACCGACATCCATGACAGCTTCAGCCCCCGGACGAATCTACAGGCATCGACACGCCAGACCCACCGCACCCCATCAACCACGACTCACTGACATCCTGGGCCAATGTGAGCATCGAGGGCACAATCAAGACCATGGGCACAATCCACTCCAGCTCCCCGTCTGACCCTCTCCCACACCACATCTTCAACAAAGCCGGCAGCTCCATCGCACCCCACCTGCGCAACATCATCAACCTCTCCTTCGGGACCGCTACCTTCCCTGAGAGCTGGGAGCACGCCGAGATCAACGCCCTACTGAAGAAACCCAAGGCGGATCCGAGCGACCTCAAGAACTTCCGGCCCGAATTCCCTGCTTCCGTTCCCAGCAAAGCTCATTGAGAAGATAGTTAACATCCAGCTCACCCGTCACCTCGAATACAACTGCATCTTGGACCCCTCCCAATCAAGATTCCGCAGCAACCACAGCACCGAGACCGCCCTCATCGCCGCCACAGACGACATCAGGATCTTGCTAGACAACGGCGAGACGACGGCCCTCATCCTCCTGGACCTCTCCGCCGCCTTCGACACCGTCTGCCACCGCACACTACGCACGCGCCTCCACGACACAGGGATCCGAGACAAGGCCCTGGACTGGACCACCTCCTTCCTCTTTCCGGCAGAACTTAGAGAGTCGGCCTCCCCCGTTCTGGTCCGAAGCCTCCGAGATCATCTGCGGCTTACCACAGGGATCCTCCCTCAGCCCTGCGCTGTTCAATGTCTACATGGCACCACTCGCATGCATCGCCCGACAGCACGACCTCAACATAATCTCCTACGCCGATGACACACAGCTGATCCTCTCCCTCACCAAGGACCCCCTCACTGCCAAATCCAACCTCCACCACGGAATGAAGGCTGTCGCCGACTGGATGGAGGAAAGCCGACTTAAGCTGAACTCAGACAAGACGGAGATCCTCATCCTCGGGCCCAACCCCACAGCATGGGACGACTCCGGGCGGCCCGCATCACTGGGGAAACCCCCAGCTTCTACCAACCATGCACGCAACCTGGGAGTCATCCTCGACTCGAAACGCACCATGACCAAACAAGTCAACGCAGTCTCCTCTACCTGCTTCAACACCATCCGTATGCTCCGCAAGATCTACAGATGGATCCCGACAGACACAAGGAAAACAGTCACCCAGGCCCTAGTCAGCAGCAGACTCGACTACGGAAACGCCCTCTACGCCGGAGCCCTGACCAAGCTCATCAACAGACTGCAAAGAATCCAGACCGCCTCTACACGCCTGATCCACGACATCCCGTGCCGCGACCACATCACCCCCCACCTGAGGAACCTGCATTGGCTCCCCGTCGACAGAAGAATCTCCTTCAAGCTCCTGATCCACGCACACAAGGCACTCCACAAAACCGGCCCAGCCTATCTCAACAGTCGACTCTCCTTCTACGTACCCAACAGGAAACTCCGCTCTGCTGACCATGCCCTGGCCATGGCCCCGCGCATCCATAGAACCACTTCCGGAGGCAGGTCCTTCTCCCACCGTGCCGCCAAGACCTGGAGCACCCTCCCCCTCAACCTACGACAAACCGAAGACCTGCTAACCTTCAGGAGACGACTCAAGAGATGGCTTTTTGACCAGTAGCAGCAGCATCCCCCTCAGCACCTTGAAACCCTTACAGGTAAGTAGTGCGCTTTACAAATTAACTGATTGATTAATTGATTGATTGATTGATTGATTGATTTCAGGACTTTAGCTTTTTGGTACATGGTGGCATGGTCCACTACCACCAGGATTAACCTGTTCTAGATGCCTTTGTCAGGGTCAAGGTGGCCAACAATATCCATTCCCTCTCAAAGGGAACCCCAATCATAGGAAGTAGTATGAAGGGAGCTTTGGGCTTGCACCCTGTCTTGCCACTGGCTTAATTGGTGACACAAGAGCGACAGAACTTTTCACTTTTTCTGACTTCTGGGGCCAATATAACTGATGAACTATCCTTTACAAGATTTTAGTCTGATCCAGTTGACCAGCTAGAGGGATGTCATGGGCTAGGTGAAGACGAAATTACCTGTATTTTTGGGGGACAACTACTCTCTTGACTGTCCCAGGTTTGGGTTCCCTTGCCTCACTATACAGAATTCCCTCATCCCTGCAGACCCAGTTGATACCATTTTCACCCCTTGTTCTTACCTTTCAGCCAACTGCCTAAAGGCCATCAAGAGTAGGGCAAGTCTTCTGCCCCTTGAGCAAGTCTTCCCTCAAAACCCAATGCCATTCTATCTACCAACATCTGATTGCTCCTTATACTCCTGACAGAGCTCTCAGATCCTCCAACACCCTAAACACTATAACTCCACCTGGGGACAGGGCTAGAAAGGGAGAAAACTCAATTCTGTTCAAATGTACCCTCAATTGTCTGCTGTCCGACGGCAGACGGTGTGTTCTACGAGGTGTAATGGCGGTGCGGTGTCCTTGACGAATGTTTGACTACAGGACAGCACCCGAACACATGAGAGCTGCATGATGCTAGCAGGCATCAATCAGTAGAAAATCTACTGAAGTTGGAGCTAATATACGGACAGGTGAGTGCATTAGACCTCACGTTTTGGGTTGCATGTAGCACATGCACTGTTACACGGCAGGGACCTTAAAAATAAGGCACAGAAACATAACGCCCTGACGAAGGCCCTCAGACCCGACCGGGCTACCCATATGGGCCGAAACATGTTGGCATACAATTGAGGGTACATTTGAACAGAATTAAGTTCAAAACAACCCCAAGATAAAGTTTTTATTGATACCATGAGTACCCTTGAATAAAGGACTCAGGAGGGGTATACTCATAGGTATTTTTAACTCAATCTGCTTCCCTGCTTGACCAGTCACTCATTTATCTAAGCACTCCCATTACATCTTTGGTTGAGTCCGCCCAGAGAGTACCATCTTCTCTGGGTGTGGAGTATTTGCCTATGATGAAGCATGTCACTATTATGTGAGTGAGGCTTTTACTTCAATATCTTTGATATTCCACCTGATAAGTAGGTAGCTGAATAATACCCTAATACATCCTTAGATCGGGTTATTCTACCAGTCTAACAGTAGTTGCTGATTGTGAAAAAATTTATCCGGGAGAACGCAACTATGTTGTTTATTCGCTCACTCTCTATGTGTGAAAAACATAATTGAAAGCCAGACAACTGACTCTTGTAGTTCACCTCTACTGTTTGGGGCTCAGTAGCAACTTTTCTATGAGCCAGGCACCACAGGTGTTTCTTGAACAGTAGATACCATGAAAAAACAAGAGACGAGGCGTATACCAAAACAGGAACAAGTTGTGTAATTAAACAGTGCAGCCGGGAGAACAGTTACAGGCAAAGGCTCCGAGAACGGTCTCAATTTACAATTGGTCTAAAATTGTTTTTATATAGTTCATTAAATGCAATAAAATGGTTCTGGTGTTCCTTTTTTGGTAAGGAATTTGGCCTCTGACTTTAGAGCCATAAATTAATGTATTTGGTGAGGAATCAGGTGGGACTCGACCTTGGATGGATACAATGTGGCCAGTGAATAATGTGCCCAGATGTCCGGCAAGAGGAGCACATGATCACTGGATGAACTGTGTGTGATGTGTCCTGATTGGCTATGTATTCCTAACTTCATGTGGCATCTGACCATATGTTTTTTTTGGGAACGTTTGTACCTCTAGAGCCATGTGTGCATTACTGGGGCCAATCTCCCTACACCATTGTGGTGTCGCTGTGCCTATCTGTGGAATTGATCTAGAATTTACTGTTCGCGCAATTGTCTGCCAGCTACGGGCCACCCCAACGGTAACCTGTCAATCAGTGACCTCAGGCCTTGGTCAAGTTTTCCTTGATGTCAGGCCTGAATACTTGGTGTGTTCATAATGTGGACACAGGCGAAAACTCACCTGTAAAATAGACCATGTCAAAGCTAGCATTAAGATTATTGAGGATTCCAAAATACTAGAGCTTTTTGTGGTCTGACTGGGTATTATGGAAGATTTGTGGTGCCATAGTGGCACTATTGAGAGAACCAACTTCAAAGAAAAAGCCAAAATTGTTATTTCGAATGAGAAGTGTCAAAGGCTCCTTACACCCCGAAAGTGGTTTTGTGCTTGTTTCTTAAAATCACCTGACTATAGTATTGAATTTATTGTCCAAAGAGATGATTCTGAACATGGGATTGGGGCAGTGTTGATACATATGAATCATATGGGCAAGGATCAACCAGTTGCCTTTATCAGTAGGTGACTCCTCCTCAGAGAGCAGCGTTGGAGTTGCCTTAGCTTTGGTTTTGTCCCTGAAGAAGTTGAGACCATACATGTTTGGGTTATTGGTTGAGGGGAGTGGAACCACTTATCAAGCAACAACCACAATCCTTGTCAGGGTGAACCACAAAAGGTACACAATTAACTGGTGCTTAACCCTCTGGTAGCTTGCACAAAACCAGTTAGAGTTACTTTTAGAGGCACAATGTTTATGCAGCACACAAACAACAATAAAGTGAAAATACAACACTATAACTATCCCAAACCAATTAAAAAAATAGCATACATTTTAGTAAATAAAATGACACAAGTTCAAATAAAGTCTAATCAGTAATACCAGAGTTACGAATCTTTAAAGTTTTCGATGAAAAATAGCACCGAAAAGATCAAAGTGCCAGCCACAGATATCTAGTCTCATGAGATCAGGGCAAAGTGGAAAGTCAAGGCAGACAGCAATGAAGTGCTGTCCGGCTACATTAGGCACATTCAGCCCATCTTGGCTTTCTTTTTGATTTAGAAGACATTCTGAGATAGAGTTCAGGAGACGGTAGAGTTCAGCCGGGCAAGGCAGCAGGCTGTATCTGAGGAGGAGTCGTTGTTGCTGGGTAGTGCTGGAGGAAGTCTTGGTGGAGCCGTCATTAATCTCAGAAAAAAAAGTCAGATTGGGAGAAGCAGTATTTTCAGGCCAAGACTGTGAGAATATCAGCAGGATGAAGCATCAAGCTGTAACCAAAGAGGGCTCCACAAAGCCCGATACCATAGCTGAGAGGTCTGTAGTACATATTCAGTATTATAATTCTAAGAATGCTTCCACCTTCTATGTTCTATATTTACTTCTAATGTTGGATTCTCTTCCACGGCAGTTGCGAGTTGCTTCTGTGGTGGAGAGTCTGCGCTTGTCGCATCTCCTCATCTTACAATAAACCATCTTACACCTGACTGGATCATGTTATGCATTTATCTACAACAACTTTGGCGACGATCTAACAACTTCCACAACCCCACGCTCAAGCACGAGCCGTCTTTGAACACAACGACAAGAGCGGAGGATGAAGTAAAGTAATCTTCCCACCCACGTCAGCTTGTATTGGACCTCACCCAGCGTTCACAGTTCACAGTTTGAGGCCAGCGCATCCTGTTACGAGGCTAAGCTGAGCCTTTTCACTTCTTGTACTAAAAGTATCATTAAGGGTAACCCGACTGAAACAAAACCGCTGCGACCATTAAAGTCAAGTTTTGCTTCAAATGACTGTTTGAATTTATCATCATCTACTTCCTTTTGACGTTTGTTGAGTACTTCACTGGGTTTCGAGAAAAGAAGCAACTCATCGTCACAGTCTACTCACGCTTCAATCTGCCGTCCAATCGAAACCGTTACTCCTCTGAGAGCTCTGCTGTCTTCCTCTCCCTCTGCCATACTGATGACATTATGTAATCCTGAGCAGTATTGGTGGAGCAGGCTTCCTGACACAGCCATTCGTCACCTCACAACGCGAGTCCTTCCGACTCACCCTTCTGACGTCTTCACGCTCTCACGCTCTACACGCTCACCGGCGGCCATCTTGCTTGTTTAGTAGTTGCCGGAGCTATGATTTTCACGCTTCACGGTCAGTCTTCTACGGCAATACGCACGCCTTTGTGTATCCTTCAAAGCACGATCCTCACTATACTCAACGTAAGTGCCTTCGGCGGTACACACGCCTTTGATCTAATTTTTTTTGACTGTTTGCCACATTGATTCCAACTTATCGGCGTTACATACGCCCGAACGGTATCCCTTGCACCTTGTTAGACTATTGATGTGAACACACTCTCTTCTCTGTCAATCCCCTGCGGCGATACACACGCCTTCGTGTTTCATTCAAAGTACTGTCCTCAATTCACTTAGCGTAAATACCTTCGGAGATACACACGCCTTTCATTTAAATCCTGAATGTTTTACTACATTTTATTGCAACACATCAGCGATACACACGCTCGAAGTGTATCTCTCGCACCGCGATATCTAACTCGGATGTGAGCACGCTAAATCTCTTGCACTATAACTTAAAACTTAATTGTTGTCCCGCCATAGCTAATTGTCCATATTGCTTATGTACACTCTACATTATTTATATTGCAGTTTTTTTTAAAGGAAATCTTATTTACATAATCTGTCTTGTCAAATCGTTTGGCTTCTCACTACAGTAGTGCATTATTTTGGCATGTCTAATGAAAACCCCGCCGTAGTCCTTCCCCCGAGCTTTCTTCCCGTTCCCGGCCAGCCGAGCATTTCTTGGGAAGATTGGTTCCCAATGTTTGACAATGATCTTGATGCGTTAGATGCACGAGAATATTCACCAAAGCGAAAGAAAGCTTTACTTTTAGGTTCTCTAGGCAAAGAAGGCCAACATGTCTTTCGCTTTCTTCCTCAAGCACTGCAAGCCAACGGTCAACCTCTTCCCAACTAATATAAAGAAGCAATTTGTCGCCTAGAAGTTAGATACTCTAAAGAAGAGAATCTAGTTATGAACAGATACAAATTTCATACTAAAAGTCAGAAGTCGGGCGTATCAATTGACGACTTTGTAGCAAGATTGACGAAAATGTCTGTAAAGTGCAAGTTCGGCAACATGACAGAAGAACTTATAAGAGACCAACTCACAGTCCAGTGTAATAATAAGAAGATACAAGAACGCCTCTGGACAGCAAAGAACCCTAATCTACAAATTGCCATAGACTTTGCAAAAATTGTTGCAGAATCGGAGGGCTGCATGAAAGAGCTTGAAAAAAGGTCATCTTCAAACGACGTTAATGAAGTTTCAGTGCAAGAGTCTTCGGATCAAGGCCAGTGTGTCGATGAACAAAACGAAGTTGCAGCTGTAAAAACAATCAAAAGAAATGTTCCCCTTAAGCCTACAGTCCTTCAAAAGTCTCCTTTGACTAGAATGTGTAATAGATGTGGTAGTACTGTACATTCTTCTGATTCGAAATTCTGTTTCGCAGCTAAACAGGAATGTTTGAAGTGTGGTCGCATAGGTCACTACGCTAGGGTCTGTCGTAGTAAACCTCGTTCTACTGTAGCTTCTTTGGAGAATTCTCCTCCGTTGGTCGAAGAAAAGGATAAAATTTTGGTGATAGAGTCTGACCTCCTATCGATCTAGAAGATAAATGTAAAAATAGGCCCAAAGCCTTATTTCAGATAGATAGTAAAGACATACATTTAATGGTTGGTACTGGTTCAAAATACACCATCATACCGCATGATCTTTTACAAGGTAAATGGGGTACACTACCTCTACTCCCTAAAGACATCTCCCCTGGGGGCTACCAAGGTGAATCTATCGACATCTTAGGGTATTTTATAGCACGCATTGTCTTTTCACACAGACACATCCAAGGGAAAGTTTATGTATCTAATTCAGGACCAGCTCTACTTGGTTGGGTTCACCAGTACGACTTAGGAATAATTGTCAACCCTCGGGCTACCCCGCAAGTCATGCTTATTGAAGACAAAGATTTAGACAAAATTTTAGCTGATGCTAACAGTGTATTTAGAGAAGGTCTAGGTCAACTCAAAGGATACTCACATCGCTTTGTTTTAAAGGAAAATTCTATTCCCGTACAACACAAAGTTAGGCGGGTGCCTATCGTGGTCAAACAGGAGGTCAAAAAAATGATTGATGACATGCTAGCTACAGGGGTTATAGAACCAATAGAGGCTTCGCCATGGATTTCTCCCATTGTCGTCACGAAGAAATCTGATGGCAAGCTCCGCTTCTGTGTGGACTTGAGGTCTTTGAATCAATGTGTAGTTGCAGACATCTTTCCTCTTCCAAACATTTCGGAGTTAGTCACAACGCTAAAAGGTGCCAAGGTATTCTCCAAGTTAGACCTTAGGAGTGCTTACCAACAAATTAATCTACACAATGACTCAAAGCATTTGACTGCCTTTATCACACCTTTTGGTACCTTCCAGTTCACACGCCTACCTTTCGGACTCAATTCTGCGGCAAGTGTTTTTCAGAGAATGGTGTCGAACATTTTTGAAGGTGTGGGTAACACTATCTACTTTCAAGGTGATATTTTGGTCTACGGCCAATCTGTCGAACAACACAACATCACACTTAAGATAGTCTTAGACAAACTTTCCTCTGCAGGTTTGACACTACGTAAAGAAGAGTGTCAATTTTTGGTCAACCAAATTGACTACCTAGGTTGCACCATTAGTGCCTGTGGTGTACAGCCAAAGAAAGATCTTTGTCGTGCCATTCACTCTGCTCCCCAACCCAAGGACAAAGACCAATTACGTTCCTTCATGGGGCTCATTGAGTACTACTCAAAACATTTTCGCCATTTTTCTGATAAGATGTCAACCATGAGATCACTTCTCAAAAGAAGTACAAACTTCTCATGGCCTGCCCAGCTCCAAGAATCTTTTGATAACATCAAGAGGGAAATTTGTGAAGCAAAAGTCTTATCTCCTTTTGATATCTACAAAAAGTCCGCGGTAACACTGCCACTGGCCTCGGGGCCATGCTTTCCCAACTCACTGGTCAGAACAAACTGTTGCATTTGCATCTAGAACCTTAACTAAAGCTGAGAAGAATTACTCAGTCATTGAGAGGGAGACCTTAGCTGCCTCTTGGGCTGTAGAGTATTTTAGGACATATTTGTGGGGTACGACGTTTATTTTAAGAACAGACCATAAGCCTCTTCTCAAAATTCCCTCTCTTGGTGGGACTGGTAAAGAGTCAGCTAGACTCGTTAGACTTGCTTCAAAACTTCAAGAATTTCAATACACCATTCAGTACATTCAGGGGTGGAAAATGTACAAGCTGACTGTCTCTCCAGAATGTCGCTAGATTGGTGCACTATTATCGATCCATGTGTTCCTCAATCTGGTGATGACATTGCGGTAGCTTCTATTGAAGATGCAGTGTTCGTTGGTGAGGATGCCTTTAAGGCAAATGATTGGGAACGTGAAATGAAATCTGATGTTGCTTTGCAAAAAGTTATCAAATTTATCACTCTTGGCCCCAGAAGGGAGAGTTCTGTTTCCATCTCTGTTCGTCAGTATGTCAAAGTCTTGGAAGATCTCTCTCTCATTAAAAACAATGTTATTGTGAAGGAAGAGAAGTTCATACCCCCTCTTGGTCTCAGAAATAAACTTTTAGCCTTAGCGCATGAGGGCCATTTGGGTCAGACTCTCACACAACGTCGTCTTAAGGATCATTTCTGGTGGCCAGGTATGGACTCACAAGTTGTGGAGTGGGTAGAGAATTGCTCCATTTGTAGAGAAGGAGAAAAAAGACTCAAAGTAGGTCCCAAATCCTCCCAAGCTCACTTAGGCAATCATGGTTTACCTTGGCATAGTATTTGCCTGGATTTCATTGGCCCCATGGGTGAATTACATGAAAGAGACAGATTTGCCATTGTCGTAGTCGACATCTATTCCAAATGGTTAGTTGTAGAGTTCACTAACAGCATCACTACCGAGAGTACTATCAAGTTTTTAGAAAATCTGTTTAAAGACGAGGGCATTCCTTCAATCATCATCACTGAGAATGGCACCCAGCTCACTTCCAATGGAATGCAAACATTTCTCAAAGATTGTGGTATTTCTCATCATCGCACTTCTCTATACAACCCACAGGGGAATGGAATTTGCGAAAGAGCTAACAGGGTGGTGAAGGGTATCATAAAAATGGCTTCAGCTAATGGTTCTGTTATACGGAAAATGGTTAATGAGATGTTATGGGCTTATCGCACTTCGCCCCCTGTTTTTCTTTTCAGCTCATTAGAGGGTGTGCTCCCGGTTCTAAACTCATACCTTCTTGGATGAAACAGGTAGTAACTTTGCAAAATAATTGTCCAGCTTTACCTCCCTCCCAAAAATGTTCCCGTCCTTTCATTATTGGTGATCTTGTCAAAGTTAAGAGCGGGAGAGTTGCTGTGGGCCCGATTCACAGAATTAATTTAAGATTAAATCCTAAACTTACTTGTGGTATTCACAGAATGCACTTACTACTTTTGGTATTCACAGACTGCACTTACTACTTTTGGTATTCACAGAATGGATTTACGACTACTAACTATACATCCGCACTCGGGCCGGAAATTCTGACCTGGAGGCGGAGCTTTCGGCCCGGAGGCAGGGCTTCCGACCCAGAGGCGGAGCTTCCGGCCTGGAGGTGGAGTTTCCAGGCCGGAGGCGGAGCTTCCGGCCCGGAGGTGGAGATTTCGGCCATGGCTAAATCTCCGCCACTGGCCGGAATCCCTACCTCCGGGCCGGAAGCTCCGCCTCCGGCCCGGAAGCCCCACCTCCAGGCCGGAAGCTCCGCCTCCAGGCCGGAAGCTCCGCCTCTGGGCCAAGCTCCACCTCCGGGCCGGAAGCTCCGCCTCCAAGCCGGAATTTCCGGCCCGAGTGCGGACGTAAAGTTAGTAGTCTTAAATCCATTCTGTGAATACCAAAAGTAGTAAGTGCAGTCTGTGAATACCAAAAGTAGTAAGTGCATTCTGTGAATACCACAAAGTAGTAAGTTTAGGATTTAGTCTTAAGTTAATTCTGTGAATTGGGCCCTAAGGGTTTATCTAAGTTCAAGGGACCCTTCACCATCAAAAAAGTTCTTGATCATTGTGTAATTCTCAACAACGGTGAATGTTGGAACTTCAGGCGTCTGGCCTTGTATAAAAGGGATATTCCCATTTCTGGCCTTGAGAAACCTCTTTCCTCTGCCAACAATAGTGGCTACCTTCTAGCCCAAACACCCCCTGAAACCACTACTTCAATTCCTACCACTCAACATCATGTCGGTGAAAGCGGTGATTCTCTCATGCCTGAAGTTCATCCTATATTAAATTAATGTTCCTTACCTGAGTCCCTTGCTCCTAATCGCACTCCGAGGTATCGCAGACCTCCAATTTCTTTGCAAGACTTCATTTGCTAATTGTGCTTCTGTTAAATTTCTTTGTCTTTATGTATTGTAATATTTATTCTACGTAATCTTATTTTAGTACTTTCTTATTTTGACAATAGAAAGGAAGAAGATGTGTAGTACATATTTAGTATTATAATTCTAAGAATGCTTCCACCTACTATGTTCTATGTTTACTTCTAATGTTGGATTCTCTTCCACGGCAGTTGCGAGTTGCTTCTGTGGTGGAGAGTCCGCTCTTGTTGCTTCTCCTCATCTTACAATAAACCATCTTACACCTGACTGGATCGTGTTATGCATTTATCTACAACAAGGTCCCGCTGAACAGGATTTGCTGGTGTGGAAAGAACCTTGTGGGAGCTATTGTGAAGTCAAGCTGACTAGTGTTACACCTTGGTCAGATTGGCTGGCAGGTAGGCCCCAGTCTTTGCTCAATTCTTCTGGCACTTTTGATGGAATTGTTTCCAAGTACCAGGTTTTAGGGTGAGGCAGGAGGAGCATCTTTACCACCTCTTCCAAGGGTCCAGGATGGATTGGCACCAGGTGGGGGGGTTAGGTCTCACTGCACCAGAAGCCAGGTCTCAGGAGATTTTTATGTCCTTATAGCTCACACAGGAGGCCAGCTAACTGGCCCTTGGAGTCACTCTGATAGTCCTGGGTTCAACACCCAAGCAGGCTTCAAACATTTGAGCAGTCGTTTGGGGACAAAGTCAGACTTCAAGCAATAGTGCAGTCCTCTGATAGCAGCAGGGCAGTCCTCTTGGGTAAGTAGGCCTCAAGCAGCAGGGCAATCCCTGTTGCAAAAGGCAATCCTTCTGATGTAGTCCAGAGGAGTCTGATGAAGAGTTAGTCCTGATGGTCCAATATTTATACCTGGTGCCAGTCTGTGTGGGAAACTTCTAGGCTAGCCCCACACCTGCTTCTTGATCATTCCTTCCTTCTCCTGTCAAGGCTCTGAGAAGTTTAGAGGCATAAACGACTAGCGTTAGGTTTCTTTGTCTGTGCTGAAGGCAGCCTCTATTGAAGTACAAGTAAGGCAGAGAACTGCTCTGTCCCATCCTTTATGCCCACACCAAAGCCCTATTGCCTCACTCTTTGAGAAGAATACACAAAGCCTAACAGCATGGCTAATCTGACCCAGAACACTGGTGTTAGATACCAAAATGCTAACTTTCTATAAGAGACATTTTCAGAATTGTGACTTCAAATCCAACTTTACCATTAGAGAGTATTTTAAATTATGATTCATTGAGTCCAAAAATGACTTTTCTACCTGTTCCCAATCCGAACTTATCACATATTAAATTTAATAAGATAGCCTAATGTTATCTAGTGAGGGAGGGAGGCCCTGCAGTAGTGAAAAAACGAATGTAGGAGTTTTTCACTACTAGGACTTGTAAAACGTAAAAAAAAAGTCCTTCTTTTAAAGACACTGTACCCTGCCATATGGGCTGTTTACCATTTACCCCAGGGGTGACTTTTAGGTATTAATAAGGAAGGTTTAGGCCTGGCAAAAGGTTTTTTTGCCAGGTTGAGTCATCAGTTTAAAACTGCACTAAAGGCTGCAATGGCAGGCCTTAGACATATTCAAAGGACTACTTTAGTGGGTGTCACAATTTGTGCTCCAGGCCCACCAGTAGAATTAAATTTATAGGCTCTGGTATCTGTGTTACCACTTTACTAAGGACC
The DNA here is from genome assembly GCF_964204655.1 of Triturus cristatus. Classification (NCBI taxonomy): domain Eukaryota; kingdom Metazoa; phylum Chordata; class Amphibia; order Caudata; family Salamandridae; genus Triturus; species Triturus cristatus. Next base: position 219,167,108 of record NC_140590.1, read on the forward strand.
TTTCTGTACATTAAATGTGTCAATTGGGTCTCGGCCAAATATATCATGTGTCAAGGAGAGAGCACAGGCACTTTAGCACTGGTTAGCAAGGGGTTTAGAATGAATATTGGAAACAAAGATATTGTGGGACGTAATGTTGTGTCAAGAATATCAAGTACAAAAATATTATGAAGGTAAGTTTCTATTGGTAACTAAACTTGTAGGGCCTAACATAGGGTGACTTATATGTATTAAAAAGGAAATTTTGAGCCTTTCAAAAGGTTTATTTTGCCAGTTTGAAATTACAGTTTAAACTGCACACACAGGGTGTGCAACGGCAACCCTCAGACCTGTTTAAAAGGATTACTTAAGTGGGTGGCACAATCAGTGCTACAGGTCCACTGGTGCAAAAGAAACAATTGATGCACGGAATGGTGGACAATGCAAACATTCACCCCCAGTCACAAGGTTCTGGGTTAAATCCATCATTCCTTTGCTCACCACACCACCCCAGTTTAGGCCCAGCCGTATGCAAATCAGTCTTGACCCTATTCCTTGTGGGAACAATCCAGCCCGAACTGCCAAGCTAGGTCCTCCCTGGACTGAAATCAATCATCCTGGGAACGGTTTCAGGGCATCACCCATCATCAGCCAGGCTAGCTTGAATCCAGTTGTGTAGTGGAGCACGGGACCCACGGCTGGGCATACCCTCCCCACTTAGGGCGACATATGCAAAATAATTAATTGATGGCCGGAATGCTGGACAATGCAAATATTCACCCAGTCACAAGGATCTGGGTTAAATCCATCATTCTTTTGCTCACCACACCACCCAAGCTTGGACCCAGCCATATGCAAATCAGTCTTGACCCTGTTCCTTGTGGAAACAGTCCAGCCCGAACTGCCAAGCCAGGTCCTCCCTGCACCGGAATCAAGCATCCTGGACCGGTTTCAGCCTGGCAGTTTGAGCTGGACTGTTCCCATTGGGCGTAGGGGCAAGACTGATTTGCATTTGGCTTGAATCAAACTGGAATGGCATGGGGAGCAAAAAAACTATGGATTTAAGCCCAGATCTCTGTACTGGGGTGAATGTATGGCATTGTTCTGTATTCTGTCCCTCAATTGTTCTTTTTGCATTTATCGCCCTGAGTGGGACGGGTATGCCCAGACGTGGGTCCCTTGCTCTCCATGGCACTGGAGTCAAGCTATCCTGGCTAATGAGGGGTGAAACCCTGAAACTGGTCCTAGGATGCTTGTTTCCAGTCCAGGGAGGACCTGGCCTGGCAGTTCGAGCTGGACTATTCCCATTGGGCGCAGGGTCAAGACTGATTTGCCTATGGCTGGGTTCAAACTGAAATGGCATGGGGAGAAAAAAAACGATGGATTTAGGCCCAGATCTCTGTACTGGGGTGAATGTATGACATTGTTCTGCATTCTGTACATCAATTGTTCTTTTTGCATGGGTCCACTAGTAGCATTTAATTTACAGGGGTTCCTCATGTTAGGGTGGCCTTGGGCACCACTGAGCTGGCCAGGAGACTATTAGAGGGTGCAATCACCCCAAGGGACAGCATTTTGGCACCTTCTTCCATGACACTGGCCCTTACTTTGTCTGACAACCTGAATATTTCGTTTTTGACAGGTAAACTCTCATTGTCATTGCAGGGAACACACCACTGGGTCAGTCCAGTTGTCAGACAGAACAGTACAGCAAACTGCTCCAGAAACTGGTGACAGTCTTGCTGCTGCTGCTCTGTCAGTGAAGGGGAGAGCCCTATTATCTCTTGACATTATGGGATAGGAAGTCTGGAGAACTCCCATTCTTCTCTTCTTTATCAGTGACCATGAGCACAGTCAGAGCTGTCCTATCAAAATGGGACTTCAGACAGTTGACATAGAACACCCTGTGGGGGTGTCTTGGGGCACCAATGTCCACCAAGTAAGTGACCTGCCCCGTCTTCTCTGGTACCATGTAAGGCGCAGTCCATTTGCACTTAAGGGCTTTGGGAGCCACAGACTCCACAACCCACATTTCTTGACGTGGCTGATATTCACCAAGGTTTTTTTCTGGTCATACCATTGCTTATTAAGCTTCGTACTTGCCTACAATTTATTTTAGCCTTTTTCATGCACTCAGCGATATGGAAATGTGGGTCCAGAACATAGACAAAATAGTCAATAATGTCCATTTGGGGTCTGTGAGAAAATGGGTTGTTGGTAGCGGGGTTTGTGAGCCGTTCCCAAGCAACAGCCACAGTCCTTGTCAGGATCAATCACAAATAGTCACTAAGTTAACCTGTGCTTAACCCCCTGGTAGCTTGGCACAAAAGCAGCCAGGCTTCCCTTAGAGGCCTTGTGCAAAGTATTTATGCAGCACACAAACAGCAATGAAGTGAAAACACCACACAAGAAAAATCCCACGCTAATTTAGAACAAGCATTGGCAAACACAATAGGGCGTTCCTATACAAGAGCTATTTGCTTTGGCAATGTGGGTTTGCCATGTTGTACACCAGTGTGAATGCTGTTAAGCATGTTAAAGGTAAGTGATGTAGAGTTTCCTAGTGTGGGCTGGAGAGCAGAGTGTCATAGACTAGATTTGTTGGAGTTGGGTGTCATAGAGTTGAGTAGGGAGAGTAGAGTGTCATTGAGTTAAGTAGAGGGGAGTAGAGTTCAGTGATTCAGTGGCAGAGAGTGTTGTGGAGTGGAGTGTCATTGAGTGCAGTGGTGTAGAATGGAGTGGGGTGGAGTGGAGTAGAGTGGCATAGAGTGGAGTGACATAGAGTGGAGTGGAATAGGGTGGAGTTGGTTGGAGTGGATTGAGGTAGTGGGGTGGATTGGACTGGAATAGATTGTAATGGATTGGATTGGATTGGAGTGGGGTAGAGGCGGTTGGATTGAGTGGAGTGGGTTGGATTGGAGTGGGTGGACTGGATGGTGTGGATATGATTGGAGTGGGGTTGAGTCGATTGAAATGGGGTGAAGTGGATTGGGGAGATTGGAGAGGGGTGGATAAGACTGGTTAGCGGTGGGGTGGAGTGCATTGGATTGGGGTGGGGTGCATTGGATTAGAGTAGGGTGGTTTGGGGTGGGGTGAATTAGAGTGGAGTTGAGGGGGTGGATTGGACTGGACTTGAAGTGAGGCTGATCGTAGTGGAGCAGATTGTTTTGGATTGGAGTGGGTGGATTGAAATGGATTGGAGTGGGGTGGATTGGATTGGACTGGAGTGAGGTGGATTGGAGTGGGGTGGATTGGGGTATGGTGGGCTTCATGGATTGGATTGAGTTGGATGGACTGAACTGGGCTGGGGTGGATTTTATTAGGGCAGAGTGGGGTGGATTGGAGTAGAGTGGGATGGATTTGCCTGCTGTGGTGGGGGTGGACTGAACTGGATAGATTAGATTGGAATTGAAAAGGGTGGGGTGGATTGGATTGGACTGGGATGAGGATGACTGGAGTGGGGGTATTGTAGTGGGAGGACTGGTTTGTGGTAGATTGGATTGCAGTGGTGTTAGACTGGAGTAGGGAGGATTGGAGTGGGGTGGAATGGAGTGAGGTGGACTGGAGTGGGGTGGATTGGAGTGGGGTGAGCTGGAGTGGGTGGATTGGATTAGCTTGGGTTGGATTGTAATGGAATAGATTGGATTGCAGTGGGGTGGACTGGAATGGATAGAGGTGGATTGGGGTGGAGTGGTTTGTATTGAGGCGAATTGGATTGGCGTGGGTTGGATTGGAGTGGGGTGGGGTTGGGTAGGATGGGTTGGAGTAGGGTAGATTGGATTAGGATGGATTGTCATTGATTGGATTGATGTGGGGTGGATTGAATGGATTGGAATAGGATGGATTGGATTGGAGCGGGGTGGATTGGATTGGGGTCAAGTGAGGTGGATTGGATTATAGTGGGGTGATTAGAGTGGTGCGGATTGGAGTGGGGTGGATTGTTTTGGATTGGAGTGGAGAAGATTGGAGTGGGGCACATTGTTTTGGATTGGAGTGAGACTGGTCGTACTGGAGCAAATTGTTTTGGATTGGAGTGGGGCAGATTGTTTTGGATTGGAGAGGGGCAAATATTTTTTGATTCAAAAGGGAAGATTGTTTTAGATTGGAGTGGGATGGATTGTTTTGGAATGGAGTGGGGCGAAAATGTTTTGACTTAAGTAGGGCAGATTGTTTTAGATTTGAGTGAGATGGATTATTTTGGATTTGAGTGGGGCAGATTGTTTTGGATTGGAGTATGGTGGCTTTGATTGGAGTGGAGTGAATTGGGGAGGGAGTGGGGTGAATAGGGGCGTGAGGTGGATAGTATTGGAGTGGGTAAATTGGATTGGGCTGGTTTGCATTGGTGTGGGATGGTTTGGATTAGAGCGGGGTGGAGTGTTTTGGATTGGAGTGGGGTAGATTGTTTTGGATTCGAGAGGGGTGGATTGTTTTGGTTTGGAGTGGGGTAGAGTGGAGTGAGGCAGATTGAAGTGAGGCAGATTATTGTATATTGGAGTGGAGCAGATTGTTTTGGATTGTAGTGGGGCAGATTGTAGTAGGGCAGATTGTTTTAGAGCGGGGAAAATGTTTGAATCGGAAGGGGGCAGATTAGTTTGGTTGGAGTGTGTTACACTAGTGTAGGGCAGATAATTTTTGATTGGAGTGAGGCAGATTGGAGTGCAGAAGATTGGAGTAGGGCAGATTGTTTTGATTTGCAGTGGGGCAGATTGTTTTGGATTGGAGTTGGGAGGATTTGAATGGGACAGATTGGAGTAGGTTGGGTGGATTAGAGTGTAGTTGACTGGAGTGGACTGGACTGGATTGGGGTGAGCAGTTTGTTAGGGTAGGGTTGGGTGGATTGGATTGGTCTGGGGTGGACTGGATTGAGTGGTGAGATAAGTGTGGGGTGAGCTGGGGTAGACTGGCGTAGCTAGATTGGATTGGGGTGGATTAAGGTGAACTGTACAATTATGTGTAAAAGCATCATTTCAGAAATTACACATAAAAAAGGAAACACTGTTGCAATAAGATAATCCTCATCTTCTGAGAAAAGAACATGATCAAAATAAAAATAACATGAGTATAAAGTGAGAAAAAAAGTCTTGGCAAAATAAACAAGTCAACTACAGAAAATAAATCTGTGAAATTTTGTTTGTCCTGCTGGGCACATTTTTGCCAGTCACCAGCCTTCTGTTTGCAGGGCACTAAAAGTTAAAAATAACAAAATAGCATTTAAATAATGATGGGAGCAGCGGATGGGCACTGATTAAATTGAAACAATCAGTGCTTGGTCCCTGCTCCACAGAAAGGAACCAAAATGATGCTAGGCCGACTTTGTTGAATTATGAGGCTGTAAAGAGTGCCATGAAGGCCAGCAAATGGTAAGCATTGGGCAGACTCCAAGTCTTTTTCTGTAAACAAAAGTGTCTTGCAGGCTCGACAGTAAAAATGTAATCAATTATTCAACAAAAACAACAAAAATCCAACCAGTAACACCGGAGAGATGAAATGTCAAAGTTTTAAGGTGAGAATAGCGCATACCAGCACAAAGCACCAACTGTGGTTATCTGGTCATGCCAGTCAGTGACAAAGTCTCAAGTTCAGACACGGTGCGATGTAGTGCGGGCGTTATACAGGTACCAGGTTAGTCCCACTAAGGATTGTACCTCATGATCTTGATGCGGAGTGTTGCGCAACACTGCGCCATTTCTGATGAGGAGCTTCAAGAGCTGCAATGTGAGGTTCTGCATTGGGTTGTGTCGGTTGCGTCATGCTGAGTGGGTTCAGATGAGTCTGCTGATCAGGGTTTGGCAGGTACTGCTCTGCGAGGTCTTGTGTCACCCTGCATGGAGTTGCATCGCTGTGCTTCAAGTTGCACCAAGACGCATCGAATTCTGTCATGCTGTGGCGGTACTGAGGAAACCCACATCTGGACCAGGAGGAGTCACTCCAATGCCAACCAAAAGTCTAGAATCTGGGGGTACCTCTTGGGGATGAAGACTCACTGGGGCAGATCCCGCAGCAAGGTACAGAAAAGTTCAGTTGGGTCTTGGCATCTGGGCAGATGCAGGGCAAGTCTCCTGAGTGTTTTGTCTTTGTAGCTCAGAACAGGAAGCCAGCTGTTAGAAATGTGATTTGTTTGGTAGGCTAGGGCATGAGCTAAAGCCATGCATAAACCACCACTCTAGTCAGGATAAGGGAGTTACACTCCTTAAATAAGCCCTGCTAACCCCCTTGGTAGCTTGGCAGGAACAGGCAGCTTATGTTAGTAAAGCATTTGCACATAACCAACAGTAATGCAGTGTAAGCACTACAAAAGGACACCACACCAGTTTAGAAAAATATCCAATATTTTTATATACTTAAGACAAGACCCAAAACAATAACAATCCACCATACAGTATTTAGAAATCTTCAGCTATCAAAATGTGCTTGAAAAATAGTTCCTTGATGTCGATAGCTCCGTCCGGGGCTATCACGGTGTCGTGAACAAACGAATCCAAACAGTTCTGGCTGACCGCAGTGTCACGGGCCAGCTACGGTGTCAGGAAGACCTGCAAAACAGTAGCTTTTAGAAATGCAGGGCATCGGTCACCTCTAGTTGAGCTACCGAAAGCACGGCGTCTGCAGGCGTCGGTTCTGGAGGTTGGTGCAGGAGTTGTCGGGCCCCTCAAAGTTGCACGCGTTGCAGATCAAACTCCTCTCTGGTGAAGTCAGGAGCGCTGCCTTCGGCAGGCATCAGGTGCTGCGGTGCAAAGTGCAGTGGTGCAGCGTGCAGTGCCCCCAGATCACGGTGCGAGTAGCGGCTCAGTTGTGGCATCAGATGATATAATATATAATATATAATGATATAATGATATATTGTATTATTAAGCTGTTGGGGCTTTTGATCCCACATTAACAATCCAACATCTCACACCAGTGAAATAATCTTATTCACCAAGGGGCATATTATCAAGGATGGCATTAAAATGATCGCCGCTTTAGTGGCAGAAAATTGCCGCTAAAGTGGTGATAATGGGCTTGATAATATGCCGCAGAGAATTCCAATAGAAGCCCAGAACATGGGCTTCTATTGGAATTCTCTGCGGCATATTATCAAGCCCATTATCGCCGCTTTAGTGGCAGTTTCCTGCCGCTAAAGCGGAGAATAATGTTATTGCCATTCCTTGATAATATGTCCCCATGTTCTTTTGTGCGAGGATTGGCCTCTCTGGGTAGTGTTTGCAATTGTACTTGAAGTCCTGCTGTGTCTAGTGGGCAGGCCCCAGCAGATAGTGCTGTATTTGTTAAGCCCCTGTGGGAACAGAAAAAGACTGCTCCCTTATTTTTGCAGCCCTGCATGGACAGGAGGCATCTGCAGTACAGTGCAGATTTTTATATTTTACTTACTTTTCCCACACTCACCTGTTCTTTAATTCATTAGTATGCATACAGTAATCACTCTCTGTCAGAGTTTAGTAGCAGAATATAGGGGCATATCAACAAGAAATTGAGATAATTCTCGGTAAGCGCTGACAGCGCGAAAATTTTTATCGCTGGCAAAGTCCTTTGTTTATCGCCGCCGTAGCGACATATTAACAAGGCACCACTAGCCAGCGATAACAATCAGTTCCGGCGCTTAGGGATGGCGAAAAAATCTTAGCGCCGGCAATAAAAAAACGCAGTGCCACATCACATACCAAAAGGCCACATCACGTAGAGACGCACAATGCACACCTTGCACCATCACAACCTATATCCAAATCATCTCCACAAGGCCGCAACTCACAGGTGCCAAAATGAGTATGCAGTGTGAATGTGACTGATTATGCGCACGTGTAAGCATGCCAACAGCAAGAACAGCACACCTGCAAAATAGCACATGTGGCTGACTTGAGTGCAAGGATGTGCTTGGCCAACAAGGGTGACTTGGAGGGCCACACACAACCTTGCACACGAGCCAGACACATGTGCAATGTTGCAGGTGTGCTGAGCCTGTCGCTGGCATGCTTACTCGTGCACGGGGCCAGTCACATTCACACTGCATACTCATTTTGGCACATGGGAGTTGTGGACTTCTGAAGAAGATTTGGCTAAGTGTGGTGATGAGGCAAGAGGGACATTGTGACAACCGCATGCCTGTACTACAAAAGTGCCCCCTTGCCTGTACATGCTATGCAGCACTGTGTACAGCAAGATGAGAAAATAATGAGTCACTCCGCATACCGACAACACATGCAATGTCACACAAAAAATACGGATAATGGGGCATATTACCAAGGACGGCGTTAAAATATTAGCCGCTTGAGCGGCAGAAAACTGCGACTAAAGCGGCGATAATGGCCCTGAAAAAATGCCCTGGAGAATACCAATACAAGCCCATGGTCACACCAGACCATGGACTTCTATTGGAATTCCCTAGGGCATATTATCAAGGCCATGATCGCCGCTTAAGCAGCAGTTCTCTGCTGCTCAAGTGCCGATAATCTCTAATGCTGTCCCTGATATTTTGGCCCTTAGTTGTGTGCTCTCCATTGAAAAATGCAATGTGGGGCGCACCATGAAAGCCATTCAGTCATCCAAAGGCAACTCACCTGCATGCACACATATCCCTGTCCATAATACCCACCACCCTCTCCAGCCCCACGTCATCGCATGGCATGTACTATTTTCACTAGCAAAATTTAAAAATCCTCATGTCTGCGTAAGCTAGATCTTCAGATCTAACAATTGTGCAAACCTAGAGACATATTACCAAGATCAGCGTTAAAATCATTGCTGCCTTAGCGACAGGAAACTGCCACTAAAGTGGCGGCAATGGGCTTGATAATATACCCCTGGGAATTCCCAGAGAAGGCCATGTTCACACCAGAACATGGAGCCCTGTGGGAATTCACAAGGGCCAATCATCAAGCCCAACACCGCCGCTATAGTGGCAGTTACCTGCCGCTAAAGCCACAATCATATTAACGCTGATCCTGATAATATGGCCCCTAGTCCATCTCCACTCACTATGGTGTTCATTTTTCTGAGCATAGGATCCTTGGCTTGTTACAATGACATGTCTCCTCTACTACCTTCAATATTAAGAACCACGTAAAAAGGGGCATACCAAACAATTGACAACACAGGCCACATAAACCAACATCACCAGCACTAATCCATACAAAAGTCTATTTCACAATCCCTCAAGGCATGTCACTACCCATGTTGCTCTGTACTCCTTGATAGCCTTACCAGTGCGTAATCTGTGGTAATCTGTGTTATCCAGAAGCTAAACACCAAAGCCACAATATACAGGCTGCCGCTTGAGATTCATCCATCATGTGCATGTCTACAATGGTGTGGAATGGTCACATCTACGCGCTATAAAGGCACTAGCCTGGTACCAGCTCACCTGGCTCAGTGTTGACATCGCACTCGCTGTCTTCGTCCACAAATGGTCAAAATAAATGGTCCCATGACCTAGCCACATCAAGTGATCCCTTGACCACTGTACCCTTGACCAGTAGTAGCCTAACTATCCCATCACACTCTGCCCATTTGGTGAACTGGCACTCCCATTGATCTAAACTCGTGGCCCCACTTGCCTTCCAGTGGATCGTAATATCCCCTCATGGCCAATAATAATACCCTATCTATAAACTTGCGGCAAGCACACTTTGAGCCATGTGTGGGAAGCCATGTAGGATACAAGCCCCCTACGACAGATCAACCTCCTTGTCTGTCAACACCTTCAATACTGTCATCAGTATGGTCCAATAAGTTGCCTAATGTGGTCACCCCCAAATCATGTGAGGAAAGTTTGCCCCCTCTCCCTGAACCCTTGTGCATGCCTATGAGTCAGTGTAGAAACATGCATTGACTTCCTGCCGGTGTGAGGTAAGGCAATGTAAAACTTTTTAAATAAGCCTTTGGAAGCGGGTGTGCCTGCTGCATCTCCATGCTTACTCTACAATCTCTGCACAAGCCCTTTCCGGGATCTCTCGAACTACATCTACCTCCCATTTCAATTCAGTTTGTCCAAAGGGGGCAGCTCCATGAGACCCATGCGCATGTACAGGCATGTGACTGCCTTAAACTTTACAGATGCTGTCAGTATGTATTGGCACCTTAAAGTAAACTTAGGTCATGCTTGGTCCCCTTTACAATGCACACAAATATTCGCTGTGATCGCTGCATGGAGTATGTAGTCCCCCCTTTGAAAATCAAACCGCTCATGCAGAGTCTAGAATGTTTGCGCCTGGTATGATGCACAATACGGCCCACCACTGCCACACACACTCCACATGCGGGACAAAATCTGTGGGTAATGGGTGTGGACACTGTCTGCTCAGATAGCAACCACATTTGCCATACATGCTGCACCACACTCTGAAAGTGTAATCCAAAAGAAGTGCAGGAAGCAAGATTAAACATGACAGACGCAATGCACACAACACAAATTGCAAGGAGCCAGAGCAACTTAGAGGCACATGTGTCCTACACAGTGCAGCTTTGTAGAAACAACACGGCATATATAATCAAGGAAGTTCTTAAAATTATCGCCACTTCCGCGGCCTGAAACAGACACCAAAGCGGTGATAATGTGCCTGATAACATGCAGCAGAGAATTCTAATCACAGCCCATGTTCACACCAGAATATGTGCTTCTCCTGGAATTATATGTGGCACATTTCCAAGGACATCTTTGCCGCTTGTAGCGGAAGTCTCCTGCTGCTAAAAAGCAGATAACACCATGGACGTCCATGATAACATGCCCCCAAGAAGGCTCCCATTGCCAATGTGCCAATAGTGGCACTCATCACACATCACTGATAGCACACTAAACACATGCACATGTGCAAGCCCCTGCAAAGCTGCAACTCCTTGAGCCACACTGATAAGGCATGTGATAGGGCATGATGGTTAGCATGCCTGCAGGACAAAGAGATTCACATGGTGCAGGAGACCTCACTGATGTTGCGGAGTGTAGAACTCATCCTCAAGGGAGCATGTCACACCCTGGCACAAACATATGTACACACAACCCCTGATGTGACCAAGACACTTGGGGACATATTATCAAGCCAGGCGATAAAACCATATCGCCGCTTTACCTCCAGAAAACTGCCGCTAAAACGGCGATAATGGGCTTGATAATATGCTCTATGGAATTCCAATTGAAGCCCATGTTAGATGAGAAGGACATTTAACATGGACTTCTATTGGAATTCCATAGAGCATATTATCGAGCACATCATTGCCATTTTAGCGGCAGTTTTCTGGCGCTAAAGCGGCGACAATTTTGTCGCCTGGCTTGATAATATGCCCCTTGATGACCTACTATGCACAAGTGTCACTACTCTGACAAGGATACACCATCCACACAGGTTTACACATGTCTGCATTGTCCATACACAGAAGTCAAAGGCCCATTTCATGAAAGGGACAAGGGGCAGCTAAACAAAGGCAGCAGGTGCCACCATCACACAATGCAGTGTACACACATACTAATCGGAGTACTTCAACATTGTCTAATAGGTGTGGTGGACTGCATCAGTCACATAACACAAACCAAGACACAACAGGTAGCATTTGTGTGTAGCCATTGTCAAGACACATTTCTCACCTAGGCAACTTGTGATATTACAACGTACAAGTACACACACACATCTGTGAGGCCTCTGAAATAATCACCACCCAGTAACTAGCATGCATATTGTACAAAATATCTATCATGTACAGTCTCCCTCAGTCTGATTGTTAAGTAAAATAATGCATGCCCATACATGGATACCACTGTTAAACTGTATCTCCCATGAACATTTCAGAGCGAGCGACAACACCTCCTGGACAGCGGGACGACCCACTCCACCACGATGACTCATCCCAAACACCAACTATCAATATGGACGAGTTTGAGCGTATCCTCAATTCCTTCGCAACACCAACTCCAGTAGCAGGGCTACCCACCAGCATTGCGCCCAGCCCACCCCCTGCACAAACCACCCAGCAGCAAGCACCTCCAACCACAGCTGCCTCCCAGGACCCAGCCAGCACATATGCGGCCTTTCAAACCATGGTGCTGGAGGTCCAACGGGAGACACGGGACTTTGTGCGGGTGGGCTTGGAGAGCCTGGCAGAAAACTTTGAGGAGCTCAGGGGGTGTCTGAATCGCCTTGAAAACAACTTTGCAAGGCTGCCAGACATCCACACCTCCCTCAATCACATCCAACACTCCCTGGATGACATTTCTGGGGTCCTGATCCGGAGAGTGGACACACTGTCTCGGCAGGATAGCTCCAGCAGTGTCTCTGCTGTATTATCCCGACTGGCAGGGGTAATGGAGCCCAGGGAGCGGAGGGAGGTCCAACAGATGGCTGCCACGGCTCAACACCAGAGCAATCTGGAACAGATATGGCAGGCCATGCTTCTCCACATGACAGCTTTACATCCTCACAGTCTTGTGACATCTGCTGCTTGCGCATCCGCACCCTGATGTGTCTGTGCCTCACAGTGCTGCTCCCTCCATACCACTGCCCACATGTGAGACACACGACACATCATCGGACGAATCTGAGGATGAAACTGCCACCATGGTGATGCGCAAGTTCAGCTAGCAGTGATGTACAAAGGCATGTCGGTTTGTACACAACAACATTTCACTGCCCTTCCTCTCCCACTGTCTGCTGACATCCATCAACACCCAGCGTGGACCCACAGCAGATGTCCTCTTGTTCATTGACAATGGCACTGGCACTGCTAAATCCGCCTCCTCCCCTGGCTCTGTCGCTCGCAATGGACTGCCAATCCCATGTCCTATGGTCAAGTTCTGGTCAATGCAAAAGCACTTTTTTTTGTAAATAAATGCACTTTAATCACACAGGTGCGTGTGTCCATGAACAATCAAGTATTTAACTTAGGTAATAAGTAAGGGGCTGTGAATTCACAAGAAGGTCCAGCAAGACTAAATCAATCAATGTACATGTGTCACCTGACACGGCTAGGCAGTGAGATGGCCGTGTATGTGCAAAAGCAATCTAGACAATTTTCCTATGACAACATATTTAAAGTGCACCACTAACCCCTGAGTGTCTCAAGGAGCCGGGGTGGGTGGGAGTCTGCCACTGCTTGAAAAACCCGTTCTTGAGGAGTCACATTAATGTCAGCATGTGCTGTGCCTGCTGCAGGAGGATGGGGAGAGTGTTCCAGTTATTTGCGTTGAGGTGGCATAATGAACTTCTGCAGGAGTTAGCTGTCCATATGCGGGGGACTGTGGCAATTGCAATGTCAGCGTAGCGGACCTGCTGGATTGGGGTGCAGAAGCTGAGTCGTCTGTTGAGGTATGCATGTCCGGTGTTGTGGAGTGGCTTGTGTGCGTGGTTCTTGTGCGTGGAGGTGAGACACTTGTTGGCGGTGAGCCAGTGCAGGTCTCACAGGTGGGGTGTGATGTGCTGTCATCGAGGGATGTTGAGGACCAGGCGTGCAAAGGCGTTTTTAATACATCTAAGTTGTTATTAGAGTTTGGTCGAGGCTCCTGCATAGAGGATGTTACCGTATAACAGCTTGCTGCTGCAGAGTGCCTGTGTGACTGTACTCCATGTCTTGGGGGTAATACACCTGTTGAACTTGACAAGCATCTGGAGGGTGATGAAGCAGGAGGACGAGATGGTGTTTTCCAGATTTGGCATGGAGAGAGTAGAGTTGATGTTGAACCCCATGGTGCATGCGTGGGTGGTTGTTGCTGGATCTGTTCCCAGGGCAGCCGCACACCAGGAGGTGCCTCATGCGTAGGGGGTGGATTTGAGGAGGAGCATTTCTGTCTTGTCTGATGTTCATCTCCTGTTGGCAGTCCTTCGTCTATTTAGCAATGTCTTACAGTCCTACATGGTGTATGGTTGTGTAAGTGAGGGTGGCCATGGTGAGGGAGAAGATCAGCTGGCTGATGTTCTCGTAGGAGATGATGTTGAGGTTGGGCAGTTGGGTAACGTGTGCAAGTGGTGACATGTACATGTAGAGCAATGTTGTGTGAGGGATGAGCCCTGGGGTAATCCGCAAAAGATTTCTGTGGACTCTGAGCAGGAAGGGTGGAGGTGGGTGGACTGGGTTTTGCCGTAGAGGAAGGAGTCTGTCCAGTCATGAGACTTGTTTTGGATCTCGTTGTCGTGTATGCATGTGCATAGTGTGCAGTGCAAGACAGTGTTGAAGTCAAATCACAGGTACTGGTCAATGAATGCTGCTCTTTCACTGTTGTCCATCTGTGGCATTATGTCATTGGCGGAGGAGATGTGTCCAGTTTGCTGCAGGAGTTGCCGCTGAAGCCCAAATGGGACGGATCCTGGATGCTGTTCCCATAGAGTTAGTGGGACAGTTGTCTGTTGATGGTCTTCGCAATGACACCTCACACGAATGGCAGCAGAGAGATGGGACGGAAGCAAAAGGCGGTCCTTGGGGTCAGTCTTTTGTTTGTGGAGTAAGGGGTTGATATCGGCGTGCTTCCAGCTCTACGTCAATGTTGAATTTACGAGGGAGATGTTGATGCTCATCTGGAAATGGGGTGCAATGGTGGGGCTGGCTTTGGAGCAGATGTGGTGTGGGCATGTGCCTGACGTAGATCCGTAGTGGATGTAGTACCAGATGTGCATTGTGTTTGTGTTGTTTATGTTGGTCCAGGAGAGCAGGGGCTTGCCGTGTATGGGATCCGTGGTTATGGAGGTCTCAGTGCTAGTCGTGGCAGTCGTGGCGTTGTAGCTTTCATGGATGGTTGCACCCTTGCGATGGACAAAAGTAACTAAGGAGTTGCACAGGTCTTGCAAAGGTGGGATGGTGTTGTTGTTGGAGCTGGTTTAGGAGAGTTCTTTCACTAGGTTGAAGAGCACTTAGCTGGTGTGTGCATTGTTGGCACTGCGGTCTTTGAAGGAGGTCCAATTGTGTATCTCTGGAGTTGATGGTGTCTTTCTTCACTAGCTCATGGCAGGGCGGCATTGAGGCCTGGTGTTCTGCATTGAACCAGCTGGCTTACTTGCTGGTGTGTCTGTTGGAGTGTGTTTTTTAATCTGGGTGAGTGGGTTTGCGCTGTTGCCTATCCCTTGTCTGACGTTCTGGGCGCTGGAGTGAGTGTGGGTGGTTGTGCTCCAGGCAAGGTTGATTGTTAGCTGTGCTTCTGTGACTGTGCTTCAGCAGTGCCAGTGGATCTGTAGGGTGTGGTGGCATGTGGTGTCTTCATGGAATGCAAATTTGCTGCGTCCAGTCGAGGTTGGCTGGGTGGTTGGAGTAGACGTCGGAGCTTGCGGATAATATGTGGTCAAGCGTGTGGCTGTTGTGGCGGGTGGGTGTTGTGACAAGTTGTATGAGCCGGAGGGTGGCCAGGGTGTTGGTCAGGGTGGTGGATATGGTGCCGGCAATGGACACGAGGTGGAAGTTCAGCTCGATGTGAAGGATGTAGTCTGTGGATGTGAGGGCGTGTGTACCGACAAAGTTGGTGATGGAGGTGCAGAACTGTGGTCAGGGTCTGGAGGCTATGTAGACGCGAGTTACTCTGAGGGTGGTTTTTGGATTGTTGTGGATCTGGATGTGCATGTGTCTGGCGTTGATGAGGATGTTGTCGTGGTTGTTTGAGACTCTGCGAGTTTTCCTGTTGACGATGTCAATTCATAGTCCTACTCCATTGGTGCGGTCCCTGTGGTTGATCTTGTAGCTGCACAGGATGGCTATGGCGAGGGAGTGTTCGGAGGCGGGGTACAATTAGGTCACTGTCATGGAGACCATGTCTGGGGAGGTAGAGTTGAGTAGGTCCCAGTGTTGGCATCTGTGGCAGGTGTTCGGGACAATGATTCTGAGGTAGTTTACTTACAACACAGTGGGTGGAGTTGCAGATTCAATGCTGGTGACAATGCAGTTCCGGCTGGAGATGTGTCCTTGTGTGCATACTGTTCTGGGCAGGAAGCAGGTGTGTGATCGTCCTATGTTGAGGGCGTTGAGAGTGCTAGCATTGTAGTGGCAACGTGTGTAGTTGCGTTCGCGGACCAAGGATGTTTCTGCACTTTGCACGTACCCGGCATGGATGTATGCAAGTGGAAGGGGAGTTGGGCGGATCAGCCTGGCATGTGGGTGTTACGAAAGTGTGTGTTGCTGTGCGGCTCAGCAGGGGAAACTGTGGCGGGAAGGGAGAGCGGAGGCGGTTTGAAAACCACGTGTCCAAATACAGGCAAAGAAATGTAAATGAGCAATACAACTAAACCCATCAGAAGGGGGCACAGTGTTGCAAAATAAATGACACTTGGAATGACGGCAAAGATGAGACAACCGGAGTCAGAGAGTGAATAAGGCCCACAGGGTGCCCCACAAGATTACACGGCCAAAATTGCACTGACAACATTGATCCAATGGCACAACTAGCAATAACCCAATTCTGGTCACACTATATGTATGACATATGTGTGAGAAATTACAATCTTTCATGCATGGTATTCACCCACTTGTTGAGGAACTGCTGAATGGACTTTGAGTGAGTGTGCCCTGGACTCCTGCCAATCAGGTGCCCAGGGCCTATGTTCCTTCCCTCAACACTAACATTCACAATTGTCAAACCATGGAAAACTAACCTACAAGCCACGTCTGGTTGGGAGGCTGCCTAGGCTGCCACACATCAGACATGTTGCTGGACCCCAGGGTGCACATCCCCCGCTCCCCTGGGCCTGCAATAATGCACATGCTGGGCGGGGTGCTAGGTCTCCTCCCCCAGGATGGCCAGGGGGATCCTTCAAAGGCATGCATACTCAGTGAGCTTCTACAGGCCAAGGGCTGTACCCAGAAAACTGCCCCCAACATGCCGTTCTGACACCCACTCTTGCGGGAAGACTGGCCGGAAACACAAAATAAGGACAGGGTATGTTCCAGGCTGCCCACACCAACCCTCAGGTGGGGGAGGCGAGGTGAAGCCCATCTCTGTGCGCTCTCCATCTTGAAGATGTGAAGCCCTGCACAATCAGGACTAGGCTACTGGCCCACTCCCACAGGTGAGTGGAAGGATAGTGTGTGTATCCACCCCAGGGCAGGGACCTATTGGTCCCTGCCCTGTACCTATCTGTAACACAAATAAACATAGTATTTAGAAGCACCCTGAAGCTTCCTTTGCCTGATTTAGAAAAAGCAAGGAAGAGCAAGAAGAAAGAAACTACAGTGCAGCTGCTAAGAAGAGGAAGACACAAACTGCTTTGGCCCCAGCCCTACCAGCCTGTCGACCCTTGAAACTGTTCCTGCCACAGCCCAGACCCACTTGTGGCGAGCAACATCACAAACCCCTGTGGACCTGGCTACCTTGTGACTCTGATCATATGGGAGGTCCATGAGCAGTAGCTCTGCTCAAAGCAAGTTTCTAACCCCTGGCATCATCACAGAACCACAAAGCCTGCACACCCTGCACTGGACAAGCCTGGCCTCTGTTGGAGTGGACAAAGAGCCCAATGATGTCCCCCCCGGCATATGTGACCCCGAATCTGGCCACCAAGGTCTCACCGTGACGCTCATTACGACGCCTGCAGCCTCAGAACCATGGACCCCCCTGGCCACAATCAACAGAGGGTAGATTTACCAAGACCAAAAGTCACCCCAGCACCCAGCGCACTGCGGCCCTCTATGCCCGACTCCTGGGGACATACCCACCCTCAAAATACCCAATTTAACTCACAAAGTGGTGGGAGCACATGAAGAAACTGCGACCCCGAGCTTGCAGCCTTAGTTTGCCCTGAAGCTTTCCCATTGCAATCCATTGAGCGCACAAAGGGTCAAGGGCACCCTGCACCCACCTGCCCGAGTGGCCCTGGCAGTGGAACTTCTACTCCTATCTACTTCCCACATTTGCTCTGAGCAAGTGACCAGGACCCCAGCTCCCACAGCCATGTGGCTTGCTAGTCAGCAGCCAGCAACCAAGGACCCCCTGCCTCCCATGGGATAACATCGTGCAAAACTCACTCTGCCCCCGTCCAACACAGTC
Source organism: Triturus cristatus (assembly GCF_964204655.1). Lineage (NCBI taxonomy): Eukaryota > Metazoa > Chordata > Amphibia > Caudata > Salamandridae > Triturus > Triturus cristatus. Next base: position 219,185,025 of record NC_140590.1, read on the forward strand.
CCACAGAGGGTATACCAACTGTACAAACCTGAGTCTGGGGGAACCTTGAGTCTGTGCCCAGAACCTTAACTCTGCCAGTTGAGTACTTACCAAAAAGCTGATAACTCAAAAGTATTCCATAGGGTAACATTGATTGGTTTCATAAGAAATTCCTTGTAAGTGTTGAGATTCTAAAAGTTACAAGTTTTGCTTAAAAACAACCAACTAACAGAAATGGAACAACTCAACTGTTATTAGGAGAGATCCCAATGCTGGATCTTGTTGCACGGCACTGAACCTGAAAACCACTCACAACCGTACTTACCAATCACACTATTTTCTTCCATAGGAAATCATTGGCACTTACTCTGTCAAATTTCTTCTTAGAGTCAAGTTTAGTAATTGCAAAATATTTCCTGAAAATCACAACAGCAACTACAACGGATATACTCACATGTTTCCAAGACCTTGCATAGGACTGAATATAGGATCCAGGCCATGACTTACAAAAGTTATCCTGGAAGTAATCATTACCAAGTCACTTCAAACTCACATTGAGCTCAATGTATTATTGTGTTTGAAATTGTGTTGCCTATTGCAACAACTTGTAACTATTACCTACCAAAGTCAATGGCACATTGCCAAAGTATGTAACTAAAGCCTCGCAATCTGAGTAAGTATCTGTTGATACCTATTGTTGGTTACAAAATAAAACAAACATATATTTTTCTATCAAACACAGCGGCCTTGAGTTCAGTTATTGAGTGTGTGAGACCAACTGATGACTGAGTGTGTACAACAAAGGATTTGTACTGTCCTCTGATACTGCCTTACTGCTTGACCAAGGTAACACTTCATAGAGTAAGGTCATATCTAACTTTAACCTCTGCACAAACTCTGGTGACTGTGGACTCTGTGCACACCGTACCTATTTGGGAACAGTATATACCTAGTCACTTTCTAACAATATGCATCTGTGACAACATGTACAAGTCTTTTGCAGGACACAAGTAGTGTCGCAAAGAATGATAGCAAAGCATACTCTCCTGGCATATAGCCAAACACGGGACGTGTTGGCCAAAGATTGTTGTGATGTAGCACATCGCATGTCACATCTCTAGGTGTTCACAACAGATTCACATTGCTGAGGAGACCCAAGGGCACAGGTCTAACATACAGATATGGAACTACAAACTAAGCCACACTGAAGTTGAGTCCACAATACTTACTGATTCCAAAGTGCATTGCGTCAGTCAGCTCCTACCTGTGCAAAACCTATGCAAAAGCTACTTCTGAGCACTGCCATGAAGTGCACACATATTGGCCAATGTGCCCACGGATGTCATTTGAACTGCGCTCAGCATATAGTCTGGATCAGTGGCAAGATTACAAGGGTGTCATCACTATGAGACAAGGCGATAGTAACAGCTGGGATGAGTGGCTATGGCACTGTTGGTACAGGGAGCAATGCAGCATCTCACCACTTGTGTGCAGCACAACTGTGTATCTGCAAACCAACATAATCAGGTCCCAAGGCATTACTGTAATGAGTAAGTGTGTCACAAAAGCAAGAAACTCGAAGTTAAGTCTGTATTCCGGACAGTGCTAATACTCCAAGACACCTGTGAGTGACCTCTATTCCAAACTCATTACTCAGACTCATATAACTCATGTGACTCACTGTTGTACCATGTGACATTAACAATGGACCCACAAATTACCACAGCATGCATGGAATGGAGATCGATTGGCCATGGCCAGGAACATGTGAGATGTTTGAGGTCACAATGAACTGTCACCAGAGTAGCCCGTAAACCATAATTGCTGATCTATCAGACATGCAAAGTCATTGTGCTCACATCTAAGGTATCTGGGCTCTATCCATCCTGCTGAGTGACAGGTCACGACCATAGTTACACAGACAATGATTACTCCAAAGATCGTATGATTTACACATGATGGTGCAAGACCCACTCTCCCACATCAGCCATGATATAAGTGGTAGCAGAAATCTATGGTTAACAAGATTTATTTTACAAAGACATATATATATAAAATGATAACCCACACTAATCTATGTCCCTAACCTAAGTACAAATATGAATGCTACCTAAAACTATCTTAACTAACTATTTACAAACACAGAACAAGAATAAATACATCAACCCCCCACCCAAAGATAAATGAAACCTATCCCCAAATCCTATAAAATACAATTCGTAAAAATAGTCTAAAACTAACCCTAACGAAGCCTACGCTAAACCTATGCTAAACAACACATACAACTAGGACATAACACAACATAATAATAAAAGGGGGACAGTGTGGGAAGGGAGAAGAGGGGGGGAGGTGAGAACTGGGGCAGTGTTCAGGGCAGTCCGAGGTGGGCCCTGATCTCATGGATCTGCCTGTTCAAGTATAGGAACTCATGGCGGAGGTCCTGGAGGAGGGTAGTATGGCCCTGGAGAATCCACATTATCTGTGCCACTCCAGGGTCCATGGGGGCCGGTGCTGGTACTGGTGCCGGTGCTGGTGCGGGGGCTGGTGCCGGTCCTGGTGCGGGGGCTGGTGCTGGTGCCGGGGCCGGTGCAGGTGGTGGTGCATGCTGGCCTGGCACTGGTGCGGGTGTGGCAGCAGAGGGATCGACATACTGGGATCCCACGACGACACCTGAGGTGGATGGTGTCGAGCCGTTGCCAGTGGTGATACATTCTGGCAGCGACAGCCAGGTCGCTGCCCTCATCTCGGCCCGGTACCTCCGTGCCATCAACTGGTAACCCTTGTGTACCTTCCGCACATGGAGGTACCGGTCCTTGGCGACCTGGAACCGGTGCTGTTCCTCAGGTGTCATCTTGTCTGAGAGAGAATAAAAATCTATGTCAGTTTTCTTTTCCCTACACTATGTAACCGTACAACATGAGATCTGTATCACAAGTGGAAAACAACATGTTAAGTCAAGGACTGACCTGTTAAACACAATGTCTACGCATGATTAAATAACTACATGCTGTTGAGACTGACATGACAGTGCATGGCATGGGACATGCACTGACACAACTGAAAGCTAAGGATACGCTACAAACATGGCACCTTTGAACAACCGGGCTGTGTGTGACCTGTACAATTGACTTCATTCGGGAGGCATAACCCCTACGTGCACAGCTCAACCCTCTCCCACCGTGTGACAGACAGCTGCATCAGAATTACAATGCACATGTGCAGCCATGTGTGTCCCCCAGGAACTGTGTGCAGTACATGAAGTCAGTGCCAAGACAGGCAAGGGGGTATGTGTGCAGGTGTGAATACCTACCTATTGGAGTCTCACGCTACATGCACAATAACAGGCCTGGGACTGCCCTACTCACACTTGTAATCATGCTGCATCATGCCACACACATGGAAACATGTTTAGGGTATGAATGCGGACTTAGGCACTTACTCACTCCACCATTACTATGCAATTGGTGATAGTCATCCACTGCGAGGGGGATACATCATTGACCCACAACTGCCAGTCATGCAGGTGTTGTAACCCTCAATCGCACTCGATAGTAGAGATGAGCACGCATGCTTCAACTACGCAAACTGTTACAATGGATTACACATTGTAATGGCACCCTGGGGTCATGAGGATTGTGTAATTGTTATGGCTAATGTGTACACAAAGATCTTGTTGCGGCAGCCCTGATTAGCTCATCTATGTGACATAAAATGATGCATAGCTAATGCATGGCAATGAAATGTGTTTTAAGTGATGTCACCAATTGTGTCAGATGAGTTGGTACACATGATCCTGATTCCAGCCTGGTATGTTCACACAGACATAGCCTGTCAACACCATTGCAGTGCACAAATATAAATTCTCAATTGACGTACACATCTATGGAATGTGTTTGTGTAACACATCATTGACAATATTGGATCTGAGCTACACCCTGCCACTTCTGCTTCTGTGATATGCAGCATACCTTAGGCATCACTGTGCCAAGATGTATGACCTTGTGCGGACATAATAGCACTGCCTCATTGTGCACAATGCTACACAGACTGCACGCCCCTTGGACAATGTCAACCACATGTAAGTGTGCCATCTTGCTTAGGCTGCGCAAATGAACATGGGAGTAAATGCTAGTGGCCTATTGCCATCACGACTGCAGTGTAAATGCCTAGTTGGCAGAATTATTAGCACACAAATAGGCACATACATTTACACGTGTATCAATGACTGTTGATGTACAAACTCACAACTCTGAATGAGATGCATTGTACTCCTTTACACTACCATATAAGACACAGTACGGAAAGGCTGAATACCTCTGCACATCATAGGCAATTGACATGCGATACACACCCATACTGCTAATCAACAACGTGCTGCATTTGGCACAGACACTCATGACCACACAACATGCCAATGTTTCTTGTCACTACTCACCAGTGGCGTGTGGGTCCCGGAAACGGTCAATGTCCCCCTGGGTGATCGGTTGGCGGCCATCTGTGAGAGGACAAACGCAAATAGGTGTTGTTAGGAAACCCCAGCAAACGTGGCATATTCACAATGTGAATTGTTACAGTGACAAACAATGCAACAACCCTGTGGTGTTGACTTCATGTTGGTGACATGACTAGGCCTACTTTGAATGGCATCCACACACAAACATGTGGAAGCAGAGGCTGCACAGCCAAAACATCGCTGCTGGCCGAGATGCACTACTGAGTTGTTTCACCCAATAGCAAGGCACCTCATTCACACGGAGCGCAAAAAAAACATTTTAATCATCATCCTTGACCAATCGCAGCGGCTTTCAGCACTGTCTCACAAAGGCCACCAATATGCAGACTCCACAAGAGAGGGAGCCAAGCCAAGGCCCTCAAATGGATCTGCTCCTTCCTCAACGTACATACGTGTGGGTCAGACACCCCTCTGTTGTCTTGGAGCCTCCAACAACCAGCCGTGGAGTCCCCCAGAGACCCTCATTCAGCCCTACAATATTTCACATCTACATGTCTCCGCACGCCACAATCGTGATGAGCTATGGACTCAACATTGTATCATAGGCATACGACTGGCAACTCCTTCTCGACACATCCAGCCAACACAAATCCAGCTAACACAAGTATTGCGCATCAATGGCAGAGCTTGCTAGATGAATGTCAAAGAGCTGCATACAAGTGAGCAACAACAAAAGAGAAGTACCCATCATGCGCAAAAACATCCACACATGTAATTACACAGGCTCCTCACACGGCATGGGGGATGCACACCCCAACAGGGCCCAAGCACGCAACATGTAATCCATCATGGATTCTGATGTCCAAGATAATTGCAAGATCTATCCGGTCTCAGCATCGTGCTTCAACACTCTCTGCCTCCTATGTCAGACACTCAAATGACTCCTACTCAGACACACATAGACACTCACTCATGCCCTGTGCAATAGCTCACCCTGCTACGGCAACACAGTCCATGACATATTTAACATAAACCACAACCGCAAGCTGCAGGAGATCTCAAAGGCAACCACAGGACTGATCATCACACTGCCAGGACCCTGTCACACCTCCCACCACCTGTGCACACTCCACTGTCTCCACATCAAAGCTAGAGTCACATTCAAAATGGGCACCCAGGATCACACAGCCATCCACAACACTGGGCGAACATACCTTAACATCCAACTCTATTTCCATGGCACATCAAAGGACCCGACGATCCAACCAGCTGGCCCATGCCATGTTCCCCATCCCGAGGGACCTGATTGTGAGTCTGCTCCTTTTCCTACCTTGCAGTTATGGCCTGTGACACACTTACGCTACACCTCTGACAGGCAACATTGCTCCCCATCTCCAAGCACTAACTCTGAACATTGCTCTTTGACAGACACACCCCTTGATATACTTCAATATGCAAACAACGCCATGCCCCTGCAACCCTTCCTGCTGAGTATTCACTCACATTAGGCATGTGTGTTTTGGGATGTTTGACACCGGGGATGTCCATTCCTATGTGGTATTTCCAGTGGCACAGTTACTCTACACAGTCATTGCAAAGCCAATCGTCACTCCACCTTGCACTGAATGGCGCACATCAATAATGTGTATTTTTCTAGACTATCCCAACACCTTCCGTACTGTTGCACACACTGTAGTGGGAAAGTGTGTCACGCAAATCCAAGGTCAAGGACATCATGTGCAAGTATTTATCGCAAGTCGCATTGCATTAACCACGTTATTACAGTATCACAGTCCTGGGACAGCATTAAAACATCTTGGGGCATATGTATCAAGTGATTTTTTATTCGCAAACGCTGAAATTCGCAAGAAAACAGCTTTTGCGAAGACAAAATCTCAAAACTGGATGTATGAGCCTTTTTTGCATCGCACTAATGATGACTCGCTATTTTTGGGTTTCATTAATTTGGCGTAAGCATTTAAGGAATCGTAAATTGCGATTCCTTAAATGCTATGTAACAAGCACCCAAGTTGTGCGACTTCTCCTTAAGAAATTGCAAATTATCAGCAAATCAAGTTGGTGGTATGTTGCGAATTCTTATTAAAAAGCACTTTTTAGCATTTTTCTATGTGCCATGTGGCGCACATTCATGCCCTTATGGCATGTATGTGCGCCATATGTGCACACATGCTAATTTCAGGGGTGCATCAGGGTGTCATCATGACACCCTTGCACCTTAGAAATTATTCAGATTTTGTGATTACCAATTTGGGATTCGCAATTTGAGAATGACTTCCCATTCATTCTTATGGGCCTCCTGGGCCTTAGGAATGAATGGGAAGGTATTCCTCAATTGCAATTTCGCAATTTGCTAATCACAATTAAGGAATAATCTGAATTTGGTAAATATGTGCACATTTTTACATACCTCCCGTTTTGGAATTCTCAAATTGCGATTCTCAAAAAATCGCAATTTGCGAATCGCAAATACGGTATTTGAGACATATGACCCCTCATCTTCTTCTCACACACGTCACTCATATATGAACGTAACATTAGTTGTGGACAACAAGGGAATTGGTACTTACCACTCTGGATGCCAGGCAGGACACCGGTGTAATCAAGCAGGTCCGCCTCCCACGGCAGCATATCCTACCAGCGGTGCTTCCACTGCCGCACAGTCCAGTGTTAGTGACGCTCCATGTTGTACTCCAGGAGAGGGCTTTTCCTTGTATCCCCTTGTGGTGGTGTCTGGCATGTGGTGCGTGGTGTGTGAGAGGGTGTTGGTGGCTGCATAGAGGTGTAGTAGGATGTGTTGTCCACAATGTGACACAGGTCAAGTGGCATGCGTTTTTAAGCATTGTCAGCATGGTGTAAGTTCTTGGTGCTGTGCTTGATACCCAAACAAGACTGGGAGTGGTCCATGATGGAGTTCTCTTCAATGTAGCCAGTCATCTGGGTGTTTATGTGTCTCTTAGTGACTTTTTCCACCACGGGGTGCAGGGAGATGGTCAGATAGTTCATCTTGTCTGTTGGGTCATAGTGCCAATGAGCTGATTTGTTCAAAGTAGAGACCAGTCTTGACGGTCTTCCTGAATGTGTCCTGAGATGGTATGCATGTGAGCTCTGCTGGTGGCTCATTCAATGTCTTGGATGCATGCAGAGATATATTTTCATGCTTGGCACCATTTCACACCCAAATTTAACATTTGCACCCATTTAGGACCCATTCTTCCAAATTGAGCCCCATTCAACACCCACTTCTCAGATTTGATCAACATTCCATGCCCAATTTTCAGATTTGTCCGGAAACTTTAATACCGAATTAACCATGAAATTCATTATTTGGCACTTATAAACACATGAAGTTTGCATTTTTAATGATAAGTACACCCTGTGAATCATGGTTTGCATGCTATTTGATACAACCATTGATGAATTCTGTGCCAGAGTTTACTCCTTGTAAGGTAAAGTTGTGCACGATTGACACCCTGTTAACTCTCCGTGATGCTGAAACATACACACCAGGATTGTCATTTTGGACTCTTACTTGCAATTATTGTACAATGGTAACATTTCATAGTGATATAATGATGCAGAAAAGTAACTTGCAGACAGGGTATGTGTGTTGAGTTTGTTTATTGTCACAAACAGTTCTTGAGGCAAATTTCCATATACATGTATTTGTTTTTGTCAGTCGCAATGTGATGTGCTCAAGTGAAATAGTTGTTTATTATCCTGTCCCTTCGGGCAATTCCAGCAGCATTGGCAGTGGTGTGTTGATCTTCTTCATCATCTTGGTCATCGGTCGGTGCTGCAGGCACTTCGATCCAGGGAGAATTTGTGCGGACACAAATGTTGTGCAATACACAACATGCTATTATTATTTTGTTGACCATTTCTGGGCTGTAAGGCAGTTTGCCACCTGTAATATCCAAGCACCGGAAACGTGACTTGAGCACGCCAAAGGTACGCTCCACGATCCCACGTGTGCGTCGATGTGAAGCATTGTACTGCCACTGTGCCTGGGTAGTGGGGTTTCTAATTGGTGTCATCATCCACGGGCAGAGAGCATATCCTTGATCACCTATGAGATGTAATAGGGAGATGTGTACATGATTCATTAGGCATACTATGTTGGCAGTGTTCACATATTTTGTGATTGTTCTTTTTGCTATTTTTTGACTTAGGTTAGACATGTGTTGCTTCTGGCTATTTAGCGGCATCAATGCTGAGTACATTGCCTCAGTGTTGATTCTCCAACCATCCGTTTTGATGGTGTTTGCTGCACGGTTGCATAAGTGTCACTACAAGTGTCCAAAATGGGAATGATGCCTGCACAATAACCACAGACACCGACAGGCAGTCTGGCTCTCCTAACATCTAGCCATAGCACTGATCCACACTCGTTGCAGTCACCGCCCTGTGAATGTTCAAATGACTTTGGCCACACATGGCACAGCTGACATTCAGACATGCATCTCATGCTGATGGCAGACCTATGACACCACACAAGCCACACAATTGTATGTCCCGAGGTAATACAGAGGAACAGACCACAGCCACCTCACCTGCAGGGCCCAATGGGGACAGTGAAGGTTGGCACACACCATCAACAATGACTTGTGACACCACGTGAACTTACTGGCCTGCGTCATCTGTCACTAGCAGAGCATTAGACTCACAAGACACAACTTCTCACAATCATTTTTGTCACTAGCAGAGCATTAGACTCACATGACACAACTTCTCACAATCATTTTCAATATGTGGTTTCTTCGACAAGATCAGACTGTCCACACACTTCCTCACGCTGATACACATGGCATGGCTCACCTTTGCACACTTCTTAGCATTTGTAATGGATTAGCATTTGAAAGGTCAATTACTACACAAGTAGTGACTGAATACACATCCACTTACTCATCGTGCAACCACATGACACACCATATGATAGGGTTGAGGCATAGACATATTTGTGGAAGAGTGAGAGAGGAGATGCTACTACACACCATCAACAGCAGCATTCAACAACACTGCAGTCAACTCCAATGGCTCAGTATGGTGATTTAATGACATATTTTCTGGCCTATGCATGCACATTTGCCCCTCTCTGCACTTCCTACAATCAAAGTGCATTGTTACAACCTTGGTCACGACAGACCGCAGACTTGACACACTGATTGTACATGTGTGAGTACTTGTGAAACGTTGGGTCACCCTAATAGGTCACCGGCATTAAGTACTGCAACATGATCATCTTCATCAACTATGTGACCACACACCAGAGTGGGATACCAGTCCGGATGACTTTAATAAGGTAAATGGATAGCCAGTACTGGGGGTTACTCTATACCATGGGTACTCACATACTTTCTCTCTGGTCCCAAATTTGCTGTGTGGTTTGTGTCCCTGTGGTACACAGGTGGGTGTGGGGTCAGTGGGGAAGGGGGCAGGGCTAGTGAGTAAGGGAACTGACCATGTGGTTGGACACAGGCCCCTGGTGTGCATACCCTCGGTCACTGAGCCACCAGACCTGGCATACACACATCTCTCTCTCTCACTCTCTCTCTCACTCTCTCTCTCACTCTCTCTCTCTCTCTCTGCCTACCTCTCTCTGTCTCCCTCCCCCGCTCTGTCTCTCCCTCCCTTGCTCTATCTCTCCCTCCCTCCCTCTGTCTCCCTCCCTCGGTCGCCCTCGGTCTCCCTCCCTTTGTCGCCCTCATCCCTCTGTCTCCCTCCCGTGTCTCTTTGCCTCTCTCTCCCTCTGTCACCTTCTGTGACCTCCCCCCCCCTGGCAGCCTAGGCTGGGACAGCTTCTGGGCACGCACACAGCCGCACCCCAGTACATCACAGGTCTTTCATGGAGCATTTACTTGTTAACTATGTTTTGTTGTTGTTTCACCTCTTGGTGCACATGCATCTCCACTCTGTCTATCGCTGAACTCGCACAGCCCCCAAGGTGCAAAGTCTCTCGGATTCCGCGCTGTTGCGGCAGTGTTTGGTGGCACTCTTCTGAAATCTGCAGACATGGCACACAGGCACAATGTCTGCAAGGTCCATGGCCAAACAAGAAAGTCTTGCCAGGCCACTGGCAGCACGTGGGCCATACTGTGAGTAGCCGTGCTCTACACAGTGGAGCCTGTATACCTCATCCTCGTACACAATTCATCAAAATGTGCCCATGCATTTTGTCCCCCCCCCAATCAGTACCTAGGCAATGTATTTACATCCTTCCTCTAGATGGGTCAACATGATAGTGTTTTTTGTGCATGTGGTGTGTTCAGTTGGTACTTACCGACAAGCAATGCATTTCCATATATGCCATCCTGAAAGCGCTGGTTTATGATGCATTGTCTGAAGATGAATGCATCATGCACACTCCCTAGAAATTTGGCAACGACATTTGTGAACAGTCCGCGGTGGTCCACTATTGCCTGCACATTCATTGAATGGGTGTGCTTCCTGTTGTGGTAGATGTGTTCGCTGTCCGCAGGGGGCACAAATGGTACATGTGTGCAGTCAATTGCACTGATCACCTGTGGTATGCCAGCAATGGCATGGAATCCTTGCTTGATGGCAATCTGATCCTGCACAGTGTGGCGAAGTATAGGTGCTGCGGAATCAGGCTGTGTATGGCATCCAAGACAGTGGGGAGGAAGGTTGAAAAGGATGCCTGTGATACTCCACCGACTCTGGCTGTTGTTGGTTGGAATGTCCCAGAGGCCAAGAAGTGCAGTACAGCAAGCAGTTTTGTCTGCGGAGGGATATTGGTTGTCTGCTGTGTTGGTGGTGTCAGCCTGTGAGCAATGAGGGTCAGGATGTGCTGGGTGGATGTCCTTTTGAGCCTGTAGTAGGCTATGACTTCCTCTGGCCTTAAGTCTGTGAGATAGACACGTCTGCGCAGTGAGCGCTGTCTTCTTCATCGCTGCATGGGTGGTGGTGGTCCCGGTGGTGGTGGCATTGGCGGTGGTTGTTGTTGTTGCTGCTGCATTGGTGGGAGTCCGAGCTGCAGGATGACTATCTCCATGGCTTCTGTGGCTGTTCTGGGAAGCTCGGGCCAACTCTCCCTTATATACACCCACTTATCTCCAATTTAAGTCATGTTTTTATCAGGTGTTAGAAGCTAGTGGGAGTTATCGTGCTTTTTTTGTAGCTAAGCGTTTTGGAGATAATTTTGATAATATGGAGCAGCTGTGTTAGCGACTTTTTTCGTGAAATTTCAGTTAGGAATGCCTACCTTGCATGTCATCGCCGAGAAACTCACGCTAACAGGGGTTAGCGTCGCCTTGTTGATAAGGCGATAAAATTATCGCCGCTTTATCGCCGCCTTGTTGATATGCCCCATAGTCTGCTTCTGTAAAGACAGAGCAGAAAGAAAATCATTTTGTACAACAGTGGTATAACAAGAGCTGTAGCAGAGTGAATATTTTCAAAAGCTGTATTACCTTCTAAGGGTCTGCCTTTCTCAATTGAGGTTAAAGCAAATTAGGAAGGCACACTGCTCTGGGTGGCTGTCGTAATCTCAGGGCTTAGACAACTATGGCACATGCCAAGTCTTGGAAATTTGATGTTTTAAAATGTGTACACGATCCTGAGAACCACAAATCTCCTGGCAATTGGGTGATTCGAGTTCATTGCAGTTTGGTTCAAACGCGACTACACAACTGCACAGATACACTTGTGGGACACCCCCACGCCGCACGGCCACCAGCTGCTGCGTGTGCCCCATTGCCTGCCTTCTGCCTCGCAGCCGGCCTCGCTGCCGCCTTGCTCGCTCCCCTTTGGTTTTCGCCAGTCGTTTTGTCCTAAATTTGTGCTTGTTTCTTTGTGCCGTGTGATCGTTCTTTAGCTGTTTTTACCTTTGTTTTGCCCGCCATTTGTGCCTGTATTTTCTGTGCCGTGACATCGTTTTCGTTTTCCTTCCTGTTTTGCCTTTATTTTTGCCCGCCTTTTGTGCCTGTATTTTCTGTGCCGTGACATCGTTTTCGTTTTCCTTCCTGTTTTGCCTTTATTTTTGCCCTCCATTTGTGCCTGTTTAATTTAATGTAACCTCTGTGCCGTGGGTCAGTTTCCTTCCTGCTTGCCCGCCTACCTCGCCGCCCTCCGCTCTCCCTCCCTGCCTCCCGCTTCCCGCCACCGCCATTTGCCCCGCCCCTTTTCTCTTCTGTTCCCTCCCCGCTCCCGCCTCCCAGCTGCTCCGCCCACCCGCGCACTTGGCCTTAAATGGCGACCGTGCGACGCAGGTGAGTGTGACCCACTTGTGGGACACCCCCGCGCCGCATGGCCACCAGCTGCTGCGTGTGCCCCATTGCCTGCCTTCTGCCTCGCAGCCGGCCTCGCTGCCGCCTTGCTCGCTCCCCTTTGGTTTTCGCCAGTCGTTTTGTCCTAAATTTGTGCTTGTTTCTTTGTGCCGTGTGATCGTTCTTTAGCTGTTTTTACCTTTGTTTTGCCCGCCATTTGTGCCTGTATTTACTGTGCCGTGACATCGTTTTCGTTTTCCTTCCTGTTTTGCCTTTATTTTTGCCCGCCTTTTGTGCCTGTATTTTCTGTGCCGTGACATCGTTTTCGTTTTCCTTCCTGTTTTGCCTTTATTTTTGCCCTCCATTTGTGCCTGTTTAATTTAATGTAACCTCTGTGCCGTGGGTCAGTTTCCTTCCTGTTTGCCCGCCTACCTCGCCGCCCTCCGCTCTCCCTCCCCGCCTCCCGCTTCCCGCCACCGCCATTTGCCCCGGCCCTTTTCTCTTCTGTTCCCTCCCCGCTCCCGCCTCCCAGCTGCTCCGCCCACCCGCGCACTTGGCCTTAAATGGCGACCGTGCGACGCAGGTGAGTGTGACCCACTTGTGGGACACCCCCGCGCCGCACGGCCACCAGCTGCTGCGTGTGCCCCATTGACTGCCTTCTGCCTCGCAGCCGGCCTCGCTGCCGCCTTGCTCGCTCCCCTTTGGTTTTCGCCAGTCGTTTTGTCCTAAATTTGTGCTTGTTTCTTTGTGCCGTGTGATCGTTCTTTAGCTGTTTTTACCTTTGTTTTGCCCGCCATTTGTGCCTGTATTTTCTGTGCCGTGACATCGTTTTCGTTTTCCTTCCTGTTTTGCCTTTATTTTTGCCCGCCTTTTGTGCCTGTATTTTCTGTGCCGTGACATCGTTTTCGTTTTCCTTCCTGTTTTGCCTTTATTTTTGCCCTCCATTTGTGCCTGTTTAATTTAATGTAACCTCTGTGCCGTGGGTCAGTTTCCTTCCTGCTTGCCCGCCTACCTCAACGCCCTCCGCTCTCCCTCCCTGCCTCCCGCTTCCCGCCACCGCCATTTGCCCCGCCCCTTTTCTCTTCTGTTCCCTCCCCGCTCCCGCCTCCCAGCTGCTCCGCCCACCCGCGCACTTGGCCTTAAATGGCGACCGTGCGACGCAGGTGAGTGTGACCCACTTGTGGGACACCCCCGCGCCGCACGGCCACCAGCTGCTGCGTGTGCCCCATTGCCTGCCTTCTGCCTCGCAGCCGGCCTCGCTGCCGCCTTGCTCGCTCCCCTTTGGTTTTCGCCAGTCGTTTTGTCCTAAATTTGTGCTTGTTTCTTTGTGCCGTGTGATCGTTCTTTAGCTGTTTTTACCTTTGTTTTGCCCGCCATTTGTGCCTGTATTTTCTGTGCCGTGACATCGTTTTCGTTTTCCTTCCTGTTTTGCCTTTATTTTTGCCCGCCTTTTGTGCCTGTATTTTCTGTGCCGTGACATCGTTTTCGTTTTCCTTCCTGTTTTGCCTTTATTTTTGCCCTCCATTTGTGCCTGTTTAATTTAATGTAACCTCTGTGCCGTGGGTCAGTTTCCTTCCTGCTTGCCCGCCTACCTCGCCGCCCTCCGCTCTCCCTCCCTGCCTCCCGCTTCCCGCCACCGCCATTTGCCCCGCCCCTTTTCTCTTCTGTTCCCTCCCCGCTCCCGCCTCCCAGCTGCTCCGCCCACCCGCGCACTTGGCCTTAAATGGCGACCGTGCGACGCAGGTGAGTGTGACCCACTTGTGGGACACCCCCGCGCCGCACGGCCACCAGCTGCTGCGTGTGCCCCATTGCCTGCCTTCTGCCTCGCAGCCGGCCTCGCTGCCGCCTTGCTCGCTCCCCTTTGGTTTTCGCCAGTCGTTTTGTCCTAAATTTGTGCTTGTTTCTTTGTGCCGTGTGATCGTTCTTTAGCTGTTTTTACCTTTGTTTTGCCCGCCATTTGTGCCTGTATTTTCTGTGCCGTGACATCGTTTTCGTTTTCCTTCCTGTTTTGCCTTTATTTTTGCCCGCCTTTTGTGCCTGTATTTTCTGTGCCGTGACATCGTTTTCGTTTTCCTTCCTGTTTTGCCTTTATTTTTGCCCTCCATTTGTGCCTGTTTAATTTAATGTAACCTCTGTGCCGTGGGTCAGTTTCCTTCCTGTTTGCCCGCCTACCTCGCCGCCCTCCGCTCTCCCTCCCCGCCTCCCGCTTCCCGCCACCGCCATTTGCCCCGCCCCTTTTCTCTTCTGTTCCCTCCCCGCTCCCGCCTCCCAGCTGCTCCGCCCACCCGCGCACTTGGCCTTAAATGGCGACCGTGCGACGCCGGTGAGTGTGACCCACTTGTGGGACACCCCCGCGCCGCACGGCCACCAGCTGCTGCGTGTGCCCCATTGACTGCCTTCTGCCTCGCAGCCGGCCTCGCTGCCGCCTTGCTCGCTCCCCTTTGGTTTTCGCCAGTCGTTTTGTCCTAAATTTGTGCTTGTTTCTTTGTGCCGTGTGATCGTTCTTTAGCTGTTTTTACCTTTGTTTTGCCCGCCATTTGTGCCTGTATTTTCTGTGCCGTGACATCGTTTTCGTTTTCCTTCCTGTTTTGCCTTTATTTTTGCCCGCCTTTTGTGCCTGTATTTTCTGTGCCGTGACATCGTTTTCGTTTTCCTTCCTGTTTTGCCTTTATTTTTGCCCTCCATTTGTGCCTGTTTAATTTAATGTAACCTCTGTGCCGTGGGTCAGTTTCCTTCCTGTTTGCCCGCCTAACTCGCCGCCCTCCGCTCTCCCTCCCCGCCTCCCGCTTCCTGCCACCGCCATTTGCCCCGCCCCTTTTCTCTTCTGTTCCCTCCCCGCTCCCGCCTCCCAGCTGCTCCGCCCACCCGCGCACTTGGCCTTAAATGGCGACCGTGCGAATGCGCAGCGGTCACGCGCAGCGGGCGCGCCGATTGTGCGCCGAAGGCGCGCCAAAGATAAGCCCGTCTGCGCCCGTCCGCGACCGGATCGCGACCAGCGCCAGGACCCCTGGCCCACGAAGACCCCGACCGACCCGCCTGACGTACTCCGCCGCCACCCTCATCGCACTCAACACTGGCCGACTCCCAGAATGCCATCAAGCCACTCCACGTCGTACCCACGGACCCTTCAGCTGCCACGCCTGCAAATTCACCTGCATCCGGACCTGCCTCGCACCAGCACCCGCAAAGTCGAACACCAGCAGCACCCACCTCAAGTGCATCCTGCTCAACACCCGCTCCGTCCACAGACACGCCATCGAACTCTGGAACCTTCTAGACGCCACAGCCCCGGACGTTGCCTTCCTCACGGAGACCTGGATGAACGCCTCTTCAGCTCCCGACATCGCCATCGCTATCCCAGAGGGCTACAAGATCGTCCGGAGGGACCGCAACGCCAACCAGATGGGAGGAGGCATCGCCATCATCCACAGGAACACCATCCGTCTCACGACCAGCACCGACAACACCCTGACCACCGCCGAACACCTGCATTTCCAGATCCACACCAACCCGAACACCACCCTCAGAGGCACCCTGATCTACCGACCCCCTGGACCACGCACACAATTCAGCGAGGACATCGCCGACTTTGTCAGCCCGCATGCCCTCCCCTCCGCTGACTACATCCTCCTGGGGGACCTCAACTTCCATCTGGAGAACAACAACGACCGCAACACCAGCACCCTGCTCGACAACCTCGCCAATCTTGGACTCAAGCAACTGGTGTCCACCCCCACCCACCTCGCCGGACACACACTCGACGCAGTCTTCTCTTCCAGCACAGACATCGACTTCAGCCACGCCACAGAGCTTCAATGGACGGACCACAGCTGCGTCCACTTCACCTTCAAGAGAACGACGACCCACCACCACCAGCAACAGGTCGCCCGCAGAAGCTGGAACAAGATCACAGCAGACCAGCTCGCCACCTCCCTGAGCCAGCACCCTCCTGCCAGCTCAGCGAACCCCAGCCAGGCCGCCGACAACCTCACGAAGTGGATCAGCATCTGCGCGGACGAGCTCGCCCCGCTGAGGACCCCGCCCAGCAGACCCGGCAGCAAGAAAGCCCCGTGGTTCACCGACGAACTCAAGAGCTCCAAGAAGAACTGCCGAGCCCTCGAGAAAGTCTGGAGAAGGGAACCTACACCGGACAACAGGACCTCCTTCAAGCTAGCCACCCGGAAGCACCACCAGCTGATCCGCGCCGCCAAGAAAACAGCATTCAAGGACCGGCTGGACAACAACGCACACAACTGCAAGGAACTCTTCAACATCGTGAAAGAGCTTTCCAACCCCAGCGCAGGAAACAACGACATCACCCCATCGCAAGACCTCTGCAACTCCCTCGCTTCACACTTCCACAACAAGATCGCGGACATACACAACAGCTTCAACAACAAACCAACGCACACCATGACCGAACAATCACCCCCCACCACCACCCTCCTCGCCTGGACCCCGATCAGCACCGAAGACACCATCCGCACGATGAACTCCATCCACTCCGGATCACCGACCGACCCCTGCCCTCACCACGTCTTCAACAAGGCCGACGCTGTCATCGCACCCCACCTGCGAGACATCATCAACACATCCTTCGACACCGCCACCTTCCCTGAGAGCTGGAAACACGCCGAACTCAGCGCTCTTCTCAAGAAACCAACAGCGGACCCCACCGAACTCAAGAACTACCGCCCCATCTCGCTCCTCCCGTTTCCAGCCAAAGTCATCGAGAAGACCGTCAACAAGCAGATGGCCGCCTTCCTCGAGACGAATGGATCCCGCCTCGACCCCTCACAGTCCGGCTTCCGAGCCAATCACAGCACCGAGACCTCCCTCATCGCCGCCACCGATGACATCCGAGCCCTGATGGACAATGGAGAAACAGCGGCCCTCATCCTCCTAGACCTCTGCGCGGCATTCGACACGGTCTGCCACCGCACCCTAGTACAGCGCCTCAGCAACATCGGGATCCAGGACAAGGCGCTGGAATGGATCATCTCCTTCCTCGACGGAAGAACACAGAGAGTCCGCCTACCACCGTACAAGTCAGAGGCCTCCGAAATCATCTGCGGCGTCCCTCAAGGTTCATCTCTGAGCCCCACCCTCTTCAACGTCTACATGAGCCCCCTCGCGGCCATCGTACGCAAACACAACCTCAGCATAATCTCCTACGCCGACGACACCCAGCTGATCCTCTCCCTGACCAACGACCCCACCTCCGCCAGAGCCAACCTGCACGAAGGGATGAAAGAGGTAGCCGAGTGGATGACGACCAGCCGCCTGAAACTGAACTCTGACAAGACGGAGGTCCTCATCCTGGGCTCTTCACCCTCCGCCTGGGACGACTCCTGGTGGCCTCCCGCCCTGGGCACCGCACCCAAACCGACAGACCATGCACGCAACCTGGGCTTCATCCTGGACTCCTCCCTCTCCATGACCAGGCAAGTCAACAACGTCTCCTCGGCGGCGTGCTTCAACATCCTACGCATGCTACGGAAGATCTTCTGGTGGATCCCCACCGAGACCAGGAAGACCGTCACCCAGGCCCTCGTCACCAGCCGACTGGACACCGGCAACGCCCTCTACGCCGGTACCACAGCCAAGCTCCAGAAGAGACTCCAGCGGATCCAGAACGCCTCAGCCAGACTCATCCTCGACATCCCACGAACCAGCCACATCACCGGACATCTGAGAGACCTTCACTGGCTCCCCGTCAACAAAAGAATCACCTTCCGCCTCCTCACCCACGCACACAAAGCCCTACACGACCAAGGCCCGAGCTACCTCAACAGCCGGATCAACTTCTACGCTCCCAAACGCCACCTCCGATCAGCCAACCACGCCCTCGCCGCCGTCCCCCGCATCCGAAGAGCGACTACAGGAGGAAGGTCCTTCTCCTACCTGGCCGCCAAGACCTGGAACTCCCTCCCGACCGACCTGCGCCTGACCCAAGACCACCTCTCCTTCAGGAAGAAGCTGAAGACCTGGCTGTTCGAGCAGTAGCGGCAACCCCCCCCCCCCCCCCAGCGCCTTGAGACCCTACGGGTATGTAGCGCGCTATATAAGTGTCTCTGATTGATTGATTGATTGAACAGAAAGGAAGTTTCCTATTAGTTACTTAACAGATCAGCTTCAAAATCCCAATAATCAAAGTTAAATATTTCCCCTCATGATTGTGTGGTAGTAGCATTTTGAATGGGTTTATATTTTCATATAATAATATTATTAATGAATAACGATTTTTATGATGGATCAAGTACGCAAATGGAGAATTAACATGGCTACAATTGAAATAAGTTGAATATGGTATATATAAGTGTTTTTATTCTTGTAATTTATGAATTTGAATTTGAATTTGAATTTTGAATTTAAAATTATTTATACAGCGCACGTACACCAGCGGTTTCATGGCGCTACAGCTGACAGAGGACTGGGCAGGGGAGCTAGAACTAAGTAAGAGAAAAATAAACTGTTAATGAATTAATTGAAGAATTTAGCAAAAAGTTGTGCCTTGAGCTGTTTCCTTAAATGCGGGTACAGGGTTGAAGCTCTAAGCTCGAGAGGCAGAGAGTTCCAGAGGACCGGGGGGAGGGTCGCAAATTTCGAGCCTTCCCATTTCTTTCTCCGGAACCGTGGGACTGTAAGAAGGGATTGGGTAGATGAACGCAGTTCCCTGGATGGAACATAAGGGATAATCTCAGATGAGATGAAAGCCGGTGCCGTGCCCAGTCGTGCTTGAAAGGTGATGGAGGCAAGCTTAAACTGGACACGAGCAAGCACAGTAAGCCAATGTAGGGACTTTAGGAGGGGGGTGATATGGTGAGACTTTGGAAGTTTGAACACCAGGCGCGCCGCCTGGTTTTGGATCTGCTGCAGACGCCGGAGACTATATGCGGGTATACCCGCATATAGGGCGTTGCCATAATCCAGGCGGGATACGACCATGGCCAGGGTGATCAATGTTAAAGCATCAAATGAGAAAAAACGGGACACCTTACGTATAGTGCGCAGTGAAAGAAAGGAAGAAGAAACCACAGAGCTGACCTGGGAGTGAAGGGTGAGTTGAGAATTGAGCTTGATGCCTAAAGTTTTGACTGAGGTAGAAGGAACAGGTGGGGGACCTAGGGAAGGCGGGCAGAAGAGAGAGGACCAGGGGTTGGATGAGCCACCCGTCAACACCAGCTCGGTCTTGTCTGGGTTGAGTTTTAGATGGTTGTGGTTCATCCAGTCCCGGATATGAATCATGATGGTTTGGAAATTAAGAACAGAATCGGGGGAAGAGGAAAGATTGAAGACAAGCTGGAGGTCGTCCGCATAATTAAATACGGCGACCTCCATTTGTTGCAATGAAAAAATCAGAGGGGAAATATAAAGATTAAATAAAAGGGGGGAAAGGGAGGAGCCTTGGGGGACCCCGCACTGAACATTGCGAAAGTCCGCAGTAAAATCACCCAGGCGAACTGCCTGGGTACGGTCCCTCAGGAAGGAGGATAACCAAACCAACGCGGTGCCCCCGATCCCCGCCGCCCTGACACGGGAAAGTAAGATGGAATGATCCACCGTGTCAAAGGCGGCTGAGAGATCGAGGAGGACCAAGGCCTGGGGTTGGTTGGTATCCATTCCCTCCCTGAGGTTATCAAGGACCGAGAGAACTACTGACTCCGTAGAGTGTGTGGGGCGGAACCCGGCCTGGCGGGGGGCGAGAGCCCCGTTCTTCTCCATGAAAGAGCTCAGGGCGCAGGTGACGTGGCGCTCGAGTACTTTCGCCAGGAACGGCAGAAGGGAGATGGGGCGAAAATTAGCGGGAACTGAGGGGTCAGCGCCCGTTTTTTTCAGAATGGGGACAATGACTGCGGATTTAAGTGGGTTAGGTACCACGCCCTGGGAAAGAGAACTGTTAAGGAGATGAAGGGGGGGGTCTGAACAGCTGATGAAAATATGACGAAGAATATGAGCCGGGCAGGGATCTAACGGGGAACCAGATTTGACAAGTGGGATTATGGCAGTCAGACATTCCTTAGTCAGAGGTGGGAGGGTGGTGAGTTGTCCCTTGGGGGGGGGACACTGGGGATCCACAAAAGTAGGGGAAGGAGGGTGGATGTTAGCTTTGATGGTGACTATTTTCTGAATGAAAAAGTTATTGAGGGAATGACAGAGTTCCTGAGAAGGAGTGGGCTTAAGAGAGGTTCTGTCCGAAAACGCCAGATTGTGTACAATCGAGAAAATTTCCTTTGATTGGTTTTCGGCTGCGAGAATTTTGGAGGAAAAATAGGTGGTTTTTGCCTTCAGGATATCCTTTTTGTATAGGGTCAGGACGTTAATAAACTCCAGTCGTAGAGAGGGGCAGTAGTTTCTCCTCCAGGCCCGCTCCGCTCGACGTACCGCCAATTTAGTGGTTTTGAGATCTTCGTTAAACCACTGATTGGCGTCCTTCTCTCGTTTGGTTGAGATCCGTTTCAAAGGGGCGATGGAGTCACGGCCTGAGGAGAGCCATTGTTCAATGGCCGTGACCTGAGAACGGGTGGATAAACCTTGCAGGGAAGGAAGAGAGGTGGTAAGTAGGGAGGATAAGCTTTCGGGATCTACTCGTCCCCAGGCACGAACCCAGATGTTTTTGGAGAGTGGGGGCTTGACCGAGGGATGTATGGGAAGAGCAAAAGAGATCAGGTGATGGTCAGACCATGTACAGGGCGAGATGGTAAGGGACTCTACGGGGCAATTTAGGGACCAAACCTGGTCAAGAATGTGACCTTTGATATTTTATTTATTTATTTATTTTGAGATTTATAGAGCGCCTGGTGACCCGAGGGCATCCCCGCGCTATATGAGTGTAAAATCCAGGACAGGCGGAAACCAGGAACTATTTGGGGAAGAGGAGGGTTTTGAGTTTTTTGCGGAAAAGTGCGTGGCTAGATTCCAGGCGCAGCAGGCGAGGGAGAGCGTTCCAGTTGGAGGCGGCCTTGACCGAGAAGCGGCGGCCACCGGTGCGCGACTTCTTGAATCTTGGGACTGTGGCCAGATGATATGGGTGGGAGAATGAACGTGAGGTATGAAGTTGAGAGAATAAAGAGTGTCAGAGAATTCCTTTGAGGATGGGCATTCAGCTGGGTCAGAGGGCCAAAAATTAAAATCACCCAAGAGCAGAATGGAAGAGTTATTAACTGTAATGGTGGCCAAAACTTCCAAAAAGTCAGGGAGAAACAATAAGGGGGATTGAGGGGGGCGATAGATAAGTATGCAGGTGAGAGGGGGCGTAATGGAAGTAGTGCGAATAGCTAAATATTCCGTGGTAGCGACATCTGGCAGGACAAAGTTTGAAAGGGAAAGTCGGTTTGGGCGATGACCGCCACCCCGCCCCCGGCTCTACCATTTTGACGGTCTGCACGGAGGGTGTAATATGGAGCTGGTAGGGTAGCCAGTAAGGCAGGGAGGGAGTCATCACAAAACCAAGTTTCCGTTAAAAAAAGAAGATCAGGGGCATGAAGGTCCAGCAGTACCGAAAGTTCGCAGGGCATGGGCTACTGCAGACCGGGTGTTCAAATAGTATGCCGCCAAGGTTTTTGAGGTAACAGGAAGAACATTACCTCTAGACGGAAAAGGGGGGGCAAGTTGGGGAGGGGGGATGGCGAGAGGAGCAGGCAGAGACAAGCCAAGAGACGAAATACGCGAACAGGTGGAGGCTGATAGCGACCATGGGCCTCAGAGGCAGCGTAATTGGGCGGGGGAATAGGTGGTAAGATGAGCAGAGTGACGTGCCCCTTTAGTAGTGCCACATTTTTATAGAATAGCTATACTGGGTAAAATGGATGCTATTCTGATGCTGTGCCAACATTCTCTTCCACTCTTGCCCCTCCAATATCAACCCCATCCCCTCATCCTACACATCTTATTTCCCTACAAGTTCTGCAGAAGTGAAGACAGGATGATTTAATGGATTGTTACTCTGTTGTGAATGAACTTTCTAGTGTTCGTAACTGCAACATTTTTTAAGGACCTTCCACTGTAATGTGTTGCTGGGCCTAGTCTTGTTTATTTGTGCAAAGACTCTTTTTTGAATATTTCACATTACTCTGGACACACCACAGAAGATGCTTGATTTTTCTTAGAATTGTTTAGAGCTTATGTACTTAGCAGTGGTGTTGAACTCTCTTATTTGTCATTGAACGTAATACTTGTGATCATGCCATGATGAGACTGTGTTTTCACTAGTTTGTTGTACAAGATTTGTGTGTAAAAACCTCTTGGTATGGAGGATGAACCAGGAGAAGACTTTCATTTTCTAATAGGGATGTTGTCCCATTTCATTATTATGTTGTTGCTCATTTAGAATATTTCTGATTCTTGACTACTCTGTATAATTTTGCTTTTGAGCCTCCATGACATTTATTCTTTACCGCTCAATTCTGATATTTTTGTAATAAAACCCTTTAACTTATTCTCTGATCTAGAACACAATTATTGAGTGGTCTTAGTTACTTATGATTATTACCCAGCTAAATTGATGTGAATGGTGCCTCATTGTGAAATCCCTCTGAGGCAGAACTGTATAATGTACGTTTTTTGGGTGGTCTGAATTTTGGGGTGACCTTAATATTGGGGTACAGTAATACTCCCACAAAGACATACTGTGGACCATTACCGTGAGCATCCTTAGGGGTGTACCTAACTGATTTCTCTGGGCATCATGAAAGTAGGGTCACTCATTGGATTGAATTAGAATAAAAAAAAGCAGTGGCATATTGCAAAATGACCCCAACCCCCCAAGAATTAATGAGAGGCCACTGAGTCTTCCTTACATCACAGATATTTATTGGCCTTGAGCTGTATGAGGGTCCCATAGGATTAGTGCCCCCTGAAGGGTTTGAATTCCCCTGTGCCAATGGGTCTGGAGAGATCTGCGTTACATCCTGAAAGTAATACAATATGCTGTGACTGATCATTTAAGTATAAAAAAAGGTGATGCTTGAATTATTCACAGCCACTGGTAATTACTTGGACTGCATCCCAGTCCATCAATATTTTGCACAGCATGCCATCTTAGTTTGGACCCTTCCATATGCAAATCAGTGCTGACCATGCTCCAGTAGGAAAAGTTCAGTCCAAACTGACAGGCCTGGGCCTCCCTGAACTAAAACGCAAGTAACCCAAGACTTGTTTTTCCCTGAATGGGGGATTCTTAAATCTGCTCTGAGCAACAGAGGGTCATATCTGGATGCGGCAATGGAGAAAAGAGTCTCAGCAAAGGAGGTGCCAAGAGGCAACATTCATGACATCACAAATCCTGTTATTCGCTACCTCATCTATGAGGAGACCCATAGTGTTCTCTGGTTTTCTGGAGAATGTGATGCAGGACGATGTCTCCTACACGAGCACACCAAGAGTAATAGGATTTGTCAGTTGGGGGCAGTGGCACAGGGAGCACAGGACCCACATCTGGGCATACCCATAACACTTAGAGTGTTGAACTGAAGTATACAAAGAATATGGAATGAATGCTCAAATTAATCTCAGCTACTGGTAATTACTCAGCCCACATCCCAGTCCACTGTTATTTTTCACACCATGCCACTTCAGTTTGGACCCCACCATATGCAAATCAGTCTTGCCCCTGCTCCAATAGGAACTGTCAGGAAAGGTCCTCCTTGAAACGGAACACAAGTAACACTAGACTGGTTTTGCCCTCATTCGGGCTCATCAGTCTGGTGTATATTGGTTCCAGTGACAAAATAGATCCATGTCTGTAAATCTATGTCGCACTTAGGGAATCTCACTGACTTATACAAACAAGCATTGGCATAGCCAATAGGTCTCGCCTTTGGGGACCTTATAAGTGTTTAGTCATGCAACAGTTGATGTTGTTGCGCCAAGGATATTGTGCTGGATAACTAAACACTTATAAGGTCCCAAAGGCGAGAACTATTGGCTATGCCAATGCTTGTTCTTATTTGCACCTCATCTCCAGCCGGATGGTGTCATGGCTGTCGCCCTTGAGGAGGCACGCTGTGGCATGTGGGATCACATTAAGAGGGGCAGAATGGAGCCCGGAAGGCTGTGGAACAGAGCATTACCACCATCTAGATGCAAGAGTATGAGGACTTTAACAGTTGTTCTTAAGTTGCTTTCTGGAAGGCATGGCTTCTCTTTCTTCAAAAGAGTTAGCTAGCACTAGGCCAACTTGTCAAGGGTGAATCCAAGTGATTTGGAATTGGTTGAAAGCTGAGGCTCAACTCTGTCTAGTTTCATGTTGTTGAGCCAGATTTGAACTAATTGTTGCTTGTT
Organism: Triturus cristatus; assembly: GCF_964204655.1. Lineage (NCBI taxonomy): Eukaryota > Metazoa > Chordata > Amphibia > Caudata > Salamandridae > Triturus > Triturus cristatus. The sequence goes on from NC_140590.1 coordinate 219,209,982, forward strand.
GTTCTTGGCGAATAATAGGAATTCTGCCATGGCGTGGTTGACCTTCATGTAGTTGTTGAACATCCTTACTGCTGAGGTGTTGGATGTCTGTTGCAGAGGAGATTACTGATTTTAGTAAATGATGGATTGTGTCAAATTCCATGGGTGGATGCATGGAAAGGAAGTCATGCACTGTGGCTCAAATCGCCCATTGAGTGGCTTAGTCATTATCAATGAAGGACATTTGCGTTAACTTGCATAATGCAAAGACAATGCAAGTCATTATAAATCTGGGTCTTTGTCCAGATATGAAGTAAAGTCATGAGCGAGGGTGCATGAGAACAAGACGAGACAAGACCAGATAAGAAAGGCCAAGAGCAGAAGGAGGAACCCCATGAAATGTGGGTGAAGACATCAACAAGAGAGTTGGATAGGTCCTGCACACAATATGAGGCCAGTAAATGAAGAGAGAAGGGGCTGTTGCTGGAATCCTTTGTGTGCGGCCGGGCTTGTGCTCCGCTGAGCACACTTGCACTGCTTTTCCCCTCAACGCCACGATCGGCCAGGCTGGGTTCCGCCGATAGGGACTGCATCTCCCAGCATTCCAGGGGGACCAGGTGACGCTCCCGCTCCCGCTGACGAGCTTTCCCGCGCCTGGAGGCGTTTAAATCTGAGGGCGGTGGCGAGGACTCTGTGGGCTGTTGCTGGAATCCTTTGTGTGCGGCCGGGCTTGTGCTCCGCTGAGCACACTTGCACTGCTTTTCCCCTCAACGCCACGATCGGCCAGGCTGGGTTCCGCCGATAGGGACTGCATCTCCCAGCATTCCAGGGGGACCAGGTGACGCTCCCGCTCCCGCTGACGAGCTTTCCCGCGCCTGGAGGCGTTTAAATCTGAGGGCGGTGGCGAGGACTCTGTGGGCTGTTGCTGGAATCCTTTGTGTGCGGCCGGGCTTGTGCTCCGCTGAGCACACTTGCACTGCTTTTCCCCTCAACGCCACGATCGGCCAGGCTGGGTTCCGCCGATAGGGACTGCATCTCCCAGCATTCCAGGGGGACAAGGTGACGCTCCCGCTCCCGCTGACGAGCTTTTCCGCGCCTGGAGGCGTTTAAATCTGAGGGCGGTGGCGAGGACTCTGTGGGCTGTTGCTGGAATCCTTTGTGTGCGGCCGGGCTTGTGCTCCGCTGAGCACACTTGCACTGCTTTTCCCCTCAACGCCACGATCGGCCAGGCTGGGTTCCGCCGATAGGGACTGCATCTCCCAGCATTCCAGGGGGACCAGGTGACGCTCCCGCTCCCGCTGACGAGCTTTCCCGCGCCTGGAGGCGTTTAAATCTGAGGGCGGTTGCTCGTCCCGCGAGGACGCGCGCGGGACGCGCCGGGCTAAGCCCGGGCAAAGGGCGGGCCCTCTGTGGCCCTCAGAGGCACTAGGAGGCCGGGCTGGGCCACGTCCAGTCACAATTGATTAGTGGGTACTGGACTCGTATGACATATGAGAGCTTCTGTTGCAAACCTGTGAATATTGTAGCGGTATCCGGACTGTCCAGGTTACATATGTTGATTGGTGTGGTGGTTGTGTAGCGCTACAGGTAATAGAGTAACTGATATATATGAGGTGTATTGTTGTATTGAGTAGGTAACTGCTGATTAACAAACGCTGAATAATATCTGGTCACTTAGTTTTCATAATATTGGGTGTAAGGGGGTTGTTTACATAAAGAGGGCAATGGCTACCAAACCAAAAACTAGATCTACCAAGAGTAAAGCGAGCACCCCGCTGATTACGTCAAATGGCCCATCTAACACTGATACTCTTGTCGGGTATTCTGCACCCCCAACGGCCATTGATTTAATGCTACGGAAGGTCATTGGGGCAGTAAACGGGGAAATTGAACGCACCCAGAGACGCTTATCAATGACCCCCACGCAAAACCCTCATACTCAAACACACAGTAGTCCTATGCAAGGCCCACAAGTAAATCTGTGTGATAGCCTGTTAGGTAACAGCCCGGATATTTCAACTGAAAATTTACCTTGTGGCCAGCAACTAATAGAGGTCGATTCACCAATTGCTAAGGTAACAAAAAAACTCAACTCTGATAAATCTATGTTGCCTAAAAGAGGCCCCAAGTTCACGCAAGCAAAGAAGTCAAAACCTTCTAATAAGTGTAGGAAGAAGCAATTAACTGAGGACGAACCTATAGATGTAAATACATCAACTCCACTAAATCCCCCAGGATGGCTACAACCAGTCATAGCTGATTTGCAAAAACATCTAGAATCCTTCATCACTGCTCAAATAAAGCCACTCTTTAGCAAACTAGATAAAATCACTAATGAGCTTCATAAGCAGGCTAAGTTGAAGGAAAGTAACTCCAACCCTGCTGGAAATTCAACCCCAATTGTAAATCCCCCATCAAGGCCACTACCCATGGATAATACTAGCACTAGAAATGAGCTATGCATTACTGCCCAGGTTCATGTTCCATCTATAAGTGCAGACCAGTTACAGGATAGAGGTCGCCCTGAAAACACTGAAGACTGTCAATTCAGAAATAAAGATCAGTCTAGTAGACCGCAGGTAAAGTCAGGGCAGGTTGTGTCCCATGAGCAGGCGGATGCATGGCAGAAAGTACCTATTAGCAAGGGAAAAATCTACCCCTCCCCCCCTGGAGTAAATCTACCCCCTGAAGCAAGCCCCTATGTTGTGATTTTCGCTGGGGTTCCTGAACTCAGGGGGGGACAAAGGGAGGTACACCTAGAGCTAAAAAATAAAATCATATACTGGTTAAATACACACAGACCGCTCCAGGGGAGGGAAAGGGGAGAAATCATCCATGTAAGAAGAGTACCATGGTTGGGCAACAGAGGAAAAGACATTGAAGGGGATTGCATTATCGCAAATTTTAGGAACCCAAAGTTAGTGGAGTATATACTGGGAAATTACAACAAAAATGCAACTAGTACTATTCGAACTTTGCCTCTGGCCTATTTTTATCCTAGAAATGGCCCTGTGCACCCTCTGACTCACAATCTAGGTGGGAAAGGAGGAGGCACAGATGGAGGCTGGATAAGGAATAGTGAATAGAGTTATTTCCCACCTTTAAACTCGCATGGCCCACAGTGGGAGAATAGATTCAGCCCCCTCCAATCACTGGACGAAAATGATTGACTGATTAAATCAGTTGTATGTTTGGTAGGGAAGGAATTAAAGACGCCCACGGAAATAAGTGAACTAACATCAGAGGGAATGCACACATCCAATGACTTAGAAATCGGCCCGCAACACCAGATTGGGGAGAGGATAGATCCACTATTAGAAGGGAGGGAGGTACACGAATTGGTTACCCATGGCTTAAGGCTCTCCGGGACACAGGACCCAATAGTGAAAATAACATCCTGGAATATTGCAGGCCTTGCTGGGAAAATAAGCAATACAGAATGGAGGAAGCAATTAAGGGATTCCCACATAATAGCCCTGCAGGAGACATGGGCAGTTGAGCCCGATAATTATTATTTAGAGGGGTATAAATCCTTCTTTGTACCAGCTCGAGAGAGTAGGGCTGGTAGAGCAAAGGGAGGTCTATTAATATACGCTGATGTTAACCTGAAGGGGAGATGGACTGTGCCTGCTTGGACCTCAGATAACTTGCAAGCAGTTACCTTCCAGGGACATGGGCTGAGGGTACAATTATTTAACTTCTATAACCCCGGCCCGGGAAGTGGCACTAATGCCGTGCTGGAAGAATTAGATCTTAGACTACAACAGGAATCTGATCTAAGAAAAGGCGGAGATAATTTATTCGTCCTCCTAATGGGGGACCTAAATTGTCATCTTTGCGCACGTTTGACACCGGTAACTACCCATTGGGATCTATGCCCATTTGAAAAGGGCCCACATTTGGAGCACACAGTCGAGGGTATACTAATATCAAAAATATTAGGGAGACACTCATTAGTACATACCATTGACTTGGTAATCCCAGAACCTGAGGGCACCCTGATACCGACCTTCAAAGGAAGGGGATGTTCGTCTATTATAGACTATATTTTTATATCCACCTTCGCTAAACACCTGATTGGGATGATAAATACCAAATGGAGTGCCTTCAGTGATCATAACCCTTTGGTTATAGAAATACTGTACAAAGACCATACTAAAATGAATAAACAACTGGATATTATTCTACATCCCACCGATCAGGGAAGGCGGTTAAAATGGGCAAAAATCAACGCCCCTGAATTTTATATTGCATTGGTGCAAAAGGGGAGAAAGTGGCTTGAGGAGTGTTTAGACCTCCACATTGAGGGAGCTGACTTAGTTGCCGCTTTTAGGGAGCTAACGGAACGCGTTGGGAAACTTTTGGTGGCAAAAGGCTCCAGAAAATTAATGAGTCACCCAAGATGGTTTGATGTAAATTGTGCACGTGCACTAAGAAATCTAAAGTCAAGCCTAAAGGTAAAGCCGAGGGATATTGGGGAAGTGGCAAAGCATAGGAAAATCTATAAAATAACGATCCTAGAAAGAAAAGCCACATTAAAAGCGGAATTATGGGCGGATTTAAGAGAGGCTGGTGAAAACAGAGACTTTACTGACTTCTGGAAGATCATAAATAGGCCCTCTCTGTATGATTGTAACACACCGGTCGTCAGCACAAATATACTCCCACAGCAATGGGTAGCCCACTTTGAGAAGCTCTATAATAATTCCAAGGCCTGTAAACAAGAAGGGGAATGGGTTGGCAACAGGAATGAGGCACGGGACTTCACACTCACAGAGATAACGCAAGCAATTAATGGATTAACTTCAAACAAAGCACCTGGGCCAGATGGCACTCCCCCAGATCTGTATAAAAGTAATGTTGATCTGTGGGCACCTATTTTGATGAGAGTGCTAAACGCAGCCATTAAAACAGGACTCCCGAGGTCATGGTCCACTGCCTTAATAGTTCCTATTTTTAAAAAAGGAAATAAGGACAATCCCCAATGCTATAGACCTATATCACTAATTGATGTTTCGGCAAAAATTTTGGGGCGGGTGGTTTTAAATCGTCTAATGGCCTGGACGGAAGAACAGCACACAATAGTTGACACCCAGTATGGTTTTAGAGCGGGAAGATCGACCAGTGATCAATGTTTAAATTTATACTTACTGGTCGCTAAATATACCTGTGCGAGTAATGGGACCATTTACATGGGATTTATGGACCTTGCAGCGGCTTTCGACAACGTGAACAGAAGTAAGCTTTGGGAAATGATGACTGCATTGGGGATTGATCAGGGATTGATAAACATTCTGAGAGAGCTGCACTGGAACACTACGGCGAGGGTGCGCTATAGCATGGAGGGGGGACAAACTGATACCTTCCCGTGTTCAAGTGGAGTAAGGCAGGGGTGCATTCTTGCCCCCTTCCTATTCTCACTATATATAAATGACTTAGAGGCAACCCTCGTAGCCAAGGCAGCCGATTGTCCCAGGGTAGGAAAGCGTCAAATACCTGTTCTTTTATATGCGGATGACGCGGTCCTCCTTGCTCGGACACCGCGAAGTCTCCAAATATTGATTAATGGTTTTGTAGACTTTATGGAAAAATTAGATTTGTCTGTAAACCTGACCAAGTCATTTGCGTTGATCGCAGGCAAAAAAACGATTAAAAAACCAGTGTTCAATATTGGGACCCATGTCATGGATATAGTAAATACCTTCCCGTATTTAGGTCTACTGTTTGATCAAAAAAATCAATTTGATAAATTGGTGGAGGAACGCTGCTCTAAACTAGCTTCGTCATGTGGTGCAATCCTGAATTTCGCACAAAGATTAGGCTGCTGGTCCCCCGAGCAAGTAATGACCTTATACAACTCAATAAGTATAGCCAAAGCGGTATACGGAGCAGAGGTGTGGGGCTTCAGGGATGTTAAATATCTGCAAATGGAAGAAGATAAATTTATTCGCAGAATACTGAAGATCCCACACACGATACCAGCTGAAATCGCACACTCTGAACTTGGTATCCCATACATTGCTGATTTGGTCAAAACTAAACCAGTTTTGGCTTGGCTCAGCATCTGGGCAAACCCGGATGCTGAACTAAGCAAGGAAATTCTTAATGACTGTTTACAAAGAGACAAAGGAATGTCAATCCCATGGCTGAAATATGTTAAAGCAACTCTAGAATCTGTAGGCCAGCACATACTCTTCAGCACCCCTGCTCTAATTTCAAGAAATAGTAAAACAAAAATTAAAAGATTGTTGTTGGATAAAATGGAAGCCCTCAGGGAGACTAAAGCACTCACACTAAAACGTTCAGTGGTAGCGCATTGTCTAGTTAAGGAGACAGGGGGCATGGAACCATATCTATTCCTGTTGCATAAACAACAGGATAGATTTTTAATGTGTCGTTTTAGGCTCAATCTGTTGCATCATATTTTATCTTATCCATCGGGTTTTACTGCAACTATTGAGCAGAAGGGTGCCTGCGGCTGCGACAATTTGTCTCCGCAGGACACCCTTCATTTTGTATTATTGTGTCCATTTTACCGTTTACCTAGACAAATGTTTTTAATTGATATTTTAAAACGTGGAAAATTCCGACATGCAAAGGTAGCTTTGTTGTTTCTCCAAAAAGCAAGTGATATGTACACTTTATGTTCAGTGATAAGCTTTTTGAAAGCTGCAGTGAGATTAAGGAACACTAGAGACTAATTCACTATTTGCACCTAAATGAATTGTAACAGTTCGGCTGATGGTTATTTTTATATTGATGATATGTATAACTGTATATGTTGCTGTATTTTTAATATGTACTTTTTATGATGATTTTTAAACCATCGAAATAAAGATTTTGAACTGAACTGAAGAGATTGATGGAAGAACATGGGGTGGAAAGAGGCAGCATAACATGCGACCAGGGCAACTAAAGAGGTGGGTTGGAATCAGAACTTGACTGGGAACCCAAAGGAGCCTTGGCAATTATGATGGACCAGCCCCCTTCTGCTTTTGATACTGGGGGCCGATATAGCATCACCACTGCAAAACTGGCTCCCAGTAACACAAACAGCCCCACCCACCCAGTCTCCCGGAGTAAAGCCTGTTGCCTGCTACGGCCAGTTTGGCCCTGGTTGGAGTTTACAGTAGATGGGTGGAGCAGTAGAAGTGGTGGACAGGACACCAAGAAAAGTAGGAAAGACAGCAGGCTGGGTTATTATAAGCCATTCCCAGACAGCGCTAGATAGTACTATGATCAGGAGGTCGGGTGGTGGCAGAAGAGGAATCTAAAGGAAAGCAGAAGAGGTGGAATGTGGCAACAGGGGAGGAAAGTGGAAGAAAAACACAAGATATTCTGTCAGTAGATGAGCAAAAGATGTGGACTGGGCAAGGTATTCTCAGTGCCAAGAGAAGCAGCAGGAAAGAGGTATGCACACAAGTCGAGAATCACAAGGGCAATAGGAGTGGTGGCCAGCGTCAAAATGAAAGATGCAGTGGGCAGTAATTTACCAGGAAGTGCCTGCAAGGAAGAGGTGGGATGATGTAGTTGAAAATAAAGGTCCAGCCAACAGGGGAAGTGGATGAGGCCGTAGGGGTGGAAGTAATGGAGTCGAGAGGTGGACAGTGGCGGCTGTAAGCATGGACAGTGTAGACAGGAGGTATGGACAAGGCACCAGAAGACGAGGAAAGTGGAAGGCAGCCATGGCCGCAGCAGGTAAGAGCAGTGGGGCCAGCTCAGGGGGATTTTGTGAGATGACCACGAGGGAAAAATTATTATTTATTTAATTTTCCCTTGTGGTCGTCTCTCGAAATCCCCCACAGCGTTTGCATAAAACGAGAACATGGCAGAAAGAGTGGTCAACATTTATGGTGAAAAGGTGGGCAGGGTCTGCTGCTGGGGAGAGGTTGTCTGTGTAGAGGGTCAGGGACTGCCATGAAGGTTGCATGAGAAATGGGCGGGAACTGGAAGAGAGACATGCGCGTGGCTGGTGGAGAAGCGAGCAGAGATGGCACGAAAGATGGACAGAGGCTGCTGGAGACAGAATGCAACCAAGGAACAAGCAATGACCTCTGATTGTGCCCCTGCAATTTGATTGATGTTCTCTGCGCTTAACCTGTCACCAATAAACGCTGGACCTTTCCTCACGAATATTTGAAGCCAGTGAGGATTGGCTGGGTATTGAAATAACAACCTTCATTGTCGCCCAAGTGATGAGAGCTGACGGTCCAGCTGAGCACAGCATAAAATGTCCTGACAGCTCGCAGAGCGGAGGATTGCTCAGTTTTTGAGCTCTATTCCTTTTGATGTGGAGACCCCCATTGCACGCAGCAAGCTGTTTAAAGCCCGGCAAGAGAGGAAGTCATTGCTGCCATTAAACATCATTCTGTTGAAATTCACGCAAATGCAAATTAGAGCATGGTGGAATACCCGGGTGACTGGGACAAAAAAAAGAGAGAACATGCAGATTACCTGAGTTTCATTAAAATCTTTCACACCAACGCAGTATACTATGGCTCCAAAACTTCTCGCTCTTTCAGCCTAAGGAAAAAGCGGCAAAATGTTAAAGTAAGACTTCACGAGGCGATGAAATAATGTTTGATTCTGTGGGACGGAGGAGCTATAGATTCTTACTTCCTGCTCCGCATAGTAGAACGGGCCGTCCTGCAGTTCTCCGACAGTCAAAGCTATGATCACGCTGGCCGTCCAGAATCCTGTGTGATGTCAATTACATGCACGTGACGTTCTGACGTACAGTGTCTGACACCTGCCCGCGAGGCAAGCCTGCTCCCCCTGCGACGAGAACCTACACTCAGACGCAACAGGATACCATACCACTCATAGAAATATCTTACACACAACCATGGCAATGCAATTGACCAACCTCGTGTAAACCCACTCAGAAATGTAAGGCACAAGCCCAAAATAATATTCCAACATATAATCTGCACTATCTCACACCCACGCGTGGCAGTCAGGCACCCACCTGCAGAAAACAAACTCTACATGAACCCATACCAATGTTATGGATTACCCACAGTAAAAAAAAAAACACAAGCGCGCGCGCTGCAGCAGGGGAAGGGGAGAGAGGAGGGGACCTGCGCGATTCCCTTGCGGGAGCAAGCAGCAAGGTGCAATAATTAATAAGATATGGCACCAGCTGCTCGCTCCCGCAAGTGAATCGTCAGACGTGCATGCGTTGCCATTGGAAGCAATGCAACGCGTGCATGTTTTTGCTGGGAAAGCTGTCCCGATTGCTAAAGGTCTCTTTCCTATGCAGCGCATGCGTGCTGCGTAGGCGAGACCTAAAAAGTGATGGGATGGATGGTATGTTTCAATTAATCTCAGCAAACTCATAATTAATTGTGCCACATCCCAGCCCATTGCTATTTGGCATACCATGCCACCTCAGCTTAGACCCAGCCACATCCAAATCTGTCTTAACCGTGCTTTAATTGCCCAAATTGCCAGGACCTTCCAGAACTTGAGAATCAACTTTCAGTACAAAATAGCATTAGCGCATGAAAGTTAATTCATCACTGCTGTTTGCGCTGCTTTGCATTGCTAACGTGCCAGTGCAAATCTTTAGGAAATCTGGGCCTGTATTTAGTATGGACGGTGCAAAAGCCACCAGGGCGGTATCTTGTTTGAGTGTGGCACGAGGAGAAGTTAAAGTTGGTTTTCATGGTGCTGAGTATTGCACAGTGTGATCATGAATTAATTATGAAAGCTTTTCCCTGCACTGTTCATTGCTGGAGTGTTTGGACAAAGGATTGTGTGGTAGGAAAAATTAAATCTAACAAATTAGCTGGATGAGGACATAGTGGGTAAGAGCTGGAAGTGTTTACGTGCATCTTGATTGGCTGCAAAAAGAAGTCCTTGATGCTGTTTCATTATAAAGATAATCTAGGCACCTGAGAAGGAGATGTAGATGAAGCACTGCCCCCGAGTCATAACTGTGTCTTCTCTGGAACACTGGGTAGAGATTTTGAAGTGATTAGGATTTTTAGAAGAGGAAATTAAGGGTGAAGGATCTGCTAACTACAAAAGGGGGCCTAGACCAATCACATTGAATGTAAAAATGACTAGGCAGTTGTTTTGAGGAAGACCACAGCACAAAATTTAAACACAATTCACCAAAGATAAACAACACTCCATCTGGTCATGCCCCTTAACGTCAGGACTCTTACTGCTGAAAACAAAAAGTGCAATGGTAGGTAAGGGTCGGAAAGGGGGCATATTACTTGTGCAACAGACAGGTAGATGAAATCAGGTAGGAGCCTCTCACTTGGAGTGAGAATGCAACTTAGAATGGGCTGGGTAGCAGTCTTGTGGACATCCAGGTCCATTAAAATACAAGGCTCTGAAGTGTAAGTTTATTTGTCTGTTGTTTAAGGGGAAGTAGACTTAGCCGCATGGATGAGGCGTGTCTCTTGTGTGACATCTGTCTCATCCAATTCCTTTTTATTGTCTCACTCTGTGCCTTCTCTGCCATTCTGCATTCATTCATTTCATTTCACACTTAATCCATTTCCAGTCACCCTATCCTGCTTCTATATACATTACTCAGATTGGCTTCCTCGTTGAATTGTGTGGCTCCACTGTGGTCACCGGCCCTCCCCTCTACCTATATGCAAATGGTGTGTTCATTATTAGACTGGCTGATAATATCTGAACATACCTGAAAACCCTCCATACTGCTCTTCTACTTATCTCTGGGATTGAGACATGCAGGTATTCAACGTCCTGGAAAGGGGAGAGGGGTAGCGTGGCCTACAAGATGGAGGAGCTTCATATTTCCCAACAATCACGCTGGGTAAAATATTGTATGAGAAGTAGAGTAGGAAGGGGGATTAAAGAGCAGCATCAAGGGAGAGGAATGTGGATTGTGAAGACTACTTAAAACCCAATATTTTGTAAAATAACCATTTTTAAGACCTTTAAAACAGAGACGTGTGTGTGTGTGTTTTGTATGCATGTGCATGTAAAAATCCCAAGGGAAATCCAACAAACACCATACCCAACTTAAAACACCTGTCCCCATTTTTCCAACAGAATACTTTTATGGAAGCTATGCCCCTGGTCCTATGCTCATCCTGAGGGCAGGACTGGGAACTGAAAAGAGTCCTGTCAGAAATAATAAATTCAGCCTGATGTGCAAAAATGCTAATTTATATTTATTTATTAATGCCATTTATATAGCACACTGTGACCAGACTGGTATCCTGGCACAAAGGCAAGAGTTGAGTAGAAAGAGAAAAATAAAAAATGGGAATAATGGGAATAATGTACTAGTACAGACAACTTTTTATGTTGTGAACAGTCAGTGTTTCAATGCTTTCTGAAATTCAGCAGGTCAGCAGGTGCTCTCAGAGTAGGCGTACACTTATACCACAACTGAGCAGCTTTGACTGAAAAGGCTCATCCACCTGGTTGCACATTTTGGAACCTATGTTCTTGGATGAGATTAGCGGTGGCAGAACGCAGTGGCCTCATTGGAACATCACTTTTCAATCTACGTTGCAGTAATACAGGGATCATATTCTGAAATGCCCTGAACACAATGCACATGGACCTGAACAGGATCCTCTGTTCCATGGGAGCCAGTGTAGTTCCCTGAGGTCATTAGAGGCCGAGGAACTTTAAGATCTATTTAGTGTCAATTTAGCAGCGGCTATCTGGACTCTTTACAATCTCTTAACCAGGGAGTCAAAGAGAAGCACAATGCAATAGTCGACTTAACTAAGTATAAAACTCCATGCGATTAAAGATTTAGAATAAAAAGGTATCCCTGGAATCAGTTTTCGGAGGCCACAGCGATGCATTCACCAGCCACTTTGTTAACATGCTTCTCAAGGGAAAGGTGTTCGTCAAAGGTGACTCAGAGGTTGCTAACAATGTCCAAGGGCTGCATCTCTGTCTCATGGGTAGAGGACACAAATTTGAGGGTGAGGACATTGGGAGCTTATTAGCTGGATGAATTTTTTGCCCATTTAATTTAAGGGTGTTTATATTCATACACTTTATGATTTCAATTAAACAGGTCTGAAAAGATTTTGCTGCATCATGCTGGCTATTATTTAGAGACAGGGTCAACTATGTATCATCAGCATAATTTATAATAAAAAAGCATTATGCATCTTCATTAAGGAAATTAGTGGCTAAGGCACTCTAGAACCAAAGCAACCTTTTCAAGTTGCCGTTGGGATCGTGCAGCATGCCCCATCACTCCTGGAGGCCAAACCCGCCACCAAGTTTCAAAACCGGCCTCCTGGGGCTCTAGCCTCCTGAGGTATTGCCTGCTTGCCCGGCTGGCCAGACTGGTATAGCTTCTTCTGAAGGGCCACAATAGCCTGAAACTCTCCTTCACTCAACATTGGAGCCCACCCTTGTGCTTCTCAACCAGGAACCAGCTAAGAAATCATTCATACTTCTATTCAATCAAAGGCTAATCCATGGACTCCTTCTACCCACCTTTGTGATCCATCCCTTGTTTTCCTTTTCTGTACTATCTTTCCTTTACAACTTCTATGACATGTGGCTTGCTATCCACTCTTTGCGACACATTCCTCCTCAGGGATGGTAAGCGCTATATAAATGCAATTTAATACAATGCAATTTAATACAGTTCAATTTCAGACATATTAATGTAACTCTCATTTCTGCATACTATTGTCATCTTGCTGTGAGTAATGGTTCGCTCTCCTTTGTAAAGTATCTAAATAAGGTAACCAATTAGGAAATCCGGTCTGAATTGTGCAGGAGATAAGAATTATAGGACAACACCATTAATGCACAGAAAATTGAATTTTAAATAAATAAATATCCTTGAAGGGATGAATCGCCACTCACCATGAAAGCAATCAGGATAAAGCTTCAGACGTCTACATTGCACAGGTCACAAACGACCCACAATTGAATATGCAAACATGATTCAAACAAATAATTTTTCCCCTTCAAAATGAACATTCCTTAATCTAAAGCACATCAAAAATAGGCAAATATTGCCACATGTGATTGGGAGATTAAGGGGGGAGGAGGGGCAAGCCGACACCAGTCCACTTACTGTGTGTGAAAAAGGCCGCTTTATTGAAACAGGTGCATATCACAAATTTAACTCCTTGGCCACTGCCTTACAAAACTAACGCCTCGCTATATAATAACTTCCTGACCCCTTGGTCTTTCCCCCCACCCCTACGATCCCCACATCAGTTCCCCCATCCCCCAAAATACAACATAACATTCCATAACCAACATATAACCCAATCCTACACCATGTAGCCTTTCCAACTCCCAAACTCCCCTGACCGTAACCCCTACCTGCCTTCTGTGCAACTGTAACTATCCAACCTCTAATCTAAACTTATCCAAACTGGTTACCCTTTCCCTGTTCCTGGACCCAAACTACCAAACCTATAACAACAAACTCTAGCCAATCCCGGCCAACTGTCAACCACCCCGCCTGCACCTGTTCCAAGCGACAATACATCAACTGCCCCTATGTACCTGTTCCAACAAATGCTGCCCGCCATATTCCCCTTTTTCAACCCCACCCCAAGGACCTAACACCCCTTCCACCCCTAACATTAGGGTGGGCGGGAGGGAAAACATTTTTTAAACTCTACTGCCAGCGCTCCCAGCCACCAGGTCACCAAACCTAAAATGGTGGCTGGGAAAGCGCGTAACTGGCTTATATACCTTTTGGGCTACTTTTACTAAAATTGGGCTACACTTGGGCTATTCCCAAATGTAGCCCAAAAATTACAAAATGGCCGCTTCGGCCACGCCCCTCCTCCCCCCTCCCAATCTGCCCGGGGAGCGGACCTCGCTGTGCTCGTCCGCCCCCCAAGCTCCCATTGGGAGATTAAGGGGGGAGGAGGGGCAAGCCGACACCAGACCACTTACTGTGTGTGAAAAAGGCCGCTTTATTGAACTAGGTGCATATCACAAATTTAACTCCTTGGCCACTGCCTTACAAAACTAACGTCTCGCTATACAATAACTGCCTGACCCCTTGGTCTTTCCCCCCACCCCTACGATCCCCACATCAGTTCCCCCATCCCACAAAATACAACATAACATTCCATAACCAACATATAACCCAATCCTACACCATGTAGCCTTTCCAACTCCCAAACTCCCCTGACTGTAACCCCTACCTGCCTTCTGTGCAACTGTAACTATCCAACCTCTAATCTAAACTTATCCAAACTGGTTACCCTTTCCCTGTTCCTGGACCCAAACTACCAAACCTATAACAACAAACTCTAGCCAATCCCGGCCAACTGTCAACCACCCCGCCACCCAGACAAAAGGGGGAAGTGTCGGCGGATACGCCCCTTCCTCCCTTTTGTCTGCCCCCCTCCCCCAAAAACCCTGCAGAACCACCTGCTAGACTTAACGCCTGTAAACCCCTAGCAACCGTGCCAGGACCTCCCTCAACTCCAACAGATAAAGATCCATCCCCATCCGGGACAAGTGTACCCCATCATCCCGAAAGAGCTCCCGCGCATCATACCATAGGTCCTTATGAGCCACCCGTCCTACCCCTATCTGCCGACAAAACCCCACCATCTCCGTGTTGAGCTTCCTCCTCGCTTTATCCACCGCCCCAGGGTTTACAGCCCCCCTCCAACTCCTCCACGGAACAAATTCAGTCCATACAATGGAACACCCTGCCCATCTTTCCTTGATCAAGACCAAGTCCTTCTTCATCGCCCGCATCAGCGCCAAACCTGTCTCCCTGACCATGTCATTCTCCCCCAAATGTAAAACCAGCACATCCGCCCCCCTCAAAATCCCGTTCAATACTGTTACCAGTTCTTTCCATCGCATGCCACCCCTTCCCGGTCATGCCACAGAGAATAAATCTTTATTGAAACCCAGGCTGTCCCCAAAGTAACTCTCCTGGGCCTGGACCTGCGCCCGCCTCACAAACGAGTGCCCCACAATCCAAATGGCCATCTCCCTGGCGAGGGGTCCCATAACCGAACCTGAAAAGAAAAACAAGAATGAAAACCAGGAAAACACCCTTTAAAACTCTTCCTCTCTCTTTCCTTTCTTTTTTTTTTTTTTTTTATAGCAACCCACCCCCCGTTTTGCTGCGCACATACCGCTGGTAACAATTCGATGACCACCTACCCAAGTGCATTATGTCCCCACTCTCCCAACCCCTCGCATGAGCCTCTGATGCCGCCCCAATTCAGAAGGAATGCGTCCCAAAACCCTTCTCCTCTACCCCCAGTCTCCTCAGCGCCCTACGCAGCACGGCCAGTAACTGTGAAGCCTTCACGCCGCACCCCTGCCGATGTAAAAAGACCAAGTCCCCCCGTCCCCCCGAGCATGCTTTCCACCGCAAACCCCACCGAAACAGACAAACCGACAGCGAGCTCCCCTTCTTCAAAGCCACCCACTTCCACTTGGTCCATTTTAGCCTTCCTGAGCCAAATACTAACCACCTCCGCCCCGAAAGAGACCTCGCCCCAGGCCAGACCCCGATTCCCTTTGGATCCCAACAATTCCGACACCCGAAAGGCCCCGAAAAACATCCAATACATGATTGTGGAAAAAAGTATGGCCTCCCCGTCGTCCAGACAAACCCCGGGCAGAGCCCCCATCACCCCCTCCAGGAGCTCCCAGGATAGTGGTTTCCTCACCTGAGCCGTGCTCCCACATTCCCGCGCCCACCCTTCCAGAATCTGTGCCCCTAGTTCCCCTGCGGAGGGGGCGTAGCCCCACAACATCTTCCCGACAAAAGCGATCACCGCTAACTTGCCCCCAATTGTCACCTTCGTCAGGCCTCTTTCCACCAAATCCAATATGAACTGCACCACATCCTCCTGTCTGGCCGCCCCGGAAGCCAGCCACCTCACCCCCGAACGGACAAAATCCTCCCATGCCGCCCGGTATGCCAACCGTGTAGACTTTGCTAATGAGCCTAAAACCAATTGTAGGATCCTGTGTTGCCTACTTCCCATAGTTGGTTCGGCATTCTGGCTGGAGTCACGTCCGCGTCCTTGGCGAGCCCACGGAATCTCCCCCACTGCGAACGGGACAAAGCATCTGCAATGTCATTGTCCACACCTGGCACATGCACCGCGCGAAACGCCATATCATGTCTCAAGCACCCCAGCACAAAAACCCTCAACAACTTGAGCACCTGCTCGTCCCTTGCCGACTACCTGTTGACCACCTACACCACAGCCATGTTGTCAATCCTGAACGTGACCCTCTTGTGGGCCAACAAAGCTTCCCACAATGTGACCACCACTACCAAGGGAAAGAATTCCAAGAAGGCAATACTCCTGCCGCCCGCCAACCAGTCTGAGGGCCAGGGTTCTGCGCACCACCTCCCCTGCCAGTACAGCCCAAAACCCTTGCTCCCCGCAGCATCCGAGAAAATCTGCACGTCCCACACCATGACCACATCCTTCATCAACGGCACCCCGTTAAACTGCTGCAGGAAAAACTGCCACATCCTCAAGTCTTCCCTCACCCCGGCTGACAGCCGCACATGGTGGTGCGGGGGCCTCTGCCCCTCCAATGCTCTCCCCAGTCGCCTACAGAACGTCCGCCCTACTCTGACCACCCTACAGGCGAAATTGAGATGTCCCAGCAACACTTGGATGTCCCTGACCGTCACTTTTTGTCGGGCCAACACACTCGCCAGCAGCTCCAATATGTTTTGTTTCTTATCCGCCGGAAGGCGCGCTTCCATCAAAATGGAATCCAGTTCAATGCCTAGGAAAGCCAGTGCCGTGCTAGGCCCTTGTGTTTTCTCTGGGGCCAGCGGCACGCTCATGTCCCTCGTGATCTCTTGGAAACTGTCCAGAGCCTTTTGGCAGTCCGCGGAGCCCGAGGTGCCGACAAAAAAGAAGTCATCCAAGTAATGCGTCACTCCTTGGTGACCCGTCCGTTCTGTAAACAACCATTGTAGGAACGTGCTGAAACATTCAAAAAGTGCGCAAGACATGGAGCAACCCATCGGCAATGCCTTGTCCATGTACCAGTGGCCGCCGAACTGTATGCCCAACAGATCCCAGTCATCTGGGTGAACTGGCAGCAGCCGGAAAGCTGACTTTATGTCGCACTTTGCCATCTGCGCTGTTGCGCCCGCGGTCACCATCAGTGACATAGCCACGTCAACAGAGGAGTAAGATACAGTGGCTGCACTTTCCTCAATAAAGTCATTGACCGACCCACCTGCCGGCCATGACAGATGCTGTATCAGGCGAAACTGACCCTGCTCCTTCTTGGGCACCACTCCAATGGGTGACACAATCAAATTATGCAGGGGCCACTCCTGAAAGGGTCCCGCCATGCGGCCCTCCTGTAACTCCTTATCCAGTTTCGCTTGTACCACCTGTGGGTGCTCCCGTGCCGATCTCAAGTTGTCCGCCCATCTACGTACCCTTGGACCCTCGTACACCAGCCTGAACCCGTCCAGAAATCCCAACTGTAGTCGCTCCGCCGCTGTCCTGTCCGGATACCCCCCCAGAGCTCCCAACAAAACCTCCACCTTAACCAGAGTATGAGCACTTTGGCCCAGGCCCCTTAGCCCCCCTCCCTCCTCCCGTCTGTTGTGACTGCTGCTGTCCCCCACCCTTAAATACGCCTGACTGCCACTGCTAACCCCCTGGCAACTGTCCCTGGGCCCCCCAGCACTTGACCAAAGCCTGCTGCTTTCCGCAGCCTGAGCATTCGTGCCGAAAACGGCAATATTCCCGCGTGCACATTCCTTTATTATAGTCCCAGCACGCACCTTTCTCTCCTGTCGTACCTCTGCCCGCTCCTCCCACCCCCCCTCGGGTGGGACCCCCTCGAAAGGGCTGATACACGAGCGGTAGCCCGCTGGCCGTAAAAATGGTCTTCCCCGACCCCGCGAGCCCCATCGTGTGCTGCCACAGATCCGTGTCCAGCTCTCCCCACTTTGCCTCCGTATCCCACGCCATGCGTGCCCTGAACTCCTCGTCGTACTGTGCCCATGGGTATCCACCCCCTGTAATTTGTGCCTTCCGAATTACATCCATGTATTTAAACATGGCCACTGACCTCTCCGGGAATTTCTCACAATACACACTAGCGTAAATGAGAAAAGCTGCCGTCCAATTTTCTATCGTCAACGGCACCTTCGGCCGCTTTGCCAACTCAAACTCCTCTTCTTTTGAGCCCTCCTTAGCCCTGACCTCCCTGTGCAGAAGTTTGAGCATCTCCACGTATTCCCCTTTCCAGATCCTCTCTTTGGTCGTCACCATCAGATGCGCCCCCAAAGGCTTTGTGACCCCCATATACGGCAACCGTTTGATCTTGAGCTCCTTACTTTCCAACTTCGTCTCCCCTTCCCCTGTCTTACCGTCGCCTGTCCCCTTCTTGTCCGTCACCCCTGTGTCGCTCTTCCCTTCGTCCCCCGTACCTGCACCGTCTGTGCCAACAGACACATCCACCACATACGCTCCCCTGCTCAACCTCCCCCCAACCCCCCCTCCTCAACAGGCCCCCCCACTCCTCTGGATACCATCACTGGGCGCCCAAGCAAATGTTTATTACCTGGCGCCAGCGTCTCTGTTCGCCGCTCCTGGCGTCCTGTCCTGAGGGCCGAATTGGTCTCCCACCTCGATGTCCGACCCGTGGGCCGCGCCTGGCGTCGTGACACCTGCAAAAAACTAGTCTCAGCATTACTCGCCCCCCCCACCCTGTCGTCCACATCCCGCAACTCCCCCTCTTCCATGCTATCCTTCTCGTAGTCTAATTCCTCCTGCCCAACACCCCCAGCACTCCCCGCTGGAGGCACCAACTGCATGTTCAGTAAACCAACATCCTCCATTGCATCGCTCCACTGCCGCTGTCCCCCGGGGCGCTGTGACCCCATGGGTGTTGGGGCTGGCGAGCCCGTACCGGGCCTACTTATGCCAGCCGCGCCGGGATCCCCCACCGGTACAGGATACGCCGCCCAAGGCTCCACCCTCCCTTCTCCTTGGTGCCGTCGAGCCGCTCCCAGCCCTACCAAGTCTGGCACCCCGCGACGGTCCAGCTGTCGGTCTCCCGCCTGCAAAGAAAAGGAATGGTCTGGTGTGCTGGGCATACCTCCTTTCCGCCTACCATCCCATCCCCGCTTACCGGCCCCCCACTTACCTGCTACCCACGCCTTCCCCACCGTGCTCAGATCCACCGCCTCCCCCCTCACCGTCCCCTTCCTCCCCGTCGCTCCCCTCCCACGCCCCCGCCCCCCCACCCCTTGCCCGCTCGGCCCAGCTCCCTCCGCATCCCCCGTCCAACCCCCGAAACCCCCCCCTCCGTCGCCCCCCCTCTCCCCGCCCACCCCCACTCTGAACACCCCCACCCCGTCGCCTTCTGCCCCCGCCCCAGACGCCCCCCCTAACCCCTCCGCCCAGGACTCAAAAATGTCCAAGCCTTCCCAATCCCGCTCGCTTCCCTCCGACTCGAACAACACCGAAGAATCCCCCCCTGCTGCACCCCCCATCCCCCCATCGTCTGCCTGGTCCCCCACCCTCCCCCCGCCATATGCCGTCAACCCCGTGCCCCCACCCTCCCGGTCGAACCCCCCCCGTGCCGTGTGCTCCCTCACTCGCCCCCCCCCACGCCTGGGCCAGCCTCTCTGCCAGCCATTTTGCCATATTGCCGCAAACCCCCTCTGGGGACAGGGCCGTCCCCCTGCCGGTGGTCCCCCTCTCCCGTACGCCCCACCTGGGAGCCCAACCGCGCCCCCCCCCGCCGCGCGTCCTCCCTGGCCTGACGCGCCTGTACCCCCCCACCCTCTCCCAGTCTTGCCAGGGACGGGGCCGTGCTCCTCTGCCCTGCGCCGCCCAATGATGCTGCCGCCATCCGCCTGCACCGCCGCCCCACCCCCTCCCCCTGCTCCACTACGAACGGGGTAGCGCACCTCTGCTCTGCGCTGCCCCGGGATATCCCCGACCGGCTCGTTCTCTCCCGCGCTTCGCTCCCATTCAAACCCCCACGCTCCGCCCCCTCCCACCGACCCGTCGCCTCCAGGGCTGCTCCCTTGTCTGAAGAGCGGCCCTGCCACGAATGCCCCTGTGCCCCCTCCGCCGCTCGTGTTACGGCCGCTCCCCGTGTCCAGGAGCGGCCTTCAGATGAAGACCGCGCCCGCGGCGGGAGAGGCCCAGACGCGCTCCCCCGCCGGGGCGCTCAACCCCGCCCCCGCAACAGCGACGCTCCAGTCGGGCCCCCACTCGCGAACCCCGGGGCGCCGCCGCCCCTAACACTCACCGTTCTTCCGGGGGGCGAACATGCCGCAACGGCGGCCGCCACTCCCGCAGATGCGCGCCTCACGGGGCGCGCCGATACCGCTAACGGCGCCTCCGGGATCAGGAGATCCATCCTCCCCGCCTCGCTCAGCAGGCGAATCGCCTCCAACACCCTACAGTCGCCGCCAGCTGCCATAACGCCGCAACTACTCTACCAAACCTGACAAAAAATTTTAAACTCTACTGCCAGCGCTCCCAGCCACCAGGTCACCAAACCTAAAATGGTGGCTGGGAAAGCGCGTAACTGGCTTATATACCTTTTGGGCTACTTTTACTAAAATTGTAATTTTTGGGCTACATTTGGGAATAGCCCAAATGTAGCCCAAAAATTACAAAATGGCCGCTTCGGCCACGCCCCCTCCTCCCCCCTCCCAATCTGCCCGGGGAGCGGACCTCGCTGTGCTCATCCGCCCCCCAAGCTCCCATTGTAAGTGTGTAAATTCATGCAGGCAATCAATTGGAATAGTCACATCAATGTATGACAAGATACTACACAATCCTTTTAATTTTGTTATTTGTAAAGGTTTCACACAGGGGCAGAAGAGCAAGACAAGTCAAATATGTTTTAAAGGCAGACATGTTTCTCTATTTTATGTGATGTTGCTTATAAATACATACCTTTCAGCTTATACGACATCTCTAACCATGAAGGTATGAATAATCGATAAATTGTATGCTGGCGGCTCGCCCGCTAAGGCAGAGGAGTGTTGCCCTACTACTTTCAGCAGTGGACAGAAAGGAAAAATATAATGATAATAACTCATTGTTATTATCATTTTATTTGTTACCGATAAAGAGTTTTTTCGGGGCAGGGCGGGGCTGCTATGCTCTCACTGCAGGGGGCAGGAGTGGTGGGCGCTCTGTGAGTGTGCAATGACTAATTGGCTGTCCCTTATGCATACTTTGCATGTTCTCCACCCAGGCTGACAGCCTGGGTGGAGAACATGCCCAGGCTCCCATTCCTTGGCTGAGCAACAAACGACGGCGCTCAGACCAATGACAATGTATTGGAAATTGCCCTTTTTGCAGGGTTATCCCCAAACATTTTGCTTTTCCCTCCTATTTTTTGCTGACCTGTTTGTGTTGGTTTTAGGAATCTGGGCACGTTACCACTGCTAATCAGTGCTAAAGTGCATATGCTCTCCGTGTAAATCGTGGTATTGGTTATTGTTTCCATGTTTGGACATTTGATTTACCTGTTAGCCCCTAGTAAAGTGCACTGCGAGTGCCACCCCTGTGAGTAGCCCTAAAAACGGTAACTCAGACCTGCCATTGTAGAGTCTGAGCGCAGTTTGTAATTGCCATGTCGACTTGGCCAGTGCACACACTTGCCAGTCCCTAACCTTCCCTTTTCTTACATGTCAGGCGCCCCTCAGGTAGGCCCAAGGTACCCCTGTGGGCAGGGTGCAATGTATGTGAAAGGTAGAACATGCCCTGGTGTGTGTGTCATGTCTTAATAGTGAATTACAGCCAATTTCGTTTTTCACTATTGCAAGGCTACCAGTTCCCCATAGGACAGAATGGAAGGTTTGTTTCTAACTCCTTATAAACATAACTGGCCCAGGGAATTCGGTAAAATAAAATTGAACTCAGAATCTAAAGATGCATCTTTTAATGAATGTGATTTTTACATTCTGCGTTTGAAAATACCACTTTTAGAAAGTGGGTATTTTCTTGCTCAGTCATCCCGTGTGCCTCTGTTGGAATGTGGATTGCCTATCTGGGTTTTGGATGACGGAAGGCTGGGGGGCCAGAGAGACTACAGATAGTCTAGGTAGGTCAGGAAAGGGCTGAATAGACCTGGGCTGCGATGGGGGTAAGGGGAGGAGATTTCCTTGCACCTCAAAGGGCCTGGTCTGCCTCTGACAATGCCGTCTCCACCTCCTGCTGGAAATCACACCAGAGAAGGCAGAACTGGTTCTGGCCGGGCACAGACACCCTCTACCTGAAAGATCAAATGTTTTTTATACAAATACTGGGTCCCAGACCCCTGAACTTTAGAACTCATCTGGAGCAAGAAGACTGCCAAGAAGAAGAGCCGGAGAAGCTGCAAAAAGGAACGACTGCTTTGCTGGGTGCTTTGCTGGGCTGACCTGCAGTTGCTGTTTCTGTCTTGGGCAGTGAAAGGCCTGGACTGGACTTTCTGCAACCTAATTTGTGGTAGAGCTTGCCCCCTGTTCACAAAGTCTCAGGAACAACAAAGACGTCAAGCTCTTCTGCCCGCAGCACTGTAGACTGTGTGTTTTGTGCTGCAAACAGAGGAAAAGCAACTTGACGCCGTCTACGACGCCGCTGCTGACTCCGTGTACTGAAGGCACCGCAGAGGGCATCACCGCAACGCTGCACTGCGACCTTGATCTCACCGATGGCGCCTGTTGATGCCGCCACCGTGCCGCTTCTTCGCACCTCGACCTGTGGGCACCGCACTCCGCACTGCCTTGCTTCATGCCGAAGCTTTGGCACCGCAGGGAGCACTGCCGCAACGCTGCACCATGACCTTGGTCTCACCGAATAGGCCTGTTGATTCTGCCACAGAGCTGTTGCTCGTGCTGCGACCTGTGAGCACTGCACTCCGCACCACCTTGCTTCACGCCGAAGCTTTGGTACCGCAGGGAGCATCGCCGCTACTTGCACCGCGACATGTGGGCACCGCACTCTGCACCGCCTTGCCTCACGAGGATGCCTTGGCCTCCCTGTCATTGCCGCTCAATGCCGAAATTGACGCCACTGCTTGCACCGTGGTTCTAGGGCACCGCTCGTAAGTCACACCACGCACGGCCCTCATCCTGCACCGCAGCCTTGGCCTACCGACACCGGCGCCATCGACTCCAGTTCGTCAGCCGACGGCAGCGCTTCAGCAATGATGACGCTGCTGGCACCGTGACCTGCTAGCACCGTGGCGAGCACCAACTTCATCTCACACCGCAACCCTGGTCTCACCAACAAAGCCATCTGACACTGTCACTGAGCTGCTGCTTGCACCGCGACCACACCACTGCAATTAGCTCCTCAGCACCCGACGCCTGCCGGCGCCAGCACTCCTGATTCCACCAGAGAGGAGCTCGACCTGCAACGCGAGTGACTTCAAGGGCCTCAAAACCCAGCATTTCTCACAAGTACTGTTTGCAGGTCTTACCGACACCGTAGCTGGCCCACGACCCTGCAACCAGCCAGAACTGTTGGATTTGTTGTTCACGACGCCGTGAGAGCCCCGGACGGAGCTACCAACATTAAGGAACTGTGTTTGAAACTTATTTTGATAACTGCAGATTTTTAAGTATAGTATTGTGGAGTTTATATCGTAATTGGTCTTGTCTTAAAGTACATAAAAATATTGGCTATTTTTCTAAACTGGTGTGGTGTCCTTTTGTAGTTCGTACACTGTATTACTGTTAGTTACGTGCAAATGCTTACACTCTGCCTCTAAGATAAGCCTGGCTGCTCGTGCCAAGCTACCAATGGCGTGAGCAGGGGTTATGTTAGAAGTGTAACTCCCTTATCCTGACTACAGTAGTGGTTTTTGGCTGGCTTTGGCTCACGCACTAGCCTACCAAAAATCACATTTCTAACATTGGTTGTCAGCGGTGAGGATAGGGCTTGCGTTTGCAATTGACTTACAGTGATTCGTGTGCACTACTACCATATCGCAGACCATTACGTGCCACATACTGGTTCTTTTTCTTTTTGGCCTATTTTTTTGATCTTGCCAGTTTGAACTTGCTATTTCATCATGCCTGAATCAATTGCATCATCTGTTGCATCCTTGGAAGTGGCCTTTGAGGAGGAGAGGTTAGAAACCTACAATGTGAAGGATTCGAAGGCGATCTGCAAAAACCTCAAAATCCAAATTAGGGGCCTCAACAGAAAATAGGAGCTACAAAAGGCACTGAGGGCCTGGGTAGCAGCCAGACATGCTAGTGAGCTGTCTGGGGATCTTAGAATGGAGGCAGAGGAGCATATTCCATGGGTGGATGTGCTTTTGGGAGGGGGGCACCCTCTAAACCAGGCAGCAGCAGTCTGTCTCCAGAGGAGCTGGAGGACAGGCGGGAAGTGAGGAAGTTCGAGTTGGAGAAACTCAGGATGGAAAATGAGAGGTAAGATAAGAGAATAGCCATGGAGGAAAGGAGGATGATGTTAGACCATGAGTTTAAAATGAGAGCACTGGACTGGGAAGCCAGTGGGGCTAGGCCCAGCCCAGATGGTGGCAGCAAAAGTGTTAGGTCCAGTACTGAGGTTGAGGTAGTCACACACACAGATTTGGGGCCCTGCTTCAAGGAGGGGGTTGACATACACCAGGGGGTTCAGGATGTGAGGTAACTCCAGTGGTGCTCAGTGTCCCTGAGGTGGATTGGGGAACTGGCACAGGGGATCATTTTCCTGGTAATGGGAGTGACACTTTACTGACTCTAGATGGGAGGTACAGGGAGAGGGGTTCCCCCAGGAAAAATGGCCTAGTAGGTGAGTATTTAGACCTCCCAGAAGAGTATGGGTTGAGGGACAGCAACAGTCAGACACTGGGGATGTGGGGTACTTTTCTGAGGCACTGGATGGTTGGGTGAAGGGTAGTTTGGGTAGCACCTGTGTGGGGCTGTGTGATTCAATTGTTGGAGAGCATATTTTGAGTCCCTGTTTGCTAGAGCTATGCCAACACCCGGTGGATTGTGAGTTCTCTTACCCCAGGGAGCTTGCACTGGAGGCAGACCTTTTGGTGGATTCCAGAGGGTCTGGAGAAGCATCTGGGGGTGACTCGGAAGGAAGTGGCTAAGGTATTTCCCAACTGAGGGTGGGGGAAAGGTTTGTGGTAGCCCAGATAGGTCCCGGTGTCGTGGGAAGGGTGTAGGGACTCACGTCCTGTCTCCGCGGAGAAGGAGTGGGAATGGGCTGTGGCCCAAGGTGCCCAAAACCCGGTCCCAGAACCTGGGCGGTTCCAGGAGGGAACACCCGGTGGGGAGCCTAGGCTGTACTGGTAAGCCATTCGTCAGGGGGGGGGATCCTCTAGTGCAGGGGTCTTCAAACTGTGGGGCGTGACCCCCAAGGGGGCCGTGGAGTGATGCAAAGGGGGTCGCGCCTTCCCAGTCACACTTCTGCCCAGGCCCAAGGGCTTCAGCCCCCCCACCCCCCCCCCTTCCCCCGTCCTGTGTCTCAGCCCGGGCTGCTGCAGTGAAACTTGAGCTGCTGGGGGCTCAGCTGGGCAGTGTCTGGATTCCTATCTCCGGCACCCCCGTGTTTTTTCACAGGTCTTTAAAGACCATTTAACATGCCTTTGTAAACTGCTTACAGAGGCTTAGGTTTTTTTGCTGGTTCCAGTACCCCCTGGGTCCCCACTGTGCCGTTTCCTTACATTTGGATTTTACATTCACTGCCGTAGTGTGAGAATGCATTTCATGGAAAGGAATACAAAGTTGGCTTCCTGGGGGCGCCGTGAGTGAAAGTTTATTGTGCTTTTGAAGCACCTGCTGCAGCGTTTCTTTCCCTGGCAATTACCAGGCCTCACATAAATGTCAAGATAACTCCTGTGATTAATTATCTTCCTGGAGAGAGATCAGAATGTTGTATAGTTGAGGTTTTGACTTGGGTGATGTTAGTGCAGAGGGTTAATACGCCTGCTGCAAAGAACGTGTACCAAGTAGATTACAGAGTGCGTATGATGTGAAGAGATCAGCAGGTTACTGCTTTCAAAAGAGACATCCTTTTGTTACTTGCAATTTATAACTTAAAGTCCTAATAGAGAATAGTGAGCTATTAACTTTCATCCTAGAACAGCATGCACACTACAAAGAATACATTATTAGACCATTGATTAATGTTGCAAAAAGGGTTAATTTGGCTAGAAATCAATTCTTATTATTAAAGGAAACTCCCAACTATGCTGTTTCTTTTTCGACTCTGAGTTTGTGCTTCTCCACACCAAGCACTCTTGAACTATACTGCCTACCAGTATGGATGACATGTGACTCCTATACTTTTAGTCCTTTGGCTTATGTAACATTTCCTATACACTGATTTACACACTTATGATTGATTGTCTCTGTGTAATGTGTGTGTGATGCAAAGTGCTCGGACACCCTACACTGGTATGAGTGGCACTATATAACTAATTCAATGCATCTGAGAGTGTGGGGTTATGGAGACTTGGTCACTGTTAAAGGGTGCTAGTGAGAGAATCCGTGGTGGGGGTGGTCATTGTGGGGGGCACCAACAAACATGGTCGCACAGGGCACCACCAGCACTAAAGCCGGCCCTGGGAAGTATGCACAGATAAGCGCTGAAAATACCGCTTTAGGTGACTGTTTTTTTTTGTACCGACTGGGCCACCAAAATAATCTGCTGGCAACCCTAACCATAGGACTGGAATTTTGTTGCAGGATCAGCACATTATTTATTTCCTTCACCCTCGATCCCCGATTAATGCCGCAATAGTTTAACTTAGATCTTAAAGTCTACGCCCCGTCAATAACATGCTGAGTTACTTCATGGGTCTGGGAATGCACCCTGCATTCAGACAACTCATTCCTCATTCTCGCCCTTCATTGTCACGCTAACCCTGCACTCACAGTGATCACAATGCACTCACACTGATCACCATGCACTTGCACCATTCACCCGCTCACCCTGCACTCACAGTGATCACTCTGCTCTCAAAATGCACTTGTCCTGCTCACACTATACCTCAACCTGCAGTCACACGAGTACACTACTCATCCTGCACTCATGTGACACTTCACTCACCTGTCCCCCTCACTACTCAATATGCAACTCACTCAAACAAGCCCATCAGTAATCATACATTCATTCATCCCTTTCTGAACTTGCATCCGCACCCAAAATGAGAGAGGACAGCAAGGGAGTGAGAGAATTTGATTGAAGAGGTCAGGGATGAGGAGAAATGTGAATTGCCGAAGAGAAGTGTGGACACGCAAGAAGTGAGTGTGATCCAAAGGTGAGGGCTTCTGTTAGAACAAAGGGGAGATGTGAAAGAGGAATGGGGGGACTGGAGAGGTGTAAGATACAAATAGACAAAAATTTGAATGAAGAGACGAGGTGAATGAGAAGTGTTGAGGGGCACGGGAGGTGACAGGGCCAGAGAGGCCATGAGATAAATGTGAGAGACTGTTAGAGATGAGGGCAGTGAAAGGACAGAATGGCAAGAGGTGATTAAAGGTGAAGTGAGAGGTTGAATGGGGAGAGTTCAGAAGTTGTAAAAAGGGGTGAAAGAAAATGACCTGCAAAGTGAGAGAGGGATCCGGGGTTAGGAGAGGAGAGAGGGATGGAAGGGAGGGGGTGAGAGGAAAGCTGCATGGGTAAAAGGCTTAACTCTACACAAAACCGGTGGGAGGAGCCTAGCGCTTGACCAAGATGGCCGCGTGAGCTTAGAGCTCCCGAGACCCTCGCGCCCTCCGTCGACTATCCTGTCTCTAATCCTGATGGTATGCATGGCACCGTGTTGCTGAGTTGTCAGGGAGGCGATTGATGCTACCCACGGTCGGATCGCCCATCGGGAACCGGACTTACGACTGGCGGAAGATTGTGGCCTAACTCCCGGGGATGCCAGGGGCTAGAGTTGGCAGGATGCCCGACTCCTAGTTGATCAACAACGGCCTGGCGAGGTGTGAACTGTCGGATGGAGGTCCTCGCTCTTTCACTTTCGGTTTCGTTCCCTTTGTCTGCCCGGACACTGTAGAGCTCTGGGTGGCTTTATTACCCCAGGGACGCTCGGCGGGCTACTCTGGCGGCACAAGGCGGACCTGCTCACTCCTTATTCCTCTCTCTGAGAGGGAACAGTCTTAACTGCCTGGAGTCCATTATGTCGGGCAAAGCAGAAGGGGATCGGCTGAAGACTAAGTCCACCAGGCGGGGAACGTATTCCCAAGTCAACAGTATGGACCGCTACGCCCTCCTGAAAGCATCGCCGAGTGGATCGAGCCAGGCGCCGGATGCCCAGAAGGAGGACTCGCCTGGGACACCGGAGCTCTCCCTCCAGGATGTCATGGGCGCGCTCGACGGGATGCAGTCCTCGATGGGGAGACAGTTCGAGGCCCTGGCGCATAAGGTGGATGCCATCCTGGTAGATGTCAATCTGATCCGCTCGGACCTGGGCAAGACGAACGAACGCGTTAAGAACCTGGACCACAAGACCACGGGCCTCACTGATGATGTAGCGGATCTGCAGACCGAGGTTCGGAAGTTGAGGGCCGAGAGTGACCTCGCCGCCCGCCGGCTGGAGGACTTCGAGAGCCGGGCCAGGCGCAACAACGTGCGCGTCATCGGGGTCCCGGAGTCCTCGGATGAGGCCTCGGCGGACCTGCTGGTGGAGGATTTGGTCCTCAACCATCTGAAGCCTAAGGGCCTTGGAAAGTTTTTTGCGGTGGAAAGGGCCCATAGGGTGCCGGGCGGGCGGCCCAAGACGGGTGCCCCGCCGCGGCCGATTGTCGCCCGGCTCTTTCATTTTCGAGATCGGGACGCTATCCTGCAAGCTTCGAGGGTGACGGGCCCAGTCCCCTTCCAGAATGCGTCGGTGAATTTTATCCGGACTTCACCCAGCAGGTGCAGAGACAGAGACAGAGCTTCCTGGGGGTGAAGCGGAGACTTCGGGAACTGGATCTGAAGTATGCCATGCTTTTCCCTGCCAGACTACGGGTGGTGCATGAAGATCGGACATTCTTTTTTGACTCTCCTGTTATGGCCGACGAATGGCTGGACGCTTTGCCCCGGCGACGGACGGGGGACGACACAGCCGAGCGTGGAGACAGTGGCCGGGATGGACAGGGCTGATATTTCAGAGCCGGCCTGACTTGATTTGACCATACTTGAAGATTTGAACGGAGTGCAGTAACTGTGGAGGGTTGCGGGAGGACGAGGGGTGCTCTTTTCCTCCCTTAGGGTACTTTTTGTAGATTTTTTGTTTTTGTAGGGCGACAGGCACACTGCAAGTTGGGGGGGCTTTGTAAGCTGCAGCAGGGGTGCAGGGTGGGGGGAGTTTTGGGGATTTTGAGTTTGTTGTTGGGGGTTTATTTCTGCAAGGCATGATGATTATCCTCAGGGCTGTTCCATGGTGGCTCCTCGGGTGTGGGGTGGGCCTCTTTCCGTTTGAGGATGGGGGGTAGGGGCTTAAGTGTTATAAGCTGGAATGTTAATGGTTTGGGGGATCGCATCAAGAGGGGGATTGTTTTGCAATTTTTGAAACGCTCAATGCCAGATGTTGTCCTGCTGCAGGAGACGCATCTCATAGGTAATACGTGCTATGCCCTGAATAGGAAGGGGTATAAATTCATTGCACACTCGGGATTCTCTTCTGGGTCCAGGGGTGTGGGCATCCTCGTTAGAGCATCGTTGCCTTTTGAGGTGGACTCCACCATTGTTGACGATAGGGGGAGGTTTGTGGCGGTGGCGGGGCGGTGGGAAGGAAGGACTTTGTTATGTTATGTTATGTTATAGGGATTTATAGAGCGCACGTATACCCGGGGGTGTCTTGGCGCTAGACATAACAGAGATACAAGACTACTTTGCCTCTAATGCTGGAAAAGCCAAGTCTTCAATTGTTTCCTGAAAGTTAACAGGGAGCTAGCGTTTCTGAGGTAAAAGGGAAGAGTATTCCACAATTTGGACGCTCCATAAAAGAAGCTGCGTCCACCCCAGTGGGCTTTGAAAATTCTAGGAACAGCAAGTAATCGAGCTCCAGTGGATCGCAGCTGTCTAGTGGGACAATACCAAGAAAAATGATCCTGCAAGAAAGACGGACCGATACCATGCAAAGCCTTAAAGACAATGCACAGGGCTTTGAAATCAATTCGCTGAGGTATAGGAAGCCAGTGAAGATAGCGGATTTCATTGGAGACAGAGTGATATTTAGAAATATCCAGTATGAGGCGGGCTGCAGAATTCTGGATCATCTGAAGTTTATGCAGATGTTGCTTCTGGGCGTTCAGGAGAAGACCGTTGCAGTAGTCAAGCCTAGATGAGATAAGGCAGGAGACTACTGTTCTCTTGGTATGATTAGGAATGTAAGGAAAGATTTTCCTGATTTTTTTGATAAGAAAGTGTGATGCCGAAACTACCGCATTTGTGTGGTGATGGAAAGTGAGTTTGGTATCCATAAGTACGCCCAGGTTCTTTGCCTTAACCACCGGGTTGGGCGGGGAGCCCAAATCTGCGGGCCACCACAGATCATTCCAAGGGGGCTGAATGCTGCCGAAAATTAGGACTTCCGTTTTACTGGAGTTGAGTCTCAAGCAATGTGCTGTCATCCACTTATTAATTGCGCTCATACAACTCCTGAACTGCGGAGCCGGAGACTGTTGGGATTTGGAAGCTGCCACCACAATCTGAGTGTCATCGGCATAGGTGGTCAGACTGAAGCCAAAGTCCCGAATAAGGGGTGCTAGCTCAGATACATATATATTAAATAGTGTGGGGCTTAGAGAGCTCCCTTGTGGGACTCAACAGGGAAGTGTGTAAAAGTCTGAATTAAAACCATCCATGGATACGGTGGAGGTACGATCTGTTAGAAAGGAGGCTATAAGTGCTCGTGCTGACTCTCCCAATCCAAGTTTCTCCAGACAACTCTGCAGAAGACGATGATCCACCGTGTCAAATGCCGCAGAGAGGTCAAGGAGCACCAGAGCTGCTGCACCTCCGCCATCCATAACTGCCCTGATCTCCTCGGAGGCTTTGATCAATGCCAACTCTGTACTATGATCCTTGCGGAAGCCAAATTGGGTATGATCCAAGAGGCCATTGGCATTGATAAATAGGGACAATTGGTTGTTCATTATTTTGTCCACTATCTTTGCTGGCAGCGGCAGTCTGGCAATGGGCCGATAATTGGAGGGGTTAGTCGCATCAAGAGTGATTTTTTTCAATAAAGGTAAAATGGAAGTCTGCTTCCAGCTGGTCGGGAAAACACCGGAGGAGAACATAAGATTATAAATATCGGTGAGTGGAGGACTCACTGAATGTACCAGTTCTTGATAGACCCTTGGGGGGCAGGGGTCTAAAGGTGAGCCCGACTTGGCTTGAAGGACAAGATCTCTCACTATGTCTATCGAAATTGCGGAGAACACAAATGGTGGGTGCTTGTTGGTGCTTGAACTATTTAGACCTAAAGCTGGGCTGGGATCAGAAACTTCCTTAAAAGCATTAAAAATATCTAAAACCTTAGATTTAAAAACCTCGGCCACCTCGTTGCAGAATTCCTGGTTGACTCTCTTGCCTGAATTAATAGGTGTCGAGAGCTTATTGATCACTGCAAACAATTCTTTAGAGGAGTTAGCAGCAGACTCGATCTGGGAGGTAAAATATCTTTTTTTTTCAGATATGAGGAGTTTTTTATAGTTGGATAGTGCAGTCTTATATGCTAATTTCTGTGTCTCATCATAGTTTATCCGCCATCGTCTTTCTAAGCGACGACAGTGCTGTTTTTCAAGACGAAGACCGTCGGTAAACCAGGGGGCGGAAGGTGTAGATCTATTAGCTGAGAGCGTTCTTCGGGGGACTGAAGCATTCGCTGCATTCTGTAACCAATTAGTGTAGCTGTCCACAGCCGGGTCTACCTGATCCTGTATGGAAGGATAGGAGGATTCCAGCAGAGCATTGAAGGATGGTAAGTCTGCTTTGTTCCATGCTGGCCCAACAGAGGTAGAGTGTTTACTGGCAACCTCCTTGGGTTCACTGGGCATGGGAAGCGTGAATTTAATTAGGAAGTGGTCTGACCAAATTAAAGGGAGTGTATCCTCGATCATAAGACCCGGAACTGAGGAGAACACACCATCTAGTGTGTGCCCAGCAGTATGTGTGGGGGATTGCACCAATTGTGAGAGTCCAAAGGAACCAAAGCTATCCAATAGCTCTGCAGTATCTTTGTTCCCTGCATCCTCCATATAAAAGTTAAAATCCCCAAGGATAATAAAATCGGACTTTAAAATAGCTGATTCAAGTAGATTGCCTAAATTGGTTAAAAACATAGTGCGAGGGCCAGGTGGGCGGTAGAGAAGAATTCCCTTAAGCGTTAATTTGGGATGAAGTGTGAGCGAGAAGTGGAGGCCTTCATAGAGGGAGGAGGAGATGGAATAATGAGCTGACGGAAACTGGTCCCTAAAGATAATAGCGACTCCACCCCCGCGCTTAACAGGCCTATCTTCCCTGATCACTCTATACCCCGTAGGTATGGCCGTGATGAAGTCGGGGTCCGATGCTGCATCGGCCCAAGTCTCTGTTATAAATAATATATCTAGAGCCAGGTGTTCTATCATATGAGCAATTTCATACTTGTGTTTGCCCAAGGACCTAGCATTGATAAGTCCGCTTCGGAAAACAGGCTGGACTTGTGACAGGGTCTCCTCTAACTGCTCATGGGCGCGAAAAGCCCTTACTGGTAGGGGGGGAGGGAGAGCGAGTCCACAGTCGCATTTAGTTACCCTTTCCCCCGGATATAGGATACAGCAGGTCGGCTCCCTAGAAGGTCGCAGGGCGTGTAAAGCGCTGCTCGTGTATTTCGCTGGTGAGGATGTATTGTGCGGGGCCCTGGGCACGGACTTGGCGCGGACGGGCGCAGACGGGCTTGCCTTAGGCGCGCCTTTGGCGCGCCAGCGGCGCGCCCGCTGCGCGCGTCCGCCCCATAGGTGTTTAAGAACCCTTCCGGTGAGCGCTAAAACGCGATCCACCGGAAGCGGAAAGAGGGAGGCGGTATGGCTGAGTGTTGCAGGGTCCGCCCTCCGCTCAATCGGCACAACAGCCGTGACGGAACGGGGCGGCCCCAACACCAGCAACAGAAGCAGTAAACAGTGAGTACAGTAATGGTTAAAAACACAGTTAAAAACGTAATGAAATATGTCCTAAATTACATAAAAAAGATTCTGTGCATGACCCCGATCAGAACCGTCCCCCAAGTTCCCAAGCTTCTAACCAAGGTGCGACGTGTCTCATAGTGTGCAAAATAGCAATAGCAATGGAATAGCAGCGTAGTTCAGGAAGAGAAATAGATGGCTTTAAAATGCGCTTAGTGCTTGCAGGGCAGAGTTATGTCCGCTGCGCGTCCGCCCCATAGGTGTTTAAGAACCCTTCCGGTGAGCGCCAAAACGCGATCCACCGGAAGCGGAAAGAGGGAGGCGGTATGGCTGAGTGTTGCAGGGTCCGCCCTCCGCTCAATCGGCACAACAGCCATGACGGAACGGGGCGGCCCCAACACCAGCAACAGAAGCAGTAAACAGTGAGTACAGTAATGGTTAAAAACACAGTTAAAAACGTAATGAAATATGTCCTAAATTACATAAAAAAGATTCTGTGCATGACCCCGATCAGAACCGTCCCCAAGTTCCCAAGCTTCTAACCAAGGTGCGACGTGTCTAATAGTGTGCAAAATAGCAATAGCAATGGAATAGCAGCGTAGTTCAGGAAGAGAAATAGATGGCTTTAAAATGCGCTTAGTGCTTGCAGGGCAGAGTTATGTCCGCTGCGCGTCCGCCCCATAGGTGTTTAAGAACCCTTCCGGTGAGCGCCAAAACGCGATCCACCGGAAGCGGAAAGAGGGAGGCGGTATGGCTGAGTGTTGCAGGGTCCGCCCTCCGCTCAATCGGCACAACAGCCGTGACGGAACGGGGCGGCCCCAACACCAGCAACAGAAGCAGTAAACAGTGAGTACAGTAATGGTTAAAAACACAGTTAAAAACGTAATGAAATATGTCCTAAATTACATAAAAAAGATTCTGTGCATGACCCCGATCAGAACCGTCCCCCAAGTTCCCAAGCTTCTAACCAAGGTGCGACGTGTCTAATAGTGTGCAAAATAGCAATAGCAATGGAATAGCAGCGTAGTTCAGGAAGAGAAATAGATGGCTTTAAAATGCGCTTAGTGCTTGCAGGGCAGAGATATGTCCGCTGCGCGTCCGCCCCATAGGTGTTTAAGAACCCTTCCGGTGAGCGCCAAAACGCGATCCACCGGAAGCGGAAAGAGGGAGGCGGTATGGCTGAGTGTTGCAGGGTCCGCCCTCCGCTCAATCGGCACAACAGCCGTGACGGAACGGGGCGGCCCCAACACCAGCAACAGAAGCAGTAAACAGTGAGTACAGTAATGGTTAAAAACACAGTTAAAAACGTAATGAAATATGTCCTAAATTACATAAAAAAGATTCTGTGCATGACCCCGATCAGAACCGTCCCCCAAGTTCCCAAGCTTCTAACCAAGGTGCGACGTGTCTAATAGTGTGCAAAATAGCAATAGCAATGGAATAGCAGCGTAGTTCAGGAAGAGAAATAGATGGCTTTAAAATGCGCTTAGTGCTTGCAGGGCAGAGTTTTGGTTTCGGTTTATGTCCCGCCGGCCCTGCAGGCCTCCACATTTGCCGAACTGGGCAGGGCTTTGCTGACTCTCCCGGGGGGAATGCTGGTGGTGGGAGGGGATTTCAACGCTGTGGGCTCCGGACTGTTGGATAGATACCCGCCCAGGGACACAGGGGGGGCTCAGAAATGGCTTCCAGACTTCCTGGATACGTTTGGTCTGATAGACTGCTGGAGGCTCCGGCACCCCACACAGAGTCAATACACGTTTCACTCCGGGGCGCATGGTAGCCTCTCCAGGATTGATTACCTGCTCACTCTGGCCGCACATGCCTCGTTGATATCCGAGGCGAGGCACATGGCACGCGGTATCTCTGACCATTCGCCAGTGTGGATCCGGCTGGATCTAGGTCGGGAGGGAGGAGGGAGGGTGGCCCCCATCAACCCATGGTATTTCCGAGACCCCAAGATGCGCAGCGCCCTGGTAAAGAAGGTAGATAATTACTTTAAGGACAATCTGGGAACCGTGGACTCGGCGGTGTCGCTGTGGGAAGCTTTTAAGACCGTCCTTCGGGGGGAAGCCCTCTCCCTGGTGGTGGCTGCCAAGAATCGGAGGGATGGCGAGGTGCGGCAAGTGGAGGAGGAGATCGCGGCCCTTGAGGGGGCTATGGAGGAGGAGGTTACAGAGTCCTCACTGCATGAGCTTTGCTTGAAACAGGCGGAGTATAGGGACCTGGTGACGAACGCCGCTAAGACCCTCAGTAGGGAACAACAGGGCCGCCTGTATGACGTTGGTGATAAGGCAGGGAAACTCCTGGCGTGGTTGGACAGGAAAGAACGGGTCAATAGAGTGGTGCCAGAGTTGACGGGAGAGCGGGGAGAGGCGATTGTGGAACCTGAGGGGATTGTGAAGTGTTTCGCTGAGTATTTTCGTAGGGTTTATTCCTCGGTGTCGGACAGGCCGCCCGAGGACTCGTCTGATCTCCTCCGTGATATCGAGTTGCCCTGCCTCTCTGACATAGATAGGGACGATTTGGATGGTGACATCACGGTTGACGAGGTGGCGGGGGCGATTCACGCTTTAAACTCGGGTAAGGCCTCTGGACCGAATGGACTGCCGATCGACCTGTACAAACTGTTCCCGGATAGGGTCGCCCCTCACCTGCGCGCCATGTTTTTGGAGGCGCGGGGGGATGGGATCCTTCCGTTGGATCAGCGGCTGGCGTCGATCGTGGTCATACATAAAGAGGGTAAACCCCGAGATAGGTGCGCTTCCTATCGGCCCATTTCACTCCTCAACGCTGAGCCGAAAATTCTGGCCAAACTCCTGGCTACCCGTTTGATTAGGGTGCTTGGCGATTTGGTACACCCGGATCAATCTGGCTTCATCCCGCACCGAAACACAGCATTAAACCTTAGGCGTCTTCATGGCGTCATCGCCAGGGCGGGCACGCTGCGTGAACCGGCTATTGTGGCATCCCTTGATGCCACGATGGCCTTTGACACGGTGGAGTGGGCATACTTATGGGCCGTGCTGGCCAAGTTTGGTTTCGGTCGCGGTTTTGTGAGTTGGGTTCGGTTGCTGTACGAGGGGCCACTAGCGAATGTTGTGGTGAATGGTCGGGCATCTACTCCGTTTCAGCTTGGTAGGGGTACTCGGCAGGGTTGTCCCCTGTCGCCTCTGTTGTTCGCCCTCGCCCTTGAACCGTTGGCTGCGTGGATACGTTGGCACCCCGATATACGGGGCCTTCGGTGGTCGCCTGATCACGAGGACCGTATTTCGCTTTATGCCGATGATATCCTGCTGTATCTTGCCTCACCTAAGAAGTCACTTATAGTGGTCTGTGACGTACTCACATCGTTCGGTAGGAACTCGGGGCTTGTGATTAATTGGGGCAAATCGTACTTGTACGTTCTTAGTGGCGAGGTCCCACCGATCCCTAGAACATGTTCGATACAGGTTGCCCAGCAGGGTTTCGTGTATTTGGGGATTTTTATATCCATGGATCCTGCTGTGCGCTATGAGAGGAATCTGCTCCCCCCTTTGGCGCGCTTGAGGCGAGATGTTGAAGGTTGGCGGAGGCTGCCGCTCTCCCTGGTTGGGCGTGCGGCCCTGTTCAAAATGATGTCTCTTCCCCGCTTCCTTTACGCCCTCCAGAACACCTTGGACTGGGTACCGGCCAAATACTTTCGGGAGGTCGAAGGCCTCCAACGGACGTTGCTGTGGGATGGGCGGCCGCGAATTGCTATTTCAAAGTTGACGCTACCATGGTACGATGGGGGCATCGCGCTCCCAGACATCCGACGGTACTACTGGGCCACGCAGCTGAGCGCGATCAACCATGGGCTTTATGGCCCTGCCCTCAGCCCTGGGTATGCCATGGATAGGTGGCTGCTGCGTGGCGGCAACTACTACAGGGCGTTGTATTCGCGGTCCTTAGACTCGTCCCTTACGGGGCCCACAGGTGTGGCGGTGCGTGTATGGAAGATGGCGACTGATTCGTTGGGCTGGAAGGGTAGGCTCACCCTCGCTACCCCACTGTTTGAATCGGAAAGATTGGGAAGACTCTGGCATACGAAGGGCTTTGATAAGTGGGACCTGATAGGTATATCCAAGGTGGGAGATGTGCTGCATAAGGGGAGGGTGAGGTCCTTCGAGGAGTTGCAGACTGAGTATGAGCTAGGGCCCTCAGAGTATTTCAGGTATATCCAGCTGCGTCACGCCCTCCGATCAGTCCTCGTGGAGGGTGAGAAGGTGCCGGAGTCCTCTCCCCTTGAGGACCGAGTCCTTGATGGTCATATGCCCGAGAGCACGATCTCGCTTATATATAAGAAGTTGATTAACGTCCGGGCAGACATGCTTTTGGGGCTGAGAGAACAGTGGACTAGGGATGGCCTTGAGTTGGATAATGAGGACTGGCAGTCAGCGGTTTCTTCTCCTAAGGAGGTTGCGATCCCGTCGCGTCTGAGTCTGGTGCAGCTTAAAATACTGCACCGGGTGTACGTGACGGGGCCAAGGCTGGTCCACATGGGATTCTCGGAGGACGGCCTGTGCAGAAGGGGATGTGGTATGGTGGGTACTTTCCTGCACATCATTTGGGAATGTAGTGCCATTGTGGAGTTCTGGAGGAGAGTCCATGCAGTTATGGGGGAGGTGACGGGCACTGCGGTACAGCCGGAGGCGCGGTGTTGCCTCCTGAACGTCTGGGGGCCCACTGACCTCGATGAGGCGCAGACCCAATGGGTGACTCTGGGTAACATGGTAGCTAAAAGGGATATCGCGCGATTGTGGGGCTCCTCGGGACCCCCTACACTGACCGCGTGGAAGGAGAACATGGACTGGAGCATGTTTAGGGAGAAGACGGTCTACTGCTCTAGAGGTCGCCCCCGGAAGTGGCATGCCATCTGGGGGCGGTGGAACCAATACAGGGGGGGAATATGTCTTGCCCCGGATCTGGAACCTCCCGAGGAACAGCTTTCCCCCTGACTTACTTTCCAGCACAGTTGGGTTCTAGGAACCGTTTTGGGCCTCTGCTGTCCCCCTTCTTCCTCCGTACACAGTTTTGTAACTAGTAGACGAGTGGGGTCCTGCCTCCCCTGGGGGCTTTTGCCATGGGCTTTCAATGTCCTTGCCTTGCTGGGGTTTGTTGTGAGTTTTTTCTGTATTTACTTAAAATTGGACCTTTGCATTACTCTTTGAACTGTATTGGGGACACATCACTTTATCCAACTCTCAATGCTGCCGAACCTCCGGGCTGTCGGCTGAATAGCTGTGTCCTGAATTTTGAAATAAAGGTTTTCAAAAAAAAAAACAAAAAAAAAACTCTACACAAAACCGCCAGGGTTTTAAGGGACCCCTGCTTCTTCCGGTCAGGGCCAGGTGAGCTTCTAATGTGGCAGCACGTATTGCTGCAGAGTGGAAGGCCCTTCACAAAGGTTGACTTGAAATCTTTCTGATATTAATTGCTGTATTTTGGTTATAAATGGGTACTGATTGGGTGAAATCTTTCCTCAGCGTTACTGTGTGTAACAAATATCAAAATAATGAAGCAATGCTATCCCAAAATATGCGGCATCACATAACCTTATTTACATTTTCATCCCACGCAATTTAGTCAACAGGTTTAGACATTTTTGTCAAGAGGGGGTCCTTACGCCTCAAAATGTTGACAGGGGGGTCTCGGCATCCAAAAGTTTGAATACCTCTGCCCTAGTGTCAGGAGAACAGAGAGTGTCTGTAAACAGAACTCAAGTGGTTCAGGTGTCTGGCGGTGCCGCTCCTAAGTGGAGGGTGCAGAAGTCCAGATTGAGGGGTGAGAGGGGGATGCATTCCCCAGTGGGAGAACCAGTGGGTCAGGGGCCAGCCAGAAGGGCTGATCCTCCAAGGAGTGACCATGGTGGCACCACTTCTGTCCTGGGGGATCTTTCAGATGGACAGGGGTCAGCTGATCAGCGCTAGGCAGACTGTCACACAACACATGAATCATGTGTCACCCTCAGGGGGGCATGCGTGCTCCCAAGGAAGTCCTGGTGCGCCGGGCAGGTGCTCAGCCACAGGGGTTAGTCGCTGGGTTGGGAAGCCAGGTTCAGGTCCTGCCTGACCTGGAGGGATGGATGTCTATAAGCAGTGTCCTGACTGGTATATCTTCTAGGGGTACCACTCCAGGTGGGAGGGTGCAGAACTCTGGAAGAGGGGGCAGAGGGAGGGAGTCCTCACCTCTGACCCCGGTTCAATCTGAGGGTTTAGATCTGAGGGTGGTGGATCAGTTGCAGGGTCAAGGTCCAGAACTGGTGGAAGAGTTGTGTAGAAGGTCCGGTTTCAGCACCCTTGTTCTGGGGGTGCTTCTCTGGACACAAGAATGCAGGAAGGAAGGAGAGGTGTGGGGAGGAGAGCCTTTGCCAAGACCTCTGGTCAGCCTGAGGGTACAGACCTTGGGTTGGAGGACCTGGTTCAAGGTGTCCCCCCTGACCTAGGGGAAGGGGAGACTGTTAACCGTGCGCCTACCAGTTTGTCTTCCTGGGGTGCCGCTGCAGGTGGGAGGGTACAGAGCCCCAGGGGGGAGGAACGGGTGTGGGAGAGACCACCCCAGTCACTGGTTCAGCCCCAGGGTACAGACCCATGGTTGGTGTACCAGTTGCAGGATAGCACCCCTAAACTGGTGGGTGAATTGTGCAGGACACCTACCACAGGTGCCCTGACAATTCTGGAAGGTGGTACCACTCCAGGTGGGAGGGTACAGAACCCCAGGGAGAAGGAGAGGGCGTAGGAGAGCCCACACCAGTCTCCTGTCCAGCCACAGGGTACAGACCCTGGGCTGGTGGGCCAGTGTCAAGAGGCTGTACCTGACTTGGCAGGAGAGAGAGTGGAGAAAGGGTGCCAGGCACCTGGGACTACTGCCCCCCACAGAGAGCTCAACCTGCAACGCGAGTGACTTCAAGGGCCTCAACACCCTGCATTTCTCACAAGTACTGTTTACGGGTCTTCCCGACACCCTAGCTGGCCTGCGACCCCGCGACCAGCCAGAACTGTTGGATTTTTGTTCATGACGCCGTGATAGCCCTGGACGGAGCTATCGACATCAAGGAACTGTGCTTGAAACTTATTTTGATGACTGCAGATTTTTAAGTATAGTATTGTGGATTTTCATCATAATTGATCTTGTCTTAAAGTATATAAAAATATTGGCTATTTTTCTAAACTGGTGTGCTGTCCTTTTGTAGTGCTTACACTGTATTACTGTTGCTTATGTGCAAATGCTTTACACACTGCCTCTAAGATTAGCCTGGCTGCTCGTGCCAAGCTACTAAGGGGGTGAGCAGGGGGTATTTTAGAAGTGTAACTCCCTTATCCTGACTAGAGTGGGGGTTTTTGCCTGGCTTTGGCCCACGCCCTAGCCTACCAAAAATCCAATTTCTAACACAACGCTAGATAGGATTTGGATTAGGGGAGCCTTGGTGCTTCCTGTTCTGGAGCAGAGGGACAACAACGAGGGACGACAAGGCGAGATACGGCGACTAGGTACCTTTTTTTCTTTCTTCCTTTACCGCCTTCCCCCTTATCCTTTGCCCTCCACCTCCGATCAGTGCCTGCCGCCACTGAAAGCTAACAAATACAATAACTTAAGCTACATCAAATTAGGTGACCAAACAATTCACAATACAGCCTATCTCCAATCAAACAAGATGTAATTATTATTTTGTTAGAAATCCTTCACCTAAATATCAAACAATATTTATTGACAGGTATCCGCAAAAAAAATAATTTACGTAATAGCAATCACCTGTTTAAAAAACAGAATTTTCAAAAATTAGCAGTTTTTTTGCTGTTTAAAAGAAGTGATGATGAGGTAGTTGAGGAAAAACAAAAAAACCTGTTCAGAAATTCAGCTATGAAATTAAATTAACTTTGGTGGAAGTCAGAGACACCAAGGGGCATATTTACAAGAAAGTGGAGAAGCATTTCGTTTAGCCAAGAAGGCTAACGGCACCCTTCGTCACTTTAGAAACGCAGAGCTGCACCATATTTACTAGAATACAATGTTCTTAAAACGATGCACAACACCAGCTGTCATAGACAAACTAAATATTGTTTGCACCATATCAGCAAAATATGTTGAGTAGTGTTTGTGTGACAGTCTCTGAATTTCTGATAACAGTTTGTTAAAATCATCAACATGAATACATTCCATACTTTTACTAGGCCAAGGGATGTTCCTAATGCCATTTTGATGTGGAGGATACCAGGTCCTACCAGAAAACTGTATTGTTTCTGAAACAGTTATTAGCTATAACTGGCCGGGTTCCCTCAGGAAATTGCATTTGTTAAAAATAAAAAAGAACTGTTATTGCTATGTGGGAATCGATTTAATGGGAGAAACTGTTCAAACACAACTGAACCATAGTATCAAAGTGCTACACATTAAGAACAAATATATGGTGTTGCACAGAAGAGAATATCCAAGGAGCTTTCAGCAATTTAGTGCACTAATGTACAGAAGGTCATCTTCATTTCATTCAAACAGATGTGTTAAAAAGGAAACTTTCATGAATAGATGAAATGTGCTTAGTTTCATATCATCCAATGAATTTATATTGTTGATAATTGTGAAAATCAAATGTTATAATGGGCAATGAAATAATACCATGTATTAGCTAGGTAATAGGAGAGTGTCTATGACTGTAAATAGTGCGACTTGTTCTACACTAAATAGTGTGTGTGTAGATTCTTTTTTTACCATTGCTTGTTGCATGAGCGTCAAATAATATGGTTCAAACAAGGCTGTTTCATTGAGAAGTTTCCAAGGCACAAAACCTGATGTAAGTGTTTTTAGCGCCCCATTTAGTTGTATGATTGTTCCTAATTGCTCTTAACTGAGCCTGCCATTGTTGTAGTATATTCAGGTCTCCTTTCAGAAGGTCTAAGGCTGAAGACAAAATGTGATTTAAGGAGTGCAAACTTTTAGAAAGTATGTGCATTTGATTGTCCATAACAATAAAAACTGTTTTTGTTTTCTTGTATTTGCCAAATTCTCTCCATTGCTTCTTTCTCTGAATATTTGTTTAGTTTGTTGTAAATTGTGAATATTTCTGTGGCAAGG
Source organism: Triturus cristatus (assembly GCF_964204655.1). Classification (NCBI taxonomy): domain Eukaryota; kingdom Metazoa; phylum Chordata; class Amphibia; order Caudata; family Salamandridae; genus Triturus; species Triturus cristatus. The sequence continues at coordinate 219,252,097 of NC_140590.1, forward strand.
AATCTTTTATTTCTTTTAGGATGTTTTCCCAGAATAAAGTCAGAAAAATCCTAATTCTCATCAATTGAGGAAAAATGTTCTTGAACGGTTGAAAGACTGCAGTGTTCCAACCATGGTTGGCACAACTTACCTACACTACATGTGGTAATGACTACAGGTGTTTTGTGTATTGTAACATGGATCAGGATGATTAACTTTAGGTCCAGGAGTGCTAGAAAGGAAACGCTCTGTGCAGGTATCAGAATTATAAAGCCATGAGGGCAAATACTCAACAGGAAATTAGGTTGAGTTATAGGTTAATTTTTTTTATCAAATCATTCATGTCTGAGACAGAAATATTCATTTGGAATAGCCAAATAATGAACATGGTCAAATTAACTTTTGAGATAGAGGGTTTCTTTAAGTCCTTACATATTTAGAATCCCAGTAGTCTGCTGTTTAGTTTTGTTCAGAAACATCGTTATTATACAGGCTCAAAATAAGGTTTCATTGCCTTGTACCTCCCAAAATTCTGTTCCCCAAATACTTTTCTCATCAACACTTGCTTTCCAATTCACATATCCTTGAATAGTCAGGTTTGGGTAAACTCACTGTAGGAAATCATCTTATTGGTAGGGATTGGATTTTTTTTAGAAACTGCTGTGGCTTCTGTATGAAATGAAAGGCTGAATGATGTGATCTGTCACCACTTTCTAAGTAAGGGAATTTCTTTTAGAAATTAGAATGGCTATAAGGAGGTGGTGCCTCACAATATCCCCATTGTGTGTAATTGTAAATTTCTCAGTTCAGCACAGAAGCTTTGGGTACTTCCCTGCATTGTGGTACAAAATACTCCTGTGCTAAACAATAATCCTGCTTCTTTGTGTGCACGTGTGATATACCCATCCTTAACCCTCACTCTCCTAAGTAGCTGCTGACTGCTTCAGGCTTTCCGTGGCATTTCTATGTCCTTACATCACCTCACCTCATCTTTCTTAATCCTCTTCCTGTACCTCTCTCTCTTATCTCCACTTCTCTATGTATCTTCATTTTCTCTTGCTCTACCTTACCTTTGTTTACTTCAGCTCTCTCTCAATATACCCAAACCAACTCACTCAACTTCATCTCTACCTTTTTGAAACCTTGCTCCTGTCTCTGCCTCTCTCTGTGACTATATCTCTATCTATCACTCAGCTCCCCTGTCTGTGCATTAGCTCTCTCTCTCTTCCTCGTACCTTTCTCTCCACCTCACTGAACTTTTCTATCTTACTTCCAACTTCTCAGGCAACCTCATTTCTAACTTTGTATCCACCGATCTATCCCTGTCTCCAATGCTACATTAACTTACCTTGCTCACGCCATTCTCGCCTTTACCACTCCACCTCACTTCCCTATCTTGTTTCTCTCACTACCCACTGGGGGATGCAGTTTCTTTCTCTTTTTAACCGGGAAGCATGGGACAAATTAACACACCTAGTGAGATAACCTGAGATATCACACTTGTTCTTCTTCCAATCTCACGTTTTGCACTCCTGTCATGGTAATACTGGATAATGCATTCACTTTTTTGCACCAAGTAACAGAAGGTCAGCTTCCCCTGCAGGTTGATTCACACTGCGGGTTGTGTTTGGATAATGTACCCTGCATTTCTCACAAGTACTGTTTATGGGTCTTCCCGACACCCTAGCTGGCCTGCGACCCCGCGACCAGCCAGAACTGTTGGATTTTTTGTTCACGACGCCCTGATAGCCCTGGACGGAGCTATCGACATCCAGTAACTGTGCTTGAAACTTATTTTGATGACTGCAGATTTTTAAGTATAGTATTGTGGATTTTCATCATAATTGATCTTGTCTTAAAGTATATCAAAATATTGGCTATTTTTCTAAACTGGTGTGCTGTCCTTTTGTAATGCGTACACTGTATTACTGTTGGTTATGTGCAAATGCTTTACACACTGCCTCTAAGATTAGCCTGGCTGCTCATGCCAAGCTACTAAGGGGGTGAGCAGGGGCTATTTTAGAAGTGTAACTCCCTTATTCTGACTAGAGTGGTGGTTTTTGCTTGGCTTAGGCCCACGCCCTAGCCTACCAAAAATCCAATTTCTAACACAACGCTAGATAGGAATTGGATTAGGGGAGCCTTGGTGCTTCCTGTTCTGGAGCAGAGGGACAACAACGAGGGACGACAAGGCGAGATACGGCAACTAGGTACCTTTTTTTCTTTCTTCCTTTACCGCCTTCCCCCTTCTCCTTTGCCCTCCACCTCCGATCAGTGCCTTCCGCCACTGAAAGCTCACAAATACAATAACTTTAGCTACATCCAATTAGGTGATCAAACAATTCACAATACAGCCTATCTCCAATCAAACAAGATGTCATTATTATTTTTCTAGAAATCCTTCACCTAAATATCAAACAATATTTATTGACAGGTATCTGCAAGAAAAATATTTGACTTAATAGCAATCACCTGTTTAAAAAACAGAATTTTCAAAAATTAGCAGTTTTTTTGCAGTTTATAAGAAAAGTGATGATGAGGTAGTTGAGGAAAAACAAAAAAATCTGTTCAGAAATTCAGCTATGAAATTAAATTAACTTTGGTGGAAGTCAGAGACACCAAGGGGCATATTTACAAGAAAGTGGCGAAGCAAGTCGTTAAGCCAAGAAGACTAACGGCACCCTTCGTCACTTTAGAAACGCAGAGCTGCACCATATTTACTAGAATACAATGTTCTTAAAACGATGCACAACACCAGCTGTCATAGACAAACTAAATATTGTTTGCACCATATCAGCAAAATATGTTGAGTAGTGTTTGTGTGACAGTCTCTGAATTTCTGATAACAGTTTGTTAAAATCATCAACATGCATAAATTCCATACTTTTACTAGGCCAAGGGATGTTCCTAATGCCATTTTGAGGTGGAGGATACCAGGTCCTACCAGAACACTGTATTGTTTCTGAAACAGTTATTAGGTATAACTGGCCGGGTTCCCTCAGGAAATTGCATTTGTTAAAAATAAAAAAGATTTGTTATTGCTATTTGGGAATCGATTTAATGGGAGAAACTGTTCAAACACAACTTAACCATAGTATCAAAGTGCTATACATTAAGTACAAATATATGGTGTTGCACAGAAGAGAATATCCAAGGAGATTTCAGCAATTTAGTGCACTAATGTACAGAAGGTCATCTTCATTTCATTCAAACAGATGTGTTAAAAAGGAAACTTTCTTGAATAGATGAAATGTGCTTAGTTTCATATCATCCAATGAATTTATATTGTTGATAATTGTGAAAATCAAATGTTATAATGGGCAATGAAATAATACCATGTATTAGCTAGGTAATAGGAGAGTGTCTATGACTGTAAATAGTGCGACTTGTTCTACACAAAATAGGGTGTGTGTAGATTCTTTTTTACCATTGCTTGTTGCATGAGCGTCAAATTATATGGTTCAAACAAGGCTGTTTCATTGAGAAGTTTCCAAGGCGCAAAACCTGATGTAAGTGTTTTTAGCGCCCAATTTAGTTGTATGATTGTTCCTAATTGCTCTTAACTGAGCCTGCCATTGTTGTAGTATATTCAGGTCTCCTTTCAGAAGTTCTAAGGCTGAGGACAAAATGTGATTTAAGGAGTGCAAACTTTTAGAAAGTATGTGCATTTGATTGTCCATAACAATAAAAACTGTTTTTGCTTTCTTGTATTTGCCAAATTGTCTCCATTGCTTCTTTCTCTGAATATTTGTTTAGTTTGTTGTAAATTGTGAATATTTCTGTGGCAAGGAATCTTTTATTTCTTTTAGGATGTTTTCCCAGAATAAAGTCAGAAAAATCCTAATACTCATCAATTGAGGAAAAATGTTCTTGAACGGTTGAAAGACTGCAGTGTTCCAACCATGGTTGGCACAACTTACCTACACTACATGTGATAATGACTACAGGTGTTTTGTGTATTGTAACATGGATCAGGATGATTAACTTTATGTCCAGGAGTGCTAGAAAGGAAACGCTCTGTGCAGGTATCAGAATTATAAAGCCATGAGGGCAAATACTAAACAGGAAATTAGGTTGAGTTATAGGTTAATTTTTTTTATCAAATCATTCATGTCTGATACAGAAATATTCATTTGGAATTGCCAAATAATGAACATGGTCAAATTAACTTTTGAGATAGAGGGTTTCTTTAAGTCCTTACACATTTAGAATCCCAGTAGTCTGCTGTTTAAGTTTGTTCAGAAACATCGTTATTATACAGGCTCAAAATAAGGTTTCATTGCCTTGTACCTCCCAAAATTCTGTTCCCCAAATACTTTTCTCATCAACACTTGCTTTCCAATTCACATATCCTTGAATAGTCAGGTTTGGGTAAACTCAGTGTAGGAAATCATCTTATTGGTAGTGATTGGATTTTTTTTTAGAAACTGCTGTCGCTTCTGTACGTAATGAAAGGCTGAATGATGTGATCTGTCACCACTTTCGAAGTAAGGGAATTTCTTTAAGAAATTAGAATGGCTATAAGGAGGTGGTGCCTCACAATATCCCCATTGTGTGTAATTGTAAATTTCTCAGTTCAGCACAGAAGCTTTGGGTACTTCCCTGCATTGTGGTACAAAATACTCCTGTGCTAAACAATAATCCTGCTTCTTTGTGTGCACGTGTGATATACCCATCCTTAACCCTCACTCTCCTAAGTAGCTGCTGACTGCTTCAGGCTTTCAGTGGCATTTCTATGTCCTTACATCACCTCACCTCATCTTTCTTAATCCTGTTCCTGTACCTCTCTCTCTTATCTCCACTTCTCTATGTATCTTAATTTTCTCTCGCTCTACCTTACCTTTGTTTACTTCAGCTCTCTCTCAATATACCCAAACCAACTCACTCAACTTCATCTCTACCTTTTTGAAACCTTGCTCCTGTCTCTGCCTCTCTCTGTGACTATATCTCTATCTATCACTCAGCTCCCCTGTCTGTGCATTAGCTCTCTCTCTCTTCCTCATACCTTTCTCTCCACCTCACTGAACTTTTCTATCTTACTTCCAACTTCTCAGGCAACCTCATTTCTAACTTTGTATCCACCTATCTATCCCTGTCTCCAATACTACATTAACTTACCTTGCTCACGCCATTCTCGCCTTTATCACTCCACCTCACTTCCCTATCTCGTTTCTCTCACTACGCGCTGGGGGATGCAGTTTCTTTCTCTTTTTAACCGGGAAGCATGAGACACATTAACACACCTAGTGAGATAACCTGAGATATCACACTTGTTCTTCTTCTAATCTCACGTTTTGCACTCCTGTCATGGTAATACTGGATAATGTATTCACTTTTTTGCACCAAGTAACAGAAGGTCAGCTTCCTCTGCAGGTTCATTCACACTGCGGGTTGTGTTTGGATAATGTACTCGCTCTTTTTTGAATTCTCGACCAATACTCTCTTTCCCGCCACTATCATGTGAATCGGTTGGTGACAAACTTTACCATCATTCTCACACATCACAGACAGATGTCCCTCAGGGCATGAGGTTATTTGTAACTAGCGTGAAACTTGAAATTGAGGTACTATAAAAATCTTGTATTGTTGTTTGTAGATACCCCTGATGAAGGGCTCTTGCATCGTCCCGAAATGCATTGGGTTGGATTGACTTGTTAATCCACAAGAGGGAAACAACCAGCACTCCTATGGATGAATTATGAACAAGAATCTCGTCTTTTGAACGAAATCGACTTGATTAGAGAAATTTGATTTATACAGTCAATTGTGCAATGCATTGTTTGCTGAGCACAATTTTTGATGTGAGCTCACTGTTTATTCTGTTCAATAGTGTTTATTATTGTAGTATAATGTTGAAACTCTGACTGGGGACATAGTAGTGCACACTGTGTCTAGACCATTGGTTCTTGAAATCCTCACTATTTGGGCCAGGGTGGAGCCCCTTCACAGAGTGCACACTAATATAAAAAAACATTTTTAAAACAGATCTTTACTTCACACAAGCTATGAGCTAGATTTGAGTGCAACACAACCTTCATTGTTCCCACTTTTAGAAAGTTGGCATTTTCTTACTTTAGCCATTTGGTGTCTATTGCCTGCCTCTGATCACTTGTCTAGGGTGGATGTCAGATGCCCTTTGTGTATTCTCCCTAGACAGCCACACACTAGGAGAGATTAGGTTTGACTTGATGGGTCATCCTTGGAGGATCGGAGGAAGGAGCTAAACCCAGCCTCACTTACAACTGAATAGGCAGTACGCCTGTCCCCACACAAAGTGCTGCATAACCCCTGTAGTAGGTCTGAAGCCAGCGCAGAAAGGAAGGACCTCTGTGCACTTCAAAGGCCTGTCTTTGAAGTCTCTCCCACTCCAGAAACCCAACTGGGTATAAGTGTTGGACCTCTGATGCCAATACTTCAGTTTACCTCTGGACCTGTGACTACTCTGCCGGAATGAAGGACTGCTGTGCTGCTGAAACACTGCCACTCTGCTGTACTGCTGCTCTGTTGGACCCCTGCCCTGCTGTGCTGTACTGCTGCCTGCTGTTCTCCTGCCTAGGAGAGGAGGACTGGACCTGCATCACTTGAACCCAGAGTGACTCAAAGGACTAACTGGCTGGCCTGTTGACCTGAAGTCTCAGGGACATAAAATACTTCTAATCAAGTTGCTTCAGCACCTGGACTCTGTCATCTGTGAGTTGGACTTGCCAAGTTTTACCACTGTCCTGGAACCTTGGAAGTTGGTCTAAGGTGTTTTCTCCAGCAAAACTAACGCATCCTCTGCCAAACTGATGCATCGCCACTGCTGCATGGATAGGCACAGACGCATCGCCTTTGCAACTGTGTGCAGAGCTCTTCCCAGTGCAAGGTTCTCGCATCCCTGTCTACAGCAGCCTCGCCGCTTCCTGGAACAGATGCGTCACCTCTACTGCATGAAGCATCTTTGGTCCCAGTCCACATAATTCTACGTAACCTCACATTAAGGTATTTTTATTCAGAGGGCCTAACTGGGTCCATGTATCTACCCCGTGCTTCATTGAGGCTTGCCTGAACGTTTGACTTTGTTCCGGTCCGGCACAACCAGCTATCCCATTCCATTTATTGGATGTTTGTCATTTTGGTCTCATTTTATTTATTTAATTAAGAGCTATGTTTCTAATCTGGTAAGAAATCTTTTTATGTGGTGTTTTCAATGTTTCACTGTTAGAAGTGTTGCCCACATGCTTTCCACCCTGCCTCTAAGTTGAGCCTGACTGCTCTGTGCAGAGGGTAAACAAAGATGAATGTGGGATTTGCTTGCACTTACCGTAACTACGATTGTGGTAACTGTCTGACTAAGGTGTACACCCCAGTCAACCAACAACGCCATTTCTAGCAAGCCTCATCTCTCTTTCTCTAAGTAACATATGTGTCTCTTAACTTCCTTTTTTCTCTATTCATTTCTCCTTCTACCCTTTCCCCCTCTACCTTTTTCTTCTTCCTCATTATTCTCTTTACCTGACCATTTTGCTATATATCTCTTCTCATTTGGCTGTCTCTCCACATTTCATCTCTTTGTTTTTCCTCATCTGTCTATGTCTATCTTTTGCAACCTTTACCTCATTCTAATTATCCATTTTCTACATTCTCTCTCTCTCTACTTCACCCTTGAAGTACTGTCCTTCCCTGCCTCTCTCTACATTTTCTTCTCATTCTCCCTCTCCCTGTCTCTCTCTATCACACACTAAAACCCTGTCTTTTCTTATCTAGATTTTCCTCCTTCTACTTCTCCTTATCTTTCCTTCTGATGACATCACCTTTATTTAATTACTTCATTTCTCTCACTACCACAAATCTTTTCATTTCATCTTTATCTCTACCCCTTCACACTCCATTTCAAATCTAGTACTATACTCTTCATTACTGTTATTCTGTGTTCTTCTGTGTCTCTGTGTCTGTCTTGGATATGGCTCAGTTCTATTTCATTTACTCAGCAGGGCTACATGTAGCTTTCTAACCAGAGAATTGTTCACAAATAAAAAGGAGAAGAGGGACAAAGCAGAGGAATAGAAATTAGGAAAAAATAATTGAATTTGAACGGAATGGTGGAAATCCGCAGAGCACTTGATTTTAACTGCAAGAATGCCCAACATGATGGGGGTATATTCATTTTTATTTATAAATCTGTTTATTAAGGTTTTTGAAAGGTGTACATCACATCATGAAACAGAATAATGTGCAGCAACATCTAAATCATGGCTATGTACTCAGACGAGCATACAATGAACTGTAAGGAATGGGTGTATCTCTTGGTTCCCTGTCACCGTGAAGGCCCCCACGACAGTGGCGCCAACTATAGAGACGTATTTTGTCCTGAGGCCCTACCACATAAGGAGCGACCCCAAGGCAAGAGTTTTACTATTGCACCCATTCTCCCCTAGGGTTTCTCCATAAACAAATAGCAAATTTTAATAACAATAACAGGGACCAAACAGTTGGGCAGCTAACGCCCCATCAGAACAACAACAACGATAACAACCGCAATGTCCGGCCATTGTCCAAGTATTGCTCACCCAATGTCCCGTAAGTCGTTCCCCCCAGCCCCATACCTCCCACTCAGGTCGCTGCACAGACTGCGTCGCGTTTGCACCTATGCCTCGCCAATCTGACTAAGTCTACGCTATCGTATGCCATGACACTCTGCTGGGCAAACCAACTCCCCACTTCCCGGGGCGGCGCCCTCATCATGTACCTGACAGTCCTCTGCGGCATCCTCCCCTAGACGCATCATGGTCTGTAATAGCGCCTCCCACTGGGCCGCAATGGGCGTCCTCCTGAGGCCTAGCGTTTCCTCCCTCCGCCCTAGCCCAGACCAGAAAGGAACCGCGCCATGCCCTTGTGTGTGGTGGGCAGCCATCTTCCAACGCTTGGTAAGAAGCCGTTTCGCCACCACAAACCCCAGGTCTATGAACCTAGAGGTAACCTTTGTGGAAGGTGTTCTGTGGAAAGGTGTAATTGGTAGGCTGGCCACTCAAATGGGATATCACGACCTGTGCACTCGCACAGCGCTTCCTGTACTGCCTGCCAGTATGTGCTCAGTACGGGACAGCTCCACAGCATATGGATCAAGCCAACATCCAGCTCCGCACAGCGGGGGCAGCATGCATCCGCACGGTGAAAGTATCTATTAATAGAGGCGGGCGTGAGATATGCTCTGTGTAAGATGAAACATTGTATTGGGTGGAAGCGCATGTTCCTGGGAATTCTCTTCGGGTCCTGCAGCACCCTATCCCACTCCTTGTCAGTCACAGGTCGAGCCAGATCTGCCTCCCACTTACCACGCAGCGGCGCCAAGCTAAGTGCCGTATGGGTGCGTAAGGACGCCGCGAACCATTTAACCAGATGCCTCCCCCGCCCCATGACATGAAGATATTGTACCATTAGATGTTGCTCTGGCTCCTCCGTTAGGTCCCCCCAGCAGCCCGTGAGCGTCGCCACCAAAGCCCGGTGACGGAGAAAGTGGCCTGGAGCTAACCCCGTCTCCTCCGCCAGGGCGGCAAACGAAAGAAGAGTCCCATCTCGGTAGAGGTCCCCTAAGGTGTGTATGTCTGCCGCGCTCCAGTGTTCTAGTTCCGAAGCACTGAGCACCCCCTGCCCACTAGGGGAGCCTTTGAGCGGTATAGCCGGGGCATAGGGGGTCCGGGTCCGGGTAAGATGGAGACACCGGCGATAGCATTTGTAGGCCACTACTAGTAGAAGAGGCTCAGGCCTTGATACCCTCGCAGTCGGGTGAAAGAGCTTGATGATGTCAGCCAGTGAAAGGGGGGGACGCCGCAGTCACGGTATCCTCACAACCTCTATCTGCCAGCCAACGGGCTATCCACTGTAGCTGCGCAGCCAGGTAGTAATGTTCAAAACACGGCATTACAAGTCCCCCTTGGTCAGCGGGAAGGTACAGCCTGGGCAACGCGACTCTGTGACGCGTGGCACCCCATAGGAAGTCCCGGAGGGACCGCGCCAAACCTGCGAAGAAAGACCCCGGAACCTCATCTGAGCCCTGATTGCTGATACGGCTCTGCCCAAGTTGCCCTCCACAAGATCCGCTGGCAGACGGTATATCTGGATACCCAGATAGCGAAAGGTGTCCGGTCGCCATTGCACCTGCACTCCCCCAAGATGATAACTCGGGTCTTGGGTGTCGGCCCTGAACACATATAGGCAGGACTTAGCAGCGTTCACCCGGAGACCTGAGAGGGCCTCGAATTCCAGCAGAATACGCTCTAGGTCAACAGGAATGTGAGACACATCCCTGACAAAGACCAACAGGTCGTCCGCATAAAGTGACACTTGATGTGTCGCATCGCCTAGGGGAATGCCGTCAGTCAGCTCCCTACGGAGTGTGGCCGCTAGCGGCTCCATTGCGAGCGCAAACAGGAGGGGTGAGAGCGGGCACCCCTGCCTAGTGCCGGGGCCAATAGGGATGGCATCAGACATGTACGGCCCGGTTCTCACTCTCACCGTGGGGTCCTTGTACAGAAGGGCTGCCAATTGAAGGAAGCCGAGGCCCAACCCGAAGTGCGACAATGCCGCCACCAAATATCTCCATTCCAGGCAGTCAAAGGCCTTTTCAAGGTCTAAATCTAGGCAACCCGTCCTGGGCCATTGTTGGGCACGGTCTGACGCCACTCGAAAAAACCGCCGCAAGTTAAGGGAGGTACTGCGCTTAGGTACAAAGCCATTTTGGTCGACATGCACCAGCACCGGCACCACTGGCGCCAGGCGCTCTGCCAACACCTTCGCCAGAATTTTATAATCCGCATTAAGCAGAGCGAGGGGGCGGTAAGACCCCAGCTGGGTGGGATCCCACCCATGTTTGAGCAGAGATACCAGATAGGCCTCTCGCATTGAGCTGGGCAAGGTATGCTCCTCAAGGGTGGCTAAATAAAGAGTGTGCAACTTGGGTACCAGTGTTTCCCGATAGGTTTTATAATATTCTGCTGGGAGCCCATCGGGGCCCGGCGCCTTCCCAGTGGCCAAAGAGGTGACCGCCTCCCTGATCTCGTCCGCAGTGAGGGGACTCTTGAGTGACTCCTGGTGTTCATCTGGGACCGTGGCCAGACAAGCAGCCTCCAAGAACTGATCCAGGTCATGTGCCTGCCGACATCCCGTCGAGCGATACAGAGACGCGTAAAGCGCCGTCATTACCTGATGGATCTCCCACTGTGTGTACACCAGCGACCCGTCAGGCCCGCGTATAGCGCCTATCGGAGTGTGAACAGTCTCCTGCCTGAGCAGCCAGGCCAGTAGCCTCCCTGCCCTATCTGACGTGGCATGAACACGAGCCAAGTGGGCTGCATAATTGTGACAGCGCAGGCGTTCCAGCAGTTCAGCATGGCGTGCCCGAAGCCTCGGCAGCTGGGCCGAATCATGACCGCTGCCCTTCCCAAGCCGCTCGCACGAGAGTAAGCGAGATTCCAAGGCAGCAAGTGACAATGCGAGTTGCTTGCGAATATTCCACGTCGCGCCTAAGCAATGCCCCCTGATGCTGGACTTATGGGCATCCCACTCTATCAGTTCGCTGCTCGTGGTGCCCTCGTTCAGATCAAAGAACTGCTCTATCGCGGTGCCCAAGGAGGCTCAGAATTCTATATCCTCCAGCGCTACCGACTGGAGGCGCCATGTAGGGATTGGGGGACGGCCAGGGTTCCATCGGAGGCACAGCCTAAGGGGGTTGTGATCGGAGTGTGTCCGACCTAGATATTGTGCCTGATCTAACAGGGGAAGCAAAGGATAGGAGCCCACCACCCTGTCAAGACGCACATGGAGGTCATGTACTGCCGAATAGTACGAGTAGACACGGTCGTCAGGGTGTAGATTGCGCCACACATCGACCAAAGCCCAACGCAACATCCAGTCATTCAGAGTCTGTGCGTTCGAGCCCACTTGTGTATTACGGAGGGGCGGAAAAGACCGGTCAAGGTGCACGTCGAGGACCGAGTTGAAATCCCCACCCAGTAGCCAAGGGAGACCCGCGTACGGTGCTAACACCATGGACAGATGGGCAAGGAATGATGACTGTTCAACGTTCGGGGGGGTACAATGAGCCTAGCAATATGTGTTGCCCATTAAGTCGCCCGCGCACTAATGTGTATCTCCCAGCCGGATCGACCAGTACCTCCATACATGTGAACGGAGTGCCCGCCCTCACCCACACCAACGTGCCCCTGGCCCGTGCTGAATATGTGGTTCCGAATAGTTGACCCCTCCAGCGGGTACGCAACCGGGCTATTTCTGCCTGTGTCATGTGAGTCTCCTGAAGGAGGGGTATGGCTGCCTTGTTTCTCTGCAGATAAGCGAAAATGGAATATCTACGCGCTGGCGTGTGCATGCCCCGAATATTCCATGTGATTATGTTGGTGGTGGCCATTTGAAGCAATTATAGCCTGCATAGGTGGCGGGTCCGGGGTCCGCTCGACCAACAGGGGGAACATGGGCTCTATATGTCAAGCCGGTGCGCTGCATTGATAAACAAAACAAAGAAGCATATACGCGGTGCAAAGCACGCCAGCTGAACATCAAAACCGATATAACTATCAGGGCAAACCCCTGTGCGGGCATTCGTCCAAACTGTAAGCTAACGCTTATGGAGTAAAACTAAGCCAGGTAGTGGCTAACGGGTGCTTAGTGTGACTTTAGCTGCCGTGAGCTGCTCCCCTACCACGGTGCCCCTGCGCGCACTGTGGATGTCTCCTGTGGCATGGGCTTGGACAGGTATGGGCGGGTGACCTAACTACATCTATCTATGCCTCCTGTCGCAGATTCCGCCTGGTGCACCGTCTCCCCCCTGGGCAGGGTCTCCCGTCCCCCCGCACTCACACAGCTGCCAGCTAGATGCAGCACCACCATCAACCAGCACTTTACCACTTTATACATCAGAGTCTTTAAGCAGTCGGCCACCGAGACTCATTGTCTATCTCTTGTTGACGTGTATGCCAGTGGGTGCTGTCCTCGCGTCGCTCCTGGCTCACATGATCTGCTCAGAAGTCTGGGGGGGGTCACCAGCGGCATTAGTTGGTCCTCGGAGAGCGTGGTGGACGGAGAGGACGATCTGCTGGTCTCGGGATCGCTATGCCTGTGAGTGTCCGTTTCTCCCTGACTGCTTGTAGATCCAAGGGTTGCCACCGCTTCCAGCGCTCCCTGGCGCTCTAGGCGTATCCGCTCCGGGCTAGGCGCCACCCCCGGGCCCAGTCCCGCATCTCTTTGGGACCCTCTCCGTCGCCGGGGCCTCTTCCCCCTTTGATTGCCAAGTTCCGGATCTGGTGGTCTCTGTCCACCACTCCGCCTCATCTCCTCCAGCCAGTCCCAGACCTCCGATGGGGCATCGAAGAAGCGGGTCCTCTCCTTTGTGACCACTCTGCGGCGTGACGGAAATAGCAGAGAGTATGGGATTTCCAGGTCACGTATCCGGCGCTTCACCGCCAGATAGTTGCTCCTCCGCTTCTGCACCACCGCCGTGTTGTCCGGGAAGAACATCACCTGCCCACTTCCCACTGCGATTGCGCCCAACTTCCTGGTCTCGCGGAGCACCACATGCCTGTCCCGGTAATTGAGGAGTTTGAACAAAAAGGAACGGGGCCGAGCCCCCGGCTTGTGCCACTGAGCTGGGACCCTGTGGGTCCGCTCCACCACAAACTGTGGAGAGAGTACCCCCGGAGCGAGCAGATCTCAAAGCCATCCCTCGACGTATTGCTCTGGCTGACGTCCCTCCTCGCCCTACGGCAATCCCACCACCCTGATATTACTGCGCCGGGAGCGCCCTTCGGCATCCTCGGCCCGATCCTCCAAGGTGTGGACGCGATCTATTAAGTCCTGCAAGGTTACAGTATGGTTGTTCACCACTGGTTGGACATCCTGGAGTGCCTGGCGTTGTAGGGCCACCGTGTCCACTACCTTGCGGTGGGCCGCATGAAGGAGGGTGAAGTCCACCGTGACTTTGTCGATTCGGGATTCTAGAGAGGCCTTTGTCTGCTCCAGCGTAGAGCCGATTCGCTCCACTGCAGCAAGCACTGTGTCCAGTTTCCCGGCAAGCGCCGCCGCCTGGGGCTCCACACCTTCACCCCGACTCTCCGCCATGGGGCCCAAGCCCGCCGCCAGTGTCCGGCCTTCGTTTGGCGCGTTTCGTAGCCGGCCCATGACCAATTGCTGAGCCATAGGCATCTGATGGTAACTTCAGCACCAGGCAGGCGGCCCGGGCCTAGACCCCCAGTCCGCAAGTCTGCAAGAGTGGAGGACAGAGAGGGAAAGCCAGAGCCCTCCCCGCAGAGTCCGCCGCCACCGACCAGGAGACACCAGTCCCCCGTTACTCACTGATGCCACGGGACCACAGCAGCTGTCACTCGTCACTCCCCCGATGTGTCTGGATCCCCTGTCAGGCACCCCTCCTCCGCCTGAGCATCGGTGTCCCCTGGAAATTAGGGCTGGTGAATATCCGCCACCTCTCCCCTTGGCAGCTGCTCCTGGGTAATCGCCCACTGTTGGGCACCACTTCAGCGCTACAGGTGCGGTATCGGCGGCGACACACCCCAAACGGCTCCCTGACGCCAGCTATGCCAGGGCACCGCATGTAGCGCACGCCATCTCCAGTGCCTACAGGTCCGTCCATGCCTCTCCTGGTCCCTTGGTGTCGTACTGCATGCACGGTCCCAGACACAACCACCACGTGCCAACACCTTCGATGTGTGATAGGAGTCCAGGTGCTCCCCTCGCGCCAATGCCAGGCGGTCTCCCCCTCCTCCACCTCTGCTCACCTCGCTGACCAGCACCAGGTCGTCCACCGATCGCCCACCAGGCTCCGAGGCTCCAGGCCCCCGCACAGGCACAGCAGTCCACTGCGCAATCCGCCACAGCAAGGGCCACCCCAGTGTCCGGCATCAGGCCCATCACTCCACTGCTGCATGTAGGGAGGTCCGCCTTAACCACCCGACCGCCTCACTGCATCTGACCGGTCTGTGGAGCCCCTCCGGGGGATCGCCTCCTAGCGCTCTGCCAGTCCACTCACCGGGTCACCTCAGGTACTTGGACAGGGCCGTAGCAGCACCCCCCGGGAGTCCGCAGGGGGGCCCCCCCGCACCGCCACACCGTCAGGCTGCTCGCCCCGTGGCGCCACCAGTAGGCTGCGATCACCTCCTCACCTCCGTCGCTGTCAGCACTACGTCCAGGGCGTCCCACTAAGCCAGGGCAGCCCTGGCCACTCACTACGCGACCGGTCCTGCTCCCGCTGTCACTGCTGGCCCAGGGCACCACATTCAGAGGTTCCGGCGGTGCTACGCCTCCTTCGCCACCTGCGCTCCAGCCCATGCGGCCTGGGTCCGTAGTGGCGAGCCGCGGGCTAAATTTGTTGATGCGGCTGGCCGCGGCACACGCCCGCCGGCCTCAGCTCTCGTGCGGCAGGACCGGAGCGCCTCGCAGCCGCGCCAACCAGCTCGTGCTCTATGGCGGCGAGGGGAACACAGGTCTCACCACCGGCGGCGCCCAAAGCCAGAAAGAAGCCCAGCCAGGAGAAAGTGCCAGGATAACGGCACCGGGCGGCGGGAGCTTCACTCTCTTGCGGCCATCTTGCAAGCGCGCCCAGCCACGCCCCCATGAGGGGGGTATATTCATGATAATAAATATTCAGTAATTAAATCTAAAGAATCAATTACTATGTTTATATGTCTAACTTTAGTGTAATACACTAGTCAACTAAACAGCTAAAACCCCACCCTTAGCATGTTTTTCCTAAAATCGGAGTAAGAAGCAGGTTAGATATGGAATTTCACATAAACTGCTGTTGTAAGTAAGACACAGTTAGATCCAGATGGGAGAAACAAAGAGGTGGGCAGGCGGCAGCCCACCACATAAGGCTTGGGCCAAATGGGAGTTCCTCCTGGCAGCACAAAAGTCCTCTTGGTAATGGAGAAATTGTAGAGCCAGCAACATCTGGTTACAATTCCACTCAGCCTCTGATTAGGCCAGAGTCAGGGCGTAGCAGTCAATAGCGCAACAAGCAGAAAAGCAGTCCAGTTGAGTCCTTTATGCAGCACAGCATTTAGCAGGAAGCAGGGCAACAAGCAGAAAAGCAGTTCAGTTGTGTCGTTTAAGGATTGCAGCAGTCCTTCTGACAGAGTGCTTCTTCAACTTGCAGTCAGAGCCACTGGACCTATACTCAAAATAGGGCAACAAGCAGAAAAGCAGTCCAGTTGAGTCCTTTAGGCAGCACAGCAGTTAGCAGGTTAAAAAGCAGAAATGCAGTCCAGTTAAGTCCTTTAAGACGCGCAGCAGTCCCTCAGAGGTTCCATTCCAGATACAAAAGTGCTTCTTTAACATGGGGTCAGAGCCACTGTACTTATACTCATAATGTCTTTGATGTAGGGGGTGACTTCACAAGAAACCATGAAAGTGCACAACACTCCCTTTCAACCCAGCATTGAGGACAAGACACAGCCTATTCAAGTGTAAAGTGTCAACACTCTCTCCCTCTCCCAGCCTAGGAAGACCATCAGTATGCAGATGAATGAAGAGGTAACCCTGGTCACACCCAGCCCTTCCTGTGTCTGTGTGGTAGCTGTCTGGAAAGTATGCACAAAGTGTAGCTGTAACCCAGGGCCAGACGCGGATTGGAGTCAGGCTCAAAAGCACAAAGAGTCATAAGCACTGAAAAATGCCCACTTTCTAAAAATGCAATTTCTAAAATAGTAATGCAAAATCCAACTACAGCAGCAAACAGGATTTATCACTACCATTCTTAACATACTAAACATAGTAACGCCACCCCTTTCAGATCAGGAATTACCGCTTGCGTATAAATAAGGGAATTCCCAATGCTAGCCTATGAGAGGAGTAGGCCTCACAGCCTACCAGGACATGCCATTCAATAAAGACACATCTCCTACCTTTTTACTTACAAAGCACCAGGCCCATAGGGCTACCTATGGCCTACCTTAGGGATGACCTATGTGTAATAAAACGGGATGTTTAAGACTTGGCAAGCAATTTTAAAAGGTAAGAAAAGTGACAGTAAACTGCACACGCAGTAACACTGGGGTTGAAGGATGTGATTGGCGCTGCACCTCATTTATAGCAGTATCTCACTACTGAAAGGAGGGCCTACTTTCATTGCTTGCCCAAGGGCCATTGATTCCCAGGCTGTGCCACTGAATTGTGTTCAGAATTGGGCCACTTATTCAGATGTACAAAAGAGAAACTCAAAAAAGTGCAGAATGTGAAAGCTAGATTTCTGCATTTTAATTTTAAGATTTATGAAGCATTTATAAGATGCCTAAAATGTGTAAGACTAGTTAGAAGCGTTACATGTCTTATAAACATTTTATAAAAAATATTGTTAAGGTGAAAGCATTGCCAAGAGGACATAGCTAGCATGAGCAGGAAGCACTTAATAGCTCTGCCCAGTGCAAGAGTAGACTAGATTTATATTGGGAAACTAAATGGGTCCTGTAATGTGCTTTTATGGATTAGCAGACTGACCGCATCAGTGAACATTGTGCAGCTGTAACAGGATGCAATTAGTTTGTACAAGTAACTTTAAAATAAATGGCATGCCATGTATGGTATTTGTTGGACCTGGCCTTTTTGTAGGGTCACTCACTAGATATTTTTACCTTCTGTGACTGCATTAGTTTTTGTTGGTCTTAGGGACCTGTGTCTTTATGACTGTTAACCAGATCTAAAGTGTTTGTGCTCACTGCCTAAAACATTGTATTATTCGCTTACACCTAATTGACACATTGAATTTACTTGAAAGTCCCTATTAATGTCATACTACCTGTACCCAGTTCATATAAAGTAAATGCTACTAGTGGGTATGCAGCACTTATTGTGTGACCCACTAAAGTGGCCTTTTAAAACATGTCTAAGACCTGCCACTGCAGTCTGTAGTGCATTTCTAAACTGTCATTTCGACCTGACAAACTAAACCTTCTGCCAGGCCTATACCTTCCTTTTATAATACACATATGTAACCCCTAAGGTAGGCATTAAAGTCTTTTGGAGCAAGACATAGCACTGGAAAGCATTTCTGCCCCAAATCAGATTCAGGTGGATTTTTTCCATTCCCTCTCAGCCTCCCTGGCTCCCTTATTGACAGATGACCTTCTGTTAGGCAGAGACATCAACTGTGTGGCTAATGTTTTTCTCGATGGCTCCACTCCCCACTCAGGGGTACGCCCACCTGTAAGATGGTGGAGGGTCGCAGGAACTGGCTGAGACACTGGGATCTGGCTGATGTTTACAAGACACACTATGGGGACAGCCAGGAATACTCATACTACTTACCAATTTACCACTTGCGCAACAGGATAGACACATTTGTTTGTTTGCACAGACTTAACCAACATATAACACACACTGAATACCTGGGGCATATTCTTCCTAATCAAAGGGCAGGCCTTCAGTCCATAAAAGAGTGCTCATTGATCTCCACGTGGCAGCTGAATTCATTGGCCCTGAAAGATGCCTGCTTTTATGACACTCTGAGGGATGCAGTCACAGGGTGTTTTGATCAGAATCAGAGCTCGACATCCTCGAGTTTTGTTGAATGGGAGGCATTCAAGGTAGTGGTCAGTAGCTGATGCCTGGGCCAATCGATCAGAGTACAGAAAGAACTGACTATAGAGCGCCAGACTCTGGAAAACCAATTGCATGACTTAGACAATGCTCAGGGTACAGATGTGACCTCCAAGGACACACTCTGGAAGTTTAGGGAGCGATAGCCGGGACTGGTGACTCAGTAGACTATTGCATCCACTTCAGGGGCCTGTGTTCGACCTCAAGGTCACAGGTTTAAATCCTGGTGGGTCCATGACCATAATACCTACAATGCAAGACTGTGCGGGTTAAAACAGACATTGTTGTCTCTCTACCATGCAGGTTATGTTGGGGCTCTAGGCAGGGGTGCCCTCTATCCCCTCTTTTATTTGAGCCTCTGGCAATTCTTGTGTGTCAGGAGGGAGATGGTATGGTTGTCGATGGCCAGGAACATATTGCATTCCTATCTGCTAACGATCTTTTGCTTTACCTCGCGGACAATCCAGAGGGCTCAGTGATTGTGCTCAGGACATAAAGTCAATACGACCAAGACACACGCGTTTTCTGTATCACCAGAGGTGCAGGTGGCCCTTGATCATCCATTAGACTTGTCATGGTCCCCTTCCTCCTTTCGATACCTGGGTATACAGGTATACCCTTCTTTGGTGGATTTGCATGAGGGCAATATGGGGAGAGTCCTTCCGTCCTTTCGGTCCAGTGTCCCCTTTTGGTGTTCTCTCAAACTGCCAATTATGGCATGAATCTCTTTATCTAAGATGGTTATGGTGCTGAGACTACTCAAGTTCTTCATCAATCTCCCATTCACGTAAGCCCCATTTCAGAGTTAAAGCGCGGACACTTGCATCTTACTCGTACAGCATATTTATTTGTTTCACACAAGGTTACAAAGTACTTTTTATATAAAGTACTTTTTATATTGATGTTTTAGCCACACCGCACCCTCAGGCAGATGATATTCTCATCGACTATAACGTGGCCATCTATACCCTATGAGCCACACAGTAACTGTCACCAAGTGAAGTCTTATAGCCACCCACCATCGTTGTCAAACACTCCCTTTATTTACAATTTCAACCGCCCCTATAGGGCTGACCACACACCAGTGATAAAATGTGCCTACACTTCACACCATTTACGCCACCTACCACATCGATACAGACACTAGATACGTGTCTATCAACCACACAGGTGGCACAATATGTCAAGTCAGGCATAATTCTTCGAGCATGCACACGTGATTGCATGCATAGTGGAATGCCAGATCATGATCAGATCAAAGTACCAGTGAAGTTCACTGTTTACATGTGCTGTATATAATTATTATATGTCTGTACGTCTTTCTCTTTTTTATCTCACCAGGTTGGGTTTAGGAACCTGTAACACACGTTCCTTCCAGTGCGAAGACGCATCCATACCTGACTTGGGGTACTACAGGTATCTAGGGCCTTCTCTTCTG
The DNA here is from genome assembly GCF_964204655.1 of Triturus cristatus. Lineage (NCBI taxonomy): Eukaryota > Metazoa > Chordata > Amphibia > Caudata > Salamandridae > Triturus > Triturus cristatus. The sequence goes on from NC_140590.1 coordinate 219,272,111, forward strand.
ATTCCTGAGACAGTTTTCTTTTGTTTGCATTCTTTACTGTCCTGACAATGTGTCCTTGGATCACTTATGGACCTACCACAAGCGCGAAACATGTTGTACATTTTTTCTTGAATACACTATCACACGGATTCTGAGAGTAGTGGGAAGACATTCATCTCCCCCTTATTTGTTTCAGAGATAGCTCCAGTCTCTAACCAATTTTTTAACCTTGCCACACGGATCCCCGAATAAAATTGGATTCTGGGTATCATTTGGTAATTTTAACGCACTTACTCACTTACCAATTTAGGCCCACATACCCTCATGCATAACTGTGGCATCTCCTTAAAAGATCTCTGATAAAGAGCCCTCTCGCAGGGCTCGTGGAGGACAGCAGCGCTACACCCACAAGGAGCAACGCCCAATGATGAAGAATGACACTTGTAAGGGCATGTAAGGGCACTATATCTAAAAAGGGGAGATTCCCCATTATTTGAAATAACCCAACTATACTGAGGTTGATCTCTTACACACCACGTCTCCAACCATAATTGGTGGTGACTCTTCTCTATCCTAAGGAACAGCTACCCCCTAGTGAATACCACATTTATCTTTAGGATCACAGGTACTGGATCTACTCTTTCTTTAATAGCTCCCCCCCCCCCTCCACTACAATGTTTTTTAGCATCCCACTCTTAACCCCTTCAGTTTTCCGGACAGCCGGGAGCCGTCCGATGCACCAGTGCTCGTGTGTGTCGGATGCGCGCAGCCGTCTGATCACATGGCACAGGGAATCCCTCTGGTGCAGGCAACAGCCCCCACCAATAGCCTCAGGAGCAGGGGAAGGGCTTCCCCAGTTCCTGAGGCTGTGTGATTGATTTCTGTGCAATGACGATCAGTGCGCACGTCGCACTGACGTCATTGCACAGAAACCAAAAGTGAAATGAGGCTTATTTCAGTTTAACTTTCTACATGCTCAGAGGGCTATCTCAGCCCCCCAAGCACATGGAAAGTCAGGAGTGGTATCATTTGAAAAGGGGAGAACCCCTCCCTAGTGGATCCCTGCTTGGGATTGCGATCCCCAAGCAGTGATCCACCCACTAAACAGCAGGGAGGGGGGAGCGGCCCCTTGGGCAAGGGCCTTTACTCCCCCAAAATATTTTAGCAAGAAACAGTTTTTCTGCCACTTCGGGGGCATAAAGCCCACTAAAAGCCAGGGATTTTTTTCAATTTGATTTAGGGGTGGAGGCATTGGCCTGCCCATCTTGGGCAGCCCCCAGCAAAATTCCAGTCTTTCTGCCCCCTCCTGGATTTCAGTAGCCTCCAATCTGTCCCCCTGGGTGGCAGAAAGCCCACTAGATGCCAGGGAATCTTTTTTATGGATTTTGGGGTGGGGGCCCCCAAGTTGGGCAAACTTCCACAGTCTTTCTCTCCTCCCTGGGAGGCAGATGGGGCAATGGAACCCAATCTGCCCCAAGGAGGGGGCAGAAAGCTCACTAGGCACAAGGTATTGTGTGCTTTATTTAGGTATGGGGGTTGCCCAAGATGGGCATGCCAATGCCCCCACCCTGCAAAATTCCAGTCTTTCTGCCCCCCAGGAGGAAGATGGGGGGACGATCTGCCCCGGGGACAGAAAGCCCAATAGGCACTTCTTCTGATATTAACATTCCACCTGAACACGCTGTAACTGCTACTAATGAAACCTTTGTTTTGCATGACCACAAAACCCCTCTTAAAAAAATACTAATCTTTAGCACACACGATAATCCTGTTAAGTTGGAAAGTAATGATGGATGGGACGTTTAAATCCACACCCCATCCATTCACCCAAATATACACTATTCACGCCTACATTAATCATACAGTAGTGCATTTAGTGTACAGTCTACTCCCTGATAAAAAAAAACTTGAATATATACTGAATTTTTGTCAGTGATAAAAGCTAAAACCATGAACAACAGTCCTGGAAAAGTGTTAATTGACTTGGAATTACCTATGATTAACACAATTACCAAAATGTACATGGATACCCAAATTCATGGATGTTTTTTTACTTTTTACCGGCTTATTGGTGAAAAATTAAAAAAACATCCTTAGTTGAGGATTATACTACAATTTCAATTGAAGAAACTAACTGCATTTTACTGCAAACGAGGACAAATTGGCACCCCTTCTAAATTATTTTGAAGACACATGGATTGGCCATCTAAGCAGGTCAGGTCGCAGGATGAAGCCACGTTTCAATATGAAGTGGTGGAACTGCTACTCGACCTGCTTAGAGGGAGAAGCAAAAACAGATAATGCCATAGAGGGATGGCACAACTCCTTCAACAAAAATATCATTCAACCACATCCTAACTTCTATCATTTTTGGGAAATTTTGGAGTAAAGTTTCAAAAAAATGGATGCTGTGCAATCATTAACTGGTAGTCTGAACCCACAAATTTCTGAAAAAACAAAAGAAATGTCCAAGCGACTACTGGGTGCAATTCAAAATTTTCGTTGATGGTCGCTTCAGACTACCTAGATAATATTGCACATATCCTACATTTCTAATCTACACTAACTCCAAAACCACCTTACTTGCCTGTGCTGACAAAGAATTCCCCTAATTCAATTGGCATTTTTCTAAAAAAGATTAAAATATAAATTAAAAGTCTGGTTTCTTACCTTCAGTTGTCTTCTTTTTTCAACTTTTGGACTTGCATACAATCCCACTTTTCAACATGAGTCTTGAGCAGTCCTCGAATCTATAGTAAATAATCCATAATTCTTGATGTCAGCCATGACCCGAGTTAAACTAACCAACATTGACACAGGTTGGCAAAGCCATTTTGGCAGAAAAAAATTGTGCTGATAACTGTACTATGCTCAACTACTTAAAAATGTATCCCAAAAAATAAATCCACACAAAAATACTTTTTGGGAAAAAACGCAACAAGAAACCCATTGTTGCAGTCCTCTCTCGATCAAATTCAGCTGAAAAGAGCACAAGAATAAATAAACGTTTAAAAAAAACGCTGGAAAGAAATTCATCAAGGAATTCATCTCACGAACGAAATCCAGCACAAGTCCCAAAAAACAAAAATCCATGTTTTAAAAATGTCCCAAAAAGTATTTCAGCAATCCTTGAAGTCTGTGTCCATGTTCCATCCTCCTATCCGTAAAACCGCAATATACAATAACTTCATTTAAAAAACCTGTTGCATCAAAAAAATTCAAAAAATATTGCTTTCATAGCACTATTATTTAAGAGAAAAATTATAATTCTTTTAAAATGATTCTATTAAAGAAAAATTGTTACGAAAGCAATCAACCCGACGTGGACCTACAACTGATGCCTGTTTTGAATAACATTTTTTATGTAAAACATACACAAATATCACAATATAAGTACCCTAGGGCTCATTATGATGGCAGAGAGACTGCCACCGCCAGGCCAGCAGTGGCGGTCCCTCCGCCATCTGGCTCCTATTTTCCCCGCCACATTAGGATGGCAGGGGAAATCGTGCCACAAGCATCGCGGGCGTAAAGAGCGCCCGCCACGCTTCCGCCAAAGGCAATTGTTGCGATTGCCCGGTGGTTGCGATTGCCTGATGGATCGGACTTGACCGGGGATATGGTGGCGGTGCCTAGTAGGCAACGCCCGCCTGACCACAATGCTGGCGTCAGCCAGCCTTTCCATGGTGGTTGAACTGCCATGGAAAGGCTGGCAGAGGCTGGCTTCAGAGGCCCATTATGGGCCCCCTCGGGGGGCAGTTGTGCACTGGGGGAGGTACCCATGGGACCCCCCTCCATTTCCATGCACAGGGTGCCTGCCACGTTGTGCAGGGAAATGCAAAACATTGCCATTTCACATTGTGGCGGGTGCTGCAGACAGCAGCACCGCGGCAATGTTAAATTGCCAGATGCAACCGCCGCGGTGGCAGTCATGTCGTAATCAGGGGTGCGGTACCACCCGCCTGACAGGCGGGTGGTCCAGTTACCACTAGTATGGCGGGCGGACTAAAGTCCGCCTGCCAACCTAATGATCCTCCTAGTTCTTACAACCTCCCTCCTCTCTCCTTTCGATAAACAATGCCACCATTAAGCTATTTTTAATAATTAAAATTTGCCTTACCTGGACGCAGCTCTTCCAAGCTTCTGATCCAGACCACGACGATCCTTGCAATGACGAAACTTACGTACAAGCGGCAATGTCATCTATTTCCGTCTAAAGGAATAAAGGACAATTTCTCCTTCAAGAAAATAAAAATGATACTTTACAATACAGTTTAAAATCTATGTTTATTTTTTTAAAAATAATACAACTAATAACGTTTTTTAAAAACATTTTTGATAATTTTTAAACTGTATTATATTTATTATAAATGAAATCAAATTACCTACAATACTTTTATTGTGTCAATTGATTGTTTTGTAAAATATCTATTTTTTAATTACTTACATGTATATTTTGAAACATTTTATATGTCTATTTATGAAAACTAATGTTGTACACATATGGTTTATATATTTTTTTAAATATACTGATATACTTTTAAAAGATTATTAATTTTATAAGTTAAATTTAAAATGTAATTTATTTTATTTATGATATGTTAAAAATATACATTGATATCGAATCTCCTGCCTACCCAAAAACACCTTGAGGTTGTCTGCATATCACTTTTATAAATTTTAATTAAAATTAATTTAACAATTTTACAAATAAATAACTTATACATTAATTAATAGATAAGACTCAAGTATTAAAAACAATACATGAGTAATAATTCACTTCCCTACCCAAAGCCATATTTCCAATGCATCCCCTCAGAGAGGATAGGTGCATAAGCCCTTTTTAATAATTGTAATAAAAAATATTCTAATAATTATCTATCAGTAAATCTAAATATCTATTAATTGACAAGTATTAAAATTAATACCTGAGTATTAATACACTACCCCGCACAAAGCCCGTATTTCCCATGCATCCCATCCCAAAGGATAGGTGCCGACGACTTTTTATAAAGTTTAAATAAACATATATTTTTTAACATTTCTAACACTATAACTAAATATCAATGAATTCTCAAGTATTAAGCTTTATTTCTGAGTATTAATACACTCCCCCACCCAAAACCCCTGTTTCCCATACATCCCGTCCCAGGGAATAAGTGCAAAGTGCATTTAATACATTTTAAATAAATACTTTATAATAAAGATATATATTAGTTTGAAAAAAATTATAACAACTAATCTAATTCAATATTACTCAAGTATTTAAAATAAAACATGAGTATTAATTCACTACCTAACCAAAAACCTATCCTTTTTATTTAATTTCTATGATATATATGTATATTTTTTATAAATAAAAACATGTAAACTAAATATTGATTAATTTGGAAAATTTAAAAATAAGACCTGGGGATGTTTGCAAACAAAATTGTATTCAATTTTTTTATATATAATAATTTTATTATAAAAAATATAATTATAAAATATTTTAAAACTCCCCCAAAAAAATAAAAAAATATTTAAAAATAATAAAAAATAAATACTTACCTCACTTTCCTCCATTACTAAACTTACAATGCAATGTAATGACATGCGTTGTACTGGCATGCGTTGTAGGGGAATGCGTTGTAATGGCACATGTGTTGGAATGGCATGCAATATAATGTCACCTGAATTGTAAAAGTTACATTGTAAAAGCATTACGATGTAATCCCTGCGTTGTAATGAACGTTTCCCCCTGCACTTGGCTAATGGAGTGGATGGACTCGTGTGTGTAGATTGGCGCTTGCCTGGTGGTGTGCATGGAGTGGTGCTTGGCTGGCAGTGTACGTGGACTGGTGCTTGGCTGGCTGTGTGTATGGATGGTGTTTGGCCGAAGGTCCCAACTGGCCGTAGCAGGTACCAGACGTTTCCCCAGTGTGTCAGAGGGGTGGGGGCCGGTTTTCTGGCCGTACGGGGTGGTTTTGTCACTGGGGGTATGTTTTGCAGCAGTGCTGCAATATCAGGCCCCAGTAACACAAGCGGGAGCGGTGCTTTTTACTAGCATTCCCCCTACCTCCCAGGGCCGGTCGAGCAGCAATCTGCCAGGGCTGGTTGCTGTTTCCATTCCGGCCCTGCTTGGCTGGCGGTGAGCAGGGATAGCGCTTGGCTGGCGTGGGTGGAGCTTGACTGGCAGTGTGCTTGGATCTTGCTTGGCTGACTGTGTACATTGATAGCATTTGGCTGGCATTGTACATGGAAGGCACCTGGCTGGTGGTGTGCATGGATGGGGCTTGGCTGGCGGTGTGCATGGATGGCGATTCGCTGGTGCTGTGTATGGAGGGTCGTGTGCGTCTACTAACTCTTGACTGGCAGTGTGGTTTCCATGGGATCATGATATATTCGAGGCCATACCTCCCTGGACTCCCCCTGGTCTCTAGTTTTCAGAAATATGTGGGTTTGGTAGGTTTCCCTAGATGGCCGCCGAGCCTGGGGCCAAAAGCCCAGGTGACCTCCCTTGCAAAACCAGGTTGTTTTGTGATAGATCATTTTGATGTCTTCACAATACGTTTTGGACACTTGCCTGTCATGGGCACTTGGCCCACCCACATGAGTGAGTTACCATTTTTATCTGGAGACATGGGGTGGGTGGTAGGAAATTTGTGTCAGCCCAGTGATACCACAACTTTCCCACACAGAAATTTGAGAACAATGTGATGTTGTTTCTGCTAAATTTGAGGTTTGCAGGGGATTCTGGGTAGGAAAACGTTAGGGAATCCATGCAAGACATACCTCGCTGGACTCCTTCGGGTCTTTAGCTTTCAGAAATGTGTGTGTTTGGTAGGTTTCCCTAGATGGCCTCCGAGACTTGGGCCAAAAAACCAAGGTGACCCCCTTGCAAAAACGTTTTTTTTGCGATAGGTAATTTTGATGTCTCCACAATACGGTTTGGGCCCTTGTCTGTCACGGGTACTTGGCCCAGCCACACAAGTGAGGTACCATTTTTATCGGGAAACTTTGGAGAATGCAGGGTGGGTGGAAGTTTGTGGAACCACCCCGAATCCAGAACTTTCCATCACATAAATGGGGGGAAAATGTTATTTTTTTTTTTACAAAGTTTGAGGTTTGCAAGCGATTCTGGGTTACAAAACCTGGTGGGCGCCAGACAAGTAACCCCAGCCAAATTTCCCTGGGTGTTTAGTTTTCAAAAATGTATAGGTGTGCTAGATTTCCCTAAATGCTGGCAGAGCTAGGGTTCAGAATACACAGCTAGGCACTTTTCAAAAAAAGGGGTCAGTTTTCACTGTAAAAATGTGGTGTGTGCACATTGTGGTTTGGGCTGTTTTCTGTCACGGGCATTAGGCCTACCCACACAAGTGATATACCATTTTTATTGAAAGACTTTGGGGAATGCAAGGTGGGTGGAATCCTATGGATCCATGCAAATTCCAGAACTTTCCATCACAGAAATGTGAAGAAAATATGTTTTCCTTTTTTTAAAAAGTTTGAAGTTTCCAAGGGAGTCTAGGTAACAGAACTTGGTGAGAGCCACACAAGTCATCCGATCCTGGATTTCCTCAGGAGTCTAGGTTTCAAATATGTATAGGTTTGCTAGGTTTCCCTTGGTGCTGGGTGAGCTAGGGTTCAAAATCCACAGCTAGGCATTTTGCTGAAAAAGGGTCAGTTTTCACAGTATAAATGTGGTGTGTCCAAGTTGCGTTTTGGGCTGTTTCCTGTCACTGGCACTAGCCCTACCCACAGAAGTAAGGTACCATTTTTATGGGAAGACTTTGGGAAATGCGGGTGGGTGTAATTATGTGGATCCATGCAGATTCCAGAACTTTCCATCACAGAAATGTGAGGAAAATGTTTTTTTTTTTTTAAAGTTTGAGGTTTTCAAGGGATTCTATGTAACAGAACCTGGTGAAAGACACAAAAGTCACCTCCTCTTGGATTCCTCTGAGTGTCTAGTTCTTATAAATGTAGAGGTTTGCTAGGTTTTCCTAGGTGCCAGCAGAGCTAGGGTTTCAAATCCACAGCTAGGCACATTGCAAAACGAAATGTCAGTTTTCACTGTAAAAATGTGGAGTGTCCACATTGCATTTTAGGCCGTTTCCTGTTGCGGGCACTAGGCCTACCCACAGAAGTGAGGTAACATTTTTATCGGAAAACTTTGGGGTATGCGGTGTGGGTGGAATAATGTGGATCCACGCAGATTCCAAAACTATCCATCACAGAAATGTGAGGAAAATTCATTTTGTTTTGCAAAGTTAGAGGTTTGCAATTGATTCTGGGTTACAAAACGTGGTGAGAGCCACACAAGTCACCCCAGCCTGGATTTCCCTGTGTGTCTAGTACTAAAAAATGTGTAGGTTTTCCAGGTTTCACCAGATGCCGGCAGAGCTAGGATTCAAAATCTGCAGCTGGACACTTTGCACAAAATATCAGGTTTCACTGTAAAAATGTGGTGCGTCCATATTGTGTTTTGGCCCGTTTCCTGTTGCGAGCACCAGGCCTTCCCACACAAGTGAGATACCATTTGTATTGGAAGACTTTGGAGAATGCGGGGGGGATTTTTGGATCCACACGAATTCCAGAACTTTCCATCACACAAGTGTGAGGAAAATGTGTTTTTTGTTTACAAAGTTTGAGGTATGCAAGGGATTCTGGGTAACAGAACCTAGTGAAACCCACACAATTCCTTCCATCCTGGATTCCCCTCAGTGTCTAGTTTTAAACAATTTATAGGTGTGCTAGGTTTCTATAGGTGACAGCAGAGCTAGGGTTCAAAATCTACAGCTATGCACTTTGCAAAATAAGGGTCAGTTTTCACAGTAAAAATGTGGTGTGTCCACGTTGCGTTTTGGGCCATTTCCTGTCATGGGCACTTGGCCTAACCACACAAGGGAGGTACCATTTTTATTGGAAGTCTTTAGGAAATGCAGGGTGGGTGGAATTCTCTGCATCCACGCAGATTCCAGAACTTTCCATCACATTAATATGAGGAAAATCTCTCTTTTTTTTTTTACAAAGTTTGTGGTTTGCAACTGATTCTGGGTAACAGAACCTGGTGAGAGACACTCAAGTCACCCCATCCAGAATTCCTGTGCGTTTCTAGTTTTAAAAATTGTATAGGTTTGCTAGGTTTCCATAGATGCCGGCTGAGCTAATGTTTAGAATCCAAAGCTAGGCACTTTGTAAAAAAAGGGTCTGTTTTCACTGTAAAATTGTGGTGTGTCCATGTTGCATTTTGGGCCATTTCCTGTTGCAGGCACAATTCCTACCCACACAAGTGAGGTACCATTTTTATCGGGAGAACATATGGGAACACAGAATTGTAGAGCAACTATTATTACCTATTGACTTTCGATGCCTTTCTGCCTTCCAAATATAAAACAATGTGTAAAAAAAAGTCACTTTGAAAAATGTCCTATAATTCACATGCTAGTATGAGTACCCACAATTTCGGAGATGTGCAAATAGCTACTGTTTCTAAACTCTATATTTGTTCCCATTTCGTAAACACATAGGTGTCTTTGATACCGAGTTTTAAGTCTTTATATTTTACCAAATTAATTGCTATTTACCCGGAACACAATGAAAAACCATTGCAAGACGCTGCTCAGTTATTGGCAAATAGTTACTCTGGTTTTTGGTGAACCTAAAAGTCCTATATGTCCTCACAACCAGAAGGGTCTAGCGGATGTAATGGTATATTGCTTTCAAACATCTGTCATACTCCAAAGAAGTTACAGGTAAAAACGTTGGCATAACATGGCTGTTTTTTTTCAAATCATTTTCAATTTTCCTTAAATTCAATTGTTAGTTTCTATTAAAAATAACTTTAAGGATCTAGACAAATCACCACTTGCTAAATTCAGATTTTTGTTTGAGGTATCCATTATTACTTTCACACCCATTTCTACCACTAACTGGAAGGAGGTTGAAAGTACAAAAAGTGGCGCAAATAGGCTATGGTCCAGTAAAATGCCAAACTGTGCAAAATAAATTGGTTTCTGACAAAAGTCTGCCTGTCCCTAAAAGCTGGGAAGATGGTGCTTTCAGGACCACAAACTCTTTGTTGATAGCATTTGCAGGGACAAAAGCAGACGCTTTCTACTGCAGCAGTTTAAAAAAAAAAAATTGGCGTGGATACCTTATGTGGACAAAAAGTTACAGGGGCCTTAGCGTGAACGACCCCAGTAGCCAATAAAAGGCTTAGCACAGGTGGGGAAAAGGCCTAGCAGCAAAAGAGTTAAAGACGGCCTGGACTGGTGTACAGGTTGCTTTATGTTTATAGATCATCAACTGCGTAGCCCTGAACAGGTCATGAGGTACTCCCTCACTGACGAAACACGTGTTGGCTGGTTATAAATACAGGAAAAGAGGCCAAAATACCTAAAATAAAATGAAATATAAGAAAAGAAAAAGAAAAAGATTATTTCCATTTTCTATTACCGGACTGACCATTGAGTACTCAAATTCAATTCCTTATACAGGTCTTGGTTCGTACCTTTAGAACTTTGTTGGATGGGGGCAGTGAGGAACTGGTACCACATGCAGTTCTCCCATTATTAGTATCTAAGGGCTCCGTAAAACATTTGGTCACGAGGCTTTATAGACCTTTCTGTGGAATGGCCTGTGAACCCTTGCACACTTTACGATGGCGGTGGGGAGAGACACTGGACAGGGAAATGTGGCACAGGATACTGGCGTACCCCAAAAACGTCTTAAGGAACACAAGTCTTAAATATACGCAATTTGACTACATGCACATGACATACATGACCCCTTACAGGATTTAGGTGATATATGAAAAAACATAGCTGCCTTAGATTTAAACACTGGACAAGAGACGTAACTCAGTGGGCCAGGGCTGAGGAGAGGGTATTGCTTATGGAGGAAGCCCGGGGGATATGTAGATGCCCGATAGCGGGGTTGTGTGTGGAGATCCTGGAGGCTTGGTAACATCTGGATGATGAATTAGAGGGGGATCCTGATGAGCTAGGGGAACAGGCTGAGGAGGATGGAACCAAGAGGGAGACTGCGCATTATTCATGGAATGGCACTCGGACACTAACACCTTCCTTAGCCCACATTAGAGGACAGACAATACTTGTCTTTCCCTACCCCTGGGCACTGCTTGCTTCATCTTTTTCTGAAGGGGCTCTTCTGGGAGACTGCATACGGTTGCTGGACCACCACCTCTCTCACCCCCCAAACACCAACGTTCACTTCTGCTTATTTCTCAGTGGAGGCTGGTGACATTTCAAAGTGGTTTGGCGTAAAAGGTAGGGCTGAGGTTACATTAGTAAGTAAATATGTCCGACTGACATAAGGAGGTAGTATGAGAGTTCTACCATGAGAACATTTTGAAAATGGTTAAATATGAAGCAAATATTGAATAAGAATTTAGGGGCATATTTACAGGCTGGCGATAAAAAATTATCGCCGCTTTTGTGGCCGTTTCCAGCAGAAAAGCGGCGATAATTTTATTGCCTAATTAGCAAGGCCACGCTAACGCGTGAAACCTCGCTTTAGCGTGGGGATTCCTAACGCCCAGCTTTGCATCTCTAATGAGATGCAAAGTGGGCGTTCCTGATCTAACATGACAGGAAAAATGTCGCTAAGCGACATTTCTCCTATCATCAAGCCCCACGCTATGAAGCATAGCGGCAGGAAAAGTAGCGATAACCTCGGTTATCGCTACTTTCCTTACGCCTGTTTCAGGACTGACTTAGCCATGATATCCTATGGAAGGTGGATATCATGGCTAAGTTTGTGAGTCCCTATCAGCAAGCTAAAGCCACACTACGTGAGATTATCGCTGGGTTTCCAGCGATAATCTCACGCGAAAAAAACCCGAGTATTGTTGTGAAGTGCAGCCCTCACGCTTTATGCCAGTAAAACTGCAACTGGGTAAACCTTATGCGGCAGGCCTGCTTCTCACCCCTCCGGGGGCCTTGGGTCTGACAGCAAGGCTCATTAGCAGAGGGGGCTGAAATGAGCGAAAGAGAGCAAGAAGGATGTGTGTGAAAGAACACACATCGAGGCACACAGGAAAAGAGGATTAAATGAAGGTTTACCGGGATCATGGATGTCCCGTGCCAAGAGAGGTGTAGGAGGAGGGACCCATTTCAAGTTGCCTATAGTTAAGGCACATTTTTGCTGGCATGAGTTAACCCTCTTGGCCTGCCTACTACTACCTATTGTTCCTGCAGCCCTGTAGTGATGGGTGACGGTGGCTGGGAGGAAGACATATGGAGGCTCAGAGGGTAAAGTAATCCCACCCTTTCTCAACTCATCATAGGATGGGGTCTGTGTCCGTGATGCTTACCGGGAGAGGGGAGCCAATAAAACCTACCATGCTCCCACTACCGGAGATGGTGCTCCTGCCGCCCGATGCTGCTGCAAAAAGTGACGCTGCTACGTGTCATTTGGGGGTGGAAACCAAAGGTCCAGATAACTGCAAAGCCTGGTCCGAAGTAATGGAAGCCCTTGGGCATCCACAGCATCTGACACCTGAGCACTAGCGCACGTCAGTGAAAGTGCTTGCCTGACCCTCGCATAAAACAAGTGTTACAGTATGCCTTCAACTCAGGGCAGAGTCGTCTGTCGGAAAGGTGCGTTTTGTTTTCCTGCTTTATGTGCCTTCCAAAGAAATATTTCAGAGGTTTTAATCATGTGCTTAAAACCCACATTCATGGTGAGGATCATCGCAAATATACAGGTAATTACATACAGGAAATGGCATAGAGAAAAAGGAAGTTAACCATTCTAAAATCATTCTGTGCCATCCTCTCCTCAGAGAAGCATCCCACTCCATTCTGCAGCTATGTACATCAATCGTGCCCCCAACATGGCTAAGGGACTTGAAGAGGAGGCACCCCTTTTTACAGAGAGTGAATTCAACATGATAAGTGAGGAGTTGCTTGCACCCTCAGCTTTACGGTCCAGAAACCCAGCTGACCAATGCAGCGCAAAGGTGATGGACCGTCAAGGTGATAGGGACTGGAAATGTGATATGTGTGGGGAGGGTTGTAGTGATAGGAAGAGACACAGGGACTGGAAATATAATAGAGATGGGGAAGGCGGCAGGTGAATGGACCTGGCAGTGCCCGGCAGTGTGGTAGGGTGGAGGGGGTGGCAGGGAATGGCGGGTGACAGGGATTGCAAAGGTTCAAATGGATGGGGAGGGTGGCAAGGATTTGAAAAGATGAGAGAACTTCGGAATGTGACAGGGATGATGAGGGTGATGGCAGGGACAGAGAGTGTGACTGGTAAAGAGAGAGGGAGAAGAACTGGAAATTTGACAGAGATGCTGAGTGTAATACTAACTTAAAGGGACAGTGTGTGTCCAGGATAGGGGGAGTGACAGAGATTGGGAATGTGGCAGAGATGGCGAGTGTATAGACAATGGAAATTACAGGGACTGAGAGTGCAGCAGGGATGGGGAGGGAGAGAGAGTCTAGGATGAGATGGGCAGGCCAGGGTGGCAGGGATGGGCGGGTGATGAGATCTGGAAGTGACAGAGACTGAGAGCGTGACCAGGTTGGGTACTGGAAATTATAACGGCTGTTAACATATCAAAGGATTTGAATGGTGAAATGTATCTTTGGCATGGTTAGGACAAGAAAGCCCATGTTCCTGAGCACTGCCAATCAAAAACATCGCAAAACTATATCCAAAGCACACTTTACTCATTCATAACTAGAAGTGGCTGAGTTTGGATGTATGACGTTACAACGCATACATTTACATCGCGGTACATTACATCGCGGTTTTTACAACGCAAGTCGTTACAACGACTTGCGTTGGAGGGCGCTGGACTTAGGAGTAGTGTAATTTACTATTCCAACTCCAGACTACGTACAGTAGGGAAGGTGTTGGATAGTAAATTATACTATTCCTTGTCCTAGAGCGCCATCTAGCGCAAGTCGTTGTAACGACTTGCGTTGTAAAAACCACGTTGTAATGGCATCGCGATGTAATCCCCGCGTTGTAAACGATGTTTCCCCTGAGTTTTGGCATTTTCACAACAGTTGTAATTTATTTGTTGGTGCAAATATGGCTTGAAGGCTAAAACACAATTTAATTAGATAATCAGAGAAGTCTTAAAATGAAGACTCTTCACCCCCTGTGGATCCATTTGTTTTGGAGACGCGAAGATTCAGAAAAACAACAAAATAACATTACCCCCAAAACATTTTTTTCAACCCTGAATGTGAGAGTCTGAGTACTGGGATCATGGAATGCCTTTTTGATAGCACTGGTTTACCATAAATCAATCAATCAGTATTTCTTAAGCGTGACACCCACTATGTTCTGGGTGGGTGCAGGTCCTGCTGTGTGCTGAGGTTCATGGCACAAGAGCAAGGATAATACAGCTTCCCAAGACAGTGGAAGAGTAGTGAGCGCATTCCTGTAGCTGGAGGGTGGATGCCCAGGCACTGAAGGGAGGTGGGAGGTAGAACGGTCTACCATTAGACATTCAGTCATGTTCTTCTTCGAAAGAGCAACTAAATATTTTTTCCTAAGCACCATTTGGTGGATGGGAGCAGAAGTGGGTTGGTCAGCAGTTTCTCTAAAGGTAAGGAAGTTGCTAGGCTGTTCTTCAGAAATCTTATGAAAACCAGGTGCAGAAAAATCACACTTTATGTTGCCTTTGTGTTAGATACTTTTGGTTGGAGCCACCATTATTGCAACCAACTATAAGAGTTGTCCCCTTCCTGGAACATGGTCTGTGTCCAAGCTACACACAGAAGACCTTAGAGAGTGGATGTCCATCCTCTGTCTGGAAAAGGGAAATACATGTAGGACCAAAATCACCAAATTATTTTCAGCTCCACATTTCTCCTGACCAAGAAAGGGAGTGCTGAGTATTGAAAGGACTACTGTGTGAATAGGGCTGGGATTGTCAGCAGTGAGGAGACATCATCTGAAGGCTGCAATTTCCTGGAGAAAGGGTTTGCCAAGAAGCGCGTTTCCTGCTTAAGTATCGAATGATAATGCCTTACCCTTAAGGAGAAGAGACTGGCTGTTCAAGGAGAAAAGCCCCACATGTTTCAAGCAGAAGGAACTCTCAGAAGGAATCAGCTTCTCTCAGGGAGCAAAGCCAATGCCCAATTGAATTGTGAGGGGCCCCGGCTGTTCATGCCATGAATACTGACCTCAAAACCAAATGCCACAGCTACCCACATCTCCACTCCAGAAAGCTTGAATTTCAATATACAAATCTTGCTGGCTCCATGTGGCACTTTGTTTCCTATCCTGTTGCAGGTGATAGGCCCACCTACACATGTTGGATTCTGTTTATATCGACATCTTGGAGAAACAGGGTTGAGAAACATTTGTTATGATGAAGTGAATTTCGCTCCATTTTAGCCTGAAAATGTAAGTGAGTGTGCAGGAGGAACACAGTTTCCAAAGTGTCCTCTGAGTCACATGATATTATGGGCAATCCCAAATAAAGGGTTGCACTAATAATCCCTATTCTGAATCTCAGATTCTTGGGCATATTTAAAAAAAAAGGATAGCTTTGTTTCATACCAATTTTCCCTTCTTTAGGTTTTACCTTATAAATTGATGCATGCTTTGTACACAATGAGAAATCATTATAAACGTCACCATGATTGATCGCTCTGAGTATTGCATGTTTTTGGGTACTCAAAGAAACACTGTATAGTACTACAACTGGATGAGTCTGTCGACATTACAGTATATTTCTTTTGTAGATCGGTGTATGGTGAAATATCACTTGGGTTGGGGGACTGCCCAACTCAAGGATGAATAACAATTTTTGTTAGGTTGAAACCTCAAAGTGACTAATTAACCTGAGTTCAACCCCCTGGTAGATGTGGCACAGAGCTTACAGCCTAACCTTAGAGCAATATGTCAAGTATTTATGCAATACCAAAACAGTGATAAAGTAATAATATCAAAACCGCAAGCATCACTTAGATATATATATAGAAAAATTAAAGAAACAAAATGACACCAAAACAGCAATAATGAACAATTATGTTAGAGGAACCGCAGATAAGAATTTATAAAGTAGTAAATCAAAATTGTGCCAAAAAGCATCAAGTGCCAAACATAGTTTATGGAAGCAGTAGACTGGGACTTAGGCTGACCACAATGCAGCCCTGGGCATATATGCAAAGTGGAATGGTCCCAGCAGAAGGTTGAAAGTAATAAAGTTCAAGTAAATTTGCAAGTCCCACTTCAGAAAGGATTTTGTCACTTTTTGAGATGAAAGATCCTCCCTGAAGCCACTGTAGTTGGATACCTGAGGCATATTGGTCCCACTAAAGCTCTTGTACTTTGGAGATTTCCCACTGAAATTTTCCAATGCAGAATAGGACTTAGGGCCTGATTACGATCTTGGCAGATAGTATACTCTGTCACAAAGGTGACAGATATCCCGTCTGATGTATTACAAGTTTCATTATATCCTATGGAACTTGTAATCCAGGGGTCAGGATATCCATCATATTTGTAATAAGGCTCTCTGTTATTTTTTCAGAGGGGCTGGCTGTCTTGAGGAGGACAAAGGTGAAATTGAAGCTGAAATTCAATCCAATGGTGTGGAACTGCTGGATGGATATTTCAGCCACTGGGCTTGCTGCTGCTCTGTAAGAAATTTTTCAAAAGTTTCCAGACTTCTTTCTAGTGCCCCAACATTCACAGTAGTATACTTCTAAGGCTACCAAGAAATTGGGGGAAGGCACTTATACAGACAAACAGCAAAGTCCAGTTGCCATTGGTTAGCTCTGTGTTTCAGGAAAAAACCTCCTGCAGCTTGTTGTGTTCCTGTAGCCACACAGGACATCTGACGACCGACCCTTACAGTCTACTTCTTTGACCTGGGTACAAAGTTTAGCAGGCCCAGTCCTTCTGGGATCCCAAACAACAGGTTTGGTCTGCTTCTGATCTTCTGCAGGTCCAGAAAGTGTTTTGGGAGAGTGCCTTGAGGTGCCACCTGTTCTGTGGCATCAGCTTTTAAGTGGAGGTGACAATCTAAAAATTCAAGAAGGAGAAACCTTTGGCCTTCGGCAGAATTTGAGAGCCCAACAACAGGTGTGGCCTGGGTAATGACCAGTCCCCTCTTCAAGAGGTCACTCAAAACCGGTTCATGTGATAGCTTTCCTCACACTGAGTTTAGTGTTAGCCTGACTATGGAGACAAAGTCTAGTCCTTTCCAGGTGTCACCTAACATTTGTTTGTGACAAGGTAGGCCCCTTTGAAGTTCATGTAATTCCTGGGTACACCATAACTGGTCTTCCTGCAAAGAGGAGCAAACACCTCCCAGTTCATTGCCTCTACTCTGGGTGCAATTTTCACATTTCATTCGTATCTCATTCAGGGCAAGTACAGGCTGGGAAGTGGCTGGAGGGCTAATGCAGTGTAAATGTAACTTTTTAAAAAGTAGATTACCAATACGTTTAATTAAATCGACTTCGTAGTTGGATTAGATTTTTATTAGATATAAACATGTCTTTGACTGGAGTTTATAGCTAGTACAGGTCAAGATGTATAGATTAATAAACTATAATTTATACTTTGAACTTTCCTATGTGAGCGTTATAGCCTGACCAGTGACAAAGTCATTTTTAGCCTAGCAGTACGTAATTTGAGTCAGTGATTTCCGGTGCTCAGCCCTGGCACTTAATGGTCCACACCAGCACTTATGACAGCTGCCACAATATGGCGCTGTTTGCATAATTTAGATATGAGCTGTATAACAGCTGTTTAATAATTCAATTTACATTACACAACTAATACCTGTCACCCAAGCCATTCTTATAGCTTTGAGGGTGTTGAACAGTCTGAATTGTCACACTGGTAGCAGTGTCATAGTTAGTAGTTGTTTAGCTACGGTAATTGCAATCAATGGCAGTCGCAATTAGTGGTGCAAGCTGGGTGGCCTCCTGCTTAGGGCTTTGGCACTTATTTATTTTACAAACTAAGTATTGGAATCTACTCACTGAGGCACCATGTCATTTCTAATGTCAAACATGTTGCACTCTTAAATATTATGCTTCCTATCTTTTGGGTTCCAAAGTGTGCTTAGTGGTGACTGATTTAATATTTAGAATTAGGTTTTGCTAAGTGCCAAAATTATGATTTTAACGTGTATGGGCAGCAAGGTTCAAGTCACTACTGTCAGGCTACACAGGGTAGGCCTAAAGCAATATTTTAATGGCTGTTGTAATGGATGGCACATAAGGTGCTGGAGTCCACATATGTCATTTAACTTCCACGCCCTGGGCACATTTTCTATAAAATCTTCTAGCCATTTAGAGACAAGTTAATTTAATGTGATAATGTTATGCGAAGCTAGATGTGTAAACAGAAGTAGTTTTAGAGAAGCTAATCCAATATTGTCGCACCCACGTATATGTGCAAAAGGTCACATGATATTGTAAAAAAGAGTACAATGTAAGAAATGAGCAGCTTTGCTGCAAAGGGCCTAAGCCCGACACAAAGCACCCACACCTCATACTAAGGGTCGATAAATAAAAGCTATGTAAAAGCCAGCAGGCTCTAATGAAATTAAAACTAAAAAAGTCTAAAACTACTTTTCAAATTATCTAAAACTGAGCTTCCTTTTAAAATATTCATACAAGTCCTAAAACATTCAGTATATAATTTGAAATTCCAAGCACTCAGAAAGCCATGGTGCCTAGAAAAATAAAGAAAAAGCTATTTTTGATTAGTCTTGTTTAAAAAAACAGGCAAAATAAATTCCAAAACATGGAAAAATCCAGTTGTTTAAGTTTTACGATTGGTAGTCGCAAAATTGCTGTCGCGAGCAACCGCAGCCAACTTTCCCAGGAGAGCACCAGTAGCAGGTTTATAAAGCAAAGTTGAGTCCATCCATTTTACACAGCAGCTGCTGACGGAGGGACTGCATCCTGTAGGCATATCTTAGAGCCAGTATCCACTTCACCAGGAGCCAAAGAATCCCAGGGTGGCTCAAAGAATGCATTAATCAGCATTAGAATATGTTGGGGACAGCAATACCCATGGGCCTTTAAGGGGTCAATCAGTACCTCAATTTCCTGTGGTGCAGCCATTTGTGATCCGAGGCATAGATCCAATATGCATTCATGGCTGCAAAGCAGGCAGCGGAGTGAAAGCTGTACACAGTGATACCAAACAGGCCTGAAGGACAAGAACCAGTGCTTGTTTAGTTCTCGAAGGCGAGGTGTGCCAAAGCAGTGTACAATGCACTCACGGTATTGCAGCACAAACAGTGCTGTATTCATTCTGGGTTGAACTGGGACGTCCATTGTGCAGCAGAAAAAATAAAAATAAGGATTCCAGCCACAAGTACTAGGAAAACCCTTCAAAAATGCTTCCCAACACAGAGGGGCCGGGCGTAAAACATACCAACCGACACGGACCGGGGACGAAGACCGACCAACACGGACCGGTGCCGTACGACCCGTGCAGTACGATGCAACGTGTGTGAATTACAACCCACTCGCACAGAACATGAGCCGAACGACCGACCCGTATGAAAATCAGTGAGTCGTCCGTAAAATGACCGGGAATCCTACCGACCAACACATACCAGGAATAGACGCGACCAAAACGTACCCGTGATGCACGAGCCGCGCAGTACGATGTTAGACGTGTGAATTGAGACCGACTCGCTCAGAGCACGAAAATGAAAACCGAGACGCACAGCAATTAGTGACTAGAAAATAACAGACTCCTCTGTGTCCGACGCGTACGACAACGTCGAAAACAGCAGAATGTCAGTGTGACAGACTCGGGTTAGCCCGCGCGAGCCACATCCAGCATCCGACATGGTCAAACAACCGTCTCCATCATGCACAACAAAACCAAAGGAAAAGTCACAAAAAAAGGCCAAAAAACAAATGATAAAGCCAAAAATTGAAAAGAAAGGAAGATCAAAGACACACCCACAACTCCACCTATATAATTTGCCGCTTGCCCTGACGCGGCTGAGCGATTTAAACATCGACAACACCCCGTCGGAGACTGGGTTGGGCCACCCCCCTTTCATTGGAGCTTAGCTAAACTGACTTGAAAAGGTGAGCCTACATTAACTCTGTTTTATCTCCCACGATATCTGGCTAACGCGATCATGGGGAAGCGAGTGGGCCAGTCGGTCTTAAGACCCCCCTCAACAAGTATTGATAGCATGCTGGAAAGAGCTGTTAGGAGATTGAACTGACCGAGAGGCGTCTTTCCCTTGGTTTGGGGGTATCCCCTCTCCCCCCACTTCCCATTCTGGAGGGCGCCGACTCGAATAACAGTGCACCAGACAGCTCTATCACCAGTTGTGCGGTTTCTGACGGCAATACTACATCCCATGCTCCCTCCCAAGATGTGGTTATATTAGACACCCCGGTGGGCACTGAGGCAATTACTGGGGCAAAACGTAAAAGGAAGCCAGCAAAGGTGACAATTGCTAAGAGGAATCAGCCTAACCGCCCTTGCTCATCTCGCTCAGTACTGAGCTCCTGGATACGCCCTCCTCCTAATTCTCCAATAGTTGTTGCCCAGGTTCACATTCCAACTATTGACTCTTGCTGCTCTATTGGAACTCAGACTGAGAATGGCTTGCCTCTTTTTGAAAGTCAGGGCTGTAGCGAAGCTGTCATGCGTTTTATTGTGGACACCATCACTGAACGTGTTAAAAGTGCACTTGATAGTTTCCTCGCCACTTTGAGAGAAAATCTGCCCTTGCCTCAGCTTGAGCTCCCAAACAAGACTCTTACCACTCACACTGATTCGTCTACTTCTTTGGGAATGCCACTTATATCTTGTAATAACATGTCAACCTGTACAAATACCTTGACCGGCGCAACCAACTTGAACTCAGCGATTATTTCTTGTGATATGTGTAATAAAATTAAGCTGTGTTTTGCACCTGAGGGCAATGGTGGAGAAAACGGCATCTCTGACAATGGTTGTGTAAATCGCCCACTTACTAAGAACGTGACGTGCACTACCCCTACTGTCAGTATCCCCATTGTGGCTTGTTCTAATATCCAGGATGCTGGCAGCATACCACGAGAGGGTGGTATTGATATCTCAAGATCGCTAGACCCTTTGTGCTGTAGGGAGGTGCTAAATCTACCCCCAGAGGCGTGCCCTTATGTCGTGGTCCTGGCAGGTGTGCCCCCATTAAGGCCAAATCAGACAGAATCATGGGAGCAATTACGCCATAAGAGCTTAGACTGGCTATCCAAACATAAAGGGTTCAGGGCATCACTTACTGACCATATTATTATGGTACGGAGAGTTGGTTGAGTGGGAGACTCCCTAAAACGTATTAAATCGGACTGTATAGTTATTAATTTTCATAGACCTTCATTGGTTAGATCAATATTATCGCCCCAGGAGACACAGCCTAAATTAAACACCAGTATCTGGGCCCTGCCACTGGGGTATTTCTATAAACCTTCCCTGGAGGCATCACTTATTGATATGCCTTTTGCCGCCCACCCCCTCTCGCTACACAACAGAGGCACGCCCTTATCTGGTTTGGATAGCCAGGACTGACTATCTTCTCCCCGACCAGAATTAGATTTAGTAGAGCTAGTCCCCTCTCTAATTGTATCCCCGTCTTGTGAACTCCACACCCGAGCCACCCTTTACGCTGAACCCACTCTCAAAATACTGAGTTGGAATGTGGCAGGTCTCGCGTCTAAAATGAATTTGCCTGACTGGTTGGAGTTAATTCACAAACAAGATATTGTAATGTTCCAAGAGACCTGGGCCACTTGCACACCAACATTCCACTCTCTCTCTCATCAGGCATTCCAACATTCCACGCAGTCATCACATTCATTCTGGCTGAGCAGCTAAGAAGAGAATACACATGAGGGAATTAAGGTACAACACCACTCAAGTGTTTTTAGAGGGGTTTGAATGCTTTAATACTGTAGCCCCCATTCCAGACTCTGGAAGACCAGCTGGAGGCTTCTCAATCTGGATTAAAATTAGGGCAGGGGGCCGTGCTAGGGCGCTCACCACCAATAACGACAAATTTCAAGCCCTGGCCTACAAACGGGGAATTTCATTTTATTTAATTAATTTTTATAATAATGATTTTAAGAATGTTCCCAATATGAACTATATTGATCTGTTTAACTTCATCTCCAATATACAGACATCCAACCGCGGCATTAAACCTGAGGGTATTTGCCTAGGGGGTGATTTTAATGTTAAGCTCCCGAGGGGCATTCACTCTGCTATCTATCCTACGAACATGGCACCATTATGCCATAGGGGGGCCCAATTACTAGACCTCCTAAGTATTATTAACTTTACAAACATAATGGAGCTCGCAGAAGTGTCGACAAGAGCGGGCCATATTGAACCCACCTATAGAGGCAGAGGCTCGATTTCCACTATTGATTATATTTTTACTACTGCCCCTTTAGGGAATTGTGTATTAAAAGCTGAGGTGATTCCCACACTACAGGGGGATCACAATCCTGTTAATCTAACCCTGAGTTCTATGTCTAGACCAATCTATGATATAGAGTGTGGTGCTAGGGACTTGTCCCCCTCTACTGACAATCTCAGATTGGTCTGGCGTGGAATAGACAACAAAGCCATATTTGGGAAGGATGGTAAGAACTCACCCTGAACTGATCGACACTTGTTTGTCGTTTAAGGAACATAACCCAGAGGTAGTCGGCGCCTTCTCACAGCTTTGTGCAGGAGTTAAAACCTTGCTGTCTAGGCCTAATAAGAAAGCCCACCTGGACCCAGGTTGGTTCAATGTTGATTGCTCCTCAGCTAATAGAGCCCTGCGCAGGGCACTTGTTAACAAACCTAGAGATAGTTCCCTTATTAAATCACTTAGATTATGTTATAAAAGAGCTATAGCAAGTAGAAAGGAGTCAATCATAAGAGAGCATTGGGACAATCTTGCACGGGCCACCGCGTTAAAAAATGGTAAGGACTTTTGGTCGGCCGTTAAAGGCATGAGGTCTCAAGGGAACCCTATGTCTCCGATTAGTTGCAATATCTCTAGTGATTCCTGGGAAGTGCATTTCAGTAAGATCTATTCTTCTCCGGCTGTACCCATAATCATTAATGAGTATATAATGACTAACAGGGTTTCGATTGACCTATCAGAGGTAGAGGAGGCTATCGATCAGAGCCTGGGAGGTAAAGCCCCTGGCCCTGATGGCTTGCCCATCGACCTTATCAAAAGTCATCCTGATTTTTGAGCACCCCTATTGTTGAATGTTTTTAATAATTTAATTAATTTCCCTATACCCCATACTTGGTCCTCCAGTATTATTGTGCCTATTTTCAAAAAGGGGGACCGCTCAAACCCGAGTTGTTACAGGCCGATCCCCCTGATTGATAATATGCTGAAAATTTTGTGGAGGGTCCTGTATAACAAAATTAGGTCATGGGCCGAGGAGTGTCAGATTTTACATCCTTGCCAGTTGGGGTTTAGGAGTAATATCGGTACTGTTGGACAATGCCTCAACCTCAACTTGATTATCGGCAAATATAATGTAGCTAAGAAAACACCTATATATCTGGCATTCAAGGATCTCACGGCAGCCTTCGACTTTGTTAACAGGTCTCGGCTGTGGACTACCCTTTTAAACTATGGTCTGGATGAGTCCCTAGTATCCTTTTTAGCTTATCTGCATAAAGATCTACATGCCCGGGTGTGCATCAGCAGGGACGGGGAGGTCTCAAAAATTATTGAAGTTGGCAGAGGGGTCAGGCAAGGATGTGTCCTGGCCCCTCTTTTATTCATCTTGTATATCAACGATCTGAATAAGTCCTTGATAACACTGACCCAAGACGTCCCACGCATTAACGGCAATAAACTTCCAGCCCTGTTATATGCCGATGACGCGGTGCTGATGGGCCGCACCCCAAAAGTCCTTCGTATTCTGGTGCGTGGTTTTGTAGAGTTTATGGCTGCCTTGGATTTATGCACTAATTTCAAAAAATCTTTTTTAATGGCGTGTGGGTCAAAGAAGTATTTTAAGTCATCAATAGTTTTAAATTCCAATAGTTTACAGAGCACTCACATTTTCGCATATCTTGGTATGGTATTTGCCTCAAATGGATTATGGGCGGACCATGTGGCTTACTGCAGGAGGAAGTTCACAAACTCTACTAACACGATACTCGGGCTATCAAAGCCGAGGAATACAGGGGTGGTATCTGCCATTGTTAAAATTTTTAGACTCCAATGTATACCTATTGCCACTTATGGCGCTGAAGTTTGGGGACATACTAATAGTGGCATCATCCAGGATGAGGAGAATAGATTCTGTCGTAAAATCCTGGGTGCACCTATTTCTTCCTCTAAATATGACTGTCACTGTGAACTTAACCTGCTATATATTGAAGATTATATTAAGGCTTGCCCAGCATTATTTTGGCTGAGAGTTTGGAGAAATCCCGCGGCCCAACTAACCAGAGAGATAATATCAGACTGTTTGAAATGTGATAAGGGAATGAACATACCTTGGTTGGCAGCGGTACACAAAAGTTTAACCAGTGTGATTTGCGAACACTTATTTTTAAATCCTTTAGACCTCGGCACTATTAGCAGTAAATCCTTTCAGATGGCTCTCTACGCATCCTATAGGGATGCCAGATTGGATAAAGAGCGCAAGAAAGTGTCAGTCGCTAGATATATGTGTATTGAGAACGTTTCATGTACACCTTCTAGCTATTCATTAAAACCAATTAGTAGCTGGGAAGGGGGACTACTCTTCCGGCTGAGGACTGACACCATGAAATTTATGCTCTCTTTTCCCGCTGGGTTTACCTCTAACCTTGATCTATTGCCATGTCCATGTAATAGCTAACAGAAACAATCGATGTTGCACTTTTTATTTTTCTGCTGCTATTATTCAATACTCACTAAAAGGTTTTTACTTCCGTATTTTAAAGCCTCACATGAGACTGACTATAAGGCTGCATATGGGAAGGTCATTGCTTTAAAAAATGATGAGCATACCTTTCGGGTTTGCTCTTTGTTGAAGGCGGCGGTACGTACTCGTAACTCTATGTGCCCCTGCTGAATCCTTGTATTTAACCTTGATATTTTAACTTTTAAGTTATATGTCACTTTAATGGATTTTGCACTTTCTATTCTGTGTACTGTACTACTGGAGGACTAATTTTAATCTCAACTGGGTTATTTTTAACTGTTCTTTTGTTGCTGATATTTTTCATTGAATATGCTGCTGTTTGTCTGCACTTTTATGGATATGTATTTGTATCCGAATAAAGTTTATATTGATTGATTGATTGATTGAATGGCAAGAAAGCCCTACCATGATCCTTTGCAAACTACAGGCATTGGACAGCAGACATGACCACCACATTGCAGAGACACACCACAACTCACACAACAACTACACCATTTGCACCACTTATAAACTAAATCACATATTCACTGACAAACTCACATCCACCACACACACATACACCCCGCCCATCAATCCCCACAACCACCCAGCACCATGCCCCCAAGAAGAATCCAAAGTTCACAGATAGTGAGTTGGAAGTCATGATTGACGAAATACTCAGGGTAGAGCCACAGTTGGTTGGCACATTGGTCCAACAGACCCCAATGTCACAGAAAACCAAGATGTGGGAGACGATTGTCGACAAGGTCAACGCACAAGCACCTTGTGTGCGCACAAAGAACGACATACAGAGCAGGTAGTATGATGTGCGCAGGAGGGTCAAGAAGCTCATCGACAGGGATCACACCCTGAGTAGGATGATTGGCGGTGGCCCTCCTGCCACACCAACGCACTTCAGGACCTGGGCCATCCTACCACCGGAGAGCATACATGGATTAACAGCAATACCAGAGCCTGGTGAGTACACAACCAATTCACTCAACATTGTGTGACAACACACATATAGCACTGTCGAGGGAACTGTGAAACAAATTACCGCCAGCAAAGCCACAGCAACGGAAACGCACGTATCCTGTGATGTGTATATCAGTTACACAAATACAATACCTGCCATCCCACAGTAATAGGGAACTACGTCCCAACATTTACAAACCTAAAGACCAATACTGCAAGTCATGACTAACCCTGGGCGTTACACTACGCTTCGCCCACGTAGTGTACGTAGCGCTGCCTGCTTCGCAGTTTTCGAAGTAGGCGAAGCAGGCAGCGCTACGCACACGCCAGGGCGAAGCGTAGCTGCCAGCCACCCGCCTCCCGCCCGCCCTCCTTTTAAATCAAATCTTGCATGTTAAATTATTAAAAGTAAAGAGACTTACCTAAAGCGCGGCGTCTCCGGGGCTCCCTCTTCCTGGTTTTCAACTTCTTTTGACAAATGCGCATGCGCGGACGCCCGCGCATGCGCATTTCTTCATGCGCATTTGTCACAAGAAGTTGAAAACCAGGAAGAGGGAGCCCCGGAGATGCCGCGCTTCAGGTAAGTCTCTTTACTTTTAATTATTTAACATGCAGGGTATTATTTAAAAGGAGGGTGGGCGGGAGGCGGGTGGCGCATAGTGGGGCTACGCGGAGCGCTCCAGTGTGCGTAGATTTGGGCACACTGTGCGCTGCTTCATGTAGCCCCACTACGCCCACTACGCCCACCCTTGGTCATGACCAGAAATAACCAACAAACACTGTCACCCATTTTGCAACCACCGACACACCACCTCACAGGAAAGCTGAGTCAAAATGAAGGACGGTTGGGCTGCTGGGAATATGCTTGAAGCAGAAAGCATGATGGGAGTCAAGTCACAGCCAACAGTACCCCACCCACATGTCCCTGCAAGCTCACACTGAACCATGCTCACCTCACAGGGAGTGAAAAAGTACTGCCAAGATGGCTGACACTAGGCCCTGCTGTGGGGAGCACAAGGCCCTACTATGTCGAATCCTAATCCCGTGAGGCGCTCTTATGAGCGCGACGAACTCATGGCTCTTCGGCACGCACTACCTAATAGCGATGATCCTTCTATGCGACGCCCATCTCCCCCTTCAGTTGGAGGGGTAAGGAGGAATCCTTCTGCTATTAAAGATAAAAATGACCTGGCTATAGGTCTGCTTAATTGCAGATCCCTCCCTCGTCATGCGACAGAAGTCAACCTACTCATCCAAGACTCTGCTCTAGACGTTTTGTTTCTAACGGAAACTTGGTTAACTCCCAGTTCCGATGCAGACATTGTGGAGGCCCTTCCGCCGGGCTACCTTATCTGTCAGGTAGATAGACCAGAGGGGCGAGGGGGCGGCCTCGCCATTGTTTATAGGAGCCTGTTCGTCTGCAGGGCACAGAATGGCCAACTCTCGGATTGTGAGAGCTGCCACTTCGCTCTCAGGATATCCCCGACAGTGTCTATATCAGGTTTGTTGATTTATCGGCCCCGGGCGCACTGGGTAATTTTGTGAGTTCCCTTGTTGAATCAGTGACGATCCTGGCCACATCTACGGCTAATTTCACGGTGTTGGGTGACCTCAATCTTCACTTCAACGAGCCCACTGACCAAACGGCTCTGGATCTCCAGAGCGTTTTAAAAGAGTGTGAGTTGAACCTAATTAACTCTGGGCCCACTCACGAAAAGGGACACCTACTCGACCCGATGTTCTCGAACATTCCCCGCTTTACAGCTAAGCCTGCCCTTCCCCTTCCATGGTCAGACCATTTTTTGGTTCCAGTTTTCTGGCAAATTGACCCACTATCTACAAGTACCAAACAGGCCTTCCTAGTGGATAGAGCCTGGTCCAGATTATCGGTTGATAACTGGACCTCTAAACTGGAAGACACGCTCCCTCCTTCTGAGTCGGACCCAGTTAAGGCCGATGCCAATATTAACAACTGGCTATCTGCTTCCCTGGACACTCTGATTCCTAAAAAGAGAGTTCAAAAGAGGGAGAAACGAGTTGGCTCGGCTCCGTGGTACTCTGTAGAGCTGCGCACCCTCAGGAAGGGATGTAAAAGGATGGAGAGGCTATGGAGGAAGAACTGGGAAGTTCCTAGGAGAGAAGAATATCGTGCTGCAATGAGGGGCTATAAGTCTGCGACTCGCGAAAGCCCTATTCTTTGAAGACCGTATTAAATCTGCCTCTAGTTCTTCCAGGGAGAGTTTCAAAGTGCTTAGAGAACTGCTTAAAGTTCCGGAGCCGGCTGCTACGCATGACAAACAAAAAAGCACGGAACTAGCGGAGTTCTTCCACACAAAAATTGAGAAGATCTTAAACTCCCTGCCCCAGCCCAGGCTATCTCAGGACTATGGCAAGCAGATCGGGGGAACTCAGGCCAGAGAGATCGTTTTCGACCTCGACACCTTTGGCCCAGTATCAGTGAGCGATGTCGCCAAAACTCTATCTTCGATTAAAAGTGGTTCCCCCATGGACCCGGTTCCCATGAAGTTCCTTAAACAGGTAACAGCGGCCATTGCAGCTCCCGTGACAGATCTAATGAACGCCTCTTTTATCCAGGGTTTGGTGCCACCCACTTGGAAAATGGCTGTTGTTAAGGCTCTTTTAAAAAAAAACAATCTGGATCCCACTGTCCTGTCGAACTTTAGGCCCATCTCACTGCTGCCGGGCCTCGGCAAAATTGCTGAACGGTTGGTCAACAAGCAGCTGTCAGCCTTTTTGGAGTCGAATGGACTCCTTCGGCCATCTCAAACTGGATTCCGCCCAGGCCAGGGCACCGACACGGCCCTTGTGGCGGTCGTGGATGAAGCCAGACGGATCCTGGACTCAGGAGGATCAGTGGCAGTGATCCTCCTGGACCTCAGCGCGGCGTTTGACACCGTGAGCCACCAGTTGTTGATCCAACGGCTGGCTGAGCTAGGGGTGTCTGGGGTGGCTCTGCAGTGGCTGAGATCTTTTCTCTCGGATCGAACTTACCAGGTTTGGGATGGCTCGGAGAGATCCAAATCAATTCCCCTCCAGTGTGGAGTGCCACAGGGCTCCTCGTTGAGCCCTACATTATTTAATGTTTATATGGCCCCCCTGGAGGACGTAGTATCCCCTTATGACATCAAAATCGTCAGCTATGCTGACGATACGCAGCTAGTTGTTTCCCTATCCCATCTGGCCAACAATCCGGACACCTTGAATTCCTGTCTGGTGGATGTCCATACTTGGATGGGAGAATCCTCCCTCAAGTTAAACGGCTCAAAGACGGAAATACTGCTGCTGGGGAGTAAAGCTACCCTTCTCCCCTCGCTCAGTTGGCCGGGTTGTATGGGTGAGCCCCCGGCCCCCAAAGAAGCAATTAAGAGCCTTGGAGTCTGGCTAGAACCGGACTTGTCATTTCGCACTCAAGCCAAGAAAACAGCAGGAGTGTGCTATGCTTTGCTTAGGTCGGCTCGGAAAATCTTTCCTCTTCTTCCGTTAACATCGAGGAAGCTGTTGATTCAGGGTCTTATAACATCTAGACTAGATTATAGCAACGCCTTTTTTTTGGGCGCCCCTGAATCGACCTTCAAGACCCTTCAACAGGTCCAAAACGCAGCGGCAAGGCTGCTTATGGACATTCCGAGGACGCAATCAGCGAAACCGGCATTGCATTGGCTCCCTGTGCGGGAGAGAGTGACTTTTAAGGCACTTTGTACTGCCCATAAAATCCTCTCAGGGAAAGGCCCCCTCATTTTAAAAAAACCTAGTTACGTCATACAAAGCAAGTAGAACGCTGCGATCAGAGAGGAAATATCTCTTGCTAGTTCCTAGAGTTAAAAAGGCCCGCACAGGCGGGAGAAGATTCTCATTTAATACGGCAAAGCTTTGGAACTCGCTTCCTCTAAAACTACGCGCTGAGCCCTGCACACTGCGTTTCCGCAAAGGTCTTAAAACCTTTTTGTTTCCCGGATAATGCGTCAATTCTGTCCCCCATTACCATCGGATGTTTGTCTGGAAGCGCCGGGATGCCCAAGGGTAGCTGCGCGCTATATAAGATTTTAAATAATAATATAATAATAATAACTGACAACAGGACACAAAGCCAGACAGCCTGAAAGATGACTACTACTCCCTGCAATGGAAGCATGCCGCAGTGTGGGATGTCTGGACTGGGGGAGGAGGACTGCCAGCTATGACTACATCTGCCAACAGCCCCTGTTACACACACCCCTCCCACCTACACCAAAATACACACCTGGGATCATGCTCCATAAGAGAGTCAGTGAAAAGTCTCTACCAAGAACCCTGACAATGTGCTCCGCTGTGGGGAGCACAAGGCCCTGCCTTGAAATTGTGCACAAACAAACAACTGGATACCACTGTCAGTCATCATGCCATTGCTGTCTCAATCACTCAAATGGTAGCAGAGTCACAGGAAGGAAGCCCAGGTTTTGTGGGAAGGTGGGTGGAGCCACAAGCATGATGGGAGTTGCAGTCACAGCCACCAGTCCCCCACCCACATGTCCCGGCAAACTCACACTGAACCATGCTCACCTCACATGGAGTGCAAAAGTACTGCCAAGATGGCTGACACTAGGCCCTGCTGTGGGGAGCACAAGGCTCTGCTGGGACTTGGGTTTCAACTGACAACAGGACACCAATGCCAGACAGCCTGATCGTAAATTGTGACTCCCTGCATTGGAAGCATGGTGGGATTATCTGGACTGGGGGAGGAGGACTGCCAGCTCTGACTACATCTATCAGCAGGTACTTGCACTCCCTCCCCCTCAACACAAACTCCACACAACCCACCTGGTATAATGCATTCAATAAGAATACATTTAAATATCCCACAAAGATTTACCATACTGGGTTCTGCTGTGTGAAGGACATGGGATTGTTGGGACTTGTGTGCAAACAAACACCAGGTCTGCCAACTTGTCAGCACAGGCACACCACCACATTGGGAAAAAGAATCACAGGAAGGAAGCTCAGGTATTGTGGGAAAGTGGGTGTAGCCAAAAGCATGATGGGAGTTGCAGTCACAGCCAACAAGCCCCCACCCACATGTCTCAGCAAGCTCACACTGAACCATGCTCACCTCACAGGGAGTGCAAAAGTACTGCCAAGATGGCTGACACTAGGCCCTGCGTGGGGAGCACAAAGCCCTGCAGGGACTTGGGCTCAAACAAACAGCAGGACACCAATGCCTGACAGCCTGAAAGGTAACTTCTAATCCCTGCAATGGAAGCATGCTGCATGGTGGGATGTCTTGACTGGGGGAAGAGGACTGCCAGCTCTAACTACATCTACCAGCAGGTACTTGCACACACACCCCCCTTAACACAAACTCCACACAACCCACCTGGTATAATGCATTCAATCAGAATCCATTTAAATATCCCATACAGATTTACCACACTAGATTCTGCTGTGTGAAGGACATGGGCTTGTTGGGACTTGTGTGTAAACAAACACCAGGACACCACTGCCTGCCAAATTGTCAGCACAGGCACACCACCACATAGGGAAAAAAAATCACAGGAAGGAAACACAGGTATTGTGGGAAGGTGGGTGTAGCCAAAAGCATGATGGGAGTTTGCAGTCACAGCCAACAGGCCCCCACCCACATGTCCCAGCAAGCTCACACTGCACAAATGCTCACCTCACAGGGAGTGACAAAGTATGCCAAGATGGATGACACTAGGTCCTGCTGTGGGGAGCACAAGGCCCTGCTGGGACTTGGGCTCCAACAAACAACAGTACATCAATGCCTGACAGCCTGAAAGGTAACTTCTACTCCCTGCAACGGAAGCATGCTGCATGGTGGGATATCTGGACTGGGGGGAGGAGGACCACCAGCTCTGATTACATCTACCAGCTGCCCCTGTCACATACACCCCTCCCACCAACACCAAAATACACACCTGGGATTATGCTCCACAAGAGAGTGAGTGAAAAGTCTCCACAAGACGGAGGTCAGACAAGACGGAGGTCCTCATCCTCGGATCCACCCCCTCGGCCTGGGACGATTCCTGGTGGTTGACTGCACTAGGAACACCCCCTACACCCACCGTCCACGCACGCACGCAACCTATGGGTAATCCTCGACTCCACCCTTTCCATGACGAAGCAGGTCAACGCTGTCTCCTCCTCCTGCTTCAACACCCTCCGCATGCATCGCAGGATCTTCAAGTGGATCCCCACCGAAACTAGAAGGACGGTCACCCAGGCCCTCATCAGCAGTAGACTGGAAATCGGCAACACACTCTATGCAGGAGCCCCGGCAAAACTCCTCAAAACGGCTCCAACGCATCCAGAACACCTCCGCACACCTGATCCTCGACATCCCCCGCCGCAGCCACATCACACCCCACCTGGGAGACCTGCACTGGCTCCCCATCAACAAGAGGATAACCTTCAAGCTCCTCACCCACGCACACAAGGCTCTCCACAACACCAGACCAGCATACCTCAACAGCCAACTCAGCCTCTACACCCCCACCCACCAGCTCCGCTCCGCAGACCGCGCCCTCGCCACCGTCCCCCACATCTGAAGAGTGACTGGCGGCGGCAGATCATTCTCCCACCTCGCTGCCAAGATATGGAACACCCTCCCCATCCTCCTGCGGCAGACTGAAGACCTCCTAACCTTCAGGAGACTCCTCAAGACCTGGCTCTTCGAACAGTAGCAGCGTCCCCCCCCCAGCGCCTTGAGACCCTCACGGGTATGTAGTGCGCTTTATAAATGCTATGATTGATTGATTGATTACCAAGAACCCTGACAATGAGCGCCGCTGGGGGAGCAGAAGGCCCTGCTGGGACTTGGGCTCAAACTAACAACAGGACACTACTGCCTGACAGCCTGAACATAAATTGTGACTCCCTGCAATGGAAGCATGCCACATGGGGGATTACCTGGCCTCTGTGGTTGAAGGAGGTCCTGCAATGACTCAAATTGCCATCAAGGCTGCCTCAAAACACACCTTCTCAGCCAGAACAAAGTGCACCCTTGGGACAAACACTCCAAAAGTAAATGACTTGGCAAGATGGCTGACACATGGTCCTGATGTATGAATTGGCTGAAAGTCACACCTACGCACTGGCCAACTCAAACACATTTACACTCACAGCCATTGGAACTGTAGGTATCCTCCCACCCTCTGGAGATGCAGTGTCCCTGGAGTGTCCCCTGACCTGGCTGTGAAGGTGTGTCTTGTTGATGACAATTGGGGAGATGTAGACATAATACATAGCAACAAGCACACACAATATCACCCATACATCATTGACAGTGGACACCTGATGGTGACTAGAATGGACACACACACATAGCTGACACTGTAGCATGGTGTCATCCAAAAAATGTGCAGTTGTGAGATGCAGTTCAATCCCACATCGGCATGCGTTGTACGCATCATTCATACAACACATCATTCACTGTCATGGAGACTCCAAACACAATGACTAACCTGGACTGCATCTGAGGAGGCATGCAACTCACAGCAGCTGAACTGTAACACACACAACTCTGCCCATCACTGTAATGAGCATTGAAAAGCAAGAGAGCACCTATGCCAAATCCCTCTCACTGTAGATGAATTTGACAAGATAGAAGGTGTTAGCACATACAAAACTCAGCACCAACTTCATTAGCTATGCTAGCCCCATGGCTTGTATGAAAAGAGATGTGAACTAGGAACACAGACAACTAATTAGTATCTCACAATGGATCTCAGGCATACAGTACTGCAACCATGTTGCACAGACACACAAATGTGACGCACAGAGGAAATAAAAGAATCACACAACACATGCCCCAACCTCGCAACATACCCCAAGTGTAATAGTACGTATGTCATTGTTAAAGCACAAATGTGGACAGGGACAATACAGCAGTGTCAGGCATGTGATGGGACCTGAGTGGCAATGGGCATCTACAGACAATTGATCAATACATGAGCTGGTCATGCACACAGCTTGACGTGCACATCGAAAGGCTCCAGGTTGCCATTACAAAGTGCTCTAACAATATCAACCTCTGTCTGTCACAACGTAGGACAATGCAATGTGCAGACCCTCATAATGAAGTTCAATGTCAAATGTCATGTGTGTGAAACATTGAGGTCTGTAGAAACATAACATACATTGTGTGTCTCCTCCAAACACAGGTGATGCTGGGGACACAGCAGGTCCTGAGGAACAGTCCCAGTCCCAGACTCTGGTGGACCCTGAGCTCCCCGGTATGGATCACTCTACGTCCTCTTCGGACGACGACCTTGACCGACCTGGCCCCTCCGGCATGAGCCATCGTGCAGCCCCAGCAGCAATAACATCAGCACCCCCCTCAACCACTCCTGCCACATCGGACACCAGACAGAGTCCCCATGCTGACATGGACAGGCCCAGGCCCCAGAACAACAACGGAACAGGTACACAAGCCCCCCTGGAAGCAAGGGACAACACCACCGGCGCTAACACTCAAGGGGGCCCAGTGTCGGCTGGGCCATCCATGGCAAGGCCTGCCCATGTGGGTCGGGCCAGTGGGAGGGTGGGCAGTCAGAGGACACAGCCTGCAGAGGGGGCTGGACTGCTTGATGAGTCACACCTGGAACGTATCATAGATGCGTACCAGGAAAGCAACGGAGGGATTGGACAGGTCGTGGGGATCCTCAAGGAACTCAAAGAACAGCTGGCTGCCCATCAGGCCCACTTAGACTCCCACATGGCCCGGGTGGAGTCCAAGTGGGACAAATTGGATGAACTAACAGCGGTGCATAGGGACATACTGACATGCCTCTACCAGGTCAGCACCAACCTGACCACACCTCCCTGTGCGCCTACAACATCTGTTGCCACAACATCCGCAACAGCCACAGGGAGGGAGGAGGACTCTGGCGGGGAGTCCTCAGCACCGCAGCAGCCTGCACATGAGGGTCCCCCGAGAAAAAAGAGGGGTCGTCTGAAGAAGGGCAATTGAGACGCTGATGGCCATGTATATCCCCCAGGTACCCAATACCTGCTCCTGTTAACGTCCTTTGTGTGAAAACCAGTTGACCTTGTCGACCGACATCAAAAGTACCCACTTGACATGGAGGGTTAAAGTTGTGACAATGCACCAAATGACTGTGGATTCTACTCTGGATATTTCAATTACCAAGACTACCAACTCACCTGTGAACTTTGGATTACCACCACATTGTACAGCACTGCAAAATCCGTTCACCATCCTTACACATGTTTGTAAATAAATTCACAATCACACAATACTTGCCTCTGTTGTGATTCCTACTTGCTTTGTGCCATGGAAATGATGAGCTGCTCAGGAACACTGTGCATGCAAACTATTACAGCAATGCGAACACCGTAATGTGAGTCATGTGAATGTGACACATATGAGGGAGACACACCACTAGGACAACACAACACATACTCACCAGGGCCCCTAACTCATCAACACTGATGTCAACAGGAGATACAGTGGAATGCACACACAACACCCATCCTGGGTCATTGGCAAGCAGCCCACAGGTACAGGATGCAAATTACTGTTGGATGTGTGGACACACGGAGCACATTTAAAAGTGAAGGGCTGTTTTATTAAATATTCACATTGTGAGAATTCTACGACTGATGCACGTTAAGCTCATGTGACAGTGATACGAAAATTAAACATGTGGTGAACAATGAAAGTCCAGGGGTGTGTGGCACATCATTGGTTGGGACAACGATTACTTGCGCTCTGGAACAAGGATCTGTGTCTTGGGGTTCAGACAGCACCACACAGCATCCAAAGTACCCTGTGAAGGACAGACAGAAAACACAATCAATAACACAGATTTACAGCAAACAACAACAATTTACATGCCCAAAACAAAACACTAACTACCCAGACACAACCTAACAATCAGGTAAACACTGGGAGTACAGACTACCAGAAAGGACACATCACAGCAAGCATACTGACAAGTAACATACAGCCACACTCAATCAGCACTAGTGCACCACCAACATAGGTCATGCCGACACAATACTTTGAAAACACATACCTGCAAACTGACATTCATGAGAAGAAGATCTGGATCAGCTGGCTCCGAACATCACTATCACCCTCTTCATCACTGGCATCATGCCCAGACCAGGATCCTCCAGGGCTGGCGGAGCTTGGTCATCGTCATCCAGAATGAGAGGCAACCGCTTCTGCACTGCCAGGTTGTATAGCATGCAGCACACAATTATGATCCTACACACCTTCACAGGTGTATATGGGAGGACACCTCCTGTCTTGTCCAGGCAGCGGAATCTGCTTTTCAGGAGGCCAAATGTCCGCTCAATCACTCTCCTGGTACGACCATGTGCCTCATTGTAGCGCATCTCTGATGGTGTCACAGGGTCCCTGAGGGGAGTCAGCAACCATGGCATGTTGGGATATCCGGAGTCACCTACAGGGAGACAATTGCACATTAGTTAAGCTTGAAAATAGGGTGCAAATCAACTTTAGCAAACACACACAATGCTAAGCAGTCAGTACACACCGACAAGCCAGGAATGCTGGTACTGCATCTGTGCCATCATCGTTGGGATGCGACTACTCCTCATTATGTAGGCGTCGTGCGCTGAGCCGGGAACCTTGCACACACATGGGAAATGGTCATGTCGGCAAAACAAACCACAAGAGCATTTATAGAGTGGAAATGCTTCCTGTTCCGGTACGTCTGCTCATGTGCCTGCGCAGGTACCAAAGCCACATGTGTCCCATCGATGGAGCCAATGACACATGGCATCCTGCCCAGGTCATAGAAGTCCCCCTTGATGTCAGCTAGTTGTTGTGCTTTGCGGAAATGGATGTACTGGTCCAGAAAATGCAACATTGCCTCCAACACATCCCGAAGCACACGGCTGAACATAGTCTGGAAAGTACCTGTGGCAAAAAAGTGTAGGGCTGCCATCACCTTCACCTTTGGGGTCAGCACTGTAGGGTATGTCCGGCCAGGTTGCAGATGTGGAGCCAACTGATCCGCCAATTCTTCGATCAGTGGCCTGCTGAAGTGATACCGTCGCATGCAGTCACGTTCAACCATAGTCTCCAGGTCTGGGAACGGTCTGTGGACATTTGGGGCCTCATGTAGGTAAATAAAATTTACCGATTCTTAAATACCGAACCGTACCGAATCGGTATTTAAGAATCGGTAAGTCATATGTAGGTAATAATACGGTAACATTTACCGAATCGGTAACATTCGGTATTCAAGAATCGGAATGTACCGAATCGGTAAATACCGCGGTGGTATTTACCGAATCGGTAAATACCGAGGTGGTATTTACCGAATCGGTAAATACCTAATCGGTATTTACCGAATCGGGAAAAGAAAATCACATGACTGGATGAAACAGCCAATCCTGTGCAATCACACCCCACCCAACCAGGAAGTGGCCACACCCAGGCAGGTGCACACAATCAACAGACTCTGGAGAGGCTTGGAGTGCAGAGGAGAGGCAGGGAGCCAGTGCCTGTTTGTGCAGCTCGAAATCATCATGTCCAGCCAGAGAACACAGAGAGATGGAGGGGAAAGGAGGAGGAAGATGAAATTCAGCGCCAAGGAACTCCAGGTGCTAGTGGAGGAGGTGGTGAAGCAGCACCAGAAGCTGTTTGGGAGGCAGTCCCTGCAAGTGCCGGAGTCTGAGAAGCGCACTATATGGCTGGGTATCCAGGCGCAGGTCAATGCTGTGGGAGTGACCCACAGGGACATTGAGGTACTCAAAAAGCACTGGTACGACCTGAGGATTGTGACAAAGAGAAAGATGGGGGAAATCCAGAAGGAGGCCAGCCAGACTGGAGGTGGAATCAACAGGGCACCTGCCCTCACCGAACTGGAGGAGCTGGTGGAGGCCACAATAGAGCACAAGAGCGTCGTGGGGCATGGAGATGCCGACAGCTCTGCCAGAGCCGCCACCCAACAAGGTAAGACGAATGCACAGCAATGTAGCCCCTCCTACCCCTATCCCACATCCCCCATTGTGAAATGAGTATCCCACTCCAGTCCATGTGTTAGTGCAGACAGGCAATGCATTATGGGAGATGTAGTCAGGGAACCCCCAACCATGAAGTGAATAGCACAGGACAACAATGCATGGTACACACATTAGCCAAAAGCAGGCAGAGGACAATGTGAGAGTGTTACATGAATTTATTGTGATGCTTGCAATGCAGCCCTTCAGGAACACTGAGCTGATGTTGCATTTCTGTCCACAGATGTAACATCGCGCAGGACTGCACATGGTACAGGACAGAGGGCACACCGGCAAGACAGGTCA
Source organism: Triturus cristatus (assembly GCF_964204655.1). Classification (NCBI taxonomy): domain Eukaryota; kingdom Metazoa; phylum Chordata; class Amphibia; order Caudata; family Salamandridae; genus Triturus; species Triturus cristatus. Next base: position 219,310,255 of record NC_140590.1, read on the forward strand.
GCTCTGGCCAGCACGAGTACTGCACAGCCAGCATCACCACCACCACCACAGCCTGCATCACCAGCACCACAGCCTGCATCACCACCACCACAGGCCGCATCACCACTCATGCATGAGTCATCGCCCACATCACCACTTGCAATTGTGATGCCGAGGAGGCGTGCTGCTGGCAGGTTGGCAGCGTTAGAGACCTCATCGGACGACAGCAGGGGCCCGGAGCCAAACACAATGCCCCAGGATGGGAGCTATGCCACTGTGCCCACCACCTCACAGGGATCACACACGGGTGCAAGACGGCGCCGCAGGTCGCAGGTTCAGAGTCCACCAGCAGACGGTGACAGCCATGGGGTCTTTGCGGGACTCGAGGGCAATATGCTCAAGCAGCAGCGCCTACAAACAAAGGCAGTCATGTCAGGGCACTCAACCGCCTGGCAACTGCAACTTCACTACTCTGCCGGCGCTCAGTGAACATGCAGGAGGGCCTGACACACTGCAGCAGCGACGTTACTAGGGGGATGGTGCAGGTCACCAGTGCCCTGGAGGTGCTATTGACCAGTCAGGCGGCCACAAGTGGTGCAGGGGATGCTGCAGAAAGCATCGACACCAGCAGCAGGAGCAGCATAACACCCCCGGTCCCAGAAACCCGCAGGAGCAGCAGGCGGCTTGGGGTTGGCAGTAGTGAGGAGGCTCAATCTGTGCCATCCCACAGTGTAGCGCGTGGGCGCAAGCATTAATGCTGCACCGCATAGCCAAATACTACTGGGTGACGTAACCCTGGACTTACTCCTTGTACATACGCAATGTTGCCAGAATGGCATATTTTTGGTGTTGTGGCGTAGTGCCGCATTAAAACTATGTCATGACATACAACAACTGGCTGTGTCCCCTTACTTACTCAGAAATAGTTGCATGTGATCTCTGCCCGTCTCTCTCTCCCATCTGTTGCTGTTGGCACTCCAGCAGCGTTGTCCTCTGGCTGACCTGAATCATCCTCATTGTCCTCAAAATCTGTTAGTTCAACCTCTGTACCTCTCTTTGTGGCAAGGTTGTGCAGCATTGCACAAGTGGCAATGATCTTGCAACAGATGATGGGTGTGTACTGGCGTGCGCCTCCGCTTTTGTGGAGGCAGCGGAACCTGCTTTTCAATAGTCCAAACGTGCGCTCAACCACGTTGCGTGTAGATTTGTGTGCCACGTTATATCATCTCTCACTCCGGGTTGATGGGTGTAGGTAGGGAGTGAGGATGAATGACCGCACGGCATATGCACTGTCGCCTAGGTGAGTGAAAGTGAACCATCAGTCACATGTCTCAATACACTATGATTTGCAAGTCTCATGGGGCTTCACTGTTACTTACCTAGCAGGTATCCGTCTCCAAATTCTCCAGAAAGCAGTCGTGTGTAGATCCCACTGTTCTGGAAGATGTAGGAGTCGTGGGTGCTCACAGGAAACTTCGCTACAATATCAGTGATGATGTTCCCTGCATCGCAGATTACCTGCACATTGATGGAGTGGGTGGACTTTCTGTTCCTGTAGATGTGCTCAGTGGCAGCTGGTGGGCAAATTGGGATGTGTGTGCCATCAATACAGCCAATGACATGGGGGAACTGTGCCATGTGATAAAAGTCAGTTTTCGTTTTCTGCAGTTCAGCCTGTGTGTTTGGGAAGCTGATGTGGTGGTGCATTCTCTGCATCATGGCATCCAGGAACTTCCTGAAGAAACGGGACAGGCAACTCTGGGATACACCGCCCACCGCAGCTATCACCCCCTGGTAACTGCCAGATGCTAGTAGATGTAGGCTGCAGAGCACCTGCACATGTGGTGGTATGGCATGCGCCCTTCTTGTTGGCTGGTCCAGGAGTGGGTGCAGGTCCCTGATCAGGTCCATGATGGTTTGTGGGTGTAGCCTGTACCTTTCATGTATCTCTGCGTCAGTCTGTTGAAAGAGTGTGATGCGCTGTCTGTAGATGCGTTCCTCCCGTCTCCAAATCCTCAGACCTGCTGCCCGGAGACGTAGGCGCCTTGCAATGACATACAGAGTGGCCATGTTGTCCACGCTGTTGCATTTTGGGATTGCTTATGTGCACTGTTGATGCTTACCACCTGCTTTCAATCCGTGTTAATTACCGACTCTAAATTACCGAATTTCATGGATTTCATAATTACCGAATTTACCTACATGTCTTTTTCTGTTTTACCACTTCATATTTACCACTTCATATTTACCACTTCATATTTACCACTTCATATTTACCGATTCGGTAAATCTGTATTCGGTAAATATGAATCGGTATTTACTGCTTCATATTTACCGAAAACTGGTTTTTGGCCTCCTACATCTCACTTGACTAAATACCGGTCGGTAACGGCATATTTACCGAATTTCGGCCTTTACCGACCGGTATTTAGCTACCTACATATGGCCCTTGGTCTCCTGCAGTACATAGGAAAGCAAAGACCGTTTGTCATTCCCCCTATCTATGTGCCAGTGTACATGACAAATAGCACATGATGCCACATTACAGGACACAAGAACATGATGTGTGTGCTGTTGGGTATGGACACACATATCAGATACATGCACATCATCTGACATCTCAGCGTTACAGGGCCACACAACAAGGTCCCTGTTGTGCTGTGAGCAATCAATGGGCCCCATCACAGTACATCAGTACGAGTGTCACATACCAGACACACACCACAGTGACTAGTGAGGACAGATGTCTACCCCACATCACAGGTTCCTGACAGGCACAAACAGGGACCTTGTGTTGCAACATGGACACCATCATGATGTGGCGTACCATGTGCACAACACAATGCACACATGACACACACAAAGTGCCCCCTGATTTCATGCCAGCTCACACACGGATGTCTGTGACACACAGACGCAACATCCACTCACATTGACAATAGACTGGGATGTTGTGTACATTTGACATTGAGCACATGAAATCTGAGTCATCTCTGCATGGCAATGCACACATACTGTGGATGAACATCACATATGTGACACTGTGACACCCTGTGAGGCACCTACCATTCCACTGAAGAGTCAGGGTGTATGTCACATGAAATACACAATGTACACCAGGAACTGTGTACATGCCTCATGCACTGAAATGTACTGTCGTCAAACACAGTGGTTATGTGTCCAGCCAACAATTGGATCTGTCCCAATGACAACCTGCACTGCCTGGGAGTGGGTGCCACTAAGTGAAACATACAAATTCACATGTTTACCCACATACACACACAGGTAATGCATTCTGACATGCACTTTGAGTTACTGTGTCACAGAGTGTATTGTTGTTGTGCCCATGGGTCAATGGCAAGCTATGGTGTGTTGCATGCCTTAAACAGTTACTTCTATGGTGACTGACGCAGGTGACCAATGCGAAAGATGCGTTGAACACCTTGGGAAGGAACTGCACGCACGCCTTGCACAATGTCACCAATGTGGACTGACGCGGGTGGACCGAGCCGCACACACGCCTGGCACAATGTCACCAATGTGGACTGACGTGGGTGGACCGATCCACACGCACGCCTGGCACAATGTCACCAATGTGGACTGATATGGGTGGACCGATCCGCATGCAAGCCTTGCACGCACACCTTGCACAATGTCACCAATGTGGACTGACGCGGGTGGACCGAGCCGCACGCATGCCTTGCATGCACGCCTTGCACAATGTCACCAATGTGGACTGACGCGGGTGGACTGATCCGCACGCACGCCTTGCACAATGTCACCAATGTGGACTGAAGCGGGTTGGCCGAATTGCATGCATGCCATGCAAGCACGCCTTGCACAATGTCACCAATGTGGACTGACACGGGTAGACCGAGCAGCATGCACGCCTTGCACGCACGCCTTGCACAATGTCACCAATGTGGACTGACACGGGTGGACCAAGTCGAACACATGCCTTGCCCAAAGTCACCAATGTGGACTGACGCGGGTGGACCGATCTGCATGCACGCTATGAACGCACACCTTGCACAATGTCACCAATGTGGACTGATGCAGGTAGACCGATCCGCACGCACGCCTTGCACGCACGCCTTGCACAATGTCTTCAATAGGAACAGATGCGGATTTGAGCCTGGTATGAATCGGTTTCTTGAAAATCCGTTGGCTGCCTGCAACAATGTTTCAGACTCGTCATTGCAAGGCTTTTGAATATTTCAAACGATGTGGAAGGCATGTACGAGGCCTGCAATGCAACGGATTGGCCAGATTGATAGGATGCAAACGTGTCGGACCAATCACTTTTGACACATGGGACTGAATCTAACTCTGCAGGACAGATATAAGTCTTTCTGTTCACCTGTGAGCTCACTTGCCTGCACTACATGCTCCAGGTTGACATCTCTGCTACCACTGCTGCTGTCTCTGCATCCTCTGGCTCCAAGAATGGCACGTACTGTGGAGAGGGCCCCTGCCTTCACAGAGGAGGAGAAAAAGGCCCTGCTGGACAGCCTCCTTCCACAGTATAGCAAGCTGTATGGGACACCAGGGGAGCAGGTGAGTGTGCACTCTACATCCCTTATTCATTGTGTATGTTGTCTGATTGGCACCAATGAAATTGTGTTCAACAGTGTCTAGCATGCTCATTGAGTAGCTCATACCCCCATGGTGTGTAGGCCCCTGTAGTAGACAGGTATTGTGCATAAAAAGTGCATTTTCACACGGTTGTAATACTCAGGCAATGTTTCCCTGTTGAAAAATCAGGACAACTGTCAATCACCATATCTGCACTACCTGTGTCCATCATATTCCCTTGCGAGAAAGACATGTATATCCAAATGTGTGATGCACAAACATGTGGCTTGTTTGGTAAAGGACTTTTTCTACCCTTGTCATCCTCACAGGTTGATGCCCACCAGAAGCAGGAGGTCTGGCTGACCATTGCCCGGGCTGTTCGTGCTGTGAAGAGCCACAGACACCGCATCCGCAACTGCCAGAAGAGGTGGCAGGACCTTCGTGGCTGGACCCGGAGGATTGCTAGAGTTCAGCTGAAGCTGTTGTCTCCTTGCAGAAGGGGCAGACGATGGACACTGACCCCCCACATGCTCAGGATTCTGGCGGTGGTCTTCCCGGACCTGGATGGGCAGTTAAAGGCCAGACAGCAGCAAGGAGGGGATAAGTGCATGCATTCTCTGTGTCCAATGTATCACATGCTCTTTGCACGCCCACATCCTGGTTACACTTCCACAGATCTCCTGTCTGCTTGTACAGGAGTCATGTGGCATAACTACGTCATGTGCCATCATAATCTGATACACAGGTGTGCCCCTTTCAGGCTGTGACTTAGGTGACTTGGGTTGTGTGTCCCTGCTGTTGTACAAACTTAACATTGTGAACAGCATCTGCGACCGGTGCATTGTTCTGTCTTCATGACTGAGGCACATGATTTCCATGTATCTGCACATTGCCTGAAAAAAATACATGTACCCTGTGTGGAAAATTGATATGGGTTCCAATTGATGTTTTGGGGTATTTGACACACAGCCATGTAGCAGCAACGAGAATTTGTGGGCCTCAGGAAAATGTACATCATGTGTTTCACACATGCATGGACACATGCCTGGTGTCCAGGGTAATCCCATGTTGCACATGTTCCTGGACAGGTAACTCTACTCCAGACATGAAGTACACTCTGTTCTTCTACACCTGTGTGTCAGCCTAACATTAGTGCTTTGTGAAATGTGCTATATGGTGTCTGCATCGGTGTCATTGTGAGGTGGCCGAGCCTCTTAGACTCCTGTGGTGTTGGTCATTTTGGTTTGTGCAGCTAGCTGGGGGTGTGGGAAATGGATCATCACAATGGGTTTATGCATAGGTGTCGAATCACTTGACGGTGCATCATGTTGTATAGTACATCACAGTGCAGGCAGTCTCAATTCATTGCCATCATGCTGTGATGTCATCATGCTTGCAGATTGGTGCTTGCAGTCCTTCATCTGTTGCATTGTTATTACGTGTGATCATCAGATGCCTGAAGATGTGGTTAGCATTGGGTGTACCTGTGCACTTGACATCTGCAGGGCTTAAATTCTCATACATGTTAATAGTTGTGACACAGTGCAGAGTGTTTAATTTTGGATGCACTACCCCTGAGACTGAAGCCAGTGCTGGCTGCTTAGCCATACTGGGCATTAGCATGGTATACCACTTGCTGATGTGTATCCCGCAGTGATGTCAGTTGTACAGCATGCACACTATTGTGGCATTGACCATCAAGACATGTGCCTATCATGGTGTCTTGTGAGTGAAGCATATCCATTTTACTGACAATGATTTTTGCCATCCCTTCTCATGACACATGTACTGAGTCAGTGACAGGAGATGGCATGTGTTAGTTGAGGCGGATTTACATCACGAGTCCTGCAGTTCAAAGATATGTCTATGTGGTGCTTGTGCACACATATGAGAAGTGGCAGACAGCATGTCCCAGGCAGATGGGTCCATGGAGGGGCAGGATCTGAGGGGCATGGTTGACTTGCAGACTGACAGGTGTAATTTCCAAATGATGTCTCCACTGTTCGCAATATCTGGCAATTGATGCAAAGCCGTACTCTGTATTGTGCTGTACTGACTGTGATGTGTGAGGTGAAACAGGTGACTGATGTGGATCTGTTTATCCTGATTGATTGCAGATACATCGACAGCTACTGGAGGAGACAGCTCCATGGACCAAGAGGAGCCGCAGAGCCAGACTGGGTCAGCTTCAGAGGAGTTGGAGGGACCCAGTGGCACAGAGGGTGAGGGGAGCCACACAGAGCTGACCTCAGCTACAAACACCTCTGCTGAGGAACACAGCATCTCCAGTGAGGACTCCCTTGTGGAGGGGGGTGTCAGCAGACCCCAGACAACACCTAGCGAGTCTGTCCCCGCCGCCACCACTTCTCCACCCTCCCATCTGCCACCATCCCAAATGTCCGTGGAGGCCCCCGTGTGAGGGAACATGTCTCCTTTGGTCCAGTCACCGCATCCCCTGCCCCTGTCTCCCCTGCTGCCCACAGTGTGGAGTCTGTGGACTTACTGAAGCAGCTCCATGTAGTGCAGATAGTGATGCTGAGTGCCCTCCATCCCCACACGACTCTGTTGACTCTACTGGTGTCCTTCATGGAGGGCATCTCATCTAACCTGTCTGCCCTACATCGGACCATTCAGTCCATGGCCTCGACACAGACGGCAGCAGTGTCCCTCCTCTAACAGTCCCTCACCCCTCCTACCTCTGCACCACTCACAGTCCCCACTACCCTACCTGACCAACACACACACACACCGGCACCAGCACGCACCACCACAGACCCAGGCAGCACACAATCACGCAAGACCTCACATGCCTCTCCTTCCAAAAGCACTTCCCCTGCCTCACCTGCAACCCACCCTTCCAAGCAGCTCTTCCTCTATGACCTTGGTCTCTTCCCCACCGATCCATCTGCTCAGATGCACAAAGGGAAGAGGAAGTCACCAAGCACAGGGGGGAGTTACCCTGCCACAAAGACACCTTCCCCCAGACGCCCGGACACTGAGGCCCCCATCCGCAAGTCCCCCCGGAGCAGGAAGAGTAAGATCCCCCCAATCCCGCAGGTCAAAGTCACATTCTCCTTCCTGCAGCCCTCAGGCCACCACCTCACAGGTTCCCCCGCCACACCCTGCCCATGGTTCCCCCACACACCAATACTGCATCCCCAAAATGATTAGGCCATCCCCTCCTACCACATGCACTTCCACCCCACCTCACATGCTCAGCCTGTTCCTGCCACTGATGTGGGGACCGTGTCCCCTCCCTCTGTCCTGCCAACCTCACCTGAGCCCCTTGACACTCCCTTGGAGTTTTGCACTGCAGTGGAGGCCCCGTCCCAACCATCTGACCTGGCCACTGCAGTGGTGCCAGTAACAACCCCATCTGACTTGGGCCCTGCATTGATGTCAGCACACACCCCATTGGACTTGGGCCCTGCCGTGGTGACAGCGCCCACAGTGTCAGACTCCTCGGCTGCAGTTGCCAGTGACACTCCTGCACCCACAAGCCCTCCCCTGCCCCATTCTGCTGTCCCCTGATCCTGTCCCTGTGGTGCCTGGCCTGCCCCTGTGTATGTCCCTGCAAGGGGACATGTCCCCTGCCCGTAGCAGTGCAGGCAAGCAATAGGTGACCATTTGTCACATTTCACCCTGGGATGACTCCTAACATGGACTGGCCATTGGCCTTTTGACATTGTGGACTTAACAGTGTTAATGAGTTATGTGCTTAATAAAGCCAATTTTTGTTATCCAGTGGTGTTGCCTCATATGTACATGATGTTGATGTTGATGATGAGTGTCATGGACTTGCTGTCATACAGGTGTTTTAAAGGTATAACAGAATGAGTTGTTGATGTGATGTACTCCATGTGGTCTATGGGGTATGTGTACTTTTGTGCTAAGTATCCATGACATCCTTAGCTGCAATTTCAGGGTGTAATGATGGCAAAATGTTGTGACCAGGATTTTACCTTTGGGTTTGCTACTTGACATCTTTGGCATACACTGTTGCACATAGGTTGTGTTTACGTTTGGGCACATGGAAAGATTCCCTGACTTGGACAATCTCCACTGGACAGGCATGTTTGTGCATCCATGTTACACAAGTCATCTGTCCAATGCGGTCTACATGTGTATTGCATATGTGCAGATGACTGAGGGAGGACTCCCATATACAAGATTCTGTGCCCATTGCTTTTCTTGAGATGTAATAGTTTGATCACTGGGCAAGTCTTGTGCTGGGATGACAGGAGCCTGCACAGACAAAATGTGGCACAGCTGACCTTCCCCAGGAGTGCAGTCCCATCATGGCATTGCGTCATTCCATGACATTGCCTGGGCACATGGTGTGTGTTGTGTGAGCATGTCTGTGTGTGTTCACTTCCCTTTTCTGGATGCAGCCTGTGTTCCAGACAGATGTACCTGTTTTGTGGACTCTTTTGTGGACTTGCTGACTTGGCCTGTATTCATGTAACTTCTTTGTCCTGGCCTTTTCTGGGATGTAGGTGCATGACACACTACTGGTAATTAGGCTGTCATCCCTGGCTGTTTCATTAGTAAATTCCAGGGTTGTTGTCGAACGCACGTGGGACACATTCTGGATTACCATTGGCACTTATGTGTTAGCAACATCATGTTGTTTTCCCTATGTGGTATCTGTCGTTGACAAGCTCACTTGCGTGTGTGTGTGTGACTACTCCCTATCATCAGGGTCATTGCTGCTATGTTGGAAGGTGTCGACATTTGTGCGTTGTGGCTCTCCTGTGGTTCAACATTGGTGTAGGTGACTGGCAGGGTTCAGAATTAATTGTGTAGTTTTCATGTAATGTCGAAGTGCCGCATGCTGTGCAGTGTGGCCGACCTTCACAGGTGTTGTTGTCAGCCCATGTGTGAGGATTTCTGGGTACCTTTGATCCCCCCACCACCCCTGGGATTGTCATGTGTGCATGAGCAATACCACCGGTCCCTGTGTGCTTAGCTGATGCACGTTCTTCCAGATCAATTGCGCGGTGTTGATGTTGGCAAAATGGGAGTTGTTTCATGTCTAGGCCCATAACTACTTTTTGCCCATTGTTTGCAAGTCATGGCCAGTGATTTGTGTTTGTGGTCCTGGACACATGACCCAGGACGCACATCTGACTGTGCTACGCAGTATGGGGAAAACCTAGCTTTATCATCACAGCGGGATTGGCATACTGGTTAATGTTACCACAAATATAGGGGACTAGAGGGTAGTGCTGTGTTGGGTCTGTCTCTTACAGTGTTGGTTGCTGTTCCACCCACCTTGTGTCACTTGAATCCTTTGTGATCCCGCTTACCTGACAATGTCTGCTTGCCCCCCCAGGTGTGCCCAGTCAAAGACTTACTTTTGTATGGTACAGTGAACACATGTGTGTCATTGTAGTTCAGCCCACCGTCATGCGTTGTGCAGTAGCCTGGGGATACTGTGACACACACACATGTTGTGTATGATATGCAGTGTGTGGCTGCCTGTCTGTGTTTTTGCATCTGTGCCTCTGCATTGGTGTGGCTTCAGCGTTCCATTGGGGGGGATGTTGTTTGTGTGACTGTCCCTTTTGTCCAAGAATCTTGTAGGTCATCATCCTGCACATTGATCATGTTTGGTATGTCCCATTGCTGCCATGGTATGTGACTTTGTCACCTAACATCGACAGTCTCCACAGGATTCTGCAGTTTGTGTATCTGTTTGTAGAGGTATGTGTATGCATCTTGATGCTCACTTTTCACACAGTCTAATTGTACACTGTTGGCATTGTCAGGGGTCATGGCCAATGCGTGTCTGCACATGGCAGAGGGAGTTCTTGTGATACACAGCATTATTTGCCTCTCATATCCATGTTTGCAAGTGGCACAACCACCACATTTCCAAAACATTGGTTGTGGTGTTGGGTGCAGTAGTCACAAATGCTGGTCTGTTGATACAGCCCCCTGTGAGTTGTGGGGAGTGGTGCAGGGCCTTCATCCTCCTATGAGTGGGGAGGGTAGTGGTGCAGGGCATACAGCCCCCTATGAGTGGGGAGGGTAGTGGTGCAGGGCATCCACCCCCCTATGAGTGGGGAGGGTAGTGGTGCCGGGCATGCATCCCCCTATGAGTAGGGAGGGTAGTGGTGCAGGGCATACAGCATTGTATGAGTTGTGGGGAGTGGTGCAGGGCATACATCCCTCTATGAGTGGGGAGGGTAGTGGTGCAGGACATACATCCCCCTATGAGTGGGGAGGGTAGTGGTGCAGGGCATACAGCCCCCTATGAGTGGGGAGGGTAGTGGTGCAGTGCATACAGCCCCCTATGAGTGGGGAGGGTAGTGGTGCAGGGCATACAGCCCCCTATGAGTGGGGAGGGTAGTGGTGCAGGGCATACAGCCCCCTATGAGTGGGGAGGGTTGTGGTGTAGGGCATCCATCTCCCTATGATTGGGGAGGGTAGTGGTGCAGGGCATACAGCCCCCTATGAGTGGGGAGGGTAGTAGTACAGGACATACATCCCCCTATGAGTGGAGGGTAGTGGTACAGGACATACATCCCCCTATGAGTGGGGAGGGTAGTGGTACATTGCATACAGCCCCCTATGAGTGGGGAGGGTAGTGGTATAGGACATAAATCCCCCTATGAGTGGGGAGGGTAGTGGTGCAGGGCATACAGCCCCCTATGAGTGGGGAGGGTAGTGGTACAGGACATTCATCCCCCTATGAGTGGGGAGGGTAGTGGTGCAGGGCATACATCCCCCTATGAGTGGGGAGGGTAGTGGTGCAGGTCATACAGCACTGTATGAGTTGTGGGGAGTGGTGCAGGGCATACATCCCCCTATGAGTAAGGAGGGTAGTGGTGCAGGGCAAACATTCCCCTATGAGTGCGGAGGGAGTGGTGCAGGGCATACATCCCCCTATGAGTGGGGAGGGTAGTGGTGCAGGGCATCCATCCCCCTATGAGTGGTGAGGGTAGTGGTGCAGGGCATACATCCCCCTATGAGTGGGGAGGGTAGTGGTGCAGGGCATCCATCCCCCTATGAGTGGGGGGGGTAGTGGTGCAGGGCATACATCCCCCTATGAGTGGGGAGGGTAGTGGTGCAGGGCATACATCTACCTATGAGGGGGAGGGTAGTGGTACAGGACATACAGCCCCCTATGAGTGGGGAAGGGAGTGGTGATGGTCACCCCCCTCAGGTGAGGTGACTGCAGGTCGTGGGGACCATGCTACCCCTGTGGTTTTGCTGTTGCTGATGTAAGGGATTTGACCCCCCGATGTGTGTGTAGCATTTTACGTGTTTGTGACGTTTATTTGTGGGTGTGTCTGACTGACCGTCTGCATTGTGCGCGTCTGTTCCTGATCCGGTCATAGATGTACAGTACTGGGATGACCTGCACGATGGGATTCATTGTTGGTTCGTCTCGTACTTGCTGCTCGTTGCTCCGTCTTGTACATGTTGAGAATTGGTCCGTCTAGTAGCCGTAGATCGTGTATGTAGCGCGAATCGGACATGATGTGGAGAAGTGTGGCTCACTGGTTAGAGTAGGCAGACCTGGAAGCAGAGGTCAGCCCGGGACCAGGGTTCAATTCCCGGCTCAGCTGGGTCTTGAGTCCATAAATTGTCCATGGACTCGATAATTCTCGCTCCAGTGCATACTCGATTCATGGGTTCACACTCTGCGACTCTGGGCAATAGCTTGCTTAATCTCCACAATGGCCCCTCGCGGCGGGATGCCTGGCTTTCACCTTGTGGATGCCCTGCTGGGTTATCTCACAGGGGAATATCAGGACGGGTTCCCTAAGCAAGCGCTTAGAGACCGGTTGGTGATTTGCGCTATATAAATATCTGTACATTTACATTTACATTTACATATGCAGCTCTCTTGGATGCTGTGATGTGCTGCTAGTGGCGACCCGTCCGGCGTGTATGATTTGCGCATCGTTCTTGTCCGGCCGGAAACTGATGTGGGAACTGCTTCCAGGCGACTCGAATCGGCGTTCTGAGGTACGGCTCGTAAGGGAAATGCTGCTGGAATCGCAGCCTACATGTCAGACGGAATTGTGTCAGTTATGCGCATCGTACTTCATTCCCCGGTGGACCGGCTCCTTGGACGTGTCGGTCGCAAGGTAAGGCTACGAACAACTCTCGGAGGACTGTCCGACCCGGATCAGAATTGACCCCAGAGTGTAAGAAAGATGGTCTCGGTGAGTGGCAAGAGGCGGAAGAAGTACAGTTCCTTCTACCTTCTACAGGTACAGGCAAGATGGCTAAAATTCTTTCTTGTCCACAATTATTTCTCTGACCAGGTTCCAATTTTGCAAGACCCAGCTGTTCTTGCCGATACACCCTTCACTTCTCCAGTGGCGGCGCATTTTAATTGGACATTGCTTTGTGCTCCCCAGTATTTACTGAGTTCCACAGAATGAAATTATCGAGATCTGGTACCCGCATTCTCACACCAAATAGGATTTAGTGTACGATGCCCAAAGGGTTCTCTTGGTATGTTATTGAGTGCCCTCCAGGTGATTGACCCAGCTGGGACCCTAACCTTATACCTTTGCTTATAAGGACTACATTAAGCTACAGTTTTTCCTCTCAACTATTGAATTTTCCTCGGGTGATAGGGGCAAGAGTACCACAAGGCTACACCCAAACTTCCCATGACTTCTTTGTAAGCCCAAGAGCTAAAAGCCAGGCTGTGGTCAGAATGTAGTGTGCCAATTGTGTATGCCACAATGAAGACTCCTTTATAACAGTTCAAGCGCCAGCCAAGCGCAGTGGCCCAACCCATAGGAATCTGGAGCATAAATCCACTGCCACCAAGATGTACTTGTAAGCCCCATCTGAGTGTAAGGGGCCGCAGTGATCCAAATAAACATCAGCCAGAGGCTTGTCTGAGATCATCAGAGGTTTCAAAGGTGGACGTGCTATGGATGACCTCGTCATCTGCGGGCAGATGTCACATTTTAGGACAAAGTAATTTGGCAGAGGATATTCTTGTTTATACTGCAGGAATGCTTGTGTCTGTGATGTAGAATGAATCAAATCTGTACTCTACATCTGTTGCAGTTGAGAGTTAGCCCATTATATCCATCTTGAATGCAGTGATTTGCCATTTGGAAAGCTTTCTTTGTTAACAGCCTCTAATGTTGGTACAAGGGTAACCACTATTATGCGCTTCCCCTGTGCTAGTGTTGTCTCTCTAAAGCAGTCTGTAACACTGTGAGAATTTTCTCAGTGGGTGTGAAAACATATTTCAGAATTTATGTACAAATGTGATTTGTATGTTATGGATCACCTACATTGAAAGTGATATATGTGTACACAGTTGGACCAGTGACTATGGGGATTACCAGGTTGGATGTGTTTGCATGTGTGTACAAATGTTCGGAAGCTATTATATCAGCTTGGACAGAACGTAAAATGTTTATATGTTCCAGTGTCCAATGGATGATTGAAAAATCAGGTCTTTTTAAAGTTAAAGTGTAGAACAGTTTTACTCATTCCGCCTAATCCAACATGTATGGTATGCCAACATTTTTAAATATTAAAATGGATTGTAGTCTTTTCAGAGTCATTGGAGGTTGTAGCAGTGCACATTGTTCTTTAAAAAAAACCTTGACAACTCATATCCCAGAAATAGGACATTGAGGTGGGCAATTTTAGATTTTTTTAAATTAAATTTGTGACCCAAATGAGGAAACCCACGATTTATGCTTTTGACTCTGTCCTAGTGTTCCATTAATTCATCATCCGTCATATAAATATAACCCACATAAGACAATGCCCCCTCATCAAAATGTTTAAATAACTCTGTCACTCTGGCTGAAAACAGCCCAAGGCTATTCTTATACCCTTGAGGTAAACAGCAAACGGGAAAATTGCCGTTGTGAACCTAGCGCTGAAAATTCTGTCAAATACCTGCTTTCAAGCGCTATATTATGTCAGAAAAATCCATTTGAGATATCTAGCGTTATTTTGTATTTCTTCAGCACAATTTTATTCATTAGTGCGCCACTGTGTGCATTTTGCACTGCAAATGTGGATGTGGATGTGTTTTAATGTTTGTAGTCTAAAATTAGACAGTATGAATTATCTGGTTTCATTTTTGGAATTAACTGGATTATTAATAAACGAGGTGTGATTTTCTATTACACCCTGAAATTCAAGTTATTGTAGGATTTCCCAAAAATGTTTTTTAGCTTCATGTTTTATTGAGTACTGTCTCTGGGGTTGAGGAACTGATTTTAACGGGATTTCTTGATGAGGTGACTCACCATCCCACCCAACATGATTGCGGTATAGTGCAGGAGCTAGCGCTAACGCCCACTCCTTGCATATGAATATTTAATTGACTCAAGAACGAGGTCAGAGAAAGTAGGTAAAATTACAGCTTCCCCCACTGGACACTCCATTGTGAAGTTGGGCGGCAAATCCTTTTCAGCCAAAAGAAGAAACCATAAGTCAGGTTGTCCTAAAATGTTTCTGGGTATGCCCCCCTCCAATTGTAGTGTTATTTTGTATGAACAATGGGGGACATTTACCCTTGCATCACGTGTTTCCACAATATTATGGCCATTCAGCGATACTGCTACCAGATAATCTATCAGGTTCCAGAGAGCTTTCGTGACTTCTGCCGCGTTGTCCAGCATTGTCACTGTCCATTCCCTGTTCAGAAGCAGAGTCCTCAGCAGCCTGGGCATTTCCTATTTTAAACCCAGCTACCTTTTGGGAACACTACTACCTCCTTCTTGAATAACCTTCTTTTTTAAATTGAGGCTTAGGGGTCTTTTGCTTGTCTTCTTTTTTAAGGATGTAGTCTGAAGTGTGATGTTTTTCTCTTTCCGGCTTCATTCGCTATTCTGATCTGTGCTCTGACCATTCACCTCTCTCCAAACGTGTATCGGATGAATCCTGAAAGGAACAAAAGGAACGTGTATCAGAATCCCAATACCTTTCAGGCTTTCTGATGTTATCACCATTTCTTAAATTATATTTCTTGTCAGTAGTTCTTCTGTTGAGGAGACCCAACCTGTGATTGTTTTTTGTTTTGTTCTTTTTTTTGTTTATTGTTCCAAGAATTGGGTGGTTGATTTGAGTTATCCCTGTTGCAGGGATTTTGCTCATACACAGAACTATGCGTAGGAAACCAGGACCTCGGTGTATTGTTGTGTACCAAAAAAGCCACCTCAGTGCCCAGAACCCCAATCTGACTAGCCTTAGTGTCTCAGTCGTTCCTCGTACTACAGCGAAGCTTCCAATGATTAGACAACCTAGAACATGCGACTTAGTAAAATCTCAGGAATAGTGGGAAACAAGAACTCTCTTTTGCTCACGCTCATACTTGTCCACAATGTGAGTAATCAGAGACACTGTATAGTTTAAAGTGTTTATTTCTAACTTAAGTGCTTTAAGTTGCAGTACTCTAGCCAATACGAGCAGCATAATGCATAATCACAATATAATTAGCATTGTTACAATTCCATAAAGCACAAAATAGGAAATCATATTATAATGACAGTGGAAACAGACTATAGCTCCTTTTACCACACTCCCCGTGATCATGAGCTAGTTTAGAATAATTATAGAAGACCTCTGGGCTTTGCTAGCGAGATACCATACCTACGAGATCAGATGCAGTGATTTACATCTCAGTATCAGCACAGCTCTTCTATGGTGGAAAGGTTTTCTCCAAGTGCCTTCTCATGCATGTAATGCCATATTAAAAGCACCCGAGTTGGGCCGCTGTGCTTCATGTTATGTCTATGTGCGTGGGACTGACCAAAGTAAATCAACAGCATACATTGTTATTCGACCTTGAACAGGCTGTGCAGACAGAGATCACGGTTTCCCGCTGGATATGTGAAAGGTAGACAGTTCTCATGTGAAGCAGCTTCAGCAAAGTATTTCATGAGAACAGAGCCATGTAGTGTCGTGCGCAAAAAGCGGCAGAATGGCAGCCAAGCTTATGCTACTCCTGCTAACTTAGCAATGTCTGTTGTTAACCCCATTTCCTCACTACAACCTCCTCCTGGTCGGACCAACGGACTGTGGCCTCAATAGAACACAGAGTTCAACAACGAGTGAACAAGAATTAAGAGCAGCAGTCATATTTGGACAGAGAGTCAAATGGTGCACTAATTTGTGTGTAAAAAACTCAATTTGAGAGAAATAAAGTGAAAAAGAAAAACCATTACAATAAATATCAGGCAGATGACAGAAGTCATCCAGGTTAATCCATTAAGGTGTATGGGTAGTAAGTTGCAACAGCCTCCAAGTGGAAGTCATTGATATCGTCAGAAAAGAGAGTAGCCATCCATTCAAGCAAAGAGAATGAACATATATGATCATCAATAATGGGAGCTTCTAGCACCATCAGTGAACAACTTGCGTGTTCCTCAAGAAAACGTCATAGTAGGAAATCATGTGCAGCTGCACAGACATCCCTTTCTGCTAAAACTCCAAGCGCAGCCGCGCAGGCCATAATCTCAACACCAGAACATTCCAGCCCTTGCGCCACTAGAGGACTCATTAGCAGGTCGTAATCCGGGGCAGGAGACACCATATTGAAGAGGCAAAGATCCAATGCCCATTCGAGCGAACATTCCAGGCAGTGGAAGACTGGATGCACGCAAGTGAAATAACCAAAACGGAAGTACAATCTGTAGAAAAAAAAACCTTTTTAGGGGGTCCTTAAACCCACAAAGAATTGATTGGCACGGAAGCTGGAATAGTAAAACACAAGTTTATTAACCTCACATGAGGGAAACTGACCTCACATGAGGGAGACTGCGTCAATACGGTACACTTAGGCCACTGTAATGAGACAGTCTAAGGAGTACAGAGAACATGAGTCTTATATATACATTTGTTGCATAGTCAGCATGAGACCAATGGGAGGTACTGGCACATACAAGAATAGTTATTGACTAATATAGGTATACAATAATTGCTTGCTCAACAAAGTGGGAGGGGAGAAATTTCACCTTACATCAGTAAAAACAGCCTGACAGTTATACACTAAGAGCAGGTGCATTCTGGCAGCTACAGGTCTTTCTGAGCATGTGCAAGGCTCTGGCTCAGTGCTGAAAGAGTTAACTGTAACAGATGACACAAGCAGAATACAAGGGCAGGCAATAGTGAAGAGGGAGAAAGCACATGGCGAGCACATGGCTAACTATAATGTCTGCCACAAACAAAATGACTTCAGCTGATGCTAACAGCCATTGCCGCTAGTTTCCACTGATGGCCATTTTAGCATTAGCTGAAGACATCCACTATGATCTAGAAGGAATATAGGAAATATTTTGCACATTTATTTTCATAAATTAAAATCCTGATCCATTGCTAGGTGGGCATTTACATTCTAAACATTGTTAAGCAGGCATATATAAGGTATAGACAGGAGCACAAAGGGAACAGAGCATTGGGTCATAATAAACACACAGATAGCAGGAGAAAATAATGGCTATTATTACAAACAGAACTATCAATATTTTCCAACCCCAAGCAGAAAGCACATCTTAAAACCATCCAATCCAATTCTATTTTTCAGGGTTCCTATATATTTCAGTGTTGTTTTCATGAGGGCTAGAGTACCAATTAAAATATTCAGGAAGAGGGCAAAGAAGAATTTATCAACTGTTCAACAAGACGTTTCTCTTGCAGAATAAACATTATTCCTAACGCAAATATTATAGAAAATACAAGGATCATTACAAAAACTATCTTGGCTGCAGGGGACCAGGAGAACCAAACGGGGCCATGGGAATTAGGACGAGGAGCCGCAAAGGGCTGCTCCTTCTCAAAAATGGAACGACCAAACAGGTACATTACTAACAAAAAGTCCTTGGGGAATTGAAGCTGTTGTACAACCAGCCATAGGGGAGTCTTCGCACTGTGTCCATCTGAGCCTCACAGGCAGGCTCCTATTGTTCATCCAACGGTGGAGCTGCACAACTTGCAATTCAAGAAAACAATGACGGCCCAGTTTTAAGGGAAAAGTTTCTTCTTTCAGGATAGGGCAATCACCCTCCGGGGCAAATACCCTCAACGATCCTGTCCAGTGTCTCAGGCAGTGCAACAGTTTCCTTCACTTTAATGTAACAGGCACCAAAGGCACAGCACCTGTACCCTGAACTTAAGACCTTCCGTAACTCCAGTGTTGCTCCGCTGGTGCACAGCTCTTTTGTTGGGGACACAGATTGTACCCAGTGTGCTCAGGCATCCCTTGATCAACAAACAGAGGTGCAGACTTGCATTCACTTAGGGAACAGGACTCAGAAGCCTGAAGCAACCCTTGTTTCAAAGGAGGTCACCTCAAGCAAAAGCCTCCTTGCCGTCCTTGTCGGTCTGTGACTCTCTCAGCTCGGCATCAAAAACTGGATCCACGCAAAAGGATCACTTCTCCATCCTGATTTGTGAACCCGTCTTTCGCCCAAAACAGTAGCAGGAGCACACACTACACCTCCTTCTGCTTCCGGCCTTCTACCTTCACTGAGGTCCTATTTGACAGCAATACCTGTGCTGGTTCACTTTACCTCGGCTTCAAGCTGAACTGGCGCTGATTCCTCAGGCTGAATCTGATGTCCGGACCCCTCTGGCAATGGTTGTAGGGCAGCAAATATTTATTGGTGGGCAGAACAAAAGACCTTTAGACAAGGCATAAAAGCCTTTAGACAAGGCAGTTAAAAATGCATCTCTTCCCGATGTCATAAGTACAAGTAGTAGATGATCCCCAACACAACCTACCGTATGTTCCGCTAAACAGCACCGTGATATCCGTCAGGATGAATGTCGCGCTTTATAAATACAATTACAAATACAAATACAAATAATCTATCAACAGAGAGGATACTCTCAGAATACTTCCTTAGTCGTGGGGCGTCCCATACATTAGCAAGGTACCCAAGAACCACTTCATCTATCTGAGAGTAAAAAACACCTTGGACCTATTAGCGAGTATAAAAGGAACTTTTTGGTGAACTAACAAGAGTAAAACGTTATACTATTTGAAGCAGCCAAGGAAGTCTATGTTTATTTACTAAATTCAGAGGGAAAAAAGAAAAACAATACGAACATACTCTAAATCCTTACATTTGTGTATTCCTATATTATTCACCTGAAGAACCTCAAGAAAAGGAAGTTTTAGAACAAGCATTCTTTTGTGCTTCTTGTCTTAACAAGCTTGTATTTCACAAGTCATAACCTTCACTACTTGTACAGGACTGTAGACACTTCTAAAATGATTTTTCTTACGTAAAAACACCTACATTGTACGCTTAGGACCGTACTCTCATGTTATAGGCACAGCGGGAAAATCTAAAAAGTGCTAATTTAACAGGGATTCTTATTACATAAATAACTAACAAAACCTCAATATAAGGGCTGTCAACTCAATTACACAGACTAGTAATGCCTTTGCAAAACTGTATGTAGCATGAGAATAACATAAACAATAATGGCATAATCACCTGAGAATTTTAGAACAAAAACTACCCACATATAGTTCCCCTTTAAAGGTCAAATAAGGGAACAGCAACCTAGACTACTCATCATTTCATAATTTCATCAGACAGGATGGGCAGTAACTTGGCATATTTATTTATTAATTTTATTAATTCTAACAATTTTAAAACAGTATTACTGAATAGCCAATTAAATGTCTCATGGCCGCTCCTAGACAACTTAGACAGGCTCAAGAGAGAGTGAGAAAAAGAAAGAGAGAGCACATAAATCAAGAAAAATGAAAATGTGTTACTTAATTTTGCTTACCCTTAATTTGCCCAGGAGCTAATCTCCCTAATCTCCTCCCCCATGCGACAGTAGGTTACCTGAAACAGGTAACCTTCTGCCGACACTATCTATCCCTAGTTTTGGCAAGTGGGCACAAACAAACTTGTAGGAGGTAAATAGCACATTGAGCTAGCTAGAAAACATTAATAACCAACTACCAATTCCTTTAGCAATTGTACTAGTGTAACATGAGGGCGCATGAATGCAAACTGAATTTCCTTGCCTCCTTATTGTAGCCCTTGTACAGTGATCTTTAAACTAAAAGCATTAGTGCTATATACATAGCAGAGCTATTCTCTGCATATGGACTAGAGAAGCTGCTGTCCCTTGACAATGTTATTCAATAGGATAAACCCCTCCTGCATATCTTCTACACTTGTATTATTTTGCAAGAAAACAGTGATATTCCCATGTGCTCCTAACAGAATATGCAATATTTCTTGTAGCTAATGTTACCTAAAATTGATAAGTGGTGTCCAATCTTGTTCCAGGAAGGCTTAATCAGGGACATAAGTGCAGTGAAACCACTAAGTAAATTCTTCTATTTCTTAAATGTAGTTACAAGTTTACATAGTGTAATGTAGAAACCACATACTGTCACAGTGGCTCCCTGCGTGGAGATTTCACATTCAGTAGGGCTGGTCAGTTCTAAATGCAGAAATTGGCCTCTGACCCTTAAACCTGTTGTCCCCTGTCAGTAAGGCTATTCCATGCGGTTTTTCAAATTCAAAGTAACTCTGAAGAATCACAGCTGAAAAGCAGTCCTGTGCCGTGCCTGTGAGCTAATAATTTTAAAGGAAGAGTAATAACTTCTGCTGTTTTTTATACTTATTTTTATTCGTGTGTGGTGTGCTTTCTAGCAGTTTAGAGGTCAGCTGTTTGTTCTACATTTGCAGGTGTGCACTGCTGAATCCTACGATCAGTTTGAAAACAGCCCTTGGGTGCCAGAACAGCTTTTAAAAAGTAAATTGTGCCCAAATTAGACTTTGGTGGTAGGGGCACTTAATCATGGGTAACCTACAATGCTTTTGCATAGTAGGGACCCCCAGGGTCTCTCCTAGATATCCCAGGGGTGGGGGATCTGAAATATATAAAGTACACTCTTATAAAATGAGTTTTTATACGCCTGGGTAAAGCGAAGTTTCACATTTCACTCCCCATATTGTGATAAAGTGCTGCTTAAATTCAACTTTGATGCTAGGAGCTTATATTTTTCACAGTATGATTATTAGACATACAAAGATCAAAAATGATTTTAGGGCAATTATTTTTAATAAACATGTTCTTTTCATATGTTTCCACATATGAAAAGCAAGCCTCATTCCTTTACTTTTGCCTTTAAATGCATTTATTTATAACACTAAGCACAGAAGCTTTACTGAAACATGAAATAGCTTGCGCCACTTTTTAAAGGGCAGTAATTATTTTACCATCAGATCCAAAGATGTACTTATGTAAAAAGCTACAAGAAAGAAAGTCCTACACTTTTAATCCTTTCTATTTTATTCAAAATAATAAAAGTGTAATTCTAACTTTCAAAATCAGCAGTCTTCAATACATGTGCCTTCATACAATGTTGCACTAACTTAAGATCTAGTTGACCCAGCATTTTTCCTCTGTGGCTTTTGGCCAGGAATAGCCATGTGTTATTTACTACGCTATGTTTCATGACCAGCAGGCGTCAACGTCTCACGTCCTTTCAAGAGAAAAAGGCCTTACTAAATTCTAATGTCCTCACAGAAAGCCCAAAAAGATGATAAACCATTTATTATCCCCGTGACAGCATCCTTCGAGCAGGCAGCTTTGAACAGCTGTAAAAAGAAAGGCTCTCTTTCTGGTGCTGGAATTTTCAGCATGGTTCAGTCTATTGTAAACTCAAGCATTTCAAGCCAGTCAAAATCTATCGTTTTTGTAATGGGGTGAAAGAAACACTTTTATTTTACGCAACTAATTACTCAATTAATGTGAGTGCCTTTTAAGATTAATATCTAAGGATAATGCTGTAACATTTTATATTGAGTCATAGGTGTGTAAAGCACACAATTTCGTTTTCTTTTTTCTTTCTATGAGGCCTATTTTTTTTTCCTAATGAGTGTTAATTCTAATGTTTTTACCATTGTGGCAATTGTCACACATCTACAGTTTGTTACTATTTCACTTTTAATAGTAGCATGCAGCTATTTAGAATATGTTACATAATTCATTTCTTGAAGTTTAAAATGTAATTCTTTCAATGACATTTGCATAACAGAATAACAACAACAAACAAATTGAGCTCATTCCAGACATTTTCAAGAAGGGGGTCATACACTTAAAACACACAACACTGCTGGTTAAAGCAATCCATTCTCACACAAAAAACATAGTCTACTTACTGAAACAAGTTCTTTCCAGAATGTCAGTCCACAACCACATACAACAACAAAAACAATCAACCCACTAATCAACACTTAAGACAAAAACAAGAGACAGCCCACAGACTGTACTCAAACCAAACCATTTGTAAATTCCAATTGTAAGTCATATTTACAAACAAAAGGACTCTAAAAAAAACAGTACAGAGATTACAC
Organism: Triturus cristatus; assembly: GCF_964204655.1. Lineage (NCBI taxonomy): Eukaryota > Metazoa > Chordata > Amphibia > Caudata > Salamandridae > Triturus > Triturus cristatus. The sequence continues at coordinate 219,333,150 of NC_140590.1, forward strand.
CAAGACAAATAGACAGCCAAAAGACTGCAATGTTCAAAAAGACAGGCTTGCGCCCCAGACCTTTTCCAATAATACACCAAATTACCAGTTTGGCTGGCAGAACACTCAAAAGTGCTCCATATCACCACTTATGAATTTTACTAAGTGCACAGATCCAGATCTCATATACATATATATATATTCACTGAAAAAACCATAGGTTTCACACATGTTATAGTTAGCTGGACATTTTACTGATAAAAAACCAATGAAATTCCCCCGTTATAGTTACTGTAGGCAACTATAACTCACGCGACCGCAATCCTCTGCTGATGCTAATACTGTATTTAGACACTTATTTGCCCATGTCTTCTTCCATTAAATTTTAGCTATACATATATTACAAATATTTTTTTTTCATAAAGACACATATGTCATCAGCAGAGGATTACGGTCGCGTGAGTTATAGTTGCCTACAGTAACTATAACGGGGGAATTTCATTGGTTTTTTATCAGTAAAATGTCCAGCTAACTATAACATGTGTGAAACCTATGGTTTTTTCAGTGAATTTGTACGGTTTTTTAAATGCTAAGTTACTTTATGCCATTTGTGGCGTGCGCGGCCACTTAACGCAGTTCGTTCCATGCGCGCACGGTGCGCTTCGCGCACCGTGCGCGCACAGTGAGCACGCGGTGCGCTTCGCGCACCGCGTGCCCACATTACGCTAGATGGGCCATGAACGCACGATGCGCTTCGCGCACCGTGCGCACATGGAGGACATATGATGAGCAAACTCTTAAATCTGCTTTTCATTTATTTTTTTTTATTTTTTTTACCGTACGCTTACCGTAAGCTTACGGTACGCGTACCCCGTGATTTTTTTTAAAATCAATAAATGTTTTTTTTGTACTTTTCTGTCCTTCTTTGACCCCCTTACAAATGTTAGGGGGTCTGTAACTCTCCTCATTGCCCCCTTTCCTTGTTTTCTCTGTTTTTTTTCTGAGTGAAACACACAAAATGGCGGCCGCCGCTTCCTGGTTTCGGCCGATTCGAATGTTTACTAAGATCTATGGGCCAATCAGAATCTCCTTCGCGCACGCCATGTTTCTTCCGTACGCTTACCGTAAGCTTACCGTACGCGTACCCCGTGATTTTTTTTAAAAATCAATAAATGTTTGTTTTGTACTTTACAGTCCTTCTTTGACCCCCTCACAAATGTAAGGGGGTCTGTAACTCTCCTCATTGCCCCCTTTTCTTGTTTTCACTCTTTTTTTTTCAGAGTGAAACACAGAAAATGGCGGCCGCCGCTTCCTGGTTTCGGCCGATTCGAATGTTTACTAAGATCTAAGAGCCAATCAGAATCGCGCTCGCGCACGCCACCGTACGCTTACCGTAAGCGTACGGTAAGCGTACCGTAAGCGGGCTCAGATATATATATTGATTTAAAGGCTATTTTCTCAGAATCTACTGAACAGATTTACACCAAACCTACAAAAGGCACTTCCTTGACCTAGGGACTACCTCTCTGCCAAATTTTGAGTAATTCTGTTCAGCCGTTCGGGCTGTAGCTCGTTCTAAAGGTCCTATGAAAAAATGCATGGGAAAAACGCGTTTTGGGACCCCCCTTTTATCTCAGCCCCCGCTTGACGGATCCCCCCGAGACTTTCAGGGTAGGAGCGGAGCGTAGCGCCCCACCTATTTTGAGAAATTCGCGAGGATTCGTCGACCGGCGCCAAAGTTTTCAAAAAAAGAATGTTGAGGTTTTCCTATGGAAACGTGGTCCTAACTATAACTACCTACTGGCGACCGCCAGTAGGTAATATATATATATATATATTCACTTAAAAAACCATAGGTTTCACACATGTTATAGTTAGCTGGTCATTTTACTTGTAAAAAAACAATGAAATTCCCCCGTTATAGTTAGTTCAGCTAACTATAACTCGCGCGCCCGCAATCCACTGATGTCATCAGTGATGTCATTTGAGATGTCATCAGTGATGTCACTGACCATGTCATGAGTGATGTAATATGTGACGTCATCAGCAGTGGATTGCGGGCGCGCGAGTTATAGTTAGCTGAACTAACTATAACGGGGGAATTTCATTGTTTTTTTACGAGTAAAATGACCAGCTAACTATAACATGTGTGAAACCTATGGTTTTTTAAGTGAATTTGCAAGGTTTTTTAAATGCTAATTCCTAACTATAACGTGTGTGAAACCTATGGTTTTTTCAGTGAATTTGCAAGGTTTTTTAAATGCTAATTCCTAACTATAACGTGTGTGAAACCTATGTTTTTTTCATTGAATATATATATATATATGCAGGTGCGTGTGCGGATTCCCCACCAGGAGTGACATCACTATTGGGGACACCCTTGGTTTTGCATATATATATTTATGTATATATATATATATATATATATATATATATATATATTCAATGAAAAAACCAAAGGTTTCACACATGTTATAGTTAGCTGGACATTTCACTCGTAAAAAACCAATGAAATTCCCCCGTTATAGTTAGTTCAGCTAACTATAACTCGCGCGCCCGCAATGCACTGCTGATGACGTCACATATTACATCACTCATGACATGGTCAGTGACATCACTCATGACATCACTGATGACATCTCAAATGACATCACTGATGACATCACTGATGACATCATCCTTGTGATAGAGTGGCAGACCTCCTCTCACCCTAATATAACCTTTGATACACACATTCAAAAATAGAGACTAACATTTTCAAAACAATGGACATACCAATACCAGTTACAACAACCTCTTCAGTAATTCTAAGATCCACATACACATCCACTCATTCACCAACAGTCCTATACAGTCACTCATACATGTACTCACTCATCATATGTACTCATACACCTATACATCCTGTTACACAATGCCACTCCTCCATAGAGTTACTCACACACATAGTCACTCATGCTAATAAAGAATCAAACATACATTTACTTGCATATACAGTTATACACACACCACCACACTTACTTCTACGGAAACTTACACACACTTAGGGGCCTATGCATCAACAATGCCATTTGCGATTCCTTATTAGCGAAAAATAAGGAATCGCTAATAAGGAATAGCAAAAGGCTATGCATGTAGGAATCGCTATTCAAATAGCGATTCCTTAATATTCCTTATTACCGAATCGGTAATACCGAATCGGTAATAAGGAATACCTACCCATTCATTCCTATGGGCTTGGAGGCCCATAGGAATGAATGTAAAGCCATTCAGTATTAGCGAATCGGTATTACCGAATCGCTAATAGCGGGAGCACTTTCAATGGTGCCAGGGTGTCAAAAGGACACCCTGTTGCACCCCTGAAAATGATATGTGCACATATGTTGCACACACACATGCTCTAAGGGCATGTGTGCGCGCAACATGAAACTTTGAAAAATGCACAAAAGTGCATTTTTCAAAGTTTTTGCAAATTACCATGCAGTTCATCTTCATGGTAATTTGCTCCCCCTATTAGCGAAATCGCTAATTTTTTAACTTTGATGCATTGCATTTAAGGAATCTCACTTTGGGATTCCTTAAATGCAATCGCTATTTAAGGAATCGGTATTTAAGGAATCCCTATTTAAAGAATCGCTATTTAAGGATTCCTTAAATAGCGATTTCTGCTTTTGGGTTGATGCATTGGGATTGGGTATTTTTTACTTAATACCGGGAGCTATTACCGAATCGGTATTTTACCGACTGGATTTTGGGTTGATGCATGAGGCTGTTAGTCTTTTAAACAATTACTTATAGAAACACATACTTATTCATACAGGAACTCTTTCAATCTCTCACTCTCACATATACTCGCTTATATACACCAATAGTCACATATACTAGTTTAAAACATATGTAGTTACTCATAAAGACACTATTGAGACAGTCATTCACTCACTAACACACCCATACACACACTCATCCACCCATACAGTCCTGCACACATGCTGTCTTCAACACATACAAACAGTGAGTCACTCATTCATGCACCTATGCACTACGTAATACCCCCACCGAACCATGCAGACACTCAGACTGATACTCATAAAACCAACTAATAACCTATATTGACACCCATTTAGCTACTCACCAACCCATGCAGCCACTTATACACAAAGTGAAAGACTGATACAGATATTTACATATTTAAACATTACTCACTAAGCCATGTATTCACTATGATACACTTAATCAGTCAGTTACACAATCAATTTTTCAAAAACAAATCATCCATTTAGACACTTATATACCCATTTATTCTTCCATCGACCTTGAGATATACATATATAAAACATACTTAATTGTCAGAAAAACACACATTCACTGGATGATGTAATCAGTGATGTCATCAGTGATGTCATTTGAGATGTCATCAGTGATGTCATGAGTGATCTCACTGACCATGTCATGAGTGATGTAATATGTGACGTCATCAGCAGTGCATTGCGGGCGCGCGAGTCATAGTTAGCTGAACTAACTATAACGGGGGAATTTCATTGGTTTTTTACGAGTGAAATGTCCAGCTAACTATAACATGTGTGAAACCTGTGGTTTTTTCATTGAATTTCTAAGGTTTTTTAAATGCTAATTCCTAACTATAACGTGTGTGAAACCCATGGTTTTTTCAGTGAATTTGCAAGGTTTTTTAAATGCTAATTCTTATATTTACCTTTTTTTTTTTTTTTTTGCAATGTTTTTTACATATTTTTATTTTAAATTTATATCCTCTTTAAAGACTATGGTTAAATTTTAAAAATTCTACAATATATTTTTTATTTTTACATTTTTTTTAAACTAAACAGGTAAGATTTAGTAGTATAACATAGTGAATCTTTTTTTCCCTTTTCTTTTTTTTTTTTTTAGTATTTTTTTAACGTGCGCTTACCGTACGCGCACGTCTTGCTTTTAGTACGTTAGATTTCTACGCTGTTTGCTTTCAGTTACGCAATTTGCGTAGACGTGCGTCACGCGCACGCGGCGCGTAACGCGTACGCTGTACGCACATGTTACGCGGAAGTGAAGGGGCGTGCCTGTTTTGCGCATGCGCGCGTGCGCGTGTCTTTTTTACGCGCATGCGTACTTTTACCGTAAGCGCTCCGTAAGCGCACCGTAAGCGTAACGTACGCGCACGTTGGGTCATGTGATCAAGAAACAACACATTTTTTATTGGTTTTTACTACTTTCAGTTCTAGAACTCTCCTACACCACACCCATTCCCCTCATTTCTGCTTGTGATCCCTTAGGAGAAGGAGCTGAGTTGTCTTTGTGATACGATGGCAGAACAGCAGACCTCTTCTGAGAGTGAGGCTAGCAGCACTACCTTGAGGCAGAGAAGGAGGAAACAAAAGAGCTCTTTCATATGGGAGTATTTTTCTTTTCCAGAGGGCAAGAAAAAGGTAAATGCACCTTTAGTGACTTGTAAGCTTTGTGACCGTGTACTTTCAAGAGGGAATCCTAACAAGAAGTATTCCTTCGGGAATCACACTATGTTGAGACACCTTCATGATGTACACGGTAGGACATATGCTCGACATACTGGAGGAAACCCTTCAGTAAGTCAACCAAGCACATCCACAGCAGCTCAGCCTGGTCCATCATCTGCGGGACCGAGTCCATCTTCGGCAGGTCAGCTGAGCCCTTCATCTGTGGGGGGAGCATCTCCTTTTTCTGGTCCTCTGGAAACTAACCATCAGTTTGCGAGGGTTACAATGCGGTGCGCCACTTGTTATGGTCTAATTTATCATAGGGAGACCAGTGTTGCCCTAGTTAACAATAAAATAGACCAGCACATTTGTCCTACCGACTAATATTCCCATTCTTTCTTTCCTCTGTCCCTGTACGAACACAACGGCTCTTTTAAGAGCCAACCTTACCTTTCAACTTTTTTTTATATATTTTTGTAAACTTTTTTTTGATTTTTTTTTTTACCGTACGGTACGCGTAATTTATTATTTTTTTTTTTTTAAAAACACTAAAAATCAATTATCACATTACAAGGTCCTTGAGAGATTACAATGAAAAACTGAAAATGTGATTGTGGAGAAGTGGAAAAAAGGGACCATGAAATTTCTGACTTACCATACCCACTCAAAAAATTATTTATTAATTAAAATTTAATTTAAATTGCTATAAAAATGGTTCAAGTTTTCGAAAATTTTCTTTGTCAATCTGAAAAAAATGAAAAAAGTATTAATATTTAATAAAACATTTTATAATACAGTACACATATTTACATATTTTCCAAAAACAATTTTTTGCCTTTTTTTTGCTGTTTTCAGAATATATTGCATTTCACTATAAATCGTGAAAGCAATTGCATTCATCACTTAACAGCGGGCAAAAAAAAAATGACAATCTCAAAGATTGTTTAAAAAAAGCCCAGAATCTCTTCTCAGTTAAACATAACATTATCGAAATGCAAAATATTATTCATTAAAAATATCATCTAATAACAAAAACTATTTCTAAAAAATACCGTCTGACAATTTTCTTACAGAAGCATAATCTCAAAAATAATATATCTCAAATAAATCCACAATACATCTAGTTTCCTTTCTTTTAGGCCAAATGTTAATTTTTGAAATTATTTTTGGAATAAATTTCCAACGATAATCCAATAAAATTTCAAAATTTAAATTGTACAGATGTTACCGATTCTCTCTAAAATTTTGGTTTCCGAAAGATTAATTAGGATTTAATTAAGTCCACAATACAATTGGATACCTTTCCTTTAGGCCAAATGGTAATTTTAAAAATCTTTTTTGATTAAATTTCCAACGGTAATCCAATAAAATACAAAAATTTAAATTGTACAGATGTTACCGATTCTCTCTAAAATGTTGTTTTCCGAAACATTAATTAAGAATTATATAAGTCCACAATACAATTGGTTACCTTTCCTTTAGGCCAAATGATAATTTTAAAAATCTTTAAATTTGAAAATTCCAATGGTAATCCAAAAAAATGGTAAAATTGTTTTGTACAGATCTTGCCAAGTCTCTCTAAAATTTAGGTTTCAGAAAGATTAGATAGGAATTTGCTAAATCAAAAGGCAAACGTTGCTTGAAAATCAATTTTGAATCATTACACAGTGTCCAGCCTTTTTCACATTTAAGATAAACTGTGTAATGTCCAGAAGTAACAGTAGGTCCTTCATGGAAAATTATTGCAACTGTTACAAAAGTTTTTCCTGAAATTGATAATTGCTGTCCTGTAAACTTCTTTATTAAAGTATCCAATTTTGAACCATCAGCTCTACATCGTTGCATCATTAAAATTACATACTGTCCGTATTCCTTTAAAATTAACGTTGAAAACATGTCAGATTTACACTCACCGCATTGCATGCTATGATTAGCATCTTTAACTAATTTAGCAAAAGTGACTGTTTTACTCTCTGGCAATGTTAAATAAATAAACCTTTCAGAATCAACATTAGAGCCACATGTATTGAAACAGTTTTCACAACTATGTTCCCATTTATAAGACAGACCAAACAAATTTTCAATGTGTACTCCTTCTTCTTCCAGTACCTGAAGAAAATACAACAAGAATTCCTGTGCGCATGGGCGTCCGCAGGGGGGGGCAAGGAGGGGCGCTTGCCCCCCCCTGGACGCTCCTCCTTGCCCCCCCTGTGGCCACTTATGCTTTTAGGACGCCTTTTGTCCGGGATTACGGGCTCTGCAGGGAGCAGAGGTGTTCCCTGCCAGAGGCCTCAACTCCCTGATGGGGCTCCTTGCACTCCTCCTCGCTGCCCCTCCCGCCCATTGTCATTCTGTCTGCGGCTGATTGCCACAAACAGAATGACAATGGCCGGTTTGAGCTGCGCGCCACAAGCACGAGTGGTTAGGTCTGGACACAAAGACCTCCTTTTAACACTCTCAGGGCCGGCTTTAGGGCGGTGCAACCAGTGCCACCGCACTGGGTGCTGACTCTTCGAGGGGGCGCCTATTTGGAAGTATTTTATGGTTTTAAAAGCACCTGCTGCATTGCCGGCCTCCGAAATTGTCATACAAAAATAAAAATGTCAAGATAACTTGGTGATTAATGTTCTTCCTGGAGAGAAAAGGAGTTTTGTCAAGTGGTATTTTTAACTCATTTTATGTATCACAGAGGGTTAATGTGTGTGCTGCAAAGAATGTGTACCATGCAGATCACAAAATGCATATAGTTTAAATAGGTCAGTGCTTTTGTCAGAGAGATCCTTTCGGTAAAAAAAAATCATCATTATGAAATGTAACCTCCAACCATCGGGTTCTGATTTACTTTCTGAGTCTGTGCTTCTCCAGACCAAGCACTCTTAAACTATACTGCCTACCAGTATGGATGACATGCAACTCCTACACCTTGCAGTCCTCTGTATTATGTAACATTTCCTATACACTGATTTACACACCTATGATTGATTGCATCTGAGTAGTGTTTGCGATGTAAAGTGCTCTGACACCCTAAACTGGTACAGGTGGCACTATTAAATACATCTGAGAGAGAGTGGTTATGGAGACTTGAGGGGGTACTGTACTGTTAAAGGGTAGTAGTGTGGGAGTCTGTGGGGAGCGCCCGTGGGGGGCGCCAACAAACTTTGTCGCACAGGGCGCCCCCAGCGCTAAAGCCGGCCCTGAACACTCTGTAGCCTGAGAGCAAGGGGTCTTCTGAATGAAGTTCTGGGGGGGGGGGGGGGGGGGGGGTCGATGCATTATTCTCCCAAGTCAAAAACTGAGGTTGCAGCATAGACCGGATTTCAGATCCCACTAAAACGTACACAGACTTGTGTCAATAACATATCTATCTGCCAGTATGCACCCTATCATGTCTGGCAGGACGTCCCGACCCTGTGTTTCACTACCTCATATCCCCCTGCACCCCACTCCCCATGCTCACTGCCTCATATCCCCCTGTATCCCACTCCCCGTGCTCAGGGCCGGCTCTAGGGCGGTGCGACCGGTGCCACCGCACCGGCTGCTGACTTCGTGTAGGGGGCCCTAATATGATGATTTTAAAAGCACCTGCTTCTTTCCTGGACTCCTAGAAACTTTCAGCCACCTATAAAAATGTCTAAATGACTGCAGTGATTAATGCACTTCCTTAGAGAGAGGGAGAGATCAAAGTTTTGTGTAGTGGAAGTTTCTACTCATCCAAAGGTAGCGCAGAGGGTTACTATGCTTGCTGCAAAGAACGTGCAGCTCACTAAGTGCGTATAATGTAATGTAAATAGGTCAGTGGGTCACACTTTTGTCAGAGAGACCATATTGTTGATAACTCTTTATGAGTTAAAATCCTAATGTGGAACAGTGAGCAAGTAACTGTTAGCAAAGATGCATGCAAACTGGGCTAGAGCGTTATGATTTCCCCCCAGTTTTTCATTATCCTACTGTGGCAAAATGGGTTAATTTGGGTAGAAATCAATTCTTATTAATAAAGAGAACCCCCCATCCATGGTGCTAGGTTTTAAATTCTAGGTTTCTGATTCTCCTGACCAAGCACTCTTAAACTATCCTGCCTACCTGTATGGATGACATGTGACTCCTACGCCTTCTTGTCCTCTCTCTTATGTAACATTTCCTATGCACTGATTTACACACCTATGATTGATTGTCTCTATGTAATCTGTGCGATGTAAAGTGTTGTGACACCTTACACTGATAGGAGCGGCGCTATAAAATGAATTAAATGCACCTGAGACTGAATGGTTACGGAGGCTTGAGGGGCGCTGTGAAAGGATGGTTATGAAGAACCTGTAGTGGCGGTGGTCATTGGGGGTGCCAAAATGCATTATCGCACTGGGCCCCACGAGCGCTAAAGTCGGCCCTGCCCACGCTCACTGCCTTATATCCCTCTGTACCCCACACCTCGCGCTAACTGCCACGACATATCCCTCTGTACCCCACACCTTGCGCTAACTGCCACAACATATCCCTCTGTACCCCGCACTTCGCGCTCACTGCCACATATGCTTCTGTATCCCACTCCTCACACTCACTGCCTGATCGCTCATTTTACCCTGCCATTCATCTTCTACGTGTTCTCTCCCCTTCCACTCGTTCTACCTCTGTTCACCCCTTACTTCTTTTTGTGCCTTACTTCTTTCTCAATATCTCTACTTCTTTTCCTCTTCAGTAACATCTGTGACACATCTCTGCACTTCCTTTATATCAACGCACCCCTCTACCTCGCCTGTCTACCTCAGTCGTTATTATTCCCTCTTCCTCAGCTGTCTCTACCTGTCTCTGACACACCTCTCCCTCTCTCTACCTGGCCCTCTCTGGTTCTACGACTGCGTTATTCTCCCCTCTCCAGCTTTGATTTACCTGTCTCTGCTCCTGAATCTTTTACTTCTACACCTCACTTCTTTGTCTACCCTTCACCCCTCGCTACCCTTCTGTTTGCCTCACTACGGTCTTTACCCGACCCACCTTCAGTGCCTCTTCCCATTTCGCCTCACTCCCTCACAGCGCTCTCCTAGCATGCATCTGTTTTTCCCCTCACCACCATGCCTGCCTCTACCCCTCCTTACCTTTCTAACCAGCCTAACTTTCTACTTTCCTGTTATTCCTGGTAGTGAACCTTTCATTTCACCCCTCCGGTTGTATTATCTACGCATTCAAATTGAGTAGGTCATTGCTGTGCTCCCAACCTGACATCGAGACCCAGTCCCCTAGCCTCTCAACATGCCCAGATATAACAACAAGCATTGGCATAGCCAATTGGTCTCGCCTTTGGGACCTGCTGCAGAACTAAATACTTATACTGCCGGCATCATACTTACCCAGCGCCAAGACGCCTTGGCAGAAGTGCGCTATATAAGTTCTTCAGTCAGTGAGTCAGTCATAAGGTCCCAAAGGCGAGACCTATTGGCTATGCCAATGCTTGTTTTTCTCAGGTTGGCCTGAACATTACCCGATCCGGATTGTCTGCCATTTTAGCCCCGCCCCCATTAACATTAGCCACGCCCCTTCATTTGCCAGGTTCGCCCCCCCCTGGAAAAATTTCTGCGGACGCCCATGCCTGTGCGTCTTGCTGTACATTTTGAGAAAACTGTGTACATCCTGAACATACATCTAAAAGTTTTCTAATTTCAGTAGCACTTTCTATTTGAGTTTTATCATTACTCAGCTTTTGAAAAAGGAGACTCAACTCAGAACAGAATCTTTTTCTCTGATTTACTATTATCTGCTCTTGCAAACTTTCCAGATAAAATGCAACATTCAGCACTACATTAGCGTAGCAGTTGACACCAGAGCTATTTTCAAAATGACATCCTACAACCTCTTCTTCATTTTCCTTTTTCTTTTTGCTTGCAATTACATCACTCCTCTTTTTTTTCCTCCTCTCTACATCCTCATTACAGATATTCTCATTTCTCCTTTTACGAGAAACTACACGTTTCTCTAACACAGGATACTGACCTAAATGAGGAGCATAGGTTCTTCTTAATCTATTGTACTCCTTTACACAATTTGCATCAGCACTAACTTTTGAATCATCAAAGTCTATCATGAATAAACCAGATAATGTTTTCACTCGTGACAAAGCTACATAAACCATACCTTCTTTGAACACAGTTGAACCAATGTTTACAAATGCACAATCTACAGTCAATCCTTGAGACTTGTGAATAGTTACAGCATATGCTAGAGAAAACGGAAACTGTTTCCTTTGTACATAAAAATCTTTCAGAAGCATAAAACGAACTGTACAACGACAAATGTCTATAACTTCTTCTATCTGATCCAATTTTATTTTTAAACATTCAATTCCATCTTTTTTCTGATAATTAATAAAACCCACAACTCTTCCCATAGCTCCATTAACTAAACCTTTTTCAACATCCAAATTTCTCCTTAAAAATACTCTACAGTTCATGCAAACATATAGCTTTTTTTCTAATCCAGCAGTTTTGGAAATGTTCTTCTCTAGTGAATCCAATTTATTTTTCAGTTTGCCTGTTAATGTGATAGTAATTCTTCCATCCTGAATTTTGTCCACTGCTTCCAATTTCCTGATATCTTCCTTTTCCAATTTCAAAAGCTCCTCATTGAATATTGAGCATTCACGTAGAGTTGGCATTAAGCAGATGACACTTTTCTTTTCTGCAATGTTCTTGTATATCTTCTCTGCAACTATTTCTTCCTTTGGAAATAAATTATGTAGCAACCAACTCTGTAATGCTTTTGTGCCAGCTTCAGTGAGTAGTCCAATTCTGATATCTTTCAGAATACTTCCATATTCTTCATCGTTTGCTTGTCTCATATTAGTAGTAAGTTCCTTGTACTCAAAGAAGGACCAAATATTTGCATTACCGATGCTTCCCAATGACTTCTTTGTATCTTCATGTGTCACAGTATTAAACACTGGTTGTCCTTTAACTGGAGTAAGCTGTAGAAGATCCCCAAAAACTATGACATGTTTTCCACCAAATAACACGTCATAGTCTGTCCTTAGAGTTTGCTGCATTCTTAAATGCACAAAGGCAAGCATTAAGTTTGATACCATGCTCACCTCATCAATAATGAGAACTTGCATCTTCTTCAATACTCTTGAAACTTCCAAGCATGCTTCTCCAGTTAGCTTGTGGTATTGTATTTTGTTCTCATGCTCCAGTGGTAACATTAGCAAACAATGTAAGGTGATTCCTTTTATGTTATATGCTGCTAACCCAGTTGGAGCAGTAACCACACAAGACAAAGTAGAATCCGTTTTTTGCTGTAGGTAGCTTCTGATGACTTTTATTAGGAAACTTTTTCCAGTTCCAGCTTGTCCGCTTACATACATCCTGATTGGATGAAATGATGTGCATGAGCACTCTTTTTTTTCATGTAGTAATCCGTGATCAATTTTGTTTCTGATTTCTTCAAAAATTTGTTGCTGCTCTTCATTCAGTTGTCTTTCCAAATTTGGTAAGTCTATAAATTCTTCTTGAGCTTGATTCATAGCCGTTTCCACTTCATTCATGGCTATTGCAGCTTCATTTTCAACGATTGGTTGTCCTAGGGGATCTTGACTGAGTGTTCCTGAACTTTGGCTGTCTTGAGAACTGTCTCTAGCTACTTCAGCTGCAATTGTAGTTTCCTGTTCAATTTCTTCATTTAACATTTGCACATAAGTTGTGAATGTACTGCATTGTATGCTGTCTTTGCAAGCATTAAATGAATCTTCATAGCTTTGAAATTCTCCCAGTAGTTCATCCTCTGTACGCCATGGTTTAAATAGCTGTAAAAGAGCCAAGCAGTAAAATTCCTTTTTGTCAGTAGTGTCGCAACTCAGCTTCCTGTGATTTATCAAACTTCCTTTTGTTTGCTTCACCAAACATCCTTCCTCACCAATGACTTTATATTTTCCATTGTTGATGTCTTCTGCAGCTTTCCGTGAATAAATGTAGTTCTGCAGCACTTCATAGAGACACATGTTCTCCAGATGATGACTTCTCTTGGGATAATATGTGTCCAACATGTTTGATTTCAAAATATCTGTACTTTCTGGGTCATTCTCGGCCAAATATTCAATTTCTCCAACAGATTTCAGTACCCGATTTCTCATTTCTGCAAGGCCTAAACTTGCCAAAATTATTCTTCTTGATTACGAGTAGAGACTTGCAGAAGATAACCTATCTGAACATTCGTAGGATCCAATTTCTCGATGCGATAACATCTTTAAACTGAAACTGTACAGCTTCTTACTGACAGTCTTCTCGTGAGAAATCTCTTCCCACATTTCTTTCAATTCAGTTTTTTCAGATTTAGTAATGTAAGACGTTACATATCGAGCAACAGCAATGGAATTGTCAGCTACATACTGTATATCCATGTTAGCATTCCACATGGATAAAATGACTGGGTTGTAGTCATTTATATTTTTTGATTCTTCTTTTCTTTTAAGGTTGTAGGTATTCTTAGGTGATTTTCTTGTGATAGTATGTCTCACAGATGACATAAAACTGTTTACTCTTCCATTTGAAAGAACAGGTCTAGGAAATCCAAATCGACATTTAGTGTAGTATTTATCTTTGCTCTTGTATTTCCGTCGACAGTATTTTCCACACCGATGACTTTGGAAACGTAAAACTTGCTCCTTTAGCTTTTTCTCTTCTGTGCTTTTTGGTATAGCACATGTTGCATATTCTTCAATGAAAGATAACACTGCTTCATCAGTATCTGTTCCAAACTTTGGGGCATCCTTGATCCACAACAGCATATGAATATGAGGAGCACCTCTTGCCTGGTACTCTTTTCTCCAAAAGAAATCCTCTACTTCTCCAAGAGGTGGATTTTTTTTATTGCAGATGAAGGACATCATAGCCTCAAATCTAAGATTGAAATATCTGCAAACATTAACCGGATCCAATGAGCACAGTTCTCCAGCTGTCTTGTATTCGATGTTTTTAATGTTTGAATTTGCCTCTCGTAGAAAATCCAGTAAATCATCCCAAGCGTACTCAGCACAGCTTAGGGTAAGGAACCATGTTGGTGTTCCTAAATTTCGTAACATGCATTTTAATTCACCATGGCGTCGGTACCAATATTCATTTGTCCCACGCTGACAAGCCATCAGATTGATGAGTTGTGTTTCCAAATGATCATCTCGGTGCTGCACTTTCTCCATAAAATCCTTAGCAGACACATTTTGTAAATGTACTCCACTTTTTAAAATGTGATTTACTGCATATGATAATGCAGACAAGTCGCTTTCAAATAAAAGATGGAATAAATAAGGAATACTTTGTCGAAATCTTGGATCTTCTGCATATAGTCTTGTAGTCCGATACTCAGAAGCTGGAATCTGTTCTGGACGTTCATCGTATCGTCCTCCTTTTCCTGTAGGAAACAGCTGGGGAAAACATCGAGCTTCCAAGCTCTCCTCCCATACACTCACGGGAGTTCCTTTTGCTTTCCTCATCTGAAACAGATCAATATTGTCTCCCATAACTTCTTTTGAATGAAGAGGATGTATGCTAAAATGTTCATAAATTTCTTCTTCCTTTGACTTGTCCACTTTTTCAATTTGTCCAGTTGGTGTTTCTGTGTCTTCTTGTAAATCTTCTTCTTCTTCTTCTATATAAATTGATTCATACCATTTGTTATTCCTTTTCAAATACAAATTTGCTCTTTGTACTTTCCGTACATCTACCAGCTCCTGCCAAATCTTCTTATTCTTTGTAGGTACACCATTAACCAGAATAACTAATGGTTCAGTTTCCAAAGTATCTGCATCAATAGTTTCCATATTTTTTTTCAAATCCAAGGGCAAATACACCACTCTACCTTTTAAACCTCTCAGTAAATCTGAAGGAGGTAATTTACCAGTTTTGGGCTCCATACGTACTATGGTCTGGAACGGATGAACACATTGAATAAGTATAGACTCATATGTATTTAATTCAGAAAGTTCGGCAGGAATAACATCCAATTCTAAATTATTATGTACAGCTCTGGTCGGCATTCTATTTTCCTCTAACTTGTTGTAACAGTATTTACAAATACGCTGATCTTCACCCAATTCAAAACAATTTTCAAGAAATATATATGTGGCAAAATCCTTCCACTTATAATTATCTTCATTTTCACTTTTTCTGTAGAGATCAACATTCCTAGTTTGTTTTCTATAATGAGTTCTGCGGCAACAAATACAAGTAATATTTGGTCTTTCATTAGAGATTATTGCAAATTTTGTTATGTGATCATTAAATGTCTTACTTACAGAGGGTTCTACATTCTCTTCCACTTCTTCCTCATTTACTGTGTCCTTTTCTGCACTGTCTTGTTCAGGGCCAAAGTAACAAAACTGAATTTCATCAATAACCTTCTCTACATCTGATACCGTTCCACGGAACAGAGCCCTATTCAATTCATCTAACTTTATTGCTGGACTTTTAGCAAAATACAACCGTCTCACAAACTTTCTCATTTCAGTATGATGAACAGCCAGCATACTAAAATGATGAAAAACACTTTTACACACTTTTCTAGATAGACAAGCCAGAGAATGACCCTGCAAACCAGTATTCTCTCTCACTCTGCATGGATCTAGACTTTGAAGCACCTTAATCTTCTGTTTTACACTTTTTTTACTATATTCTCTTAGAAACTCACAAAATTTATCAATAGATTCCTGACGCACAGTGCAACTACTACTACAATTCCAAGTGTACACTGGGGCTTTAGGACGTCTCCCCATAGCCTCATCCGCCATCACTTGTACCTCATCTCTTGGAACCATTTTCTCCTTCTCCATTATGCAACCATTTTTCACTTCATAAGCACGACCTCTGGTGTCAACTGCATGCAGCAAACTATTACTTTGAAAATAACTCTCTTCATTAAAAAAAGGTTCACTACTTGAACTATGCATCCATTCTCCTAAAAACACTTTACAAAAGTTTGTTCTTTTCACTACTCTTTTCCTTTTGGTTTGTGATTTCAGTACATTGACCATTTTATCTAATGTACGCATCCTATTCAAAATTAAAATGAATAGTTTCCTTTTTAATTCTAATGCCTTAGCTGCAATGGCTGCAATTTCTTTTTTTCTCTTATAAAATTTAGCCGTTTGCTTATATTTCTTCACATCCTTTATCAAATTGGACATAACTCTTCTCTGAAACATTTTTCTACGTATCTCTTTAAACGCTGTTTTTCTGTTTAAATTAATCTTTATTGTTTCTGAAGGTATATTTGCATTAACTAAATGCTCAATTTTTTCCTGTTCTTTTCTATTTAAAACATTCTTTCCAGTACAGACATTTTGTACATTTTTCCTTTTTTTGAAGATGTTCTTTAAAAAATCTTTTGTCTGCTTACCAGAAGACTTTCTCTTTTTCCCAACATGAGCATCTCCAACTAACTTAGGTCCTCCAGTTGTCTTCAAATATAGTTTTTTTTGTGTTTTTTCCTTAGTCTGGATTTTGTAGGCATCTTAAATTTTGTTCACTGCTCTTCAGCAATACCTGAAAAAAACTAAAAAAAAAATTCTTTATTATATTTAAATATATTACTACATTTTTTATGATCTTTTCAAATCTTAAAATACTAAGTACCCCTTTCCTACAAGTGAAAATCACAATAACACCTTCACAAATTAAATATCTAAAAACAATTCCTGTGTGCACACAGAGTCATGCTTTGAAATTAGGCAGAAAACTAAATTTCTTTGCCAATTGGAAAGCACACTTCCTACTGCTTTTTTGGCAAGTGATAAGTACTTTTACAATCCGACACATTTCTAATCCACTTTTCAGATTCTCAAAAAAGCACATGTCCAAACAGCTTTTTCAGACCAGAAACATCTATAACCTGGGTGACTGACTACACTCCAGCAAGGGCAACCAGCCTTAGTGATGCTGAATGTATTTGCATTACTAACTGCAACCTCAAACCCCACTCAGTTGTGAATACTGTGCATGATTCCACAGGATAAGCAGCTGGCTGTGTGCTAAGAGTCTGCTTCTGCATAAAAAAAATAGTTCCCCCTTTCCTACTAATGCAACTGTAAAATTACCAGAGCAATACGCAATAAATCTCTGTCTTTAATTCCTCTTTGCACACAGAGTCATGTTTTCATATTAGTCAGAAAACGAAATTTCTTTGCCAATTTGAAAGCACACTTACTACTCTTTTTTTGGGCAAGTGATAAGTACTTTGACAATCTGACACATTTCTAATCCACTTTTCAGATTCTCAAAAAAGCACATGTCCAAACTGCTTTTTGAGACCAGCAACATGTGTAACCTGGGTGACTGACTACACTCCAGCAAGGGCAACCAGCCTCAGTGATGCTGAATGTATTTGCATTACTGACTGCAACCTCAAACCCTACTCGGTTGTGAATACTGTGCATGATTCCACAGGTAAAGCAGCTGGGTGTGTGCTAAGAGTCTGCTTCTGCATATAAAAAATAGTTCCCCCTTTCCTACTAATGCAACTGTAAAATTACCAGAGCAATACGCAATAAATCTCTGCCTGTAATTCCTCTTTGCACACAGAGTCATGTTTTCATATTAGTCAGAAAACGAAATTTCTTTGCCAATTTGAAAGCACACTTACTACTCTTTTTTTTGGCAAGTGATAAGTACTTTTACAGTCTGACACATTTTGAATCCACTTTTCAGATTCTTAAAAAAGCACATGTCCAAACAGCTTTTTGAGACCACCAACATGTGTAGCCTGGGTGACTGACTACACTCCAGCAAGGGCAACCAGCCTTAGTGATGCTGAATGTATTTGCATTACTGACTGCAACCTCAAACCCCACTCGGTTGTGAATACTGTGCATGATTCCACAGGGTAAGCAGCTGGCTGTGTGCTAAGAGTCTGCTTCTGCACAAAAAAAATAGTTCCCCCTTTCCTACTAATGCAACTGTAAAATTACCAGAGCAATACGCAATAAATCTCTGCCTGTAATTCCTCTTTGCACACAGAGTCATGTTTTCATATTAGTCAGAAAACGAAATTTCTTTGCCAATTTGAAAGCACACTTACTACTCTTTTTTTTGGCAAGTGATAAGTACTTTTAAAGTCTGACACATTTTGAATCCACTTTTCAGATTCTTAAAAAAGCACATGTCCAAACAGCTTTTTGAGACCACCAACATGTGTAGCCTGGGTGACTGACTACACTCCAGCAAGGGCAACCAGCCTTAGTGATGCTGAATGTATTTGCATTACTGACTGCAACCTCAAACCCCACTCGGTTGTGAATACTGTGCATGATTCCACAGGGTAAGCAGCTGGATGTGTGCTAAGAGTCTGCTTCTGCACAAAAAAAATAGTTCCCCCTTTCCTACTAATGCAACTGTGGTAAATAATTTAATTACCGGAACTTAATTTGATGCGGAAAATTAATAATAATAGCTCAGTAAAATAAGAGGCAGAATCCGTGGTATTAGAGGTTCGGAACGGGCTTTATTCCAAAATCAATTCGAATTGATGGACTCCATATTCCATCACCACGAAGGTTCAGGAAGTGAAGGAACATACTTTATTGACAGATAATCATATTTATACAAAGGCATTATAGTGAAAACAGATGCAGGAGGCGTAACAGTTGATAACAGAGATAAAATCATACATGCGTAACTAAAATGGGTGTAACTGGGCGTAACTGAAGAACGTCATTTAGCTATGATGTCACAAATGGGTGGTTCCATGAAAGAATTTCGCAATGTCAGCAGAAATACTCGGCAGAGATGCGCGCGCAGCAGCATGACGTGTGATTGACGTGCAACTAGGGGGTGAAGGGGATTTGACATTTAGCTCTACATGTGGAGACAGAAGTCTGGGGTTATGTCAACCTAATCCCAAATCATATCTAACATCCTATGTTTAAAGAACTATGTTATCCAAAAAGAGAGGTCTCTTAGAATAGAATCTTATTCTATACTGGCTATACTGACTGTTAGTGCGTGTACAAGCGTCTAAGTGTCTACACTAGATGCGAGGGCAGAAATCTTCCATAGTAACAGGGCTATGAATTACTTGCAAAAAGACAGAGAAGCCGGGCCTTTTGCTCGGTAGCTGGAAGAATGTTTACTTAAACTACTAGACAGGAATGCATTGGATGGGGAGCGGAGCAGATAATCTCGAAGGTGAAATACAGTTTTTGGCAGGCAGACAGGTCGAGTCAGGCACCGTTAGCCGCGCAGGGAGTAGGACAAAGTTCATGGATACAGATGCGAGCTCAGACTGGAGCTTTCAGAGGCAGAAGGCAGGAAAAGGCTTAATGGCAGAATCAGGGCCTACTCGCCTGGACTGTAAAATGGGATAAATGAACCATATAGAGCCGGTGGCCTTTCATACTTAGGAATAGAATATCCGGCCCATTCATGGCGGATCTGAAAGAGGACATGTTGACGGTGGACGCACATGTGTTTGCGTCTTCATAACTGGAACTGGAGGAAACATACATGTACTAGTGATTTATACATGAAACCGTTGGGGTCCAAGATAGGGGACATAACTGATCATAAAAATCCATATTTCCACATTCCCTCCTTGTCCCCTACTTGCCCTTAAGAGATATCAATCTTCATCAATCCGTCGATCTGTTCATATAGCATCATTTGTTCTTCTTTCTTCTTCCGGGATGAATGAACTCTTGGTGGTGGAATACACGATGTGGCACACAGACCACAAATCGCTGGTCCACATTGTAGGCATAAGCAGCAACTGAATAGTATGAGACAGCCAATACCTAGGAAGGATAGGACCCTCCATCCAAAGGTTGACAATACACTCCAAAACCAACCGGACCAAGTCCAGGTGCCTGGATTCTGGTGTATCTGGCTTACAATCTTATGAAGGCGAGTTATGGCTTTATATACAGATGGCGAATTTTCTGGTATGAAAATGCAACAACTTGATCCGATGACCCTACAAGCTCCGCCCCTATCGGCCAGGATGACGTCAAGGACAAGACGATTTTGAAGCACAACAATCCGCATAGCAGACTGCTCTTCTGTTAAATTGCCTAAGGCGGAAATAGTTTCATTCACTACTGCTTCAAGGGTTCTGGTTAATCTACGTATCAGCTTACTATTGGTAACTGTACCTATATAGGGAAAGAGACCTTTATTGAAATCTGTGTATTTTTCCCATGCTGTTTCAGTGTAATCGACGATTGGGAGATCTCTCCGTTCTCTATTGTGTACTAAATGAGTAGATAATCAGGAGGAGCTAGGAAAACAGGTGGCAAAAGGAATCCGATGTAGCAGGTACCATCCCAATCTAGAGGCAAACGTATATATGCAGTCTGACCACATATGAAGTAGGAATGGCGAGAAGCTCTAAATGTAGACTTGCCTTGATCACTGAATTCTATTACAGTGGTGCATCTACTATGGCCCATATGTATGGAACCATTCTTTCTTACACATAATTCACCTTTAACTGGAAATACTGACATAGCGGGCAAAATTGGTGCAGCTTCAGATTCAACATTCAGGATCATGAGATTAAGCGTGAAATTCCCTAATCCATATACTTCATTTTCTAGATCAGTTCCTGTTCTTTTGGGAAGTCCCTCCTTGTTAGGGTAGCAGACTTTAAGCAAAGCTAAGTTCAGGTTTCCCCATACCCAGTTGTCTTGATAAGTTACTGAGTTTGAATCGAGGGAATTAATTAAACTAAACCATGCTCCACAGGAGCCATTGTGTGTGAACGGATATGGAAAGAGAGGCAGAATTCCCTTATAGTTCTGATAGGGAGGGAGTCGGCCACATATCCAACAATTTGTAGCATTGCTAGCCTGATGGGAATGATGTAACATACTAATAAAAGTGTTATTGCGCAGCGCAAATCTATAGGACAACTCATGCGGGGGTAATTCACTAAAAGAATGTTCAGCAGTAACATTGTAAACATGTTTAGAAATAGGATAATATATGTGCAACAATATACTTGCAGCGATTATTAAAAGACTTAAGAAAAACAAAATTAATAACGTCACTGTGCAATGACTACGCAGTGATTTACAGTACGCATGTTGTTTCAACTGCATCCTTCGATTTCTTTCTCTATTCAGGTCTAAGGGATACATGTCAGAGACAAATTCGACCGATTCACCTTGGAGAGGACTTAAACAATCAAATTGTCTGACTTGTTAGACCGTAGTTTTAGTTTGTATAGTTCCTTATTATTCTGTTCAACCAAAGGAAGCTTTGAGTCAATCGGTGAGGACACGTGAGGTGTGTCGTTTACATCGGACGGTAGTCCATGAAATTTCTTGATATGACTTGAATGTATCCAGCCTTTGCGACCTTCGATCTTCACGGCTGTCCTTGTGGTAAGCAGTATGAGTTGAGGCGATTTCCACCTAGGATCCAGCTGAGACTTCCGGTCAAAGTTCCTCACTAACACCAGGTCCCCGGGAATTACGTCATGGGGTTTCACCTCGGTGTTGTCGGGAAAGGCTGCAGCTACCTGTGAACGACAAGATTGTAGTGCAGACATCAAGGAAGCCAAGTAATCTGTCAGCATATTACAGTCAACATCAGTTATTTTGCGTGGTATAGGCGTCCCCCACATATTTGGTGGTCTACCGAAGATCACCTCATAAGGGGATAGCCCTGTTCGAGAGTGCGCTACCATTCTCATGTAAAAGAGTGCAACTGGTAAGGCTACTACCCAGTCGACACCTTTCTCTCTACATATTTTGGACAATCTAATTTTCAGAGTTTGATTATGTCGTTCCACGAGACCTGCTGCCTCGGGGTGTCGGACACAGTGAAATCTCCACTGATAGCCTAACAAAAGTGAAACGTGTTTCATTAGTTCGGATGAGAATGGCTGGCCGTTATCTGAGTAGACAACACGTGGTAAACCGTACCGTGGGAAGAATTCTCGAACCAACTGTTTGGCAGTAGTCGGGGCAGTGTAATCTGAAACCGGGTATGCCTCTGTCCAACGGGAAAGAGCACAGACAACTACAAGAACATATTTGAATCCTCGACATCGTTCCATCTGGATATAATCCATCTGGAGGACTTCAAAAGGGTGATCAGGAGGCTGAAATCCACCTTGTTCTACAGGAATGCTTTTACCTGGGTTAAACTGACAACAGATCATACAGGTACGAACTTTTTGTTTAGCTGCTGCTCGTAAATGTTTGTTGAACCAAATGTGTTGAATGCTGTCTAGCATAGCTTTTTCTCCTAGGTGCGCTGGACTATGTACAGTATTAATGATAACTTGGACCATTGAATCAGGAAGGAACCATACATATTTTTCCTTCGTCATCCATCCTTGATCCGTTTGGATCCCTCCTAATTCAGTCCATTTCTTTATTTCCTCTGGTGTAGCATGTGTCTGTATGTCAATTACGTCAAGAGCGGGATCCTTAACCATCATGCAATGTGTTGGTGTCGGGACTATTGTCTTTGTCATGTCAGATGTGTGAGTTTGAGCAGTCTGTTTAGCTGTTCTGTCAGCTAGATCATTGCCTTGGGAAATGATATCAGTAACTTTCGTATGAGCTTTACATTTCATAATTGATATTGTAGTGGGTAGATGTATTGCATCTAATAAGGCATGAATGAGGGGTCCGTGCTGTATGTGGGCACCGTGAGAAGTTAAATAACCTCTCTCTCGCCACAGCACGCCGAAGTCATGTACAACTCTGAATGCATAACGTGAATCAGTGTATATGTTGACTTTTTTATTTGTGGCTTGAATACAGGCTTGTGTCAGAGCGATGAGCTCTGCTGCTTGAGCTGACAAGGTATTTATGCAATTTGTTTCAATGACTTCAGTGTCTGTTGTGACTGCGTAAGCGGCCACTAGCTCTCCTGTATTTGTTCTCATACATGAACCATCTACATACAACGTCAGGTCTGGGTCTGACAATGGGACGTCTGTCAAGTCTTGTCTAGGTTTCGTCGTGATAGTAATAACTTCAATACAATCATGTGCTAGTGGGTCTGTTCCGTTTACTGGTAACAGTGTGGCAGGATTCAATGTACTACAACGTCTGATTTCTATGTGTGGCTGAAACAATGTTAATTCATAACCGGTGAGTCTTGCTATAGTCAAGTGTTGTGTTTGTGTGCGGTTCAAGAGAACCTCTACTGCATGTGGTACTTGTACTGTCAATGGATGTCCTAACACTATAGCATCGCTTTGTCTGATTGCTAAAGCTGTCGCTGCCACTGATTTCAGGCACGCAGGCAGAGCCTGAGCTACGGGATCTAATGTACTAGAAAAATAAGCACATGGTTTGTGATCCTGCTTGTTCCTGTGTGAGTACTGACAAGGCAGTACCTTCGCGTTCTGTAACAAAGAGTGTAAACTGTTTATTGTAACATGGTGTTGCTAAAACAGGTGCTTGACATAAAGCTTTCTTTAGGCTTTCAAAAGCTTGTGTATGTTCCTGAGTCCAAGGGAGAACAGTCGATGTGGCTGCCTCCTGTGTTGTCAACTGAATGAGTGGTTTTGCTAGAAATGCATACTGAGGGATCCACTGCCTACAATATGAAGTGAGGCCTATAAAAGCCCGCACCTCCTTTTGTGTCTCGGGTATTGGCATGTTAGCAATTAACTGGATGCGATCGGGTGTAAGCTGCCTTCCCTCCTTGGACAGCGAGTGCCCAAGGTAAACAACTCGCTGGACACAGAATTGCAGCTTAGAAGGGGACACCTTGTGCCCCTTTTCGGCCAAAAATTGTAGAACCGTCAGTGAGGCTTTTTCACATTCAGGTTCGCTTCTAGCGGTGATCAGCAGATCATCGACGTATTGAAGCAGGGCAGTGTTGACTGGCATGTGGATACTGTCAAGTTCTCGTTTCAGTGCTTGGCTATAGATGCTGGGGCTTTCTGTGAATCCTTGAGGTGCGCGTGTGAATTTAAAGCTTCGTCCATTTAAACTAAATCCGAACAAGTATTGGCTTTCCGGATCTATTGGGACGCTGAAAAAGGCATTCTTGAGATCAATTACAGTAAAGAATGTTGCTTCGGAATCAATGGCTGTCAATAATGAAGAAATGTCTGGGACTACGGGGTATTGTGGTACAATACATTTATTTAATTCGCGCAGATCAATAACCAATCGATATACTGGCGGGGCTTTCGGATCAGTTCGTTTAAGAATCGGAATTATCGGGGAATTACATACATTGGAGTCGGTTTCCACAACCACTCCTTGGGTAATAAGCTCGTCAATGATTTGCAGTAAAGCCACTACAGCATCTGGGGGTAACTTGTATTGTCGCATTCGTGGTAGTACCACTCCTGTCTTTAGTGTGACTCGATATGGTGTAATGTTCATGCAACCAACGTCTGTAGGGCCTTGTGCCCATAAACGTGTGGGTAAAGTCTGCAGTCGGTGATCCATGTCTCGGGACACGTAGTGCCCTTTGAAATCACGTAAAAACAATCTTACTCCTTCCGGAGAACAACATATTATAGCTCCTAGAGCTTTCAATGTTTTTATGCCTAACAGGTTTTCTGGACATGATTTAGTAAGCAATAAATCTGTAGTTCGTGTCAAGGGACCAATCGTAAGGGGAAGAGGCTGTGATACTTCGTTAATGATAGGTTTTCCTGAAAAGCCAAGGGAAATATTCTGTGAGCCTGAGAGGGGTGCCCCTGGAACTTCACTACGTTTTATGGTTGTTCGGCTTGCCCCTGTATCAAGTAAAAATTTTCTATCTTGGCCTAATAGTTCACTGTGTACATAAGGTCCTTCTTGATCTACAGGGACCTCGATAAGGGGTAAGCCAACTTCCCTCTCTAGGCTGTTTCATGAGTATCGTTGATAATCAGGATAGTCATACTGTGCGGTCTGGTACATCTGTTGTGTAGTTGTTTGTGTGGCAGCAATAGGCTGCGGTGGTGGAGCTGGCATAGACTGTTGCGGAGCTGGCATGGACTGTGCATGCTGCGGAGCTCCTTGTTGGTTCTGATCCTGTCTAAGTGGCCGTGGTCTTTCTTTTGTATTACCTATGGCGATATTATGTTTTAAAACTGGACAATCGTGTACATAATGACCTGGCTGTTTACAATAGTTGCATGTCCCTTTTACAGGACCTGCTGAAACACTGGACTGTGTCATACCCTTTTTATGACCGTCAGCTGGAACTGTCTGGGAAACTAGCATTTTCATTTTCGTGTCTTTCATGCGTCTTTGTTCATGTTCTTGTTCCTCTCTAATTCTATTGTGATGGTACTGTAGCATTTGTAACATTTGTGACGGAGTGTTACCTTGCCATGTACTCTCGAATTTCAATACTCTATTCTTAACTTGGGGCAAGGAATTTTCAACTAATTTTGTCACAAACAGATGTGGATACGATTCGCTACTTGCTTTTATTCCACTATTTATACCAAAACATTTTTCGAATCGGGCATAGAAATCACTAGTGTCCTCATCGTGCTTTTGTTTACAGGCTGAGATTGCACCCCAGTCTTCCTTTTTCGTAGTTAATAAACGTGGCAGTACCTGTACTAGTAAACCTGGTAGTGTTTTGGTCTTTTCCCCAAGCCCTGAACCTGGACCTCGAGCTTTTTCTTCGTTTTCTAATGCTGTCCAATCTATCTTTTGGTCTCCCACCTCCCAATCCTTTTCCTTGAGTTTTTCGTAAATGCCCGCAGGCATTAATACCTTCAATATTGTCATAATGTCGGGATAGGTATACTCTCCCATGAGCAACATGTCTTTAATTTCACGGTGGAAACCCGCTGGGTCTTTGTCATGACTGGGTACCACTTTCTTCATTTCTAATAGTTCTATTTTAGATATGGGTGTGTATACAAACACACGTTTAAACTGATTGTCCTCACCTTTTATCGGGTGAACTTCGCGTAAGGGATTCTGTCTATCCATATAATACGTCATTCTTTCCTTGATGGGCAGTGAGACATGTTCGGGGCATACAAAAAGAATGTACTGCTTTCTGGATTCTAGTATTTCTCTAATTAACTCAGTACCTGAACCTCTCCATTTATTCGTGAGTAATTCAGTCAATATATCAGGTAATGGACCAGGATCGGAGTGTTGGCTTTTATATAATATAAGGAGTTGTTGAATCATATAGATACCAGCTAAACGCTGTTCATCTGGGGTGAGGTTCAAAAACGTGTGCGCTAATGTATCATCACTATATTTTCCGGGACTATCAACCCAGTGAACGGCTGACCTGGCTAATTCTTGTTCGTCCATAGAATCGAGTATATGGTAACCCCTTCGTTCTCTGAGTAATTTGTCAGCGGCTTGGAACGAATGTTCGGGGGACCTTATATTTATTATAGGTGTTTGGAAATTTCTGTTATTATCTGGACGTATCGGACGTATCGGATCAGTAAAGCATCTAGTATTATTGCAAGATCTTCCTCTACCTACATAGGCCATGATTTCTAAATGTCCTGTGGGCAGTTCTAATTCTTCCTCCTCTTCGGTTTGTTCAGGCTGGTCTACTGCTAATCTTTCTTCGTGTATTCGTTCTATTTCTTTGCGGATCTTTCGGCACATAGCTACTATACTTAATCGTTTATCATGTCTCCCCTCTGATATATTCCGACTCCATGTGGTAAGAATTTGCATTTCTTCCGGATTTACCCCTGGTCGGTCTTGATTTCTGATCACACAATTTATGAGGAAACGTAACAGTTCCCCCTGTATTTCCACTTTCTGGTACTCCATGGCTCTATTAATACTTTCAGAATCTCGTCCTGACTGGACAAAGTGATATATATTTTCTAAATGTGTAGTCATTCCTGGTAGTCTCCCTAAATATATCGCAGCTCGTCGGATACGTAATGATGCCAGCAGCATTTCGTCCTTTTTGCCGGGCACAGGGTCGTATCTACAATCTATTAGAAGTTCCTTAAGCATGTCGGGAGTTACTAGTTTGGGCGTACGTTGGTGGGCTAATTCTTGAAAGGAAAGTTTATTTACTCTGGGTGGCGTGGAAAAAATGTTTGATGTACCTCCTGTAGCACCACCTGGGGTGCTGGATGTGAAAGGATTCGTTGAACGTGATATAGCAACCATAGGTGTGGATACAGCTGTAGAAACAGATGTGCTTGCCGGAACTTGTGTCGGAGTTTGCTGTTGCGGAGGTACAGACGGAGGAGGGTCTTGGCGTTGAACCCCCTCGGCAGGCGGTCTATGTGGGGCGGGGTTAGCATACTCGGGAGCTGCGTCGTCTAAATAAGAGGAAAGGAAAACATCTTCTGCGGTTCTGGGATGCCCTTTGGGATGTGCTTTTATCGGAAACAATGGGGGTGGCAAGTCTTTTGGTATCTCCGGAGTAGCCTTAGGTAACCCTTCGGCCAGAAGAGGATACATACCATTCATAAGGGCATTTCTTTGTCTGTCTATATGTTCTGACTTTACTCGAGTACCTTCTTCAATTAATAGACTTTCTCGGACTTTATTTGAATTCTCCTTACTTTTCTCTTCCTGTCTGAGTGCTTTTTCTGTACGTCTATATGATTCTTTACGCCATAATTCAATGGCATCTTTCTGTGATTGTCTAGCTTTCTTTTTCCATAATTCTTCCTCTACTTTCATGATGCAATCTGCATCCCAGGTCCCAGCTACGGGCCACCTCTGACTTTCTGGTAATTCCTTGGTGTAGTCTACCCATAAATCAAGAAATAATATGGCATCTAGGCCATGTTTATGATACATGAAGTACCCTGGAGTGTCCCTAGGAGGAATGGGAACAGCTTCTTCGAGTACCCCTTTTCTAGTTTTGATCTGTCTTAATTTAGAAAAAAGCGGCATATTGAGAACTGATCTGATACACGTTTAATACAACAAAACACAATAATGAACAGTCATTCACACCACAATATGCAGAACGTATTTAAAAACATTTTAACATTTAACATTTAATGAACAACAATGATGGCCATTTAGGGAACTAGTCACTAAGCATAATACTCGGCACTAACTAGGTAATTCTGAATTATATACTAGACATACTTGATATACTGCTAAACAGTACAGATACACTGCTGAAACAGTGCAGACCGGATTTGTGTACCCAAACCCGTCTTGACCGGCACAACCTATGTGCACGTCAGAACGCCTCCCCGGCAATGGTACTCACCGGGTAGCTCGGAACGGAAGGCCTCGGAACTGAACTGAACTGGACTTGAACCGGACTGGACTCGACTCGAAACTTCGGAAACTTCGGAAACTGGTGGGCCTCTGTATACCTCGGATCTTGCTCTCTCAGCTAGGCTCTGGTCGGGACACTTCGCACTTCTCACCGCCTCGTCTGGGTGTTGATCGCAGCCTCAGTTACCCCCGCTCGGCAGGAGGGAGATACAGGAAATCCTGTGGGTACGCGTTGTTGTCCGTCCAGCTGTGACAGGAGACCGGGCCTGCAACGCACCTCCGGCGCGTGAGATGAGAAAGTGTCCCTGTTCGGGCGCCATATATGTGGTAAATAATTTAATTACCGGAACTTAATTTGATGCAGAAAATTAATAATAATAGCTCAGTAAAATAAGAGGCAGAATCCGTGGTATTAGAGGTTCGGAACGGGCTTTATTCCAAAATCAATTCGAATTGATGGACTCCATATTCCATCACCACGAAGGTTCAGGAAGTGAAGGAACATACTTTATTGACAGATAATCATATTTATACAAAGGCATTATAGTGAAAACAGATGCAGGAGGCGTAACAGTTGATAACAGAGATAAAATCATACATGCGTAACTAAAATGGGTGTAACTGGGCGTAACTGAAGAACGTCATTTAGCTATGATGTCACAAATGGGTGGTTCCATGAAAGAATTTCGCAATGTCAGCAGAAATACTTGGCAGAGATGCGCGCGCAGCAGCATGACGTGTGATTGACGTGCAACTAGGGGGTGAAGGGGATTTGACATTTAGCTCTACATGTGGAGACAGAAGTCTGGGGTTATGTCAACCTAATCCCAAATCATATCTAACATCCTATGTTTAAAGAACTATGTTATCCAAAAAGAGAGGTCTCTTAGAATAGAATCTTATTCTATACTGGCTATACTGACTGTTAGTGCGTGTACAAGCGTCTAAGTGTCTACACTAGATGCGAGGGCAGAAATCTTCCATAGTAACAGGGCTATGAATTACTTGCAAAAAGACAGAGAAGCCGGGCCTTTTGCTCGGTAGCTGGAAGAATGTTTACTTAAACTACTAGACAGGAATGCATTGGATGGGGAGCGGAGCAGATAATCTCGAAGGTGAAATACAGTTTTTGGCAGGCAGACAGGTCGAGTCAGGCACCGTTAGCCGCGCAGGGAGTAGGACAAAGTTCATGGATACAGATGCGAGCTCAGACTGGAGCTTTCAGAGGCAGAAGGCAGGAAAAGGCTTAATGGCAGAATCAGGGCCTACTCGCCTGGACTGTAAAATGGGATAAATGAACCATATAGAGCCGGTGGCCTTTCATACTTAGGAATAGAATATCCGGCCCATTCATGGCGGATCTGAAAGAGGACATGTTGACGGTGGACGCACATGTGTTTGCGTCTTCATAACTGGAACTGGAGGAAACATACATGTACTAGTGATTTATACATGAAACCGTTGGGGTCCAAGATAGGGGACATAACTGATCATAAAAATCCATATTTCCACACAACTGTAAAATTACCAGAGCAATACGCAATAAATCTCTGCCTGTAATTCCTCTTTGCACACAGAGTCATGTTTTCATATTAGTCAGAAAACGAAATTTCTTTGCCAATTTGAAAGCACACTTACTACTCTTTTTTTTGGCAAGTGATAAGTACTTTTAAAGTCTGACACATTTTGAATCCACTTTTCAGATTCTTAAAAAAGCACATGTCCAAACAGCTTTTTGAGACCACCAACATGTGTAACCTGGGTGACTGACTACACTCCAGCAAGGGCAACCAGCCCTAGTGATGCTGAATGTATTTGCATTACTGACTGCAACCTCAAACCCCACTCGGTTGTGAATACTGTGCATGATTCCACAGGGTAAGCAGCTGGCTGTGTGCTAAGAGTCTGCTTCTGCACAAAAAAAATAGTTCCCCCTTTCCTAATAATGCAACTGTAAAATTACCAAAGCAATACGCAATAAATCTCTGTCTTTAATTCCTCTTTGCACACAGAGTCATGTTTTCATATTAGTCAGAAAACGAAATTTCTTTGCCAATTTGAAAGCACACTTATTACTCTTTTTTTTGGCAAGTGATATGTACTTTTACAGTCTGACACATTTTGAATCCACTTTTCAGATTCTTAAAAAAGCACATGTCCAAACAGCTTTTTGAGACCACCAACATGTGTAACCTGGGTAACTGACTACACTCCAGCAAGGGCAACCAGCCTTAGTGATGCTGAATGTATTTGCATTACTGACTGCAACCTCAAACCCCACTCGGTTGTGAATACTGTGCATGATTCCACAGGATAAGCAGCTGGCTGTGTACTAAGAGTCTGCTTCTGCATAAAAAAAATAGCTCCCCCTTTCCTACTAATGCAACTGTAAAATTACCAGAGCAATACGTAATAAATCTCTGCCTGTAATTCCTCTTTGCACACAGAGTCATGTTTTCATATTAGTCTGAAAACGAAATTTTTTTGCCAATTTGAAAGCACTCTTACTACTCTTTTTTTTTGCCAATTGATAAGTACTTTTAAAGTCTGACACATTTTGAATCCACTTTTCAGATTCTTAAAAAAGCACATGTCCAAACAGCTTTTTGAGACCACCAACATGTGTAACCTGGGTGACTGACTACACTCCAGCAAGGGCAACCAGCCTTAGTGATGCTGAATGTATTTGCATTACTAACTGCAACCTCAAACCCCACTCGGTTGTGAATACTGTGCATGATTCCACAGGATAAGCAGCTGGCTGTGTGCTAAGAGTCTGCTTCTGCATAAAAAAAATAGTTCCCCCTTTCCTACTAATGCAACTGTAAAATTACCAGAGCAATACGCAATAAATCTCTGCCTGTAATTCCTCTTTGCACACAGAGTCATGTTTTCATATTAGTCAGAAAACGAAATTTCTTTGCCAATTTGAAAGCACACTTACTACTCTTTTTTTGGCCAATTGATAAGTACTTTTAAAGTCTGACACATTTTGAATCCACTTTTCAGATTCTTAAAAAAGCACATGTCCAAACAGCTTTTTGAGACCACCAACATGTGTAACCTGGGTGACTGACTACACTCCAGCAAGGGCAACCAGCCTTAGTGATACTGAATGTATTTGCATTACTGACTGCAACCTCAAACCCCACTCGGTTGTGAATACTGTGCATGATTCCACAGGATAAGCAGCTGGCTGTGTGCTAAGACTCTGCTTCTGCACAAAATAATAGCTCCCCCTTTCCTACTAATGCAACTGTAAAATTACCAAAGCAATACACAATAAATCTCTGCCTGTAATTCCTCTTTGCACACGGAGTCATGTTTTCATATTAGTCAGAAAACAAAATTTCTGTCCCAATTTGAAAGCACACTTACTACTCTTTTTTTTGGCAAGTGATAAGTACTTTTACAGTCTGACACATTTTGAATCCACTTTTCAGATTCTTAAAAAAGCACATGTCCAAACAGCTTTTTGAGACCAGCAACATCTGTAACCTGGGTGACTGACTACACTCCAGCAAGGGCAACCAGCCTTAGTGATGCTGAATGTATTTGCATTACTGACTGCAACCTCAAACCCCACTCGGTTGTGAATACTGTGCATGATTCCACAGGATAAGCAGCTGGCTGTGTGCTAAGAGTCTGCTTCTGCATAAAAAATAGCTCCCCCTTTCCATCTAATGCAAATGTACAATCACCAGAGCAATACCAAACAGCTTTCTGAGACCAGCAACATGTGTAACCTGGGTGACTGACTACACTCCAGCAAGGGCAACCAGCCTTAGTGATGCTGAATGTATTTGCATTACTGACTGGAACCTCAAACCCTAAAAGTATTCCTTATTTATACCAGTACACCTTAATTTATGGTGAAAACATAGTCCATATTATTTTACATGTTCCTCACATTTAAATTTCTCCCAAAACACAAAATGATAAACACAACTTCAACAAAAGGAATTCCAATGCTATTATTCATTTCTTAATTTACCATATACATCCCCTCTCAAACTCTTAACTCACCTTTAAAATTAGTTAGTTGTGAAAGAAATGTGGCACTCAAACAGCAGATTATCAGAGCCAGGATCTCTGTTCTGTACACCTCTCTCCTCTCAGCAGAACCAGATAATGGCAAAGTTTCCCTCTCTTTTTCCACACATATACATGTTAGGTTCAAATCTCAGTGCTTCCCCCTTTTTTTCAAATGTAATCACACATTTCTATTGGATGAAAACCAACACTTTTCCAACTGTACCCTTCCCCCAACTTGACTTCAGCCTAGTACCCTTCCCCCAACTTGACTTCTGCCTGCTACCATAGCAACAGCTCATGGAACACTGCTGTCTACAGTCAGGTCAGAAGTTCACCACACAATGTTTCATTTTCAATGAGCAAGAGTGCTTGACTTTTCTAACCTAACAGCAAATCCATACTAATGTTCTTTGGTAACACATTTTTCTGTACCAATACAAAACATGCTTCTATAAATTGACACACACAGCCTAGTTTTTAGTGTAGAATGGTATGAAACAGCCAATGAGTTCATTTTATTTTAAAAAAATATGTATGCCTCCATTTCCAAACTGTCTTTCATTTCATTTTCCCATTCTACTGAAATACACCTCCTGAGTGCATCCAGATCTCCTTTGAAGATGTTCACAGTGTGGATTGTAGGGCACAGCTATGTTTTCTGGAGTGAAAAGTTTGCAGAGAAAACAGGTATGGTGAGAGACCTTGCTTTGCCAAATGTAGACATTAAATGGATTGGTCAGAGAGGGTTAAAGTGGCACCAATTAATGCCATTGGTGAAATCCTTCATGCAAATCCAACACCCTGACCTCATAATAGTGCACTGTGGTGGCAATGACCTAGGCACTTTGACTGGGGTAGGTCTGGAAATGCTTATGAAGGAGACCTTTGCACAACTGTTTTCACTTTTCCCTAAAACTGCCTTTTTGTTTTCTAACATATGCCAAAGGCAAAAATGGAACTGGTCCAATCATTTTTGTCCACAGATTGACAAAGCAAGAAAGCACGTCAACAAATCTGTTTCTGCTTTCCTCCGTGACTATGGTAAGGGTTCCATTTACCACAACAACTTGCGTTACGACATGCAAGACATTTATAGAGGAGATGGTGTACACTTCACTGATGAAGGGAACAGAGTCTTCCTCTTGAACCTTAGACTCTGCATCGGTACTTACTTGTAGGTACCACTAAAAAATCACTTAATAAACACAACGGCTCTTTTTAGAGCCCCCTAATATCTAAACACTTAAATCTGCATTTCATTTCATTTTTTATTTTTTTTTTCTACCGTACGCGTACGGTAAGCTTACCGTACGCGTACCCCGCGATTTTTTTTAAAATTAATAAATGTTTTTTTTGTACTTTTCTGTCCTTCTTTGACCCCCTTTCAAATGTTAGGGGGTCTGTAACTCTCTTCCTTGCCCCCTTTTCAACTTATCACCCTTTTTTTTCTGAGTGAAACACACAAAATGGCGGCCGCCGCTTCCTGGTTTCGACCGATTTGAATGTTTACTAAGATCTAACAGCCAATCAGAATCGCGCTCGCGCACGTCACCGTACGCGTACGGTAAGCGCACCGTAAGCGCACCGTAAGCTGGCTCAGATATATATATTGATTTAAAGGCTATTTTCTCAGAAACTACTGAACAGATTTACACCAGACCTACAAAAGGCACTTCCTTGACCTGAGGACTACCTCTCTGCCAAATTTCAAGTAACTCTGTTCAGCCATTCGGGCTGTAGCTGTGTCTAATGGTCCTATGGAAAAATGCATGGGAAAAACGCGTTTTGGGACCCCCCTTTTATCTCAGCCCCCGCTTGACGAATCCCCCTCAGACTTTCAGGGTAGGAGCGGAGCGTAGCGCCCCACCTATTTTGAAAATTTCGCGAGGATTCGTCGACCGGCGCCAAAGTTATTCCAAATAGAATGTTGCGGTTTTCCTATGGAAACAGGGTCCTATCTATAACTACCTACTGGCGACCGCCAGTAGGTAATATATATATATATATGTATTAGTGGTAATTGGCTTTTGTCATTTTACAGCTCGGCAAGGACAGCACTGTGCTAGTCCTATGCTTAAAGACTTTGCTGTACAAATGGCAAAAGACTTTGTCCTTTTCTATCTCGGCGTGGATGGCACTGTGCTAATCCTATGCTTAAATATTTTGATAGAAAAACAGACATTTGAGGTGAGCAGATCTAGAGTGTCGCTGGTGTTGAGAGTGCTCCATACAGGAGCTGCTTTCCACCTAAACTTGAGAACTACCCAGAGTTCTCTGCTTCTTTTTTGCATAATTTATTCGTCACTCTATGCCTGAAAGGGTATTTCTTTGACTTATACTGGGTGCTCCCTTGTGTCTGGACAAAGCTTCACCTCTCTGAAGAGCTCTAATTAGAGCGAAACACTGTGTCAGGGGTTGCTTTTACTCATTTCAGGTTGGCTTGATTGGTATTTTACCAACTCAAAGC
The DNA here is from genome assembly GCF_964204655.1 of Triturus cristatus. Classification (NCBI taxonomy): domain Eukaryota; kingdom Metazoa; phylum Chordata; class Amphibia; order Caudata; family Salamandridae; genus Triturus; species Triturus cristatus. The sequence goes on from NC_140590.1 coordinate 219,368,221, forward strand.
TGTAATACTGTGCCTGGAGTGGTAATTGGCTTTTGTCATTTTACAGCTCGGCAAGGACAGCACTGTGCTAGTCCTATGCTTAAAGACTTTGCTGTACAAATGGCAAAAGACTTTGTCCTTTTCTATCTGGGCGTGGATGGCACTGTGCTAATCCTATGCTTAAAGATTTTGATAGAAAAACAGACATTTGAGGTGAGCAGATCTAGAGTGTCGCTGTTGTTGAGAGTGCTCCATACAGGAGCTGCTTTCCACCTAAACTTGAGAACTACCCAGAGTTCTCTGCTTCTTTTTTGCATATATATATATATATATATATATATATATATATATATATATATATATATATATATATATGTATATATATATATATGTATATATATATATATATATATATATATAGTCGCAGGACTCGAAACGCGCAATGCCTGTTTGTTTTATTAATAAAGAACTTATTGGAAGCACTGTTGGTGTGGCCCGTCTGACGCTGCTGGAAGAGCGCGCGTTTCCTTTGGATTGTTAAAGAGGTGTCTGACACACCTGAAACGGGACCCGAATCCGAGAGGCAGAGGCATTCTTGATGTCAGGGTTTGTTTTTGGAAGGTTGGAGCTTAAATGAAGGAATGCCCGCCAGCTGCGATATTGAACATGAACTAAGCTTCGATGGAAGGGCCACACTGTGAGGCCCGCCTCAACTTGGGATATGAACTTTTTAACAGCCAGGATTTGCAGGAGGAATGTTCCTATGCACTTCGTGCTTGAGACCACTTTGAATGGCGAACTGAGAGCTGTAAAGGAATACGGTGGTAGCGGGACTTCCCTGTTGTGTACTGTGGCCGAGGTATGGAACTTTCCTTTTACAGCATGTATTGCACTCGGTACACAGTAAAATAAGTGAAGTTTTGCCAAAATCGACATTGGGAACCATAAAAGTTATAAGGACAGGTGTGGAGCATTTTGGGAGATGCAGTCCCGGCAATAAAGTAATGAGTCAAGCAACAAAGGAATACATTGAATGTGAAACCACTGGGGGTTTAAAGGGTGCGCAAGCTTAATTCTGATTGGTGGTTACATGTCATTCAACGTTCGAATCGGTCAAAATCAGGAAGTGTCGGCTGCCATTTTGTTTGTTTTGGGTGCGAGAGTGAAAAAGAGAGGTGGGGAACGTGAAAAGGGGGCAGGGTAGAGAGTTCCTGACCCCCTAGCCTTTGTCAAGGGGTCCCTGAAGGACCCCGAAGGGTGAAAAAACATTTTAAATCGCGGTGCGTGCACGGTGAAAAACCTTAATAAAAAAACATACGTAACTTAGCATTTAAAAAAACGTACAAATTCACTTAAAAAACCATAGGTTTCACACACGTTATAGTTAGGAATTAGCATTTAAAAAACCTTGCAAATTCACTTAAAAAACCATAGGCTTCACACATGTTATAGTTAGGTGGACATTTCACTCGTAAAAAACCAATGAAATTCCCCCGTTATAGTTAGTTCAGATAACTATAACTCGCGCGACCGCCACTCTATCACAAGGATGATGTCATCAGTGATGTCATGAGTGATGCCACTGACCATGTCATGAGTGATGTAATATGTGACGTCATCAGCAGTGCATTGCGGGCGCGCGAGTTATAGTTATCTGAACTAACTATAACGGGGAAATTTCATTGGTTTTTTAGGAGTGGAATGTCCACCTAACTATAACATGTGTGAAACCTATGGTTTTTTAAGTGAATATATATATATATATATATATATATATATATATATATATATATATATATATATATATATATATATATATATATTCATTCCATAGTGTACTATACATCATGGAAGAAATACAATTTTTAATATATCTAAACCTATTTAGGTATTCCCTCTAGGGGAATCAGCTGAGTACTTTCTAAATCCATATTGGTACCTCCAACACAGCAACACTTTCTACGAAGTGTGCTAGAAACAGGCATGCCAAGAAACAATATTATTCGCCAAGTGACACTTAACACAATGAGTGCCGTTCAAGTTTTCAAAATTTAGAGAAAAATCTCCTCATTATCGGCCTTCATTTGCTGCAGCAAACAAACACGAGCTTGGCCAAGTCATTCCAAAAAGTGGTGCTACATCAACCTTACCAAACCAAAGTCTCCAACCTCCAATTGCCAAGTTCTGAGTGACCTAACAGTCATTTTAAAATACTCACGCTAAAGAAAATCTCAGTCTGGAGCGGTGAACACCTGGAGGGTCAGATCAGGAAAAACGGAAGACACGTTGGTCTGCAAAGACAACGAGTCTCCTCATGCAGGGTACCTTCCTCAGTGGATTCCTGCCTTCCGTCAAGACCACTCCCTTGGATGGCCGCTTCTCCCAAGAGGTCCACGTTCGGGCACCAATTTGTAGAAAATAAAACCTTTTTAGGGGTTCACTGGGGCACCTGGTCCTTAAATCAACAAAGCAGAGATTTGCACGGAAGCTGGAATAGTAAAACACAAGTTTATTAACCTTACATGAGGGAAACTGACCTCACATGAGGGAGACTGCGTCAATACGGTACACTTAGGCCACTGTAATGAGACAGTCTAAGGAGTACAGAGAACATGAGTATTATATATACATTTGTTGCATAGTCAGCATGAGACCAATGGGAGGTACTGGCACCTACAAGAATAGTTATTGACTAACATGGGTATACAATAATTGCTTGCTCAACAAAGTGGGAGGTGAGACATTTCTCCTTACAGCAGTAAAAACAGCCTGACAGTTATGCACTAAGAGCAGTTGCATTCTGGCAAGTACAGGTCTTTCTGAGCATGTGCAAGGCTCTGGCTCAGTGCTGAAAGAGTTAACTGTAACAGATGACACAAGCAGAATACAAGGGCAGGCAATAGTGAAGAGGGAGAAAGCACATGGCGAGCACATGGCTAACTAAAATGGCTGCCACAAACAAAATGGCTTCAGCTGATGCTAACAGCCATTGCAGCTAGTTTCCACAAATCCATAAGCCAAGCTCAGAGTGGCCAGTGGTGAAGTACCATAGAATTCAAGCATATGACTACGAAGCTGCAGCAGCAGGTCCCGGCTGTTTGGTGCCACAGGAATAGCATCCCTTCCGGAGCAAGCAAACTAACAGCAGGACTTCAGCGGCGAGTGCAAGTAACAGCGGCAAGCCACCGAAGATGCTGGAAAAAATAGAATGAATAAATGATGGTGTTATACCAAATATAGTTTGTAAAGAGGAGACTAGGCCAGAGCCCACAGCTTTAAAAAAATGGGCAATGCCTATTGTGTTAGAAGCATTGAAGATAGTGTGAATCAACGCCCCAAAATGTAGTGGGAGATCGGTATTAAGAAGTGCATGTACCTCTGTACGGGTGTCAGCCACGTGAAGGACGAAGGTCTCACGGGCAGATGTGAGAGCAACTTTTTTTGGGACAACAATGCTCTTATTCTGCTCAATTTGTTGAACTCTGCCTTCATAGTCGGAATGGAAGGCCAAATCGAGATGTCGAGCTTACCATGCAGGGGTGGAAAAGCACATTTTTACAGCAAACCACACACTGTGAGACTGTTACAATGTAAGGGATGCCAGCAAGCATGCCGCAGCAATCTTAATTATTTAAAAGCAAATAGCTACCATTTGCTGGCAGGGTAAACGTAGGTGTGATAGCCAGTACTGGATGACCCTTAAAAATACACGCCAGATTAGGCGCCGATAAATTACATGCGCCGTGCAATTGTATATTCTTACACACAAGAGAATGATCAGGCGAGGAATCATTTGACTCCCCAGTGAGGTACACCTCTTTGTTATCTCGTAAGGATCCGTATGAGAATGATAAAGACCACACCGCGTGAAGAAATGTACTAAATAAGGGTTCATAGCGTCCCAAAGGGTAATGTTTCATACATTAACTAAATTTAAACAAGGAAAATGGCAAAGTTATTACCCCATGTATGAGTCACACTGCAGAATTAGTTTCTGCAACTGAAAAAGGCAAAGGTTCTAATTTTTCGATATGTAACATGGTGTGTGTGGAATCCTTCATGGACATAAACTGTTGTCTGTCTGTCAAGTTAAATGGCGTAAATAACGATGGCGTTCATGTAATCCCATGGAACCTTTCCCATTTTTCAAAGTTTGCAATGTCCAGGCAAACTGCATAATCAAACGTAATTGATTTTGACCATGATACAAAACAGATACTTCATCATGAGCAAAATCCACAACAGATGAAACAATATTGTCCAATGTGTAAATACGGGAAGAAAGAGTATTAATACTATTATCAACAACAGCAAGCACTTTTTCTAAATTAGCTTGGTCTATTGCCCTTAGACATGAAGCAGATTCAATTTGGGACAGCTTCCAGATTGTGTTGTAAGTGGCATAATGAAATCTTTTTGATCTAGGACTTGCAGGACCTTTTATAAAATCAGTCATGTCAACGTCACCTGATAACAACGACAAATGGCGTTTAACAGACGTAAGGATCGAGTGACATAATTTTCCTACTGAATAGGTAGTAACTGAATGGGAGTCAGAAAAACGTGGATCCGGTCGATCCTGTATGTATCCTGGGGCCTTGCCTAGAAAACGGCGTTGGCAAGAATCTGAACTTGTTTGCCAAACCAACCAACCCTGGGGGTCCAGATTAGAGATATTAAAGGTTTTATTGGGAAGCAACAATTGCAAATCCTCAATGGCCAAATCAGTATGATTATCCGAGGTGTCAGAAGGAGCCAATGTAGGTATTTTAGGTGCATTCATTTGTTTTGCAGTGGCCAGACCTAAACAGGTTGTTTGATGAATCAAACTATTAAAAAATAGGATTTGTTTTGGGATAAGGCATTTACAATGCAATGCTTCAGAGCCTTGCACCTGCTAGAATTTAGAACCCCAAACAGACTTAAGATCTACAGTATCCTTCCATAGCTCATAGCCACCCACTGCCAGGTGATCAATAAAGGCTTTGGAATACAGTAATGTTGTGTGGGTGAGCATGACCTTAGAAGTGGACGTATTATTCAATTTAAAATAAAATGAAACCTGGTTGGAAATATTGAAATCAGTGAAATATACACATTTTTTCAAAAGAATTTTCGAACTGCCTTCAATGGCAGCTGGCAATGTTCCCATTGTGTGTAATTAAAAACATTTCTAAATGTATTAGCTTTATGCAGGTAATGATGGCCAAAATGCTGGTCCTCCGCATCAAATGCAGCATAATACTTTAAATCAGAAAACAAAGATTCAATGGCTTGTACGTCCCAATCATCAGAGCATATATTCTGTTTCACTACATCCCCCATAGAAACACGAAGTACATTGGGAACATTAACCACCTCTGTGGGGCCATGAATTTGGAAGTTCACTGCATCCCACACTATTCCATCCGCAACCGCAACTGGCCAGGCAGAGATGTTGACAAAAGTCTGGTCCCTTTTCATGATGTGTGATGAGGAGTGCGGTGCCAAAGTTCCATCAATTATTTTACCTGCAGAGTGTTCAGTGAGGTAGTGAACATTAATTAAAAGGAAAATAAAATGTCACAAATCCAATCGACATGAACAAAAAGATGGCGATGAGCACCAGCCAAATATATGTCCAAGGAGGAGCCAAATAATTTCTTCTAAACCATGTGACCAAAATAGAAAATTTGTAGGGGGGACTCGATGGTGTGGAGTTAGAGTCAAAGGAAAAATGTGACTGGTTCAGTGTGTTGTCTTGCAAACCAGGATATGTATATTCAGTTTCTTCATGAAGACTGCAAGCCAGAGGGTTAAGCAAAGGATCAGTAACAGCAGTTGTTAGAAATGGGGGTCTCTGGTTGGCAGTGGATGGCCACTGTCCAAGCAGGGACCCTTCTTCCTAAGTCAGAGTGACGGGCTGCACCCCTTTTGACAACCCCTGCTCCACCCTGTGGTAACGTAGCACGAGCAGTTAGGCTAATCTCAGAGGCAGTGTGTTAAGTATCTACGACCATACACAGTAATACAGTGAGGAACACTACAAAGGGACACAACACAGGTAGTTATCAAAAATAGTTATCTTTATATATAGGCTTATCACAAGACCAAATAACGAGAAAGCCACAATACTGTACAAAAATAATACCCTCTTGATGCTGCCAAAATAGTTCAAATGGGGAATGCAAAGTTCAGTTCAGGGCAGTGGTCTCTGCGACCCTTTTACTCACAGTTCCTGGATGTTAGTGTCAATAATCCACAAAATGCCGCTATGGCGTGATAGCGATGTTTTTCCTCACACTCTTGGTCGCGGCGGCTCGCAAACAGACCTTAGCGATGGTTTCGAGGCCCGCAAACGTGCGGGACGATGATCATGTCAGCGAGCACTTAGCGGCAGCAGCGCAATGGATTTCCGAGCACTCTTCGGCTGCAGCGGCTCACAAACGGGCGATAACGATGGTTTCGAGGCCCGCAAACGTGCGGGGCGATGATGAGGTCAGCGAGCACTCAGCGGCAGCAGCGCGATGGATTTCCGAGCGCTCTTCATCCGCGGCTGCTCGCTAACAGGTGTTAGCGACAAGATGGCGATCTGTAAGCGGGCGTGCAATGATTTGGTCAGCGGCAGCAGTGCGACGGATTTCTTGACGCTCCTCGGCTGCGGTGGCTCGCTAACAGGCTTTAGCGACAAAATGAAGTCTACTGGGCCTGAGACTTCAGTCAGGAGGCTAAAAGTCTTTGTTCTCAGAAGATACAAGTCACTGAACCCAGCCAGAACCAGTTCTGCCCAGCCCTGGAGCACTTTGTTTACCAGGCTGCATCCTTCCTTTCAGAAAGAGGGGGTCTGCCATCAGACGCACAGTGGGAGGTGGAACCAGCATTCACCTTGCCAGGCACAGCCCTATTCAGGTCCAGGAGCTACCACTCCCCATGCTCCAATGCAGATCTCTCTATTCAACCCAGGTCTGACTCAGCCTGCCCTGTCCCTTCAAAACCAGACAGCCAATACACATAACAGCAGAGCACACCGAAGGCTCAGGCAAAAAAATACCTACTTTCTAAAAGTGGTATTTTTAAACACAGAATATAAAAATAAACTTCACTAAAAGATGTATTTTAATATTCTGAGCTCAGGCCTACTAAATTTGTTTCCCCACCATGTTCTATGGGTCAGTTAGGACTATAGAATGTAATAGCCATACCTCCCATTCTGGCCTATGGAGAACAGATAGCCTTTCAGTAGTGAAAAACGAAATTGGGGGTAATTCACTACCAGGTCATGCTAGATACATCAGATCATGTCCTACCTTACACATACAATGCACCCTACTATAGGGGTGGCTTACATGATGCCAAAGGAAGGTTCAGGGGCTGGGAAGTGGGTGCACTTCACAGACACGATGGCAGTTCTGGACTGCATACAGACACTGCAGTGGCAGGTCTGAGACACACTTTAAAAGCTGCTTCTGTGGGTGGCGCAAACCAGCGCTGCAGGCCACCAGCAGCATTTGGTTTACCAGCCCTGGGCACACACAGGCCACATTACTAGGGACTAACAGGTAGACCAAATAACCCAATCAGGGATACATCAATTCATACGTCATCTTTAAACAGGGAGCATCCGCGCTGTGGCACTGAATGGCAGTGGCGCAGCGCCCAGAGCATCTATCACCAGAAAAAACAGAGGAGGCACAGCGAAAAAATGGATGGGAGACTCACGCCAATGGTGCCAGGTCTAACAGCGGTCATCTCTATAGCAGTGTCAGGCCTGATGTTGCTGAAATTGGCCAAGACTGTATTCCTGGATCTTGTTGGACAGGAAGCAGAAGGTGTCATACTGTGTAGAATCGGCCAGGCAATGTAGTTTGACATTGTCCACTGAGGCGTATCTTTGCGACCAGGAAGAGGTGGTAAAATGACTGTACGAGTACCCTTCATGCCAAGCACTGGGACAGCTGCATGATAAGAGGGGCCAAACTCTTTCTTGTTCTCCACCTTCTCAAGGATCAGGTCTCTGATCTTCGGTAGCCAGGAAACTACCGGAATCTGCAGCACCGCTTCAGTGTCGGAGGGTAAATGTTCCTTTGCAAGACGGTCTCGAGCCTCTTGTAGATTCTGTAACACATCAGAATGATTACCTACGTCAAAGGATGCGGCTGTAGCCCCCATGTCTTGACCATCAAGGTCCGGAAAAAACATCTTCATGCCAAAGAGCATTTCGTATGGGGTCCGCTCACCCAGAGATCTTCTAGGCAGATTATTTAGTGCAAGTTGTACGCTATACAAATGGGCGAACCAGTTTCGGCCAGTACCTATAACTCTAGTTGTCAAGGATTGCTTTAAGTCACGGTTCATTCGCTCCACAACTGAGTTGCCCTCAGGCCTGTATGGAGATGGAAAAAAATTGACTTGCACCCCCAAAGACCTCATGGCATCCTTGTATGCCTTAGAGGCGAACACGGGGCCCTGGTCAGAATGAAAGGTGCCACATGCAAAAATTCCTACAAAGACACACAAATCCCTGATGTGGCCAAACCCAAAGCAAACATTAGCCAGGTCAACTGCAACTAAGATAAACTTATACGCAGTATCTGAAGAAAATAGAGAGCAGTGATCCAAATAAACACAACTGAAGGGTTTATTACAAATGTACAGCTGTGTTTGTGGCGGGCGTGCTGCCGTTGAAGGTTTAATCTGCTGACAAATGTCACATGAAAGCACACAATTACGGGTTTGTTTATATAACTCACGCCACCAGTAACGTTTCTGTAAGAGAGATACAGTCGCCGAAACGCCTACATGAGCGGAGGCCATGCCTTTGTGCGCGGCTATTATCAAAACTTATCTGTGGTCCTGGTTGGAAATCAACCTGTCACCAGCGTCATTAATTCTCACATAGGGAACTTTATCGGGACTTAAATGATAAGAGTATTTTGAAGGGAAACCCTGTGGGTACTTACTTCCCTTCTCTGTAGCAGCTATAGCTGCCAAGATGTCATCATCAATCTTAGTCATGGATCTTGTAACTGCTGCTACTGAATAAGTGGCTACTGCTGTTTTAGCTGCTTCGTCAGCCAAACTGTTACCGACCGTGTTTACTCCTACGCGCTGGTGGCCAAGAATATAAATTACTTGTGTGAAAGGCAGACGTTCTTTAAGCTCTGCAACTCAAACCGAAAGCATTTTATGCTTAATTGCGCTGCCTTTAGAATCACGATAATCATTCTGAGACCAAAAGAATAAGCTGTCATTAAAAGACTGGACACAGTTGTAAGAGTCACTTATGATCAAAGTAGTCACATTAGGATCAGCAAACTCCAGTGATTGCACTAGAGCCCGTAGCTCCACCAACTGGGTGGTACAGTCCGCTAGTGCCTGCATGTGTATGACACTGGATTTGAACTCACCGTTCACCATGGTACCTGCCACTATTGGGCAAGCTGCCGAGTAAGAATGTTTTGATCCGATCGCCGGTTGCGCAGATCCGTCTGTATAAATGATACAATGGTAGTCCTCCAGCAGGCGCATAGACAGAGGAGCAGGATGAACAAATTCATACTGTAGGAATTTCTGAGTTTGCAATGAGGAGTCCAAGATATAGGTGATATCATATTATATCAACAAAGTTGCCCATTGTATCCAACGCAGATGTAAAGCTTTTGAGTTTGTTACACTGGCTCTCGTTAAAGCTTCAAGAGCAGGATATGGTGTTACAACCATCATGCGTCTTAATTGTGCCAGTTTACGTTCCTTTAGGATCGCCATCGGGACTGCAGTTAATACTTTTTCAACTGTCTAAAAACACAGTTCAGCCAAAGTGTACAAATATGACTTGTAAGCAATAGGTACTGTGTCACCTTCATTAAATGACAAGTAGGTGAAACCCACTGCCCCTGGCACAATTCTAATCACCTGGTTTGTGTGGTTATCACGTGTTAACAAGTATTTAGATTCAATAAGATGAGACTGCAAGCATTGCAGAAAAGCTGAATGTTCCGGAAGCCAGCAGGCTTTTGTAAAGGTAGGTTGCATCAAGACATACAGAGGCTTGATACACTGGGCATAATCGGGAATGTAAGTTTGTCTGAAGTTTAAAAATCCCAGCAAAGACTGCAATTGTTGCAGGGTTGTAGGAGAGCGCAAACGTGCGCATTTCTTCAAGAAGTGAGGCGCCAGGCCTCTTCCTTCATTATTGAGCTTGTAGCCCAAGAACAACACTGTGTACTCTGCAATGTGCGATTTTGCAAAGTTAACTTTGTAACCGTAGTCCGCAAACAAAACTATGATGCGGTCCACGCGAATAAGATGCAGCCACAATTCGTCGTCCGTGAGATAAATATCATCAACGTACGAGTATGCATCAGGGTCTATGTTGTCTAACAGAGAGACAACACATGCGGCAAAAACGACCGGGCTGTTTATGTAGCCCATGGCCAATCTTGTAAATTGTTTTGTTTACCACCCAGGTTGACTACTTATAGAGGACAGATTGTGGCTAAAAAAGCCATTGGAAATTTCAAGTGCAGTTTTATATTTCTTACGCACAAGACTGTCTACAAGTCCTGAGCTATGGGTATTCTGAACCACACAGTTACAACAATGAGAGTTCAAATGTCGATAATCCAAAACTAAGTGGTAAGACCCATCTGGTTTGGTTACTGTAAAAAGAGGGTTATTCATCGGTGACACACGTCTCAATTACTCCTTGATACTCTAATTGTTCAAGAATTTCAGAAACAGGAGATTTTGCTTCCCACCGGAGTGGATATTGGGGTTGTGGCTGTGGCATAGACTGCAAAGGTATCTCATGAGGCGGAGAGGTCTTATCCCAGCCCACCTGAGTACAGTACAGAGCCGATGCAAGCACCAAAGCCCACTCTTCTGCAAGAGCCATTGATTGCTCCTTGGCTACGTTTCTCCACAGGATTGGTATTAGGAAATACCGCTTCCAGCTGGTCAAATTTCTCAGCAAGCCAGTAAGGTAAATCATCCTTATTCTGTGGTCGCTTGCCCATAACCAAATTAACCATGACAGGACTAATAGACATCCCGGCCGAGCCAGCTGTTTGCGCCGCAACCCCAGGTGCTCCCATCTAGAGATTGCGGGATTCGTATTGTACTAGAGCCCTATATACCTCAATCAGGGAGGTGTGCAAGACACGCAATTCGGCTACAGTGGCTGCTAGATAACGTGGATGTGGTGTGTACCCGGCCCAAACTGGCCAAGAGGCCCCTGGAATCCACAAAGGGCCTAACCGGACTGGAGTCAAGGTGTGGGGGAAGGCGTCATTAAACCAAATACGGTGTTGCCATGCAGAAATAGGAACCTCAAGAGTCGTATATGGCCAATACGCTACAAGTACTGCAGTGTGAGTGTATGTATAAAACAAATTATCATCACCGTTCACTGCCAGAAACGTTACCCAAGAGTAAAATACCTCAAAGTGGTAAGCTGGATCGGCTCCAACCACAAAGATGAGTGAGATACCAGCGTTTGGCACTCCATATGCCGACAAATGTTGACTTAGTGGGGTGCGGCTATGCGCCGCAATATCGACAACGCCCTTAAGGACTAAGAAAAGGAAAACAACTTAAAAGCGTGACAGCGCAATAGGTTCATAATTCATATGAATTAGAAAACCTTGTTATATTATCAAGCTTGAAAGGACCTATAACGTTTTAACACAGGTAGGTTATGCCATCACTACTGTTTACTGGAAAACAGGAGTGAGGGTATTGTGGACAAACAGAAGCACTACTTAAGCGTCTCGTAAATATGTACCAGGCCAAACGTTAAGGGTGCCATGTTGCAGGGATTCTGCTCATGCACAGAACTATGCGCAGGAAACCAGGACCTCGGTGTATTGTTGTGTACCAAAAAAGCCACCTCAGTGCCCAGAACCCCAATCCGACTAGCATTAGTGTCTCATTCATTCTCCGTACTACAGCGAAGCTACCAATGATTAGACAACCTAGAACATGCGACTTAGTAAACTCTCAGGAATAGTGGGAAACAAGAACACTCTTTCGCTCAAACTCATTCTTGTCCACAACGTGGGTAATCAGAGACAATGTATAGTTTAAAGTGTTTATTTTTAACTAACGTGCTCTAAGTTGCAGTACTCTAGCCAATACGAGCACCATAATGTATAAATACAATATAATTAGCATTGTTACAATTCCATAAAGCACAAAAGAGGAAATCATATTATAATGACAGTAGAAACAGGACTATAGCTCCTTTTACCACCCTCCCCGTGCTCATGAGCTAGTTTAGAATAATTATAGAAGACCTCTGGGCTTTGTCAGCGAGACCCCATACCTATGAGATCAGATGCAGTGATTTACATCTCAGGATCAGCACAGCTCTTCTATGTTGGAAAGGTTTTCTCCAAGTGCCTTCTCATGCATGTAAGGCCATATTAAAAGCACATGAGTTGGGTCGCTGTGCTTTATGTTATGTCTAAGTGTGTGGGACTGACCAAAGTGAATCAACAAGTGAAGAAAACAGGGGAACCCTACTCACTAAGGAACCAGGGTAATAGTGATATAGGGAAAACAATGGTTCCTGTGGGATAATATAATCTATACTTGTAATAAAGAAGCATAATCGCAATATAGAGGGTTGAAAAATGGCAGAGGGCGAAGGAACCACCAAAACAAATGATTCATTGTAACATATTTTGTACATTTTCAAACAAAAATAGGTATATACATTGTTTAAATCCTAATCAAAAACACATTTGGGCATTGTGTCCCAAGTGAAATGGGAACCTGAACCTAAGTGACAATGTGAGTCTTATATACAAGGTTTCCACAATTCATAAAAAGTCGACCATTATCAAAATGATTTCTATGTGAAGAGCAGCTATATACAGTGATATGTGCTGGGCAACGGTTCGCTGCTTCTGTTTGTCGACGGCGTTTCGACCCTCTAATCAATGTGGGGTCTCTTCAGGACTAGTGATGAAGGGACATCTATGAGGGAAAATAAAAAGAGCATAAGGCCCATGTACCAGCACAAATGCGAGAAATGAACGAAAAAGCCGTGTCATTGAAGGGGTACCTGTAATTGTAACTGTGCAGCCTCGTGAGAAAGATGTGCCACACGTGAAGAAAAAAAGGAAGTTACTCACATGAGGACCCGTCTGGGTACTGGTAATGTGAGAGGGAATGAGAAGAAGAATGTGGTTACAGGTCAGTTGTTGTGCGTACAATGTTACTCTATGCAAAGTGATGAAGGTAGCCTAAGGGGTCTTACCTTAATGTGAAGGAAGACTGCCAATCAGATGACATAGGTCGGCCAAGGCGGCTCAATTAATAGTATGCTACAGCCGTAGCGGTGAGGAAATCCCTTTGTAAGTTTGGTAATCAGTGACAATGCACTGAGGGTGTCTGTGGTAAAGCGCAGAGGTTGGTTGCATAATTGGAATTACGTGGGAGGAGAGATAGGCCTTAATGGGCACATTAAGGCCTTACCAGGATCGATGATGAAAGACCATGGGACAGCGCTCCGCATGTGTGTTCTACAAAGCAGCTTCCATCAGCTTTGTCTTGTACAATGACAAGGATACCTACGAAGGATGGAGGTTAAATACAGGGTTTCCTGCCTATCAGTCAAGGGAAACGGCAGGCCTGGCTAGGAAAAACCACTGCACCGGTGCTCGGTTTCCGTGGAAGGTGAAAAGTGAAAAAAGACTTCAATAGAAATGTATAAAGTAAAGAAAGAAATATAGAAGTGTGGCACATTATGAGTGTAGCTGTGTTGTACCAACAATAAGTACTCAATAATGAGAGCAGGTTAGTATCATGTACCCGGCGTGAGATTGCAAGAAATGACAAAGGTCAGAATTACTATGGGCTTCCTGTCCGGATTATACTGATAATTGAACAAATCACACGGACCATATTTTGGAACCATTCGATGGCGACTACATATATGTTGCTCAAGTCTTGATAATCTCTACATTGTATATTGGTGTACAGTAATACGCGGGCACACATAATATATAACAAAACACATGGATGGTTCGCCAGTATTTCTACTAGGTGTGTGCCACTTGCAGCGGGCAGGTGGGTTTAATTGCCTCGCACATAGATGGCAAGTACAGAATGCACTTATACGATAGAGTTGAGAACATTCTTGGTAACCAGACATATCAGAGTAAACAATCCATAGTAACATTTTATTTTCTTTTTCATACATGGGGAGTATTAGGAATCGCTGAGCACATGTTTACATCAGTGTGGATGTGATGTTTACACTTTGCTTGTTGTGAGACAGCATATATGATTGAAATAAAGGAACAAGCATGGTTACTGTACATAGGGAGCAGGCATGTATTTAACGAAGGATGGTGACATACCCCCTCCATTCCTCAGCAGAATTGAGCCCTTCCTCTTTTGAATTAACCCTGTCTATCCAGCGATATTCATTGCGTTGGAGTATCTGTAAGATGTCACCTCCTTTTCTGGCAGCTTAGCAATCTCAATCACTTGTCATTTTATTTCTTCTGCAGTGTGATTTTTTGTTGTTGTAATGAGTCAAGTGGTGCATTTGCAACAGATCTACGTATACGGCTGCGATGTTGGCCAATGCGGGCCTTGACAGGTTGATGTGTTTGTCCAATATAGGGGAGGCCACATGGACACCATATGCAATACACAACATTCCTTGTGTTGAAGTTGGAAAAAGATTGTAAACTGTGTTTCACATTCCCATGTTCAAATGTGTTGGTATTGAACGTGAAGTTACAGGAAACACAGTTCCCACATTTGTGGTGCCCTTTCATTTTAGGTAGGCCCCATGCAGTAATTAGTGTGTTGGACCTGCTTGTGTTAATGTCTGTTGCCGACCTGACAAGATGATCTTTTAGATTTTTCCCTCGTTTGTAAGCAAATAGAGGTATACCTATTGTGGGATCAATGCTTTGGATTATATCCCAGTTTCTAGCGATCAGGTTACGGACTTGATTGGTAAGTGTGCCAAAGGTAGTGACACATACAATCTTATTGACATTAGGTTTGTCTTTGGTCTTGAGAAGTTCTTCTCTGGGACAGTGCCAGGCGCGCTTGAGGGACTTCTTTACTAGTCTATAGGGAGAACCTCTTGCGACAAGTTTGGTTCTGAGTATTTCAGCTTCTCGAATATAATCTGCTTTGAGTGTGCAGTTGCTGCGTACCCTAAGAAATTGGCCACAGGGCAGACCATCCCTTAGTGCACGCAGGTGTTGGCTTTGGTATGAGAGGAGAGTATTTTTTTCAGTCGGTTTTCTGTGGAGGGAAGTGTAAAGTGTTCCGTTGTCATGATTGATGTTGAGATCAAGGAATGCAATTGTAGATTTATGTACTGTGGATGTAAATGTGAGATGGGTCTGGATGGTGTTGAGGTACGAGACAAAGTTATTGAAGTCTGTCTCACTCTCTGCCCAAATCAGAAAGATGTCATCTATGTACCGCTTCCAACACTTAATGTTGGAGCGGTACACATTGTTTGCGCTGAGAGCAAATGTTTGCTCCACATAGTGTCTTTGACGTATGTTTCTTGTAAAGGAACAAATTCTTTGATAAAATGGTCTATGTGTAACTCAATGGGTTCTAGAGTAGACCCGCATCCTGATAGTATGGGGTGACCAGGGGGGCTCGTAGTGCTCTTATGTACCTTCGGTAGGGTATAGAGTACTGGGGTCCTGGGATTCTCTGCATTAAGGAATTCAAACTCTTTCTTAGAAATATATCATGCATCCATACCCATGGTAGTAACTTGTAGAATCTCGTTATGGATCCATGTGAGGGGGTTGGTGTTAAGTATCTTATAATGTTTTCGCTCACTGATTTGCTTATGGATCTCCGTTTCATAATCTTTGCAGTCTTGTACCACAATTCCCCCACCTTTGTCAGCTGGTTGCAATATAATAGATTCATAATTCTTTAATGTTTTCAGAGCTTGTCTTTCTAAGAGTGTGATATTATAAGGAATAAATGTCCTCGTTGTTTTCATTCTGTCAATACCTTGTATGCCCAGTCTCTCAAAAGTCAATAGTTCAGGTGACATCATGCCATTTGAGGGATAGAAAGTGGAAAGGGGTCGTAGTCCAGTAGTTGAATCTTGTGTCATGGGTTCTTTGTCTGTGAAAAACAATTTTAATCTTATCTTTCTAAAGAACTGAAAGATTTCTGCTTTGAGGGGTTAAAAATCTGTTCTTTCTGTGATAACAAAGGACAACCTTACTCAAGAGCGATATCTATGCGGAAGACATGGCAGGGTGAGATAAGTTAAAGATGGGGATAGTTTCCAATTGGTTCATGTTGCAACTTAGTAGGGTTGGGGTCCCCATTGGTAGTGTTTCCTGTGCATTTTTCTCTCTCCTGGGTATTGGTACTAGGTTTTGGCCTTGGCCTTGCCTCCCCAGTCTAAAAAAGGCTGACCTGGCTGGTTATCTGCTCTTACAAAGAGAATCAACAGCATACATTGTTATTCGACCTTGATCAGGCTGTACAGACAGAGATCGTGGTGCCCCGCTGGATATGTGAAAGATAGACAGTTCTCATGTGAAGCAGCTTCAGAAAAGAATTTCACGAGAACAGAGCCATGTAATGTTGTGCGCAAAAAGCGGCAGACTGGCAGCCAAGCTTATACTACTCATGCTAGTTTAGTTTAGTTTAGTTTTTAAACTTATAATGCGCAACAGCTACCCAAAAAGGGTTTCCCGGCGCCAAAGGACACGTCAGGGCTTAGAGGAAAACAGAAAAGCAGTTATCTGTCGAACTTAGCAATGTCTGTTGTTAACCCCATTTCCTCACTACATCCCTCTCAAAATGACCTGTGGTTTCCCAGGTCTGGCTCCCAAATTGTATATACTTAGCGTAGCATAAGCTTCTTCAATAATTGCAGGCAATACCCTCTCTTGCTGTGTAAAGCCAACGCAGCTGCTTCCCCCTTTATGGTACTTAACAAAATAACTGATACTACAGCTAAATTGCGCATCAATTTCATCCCCAAATCCAGGGCAGGTGCTGCCCTGTATTCATTCTGTAACTGTTTAAGTAGTTCACGTAAAACTGCTACTGCATGGCTACCATGAGTTCTGGTGTAAACCGCAGTGAAGACTGTACCCACAAGTGGTACAATCCACCACTGGGGAATCCATCCCCATTGGCAAGCAAATTGTTAATATTCTGGGCCTTATTTTTGAAGGCCTTGCACCACCAGTGCTTCACTTTTAAAATAGGAAAAAGTGATGTGCCAGATGCACAAGGCCTTCATAAATAAGGCCCTCTGTGTCTTTCCTGCAGGCCCTAATGGGGACTAAACCCTTCAAATTGGCTTGTTTTCTGTGCTATCCAGAACAGAATCTTCTCCTGACTAGTGGGAATTGTTACCATAAAGGCATTCAGCGTTTGCGGGTTGATATATTGGTAGCCATTTGCAGTTGTGCAGCCTGAGCAGTCCACTCAGGGTTAATCGTTAGTGTTCACATTATGAATTGTGTAAGATCTCTGTAAATCTTTACCAGATCTTCCTATAGTGTTGTTAATTCTACTGCATCTAATTTAGCAATACTAGGAAGAGGAGTATAAGCAGCTAAGACCGGCCAAGTCACTCCTTCTTTACTGAGAGGACCGAGTCTCACATGTTGTACAGTAAGAGGGAGGGCACCTTTAAACCGATTTATGGGTTCTTGGTAAGTTAACGGAATTTTTATGTCCTCATATCGAAAGTATTGCTTTGGTGTTTTATCTTCAATGTAAGTTTGAAACAATTGTGTGTGTGCATCCGCAAGCCGTAATTTAACCCAAGATTAGAATACCTCTGTTCCGAATGCTTCATATGCCTCAACCACAAAGGGAATGTCTACACCCATTACCCGGAGGCTGTAATGTAACTATTTTATAGTAACGGCATGTCTGAAATTTTGGGTAATATTTAGTGCAACTACTTCTCCTCCATTAATATCTCCTTGTTCCGGCATTGTGTGGAGAGGAAAGAATTTTGGTAAAAAATGAAGTTATGGAGATAGGGTTTACGCAATTTGTGGGAAATCTTTTATCCTACAAGCTTGAATAACCTACAGCCAATACATAGGTTAAACCTACTCAGCTGAGGCGGATTTCCCTTTCCAACACGGACGTCTCCGGTTTGGAGGTGAGTAGGAGTCTCTGAGAAAAGCACTAACTAACTACTCAGATAAACCGTTAAATAAGAACCCAGCCAACATTGACAGCACCATATCATGTAATTCCTACTAATCTGTTGGATTTGCACTTTTGTTGCACAACATAAACTTTGGTTGAGGTGCCTAGACTGGTTCCAAGCAACCCGCAGGATATGTTGGCCTAGAGACCAGCTATCTCACAGTGGCACTGTAAGCCCCCTAACATTACCAGGGTGCAAATAGTTTCTGGCAACCACTGAACATGACAACCCTGACCCCCAGGGATTGTGGAAACAGATCAGCACCTTTCGCTCGGTCACTAGGCCTTTCTTGCTCTCAGACAGATATACAGAGAATGCACAGTGGGACGTTTAAAATATATTTATTGAACGAACATTATACCGCTATCCACTACATGTTCTGAGATAATCAGTAGACAAAAGCAGATGAAAGTGATTAAGAGCACCAAAAACATAAATAGTAGATATATTTCTACCATGGTGCTAAAACAGTGTTTATATGCAGGCAAATAAACAAGGCAGTAATCAGGTGTACTCCTACTATGCAAACCCTACTCTGCATTTAGCTAGAGTGTGTGTAGGTGTGAAGCCAAAAATCCCCCCAAGAGACGAGAATATAGGAGCCTGTCTTGGTCCCAAACTGGACAACCCCCCATGGAGATGTCAGACTGCTGCGCGGTTTTGTCTCAGCATGCAGAGTCCCTCAGTGTCAGCTGAAGTGCCTCAGCTGCTAATCCTTTGGAATGCTCGTTGTTTAAAATAGAAAGTAGCCTTGTGACGTACATATGAATTAGCTATATTATAGATAGGTAGGTAGCCGTGTCGACCCATGGATAAAAATGGAACAACATTTGTACTTAGTGCATAAAAAGGCATTGTACATGGTGTTTGAGGCAATGGGATAATGTTATGCGAAGCTAGATCTGTAAACAGAAGGATTTTAGGGAAACGAATCCAACATTGTCACGCACACAAATATGTGCAAAAGGACACAGCAGAAATGTTGCTGTACGATGTAAGAAATTAGCAGCTTCGCTACACGGGCCTAACCCGGGCACATAATAGTTAGAGGTAAGCCAATTCAATCATTTTGAAACAGGGAGCAGGGGCACTTTACTCCTATTTAGCAAGGATATAGGCGCCGATCACGATCCTGTAAAAACCGGGTACGAACCGTCGGACGGAGCATATTCTCCGTCCGACGCGTACCCGGTCGTCAAAATCTACCAACATGGAATTACGATTCGCACGGAAACACCATTTCCGTATGAATCGTACAAAACCCCGACCGACGAAAATAAACCTACAAATGCGATTCGGGAAAGCGCCGACCTGACGTCGGGACGCTCGCAGCCTGCCATTCACGAACCAGGAATTACGATTCGCACCGACGTCATCCCGCACGGTGAATATATTCCGGCAGCCAAAAACTGCCGGGAAATCAGGACGACGCGAACAAGGAGTACCAGTACGCGACGGGCAGACAGGACGACGCGAACAAGGAGTACCCGTACGCGACGGACAGACATGGACCCGAACCTACGTGTCATCCCGGCCCTCATAGCAGTCCACCTCCTCTACAGGTTACGACGCAGACGCCGCAGAAGGTCAGAACAACAAAGGGAGGGGGGAAAGGGGGGGGGGGCAGGACCAGGGGCAGGCCACAAAACCCCCGCCATAGTCACACAGCACACATGCCCTGGACATACCTGACCCTCAGGCCCTGGTCACTACGAGGGGGTGGGGGCGTGTCCAGCTAAGCCAGCGACAGCCACAACGGAAGTTCTTCACGACGCGAACCGGCAACACAACCAGACAGGTACGTCCCGTACCCACGCCTTAAGAGCGTGGGTACGAGTCGTACCACGCCCACACCTACGTCACTCCAACAATGGCGG
The DNA here is from genome assembly GCF_964204655.1 of Triturus cristatus. Taxonomy (NCBI): domain Eukaryota; kingdom Metazoa; phylum Chordata; class Amphibia; order Caudata; family Salamandridae; genus Triturus; species Triturus cristatus. The sequence goes on from NC_140590.1 coordinate 219,388,252, forward strand.
GACGGCTCGTACCCACGTGGCAAAGGCCTGGGTACGGGCCGCACAAGCATCACATAGCGTGGGGACGGATATGTACGGACCGTACCCCCACCCCGTATGCATGGAGCGTACCCCCAACCCCAACAGTGTGAGTATGACACGTACCCCCACCCGCGTATGCAAGGAGCGTACCCCAATGCCAACAGTGTAAGTACGACACGTACCCCCACCCGCGTATGCAAGGAGCGTACCCCCCACCCCAACAGTGTAAGTACGACACGTACCTCCACCCGCGTATGCAAGGAGCGTACCCCCACCCCAACAGTGTAAGTATGACCCGTACCCCCACCCGCGTATGCATGGAGCGTACCCCCCATGCCAACAGTGTAAGTACGACACGTACCTCCACCTGCGTATGCATGGAGCATACCCCCATGCCAACAGTGTAAGTACGACACGTACCTCCACCCGCGTATGCAAGGAGCGTACCCCCCACCCCAACAGTGTAAGTACGACCCGTACCCCCACCCGCGTACGTATGGAGCGTACCCCCACCCCAACAGTGCAAGTACGACCCGTACCCTCACCCGCGTTCGTATGGAGCGAACCCCCACCCCAACAGTGTAAGTACGACCCATACCCTCACCCGCGTTCGTATCGAGCGTACCCCCACCCCAACAGTGTAAGTACGACCCGTACCCTCACCCGCGTACGTATGGAGCGTACCCCCACCCCAACAGTGTAAGTACGACCCGTACCCTCACCCGCGTACGTATGGAGCGTACCCCCACCCCAACAGTGTATGTACGACCCGTACCCTCACACGCGTATGTATGGAGCGTACCCCCCTTCCCTAACAGTGTAAGTACGACACGTCCCCCCACCCGCGTATGCAAGGAGCGTACCCCCATGCCAACATAGTACGAACGACACGTCCCCCCACCCGCGTATGCATGGAGCGTACCCCCCACCCCAACAGTGTAAGTACGACACGTACCCTCACCCGCGGACGTATGGAGCGTATCCCCACCCCAACAGTGTAAGTACGACCCGTACCCCCATGGAGCGAACCCACACACGTGTATGGACAATGCGTACATATGGTTAAATAGGAGGGGTGTGTGCAGAGTCCTCCCAGCAGTGCCCAGAGACAGGAGGGGTGTGTGCAGAGTCCTCCCAGCAGTGCCCAGACGCAGGAGGGGTGGGTGCCTATCACTCCCAGCAGTGCCCAGACACAGGAGGGGTGGGTGCAGAGTCCTCCCAGCAGTGCCCAGAGACAGGAGGGGTGGGTGTAGACTCCTCCCAGCAGTGCCCACAGACAGGAGGGGTGGGTGTAGAGTCCTCCCAGCAGTGCCCAGAGACAGGAGAGGTGGGTGCCTAACACTCAGAGCAGTGCCCAGAGACAGGAGGGGTGTGTGCCTATCACTCCCAGCAGTGCCCAGAGACAGGAGGGGTGGGTGCCTATCACTCCCAGCAGTGCCCAGAGACAGGAGGGGTGTGTGCAGAGTCCTCCCAGCAGTGCCCAGAGACAGGAGGGGTGGGTGCCTATCACTCCCAGCAGTGCCCAGAGACAGGAGGGGTGTGTGCAGAGTCCTCCCAGCAGTACCCAGAGACAGGAGGGGTGGGTGCCTATCACTCCCAGCAGTGCCCAGAGACAGGAGGGGTGGGTGCAGAGTCCTCCCAACAGTGCCCAGAGACAGGAAGGGTGGGTGCCTATCACTCCCAGCAGTGCCCAGACACAGGAGGGGTGGGTGCAGAGTCCTCCCAGCAGTGCCCAGAGACAGGAGGGGTGTGTGCAGAGTCCTCCCAGCAGTGCCCAGACGCAGGAGGGGTGGGTGCCTATCACTCCCAGCAGTGCCCAGAGACAGGAGGGGTGGGTGCAGAGTCCTCCCAGCAGTGCCCAGAGACAGGAGGGGTGTGTGCAGAGTCCTCCCAGCAGTGCCCAGACGCAGGAGGGGTGGGTGCCTATCACTCCCAGCAGTGCCCAGAGACAGGAGGGGTGGGTGCAGAGTCCTCCCAGCAGTGCCCAGACGCAGGAGGGGTGGGTGCCTATCACTCCCAGCAGTGCCCAGAGACAGGAGGGGTGTGTGCAGAGTCCTCCCAGCAGTGCCCAGAGACAGGTGGGGTGGGTGCCTATCACTCCCAGCAGTGCCCAGACACAGGAGGGGTGGGTGCAGAGTCCTCCCAGCAGTGCCCAGAGACAGGAGGGGTGGGTGTAGAGTCCTCCCAGCAGTGCCCAGAGACAGGAGGGGTGGGTGTAGAGTCCTCCCAGCAGTGCCCAGAGACAGGAGAGGTGGGTGCCTAACACTCACAGCAGTGCCCAGAGACAGGAGGGGTGTGTGCCTATCACTCCCAGCAGTGCCCAGAGACAGGAGGGGTGTGTGCAGAGTCCTCCCAGCAGTGCCCAGAGACAGGAGGGGTGTGTGCAGAGTCCTCCCAGCAGTGCCCAGACATAGGAGGGGTGTGTGCAGAGTCCTCCCAGCAGTGCCCAGACATAGGAAGGGTGGGTGCAGAGTCCTCCCAGCAGTGCCCAGAGACAGGAGGGGTGTGTGCAGAGTCCTCCCAGCAGTGCCCAGACGCAGGAGGGGTGGGTGCTCATCACTCCCAGCAGTGCCCAGAGACAGGAGGGGTGGGTGCAGAGTCCTCCCAGCAGTGCCCAGACGCAGGAGGGGTGGGTGTAGAGTCCTCCCAGCAGTGCCCAGAGACAGTAGAGGTGGGTGCCTAACACTCACAGCAGTGCCCAGAGACAGGAGGGGTGTGTGCAGAGTCCTCCCAGCAGTGCCCAGACATAGGAGGGGTGTGTGCAGAGTCCTCCCAGCAGTGCCCAGACATAGGAGGGGTGGGTGCAGAGTCCTCCCAGCAGTGCCCAGAGACAGGAGGGGTGTGTGCAGAGTCCTCCCAGCAGTGCCCAGACGCAGGAGGGGTGGGTGCCCATCACTCCCAGCAGTGCCCAGAGACAGGAGGGGTGGGTGCAGAGTCCTCCCAGCAGTGCCCAGACGCAGGAGGGGTGGGTGCCTATCACTCCCAGCAGTGCCCAGAGACAGGAGGGGTGGGTGCAGAGTCCACCCAGCAGTGCCCAGACGCAGGAGGGGTGGGTGCCTATCACTCCCAGCAGTGCCCAGACACAGGAGGGGTGGGTGCAGAGTCCTCCCAGCAGTGCCCAGACACAGGAGGGGTGGGCGCAGAGTCCTCCCAGCAGTGCCCAGAGACAGGAGGGGTGGGTGTAGAGTCCTCCCAGCAGTGCCCAGAGACAGGAGGGGTGGGTGTAGAGTCCTCCCAGCAGTGCCCAGAGACAGGAGGGGTGTGTGCCTATCACTCCCAGCAGTGCCCAGAGACAGGAGGGGTGGGTGCCTATCACTCCCAGCAGTGCCCAGACACAGGAGGGGTGTGTGCAGAGTCCTCCCAGCAGTGCCCAGACATAGGAGGGGTGTGTGCAGAGTCCTCCCAGCAGTGCCAAGACATAGGAGGGGTGGGTGCAGAGTCCTCCCAGCAGTGCCAAGACATAGGAGGGGTGGGTGCAGAGTCCTCCCAGCAGTGCCCAGAGACAGGAGGGGTGTGTGCAGAGTCCTCCCAGCAGTGCCCAGACGCAGGAGGGGTGGGTGCCTATCACTCACAGCAGTGCCCATGGAACGCAAAGGGTGGAGTAGCCACAGATACTATGCCCACAAATTTCAGTCAGGTGCACAAAGACCCTGCAGTACATGTAGCACATGTGTGCGAGGCTAGGAGTATACGCATGCATAGCGCAGAAAAGATAACATGTACACATGAAGTCATGTCAATAGTCCACATAGACAAGTACAATGACTACCAAGAATGCCACGAATGATGCAGGTGGAGACATCGCTCAGCATGCATGTGCAAAGTAGAAGGAGTCCGTCACACACCCAGCTAATGTACACACAGCTCAGCGCGAAATATTGGGAACACCCTGCAGGGAAGATGTCAGGGTACACAGAGGAAGGAATACACCTTTGGACAATTTCACCATGCAGCAACTGCTTACATAAACACAGAAACCTAGCTAACACCGTGTGATGGCACACAGATCCCAGGGTCCCCCCTATGACCAGCACACTACTACATTTCCCACACAACCAACACATGACCACCACCCAAAATCATGTAGCAGCCCCACCAACAGCAATATCAGAAAAGCAGTAGTGTTCAAAGGAAACAAAAATGGCTTTAATCAGCAATATCAAGATTTGTATGTTCGTAGAAAGTTCAATATTTACAAAGCCCATTGGGCAGTCCAGAAGTCACAGCTGGAACGGGGGACACAGTGGGATGCGTGTCCCCTAGCTTGCCTGCACAGTTACATTCCGTCGTCTTCCACAGGGGTGAGGGCATCATGTGGGGGGGAAGAAACAGGCACCGCAGGCACAGGAGGGTGAAGGGTAGGCGTCGTGGGTGCAGGGATGGAGGACTCCACCACAGGGGGTGGGGCAGGGCCAAAGGCGGAGGCCAGGATCTCGCTGCACACCTTAGCAAGGTCCTCCAGGGAATCCCCTGCACCCGAAGGAACCACAGGCCCCAAGGAGGGGGGGGGGTCAGAGGGATGGGTCACAGCGCCACTGGGGGTGTAGACCCTGACCGAGGACTTCCTTGACCGCTTGCATGGTGGTGTCACTGTGTGGCTCAGGGACAGAGCGGCCATGAAGGAGTCTTTGGGGGAGATGTGGCCAGGAGAGCTGAGGGGAGGGGATTTGGAGGGAGTGGATTGGGTGGAATGCGGACTCCCACTCTGGCTGCGTGTCACACGTTTGCCCCCCGATCGAGTGGGTGTGCCTACTTCACCCTGTGTGTGCGTGTCAGGAGGTGTGCGGTGGACCTTCCCTGATGGTGTGGTGCCTGTGTGTGTTGTGGTGGGTGCATGCTGACGTCTGGGTGTACGTGGGACAGGCATGGGAGTGGGAAGTGTGGATGGGGCAGGGGTAGGGGGTGGGACGTAGCGCTGCAGGAGACCCACTGCTGCAGTCAGTGTCGAGTCTATCGACCTCAGCAAGCTGTGTTGGTCAGCCTGCGATGAATGAATGCCCTCCAAGTATGCCTCCATGTTGTGCAGCACTTGGCTGTGGCCATGGAGGACATTAAGGATCGCAGCCTGACCAACCTGCAACTGCCGCTGGATGTCCACAGACTCGGCATTGGCGGCAGCAGTGGAGACAGGGGCAGGGGGTGCGGTGCCTGGCAGGAAGGAGACATGTGGTGACCGGGCACGCTGGGAAGGGACACGAGCAAGTGGGAGGCGGCTGATGGCAATGGAGGGGGCGGGGCGAGATGTAGTGCCGCTGTCAGCTGCTGGTGCAGCCGCCGCCCACTCGAAGAGATCATCCTCGGACCCGTCAGCTTCATACTCTGTTGTGCCAGTCGACAGGTCCCTGGGTTCACTCTCCTCCGCCTCTGTCCCACTTGATGTGCCAGCCCCGATGTCACCGCTGGCACTGGTGCTCGGTCCCTCTGCTCCTTCTGTGCCCATGTCTCCCTCCATGTCCCCCGACGATGCTGTGGGCAGGGTGAAGAGACAGAAATTAATCATACACCTGTATACATATGTCACATGAGTCCAATCTACATAGGTTACAGTGCATAGCCTGAAACAAAAGAAGAGTTACATCTACAAAACAAGGTACATATGTAGGGCATGCAAGACACAGTTGTTTGACCCACCATGCCACCGAAAAACTATGGAGAGCATGACACAATAGCAAATGAGATGGAATTGAATTTTGACTGAGGAGCACGGCCCTGGGGACAATCCAGCACTGCATCTGCACCACACAGTGTGGCAGGAAATAGGGATGAGCAGGGACCATATCCAGGAACAAGAGGCACATGCAGCATAGGTTAAACTGAAAACATGCCCACCATGACTGGCCCACTGCACCTTGAGTGCATGTCCAGACCAACATCACACACTGGCCAGTCCTAGCAAGGAGATATCAGGTTGTGATATGAAGGCCATGCCCGCACCACCCACCCCCTACATGAGACTATTATTTGGAGACACAGGAAGCACTTACATCCCTTAGTCTGGGTGAAATACACATGGGATGCAACAATTCAAGGTTGCACACAAAATACCCAAGGTGCGCCTGTCCAAATAATCATGTACAAATGGGCATCATCAGATGATTGTAACAAGACACACAGGCAATGTCCACCGTGAGTATGAACAAGGAAAATCAGGTCAGGCTGTACAGTGGACACTTGTACTACATTTCACGTCAATATACATTTTGCCAGGGGACAATGGCACAGAGCACAACCTATGCTGTAGACACAGAGATTGTCAACATATTCGGATTACACACCTGATACCTAGGAGAATATGCCCCTGGGGACAGTGGTGGCCACACAACTCGATGCTCCTGAATGGGAATGACTGCAACACACGCTACCATCCCCGCACTCTGCGTACCGCACACTCATGCACATCATGTCACAGGCCACCACATAGGACATGCGTGCTGTAAGGCCTCACACTTGAGAGACTAACTCCCATGTCTGGACTCAGCATTAGTGCCAACTGACATGGAACCCACAAGACCAGAACTGGACAGGGCACAGGCAAGGTCCCAATACCTGTTACACACCACCCCCACACATGATGCTGCAGGCATAGTACACTTTGAGAAGGTGCCAGGCTACATAACCTTGTGATGGAGTGACTACACACAGACCAGGGAACACATTGCAAGGAGGGGAACGGAGGCAGGAGAGCACTACAACACTGTGGGTAACAGGATCTGCACAGCACCATAAAACCCTGGCAGTGTACCCATGGAACAGTGCACGTACAAATGCTGGTGAAACACAACAAACACACATGTACCTACCCCCTTCCTGCTGCTGCATCTCCTGTAGGCGCCTGTCCAAATCTGGAAAGACCACCGCCAGCACACACTTGTGGATGTGGGAGAGACGGCAGCGCCCGCGGTTCTTATGGCTCTCAGGTGAGTCCCCCAGCAGGACCCGTGCGATCCTCCGCGTCCAGCACCGGATATCCTGCCAGCGTTTCCTCACCAGGGACAGGCTCCGCCTCCGACCATCCGCACCCCTCACGGCACTGACGGCGGTCAGCCAGATCTGCTCCTTGGCAGTGGCGCCTACCTGTGAGGATGAAAAAGTGACACTACATCAATACACCTGCAACATGTCACAGAGACACATATGGGAACAAATTAGCTGGTTACAACAAGGCATGTCATGCAGCCAACGCAGTGCACCTTTGCCATAGGGACATACTCCTCTGGGGAAGGGCAAAAGCAGTACGTGCCAGTGAAAGTACACAGGTGGAATGAGGGCAAAGACACAATCAATTATCAAGGCTCACACTGTGCATCACACCCACCCCTCCTGCCTCTGGGCACTGCTGGGAGTGATAGGCACACACCCCTCCTGTCTCTGGGCACTGCTGGGAGTGATAGGCACACACCCCTCCTGTCTCTGGGCACTGCTGGGAGTGATAGGCACCCACCCCTCCTGTCTCTGGGCACTGCTGGGAGGACTCTGCACATACCCCTCCTGTCTCTGGGCACTGCTGTGAGTGTTAGGCACCCACCCCTCCTGTCTCTGGGCACTGCTGGGAGGACTCTACACCCACCCCTCCTCTCTCTGGGTACTGATGGGAGGACTCTACACCCACACCTCCTGTCTCTGGGCACTGATGGGAGTGTTAGGCACCCACCCCTCCTGTCTCTGGGCACTGCTGGGAAGACTCTACATCCACCCCTCCTGTCTCTGGGCACTGCTGGGAGGACTCTACACCCACCCCTCCTGTTTCTGGGCACTGCTGGGAGTGATAGGCACCCACCCCTCCTGTCTCTGGGCACTGCTGGGAGTGTTAGGCACCCACCTCTCCTGTCTCAGGGCACTGCTGGGAGGACTCTACACCCACCCCTCCTGTCTCTGGGCACTGCTGGGAGGACTCTACACCCACCCCTCCTGTCTCTGGGCACTGCTGGGAGGACTCTACACCCACCCCTCCTGTCTCTGGGCAATGCTGGGAGACATCAGGCATTCCTCCCCCTGGGACCCCCCTACAGTACATAGCATGTGTGTCACACCTGGACACAATGGCAGAAGTCACAGTCACAAAAAAGGGACACAGTCTGTGCCAGTGGACACTGCACTCACCTGATAACCTGGTCGCCCATACAGCATGGGGTACTGTGGGAGGATCACATCCACCAAAGCCATGTTCTCCTCCTGGGTGAATGGCTGTGACCTCTCCACAGCCCTTGACATGGTTCCAGGGAATCAGTAGCAGCAGCTGGGTCGTGGAATACAGAGATGTGCAGGCAAGTGCTCCCTCATGGGACCTGGCTGCCTTATATCTGCCTTGCTGGCCCATTTCATTCACAGGAGTGCAGAGTGATTGGTCACTCACATTTGCATCCTATGTTTCCTCCAATCCCTTCAAACCTAGCAGTCAGTGGGTTCTTATTCTGTTTTTTTCGTCAGCATGATGTCAACCCCACAAACACATTGCAACAAAGTAGATTCATTCCAACTGACTTCTGCTGTGCACCTTCCAGAACAAAATCAAACTTAAAACTTGGTCTCCATGACAACCAGCATGCATGTAGGCCTTAATACTTGTCCCCCATGTGTCCCCTATGTAATTTGGAGCTTCACACACAGGTACGGTGCGTTCCGGGGCCCTAGGGCACCCCAAATGCATAGCAACGGCCCGTACACACGCCTGTACGCTCCCTATCACTATGGGTGTCCTCGCCTATGCATACTCGTAGTGGTACGGACCGTACACACACCTGTACGCTCCCTATCACTATGGGTGTCCTCGCGTATGCGTACTCGTAGTGGTACGGACCGTACACACACCTGTACGCTTACTATCACTACGAGTACGCATACGCTTGGACACCCATAGTGATAGGGAGCGTACAGGCGTGTGTACGGGCCGTACCTCTACGAGTACGCATACGCGAGGACACCCATAGTGATAGGGAGCGTACAGGCGTGTTTACGGGCCGTACCACTATGGGTGTCCTCGCGTATGCGTACTCGTAGTGGTACGGACCGTACACACGCCTGTACGCTCCCTATCACTATGGGTGTCCAAGCGTATGCGTACTCGTAGTGGTACGGCTCATACACACGCCTGTACGCTCACCATCACGATGGGTACACATACGGCAGCACTCCCATAGTGATACGGGAAAGTACCCAGGCCCTCTTAGCAGAAGTACAGTGTTTTTCACACATCACAGTGGTGACAGGCAGCACACAGGAAGGGATAGGGCTGACATACTTGTCCATGGATGGACATCAAGGTATTGTCTGGGCAGTACTACATGTGTGGGGCACAGGTGTGAAAGGGTGTGATGTGGCACAATACTCCTGAGTGGAGAAGGCACCAGATGTATGATGAGATGTGTACATATGTAATGTGTGACGGTGCAATGTGTGCCAGGCATGCCCTTGACTCCTTTGACATGTGTGCATGTCGTACTGCACACTTGGTATGAGCGTCACTGGCATGGCACGGACACCAACTCACGGAAGTGTCCCCTGAGGCCCGGTACAGGGGTTACCACACCTGACATGTCACTACCCACGGTGCACGATGTGACTATGTCATGTATGTGTGGGGGGTTCACATTAGGTAGATGTTTGAGCTCCCTCAAAAGCTGCAGCCGTTGCAGCAACCAACATGTGTCTGTGTGTAGATGGCCATGGCACACTGTTACGCACACCAGGCCACATGTGGTCTCGGATGTGAGGTGCGTATGTATGCATGGGACACGGATTAGCGTAACAAGGACATGTCTGCATCCTCTCTATGAATGTGTGGTGAGTCATCACATGTGCACCTTCATGGCAAGGTGTGTGGCCTGTCCTAGTGTAATGTCATGTGACCTGTGGCTCTAGTGTTCCGCTACCAGTCTCTGCAATCGACATCCTACTTCTGCAGATGTGTGGGTGTATGTCACTCCTGTCTTGCGTCTGGCTGTTCACTTGCACTGGGACACAGCTAATCCCATGCCATGGCATGTGGAGGTTCTCAATCTGCGTGTGTCGCTGGGTCTTGGTAGGAGTGTCACCTGCCAGCCATACGTGTCCAGGGCATGTGGCACATACCTCACTCCGTATGTAGCATATGTGTATAGACAGATTAACATGTGCTCAAGACAAATTATTTGTTGTTGTGGTGCACTCACTCCTCCTTGTCATTTCCAATTTCCTGCAGAGCGCCGCCTCTTCCCCGAGCAATTCCGGACTTGGCTGCCATGCGGGAGAATGATTGTATCCGGTGCTACCGCTTCCCCCAACGGTTGATTCTGGATTTGACGGCGAGACTGGCACCACACCTGCAACCGCTGCACAGGTATCCTACGGCACTGACACCCAAGCTGAAGGTAATGACAGCCCTACATTTTCTAGCCACGGGTACCTTTCAAAATACCATAGCTCATGTTGGTGGCATGTCCCAGAGCATGTTCTGCCGTGTGCTGCATGATTTCTTAGAGGCCATGTTGATTCACCTGGATGAGTTTATCCATTTCCCAACCCCTGAAATGTTGACTGTGGTCAAGCGTGGATTCTATGCCCTGGGAGGGATGCCCCATGTCATTGGGTCCATAGATGGGACACATGTAGCTTTGGTACCACCACATGCACAGGAGGTAGCGTTCCACAATCGCAAGCACTACCACTCCATCAATGCCCTTGTGGTGTGTCTGTCCAACATGGTGATTTCACATGTCTGTGCTCGCTTCCCAGGATCAGCACACGATGCCTACATCATGAGGCGTAGCAGGATGCCTGAAATGATGACGCAGCTGCGCAACAAACGAGCATGTGTTGTTGGTGGGTACAGTCTGTCTGTCCTGTATTTTGCGTAGACTTCCAGCACAACCGCTTCTCCTGTTCTAACGATGTCCATGTGCTTCCCATGTAGGGGACGCTGGCTATCCCAACATGCCATGGCTGATCACACCTCTCCGCAACCCCATCACGCCGGCCCAGCTCCGCTACAACACGGCCCATGGCCGGACAAGGCGAGTGATAGAGAGGACGTTTGGCCTGCTGAAGAGCCGATTCAGGTGCCTACACAAGACCGGCGGCGCACTCCCATATGCCCCGGCGAAGGTCTGCAAGATCTTCATGATCTGCTGCATGCTGCACAACATGGCAGTTGAGAAAGCTGTGCCACTCATCCTGGATCAAGATGACGAGGACCATCCACCCATGGAGGACGAAGGGCTTGGCAATGGGGCTAGTGATGTGGAGGATGTGGAGCCGCAAGAGGACATCCGGACTCGGCTCATACGCGACTTCTTTGCTTAGTGGTGAGTACCAGTGTCTGAGTGTGCACGCATTGGTCCCCGTGTGGCATGTGTTGTGATGTGTGTCTCCACATGCATGTATGGCACGTGAGTCAGAGGTGTGTGTGGGTGTGTCACTGGAGTGATGGTGCCAGTGATGGTTGTATTTCCCCAGTCATAATTGTGACCTAGCATGTTGTCATCCATACATGTGTCGAGTAAATGCACATGCAAGTGGCTGTGCTTTTTGTGGCTGACTTCTTGTGTGTCTCTCTTCCCCAGGTACTTGCGCATGCCGTCTGCTGCTTGCATTGTTGTGGCACTGCTATTCCTCATGGACACGTCTTCGTGTGCTGACTCAGCGTTACACACACGGACAAGTTTGGAAGTCTCCTTAGGGTAAGGGATGCATCAGGGGTGTATTGGGTGTGGCAGTTGTTCAGGATGTATGCACACTGCCCCTGTCGATGTTTGGTTCCTCTGCAGACATGTCGCATCACCATGGTGCACATGACATGCAGCTGGGTACACCTGAATAGATGGTCAGACTTGTTGACAGTCATCAGTGATGGGATAGTGGATTGTGATGATGGCATCAATGTGTGTAACACTGCCCTCGGACACATACGGTTTGCATTGGGTTGACATGCTGTGGGACTTCCACATCAGCTGATCAATGGTGTATGGCAGGCTCTCCGTGAGCAGCTGTGGGTGTTTAGCTGTTAGCCGATGCTTGTGTGCCAGTTCCATGGCTATCACGCATTTGTGCTGCAGAAGGGGGGTGCCAGTGTTGGACCCACATGTTACTCCACATGAAGTGTTCATGTGTACTTCAAGTTGCCTCTGCGATCCCGAAAACATGACTAATAAAGGTGTCCCTAGGCCTCCAAGGTGCCTCTTCTCAGTCAATGCTGGTGTGTTGCCACGGTGCATCCAGCATGTCTGGCATGGTTTTCCCTGATAGTGGCTATGTGTCTATGTGTCGAGTAGCAACATGCAAGCTGTGTGTGTGGGATGTGACTGTGTATCGTGCATGATGTCCATGACTGTGTGGGTATTGTGACATGTGCCATCCCCATGCATCCAACGTTGGCCAGGCCCCCATTAGGTGCATCCACCGGACTCAAGCTTGCAGGACATGGTTCTGCCACCTGTCTACACATACCTGGGTGCCCCCCAGGACACTGGACATGATCCCTGACCTCTGCGCATGACTGTTGCTGTACTCAATATGTCTGTCAGCACGGTTGTGCGGCCACCCCCTCAGCTGGTTGGGCCCATCACGGGTGTGTATGGTGCTCCATGTCTGTCTTGCCTAATACACTGTGACCCGTGTGTCCTGTGCCAGACTCATGCCACAGGGTGTGGATGGTTGAAGTCAAAAGAGAACTCAGGCATGGTTAGACTTTACAAGACACATGTAAGGTAATAATGCAACCAGCAGGCATCTTCTCATCATGGTGTGACTTTTTATTTTAGTGCGGGGGGTATGACATGAGGGGCTTTCCGGGTGTTTGGAATCCAAAGTTCAGTAGGGGAGTTGGTGTCCTTGCCATTTGAAATCCTCAGAGTCCATGCACAGTCTTTGTCAACATTGGTCAGACAGTGACCAGCAAGGCCATGTGGCAGAGAATGTCGTTTGATGCTGTGCTGCTGTTGCTCCAGTGGGCCAGGTGCCAGGCCAGGTGTCCTGGGAGATGGTGCTGTAGCGCCGACCCTCACGGTCTTTTCCGTGGACGACCCGCCCTCCTGCGGGGACCCTCAGAAGCAGGCAGTGACGACGTCTGGGATGCTCCATCGGATGTTTCCTCCTCCTCCTGATCCCTCCCTGTGGGTGGTGATGTTCTCCGCCTTCTGGCACAGGGAGGGTTGCCCATGTTGTCGGCCATCCGATGGAGTGTATCGTGAATTCCCGTGTACGCCGTCACGAGCTCAGCCTGTCTGTCCTCCATCCTCCGTTGGTGTTGCAGTAGACAGGCATGTAGCTCCGCATGTTGCTGGGCCTGCTGGGTCTTGATCCCCTCAAGGACGGACACAACCTGGGCCAGGCCCGTGGTGTCCTGCCGGTATGTGTCCAGGATGTTTCGGACATGGGAATATACCGGGTCCCCAGCCAACTGGTCAGGCTGGCGCCTCCGCCGTCCTCCACTCCCACCACCCCTGCCCACTTGCACCTGGCCTGCCCTTGTGGGCACATCGGGTCTCCGGGACCCCTGAGGGGTGGCATTGGCATTGTCGCCTGCCTCCTCCTGGGTGCCCGGGACACCGTGTCCCTCCTGGCCAGCCTGACTGCTTTGTGGTGGTGGGGCAGGGATCCTGGGTGTCTCCTGGGATGTGGCAGGAGTGGGGGTGGTGGTTGGCCCCGTTGTACCTGACGCAGGTGCTGCAGGTGGTTGGACACCAGAGGGGCCAGGTTGGTCGGGGTCGTCCACAGAGTGGTGAGAGTCGTCGCTGCCAGTGGGATCGGCCTCCCGCAGAGCCGGGTCCTGTGAGTCTTCCCCCCCAGTGTTGGGGGGTGAACCACGAGGTTGACCTGTGTGTGAGAGAGACAATGTTAATTTTGGTCCATGCAACATCCATGTTTCATCAGTTTCAAAGTTGGAACATTTCCTCTGGGAATTTGGATCTGTCTGGCATTCCACTCACAGTGCACTTGTGCATGGGTGTGTCCCTTGGGCACAGGTTTGGCGCCTTTAACTATGTGTGGCACAGTCTTACTTGCTGCGTAAAGTGTGACTGCAGTCAGCAGTGGAGTCGGCAGGTGTGGCGAGCCGTGCATCTGCGCCTTCCGTGTTGCACTGTACGTGGGCACATGAAGTAGTTACACACACTTCAATGATGCAGGTAGCTGTCGTTGTGCTCGTGCACAGGTTGTGACATGGCCCTGTGTTTTGCCATGGAGGAGAGGGGGGATGCTGGCACTGGCCACCCTTGTCTACATGCACGCAGTCCACCTGCTGACGAGCAGACATTCCCACACACCAAAGGACTGATTTGCTCTCCCTGTGTCTCCCTCCCTCTCTGTCCCCCTCTCCCTCCCTCTCTGTCCCCCTCTCCCTCCCTCTGTGTGTCAGCCTCCTCCCTCTGTCCGTCTTCCTGTGTCTCCCTCCCTCTCTGTCCCCCTCTCCCTCCCTCTCTGTCCCCCTCTCCCTCCCTCTGTGTGTCAGCCTCCTCCCTCTGTCCGTCTTCCTGTGTCTCCCTCCCTCTCTGTCCCCCTCTCCCTCCTTCTCTGTCCCCCTTTCCCTCCCTCTGTGTGTCACCCTCTGTCACCTCAGCCCAGCTTCCTGGGCACACACTGTTAGCAGATCTTTGAATGGCCCTTGGCTTGTTGATGTGAGTTTGTTTCTGATCTCCAGGCACCCATTGGGTGTAGTGTGTGTCTCTGCGCTGCTGCTGTGGTGGTGTGTGCTGCCACTCTTTCACAATGTTGGCTGTTCATTAGCTGCTGTCATGTGCAAAACAGTGCCTTCACCCCCATGTGTTGATGCAAGGCGTCCGCCATTTGCTGGCGAGTCTTTCCTGTGTCTGGCTGTGACCTAGGCCATTGGTGTCTGCTTCTGAGTTGCACTATGTGAATTTTGGGGCCCACCCTCCAGCCATCCGGGTTACCGTGTCATGTGTTGGTGTGTTCTGTGGCCTGTGACTTGACATTGTCCAGCTGGGTGCATGGGGCATGGTGGTGGCAGTGGCATGTGCGTGTTCATGGAGTGTGGTTGAGTCATGCGATAGCTTGGGGTGGTTGCGTGCCTGTTTGTGATTTTGGTTGTGGATGACGTTCCCCCCCATGTGAGGTGCGTTGTTTGTGTACTCACCCGGGTCTCGGAGTCCTCCTAATCCTTCGACTGCCTCCACCGGCAGTATGGCCATCACCCTCTCCTCCCAGGGATGGTAGTGTACGGGTCTGCGGGACGGCCCTCCTCCAGTGACGTTGGCCTGGTTGTGTTCATCCAGCATCTTGGCTCGGACCCTCCTCCGCAGATCGTACCACCTGGCTTGGCATTCCTGCTTGTTCCTTCTGGTGTCCGCAACAGCATTCACAGCATCGACGATGGTCTGCCACATGGCTGTTTTTTCTGACATGCTGGTCTGTCTGACCAAGGTTCCAAAGAGCTGTGGCTCGACTCTGAGGATTTCATCGACAAGGACCTCCAACTCTCGGTTACTGAACTTTGGATTCTTGTTAGTGGGCATGGTGAGGGGTGTGGGTGTGGATGGTGGGGGGGGGTGTGGATGGTTGTGGGTGTGTGGGTGTGGTTGTGCAGGTGTGTGTGTGAATGTGATGAGGGGGTGTTTGAGAAGGTGGTTGTGTGAAGGTGTGCAAGTGTAAGGTGTGGTGAAGCTTCTAGTTTGGTGCTGTAGGTTGTCTGTGGGGTCTGGCAGCAGTGAGTCTGTTGCAAAGGCTCATGGTTTGTGTGTGTGGGCCCTTTTTATTGGTCCATTGGTGGGTGTGGCTGTGTTTGAACTTTGGGTGGGTGTGTTATAAGGAGTGGTGGTGTTTTGGGCCTCTGTTTGTTTTTGGCTATTGCAGGTCAGTGAATGTGTTGTTTTGGTAGTTGTTGGACATGTTTTGTGGCTTTGTGCCATTCGAATGGTGTATTCTTGTGTCGTTTTGGTTTGTCCTGGTTGTGTACGTGCGTTTTTTGGCGTGTATACGGTGTGTACATGGGCCTTTTTGTTGTACAGTGCTGTCCTTGTGTGTGGCTTAGTACGAGTCGTACATTCGGTTGTGATGTTGGGGCCTGGGGTGCGCTCCGTCCTTAGGATGTTGTGGTGTGGGTACGCTCCATGCATACGCGGGTGGGGGTACGACTCTGACGTACATGGGTGTAGGTACACGGGGGTACGACACGTACACGGGTGGGGGTACGACTCTGACGTACACGGGTGTAGGTACACGGGGGTACGACACGTACAGGGGTGGGGGTACGACTCGAACGTACAGGGGTGTACATACACGGTGGTACGACACGTACAGGGGTGGGGGTAGGACTCGAACGTACAGGGGTGTACATACACGGTGGTACGACACGTACAGGGGTGGGGGTAGGACTCGAACGTACAGGGGTGTACATACACGGTGGTACGACATGTACACGGGTGGGGGTAGGACTCGAACGTACTGGGGTGTACATACACGGTGGTACGACATGTACACGGGTGGGGGTAGGACTCGAACGTACAGGGGTGTACATACACGGTGGTACGACACATACAGGGGTGGGGGTATGACTCGAACGTACAGGGGTGTACATACACGGTGGTACGATATGTACACGGGTGGGGGTAGGACTCGAACGTACAGGGGTGTACATGCACGGTGGTACGACACGTACAGGGGTGGAGGTACGACTCGAACGTACAGGGGTGTACATACACGGTGGTACGACATGTACACGGGTGGGGGTAGGACTCGAACGTACTGGGGTGTACATACACGGTGGTACGACACGTACAGGGGTGGGGGTACGACTCGAACGTACAGGGGTGTACATACACGGTGGTACGACACGTACATGGGTGGGGGTAGGACTCGAACCTACAGGGGTGTACATACACGGGTGGGGGTTCGACACGTACACGGGTGTACATACAGGGGGGGTGTACATTCACGGGGAGTACGACTCGAATGTATGGGTGCTGGGCACGTATGCGGGCACATGTCTCCATGGTTGCAATGGGAGTTCGGTGCGGACGGTGCTTTTACCATACGGTTGTGAGATCGGACGCACGGGTTGGATCGTGATTCCTCGGTCGGACTTCACTTTTCACATTTGTATGGTAAATCGTCCGAGGACGTGTCGGACACATTTTCCGACCCGAGGACGTGTGGGGAATAATTCCCAAGGCGGTTCGTATGGACTTTTGACCATGCGAATCGTGATTGCCAGTTTGTACGGCACTTGTACGATTCGTACGGTAAAAAGACCGGATACGAGTCGTACGGGGACATTTTTTACCGGATCGTAATTGGCACCATAGTGTACAGAGTTCTACACTCAGCAAAATTAGGGCACAGAAAAAAGCAAAAAATCTGGGGTGACCGTACAGAAGATTTTGTACAATTGGCAAATAGTTCACAAAATGACTGATATAAAGAATATCATCTATTTCTATTTTTTCCAACAAACTCTCTTCACTCCCTGATTTCCATAATGGTTTTTTTATACATCCATTATCGATCCACACCAATGACCACTTTTTGAATTCAGTATATTTATCTGTAATGTACAGCTTTGCAGTTCCATCTATCGGTATCGCACCGCTTCCCCAAACTGAAATTGGAACTATGAAGAAACTGCACAAGTAGGAGATATTGAATACCCCTTAGCAAAAATTGCAAACAATGTGGTGAAAATATATATTTTTTAAAACTACCTATTTCTGATAATCTTAGCACAGTAAAACTTCTGATGAGGCTGTTTTTAGAAGAAAAACATATACTTTCTGCACAGTATTTTTTTCCACTTAAAAAAAATATATATTGTTTTGCTTCATGTTGGCTATTCTCTGTTTTCACCAGGGGAATTCTCAAACTCTCCATGGCTTCAAAATGGATACACAGTGGAAAAAAAAGAAGGACATTTGGCCTGCATTCATTTAAAAAAAAAAAAAAGAGTGTAAAGGCAGGAACCAAACAAACCGTGGAAAAATGGCTCTGCACAGAGTACAAGCCACAACACCTGAGGGCGAAATTGATATTCTTTTTGGCTTAAGATAAACACTCACCTGTACTAAACATTATTTTGTCTGTTGTTTCTCTGTTGCTCTCGACCCCCACACCACCTCCCTGAGAAGTCTGTAGTTACTTGTTATCACTACTCTGAGAATCAAGTGTGGAAAGTGTGTAATTAGCCCAGTTTGCAGAGCCGTAGTACTTATAGACAACATTGCCTTGCAGTCCAAAAAAAGTATTTTTTACTGTGTGATGCATTATTTCAATTCCACAAAATGTTTGAGTTAGCATGCCAGCATTAAGGGCCTGGGTCACAAAGGTGACATATTTATGAGTAAGTTTACGACTTTTTGGTATTCACAAACTTTGGGGCCGAGTCACATTACTAATCTGAGACAAAATCATAAATGTACTACTTATGGTATTCACAGAATTAACTTATACTGCACTTACAACTACTAACTTTACGTCCACTTTACGTCCACACCCGGGCTGGAATTTCCGCACCTGGAGCGGAAAATCCGTACACGAAATCCTGCATGTGTGCCAGAATTTCTGCTCCCAGGCCGGAATACCCACATTCTGGCCGGTTGAGCATTTCCTCAATGCTAATCACCTGTCCAAGTGCCTACCATCCCCACCATGCATCAGATATAGTCAATTAACACCAGATTGTGGGTATTCCGGCCCGGAAGCAGAGATTCCGGCCCTAGTGTGGAAATTTTGGCACAATTGAGGAATTTCCACTCCAGGGGCCTCATGTAGGTAGCGAAATACCGGTCGGTAACGGCCGATTTTCGGTAAATATGCCGTTACCGACCGGTATTCAGACAAGTGAGATGTAGGAGTCCAAAAACCACTTTTCGGTAAATATGAGGCGGTAAATACCGATTCATAATTACCGAATTCTAAAATACCGATTCATATTTACCGAATACATAATTAACGAATCGGTAAATATGAAGTGGTAAATATGAAGTGGTAAAAATTTAAAATGACATGTAGGAGCAGTCGGTAATTAAGAAATCCAGGAAAATCGGTAAATAAGAGTCGGTAATTAACACGGATTGAAAGCAGGTGGTAACCATCAACAATGCACATAAGCAATCCCAAAATGCAACAGCGTGGACAACATGGCCGCCATGTACGTCATTGCAAGGCGCCTACGTCTACAGGCAGCAGGACTGAGGGTGTGGCGACGGGAGGAACAAATCTACAGACAGCGCATCACACTATTACAGCTGACTGATGCAGAGATACATGAGAGGTACAGGCTACACCCCGAAACCATCATGGACCTGATAAGGGACCTGCACCCACACCTGGACCAGCCAACAAGAAGGGCGCACGCCATACCACCACATGTGCAGGTGCTCTGCAGCCTACATCTACTGGCATCCGGCAGTTATCAGGTGGTGATAGCTGCGGTGGGTGGTGTATCCCAGAGTTGCCTGTCCCGTTTCTTCAGGAAGTTCCTGGATGCCATGATGCAGAGAATGCACCACTACATAAGCTTCCCAAACACACAGGCTGCACTGCAGAAAACAAAAACAGACTTTTATCACATGGCACAGTTCCCCCATGTCATCGGCTGTATTGATGGTACACACATCCCAATCTGTCCACCAGCTGATACAGAGCACATCTACAGGAACAGGAAGTCCACCCACTCCATCAATGTGCAGGTGATCTGTGATGCAGGGAACATCATCACAGATATTGTTGCAAAGTTTCCTGGGAGCACCCACGACTCGTACATCTTCCAGAATAGTGGGATCTACACACGACTGCGTGCCGGCGAATTCGGAGAGGGATACCTGCTGGGTAAGTAACAGTGACGCCCCTTGAAACCTGCAAATCAGAGTGTATAGAGGCATGTAACTGATGGTTCCCTTTTACTCATCCAGGCGACAGTGCATATGCATGCCGTTCATTCATCCTCACTCCCTACCTACACCCAGCAACCCAGAGTGAGAGACGATACAACGTGGCCCACAAAACAACACGCAATGTGGTGGAGCGCACGTTTGGACTACTGAAGAGCAGGTTCCGCTGCCTCCACAAGAGCGGAGGCGCACGCCAGTACAAACCCATCACCTGCTGCAAGATCATTGCCACTTGTGCAATGCTGCACAACCTTGCCACGAAAAAAGGTACAGATGTGGAACTAACATATTTTGAGGACAACGAGGATGAGTCAGGCCAGCCAGAGGGCAGCGCAGCTAGAGTGCCAACTGCAATCGATGGGAGAGAGAGACGGGCAGAGATCACATGCAACTATTTCTGAGTAAGTGAGGGGACACAGCGAGTTGTGAGAAGTCATGACGTAGTTTAATGTGGCACCACGCCATGAACACATGAACAGGCCAATCTGGCAATATACCATCTATACAAGGAGTATGTCCAGGGTTACGTCACCCAATGGGAAGTGGCTAAGCAGGGCCACATCAATGTTTGCGCATACGCGCTGCAGTGGTGGATTGCACGGCCTGTGCATCCTCACTAGAGCCAACCCCAAGCCGCCTGCTGCTCCTGCGTGCTTCGGGGACGGGGGGTGTGATGCTGCTGCTGGTGTCGATGCTCTCCGCAGCATCCCCTGCAGCAGTTGTCGACGCCTGACTAGTCAATAGCACCCCTAGTGCACTTGTCACCTGCACCATCCCCCGAGACAGGTCGCTGCAGCACTGTGTTAGGCCCTCCTGCATCGTCACAGAGCGCCGGCAAAGTAGGGAAGTCGCAGTTGCCAGACGGTTGAGTGCCCTGCTGGTAGTGTCCCTTCTCTGGCGTTCCCGGCGCCGTGCTTCGATGTCAGCATCTAATTTGCTGCACAACTGCTGGATTGACTGGGACATGTCCCGAATGCCCGCAGCCATGCCGCCAATGTTTGTGTCCATGTTGACTAAGCTTGTCTTCATCACCCGCATGTGCCTCTGGACTGACATAACTGCCTTTGATTGCAGGCGCTGTTGCTTCAACATTTGGCCCTCGAGCCCCAAGAAGACACCATGGCCGTCAGTGGGTGCTGGTGGACTCTGGACACGCGACCTGCGGCGCCCTCTTGCTCCCGTCTGTGCTGCCTGTGAGGTGTGGGGCACAGTGGCATGGCTCCCTTCCTGGGGCCCGGTGCGGTCTTCTGGGCCCATGCTGTCGTCTGACGAGGTGTCTAAGGCTCGTAGCCTGGCTGCTGGACGCCTCCTCATTCTCACACCTGCAAGCGGAGATGTGGCCGGTGAGTCGAACATGAGTGGCGATGCTGGCTCTGGTGGTGGTGATGCTGGCTCTCGGTGAGGTGATGCTGGCTCTGTGTGCGGCGAGGCTGGCTGTGTTGGTGGTGCGGCTGCCAGTGGGCCTGCTCCCTGGTCTGAACTCGTGCTGGCTAGAGGTGATTTTTGTGGCCGGTGTGCCGTCTCCCCTGCAGCATGCCCTGTACTGCATGATGTCACATCTGTGGACAGAAAAACAACATTGGCTCAGTGTCCCCGAAGGGCTGCATTGCAAGCGTCACAATAAATCATTTCACATTCCAATCTGTCCTCTGTCTCCTTGTGCCTCGAGTGCGTGACATGCCTTGTTGCCCTGTGACATTTACGTCATGGTTAGTGTTGCCCTGACTACATCTCCCGTAATGCATTGCCTGTCTGCACTGACACGTGTGGACTGCAGTGTGATTCTCGTTTCACAATGGGGGATGTGGGATAGGGGTAGGGGAGGCTACATTGCTGTGCTTTCGTCTTACCTTGGTGTGTTGCGGCTCTGGCAGAGCTGTCGGCGTCCCCAAGACCCACGACGCTCTCTTGCTCGATTGTGGCCGCCACCAGCTCCTCCAGTTCGGTGAGGGCAGGTGCCCTGTTGGTTCCACCTCCGGTCTGGCTGGCCTCCTTCTGGATGTCGCCCATCTTCCTCTTGGTCACAATCCTCAGGTCATACCAGCGCTTTTTGAGGACCTCAATGTCCCTGTGGGTCACTCCCACAGCATTGACCTGCGCCTGGATGGCCAGCCATATGTTGCGCCTGGAGTTCCTTGGGGCTGAATTTGAGCTTCCTCCTCCTTTCCCCTCCGTCTTTCTGTGTTCTCTGGCTGGACATGCTGTTCGTTTCCCGCTCGCACATGCAACTGCTCCCTGCCTCTCCTCTGCACTCCAAGCCTCTCCAGGGTCGGCTAATTATGTACACCTGCCTGGGTGTGGCCACTTCGGCTAATTGTGTACACCTGCCTGGGTGTGGGCAGTTCCTGGTTGGGTGGGCTGTCGTTGCACAGGATTAGCTGTTTCGTCAAGTCATGTGATGTTATTTACCGAATCCGTACATACCGATTCGGTATTTTCCGATTCGGTAGATACCACCTCGGTATTTTCCGAATCGGTAGATACCACCTCGGTATTTTCCGAATCGGTAATTATCACCTCGGTATTTACCGAATCGGTGAATTCCGATTCGTATTTACCGAATGTTACCGAATCGGTAACTGTTACCGAATTTTTACCTACATATAACTTACCGATTCTAATTTACCGATTCGGTACGGCTCGGTATTTAAGAACCGGTAAAATGTATTTACCTACATGAGGCCCCAGGTGCGGTATTTCTGCTCCAGGGGCAGAATTTCCGCTCCGGGTGCAAGAATTCCGGCCCGAGTGCGGACGTAAAGTTAGTAGACGTAAGTGCAGTCGTAAGTGCATTCTGTGAATACTATAAGTAGTATTTTTTAGGACTTTGTCTCACATTAGTTCTTTGAATCAGCCCCTCTGAGTTTAAGTTACCACCAATAAAAAAAATTGTGAATCCAGCAATACATACAGCCTGTCACTAGTACTGCAACAACTTCCAATAGAAAATGTAATAAAATAACTGGCACATGCATCAAGCAAAAATCTCCTCGCAAAAATACTGAATCGCTAAAATCGTCCGTTAGCGAGTGGCAAACAACCAATTCCAATGCATCAACACCAATAGCGAAAAAACAAAGAATCGCTAAAATAATCCCCGTTAAATTAAAGAATCGCAAAATAGAGAATCGGTAATACCGAAAACACAAATTGCGCCTGGTATTAGCGATTAGCAAATAAAGAATCACTAAAGAATGCATCAAAAATCGCTAATACCGAAAAGCTCCAAATTCGGTATTTAACATGAGCAGAATAAGGGGAATCAGAACCAGGAGGTAAAGTTGCAGACACACACAAAAAAAAAAAAAAAAAAAGTCAGTGGGCCCGATTCACAGAACTAAGTTAAGACAAAATCCTAAACTTACTACCATATTCGTATTCACAGAAGGCACTTACTCATTTTGGTATTCACAGAAGGCACTTACTCATTTCGGTATTCACAGAAGTTAGGAGTCCTAACTTTAGGACTCCTAAATGCCTTCTGTGAATACCGAAAGTCTTAAAATTAGGATTTTTCTCAGTTTAGTAGTAGTATAGTTAGGACTCCTGACTTTAGGACTCCTAAATGCCTTCTGTGAATACCGAAAGTCTTAAAATTAGGATTTTTCTCAATTTAGTAGTCCTAAGTCTAAATTTAGGACTACTAAATTGAGAAAAATCCTAATTTTAAGACTTTCGGTATTCACAGAAGGCATTTAGGAGTCCTAAAGTTAGGAGTCCTAACTATACTACTACTAAACTGAGAAAAATCCTAATTTTAAGAATTTCGGTATTCACAGAAGGCATTTAGGAGTCCTAAAGTTAGGACTCCTAACTTCTGTGAATACCGAAATGAGTAAGTGCCTTCTGTGAATACCAAAATGAGTAAGTGCCTTCTGTGAATACCAAAATGGTAGTAAGTTTAGGATTTTGTCTTAAGTTAGTTCTGTGAATCGGGCCCATAGTGTACCACAGGTGTAATCAATCCGAAAGCCTTAAAATATGGGCCTGGAGACCCCGTTTTCTTTTACAAAAGCGCAGGAGGAGGATCCAGGAGAGGGTATTCAGAGTGCGCATTACATTGCTGGGCCAAAATGAGGATGAAGTATATGACAAGTACCGTCTCAATCGTGCCATGATAATGCGCCTAATTGCTGACCTGGAACCACTACTGCAGCACCAGACACGTAGGACGGTGGTTAGTCTAAATATCGAGTTTTAAATGTCGACCTACAAGTATATCGAGTTGTTAATATCGTAGGTAAAGAATATCGAAGTCAAGAATATTGATGGACAGAATATCGACCCCAAGGTAAGTATTATCGAAGTTAATAATATCGAAGTCATTAATATAGATGTAAGTAATATCGTAATGAAAAATTTCGATGTCAATAATATTGATATTTTATTAGTGTAATGTATTTTAATATGTATTTTATTTGTATGTTAAAGATTATTGTAATGTATTTTAATACATTTAAAAATAAATGTTTAGAGATTAATAATTATTTAAAATATAATTTAGCGTTTTAGTATCAGAGCGGGTTGTGGGTTTATAGGGGAATAGGGTGGGAAGTAATTTAATTATAATTAATTAATTACTACGTATTGTTTAATTGGTATTTATGATTAATTAATTGTTATTTAATTACTAATTGTAAATTAAATATATCAATTGATTAATTAATTTTTAATTAATTATTAATTGTAAATTAATTTTATTAATTGGTTAATTATATAAGTTATAATTAGTTTAATATTAATAATTATTTTTTGGTATTGTTAATTAATTAATTGTTAATTACTAATTAATTGGTGATTTAATTTTATTAAGTGATTAATTGATGATTAAATTAATTATGTGAATTTTTATGTGCAGTGGGTTGTGGGTTTATAGGGGAATAGGGTGGGATGTAATTAAATTCAAATAATTACTGATAATTTTTATTTACTTGTAATTAATAATAATTAATTGTTAATTATTTATTAATTGGTAATTAATTGGTATTAGTACGTTAAATATAGTAAATATAAATAATTTATTATTTCATGTTATTTGTTGTTATTGCTAATTAATGTATTGTTAATTAATAATTAATTTGTGAATAATTGTAATTTGGTAGTTAATATGTATAAATTAGTATATAATAAGTATATTAATTATAAAGAATGTATTATTAATTGTAAATAATAGATAAACTGATATTTAAATGTATTGTGTATTTTGTATGTGTAGTGTGTTGTGTGTTAAAGGGGGAATAGTGTGGGATGTAATTTAAAGTTATTTATATACATATTTATTTTAAATAATTGGTATTTAAGAATACATATTTTGTAAATTAATTATTAATATGCTATTTTTTTATAACTAATTATTTAATTGGTTATTATGTTTATAGAATCCCTATGCTATCCAGTGCTTTCTCAACTGTTTTACTATCTGGAGTAGGAATAGTAATTTTTACCCCTACGCTATCCAGCGCTTTTCCTACTGTTGCACTCTCTGGAGTTGGAATAGTAATTTTTACCCCTACGCTATCCAGCGCTTTCCCTACTGTTTCACTTACTGGAGTGGGAATAGTAATTTTTACCCCTACGCTATCCAGCGTTTTCACTACTGTCGCACTCTCTGGAGTGGGAATAGTAATTTTTACCCCTACGCTATCCAACGCTTTCCCTACTGTTGGACTCACTGGAGTGGGAATAGTCATTTTTACTCCTACGCTATCCAACGTTTTCCCTACTATTGCACTCTCTGGAGTTGGAATAGTAATTTTTTTCCCTACGCTATCCAACACTTTCCCTACTGTTGCACTCTCTGGAGTGGGAATAGTAATTTTTACCCTTACGCTATCCAACGCTTTCCCTACTATTGCACTCTCGGGAGTTGGAATAGTAATTTTTACCCCGACGCTATCCAGCGCTTTCCCTACTGTTTCACTTACTGGAGTGGGAATAGTAATTTGTACCCCTACGCTATGCAACGCTTTCCCTACTGTTGCACTCTCTGGAGTTGGAATAGTAATTTTTACCCCTACGCTATCCAGCGCTTTTCCTACTGTTGCACTCTCTGGAGTTGGAATAGTAATTCTTACCCCTACGCTATCCAGCGCTTTCCCTACTGTTTCACTTACTGGAGTGGGAATAGTAATTTTTACCCCTACGCTTTCCAGCGCTTTCCCTACTGTTTCACTTACTGGAGTGGGAATAGTAATTTGTACCCCAATGCTATCCAGCGTTTTCACTACTGTTGCACTCTCTGGAGTGGGAATAGTAATTTTTACCCCTACGCTATCCAACGCTTTCCCTACTGTTGGACTCACTGGAGTGGGAATAGTAATTTTTACTCCTACGCTATCCAACGTTTTCCCTACTATTGCACTCTCTGGAGTTGGAATAGTAAGTTTTTTTCCCTACGCTATCCAACACTTTCCCTACTGTTGCACTCTCTGGAGTGGGAATAGTAATTTTTACCCTTACGCTATCCAACGCTTTCCCTACTATTGCACTCTCTGGAGTTGGAATAGTAATTTTTACCCCTACGCTATCCAACGCTTTCCCTACTGTTGCACTCTTTGGAGTTGGAATAGTAATTTTTACCCCTACGCTATCCAGCGCTTTCCCTACTGTTTCACTTACTGGAGTGGGAATAGTAATTTGTACCCCTACGCTATCCAACGCTTTCCCTACTGTTGCACTCTCTGGAGTTGGAATAGTAATTTTTACCCCTACGCTATCCAGTGCTTTTCCTACTGTTGCACTCTCTGGAGTTGGAATAGTAATTTTTACCCCTACGCTATCCAGCGCTTACCCTACTGTTTCACTCTCTGGAGTGGGAATAGTAATTTTTACCCCTATGCTATGCAATGTTTTCCCTACTGTTGCACTCATTGGAGTGGGAATAGTAATTTTTACTCCTAAGCTATCCAGCGTTTTCACTACTGTTGCACTCTCTGGAGTGGGAATAGTAATTTTTACCCCTACGCTATCCAACGCTTTCCCTACTGTTGGACTCACTGGAGTGGGAATAGTAATTTTTACCACTATGCTATCCAGTGGTTTCCCTACTGTTGCATTCTCTGTAGTTGGAATAGTAATTTTTTTCCCTACGCTATCCAACACTTTCCCTCCTGTTGCACTCTCTGGAATGGGAATAGTAATTTTTACCCTTACGCTATCCAACGCTTTCCCTACTATTGCACTCTCTGGAGTTGGAATAGTAATTTTTACCCCTACGCTATCCAACGCTTTCCCTACTGTTGCACTCTTTGGAGTTGGAATAGTAATTTTTACCCCTACGCTATCCAACGTTTTCCCTACTGTTGCACTCTCTGGAGTGGGAATAGTAATTTTTACCTTTCCGCTATCCAACGCTTTCCCTACTATTGCACTCTCTGGAGTTGGAATAGTAATTTTAACCCTATGCTATCCAACGCTTTCCCTACTGTTGCACTCTTTGGAGTTGGAATAGTAATTTTTACCCCTACGGTATCCAACATTTTCCTTACTGTTGTTTTTGTTGGAGTTGGACTAGTAGTTTTATTGTGTCTGATATTTAATATGTTTTGTATTATTTTTGCTATTGTAATATATCATGAATAATAAAAATTATTCACATTAAAAATATTGATTATTATTTGCTATATGTAATTATTAAATATTTATTAATGTTATTGTTTTATGTGTATAGATGTATTGGTAATTTTTAAAAACATTTAATAATTTATACGTTACAGAAATTATTATTAAAATTAATTATTAAGTAAGTATATATGTTTAATTAAAGTTTTATTAAATTATATATATTAATTATACATTTTAAATATTATACAATATATTTAATTATGTTTATTTAATTTCTAAGTATAATTTGGTTTATTTTACATATATTTTTAAAGTAAAAGAAAAACGATATTTTTAATAACGATATTTTTGACATTGATATTTAATTTTCGATATTTTTGTACTTACCATGTTGTAGATAGGATGTCGATTTACTTGACATCGATATTTTTGTTGCGATATATTTGTAGGTCGATTTTCTGTCTGTCGAAATTATGTCATACAACCACGTAGGACAAATGCCATTCCTGCGCACGTCCAGGTCCTATGCAGCCTGCACCTACTGGCGTCTGGAAGTTTCCAGGGGGTCATAGCTGTAGCGGGAGGCTTATCACAAAGCGCACTTTCATGCTTCTTCCGTAAATTCATTGATGCCATGCTGACAATGATACATACCCACATCAGCTTCCCCACAACCCCACAGCAGATGGACCACACCAAACAGGAATTCTACCAGGTGGCTCAATTCCCCCATGTCATATCAATCAATCAATCATAGCATTTGTAAAGCGCGCTACTCACCCGGAAGGGTCTAAAGGCGCTGGGGGGGGAGGGGTCCGCTACTGCTCGAATAGCCAGGTCTTGAGTTGCTTTCTGAATGAGAGGTGGTCCTGGGTCGTTCGAAGGCAGATGGGGAGGGAGTTCCAAGTCTTGGCGGCCAGGTAGGAGAAGGATCTTCCTCCGTCGGTGGCTCTGTGAATGCGTGGTACGGCGGCGAGGGCGAGGCTGGATGAACGTAGCTGGCGGGTGGGTGTGTAGAAAGTCAGGCGGTTGTTGAGGTACTTGGGGCCCAGGTCGTGGAGGGCCTTGTGTGCGTGGGTGAGGAGTCTGAACGTGATCCTCTTGCTGACAGGGAGCCAGTGCAGGTCTCTCAGGTGGCCGGAGATGTGGTTGTGTCGGGGTATGTCCAGGACGAGACGTGCGGAGGCGTTCTGTATGCGCTGGAGTCTTTTCTGTAGTTTGCCTGTGGTTCCGGCGTAGAGGGTGTTTCCGTAGTCCAGTCGGCTGGTGACGAGCGCCTGGGTGACCGTCTTCCTGGTTTCGGTGGGGATCCATCGGAAGATCTTACGGAGCATGCGCAGGGTGTTGAAGCATGATGAAGAGACGGCGTTGACTTGTCTGGTCATCGAGAGGGAGGAGTCCAGGATGAAGCCCAGGTTGCGTGCGTGGTCCGTTGGCTTGGGGGTGGTGCCCAGGGCAGGGGGCCACCAGGTGTCGACCCAGGCGGAGGGGGCTGATCCCAGGATGAGGACTTCCGTCTTGTCTGAGTTCAGTTTCAAGCGGCTGTTCTTCATCCACTCAGCGACGTCTTTCATCCCTTTGTGTAGGCTGGCTCTGGCGGTGGCGGGGTCGTTGGTGAGGGAGAGGATAAGCTGGGTGTCGTCGGCGTAGGAGATGATGTTGAGGTTGTGTTGGCGTGCGAAGGCTGCGAGAGGGCTCATGTAGACGTTGAAGAGGGTCGGGCTGAGTGATAATCCTTGTGGTACGCCGCAGATGACTTCAGTGGCCTCGGATCTGAACGGGGGGAGGCGGACTCTCTGGGTTCTGCCGGCGAGGAATGAGATGATCCACTCCAGTGCCTTCTCTCGGATGCCGATGTCGCGGAGGCGCTGTACTAGGGTGCGGTGGCAGACAGTGTTGAACGCAGCGGAGAGGTCCAGGAGGATCAGGGCTGCTGTTTTCCCAGTGTCGAGCAGGGATCTGATGTCATCGGTGGCTGCGATCAGGGCAGTCTCGGTGCTGTGGTTGGCTCGGAAGCCGGAGTGCGAGGGGTCGAGGGAACCGTTTGTCTCGAGGAAGACGGCGAGGTGTCTGTTGACTGTCTTCTCAATGACTTTGGTAGGGAAAGGGAGGAGCGAGATGGGGCGGAAGTTCTTGAGGTCGGTGGGGTCCGCTGTTGGTTTCCTCAGTAGTGCGCTGAGCTCTGCGTGCTTCCAGCTGTCCGGGAAGGTGGCGGTGGTGAAGGAGACGTTGATGATGTCCCGGAGTTGGGGTGCGATGATGGAGTCGGCCTTGTTGAATACATGGTGGGGGCAGGGGTCGGTTGGTGATCCGGAGTGGATGGTGTTCATCGTGCGGGTGGTGTCTGCGGTGCTGACCGGGGTCCAGTTGGTGGTGGGGGGCGTTGGTTTGGTGGTTGGTTGCGTGGTTGGTGCGCCAAAGCTGTTGTGAATGTCGGCGATCTTGCGGTGGAAGAATGAGGCGAGTGAGTCGCAGAGGTTGTGCGAGGGGGTGATGTCGTTGTTTTCGGAGCTGGGGTTGGAGAGCTCTTTGATGATGCTGAAGAGCTCCTTGCTGTTGTGGGTGTTGTTTTCCAGTCGTTCTTTGAAAGTTGACCTTTTGGTGGTGCGGGTGGTGTAAGCGGGTGGCGTTTTTGAGGGCCGTCATGTTTTCTGTGGTCTGGTCGTGGCGCCAGGCTTTCTCGAGGGTGCGGCAGTTCTTCTTGGAGTTTTTGAGTTCGTTGGTGAACCAAGAGGTTTTCTTGCTGCCGGGTCTGCAGGGAGGGGTCTTCAGTGGTGTGAGGTCATCAGCGCAGTCGGTGAGCCACTGTATGAAGGTGCAGGCTGCTACGTCGGGGTCCGTTGCGCTGGTGGGAGTGTTCCGTCTGAGGGAGGTGGTGAGCTGGTCGGCGGTGATCTTGTTCCAGCTTCTGCGGGGAACCTGTTGAGGGTGGTAGTGGGTCGTGGTTCTCCCGAAGTTGAAGTGGACGCAGCTGTGGTCTGTCCAGTGCAGTCCGGTGGAGTGGCTGAAGGAGATGTGCTTACTGGAGTAGAAGATGGGGTCAAGCGTGTGGCCGGTGTTGTGGGTGGGGGTGTTCACCAGTTGCTCGAGTCCGAGGTTGGCGAGGTTGTCCAGCAGGGTGGCGGTGTTGCTGTTGTTGTTGTTCTCCAGGTGGAAGTTGAGGTCACCCAGAAGGATGTAGTCTGAGGAGGTAAGGGCTTGCGGGCTGACGAAGTCTGCAATGGCTTTGCTGAATTGTGTGCGTGGTCCTGGGGGTCTGTAGACGAGGGTGCCTCTGAGGGTGGTCTTGGGGTCGGTGTGTATCTGGAAGTGAAGGTGTTCGGCGGCGGTGAGGGTGTCGTCGGAGTTGGCCGTGATTCGGATGGTGTTTCTGTGGACGATGGCGATGCCTCCTCCGGCTTGGTTGACGCGGTCCTTCTGGGCGATCTTGTAGCCATCTGGGATGGCTATGGCGATGTCGGGAGCTGAGGAGGCGTTCATCCATGTTTCTGTGAGGAAGGCGACATCTGGTGAAGTTGTTTCGAGAAGGTTCCAGAGTTCGACGGCGTGCCTGTGGATGGAGCGGGTGTTGAGCAAGATGCACTTGAGGTGATCGTCGCTGGGGCCTGGCTTGGTGGGTGCGGTGCAGGTGAAGTTGCAGGCGTGGCAGGTGAATGCTCCGTGGGTGCGTTTCGGGATGGCTTGGTAGCAGGCTGGCTGTCAGCCGGTGTTGAGTGCGTGGAGGGTGGCGGCGTTGTATCTCTGACGGGTATGCTGGCTCCGGCGAGGTCCAGGGGTCCTGGCGCTGGCCGCGGTCCGGCCGCGGACGGGTGCAGACGGGCTTGCCTTAGGCGCGCCAGTGGCGTGCTCGCTGCACGCGTCCGCTGCGCGGCCGCTGCACGGCCTCCATATGAGGGGGAGAGGGAGGGAGGAGCAGCTGGGAGGTGGGAGCGGGGCGGCCAATGGGATGAAAGGGGGCGGGGCCACCGGGACGCAGCGGCGAGAATGGGTGGCGAGGGGAGTAGACGAGGCTCAAATAAGAGGGTACAGAAGTCAAAGGGGAGAACAAATCAGGGCACAAAATGCAAAAAAGGACACAGGCACTCGGGACACAGAAGGCAGAAAAGGATACAGGCACTCGGGACACAGAAGGCAAAAAGGGACACAGGCAATCATGGCATGGTAGAGAAAGGGGCGGGGAGAGGCAGAGAGACGGCAGGAAAATCACCAAGGCAGAGGGCTAGTACGAGCGGCAGCGAGAGAATGCAGGTCACACTGGGGGCTGCGTGGCAGTGAGGGGAGCGACCTGCCTGGGAAACAGGGTCAGAGGTCGCTCTCTCTACCACTGCGCGGTCTCCATATGAGGGGGAGAGGGAGGGAGGAGCAGCTGGGAGGTGGGAGCGGGGCGGCCAATGGGATGCAAGGGGGCGGGGCCACCGGGACGCAGCAGCGGGAACGGGTGGCGAGGGGAGTAGACGAGGCGCAAATACGAGGGTACAGAGGTCAAAGGGGAGAACAAATCAGGGCACAAAATGCAAAAAAGAACACAGGCACTCGGGACACCGAAGGCAGAAAAGGACACAGGCACTCGGGACACAGACGGCAAAAAGGGACACAGGCAATCAGGGCACGGTGTAGAAAGGGGCGGGGAGAGGCAGAGAGACGGCAGGAAAATCACCAAGGCAGAGGGCTAGTAGGAGTGGCAGCGAGAGAATGCAGGTCACACTGGGGGCTGCGTGGCGGTGAGGGGAGCGACCTGCCTGGGAAACAGGGTCAGAGGTCGCATAGGATGCATTGACTGCACGCATGTCCCCATCTGTCCCCCCTCAGCCAATGAGTACATCTTGCGTAATAGGAAGTCCTATCACTCCATCAACGTGCAGGTCGTGTGCGATGCCAAGCACATCATCACGGACATAGTGGCACAATTTCCAGGGAGCACACATGACTCATATATATTCAGACACAGTGGCATCCACAGGCGTCTGCTCAATGGAGAATTCGGAGAGGGACTCCTGCTTATACCTATTCATTACATCAATATCACACATGTATCATCATTACTGCCGCTAAGCCTTTGCTTCCCCCCTGTAGGTGACAATGCATACGCCCTGCGGGAATATATCCTCACCCCCTACATCAACCCAGCAATACCACAGGAGCAACGCTACAACGCGGCACATATTAGCACAAGAAATGTGATTGAGAGAACATTTGGGATCCTGAAGAGTCACTTCCGGATCTTACATAAGACTGGTGGTGCTTTGCAATATAAACCAGACACCTGCTGCAGGATTGTAGCAGTATGTGCCATGCTGCACAACATTGCAACCAGAAGGGGGATACCCATAGAGGTGGACAGAAATGACATCTATCGGGATGACCAACCACTCGCACAACACCGACAGTCACACGTGCCAAACACAGCTGAAGGTCAAAGGAGGCGGACATACATCACACAACATCATTTCAGAGCCAGGTAAGAATGAGCCATGACTCTATATTTTGGAGTGTTACTGTTTACTTCACATGAGCACTTGCGAAAGTGATGTAACATTACTATACAAAATTACAGTGCTTCCACACATTGTGGCAAAAAACATAACCGTTGGCATCACGGGAGTGCTAAGGCAAAATTAAATTAGCCCATGGTTACACCACCATGGACAGAGAAGCAGGACTGAATGTCTAGTGGCGCTTCCCACGTACCCCCAGCCTCCTGTCACGTGTCTCCTCTACCTCACCACGCTGTGCCTCTGTGGCTGTGGAACAGCGCGAACTGCGCCTCCTGGTGCAGGTCTCCGGCACCGACACGCTGCTCACACTGGATGCGGCCTCACTGCCCTCCTCCCCACCCAAGTTGCTGCCACTGAATGTCCCTGACTGCAAGTGTTCCACTGCAGTTGTCTCCTGGCCTAAGGCCTTCGCCACATCCCCACAGTAATGGCCAAGATCCACCTGCAGTGACACGGAGCGGCGGGACAAAACTGCTGTGCTATTGCAGAGTTTTGTGATGGCCCTGGTCAATGCAGTGGTACGGAGCAAGTTCTGCCTATGCCTCCTGTGCTCGCTGTGTTGTCCTGCTCGGATGGCACGGGTGAGCTCCTGGAGGTTTTGACTGATGTCCCGATTGCCCTCAGCCACAACTGTGGTCATGTGCTGCACAGCGTCTGTCAGAATGCACATGTGTTTGGCGAGTTTGGAGATGTTGAGGTTCATTGTCCCCATGTGTCTCACCTGCAGGCGCTGAACATGCAGCATCTGGGCCTCTACACCACCATAGATGTTCCTTGGCTGTTTGGCTCGTTCGGCAGTCCTGCGCATGGACCTACGCCGCTGTGTGACTTGGCCACGTGCTGGTGGTAGGGATGGCGGTGTGACGCGTGTCTGACTGTGGGCACTTGTGGGTGCTGGACTCGGGTCTGTATCCATCACCTGCAGGGAGGGGACATGTGCCCTGCATCTTGGTGGTGTTGTCGGTGGTGGTGGTGGTGGTGGTATTGTCGCTGGTGGTGGTGGAGATTGACCTTCCTGCGGAGTCTCGCCATCGTTATCTGCCGGTGTCTCGGAGATGATGAGGCGCTCACTGTCATCAGATTCCCCAGGACATGCATCTGTGTGTGAAACAGTGCATTGTTAGTTTATTTTGTGACTACATCTGTTTGTCATTCAGCATTTATTTCCTACAATAAATTACATAATTTGACACTCTGTTGGGCCTGTACTGCTGATCTCATTTATTGTGCATTGGTGATCATACATGCACACTTGGCTAACATGACTACGACTCCCATGATTCAATACTAATGTGAGGGCATATGTGTTATGCACTTCTCCCTGCACACTGTGATTGACCTGGGGGGATGGGCATGGGTATACAATACGCAGCATATAGGCGCAGGCATGCATCTTACCTTGTGCTGTGGTTGCTGCACCGGAGGTGTCCATCTGGGTTACTCCGACGACTGCCTCTGGCTCAATGGTCCCCTCAACGAGCTCCTCCAGGGCAGTGTTGGCAGGTACTCTGGATGGCCCCCCTCCTGTGCCAGCTGCCTCCTTGACCCTTTCGGCAATGCGTTCCTGTGCCCTCTTCCTGAGGTCATACCACCTCTTCTTAAGGTTGACGATGCTGCGGTGCGTCACTCCGACAGCATTCACCCTCTCCCTGATGCGAAGCCAAATCTTGCGCTTCTCAGCTTCGGGCACCTTGAGTGACAGCTTCCCAAACAGCTTGTCATGCTTGCTGCTCACCCCTCGATCAAATGCTCAAGTTCCCTGTCAGAGAACATTCTCTTCCTCTTCCTGGGCTCGTCTGAAGTGGCAGGTGCATTCTTGTCCATCCTGGATGAAGGTAGAGTTGATGGGTTCAGAGGGTGAAGTCTCTTGCCTCAGCTTGTATGCTCTGTCTCCTCCTGTGAGCTCCTCAGGGCAGTGAATGAGGGATGGACTGGATGACTTCCTGGTTGTAATGTCATCAGCCCGCTTCTTGTGCGACCCGTTTTTTGCGAATTCGCTATTTCCGAACTTGCTAATACCGAATTCGGTAATACCGAATTCGGAAATTGCTATTCTTCATTTTAAGGAATCGCTATTGAGTTTTCGGTAATTTTTAGCGATTTTTTAGGAAACTCTAATTTATACCGAATCTGTTCATGCATTCCGGAATGCGATTCCTTATTAGCGATTCCTTATTTCTCGCTAATAAGGAATCGCTTTTTAGAATGTTGATGCATGTGCACCTAAATGATTAAAGTAACACAGTGACACACACATGATTCGGTGGCAGATTACCTGCTTTTTTCATGATAAAGTATTGGCCGAAAATAACCACAAGGGGTTCCTGCAGTCCATCCGAAAAGAATATCAATTAAAATCCCTTGCAGGACATTATGAGGTGTGCCTTGGCCCTGTCAACTCATTTATAATTATTTTCCTTTATTTATTTAAATTTTGCTGGTGTTCCAATCTCCCTAAAACATGCAGGCCTTGTTTTTCTTGTTGGGGGCTGGGCCTTTTCAGTGCGTCAAATACCTGCAAGCAGACCCATTACAAATTGAGTGGGTGCCCTGGTCCCACCCATCCTGTGGTGCCAGCAAGATCTTACTTGTCTTCTTTGCTCCCATCTGATGGGCGCAGATTTTCTATCTGCTTCTGACAGGCAAGTGCAGACTTCTGTTCAATACTTGGCAGAGCATGGGCAGGTGGATAGATCAGTGCTGTCACCTAAAGAGAACTTTTCTGCTCCTGCTAGCAAGAGCAATGAAATATTTACTGCCTGTGCTCTGGCGGGCAGGACACTGTCCTGGAGGCCCCCCGGGACAGCTTCCCTGAGTTCACACTAAGACTCAGGAAGTGGGGCCTGATGCCGCTCACCTAAAAATTGCTGGGCCCTGGGACTTGGGGTCCAAAGAGATGGAACTGGATCAAGGAACTGGGAGGCAGGCGCCATACTCCATCCCCATCTAAAAATTCATCAGTGCCCATGAGATCAGGTCCCTGATGCCAAGATCGTCTCAGAGCTGTGTCCCAAGTCCTACAATGCCGCTGCTGCCACATCTTTGTTTAAGTGGTGGCAATCAATCAGATCTTATCTTTGGATCCGGCAGTTTTACAAATCCTCTGTGGCATGATATACACATACATTTTGAAAATTAATTTCTCAAAAACTACTTTATGGATTTACACCGAATGCAAAATGCACGCTAACTGGATAAAGATCTAGCTTTCTGTCAAACTTGGTATAATTCTGTGCAGTAACTCTTAAGAAATTGGAGTTCAAAATGTATGCATATCTAGACGGTTGAGTTTGTGGAAGTCTACGGGGAGTCTTGATAGAACCAAAATCTGAAAAAGTATTCTGATTGGCCACAGGACCTTTTCCCCCCAAGAGCTGCCTCACACCTGTGGAGATAAAGATTTCTGTGTATCCTGCAGGAGCTCATGCTCTGATTGACTGGCCACACCAAGAAGAGAAATGCTGCAGCTGCTATCTAAAAGTGCTCGGAGAACTGCCAGTAGAGCAGAACCTACCAGCTCACCGATCCTCCAAAAGTGCATCACAGGTTGGCCTGACTTCGCAGTAACTCCCACTATATTCTTTGCAGCAGACGCAAATCCTACTCAGCGGCTTCTCTCAGAAGGGGTATATGACATTGTGGAGCCCTCATCGGCCACAGCTTTCATCTTTGTCCTGCTTGAGATTTTCTCATACCAAAAAAGTGACACATTTTGAACGTACAAACCTTCACAATGACTTTGTTTTACAGTTCCCTGGTCCCAATGCCTCCTCCTTGGACACTGCTGGCTGGAAAACATTCATAGCTCATTAGGCTGAGAAGTTTGTAGTCGTTTGTAGCTGGTCTCTATTGATTCTGGTGAAGTTTTTTACCGTTGGGCTTAGGCAACAGTTTGGAGCCTCCAGCAGGACAAAGCTTCAACCTGTTAATCATTAGCCTAGGAAATGTGCTTCTGTTTCTCCCAGAGTTACCTGCAACTTTGCAGATGTTTCCCAGAGAACTGTGTTGTTAGCTACCAACAGGTGGTGGAGTCAGCGCCTCACAAATAAGTAATTCACTGTTTGCAGTGCTCAGAGATGCCTAGTACCCTACTGGACTGAATCTTTGAAAATTAAGTTTTTGAGGGCCTATTTGATATTATTCAACCCTCTCAGCAATACGGTTCATACTGTGTTGCTTACCGCACCATTAAGCTAAATCCTTGTTCCTTTAATCTGCAATTTAAGAATTTCATTTTGTACACTTGTATTTAATTGATGACAATTATTATGTTCAAAACACACATTTTTTGAAATATGCTCAGTATGTCTGCCTTTGACTAATTTATTGTTCATTTACTGCAAAATGATTACATTAAATCTCAGATCGTTTGTGTGTAGTTCAGTTAGTTCATCCTCCACCCCTGATTGTTGAAAATTGAACTGAGGTGCATCAGTGGTAACCACAGTTCATGCCTGCTGGTGGCCTGTGCTTGCTGGACCAAGGGCATCAGGACCATAGCCTGACCTTTGCAGAACAGGGCAATGGACTAGTTTCAAACGCCTCACCCTACACACACTCACTTGGTAACTAATGTGCACCTGGTAACTGTGCAAAGAGTGGCTCCTTCTTGCATCCAAGCATGTTCCTGTTCTTGCTTTCAGAATTAGCAAGTCAGTGTATCTAGTGCAGAAAGCACTATTTTGTTGTAAATGGACACAGACCCGTTTCAAGATGTGCACCCTGGAGTGTCATCTGTCAGGTTGCAGTGCTAGATTCTAGGTTAGGGACATCCTCAGGTGGGACGTCACATATGCTACCCATGCCTCTGAAGTGGCCCAGTGCCTAAGGCCGCCAACACTAGATCATGGATGGCACAAAAGATAAAAAAGGACTCATAGGAACACAATTCCAATTCTATGCTAGTGAACATAAAAACTTCATGCTGCATATTCACAAAAATACGTAGGAGGTTGGCTCGGCGCCAAATTCAGCTGCGCCCCGCTCTGACAACTCAACAATACGCTGTATTCACAAGAATATGGCACCTCCCTGTATTTCCTTCTAGCACAGGTGCAAAAAAAGCTGGCTACCACCAGTGCAGGCATCCTGCTGCCATGTTGCAGGGGTGCCTGCGCTGAAGGGGCAATTGTTTATGTGCAGTAAGAACCCCTTCCTACACACAAGCAATCATTCATGGTGATTTGCTCTTTCGATGTGTGCACAGCTTGCAGCACACATGAAAAGAGCAAAAAACGAGGAGAACATAGTAATTTCTCCTCGTGTTGCTATTCTAACGCCTGGTCATCTATGGAGTTAGAATAGCGCTGTTTTTGGCACTGCCTCAGCATTGTAAATCTGGGGCAGTATCAAAAAGCAATGGGTGTAGCGATGGAAAGCCC
Organism: Triturus cristatus; assembly: GCF_964204655.1. Classification (NCBI taxonomy): domain Eukaryota; kingdom Metazoa; phylum Chordata; class Amphibia; order Caudata; family Salamandridae; genus Triturus; species Triturus cristatus. The sequence continues at coordinate 219,426,526 of NC_140590.1, forward strand.
ACAGCAACGCCCGCTGCAGGCCCCTGTGCCGCAGAGGACTGTGGCGAAAAGGGGCATATTCACAAGGTGAGGTCAAGCCACATTACGTGGCTTAGCGCCACCTTGTAAATATGGGAAAAGGTGCGACGCCACTGAAGCGTAAAATAAAGTGACACTCCGGTGGCAAATGGGGCTTGTAAATATGCCCCCATGTATCATATTTAGCAGCTAAATTAATCATTGATTGTGAATGTGGGCTGATCAATTTGTGACTGACAGCACAACCCATGCCCCGTTGCCCTCCTCTCTGTGCAGATGGTAATACTTTGCCTTGAAGGGCCCATACGCCATTAAGCCAAACTAAAAATTGTGCAAAGATAGCAACTAATACAAAAATTGGAAAGAGAGCTGAATTGGTCAAATGAAATTGAACCGTCGAAAGGACTTTAGCTGACTTTTACCGCTGAGGATGGGGAGTCAAACCAGCCTTGAAATGAACTGCAATGCACACGTATGCACTCTCAATGAGCATTCCCTTAAGCGAGAATGGCCGTGGCAACTGCATCATTCTTCTGTCCTCGCAGGTGTCATGAGATTGTAAAATATTTAGATGCACGTTGTTCAATCCGCAGCTGACAAAGGTTTAGGTAAATATATTCCTGTGCCAAAGCAAACCAAATGAACAGCTTCGCTCATCTTGCCAGAGCGACGCTTTTAAATTAGACAAAAATGCAGTCTCAGCGTGAATTAAAATATTGCTTCTTCCAGTGCAGTGTTTCCCTGTAAAACATTGGTTTATTCGGTCAGGTAGAAGATGTCAGTCACAAAAATGAGACATCTTAAAAGTTGCATTTTGATCCTAATAAAGGCATCTTAAAACGTTAACAATTTACACATTCGTTCTTGGTCATAGTGTGTGAGTTAGGAGGAGGTTTAGCCAACTCCAGCCATGGGCCTTCTAAATGTGCAGCGATGTCTTTGGGATTGGGTGGTTGACCTATAACTTTCTTGTGGCTTTTTTTTAAATGTCTGCCCAGTTTTTATCAGCTTCAATTTAGTGAGGCTCCTTCTCTACACTTTAAAAGAGCTTCTTTCAACTTCACGGTGGTGCTCCTATGTATCAAACCCAGTGAATGCCAAAATAAAGTGCCATGAAATGTAAAGGAGAGTCACTATACTGTTGATTTGGAAAGGTTGTTAAATCAAAATAAAATGATGGGTGCAAGGGGCTAATACAATAAAACAATTCCTATGTCAAGGTTTCCTAATGGTTCACGCAGCACAGCATCCAGGTTCCCTCCACTGCATTGCAGAGCCCATATCTACATCGAACATGTGTGATACAACATAAACTACTCTGGGACTTGACCCTCTCTTCAAGGTCATCCCCAAACATTTTTAGGTCTCGCCTAGCAGCGCACATGCGCTGCTAGGGAAATGACCTTTAGCCATCGCTTCAGCTTTGCTGCCAAAAACGTGCACGCATTCCATTGCTTTGAATGGGAACGAGTGCACGTTTGGCGATTTCCTTTCGGGAGTGAGCTTTGAAACCATCTGTTAGTAATTAACAGATGGTTTCTGCTCGCTCACATAAGGGAAACAGGAGCAGGCCCCTTCTTCTCTCCCCTCCCCCCTGCTGCCAGCTCGTGCTGCGCGGAGCAGACCGAAATCTGCATAAGATCACACTGTTGCTTGTTGTTTGAAGTCAGCACCAGCGAGGCTTCAAGGGAGGGCCCTGTCATGTATTTGTGGCTGTTATCCATCAGATCTTTGCACGCCAGAGTGCCCGGGCCCTGTTCAGGGTAAGACGTAAGTAACATTACATCGCACCAAAAACTGAGCCGTCAGGGTTAATGGGACCGCAGGATTTATGGGGTCTTTAAAAACATCAGTCCTAGTTTTGTTTTGTGTCCAAAGGCTTTTCGAAAGATCGGGGATGTTGAGGCGCAGGGAGAGCAGACCGAGATCTGCATAAGATCACACTGTTGCTTGTTATTATTCCATACACTCGGAAAGCGCGCGCTAGCTGCAGTAATGGGACACTGTAGGAAAAAATGTAACAACAAACATGAGTAAATCACTGAATGTAGAATTTTTTTTTAAAATGAAATAAAAAGTAAAAACATACAAATCATTAATAGGCGATTCAGTATGAAAACATGTTAGAAAAAGTCAGCAAATCCAGGTGGGTGAGCCACTGAAAGCTCGGCGAGGATCACGCTTGAATCCCAGCTCAGATCGAGGTTGTGTTGGAATATAGGTCTTTCTCTCTCTTTGGAACGTTCGAGTCTCAGCAACGACGCTCAGCATCTGTGATCCTGAGCAAATCACTTAATCCCCCGTGCCTACAAACAATGCATGTGATCTTGTGCAATGTAACCGGTGCTCATGTAAAGCGCTGTAAAACCTCCAGGTCGAGTTTGTGCTATATGAAAACTGCAGAAAAATACACAGCGGTAAAAACAAAGCATTGGTATAAAAAAACAGAGATACGCGTCAATTTAGTGCCTGATCTGTACATAGTGACACCAGAAGATCTGAATAAATCGCGGCTTCCCCACTTGCATTGGATGATCTTGGGCCAATATTTTATTTCACCGAAAACTCTTACTCTTTTTTTCTTCTTATTCGCATATGGAAGCACTTTCAAATATGGGCGTTCAAAATATCAGTTGTATAACAACATATTATGTTTCATAGACTATAATGTAGTTTCATAACAACCTTGACCAATTACAGGGTTCACAGGACAACTGTCTTGCCTCTCACCTCTCTTCTAGCACTTACCCTCCTTGTTAAGAGAGGTCCTACATTCCACCCCTACGAGACCCTCAGTTGCGATGACCCCTCAGTCACGATGACCCTCAGAGATGCATGAAGCGTCAGTAGAACAAGGCGCACGTGCAGAGTTTGGTGGTGCGGGAGCACTGACATAAATTGGCCGAGCCCAGAGCTTAATTTGAGCTGGTGGTTTCTGGTGCTCGGCCCATGCAATTAATCTTCAACTCCAGCATTTATGGCTGTCTGACACATGGTGGCAGTTTTTATCTAAATTAGAGATGAACGAACCATTTGTTCATTAGTTCAATGTACATTAAAATGTCTAATACCTGCCCCCAAGCCAATCGTATAGCTGTGGGTGTCATGGAATTGACTGAATTGTCACACTTGTAAGGTGTGATGGTTCATAATTGTGTTGGTCCAGTCATCGGTGAAGCTTGCATGGGCATTGGGTTGTCCAAGCTGTGGCAGCCTCCTGACAAGAGCACTGGCACTTATAATTTACAAATTAAGCACTGATCATGCCCCAGCTCGTTTACATTCCGTGGGCTGAGGCAATGGCCTGTTAAGCGCTTTACGCACTCTATTAACTAAGACAGCTGGTGAGAAATGCAGTAACCCAAACAACCATCATGAGCGCCATCCATGCTGCTCATAAATCTTCCTATCTAATCCTAACTATGTTGACAGTGGCTTGTCTTATTCACTCAGAGGGCTAGCACGGGCACCGAATGCATTTGAAATGCAAAATATCTCGCATTTGAGAGAGCTTAAGCTATTGCCATTGAAAATGACAGTGTCTTTTATTCATCTATTTTCAAAACAAAACCTAAATAAAAGGCATTGTCATTTACAATGCCAATAGCTCAAACTCTGGTAAAAGCGAGACCTATTGCATTGCAAATGCTTGTTACTTTACCCTTCGGTATTATGAATATTTATGTGCTTCTGCTCTCTCCCTTTAACATGGTTAAAATGGCTTACACCCAACTGCCACATATAATTTACCTATAAATACCTAGGACAGTGGTACTACACATGACCAGGGCTTTGATAATACGTGTTATTAGTGAGTCTGCAGCACTGATTGTTGCACCCACTTAAGTAGCCCTTTAACATGTCTCAGGCATGCAGTTACAGCCTGTGTGTGCACATTTAAACTGCCATTTCAACTTGGCAAAATAAACCTTTTGCCATGCCTAAACCTTACTTTTTAGCATACATATGTCACCCCTAGGGTAGGCTCTAATCAGCCTGTAGGGCAGGGTACAGTGTATTAAAAAAAGCTAGATATGGGGGGGCGTGGTCTGGCCACGCAAGAAGATGGCCACTTAGAACCGGAGCTCCGGCTGTGGGGAGACCCCGGACCGGCAGCTGCAGCTCTTTGGTGGTGCAGAGATGATTTATAAACTGCTTCTGTGACAGCGGAGACAGTGTTTTTTTTTTTCAAATGAAGGCACCTGCTGCTTGTCACAGCCCTCGTAAATGATTTCTCCAATGCTGACAGGAAATTCACCTCATGGACGGAGCGGAAGGACCGGAAGGTGAGGCAGTGGCTTCTCTTTCCTTACGAAGAGCTCTTTGAACTTAAATTAAAGCTACTAAAATTCACTGAAGCCCGGGAACTGTGCTAATGAGGTGATTTACTCAGTTCAAGGGTTCACGTCAGCTGAGGAAAATCTGGAGAGCTTCTGCTTAAATTGCAACATTGTATGCCAGTGACTTGTATTTGACCCTTTTGTGCAGTGAAGGGTTTCAATTGAAGACAGGAATTCTCTGGCAGCTTTTACCATAATTTATTAACAGTAGAGACTTTCAGAGTAAAAGATAGTTTCTTCCATTCTATATAATGGTGGAAGTCCACAGTTTAAAAATAAATAGACTGTGTATTGATGATTTAACACCTCATAAAACACAGAGGCTATGTTGATGAGGTAATTTATGTGAAACCACTTATAACAACTTTTGACTTTCTGCTCTACAACACTGGCCCTTCAGTCATTTGCAACAGCAATATTGCAAAGGAAGGTTATTGACCGCTGACTTCCTCAGACAGAAATTCACTCTTTGGAAACACTTGCCTGCTACCCTGAACACCTGGTATGTCCCATCTCTGAAATTAAAGGTGATGCTTTTACACTTGTTGGAAACAGCTGAGCTTGCACCTCTTCTAAATGTACTACATAGCATTGCCATTTTCGCTACCAACTGTAACACTTCGGTTCTTAACAGAAGGCAGCTGTCTGGACTTGTGCCTCTTGGAATACAGGTACAGTGTTGCACTACAAATTTATAATTATTCTGCCCAAGCCCAGCTTCATTTGAACGATTGGCAGAACGTGGTCCTGTCTGATGTATTTATGGACAGTCAACCTGTTATGGTGTTCTGGCAGTTAATGGAAGCAAACTACAATTGGAGTGCCTTTGAAATGCATGGAACACAATAGAACTGTTTAATAAAGCGCGTCTTTTTCCTGTCGGTCTGCGTGTTTCATGATTCGGACCATGAGGTGAGCTGGAACCTCATTATTTCCCGGTTCTGAGGCGTTTCCTGCATGCCGCTCGGCGGTAGCACCTCTGGCTCCTGCGCAATTACCCACCATTTTCTCTGCTGGCTGCGTCTCCTCACGGCGGCCGGCTGAAGAGCCTCGCATTTGCTTTTATGGAGTCTGCTGCCCTGAAGTTGGACATTTACAATGGAGGTCGCTAACAGGACTTGCTAACCCTGGAGATGTCTTACAGGACCACAACTGTGTTTCCTCTCACACATTTGTTATTTCATTCTACTTCTGCATGACCATGCTTGCTTTCGCTTCGACTCAGCATTGCTTCGCCTTGTGGTGACCTCAGCCTGTCTTTCGTGTTTGCCTGTCTTCCTTGGTCTCAGGTTTCCTGTATTTTCATCATTAACCTATTGCTTTCGTTCAACTGACTCTTAGACTCTTCATGGGCAAACTCCGGAATTTAAAGCTGGCTACTTCTTCTCAATTACCTGTGGACTCAGATTCGGATTCTCCTCCTCAGGACATGGAAGACTCCATGGCACCAAAATCAGATTTAATTCGAGGAGCCATCCCAAAAGCGCACAACAAAGGAAAACTGGCGTCCTCTCTAGCTTCCTCTAAGCGCCTGAAGAAGGATCCACCATCCCCAGGGAGTAACTCCTCATCCTCTTCCATGGATCTCATTTTGGAAGAACTTTGTGCGTTCAAACCCTTTATGGAAGCTACCACAAAGAACATGCAGGCTATGCAGGAAAAATGGTCATCTCTGGAGTCCCGTGTTCAAACTTTGGAAACGTCCACAGACTCTTTGCAATCCTCTTGTTCCCATATTCCGTCAATGGAGGCGGAGATACTTCTACTTAAACGTCAGACGGAGGATTTGGAAAATAGGAATCGTAGGAACAATCTACGCCTTTATGGTCTTCCAGAACTTACAGAGGGGTCAAACCCCACCGTCTTCTTCCAATCCTTTCTTGCCAAGATCTTAGATGCTCCGGCCTTAACTTCCATTAACATCCAAAGGGCTCATCGCCTTGGACCGAAGGTCGCTAGTAAGCCTAGAGGTGTCATTATGGTATTCCTGCAATTCACTGACCTCCTGCAGGTCCTTTCAGCTGCCAAGCTCAAGAAGCAAATTATGTGGGAAGGTCATCGCCTCTATCTTTCACAAGATGTCTCCAAGGCCACTGCAGATCGAAGGAAGAAGTTCTTGGACATGCGACCTCAACTACGGGCCCTGAATGCTAGATATGGACTACTACATCCTTGTCTCTTCAAGGTCACATATAAAGATAGAACAACCACATATGAAGACCCTGCAGCCTTGCAGGCGTTTCTCCAACGGCAAGGCCCAGATGTTATGGATGTATCCAGACCTGGTTGACAAGATCTGCTACTTCTTCTTGGAACTCGTTGTGTTATGATTCTGTTGTCTCTCCATTATCGCTGATGTTGTGATTCCCCTACTGTCTCTTCTTCCGATAGTTGTTTCACTCTCATGTGTCCCCTATGTAGTTCAATTGTTTCCTGTTCCCCTGTGACACGTCTTTCCCTTCAATTGTATATCTCTCTTGTTTCTACAGACATCTCCTTCCTCCCTCCTACCCTGATATGCCATGCTACTTTCTATATGCTGCGTTTTTGGATCCATGGTAGTTGAGGTTTGATATCTGCTCTGGATGTTGTCGTCGTCGTTGTCTCCCGGCGCCATCACCCCATCCTCGTTCTTGAGTTTTTCGTTCTGTAAGTATGTTTTTCAGTCGTTCGTTTCGAACGTGTACTGTCTTCTTGTTGTTTTTTGTTTCTGTCCTTTTTCCTACACTTGATCTCTTACCTTTTGCTCTTTCCTCTTTCTTTTCACTTTCTTTCACCTCCCATCTCCCCTTCTTGCTCCTTCCTTTCCTTGGATTCAGTATTATATTCATAGTGGTTCCTCCCTTTTTTTCCTTTCCTTTTATTCTTCTTTGCTTTCTCTCCTTCTGCCCTCTCTCCTTCATCAATTCGTTACAATTCTCTCAGTTTTCTCAAGTTATTTTTTTCTGCAGTAATAAGCATGTTGCTGTTAGCTGTTTTTCTTTGCTGTTCCATTCCGAGTTACATCGTGGAACGTTAAGGGTTTAAACAATCCCATTAAAAGGCAAAGGGTTTTATCACATTTAGCGAGACTTAAGTCTGATGTTGCCCTCCTTCAGGAGACTCATCTCTCTGAAAACGAGGCTCTAAAACTCAAGCGTTGTTGGGTGGGTCATGTTTTTTGCTCCCCCACAGTTTCCAAGAAAAATGGTGTTGTGATTTTATTACATAAAAAGTTAAATGTTTCCTCAATTTCTCACGAATGTGATGTTGATGGTCGATGGGTTATTGTTACACTGCTTATAGATAATATTCCTATCACTCTTTTTAATGTGTATGCCCCAACTGGGATTGACAGATTATTTTGGCCCTCTATTTCAACTAAGCTGTCCTCCCTTTCTGGAGATTACATACTTCTAGGGGGAGATTGTAACCAAGTTGTTGATCCCTTCCTCGATCGTCATTCCAATGTTAAATTTGTCCCCTCTAGGATGCACTCTCAATTTGTTAACACCTTTCAAAATAATGCCTTGGTGGATATCTGGAGATTGTGTAATCCTGATCTTAGAGAATACAGTTTTTACTCCCCTCCACATCAATCACAATCCCGCATTGATCATATCTTCCTTAGTAAATCCCTATCCCAGCACGCTATACGCTCTGACATTGGTTCCATCCTAATCTCGGACCATGCTCCGGTTCATGTGGACCTTGACCTACTTCCTTTTTCCCCTCACTCTGGCAGATGGCGTTTCAACAATGCTTTGCTTTTGGAACCTACTTTTTGTTCCGAATTTACTGCCTTTGCCACTGAATTTTTCCTTTTCAATCATACCCCTGATTCCTCTTTTGTTACTGTTTGGGATTCTTTTAAAGCAGCCTCTAGGGGTTTTATTATTAATTTTGTAGCCCGACGAAAGAAACTTCGAGAAGCCAAATCCGAACGCATTTTAGCTAATATTAAGACTTTAGAGCTTGATTATCATGCTTCTAAATCTGAGATTTCTCATAAAAAGCTTATTGATGCGAAAATTTCCTTCAATAAGTTTACAACTGATGCTGCCTCTAACCTTTTGCTAAAATTTAATTCCAGGTATTATGGAGGTAAGAACAAAATGGGGAAACTTTTGGCCAATTACTTAAAGATAAGAAAGGAGCGTACAAAGATTGAGTCCATTAAGACTTCCACTGGGAACTCTTGCTTTAAAGATAAAGACATTCTCTCTGAGTTTGTGAAATTTTATGACAATCTTTATACCCCCGAACACATCCCGGAGACTACGGATCTTCTTTCATATTTTCATTCGCTTCCCTCCCCCTCGGCTTCTCAAGTTGATTTTTTTGCCCTAGAACAGGACATTTCGCTTTCTGAAATCTCTCATGCTGTTTCTAAATTGCGGCACGGTAAGTCTCCAGGCCCTGATGGTTTCACTATTGAATTTTACAGCCACTTCGCCTCTCTACTTCTCCCTAAACTATTATTATTATTCCGATCCTTCCTTGCAGCGGGTTCTTCCAGCGGCTCCTTCCAACAGGCTTTAATCTGTTTAATTCCCAAAGAAGATAAGGACCACTCATTATGCAAAAATTACAGACCAATTTCACTGGTCAATACGGATTATAAAATTCTGGCAAAAATTTTGGCATTGCGCATGGATCCCCTTTTACCCGATCTCGTTGGCCCTGAACAATCAGGCTTTGTCAAGGGCCGTCTCTCATCTGACAATGCCCGTGTTTTTCTTAATATACTTAGCAAGGCTTCCTCTTTGTCACTTCCCTTCGTGGCTATTTCTTTAGACGCGGAGAAAGCCTTTGACAGGATTGGATGGGATTTTATGTTTCAGGCCTTGCGCTGGATCGGCTTTTCTTCCAAATTCATCTCTATTATTTCTTTACTCTATTCTAATCCCCAGGCTTCCATTTTTGTCAACGGGATGACCTCGGATTATTTCTCGTTACACAGGGGAGTGCGACAAGGCTGTCCTCTATCCCCCCTACTTTTTGTTTTAGCCTTGGAACCCTTTCTTACTAAAATTCGTCTAGACAACAGTATTTCTGGTTTTAAATTTGGTTCGCATCAAGTTAAACTCTCGGTCTATGCTGATGATATTCTTTTTTACTGCTCTGATCCTGTTTCCTCTATTCCCTCTTTTCTCCAGCAGGTGTCTTCCTTCTCCGCGGTCTCTGGTTATCGCCTAAATGCTGATAAGTGCGAGATTCTACCTTTAAACCCTATTTGTCAAAAGCATCTTTTTTCCCAAACGAGTTTCTCCTGGCAACCATCTAGGATCAAATATCTGGGTGTTTGGTTCGCTCCTCTCTTGTCTGATACACTCAAATTTAATTTTGATTATGTCTTCAAGAAAATGGACACGGCTATTCAACGCTGGAACCCGCTCTTTCTGTCTTGGTGGGGTCGGCTCAATTCTATAAAAATGATGTTATCCCCTCTTCTTCTTTATACCATTTCCATGCTGCCAGTACACATTCCAGTTTCCTTCTTTAAACGGATTGATTCCTTGTTGCTGAAATTCTTATGGAATGGCAAGCGGTCTCGGATAGCTTTGGCTTCATTGCGCAAGGATAAGGCTCAGTCTGGTGTGCGCTTTCCGAATTTCAGAGAATATCATCGAGCTTTCTCTTTGAAACAATCGACCCGTTGGTTCTCTTCTGATCTTCCGCACTATCCGCCCGTCTGGTTAAGTATGGAATCTTCCTTTCTATCCCCCTTTACCTTTCGCGAGTTCTTATCCTTCATGTCTTCTTTAGTTCGCTTTCGTACGCCTGTTATTTCTCATTGCCGCACTCTCCTTCTCCCTTACATAATATCATCTTATCCCTCCCTCCTTTCCATTCACGAACAACCGATATGGCACAACTCTCTTTTCAAAATTGGTAATCGCACCATCTTTTGGAAGACATGGCATTCTCGAGGATTGTGTTGGATCTCTCAATTAATTTCCCAAGATACCCCTCTCTCATTCCAGGAACTTCAATCCTCTTTCTCACTGCCCTCTTCTGCTCGTTCGCAATACAATGCTCTTCTCCCAGTCCTGATCTTATATCTTCGCTCTTTGGCGCCATCTACCGATATTCCTTTGGACCGCAAAGCTACTTCTTTATTATTGGAGACGTCTCCCTCAGCCTCTGCTATTTATAACTCTTTCCGGTACTCCACTGACAGACTAAAATCTAAAATCGAGAATGCATGGGAATTGGATCTTTCTCAGGGTTGGCCAATACCTTTTTGGGACAAAATATGGGCTAAGCTTCATAAAGCCTCTAGAGCTGCTAATACTACCCAAACCTTATATTTCATTTATAACAGAACTTTATGTACTCCACAAGCTTTATCCCGTTTTTCACCTGACACATCCCCTATTTGTTGGTCCTGTTCCTGTCCCGTCGCAGATCTCAAACACATGTTGTTTGAGTGCTCTCCTATCTCCAAGTTCTGGCACCTAGTATGGACGCAAATACAAAAGATATTTCAACTTCAAATTCCCTTTTCCCCTTTGTAATTTTTTCTAGGTTCCCTATCACCGACACTCCCACAATCTCCTTCCCATTATCTACTACTTGACCTTCTAGTTGCTGTGGCTTTCCATACCATTACTTCTAATTGGAAACAGGCTGCAAATGTCTCCTACCAATCTTGGTGGAATGCAGTTTGCTTCCATCATCGCCTAGATACTAATTACGTATCTCCCATTTCCCTGGCAATTAAACGCGACCTGATTTGGCTCCCTTTGGTATCCTATCTCTCCTCCTTTGCTCCAGTGCACGCCTCTCCAGATCCTAACACAGTTGAGGTGCGTAAGCCACCATGATTTTCTTCTTTCTTTAATGCCTTTTTTGTTATGATATCACGTTCGACTATACTATATGGTATTTTTCATTCCTATACGTAGGCTCTGTTCATGTAAGCTTCATGCTTGTTATAATTGCTTTTAATGAGAGTTTCTATTGAATTGCTTATTTTTTGTATATGTTTATCATGATGATTATACCCCGTTCCCCTCCCTTCTCCTTCCCTTCTTTATTTCTTCAATAAACTCAAACTTAAAAAAAAAAAAGCTAGATATACTTTTAACCTCTACATGTCTTGGTAGTGGAAAAGCTTTAAAGCTTTCGTTTTTCACTATCTCAAGGCATCTCTCTCCTAAAGGATAGCATTGGTTACCATATTACATTTAACAAGTGATGACTTTAAATTGGGAGCAAGTAGGAAAGTTGAATTTGGCCCCTAAAGAATTGTAAATGAAACCCCTCTTTAATGGGAAAATTGGGTTTTAAGTGACAATTCTGAAAATGCTACTTTTACAAAATTGCTAATCAATAAAGGGTTCTGGCCCTTAATTAGTAATGTTGGAGCAATCTATAATCAATACAACTAAACACCCAAGGGAAAGGTTAAAAGGTACACCACTGCAGTAATCTACGATGCAACGCGGATCGCATTTTGTAAAACCAAAATATATTTAAACAGCAGTCTGCTCAACATACCTCAAAAGGTTGCCATGATTTCCCTGGGACCGAACTCTGCAACTTTGTTAAATGGCAAGCACGTATATTCAATCTGCTAAGCTAACTAATGAAATAGATTTTCCTATGACCTGAATACCGAACTGTTTGGCCAAATTTCTCCCTGGGTCTGTGTTGCATCCTAGATTACTGATGTAGTGTACCTTTTAACCTTTCCCTTGGGTTCTTTCATTTCTCCCCCCTTTTTTTCTTTTCTAGTGTTTGATGGAATTTGAGCTTGCTCATATTTTGTAAAATGCTTTTAATCTATGAAACGTAATGTAATGTCTTATTTGTAAATGTAAAGGTTTATGTTACATGGTTGTATTGTGCTTTGTGGTCCGAAAAACGTTTGAAGTGTTTATGAAAATAACAACATGAACAGGTTCTTTTTGAAAAAAGATACAAAATACAAAAATACAAAAATAAAACATCTATTAATTAATTTTTCAATCACTATGAGTGTCACGTGTGATTGTTAGGAGTGAATCAGTGAATATTTATCAGTATTGGCAGTACTTTTGTTGTATTGACTTTTACAAAATTGGCATTTTCTTTTCATAACCATTTGCTGCCTGTAGCCTGCATCCTGTGTCACGTGACCAGGTGTAGCTGACAGTTAGTCTTTGTGTGTTCTCCCAGACAGTGAGATAATGGAGGAAAAGTTGCTGTCAGAATGAGTCATTTCTGTCAGGTTGAGGGGGAGGAGCTGTATCCTACCAATTCACAAGGACCCTTTCTCAGCACACTAACAAAGAGTTTGCCACTAGTCTTTTGTGCCCCCAGACAAGCTGGGGGTAGGGCAGGGAGGAAGTAAATTCCAGGCACCTCTGTGGAGGGAAGATTCTAGAAGCTTCTCCTACTTCAAAGTGGGCACCAGGTATAAATAACGGACCCTCAAACCCAGTTCTTCACTTTACATCTGGACCTGTGGATACTACAAAAGAAGGATGCCCTGCTGCTTGAGGGCTGCTCTGCTTGCTGAGAAGGAAGACTTGACTTGCACACTTTAGCCTGACGGAAGTGACTCCAAGGCTGAGCTGACTGACCTCCTGTTAGAGCTGCAGTGGCATACAAAACTCCATAGGCCTACCTCCATCTGCCCAGCTAACCAGCTAACCAGCTGCCTGGACCTGCAACGGGTCCTGCATAGCTCTATTGGCCTCTACCGGTGTGAAATCCTGACAACAAGAGGTGCCCCTCAAGACCTGGACCCTTGGCATGGCATCAGTTAAACTCCATCTTGAAGAAAAGAATACATCTCTTTCTGTCTCTGCTTATGTGCATAGTTTTCCCTTTGTCTGTCGTTTGAGTTTCTAGCCTTCCTGAGCATGTAGGTTGTCTAAGCTTAGCACTGGGAAGCTGAATTAATAGTTATAATCCTTTCCCTGGTGAGCTGGTGCCGCATGCAACTCAAGAGTAACTTCGATCTGGACGTCAGCGAGGACATAGAACAGTTAGTATTTGGTTTTCTTAGGCAAAGTACAGTTCTTGCCTGTATGGCCTGGCTTGATGAGCACTACATTGATTGTGCCAGGCAGTAAGCACTAGAGAAACAGCTCTCTTACTTACTTTGTTGAGCATCTCAACCTCTGACCCTTCTCCAGAAACCACCCACTCTGCATTATTCTCTGATTGTCTACAATTAAATGGTGAAATAATATAAAAATATTCAATTTGGAGTGCAGTATAGATGAGATGAGTAAATTGGTACATGAGAAGAAATGCGTATCTAAGTAACAGTATCTTTGAACAGTGTGGAGCATTACACTTTCACACTTTCACAGGTTTGAGTCACTGTAAAGGTGACAGTTTCATAATCATTTTATCCACCTCTGAAGGGTGAACGTTGATTAGCACAGCCAGGGTTTGATCCGGCACGGGCTAACTGTAACTTCTGCAACGCTTGACTCAAGAGCGAGAGCAGAGACCCAGGCCAGCAGCTGCTTCTACTGTGGCTGTGCTGCCTAGCGCTGTCATGCACACACTTTGACCTGGACACACATACTCCATAGACATGCATTTCCCAGGCTGGCCGCGCATGGCATGGAGACGACGCACCATGAGTCCTTCACGCCCAGGAGGTAATTAGGGAGGTGACAACACCAAGCACTAACTCTACCCGGCTGCCAAAAGAAAGATCAGCTGGGGAGGTGTTTATCCATGGTGGGAGTTCTGCCTGGCAGAGAGGAGAAAGGCAAGGCTGCTCTGTCGCTTCCACTGACCCAGCCGTCCAACAGTGATGGGTGGACCGGTCTACGTCTGATTACTGTGTACACAGGAACATGCCATACACCATCTGGGGGTTCTTAAATGCTGAAGGAAATATTGATTTTTGTTGCTGTCAGAAGCCAAATTGTATAGGCAGCGTGCATGTAACATGGTATGCCAACCCGCCAGCCAGTTAGCTGTTGACCTGACTGGTGTGATAATAAAAGGAGATCTGATGCTGAAGAGACACTATCAACTATCGCTAATAAGATTCAATGTAGGCGGTCCCATGCCCAAAGCCACGACAACACCACTCCACAACATTCACAACGACCAGCCAGAACTGCGATAAGAACACAAAACAGGCGATAAGGTGCATTAGCAGCAGGAAAATAACACCTGATCTGACCTGGTGCAAAGTCGGACCACAGCCTGAACCAAGAAAGGGAGCCCAGCCCAGAGCCACACATGAAGAACCACAGATGCCCCCAAGCAACTGCCCATGCAGCACAGACACCCAAGAGGGCCACAACACCCACCAACACCACACCCAGGCCCACAATCCCCACCCCCTCGGGCCCCCACCCCGGCCCCAACCCAGGAAAAATAAACTGCACACCAACACTACGAATCCCCCCCAAAAAATCTTTTGACTGATGTCACACAAGCAGGAATACCAGCACACATGTGTGCCCAGAAAATGGAGAATCAGTCATACAGCAATGCAATCACCAACACAAAAAACACCATTCAAACCAAAAACCAAAAACCATTCGGATGAGTCGTAGCAGGTCCGCACTGAACAATCTGTAGGACACAGCCTGGAAGACAAAATCCAAGAGAAGAAGGAGTGCCATGCGCACAACAAAGGAAAGAGAGGGAGAGAGGGAGGGAGAGAGCGAGGAAGAGAGACGGAGTGAGACTGCACAAGCAGCGCAAGGCCTTCCAAGCACCTGGCCCTACATGCCAACATGTCAGTGTGTGTATCGCTAGTGGGACACCATGAGCCCAAGGCCTTGCCTCAATCTCAGCACCAAAGCCACATCACATTCCAAAAACGCAAGTAGTAGTCAGACACACATTAGGGATGAAAGCTCCTCTGTACCAATGCAGAAGGCGGGAGGACACCTGCACCTCTGACCTTGGTCCTGAACGCATCTGGAACACCCTGAGAGAGATGCCATGGCAGACGTGGATGACTCCCACACCACGCATTGCGCAAATGAACAATCCAACTTATCCACACCCCACACACAGAAGGCCCTGCGTGAGGTACCCCCGCATAGGATGCCCTTGACACTGACTGAAACAGCAACCCATGCTACCTAACATGGCACACACAATCTAATCATAGCCCAGAGCTGTGGCATATCCTCCACACAACTGCCGCAGATCAGAAGAGTGCCGGTTCCATGAGATGCACCAACGCAATGTCCGGCCATCCCGGACACATGACCAACTCCCGTCACGTGGAACAGTACCGTGCACATATGCTGCATTCACTGGGCGCACTGCCACTGGCAGTGCTGCGGATCAGCTACCGGCTGAGCTTCCGCCTGCCCTAGATCCAGCCCTGGTTCCACTGCCGAACATGCACATTCGAGTGTCCCATGGATGTCTACCTATCCAACACAACCGTGGATGAATTGGACTATGACTTGTGTCTGCGCCCCCTGTTTCATCACGATCTGGAGTGTAACCAAGACAGCCGTGCATGGGATGCCTTGACATACTGCGTATGTATTGGCAGTTGTGCATGGGAGATTGCACAATTCCTCGTGTGCAGTGACCAAATCGAGGCGCTCCCCTATAGGTCTGTGTGTGGATTGGGGAAACGGCGTGGGCTGAGCACACCTGCCCGGACCAGTTAATGGATTGGCTCACCCTGGTGTTCCTCAAACACAACAACGACGTACTATTGGAACACATTGCACATGAAGCTGCACTGGCATTCATGGACGAGTAACTACGTCCCTGCAGCCACACCGGATTGTCATCCACAGCACAGGTCCCAACAACTCATTGTATCGTGAGGAATGCTCACATATCCCACCACAACAGAGGACATGTCTGCCATCATCAGGACTCTGGATGCATGTGCGTGGAACTACGCGTGTGTACACACACCTGTGCAAGGTGATGCCGGTCCATGCTCGGAGCAACACAGTGTCGTTTTGCAACGTTACCAATTTGGACACACTGCTGGGGTGAGTGAACACACATGGCAATGTAGGATGACATGTGAACTGGTCGGACCCTTCCACCTGATCACTGTCAGCAGAGCACACAATCTGCGCACTCCGGTGGCAGAGCACTATGCTGATCACATGGGCAGTGAGTCGAGCCCCCTCACACGAGGCAATGGGCAGATGCCAGACAACACATGACTCGTCCAGAACGGCAAGGTGTGCTGAGACCGTTGTCCATTTTTGCCTCACCCTTCCCTGAACCTTGACATTTTTCCATGCTGCGTGTAAGCGCCTTAAGCCTGTCCCTGCCTGTTGTTGCCGTTGCCTCGTCCGTACTGACACGCACATGCCAATAAAGTCTATGCTAATCCACTGGTATCTAACTGTGATGAGTGTTGAATCGAATGCCCACTCGTGTGCCACAATGTACATCATCCCTACACAGGGAGGAACTGACTGACACATGTATAATGTGGGTGGCTCCCTTTCGCAATCTCCACCTCTGTGGGCCAGACATTGATATGGGATAGTTGCTGGTCGACCTGTCCACTTACTTGACTTCTGCAATGTGTGTATGGGGTCCAAACTCAGACCATGTGTAGCTATGTCATGAATTGTAACAGGACGTGGCCACATAGATGTGTGTGTGTAGGTATGCGATGTGAGGTCCGGTTGTCACATGTGTTGTAGGACACCATCTCTGGCCTGCTACCGATTGTGCATTTCTACACATAACCCTATTCAATACATGTATGTGTGCCTACGTTGGGGGGTTGTGAGAATGTAGTTAATGTGCAATGGGGACACAGCTAGTACTCACCTCCACGGTCATCCAATTGGCCATGTGTCTCAGGGCTACACATACGTATAGATGTCAGTTTCCAGGGTGTACCTACATGTGCATCATTGTCCCTACGTACCACCATACTTCTATACGTAAGTGAACATAGTCATGACACATATGTGTGATTTAGAATGTTTTATTCACATTCAGGTGATTGACGAAGCTGGAGCTGTACATGGCCATCCAAGCCCACATTACATGGAAGCCCAGCGGTGAGCCAGAGTCCTTTGGGGAATTAAAAGTGATTTGAACGAGGGGGAGAGCAGTCCGCAGCAGGGTTGCTGTGTGATTGTCCAGCAGTGAGGATATGGCACTCTGTGTTGGGGTCCGGGTGAATGTCGCAGAGTGTTCCGGGGGTCAGTGGGAAGTGTTGTCCCAGGGCATGATGCATAGGTCAGAACCAGGTAGGGACAGGTCATATGGCGGTGATGGATGCTACTGCCTCCTTCCTCACACAGTAATTTCCATCCCCATCTTACTCCCCTGAAATAGGTTCTGATATAGGTTCTGTGTCCGGTGTGTCAGGTAATGGCTGCATCACTGGGTGCCACTGACACATCAGACTGCGAAGGTGATGGGTCTGCATCATTGTGTGCCACTGGCATATCAGGGGTCGGAGCTGTGTGCGTCGATGTTCCAGCTGCAGCCATCTGTGACAGGCTCAGTGACATCAATGGCAAGATGATGTACTGCAGGGTGTTGAAGTTCCCAGCTACTGCTCTCTGGTGTCCAGACATGGCAGCCAGACGTCCAGCCTGCATCTGCTCCATGGTCTCCATTGCCCTCCGCAGCTGTGCCAACTCTGTGCTGTCATCGCTGGTGCCTGTCTGACCAGACAGTTCTTGTATCCGATTAATGGCCCCAGCAAGGTCAGCCAAGGTATGTGGTGGAGCATGGTGCGTACAGGGGGTGTCCGATAGGGACTGTATGTGGTCCCTGATGAGACTCAGACACCCATGTATGGCATTGAGTTTGGCTGCCACGAGCTCGAAACCTACCCGCAGCTGATCAGCCAACTCCAGCTGGCATGCCCACACATGCTTTTGTAATTCTGTGTATTGGTCACAGGGGTCTTGGGAGACAGCTGTGGTGGTGTGTGTTTCCTGCGGTGTGATCTGTGCAGGTGGTGGGGTCACCTCGAGGCAGCTGGCCTGCCCTGCTCCTGGTGATGCGGTGCGGAGGCTGTCCATTATCCGTTGGAGGGTGTCCTGACATATGTGCAGGTTGTCCTCTTCATCATCACTGATGGGAAGTGTGGTGTGCTCTGCACAAGGTGTTTTTGTCCCTCTGAATAAAAGGGGTGATGCAGGTGAACAATGTTGCACATGTAGTATGTTGAAGGATTGCAGATGTTTACATTCAGACTGCATGCCAATGTACATTGTGACTGTTTTGGTGGAGCTGGTTATTTGATGGGAGACAGAGTGTTTACCGATTACATGACGGATGTGTGGTAGTACCCGTACATTGTTATCACACAGTGTCAGGCAATGCCTGATGTGAGTGGACAGTTGATACGCACGAGCAGAACATGTTGTGAGCGCTGTCCTCTAGTGTTGCGCATTGTACCACATTGCCGTCATTGCTGATGTACTTTGATTGCTATGTGTGTGTGCTGCATTGTGGGGGAGTTGCCCCTACAGCTCTGATTTTGTGTACCCTTCTCCCTTTGAGGCGGGGTGCCTTTGAATTGTGTGCTTTTCTGGGGCTGTATTGTTTTTGACTAGGGTCATATGTGCTCCCGGACAGATTTTGTGGGCTGGCGCATTGTTCGTCTGCTGCGTGTGTTGTGCAGCATGGGTTGTGGGTGCATGTGGATACGTCAGAGTGTGACCTGCTCCTTTACGGATATGATCCACACTGGGACACCTCCATGTCGATTCGTGGGCCATGGCATGTATTGTGATTGCAGCCATTCTATCTGTCATGCAGTGTCACTTGCATAGTCAGTGTGGCTCACAGAGCCGCTACTTTCCTGGATTCAGCAAATGTGCATGGTGAGGTTGTGATATTGGTGTTGGAGAGGGGGGCCCCTTTGTGCACATAGTGGACGGGGCCTACTTGGTGTTTCTATGTGTGCTGCAGTGTGCCAAGGCCGTCAGGGACATGTTCCACGATCATTGTAGGTGTGCAGTGTGCGCCACATATTCATGCATGTGTGCCATTTTGCCCATCTCCCTCTTTCCCCCCAGTCCCTGGTCGTTACTCACCCTGTTGCTGTTGGGTCAGGTCGTATCGAACTGTGTCCATGCCCCCAACTCCTCCACACTGCTGACTGTGGCCACCATTTCCTCCAGCTCATCCAGCTCCTCTTGTGTCGCAGGGCTTCCACCTCCAGTCGTCGTTGCTGCATTCCTGTTGGTGGCGAGTTTCTCCTTTGTTTGGCTGTGCACTTCATGCCAGCGCCTCCTGACCTCCTCCATTGACCTCCTCGACACTCCGATTGCATTGACTTTTGTGGCGATGGACTGCCATATTTCCGTTTGTGTTGCCAGTGCTGCAGGGGAGGTGCGGAACAGTTGTTGATAGTTTTCAATCAACTCCGTGATGATGAATCGGTCTTCCTGCGGACTGAACCCTGTCTTCCTCTTCCTCTTCTCCTTGCCCTTCCCCGACACCGGGGTTCCGTGCTGGTCCTCCGTGGGGTTTGAGGAGTTCGGCATGTCCTCTGCAGTCGGTCCTGGTGCATCCATGGTGCTACGCAGTTTGAATTGTTTTTGGTGGTTTTTTTTGTTTCTTTTATAGTGCATTTTCCCGCCAGTCACGTGGGTACTGCAGGCCTGTGGCTGGTTTTCACTAATTTTTTACCGCGATTGGCCTCATCGCATGGTTTTTTGCATTCGTGTTTTGCATTTTTGTGGCGTGGCATTGGATTTTGCGCGCCCATTTGCCGCGTTATCTGGTGACTATCGCATGCAACCGCAGCATTGTGAATACTTGGTTGGCACGGTGTAATTTTCCCGCGATGAGCTGTGATGTTGAGAGTTGCGTTAGGCTACTCTTGCGGTAGTTATCACACGTTCTTGTGAATATACTTCGTGGAATTATGCATTGCCTGACATAAAGGGTAAACAAAAGGTGTGAGCAGAACTCTTTGGAATCTCTTGAAGTTTTTATATAATTTGTAAAGTTTCACAGAGTAAAACTCAGAGAGTTCTGCCCTCCCCACATAAAGTGTACAAAAACGTGATGGATGGAATGCTTGAATTAATCTCAGCTACTGGTAATTACTCTTGGCTAGAGCCCAATCCATCGTTATTTTTCTGACCATATCACCTCAGTTTAGACCCAGCTATAAGCAAATCAGTCTTGACTTTAGAAAGGCTGGCATTTTTCTATGGTGCCTTTCTGCCAGTTTCCTAGGTCACATAACCTTGAATGGGTCAACTCTTGTGGGCTGTGTAGTCCTTCCAAGCATAGGGTAAAGGGAACTTGTTTTGGGAGTAAGGCATGGAATTATCTACAAAAAAAGCTGGTGTCAGGTATAACGTTTGTGCCCACAGAACAAACCATCACAACAGTCCTGGACCTGTGGAAGATTCAGAAGACGGACTGCCCCACTGTTAGAGGAAGAAGGGCTACCCTGCTTCTTAAAGCACTGCTTAGCTATCTGAAGGAGGAAGATTGGACCTGCTTGCCTTGATCTAAGGCCACACAGAATGACTCCAAGGATCAGTTGGCTGACTTCCTGTGTAAGCTACATGGACACAACAAGCTTCCAGACACCTTCTTGCATCCGTCAAGTAACCAGCACCAACTGAACCAACTGGACCTGCCTGAGCCCTCTGTTAGACTGTGTCATGATCTCCAAGAGGTGCCCTTCAGGTCCTCTATCCTTGACTGGCATCAGTGTGAGTTCCTCTTAAAGAAAAGGTGAAGATTTAGAACTTCTGGGCTCCTTGGAGCAGTAAAGTGACCTGTTCCTGCTGAAGAATAGCTATCCCTGAAAACCGACAATGCGAAGCTCCAGTAAGATCTGCTCTTTATGCAGACAGCGAGCACCCACAATGACAGTCAATTTGAAGCCCCAGGGATGACTGGATCATTGCGCGAAACAAAAGACTGTCCTTTACACTTGACTGGCTCTTCATACTGACTAATGGAAGACCTGCTCTTCACACATGAAAGTA
The DNA here is from genome assembly GCF_964204655.1 of Triturus cristatus. Lineage (NCBI taxonomy): Eukaryota > Metazoa > Chordata > Amphibia > Caudata > Salamandridae > Triturus > Triturus cristatus. The sequence continues at coordinate 219,447,761 of NC_140590.1, forward strand.
ACAGCCTGTGACGACTGCCTGGGCAACACTTCAGCAATGACCAAATCTTCGTGCTACAGCAAAAATCATCTGCAACTCCTGACTTGCTCTTCGCAGTGCAGTTTCTCCCTCACAGCCGCCTACATTGTGAATGCAACACTTTGGGACTGTTTCAGAAGATCACTTTTCAGCAGGACCGACCCATACTCCATAGCGGTTGGCCTGATCTTGTGACTTTCCCAACGGTCTAGTGCGATCAGCTAACCATGAGTGGCGCTTTGCGCTCTTAGGCTGCATTTTCCGTACAAGATGTTTGGAGAATATTGAGTAGGAAATCTAAGTGTGGTTACCACAAACATTCCCACAGGCAAACACATACAGGCCCTTCCCTCCTGCTCTCACACTCCACCGCATCCCAGATCCTGCTCAGGTGTACATTGGAATGCATCTATTTTTGTAATGGTTAACCTGAGATTCAAGATCCGGTTGCCATACACAGTGCTGGGCATTGCAGGAAGAAGACCCAAATCCTACAGTGTCACAAATATAAAGCCGCACGTGCGACACACCTGCAGCAAATATGAAGTACTGGAAACTCAACAAACATATAGGCAACACTAGAATTACAAAAGATTTCCAACCTTTTGTTGAACCTGAATAATTTTAGTGTTTCCTGGACCTTCAGTCTACATTACGTTTCATTTTGGGTCTTGAGCTTTTAACAGTTGGGTACTAAAACCAATCACATCATTCAAAGCTCTGACAGCTAAAACATCATCACAACCAAAAGGCCCATGCATAAAATGGATTCATTTGGTACTTTATTTGTGAGTCTTTGTTATGTATGTTGGAGTTCCTGGCGGCCCAATGAACCAGGTTGTTAAAGTTTTCCAGGACCACAGCCAAGCAGCAACATCAGTTCAGGTCAGCTCCACACACCCAAGGAGCTTAAGTTCCTAATTTAGATTTTAAAAAAGCCACCCGATGAGTGGACCTGGGTAAGTCAAAAGTTTCAAAACGTTGAAGGCATAGATACATTTGCTAAAGTCTTATAGAGTTTATTTAAAATCCTCTGCAAGAACCACACATATGCTAGCCTAGCTTAACCTACACCTGCAAAGTCATGTGCACAGTTTTAGTGAGTTCAGTGGTAACAACCTGCACCTTGCTGCCATTCAATGTTCATTTTCCCAGAATGTGCCACTAGTTAATACCAGGGGTTAACCTTTCACAAGTCAGAAAGTTAACATGGCAATTTGCACTGTTAAGGTCCTGATTACAAATAGGGAAGAATAGATGTAGTGTGCAGGAAAGACAGGGAACAGGAACTCCTGGTAGTAATCCTGGTCTTTTATTTACGCATGAAAAAGCAGTAAATAAGGAGTTACAAAGAGCCCACGGACACAGCTGTCAAGATAGCAGGAACATCATAGTAACTGGCAAAATGACTAGAACCTAACATGACATACTACCATTCTGAACATAGAATGCGCCGACTTAAAGAGACAGTGAATTACACAAACAGTATACTACATACCCCTCCCTTATACAATAATTTAAAACAAAATTAATACACTAATATAAAACATAATCATGAAATTTAGCAGGTACTCTACATACTCGTTGATCACGTGATGACGATATTGGTGAATCAGAAGTGTTCACAATAGGAACAATATTGGAAGAACTGGTAGCAAAATTCATATGAGAATCAACATTTACATTAGTTGAGATTTTGGGAACTTCAAAATCTGGCCCAAAAGAAAATTGTGCATCATCCACATCCAACCTGTTCTCATAGACCTTGTCAAAAATGTTGGCCTAATTTTCAGTAAGTTTCACAACATTGTTTCTGTTCCACCAACCCTTGTCCTCCAAAAGAACAGAAGATTTTGTGACCCTAATGACGCGAACTGGAACAGAGAATTTAGATTGGCCTTTGCAAACTTTATGCGTGTTTTTAAATCAACACCCAATCATTGTTCTTAAACTCTGGGCTATTATACTAGTTCCTTTGTTGTAACTGCTTGCCAAACACCCTATCTCTAACAATCTGAGGGTTTGGTAAAGTGTTCCTTTTAATTTTTAAAGCTAAACCTGCATCCAAATTGGTAAACCAATTTGGCATTAATTTAGATTTAGCCTCTCTACCTCTTAGTGCTTTGAAAGGTGTTACACCAGTTGTGGAATGGGGTGTTGTGAGGTAACTCCAAACTTTTTCTTGCAAGAAATCCTTTACATCAAGATTTGATGCAATGGCTGTTTGTACACCTTCCTTTAAGAACCTATTGGCTCTCTCAACTAGGCCATTAGAGGAAGGGCTGAATAATGCAACTTGGCAATGTTTGATTTCAAAATGTTCTAGAAACTCACCAACTTGATGAGAGAGAAAAGGTTGACCATTATCAGTAATCACACAATTAGGGGTGCCTTCAACTCTAAACAGTCTTTGAAGAAAAGATATGACAGTTGTAGAGTTAGGGCTGTGTGTAAATGAGTAGTAGATCCACTTAGAGTGATAGTCTATGGCAACCAAACAATACCTATTCTCAGGTGGTAAAACATTAAAAGGACCTGAGAAATCCAAGGCAATCTTTTCCCACGGAGAATCTGGGAATGGAACTGTAATCAACGTTTTTTTGCAGGTTTTCCAGTGTTTGTCGGATACAATGCAATTTGGGCAATTATCTATGAAAGTAGAAACTTGTTTATCTAAACCTGGCCACCAATAAATATCCCTTAATTTTTTACAAGTAGCAGACATTCCTAGATGACCTTCATGAGCAATTGATATGATTTTTCCTCAGAGAGATACAGGTGGAACAAATAACCCATTTCTGATACAGATACCATTCTCAAAAGACAACTGTTCACTGATCTGTGCAAAATGTCTTAAGTCACTACTTAAATTCTTGCTACAAGGCCATTTGCTTTTAATGAATATTTCTACTTTTTTGAGTGTCTCATCAGATGCCATGGCAGATGTCCATTCAGTTTGTGATATACTACCGTTACATGAGGAGATGGCATCAATAAGACCCACAACACAATCTTTATGATCATCATTCTCGCCTTCACTGCAATTAGACAAAGCATTCTGCCCTGATATTTTTCCCTCCTTGAATGTATTTTATTTTTAAATTGTATTCTTGTAATTTGGACAGTAACCTGACCAATCTTGCTGAAGATTTTCCTAACCCATTGCCAGAAAGTAATGAAACTAACGGTTTGTGATCCGTGAAAATTTCAGTTTCACAACCCCAAACATAAGTTTTACATTTCTGAACTGCCCATACAATGGCTAAAGCTTCGCGTTCGATGGTGCTATAATTGCACTCAGTCGATGTCAATGCACGTGAAGCGAAAGCAACAGTGTTCTCTCTGCCATCAACCCACTGTCCGAATACTGCACCAAGTCCTCGCTAACTGGCATCTACAGAAATGAATGATTTAGCATTCGAAACAAAAGGTTGTAAAGCAGGGGCATTTATAACTAACATTTTGGTGTTTTCGAATGTTTCCTTAAGGGTGTCAGACCATTCAAACTTTGTCCCTTTCTTTAGGAGGTTTCTCAGTGGTTGTACTATTTGTGCATATCCAGGCACGAATCTAGCATAATATTCACAGAGGCCTAGAAATGAGCGTAGTGAATCTTTATCATATGGAGAGGGTGCATTGCGTATGGCTTCTGTGTTACAAAATTTGGGTTTGATACCATTGCACGAGATAGTATGACCTAAATATTCTACCTCATTTACAAGTAGTTTACACTTGCTAGCTTTTATAGTCATGCCTTTGTCGCGCAAAATGCTAAAAACTTCATTAAGTGTCTTTAAGTGTTCTTCCTCTGTTTCTGTGTGTATTAGAATATCATCCTGGAATGCTTATACTTGAGGAATGTTGCTGAATAAATTGTCCATTAGCTTTTGAAAAACACTCGCGGCAGAAGCAAGCCCAAAAGGTAGTCTCAGATATTTGAAAACCCCAAAAGGTGTTACGAATGCAGTAAGATCTTGGCAAGTAGGGGTTAATTCAATTTGGTGGTTAGCTGAGTGTAAATCAATTGTTGAAATTTTTTTTGACCTCCCAATATTGGCCAACATCTCATGTATTAGTGGTAGTGGGTGGCAATCAACTAATATGTTCAGGTTTAGAGACCTCAGGTCCACACATAGCCTCAAATCGGCGGTCCTTTTTTTCCGAATGACAATCGGAGAAATGCATTCCGAAGAATCTATAGGGGAGATAATACCTTCGGATTGTAAACTATCTAGTAGTGATTTAAGGTCATCTCTTATGCTTAGAGGTACAGGCCTCACTTTATGTATGATAGGTATAGCATTTTTTTCAAGAATTATATTATGTTCATATCCCTTGACTGTGCCTACTGAATTTTTAAATCTTGGTTTTGATTGATCTTCCAAGACATTCTAGGATGTCCCAAAAGAAACCTACAAGATCAATGTCTTGTTCACCAAATGCTTTCGGATTTATATCCGGATTGATTAGTGTAGTTTAGTAAGGCCAAATCTTGAAAAATGTAGTGTCAGCTAATATGGTGACAGGTGCACCCGAATCAGCCATCGCTAAGATAGTCTTTTTATCAATGGAAATGTCAACTAGTGGACCTTTAATAGGTTTACTAAACGATTCAGGAATTTCAATAGTCACAACTATGTTGTTATATTGTGGATTATATTCTTGTGTCTCTGTTGTATCTAACGAAACACTTGAAATTTTCATTTTGTTGGCTTGAGAATTATACATAGTGCTCCTGCAAACACCCTGGAAGTGCCCAAACTTTTGGCATCTGGTACATTTTTTCCCCAAAGCAGGACAGGCAGGACTATTTCCAATATGACTCCTTGAACCACAACGAAAACATATTAATTGAGTTCTAGGCGGTTGATTCCCCAATTGTTTCTTGCGATATACTTGTTTAGAATTCACTGCACAAACTAAGTTATCGTCAGAAACTACATTTACATTTGAAGACTCTGTAGAATGGGGAAGCGACAAACTCTGACTAGTGTGAGTAGATAATACCTTGGATGTAACAATTGATCTCTCGATAGACTTTGCCACATCAATTGTTTCTGCCAAGGTAGGGTTTGGAAATGTGAGAAGACGCTGTTGAACCTTCTTAGAATAGCACCAAAACACAAACTGATCTCTTATGTGTATATCTACATTAGGTCCAAAACCAAATTTCTCTGCCAACACTCTCAAAGTTGCGACAAAATCTTCAACCGACTCCTCAGGAGACTGCTTGCACATAGCAAAATTAAACCTTTCCAATAGAACGCTTGTCGTATCAGTATATTGCTTGCCCATACGCAACTTAGCTTCAATGAAGACAATCCACACAGTGTCTTCCGAAGTGGTAGCAGGAATGTGTGGGAGATTATCGAAGACCCTGCGACCAGCTGTGCCAAGGTGATTTACTAATAGCGCTAATTTCCTCACAGGTGCATATTTGTCAGCATCAATGGCAGTGAGGTAATTTTCGAATTCCCTCAGCCACTCGGACCATTTTAGATCCGGTTTGCCGGGCTTGGTAAGAAAAGGTGCTGGCTGAATTACCCCCTGGACAGATGCCATGGAAGCTTGAAGTGTCAAAATTCATATATTAGAATGTCAGAAAACGCTGCAGAAAATGTTCTCCTTTTTAATGCCACAACGAATGTAAAACGAAATATATGATAGCCCAAACAAATAAATAAATCACCTGAAATGAGGGGTGTGCAAAACAAAGATGTATTACACACACGATCCGCCGCTGAAATTGCGATGCAATAACTCGCTTTGCAGAGAATATGATGTGCGAGTCACCGATGAAGAAATCCTGATGCAATGACCCGCTTTGCGTATGGTGAATTTGGTGTGCGAGTCACCGATGCGAGTCACCGATGAAGAAATCGTGATGCAATGACCCGTTTTGCGTATGGTGAATTTGGTGTGCGAGTCACCGATGAAACGATCACACACTCTAAATGGAAATCAATATCTTCCCAATCGAAAATGGCCGCCAAAGCGTGTGACGCAATTACGCTTTCCCAGGATGCTGCGCGGCAGACAGTGCGCGATGAGGCATCAAAGAGAAGACAGTGACAGGATTCCTGCAGATTCGGTTATGGAACAAGACGAGACCGGCTTGAGTAAGTAGCGTTTTTTGAATACGCTAGCCTCGCGCCTCGTTTTTAAAGTTGAGTCGTTAAGAAATAGGTTGCAAACTTGATCCCACTGACCTGAGTGGATAAGTCCCTTAAAGTTTGAACGATGAAGGTATCGCACCTTGGTATGAATCTTGACGAAAATCGCTCCGGTGAGCTCCTTCGTGATGAATTATCCGCAGATGAAATTCAGACCCCACTCCTGGTACCAAATTGTAGTGTGCAGGAAAGACAGGGAACAGGAACTCCTGGTAGTAATCCTGGTCTTTTATTTACGCATGAAAAAGCAGTAAATAAGGAGTAACAAAGAGCCCACGGACACAGCTGTCAAGATAGCAGGAACATCATAGTAACTGGCAAAATGACTAGAACCTAACATGACATACTACCATTCTGAACATAGAATGCACCGACTTAAAGAGACAGTGAATTACACAAACAGTATACTACAATAGAGTGAGGTTCTTGCCACATACTGTAAAGGCCATTACCAAGGGAAAATTATTTACCACGTGGTAAAAAATTCATATTCCAAACTCAAAATTAAGCATGAGATGCAGTCAGTATTTAACAGACTGAATACAAGTTTTTATGTTTTTTTATGAGTCAGTCACCCTTTTCCTGCGATACATTTTGTCAGCTTTGACCTGCCCGAAAATATCAGGGGAAAACTGCGTGTGATTGTTAGCACTCACTTTATAGTCATAATCCCTGTGCAAGCACTTGTTTGCACAGGGATAGGATGGTAGCCCTTAACTTGTGATGAGGGCGTTAGGAGTGTCCTTTAACAGTTTTACCCCCAAATTTAGATTTTTTTCATCTTGTTTAAAACATTCCCAAGATTCCCATCACTTGTAGAGAGATAAGCATTTGTGTCCTGCATATAAACCTCCCACGTTGTAGTTCTGGAAATCAGCGTCATAGAAACAAGTTGTCATAGGGACAGATAGAATGGAAAACACCCAACACGTGTCAAATATTGTTGGGCCAGTCACATAAAAAATGCTTTTCATTGTATGTTCATGTTGTGTGTGAGTGGCGCAGCAAAGCTGGCAAGAGTTTTAAATTCAAGTAAAGAAATATCTCCCCATACAGCTTGGGTTGTGGTAAAATTCAGATATGCTTGGTGTTCAGTGGGTCCCTCAAAATGTTGCTACAGCACCAGCTGCACTCTTTATCAGTCTGCTAGACTATTCACACAGATGTGGAGATTGGCTATTAAAAAAAGGAACCAGGGAAAGTTTCAAGTGTATGACTCTAAACTATATTTTCTGTTTTAAAAAATATGGTTCACAGCCTCTTTTTCACTAAGTGACTGATTTCAGTTTCAAAGACCTGAACACTGCAGATTCGGTGTATGTAAAGTTCATCATATGGTGAGAAATCCAGTAGACAATTCTACCTAAAGGCACAACCTTTATTCTGGGTGAATTTAACTGTACCCCCATTCTCACTTTTCACCCAATAGGCACCCTAGCAAATGACCTCCTGCTCAGTGCAGGTGGACATATTGAGCATACCTCATTTGCATTTATTGATAACAGTCACATGTGTAAGTGTAATAGTTTTTTCCACTTTTCAAACATTCAATGACTGTGAGATCCACTCATTATACCACCTGTCAAATAATCAAGTTTAGTGTTCAGAAATGTCTGGGTTCAGTAGCGTTCCTCAAATGGTATACGATGCAAGCCCTAAAATTGCAACCATTCAGCATGTCAGGTGGGAATATTGGGATTCAACCAAACTCCCCTGGGGCATATATAAAAACAACACAAAAAAAAAAAGTGCTCTTGCTTGCCATTGGGATGGAAATGCTTCTGTCCCTAGGGGAACAGAACGTCTGTTGTGTCTTTAGGGGTGAGAGTGGCAAAAATCTCAACCCACCCCGTTATTTTATAAAGAAAAACAGTTCTGTCATCCAGTGGACTTTCTGCCCACCCCCACAAAATCAGCCCAAAACACTCTCTGCTCCTCAGGCGGAGGGTGGCAGAAAGGCTGGTTTGTCACTTTTGGGGCGTGGGTATGGCCCAATGTCAATGTATTACACCCACTGCACTTTCTTTTACTCACATGTAAAATCCTTGTGGGCTTTCTACCACTCCCCCAGATTTGTTGCAACCAACTGGCAGCTGGCATGTCCTGAGGGTGGTGGAGCGGGTGGGACAGTAAAAAAAAAAAGTAATTAAAAGCACTTACCTAAGAGCAAGACACCATGTCCTCCTCGATGGTCTTCTCTACTTAAGGTAGGCAGGTAGGCTTTAAACTCCCAAACCAATCCTAGCGCTGCTCTCATCAGCCAGGAGAGCAGTGCTAGGATTGGTGGGAGTGGCCTCACTTGGCTCTCTCACAGGACTCTGGAGGCTTTTGCTTTCTCTGACCTAGCTATCTTAAGACAGCTGGGTAAGAGAGGTTTAAATTACGCATGTGTGGCTGGCCAAAAAGACATGCGCAGCAGACACACCACCCCCCCGTCTGTTCGGGGTGAAGAAAATTACAATGATAATGAATTACCTTCATAACCATTTTATTTGTCTCTCTGGGGGCAGTTCAGTGATGAGACGCTCCTCTGCTCAAACAGAGAAGCCACCCCCAGTGCAACCTCTGCTATGGGGCAAACCTCCTTTCTGCTCTAGGAAGTGAGAGTGGAAAGACTCTGTTTCCACTACTAGGGTGGGGTAAGGCTTGATGCCAGGAAAGGTTACCCCTATCCTGTTGTTTGTTCTTGTTCCAGCATAAAAAAAACTGGTATCTACTGGGCTCTCTGCTTCCCTGAGTGGCCTGCTTAGGGGGAACGCCCGCCCCCCCCTTTATTTTTCTCCAAATACAAAATCCCTAATGTCTAATGGGCTTTTTACCATACCGGTAGGCAGATTTGAGGCAAACTCGACAATCGGGTAAACCCTCCTGTCTGGCCTCCAGGGAGCTGAAAGTCTCTATTGCCTCTACTGAGGTTGGGGCATATGGCTCGATGCCAAGATAAGTTGGCCCCATCCTATCACTTGTTTTGGTGCCATTTTGATAACATGGTGTTTAGTGGGCCCTCTGCTTCTCTTGGAGGGCAGATTAGAGGCAAACCCCTTCAATATGCTCCCAGAGAGAGAGAAAGAATGTTGTGCTGTATCATAAGGTCGTGGCATGTCCCTTCACTTAGTGGCCCTCCACGACTCCTCTGTGCTTTTTTGTTACTAAACCCAGGAGTATAATGAGCGTCATAGTTATCCATATGGGCAGATTGTGGGGCACACCCTGATCTGTCCTCAGCGCACACAAAAAGACTGGTGTGCCCTTTCTGTGGTGGAGATGAGGCCCTGCTCTGATGGGTCAGCCCATCCCTTTGTGCTTCTTTTCAATTGTTTCCTTTATGTCTAGTAGGCTTTCTGCATCCCTTGGGGTGCATGTCTTCAGTGTCACTCCCTGACAGTAAAGACCAGTGATGGCCTGCACACACAGGTTGGAAAATGGTCCTCTCTGCAGGGTCACCCCCAAGTTTTTTACCTTCCTCTTTCACTTTTTCTGACCTGGTATTTGTCGGCTTCAGGACTCAGAGCATTTTGCTACTGCTACAAGCGCTAAAGTGCTTGTGCTCTCACCTCTACACATGGTAATATTGGCTCATACCCAATTAGCATATTTAATTTACCTATAAGTCCCTGGTAAAGTGCACTACATGTGCCCAGGACCTATAAGTTACATGCTAGTAGTGCGCCTGCAGCACTGCTTGCGCCACAAACTTAAGTAGCCCTCTAACCTTGTCTTAGGCCTGCAATTGTAGAGCCTGTGTGTGCAGTTTAATCTGCCATGCCAACCTGGCAAATTAAACCTTTTCCCAGGACCAATCCTTCTTTTTTATGCATTTAAGACACACCTAAGGTAATCACTGGACATCCCAGAGGACAGGGTGCAATGTATTTAAAAGGCAGGACATATACTTTTAGGTTTTACATGCTGTGGTAGTGAAAAACTCTCAAAGTCATTTTTTACAATAGCATGGCGTATCTCTCCCTTAGGATAACATTGGGATTACCTTCTTACTTTTTATAAGTGTAGTTCCCAATTGGTAAGAAGAAAAAACCCTGAGTCTGGTGTCTCTGAAATCACAATTTTAAATCACAAAATATGGTGAAGTCGGATTTTAAATTGCAGATCTGAAAATGCCAATTTTATAAAGTCCAGGAAAATGTTAAAACCTGGATATGTATCCTGGATGCTAAGTGCAGTACTATAAGTCTCTGTAAAGACGTATACAATGTTAACACACAGTACGAAACAAATTTTACTGATTCAATAAGTCTTTAAACTAAAGTAAGCGACGACTCAATCTATGTGTCCAATCATCAATCCAAAACGGGGAGAATTAAAACAATATCACTCTTTAATTAAGAAATCCAGATGTAAATGTTATACTGAAAGAATAGAAGAGGCTAGCAATTCCCCTAAAGAAATGTTCACGATACTGAAGTCCCTAAGAACACATGAAAATAGGAGTGACACAGTTTCCTCTGAAGAGAGCTGTAATAAGGTGGCAGAATTCTTCGCGGATAAAGTGACAAGAATCTAAGACACCTTCCCGATAGAAGCACAGGAAGGAACTAGCCTGACATGTTGTAGCCAGACAAATTTTGCAGGGGTAACTCTGGATGAATTTAAGATTCAGGAACTAGAAGAAATTTCTGCCATAGCAAAAGGGATAAAATCTGGATCCCCTTTAGACCCAGCTTATCTCAAGCTCCTTTCAAAGGGGTGTGGTTCCCACTAAATGGAAACAGGCCATTGTGAAACCACTCAAGAAGAAGCCATCACTGGAGCAAACAGTATTGGAAAATCTACGCCCTATCTCACTGCTACCGTTTGTGGCCAAAATAGCAGAGAAAGTAACGAATAAACAACTGATAGACCATATCAACAAGGACGACCTATTGCATCCCTCCCAATCAGGTTTTAGAATGGCCCACTCCACAGAGTCAGCCCTACTCATAGCCACAGAAACACTGAGGAAATATGCAGATGAAGGACAAACGGCCGCACTGATTCTACTAGATCTCAGTGCGGCGTTTGACACTATTTCCCACAAACTGCTCCTTCAAAGATTAGAGGCGTGTTGCATAAGGCTAAAGGCGCTGAGCTGGATGATATCATTTCTCTCCACACGGAGCTTCCTAGTTGCGCATCAAACATATCTATCAGAGAAGATTCCCTTGTCCCAGGGGGTCCCTGGGACAAGGGAATGAGCCCCACCTTGTTTAACATTGATGTGGGACCGTTGGCGGAGCGAGTGGAGAAGAATAAGGTGTTGATTGTCTCCTATGCAGTTAACACGCAACTAATTGTGATGTTATCGCAAGACAAGGGCCAAGCAGCTATCCGGTTCTCCGAATGTTTAGACGAGGTAGCAGACTGGATGTCTAACTACTGCCTCAAGCTAAACAGGAGTAAAACAGAAGTAATGGCGGTAGGCAGGGTGCCATCCATATGGTCATCCACATGGTGGCCTGAAATATTGGGCCAACTGCCTTCCCCCAAAACAGAGGTGAAAAACCTCGGAATATGGCTTGATTGCGAGCTGACATTTGAATATTCGGAAGGTAGCAGGTAAATGCCACGGGACCATGAAAATCCTGAGGAAAGTCCTGGATCTTTTATCACCTAATGCCCGGAAAACCATAGTACATGCATCAATAACTTCCCAATTGGATTATGGGAATGTACTATATCTTGGTGCTACTAAAAAGGGACTAGCTAAACTACAGAGAGTGCAGAATGCGGTGGCGCGTCTGGTACTGGGCCTTCCGAGAAGAGCGAATATGAAGAAGGCCCTGATGGCATTACACTGGCTGCCAGTAGAAAGGAGAGTCGCATTCAAGGCAATGTGCCACTGTCATCGTATTTTTTTGAAGAAAAGCCCAAAATACCTTCAACCGTTAATAACCCAATACATCCCAAGACGGAGTTTAAGATCTATGGGTAAGGCATTGATGACTGTACCTAGAATATTTACAGCAAGAATGGGAGCACACTCATTCAGGTACCGTGCAGCTAAAATGTGGAACTGCCTACCATTAGATGTAAGAATAGAACCGTGTAAAAGTATATTTCGTAAACAGCTGAAAGCATGGCAGTTCGGGCAAACTGGATAAGGATAATGTCATTTAGTCTGCACAACATAGCAGTATATGCGGATGGCAGCAGCGTCTCCTCAGAGCATGTGTCTCAGCGTGGGGACACACCGATAGTGTAACCATGCGCTCTACAAATGAATAAATAAATAAATGAGATGCAGGTTGTTGTTCAATCTGCGTTATTTCCAAGAGTTGTAGATGATGTAAAGTTCATTGAAATAACTCTAAGTGCATGATAACAAAGTCTTGTAGTACAAACGTTTTCTCCCAATGCATTTCAGGCATTACATGAGCCCTTCATCAGGGTATTCTGAAACATCAATGTAATAAATCAAATACAACAGATGTCTAATCATAACATACTTTCATCAGAGATGATACTACTGAATCCAGTAGGAGCAGGGCTTTTGAACGTAATGCTGGAAAGGGCTTTATTACATTATTGGAGTGCTCAGCAAAGTGTGTTATAGAGCCCCTCATCCAAGTGCAAAGAAAACAACAAGTGTTCCCTCAATGGTTCTGAAAGCTGCCTAAAGGAATCTCAATTAAATAAGAAAAAAAATAAGGAGTGAATTTGAAAAGAAAACCCTTGTGAGACGTGCTAGCAAAAGTAAATCATGCTGATACATGCTAATCACCTATATTGTCCCTTTGACCGTGATTGTCTAAGACACGCACTTGATGCGTTAACTGAACGGCCATGAGCTGAAAATAAACCAAAAGTTCAGAAACCAAATGGTGAAATCCTGTGATTCTCTCTACAACAAACTCTTGAAAGCTCACTGTGCCAAGGTGTCGCTACTAATCCAAGGTGTGATTGTTCTGAAAACCGGTGCATGAAGGTAATCCTCGAGGAAAGCAAGTGGACGCTTACAAGTTTTCAGAATCTTATCTTGATTAAGGAAATTATAGCCGTAATGTAACTGGCGTAATTCATGGCCATGGAAACAGGACTAAGGTTGAAAGCTGGTGCTCATGTTCAATAAAGATATTGACAAGCATACAAAAGTGAAAATCCCATTGTGATTAAATAAAAGAAAAAACTAGAGATTGATCGGATCTGCCCGTTGTAGAGTGGTAATAAACACAGTGAGTTTACAACAAACAAGAGGTTGCACGTTATGTAACAATGCTCATGCTGCCAACGATATCGACAAAATAGCCGCCTGGCAAACTGGTAGATATTAATATGAGGAGTCAAAACAAAATGAATTTGCTAGCACATAAATTGTGTGATCATAGAGTCACTAAATGGTAAAGTACAACATGATAGTGTTACATGCTCAAGCATTTGAGTACAAAAGAGAAATTTCGACTATTCATGTTATACAGCGTTCTTAACCTCAAGTGGCATTTGATGGAAATAATTACATAAACAAACTCAAAAATAAGGCAAAGGGTGCGTGCAGTGATTAAGTGATGAAATGAAATAACTTGATGGAGGTGTCTCCAAAAGGATACTAAGCACTCATAAGCAGAAACTAATTGAATACATCAAAAATGTACAATGATTCAACAATAAAATGTAATATGTCATATTGTGAAGACACAAGGATATGACAAAGGTTCCTCACATGAAAATAACATGTAATATTCAACGAAAACAAGACAGTTCAAATGTGTCATTTAAACAATTCGGTGCTAAGGTGTCCAAGAATCGCATCCAGTGTGTCTCATGAAGAGACAACAATCTGGTCATGTCTTTATCTGGCTGAAATTTAACTAACTCCAGAACAGTGAGTTTCGTACTGTGTGTTAACATTGTGTACATCTTTACAAAGACTTATAGTAGTGCACTTAGCATCCAGGATACATATCCAAGTTTTAATTTTTTCCTCATAAGTTAGGCGGCTGGCAGAGCCCCCTTCTAGGTGTACACTCAACTGTTATTAGTGTTTTGATAAAGTGATCACTTTGACTAGAATTTGATGAATTGAGTGCAGTGCAGCTGTATTTATTTTGATTTATTTTATAAAGTTGCCATTTCTTACTTTAGTCGTTTGGTGCCTGCTGCCTTTCTCTGATCGCATTTCTGGGGAAGGTGACAGTTGTGCTTTGTGTATTCCCCCAGACAGCCATATGCAGTGGAAACTTAGTTGTGGCTTGATGGGCCTTCCTAGGAGGACTAGAGGGAGGAGCTGGACCCAGCCTCACTTACACCTGAATTGTCTGTGTCCTGTCCCCACACAATGGGCTGCATACCCCTCTTTAGTGAATCCAGAGTCAGGGCTAGAAGGGCACTTCAGCAGCATATCTTTGAAGTCTCTTCCACTTCAAAGGCACAACTGGGTAGAAGTACTGGACCTCTGACACTACCACTTCAGTACACTTTCGGACCTGTGACCACTCTTCCAGGAAGAAGAACTGCTGTGCTGCTGATAGAACTGCCACTTTGCTTTGCTGGGCTGCTGTTTACTTAACTCCTCCCTAGCTTGGCTGCCTCACTGCCTGCTGCTCTCGCTTGCCTGGATGAGAAGGACTAGTAAGGCCTTACTTGAACCCAGAGTGACTACAAGGACTAGCCGGCTAGCCTGATCTGAAGTCTTAGGGACATAAAACACTTCCAACCATTCTGCTCCTACACCTAGACTCTGCAATTTGTGAGTCTGCCCTGTCAAGTGGTGGTACCCCAGTCCTGGACCCTGGGAAGTAGGTCTTTGCTCCAGTTGAACCAATGCTTTCTCTGCTGCAAAAGCAGAATCAACACATTGCTGCTGTTCCAGGAACAGAACCGGCGCATCGCTGTTGCGAGGAGAAAATCGATATATCACCTCTACTGCATAGAGAAACCAAGTGCATCACCTTCAGAGCTGCCTCATGTCTGAACCATTGCTGCACTTTCAAAATTCATCCCCGCTGTTGCATGGAGAATATTGACGCATCACCCCTACTTAATTGAGAAAATCGACTATTCCTTCTTCTTCTGGATCAACACCGATGCATCACTCAGATACAACCTGCATCTTCATCTATGCAACCAGGATTAAGGTACTTTAGTTCAGCGGGCCTCACTGGTCCCTGTATTTGGCCCACGCTACATCACAGTCGGTCTGAACTCTTGTCTTTGTCCCAGTATGGCACGACCAGATATCCTAAGTCAGCACTTATTGCTTCTAAGTGCTATTTTACAGATTATTCTTTAAAAATTCATATCTCAAGTTCTACTTATCGGATCTTTGTCATTTTGGTCATGTTTTATTTTTTAAATTGTTATATTTTGATAACTCGAAGTGGAATCTTGTTGTGTGGTGTATTCACTGTTTTATTGTTTGAAGTGTAGCACAATTACTTTACAATTTGCCTCAAAGTTAAGCCTGACTGATCTGTGCCAAGCTACCAGAGGGTGAGCACAGGTTAACTTATGGCCCGCCTGTCACTTATCCTGACTAGAATTGTGGTTGCTGTTTGGCTAAAGTTTGCATCCCAGTCAGTCAACAACCCAATTTCTAACTCAACACAATTCAAAATGATGCTTTCAGTCTTTTTGTAGGCTTTTGCTGATTTTTGTAAGTGTATTAACAAAGGCTCTGGAAATAGGAAACAAAAAAAATTGGATGTAGAGCATACTGTAACTTGGGTCTCCCAATGCCAAAGTTAAATGTTTTGCTACTAGACTACCTCCTTTAAATCAGTACAAAACCCATACAAAGAAGAACTCAGTCATGCAACATTTGAATCGACAATGAGGCAAATAGTTGTGTTAAACTAACTTTATCAAAATATATATTATACATAGGATAGGAATCCAGCCACTTACTCAGGCTACAGAACAGGCCTTTCATTTTGCTAATAATAAAACACAATATGTAAGCGTCCTTGCTAATAATAAGGTACAAAATGTATGCATCCTTGTATGCACCTTCGTATTTGTGTTTACTCATCATAAGACACAATATTTGCTCATTCTAGTACGTTCCCCAGCACAATGTTTTTGCTCACATGATTTTTGGTGATGCCAGTCTTGACATAAGAATGTCAAGTCATCTTGAATATGACAATACATTGAAATCCTGTGATTCTCTATACAACAAACTCTTGAAAGCTCACCGTGCCAAGGTGTCACTACTAATCCAAGGTGTGAGTGTTCTGAAAACCGATGCATGAACTTAATCCTCAAAGAAAGCAAGTGGACGCTTACGAGTTTGCTGAATCTTATCTCGATTAAGGAAATTAAAGCCGTAATGTAACTGGCGTAATTCATGGCCATGGAAACAGGACCAAGGTTGAAAGCTGGTGCTCATGTTCAATAAAGATAGTGACAAGCATACAAAAGTGAAAATCCCATTGTGATTAAATACAAGAAAAAACTAGAAATTGATCGGATCTGCCCGTGTAGAGTGGTAATAAACACAGTGAGTTTACAACAAACAAGAGGTTGCACATTATGTAACAATGCTCATGCTGCCAACGATATTGACAAAATAGCTGCCTGGTAAACTGGAAGATATTAATATGAGGAGTCAAAACAAAATGAAATCGCTAGCACATAAATTGTGTGATCAGAGAGTCACTAAATGGTGAAGTACAACATGATAGTTGTTGTATCTACCCTTTTACTCCTCCCCTTGGTACCTTCCGTCCACCCCCATCCTTTGACTCACCCTTGGAATCTCCGGGAGCTCACCTTGGAATGTTGGCATTAGCCTGTTGAGAGAGCGGATGGCTTGTAATAAAGTGACTGTTACTCTTACCTTCTGGTGTCACTTATGCTTACAATACTGGGGACGATCCTGTTAGGGGGGCAGGACAAGTCATTTCCCCTTTGAGCTTGCTCTCAAGTATTTGTGAGGACCTACCAGCGGCGCGCCCTTGGGAGGACAGGTTCAGCTCTGTTGGTGTCAGGTGCGCATGGACTCTCAAGCTCATCGGGCCTGCCTGGGTGCTCTGAAAGAAGGTTGGTGCGTACCACATGGGCATTTTCGGTGTTCAGCCACTCACCGTAACTTTGCTGTCTGCTGTGCACCAGCTCCTCACTTAACGTGAGTCCTGACAAACTTTTCTATCAGCTGATCCTATCTTCCCTGTGAAGTCTACCCTCAGCAGCCCTTGTCTTGCGGACTTTTCCGCATTAGCTGACAGCTTCCTGGCTTCCCGGACAAAGACGCGGCCTCTGACGCCACCTCACGCCCACCAGCGGGCGGGGTTTCATCGCAGCTGTTCTTCGCTGGGTCTCTGTGCACCTTGTCTGTTCAGCATTTGGGGGATTCATGGCATTTCCACGAAGACGAGGTTGCGGACGCCGTCTCACGCCCTCCAGCGGGTGGTAGTCACGGCAGTGATCCTTCGTTGGATGTCGGTGCCCCTTTTTGAACAAGTATCATTTTGGTTTTCATTGCTGATGCACATTATTTCACAGCCTGCTGTCATCACTAGAGGTTGGTGTTGGTGCTAGTTACCTCATAATTGCTTCCAGCTGGGGGTAGAGTTTCCTCGCAGCTGATTGCGCTGCCGCATGATTATAAACAGTTTTCCTATTTTTGCTCGTGTGTGAGACAACCTCTGTGATTGCACCATGAACATAGCGCTATGATATGTACTTTGCTTTCCTGGTACTTGTGGTGATTTTTCAAGTTTTCATCCCATACGCTAGAGTTTTGCCTGCAATTGAACTCCTGATTCAAGATTTTTACATTTTCTTCATACCAGTCTGCCCTGGATTCCTTGCATACTATATTCTCCTCTCGTTCCTACTAGAATGGGTACTCCAGGAAGGTTCCATGGTGGAATATCGTTAACATAAATATCGTCAGAAATAAATATCGTCACTAAAATATCGCTTACATTAATATCGTCATCCTATACTTAAACAAGGATTCACACAAATATCGATTTTTTTTTATCGACAACCCTAATATCGTTCACACTAATATCGACAACATAAATATCGACTACTACATTATCGACTTTATTTTAAATAACATTACCTTAGACATATATATCGACTACACTAACATCGACGACCTATCTGCTTATAGAAATATACAAAAAATATCGTCTTTTTATTACCAACTCGATATGCACTATTCTTTTATTTTACTCACTTTTTTTTACTATTTTACTTTACAAAACTATTCACACATATAATTATTTAGTTTTCCTAATACTTATTGATATAAAAATATATAATATAGGTTTAAAAAAATTACATTTACTGTTATAAAAATGTTTTTAATTTATATTGTTGAAATGAATATTACAACATGACATATATTATTCTTATTAAAAATAGTAAATAGATAATGCTGGATAATAAACCATAATAATTAACTATTCTAACTCCAATCCTACGTAAGTCAGGGTAAATGGTGGATAGTAAACCATTATAATTAACTATTCTAACTCCAAACATAACATAAGTCAGGGAAAGTGCTGGATAGTAAACCATAATAAATTACTATTCTAACTCCAATCCAACATAAGTCAGGGAAAGTGCTGGATAGTAAACCATAATAAATTACTATTCTAACTCCAAACATAACATAACTCAGGGAAAGTGCTGGATAGTAAACCATAATAAATTACTATTCTAACTCCAATCCAACATAAGTCAGGGAAAGTGCTGGATAGTAAACCATAATAAATTACTATTCTAACTCCAAACATAACATAAGTCAGGAAGAGTGCTGGATAGTAAACCATAATAAATTACTATTCTAACTCCAATCCAACATAAGTCAGGGAAAGTGCTGGATAGTAAACCATAATAAATTACTATTCTAACTCCAAACATAACATAACTCAGGGAAAGTGCTGGATAGTAAACCATCATAAATTACTATTCTAACTCCAATCCAACATAAGTCAGGGAAAGTGCTGGATAGTAAACCATAATAAATTACTATTCTAACTCCAAACATAACATAAGTCAGGGAGAGTGCTGGATAGTAAACCATAATAAATTACTATTCTAACTCCAATCCAACATAAGTCAGGGAAAGTGCTGGATAGTAAACCATAATAAATTACTATTCTAACTCCAAACATAACATAACTCAGGGAAAGTGCTGGATAGTAAACCATAACAAATTACTATTCTAACTCCAATCCAACATAAGTCAGGGAAAGTGCTGGATAGTAAACCATAATAAATTACTATTCTAACTCCAAACATAACATAACTCAGGGAAAGTGCTGGATAGTAAACCATAATAAATTACTATTCTAACTCCAATCCAACATAAGTCAGGGAAAGTGCTGGATAGTAAACCATAATAAATTACTATTCTAACTTCAATCCAACATAAGTCAGGGAAAGTGCTGGATAGTAAACCATAATAAATTACTATTCTAACTCCAAACATAACATAAGTCAGGGAGAGTGCTGGATAGTAAACCATAATAAATTAATATTCTAACTCCAATCCAACATAAGTCAGGGAAAGTGCTGGATAGTAAACCATAATAAATTACTATTCTAACTCCAAACATAACATAACTCAGGGAAAGTGCTGGATAGTAAACCATAATAAATTACTATTCTAACTCCAATCCAACATAAATCAGGGAAAGTGCTGGATAGTAAACCATAATAAATTACTATTCTAACTCCAAACATAATATAACTCAGGGAAAGTGCTGGATAGTAAACCATAACAAATTACTATTCTAACTCCAATCCAACATAAGTCAGGGAAAGTGCTGGATAGTAAACCATAATAAATTACTATTCTAACTCCAAACATAACATAACTCAGGGAAAGTGCTGGATAGTAAACCATAATAAATTACTATTCTAACTCCAATCCAACATAAGTCAGGGAAAGTGCTGGATAGTAAACCATAATAAATTACTATTCTAACTCCAAACATAACATAAGTCAGGGAAAGTGCTGGATAGTAAACCATAATAAATTACTATTCTAACTCCAATCCAACATAAGTCAGGGAAAGTGCTGGATAGTAAACCATAATAAATTACTATTCTAACTCCAATCCAACATAAGTCAGGGAAAGTGCTGGATAGTAAACCATAATAAATTACTATTCTAACTCCAAACATAACATAAGTCAGGGAGAGTGCTGGATAGTAAACCATAATAAATTACTATTCTAACTCCAATCCAACATAAGTCAGGGAAAGTGCTGGATAGTAAACCATAACAAATTACTATTCTAACTCCAAACATAACATAACTCAGGGAAAGTGCTGGATAGTAAACCATAATAAATTACTATTCTAACTCCAATCCAACATAAGTCAGGGAAAGTGCTGGATAGTAAACCATAATAAATTACTATTCTAACTCCAAACATAACATAAGTCAGGGAGAGTGCTGGATAGTAAACCATAATAAATTACTATTCTAACTCCAATCCAACATAAGTCAGGGAAAGTGCTGGATAGTAAACCATAATAAATTACTATTCTAACTCCAAACATAACATAACTCAGGGAAAGTGCTGGATAGTAAACCATAACAAATTACTATTCTAACTCCAATCCAACATAAGTCAGGGAAAGTGCTGGATAGTAAACCATAATAAATTACTATTCTAACTCCAAACATAACATAACTCAGGGAAAGTGCTGGACAGTAAACCATAATAAATTACTATTCTAACTCCAATCCAACATAAGTCAGGGAAAGTGCTGGATAGTAAACCATAATAAATTACTATTCTAACTCCAATCCAACATAAGTCAGGGAAAGTGCAGGATAGTAAACCATAATAAATTACTATTCTAACTCCAAACATAACATAACTCAGGGAAAGTGCTGGATAGTAAACTATAATAAATTACTATTCTAACTCCAATCCAACATAAGTCAGGAAATGTGCAGGTTAGTAAACAATATACATTTTTCTATCTAAATTATTTTTTAGACCCTATTCCCCTATAATACCAAAATAACGCTTCTTCAATATTAATTTAATAATTTTTATTAATATTAAAAAATAAATTTCGTGTAAAATTGTAAATTTCGATGTTAAATTTTGATTTCATGATAAATTTCTAATTTATTAATATTTTATACAATTTTTTAACACTACATTTTTAAATTACTACCCACCCTAATCCCCTATAATACCAAAAACCCGCTCCTAAAATTTTTATTTGAAATTTTAAAATTTAATTACAAATTTAATTTCGTGAACAATTCGAAATTTCAAATTAAAATTTCGATTTCTTAATTATTTTCTAATTTGTTTATATTTTATAAAAAATGTTGATACAATTTTTTAACACTACATTTTTAAATTACTACCCACCCTAATCCCCTATAATACCAAAAACCCGCTCCTAAAATTTTTATTTGAAATTTTAAAATTTAATTACAAATTTAATTTCGTGAACAATTCGAAATTTCAAATTAAAATTTCGATTTCTTAATTATTTTCTAATTTGTTTATATTTTATAAATTTTTTAAAAACCAAATTTTAAATTACTACCCACCCTTATCCCCTATAATACCAATAACCCGCTACTAAAATGTTAACAATTCTTTCGTAGAAAATATTTTTTAACACATATTATTACTAGTAGGAGTTTTGTAAGTTTTTTAAAAACATAATACATATTTTTTAAAAATTTTTATAACACCTTATATTTTTGTGTCGATATTATATAAAACGACATTTTGATCAACGATATTCTGTTCATCGATATTTTTTTATGACGATATTTTTGTCATTCTCACGAAACGATATTTTTTACAATGATATTTTCTATTACGATATTTTTAACAGTCGATATTCTTACCACGATATTAATGCTAGTCGATATTTTCCCGTCGATATTCTATCTTTATACCCTCCAGGAATATGTCAACCTCCGTCACTTTTAAATGAATGTGGAGATCCTGACATTCATTGGAAGGAATGGACAACATTTTTTGAGTCTTATTTAATTGCTATGGGTGGGGAAAGGTTTTCTGCTTTACGGAAGCAGCATATTCTCTTACACAATATTGGAGTTCACGGTCGCAAAGTGTACGAGACTCTCCCCGAACCTGAATTGGATGAGGAAGATGATCTAGATGTGTATGAAATAACTATGTTAAAGCTAGGAAACCACTTTGGGGATAAAATAAATGTGGTTTTAGAATGTCACAAATTTTTCAGCCGGTCTCAAGGGAAAAATTAATCTGTGAAAAACTACATTGCTGATTTGAGAGGTCTAACTCAAAGGTGTGATTTTGGGGATCTTAATGACTCTTTAATACGAGACCAACTGGTAAGATGCACTAGCAACAGTAAAATCCAAGAGAAATTGTTGTCAAAAAATCCCTCACTGGAAGAAGCTATATCTATAGCTCAGTCTATTTAACACACTGCTAAGTGTATGAAGGAAATAAAAATTTCAGAGGAAGTGGTAGCAGCAGTTCAGGTTGATGTTCCCACCAAAAGTATCTCGAAAGTCAGAAGTGAAGGAGAGTCATCCAATAAGTTTTCAAGAGAACATTCTGACCTCAAATGCTACAGATGTGGGAGTAATAATCACTTAGCCAATAATCCTTTATGCACAGCTCGCAATGCACACTGTAAGAAATGCAACAAAAGAGGTCATTTAGCAAGAGTGTGCAGGGACAGAGACAGCAGCCAAGTCAAAGCTATCAATGAATCTAGTGATGATAAGCTTAGATTTGTGTTCCAAGTAAAGAGTTCTTGCGGCAGTATTACCACGGAGTACCCCAAATGCAACATCCTAATCAATAACAAATTATTTGAAATGTTCGCAGACTCCTGCTCTCCGTTTACTTTGCTTAATATGGAGGATTACAGGAAAATCAAGGGGGATCCAGGTATGACTATTATTAAACCTGATATTACACCTCATTGGTATACCAAAGATCCTATCCCGTTGGTGGGAATGGTTTAGACACAAATAATTTTCAAAGGAAGATCCACCGTGGGCAAGGTCTACCTCGTCAGCTCGGGTTCAAATCTTCTAGGGTGGAGACACCAGAGAAAACTTGGTATCATTCTTGACCCCAATAGTAGGGAGCAAGTCAATTTGGTTAAGGAAGTTGCTGGGGAGAGACCCCTTTGTGATGAATTTCCATATCTCTTCTCAAATGATCTGGGGTTGTTGAAACACTATCAGCATAAAATAAAAATTAGACAAGGGGCCAAACCAGTTGTACATAAAACACGCCAAGTTTCTTTACTTTTAAGACAGCCATTGAAAGATGAACTTGACAAACTCTGCCACTTAGGCGTCATTCAACCTATTGATGCCTCGGAGTGGTTAGCTCCCATCGTCATAGCTTCTAAAGCTAATGGGCAAGGCATTCGCCTTTGCATTGATTTACGCAGAGTTAATGAAAATATTTGGATCAAACGCTTTCCCCTCCCTAATATTAACGAAATGCTAAGTACTATGGGTAAAGCGAAGTTTTTTTCTGTCATAGACCTTTCCATGGCCTACTACCAAGTTGATCTCCATCCGGAATCCAGGCCTCTAACAGCATTTTCCTCCCCTTTTGGCACATACATGTTCAGAAGGATGCCTTTCGGCCTTGCCTCGGCGGCCGCTGTCTTCCAGAAAATGATGCAAAGTGTCCTGGAGGGCATTCCGAACAGCATGTGTTTTCAAGATGATGTTTTGGTCTATGGAGCCAATGAAGAGGAACATGACTCCATATTTAGGAAGGTATGTGCCAGGCTGTCGGACGCAGGGTTAACTGTGAAACAGGAAAAGTGTAAGATCAAAGTCACGGAAGTGGATTATCTAGGGCACAATCTTTCTTTCGAAGGTATAAAACCTAAGCTCAGCTTAATTCAAGCAGTGGAAGATGCTTCTCTTCCCACAAACAAGGAAGAGCTTAAGTCCTTTTTAGGCTTGGTTGAGTATATGGCCAAGTTCATCCCTAGATTTTCAGAAAAATGTGAGACTTTACGTGAACTGTTAAAAGGGAAAAATGAATTCAAATGGGAAGAGAAACACTCTGAATCTGTAACCAACTTAAAGAAGGAAATCATTGGCTCTCGTGCTCTTGGTCCTTATGACCATAAAAAGAGAACCATTTTAAGCACTGATGCCTCCAACAAAGGTCTTGGGGCCACCCTTTCACAGAGGGTGGATGGGGGAGAAACGATTATTGCCTTTGCCTCTCGCACCTTAAGTCAACCTGAATGGAATTACTCCGTAATTGAAAGGGAAGCATTGGCCTGCTACTGGGCCATTAATCATTTCAAGTTTTTCCTTTGGGGCAGTAAATTTACAGTCCGAACAGACCACAAACCTTTGACGCACATTTTTTCATCCAGGAAAGTACACTGTGAGTCCCCTAGAATAGCTAAATGGGTTTTAGGGCTAGAGAAATTTTGCTTCAGAATCGAGTATCTGCCTCATCAGGATAACGTTGTTGCAGACTTTTTATCTAGATCTCCTCTAGCAGTCAACGTCGAGGAAGATCCTTTAGATACCCCCATTCTCTCTATCCATCTTCCTTCTTTTTCTAAGGAGGAATGGGATGTTGGAATGGAGAAGGACTCCAAAATGAGTGCTCTTAAAAATCTAATCATAAACGGTTGGCCTGACAAATGTTGCGACGTCATGGATGATTTAAAGGAATTCTGGGAAGTTAGAAATGAGCTGACCATTTGTGAAAGCAAAATCTACCGCAATACCAAAATTGTTCCACCTGAGGCCCTAAGAGACAAAATAATAGATCTCGCCCACGAGGGTCACTTAGGGAGAAGTATCACCAAAAGTAAAGTGAGGAACAGTTTTTGGTTTCCCAAACTAGATTCCAGAGTAGAATTAGAAGTAAAGGATTGCTTCAATTGTGCTAAAAGCGACAAAATTAAGACTTTACATAAAGTTCCTCTATCCCCAGTGGAGGTACCCGTAATTCCCTGGACTAAACTTGCCATGGACATAATTGGCCCGATGGATGCCTTAGGTCCACAAAAAAGGTTTATGTTTGTTCTGGTGGACTACTCTTCTCACTGGGTAAATGCCAAGTTCACCCCTTCCACCACGACCAAGAACCTCATTGCCTTCTTAAAGTCAGTGTTCTCTTTTGAAGGAATTCCATCAATTTTAGTAACTGACAATGGAGTACAATTTACATCTGATGAAATGATGACTTTCTTGAAGAACTTTAACATCAAGCATGAGAAAACTGCTCTTTACTGACCCAAAGCAAACGGGTTAGTAGAGAGGATGAATCGTATGATTAAGGATCATATTCAACTGGCAACGTCCAATGGTTTCAACTTAGATAATTCAATGAGAGACTGTTTGTGGGCCTACCACACAGCACCTAACCTTGTAAGTGGCGTCTCTCCTTTTGTGGTCTTAAGAGGGAAAGAACCTGGCACCAAACTGTTCCCTCTCTGGCTAGATGGGGGTAAGACTGTTGTCTATGACAGATCAGAGAGTCATCTTAGAGTTCAGCAACATCAATCTCGCTACAAAGAATGGTATGACAAGAAACATGGAGTGAGGAATTTAAAGCTCAATGTTAATGATCCCGTGGTGGTAAGGAAACCCACCAGGGTACAGGTGGGACAGAGCAAATTTTTCCCTCCACAAAAAGTTCAAAACAGGGGGAAAAATGTGGAGGAGTTGGAGGACGGTCAAGTTTGGAGCGGGGACAGAGTAGCAACGTAATGTTCCTGCCTGTGTTTCATTATTTCTCTGTTATGTTGGGTAAGGAGATGTGTTGTATCTACCCTTTTACTCCTCCCCTTGGTACCTTCCGTCCAACCCCATCCTTTGACTCACCCTTGGAATCTCCGGGAGCTCTCCTTGGAATGTTGGCATTAGCCTGTTCAGAGAGCGGATGGCTTGTAATAAAGTGACTGTTACTCTTACCTTCCGGTGTCACTTATGCTTACAATAATAGTGTTACATGCTCAAACATTTGAGTACAAAAGAGAAATTTCGACTACTCATGTTATACAGCGTTCTTAACCTCAAGTGGCATTTGATGGAAATAATTACATAAATAAACTCAATAATAATGCAAAGAGTGCGTGCAGTGATTAAGTGATGAAATGAAATAACTTGATGGAGGTGACTCCAAAAGGATCCTAAGCACTCATAAGCAGAAAGTAAATAAATACATCAAAAATGTACAAAAGATTCAACAATAAAATGTCATATGTCATATTGTGAACACACAACGATATGACAAAGGTTCCTCACATGAAAATAACATGTAATATTCAAAGAAAACAAGACAGTTCAAATGTGTCATTTAAACATTTCGGTGCTAAGGTGTCCAAGAATCGTATCTAGTGTGTCTCATGATGAGACAACAATCTGGTCATGTCTCTATCTGGCTGAAATTTGACTAAATCCAGAACAGTGAGTTTTGTACTGTGTGTTAACATTGTGTACATCTTTACAAAGACTTATAGTAGTGCACTTAGCATCAGGATACCTATCCAGGTTTTAATTTTTTCCTCACAAATTAGGCGGCTGGCAGAGCCCCCTTCTAGGTGTACACTCAACTGTTATTAGTGTTTTGATAAAGTGATCACTTTGACTAGAATTTGATGAATTGAGTGCATTGCAGCTATATATATTTTGATTAATTTTATAAAGTTGCCATTTCTTACTTTAGTCGTTTGGTGCCTGCTGCCTTTCTCTGATCGCATTTCTGGGGAAGGTGACAGTTGTGCTTTGTGTATTCCCCCAGACAGCCATACACAGGGGAAACTTAGTTGTGGCTTGATGGGCCTTCCTAGGAGGACTAGAGGAAGGAGCTGGACCCAGCCTCACTTACACCTGAATAGTCTGTGTTCTGTCCCCACGCAAAGGGCTGCATACCCCTCTGTAGTGAATCCGGAGTCAGGGCAAGAAGGGCACTTCAGCAGCATATCTTTGAAGTCTCTTCCACTTCAAAGGCACAACTGCGTAGAAGTACTGGACCTCTGACACTACCACTGCAGTACACTTTCGGACCTGTGACCACTCTTCCAGGAAGAAGAACTGCTGTGCTGCTGATAAAACTGCCACTTTGCTTTGCTGGGCTGCTGTTTACTTAACTCCTCCCTAGCTTGGCTGCCTCACTGCCTGCTGCTCTCTCTTGCCTGGATGAGAAGGACTAGAAAGGCCTTACTTGAAACCAGAGTGACTACAAGGAGTAGCCGGCTAGCCTGATCTGAAGTCTTAGGGACATAAAATACTTCCAACCATTCTGCTCCTACACTAGACTCTGCAATTTGTGAGTCTGCCCTGTTAAGTGGTGGCACTCCAGTCCTGGACCCTTGGAAGTAGGTCTTTGCTCCAGCTGAACCAATGCTTCCTCTGCTGCAAAAGCAGAATCAACACATTGCTGCTGTTCCAGGAACAGAACCGGTGCATCGCTGTTGCGAGGAGAAAATCGATATATCACCTCTGCTGCATAGAGAAACCAAGTGCATCACCTTCAGAACTGCCTCATGTCTGAACCATTGCTTCACTTTCAAAATTCATGCCCGCTGTTGCATGGAGAATATTGACGCATCTCCCCTACTTAATTGAGAAAATCGACTATTCCTTCTTCTTCGGGATCAACACCGATGCATCACTCAGATACAACCTGCATCTTCATCTATGCAACCAGGATTAAGGTACTTTAGTTCAGCGGGCCTCACTGGTCCCTGTATTTGGCCCACGCTACATCACAGTCGGTCTGAACTCTTGTCTTTGTCCCAGTATGGCACGACCAGATATCCTATGTAAGCACTAATTGCTTCTAAGTGCTATTTTACAGATTATTCTTTAAAAATTCATATCTCAAGTTCTACTTATCGGATCTTTGTCATTTTGGTCATGTTTTATTTTTTAAATTGTTATATTTTGATAACTCGAAGTGGATTCTTGTTGTGTGGTGTATTCACTGTTTTATTGTTTGAAGTGTAGCACAATTACTTTACAATTTGCCTCAAAGTTAAGCCTGACTGATCTGTGCCAAGCTACCAGAGGGTGAGCACAGGTTAACTTATGGCCCGCCTGTCACTTATCCTGTCTAGAATTGTGGTTGCTGTTTGGCTAAAGTTTGCATCCCAGTCAGTCAACAACCCAATTTCTAACTCAACACAATTCAAAATGATGCTTTCAGTCTTTTTGTAGATTTTTGCTGATTTTTGTAAGTGTATCAACAAAGGCTCTGGAAATAGGAAACAAAAAGAATTGGATGTAGAGCATACTGTAACTTGGGTCTCCCAATGCCAAAGTTAAATGTTTTGCTACTAGACTACCTCCTTTAAATCAGTACAAAACCCATACAAAGAAGAATTCAGTCATGCAACATTTGAATCGACAATGAGGCAAATAGTTGTGTTAAACTAACTTTATCAAAATATATATTAGACATAGGATAGGAATCCAGCCACTTACTCAGGCTACAAAACAGGCCTTGCATTTTGCTAATAATGAAACACAATATGTAAGCGTCCTTGCTAATAATAAGGTACACAATGTATGCATCCTTGTATGCACCTTCGTATTTGTGTTTACTCATCATAAGACACAATATTTGCTCATTCTAGTGCGTTCCCCAGCACAATGTTTTTGCTCACATGATTTTTGGTGATGCCAGTCTTGACATAAGAATGTCAAGTCATCTTGAATATGAAAATACATTAAAAAAAACATTTGTAATTGGATATATAAGTTTGACAGAAACTGGTGTCAGGCAGTAATACTCCTGGAAAAAACAAAGACAGCTGAGGTGAGTAGTATCCACTAATTCATTATTAAATTTGCAAAAAAAAATTAATTTGCAAAACTGCTTAAGAGTGTAGATTCACGCTCTACTATTCAGAGGCTTTTAATCTTGAGCAATTGTCAGTAAGGACAACAAAATAAATAATACATATTTAAATTGCATTACAGTGTATGAACACATACTATATACTTCATTGCACTCTGCAACAATAATTCCTCTCTTTCTGTGTAAGTGTGTAACAGTGTAACAGCAGGTAGTTTGCATCTTAGGGATTCAGGACATCCTGTGGGGTTCTCTTATCCTCCGATCCAGCAGAACCTTTTGAATTTCCAGTAAAGACTTTACTGCAACACCCATAAAATGTTTACAGAGATAAAATTGAGAAATATTTTGAACTTGTGGAATTTCGAATTGATGAAATTCACATGTTCACTCCAACATTAATGTATTATTGCTCACCCATGGTTTGAAAGTGGCATTATGGCCATTATAATACTCCTGGAAACAGCTGGAACCTACTGAAGGGTTGGCTAAAGAAAGTGAAGAACGCATTGAGTGTGTAAGTGAATGAGTGAGTGACCACATGAGTGAGTGAAGGAGTGTGTTAGTAAGCAAAAGAAATGTACCTGGCCAAATTATGACTAAACCTAGACTCGTTACATTATTGAGAAAACCTTAACACGTGATAGATATTCCTTGGCATAGGAAAACAGCAAATTGCCACAAATTCATGGGTCCACGCATATACTCTCGCTGGTATAAAGTGCTTGTATCTCAGTATTCTCACATACATTTAACATGGTCTGCAGCTTAAGGGTGCAGACTGTCTACCTTGCATCATACATCCTGACCACATGACAGCAAACCTAGGCCAGAGAAGCATATCCACGGCATACGGTCTCATTATCTGGGCAGTAGATTTGATCAGTTTGGGGTATCTGTTGACAGTACCTGGCTGTCTTGCATGCACTACTCACAAGATGCAAACACATGACATGAACACCAATCAGACTTGCTTAAAAGAGTAACAGTGTATCCACTGCTGTAAAAAGAAGGTGGCTAGACCTGTTGCTACTTAGGGCAGAAGGTACAGCAGGAATATTGCTTATCATCAAAATACACATTGAGAGAAGTTATTTTTACATTATTTGAAGAATGTTATTATTAGTATTCTCTGTGTGGTAGAAATGAACTTCATACAAGGTGCCACCATAAAGATGTGAAAGACACACAATTTATGGACGGAATGCAGAACAAATCAAAACATTCTCCCCCCAGTCAAGAGATCTGGGTTAAATCCATCATTCTTTTGCTCACCATGCCACCCCAGTTTAGACCTGGCCATATGCAAATCAGTCTTGACCCTGTGTCTTCATGGGAACAGTCCAGCCCGAACTGCCAAGGCAGGTCCTCCCTGGACCAGAAACAAGCATCCTAGGACCGGTTTCGGGGTTTCACGCCTCTTCAGACAGGATAGCTTGAGTCCAGTAGCACAGTGAGCCCGGGACCTACGTCTAGGCATACCCGGCACACTTAGGGCGAGAAAGCAAAAGACACACAATTGATGGATGGAATGCCCTTTGTGGTAAGGGTATGAGCAGACATGGGTTTCGTGCTCACTACGCCACTGGAGTCAAGCTATCCTGGCTGATGACGGCCGATAGCCAGAAACCGGTCCTAGGATGCTTGATTCTGGTCCAAGGAAGACATGGCTTGGCAGTTCAGGCTGGACTGTTCCCATGAGGCACAGGATCAAGACTGATTTGCATATGGCCATGTCTGAACTGGGGTGGCGTGGTGAGCAAAATAACGATGGATTAAACCCAGATCTGTGACTGGGGGTGAATGTTTTGCCAATGTGCAACATTTCGTCCATCATCTTGTGTGTTTTACCATAAAGATGTGCACTGTACAGAGCTGGACGGTGTAAAAAACCAAAGATACACCCAAATCCATAGCTGGAAGCAGATATCCTTGGATAAATTTCCTATATCAATCTAACAAATGAAAGCAGAACTCACTGAATTACTTAAATTCAATGAGTAAGGTAGTGCTTTCCTGAGCACATTTTCGGAAGTGAAAAAATAAGATAAATGAGTTACCAGTTTGTAAATGCGAATGCCATGTCCTCTTTGTACTTGGTGTGTCTAGACTAGACCAGTCTCACTCAGTATTGAAACAGTTGAACAATGAAAGGTTTTGTTTCCTTCAGATTCTGCAAGCCACCAAAGCAACATAATTTCATCATGATGAAAACAGAGTCTTTTTTTCTCCTCCTGGTTATGGGTGAGTGCACATGAACTCTAAACATATAATGAGCTCTTAATGTAAGCAGCCTGCTTTTTATAATAATTGTGTGTCAATCAAAAAGATGAGGACATCAGAGAAGGAGAGAACAAACCAGACCCTGCTCATATTTACACTATCATTTGTACAAATGCTTCAAGGCAATGATTGGCATCTGACTGTTGACTCCATGGAAAAGTGGAGGGGATGTAAACGAACACCAATGTCCATATTACACCAAGTGCACCATTGACACAACATGTGTTCAAGTCTGCATTCTCTGCCCATGAGAACCTGTGGTGACATCAAGCGGGCAGTACATGCTTGAGCGGTCCTTCAACGCAAGTTCCCTGGACTATTTTTTTTACACTAACCTCCATTTTGGGAGTTAATTGTGTCTTGCACCAATGTGAGTTTAAGTGCTAACATTAGTTTTACAACAAAAACAGACACGACGTTATGATTGTTCAGCTCCACTCAGTAAAGCCCTTGCCACCAAAAGCAGTACTACTGCCTGGGCATGATCTATTTTCATTTTGAGAATCAAAATGCTATACTGACCGGTGTCCTGAGAATCAACTCACTCCAGTGCTAACTTACTCTAGCTCACCCCCACATGAAATCACACACATCCCTCTTGAATAAAGTGGCGCACAGGCTGCCAAAGCACTTCCTTTGTGCCAATGACCTCTCAAAAAATATTAGCTCAAAGAGGAGGGTCTCCCGGATTGGACTACAACCTTAGAGCTCACAGGGGAACTGTATAATCATCAATTTTAACAGACCATGCTTAGTCAGGTCTCTA
Source organism: Triturus cristatus (assembly GCF_964204655.1). Lineage (NCBI taxonomy): Eukaryota > Metazoa > Chordata > Amphibia > Caudata > Salamandridae > Triturus > Triturus cristatus. Next base: position 219,479,737 of record NC_140590.1, read on the forward strand.
CTACATTCACTTAGTGAAACTCCATCATCCCCAGAGGCCATTCGAGCACTGCCAGCCACCATTTGACACAAATGCAAGCCACCATTTGAACCGCCTCATCCATTACTCTAACAGGTTTACTCCTTAATATTTTGATCCCGCAGAAACCGATTTTGTGGACGGGATAGAGGACTCTTTGAATCAATCCCTAAATAACCACAGAAAGTGGTTATTATTCTAGTGGTTTGGAGATATTAATATAGAAATGTGTGGAAATGACTCCTCTGCAATGTGTGAATTTTTGATAATTTTGGTGAACCTCTTTCACACTTTAGACATAACCCTTAAGGGGGGCGCACTAAACAGGGTGTCCTCTGCTAACAAGCTGGTATTTGCACAAGACTATTGGTGAAAAGTCATCCTGTGCCCTGGGCACCCCCATTTTTTGCTAATACTGATGGTAACTGACTCGGACTGTACCTGGTCTATGCTTAACTAGGCCCAGGGATGTGTTGATAAAAACACACCTACAATACAGGAGAAACACCTACACACACTAGGGTTAGGATACTCTTATGAACAGCAGGACCTCTCCTATATGGCCCTGGTATATAATAGGGCAGGGGGATTGAAACTACCTTTAAGTCCCTAGTATATAACAGGGCGTGGCAGTTTAAAGGCTAGCAGCCATTTTGCACTTGCATGTGTGCATTGCTGAGAGCCTGAAGCCCCTTTAAAAGCATGCCTGTACTGCAGGACTGCTTTTAAATAGTAAATTGTGCCCAAACTCGACTTTGGTGTTTGGGCCACTTACAAATTGATAACCTACAATATGTTGGCATATTAGATATCCCCAGGGTTTCCCCTAGGTGTCCCAGATATGGGGAAATTCAGGTATTCATAAGGTGGACCCTTATAAAAGAGGTTTTATATGCACTGGAAATAGAGAAATTGAACATTTCACATCCCTCGTTGTAGTAAAGTGCTTCTCAAGATTAACTTTTGTCCTAGGAGCACTGTGGAGTGATTACATGCAATATTTATTCATACCCAGGACCTCTAAAGTCTCACCTAGGTGTTCCAGGGGGTGGGGGTCTACGGATATAGGCAGGGCCCTTATAAATGCTGTTGCATAAGCCCTGGTGTTGGAAAAATTGCCCAGGTCAGTTTTCCCATTGTAGATCCCCAGCCACATAGGTTAACATGGCAAGAACTTATTAATTCATAGCTTCCACTAGGAAATACCGAAATATCATTCAAGGACTTAGAAAAATGGTATTGATAAATCAAAAAAAATTCTGTTGTTGAATTTATTCTAAAATGTACAGGCACAAAGTTATACAGCTTTCTTGTCTGTAAGCCAAAATTCAGCCTTCCAGTGAAGTGGATTAGCAAGGCTGCTTTGATAAGTGACACCTGGGGTGAGGGGCCATCCTGGGAGGAGAGAGTTCCACTGCACAGGAATGCCAGAGCAAAAGAGAGGGTCCGTAAACTATGAGCTTCAAAGTAAGGAGGAGACAGACATTAGAAAACAGGCCCCCCTCCACACCTACCCTCCGAAAGCAGCCATATGGCAGGCTCAAGGAAGGCATGAGCAGAAGCCAGGGGGAGGGTGACTATGGAGATGAGCCATCCTGGAAGTTGGTTTATCTAGCTCTTGCCTCTCTGCTGAGACTTCAGCCATATTGAATTTTGGAAGAATAGTTCTTTCTATGAGACCACTGTGCCACACTTTGGAGGAAATGTTCCTGCTCTGGGTTGTTTCCCTGCACCTCACTGGACAGAAGTGCCATGCTGCTTGACCCAGAGAACACTGAATAAGTATCTGAGAGGGTCAGAGTCTCTTAGATCTGCTTCTTGAATTGAATTGAATTGGGTACATATAAATCGCAACTATCACTCATGAAGGAGCATCCTGGCGCTAAACGGATGAGGATCAAGCTGAGCCGAGAGCAGTGAATACCTATATGAGAGATCGGCAAAATTCCGGGGCTCCATAGATCTGGGTCTTCAGTGCCTTCCTAAACTGAGTTTCTGTTTTCAAGAGCCTCAGTTGAGCTGGCATGAGATTCCATGCTTTGGCTCTAAGAGAGGCTAGCGATTTCCCTCCCTTAGATTTATATCTAAAGCAGGGGGGCTTGAGGAGGTTTTCCGAAGACGATCTGAGGGTCATGGCTGTAGTGTATGGAGGGAATTTAGCTCAAAGATACTCTGGACCAAAGGAAAGAAGAAGGGTCCATGCTGGAATTTTGATTTTTCTGAACCAGGCCCTGCACTCAGAAGGACTGTGTCCACTGCACAATCTGTAACTACAGCCCTGTAGAACTAACTTGCTTCAAGGAAATTAAAGAATGGACTCCCTGCAAGCTTCATGTTAACTGAGCTCACCTGGACCATAGCCACCAAGAATCCCCAGCCTAGAGTATGTCCAGATGATTTGTAAGAGTTTTGTCCAAGTGGATTATGGGAACTGAAGTCCCAAACTTTCAAGGACCATATATGATCTTTTAGATCCTTGGAGTACATTTTGGACACTTTGGGACCCTCAGAGGAACTTCAGGAAGAAGTTCCAGAACTTTGCAGCAACTTTGTAAAAAAGCTCCATAAGTGGTCCGACTTGACCTGGCCGGCCAAGCTGGAGAACCTCAACCTTGAGCCGGCCTGCTCCCCAGGTTCATCCCGCTGAACATCTCCGGAGGTCTGACTTCCAGAGTTTGACCGGGAACTTGTCGAATGTCAAGCCAACGAACCCTCACCAACCCCGGCCTAGTGAAGAACATCGATGGACCCCTGGGGGAAAAAGCTCCATAAAAGTTTCTAAGTCCAAAGGTAATAGACTTGACCGAGAAAAACTGCAAGAGTCAAGCCACCTATTGCATCAGGGAATTGGTATATCTTGGTGATAGTGGACCATGCCACCAGATACTCTGAGGCAAGAATTCTTAAAACCACAGCTGCTCCTGCAGTGGCTAGAGCACTGCTTAGTAAGTTCAACGGAGTGGTTTTTCCAAAAGAGGTGGTATCAAATAGGGGCACAAAATATCTGTCCAGCTATTTGACTACAATGTGGGATGAGTGTGGTGTCAACTACAAGTTCACCACCTCTATCAGCCACAGACAAATGGTCTGTGTTAGAAATGGGATCTCTGGTTGGCTAAGCCTTGCACCAAAGCCAGGCAGAGACCACCACTCTAGTCAGGGCAAGGGAGTTACACGCCGACGATAACCCCCGCTCTCCTCCTTGGTAGCTTGGCACGAGCAGTCAGGCTTATTCCGGAGGCAATGTGTAAAGCGTTGGCGCAACACACACACACACAGCAGCAACACACTAGGCACACCACAAAAGGAACTCCACACAAGGTTATATATAAAAATAGCCTTTGTATTATCATAAAACACATTAGATGGTAATCACACAATATACACTGTGCCAACTGGCACAGGGCAATATGTACAGGGGATTATATACACATGGCAGGGCCACATGGACCACTGTCAGAACCATCACTTAGTAAAAATAGTCAAAGTAAAATGTATCATAAACTTAGAGCACAACCAGTAACTACTGGCACCACAATGGCCTCAGCGTTATCAAATTTGCATTAGACATATTAGGAGAACGCATTAGTAAAACCACATTACCCCATGGGCCTCCAGCATAACCACATTATGCATAAATCATTGTAGGCATCACATTAGGTATAAAACATCACCAAAATCACATTAAAGCACTGCGCCCTACCAATCTACTACTGACCTCCGGGCCAACTGGCCTTCTCTAGGGCTTAAAAGGCCCTATGTCCCAAAGTCAGGTCTGCTGCCTATACAGCGAAGCAAAGTGTGCAATTGCGCCGGCCTAAACATTGCAGCTGCCCACTAATTGTTGGGCAGCTGTGAACATCACGGAAGGCATGGGCACTCGCTGTGCCCTCTCGGGGGATACCAATATCCCAATTGCCCAAGTCCTGCTCTGGGACTGTAAAACCTAGGGCCTCTCAACTGGCCCTCCAACTGCCTTGGCAGCACTCTTACTGCCCGTTAATGCGCTGGGACTTGGGGAAATGTAACTCACCCCCCTTCTCAAAACAAAATGCTCCCAATGAAAATGGCACTGGTGCTGCTGTGCCGGGTGAACCCCCCCTTGGGGGCTCTGTAAATGTCTTGGCACTACGTTGCAGCTGCCTGCTACGGCGGTGCAGCTGAAGAGGAAAAATAAGCACTGGCACTCACGGCCGCCGGAACCCCCACTGGGACTCTGAAACAACAATTGCCCACTCGGTGCAACCCAGGGACCTGCTCTGGAAAGGCACCAGCAGTCTCCCCTGAAGTTGGGGAGGCCCCTTCCTACTCCTTACTTCACCCGGTCTCTCTTCCTGGGACCGGGACTTCAACGGAGAGCCTGAGAGGCTCCCTAGGGCTTCCGACGCTTCCGGCGGCAAGCGGAGTAGGCTCCCGCCGAAATTTGGGCTCTGTTTCCCGGCACATGCAGGGCTTCTACCGACACATGTGAGCACCTCCAATGACTGCAGCACTTCTCCGCTTCTCACCGGGCACCATGGGGCTCTCACTCGCTCTCGGGGGCCCCGTGTGAAGACGCCGACTCCCTCCTCGCGATCTCCCTGGAGCCGGGACTTCCTGCCTTCGCTCTGTGTCGTGATGATGTGGTGGTGGGAGTCCCGGTTGCCAGGCAACACTCCGGCTTCCCTCGGGACCACGGCGTGAGTTTTCTCCTTCCTTCACCGAAGCGTGGGGTGGGCTCCCGCCTTTGTCTAAATTAAATATAATGGCAGGTGGGCACCAGCCACAACAGCTCTCCAGCGGGGTGGGCAGCCGCGACAACGAGCACAATGGTGGGGTGGGCTCCTGCACGGTTTCCCAGCAAGGTGGGGGAATCCCCTACGAGGCAGCTTCGCGCTGGAGGCCACTAGCAGTCCTCCTGGGCAGAAATATAACGCTCACAAGGGCGAAAGTCCAGCGCTCTTCCAAATGCAAAATAAAGCGCTCACAGGCGCTATGGTCCAAAGTAAGCCCTTTAGGATGAAAGGGGGGGGGCAAAGGCTGGGCCCAGGCAGGCCAGCTCACAGGGTCCTCCAGCAGGGAGGCAGACCCTAGTGGCGGTTCCTCCTGAAGCCCAGCAGCAGCAGGCCCCCACCCAAGTCAGGAACAGCACAACAGAAACCAGATATGGGGTCACAGCCCCTATATTTATACCAACATTTCCTTTGTGTTTCGGCACAGGGCTGGGGGGAAAACCAGATGCAACTGGTTCAGGGGGGATTTGGAGCACTCTGTTTACCCAGCTCCTCTTCCCCTTTGTCCGGTGGGGGCTCAGTGCTCAGACACACCACAGGGGGCGGAGCCAGCATTGTGGAGGGAAGGCACAACCCTATTCAGGTACCAGGTGCAACTCCTCCCTCCCATCTAGATGCAGATCTCTCTATTCACCACTGGGCTGACTCACCCTGTCTTCTGGAGCCCACCCACAACCCTCCGCTCCTGTGACTCACAACCCAGCCATGCCCTCCACATCAGGCAGGCAGACACATAGCACATAGAAATGGCAACTTATAAAAGTGGCACTTCTCCACCAGTCACCATAAATCTGCGCGCACCATTGCGCAGCATTTATACTCACGAACTCATGCATATTAAACTCGCCCCTGCACTCCTCTCATACTAGGAATTGCCATCGACACACATATCCCCTATGCATTCCTATGGGAGGGCAGGCCAATCTCACCACACGCACTCAGAGCGCGCACACACTTTACACTGAACCACAGTGCTAAAAATGCGCAGAGGCCAAAAACTACCAATATCTGGTCACAGAAAAGGCAAAAAGTTTAGGAATGAACCTGCCAAAAGGGCCAAGTCCAACAGTCAGGTGGAGAGGTTCAAGAAGACCATGATCAATGGGTAGTCTGAGAAACTAAGGAGGAGATGGGATGTTCTTCTCCCATGCTTACAGTTTGTCTACAGGGAGGTTCCACAGAAAATGGTTTGTTTCAGTCCCTTTGAGTTGTTGTTTGGTTACCCTGTAAGGGGGCCATTGTGCCTACTGAGAAACTCTTTGCAAAAGCCTCTCAAAGAAGCAAAGGATAATGTGCTTGATTATGTGGTAGGCCTGAGGTAAAAAATAGCAGAATACATGTACAAGGCAAACAGGAAAGGGGAATCTAGTCAGGAGCTCATAGAGCACTGGTATGATCTGCAGGCTACTATGCCTGAATGTACTCCGTAAACTAACAACAATGTCTCAACCGGTATCATTAAGGGAAGCAAGCATGCATTGTGGTTTTACCTCTGTTTCTTCTGCTTGGCGCGGGCAGGCCGAGCCCTGCGTACCCAACGGTAAAGGCAGGTCGTAAGGTGCCTTGCACCCAGTACAGAGACACCAGACTTACGTTCCGGGCACAACAGGTGAGTGCTCACATAAAGCATTTCATTGCTAAATACTGATTACAATTTTTGAGAAAACATGGTCTGCAAGTCGCCAAAATTTTAAAAGCTATTTTACTGTTATTAAATAGTTTATCGTTAGTAACAGCTTCGCAGCTCTCTTATTTTAGAGACATTGGCTGGCCTTCACTCTTAGCAGGACTCAGCTCAGCACGGAGGAATCAGGACAAAACATTTAAGAAACCATATATATATATATTTTTTAATGTAGGCGTTCTGTCGAGGTGCCATGTTTTCAAACTCACTTATGACAATTTTAGACAACTTAATAACACGGTTGATGTATTTGGAGCTGCAGGTTTATATTTCAAAGTGAAAAATTATGAATTATGAAGAGCTTTCCCCATTTTTTACCTGCATTGGCATAAAAATACCTACCAGGCTGCTGAAACACTGTCTCAACCCCCTCCCCCCTCCCACGGCCATACCTGAAAAACGTCTCTGAAGTCTACAAGCATGACGTGTTCATTCAGGTGTTTCTAAAAGCACTCGTCATGCTTGTAGACTTGCTGGATTTCATTTGTAAATAGAGCGTGGCATACAATCTGACCCGCTTTATTATCAAAAGAAATGCAGCAAGTCTACAGGCAGGACGTGTGCTTTTAGAAACCCCTGAAAGCACACACCATGCTGGTAGATTTGCTGCCTTTCATTTGTTAATAGGGCAGAGCTGCTGGGCAGATTGTGTGCCTTTGTTAAAGTAATCATGTTAATTGCAGCGCACACGGGCGCTGTGATTATTATGATTTGTTTAAAAAAAGCACACAATCTGCCCCAGAGCCGAGTCCTTTTAAACAAAAGAAATGCAGCAGGAGCCACTTGCTGATGAACTTCGGGTGGTCTCCTTCTGCCTTTCGCGCTGCATGCATTTTAAAAGTGGCGGCGTGAACTGTCCTCAGCTGAGTGTGTACGTTTCGCATATTAAACTGCGTGCTCTGGGAGACGTAGGTGCGCGGGCACCCAGGCGCACATGTAACAGGGAACAGTGCTTGTGACTAGTAGCTAATGGGGGGGTTTAGTGGGTTGATTTGAGTGGGTCCAGGAGTGTCTGGGTTGTCCCATTGAGTGGAGTTGTAAGTTAGAAGGAGGGAGAGAATGTCCAGGTCAGATAGGTGGTTCTTGGATCTAACAGGTCTAGAGGGAGCTTTGGGTAGGGAGTGGTAGTCAAGTTCTGGGCGGGAGATTTTTGCTTAGGGGCACTCCGAAGGAAGAGTTGGTATTTTAGGGTATTGGTTGGTCACTTGCAGGATCACCTGCAAAGTCCTTTTGGATGATAAGTCAATGGCCAGCTATGAGGAGATGTTTATGAGTTTTTGTATGCCCGTTTTGAGTTTTTGAAGCTTCCAGTTAATTTCCTTAAGTCTAGAGGTGGGGCAGGTTTGAGGATCATCGATCTTGGTGTGGGAAGGTGAGGGGCCGTTCACTAGGGTGGAAAGAGGAGTAGCACATGAAAGGGAAAGATAAGGAAAGGGGCCGTTCCGGAGGAAGATTTCAGGCAGAGTTGGCCAGATGGGAACAGCGTCGGGCAGGATGATGTGGAGTGGTGTAGGAGCTTGGGCAGCAGGGGAGTTAGGTTCAAGAGTTGGGGATTCACAAAGGAGTGAGGCATATTACTGTTATTATCGTTTGGGAGATCCGACTTCAAGGTGGAGAGTGGGTGAACCTGCGGAAGAGTTATAGGATTATCTAGGTTTTTTATTAAATTTTTTTTTTAATTAATATCCACAGTATCAAAAACATCAATGAAATACATACAGAATCATATAACATAGGAGAGAAAAAAAAACTGTAATTAATTTCATTCCATTATACCACAAACCAAGGATTAATGGTTATCATTCAACATTTCATATGATCAGCCATAGCCCCCCATATATATAAACCTAGTTTGCGTTTTCTTGATCCTTTCACAGAATACAGACTGTGCTCCAATTTATATATATTATAGAACCGGGCTCGCCACATTTCAAAAGATGGTACTTCCGACTGGAGCCAAAAAGAGGCTAGACATAGTCGAGCAACCGCCAAGGCGATAAAAAGCAAGAAACGATATTTATGCATAGGTCTCCCTCGCTCGAGATCCTCACCAACCCCCAGCAACATCATAGAGGCAGAAATTTTGGCCCTGACCCCCACAATTTCTGTCATGAATTTCTCTATGTGTTGTATATACGGCCCTAGTTTAACACAGTCATAAAAAATATGGAGACAATCAGCGTTGTCCGTGCTGCATCGGAAGCATTTGCCATCATTGCCCCTCCCCCATTTCATCAACTTGGCCGGGGTATGATAGAGATTAAATGCAGTTTTAAAACACTGAGCTTTAAGATTCGCCGATAAACAAATTTCCCCGGCAGTGGCAATAGCCTTCTCCATAGACACACCAGGCTCTCCAACTTTTGCTGCCCACTTACAATTATGTTTTTCCAAATCATCCCTCCTTGAAGCTAATAGGATTTTATAAAGAACCCCTATTTTTTCTTGACCCCTAATAGCTTCAACTATTTTGAGTGGTACCATCACCATTGGTACTTTACTCAAGAAATCACGTATTTGTAAGAATTTAAAGAATTGATTTTTGTGGAGAGAGAATTTTCCTGCTAAATCTGAAAAAGTAGTGTAAAGCCCCCTAGCCTCATAAAAATCCCCAATTTGAGAGATGCCATTCCGCCTCCAACTACTAGCAACTTGATCAGAAAATATTGGTGGCAAAATACCTACGGCCGTGGTTGGAGTATAGAAATGTAATCTCTGAATTTGTAATAATTTTCAGACTGCATTCCAGACTTGGAATGCAGCCCCTAGAATTTTAAAACGTGTTCTTTTATAATAACTACTATCCAGTTTCTTAAACAGACAGTTCTTGACTTCTGAACCTAAAACCATCTGATATAATGAAGGAGCCTTTGCCAGATTGCTGACATCCTCTCCAGTCAGCATAATATGCATATTCAATAAAAGGCAGGAATAATAATAGAGTGTAAAGTCAGGGACTGACCACCCCCCCCTCTCTCTGGAAAGAGTCATGAGATGCATTGTTCTCTCTCCGGGGTTTCCCTGGAGCCCACAGGAACTTAACACAGAGTGCTTGTAGATGTTGTAACTGGGCACGGGATACCTCCAGCGGTACTGACCTAAAGAAATACAACACCTTCGGGAGTATATTCATTTTAAGAATATTAGCTCTACCCACCAAGGTGAGATGTAGGCATTCCCAGCTATCTAGCGATTGCTTCACTTTGCGAGTGATATCCCGCCTGTTAATATCGACCAAATCTTTCAAGTTTTCTCGGATCTTAACACCCAGTAAAGTAACCTCCTTAACCACTCTAGGGTCGCTGGCCATGATCTGTTTAGTACACAGAATCTGGGTTTTATATGTATTCAACTTATAGCCCGAAACCGCACCAAACTCAGATGCTAGGTGTTCTACTTCAGATATAGCATTACGAGGGTCAGATGTTATAATGGCAATATCGTCCGCGTATGCGAATACACGGAACTGGTTTTCCAGTATGCAAAAAGGTTTTATTTGAGTGCTTCTCTCTAACATTGTTAAAAAAGGGTTAATATAAAGGGCAAACAGCAGGGGAGAGCACGGACAGCCCTGCCGAGTGCCTCTTGAAATTTTTATTGGGTTTGATACCAGGACCATAGAACAAATCCTAGCCGTGGGCGATCGATATGATACTTTTACAGCTTGGATAAAACCCTGACCAAACCCCATCCGCTCCATAACTGCCCAGAGGAAGTTCCACGCCACACGATCAAACGCCTTCTCGGCATCTAATAGGATCAGCCCTAAATCCCTGGCCTCAACCTGTGAAATGTCAAAGAGTGTCACAATTCTACTAATGTGATTCACAGTCCCCGGCCAGGAATAAATCCATGTTGTTTTTGGGAGACCAAAGGCGAGATAACTATTGCTAATCTATCCGCCAGGATTTTAGCATAAATCTTCCCATCACAATTAATAAGAGAGATCGGGCGATATGACCCTGGGAGATCCGGTGGTTTATCTTTTTTCCTGAAAATAACAATGTTGGCCTCGTCCCAGGATTGCGGTCCATTTCCCATTTGAGCGGCTTGGAGGACGGCCAATAGATAGCCTATCGGGGCCCGCCGCCTTACCAATCGCCATACTATTTATGGCTGATTCTAATTCTGCCATAGTAATAGGGCTTTCCAGAGTCTCTGCCTCCTCCTGACCGATTTGTTCCACCAGGTGTTGTATTGCTGAGTCCCCTATATATACCCCTATCTCTTTTCCCAAATAGTGATTTTCATAGAATTCAAAAAAGATCTGAACAATTTCCTGGGGATCATAGATCATATCACCTGACTGGTTCTTCATACCAGCTATTCTATAGGTGGCTTCCTTAGAACGTAATCTATTCGCCAGGCAGCGCCCGACCCCTTCTCCATACTCATAGGATTCCTTTTTGTATACTAGATATTTAGCAGCGATTTCCTTGCGCCAGGATAAGTTAATATTAGCCCTACATCTCGCCACCTTAGTCTGTAGATCAGAAATATCAATCTTGGTCCATATCCCCAGTGCTAAGTTTTCTTCCGCAGCCTTAAGCTTAATATACAATTCCTGCATTGCAAGCTTAGCGTTTTTTTGCTGGTACAATCCATAACTCAGGACCTCCTCTCTAAAACAGGCCTTAAAGGCATCCCATAAGACTCCAGTGGAGGTTGAATGACGATTATTTTGAAAAAAAACCTTGATCCAGTTTTTAATATGATCTAGAAAGAGTTTTTCCAGAAGCAGTTTCCTATTAAAAGTAAAAATTCGTAAATTTACGTAAGAGCCTAATGCGGGTATATCAAGGACTACTGGTGCATGGTCAGATGTAATTCTTGGAAAAACTAGGATTTTAGCTTCTGTGAATAGTGTCGGTGAAACAAAAAAATAATCTAGTCGTACTAACTTTTGATGGGGATGGGAATAAAATGTAAAGCCAGGATCAAGTGGACAAAGATAATCCCATACATCGACCAGACCATGATCCATAAGTAAATGAGATAGCACCTTGAAAACCCTAGGTTTCCTGCCATTATAATTTTGCGTATCCAACTGAAGTTCCTTATTAGTCAGACTGATATTACAATCTCCACGTATCACCAAAGGGGTGGGTCATAATGCAAGCTCCACATTAAGTTGTTGCAGCACCAAGGCTTCATCAAAATTGGAGCCATAAACAGTACAAAGCGTAAATTGTTTTTTCCGTATTGAACATTCTACGATAAGCCACCACCCCAGTTTGTCAGCCGGTTACCATCCCGTACTTTGTATAGCAGGTTTAGCTAATACCGCCACTCCCTGATTCCAGCGTTGTCCACCAGAGGGCGAGTCCTCCCTCTTGCTGCCTTGGGAGGCATCGTTGACGCGGCTCTATCCAGCCCTCTGCGACCGCCGTAGTATGCAGGCACCGGAGGAAAACGCCAGCCACATCTCCGGACACACAGCCAGCAACAACGAGACCGAAAGTGGCGAAATCCAAACGAAAATGCGGCCGCGGCAATCAGCATCGCGTACAATCCCTTCCCTGCATCTCCTCTCTCAAAGGTATCGATGTAGTATGTGCATGGCGTGGGGGGTTTTGGTCACCCGGGAGCAGCCAGCTTACACGTCCAGCCCAGTGGACGCCATCTTGCCTCAATTGGATTATCTAGGTTAGTGCAAGGAGGTAATTGTATGGAGGAAGTGCTAGAGAGGTAATCAATGTTATGGATATCAGTGAACGCAGCCACCAGAGAATGGAGGTGGTGATTTCTGGGTTGTCAGGATATGTTGGGTGAGTCAGTGAATCCTAGATGCGGTGGAGCTATGGACATGTGTCTTCTTCAAAGTAGCAGGGTAAGTCACCAGGTGATTGGGGCTATATAAGGAGGTCCTGAGGAATGGGTGAAGAGCTTAAGTCCTTTGAGTATTTGAGAGGGTCGCTATGGGTAAGGGAATTTTTAATGACAGAGAAACTTTCATCAAAGATTCCCAGATTACGATCATCAAAGGCTTTATCTTATTTTTATTTATTTAGAAATTTATAAAGCGCTCAGCTACCCCCGACGGGGGTGTCCCGGAGCTCACAACAAGAGAATGCGAAGGTCAGGGAGGATAAGCTGAAGAGGAACGATGAAGCTAAAGGCAAGAGAAGAACCAGGTCTTCAGTTTCCTTCGAAACAGAGGCTCAGATGTCACAAAACTGAGTTCCTTCGGTAATAGGTTCCACAATCTGGAAGTGGCCACGGCAAAAGCCCTGCCTCCCATGCGTGCCAGGCGAAATCGTGGGCAGAACATAAGGCGAAGATGGTTAGATCTCAGATTCCGTGTCGCCTGAGTCAACCTAAATCTATGCATTAAATATGCAGGACCTCGGCCATTAAGAGCTCTGAAGGCAAGAACTAGAGCTTTAAACTGAATACGATAGTTCACTGGTAACCAGTGCAGTTTGGCCAAATAAGGTAAAATCGAATGGCGATAAGGAATGTTACAGATTAGCCTGGCAGCCGAGTTCTGTACTATCTGCAAACGATTAATGAGGTACGCTGGAGCCCCGACATACAGACTGTTTGCGTAGTCCAAGTGAGATGTTATTAAGGCATGGACTACTGTTCTGCGGGACTCAAGAGGCAGAAAAGGGATAATTTTTTTTATCATTCGGAGTTTTCCAAAGCAGGAGGAAGAAACTTTATTAATTTGAGTTTTACAGGAAAGCTCTGTATCAAATTGAAAGCCTAAGTTACGGGCAGCCTGAACTGGCGCCGGGGGAGGATTAAGTTCAGCTGGCCACCAGATGTTGGAAGGAATGGCAGATTTCTGATTGAAAAAAAGGACCTCCGTTTTATCAGCATTCAGTTTTAAATTGTTGGTGGACATCCAGGAGGCGATGTTAACCAGGCAGTGGCGAAAATTAGCTAAAGAGCTGTCAGAGTGATCCTTGAATGAAAACACAAGCTGAGTATCATCAGCATAGAAGATCACTCTGACGCCCCAAGATTCAACCACCTTCGCCAATGGCCTAAGATACACATTAAATAGGAGGGGGCTCAGGGCAGATCCCTGGGGAACCCCCCATATTAATGGTTTCTCCGTGGAAACAAAAGAGCCAAGGGTGACCTGTTGGAATCTGCCCGTCAGAAATGATTTCACCCAGGCCAGCAGAATCCCGCCAATGCCCACTTCTAAAAGACGATTTAGAAGGATGTTATGGGAGATGGTATCGAATGCTGCAGATAGGTCGAGGAGGACCAGCATGGCCTCCTCTCCTCTATCCACACATTCGCAAATTGATTCAGTTGCTTCCAGCAGGGCTGACTCAGTGCTAAAGTTTGGCCTGAATCCTGACTGGGTGTCATGTAACAAATGGTTTGTTTCCAAGTAATCAGACAATTGCTCTTGTACCGCCTTCTCTAACACTTTTGCTGGTTTCGGGAGAAGTGAAATGGGCCGATAATTACTAAAACATAATGGGTCGGCACCCGTTTTTTTCAAGATTGGTAACAATAACGCATGTTTCCACGAAGATGGAAAATGGCCCGATTGCAAAGAAGAGTTCCAGATTTTTAACAGAGGAGTAATCAATAGCGGAGCTAATCCATTCAGAATCTGAGCCGGCGCAGGATCAAGGGGGGAGCCGGACTTACATTTTAGAAACAGGGACAAAGCGTGATCTTCAGACAGCGGTTTAAAAGAGGTAAATGCTATAGCGCAGGTGGTGTCATTGGCTGAAGTAGCTGCTATAGGAGTCTGTTGAATAGTTGCCGTAATGTTCACGATTTTCTCAAAAAAGAAGTCCGACAAGCCATCACTAAGTAGTTGGCTAGGGGTGACAGGGTATGCCAAAGCCGAGGGGTTTGCGAACTCCTTAGCAATATTAAAGAGCGTCTTGGTGGAATTTTCAGCTCTTTTAATTTTGTCCGTAAAGTACTGTTTCATGGCTTGTATGAGGATAGTCCCATTGTTCTAAATGGATATGGCAGCACTTGCTCTGAATGTGGGTGACGGGGCTGCTTAGAGCCTTAGGCTATGAGGAAATTTCTTAGCAGAGGAGATCCTGAGTAGTGAGTAGAATGCCTTCCTCCACTGGGCTCTTCCTTTAGTATAGAAGATCAGATCACTTGTAATAGCTCCTTTTTTAGGCAAAAATATGGATTTGAGAAAAGGGTTTCTGGATTAGCTGTGAGCAATCTATGCTTGAGAGATCTAACCACCTTTTTAGATAGGTTGGGTGGATAATTAATTATGCAGCTATTCAGAGCTAGCCGCTCAAGCCTGGAGTCCGGTCTGCTCTGTGGGCTTGAGGCCATGATTTAGTATGATCACGGATGGACCTCTGCTGTGAAGACTCATGGGGAGGATAGCAGAGAGTGGATTCACTTTCCACCAGTGTGTATCTTAAGGGGAGGGCATGTGAGGCACAAGGGAGTGTCTTATTAGTGGAGCTTCTAAAGGGAGGAAAACGTACAGTGGTAGAAGGTAGAAGCTTTGATCTTGCTGAAGGTGCAGAGAATCCCCAAGAGAGTAGTTCGAGTGGTTAGCAAAGTGCCTCTAACCATTCTGAGATAGCCGTCACATTGGGATAATGAAGAGCTGTGTGAGTGACCAAAGTTGCTGCAGTAGTAGAAGGTGTCTATAATCCTGTTGGAGTGCAGAGAATCCCCAGTAAAGTATCTTGAGAGGTTGGCAGAAAAGATCCTAGCTGTTCCAAGAAGGTCGTCACATTGGGATAACGAAGACCTGTGTGAGTAACCAAGGTTGTTACCATAGTGACATAGGAATGCCATAGCAAAGGGGAGGGCTCGAAAACTATGAGCTTCAACGTAAATAGGGGGCAGGCAGAAGAAACCTGGACCATCTACACCCCTACCCTCTGAACCCAGCCAGATGGCAGGCTTAAGGAAGGAATTTGAAGATGCCAGTGGGAGCGAGACTATGGAGATGAGCAATCCTGGAGGTTGGTTTAGCTAGCTCTTGCCTCTCTGCTATTTTGAATTTTGGAAAAATAGGGCTTTCTGGGAAACAATAGTGCCACATTTTGGAGGAAATGGTCATGCTCTTGGGTGTTCCCCTGCACCTCATTGGGCAAGAGTTCCCTCCTGCCTGACTCTTAGAACACTGAATAAGTATCTGAGAGGGGCAGAGCCTCTTAGATCTGTTGTTTGAAGCAAAGGAAACAAGAAGAGTCCATGCTGGAAGTTTCCTTTGCCCCAATAAGGCCCTGCCCTCTAAAAGACTGAGCCTTCTGCACCATCTGGAACTACAACCCTGTAGACATAACTAGGCCTGGACGGTAAATTCCGTTCCGTTCACGGAATTTGCGGAATTTGGGTAATTTCGCGTTCTGCGGAGAACGCGAAATTGCCCAAAATTCCGCTTTCCGCGACTTCGCGAAATTTTTTCTTTTTTGCGTTCTCAAAATGCATGTTCATGAGATATTTCTCCCTGAGCACGCAAACAGCGATTGTGAACAGGAAAAAAGCATTGCGAACAAGCAATTCCGCGTGTTCGTGGAATTTCTGCGTGTTCGCGGAGATTTTTTACCGTTTCGCGGAGATTTGCGTAACGCGATTACGCAAATTCCGCCCACCCCTAGACATAACTTGGATTGGACTCCCTGCAAGCTAGAGGTTAATAGAGCTTACCTGGACCATCAGCACCAAGAATCCCCAGCCTGGAGTGCATCCAGTGAATTTGTAAGGTTCTTTTCCAAGTGGACTGTGGGAACTTTCAAGGACCATGTTAGAGCTTCCAGACCCTTGCTGTAAGTTTTGGATACCTTAGGACCCTCAGAGAAACTTCAGGACAAAGTTCCAGAAGTTTGGAAAACTTTGAAGCAACTTTAGAATAAAGCTCCATAAGTGGACCGACTCGACCTGGCCAGCCATGCCGGCTACCTGCAATCGCGAGGCGGTCGGCCTTCCAGGTTCGTCCCAATGAAAAGCTACGGATGTACGACTTCCAGAGTTTGACTGGGAGCTCGTCAAAATCCAAGCTGGCGAACCCTCAATGTCCCCGTTCTGGTGAACAGCATCAAAGGATCCCGGGAGAAAAAGCTCCATAACAGTTTCTAAGTCCAAAGGTAAAAGACTTGACTGTGACCAACTTCGAAAGTTAAGCCGCCCACTTTCAACCACCTGCTGGCCTGGATACCTGGTTTATCCTGCTGGAAATCTCCAGAGGTCTGGCTTCCATAGTTTTACCGGGAAGTTGTCAAAAGGCAAGTGGGCAAACCGTCATAGATCCCAAACTGGTGGAGAGCTTCAAGGGCCCGCAGACAAAAGCTTTGACAGAGGCCTACTGCAAGGGGTAGCCATGCAAGGCTCTATAGCCATCCCAGATGTCCCATTGGGTGCTATAGAGTTCTATTTGCTTATAGTGCTAAATCTTAACAAATTCAGAACTCCGGTACACTACATTTCATCTTAAAGATACAAATATTTCCTATTTCTATAAATTGGTGTTGGATTTTTATTGTGCGTTGTGTCTTAAATATTTACTGAATTGGTGTTTTTTTAATGCTTTACATACCTGTCTCTGAAGTTAAGCCTGCCTGCTCGCAGCCAAGCTACAAAGGGTTGAAAATGGGAATAATTTCCTGAGCCCTATTCTGAGGCCTAGACTCGTTTAGTGACCTAATTGCCAGTGGTTGATGCATATTATTTACCACTACTAATAATCCACTTTTCAACTATTATAGTATTAGCCTCCCCACCTGGACTCCAATATACTTTGGGCCGGGTTCTAATTCCATCAGTTACCATATACTAATCCCCAAGATGATGCTGCCAGTGTTGGTCACTTGTAAAATGGTGACTCATGCATGAGTGATCATAACCCACTAACGCCAAGTCTAAAATTATCTTTATTTAGAGATGGCCAGAAAACCCACAGCATCAAATAGAATGTAATAAAAATAAAGGTCTAAACATTACATGGGGACAGATTGACAAGGATGCCTTTCATGATGACCTATTTATACATAATCAAATGGAGAATAATCAGGTCCTGCAAGAGGACTCGAACCCAAGGGAGGTAATCCAGGCTTTTACCTCCGTTACAAAGTATATCACAGGTAAATTGACCCAAAAAGCTGAAAAAACTATTCCAGCTCAAGGTGGTTTAATAGCACCAGGTCTAAACCCTTCAAACTCCTAAAGAGTGCTTTCAATAAATGTCCATGGGGCACAATGGGAGTAGAGATGGCAGATAAATCTACAAAGAAGTCATCTCAAAAAGGAAAATAGAAATAAGGGAGAAGGCCTGGGAGGATCTAAGCACTGCTAGCAAGCTACGAGAGTCCCAAGCCTTTTGGCAGATAGTAAACTCTCAGGTCCTTCTAGGTGGATCTCTCTCAAAAATTGAGTGTTATAATTGGGTTGGGAAATCAGGCGAGACAGAGAGAGAGGGGAAGTCAGGCACAAGAAAACCTGGCAGACACTTGTGAAGTGCACGGCTGCTGGCTGCAGCTGTGGCTGGCTGTGTGGCTGGTTGTGTGGCGGTGCAGTGTGAGGAAAGTCAGGCTCGAGGGCCAACAACCACGGCAGCTGCTGTGAGGGACGAGTGCACGTCTGGTGCACTGTGCTTGTTGCAATTGTGAACATTTTGAGTTTCACCAACCAAGAGTGACGTGGCAGGAGGAGGGGCCAGCGAGACCAGCTATCAAGCTGGGCCAGATGGTTTTAAGGCATGGTTGGCTGGCCTGGCCCTGTCCCCCCCCAGCTCTCTCAGTCCACTGAGCCCACCTATACCCATACTCACTCTCATTCTCTGGCAATCAACCACCAGCCAGCCCCTCCCCTAGTTGCAGTTACAAGTGCAGGCGCCATAGTCGATTCCGGCTTAGAGCGAACCCTGGGAGTTCCACAGAGACGGCCCAGCTAGGCCCAGGTGCAGCCTGCAGCCCACCTGGTGTGCCCTACTCTTCTATCCACAGGAAGAGTTGCAGGAGGGGAGCAATAAGGCTGAGTGGAGGAAGGACCAGGAGTCGGCGACTGGCTGTGTGTGGAGGCTGACCACCTCCCCTCTGTCCCAGCCTATCTCCAGCCTGCAGCCTGCAGTTTTGCTATGCCCGCTTGTCGTCCCATTTCCATGCACCTGGGGTGTCTATCATTCTGCCTATCAATGGACGTACTGGTTTTGGAGGTGTGCTGAGGGGCCAAAGGAGCTGAAGTAGCTGATTAAGCAAAATGAGCAAGGAGCTGGGATAGGGACAATAGAGGCATGGTGGAGACACAGTGAGCTAGTGTAGGGTAACACTCGATATATAGCCCCCACCTTTCTCCAGACCGCATTTGTACTCTCTCCACTCAATTGCCCCATCCCTCTCAAAGATTACATTAGCGTCTGCACGTAGAAGAACTTTAAGACTTAGATATGACCGTAACAAAATTGCACATTGGAAGATTGTTATATATAGGAGCGTGCAAAAAACTAAAGTAAATCCTTTAAGAAACAACTCAATACAAATAAACACTTTGAAAGATTTCAAAGCCATCTCTTCCTTTTTTTGTAAAAAAGAGACACACTGAAACACAGCAGGGATGTTGGAGTCCAATCAAGAACCTTATGGAGAAGTTAAAGCAGTCCTGGGAAAATCACCGCCAGTAGAACCTACTAACCTATATCCCAAAACTGGAGGAACTTGGTCTAGGGATGCGCCACTCTCTGAAACCAGGGTGGATGACTCTTTGCTGGCAAATCTAACCATCAACTATCTTTCTAACGGAGTTACACATCCTGAAGGGGTACCACATCTAGTCCCAAAAGATGGAGACCCTATGATGGAAGGGCCCAATTCACAGAACTAACTTAAGATGAAATCCTAAACTTACTACCATTTTGGTATTCACAGAAGGCACTTACTCATTTTGGTATTCACAGAAGGCACTTACTCATTTCGGTATTCACAGAAGTTAGGACTCCTAACTTTACTACTCCTAAACTGAGAAAAATCCTAACTTTAAGACTTTCGGTATTCACAGAAGGCATTTAGGAGTCCTAAAGTTAGGACTCCTAACTTCTGTGAATACCGAAATGAGCAAGTGCCTTCTGTGAATACCAAAAGGAGTAAGTGCCTTCTGTGAATACCGATATGAGTAAGTGCCTTCTGTGAACATCAAAATGGTAGTAGGTTTAGGATTTCGTCTTAAGTTAGTTCTGTGAATTGGGCCGAAGACTTTACTTTCCCAGATTTCAATATTAATATAAATCTGTCTTCAAAGTTATCTCAAAGCAAAACCAAAGGGGATGATGGACGGAGTGTTGAACAATGCAAGCACTCACCCCCAGTCAACTGATCTGGGTTTAAATCATCATCATTCTTTAGCTCACTCTACCACCCCAGTTCAGACATGGCCATATGCAAGTCAGTCTGACCCTGTGCCTTATGGGAACAGTCCAGCCCGAACTGCCAAGCCATGTCTTCCCTGGACCGGAAATAAGCATCCTGGGACCGGTTTCTGGCTAATCAGCCGTCATCAGCCAGGCTAGCTTTAATCCAGTGGCAAAGTGAGCAAGGGACCCACGTCTGGGCATACTCTGCCAATTTAGGGCGAACAAAGCAAAACCAAAGGGGATGAAGGATGGAGTGTTGTACATTGCAAGCAGTCACCCCCAGTCAACTGATCTGGGTTTAATCCATCATCATTCTTTAGCTCACCCCTCACAACATTGCCTGTTACTAGAGTTTTTTAGATGGGATTGAAGGCCAGATTTTATGTAAATTATGTAATGTTAACACTTTAGTCCCAATAGCAGCTATCAGATTAGAATTTGGCTTGATAAGATCCTATATCCAAGGTTTATCCAGGATTCTGTGTTGGGGATATCAGTTAAAAAATAGTGAGTCATACACATTAAGAGGGTTCATGTGCCAAGAAATGTGTGCTGGTATAGTAGGTAAATATTCCCTCTCTTGTGACTTTTCTCTAGCACAAAAAGTCTTCTGTGTACAATAAGAATCAGTGATCGCTCTCTCTCTTTCAGAATGTAAATGTTTATTTTTTAAACTAAAAGTGGTAAGATCAGCTATAATAGAGATATTACATTTTGTAATTCTAAAGAGAGGTTAAAATTTATATCCAGGACGAATTCACCAAGAATATCTCAGAAATATTTATCTTGGAACCTAGATCATGGAATACAAAAATGGATTACCCTATGTCGCAGGAACGTGGATCATGTCTTGTTTGTATGGCCAGTATTGGTTTGAAGTCGTTGTTATTGGCTGCGTCCAAAGTTTTTTCAAAACTATATTAAAAATGTAAATTCTGCCCATGATTTCCTCTTTTGCCGAAAGAATGAAGCAGTCTGTGTAAAACGATTACATTTTTTTAAGGAGTTTATGAATATATATGAACGTTTTACTTACCCTTTTAACGGTTTCTCCTTTTAGACGCTTGGCTCTCCTGTTAATTTTGTTGTTAATTCCTGGGCCTTGGTGTCATTTTAAGGAGTTTCAATACTCCTTTTCCCCTTTTGTATTGTATTTTGCACATGTATTGGCTGCTATTCAACTGTTATTTGCACAATCGGGGTATGTTGTACTCCCACACTCTCGCTGCTACTTTTAGTCTTGACTCTATAAAGAAGCTGTTATTATACGTCGCTGTATAATGTTTTAGAAATTTGCATATGTAGTTGCTGCTATTTAATGTGCTTTTTGCTCAAAATTAGAGTATATTCAGTTCTTAGGTTCTATGATTAAATGAAAATGTATTGTTTATACTAATACGTTGATTGTTTCATAACACTTTTTGTTTTTTATCAAGCAACTGATATGTTGTACATTATTATAAATCAATTCTATCATGAAGATACTATTGTTTAGTATGGACCTAAACTTGTGCCACTGTTTTTCGGAGGAGGTTTTACATTTAATATTTTGTTGCGTTTTTTTGGCCTTCATGTTGAGAACGCTTATTTTTATTTCGCTTATTAGGGCATTTGAAATTATCTATTTATGATATGTAACGGAAAATCTAAGACCAGCTATGAAGGGTTTCAATATTTATTAATCGACTGAGAAACGAATTGTCCTTATGTTTTATTATTTTTTACTATATAATATTCATGTGTATATTTTATGCGGACCTCATTGGAGGTCCAAATCTTTAATAAATATTGAATTGAATTTAACTGAGTGTTCCATCCCAAGCAACTTCTGGGTGACCCACTTTCAAAATATGTTTGGCCCAAAGGCACAGGCGGTAACACAAATTATAGATGCTACACCTATTAGGGATCCCACTGCCATCTGGAAACGGAGTAGATCCATTAAGGTCTCTAATGTTATTTTAGCAATTGAAAATTGCCCTTCCAAGAAAGCCCCAGGACCTGACAGAATCCCCTTAGATATTTTTAAATCCCTACCCCAGTTTTGGGCAACCTTCATAACTAAAGTTCTAAGATGTGCAATTATCTTACCTCTGGTTAAAACCTGGGAAGAGGCCACCATCATGCCAAAATTTAAAAAGGGAGATAAAAGTCACCAATGCTGCCATCAGCCAAATTCACTCCTGGATAGCATGGTAAAGATCTTAGGAAGGGTTATATTAGAAAGCTGGGCTGCAGAGACTCAGGGGCTATCAGATCTAGCATTTAGGTTTTGACCTGGCTTAGGAACAGTGGAGCAGATTCAAATGTTTCCCTTTTACTCCAAATATGCACAAAGGCTAAAAAGGGATCATCTTGCCTTGATATGCCTAACATGTGCTTTTGACAGAGTGGACTGTTCCAGATTATGGTCAATAATGTCAGAACTCGGTATAGTCAGTGCAATAATTTTCTTCCTGCACAGCCGACATGCACACCCCGCAGCTAGAGTGTGTTACTCTGTGAATGGGGACTTTACTGAAGAATTTCTGTCAGTAACAGGGATTAGGCACGGATGTGTCCTGACCCCATTCCTATTTTCAATTTAATTTAAAACACTTGGAGACCACTTAGTAAAGGCCAGAAAAGATATCCCTAAAATGACTGCACAAGAAATCCCTGTCTTACTCTATGCAGATAATGCTGACCTTATTGGCCATACAGCTAGTGGTCTCCAATCCTTTTAAAATGTTTTTAATAATTCTAAGGACAATCTAGGACTTCAAAACTAACCAAACCAAGTCATTGACCCAAAAATGTCAAAGATCAGAAACTCTTTCCTTGGTGGCAAAGAAGTGAAAAAATCTCTCACTTTACTCACCTGGGTGTCCTAATTGATATGGATTTTAACTGAATATTTTGTTGAGTGTAAGAGTCTTGCCATTTTGAAGGGCAACAGATGCAGCTTTTAGATTTAAAAACTGGCTGGGCCATAAACCTATAAGTAAGCTGCTATGTATTTTCAAAAGTAAATGAACACAGATAGTGTGGTTTGGCTCAGCGAATTTTAGTCATTGGTTGTCTACCAGTTATAGGGGAGAATCACATCGGATGCTGCAACTCAGAGTCGAAATGGAATAACCTGTACTAAAATTGTGTGCGGTGCAATTTATTTGCTTGAATGGGCATCCGTTATGGAGCAATTTCTGTGAAAGCAAGCGCTTACAGGTGTAATTTCCCTGTCACTGCTTACTCCTGAGGGTGGTCTCGAGGACCTATATGGCCTTTTTAGACCAAAACATCAACATTACATCTTTCTTGACACTGTGGGCCTCATTAAAATGTCAGCTAGAAAGCCTCTGACCTAGAGTCAGAGGCTTTCCGACTGACATCCCTGGTTTGACTTCCAACCACCTAATTACATTGTAGGATGTTGGAAGTCAAACCGCAATCACAACATTATCTTGTTCTTTTACCTTCTCGACACCTTCAGAACAGATATTCTCTAAACTTCTTTTTCGATCAACCACATGCTTTTCAAATACAGGATATTGACCTAAATTTGGAGCATAAACCCTTTTTAATCTATTATACTCTTTTACACAGTTTGCATCTGCAGTAACCTTCGTCTCATCAAAATCAATCAAAATCAAACCAGATAATGTTCTGACTCGCAACAAAGCAACATATGCCATACCCTCCTTAAATACGGTAGATCCAATGTTCACCAATGCACTGTCTACACTTAATCCTTGAGATTTATGAATAGTCACTGCGTATGCCAGAGAGAATGGAAATTGTTTCCTACGGACATATAAATCTTTAACAAGCAAAAAACGAACTGAACAACGACCAATTTCTTTACCTTCTTCAATCTGATCAAATTTATTTTTTAAAAATTCAATTCCTTCTTTTTTCTGATAATTCACAAAATCCACCACTTTACCCATTGCGCCATTAACTAAACCTTTCTCTACATCCAAATAACGCCTTAAAATTACCCGACAGTTTCCACACGCATATAGTGTCTTTTCTAAACCAGCAGTTATAGATATTTTTTTTTCTAAACAATCCAGTTCTGATCTCAACTTTCCCGTCAAAATAATAGTGATTCCTTCATGCTGTATTTTATCGATGGCTTCCATTTTTACAATTTCTTCATTTTCCAATTTCAATAGTTCTTCGTTGAATATGGAACACTCGCGCAGTGTTGGCATTAAGCAAATCACTGATTTATTTTTAGCAATTTCCACGTACACTTTTGCAGGAACTGCATTTTCATTTGGAAACACATTGCAAAGTAATCGACTCTCCAAAGCTTGTTTGCCTTGTTTTGAAAGAATTCCAATTCTTATATCTTGAAGAATACTTCCATATTCGCATATTTGTTGTCAGTTCTTTGTATTCAAAATGAGTCCAAATGTTCACATTACCAACACTGCCAAGAGACTTTCTGGTATCTTCATGGGCTAGTGTTTTAAATACCGGTTGTCCTTTTACTGGAGTCAGTTGCAGTAGATCTCCAAAAACTATGATATGTTTTCCTCCAAATAACACGTCATACTCTGTTTTAAGAATTTGCTGCATTCGTAAATGCACAAAGGCAAGCATCAAGTTTGAGACCATGCTCACCTCATCAATAATGAGAAGTTTCATTTTCTTCATGACTCTTGAAACTTCACAACAAGCTTCTCCAGATAGCTTGTGGTATTCCAATTTGTTCTCATGCTCTACTGGTAGCATTAGTAAACGATGTAAAGTAATTCCTTTAATGTTATGTGCTGCCAGTTGGAGCAGTGACAACACAAGACAAATGCGACTCACTTGTTTTCTGCAGATAACTTGTAATTACTTTAATTAAGAAACTTTTTCCTGTTCCAGCTTGACCACTCTCATACATTTGGATAGGTTGAAATGATGTACATGAGCACCCTCTCTTTTCATGAAGTAATCCATGGTCAATCTGATCTTTCACTTGCTGATATATTTGTTTCTGTTCAATATTTAGTTGTTCTTCCAAGTTTCCTAACTGTATTGCATCTTCTTGAGCTTGATACATTGCTGTTTCCACCTCATTCATTGCAATTGCTGCTTCATTTTCAACAATTGGTTGTCCTAGTCGATCTTGACTCAGTGCAGCAGAACTTTGACTGTCTTGAGAACTGTCTCTAGCAATCTCAGCTGCAATTGTAGCTTCTTGATCAATTTCATCATTCAACATAATTTGCGAAAGCACTGCATTGTATGCTATCTTTAGAAGCAATAAATGAATCTTCATAGCTGGGAAAATCTCCAAGTAATTCCAGTTCTGAACGGCATGGTTTGAACATTTGCAAAAGGGCTAAATAGTAAAATTCCCTTTTGTCAGCAGTGTCGCAACTCAGTTTACTGTGATTAATAAAATTTCCTGTCCTTTGTTTCACCAGACATCCTTCGGAACCAATCACTGCATATTTTCCCTTGTTGATGTTATCTGTAGTATTCCGTTTAAAAGTGTAGTTTTGCAGCACTTAATAGAGACACATGTTCTCAAGATGATGACTTCTATTTGGGTAGTATGTGTCCAACATATTCGTTTTCAAAATATCTGTAGTTTCTGGTTCATTTTCTGCTAAATATTCAATTTCTTGAACAGATTTCAGTACCCGATTTCGCATTCCTGCAAGACCCAGACTCACCCAAATGCTTCTTCTACTTTTGGAATATAGACTTGCAGATGATAACCGATCTGAACATTCATATGCTCCAATTTCACAATGCGATAACATCTTGAAACTGAAACTGTATAATTTCTTACTTAGAGTCTTCTCGTGAGAAATCTCTTCCCACATTTCTTTCAATTCAGTCTTTTCTGATTTAGTAATGTAGGACGTTACATATCGAGCAACAGCAATGGAATTGTCTGCAACATACTGGATATCCATGTTAGCTGTCCACATGGATAAAATAACTGGATTTTTAAGTTGTAGGTGTTTTTCGGAGACTTTCTTGTGATGGTATGTCGCATAGCTGACATAAAACTGTTCACTCTTCCTTTGGATAATACAGGACGTGGAAATCCAAAACGACATTTGGTATAGAACTTATCCTTTGACTTGTACTTTCGTCGACAGTATTTTCCACACCTGTGGCTTTGAAATCGTAAGACTTGTTGTTTTAAGTTTGTATCTTCTCTGCTATTGGGTACGGTACATGTCACATAATCTTCAATGAAAGACAAAACAGTTTCATCTGAATCTGTTCCAAATTTGGGGGCGTCCTTGATCCATAACAACATATGTATATGAGGAGCACCTCTTGCTTGATACTCCTTTCTATAGAACTCATTATTTTTTAACAGATACAATGACGCCTTTTGCACTTTTTTAACATCCACTAACTCTTCTCAAATTTTCTTATTCTTAGTAGGAACACCATTAACTAGAATGACTAGTGGCTCATTTTCTGCATGGTCTACACCAATAGTTTCAATATTTTTCCTTAAATCTAACGGTAAATACGCAACTCTTCCTTTCGATCCTCTTTGCAACTCTGATGGAGGTAATTTACCTGTTTTGGGCTCCATACGAAGAATAGCCTGAAACGGGTGAACACATTGTATGAGAATAGACTCATACGTATTTAAATCTATCAGCTCTGGTGGAATAGCAACCAACTCTAGATTATTATGAACAGCTCTAGCAGGCATTTTATTCTCATCAAATTTGTTATAACAATATTTGCAAATACGCTGCTCAGATACCAAATCAAAACAATCCTCTACCATCAAATAAGTTGCAAATTCCATCTACTTATCATTATCTTCTATTTCACTTTTTAAATACAGATTGACACCCCTAGTCAGATTTTTATAGTGACTTCACTGACAACAAATACAAGAAA
This sequence comes from Triturus cristatus, assembly GCF_964204655.1. Lineage (NCBI taxonomy): Eukaryota > Metazoa > Chordata > Amphibia > Caudata > Salamandridae > Triturus > Triturus cristatus. The sequence goes on from NC_140590.1 coordinate 219,506,378, forward strand.
CATTTGGTCTTTCACCTGAAATTACCTTAAACTTTGTGATTTCATCCTCAAATTTTTCTGTAATTACGAGTTGTACATTGTCTTCAACATTTTGTTCTACTCATGTGTCAGTTTATTCACTCTCTTGTTGAGGACCAAAGTAACAAAACTCAATATCATCACAAACCTTCTTCACATCTGATACTGACCCACGCAAAAGAGCACTGTTCAACTCATTTAACTTTAGTGCTGGACTTTTTGCATAATACAACCTTCTCACTAACTTCTGCATTTGAGTATGATGTACTGCCAGCATTCTGAAATGGTGAAAAACACTTTGACAAACTTTCCTAGAAAGACAAGCCAGAGAATGACCTTGCAAACCAGTATGTTTTCTCACTCTGCAAGGGTCTAGTCCTTGCAACAGCTTAATCTTTTGTTTTACACTTTTTTTAGTATAGGCTCGTAAAAAACTACATAATTTTTCAATAGATTCCTGTTGTACACTGCAAATACTACTGCAATCCCAAGTGTACACAGGGTTTTTAGGACGTCTCCCTAAAACTTCATCAGCTATCACTTCTTCTGCATTTCTTTCAACCATTTTCTCTTTCTCAATTGGACAACCATCTCTAACCTCATATCCTTTACCACTGGTGTCAACTGCATAAAATAATTTTTCGCTCTGTGAATAACTCTCTTCGTTAAAAAAAGGCTCTGAACTGGAACTGTGTTTCCATTCTCCCAAAAAAAATCACAATTTTTTTTTTATTAATAACTCTTTTCCTCCTACTTTTGGTCTTCATTACATGGATTAGTTTATCTAGTGATCGAATTCTGTTTAATATTAAAATGAATAGTTTCCTTTTTATTTCAAAAGCCTTTTCAACAATGTTTTCAATATGCTTCTTCTTTTTATATATATATATATATATATATATATATATATATATATATATATATATATATATATATTTATCTTTCAGCAAATTATGCACTACTCTCTTGTAAAATAATTTTTTTGCATAATTCCTTATACTGATTTTGCCGTCCTTTACCATACTTTATCTCCTTTGACTGACCATTTGCTTTTTTGCTTTTCCTCCTATTTTGAATTTTTTTCTTAGTTGAAGCATTCTCAGTAGTTCCAGCATTATGTACATTCTGTTTGGTCCTACAAACATTTTTAATAAATTGCTTTGTGACCTTACTAGAAGATTTTTTCCTTTTAGCCACATTATCTTGTACATTCAATACTTATGGTTGACGTTTCCTCAAGTAATCCTCCTGTCTCTGTTCTTTTCTTTTTCTTTTTTTTTCTGGCATGATTTCTCTATTTTAACCTTGAAAAACAGTATCTGTAAAAAAGAATCACAAACAAATGTACATTAATCATTTACAAATGTATACTACTCTATTACTGTAGAAACACATTTTATTTAAAAACTGACTAAGAAACTATAGCCCTGAAGCACATTTGTAACAATGGTTAAAACACTACATGCAAAGTGCATACTACTATGAAGCAGGTCATGCCCTAAAGCCTACCTCACTAAAATACTACATGCTAACTGACTGAATGATTACAGTACTATAACGAGACACACTGGGTGAGTGACAGAGTGTTTGCTACAAGTGTATGAATACTGACATGGATATTGATGGTGTGAAACACAAATGTGTAGGTGATTAGAGACCTACGTGCATAGTGGGCATGTGTTTGAATCCATCCATATATTAAGGCCTGTCTCAGTCCAATAGTACTTGGATACTGACTGAATGTTTTGAGTATTGGATGAATTTATAACTGTTTTTATTTTTGTACAGTAAATACATTAGTACACGGTGGTGAATAAGTCACTGGAGAAGTATAAGGGGAGTGACAGGGTGTTTGCGGGAACTGTATGAATACTATCTGGGTTTTAGAAGCTTTGAAAGACAAGTGTGTAGGTGGCTAGAGACCTACATGCATACTGGATAGATATTTGAAACAGTCCATACAATAACACTTGCATCACTCCAAAACTACGTGGAAGTACATGAATACTGACTGGGGAATTGAAGGTGTGAAAAACAACTGTGTAGGTGGTTAGAGGACTGCATGCACAGTCAATAAGCGTTTGAAGCAGTCCATGTGCATGAGTACTTGGGTACTGACTGAATGATTAGAGTACTGCAAGGAGAGTGCCTGGGTGAATTTATAAGTGGTTGGATTTTGGTGCAGTAAATACATTAGTACATGGTGCTGAATGGGTCATTGGAGGAGTGCAAGGGGAGTGATAGGGTGTTTGCTGGAGTGTATGTATACTGACTGGGGAATTGAAGGTGTGAAAGACAAGTGTGTAGGTGGTTAGAGGACTGCATGCATAGTGAATAGGTGTTTGAAGCAGTCCAAGTGCAAAGGCCTGGATCACTGCATGAGTACTTGGGTACTGACTGAATGATTAGAGTACTGCAAGGAGAGTGCCTGGGTGAATTCATAAGTGGTTGGCTTTTGGTGTAGTGAATGGATTAGTACATGGTGCTGAATGGGTCACTGGAGGAGTGCAAGGGGAGTGATAGGGTGTTTCCTGGAGTGCATGTATACTGACTGGGGAATTGAAGGTGTGAAAGACAAGTGTGTAGGTGGTTAGAGGACTGCATACGTAGTGGATAGGCGTTTGAAGCAGTCCATGTGCTAAGGCCTGGCTCACTGCATGAGTACTTGGGTACTGACTGAATGATTAGAGTCCTGCAAGGAGAGTGCCTGGGTGAATTTATAAGTGGTTGGCTTTTGGTGCAGTGAATGGATTAGTACATGGTGCTCAATGGATCACTAGAGGAGTGCAAGGGGTGTGACAGGGTGTTGGCTGGAAGTATATGGATACTGACTGGGGAATTTGAAGTGTAAAAGACAAGTGTGTAGGTGGCTCACTGCATGAGTACTTGGGTACTGACTGAATGATTAGAGTACTGCACGGAGAGTGCCTAGGTGAATTTATAAGAGGTTGGCTTTTGGTGCAGTAAATACATTAGTACATGGTGCTGAATTGGTCACTGGAGGAGTGCAAGGGGAGTGATAGGGTGTTTGCTGGAGTGTATGTATACTGACTGGGGAATTGAAGGTGTCAAAGACAAGTGTGTAGGTGGTTATAAGACTGCATGCAGAGTGGATAAGCATTTGAATCAATGCATGTGTGAAGGCCTGCCTCACTCTGTTACTACTTGAATATTAACTGAATGTTTACAGTATTGCAAGGACAGTTCCTGGGTGAATACATAAGCAATGACTGCCTTTTAATTCTACCAAAACTTGAGAACAGGAAAGTTTTTAAGCAGTTATGCGTATACAAAGACATGAAGTACCCAAATGCTTCTCTCACAGTGGTTCCAAAATGCACACAGACTCACAGTGTGATTCTAGACAAGCAACACTATCCTAGGAGCTTACCAAAACTCATTCACTAGTCTGAAAGGGGTAAGGGGACTGCACACAATCTACATATTTCAGTACTGCACTTTTGTGTGAAAGCCTGACTCATTTTATTAATGAATAAGCAAAAACTGACTTCTAATGCTACTAAAACTTGACAACATGACAGGTTTTAAAATAGTTATCTGTCAGCAAATACATGATGTTACCAAATGCTTCTCTCACAGTGGTTCCCAAAAGCACACAGACTCACAGTGTGATTCTAGACAAGCACCACTATACCTAGGAGTTTACCAAAACTCATTCAATACTATGGAAGGGGTAAGGAGACTGCACACAATCTACATATTTCAGAACTGCACTTTAGTGTCAAAGCCTGACTCATTTAATCAAAGCATAAGCAAAAACGGCCTTCTAATGCTACTAAAACTTGACAACAAGACAGGTTTTAAAACAGTTATCTGTCAGCAAATACACGATGTTACCAAATGCTTCTCTCACAGTGGTTCACAAATGCACACAGACTCACAGTGTGATTCTAGACCAGCAACACTATCCCTACCAGTTTACCAAAACTCATTCACTACTGTGCAAGGGGTAAGGGGACTGCACACAATCTACATATTAAAGTACAGCACATTAGTGTCAAAGCATGACTCATTTTATCAATGCATAAGCAAAGACTGGCTTCTATTGCTACTAAAACTTGACAACATGACAGGTTTTAAAACAGTTATCTGTCAGCAAATACACGATGTTACCAAATGCTTCTCTCACAGTGGTTCCCAAATGCAGACAGACTCACAGTGTGATTCTAGACAAGCACCACTATCCCTTGGAGTTTACCAAAACTCATTTACTACAGTGGAAGGGGTAAGGGGACTGCACACAATCTACATATTTCAGAACTGCACTTTAGTGTCAAAGCCTGACTCATTTAATAAAAGCATAAGCAAAAACTGCCATCTAATGCTACTAAAACTTTACAACAAGACAGGTTTTAAAACAGTTAACTGTCAGCAACTACACGATGTTACCAAAAGCTTCTCTCACAGTGGTTACCCAAATGCACACAGACTCACAGTGTGATTCTAGACAAGCAACACTATCCATACCAGTTTACCAAAACTCATTCACTACTGTGCAAGGGGTAAGGGGACTGCACACAATCTACATATTAAAGTACAACACATTACTGTCAAAGCATGACTCATTTTATCAATGCATAAGCAAAGACTGGCTTCTAATGCTACTAAAACTTGACAACATGACAGGTTTTAAAAGAGTTATCTGTCAGCAAATACATGATGTTACCAAATGCTTCTCTCACAGTGGCTCCCAAATGCACACAGACTCACTGTGTGATTCTAGTCAAACAACACTGTCCCTTGCACTATACCAATACACATTTCTTCATCTAGAAGGAGTACTACATTTTAGTGTAGAAACATGACTCATTTTACAAATTCATAAACAATCACTGATTTCTATTTGTACCAAAATATAAAAACAGCAGAGTTATCTCCCTGCAAACACATGAAAAACACAAATGATTATCACAAAATTATTTCTACATGCACACACACACACTGTCAATAAGATTGTAGACAAAAAAGTACTCCCTGCACTTTAGCAGGAGAAATACATTAGTATGATTAAAATCATAATAGACCACATACACCTCCTCTCAATTAAATAACTCACCTTTCAAGTTGTTTTGTAGATTAAGAAGTATATCAGTCACACACCAGATTTTCTTATACAGAATTTCTGCACTGTGCACCTGTCAGCAAAACCAAAGAATGGCAAAGTTTCCCTCTCATTTTCCACACATATACATGTATACATCAAATCAGATTCCTTCCCACATAAATTCAAAAGCAAACACACATTTCTATTGGTTAAACATTTCAACCCTTTCCAAATGACATAAATTTGAACCCTCCCCCCATTCCGCCTTTTGCCTGTTACCATAGAAACAGGTCATAGAACACTGTACTGAGCACACAGGTCACAAGTTCAACACACAATGTTGCTAATCAAGACAGCAAGTGTGCTTGACTTTTCAACATATCAGCTTATCATATATAATGTTCCTTTCAATCAGTTTTTGTTAACCAATAAGAAACATGCGTTTAAAAAACAGAAACATGCACCCTACCTTTTAGTGTAGAAGGTTGTCAAACAACCAATGATTTCTTGTCTTTTTTCAAACCTGCATCTTAGCCACCATTTTAGAAAAATCTTACTTTACAAACTGCCATTTCATTTATAGAGACCATCTGAGTGCATCCAGACCTCCTTTCAAGATGCTGAGAGTGTGGATTGTGGGACACAGCTATATTTTCTGGAGCCAAAGGTATGCAGAAAACAAAGGCATTCACAAAGACCTAGGTTTGCCAAATGTAGACATTAAATGGATTGGACAGAGAGGGTTAAAGTGGCACCAATTGATGCCATTGGTGAAATCAGGCATATCCAACACCCTGACCTCATAATAGTGCACTGTGGTGGCAATGACCTAGGCACATTGACTGGTGTAGGTCTGGAAATGCTTATGAAGGACAACTTTGCAGAACTGATTTCACTTTTCCCCAAAACTGCCTTTGTGTATTCTAACATATGCCAAAGGCAGAAATGGATCTGGTCCAATCATTTTTGTCCACAAATTGAGAAAGCTAGGAAGCATGTGAATAAATCTGTTTCTGCTTTTCTCTGAGACTATAGAATGGGGTCCATTTACAATAACAATCTGCGCTTTCATATGCAAGAGATGTGCAGGAGAGATGGAGTACACTTAACTGATGAAGGAAACAGAGTCTTCCTCAACAACTTTAGACTCTGTATAGGTACTTACTTTTAAGTACCAAAAACTCTCAATGAACACAACGGCTCTTTTTAGAGCCACTCAAGAACAAAACACTTAAGCTTGATGTTTATCTCCCAAAAATATCATTTTTTTTCCTTGGATTCGCGCACCCAACGCCCCAGGGTGTCCTTCTGGGACCCCCTAAGCAGGTCTAGAGGGTCAGAGTATTTCCACTCTGCCCCCTTTATATGTTTTACACACTTATTCCCCTTACTTCTTCAGCCTCGCTTCTACCGAGGCAGAAAATGGCCACCAACAGTTCCTGGTTTCGAATGTTGACAGACACTCAACATCCAATTAGCATTCAGTGCGTGTCGGGAGGGTGCGCGCTTGTTTCGGGGAGGGTGCGCTTACGGTGCGGGTAGGGTGCGCGGATCCTCCCTGGCCATAGATATCACTAACTGTTTTACCCTAATTTTCTCAGGAACTACTGAACAGATTTACACCATTTATGCAAAAGACATGAGTCTGAACTGAGGACTACCTCTTTGCCAAATTTGGTGTAATTCCGTTCAGCAGTTCGGGCTGTAGCTGCGTCAACAGATCCTATGGGAAATTGCATGGGGAAAACGCGTTTTGGGACCCCCCTTTTTTCTCGGCCCCCGCTTGACGAATAACCACGAAACTTTCAGGATAGGAGCGGAGCTGGCCAAAAATTTGGAAAATTTCGCGAAGATTCGTCAACCGGCGCCAAAGATATTCCCTTTTTTTTTTTTTTGGTTTTTAAATGATTTTATTGATTTACTTGACACGCAACCAAGAATTACAGAGTTTGTGCATCTCATACAGATCAAAAGAAATAAAAACAGGAAAGAAAATACAGTCTACAAGAATTGATTTTTCAATTATATCAAAATGAAAAATATAAAGCTAAACTATACAGTAGCATCAAGCCATTTAGTAATCGGGGACCACATTTTTTGCCCCCAACTTTGTTTCTTGGGGCCTCATTTTTTATAGACAGATAATTCTAGATTATATAATGAGAGTAACCTTGCTCTCCAATTACAAAAAGTAGGAGCATCAGAATTAATCCAATTAGTAGTTATACATAATCGCACAATAGACACAGAAATAAAAAGAAAACTAATTTCGTCATTTTCCCGAGATATTATTTCATCTTCACTTTCAACACCAAAAATAACCAGCTCAGGGGTTAATATAACAGGAATTAATAAAATTAAATTTAAGAAGCCCGTTATATCCTGAAAAAAATTGTTTAAACATGGGCATAAGAAAAACATATGTATTGAGTCTGCCCCATACAATCCACAGCGGTTACACGAATGACCAGAGTTCCCCATAGATTGGGTCCACTTCGAAATTTTGGCAGGGGAGTAGTACAGATCAAAGACAGACATAAAATGTTGCGATTTAAGACTATCAGACATAACCACTGAATTTGACAACTCTAATGATTTGACCAAATTAATACATATTTTATCTAATTTCCGTTCCCAGCGAGCACATTGCATTATGAAATCATCAGAAAGTTCAGCCAACATTATCTGATATAGTGCCCCAATGCGTAGTTGTCGTGGAAGCACTTCAACTATATTGATAGGATCCAAATTCCCCTGGCCCGTTTTTAATTTAGCACTAAGAAAACTGCGAATTTGTAAAAATTGACAAAAATCACATTTAGGGAGGCCAAATTCCTTCTGTAAAAGTATGAATGATTTCAAGCTGCCGTTTTGGCAAATATCCCCAATAACCTGCATACCTATATCCGCCCATCTAAACATAATCTTATCTTGGAATGTTAAGGGTAATAGGCCATGAGCTGAAAAAGGAGTAAACAGGTTAAGATTAGGGATATTAAAAAGCTTCCGAATTCTCTGCCATACAGCATATGCAGATTTGATTATTTTGAATCTTGTTTTCTTATAGTAACTAGGTTCCAGGGTCTTGACTAGTCTTTGTCGGGCTTGTTCACCTAAGAGCATCTCGTAAATAGAAGGATTATTAGCATCTAACCTAGCTGTTTTTGCCGTCACATGTATCTCCATGTGCTGAAATAAAGCGGCCACATGATAGAATAAAAAATTCGGCATACCCCAGCCACCTCTTAATCTTGGGAGAATCATCCATTTTTTTGCTCTTCTAGGTTTGCGGTAGCTCCATAAGAAACGAGAACAAGTCTGTTCAATTTTAGCATAGAGAGAGGACGCAAAAATTAATGGAATAGTTCTAAAAAAATATAGAAATTTAGGAAAAATAGTCATTTTAATAACATTGCAACGGCCGTATAATGATAAATGCAAATGATTAAGTCTTTCCAGAGTAGTATTAATATTGTGAATGGCGGGTAGTATGTTAAGTTCAGGAATACGTTCTACATCCGAAGTAATTTTGACCCCCAAGTAAGTAGCCTCTGAGGTTGTGATATCGAGAGGACGGGATTTATCTGAATGTAAACATTGCGTTTTGTCCAAATTAAGTTTGTAGCCAGAGAGATCCCCAAAACGTTTTGCACAAATATTCACAATAGGAAGAGCATGCCTTAAATTGCTAGTAAATATAGCCAAAGATATTCTATATAGAATGTTGCGGATTTCCTATGGAAAATAGGTCCTAACTATAACTATCTACTGGCGACCGCCAGTAGATAATATATATATATATATACATATATATATATATATATATATATATATTAGGTATTTGATATTTATATATTTATCTATACATTCATATGCCTACAATATTTTGTATATGAAATTCTGAGGCCATATCACATTGGTCTGTGCTGGCTCGGTGGAGACCTGAGCGCTTGTTTATATGTGCATGCAATGTGTAAAGCACAGCTCTGAAATAAAAAGGAGCACATCCTTCAACACTTTTGGAACTGTATCATCTGAAAATCAAGCTGTAACGTGGCAAATAAAATTTTAATGAAAGTCAAATTGTGAACTGATATAACTTGTCTGTATTTCCCTATACATTGCCCCATATGATTTAGCCCAGGATTATGCTTATGCAATTAATGTACAGACCTTAGGACTGCCCACAGATTGACTAACAGAATTGTTTGTGTTCTCTCTTCACAGTTTTCTCCTTCATGTTTGAGAATGGATTAACCGAAGGTGAGGATTCCTAAAAACATCATGAAAAACAATCTTAAAAAAGAGGCACATATTATTTATACAGATTAGTAAAATAATACCTCAAAATTCTAAATGTACAGACTATAAATACTCGAATGTGTCATAGATGTATATTTGGATGATGTCAACAATCTCCCTATGTTGGGTTGTGTGAGAAATTGGTTTGTTGGTTGACTGGAGTGTGATCCCTGATCAAGCAGCAACCTCAATCCTTGTCAGGTTAGGGCACAATCAAAGCCGAAATTAACCTCTGCTCAACCCGCAGATGGATTGGCACAGAAAAGTCAGGCTTAACTTGAGACAATGGGCCCGATTCACAAAGGTTAACTAAGGCAAAAGTCTAACTTTCGACTCTCAGTTGGGCCTAAGTTAGACTTAAGACCAAAACTTAAGTGAAACTAAGACATAAGTCTAACTTTATGACTTTCGGTATTCACAAATGGCATTTACCAGTAGTAAAGTTAGACTTTTGTCTTAGTTTAACTTAAGTTTTGGTCTCAGTTAGACTTAAGACCAAAACTTAGGTTAAACTGAGACAAAAGTCTAACTTTACTACTCGTAAATGCCCTCTGTGAATACCAAATATCGTAATGTTAGACTTTTGTCTCAGTTTACTTTTGTGAATCGGGCCCTATGTGTAAAGTATTTGTGTAATACTTTAAAGAGTGAAATGGCGACCGCACCACACAGAAAGGATCACACACCAAGTTAGATAAGTTGAACTGATGTCAGTAAATAAAACAAGACCCAAATAACAAAAATCCAATCAATAGAACCAAAGATTCTCAACTTTACAGATTTAGGTAAAAATAGTGCTAAAAAGCACATAGCACCAAATGTGGATTTCTGGTTGTGCCAGACTAGGAAAAAGTCACAAGTTCAGACTGACTATGATGCAGTCTGGGCCGGCAACAGGAACCCAGTTATGCCCACTGAACAAAGTTCCTTTAATTCTGGTCTATAGATCATTGTATGGATCTGCATCAAAGATGTGTCATGCAGACAAAGCAATGCAACATTTTGAGATGCAAAGAGACTGCAATGCAAGGACCTACATTGTCACTGAGAACCTCAATGATGGGGCTTACAATGCAAAGTCTACGGTCGATGATGCAGCACACAGTTGAGGCAATATGCCGGTTTTGCAGAGCTGTAAAGCTGCAATGTAGAACCCAGCGCCATCCTCAAGGCAGTCGTGGACAAGGGGTGAGAGGGCCTGCACTGAGGATGCATTGAACCGTCGTGGTGATGCAGCACTTCCAAAGAACTGTGATGTGATGTGGGTATTAGTGACATGTCCAATCCACAAGAGAATGGCAATGTGTTGGTTCTGTCTGGGTTTGTGCCATGTAGGAGAGGGGATGCTTTAGAGATGCTGATAGTGCACATTAAACCCACTTGCAAGGGTACAGGCGCGGGGTTTCACCTCTTGTCAGAGTGGAATCACTGATGGCAGGGTCTGGGTGCAGATGTAAGGTTGTTGAAAGGCTGAATGTCCCCAAGGATTCAGATTAGGAGGCCAGCAAACTAGTCCTTGGAGTCACCCTGAGTTCTGGGTTCATGGGATGCAAGTCCAGTTCTTCTCAATTAGGCAAGAGGGCAACAGGAAACAGATCAGAACATTAGGGCAGCAGTTCCTTCGGAGGAGATGTCGAGTTAAGTGGCAAACCTTATAGCATCACAGCAGACCTCCTTCTGTCAAAGTATCCACAGTGTATGAAAGAGTTGGTGTCTGAGGTCCTTCTTTTATACAGCATGCCTTTGAAGTGCACAGGTGTCTTGATCTCCTTACTGTGGCTCCAGACTAACTACAAGGGGTACGTATTCCTTTGTGTGAAGGCAAGACAATTCCTATGCAGTCTAAGTGAGGCTGTGCCTCGCTCCTCCATTCCATTCTACCAGTAATGGCCCATCCAGGCACACCTAAGTCCCCTATTGTGTGTGACTGACTAGGAAGAATACAGAATGCCCGACTGTCAACTGCGCCCAGTAACGTGACCCAGAGAAAGGCTGAAGGCACCAAATGGCTACGGCAGGAAAAAGCCAGCTTTCTAAAGGTTGTTCAGCATTCTGTCCATCATTTATTCTTTTTGCAATTGTCACCATAAGTGGGAAATTAATACCCAGCTATGAGTTTGGTTCTTGCTATGCTACTGCGTTCAAGCTAAAAATCAGGGTACAAGAAAAACAGTACTCCTCCACCTACTTTCAGATAGGTATAACTCAATAGATAATCAATACCATGAATCAGACATATTCAAATAATATTTTAATAGATGATATACATTTATTTTTGGTTGTAAATTGTACATAAACTTACATTTGTATTTATCATGGGCTCCCTATCCTGCTACAAATATCTGAAAATCATACTCATACATCAAAGCATCCAGACACATTTATTCAGAGAAGCACACATCCAACTTAGTCACTAAAAAACAATGCTTAGAATCCCATATTGACGTTACTGATTCCTTAATCAATTACATATATAATCCAAGAATTGATTTGCATTCCACACAATGGATACAGAATTTGTCTAAATTAATATCTTGCAACTCATGTCATCCAAATACTTCAATAATATGAATGGTTAACTTAGCACTAAAAGAAATGCACTAAAGCGTGTTTCAATAAAGCACAAACAAGGATTTTACATGTCACCTTCATCAGGGCGCTGAACATAGTACAAGGGCAGTGGCTGGAACCATCCAAGCAAGAGAGCCAGGCCTTTAGGGATGCCAATTTTCAATTAGATTAATGTTGTCGCTCAGCTCTTCTTCCAAAGATAGCACTAATAGGTGAAGCAATATGCTTCAGCTGAAGAATATTGCAAATTCCAATTTAGATATTCAATCAGAAATGGTCCTTTCTTTAGAGATAATCCAGATTAATGAAATAATGAGGAAGATCAAGATGGACTAAGGTGCATCTAAGTGTATGTATCTCCAAGGACATAGGGATATATAGAAGTAAATCTCTCTCCTTTGCTATAGAGTAGAAGTTCTGATATGATGAGCAAGGGGTTATCCACCAATTTCACAGTCTAAAAGTTGTTCAGCATTCTATCCATCATCTGTTCTTTTACATTTGTCACTTTAAGTGGGAAAGGGATACCCAGATGTGAATTCCGTGCTTGCTATGACACTGGATTCAAGTTAGCCTGACTGATGAGGGGTGATACCCCAGAAATGGTCCCGGGATGCTTGTTTCTGGTCCAGGGAGGACCTGGCTTGGCAGTTTGGGCTGGACTATTCCCATGGGAGAATTGGGTCAAGACTGATTTGCATATGGCTGGGTCTAATCTGGAATGGCAAGGTGAGCAAAAAAACAATGGATTTAAGCCAGATCTGTGACTGGGGGTGAATGTTTGATTTGTTCAGCATTCCATCTATTCTCTGTTCTTTTCGCATTTGGCATGGTAAGTCGGAAGGGTATGCCCAGAAATGGGTCCTGTGCTTGCTATAACTAGCTATAACACTGGATTCAAGTTAGCCTGACTGATGAGGGGTGATACTCCAGAAATGGTCCTGTGATGCTTGTTTCTGGTCCAGGGAGGACCTGGCTTGGCAATTTGGGCTGGACTATTGCCATGGGGGAATTGGGTCAAGACTGATTTGCATATGGCTGGGTCTAATCTGGAATGGCAAGGTGAGCAAAAAACAATGGATTTAACCCAGATCTGTGACTGGGGGTGAATGTTTGATTTGTTCATCATTCCATCCATTCTCTGTTCTTATTGCATTTGTCATGGTAAGTCAGAAGGGTATGCCCAGACGTGGTTCCTGTGCTTGCTATGGATGAAAGCTAGCCCTGACTCATGAGGGCTGAGACCCCGAAACTGGTCCAGGAATGCTTGTTTCTGGTCCAGAGTGGACCTGGCTTGGCAGTTCAGTCTGTACTGTCTCAATGGTGAGCAGGGTCAAGACTGATTTGTATATGGCTGGATGTCAACTGGAATGGCATGGCAAGCAAAAAAAACAGTGGATTTAAGTCAGATGTGTGACTGGGGTGAATGTTTGATTTTTACAGCATTCTGTCCATCTGATCTTTTTGCATTTGTTGTCCTAAGTGGGAAGGGTATTCCCAGATGTGGATCCCATGCTTGCTATGTCACTGAATTCAAGCTAGCCTGGCTGATGAGTGTTGATACCCTGAAATCAGTCCAAGGTTGCTTGTTTCTGGTTCAGGGATGACCTGTCTTGGCATTTTAGGGTGGACTATTCTCTTTGGGAGCATGGTCAAGACTGATTTGCATACGGCTGGGTCTAAGCTGAAATGGTATGGCAAGCAAAAAAGCAATTGGTTTACCCAGATCTGTGATTAAGGGGGAATTGTTTGATTTGTGGAGCATTCTGTCCATCATCTATTCTTTTTGCAACTTTTTAAAAGTAACATTTTCAAAACTGTGATTTAAAATCCGACTTTACCATAAGTTAAGATTTTTTATAGATACCAAACATGAAAGGGTTAGTTGTTCCCAGTTAGAAATTAGGGCTTATGAAATAAGCTTTGCAATAGTGAAAAACATGCCAGCTGCTGAGCCTAAAAAGATGACTAAGACATTGGGAAAGAGATCAAGTGAAAGACCTCTTCCAACTTCAGCAAAATCATTCTGCCAAAAATTCATTAGGTGGGTGCATGTGAACACCGAATGCATCCAGTCCCCAATTGCTTGTATGCATCTGAAATACGTTGGGTCTATTGCTGTATAGATTTTATGGAGTCTGCCAGGGGTATAGTAAATCATCCATTTACTAAAAAAAGCCACCCTTCTTAAACTAGCAGCTCTTATTATTTTACTGCTCATTCTGTTAAATCTCTGAATTTTTGGAGGTTGAGGCACTAGCCAGTAGATGTGAAAATTATTTCTAAATGCCCTTTAGTTCTAAGCATTAAATGGGCTTTCCCAATTTGAGAACCATCACAATTTGCTGAGATTATTAAGCCGGAGCAGAATTTCTTGCATGTTTGTAGTCGGGTTTTGTTCTGTGATTTACTGCCAGGATAAGAAATTCTCATTTTTTGAAAAGTCTTGTATTTTATGGAACCCAAGTTTAGCCCACTGACCACAAATCTGAGCAGACCACTGGAGCCCCAAGGGGATGCATTCTACTGAAGTCAGTTGAGGATGTAGCCAGGGGATTCCGGGGGCTTCCCAATTTTTTGGGAAGTGAGATGTTATAACTCTTGGGATCTTATAATGTGATCTTTTCTGTAATTTGGGGAATTGTGAGAAAGGAGCAAGACCAATCTCAGATTTTCTGAAGCATTGGTGTCAGGAAAAAAATGGCATAGATCATGTCCTCTAAGTTGGTATAGTTCAGCCAATTAATAAGTGAAGCTTGATGGGATGAACGAAAATTAGGTAAAGCGAGACCACCATCTTCAACATCCAATTGTAATGTTTGTAGCTTCAATCTAGGTTTTTTTGCTTTCCATATTAAATGTCTTATTTCTGAATATACCTGATCAAAAAATGATTGAGGAACCTTAACCATTATATTGGAAAATAGGAATAGGAACAAGGGGAGAATATTCATGTTAACAAGAGCCACTCATCCCATAATTGTTGAGGGGAGATCCTTCCATTGCTTAAAAAGATTACGCATCTTATTAAGTGTAAAGATAACATTTTGCGCAAATAAGTCCTCCAATCAAGAGGTTATAAATATCCATAAATACCTTATGGGCTGAGTCGTTGAATAATGTTCCTGCATTGGGGGGTGGGTAATATATCAGGAGAGCAGTTAAAAAATAGTGCTTCTGACTTTTTGTGATTTATTTTATACCCCCGATAGCCGTAAATTCACTTATTTTAGCAAAATTTCCCAATATGTTGTCTACATTGGCAGCCAAATACAGGGCCTTATCATCCACATACAACGTAAGTTTTGCAGATCCAGGGACAGGAGCTAGGATGACACGGTCCTGCATAATGACACAAGCAATGGTTCAATAAACATCGACAAGGGCTCTGGAGATAGGGGATAACCTTGCCGTGTCCCCCAGCTAATAGAAATAGAGCCAGCCATATTCCCATTAACAATTATGGGGCCTAGGTATCACAGTATAGATTCTTCACTACTTGGCAAAAATTAGATGGAATCACAAATGTTTTCATAATAGTGAAATGTACATTCCACTTCACTCTGTTTAAAGCTTTTTCGGCATGTAGCATTATTATTGCTGATTTAATTTTATTAGTGTTGAAATAGTCGATTGATTGAAGTATGTAGTGAGTATTAGAAGCCAAAAGTCTACCTTGCACAAAGCTATTTTGGTTGCACTGTATAAGAGAAGAAGTCACTTGTGCTAATCGATTTGCAAA
Source organism: Triturus cristatus (assembly GCF_964204655.1). Taxonomy (NCBI): domain Eukaryota; kingdom Metazoa; phylum Chordata; class Amphibia; order Caudata; family Salamandridae; genus Triturus; species Triturus cristatus. Next base: position 219,522,076 of record NC_140590.1, read on the forward strand.
ATATTTTTGAAAGATCTTGTAGTCAGCATTCAGTAGGCTTATTGGTCGATAAGAGTTTACCTCTTCCTCGGACTTTCCCTTTTTAGCAAAGCTAATCACCGCAGCTAGAGAAAAGTGTTGAGCACTGTGTCTCCTTTTAGAATCCTATTGAATAATGATCACCAAATGTATCCCATCTTGCCCACATGCTTTGGCAGATGGTGATGTATCCACTGCCTGACTGACTTCTTCAGATGTAAGATCAGCAAGCAGAGATTCCTCTGTTCAGTAGATATTATGGGGCAATTAATCCCATTTAACCAGTTTATAGTTTCCTCCTAAGAGGTATTATGGGACTCGGAATCAATCTCCCTGTAAAGATTAAGAAAAATGGCAGCAATGGCAGCAAGAGGCTGAGAGGTAGGTCTCTTAGTGGCTGGGTTATTTTGTTTTTAAGGCTATTAGTATTGGCCCTAGGCTTCGCTAACAAAGACAGGTATCTACTGATATGATCATTTTCTTCATATCTTTTTTGCAAGACTGAATCTTGAATTTCTTTGGATGTAACACATTCTTGTCATTTATTCTTTGCTTGACTGAGCTTATTTTTACCTCCCTTGGAAGGTAGGGCTAGATAGTTTGCCATAGCTATAGAGAGTTCTTTTTCTAACTGCAATCTTTCATCGTTTTCTTTTTTCCTCTTATAGGATTTATAGGCAATTACTTCCCCTCTAAAGAAGGTATTAAGAGCACGCCATAATGCAAATTCTGAAGCTGTATTAATATTAAATTAAAAAAAACTCCTCGAATGCCAAGCTCATATGGGTAACCACAGCTCGTCTACGTGAAGAGCCTTGTCAAATACCCATCTCTACCCAGTTTGGGCTTGAGTTCGAACTTTAAATTTAACTCAAATTACTGCATGGTCAGAGAAGGGATTTTCAATAATCTCCGACTCAGTGTTTAGGAGAGCGTGGGAGATGAGAAAGAAATCGATCTGCGACAAGGAGTGAAATCTCCTTGAAGGACATGTATACCTCCTCTCATTTGGAAATTCATCTCCCCAACTGTCAAAGATGCAAAATCCCAAATTAAGTCCTGACATAGCCTTCTTGACTCACCACAGAGCACAAGAAATCCAGATTGAATCGTAGCAAAGTCATAAAGAGACTGCAGCATCTCGAGAAAGTCCTTGATGAGACCAAAGTAATTGCACATTTGGAACTTGGGATTCCCTACATCACAGACCAGGTGAAGATTAGGCCGGTTATGGCATGGCTCAGAATTTGGGCCAATCCTGACGCGGAACTGAGTAGGGAAATTGTTACAGACTGTTTGCAAAGGGATAAGGGGTTGCAAATCCCCTGGCTGAACTATGTTAAAACAACACTAGAGACCATAGACCAGCATACCTTCTTTAGCAATCCGTGTACAATTTCTATGACGCGGAAACCACAAATTAAAAAAACTGCTGTTGGAAAAATTGGAAACTGTCAGAGCAGCTCCCACATTATCAAAGCGCTCAGTAGCGGCTTATTGCCTGGTCAAGAATGTGGAGGGCATGGAACCCTATTTATTTCTGACGTATAATTAGCAGGACAGGCTTTTAATGTGTCGTTTTAGGCTCAATTTGTTACCTAATATTTTATCTTATCCATCTGGTTTTACTGTAACTTTTGAGCCGAAGGGTGCCTGCGGCTGCGACAATAGGTCTCCGCAGGACACCCTTCATTTTGTAATATTGTGTCCATTTTATCGTACCACTCGGCGCACGTTCTTGGTTGATATTTTAAGAGAGGGAAAATGTCGTCATGCTAAATCCGCACTACTGTTTCTTCAAAGAGCAAATGACACGCGCACTTTATGCTCTGTAATAAGCTTTTTAAAAGTAGCAGTAAGGTTAAGGAACACAAGAGATTAAGCAATGATGTATACAATATTCTACCTCTTTTGCATGAATTGTATCAGCTTTGTTTGGTGTTTGCTTTTTATCCTAATGAAGTTCAGAAATGTAAATTACATGATTTTATAAAATGTATTTTTATGATGATTTTTAACCATCGAAATAAAGATTCACTGAACTGAACTGATGAGACCAAAGTAGCTCACAAAGTTAAAGAGTTATTCAGATATCCTCATCTGCACCCAAATCTATCTAGCACAGTGGTCTCTTTGTACCATTGTAATTTCACACTGTAAATCGTTTGACTACTAGTATCGCTATCCCCGTTATGGCCCCATTAGAGGAAGCGTCAAATTCTTGTTGAATAAAGCCTGGGGCTTTATCCCTTAATGATCCTCCCTTATAGTGTGTCTCTTGAAGGAAAATTATATTAACTTCTAGGGCCCTAAACCATGCCATCATAAATCGCCGCTTCACTCTATTGCTGAAGCTGTTTTTGTTGCACGATACTACCTTTAGTGATCTAAGGGAAATCTTCGTACAAAGGTAAGAACTAAATAAACTATTTTACTCCCTTGAATTACCTCACTTCTGCTATATTTTACTTCCCCCCATAACCCCATCCCCACCTCCATCCACCACACCCCAGTGACTCCTCAACTCCCCATTCCATGGACCCCCTTGGCTCCAGTGCCGCCGTCAAGAGCTACTTGGACATTCGCGGCTCACATGACTCGCGGATGGGGGGGCAGGTTTGTGTCGCACAGGGCTTTGTGAGGATGTTCGCACAGAGGGGATTTAAAATTACATTAAAAAACTTCACTTCCTGGGTCCAACACCCCCTCTGCTCCTGGCCGGGTCAGGAAGCAGGCATCCTCCCTTCCCTCCCCTAAGCCAATAACAAAGCTGCAATGGCAGCATTGTGATTGGTGAGGACGGCGCCCAGCCGGGTACCTGTAGGAAGGGTATTTTCTCTATGTAAGCTGCATGTAACCCATGTAGGATTCGCTACTAACCCGGCTTTAGCTGTATAGTCGAGAGAGAGCCTTTTCATGAACTTTGTAGCGTATTTTGTAAAAAAAAAATCCTGCTCTCTCTCCCCCTTTTTTCACCTTTTTTTCTCCCCCCTACATTTGGGGGGAGACCTAAAGGAGTGGAAGCAAGCTGTCTAGGCCACTTCGGCATGCATCCTTTGCCTAAACCTGACCCCTGCGTTACCTAAGTCACAGATGGCAGTCCAGGAGGAGTAGTGGTGTGGGTGGTAGAAGATTGAAGTAGCTAGTGTAATAATAACTTCATTTAGTAAGATCTCAAAAAAGGATATCTCTGACCTGAAAATTGATGTTTTCAAACGTGGCAAGCCTAAGAGCTGCTTTTTACTGTGTGTGACCTGTCTGTGTCTACCTGCAGATGGTTCAAGCTTCCTGTGGTGACTGGTTTAAAAAAAAACTGGATAGGAATTGATATTGTTCAAAATTTAAACGCAATGGCAACTATGCAAACTGTTGGTGCTCCTCCTCCTTTCCTCCAAACCCCTGGAGATCCACCTGTACCTTGGAGAAATTGGTATAGGGCCTTTACAAAATATTTAGGAGCTTTAGGTGGTAATAGATATCGACCAGAGCGTAAAAGATTCCTATTGGAACACAATTTAGGATTCAAGGGTGAATCTATTTATGAACATCTTCCACCGTGTGTTACTCCTCTTGGTCAAGAAGATGTAGATGAATTCGAATTAGCTGTTAAGAAATTGGAAAAACAATTTGACATTCAACCCAGTTTAATTGTTAACAGACATAAGTTTTTCACAAGAGAGCAATTGCAAGATGAATCTATAGATACGTATGTAGCGGTGTTACGTATGTTGGCTGCTGAATGTGAGTTTGAAAACTTTACAGACCAGCTTATACGGGACCAAATAGTAGTACGTTGTTGGGATAAAAAAGTACAAGAAAAACTCCTCACTATGAGAAACCCAAATTTGATTGAAACAATTGACATAGTAAAGGGGATTGAGGTTTCACGGAAAGCACTTAGAGAACTCACTCGCAAAGAAACTAGTGGTGTGTCTGTGGTGAAAGAAAGCATACTTGCAAAAGAAAATATGAATGAAAGTACAGTTTCAAAACAAAATAGTAATTTTAAAAAAAATTCAAAGAAAAAAGAGTCTAAGAATAATTTTTTCCAACAAAAGAATATTTGTTTTAGATGTGCTAATAATAGACATGGACCTAACAGCAGACCATGTCCTGCTAAAAATGTGAAGTGCAAAGTGTGTAACAAAATTGGACATTTTGCAAAGGTCTGTCAGACGCCTAGAGACAGAATTAATGCAATGCAAGATGGAGATGTATTTGACAGTTGAGATGAAGAACAAAATTGTACAAGAGGAGTCAGAGACATGATTGTTGTAGTACAAGATGAGGAGTCTAATTGTGTAGATCCGTATGAACAAATTGAGGTAGACGGTAAAGATCTTAGACTTCTCATTGATTCTGGTGCTAGAATGACGATGATTACTGATGAGTTGTATGATGAAATATGGGGTAAACGCATGTTGTGTCCTCCAGATAGGAACCCACGTATGATGGAAGAAAAATTGAATTGTCAGGATATTTTGAGTGTCAACTCAAATTCAAGGATCGTAGCATCTTTGGGAAGGTATACATGGCTAAGAAAGGTCTAAATATTCTGGGATGGTATCACCAAGGTCTTTTTGGGATGACGCTTAGACCTGGGAGAGATGTACAAGTTTCCTTAGTGACTGATGGTGAGGAAAATAGAGAGGTTGTTGCAGGAGGTGAGAATAATATCAAATGTGTTGAGAAGTTTCCTACAGTGTTTGGTGACAAGTTAGGTAAAATTAATGGATTCAAACACAAGATTAAGGTCCAAGAGGGTGTTACTCCTGTGAAACACAAATTGAGGAATGTACCATTCAGTGTACGTGAAGACTTGGAAAACATTCTTAAAAGAATGTGTGATGATGGTGTAATAGAACCAATAGAATCATCTTTATGGTTAAGTCCATTGGTTATCGCAAGAAAAAAATATGGGCAATTGAGAGTGTGTGTCGACTTAAGGAGTCTCAACAAAGTAATTTGGGTTGACTCACACCCTTTGCCCAGGATTGACGACATCATAAGTACATTTTCAGGTGCTAGGTTATTTTCGAAAATTGACCTAGCATCTGCTTATCATCAAGTGGTACTTGAGGAATCATCACGGCATTTAACAGCTTTTGTTTCTCCTATGGGTTCCTACCAATTTAAGAGAATGCCTTTCGGTCTCACATCGGCTGCAGCTGTTTTTCAACGTGTGTTGGAGAATGTACTGAAAGGTATTGATGGGGTAGTGACCTTCCAGGACGACATTTTAATAGCGGGAAAAGATCAGATTAGTCATGACAAACGTATGAGTGATGTATTAGAGAGATTAAAAAAATTTGGTGTTGTGGCCAATCGGGGTAAATGTGAATTTTCCAAGACTACAATAGAATATCTAGGTCATGTAATTTCGGAGAAAGGGGTAGAACCTAGACCTGGCTTAGTAGATGCTATCACCAAAGCACCTACGCCTAAGACTAAAGAGAATGTGGCCTCCTTTTTAGGGCTTTGTGAATTTTATTCAAAATTCATTCAGAATTTGTCAGCGAAAACTGTAAGGTTGAGGGAATTGTTAAAGAAAGACATAAAATTCTCTTGAGAAGAGAAATGTCAAGCTGAGTTTGAAGGGTTGAAGAAGGAAATAATTTCTGCCGGAGTCCTTGCACCATTTGAACCTTCACAAGAATGCATTATTACTGTGGATGCCAGCAATGACGGTCTTGGTGCTACCATTGCTCAGATGAAAGGGAAAAGTGAAGTAACAATTGGGTTTGCTTCAAGGTCATTGAGGTCTAATGAAAAAAAATTCTCTGTTATTGAAAAAGAACTTTTGAGTTGTTGTTGGGCGGTTGAAAGATTTAAATGTTTTATTTGGGGGAGGAAATTTGTACTCAAAACTGACCACAAACCTTTGGTTAGCATTCTAAGTGGGACAGTTATCAAAGATCACACCCCTTGAATAGCAAGATTGAGCTCAAAACTCCTACAATATAACTTCTCAATTGAATACATTCCAGGCGGTAAAAACATAAGGGCAGACTATTTATCTCGCTCACCCCTAAGTTTCACTGATTATCCTGAAAATTGTGAGGAAAACGATGAAGAATGTTTAATTGCATGTATCGATATTTGTTATGACACCACTTTTAATGAACGTGAATGGTTGGATGAATCTTCTAAAGATATGGAACTGGATAGTGTCAGGGAGTATGTCATGAGTGGGTGGCCTTTTTATTAAATAATTTTAATTGTTTGCAGTTTGAATACATCGATAGCAAAGGCATAAGCATATATACATGAAAAAATACATGAAGAAATCAGCACAGAGTACAAAAGGATAAAATACCAACCAATAAGACTTATAAAAGCAGATTCTTTAAGATTTATGAGTCTAATTCGAAGAGCTACCCGTCATCTCCCTCCATGTAGTAATCGGGGCCCACAATTCCCTACCAAAATCTCTCTTTCTCTTGCCTTTCTGCTCATATAAACGACTCTCTATATTATGGATACTCAGCAGTCTGGCGAGCCACATTTGGAAGGAGGGGGCCAGAGTATCTTTCCAGCCTGACGAGATTAAAATCCGTAAGACCGCCACCGAAATAAAAACCAGCGCTTCCTCGCTTTGAACCAGTTTCTGCTTGTGATCACAACCCAATAACATCAAGGTAGGAGATAGATCGATTCTATGACCTAGCAGCCCCTCCCAAAACTTACAGATTTCTCTCTGTATTAGAGACAATGAGCTGCAATAGAAAAACATATGCAGAAGGTCAGCTTGCCCAGCATTACATCTGGGGCATCTGTCGTCCCCCCTAACCCCCCAAGCAAATAGTTTTGCAGGGGAATAATAAAGATTGAATACTGTTTTATAATGTTGGGCCCTCAAATTGGTGGATCTAAAAACTTCTTTATTCAGGGATATGGCTAGGTCTAAATCGACATCCGGATCTCCCAGTTTCCGAAGAGTGGGTGGCCTAAAGAAAAAAATCTGCCTCAAAATTTACAACCTTATTTCAAAGTGGCAGATGAACTATCCATTGAAGAAAAGGGGATGCTTCTACGGGGGGATACATTCATTCCACCAGTATCATTAAGGGAAAGGATTATTTCCTATGGTCATGAGGGTCATCTGGGACAAACTATAACCAAAAGGAAAATTAGAGATAGCTATTGGTGGCCCGGAATGGACTCTGCCATTGTAGCAAGTGTGCGGGGATGTGTTATCTGTGCTTCTAGTGACAAAGGTCTTAAAACAAAGGTAGTTCCATTACAACCTGTTGAATTACCTAACACAGTTTGGTCAAAGATCGCTATAGATTTTATAGGTCCTTTTGGTTCACTTCCACGGAAATTAAGATTTGCCATTGTAGTTGTGGATTACTACAGCAAGTGGTGGGAAGTGAAATTTGTAGAAGAACCTAATACTGTTAGCGTTGTCAAGTTCTTGAAAAGTCTGTTTTTAAGGGAAGGTTTTCCTAAAGAAATTGTATCGGACAACGGTGTCCAATTTGTTTCTAAGGAAATGAAGAGTTTCCTTAGCAACAATGCTATCAGACACAAATGTGTTGCTTTATACCACCCACAAGCCAATGGTCTGGTAGAAAAAATGAATCACACACTAGTTGAGTGTATACAATGGGCAATTCAAAACAAGTTTGATGTTTGCAACTCTGTTGAAGAAATGCTGTGGTCACATAGATGTTGTCCAAATGCTGTCACAGGTATCACACCATTTGAATTGTTACGAGGACGTCCACCTGCCTCAAAGTTGTGCCCTGCTTGGTTGAGAGAGTGTCAACACAAAAGTGATCATTTGTTAAAAATGGACAAAATTGTGAGACCAAAAGTTGAAGTTTTTCAAAGTAAAATGAAAAATCATTACGACACTACCCACAGAGTTAGACCTGTTGAAAGTAAACTATGTGTAGGAGACTGGGTTCGCATCAAGGACCCCAATCATGTTCCCAAGGGAATGTCTAAATTTAAACCTGCTGTCAGAATTGAGGTTGTGACTAGGAATGCAGTGAAAACTAGCAAAAATGAATGGTGGAATCGGGGAAGGGTGGTGAAGGTGGATTGTCACGATGCTCTTTCACATGATTCTTGTCTTTCACCCAAACCGTTTTTGCATTCTCATGTTCCTTCATCTTCCTCTACTGACATTGTTGTTTCTGAATCCAAGTGTTTCTCACATCCTGAACTCGAGCGTAGAAGTAGCAGGCGGAATGTTATCAAACCTTTAAGATATCGTGATTAATGTTCTTTTGGTATTAATTATCAGATGTTTATGTTTGTATTGATGTATTTACGCTATTTTATTCTATGTAATATGTTTCTGTTTTATTTATTGTAAAGAAGGGAGATATTGTGGTGATCTGGCATACATTCCAATGACATGGTGCTATGTCATTGGAATGTAGAATGTACTGTGTGAGGCTGCAGTGGAAAGATTCCATGTTTCACAGTTACTCTGGGACTGCAGCAGCTGTGGCTAATAAACATATTACTTGAAGCATTCAACTCTCCTACTCTTTACTCCACATAACTTCACTACACTTCCCCTTTCAACACGGTCAGCCCCTGCCTCCACCACCACTGCACTATGCCGTTTCCCCTGCCATGCTTGCACCTGCTGAACCAAAAGCCCCTTACAGTGACGTAAACTCTACCGCCGTCCTTCACAGCAGAAACCGCCAGCTGCAGTTTTGTATGAACTCCCACCAGCTGCCAAGCTTGCCTTGCCTTCAGTCGCAGAGCATGACAGGAGCTCCAACAATCAGTCAATCGCTTGCCGACCCCTGGTTACTGGTCACAAACTCTTGAATTTCATCCTTACACACTTTAAACTAACCCTCCTCCTGCAGATATTATTTACTGAAACCCACTTCTTACCTTGGGGCTTTTCCCTCCCACCACATATATCCATTTCAAGAATTAAGTAATCCGAAACTAAACTGGGAAGTATCTGAAGATATTTAAAACATAGGTTCCTTGAGACTAGAAACAAAACAATGAGAAAGACATTTCTAAATCTGCATGACACATATGTGAACTGTCTCCTTTCTGGGAATGCTTCTCTCCAAGGATCAACAAAAGAAAATACCTTTCAATAGTTTTGCATGGTTTTCACTATTTTTGGGCTTCTGCTGCCTTTTACAACCTGAAGAGAATTCCAACCCTGGGTTTTGAAGAAAATAGAAATCTTCACTTATAAAAGTCTTGCACAGGACTTTCATTAAAGACTAGAATAACTCCCCATATGGCCTAGTAGTATCCTTGCGTAAATCAGGTAAGGGCAAATTAGTATAAAGTCATGCTTTCTGTGTGATGCGTGAGGCAACAGCACAATGCTACTGCTAATAGTCTAGCAGTGCCAACACTAGTTACTTCCCAATTTCAAGCCTGACTTCATATTAATTTACCCTTAGCTGATTTAGCTGCTGTTCTCTGTGAACAATAAGTAGAGACTAATGAGCACTGGCTACATCTTTGTATTTTGGGTCATCATTACAACCCATTAATATTCATGGTCCTGAGGATGAGCTCACGTACTTGTGACATTAGAGACTAAAATGGCGACTGCTAGAAATGGGGGTCTCTTTCTGACAATGGTTTTCACCTTTGCACAAGTAGGGACCCTTGCGTCTAGTCAGGGTAAGGGAGTTACGCCCTTAGACAACCCCTGCTCCCTCTCTTGATAGCTTGGGGCGAGCATTCAGCTTATCTCAGAGGCAATGTGTAAAGCATTTGTGCACACATACAGTAACACAGTAAAGAACTGCAAATGGACACCACACAAGTTTAGAAAATATTGAATCTTTATCTAAACAAAAACAAGACCAAATGAAAAATATCCACAATACATATGTTAGGATATTATAAAAAATAGGTTATTCACACAAATAAAGCCTTTAGCAACAAAGCTCCACCTGGGGCTAGTAAGACATTGTGACATATGAAAATCCCAAAATACAGCATCGAACGTGCGGTGCCCAGGCCGGGCACTGAGTTGCACAGACCACCAAGAACAGTACCTTGGCAAACCATGAAAATAAAGGCGCACCACAGGGTTGGGAAGGAGTCGCATTGTTGGTGGAGATGCATCAGTTCCTTTTGATGGTGCAGTGCCGATGGATGTGGTAGGTCAACCATGTCAGGTATTGGCTCTGCAACGATGAGGTACCAGCGTTGGTGAGGTCGGGGCCACAGAGCGAGTCGGGATGGTGCGTCGTGAGAGTCACGAGTGGTGCCTTCAGTTTAAGTGCAGGCAGTGGCCTCAGTAATGGCATCAGAGTCAATGCGGTGCTGTGACGGGCCTGTGGTGCAAGTCGGGGTGCTGTTTCATGTACTTCACGAGCAGTGCCCACAGCTTTGCTGCATGCCGTGGCATCGCTCACTGGCGTCAGTGTTGCTTTTTCCCTCTGGGGTAGCTGAAACTGTAGCGCCGGGTGCAGGAGGACAGAGGAAGAGAAGATTTTGGGTCCCAGGAGGCAAACTCAACACCAAGCCCTTGGAGATCTTCTTCAAGCAGGATACACAGCACAGTTCAGTCTTTGTCCTCTCCTTGGCAGAAGCAGCCACTGCAGGCCAACCCAGCAAAGAATCCACACAGCTATCAGGCAGTACTGCTCCTACAGTTTCTCCAGCTATTCTCCTTGGCAGAGTTTCCTCTTGAGTCCAGACGTTTTCTAAAGTTCTGGGGTCTGGGCTACAATTTTCATACCACATTTTTCTTAGTTCTCCTGGGGAAGAAATTCTCATATCTCAGTCCAAACCAGTTCTGTATTCTCTGGTCCAGCTTCTTGGCAGCAGTTGGAGACAGCATTGTGTTCAGGAGAAAGAGTCTGTTCAGCTGCAAGTAAAACTACTCCTGCTACACTTAAGGCAGCCCAGGTCAATACAGCTCAGCTCTGAGTCACCCAGGAAAGGCAGGACATGCCTCAACCCCCGAGTGGCTGTCCACAGTGAATGTACATCTCTAGCCCCTATTCCTTTAAAACCATACAGTCAATATGCAAACCAGCAGAGGCACATTGGATGTCTAAGCAAAAAAATGCCAACCTTATAAAAGTGGCAATTTTGAACACACAATTTAAAAAACATCTTTACTAAATGGTGTGCTATTAAATTCTGAGTTCAGAGAGCCTAAACTCCATTTCCTTTATCTTGTCCCAGTGGAAAGTTATAGTTGTAAGATGTTCCAATTAAACTCCCATGTTAATCTATGGGACAGAGAGCCTTTCAATTGTGAAAAACAAAATACATAGGGGGATATTCACAAGGATCTATAGCCGAGTTAACGGCACATTATCGCAGCCAAAGTTGCGATAAACTTATCGCCCCAATCACAAGCTGGTGTTAACAGCCCACAGCACCAGTTTACCCTCGATAGCAGCCGCAAAAACATCGCCACAGATGACCCCCACAACTATTGCTAATGAGATGCAGGGTAGGCATTCCCGTGCCAAAAGCAGTGACAACACCACTCCACAACATTCACAACGACCAGCCAGAACTGCGATAAGAGCACAAAACAGGCGATAAGGTGCGTTAGCAGCAGGAAAATAACACCTACTCTGACCTGGTGCAAAGTCGGACCACAGCCTGCACCACAAAAGGGAGCACAGCCCAGAGCTACACCTGAAGAACAACAGATGCACCCGGGCAACTGAACATGCAGCCCGGAGGGCCAAAAGGGCAACAACACCCGCCACCACCACCACCAGGACCCCCCCCCCCCGGTAGCCCCATCGACTATAGACATGCCACATAAGCTACACCTAAACACGTTCAAAATAATCTGCTTGATGTCGCATAATCACAACTGGTTACATGCATGTGTCATCACAAAAATGAGCATCACACATTCACTTTCGAAGCAACAAATGAAACTTTATTAAAACTGAACACTGAAATGAAATGAAGACACATGGTGGCTCCCCTCGGGACAATCCATAGGTCAAGAGAGGGGAAGAGAGCGAGAGAAGAAGAGAGGGGGAGAGAGAGAGGGGGAAGAAGAGAGGGGGGAGAGAAAGAGAGAGAGAGAGCGAGAGAGAGAGAAGAAGATTGGAGGAGAGAGAGAGAGAGTGAGGGAAGAAGATAGGGGAGAGAGAGAGAGAGAGAGCGAGAGAGAGAAGAGAGGGGAGGGAGAGAGAGAGAAGAAGAGAGGGGGAGAGAAGAAGAGAGGGGGAGAGAGAGAGAGAGGGAGAAGAAGAGAGTGGGAGAGAGAGAGAGAGAAGAAGAGAGGGGGAGAGAGATAAAGAAGAAGAGAGGGAGAGAGACAGAGAGAGAGAGAGAGAGAGAGAGAGAGAGAGAGAGAGAGAGAGAAAGAGAGAGAGAGAGAGAGAGAGAGAGAGAGAGAGAGAGAGAGATAGTACCGCCCCTGCGCACCCAGGCCACACTGCTCACCTGCTGCCACCGGTGTGTCTCCAAACACTTGCTGGTATGTATATCAGTGCACCAGGTCATACATCTGAGACAGACCCATCATCTGAAACAGAGTCCAGATACATGATTGGCACAGTACACACAATTGCACAAGACAACATCACGAGCCCGCCCATGAACACCCAGGCAGAGGCACCCCAGCCCCTCCCGCCGTCCATCGGAGCATGCCCGCCCATGCACACCCAGGCCTCACTGCTCACCTTCCGCCACCGGCATGTAAGCCAGGAGGTCCCAGCATGTGCCAGTGCAAGCCACAAGCCTGGGGCCTGGAGTCCGCAGACATGGCACCCTCCAAACCATGCAGCTCGCTCCACAGGCCACCAGGTCTCACGTTTGGTGCTCGGTCTTGATCACTCCATGGCATAGAACATACCAGTGCACCCGGCACCATCGCAGGCTGCACACCAGCTCAGCCCAATTGGTGCCACTAATTCTGGGATCCTGGAAGCGACACCACGTGGTGGTAGGCCCGAGCTGCTTGCTGGCTCTGGCCTACACTTCGTTCCAGCAGGCCACACTAAACCTGAGCTGTCCGGACCGCCGGGATGGGGCATCATCGCAAGCTGCACACCCGCTCAGCAGCTTAAGGTGCCACTGACTCAGTGCACCCAAAGTCACCGTCCCATGGTGGGGTGCCTGTGCCGGCTGCAATGCTATGGGTGCCACTAACCCTGTGCAACGCCAGTCAGTGCCACGTGGTGGTAGGCCCATGACAGCTGCAAGGCCTCGGGTGCCACTAACCCTGTGCAAAGCCAGTCAGCGCCTTGTGGTGGTAGGCCCATGATGGCAGCAAGGCCTTGGGTGCCACTAACCCTGTGCGCAACAACTCATGTGCCCTTTATAATTGGGAACCGTAGAGCGTCCGTCATCCAGTCACCACCGGCAGAGGGGAATGTAATGTCGTCGGCCCCTTATGTTGGCGGAGTCACGTGGCCTGTGACGCCTGTGCCGGATGGGTGTGGTGTGCGTCCAAACCTGCCCTAAGGGAGTGGCTGTGACATGCAGACAACTAGACCAGTGACCTGCACACCACCAGCGAGTACGCCTGCGATGGGTAGCAATGAGAGCCCCCCTCGGAGCGTAAGCAGAGTGGACTGGCCTGCCGTACGCCGGACCAGCGCAGGGCCTGCAAATATGACTCATGGGCTCTGGGCGTGGTTCAGTCCATGTCCGGACATGGAAGTGACTGATGCATGTGTCCCTGTTGTGGTGTTCACGGGACCCGGTACACAATATTCAATGTAGCACCTTCTGACAGGCATCCCACAGGATGAGCATCATTGACGCAAGGGAAATCACTGTCCCTACATTCATCCACACATTCATACATGAATGATGAAAGACATGACACAGCAGTGTGTCACTAGATGTTTATTGCACATCCAGTGCAGTCCTGCAGCTGGAGCGGTACGGGGCAATGCCTAGCACACTACACAATATGGGCCCTTAGAGGGCCAGCCAGAGTCCATCCGGGAATGACAAGTACTTCGGAAGAGGAAGGGTACAGACCGCAGTCTGGTCGCCGTGTCATTGGTCATCAAACACGTTATGGCAGTCCATGTCGCTGTCCAAGGTGAGTGCATCAGAGTGTGTCGGGGGTCAGTGGAAGGTCATGAGGCCATGTGCGGCACCAAGCAGAAACAGGCCAGGAGGTGGAAATGAATGCTAGTGCCTCCTGATCACAAACCCATCCACATCCTCATCCCCCGATGTGTGCTCTGCCCCACCTGTGGGTGTTGCAGTACCGGCTGAGGCACTGTGTGCCACTGACACATCAGGTGCCGGAGTGGATATGTCTGCTGCACTGTGAGGCAGTGGCACACTAGGGGTAGGAGATGTGGATGGTGTGGGGGCAGCAGCATTCATCGGCCCCACACCTTGTGGCAGCAATGCCATTATGATGATCTGCAGGGTATGGTAGATCCCAGCTATATTTCGCTGATGTACAGCGGTGGCTGCCATCCTTTCCGCCTCCATCCGCACCATGTCCTTCATGAGTGTCCGCATGTGTGCCAGCTCGCGGCTGGTATCGCTGGTGCCCCTCTGAGTGGACAGGTGTTCTTCTCTCCATGTCAGGACTCCAGCGATGTCAGTCAGGGCTCGTTGGAGACCATGGAGCGGGCCTAGACACCCATGGATGGTGTCCAGTTTGGTGGCCATGAGGTCAAACCCCACCCACACCTGCTTATCCGTCTCCCTCTGGGCCTCCAGCACACGCGTTGGAAGGCTGTGTTTTGTTCCTGGGGGTCTTGGGAGACTGCTGGGGCCGTGGGTGCCTCCTGCTGGGTAGTTTGGGTGGTGGGTGGGGTCTTCTTGATGCAGCTGGTCAGCCCTGATCCTGGAGGTGAGTCGCGGATGATGTCAATGATGTCTTGTGGGGCTTGTGCGTCGATGCTGTGGATGACCTCCTCGTCATCAGTGAAGAGTGGCTGGGACTGCTCTGCAGGGGGTGTTGACGGTGGCTCTGCAATGTGAAGGGGAGATGGTGTATTGTAATGTGTCCACATGTATGTAGCCGCATGGTACACGTTGACATTCAGACAGCATGGCATTGTACATTGTGACAGTCTATAGATTTGGGCGATGACCCAGAGTCATTGAGGGTGTGCACTGTGCTCTGCTTGATTGTACATGTGTGCCATCATGGCCATCTCCACCCGTCCCCCCAGTACCTGGTGGTCACTCACCCTGTTGCGGTTGTGTTGTGTCCTGTCGAGCAGTGTCCGGTCCCCTGACTCCGGCCACAGTATCCACACTGATGACTGTCGACACCTGCTCCTCCATGTCATCCAGCACAGCACGAGCTGTGGCGTGGGGCCCCCACCTCCAGTCTGCATTGCTGTCTACTGGTTGGCCGCGAGTTTCTTCTTGGTCTTTCTCTTGATGTCATTCCATCGCCTCTTGACCTTGTCCATTGTCCTTTTGTGCTCTCCGACGGCATTTACCTTGTCCACGATGTTCCGCCATATTCCAGTTTTGTGCCCAATGACACGTTGGAGGTGACGAACAGTTGTTGATGGTGTTCCATCACCTCCGTGACTATGATACTGTTCGCCTGCGGATTGAACTTTGTCTTCCTCTTCTTCTTGTCCTTGCCCTTCCCTGTCCCCCAGGTCCCGGGCTGGTCGTCCTGGGTGCTTGTGGGGTTGCGCTCATCCACTGTGCCTGTTGCGGCTGCCTCCATGGTGCTTGGGTGTTGGTCAGTTTGTGTTTGGGTGTTTTTCCTACTTTTATGGTGATTTTTCCCACATGCCAGGTGTGTGTTGCAGGCCTGGCGCTGCTTATCGCTGATTTCCTCATGTCGGTTTGGCCCATAGCAGGTTTTTTATGTTGTGGTTTGTGTTTTTATATCCATCGGGGTGGTTGTATCGCGGACATTGTCCGCGGTTTAGGCAGACTATCGCATGGTACTGCCTTGTTGTGAATTCCACGTTGTCACAGGGTTCTTTTCCCACGATGGGCTGCGATGTTGAGAGTTGCGTTAAGCTACTCTTGCGGTAGTTATCACACGTTCTTGTGAATATACCCCATAGTATTTCACTACCAGGGCATGTCACACACACCAGTGCATGTCAGGGCCGTAGCCACGGGGAGGGCCGACAAGGGGCGGGCCACTCTTTATTTCAGTGTGGCCCTCCTAAAATGACAAGCTTCTTGTTGCTTAACAACAGGACTGGCTGCCCACTTTCAGATCCAGTAAATCCTTGGCATGGCATGCGGGCCTGTTTCAGGCTTCCTCATTCACAAGGTATTTAATGCACCTAATTGAATGTTGTAGCAGCAGTCTATTTTCACCAATAGCCGTCTGCTGTAACATTTAGGATTTATGCCAGTTCCTCCTTTCTCCAGGGCTTCAGCTGCGCCTGTCTAGCATATGTACTATAAGCCTATAGCCCAGTAATATAATCAAGTGTGCGCCCTGTAAATGTACATTACACACCTAGTGGAGCAGTGCCTCTTCGAACTGCAGAGGAGAGCTGGGGGGCTGCTTACGGATGCAAGACAATTTGGAAATTGGACTATGACACTGAGTTCTGAGCCTGCCTTGTGCTTCATCTAACTGCAAGTCTTGGTGGGTCCAACAGAGGTTTTCAAACTGCAGCAAGTGATGCAGTGAGTTAGTTTACTTTTTGTGCTAATTTAGAGGGTGAGAGCGGCCTTGCAGAGGGTATAGGTGAATGGCCTTCAAATCAGTTTCTGTTAAACGATTTACATAATACTTGTTCATGGATTAAAATACTGCTGGCAAAAAAAATAATTGAAAGAATTGTTATACAGAGAGATGAATAAGAATGGTTTTCTCAGCTGTGCATAGGGGGATGTTAAGTGAAGAACTCTATTTTGTTTAGCAGAGTTCTGTTCTGTTTTGCCAGCATTTTCACATTTTATGAAACTGTATTCTCAAAGTATATCAACACTGTAATACAGTTTGCTAACACTGTAGTTTTCAAAAATTTTCCATCATTATGTTTCATGACAGAAATGGTGTACAGCTGAAGTTTGTTTAACCCCTTGCTTGCTCATGACGGCTCTACGCCGTCATGAGTCACGGTAGCCGTGTGCTCATGACGGCATTGAGCCGTCATGCCTCCGCCGCTCCGCCCACGTGGCACTAATTCCCCGCCTGTGCGGGCGAATTACTGAGTGGGCGGAGTCATGACGTCACCACACCGTCACAAGCACACGCCGCCCTGACTCATGATGGCGTGGTGCCGTCATGAGCACGGAAGCGCTGCGTCTGCCCCCTAGCACCCCGACACTGCGGCAGAATTTGCACTGCGGCAAAGGGGTTAAAGGAAGCGTTATTTGTTTATATCATGCTTTTAAAGTAACCACACATATGATTTCTGAAATGATACTAGAGAATAGTAAAGTTGTAAAAAAATTTCACAATCAAAGCAAACTGTAAAATAGTGTTGGCAGGCATCAGACGGGCAGTTTCATTACATGTGGAAATGCTGGAAAGATCGCTCAGTGAGTTGTATACTGGCACTTAATGGCTTGATCGTGAGCCCTGCCCTCTGCAGTGCTCTTAACACTTTGCAGAAGTGTTGCAGATATTCTTCCCAAGTGGAACTGAACACTGCAATGTCATCCAGGTAGGCAGCGCTGAAATACTCCATTCCAGTCAACACCTGGTTAACCAACCTCTGAAAGGTTAACCAACACAAAGGGCTTCACCCAGAACCTGTAGTGGCCCCTGGTGTTGAAAATACAGACCTCTCCTTGTCCCCATCAGTCAAGGCAATCTGCCAGTACCCAGATGTGAAGTCAAACGTGCGGAGGAACTTGGCAGCTCTCAACCGATCTATGAGCTCATCAGCTCTGGGGATGGGGTGGGCATCAGTTCTGGTGACTGAATTGAGCCCTCATAAGTCCACACAGAACCGGAGTCTCGGGGAGGCACCGAGTATGGCAACCTTTGGGACTAAGACCATTGGGCTCAATCATCCCTAGTGCCAACATCTTGGAAACTTTTTCCTTGTTGCTGGCTCTTACCCTGGCAGTCAACCTGTAAATTTTGTGTTTAACAGGAGGACTGTCCTGAGTGTCCGCGCCATGGACACACCACTGGATGACACCTGGACAATGATGTCCCCTCTGCTGTTGTGGAAGAGCGTCAACCCCTCCCTGCCTAGTACTTTTAAAAATGTGGAAAATAATATGATAACAAATCTTTTCATTTAGCTTGTGCCAAGGCTTGGGGGTGGGGTGGTGACAGGCTGGAGGTGGAGTGTTTTGCACTACCTTCACTGTACATGTAGGTTTGGCCGGCCATCTCAGGCCGCCTAAACTCACAGGTGTAATGAAGCACAGACTCCCACTCTGTCCTGGAGCACAAATCAATTCAGAACAATTCTGAAGCTGCTCTCGTATGACAGCAGCTTCAAGATTGGCCACTTGGTATGCTGGGTGCCTGTGCCTGCCTGCAGTGAAAAGGAGCAGTAGAGCATGACGTGATGCTGGAGGGCAGCAGGTTATTTGTTTTGAAATTCTTTTTCTGTTTGTCTCCATTGTATCCCGTTCCTTCGCTGCCCACCTATTTTCCCCGATATAAGCGGCTCCAGCACCTGGAGTCAGGAAGAACAGAGTGGCAAACTGTCCCAACGTTTGGCGACAGTCACTCTGCTGTTTAGGGATCAGGGCAGGGAAGAGGTTCACACCATCCACTGACACATCATGTTCCTTAGCAGACAGGAGGACGGGGAGAGGCTCAGTCTCCTCTTCCATTCCATCATCTGTTGCTATGAGCATGGTCACTTCAGACCTCTCAAACTGAGCGTTGAGGTAGTTTACGTGTAGGACCCGCAAAGGGTCCCTTGGAGACTGCAAGTCCACCAGGTACATGATGTCACTCCTGCGCTCCACCACCTCGAAAGGGAAAGCCCACTTATCCTGGAGAGCACAAGTCTCTAATGGGGCCATGACCCTCACTTTCTGGCCAGGCAGAAACTCAGAGTATATTAGTATTGTACCAGCATTTGATCTACTCCTGGCTGGCTTCTAGATTCACCTGTGCGAGTTGTCTGAAGCTCTTTGTCTGGTTCCTGAAGGCCATTATGTAACTAACTACATCCTAAGGAGGCTTACTCAATCAATCAATCATTCAGGGTTTGTAAAGCTTGGCTACTCACCCGTAAGGGTCTCAAGGCTCTATGGGGGGGGGAGCGCAGCTGATCAGACCAAATGCAGGGATGATTCGAAGAGCGAGGTCTTGTGGTCCTTCCTGAATTGGGTCAGCAAGGGTGATTTCCTGAGGTGAATGGGAAGGGTGTTCCATGTCTTGGAGGCGAGGTAGGAGAAGGACATTCCTCCGGCTGTAGTCTTGCCAATTTGTGGGATGGTAGCTAGGCAAAGCTGGGTAGAGCGGAGGTGTCTTTTGGGTATGTGGAATGTGAGGCGGTAATTAGGGTATGCAGGTCCAGCGTTGTGAAGGGCCTTGTATGCTTGGGTGAGGATTTTGAAGGTTATTCTCCTGTCAACTGGGAGCCAGTAGAGGTCATGGAGGTGCTGAGTGATGTGGCTGTGATGGGGGATGATGAGGATTAGTCTTGCTGCTGTGTTATGGACCTCTGGAGTCTTCGAGGAGTTTCCGGGTGATGCCAGCATAGATTGCGTTGCCTTGGTCGAGTCTGCCACTAATGAGGGCACGGGTGACTGTCTTTCTGCATTCTGTGGGGATCCATCTGAAGATCTTTCAAAGCAGGCAGAGTGTGCTGAAGCAGGCCAAGGAGACAATGTTTATCTGGCGGTCCATTGTGAGAGGATCCAGTTGAGGGCCTTGGCTTGGATACCAGAGTCTTGTGGCTAGGGTGCGGTGGGAGACAGTGTCGAAGGCCGCTGAGATGTCCAGTAGGCCGAGGGCCGTTGTTTCACCCTAGTCGAGGAGGGAGTGGATGTCATAGGGGGCGGTGAGTAGGGCAGTCTCGGTTATATGATTGCTTCGGAATCCAGATTGCGAGATGTCCATGATGTGGTTGGTTTCGATAAAGTTGGCGAGCTGGGCGTTGATGTCTTTTTCAATGACTTTGGCTGGGAATGGGAGCAGGGAGATGGGCCTGAAGGGCTTGAGGTCTGTCGTGTCCGTGGAGGGTTTCTTCAGGAGGGGGTTGATCTCGCGTGTTTCCAGTCATTGGGGAAGGTGGTGTCTCGAGGGAGCTGTTGATGGTTTGGCATAGCTCGGGTGCGATGGTGGAGGCAGATCTATGGAAGGTGCGGTGTTGGCAGGGGTCCGAGGGGGCTCCGAACTGGATGCTTTTAATGATCTTCATGATGTTGTATGTGGTGAGTGGGGACCACCTGTGCAGAGTTGGTTGGGGATGTCGGTTGTGGGGGTTGTTGGCATGGGTGGGTGGTCCTGAGTGTCAAATTTGTTGTGGATAGTCTTTATCGTGTGGTAGAAGAATGTGCTGAGTCTTTTGCCGAGGTCTTGGGAGGGTGGGACATCTGTAGCCTTGATGTTGGGTTTGGTGGACTCTTTGATGATGCTGAAGAGTTCTTTGCTATTGTGTTCGTTGTTGGTGATTAAGTCTTGGAGGGCCTTCTTCCTTGTGGTTTTGATGAGCTGGTGATGTGTGGTGGTGGCTGCTTTGATGGTGGTTTGGGCTTCCGGGGTTTTGTCATTGCTCTATATCTTTTTGAGCCATCTACAGGTGGGTCTGGACTCTTGAAGCGCGGGCGTGAACCACCTTGCTTTCTTGACGTGTTGTTTGCCAGTGGTTTTCTTGAGGGGACAAGTGTGTTGGCGCAGTTTGCGATCCAATGGTCGAGGTTGCATGCTATGGTGTTGACGTCTGAGGATGTCGATGGTGATGTGTCATTGAGAAAGGTGGTGAATTTATCTTCTGTGACTCTGTTCCAGCTTCCGGTGTGGTAAACATAAGGCATGCTGGTATGCGGTGGGTTTGTTGAAAGAGAAGTGGATACAGTGGTGGTTGGTCCAGAGGAGTTCTGTGGTGTGGCTGTAGGAGATGCTGCTTCCTGCGACAAAGACGGGGTCGAGTGTGTGTCCTGCTGTGTGCTTGGGAGAGGTGACTTGCTGTTTAAGACCTATGTTGGCAATGTTCTCAAGGAGGGAGGAGGTGTTGGGATCATTTTAGTTGTCCAGTTGGAAGTTGAGGCCTCTGAGTAGGATGCAGTGGGTGGATGCAAGGGCCTGGGGTATGAGGAGGTCTGCAATGGTGTTGGTGAAAGAGGCACGGAGACTGGGTGGTATGTAGATGAGGGTACAGCGGAGGATGGTTTTAGGGTTGGTCTGGATCTGGAAGTAGAGGTGTTCTACATGGCTGACTGGGAGCTTTCTCCTAGCCTCCTTTGACCAAACTCAGAGTTCCTCTTATAGGATGCCCATGCAGGAGTTCAAAGGAACTGAACCCTAAGGACTTCTGTAGTACTTCTGTGTAAGCAAACAGTAGGCATGGTAAGAGGATGTCCCACTTACTCCTTATGGTTTCTGCAAGACCCTTAATCATGCCCTTGAGGGTCCAGTTGTATCTCTCAACCAACCAATTACCTTGGGGCTGGTAAAGAGTGGTGAACTTGTAGGTAACACCTTACTCCTGCCACAAGGACATCATATACTTAGATATGAGGTGTGTAGCAAAGTTGGGTACCACCTCTCTGGCGACCCTCCCATGAGAAAAGATCCCCATCAACTCCCGGCTCACCACAGGGGCCCTTGTGGTCCTGATAGTTATAGCCT
The DNA here is from genome assembly GCF_964204655.1 of Triturus cristatus. Lineage (NCBI taxonomy): Eukaryota > Metazoa > Chordata > Amphibia > Caudata > Salamandridae > Triturus > Triturus cristatus. The sequence goes on from NC_140590.1 coordinate 219,543,716, forward strand.
CGGATATGGGTGGCAAGGTCCACCAAGACCAGGATGAACCAGTTGTCCATGGCTGTCTTGGGGTCCAGTGGCCCCACAATGTCAATACTAACCCTCTTAAAGGGGGTTTAGACTACAGAAAAAGGTTTCAGAGGAGCCTTACACATCTTCCTACTCTTTCCACTTGCCGGGCTAGTCTGGCAAGACCTACAATGAGTATTAGAGTGCTTGCACATTTGGGCCCAAAAGAAGAAGCTGACAAGATTTTCAAAGGTCTTATCCTAATGTCCTGCCAAAGCACATCATGAGCCAAACCCAGTAGGAAGGCTCTGAAGCACTGGAGTATTACCAGCATACAGGCTGCCCAGGCTCAGCAACCTTAGGCTCACTATACAGGAGACCATTCTCCCAGTAAATCCAATGTTATCCAGACTGATCACCAGTTGCCTGGTTTGCAGCCTGCCGCTACAAACCAACAAAAGAAGTGCATTCCTGCTGCTCCTTGCAAAATTCCCCCCTGGTACAAGCCCCTTCCTGCTGCCAATGCACCAGCTCAGGCAGGTCCTCCAGTTTGGCCACGTGCTCCCTTGTAGGTTCCAGGGCATCCCAGACAAGGCCTGCCTCCTCCTGGACTGTGGGAACTTTGGGGCCAGTTTCCCAAGCCCCCTGCCTCTCCTCTTTCTGGCAGGTACCTAGGCCACTCTTTCAGGCTCCAGGTCCTTTTGATCACCTTTACCGGTTGCCATTGACCGAGTGACCACACACGCCCACGCAGCCAAACCCAGATGAGACATGCATTCCACTTTCTCCCAAAGGGAACTCTCCACGTCATTGCCAAGCAGACAGTCAAAAGGCATGGCTGGTCTGACAACTACTCTTAAGGAACCGGAGATCCCTCCCCACTCAAAGGGAACCTGTGCCACTTTACAAAGGCACTCCGAGTAGTCAGCTGCCACTACCGGGTGAAGTACGTTGGGGATCACCTACTCTTCAGTCACCAGCTGGCAACTGACAGCTGTCAAACTGGCTCCTTTGTCTCTTAGAACTTCCACCCCATGGCCATTGGTGGTCACCCACTGCCCGTATTTCTTAGTGTTTGCAGGCAGGTGGGTCCTAAGGGCCATCTCACTGTCCCCTAGTGAGACAAGGGTCAACTCAGCTGTCTCCAACCCATCCTGTAGATCCAACTCTTCCCCCAGGGCTACACTAGTTAACCTACGGGACGGTGCACCAGTGGGTGCGGGTGTAGACTTGGGCCCCTTAAGGTCGCCAATGAAGTGACCCACCTGATCACAAGCAAAACATTTGTGGGAGCCTTTCTATGCATGCTTTCTTTTAGAGATCCATGTGTTTTTTTACCACCCAGGGACTGAGAACCTTTACCTTGGGAACTAGATTGGGGCCCTTATGAAAACTCCTTCTGTTTACCCTTGTCCCCCAAACTCTTTTGCTGGGGACCGTGTACCCTTGGCTTAGTCTCCTACATACCCCTTGTGGACCCTGGTGCTGACCCAGTGGTCTCCTCCTCACCAAGGGGTCAGTCAGCTTACTGTCAATCAAGTGCTGGTGTAGCTCTGGAAAACTATTAGCAGACAAGTGCCCCCATGCCATCAAATCATAAAGTTACCTAGCTACCCTTAACCCAACCATCCAGTGCTCTGCAAAAGGAAGCAACATACTCAACCCAAGTGTGTGATTCAAATGTTTTACAGGCCGAGAACTTCTGTCTATACAGTTCTGGGGTCAACCTATACCTTCTGATCAAGGCCTCCTTCATGGGAGTGTAAATCACTTTATCCTCCTCATGTAAAGCTAGCAAGATGTCCCTCCCATGTGCAGTGAAATGGTTCTACAACCCTGATCCCCAACATCTCTCAGGGAACCTGTGGGACCTCATTGCTACCTCATACCCCTTGAACCACTGACCAAGGTCATCCCCATCACAAAATCTTTGATCACCACCTTAGTAATATGCACCCTCCCTTCAACATGCACCATTGGAAGTGGACTTCACACTTTTGGCTTTTATATCCAGCTTCTTCAAACTTCTCTCATGCTCTAAGAGCATCTTCCTTTCCTTTATGGGAAGTTTCTGCATCTCTAACTTCAATTTCTTTTCCTCTGTGTCTCTCTCTTTCCCCAGCCTGAGCTTGGCAAGCTCCAAATCATGGTGACAAACCCTTTGAAGATAAACTGCTGCCTACCCAGGAGAGCACCCTCTTTCCATTCAGGACCAATAGCTCATTCTGCTGCACATCTAAATCCTCTGCCTCCACCATAGGCTCATCAGTATGCCCACTGGCATTCCTAGATTCCAACCAGACCCTCAGCACCTTTTATTATTCCTCCTTTCTGGTGAGGCCTCTTGCTGAGACTTTTTTATTGATTGCAGAGTGATTTCAATTGTGGCACAGTGTAAATCTCCACTCTATCTTCTTCAAAATCAATATCCACAGATGCCCTTGATGCTGGTCTAGACATGATGAAACTGGGAGTTTCCACGTTGTAGAAAAATTCAAAGGAAAATTTCACCAACAGTATGTGGTTGCATAATGGTCTGCACTATATTAGTAGTGTTGACCACCAGTGTTAGAAATGAGGGTCTCTAGCTGGCAATGATTTGCATCTTTGTCCAAGTAGGGACACTGCGTCTAGTCAGGGTAAGAGAGTTACACCAATAGGCAACCCCTTTCTAACCCCCTTGGTAGTTTGGCAGGAGCAGTCAGGCTTATCTCAGAGGCAATTTGCCAAGCATTGGTAAACACAAACAGTAAGACAGTGAAAACACTACAAATGGACACCACATAGGTTTAGAAAAATAGGAAATCTTTATCTAAACCAAAACAAGACCAAAGAACAAAAATCCACCATGCGTATGTCAAGATATCACCAAAGATAGGTTATTCACAAAAATAAAGCATGTAGCAACAAATAGCTCTACCTGGTGCTATTTCGAGGTCCCAAAGTACAGCACCTAGGGATGGCACAGAGTTGCACGGACCCCCAAGAACAGTACCTTGGCAAACGATAAAATGTCGTTGAGGAAGTGATGTATCATTGGCGCCGATTCACATTCTTTCCTTCTGACCACAGGGGAGGTGAGGCATTGGTTCCTTACTGTGAGACAGGAGAGGTGAGGTGTCTGTTCCTTACTGTTCCTGGGCATGTCACGTCGTGTTGGCAGGGAGGTGTCAGTTCATTACGACGGTGCAGGATTAATGGATGCAGGAGGTCACCAACCTCAGGTATTGGCTCCGTGATGATGAGACACTGGCGTCGGTGAGGTCGGGGCTGCGGTGCGAGGCGGGTGGTGCGTCAAGAGCATCAGGAACAGTGCCCTCAGCTCCGGTGCAGACAGTGGGCTCTGTGACAGCATCGGCAGGTAGAGGGACTCTGCAGTGCAAGTCGGGACTGTGCATTGTGTACTTCACGATCTGTGCCCACAGCTTTGTTGCAGGTCACAGCATCGCTCACCGACGTTGGTGTTGCTTTTTCCCTCTGTGGCAACTGAAACAACAGTTCCAGGTGCAGGACGACAGATGAAGTGAAGTCTTTGTGTCCCTGAGACTTTGGAACAGGAGGCGAGCTCCACACCAAGACCTTGCAAGCAGGATACACAGCCCAGTTCAGTCTTTGACCTATCCTCTTGGCAGAAGCAGCCACTGTAGGCAAATCCAGTAAAGCATCAACACAGCAATGAGACAGTACTCCTCCTTAAAAGTTTCTCCAGCTCTTCTCCTTGGTAGAGGTTCCTCTTGAGTCCAGGAGTATTATAAGGTTCTGACGTCTGGGCCCCAATATTCAAAACTCATTTTCCTTTGTTTCCTATGGCTGAAATTCTCATAGCTGAGTCCAAAACAGTTCTGTCCTCTCTGGTCCAGCTTCTTGGCAGGAGGTGGAGACAGCATTGTGTACAGGAAACAGGGCCTATTCAGGTGTAAGTGAAACTTCGCAAACACAAGGAGATGATGGACGGAGCACTGAAACTTTTCAGACCCTCACCCCCAGTCACAGATCTGGGTTGAATCCATCATCGTTCTTTAGCTATCTTCGCCACCCCAGTTTAGACATAGCTATATGCAAATCAGTCTTGACCCTGTGCCTCATGGGAACAGTCCAGCCCGAACTGCCAAGCCATGTCTTCTCCGCAGCGGAAACAAGCATCCTGGGACTGGTTTCGGGCTAACAGCCCTCATCAGACAGGCTAGCTTGAAACCAGTGGCAAAGTGAGCAAAGTAGCCACGTCTGGGCATACCCTGCCAACTTAGGGCAAACAAAGCAAACACAAGGAGATGATGGACGGAACGATGAAACTTTTCAGACACTCACCCCCAGTCACAGATCTTGGTTGAATCCATCATTGTTCTTTAGCTCACTTCGCCACCCCAGTTCAGACATAGCTATATGCAAATCAGTCTTGACCCTGTGCCTCATGGGAACAGTCCAGCCCGAACTGACAAGCCATGTCTTCCCTAGACCAGAAACAAGCATCCTGGAACCGGTTTCGGGCTATCAGCCCTCATCAGCCGAGCTAGCTTGAATCCAGTGGCAAAGTGAGCAAGGGACCCACGTCTGGCAATACACTGCCAACTTAAGGCAAACAAAGCAAACACAAGGAGATGATGGATGGAGCGCTGAAACTTTTCAGACACTTACCCCCAGTCACAGATCTGGGTTGAATCCATCATCGTTCTTTAGCTCACTTCGCCACTCCAGTTCAGACATAGCTATATGCAAATCAGTCTTGACCCTGTGCCTCATGGGAACAGTCCAGCCCGAACTGCCAAGCCATGTCTTCCCTGGACCGGAAACAAGCATCCTGGGACTGGTTTCGGGCTAACAGCCCTCATCAGCCAGGCTAGCTTGAATCCAGTGGCAAAGTGAGCAAGGGACCCACGTCTGCGCATACCCTGCCAACTTGGGCAAACAGAGCAAACACAAGGAGATTGTGGACGGAGCGCTGAAACTTTTCAGACACTCACCCCGAGTCACAGATCTGGGTTGAATCCACCATCGTTCTTTAGCTCACTTCGCCACCCCAGTACAGACACAGCTTTATGCAAATCAGTCTAGACCCTGTGCCTCATGGGAACAGTCCAGCCTGGGGGTGAGTGTTTGAAAAGTTTCAGCACTCCGTCCATCATCTCCTTGTGTTTGCTTTGTAAGTGAAACTTCTCCCACTACTCAAAATGCAGGCCAGGCCCATTCACCTCAACCCCCCAGTGGCTGTTTACAGTGAATGCACACTTTAAAATCAGACAGTCAATACACAAACCAGCAGAGGAACATAGGATGGCTAAGCAAGAAAATTCCCACTTTCTAAAAGTAACACAAAAGGTAACCTAGGTTCCAATTTATGTGCTGCTATCGACTTAAACAGACAAAGGGCCGATATGTGATTTCATTGGTCCTGGTTATTTATTCAACCATTACTCATCGTATTATTCTTTTATTTTTTCATTTCACAAGCATCGGAAACGGGGAATATACTGTTTGTTTCACACAAGTTAAAAATATTAAATTAAGACATGAAAGGCAACATACAATATAGACCACTTAACAAATACTACATAAAGTAGCTTTGAAATTAGTGCAACAAATAGCAATTCACCAGTCGGTTTCTTCAGAGTTTCAAAGATTTTAGTTTTCAAACAAATAGCAATCCCATGTGTGTAGTTTATACAGTCTTTAAAGGGTTGCCAGCCAATGGGAACAAACATAAGAACAGCTAGGGTTAAATCAGTGCTAATATCCCTCTACACTGTTCACATTCATGAGTTGTCAATTCCTCAATGGTGGGAGAAATGCCGATGCGTTTCGAGACCCAGTGGCTTCCGTGGAACTCTCTTCAGGGCTTAGACTTGGTGTAATCTAAAAAATAATAATGGACATGGTGGCTATTACATACATGCTCCTTCCCTTTCTCCATATCGACTGTGTAAGGATCCCAAGCATACTGGCCAGTACCTGGTTGGGGTGGGCTCTTTCACTTCAAAGCAGACGAATTCTTCATCTCTGGTATTTAAAATGGATTCTCTTGACTGGTTAGTGGAAACGCTGTAACGGGTGAGAGGCGATCGATAAGATTGATTTCTTTCTAGAAACAAAAAACAAGCTTGTGATGTTTATCCCCTCATGACAGCTTACCGCTCTACTGCGCGGCCCTCCTTTAAGCAGTACAGGCATACTTGGTCAGTTTGAAAGATGTTGATGCACGTTGATCATCTTTCTTCATAACTGAGAGTGAAGCCTGTCTCATTCTGCACCGCAACGAAAGCGGTTACTTCTGGTGATTAACTTTTAAAACGCCCACCTTAGATTGTGATTCGAATTTCAGTGTTGTGCAATTCATCTCAATTCATTTTGAAAACTTTGCTTACCTGCCACCAAATGCAGTCTGAAGTTTGGAACATCAGGCTCACGTCCTAGAATATTATCATTTTCACTTTCTCAACAGTCCAGCAGTTAAGAACCTATTTGAATTTACACATAATCCCATAACATTCTACATTATAGATTTCTAGAGAAAATAATAGAATAGGCACACAGGACAATAGACGGAGAAGAAGTGCTCATTTCTATCAATGGAGGTATCAGGTTTGGCTCTCTTCTTTAATTCTTCATCTGGACACATTTTTACACTTTGGTTACGGTTCTATAGACATGGACGCTCCTGATTTATGATTCGGTTTCATGCTCATACCGCACAGATGTCCCTCCAGCACAGCAAAGTAAGCACCTACGTGGTCGCACCACCCCCCATTCTGACCCGCTGGTCCCAACACTGTTTCTTTTTAGGGCCCTGCATAAAGATTTCCACCGCCTCCAGTACCTGACCTCAAGATGGCTACCATAGGATCTGAACCCTCAGGATGAACATACGACTTAGGTAAGCCGACACCTCTCCATAAGAGGGGCGAACACGCTGCTGCTTTTCTCTCATCCAGACCCTCTGATTGCAGCCAGGTAGGGATGTGGGCCCTGACAACATAGTGATTTCCGCTCCTAACATCCATTCTACTCCTCCGGTCATCCAGACCCTCCGCTCACCTAATGGGAACGTTCCCCTAGACCAGGATATCCAATATGCCGTTGGTCACGTCTAACCACCACCTCCTGACCACCTCGAGCTACCTAAAACCGCAGAGCCCGAACTCCCACTCGATCATTTTCCCCCCAACCTGTCTCCCAAAGTGCAAAAAAAACGTAAACACAAACTGATTGGGCAGCACCCTGAGTCATTATTCACGGACGTTTATCACTGCTCCTCCAAAGGCCAGTTTAAAATGGATTTCATCTTTCATACTGAAAAACGTGATGAGTGGACGTCCATCATTAGATTCCAACTTCACAGTTCCAAAACAACAAATTCACCCCTCAGCTGCAAACTAACGATAGCTTTACCCAATCGCTCAAGCCGGAGGGGGAACACTTCTGTGACCATATAATCCAAGCTAACAATGACAACCTTGAGGCTTTCGACGCACTCTTCTCCTCACTTCGGTTTACTCCCTCTCATGCCCCCCGGCCCTTCCCTACCCATACTTGCTACCTGGACAGTCGGTCCCTCCAGCTGAGCACCCTAACCTCTCACTCATGCCCCAAGAACAACACTAGCCTCCCGGCACATGACACTACCCTCTCAGCTGCCTCTAATAACATGGCTCCTCTCTCCAAGCATCTCCCTGCCCTCCCCCTGCCCTCCCCAAGTGTCTATGATCAACCACAACACTCAGTCCAAGACCACCAGCTACTTCCCTATACCCTCACTCATAAGAACACGGCAACCACAACACGACCCTCCTCCTGCTGCGCCCTCAGCCCCACCCAATGAACACTCAGACACCTCGCTATCCAACAGATGCTAAGGCAGAAGCGCCAGGACCCCCCTCGTAGGGAGGCGCCCACTCAGATTCCCCCTACCCCCTCCCTTGAAGAGACAGACCAACGCCTCACCTGCTGGAAGACCAGCTAGCTATTGTTATCAAGGGCTTCAACGAAATCCTTTCCAACCTCGCCTCGCTCCGTAAACCTCCCCCTAATCCCCACTTCACCCCAGCAGTCAAAAAACCCACTTTCCATGAGCGTTCCTCCACTCCCCTTCACAGAGTGACCACATCCCCCCCGCTAAGCATAATGGAAACCTTGACCGATCAAACAGAACTCGAATAGCCATGTCCCTGAGGGAAGTAGCTGATCTGGCCGCCTCTTACGACATCCCCTCCACCGCCTCCGCTCTATCCAAAATCCAAGTGATCACCAGATTCAGAAGAGAACCCTCCCCTTCACATCACCCTAGGCCCCCTGCCTTCCTTACCAACATCCCAAGGGCCCCCCTAAGAAGAACCCCAATAACGAGGCACCCACCATTAACTGCATGCTCATTAACTGCAGGGCAGTCACTAAACATGCTACTGAACTAGCTGAATCCATCCTCACCCATGACATAGCCTTCATCACAGACCCGTGGCTAAATGATTGCTCGACACCCATCTTGGACACTCTCATGCCACCAGGCTTTGTAATCATCAACAAAGATCGCATTGACCAAAAAGGCGGAGGTATAGCAATCATCCATAAATTCAATATATCTGTGACTGAAATCGACACTTTTAACTACAACTCCTGTGAATACCTTTCCGTCAACATCAACACAAGCAACATCAAATCTTTCTAGTGTCATCTTCTATACCATCCCCCAGGAAACACCACTACTTTCACCGAACATCTTTCTGATATGATTGCACATTGCGCACTCCGAGACGCCAACAACCTAATTCTGGGAGACCTGAACCTACACTGGAAGGAAAACAACAACACGGTAATCCAGAACCTAAATGAGCTGCTACTCAGCAATAACCTCACCCTGCATTGTTCAGAAGCTACCCACGACAAAGGAGCGATCCTGGATGCCATCATCTCCCAGCAGGACTCCACTACAATCGATCAGATCCTACATGTCGACTGGTCTGACCACCACCTTATCCTCTTCCACTTCAATCAACAAATTACACTTTAACCACCCACCCAAGACACCTGCAAATGGATGAGAAATCTTAGACAGATCTCCATGGACGACTTTGAAAGACGGTTATGCTCACTCCTGCCTACCACCTTGGACGATCTTTCTACAACGGAACTCACCACTCACTATAACTCTACTATGACTTCCATCCTTGATCAAGTAGCCCCCCTGAAACAAAAAAAAACAGGAACATTCCGTCCAGATCATGGTTCACCTCTGACATCAATGCGGAAAGAAGACAACTAAGAGCCGCAGAACGACTATGGAGGAACAACCCCTCCAATTTCCTCCTCGAGCAACTCAAGGAAACCCGAAGGAAATACAAAAAGCACATTAACAACAAAAAAAACAGCTTCTTCTGCACCACCCTGGACTCCGCGAAAAGTACTATTCAACATCATCAGACAACAAACCTCCAAGCCCTCAGCTGCCCCTGGCCAAGCCTCCAAAGACCTATGCGAAAACTTTGCCATCTTCTTTAAAGACAAAATTTCCAAGCTCGAGCTCTCACTTGACATCAACCCTAACGCCTCATGCACAATCCCTCCCCCTGAAACCAAAACCAACACATGCAAATACCCAGCGAAATCCTGGAAATCCTTCAACCCTGTACCTGGAAATGAGATTCTCAAACTGATCACCACCTCCAAACCCGCATCTCACGTACTTGACCCTGTACCTACCCAACTGACCAAAAAACTGCAACTCTCCATAGCTCCATTCTGGTGTAAGATCATAAACAGCTCCTTGAGTTCCGGCGTCATTCCCGACTGCCTCAAAGTCGGCCAAGTCACACCTCTCCTGAAAAACCCAGCCTTGACACCAATGATTTGAACAACTTCAGACCTGTTTCTAACCTCCCCCTCCTTGCTAAAATCCTTGAAAAATGCGTTCTTTCACAACTAACGCAGCACATTGACAACTTCAACCTTCTAGATCCCCACCAATCGCGATTCCGCAAAGGCTACAGCACCGAGATAGCGATCATAAACATCGTGGACGACATGCACAAATCTCTAGATACCAACAAATGCTGCATACTCACCCTCCTGGACTTATCGGCAGCCTTTATCACGGTGGATCACAAATTACTCATCAAGGCTCTGCAAGACAGAGCAGGTGCTGACGAGGTGGTCTTACAATGGTTCTCCTCCTTCTTACAAAACCGCTCCCAAAAAATAAAACTCAAATCCTTCACACCACAGCCAGGCCCACAACCCCCCCCCCCCCCCACGAGTCCACCCCCAACCCCGGACAAAGAAAATGCACACCAACACCACAAATCCCAAAACAAATATTTTGCCTGATGTCGCACAAGCAGGAAAATCAACATACATGCATGGCCAGAAAATGGAGAATCAGTCATACAGCAATGCAATCACCAACACAAAACTAAACACCATTCAAACAAAAGGCAAAATAACCGTTCACATGAGTCCTAGTGGGGCCTCACTGGACAATCTGTAGGACACAGCCTGGAAGACCGAATCCAAGAGAAGAAGGTGTGCCATGCGCCCATCAAAGGAAAGAGAGGGAGAGAGAGAGGAAGAGAGATGAAGTGAGATTGCACACGCAGCGCAAGGCCTCTCGGGCACCTGGCTCCACATGCCAACATGTGTGTGTGTATCACCATCCATACACCATGAGCCCATGGCCTTGTCCCAATCTCAGCGCCTTGCCACATCACATTCCAAAAACGTAGTAGTCAGACAAACATCAGGGATGAAAGCTCCTTTGTTCCAATGCAGAAGGCGGGAGGACACCTGCACCTCTGACCTTGGTCCAGAACGCGGCTGGAACACCCTGAGAGAGATGACATGGGAGATGGGGATGACTCCCACACCACGCATTGCACAAATGAACTATCCAACTTATCCACACCCCACACACAGAAGCCCCTGCCTGAGGTACCCCCACATGGGATGCCCTTGACACAGCAACCTATTCTCCCCAACATTCGAATCATTGCTCAGAGCTGTGACATATTCTCCACACAAGTGCCGCAGTTCAGAAGAGTGCCGGTTCCACGAGACGCACCAGCGCAATGGCAGGCATCCCGGGTACATGCACAACCCCCATCACGTGGAACAGTACCGTGCATGTATGCTGCATTTACTGGGCCACTGGCAGTGCTGCGGATCAGTTACCGGCTGAGCTTCCGCCATGCCTACGTCACCTGCTTCCACTGCCGAACATGCACAATTGAGTGTCCCATGGATGTCTGCCTATCCAACACAAACATAGATGAATTGGACTATGACTTGTGTCTGCACCCCTTGTTGGATCACAAACAGGAGTGTAACCGAGACAGCGTTGCATAGGATGCATTGACATACTGCGTATGTATTGGCAGTTGTGCATGGGAGATTGCACAATTCTTCATGTGCATTGACCACATCGAGGCACTCCCCTATTGGGCTGTGTTGCGGATTGGTGAAACAGCGTGGGCTGAGCACACCTGCCTGAACCAGTTGATGGATTGGCTCACCCTGGTGTTCCTTGAACATGACAACGATGTACTATTGGAACACATTGCACATGAAGCTGCACGGGCATTCATGGACGAGTAACTACGTTCCTGCAGCCACATCGTATTGTCACCCACAGCACAGGTCCCAACAACTTGTTGCATCGTGGGGAATGCTCACATATCTCACCACAATAGAGGCCATGTCTGCCTTCATCAGGACTCTGGATGCATGTGCGTGGAACTACACGTGTCCATGGTCGGAGCAACACAGCGTTGTTTGGCAACATTACCAATTCGGACACACTGCTGGGGCGAGAGTACACACATGGCAATGAAGCACGACATGTGAACCTGTTGGACCCTTTCACCTGATCACTGTCAGCAGAGCAGACAATCGGCACACTCCGGGGGCAGAGCACTATGCAGATCCCATGGGCAGTGAGTCGTGCCCCCTAGCACGGGGCAATGGGCAGATGCCAAACAACACATGACTCATCCAGCAAGGCAAGGTGGGCTGAGACCGTTGCCATCCGTGATGATTGTTGTCCATTTTAGCCTCTCCATTTTCTGAACCTCGACATGTTCCCATGCTGCGTGTAAGTGTCTTAAGCATGTCCCTGCCTGTTGTGGCCGTTGCCTCGTCAGTAATGACACACACAAGCAAATAAAGCCTATGCCACTACACTGGTGTCTAACTGTGATGTGTGTTGATTAGATTGTCCATTTGTGTGCCACAATGAGCATCGTCCCTACACAGGGAGGAATTGACTGATGCTTGTGCAATGGGGGTGGCTCCCTTTTGCAAGCTCCACCTCTGTGAGCCAGACATTGTTTTGGGATAGTTTCTGGCCGACCTGTGCACTTACGTGACTTCAGCAATGTGAGTATGGTGTCCAACCTCTGACCATGTGGAGCAATGTCATATATCATAACAGAATGTGTCCACACAGTTGTGCATGAGTAGGTATGCGACTTGAAGTTCTGTTGTCAAGTTGTGATGTAGGACACCACTCCTGGCCTGCTACCGATTTGGTCATTCCTACACACAGCCCTATTCAATACATGGACGTGTGCCTACGTTGGGGGGTTATGAGATTGTTGTTGATGTGCAATGGTGACACAGCCAATTGGCAATGTGTCTCAGGGATACACATGCGCATAGATGTCAGTTACCAGGGTGTACCTTCATGTGCAATCATTGTCCCTACATCCAGCCATACTTCCATTCGTGAGTGAACATAGTCATGACACATCTGTGTGATTTAGAATGTTTTATTCACATTCAGGTGATTGACGGAGCTGGAGCTGCACATGGCCATCCAAGCCCACATTACATAGAAGCACAGTGATGGGCCAATTAGAGTCCTTTGGGGAATGAAAAGTGATTACGAAGAGGGGGAGTGCAGTCCCCAGCAGGATTTCTGTGTAATTGTCCAGCAGTGAAGATATGGTAGTCCGTGACAGGGTCAGGGTAAATGTCACAGAGTGTTCCGGGGGTCAATGGGAGGTATTGTCCCAGGGCATGATGCATAGGGCAGAACCAGGCAGGGACAGGCCACATGGCGGTGGTGGATGCTACTGCCTCCTTCCTCACACAGTAATTACCATCCCCATCTTACTCCCCTGATACGAGTTCTGTGTCTCGTGTGTCCAGTGTGTGTGGCGGGGTAATGGCTGCATCACTGTGTGCCACTGACTCATCAGACTGCAAAGGTGATGTGGCTGCATCACTGTGTGCCACTGATACATCAGGGGTCGGAGCTGTGTGTGTCGATGTTCCCGCTGCAGTCATCTGGGACTGACTCAGTGGCAGCAATGGCAAGATGATGAACTGCAGGGCATTGAAGTTCCCAGCTACTACTCACTGGTGTCCAGCCGTGGCAGCTATACTTCCAGCCTGCATCTGCTCCATGATCTCCATTGACCTCCCCATCTGTGCCAACTCTGTGCTGTCATCGCTGGTGCCTGTCTGACCAGACAGTTCTTGTATCCGATTAATGGCCCCAGCGAGGTCAGCTAAGGCCTGTGGTGGAGCATGGTGCATACAGGGGGTGTCCGATAGGGACTGTACGTGGTCCCTGATGGGACTCAGACACCCACGTATGGCATCGAGTTTGGCTGCCACGAGCTCGAAACCCACCCGCAGCTGTTCAGCCAACTCCACCTGGCAACCCCACACACGCTGTTGGAATTGCATGTATTAGTCGGGGGTCCTGTGAGCCAGATGTGGTGGTGTGTGTTTCCTGCTGTGTGGTCTGTGCAGGTGGTGGGGTCACCTCGAGGCAGCCGGCCTGCCCTGCTCCTGGGGATGGGGTGCGGAGGCTGTCCATTATCCATTGGAGGGTGTCTTGACATATGTGCAGGTTGTCCTCAATGATGGGAAGTGTGGTGTGCTCTGCAGGAGGTGTTGCTTGTCCCTCTGAAATGTAAAGGGGAGATGCAGGTTAACAGAGTTACACATGTAGGTTGAAGATTTGCAGATGTTTACATTCAGACTGCATGCCAATGAACATTGTCTTAAAACAAAAGAGGAAACAGCTCAACTCTACACACACAAAAAGTGTTTGTGTCGCACCTCTCTCATGACTCCTCTCGTCTACCCTCCTACAGTTCAAATCAATATGTAAGCAATTAGCTAACACCGTGTGCAGCTCCACTACCCCCACTGTTCCCAAGGGTTGATCCACAAGATCAATACAAACTTATACCCACTATGGGTTGCACCACCTTGCACAATCAACAAAAACAGTAATTTTATAAATGTCCATCCAATATTTTGTATTATTCAGATTTTCTTTATTCTTCTTTCATTTTTGGCAAATCATCGGGCAGCCAACGCGTTTGGTTCTTATTGAAAGAACTTCGTCAGGGCTGTAAAAAACATTTAAAAATACATGTATAATACAATTGTTACAACAAGTTGACACACAATAATATATGAACACATAATCCAACAAGACAGAAGATACTCCAAAATGCCTCCAAATTACATATTTTACTTTGAACATTTCTAATTTATATCAGACACCTGGGCAACTAACCCTTATTGTTAATGTTTAGTTAATAATAAAATTGTTTTGATAATTACAATATAAGCACAAAAGGCAAGTCAAACTGAATCCATCCTACAATTTACATATTGTGTTCCAATTGCACAAAGACCTTAACACATAGAATAAATTATGTGTAATAGAAGGCCCAGAGGTATGTACTGCTGTTTAGAGACATAAACCTCTTTCCCTTACTTACAGTAAGCAATATGAGGGAAAAGCAAAAAGAAGAAGAAAAAGGAAAATAGAAGTAATGCAATGCACCTTATCTAAACAAATTATGATATAAACCCGTACTAGTCATCGAGCCTATATCAATCTGTTTATGTTATCTTAAACTTTTAAGATGCAACGCGTTTCGTTCTTATAGAAAGAACTTTGTCAGGGCACTATTTCTAGTGACAGTTGTTTATTAATAGACGAATACTTGTTGCCAGGTGATTACATTTCAGGCTTTCCTGGCACTTCCTCACGTATGCGAGAAACTCCAATGGTCATTCACATCTGTTCTGCCTATTAAGAACCAAGGCTTATATTGTCCCTTGGGTTTTGCGACTCTTTCCTATTGATTGGCTACTGTGCCCGCGGCAGGATATATCGAGGTGGCCAACAGTATCTGTGCTCAAGTGTTAAAAAAAAAAAGCTTTTTGACTGATACAAGGTGCCCACTAGAACTACTGGACAGCATATATCAGGCCAACTTCTCACACTCTTGAACTGATTTTGTGGCCTGGTGTATTGTTCGTCTGCTGCATGTATTGTACGGCATGGGTTGTGGGTGTACGTGGATATGTCAGAGTGTGACCTGCTCCTTTAAGGATGTGATCCGCACTTGGCCTCCTCCATGTCGATTCGTGGAACAGGGCATGTTTTTGGGCTTCTGCATTGCTATCAGGCATGCAGTGTCATTTGCATAGTCAGTGTGGCTCACAGAGCCGCTGCTTTGCTGGATTCAGCACGTGTGCATGTTTCGGTTGTGATATTGATGATAGGGAGGGGGGCCCCTTTGTGCACATTGTGGAGGGGAGCCTACTTGGTGTTTCTATGTGTGCTGAGGGGGCAAAGGCTATCAGGGACATGTTCCATGATCATTGTGGGTGTGCATTGTGCTACACATAATTGTGCATGTGTGCCATTGTGCCCATCCGCCCCGTCCCCCCAGTCCCTGGTTGTTACTCACCCTGTTGCTGTTGGGTAAGGTCGTATCGAGCTGTGTCCAGGCCCCAAAATCCTGCCACCGTCTCCACACTGCTGACTGTGACCACCATTTCCTCCAGCTCATCCAGCTCCTCCTGTGTCGCAGGACTCTCACCTCCAGTTGCCGTTGCTGCCTTTCTGTTTGGCCTGCCTTCTCACATCATGCCAGCGCATCTTGACCTCCTCCATTGACCTCCTCGACACTCTGACTGCATTGATGTTGGTGATGATGGCCTGCTATATTTCCGTTTGGGTTGCCAGTGCGGCAGTGGAGTTGACGAACATTTCTTGATGGTGTTCTATCACCTCCGTGACGATGATCCGGTCTTCCTGCAGACCGAACCCCGTCTTCCTCTTCCTCTTCTCCTTGCCCTTCCCTGAACACGGGGTTCCTGGCTTGTCCTCCATGGGGATTGTGGAGTTTGGCTTGTTCTCTGCACTCGGTCTGGGTGCATCCATGGTGCTACACATTTTGAATTGGTTTTGGTGTTTTTTTTCTTAGTGCATTTTCCTGCCAGATGCGTGGGATTTGCAGGCATGGGTTTGTTGTCGCAAATTTTTGTACCGCGATTGGCCTCATCGCATGATTTTGTGCATTCGCGCTTTGCATTTTTGCAGCGTGGCGTTGATTTTCACACTGACATTTGACGTGTTATCTGGTGACTATCGGATGCTACCGCCGCGTTGTGAATACTTGGTTGGCACAGCAATATTTTCCCGCGATAGGCTGCAACGTTGAGAGTTGCGTTAAGCTACTCTTGCGGTATATATGGTTCAGGGGAATAGCACATGCGCTGTAACTCTGGCAGTGAAAAAACAAACAGAATCCTGCAACCAGAAAAATCAAAACTTGGGAAACATTAAAGTTAGCTGATCGAAGGAATGTTCAGGTTATGAGGATGTACCCTGTCCGCTGCCTGCCAAATGCTTGAATTTCTTCAAGCAGCAGTGGGTATCTGATGATGAGAAATGGCAGGAGTAGAGGGCTATCATAGTCTAGTACAGCCCGTACAGCTGAACCTCCACAAACCTAAATACTGCCCATTGCCCTTCCAAGTGCCCCACTCTTGTATTTTTTTTCTTATTTTTTTTGCAGAGTTTTATATAGTGCGAACTTGACCCGAAGGTATTGTTTATCATAGCGCTCTACAAAGCACCAGATGCGTTTCATGAGGACACATTCATTTTCTTGTTAGGCATGGGGAGATTAAATGATTTGCCCAGAATCACAGGATGTTCAGCGTCATTTTCATAGACTCAAACCAAGTTCCCCAGATTCGTGGTCGACCGCCCTAGTCGTTAGATCAAATCCTCTCCCCTCACTTAACTTACTATTTTTTTATGAACACTCATTCTGACCGGATGGCTACACCAAATATCCACAACTTCCTAAGTGGATTCAGTTGTCATGTGACTAGCCTCACTGATGTTGCTCATAAAAACAGAATACATCAAAACTATCATTAAAGTCTAATGTTTTCTCTTCAGGAGGCGTACCTCATTAGGACTCTTTCAATATGAAACCATTTTCTATAAATTCAACTTCCGGGTAAAATAAGTTTGTTACATAAAATAGTTCTATACATCCCACATTTTATATTTTGGTCTGGATATTTATATTTTTCAAGTAATTTCACATTATAAAACTGCAATGAACTATGAATTAGTCAAGCCGTCTATTCATCCATTTTTTTTTATTTGAAATTTTAGCGATTTAGACCTCATTTGAGATCAACAATATAGTGAAATAACATATACAAATTACCAATACCATTGTATTTCAATATATCATAAAAATCTTTATAAGCAAAATTTATTCTTAGCTTGTATATCTCTAAAATAGCGGAAATAACACTTTAAAAAAACTTAAAAACTTTATGGCATACAAATTCATCTGGAGGGGTTCTTATGATCTCAATCAGATCCGTATTTCTAAGAATACTATGTTTTATACAGATAGGTTTTAAAAATCGTGACGCGCCTCAACCAGAATACTATTTGGACAGACAAATAAAACATGTGCCAAGTCTTGGATTCTTCCATTACATGAATCACATTGGCCTGTTTTATTAAAGTTGCAGCCCCAATTTTCTGTTACATCTTTTAACGGTAGTATCCTCAGCCTTAACATCTGACTGCAACACCTGAAATATTTTGGGCACTCTTTATACTCCACACTAGCTAACGCCAGCTTGTAGTGCGATAACTGATGACAGTAAAGTTTATCCATTTCGAAGCTCAACCTCGGGGTAGTTTTTACCAGAAAGAACTTCAAAAGTTCGTGGACCAGCTCTGTAAAAGGTTTCTCTGAGCATTGAAAGTGTTCCAGAGAAAACTCTAAATTTTGCTTAAAAGTATATACTCCTAAATCCGCCTTAAAAGTTTCCTGACGTAAAATTGCCCTTAATGTACCATCGGGAGTATGTTATATGCCCATCCAACAAGATTTGCCATAGCTGTCGCGTATGCACTCACCACCCCTAATTCCAGTTGAAGTGCCTGAACAGGAGTGGCTTGGCTTGTAGTCATAAGCATGATCAAGAGTTTTCCCTTCCTGAGATTTAAAAAAACTCAATGGCTTGTTGGAAACCCAATGGCCTGTTGGAATATACTCCAAGCCATATGATAGAATCGGGGTAATCTTTGTTCGATAAACTTCAAAGAGAGCTGAAAAATGGTGCCTCCCGGTAGAGTAGTAACACTTTTTTATACACTTACATGGGATACTGTCTTTTGCTCCATCTGCTGAAAGTGCGAGGCAGCACCAGTGGACTTAGAGAAAAATCACCCCAAATAGATATAACTAGATGCTATTTCTACTGTTCTTCCTCCTAATTTCCAGGTAAAATATATGGCTTTATTCCTTCCCCTAAATGGTACCGTTTTTGTTTTTGAAATATTTATTTTTATAAAGTGAC
Organism: Triturus cristatus; assembly: GCF_964204655.1. Taxonomy (NCBI): domain Eukaryota; kingdom Metazoa; phylum Chordata; class Amphibia; order Caudata; family Salamandridae; genus Triturus; species Triturus cristatus. Next base: position 219,562,355 of record NC_140590.1, read on the forward strand.
TTTCAGTATAATTAAAAAGGGCCTCCATGTTACGCTGCAGTCCAATTGGGGTCGGATCGAATAAAACCACATTATCGGCATACATTAAAAGGTTAATTTTTTGTGATAATAATTGTGGTGGAAATTATTTACTTCCTCGAAACAGTCTGGTAAATCACAAAGTAATAGTGAGGAAAGGAGGGGGGCAAGTAAACATCCTTGTTTGAGACCGTTTTGCGTGGATATCTCTTGGCTTAAGCCCTTATCTCCTCCCATTTGTACATTACACCATGTGGTTGTATGAAGTGCTACTATTATTCTTAGCAAACTTATCGGAACGCCTAACTTCAATAATTTCCTCCACAGGGAAGGCCTATCCACTTTGTCAAAAGCTGTAGAAAAATCTACAAATAATCTGTAGACTACATGAGCCCTACTAATGACATATTTATTAATAATAATTTGAAGGATGACAATATTGTCAATTACAGAATGTTTTTTACCCCCCTATCTGTGGCCCAATCATTCAGATGTTCCAAAATGCTGGCCACTAATATTTTTCCTGTAGCATCAAGGAGGGCAATCTGGTGATAATTACTCGGATAGAAGCGAGAACCTTTTTTCAAAAGGGGAACTACTATACTGCCCTTCCATGAGTTCGGAATTTTGCCAGTTCGATAGCAGTATGTAAATAGGGGGGCCAAGAGTTTACTTCATCCTTCAGTATTTTCTTTTAGGACCTTCACCTGACCTGTCTGGTCCCATTGCTGCTGTGTCTCTTGCTTTCCTTATATACACTGCAATTGGCTGATCAGTAGGTGGCTTTACCTGCAGGTCGATCTCGCTGTCGGTCCATCGCATAGGGATTTCCTAATGTCAGTAGAAGGTGGATTTTCTTCATATAGTTTCGATAAATAAGTGGCCCATTCTTTTTGAGGGACAGGAGTATCTCTCGGTGGTATTTTATATCCACTAGATTCTTTAACTATATCCCAAAAGGCTTTAGAGTTTTTTTAACACACCGCTTCTTGCAGGTCCACCCAACATCTATCCATTTTTATTTTATTCTCTTTCCTGCATAGCCTTTATCGCCTTTTCTTCAAGATGGAAATTTCGGCCTTCCTAGCTGGAGAAAAGTTCATAAATTTGAGCCTAATCAGCTGGTTTAATTTCTTAGACAGGAGATTTATTGTCGGGTCCTTTGTCTTTTGTGCTTTGACTTTACTAGGAAGAGGTTTCTTTTCCAAAATAGTAGATATTAATATTTTTAAGCTTTCAAAATTGGAGATTGGGTTAACTCTCTTGTTGGTTTGTTCATACATTCGGGACTCTATAATCTTATTGATTTCATTACAAATTTCCTTATAGTTCTTGCTGCTCCACTGTATTTGAGCTGGCTTTTGTTTAATTATTACCTCCCACCTACCATATAATAGGGACCATGAGGAAGTTGGTTTAAGGTGGAGGTCTATTTCAAGATGAAGTATTACGTGATCACTACTTTGGACAAAGTCTATAGAGAAGCTGCAAGAGTTATTAAACAAATCATTGTTGCTGATGGCATGGTCCAATATAGATAACCCTGTTGGACTTTTTCGGGTATATGAACCCGGCACATCTCCTCTCATTCTCCCATTTAAAATTATTCTGTTGAATTCCTTAATTCGCTCCAATATGATTTTTGCATTAAAATCACCCATTAGGAGTACCTGCATATTTTCATTTGAGCCTAGGGAAATATCTATTTGATCAAATAAATGTAAAAGTATTGTATCCTGTTCAGACCCAGGGTGAACATAAACATTAAAGAGAAGTACTGTCTGAACGTGAAGGTTTTTATCTAAATGTTCCTCCATTTCTGTTTTGTCACTGAATTACTCCAAGAGATACAGATGTGCTCAGATGTGAGCATTCGTAGTTCCCTGTTCCCTTATGGTCTCACATTTTTTTGACAAAAACAAATGTCAGTGGTAGATTGAGTTTCATGTTCAGAGCAGATGATGCAAGGTTTCCTGACTGAAAAGAGTTTATTTTAATACAGAATTGAATTGAATATGTATGGTCCCTATCAGCAGTGCTTAATAATTTGACCAGGAGGCCACTGCAGCTTGTGCCACCCATTGCCCCAGACATCGCTGCCAATGGCAGTACCATAACAACTACTAACCACCTCTCTCACCTGCAAGTGCGACAGTTAAGATTATTAAAGGGCCTAAAAGCTAAAGGAATGGCTGGGGAGGCAGGTATTAGTAATTTTTTATGTATATTGTATTCATAAAAAACAGTTGTTCTGCTCCGCTTTAAATTAAATGAGCAGTACCACCATGTGGCAGACTGTCATAAGTGTGGTGTTGACAATTAAGGGCCGGTGCTGAGCACCTTAAACCAATTAAGTGACAGTTCTGAGCACCGGAAACCACCGGCTAAAAATTAAGCACTGCCTATCAGTAATGTTGTGGTGAGCAAACCAACAATGGCATGAAATTTTCCTCAAGTACCTAGTAATGGCTTGCTTTTGGCTATCACCTTTTAGGTCCAGCTTGACAGCTTTGCTTGTAAATACAGCCCCATTCATCCAGTGGACTGTTTAAGCCATTGCTTAGTGACTTTGTTGATCACATCTCCGATCAGGTGTTGGATCACCTAGATTCAGACATGAGGTGCTCAATCTAGGAATCGTGTACTAAAGAGCCTGAATGAAGGAATCTCATGGCAACAAGCTTTAATGACTAATTATTACCTGTTGCTCTTCTCTATAATGTGTTTCAGCTCTAGTCAATGCTTTTTGTAATTACAGATGTTCACTTCCTTACTCTTTACTGTGCACTACTCCAATGCAATAACTACATTTGTTTGCATATTGTTTTTATGTTAAAATGTTTTATTAGGCACAAACCATTGTCCTATTGTTGGAAAGGCGTCCGCCGGAAGGGGGTTCGACCACGTCTTGCCCACCCCTTTTGACCCACCTCTCCCAAGTAAGCCGAACCAGGCGCGCACACCCTGAGCTGCACTGTGAACAGAGGGACACCACACGTATTCTTTGTAGGACGATAAGTTCTTTTATCGATGATTTCAGGGATCTTTATGACCCAAAAAGGCAAATAGTACAGCAGTGGCACAACGTACCACAAATCAGTCGTGGGGAATGGGGGTAGCGGGACAGTCTTTCAAGGTAGTGTCTCTGCGAAATACCCTGCGGAAGCTCACAATCCTCGAGCTGGAGGGTGTCGTGTCTCTGGGTGATCTCTTATCGAGTCGTCCTCAAGGGGAGCGCCGCGAGTCTCTCAGCAGGCACCGGTGGTCGGAGTTCAGGAGCCGCGATTCCGTCAGCAGGCTCAGATGGTTCAATGCTGGGGGCCGCGAGTCGCTCAGCAGGCCTAGGTGGTTCAATGTTCGGGAGCCGCGACCTCGTCCGCAGGGCTCAGATGGTTCAAATAGCAAGAGGCCGCGAGTCACTCAGCAGGCCCAGGTGACTTCAGCGTTTCAGGAGCCGCGACAGCGTCAGCAGGCTCAGATGGTTCCAGGTCTCTCCTCCTTGTTCCTCCGGCACCCCTTGTTATACTCCGCTCGTTCTTTGAAGTCCGGAGTGCTCGCAGAGGGGGGACTGGGGTGACGGAGGGGGTTCGGCGGGATTTCCTGCCGCTCACTTCTTTGGTCTTTTCAGGTGGGTCTGGGAGAGACCCCAGACGCTCGGTAGGGGAGGCGCCTGCTCCCCAGGGGCCTGGTGGCCGATTGAGTCCTCCCGGGGAAGGCGACCCGAGGTGTGACTGGGCTGGCGCCTCTGGGTCTGGCTCGAGGGTTCCCGCTCCCTCGTTTGGGCATGCGTGGTAGGGTGTTGAGTCTGTCAGGTCTCTGGCCGGCCCGTGGATCGTTTTGGCTGGGGCGGCCGGAGTCGGGGATGTCGTGTCTTGAGGGTGGTTGCAGGTTGGCGGGATGATGGAGGGGGCAACGCCGTGAGGCCGGTCTCACACCTATACTGAGGCATTGATGTAGGAGACAAAAGAGGTTCCAGACAAAAAAAGCCCTATTGAAAGAACAGTGCATTCCCTACTTTCCTGAAAATCAAATGTCTGGAGATGAACTTGAGATGATGGGGTTGGACATTCCACTCTCTGGCTGTCTGCACTGCAGAAGAGCACCTTCCAGTATGTTCTTCCTTACAGTAGTTATAGCAGAGATAATTAGCGTAGATGAGTGGTACGGCTGGAAGTCATCCTGAAGATTCTGGTAGAAGGCTCGATGAACAAAGCAAAGTGTCTTGAACAGAACAATGCAATTGGGAAGTCAACAAAATTCTGAAGAAAGAGACTGTGTATTTGAAGGCGGAAATTGATCGACAAGGACCTGTTTTTAAATGTTTATAATTTATCAATAAAGCACATAGTAAAGCATCGAAACAATGTATTACAGTAAATCAAGTCTCAAACTTGATCAATGCCTGAGCCACAATGTATCAGCACTCCAAAGAAAGAAATGGGCATATCTAGCTAGATGACGTTTTTGACCTGGGAAAGTAGTGTTAGTTAGTGAAATAAAAAAGGCACTGTTTTTAAACAACTGTGAAAAGCACAGGTACGTGGGGGGGTGGAGGCTTCTGGGAGGATTTCAACCAAATCACATAGGAGCCACTAAAGATGAGGAGGACCTCAATCTTATCCGTATTAGGTCTTAAGGCATTGTCTCGTAAGCAGAGAGTCATTGCTGAATGGAAGTTTATGAATTGCTCATTTTCCTGCAATGCTGATCTGCTTAAGCAAATGGCCAATTGTGTGTGATCTACGAAGGTCATAAATGTAAAACCAAATAAACCAATGAGGTGGGATAGAGGGACCACAAACGTATTGAACAAAGTCAGGATGAAGGAGGGCCCTGTGGAACTCTATGAGACACCAATTTAGTTGTAGCAAACTAAGAAGAAAGCTAAATAAGTTGGATGCAACCTCGAAGGAAAGAGGTAATCCAATCAATGGCAACACTGCTAATCCCAGTAGCATAGAGCTGCAACGGAAAAATCCTATGGCTTCAAAGGAGGCAGAGAGATCAAGGTGAATCAAAGATGCTCTGTTGCTTACGTCACGCACCAAGTGTAGTTAAGTAGTGCTAAGGTCAACCTGCTTTTGACAAGGAAAGATAATCGAGCAAGTGTCTCCTAATGTAGCTGAACAAGACAAAAAATATGGATAGCCAAACTGTTTGGTCAGGTACTTGTAATTAGGCAGGAGAAAAATCTGCTCAGAATTCACAGAACTTGCTCAAATTAGTAAGAGTGTGGTGGCCACATGAAGAATGGAGAAAAATGGAGAAAAAAGACAACTACCTTTAAGCTCTTCTTAGTAGAATTAGAGGATAAAGAAAATTATGACAGTTCCAATATTACCTTACAGCTTTGAAGGCCACTAAATATTTGCTTTTATATCAATATTTTGGTCCTGTTTTCAGCTACCCTAGATTGTTTTACATTCACATTTAGTGGGTGTGAGTATTGCAAAAAAACAGTTTGCAGCGGGATGAAAATATCTGGGGTGGATTGTCTTTATGTGTGCAATGCCTTAAATAAATGTAGTTAGCCTTGCCTACAAAATGGTATTAAAAACCTGGATTCATGTATCATGAGGAATGGAGGATATAAATAAGGTCTCACTCGGAAATCTAGTTTTAGCATTGTAATTTAGTAGTCAATTAAAGTTATTCAAATAATAATCAGACCAAGGAAGGGAGCAGACACCCAACTCTGGAATATTAGATAGAGAAGTAAAGATAAAATTTACTATTATGGCCTTACCCTGCACTGGGCCATAAACAAATTGAGTCAGTCCAAAGGTAGAACAAACATCTGTTAGGGTCTGTTAAACAGAATGCTCTCGAAGATTTCCACAAATGTTCAAATGTTCAAAATGTCAAGGATCATACTACAACCTTAAAAATGATTAAATGCAATCAATTACAAACTAAAATTGGTATTACTTCCAGAGGACTATAGATTAGAATTCTACTGTAGGTGCAGGAGAATGATAGCATAATTTTAAATCCAAGTACTTCAGCATTTTTAAATATATTGATAATAAAAACAGAACTTCTTTTTTTTTAAATCACTGCGAACCCTCCACCTACAAGTGAGACTGTGTCTCCACCAAGAATTATAAAACCATCCAGAATAGAGAGTGCAAGGTCAAGTCCTGTAGACTCAGGTAGCTTAGTCTCAGTTGAAAATAGCACATCAATCTTCCGGACCTCCTCTTCCTCGCCAAGACATGGCTAACCCTTGTGCCGGCACCAGTTTTTCTGGGTACAAAATCACACAAGACACCCAACTCAGACCTGGAGAACAAATCACAATAATCTCCAGGAAACCTACAGCTGCAAACACCCATAGAGAATGTGGCCTTTTCTTGGGGTACCTGCATTTCAAGCTACACATTTCTGCAAATTCCACCCTGAAAGGAACCCAGACCAAGAGCAAACATCATCAACAACATCTCAGATTTTGTAATCTGCCCACACCATTGACTACAAAGCATATGTATCCTTTTAGGGAATCTCAATTTCCACCTGGAAGACCAGACCGACCACAACTCAGAAAGTCTTGTGAATCTGGAACTCACACAAAATGTCAATGGACCCGCCCACTCTGCTGGGCAGGCCTTTGAACACTAACTTTACCTCCTTCACCATCATAATGATCATCACAGCCCCACCTGTCAGCTTGACCAACCACAACATTATGCACTTCTAGGTCAACTTCTCTTGCCACAAAATATTTCACCATTACAGACCTGACCAGTCGCAGCTGCAACAACATCATGGAATCGCATATGTCTCATACCCTATGCCAGAACTGGTTCAACCCCAATAGAAACACAATGAGCAACACTAACCGATTCAAAAAGTGGATCAGAGACTGCATCACCTCCTTGGCCAGTTGGTATACAGAGGAACTCCAATCAACCAAGCAGTACTCCAAACAACTTGAAAACAATTTAGAACCAGTCAGAATCAAACTGACAAGTCCACTTTCAAAGCAGCCCTAAGACATTACCACCAAAAAATCAGAGACACTGAGAAGTAGTCCATAGCCATGTGCATAGACCAGGACTCCAATAGTGTCAAAGAGATGTTCACAATCTTCAAGTACTTCACCGCTCCAGCATCCACCACCAAAAGTATCATCACCTTCCAAGATCTTTGTGACAACCTATCGGAATTCTTCAGCAACAAAATCACAACAACCTGCAACAATTTTAAACCTCAACCAAATCTCAGCATTTTTGCCTCCAGCCTACCCACAGAAAGCTCAGAAAATGCAATGAAAACTTGGAAATATATCACCATGGAGGAAATAGTTATCATGAGAACCAAGTCAATTTTATTATGCTTAATTAATTAAAGCCATTGCATATACAAAACATATAAAATGCTTAATAGACCAGATAGAAATTTGTTAAAAAGTCCTTATTTTTAATTAGAGTAGGTGTGATTGAGAGGATCCGCCGTAGAATGTCTCTTGTTTCATTTGCTTCTTGTTATCAGCTGAATTGTTTGGGATATTCAGACGCTTCTCTACTGTATTAAGGAGTTTTGTGAAGCAGCATATCAGTTGTGTAGAATTGGATTTAAAACAGGTGAGCACCGCCTGTCTGCAGGTACGGATCCCTGCTTGATTGAAGAGGGGACAAAGTAGTAAACATTTTTTCCCATGCTTGGACAGATGCAGATTATATGGGCGAGATCTTCAGGTCCTTGATTGCATAGACGGCAGGTATTATCACCAGGCATCCTCTTCCAAGGTGGAAGGTGTGGCAGAATTGGTATTAGAACCATCTACTCCAGAGCATCCTTGTCCCAACCACATCCACAACTTCACAACTTCCCCGATCTATGAAGGACTGACTTGCATCCTAAACATGCAGCAGTCAATGCACTACTAATGAAACCTTTGGCAGATCCTACCAAGCTAACAAACTACTGCCTGATCTCCCCAATACCATACCCAGATATGGTAATGGAAAAAGCATTTGAAAAGCGACTCACAGACCACATGGACCTACATTAACTCCTGAATACCACTCAGTAATGTTTTACACCCAAATCACAGCAACAGACAACATCAGGATGATCTTCATTTGTGGAGAAACAGGGGCAATCATCTCACTAGATCTTTGACACAGTCACACTCTCTACCCTGATTAGAAGACTTCACAAGACAGGCATATATGAACCCACCCTCAACTGGATCTGCTCCTTCCACACTGGAAGAACATCATGCCAGCCTACCCTTTGAAAGACAGGAACCTCATATCTGGAGTTCCCCAAAGATCATCTCTCAGCCCGACTCTATTCAACATATACATGACTTCACTAACCAACATCCCAGTCACCTGACATCAATATTCTCTCTTGCTCAGACGTCACACAACTAATACCCACAAACCAACATGACTGCCTAGGTCAACTCATTAACCTACACCTGCTTCCACATCTTGAGGATGCTGTGAAAAATCTTCAAGTGGCTGCCATTAAAAAACAGATGCACTCACAATCAGCAGACTTGACTACGAAAACAACTTTATGCTGGAATGACGAAACAGCTCCTGAACAAACTGTAAACAATCCAGAACGCAGAAGCAAGACATGTCCTCAACTTACTACACAACTCTCAGATCTCATCACCTCAGGAAACTCCACTGGAGTCCCTTACACAAATGCACCCATTTTTACTATCTCACATAAACTTGCAAAACACTACCCAACACTGGCCCCACATACCTCAACAGCTGCACATATTTCCACCAACACTCCAGACTCCTCCACTAGGACATACTCTCACTTGCACAAGTACTTTCATTCACAGTAGGAAAGCAGGCAGCTGCTCCGTTTCCTACATATCCCTCAACGCATGGGACAACCTCCCACAGCACATCAGAGGCTTCTCCTCACTTCTTGAATTCCACAAGAAGCTAAAGACCTGGCTTTTCAAATATCCTCCAGGAGGCCTACCATTTTGCTAAGTGCCTTTATACATTCACATAACATACCATAGCATAGCATAGCATAATAAAACCTAGCATAGCATAACATATTATAAGTGAGATTATCCATTTAAAATATGATGCCTAGTACTACGTGAGAGTTGTCAGATTAGATCTCTCCATCTGAAATGGTGGTACCATACATGCATGACCTACTGTGAACATGAACAGGCATAGATAAAGTACTATTAAGACTGGGGAAAATCCTTTTGAATATAGCAGATGTCAACAGCTGTCCACCTTATACTGCTGAGAAAATAGTTAAACTATGTGTTGTTCTTAATTGTGCTCAGTGTTGCCTGACACCAATACTCCTTCTACCTGTGGAAGAAAGACAACGTTTTCACGCCTACATAAACAAATAATTACTCAGAAGGAGAGAATTTCAACCCCCTACATAATGAGCAACACAGTGTTAATTCCTCCCACAATGTACTCATTTTTATACATATCCGGCTCATAAGCAGCAATGGAAAGACGCATGTGGCAGAAACCGAAACGCAAGACAGTAGGAATTTCACCAAATGTCAGTTTTGCTCATGAGGAGAAAGGAAATTATATTGAGAAGATACATATAGAAGATATTTGACTGAGCTAGTCATTTGTGAATCCTCGGTTACATTTTCCCTCATCCATCTGCACTGCAACCAACACCACTGTATTTCCAATGAACTATCTGCACAGGAAGTGACATCACTAGATCGTCAATCATGTACCTGCACAGTAAGCAACATCACTGAATTTCCCATCACTCATCTGCACAGAAAGTGACATCACTGTTTTTGCACCAAAACCCAAAATAAAAGAAGAGAGCGAGCAAACACATGTAATCCAATTAGGTGCTTAAACTACAATAGCAAGGTCAGCGCTAGAAGGACAAAAGTCAACCAATCATAACACTGTGAGAGCTGGGTGGGACAAATGCATGATTAGGAGGGAAATCTATTGACTCAGGAGCATGGAAGTGAGGTAGACAGCAAAGCCACCCAGCCATGAGCAAGAGGCTGAGCCAAGACCCACTTCATATGTATTAAAAAAAATTGGTTTGGTCAACACACTGTTTCTGAGTATTAAAAGGGAAAGTTTTATGTGGTTGTGATGGTAAAGATGTGGTAAAATAAATAAATGGCTGCTAAATGTTTCATTTGGAAATGGAGAAGAAAATTTGAGCGTGGTTGGAAAATGGAAAATATGACTGTGGTTTAAGTGAAGAGGTAAAAACTGAAAAAGAGCCGATACAGTATCTGGACACAACATTAGGTGAGATTCAGTAATGTCACATAAAATAGTAGTTCCTAAGAGACGTAATGGCTGTATATTGCTACACGCTGTGCATCTATTAAGGCTACATTTCAGAACCATGCTGAGAAAATAAAAAGAAGAACACAGCACTGGTCCTTGACATCATAATCATTTTAGGACTTACATCCCAGAGACTAGACACATCTTTGTTGGTAACTTACTATGTATTCAGACAGCAAATTCCAAAAACAATGAGTTGAAACTATCTTAAGATGACTAGAGATATTCTGAAAACACTACTTTCCGAACACTCCAACTTTCAACAAAATGACAAGCTAACCTTCCTGAAGCAATGAAGGGATATAGAAATAAGGAGGGTCAGTGCCTTATTATTAAGGTTTCTATTGCAAAATACTAAATTGCCTGTCTCATAAAACTATAGTGCTGCTCTTGGCACATACTCCAATCAATGTGTAATAGGGAAAATTCATGAATGAATGAATGTTAGTCCTGTGGGAGCATTTTGGACCATCTGCTTATAATTCAAAGGCAAAGTAAAGGTGGCTATGGAGTCAGAACATTGTTGCAAAACCTGAATAACATGTTTACTACTATAGTGTCTGTACAATATTGACTGAGTGTGTACTTACAGAAGTCCTCAGAATTATGCAAGGAGCAGTATACAAATCATGGTTTTCCATATATATGGTTAAACGTAAACCAGTGGGTTATTCGCTGGCAGATAGGTCACCTTTAGGGTTGTTTTAAATGTGTACATCTCACTTATTTTCCTTTCCGTTTTCGCAGGGAAATCAAGTTATGCAAAGGATAAAATCCATCACCTACATGCATATAAAATGTAGATGTATGTCTTCACTTTCTTACCTCAGAACCTCACCGGAAGTATGAGTGTTAAGAGTAATGAGGCAGGGCTATGCAAAGAAACATGGAGCATATGGTACCTATGGTAGCTGTATCCCAGATTGGCTTGGCTTGATAAAAATGTTGAAATATGGAAAGGCGATAAGCAAGAATTATCTTGGTATCCTGTTTTTACCCTTTTAAATGTGCCCCAGGTGTTGCATGTGGTGTAACAGACCTGTCAAACAGGATTTGACAATGTGTGCTATCAAAAGGATGCCCACAGCCCCTACTCTTTCTTTAAAGAAAGTTACTTTTCCTTATATTTATTAAAAATCAGACTTCAGACTATTAGATTTGACTTTTAATAACAGTTAGAAAATACTTGCTTAATTATTTTTCTAGTTTGTTCCATTTCTGAAGTGGCAGTATTAGCATGTAAGCTGTACTTTACGCAGGACAGCCTGGCCTGCCACAGTGCAAATATTTTTGGGGGTCCTTTTCACTGTGGAATTATGCTAACATATACTTTCGAAGTGTCACTGTGTTAAATATCACACACCCTACCTTCTGAACTACAAGGCTTACAAAGAGCTTGCTGCTAGGCCTCCCCCCCCCCACAGTGCTTTGCCTTTTTTTTGGCTATTTGGGGTAGTTCGCGCTTAGACCCCTGTAACTTTTCGATCACATAAGGTATCCACACCAAATTTACGTCCTTTCCTTCCAACATCATGAAAATTCTAAAGGTACCAAGGGTTTGTGGCCTCCCCCGGGAGGGGACCCATAAATTACCCACAATACAGCTAAATTGTGGGGAAAACATGGCGGCTGCGGGTTAGCGCGGTGCGCACGTCTCTCTTGGAGCTCCCGTCCCTGCTCCGCTCATAGTTAGCTGGTGGTGGTGAGTCGGGATCCGGTTCGATCGTCGTTGTCACGTTACCTGCTGCGGGGCTTGTTGGAGTGCCGGGAGTCTTGCGGAACGGTTTTTTGGCGGTTGTGGTCGCTTTCTTGCTTTGTGGCAGAGACGGGGGAGAGGGCTGCCCTCGCGGAGCCTGACAGAGGCAATTCAGTCCTACCCGGCGGCTTGTGAAACGGAGTGGATGCCCGGACTCTGGTGACTCTGGAGATTCTACCATGACTGTTGTTTTTGTTGACCCTGTTGGTTTTAGTGCTTTCTGGGATTCCTAGTTACGGACCCGCGCTGCTGGGGTGTTGCCGTGACAGAGCAGCTGAGTAGCTGGGGGAGCACTGCAAGCAGCTTGAAGCACCTCCCGCTTCCGGATTCAAGATTCAAGTTTCCCATAGATTGGGGAGCTGTTTGCTGTGTCAAGTTTTCTTTTCGTGGTGCAGTGTGCGGGAAAGCGTGGGAGAAGCTGGCACTGCGGTTAAGGGGAGCCGGTGGAACTGGTGAACTCTCCCACCAGCCCCCCCCTCCACTGAGAGGTTCACGGAGGTGCACGGAGCCGAGCACTCAGCAAATTTCCTTATGCCGTTTTTTTTTTTTTTCCTTCCCTTTGTCAGCCGCTGTCAACCACTGGGTTTGACTCTCTGAAGGGAATCCTCCAACATCACATAAGCCTCTATCTGTTCTCTGCATAAGTCTCACTACAAACAGCGAGGCACTACTAGGTAGAAGTTATAAAATATGATCTAGGATATTCACTCCGCCTCAACAAGACACCCAAACCTGACTCCGGTGATTTTACTATGTAAATTCGGACCCCACCCGGTGGATGGTGAATCGGAGGGGATGTGTTTGGCTTCTTTACAGGGATTTTGCCCTCCCTCATATATATTGAAGTGGAGAGAAGCAGCCGTGGAGCTGAGGAGAGGACGTAGAGCGGCGGCTCGTGGACTCCTGTGTAGAGGTTTGGGGAGAGCAGGAGGAGGGTTGGCCCTCTCATTGACTGCCACGTTGGATGCCCAGGGGGGCCCTACAGTCCCTTCTCAAGGGAGGTGTGACTTCGTGGAGGGGAGGAGGGACGAGGAGGGGAGAAAGGAGGTTGAGGCAAGAAGCAGAGATTATAACCTAAAGAGAATACCTGGGGGGTCTCCCACAAAAAGCAAAGGGAAAAGACAGGGAAAAGGTAAAAGTGTAAGATGCTTAAAATCCGGTATTAAAGAGGGTCTGAGTAAATCAGCAGTGGAGAAATCCTCCGTGACCTCCTGTGCTGGGCGAGATCAAGCTGAAGGTGGCCGGGGCTCAGACTTTTTTACGGATAAAAACAGGGAGGGTGATTTGAGTAAAGAAACAGAAAAAAAAGAAGGGGCAAAAATAACAGCAGAGCAAATAGCGTAGTGCGGGTAACCCCCTCCCTTCGCTCCTTCTTCAAAGTACTTCCCCAGGTTCTGAACATCAACGTAGAGGGCCCCGATAGCCTAACAAAAAGGGCAGGTATGGCTGAGGCTTACCTGCCTGAGGTATGTGATGTCCCGGACAAAGGAGTTTACATAGCTCCCCCCACAACTTTCTCGCCTCTACAAGTGCTACCGGCCCCTAGTTCAGGGGGCCTAGTAGTCCCCAACCCCCCTCTTCCCTTTCCCATCTCTTCCACCACCCTTGAACACATTTCCGTCCCTACTATCGGTTCCACCCCTGCTTTTACCCCCGCTTCTATAGTTGCTCCCTCTGACAATATAGATACAACTCTCATGCAAGCATTAAACACAGAGAGCGCAGGGCTCACGTTGGGCTCTACCGGGGGTGGGGGTGGGGGTGGGAGACGGGCAGGAGAGTCAAACTACTCTCTTGAGTCTATTATGTCAGCTATGTTAGCTATGAGGGAGGAGATTCGGAGTGATTTTGCAATATCCAAGACTAATCAGATGGAAATAAGAGCAGTCTGTGATACACTCGATAAAAAGGTGGATATCCTTCGCGACAGAACAGATTCTTTGGAGGTAGAGGTAGGGACCTTAAAAGCAACATTTGAGGATACTGAGGGAGAGATTCAAGCTTTACGAAAGGAAGGGGAAGTTTTGAAGGAGAGGGTCGAATCGCTGGAGAATTTTTCACGGAGGAATAATCTGCGGATCCTTAAGGTTCCTGAGGGAAGAGAGGGGGGGGACTTAAAAGCGTTCATGGTGACACTTTTGAGAGATTCACTTAAACTCGACGAGACCGCAGAGGTGCTAGAAAATGATATACAACGGATTCACCGTGACCCCTTCCGCCTTAATCCTGGCAGAACTAAACCGCGTAAGATTCTGGTTAACTTTCAGACTTATTCCTTGAAAGAAAAAATTCTGACTCTTGCTTTAAAATCAAAGTCTCTCAAGGGTCCTGACTTCATTTGGGAAATTAGGTCAGACTTGTCTAAAGTAACACTGGAGCGGCAGTGGGAATTGGGCCAGAGGATGCAAAAGCTTAGGGAGGTTGGGGCCTCCGTTCAGATGCGATTCCCCGCATTTCTGCGGGTCATGTATAACAATAAGATGCATAACTTTTGTTCCCCTACTGAAGTAGATGAATTCCTAGGAAAAATTGGATCAAATTGAAGTGACGGTTGTTTAAAGTCTGGTCTAAGAAGCTTTTTTTTCCAGTTTTCTTTTCTATTTTTTTTTCTATCGAGTAGTTTTCTTTCCCTACTTTCCCTGTTACAGGAAGGGGGCAATGGGGTGAAAGCAATGTTTCCGTTTGGAGGCACTAGGTTTTTTTTTTATTTTTATTTTTTTTAATTTTTTTTCCCCTCTAGGTATTGTCTACGATTTTTTTTACTCTAACGTAAGAGAGGAGCCCAAGGAAAAGAGATCCTGGACTCACAGAAACTATTTTTCTTTCTTTAAAACAAGGAGCGGGACGGGAGGGAGAGACGTAAACCTTGCTATACATCTGGCAAGAGTTAGGAAGGTAGGGTTTTCCAGGGAAGGGGTGGGGGGGGCACAGGGGGTATAGGGGGAAGTGGGGAAAAGCAATAAAAAGTTCTCAAGAGCCAGACTTCATAAAGGATAGGATTTTTGTACCTTTCATAAGCCTTACACCATTAGAGAAAGGGTCTATTCTAGCTCGTGGCATCACATGTGATATCATATTTTCTATGGCAGTCGAAGGCAACGCTGGAAAAAGGAGGAAAAAACAAAAACAAAAACAAAAAAAACAACAAAAGAATGAATAATATAAACCCTTATAGATGATGATCTCTATCAGGTTTCTATCCTGGAATGTCAATGGCCTGCGAGTAAAAAGCCGTAGACATAAAATCTTACAGTACTTGAGAGATTCTTCTGCACAGGTCATCGTCATCCAGGAAACCCATTTATTAAAGCTAGAGGTCTCTGAGATATTAAAAAAACAGAGTTGGGTAGAGACGTTCCTATGCACGGACCAAGCGGTTAATATCAGAGGGATACTACTTATCTTTAAAAAACCAGTCAAGGTTCAGATTTTGGAATGTAAGGAGGATCGCAGTGGGAGATGGTTAATTTCGAGGATACTATTGGAGGGTATTCCGCTAACATTGGTAGGGTATTACGGACCGAATCAAGATGACCCTTCTCACTTGAAAGTAATTCAGGAACACCTTATACTTTCACAGGATCCAGTTATATGGGTTGGTGACTTCAACATTGTCCTTAATCCTTTGTTAGATAAATCCTCTAGTTCAAGAGCACTTGTCCTATCGAAATCAAGATTGGCTCTCTTAGATATTATGGAAAACCTTGGTCTAGCAGATGTATGGAGGGAAAGGTCAGGTAATAAGCTGGGGGTTTCTTTTCAAAACTTTAAATATAAACACAAATCAAGAATTGATTATGCCCTTTTCAGCTACATCTTAAAAGATTCTTTAACAGGGCTTAAATACCTTCCCTCACATATGTCAGATCATATGGCCATCATTTTTGATCTTCAAGGGGCCACCTTTAAGAAAGAATCTTCCTGGTCTTTTGACCGCACGATACTACTGGAAGTAGAAGAGACCAATTTCCTGTTAACAGAAGTGAAGTCCTTCTTAGATATAAACTTGGGTTCGGCAAATATTAACTTAGTTTGGGATACCATGAAGGCTTTCATTAGGGGCTGCATAACTAATAGAGCTACCTACAGAAGGAAACTTTATCGGCAGAAGATACAAAACATTGAGATGGAGCTAGCTAGAATAGAGCAACAGCTGGGTCCTAACATCGCTTCCTTGGGGGTGGCAGAAAAACAGGCTAATCTGAGATGTCAGCTTGAAACCATATTACAAGAAAGATTAACTAAAAGATGGGAGGCGAGCAAGATTTCCAATTTTGAATTTGGGGAGGCTGCAGGAAAAGTTCTGGCATGGAAGGTTAAGAAAGAACAGGCTAGAAAATATATCAAAGAAATCCAAAAACATGGAGAGACCACTATCAGGACTTCAGATCGGGAAATAGGAACTGCTTTCCAAGAATTTTTTCAAGAAATATACAAGGAAGAGGTCCGGGACGACCCGGAAGCCAGGGAGAGTTGGTTATATAACATCGATTTACCACTCCTGCAAACATTACAATGGGTTAGCTTAGAAAAGGAGATTTCAGAAGAGGAGGTGGGAGTTGCGATTGGCCATTTAAAAAAGGGGAAAGCGGCAGGTTCGGATGGCCTACCTGGAGAATTATATCGAGTGATAAGCCCCGTCATTACCCCAATATTGACAAGTCTTTTTAATGGGATTCTTTTGAGAGGGGAGAATTCCCCTGAATCATGGAAAGAGGCCACGATGGTTCTCATTCCAAAGCCTGGAAAAAAGCTTTCAGAGTGTGGGTCTTATAGGCCGATTTCCCTCCTAAATAATGATTACAAAATCTTTACATCAATCTTAGCAAAAAGATTGGGGGAGGTAATCGGATCAATAATCCATCAAGATCAAAGGGGCTTTATAAGAGGACGTCAGTTGGCTGACCATACTCGAGACTTAGTGGGGGCAATTGATATTGCAACTACCTTCTCTCCCCCATTGGCCATCCTGACCCTAGATGCCACAAAAGCCTTTGATAGGGTCAACTGGCCCTATCTGGCGGAGGTTATGAGAAGATTCGGGTTGGGGGATCCCTTTTGTCGGGTAATTGAGATATTGTATAGTGCCCCCACCGCCAGAATATTAGTCAATGGCACTTTAACAGATTCGATAAAAATTACTAGAGGCACTAGACAGGGCTGCCCGTTATCCCCGTTATTATTTAACCTTTATATTGAGCCGTTTGCCTACGCTCTGAGAGAGGAAGTGGACATTCCTCCCTTTGTATTTGGTGAATGGGAGAAGCGGACAGCACTTTACGCGGATGATATCCTGGTGTATACGTCAGACCGGCGGAGAGCTTTCCCGATGGTAATTAAAAAGGCAGGAGAATTTGGGCAAATTTCTGGATATGACATCAATCCCAGTAAAACAGAGATTATGTGTTGGAACGTTCCAAATATACAGTCTACAGTTGTAACATCAATGAGATACTTGGGAATACGTATCACTCAGGATATAGGAAGCTTGGCACAGATCAATTTAGATCGGGTTGCTACAGACTGTAGGAAACTTCTGAGATCATGGACGTTTCTGCCACTCTCGATTTTTGGGAGAATAAATCTAGTTAAAATGTCCATAATACCAAAATTTACTTTCATTTTTAACTCAATTCCCCTGTCCTTCGATCGGAAAAAATTGGAGAAATGCCAGCGAGAAATAAATTCCTTCATCTGGAATTTTAGAACAGCTAGGCTGGCCTGGAAAAAGTTGAGAAGGAGGAGGGAAAAGGGGGGGTTGGCTTTGCCAGACCTGTTATATTATGCATGGGCATTTCAGCTAACCTATTCAAGCATGCTTTTGAAAACCCCCGCAATATCATCTTTGGGGGTTATGTTCAGGGCCATGTTAAGGGGAGTAGACATACTACCTGATGGCTTTCTATTTAAGTTTGGAGACATGAAATACTTCAAGAAAGTTAGACTAAAGATTTTGCAGTCAGCCATATCAAACTGGGTTCAGATTAGAAAAAATGTCAGGCTACATTATTACTCAAACTTTGCGCCGGTCTGGGATTCTCCCGGGCTCCCACTTTGTATGCAGGACATGTTAGCAATTCCGTTAAAGGACGCTGGGATTCAAAGATGGGGAGAATTACTGGAGGATGGCAGGGTACAAGATTGGGAGGTGTTGCGGGAAAAGGTGGGTATGGCCTTTTCTAGGTTTAAATATTTACAGTTGGACAGTTGGGTACATGCACAGAATAGGAAGGGTCTTCAAGTGGGGAAATATAGCCAATTTGAAAAACAACTTGTAGAAAAGCAAGAAGGGGGCAAAGAAGTGGCTGTCTGGTACTGGTCTATGGTAGAGGAGGCGGATGGAGATTTCATCTTACCAGATAAGTTATGGGGAAATGAGTTTGCCCTTCAGTGTGAGGATTTATGGATTAGATCCTTTTCTTTTCTTTATAAAATAGTGAAACCAGCCTGGCTAAGACGTAACCACCTGTTTACCCTGCACTGGGCCTATTTTTCACCTCTAAGGCTGTCCAAGTTTCTTCCAGGGAAGAAATGTAATAAGTGTAATTTGGCGGCTGCCTCAGATATACACATGTTTATGGAATGCCCGGTTATTAGGTTATTTTGGGAAGAAGTAACAGCTACTATGGAATCTATTTTAAGTATATCACTGAAAGTTACTCTCCCGTTAATAATTTTTGGACTGGAGGAAAACATAAATGGACAGGCAAAGTCTTTTCTTTTTTACTCCATTATTCTCGCAAGACGACAAATATGCAAAGTTTGGGTAGAAGCTAAAGCCCCATCACACACAGCTTGGCTGACATCATTGTATGAAACTTCCAAGACTGATTTGGCCAGATCATGCTCCAATAAGAATTTGTCTTTCTGGGATCTCCTAATAAATTGGAGCTAGGATACCGGGGTTTTTTTTTTTGTTTTTTTTTATTCTTCTTTTTCCCCGGGTCCGATGATTATGTCAACTAGGCTCCAGAAGATCCTGGGAAGCGGTCCCCCTCGCATGTAAGCTCTGGGTCTTTGTTACTACTGACTGGTGCTTCTCCGTTTTTCTGCCTAATGAGGTAGTCTCCCGCCTTATTCAACAAATCCTGCCTGGAATACGATATGGCGGATAGACCATCAAAATCAGTCTAAGGCAGACGTCTGGTGGTTGGCTCTCGTGGGTAGATGGAGGTATTGGCAAATGAGGACAAAAAAAAAAAAAAAATACAGCTAAATTGTGGGTTTTTTTAAAAAAATGGGAAAACTGTCAGTTTTTTTCCCTGCAAATGGTATCAACGAAGGGTTTGTGGGGCTGAAATCAACATTTTCCCAGATTTCAGATACTGACAGACTTTTGTCAGAAAACCAACATTTCTTGCACAGTTTTGGCATTTTACTGGGACATAACCTATTTTTGCTATTTGTCTGTGCTTTAAACCTTCTTCCAGTTAATAGTAGAAATGGTTATGAAAGCAATAATGGATCCTGGAAAGCTTTACATTTTAGAAAAGTAGACACAATTCTTAATTCATTAAGGGGTCATTTGCGTAGATCCTTTAAGGTGTCTTTATAGAAACTAACAGTTGAAAATAGTAAAAATTGAAAATGAGTTGAAGGAAACAGCCATTTGTGCCAACGTTTTCAACTGTAAATTCTTCTAATTATGACAGATGTTTGAAAGCAATATACCGTTACATCTGCTGGACCTCTCTGGTTGTGGAGATATACAGGACTTGTAGGTTCACCAAGAGTCCGACGATCCCAGAGCCAATAACTGAGCAGCGTCTTGCAATGGTTTTTTATTATGTACCGGCTATATAGCAATTCATTTGAGAAAATATATACAGTGAAAAATCTGAATGAAAGACACCTATAAATTTCAGAAATCGGGACAAAATATAGAGTTTAGAAACAGTAGCTATTTGCACATTTCCGAAATTGTGAGTACCCATACTAGCAGGAGAATTATAGGACATTTTTCTTTTTTAACACATTGTCTTTCATTTGGAAGGCAGAAATGCATCAAAAGGCAATGAATAATAACAGTTGCTCTACAATTCTCCCAATAAAAATGGTACCTCACTTGTGTGGGTAGGCCTTGTTCCCATGACAGGAAACGCCCAAAAACGCAACGTGGACACACTTTATTTTTACAGTGAAAACTGACCCTTTTTTTGCAAAGTGCTAGCTGCAGATTTTGAACCCTAGCTCTGCCGGCACCTAGAGAAACCTAGCAAATCTATACATTTTAAAAAACTAGACACCCAGGGGAATCCAGGATGGGGTGACTTGTCTGGCTATCACCAGGTTCTGTTACCCAGAATCCCTTACAAATCTCAGACTTTGTAAAAAGAAAACAAATTTTCCCCATATTTCTGTGGTGGAAAGTTCTGGAATCTGCGTGGATCCACAAAATTCCACCCACCCTGCATCTCCCAAAGTCTTCAGAGAAAAATTAATTCTCACTTGTGTGGGTAGGCTTAGTGGCCTCGACAGGAAACAGCCCAAAACACAACAAGGACACACTACATTTTCACAGTGAAAACTGACCCTTTTTTTGCAAACTGCCTAGCTGTAGATTTTGAGCCCTAGCTCTGCCAGCACCTAGGGAAACCTAGCAAACCTATACATTTTAAAGAACTTGACACCCAGGGGAATCCAGAATAGGGTGATATGTCCGGCTATCACCAGGTTCTGTTACCCAAAATCCCTTGCAAATCTTAAACTTTGTAAAAGAAAACACATTTTCCTACATTTCTGTGGTAGAAAGTTCTGGAATCTGTGTGGATGCACAAAATTCCAACCACCCTGCATTCCCTAAAGTCTTCGAAGAAAAATGGTACCTCACTTGTGTGGGTAGGCCTAGTGCCCATGACAGGAAATTGCCCAAAATGCAACGTGGACACACTTTATTTTTACAGTTAAAACTGACCCTTTTTTTTTGCAAAGTGCCTAGCTGTAGATTTCGAACTCTAGCTCTGACGGCACCTATGTAAACTTAGCAAACCTATACATTTTTTAAACTTGACACCCAGGGGAGTCCAGCAAGGTATGGCGTGCCTGGGTTTTCCAATGTTTACCTACCTAGAATCCCCTACAAACCTCAAATTTAGCTGAAAAAATCAAGTCAAGTCAAAAGAACTTTATTTCGGAGAAACTCTCCATAAAAGGTACATAAAATAAGAATATAAAAACATTTAAAACCATACATTGGGTAGTTAAAAAGTAGTTAAAAAGGTTGGAACATTAAAACACCAGGACAGCGATATATCTGCTAATTACATAAAATCATGTACAATTTAACCCAGTGCAAGATTAATCAGGTTAGCATTTTCAGGTACCGTTTTCTCTTATGCCAGAAAGCCCCCAGAAATTTGGCCACAGCAAACACAATGTGAGCAGCCATTTCACTCTTAAGAATTCTGAAGGCTTCGTGGCACCTGGTAAAACCCAAATTCCTACAAACGGGAATGATCCATTTTCTGCGCACCTCACTTTAGCCCGGACAAAAAAATATAATGTGCAGCTCAGTTTCATCGCATACTCTGCATGCCGGGCAAGTACTGGGTGCAGACACAGACCAATGACTAGTGAGTGCACGTATTGGCAGGGACCTGTGCCTCCATTGTAGATAAAGCTTCCTAATTAGTACAGGGTAAATATTGTCCAGGATTAGTTCAAAGCTGTAGGCATTTTTAATACAGAGGAATTGGTGCGTTAGAGTCCCTAGGGTTATAGAAGGTCGGAATGTGGGAGCCTTAGAATTATAATGCAATTTGGTTAGAACCTTTTTGGGAAGCCTGGGGCAAGCATCCAGGGGGTCGTTCCAAAGAGCATCAAGACCTAAGCCCACCAGATTGTTCCTTATAAATTTAAACCAGGCAATGTTCCCCGAATTTGGAAGACTAAGGACCTCCTGCAAGCCCTGTCTGTAATGAATCAATTCGGGTAGAGCCCACAATCTACGCCAATAAATCAGAGGGCGAAGCGCCAATTCTTCTTCCAGGGGTCTGATGCCTAGGTCAAGTCTTAATGGCACTAAAGGTGTACTTGGAGGAAGGGCTACTAGACACCTAAGAAACCTATTCTCCTCTTTTGTCAGACTAGCCAAGACTTTGTGACCCCATAATTCGCTGCCATAGATAACGGCTCCTCTGGCTTGCACCCTGTAGATGTGGAGCGGAGGGCTTATGGGTTTGAGGGTCGACCTATTCTTCCCCACCATCCTTAGTATCCCACCCACATGTTGCGCTAGTTTCAGCCTTGCTTTCTCCTGATGCGGACCCCACCCCAATTCCTCATTAAGGGTTACACCAAGATATTCAAAGGTGTTGACTCGTTCTAGTGTATTGTTCCCTATGCGTGGGATACGGTGGAACCTGGGTGGCGAATTGAAGGCCATAAATTTGGTCTTTAGAGTGTTGATCTCCAATCCGTGCTCTCTACAGAAGTCCCCAAAGCCGTCTAACACACGCTGGATTCCCATCGGCGACTTGGAGAGAAGGAGGGTATCGTCCGCAAACATAATTACCGGAACCCTCCTTCCCGCCAGCTTTGGGACGTCGGAATTGGGGACCTTGTTGAGGTGATCAATAACCCCATTGACGAAGAGGCAGAACAGGGTCGGTGCGAGTACACACCCCTGTCTTACCCCTCTGTCAACGGGAAACTTATTTGATAGGGCGCCATGCCTGCCACACCTCACTTGAGCAGAGGTGTTGGTATGGAGGCGGATGATCATTGACAAAAGATCACCTGGCACCCCGGCTCTAGCCAGCACTTCCCACAGCTTACCACGTGGAACCAGGTCGAAGGCTGCCCTTAGGTCCACAAATACAGTATAGAGGCTGCCACCCTCCAACTGTATTGTTTTCCAGTATAAAAGGGACAGTCTAAAGACCTGGTCTATGGTGGAAGTCTTTTGCCGAAACCCAGCCTGGAGGGGGCTCAAAATGTCTCTGTCTTCGATCCAGTCCAAGAGACGATCCAACGGAAGCCTCGCAAAAAGCTTCTGAGGGACGTCTATCAGACTGATCGGTCTGTAATTAGCCGGGATTAAAGGTTAGCCCCTTTTAAAAATAGGCACGATCTCTGCCCCAAGCCAAGTGGGGGGGACCGCCATACCGTGGGCGATGGCGTTAAACAAAACCAAGAGGTAGGCGGCCCAGATTCTAACCTCGTGCTTTAAAAGGTCGCCTGGAAGCTTGTCAAGACCTGGCGCTTTTCCCGAGGAAAGGCGAGTAATTGCCATTTCCAATTCCTCCAAATTAAAGTCTCCCATCTCGGAAGAGTTATCAGTGGTTAGGGCGGCTAATGCCCCAACCTGAGTTCCTAGATGGTCCAGCCCAGGCGCACTGTAGAGCAATGAAAAATGTTCCTCCCACACTTCAGGCGCGATGTTTCCCTCTATAGCCAGAACAGGCTCAACTGAGCCATGTTTGACTATTTGCCAGAATTTCCTTGGGTCTCTGATTTTAAGTGCAGTTGTCATTTCTGACCAGTTCTCCCAGTCCCAGTCTATTTTGGCATTTTCAAGGAGGAGCTTGTAAGCAGCCCGCTTTTCCCTAATTACCGATGAGGCCTCCTTACTTTTAAATGCCCGGAGAAGGTCTGCCTTGGCTTTCCTACAGCTGGCATTGAACCATGAGGCTCTTTCTCTCCTCACTTTCCTGTCCCGGACCACAGGGTTCAATACCTCGGCAAGATTGTTGCACAGGGTCTGATGAATGTCCCCAAGGGAAAGGCACCCGTCAGGCGAGGGCAGTAGTGGGAGAAGTCTTCCCACCTTTTCAAGGGCTGATGCTACTAGCTCATAGATGGTCCTAATGCAGTTTGGTTTCTCTAAGAGTTTGTCCCACCTTATTCTTCGCCTGTTGCTAGATAAGGTTAGACTTGGGGCGCTTGCTTTATTTTCTGGGACAGCAGCATTAAGAAAGCCATCAACAGCCAGGGAGAGGATCAGGCCATTGTGGTCACTGTCGAACCTGGGGGCTATTTTAAAATCTAAAACTAGTTTCCAGTCCTGAAGTTTGATCATTATGTAATCTATCCGGGACTCCTGGCCTAGTCTATTGAAGGTTGGTTGCGGAGGTGTGTCCCCTTTGAACCTGCCATTGCAAGCTCTAAGTGAGTTTGCAAGGGTCATTGTTATTACTTGGAGTAGGAGTGGTGAGGATGACCTGACTGGCGGACCCGCAATACTTGGAATATCCCAGAGATCATCCTCCTCACTACTAAGCCCATCTAAGTGAATCGGGAATGGTTCATACTGAATATTGAAGTCACCTCCAACCAGGAGTGTTACTGAACCTGAGAGAGAGTCAAGGAATGTCACCAAATCCTCCATTGTCCCTGAAGTGCCCGCGACTCCGACCGGTCTGGAATATACGTTTACCAGTGTCAGGCCCATCCCAGTGGGCCAGCGTAAGACCACACACAGGATGTCAACTGAGTTGGTTTCTACAATCTCGGCCTTGCAGCCAAGATGGGAGCCAATCCATATTGACAAACCACCGGACGGACGTCCCTTCCCTCCCCATCTGGCTAGGACATTAAAAGTTGCAAACCCAGGGTAGCAATAGTTTTCTCTAGCCCACGTCTCCTGGAACATGCATATATCATATTTCTTTATGAAGGTTGCCCATTCACTACAATCTAACTTATTGGGCAACCCAGCAATGTTCCAAGATAGGATTTCTAATGACCTCAAAACCCTATCTGTACTTATAACAATCTCATCTGGACTACTTTGTGCTGGCCCTGAGGGGGCGCGGACCCCGATATCAGAGCGTTCCCTGGCTGGGACAACCTGTGTCGAGTGGATCTGTCTTAGCAAACCCCCACCCACCGCATTTTTACTCTCCGCCCCGAATACGGGACGGGAGGGATTTATAGCTGATTCCTCTACAAACACAAAAGCGTGTTCGTGAGGCGCTTCGTAGGGGTCAGGTAAAGATAGAGCTAGCCCAGAAAGAGTGGATTGTTGCGGGAAAGAAATCTGCGGTGGGGGAGTCAGATCAGTAGTATCCACAACCTGAAACTCCAAAGTACTGGGCCCATTGTTAGAGAGACTCCTCTGTCAATCGCAGTCATCAATGCGTGATAGGGCATCGAATCTATTTGCGACTTCCAGGGGGGTAAATGGTAATCTATAGTTCACCCTCCTTGGGCCATGTCGGTGGCTCCCGAGGGGCACTGTGACCCAATCTGGTACGTTTTCATGAACCGCGGAACTGGGTGCATAAGTATGACAATGGTTGTCAGAGGGTACACAGAATGCAAAGGGGTATGTCGGCATTCGGGCTGGGGCCCTAGGGTATGCATTATGAAAGACTGGAGATCTTGGATAAAAATATAACAGTTCACGGGGATTAATGGACCCACGAGTATTACCCAAAGGATAGTCAAGAATGTGGGTAACTGCTCTGGGGTCTCGAAAATAGATGATGATTATGTCCCCCTCAATATCCTTATTTCTACAGCCTAACCAAGGGAGTCTCCGGACATGTAGTATCTCCCAGTTGACATTGAAGGGAAGGGGTCTATTTAGCATGAGCCAATGCATGGTTTTATTTTTAAGCTCATGGAAACCTTCCTTTTTACCCTTTTCCAGAAGCGGGACTCTCGTGAGCACTACCACATATGGGACTGCTTCTGGGGGTAAGTCAACTTGGTGCCTTGGTCGGTCTCTTGCCCTAACTAGGGGATGATTCCCACCCCTCTCATTTGGAATCATTCCTAGGGTAGGGTCTGGTACGATTCACCCACATCATTTTGTACTTGGTAGTGGTGGGCTATATTGGAAGATTTGGCCATAGACTGGCTATCAAGACCAGCCATATCGTTTTTCCTGGTGTGGATAGGGGATGAGACTAGTACCACAGGGGGGGCAGAACTGGATGTACGTGGTCTTTGGGTGCCCCCGCGTGTTTAGTGATATCTAATTCTAGATCCCCTAGGCGTTGCTCTATATTTTTTAATCTTTCGATTATAGGTAGAACGAATGACCTTATCAATTGTTCGATGCCCTCAAGAGGGGCTGGCATCGGACCTTCGTTAGGTAGGCACAGCGGGGGACAGATCGGGTCAGAAGAGGAGGGTACGAATAAGGTAGAGGATCTTGTGGCCATGGTGTTTACTGTAGGTAAAGTAGGTGTTACCTTTGGCAAGGATACTTTTTCTGAGGTATGAATGGGTCCTTTGCCAAAATCTGAGTGATTAATCTTATCCCTTGGCAGATCACCTAGCCTCTTCCTTCTTTTAGTGCGAGGGGGCCTTGGAGCTTTAGGCACCGCAACCCTCCCCACCTTCTTGTTAGTGGCTTTAACCTTAGATTGAGAAGGGATAGTAATCGTATCAGTTTCCTTAATAATAATGCTGGAGGTGAGCAAATCAGTGGAAACATGTAGACAATTGGGTTTATCAGGTGGAGATTCTATGTCTCTGAGCAACACAGGAACATTGTCAGTGGCTAGTGCCTCCTGAGTAAGAGTGGGGGGACTTAGCTCAAAAGGGGTAATAGGAAGCGGGTTATCCATAGGCATCCTGTTTTTTATACATTCTATGGACCGACGTCGCTCGGCCCTTCGTTCAGCTAGCATAGTCTCCTTTCCAGTGGCCGCAGCAGCCTTAATGAAATAATCGACCAATGTACCTTTGTTTGTACCACCAGTAATTATGGGCGTATTTGTAGAGAAAGTCTCAGCCATGGTGAATAATGCAGTTCTGTGGGTCAAGACTCACGTTTGCTGGCAGGAAGAAGGGATTCCCCCGGTCCGGTCACCTCGGTCTCCTCGTGCCTCTGAGGGCCTCAGAGGGCCCGCTCTTTGCCCGGTCTTAGACCCTCGCGCGTCCCGCTAGCGCGTGTAGGCGGGGAGACGTACATATAGTGAGGGGCAACGGTGTTGGGGGAGGAGTCAGGAAGAGGACCAGGTGCGGCTGTTCTGCTTCGCGCGCAGCACCCTGGTCCTCGCAGTCCTGAATACGCCGGTTCGTCGCAGCAATGCCAGTAACCTGGATCGTGGGGTCAGCACACCAACAATGCCCCGACTGACAAGCAGCAGAGTCCCGGTCCCTCGAGCGGCTCCCACGAAGCGGGGGCCGCGAGGCGCGGTAGTGATTCAAAGGCTGAAGTGAAAGTCCAAGCAGTCCCACCGATGGCCAGCAGCACCAATCAAGTTCTCAGACGAAGCCCGTGATACGGAGGCTACACCGCCTGATTAAGGTGTTGGGGGAGGAGTCAGGAAGAGGACCAGGTGCGGCTGTTCTGCTTCGCGCGCAGCACCCTGGTCCTCGCAGTCCTGAATACGCCGGTTCGTCGCAGCAATGCCAGTAACCTGGATCGTGGGGTCAGCACACCAACAATGCCCCGACTGACAAGCAGCAGAGTCCCGGTCCCTCGAGCGGCTCCCGCAAAGCGGGGGCCGCGAGGCGCGGTAGTGATTCAAAGGCTGAAGTGAAAGTCCAAGCAGTCCCACCGATGGCCAGCAGCACCAACCAAGTTCTCAGATGAAGCCCGTGATACGGAGGCTACACCGCCTGATTAAGGTGTTGGGGGAGGAGTCAGGAAGAGGACCAGGTGCGGCTGTTCTGCTTCGCGCGCAGCACCCTGGTCTTCGCAGTCCTGAATACGCCGGTTCGTCGCAGCAATGCCAGTAACCTGGATCGTGGGGTCAGCACACCAACAATGCCCCGACTGACAAGCAGCAGAGTCCCGGTCCCTCGAGCGGCTCCCGCAAAGCGGGGGCCGCGAGGCGCGGTAGTGATTCAAAGGCTGAAGTGAAAGTCCAAGCAGTCCCACCGATGGCCAGCAGCACCAACCAAGTTCTCAGACGAAGCCCGTGATACAGAGGCTACACCGCCTGATTAAGGTGTTGGGGGAGGAGTCAGGAAGAGGACCAGGTGCGGCTGTTCTGCTTCGCGCGCAGCACCCTGGTCCTCGCAGTCCTGAATACGCCGGTTCGTCGCAGCAATGCCAGTAACCTGGATCGTGGGGTCAGCACACCAACAATGCCCCGACTGACAAGCAGCAGAGTCCCGGTCCCTCGAGCGGCTCCTGCAAAGCGGGGGCCGCGAGGCGCGGTAGTGATTCAAAGGCTGAAGTGAAAGTCCAAGCAGTCCCACCGATGGCCAGCAGCACCAACCAAGTTCTCAGACGAAGCCCGTGATACGGAGGCCACACCGCCTGATTAAGGTGTTGGGGGAGGAGTCAGGAAGAGGACCAGGTGCGGCTGTTCTGCTTCGCGCGCAGCACCCTGGTCCTCGCAGTCCTGAATACGCCGGTTCGTCGCAGCAATGCCAGTAACCTGGATCGTGGGGTCAGCACACCAACAATGCCCCGACTGACAAGCAGCAGAGTCCCGGTCCCTCGAGCGGCTCCCGCAAAGCGGGGGCCGCGAGGCGCGGTAGTGATTCAAAGGCTGAAGTGAAAGTCCAAGCAGTCCCACCGATGGCCAGCAGCACCAACCAAGTTCTCAGACGAAGCCCGTGATACGGAGGCTACACCGCCTGATTAAGGTGTTGGGGGAGGAGTCAGGAAGAGTACCAAGTGCGGCTGTTCTGCTTCGCGCGCAGCACCCTGGTCCTCGCAGTCCTGAATACGCCGGTTCGTCGCAGCAATGCCAGTAACCTGGATCGTGGGGTCAGCACACCAACAATGCCCCGACTGACAAGCAGCAGAGTCCCGGTCCCTCGAGCGGCTCCCGCGAAGCGGGGGCCGCGAGGCGCGGTAGTGATTCAAAGGCTGAAGTGGAAGTCCAAGCAGTCCCACCGATGGCCAGCAGCACCAACCAAGTCATTTTTTTCTCAATTTTTTGTGAGGGAAAGTTCTGGAATCTGCATGGATACACAAATTTCCTACCACCCAGCATTCCCCCAGGTCTCTCGATAAAAATGGTACCTCACTCGCGTGGGTGGGTCAAGTGCCTGCAACAGGCAAGGGCCCAAAAATGTTTTGGGAGACATCAACATGACCTATCAAAAAATAACCTGGTTTTGCAAGGGGGCTCACCTGGGTTTTTGGCCCCAGGCTCGACAGCCATCTTGGAAAACCTAACAAACCCACACATTTCTGAAAACAAGACACCTGGGGGAGTCCTGTGAGGTATGGCTTGCATGGGTCCCCAAATGTTTTCCTACCCAGAATCCCCTGCAAACCTCAAATTTGGCTGAAAAAAGCATTTTCTTCTCAAATTTCGGTGTGTGGAAGTTCTGGAATCTGCATGGATCCATGAATTTCCTACCACCCAGCGTTCACCCAGGGCTCCCAATAAAAATGGTACCTCACTCGCGTGGGTGGGTCAAGTACCTGCGACAGGCAATCGCCCAAAACGTATTGAGGAGACATCAAAATGATCTATCACAAAACAACCTAGATAACCAGGGGAGTCCAGCGAGGTATGGCTTGCGTGGATCCCCAAACGTTTTCCTACCCAGAGTCCTCTGCAAACCTCAAATTTAGCTGAAATCCCAATGCTGGCACAAATGTCCTACCCCACAGCGTTCCCCTCAGTCTCCTGAGTAAAATGATACCTCACTTGTGTGGGTGTGCAATGCAGAATTGGCTACAAACGTATTTTTAAAACAATTTAGCGCATAGGATTCTCTGTGCTGTACCCTTAATCCCTATGTTTTGGGCTCTTCTCCGTCACAGGCCTTTGGCCCACCCACACAAGTGAAGTTTCATTTTACTCAGGAGAACAGAGGGAACGCTGGGGTGCAGGACATTTGTGCCGGCATGGTGATCCCACGCAAAAATGTAGGGAAAAAGTGATTTTTTTCAGCTAAATTTGAGGTTTGCAGGGGATTCTGGGTAGGGAAATGTTCGGGGATCCATGGAAGCTATCCCTCACTGGACTCCCCGGGTGTCTAGTTTTCAGAAATGTGTGGGTTGGGTATGTTTCCCAAGATGGCCCTCGAGCCTGGGTCTAAAAACCCAGGGGACTTGACCCATCCACCTGAGTGAGGTACCATTTTTAGTGGGAGACCTGGGGGGAATGTTGGGTGGTAGGAAAATTGTGTTTTTTCTGACACCAGAATATTATGACACAGTCATGCAAGGAAAATGCGTGACTATAGTCACATTTTGAGGTTTGCATGGCATTGTAAGTAAAAAAAACGTGTTGGGATCCATGAGAGGCACACCACCTAGCACTCCCCATTTTTTTTTTACTTAATAGAAATATCTAAGGTTGGTAAATTTTCCCTAGAGACAGACTACACCTCAGCACAGAAAGACGGATGAGACAAATATGACTGCCTATCCATCTGTTCCTCAAGTACACACATATACCGGTGAGTGAAAGATTCAAAATGTATATTTTATTAACAAGAGATTTCACAAAAAGGAAATGCACTGTTAATAATTAAAAGGTTAAAAAGCTGAACCAATGACTCGCAGCTCGTGAGCTGCAAAGTCATGACAAGGCACCAAACTCTTTACAGGCCATTTACACACCTTTCATACTTGACACATACTTTCACACCACCAGCTGTGGCCCCAGCACATTACAACACTCACATCCACAGAAAATGTGGAGACAATGTACACCCTGGCAGAGAGAGACAGAAAAGACAAGTATTCCTTCAAAATGAACAATTCCTTAAGTACTCACACATTCTAGTTGGATTTGGCATGAGGGTGAGTGAAGGTTCAGAGCTTAAAATTCTATTAACAAGAGATTTCACAAAAAGGAAATGCACTGTTAATATTTAAAAGGTTAAAAACCTGAACCAATGACTCACAGCTTGTGATCTGTGAAGCCATGGCAAGGCACCAACCTCTTTACAGGTCATTCACACACCTTTCATACATGACACACAAGACCATTCCCACACCCGCACATTATAACATTCACATCAACAGACAGCGTCATTCAAGGGCCCATCACTTTCATATGCCCACATGAATGACACAGCAATCACACCAGCTGGTGATTGACATGTTGTCTGCAGTGGCGTTTGACTAGCAGAGTGTGTAATGACCAGCAGCAAGTCACTACTCACACACTGCCAGCCAAATGCTAGCCCACGCACACTGCCACCCAAGCACCATCCCACCCACACTGCCAGCCAAGCGCTAGCCCACGCACACCACCGGCCAAGTGCCAGCCCAAGCACACCACTAGCCAAGGACCAGCCCATGCACACCACCAGCCAAGCACCAGCCCATCCAAACCGCCAGCCCACGCATACTTCTAACCAGGCACCAGCCCACCCACACCGCCAGCCAAGCACTAGTCCATGCACACACTGCCAGCCAAGTGCCAGCCCCCGCACACTGTGGAAATGTGGATTTTCCTGGTCAGTTATGTCCCCTATCTTGGACCCCAACGGTTCTATATGCATGTTACAAGTACATGTATGTTCCCTCCAGTTCCAGTTTCTAAGACGCAAACATATGTGTGTCTACCGTCAACATGTTCTCTGTCAGATCCGCCATCAATGGGCTGGATATTCGATTCCTAAGTATAAAAGGCCACCGACTTTATATGGCCAAGTTACTCCATTTTTACAGTTCAGGCGAGTAGGCCCGATTCTGTCCTCAAAGCCTTTCCCTGCTCTCTGTCTCTGACAGCTTCAGCTTGAGCTCGCATCTGTATCCATGAACTTTGTCCTACTCTCTGTGCAGCTAACGGTGCCTGCCTCGGCCAGTTTTCGCCTGTCTGCCAAGAAGTTGTATTTCACCTTCGAATTATCTATTTTGCTCTTCAGCCGATGCATTCTTGCCTAGTAGTTTAAGTAAACATTCCTCCAGTTACCAAGCAAAAGGCCAGGCTTCTCTGTCTTCATGCAAGTGATTCATAGCCCTGTTGCTATGGAAAGTTTTCTGCCCCTCGCATCTCATATAGACACTTAGACGCTTGTACACGCACATAGTCAGTATAGAATAGATTCTGTCCGAGAGTCTCTTCCTTGTGGATAACATAGTTCTTTAAACATAGGATGTTAGATATGATTTGGGATTAGGATGACTTGACCCCAGACTTCTCGTCTCCACATGTAGAGCTAAATGTCAAGTCCCCTTCACCCCCTAGTTACACGTCAATTACACGTCATGCTGCTGCGCGCGCATCTATGCCAAGTATTATCTTATAGATCCACCTATGTCTGATAATGCAAGCCAATTATGTTTCTTTTATTCCTTATTACGCCTAGTTTCGATTATGTCACTGTTACGTCATTTTTCTTATCAAATGTTACGCCTTCTACATTCGTTTCATTGTAATGCACTTATTATAAAAATGTATGTCTGTTAATAAGTTATTGTACTTCACTTCCTGAACCCTCGTGGTGACGGAACCTGAAGGCCGCCACTCGAGTCGGCCATTTTGAATGGAATAAAGCCCATTAGAAAACCTCTTATACCACGGATTCTGCCTCTTGTTATTTTGAGCTATTTACTTTAATTTAAGATTCCGCATGAAATTCAGTCCGGTAATATTTATTTTATTTACCACATAATGGCGCCCGAACAGGGACACTTTCTCATCTCACGCGCCGGCGGTGCGTTGCAGGCCCGGTCTCCTGCCACAGCTGGACGGACCATAAACGCGTACCAGCAGGATTTCCTGTAAGCTCCCTCCGGTCAAGCGGGGGCGACTGAGGCTGCGATCAACCCAGACGAGGCGGTGAGAAGTGCGAAGTATCCCGACCAGAGCCTAGCTGAGAGAGCAAGATCCGAGGTATACAGAGGCCCACCAGGTTTTCCGAAATTCCGACGTCCAGAGGGTCCGATGTCCGCAGTTATCGAGTCCTGTCCATTCTCTGAGGCCTTCCGTTTCAAGGAGCTACTCGGTGAGTACCATCGCCGGGGAGGCATGTTGACGTGCACATAGGTTGTGCCGGTCAAGACGGATTTGGGTACACAAATCCGGTCTGCACTGTTTAGCAGTGTATATGTACTGTTTAGCAGTATATCAAGTATTCCGAAGTATTCAGTTATTGTCAAGAATTCAGCGTGGTGATTAGTTAAGCAGACTGTCATCATTGTCGACCATTATTAAATGTTTAATGTTTAATGTTTAAAGTATTCAGAAAATGTCTTGCATATTGTGGTATGAATGACTGTTCATTGTTCACTGTTCATTATTGTGTTTCTCGTATTAAGTAAGTTCAAGAGTAAGTATCAGATCAGTTGTTAATATGCCGCTCTTCTCGAAGTTAAGACAGATTACCACCAGAAAAGGGGTGCTTGAAGAAGCAGTTCCTATTCCTCCTAGAGACACTCCAGGACATTTCATGTACCATAAACATGGCATAGATGCCATATTGTTTCTTGATCTATGGGTAGATTATACCAAGGGATTACCGGAAAGTCAAAGGTGGCCCATAGCGGGAACCTGGGATGCAGAGTGCATCATGAAAGTGGAGGAAGAGTTATGGAAAAGAAAGGTCAGACAGTCACAGAAAGACGCTATCGAGTTATGGCGTAAAGAATCTCATAGACGAACAGAAAAAGCACGTAGACAAGAAGAGAGGAGTAAAGAAAGTTCAAATAAAGTTCAAGAAAATCTATTAATTGAGGAAGGTATCCGAGTGAAATCAGAACAAGTAAATAGACAAAGTAATGCTCTTATGAATGGTATGTATCCCCTTCTAGCCGAAGGATTACCTAAGGCTGCTCCAGAGATACCAAAAGACTTGCCACCCCCATTATTTCCAATTAAGGTACATCCAAAAGGGCGTCCCAGAACCGCAGAAGACGTTTTCCTTTCCTCATATCTAGATGATGCAGCCCCCGAGTATGCTAACGCCACACCACATAGACCGTCTGGCGGAGGGGTTCAACGTCAGGATCAGGTATCTGTCCCCGTGCAACAGCAAGTCCCGACGCAAGTTTCGGCAAGCACATCTGTTTCCGCATCTGTTTCCGCAGTCGACTCTACAGGGGTATCGACACCCATAGTTGCTGTGTCACGTTCAACGAACCCTTTCACACCCGACGCCCCAGATGGGGCCACGGGAGGTGCTAGCAGTACTTTTACACCACCTAGAATAAATAAACTTGTCTTTCAAGAGTCAGCACATTCACGTACACCTAAGTTCGTAAGTGAACGTGCGCTTAAGGAACTCCTTGTAAATTGTAGATATGACCCGGTGGTTGGTAAAGAGGATGAAATGGTCCTGGCATCATTACGTATTAGGCGAGCCGCAGAGTATTTAGCAAGGTTACCAGGGATGGCTACGCATCTGGATAACATATATCATTTTGTTCAAACAGGACGAGATCCAGGATGTATTAACAGAGCTATGGAATTCCAGAAAGTAGAAATACAGGGGGAACTGTTACGTTTCCTCATAAACTGTGTGATCAGAAATCAAGATCGTCCGGGGGTAGACATGAACGTAATGCTTACTCTTACAAGATGGAGTCAGAATATATCAGAAGGGAGACACGATAAGCAAAATTGTATAATAGCCATGTGCCGAAAAATCCGTAAAGAAATAGAACGTATTCATGCAGAAAGATTGGGAACAGACGAGTTTGAGCAAGATGAAGTGTCCGAATCTGGGGACTCTGCAAGACAGTCAGAGACCATAGCCTATGTAGGCAGAGGAAGATCCTGTGAAAATACTAGATGTTTTTCTGATCCCATACATTCTGTATGTCCAAATAATAGCAGAACGTATCCAACGCCTGTAATAAATCTGAAGTCTCCTGAACATTCGTTTCAAGCCGCAGATAAAATACTACGAGAACGAAGGGGTTACCACCTCCTCGATTCCATGGATGAGCAAGAATTAGCCAGATCAGCCGTTCACTGGATCGTTAGTCCTGAAAAATATGGTGATGAGACCGTAGCACACACGTTTCTCAATCTCAGTACAGATGAACAACGTTTAGCTGGAATCTATATGATTCAGCAACTCCTCATATTATATAAGAGCCAACATGCTGATCCTGGTCCTTTACCTGATATATTAACGGAACTACTCACGAACAGATGGAGAGGTTCTAGTAACAAGTTAATTAAAGAGATATTAGTGTCACGTAAACAGTATGTCCTTTTTGTAAGTCCGGATTCTCTCTCGCTGCCCCATAGAGAAAGAACGCCGTACTATATGGATAGACAAAATCCTTTACGAGAAGTGCACCCAATAAAAGGCGAAGACAATGAGTTTCACCGTGTATTTGTTTACACACCCATATCAAAAATGGAATTATTAGAAATGAAGAAAGTAGTACCTAGCCATGATAAAGACCCAGCGGGTTTCCACCGAGAAATTAAAGACATGTTACTGATGGGAGAGTACACCTTTCCTGATATTATGACGATATTAAAGGTGCTTTTGCCTGCTGGCATTTATGAAAAACTGAAAGAAAAAGAGTGGGAAGTGGGAGACCAAAAGATAGACTGGACAGCATTAGCAGAGGAAGAAAGGGGCCGAACTGCAGGTTCGGGGCTCGGGGATAAAGTTAAACTATTACCAGGTTTACTAGTACAGGTACTGCCACGTTTATTAACTACAAAAAAGGAAGATTGGGGTGCAATCACAGCCTGCAAACAAAAGCAAGATGAAGACACAAGCGATTATTATGCTCGATTTGAAAAATGTTTTGGTATAAATAGTGGTATGAAAGCAAGTAGTGACTCATATCCACATTTATTTGTGACAAAATTAGTGGAAAATGCATTACCTCCAGTAAAGAATAGAATATTGAAATTCGAGAGTACCTGGCAAAGTAACACTCCGTCGCAAATGCTACAAATGTTACAGTATCATCACAATAGAATTAGGGATGAACAAGAACACGAGCATAGACGCATGAAGGATACAAAAATGAAAATGCTAGTTTCTCAGACAGTACCAGCAGATGGTCACAAAAAGAGTGTGACACATTCTGGTGATTCTGCAGTTCCTGTAAAAGGAACCTGCAATTACTGTAAACAACTGGGCCATCATGTACACGATTGTCCAGTCCTGAAACGTAATATAGCTACAGGCATTACAAAGGAGAGACCACGATTAGTTAGACAAGATCAGAATGAACAAGGAGCTATGCTGCATGGACAGTCCGTGCCAGTTCAGCAACAGTCCATGCCAGCCTCACAGCAACCCATACAGTTTGTGCCAGCTGCACCACCGTTGCCTGCTACTGCCACACAAACCGCAACACGACAACTGTATCAGACTGCACAGTATGAATACCCTGAATACCAGCGTTACGCATGAACCAGCCTAGAGAGGGAAGTTGACTTACCACTTATCGAGATTCCTGTAGATCAAGAAGGACCTTATGTACATAGTGAATTATTAGGTCAAGATAGAAAATTCTTACTCGATACAGGGGCAAGTCGAACAACTATAAAACGTAGTGAAGTTCCAGGGGCACCCCTCTCAGGCTCTCAAAATGTTTCCCTTGGTTTTTCAGGAAAACCTATTGTTAATGAAGTATCAAAGCCTCTACCACTTACGATAGGACCTTTGACACGAACTACAGATTTATTGCTTACTAAATCATGCCCAGAAAATCTGTTAGGAATTAAAACTCTGAAAGCACTAGGAGCCATAATATGTTGTTCTCCGGAAGGAGTAAGGTTGTTTTTACGTGATTTCAAAGGTCACTATGTATCCAGAGACATGGATTCCCGACTACAGAACTTACCAGCGCATCTATGGGCACAAGGCCCTACTGATGTTGGCTGCATGAACATTACACCATACCGAGTCACACTGAAGGCAGGAGTGGTACTACCACGAATGCGACAATACAAGTTACCACCCGATGCTGTAGTGGCTTTACTGAAGATCATTGACGAGCTAGTTGCGCAAGGAGTGGTTGTAGAAACCAACTCCAATGTGTGTAATTCACCGATAATTCCGATTCTTAAACGAACTGATCCTATGGCCCCACCAGTATATCGATTAGTTATTGATTTGCGGGAATTAAACAAATGCATTGTGCCACAATTCCCCGTGGTCCCCGATATCTCATCATTACTGACAGCCATTGATTCTCAAGCTACATTTTTTACCGTAATTGATCTCAAGAATGCCTTTTTCAGCGTCCCAATAGATCCGGAGAGCCAATACTTATTCGGATTCAGTTTAAATGGGCGCAGCTTTAAATTCTCACGCGCTCCCCAAGGATTTACAGAAAGCCCCAGCATCTACAGCCAAGCACTGAAACGAGAACTTGACAGTATCCACATGCCAGTCAATACAGCACTGCCTCAATATGTCGATGATCTGCTGATCACCGCGAGAAGCGAGCCAGAATGTGAAAAAGCTTCTCTGACAGTTTTACATTTCCTAGCCGACAAGGGGCACAAGGTGTCCCCTTCTAAGCTGCAATTCTGTGTTCAGCGAGTTATTTATCTTGGTCACTCGCTGTCCAAGGAGGGAAGGCAGCTTACACCAGATCGCATCCAGTTAATTGCTAACATGTCAATACCCCAGACACAAAAGGAGGTGCGGGCTTTTATAGGCCTCACTTCATATTGTAGACAGTGGATCCCTCAGTACGCATTTCTAGCAAAACCACTCATTCAGTTAACCACACAGGAGGCAGCCACATCGACTGTTCTCCCTTGGACTCAGGAACATTCACAAGCTTTTGAAAGCCTAAAGGAAGCTTTATGTCAAGCACCTGTTTTAGCAACACCATGTTATAGCAAACATTTTACACTCTTTGTTACAGAACGCGAAGGTACTGCCTTATCAGTACTCACTCAGGATCAAGCAGGATCACGCAAGCCATGTGCTTATTTTTCCAGTACATTAGATCCCGTAGCTCAGGCTTTGCCTGCATGCCTGAAATCAGTGGCAGCGACAGCTTTAGCAATTAGACAAAGCGATGCCATAGTATTAGGACACCCATTGACAGTACAAGTACCACATGCAGTAGAGGTTCTTGTGAACCGAACACAAACACAACACTTGACCATAGCAAGACTTACTGGTTATGAACTGACATTGTTTCAACCACACATAGAGATCCGACGGTGTAATACATTGAATCCTGCTACACTATTACCTGTAATTGGAACAGACCCACTAGCTCATGATTGTGTTGAAATCATTGAAATAAAGACGAAACCTAGACAAGACTTGACAGACGTTCCATTGCTAGATCCAGACCTGACGTTATATGTAGATGGTTCGTGTATGAGGACAAGTACAGGAAATTTAGTTGCCGCATATGCAGTCACAACAGACACTGAAGTTATTGAGACAAATTGTATAGATACTTTGTCAGCCCAAGCAGCAGAACTTGTTGCTCTAACACAAGCCTGTATTCAAGCCACGGACAAGAAAGTCAACATATATACTGATTCACGTTATGCATTTGGAGTCGTACATGACTTCGGAGTGCTTTGGCGGGAGAGGGGTTATTTAACTTCTCATGGAACACATATTCAACACGGGTCCCTCATTCATGCTCTGTTAGACGCGATTCATTTACCGACTGCAATATCAATTATGAAATGTAAAGCACACACGAAGGTTACTGATATCATTTCTCAAGGCAATGATTTAGCTGACAGAACAGCCAAACAGACTGCTCAGAATTGCACATCCGACATGACAAAGCCAATAGTTCAGACACCAACACAGTGTATGACAAT
The DNA here is from genome assembly GCF_964204655.1 of Triturus cristatus. NCBI lineage: Eukaryota > Metazoa > Chordata > Amphibia > Caudata > Salamandridae > Triturus > Triturus cristatus. The sequence goes on from NC_140590.1 coordinate 219,600,973, forward strand.
TAAGGATCCCACACTTGATGTAATTGACATACAGACACATGCCACAGCAGAAGAAATAAAGAAGTGGACTGAACTAGGAGGGATCCAGACAGATCAAGGATGGATGACGAAAGAGAAATCTGTATGGTTTCTCCCTGATTCCATGGTTCAAGCCATTATAGCTACAGTTCACAGTCCAGCACATTTAGGAGAGAAGGCTATGCTAGACAGCATTCAGCACATTTGGTTCAACAAACATTTACGAGCAGCAGCTAAACAAAAAGTTCGTACCTGTATGATATGTTGTCAGTTTAATCCAGGAAAGAGTGTTCCCGTAGAGCAGGGTGGATTTCAGCCTCCTGACCATCCTTTTGAAGTCCTCCAGATGGATTATATTCAGATGGAACGTTGTCGAGGATTCAAATATGTCCTCGTAGTTGTCTGCGCTCTCTCCCGTTGGACAGAGGCGTATCCCGTATCAGATTACACTGCCCCGACTACTGCCAAGCAGCTAGTTCGAGAATTCTTCCCACGGTACGGTTTACCACGTGTTGTATATTCAGATAACGGCCAGCCTTTCTCATCCGAATTAATGAAACATGTCTCACTTTTGTTGGGATATCAGTGGAAATTCCACTGTGTCCGACACCCCGAGGCAGCAGGTCTCGTGGAACGACATAATCAACTTTTAAAAATCAGATTGTCCAAAATATGTCAGGAAAAAGGTGTGGACTGGATAGTAGCCTTACCAGTTGCGCTATTCTACATGAGAATGGTAGCACACTCTCGAACAGGGCTATCCCCGTATGAGGTGATCTTTGGTAGACCACCGAATATGTGGGGGACGCCTATACCCCGTAAAATAACTGATGTTGACTGTAATATGCTGACAGATTACCTGGCTTCCTTGATGTCTGCACTACAATCTTCTCGTTCACAGGTGGTCGCAGCTTTTCCTGACAACACTGAGGTGAAACCCCATGACGTGGTCCCCGGGGACTTTGTCCTGGTTCGGAATTTTGATAGGAAAAGCCAATTGGATCCTAGGTGGAAGTTGCCTAAGCAGGTCCTGCTGACGACCAGAACAGCTGTGAAGATCGAAGGACGGAAAGGATGGGTGCATTCCACCCATATAAAAAAATTTCATGGACTACCTTCAGATATAGACACTGTGCCCTGCACTCCCTCACAGACTGATTCAAAACTTCCTTTTGTTGAACAAAATGACTCTCAGTGCTATAAACAGAAACTCAGGTCCAGATCTAAACTGTCGGACGATTTGATTGTTTAAGTCCTCTCCAAGGTGAAGCGGTTGAATCTGTCCCGACATGTATCCCTTAGGTCTGAATGATGCAGAGTCCAGAATCATAATGAAACAACATGCTTATTGTAAATTACTGCGTAACCACTGTATTGTGACATTATTAATTTTGTTTTTATTGAGTATTTTAGTAATTATTACGAGTATGATTTTGCACATATATCATCCTGTTTCTAAACGTGTTTTCAATATAACTGATGAACATTCTTTTAGTGACCTACCGCCACATGAGTTGTCCTATAGACTTGCGCTGCGCAATAACACATTCATTAGTATGTTACATCATTCCCATCAGACTAGTAATGTGACCAATTGTTGGGTGTGTGGCCGACTCCCTCCCTATCAGAATAACAAAGGAGTTCTGCCTTTCTTTCCACATCCATTTACACGCAATGGCTCCTGTGGAGCATGGTTTAGTTTATTAAATTCCATAGACCCAGACACAGCAGTTTATCAACAACATTGGATATGGGGAAATCTAAATCTAGTTTTATTCAAAGTCTGTCACCCTAATAAGGAGGGTCACCCCAGTAGAACAGGAACTGATTTAGAAAATGAAGTGTATAAATTAGGTAATTTTACGCCTAATCTTATGATTTTGAATGTCAAATCCGAAGTTGAACTAATTCTGCCCACTATGTCAGTATTTCCAGTAAAGGGTGAATTATGTGTGAGAAAAGTTGGTTCCATACATATGGGCCATAGCCAATGCGTTACTACAGTAGAATATAGTGATCAAGGCAAATCTTCATTTAGAGCTTCTCGCCATTCTTACTTTATATGTGGTCAGACGGCATATATGCGTCTGCCTCTAGATTGGGATGGTACCTGTTACATAGCATTCCTTCTGCCACCTGTTTTCCTAGCTCCTCCTGATTATTATCGAAATGTTCATTTAGTACACAATAGAGAGCGAAGAGATCTCCCAGTTGTCGATTATACTGAGACGGCATGGGACAAGTATGTAGATTTCAATAAAGGTATCTTTCCCTATATAGGTACAATATCAAATAGTAAGCTGATACGCAGACTCACCAAGACTCTTGAAGCTGTAGTAAACGAGACTATAGCCGCCCTAGGCAATCTGACAGAGGAACAATCAGTGATGAGAATTGTTGTTCTCCAGAATCGTCTTGTCCTTGACGTCATCCTGGCCGATAGGGGCGGAGCTTGCAGGGTCATCGGATCCAGCTGCTGCATTTTCATACCAGAAAATTCGCCATCTGTATATAAAGCTATAACACGCCTTCATAAGATTGTAAGCCAGATACACGAGAATCCAGGCACTTGGACGTGGTCCGGGTGGTTTTGGAGTGTGATATCAGCCTGGGGATGGAGAGTTCTATCCTTCCTAGGTATTGGCCTTCTTATGCTTTTCAGTTGTTGCATATGTTTGCAATGTGGACCAGCGATTTGTGGTCTGTGTGCCACATCGTGTATTCCACATCAAGGTTTTCGCTCAAGATCCCGGAAGAAGAAGGAAGAAGAAATGATGCTCCATGAGCAAATCGATGGAATGATGAAGATTGATGTCTCGTGAAGGGCAAGAAGGGGACAAGGAGGGAATGTGGAAATGTGGATTTTCCTGGTCAGTTATGTCCCCTATCTTGGACCCCAACGGTTCTATATGCATGTTACAAGTACATGTATGTTCCCTCCAGTTCCAGTTTCTAAGACGCAAACATATGTGTGTCTACCGTCAACATGTTCTCTGTCAGATCCGCCATCAATGGGCTGGATATTCGATTCCTAAGTATAAAAGGCCACCGACTTTATATGGCCAAGTTACTCCATTTTTACAGTTCAGGCGAGTAGGCCCGATTCTGTCCTCAAAGCCTTTCCCTGCTCTCTGTCTCTGACAGCTTCAGCTTGAGCTCGCATCTGTATCCATGAACTTTGTCCTACTCTCTGTGCAGCTAACGGTGCCTGCCTCGGCCAGTTTTCGCCTGTCTGCCAAGAAGTTGTATTTCACCTTCGAATTATCTATTTTGCTCTTCAGCCGATGCATTCTTGCCTAGTAGTTTAAGTAAACATTCCTCCAGTTACCAAGCAAAAGGCCAGGCTTCTCTGTCTTCATGCAAGTGATTCATAGCCCTGTTGCTATGGAAAGTTTTCTGCCCCTCGCATCTCATATAGACACTTAGACGCTTGTACACGCACATAGTCAGTATAGAATAGATTCTGTCCGAGAGTCTCTTCCTTGTGGATAACATAGTTCTTTAAACATAGGATGTTAGATATGATTTGGGATTAGGATGACTTGACCCCAGACTTCTCGTCTCCACATGTAGAGCTAAATGTCAAGTCCCCTTCACCCCCTAGTTACACGTCAATTACACGTCATGCTGCTGCGCGCGCATCTATGCCAAGTATTATCTTATAGATCCACCTATGTCTGATAATGCAAGCCAATTATGTTTCTTTTATTCCTTATTACGCCTAGTTTCGATTATGTCACTGTTACGTCATTTTTCTTATCAAATGTTACGCCTTCTACATTCGTTTCATTGTAATGCACTTATTATAAAAATGTATGTCTGTTAATAAGTTATTGTACTTCACTTCCTGAACCCTCGTGGTGACGGAACCTGAAGGCCGCCACTCGAGTCGGCCATTTTGAATGGAATAAAGCCCATTAGAAAACCTCTTATACCACGGATTCTGCCTCTTGTTATTTTGAGCTATTTACTTTAATTTAAGATTCCGCATGAAATTCAGTCCGGTAATATTTATTTTATTTACCACAACACTGCCAGCCCAGCGCCAGCCCATGCACACTGCCAGCCAAAAACCAGCCCGCCCATGCATACCATCACCCAAGCGCCAGCCACACACACTGCCAGCCAAGCCCCAGCCCATGCACACCGCCAGCCAAGCGCCAGTCCATGCACACCGCTAGCTAAGCGCCAGTCCACGCACACCGCCAGACAAGCGCCAGTCAACGCACACCGCCATTAAATATTTTTTAACGACAAGGAAAACACAAAATAATTGCAACTAGATACAAAACTATAACTATAAAACAACAACAGTAACTAAAGACATCATTCTAATGCCAACCGTGAAACTGAACAACAACTATATAAAACCATACAGACCAGGCAGTACACTATTATACTCACGGTTGCTCCCAAAAACTCTTTTGAGTGTGATACAATCTGAAACATGTCGGCACACACAGCCCAGATTAGAAGGACAATCAGCACAGTGCATACGATTCTCCTTCCGCACACCTCTTTGCAAGCAGACTCTTCATCTCTTACAGGGATTGTATATTTGGGCGTGGGAGGAATTAAATCAGGAAAGCGGCAATCTTTCAATCTAGCCACATCCTCCACCACTCCAACTCTAGGAACATTTGCTGTTCCACTACAACAAGGCTGCCTATCACAGACTCCTGAAACTGAACACAAGTCATCTTTGACGCAGGAGAACACTCCTTGAACACAAAAAAAAAATTAAAAGTTGCTAAACTTCTTATACCCAATTTAAGCCTTATGAACAGCAGTGTAAGGTTCCAACCTGTGATCTACTCTATCGACACCACCCATGTGCTTATTGTAGTCTACTATGCACACAGGTTTGTGCACTTCAGCAACCTGACCCCAAACAGTCGCAGGTGAAGTACTCTCATCATGGATGGTAGACAGCATGTACACATCCCTCCTGTCCACAAATTTCACAGCCAGCAGTTCCTCACTACGCAAGGCACTGCACTATCCCCTCTAAAGCTTTTTGCAAACAAGCTCTTTTGGGTAACCTTTACGGTTAGAGCAGATAGTGCCACAAGCAAAACTGTCCACTTTGAACAATTCCTTAAACAATTGCACAGCATTGTAGAAGTTATCAAGGTACAAATGGTGACCTCTGTTAAACAGTCCTCTACTAAGATCCCACACAATTTTCTCTGAAACTCCAAAAGTGGACGGACAACTAGGGGGGTCATTTGTAAAATCCCTACCAGTTTACACCCTGAAATTATAGACATATCCTGTCCTACTCTCAGGCAGCATAATAATCTTAATTCCATTATGTACCCTCTTGCTAGGAATGTACTGCCTAAAAACCAAACGGCCCTTGAACAGGACCAAAGACTCATCAGCAGCTATTTCTTTCCCTGGAGTATAGATCTCTTAAAATCGATCTACAAAGTGATCAAGATCATGCCGAATCCTAAAAAGACAGTCACAGTCAGGGTGTTCTTATGGCAACGTCAAAGCATTATCAACAAAATGCAGCATCCGAAGTAAAAGTAAATACTGATCACGACTCACAATAGCAGGAAATATGGCAGTTTCCTTCAAGGGACTGTAAGACCACTATGAAGCCAGGGATGGCTTCCTTATCAAGCCCATCAAAAAAGCCAGACCCGAAAACTTCTTCATCTCATCCAGATTTGTGAGAGTCTACCGGGTAGCTCTAGAGTGGGGCCTAAGTCTGGCACTGTTGTCCCTCAAAAACTGTTCAGCATACAAATTAGTCTGCTCAACAATCTCAGCCAAAAATACATTATCACTAAACAACTGAAAAAAATGTATAGGCAAAAAGATTTCGCAATCCACTTTACACCCTGCATCACCACTAAAGGCAGGCAACACCAGCTGCACCATGTTTGTATCAACCCAGAGTCCAGCACTTCCCGTAGGAAGCCTTGCAGCCTCAGGCTGCAATCCCGATGTCTCTTGCTGCACCATTGACACATCAGTGTTCTCCTGTAAAACACTTCATCCGCACTTATAGTAGCCTCATCTGCACTGAGAGTAGCTTCATCATCAGATGATTCCTCGTGGACAAAAAACTCACTGCCAGAATCTTGCACTCCCTCCTTTACCTCAGACGCACTGTCAGTCTGATAATCCTGCTCAGAGGAAGGTTCAAAAAGCATACCAACCACCTGCTGAGCCGTAATTCAATGGCTAGCCATAATCCTTGCTAATGAAGGTAACTTGTCAAACAAGTCAACAACAACAAACACTTTGTAAAATAAGTAATAAACAAAAAGTGTCTTTATCACAAAGACCTATATACTCCAAAACTATACCACTCACTTGCCAGAAGCAGCTAGACTCACCACCACCCACTCTGCACAGACACAGTAAGGATCAACAATAGCCCACTAAAAAAGAAAAAGAAAAAAGAAAAGAAAATTACACATAAGACAATGCAAAACACATCACAAAGAATGTCATGCTCAGAACACTAACTAAATATGCTGCCATTATGACACCACTTACAGAAAAATTCATTCATGCATGAGAATAATACTGATTTGGAGTAAACACAACAAAAATGTTTTTCTTCCTGTTAAAAATGGGGGTCTCTAGTTGGCAGAGGAAGGTACCTTTGTCCAAGTAGGAACCCTACTTCCTAGTCAGGATAAGGTAGTTACACGCCTAAAATAACCCCTGCTCACCCCCTTGGTAGCTTGTCACAAGCAGTCAGGCTTATCTTAGAGGCAGTGTGTAAAGCATTTGCTCATAACCAACAGTAATACAGTGTAAGCACTACAAAAGGACACCACACCAATTAAAAAAAATATCCAATATTTTTATGTACTTAAGACAAGACCAAAAATGATAAAAATCCACAATACAGTACTTAAAAATCTTCAGTAATCAAATAACCTTGAAAAACAGTTCCTAGAAGTTGATAGCTCCCTCTGGGGCTTTCACAGCGTCGTGAACAAACAAATCCAAACAGTTCTGGCTGACTGCAGTGTCATGGGCCAGCTACGGTGTCTGGAAGACCCGCAAAACAGTACATTTAGAAATGCAGGGCGTCGGCGACCTCGTGTTGAGCTTCCGAAAGCACAGCGTCAGTTCCTGAGGTCAGTGCAGGAGTCGTTGAGCCCTTGAAGTCACACGCGTTGCAGATCGAACTTTTCGCAGTTGAAGCCAGGAGTGCTGGTGTCGGGTGCTGCAGTGCAAAGTGCAGCGGTGCAGCGTGCGGTGCCCTCAGGTCGAGGTGCAAAGTGAGTGCAGTGCTTGTCACGGTGCTGGCAGGTCACGGTACGAGCAGCTACATTGTCGTTGCTGAAGGGCTGTCGTCGGCTGGCGAACTTGAGTCGATAGCACCGGCATCATAGGCCAAGCCTGCGGTGCGGGATGAGGGCGGTGCATCGTGTAACTTTACGAGCGGTGCTCTCAAACCACTGTGCAAACAGCAGCATCGATTTCAGCATGGAGCGGGTCGTCGGGGATACCAAGGAGCAGTCGTGAAGCGAGGTGGTGCGGAGTGCGGTGCCGACAGGTCACGGTGCGAGCAGCGGCTCATTGGCAGCATCAGCAGGCGTCATCGGTGAGACCAGGGTCAAGGTGCTACGTTGCGGCAGTGTCCTCTGTGGTGCCTTCAGGACACGATTCGGCAGCGGTATTGTAGACGGCGTCGGGTTGCTTTTTCTTCTGTTGCAGCACAAAACACACAGTTCCCAGTGCTGAGGGCAGAAGAACTTGAAGTCTTTGCTGTTCCTTAGACTTCTTGAACAGGGGGCAAGCTCTACCTCACGCCCTTGGAGAAACTCACAAAAGTAGATTGTAGAAAGTTCAGTCCAGTCCTTTCACTGCCCATGACAGAAGCAGCCACTGCAGGCCAAAACCGCAAAGCACACAGCAAAGTGGTAGTTCCTCCTCACAGCTTCTCCAGACCATCTTCTTGACAGTCTTCTTGGTCCAAAAGAGTTCTAAAGTTCAGGGGTTTGGGCCCTAATATTTATACCACAAAAATCATTTGTCCTCCCAGGCAGAGAGTGTCTGTGCCCAGCCAGAACCAGTTCTGCCCTCCCTGGTGTGGCTTTCTGGCAGGAGGTGGAGACGGCATTGCCAGAGGCCCATTTAGGTGCAAGGAAATCTCCCCCTAATCTAAATGCAGGCCAGGTCTATTTAGCCCTTTCCTGACCCACCTAGACTATCTGAAGCCTCTGCTGCTCCCCAGCCCCTGTTATCCAAAACCCAGACCGTCAATCCACAAACCCAGCAGAGGCCTGCTGAATGGCTGAGCAAGAAATGCCTACTTTCTAAAAGCAGTAAAATATGCATCTTTAAAGTCTGAGTTGAGGCATACTAAACTTTCTTTTCCCACCCAGTTCCCAGGGCCAGTTATGTTTATAAGATGTTATAAACAAACTCCCCATTCTGTCCTATGGGGAACAGGTAGCCTTGCAATAGTGAAAACGAAATTGGCAGTCATTCACTATCATGGACATGCCACACACACCAGGGCATGTTCTACCTTTCATATACACTGCACCCTGCCCACAGGGGTACCTTGGACCTACCGTAGGGGTCACTGATATGTAAGAAAAGGGAAGGTTAGGGCCTGGCAAGTGGGTACACTTGCCAAGTCAACATGGCAGTCCCAGGCTGCACACAGGCTCTGCAATGGCAGGCCAGAGTTACATGTTTGTGTGGGTGGCACAATCCAGTGCTGCAGCCCATTAACAGCATTTGATTCATAGGCCCTGGCACACTCAGTGCACTTTACTAGAGACTGACACATAAATCAAATAGGCCAATCATGGAAACACCAATCCATGACATATTTTACCACAGGAGCACTTGCACATTACCACTGAATAGCAGTGAGAAAAGTGCGCAGAAACACTAAGCCAGCAAAAGCAGTCAAAACAGGGAGGTCAGAAAGCAAAAGCTCAGGGGAAAACATACCAAAAGATGTCAAGTTTAACACTTACAAAATAAATGCAACTACGCAAAACTGCATAACAACCACTGCCAAAACCGTAAACAAGAATCAAAAGCTTTGCACTTGAATAAAAGGAGAAAAAAACATTACAATCACATATGCAAATAATGCACCAGTCCGCACACAATACACCAGCCATGCTAAGGGGTAGGTGGGCCTAAGAGTATAAATAAAATATTCACCCCCATAAAAGGGGGGCAACCCTTGCCCAAGAGGCCACTCCCCAACACCAAAATTTAAGAAACCCTGATGTCTAGTGGCTTCTGCCCCCCTTGGGGACAGATGGTCCTAAAAAATACTGCTGATCTTCCACCCAAAGAGGGCAGATATGGCCACAATCATCCTCCCATAAAGGGTAGAAACCCTTGTCCAAGGGGCCGCTCCCAGCATAAAAAGAAATCCCTGGTGGCCTAGTGGCCATAAAAACAAAAATCAGCTGATCTGCCCCCAGGGGGCAGAAACGGCCAAATTAATGCTTCCCAAAGGGGAGCGACCCTTGCCCAAGGGGCCACTCCCCACAAACAAATCCCCAGTGGTCTAGTGGGCCTGGTTTAAAAAAGTGGCGAGATCTGTCCCCCTGGGGGGCAGACAAAGCCAAAAACATTTGCCCCCACAGGGGAGTGACCCTTGCCCAAGGGGCCATTCCCAACAAATAAATACCTGGTGGTCTAGTGGGCCGATTTTAAAATAAATGGTATGATCCGCCCCCTAGGGGGCAGACACAGCCAAAAACATTGCCCTCAAGGGGAAGTGACCCCTATCCAAGGGGCCACTCCCCACAGATAAATCGCTGATGATCTAGTGGGCCCAATTTTTTTTTTAAATGGGAGGTCTGCCCTTTGGGCTGAGACATATAGCACCCAAAGGGGAGCGACCCTTGCCCAAGGGGACACTCCCCACAAATTAATCCCTGGTGGTCTAGTGGGACAGTTTAAAAACAAATGGTGAGATCTGCCCCCCTGGGGGGCTGATACAACCGCGCGCACTGACGTCATTAGATGACGTGGAGGGGGGGCGGGCAGGGGAAGGGATTCCCCTGCCTTCCCCGGTGGAGGTATCTTGAAGGGAGGCCCACGGGAGAGCGCCAGTGCTTCCCCAATGGGTGGGTGATAGATCGTCCGGGAGCCATCCCACGCACATGCCCACTGTGACGTCGGACGGCTCTGGCCGGCCGACGCACGGAAAGGGCTAATATTTAAAACATGGTTGTTATCTGTCAACAAAGGGTTATTTTAACATAGTGCACTGTAGTTTGACACTGCAGGAGAAAGCTACAATGCAAGCCTGAATCAGTTTTTAATTTTGTCACACGTGCATGGTACAGTAAGTATACAGCCCACAGGCAACATTTAACTTTTCATACAGTGGGTACATTTCAAAACCATATACTATGGACTTATAGAAAAGTTAAATAAATCAGTTAGGGATTAGCCAATTTTTACATTTTTTCGGGTCAAAACACATAGACTGGCCACTGAACAGCAGTTGCCATTGTCCTGGGTATAAAATCTAGCAATAACATTTTGCAATAACATTAAAAGAGGCATTTTCTTGCACTTCACACCTTCCACGCCCAGCCCATTCAAGCCCACCCTAATTTTCAGCATAACTAGTTTTTTCAACTAGGCCATGCAATAATCTCAAGGCCAGCAGTCCACTGAGGAACATCCCAGCCATAACCATACAAATATTTCCCCAATTCCTGCTGACCCCTGCCAATCCCATCTCTTCTACACTAGCAAATCTATTACTCCCATAGCCACCAAGGTACCACCGCGCATGTGCTGCACAGAAATCTCCCCTGCATTCCATCTGTCCCAGCCAATCAGAACCTGGCACTACATCTCCTCAACTATAAGGCACCCTCTACGAGGTATCAACTCCAAAGCTTGGACACTGATAATAATAATGATAATAATAATAATAATAATAATAATAATAATAATAATAATAATAAAAAAAAAAATAATAATATCTTTATTTGCGTGATTACTTAAAACCATTCAACAGTAAAAGATACAGGTGCCGATTCCGATCCGTGAAAAATATTCCCTGTACGAATCGTATCCGGATTTTTTTACATGCGAATCGTACAAGTCCCATACAAACTGGCAAGTACGATTTGTATGTAAAAAAATCTATACGAATCGCATTGGGAAAATTCCCCGACACGTCCTCGGGTCGGAAAAAGTGTCCGACACGTCCCCGGACAGTTTTACGTACGAATCGGGAAACTGAAGTCCGAGCGCGCAAGTACGATCCGTCCCGTCCGTCCGAATGCACAACCGTATGCAAAAAACACCCATAGCAATCCATGGAGACGTCCAAACATGTGCCCGCATAGGCGCCGTACCCCCAGCCCACCCCCGTAGGTACGCGCCGTACCCCCAGTCCACCCCCGGAGGTACGCGCCGTACCCCCACCCCACGCTCCGTAACTACGGGGGTGGGCTGGGGGTACGGCGCGTACCTACGGGGGTGGGCTGGGGGTACGGTGCGTATCGGGCCCCCTTTTCGTCGTGCATCGCGGCGTACCTACCTTTTCCGGCACTTTTTGGGTCTCCTAAAAATTTTGCCGTGCGAAGTGCTGTGGGTACGAATCGTACTTGCTGATCCGTAAAACGCTGCCTGACTCCGTGCGAATGTCACGTATGTGGTGTCCCGGATCCGATTTGTATGTACTTTCTTGCCGGTCAGTGTTTTTCACGATTCGTACGGAAATGGTGTTTCCGTACGAATCGTACTTGCATGTTTGTAGGGTATTTTTCCCGGGTACGAGTCGGACAGAGAAAACGCTCCGTCTGACGATTCGTACCCGGTTTTTCCAGGATCGGAATTGGCACCACAGTGTCTTACTTGCCCTCCTACTTGCTCACAGAGGAACAAGTGATTTGACACCGCAGAACTCAACACTCCTGACCCTCTCAGGAATTGCAGTGACAAGACAAACTCTTTAGCTCTCAGACATGTCCACAATAAGATCCGACAGAGAGACTAGAAAAGTAAAAAATATTTATTTTAGCTATCATGCTCTAGTATGCAGTATACGTGCCAAAATAGGTAAGAAGATGCCCAACACAAATCCGGTAAGTAATCCATATATCATAAAGGAGCTGTCATGGTATTAGATAGGGTAAACTAACCCCCTCCCGTTCTACAGAAGCACAGTGATTATATATCAGAAGATCTCTGGGTATTTGCAGTGGACCCAGAACCTTAGCATGCACAGATGAATGTTCTACATCTCAGGTGTACTTGCGATCTCTTCTGTGTAGAATCTCTCTCAAAGTGTGTATTTTTAAGTCAGTGCATACCTATGTGACAAAGAGTACGTGTTCCCGAACACCAGCTGCATTTCTGTGTTTTGTCTAGGTGCTAGAGCCTGACCAAAACAGAGGGGCATTGTTGTTTGACCTTGTCTACGGTGTTCAGACTAAATCCTAGGAAAGAACAGAACTCAAACACAAAAGCAGGTTCTGCGTGAATGTACAGCATGGCATGAAGCAAAATAAGTTTGCATAGTAACTGTCAAAGTAGAGAGCAGCCTGAAACATGCTCATCCTAACATAGGGAAAAGGAAAATGGGCCTGCACGGGACATATGACAACCTACCCATGGTCAGGATGATAGCACCAAAGTGATGACGGGAATCAAGAGATAAGCAAAAACAAAGCTTTTGAAGATCAGTTCAGTCATTGTATCATAGACAAAGGGAACAGCAATAAAAATGTAGAAGAGAGAAAAAAATATGTTTGCGTCATTGTAAACCAATAAAGTGTGCCGCTGAGATGCAAAATGTGGGATGCCAGGTAAAAAAGCCAATGATTCCAATAACAAATCTGAACCTTTCAAGGTAAATATATCAGCCATCCAATTGAGCAGGTCAAAGGAACAAACATGTTCTTCAGTGCCAGTTGTTGATTAGACCATCATGGAGCAACAAGTGGTTTGATGAAACTGAGATCCAGAAGACGCTGTGCCGTCAAACAGGGACCATTTCCAGGCCAATGGCCATAACATTGGGTTATGAACAAGTCACAATCCCCCAAAAAAGTCACTAAGGGACTCATCAACAGTACAAAATGGAGGGCAGCTTGTAATGGCGTAACTAGGCTGACACCCAGAACCTATTAAAAGGGGGCTCTGGATGCAATGAAACACTGGTTGCACACAGGTGAAGTAAGCATAGTGGATGGTTAAACAAAACATAGCATGCGATCACAGTGCAGCTGCAGTGATGCCTAGCCTGGAAGGACCACAGAGGGAGCATCCATTGTAGAAGGGAAGGAACAACAGTATAACGCCCAAAATAAAGACAATCAGCAGTGGAAACTCGTGGAACACGATGGATGAAATGGAATGCATAAAAGCTGATTTTGCTCCAAAAATAGTTTTAAAAGATGTCACGAGGCCGGAGCCCACAAGTTTAAAAAGTGTACTACATCAGCGGTGTCAGAAGCATAAAATATTTGTTGTATCAGTTCACCGAAATTGTGAAGGAAATTTGTGTTTGACTATGACTGTACTTCACTGGAAATTCTCTCCACCTGCACTTTGAAGGTTTTGCGAGCTGAAGTGAGAGCCACTTCCTGTGGAAACAACAATGCTTTGAGTCTGCTTAGCTTTTTGAAATCTGTTTTAAAAGTTGGAATGAAAGGCCCTAATGAACTATCTACACTCCTGTGCGAACGGGGAAACAGGACATTGCTGCAGCAAGTGACTGACTGGGATAGCCTCAATTCAAAAGTAATGTGAGAGTGGGATTAATAGTGGGAACATGAGTTCCTTTTAAATAACAAGGCAAATTAGGGGCAGACACATTAGATTACATGTTGACAAACAAGGTAATGACCGGCAGTGGAGTCACATTCCTCCCCTAGAAGAAAAACTTCTCTTTCAGCCCATTGACAATAATATGTAAATGACAGGGACCACAACTCAACTATAGAACTGCTCCCAAGGGGTTCATATCTACCTATTTGATAATATTTCATGAAGGCAGTGAACTGAAAGGTCGAGAGGGGCAACAAAATAACCCAGTGTATTAACCAGACTGCTGAAAGTGTTTCCGCTATAGTAAAAGGAAGTTGTTCAAGTTTCTCTATGTGTAACATGGTGTAACTAACCTATTTCATTGCCATTGATTGCTGTTTATTTGTTAAATTAAAGGGTAACAACAAAGCGGTAGTATTGAGATAATGCCAAAGAATGCACCCATTCTTAAGTGTTGGTAGTGTCCAGCCAAATGGCCATGATACAACGTAGATACATCACTTTGCCCAATATCAATGACAGATGAAACAATAGTATCTAAACTAAATATACAAGATGATAAAGTATTAGTATTGTTGTCTACTACAGCAACCACTTTATCAAAATTATCTTAATCAATTTAGCGTAAACATACTGCATCTTCCATATGAGATAAGTTCCAAATTTCATTGTAAGAAGCATAAACAAATTGTTTAGAATGGGGAGATTTTGGATGCAATAGAAAGTCTGACAGATTTGTGTTTTCGGACAGGAGGGAAAGATGTTGTTTCACTGCAGATTTTGTGGAATGTTCTAACTATTGTTGGCATAGTTTACCCATGAAGCAAGTAGTAACAGTATAATGGTGCGTAGATTGTAAATATTGGGGATCAGGTCTATTTGATTTGAACCCAGATGTGGAGTTTAAAATATGCGCATGGCAAACATTAGTGTCTACTTGCCATACAAACCACCCACTCATTGCAATAACTAAATAATTAAACATACCATCTTGTATCATACTCATTTTAGCCAATCCCAGACAATTTGTCTGTTGAATTGTGTCATTTAGAAAAATAATTTGTGTAGGTATGATACATGTGCAAAATGGAGGTTCTGTACCATGGACTTGCCAAGACTTAGTGCCCCAAATTGATTTCAAGTCAATGTTGTCTTTCCAATAATCATAGCCTATCAAGGCTAGGTCCTCAATAAAGGATTCTGTATAGATTAGCTTGATTTGAGTAAGCATATATTTCTTCGAGATAGTGGGAACCAATTTAAAATAGCATGATTTCAAGTCTGAAGCATTATAACTGATGAAATATGTAAACTTCATCTTTTGTGTAATTGAGCTACCCTGAGGTGGAGTTAGGCAATGCTCCCATTGAGTATCATTATATTGGGCTGCTGTACATTTGTTCTATGCAAAAAATGATGTCCATAATGTTGGTAACAGAACAATTTTGCATAGTTTGCAGAATTTAAATATAAATCCTCAGAGAAAGTGTAATATTGCAATTCAGAAAACATGGAATTCACATTGTCAACATCTAAATCATCCAAATGCAACCCAGGCACTATAACATCACCCATGGAAACTCGGAACATAATGGTATCTGCATGGTCTCCACAGGACAGAATACATTGAATGGTAATATTACCACACAGAATTCCATCCGTGACTGGGACCACCGAAATGTTAACACGGGACTGGTGTATTTTTATTTTATGCGAGGAAGAATGTGGGGCCAGTATTCCATCGACCAGTTCTACAGAAGAACGTTCTGAGCGGTAGTGCTCTTGATCAAAAGAAAAACTGTGACAAATCCATTCCTCATGAACAAAAATACCATTGAAAACACAATCCAGATTTATATCTACGGTGGAACCAGATAAGTGTCTTTTAACCAGGAGACTAAAACACAAATCTGTGCTGGTGGTGGAGGCAAAATAAAACAATGAAGTACTGTCCGAAGAAAAGTTATCTTCATCGATATAGCAACCAGAAGGACTCAGCTGCAATAAAGAAGGCTGTAATTCTGGATGGACACCTGAGGCATGCAATGCAGAAGTGGCCTCGACTGGTGGGTCAGAATACACAATGTCCATTATGAAGTGTGAAGAAGCTGTAACAGGAAACACGTCAATTCTAGACTCGATATCCCCCTCATGCAGCCAGGCAGAAGCATCAAGGATTGTCTTCCCTGGCTGTAAAGCAATATTCTGCATTGGAACACCTCTAGGCATACTATTTAGAATTGGCCCTATGGTATAACTTGGCATGTTCAATGGAAATATAGCAATTTTCTTTGTATCCTGGAAGTGGAGGCAAAATCACAGTTCAGGTACCTTGAAGACCATGCGCTGCAACAGGAGCACAGTAGGAGAGTCCGAAATCTTTCTTGATAGTCACCTTTCAAGAACCAGATCACCAACTTTAGTAAGCGAGCCAGAAACAGGAATCCAAATCTTTGAATTCAATTGGAGAGTCGAAGGCAAATGACTATTAACCATAACATCATGACATTTTTTGTAGATCCTGCAAGACAGCCCAGTGGTTATCTACATCAACAGTTGCGGCTGCTGCCACAACGTCTAGACCATCAAAGTCTGGAACATACATCTTGTAACCAAAGAGCATTTCAAACGGGGTCCGCCCACCCAGAGATTTTTCATGCAGGTTTTTAAGAGCTCATTGCACCCCATAACAATGAGTTAACCTGCCACTTCCTGTACCTAATACCCTTGCAGTTAAAGACTGTTTTGAGGCACGGTTCATCCGCTCCACAACAGAATTGCCATTTGTCCTCACTGGAGACAATATATGCACCTGCACCCCCATGGATGTTATTGAATCTTGGTATGCCTTAGAGGTAAAAGCTGGACCCTGGTCTAAATGGAAAGCACCTCAAGCATAATATCTGACAAAGACCTGCAAATCATTAATTACAGTTCACATTTTAGCCAAGCGCTATGGTCAGAACCAGAGGAACCTAGAGCAAGAATCCACTGCAACGATTAAATATTTGAATGCATTATCAGAAATAACAGGACCTCAATGATCAAGATAAATACAGCCAAATGGCTGATTGGAAATATATAGATGTGGTGGACGGGACACAGTAGAACACTTAATTTGTTGACAAACGTCACAACATAGGACATAACAACAAGCTTACTGGTATATGCATCGCCACCAATAACGTTGCTGTAAGAGGGAAATTGTTGCAGCAACTACTACATGTGCATAAGCTGTACCTTGATGAGCAGGCACTATTAACCCCTTTGACGTTCATGACGGAACGGTTCCGTCATGAGCGTCGGTTGGGCTGTGCTCATGACGGAACCGTTCCGTCATGAGCCCGCCCGCGCAACGAACCTTCAGCGTGGCGCGGGAATCCGCGCCGCGCTGAAGGGGTTAAAGAATGTCTGGGGTCGAGTTTGGGTAACAAAATATCACCCAACCCTGGAATGTTCACAAAGGGAACTTCGTCAGAAGTCAACTGTTGAGAATACTTAGGAGGAAATCTTTGAGGGAAAGCAGTACCATCTGAGATGGAGCGATGGCAGAAAGGATGTCATCATCAATTTTAGTGCTGCTACTTTAGTTTCAACTGCTGCATATTTGGCTGCTTCATCAGCCACTGCATTTCCAACAGCAGGCAGACCTGCACGTTGATGGCCCAATGTATGTAGAACATGTGTAAGCGGTAGGCCCAAACCCAAAGCGTTTTATGATATATTGTGCTACCTTTAGAAACCTGAGAATCATTTTCTTTCCAAAAATGCAAACTGTCATTAAAGGATTGTACACAATAAAAAGAATCACACACCACAAGGATGGGTAACTCAGGATCAGAATGCTCAAGAGCCAAAAGCAAAGCTCTCAACTCGGCCAACTGTGCCGTACAGTTGCCAAGAAACTGAGTATGAATTAAACTGGATTGGAAAACTCCATCGATCATAGTGCCTACAACAATAGCGCAAGCTGCATAGTAAGTCTGTCTAGAAGCAATGGCCGCTTAGGCTGAACCATCAGTGTAAATGATACATATATACTGATAAAGAGGAAGGATTGAAGAAGGCAAAGGATGAACATGTTCATATTGAAGAAATTCTTGCGTTTGCAAGGAAGGGTCAAAAACATCCACAGACAATAAAGCCCATTGTATCCAAAGTGGGTAAAGGGCTTTAGAATTAGGAACACTAGCCTTTGTGACTGCCTCTGAGGAAGGCACAGGTGCAATGACAAAAATGTGTTTACTTTGAGTGACAGGCCGTTCTTTCAGTGTGGCCATCTGCACAGGAGTTTAAAAAAATTCAGTAGAAGAAAAACGCACACCAGCAGGAGTGTACAGAAGCAATTTATAAGCAATGGGAACAGTGTCTATGTCAGTGAGCATGAAATAAGTAAAACCAATTGCACGCCGTACTATTCATATGACCAAATTGATGGTATTAAGCCTGGTCTGTAAGAATTGCGCAGCAAGTAGATCAGACTGAAGCGTACACTTTGAGAGTGAATTAAAGCATAAAGAGGTTTCATTCGTTGAGCATAATCAGGAATATACGTCCTACCAAATTTTTTAAAAAAACAAGCAGAGACTGCAATTTCTTGAGGGTAGAACAGGGTTGTAATTGTTAACATTTTTCTAAAAAATGAAGAACCAAACCCCTACCCTTATTGGTTTATTCATAACTAAGAAAAAGCACAGCAAGAAACACAATGTGGGACTTTGCAAAATTGAACTTGTAACCAAGTTCAGCAAATCGAGTAATAATGCGATCCACTCCAGCCAAATTAGGATTTAGTTCATCAATGGTATGGTATATGTCATCGACAAATGACAAAGAATCAGGATCAATGTTATATAGAAGGGACACAATACGTGCCCATGCTATAACAAGTGATGAGTAAACGCTGCATGCCTATGTGCCGGAATCGCAACGGGTTGAACCATATGGAAAAGGAAGGGATTCAACTGATAGCACAAAAGAGGGTCAAAACCTTTTAAGCTTGAAAAAACTACAGCAATATACATTTCCTACAAACTGAGGAGGCAAAGCCCCCGCACCACGGTTGTCTCCTGGAAATGGTGCAATGGTATTGAGGACAAGCACAAACGCTACTCAGGGGTCCTGCAAATAAGTACCAGACCAAACATTGGCGACGTCATGTTGCAGGGATTCTGTGAAGACACAGAACTATGCTTGGGACAATAGAACCTTACTAGTAGAGACTGAGTCATCCTACCACCTTAGTACCCATGATCCCGGGACCAACTAGCTATGGTGTATCACTTGCTCTCCTACTTACTCACAGAGGAACAAGTGATTAGACACCCCAGAGCACAACACTCCCGACTCACTCAGGAATCGCAGTGACAGGACACACCATTTTGCTCTCACACTCGTACTTTTCCATAATTAGATCTGACAGTGACATTAGAAAAGTTTAAAATATTTATTTTAACTACCAGGCTCTAGTATGCAGTATACATGCCACAATAAGTAAGAAGATGGTTAACAAAAAAATCTGGTCAGCACCTTAAGTAATCAATAGATCATAAAAGGAGCTTCATTGTATTAGACAGGGTAAACTCCCCTCCTTCCCTTCTACAGAAGCAAAGTGATTATATATCAGAAGATCTCTGGGGGTTTATAGCAGACCCCTTACCTTAGCATGCACAGATGAAAGTTCTACATCTCAGGTGTAGAGGCAATCTCTTCTGTGTAAAATCTGTCTGCAAGTGTGTATTTGCATGTCCGTGCATACCTATATGACATTCATTTGTATGTTTTGTCTAGGTGCTAGAGCCTGACCAAAACAGAATATCAAGGGGTATTTTTGTATGACCTGCCTATGGTGTTCAGACGCAAAAACAACACCAGGTTCTGTGTGAAAGTACAGCTTGGCACAAAGCGAAATACGTTTGTATAGTAACTTATGCAAAGTAGAGAGCCGCCTGCAACATGCTAACATACGGAAAATGACAATGGGTCTACACGGGACATATGACAATGCTTGCAAATCTCGCAGGATCCTCTCACTCCAAAGAGAGCATTAAGGCTCTCTGGAAAAACGTGCCTTTGGATCAATCACAGGGCTCAATTCTTTTATTTGTGCTCTCAAGGAACGCTTGTGAGACTCTTACGAACCCAACCGTTCAAATATCTATATTTTTTACCTAATATCTCAAAAACTGCTGAACCGCTTTACACCAAATCACGAAAAGCACAATTGCGTGCCAAGATCAAGTCTTCTGCTGAATGTGGTGTTATTCCTTTTAGCAGTTTTTGCTGTAGCCGGTCGTAAAGAAGCCGATAGAATTTGCATGGGAATTTTGTGTTTTGGGGCCCCCCTTTTTTTCTCAAACCCATTTGATGGATCACCAAAAATTTGCCAATTGTGATCTAGTCAAAAAGTAGCCCATTTTTTAAAGTTTCGTGGAGATTCGTCAAACATCTCTAAAGTTATTAGAAGCACACAAAAAAATGCTTTTCTTATGGAAAAGCCATCCCAACTAAAACTATCTAGTGGTGCCATAGATACAGATATTTGAGGTGAGCAGATCCAGATTGTCTCTGGTGTTGTAGGGTTCTCTATAAAGGGGCTGCTCTCCACCTGACCTTGGAAACTACCCATAGTTCTTTGCTTCATTTTTTGCATATGATACGCAGCACTCTAACAGTGAACGGGCATTGTTTTGAATTATACTGGGTGCTCCCATGTGTCTGAAAAAGGCTAAATGTCTTTGAAGGGTTCTAATGACAGTGAAATATGTGTCAGGGGTTGCTTTTATTGATTCCAGGTTAGCTTGGATGGTATTTTACCAATCCAAAGCTGTAATACTGTGCCTGAAGTGGTAAAGGTATTTTGTCATTTTACAGCTGGGCATGGATGGCAATAGCTAATCCTATTTTTAGAGATTTGGGTCTAGAAATGGCAAAAGACTGTGGGGTATATGTATCAAAGAATGGTTTTGCGATTCTCAAATGGCGATTTTTAGAGAATCGCTATTTGAGAATCGCAAAATGAGATGTAATTAAATATTTGCAAATATTTTGCGATTCCTTCGCATTCCTTAATTGCCACTCACAAATTGCAAGTCACAATTAAGGAATGGCTTCCTCATTACTATGGGTCAAGAGGCCCATTGGAATGAATGGGAATTGCATGCGCAATTTGCGAGTACGCAATAGGTACTCACAAATTGCGCATGCAATTTCAAGGGTGCAAGGGTTCCAAAAGGACACCCTGTTGCACCCCTGAAATCTGCATGTGTGCACATGTGGTGCACATACATGCCCTAAGGGCATGTATGTGCACCACACTTGTGTACCATATACTAGAGACTTAGAGGTAAGTTAAACGTGTATCCATTTTTTATATGTTTTACTGGTCAGAGCATGTGCATTGCACATGTTTAGTAGAGTCCAAGTAGAGTGAAAAAACAGCAGCATCAGTGCAGAAAAATACGCAGTTGATTCTGCCAAAAGGAGGAATTTTCTTACATAAATAAGCAGATGGCCATAAAGAGTAACAAATTAGCTGACAGTATCAAAGTATCAGGATAGCCTGGAGACGTGTTTGCTACACTTGCAGACTCAACAGTGCAAGATCTCAGGGTGCACAACTGCAAAGATATTAGCAGGCACTCCACACAGGGTCATAAATGCAATCCTGATGTTGTATCCCAGTCACAGGATTTCAAGGAGGCACTGAAATAAGAGAAAATTGGGCTTATCCATGCAATGTGGTTAGAGTACTTCAATTGAAGAAGAACTGCTGTTATTCTTACACAATGCATTTGGTGCAGATTAGGGCATATAAATTCTCCCTACTTCCACGGATAGAGTAAATTCACAGTTACACACACATACACTCACCATACACTTGGGCCCATGTCACTAACATACACTCAGATTACTCTGTTAACACTGAACCTGTGGAAAGAAACCTCCTAAATGCCCTGCATCTACACTAAGGTCGATAAGACCAAATTGACACTGTCTTGAGTCATGATTTAAACAACAATAATCAAAATAGAGTACTCAATAATTGACAAGAAATAACCACCAACACTGTATTTAAAATAATGGTAATTTATCTAAAATTAGTTCAAAAGAAAAAATCAATTCAAAAGCAAAATCATTATTCTCATAGTTACCTATTCTAGCTAAATGTCATAAATGGGTCAGGACAGGTCTCTCAGTAGAAATCTCCCAAGTCGCCGTCCTCACAGCATCGATCCTCACCAACGCAAGTTTGGGAAGAAGTGGCCTCAGACCCTCTCTAAGCTAACAATACTTATAGTAAATTTTACAAATTAAAGTAACATAAAATGTTTTAGATATCCGCTGAACCGCTGAGCAGAGCGAGCAGGAAAGGATGTAGCATCGCTACATTTGGAAAATCTCCGCTCAGAAAAAATCACAAAAATAAAAAGACGGAAGAAGGAAACTCGAGTTTACAAATGTAACTTTTAAAATGTTCTTCCTCGGAATCATCACGAAGCCACCACTGTAATCACAAAGTTCATTGTGGCTCCCTTGTCCTCCAAGGTTACTTGGACTCACGCCCAGAGCTGCTGTCCTCACGGAAAACTTTCAAACCAGGCGAAGACTGTGGTCAAATGACTCTCGACCATGTTCAGCAAGGCCCTCTCATCAAAATTCGATCACTCGAACATAGGCTTTAAACGGCAGCCATTTTATCACAGGCCAAAACAGACCATCTTAATTAAAAGAGACAAAAACAACGTTACCACAGCATAGTGATTAAACAGTGTTAACCCCACTAATACCCTTATGTGTATGCAATTATCTAGCCTTTTGCAACATATTTAAGCATTAGTACACATTATTTCAAAAGCGTTTTGTGCTTTAAAACAAACAATACTTAGCAACATTCATTTAATAAAACCTGCACATTATTATTAAGCAACATATATGCATTCCCACGTGTAATTTCTCTTGTTAAACGTGTTGGTTAATCAAAATTTCACACAAAAACAAATAATTAAGATTACGATTAATATTTTTAATTCACAACACATAGACAAACTGGAGCTTCAAAACCCGATAAATTTTCAACAGAAAACTCTGCTCCAGCAATCCCCCCTTTGGTGATATTATCACCAAATAAACAACCCAAAAAAAAAAAATTTGTAAAAATTTAGTCCCATTTTAGGAGAAATTGAAAATGTCTTTTTTTCTCTTTTCACAACACCACACACCAGACTCCCTTTCATCATCCCTCTTCGTTTCCAAGTAAACACTCTCCCTCAATTCTTCTAATTCTATTTCTTGTGGATCTCTTTTTGACCTTTTATGTTTCTTTTCACTGTTTCTTTTAATTAATTTCTTTTTCCCTCCCCTGTTTTTACAACACAAACACCCCAATCTTAGTATTAATAAAGCAACAATTACACAAGTCAAAGGAAACAATATCTTACCTATAATAGTACTACCTATTTTTGCAATAAAACTCTTAACAGCAACTATTTTATTAGCTATTTTTGTCCAGATACTTTCAGCTTCCAGTGGTACTAATTCTTCATGCAAATCAGTAATATTTTTGATATAGACCTTCAGGTCTTTGCTTTCATCAGGAATGTAAGTGCAACAATGTTGAACTTTCAGCATTCCACAAACCCCACCCTCTTTGGCTAATAGAATATCAAGGGCAAGTCGATTTTGCATAGACATGGCACGTACGGCAATCAATTCCGTATTCACCAAAAGAAACCCTCCAGCGGTATTTGTCGATAAGCGATCCACCACTGTTGACAGTTTCCGAATTCCATATGCATTCAAAGAAATTCCCACTGCTGGAATTAAAGCTCCAAAGATATCACCTACAATTTCAGACCAAGTTTCTCTCTTAAAACGCGTTAGTAAATTAATATGTTCTACATCTTCTATTCTATCTATATGAAAAATCTTTGGAAAAACCAGGCCCACATAACACGTGCCATACCAATGGTCAGGCAACTTGTAATAAGCCTTGTTCCCACAAACATAATACACTCCTGGGAAAACTGGATCCTCTCCTCCTTTGAAACCCCATCCTGTTGCAATGAAGTATGTATCATGACACTCACTAGTCCCAACAAAATATGTATCATATTGGGATTTCCTTCTTGTAATGCATAGCTTACCCTTCTGTGGTGCATCTAGAGCTAAAGTTGGACTAGCCCCATTTCTCAATTCTTTCCCCATCTCAATGTCCCAAATTGTCTCACTCACTTTGTATTTTCCTGCCTTTTCATGCATGCTCATTCTCCTTTCCTCCACCATGTTTAGGAAAGCCTTCTCCTCTTCTTTCAAGCTGCAAGTTAAATTGTTCTTAAAAATGTAATCTAGTGTTAATTCTTCTTTCTCAATAAAAATCTCACCAAAAATGTTAGCTTCTTTAGCCGGATTCAGCTTTTTGTTCATAGGCAATTGCCCAAAAATACTATCTTTGTTAGACATCACATAATCTATTTTCCCTAACAAATAAAAAACACTACTCAATACACTACATGAAATTCCATACGTAGCTGGTAAATGGTGATAAGTAACACCCTCTGAAACGGATGCAGGTAACTGCATACATACGTAGCAATCCCTTACTTCCATTGTCTTCACATATTCATATAACAATTTTGAAAAAACATTACTAGAAAAATCATTAATTGACCTATCTTTATGTATGTAAGTATTACTAATTCTAGTTGGAACTACTTTTTGTGAATTCTTCTCTACATTAGTCACATTCTCAGTATGTATCTCAAATGTACCTATTGTAACTCTTAAAAGTAACTAATAAAGCTAATACACCCCATAGTAGCATTAATAATCCAGTACAGCAACAGCACATTCTACACCATCTTTTCAAGAAGGCACATTTACTTTGATTATTCTCTATGTTAGCCATTTTACTACTTTGACCGTGTCTTTTGACTTAGCCTCTACTACTCCACTACTGAATTTCTAAAACTCTGGATTACTTTAAACAATTAATTTCAGACTTTCTTCTTTTCACTTTTATCCAAGTGATTTCTTCTGTTCACTCAATTTGGATACTCATCACTCTTCACTTCATCTTCTTCAACATCAAATTGTATTAGATCTCCAACATCATCCTCAGTATCCGACTTTTCTCCAATGTCAGTCAAGATTACTTTCAGGATTTCACCTGTATCTTCCTCAACCACTTCACGTAAGGTCTCCTCTGGATTTCCCTGACTTTCTGCCTCTTCACCTTCAGACAGTGCCACGTACGACCATTCAGGCGACCTATACTTCTGGTTAGGTTTCCTTATCCTCTTGATCTCCTCTGGTTCTTTCGACTCTTTTCGCTTTTCACCTTTTGCTGAATTCTGACTCGATACCTCATTCACTTGTTCAGCTTTCGAGGTATTTGCTCTTATCAGTCTATATCTCAACCTCTTTATTCTGTTGTTAGGCCAAAGATCTCCTTTCACAATCTTTTTCGGTCTTACTTCTTTATTATTTCTTTCTCCAATCCAAGTTCTCTTTCTCAGAACTCGACCCTCTGATTTCTCATTCTCACTCTCATCCGTTTCTGTTTCAAATGCCTCTTGTTCTTCAGCAGTTTTCTTTTGCTCCACCGTCTTTTTCACCACTGTTTGAGACTTCCCTATTTCTGTCCCTCCTCGGGTCTCCAACACGCAATCTTCTTGCTGTCTACTTGTCCCTTCACCTAACTTATCAGGAATGTTCCCTACACCTCCTCGGGGGTCTTCCGCAATCTGTCCCTCTCTATCTTCTTCTAACCCTGCTTCTTCAGGTGTAATCTCAAGTGGTTCTTCAACCTCCTCATCTGATTCAGGAGTAGTCTCTGTGGAACTGCTCTTTTCTCTTCTTTTCCCTCCACTGCTTGTTGGAACTTCAGGCTCTCTTACAGAATCTGATCTCCCTTTTGAAACTCTCAATGTTTCTCTTGAAGCTTCTCCTGGAAAGAAAGAATCACCTGACTCTCTTCCTCCTTCAGTTCTTTCACAATTCTGATTCTTTCTCACTGGTTCTGTTTCTTCATCATCGCTAGAATCTGACTCTTCAAAATACTCCTTACCAGTCCCATCTTTTGGGTTTGGAACTCTCAGAGTATGACTTGCATGTACCCAGTTTTTCACACCAGCACACTTCACCGCAGTTGTCGTAGTCAGAATAACTTGTCTTGGCCTTCCCCACCTTGGAACCAAGCAATTTCTTCTTCTGTGCACTTTAATCCTCACCCAGTCCCCTGGACTCAGATCATGAGCTTGCTTCTTCTCAAGTGTGGTAGCGTCTTCTCCAACCTGGTGAAACACAGAATGAACTGCGTCAGCCAGGCCTTTACAGTAATCCAAAATCATGTCATCAGTTATTGTCATCAACTTATTGACAGGTACAAATGCATGACGCATTGCACGTCCCATCAAAATCTCGTGTGGACTCAAACCAGTAGTTCTATCTGGAGTAGATCTAATAGTCATTAGCACTAGAGGCAAGACATCAGGCCATTTCATTCCAGTGGCTAAACACATCTTACCAATTCTATTCTTGATTGTGCCATTTATCTGCTCCACAACACCAGAAGCCTCTGGTCTGTAAGCACAATGTAGCTTCTGCTGTATGCTCAATGCTTCACAAATCAAACTCATGAGCTCATTATAGAAGTGTCCACCTCTATCAGACTCAATCGTTACTGGAAACCCGTACCTAGGAATCAACTCTCTTAACAGTAACTTTGCCACTGTTATTCCATCATTTCTCCTAGTCGGATAGGCCTCCACCCATCTTGAGAACAAACAGACTACCACTAGAACATACCTCAATCTGTTCACTTGGGGCATTTCAATGAAATCTATCTGCATTCTCGTGAAAGGACCACCTTCTCTGCCTATCGTTCCCAAACTCACCACTGTCTTTTTCCCAGTGTTAAATTGTTGGCAAATCAAACATCTTTGACAAATGCTTTCTGCAATCATCCTGAACTTTGCATTGTACCAAGTTTGTTTAAAAGACCTGATCATCGCATCCCTTCCCAAATGTCCCTGGCCATGATACATCCTTGCCATTGCCGACAACATGGAATTAGGCATGACTGGTCTACCATCTCTATAGATCCAGACATGGTCTGTTTCTCTTGGGGCACAACCTGCCTTGATCCAGTCTTTCTTTTCTTCCTTTCCTGCCTCATCCTGCAACTGTTTCACCTCATCCCACGTTTCTAGGACATTAGTAAACATCACAGAACAAAAAGACATTTCCCCTTCTCGTTCCCTATTAATTGAGTGATTATTCTTCGCTCAATACTGTGCAATGTCATTTGCAAACCTGTTTCCAAGTGTTACAAAATCATCTCCTTGTCCATGAGCAGCACATTTCACAACTGCTAATTCTTTAGGCAGCTGTATCGCCTCAAGTAATTTTCCAATCACTTCAGCATTCTTTATTGGAGTCCCACTCGACGTCAAGAAACCTCTCTGTAGCCAAAGCTGGCCAAAATCATGCACAACTCCAAATCCATACTGACTATCAGTCATCACAGTCACTCTCAGATCTTTCCCAATTTCGCAAGCTTTCGTCAATGCCACCAATTCAGCAACTTGTGCAGATTTCACTCCTTTCAATGGTGAAGCTTCCATCACTTCTGAAACCTTGCACACTGCATATGCTGCACTCAGCACACCCTCATCATTCCTCAGACAGGATCCATCCACAAACAGCACATGATCACTCTCAAGCAATGGAAGATCTCTTATGTCTGGTCTCGGTTTTGTACAGTAATCCAACACATCCAAACAATTGTGATCATCTTCTGTCTTTATTCCCACACTTTCAATATCCGGCAACAATGTCGCTGGATTCACATTCACACATCTCTCAAGAGTCACATTTGATGCTCCCAGAATGACTTTCTCATATTTAGTCAGCCGACTATGTGACATGTACTGAGTTCTGCTTCTCGTCAAAAGAATTGCCACATTATGAGGTACGAATACCCTTACAGGATATCCCATTATGATTCCCTCACTCTGTTCCAGACTTCTGCATGTTGCAGCTACAGATTTCAGACAACCTGGTAAACCTACAGCTACAGGGTCAAGTGTCGATGAGAAGTACGCAATAGGCCTTCTCAGTAGTCCATGCTTCTGGATTAACACTGAAAGTGCACATCCATTTCTCTCACTGCAGTACAGCTCAAACTCTTTTTCATAGTCTGGCATACCCAAAGCAGGGGCTTCACACATTCTGCTTTTCAATTCCTCAAATGCTGCCATTTGTTCTCCATCTAGTTCCAATGGGTCTGTCATCTCACTTTTTGTCAGCTTAATCAGTGGATTTGCTATCAGGGAGAAATTAATTATCCACTGACGACAATAACCCACCATCCCCAGAAACATCCTCATTTCTCTCTGGGTCCTTGGGGCTTTCATTCCCCTGATGATTTTGATCATGTCATCAGTCACCTTTCTCAGACCTTTTTCAATATTGTGTCCAAGATAATGCACCTCTTTTTTGCAAAATTGCAATTTGGCTGGAGATACCTTTAACCCTCCATCTGCCAGATGATTGAGTAAAGCTATGGTATCTACTTCACAAGCTTCACGTGTCTTCGATGCCACAAGTAGGTCATCGATATACTGCACTAGTACCGAGTTTTCAGGCATGATCAAACTCTTCAATGACTTTTTCAATAATTGATTGAATATCGAAGGACTCTCTGTGTACCCCTGTGGGATTCGACACCATGCTAAAATACGCTGGCCAAACTTAAATGCAAAAATCGGCTGGCTGTCATGATGCAATGGAATTGAAAAGAAAGCATGACACAAATCAATCACTGTGTACCACTCAGCATCATGTGGAATCTGATACAAAATCACTGAAGGATTTGGCACAATAGGACAACATGCCACCACAATTTTGTTAACTTTTCTCAAATCTTGTACAATCCTGAACTTCCCATTAGGTTTCTTTAACCCCATTATCGGTGAGTTACACGGGCTACTCAGTAGTTCTCTCAAAACTCCTTGCTGAATCATTTTCTCAATAATAGGAGTTATTCCTTCAATTATTTCTGGTGTCATTTTGTACTGAGGAATGTTAGGATAAGTAATTCCCTCTTTCACTGAAATTTTCACAGGATCTACATTATTCATCAATCCCACATCCTCTCCAGTAAAATCCCAAACTGTCTTTTTCACTGTGTCTCTCAGCTCTTGAGGTAAATCCTCTGGATTAAACACAGCATATGTACCAATCATCTCACTTTCTCTATTATCTAGAGTCATTCGGTACAAAACATCCTCATCTTGTGTTTCAAAAGCTATTCCATCTGGAGTACAAAAAATTGTACAATTCATTTTACATAGCAGATCCCTGCCTAACAAGTTCACTGGACTAGTGTCACAGACTACGACTCTGTGCATGTCTGAAAATTTCCCTATTTGTACCCTTACTGGTTCAGTAAGACGCGTCTTGATTTGTGTATTGGCTACACCAACTACTTGGATTGCTTCATCCGATAGAGGAAGATTTCTAATATCTGCTGACCTGACAGTTGATCTCGTCGCACCTGTGTCTACTAAAAAAGTAACACTTTCTTCATTTATTTTCCCATCTACAAATGATCCTGCCTGGTCTATTTCTAGAGTTGCACCAAGTATGCACTCTTCCTCCTCTCCTCGGCACCGTCAATAATCACCTTCAGACTCACTCCCTTCATTCTTTAACAAATACTGTTGTACCTGGTTAGAACGCTTTGGTTTGTTTACCTGCTCCTCATTGTAGAATCCCGAATCCTGATTGTACTTTTGTGACCCTCTATTCTGCGGCAAGGGCGTTTTTGGCTCTTGACTCTGCTGTCTTACAACCTTCTGTTGGTGCTGCTGTTGATTATTCCCCTCGTTCTGCACCTGTTGATTTAAGGTTTTACTTTCATTATTCGCTAATGGTGGATTGGTACATTCAGATCTCCAAAGTCCCAGTTGGCCACAGTTGTGACAAGGGAACTTCTTTTTCGCCTCCTCTAAATTCCCCTTTGCTTTCCCCACATATCTGGGCCTATTCCCTGGATTATTTGCCTGTTCCACCATCTGTGCTTCTTGTCTCTCCGCAACCTTCACTTGTGCCCACATTGCCTTTTCTTTCAGCTTTCTCTGTTTTGCTTCAATTTCATCACTGAAGTACTTTGCATGCCTCAGAATCTCATCTATTTTCTTACTCTGCCAGTCCACTGTATGCTCACGAATTCTCTCACTAATCTCTGGTCTCAGGCCATATACAAATCTGTATACAAAATGACTCAAATCTTTGTCACCCAGGTGCTCATCTCCACTGAATTGTTTAAAAGCCAGTATCAGCCTCTCATAAAAAGCATGAACTGATTCTTTTGCTTCCTGATGTGTTCGATCTATCTTAACCCAGTCTGTTTCTTTTGGAGGAACTTTACTTTTCAGGTATACGATCACCTGATCATACTTCCTCATCACTTCTGGATCTGGTGCTCCTGTTCTCTGATCTCTTGGATATTCCTCAGTAGGCCAACTCACAACTATTTTACACTCAGCCCACAAGTTTGCTGGAACAATTATATCAAACAGACTATTCAGGTCAATCCACAGCACTTTTGACAACTTCACAAACCTGTCTACCTGCCTATACCACTCGACAGGCTTTTCTCTCAGTCGAGGGAAATCATTCGTGAATGATAAAATATCCTGTCTGGTCCATGGAACATGTACATATCCTCCTCCAGGTATTTCTCTCATAGGATAAGCATCCACTGTTTTCTCTTTTTCTCTCACAGGAAATGCTGAATAAGTCCTATCCACTGATTCTTCCCTTTTCTTATACCACCTATCCTTCCACTTTTCAACATCACCCCATTTTCGCAACAATGCAATCATTTCCTTAATCTGACCTGTTCTACCAGCACCATTCAGATTTTCAATGTCTTTGTCCGTAAAATCCATCCTGTAAGTCTTCTGCAATGCTTTTACCTTATCTATGTCTACTCCTTGTTCATTCGCTATTGCTCTTAACCTGTCATGCGTATTTTTAGCTCTCCAGGTTATGTTTTTACACATGAACAACAGTTCTCCATCATGATGATTTTTTAGAATGTCTGTAGGAATTGTCCCTGCAACAAGCTCCTCTAATTCTACGCGTAACCTGGCCACATCAATTGCCTGTGAATCTTTATCCCTCTTTTGAAGGACTCTCATCCAATCATTCAAATCTTCAGCTGTTATTTCAGTAGTTCTCTTCACTGGAACCACTTTTTCTGGCTTCCTCTGTGGTTCTAAAATTGGCATCCCTGAACAACTAGCATCACTAGCATCCAATCTCGAATTAAACTGTACCTCTAATCCCCCACTGCATGTGTCATGTCTGGATTGTCTCAAATCATCACTTTCTGTCCTTTTTCCTGAGTCTCCTGAGGGACCAGCCAAACTTGTTATCTTATTCCCAACATATGGAATCACCAAACCATTTTCACCCGTCCTCTGCTTATCAAAAACAGGCATAACCGGACCTATGGTTACAGGCACCGTAACAGCTTCTAGATTCTTCGTCAGTTCTCTAATCTTTTCAGTCAGTTCAGATATAGTTCTGTCTAATTCTCTCGTATTCTCATCACCACATCTTTTCTCTCTCTCTTTTTCTCTGAAAGGGTTACCACTTCTTAATTCAGGTGTCACAACTTCTGTCTCATTGATACTCAATGTATCTCTTATCGGAGAAACAACTGGTGTGCTCTCTTCTGGTTCTGGTCTATATGGAGGTGGTCTCTTGTAAATCATGTCATTCAAGACCTCATCCTCATACTCACTAACTCCATATCTTTTCACTTCTGCCTCAGGAAGCCTTTCCGCTCCCTTCCTTTCTTCCCTTTCGTCAACTGTTCTCATAGGATATAATCCTTCTGGCATACTAGCATCTCGCCATCTCCTCATTCGATAATGATGAGTTTCACGATCATGTTTTCTCCCAAACATGTATCTGTAATTGCCTCCAGACCTCTGTTTTTCTCGCTCATGTACTTCCTCTTCCCATTCCACCAAAGCCTCAAACTGTGTCGGCCTTGGTCTAGGTTCTAGACCCATCATTTTCTCCCGCAAATTTCTCAACACGGCCAAATTAAATGAACCATGTTCTGGGAATGCTAGAACACCATCTTCCTTAGTATACCTAGCCCAATTCTCCAACCATATACAGGTATGATACCCATATCTCGCAACCATGAAGGATGCAGGCGTTTTCGTTGGAGGTAACAATTCACCTTCTCTTGTTTTAACATCTTTATCCTTGTCAAACCATTTTTTAATTTTTCCGAACAAGGATTTTTTCTTTTTCTCTTCTTGGTAATACATTTTAGCGTTTACCAAAACTTTATAATCCCTTCCGTAATACAACTATACTGTACGATATTTTATCCAATAACAGCGCGACTCACACCAACGCACCAATCCTGGAACGTCTACGTCACCCTGTACCCCTTCCAATCCTTGCGCGGCTCACACCAACGCACCAATCCCAGCGCGAACACTGTACTGATCCAATATCCAATCAGAGCGCGGTCTGTTTGACGTCAGCAGTCGCTGCAGTCGCTCCTGCTCCTGTCTCCTGTCACTCGTCTACCCCTCCTTTACAAAACTTCTCAGTAGACTTCGTGTCAAATTCTACAAAATCTATTAGTTACAACATATAAACATCTCCATTGTCTGCTTCACTAACCACAGAATAGTAAAGAAAATCTTTTTCAAGAATCCCGTCTTTTCCCTGACACAGCACTCACTTCTGTTCCACTACGGAATTAATACTCTCGTTGACACAGTAGCACATCTCTCTACTCTGCCCTTCTAACATGCATTCATTAACTGTTTCCTCTAGGACTGCTCCAAAGAGTCTTACAATCAACTAAATGCTCATACATTCACGCACTTTCATACAAGAAAATATAGTACATACACACAGAATCCTGCTTTTCCGAGAACAGCTATCAGTCTGCCCTGCTACAGAATTATAACACACGTTAACCAAGCAGTATTTACCTCTGCCCAGTCCTTCAGACAAGCTCAGAAAATACCGTTACTTCTCCCGCGATAAGCTTTAACGGCAAACCTTACGGATCCCTAGGACTTAAGACCAGAGTTTCACAGATAACCTTCGCTACCATACACACTCCTTTTATACCAGAAATATATCCCTAATAGTAACACACGACGATGTCACTGATTCCGAACCCAGACAATGTGACGCGCAACTTCAATTGTCACACGTTTCTCCTGCATACGTACAGGACCAACAATCCCATCTTTCCCGAGAGCAGTATATACTTCCCTCTGCTCTACTACGGAATTGCTACTAGCTCCCAAGTTCCAGAAGCACTACATAAAACTCAATACGACGACTCCAACATATAGTATTAGTACATATACCAACATCAATCAATAATCAATAAATCAAAAAAGCCAATGTACAAGCAATCTAATCAGATCAAGACAATAATCAAAACCATCAAATTCTGCTACCAGGAAATTGGTGCAGATTAGGGCATATAAATTCTCCCTACTTCCACAGATAGAGTAAATTCACAGTTACACGCACATACACTCACCATACACTTCGGCCCATTTCACTAACATACACTCAGATTACTGAACCTGTGGAAAGAAACCTCCTAAATGCCCTGCATCTACACTAAGGTCGATAAGACCAAATTGACACTGTCTTGAGTCATGATTTAAACAACAATAATCAAAATAGAGTACTCAATAATTGACAAGAAATAACCACCAACACTGTATTTAAAATAATGGTAATTTATCTAAAATTAGTTCAAAAGAAAAAATCAATTCAAAAGCAAAATCATTATTCTCATAGTTACCTATTCTAGCTAAATGTCATAAATGGGTCAGGACAGGTCTCTCAGTAGAAATCTCCCAAGTCGCCGTCCTCACAGCATCGATCCTCACCAACGCAAGTTTGGGAAGAAGTGGCCTCAGACCCTCTCTAAGCTAACAATACTTATAGTAAATTTTACAAATTAAAGTAACATAAAATGTTTTAGATATCCGCTGAACCGCTGAGCAGAGCGAGCAGGAAAGGATGTAGCATCGCTACATTTGGAAAATCTCCGCTCAGAAAAAATCACAAAAATAAAAAGACGGAAGAAGGAAACTCGAGTTTACAAATGTAACTTTTAAAATGTTCTTCCTCGGAATCATCACGAAGCCACCACTGTAATCACAAAGTTCATTGTGGCTCCCTTGTCCTCCAAGGTTACTTGGACTCACGCCCAGAGCTGCTGTCCTCACGGAAAACTTTCAAACCAGGCGAAGACTGTGGTCAAATGACTCTCGACCATGTTCAGCAAGGCCCTCTCATCAAAATTCGATCACTCGAACATAGGCTTTAAACGGCAGCCATTTTATCACAGGCCAAAACAGACCATCTTAATTAAAAGAGACAAAAACAACGTTACCACAGCATAGTGATTAAACAGTGTTAACCCCACTAATACCCTTATGTGTATGCAATTATCTAGCCTTTTGCAACATATTTAAGCATTAGTACACATTATTTCAAAAGCGTTTTGTGCTTTAAAACAAACAACACTTAGCAACATTCATTTAATAAAACCTGCACATTATTATTAAGCAACATATATGCATTCCAACGTGTAATTTCTCTTGTTAAACGTGTTGGTTAATCAAAATTTCACACAAAAACAAATAATTAAGATTACGATTAATATTTTTAATTCACAACACATAGACAAACTGGAGCTTCAAAACCCGATAAATTTTCAACAGAAAACTCTGCTCCAGCACATTTACATATCATTCAAAGAAATTATTTAGCTTGACTGTTTTTGATTTCTGAATTCTTAAAATGTTATTTTAATTTGCATGTGTAAGTGTATAGTGGTTGTTGTGTGTTATGTTTTTCACAATAATGCTGAAATTAAAACAAATACAAAAAATGACTAACACGTTTGTGTTTCCCATTAGGTGACCCCAAAGTGTGCCAACCCAATGCCCATTATGGATGCAAGAGAACCTGTCGAGAAAACTGCGACAAGCTAAATGATATCAGACCTCCTGTGTGTATCGTGTCATGCCCGTGGGGGTGTGAATGTAATGATGGCTACATATTCAAGTCCAGTACATCGGAGGAGTGTGTAGAGTATGCAGCCTGTCAAGTAAATTGCCCTGAGAACATGCATTATGAGCCTTGCTCCAAATCCCCCAGATTGACCTGTGACAATCCGGATGTAAAACCTATTGAGGCGAGCCCCTGCTCCCCTTGGTGTGTCTGCAATGAGGGCTTTGTGCACCGCTCTTTTAAAAGTTTTGATGATCTCGTATGTGTGCCCATCAGTGAGTGCCCCAAATAGGAATAGGAAGACATGTCATGAAAAGAATGTCTGCGCTCATTCCATCAGTTATCTTTTCAGAAAAGGAATGCATTTAATGCTCAGTGGCTCTTCTCTTGAATTACCTTCTTGTTTCCCGAATGATCTGTCAATGATGCATGTTTTTTCAAAAACTGTTCTGCTTTCTATGCATCATTAAATTCATATTAGTAATGCTGTGAAGTCCTTTTGATCATGCACTAAGGTCTGCAAATGGATTTAGAATTATAGATTTGGTAAATGCATTTGTGTCTTCCATATGTTTATTGTTATATAGATGTGATGCAGAGCTTTCACCATGCTAATTTTGGTGGAAACTTGGGTTTAAACTGAGCGTCTTTTGATGAATCTTTATTTTAGACTGAGGCTGACATTAAAATCAATGCCTCACAAAGATAACAGAGCATATTAGATGTACAAACCATGAAGGTTTATTAAACAGTTAGCAAAGTTACGAATTCAGATCATCAAATTAGTTGAAATTAAATGACCAATACATGAATAAATTAGTATATTTATTTCAAAGCATTTCCAAATTCCTAATAGAGCAGCAAACTGTTATAAAGTTGTCTTAAAAAAGCAAAATAAATTCTGTTACCCATGAAGAGAAGATTCTACACAGAAAACCTAGGAAAGGATCAGGAGAAATTGGGAAGTGGTCAGAACAGGGCCTGTCAGCAAGGAAACCACTGAAAGGCAGTAAACAGCATCTGCTCAGGTGCACATGGAAAGGGAATTCTCTCCAAGAGTAAGGTAAAGCTTCTTCTAACAAGAAGGAAAGGGCATCTATCTATACATTGCATTCGTTGTAAATTGTTCATCTCTAACATTTCACTACACTTACATATGATTCCCAAGAGGGGAACCAATCAGTTTAAAGTAACAGAGGGATAAAATATTGTCATCGGTTTCACAAGCAGAAGCAGATTTCCAGCTTTCTAAATGTCCTTCAGACTCCAGTTTTCAGCAGCAATAACGAGATACATTGGGTGAAAACTGTACTTGGTAGATGCTTATTAACACAATGTAAGAATTTGGGTTCTAGGTTGAGACGGGTGGAAATCTCACTCAGACAACAAACACAGTCCTGGTCGGGGTGAACCACAATAGTCACTAAAGTAACGTGTGCTTAACTCTCTGGTAGCTTGGCACAAAAACAGTCAGCTTTAACTTAGAGGCAATGTGCAAAGAATTTAGGCAGTGCGCAATAATAAAGTACAAATACGACACAATAAAAATCTAAAGCCAATTTAGAAAAGTAGAACTAGAGTTATAAAATTGGAAATGTTTTATTGAAAAATAGTGGTAAAAAGAACAAAGTGCCAACTACGAAAATATTGTTGTGTGAGACTTGGTCAAAGTCATACTTTAAGACTGCCAACCATGAAGCACTGGTACCAGAGTTACCTTAAGACTTATAAAGTTTCTTGAAGATTTCTTGAGAAGGTAGAGACTTGAAGCAGGGAAGCCAGCAGGCAATATCCAAGTGGAAGCCGCCATCATCAGGGAGCTGCTGTACGAGGTTCTGCAGAAAAGTTCTACCGTAAGACTCTTCCAAAGTATATTTGCTTCAACATGGTAAAACTGCATGCTCTAGCCAAAGAGGGCTCAGAGAGACCGGATACTTACACCAAAAATTCCCAAGGAAAAGGATTCAACGCTGCGGAGTAAATTGGAATGGTACCTGACTAGCGATGCTCCTTGGCAGAAAGGTCACAATCTTCTGTCATTTCTCCAGGCATATTTAGGTGCAAAGGTTTCTTAGGTTCAGCATTTAGGATTATGTAGGAGGAGTATCACTTACACGCCTTCAAAGGGTCCAGGACTAGAGGGGCATCACTTGGGGGGGTTTGCACTAATTCCAGCACAGGCCAACAGTAGGGTTCAAAGCAGGTCTACTTGATACTGGTCATCTGGTCAGGTGCAGGGAGGCCTCTGGAAGCTTAATGTGTCCCTGTAGCTCACACAGTAGCTTTGGGGTCACACTGGTGGTGCTGGGCTCAATGGAGCAGGTCCAGTCCTCCTTCCTCAGAAAGCATCAGGGCAGTCCTTCTAGATCAGGGCAGTTCTTCTGGCAGAAGGGAGCAGGCCTTCTTTTGAATTTTCCACAGGCCTAAGAGTGTAATTAAGAACGGTCTTAACTGTCTCATTTTTATACATGTTACCGGTTATTGTGTGGTAGGACTGGTACTAGAAAACTTTTAAACTTGTCAAGAGTCCAAGATGTCAGGGGTGACAAGAGGCAGGGCAGGACTGATGTCAGGTTCCTTTGTGTATGCTGGAAGATAGGGTCTTTAAAGTGTAATTGGTCAGGGTACAGCTCGGTCCCAATCATCCTGTCTCCCAGCTATACCAAGGTCCTATTGTTCACTGTTCTGGCCCAATATGGATTACTAATGGGTGGCCCATTAACAGGCCTAGACAGATGAATACTCCTGCAATGCTTCAGAAACGTGTGTACAGGAAAATGCCAACTTTCTAAAAGTGGAATTTTCAAATCTAATCTAAAATCCAACTTTACCATGAAAGTTGTTTTTACATTACAATAAATGCAAACATCATATATCTACCTGCTTCCAATCCATAGTCAATACTTATTATTTTGAACATGGTAAATCAGTGTTAGCCTATGGCAGAGATAGGCCATAAAGTAGTGAAAAATTACTTAATGGGTTTTTCACTACCAGGACATATAAAACTTAAACACATGCCCTATTTTTTAAATATTATGCACCCTGCACTATAAGAGGTTAGGGCCTACCTTAGGGGTACATTATAGAAAGTAAAATGGAAAGTTTAGGTCTAGCAAAATATTTATTTTGACAGGTCAATATGTCAGTTTACAATTGCACTTAAGGTTGCAGTAGTAATCCCAAGACACATTTTAAAGTGCAACTTTAGTGGGTGGCTGCTGCCCACTAGTAACATTTCAATTAAAGGCCCTGGGTACATACAGTACCATATACTAATGTAAATTTAAATGTGTTTGTACTTGTATAGCGCACTGCCACCCCCAACGGGGGTATCCTGGCGCTTTTACTCATACCGCTGTGGAACCCTTCCTGGCCTTTCCCTGTGAAATGTCCACTCCTGGGCACCCCCATGGTGAAGACAGGCATCCCAGCGCTGCTGGGGCCGTTGTGGAGATTAAGCAAGTTATTGCCCAGAGTTGCAGCATGGGACCCATGATAAGAATAGGCACCAAGGCGGGAATTATCAGGTCCGAGGAAATTGAATCCAAGACCCACCGAGGCGGGGGATTGAACTCTGGTCCCGGGCCAGAATTCTGCATCAGGGTCTGCCGCTCTAACCATTGAGCCACACTTCTCCATAATTAAATGTGTCAATTAGATGTAGGCCCACTTTCCCATGTTTTAGGCTGATAGCACAAGTACTTTAGCACTGGGTAGCACTGGGTAGCACTGGTAAAGTGCAAAGAGTCTTAAAGTCGACTTTAATAAATTCAGCAAAGCAGGAAGAGTGAAGACAAGACATTTGGGATGACTGTACAGAGATGTCCAGCTCCAACTCACATACCATAAGAATGTCGTAAAATAAACTTTCACACAGAGAAATAAAATAAATGATAAATCGTTCAAAGTTGCTAACCCAGCCTTTCTCCAGAAATGAGAAAAAAGAATAAACACTACAAGAGCAAATATGGTAGCCTAACTTGGGCCATTTAAATATGTTCTGAACACAAACTTTTGAATCCTGTCACTGGGTACAAGTTATTAAAAATGTGTTTTGTCCCTACTAGGCAGTTTTAACCTCACTATCTCACTCGTTATATTTTGCTATGCATTGTGTCCTCACCACAACATCACTCTACTCTACTGAGGATACTAAATCTGTGGGATTTAGTATCCTTGGTAGTGTAGTGACATCTAAAAACATCCGCGAGCTCCTTCCTCCTAGATAGGAAGTTGTAGCTCTTAGTCAGACTAGGTCTTCCCACTAAGAGGAGATACCCAAATGATGAAGCATGCCATCTATGGTGGGTGAGGGTATTCATTGTGAAAGGGATTTCTCCCTTGTGGAGAATTGTGTGGGACATCAGTTTGTTATCTCATAGGGTACATGTGTATGGTAATATAGACCCAAGGATATGGTTTATGTCGAGAGTGTATTTTATAGGGGAAATATTTTCCTTGCAGGTCTTTAAACAGTTTCCCTTGGACACCCCCTTCTCCGTTTTTTGTGCTATGCATTTAAATAGGTTGCCTATATTAAATACAGTCGGTTGTATGGAAAATGCACAGAAAAAATGTGCAGGTTGCTTGTTAATTTGTGTATTTGTATTAAAACATTACATTATGAACAAATCTCTCCCAATCCCTCTCTCTGATGTCACCAGACATTGCACACATAATTCCCTCCAACAACTCACATTACGTAGCAATCGTCAACTTTTGAAGATTGTGTCTGGACATCCCAAAATCATGTAATTCATTGTATATGTGGCTCTGCAACTCTTTAAGTTCCACCTCAGCTTGATTTCTTTTTCTCTCATTCAATTTCATCAGTTGTTTACTGCCATTAGATTTTGGCCCACCCTTTGTGGTGATCAAATTTATCCAACTTATAAAAAGAAATAGGCATATCACAAAACTGCCAAATGGCCCTCAAGACCTGGCTGTTCGAATAAGCATCCAAGGCCTTCAAGCACATGGATACCCTATCTGGTGATTAGCTGAGATTCATAAATCCTGATTGATTGATTAAATGACGCAAATGAAAAATATTCATATAGAGCTTAGTATGCTTCCCAGAAAGGCACTACAAAAACTACTATGCCATCTACCAGCCACAGAACATCCTTCCCCCTAATTGCTTCCCAGGAATGTATCTCCCCTTCACATTTTTCACATCTCTAGAGAGTCAGAAATGTTAGTAACAAACGTATTAATTTTTGTTTCACTGGTTCAGCCCTGTTGAATGAGTAATATGCAGCAGGCTCTGCCCCCTTGTGCGAGCAAGATATCTAAAGCAAGCCTGTTGGTAAAACAATTGCCATTCTTGCCACAAACGCAGAATTATTAGCTGTTAAATCACCAGCAGTGTTAGTAGAGAGGTGGTCTACCAAAGTAGACCATTTTCGAATCAATAAATCATTTAAAACTACCCCTACAGAAGGAATCATAGCGCTGAAGATGTACTGCATTTTGGTCTCTTATAAAGTACTACACTTGGCACCTGCTTGAGTCGCTGCTCACTTATCACCTATTTCACCTAGGTAGTACACATTAGGGAACACTATAGCTAAGTAGCAACAACCAATCCGATATACTGTAGTTGGAAATAAGCATTCCTTCTGCATAACTTCCCTAATAACAGGCTCTTTTCCCTTCAACAACTCCCTTAGGCGTATATGCCCATTCACATTCACTCCATGCCAAAAATTCTGGATCTTGAACTTCATCATTCTCCATTACAACATAAAAGGTTCTCTTCTGCATCCTCAGTCCATTCTCGGTTTTGGATGTACCCTCTAAAACCTTCATCGGTTCTTCCTCCTTTCCCAAACTTTTTGTTTAGCCACTCCTTTCTTCTTCTTCAAGCTTCTATCTCCTCTCATTTAATTCTTCCATAAAATGTTTCTCATCCCTGCACAATTCACATGAGACATTAGAACTGGATGAGTTATTAGACTGTATTTATGAGAATGGTCCTATTAAAGTCAACATTCAAAGAACAGAATGGCTCCTTTCTGAAAATTCACAAGCCTAATTATATGTAAATTATCTAAAGGCAGGTTACAGTTTGAGAAATAATACTCGAAGTATGCAGGATGAAAGAAAAATTCATAAATACTTCAAGGCGTAGATTAATGACAAATGATGAGGTCACCAACTGCTGTTGAGGCAGATAAATAACTGCAAATATTGCACTCCTTTGCATTTATAACATTCGGATTTTCTTGCAATAACTAGGCCTGGGCTAAAAATCCGTTCCGCTCGTGGATATTGCGATAATTTGACATTTTCGCGTTCCGCGGAGAGCGC
The DNA here is from genome assembly GCF_964204655.1 of Triturus cristatus. Lineage (NCBI taxonomy): Eukaryota > Metazoa > Chordata > Amphibia > Caudata > Salamandridae > Triturus > Triturus cristatus. The sequence continues at coordinate 219,642,154 of NC_140590.1, forward strand.
GAAAATGTCAAAATTTCCGCAATCAGCATTTTACAGGAAATTTTTTGCTTGCTCGTGCTGTAAAGTAATACATTCTCGCATGCGCGCGATCGCCTTACCTGAATCCCCGCGTTCGGCGACAAGTTTTCCCGATCCGGTCGCGTTCTCCACGAGATGTTGGATTGTTGGTAGCCATTTGCGCTGTCTCGCAACAGTTCGCGCCCACAGTAACGTTATTGTCGCGCGATCACGTCTTTCTTCTCGTGATCATGCACCGCGAGACAAGTGAAAACAAGATGGCCGCACCCGCGATCAACCGCATGGGTAAGTTGGTGAGCCACGACCACGCAGAAAGTACTGCGAACGGGCGGGAAAAAAACTTCCGGATCTTCGCGATATTTCCGTGTGTTTACGGAGATTTTTAACATTTTCGCGATAAATTTGCGAAAGTGAATTTCGCAAATTCTGCCCACCCCTAGCAATAACCAAAAGACCACATTCTCAGCAATATTTCCCCTGGAACTATCTCTATGCAATATATTCATCTATGTTGATCTTTTACATAGGCTTAGTCGACGGAAGATGCTCAGCTGAAGAATTCAGACTCACTAATACACCAATCACCAAGAAACTGGAATGATTGCCAATATTGTTACAATAGTGGATGGGCATAACTTGTGTAATTCTGTGTAGCATAACTACGCGGAATCGTTTACAAATTCCACAAGATTCACTGGAATTATGTAAGAAGAGTCATTCTTCATTTACCTCTATTTCCTTAGGGCTAAAATGTCCCCTATCATACAAAATAGATAAATAACACTAAGTGTAACCAAACAGCTGCTCACGCTTGCTGACTGTGCACTTGGGGTAGGATTTTCCCCCAGCTTACTCCTAGCTTTTAGCATGTGTTTCATAGTGCAAAATGCACCATTGCATCCAAAATGGACATGTGAATGTATTTAGGGCTAAGAAAATAGCACTAAATGCAACAGAACATGAACAGCAGCAACCGAAGGCTCACAAGCTCACTAAATGTGCTATTCCACTAGGATTGTTTCTTCTAAATTACTTTTAACTCTGGGAGTAGACATACTTGCATTATTATCCATAACTCCATGTGAAAGAGCAATGCATAATTATCAAAATTGCTCGGGCGCAATTGAGATTTTACCCACATCTAGGTAATATAACTCTACATTTGTTTGGTGAATTGGACACCATGGTTTTTCTCAAGTAAGATAAAAAAAAAGTAAAAAACTGAATTCTACTTCTTGATTCCACTGTGCAAATTCAGCAAACATATTAGTTTATTTGATGTATCAGCTCAGTTAATTTCAGAATCAGAAACTAACCCTGCATCCCAGATTCTCTAAAGTGACAGCCCTACTCTTCTGCTGTAGAACTGAGCCATAATAACTTCACAATATATTTAGTATATGAAGCACGAATATGTCACTTAAAATGAATCACTGAAAAATCGTTTAATTTTCAATGTGATAGCACTCTTCATAGAGGATTTCCAAAATCTTTCTATTGATTCTCAGTCTCACATGTTCTCAAGTAAGGCCCACTTCCAGAAAAGTAAGCCCTTTCAGAGGCTGAGTCCCTTTAGTTAGGCCTCCGTTGTTTCCCTGAACTTCTGACTACTGGCTGTTCACTGTAACTGTCACTTTTTACTTCTCTCTGTCTCTTTATGAGTCTTTTCTGGGACATGTTCCTCTGATGCAACAGTCATCAGTCCCACACCAATTTTTGGCTGCTTATCTCTTTTTCACTCTGCTCAATCAAAATTGCTTCTACCTTCTTCAAGCCTGGGATGCACACTTCCCATCTCTGCAGTTTGGTTTACTGTGGCTACTCTTGGCTAATTCACCACAGGCTCTACACTTGTCTCGCTTCGACTCTGAGACACTTTTGCACAATCTTGTCCTCCTTCGGGACGTTCGATTTGCACTGAAGTTTGATTCTGCAGATCAGTGGTTTTTGTCACCACTTCTTCATCACCTTGTCTCACTCTTTAGGTATGGGATGCATTAATTCACTTCAGATGGACTCTAGACTTCACAGCAGTGTTTGTTATAAGGATAACTTGGTAAGAACCACATCAGTAGTGCTCCAGGCATGATTTATTGATGTGTTTCTTCCCCAAGACCCAGTGCCCCAGACTTAGGTCATGACTCTGTTCTTGTTCTGAAAGTGGTGTAGCCAACTCAAACTGGTAAGGAACAGAATGCACCATGTCAACAAGTCATTTGCAGTAGCCATAAATTATATGAGTGCACATGCATCAAGCATATTTGCCTTCGCAAACAGTCCGATTCACAGAATCTTCCCATTTGCGAACACAAAAATGCTTTTAAGATGCAGCAAACCCTATTTTGCGATTCGGTAACCTGTTACCGAATTGCAAAATGGGTTTGCGATTCGCTATTAGGAAGGAGTGTGTTTAGGGCGTCCCTTCCTAATGCCGAATCGCATCCTTATGTAGGAATGTTTTGTGACCATAATGCAGTCGCAAACATTCATATTTTACCACCTCCTCAAAGTAGGCGGTAACCCATTTGCAAATGGGAAAGGGGCACCAAGGGACCCCTTCCCCTATGTGAATGTTTGTTACTGTGTTTTTAGAGAGCAGGCAGTAGTCCCACAGGCAACTTCCTACTCTTTGAAAATGAAAAGCAAAGTTTTAATTGAACTTTTTGTAAAGCATCTCTATTTCCTTTAAGGAAAACAGGCTGCTTTAAAAAAATAAATACTTTATTTATAAGCAATCACGGACATGATGGTCTTCTGACCTCAGCAGGCCACCATCCATGTGATTTTTGCGATTCCTAGGGGGTCGCAAATTGCGATCAACCTCATTAATTTTAATGAGGTGGAGCAATTTGCAAATCCCTAGGAATCACTATTTGAAACTCTTTGAGTTTCATACATTGTAAATTGTGATTACCTAATTGAGATTCTCAAGAATTCGCAATTAGGTATGCACAATTTACAATTTTGATGCATGTAGCCCTTAATCTGTGCACCCTAGGAAGTCTCATGGTCTTCTCCATCAGAACCTTGTGGGGGGAGAGGCCCTCTCTCCGAACAGGGCTGCTTCAGAGACCTGTCAGAACTAGGTGAAGGGTTTCAGACCATTTCAGGGAAATAGACATGCACACTTTGACAGATCGAGACTTCAGTGTCCCATTTATTTGTTTAACAATCTCAGACACCTCTGTCCTGTAACTGTAATGGAATCTTTGCATTGCTTGAAGTGCCACACACAGAATCCTCATGAAAACCATTCTTGAACTGGGTCCAGGAATCGGAACCCAAGGAAACTGGCAGGCCGAACCGAGGGATCAACTCCCTCTATAATAGTTTGGTCACTGTGAGACTTCCATGTCAGGTAAACTTCCACTCAATGAGAAAATAGACAGACTACAAGCAAGATATAGTGGTATCCATTACAAATGGACATTTCCACAAAGTCAATTCTATTAAAGGCACCACCTGATCTTCCTATCTAACTCACAGTCATGATTGTCATTTTGCCCGCACCTAACTACTGGAAAGTAACATATCTGTGACACATTCTTAACAATGACACGGAAATGGGGAATAAGCCCAAAAGACTTGAAGAAAGAAACCATAGCATTTCTCCCCATGTGAGCACGATCTTGGGAATACCTTGCCTTGGAATACAATGTGGCATCCAGTAGGTCTGGGCTCCCATTTTTTGAAACCCAGATCTCATCCTGATTCCTCACACACCAAGACCTGATGCAGATCTCATGTTTGTGTTCTCGGGCTCATTCCTGAATACTCTTAACTTCCTCCAGCAACATTCAACAGCATGTTCGAAACAGCGTTATCAATATTAAGTATGCAGTAATGTAAAACCTTTCCACTATTGTGTGCTGCACATTTCACGGCAGCTATCTCATTGGTCAATAGCAATGAATACATTAAGGACATAACATAGTTTCCATTACTAATTGGGGGGCAATCACAACCAGACAGTCATGGTCAACCCCATCATCATCTTCATCAGACATAGGAAAACACAAAAGTATACCAAAGTGTGGCATCACTTTAGAGTGACATTTTCAGTCGCTAGAATCCTTTACTTGTATCTGGTGAGTCTGCTATTTGTCATGTGTTGTGGTAGAATATGAGATTAAAAAATCTCACATGTGTGAGGAACTACCACAGTAAGTGAATAAAATATAATATCATTTTTAATAATCTTTTTAAAAACCATAAAAGTACATTAAAATAAAATCATAAAGAACAATAACATCAACAAAAGGAGATGAAAGCTCTAAAATACAAGGTAATACTCAGATCGCACATCTTTTTGCATAATGACAATCACCAGCACTTAATAACAAAAAAAGAGAGGCAATAACAGTAATTGAACATAAATAAGAACGAGGTTCTTGAGTCTTCAATATTGCGTCTGTATTCTTCTTTAATATTCTTAATTCAACACATGTGCAGCCAACGCGCTTCACCCTAAACAGGGCTTTATCAGGGTAAGACTAGTATCTCACTATAGATTTTAGAATGTACAGCGTCATCAAAAAAGGCGAATGTCGAGGTGTAAAACCTTCCTTATGCACTTGAGTGAATCACGTCCTCTGCATGGATCTTGGTTGAATTGTGAGTAATCAGGAGCTACATGTTTAAGGATAAAATCCAGCAATGAAGGCCGATTAATCACTTATTCGGGCATTATAAACTCCTTCAAGTCCGAGAGATGTTTAAAGTAGTGTGGGCCGTGTACGGCTCGCCTTCCATTTTGACGTTGACAACGGATCTGGAACAACGACTCAGGGCTTCCTTACCAGCACTTGTATGGTATTCAAAACTTTTCATGCAATAAAAATATACATGCTTCTGGGACTTATCAACCAGTTACTCTGCTGTAATGGCGATCTATTCCAGTAAAGTGCAAGTGCAACAACCCTATATCTAAAACAGGCCCTAAAAATATTATTTCATTATATACAGATGGACAATCAATGTTTTAGAGCACCTGGGGCTGGCCGTCCTCCCTCTCGCTCCTCTCCAGCATAGTTGTTAGTGGCCCAGATGTGATCCACCCCAATGCTGAGCTGCCAGCCTTGTCAAGTTCCACCTCAGCAAGATGGGCAAATACAGGTCTGCCCGTTCGGCACCTACACAGACACAGACAAAAATTAATCAGTTCCCAGCTGGCAATTCCACTGGCTCCTCAGGTCGACCAGACAGTAACGGGCTTGGCCCCTCAACTGCAGACCTTACCATGATACTACAGGTGATTCATACCTCACAATCATTGGTGGACAACAAGATAGGAGAGGTTTGAATGAACGTGGCCCTACTGCGCAAGGATCTCCGCAATGGTACAGCATGGGTCATGGAGGCCGAATACCAGATCTCCTCCAGTGAAGATGACATCTCCACTCTCAAAAAAACAAGTATCCACTCTACTCACAAGAACGGAGGATGCCGAAAATCACTCTTGATGCAATAATATCCGCTTGATTGGAGTCCCAGAGCGGACAGAGGGAGACGACCCTTGACAGGTGGTGGACCGTGTGGAGAGTTGGATAGGGTCTTGGATGCTGGCCAATCTCCTCTCTTCATGGTTTGCAATTGAGAGGGCACATCAAGCCTAGATCCCCAGTCCTCCACGGGGGCTATACCTTGTCCCATGATTGCCTGAATCCTCAGCTTTCAGGTCAGGGATGCCATTCTTCAACAAACCCTACAGCAGGTCCAGGAGATGCAGCAACACCAGCGCTCCTACACAGAGGTTAAGCAGAAGCTGAGAGCGATGGGGCTCCAATATCACCTGCTCTTCCTGGCACGCCACTGGGTTCTCCACCTGAACAAATCACAGTTCTTTGATACACCTGAAGCAGCCTGGCAGTGGCTCAAGGAGGAGCGTCTACTGCATCGCCTTGCTGCCTCCCCCTCCCGGCACTGGGACGCACCCGGCACCTTAGGAATGCAGACCACATAGACAACGTAACCTGTCACAGAGAGGGAGCAGGATGGGGTGATCTTTATGACATGTGGGATCCCCCAGGAGGCCCCCAACATCTTCTCGGATAACCTTGATTCCTGCCTCTGGAGGTGAAGAAAACGTAGTAGCGGCCAAATAATAGGTGGCCTCACTTCGGGACTTGGCTGTCACCCACTCTGACTCCGACCTGTTCGGCAGCCCCATCATTTGATGGCCAGCTGGCTGGCTACTCCCTGATCTAAAGGAAAACCTACTTTCCCCTTTTTGTCCTGGCACAGCAATGCAGAGGATGCAAAGAAACTGTGTATATCCCCCCATGGGTCCCCGACTAGTTTGAGGAAGAGTAGCATCAGCGGGTGCAGACACCATGGCACCCGGGTAAGGGACAGCCTCCTTCCTCATCATACATCGCTTGACCCGGCTGCCGCTCCCTTGCAGCTAGGCCTGGTCGGAGTTTGCTGAGTTCCGCTACGATGAGCTCTGTGAAGTGCAAAAAAAACTCTGCCGCACTACGCAGAGTTCCACAAGCCACGGAGTGCGATAGATAAATGCCGCTCATGTTGATTTTCAGCGCTGGGTGTTTGTCCTCACTATGCAGTCATTGCAAACAGCACCATGCACAGCACAAGTGGGCGCTGCTTCTTTTCTGCTGCTCCAGTAGATTTTTTACTCGAGCGGCAGCTTTCTCTGCAAGATTGGACGGTTTCTCACACGAGCATACTTGACCACTCGCAATGAGAAATCTGACCGCTAGCATTGAAAAATCTCACCGGGAGGTGGATTTCCCTCACGCACTCTTGCCAACTTTATGTTGACTAATGAGAGTGAGGAAAAATCTGCAAACTCCATGAGCAGAGTTCACCACCCAGGCTTACCAAGAACCTGAACCTAATGACAAAGTATGCTCCTAATCTTTATCCTGCCTCACCGGCCTACTCGTAATGTGGCTAAGCTAACTCCTCTGGGCCCCTTAGGCCTCCCATATGGCTAAGTAGCTTTCACCTGTCTGTTTGACAGCAACTTTTGTCAAACTTTCTATGGAAAGATGGGGGTTCTCTACCCCTGTCAAGGCGTACAGAATGCTGTTTTCTTTTTTTACCATTTTTACTGGGCAACAGATTCTTCTGGGGTAGAAGTATGGGGAGGGGGTGGATGTTGGGGGTGGGGCTATGTTTACAAACTGTTATTTGTTCTTACGATTAACCTACCTTTTTTCCTCCTTAGGTCTTGGCACACTCACATGTTATACTTCTATGCACAGTTCTGGGGTAACATCCCTTTACCACACTCGACTAGCACACTTTTTAGAGTTTCACAGGCCACTTCATAATAAACTTAAACTCACACCCATATGGCCTTCTGAGTTATGTCATGGAATGTAAATGGCCTGTTGGACCGAGTGAAATGTGCAACTGTATTTGATTTTGCTCACCGAAACCGCCCTGAAGTCCTGTTGCTGCAGGGAGGACCTATGACTATTCGCAGCCCGGATATGCTACATCAGAGTCTCCCATGCGAGGTATTCCCAGGGAGTGAGGGGGTTATCATACTGCTGCACCATTCTTTTTCGCTTAGAAGGGAAGGGGGCAAGGGGGCTTTATCACCTTGGAGGGCACCTTAGAGGGCCAGGTGTTTTTACTGGTGTGAGTCTATGTACCACCCGCATCTCTGTCCTCTGGACTTCAGGACCTCTCCCGTCTCCTGACCCGCCTCCCTCAAGGGCTCACAGTGATAGGAGGTGATTTTAATGCAGTGCCTGACCCTGACAGGGATAGCATAGTCGCCCCCACTGCTTGCCCTGGAATTGGTGCCCGTCGTCTCACCGACTTGGCTGCAGCCTGGGGGCTTTGCAACATTTGGAGATTCTGGCACCCCCAGTGTTGGAAATTCATGCAAACCTCAGCGGCTCACCACACCCACTCCCGTATAGACCTGGCCTTCTTACCCACTCCTGATTGCCAAATGTTGACCCAGATTCAGATTCTGGCCTGTGCTATTTCGGACCAATATCCTTTATTCCTGCACCTGGGTTGCCCTTTGATGGCTCAGCGACTAATGTGGCACATAAAACCCTGATACTTCCTGGACAAAGAGTTCATACGCCCACTCAGGTATGAGCTCCTGTGCTACTTTGAGACCAATACAGGCTCCGAGGCCAGGGTGGGAAAATTAGGGTACGCGAGTAAAGCTAGAATGCGAGGTCTCATTAGAGCTAAATTAGGGCTGGGAACGTGACTGTTCAGCTCTCTATGCTCGGCTGGAGGCGCAGACCCTCCAGCTGGAGCAACAGCTGGAGTCCAACTATCAGATGGGCATTGCTCGCCAGTTGAGCCCCATCTGGGAGGATATTTGGTTACACTCCCTAGAGGCTGACAAGCACATTTAGAAGGCCACAACATCCAGGATTTAAGCAGGGGGGACAAAAACAGGAAACCACTTTACTGCTTGGTCTCCCATCAACAGGCCAACAGGATCATCCCTGATGTCCACAATGCGTACGGTCAATCCGGGCACTCCCTCCCAGAGATAGCTCATACTAAACCTGTAGCTGGGAACGTGACGGTATATCTGGCTTTCCTCGACACACTCCCTCTTCCCTGCCTATCCCCCTCTGAGGCCCACTCACTGGATGAGCAGAAGAAATTGGAGAAGCAATGACTGGCATGGCACCGGGCAAAACCCTGGGCCCGATGGCTTCCCCGTGGAGTACTATAATACATTCCAGGAAACTCTCACTCCCCATCTTTTGCAGCTCTACCAAGAGGCTGGTCAAGTTGGGTCCTCTCCGGCTGAGGTGGACTCATCTACTATAGTAGTGCTGCCTAAGATGCAGCCCCCTCCACCTCATGTGTGGATTATCATCCAATATCGCTCCTTAACTGTGGAGTAAGCATTTTGCGGCGATTGTGGTGAACCGGCTTCAGCAAATCTTAGTGGGTCTGGTGCACCCAGAACAAAGTGGCTTCATACCATCCCAGAGCAAAGTGGCTTCATGCCATCCCAGGGCTGCATGTGGCCCTGGCTCACTGACTTCCTCCGGGCTCAGCTCTACCCCTTATCGATTTCTAGAAAGTCTCGACACAGTGGACTGGGGCTATCTACAGTCAGTGCTGGCTCGGGCAGGACTCGGGCCTAAATTTCAGGGCATGGTCCAGGTTCTTTATAGAAATCCCACTGCCCGGGTTCAGGTAAATGGAGTCCTCTCCGACGTCTTCCCCGTAGAGGTGGTGACCAGACAAGGTTGCCCCCTGTCTCCTCTCCTTTTTCCTCTGGCGATAGAACCTCTGGCTGAACTCATCCATACGGATACCCATTACACTGGTTGGATGTGGGGCCACGAGGACTGCATTGCGTTTTAGGTGGATGGTGTTGTGCTATACCTGGCCTGACCGGCTATGAGCGGCTCCAGGTGTCTCCTGCTGCTTGAGCAGTTCCAGCAGGCATCCGGTCTGCAGATGAACCCCTCTAAGTCAGTGTTAGTTCCTCTGGTACCAGCTAGGGACTGTTTTGATTGGCAAACGACAATTGCTCCGCTTCGGCTTAGCTTTAAATACTTGGGTATTTGGATAACCTTGCATCCCGAGCTTACCTGGGCCCTTAATCTCCAGCCTCTGGTCCGGAAAACCAAGTCAGACCTCACTAGGTAGTACACTCTCCCCCTCAATGTCCTAGGGCATATTTCCCTCTACAAAATGATGATTCTCCTGTGCTTTCTTTATGTTTTCCAAAATATACCGCTTGACTTGCCCCAAACTTGGTTCTCTGCTCTGTGTAATCATTTTTGTGGTGGGGCTCTTGGCTGTGGGTCACCCTTGAGTATTGTCAACGGGGGTCCTATGACGGAGGCCTGGTTATGTCCAATCTCTATCTCTGCTATCTACCCTCTCATCTGCTTGTCATCCATACTTGGTTCAATGGGGGCTGGTAGGACCCCGCCTACCAGGTAGAACTCTCCCTTTTAGATTGAACCTATCTTCAAGCCATGCTCTACTGGTTGCCAATCTCTCTCCCATTGCCCCTGGTGACCCGAGTGGCATGTACAATGGGAGACCAAGCTTAGGCAGCAGAAACCACTTGGGCATGGCCCTGGTTAAAGGAAACAATGGCTCTTAGCAGCTTCCATTCCTGGGACCTCATTGCCATTACAAGACTGGGGGATGTATGGTCAGGGACACATGTACAGTCCTTTTAAGATCTCCAACAGGTGTAAAGCTTTACACAGGCCCAGTTCTATAAATATCTTCAAATCAGTCACTCCTTTCAAGTCTACTCCTACCCAACGGATGCTCTCCCAGAGTTCAATCCCTTGGAGGTTTAGATGTTGATGGGCCGGGGTGGGATTTCTCAGATTTACCGCAAACTTATTATCAATTGGCCTGGATCGCTAGGCCACCTTAGGACCCAGTAGGAGGATTGAATAGGCTCCGTGGAGGACAAGCAGGATGCACTGATGGCTGCCCGGGAACTCACCGCCTCCCCTAAGCCGCGTCTTATTCAAACCAACTACCTTTACTCTGTATACCTATCTCCACTCCGTCTGCACTGAGCAGGTCCACAACACGCCTCCACATGTTCTCGGTGCAGAGCTGACCAAGCAGATTTTTATCATATGGTGTGGGCCTCCACTGTAATGCTCCAGTACTGGAGAGGGGTGACCCGGGAGTTATCGGAGGTTCTGGGATAGGAGGCTCCTCTTTCCTCCTTATTGGTCCTTCATGGGGTGTTCAAGGGTTCTGGGGTACAAGGGCTGAAAGGTCTTTCCTTGGTACGGCCCTCCTGGTGGTGAAGCACAATATCGCCTTGCAATGGATGGCTTCCAGAACATCTGCTCTATTGAAGTCAAGAAGATATGTTGATTGGGGTCTTTGAAGTAGGTGGCTGCCCCCAGAAACATGCACAGGTGTGGGGGAAATGGCTTGGACAACTTGCTTAATTGGCTCTATCCCTGTTCTGGTGGGTTTTGCAGGCATGTTTTGCCTTACAATTTATGAATGTCTTGCCCTGTACGGACTATTTATGACTTGCAATGATGTAACTGTTTCATCAGTGCTACTGGTCTAAAACCCAATAAAAATGTGTTTATAAACAAATTATCCTGACACAGCAAACACTAGACAATGTGTAGTATCACACCTTAAGATTCTAACGGTCTCTTTTAGTTGCAGCAGAGAAAAAGTCCGGCAGATTGCCAACAACCAAACTCTCCTGGTGGCTGTATATTTAGTACAAAGAAACAAAAAGTGATCCAAAGTTTCAAAGAAGGGATAATTTGGAGAGGCAATGCTTCCTACCCATCTGCTCCAGGTCTCTTTCAGCAGAAGAATATCATATCTGAACCTTAAGTATAGAGATCTTGCCACCGGTGGTTCTATACAATTAAGAAAGGTCCCACCAATCATTCTGTGTTTGAAGTCCAGAAATCTACTTGTTAGCTCACCAACCTGGGTGAGCTTTAGACACTGGATAATAATATATGAACAAAGGTTACTTACCTGTAAACTGTGGTTCTACAGTATTGGTATCTTTCATAGATTCACATGCTTGAATCATTCCCAGTCTTCAGAGTAGGAGTCCCACGGTACATAAAAATAGCAATAAATATGCATAATATATTTTGCACAATTACTTTTTAACTGAATTGTACTTTGAAAAATTATGCTTTTTAAAATTGTTCTGAGAGGCTATTGATTTTTGTCCTGTGGGGAATTTTAATTTGTGTTTGCACTCGGTGCAGGTGGGATTCGATCCGGGGTGTGGACTGACTTCCGACACTCCCTGGCTGCCATTTTTTCTCCTGGCGTGCGGTCTAGTGACTCACTGGAGGGGATAAAAAGGGACGCTGCACGAGCGCGCAGCAGACGCACGAAGCTGGCGTGCCGCTGGGGCACCGAAGGCGCGCCTAAGGCAAGCCCGTCTGCACCCGTCAGCGTCCCGGAGGCGGACAGAGCTCGCAATGCTGCCGGTCTTCCTGGAAGTTGTGGAGGTATCAGCACTCTTAGGGCAAAATACAGCAGGGATAGCCTTATAAGTATTGGTAGACAGGCAATATGCCATACCCTGGCTAAATTCTCTGTTGATTCAGACTTACTGCCATGCAATGCCTGTAATTGGAGTGCATGCCCCCATGTGGGAGCGGGATGTGCTCATAGGGAAAATGACCATGTGTACAAACCTCCCTGAATGATGAGACCAGGGTAAACCATAAAGCCATCCTCACAAATTCCAGATCTACTAAAAAACATGAATTCCAACTCTATGATCTCCTTTCTGAAGCCATGATATGCTTATTACAGAGACTTGACTCCATGAGGGATCTAATCTAACCCTCGCAAATGCTATTCCCCCGAATTATTTGATAATCAGATAAGATAGAGTGGGAAATAGAGGCGGGGGTAGCGATTATTTATAAGAGCTCTCTCTCATGTTTGTCTATATCTATTACCGACTTGGAGGGAGCTGAAGGTCTAGGCTTCCATTTGACGGTCTCCGCCCACCAGTCGGTTGCAGGGTTGATTACATATTGACCACCAGGGCCGGCTGGACGTTTTCTGGAGTCTATCGGTCATGCCATTGCGCCCATTGTCACAAGATTCAGCCAATGCTTAGTTCTCTGAGACTTTAGCATACACCTAGACCAAACGGAAGATCCAGATAGCAAGAAGCTGTGCGAATCTTTGAATATTTTTAGCCTGACCCCTTAAGTGGTTTCCCCATCGCACGAAAAGGGGCACTTTTTGGATCAGATCTTTTCAACATGTAACATCGACTTAGACAATCCCCTCCCTATTGCATGGTACGACCATTTTCTTATCACGTTTAGGTTAAAAAAAAAGACCTGGGAAGAGCACAGCCCCACTGTACCCAACGAGCTAAAGAATATAGATCTTTTAATCTGATTACGTCTGACTCCTTGGCAGAAATACTGAACCACCATCCTATCACTGTGAAAGGCTCCTTAGAAGATGAGGCACACGCTCTGGAAGGCTGGCTTCAGAAATGGTCGTTGTATTTAGCCCCACCCAAGATGCGTAGTGCCGTACAGGGAAGAACCTCAGCTCCTTGGTTCACTGAGGCCTTAAGAAAAAGTAAGAGTGCGTGTAAATGCCTTGAGCGTCTATGGAGAAAACATTTTCATCCATTAAGTAAAAACATCTACAAACAGGCACTTAAAGCACACTATGCAAAAGTTTGGGATGAGAAAAAAAGCTTTCTGGCCACTAAAATTGAACAAGCCAGGAATAGTAGTAGAGAATTGTTTAAAATTGTCAAAGAGTTTGCATCCCCCAACGTCACACAGAGTCCTTTCACTCCTACCCTTGAGTGGATGATTCAGGTTGCAAAATATTTCTTTGACAAAATTAAGTCCATTCAGGATTCATTTGACAATCCTACCTTAATGAGTCAGGACGATGTGCCAGAATTTAAAGGACACTCTCCTGATGAAATACTTTTGGATTCCCCGTCTATCTCCTTGGAGACAATGTCTTACCATCATGAAGGTGCTTAAATCTGGTTCGCCTTTGGACCCATGCCCTTCGAAAATAGTGGCAACTGTCGCCGAGGTACTGAATTCAGCCGCTAATCAGGTCCTGAATCTTTCCTTGTTAGAAGGAAAGGTTCCAGCGAGGTGGAAACATGGTAAAATTCTCCCTCTTTTAAAGAAACCCTCAGCTGACCCAGCAGTGGTAAGCAACTATAGGCCTATAACACTGCTTACTTTTTTCGCCAAGGTGCTAGAGAAGTATGTGAACGTGGTTATTACAGATTTTATTGAGGCTACTAACGCTCTTCATCCCAGTCAATCGGGATTTAGAGCAAACTATAGTACAGAAACGGCCCTATTGGAAGTCACTGAAACTATCAAAGCTACCCTTGATAGAGGAGGTAAGGCAGTTTTAATACTTCTGGACCTCTTGGCGGCTTTTGATACCGTGCCCCACGGACGACTCTTACAGAGACTCTGTGAATGTGGCATTGGGGGCACAGTTCTCAGGTGGTTTTCTTCCTTTCTGGAAGGCCGTCAGCAATCTGTCTGGTCCCCCCCTTTCTCAGCGGATATTCCACCGCTGAATGTTGGAGTGCCACAAAGCTCAGTTTTGAGTCCAACTTTATTTAATATTTATTTGGCCCCACTGGCACCCCTAGCTGAGCAACATGGGGCAAAAGTTATAACTTATGTCGATGACACCCAACTGTTGTTCACATGCGAGAAGGGCGAGATGTTTAATGATAACACAATCAAATTATGTCTGACTAAAGTGTTTGACTGGTTCCGACAAAATCAACTATCATGCAATTCCGCTAAAACTGAAATAATCTTCTTCGGACATACTCCGGGGGTCGAATGGCGTAATTGGTGGCCTCAGGATCAGTCTCCACCTTCTAGTCCAGTTACCACCGTGAAAAATCTTGGAGTCTTGCTTGACTAGGATCTTTCTATAAAGTCGCAGGTCCAATCTGTGGCCGGCATGTGTTTTAGGCTTTTAAAATGATGAGAAACTTCTTACTGCTGCTCCCCATGTCCCAAAGGAAAACAGTGGTCCAAGCCTTGATTACGTCAAGGTTGGATTATGAAAATGTGCTATATCTGGGCATCCCAAATTATTTATTGGGCCGCCTACAGGTAGTTCAAAATGTGGCCGCCAGAGCTATTTCCCTGGCCGGGCCCAGGACTCACATGACCGCTCATTTAAAATCTCTGCACTGGCTCTCAGTGAAAAATAGGGTTAATTATAAGTCCCTTGTGCTGGCCTTTAAGGCGCTCCATAACAGCGGGGCTCACTACATTAGAAATAAAATTATACCCTATACCCCAGCCAGGACTTTGAGGTCATCGACCCAACATTTGTTGTCGGTGCCTAAATTCTTTCAGGCTAGGAAGGGGGGACGTTCATTCCAGGTGGTAGCTGGAAGACTATGGAATGGTCTGCCTCTTTCTCTCAGACAAGAACAAGGGGGAACAACATTTACAACGCAACTTTTACAACACACTACACTTACAACGCATTTTTTACAACGCAACATCCATTACAACGCATTCCGTTACATAGCATGACACTACAACGCATTTTTAAAAACTACCTTTACAATGCATTCCATTACATCGCATACTACCTTTACAACGCATGCCATTACAACGCATAATATTACACTACACTATCCAACACTTACCTTACTGTTGCACCCCCTGGAGTTAGAATAGTAATTTTTACCCCTATACTATCCAACACTTACCCTACTGTTGCACCCCTGGAGCTAGAATAGTAATTTTTACCCCTATACTATCCAACACTTTCCCTACTGTTGCACCCCCTGGAGTTAGAATAGTAATTTTTACCCCTATACTATCCAACACTTACCCTACTGTTGCACCCCCTGGAGTTAGAATAGTAAATTTTACCCCTATACCATCCAACACTTACCCTACTGTTGCACCCCCTGGAGTTAGAATAGTAATTTTTACCCCTATACTATCCAACACTTACCCTACTGTTGCACCCCCTGGAGTTAGAATAGTAATTTTTACCCCTATACTATCCAACACTTTCCCTACTGTTGCACCCCCTGGAGTTAGAATAGTAATTTTTACCCCTATACTATCCAACACTTACCCTACTGTTGCACCCCCTGGAGTTAGAATAGTAATTTTTACCCCTATACTATCCAACACTTACCCTACTGTTGCACCCCCTGGAGTTAGAATAGTAATTTTTACCCCTATACTATCCAACACTTACCCTACTGTTGCACCCCCTGGAGTTAGAAAAGTAATTTTTACCCCTATACTATCTAATACTTACCTTAAATGCAATTTAATATTATGCGTTGTAATGGTATGCGTTGAAAAGGTAGTATGCGATGTAATGGAATGTGTTGTAAAGGTAGTTTTTAAAAATGCGTTGTAGTGTCATGCTATGTAATGGAATGCGTTGTAATGGATGTTGCGTTGTAAAAAATGCGTTGTAAGTGCATGCGTTGTAAAAGTGTGCGTTGTAACGACATACATCCAAGAACAAGAGCTTCTTAGTTTTAGGCGCCAACTTAAGACCTGGCTGTTCCATCAGTAATGGGGACTTTGAAGGATGAGGTTGCACACTGTTTCTTGTCAAGGGGGACCTGTTAGCGCCAGGACACTCCATGGAGTAGCCGTGCTCTTTATAAATACCCCATAACATTAACATTAACATAGCCATACCATGGGTAAATTAGAACCAGGAAGTAAAATAGTTAGAAGTTAATAGGAAAATATCTTCCACTTTCATGACTCGTCCAGGTCATTATATATAGTCCAAACAACAGCCAATTAGGTGACAGCACCCTCCAGAATGTTCTCCCCAGAGGCTCAGGCTCTCAGATTTTCCAGCACAAGTGTGATATAAGAGTAAAAGAGCCAAGAGAGCCTCTGAGGGGAGGTGGGTGGGTCGCATGTGAATCTATGAAAGATACCAATACTGGAGAACCACAGTTTACAGGTAAGTAACTTTTGTTCTTCTCCAGTATTGGGGTATCTTTCATAGATTCACATACTTGAATCAGAGTAGAAAGCAGATCGATATAGATATATAAAAATATACATATCTACATCTACAAATACATATCACACCAGATAAATTATACATATGTATATATGCATCAACATATAAATATATATAATCACAAAAGATATGTACATAAGAATGCATCAAAGAGGAGGAGGGAAGAACAGAGGCTCACCTTATTTAAAAAGATTACGGAGAACCGCTTGTCCCACAGACGTGTCTGCATTGCTGGCAGTTTCTAGACAGTAGTGCTTGGTAAAGGTGTGCCTGCTGGACCATGTTACAGCTCTGCAGATTTGATGAAAAGGCACGCCAGCAAAGAGAGCAGTAGAAGAAGAGATTGCTCTAGTAGAATGTGCTCTCGGAGTTGCCTGAAGCGGTCTACCCGCTTGCTGATTACAGAAAGAGATTGCAGCAGACATCCAACGAGCTATGGTCTGTTTGGTTATTGGGTGCCCTTTGCGCATTTTTCCATATGCAATGAAAAGCTGATCCGATTTTCGTATTGAGGATGTCCTTTGCAAGTAAAAATTTAGGCATCTTTTGACATCAAGTGTATGTAACGTCCTTTCCGCAGGTGATTGAGGATCAGGAAAGAAAGTCTTTAAAATAACTGGTTCATTGAGGTGAAAATCAGAAGGCACTTTAGGCACAAAAATGGGGTTAGTGCGGAGCACTACACAGTCCCATGTGAATTGAAGGAAAGGCAGTTTAATAGTGAAGGCTTGAATGTCACAGACCCGCCTAGCTGACGTGAGAGCCAACAGGAGAGACATCTTCAAGTCAACTCTATGAATAGGTTCAAAGGGGTGTCGCATATGTTGTGAACAATGTTAAGATGCCAGGGTGGAGGCGGATGGCGGATGGGAGGAAACATACAAAACAATCCTTTGAAGAATTGTTGAATGATCCGAGATGAGTAAAGAGAATGTGAACCATCTTGTCGGAATCTTGAGATAGCCGCTAAGAATACTTTAAGAGTAGAATGTGAAAGGCCTGTTTGTGCCAAATGTAAAAAGAAAGGCAATAGTTGTTCCGGTTTTGCATGTATTGGGTGAATGTTGGCGGCTTGATACCAGAGGCAAAAACGCTTCCATTTGAGCATGTAGGTTTTTATTGTAGAGGGTGCTCTAGCATTAGCTAAGACCTCCCTACATTCCGAAGGAATGTCTAAGTGGGCAAACTCAAGGTGTCAGGCGCCAGGCTGCTAAGCGCAGCGATGCAGGATCCGGATGGCAGACTTGCCCATTGTGAATGGATAGGAGATTCAGTATTGGTTGCAACTGAATGGGATCGCATTCGGATAGAAGGAGGAGTTCGGTAAACCAGAACTGGCAAGGCCACCTGGTAGCTATTAGGAGTAGGCGACAAGGCTCCTTCTTCATTTTCCGGAGAACCCTGGGAACCAATGTTATCGGTGGAAAAGCGTAGGCATAGATCTGCGATTGATCAAAAACGCATTCCCGCACGAGTCTCGTTGGGGAAGCCAACTTGCGCAGAATGGGCATTTGCGGTTTAGATTGGTCGCGAACAAGTCCAGATCGGGTCGACCCCACTTCTGAAATATACGATCCAAAGTTGGTTGATGGAGCTCCCACTCATGTTTTGACACTGTCGACCTGCTGAGGGAGTCCGCCAGGATGTTGGATACTCCCGGAACATGGACTGCTGACAGAGTTATTTGATGTCAGATCACCCAATCCCGAATTTGCTGGGCTTGCTGGGACAGCAGAATGGATCTTTTCCCTCCCTGTTAGTTTAGGTAGTGCATACTTGTTGTGTTGTCTGTCCGGATCAACACTGATGCTCCTAGAATGACGGTGCAAAAAGATTTTAGGGCCAGGAAGATCGCTAGCAACTCTAAAAGGTTGATGTACCAAGTCCTTTGTTTAGCATCCCATTTGCCGTTGACTTTTAGTCCTTGAAAGTGCACTCCCCACCCTTCGAGGGAGGCGTCCGTGGTGATGACGAAACTTAGAGCTTCCACTAGGAATGAGAGGCCTGCTGCCACGTTCCTCTTGTGAGTCCACCAGAGCAATGCCTTCCACATCTGAGGAGTGATGCGGATGAGATCGTTGAAGGCCCCCGAGACCTGTAGCCATTGGTTGTTGAGCTCCTCTTGCAGTGGTCTCATTTTGAGGTGACAGTTGGGGACCAAGGGAATGCAGGATGAGAGAATCCCTAGAAGTGACTTGAACTGTCAGACAGAAACATACTTTTTTGATCGGAGTAATTGAGCAAGCTTGCACAGCTTTTGTTGTCTTTGGGTTGAGACAAAGGCTTGTGTCCGTAGAGTTTCTATGGTGGCTGCTAAGAATGTTCTTGTTTGTGATGGGATGAGTTGGGACTTGTCCAGATTGATGGAGAGACCCAGAGACTGGAAGAGTGACAGACATTTCTGAGTATGGACGTTTGCGACTGTGACGGAATTCGCCTTGATAAGGCAATCGTCTAAATAAGGAAAAATTTGGAATCCATCCAACCAAAGGTGTGCAGCCACCGGTGCCAAAACTTTGGTGAAGACACGGGGTGCGGAGCATAGTCCAATGGGAAGGACTTTGAACTGGAAGTCCCTGCCAGCCACTCTGAATCTCAAGAACTTTCTGTGTCTGGGTAAAATCGGTATATGAAAATAAGCGTCTTGGAGGTCGAGGGTGGTCATGTATTCCTCCACAGAAAGGAGTTGAGGGTCTTCTTGTAAAGTCAACATCCGGAAGGATTGTTTTTTGAGATATTTGTTGAGGGAACGAAGATCCAAGATGGGGCGCCATTCTCCCGATTTCTTTTTTATTAGAAAAGATCTGGGATAGAAACCGGTGCCTCTTTGTAATTTTGGAACCAGTTCGATCGCTCCCTTTTTTAACATCAAGTTGATGGGAGAGAAAAGCTCTGTGAGATGAGCTGGAGGTGGGCCCTTGGGATGAGAATGTGGAGGAAGTTTGATAAACTCCAGAATGTGGCCCCTGGCCACAATGTACAAGACCCATTTATCTGTTGTTATAGCAGACCAGGTTGAGTAAAAACGGGAGATCCTTCCTCCAACTTTTGTATGATTGAGCGGTAGAGCAGGTGGCAGTTGTGGCTTCTTAGACGTATTCCGTCCGCGATAAGATGACTTATTCCTGTTTTGTGCATAAGACGTAGTTGGTTGCTGCCTGAAGGATTGCTGTCGATGTGAAGAGTAACGTTGGTTACCCTGATAGGACTGGTATTGCCTTGAATGATTATAGCCACCTCGACTGGAGAAGGATCCATGACCTCTAGCGCCATGAAAAGGCAGTTTTCGAAACTGAAGAGTACCGAGAGATCTCGCGGTCTCTGTATCCTTTTTAATGGCTTGTAGGGCTTCATCAACATGCTGACCAAAAAGAGACTCGCCGTCAAAAGGCATGTCGATTATTTTCGCCTGAACTTCCTGACAAAATGATGTGGATTTCAGTCAGCCCTGTTGCCTCAGGACAGCCGCACCTGCCAGTTGCCAAAAACCCGTAGACGCAACATCCACTGCAGAATCGATAATATCAGCCGAGATTCGTTCTCCCTCCTGAAGGATTTTTAGCGCTTCTGCCTTGGAGGGCTCAGGTAACATCTGAATGTAAGGAGAGATGTCTGACCACATCTGTCTATCATAGCGGCCCAAGATGGCCAGTGAGTTGCACGGACAGTAGCGGCCGCCATGGTCGAAACCTTTTTCCCAATTGCGTCCAGACATCTCCCATCCCGATCCAGGGGAGCAGACAATGGAGAGGAGGGATTCCGTGCTCGGCGTTGCGCTGCTTGGGCAATAACGGAATCTGCCTTAGGCTGACCTATCAGGCATGCTGGTGAGTTATCCGGTGCCTTATATTTCTTTTCAAGGCGAGGCAGGACTGCCGGAATGGAGGCAGGAGTTTGCTGACTCTCAGTCGTTCCTGCCAAATAAAGTCAATAATAGGAATACTGCGCACTTGTTTCCTCGGCTGGTCTTTAAAATCGTAAAGGAAACAATCATCCTTCTTTGTTTCCATAGGAAGAAGAAACCGTTGTGCTGCTCTTTCCACTAGAACATGAAAACCTCTGATGTCAACTGGAGGCGAGTCAACAGGAGTACGTTTCGAAGGAGACGTCGTTTGTATTTGATAGTCATCCCATTCTGTAAAGAGTGATCTGTCATCCAATGCTCCTTCCTCTCTGTCATCGTCCTTGATGTGGGCTTCCTGATGATGAGGCATCGAAGGCACCGGAGACACTGGTCTGGGCGACCTCAACACTGTTGAAGTTTGAGGAACAGGAATAGGTGGTACAGAAGAAGCCGATTCAGATGGAGGAAATCTGCGGTAATAATCATCAAGCATGTACTGGAGATTGTTTTGAAGTGATAGAGGCAATTGTGCCGTAGAGTTTGACTCTAGAGCTGGAGGAGCAGTGTCCGGATAGTACTCCTCTTCTTGATCTACGCCTTGGTATTTAATGAAGAGTTCTGAAGGGCTCCTGGCAGTACGAAATCTGTCATCTTCCTCAGATTCATCCTCATCTGCCCCATAATCCAGTAACTGCTCGGGCAACGCAAGAGGCACTCTACTGGGTGATGTGTGAACTGGAGAGAGAATCTCTAAATAAGATCCGTGCCTTTGAAGCAAGGAAGGCGACGTCGTCAGCGGTGGCACTAGTGTAGGCGGCACTTCAGATTTCCTTGAGGATGCCGTGGCTGTAGACGACGACCAAACTTGAAGATCAGTGCAGGAAGATAGCAGCGTTGACGAAGCAGCCGTCGACGAGGCAGTCGTCGACGAGGTGGGCATAGACGAAACAACTGTCGACGAGGCAACCATTGACGAGGCCATCGCCGTCGACGAGGCAATCGTCGACGAGATTCTCTTATTCTTCGTCGACGGAGGGGCGTCGACGATAGACTTCAATCTGTTCGTCGACGAGAGGGCAGTGACTGACGTGGTTGGTCTCACAGAGACGGAAACCAGCGTCGACGGCGAGGAAGCCGATGGCAGTATCATCTGAGGCTTCGGAGATGAAAAGATTGCAGTAGACGTCATCGTCGTGGCGATGGCAGGCTTCTTCGACGAAGACGTCATTGTCGAGTTTGTCGACAACGGAACCCATTTCTGAGGTAAATCTCTGTCAGAAATAAGTTTAGAAGCCTGAGACTTCACAGTCTTTCTCGGGGGCGTAAAGGGCAAAGTTTTTCCCTTAGTAGGTGGAGGAGCCTTTTTGGAAGTGGAAGGCAACTCAACACTCTCAGAGGTAGCTGTTTTTTTAGCACCTTAGCCCCAGGAGAGGTCAAATCTGTGTTGCTAGTCCTCTTCCTAGAGGAGGCATACCTGACGGATGAAACACTGCCAACTTCAGATAAAAGGTTGTCTTGATCCTTAATCTTCTGTAGCCACAGAAGCAGATGTCCCTCTCTGTCCCTCAGAGTTTTTTGAGGGAAAGTTCTGCAGCTTTTGCATTCTCTCACCTGGTGATCTGGATATAAGCAGTAAATGCACTTCTTGTGGGGGTCTTCAGAAAACAACCGGGGCTTCCCACAAGACTCACAAGGTCTAAAGAGAGATTTCTTAGAAGAAGACATCATGAATGAAGATATTCTGAAGAAAACCTGAGAAGTACTGAGCAGAGCTCAGGGAGACTCCCTTCACACGACGTGCAGTAGAAAATCTGAGAGCCTGAGCCTCTGGGGAGAACATTCTGGAGGGTGCTATCGCCTGATTGGCTGTAGTTTGAACTATATATAATAACCTGGTTGAGTCATGAAAGTGGAAGATTTTTTCCTATTAACTTCTAGCTATTTTTCTTCCTGGTTCTAATTTACCTATGGTATGGCTATGTTATAATATAATAATAATCCACATTTGTAAAGCGCAAACAATCACCCGAAAGGGTCTCTAGGCGCTGGGGGCCGCCGGGAAGATTAAGCAAGCTATTGCCCAGAGTCACATGGTGCTGGGCTAATCTGCCACCGGCGCCGGGGTTCGAACCGTGATCCCCAGATTCTGGAGTCAGTCGCACTGGCCGCGGCGCCACTCCTCTTCCATGCTGTTATGCATATTTATTGCTATTTTTAGGTACCGTGGGACTCCCACTCCGACGAAGGGGAATGATTCAAGCATGTGAATCTATGAAAGATACCCCAATACTGGAGAACCACAGTACCTCTTCTGTAGGCTAATAAAGAACTTCTTTGGCATAGCTGCTGGGTTATTCCATAATTCAGGCATCCCCAAACTGAGTAACTATTGCTTGACATGATTAAACAAAGGTATTTTCCCTCTTAGATCTAAAGCAAGAATATCAGCAGCTGATTCATGTAGGGGAAGAGGAGACTTCTTAGTTGATAATCTAACCCAAAAAGCCAAAGGCCTAATGCTGCCACATGAGATATGTTTTTCAAACGAAAATCTAACCGAAAAGAGGTTAAGGGCCTGTTGCGAGGAAGAGCAAGAACAGATCTCATAAAATTGTTCTCAGTAATTTCAATGCCACCTATATTATTAGCACCCCATAGTTCAGCCCCATACAAGGTGGCTGCAATACCTTCAGCCCTGTAGAATTCAGTGACCAGTAAAATGGGTCTAAAGGTCGATTATTTCAGCCCTTTAGCAATTGCACATCCCACATGCTGTAGTGTTGCATGGCTCTTAGTTATTTAGGATCATGAGAGAGCATTAGTGAGCCTGACCCCTAAATATTCAAATTGTTTCACCTGCTCCATATGTATCTCCCAACCTGATCTTAATCTTATAGGACCTATGCGGGTTAAATGTTTAGTTTTTGTATCATTTATTTCCAGCTCAAATTACCCACAGGAAAGTATGTGTTAGAACTGGGGTCTCTAGTTGGCAATGGTATACACCTTTGACCAAATAGGGACCCTTGCTTCTAAGTCAGGGAAAGGGGATTACACTCCTGGATAACCCCTGCTCACCCCCTGGGTAGCTTGGCACGAGCAGACGGGCTTATCTCAGAGGCAGTGTGTTAGGCATTTGTGAACACATAAAGTACCACTGTGAAAACACTACAAATGGACACCACACAGGTTGTATAAAAATATGCATTCTTTATATCGACTCAACACAAGACCACAAACGACAAAAATCACAATACTGTCCCCAAAATAGACTTAAAGATGGTAGAAGTAACTTAGTTCAAGTTGATGATAAATGCAACACGTTTCTCGCAAAACAAACAAAAGGTTCGCAGGGAGGGTGATGCGTCGGTTCCCTGCTTCGGGGAGAAGATGCATTGCTCCTCAATGCTTGCGCAGAGTAGGGGATGCATCTTGTTCCTTACCGGAAAGGAGGTGATGCGTTGATTCTCATACTGCGTTCCGGTTACGATGCGGCAAGATGGCGCCTTGATGCGATGCGATGATCCGGGGCGATGCGATAAGATGGCGCCCTTGATGCGATGCGACGGCGTGAAGATGATGCTTGCACGCCAGATGGCCGTGCGGCAAACTCTGTAACTTTGGAGCCGTGACAGGCCCTGCGACACGCTTCTCCGGTGAGGCGATGACGACCCTTGAGGTAGCGACACGCTTCTACGGTGATGCGACGGCAAGCAACTGCAGCGAAGACATGCTTCTCAGGTGATGTGGTGGAGGCCTCTGCGGCGGCAACGCGCTTCTCCGGCGATGCGACGACAAAGCTGAGATGGTGACACGCTTTTTATCGTTGAGTCGCGCTTCCAGCTCCCAGCCACATGCAGGCTTCTGTAGACAGAATTCCCAGCAAGAAAATTCAGAGGGGAGCTGGTGGTGAAGTCTTGTAGTCCTGAGACTTCAGCAAGAGGCAAGCACAAGTTCAAGCCCTTGGAGAAATATTCTGCAAGATGATGACAGAGGGGCAGTCCAAACTCCTGCAGCTTCCTTGGTTCTTCTCCTTGGCAAAGGTTCTTCTTGTTTTCCCAGAAGTGATCTAAAGTCTTGGGGTCTGGGCCCCCAAATTTATACTACTATTCTCTTTGGGCCATATTATCAAGGAACGGCGAATGTTATCACCGCTTTAGCGGCAGGAAACTGCCGCTAAAGCGGCGATAATGGGCTTGATAATATGCCCATGTGAATTCCCATAGAAGCCCAGGTTCACACCAGAACCTGGGCTTCTATGAGAATTTACAAGGGCATATTATCAAGCCCATTATCGCCTCTTTAGTGACAGTTTCCTGCCGCTAAAGGGGCGATAATGTTATCGCCGTTCCTTGATAATATGGCCCTGTGTTTTCTGAAGGCAGAGGGTCCTGTACCTAGTCCAAACCAGTTCCGGGTGCATTCTGCCAGTGCACACCTTCTTGCTTTGTCAGTGTGGGCCAGGGTCATCAGACACACCCCAGGAGGTGGAGCCAGCATTGTGGAAGGCAGGCATAGCCCTATTTAGGCCCAGGCGCCACTCCTCCCATCACTCCTCATGCAGATAGGCCTATTCAGCCTAGTGCTGACTCACCCTGTCTCCTGGAGCCCCCCAGTCCCTGTCACTGACAAAACCTGACATACAATACACAAGCTACCAGAGGCAGGCTGGATGGTTAGGTAAGAAAATACCTACTTTCTAAAAGTGGTATTATCAATCACAGAATGTTAAAACCAACTTCACTAAAAGATGTATTTTATCATTCTGAGTTCAGGCATACTCGAATTTCTTCCATGTTCCCTGGGTCAGTTAGGATTATAAGATGTTATAATCAAACTGCCCATTCTGGCCTATGGGGACAGGTAGCCTTGCAATAGTGAAAAACGAAATAGGCTGTAATTTACTATCAGGTCATGCCACACACATCAGGCCATGACCTACCTTTAACATACAATGCACCCTGGGGCCTACCTTAGGGGTGTCTGATCTGTAGAAAAGGGAAGATTTAGGGACCGGCAAGTGGGTGCACCTGCCAAGTTGACATGGCAGTCACAGACTGCACACAGGCTCTGCAATGGCAGGCCTGAGACACACTTTACAAGCTGCTTCTGTGGGTGGTACAACCAGTGCTGCAAGTCCCCAGCAGCATTTGATTTACAGGCCCTGGGCACACATGGTGCACTATAATAAGGTCTGACAGGTAAATCAAATAATCCAATGAGGGAGTCACTAATCAATACATGAATTTACTATAGGGAACACTTGCACTGTGGTGAATGGCTGTGGCACAGTGCCCAAAGCATCTAAACCAGCAAAACATATCAAAAGCAGAGGGGACAATCAGTGAAAAATGGAAGGGAATGGTACCAGGTCTAACACGTGTCCCCTCCAGCTAAAATGTGGGGAGAACTACCCTTCCCCTTGGGAGTTCTCTTCAGTAAGGTGGAAAAATCTGGACAGACCATCAGCATTGACGTGTTCTGTACCAAGGCGGTGTTCCACAGTGAAGTCCTTCCCCTGTAGGGAAATAGACCACCTTAACAACTTTGGGTTCTCACCCCTCATCTGCATCAACCATCTGAGGGGCCTGTTGTCTGTCTGAACCCAGAAGTGAGTACCAAACAGGTATGGTCTCAACTTCTTCAGTGTCCAGACCACAGCAACTGCCTCACTCTCAATTGCACTCCACCTCTGTTCCCGTGGAAGTAACCTCCTATTGATGAAGGCTACAGGTTGGTCTAGGCCCTCCTCATTAATCTGTGATAAAACAGCCCCCACATCATGCTCTGAAGCATCTGTTTGGACAATAAATTGCTTTGAGAAGTTGGGCGCCTGAAGCACGGGTGTTGTGCACATGACAGTCTTGAGGGCGTCAAAAGCCTTCTGACAGGTTTTAGTCCAATTCACTTTCTTGGGCTGCTTCCTGGAAGTCAGCTGAGTCAAGGGTGCAACAATGTTACTATACCCCTTGACAAACCTCCTTTAGTACCCTATGAGTCCTAAAAAGGCTCTCACCTGTGTCTGGGTCTTGGGGGGTTCCCATGCCAGGATGGTATCAATCTTGGGTTGTAGGGGTGCCACCTGGCCGCTCCCCACCTGGTGTCCCAAGTACACCACAGAACCCTGCCCAATCTGGCACTTACTAGCCTTGATCGTGAGGCCTGCCTTCCGCAGTGCCATCAACACTTCCTAGAGGTAGCACAGATGTTCTTCCCAACAGGTGCTTAACACTGCAATGTCATCCAGGTAAATGGCACTGAAAACCTCCAGTCCAGCCAACACCTGGTTGATCAACATCTGAAAGGTGGCAGGGGCATTCTTCCTCCCAAAGGGCATAACCCAGTATTGGTAGTGCCCATCTGGTGTGGAGAATGCTGACCTCTCTTTGGCCCCATCAGTTAAGGCGATCTGCCAGTACCCAGACGTCAAATCAAACGTGCTGAGGTACCGGGCAGCCCCCAACCGACCAATGAGCTCATTAGCTCTAGGGATGGGGTGTTCGTCAGTCCTGGTGACTGAATTGAGTCCTTGGTAGTCCACACAGAACCGGAGTTCGGGTGTGGCACCAGGCACGGCAGCTTGTGGGAAAAAGATAAAGACCACTGGGCTGGCCCAAGGGCTGTTAGAGGAGTCAATCACCCCTAAGGCAAACATTTTGGAGACCTCCTCCTTGATGTGAGCTCTGACCCTGTCAGTCACTGTGTAAGCCTTGTGCTTCACAGAAGGACTGTCCCCAGTGTCCACATCATGGACGCACCACTCAGTGACACCAGGAACCAGGGAGAACAAATCAGAGAATTGTTCCAACAGTTGGCGACAATCTTGCTGCTGTTCAGGGGTCAGTGTAGCAGACACCATCCACTGACCCATCTTGCTCTGTTGCAGACAGGAGGGCAGGAAGAGGCTCGGTCTCCTCCTCTATTCCATCATCTGTCGCTAGGAGCATGCCCACGTCAGACCTCTCTAAGTGGGGCTTCAGGTGGTTAACATGCAGGACCCGCAAAGGGTTTCTAGGAGACCGCAAATTCACCAGGTAGGTGACATCACTCTTGTGCTCCATCACCTCAAATGGTTCGGCCCACCTGTCCTGGAGTGCACAAGGCTCTACAGGGGCCATGACCCAAACTTTCTGACCAGGTTGAAGCTCAATCAGAGTGGCATTCTGTTCGTACCACCACTTCATTTCCTCCTGGCTGGCTTTCAGATTCACCTGAGCGAGTTGTCTGATACGCCGAGTCTGGTTCCTGAAGGCCAGCATGTAGCTATATACATCCTGGGGAGGTTTCATGGGAAATTGCTCTCAGCCTTCCTTGACCAGACTCAAAGGTTCTCTTACCGGGTGACCATACAGCAGTTCAAAGGGGCTGAACCCTAAGGATTTCTGTGGAACCTCACGGGAAGCAAAAAGAAGGCATGGCAAGAGGCATCCCACTTATGCCTCATAGGATCCTCAAGACTTATCATCATGCCTTTGAGGGTCCGGTTGAATCTCTCAACCAGCCCATTACCTTGGGGGTGGTAAGAAGTGGTGAACTGGAATGTAACACCGCACTCCTGCCACAGGGACTTCATATAATTAGATATGAAATTTGTACCACAGTCTAACACCACCTCTCATGGGAGAAAATCCCCATCAGTGCATGTCCCACCACGCTTGCCATCACTGTCCTGAGAGGGATGGCTTCTGGGTACCGGGTAGCATGGGGCACCATGAGCAGGATAAACCTGTTGCCCATGGCTGTCTTGGGGTCCAGTGGCCCCACAATGTCAATGCCCACCCGTTCAAAGGGGATACTGACTACAGGGAAAGGTTGGAGAGGAACCTTGTGCTTCCTTTCACTTTTCCCACTTACCTGGCAAGTTTGACAAGTCTTACAATGAGTATCTGAAGTCTCCCGCATCTGAGGACAATAAAAGTGGGTGACAAGCCGTTCAAAGGTCTTATCCTGCCCCAGATGTCCAGCTAAAAGCACATCATGAGCCAGATCTAGAAGGAAGGCTCTGAAGTGCTGGGGTACCAACAGCACACTGCCTGGCCCAGGCTCAGCAACCTTAGGCTCGCTATACAGGAGGTTGTTCTCCCAGTAGATCTAATGTGATCCATACTGATCACCTGCTACCTGGTTTGTGGCCTGTTGCCGCAAACCCACAAGAGAAAGGCACTTCTTCTGTTCTGCACAAAATTCCTCCCTGGAGGGTCCTCCTTCTTGCTGTCAATGGGTCAGCTCAGGCAGGTCCCCCAGTTCAGCCACTTTTTCCCCTGTAGGTTCCAGGGCATCCCCTCAAAATCTGCCTCCTCCTGGACCGTGGGAACTATGGGGGCCAGTTTCCCACGCCCCCTACCTCTTCTCTTTAAGGCAGGGGTCAGGGCCATATTTTCAGGCTCCAGAACCTCTTGAACACCCCTACTGGCTGCCATAGACCGAGTGGTCACACACGCCCACTCAGGCAGACCCAGCATCTCCAAATGAGACATTCTGTCCACCTTAGCCCAAGGGGAGTTCTCTAAATCATTGCCCAACAGACAATCAACAGTCATGGCTGGCCTCACAGCTACTTGAAGAGTACCTGAGACCCCCCCCCCACTCAAAGGGAACTTGAGCCACCTCACACTGGCTCTGTGAGTTGTCCGCGGCAACTACAGGGAAGAATGCATGGGGGGATAACCTGCTCTTTGGACACCAGCCGGCAACTGACAGCGGTCACACTAGCCCCGGTGTCTCTTAGAACTTCCGCTCTATGGCCATTGTTGGTCATCCACTGCCTATACTTCATTGTGTTATCAGGCAGCTGGGTCTTAGGGACCATCTCAAAGTCTCCTAAAGAGACAAGGGACACCTCTGCGGGACCCCACCCATCTTGGACACCTATCGCCTCCCCCCCAGGGCTACACTCGCCATCTGACGGGGTGGTGCACAAGGTGGTGCTTTGGAATCCCTCATGGGACACTGTGCATCAACACCAATGGTGGCCCATTTGACCACATGTAAAGCACTTAGAGGGGCCCCTGTGAACAGTCGGGCCTCTTGCTTTTTCTCATAGGGAGGCTGGGAACCCTTCCCTTGGATCCCTCGGGAATTACTTTGGGGCCCTTTCTGGAACTCCCTCTGTTTACCCTTGTCACCCCCACTCCTCTGCTGGGGACACTGCCCACCTTTGGCGAAGTCTCCCACGTGACCCTTGTGGACCCTGGAGCTGATCCAGCGGTCCACCTCCTCAGCAAGCTTGCTAGGGTTAGTTAACTTGCTATCAATAAGGTGCTGGCGTAGCTCTGGAAAACAATTAACAGACAAGTGCTCCCTTGCAAACAAATCATAGAGCGCTTCAAAAGTATCCACTTTGCTACCCTTCACCCAACCATCCATAGCTCTGCAAAAGAAAGACTGATATTCCACCCAGGTAGTTGCCTCCAGCTTCTTACAATACCTCAACCTCTGTCTATGGAGTTCAGGGGTCAAACCATACCTTGTCATCAGGGCTTCCTTCTTGTGGGCATAAGACATCCTATTCTCACTGGGTAGGTCTAACAATGTATCCGTCCCATCACTCACAAAGCGGCCCCACAACCCCGCTCCCCAATCCTTCTCAGGGACCCGGTGGGCTGACATTGCTATCTCATAGGCTGCAAACCACTGCCCAATATCTTCCTGTCTATGGAATTCTTTGATGACATCCTTGGGGATATGGACTCTGCCTTCCACAGGCATTGATGGTGCGCTGCCACCAGAGGGATTGATTTCTAAGCCTTTTGGTTTGAACTCTAACTCCCTCAACATTCTCTCATGTTCCAATCTCATTCTTTCTCTCTCCAAGGACAACCTGCTATTCTCTAGGTCCCTTGGACCCTCCATCTTGAGCCTGGCCATCTCCAGCTTGTGCAACCTATTTCTCTCCCTGTCTTCCAGCTCTCCTGGGTCAGGCCTTTGGAAGAGACGCTACTGCCAGGCGGGGACGGTACCCCTTCCCTGGCCGGAACCAATGGCCTATCAAGCTGCCATCTGCATCCCCAACTGGCTCCACCACCAGTTCAGGGGTATTTCTGGCTTCCACCCAGGCCCTCAGCACCTATTGGTATTCATCCTTTTTGGCAATGCCTTGGGTAGAAACTTTACATTTTTTGCGGAACTGCTTCAGCTGTTTCACATTGTAGGGTTCCAACCTCTCTTCCTCAAAATCTAGATCAACAGATGCTGGTCTGCTCATGGCAGTAGGAATTGGCAGTTCTCAGAAAAAATAACAGTCCAAGGAAAAAGATTCTACCAAAATGTATGTGGTTGCGTTTGGTCTGCACTCACTGGTAGTGTACATGAATTACTTTATATGAGTCACAAATGCAAGTCCAGAATCCTCATCGCTGACCACCAATGTTAGAACTGGGGGTCTCTAGTTGGCAATGGTATACACCTTTGACCAAATAGGGACTCTTGCTTCTAAGTCAGGGAAAGGGGATTACTCTCCTGGATAAACCCTGCTCACCCCCTTGGTAGCTTGGCACGAGTAAACAGGTTTATCTCAGAGGCAGTGTGTTAAGCATGTGTGAACACATACTGTAAAACAGTGAAAACACTACAAATGGACACCACACAGGTTGTATAAAAATAAGCATTCTTTATATAGACTTAACACAAGACCACAAACGACAAAAATCCACAATCTGTACTCAAAATAGACTTAAAGATGGAAGAAGTAACTTAGTTCAAGTTGATGATAAATGCAACACGTTTCTCACAAAAGTACCTTGGATGCGTAACACAAAACAAACAAGAGGTTCGCAGGGAAGGTGATGCGTTGGTTCCTTGCTTCAGGGGAGGCGATGCGTCGCTCCTCAATGCTTGCGCAGAGTAGGGTATGCATCTTGTTCTTTACCGGAGAGGAGGTGATGCTTTGATTCTCGTACTGCATTCCGGTTATGATGTGCCAAGATGGCGCCTGGATGCGATACGGCGATCCGGGGTGATGCGATCAGATGGCGCCCTTGATATGATGCAACAACGTGAAGATGATGCGTGCACTCCCGACGGCCGTGCGACGAACTCTGTAACTTTGGAGCCACGACAGGCCCTGCGACACGCTTCTCCGGTGAGTCGACGACGACCCTTGCGGTGGCAACGTGCTTCTCCGGTGATGCGACAGCAAGCAACTGCAGCAAAGACACGCTTCTCTGGTGATTCGGTGGCGGCCTCTACGGCGGCGACACGCTTCTCCGGCGATGCGACGGTACAGCTGCGACGGTGACACACTTCTTCTTTCTTAGGAGTCGCGCTTCCAGCTCCCAGCGACACGCAGGCTTCTGTAGACAGAATTCCCAGCAAGGAAATTCAGAGGGGAGCTGGTGGTGAAGTCTTGTAGCCCTGACACTTTAGCAGGAGGCAAGCACAAGTTCAAGCCCTTGAAGAAATATTCAGCAAGATGATGAAAGTTCCTTAAAATTTCCTTCTCCTTTCCTATAAAGAAACCACTGCAGGCCAACCCAGAAAAACAGCACACTGGCAGAGGGGCAGTCCAAACTCCTGCAGCTTCCTTGGTTCTTCTTCTTGGCAAAGGTTTGTCTTGTTTTCCCAGAGGTGATCTAAAATCTTGGGGTCTGGGCCCCCTTATTTATACTACTATTCTCTTTGTTTTCTGAAGGCAGAGGGTCCTGTACCTAGTCCAAACCAGTTCTGGGTACATTCTGCCAGTGCACACCTTCTTCCTTTGTCAATGTGGGCCAGAGTCCTCAGACGCACTCCAGGAGGTGGAGCCAACATTGTGGAAGGCAGGCTCAGCCCTTTTCAGGCCCAGGTGCTACTCCTCCCACCACTCCTCATGCAGATAGGCCTATTCAGTCTAGTGCTGACTCACCCTGTCTCCTGGAGCCCCCCAGTCCCTGTCACTGACAAAACCAGACATACAATACACAAGCTAGCAGAGGCAGGCTGGATGGTTAGGTAAGAAAATACCTACTTTCTAAAAGTGGTATTTTCAAACACAGAATGTTAAAACCAACTTCACTAAAAGATGTATTTTATCATTCTGACTTCAGGCATACTAAACTCGAATTTCTAACATGTTCCCTGGGTCAGTTAGGATTATTAGATGTAATAATCAAACTGCCCATTATGGCCTATGGGGACAGGTAGCCTTGCAATAGTGAAAAACGAAATAGGGTGTAATTCACTATAAGGTCATGCCACACACATCAGGGCATGACCTACCTTTTACATACAATGCACCCTGCCCTAGGGCCTACTTAGGGTGTCTGATATGTAGAAAAGGGAAGGTTTAGGGACTGGCAAGTGGGTGCGCTTGCCAAGTCGACATGGCAGTCACAGACTGCACACAGGCTCTGCAATGGCAAGCCTAAGACACACTTTACAAGCTGCTTCTGAGGGTGGCACAACCAGTGCTGTAGGTCCACCAGCAGCATTTGATTTACAGGCCCTGGGCACACGTGGTGCACTATACTAAGGTCTGACAGGTAAATCAAATAATCCAATCAGGGAGTCACTAATCAATACATGAATTTACAATATGGAGCACTTGCTCTGTGGCACTGAATAGCAGTGGCACAGTGCCCAAAGCATCTAAACCAGCAAAACATATCAAAACAGAGGAGGCAATCAGTGAAAGGGAGACTCACACCAATGGTACCAGGTCTAACAGTATGAATTGGTTCAGAAGGTTCTGTAATCCCATAGGAGTATTAGAAAGAAGTAGGGTATAGTCTGCAAATAATAGTTAGGTAATCCTCCGACCAGATATCATACGGGGTCACCAATACAATCATCCAATGTCTCTATCAACCCATTGATTTATAGGCAGAATAGGGTAAGTGCCAATAAACTAACTTGGCAAACTCCTTTGTCCATCCTAATACAAATTCAGTTAGTTCTCCTTTCTAACCCCATCTTATTTGGGCATAGTTGTTGGTATGAAGTCTTATTATAGAATGCAGCAAGCAGTCATACTCCCATACGTTCTAAAGCAATACACAATTTTTCTCAATGGATGAAGTCAAAAGCTGCACGTAAGTCAACAAAAACGACATGAATATGTTGTTTCTTACTTGTCACATACTTCGAAGGAATTGAAAGAAATGTAAAAATGTGATCTTTCTATTTGCTCTGAACCCCACTTGCAGAGATGACAATTTATTCCCCTCTAAAATCCATACTTTCAATTGTTCAATAAAATGCCTGGAAAACAGCTTCTGTGATATATCAATGAGGCTTATTGGCCTGTAATTTGATTGACCACCCCTTATCACCTTTTTTTAAAACTAGCACCACCTCAGCAGCTAACCAAGAGTTGGGTACCTCTGATCATTATAAAATTTCATTAAAAGTTTGGTTAAGGATAAAATACCATATTTCTTGTTCAGAAAGGTAAATGTCACCCAGGATTTTATCCAAGCCCGGGACCTTATCCCTCTGTAGGGTGGAAAGAGCCATCTTTGCCTCATATAAGCTAAAAAGATCTAAATCAACAGGGCATGACTCCCCAAAGCTCTCCAGGCATTCTTTATCATTTTCAACTAAATGGGTATCTGACAAATTTGCGTATAGAGCACTAAAATTATTAACACAGAGGTGCAGTTGAATGCAAATGATTTCCTCCACAATACTAATCTTGGAACCCTTGGCTACCATATGCCAAAACTGTTTACAATCTTTTACTGTTGCTGCATAAAGAAATTCGCACCTT
This sequence comes from Triturus cristatus, assembly GCF_964204655.1. Classification (NCBI taxonomy): domain Eukaryota; kingdom Metazoa; phylum Chordata; class Amphibia; order Caudata; family Salamandridae; genus Triturus; species Triturus cristatus. The sequence goes on from NC_140590.1 coordinate 219,676,200, forward strand.
AACGCCTCCTCTCAGTTTCTTTTAGCCCTTATTTATGCTACTTGATATTTTTCCTTTGTTCTGCTACAAGATGCCTGTTTCCAATTTTTACAGAGGACATTAGTTCTGCTCTACAAGCCTTACAATTGTCATCATACCATTCAGTTTTATTGCTACTAACCACCTTACCTTTAATCTCCTTAAAAATATATTTTTTGATTTTACTGCATACATTTTTAAATGTTATAATTATATGATGTCCCACATCTGTATATTTTTAAAATTCATACATGACTGGAGGACCACTTTGTAAATTTGTGCTAGAACTGTTGAGTTACGTTCAATCTTTGTCCACTTAACCCTCCTCTTGTTATTACTAAGTATAATCGGATTACAATTATTATCTTCAACTCTAATTCAGAATAAGTGATTTTCTAATCACTATACCTTTACACTGCTGAATTCTGACACCAAATGAAGCCACAACCTTAAAGCATCCAGGCAAAGCTGCTCCTAGTTGATCAAGCATTGCAGAAAATAAGGCAAATAGTTGTTTAGCTTTACAATGGGTCTGTATCAATACAAACAACGCAGACTCTTTGTGTTCCTAACACTAGAACATAAAATGATTTTCATAATCAGGCATTCATAGAGCCTGGATGGGACAGATACTTTCTCTAAGCTCTGGAAAGGTGTATATGCATTTGTCCCAGAGTAGCAGTTGAGACACAGCCTTGTGTATATGTCTATGTAGAGGTTTTGATACTTTGGAAAAGTTAGGAATTCACTGACAACAGTAGTCCACCATTCCTAGAAACATTCTGACTCCTCTGTGTGTCACTGGGAAGTTCATTCTCAGAATTCTCTTTTGGGGCACTTTTCTATTTCCCTTCCCAATGTGGTGTACTAGATACAGAGTCTCCCTCTGACAGTACTGCAATTTTGAAAGAGACACTGTATCCGTTCTCTGCTAAACGTTGCAATAAGGCAGTGGTATCCTGTTTGTATGCATCTTGTTTTGTCGATACCACAAGTAGGTTGTTGATATTCTGAATTGGAACAGAATTCCACAGTAACTACAAGATTCCTAGATTTTTATTCAGAATCTGATTAAAGATTGGGGGGCCCTTTGTGTATGCCTGTGGAGCATTGCTTAATACCATCATTTTATTTTGAAGTCTGAAAACAAAGAGGAACTGATTATCGCCATACAGAGGGTTGGACAAGAATACTTGACACAGGTCAATGACTGAAAACGATTCAGCATCATAGGTTATTTTGAATAGTATCACCGTAGGATTCAGAACCAAGGAACAACATGGGACAACTATCTGATTCACCCTTCTTAAATCTTGAACTATCCTCCAATATTTATTTGGTTTTTGCAAACCCATCACAGGTGGGTTGCAGGGACTCCCTGATATATCTTTTAGGGTGCCTTGCTCTAGCAAGGATTCAATCACGACCATAACTTCTGCCACTGCCCTGGTGAGAGGTTGTATTAGGGTGTTTGGGATATTCTGCATTTGGCTTTATAGTTATTCTCAAGGGCCAACTTCTTTGATTAGATCAATGTCTTTGCCAGTAAAATCCCAGACTTCCTCTTTACTTGAGAGTTAGAGACAAGTTTTCCCGGAGTCTAAATTTAAAGCCTGTATTTTTATTTTGTGTCTGGAACTCGAAACCACCAAGTTCACAATAGATCACATAGGTCACACTACAATGTGAATCCATGCAAAAATGGATTAGAAACTCATATTAAAAACTGATGATCTTCCTCCCTAGGTACGTTTTCAGTTCACATGGAACTTGGCTGAAATGGAGTATGTGTTCTGTTTATTAGCAATACTTACATATTGGGCTTGAAAACAATCTACCTACATCCCTGCACCAGCAACAGGACTAGACTTATTACCTGAAATTTGCCACATATGGTCGATTCTGACATCCTTTCTATGGCAATTTAGGGCCACATGCATCAACGAGAAACCTGCTCGCAAACAGGCAGATTAGCAGAATCTGCCCCTTTGCGACCGGTATTTTTGCATTTGGGATGCATCATCCCAAATGCAAAAATCGCTATTTAAGGAATCTCTAAATAGCGATTCCTTAAATTGCGATTGCATTTAAGGAATCCCAAATTGAGATTCCTTAAATGCAATGCATGAAAGTTTAAAAATTAGCAATTTCGCTAATAGGGGGAGCAAATTACCATGAAGTTGAACTTCATGGTAATTTGCAAAAACTTTGAAAAATGCACTAAAGTGCATTTTTCGAAGTTCCATTTTACACACACACATGCCCTTGGGGTATGTGTGTGTGCAAGATGTATTCATATGCAGATTTCAGGGGTGCAACAGGGTGTCCTTTTTGACGCCCTGGCACCCTTGAAATAGCATGAGCAATTTGCGATTCTCTAATTGAGATTAGCAAATTGAGAAAGTCCTCCCATTCATTCCTATGGGCCTCTAGGACCATAGGAATCAATGGGGAGGTATTCCTTAATTGCGACTCGCAATTTGCGAGTAGCAATTAAGGAATGTTTAGAAATCGCTATTTTGTAAGCGATTTCTACATGCATAGCCTTTTGCTATTCCTTATTAGCGAATCCTTATTTTTCGCTATTAAGGAATCGCAAATGGCATTGTTGATGCATGTGCCAGCAAGTTTTTAACTACATGAATTTCTCCTTCATCTTCTTTTGCCTCACTTCGAGGTAACACTGTAATACTTTGCATACCTCAAAATCTCATCAAGGGACATTGACTGCTACAAATGATGTTCTATTGTATTTGGATACTAATCTATTGAAGCAATCCAAGAATGAAAAGTAAGAGGAAACCACTGAAACTTTCCCCCTTTTTGATTTCTGCTATGCCCCATAAAAACCTGCATGAATCTCTGGTAATAAGCATGCACAGTTTCTTTACACGCTTGAGTAATTGTAGTTATATTGAGCCAATCAATCTATTTCTGCAGCACCTTTGTTTTCAAGTAATTAATCAGCAGATTATACTTGTCCATAACAGTAGGAGAAGGCACATGAGTCTCAATATCTCGCAGTGGCTCAGCAGCTGTCCAAGCATTAGCCACTTTGCATTCTAACCATAAATCATTTGGGACCACTGCATCAAGAAATTATTTAAGTCCACTCACAGCTCTTTTGAAATGTTCACAAACCTTTCACAAACCTTTCTATTTAGATGTACCATATGTCAGGATTTTCTCGCACTATCAGGAACTGGTTTGTAAACGTGGAAAGATCACAATGACGCCAAGGTACATTAATATATCATCCTCCATGGCCCTCTTTCAATGGGTTCTCCACTTTCGACACCCCTGAATCATCCTTCTTTTTCTGTTTCTTATTCTTTCAGTAAGTCCAGCCCTTGTGTTTTTATTGTCACTCAATTTCCTAATACTGCTATTTATTTTATCTTTCACATGTAATTTCAAACCTGATATTCTCATATTCTTTATAGTACCCTCGCTTGTATACATTCTGAAATTCTTCCTCAACTCCTGACCGTTGCCATATAATGGGTTTAACTCCTCCAACGTTTAATCGATTTCGCTGTAAGATTCCATACTACAAACCTAAAGCTATTCATTATTGTACACATGCATTAACCTTAACTCAAGTCAAAGTAGAGTTTATTGTGTGATTAATTAAAATCATTACAATGGGATAGCGTTCAGAACTATAATGCATATAGAATTAAACAATTACAATAGCATGTCCCTTAACACTAAAATGCAAATAAAACAACCTACCTGTTAAAATTCTTGCAATGTCTCATCACCATTTAAGAGCTATTTCTATGTTCAATGTTTGGGGGTGATTTGTGAAGGAGGGGCCGAGAAAAAAGGAGGGTCCCAAAACATGTTTTTTCAATGTTAATTTCCATAGGAAACTATAGACAAGGCGACAGGTCGAATGGGTGAACGGAATTACCCCAAATTTGGAAGGGAGAAGGGTCTTGGTCTAGAAAGCACGCTTTTGTTTATTTTGTGTAAATGCGTTCAGTAGTTTTTGAGAATTATCGAAATTTACAGATATCGATATTTGAGAAGTCTGCCATCTGATTGGCTGAGGCATTATGAGCACGAGCTTGCTGGTGATTGGCTGCGAGCGGTGCGAGCGGTTGCAACTAGGAAGTGCTGGCCACCATTTTGTGATTCTGTTGAAGCGAGTAAGGGGAAAAAAGGGAGAAAAAAGTGGGAAAGAGGAGGGTAGGAGCACTGTGAGGTTTGTAGGGTGGATAGGGCGTGCTATAGAGGGAGTGTGAAGCAAATTATTTATCCCTACTGGTGTGAAAGTGCTGTTTTGCCCACTGTGAGATGGTGCTGAGGTGAGGTACCGGTACACTCTGGGATGAAACCGTGCATCCAAACTGTGAGCTGAGTGCTGTAAAGTGATGTGCTCTGGGCGCTGTAGCATAGTGGGCGCTGTAGCATATCTGTGCAGGTGGTGTTAGTATGAGTTTAGAGTATAGCGGGAGTGGGAAGCAAAGTACTTAGTGGTATCGGTATGAAGACTCGGGGATGAAACTGTGAGTGTAAGTCATGAGTTTATTGCTGTGAAGTGATGTGCTGTGGGCGCTGTAGGATACTGGCCACTGTAGCATACCTGTGTAAGTAGTATTAGTGTGCGTTTATTCTATACAGGGAGTGTGAAACGAACCACTCATCCCTATTGGTCTGAAGAGTCAAACGTAGTGTTTTAGGAAGCAGGAATAATGGAATAATCGTGAAGAATATAATGCAGAAGGTTGCAATGCCAGAGAAGGAAAATGGTAAAATGAGTTGTGTCTAAGAAAGTGGTTGTGTGTAATAAAGGGATGGAGTTTGAAAATTATATAGAAAGTCTATTTATTTAAGTTCCATAATTGGACCCACTGGTGCAAGAGCCAGGGTATCCAGCTGATGCAAAGTTGAACCACTTCTGCTGTACTCAAACGTAAGCTCCGGCATCGTTGAATTGTATATTACATGTTACAGTTGCATGTGAAATAAACAATAGCTATTACACTTGAATGACTCTACATTCTATAAAGATAATAAAGGTAGGATACGATTACCACATGTATCGTTTAAGAAAAGAAAGAAATAAAAAAGAAATTGCAAAATGTAGTCATCAAACTTTTCATGTACCATGGCAGTGCTTTTTTGTAACAGAAAATGAACAACAGTAGAATAGTTAGCAATCTGTTGTACAGTAGATTCAATGTGGTGCGTGTCAGAATTGGTACTAGTTCTACCCACATTGGAACTTTGAGGATGAACACAAACATTTTGCTTCTGAGAAGCACATTCGGTACCTTTGTAGTCAAACCGTACATTATTATCTTCAGCTGTTTCAAAAAAACATTCTTGTGTAGAGAGCTAAGGCACCGAGCTTAGACAAACTCCAATTGCTTCTGCTGTAGTCAAATGGAAGCTCCTGCATCAGTGAATTGCACATTATATGTTACAGTTCTATGTGACCTACAGAATAGCTAGTAGACATGAATAAATACATTGCATAATGAAAATAAAGGTAGTTTATGATTACCACACTGTGCCAACCAGTTCCTAAATAAAGTTGTCTTTTTACATTTTTATCATGAGGTTCTGAGCAGATGCTGACTTTGAGTAAAACTGTGTGAGAGGGCTTTGTGAATAACAGGCAGGCAGAGAGGTGTGTGCACAAAGAATAGACGTGGTTTCTAAATGGGTGTTGGGTTTAGGTTAATTTTGAAAGTAAATAGCGTATTTGCATAGGCCATACATCACCGATTCCTGGTTAGACTGAAGACGTAAGGGGGAATAATGAGGATAGAGTTCAAATGCCTGAGTATACTTAGAAAGTTATTATATCAAAGTAGTAGGATTGAAGTGTATTATACAAATTTTTTTTTTTTTTTTTTTTTTTTTGAAACCGTTTATTGCAATCTCAAATATATACAGGTAGGGGCCTACAACCTTCTGGCCGGCCGCTAAAGTGACGATAACAAATGACATACATACAGTGAGGCACTTAGCTTTACATAGACACTAAGGCAGGAGGTATCCACAACGCGGGCCATGTGGCTCTGAGCCCACAATACGGTTTCATTTTATACAACACAACAACATAAATAAACACACACCCGCAAGGCAACCCACGATCGAAAGTGGCAGCACGTGCTCCTCAAATGGGGGACCCCAAACCAACCACTGAAAACCCCCGAGAGGGGAAGGGAAACAGGTCTGGGACCGGGAGAATACTGTGCTCGGAACTGAGGGAGGGAGCAAACTAGGGGGATGGAGCTGGTGAAGCGGGAGGCAACAACGGCGGCTCGCAGATATCCCCGCGGTAGGCGTTCCAGGGGCCCCATATCTTCACCCATGCCCCAGGCTTACCCCGCGCCACATACACCACCTTTTCTCGGAACATGCACCAATCCATGTGTTCTTTCCAGGCCGACACCGCCGGGGACCTCTGGGATCCCCACAGCTGTGCAACGTCCCGTTTAGCCACCATATAGCCCAGAGTCACCCATCGCGTCTGCGGAACCGAGTAATCGGTCGGTTCCCACACATTCAGCAAACATCTCCTCGCTTCAGGCAACAGCGCGACATGCGTAACCGCTCGCAGGACCTCATGCACACCACGCCAGAATCGCTCCACCCTCGGGCATTCCCACAAAATGTGCAAAAAGGTCGCTGAAGCACCACACCCACGCTTACACAATCCGTCCTCGGCATAGCCCATACGCAGAAGCCTTGGCCCCGTCATGTACACCCGGTGGAGTATCTTAAGCTGGACGAAACGAAGGCGAGCCGGGATGGCCACCTCCTTCGGAGAGGCCACCGCGGAAATCCAGTCCTCGTCGTCCAACTCCAGCCCATCGGCAACCCAGGCCTCGCGGAGGCCAGTCAGTAAGCCCAAACGATCATTTATCAATTTCTTGTAAATGAGGGAGATCGTGCTGTCCGGAACATGGCCATCTAGCACTCGATCCTCCAGGGGGGAGGACTCCGGGATGGAGGCCACGTCTGGGAAGACGGAGCCCAGCGCGTGACGGACCTGCAGGTACCGAAAGTATTCACTGCCCCGCAGCTGAAACTCCGCCTGCAACGTCTCGAATGTTTTAAATCCTCCCCTCGTCCAGAGATCCCCCACTGTACTGATGCCTATGGTGTCCCACTGCTCAAAGCCCTTCGAGGTCCACAGAGAGCCCAACCTCTCAGACGCATACAGCGGTGACGCCCGGGTCAAACGGTCCTTCCAACCCATAGCTGCATTAGCCGTGTGCCATACTCGCACCATGACCCGCGTGGGTCCCGTCAAGCGGGAATCGGGCACACTAGCGTAGAGCGCTCGATTGTAGTCGCCACCGGGTAGGAGCATCTTGTCCATTTCAAATGCCGGGTTTAGGGCGGGCCCATAGAGGCCCTGATTAATTGCAGCTAACTGGGAGGCCCAGTAATACCGTTTAATATCCGGGAGGGCAATCCCTCCGTCGTACCACGGGAGCGTCAACTTTGCCAAGGCTATACGCGGCCTCCCATCCCAGAACAGGCGGCGCTGTAAACCTTCCACTTCACGGAAGTAGCGCGCTGGGACCAAGTCCATAGTGTTCTGGAGAGCGTACAAGAAGCGCGGCAGTGACATCATCTTGAACAACGCCGCCCGGCCGAGCGGCGAGAGTGGCAAGCGCCTCCAGCGCGCGACATCCTCCTTCAAGCGCCGGAGGGGGGGAAGCAAATTTCGCTCGTAGCGGGCCACCGGGTCCAGCGTAATGTAGACACCCAAGTATCGAAATCCCTCCGAGGCAATCTGGATCGGACAGCCCCGCGGGAGGACAGGAGCCTCCCCGGAAAGCACATAGACACAGGATTTGGCCCAGTTGATGACAAGGCCTGAATTGAGGCCAAAAGAGTGCAGAACATCAACCAGGACAATCAGTGATTTGCGCGGGGAGGCCAAGTACAAAAGGATGTCGTCTGCATAGAGAGACACTCGGTCCTCATACTCAGGGGTCCAACGGAGACCTCGGATAGAAGGGTGCCACCACAGCCACTCCGCCAGGGGCTCCAAGGCTAGTGCGAACAGGAGCGGCGACAGGGGGCAACCCTGTCGCGTGCCCCGTCCCAGCCCGAATGGGGCCGAGACTCGACCATTTACCACCACCTGTGCAAGTGGGTCCGAGTACAACAATTTGACCCAGCTGATGAAACCCGGCCCAAAGCCAAATTTCGCCAGCATCGCCCAGATGTACGGCCACTCGAGTGTGTCGAACGCCATAGTGGCGTCCAAAGACGCCAAGATGGCCGGCTCCCGCACGAACGGAACACGCGCTAGCACGCCGTGCAGGCGTCGCAGATTAAGAGCCGTATTGCGGTGGGGGATAAAGCCGGACTGGTCTTGGTGGACCAGGTCGCCCACCACGCCGACCAGCCGGTTGGCGAGCACCTTGGCGAGGATTTTAGGTTCCGCATTCAAGAGCGAGATAGGCCGATAGGATGTGACCCGATCTCGAGGTCTCCCCTCCTTGTGGATGACCACGATGGTAGCCAGACGCTGGTCCGGTGGGAGGGAGCCCCGCGAGTGGGCCGCAAGGAACATTGCGCGGAGGTGGGGTGCCAGTACATCCGGTCGCAGCTTGTATAACTCGATGGGAATGCCGTTCGGGCCCATGGCCTTGCCAGAAGCGACCGAGCGGATGGCGAGGGCGATTTCGTCCGAGGTGGGGGCGGCATCCAGCAACTCCCTGTCCTCCACAGAAAGGGAGGGGAGCGCGATGTCACGCAGCAGGGCATGGGAATCCTCCTCCGAGCAGGGAGAAACCGGGGAATATACCTCGCGAAAATAATCCGCGAAGCAAGAAACAATGCCTTCCGGCTCAATGACACGCACACCATCCGTCTTCTCAATCAGCGGGACCACACGACTCGCTCTCTCCTTCTTATCCAGCCACGCAATCAACTTGCCCGCCTTATCACCCACATCATACAATCGCCCCTGTTGCTCTCTGCTGAGGCCCCTGGCCGCCTCCGTGACGAGGGCCCTATAGGCCGCCTGCTTAAGGTGCAGAACGTGGAGCGCAGCGTCAGTCACCCCACTCCCCAAATCACCCTCCAATTCAGTAATTTCGGCCTCCATCCGGGTCACCTCCTCCTGTGCGCGCCTCCGGGCATGGGAAATGAAGGAGAGGGCCTCCCCTCTCAGCACTGTCTTGAAAGCCTCCCACAGGGAGATAGCCGATAGGACTGACCCCACATTCTCCTCGAAATACCGTTGCAAGGATTTAATCAAGTCAGCGCGAATAGTGGGGTCGCGCAGGTACCAAGCGTTGATTGGAGCTACCCTGCCCTCCCCCCTCGGGAAGACATCAAAGTGCAACAGGAGCGGGGAGTGATCTGAAATGCCCCTCGCCAAATGGCGCACCTCCCCCACCCTCCCGGCATAGGCCGCAGGGACAAGGATATGATCAAGTCGCGAAAGGCTACCATGGGCACCCGAATGGAAGGTGTACTGCAGCTGAGTGGGATGCTTTAAACGCCAGCAGTCCACCAATCCCAGTGTGTCCAAAAGGACCGACAGCCACGCCTGTGCCCGGGGGAGGTCCCTAGGGGGATAACGATCCATAGTCCCAGAAACCACCGCGTTGAAGTCCCCCCCGACCACCAGAAGCCCCCCCGGAAGGTCAAGAAGGAGGCGTCCCAGGTCCGCAAAGGTGGTGGACTGTAACCCCGGTGGGACGTACACTGAGACAAAGACGACTACTTTGCCCTCCATTCTCCCCACCAAAACAGTGTAGCGTCCCCTCTCATCATGGCGCACCTCATCTATTTCTAGCGGGAGCGAGGTCTTGACCATAATGCCCACCCCTCGTGAGCCTGACGTAAAGCCCGAGTGGGCCACCAAACGATAACCACGTCGATTCATGGCACAAAAGGAGTTACCAATAAGGTGTGTCTCCTGCAGAAAGACCACATCAGGCGAAATCCGTTTCAGGTATTGCAGGATCACACCCCGCTTAATCCTATCCCCCAGCCCGTTAACGTTCCAGGACAGCAAAGTCAGGTCCCTACCCCCCATCACATACAGATGCCATCATTTGTCCCCCCGAGAGCAACTCAAAAACACCAGTACAATAAAGGGCTTGCCTTGCGGTAGAAACGAACCACACCCCACCCCAACCCACCCATCCCAACAGAACTCCCCCCACCCTGCACCCCTGCATGAGCCCAAACAGCCCCCCCAAAGTGCAGTGTGCCTGTCGCCCCATAGAAAGAAAACTAACTAGTCCCCCAGAGGAGGAGGGAGATCCCCCAACAGACCCCGCACGACCTCCACAGGAGGGGAACTTACCCTAATAGTCAATGGTGACAATGGTGACAATAACACAGCCCGGAGCAAGGCCTACCATTAGTCCCTTAGGCCTGACCCGGCGGGCCCTCCCCACCAACCGCACCCCCCCCGCCCCCCCGGCCCCCATCCCCGGGCAAAGTGTCCAGCCAGTCCCCGGCCGCCTCGGGACGATCAAAAAAGTGCGTGCGGCCATCTACTTCCACCCTCAGCTTAGCTGGAAAAAGCATCGAATATTTGAGATTCAGGTCTCGTAGGCGACGTTTGACACCCAGAAAGCTTAGTCTCTGCTTTTGGACCGCCGGGGTAAAGTCAGGATAGAAATTAATATCCATGTTGTCAAGTCTGACTGGCCCTTGGAGCCTGGAAGTCTGCAGGATAGCGTCTCTGTCCCTAAAATTGAAGATCTGGGCGATGAGAGGCCTCGGAGGGGCGCCGATCTTAGGCCTACCCCCGGGGACCCTATGGGCCCGCTCCACTGCAAAGAATTTGCTCAGCCCCCGAGGCTGTAGGTGGGTGAGGACCAGGTCCTCCACGAACAGATCCGCTGCCTCCGCCTCTCGTCCCTCTGGCACCCCGATAATGCGGACGTTGTTTCTCCGGGCCCGACCCTCGGAATCCTCCAGTCGACGATTCATCAGGGCGCTCGCCTGGCCAAGCCTGCGCACCTCCTGTTGGAGGGCCGCCACGTCAGTTGTGAGGCCCGAGGTAGAGTGGGCCAAAGAATCGACCCGGTCATTCGTTTTAGACAGATCGGCTCTCACGAGGCCCACGTCCACGAGGACCGAGTCGATCTTCTGCGCCAGAGTGTCAAAGCGCTGGTCCACCGAGGCCTTCATCTCGGCGATGGCGCCCATGACGTCCCGGAGGGTCAGGTCCGTGGGCGGGACAGGAGCATCAGTCGGGCCCGTGGGGGACCTACGCAGCACCTCTGGAGATCCCTTCTGGAGGGTGTAGCGGTCCATGTTATTGGATTGTTGGGCCGTGCCACGACGGGTCGACTTCACCTTGGCCCGGTCGCCATCTTGTTTTGTGGCCATGGTCGCAATCCCCAAATCGAGCCAATCTCCTCAAAAAGGGGGCAGACAATCCCGTTCAAGGGCGCCGGGGGGGGGCGACCACCGCTCCTCAGGACGGTTCGCAGCCGGCGGGCCGGCAGGGCAGCCCAACGAGGCCACAGCACCGCACACCGCCCCGCAACCCAACCTCGCCTGGCAGCGAGGAGGGTGCAAAAGCGAAAGTGAAAGTGCGGGGCACGCGAGCCACCCAGCCTCGCCCGCCGCTGTTGTTCACTTTGTGTCCGGATCGCCCCACAACTCCAATACGGGGGGCCGGCGTGGAGAAGGCCGCAAACCTCAATCGATGCTCCTGCCGGTGTCCGAGGTCCGATTTAAAAACGGAAAACGGGCGTCACCTCTGCTCGGGCTCACAAATACAGTCCCCTCATCTGGGACAGGATTCTGTCAGGATTTATGCAGGAGGTCGCGGAGGTCCTCGGGAGCCTCGCACCTACGCGGCCATCTTGGTTGCGCGCTAGGCTCCTCTATTATACAAAATTTAAAGGAAAAAGTCAAAAAAGATGAAAAAAAATCCATTCAAGAATAATGTGAGTTTCTTACAAGTCTTGGAGATTCCAGTCCAGAAGTTCTTCAGCTGCTTGAGATGCGTAATGTTCCAAGAGGCTATTGTTGCCATCATGTGAGAAAGGCGAAGCGATCCAATTCATATCCTCGAAGGGACAGTAATGTTCCTCGAATGTTGGAGCGGTAATTTGAATGGGCAGGCAATCTGCAATGTTGTGAAAGGTCGCACGTTGCAGGAGATCTTTTGCGGCTGTGCAGAAATCCCATTGCCCTGCAATTCCTTTTTGCATTGCATTCGCAATTGCTCCGCTGCCAGAACAATCACATTCATAGTTTTCAAGATACTCCATTACCTGCTGGATATCTGGAAAAATTGTTGAGATGTTGGCATGGCAAACATCCATTCGCCAGTTGAATGGGCAAGTTTTGCAATCAAACGATGGTTGTACGCATATTACATAAGTGTAGATAAATGTTATGCTATGTAGGTCCGATAATAGATAGAGGCAGGCAGCCTAAAAGTTTTTCAGTTTTTTTACAGTATTGATGTAGCTTGACGTAGCGGCGTATTCTGTCGGACATAGTTGTTACCATAGAGTTCGTAGCCATTTCTAGAAGTAGAATTAGTAGTAGGATGGCCGCAAAGAGGGTGAGAATTATGGGCACTGTTCCTGTTATTCTAGAGATGATCGAAAGAATGTCTGAATGTAGCCTGGTATTAAAAGAAGAACAGTTTGAAAGCGTGTTAGAAAGCTGTAGGAGACCGTGTTAAAAAAGTGTGCCAGACCTTGAGTGTGACATGTGTTGAAAATTGTGTAACAATTCACAAAGTGTAATTGGCGGTTCTTATTTAAAAGGGAGTGTATTTTTTTTTAAGTTCGTGGTATCTGCAGTCGATAAATCTATTCTGAACAAAGGTGCTTTTAGTTTGTTTCTTGAAATGTGTTTTCAAACTAGGAATTGAAGGCCAAGTTGAAGTTTGGGACTTAGTGTGTGTGGGTGGGAATAGATATTGCCACAGGAAGTTACTGTGTTTGAAACAGTAAGGACATGCGGTATGCTAGCTCATATTCTGTAGGAGTGTATGTTATTGAGAAGCAGATAACTGTCGTTAGAAAGCTGTGTGAATGTTGCTGTGATTGTGGGAGTTGGCGTCCTTTTAAGAAAGGAAACAAGATTGGTGGCTGTAAGCTTAGAAGCGCCCTGTAGTTGGACATTCTTGGATAGTAATGAATGACTGCCATTGTTGGTCGCACTATTCACCTGTGAGAAAAACTTTTGTATGCACTTTAAGACAGCGATATGTAAATGGAATAAGCCACTGCTCGTGAATAAACGCGCTACCTTATATAATGACATTCAACATGACGAACAACATGTGCACATAGCAGACTCAATGACACTACATACTGTGGGAACCGTGGCTAGCCAAGTATACAAACTAAACATGGCATGGCACCTCTGCCTCACTATGCAGAATGCGGGGAGAGATGAGAGCAAAGTATGTGCAAAGGTGGCAAGTAATTCTCGATTATAAAAGTATACAATGCAAAGTCTTGAGGGGATGTGCCGGACAGACTTGAGAATGCAGAGCACAGACATGTACATGTCAACATACACTGATGGTCAATTGAGTGAAGTGGACAGTGGACGCAACCATGATACAAGAGTCAGTAGGGAATATTACGGAACGGTAGCGTGTACGTGCCTCCCCCCCCCAAAATGTTTAGGGAAGTGAGCTGGCTCGCCGTACGCAAGACTAGCGTAGGGGTATGAATAAAAGGCACATTCCTTTGCGTGTGGTTCTCTTCTGGATTGGCGAATGTGTCTGCCAGATCTGCGCAGCTTACACCGCCACGAGGCTGATGCTGTGAGTGAAGGTGGGTGCATGAATGATGCTCTCAGTCTGCTGGTACTCAGAAACCGTCATGGCCGCTGTGACGCATTTATCCCCACAGTTCACCTTCCAACACCGCTGTATGTGAAAGAGGGACGACAATGTGCCTGCGGAAGGTCCTGGGTCGAGGTCTGCGAGCTCGGAAGGCTCCTGAGATTAACGCTGGCTACCGTGACACAGGCACACAGAGCCCAGCCTAAGGCCCAGGAGCGTGGAGTGCTCTGTATAATAGTAACACAGTAGTCCGACAGGTACCGACAGTGGAACGGTGTTTTGATACCATGGTGGATGATGTTAGAACTGTATCTGAGAGTGGAGATGAAGGTACTCCCTTCGACGCGCTGCAACCAACTCTGGGTCCCTACAGTGGAACGGTGTCTTGATCCCATAATGGATGATGTCCGATATTACCTGCTGCTGAGTTTTCAGAGAACTCCCTCCGTTGAGGTGCATCAGACTCTGTGTTTCCGTAACTAATTGCTGCACATGATTATTGGGCTTGGTTGACTGCAGTCGGTGGATTACACCCTGGTACAGCAGGTCGGAACAGTGAAACTGGGTCTTGATTCTATGATTGAGGATGTCAGAAGTTACAGTCTGTGATGATTTTGGTGTACCCCCTCCGATCAGGTGCAACCAACTCTAGGTCTGAACAGTGGAACGGTGTCTTGATCCCACAATGGACGATGTTAGAACTGCATCTGCGAGTGGAGATGGAGGTACTCCCTTTGACCAGCTGCAACCAACTCTGGGTCCCAACAGTGGAACGGTGTCCTGATGCCATAATGGATGATGTTAGAACTGCATCTGAGAGTGGAGATGAAGGTACTCCCTTTGACCAGGTGAAACCAATTCTAGGTTGCAACAGTGGAACGTTGTCTTGATTCCACAATGGAAGATGTCCGATATTACATTCTGCTTAATTTTTACAGAACTCCTTCCGTTAAGGTGGATTAGGATCTGTGCTTCTGTAGTTAACTGCTGCACATGATTATTAGGCATGGTTTATTGCAGTTGCTGGAGTACACAGTGGTACAGCATGTTCGAACAGTGAAACAAGGTCTTAATTCTATGATTCAGGATGTCAGAAGTTAAAGTGTGTGATGATTTTTGTGTATTGCTTCTGATGAGGTGCAACCAACTCTAGGTACCAACAGTGTAATGGTGTCTTGATTACTCAATGGACGATGTCCGCTATTACCTGTTGCTGGTTTTTCACACAACTCCGTCTGTTGAGGAGCATCAGATTCTGTGCTTCTGTAGTTAAGTGCTCTAATTCACAAGAGCAACACTTATGTCCCTGTGAACCGGGTAAGTACGAAGTACAAAAAACAAAATTCACAAGGAACTCATTTATACATATTCATCTGTTATATGCAACATCAATGGTTGCTTTTGAATCAATCACGTACATGCATATCAAGAAAATAATGGCCTAATAAAGATACAATAAAGCTAAATTAATGATGATCACAGTAAACCCACACAAGAACTATTTCCTTTTGAAATATACCAAACCTCAGCCGAGGTTAGTTTATTAAGTATACAATGTTTAAATCACAAATATGACATCTTATATATAAAAAACATTTATTTCATACGTTCGCAGTGCAAAGTGAACCCCAGTGAATGAACCATAACCTCTTATGACGTGACAAGGTGAAGCAAAGACTTTATAACGTTATTGGAAAATTTTGTAAGGACAGATTATATACAATATACAATAGTTCAGTCAAAGCTGTCTCTTATTCTATTGTCGACGGCGTTTCGACCCGCTTTAGATACTGGGTCTCATCAGGACTGTATTTCTGGGGACAGTGTAACCCATACGTTCGTCCATATAGGATCCAGCATGTAAAATGATACGCTGGATGAAGAATATATCCAGACTTGGACTTATCTTCCTCCAAGTTAAAGATTCAAGACGGTAATCAAGTGTTTAGATGGAATCTTATAGGATTCAGATTCCCTATAGTGTGCTTCACTCCTATTTCGAAATTGTGTATAGATTTCGTGAGAGAGGAACAGGTCTTCCTACTTCAATTATAGCACCATTGGATACCTTCTATGTGGCGCTGACCCATTCGTAACCAGTCGCCTAGTCCACAAATGAACTGTCTGTATTCTGTTTGCAGCTGACTAGTTGACTGGCATTGCTGGAATACACTGTGGTCGAGCAGGCCCAAACAGTGAAATGGGGTCCTAATTATATGATTGAGGATGTTAGAAGTTACAGTTTGTGATGATTTCTGTGTACCCCCTCCGATGAGGTGCAAGCAACTCTAGGTCCCAAATGTGGAATGGTGTGTTGATCCCACAATGGATGATGTTAGAACTGTATCTGAGAGTGGAGATGGAGGTATTCCCTTCTACCAGCTGCAACCAACTCTAGGTTTCAAAAGTAGAACGGTGTGTTGACTCCACAATGGACTATATTAGAAGTGCATTTGAGAGTGGAGATGAAGGTACTCTCTTCGATCAGGTTCACCCAACTTTAGGTCCCAACTGTGGAATGGTGTCTTGATCCCTCAATGGATGATGTCCGATATTACCTGCTGCTTGCTTTTCTCAGAAGTTTGTATGTTGAGGTGCATCACAATCTGTGATTCCATAGCTAACTGCTGCACATGATTATTGGGCTTGGTTGACAATAGTCAATCAGTGATGTCATTTGAGATGTCATCAGTGATGTCATCAGTGATGTCACTGACCATGTCATGAGTGATGTAATATGTGACGTCATCAGCAGTGCATTGCGGGGGCGCGAGTTATAGTTAGCTGAACTAACTATAACAGGGGAATTTCTAGGGTTTTGTATGAGGGAAATGTCCAGCTAAATATAATGCCCCTGAAACCTATGGTTTTTTCAGTGAATTTCTAAGGTTTTTTAAATGCCAATTCCTAACTATAACGCCCCTGAAACCTTTGGTTTTTTCAGTGAATTTCAAAGGTTTTTTTAAATGCCAATTCCTAACTATAACGTGCATGAAACCTATGATTTTTTCAGTGAATTTCAAAGGTTTTTTAAATGCTAATACCTATCTATAACTGATCTCTGAAGATATCATGAAAAGCATTCTTTTTTAAAAGTAGGGTGCACATTAGTTTTGTGGAAAAGCATCTTTGTGATTGGTTAAGAAAAAGCAGTTTCAACGTGGAGTACATATCATAGGATAAAATTTGCTCAGCTCAACCACACCTGCTACTTGCATTTGGAAGGCACTGTTCGAACTTAAAACAATCGTCAACTTTTAACCTGCACATGTTGTTAAATGTTCAAGAAAATGTTACAAAAAAATATCGTAAAGTTTTAAAAAATTGATGAACTTTTAACCTGCACGTATTGTAGAATGTTCTAGAAAGTGTGTTGATAGAATACGTTGCACTTCTGACTTCTATGTGTTGTTGAATATTAAAAAAAACGTTTCATATGGAAAATTAAAAAGAAACCAATAGAGAAGTTTTGAAACCTAAAAGAATCAAGGAACTATTTTAATGTATTCTTTACATGTATTTATGTGTGCAGCAACAAAATTATAACACAACAGCACTAGGAAAAGGAAGAAGCAGGGAGTGGGGGGGAGATGGGCAGAATGGCACACATGCACAATTAAGTACAACACACATATAGACTAACAATTGCCAAAATGAAACACACCAACAAGGAGCACAAGTCACACAACCTGCCAACATCACACCACTGAACGAGCATAGAAGTGAAAACCACGCTGCATTCATAGAGGATGTGTACAAAGGCCAGTCGTTGGTATTGTGGGATGTCTGCGACCGTGGTCATCATGGATGAGATGCCCAGCATGTGGCACATGGTCGAGTTCACTGTGTGTTATGTTGCCAAACGGCTGCTCCTCCCTCCCACAAGCCCCCACACTTTTGTACGGTGACGTGTTATATCTCGTGCACTCGTACGGCACGCCATTGTAATGCCTATTTGCGCATCTCTTGCTACATTCCAACTACAACATCACAGTGCCGTTTGGAGGTGGTGCATGCCACTTTACAACATCGACTGCTGCGGCTCTTGTAACAGGCCACACTAGAACACAGAGACACATTTACTGCACTTCCTGTACAAGGACATGTCCGAGACACCCCGTTCCCCTTGCCGGATAGGCACACCCCTGCACTGACCTGTGAAAGACAGACCAGCACACGCCAGTTGTGCATGCAGGAGGATACGTACGTAGCTAGCTGTCAGAGGTTGTTACCAACTTGCATAAGGAAGCACAGGAGCAGAATGATGCTAAGCCCCCTATGCCCCGCTCGGAACTTCCCGCCGGATACTAGGACTCCTAGCAGGTAAGTTCCAAAGAAGGGAAAAGGGGAATGGGACGAGAAGAGACAGCTCCAAAAACTCTGCCAGGCCTGCTACGTCTTCTATCGGTCTTCTTTCTGGTCTTCTGGCTAAAACATTTTTATGCAATTTAAAATCTGTACTTCTGTTTAACTTACTGTATTTTAATCTATAGATAACTTATCTTACCAGGAAGGCTTTTGGAGCTTGCTACTCTTCTTACTTCTCTTGTGCGATATTTTACACCAAGTGAAGTCTTCACTCTGTTTCTTTTACAGGCTGTCTCCCTGCTTGATTCTGCACTATAAGGGAGTGAGAAAAATAGGGTGAGTATGTCGCTAACTATAGGTATGGTTGTGATGCTATATGTCTTTCTTGTTCCTTCTCTCCACTCACGAGGTTAGAAACTGGTGAAGCCTGGTATATTAGTCTCTGGATGATTGATTCTTGGAGGACAGTGATTATGAAATCAGGGAGAAGGTTCTCCGTTATGTCAGCTGTCTTTTTAGTTATTTTTTTTCCTTAATTGGAGTTTTAGACCTGTAACCCGATTACTGCCTCCTATAAATACATGTAGCGAAATTCTTTTTGGTTCTTCCGCTATTCAGAATTGAGATTTTTAATGCACGCGTTTATTTTACGCAACCGCGTGAGAATGACTCCTTCTTCAAGAATCGAAAACGGAGTGCTAATGAAGTTAGCCTCGTGTTAGTTTCTTTTTCTTTTAACTTGCTCGAGACCGCATTTCCTCGGTTAGCGTGAATGCCTGATTTCTGTGTCACGCTACATGAGAAAAGCCAGCGTCGAGTTAATGGAATACTTGACAGGCTAAATTTAGAACACGTCAGCGGAAGCCTCCAACTGGCGGTTTCAAGGGGAGCCGGTTAGCGCTCTGAAACAATGTTGACGAGAGCTTAACCGGAGTCTTTGTTCCTAGGAATTACATTGTATGCTAAGAAGGGATTTCCCAGTCAAGTGCAGCGTCTGAATAGATAACGCTCGCACTTGAATACTCTAGTCAGATCAGAAATTACTGTGCTTGCCAATAATATTCATCACCTATAAACCTACTCTATAATTAGTAGTTTAGAATTTTCTAACAACTGTAAAATCTTTTATGAACTCGATATTTTTTCTCTCAGACAATATTATTTTAACAAGAATGAATTAGGCTGACCTGTTTTCCTGAAGTGTATGTAGACCGGCGCTTACTAACCCCGAGTGAACGCTTCTACCCTAACTATCTTCCACGACGCTTGTAAACAGGTGTTCCTCTCATGAATTCCTCAGTGAAGTGCACCGAGGAATGTTGAAGAACATTCCTCAGGCAGTTGATACAGAAAACACTAGACTGCTAAACAGGGGTATGCTGTTGCAGTATTGGATAATTGGCAGCCATGTTGGAATTTCTGCGATGCCAGCAATTGCTCCAGCTAAAGAGGTCGTTTGTGCTTGAATGGTTTTGTAAAGCAAAAATAGTAGCCACAGTGGAGTTAGAGGGAGGAAACCTCCCGTGATTCCTGACAGTACCCCCTCCCAACGGGGTTTCCTCCAGATGAGGTTTAGCAGGGAATTTGGCATGGAATGCTTTAATTAGACGAGGAGCATGGACATCAGTATTCTTTACCCAAGAGCGTTCATCCGGACCATAACCTTTCCAGTCAATAAGATAAAAAAGGTCATTATGGATGAATTTAGAATCTAAGATCCGTTTGACTTCATACTCAGGCTCACCATGTAAGGTTAAAGGATCAGGAGGAGAAGACCTACGCAACCCTGGGTGAACTGGTTTCAGTAGAGAAACATGGAAGACTGGATGGAATTTGGTAGAACCAGGGAGAGCTAGTCGATAAGTGACAGGATTAATGACCTTCTCAATGGGATAAGGACCCATGAAACGGGGCTGGAATTTACGTGGACCCTTGAGTCTGAGGTTTTTTGTGCACAACCAGACTAATTCTCCCACCTGAAGTTCAGGAGCCTGTTTTCGTTTACGATCAGCAAAGTGTTTGTAACGGGTTTTAGCAGTTGTTAAATTCTGAGTTACAGTGTGGTGAATCCTAGTGAACTGTTGGGCAATGTCTCCGATGGCGGGAGTGGTAGCATTGTCAAAATTAGCATAGGAATTCGGGTGTCTGCCTGAATTGATAAAAAAGGGGGAGTAACCAGTAGAGACATTGAGTGCATTATTGTAAGCATACTCAGCAGTCCATAAATGATTAGGCCAGTCGCCCTCGTCGTCAATCAAATATAAACGAAGGTGTTGTTCAAGTTCCTGATTGACACGTTCAGTCTGCCCATCAGTTTCTGGGTGAAAACTAGTAGAGTAACGATGATCAATGTGGAGGCCCTTGATATAAGCCTTCCAAAAATGTGAGAGAAACTGGGAACCCCTATCCGAATTGAGGACTTTAGGAATACCGTGAAGGCGAATTATATGTTGGTTGAAAAGGTGTGCCAATTGTTTAGAAGTGGGTGTACCTTTGAAAGGGGCAAAGTGCGCCATTTTACTGAAGGTGTCCACCACTACCAAAATGGTGTCGTAGCCCTGAGATGAAGGTAAATCAACAATTAAATCAAGGGAAACCGTGTGCCAGGGATATGGAGGAGTGGGCATGGGTTGTAATAAACCTTTGGGAGCTTGCCTATCAGATTTACCTCGTGCACACAGCTCACAACTTAGAACATATTGACGAGCATCGCGGCACATGAATGGCCACCAAAAACTTCGTTTGAGTAAATCTTCAGTTTTAAAAATGCCCTTGTGGCCAGCCAGAGGGTTGTCATGGCATTCCTGCATTGCTTTCAGTTGAAGTTCTTTAGTGGGTAAATACAGAGTGGAACCGTGGTAAGGGAGGCCATGGCGGATGGAGCGAAGTGGATCCTCAGAGGCCCAGGTCTCAATATCCCAATTCGACAATGAATCACGAACAAGCTGCTCAAACGGTTCCACTGCGATAAGTCCGATGAATTTTTCTTCTGGAATGATTTGCTGATTTTCAATGAGTGGCGTTTGGTTTTCGGTATCCAATCTGGAAAGAACATCAGCCTTCCCGTTTTTTGATCCCGGACGGAAGGTGATAACGAAATCAAAATCCGCGAAGTACAGGGACCAACGCAACTGGCGTGGAGTCAGAGTGCGAGCTGAACGTAAAAACTTCAAATTGCGGTGGTCTGTGAACACGGTGACAGTGTGTTTAGCCCCCATTAAGTAATGCCTCCAATCTTTGAAGGCATCCTTAATGGCCAGGAGTTCCTTTTCAGTGATTGTATAGTTGCATTCCGCAGGGTTGAGTTTGCGGGAGCGAAAGGCCACTGGATGCAACTGCCCCGTGTCTTTGTGCCTCTGAGAAAGTATTCCTCCAATGGCTAGATCTGAAGCATCCGTTTCCAAATAGAAGGGTTCAGAAGGATCCGCATGGAGTAACACTGGTGCTGTGATAAAGCTGTTCTTCATCGACTGGAAGGCTTGTTCCGCTTCTGCAGACCATTGGAAGGAAACACCTTTTTTCAAGAGACGAGTCAATGGCAAAATTTTGGAAGAGAACCCATGGATGAATCTTCTGTAAAAATTTGAAAATCCGATAAAACTTTGAACTTCCTTGATACAAGTAGGGGATTTCCAATCAGTTATTGCTCGCACCTTCTGTTCATCCATTTGAACTCCATTAGGGGACAACACAAAGCCCAAAAACTCCACAGTATCGGTGTTGAATAGACATTTTTCCAATTTTACGTAGAGCGAGTTCTCACGTAGGCGTTGCAACACGGCTCTAACCTGGTCCTGATGTTCAACAGTCGAATGGGAATATATCAGAATGTCATCGATATAGACTATGACACATTGATCAATGAAGTCACTTAACACATCGTTGATGAAATACTGGAAGGCCGCGGGTGCGTTACAGAGACCATATGGCATCACCAAGTACTCGTAAAGTCCAAATTTGGTCCTGAACGCAGTCTTCCACTCGTCGCCTTCTCGAAGTCTAATGAGATGGTACGCTCCTCGGAGATCCAAAAGAGTGTAGATTTTAGCTTCCTTCACTTGATCAATCAGTACTGATATAAGAGGTAATGGGTATCGGTTTTTTACTGTGATTCTGTTGATGGCCCTAAAGTCAATGCAAGTCCGAAGATCTCCTCCTTTCTTCGGAACAAAGAAAAGGGGGGAAGAGACTGGGGACTGGGATGGTCTGATAAAACCGTTCTCCAAATTTTTTGCTAGATACTCCTTCAAATGGGTATTCTCTTTCTCAGTTAAGGCGTATATTCTGCTGCAAGGTAAGTTGGCACCAGGTTCTAGATCAATTTTGCAGTCATAGGGCCTGTGAGGTGGTAGCGTTTCTGCCTTGATTTCATCGAAAACGTCTGCAAAATCTTGATATGCTTCTGGTATCTCCATTGTTTGAATCGCACATACAGAACTGCCATTAGTACACAACGGCGTAACCACTCCGGCCTCCGTATGATTAGCCCATTCTGCAAAACAGTGTTCCATACAATATTCAGAATTCATTTGAATTGTTCGGGCTCCCCAATCAATCAAAGGGTTATGTTCTGTTAACCATGGAAGTCCTACAATCAATTGAAATTGGGGGCGTCGATCAAGTTAAACTGCAATGTCTCTTGATGTCCTTCGATTGTGGTCATATGTACTGCTTCAGTGTGGCTAGTAATTGGCCCAGAAGTTAACTCCGTACCATCCACTGCGCGGACCTTTTCCATTTTTTCCTTTTTGACTGCTTGCAATCCAATTTGGTCTGCGAATTTGTGGTCACAAAAATTCCCGGTTGCTCCAGAATCCACCATGACAGCCACTCCATTCAAAATGTTCCCTCGGAATTTTAGTGTGACTGTCATAAACAAATGGGGTGAAGAAACTTGTAAGGTGTTCGCCAACTGGTGAGTGTTTGGAGTTGTTGCTCCATTCGCATCCACAGGTCCAACTCCGCTTACCTGTGGTGCCTCTAGTTTCCCTTCTCCTTTGTCGGTAACTTGGGTCTTTTTAGACAATTTTTGACAAAATGCCCGCTTCCTCCACAGTATAGGCATAGTTTGTTTAATCTTCTTTTCTCTTTTTCTTCTTTCGTGAGCGGGCCTCTAACGACTCCAATTTGCATAGGCTCTGTTCCTGAAGCATTTTCTGCCGACCGAACAGGTTCCGTTTTGGTTCGGTCAAAACGTGGGACACTAGATCTAAACTCTCTTCTTCGTTCACCCTTTCGTTCACTTAGCCTATAGTCGATTTCCAATGTCAAGTCCACCAATGCTGAGATGTCGGTAGGGCGATTTGGAATTTGCGATAAGGCGTCTTTCAATTCTTCTCGTAATCCCCTATAAAACACTGCCGCTTGTTTATCTTCGGGCCAGCTGGTTTCCACTACTAACTTATTGAACTGAGCTAGATAAGTTACGAGTTCCTTGTTTCCCTGTCTCAACTCTAAGAGCTCATTATCTGAAGCCTGGGAAGCTGTTCTCCGGTCAAATATTCGAAGGAATTCTTTCCTGAAATCATCCAAATTATATAGAATTGGATCATCTTTGGTTACTAATGGCATGGACCATGAAGCTGCATCCCCGCTGAGGTAGGATAACATGAATGCCACCCTGGACTGGGCATCG
The DNA here is from genome assembly GCF_964204655.1 of Triturus cristatus. NCBI lineage: Eukaryota > Metazoa > Chordata > Amphibia > Caudata > Salamandridae > Triturus > Triturus cristatus. The sequence goes on from NC_140590.1 coordinate 219,699,935, forward strand.
GGAAATATCGTGGGGCGACACATAAAGTGGAGTGAACATTGAGTTAAAAAAATTTGGGCCTTCTGTGGGTCTCCATTAAATCTTTCTGGTGGGGCTAGGGGAATTACTGGGGACAAGGAGTGTATGACTTGTGTGGGGGCAAAAGACGATGTGCTTGGGTTGGGATTTAGAGTTCCAGAGGATGTGGTACCCTGACTAATTCCTTGACCTGAAGCTCCTATCTTAAAGGTTATCATCTCCTGTCTTAACGCCTTATTATCCTCCCTGACTGCCTCCAAATCCCTTTGTATATTGCTCAGAATGTCGCTTAGCCTCTTTAGATCTAAGCCTTCTGCCATTCTGCTCGGGTGCTAGTACCAACGTGGGCACTTCACTCTGTCAGAGGTTGTTACCAACTTGCATAAGGAAGCACAGGAGCAGAATGATGCTAAGCCCCCTATGCCCCGCTCGGAACTTCCCGCCGGATACTAGGACTCCTAGCAGGTAAGTTCCAAAGAAGGGAAAAGGGGAATGGGACGAGAAGAGACAGCTCCAAAAACTCTGCCAGGCCTGCTACGTCTTCTATCGGTCTTCTTTCTGGTCTTCTGGCTAAAACATTTTTATGCAATTTAAAATCTGTACTTCTGTTTAACTTACTGTATTTTAATCTATAGATAACTTATCTTACCAGGAAGGCTTTTGGAGCTTGCTACTCTTCTTACTTCTCTTGTGCGATATTTTACACCAAGTGAAGTCTTCACTCTGTTTCTTTTACAGGCTGTCTCCCTGCTTGATTCTGCACTATAAGGGAGTGAGAAAAATAGGGTGAGTATGTCGCTAACTATAGGTATGGTTGTGATGCTATATGTCTTTCTTGTTCCTTCTCTCCACTCACGAGGTTAGAAACTGGTGAAGCCTGGTATATTAGTCTCTGGATGATTGATTCTTGGAGGACAGTGATTATGAAATCAGGGAGAAGGTTCTCCGTTATGTCAGCTGTCTTTTTAGTTATTTTTTTTCCTTAATTGGAGTTTTAGACCTGTAACCCGATTACTGCCTCCTATAAATACATGTAGCGAAATTCTTTTTGGTTCTTCCGCTATTCAGAATTGAGATTTTTAATGCACGCATTTATTTTACGCAACCGCGTGAGAATGACTCCTTCTTCAAGAATCGAAAACGGAGTGCTAATGAAGTTAGCCTCGTGTTAGTTTCTTTTTCTTTTAACTTGCTCGAGACCGCATTTCCTCGGTTAGCGTGAATGCCTGATTTCTGTGTCACGCTACATGAGAAAAGCCAGCGTCAAGTTAATGGAATACTTGACAGGCTAAATTTAGAACACGTCAGCGGAAGCCTCCAACTGGCGGTTTCAAGGGGAGCCGGTTAGCGCTCTGAAACAATGTTGACGAGAGCTTAACCGGAGTCTTTGTTCCTAGGAATTACATTGTATGCTAAGAAGGGATTTCCCAGTCAAGTGCAGCGTCTGAATAGATAACGCTCGCACTTGAATACTCTAGTCAGATCAGAAATTACTGTGCTTGCCAATAATATTCATCACCTATAAACCTACTCTATAATTAGTAGTTTAGAATTTTCTAACAACTGTAAAATCTTTTATGAACTCGATATTTTTTCTCTCAGACAATATTATTTTAACAAGAATGAATTAGGCTGACCTGTTTTCCTGAAGTGTATGTAGACCGGCGCTTACTAACCCCGAGTGAACGCTTCTACCCTAACTATCTTCCACGACGCTTGTAAACAGGTGTTCCTCTCATGAATTCCTCAGTGAAGTGCACCGAGGAATGTTGAAGAACATTCCTCAGGCAGTTGATACAGAAAACACTAGACTGCTAAACAGCGGTATGCTGTTGCAGTATTGGATAATTGGCAGCCATGTTGGAATTTCTGCGATGCCAGCAATTGCTCCAGCTAAAGAGGTCGTTTGTGCTTGAATGGTTTTGTAAAGCAAAAATAGTAGCCACAGTGGAGTTAGAGGGAGGAAACCTCCCGTGATTCCTGACACTAGCCATCCAGGCTCACTGCCAACACTGAGGTGACAGCACACTGTGATGTTGCAGGGCTCGTGCCTATCATGCTAAGACAATGACCACAGGGACACACTTACTAAGATGTGGGTTTGGGGGGCATTGGCGGTCCTGCAGTTGTTGAGATGAGTCTTCTGGCCCTCATGGGTATCCCTGTATCCTGCTCATTGACTCTATGGCACCTGTGGGTGTTCTGGTGTGGCTCTTGGCTGTGTTCCCTTTCATGGTGCAGGTAGTTGTCCTGCTTAACACCAGCAGAAAGCAGGTGTAAAATCCCTGGTGCTAACGTGTCTTATCGCCGGAATTTGTTTCGCATTGCAATTGGTGTGAAAGTTGTGATGTGATTTTTTTTCGTGTGCACAACAATATACGAACTGAGCAGTGTATCTCGTCAAGATCCAGCACCTGACACACTATTCCCAATCAATATATATACAATGAGATTTCTTAATAGATTTTATGTGTACACTGTAAGTGCAGCCAATACCTCAGTGCAATACAATACAGGATTTTAGTATTTAGAATAAATCGCAAACGTGCACCTCGTGTCTTTTTACATGGGAACGGCTACTCTCCATTTCATTATCAGCACTTTAACGGAAGTAAAGTTGAGATAAATCTAACACACTATTCAGAAGTTGGTGCAAACTGCAGATATCACCAGTATTCCAGCAATAAGTGCCCCAAAATTTAACACAATGGTGGACTCCATCAAATAACAGTAATAAGAACAAGAAAGAGTCACACAGCAGTTAAGAGAACAACCAAAAACATTATTAATTTTTTTTTCAAACTTTTTTTTTATAATAATAAATATATAAACGATAAACTATTTTCAAACTTTATTTTTTTATTAACATAAATATAAACAATAAACTAATAAACAAAATGTAACAACAATAATACAAAACAACAAGGCGGAACACTCCTTTAGGAACCATGGATGTCGACGACAGACCTGGAAAATCAGAAAGATTGTTAAAAGAAAACCAACATGGTATTCTCAATAAAATACCACAAGAAAAAAAATAACAGATATATAAAATGTATACAGCAAACAAAATGTTATAAGTTTAACATACAAAAACTGTAAATGTTGCCGCTTTAAAATATTTACCGAATCTGAGGAAATTTTTTTGCAGAAGGCACCACGCCCACAACGTTTTTCTTCAGTGGTGAAGAAATTTTTAACTTTTTCCAAGGGGCAAACAAAGACCAATGCCACCTTCTTCATTCGCAAGATTTGCCAAAGAGTTCTGTTACGAGGGGATCCTAACAAAAAATACTCGTGCGGCACAGCAAGTATGATGAAACACCTAAGGACCCTTCATCCAAACAATCTTGCACGAGAAGAGTGCAAACAGATGAGAAACACTCCTGTACTGTATCTGTAAAAAAGAATCACAAATAAATGTATATTAATAACTTTCAAATTTATACTATTCCATTATTGTACAAACATATTTTATATAAAAACTGACTAAGAAACTATAGCCCTGAACCACAAGTGTGACGATCGTTAAAACACTACGGGGCAGATTTATGTTCCCTGGCGCATCCCTGCAAATCAGCACGGATGCGCCAGGGAAGATGCGACACGCAAGTTTGCCCTTGCGCCACCGCAGATGCGCCGCATTTACAATGCGGTGCATCGTGGCGCAAGGACAATCAGATACGTGACGCATCTGCCGGCGTAAGGTTGGCACAGTGCTGAAGTTGCGTCGCAAGCGCGACACAACTCCAGCACTGTTCCAACCTACCCTATCCCTAACATGGTGCGTCAAGCCTTACGCCTGCTTCAAGCAGGTGCAGGGTTTTGACGCATCAGCGTTGGGAAAGTGACTCAGTGACTCACTTTTCAGGGGCGTTCCTGCGACGGAACGCTCCCCCTGAGTAGAAACGCCTGTATGAAACCTGACACAGGTTTCATGTGGCGCAGGGCTTTACACCGTGACGCATCTCCATAGATGCGTCACGATGTAAATGGGGCGCAACATGGCGCAGGGTTCACGCCGCCGCTGCGTCACAAAAGTGACGCAGCGGCGGCGTAAAAGGGGCGCAAGTCCCTCATAAATCTGCCCCTACATGCATAGTGCATACTACTTTGAAGCAGTTCATGCCCTAAAGCCTACCTCACTAAAAGACTACATGCTAACTGACTAAATGATTACAGTACTATAAGTAGGCCTGGGCGAAGCACTACGCTACGCTCGCGTAGTTTGCGAAGTTCGCGCTACTTCGCACTACGCGAACTGCACGTAGCACAGTGCGAACACGCGTAGCGTAGTGTTGCGTAGTGCTGCGGTCATTTTTTGCTTGCTCGCGACCGCGAGCAAGCAAAATGACATCCCGGCGAGACTTTTTCCTTGTTCGCGATCGCGAGCATGGAAAATAAACCTCCCGGCGAGATTCCCAACGCGAGAAGGTCAGGTTTCTCATTGCGAGGGGTCGCGTATGCTCGCGACCGCTCGCGATGAGAAACTACCAGTTCGCGTTGAGAAAGGTGCAGCTCGAGTAAAAATCTACTCGAGCAGCAGAAAACTACAGCTCGCACTGTGCAAGATGCCATTTTCAATGATTGCACAGTGCCGGTTGCTTGTCCGCACTGTGCAATCATTGAAAACAACATCTTGCACAGTGCGAACATGTTACTTCGCAGTTCGCGAAGTGCTACGCGTAGCTCGCGTAGTGCGAACTTCACTTTGCGTAGCTTCGCGAAGTGCTACTTCGCGAACTACGCCCACCCTTAACTATAAGGAGACACACTGGGTGAGTGACAGGGTGTTTGCTAGAAGAGTATGAATACTAACTAGGGAATTGAAGGAGTGAAACACAACTGTGTAGGTGATTAGTGGACTGCATCCATACTGCATAGGCATTTAAAGCAGTCCATGTGCTAAGGCCTGGCTCACTGCATGACTACTTGGGTACTGACTGAATGATTAGAGTACAGCGGGGAGAGTGCCTAGGTGAATTTATAAGTGCTAGGCTTTTCGCACAGGGACTGGATTAGTACTTGGTACTGAATGGGTCACTAGAGGAGTGAAAAAGCAGTCACAAGTGCTGGACTGTATGGATACTGACTAGGAAATTTAAAGTGTGAAAGACAAGTGTCTAGGTGGTTAGAAGACTGCATGCATAGTGCATAGGGGTTTGAAGCAGTCCATATACTAAGGCCTGGGGCACTGGATGAGTACTTGGGTACTGACTGAATGATTAGAGTACTGCAAGGAGAGTGCCTGGGTGAATTTATTAGGGTTTGGCGCAGTGAATGGATTAGTACATGATGCTGAATGGGTCACTAGAGGAGTGCAAATGGAGTGACAGGGTGTTTGCTGGAAGTGAACGGATACTGACTGGGGAATTGAAGGTGTGAAAGACAAGTGTGTAGGTGCTTAGAGGACAGCATGCATAGTGGATAGGAGTTTGAAGAAGTCCATGTGCTAAGACCTGGCTCAGTGCATGAATACTTAGGCAGTGACTGAATCATAAGAGTACTGGAAAGAGGGTGTCTTGGTGAATTTATAAGTGTTTGGGTTTTGGCACAGTGAATGGATTAGTACATTCTGTTGAATGGGTCTCTAGAGGACTGCAAAGGATGTGACAGGATGTTTCCTGGAAGTGTATGGATACTGACTAGGGAATTGAAGGTGTAAAAGACAAGTCTATAGTATGTTAGAACACTACATGCATACTGCATAGACATTTGAAGCACTTAGAAACTGACTAAATAATCAGACTACTTCTAGGACAGTGCGGTAAAACTTTTAAATGTCCAGTTCTGCCACAGTGAACAGAATAGTACATGGTACTGCACCTTTGTGTCAAACCCTGACTCATTTTATCAATGCACAAACAAAGACTAGCTTCTAATGCTACTAAAACTTGACAACATGAGAGGTTTTAAATTAGTTATCTGTCAGCAAATACACGATGTTACCAAATGCTTCTCTCACAGTGGTTCTCAAATGCACACAGACTCACAGTGTAATTCTAGACAACAACCACTATACCTAGGAGTTTACCAAAAATAATTCACTACTGTGGAAGTGGTAAGCGAACTGCACACAATCTTCATATTTCAGGACAGCACTTTTGTGTCAAAGCCTGACTCATTTAATCAAAGCATAAGCAAAGACTGGCTTCTAATTCTACTAAAACTTCACAACATAACCGGTTTTAAAACAGGTATATGCCAACAAATACACAATGTTACCAAATGCTTCTCTCACAATCCTTACACAAATGCACACAGACTCACAGTGTGATTTTAGACAAGCAACACTATCCTAGGAGTTTACCAAAACACATTCACTACTCTGGAAGAGTTAATGGTACTGCACACAATCTACATATTTAAGTACACCACATCAGTGTCAAAGCATGACTCATTTAATCAACATATAAGCAAAGACTGGATTCTAATGCTACTAAAACTTCACAACATGACAGATTTTAAAACAGTTATCTGTCAGCAAATATATGATGTTACCAAATGATTCTCTCACACTGATCCCAAATACACACTAACTCACAGTGTGATTCTAGACAAGCACCACTATCCCTATGAGTTTACCAAAACTCATTCACTACAGTGCAAGTGGTAAGGGAACTGCACACAATCTACATATTTCACGACTGCAATTTACTGTCAGTGCCTGACTCATATAATGAAAGCATAAGCCATAACTGTCTTCTAATGCTACTAAAACTTGACAACCTGACTGGTTTTAAAACAGTTATCTGTCAGCAAATACACGATGTTACAAAATGCTTCTCTCACAGTGGTTCCCAAATGCACACAGACTCACTGTGTGATTCTAGACAAACAACACTATCCCTTGCACTATATCAAAACACATTTCTTCATCTAGAAGTAGTACTACATTTTAGTACAGAAACATAACATAACTCATTTCACAAATTCATAAACAATGACTGGTTCCTAATTCTACCAAAATATAAAAACTGCACAGTTATCTGTCTACAAACACCTGAAAAACACAAATGCCAATCACAGAATGGTTTCTACATGCACACACATTGTAGAGAAAAAAAGTACTCCCTACACTTTAGCAGGAAAAATACATTAGTCTGATTAAAATCAAAATAGTCTACATACATCCCCTCACAATTAAATAACTCATCTTTCAAGTTCTTTTGTAGATTAAGGAGTATATCAATCACTCACCATATTTTCTTTTACAGAATCTCTGCACTGTGCACCTCTCAGCAAAAGCAAAGAATGAAAAAGTTTCCCTTTCATTTTCCACACATATACATGTAAACATCAAATCACAATCCTTCGCACATAAACTCAAAAGCAAACAAACATTTCTATTGGTTAAACATTTCAACCTTTTCCAAATGAAATACATTCCAACCCTTCCCCCAATCTGCCTTCTGCCTGTTACCATAGAAACAGGTCATGGAACAGTGCACTGAGCTCACAGGTCACAAGTTCAGCACACAATGTTCCTACACAAGACAGGAAGTGTGCTTGACTTTTCAACATATCAGCTTATTATATATAATGTTCCTTACAATCTGTTTTTGTTAACCAATAACAATCATACCATTAAAAAACAAAAATATACACCCTACCTTTCAGTGTAGAAAGTTGTTATACAACCAATGATTTCTTGTCGTTTTTCAAAAAACGTTGCCGTGGATCCGCGCACCCACCGCGAGAGAATCCGTGCATCCAGCGCGATAGGATGCGCGCACCGTGCGCGCATTTCGCCGCTTATATTTTTTTTAAAAGGGGGTCACAGGGGGTCCTTCTGGGACCCCCTAAGCAGATCTAGAGGGTCAGAGTATTTCCACTCTGCCCCCTTTATATCTTTTACACACTTATTCCCCTTCCATCTTCAGCCTTGCTTCTACAGAGGCAGAAAATGGCCGCCAACAGTTCTTGGTTTCGAATGTAGAGAGACGCTCAACAGCCAATTAGCATTCAGTGTGCGATCTGGAGTGTGCGCGCACCGTTCGGGGAGGGTGCGCTTACGGTGCGGGTACGGTCCGCGGATCCTCCGCGGCCATAGATATCACTAACCTTTTTACCCTAATTTTCCTCAGGAACTACTGAACAGATTCACACCAAATATGCAAAAGGGACGAGTCCGAACTGAGGACTACCTCTTTGCCAAATTTGGTGTCATTCCGTTCAGCGGTTCGGGCTGTAGCTGCGACAACAGATCCTATGGGAAATTGCATGGGAAAAAATGTGTTTTGGGACCCCCCTTTTTTCTCGGCCCCCGCTTGACAGATCACCGCAAAACTTTCAGGGTAGGAGCGGAGCAGAGCTGGCCAAAAGTTTGGAGAATTTCGCGAAGATTTGTCAATCGGCGCCAAAGATATTCCCAATAGAATGTTGCGGATTTTCTAGGGAAAATAGGTCCTAACTATAACTATCTACTGGCGACCGCCAGTAGATAAAATATATATATATATATATATATATATATATATATATATATATATATATATATATATATATATATATATATATATGTATGTATATATATATATATATATTACTACTACTATATATATATATATATATTCACTGAAAAAACCATAGGTTTGAGGGGCGTTATAGTTAGCTGGACTTTTCACTCGTACAAAACCATAGAAATTCCCCCGTTATAGTTAGTTCAGCTAACTATAACTCGCGCGCCCGCAATGCACTGCTGATGACGTCACATATTACATCACTCATGACATGGTCAGTGACATCACTGATGACATCACTGATGACATCATCCTTGTGATAGAGTGGCAGACCTCCTCTCCCCCTAATATAACCTTTGATACACACATTCAAAAATAGAAATTAAAATTTTCAAAACAATGGACATACCAATACCAGTTACAACAACCTATTCAGTAATTGTAAGATCCACATCCACATCCACTCATTCACCAACAGTCCTATACAGTCACTCATACATGTACTCACTCATCATATGTACTCATACACCTATACATCCTGTTACACAACGCCACTCATCCATAAAGTTACTCACACACATAGTCACTCATGCTAATAAAGAATCAAACATCCGTTTACCTGCATATACAGTTATACACACACCACCACACTTACTTCTACAGAAACTTACTCATACTTAGTCTTTTTAACAATCACTTATAGAAACACATACTTATTCATACAGGAACTCTTTCAATCTCTCACTCTCACATATACTCACTTATATACACCAATAGTCACATATACTAGTTTAAAACATATGTAGTTACTCATAGAGACACTATTGAGACAGTCTTCACTCACTAACACACCCATGCACACACTCATCCACCCATACAGTCCTGCACACATGCTGTCTTCAACACATTCAAACAGTGAGTCACTCATTCATGCACCTATGCACTACGTAATACCCCACACCGAACCATGCAGACATCAGACACTTATACTGATACTCAAAAAACCAACTAATAACCTATATTGACACTCATGTAGCTACTCACCAACCCATGCAGCCACTTATACACAAAGTGAGAGACTGATACAGATATTTACATATTTAAACATTACTCATTAAGCCATGTATTCACTAAGATACACTTAATCAGTCAGTTATACAATCAATTTTTCAAAAACAAATCATCCATTTAGACACTTATATACAAATATATTCTTCCATCGACCTTGAGATATACATATATGAAACATATGTAATTTTCAGAAAAACACACATTCACTGGATGATGTCATCAGTGATGTCCTCAGTGATGTCATTTTAGATGTCATCAGTGATGTTATGAGTGATGTCACTGACCATGTCATGAGTGATGTAATATGTGACATCATCAGCAGTGCATTGCGGGCGCGCGAGATATAGTTAGCTGAACTAACTATAACGGGGGAATTTCTATGGTTTTGTACGAGTGAAAAGTCCAGCTAACTATAACGCCCCTGAAACCTATGTTTTTTTCAGTGAATTTCTATGGTTTCTTAAATGCTAAATCCTAGCTATAACGTGCCTGAAACCTATGTTTTTTTCAGTGAATATATATATATGTATATATATATATTTAAACCAAAGTGCCCAAGGACAGCGAGGACGCACTCACTACAAATGCAACCATCCGGTTTTATTTAAAGGAAAACAAGCAGCTGTATTTCAGTTCGACATTTTCCTGCCTGACGCGTTTCAAGGACATTTCCTCTTATTCATAGGCAATTATTAGAAACATTACAGAGGCACCAATTACACCTTCATTAGTATGCCGATAATTACACAGTCCATTAGTATGGGTTCCTCAAGTAGGATACTTTCGTGATGCATGTTGGTATTTGCAGTTTATAATTGGCACATTCTTACCCTCCAGTGGGTTCTGTTCATTTCCAAACTTTAAAATTGATTTCTTCACCCTTCAGTGGGCCTCCGAAATGCAGAGCAAGTTGAATTTAGCCTCATTTGTAGTGCCGCTTTTACCAGTTTGGCATAGTTCCAAGCCACGCAGCCCCTCCTTTCATTCATGAGGTGGTGCAGCCCTCCACGGCAGGGCTGCCGTGTGAAATATTTAAACCAAAGTGCCCAAGGACAGCGAGGACGCACTCACTACAAATGCAACCATCCGGTTTTATTTAAAGGAAAACAAGCAGCTGTATTTCAGTTCGACATTTTCCTGCCTGACGCGTTTCAAGGACATTTCCTCTTATTCATAGGCAATTATTAGAAACATCACAGAGGCACCAATTACACCTTCATTAGTATGCCGATAATTACACAGTCCATTAGTATGGGTTCCTCAAGTAGGATACTTTCGTGATGCATGTTGGTATTTGCAGTTTATAATTGGCACATTCTTACCCTCCAGTGGGTTCTGTTCGTTTCCAAACTTTAAAATTGATTTAACTGCACGGATGTCCTGCCGTGGAGGTCTGCACCATCTTGAAAATTAAAGAGGCTGTGCAAACAGGAACTTTGCCGATATGCTAAACAGCACTGCCAATATGGACCTAATGAGTCTGCCTTGCATTGCGGGGCCCACTGAAGGGCTTTTTAATGTAAGAAAATTGCTGTTAATAATGTTACACGAAACAAAGGACCACATGTCCCTGCATGCATCACTAAGGACCCACTGGGGGCAGGATATTTAAAACGCATGCATTTTGTGTTACAGGCTTTCAGCTACCCACGGAAGAAGAGGCTGCTGCCTCGAAACGCGTTTGGGAAGAATAAAAGATTTTACCTGACATGCAGAGGCTGGCTTCCTTGTGAATTGAACCGAAGTGGTAATTGGCAGTCGAGTGCGACCTCGAAGCTCTTGGGCCATTGAAAAACAATTTAACTGCACGGATGTCCTGCCGTGGAGGTCTGCACCATCTTGAAAATTAAAGAGGCTGTGCAAACAGGAACTTTGCCGATATGCTAAACAGCACTGCCAATATGGACCTAATGAGTCTGCCTTGCATTGCGGGGCCCACTGAAGGGCTTTTTAAAGTAAGAAAATTGCTGTTAATAATGTTACACGAAACAAAGGACCACATGTCCCTGCATGCATCACTAAAGACCCACTGGGGGCAGGATATTTAAAACGCATGCATTTTGTGTTACAGGCTTTCAGCTACCCACGGAAGAAGAGGCTGCTGCCTCGAAACGCGTTTGGGAAGAAGAAAAGATTTTACCTGACATGCAGATGCTGGCTTCCTTGTGAATTGAACCGAAGTGGTAATTGGCAGTCGAGTGCGACCTCGAAGCTCTTGGGCCATTGAAAAACAATTTAACTGCACGGATGTCCTGCCGTGGAGGTCTGCACCATCTTGAAAATTAAAGAGGCTGTGCAAACAGGAACTCTGCCGATATGCTAAACAGCACTGCCAATATGGACCTAATGAGTCTGCCTTGCATTGCGGGGCCCACTGAAGGGCTTTTTAAAGTAAGAAAATTGCTGCTAATAATGTTACACGAAACAAAGGACCACATGTCCCTGCATGCATCACTAAGGACCCACTGGGGGCAGGATATTTAAAACGCATGCATTTTGTGTTACAGGCTTTCAGCTACCCACGGAAGAAGAGGCTGCTGCCTCGAAACGCGTTTGGGAAGAATAAAAGATTTTACCTGACATGCAGAGGCTGGCTTCCTTGTGAATTGAACCGAAGTGGTAATTGGCAGTCGAGTGCGACCTCGAAGCTCTTGGGCCATTGAAAAACCAATATATATATATATATATATATATGTATATATATATATATATATATATATACACTGAAAAAACCATGGGTTTCACACACGTTATAGTTAGGAATTAGCATTTAAAAAACCTTGCAAATTCAGTGAAAAAACCATAGGTTTCACAGACGTTATAGTTAGCTGGACATTTCACTCGTAAAAAACCAATGAAATTCCCCCGTTATAGTTAGTTAAGCTAACTATAACTCGCGCACCCGCAATCCACTGCTGATGACGTCACATATAACATCACTCATCACATGGTCACTGACATCACTCATGACATCACTGATGACATCTCAAATTACATCACTGATGACATCACTGATGACATCATCCATTGAATGTGTGTTTTTCTGAAAATTAAATAGGTTTTATATATGTATATCTCAAGGTCGATTGAAGAATAAATGGGTATATAAGTGTCTAAATGGATGATTTTTTGGGGAAAAATTTATTGTGTAACTGATTGATAAAGTGTATCATAGTGAAAACATGGCTTAGTGAGTAATGTTTAAATATGTAAATATCTGTATCAGTCTCTCACTTTGTGTATAAGTGGCTGCATGGGTTGGTGAGTAGGTACATGGGTGTCTATATAGGTTATTAGTTGGTTTTTTGAGTATCAGTCTGAGTGTCTGCATGGTTCGGTGGGGGGTATTACGTAGTGCATAGGTGCATGAATGATTGACTCACTGTATGTGTTGAAGACACCATGTGTGCAGGACTGTATGGGTGAATGAGTATGTGTAAAGGTGTGTTAGTGAGTGAATGACTTTCTCAATAGTGTCTTTATGAGTAACTACTTATGTTTTAAACTAGTATATGTATCTATTGGTGTATATAAGTGAGTATATGTGAGAGTGAGAGATTGAAATTGTTCCTGTATGAATAAGTATGTGTTTCTATAAGTGATTGTTTAAAAGACTAAGTATGTGTAAGTTTCCGTAGAAGTAAGTGTGGTGGTGTGTGTATAAGTGTATATGCAAGTAAATGTATGTTTGATTCTTTATTAGCATGAGTGACTATGTGTGTGAGTAACTCTATGGATGAGTGGCATTGTGTAACAGGATGTATAGGTGTATAAGTACATATGAGTGAGTACATGTATGAGTGACTGTATAGGACTGTTGGTGAATGAGTGGATGTGTATGTGGATCTTAGAATTACTGAAGAGGTTGTTGTAACTGGTATTGGTATTTCCAATATTTTGTTAATTTTTAGTCTCTATTTTTGAATGTGTTTATCAATTGTTATATTAGGGTGAGAGGAGGACTGCCACTCTATCACAAGGATGATGTCATCAGTGATGTCATCAGTGATGTCATTTGAGATGTCATCAGTGATGTCATGAGTGATGTCAGTGACCATGTGATGAGTGATGTTATATGTGACGTCATCGGCACTGGATTGCGGGTGCGCGAGTTATAGTTAGCTTAACTAACTATAACGGGGGAATTTCATTGGTTTTTTACGAGTGAAATGTCCAGCTAACTATAACGTCTGTGAAACCTATGGTTTTTTCACTGAATTTGCAAGGTTTTTTAAACGCTAATTCCTAACTATAACGTGTGTGAAACCCATGGTTTTTTCAGTGAATTTGTATGGTTTTTTAAATGCTAATTCTTATATTTAAAGTGTGTGAAACATTTCTTTTTTTTTTATCTTTTCAAGGTTTTTTACATCGTTTTTTTTTACTTTTTTTTCCCTTTAAACACTATGGTAAAATGTAATGCATTCTGCAATATATAAATGTTCTCCTTTTTTTTAAAAAACAGGTAAGATATAGTAGTATAACATAGTGAATCTTTTTTACAATGTATTTATTTTTGTAAAAAATTTTTTACCGTGCGCGTACGGTAAGCTTACCGTAAGCGCACGTTTTGCATTAGGTACGTAATATTTCTACTCTGTTTGCGTATGGTTACGCAATTTGCGTAGACGTCCGTACTGCCTACGTGACGCGTAAGCGCATACTTTACACGCGTACGCGCGCGCGCGCGCACGTTACGCAGAAGGGTTCGAGCGTGCCTGATATGCGCATGCGCGCGTGCACGTGTCTTTTTTACGCGCATGCGTACTTTTACCGTAAGCGCTCCGTAAGCGTAACGTACGCGCACGGTTGGTCATGTGATCAAGAAACAACACTTTTGATTGGTTTAAACTACTTTCAGTTCTAGAACCTTCCTACACCACACCCATTCCCCTCATTACTGCTTGTGACCCCTTAGGAGAAGGAGCTGAGTTGTCTTTGTGATACGATGGCAGAACAGCAGTCCTCTTCTGAGAGTGAGCCTGGTAGCAGCATCATCAGAGAGAGAAGAAGGAAACAAAAGACTTCTTTTGTATGGGAATATTTTACCTATCCAGAGGGGCAGAAAAAGGTAAATGCTCCTTTAGTCACCTGCTCACTTTGTGAGCGTGTCTTATCTAGAGGGAATCCAAGGAAGAAGTATTCCTTTGGAAATCACTCTATGGTTAGACACATTAAGGATAAACATCCCAGGACTTATGCTCGACATACTGGAGAAACATCTCCAGTAAGTCACCCGAGCACACCTGCAGAAGCTCAGCCGAGTACATCTTCGGCAGCTCAGCAGAGCCCTTCCTCTGCGGTGGGAGCATCACCCTTTTCTGCTCCTCTGGATATAAACCCTCGTTTTGGGAGGGTTACAATGAGGTGCACAAGATGTCATGGCCTTATTGTTCATGCGGAGACCAGTGTTTCCCTCATAAACAATAGGATAGACCAGCACATCTGTGGTCCTTGTTAGTATTCCCATTCTTTCTTTCCTCTTTCCCTTTATGAACACAACGGTTCTTTTAAGAGCCAACCTTACCTCTTAACTTTAAAAAAAAAATTTTAATGACTTTTTTTTATTTTATTTTTTTTACCGTACGCGTACGGTACACGCATTTATTTTTGTTTTTAAAAAAAAAAAAAAAAAATTTTAAACACCCTACAAGGTCCTTGAGGGACTACTACAGAAATGAGAAAAGCATAGAGAAGAGTAGTGAAAAAAAGTGAGCATTAAAGTAAATGTGTGATAATTCCAGAAATTTCACACTTACCTGACAATGAAAATTACTTAATTAAAAATAAGTGATTTATTTAACTTTATATAAAGAAGTTTATTTTTCATATTTTTCCTTTCTCAATCTGTAAAAAAAGAAAAATGTATTAATATTTAACAATGCATTTTAGAATACAGTACACATATTTTCATATTTCAACAAACATTTTTTTGCCCTTTTTTTGCTGTTTTCAGAATATATTGCATTTCACTGTAAATCGTAAAAGCAATTGCATTCATCACTTAACAGCGGGCAAAAAAAAAAACAATCTGAAAGATTGTTTAAAAAAAGCCCAGAATCTCATCTCACTAAAACATACCGTAATAGAAATGTAACATTTGCAATAAAAATCTCACCTAAGAACAATAACTAATTCCAGTAAATATCGTCTGAAAATTGTGTTGCATAAGCATAATCACCAAAATAATTTGTGTCAAAGAAGTCCACAATGCAAATTATTAACTTTCCTTTAGGCCAAATGGTAATTTTTAAAATATTTTTTGATGACATTTCCAATGGTAATCCAATTAAATTGTAATAATGTTTTGTACAGATGTTGCAATTTCTGTCTAAAATTTTGGTTTCAGAAAAATTAAATAGGAATTTGCTAAATCAAAA
This sequence comes from Triturus cristatus, assembly GCF_964204655.1. Taxonomy (NCBI): domain Eukaryota; kingdom Metazoa; phylum Chordata; class Amphibia; order Caudata; family Salamandridae; genus Triturus; species Triturus cristatus. Next base: position 219,715,866 of record NC_140590.1, read on the forward strand.
GGCAAACGTTGCTTGAAAACCAATTGAGAATCATTACACAGTGTCCAGCCTTTTTCACATTTAATAAAAACTGTGTAATGACCAGAAGTTACAATAGGTCCTTCATGGAAAATTATTGCAACTGTGACAAAAGTTTTTCCAGAAATTGATAATTGCTGTCCTGTAAACTTCTTTATTAAAGTGTCCAATTTTGTTCCATCAGCACTACAACGTTGCATCATTAAAATTACATACTGTCCATATTTCTTTAAAAATAACGTTGAAAACATGTCTGATTTACATTTAGAACATTCCATGTTGTGATTGGCATCTTTAACTAATTTACTAAAAGTCACTGATTTAGTCTCTGGCAATGTTAAATAGATAAACCTTTCTGAATCAACATTAGAGCTGCATGTGTAGAAACAGTTTTCACAACTATGTTCCCATTTATAACAGAGACCAAACAAATTTTCAATTTCTATCCCTTCATCTTCAAGTACCAAAAGGATATACATCAAGAATTCCTGTGCATCTTGCTGGACATTTTGAGAAAACTGTGTTCGTCCTGAACAAACATCTAATAGATTTCTAATTCCAGCCGCACTTTCTATTTTAGCTTTATCAACACTCAGCTTCTCATAAAGAAGACTTAGCACAGAACAGAATCTTTTCTCATGATTTTCTATTATCTGCTCTTGCAAACTTTCAAGATAAAATACAACATTCAGCACTACATTTGCGTAGCAGTTGACACCAGAGCTATTTTCAAAATGGCAACCAACAACCTCTTCAACATTGTCCTTTTTCTTTTTTCTTTCAATCACATGACTCTCTTTTTGTTTTCTCTTCCGTACATCCTCATTACAGATATTCTCAATTCTCCTTTTCCGACAAACAACACGTTTCTCCAACACAGGATACTAACCTAAATGAGGAGCATAGGTTCTTCTTAATCTATTATACTCCTTAACACAATTTGCATCAGCACTAACTTTTGAGTCATCAAAGTCTATCATGAATAAACCAGATAATGTTTTCACTCGTGACAAAGCAACATATGCCATACCTTCTTTGAACACAGTAGATCCAATGTTTACAAATGCACTATCAACAGTTAATCCTTGACACTTGTGAATAGTTACAGCATATGCTAGAGAAAATGGAAACTGCTTCCTACGTACATATAAGTCTTTCACAAGCAAAAAACGGACTGAACAATGACTAATGTCTTTTACCTCTTCAATCTGATCAAATTTTATTTTTAAAAACTCAATTCCTTCTTTTTTCTGGTAGTTAACAAAACCCACAACTTTACCCATAGCTCCATTTACTAAACCTGTTTCAACATCCAAATTTCTCCTTAAAAATACTCGACAGTTCATGCAAAGATATAGATTTTTTTCTAATCCAGCTGTTTTTGAAATGTTCTTCTCTAGAGAATCCAATTTATTTTTCAGGTCGCCTGTTAATGTAATAGTAATTATTTCATGTTGGATTTTGTCCACTGCTTCCATTTTCTTAATCTCTTCCTTTTCCAATTTCAAAAGTTCCTCATTGAATATTGAGCATTCACGTAGTGTTGGCATTAAGCAGATTACAGCAACTATTTCTTCACTTGGAAATAAATTATGTAGCAACCGACTCTGTAATGCTTTTCTGCCAACTTCTGTGAGTGGGGAACAACCTTTACAACGCAACTTTTACAACGCACTACACTTACAACGCATTTTTTACAACGCACAATCCATTACAACGCATGACATTACAACGCATGACACTACAACGCATTTTTAAAAACTACCTTTACAACGCATTCCATTACAACGCATACTACCATTACAACGCATACCATTACAACGCATAATATTAAACTACACTATCCAACACTTTCCCTACTGTTGCACCCCCTGGAGTTAGAATAGTAATTTTTACCCCTATACTATCCAACACTTTCCCTACTGTTGCACCCCCTGGAGTTAAAATAGTAATTTTTACCCCTATACTATCCAACACTTTCCCTACTGTTGCACCCCCTGGAGTTAGAATAGTAATTTTTACCCCTATACTATCCAACACTTACCCTACTGTTGCACCCCCTGGAGTTAGAATAGTAATTTTAACCCCTATACTATCCAACACTTTCCCTACTGTTGCACCCCCTGGAGTTAGAATAGTAATTTTTACCCCTATACTATCCAACACTTTCCCTACTGTTGCACCCCCTGGAGTTAGAATAGTAATTTTTACCCCTATACTATCCAACACTTACCCTACTGTTGCACCCCCTGGAGTTAGAAAAGTAATTTTTACCCCTATACTATCTAATACTTACCTTAAATGCAATTTAATATTATGCGTTGTAATGGTATGCGTTGTAATGGTAGTATGCGTTGTAATGGAATGCGTTGTAAAGGTAGTTTTTAAAAATGCGTTGTAGTGTCATGCGTTGTAATGTCATGCGTTGTAATGGATTGTGCGTTGTAAAAAATGCGTTGTAAGTGCATGCGTTGTAAAAGTGTGCGTTGTAACGACATACATCCTCTGTGAGTAGTCCAATTCTGATATCTTTCAGAATACATATTGGTAGTGAGTTCTTTGTACTCAAAGAATGACCAAATATTCACATTACCAATGCTTCCTAATGACTTCCTCGTGTCCTCATGTGTCACAGTATTAAACACTGGTTGTCCTTTAACTGGAGTGAGCTGCAGTAGATCCCCAAAAACTATAACATGTTTTCCACCAAATAACACGTCATAGTCTCTTTTTAGAATTTGCTGCATTCTTAAATGCACAAAGGCAAGCATTAAGTTTGATACCATGCTTACCTCATCAATAATGAGAACTTGCATCTTCTTCAACACTCTTGAAACTTCGAAACATGCTTCGACAGTTAGCTTGTGATATTCTATTTTGTTCTCATGCTCCACTCGTAACATTAGCAAGCGATGGAGAGTAATTCCTTTAATATTATATGCTGCTAACCCAGTTGGAGCAGTAACAACACAAGATAAAGTTTTTTTGCTGTAGGTAGCTTCTGATGATTTTAATTAAGAAACTTTTCCCTGTTCCAGCTTGTCCACTCACATACAACCTAATTGGTTCAAATGATGTGCATGTGCACTCTTTATTTTCATGTAGTAATCCGTGATCAATTTTTTTCTGACTTCTTCATAAATTTGTCGTTGTTCTTCATTCAGTTGTTGTTCCAAATCTAGTAAGTCTATTAAATCTTCCTGAGCTTGATTCATAGCCGTTTCCACTTCAGTCATGGCTATTGCAGCTTCATTTTCTAAGATTGGCTGTCCTAGTGGATCTTGACTGAGCGTTCCAGAACTTTGGCTGTCTTGACAACGGTCTCTAGCTACTTCAGCTGCAATTGTAGCTTCCTGTTCAATTTCTTCGTTTAACATTTGGACATAATTCCTGAAAATACTGCATTCAATGGTATCTTTACATGCATTAAATGAATCCTCATAGCTTTGAAATTCTCCAAGTAGTTCGTCCTCTGAACGCCATGGTTTAAACAGCTGTAAAAGTGCCAAGTAGTAAAATTCCTTTTTGTCAGGAGTGTCACAACTCAGCTTCCTGTGATTAATCAAACTTCCTTTTGTTTGCTTCACTAAACATCCTGCCTCACCAATGACTTTATATTTTCCATTGTTGATGTCTTCTGTGGCTTTCCGTGAAAAAATGTAGTTCTGCAGCACTTCATAGAGACACATGTTCTCAAGATGATGACTTCTTTTTGGGTAATATGTGTCCAACATGTTTGTTTTCAAAATATCTGTACTTTCTGGGTCGTTCTCGGCCAAATATTCAATTTCTCCAACAGATTTCAGTACCCGATTTCACATTCCTGCAAGGCCTAAACTGACCCAAATTATTCTTCTTGATTTCGAGTACAGACTTGCAGATGATAACCTATCTGAACATTCGTAGGATCCAATTTCTCGATGTGATATCATCTTTAAACTGAAACTGTACAGCTTCTTACTGACAGTCTTCTCGTGAGAAATCTCTTCCCACATTTCCTTCAATTCTGTTTTCTCAGATTTAGTGATGTAAGATGTGACATACCGAGCAACAGCAATAGAATTGTCTGCCACATACTGAATATCCATGTTAGCATTCCACATGGATAAAATGACTGGGTTGTAGTCATTTATATATTTTGACTCTTCTTTTCTTCTTAGGTTGTACGTATTTTTGGGAGATTTTCTTGTAATAGTATGTCTCACAGCTGACATAAAACTGTTGACTCTTCCTTTTGAAAGAACAGGTCTAGGAAATCCAAATCAACATGTTGTGTAGAATTTATCTTTGGTCTTGTACTTCCGTTGACAGTATTTTCCACACCGATGACTTTGGAAACGTAAAACTTGCTCTTTTAACTTTTTCTCTTCTGTGCTTTTAGGTATAGCACATGTTGCATATTCTTCAATGAAAGATAACACTGCTTCATCAGCATCTGTTCCAAATTTTGGAGCATCCTTGATCCACAACAGCATATGAATGTGAGGAGCACCTCTTGCTTGGTACTCTTTTCTCCAAAAGAAATCCACAACTTCTCCAAGTGGTGGATTTTTTTTATTGCAGATGAAGGACATCATAGCCTCAAATCTATGATTGAAATATCTGCAAACATTAACCGGATCCAATGAGCACAGTTCTCCTGCTGTCTTGTATTCGATGTTTTCAATGTTTGAATTTGCCTCTCGTAGAAAATCCAGTAAATCATCCCAAGCGTACTCGGCACAGCTTAGGGTTAGGAACCATGTTGGAGTTCCTAAATTCCGTAACATGCATTTCAATTCTCCATGGCGTCGGTACCAATATTCATTCGTCCCACGCTGACAAGCCATTAGATTGATCAATTGTGATTCCAAATGATCATCTCGCTGCTGCACTTTGTTCATAAAATCCTTAGCAGACACATTATGTAGATGTGTTCCACTTTTTAAAATGTGGTTTACTGCATAAGATAGTGCAGACAAGTCACTTTCAAATAACAGATGGAACAAATAAGGAATACTTTGACGAAATCTGGGATCTTCTGCATATAATCTTGTAGTCCGATACTCAGAAGCAGGAATCTGGACTGGACGTTCATCGTATCGTCCACCTTCTCCTGTAGGAAACAGCTGGGGAAAACAACGAGCTTCCAAGCTCTCCTCCCATACACTCACGGGAGTTCCTTGTGCTTTTTTCATTTGAAACAGATCAATGGTGTTTGCCATTACTTCTTTTGAATGAAGAGGATGTATGCTGAAATGTTCATAAATTTCTTCTTCTTTTGACTTGTCAACTTTTTCAATTTGCCCAGTTGGTGTTTCTGTGTCTCCTAGTACATCTTCTTCATCTTCATCTATATAAAATACCATTTATTATTTTTTTTCAAATACAAATTTGCTCTTTGTACTTTTCGTACATCTACCAGCTCCTGCCAAATTTTCTTACTCTTTGTAGGTACACCATTAACCAGAATAACTAATGGTTCAGTTTCCAAAGTATCTGTATCAATAGTTTCCATATTTTTTTTCAAATCCAACGGCAAATAGACAACTCTTCCTTTTAAACCTCTCTGTAAATCTGAAGGAGGTAATTTGCCTGTTTTTGGCTCCATACGTACTATGGTCTGGAACGGATGAACACATTGAATGAGTATAGACTCATACGTATTTAAATCAGAAAGTTCTGCAGGAACTTCAACCAATTCTAAATTATTATGTACAGCTCTAGCTGGCATTTTATTTTCTTCTAACTTGTTGTAACAGTATTTACAAATACGATGATCTTCACCCAAATCAAAACAATTTTCAAGAAATATATATGTTGCAAAATCCTTCCACTTATAATTATCTTCGTCTTCACTTTTTTTGTAGAGATCAACATTCCTTGTTTGGATTTTATAATGGCTTCTCCAGCAACAAATACAAGTAATATTTGGTCTTTCATTTGAGATGATAGCAAATTTTGTTATTTGATCTTCAAATTTCTTATTTACGGAGGGTTCTACATTCTCTTCCACATTTTCCTCAATAACTGTGTCATTCCCTGCACTTTCTTGTTCTGGACCAAAGTAACAAAACTGAATCTCATCAGTAACCTTCTCAACATCTGATACAGATCCACGAAACAGTGCCTTATTCAACTAATTTAACTTTAGTGCTGGACTTTTAGCAAAATACAATCTTCTCACAAATTTTCTAATTTCAGTATGATGAACTGCCAGCATCCTAAAATGGTGAAAAACACTTTGACAAACTTTCCTAGATAGACAAGCCAGAGAGTGTCCTTGCAAACCAGTATTCTCTCTCACTCTGCATGGATCTAGTCCTTGAAGCACCTTAATCTTCTGTTTAACACTCTTTTTACTATATTCTCTTAAAAACTCATGTAATTTATCAATAGATTCCTGTCGCAAAGTACAAATACTACTACAATTCCAAGTATACACTGGGGCTTTAGGACGTCTCCCCATAACCTCATCCGCAATCACTTCTTCCTCATTTCTTGGAACCATTTTCTCCTTTTCCATTATACAACCATCTTTTACTTCATATGCTCGTCCACTGGTGTCAACTGCATGCAGCAAACTATTACTTTGAAGATAACTCTCTTCATTAAAAAATGGTTCAGTACTTGAACTATGCATCCATTCTCCTAAAAACACTTTACAAAAGTTATTTCTTTTTACTACTCTTTTCGTTTTGCTTTGTGACTTCATTATATTAACTATTTTTTCTAATGTACGCATCCTGTTCAAAATTAAAATCAATAGTTTTCTTTTTAAATCTAAAGCCTTAGCTACAATGGCTTCAATATCTTTTTTTCTCTTGTAAAATGTAGCTCTTTTCTTATATTTTTTCACATCCTTTAGCAAATTGGACATCACTCTTCTCTGAAACATTTTCCTACGGATCTCTTTAAATGCTGATTTTCTTTTCAAGTTAATTTTTATAGCTTCTGCTTGTACATTAGCATTTAGTAAATTCTCACTATTCTCCTGTTGTTTTCTACTTGAAACAGTTTTTCCAATGGGGGCATTTTTTAAATTTTTCCTTTTTTTGAATATATTTTTAAAGAATTCCTTTGTCTGCTTACCAGAAGACTTTTTCTTTTTCCCAACATGAGCATCTTCAACTAACTTGGGTCCTCCAGTTGTCTTCAAATATACATTTTTTTTCAGTTTTTTTCGCTGTCTTGATTTTATAGGCATCTTATATTTCCTTCACTGCTCTGCAGCAATACCTGAAAGTAAGTAAAATAAAATACCTTTTTGTAATTTTAATATATTACTATATTTGTTATGATCTTTTCTTTTCTTATAACACTATCTACCCCTTTCCTACGAGTGAAAAACACAAGAAAACCAACACAAATTTAATCTCTAAGAACAATTCCTGTGTGCACACAGACTCTTGGTGTGATTCTAGGCAGAACATGATATTTCATTTGCAAATCAAAAGCACACTTATTTTTTTTTTTTGCAACTGTTAATTACTCTAACAGATCGGACACATTTTCTTTATAGTTTAGAGAGGCAGAAAAGAGCACATGTCCAATCAGCTTTTTTAGAGCATGTACATGTGTAACCTGGCTGACTGACTACACTCCAGCAAAGATAATGATCCTTGGTGATGTTCAATGCATTAGCGTTCCTCACTCCTACCTAAAACACCACACAGTGCTGATTAGTAAGCATGAGTGTACAGGAAAAACAGCTACCTCTCTTCTAAGAGTGTGGTTCTGAAGACTGTCTACTGTCAGGTGCAGGAGAGACTTGAATGGACCCTTACATAACTGATTAAAGACTACATGTGTGGTAAGGGTTAATATGAGTTTTTAGCATGTAGCAACTACATGACCCATTGCAAGAGTGGAAGAAAAATCTACCACGTTGATTTCAAATATGTTAGCATTTGCCTCTTATTTGAGAAACTGTTTTGGGCTGAATGCTAACCACCACATTTCCAGAAAACAAGCTTCCCCTTTCACACGAAATACATCTCTGACAGCAATTCCTCTGTGCTCACAGCCTCATGCTGTGATTTTAACGCAGAAAATGAAATTTGCTTGCCAATTTCAAAGCACACTTACTACTGTTTTCTGTGATTTTAGGTAGAAAATGAAATTTGCTTGCCAATTTCAAAGCACACTTACTACTGTTTTTTCTAGCAAGTGTTAAGTACTCTAACAGTCGCATACATTTTCATTACAGTTTTCAGAAACAGAAAAGAGCACATGTGCAAACAGCTTTTTGAGACCATGAACATGTGTGACCTTGGTGACTGACTACACTCCAGCAAAAGAAATCAGCCTTAGTGATGTTGAATGTATTAGCGTTACTCACTGCTACTTGAAACACCACTCACTTGTGAATACTAAGCATGATTGTACAGGATAAACTGCTGGGTGTGTGCTAACAGTCTGCTTATGCAGACTGTGTATTTTCAGTTGCAAGAGACATATGCATGGATACTTCCAAAAAGAACAAGAGAGACACGAAATACATCTCTGACAGCAATTCCTCTGTGCTCACAGACTCATGCTGTGATTTTAGGCAGAAAATGAAATTTGCTTGCCAATTTCAAAGCACACTTACTACTGTTTTTTCCTGCAAGTGTTAAGTACTCTAACAGTCGCATACATTTTCATTACAGTTTTCAGAAACAGAAAAGAGCACATGTGCAAACAGCTTTTTGAGACCATGAACATGTGTGACCTAGGTGACTGACTACACTCCAGCAAAAGAAATCAGCCTTAGTGATGTTGAATGTATTAGCGTTACTCACTGCTACCTGAAACACCACTCACTTGTGAATACTCAGCATGATTGTACAGGATAAACTGCTGGGTGTGTGCTAACAGTCTGCTTATGCACACTGTGTATTTTCAGTTGCTAGAGACATATGCATGGTTACTTCCAAAAAGAACCAGAGAGACACGAAATACATCTCTGACAGCAATTCCTCTGTGCTCCCAGACTCATGCTGTGATTTTACGCAGAAAATGAAATTTGCTTGCCAATTTCAAAGCACACTTACTACTGTTTTCTGTGATTTTAGGCAGAAAAAGAAATTTGCTTGCCAATTTCAAAGCACACTTACTACTGTTTTTTCCTGCAAGTGTTAAGTACTCTAACAGTCACATACATTTTCATTACAGTTTTCAGATACAGAAAAGAGCACATGTGCAAACAGCTTTTTGAGACCATGAGCATGTGTGACCTTGGTGACTGACTACACTCCAGCAAAAGAAATCAGCCTTAGTGATGTTAAATGTATTAGCGTTACTCACTGCTACCTGAAACACCACTCACTTATGAATACTCAGCATGATTCTACAGGATAAACTGCTGGGTGTGTGCTAACAGTCTGCTTATGCAGACTGTGTATTTTCAGTTGCAAGAGACATATGCATGGTTACTTCCAAAAAGAACCAGAGAGACACGAAATACATCTCTGACAGCAATTCCTCTGTGCTCACAGACTCATGCTGTGATTTTACGCAGAAAATGAAATTTGCTTGCCAATTTCAAAGCACACTTACTACTGTTTTCTGTGATTTTAGGCAGAAAATGAAATTTGCTTGCCAATTTCAAAGCACACTTACTACTGTTTTTTCCTCCAAGTGTTAAGTACTCTAACAGTCGCATACATTTTCATTACAGTTTACAGAAACAGAAAAGAGCACATGTGCAAACAGCTTTTTGAGACCATGAACATGTGTGACCTTGGTGACTGACTACACTCCAGCAAAAGAAATCAGCCTTAGTGATGTTGAATGTATTAGCGTACCTCACTGCTACCTGAAACACCACTCACTTGTGAATACTCAGCATGATTGTACAGGATAAACTGCTAGGTGTGTGCTAACAGTCTGCTTATGCACACTGTGTATTTTCAGTTGCAAGAGACATATGCATGGTTACTTCCAAAAAGAACCAGAGAGACACGAAATACATCTCTGACAGCAATTCCTCTGTGCTCCCAGACTCATGCTGTGATTTTACGCAGAAAATGAAATTTGCTTGCCAATTTCAAAGCACACTTACTACTGTTTTCTGTGATTTTAGGCAGAAAAAGAAATTTGCTTGCCAATTTCAAAGCACACTTACTACTGTTTTTTCCTGCAAGTGTTAAGTACTCTAACAGTCACATACATTTTCATTACAGTTTTCAGATACAGAAAAGAGCACATGTGCAAACAGCTTTTTGAGACCATGAGCATGTGTGACCTTGGTGACTGACTACACTCCAGCAAAAGAAATCAGCCTTAGTGATGTTAAATGTATTAGCGTTACTCACTGCTACCTGAAACACCACTCACTTATGAATACTCAGCATGATTCTACAGGATAAACTGCTGGGTGTGTGCTAACAGTCTGCTTATGCAGACTGTGTATTTTCAGTTGCAAGAGACATATGCATGGTTACTTCCAAAAAGAACCAGAGAGACACGAAATACATCTCTGACAGCAATTCCTCTGTGCTCACAGACTCATGCTGTGATTTTACGCAGAAAATGAAATTTGCTTGCCAATTTCAAAGCACACTTACTACTGTTTTCTGTGATTTTAGGCAGAAAATGAAATTTGCTTGCCAATTTCAAAGCACACTTACTACTGTTTTTTCCTCCAAGTGTTAAGTACTCTAACAGTCGCATACATTTTCATTACAGTTTACAGAAACAGAAAAGAGCACATGTGCAAACAGCTTTTTGAGACCATGAACATGTGTGACCTTGGTGACTGACTACACTCCAGCAAAAGAAATCAGCCTTAGTGATGTTGAATGTATTAGCGTACCTCACTGCTACCTGAAACACCACTCACTTGTGAATACTCAGCATGATTGTACAGGATAAACTGCTAGGTGTGTGCTAACAGTCTGCTTATGCACACTGTGTATTTTCAGTTGCAAGAGACATATGCATGGTTACTTCCAAAAAGAACCAGAGAGACACGAAATACATCTCTGACAGCAATTCCTCTGTGCTCCCAGACTCATGCTGTGATTTTACGCAGAAAATGAAATTTGCTTGCCAATTTCAAAGCACACTTACTACTGTTTTCTGTGATTTTAGGCAGAAAAAGAAATTTGCTTGCCAATTTCAAAGCACACTTACTACTGTTTTTTCCTCCAAGTGTTAAGTACTCTAACAGTCGCATACATTTTCATTACAGTTTTCAGAAACAGAAAAGAGCACATGTGCAAACAGCTTTTTGTGACCATGAACATGTGTGACCTTGGTGACTGACTACACTCCAGCAAAAGTAATCAGCCTTAGTGATGTTGAATGTATTAGCGTTACTCACTGCTACCTGAAACACCACTCACTTGTGAATACTCAGCATGATTGTACAGGATAAACTGCTGGGTGTGTGCTAACAGTCTGCTTATGCACACTGTGTATTTTCAGTTGCAAGAGACATATGCATGGTTACTTCCAAAAAGAACCAGAGAGACACGAAATACATCTCTGACAGCAATTCCTCTGTGCTCCCAGACTCATGCTGTGATTTTACGCAGAAAATGAAATTTGCTTGCCAATTTCAAAGCACACTTACTACTGTTTTCTGTGATTTTAGGCAGAAAATGAAATTTGCTTGCCAATTTCAAAGCACACTTACTACTGTTTTTTCCTCCGAGTGTTAAGTACTCTAACAGTCGCATACATTTTCATTACAGTTTACAGAAACAGAAAAGAGCACATGTGCAAACAGCTTTTTGAGACCATGAACATGTGTGACCTTGGTGACTGACTACACTCCAGCAAAAGAAATCAGCCTTAGTGATGTTGAATGTATTAGCGTACCTCACTGCTACCTGAAACACCACTCACTTGTGAATACTCAGCATGATTGTACAGGATAAACTGCTAGGTGTGTGCTAACAGTCTGCTTATGCACACTGTGTATTTTCAGTTGCAAGAGACATATGCATGGTTACTTCCAAAAAGAACCAGAGAGACACGAAATACATCTCTGACAGCAATTCCTCTGTGCTCCCAGACTCATGCTGTGATTTTACGCAGAAAATGAAATTTGCTTGCCAATTTCAAAGCACACTTACTACTGTTTTCTGTGATTTTAGGCAGAAAAAGAAATTTGCTTGCCAATTTCAAAGCACACTTACTACTGTTTTTTCCTGCAAGTGTTAAGTACTCTAACAGTCGCATACATTTTCATTACAGTTTTCAGAAACAGAAAAGAGCACATGTGCAAACAGCTTTTTGAGACCATGAGCATGTGTGACCTTGGTGACTGACTACACTCCAGCAATAGAAATCAGCCTTAGTGATGTTAAATGTATTAGCGTTACTCACTGCTACCTGAAACACCACTCACTTATGAATACTCAGCATGATTCTACAGGATAAACTGCTGGGTGTGTGCTAACAGTCTGCTTATGCAGACTGTGTATTTTCAGTTGCAAGAGACATATGCATGGTTACTTCCAAAAAGAACCAGAGAGACACGAAATACATCTCTGACAGCAATTCCTCTGTGCTCACAGACTCATGCTGTGATTTTACGCAGAAAATGAAATTTGCTTGCCAATTTCAAAGCACACTTACTACTGTTTTCTGTGATTTTAGGCAGAAAATGAAATTTGCTTGCCAATTTCAAAGCACACTTACTACTGTTTTTTCCTCCAAGTGTTAAGTACTCTAACAGTCGCATACATTTTCATTACAGTTTACAGAAACAGAAAAGAGCACATGTGCAAACAGCTTTTTGAGACCATGAACATGTGTGACCTTGGTGACTGACTACACTCCAGCAAAAGAAATCAGCCTTAGTGATGTTGAATGTATTAGCGTACCTCACTGCTACCTGAAACACCACTCACTTGTGAATACTCAGCATGATTGTACAGGATAAACTGCTAGGTGTGTGCTAACAGTCTGCTTATGCACACTGTGTATTTTCAGTTGCAAGAGACATATGCATGGTTACTTCCAAAAAGAATCATAGAGACACGAAATACATCTCTGACAGCAATTCCTCTGTGCTCCCAGACTCATGCTGTGATTTTACGCAGAAAATGAAATTTGCTTGCCAATTTCAAAGCACACTTACTACTGTTTTCTGTGATTTTAGGCAGAAAAAGAAATTTGCTTGCCAATTTCAAAGCACACTTACTACTGTTTTTTCCTCCAAGTGTTAAGTACTCTAACAGTCGCATACATTTTCATTACAGTTTTCAGAAACAGAAAAGAGCACATGTGCAAACAGCTTTTTGAGACCATGAACATGTGTGACCTTGGTGACTGACTACACTCCAGCAAAAGTAATCAGCCTTAGTGATGTTGAATGTATTAGCGTTACTCACTGCTACCTGAAACACCACTCACTTGTGAATACTCAGCATGATTGTACAGGATAAACTGCTGGGTGTGTGCTAACAGTCTGCTTATGCACACTGTGTATTTTCAGTTGCAAGAGACATATGCATGGTTACTTCCAAAAAGAACCAGAGAGACACGAAATACATCTCTGACAGCAATTCCTCTGTGCTCCCAGACTCATGCTGTGATTTTACGCAGAAAATGAAATTTGCTTGCCAATTTCAAAGCACACTTACTACTGTTTTCTGTGATTTTAGGCAGAAAAAGAAATTTGCTTGCCAATTTCAAAGCACACTTACTACTGTTTTTTCCTGCAAGTGTTAAGTACTCTAACAGTCGCATACATTTTCATTACAGTTTTCAGAAACAGAAAAGAGCACATGTGCAAACAGCTTTTTGAGACCATGAACATGTGTGACCTTGGTGACTGACTACACTCCAGCAAAAGAAATCAGCCTTAGTGATGTTGAATGTATTAGCGTTACTCACTGCTACCTGAAACACCACTCACTTGTGAATACTCAGCATGATTGTACAGGATAAACTGCTGGGTGTGTGCTAACAGTCTGCTTATGCACACTGTGTATTTTCAGTTGCAAGAGACATATGCATGGTTACTTCCAAAAAGAACCAGAGAGACACGAAATACATCTCTGACAGCAATTCCTCTGTGCTCCCAGACTCATGCTGTGATTTTACGCAGAAAATGAAATTTTCTTGCCAATTTCAAAGCACACTTACTACTGTTTTCTGTGATTTTGGGCAGAAAATGAAATTTGCTTGCCAATTTCAAAGCACACTTACTACTGTTTTTTCCTGCAAGTGTTAAGTACTCTAACAGTCGCATACATTTTCATTACAGTTTTCAGAAACAGAAAAGAGCACATGTGCAAACAGCTTTTTGAGACCATGAACATGTGTGACCTTGGTGACTGACTACACTCCAGCAATAGAAATCAGCCTTAGTGATGTTGAATGTATTAGCGTTACTCGCTGCTACCTGAAACACCACTCACTTGTGAATACTCAGCATGATTGTACAGGATAAACTGCTGGGTGTGTGCTAACAGTCTGCTTATGCAGACTGTGTATTCTCAGTTGCAAGAGACATATGCATGGTTACTTCCAAAAAGAACCAGAGAGACACGAAATACATCTCTGACAGCAATTCCTCTGTGCTCACAGACTCATGCAAAAATCACCACATACATCCCCTCTCAAACTCATAACTCACCTTTAAAATTAGTTAGTTGAGAAAGAAATGTGGCACTCAAACAGCAGACTATCACTTTTTTTCAAATGAAATCATACATTTCTATTGGTTGAAAACTTCAACCCTTTTCCAAATGTACCCTTCCCCCAACTTGACTTCTGCCTGCTACCATAGCAACCATAGCAACAGCTCATGGAACACTGCTGTGAGGAGAGAGGTCAGAAGTTCACCACACAATGTTTCAAATCGAAAGACCAAGAGTGCTTCACCTGTCCAACCTAACAGCAAATCCAAACTATTCTTCTGTGAGAACACAATTTTCTGAACCAATACAAAACATGCTTCTAAAAATGTACACATACAGCCTACGTTGTACTGTAAAAAGATTTGAATCAGCCAATGAGTTATTTTTATTTAAAATAATTATGTATGCCTCCATTTTCAAACTGTCTTTCATTTCATATTGCCATTCTACGGAAAGACACCTTCTGAGTGCATCCAGATCTCCTTGAAAGATGTTCACAGTGTGGATTGTAGGTCACAGCTATGTCTTCTGGAGTGAAAAGTATGCAGAAAACAGAGGTATGGTGAGAGACCTTGCTTTGCCAAATGTAGACATTAAATGGATTGGTCAGAGAGGGTTAAAATGGCACCAATTATTGCCTTTGGTGAAAACCTTTCAACATCTCCCACAGCCTAACCTTATTATTGTGCACTGTGGTGGAAATGACCTAGGCACTTTAACTGGTGTAGGTCTGGAAATGCTTATTAAGGACACCTTTGTGCAATTGATGTCGCTTTTTCCTCAATCTGCCTTTGTATATTCTAACATATGCCAAAGGCAAAAGTGGAACTGGTCCAACCAATTTTGTCTGCAGATTGACAAAGCAAGAAAGCACGTCAACAAATCTGTTTCTGCTTTCCTCAGAGACTATGGTATGGGTTCTATATACCACAACAACTTGCGTTACAACATGCAAGACATTTATAGAGGAGACGGTGTACATTTCAATGATGAAGGGAACAGAGTCTTCCTCTTGAACTTTAGACTCTGCATCGGTACTTACTTGTAGGTACCAAAAAACACTCAATGAACACAACGGCTCTTTTTAGAGCCCCCAATATCTTAACACTTAAATTTGTTTTTTTCTTCTTTTTTTTTTATTTTCTACCGTACGCGTACGGTAAGCTTACCGTACGCGCACCCCGCGATTTAAAAAAAAAAAATTTAAATGTTTTTTTCATACTTTTATGGCCTTATTGGACCCCCTGACAAACGCTAGGGGGTCTGCAACTCTCTTTGTTGCCCCCTTTCCACGTTCTCCTCCTTTGTTTATCAGTGTGAGACACACAAAATGGAGGCTGACACTTCCTGATTTCGACCGATTCGAATGTTTACAGTCATGTAACCACCAATCAGAATTAAGCTCGCGCATGGCAGCGTGCGCGTACGGTAAGCTTACCGTACGCGCTCGGAGCGCGCCTATAGATATATATATTGATTTAAATGCTATTTTCTCAGCAAATACTGAACACATTTACACCAGAACTACAAAAGGCACATCCCTGACCTGAGGACTTCCTCTCTGCCAAATTTCAAGTAATTCTGTTCAGCCGTTCGGGCTGTAGCTTGGACTAAAGGTCCTATGGAAAAATGCATGGGGAAAACACGTTTTGGGACCCCCCCTTTTTCCTAGCCCCCGCTTGACGAATCCCCCCGAGACTTTCAGGGTAAGAGCGGAGCGGAGCGCCCCACCGATTCGTCAATCTGCGCCAAAGTTATTCAAAATAGAATGTTGCGGATTTCCTATGGAAACACAGTCCTAACTATAACTACCTATATATATATCTATATATATATATGACGCTCCGATGTTCAAAGAACAGAAGGACCAGCACTCAGGTTAGGTTAAATCCCAGTTCGGATTTATTAGTGCAAATAAAGAAACAGACGCGTTTTCAGCCGTAGCTTTCGTCAGTGTATATATATGAGAGCGTCACAATCCTGGAATGCCACCGTCTCGGCAAAAATCAGGTACGTACCACAACGTGCTTGGTTACTTCAAAGTGCGTTTATTGCAAGATAATCAGCATATGTAAGATAAGGCAGGTGCCCAGCATGACACATTTCGACAGTGGAACCATTGTCTTGATCACATTGCGTGCTGTGGGCATCTGAAAGCAATAAATAGTGATGACAATGGTAAAAAAAGTGAAAAAAGCCTGCCCCTCTCTTGCCATAGAACTAGAAGACATACTTAGCAACTGAGGCAACGTGCCAACAAATAAATGTTGTAATGTATACTGATATACATAATATTCTATGACTGAATAGTTTATCATGGATGCAGAATGTTTCAACATCTAATGACTCACCAGCATAATTTAACACATTGATAAAATAAAACAATGTAGACCGAGTGGTCAAATGCGCAATGAGTCTATTCAAAATATCAATCATCCATGTTCAAACATATATTCAATATGGTATTCAACCATGATGTCTAATAATAGTTAGAGGGCGAGAAAAAGTGCGTACATGAAGTGATGAAGTGCAAGTGCAAAAATGAATAGATTTCGCCATCTATAGCCAGTTATTGGAAGGCATAACTGGTAATAAACCTTCAGGTTGGCAGATTGATGCATCAAACTTTAGCAAATGCAAAAACAACAGTTGATGGACAGAATGCAGTACAATGTCATACATTCACCCCAGTACAGAGATCTGGGCCTAAATCCATAGTTTTTTTGCTCACCATGCCATTCCAGTTTGAACCCAGCCATATACAAATCAGTCTTGACCCTGTGCCTCATGTGAACAGTCCAGCCCGAACTGCCAAGCCAGGTCCTCCCTGGACTGGAAACAAGCATCCTAGGACTGGTTTCGGGGCTTCACCCCTCTTCAGCCAGGATAGCTTGATTCCAGTGGCATGGAGAGCACGGGATCCATGTCTGGGCATACCCTTCCCACTTGGGGTGACAAATGCAAAAACAACAGTTGATGGACAGAATGCAGAACAATGTCATACATTCACCCCAGTACAGAAATCTGGGCCTAAATCCATTATTTTTTTGCTCACCATGCCGTTCCAGTTTGAACCCAGCCATATGCAATTCAGTCTTGACCCTCAGCCTCATGGGAACAGTCCTGCCCGAACTGCCAAGCCAAGTCCTCCCTGGACTGGAAACAAGCATCCTAGGACCGGTTTCGGGGTTTCAACCCTCATCGGCCAGGATAGCTTGATTCCAGTGGCATGGAGAGCATGGGACCCACGTCTGGGCATACCCTTCCCACTTGGGGTGACAAATGCAAAAAGTTTGGGCTGGACTGTTCCCATGAGGCACAGGGTCAGACTGATTTTCATATGGCCATGTCTGAACTGGGGTGGTGGAGTGAGCTAAAGAATGATGATGGATTAAACCCAGATCAGTTGACTGGGGGCGAGTGTTTGATATGCTCAAACGCTTCGTCCATCATCCCCTTTGGTATCGCTTTGTTCGCCCTAAGTTGGCAGGGTATGCCCGGACGTGGGTCCCTTGCTCACTTTGCCACTTGATTCAAGATAGCCTGGCTGATGAGGGTTATGAACCTGAAACCGGTCCCAGGATGCTTGTTTCCGGTGCAGAAAATTCATGGCTTGGCAATTCGGGCTGGACTGTTCCCATGAGGCACAGGGTCAGACTGATTTGCATATGGCCATGTCTGAACTGGGGTGGTGGAGTGAGCTAAAGAATGATGATGGATTAAACCCAGATCAGTTGACTGGGGGTGAGTGTTTGATTTGCTCAAACGCTTCGTCCATCATCCCCTTTGGTATCGCTCAGTACTTTAGCAAGATACATAAAGTGCAAGTGCATTGTAAACTAACAATGATATGCAAAATACGCTCAGGCTTGTAAAAAACATATCAGTATAAAGTAACCTCATATATGCTCAAAGCTCTATACAACAGTAAACATGATGGAAAAATAAAGTGCCAATGCAATATTATAACTTATTTCTATCAAAACACTGATAGTAGAAAAAATTCTATACAGTACTAGGATCACTGAGACTCAAAGATAAAATCTATAAAAGGACCATTAAAACACCGGGCAAAACCACGTAACAACCAAGTAAAACCAGAAGGTAAAACCAGGTAAAAACTAGGTTAAAACCAGGTACAAAAAATGGAACCTTTTCATAGGATAAAATCTGTTTCTCAGCCTACCAGAATATCACTCAAAGTACAAAAGAGTCACCATGCCTAATCATTTACAAAACGTTGTGTAGGTCCTCTCCCTTGTTGAGACCATTAGGCATCTTGCTATCGAGCAATAACATGTAACGGGACTCTAATTCTCTAAGTTTTTTCTCTCTATTGCCGCCTCCGAGTGATTTAGGTACAGAGTCAATCACATAATAACCCAGGTCTTTAAGATCATTATTATGCACATGCTTAAAATGTCGAGCAACTGGATAACTGGGATCCGAGTTCACTATAGCCCGCAGGTGTTGCAGAATTCATTTGAAAACTTGCAGTTTGGTGCTACTAACGTATTCTAACTTGCAGGAGCATTCTAGAATATAAACTGCAAAATCCTTTCTGCATATTAATAAGCCCTTGATCTTAGTAGGTCCAATTTCAAATGCTGTAGTGAACTCAGTAGTATTGATCCCGAATTTGCAAGCTCGACAGGAGCTGCACTTATTAATTCCAATTCTTTTGGGCAACCAATTCGACGAAGCAATGACCTCAGGGCTAGTTTTAACCAGTGCGTCCCTCATAGAGGGTGCACGTCGAAAGGTTAAGGAGGGTAAATCTGGCAATAATTGTGACAGAGTTAAATCAGTCTTAACAATAGGCCAATTTTTGTAAATGATTCTCCTAAATTGCTTCTATTGACGGCTGTAAGTAGTGATTAATCTTACTGCATCACTAGGTCTGGATATATTAGTAGTAGTCTCATTAGTGGTATAGCTGGTATCAGATTTAGTAGTGTTCAAGCATTCTTCTCTGCTGTGGCTATTCGCTCCATTCATAGCTAATTCAAGATCCCTCTCATTATATCCTTGAGCCTTGAATCTTATGAATGCTTCAGTTTGACATATTTTAAGATCCTGTTCTGAGTTACAAATTCTCCTTATCCTTTAAATTTCCCCAAAATGTTGCCATATAATGTATTTAACTCCTCCAACGTTTAATGGATTTCGCAGTAAGATTCCATACTACAAACCTAAAGCTATTCATTATTGTACACATCGATTAACCTTAACTCAAATCAAAGCAGAGTTTATTGTGTGATTAATTAAAATCATTACAATGGCATAGCGTTCAGAACTATAATGCATATAGAATAAAACAATTACAATATCATGGCCTTCACCACTAAAATGCAAATAAAACAACCTACCTCTTAAAAATCTTGCAATGTCTCATCACCATTTAAGAGCTATTTCTATAGGCAAGCATATATATATATATATAAGTCTAACCAAGTTTGTGAAGGTATGCAAGCGTGTGTCTCTGCTTTCACCTGGTGACGTGTTATATAAAAATAAACATACAAATACTTGAATACCTGTGTTTCAAACAGGATACTCTGTAAATTTGTGTAAAAAAGGGTAGAAGCAAGAGAAGTGCAGAAAGAAGCCACAAAGGGGCATAAAGAAGGAAGAGGGCGCAGAAAGAAGCAATAGAAGTGCAGAAAGAAGCAACAGACGTGCAGAAAGAGGCAAGAGAAGTGCAGAAAGAGGCAACAGAGGTGCAGACAAAGGCAAGAGAGGCGCATAAAGAGGAAAGAGAGGTGCAGAAAGAAGCAACAGAGGTACAGAAAAAGAACAGAGAAGTGCAGGAAGAGGCAACAGAGGTTTAGAAACACACAGGAGAGGGGCAAAAAGAGGAAACAGGGGTGCAGAAGTATGCAAGAGAGGTACACAAAGAGGGAAGAGGGGTGCAGAAAGAAGCAACTGAGATGCAGAAAGAGGCAATAGTGGTGCAGAAAGAGGCAAGACAGGTACAGAAACAGGCAAGAGAAGTACAGAAAGAGGTAAGAGAAGTGCTGAAAGCAGCAATAGAGGTTTAGAAAGAAACAAGACAATTGATGAAAGAGAAAAGAAAATTACAGAAAGACACAAGAGCTGCATAAAAAAGCAATAGAAGTGCAGAAAGAGGAAAGTGAGGTACAGAAAGAGGCAAGATAAGAAATGAAAGAAACAACAGAGGTTCAGAAAGAGGTAAGAGAACTACCAAAAGGAAAGATAGTTGTGTAAGAGGGCAAAAGAGGTGCAGAAAGAGAGAACAGGGGTACAGACAGAGGCAAGAGAGGTACAGAAAGAAGGAAGAGGGGTGCAGAAATTTGCAAGAGAGTTATAGAAAGAAACAAGAGAGGTGCAGAAAAAAGCAAGAGAAGTGCAGAAAGAGGCCAGTGAGGTCAAGAAAGAGGCAAGAGAAGTGCAAAAAGAGGCAAGAGAGATGCAGAAAGAGGCAAGAGAGATGCAGAAAGAGGCAAGTGAGGTGCAAAGACAGACAAGAGGGGTGCAGAACGAGGCAAGAGAAGTGCAGAAAAAAGCAACAGAGGTGCGTAAGGAGGCAAGTGAACTGCAGAAAAGGCAAGACAGTTGCAGAAACAGGCAAGAGAGGTGCAGAAAGAAGAAAGAAGGGTACAGAAAGAAGCAAGAGGGGTGGAGAAAGAAGCAAGCAAGATGTGGGAAAAAGATAGAGAAGTGCAGAAATAACCAACGGAGGTGCAGAAAGAGGCAAAAGGGGTGCAGAAAGAGGCAAGAGGACTGCAGAAAGAGGTAAGAGAGTTGCAGAAATAGGCAAAAAATGCAGAAAGAGAGAACAGGTTGTGCAGACAGAGGCAAGAGAGGTACAGGAAAAGGGTATATACATGTAGAAAAAGGCAAGAGGGGTGTAGAAATTTGCAAGAGAGGTGCCGAAAGGAGCAAGAGCATTGCAGAAAGAACCAACAGAGACGCAGAAAGAGGCAAGAGGGGTTCAGAAAGAGGCGACAGAAATGCACAAAGAGAAAGCAAGAGAGGTGCTGAGAGGCAAGAGAGTTGTAGAAACAGGCAAGAAAGGTGCAGAAAGAAGAAAGAGGGGCACAAAAAGAGGCAAGAGGGGTCCAGAAAGAAGCTGGTGAGGTGCAGGAAGGGGGGTACAGAAGGAGACAAGAGAAGTGCACACAGAAGCAACAGAGGTGCAGAAACAGTCAGGATCGTGGTGCAGAAACATGCAAAACAGGTGCAGAAAGAACAGGGGTGCAGAAAGAGGCAAGACAGTACAGAAAGAGGGAAGAGGGGTACATAAAGAGGCAAGAGGGGTGCTGAAAGAAGAAAGACAGGTGAAGAAAGAAGCAAGATAAGTGATGAAAGAGACAAGAGAGTTGCAGAAAGAAACAAGAGAGGTGCAGAAAAAGCAAGAGAAGTGCAGAAAAAAAGCAAGTGAGGTTCAGAAAGAGGAAAGGGGGTGCAGAAAGAGGCATGTGAGGTTCTGAAACAGGCAGGTGGGGTGCAGAAAGAGGCAAGAGAAGTGCATAAAGAAGACACAGAGGTGGAGAAGAAGGCAAGAAAACAGCAGAAAGAGGCAAGAGAGTTGTAGAAAGAAACAAGAGAGTTGTGGAAAAAAGCAAGAGAAGTGCAGAATGAAGTAAGTGAGGTGCAGAAAGAAGCAAGGGAGGTACAGAAAGAAGCATGTGAGGTGCTGAAACAGGCAAGAGGGGTACAGAAGGTGCACTACGAATTTCATAGCGCACGCTGCATCGCAAAATGCGATGCAGCGCGCGCTACGAAATTTGTTTTATTTATTTAATTGTTTACTTACCTGTGATTATCCATATTCAGGTTCTTAGAACCCCCCACCCTGCCCCTCCCCCGCCCCGCCTTACCGCCCCACGGAACACCCTCCACGGGCCGCGGCTGGTTCCAACCCGACGTATTGAGAGTGAAACACATGTCAGGGGTTGCTTTTTTTCATTTCAGGTTAGCTTGGATGGTATTTTACCAATCCAAAACTATAATACTGTGCCTGAAGTGGTAAAAGGCTTTGGCAATTGTACAGCTTGGCATGGATAGCACTGTGCTAATCCTAAGCTTAAAGACTTTGCTGTGGAAATAGCAAAAGACTTTGTCCCTTTCTATCTCGTCATGGATGGCACTGCGCTAATCCTACGCTTACAGACCTTGATAGAAAAGCCAACATTTGAGGCGAGCAAATTTAGAGTGTCGTTGGTGTTGAGAGTGCTCTATAGAGAGTTGCTTTCCACCTAAACATATATATATATATGATCCTTTGAACCTTTTTTGAATCTGTTACATGAGGGTGCTAATTTTGAAAGAACTGATGCATCTCGTTTTATCTTTACAGGAGGAAAGGAAGGGACCATGTCTTGGGCCCGCGACACAGGATCCCTACCCTTTTCTTCCAATGCTGCTCTCCAGTGAACAGATAAGATCATTTTCAATTTTTATGATTTAATTTTGTATCATTTCAGCACATGTTTGATTTTGGTTAAAGGTTGTACCATTAGACCAGACTTACATTACACAGATGCATATTTCAGATACTATGAGTGGACTCAATAAGCACGAAGCTTTGCATAGAAGAGCAACCAGGGGTGGTTGCCTTGATTTCTTACATGATAAACAGAATGGCAAACCACAGGAAGGGTAAATTAGCACAAATATTAACAAGCGGTAGGAGCTGATGACACAGTTATGATATGATAATTCAAGGCTGAATAAAAAAATTTCTGATATTAAGATTGAGTGAGTTAACACCCACTAGGGGTACTTTTTGTAATAGACCAGGCTATGTCATGGAAGACGTACAGATTGTGGCATAATGGGGCTCTCACTGGAGGCAAAATACAAAAAATACTATTAGCATGACTGACTGAGTTAACACCCACTATGGGAGCATTCTGTAATAGGTCAGGCTGTGTTATAGAGGACACACAGATTATGGTAGAATGTGGCTCTAAATGGAGGCAAAATGCTAATAACATGCTCAGCATTTAATCACAATCGATACACCAGTATATCCGGGAAAAGATATGTGAATATCGTGTAATATTACCACTGTTCGCCTCTATGTCCTATATGTGTACCACTTCAAAATGGCGCATTTTCGCTGTTTACTTATTTTCGCTATTAGACCTTTCCAAAATGGCGCCCACAGGCATAACACATGAGTCCATTCTCTATGTTTATTGTGTAAATGGAAACGTATGTAAACTGCAGTCTTTGGACACAATGGTGTGTGAACAAGCCCGTTGAGGGTGAAACGCGTCACGTTTTTGGGTTTATGATGACAATAAACCCCCATGGAAATATCCTTGGTGTTTAGTGAAGTCCTTTCCTTGATCTGAGTGCACGAGTGGAACTCCGTTTTTCGACAGAATTAACTACCGGCATGCTCCACCGGCCTCGGGCCACCTCTCTATGGGCTACGCTCTCCGACAGGAGTGCATCTTCAGTTGGATATATATATATATATATATTCACTGAAAAAACCATAGGTTTCACACACGTTATAGTTAGAAATTAGCATTTAAAAAACCTTGCAAATTCACTTAAAAACCATAGGTTTCACACATGTTATAGTTAGCTGGACATTTCACTCATAAAAAACCAATGAAATTCCCCCGTTATAGTTACTGCAGGCAACTATAACTCACGCGACCGCAATCCTCTGCTGATGACGTCAGATAGTACATCACTGTATTTAGACACTTATTTACCCATGTCTTCTTCCATTAATCTTTAGCTATACATATATTACAAATATTTATTTTTCAGAAAGACACATATGTCATCAGTGATGTAATATCTGACGTCATCAGCAGAGGATTGCGGTCGCGTGAGTTATAGTTGCCTGCAGTAACTATAACGGGGGAATTTCATTGGTTTTTTATGAGTGAAATGTCCAGCTAACTATAACATGTGTGAAACCTATGGTTTTTTAAGTGAATTTGCAAGGTTTTTTAAATGCTAATTCCTAACTATAACGTGTGTGAAACCTATGGTTTTTTCAGTGAATTTGTACGGTTTTTTAAATGCTAATTTATTTATGTATTATTTTTTTTATATATTTATTTTACATTAAACTACGTATTAAAAATTATTATTATTTTTTTTTGATTTTCACCCTGCGAATTTAAAAAATATATATATATATATATTTTTTTTGGGGGTGTTTTCAGGGTGCGCGCACTGTGCGCGCACCCCCGCGATTTTTGAAAAAAATAAAAAAAAAATTTACCTTCGGGGTCCTTCAGGGACCCCCTGACAAAGGCTAGGGGGTCAGGAACTCTCTACCCTGCCCCCTATTCACGTTCGCCACCTTCCTTTTTCACTCTCGCACTGAAAACAAACAAAATGGCGGCCGACACTTCCTGATTTCGACCGATTCGAACGTTGACTAACATGTAACCACCAATCAGAATTACGCTCGCGCACGTTAGGGTGCTCGCACGGTGCGCGCACCCTGCGCGCGTATAAATATATATATGCTTTTAAATGCTATTTTCTCCGGAAATACTGAACAGATTTACACCAGACCTGCAAAAGGCACTTCCTTGACCTTATGGCCTACCTCTCTGCCAAATTTCAAGTAATTCTGTTCAGCCGTTTGGGCTGTAGCTGCGACTAAAGGTCCTATGGAAAAATGCATGGGGAAAACGCGTTTTGGGACCCCCCTTTTTTCTCGGCCCCCGCTTGACGAATCACCCCGAGACTTTCTGGGTAGGAGCTGAACGGAGTGCCCCATTAGTTTTGAAAATTTCGCGAGGATTCGTCAACCGGCGCCAAAGTTATTCAAAATAGAATTTTGAGATTTCCTATGGAAACACGGTCCTAACTATAACTATCTACTGGCGACCGTAGATAATATATCTATATATATATATATATATATATAAATATATATATATATATATATATAGATATATTATCTACTGGCGGTCGCCAGTAGATAGTTATAGTTAGGACCGTGTTTCCATAGGAAATCTGAAAACTCTATTTTGAATAACTTTGGCGCCGGTTGATAAATCCTCGCAAAATTTTCAAAACTAATGGGGCGCTCCGCTCAGCTCCTACCCTGAAAGTCTCGGGGTGATTCGTCAAGCGGGGGCCGAGAAAAAAGGGGGGTCCCAAAACGCGTTTTCCCCATGTTATTTTCCATAGGACCTTTAGTCGAAGGTACAGCCCGAACGGCTGAACAGAATTATTTGAAATCTGGCAGAGAGGTAGTCCTCAGGTCAGGCATGTGACTTTTGCATATATGCAGTCAATCTGTACAGTAGTTCCTGACAAAATTGCAGTTAAAAGTACATAAATATCTATATGCGCGCACAGTGCGCGCACCCTTACGTGAGCGAGAGTAATTCTGTTTGGTGGTTACATGTCAGTCAACATTCGAATCGGTCGAAATCAGGAAGTGTCGGCCGCCATTTTGTTTGTTTTGGGTGCGACACTGAAAAAGAGAGGTGGCGAACGTGAAAAGGGGGCAGGGTAGAGAGCTCCTGACCCCCTAGCCTTTGTCAGGGGGTCCCTGAAGGACCCCGAAGGGTGAAATTTTTTTTAATTTTTTTTATAAAAATCACAGGGTGCGCGCACGGTGCGTGCACGGTGCGCGCATGGTGAAAAACCTTTAAAAAATATACATAATAATACATACATAACTTAGCATTTAAAAAAACGTACAAATTCACTTAAAAAACCATAGGTTTCACACACGTTATAGTTAGGAATTAGCATTTAAAAAACTTTGCAAATTCACTTAAAAAACCATAGGTTTCACACATGTTATAGTTAGGTGGACATTTCACTCGTAAAAAACCAATG
Source organism: Triturus cristatus (assembly GCF_964204655.1). Taxonomy (NCBI): domain Eukaryota; kingdom Metazoa; phylum Chordata; class Amphibia; order Caudata; family Salamandridae; genus Triturus; species Triturus cristatus. Next base: position 219,742,247 of record NC_140590.1, read on the forward strand.
AAATTCCCCCGTTATAGTTAGTTCAGATAACTATAACTCGCGCGACCGCCACTCTATCACAAGGATGATGTCATCAGTGATGTCATGAGTGATGCCACTGACCATGTCATGAGTGATGTAATATTTGACGTCATGAGCAGGATTGCGGGCGCGCGAGTTATAGTTATCTGAACTAACTATAACGGGGGAATTTCATTGGTTTTTTACGAGTGAAATGTCCACCTAACTATAACATGTGTGAAACCTATGGTTTTTTAAGTGAATATATATATATATGCACACCAGGACCGATGTAGGTCGAAACGCATCTTCTTTTGTTTGTGCCACATAATAATAAAACTGTGAATTCCACCTCCGTTGGTGTAGCTGGTTATGGATCTCCTCGCCAAGAAGGGATTGAAGCATATATATATATATATATATATATATATATATATATATATATATATATATATATATATATATATATATATATATATATATATATATATATATATATATATATATATATATATATTACCTACTGGCGGTCGCCAGTAGGTAGTTATAGTTAGGACCACGTTTCCATAGGAAAACCTCAACATTCTATTTTGAATAACTTTGGCGCCGGTCGACGAATCCTCGCGAATTTCTCAAAATAGGTGGGGCGCTACGCTCCGCTCCTACCCTGAAAGTCTCGGGGGGATCCGTCAAGCGGGGGCTGAGATAAAAGGGGGGTCCCAAAACGCGTTTTTCCCATGCATTTTTCCATTGGACCTTTAGAACGAGCTACAGCCCGAACGGCTGAACAGAATTACTCAAAATTTGGCAGAGAGGTAGTCCCTAGGTCAAGGAAGTGCCTTTTGTAGGTTTGGTGTAAATCTGTTCAGTAGATTCTGAGAAAATAGCCTAGTGATGTAATATGTGACGTCATGAGCAGTGGATTGCGGGCGCGCGAGTTATAGTTATCTGAACTAACTATAACGGGGGAATTTCATTGGTTTTTTTAAGAGTGAAATGTCCACCTAACTATAACATGTGTGAAACCTATGGTTTTTTAAGTGAATTTATATAGCTCGAAACGCGTAATGGCTGTGCTGAACTTGTGAGCGGATGAATAAAGATCCTTTCAAGCACCAAATCGTGGTCTGGGCTCCTACCTGCAGCGGCATATCGTGTGCGTGGAGAAGGGAGTTGAAGCCATATAGATATATATATATATATATATATATATATATATATATATATATATATATATATGCATATATGTATGTGTAGGCATATATGTGTGTATATATATATATATATATCTATAATTAACTTGCAAAAACTAAACTAAGGTCACAGGGATGTCATAGTTAGGGAAGTCACACACACAGTCACTCACCCATCCATTCACTGAGACACCTAATCACTCACTTATACAGTCAGTTACACACCCACAGAATCAACCATACAGGCACTTGTACACCCACTGATTCACCAATACACCTTGGCATATATATTTTACATTCTTAAACCTTTTATAAACACTCAAAGTCACTGGATGCTGTAATCAGTGATGTCATGAGTGTTTTAATTTGAGATGTCATCAGTGATGTCACTGACCATGTCATGAGTGTTGTAATATGTGAGGTCATAAGCAGCGGGCGTGAGTTATAGTTAGCAAAGCTAAATATAACTGCTAAATTTCTATGGTTTTGTACGTGTGGAATGTCAGCCTAACTATAATGTCCCTGTAACCTTGAATTTTTTCAATGAATTTCAAAGGTTTTTTCAATTCTTTTTCCTAACTACAACTTCCCTGAAACCTTTGATTTTTTTAATAAATTTCAAAAGGTTTTTTTAAATGGTAATTTGAATTATAACATCCCTGTAGTATTTTTATTTTTCAGTGTATTTATAAGATTAGTTAAAATTGTAATATCCAACTATAACATCCCTATAACTTTTGGATTTGCAGTGATGTTTTAATGTTTGTAAATTGTGTTTCACAACTACATTGTTTAAGTTTGTTACATATTTTCCATTTGTTTCCAAAGATTTTTGTAACTTTATTCTGTATAACGTAACAATTCTTTTTGTACGTTAGTGTGATGCTTTTTATAATTTGGGTTAGTATATTTGGAACAGTTTTTTTTTGCAGCGTTGCCGGTCATCACAAAGTGGTTGGGTGCTGCGTGGAACATGTGGCTGTTTAAAAATCTAAAACAAATATATATACATAATATAGACAACAGTTGAGATTAGGGGTTTACTAGCATCATGTTTTAACTTCAGTTTTTGTATGTATTTCTTTACATAACGGCTTTTGAAGGACCTTTTGTGTTATAGCTGTGCTGCCGGAAGTCACAGAGACATGAGTGGTGCATGGGTGATTGAATAAGTTCATGAGTGGTGCATGGATGATTGGATGACTGCATGTGTAGTGTGTCAGTGATTGAATGAGTGCATGAGTTGAGCATGGATGATTGACTGAGTGCATGAGTGGTGCATGGATATTCGATTGAATGCCTGAGTGGTCTCAGGATGAGTGGAAAAGTGCAAGAGTGGTGTATGAATGTTTCAATGAGGGCATTAGTGGTGCATGGATGTAAGAATGACTGAATCAGTAAGGTATGAGTGCATAAATGGGACATGCATGATTGAATGAGTGCATGACTGGTGCAAGGAATATTGAATGAATGCAGAAGTTGTTGTAAAGTGATTTGACATATACAAGTTTGCTGTATTCAATCCACCTTGTAAAAAAAAGAAAAATATGTTAGAATTTCCTGTTCAAAAATACATAATTATACCAACAAGTATTATATATACTGTTACATTTAATACAATATACCAAAAATGTTTTTCTCCTTTTTACTGTTTTCAGCTTTCATACTTGTTTACCATAAACAGTGCTCTGTATGAAGCATCATCAATGAACAGTGGGGAAAAAGCAATCAATGGATTGTAAAAAATACAATGCTGCATAGTACATCTTTTTAAATAAGTAATACTATGCATAGCACTCACTACAATTCAATAATTATTGGCTTTTTTTAAATTAGTACAATAATCTAAGAAAATGTGGTTATAACTGTTTTTTGTATTGTTCTGGTGGATAATGACATACAATTATGAAGCAGATGCTATTGAAAACATTGTTTCCTGTAGGTAAAATACTTTGGATTATTGGTGAAGAACCATGTACTTGAAATATCATATAGTAGTTTGTAGAAGACCTTGTTGGAGAAACAAAAGTTTTTTTCTTTTTTTTCAAAACAATTTTGAGTGGTAAGTCAAGGGTGCTGTTATTGTATTATATCCACTCAGTATTTAACTGTAATAAGAGAATGTAGGATTTAGATATTGTATAAACTCCTTTGTTAAATGTAAAAGAACTGTTGTATTACCAATATTCTCAAGACATTATCCCCAATAGGCTGAATAATGTCTAAAAAATCATAAATGACATGATGAAAAATACTGTACACCAGTGTTTACACATAATCCTAAAAACTTTGGTTGAAGAAATAACAGATAGGAGTTTGGTAATCACCTATGTACTCTTGGTTTTAATTTTAGATTAGTGTCATTGCATTCAGTCTATCTAGATTAGGATTTTCAATAAACTGCATAGTGCCCTGACATTGTATTTACTCCTTCATGAAAGATGATACCCAAGGTCCTTCCTGAAATTGATATTTGTCCAGTCACAAAGTTTGTTATTTCAGTATCCAGTTTAGAACCATCTCCTCTGCATAGTTCTAAAGTTAGTATAATATATTTTCTGGTCCTTTGTAGATATAATGTAACATCTGATCTGCAGTTTGAGCAGATCATATTTTAGTTAGCGTTTTTGGTTAAGTGCTGTAAAGGTATACTTTTACAATTTGGAAATGTCAAGTAGAGGAATCTTTTTTGAATTGATTAAAGTGCTGGAGATAAATTCACAATCTTCACAGTTATGCTGCCCCTTGTAACTTAACCCAAATAACTGATTAATATGTACTTCTTCTTCCTCTAATACTCCTAGCATCACCATATTAAATTCTTGCACATCTTAATGAACATTGATAGCAAACACTACTGATCCAGTAGCCATTTCTATAAGATGTTGTGTTCCTGAAATAAAATGTATTGCAGTTCTGTCACTGAGTGAATGTTGTAGAAAACCATGGAGTGCAGAACAAATTCTCCTATCTCTTTTTTGTTCAATTTCAGTAGAAACATCAGGTAAATGGAGTAGCACATTGACAACAACATTCACATAGCAGTTGACCCCTTCAGTGTTCTTCCTTATTTAGTTCTTTCATTGTCTTTGGTGGTTGAGGATTCTCCTTCTCTACCTGTTTTTTATTCATGATCTATATTCTGTTTACTTATCTTCTATGTACTCACAAAATGGGTACTGGCCTAAATAAGCTTGCATCTGCACTAATTTTTTTCTCGTCAAAATCAATCAAATACAAACCAGACAATGTTCAAATTCTTAATAGTGCTACATATGACATTCCTTCTTTGCATACAGTACTACCAATATCTACCAAAGCATCATCTACGCTTAACCCTTGTGATTTGTGAATTGTTACAGCATATACTAGTGACTCCGGAAACTGTTTTCTCTGCCCATAAAAGTCTTTGACTAACAAGAACAACACATCAACTAATCTGCTTAACACCATCAACCTCATTATATTTTATGACAAAGTGTTCCACGTCTTTTCTATTTGCATAATTAACAAAATGTATAACTTTACCTCTTGTGCCATATACTAACCCTTCTTCACCATTTAAATTCCAAACTACTCTAAAGTGTCCAATTTTGATTGCACTTTTTCCGTCACTCCTTGATGTTCTATTTTATCACTTGCTATAATTTCTAAAATAGCTTCTTTTTCCAGTAGTAGTAATTCTTCATTCAATTTACAGCACTCTTGAAGGGTTGGCATCAAACGAACTATAGACTTACCTTCTTTAATGAAATTATGCATTAGTTGAGCAGGTGTAACATTAGATGGTATTAGCTTTTTCATAAAGAGACTTCAAATGTAGTTTTTCCTTGTTTTGTGAGAACTCCCACTCTTATATCCTTCAGTATATCTTCGTATTCCACATCTGATGCTTGGCGTATATGTTTTACTAACTCTTTGTATTGAAAGTTTTCCAAAATGTTTACATTTCCAATACTTTCTAGTGAATTCCTTGTTTCATTATGTAGTAGTGTCTTGAAAACAGGTTGTTCTTTAACTGATGTTAGTTTTAGAAGGTCTCCACACCAATGTTCCCTCTAATTTATCCCTCTTTGTGTGTCAGTTTAAGATCTCGGTGCGCTGTAAACAAGGCTATGTGCACCAAGCAACTGATTGTGCATTTGAGTACTTCACTCAGCAATATAAATCTGTGACAATCACCACCCCAACCCTTTTTTTTCCAATGAGGGCAAAACATGTGCATTAAACACAAATATAGTTATATTTAATAAGGTCTTGAGCCAGTTTTACAATGTAGATACACACTCTCTGGACGTGACTTGTTTACTCCTGTAGCATCTACACCCCAGATTTATAAAGGTCAGGACACAGAAGGTGCTACCATTATATGTATTAACTGAACAGCAGGGTTGATGTAAGCAGTCAGAAGAATGTGGCAGTTATTTTTTAGCTTGAACTAGGATCTGGGCTGGATCAAGTGGAATATGCTAAAAAACAATTCCCAGTGTAATTAATTCACCAACACTGGAACATGTTGAGCAGGGCCCACAGGTTGTCTGCTTTTGGGTCTGATCAGGAATCTACAGGCATTGAAGGGGCTTTCTTATTTACAATTTAAGTAGGCCTAAAACAAGGGCCGAATTTAAAGGGCCAACAGCCCTACTTTTGTTCAAGAATGATCTTGTCTGCGAGTCACCTGGAGCCTAATACCTAGATTCCAACACAATGGAGGGTAAACAAAGGCACACAAGTATCACTTTACAGGTCAAGTACTTAAAAGAAAAATTTGAGGCAGGTTTTTGACTTTGTTTACCCTTCCTATATAAGCTAAATGCATGTACTCAAGAAGGTAGGCATATGTTAGGAGTACACAACTGGGAGAAACAAAAAGTATGGATTTAAAATGTAGTGGTGATGGGGATGTCTTTATTCATATAAATGTATTACTTTGCAAAGGAATCCTTTTCAGCAGCACTGTACAACAAGTTGAGAAACATAACATCAGATCACATAAGCTACACTTCTGTGGATGAAATGCAGGCCCGTTATACAACAAAAAATAAAAATATGCTGTCTACAAAACTTTCATTCCCGCATTGTGCCCCCGAATGTTGCTAGTTTTTGTCTGTTTTATATAGCGTGAACTTAACCCAAGGGCACTGGAGCCCTTTGCGTGAGCACCAATTGCATTAGATAAAGACTCCTTAAAATATATTTTTAAGATATGGGGAGATTAAGTGATTTGCCCGGAGTCACAGTATCGGTGGCTGCTGGCGACATTTGAAAGCGGTGTGGTATAAACATTGGGCATGACTTTTATATAGCGAGCGATGTGAACAAGTTCAATGGACAAACCTGGGGTCCAAGGCGAGTCCCTCTCCCGAGAAAGAAATTTAAAAAAGATTGGCAAATGATGCATTTTAAAGCAAATGAATGTAGCAATAAAGCAAGGCTTAGAAAGCAGAGGGAATGTATATTCTTGAAATATTAAACACATTAAAACCTGCCCATAACTTCCTGCATTATTATGTTCAACAGTTACTGCAATGTGTAACTTATACAGCATGACAACGTTATCCCTTTAAAATGTATGCTTGCCCAGTGTCTTGCCCTGCATGAAGAATTAAGGGGCATATTATCAAGAAACGGCGTTAACATTATCGCCGCTTTAGCGGCAGAAAACTGCCGCTAAAGCGGCGATAATGGGCTTGAGAATTCCCATAGAAGCCCATGTTCTGGTGTCACCATGGGCTTCTATTGGAATTCTCTGCAGCATATTATCAAGCCCATTATCGCCGCTTTAGCGGCAGTTTTCTGCCGCTAAAGCGGCGATAATTTTAACGCCGTGCTTGATAATATGCCCCTAACTTTGGTAAAATATGCTCTAACCAAACTTCAAGATGCACACACAGATGCTTCCTGCAACCAGTCATATAGAAATATGTGCAGACAGGTCTTTAAGTGGGATGACAAAAGTGGAGGCTCTCCATAAAGAAACATGTCAAATAAATGTCTGTGATTTCCATAGTGTGCCACCTGACCAGTATTTTGGTTTCTCTCTGAGAGGAAATTTTATCCAACAATTGGACGTGTCAGTATGATTTGTCACTAGGTGTTAGATGTTTAAGATAAATGAGTAACAACAATGATATCTTATAAATAATTAAAATTGGAAATGTTTAAATTCTGAAATAGTGAGTCTGTGAATTAAATAGCATTGAGGCCTGTGGAAGGAGGTTTGGCCTTCAGTTATGTGTGTAATATGTTAGCTATGTATCCTCTTTCTTCTGCATATGTTGTCCACCCGCATATCTTAAACCACCTCTTTCCTCTTCCTCCTCCTCTTTTCATTCTTCCCTGAAAGCACTTTCTCACATCTGTCCCTTCACCACCCCCAATTATGCACTGCACTCCCACAAATTAAAGCACTTTCATTTCTCTTACTTTTGCCTTGCAAATATGTTGACATCTGTGTACCTCCTTCTCACACATCCACAGAATTTCTGATGTTAATGGAATACATAAACATTGTTCTGTGTGCTCTGCAGAGAGGCCAACCCACTGACACCCACTTTGTTTGGCTTCAGCCTTAGCACCTGTGCTCTCAATCAGAGCCCCTCATAAACACCTGGCACGGATCAAGCCTTAAAGTATGCACAGAAAAAAATACAGATAAACAACAAAATTATAAAATAGGGAACTAATGGGGAATGCAAGATTAAGTTAAGCATGTGAAATAAGAGAAGAATTAAATAGCTGAAATGCATTCCCTTAATGTTTTTAACATTCATTATTTGCAAGTTAATCCTTATCTTTGGCATCAATGTTAACTTAGGGGCATGAACTCATGGCCAGTTTTAATGTCATACATCAGACAACTGTTCACTGTAAGCACATGTTTCTCGCCTTGCAGTAATTTGAAAATGCACATCTTGGAAACATTTTCCCTTGGGAGTTAACACTACATCTCTTCCCCCTAAGTTTTAATGAGAGAACAGGGAAAGTTGTACAGTTCAGAGCTCAGTTTGAGTTGGCTATATTATAATTCATGTCTTCAATAGAATCAGCCCTGGGTTTACTTTTCGGAATGCCCATAAATTAGAGCGTGATCGCTGTCTCTCACCCAGGGCCATTAGGTTAAAGACAGACTTCCTGGATGGAAATCAGTGGATATTATGATGCCATTTCAGAAGCTTTTCACAGGGCCAAACAAAAAAAATAATTGACTTTGCCTGGATTCAAACCCATTGCCTACGCTTCCAAGTCGGCAGTGTTACCATTACACCACACTACCACTGCAAGCCTCTATTGGCTCCTAACTTTAACAGAGCAAACAGCAAGTACAGAAGCTGTGAGCTTTCTAATGTGCAGCGTGTCCATGGCAGAATAGCTGTACTTTCTTCTGACCTTGCAAATGCACTGCCACTGCACCTCGCATTTTGCCCATGTAGGTTTACATATGTTGTTGAGGTATGGACTTTTGGTGTTGTGCACGCTTTTCAAGTGTGTGTGCGTGCTAGAGGTAAGCCTGGTGCACATGCGTGCACACGTGCATGTTAGAGCGAACTATGCTCCAAACACCATTGGGGGGCCAATCACCATGCAGCCCACAAAGGCTCCGACCAACGGTTTGAGCTTTCAGGGCTTCATAGTAATTGGCCCCTTGGTTTACTTTCCGACCGCCGCATTACAATGCTGGTGGTCAGAAACTAAACTGGTTGGTCATTCCAGCTGGCATCCGACGGGCTTAAGGAGCTTGTCGGCCAGTCAGAACCGGCTCGTAATCCCAAAGGGCGGGCCTTTCCTCCTTCGGGATTACGATTCATGGTTTCCTGCATGGTTTCCATGCCTGCCTGCTTGTCCCACATGGAAACCATGTTGGAAAGCGTGTTTGGGGGGCCCCCAGCAGGACCCCCTTGGGTGCACGGCCTCCAGTTAGGGGCACCTATGGTGCCCTCGTGTTGATCCATGCACCCTGTGGCAGGTACCTTGAGGTGCCAGCCACGAGGTGCAGGGATGAACTGCACCTCCCATTTCTCTATGGGAGCTTGTATTACTGCCGGTTTATGGCCATAGTGCATGCTCCCATATGGAAATATAGGAATGCGACCAAACAGTGTTTATTCACATCCTAATTAGGTGGTTAGAACTGCCGACCGTAGGTCAGTCAGTCCCAAGACCGAGACATTTTTTGCGGATTTAACTCCACCCGACATCATAATTAGCCCCTAAGTGTTTTCCACCAAATAGTAGGTCATACTCAGTTTTTAATATCTGCTGCATTCTCCAAATTGTATAAAGTGAAGCATTCGGTTTGAAACCATGCTGACTTCATAAATAATTAAAAGCTTCTATTTCTTTAATACTCTTGCTTCGTCATGACAAGCATCACCAGACAATTTGTTGTATTCCAATTTGTTGTCATGTTCAACAGGTAGCATTAATAATGGATTAAGGGTAACTCCTTTAACATTATGTGCAGGTAATAATGGTATTGCAGTAACTAAACATGACAAATTAGGATTCATAGTTTTGGTAGGTAAGTTGTGATTGCTTTGATCAAGAAGATCTTCCCAATTCTAGCTTGACCACTTATATAGAATAAAGCAGGTTTATATGTTGTACAATCAAAATCTTTTTTTTCTTTAAGGAATCCATGTTCTACTTTATGTTTTACTTCGTTAAAGAATAATTTTTGACCTGTATTCAGTTGTTGTATTATTTGTTCTAAATCCATAGTTTCCTGTCTTGCTTGCTGCATTTTATTCTCCATCTCATTCATAGATATAGCAGCTTTATTTCGAATTATTGGTTCTCCAAGAGGATCTTGACTTGAAGATAGTGAACTTTGGCTGCTATGAGAACACTCCCTTGCTATCTCAGCAGCAATTGTTTCTTCCTGTTTAATCTCTTCTCTCAACATTTGAAGTTAGACTGGAAACACACCATGGTGTATTTGACAGCATTGCGTGAGTCTTCATAACACTCAAAAGGGCATATTTACAAAGAATTAAAGCCACCATTGCATCATTTTCATATTTACAAAGTGTTGCATAGCCCATTTAGCGACATTATTATACAGTTAGCGTCAAATTTTCACAGTGCCAGTTCGGTTAGCCTGACTTACTGAAAATGAGATGCAAGTTAGACATTCCTGTGGTAAAACTCTTGCAAAACACACTTCCTTGTATGTCGCTAAATGAGAAAAACTGCCGCTAATTCCCATGAGCGGCTGTTATTTACAGCTAGGAATTACCTGGTCTTAAAAATGACGCTAACACACTTGTATAAAAGTAGAACACACCCAAATCATCCTTGGCAAGTTCAAATAAGCCATGGAGCTTATGCTATTGCATCTAGGAGCACCAAGGAGACCACCACCACCACATAGGCAGTGCAGAAGAAGGGAGCGGATCTGCCATCAGAGTATCAGCCTCATTTATCTCAGGTGAGAGGAGGTTATAACCAGTGTTCTCGGTAGCCTACGCACCTGCACTCCCACGCATCTCAACCTCCCAAAGCACGCAATAACTATTCTGAAGCGTTCACGCTTCACACATCGTTAGAGAAACCACACACTTTGCACAACACAAGGAAAATCATTTGCAGCTGCTTCTTTTAAAAGCAAGCAGTGCAAAAAATGTCCACTTACAGTAGGAGAGGTGGAAGAGCAGCATTTTAACTTTCCTCTTCTACGGTGTGTTGGGCTGCCGAGGGTCAGAACTGGAGCAGCAAGTGGTTCCAGCACATACCACTTGCTGCATTAGTTTTGGAGGCGGCGGTACACCTTTGAAGAATGTAGGGGCATATTATCAAGACAGGCGATAAAATTATTGCCGCTTTAGTAGCAGAAAACTGCCACTAAAATGGCGATAATGGGCTTGATAATATGCTCTATGAAATTCCAATTGAAGCACAGGTTAGATGTCCTTCACATCTAACATGGGCTTCAATTGGAGTTCCATAGAGCATATTATCAAGCCCATTACCGCCGTTTTAGCTGCAGTTTTTTGCCGCTAAAGCTGCGATAATTTTATTGCCTGTCTTGATAATATGCCCCGTATTTCTTTATTGCCCAGCACTAATTGTCATTGTTCGTTACCCTGGTGATGTTTTCTTTAAAGTCTGCACTCTGGGAATTGGCAGCTGACGCTCCTGCAGGGAGGGTGTCTGCTGTTTTTGGGCCACCCGTTGCACTCGTAGAGGTGATAATAACAAGCATTTGTAATGCAATAGGTCTCGCATTTGCGAGAGTTTGAGTATTGGCATTGTAAATGACAATGCCTTTTATTTATGTAATGGCTTTTAAAACACATAAATAAAATCCATTGTCATTTACAATGCCAATATATTAAAGTCTTGCAAATGCGAGACCTATTGCATTACAAATGCTTGTTTATATTCTAGTGCTTGTAGTGCTGAATTTAGACCTAGCCGAAAAAGGACTACACATATTATAACGCTAAAGAAAAACCTGAACTGGATGAGCACATTTTACTAATGCTCATAGGAACTTCTGCTTTATTTTTGCCAGTCCCAAATTTAACTTAATTTGGACAAAATGATGCGGAAACGTATCAATATTCTAAGGCTTCTGTTTTAACATTTCACAAGCAGCTTACTATTCTGTTGACTCTTCATAGGGAAACTGTTGTGTTTACATTCTTAGTGTATTCCCTCGTTCTTAATTCTGTATGATGATAGTTAAGTGTTCTTATTGGAACGTGTTGTGTCATAACAGAATGTATCTTTTGAGTAGGGGAGACAGTTACTGGGATTGAGAAGAACTGTTTGTATGCTGGTCAGCTCTTCGACTTATTAAAAGGATATTACTATTATTCGTGATTCCTGCATCTTCATTACAGGAACGCTAGTGGTGTTTCACTTAATGCACTTCATTCAACCTGCCCGTCGCCACCTGACACGAACGGCATATTCAGTGGAATTACATGATTCGAATCGCCCTTGTACCTCATATGCAAGCATGAGTAAGTCGGTGTTTACCGTTTCCAAGAAAGTAATGCCGACGAAAGGCAGAGAAATATTTCAGACAAAGCCCTCAAGTTTCTTACACTTGGAGCAAGTGGAAGAATCAGAAAATGCAGAGAGCCTACTTTGTAAACACATGTACATAAGTAAGACGAGTCCTTGTGATGGGTAGAGAACTCCCTCCGAGAAATCCTGCTTAAGCACTTTAGTATTTTGACAGCACTAAGAGTTCAGTGTATCCCTGCTGAGCCATCAACATCACACTGGCAATTCTGGGATAAGGAGGCTCACAGTTTGTGGTCGCTACAGATTCATTTGGCCAGAGCTGCAGTTCAGTTCTTAAGTATCCCGCTTTGTAGCTGTAGTTTCCTTTTTTTAATTAGAGCTATACAAACATGCAAGTCTGTGAAACAAAGTTTTCACAAGCATTTTCAATCACTTAATCTCCCTGTGCCTAACAAACATGAATGTGTCCCTCTGCAATGCAACTGGTGCTCATGTAAAGTGCTCTGATACCTTTGGGTCTAGTTCGAGCTATATAAAACTAAAAACTAAAAGAAACATAACATAATCTAATAAATGAAACTCAATACGTTTGTATGCCTCATATTCTAAACTCACATATGTGATGATACAGTCATATGCAATAATAAAGGAAATGGAAAATTGCAGAAATAAAATATTTCCCTAAGGTCACCCAGTTTGTTTAAGCGAGGAAGCTGGGATTAGTCTCAGGTTTTCTGGTTTTACTTTGTTCAATGAGCTACTAAATAGGTATCCATTGGTCTCCTCTGTTTAACAGCAAATGTAGGTGCTTTGTGTTGAACTCTGTCTGCATAATTTCCACATTCCTTAGGAAGTACAGGAGAGACAGGCGTGCCAACTCCTTCCCTAAAGCCAACTCGGTTTTTCCCAGTTTGTATTGAGAGGCAACAGTTACATTTCTCAGATTGGTAGCATTATTGTTAATTGTGTTGCGATCATTATCTTAAAATGCTGGAGGAATTCACACTGATGCACAACACCAGTGACATAGGCAGTATGGCATCAGCACTAGTGCAAGGAAGAAAATAGCCCCTTGGCTGCTGTTTGAATGGTTAAATGCAGAAATAATCAGCTTTCAGTGGCCCCTCAGGCCTCTAGGACCTGGTGCCACTGCAGCTTCTGCTTTATCTTCTCATATTGGAACTTCTAAAGGACTATATCTGTCTCATTTCTCCCCAGGAATTTTGTAGCCCACCCAACTTCACAGTTTGTGCAGGATGAATGTCAGGAAAAAGCTGAATCATAAATGGTGTAAATCACAATGGGTTTAGAAACCCATTTAGCGTAATTAATGCTAAAAAATAATAGATGAGCATATTCCTGTTTGGCCCAAACTGGAGCCACAGTTAACTATCGCACGTATGGTCGTTTTTTTGGTGCACATAGCCTTGGCCGCAGTGCACAGAGACTTTACGCTTCCTCACACAGAGGAAAATAATTAGGGGGAACATTGATCATAACCCATTTCAGGCTTAGGAGGGGGTCCATTTTCCATTGTCCGACGAGGAGGACGGCCCTATGATGAAGCATGACATCCTCTAGGGGATGAGTGAGGGCAATATAAATAGTCCAGCTGACTGTCGCCATCCATGACTCTGGTCCAGGCACTCTCCACCATTTGAGAGACCCTGCCTCCCTTTACCTCAGGACGATTTGATTCATTATAGGAGCACAGGCTCTTTGTTGCTTTCCATCTTCCCATTCTTCTCTTCTCTTCCTGTTCTGTCCTTTTTTAAACACCCTCCCAGTCCTTCCATTGCCCCTTCTTTCCATTTGTAGTTATCTTTTGTATTCCTTCCATTCGTTAATTCTTTTTTTCTATTTCCTTTTTTTTAACCTTCTATCCATCTTTTCCTATCCTTCTTTCCAAACTTCATTCTTTTCTTCCCTTTCCCTTCCTTTTTCATACTCCTTTCTATGTTTTTACTCATGTTCCATCCTGCTTCCTTTTAGCTCTCCTTCTTTACTCATTTGCATTCTACTTTCATCCTTACTGCTGCTGTTGCATTGCCTTTGCATCTAACTTAATTTGTATTTTCTATTGAATTAAAGGCTCTTCCTGTTGTCTCTGTTTTAGGTCTCTTTGATGCACTGTTATAGCCTGGTACTTCATTCTTCCACTGTTTATAAGTGCCTCCTTTTGAATTCAAATGACAATCCAGCCACAGATGATAGTTATGAAGGGCTGTAAAACAAATAATCTGACCCAAGCAACCTCACTTAAGACTGTGGGTGCTTCCTTACACCCATGCAGACTCCCACTAGGCCAGTGCGGGCCACAATAACTGGTCTAAAGGGATGAGGGACTATCATCTATCATGATGCCATTGTGGCGCACATGCTCATTTCATTCCTACCTGGTAATGTGAACGATGTGTGCAGAACATTGAAAGGTCTAATAGGTAGTAAATAACGCAGGTCACTATAAGGGACATCACACAGTTTGAAAATGGCAATATTGTATACCATGGACAATTTTCTACCACTGAGGCTCCCCCTGTGGTCTCTGACCTTGCACACTGGGGGGGATATTTACAAGGAAGTGGTAGAGAGAGGTGTAAGCCTTACTGGCATATCGCCACCACAACATCGGTAAAAGTGATGTTACGGTAGCGATAGGGGCTTCTACATATGCCCCTGGGTGCCTAAGGTGGGCTCTAGTACACCCAACATAAAGAGGCCAGGGGGATGTGGTCCACGGGGAACAACTCGACCAGGGGAGGGGGACTTTGTATCTTCCCTGCCCCATTAAATTTGGCTGGGTCCCAGGGGTGGGGGTCTGCGGGCCATAATCAGCCAGGGTAGGGGGGTCTAACAGCATTCCTTCCTCCTAAAATTTTGGCCAGACCCTGGGGGATGGAGTCCCTGGGAAAAATTCATGCCCTGGGAGGGGGCTGCACAGCCACTTCCCCCATTAACTTTTGCCTTGGCCATTCTGGCCCTGAGGCTCATTTCACAGAAAGGAAATCTCTCTTGGCACTTACAAATATAAACATAGCAGGTGCCCCAGTTGAAGTTTCACTTCTGTAAAGAACAACATGGTCCTAACTTCCTGGGCTTGGCAAAGGCAAAGCCAGTAGGTTTTCTCATCAGTTGCACATTGCAAAATGATGGCGAAGGCAAAACAAGTGTGTTTTCTCAGCGGTTCCACATTGCAAAACGATTTAAAATCTATAGTGAAGGTGAATGCATCATTGATCTATCAGAGTGAATCTGTAGTGATTGTGATGAGTTAGTTCTTTGTTGGCATCTCCTGGTGAGGGTAGAATTCATGGTTCTTTCTTTAAATGTCTATGAGTATTCACATGTGCAAAATCACCTGAAGTTCCACTTATTTGGCACCGGTCCATCCACCATAGTAATATGCAAAGGTCTTTGCGCTTTTTACCAGGTTGATGATACCTTACCAAAAGGCCCCCCAGATCCTTGATCTATCAAAGCACAATCTGTAGTGTCTGTAACAAGTGAGTTCTTGTTTAGAGGAGAGTCCATGGTTCTCCCTTAAATGATTACTAGCACAAAAAAGTGCAAAATCACCTGGAGGCATCACTCATTTGGCTCTGCCCTATCCATCTTAGCATTAGGCAACTCACAGACACATACAGCTACTCATACACTCATACAGCAATCATGCACACTGTCACCAACTCATGCAGGTACACACACACCCATTCACAGTCCCATACAGCAACTAAGAAACCCACTCACAGACCCATACAACCACTCACAAACCCACTCATAGACCCATGCAGCCACTCACACACCTAGAAAACTACTCACACACCCACTCACTAACCCATATTGCCACTCATGTACCCACTTAAAGATCCATACAGCCCCTCACAAATTCACTCACAAACCTATACCGCCACTCACAGATCCATATACCCAATCACACACCCACCCACAAAGGTTACAGCTTACAACTAAAAAAATACAATTTTTATTCTTTTCAAATTCAATAAAAAACAGAGGTTACAGGGACATCAGAGGTAGGAAATAAAATTCATAAACCATAGAAATTCCCTAAAAAAAACAAAGGTGTCAGGGACATTATAGTAAGGAAATACCATTAGCACACTGTAAAAAATGCTTGCAAAAAAAAACAAAGGTTACAGGGACGTATTAGTTAGGAAATAGAATTTAAAAAAATTACTTAGAAATTCACTGAAAAAAACAGGAACATTACAGTTAGGCTCAGATTTCACTCGTACAAAACCAGTGAACTTCAGCAGTTATAGTTACCTGATCAAGCTATAACGTACACCCCTGTAATGCACTGCTTATGACCTCACATATTACATCACTTATGACATGGTGAGTGACATCCCTGATTACATCACTGATGACATCTCAAATGACATAACTGAGGACATCATCCATAGAACCACTCATACACCCACTCACACACCCATACAAGAGGTTACACACCCACTCACTCATCCAACACTCACCCATTGGACTCCAACACCTACCCTTATCTGCATAGAATGGTCTATTTGTTTGCTACTGTGACCTGACACCCATCGAACTCTGTACCTTAATATATATCTGTAAATAGTTCAATACTACCATAACCCGTTCCCTCTTCGAGTATATACTCTGTAACCTATGCCATTTGACTCAACCCTGTTTATTACTCATGCTCTGTAAAGCACTCTGATACCCTCGGGTCTTGCCAGTGCTATAGAACACTCTTTTTTTTATTTGCATTTTATTTAACAAACAGTTACAGTGCAACAACACAGTCAGTTAGTTATTGCATGTATACATGTACTCAGCATACAATACATAGGGGCCGATTCCGATCCAGGTCGGAAGTGCACCGAACGCGATCCGGCTGGAAAAACGACAAGCCATACGCGTGTTTTCAGGCCGACTCGTACAGCTGTACGAGCGAGCAAGTACGATGCGAGCTACGTGAAATTCCCCGACCGAGTCGTTTCCCGGTCTGAACCGCTCCGTACGTCTCGGTCGGAAGCTAACCATGGCGTGCAACGGATGCGATTTACGACCGAGCCACTATGATGCACACGTCAGACAGCCTGTGCGATCCGGAGTGTCCGGCTCGCAAAACGTCCGGGTGGTTGCCTTTGGGGGTCCGCGTCGGACACCCTGACACCCGCAGCCCTATGACTCAGACACATGGGGAGACCCATGGGTCTCCCCAACACAGGCATGTACGTTGCGGATGGCACCGATGCATACCCACTGTAGGGGGCTCACTTGTCCGCAACGTACCCATTCAGTCAATGGGAGCCCATGTACACGTCGTATGACCGGCTCCCATTGACTCCTATGGGAGTCCAACCGAACCGAGTCCGGCAGCATACGGCCGCATCGTACTCGCCTTCGCCCGTAACTGGAACAGAGTAGACATGGCCGCCCTCGAATCCACTCTAGCCTCCTCAGCTCCCATCCTGACTAACATCCACCCCAATAAACAAGCAGCCCTCATTAACACCTGGCTTCTCAACGCTTGTAATCAAGTGGCCCCTCTCAGACGGGTGAGAACTTGTCATCCTCATGACGCTAATAGATGGTTCTCCAGCACCCTTAAAAACCAAAAACTCTTGTTACGCCAGGCGGAGCTCCTCTGGCGCCGCACGTACCATCCTGACGCCAAGCTACAATACCTTTCCCTCCTGCGGGCTTACAAAAAATCCATCCTTTCCGCCAAATTAGAATACTTCTCGCTAAAAATTCAATTGGCTGCCAACAAACCTAAGGAGATCTTTTCTATCGTGCACCAACTCTCCGCTCCTGATAGAGTCGTCTCTAAGCTCATCCCCTCTCAGACCCTCTGTGATGCCCTTAACGATTTTTTTATCGAGAAGATTGTTATTATTAAACAGAATATCCCTACAGCCCCCGCCTCTTTCACCTGTCCTCCGCTACCCTTGCCATCCTTTTTCATTGACCAATTTCCGCTGATTTCCGACGAGGCTTTTAGCATGCTCCTGAGAAAAGTCACCTCAGGCTCTCTCGCTGACCTCTGCCCTGCCCATATCTTAAGAGATATTCTTTCTCGTTTCCCAACCTCTCCCATTACTCTTTTAAACACTTCCATCACTTGCGGTGTGGTACCTGACATATTCAAAGCCGCCACTGTAATCCCCATCCTAAAAAAACCTGGTATTGATCCCTCCATCCCTTCTAATTTCAGGCCCATTTCTCTACTGCCACTTCTTAGCAAAATTCTTGAGAGCCACATCACTTCTTCGCTCTCTAATCACATTGAAACCCACCACCTCTTAGCTACCCACCAGGCTGGTTTCCGACCAGCTCACTCTACTGAAGCTGTTATTCTCTCCGTAGTAGATGAGCTTAGGCGTAGCGCTGACACTAACTCTCCCCAAGCCCTTGTCCTTCTTGACCTCTCCGCGGCTTTCGACACGGTCAACCACTCCATTCTTCTCGACCGTGTCAAGGGCGCGGGACTTCGTGGTCCTGTCCTTGCCTGGATCACTTCTTTTCTTACCGGTCTTACCCAGGCCGTCCGCCTGGACGGCTTTCTTGCTTCCACCCACTCCGTCACTTGTGGGGTTCCCCAGGGCTCCTCACTTTCTCCCCTTCTGTTCAACCTCTACATTCATCCTCTCATTGCTATACTACAAGACATGGAGGTCACAGCGTTTAATTACGCTGATGACTTGCAGCTTATTTTCAACCTTTCCCCCCTCTCTGACTCTATCGCCAAGGTTCATTCTACCCTCACATTTATCTTCAACTGGATGAATCTTAACCAGTTGAAGCTGAATCCTGATAAGACCGAGCTGGTCCTCCTTGGCGGTCCCTCCAATCCATGGTCCCCTGCTTTTTGGCCCCTTATCCTTGGTTCCCCCCCTACCCCATCAACCTCTGTGAAAACACTGGGATTTAAAGTCAGTCAAGATCTCTCTTTGCGCCCCCAGGTCAGTTCCGTAGTCTCCTCATGCTTCTTGGTTCTCAGAACCATCCGAAAAATATCTCGTTATTTCTCTATGGAGGCCCTTAAACTCATCATTCTCGCACTCATTTCTTCCCGCCTGGACTATGGCAACGCCCTATATACGTATACGGGCATTCCTGCCTATGAATGCCGCCACTTACAACTTATTCAGAATCAAGCGGCCCGCCTTATCTACAGGCTCCCAAAAACCAGCCATATTACTCCCTTATTGAAGACCCTTCATTGGCTCCCCATCAAGGAACGCTCACTTTTTAAAATAGGATGTTTGACCTTCATGTCCCTAGCTGGCACTGCCCCCATCTTCATTAGTGCCAAAATCAACACTTACACTCGCACCAGAAATCTTCGTTCTTCCACTCAGTCCCTTCTTCAAATTCCTCGTTTCCGTAAGAAAAAAACTGGTAGTTCCAGATTTACTACTCTTGCCCCTATCTTCTGGAACTCTCTGCCTCTCGCTATTCGTGCTACTCCCTCTTACTCTGATTTTCGGGCCAAACTTAAAACCCATTTGTTTTCCCTAGCCTACCCCTCTTAACTCTCCTTCCCTTTCTTCCTCTGGTCTGTTTCTGATCTACAGCGCCAAGAAACCGTATGGTGATAGAGCGCTCAAGCAATCTCTTTCAACTTCAACTTCAACTTCAACTCGCTCGGTCTGACTGCAGGACTCTGGCTCGGTCGGAAAACACTCCAGATCTGGCTCGGTCGGAGAGCTTTCCAACCCGGATCGGAATATGCCCCATATTGTTTCAATTCTTAGCGAACAAACAGCATTTCACAACTTGGTAAAATCAACAAATAGCATTTCTTGGTCTGGGTTGTGTAGCAGGAATCTGGGACATAGGTCACAGCGACATGTGGGACCACCAGGCTAGTGAAGAGCTGCAAATTGTAAGGACTAAATAAGGGCCCACCTCCAAGTCCCACCAATCGTCCTGGCCCCTGGGGGATAATAGCCCTAAAATATAATGATCACTCAGTTGGGGGAGTCTGTAATCCTGGAGAGTACTCCCCCCTCTTGAATTGCGAGTTTGCTCCCGTCAGAGGGTGTGATCTGTTCGTCACCATGGGCAAACAGGACGCGCAACACACCAAATTAGATTTTAAAACAAAAAGGCACACAAGACTGCTGGAGGCAGAGACGGAGGGTGAAGTTGACCACCAATCTCCCGCTCAATCAGAGGAGCAAGGAGAAGACCTCTGCACGCTGTTATTAGAAATTAGATCAAGTTTAAATACAATTGATGTCAAGTTGGATGTTCTCACCACTCAACGGGACACAGTTAAAAGGCAAGTTCATACACATGAGCACCGCCTAGATGTGCTGGAGAACCGCAGTGCTGACCATCATGGGTTCCAAGTCGAAATGAAAGAGCAGCTCCTGCAAATGGACATGGTGCTGGGCCTGATCAGGGCTAAGAACGAAGATTTAGAAGCCAGATCTAAGCAGAATAACCTTTGCATTACAGGCATTCCAGAGACCACCGCCATATTAAAAATGGAGTCCTATGTAGATGAACTATTGAGGGAGCTTTTTGGCTCTGGGCTTTCAACAGTGTTCACAGCTTAGAGGGCTCAATGTATGCTAGGCCCCAAGCCGCCTATTGGTACAACACCAAGACCAATATTAGCTTGTATCTTAAACTACCAGGATAGGGACACGCTATTGAGGCCGGCTAGGGAGCGCGAGACTATCAACTACAAAGGGAAAACCAAGGATAATAATAGAGTTCGGAGTTTACCAAAAAAAGCCTGGGTAAGAAGGATTGGAATATTGACAAATAAGTATAGGAATTTTGGCAGTACTACCATTTTGGCAACTGCTATCCTACCAGCTAGGGAGAGGGCTAGCTTATCCCAAGCATTTATCTTTTCTGCCAACCAAGTAACTGCATGCCCGAAGTTCAGGGCCCATAGTTCCTGCTCATCACAACTTAGCCATATACCTAAATATTTTACTAGACTATTAGCCCACTGAAGTTGGTAATCAATGGGGAATGGAGTGGTCGCATCCATGAGCGGAAAGAGAGTAGATTTCACCTAGTTGATAGAAATAGTCGATAAACCACCGAAATGTATTGATTCGCGAAGGATGGGGCCAGTGTTCCTCGCAGGATCAATTATATATAAAGTGATATCATCTGCGTGGAGAGAGATTAACAGTCCCCACGTGCTGAAGCCCAGCCCTCTCACAGCATGGTGTTGCCTGATCCGTGCCGCTAATGGCACCATCGCTGTAGCAAAGAGAAGAGGAGACAGGGGACAACTCTCCCTTGTCCCACATTTAATTTGACTGGGGTCTGATAGCATGCCGTTTAGTCTGATTTGAGCAGAGGGAGCCATGTGTAAAAGACCCAGGAAGAGAGGACTAAAGCCCACACTTGCCAAGACGGTAAACAAATAGGTCCACTCCAGTGAATCAAATGCTTTGGTAGCGTCCACAAATATGGCTAATGCCTGTGTGTTCGGATGTAAATAATGCACTAAAGTAAAAAAAAGTTCAGAGATTATGTGCTGTTCAATGCTCGGTTATAAAGCTTGACTGATCAGGCTGTGCGATTAGTAGGATAAGTAGTTGTAATCACTGAGCAAGTATTTTTGCAAAAAGTTTGACATCCACATTTATCAGAGAGAGTGGTCTATACGAGTCCACCTCATCGCTGGCTTCCCGGGCTTAAGCAAAGTTATAATAATGGCTTCACGCATTGAGGGTGGGAGGATGCCGGAGGTCTGTGCTTCTTCAAATACTGCAATAAGGTGTGAGGCCAGCTCTGTCACATAGTTTTTATAGAATGTTGTTGTGAGACCGTCTGACCCAGGAGCTTTTTCTTATGGAAGTCCACGTATTACTTGAGTCACATCCTCAATGGTGAATGGGGCTGCCATATACTCCCTATGCCCCCTACCTAACGATAGATGTTGCAGGGAGTCCAGGAAAGGTTGCAGGGAATCAGGGATCGGGGATCGTGGAGTGAGTGGATGTGTATAGATTAGTATAAAACTGCGTAAATATCTCTCGGATTTTAGGTGGGTCTCTGATCAACGTCTGGTGCTCCCATTTTACCTTAGTGACAAACGTGGCAGTACGTGAAGCATGAAGCATATTTGCAAGTGTTTTGCCTGGTCCCTCCCCGTAGCGTCGACCTTGTGTGCACTTGCCCAAAAACTTCATCTTGCGCTGTGCTTCTTCCTAAACTCCAGCAGCTCTGTCTTTAATTTAGCTAGTAAGCCAGGGTCCCCCTTAGTATAAAATTGTGTCTCAAGCTCCCTGATGCGGACCTCCGATGCAGCAAGCATAGTCCTGATCGACCGCAACACCGCTGCCTGACGTGCAATGCACTTACCCCTAGTGACCACTTTAAATGCATCCCACAAGGAGGCCTGTGTCGTGACTGAGCCAATGTTTAGGTAAAAAAACTCAGTAATATCACCCCGCATTTCCTCTCTAAAGGCTTCGTCTAAAAGGGCATTAGGGGGCAGCCTCCAAGTGAACACGGTATTCGGTTTATTGGGTAGAGACAGGCATAGGATACAAGGTGCATGGTCCGACAGTGACCTGGGGAGGTGGCAGACCTCTTGTTTCCACTAATCTACATCTTTGGACAACAGCTAAGAGTCAAACCTGGACCAAGCCCTGTGATGTTCAGATATACATGTTCCTTCCAGTGTGTTCTTTTTATGGTTTATACAAATGTCAATCAGGTTACCGTCTGATATGACCTAATCTTTTTCCCTACTGTTTGAAAAAAACTCCAGCCTATCAGTGTTGGGACCGTAGATCGCAGCTAGCATTACCAAAGTGCCTCTATGGGACCCCAGCAAAATTACATACATCCCCTCGGGATCAGTGATCGACTCACAGAGCTTCCAATTAATGCCCTGTTGCACTAAAACTGCCACACCCCTTGAGTAATTAGAATATATTGCCAAATATATGTGACCCCAGCACTTATACTTAAGCCTATTGGAGGGAGTACAATTCAGGTGGGTCTCCTGTAAAAAGCAGACGTCGCTGTTGTGTCATAGCAAAAATGTGTGAACTAACCTGGTCTTCCTAAAATCGTTAAGCCCACGAATGTTCCATGTAAGTAGGTTCAGTGCCGACATTACAAGCTATTAGGTATCTGTCCGGAGCCTGTGACACGAACAGCCAACACCCAAATATTGTCTGGTGGGCAGTGGGTGTGCTATTTGCCTCCGTGACACTCCGCATTCCACGTTTGACATCAAATATGCTTCTGTCATGCTTATCTAAATGAATAATAGAGAGTACAGTACTGACCATTCTTATGGAATTCTCAACATCGCAGTCTATCGCGGGAATTTTACACTGTGTTAACCAGGCATTCACAACACGATGGTACCATGCGATAGTCACCAGATAACACGTCAACTGACTGCGATAAAATCAACGCCATGCTGCAGAAATGCGAAACGCGAACACAAAAATAGCTGCGATGAGGCCAATCGCAATACAAAAATCCGTGAAAAGCAGCTACAGGCCTGCAATTCACACATGTCAGGTGGGAACAATCACCATAAAAGTAGAAAAAAAACTGACAAACAAAGGCCAAACAACAGCCAAGCACAATATAGCATTGAGCAAGTGCGGAGGAGAACCAGAACCCCATAAGCACCCCGAAAGACCAGCCTGGGACCTCGGGGTCAGGGAAGGGCAAGGACAAGAAGAGTAGGAAGAAGCACTTCAGTCTGCAGGAAACCAGGATCCTGATAATGGAGGTGGTCGAACACAATCAACAACTGTGTCATTGGAGACAAAAAATGGACTATGGCAGTCCATCGTGGACAAGGTGAATGCAGTCGCAGTGCTGAAGAGGACAATGGATGAGGTCAAGAGGCGCTGGAATGACTTCAAGCGCAAAACCAAGCTGAAACTCGCCAACAACCGGAAAGCAGCAATGCAGACTGGAGGTGCCAGTCCTGCGCCACAGGAGGAGCTGCACGACATGGAGGAATTGGTGTCCACAGTCATCAGTGGGGAGACAGTGGCAGGAGTTGGGGGACCAGACACTGCTCAACAGGACCGGACACAACAGCACCAGAGTAAGTAACGACCAGGGACTGGGTGGACGGGGGAGATGGGCACAATGGCTCACATGCACAAGTAAGTAGGGCACAGCTGTGGACAAATCATGCCTCAAACCCAAACTCCCACAAAGAGAACTATGGGCCATATTATCAAGGAACGGCGATAACATTATCGCCGCTTTAGCGGAAGGAAACTGCCGCTAAAGCGGCGATAATGAGCTTGATAATATGCCCTTGTGAATTCCCATAGAATCCCAGGTTCTGGTGTGAACATGGGCTTCTATAGAAATTCACAAGGGCATATTATCAAGCCCATTATCGCCGCTTTAGCGGCAGTTTCCTACCTCCAAAGCGGCAACAATGTTATCGAAGTTCCTTGATAATATGGCCCTATGTACCCAAGTATGCAACATCTCAGCACTGTAGGAGCACAGAAGTCAGAGGCACACCGCATGTAAGGGATAAGGGGCAGCCAAATCAGAGCTGCAGGGGTGACTCCCCCAAAATGCGGCACACACACATCACGTGCACAGCACATCAACATTGACAACGAAGTGGCACAAACCGCAACAGGTTCACCACAGAACAGAGGACACAACTGGTGCCGACTGGGTGTAGACACTGGCCAATCACACGTAGCATTGCAGGGAAATGTTAGTTGAAATGTACAAGTACAAACACACCGCCGTAATGTTGTCAGAAAGTCCACTGTCCCGCAGCAAATGGGCAGCCCCCCCGAAACATCCACGATGTACACAATCATGCAGTCTATATGTAAACATGTACAATGTGACAACCCACATGTGAACAGATTGTTAAACTGCATCTCCCCTTCACATTGCAGAGGGACAATCACCACCTCCTGCAGACCAGTCCCAACCTCTCTTCTCTGATGACGAAGAGGACCACAACACCTTTGACTCTGACGCCCTCCGAGAGTTCATTGACAGTCTCAGCAGCACACCTGCAGGAGCAGGGCAGGCCAGCTGCAAAGAGGAGAACCCACCCCCTGCACAGACCACACTGCAGGCAGCACCCACCACCACGGCTGCCTCCCAGGACCCCCCGAAGAACACATGGCCTTCCAACGCTGTGTGTTGGGATACCAGGAGCAGCTGGCTGAACAGGTGCGGGTGGGCTTCGACTGCATGGCAGACAAACTAGATGCCATACGACAGTGTATAAGTTCCATCAGGGACCACTCACAGTCCCTAGTAGACACCCACAGTCCCCCCATGCTCTCCAACAAACCATGGCTGACATAGCTAGAGTCCTGATTGTGAAACAAGAATGACTGTCTAGTCAGAGTGGCTCCAGCGAGTTTGCACGGGAGTTGGGACTCATGCGGAGGCTCACGGAGAACATGGAGTGGGCTAATGCAGAAAGAGCGGCTGACACGGCTGCACACCGGCGAAAGGTACCTGGGTTCCACAATGACCTCAAAACCATCCTCATGGCATTGCTGCAACAAGGCCTGGCCCGGATGCTGCTGCTACCACTACATCCACATCTCCGCCCCTGAAGTGTCAGTGCCACACAGTGCAGCAGACATTCCACCAGCGGCCCCTGAGGTCTCACTACCACAGAGTGCTGGCGAAAAGCCAGCACCACCCACACGTGAGGCACATGAGACAGCAGAGGACGAAGATGCGGATGAACCTGGCTTTGTGTTAAGAAGGATGCAGTAGCCGGTTTCAGCTTGGTTCTAGAATCTGCATCATCACCTTCCACAGTCCCCTGATACACTCTGCTGGACATCGACATGGACTGCCATATTCTGTTTGATCGCTAATGACCCTGCTATCAGACTGTGGACTTAACTCTGCCACTTCCTTTGTACCTTGTTACAAGAGACACTGGTCCCTGGAGAGGAGAATAGTAAGCAACCAATGAATATAGCCTCAGTTGGTGCTATATTTACGCCAATATCCAGCCGGATAGAGGCACTTTTTAATATAGACAATAGTTAACAATGAAGAACAGAATGCAAGTCAAATAACAGTGGGATACAAGCCTGTATCCAAAGACCTACATATCAGACAAACAAATAAAGTAAAAAAGGCTCAGGTAGTTTGCGGTTGTTTCAATCAGTGAATACATGAATGGCGAAACAACTGGTATGAAAAAGGTCACCTTCACACAAGATTATATACAGGGAATACTGTGTGTAAGGTTGACAACTATGTCGACGGCGTTTCGATCCTTATCTGAAGGATATCGGATCATCATCAGGACTAACAAATAAAGTGCCTGTGATTTAACTATACAGTTTTGCATTATCACTACAGAAATAGGAAAAAAGGGGGGAGAGAAAATAAAATACATATAGAGTGATGAGTCAAGGATTGGCAATGTAAAGATCATAAAATGACATGCTGAGTGCAATAGGAACAAAGACTGAAGTGAATTACGCGTGATGTCAAAAGGAGCGATTAGTCCGGATTAGAGGTGGAGGCGCTAATGGAAAAGTCAAGATGCAAAGTACCCATACATTGGAAATAAGAAAATTGTGTGATGTTACGAATAAAGACAAAAGCGGGTGGATCCTAGGAAATTGTGCAAAGGCCTTAGCGGTAATTGCTGAGTGAACGCGTCTGTCATGCAAAGCTGAGTCAAGGGTATATGCGAGGCATCCTATGGGCAAGTGGTGAAGGTGGAAGGGCGAATAGAAAATTACCTGAGAAGAGGCCCGATGGGTGAGGGCCTGTGAGATAACCGGAAAGGACCCGGGCTTGAATACCTGGGTGTGAGAAAGGAGGGATTCTCAACAGGTGAAGGGGTGTGGGGGTGGAGTGAGGTGGATGGACTCTTAGTACGGCTTACCTTGGAAGGTAGGATACGGTCATGGATATGAGGATGTATGGGGATGCGAGTTGTGAAGAACGGATGTTCGGGTAGCGAGCCCTGCGGAGAAGAGACTACAAATTACTCGGGGAGGTGGGCGTGAGTTGTAAATGGTCGTACTCAGTGAAGTTTAAGATCTTACCTCAATTGGGGGGGGCACTAGCAGTGTAGTGGGTGTCCAAGGGTCAGGGTGAAAAGGGTAAGCCTGTGGAAATTAAATAGGTCTCAGGGTCCGTACAGAATTAAGAGGCATGACGGAGTCTGCCCTGACACTGCGGGGAGTGCTTACCTCAGGTCAATGGTGGATGCGGCGTCCGATGGTCACCGTGTTCCAGGAGAGGGAAATGGGGATACCGCTGGATAT
Source organism: Triturus cristatus (assembly GCF_964204655.1). NCBI lineage: Eukaryota > Metazoa > Chordata > Amphibia > Caudata > Salamandridae > Triturus > Triturus cristatus. The sequence goes on from NC_140590.1 coordinate 219,769,662, forward strand.
TTAAAGGGAGGTCATGTGACCGCGAGTGGGACACATGACTGCGGGTGTCTCACAGGAGAGGTCGTGAGAGAACGAGAGGTTAATAACCACGGTGGCCATCTTAGAGTGGAGGTGAGTGGCACAGAGGCGGATATATAAGCAGACAGGAAAGTAGTCTCTAACAGTGGTGTTAAAGAGTGATGTGTCATATATATGAACACTAGAATGGGGTCATAAAGTGAAGATATACAGATAAAAGAGGCATGATCAATGTATAAATGGATAGAAGTGTCATATTTATGAACAATAGAATGGGGTCATAAAGTGAAGATATACAGATAAAAGAGGCATGATCAATGTATAAATGGTCCCTGTAGGGATAATAAAGGCATATGGAGCTTAAGCATGTATGACGCGGCGGAATTTGATTAAACTGTACAAACCGGGAAATGAAATTAAAAGTTACAAATTACACAGCACGGGTCATTGCATGTGACAGAGTTAGTAAAGTCAAAGGAGGGAAATGAAGATTGAACTGTCAGTTGGCACAACAATAGGATTACAGCAGTGTTTTCCAATCTTCAAGGCGGTTCAATCCTGTGTGGATACTGCCCGTCTTGAGGATCCATTTCAATTCCTCTTTGTTGAGCAGTTGTGAGAGGTCAGCACCTCTCGGAGGCATTTTTACCACACTTATTATTGTCCAACGTATGTCATCCCAGAATGACTCTGGCTGGCCCTCCACGGGCAATCATTTGAAACTATGATTTGCATGGCCCTGTACTGCTCCAGATGCAACACCCCACTGAATATGCATTAAACATTCCGAATCACACAAATGTGTCGTCCCTATGTTCTTTCAAGTGTGGTAGTATGGATGAATGTGGGGTCAGTGAATTCCTCTTACATCCATGTGGCTCATGTCGTTGGACTTGGGTCACAGGGTGACACATTGCCGATTGTCGTCCATGTGGCGCCGACACACACATTTGTAACTCCCTTGTGCAGCCCCGTACGGAACCACACATAGAGCCCCGGGGTGATTGTTCAAACCCTTACGCTGTACTAGCATATGCCAGGCCAGCTCATTACGCTTACGCCCTGGGGGGGGACAACACGCCACATGTGCCAGGACTCCCCTGTAGTGATCTGCTGCTCACAGGTCTAGTTGTCAGCATGCCACGGCCCCTCCCTCACAGCTGGTTTACACCCACACCACACCCATCCAGCACACGCATCACCGCACATGTAACCCTGCCAATAAAATGGGCCGGGTGCATGTGTATGACACCATATCCAACCTCTCCTGGGGTGTATCCGTGCGGTGTGCATCTAGGCATGGGGGCCCAGGGGCCTGTGACATCACATTCTGCAGGCCCAGAGGGGACATGATGGCGTCCGCACCACGATACCCAATCATAGAAGGTCCATGACTAGCGGGGCACAGACTTGGTGGCACCGGATACACTGCGACCGGCACAGGCACACCTCCACGGGACGGTGACTTTCGGTATACTGAGGTAGGGGCACCTTAAGTGCTGAGCAGGTGTGCAGCCTGCGATGATGCCCCGTCCCAGTGGTCTGGATGGCTCAGGTTTTGTGTGCCCTGCTGGACCGCAGTGTAGGCCTGAGCCAGCGGGCAGCGCGGGCCTACCACCATGTGGCGTTGCCTTGGGGATCACAGAGTTAGTGGCACCTATGAAGCTGAGCGGGTGTGCAGCCTGCGATGATGCCAGGTGCAATGGTATGTCCTCGGCCATGGAGTAATCAAGACCCAGCACCAAATGTGAGACCTGATGGCCTGCGGAGCGGGGCTACATGATGTGGAGTGTGCCATGCCTGTGGGCCCCGAGGTTGTGGCTTGCAGCGGCACGTGGTGGGCCCTCTTTTCTACACGCCGGTGGCGGAAGGTGAGCAGTGCGGCCTACATGTGCAGGGACGGGCATGCACCGCTGGGCGGCGGGAGTGGATGAGGTGCATCTGCCTGGGTGCGCTGGGGCGGGCATGCACCGCTGGGTGGCGGGAGGTGCTGGGGTGCATCTGCCTGAGTGTGCAGGGGCTGGCATGCACCCCTGGGCAGTGGGAGGGGCTGGGGTGCATCTGCCTGGGTGTGCAGGGCCGGACAGGCGATAGTGTTGTATGCAATTGCATGTACTTTGCCATTCAGGTATCTGGACTCTGTTTCAGATGACGGGTCTGTCTCCGATGTGGGACCTGGTGGACTGCATTACATACCGGCATGTCATTGGAGACACACCAGTAGCAGAAGGTGAGCAGTGTGGCCTGGGTGCGCAGTGTAGGCACTCTCTCTCCCTGTCTCTCTCTTCTTTTCTGTCTCTTTCTCCCCCTCTCTATCCGTCTATCTCTCTCTCCCCTCTCTCCCTCTCTGTCCGTCTTTCTCTCTTTCCCCCTCTCTGTCCGTCTATCTCTCTCTTTCTCTCTCTCTGTCCCTTGATGTGCTCAGGACACACCTTCTCATCATGGTTTCTGTCTTGCAGGCTGTGACCTACGGATTGTCCCGAGGGGAGCAGACATGTGTCTTCATTTCTGTTCTGTGTTTATTTGAATACATTTTCATTTGTTGCTTCGATGGTGAATGTGTAATGCTCATTTTTGTGACGACACATGCATGTCACCAGATGTGATTGTGTGACATCATGCGGGTTATTTGGTATATGGTTCCGTGTGGTTGATGTGACATATCTTTGTCCGGGGATGGGTGGGGGGGGCCAGGAGTGGGGCCCCGGGGGGGCAGATGGGATCCTGGGGGTGATGGCAGTGGGTGTTGTTGCACCCTTGGGGCTCCGGGATGCATGTTCTGTGGCTCCGTGGCATCTGTTGATCTTCAGGTATGGCTCTGGGCTGGGCTTCCTTTTGTGGTGGAGGTTGTAGTCCGACTTTGCACCATGTCGGAACAGGTGTTAGTTTCCTGGTGCTAACGTGCCTTATCGTCAATGTGGCTGGTCGTTGAGAATGTTGTGAAGTGGTGTCACTGCTTTTTGCTAGGAAACGCCTACTCTGCATCTCATTAGCGGGGTCATCCTTGGCGATGTTTTTTACGGCTATCGCCGGAAAAGTGGTGATATGGGCTGTTTTCACCAGCTTGTGAATGGGCTGGTAAGTTTATCGCAAATTTGGCTGTGTTAAGGTGCCGATAACTCAACGATAGCTCCTTGACAATATGGCCCTTTGAGTCTAGCCGTGTAGACAAGGGCATATGAAATATTGGCCTGTAGCAAAATTCCCTATGTAGTTGAAAGACTCACGCTCCCTAGTTAGCCTCAATATCATGTCCCTATCCTGGTAGTTTAAGATGCACACTAAAATCGGTCTGGGTGTTGCACCAATAGGCGGCTTGGGGCCTAGCATATGATGAGCCCTCTCAACTACGAACACTGTTGAAAGCCCAAGGCCAAAAAAGCTCCCTCAATAGTTCATCCACATAGGACTCCATTTTTGATATGGCGGTGGTCTCTGGAATGTCACCTAGATCTGGCTTCTAAATCTTCGTTCTAAGCCCTGATGAGGGCTTAGAAATATGCTTTATGAACTTCGTTGGTAGACTTTAGAATGGGTAGTTTTAAGTAAGTTATGAAATTATAAAACAAAGCATCTGCAATCTGTTAATATAAGGCCTAGAATTTTTATGAACTTTATTGTGCACATTTTTTACCCTTAAGAGATTTTGAGTGAAGATATTGCTATTTCTAGAGCAAAACACCGTTCTTACTTTTAGAAAACGTGTGTCGAGAGGAATGTGCCACTTTATAAACTGTTATGTAACCATGTCTGATGGGATGTTATAATTTAATTGTGAACAAAGTGCACTGGTTGGGGATGTTGAAGTCGTCAAGAGAAAGGCATATGAAGGCAGTCGTACACTACAAATAACTAAGTGATTGTGGGTGAAAGATGTAAAAGTATATAGTGACATAACACTGTTATCAATTATTGATCAGTGTGTAACTTCAAATTGTTTGTTTATCTTGTCTTTTATAAGGTGGAACATGGAAAACAGAGGTTTTGAAAAACAGAAATCTAATGCCCCAGAATAAATGGAGGAGGAAAATTAAAAAAAATCACATTGGAAGAAAGAGGGAACAGTAACTGTGTGGTTGGTCAGTGTAGATAGGCTGCCAGCTCAGCTCAGACATTTCCCTACAGTAATACATGTGTAAAATAGGTTGAGGGAAGGGACTGCTCTCTCTGCTCATACCTCTCTTTATGATAATGAATGTCATTGGCAGAGTATAAAATGGACTATGATCTATATTGACAACTGTGCATATTTGAATGTATGGACACACTCACATCACTCTCAGACACTTCCGCGTGGTAACTAGCATGGGTATTTAGGTGTAGACAGAGACAGATCTCGGCAATGAAAATTTTCCAAAGTGACAAGAATCTATACTAAGATGTGCAAAAGAACTGTCATCATCACCAGCTGTCTGCGATGTGTAGTATACTATGAGGATGTATTCGGTTCTGTGCCAAAACCTCTCACCTGTATACAAATCTTTATACTACAGTGGGAAGACGCACTCACCTCTCTATAGTACCTTATATTTCAGTCATCAGCAGTGCATTGCAGGGGATTGAGTTATAGTCAGCTCAGCTAACTAACAGCTGAATTTCTCTGGTTTTGTGCGAGTGATTGTCAGCCTAACTATAACGTACCTGAAAGCTGGGTTTTTTTCAGTGAATTTCTAAGGTTTTATAAATGCTAATTTCTAACTATAGCGTCCCTGAAACCTGTGAATTTCCATGTTTTTTTAACTAGCAGTTGCATTTGCAGAGTGATGGAGAAAGGGGGCTGGGCCTTCAACCAGCGCAAAGGAATTCCACTGTCAAGGACTTACAGTAGCCACGAAGAGGGCTTCTAGGCCCCCAAGGCCCCTCAGGAGTAAAGTGGACTTCATTCCCCTACCAGTAGTCCATGAAATCTGTGATTTTTCCAAGGAATATATATATATATATATATATATATATATATATATATATATATATATATATATATATATATATATATATATATATATATATGTATATATATATATATATATATATATATATTCATACACACACATAAATAAAAATGGAGTCACGTACCGCAAGCGGATCTTCGCGTTTTGTACACAAACCCGTTCATTTATTTAAAAGTGTAAAATATTGTGAAATTAATTATTTTTGTATATCTTAGGAAAAGTAGTTTAGTTGTACAGATATATAATTATTATGTAATTATACTAAACTAAAATTAAACATTACATTTATGTATATCTGGGGTTTGTGATACCACCGCGTACACTACCGGGCCTTACTTCCAGATCTGCGTACGAATTGCAGCTCCAGCTTGATTTTTAAAAGTTATGTTTCACATAGCCTATAATTTACACTTGATTATTACTTTAATATTTTAGTTTAATTATATTAAATCTCCTTGTTTTTTTTCGAAAATATAAATGTGGAATCGCAACCCAGACGTGACTCTTTCTTTTTAATTTGTACTATTAATACATAATAGTAATCTTAAGTTCAAGGTTACAGTTTTGTTAAGATAGCATATAAACTTCTATATTGATAAAATAAAGTGATTAAAATGTATTTTTAATAATATTTTCAGGAATTGCGATACGTCCGCGTACATCGCAACTTTCGGATTCCTTAAGGGGACACAAATCTAATTTTTCTATATTATATATTTATATAGTTTCATTTAATTTATTTGAAATAAAGAAATACAGTTATGTGTAATTAAAATATTATCATATAGGACTAAATATTGTTGAAATGTAAAATTGAAAGAAGCTGAGGAATCGCGTCCGGTATGCAGGGGTTCCACGTATGGGTTGCGCACCCCATGTGAAACAAAAAACGTTTCATTGGTTAAAGATCCTGTCATCCTTAAGTTTGCTAGATCCCACCCTCTTTCTTCTAATTTTGGGTGTGGTTGGCAACAGCCATACTTTTTCTGAGCTTTCAATTTTGGAGTTTTTTTGGTGATTTGTAGATTTTATAGCAACATTTCAAAATTGCAACTACACAGGATCTGCAGGAGGAGGAGGAGATCCTTCCAGAGGAAGAAGAGGACACACACTATAAAAGAAAGGAGAGGGTGGTATGGGAATTCTTTTCCATACCTGAAGGACAAAAGAAGGTGAATACACAAAAAGTTATGTGCAATATCTGCAAAAAAGTGCTGTCCCAAGGATCGGACAAAAAATACTCTTGTGGTACATCCTCGATGTATAAACATCTGAGAACAATGCATGACAAGAGGCTTGCAAGAGCTGAACTTGCAATAGCAAATGAAGGCAGCCAAGATCCTCAACCTTCCACTTCTCAAGTTGGTGATAGGTTGCAGTCCATACCATCCTGATTTTGCAAAGGCAGGACTTTTTTGTCCAAAATGCATTAACAATCACCGTTGTTAATTTTTTCCCCCATTTACGCATACTGTTATGTGCTTGTTTTTTTGTTTACATATTTATTGATAAAATCTTAAAAATACCAAAAAAACACAAAATTGTTAAAAAATATATAGATAAAAAAAAATTTAAAAGAAGAAAAAACTGTTCTTATGGAACCACCTCTTCTGGTTTTAATAAGAAATGCTATATGTTGTATGAATACATGAGTCAATGGATAGTGTCTGTGTGATTGCATGAGTGCGTACATAGAGTCTGAGTGAATGGATGAGTGCATGGGTAGTGCCTGAGAGAATGGATGAGTGCATGGGTAGTGCCTTAGTGAATGGTTCAGTGAAAGAGTAGTGCATGAGTGATTGCATGAGAACCGATTCTGAAAGTGATTTATTATGTTTGTGAAAAGAATGCTTACTTTAATTTGCTGCATAATTGGGTTGGTTCTTGTTAGCTTGTTTTAGGGTTTCCTAGTGTTTATCATGTGAATGAAATGGATAATGTAGTGAATGTGAAAAGAGTGAAAAAGAGCTTTAGAAAGTTAGTCTTCGATACGTTAGATGCTATGTTTCCTTCTACAGGTGTGACAATGAATGATGTGAAACTTAGTTGTCTGCCTGCTTTCATTGATAAGCTTGCAATAGATTCTCCTGGAGCATTAAAGCAGGTATGTATAAAATGATTTTTATTAGAGCTATGGTTGTGCAAAATCGCTTAGCATTAGATATTCTTCTGGTGAAGGAATTCAAAGTTAGTAAAGTAAGAGTCGTTAAGAACTGTTGTACTTACATGCCAGGTAATAGTGGGTTAGTAATTCTTATATCATAGCACATTGTGAACCTTTTGCATGTCGTTCAATCTTCCTGTCTTATGGGAAACTGTAAGCTCCTTTTTTAGTAAGTTAGGAAAGGGTTTTTGCAAGGTTGATGACAGGATAAATAATTTGGGTGGGAGTACTCTGAGTCTAATTTTAACTCCTGTAATAGACATAATGGTTTGTACAATCGTTTTGTTCCTCTTACTAAAATGCTAAGAGTGTGATTGATAAATATGCAAAGAAAGGTAAAAATCATTGGGAAAAAAAGAGTCTTAACCAATGTGAGATGGAATGCATTAAAGATTGTGTCTACAACAGCTGAAGATGGTGGAGGAGGATACCAGAAGGAAACAGAAAGTAATGACGATGCCGATTAATAAAGTTTTATTAGTGACTTTTTTAGTGTCGTGATTATAAAATAATCAGAGGAGGGAACTGAGGCAGTGTTTAATGGGTTTTTATTTTTTGTGAAATAATAATATTATTTAATTTTTATTATGGATCCAATATGTATATGTTGAAATTAATATAGAAATGTGTTTACTGATGTAATTTAGTTATGCTACATATTTTAAAGAATCACCATATTGGGTAACATGGATGCTAGTCTTGCGTCATTTTAACATTCACTTCTGCTCCTCCCCTCCCATCACATCAACTCTACACAGAGACTCTGCAGTAGCAAAGATAAGTTAATGTCATGGATTTTTACTCTGTGTGTGTGTGTGGGGGGGTGGGTGGGTGTGTGTGTGTGTGTGTGTGTGCGCGTGTGTGTTATGAATGAATTTTCTACTGTTCCTAACTATAACATTTTCGATGTTTCATATTACTTGAACATCTCCAGATAGCAATAACAGAGGAGATGCTGGATGTTTTCTTAGAATGGGTAGAGTGAGTTACTACTTATGTACTTAATACTGGCATTGAATTCTCTGATTTGCCAAAGAATTTGTTACTTGTGACCATGTCATGATGAGACTGCATTTTCTCTTAATGCTTATCCAAGAATTGTATATAAGACCGCCTCGGTTTAAGGGATAAGCCAGAAGAAGTGTATCCTTTTCTACTAGGGAGGCTGATTTATGATTATTACTCTGCTAAATTGAAGTTGGAGAAGGTACCTTTCTACACAAGATTAAACTGGGGAATAACTGTTTTTGGTAATTTTGGAGGTGATTAGATTTTTGGGGTACACTGAAAACTGCAGTTCTGCTCCTACAATAGCAAACTGTGGACCACTAACTTGAGCATTCTTATGTGTATACATAGCTGATTTTCCTGGTCATCATGTGAGTTGGGACATTCTCTGGTGCTTAGAAAAAAACAATAGTATACTGCAGAATGATTCCCCCACTCTGCAAAAATGACAAGAGTCTCCTATATCTCACAGATATTCATTTGTGTTGGGCAGATTGGGGGCCCCATGTGATTGATGGACCCTGTAGGGTTGGAGCCCCCTGTGCCCCAGGGTCTGGAGGATCCCGTGGTACATCCTTAAAGGAATACAATACGCTGTGACTGATTATTTAGGTATACAAAAAGTGACTGAAGGAATGCTTGAATTAATCTCAGCCATTGGTAATTACTTAGGCCGCATCCCAGCATAATTTTGCACACCATGCCACCTTAGTTTGGTCCCTTCCATATGCAAATCAGTCTTGACCCTGCTCCAGCAGAAAATGTCCATTCCGAACTGCCAGGCCATGTCCTCCCTGAACTGGAGGGTCAACGCTCAGTTCAAAACAGCTTTTGTACTCGAAAGTTAATTAGCCATTGATGTTTGCGCTGGTTTGCATTAAACACTTCTTTAGTAAATCTGGGCCTGTATTTGGTATAAACAATTACAAAAGCCACCAGGGTGGCATTTATTTAGACTAGAAAAGTTAAGTTTTGTTTTCAAGGTGCTGAGTCATGCATAGTGGCAGTGGTTAGAAAGGAAAGTGTTTGGACACTCATTTATGAATTGATTATTCTAGCCTTTTCTTGCACTGGTCATTGCTGAAGTGTGTTTTTATAAACGACTGTGTGGTAGGAAAAATTAAATCCCTGATGCTGATTCATTATAAACATGATCTAGAATATAACAACTGCAGAATGGGGCCTGGGGCCATCACAATAAATGCGACAAGACTAGCCAGCCATTTTGAGACAGGCCTGAGCACAAAATCTAACGAACAATTTGCCAATGATGAGCATCGCTCCATCTGGGCCTGCTGGTCAACACAAAATGTGCGGTTGTCAGCAAGTATTGGAAAGGCAGGACTTATGTGGTAGGTTACTTGTGGAACAGACAAATAGATAAAATGAGGTAGGAGCAAGAACGCGGCCTAGATCAGGCTGGGTAGAGGTCTTATAGAGATTAGTTCCATTTACATGCAAGGCCTCTGAAGTGCCTGGTTGGTGTAAACAGATGGTTTTGACATGAAGATGACTCGTCTATTGGTCGTTCAGGTAAAGTAGGCAGAGTTCGGGATCTAGTATTAGAGGGATGGTGAGGAACTGGTCAGTGGCTAGAAAAGGAGTGGAACCAGCCTGCCGAGATTGGCTCTGTAACTTCCTCTTTGCAAATAATGATCAACATATTGTGATATATAAGACATTACTCATCAGGGCCCAGATTTACTAAGGCCTGCTCCTCTGTTGTGTCATGCAAGGTGATGCAGGGTGACTCAAGCCCTTAAGTAAGATTTACTATGCCACGCAGAGCTACCTTGCATTGCATAATAAATCTGGAGTAACACAAGGCAGCGCAAGTTGCCACCTTGCTTTATTTTGCCATGGGAAGGCATGGGTGTTCATACACATCCACCAATGGATTTTGGTCCATTCCCAACGTGCTACACCTTCCCAGAAGCAGCGTAATGAGGAGAAATAGGTTTATTTCTCCTTGTTTTTATATCTTTCGAAGTGTGCTGCATTCTGAGAGAACACCTCTGGGGATTGTTTTCGTAAACATTCCTGCCTGCAACACAGGCACCCTTGCACCATGGCACAAATATGCCTGCATTGACACAAGGCTGCACTCAGTGAGCCAGCACAGATAAAGAGCAGGTATGCAAAATTGTAGGAAAGTGCCTCCTTTTGTCATGGTCAACCCCACTCTTTTTGCTACTGGTACTGATGTTTTTCCAATTGATGTGCGCGGAGTCCCTGGTAGCCAGGCCCTAGTGCCAGTGCTCTTTCTCAAAAACAAAATAAAATGGTCTAATTATAACACAATTGGCACACACTTTGGCAACCCTGTAAGTCCCTAGTAAGCGGTTCCCCTGGTACCTAGGGTATGAGCACCAAAGATGGTTCCTAAGTGCTGCAGCATGCATCACACCAACCTAAGGGACCCCATACAAATTGCATGCATCCTCCCATTGCAGACTGCGAGTCATGGTGCAAACCATGAGTGAAAATACGGCATAGCAGGTCTCACTCTGTGCCAAGCCCAAGTCACTGCATGTAATATATGTAAGGATTAGACTTGGTATCCTTGGCGTGGTTTCCCCTGACCTTTTTCCTCTACTGCCTGTATTTTTGACAGTATACAGGATTTTGTTTTTGATAGCTTAGATGTTTTGGGTACGTCCCTAGTAAAGTGCATTGAGTGTGTTCAGGGCCTATAAATCAAATGCTACCAGTGGTCCTGCAGCACTGATTGTGCCACCCTCGAGTGGCTTGGTAAAAGTATCTTAGGAAGAAAGGAGAAAAAGCAGCTGGGTCATAGATGACTGCACTACCAGGGCCAGTCGCTAGTTGTAGATGATATTGCCCACCTCAAATGATCTGCTGCTTGTAGACCATAAATATGAATATGTTAATTAATTGGATGAGAGGCAATATATAAACAGAAGCAATTTAGTACACAAGAGCACATCAATAAAAAGCATTTGCAAAAGTTGTTTCTGGTCTTTTTATTCTCAGATGTGCTTCATATGATAGAACCAGCCAACGCGTTTCGCCCAAACATGGGCTTCTTCAGGGCAATTAGGTAGAGGAATTAACTATATCCTCAGAAGCTGGGTCAAGGAAGATGAGAATGAGTCCTAGGGTGCATAGGTGAGGTTCATGGTGGAGCAATGTCCTATAAGTTTCTCCAACTATCGTGCTTGTCACAGGACGCCCTGCCGGACATGGCTCCACGAGAAGACACAGTTAATATTGTTTAAATTACACTGCATGAAATATAATTATAGGACATCGCTCCACCATGAGCCTCACCTATGCGCCCTAGGACTCGTGGGCTTTTTATTAATGTGCTCTTGTGTACTAAATTGCTTGTGTTTATATATTGCCTCTCATACAATGAATTCACATAAATGTATCTCAGACCTGCCACTGCAATGTATACTTGCGCAGTTTTAAACTGCCATATCGACCTGAAAGTGCACCCACTTGCCAGAATCTAACCTTCCCTTTTCTTACATGTAAGGCGTCCTCAGGTAGGCCCAAGTTACCTCCAGGGGCAGGGTGCATGGTATGTGAAAGGTAGGACATGTAGTTGTGTGTGTCACATGCCCTGATAGTCAAATACTGCCAATTTTGTTTTTCACTATTGAAAGGCTATCTGTCCAATAGGCTAACATGGAAGTTGCTTTGTAACATCTTACAAGCATTACTTTCCATTGGGACAAGATAGAGAAATTAATCTTAGGCTCTAAGAATTTAATAACACATCTTTTTAGGAAGATGGTTTTAAAAGTGTGTGTTTGAAAATGTCACTTTTTAGAAAGTAAACACAAGTAGACATTTTCTTGTTTAACCATTCTGTGGGCCTCTGCTGTTTGTGTATTGACTATCTGGTTTTCGAGTGACAGGAGCTGGGGATGTGCATTCACTGTAGGCAGTGACAAGGGGGGTTGACATGTTTCCTGCCGTTCCTGGGTGACTCATAGCTGTGCTGAATAGACCTTGTCTGCATTTAGAGTGGTGGGAGGGGTTTCCCTTGCACCTGAATAGGTTGAGTCTCCTTTGCACAATCCTGTCGCCACGTCCTGTGGTCATGCTGCCCCAGAGACAACAAAACTGGTTTGGACTGGGCTCAGAGACCCTTGCCACAAAGAGAACAAAGAGAAAAAGGGGTATTAGCATTGGACCTTAAACCCCAAAGTATTAGATCACTTCTGGACTCAAGAGGAACCTCTACCAAGGAGAATATCTGGAGAGCTGGGAGGAGTAGTACAGCCCCTTTGCTGTGTTGCTTTGCTCCATTGGCCTGCAGTTGCTACTTCTGCCAAAGAGAGGACAAAGACTATAATGTTGCTGTGAACTTGTTAGAAGAAGAATATCCTAGGGCTTGTGTGTGCTGGACTCCTGTTCTAAAGTCTTAGGACCACAAAGACTTCACCTACATCTACTGACCAGCACCTTGACTCCTCTGTCGAGTCTTGTATTCAAAGGCACCAGTTCCAGTTTCTTAGCCTTGATAATTTTGTTGATGGTGCTGAAAAGCAAGAAGATTAACTTTGACACCGTCTGCGCCACCACCATTGATGCCGCAACCTGCTCCGAGGCTGGGGGAACCGCTTGTGAAGTGCATGACACACAGACCCACCTGCATCGCAGCTCCAACGCCCTTCGACGCCTGCCGGCGCATGCAGTTATTGGCCTTCCTGATGCCAGCTCTCACACCAATGCCGTCACCGCCAGCGCCAGCATCATGCTATCATGGAGATAATAACCGATGAGGGTGACTTCACTAACTCTTTGACATTGAACGCCTCACCAGAACCAATGCCTCACTGCAGATGCCACCTAACTTCCCTCTCCTGGACTTAATGCCTCGCCTCCTCATGGGCTCGATGCTTCATGTCCCCGGTGGCAGAAGGGAACTGGCTGCGCTTCAACAACACCTCACCTCCATGACCTGTGCATCGCCTGTTGACTTTGTTTCCAAGATACTGTTTTTGAGGGTCCATGTAACTCCGTGCCTGAGCCGCGCACCACGCAGTCAGGTTGTCACAACATCGTAATAGCCCCAGGTGGAGCAATTTTGGTGCTATGGTTCTATTTTTGAAGTAACCATTTTAAAAGTAATAACTTGGTACATGTATTTTGGATTTTTGTCGTTTTGGCCTTGTTTGGTTTAGATAAAGATTCCTTATTTTTCTAAACTGGTGTGGTGCCCATTTGTAGTGTTTTCACTGTATTACGGTGTGTTTAGGTACAAATACTTTACACATTACCTTTGGGTTAAGTCTGCCTGCTCGTGCCAAGCTACCAAGGGGGTTAGCAGGGGATATCTAAAGTAGGTAACTCCCTTACCCTGACTAGAAGGAAGGGTCCCTACTTTGACAAAAGTGCATACCTCTGCCAATTGAAGACCTTAATTTCTAAGAGTAAGTCCGCCCCACAGCAGGCCTTGTATCCCTAAGGCAGGATGCATTATATTACATGTGATGGCATATCTGCATGAGCAGATATGCCCCTGTACTCTCTAGTCTGATTAGTAGATGGTAAAAAGAACAGGGAAGACATCTTAAGTATATGCACTCGGCACTGGTCATTACGAGTTCCCGAATTACATGATGGCTTTACTGAAACATATCGTGTTTGGTATCAAACTCCTTGTCTTAATCAATCTGTACTGTTGCCAGTACAAGATTTATGACATGCACTCAGAGGGCACCTTAGGGTTGCCCCCTGAAAAACTACCACTATCTAGTGTGCTGGGTAACTGGGATCTACCAGCTGGCCACCACAGTTTGTGACCCCCTACAGCTGGGAACCCTAACTCTCTGAGGCCAAACAAAATGCGTGCTCCAGAGGAAGGTGTTTATCCCTCCTGCAGCAGGATGGCTAGTGATTTAGCATATCAATAGCAGGGACTTCAAAGCCCCTTCTGCCTTTGATATGCGACCCCGGCTTCCTCCATACTTGGGAGATGCCAACCTCTCCATTTGGTGCCAAGACAGGGGGAAATTTGCAGTGCCTAGCAGGCTCGTCACACATCTTAGGTGGGTTGCCTGATGTGCTCACCAAAGAAGGATTCCACAATATTGGTTTTGGTGGAATTAGGAACTCTGGGACAGGGTTATGCCTACTCCCCACAGGATGTGGTCATATAGGGGGTGTAGTGACCCCCAAGGCTAAGTAGCCCATTAGCTACTAACCTTCACTCCCCTTAATGCCCCTGAATTCTGTATTTAGATGCCCCCCTGACACCAGGAATTTAGATATTCATCTGACTAAAGAAGAAGGAGGACAAAGTAGAGCCAAAGAAGGCAAGAACTGTGGACTTGGAGCCAAACCTTGTCTGGCTGCTCCTGGTCTAATAATTGCAAAGACCCGGCTCGTCCTGCAGCTGTGCTTCCTCCCAAAGCATTGTAGGGCTGCCAACACTTTTCTAACCTGCCAGCATCTCCCTAGAAGTGGAAGAGCCAAGTTTCTGTAGTATTCAGGCACTGACTGCACTGCCTGGTACACAGATCTGTTGTGACTACTTGGTCCACTGATGCAGCAGCTGCCAAGGAAGAGATCACCATGCTCCAGGAGGTCAGATTAATCTGCCACCAAGCTTGGAGATGCCAGGACCTCCTGGAGCCATCCTGCACAGATACCCGGTGTACCGGAGCCCTTGCAACTGCCAAGGTTTGGTCAGTGTCCAGCCAGCACCACCAAGACCAACCCACTGACATGGGTATCAGCACTAGAGAGGTCTTCATTTAGAGTGGCTCAACTGTCCTGTTTTGTCCCCATCTCCAAGTTGACCTAAAAGATGAGAGCAAGTAGTCCCCAGGGCAAAACACACCTGCACCTGAGCCCCATAGTACGAGTCCGAGCCTACCTACAGTGCACTCTTGCCCCAGAGACCCTCAAAATCCGAGACCCCCTTTGGGTTTCAACAAGTCCCCACTTGTAGCATTTTTCAGTTACAGGAACTGCGCTATAGACTTCAGCGGCAGCATTCACGGCCACCCTTGAGATCAGCACTCCTGCACCCAGACACACCATGGTAGGTAAACCCTTCTGTAACTTGATTGCAAGTACCTCTATGTTTCTCTCATTGGAAAACATGACAGCGTTCAAGGCTCATGCCTCAAATCAGCCAGCTGTATTTTTTGTGTATCTGAAAATCGCTAACTCAAAAAGTACTTCCCTAATCTTGTAGACTTGGTTTCTAAATTAATATAACAATCTATGCTATTTTTCTAAATTAGGGTTGAATTTCCTTATTGATTGTGTGTCTCATTTATTTACTGTGTGTGTGTGCAAAAAATGCCTAATAATCCTCTTTGATAAGCCTGAACTACTCGAACCCACTACGCCAAACTAGAGCATTTGGGAATTTTAAAGGAAGGCCCTGTACACTAGTAAGGGATACCAGAACTCTCAACAAAGTACACCTCATTTTGGTACACTGTATAGAAATCTAGCTTCCTACAATCATATCTTAGTAGATATGGTGCACTCCTGCTCTCTCAATTTGACATTGCACAGCAAGTTGACTTGCTGTATTGTGCTCTTTAAATGTTAGTAAATCTCAATATCTATTTTTCTTTTTTATTCTGTGGCTTCTAAGCTCATCTGGCATTATTCATTCATTTATCTCGTTTCACGCGCAATCCCTTTCCTGGTCCCTTATCCTGCTTAAAAATACATTATTCAGTTCGATTTCTGACTGCTTTTATGGCTCCACTGTGGTCACCGGCCCTCCTCTCTACCTATATGGAATTGATCTGTTCCGTGTAAGACTGGGTAATATTTTCCAGCTCATTTGAGACCTTACGTTAGCTGTGTCTGGCCTGCTCTACGCATTTGTTCCATTATGTGCAGTGGCAGTGCCTGTGAATAGGGGTGCTGAGGCGGGGGGAGGGATAGAAAAGAAAGTACCTTCTTTGCCACTGTCTCCACCTTGCTGCACACCTCTCTCTCGCCTCTCCTCCGTCTTCTTCTCTGCTGGAAGATGCTCTGGAAGCACCCATGATTCCGGAGTCTGCCGGCCAATAACGACTCTGGAGGAGCAGCGTCGTGATTGGTCTGAGCAGCCTGTTTGGCCGCTCAGGTTGTGCCTGGGGAGGCTGGGCATGTTCTCCACGGGGCTGTGCAACACATCCCAATGGAGAACTTGCCAAGTGTGTATGACGGTTTGGATGACCCTAGAGGGCTGATCAAAGCATCATGCACACATAAGGAGGGAGAGCAAAACACTCCTGCTCCCTCTGTGGTGAGCCAGCCCTACCCCACTCGACCTGGCTGAAGTCATAAAGAAAAATAAAATGATAATAACTTCTTGTTATCATTATTTTTATTTTAGACTGCTCAACAAGCAGTGAGGCTTCGCTGGAGGAGCCGCCACTAATTTTATGATGGAAACTGACGGAAATTAGTACAATAGTATTCCTATGTAGCCAGCTCTGTGTTTAACAATATTTGAGCTTACAATGATAAACAGTTTGCCCTGCTGACTGATATTGTCATATGGTAATACTCTCTGCAGAAAGGTTTCTTTAACTCCAGCCTGAAATCTTAACAGATCATGACTCACTCCCTGTAAACACTGGCTGCTTGCTGTCGATGTCTATCAATAGGTGCAGCCCTTGATTCATCTTGATCATTGATTCCGCACCTAAATGATATAGCTAAAGCTGTTAACTCCATTTTCACTACCTCAAAAAAGTAAAACACCTGTTTTCACAGGAGGAACTACAATGGCAGTTCACACGTTAGTAATCTCCTGCCTGGGCCCTGCATCTTCCTGGACCGTACAATGCCATCTTGCATTCCGCAGCAACGCGTTTTTCAACTAAAACGATTGCTTATAGCAAACCCCTTTGACTATCATAAAACACAATGCACAAATGCAAGCTCAGCTGCATTCCATAGAGGGCAATATACCTGAAAAGCAGCTATTCTTCGACCCTCTTCTGCTTATGTCTTGGATTGAGACATGCAGGTTTAAAACTCCTTATGCTCCTTCTGAAGGGCCATAATAGCCTTAGACTGTCCTCCACTCAGCATTAGAGCCCACCCATGTGCTTCTCAAGTAGGAAACAGCTAAGGAGACATCTCTACTGTCTATTCATGGGCTGATCCGTAGATTCCTTGAACTCACGTTCATGAATCCTCCTGCGTGTTCCTTTTCTGTACTACCTTCCCTTTATGTCTTCTATGACATGTGACTTGCTGTCCACGCTTTGCTGCACAAGCCTCCTCAGGGGTGGTAAGTGCCATACAAATGCAATTTCACTGAAGTTCAATTACACAATAAAGTAACTCGCATTCCTATTATTGTATTGTCATCCTGCAGCGAGTAATGGTTCGCTCTAATTTGTAAAGTGCCTAAATAAAATATTTAATGAGGAAATCCAGTCAGAAACATGTAGAAGACAAGAAATATAGGACAGCACAATTAATGCACAGAAACATTTATTTTAAATAATAAATATTCTTACAGGGATGGATCATCACCACCATGAAAGCAATTAGGATAAAGTTGCAGATGTATACATTGCACAGGACATAAAGGACCCACAATTTAAAATACAAACATGATTCAAACACAGACGTTTTCACCATCAAAGTGAACATACAAACATTCCTTCATCAAAATGGACATCTAAAAATAGGCAAATATTGCTTCCTGTGATGGTAAGTGTGTAAATTCATGTGTGTAACCAAGTGGAATAGGCACATCAATGTATGCAAGACCGTTCACAATGCTTTTTACTGTGTAATTTGTAAAGGGTTCACACAGTAGCAGAAGAGCTAGACACCTCAAGCATGTTTTAATGGCAAAAATGTTCCTCCATTTTATATACTTTTTCTTCTAAATACATACCTTTCAGCTTTTGGAAAATATGTGAATTTTGGAGATGTTTTCTACCTCCGCTCACAACAGTGTAGAATGTACCCGGACATAATTCAATGTATATGTAGTGCAACAGAAATGTACACGTTTTAAATTACACATTGATTTATTTCAATGGGATCTAGGGTCATGTTTGGCAGAATACCCAGTAACCCAACCTGAAAATGACTCAGAGATGTTTTGACCAATATCACTCATTTTCCATCAGTCAAAAAATTTATTTAGCAGAGCAGATCACATCACCGTAGGTTTATTGGCTTTTGAATTTGTGACAGGCAATACTGCTACCTGACGGGCGCGATTGAACTGAATAGTATAGTTCATACAACATCTCTCCCCATGAAAGTACGAATGAGCGATAAATGTAACCAATACAATAACATTATCAGACAGCCACATCCAATCAGGTGATCAAACAATTCACACAACTGTGACAATACTGCCTATTTCCAATCAAAGCAAGTTTTCATTATTAATTATTTAGAATCCCTCCACCTAAATAACAAAGAACACCTTAGACGGGAGCCTGGTGATCTGCAATAAGAATCTTTGCTTTAGCACCAACCACCCGTTTAGAAAACGGAAAGTTCAGAAATTAGCAGTTTTCCGTGTTTTTAAAAAAAAGTGTTGATGAGGTAGCCAAGGAAAAAGGAAAGCCTATTTAGAAATTCAGCTACGAAATTAGTTTAACTTTGGTGAAAGTCAGAGACATCACGTCTAAATTTGTAAAGTGCAAAGTTCAACACACTTGTCATGGTCAGCAAACTATAAGATGGTGATTCATTGTGAGCAACATGAAAGAAGGGCAGTGGTTTGTCATGGATAGTGTTTTATCTTATACTCAGTTTTCTTTTTATATGATTCAGTAATCAAGTACGTTAATCTATGGCAGCTCTTTTTAGTGCATATTGAGAACCTAGGACAGGTAATGCCACCAAGGATAGATGATGAGGGGTAACAGATTTGAGGTGTTGAGGTCTGTCAAACATTCTGCTTTCAAAACCATGAATATAGAGATTGCAAGCAGGATAGCCATAGCCTTCTTATCCCAAATTCTGTATTCAACACATAGACATCCATATGAAAACAGTTTTAGGGTTTCCTGTTTACCAAACAGCCTTTTATCTGCAAGATGGTGAAAAGAAGTGTTTCAATACTTTTTTTGATGCAAGACAGCTGCTTGAGTCTTTTGCCTGGCTCCTGCTTCTTTTTTTACAAAGCAGAGGTGCATCTATCAGTTGCTGGACCTTAAAATGGCTTTCCCTTTTCTAGAGTTGTATTGAAACAAGCTTTTCAGAAGAAGTGGGATTGATGGCCTTGGATCCCAATTCTTCTTTGTCAGTGAGTTTACTTTGTTCCTCAGGATCTTCAGCTCATGACAATTACCAGCCAGCAGAGCAGCAGCAGCAGTGGTAGACAGGCAGCAGCTGGAGGGTGGGAGCTGTTCACCTGGGCTTGAAGCATCAGCATTTCATGTAGTTCATCATTGTTGCTGCTGCTATTGTTGTTGTTGCTGATAGAGGACGATCCTACATAAGCTGAACAGAAACAAAACTTAGTTTTCAAAGCCCAGGCTATACATTTATAAATCAAGTATACTGTATGACCCTTCTATCCTTACTAGGATATAGCAGGCACAGCTCAGGATAGTTGTGCTGTCTGAGTGTTGCATGCATTATTTTATCCAAAGGGAAGCACTTTCCCCAAGCTTGACCAAGGTCTCCAGGACTTGATGTCAGTTTAGTTTAAGGTGAGTATGTGTACAGTGGATAAAAGAAGCTAGTGGTTGACTGCATATAGGTAGCAAGGCAAGTTTTTGAACTTAGTTACACAGCCCAATTACAGAGTACAGTTGTTTCGGTAAGGAGTCAAAATTACATTAGCCCAGGAGCTGCTGGTTTCAATGATATTCTCATTTCAACCATATCTGCCCAATGGTAGAGAAACTCTTTAAATTTTAAACATTCTAAGGCTCCATATTTCTGCAGTAGGAGTACAGTTTAGGTGCTATAATTGCTTACAGCCCACATTAATATAGATAGAGTGCAAAAATTGAAAATACATACACCCACCCATGAATGCTCATTTAGTCTTCTGTCCAATATACTCAAGGGACACTAGCTTGCATCACCTCCCACCAATTCTCCTACCATCCCTCAGCTCACTGATTTCGGAAAACCAGAACAAATGTGAGTGGTGCATGTATAACATTTTCAGAAGGGAAGCACTTTACCCAATGTTTTCTGCACTTAATCAAGGTATTCTGGACTTGAAATACGTTAAGTGTAAAGAAGTGAGTATGTGCACAGAGAAAGAAGAAGCTAGTTGTGAAAAGGGTATAGGCAACAAGGCATTTGTCTGTACTTCTTTACACAGTTCAACTACAGAATAAAGTTGTTTAAGGCAAGGAGTCAAAATGACATTAGTCCGGGAGATGATGATTTATTAATTTCCTTGCTTCACCCATCTTCCAGGAGTCTCACCAATGGTAGAGGAACTCTTCAAAATCCACAGATTCTAAGCCTCCACATTTTCACAGCAGGTGTTGAGTTTGGGTGCTATCATTTGATAAAAGCCACATCAATATAGAGAGAGGCCAGAAAATTGAAAATACCTACACTGGAATTGCATATTGTCTTCTCTTTTGGAATCCCTACATGTCTACTGACAGAAAAGAAATTTTTATTGGTCTATACCAACAAGCATAGAATTGTATCCCCCTGTCACTGAGCAATTCGATTTGATGGCTCAGAAAAATTAAAGCTTGCCTAAAACATGGTGAGACACAGATCAAACATTTGAGCCCCAACATTGACTTCCATCCTTCTACAGCATTTTTTTCAAGCACAAATCAGTCAAGGAACAATAGCTCTTGTCATTTGCAGCACGCTACAATCCACTAAATGAAAAATAATGTATTGGTCATTGATCTGGTAGCCATGAGGTCTCATGTACTGGCCTTTTTAACACAACATTGCCTATAGTAAAGCAAGCAGTCTTGCAGTAGTGAGGGATTAGGAGGCAAGCAACCTCACTGGATGTTGTCACACTTTTCAAGTGTTACAGGTCAAAATCTGAAGTTATCACTAACGTTAAATACTAAACAATTTTATGTTCTCTCATATTGAGTGTCAAATTAGAGGTAAGCATATTTGATTTGAAAGAAGTTATGAGCACTGGCACACTTTTAATCTGTATGATCCTTTCCTAGTTGAAGTTATTGTAAGTAGCCATAATCAGTGTTGAAAGTCCACCAGAACACATATAGAACAGCATTGCAAACTAACTGTACTTGACTTAGTCCAATGTAGAGGAGGTTGTATTATTGAGTTTGGGGACTACATTTTACCACTGACAGTGTAGAAGGTAAAAGACTGCCAAAAACTCTCTCCTAGGTTGATCGATACTCATGGACGAATACTCTTCCACTACTCAATTTAATGTCATATCTGAGGTTTGCCTTGTTTTTATTAGACAGCCTCCTGATGTTGTTGATCTTGGTGGACAGCAGAATCAGTAAACTGCCTGCTTCTCTTCTACCTCAGCAGACATCTCCAAAAATACTGAAACATTAGGCTTGCTTTTCCAAGGTTAGCTACCCTCCACAGTTCACCTCACATTTCAGACTGTTGTTATGGTTTTTTGCATCCCAAATCTACAAATGGCTACATGATTCCATTATCTATGCAGTCTATGAATTTGCACAATGTGTAACTCAAATCTGCAACTTTCTTAACATGTGTCTGAATGTTTTCATTGTTGTGAAAACTAACTACAACTATGTCTACTTTTTCCTGTTATCAGTGATGAAGCTATTGAAAGGTAATGGCTGGAGGGTAAATATTTGAAGTAACCTCATGGCAAGTGTGTTTTAAGCTTAACTTCATTACATTCTATCTAATGACTGTCTGATTAGAACATATAGCATCATAGGTCTCATTGGTAGCCTGCTTAGCTTGCATAAGAGACTCCTCTGTGGAAAAATATATCACTGTACAGTAGTACGAGAGGTCTGTAGGCATCATTATCTAAAATGTTAAATCTATAATCACAAAGTCTTAACCTATATATATATATTATATTATATATATATTATATATAGAGAGAGAGAGAGTGAGAGATAGATATACAGACATGACATAAGAAAAAAACTGTTTACTGCATCACAGAATTTATCTTACATTTACTTCAAACATGGAAACAACTCTCCTTACAGTCACAAGGCCTTGTAGCACAAATTTAAATACTTTCATCTTGGTTTTGAATAAATAACTTTTTAAAACATATACACATGAAACAACGCCAATGCATACACTATATGTTCATATTTGCAGATTGTAATATGCTTTTTATTATGATTATCATTATCAATAGGATATCATTTTCCGCATAACTCTCGCTCCGGATAGAGAAGAAAGAGAGTTATTTGGAGTATGATATGCTATCTATCACTATTGTTGAGTGTGTGAAGGGACCATGACTCACTAGAGGTGAAGCCTTGAATATGTCATCATGGTTTCCCCCCCCTCTCTTGACAATGACAATAAAAAGCATATTACACTCTGGGTATATAAATATATGGTTTATGCCCTGACGTTGTTTCATGTGTTTTTGTTTAAAAAAGTTATTTACCAACCCAAGATATAGATGTGATCGATAGATAGATAGATAGATAGATAGATAGATAGATAGATAGATAGATAGATAGATGGATAGATGGATAGATGGATAGATGGATAGATGGATAGATGGATGGATAGATAGATAGATAGATAGATAGATAGATAGATAGATAGATAGATAGATAGATAGATAGATAGATAGATAGATAGATAGATAGATAGATAGATAGATAGATAGATAGATAGATAGATAGATAGGTAGATAGATAGATAGATAGATAGATAGATAGATAGATGTAAGTTCAGCTACAATTTAATTACATTATTTTTTTGTTTAGCCTGCTATTTTCAAGTTGCCGTTTACGCAAGTTTCTGACCAAATCTCACATTTATGACACACCCATACAAGTTATCTTATAACTAACATGAGATGTGAAAAAGAAAAGCTGTCAGGTGTACTTTAACACAACAGGACGGAGTATGAGGTTTTTTAGACAAGCTCCTTACCATGTGTATCTGACATTGGTTCTGTTCCATAAACAAAGGGTCCAGTTGATATAAGTGAACCTTCCACTAATGGACTTGCCTGCACTGCTCGTGCGGACCTTGATGAGCACATCTGAAGGAATGAAAGATAAAACCACTTAAATGACCCTTTATCCAAGACATGGTAAAAAACTGTGCATTCTCCTGAGTTACCATTTTCAAAAAAATACATCTCACTTTTATGCACTGATAAATCCAAGATAATTGAAATATCATTGATTCAAATATCACCTCCAACTAGATCAAATGTAAAGTGCATCAACAGAAGTACCCTTTATGGCGTATTGTATGCCAGTAAATGCAACCCTGTAAATAATATTTGCTACAACACAGCATGCCAAGTCACTTTGTTAACATCATTTATGGTGTAACATATGTCTATACTTGCAAACATGTCTTATGAGAACCTCGCAGATAAGGGGGACAGAATGCATGTGTTATCTATTACTAATATATTGACACTTTATGGGGTGATGTGTGCTCTAGAAATATACTTATTTTTCATCTTTTGTTGCTGCTCCTTACATTGAAAAATGCGGGGTAATTTTTAAAGCAATTGCGCTCAACTTCACATTATGTATCACTCCACATAATAGAAAACTGTCCACCCTCACTCCTGCACAACTGTTTGAGGCAGCGATGAACAGTATATAAAGCGTTTGAAGAGGTACACACAATGTCACATTTTATTCTTTAGTGTATTAAAAACAGGCAGTTGGGGTGAGCGATAAGCACTGGAAATCTCCCAGTCTGGATTCTGCTCCAACAACAGCACCAAACCGCCCTCATCTCTGCCACCGATGACAACAGAGACCTCCTTGACTGAAGAGAAACAGCAGCCCTCATCCTCCTTAACCTCTAAGCAGCTTTTGACATCGTATCCCACTACACACTTATCAAGTGACTCCCCAACATCGGAAACCAAGGGGGCAACCGTAAATGGATCGCCTCCTTCCTCACCGGGAGAACCCAGAAAATTCCGCTGCCTCCCTATACTTGCGAACACAAAAGCAACATCTGCCATGTCCCTCAAGGCTCATCCCTCAGCTCCACCCTGTTCAACACCTACATGACCCCGTAGCCCAACATCATCAGAACCCATGGACTAAACATCATATCCTAGGCCGACGACACCCAGCTCATCCTCTCGCTATCAAGAGCCCTCCACCACGAGGGCCATCTTCCACAGGTGTATGATGAGCATCGCAGATTGGATAAAAGACAACTGCCTGAAACTCAAGACAGGAAAAACAGAAGTACTGATCTTCGGGAACCACACCTCCCCGAGGAATGACTCCCGCACCCACACCAACAGACCATGCTTGCAACCCTGCTATCATCCTGGATAGCAAACTCACCATGAAAAACCAGAATAATGCGGTCTCCTCCACCAGCTTCCTCACTCTCAACATGCTCTGCAAGATTTTCAAATGGTTTCCACTCAACACCTATTACCAGCCGATTGGACTGCAGCAGATGTTTCCAACTAGTCCATCGCGAGCTACCAGTAGCACTCAGACACCTTCAAAGTAGCTTGCAGCCTTGAGTTCATTTTTAAATGAGCACAAGTTCACACTTTTCTTTTGAGGTAAGGGAAGGCTGTGTTTACTTTACATTATTATCATCAGGCTGCATATCGCAGGACCTGATAATGAGAAGTGCTCGATCAGATTACTGGGCCAGGCTGGGTCACACAGGTGAAGAACTGAATCACTGAAGTATTTAACTCTTCAATAAAAGTCCTTGTAGACTCAAAATTGGAGTGTGAGATCAAATGATGTTTCTGAAACCTTTTGAATAGGAGAAACTTTCAAATGAGGTTACCTCAACGATTCGTTTTTCATTTTAAGTACTCCTATTTCAAAGTGTCACATTTACAAGCAGCAGGACTTTTTCTCCCAGTGGCCAGTAGACAATGTGGCATATTTATAACTGAAAAATAGCTATTTCTTTCAAATTGGGAGAAAAGACAAAGTGAAGAAAACTTTGTCCATGAAACATTATGTCTTTCTCCACCTTCAATTTAGCCTAACATATCTTAATGTTTTATGAAGCATGTTTATTCACCTAAAATGTATTTTACTGTTATAAATATGGCCCCATATGTACAGGCTACTGGTAGCAAGATGATTGCTGATTGTAAATGTGGCACTTGGAAATGGGAGAAAATGTAAATGATGAGTTTTATGGAATCCATGTAAATAAAGTAAACTCTTCAGTTTAATTTTCTTGATACAGTGCCATACTTATGAGTGAAAAATACAGCCAATATTTTAGGTTGGAGACATTTAAAGTGCAGAAAATTGTTCCATATTCTGAAGTTTTTTTCAGAACATTTTTCTGCTCTTTAAATTTCTCCCATTTGAGTTATACTTGTAACATGGTCACATATGGCAAAAGGTATGTCCTGTGCGACAGATACATATGGCACAGTCTCTCAGACAGGCATACACATATATCACTCTCATAAGCACACAGGTTCATACATTCTACAAGACCACACTCTCACTGAACACTGTCAGCCCTGTTATAGTACCCCTAGTCAGAGCATATTGTTCAAACCATGGCATCTGGCTCTATAGACATTAGGCTTACAGTCAATTTAGCTGGGCACGGGGGGTCTTGTAACAATGCGCAAGTTGCTTAGCCTTCAGTAGCTCATGATTATTTTCACTGCTCAGAAGTAGCATTCACTACAGAAAAGGTTGGAGACCCTTGGACACAACACAATCTATGCAGGAATTAACTTGTACCTCCTGAAGAGACTACAGACCATATGGAATTTTGTTGCCAGACTCATCTTCAACCCCTACAAGTGGATCCACATCATCGCCCACCTCAGGAAGCTCCACTGGCTCTCCATTCAGAAGAAATACCACTTTAAGATACTGACCAACACATACAAAGCCCTGCACAACAAAGGATCAGCATATAGCACTCATTGCCAGAATTTCCACCAACCCTCCAGATACCTTCCCTCCACCACCAAACCCCTCACTCAGACTCCTCTCATACATCGACACCACAGTGGAGGTCATTCCTTCACCTACCTTACGGCCAAGTCCTGGAAAAACCTCAATCTTTACCTCCCAACCACAACCTTGGTACTGGAATTCGGGAAAGGACTTAAGACCTGGCTGTTCAACTGAACCTCCCCAGCTAGATCCCCATCGCCTGGACACCCTCGTGGGTGATTAGCCACATTTTACAAGTCATGATTGATCGCTTGATCAACATTCATCATGCAAATTGTTAACCAACATGTTTCTTTCTGCAGCAGACATTATTCAAGGGCATCTTCTCATCTCAGTTTCTGAACAAGAGATTCATGGCTGCTTCAAAGGAAATTGCTCTACCCCTATCATATTCTCAACTCGCACAAACCCATGTCAGAGAATCATCAACTAGGACATATTCCAATGTGGAGTGACAATGAGAAAGAAGGTCGGAACTGTAGATTGTTCCTTACAGTAGATAAAGAGATCTAAATTGAAATGACAAGTTGATTTGGAAAGAGTCCACTGGAGGACGAAACAGGTATGAGCTACCCAGTTCCTTGATGAATAAAGTATGTGAATGGAACGGAACAAGAAGTTTAAAAGTGTTTCTGTGGCTATTTTCATACACAATTTATTAGACAAGTTAGTTTTGAAAGATGTCCATCCCCAAGTAGAAGTACGCTCTCTTCAAAGCCAATACTGTTGTGAGTATTGTTTTTTACAGTATTACAGATATAATCTTTCACTGATTAGTTTAGGGGAGATCCCACTGATGTTATTGAAGTATATACCATTTAATCATAAAATACTATGTTGTAATGTTGCCTTGCATAAACGATAGAACAGCCTGAAGACCAATGCAACAGCAGTGCATCTCCAAACTAGAAGTGAGTGGAAGTGGTGCAGTGCAAACAAGAAAACTTCCTGAATGCTAGACTTCAGCAACCATGTCTCTATAATGTGAACAACATGGCTTCACACACCACACTTGCACAAGTAGTACTGCAGTTCAGGAAAAAGCTGAAGACCCATCCTTTTAACGAATGTAACACATGGCTTCCACACTCTTACAATCCCTCTACATCAATAGAGAAGAAGAAGTCTGTTTCTTGTCCAAAACATGTGCATAATAAGTTAGATTTGAACATTCTTAATACCAACACATACGCAAATATAGAAAGATAATTAAGACTGGTTCAATGTCAATAATATTTTCTGTTACAGATATCCACATGATTAGCAGGTTAGGACAAATTACATAAAAAGATAATGAAGAGACATGTCAGCTTGCCTTGGTATTACATGATATGTATGATCTGAAATATTGTATGGTTTGTGAAACTGTACCTGTAAAAATGTTCTAAACTAAATGATGTGTCATGTGCTTCTCATTACACACTGCACATTTTACTTAGTTTGTAAAACAACATTGCCAAGTGCCTGTTAATGACTCATTATTTTGGAGACTTAATTCAATAAGCGCGGTTTCCAGCACCATTAGAATAACCTTGTCAAGTACAAGAATTTAATAATCAAATGTCAGCGAAAAACACACCAGATTCTAAAAATTATAATAAGCAAGACAATGTGTAATGCACTGCATAAGTAACATGTTGCTGCAGTGCAAGACACCCAGACCCAGGATTTGGTTTAAAGGTGTGTGAGAGTAGAAAGTCCTCCGCTCCAATGCTAGGAATAAATGGTAATTATGAAATAAAATTCACTGGTTTAATGTCTCTACCAGAGCACCAAACTCTAGGTCATGGTCTTTGATGCTGTACCTTAAGAGATGGAGGTGCTCATACACGGATAGATTTATCGATCCCTGCTGCACAAGTATAGGGTGGGAAGTAAATTAATGCCCTTACAGGTTGCTCACACCACTCCAGGAAGTCTTCACTCCTATAGTTTCCTGACACCTGTTCATTTGCAAATAAATATGTTGAATCTTGATACGTATTGAAATTCTTTACTTGTTTTAAAGCTACAGCTCCAAAATATTTATCGCAAAGGATCTCAACTCCAACTTGGGAAGTTTCAGTGAGTGAATACAAAAATGTAACCTACTAGTCTGGTAAATCGAACAGTGTGTAATATGCAAATACCAGACCGATGTACACAATGTTTTTCCGCCAGAATTTCCATCTTTTGGGGCCTGGCTCGATATTCTCTACCATGTGGTTAGAGAGCTAATATTCTGACCCAGGTTTGCTATTTGACCTCCCTGCACGACCAACAAGAGACTAATTAAAAGGGTGGGAGAGGTTTACAATATCTAACTACCAAACACGTAAAAGGCATTTCTGTTTTTTCTCCACTGGCAAGAACTACAGGAGTGAGACTGTACAGGAGCGACAGACTAGCTGGACCAATTGAGCAGCACAACCACATAATCTCCATTGATGAGTATGTATCATATTCATCAAAAAAGTGAAATCAGGCAAAGTGCAAAGGCAGTTAGCACAGTTTTGAACCACTGGAAATCAAAGTCCCTGGTGTTTCAGTTTTACTCACCGTGGAACACACAGATGTCCTAATGTTACAGAGGTTGACCTGGCAGTGGATGTAGATCATGTGTGAATCACTGATGAATTCGAACACACTGAAAGAGAATCTCTTGACGGTAGGGAGATCCTGACCTTCCAGACGCACAGACCCATTGTTGCTGATCGGACACCTGATTCAAACAACAGAAAACATACACTATTGGTGTGATAGACAACACAAACTGCACATAACCTAATTCTACACTACGAGGACACGTGGCTCTACTATCTTTACCAGTTTAAATGATATCAGCTTATTGCACACTATGCCCTTGTACTAAATCATTTTCCTCCAGATGAGTTACATCCTACAACCAGAAGCAGAATCTGCATCCAGGGAGGAAGAATAATATCATTTATTGCAACCCCGATGTCAAGCTTTCATGTACATGAAAGGTTTAAGTGAAATGGGATGCACACCTTCATTCACCCTTGTAAAATGTATCGATAAAACGTTTGTGGAACACTTAAGGAAGATATCCTAAAACACACACGGGTTCAGCAAACCTTTAAGGGGCTCACACAAAGCCCCTTAAATCTATACCTCGACATGCGTAAAGGTATACAATAACATGTTTACAGTTTCAGAAATGTCATCCTTGTTGTGTGGTAAAATAACTGAAAAAGGGTTGAAGATTTGTTCTAAAATGTGTCTTTGCCTCCTCCGAGGATTGGTTTTTAATGTGACACACCAATAATTGCTTTAAATTGCTTATTAAACCCTGCATTGCTTGTATTTTAATAACAGTGTCCTTTTAGTCTTATCATGTAAATACATTAATGTTGTCCAATATGGGTCCTACATTCGTTTAAAGGTTCCAAAATCTGCAATGTCAGAAGCACGTACAAAAGTGTCATCCGTGAGGGGAAAGTAAGTATGATCAGCACTTGGACAATCTCTGGCAATATCAGCTTTCCTCATTTTATTGATAAAGATGCTTCCCTGTTGGACATGTGGGTCACTGGCAGGACGGTCTACCATTAGTAACATTCATGTACATTGGATCTCCCTTCTACAAAAATTCTACCCTTGTGATTAGATGATTTGAATATTTCTCTAGAACAAGGTCCATTTTGTACATGTGACCTTACAATGAATGACCCTCTGATAGCAGTTCCCCCTTCTGGTATGTAGTTGTGATGAAGGAGTGCTGTTCAACTGCTGTCAAATATCAAAATGATTAGTCATAATCTCTGTACGTGCTCTAAGGAGCACACTTTGATATTTCATTGCTGCATACATCACAATCCTTATGACGTATCTTGTCCACGTAACCGTCAGAATAAAACAGAGAAAGAAGCTTAATTTGTTAGAAAACAATAAGTGAGTACAGGCTACCGAGTTAGAGCGAGAGGGAGAAACAGAAAGAGAAAGATAGAGAGACGTGGGTGTGGAAGGAGAGAGTGGAATAGTGAAAGAAAGACAGTGAGAGAAACAAACAGAGAGACAATAGGAATAAGAGAACGAGGGGGTAGAGATAGCATAGGCTCAACTAGACTAAAAGAACATCCTAACAAACGCTTTGAAAATGTCAATATCCAACAAGGAAAGTACAAGTTTAGATAATTTACTATCATTGTTATGTTATGTTATTTGGTTTATATAGCGCTCGAATACCCTAGGGTGTCTTGGCGCTGCATTGAGCAAAGGAACCAGATGAAAATGTACAGAGCTGAGCTAAAGCACAAAAAGCCATGTTTTCTCGGCCTTTCTAAACAACAAGAAGTTTTCAGAACATTTAAGGGTAGAGGGTGCCACGATTTGGCAGTACCCATGACAACACTTTTTGCCGCCACAGGAAGATTTCCTAAATTTAGGGCCAATCACGTTCTTTAAAGTTAGTGAATGAGGAGCTCCAGGGGGAAAATACCAGCGAAATGTTTGAATAAAGTATTCAGGTCCAATGTTGTGTAATGCCTCGAAGGTAATACAGAGGGCTTTGATAGCAATCCTGTTTTTATGGGGTGCCAATGAAGTTTGTGTAGTGCCATGGAGGCAGAGTGATATTTGGGAAGATAGAAGACTAGCCAAACTGCTGCATTTTGTAAAACTTGGAATTTGCCTAGAAGAATTTGATGCATATTAAGGTATAAACCATTGCAGTAATCAAGTTTAGATAAAACCAGAGCTGTTACAACTGATTTTTGGAGAGAAGGAAGGATGAGAGGAAGGATTTTCTTAATAATCTATTGCTAGATCAAACTATTTCTAATCTGAAAACATACCCATTTCTGATTAGATCCCATCGTGTGGTAGAGGCAGGGTCAATGGATGGAGTTGCCCAACAGGATCTTAACTGCAGCACCCACAGGGTGGTATCAACATCGGCCACCTCAATAGAAACGTAGACCCTTTCGTTGATGGTGAGGATCACAGGGCAGACTGGGATGAGTTGGCTGTAGTTAGAGTCTTTATACAGGATGAGAGATGTTTCCAGGTGTCCTTGGCCGTTTGGCAATGAGATGTTGACCACACTGTTAAAAACAGCAACATATCAATGAAGAGGACAAGGCAATATTGGTAGGGAAAAATTAGGTGAGTAAGAAAACCATGTTCACAACCAACAGACAACCGTTACACCAGTGGTACAAAGAAGTCTGAAATGGGAGCAAAAATCATCTGTGGCTGTTTTTGCATAACGTTTGAAATTTTAGACTCCAATTTATCAGTGAACTATCAGGGCTTGATTCACAAAGAATTCTTAAGTTCAAGTGTTAAGGAGGAAAACAGAAAGAGACTTACACAATATAACAGATGCTCACCTGGGAAACTGGCTGGTAGATATAATGGATACTACGAAATGAGTGGCATCTTTTACAGAATATGTAGCAGGATGTATGCCCTAGAGGCAATATAATAAGCACAGGCAGCCATGCTTAACAGCGAAGAATTCAGTGACAAACAATCCGTTGCCACTTCTGAAGTGCTAGGCGTATTGTCATCATAAATATTATAAGGGTAAACATCAGATGCCTAATCTTCAATAAAGCTAAACAGATTCCCATGCGTTTGAGAAGTAATAGCATGATAGCTTATTTGGTAACTGGAAGCACCAACTAAACTACACTCAAACAGCATCTAGTAACAGAGAGAGAAACACTTACCTTGGCACAACATGTATGGCCCAGAGGAAGGACAAGCTAATGCTGAGTGGATAGGCACAAGAGAAGTCAATGTGAATGTGTTTATCTTGAAGAATTATTGGTCCTTGCTGTTGGATATAGTGACCTTCAACTGCATTGGAGTAGACAGCATGAGTGTCGTTGACCTGAAAGATCAAAATAAAAGTTGGTTTATATTCCAAAAAGGTCATTCATATTCCTGCTAACAGTGAGGATATACTATGAAATCACCGTGTTAGTCAGTGGGTGCCCCAGTAACGATGAAGGCCAGATGAGCTCAGTGTGTATGGCTGTGCACGAGTGTGTTTCACTGTGTACCATTATGTGTATGGACAATTATAAGTTTGTGCCGCGGTGTGGTGCAATTCTATAAAAGTATGGTTGCTGTAAATTATATATAATATTGAAAAGGAATGTGGCTTGTTACAAAAAGAATAGTTTAGTGTAGATTAGAAGAACCTAATACATTGGAAAGCATTTTAGTTATCCTAGTACTGAAATATGCAGAACAAAAATCGAGATGTGTTTTAAATTCCCCATTATACTGATACTACTGTGACAGCTTCTACAATAAGCACATAATATTTACAATTGAGCTGTTCATTGTTGATCCTATTATAATCTTTTGATTTTCAACAATTCCCCAGTAAATGGTAGCAAATTTGCCCTGGCTGATTCACGTACCTTCAGTTGGCTTCCACAGCTCTTCGATATGTTGCCAAAGGAGAAGAAGATTCGATCATCCACCAGTGTCCCAAGACAACTGGGATCCGCCAGGTGAAGAGTTTCAGCTGGGATCCCGTTGGCACTCAGCAATGATCTCGAGAAGGACAAGCAGCTCTTACTGCCTTCGCAGACGAGATTGAAATCTGAAAGTTACAAATGCAATAGCTAGTCAGGTTGGGCTGTTACATTATTCATATCTGTCTGTCTGTCTTCATTTCAAATATATAGTCTTAGCTGACCAGCTTACCAGATTGGCATGGGTTCCCTTAAAAAGTATCAGAGTAGTTTTGACTACTTGGGCTGGATGTCACATCAGATGAGTGTCACGTGGTTTGCATGAGGATCTGGTCATGTGTAAAGAGATCTCGCTGTAAATATTGCTGAAGACCACTGTGAATGAGTGTCACTATGTATGTTTGCTATTGCTGTGACTGGGTGTCACTGTTGTGGTACGTCATTGTTTCCGCTGGGAGTTGTTGTGGTATTATGTCATTCTTGTGGCTGGCTGCCAAGATGCCTCAATGCAATTGATGTGACAATGTGTCAATGGGTTGATATGCCATTTATGTGGCTGGGTGTCACTGTGGCTGGTTGGCATTGTTGTGGCTAGTTTCACTGTGGCTGTTTGGCATTGTTGTGACTGGGTGCTTCTGCAGCTATATGCCACTGATGTGAATGGGTGTCACTGTGGTGGGATAATATTGTTGGGGGTGAGTATCTCCGAAGCTATATGCTATTGATGTGGATTGGGTGTCTCTGTGGCTGTACGCCATTGCTGTAAGTGGGTGTCACTGAGGTGGTATAATATTGTTGTGGATGGGTGTCACTGTGGCTGTATGCCATTGTTGTGGATGGGTGGCACTGTGGATAGTTTGCCATTATTGTAGCTGGGTATCACTGTGGTGGCATGTCATTGCTGCAGATGAATGTGAATATGGCTGCATGTCATTGTTGTGACTGGGTGTAGATTTTGCTGCCAAGTATTGGTGTGACAGGGTCTCAGTGTAGCTCTATGCAATTGCAGTGGCTGGGTGTAGCTGTGGCTATCACTTATTATTTTGGCACTGTTGCTCTAGACATTGTTGTGACTGTATGCCACTATGATTATATGATATTGTTGTGACTGTGTGTCACTATGAATATATGATATTGTTGTAGCTGGTTGTGACTCTGCCTGTATGTTATTTTAGTGGCTCAGTGACACTTCTGATGTAAGACACTGTTACAATGGGCATCTCTATGGCTATACGTCATTTTTATATGATGCCCCTGATATTTACCAGTTTCTGTGAATGGATTGTTAAGAATTGTTGAAATAGAGCATAGAGATAAATGTAGATGAACATTTCTGGGTCTGAGAATAATGGATAGTGGGGGACATTGGTGTATGAGACAATTAGAATTAGACAGCAATGTATTTGAAAACCTGTGAACCTACACTTAATCTTTAGGGATGAGCTTGGCTTCTATTTCTGAATTTCTGTTCATGATTGACAGGGATTTGTTGGAAATGAAGTTTAGGCATTAAAGAAACAGTGATACGTAAAAATAATCTTGGCTACATTAAAAGAAAGTGGAAAAAAAGAAGCATAACATATACGGAACCAGTAAATCAATCAATCAATCAGTCAATATTTGTATAGCTCAGCACTGTCACCCTTAAGGGTATGTGGGTGCTGAGGGTGCTGTGTCTCCGTTAAAGTGCCAGGACCTGATTTTCACCAGGTAGGGTGCTGTTAGGAGGTGTAGGGGCAGGTCGTTCCAGGTCTTGGCTGCAAAGAAGGAGAAGTAGTGGCCACCGCTGTGGCTGCGTCATATGCAGGGGTGTGTGAGGGTAAGGGAGGCAGAGTGCAGGTGTCTTGCGGGCAGTTGGAAGTTCAGTCAATGGTTAATAAATGATGGTCCTTGGTTGTGGAGAACTCTGTATTCGTGTGCGAGGATCTTGAACTTGCATGTCTTCTGGGCGTGGAGCCAGTGGACATTTCAGAGGTGAGAGGTGATGTGAGTCAATTTGGGAAGTTCCAGGATAAGTCTGACTGCAGCGTTCTGTGTGGTCTGTAGTCTTTTGAGAAGGTGGGTGGAAAGTCTGGCTTAGAGAGCGTTGCAGTAGTCGAGACAGCGGCTGCCAAGGGTCTGCGTGACTTTCTTTCTTGTCTAAATGGGGATTCATCTGAAGTTTCAGCGGAGCATGTGGAGGGCGTGGAAGCAGGAGGAGGCGACTGAATTGGCTTGTCTTTTCATGGTGAGTTGGCTGTTAAGCATGATGCCGAGTTTGCATGTGTGGTCTGTTGGTCTAGGTGTTGGTCCGAGTTCTGCCAGCCACCAGCTGTGGTCCCATACGGAGGTGTTTCTTCCAAAGATCAGCACTTCTGTTTTGTCGGAGTTGAGTTTGAGTCAGCTGGCTCGCATCCATTTAGTTATGTTGGTCATGGCATTGCAGAAATTAGATTTGGCATTGGAGGGGTCCTTGGTGAGTGAGGGGATTACTTGAGTGTCATCGAAGTAGGAGATAATGTTGATTCCATGGGAGCTGATGACATCTGCCAGGGGGTCACATAGATTATGAACAGGGTAGGGCTGAGGGATGATCCTTGGGGTACGCTGAAGATAAAAATTATTGGTGCAGAGGTGTCAGATGCTCTCAGTGAGCTCTGACAGGAAAGAGGAGATCCACTTGAGGGCGCTCTGCTGTATGCTGAAGTTGTGAAGTCTGTCGATGAGTGTATGGTGGGAGACTGTTGAACACAGCACAGGGGTTGAGGAGGATCAGGGCCACCATCTCACTTCAGTCGCGGATGTTTCTGATTTTATCTGTAGCTGCGGTCAATGCGGTATCAGTTCTGTGGTTGGCATGGAATCCTGTTTGTGTGGCGTCAAGTAGGTAGTTTTGTTCCAGGTATTCGGTGAGCTGTTTGTTGATGGCTTTCTTCCTTATTTTTAATGGGTCAGGAGCAGGGAGATCTGATGGTAGCATTTGAGGTTGCTTTGGTCGGCAGAGGGCTTCTTTAGGAGAAGTCTGACACCTGTGTGTTTCCAGGCATCTAAGAAGGTTGCTGTAGAGATGGAGTTGTTGAGGATGCTGGTGAGTTCCGAGTTGAATGAGTTGGCTCCAAGGTTGAAGGGATGGTCGGGCATGGGTCGTTGGGTGCCCCAGAGTGGATGGTCAATATGATGGCTGTGGTGGCCTGAGTTGTGAGCAGCAATCAGGTAGTTATTGTTTGGCTGGTGATCACTGGTCGGTCGAGGTTGGTCGAGGTTGTCGAGGCTGAGATTGGGGGGTTGGGTGTCGAAGTTGCTCTAGATGCTGGCAATCTTGCTGTGGATGTAATCTGAGAGAGCATCACAGAGTCCTTGGGAGGGGTGAATGGTGTCCTCCATGGCTATTGGGTTGGAGTATTCCTTGACAATTTTGAAGAGTTCCTTCGTGTGATTGGCTGCGGTGTCGATGCGAGCTGTGATGGCTGCTCTCTTGACTTCTTTGATGCATAGGTGGTAGTTGTTGAGGGCTGCTTTGTGGGTGGCTCTGTCCGAGGGGTTCTCAGTTGCACTTGGTGGTTCTGATTACTGAGGTGTACCAGCTGGCATGTTTTGAGGCTTTGTTGTTTTTTGCTGGTTTCAGTGGGGCGACTCTGTTGACGCATTTGTTGATCCAAGTGGAAAAGTCCTGGACTGCCAGGTCGAGGTATGCTGATGTTTAAGGTCATGTGGTGTTGAGGACCTAAGACCATAGCATCACTGTCACCTTGTCCCAACTGTGGGGGGGTATTGTAGTGTTTGGCGGTGGGGGGCTTCAAGCAGAGAAGGTAAAGTGAACGATGGCGTGGTCTGTCCTGGTGAGTTCTGTGACATGGGTGAATTTGATTCTGTTCCTGGAGGTACAGAAGGTGTTGAGTGTGTGTCTGGCTTTGTGTGTGGGTTCGGATGCTAGTTGGGTGAGGCCAATTTTTTTAGATTCTCCAGGAGGGCGGTAGCATGGGGCTCATTGATGTGAAAGTTGAGGTCGCATAGCAAGACGTAGTGGGGGAGTTGATGGCAAGGGGTGCGATGAGGTTGGAGATGACATCACAGTAGAGTGGTCGGGGTCCCAAGGACTGTAGGTAAGGGTTACTCTTAGTGTCGGTTTGCAGTGTGAAGTTCCGGTGTCCATGAGAGGTTAAGGGCCACATGTATCAACCAATTTTGCTATCGCAAATGGGATGATTCGCAGAATTGGCCTGTTTGCAAACACAAAAAAGTCTTTTTACATGTATCAAAACCTATTTTGCGATTCGGTAACCTGTTACCAAATTGAAAAATGGGTTTGTGATTCAGTATTTGGAAGGGGTGTGTTTAGGGTATCTCTTCCAAATACCGAATCACAGTGGTATGTATGAATGTTTTGTGACCGTGAATGCAGTCGCAAGAAATTCACATTTTAACACCAACTTCAAGTTGGAATCCTGATTGTGTAGCATCGAGTGGGTGGTTTTGTTCCAGGTATTCGGTGAGCTGTTTGTTGATGGCTTTCTTCGGTATTGTGAATGGGTCAGGAGATGGGAAATCTGGTGGTAGCATTTGAGGTCCCTGGGGTCGGCAGAGGGCTTCTTTAGGAGCGGGTCTGACCTCTGTGTGTTTCCAGGCATCTTGAAAGGCTGCTGTGGAGGTGGAGTTATTGAGGATGCTGGTGAGTCTCGAGCTGATTGACTTGGCTCCAAGGTTGAAGAGATGGTGGGGGCCATCGGTCGTTGGGGTGCCCTGGAGTGGATGGTCAACATGATTGCTGTGGTGGCCTGAGTTGTGAGCAATCATCGTTTGGCTGGTGATCACTGGTCGGTCGAGGTTGTTAAGGTTGTTGAGGCTGAGAATGGCGGGTTGGGTGTCAACGTTTTTGCAGATGCTGGCAATCTTGCTGTGGAAGTAATTTGAGAAGGAGTCACAGAATCCTTGGATGGGGTAGATGGTGTCTTCCATAGCTGTTTTAAAGAGTTCCTTTGTGTAGTTGGTTGCGGTGTCAATGCAAGCTGTGATGGCTGCTCTCTTGGCTTCTTTGATGCATAGGTGGTATTTGTTGAGAGCTGCCTTGTGGGTGACTCTGCCCGAGGGGTTCTCAGTTGCACTTGGTAGTTCTGAGATCTGAGGTGTACCAGCTGGCATGTTTTGAAGTTTTGTTGGTTTCCGCTGGTTTCAGTGGGGTGACTCTGTCGATGCATTTGTTGATCCAAGTGGAGAAGTCCTGGTGGTAATATTCACATTTTACCACAAACTTCAAGTTGGTGGTAACCCATTCACAAAGGGTAAGTAAAACCGGCTGCTTTACAGAAAAAAGATTGCTTTATTTAAAAGCAATCACAGACATGGTGGTCTGCTGACCTTGCGATTCCTAATGGGTCACAAATTGCAACCTATATCATTAATATTCATGAGGTAGGTAATTTGCGACCCACTGGGAATCGCTGAAAGTGTTCAACAAACTTTCATACATGCCATTTTGTGATTTCCTAATTGTGAATCGCAAACCGTGTCTTCATACATCGGGCCCTTAGGGTCGTCATTTTAGGCAGTACATTGTTTATTTTCCTTCAAGATGATGGCAATGTACCCACCGGGTTTGTCAGTGATATCTCGGTGTATCATCTTCTAGCTGTCTGGCGTCGCATTGGCGATGCCAGGGTTCAAGGAGGCATTAAGCCATGTTTTGGTAACAAAGGCAATGTCCACAGAGAGGTTGGTGATGGTGTCTCTGGATTACGTGTCGTATTTGTAGGAGGAGTGGGTGTTGAGCAGGATGCATTGGAGTGGCACCAGGTTGTTTGTGGCGTTCTGAGCAGGAGCGGTGTGGGCTGCAGTGTGGGCGGGTTGTCCTGTGTGGCAAGTGAAGTGGCGGCAGGTAAAGAGTCCTTTGGTCGATCACAGGGAGGCCGTGAAGCAGCTGTTGGTCTGGTGTCTAGGGGCCGGGCCTAAGAGCTCCTCTGCAGTGTAGCAGTGGATGGTGGGAGGGCTAGGGGTCCGGGTGCTGGGCACGCTCCAGGCGTGGATGGGCATGGAAAGGCTTGCCTTTGGTGCGCCTTTGGCATGGTGGTGGTGTGGCTGCACAGCAGCCTCCATAAGTAGCCCTAGGAGGGGCTGTCTGGGAGGTGGAAAGCGGGTACAGCGGTGGGCGGGAGAGAGAGAGCGGGAAAACCAGGGGGTGGTGGGGCAACCAGCAGTACTAATGACCCAGAGGGCACTTAAATAACCTTAACAGGAAGAAGCCAGCTACAATAAATAAAAAAATAACCCACCAAAGCACAATAACAATACAAGACCTTTACCAACAATGAAATTACATGCCCAGCAGGAATGAGTTGGAAATTCCAACCAGACAGGCTTCCGGGCAGTGTGGGCAAACTGGCCGCAGTGGGGACTGGATCGCTATGCAGATTGTGGTCCAGTCACAAGGAGCTATCCGGCAGGAGCACTCAAGCACTCAAGACCAGAGGCGCGAGAGAAAACCAAGAAAGACAACTGCTAGAAGTCCAAAGCACAGTTCAGTTTCAGTCATGGACAATAACGGTAAAATATAGGAAACTTAAAAGAAAGCAAGAGAAGTGAGAGGACACACAATACAGAAGTATGATAAAGTTTCACCATAAAGATCTTGGTGGTTGTGCGTCTCATATTTGTTACAGGTGTACTTTTCGTCAACCTCGCCACACCATTCGTCGTCCGAGCAGGCCAAGATGTCGCAGGAGTCCAGTAAACCTTTTGACAATACAAAAAAACGAACAGTTGAAATATGTTCTCCGAAAGTCTTTGTTCTGGAGCTGATTGTTTTAGCTGGTCATAATCGTGCATAAGATGAGAAAGAAGTACTACTTGGAGACTGAGAACAACTCAAAGGAGACCCAGCCAACAATCAGGCACACCTGTGACTTCTAAAGAAATGTCCTCTGCAGGTCATAAAATAAAACGTAAGTGGGCCGAACCCTAGTAATTTCATGGAGTTTTGTACATTTAATGCCATATTACAGTATTGGTGTAAAGGGGAATGGAGCTAGGGATGTAGCTATCAATAGTTCTACAGGGGAATTGGCACAGGTGTTCAGAGCTGTGAAAGGACAACTGAACTCTAAATGTCTTTATTTTATTACCGAACTGGATCAGGGTGATTTTTTTCCTTGCTTGCAATGGGAACCATGAAACGCTTGGTACAGGCACTGAAAGGAGCATCTGGTATTTGAATTAGGGTTTAATATGGGCAAATCAGATATCCAGATGTTTGCATTAACTTTAAAATTAGAAATGTATACAATAGGTTGCCTCACTTTTCACGTGCGAATGATGTGAGTATAATTAATAAAAAACAGGTTTATATTATTTTTAAGTGCAAATTATTATTCCTGCATTTGGAACGCTTTCATTAAATCTTTCTTAGAGTCATAAAATGACTTATACGTAGAAAATGGATGTTATATATGGTAAGCAGTATTTTCTAAAATATTTCTCTCCTAGTTCCCTGGTGAAAAAAGAGAAAATGAATAGTGTAATATGGACAAACGTAACTTTTGCTTCCTTCAGTCCATATTATCCAGGCAGCAGATGAGTGCGAAAGTGCAAGTCATAGGACTTTATATAACCTTTCGCTCAACAGCAGAGAAAGTCTGAACAATCCTTAACAATACAAGTTCAAGTTCAAAGAATCTTTTTTCAGTTTGTATTTAACCATAAACAACATATAAAAGCAAAGGTAAAGCCAGGCATAAATGCATTAGCATTCAGTGGGTTAGTAATAGATAAAATAATTAAATAAAATCGTGGAACCCAATGCATTCAGGGACAATCAGTACAGTTTTTTCCTTCCCTAGATACGTCTGTTATAAATCAATCAGTCAGTAAATTTGGCCATACATATATAAAAACAGTTAATTTCCTCACCCTCTTCCTTTGGTTAGTTGCTGCAATTAAATATTTAAAAATAGTTTGTCAAACATCAGATTGCAACAGCTGCAAATATTCCATTGCCCCCTTGCATTTCCTCATCTCTAATTTTCTTTAAAGTGGTTTAAAATGTGGCTGTGTTGAGCAGTATACAACTCACACAAAAATGTAGTTGTGATTGGAATGCTGCATGGAATCAGATCTTTGCTTGTGTAAACATTAGAGGGATTCCAAGTAGTGGGCCATTTCAATCCTGAATCTTATTAAGTACAACATTTACCTACGAGGTGCCATAAGCAGACATGGCTCGATGGAGAGGGAGATAGGCAAAGGAAAATTCAGCCACCCATCTTGTCTATGCTAAGCTCTCTGATAAGTCCGGTTCACTAGTGGTATGTCAGTCCTGGTGATGGACTGCGGGGAGTCATATAGATCCATCCTACCAATTGCCTGGCAGGTCTTCCCTAATATGGCCTAGCTATCTGATTGTGTGGGATCCTGACAAAATAATGAAATTCAAAATTACAGATTGAGTTAGAGATACCTCAGGCCGAGACCAGATACATAACCTGAGTAAAGTGGGAGCCATTCTCAATTGATCCCCCAAGAAGCGCAAACCTAGCTCTTCATGTGTGATAATAGCAGGCACAGTAGGATGAAGAGAATGCAATCTCCGCAAAAATCTGACTTCACCAGTCTGAAGTGGTGAATGATCGGTGTAGCCACAATGCCCATGCCATGTGAAACGACTGGGAAAAGTCTAGCTTTGTAGATTGTCACTACCACATTTACTAGCATAAACCTTGACTTGGAGACAAATTTAAACTGAGAGGTGGTGGATGCTTCAAATTGCATTGATCTACCACTCTCAAATTCTTCCACATGAACCTCTTGTAAAACGGGACTCCCTGGTAAGTAAAGACATGCCCAAGAATTATGCCATTGGAGTGAAAACGGGGAATCCTGCTCTGTGGCGAGCCAGCGAACATAGTGTAAGATTTAGATGCATTTGTGCGGATTCCCAGCTTGTACATGGAAGAAAAAAAGGTATCTGCTGGTTTCTGAAGTCCCCACCCTCTCCTGGCCATAAAGCAACAGTCATCCGCATACATCAACACAGGAAGCAGGCGAGTCCAAGACTTAGGAGGATCAGCTGAGGCAGCGATAAGTTTCTCATCCAAGTCATTGATGTAAAAACTGAATTGGAAAGGGGTCAAAAAACAGCCATGCCTGAGGTAGTACATTCCCTGCCAGGGCCAAAGCAAACACTGCCCTCTACACTTTGGTGCAGCCAGGCAAGAAAATGATTAATTTGGGGATTAGTAATCTCAGTTGATGGCATGTTCCACAGCTTAGTCCTGACTATGCTGTCGAAGGCTGCGCTAAGGTTCTTAAAAGCCAAATAGAGACAGCATTTTTTGACAAGAACGCATTTGGACATAATTAAATAGAGGTCCAAGCACTGGTTGACAGTACCCTAACCAGACATAAAGCTGTATTGAACTGGGGTGAATATGTTCTTCTCATGGACCCAACATTCAAGCTTTTCCAGCAGTACACTACCCAGAATTTTGGCTGTGGCACCTATTAAAAATATGGGCCTGTAGCAATACAGATCGCTCCTGTCCCCCTTCTTGAAGATCGGAATGATAATCGCCTTAGATCAGGATTTAGGAAGGCCAACCAGGGACAAACAGATGAATAATCTTGTCAATAGAAGAGCCCAAAATGTCAGATTGCCCTTAAACATGCCCTTAAACATGTCGGCGGGGATGCCGTCTGACCTAGGTGCCTTGTCACATGGGCACCTGTCTATTGGTGGGGTAACTTCTTTGAGAGTAAAGGTAGGGTCCTCACTGCCACCCATGTTACTTGTTGCAGCCTCCCTGAATTGATCAGGAACAATTGTATCATGTGAGTCATATAGCGTAGTGAAGGAACAAACCCAAACATTTTCAGTGATTTTGTGACAATGGGTTTTGGAGAAAAAATGTCCATTGACCATCTTCCATGAAAGAACAGAGTTGTTACTGGCAGGTGCAGAAATCAATTGTTCCCTGGCCTCACTCAGAATTAGTTTTTTCCTGTCCTCTACAGCCACTTTGCAGAGTTTCCTGCTTCTTCTAATTTCATCCTGGTTTCTCTGGAACATTTGTATTGCCTTAATGAGACTAGAGTGGACTTGGATGCAGGATTTATCAAACCACCTATATGAACTTGGGGTCTGCTGTCATTTGGGAGCTGTTAGATAGAAGAAAGCCTGCTTGCATATTTCAGCGTACGCTCCTATTACTGAAACTGGTTCAGAGCTGTGGTTAATACAGATATCAAACTGGTCGTTCTTCACGCCCCCAAATATGTTGAAAAAAGGTACCTGGGGGCATATGTATCAACATCACCATTTGCGATTCTCAAATAGCGATTTTTAAAGAATCGCTATTTGAGAATTGCAAAACGGGATGTATTTAAAAAATTGCAAACTTTTTGCGATTTCTTAAAATTCCTTAATTG
Source organism: Triturus cristatus (assembly GCF_964204655.1). NCBI lineage: Eukaryota > Metazoa > Chordata > Amphibia > Caudata > Salamandridae > Triturus > Triturus cristatus. The sequence goes on from NC_140590.1 coordinate 219,812,650, forward strand.
CGATTAGCAAATTGCGAAATCGCAATTAAGGAATACCTGCCCATTCAGTTCTATGGGCCAGGAGACCCATAGGAATGAATGGGAAGTAATTCTCAAATAGCGAATCGCAATTTGCTAATCGCAATTTGAGAATAATTTCAAATGTGCAAGGGTGTCATGATGACACCCTGATGCACCCCTGAAATTAGCATGTGTGTGCATATGGCGCACATACATGCCCTAAGGGCATGTATGAGCGCCACGTGGCACTTTGTAAAATTCAAAAAAGTGCTTTTTGAAAGGAAATCGCAAATTACCACCAACTGGAAGTTGGTGGTAATTTGCGATTTCTTAAGGATAATTCGCACAACTTGGGTGCTTTTTACATATCATTTAAGAAATCGCAATTTGCGATTTCTTAAATGCTTACGCAAAATTAAGAAATTGCTAAATTAGCAATTCCTTAATTTTGCGATGGGATTTGCCTCATACATCCCGATTACCGATTTTTTTAATCGCAAACGCTGTTATTTTGCGAATCGCAGCGTTTGCGATTAAAAAATCGTTTGATACATATGCTCCCTGGCTCCACATCGCGCCATCTCCTCCACCCCCCAACCCCTGGTTTTTGTGTAATTGATTAGCCCAGACAGTGTTTACTGTGTTATGGACAGACTTACACAAAGGCTAATAGCCAGGGTGTTATGATCGCTCAGAACAGTAGGCAAAACCTAGTACCCACTCACCCTACCCACCCAGCTCTTTAGGAGTGTAACATAAACAATCATAGTCCCCTTGTCTCTTCTTGTGCGCGTTACCCAACTCAGCCTCATTAGGAGCTATAGCGAAAGTAAGAATCAGATCATAGATTTACAATAACTGGTTCAATTTGTCCCCACACCAACCATAGCTAAAGTGAGAAAGGTCACAAAAACCTGTGTCACCCCCCACAAACAATATCCACCGAGATGGGACACAGTCTCATAATGAAATCCCCTTCTGACAATATGTCATAGTCTTCATCCCTTGGCTGCTTGATGAACTCATACCTGCAGTTGCTGTGTCCAAAGGAGAGGTAAGTGATCCTATGACCTGTATGTTTTTTACTGGCAAAGTTGGTATGATGGACATGTACAAGTAGCACTAGGGAAACGTTTGGTCAAGACACACAGATAATGTGGAAAAAAGGGTAGTCAACATACGATTTAAATTTGGAGACACCCAATGTGACGGTAATGGCAGCCAGGAGGCAATCACTATGATGACCAGAAGATGATCTCAAACACTAAAACTAAATATAAACAGTCCAGGTGTACAATACTTTAGGACCACATTTCCTGGAGACCGGTGGTCTGTTGGGCATTGATTAGTGATAACCAGGATTAATCCACAATCTTCCCTTCAATTCCCGCTATATTCCAAAAGAGTATGTTCATGTTAGGGCATAAAATTCCGGAATTGTCTGCAGATGGAATGATCAAGTTGTTTAGAGAGGAGCAGGTAAAATGTGTAGAATTTACGAAGTGCTGACTTGGAACAGTGAGGTCCTCTTTGGACAAAGAAAACAAGAGAGGAGAGCCCACATTTAAAGTACTCTGTTTATAACCATGTGCAGTTATATCAGGATTGGAAGAGCTTGCAGAGTTGTCACATGCTGCAATTCACAATGCATTTATACATGGATATAACAGCCTTAGTATGAATTTTTTAAAGTTCACTTAACAAAGACAAGAGTACTTACAACAATAACCTTCAGGACACCATGTGTGGATGGACACCCCATGGGTGTTGCAGACTTGCTCATATGAACCAATGGCTGAGTACACCATCACATTGTCCGTGCCATACAGAGTGAGGTCATACAGGCAGGCGTTGTAAAAAGGTTCTGGGTCCTCATACCAGTGACAGTCCTCGAAGGGCCCGGTGTGATTTGTGATTACGCTACAGAGTTTTTTTACTTCGTGCCCAGCATCTTCAGGTAACCAGGTCGGGGTCTGGACCATATCTTTGCACCTATAGAAAGCCATGGTAAGAAAACGTACATAGTGATTGAAGTGAAGTAAATGACTGATAAAATTAGGTTTGAACAGCAAAATGCCTGTGAGTTCGTGGTGCTTTAATTCATTTGCATGACAGTGCACCCTGGACATTCTGCTTTTCCATCCATTCCACTAAACTTACTACTGCAGTCAGGGGATTTTCCCCTGTACCAATTTCTGTCTGCAGGTACAAAATGTCCACCAATAGTGATCAGGGCTTGACTGGCCTTTTACCACCCTGTCATTTCCCCGGTCAGCTGCAGACCAGGAGGTTGATTTCAGAGTTTGTCGCCATAGTCCAAATCCACCCATGGCCTCCTGTAGAGTAGACTTGGTTTATATGTATGTATGTGGTAGTTCTAAAGTGCAAACCTACCCAAAAGGCAGGTTTGAGCGTTTGTGCCATGACTGATTTGGGTTTTCAATCCAGCCCTAGTGGTGAATTTGAGAATCAAAATCAAATCATCTGTGATCAAAGATTGTGAATCGTGCCATTTGTTCCTTTTGTTTTATACAAATGGAAGCGCACGTAGTATGGAATAGAATAGAAATGGAGAGCAATGAAAACAAATAATAGTTCTTAACCTAGTGAGCAGATGCATGCAGTAGAAATATATGTGCTCAGAAAATATAATGATAAACATACATAATCAATATTCTATATTACTGGTTTTATCATTAAAAAATTCAATGGTACTCATTTTATCGATCCATGGAATGATAAACTATTGAGTTAACCGCACCAAGAATCAATTCTGTGAACGATTATACAGAGATCTATGCGGAAAGTGCATTAAATCTGTGAGGCAGATTCCAAGAAATTGAGTTTCAATTTGCAATCTATATTTGGTTTGGTATAAAGTGCACATAGTGAACCGATATTTTTTTAATTAGAAAGAGTAATGATATAGGCATAGTTAATGTTCTTGAAACGGTTTGAGGGTGAAGGATAGCAGATGGTTGTTTAGTAAACTCTTACCCTGCAGTGCTAGTGTCTGATTTCCAGGAGTTTCCAAATTCCTGATCGCTCCTTGCCTTGATCCCATTTGGCAGCACTTTATCATCATCGGGCTGTCCATTGAAGTTTCCACACACCCCAGTGAGTTTGTTCTGGTATTCTGGACCAGCTCTAATGAGCAGTGTACCAACCCCGTCATACTGAACCTCCATGTTCTGTGTTGTCTTTACCAGAACAGCTCTACCTTTATAGGTGATTGTGGCAAGTGAGCCAATGTTTGCTGGCAGATGCGTCAAAACCCCATCAATCTGTGACGAAGAAAAGGCATATGGATTATGGTTTAGCCTGGCATGATTCTGAGATGTCAAGAATACCTGATTCAATAACAGCATTACATTTGAAACTAACTGTGCAGTTATTCAGAATGAGCAACGTGTATAGACCTACTTTACCTATGTCTGCAATATGTATGCTCCTGATTTCTAGAAGTGTAGTTTTTCCTGCAGACTAAAAACATCAACTATACTACACGCAAGGTTCTTCTGTGGTGTTGCAAGGAGGGCGCACTGAGTATTGGTGCATCGCTGCTTTCACGTAGCGATACACCACTTCTCGTAAATGAGGCCCTTAATGTTTGTTCAAGTGAAAGCGATATTAGCAGAGCAGAAAACATATTCTGTTTGACACACCCTGAACTTTCTGAAACAAGAAGGAACCATCTAGTTGGAGTAGAAAAGGTGCTGACAACATTGACAATCAAGCCACCTGATCATTTGATCAAAAATAGTGTGACCTTAACCGAATGTCTGTTCTATGTCAAAGTACAAGCGGTTCAAAGAGATCATACTCTGTACTTTAACATTGAATACAACAGCTAAAAGCGCCATTAGGATTTTCTCAATTAGTTGATCTGCTCTTACTCCTAGTACATGACTTTGCCTAGGGACTATATTCCAAGTCCTTCTCTTCCTGCTGAAGTCGCTGTATTTTATATCCCTTATGACCAGCAGTAACTTCTACACTTTATTCGAAATATGTCTGCTGGTACCATAGCTCTTCACAGCCCTACATCTCAAATTGCATGGCGGCCACTATGCCAAAATTATATTCCTACCTTCATAATAACTAACTAATGCATTTATTATTAATGTAACCGTCTGAAATGTTTCCAATATGCAGAGGCTTCCAATATGCAGCAGAAAGTAAATGTGTGGCAGTGTGTCCAGTCAGTGTTCATTTACATAAATTAATATTATGAATCTTAGCACATCACAACTTCTAACTAGCTCTTTTAAAGCGGAGGCAGCAGGCTGTTGCCTTCTCCAGTGCTTCGCTTACAACACGTATCTAAGCAGTCATTTTAGAGGGCCGAAAGTCTGAATCTTTATGCTGATCCTCCCTTTAGTTGTGTAAGGGTGGAAAAACCTCACCAGGCCCTTTGTGAACAATGTTACGTGTTGGAGACATTCACCAACAGTGAGATAGAGCGTGACAGCTTTGTGAGCAAACCTGTCGAGAGGGCGAACACCATAGATGGGTGGATCTATGTATAGAAGTAACATGGATGTTAATGGCATGAATTGTGCCTCGTCACACACCTGTACGCTTCTGCTTTGTCCCACAATGATGCGTTTGCTGATGCCATTCAGTGCCAGCCTGATATCCACTCCAGACACAAAGGAGACGTGTGTGTTTCCACGGTGTCTGTTCTCTGCAATCACACGGAACGAGAAATTGGAAGACTCCGAGGTCTGTGAGACCTCATAGGCGCAGGCCCCCTGGAAGGAGGCCTCGGCTCCATCAAAGGTGAAGTAGTGGGGGTCCCCAGTGACTGTGCAGATACTCAGGTGATCCTGGCAGGCTAGTCTTCCGCCCTTGACAGCACACGTCTGGTCGGCACTGCAGCTCGAAGCGGCACACCGGAAGGTTCCTGGAGAGCTGCAGCTGCACTTCTGAGAGCATTCAGAGAGCCAGACATGCTCACCAACCTGAAATAGAGAATGGGAGGTTAAACACAAAAAAATAACGCCATCTCTTAAAATATCATTCATTCACCTGGGACATTCAATAATGTATAGCCTGAGATCAATGTTCATTATTTTAAATCCCATTAATAAAATAAATTTACCATTTTAGTATATGTTTCATTTTCACAATCCAATGACAGTCGGAATGGGAGATCATCTATCATACATTTACAAATGTTTCTAATTAGTAATGCAGTGATAATGTACAGGACATAATCCAGGAATGTAATCAATTTGTATATGAACTGCTAACTAGGTGGATGATGTGTGTTATCGCTTCTACTTTACACCAGCTAGAATCTACTAACATCATTTCCTTTCCCCCTTCATTCTAAATTATCACTGCTTTGTCAGTTCACATTTTAACCCTCTGACTGACTAACCTGTCATCTTCCATACCACACCCACTATACTGCGCCATGCATTCACAGGGAATGGTTCACTGTTAGTATTCGAGCTCTTGTCAGCTCAATTATCACGTTTCCTCCCAATGCTACTTCTAAACTGTGAGGCAGGCAGGCAGCGGGTTAATTCTCAATGAAATTCCACTATCTCACATCCATTTTGCCTTGCCTTTAACTGTAATAAATATCTGAGCAGCTCTGCATGCTCGCAGCTCTATTGCCTAGTTCACATTGCAATATAATTTCCAGGTCTTCTTCCAAGTAGCTACCACATCAGGAGGCAATGTTTGAACTTTCAGAAGAACTTCATCTCATCAGTTCCATTTTTTCATCCTAGCACTTTACAGACAAGTAGCACATGTCTGCAAACTCTAGGGGCCTGACAAACAATGGTAAAAGAAGTCTCCGCAGTTGTAAACTTACTATTAACTTGCTGTATGTGAATACCCTCAAAATATTTAAACTTGCAAAAAAGTGTAGTTTACATTTGTGAATCAGGCACCAAGTGTGATCACCGAGAACTACCACACTTCCTGCTCTTGCAATGCCACCCATATGTGAGTGCTTTAAGAACTGCCTGTTTAATTGCCCAAGGCTAGCCTAGGGATCCAATATACTTATTGGTGGTAACACGGCATGGTGCAACAAATGCCACTGTTTTTAGGGCTCTCCAAAGCCTTGTCTTTACAACAGTCCTTTAAATAGCATAATATTAAAACTGACATACGGTTGCATTGACTTAATGACAATAACAATTTATCTACATGATTAAATGATTATATTTGATATGGGCACAATGAAAATCGTGCTCCGATCTGCTGGGAATAAATATTACATATCTTTAATGTATGGAAAGACTTTTACACTCACATTATAATAACGCCCTTCATGCACACAGCCGCACTGCTCAGCCTTTATACATGCGTCTCCACTTCTCAGGTATCCTTGATCACAGAAACAGCCTTCCAGACACGTGGGCCCACATTGAGGCTGAACTAAGGCTGCAGCGCATGTATCTTGGCATCTTCCACCGCTGCAGAGTTCATAGTGACTGTTCATTGGGCACTGAACGCCTGCAAGCAAGCAACAAGTAAATGATTTAATATATATATATATAACATTTTGTTAAATTCTTCTTTAAATACATTTTTTCAGCCCTCTTTTACTTTCTGACTCCTGTCCACACATCTCTTTTTCGCTTTTATTCTTTCATGTCTGCTCTTTTCGTCATCTCAGCTCAGTTGAAAATGATTGCACGATCTGCCAAAACGGTCCCAGGTCACCTTACTGGACAGCAGAGACCGAGTAAAACAACCGGAACCAAAAGTGACTTGCTTTAATTACTAAGAAATTATTAAGCAATACACACAAGTTATATCCTCTCACTCCTTTCTGTGTGTTTTACTTTAAACTTAATGACACAGATGTCTTCCAGGAACATTGTATTCAACAGAGACGGAGGAGCTGCAGCAAATGCATGCTAGATGTGCATCTCATAACCCGCACTGAAGGAATGAACCTCTGGGAGTAAGTTATCCTGCAAAACAGTCCCGTAGCAGACACGCCAGCAGATGGACAGGCTAGTTTATTTGGAACGACTTAATAGTATGGTAAAAGGTCTCAGTGAGAGTCTAGTAACATGAACGAACTAGAAGTGACACACATTAGTGAGAGCTGTATTGGCATGAACATGCACTTTTACACAGGACATGGGTCTGTGGCCTGCTTACCAAGCATTGGTCTACAGCAGACATGAATATTCAAAATGAAAACTAATTGCTTTTTCTGCTTGGCCATCCCAGATTTTTCACATCTTTTTAGGATACCCGTTTTGATGGTATTAGGACTCTAAACACGGTGAGAGTGCAATTCAGTGCCACAGTGCGTATTCTCTGGTCCTTAAATTGGATTGGTAAAATTGGCCTCACCAAATTGGTCATCTTAACTGTTGTTTAGCACCTTTGTGAAAGGTGCTGAAAAGGCACCTATGGCACGAAAAGTATATGTCATATGTGGACTGCTGTATGTATTATCACCACCCACATATCTGTCAGGAACACTGCAGCTGAGTTTCTGTTTAAATGCCTAGCTGTAATACATTGCAAGGCGACAATTCTGTTTGCTAAGTCTGATGGGCTAATTTTTACTTATTCATAAATTGCCATTAATTGTCACTTGTAAGTCCACATGGCACCCTACATATCTTGGTTAGTATGGTCTGACAGTGAAACAAAACCCCAAATCAATTTCACTTTGTAAGCTTTGCTAGATTTGTGCCTGTTAAGGCCTCACTGGGTTTAAAATATTCATTACCTATAAGCATGGGAAGAAGTTCTTGCCTTAAGAACACAACGCGTTGGCTGATCTCTCTTTTTACAAAAATATATAAGAATAAAAGAAACTTTAAGGACTTTCTATCAAGTTTGGACTTCTTACTGGTGCACCTTCCTCTTTCTCTGTCAAAAAAGATTTTCATCTGGATCACAGTGGAGTCGTTCTGTGGCGGACTCTGGAAGAATTGTGCACAGGACTCTTATTTGATTTATAAACAAGGTGCTGAACCAGTGGTCAGCCGTAGTTGTGCTTTTTGTTAAGTATCTTTTGACTTATGGACGACTGGAACAAGATGGTGAGGCTTGCCCAGGTAGGTCAAAAGAAAACTAGTTTTGTCCCACTCTGAGCTTCTGTCATGCTGAAAAATGGTTCGGCAGGTCCTCGCATTTAAGGCATCTGGTCTTGTGGAGCCCTGCCTGTCTACAGATTCCAGCCTTGCCCAACTATAGGATGCTTACTTCGAAGAAGTTGGAAAGGAATACCGTGGACTGGAGTAAGGAAGCAAATCTATCCAACCCATGAAGCAACCTCATCAGCTGCAAAATCCAGGTTTGTACTGCTTTTGGTGCCACTATCAATAGTACCAGTGGGAACTCAATGACAAGGAATCTTACTTTGAGGTACCATCATTGGCCACAGACTTGGACCTTGTCCCGCTGGATGATTATGACTTCCATTACAGAGACTACATTCAAAGGTAAAACTTTGACCGTGATGCCAGCTTGGTGAATCAAACCTCTGCTCCACTGCGATCAAACTGGAATTGCAACTGGGTCTTAATTGACCATAAACACTGACTTTTGATTGTCTTTACCTTTTCACCTGAAAATGTCAAAAAAATTCATAGCTCCAGTTTCCGTATCCTATTTTAGTGATCTTGGTGTCTTTTTGCTCAGTTTCCTTTTTTTTCAAAAATGCTTTGGGAATTTTAGTGTGTTGTGGTCTTTATAATTTTTGCTCTTCCTTAGACGAAACAGGCAATTCTCTGAGAATTGCTCCTGCTTGCCCCATAGCTACCAGGCATTCAGCAAAGATTCTCTCAGAATTGTATTTTGATCTAATCTATGTGGATTTATTACGTTGGTAGGGGCACCTCCTCTGAAATGAATGATCCCATTAATAACATGACAAGTTTCCTCCCAATTACTTTCTGCCACTGTTCTACTATTGTGTGTCCCTGTTGCCATTTTATTAATCTCTTCTTTCTTGTTCTCTCCCCATTTCATTTTTCATCCCTTTATTTTATCTCTGATACCTTTCTGGCCATTCCTTAACAACTTTTATTAAAGTTGCATTTTGTCAGCTATTACAGTATTTTTGTTGTTTTGTGTACTTGACAGTTCTTTAGTGTCTGCATGATTCCAAACTTCCACGGCTTATAGCCTACTCTTTAGAAGCAAACACATCTGAATGATAGCTTTCAAAAGGCAGGCATCTATGATCCCCTTAGAAGGTCTGCCCAGAATACTACTGCTAGAAGAATCTAAACATTCAAGAAGAATTTTACTGCAATGCCTGTCTATAATCCTGTTAAGTATGTCCTGTGTGCCCATCAGTGGCATCGCATTTTTCATTATTTTGTATTACATTATTCCATCTCATCTCATGTCTTACGGTGCAATTATAGCCATTGTGCAGATATGTGTTACTATTACACCATGTACCTTAGCAGCATTGCAGACATTGTTATTAATCAAAGACTAAATATAACACTTTAGTGGTGAACAACAGGCTAGTCTAAATTGACTATGACTGTGCTAGGGAGCAGAGAGTTTAGAGAGGATCAGTGCATTACTTAGAATGAAATAATCCCAAATCCTTTCATCACCACGTTAAGACATGTCAAGTCACCTGGGAGTTATAAGAGCATAACTAATTTGATCATATTCAGATAATGTCCATTAGTTGTAGATATAATAGATTTAAATGAACAAGTTACTTAGCTTTGATAAAACCTTATCTGGGAGCGGTTCTATCTAGCAGCACATTTCTAACCTTAGAATATTCCCCAGGCATCAGACTAGATCTGGAAACTTTTGATGAGCAGTACCCCTGCTGTGCCGGTAGGTAATGTTGTTCCGCTCCATGTGGCAGCAGCAAATGACGTGCGCGGTGCCAATATGGGCGTCACCCCTGGGCACTGACGTCAGTTGCTTTTTACCACTTTTCACATCAGAAAAGCAAAGCCACGAGGAAAACTGACCACTGGCCCTTAGAAGGGGTGAACACTAGACACTAAAATTCTTTAGGAGAGGCAGATGGAGGGTCAGAAAGGAATCTGCAGCTAGATAGAGTCTCCACCAGATAAGGCATTACTGAAGGTAAGTAGTAGGTGTATCTGATAGAGATTCTTTACCTTAGAATAGATACCCAAGGATTACCACCATGGTGGTTAGGGCTGCAATACGGATTAAATTAAAAAGTCCTGTATGACTAAATGGGCAAAGTGACTGTCAGGCCGGACCTGACTGTCCAGGCAGTAGTGCTTTGTACATATATGTATTGAAGCCCATGATACTGCCTCACAGATATCCAGGACAGGAACTCAGTACACTGACACAGTGGTTGCAGCCTTGGCTCTAGTACAGTGAGCACACAAACCCTCAGGGGGTTGCTTTTTGGCCAGTGTGTGTAGCTGATTTTGATGCAGAGCACTATCCATCGAAGATGGTCTGTTTCTGCTTCACCTTACCTCTCTTTGCTTCAGCATGGCCTTTCGAAGAGTTGATCGTCCACCCGGAACTCTTTTTTGTGGTCAAGGTAGAACAACAATGCTCTTTCTGGATGCAGCCGGTGGAGTTTCTCCTCTTCCTTAAAGAGCTCACGCGAAGCATAGAAGAGAGGCAGAGTGATAGACTAGCCTTCCTAGAAAGTAGTTACCACCTTTAATAAAAAATAATGCTTGAGTCCAGAGGACAAGCTTGTCTGTGTAGATGGTAAGGTACGGAGGATTTTCAGATAGTGCCTGTAACTCACTGACCTTCTGGGCAGATGTTATCACCACCCGAAATACCATTTTGCTGGTTAGCAGTCTGAGTGGGAAGTTGTGGATTGGCTCAAAGAGATTGCACATCAGAAATGTAACAAACAAATTAAAGGTCCCCCAGGGCATTAGAAAAGGTGCTGGTAGAAACATATGTTGGAGACCTTTGATGATTCTATCTACAATAGTGGATTTAAAAAGGGACAGTTGGTCTGGCAACCGCTCAATTGCTGAGATGGCAGAAAGAGAACATTTTCAAAGTGCCCAAAGCAGAGCACTGCAGGGCGAGGGAAAAAATAAACAGGAGAACTTACAAAAGGGGTGTAGACAGACCGTCAATATGTTTGGTCGGTACATCATACCACAAACCTGCTCCAATGGCTTGCGAATACCACCTTGGTGGCGTTATTCCTGGCTCAAATGGGAGCCTGTCACTGACATCTTGATGTGGCAGGCACAGCATGGTTTGAAACCTGCCTGTTTAGTGGACACCCTCATACCAGGAGACAAAGCTTCGAAAAATATCCAACCAAAGGTAAAATAAAAGGTCAGGCAAACAGTGACTGGTGTAGCTCCTCAGTGGCTTGGAAAAATAAGAACTGATGCTGGGATGGCACCTACCACGGACTACGCCGACAGCTTCTGGAGCTGAACAACGCCACCTACCAGCGTGGATGGGCACTGCTCATCCAAAGTTTCCAGATCCAGTCTGATGCCTGGGGAATAACCTGAGGTAAGGAATCTGCAGCTAGAAGTCAATATCAGATATAATGGATAAATATAACCATGCCATAGGATTGCAGACCTCAAAGTGAATGAGAAGATGTTTCAAGTATGAAACTTTAGCGTCAAACCATTTGACTGCTGTGCTTTATCAATCTGCTAATGTACTGAGAACAAACAACTTTAAAATTAAATATTAAAACATTCATTTAAAAAAACGATCTCTTACCACAGAAAGAGTTGTTTCTCCAGTTTTGAATAACCACCCCTGCTTCCTGACAGGAAGCCACATAGGTCTCAACTGACTGGCAAAATACTATGGTGTTTCCTCTGGTAAGGCTACTGTCATAAACACAGTTGGAGATGTAAGACATTGGATCAACCTTTGAGTGACAGGCAGAGAAGGGTCCGCTAGGGTCTTGCATGATCTTGCAGGATGAGTTAGCCTTAATAACTTCTGTATTTTCAACCACAGTGCAGTTGTCCGAGCAGCCATGATCACAGCCAGTGCTCTCCTCAGACATCCAGCTCTTCCCAAAAAGGTAGGCACTACTGACAACAGAGCCATTTCGAATGGTGAAATCATCAGTGGACACACCATTAAAGTTCCCACACAGGCCACGTGTTTGACCTTGGTACCAAGAAGGAAGCTTGACAAAGACATTGTGGACCATATCGTAGTTCACCGTTAGGCCAAAGCTTGTTTTCAGAATGGAGTAAGCTCCTTTTCTAAACACCACAATCCGCCCTTCTTGGAGATTCACCGGAAGGTTCACAGTTACTCCATTAACCTGTTAAATGCAGATACATTTTCGTTAGAGCAAATATCCAAAATATAAGTGGACAAGTACTCAGATTTATCTTTTAAATCTAAATAGGAAAGTACCATCAATGCATGTTTCCATGAAGATGCATTACCAGAATTTCAAGAAATCATATTCACCTTGATGTGTCCTCGTCTACTGCTCTGGAGATGAATCTGGGTCTCGTTCAGAGAAATAATAACTTCAGTAGTCATGGCTACCCTGAGACCACTCCAGTTTTCGTTTTTCACCTCGACTCTAAAGGCTGGTGGAGCACCAGAAGCAGCAGGGACTTCAGTCATGACATATTTACAGGTGCCCTGAAAGTCAAACCTCCTACCATCAAAGCTGGTGTAATGTTGGTATCCAGAAGCCCAGCAGATGCCATCTTTAAATAAAAACAAGAAAATGTCCTCATGTTATTAATAAAGTGTAAATATGTATCTGTTTTAATTCTGTGGGAAACTGAAGTATATATATGTATGTGTGTATGAATATACATTGTACAATGTGCAATATAGTTATAGCTGTATAGCTAGATAAAGCATAGGGAGTTACACAGGATTTAATCAGAGTAATGTGAGAGGTTAGTGCAGATCGTTCAGATGTTGGGTAGGCAGGATTGGGCATATTTGTCAATAAAGTAGATACATGCGTGTTATTAGTTAGTACATGCAAGACCTGTGTCTTCTTTAAAAAACCTTGTAGGGCAATCTATCTAACTATACTGTCGGTTCACACCATACCAACACGCAAGAACCCTTAGTTCTTCAAAAGGCAATTTCAAAACTGCCCACAGATGAAATTAGAACTTTAGAAGGCAGGTTGCTTTTCATCTGGGCGCCCCGAACCCATCCATCTCAAATTTCGGAAATCTCTTGTTTTATGAATATCCCAGTAGCATCTCAGAAGGCAGGGGAGTAACCAACACCAATGTACAGTTTGCTCAGTTGTGTGCACTATATAGATTTCCACATTAATGGATGTATTCATTAATTTATTCCGAAATGTAAGCACATTAAATAATGAATAGCGGTACAGCACACAGTTGCATGCTGTTGAAAATAAGAGAAAGAAAAGGAAGGATTGATAGTGATAGGCAAGTTAAGTATAAGCAAAAGAAGGTGAACATGCTGCACAGATTACTGATATAGAAAGACACAAGGTGAAGTCCAGGGAGGATCCAAAGGTAATTGAATAGAAGGAAGGAAGAAGAGTACCAGGACATGGATGGCAAAAAACCCACTGTTTAAAAGTTATCAAGAAATACTTCACCAAACATAGACAGTTCTGGTAGCAAGATGTTTGACCAGCTATTTCATTCCCCCATGTCTACCTCAGAGTTAATTTTATAGTTTCAAATAAAGTGGAGAAAAACCTGAAATTGTACTTTTCATATCTATCTTGGAATATTTCAGAGGACTTTTCATGGCCGAAGCACAAGGCCTTTCAAAGAAAAGTTAGGGGCATATTATCAAGACAGGCGGTAAAATTATCGCCGCTTTAGCGGCAGAAAACTGCCGCTAAAATGGCGATAATGGGCTTGATAATATGCTCTATGGAATTCCAATTGAAGCTCAGGTTAGATGTCCTTCACATCTAACATAGGCTTCAATTGGAATTTCATAGATCATATTATCAAGCCCATTATCGCCGTTTTAGTGGCTGTTTTCTGCCGCTAAAGCGGCGATAATTTTATCGCCAGTCTTGATAATGTGCCCCTAAGTTTTGAGTACATTCCCAAATTTTTAGGGCTTCATTTCTTTATCTCCAGAAATGCTAACAGAAATTTACAAACATTGAAGATTGTCAGGAAGACATATATTGGCTAACATTAACTAATGCAGAATGTGAGTAAACAATGCATTGCATATTTCACTTTTAGTCTCTTCCCTCAGTATTCTACTACGTAGAAACTCCCCTTTTCCTATTCAGTTTTGGGGTTCCCTACTCATTTCAGCCCATAAACACAGTTGCTCTTAAACTATTTATGAATAATTTACAAGTGTATATGAATAGTTCTGAAGATGCCTCCCAAGCTTATATAAGGATAGGTGTTTTCTTCATTCCTCATACCTAACTATTCTAAATATCCCTGGTTCCTACCTCAAACCTTAGTTTAATGGCAGTTTTAAAACCTAATTTATTCTGTAATTTTAGAAATACAAATCTTTTCGTGCACCTTATACTTGGGTGCACAAAACCTTAAAGAACTGTGACAGAATGCCTTCTGCAAATAATGAAAACACAGAGACTACATCATGATGAAGAAAGAAACAATCAGCTGAGGACAGGAAATTTACGTCAATTATGAAATGATAACAATGACTTTGATTTGACCTATATTTGTGTCTGCTTTTCCTACGTCGTGTCTGATATTGCTGCTAGAACTTTAGTAAAAACAGTCAAATATATGCACAGACATAAGAGAATTAGAGAACAGAAATATGAGGACGTAGCAAGTGAAACTTAGGCCCAATAAACATAAATGAAATTTAGATCATAAAGCAGACGGGTTCACCATCCGAAATTCAACATCCTGATTGACAGAATCTGATTTGGTGACATTTTATAATTTACATTGCACCTACATCATTGACAGATTTGCTTCAACCATAAGTATGGTGTTATAGGAAGTGATCCTTGGAGACCGGCAGAGTTCTGCCATTGAAAACATTGTATAGAAATACAAACTCATATATTCAAGTTTATCGACATACATTTTCAAAGGGATTTTCCACTTCTTTTGAAAACTTCCAAAGCACTACCACAAAAGGTTGAAGAGGGTCTTTAGATAGGGTTAAAATCTTCCAAATATTCCTTTTTATCAAAGGCTATAGAGGAAAGTCTTTCTCCAGAGATTCATTAGTTTCCCTTTTGATGAACAAAAATGCACGTCTACCACATTTACTATGGAGTGTCTACCTGGTGGACGTATGGAGGAGGAGGGGTATGTCTGAAATCTCACCTCTCTCAACTTTTGGAGATTTGTATGAGCATTAGTGATGTTCGTGAATCCTAGACAAAAATAAATCTTCTCTTATGGTATACAAACTATTTGATAGTAGATTGTTATCCTTTCCATGAAGATGTTTTAAACTATTAATATTAACCTTACTAATAATAACATTACTACTACTAATAATGATAATATTGAAAGGGAATAGCAACAATATGAAAGAAACAATTTGAATAGATTTTAAAGCTGTCACATTTGAAAAGTTAATAGGGGGCAGGTCTTTTACATGAAGTTCAATATTAACTCATTACCTGTGACAGCTGCCTCAATAGTAGACGAAGTCATGGCTGTTGGACTAGTCACAGATGCAGTTTTAGTAGTGGTAGTTACAGTTGTTGTAGTGACGAATTCGGGTTCAGTTGTAGTGGTGAAGGTGACAGAAACAGCTTCACTGGTGGTGGGTGTCCTTTGGGTAGTTACAGATGTCGCTTCAACAGCTGGAGTTGCTCTTGGCGTTGTGATAGATGCTGCTTCAGTAGTGGTAGTTGCCCTTGTGGTTGTCACAGATGTTGCAGCTGTAGCGATGGTGGTCGTCAGACTAGTTACAGATGCTGTTTCAGTGGCAGTGGTAGCTCTTGGGGTAGTGACAGATTCAGCTTCAGTAATGGTGGTGATAACTGGAGTAGTTACAGTTGAAGGTTCAGTAGGGGTGGTTGTCAGTGGGGTAGTGATAGAGACAGCCTCAGTAGTGCTGGTGATGGTTGAGGTACTGACAGATGCATTTTCAGTATTGGTGGCTGCTGTAGTCGCAGACGGCCCATTAGTAGTGGCCCTTGTAGTTGACTCAGTAGCGGTAGTCACGGTTGGCAAAGTGACAGAGGCAGCTTCAGTAATAATGGGGGCTGTTGGAGTAGTCACAGGTAATGCCTCTGTAGTGGTGATAGGTCTTCTAGTAGTCAAAGATGTTTCTTCAGTAGTGGTGGTGACCGCTGAGGTCGTGACAGATGTACCTTCAGTAGTGGTTGTGACAGTTGGGTTAGTTACAGTTGAAGGTTCAGTAGGGGTGGTTGTCAGTGGGGTTGTGATAGAAACAGCCTCAGTAGTGCTGGTGATAGTTGATGTACTGACAGGTGCACTTTCAGTATTGGTGGCTGCTGTAGTCGCAGACGGCCCATTAGTAGTGGCCCTTGTAGTTGACTCAGTAGCGGTAGTCACGGTTGGCATAGTGACAGAGGCAGCTTCAGTAATAATGGGGGCTGTTGGAGTAGTCACAGGTAATGCCTCTGTAGTGGTGATAGGTCTTCTAGTAGTCAAAGATGTTTCTTCAGTAGTGGTGGTGACCGCTGAGGTAGTGACAGATGTAGCTTCAGTAGTGGTTGTGACAGTTGGGGTAGTTACAGTTGAAGGTTCAGTAGGGATGGTTGTCAGTGGGGTTGTGTTAGAGACAGCCTCAGTAGTGCTGGTGATGGTTGAGGTACTGACAGATGCTTTTTCAGTATTGGTGGCTGCGGTTGTCACAGATGGCCCATTAGTAGTGGCCCTTGTAGTTGACTCAGCACTGGTAGTTATGGCTAGCGAAGTGACAGAGGCAGCTTCAGTGATAATGTTGGCTGTTGGAGTAGTCACAGGTAATGCCTCTGTAGTGGTGATAGGTCTTTTAGTAGTCAAAGATGTTTCTTCAGTAGTGGTGGTGACCGCTGAGGTTGTGACAGATGTAGCTTCAGTAGTGGTTGTGACAGTTGGGGTAGTTACAGTTGAAGGTTCAGTAGGGGTGGTTGTCAGTGGGGTTGTGATAGAAACAGCCTCAGTACTGCTGGTGATGGTTGATGTACTGACAGATGCACTTTCAGTATTGGTGGCTGCTGTAGTCGCAGACGGCCCATTAGTAGTGGCCCTTGTAGTTGACTCAGTAGCGGTAGTCACGGTTGGCGTAGTGACAGAGGAAGCTTCAGTAATAATGGGGGCTGTTGGAGTAGTCACAGGTAATGCCTCTGTAGTGGTGATAGGTCTTCTAGTAGTCAAAGATGTTTCTTCAGTAGTGGTGGTGACCGCTGAGGTTGTGACAGATGTAGCTTCAGTAGTGGTTGTGACAGTTGGGGTAGTTACAGTTGAAGGTTCAGTAGGGGTGGTTGTCAGTGGGGTTGTGATAGAGACAGCCTCAGTAGTGCTGGTGATGGTTGAGGTACTGACAGATGCGTTTTCAGTATTGGTGGCTGCGGTTGTCACAGGTGGCCCATTAGTAGTGGCCCTTGTAGTTGACTCAGCACTGGTAGTTATGGCTGGCGAAGTGACAGAGGCAGCTTCAGTGATAATGTTGGCTGTTGGAGTAGTCACAGGTAATGCCTCTGTAGTGGTGATAGGTCTTTTAGTAGTCAAAGATGTTTCTTCAGTAGTGGTGGTGACCGCTGAGGTTGTGACAGATGTAGCTTCAGTAGTGGTTGTGACAGTTGGGGTAGTTACAGTTGAAGGTTCAGTAGGGGTGGTTGTCAGTGGGGTTGTGATAGAAACAGCCTCAGTACTGCTGGTGATGGTTGATGTACTGACAGATGCACTTTCAGTATTGGTGGCTGCTGTAGTCGCAGACGGCCCATTAGTAGTGGCCCTTGTAGTTGACTCAGTAGCGGTAGTCACGGTTGGCGTAGTGACAGAGGCAGCTTCAGTAATAATGGGGGCTGTTGGAGTAGTCACAGGTAATGCCTCTGTAGTGGTGATAGGTCTTCTAGTAGTCAAAGATGTTTCTTCAGTAGTGGTGGTGACCGCTGAGGTTGTGACAGATGTAGCTTCAGTAGTGGTTGTGACAGTTGGGGTAGTTACAGTTGAAGGTTCAGTAGGGCTGGTTGTCAGTGGGGTTGTGATAGAGACAGCCTCAGTAGTGCTGGTGATGGTTGAGGTACTGACAGATGCGTTTTCAGTATTGGTGGCTGCGGTTGTCACAGGTGGCCCATTAGTAGTGGCCCTTGTAGTTGACTCAGCACTGGTAGTTATGGCTAGCGGAGTGACAGAGACAGCTTCAGTGATAATGGTGGCTGTTGGAGTAGTCGCAGGTAATGCCTCTGTAATGGTGATGGGTCTTCTGGTAGTCAAAGATGATTCTTCAGTAGTGGTGGTGACAACTGAGGGTGTGACGGATGCAGGTTCAGTAGCAGTTGTGACAGCTGGGGCAGTGCCTTGAGTGGTGGTTGCTCTTGGGGTCGTGACAGAGGCAGCTTCAGAAGTGATGGTGACGGTTGAGGCAGTGACATATGCTGTTTCAGTAGTTGGTGCTGCACTTGTGGTAGTCACAGATGTTCCATCAATAGTGACAGTTGCTCTTGGGGTAGTCGTGGACGTTGCTTCAGAGGCAATGTGGGAGGTTGGAGTAGTCTGAGATGTTGTCTCTGTAAAGGGAAAATCCAAAACATTAATATAGAGCTGTACTGATACTGAACCACACGCTTAAAGAGAATACACAATCATCAAGTTACCAGATTGTTTAATACAAACGTCCTTATACATACATTTACTAGCATGTGGAAAAATAATAAGGGGAACCACTTTTCTCTTATGTTTTGGTGTTCCCCCATCAATCGGACCTAATGTTAATCAGTTGTGAATTCTCCAATTAGGCATTCACAACATTTAAAATCCTTTTTGCTGTGTACTACTCCCATTTGGGATCTGTTAGGGAGTCCACAAGACCACTGTCAGCTCTACAACAAACAAACCTAAGGCAAACGTTTCCTTTTAAATGCAGCCCACTTTCCTTTAAGAAAAACAGCCCGCATTTTAAAAAAAAGTTTACAATTATTGGAAATCAATCACAGACATGGTGGTCTGTTGACCTCAGCAGGCCACCATCCCTGTGATGGGCTTCAATCTGAATGAGTCATAATTTGTTTTCTACCTTGTTGGACTTGGCCCTTCTGGCAGGTTCACCCCTGGACTTTTTGGCTTTTTATTGGTGACTTGGTGTGGTAATTGTTTGGTCTCTGCGCACTTTCCCTGTGTCCCAGGGTAAAGTGCGTGCGTGCTCTGAGTGCATGTGGTGAGATAGGCCTGCCCTCCCATAGGAATGCATGGGGAGCGTATGTGTCCCTAGTAGTTCCTGATGCGTGGGGTGTGCAGGCCCGAGTTTGGTATGTGCGAACTCGTGGGAGTGAATGCTGCGCGATGATGTGTGCGGCGTGCATGTACCTAGTGTGGAAGTGCCACTTCTAGAAGTGGGCACTTCTGTGTGCAGTGTGTCTGTCGCGTGATTGGCTGGTCATGTCATGTGACGGGCTAGGGATTCCCCAGAGTCAGGATGAGTCACCCAGTGGTGAATGGGGAGATCAGCAGCTAGATGGGTGGGAGGAGTACACCTGGGTCCTGAATAGGACAGGGTTTTCCACACACAATGCTGGCCCCGCCCCCTGTGGTGCGACTGACGACCCTAGCCCTGCCAGTGAATAGAGTGAGGGGCTGAGCACATCAAGGGTGCTCCCCAACCAGCTGCGACTGGTTTTCCCCCTCACCCTGAACCCAGAACAAAGGGTTTGCCTGTATAAAAATGGGGCTGTGTCCCCACAGAAACGGTTCTCTGCCAGGATCTTACCTGAGGGGGGGCTGCTGCTGCTGCTGGACCAGAGGACCGCCACCTGGACTACCTCCCTGCCTGGAGGCCCAGTGAGCTGGCTCTGGGTCCAGCCTTGCCCCCACCCCTGCCCTGCTGCATGCAGGGAAGAACTTTGCTTGGATTCTGCCCAAAGCGCTGGGAGCGCTTTATTGCCCCTCTAAAAACACCAGGAAGTGATTTTCTTTCCCTCATAGCGCTGGGAGCGCTGGATGTGTTCCCCTAAGCGCCTGCAAGCGCTTTCCTGCTCCCCGAAGCGCCTGGGAGCGCTTTCAGTTGCCTTATAGCGCCAGGAGCGCTTTATGTGGGCCCCGAAGCGCCTGGGAGCGCTTTCACTGGCGTCATAGCGCTAGGAGCGCTTTATTCTTGAAAGCCGGTGCCCACCCGGCATTTGCCCCAGCTTCGTGGATCGTAAAGCCTCCTGGCAGGTGCCCACCCTGCCAGGGACATTGCAGTAACTGAAAGCGGGTGCCCACCCCGCGGGATAGTGTTTTATAATCGAGGGAGCCTACCCCTCTTGCTGCCCGAAAGTTGGAATCACCGTCGCGGCCCGGGCTTACCGGAAGTCAGGCGGGCTGGCAGGCGGGCCTCCGGGACGACCGGAACTGAGGAGAGGAGGGCGGGAGCCTACCCCGCCTCCTACGGAGCGACGCGGTCGCAGCCAAGTCGGAGGAGCCGGAGATCCAGGCGGGAGCCCACCCCGCGCTGGACCGTGAGGAAAGCGCGGCCGGAGCTTGTGTGGAGGGGGGCGCGAGGCACGTTATCGGTGCCTGCCCCCTCCGCGGTTCAGGAAAAGCCTGGGAAGCCTTCTTCCCCCCCCCCCCCCAGCGGAGAGAGAGACGACGCGGGAGTCCCCTGCAGACAGCCCGGTGAGTGTTTAAGAGGGCTGGGGGACTCCGCGCATGTGCTGGGGGTGCGGGGGCAGAATCAGAGCCCCGTGGCTCCAACGTGTACAGGGCATCCTGGTGCTCAGAGCGCCCAGAGCGCTCCAACGAACGGGGCCAATTTGTTCAGAGCCGTGAAGGCTCCATCGCACGGAAACATTGTGTTTCAGAGCCGGGTGAGGCTCTAACGTTACGGGGGTGATTTGAGTGGCGAGGGCCCCAGAGAGGGGGCCCCCACCTATCCCTGCCAGTGCTCGAGCGGCCCCGCCTGCCAGAGGGCCGCTCCAACGACGGGGCAGATATTTGTTCAGAGCCACGAAGGCTCAGGGGGCATTTCTTGGTTTAGAGCCTGCAAGGCTCAGGGGGCATTTCTTGTCGTAGAGCCCAGAGGGGCTCAGGAGGCCATAATTGTTCTAAGGGCCCAGAGGTGCCCAGGCCTCAGTCCCCACAGCTGCCCAGCACTTAGTGGGCAGCTGCCACGTTTAGCCCCCCCCCCCCTGACCTTGGGACATAGGGCGTCCTAGCCCCGACAAGGCCAGTTGGCCTAGGGACTGCCACAGGTTGTGGCTAATGTGAGTTTGGGCGCCATTGTACCTTTGCTATACACCTCTGAATGTTATGCATCATGTGTTTATGTGCTTAGACCCCTACAGGTATAGTGATACTTAGGTGGTTGTTTTCTCCCTAGTACAGGTGGTGCTAGTGAGGTCCTGATTCCCTGCGCAATATTTTCCTAAGGTGGTTAGGGTTGCGTAGGTGGTACTTACCTGATACCAGTAGTGACTGGTTGTGTGCTAGGTGTAATTTTGTGCAACAGTAATTTTATTTCCTATGTTCCAAGTGCTATGTTCTAAGAGTGCTAATTCCGGACAGCGGTCCATGTGGCCCTGTCCCCTGTACATATAATCCCTTGTAAATTCTGCCCGTGCCTGTTGGCACATTGTAGAGTGTGTGTTTTTATCTAATGTGTTGTGTATAATACAAAGGCTATTTTTATAGAATACCTTGTGTGGAGTTTCCTTTGTGGTGGGCCTTGGGTGTTGTTGCTGGGTGCGCGCGCAAACGCTTTACACATCGCCTCAGGGATAAGCCTGACTGCTCGTGCCAAGCTACCAAGGGGGTGAGCAGGGGTTATCTTTGGCGTGTAACTCCCCAGCCCTGACTAGAGTGGTGGTTTCTGTCTGGCTTTGGCGCAAGCCCTAGCCAACCAGAAATCGCCATTTCTAACATACCTTATGAATAGTAATGAGGTAGGTTGCTTGCAACCCACTCCGAATATGTATTTTCTGAGGCAATCCATTAAAGCGCAGGTTGGATTGGAAAATTATTAACTAGTCACAAGAATTTGCGGCAAGTATTTTGCAAGCAGTAAATAGACCATCTGGCCCCGGGTCTGCCTCCTAATAAGCCTGCAGTTACTTCTTTTCCTTTAAAATAAATAAAGTCAACAAAAATCTGCAACATTACTTACCAGGCCCCTGCCTTCGACATCCCTCCTATTTAGTTAACAAATTGCACATGCGTATGGGATCCAGAGTGAACTTTTGCAGGACCTTATTGTGCCCGGACATTGTAAAATTCTGCCACTCCAAACACTGTGCTTAGTTTTTCCTAGCAGCCTCACTCGGGTGTGGAGCTCCCTCTTGCTGTACCTCCATTATTCGACACCATAAACTCGAACAACATTCTCCAGTTCCAACGTTGGCAGCTGTGGCTGTGATGCCACCTCCTCAACCTTGCTATTCCTTAAATCTATTTTGGTCGCAACAATGTCATCAATGGTTATTATCGCATCCTCGTCCAGGCATTGCAAGGATGTCTAAAGCATATGTTAAAATTAATAGGTGTGCTACTACCTTCACACCAATCTGTGACCACTGCAATACATTAAATGTGACAGGGCGTAAAAAACGTCCAGGTTAGGTTATTCTGCCACTTTAATGGTAGGTTCAGAATGACCATGTCAATAAAGAACACCTCTGATTCAGAAAGAAAAAACAAAATGGAGTACATGGTGAATTTATTGAAATAGGGTCAAAGTATGAAACCACGGGATGTACACTAATACCTTGAATGGCTGTAACTTACCTGGTGTTGAGACTGTGGTGATTGCTGCTGTTGTTGTTGGTAATGCTGTGGATGGATAACAAAGAAATCAGGATATTTGTGTACAGAAACCCTTTGGTCAACAAAGCCCGAAACTGTATGGAAAGCAGAAAGTTACCGGACAACATGGGCATTCAGCCCCCAGATTGTACCCCACCCTTACAGCATTGGACCTTTTTCACTCTCACAGATCCTGTCTCCTGAAGGTATATTATAAGGATACATTAAGTGCTTGGCTAGTGAACGTAATATGATCACAATATATGAAGTGCAGCTTTGATATTTCATATTTTCATACTGGATTAACAAAAAACACACAAACCTACTAATTCTGCCAAACAAGTTGAGTATGATAATGAATTTTTCCAGAGTGACAAGTCCTCCTCTTAACTTTCCAAAATGGCTACAAATGTACCAAAGAACAGTTCGAGGCAGCTAAATTAAGAATGCCCTTTGAAGCTATGCTAAACTATGAGATTGATGGGGCACTCTTCAAAAATAATTTATTTCTGCTCATTAAACTTAGTGATCACCTTTCACTTCTTGATATATGTTGTAATGTTCAAATGTAATCACAGGGTCAAATACTGCCAGAGATCCAGTAAATAAGTTAGTTGTGTAAATATATATGAAAAGAAAGAATAGAGCATGCTCTATATTCTCCACTATACTAATAATGCTAATGCTAGAATGCTGAAAAATTCAGAGTGCATGTAACGTTCCTATTCTATCATTTTAATAAAAACAAATAATGCAATAAGTCCAAAATAATCTAGGGTTAGTTTAGGACTGTCGTGGCCTCAATCTATCTGGCTCTGTTCACCAATAAGTGGCCATTTAATGAACAAAAAGTTACTACCTGGCCACTATCTATCTCCAACTCTTCTAAACTGCAATGTATAATAATCAGACACTTACAGCATTGCACCTCGGTTTTCCAATCAGGTACGGTTACACCGTAGGCGTGGCAGATCACCTCATAGGAGTAAGAGGCAGCACACAGCATATCCTTAGTCGAACCATATGTGCACAGGTCGTACACACAAGAAAAGTAGTGCGCCTTTGGATCTGTGTGCCAGTGGCATTCAGCAAAAGGTCCCCAAGGGTTTGGAATAATGCTACATTGGCTCTCCATGGCTGCAAGATTTGGACAAGGTTCATCAATTCCATCATCATCCTGGCACCTGGAGAGAAAAGATACAGATCAGAAGATCTTCGCAGACTATATCAAGAGAAGAAACCGAGAATCTGATTGCACGCTATCTTAGTCTTCTCAGTGGCAGCAATACATAGCAAACAGGTGTGCATAGTTGGGGGAAGGAGCATTTAGCCTACACTGCAATTTGGTAAAAAACACAAAACTCTACCAAACAAGGTCATTTATATTTTACGTAAATGAATAACAAATTAAGCAAAATTAAACTTTGGTGTAGGAAAGTATATGAAGCTCACTTGTCTGTGAATTCTCATGAAACATAGCTATTTAGAAGCAAAACATTTTAGGTGTAGGCAATTTTGTGTTTCCATATTTTACAAACTTGTGAAGTAATGCTTTTTTTGCAAATATTTGTGGACGTTTTTGTAATATTTTACACCCCTAACTTCAAAAGATTTCTCCAGCCCAAGCCTGCAGAAGATACGTGCTTCTCAACAAGAAAAAGGTATCTTAAGAGTGCACAGCCCCATAACAAAAGGAAGTCATTTAGTACGGCCAGGGAAGATCATTCACAGCCCAAGCCTCATAGCAGCACCATATTTTGGAAGGCAAAGTCCCATTTATCTATTCCGCTAGACATGCTTAGAAATTGCCTGTCTTAAACGTCCTTTGGTCAAGGTAACTCATTGCTTCGTACCCTTGGACATTAATGTTGGCTTTCCAGGAGATCCCAAACTCTGCATCACTCTGTGCTATGATTCCGCTGGGCATAAGTTTGTCATCACTCTGGTCATAATTATAGTTTCCACACAGCCCTTGTAATTGGTTGTGATACTCTTGCCCAACACGAACAACCAAAGTACTGGCTCCATACTGAATCCTGACCGAGAAGGCCGTGTCCACTGTTATCATTTGTCCAACCATGGACATACTTCCTAAGGTACCGAGCTGGGCGGGTAAGGCGACTGCTGACCCTTCAACCTGGAAGAGAAAAATATCTTGTCAAATATTAACAAGAAAGGAAACGTATATGTTTTTCTTGTGATACCACATATGTTGCCAAAATATTCATGAATCTGCAGCAAAAGAAGGAATCAGTGGAACACTAACTTTTTGGAATATTGTTTTCTAATAAGTTTAAGGTAAGAAGCGTGAACTCAGTTCCAGTGAGAGTTGTGTAAACTGTCAAAGAACACTTGCATCAACAAGGGGAGTATTTTTTAAACGTTTTTGCCCTTGAGAACTTCATGAAGTTGCTACAGATTCTAGCACCCAATTGGCACAAAATCAAGCTGGAGAAAAATCCAGCAAATTCTACATTTTTTAGGGAAAAAATACCTTGAAAACATATTTTGTTCAGAAAATTGCACCCGCAAATGAAGTTCACAAACATTTCATCATTAGAAAATTGCTTTCTTATCAATTTTATACAAGCCAGACAGCATGATTTTACTTTCGCACACTCCTAGTTTCATTGTCAATCACAGCCAGCAAGTGCCATGAACAATTTTGGTAGCTTGCTCTAAAATGAAGTAGAAAATAAAAAGGGTATCCAAGATAACTTGTTTACACAGAAGAAAAACCTCTTACTTAATAATGGTTGTATACATACACATGAGATAACAAAGAGACTACACCGTAAAGGACACACAGACAAATAAAAGATGCATTATACATGAGTCCAGTGTAAGGATGAGTTTACATATTTTTTATGGGATGACAGACAAAGAGGCATATATTCACAAAGAAATACGTAGGTGTGGCATTTGCACAGGCATATATCACAGCCATTGAGGTAGCTAGCTGGAGGCAACCAATTTCTATGGTGTTTGTTCATCTAACACTCACCAGCACTGGTGTTCCCTCCTCCAGAATGACGTGGGCTCTGGCTTGGGCACTCTCCAACCAAATTTCTACGCGGTACACAAAGGACACTTCAGAGTCCCCACGGCGCACATGGAAGGCAACGACACGGAAAGAAAATCCAGAGATGATACTTGATGTCTTGCTGATCTCGTAGGCACAGGTCCCTGGGACGTTTGCGACGGCGCCATCATATGTGTAGTAGTGGGTGTCACCGCTCACCATGCACAGTGCCCAGTCCGGCTGGCAGCCCAGCTTCTCATTCTTGATGGCACATTGCTGGTCTTGTGGGCAGCTGGAACTCTGGCAGCGGAAGACACCAGGTGAATCACAGCGGCACCGCTGAGTACAGTTTGAGAGCCAGACGAGGTCACCAATCTAAGACACAAGAGTAAGGAAGAAAGTAGGGAAAAGTAGAATCAGTAACTCTGGTTTGGAGTATGCACTCATCCCACAAATGCATCTTATACGTTTCTGATTGCAGTCCATGAAGTATCGCCACTGTCGGAAGTACAGGTGATATGCAGCTAACGTGAAACGCATTTATGACCAGCTCTGAGTAGAGTGCTAGAGAAGCATATGTCAAGCTTTACGTGCATTGTATGTCAGTTTATAGTTTCATTAGGTATTCAACAGGCTGTGAAAGTCCGCATCAGATGATTAGAGCTGTTGCTAGAGCTCTATCCATGCTGTAAAGGAGATTAGCATTGTCTTTCCTCTGAACACAGCATGGGTTTTTCTGCTATACCATCAAATGCGCTCACGCTATGTAGTACTGGGAGTGCAATGTATTGGATTGTGTCTAATCATTCTCTCCTAGGGATTCTAAAGTTACTAGGAAACTATGTTTGGTAATTGAGTGTGTAGTGGAATGTTACTGTTCAAAATACATGGGGCATGGGTGATTTGTGAGAGTGGGCTGAGAAGGACTTGTCTGATGTATAGCCTGACTAATAAATCTCTTGAAGCTACTACAGACTCTGTGTGATTACTACATGCTCCCATAATGGCTGGTCCTCTAGTGTGCTGGTGCGCACTTTCATTGGGTAAGTCTGGTGCAGAGAGGGACTATGCTCCAAGAGGAGTAATGTAAAAGAATGTGATGTGGGGCCCCAGCAATCCCCCATATCTCATAGATATTCATAGGCCTTGGGCTGAAGCCCCTCCTCCCCCCTTCACTCCCACCTCAGGACCTAAAGGGCCTGAGCTACACCCCAGACTGCACTGTCAGGCTGTTAACACAAAAAATCTACTCCCTCCAGCAAATGAGCAAACTCCGACGGTCAGGCTTTCAACGCAGGAAGACAGCGCCAGCACTTCGAGGACGAATAGAAGAGTCCCATGGGTGTCCCTGGCACCCGCCACACATAAAGAACCAACTGGAGGCAATGAATGTGCCTCATTTCTTAGGGGTGCTCTGTGTGTAGGGTGACCAAGTCTCCCGGATTTGCAAGGACGGTGCCGGGTTTGCACCGCCTGTCGGGGCAGATTTCAGGAAATTTAGCTCATGTCCCGGTTTTTAGAGAGGGTCGACTGAAAACAGCAGGAGGGGCTTTTTGATATTTTACAAAGCAAGGATAGTTAGCAGATGTTTCAAGAAAGCAATTTAATTAACAGGCAAGCTACTGAGTTTAACAATTCCATTTAATGTATGTTCTAACTTCCTGTTCTGCAATTCTCTGCTGAGAAGTGCTGTCATTCTGTGCACACGCTTGTAGTAACATGCACGCGTCTACTGTCCGTTCTTTAAGATTACATTTCCCTGGGAGTGCCAAAGGCAGGTACAAGCTCCACTCCCCAACCTCTGATACCCCTTCCATTAGCCAGCCCTGGGTGCGGACTAGCAGGGTTTTTTTTGCTCACATAAGAGGTGAAGTTACATATTTGCATCGGGTCCCCCAGCTGTTGATAGGAGGCACTGACAGTCTTATGAAGTACATACCAACAGCTAGGAGTACGCCACTGCGGTGGATATAGGAGCTTGGTGTACTCACATCATAGTAGAGCCCCTCGTGCTGACAGCCACACTGCTCCGCTCTGACGCAGCTGTCTCCGCTTCTCATGTATCCGCCATCACAGACGCAGCCCTCGGAGCAGGTCGCACCGCAGTGAGGTAGGAGGGAGGTGGAATTGCACGTGTCATGGCACTGCGGCCCGCACAGCTCATAGTGACTGTTTACTGGGCACTGAGGGCCTGCAGGAGGACAATACAAGAAGAGTAACAGGTCAGTTCAGCTTGCTAGCCGTTTGTGTGAATGCTTGACTCTCTAACGAGCAGAGAGCTCTAGCTTCACGCGAAAATGAAAATCAAAAAGTGGAATGCTCAAGGGAAATTTCATGTTGGTTTCTTTGTGACGTGCAGCTTCCACTGCGGGGCTGCACGCATTAGAGAAAGCTCACTGTAGCTAAATGGGACCCCGAAGCCTCAGTCAACCCAGACCTCCTCCTCCTCCAAGGCATTGCAACTGCAGACTAACTTTAACCCTCTGGCTTTCTCAGTTAGCTACTAATATACTAACACACTACTGCAGGTAATATCCAGGCACGAGAAAAATGTGTCTCTCACCACAGAAAGAGTCATTTCTCCAGCTGCTGATGGTCACATTGTTGACCTGGCATACGGCTGCATAGGTCTGAATGGCCTGGCACAGGATGGTGCTGTTCCTTTCAGTCAGGCAGTGGTCGTAGACGCAGTCAGAGTAGTAGTGAGCTGGGTTGATCTTTGAGTGACAGGAGGAGAAGGGCCCTCTGGGGTCCTGGATGATCCAACAGGCTCTCTTGGAGGCCATCATCTTGTCTGCACTGCAGACGGGGCAGTCACCTGAGCAGCCGTGGTCACAGCCAGTGCCACCCTCTGACATCCAGCTGGTACCAAATGTGAAGGCTAGGTTGACAAGAGAGCCACTTTGGGTGATGAAGTCATCGGTGGTCTTGCCATTGAAATTGCCACACAGGCCACTGGTTTGGCCCCAGTACTGTGGAGACAGGGTGACAAAGACACTGTAGACCTGGTCATAGTTCACCGTCAGGCCAAAGTTGGTTTTCAGAACTGTGTAGGCTCCGCTCCTGAATATGACAATACTATCGAGGTTTACTGGCAGGGTTTCAGCAATCCCATTGATCTGACAGAAAGAAACAAAGAAAGTTAAGAGAGAAAGAAGCAAGGCATATAGAATGTCAATGTATTTTAAGCTGTGCAAAACAAGCATATTTTACAGCAAAGTCGTCCAGCAGCCCATAACCATAGAAACCATGGCCTCTTTATCCTCTTGACAATGAGCAGGAAATTTAAAGCATCCTTGTTCAGATGCAGAGTGCTCACTTCTTTCTGGTATGAAGAGCTGGAAGAGGCCGCACAGCTGCCAGAAAGTAGTACTAATAATAGTGTTCAGTCACATCCAGTGGACTAAGTATGTCAGCTAAAAAATTTTACTGAGCTAAACAAGGCAATTAAATAAAACTCTGTTTTCATTTAGGACCAAACTAGAATGTTGTATCACTCCTTAATACCTGTAAATGGACAAACTATAGGTAGTTATTTGTTTCTTTGATTTTATATAATAATCTGCCTTTGGAATTAGGGTCAAATATGTTTTACTGTATTCAGTATTTTTGTGTGTACAAAGATTTCCTGTGAGGGAAATCTAAAGAAAGGTACCCAAATACCATTTTATTTACACAACCTTTGTCTTACAAGTTCCAGGGGTCATTTGGAGCTAGGTGGATAGCTGAAAAGTAGCTGCAAAAAAAGGGACGAAGCCCCGTTCACTAAACACAAGCTTTCTTTGATCTTTTAAAAAGTTGGGGAAGTGCAGGGTTTCCTTTGCAGAGACCCAGCTTGCTCCAGCAGCAGGAACCTTTGACCTACAGCCCATCTGCCACAGGGCCCTCGGTCAATGTACCTCAGAATATCCACCCTAAGCAGGAAGGTCAGTATGCGAACCCCACCTTGACGAAGTCTAACTTCCACACCTGCATTGCAACATGAATGAAAGACAACTGCCTGAAACTCAACCCCGGCAAAACAGAAGTTCTGATCTTCGGCGGACACACCACTCTTTGAACCGACTCCTGGTGGCCAGCGGAGCTCAGACCTACCCCCATGCCGAAAGACCATTTCTGCTAAACTCGGCATCATACTGGACAGTGAATTCTCCATGAAATGTCAGGTCAATGCTGTGCACAGTCTTCAAATGGCTCCCCATCAGCACAAGGAAAACTGTGACACAGGCCATCATCACTAGCTGGCTCAAATACAGCAACGCAATCTATGCCAACACCTCCATTGAACTCATGCAAGGACTCCAGACAATCCAGAACGTAGCATCCAGACTGATCCTCAACCTGCCCTAGAAGACACACATTACCCAGCACATGAAAGACCTCCACTGGCTCCCCGTGCAGAAGAGATGCCAGTTCAAGCTCATGACCCACACCTATAAAGCCTACCACAACCAAGGACCAGACTACGTGAACCACCACCTGACATTCACCAACCCACCACAAACCTTTGCTCCACACACCTTTTTCTTGCTCAGATACCTCGCTTCCACTGCAGCTGTGCCAGAGGATGTTCCTTCTCCCATCTCACAGCCAAAGCTTGGAACTCTCTCCCCTCCACCTCCACACTTCACCCTCGTTGAACCACTTCAAAAAGGAACCCAAGACCTGGCTCTTCAACTAATACCTGCAGCAAAGCACCTGGATACCCCGGGATGATTAGCTGCACTGTATAAATGCTACTTGATTGTTTGAGGGCTGCCAAGAAAAACCTAGAAGTCCAAAACAGACTCAAAGAAATGGCTTTCAGGCACTAGCAGAACACTCCCCAGAACATCAGGGCTACTGTCTTTTTACTTTGAGAATTTGTTGTTGAAAAGAAACAACAAGCATTGCCAACTCGATGCATGACATATGGTACCTGCTAGGCAAAGCTTCAGTGTCTTCACTGGAGCTGCGGTCACAGTTGAGGCTCCACTAAAGAGACAAAGATCCCCGCCTACTTGACAGGGATCTCTAAATATGGCAGCCGGGTTTCTGTCAGAAGAAGATATACTTTCTTGCTTTCTAATATTTGCTGGCTCACACTCAAGTCTCCGTCCCTAGTCTTCTTTGATGTTATTCTTATATCCCCTTTAATGTATCAGCCGTTAGCTGTATAGTGGTGACCTGATATATTCAAACTAAATACACTTAGATAAGGCTTAGAATAGCTCCATGCTCAGAATAGGATGCCTTCGCTCTCCGTTGTTAATTCAATACCTATCCAGCTCAGGACCATTTCAGTCTGACAGTGTTCCACTGCTGACTTGAAGAGATTTATTTTCTTTTGTCAGTCCTCCATGTGAGTGCAGGTATCTTCTTAGTTCTCCTGCATCCCTGTCCCCTGCTCTCTAATTCTGCTCTTTAACTCATAATCACTCCTTTTTCGACACTCAACGGTTCAATTCCCCATCACATTTCCTGATTTTAAAGGGAGTTCCAAGCAGATTAACATTGCTGTTTGGCTGCTCGGTATCTTGTTTGTCCTACTGTGTATATTCTTTGCTTACTTTAAATTATCATTCTACAAAGATATACTTTATTTTTAACCCAACAATGAAAAATGTGCATGCATTGTGCATGCATTGGTGGCCATCTTGGAACTGCTTTTTGCTAACACAAAACCAATTCCAAGATGGAAAACCATGCGTCTCCATGAATGCGCATTAATCATAATGCCCTGGCAGCCATTTTGGCATTGACTAAGGCCACTACCAACAAGGACTGGCAAAACAAATATCTCACCCTTTTACTGGTAAAAACCTATTGACATTACCAATGCTTATTTTATGAGGCTTTTACCTACTGAATCTAGAAAAACTGTGGTACTTGGTATCCTTGTAGTATTATTATCTAATATCAATCACCTGAAAATTTCCTCAGTTAAGAAGTAGCCATATCACATTATTTATCTCCTTCTTTTAATCAGTCATTATTAATCTATAATACCCTTTTCCATTTTTTCTTTTGCCCATTCTCCATTTCCTTTGGTGTCTTCCCCTTCACGTTTACTTTTTAATACATGCACGACACCGTGGCGACTTAAGTACACATACATTAAGTGGGCTTTCTTTTTTAATTATATTTTTTACTAAGGAAAAATTGAAGTACTTTATTATGATGACACATACATATGTCTCTATGGTCACATCTTCATTGTGCAAACTGTGGTAACATTAAAGTGTGTGTGCTACCCCACAAATGAAGCACAAACCAGTGCTGACCTGGTGAGGTAGTGGACCTCTAGATAGTGCCTAAATGAGGCCCTACATCTCCCAATGTCGTCATCCTCTCCATGTGATTATTTACAATGTTTCTCATCATGGATTGCTGATGCTTATCATGTGCTTAGAGGACGTGTTTGCCTCTGATGAAAAGAAACAAAGCCAGTAATGTGTAGCTAGGCAGTTTGCCACCTGTGGCAGTCTGTGTCTTTGCCGCCCCACGGCGGCCACACTGACGAGCGGGGGTGCTGGTGATGACCCCTGAACCCTGGATTTCATAATACATATATCAATAGCTTTGAAAACCATCGAATTCTATAACACTCCAACCCTACTAGGGGACATATATTATATATTTTGACCTGGGGGGCAAAAAAGGAGTGTGCGCCCGCTTTGCACACATCTAGGGCGCAGACGTGTGTCCGCCTCTTTCTACCGTAGTGATAGCCCTGAGGCACATGTAGCCACAGCGCTATCATGAGAGAGAGTGCCCTCATTTCAAATGGGGGATATGCCCCTTGCAAATTCGGAAATCTCTTTGCCTCTGGACCGCGCCATATTAAGACATGGGCACATACACAAACAGTTCCTTAGGAGGTGCACTCACAGAGCGCCACAGAAAATTGATGCACAGTCAGTGTATCACCTGAAGGAAGCCCACAGAAGGGGATATGGGTGTCCCATGAATGCCCCTAAATATCACCCTGAAGGCAGGTGCAGCCAGTCACTACACATGTCTGTAAGAGCATCTCTAATCTCTCACAAAGTGCAGATTGGTTGGCGCCTGCACTGTGAAACACAGAATGGTTATGAAGCAGCTGCTCCCTGTTTAACTTGAATGGCCTCCCTCCAGGGCAGTGCAAGATCCCGGGTCCCTTAAGGTCAGCACATTCACCATAATAGGGCTCACTTTCCCTGTTTATGCCAAGCGCACCTGTTTAAAGGTGCACCATGGTGCAAACAGGGAAAGTGCACCCTATCGGTAATACAGGCCCATATTCCTCAGCCATCTTCCCCAAACCTGTTAGCCATAAGGAAGTAAAAATAGAGCTGGTTTAGGGATAGATTTCTCCCCTGCCAACGCTTTCCTATTACTCCTCTGACTGATAGAGTCCAGCTGAAGATTCGATGTGAGCTGAAGATAATAATAGTTTTAATGCTCTTGCTTTTAGGCGGCCAATCAATGAGCAAATAGAAATAAATGTGTTAGTGCCAGAAATCATACGGGAAGTCATACGGATAATAGAGTCTGTCATATCACAACATCAAGTGCAGAAAAATGTGGTAATCAACTATATGACACGATTGGGTTGCACTGGATGCAAGCAAAGCATTTGTGTGTTATGTTCATAGATGTTCATGGATATCTTTGGGGGGGGGGGTTGAATTCCCCCCAAAATACATAAATATAATCAACATTCAGCAGAAAATATAGATTTTCTCTTTTAATATTTGGCAATTTGTTTTGTCTAGCTTTTATGAGTTACAATCCATTAATATTTACCTTGACGGTAGACCTTCTGCCACTCTGGAGATGTATCTGCATCTGGTTCAAGGTCACAAAGACCCCTGTTGATATGGCCGACTGAAGGACTTGCCTTTGCTTATTCTGCAACTCAACTCTGAAGAAGGGCAAATCTCCTATCACTCCACTGTACTCAGACAAGATGTATTTGCATGTGCCATGGAAGTCAAACCTTCTTCCATCAAAGCTGGAGTAGTGCAGGTCCTTCGTGGCTCGACAGATGCCATCAGGTGGAGTATGGCAGCCATAGATACCCTTAATGGTGGTGCATATTTTCCCATTTGTGCATGGAGAGTTTGAGCATTGGACAAGCCCAGTCATGCCATCACACCTGCAAAATGTCTGGCAGTTGTCTTTTTTCCAGAAAGTTTCCTCAGCATGGTAATATCTTCCATTGTCTGTGCAACCGCATTGATTTTGAGCTACACAGTCCATACCACTGAGCAAAAAACCAGTCATACATTGGCATGCTTCCAAATATGGAGTAAGACAGGTAGCCGGCACACTAGTGTTTGCACAGGTGACTGGGCACGAAGATCCATACAGCTCATACTGCTGGTTACTGGAACAGTTTAACTCTGCAGAAAAAGAAACAAAATAGATGCACTTTAACCAGAGGCATACTACTGGAGGCAACTTTGCAGCTGGTTTAACACAATGTGACAACCGATTTCTATCATAATCACACATACACATGCATATATAGTTATGTATATGCATTTGTAGTATATAATACAGTTTGTCAGGTAAGGTATGATAAGGCATGGTAGTGATAGGATAAGGTATGATAAAGTATGGCATACAATAAATCAATTTTTCTTGCCTGAGTTAATACAGTCCATCAACAAGTACAACCTTAATATTAATCTTGCAAAAGCTAAAAGTAATAAAAATGTTCAGAATTTAAAATCAACAGTTAAATTCTTTTTACAGAGTTACAGTTGTAATTCAGTCATAAAGTTAGCAAACCTCAATGATTTTTGTCTTGTTATCCAAGTAGCATGTGAAACCAGGAAGGGCACGGGTGATTCATCAAGCACAAAGGAGACCAGTATTTTCTTTTCAGTGAAATCTAATAAACAGACCATTGCGACTGACAGCAAATTATCACCCTTGTCTAGTAGTATGTCCTACATATGTGCAATTTTGACAAATTTGGAACTGGTGGTCTATTTCATACACATAGGAACATAAGAACCCATTCAACAAGTATCCATACATGGGGAGCTTCTGTTGCCCACTTAGGCATGGAATGATTGTTAAGGAAGCATAAGGCAAACATCTGAAAGTTTTTCCAGAATATTGGCAATATGGCATATATTGGATCCAGATGGAAATCTCAATCTTTCTTTGGGGAATCTTGATAAACTGGAAACTATTTCAAGAATGATGGGTGACCACTACATTTCTCTGGAGATATTAAAAGTAGGTTGGCTCCATATTATCTTGGTATACACTTGAGACGGTTCATTATCAACTACTTAGGATACCAATTTTATTGAAGAAGGAACTTGTTGTACTCTCACATGAAGTAGACGCTGTCAGCCATGTAAGATCTTTTGTACCTTTATTCCAGTAGTACAGCAAGTTGGTTTACTGGTACATCCAACAGGTAGTACAGGTAACAAGTTAAGGTATTGTAGGTTAGCCCAGTAGTCAGACCTTGGTAGTATCTAACCCAGTAGTATAAAACCTGTATCCAAACCCCACCAGGAGCAGCCTGCCTGCTGCTCAGCCCATCTGTAACTGTCATCTGTCACCCAGCCAGACTCCCAACGTTCTATGCATCACAGCATTCTCAACATTCTACTCCAAACACACACTGTGGCTGAACAGCAGGAGAACAGGGAAACTGCAAGTTATGAAATTACTATGCAGGGCATAACATATCCCCCTTCTTTTAAAATGAAAAACAAAAGTGACATTTGTATTATGGAAATGCAACAAAGCAATTAGAGCAAGCCATACACAAAAGAGAATACACTTGTAATTAAATAAATACAATAGATTGTGACAATAGGTAGCGTATAGCAAAAGGGAACAAACCCGCATAAAGCTCATATTGCCAAGTCTCAAGCATAGCAAAATTTTCCCAAGAAAAGAATGAATCAAAACCAGGGATGTGCAAATAAGAACATCACGAGAGATAATGAACCATTCAAAGTAGAGAACGGATAAAATACAACAATAATAAAAAATTGAGTACAACAACCCATTCTCTCCCAAAAACAAAAATGATAAAGTGTCATCGCGTTAGACAAAAGGTAACCACCTATCCACTGTATACGAGTCTAACTCCCATGCATGCACATCCTGAGTAGGATTGACCAAGAAAAACATGGGACCCATCCGACACATACCAACTCTATAGTACAATCCCTAGAGAAAGGGAACAAATGAAAAACACAGTTCCTAGCATAAGGAAACTCACCTATGTTGTGAAGATGACATAAAGCAAACCTTCACTCCTCTTCCTAGCATAAGGAAACTCACCTATGTTGTGAAGATGACATAAAGCAAACCTTCACTCCTCTTGTGAGGTACAAAAACTCGGGATTATGACCCTAAAAACCACCCTAATGAAAGGGTCTCAGTCTATAACAATGAATATGGGACCACATAACTAAAAGATACACCCTGTGTAGAGGAACCGTACCCATAAATCTAAACCAACCCAGAGAGGGTAAAATGTTATGTTAACTGGTGGAAACCAAGAAAACATGACCCGCGTCCGGGTTACCATAAGAAACAAATCTCTAAACCTTTAATGGGAACAACACCCATAACTCACCTTAGTAAAGGCTGCGTGTTACGCACTATGGAAAGGGGCTCGTACCCAGACCATGACCATCCCTATAATATGGGAACTGTGAGTAGGACAACCACCCACCAACTCGCCTCAATAAAAAGGCCGCGTGTAGCGCTTAATGTGTAAAAAGACCACATACCCACCCCAGAGCAGGGGTTCATAAAAACTCTAAATGGGAAGGAAATAGAACCAAACCCATACGCATCCCTAATATAAGGGAACGTGTAAACACAGCCCACTAAAGACACTAAGAGGGCAACCTGTGGAATTTGAACCACTGAGGACAAGACACCTCAACTTTACACACACTACTAAACCTGGCATACATGTAACTTCAGCCCAATAACAACACTAAATGGGCATCCCTAAACTAAGGGTACTGTAACTATGCAGTGAGCGTAAACTAAACACATCCCAAAACTAGGGACAAACCTGTGATTACCACCCCGACATTATATGTCCCACCCATATACAGGGAAGCGAAAATTGTGGCATATCACAACACTAAATTACATTCGATAAAACTTTCAAGTACACAAAATGGAATACATCCTAAAACTGTGTCACACCGGTGAGCGATCTCTCACCCGAAAACGTTCGTGTTATAAAAACACCGACTCTCCAAACAGCGACACCATAAAGATCAGCACCAATGTCCTGTAGCAGGAACAATCTCTGAATTCAACTGTCCACATGTTCAACTTGACACCGACACCGGATACTTTCACTAATGAAGGAATCAAAACTTCCACTCACCGCCGGTGTAACAAACGGGTCCATCTGTCCTGATTGATGATTCAAACAACCAGCACAAAAGAGTTGAAACGACCAACTCGATCATCTTCCTGCTACAAAAACTTTATTGAACTGGGCTCGTGGAGAAACACTCGGCTGGCAAAAAAAAAACGTGGTTGGCGAAAAGGCTCGCATCTCATATGACAATTACGTGGTTGGCAGTCTATGGTTCATGAGACAAAATGGCGGCACGTTTTTACACGCCGCGTCGAGTGGCTCACGGCACGCAGTGCCAAGCTGCTAATAACAAGCAGTGCAGACTCCGGAAGACGTCACAGAGAACCACACGGAGCCGCGAGCGTCTTCATGGAGGTAGGTCTTCACGCGCTACACTGAGCTCGTGCAACGTTTGAATTCGAAACTTAAATAGGCGGTTGGGAATCACCGCGACTTTAAGGCCTCAGGACGGCTTCCAAAAACCATAACAAAGAAAGGAAAATAAGTCTCACCAGCCGCTCCATGCTTTTAGCCGCTCCCAAAGAGAAACACGTACTTGTGAATGACATGTAAATGATAAAGCATATCACTTACTCTCCTTCGTGTGGACACTCCACGCTTGTAGATCAATGAGGCATGTAAAACGTTTTTTCAGGCACAACCAAACCACCTCCCATGTAGGACTTGACTTGCGCTGTATCCAAAGCAAACTGTAGATTCAAAGACAGCCTTTATGCACCTCCAAAGTAGCGCCAACACCAGGCATCATCAAAATATGGCGTTAAAAAGCAGTCCACGTTTGTCTTGATCTTTGCTGCGCCAAGGTACTTGTAGACATATACTTCCAAGCCATTAACTTTCCCTTTAGGCGCAGAACTTGTGGATGTACACACAACCACGCTGTACAGCACTCTGTTGCTTGGGCTGTCCGATGTACAGGACACTGGTGGGGTTGCGAAGAGTGCTGTGCCACTTTCTTCTGTTGCTAGTGACATCTTAAGTTACTTCTTTAGTTGCGCTGTTAGAAATTTCTTCTACTTACTTCTTCTTGTTACTGTACCATCTACCAGGGCAGTGAGTACGTTTCCAACTCTCGCTCGTCGCCAAAATAATGTTGTACTCTCACATGAAGTAGACGCTGTCAGCCATGTAAGATCTTTTGTACCTTTATTCCAGTAGTACAGCAAGTTGGTTTACTGGTACATCCAACAGGTAGTACAGGTAACAAGTTAAGGTATTGTAGGTTAGCCCAGTAGTCAGACCTTGGTAGTATCTAACCCAGTAGTATAAAACCTGTATCCAAACCCCACCAGGAGCAGCCTGCCTGCTGCTCAGCCCATCTGTAACTGTCATCTGTCACCCAGCCAGACTCCCAACGTTCTATGCATCACAGCATTCTCAACATTCTACTCCAAACACACACTGTGGCTGAACAGCAGGAGAACAGGGAAACTGCAAGTTATGAAATTACTATGCAGGGCATAACAGAACTGTTGCGTTCAGAGCTGCCTGTTTTTTGGTTGTAGAAATTTGAAATGTTCCTAGCTATGTTCTAAGTCACAGTGACAAAGTAAATTGCATTGGCTTCTCAATTGGTTCATATCATTATTCTGGGGAAAGATGATTTTGTGTTTGGATGTAAATCTTTTATGATGAATGTGCAAATTGCATAGCTGTAATCTGTGAAAATGTAACTCCATCTGAAACTCCACTGTTGCTGTTGTTCATAAAAGTTGTCGAGTAGGCAGGACTACCAACGTACTGAATATGTGGATAATAAACCTACTTACCACAACCTAGAATGCTCCTCCATGGCCGGATGGCAATACCATGACTCTGGCAATGGTAGGCATAATTTTTCACAATTCCACAGAGGGCCTGATGGTCACCATCAGTTCCACACATGTCATAAACACAGTTCTTGAAGTAGACCTCAGTGTCAGGATTGATGCTGTTGTTAAAAGGACCCATTGGATCTTTCATGATTCCACAGTAATTCCGGTTGCTGAATTGAGATACCATATCCTCACCACACACTGGTGGATTGTCAGTGTCTATGCAATTGAAAGGAGAGTCTTCGCCATCTTCCTTCCAGCTGTTTCCAAAGGTGACCACACTCTCCACCAGAGATCCATCAGGAACCCTAAAGTCATCACTGTTGTTCCCATTGAAGTTTCCACAAAGGCCAGCAAGGGATCCTGAGTATTCTGCAGGCACCTGCACAGCTACGTGATGCATCCAGTCGAAGGACACCAAAAGGCCAAAGTCTGTCTGGACGACTGCAGAGGAGCCGCTGTAATAGACCTGGATCTTCCCAGATTGACTGGAAATTGGGAGATTACACTCAGAGCCATTCATCTGAAATAAATTTAAAAAAATTAAATCAAAATATATGATTATGTTTCAGTGGTTTCAATTACACACTCCTTCTACATGGGTGATTTTATGTTAGCCTAAAAATACTATTACCAATGCCCTAATCATGCTAGACATACTAAAATTAACGTTTTCTAAATTTACAGCATGCTATTTTCTTTCTATTTTTTACGATTTTGTTTACTTTAAGTATTGTTCCTCTTTCATCCTTACATATTTTTCATGTACCATTGTGGCTCTGCACCTTTTCACCTTTTAGCCTATCTCCAATATTCAGATGTACACTAGAAAGTTATGTTGTTGATAACTTGAGTGGTGATTTCAATGTCCTACATTACAGATTAAAGGAGAGTATTATTGGGTTTCTCTCAGGGGAGTGGCATACATGAAGGTATATTAAAGTGGCCCAAAGGGTTGAGTCACTGAGGTAACCTGTACCTACACTTTATGCATGTGTTTTCTGTTTCACCGTTATCTTTGTCAGTTACTCAGCAAATATTGTTTGTTAATCTGAAAAATATGTTCCATTGTCAAAGGTAATCATGAACCTTATTATAATCATGAACCTTATTACCTCAGTTATATGAGTTCACTTTGTCTCTGTTCCTTGACTGTGTGTCTTTCCTCACAGATTTGTTCTTTATGGGAAGAGGTGTGGCGCCGCAGCCAGGGCGACTGACTCCGGAATCTGGGGATCACGGTTCGATCGCCGGCGGCAGGTTACCCCAGCACCATGTGACTCTGGGCAATAGCTTGCTTAATCTTCCCGACGGCCCCCAGCGCCTAGAGACCCTTACGGGTGAGTGTTCGCGCTTTACAAATGTGGATATTTATGGTAAATCCTACATGCCAGCTTCCACTACTGAGACGTATGCACATTTTGTCAGCTGTTTCAAGTCTTCTGTGACACCTCATTTTAATTGATTATCTTAGCACAATCTACATTTGGATGAAGAAGTTTGGGTGAAGAAAGGTCACTATGATCATGATGACCTATGTTAAGTTAATTTATGGAGTAGTTTTCTAGAGCTAATCTAAAGATCATTATCGACTTCAGAGCCTGATCAAGCCTAAAAGGGATATTGCTTCATTTAATCAGTGGGCAAAAATAATCATTCTAATTGAGATATTGTGGAGGCAATTAAAAAAATATATACCGATCTGTTTGGAAAAATCTGTATTAAAAAATTACACATTTCTGGGGAATATTCCAGCTGTGTGATCAGTTGTCCAAAAAGTGTATTTAAACTATTGTTTTAGCTTCCATTCCTTTAGTTTATATCCAGCATTTGGGGAACATATTGGACAATCTTGTTCTGTGGCATTATTTATATTTGTAAGACTATTCTATAGCTTCTTAAAAACGTCCCTAGATATCTACACTTTATGTGTGAAAGATCTTGCAGGGTACTTCCACAATTGCTGGAAAAATAATTTGCTTTTCAAATTACTGCTTCAAGCAATAGTTCATGGTGGAAGCTCAAGTCCTTCCCCCTTACAAATCCTCCTCGTGTGTGACATGAAGGAAGCGTCTAACGTGGCCCATGGCCATGTCTGATGATCACTATCCGATGTTCAGAATCATCAGCAAGGCCAGGCTCACACTTCATTATAAACGACTAGCAATAAAGCTTAACAGTCAACAGAGAATCTTTCCTATTGTTGTCTACATATGGTGATAAGTTAGAAGCATTTGCAGAAATTTAGTCAGGAAAAGGCCGTATCTGACAATAAAGGAGCATACCTATGAATGAGTGGTGGATAGTGGTTATTTGTTTGCTCAGGTGCCATGTTCTTAGTTTATGCTCTGGCTGACCATAGCTGCAAATACTGTGAAGTGTTTTTTATTATTCTCATATTTCTAATTCAATGTTCCACTTAAAGGTGCTTAAGATGCTGTTTACTATGCAAAAAAGATGTCACTGTTGTGGTCACTGAAGACTTGCTGAGAAGTTCATAAATGTACATACGTCCAGATATGTTCGTTAAGCACCCAGCATGTTCCCTAATGGCATTCTGCAATGGGCAAATGTGCAGGACCGTGACCATGTGCTTTTATTGCTCATAAAGGTGACAATTGCTTTCTAGCCTGCTTGCTGGTGACTGGCACAGTGACCAGGCCTAGATATCAGTTCATTAGATGTCTTTCTCATTGTGTTGAAAGTGTCTGATAACTAGTGCCACCTGAGGAGCAATTTACAAATCACAATATCCTCCATTCTTGCTATTGGTCTTAAATGGTTTCCTAATAGTTGCTTGGATCTAAGATTAAGAAAGAGTCATCAAGTTAGTTTGCTGAGAAGAACAAATAACATCACCTAAACAAATATCATCTTACCTCAACTATGCCAAATTCTCCACTTGCTATAGAAATCTGCTCTCCATAGACATTTACTTCCACTTTTCGTGTCCAGGCCACCAAAGGTGATGATCGGTGCTCATTCTGCACCATGATGCTGAAGTCATTGAGAGAGCCTGTCTGTGAGCTGGACTTGCTGAGGGTGTACCTGCAGGTTCCCTGATAGTCAAAAGCCACTCTATCAAAGGTGCGATAGTGAAGGTCACCAGAGGCCCAGCAGATTCCGCTGTTTACAGGGTAGCACTTCCTGATTTCGCTCACAACTTTACATTCTTCGAGAGCGGCACATGTGTGTGCTTCACACACCATCTCTTGTGCATTACAGGTGCATTTCTGGCTACAGGTATCTGTTAGGAAGACCTCATCTCCCAGGTTGTAGTAGACGCCATCCATGGTGCAGCCACACTGACTTTCAGGAACACAGAGACCAGAGTGAAGAGCAAACCCTTCATCACAGAAGCATCCGTCCACGCTCTCGGCGGCGCATGCGACAGTTTGATGAAGGTTGCGGCAGGTGGTTGGGCAGCCAGTGCCGAACAGTTCATAGTGGCTGTTCTCAGGGCAGTTGTCATCTGTGGAGAATAAAAGTGGGTAAAATAATGTCATTGTTACTGTTTTAAGCACTGGGCGTGCAGTAAATCAAGAGCAATGCATTGCATACTGCTGAATTCAATTTTTCTTTACCAAAATTTTCAAAAATGGCTGAGATTCAAATGCTTCTGAGGAACACAAATTCGAATTCTGTATAGAATTGAAACAAACATTTGAAACACACATTACAGTTTAGCAACATTAGCTGATATTGCTCACTATTTATCTGTTTATCCTTGCTACTACTGAGAAAGGAATGACTGGCACATGATATGCCAGATAGCTAAAGCATATCTAAAGCTGTGGCTGAGGGCTGTTGACTTACCACATTGCAGCTCCGCCCTCCAGTCTGGAATCACCAAGCTGTGAAGGTTACAGACCTCCTCGTAGGCCTGGACAGCTGTGCAGAGCATCCCCTTGTTGGTGCCGTAGAAGCAGAGATCATACACACAAGAGGCCACAAATGGTTTCGCGTCCTCGTGCCACTGGCACTCATCGAAGGGGCCTGATGGGCGGGTGATGATCCTGCACTGCGCCTCGATGGCTTCCAGATTAGTGCAGGTGGTGTTGTTGGAGCTGGTCACACCTGTATCATCCGCACACCTAAATAAGAATTCCAGACATTTTGTTAGTTCTACAGAAAAATAAATATAAACTCAATGTGTGCTAAATACAATAAGAGTTGCTGCTCCGCTTCGCTTAAGAAGAACAATGTTTAAAAAGTCACAAGAAGGGACTGTTCTTTTTTATGGCTGACTTCTCAAGCTTAGACGTTTTTTAAACTACAACAGAGAAATCTACAGTTTCATTAAAACATACTGCAGATGTGCCGATCTAACACCAAAGTGAGGCAGCAGTGTGACCCTCCGACTGAAAGACAGGGCAGGTTAGAGTATTGTGCTCAATAAGCATGACCGCTTCCACCATGCAATCCCAGCTGTACTTTCCTCACCATGTTTTCTCTGGTGTAATTTATCCTCAGACTACACATCTAATGT
The DNA here is from genome assembly GCF_964204655.1 of Triturus cristatus. Lineage (NCBI taxonomy): Eukaryota > Metazoa > Chordata > Amphibia > Caudata > Salamandridae > Triturus > Triturus cristatus. The sequence goes on from NC_140590.1 coordinate 219,856,115, forward strand.
TCCGTACAGACACTCTTGGTGTACCCCAAGAAAGGGGAGAATACAAACTGGGTCACCTTTCCTGCAATCGAGAAGGTACCTTTACTAACCCCTTTTCCTGTCGCCTGCCTGGTGGTAGTTTATGTCTAGCGCTGGGGTGCAGCAGCAGCTATACCCCAGCATGATGCCAGCTGGCTTCTGGTGACATCTGGTAATAGGGACTGCTGAGCTGTCCCTTGGTGATAGTTACATAGAAAATGCGCTAATGGCTTCCCATGAACGGACACCCCGCTCCCTGGAATGACTCTTCGGTGCACTGGTCATTGTTCTACAGATTCGCTCATCTCCAGGTTTCGCATAAGTTACTCAACTAACCAGATGACAAGTCTATAGTCTGCCAACCAAGTTTCAGGTACCAATACCGGCTGTGCAGAGGTTATTGGTAGCCACAAATGATTATGAAAATGATGACAGTGAAAACATGTAGTTCTCATATAGTGGTTTAAAAAATATTATTATCGTTTGTCTCTGGCTGAACCACAACATCACGTCTATTGTGGTAAGAACGAGTTCTTGACAACATCTTCCTCAGCACAGTGTAAAATGTACTACTCGTTAGCTGTAAACATATGTCACTCTACTTGTTTCCCACTAAAGGAGAGTGGCACCAGTCAAGCCATTGCCTGTGGATAGTGTGCCTAGTGTGCGTGTAAATAGAGGGCGCTGCTATTTCTTAGTATTGCTAGGCATTCCTATCATGGTACCTATCCGTGCCCGTCGCGTGCTGACAGCTGTGATTCCTTTGCTCTGTAAGTACCAGAGTTCCTGTTCTGTATCAGAACTTTGCTCATCAGTGCCAATTTGCTAGCCGCCCCAGCACCATTTAAGGCAACGAGTCCAAGTTCCCGTTAGAGTTCTGATGTGAAAAAACACACTTAAATAAGTCTTGGTGCAGCCTCGATTGAGTCAGAACAATTGTTCTCCGATTTTAAGATTACTACACTTATTTCTGATGGCAGAGCCCGAAGTAGAATCGCCACCATAATCAGGCAAAAAAGCAGCACCTGTGGGCATATCTTCGCTGTGAAGATGTAAATCAAACTTACAGAATGCATGAGTTAAGAGTGACTTATGGGCGAGCAATCCTGCATTTTGGTCAAGACACAGATGTTATTTATGCACTGATATACTGTTCATAGTACATTCATTTAGCCATATCGGGGTATATGGGATTCCTTTTAAACATCACTTCTAATTATCATATATGCCCTAGAGGCAGTATATCATGATTCATGAACGACCACTCTGCCCCAAATAAATCCAGGTGTAAGCCTTAAGGTACATATTATTCGTGCTCTCCCATAACCTTCAGTATGCTCTTTTGAGGTTTCTGATTTCCAGTTTAATACGATGAAAAATCACTTACCCTGCTGAATCGATGTCTGCTTTCCAGGAGTTCCCAAACTCTGCATCGCTGCGCGCAAGAGTTCCATCCGGCTTCGCCTTGTCGTCCTTGGGGTTTCCGTTGTAGTTGCCACACATCCCCCGCACTTGGTTCTTGTACTGGGGCCCAACTTGTACTGTGACTGTGTTTACCCCGTTGTACTGGATGCGGACCCCGAAGGCTGTGTCCACAGAGATGGCGCTCTTGGCCGCTGTGACGCTTCCAAGAGATCCCATCACGGCTGGGAGTCTGGTCTTGACTCCATTCATCTGAAAGACATAAAATATCCCTTTGACTGAGAACGATTTTTAAAAGCAACAAGAGCCAAATGTGAATCAATCGCGTTGTAACTACCGCAGTCTGCTGGCAAAATATCATGTAGTAGGTAATTAGAGTCAATTAATGGCAGGTGGCCTCAAATATTTCTTGGTTAACTCATTAAAGTGCCGACTCACGACTTTTCTAAAAACAGCTTCTGAATTGAACACTGAAAAGACTGCGAGGAGTTTTGGAATCAATAACAAGAGATCGATAGTTTCTTCTGGTCCCTCTGAAAGATGACACTAGTTATGCACTCACTGTGCATAGTGAGAGCACATGGCAGCGGTTACCAGAACTCACGGTACACTAAGACAGGATTCCTGTCGATTAAACTGCAAATTGACATTTGGTATGCCATGATGCCTTTTTGGAGCTACCTGAAATAAGTCAATATCGAAGAAGATTGCTAGTACATTTAATCAAAGTAATCAAAACCCCAATTTTTATAATCTTATCTAACTGTATAAGAACAAAGAATATGATTGTAAAAACACGAATCTTACAGTACTGCACTGGAGCACACTTTTCTGCATCCATATCATTCTCAACGCAAATATGGAATCAAATGTTTAAAAAGTGTCTTCCAGAGGCTGCATTTGCCTGTTTTAAGTGATTGTGACACAAACTTAAATAATTATAATACATATTTCCAATAACGATATTATGAGTAATGTTTGCTTTGGCCTTGACTGATGTGTAAGTCTATTTTCCTATGTCCATTTTAAACGTTGGATTGTTACACACCAAAAAAACACACTTTTCTTCAAAAATGTGGTCGAATTATGCTGTGAAGCTCTTGCATCTGGGGAGGGAGCTTTTAAACAGTGAATCAGGTGGACATGATTAGTAAGGAAACGTGAATAATTGATAATACAGACAAATTGTTAATCTCACCAGAGGAACTTTTCCTTGTTCAAAGACCAGCGTGGTGTTCCCATCAGAGCTGCTCAGCCAGACGGTGACGCGGTACACAAAAGACACTTTGGGGTTCTGGTAGCGTCTGTTCTCTGCCACCACCCGGTAGGAGAATCCTGAAGGAGCGATTGAGCCCTGGCTGATCTCGTAGGCACAGGTTCCCATGAAATTGGCTACAGTGCCATCAAAGGTGTGGTAGTGTGGGTCTCCCGTCACCGTGCAGATTGCCCAAGGGCTCTGGCACCCTAGCTTCCCATTCTTCACTGCACACTCCTGTTGCTGGGCACAACTGCTGCTAGCACAGCGGAGGTTACCAGTGGAGTCACAGCGGCACCTCTTGGAGCAGTCAGAGAGCCAGATGTATTCTCCAACCTGGGAGACAGAGGAAGGGGTTTATATGGAGAGGAAACTGAAGACAGAGTAATTCCATGCATGGATAACATGTAACAGAGAGGAAAGAGACAGGCAAGACACGACATCCTCAGACATAAGAACACAAAGATAGTATAGGCCAGAGTTACAGGACAGGACAGACATTCATGGATAAGACATGTAAAAAGAAGAGAAGCAGAGATTGGAGGGTGATAGATAGACAGACAGATGACTGACAGATAGATAGATAGATAGATAGATAGATAGATAGATAGATAGATAGATAGATAGATAGATAGATAGATAGATAGATAGATAGATAGACAGACAGACAGACAGATAGACAGACAGACAGACAGACAGATAGATAGATAGATAGATAGATAGATAGATAGATAGATAGATAGATAGATAGATAGATAGATAGATAGATAGATAGATAGATAGATAGATAGATAGATAGACAGACAGACAGATATAGATAGATAGATAGATAGATAGATAGATAGATAGATAGATAGATAGATAGACAGACAGACAGACAGACAGACAGACAGACAGATAGATAGATAGATAGATAGATAGATAGATAGATAGATAGATAGATAGATAGATAGATAGATAGATAGACAGACAGATGATAGATAGATAGATAGATAGATAGATAGATAGATAGATAGATAGATAGATAGATAGATAGATAGATAGATAGATAGATAGATAGATAGATACACAGACAGACAGACAGACAGACAGACAACAGACAGACAATGCTACATATGAAATTTGAAATTATTCATCTGCATCAAAATATACTGTTCACAAGAGCCCTCTAAAGTACTATAAATAAATCAGATATATAATTACTAATTTCACCTAGCATATTAATAACAATATTTTACAAAAGGTAGCAAACGATATTATTTGTTTATACGAGTATTTCTGTAGCTTGGATGAATTAATGGATGAAGCCGGATAGATGCAGATACAAAGAACAAGCACCCAAGCAAGTGGTTTAGTGTGGGCGACAAATGGGGCAAGTAGCACAAGGAGGACACAACAGCCTCTGCAATGTGGGCACACAGGGCGCACCTCAGGAGTACTAGCAGCCTCTCTGATGAATGACTGGTTGATACAATGGCTCCATCTTTAGCCAAAGAAAGGCGGAATGATGTCTGCAAAGTATTTTTCTTTAACTTTTCTTGGCTGATTGGACGTTCCCTCCCCAAAAGCAAGCTGGAGCCCAGGCAGACGTCTGAGTACCGGCTGGGCTAGGAAGAGGCCCAGAGGATGGAGCCTGTTCAGGTGAGAGGCTGCCCAGGCTTGCGAGTTTAGGGTGGAGGTGCCAGTTTGGGATTACCTCTAGGGCACTACCCCCTGCCCCTTTATGCAGACTCGCCTGGGGTTTGGACCAATAAGCAGAGGAAGGGAAATTTAGGTACGTTGATGCCCGGAGCTGCAGACAATAATGCTTAAATAAAGTAATAAAGTAAACATGTTTGTGAAAGTGAGAGGCAGTGCCATTGGATACAGATACAGATCCACTCCACCCTACCAGCAGGAGCGTTTCAAATAGAAACGTGTCCTATCTGTTATACACTGAGGGCACATGCATAAACTATGAATGAATGACTGAAAGAATAGGTCTTATGGAGCGCTACAGGTGTTCCAGTCAGGAGGACCCCGCGTTGGTTGTGTAGAGAGAAGTAAGAGGTTTCATGGAGTGTATGTGGCATGAACTTGGGTAGCTGGTGTTCTGCCTCCCACACTCAGTCACTCCTATTGGCATCTGAGACGACTACCAGTGCTAAAGAAGTTATACTCACGCTGTAGTACATCCCCTCGTGCTGACAGCCGCACTGCTCGGCTCTCACGCAGTTGTCCCCGCTTCTCTGGTACCCAGCATCACAGACGCAGCCCTCAGAGCATCGGGCATCACAGTGTGGGAGCAAAGAGGAGGAGACACAGGAGTCCTGACACCTCCGGTGGCAAAGTTCATAGTGGCTGTTGGTTGGGCAGTCCATGCCTTCAGAAAGCAAAGGGAATACATTGTCTGTTAGAATGCGCTAACAAACTTAGCAGTCAAAAAATGCTGCATGACAGACACTATTGGTTTCAGAGGACGAAAAGCACAACCTATCACATGACCAATGCAGACACCAACGTTTACCTATCACATGAGCAATGCAGACACCAACCTTTACCTATCACATAACCAATGCAGACAACCGCCTTTACCTATCACATGACCAATGCAGACACCAACCTTTACCTATATCATGAGCAATGCACACACCAACCTTTACCAATCACATGACCGACACATACACCAGCGCTTACCTATCACATGAGCAATGCAGACACCAACCTTTACTTATCATATAGCCAATGCAGACACTAGTCTTTACCTATCACATGACCAATGCAGACACCAGTCTTTACCTATCACATAAGCTGTGCATACACCAGTTTTTACTTATCACATAACCAAAGCAGACACCAGCCTTTACCTATCACGTAACCAATACATACACCGATATTTACCTATCACATAACCACAGCAGACACCAGCCTTTACCTATCACGTAACCAAAGCAGACACTAGCCTTTACCTACCACATGACCTATGTCAACACCATCCTTTTTCACATGACCAATGCAGACACCAGTCTTTTCCTATCATGTCACCAAAGCACACACCAGCCTTTACCCATCACATAACCAGTGCAGACACCAGTCTTTACCTTTCACATAACCAAAGAAGACATCAGCGTTTACCTATCACATAACCAGTCAATACACCAGTCTTTTAGGCCATGGAACCCTCGGCACCATCGTCGCTCCATTTTGTTTTTCTCCTCATTTATCAAGGGCATGCACACGTCATGCCTCGTCAGGTGTTTATCCCTCCCCAAGCGCACTGCCCAAATTCTGTTAAACAAATGCAGCACTCCTGTTTCTACTAGCAACAGTCGGTCGAACCAAAGACTCTGCCTCTCCGATGTTGTTGCTCAACGAATGCCTCTCGAATGTCTAGATAGCAAATATTTATATTTACAAACACACACCGCGTCATCTTGCACCTTAATCTTCTAGATTACGCTCAGCTGCGGATTTTTGATTTCGGCTCAACGAAACGTTTTGCTTTTCACCATCTTGCCTCCCATAAGTATATTTTTATAATCAGCACTTTTTGACGTGGTGCTCGTCTTGCCCTTTATCTTTTGGCTGCGTCTGTAACTGGCTTCTTGGATATTCGCTGTTACTTCCCTGGCTCAATCATGTGCCGTATTCATAGTGGTTCCCTTGTGAATAAACAAGTCTGACAAGCGCACTCCAGGGAATATAGACACAAATAAACAATCATTGGCAAAGCCCGTCAACATACAGCTAAAAAACATTCACATTAACAATGCCAAAGGCTCATCGCTCTGCCATTGTCAAGACACATTGGCGTTGCAAATGCTTGTTGTTCATGCTACCCTTTCTTGTTACGCTCCCATCACTTCTCGTTCTTTCCTTCTCTAGCCTTCCTATCATCTGTCTCAGTTTTTTTCTCAGCCGTTCCCCATTGCTCTACTACACTGCTAAGCACCACTTGTCAAATTAACTCCCCGTCATGTTATAGGTAAACAGAGATACAGACCCCCCGGCAGGCAGTCGTAAAAAGCAAACACAAAAAACAATAGATCGTGTCCCTTTTTAAAAAAAAAACTTGTAGAAGATGTAACACACTATGAGGCCCTTCAAATCCCTGAGCCTCGGTGCCAATGCACCAGCTGCTACACTCCAGAATTCACATCCGAAAGTTAGAGAGCCGAGCAAACAGAATGGCTCATAAAATACGAAGGGCCTCTTGGCGCTATGTTAGCCCAGGTTTCGAAAGACAAAATTGAAAGTACTGTAAAAAAAAAATCTTCAATTTCAGATGGTGCTAATGTGTGTAGCTTCATACATATGCATTTGAAGCTGTCACTATATGTGAAACTAGAGTTATGGACGCCGGCCTGTACCACAGACTGCTTATAAGCAAAGTGGTGAATTTCTCATCCATTTTTGGCTAGAATTCAGAGGCATTCTACATACAGGTTTTACCAATAAAGCATTAATCAAATGTACATTGAACACACACATAATTTCATTATTGCCTAAAAGGTTTTCCTGTTCTTTTTTTCTCTGGCAGAGTTGATTCACTCCCTGAAAACGAAGAACTCCTTTACTCACCACAGAAGGAGTTGTTCCTCCAGCTGCGGATGGTCACGTTGGAATCCTGGCAGGCGGCTGCGTAGGTTTGAACGGCATGGCACAGGACTGTGCTGTTCCCTTCAGTCAGGCAGTGGTCGTAGACGCAGTCAGAGTAGTAGTGAGCTGGGTTGATCTTTGAGTGACAGGAGGAGAAGGGCCCTCTGGGGTCTTGGATGATCCAACAGGCTCTCTTGGAGGCCATCATCTTGTCAGCACTGCAGACTGGGCAGTCCCCTGAGCAGCCGTGGTCACAGCCACCGCTGACTTCAGAAACCCAGCTGGTACCAAAGGTGAAGGCGTTAGTAACGACAGTCCCACTTCGGGTGGTAAAGTCATCGGACACCACCCCATTGAAGTTCCCACATAGACCACTGGTTTGGCCTCGGAATCGAGCAGGAAGTGTAACGAAGACGCTGTAGACCATGTCATAGTTGACTGTCAGGCCGAAGTCTGTTTTGAGGACCGTGTAGTCGCCACCTTTAAAGATGACGATTCTTCCACTGTTGATATTCACTGGCAGAGTCTGAATGATTCCATTGATCTGATGGAGAAAGTTACAGGAAGTGGCTCGTTATTAAAGGTGATGATTGCTCTGGCCATAAAGAAAATTACCAAACAACTAACTTCGATTTTCTATCTTTTTGCTCCAGATAGGACGATTGTGATTTGTCTTTTCTAAAAGTGAATTGTTTCATGTTTTTTAGGTGTCTAAGAGATATTTCTATGATACTGAAGCTTTGATCGCTAAGTCCTTCACCTGCCCCAGGATTCACCACCACATGCTCATGTTTCTGCTGCGGTATGGATATCCTCGTCACAATAAACATAACCGCACATTGATAACATTTACAGCTCAACATAAGCCTGCCCCAAATAGAATTATTGTCTTTACAAGTCACTTGTACAACTATTTCTGCCGCGATGATCGCATCAGCAATCCAGCAGGCAGTTATCTATTTTACATATATAATGCACCCTAAGCTGTGCTCTCGCTAGAACAGGTGTTTCTAAATTCGATAAACCATACCATAACGAAGCTATACAAGCCTGGAAATAAACTAAAGAAAGAAAGATTGCAGGGAAGCATACTCAATATAAGTAGTTGGGGAAAAAATACACCCACATAAAAATGTCCTGAGAAATTCACCACAAACGTGAGCAAAGATATCTAAACCTATCGGAGCCAGAAACAAGAACTGTGTCTAAAGCAGCTGACCTATTCTTAGGTGCAGCTAACAGCCTCTCCTGGCCCGTGGTAAGTTAACCATCATTGTGAGTAAAAAAAAAACCTGATGAGAGACCGTATCCAACATAGCCATCTAACCACGTCAGCAACAGGAAGAAAAGAATCATTTTCCCTGACACAGAAAATTATGGGGTTATTCCACGTTTATGAAGTGGTTAGATTGATTCGTAGATCACATCTATCTATCTATCTATCTATCTATCTATCTATCTATCTATCTATCTATCTATCTATCTATCTATCTATCTATCTATATATCTATCTATATATATGTGTATATATATATATATATATATATATATATATTCACAGAAAAAACCATAGGTTTCACACATGGTATAGTTAGCGGAAATTTTACTGATAAAAAACCAGTGAAATTCCCCCGTTATAGTTAGTGCAGGCAACTATAACTCACGCGACCGCAATCCTCTGCTGATGCTAATACTGTATTTAGACACTTATATGCCCATGTCTTCTTCCATACATTTTTAGCTATACATATATTACAAATATTTTTTTTTCATAAAGACACATATGTCATCAGCAGAAGATTGCGGTCGCGTGAGTTATAGTTGCCTGCACTAACTATAACGGGGGAATTTCACTGGTTTTTTATCAGTAAAATTTCCGCTAACTATAACATGTGTGAAACCTATGGTTTTTTCAGTGAATTTGCAAGGTTTTTTAAATGCTAATTCCTAACTATAACGTGTGTGAAACCTATGGTTTTTTCAGTGAATTTGTACGGTTTTTTAAATGCTAAGTTACTTTACGCCATTCGAGGCGTGCGCGCCCACTTAACGCAGTTCGTTCCGTGCACGGTTTTTATCAACTTTAATAAGCCCTGTACATTTGGTGGCCTTCGGCCACCAAAAGCACAGGGGGTGGGGTCAATGTGGATAGTGTTTTTTTTATTTCAATTTTATAATTTCATGTTGCCAAAATTTAGGTTTTTTTACCTATTAATAAGCCCTGTACATTTGGTGGCCTTCGGCCACCAAAAGCACAGGGGGTGGGGTAAGTGTGGATAGTGTTTTTTTTATTTTTATTTTTTTACCGTACGCTTACGGTAAGCGTACGGTAAGCGTACCCCGCGAAATTGCCGAAAAAAAAATAAAACCGTTTTTGCTCTTGGGGGATGTTTGTGGACTCCCTCAACATGACTATGTGGGAGGGAGTTGTCAAAACAGCCCCGTAACATGTTTTTGGCCATCATGTTTGATAAACAACACTCAGTGCGAGAGACAAAATGGCGGCCGCCGCTTCCTGGTTTCGGCCGATTCGAATGTTTACTAAGATCTAAGAGCCAATCAGAATCGCGCTCGCGCACGCCACCGTACGCTTACCGTAAGCGTACGGTAAGCGTACCGTAAGCGGGCTCAGATATATATATTGATTTAAAGGCTATTTTCTCAGAATCTACTGAACAGATTTACACCAAACCTACAAAAGGCACTTCCTTGACCTAGGGACTACCTCTCTGCCAAATTTTGAGTAATTCTGTTCAGCCGTTCGGGCTGTAGCTCGTTCTAAAGGTCCAATGGAAAAATGCATGGGAAAAACGCGTTTTGGGACCCCCCTTTTATCTCAGCCCCCGCTTGACGGATCCCCCCGAGACTTTCAGGGTAGGAGCGGAGCGTAGCGCCCCACCTATTTTGAGAAATTCGCGAGGATTCGTCGACCGGCGCCAAAGTTATTCAAAATAGAATGTTGAGGTTTTCCTATGGAAACGTGGTCCTAACTATAACTACCTACTGGCGACCGCCAGTAGGTAATATATATATATATATATATATATATATATATATATATATATATATATATATATATATATATATATATATATATATATATATATATATATATATATATATATATATATATGCTTCAATCCCTTCTTGGCGAGGAGATCCATAACCAGCTACACCAACGGAGGTGGAATTCACAGTTTTATTATTATGTGGCACAAACAAAAGAAGATGCGTTTCGACCTACATCGGTCCTGGTGTGCATATATATATATATTCACTTAAAAAACCATAGGTTTCACACATGTTATAGTTAGGTGGACATTTCACTCGTAAAAAACCAATGAAATTCCCCCGTTATAGTTAGTTCAGATAACTATAACTCGCGCGCCCGCAATCCTGCTCATGACGTCAAATATTACATCACTCATGACATGCTCAGTGGCATCACTCTTGAAATCACTGATGACATCATCCTTGTGATAGAGTGGCGGTCGCGCGAGTTATAGTTATCTGAACTAACTATAACGGGGGAATTTCATTGGTTTTTCACGAGTGAAATGTCCACCTAACTATAACATGTGTGAAACCTATGGTTTTTTAAGTGAATTTGCAAGGTTTTTTAAATGCTAATTCCTAACTATAACGTGTGTGAAACGTATGGTTTTTTCAGTGAATTTGTACGTTTTTTTAAATGCTAAGTTATGTATGTATTATTATTTTTTTATATATTTATTTTACAATAAACTACGTTTAAATGTATTTTTTTTTTTAACGGTTTTTTACCGTGATTTAAAAAAAAGAAAATTAAAATGTTTTTTTCTGCCTTCGGAGTCATTCAGGGACCCCCTGACAAAGGCTAGGGGGTCAGGAACTCTCTACCCTACCCCCTTTTCACGTTCACCAACTTCCTTTTTCACTCTCGCACTGAAAAAAACCAAAATGGCGGTCGACACTTCCTGATTTCGACCGTTTCGAACGTTGACTGACATGTAACCACCAATCAGAATTACGCTCGCGCACGTTAGGGTGCGCGGCTATAGATATGTATGTGCTTTAACTGCAATTTTCTCAGGAACTACTGATCAGATTGACTCCATATATGCAAAAGGCACATCCCTGACCTGAGGACTACCTCTCTGCCAAATTTCAAGTAATTCTGTTCAGCCGTTCAGTCTGTACCTTCGACTAAAGATACTATGGGAAAATGCATGGGGAAAACGCGTTTTGGGACCCCCCTTTTTTCTCGGCCCCCGCTTGACGAATCCCCCCGAGACTTTCAGGGTAAGAGCTGAGCGGAGCGCCCCATTAGTATTGAAAATTTCGCGAAGATTCGTCAACCGGCACCAAAGTTATTCAAAATAGAATTTTGAGATTTCCTATGGAAACACGGTCCTAACTATAACTATCTACTGGCGACCGCCAGTAGATAATATATCTATATCTATCTATATATATATCTATCTATATATGTATATATATATAGATAGATATATATATATAGATCGATGTATATATATATATATATATCTATAATATCAGTGCTTTAATTAACACTGTTTCCTGCTCAGAAAACATGGTTAAGTTATTGATAACGAAGTATGCGTGAAGTTGGTATACATTAGGATTACTTCTTTTAGACTATCACTTACCTCAACTGTGCCACGCTTTCCACTCTGGAGATGTATCTGGGTCTGATACACAGAAACGAAGACCTCCTTGGTCACCGCCACCTGCAGGCCTTGCAACCTTTCATTCTTCACCTCCACTCTGAAGAAGGGCAGAGAACCATTGGAACCTTGAACTTCAGACAGGACGTACTTGCAGGTGCCCTGGAAATCAAACCTTCTCCCATCGAAGCTGGTGTAATGAGGGTCTCCTGAGGCCCGGCAGATACCATCAGGCAGAACGTGGCAGCCATAGACGCCTTTCACAGTGGTGCAAGTCTCACCATTGGTACAAGATGAAAGTGAACACTGGACAGTCCTGGTGGAGCCATCACACCGGCACAAAGTCTGGCAGTTGTCCTGTTTCCAGAAAGTGTCTCCTGCTCTGTAGTATTTCCCATTTTCTGTGCAGCCGCACTGACTCTGCGGCACACAGTCAGTGCCACTTAGAACAAACCCATTCTCACACTGGCATCCTTCCTTGCACTGACCGCGGCAGACGGTTGAGGCATTGGCACACGTAGCAGGGCAAGAAGATCCACATAACTCGTACATCTGATTACTGGGACACGTAATGCCTGTAAAATACAAATGCCATTAAATTGAGACGTACATGGATACGTGGTGCTTATCACTGTACAGTCAGAAAAACTGTAAAAAATATTTACAAAAAGAAATACAACATATTGCTAACACCGCTACTATTGCTACTGTCACTCCTACCACTACAGCTACTTTTGATTATAATAATGATAATATTAATTATGATGACAATAAAAATACAATTTTGCATAGTGTGTAATACGAGAGCAGTGTCCTTGGAGCACGGTATACACATCACAGATGTTTCTGTGTTTCTCATGCCTTAGGAAGCAATACATAAAACAGGGATGTGGAAACATTGACTCACTGGTTCCTACAACCAGCAGTACAATTCACTGGAGTGTTCCCTTCAATAACAGTTCCTATTGCAAAGAGGGCAGAATGTGTTCCCAGTCCTCTTTAAAGGTTAGAGCTGTGTCAATGATGTAGAAAACAGCGGACTATTTTATTAATCAGCCAAACACATAACTATGGTAATACAGGGAGAAAGACGAATATGTTATTCTGATTTAGTCAGATGGATCAAGAAACATATGTAACAGAATATTATATGTCTCACCATCGGTCCATTTTCCAAAATATTTAACAAAAATAAGGATTACAGTGATGAAATGAAAGGTAAATCTATGGTGAAAGTATCACATATAACGGATTTTCACTTACAGAAGGAAACATTTCATTAAGAAGGGTTTTTTTTCTATTTGGAAGATGAAGGCAGATTATACCCACCTTTGTGCTTGTTTTATTATAATATGTGGTTTAGTGGCAATTATAGGTAAGCTATGAGCAGCAGGTGTGGATTTACTCATGAATAAAGATGGGGCCCTGAAATGCATTTGTTCCCCATGTAAAGTCAAATTTCATGTGTTTCAGAAAATAAGGACAGCAATGTAATATTAGGGTCTATCTTGCACGGGTTGGGGTCCACATCATTACAGATTCAAAACTGTAACTCACCTACACTGACCTGGGGTAACTAAAAGGCACAATGAGGAGTAAAATCAATAAATAACAAATGTTTTTTTGACATACCACATCCAATGAGACTCCTCCAGGGCTGGATGACATTGCCACGACTCTGGCAATGATGGGCATAATTTTTCACAATTTCACATAGTGTCTGCTGATCGCCGTCGGTTCCACACATGTCATAGACACAGTTCTTGAAGTAGATCTCGGTGTCAGCATTGATACTGTCTTTAAAGGGACCGTTTGGATCTTTCATGATTCCACAGTGGCTCTGGTTGCTGAACTGAGACACCATGTCCTCACCACACACTGGTGGATTGTCAGTGTCTATGCAGTTGAAAGCAGAGTCCTCGTCTTCTTCCTTCCAGCTATTTCCAAAGGTGACTACACTCTCCACCAGAGATCCATCTGGAACCCTCAAGTCATCACTCTTGTTCCCATTGAAGTTTCCACAAAGGCCAGCAAGAGATCCAGAGTATGCTGCAGGCACCTGCACAGCTACGTGATGCCACCAGTCATAGGACACTACAAGGCCAAAGTCTGTCTGGACGACTGCGGAGGAGCCACTGTAATACACCTGGATCTTCCCAGATTGACTGGAAACTGGGAGAATATGTTGGAAGCCATTGATCTGTAATAATTATACATAGTTTTCATTAAAATATATGTGGGGCACCTAATGGTTCTCTTTGTACTTTCTTTCTCCATGCCTCACATTTTATTTTCATTTGCTCTGCATAGACACACTCTTAATCGCGATAGATTAATCATATTTGAAGTCATAAAAATGACCTGATGAAGACATTTGTACATCATAATAGACAACTTCACGTAACTTCTACCGCCCAGGTCCTATCATTATGATTTGTCACCCACACAAGATATCTACTGTACTCATCCTCATTCAATTTACTTCCACTAACTGGCATACACATTTGTTCTACTGGCTCTTATTTTGTCTAGAAACGAGTTTGTCACTTTTTAGAGTCTCTCACAAAAATGGTTAATTTATTTATGCGGGGATAATTTGAGTTGCAGTGTGGCTGTTGAGTGGCATAAAATGAATGAATAAGACATGCCTACGCAAAGTGGTGCATCATGTATCTATTAGTGATGGAAGCTCAATCTTTTATTTTCCTCATATCAACGTGGCTGTCGCTTGCAGTACCCAACCAATGCCATTAGTGAGCGCCCATCATGCTTGTTACCGGATCCTCAGCATTGTATTTATGAGGTCAGGCTCGCAATCTTAAGTGCAATTAAAGATTTTGCAAAAAGTGAGTTGCCTGGTGTTTGCTATTTATAAAGAAGTATACCTCCTTGTTCAACATATGGCTTTTGGCACTCTGGGCATTCCCCGTGACATTTTATTGTTTGCAATAAATGTCCAGTATGCAAATGAGTGCAGAAGTGATGCTGTGCTTTACCTCTTCAAGAAGCAATCAAGCTTCAAGGCTTGTACCTCTGGAATTGCCTCACACACTACATATATTTCATTATTTTCATTTTCAGTATACTAAACGTCTTTTAAAAAGCTTCAAAACCAACTCCACTATTAGCTCTATACATTAATTGTTATTCCCCATTCTTGCTAATGGCTGCTTAGACCTGTCATTAACAAATAGATGCATCACATTCTCTTGTAGATTAGGACAATTTCTGCATGTTAAAAGAAATCAGGTCTTTCATTACCTGAATATGGCCATATTCTCCACTTGCTATGGAAACCTGCTCCCCATAGACATTTACTTCCACTCTTCGCGTCCAGGCCACCACTGGTGATGATCGGTGCTCATTCTGTACTACGACGCTAAAGTCAATGAGAGAGCCGGTCTGGGAACTAGACTTGCTGAGGGTGTACTTGCAGGTGCCCTGGTAGTCGAAGGTGACTCCATCAAAGGTGCGGTAGTGAGGATCTCCAGAGGCCCAGCAGATTCCGCTGTCTACAGGGTAGCACTTCCGGATTCCATTCATGACCTTACATTCTTCTAGGGCGGCACATGTGTGGGCTTCACACACCATCTCTTGTGCATTACAGGTGCATTTCTGGCTGCAGGTCTCTGTTAGGAAGACCTCATCTCCCAGGTTGTAATAGACGCCATCCATGGTGCAGCCACACTGACTTACAGGGATACAGAGGCCAGAGTGAAGAGCAAACCCTTCATCACAGAAGCATCCGTCCACGCTCTCTGCGGCGCATGCAACAGTTTGATGAAGGTTGCGGCAGGTGGTTGGGCAGCCAGTTCCAAACAGTTCATAGTGGCTGTTCTCAGGGCAGTTGTCATCTATGAAGAACAAAACAAAGTAAACTTATCAATTTTAAATTAACTGGTTTGAAGATAGAGGTGGAATATCTTGTGAACAATATATTGCTTGCTGCTGAATTAAACCCTTCTCTATATATTATGTAAACACTGTGCTTGTGGCTATTGGATTTTTAAAGTCTAATTCAAATGCTTCTGAGAAACACAAATTAAATATGTCCATAACTGTTTGTGCAGGCTATTATTGTGAAAGGGATTAATGGAGTGGGGCAGCCCAGGTATTTAAAGCAGTGTAGAAGGGTGGTTGACTCACCACATTGCAGCTCCGCCCTCCAGTCTGGAATCACCAAGCTGTGAAGGTTACAGACCTCCTCGTAGGCCTGGACAGCTGTGCAGAGCATCCCCTTGTTGGTGCCGTAGAAGCAGAGATCATACACACAAGAGGCCACAAATGGTTCCGCGTCCTCGTGCCACTGGCACTCATCGAAGGGGCCTGATGGGCGGGTGATGATCCTGCACTGCGCCTCGATGGCTCCCAGATTAGTGCAGGTGGTGTCGTTGGAGATGGTCACACCTGTATCATCCGCACACCTGAGGAGAGAAGAGAGAATGAAACTCACATATAAGGAGTCTTTGACTTAATATGAATTGAATTTGTGTTAAAAACAAACAGAGGGAAGATGCCTCCTTGTCAATGATTGCCCTCAAACCACGACCATTGCTGTTTCACAAACACTGATCACGTCGCTCCTCTTACCCGACTCCTCCCTTCAGAAAGACACTTATAAGCTGAGATTGTTTCCATTTCCGGCTGTTTCTCAAGCTCAGAATGCGCAGCAGTACAGACTCCTTTAACGTTCAGTGTAAGATTCGGTGAGAATTGTACTACTCGTCTCTTCCCAAGTGAATGAGTCCAGCTGCGAAGAGTCCCAGCGGGGAGCAGGGCAGGCCATGTCTGTGCTTATAATACCCTCCTTTGGTGAAGACGGGGTGATGCTGGCACCCAATGCAGGGACCAATCAGAGTGTGTGTGGCATGCACAGCATCCAGTGGATGGCATCATGCCCGTAGTGCAGCGGTATGGGAAGCAGTAAAGCTAGGAGGCACAGATGGCACAGACTCATTCAAAAGCGGCCACCCTTGGAGTTACCCCTTTGGTCTGCCCCTTGCAGAGCATGGAAGGGTCCGCACCGAAGGGGGGCTTGTCCTGCACCCCTTGGCTAGGCAGGTCGTGGATGATGCTAGCGCTAGGGCTGTGTGCCTCTTAACTAGTGGCCACCGCCTTGCCGAGCCCCCTTTGGGCCCTGGTGGTTACTGAGGTGCACTGAACTCATGTTTTTTGTAAAGCACTTTTGGTGCTGAGAAGTTGACATCATTCATATTTCAGTGATTGCGGTTTCTGGTGCGGATCTCCGGGATGCCTCCATGTCCCATTGATAGGACCCAAATTCAATAATTTCTCCGATCTCTCCCCAGCGCCTGGAAGCACTTTCTGGATTACAGAGGGCTTTACACACCGGCTTCATTCATTCATTCATGCTTTTTATGAACATTTCATGAGCAGCTCCTACTGACCTTGCTGTATATTATTCACTATACATTTCACTGCCCCCTGTATCATCCTCCATTTATTTCCTCTAAACTTCAGTAGTGTCTCATTATATCATAAAACGTATATCTGACCTTGGTATATCGGTATTGTGGTCATTTTAATTTGAAATATTTGGGACAAAAATATCACTTACCGTGCAGGGACAAGAAACAAATCATCAAACACTTCCTCGACCCACAGAATGCTGCATATATTTTAGTGTTTCTTTGCTGACAGTTGAGACGTAAAATGGCTCACCCTGCTGAACCGATGTCTGCTTTCCAGGAGTTCCCAAACTCTGCATCGCTGCGCGCAAGAGTTCCATCCGGCTTCGCCTTGTCGTCCTTGGGGTTTCCGTTGTAGTTGCCACACATCCCCCGCACTTGGTTCTTGTACTGGGGCCCAACTTGTACTGTGACTGTGTTTACCCCGTTGTACTGGATGCGGACCCCGAAGGCTGTGTCCACAGAGATGGCGCTCTTGGCCGCTGTGACGCTTCCAAGAGATCCCATCACGGCTGGGAGTCTGGTCTTGACTCCATTCATCTGAAAGACATAAAATATCCCTTTGACTGAGAACGATTTTTAAAAGCAACAAGAGCCAAATGTAAATCAATCGCGTTGTAACTACCGCAGTCTGCTGGCAAAATATCATGTAGTAGGTAATTAGAGTCAATTAATGGCAGGTGGCCTCAAATATTTCTTGGTTAACTCATTAAAGTGCCGACTCACGACTTTTCTAAAAACAGCTTCTGAATTGAACACTGAAAAGACTGCGAGGAGTTTTGGAATCAATAACAAGAGATCGATAGTTTCTTCTGGTCCCTCTGAAAGATGACACTAGTTATGCACTCACTGTGCATAGTGAGAGCACATGGCAGCGGTTACCAGAACTCACGGTACACTAAGACAGGATTCCTGTCGATTAAACTGCAAATTGACATTTGGTATGCCATGATGCCTTTTTGGAGCTACCTGAAATAAGTCAATATCGAAGAAGATTGCTAGTACATTTAATCAAAGTAATCAAAACCCCAATTTTTATAATCTTATCTAACTGTATAAGAACAAAGAATATGATTGTAAAAACACGAATCTTACAGTACTGCACTGGAGCACACTTTTCTGCATCCATATCATTCTCAACGCAAATATGGAATCAAATGTTTAAAAAGTGTCTTCCAGAGGCTGCATTTGCCTGTTTTAAGTGATTGTGACACAAACTTAAATAATTATAATACATATTTCCAATAACAATATTATGAGTAATGTTTGCTTTGGCCTTGACTGCTGTGTAAGTCTATTTTCCTATGTCCATTTTAAAATTTGGATTGTTACACACCAAAAAAACACACTTTTCTTCAAAAATGTGGTCGAATTATGCTGTGAAGCTCTTGCATCTGGGGAGGGAGCTTTTAAACAGTGAATCAGGTGGACATGATTAGTAAGGAAACGTGAATAATTGATAATACAGACAAATTGTTGATCTCACCAGAGGAACTTTTCCTTGTTCAAAGACCAGCGTGGTGTTCCCATCAGAGCTGCTCAGCCAGACGGTGACGCGGTACACAAAAGACACTTTGGGGTTCTGGTAGCGTCTGTTCTCTGCCACCACCCGGTAGGAGAATCCTGAAGGAGCGATTGAGCCCTGGCTGATCTCGTAGGCACAGGTTCCCATGAAATTGGCTACAGTGCCATCAAAGGTGTGGTAGTGTGGGTCTCCCGTCACCGTGCAGATTGCCCAAGGGCTCTGGCACCCTAGCTTCCCATTCTTCACTGCACACTCCTGTTGCTGGGCACAACTGCTGCTAGCACAGCGGAAGTTACCAGTGGAGTCACAGCGGCACCTCTTGGAGCAGTCAGAGAGCCAGATGTATTCTCCAACCTGGGAGACAGAGGAAGGGGTTTATATGGAGAGGAAACTGAAGACAGAGTAATTCCATGCATGGATAACATGTAACAGAGAGGAAAGAGACAGGCAAGACACGACATCCTCAGACATAAGAACACAAAGATAGTATAGGCCAGAGTTACAGGACAGGACAGACATTCATGGATAAGACATGTAAAAAGAAGAGAAGCAGAGATTGGAGGGTGATAGATAGACAGACAGATGACTGATAGATAGATAGATAGATAGATAGATAGATAGATAGATAGATAGATAGATAGATAGATAGATAGATAGATAGATAGATAGATAGATAGATAGATAGATAGATAGATAGATAGATAGATGGATAGATAGATAGATAATTAGATAGATAGATAGACAGACAGACAGACAGATGATAGATAGATAGATAGATAGATAGATAGATAGATAGATAGATAGATAGATAGATAGATAGATAGATAGATAGATAGATAGATAGATAGATACACAGACAGACAGACAGACAGACAGACAACAGACAGACAATGCTACATATGAAATTTGAAATTATTCATCTGCATCAAAATATACTGTTCACAAGAGCCCTCTAAAGTACTATATATAAATCAGATATATAATTACTAATTTCACCTAGCATATTAATAACAATATTTTACAAATGGTAGCAAACGATATTATTTGTTTATACGAGTATTTCTGTAGCTTGGATGAATTAATGGATGAAGCCGCATAGATGCAGATACAAAGAACAAGCACCCAAGCAAGTGGTTTAGTGTGGGCGACAAATGGGGCAAGTAGCACAAGGAGAACACAACAGCCTCGGCAATGTGGGCACACAGGGCGCACCTCAGGAGTACTAGCAGCCTCTCTGATGAATGACTGGTTGATACAATGGCTCCATCTTTAGCCAAAGAAAGGCGGAATGATGTCTGCAAAGTATTTTTCTTAAATTTTTCTTGGCTGATTGGACTTTCCCTCCCCAAAAGCAAGCTGGAGCCCAGGCAGACGTCTGAGTACCGGCTGGGCTAGGAAGAGGCCCAGAGGATGGAGCCTGTTCAGGTGAGAGGCTGCCCAGGCTTGCGAGTTTAGGGTGGAGGTGCCAGTTTGGGATTACCTCTAGGGCACTACCCCCTGCCCCTTTATGCAGACTCGCCTGGGGTTTGGACCAATAAGCAGAGGAAGGGCAATTTAGGTACGTTGATGCCCGGAGCTGCAGACAATAATGCTTAAATAAAGTAATAAAGTAAACATGTTTGTGAAAGTGAGAGGCAGTGCCATTGGATACAGATACAGATCCACTCCACCCTACCAGCAGGAGCGTTTCAAATAGAAACGTGTCCTATCTGTTATACACTGAGGGCACATGCATAAACTATGAATGAATGACTGAAAGAATAGGTCTTATGGAGCGCTACAGGTGTTCCAGTCAGGAGGACCCCGCGTTGGTTGTGTAGAGAGAAGTAAGAGGTTTCATGGAGTGTATGTGGCATGAACTTGGGTAGCTGGTGTTCTGCCTCCCACACTCAGTCACTCCTATTGGCATCTGAGACGACTACCAGTGCTAAAGAAGTTATACTCACGCTGTAGTACATCCCCTCGTGCTGACAGCCGCACTGCTCGTCTCTCACGCAGTTGTCCCCGCTTCTCTGGTACCCAGCATCACAGACGCAGCCCTCAGAGCATCGGGCATCACAGTGTGGGAGCAAAGAGGAGGAGACACAGGAGTCCTGACACCTCCGGTGGCAAAGTTCATAGTGGCTGTTGGTTGGGCAGTCCATGCCTTCAGAAAGCAAAGGGAATACATTGTCTGTTAGAATGCGCTAACAAACTTAGCAGTCAAAAAATGCTGCATGACAGACACTATTGGTTTCAGAGGACGAAAAGCACAACCTATCACATCACCAATGCAGACACCAACGTTTACCTATCACATGAGCAATGCAGACACCAACCTTTACCTATCACATAACCAATGCAGAAAACCGCCTTTACCTATCACATGACCAATGCAGACACCAACCTTTACCTATATCATGAGCAATGCACACACCAACCTTTACCAATCACATGACCGACACATACACCAGCGCTTACCTATCACATGAGCAATGCAGACACCAACCTTTACCTATCATATAGCCAATGCAGACACTAGTCTTTACCTATCACATGACCAATGCAGACACCAGTCTTTACCTATCACATAAGCAGTGCATACACCAGTTTTTACTTATCACATAACCAAAGCAGACACCAGCCTTTACCTATCACGTAACCAATACATACACCGATATTTACCTATCACATAACCAAAGCAGACACCAGCCTTTACCTATCACGTAACCAAAGCAGACACTAGCCTTTACCTACCACATGACCTATGTCAACACCATCCTTTTTCACATGACCAATGCAGACACCAGTCTTTTCCTATCATGTCACCAAAGCACACACCAGCCTTTACCCATCACGTAACCAAAGCAGACACTAGCCTTTACCTACCACATGACCTATGTCAACACCATCCTTTTTCACATGACCAATGCAGACACCAGTCTTTTCCTATCATGTCACCAAAGCACACACCAGCCTTTACCCAGCACATAACCAGTGCAGACACCAGTCTTTACCTTTCACATAACCAAAGAAGACATCAGCGTTTACCTATCACATAACCAGTCAATACACCAGTCTTTTAGGCCATGGAACCCTCGGCACCATCGTCGCTCCATTTTGTTTTTCTCCTCATTTATCAAGGGCATGCACACGTCATGCCTCGTCGGGTGTTTATCCCTCCCCAAGCGCACTGCCCAAATTCTGTTAAACAAATGCAGCACTCCTATTTCTACTAGCAACAGTCGGTCGAACCAAAGACTCTGCCTCTCCGATGTTGTTGCTCAACGAATGCCTCTCCAATGTCTAAATAGCAAATATTTATATTTACAAACACACACCGCGTCATCTTGCACCTTAATCTTCTAGATTACGCTCAGATGCGAATTTTTGATTTCGGCTCAACGAAACGTTTTGCTTTTCACCACCTTGCCTCCCATAAGTATATTTGAATAATCAGCACTTTTTGACGTGGTGCTCGTCTTGCCCTTTATCTTTTGGCTGCGTCTGTAACTGGCTTCTTGGATATTCGCTGTTACTTCCCTGGCTCAATCATGTGCCGTATTCGTGGTGGTTCCCTTGTGAATAAACAAGTCTGACAAGCGCACTCCAGGGAATATAGACACAAATAAACAATCATTGGCAAAGCCCGTCAACATACAGCTAAAAAACATTCACATTAACAATGCCAAAGGCTCATCGCTCTGCCATTGTCAAGACACATTGGCTTTGCCAATGCTTGTTGTTCGTGCTACCCTTTCTTGTTACGCTCCCATCACTTCTCGTTCTTTCCTTCTCTAGCCTTCCTATCATCTGTCTCAGTTTTTAGGTCTCGCCTGAGACAGCGCTTTAGCGCTGTTCTGGCGAGACTTATAGTAAGCACTTTTGGAAGGGCAAACGAGTGCTTTCAGGCCACCAACTACTGTGCATGTGTGCCGGGCGAGCGCACCATTTGGCAGCCTGAAAGCACTCGTCTTTCACTTTCGCCTGTCACACAGCCGCGCTTTAAAGTGTGATCGCGATTGCGATCACTTACATTTCGCGGGAGCTTTGATGTTTTCAGTGAGCCGCGCGGCCACTGAAAACTTTGTAGCTACGTCTGTGTACGAGGCACCTCTTGATCTCTAGTTTTGTATTACGAATAACAAGCCTTGCACTTTAAGTTGTAGGGCTGTCCGTGTTTTGCGTTTCATTCTACTGCTTTCTTTGTTGTGTGTGATAAAATGTCTTTGGAAAAATGTAATTAAGACGGAAAGACAGTAGTGTCCAGGAACTCTATTTTCTAATGAACTGACAAGAACAAAAGTGCGATTTTCATTAAATGGACTGTGAAATAAAAGCACATTGATACCTTTTGTGAATAGTGAGGGTTCTATAAAGTGTTGGCTTTAGATTGCGGTAGCGGAAGCACTTTTAGACGGTCGTTAGCACCGGGCAGATCGGACTGCTAAAGCTTCACAAGCTTCTTGTTCTACTTTGCCACAGAGACACTGGTCCGCTGATAAACCTTTCTTCGTCGTAGTAAGGGGTAGAATCTCGGATAACCCACTGCTGGTCTACCCAGAGAGGACCATTGATAGCCAACTCCAAAGCACAGTTTCAAAGTAAGAACATTTCAATTTCGTTTTCGGTGGTTTTGTTTTATTTGGGACAATCGTTTTTTTCGAGCTAACATGATCAACCAGCGAGATCAAATTTTATGGAGTCAATTAGTACTATGTTTCTGCCACCATTCATTAATAAAAGTTACATTTAAATTCACACTTTTCATAAATCTGTGTTATATGTATCCGGAATTGATGGTCTTAAGAATGCATAGGGGTCTGCTGGAACCCTTAAAAGCCCCCCCCCCCCATTCTAATGAGAGCCCAGAATGTATTTTTATGCCCTCAAAGTAATATAGCCCTCTCAGTTGGTTCGCAGTGACCTCAAACTTGTAATCACCCATCACGTAAGCTTCTTGGCAGGTTCCAAACAAGCAGATGATATAGAAGTGGTAACATGTTACCACCTTCGAAAAACCAATGTTTTAGACAAATTTAATAGAACTTTCATCAGGTGTGCCAAGTTGGATCGTCCTGTGCCCACAATAAATGGTGCTTCTGTGACCCGGGTTGTTATAAATATGTGTTTGTTTCATAGTTTGGGGCAATTAGCATAATGCATTTGCACCAATAGAACGTGTGATATCAAATTGTTACGGAAGATTGACTGGGATTAACCTAGTGCCTAGATAGACCACATTTTAAAGTATATGCCATGTAAGTATAAGGGTTTCTGTCACTGCTTAGCCATGGCCCCTTGCTCACTTTGCCACTGCATTCAAGATAGCCTGGCTGACGAGGGTTATGAACCTGAAACCGGTCCCAGGATGCTTGTTTCCGGTTCCAGGGAAGACATGGCTTGGCAGTCCGGCTGGACTGTACCCATGAGGCACAGGGTCAGACTGATTTGCATATGGCCATGTCTGAACTGGGGTGGCAGAGTGAACTAAAGAATGATGGATTAAACCCAGATCAGTTGACTGGGGGTGACTGCTTGCAATGTTCAACACTCCGTCCATCACCCCCTTTGGTTTTGCTATGATCCAGGACATCAAAGCGCCCGTGAACACCATTTGCCACCCCCACCTCTTCAGCCAACTTACTCGCCATGTCTGCTCTGGATTCTTGTGCCTCTTTTTGAAACTCATGAGCAGTAACATTGTCGTGGTGTCACTAGTTTTTTAAAGCACCTCCACCACTAATGATAAAGCGCCCAAACAAATGGTGGCCCAAACGCTCCCATATTTTCAGAGGGAGGGATTTCTCCACACAGAAAAAAAAAAAATCCACATCGAGGGAATAAAATAATTTAGATCGAAACATCCGGCACTTTAAGGTCAAGTACCCGCACTATGGATTTCATGGATTTCCCAGATTTTCATGGCCAACCGAAGGGGCTTTTACTTTTATAGTCCTTAAATCGCTTCCGTAAGCTTCTGACAACCAAAGTTACTCATTTTAGTTTTGTGAGCTCAAACTGTACACACTAAAATGTCCATTCGCAGCAAAGAAACGAGGCAAAAATACTGTTCAGAGTTTTCTTTAATTACAAATTCAGATGGTGTTTTTACCGTGAAATCGAGATTTGTGTTGACACCGTGACCATTGACCTTTACACGGAAAGACAGAGTCTTTAGAGCGGCCCTGCATGTTTAAACAAGGTCACGACAAGCTTGTAGGGACAGATGTGTTAATATTTGCAACTTTTGTCCAATACGAGCGGGTCCCTCGCCGCTTGCTGACCTGGGGCCCTGTGGCTGCTGATAAGGCTCGTCCACTGCAAGCAGACACTGCCCTCTTGTGGTAAAGACAGGGATCTGTGACAGCCCCGACAGGAGTTAAACGCGATTCGTGGACTGGCAAGAAGCTAACAGGTGGTAGTAGACTTTTGTCTTGTAGCTTCTGTTCATACTCAAATAGTTTATAAATGAGAAAATTGCCGGCTCTAGAACTAATTTAGGTCAGCTGTTTGAGGCCCTCTGGGGGTCCACCACTGTTTAGAAAATTAAATGATACTAGCAGATTAATAAAGTACATACACGTGACTAGGCGCTGAAGCTTGCGTTCCCTGCAGTATGCACACGGCCCGGCACCCCAGGCTGGATGTCCCTTCAAAGGCCAGTGACAATGCCTCCCTGCATATATTTTGTGCCAGTAGTTAAAAGCAATATCAGCAAAAACAACGGAATGGAATGATGTTCAGAGTGGTTAGCAAATCAAGCATTTCTATGAGTCTATTTTTATTCTCCTGGAAATTACCGACTTCAATGTCACTGCAAGTTATCATTTATAGAAGTAACAGGGACGCAATTAACTATGATGACATAAAAAGCTGATCGCCTACTAATACTGGTGAAACGTGTGGAACACAAGAGATGCAGTGTACTTTACTCCATCTACACGACAGCTTCCTAAAATCAGCTAAATGTTGGGAGATGTTGGGATGAGTTGGGCAATCCTGTTGTAAAGGTACCCCACTCTTTGCTCAACAGGTCTTAATACTGCGGTTCAGTGACTGAGGTTGACTTACTGAAGGGGTGATCCACGCCACACACTGCTGCACACTGCTGCATTACTCACTGCTGCATGCTGCACGACAATGCTGCACGCCACACACTGCTGCACGCCACACACTGCTGCACGCCGCACACTGCTGCACTCCACACACTGCTGCACTCCACACACTGCTGCACTCCACACACTGCTGCACTCCACACACTGCTTTTATGCGAGTTAATGCTACTGACATTGTAAATGACAATGCCTTTTATTTGTTTTAAAACCAAAACCTAAATAAAAGGCATTGTAATTTTACAATGCCAATAGCTCAAACTCTTATAAATGCGAGACCTATTGCATTGCAAATGCTTGTTTTCTCAGCCGTTCCCCATTGCTCTACTACACTGCTAAGCACCACCTGTCAAATTAACTCCCCGTCATGTTATAGGTAAACAGAGATACAGAACCCCCGGCAGGCAGTCGTAAAAAGCAAACACAAAAAACAATAGATCGTGTCCCTTTTTTAAAAAAACAACATTGTAGAAGATGTAACACACTATGAGGCCCTTCAAATCCCTGAGCCTCGGTACCAGCTGCTACACTCCAGAATTCACATCCGAAAGTTAGAGAGCCGAGCAAACAGAATGGCTCATAAAATACGAAGGGCCTCTTGGCGCTATGTTAGCCCAGGTTTCGAAAGACAAAATTGAAAGTACTGTAAAAAAAAAAAATCTTCAATTTCAGATGGTGCTAATGTGTGTAGCTTCATGAATATGCATATGAAGCTGTCACTATATGTGAAACTAAAGTTATGGACGCCGGCCTGCACCACAGACTGCTTATAAGCAAAGTGGTGAATTTCTCATACAATCTTGGCTAGAATTCAGAGGCATTCTACATACAGGTTTTACCAATAAAGCATTAATCAAATGTACATAGAACACACACATAATTTCATTATTGCCTAAAAGGTTTTCATGTTCTTTTTTCCTCTGCCAGAGTTGATTCACTCCCTGAAAACGAAGAACTCCTTTACTCACCACAGAAGGAGTTGTTCCTCCAGCTGCGGATGGTCACATTGGAATCCTGGCAGGCGGCTGCGTAGGTTTGAACAGCATGGCACAGGACCGTGCTGTTCCCTTCAGTCAGGCAGTGGTCGTAGACGCAGTCAGAGTAGTAGTGAGCTGGGTTGATCTTTGAGTGACAGGAGGAGAAGGGCCCTCTGGGGTCTTGGATGATCCAACAGGCTCTCTTGGAGGCCATCATCTTGTCTGCACTGCAGACTGGGCAGTCACTTGAGCAGCCGTGGTCACAGCCACCGCTGACTTCAGAAACCCAGCTGGTACCAAAGGTGAAGGCGTTAGTAACGACAGACCCACTTCGGATGGTAAAGTCATCGGACACCACCCCGTTGAAGTTCCCACATAGACCACTGGTTTGGCCTCGGAATCGAGCAGTAAGTGTAACGAAGACGCTGTAGACCATGTCATAGTTGACTGTCAGGCCGAAGTCTGTTTTGAGGACCGTGTAGTCGCCACCTTTAAAGATGACGATTCTTCCACTGTTGATATTCACTGGCAGAGTCTGAATGATTCCATTGATCTGATGGAGAAAGTTACAGGAAGTGGCTCGTTATTAAAGGTGATGATTGCTCTGGCCATAAAGAAAATTACCAAACAACTAACTTCTATTTTCTATCTTTTTGCTCCAGATAGGACGATTGTGATTTGTCTTTTCTAAAAGTGAATTGTTTCATGTTTTTTAGGTGTCTAAGAGATATTTCTATGATACTGAAGCTTTGATCGCTAAGTCCTTCACCTGCCCCAGGATTCACCACCACATGCTCATGTTTCTGCTGCGGTATGGACAACCTCGTCACAATAAATGTAACTGCACATTTATAACATTTACAGCTCAACATAAGCCTACCCCAAATAGAATTATTGTCTTTACAAGTCACTTGTACAACTATTTCTGCCGTGATGAACGCATCAGCAATCCAGCAGGCAGTTATCTATTTTACATATATAATGCACCCTAAGCTGTGCTCTCGCGAGAACAGGTGTTTCTTAATTCGATAAACCATACCATAACGAAGCTATACAAGCCTGGAAATAAACTAAAGAAAGAAAGATTGCAGGGAAGCATACTCAATATAAGTAGTTGGGGAAAAAATACATCCACATAAAAATGTCCTGAGAAATTCACCACAAACGTGAGCAAAGATATCTAAACCTATCGGAGCCAGAAACAAGAACTGTGTCTAAAGCAGCTGACCTATTCTTAGGTGCAGCTAACAGCCTCTCCTGGCCCGTGGTAAGTTAACCATCATTGTGAGTAAAAAAAAAACCTGATGAGAGACCGTATCCAACATAGCCATCTAACCACGTCAGCAACAGGAAGAAAAGAATCATTTTCCCTGACACAGAAAATTATGGGTTTATTCCACGTTTATGAAGTGGTTAGATTGATTCGTAGATCACATCTATCTATCTATCTATCTATCTATCTATCTATATATCTATCTATCTATCTATCTATCTATCTATCTATCTATCTATCTATCTATCTATCTATCTATCTATATATATGTATAGATATATATATATATATGCTTCAATCCCTTCTTGGCGAGGAGATCCATAACCAGCTACACCAACGGAGGTGGAATTCACAGTTTTATTAATATGCGGCACAAACAAAAGAAGATGCGTTTCGACCTACATCGGTCCTGGTGTGCATATATATATATATTCACTTAAAAAACCATAGGTTTCACACATGTTATAGTTAGGTGGACATTTCACTCGTAAAAAACCAATTAAATTCCCCCGTTATAGTTAGTTCAGATAACTATAACTCGCGCGCCCGCAATCCTGCTCATGACGTCACATATTGCAACACTCATGACATGGTCAGTGGCATCACTCTTGACATCACTGATGACATCATCCTTGTGATAGAGTGGCGGTCGCGCGAGTTATAGTTATCTGAACTAACTATAACGGGGGAATTTCATTGTTTTTTTACGAGTGAAATGTCCACCTAACTATAACATGTGTGAAACCTCTGGTTTTTTAAGTGAATTTGCAAGGTGTTTTAAATGCTAATTCCTAACTATAACGTGTGTGAAACGTATGTTTTTTTCAGTGAATTTGTACGTTTTTTAAAATGCTAAGTTATGTATGTATTATTATTTTTTTATATGTTTATTTTACAATAAACTACGTTTAAATGTATTTTTTTTTTTTATGGTTTTTCACCGTGATTTAAAAAAAAGAAAATTAAAATGTTTTTTTCTGCCTTCGGAGTCCTTCAGGGACCCCCTGACAAAGGCTAGGGGGTCAGGAACTCTCTACCCTACCCCCTTTTCACGTTCACCACCTTCCTTTTTCACTCTCGCACTGAAAAAAACCAAAATGGCGGTCGACACTTCCTGATTTCGACTGATTCGAACGTTGACTGACATGTAACCACCAATCAGAATTACGCTTGCGCACGTTAGGGTGCGCGGCTATAGATATGTATGTGCTTTAACTGCAATTTTCTCAGGAACTACTGAACAGATTGACTCCATATATGCAAAAGGCACATCCCTGACCTGAGGACTACCCCTCTGCCAAATTTCAAGTAATTCTGTTCAGCCGTTCAGGCTGTACCTTCGACTAAAGACCCTATGGGAAAATGCATGGGGAAAACGCGTTTTGGGACCCCCCTTTTTTCTCGGCCCCCGCTTGACGAATCCCCCCGAGACTTTCAGGGTAGGAGCTGAGCGGAGCGCCCCATTAGTATTGAAAATTTCGCAAAGATTCGTCAACCGGCACCAAAGTTATTCAAAATAGAATTTTGAGATTTCCTATGGAAACACGGTCCTAACTATAACTATCTACTGGCGACCGCCAGTAGATAATATATCTATATATATCTATATATCTATCTATATATATATGTATATATATATATATAGATGTATAGATATATATATATAGATCGATGTATATATATATATATATCTATAATATCAGTGCTTTAATTAACACTGTTTCCTGCTCAGAAAACATGGTTAAGTTATTGATAATGAAGTATGCGTGAAGTTGGTATACATTAGGATTACTTCTTTTAGACTATCACTTACCTCAACTGTGCCACGCTTTCCACTCTGGAGATGTATCTGGGTCTGATACACAGAAACGAAGACCTCCTTGGTCACCGCCACCTGCAGGCCTTGCAACCTTTCATTCTTCACCTCCACTCTGAAGAAGGGCAGAGAACCATTGGAACCTTGAACTTCAGACAGGACGTACTTGCAGGTGCCCTGGAAATCAAACCTTCTCCCATCGAAGCTGGTGTAATGAGGGTCTCCTGAGGCCCGGCAGATACCATCAGGCAGAACGTGGCAGCCATAGACGCCTTTCACAGTGGTGCAAGTCTCACCATTGGTACAAGATGAAAGTGAACACTGGACAGTCCTGGTGGAGCCATCACACCGGCACAAAGTCTGGCAGTTGTCCTGTTTCCAGAAAGCGTCTCCTGCTCTGTAGTATTTCCCATTTTCTGTGCAGCCGCACTGACTCGGCGGCACACAGTCAGTGCCACTTAGAACAAACCCATTCTCACACTGGCATCCTTCCTTGCACTGACCGCGGCAGACGGTTGAGGCATTGGCACACGTAGCAGGGCAAGAAGATCCACATAACTCGTACATCTGATTACTGGGACACGTAATGCCTGTAAAATACAAATGCCATTAAATTGAGACGTACATGGATACGTGGTGCTTATCACTGTACAGTCAGAAAAACTGTACAAAATATTTACAATAAGAAATACAACATATTGCTAACACCGCTACTATTGCTACTGTCACTCCTACCACTACAGCTACTTTTGATTATAATAATGATAATATTAATTATGATGACAATAAAAATACCATTTTGCATAGTGTGTAATACGAGAGCAGTGTCCTTGGAGCACGGTATACACATCACAGATGTTTCTGTGTTTCTCATGCCTTAGGAAGCAATACATAAAACAGGGATGTGGAAACATTGACTCACTGGTTCCTACAACCAGCAGTACAATTCACTGAAGTGTTCCCTTCAATACCAGTTCCTATTGCAAAGAGGACAGAATGTGTTCCCAGTCCTATTTAAAGGTTAGAGCTGTGTCAATGATGTAGAAAACAGCGGACTATTTTATTAATCAGCCAAACACATAACTATGGTAATACAGGGATAAAGACGAATATTTTATTCTGATTTAGTCAGATGGATCAAGAAACATATGTAACAGAATATTATATGTCTCACCATCGGTCCATTTTCCAAAATATTTAACAAAAATAAGGATTACAGTGATGAAATGAAAGGTAAATCTATGGTGAAAGTATCACATATAACGGATTTTCACTTACAGAAGGAAACATTTCATTAAGAAGGGTTTTTTTTCTATTTGGAAGATGAAGGCAGATTATACCCACCTTTGTGCTTGTTTTATTATAATATGTGGTTTAGTGGCAATTATAGGTAAGCTATGAGCAGCAGGTGTGGATTTACTCATGTCTAAAGATGGGGCCCAGAAATGCATTTGTTCCCCATGTAAAGTCAAATTTCATGTGTTTCAGAAAATCAGGACAGTAATGTAATATTAGGGTCTGTCTTGCACGGGTTGGGGTCCACATCATTACAGATTCAAAACTGTAACTCACCTACACTGACCTGGGGTAACTAAAAGGCACAATGAGGAGTAAAATCAATAAATAACAAATGTTTTTTTGACATACCACATCCAATGAGACTCCTCCAGGGCTGGATGACATTGCCACGACTCTGGCAATGATGGGCATAATTTTTCACAATTTCACATAGTGTCTGCTGATCGCCGTCGGTGCCACACATGTCATAGACACAGTTCTTGAAGTAGATCTCGGTGTCAGCATTGATACTGTCTTTAAAGGGACCGTTTGGATCTTTCATGATTCCACAGTGGCTCTGGTTGCTGAACTGGGACACCATGTCCTCACCACACACTGGTGGATTGTCAGTGTCTATGCAGTTGAAAGCAGAGTCCTCGTCTTCTTCCTTCCAGCTATTTCCAAAGGTGACTACACTCTCCACCAGAGATCCATCAGGAACCCTCAAGTCATCACTCTTGTTCCCATTGAAGTTTCCACAAAGGCCAGCAAGAGATCCAGAGTATGCTGCAGGCACCTGCACAGCTACGTGATGCCACCAGTCATAGGACACTACAAGGCCAAAGTCTGTCTGGACGACTGCGGAGGAGCCACTGTAATACACCTGGATCTTCCCAGATTGACTGGAAACTGGGAGAATATTTTGGAAGCCATTGATCTGTAATAATTATACATAGTTTTCATTAAAATATGGGCATTGCACCTAATGTTGCTCTTTGTAATTTCTTTCTCCATGCCTCACATTTGATTTTCATTTGCTCTGCATAGACACACTCTTAATCGCGATAGATTAATCATATTTGAAGTCATAAAAATTACCAGATGTAGACATTTGTACATCATAATAGACAACTTCACGTAACTTCTACCGCCCAGGTCCTGTCATTATGATTTGTCACCCACACAAGATATCTACTGTACTCATCCTCATTCACTTTACTTCCACTAACTGGCATACACATTTGTTCTACTGGCTCTTATTTTGTCTAGAAACGAGTTTGTCACTTTTTAGAGTCTCTCACAAAAATGGGTAATTTATTTATGCGGGGATAATTTGAGTTGCAGTGTGGCTGTTGAGTGGCATAAAATGAATGAATAAGACATGCCTACGCAAAGTGGTGCATCTTCATGTATCTATTAGTGATGGAAGTTCAATCTCTTATTTTCCTCATATCAACGTGGCTGTCGCTTGCAGTACCCAACTAATGCCATTAGTGAGCGCCCATCATGCTTGTTATCGGATCCTCAGCATTGTATTTATGAGGTCAGGCTCGCAATCTTGAGTGCAATTAAAGATTTTGCATAAAAGTGAGTTGCCTGGTGTTTGCTATATATAAAGCAGTATACCTCCGTGTACAACATATGGCTCTTTGGCACTCTGGGCATTCCCCGTGGCATTTTATTGTTTGCAATAAATGTCCAGTATGCAAATAAGTGCAGAAGTGATGCTATACTTTACCTCTTCAAGAAGCAATCAAGCTTCACGGCTTGTACCTCTGGAATTGACTCATGCACTACACATATTTTATTCATTTCTTTTTTCAGTATACTAAACGTGTTAAAAACGCCTCAAATCCATCTCCACTATAGCTCTATACATTTATTGTTATTCCCCATTCTTGCTACTTGTTTATTTGTTCTCCTAATGGCTGCTTAGACCTGTCATTAACAAATAGATGCATCACAGTCTCTTGTAGATTAGGACAATTTCTGCATGTTAAAAGAAATCAGGTCTTTCATTACCTGAACATGGCCATATTCTCCACTTGCTATGGAAACCTGCTCCCCATAGACATTTACTTCCACTCTTCGCGTCCAGGCCACCACTGGTGATGATCGGTGCTCATTCTGTACTACGACGCTAAAGTCAATGAGAGAGCCGGTCTGGGAACTAGACTTGCTGAGGGTGTACTTGCAGGTGCCCTGGTAGTCGAAGGTGACTCCATCAAAGGTGCGGTAGTGCGGATCTCCAGAGGCCCTGCAGATTCCGCTGTCTACAGGGTAGCACTTCCGGATTCCATTCATGACCTTACATTCTTCTAGAGCGGCACATGTGTGGGCCTCACACACCATCTCTTGTGCATTACAGGTGCATTTCTGGCTGCAGGTATCTGTTAGGAAGACCTCATCTCCCAGGTTGTAGTAGACGCCATCCATGGTGCAGCCACACTGACTTACAGGGATACAGAGGCCAGAGTGAAGAGCAAACCCTTCATCACAGAAGCATCCGTCCACGCTCTCTGCGGCGCATGGGGCACTCTGATGGAGGTTGCGGCAGGTGGTTGGGCAGCCAGTTCCAAACAGTTCATAGTGGCTGTTCTCAGGGCAGTTGTCATCTATGAAGAACAAAACAAAGTAAACTTATCAATTTTAAATTAACTGGTTTGAAGATAGAGGTGGAATATCTTGTGAACAATATATTGCTTGCTGCTGAATTAAACCCTTCTCTGTATATTATGTAAACACTGTGGTTGGGACTATTGGGGTTTTAAATTCAAATTCAAATGCTTCTGAGAAACACAAATTAAACATCTGCATAACTGTTTGTGCAGGCTATTATTGTGAAAGGGATTAATGGAGTGGGGCAGCCCAGGTATTTAAAGCAGTGTAGAAGGGTGGTTGACTCACCACATTGCAGCTCCGCCCTCCAGTCTGGAATCACCAAGCTGTGAAGGTTACAGACCTCCTCGTAGGCCTGGACAGCTGTGCAGAGCATCCCCTTGTTGGTGCCGTAGAAGCAGAGATCATACACACAAGAGGCCACAAATGGTTCCGCGTCCTCGTGCCACTGGCACTCATCGAAGGGGCCTGATGGGCGGGTGATGATCCTGCACTGCGCCTCGATGGCTCCCAGATTAGTGCAGGTGGTGTCGTTGGAGATGGTCACACCTGTATCATCCGCACACCTGAGGAGAGAAGAGAGAATGAAACTCACATATAAGGAGTCTTTGACTTAATATGAATTGAATTTGTGTTAAAAACAAACAGAGGGAAGATGCCTCCTTGTCAATGATTGCCCTCAAACCACGACCATTGCTGTTTCACAAACACTGATCACGTCGCTCCTCTTACCCGACTCCTCCCTTCAGAAAGACACTTATAAGCTGAGATTGTTTCCATTTCCGGCTGTTTCTCAAGCTCAGAATGCGCAGCAGTACAGACTCCTTTAACGTTCAGTGTAAGATTTAGTGAGAATTGTACTACTCGTCTCTTCCCAAGTGAATGAGTCCAGTTGCGAAGAGTCCCAGCGGGGAGCAGGGCAGGCCATGTCTGTGCTTATAATACCCTCCTTTGGTGAAGACGGGGTGATGCTGGCACACAATGCAGGGACCAATCAGAGTGTGTGTGGCATGCACAGCATCCAGTGGATGGCATCATGCCCGTAGTGCAGCGGTATGGGAAGCAGTAAAGCTAGGAGGCACAGATGGCACAGACTCATTCAAAAGCGGCCACCCTTGGAGTTACCCCTTTGGTCTGCCCCTTGCAGAGCATGGAAGGGTCCGCACCGAAGGGGGGCTTGTCCTGCACCCCTTGGCTAGGCAGGTCGTGGATGATGCTAGCGCTAGGGCTGTGTGCCTCTTAACTAGTGGCCACCGCCTTGCCGAGCCCCCTTTGGGCCCTGGTGGTTACTGAGGTGCACTGAACTCATGTTTTTTGTAAAGCACTTTTGGTGCTGAGAAGTTGACATCATTCATATTTCAGTGATTGCGGTTTCTGGTGCGGATCTCCGGGATGCCTCCATGTCCCATTGATAGGACCCAAATTCAATAATTTCTCCGATCTCTCCCCAGCGCCTGGAAGCTCTTTCTGGATTACAGAGGGCTTTACACACCGGCTTCATTCATTCATTCATGCTTTTTATGAACATTTCATGAGCAGCTCCTACTGACCTTGCTGTATATTATTCACTATACATTTCACTGCCCCCTGTATCATCCTCCATTTATTTCCTCTAAACTTCAATAGTGTCTCATTATATCATAAAACGTATATCTGACCTTGGTATATCGGTATTGTGGTCATTTTAATTTGACATATTTGGGACAAAAATATCACTTACCGTGCAAGGACAAGAAACAAATCATCAAACACTTCCTCGACCCACAGAATGCTGCATATATTTTAGTGTTTCTTTGCTGACAGTTGAGACGTAAAATGGCTCACCCTGCTGAACCGATGTCTGCTTTCCAGGAGTTCCCAAACTCTGCATCGCTGCGCGCAAGAGTTCCATCCGGCTTCGCCTTGTCGTCCTTGGGGTTTCCGTTGTAGTTGCCACACATCCCCCGCACTTGGTTCTTGTACTGGGGCCCAACTTGTACTGTGACTGTGTTTACCCCGTTGTACTGGATGCGGACCCCGAAGGCTGTGTCCACAGAGATGGCGCTCTTGGCCGCTGTGACGCTTCCAAGAGATCCCATCACGGCTGGGAGTCTGGTCTTGACTCCATTCATCTGAAAGACATAAAATATCCCTTTGACTGAGAACGATTTTTAAAAGCAACAAGAGCCAAATGTGAATCAATCGCGTTGTAACTACCGCAGTCTGCTGGCAAAATATCATGTAGTAGGTAATTAGAGTCAATTAATTGCAGGTGGCCTCAAATATTTCTTGGTTAACTCATTAAAGTGCCGACTCACGACTTTTCTAAAAAGAGCTTCTGAATTGAACACTGAAAAGACTGCGAGGAGTTTTGGAATCAATAACAAGAGATCGATAGTTTCTTCTGGTCCCTCTGAAAGATGACACTAGTTATGCACTCACTGTGCATAGTGAGAGCACATGGCAGCGGTTACCAGAACTCACGGTACACTAAGACAGGATTCCTGTCGATTAAACTGCAAATTGACATTTGGTATGCCATGATGCCTTTTTGGAGCTACCTGAAATAAGTCAATATCGAAGAAGATTGCTAGTACATTTAATCAAAGTAATCAAAACCCCAATTTTTATAATCTTATCTAACTGTATAAGAACAAAGAATATGATTGTAAAAACACGAATCTTACAGTACTGCACTGGAGCACACTTTTCTGCATCCATATCATTCTCAACGCAAATATGGAATCAAATGTTTAAAAAGTGTCTTCCAGAGGCTGCATTTGCCTGTTTTAAGTGATTGTGACACAAACTTAAATAATTATAATACATATTTCCAATAACAATATTATGAGTAATGTTTGCTTTGGCCTTGACTGATGTGTAAGTCTATTTTCCTATGTCCATTTTAAACGTTGGATTGTTACACACCAAAAAAACACACTTTTCTTCAAAAATGTGGTCGAATTATGCTGTGAAGCTCTTGCATCTGGGGAGGGAGCTTTTAAACAGTGAATCAGGTGGACATGATTAGTAAGGAAACGTGAATAATTGATAATACAGACAAATTGTTGATCTCACCAGAGGAACTTTTCCTTGTTCAAAGACCAGCGTGGTGTTCCCATCAGAGCTGCTCAGCCAGACGGTGACGCGGTACACAAAAGACACTTTGGGGTTCTGGTAGCGTCTGTTCTCTGCCACCACCCGGTAGGAGAATCCTGAAGGAGCGATTGAGCCCTGGCTGATCTCGT
Organism: Triturus cristatus; assembly: GCF_964204655.1. Taxonomy (NCBI): domain Eukaryota; kingdom Metazoa; phylum Chordata; class Amphibia; order Caudata; family Salamandridae; genus Triturus; species Triturus cristatus. The sequence goes on from NC_140590.1 coordinate 219,893,293, forward strand.
AGGCACAGGTTCCCATGAAATTGGCTACAGTGCCATCAAAGGTGTGGTAGTGTGGGTCTCCCGTCACCGTGCAGATTGCCCAAGGGCTCTGGCACCCTAGCTTCCCATTCTTCACTGCACACTCCTGTTGCTGGGCACAACTGCTGCTAGCACAGCGGAAGTTACCAGTGGAGTCACAGCGGCACCTCTTGGAGCAGTCAGAGAGCCAGATGTATTCTCCAACCTGGGAGACAGAGGAAGGGGTTTATATGGAGAGGAAACTGAAGACAGAGTAATTCCATGCATGGATAACATGTAACAGAAAGGAAAGAGACAGGCAAGACACGACATCCTCAGACATGAGAACACAAAGATAGTATAGGCCAGAGTTACAGGACAGGACAGACATTCATGGATAAGACATGTAAAAAGAAGAGAAGCAGAGATTGGAGGGAGATAGATATATAGACAGACAGACAAGAGAACAAGGCTATAAGAGAATAGGAGGAGACTGAACCGAAGATATATTTGAAATGTGAAGTTAATCATCTGCAATACCAGTGAAGAAGAAGTTATACTCACGCTGTAGTACATCCCCTCGTGCTGACAGCCGCACTGCTCGGCTCTCACGCAGTTGTCCCCGCTTCTTTGGTACCCATCAACACAGACGCAGCCCTCAGAGCAGGGGGCATCACAGTGTGGGAGCAAAGAGGAGGAGACACAGGAGTCCTGACACCTCCGGTGGCAAAGTTCATAATGGCTGTTTGTTGGACACTCCATGGCTACAGAAAGCAAAAGGAATACATTGTCTGTTATCATGCGCTAAGAAACTTAGCAGTCAGACAATGCAGAATTACAGACACTATGAGCTTCAGAGGACGAAAAGTATAACCTATCACATGAACATTGCAGACAACAGCCTTTACCTATCACATGACCAATGCGGACACCAGCATTTACTGATCACATGAGCAATGCAGACACCAGCGTTTACCTATCAATTGAGCAATGCAGACACCAGCGTTTACCTATCACATGAACAATGCAGACACCAGCCTTTACCTATCACATAACCAATACTGACGCCACCTTTACCTGTCACATAAGCAATGCAGACACCAGCCTTTACCTATGAAATGAGCAATGCAGACACCAGCCTTTACCTATCACATGAACAATGCAGACACCAGCCTTTACCTATCACTTAACCAATACTGATGCCACCTTTATCTACCACATGAGCAATGCAGACACCAGACTTTACCTATCAGTTGATCAATGCATACACCAGCCATTAACTATCACATAACCAATGCTGACGCCAGGCCTTACCTATCACATGACCAATGCAGACACCAGTCTTTACCTATCACATTAGTAATACAGCCATCAGCCTTTACCTATCACATGGCCAAAGCAGACACCAGTCTTTAACTATCACATAACCAAAGCAGACACCAGCCTTTACTTATTACATGACCAATGCGGACACCAGTCTTTACCTATCCCATTACGAAAGCCGACACCAGTTTTTACCTATCACATGGCTAAAGCAGACACCAGTCTTTTCCTATCAGATAACAAGTGCATACACCAGTCTTTACCTATCACATAACCAAAGCAGACACCAGCTTTTACCTATTACATGACCAATGCGGACACCAGTCGTTACCTATCCCATTATGAAAGCAGACACCAGTCTTTAGCTATCACATAACCAAAACAGACACCAGCCATAACTTATCACATGGCCGAGGAAGACACCAGCCTTCACCCATCACATAATCAATGTAGACACCAGCCTTTACTTATCACACAATCAATGCAGACACCAGTATTTAACCATTGAGTTCAAGTGAAATATTTTCCTAACACTTTACATGAACTCTTTGTGATAATGTGAAGTTTTTTGTCGGTCTGCATATGTCACATCATTTAGCAGATGTGGCTTTCCTACAGTTGTGGGAGCACCTCCATACCATTATTATAGCTTTGTGTGGCCTGATATAGTTTGAAATGTCACGCTGGTACGATTGTAATGGATAGGTGTTGTGTTGGTATTGTTATTGGCAGGGCTGGCAGGGTCAATGCATGGTGCAGGCTGCAATGGTATTCTCAGAAGAGCCCTGGCATTTGTTACAAATTAAGCACTGAACAGGGCAGTCATGAAAGCCTGATATAGAATATTACATGTGCCTTTCTCGATTGCCAGACTTGTCACCCCAACAATGCTCAAGCATCTCTGTTTAAAACTGACCTTTATACCACTTAATTGACCCTTTGGAGTCAATGGACGACATGAGTCCTAATGCAAGCACCAAAATAATAGAAAATCATCCCATTCCTCAAGGCTCAATGTTGTAATTTGCATGTTTGGTATGTCTTTGAATAGAAGGCAGTGGTTGTCCTGGCGACAGAATGTGGGTCTCACGATTCTGGATGAGATCGGCATTCTGGCGAGTGGGACACTGAGCGACCGACCTGTTGATGTACCTGTCGGTGGTTGTACACAATAAAGTCATCCATCTGAATTACGAGAGGCTGACTTGGATTTATTACTGGCGACGAGCTTGATTGGGGACAAGTCACAAACACCGATTCCCCTGCGAACCCATTTGGATTTATTTAAAGATTTTGGATTTTGGATTGCGAGATTTTGGGACGGGCACAGCTTCTGTCAACTAGCTTCAGAGAAAATACAAGGTGCGTTATGATGACAAGAGGTCTGTCAGGAAGAGGATGTGGAATGTTGGTGATAAGGTCTTGGTGAGAAGAGTGAAACATTGTCACAAAGGGATGTCCAATTTTTCAGATCCTTTTGTCATCATGGATATAAAGAAAAATGACGTAACTTTGGACAATGGATGTACTTGGAGCATGTCTAGGCTGGTTAAGTTTGATGGCATGAAACCAGGTGCAGCTAATGTTCTTAGTGGAGATCTGGAAAGAAGGATGGGAGGTTTTGTGAGGTCAAGTAGACAGAAGTTCATACCGTCAAGATTTGATGATTATGTTTTGTATTAGTGCTAATTACCTTCGGTAAGGCATGTGTGTAGAATGTAAGAATTTTGTTTTCTTTAAAGTTAATAGTATCACTCTAGTTGGAGTGCTGCAAATTTTGTGTTGTTGTAAAGGGGATGTGTTGTAATTTGCATGTTTGGTATGTCTTTGAATAGAAGGCAGTGGTTGTCCTGGCGACAGAATGTGGGTCTCACGATTCTGGATGAGATCGGCATTCTGGCGAGTGGGACACTGAGCGGCCGACCTGTTGATGTACCTGTCGGTGGTTGTACACAATAAAGTCATCCATCTGAATTACGAGAGGCTGACTTGGATTTATTACTCAACAAACAAAATCGAATGTTTGGAAAAGGGACCTCAGAAATATCAATACAACAGATCTAGCAACCAATTGTATATTTGTCCTCTCTCCACAAGTTGACATGACTGAGGTACATGCACTCACTAACTTATACAACTCTACTATCACTAGCATCATGGATTCCATTGCTCCACTTCAACAGAAAACGGCCGCAACTAAAATTTCCAAACCGTGGTTCAACGACAACTTAAACACGGAGCGCCGCAACCTTAGGGCAAGCGAACGATCCTGGAAATTTAATCCATCTTCAGACCAACTAAAAATCCTTAGAATGGTAAGGAGCTCCTATAACAAACAAATTAAGATTGCTAAGGCCGACTACTTCAGATCCCAACTCAATCAAGCCGCTAATTGCCTCAAGAAACATTTTGGGCTAGTGAAACAACAATCGGTGGAAACACCAAACTGCTCGGTCTCTGGAGTCAGCCCACCTTTATGCGATGAACTGGCTGCCTTCTTTGCTGAGAAATCCAGGCTCATCAATATTGATGTTGACTCCAGGAAGGCGCTATTGCTATCCGGGGGGCTGCGACCACTCCCCCGGACCCGTCAGAGAAAATCAAACCGACTAGCCTGAACACTGAGAACAATGCCCCATGGGTCATCTTCACTCCCCTCAGTGAAAGAGACACTAACAAGATTCTTCAGAGCATCAACCCATCTAATCATTTTAGCGACCCATTACCACCGTCCATCTTCAAATAACTGAAGGAGGTTGTCACCCCCATCTCGGTAAAGATTGTCAATGCATCACTCTCAGAAGGTACGATCCCTGATTGCCTAAAAGCTGCTCAGGTAACACCTATCCTAAAAAAGCCTACAGCAGATAGTACCGACCTTAACAACTTCCGCCCTATCTCTAACATCCCCACCCTAGCCAAACTCCTAGAAAAATGCGTCCAATCTCAACTCTGTGCCCACATCGAGAATTTCCACCTCATTGGCCAACACTAATCTGGCTTCCATAGTGGGATCAGCGCCGAATCGGCTTTCACTCAAGTTATGGATGACATTTTAAAAATGCTCGACCAAAATTAATCCTGCCTCCTTATTCTCCTTCACCTTTCCTCAGCATTTGACACTGTTAATCACGACAACCTCCTATCCATTTTGAAGCACACGGTGAACATCTCTGGTGCGGTGCTGCAATGGTTCTCGTCCTTCCTCCACCACAGATCCCAAGGAGTTAAGGTGAACCACTCACTCTCCCAGCCATCACTAGTATCCATGGGGGTCCCCCAAAGGTCCGCCCTATCCCCCATACTCTTCAATCTGTTCTCAGAACCCTTAGCTAATGCACTAAATTCCGCAGACATTCTCTTCCATATGTATGCGGATAATACACAACTCTATCTGAAAATCTCCTCCCACGAATAACCTCATATCACTCAACTCTACCCTAGTAAATACTCAAAACTGGTTAACTGAGAACCACCACTTTCTCAACACCTCCAAAACAGAATTCCTTCTCATTTCTACCCCGAATCAAATCCCCAAGATAGACCTTTGGATGAACCACCTCACTGCCTTCAACTGCTCCCCTCTCATTGTTGACTCAGGAAAATCTCTTAGACAACCCTAGACAAGCATCTGAACATGAAAAATCATATCAGCAAGAGAGCTAATCACCTAATGAGGATACTCAGGAATCTCAAACCTTTCCTCCCACAAACGGACTTCAAGCAAGTGGTCCAAGCGCTTGTTTTGCCAAGGCAAGAGAATGGCAGTGCTACACTCTGTGGCCTCCCCAAATACACCTTGGCCCCACTAAGGGCTTCACTGAATGCGGCAGCCAGATTCGTCACGGGTACCAAAAGAAACGAGCACATCTTCCCAGTCTTAAAATCCCTAAATTAGTTGACCTATGAAGCCAGAATTCAGCTTAAGATTGCCTGTCTGTCTCACAAAGCCCTCCATGTCAAAACCTCCAGTTATCTAGCGCAAAAACTAGAATTATCCGGAGGGGGTAGACCTTCTTGGAGGGCCAACTCTCTCCTCCTGAAACCACAGATCTTTTGCAAAAAGAGAACTTGTCAATGAGCTTTCTCCGGCTTTGTGCCGAAGATCTGGAACTCTCTCCCACCGGAAATAAGCAGAATCTCCTCCAAGGTTGCCTTCAAATTGGAAGTAGAAAGATTCCTCATGAACAAGTTCCTACCTTAAAAGGGTCTCGGATCGTCTGCTCTGATACTCTGGACTTACACCCTAAGTCCTGCCTTTGGTGTTATTCTGCTTTACTAGTCACTTGCTCCCCTCCCTGTTCTCCATGGTCCAATTATTATCTTACGCTTTGTTGTGCCTTTTGTTCGTAACCTTATTGTTTGATATGCATATTTGATTTGTTTGGGTTGGTAATCCTTTTGATAATTGTACTACAACTATTATCTTCCTCTCCCTCAAATTGTAAAGCGCTATACAAAACTTTATCAATAAAATAAATTATAACTAAAAATTTCATGTTGGCATTAAATGACAGCGCCAGTTGTATTACCTAAGGCCAAAGAACCCTGGGAAACCTTCGTCGCACCATTTTGTTTTTCTCCTCATTTATCAAGGGCATGCACACGTCATGCCTCGTCAGGTGTTAATCCCTCCCCAAGCGCACCGCCCAACTTCTGTTAACCAAATGCAGCACTCCTGTTTTTTCTAGCAACAGTCGGTCGAACCAAAGACACTGCCTCTCCGATGCTGTTGCTCAACGAATGCCTCTCGAATGTCTAGATAGCAAATATTTATATTTACAAACACACACAGCGTCATCTTGCACCTTAATCTTCTAGATTACGCTCAGCTGCGGATTTTTGATTTCGGCTCAACGAAACGTTTTGTTTTTCACCATCTTGCCTCCCATAAGTATATTTGAATAATCAGCACTTTTTGACGTGGTGCTCGTCTTGCCCTTTATCTTTTGGCTGCGTCTGTAACTGACTTCTTGGATATTCGCTGTTACTTCCCTGGCTCAATCATGTGCCGTATTCATAGTGATTCCCTTGCGAAGAAACAGGGCTGACAAGCGCACTCCAGGGAATATAGACACAAATAAACAATCATTGGCAAAGCCCGTCAACATACAGCTAAAAAACATTCACATTAACAATGCCAAAGGCTCATCGCTCTGCCATTGTCAAGACACATTGGCTTTGCAAATGCTTGTTGTTCATGCTACCCTTTCTTGTTACGCTCCCATCGCTTCTCTTTCTTTCCTTCTCTAGCCTTCCTATCATCTTTCTCGTTTTATCTTCTCAGCCGTTCCCCATTGCTCTGCTCCACTGCTAAGCCCCACCTGTCAATTTAACTCCCTGTCATGTCATAGGTAAACAGAGATACAGACCCCCAGGCAGGCATTTGTAAAAAGCAAACAAAAAAACAATAGAACTTGTCTATTTTTTTAAAATCTGCAGCGGATGTAACACACTATGGCCCTTCAAATCCCTGAGCCTCGGTGCCACTGCACCAGCTGCTACACCCCATGAATTCACATCCGGAATTCAGAGAGCCGAGCAAACAGTATGGCCCATACAATGCGAAAGCCCTCTTGGCGCTATGTTAGCCCAGGTTTCGAAACACAAAATTGAAAGAACTGTAATAAAAAAAGAAATCCTCAATTTCAGATGGTGCTAATGTGTGTAGCTTCATAAATATGCATATGAAGCTGTCACTATATGTGAAACTAGAGTTATGGACGCCGGCCTGTACCACAGACTGCTTATAAGCAAAGTGGTGAATTTCTCATACAATCTTGGCTAGAATTCAGAGGCATTCTACATACAAGTTTTACCAATAAAGCATTAATCAAATGTACATAGAACACACACATAATTTCATTATTGCCTAAAAGGTTTTCATGTTCTTTTTTCCTCTGCCAGAGTTGATTCACTCCCTGAAAACGAAAAACTCCTTTACTCACCACAGAAGGAGTTGTTCCTCCAGCTGCGGATGGTCACATTGGAATCCTGGCAGGCGGCTGCGTAGGTTTGAACGGCATGGCACAGGACTGTGCTGTTCCCTTCAGTCAGGCAGTGGTCGTAGACGCAGTCAGAGTAGTAGTGAGCTGGGTTGATCTTTGAGTGACAGGAGGAGAAGGGCCCTCTGGGGTCTTGGATGATCCAACAGGCTCTCTTGGAGGCCATCATCTTGTCAGCACTGCAGACTGGGCAGTCACCTGAGCAGCCATGGTCACAGCCAGCGCTGACTTCAGAAACCCAGCTGGTACCAAAGGTGAAGGCGTTAGTAACGACAGACCCACTTCGGATGGTAAAGTCATCGGACACCACCCCGTTGAAGTTCCCACATAGACCACTGGTTTGGCCTCGGAATCGAGCAGGAAGTGTAACGAAGACGCTGTAGACCATGTCATAGTTGACTGTCAGGCCGAAGTCTGTTTTCAGCACCGTGTAGTCGCCACTTTTATAGATGATGATTCTTCCACTGTTGATATTCACTGGCAGAGTCTGAATGATTCCATTCATCTGATGGAGAAAGTTACAGGAAGTGGCTCGTTATTAAAGGTGATGGTAGCTCTGGCCATAACGAAAATTACCAAACAACTAACTCCTATTTTCTATGCTTTTAATTCAGATGGGATGGTGGTGAGTTGACTTTTTTTAAAGTGACTTGTTTCGTGGTTTTTAGGTGTCCAAGAAACATCTCTAAAATATTGAAGCTTTGATCGCTAAGTCCTTCACCTGCCCCTGGATTCACCACCACATGCTCAGGTTTCTGCTGCGGTATGGATAACCTTATTACAATAAACGTAACTGCACATTTATAACATTTACAGCTCACCATAAGCCTGCCCCATCTAGAATTATTGTCTTTACAAGTCATTTGTACAACTATTTTTGCCGTGATGAACACATCAGCAATCGAGCATGCAGTTAGCTATTTTACACATATAATGCACCACCACAATAGGTCTTAACTCAATTTACCATATCATAACTGACTTGGCCTTTTTGCAGGGCTATCCCCAAACCTTTTGCTTCTTAATTTAATATTATCCTGACCTGCTGCTCTTGACTTTAGGACTCTGGGCACTTGAACACTGCTGATTAGTGATAAAGTGCATATGCTCCATGTGTAAATTTTATTATGATTGGTTCTCCCTGATTGGCATATTTGATTTACTTGTGAGTCCCTAGTAAAGTGCACTAAGTGTGCCAGGGCTGGTAAACCAAATGCTACTAGTGGTCCTGCAGCACCGATTGTACCACCCACATGAGTTGCCCTAAAAGTTTTTCTCAGGCCTGCCACTGCAGTGCCATTTTACACATATAAAGCACCCCTAGCTGTGCTCTCGCAAGAATAGGTGTTTCCTAACTAGATTTACCATACCATAACTAAGCTACACAAAACCAGAAATAAACAAAAGAAAGTTAGATTACACAGGCGCATATTCAATATAAGTAGTGGGGGGAAAAGAACAGCCATAGTAACCTAACCATCATTGTGAGTAAAAAACAACGAGATGAGAGACCGTATCCAACAAAGCCATCTAACCATGTCAGCTACGCGGAGAAAAGCATCTTTTTCCCTGACACTGGAAATTATGGTTTTCTCCACATTTCTGAAGTGGTTAGATTGATTTGTAGATCAATCTATCTATCTATCTATCTATCTATCTATCTATCTATCTATCTATCTATCTATCTATCTATCTATCTATCTATCTATCTATCTAGCTAGCTATCTATCTATCTATCTATCTATCTATCTATCTATCTATCTATCTATCTATCTATCTATATATATTTATATATTTATATATATATATATATATATATATATATATTTATGCTTTAAACCTTTCTCGGCGATGAGATGGATAACCAACCACACCAACTGAGCAAGAATTCACAACTGTTTTATTATTCAGCACAAACAGAAGACAAGTTTTGACCTACATCGGTCTTGGTATATATTGTAGATATATATATATAAATATATATATATATATATAATTATATATATATATATATATATAATTATATATATATATATATATATATATATATATATATATGTGTGTGTGTGTGTGTGTGTGTGTGTATATCTATATATAATATTGGTGCTTTAATGAAACCTGTTTCCTGCTCAGAAATCATGGGTAAATTATTGATAACGAAGTATGCGCGAAGTTGGTATACATTAGGATTACTTCATTCAGACTATCACTTACCTCAACTGTGCCACGCTTTCCACTCTGGAGATGTATCTGGATCTGATACACAGAAACGAAGACCTCCTTGGTCACCGCCACCTGCAGGCCTTGCAACTTTTCATTCTTCACCTCCACTCTGAAGAAGGGCAGAGAACCATTGGGACTTTGGACTTCAGACAGGACGTACTTGCAGGTGCCCTGGAAATCAAACCTTCTCCCATCGAAGCTGGTGTAATGAGGGTCTCCTGAGGCCCGGCAGATACCATCAGGCAGAACGTGGCAGCCATAGACGCCTTTCACAGTGGTGCAAGTCTCACCAGTGGCACAAGATGAGAGTGAACACTGGACAGTCCTGGTGGAGCCATCACACCGGCACAAAGTCTGGCAGTTGTCCTGTTTCCAGAAAGTGTCTCCTGCTCTGTAGTATTTCCCATTTTCTGTGCAGCCGCACTGACTCTGCGGCACACAGTCAGTGCCACTGAGAATAAACCCGCTATCACACTGGCATCCTTCCTTGCACTGACCGCGGCAGGCGGTTGACGCATTGGCACACGTAGCAGGGCAAGAAGATCCACATAACTCGTAGATCTGATTACTGGGACAAGTAATGCCTGTAAAATACAAATGCCATTAAATTGAGACGTACATGGATACTTGGTGCTTATCATTGTACAGTCAGAAAAACTGTACAAAATAATTACAATAAGAAATACAACATATTGCTAACACCGCTACTATTGCTACTGTCACTCCTACCACTACAGCTACTTTTGATTATAATAATGATAATATTAATTATGATGACAATAAAAATACCATTTTGCATAGTGTGTAATACGAGAGCAGTGTCCTTGGAGCACGGTATACACATCACAGATGTTTCTGTGTTTCTCATGCCTTAGGAAGCAATACATAAAACAGGGATGTGGAAACATTGACTCACTGGTTCCTACAACCAGCAGTACAATTCACTGGAGTGTTCCCTTCAATAAAAGTTCCTATTGCAAAGAGGACAGAATGTGTTCCCAGTCCTATTTAAAGGTTAGAGCTGTGTCAATGATGTAGAAAACAGCGGACTATTTTATTAATCAGCCAAACACATAACTATGGTAATACAGGGATAAAGACGAATATTTTATTCTGATTTAGTCAGATGGATCAAGAAACATATGTAACAGAATATTATATGTCTCACCATTGCTCCATTTTCCAAAATAGTTTTTAAAAAAATAGGGATTACAGTGATGAAATGAAAGGTAAATCTGTGGTGAAAGTATCAGAAATAACGGATTTTCATTTACAGAAGGAAACATTTCATTAAGAAGGGGTTTTTTTCTATTTGGAAGATGAAGGCAGATTTTGCCCACATTTGTGCTTGTTTTATTATAATATGTGGCTAAGTGGCAATTATAGGTAAGCTATGAGCAGGCGGTGTGGATTTGCTCAAGTCTAAAGATGGGGCAAAGAAATACATTTGTTCCCCACATAAGTCAAATTGCATGTGTTTCAGAAAATGAGGACAGCAATGTAATATCAGGGTCTATCTTGCACGGGTTGGGGTCCTTATAATTTCAGTATCGAAACCTTAACTGGCCTACACTGACCTGGGGTAACTAAAAGGCACAATGAGGAGTAAAATCAATAAATAACAAATGTTTTTTTGACATACCACATCCAATGAGACTCCTCCAGGGCTGGATGACATTGCCACGACTCTGGCAATGATGGGCATAATTTTTCACAATTTCACATAGTGTCTGCTGATCGCCGTCGGTGCCACACATGTCATAGACACAGTTCTTGAAGTAGATCTCGGTGTCAGCATTGATACTGTCTTTAAAGGGACCGTTTGGATCTTTCATGATTCCACAGTGGCTCTGGTTGCTGAACTGGGACACCATGTCCTCACCACACACTGGTGGATTGTCAGTGTCTATGCAGTTGAAAGCAGAGTCCTCGTCTTCTTCCTTCCAGCTATTTCCAAAGGTGACTACACTCTCCACCAGAGATCCATCAGGAACCCTCAAGTCATCACTCTTGTTCCCATTGAAGTTTCCACAAAGGCCAGCAAGAGATCCAGAGTATGCTGCAGGCACCTGCACAGCTACGTGATGCCACCAGTCATAGGACACTACAAGGCCAAAGTCTGTCTGGACGACTGCGGAGGAGCCACTGTAATACACCTGGATCTTCCCAGATTGACTGGAAACTGGGAGAATATTTTGGAAGCCATTGATCTGTAATAATTATACATAGTTTTCATTAAAATATGGGCATTGCACCTAATGTTGCTCTTTGTAATTTCTTTCTCCATGCCTCACATTTGATTTTCATTTGCTCTGCATAGACACACTCTTAATCGCGATAGATTAATCATATTTGAAGTCATAAAAATTACCAGATGTAGACATTTGTACATCATAATAGACAACTTCACGTAACTTCTACCGCCCAGGTCCTGTCATTATGATTTGTCACCCACACAAGATATCTACTGTACTCATCCTCATTCACTTTACTTCCACTAACTGGCATACACATTTGTTCTACTGGCTCTTATTTTGTCTAGAAACGAGTTTGTCACTTTTTAGAGTCTCTCACAAAAATGGGTAATTTATTTATGCGGGGATAATTTGAGTTGCAGTGTGGCTGTTGAGTGGCATAAAATGAATGAATAAGACATGCCTACGCAAAGTGGTGCATCTTCATGTATCTATTAGTGATGGAAGTTCAATCTCTTATTTTCCTCATATCAACGTGGCTGTCGCTTGCAGTACCCAACTAATGCCATTAGTGAGCGCCCATCATGCTTGTTATCGGATCCTCAGCATTGTATTTATGAGGTCAGGCTCGCAATCTTGAGTGCAATTAAAGATTTTGCATAAAAGTGAGTTGCCTGGTGTTTGCTATATATAAAGCAGTATACCTCCGTGTACAACATATGGCTCTTTGGCACTCTGGGCATTCCCCGTGGCATTTTATTGTTTGCAATAAATGTCCAGTATGCAAATAAGTGCAGAAGTGATGCTATACTTTACCTCTTCAAGAAGCAATCAAGCTTCACGGCTTGTACCTCTGGAATTGACTCATGCACTACACATATTTTATTCATTTCTTTTTTCAGTATACTAAACGTGTTAAAAACGCCTCAAATCCATCTCCACTATAGCTCTATACATTTATTGTTATTCCCCATTCTTGCTACTTGTTTATTTGTTCTCCTAATGGCTGCTTAGACCTGTCATTAACAAATAGATGCATCACAGTCTCTTGTAGATTAGGACAATTTCTGCATGTTAAAAGAAATCAGGTCTTTCATTACCTGAACATGGCCATATTCTCCACTTGCTATGGAAACCTGCTCCCCATAGACATTTACTTCCACTCTTCGCGTCCAGGCCACCACTGGTGATGATCGGTGCTCATTCTGTACTACGACGCTAAAGTCAATGAGAGAGCCGGTCTGGGAACTAGACTTGCTGAGGGTGTACTTGCAGGTGCCCTGGTAGTCGAAGGTGACTCCATCAAAGGTGCGGTAGTGAGGATCTCCAGAGGCCCAGCAGATTCCGCTGTCTACAGGGTAGCACTTCCGGATTCCATTCATGACCTTACATTCTTCTAGAGCGGCACATGTGTGGGCCTCACACACCATCTCTTGTGCATTACAGGTGCATTTCTGGCTGCAGGTATCTGTTAGGAAGACCTCATCTCCCAGGTTGTAGTAGACGCCATCCATGGTGCAGCCACACTGACTTACAGGGATACAGAGGCCAGAGTGAAGAGCAAACCCTTCATCACAGAAGCATCCGTCCACGCTCTCTGCGGCGCATGGGGCACTCTGATGGAGGTTGCGGCAGGTGGTTGGGCAGCCAGTTCCAAACAGTTCATAGTGGCTGTTCTCAGGGCAGTTGTCATCTATGAAGAACAAAACAAAGTAAACTTATCAATTTTAAATTAACTGGTTTGAAGATAGAGGTGGAATATCTTGTGAACAATATATTGCTTGCTGCTGAATTAAACCCTTCTCTGTATATTATGTAAACACTGTGGTTGGGACTATTGGGGTTTTAAATTCAAATTCAAATGCTTCTGAGAAACACAAATTAAACATCTGCATAACTGTTTGTGCAGGCTATTATTGTGAAAGGGATTAATGGAGTGGGGCAGCCCAGGTATTTAAAGCAGTGTAGAAGGGTGGTTGACTCACCACATTGCAGCTCCGCCCTCCAGTCTGGAATCACCAAGCTGTGAAGGTTACAGACCTCCTCGTAGGCCTGGACAGCTGTGCAGAGCATCCCCTTGTTGGTGCCGTAGAAGCAGAGATCATACACACAAGAGGCCACAAATGGTTCCGCGTCCTCGTGCCACTGGCACTCATCGAAGGGGCCTGATGGGCGGGTGATGATCCTGCACTGCGCCTCGATGGCTCCCAGATTAGTGCAGGTGGTGTCGTTGGAGATGGTCACACCTGTATCATCCGCACACCTGAGGAGAGAAGAGAGAATGAAACTCACATATAAGGAGTCTTTGACTTAATATGAATTGAATTTGTGTTAAAAACAAACAGAGGGAAGATGCCTCCTTGTCAATGATTGCCCTCAAACCACGACCATTGCTGTTTCACAAACACTGATCACGTCGCTCCTCTTACCCGACTCCTCCCTTCAGAAAGACACTTATAAGCTGAGATTGTTTCCATTTCCGGCTGTTTCTCAAGCTCAGAATGCGCAGCAGTACAGACTCCTTTAACGTTCAGTGTAAGATTTAGTGAGAATTGTACTACTCGTCTCTTCCCAAGTGAATGAGTCCAGCTGCGAAGAGTCCCAGCGGGGAGCAGGGCAGGCCATGTCTGTGTTTATAATACCCTCCTTTGGTGAAGACGGGGTGATGCTGGCACCCAATGCAGGGACCAATCAGAGTGTGTTTGGCATGCACAGCATCCAGTGGATGGCATCATGCCCGTAGTGCAGCGGTATGGGAAGCAGTAAAGCTAGGAGGCACAGATGGCACAGACTCATTCAAAAGCGGCCACCCTTGGAGTTACCCCTTTGGTCTGCCCCTTGCAGAGCATGGAAGGGTCCGCACCGAAGGGGGGCTTGTCCTGCACCCCTTGGCTAGGCAGGTCGTGGATGATGCTAGCGCTAGGGCTGTGTGCCTCTTAACTAGTGGCCACCGCCTTGCCGAGCCCCCTTTGGGCCCTGGTGGTTACTGAGGTGCACTGAACTCATGTTTTTTGTAAAGCACTTTTGGTGCTGAGAAGTTGACATCATTCATATTTCAGTGATTGCGGTTTCTGGTGCGGATCTCCGGGATGCCTCCATGTCCCATTGATAGGACCCAAATTCAATAATTTGTCCGATCTCTCCCCAGCGCCTGGAAGCACTTTCTGGATTACAGAGGGCTTTACACACCGGCTTCATTCATTCATTCATGCTTTTTATGAACATTTCATGAGCAGCTCCTACGGACCTTGCTGTATATTATTCACTATACATTTTACTGCCCCTGTATCATTCTCCATTTATTTCCTCTAAACTTCAATAGTGTCTCATTATATCATAAAACGTATATCTGACCTTGGTATATCGGTATTGTGGTCATTTTAATTTGACATATTTGGGACAAAAATATCACTTACCGTGCAAGGACAAGAAACAAATCATCAAACACTTCCTCGACCCACAGAATGCTGCATATATTTTAGTGTTTCTTTGCTGACAGTTGAGACGTAAAATGGCTCACCCTGCTGAACCGATGTCTGCTTTCCAGGAGTTCCCAAACTCTGCATCGCTGCGCGCAAGAGTTCCATCCGGCTTCGCCTTGTCGTCCTTGGGGTTTCCGTTGTAGTTGCCACACATCCCCCGCACTTGGTTCTTGTACTGGGGCCCAACTTGTACTGTGACTGTGTTTACCCCGTTGTACTGGATGCGGACCCCGAAGGCTGTGTCCACAGAGATGGCGCTCTTGGCCGCTGTGACGCTTCCAAGAGATCCCATCACGGCTGGGAGTCTGGTCTTGACTCCATTCATCTGAAAGACATAAAATATCCCTTTGACTGAGAACGATTTTTAAAAGCAACAAGAGCCAAATGTGAATCAATCGCGTTGTAACTACCGCAGTCTGCTGGCAAAATATCATGTAGTAGGTAATTAGAGTCAATTAATGGCAGGTGGCCTCAAATATTTCTTGGTTAACTCATTAAAGTGCCGACTCACGACTTTTCTAAAAACAGCTTCTGAATTGAACACTGAAAAGACTGCGAGGAGTTTTGGAATCAATAACAAGAGATCGATAGTTTCTTCTGGTCCCTCTGAAAGATGACACTAGTTATGCACTCACTGTGCATAGTGAGAGCACATGGCAGCGGTTACCAGAACTCACGGTACACTAAGACAGGATTCCTCTCGATTAAACTTCAGATTGACATTTGGTATGCCATGATGCCTTTTTGGAGCTACCTGAAATAAGTCAATATCGAAGAAGATTGCTAGTACATTTAATCAAAGTAATCAAAACCCCAATTTTTATAATCTTATCTAACTGTATAAGAACAAAGAATATGATTGTAAAAACACGAATCTTACAGTACTGCACTGGAGCACACTTTTCTGCATCCATATCATTTTCAACGCAAATATGGAATCAAATGTTTAAAAAGTGTCTTCCAGAGGCTGCATTTGCCTGTTTTAAGTGATTGTGACACAAACTTAAATAATTATAATACATATTTCCAATAACAATATTATGAGTAATGTTTGCTTTGGCCTTGACTGCTGTGTAAGTCTATTTTACTATGTCAATTTTAAAATTTGGATTGTTACACACCAAAAAAACACACTTTTCTTCAAAAATGTGGTCGAATTATGCTGTGAAGCTCTTGCATCTGGGGAGGGAGCTTTTAAACAGTGAATCAGGTGAACATGATTAGTAAGGAAACGTGAATAATTGATAATACAGACAAATTGTTGATCTCACCAGAGGAACTTTTCCTTGTTCAAAGACCAGCGTGGTGTTCCCATCAGAGCTGCTCAGCCAGACGGTGACGCGGTACACAAAAGACACTTTGGGGTTCTGGTAGCGTCTGTTCTCTGCCACCACCCGGTAGGAGAATCCTGAAGGAGCGATTGAGCCCTGGCTGATCTCGTAGGCACAGGTTCCCATGAAATTGGCTACAGTGCCATCAAAGGTGTGGTAGTGTGGGTCTCCCGTCACCGTGCAGATTGCCCAAGGGCTCTGGCACCCTAGCTTCCCATTCTTCACTGCACACTCCTGTTGCTGGGCACAACTGCTGCTAGCACAGCGGAAGTTACCAGTGGAGTCACAGCGGCACCTCTTGGAGCAGTCAGAGAGCCAGATGTATTCTCCAACCTGGGAGACAGAGGAAGGGGTTTATATGGAGAGGAAACTGAAGACAGAGTAATTCCATGCATGGATAACATGTAACAGAGAGGAAAGAGACAGGCAAGACACGACATCCTCAGACATAAGAACACAAAGATAGTATAGGCCAGAGTTACAGGACAGGACAGACATTCATGGATAAGACATGTAAAAAGAAGAGAAGCAGAGATTGGAGGGAGATAGATATATAGACAGACAGAAAGAAAGACAGACAGACAGACAGACAGACAGACAGACAGACAGACAGACAGACAGACAGACAGACAGACAGACAGACAGACAGATAGATAGATAGATAGATAGATAGATAGATAGATAGATAGATAGATAGATAGATAGATAGATAGATAGATAGATAGATAGATAGATAGATGGATGGATAGATAGATAGATAGATAGATAGATAGATGGATAGATAGATAGATAGATAGATAGACAGACAGATGATAGATAGATAGATAGATAGATAGATAGATAGATAGATAGATAGATAGATAGATAGATAGACAGACAGACATACAGATGATAGATAGATAGATAGATAGATAGATAGATAGATAGATAGATAGATAGATAGACAGACAGACAGACAGACAGACAGACAGACAACAGACAGACAGACAACAGACAGACAATGCTACATATGAAATTTGAAATTATTCATCTGCATCAAAATATACTGTTCACAAGAGCCCTCTAAAGTACTATATATAAATCAGATATATAATTACTAATTTCACCTAGCATATTAATAACAATATTTTACAAATGGTAGCAAACGATATTATTTGTTTATACGAGTATTTCTGTAGCTTGGATGAATTAATGGATGAAGCCGCATAGATGCAGATACAAAGAACAAGCACCCAAGCAAGTGGTTTAGTGTGGGCGACAAATGGGGCAAGTAGCACAAGGAGAACACAACAGCCTCGGCAATGTGGGCACACAGGGCGCACCTCAGGAGTACTAGCAGCCTCTCTGATGAATGACTGGTTGATACAATGGCTCCATCTTTAGCCAAAGAAAGGCGGAATGATGTCTGCAAAGTATTTTTCTTAAATTTTTCTTGGCTGATTGGACTTTCCCTCCCCAAAAGCAAGCTGGAGCCCAGGCAGACGTCTGAGTACCGGCTGGGCTAGGAAGAGGCCCAGAGGATGGAGCCTGTTCAGGTGAGAGGCTGCCCAGGCTTGCGAGTTTAGGGTGGAGGTGCCAGTTTGGGATTACCTCTAGGGCACTACCCCCTGCCCCTTTATGCAGACTCGCCTGGGGTTTGGACCAATAAGCAGAGGAAGGGCAATTTAGGTACGTTGATGCCCGGAGCTGCAGACAATAATGCTTAAATAAAGTGATAAAGTAAACATGTTTCTGAAAGTGAGAGGCAGTGCCATTGGATACAGATACAGATCCACTCCACCCTACCAGCAGGAGCGTTTCAAATAGAAACGTGTCCTATCTGTTATACACTGAGGGCACATGCATAAACTATGAATGAATGACTGAAAGAATAGGTCTTATGGAGCGCTACAGGTGTTCCAGTCAGGAGGACCCCGCGTTGGTTGTGTAGAGAGAAGTAAGAGGTTTCATGGAGTGTATGTGGCATGAACTTGGGTAGCTGGTGTTCTGCCTCCCACACTCAGTCACTCCTATTGGCATCTGAGACGACTACCAGTGCTAAAGAAGTTATACTCACGCTGTAGTACATCCCCTCGTGCTGACAGCCGCACTGCTCGGCTCTCACGCAGTTGTCCCCGCTTCTCTGGTACCCAGCATCACAGACGCAGCCCTCAGAGCATCGGGCATCACAGTGTGGGAGCAAAGAGGAGGAGACACAGGAGTCCTGACACCTCCGGTGGCAAAGTTCATAGTGGCTGTTGGTTGGGCAGTCCATGCCTTCAGAAAGCAAAGGGAATACATTGTCTGTTAGAATGCGCTAACAAACTTAGCAGTCAAAAAATGCTGCATGACAGACACTATTGGTTTCAGAGGACGAAAAGCACAACCTATCACATGACCAATGCAGACACCAACGTTTACCTATCACATGAGCAATGCAGACACCAACCTTTACCTATCACATAACCAATGCAGACAACCGCCTTTACCTATCACATGACCAATGCAGACACCAACCTTTACCTATATCATGAGCAATGCACACACCAACCTTTACCAATCACATGACCGACACATACACCAGCGCTTACCTATCACATGAGCAATGCAGACACCAACCTTTACTTATCATATAGCCAATGCAGACACTAGTCTTTACCTATCACATGACCAATGCAGACACCAGTCTTTACCAATCACATAAGCTGTGCATACACCAGTTTTTACTTATCACATAACCAAAGCAGACACCAGCCTTTACCTATCACGTAACCAATACATACACCGATATTTACCTGTCACATAACCACAGCAGACACCAGCCTTTACCTATCACGTAACCAAAGCAGACACTAGCCTTTACCTACCACATGACCTATGTCAACACCATCCTTTTTCACATGACCAATGCAGACACCAGTCTTTTCCTATCATGTCACCAAAGCACACACCAGCCTTTACCCATCACATAACCAGTGCAGACACCAGTCTTTACCTTTCACATAACCAAAGAAGACATCAGCGTTTACCTATCACATAACCAGTCAATACACCAGTCTTTTAGGCCATGGAACCCTCGGCACCATCGTCGCTCCATTTTGTTTTTCTCCTCATTTATCAAGGGCACGCACACGTCATGCCTCGTCAGGTGTTTATCCCTCCCCAAGCGCACTGCCCAAATTCTGTTAAACAAATGCAGCACTCCTATTTCTACTAGCAACAGTTGGTCGAACCAAAGACTCTGCCTCTCCGATGTTGTTGCTCAACGAATGCCTCTCGAATGTCTAGGTAGCAAATATTTATATTTACAAACACACACCGCGTCATCTTGCACCTTAATCTTCTAGATTACGCTCAGCTGCGGATTTTTGATTTCGGCTCAACGAAACGTTTTGTTTTTCACCACCTTGCCTCCCATAAGTATATTTTTATAATCAGCACTTTTTGACGTGGTGCTCGTCTTGCCCTTTATCTTTTGGCTGCGTCTGTAACTGGCTTCTTGGATATTCGCTGTTACTTCCCTGGCTCAATCATGTGCCGTATTCATAGTGGTTCCCTTGTGAATAAACAAGTCTGACAAGCGCACTCCAGGGAATATAGACACAAATAAACAATCATTGGCAAAGCCCGTCAACATACAGCTAAAAAACATTCACATTAACAATGCCAAAGGCTCATCGCTCTGCCATTGTCAAGACACATTGGCGTTGCAAATGCTTGTTGTTCATGCTACCCTTTCTTGTTACGCTCCCATCACTTCTCGTTCTTTCCTTCTCTAGCCTTCCTATCATCTGTCTCAGTTTTTTCTCAGCCGTTCCCCATTGCTCTACTACACTGCTAAGCACCACTTGTCAAATTAACTCCCCGTCATGTTATAGGTAAACAGAGATACAGACCCCCCGGCAGGCAGTCGTAAAAAGCAAACACAAAAAACAATAGATCGTGTCCCTTTTAAAAAAAAAAACTTGTAGAAGATGTAACACACTATGAGGCCCTTCAAATCCCTGAGCCTCGGTGCCAATGCACCAGCTGCTACACTCCAGAATTCACATCCGAAAGTTAGAGAGCCGAGCAAACAGAATGGCTCATAAAATACGAAGGGCCTCTTGGCGCTATGTTAGCCCAGGTTTCGAAAGACAAAATTGAAAGTACTGTAAAAAAAAAAATCTTCAATTTCAGATGGTGCTAATGTGTGTAGCTTCATACATATGCATTTGAAGCTGTCACTATATGTGAAACTAGAGTTATGGACGCCGGCCTGTACCACAGACTGCTTATAAGCAAAGTGGTGAATTTCTCATCCATTTTTGGCTAGAATTCAGAGGCATTCTACATACAGGTTTTACCAATAAAGCATTAATCAAATGTACATTGAACACACACATAATTTCATTATTGCCTAAAAGGTTTTCCTGTTCTTTTTTTCTCTGGCAGAGTTGATTCACTCCCTGAAAACGAAGAACTCCTTTACTCACCACAGAAGGAGTTGTTCCTCCAGCTGCGGATGGTCACGTTGGAATCCTGGCAGGCGGCTGCATAGGTTTGAACGAAATGGCACAGGACTGTGCTGTTCCCTTCAGTCAGGCAGTGGTCGTAGACGCAGTCAGAGTAGTAGTGATCTGGGTTGATCTTTGAGTGACAGGAGGAGAAGGGCCCTCTGGGGTCTTGGATGATCCAACAGGCTCTCTTGGAGGCCATCATCTTGTCAGCACTGCAGACTGGGCAGTCCCCTGAGCAGCCGTGGTCACAGCCACCGCTGACTTCAGAAACCCAGCTGGTACCAAAGGTGAAGGCGTTAGTAACGACAGTCCCACTTCGGGTGGTAAAGTCATCGGACACCACCCCGTTGAAGTTCCCACATAGACCACTGGTTTGGCCTCGGAATCGAGCAGGAAGTGTAACGAAGACGCTGTAGACCATGTCATAGTTGACTGTCAGGCCGAAGTCTGTTTTCAGCATCGTGTAGTCACCACTTTTATAGATGACGATTCTTCCACTGTTGATATTCACTGGCAGAGTCTGAATGATTCCATTGATCTGATGGAGAAAGTTACAGGAAGTGGCTCGTTATTAAAGGTGATGGTAGCTCTGGCCATAAAGAAAATTACCAAACAACTAACTTCTATTTTCTATCTTTTTGCTCCAGATAGGACGATTGTGATTTGTCTTTTCTAAAAGTGAATTGTTTCATGTTTTTTAGGTGTCTAAGAGATATTTCTATGATACTGAAGCTTTGATCGCTAAGTCCTTCACCTGCCCCAGGATTCACCACCACATGCTCATGTTTCTGCTGCGGTATGGATATCCTCGTCACAATAAATGTAACTGCACATTTATAACATTTACAGCTCAACATAAGCCTGCCCCAAATAGAATTATTGTCTTTACAAGTCACTTGTACAACTATTTCTGCCGTGATGAACGCATCAGCAATCCAGCAGGCAGTTATCTATTTTACATATATAATGTACCCTAAACTGTGCTCTTGCGAGAACAGGTGTTTCTTAATTCGATAAACCATACCATAACGAAGCTATACAAGCCTGGAAATAAACTAAAGAAAGAAAGATCGCAGGGAAGCATACTCAATATAAGTAGTTGGGGAAAAAAAAACACCCACATAAAAATGTCCTGAGAAATTCACAACAAACGTGAGCAAAGATATCTAAACCTATCGGAGCCAGAAACAAGAACTGTGTCTAAAGCAGCTGACCTATTCTTAGGTGCAGCTAACAGCCTCTCCTGGCCCGTGGTAAGTTAACCATCATTGTGAGTAAAAAAAAAACCTGATGAGAGACCGTATCCAACATAGCCATCTAACCACGTCAGCAACAGGAAGAAAAGAATCATTTTCCCTGACACAGAAAATTATGGGGTTATTCCACGTTTATGAAGTGGTTAGATTGATTCGTAGATCACATCTATCTATCTATCTATCTATCTATCTATCTATCTATCTATCTATCTATCTATCTATCTATCTATCTATCTATCTATCTATCTATCTATCTATCTATCTATCTATCTATCTATCTATCTATCTATCTATCTATCTCTATCTATATATATATATCTGGTGTGAATAAACTTTACACTTACCTGCAGACTACGGAGTGGCTCGTCATTCTTCCTAGGATTTATGGGAGAACTTCATTGCAATGTGTTAACGGTGGCGTCCGTTGACGAGCCCCGACCCGACAGGCTGGGCTTTCACGTTAACGCCACACCTTCATTTGGATTTCCGTGTGAGTGACGCCCGCCGATGCCGATTCTCGGAACCCTGTAAGGATCTACAGGCAACGAAGTGGATAACAACTGAAGTCCCGTGTTTTTCGTCCTGAACGAAGACGGACACCAGCGAAGACAAACGGCTTCAGGGTACGCCCTTTGCGAGACTTGAAACTAAGGGCGCGGTCTGCAGTAACCAACGCTTGCTCGGTGGAGCAAGCTAACGATTGGCACACCAAAAATGGCATCAGAATATTTAAAGGGCCGGGAGGCCTCAGCAAACAAGATTTTCAAGAAAAAATCGAATCAGGACTCGAGTCAGACTAACGTGGAAACCGGACATTTAACAACATGTCTGAATATCAAACAAAAGGGTAACGCGCTCGAAAAACTCAGGAAACGAGAAATAAGCAGATGGTGGGAAGCAACCTCACTGCAAAATTACATTGAGGTAAACAGGATCCCGAGAGGATTAAGAATTTTTACAATACCTACCTTAAATAACCCTAAACCACAACTGCTTAAAGATTGGATGAGCAACTCACATGAATGTTCAAAGAACATGTTGAACCTGTTGATTAAAAACGCATGGGAAGACCATGAAGATCTGATGACTCAAATACAGATTATACTGGACGATCTTGACAAAGAAAGTGACCAAGAAGAGGTTCGTAAAACATTGACAGCTATCGAAGAAAGAATGAAGAAATTTGAGTCGGACATTGTGAAACGAAAACAGAACAAGTTCGAACGCGATGAGCATGATTACATGATGGGAAGAATTCTCACGTTTGCGAGAAAATTTGACAAAGCAAGAAACGAACTTTCGAAGGAGAAAACTATGGGTAGAGCCGAAAAAACGCTCTATGCATCAACAACGGATTTAAGTTCGGATTTAGAGTCTGTGGACAGCAATGCATCAACTACACCAGAAGTGACTTCTTTTTCCGAGGAAATGCGCCTCATACAAATGAGTATGGAACATTCGGAAAGGGGGCGACCAAGAGGAAGAGGTCGAGGAGGCGCAACCAGAGCACAAAAAGGAGACAACGTCGAAGGAAAGAAGAGTTTGGTCAGCATGGGAACACGTGGGCAACTGACAAAGAAGCAGGCATGACTGACACAGCAGCAGCATTAACGGTAATGAACCTATTTAAGAGAGTTTTAACTGACATTGACAGAAATGTACTCAGCTTAGGTTTGTCTTTTTGTCCAGATAACCCTCTTGATTATGCACAAGTACGAATTGATTTGTATAAATTCATCAGAAAATTGAAACTATGTAAAATACATGCTAGCAATAAGAAAATGCAAACTGTCAACCGCTGTCTTGGGTTACCTAACACTATCACGAGTGAGGACAGTGCCCATAAAAATAATGACCTTGTACTCTTGAATACCTTATGTGATTTGGCTAATGATAACCCTGATCTGACACAGTCTCTCCCCTTGGACAACACTCCTTCAGACCTAGTGGATATAACCTTACATAGTGAGGCAGACACAGAACAGGATCACAAACACATTCATGCTGTGAAAACTGATTTTAGACCTAAGTCTAAGTATATCCCGCAGACGCCCAAAGATAATGTCGATGTTTTCCAGGATGCTGTGATCCATGATTTGAACAAACTCACATTGATGCACACACATAGGAGAAATGTCACAAAAAAGCAATGGGATGCGGTAATTGCTCTACAAAAAGATGAAAACATAGTGATCAAACCTTCCGATAAAGGGGGCAATGTGATCATTATGGATAGGGAAGCATACATTAGAGAAGCTAATAGACAACTCTCGGACAGTGTATGCTATGAGAGAGTAGACAAGGGCTATCTTGATAAACTGCAAAAAAGATACCATCAAATGGTAGACAAATGGACACAAGATGAGCTTCTGAATTGGGATGAAAGTAGGTTCTTGATTAACACCACACCGACGACACCCACCTTCTACCTATTACCCAAAGTACACAAAAACCCCGTGAATCCACCGGGACGTCCCATAGTTTCTTCAAAGAACAGTTTGTTCGAGAATACCTCAATATACATCGACCACTTTCTCTTCCCTTTTGTTAAAGATCTCAGCTCCTACGTCAGGGATACCAAAGATTTTCTCCAGAAAATTGAGAATCTCCACTGGGGACCCAATTGCTGGATGGTATGCCTTGACGTAGAAAGCCTTTATACAAGCATACGTCATAATGATGGGATAAGAGCCTGCCATGATTTCCTAAAAACTAGGAGCACACACCTGTCTAACCACACACACATGATTCTCCAAATGATAGAGATGTGTCTCACTGAGAATGTGTTTTTGTTTAATGGCAACCTGTATAAACAAACACAAGGTACTTCTATGGGCACTTGCTTCGCTCCCAGCTACGCGAATCTTACCGTGGGCTGGTGGGAGAAGCAAGTGCTCTGGAATGAAGATATGGACAAATGGACCCAAAAGATCAATCTATGGCTACGGTACATAGACGACATCTTTTTTATTTGGGAAGGAAGTGAGAGTGAACTTCTTACTTTCTACGACACTCTCAATGAGAACAGTATGAATTTAAAGTTTACGATGGTACATAGCCAACAGACCGTAAACTTTTTGGACATTAAACTCAGGGTCAGTAATAATATCTTGACAACCACTCTCTTCAGAAAAGAAACTTCTGGAAATAGCATTTTACATGCCACCAGCTGCCACCTCCCGAGTTTTAGGTGGAGTCTACCTTATGGGGAATTCCTCAGAGCAAAACGAAATTGCAGTACTGAGAGAGAATATCTTAACACCAAAGAAATGATGGTAAACAGACTGAGGGAGAGGGGCTACACTGGGAAAATGCTCATGAAAGGTACTAAAAAAGCAGACAATATCAGCAGAACAGAGGCCATTTTTAAAGCATCTACTAAACCAATTAACGCCCCAACTGATTTGACACCTATCAGATTTGTAACCACCTTTTCTTCACAAACTAATCAGTTGAAGAATATTTTGAAAAACAGGTGGGACATCTTAACACAGGATAAAATGCTATCAGCCAAAATTGGATCTTGCCCTTCTTTTTCCTTTAGAAAGTGTCCATCCCTGAAAGACATGCTGGTCAATAGCCATCTGAACCCCAAAAAAGGAACTTGGCTGGAACAAGGAAAGGGTTTTAAGCGATGCAAAAAATGCAAAGCTTGCAGCCATTCTGAAGATATGAAAGAAGTTGTACTACAAAGAACAGGCAAAGTGTGGAGGATCCCCAAACTGATCCACTGCAACACTGACCATGTAGTGTATGCCATCACATGCCCTTGCCCAAAATGGTATGTAGGGTCCACTACATTCCCAGTGAAAAAACGAATCTTGGAGCACTGGCGGGCTATAACGAATCAAGATCTAAGTTATAGCACTGCCAGGCACTTCAAGGAGCATCATTCCAGTGATTGGATGAAAGCAAAATTCTTCGCACTAGATAGTGTGCCCAAACACCCTAGAGGTGGGAATAGAATACAATCACTGAGGCGACTCGAATCTCGTTTTATTTTACAAACAGGCAGTCTATTTCCAATTGGTCTTAATAATGATGAGGAAATGTATTCACATTTGTAGATATTATCGTAGTATTGTTTGCTGAAAAAGGTTTGAGGGCAAATTTCATCTCCTCCTTGCTCTCCCCTTTCCTTCCCCCCCCCTTTTTTTTTATTCTGTTTCCCTCGCCACTGTAGTAACCAGTTTAAAATCTGAATTCTAATGACTGTTTACTCCTTTTTTACTCTTGATTGTATGGTTCTGTTCTCAATTGTATTGTTATGCTTTCTGAATGTACCCCATGGCCAGATACATACATGGGTTGTTTAGTGACAGTTTGGTTTTAATGTAATATACACTAACAATTGACTATTCCTTCTCTTTTCGTTTCTGCAGCCTGGGGCCTATGAATAGATGAATTCACCATCAATAGTCACCGATAGAATATGCTGGCTAAGTTCTTGGTATGCGCACATTGTTCACTTATTGGACTCGTATAGAGTTTTGGGGTACTATACCTATAGTTTGATGCTATTATTTCCAGTTGTGGCCTTCTTTAAATAAATATTAGGCTCAAGCACTCCCTGGTACTATACCAGTAGCGTTAATATTTAAATTTTGGACTTATTGATTTTGGACATTTATATATGTGACCACATCTTTGGGAATCCTTCTACCTACCACTGCGCGTACTTAACTATATAACCCAACTGCAGGAATTTCGATATTATTCCATGTATCAACAACTTATATGTGAAAAACTAAACATCGACTGTCACGATCAACATTATATCAAGTATATGCAATAATGTTTATAACAATTTGTAAATTGGCCGCCTAACATGTAAACCAAAGGGAAAGCATTAATATATCAATAAGTAATTTGTTTTCAATCACGAAATTATTGTGTGAAAAGAAAGACTGATATTAAGTCTGTTTTTACTTTTACTCTTGTTTGTGCAGGCTGCGACGTGCCCGGAACCAATGACAATATATACTTCCTGGTTCAGGAGCGAGGTCATGTGACCAAGGCTGCGTGTCAGCCGAAACAGTCTGGTGTGAATAAACTTTACACTTACCTGCAGACTACGGAGTGGCTCGTCATTCTTCCTAGGATTTATGGGAGAACTTCATTGCAATATATATATATATATATATATATATATATATATATATATATGCTTCAATCCCTTCTTGGCGAGGAGATCCATAACCAGCTACACCAATGGAGGTGGAATTCACAGTTTTATTATTATGCGGCACAAACAAAAGAAGATGCGTTTCGACCTACATCGGTCCTGGTGTGCATATATATATATATTCACTTAAAAAACCATAGGTTTCACACATGTTATAGTTAGGTGGACATTTCACTCGTAAAAAACCAATGAAATTCCCCCGTTATAGTTAGTTCAGATAACTATAACTCGCGCGCCCGCAATCCTGCTCATGACGTCACATATTACATCACTCATGACATGCTCAGTGGCATCACTCATGACATCACTGATGACATCATCCTTGTGATAGAGTGGCGGTCGCGCGAGTTATAGTTATCTGAACTAACTATAACGGGGGAATTTCATTGGTTTTTTACGAGTGAAATGTTCACCTAACTATAACAAGTGTGAAACCTATGGTTTTTTAAGTGAATTTGCAAGGTTTTTTAAATGCTAATTCCTAACTATAACGTGTGTGAAACCTATGGTTTTTTCAGTGAATTTGTACGGTTTTTAAATGCTAAGTTATGTATGTATTAATATTTTTTTTATATATTTATTTTACAATAAACTACGTTTAAATTTTTTTTTTTTTATGGTTTTTCACCATGCGCGCATGGTGCGCGCACCCCCGCGATTTAAAAAAAAGAAAATTAAAATGTTTTTTTCTGCCTTCGGAGTCCTTCAGGGACCCCCTGACAAAGGCTAGGGGGTCAGGAACTCTCTACCCTACCCCCTTTTCACGTTCACCACCTTCCTTATTCACTCTCGCACTGAAAACAAACAAAATGGCGGTCGACACTTCCTGATTTCGACCGATTCGAACGTTGACTGACATGTAACCACCAATCAGAATTACACTCGCGCACGTTAGGGTGCGCGGCTATAGATATGTATGTGCTTTAACTGCAATTTTCTCAGGAACTACTGAACAGATTGACTCCATATATGCAAAAGGCACATCCCTGACCTGAGGACTACCTCTCTGCCAAATTTCAAGTAATTCTGTTCAGCCGTTCAGGCTGTACCTTCGACTAAAGATCCTATGGGAAAATGCATGGAGAAAATGCGTTTTGGGACCCCCTTTTTTCTCGGCCCCCGCTTGACGAATCCCCCCGAGACTTTCAGGGTAGGAGCTGAGCGGAGTGCCCAATTAGTATTGAAAATTTCGCGAAGATTCGTCAACCGGCACCAAAGTTATTCAAAATAGAATTTTGAGATTTCCTATGGAAACACGGTCCAACTATAACTATCTACTGGCAGCCGCCAGTAGATAATATATCTATATATATCTATATATCTATCTATGTATATATTCACTGAAAAAACCATAGGTTTCACACACGTTATAGTTAGGAATTAGCATTTAAAAAACCTTGCAAATTCATTGAAAAAACCATAGGTTTCACACAAGTTATAGTTAGCTGTACATTTCACTCGTAAAACAATGAAATTCCCCCGTTATAGTTAGTGCAGGCAACTATAACTCACGCGACCGCAATCCTCTGCTGATGCTAATACTGTATTTAGACACTTATTTGCCCATGTCTTCTTCCATTAAATTTTAGCTATACATATATTACAAATATTTTTTTTTCATAAAGACACATATGTCATCAGCAGAGGATTGCGGTCGCGTGAGTTATAGTTGCCTGCACTAACTATAACGGGGGAATTTCATTGGTTTTTTACGAGTGAAATGTACAGCTAACTATAACTTGTGTGAAACCTATGGTTTTTTCAATGAATTTGCAAGGTTTTTTAAATGCTAATTCCTAACTATAACGTGTGTGAAACCTATGGTTTTTTCAGTGAATTTGTACATTTTTTTAAATGCTAAGTTACTTTACGCCATTCGTGGCGTGCGCGCCCAGTTAACGCAGTTCGTTCCGTGCGCGCACGGTGCGCTTCACGCACCGTGCGCGCACAGTGAGCACGCGCACCGCGCGCCCACTTTACGCAGTTAGTGCCGTGCACGCACGGTGGTCACGCGGTGCGCTGCGCGCACCGCGTGCCCACGTTACGCGGGATGGGCCATGTACGCACGATGCGCTTCGCGCACCGTGCGCACATGGGGGACATATTATGCGCTTCGTTGTGAAAGTTATTCATTTGTACTTTCCGTTAAGACATTTGCCATGCCCAATTGGTGCCCTACGGGCACCATTTGCACACGGGGTGGGGAAAGTGTGGATAATTTTTTTTTTTTTTTAATTTTTAACCGTACGCGTAAGCGTAATCGGCGATTTTTCGAAAAAATATAAATTTGTTTTTTTGGCCTTGGGGGTTGTTTGGGGACACATATATGTATGCTGGGTGGTTAAGAACTGAATATACTCCCCCTGTAGATGTTTTTTGTCTTGGTTTTTGCAGCCCCCCTCAGAGTGCGAGAGAGAAAATGGCGGCCGCCGCTTACTGGTTTTGACCGATTCGAATGTTTACTTAGATCGAACAGCCAATCAGAATCGCGCTCGCGCACGTCACCGTACGCGTACGGTAAGCGCACCGTAAGCGCACCGTAAGCTGGCTCAGATATATATATTGATTTAAAGGCTATTTTCTCAGAATCTACTGAACAGATTTACACCAAACCTACAAAAGGCACTTCCTTGACCTGTAGACTACCTCTCTGCCAAATTTCAAGGAACTCTGTTCAGCCGTTCGGGCTGTAGCTGTGTCTAAAGGTCCTATGGAAAAATGCATGGGAAAAATGCGTTTTGGGACCCCCCTTTTATCTCAGACCCCGCTTGACGAATCCCCCCGAGACTTTCAGGGTAGGAGCGGAGCGTAGCGCCCCACCTATTTTGAAAATTTGGCGAGGATTCGTCGACCGGCGCCAAAGTTATTCAAAATAGAATGTTGCGGTTTTCCTATGGAAACAGGGTCCTAACTATAACTACCTACTGGCGACCGCCAGTAGCTAATGTATATATATATATATAGATAGATATATAGATATATATATATATAGATCGATGTATATATATATATATATAAAATATCAGTGCTTTAATTAACACTGTTTCCTGCTCAGAAAACATGGTTAAGTTATTGATAACGAAGTATGCGTGAAGTTGGTATACATTAGGATTACTTCTTTTAGACTATCACTTACCTCAACTGTGCCACGCTTTCCACTCTGGAGATGTATCTGGGTCTGATACACAGAAACGAAGACCTCCTTGGTCACCGCCACCTGCAGGCCTTGCAACCTTTCATTCTTCACCTCCACTCTGAAGAAGGGCAGAGAACCATTGGAACCTTGAACTTCAGACAGGACGTACTTGCAGGTGCCCTGGAAATCAAACCTTCTCCCATCGAAGCTGGTGTAATGAGGGTCTCCTGAGGCCCGGCAGATACCATCAGGCAGAACGTGGCAGCCATATACGCCTTTCACAGTGGTGCAAGTCTCACCATTGGTACAAGATGAAAGTGAACACTGGACAGTCCTGGTGGAGCCATCACACCGGCACAAAGTCTGGCAGTTGTCCTGTTTCCAGAAAGTGTCTCCTGCTCTGTAGTATTTCCCATTTTCTGTGCAGCCGCACTGATTCTGCTGCACACAGTCTGTGCCACTTAGAACAAACCCATTCTCACACTGGCATCCTTCCTTGCACTGACCGCGGCAGACGGTTGAGGCATTGGCACACGTAGCAGGGCAAGAAGATCCACATAACTCGTAGATCTGATTACTGGGACATGTAATGCCTGTAAAATACAAATGCCATTAAATTGAGACGTACATGGATACTTGGTGCTTATCATTGTACAGTCAGAAAAACTGTACAAAATAATTACAATAAGAAATACAACATATTGCTAACACCGCTACTATTGCTACTGTCACTCCTACCACTACAGCTACTTTTGATTATAATAATGATAATATTAATTATGATGACAATAAAAATACCATTTTGCATAGTGTGTAATACGAGAGCAGTGTCCTTGGAGCACGGTATACACATCACAGATGTTTCTGTGTTTCTCATGCCTTAGGAAGCAATACATAAAACAGGGATGTGGAAACATTGACTCACTGGTTCCTACAACCAGCAGTACAATTCACTGGAGTGTTCCCTTCAATAACAGTTCCTATTGCAAAGAGGGCAGAATGTGTTCCCAGTCCTATTTAAAGGTTAGAGCTGTGTTAATGATGTAGAAAACAGCGGACTATTTTATTAATCAGCCAAACACATAACTATGGTAATACAGGGATAAAGACGAATATTTTATTCTGATTTAGTCAGATGGATCAAGAAACATATGTAACAGAATATTATATGTCTCACCATCGGTTCATTTTCCAAAATATTTAACAAAAATAAGGATTACAGTGATGAAATGAAAGGTAAATCTATGGTGAAAGTATCACATATAACGGATTTTCACTTACATTAGGAAACATTTAATTAAGAAGGGTTTTTTTTCTATTTGGAAGATGAAGGCAGATTATACCCACCTTTGTGCTTGTTTTATTATAATATGTGGTTTAGTGGCAATTATAGGTAAGCTATGAGCAGCAGGTGTGGATTTACTCATGTCTAAAGATGGGGCCCTGAAATGCATTTGTTCCCCATGTAAAGTCAAATTTCATGTGTTTCAGAAAATCAGGACAGTAATGTAATATTAGGGTCTATCTTGCACGGGTAGGGGTCCACATCATTACAGATTCAAAACTGTAACTCACCTACACTGACCTGGGGTAACTAAAAGGCACAATGAGGAGTAAAATCAATAAATAACAAATGTTTTTTTGACATACCACATCCAATGAGACTCCTCCAGGGCTGGATGACATTGCCACGACTCTGGCAATGATGGGCATAATTTTTCACAATTTCACATAGTGTCTGCTGATCGCCGTCGGTTCCACACATGTCATAGACACAGTTCTTGAAGTAGATCTCGGTGTCAGCATTGATGCTGTCTTTAAAGGGACCGTTTGGATCTTTCATGATTCCACAGTGGCTCTGGTTGCTGAACTGAGACACCATGTCCTCACCACACACTGGTGGATTGTCAGTGTCTATGCAGTCGAAAGCAGAGTCCTCGTCTTCTTCCTTCCAGCTATTTCCAAAGGTGACTACACTCTCCACCAGAGATCCATCAGGAACCCTCAAGTCATCACTCTTGTTCCCATTGAAGTTTCCACAAAGGCCAGCAAGAGATCCAGAGTATGCTGCAGGCACCTGCACAGCTACGTGATGCCACCAGTCATAGGACACTACAAGGCCAAAGTCTGTCTGGACGACTGCGGAGGAGCCACTGTAATACACCTGGATCTTCCCAGATTGACTGGAAACTGGGAGAATATGTTGGAAGCCATTGATCTGTAATAATTATACATAGTTTTCATTAAAATATATGTGGGGCACCTAATGGTTCTCTTTGTACTTTCTTTCTCCATGCCTCACATTTTATTTTCATTTGCTCTGCATAGACACACTCTTAATCGCGATAGATTAATCATATTTGAAGTCATAAAAATGACCTGATGAAGACATTTGTACATCATAATAGACAACTTCACGTAACTTCTACCGCCCAGGTCCTATCATTATGATTTGTCACCCACACAAGATATCTACTGTACTCATCCTCATTCAATTTACTTCCACTAACTGGCATACACATTTGTTCTACTGGCTCTTATTTTGTTTAGAAACTAGTTTGTCACTTTTTAGAGTCTCTCACAAAAATGGTTAATTTATTTATGCGGGGATAATTTGAGTTGCAGTATGGCTGTTGAGTGGCATAAAATGAATGAATAAGACATGCCTACGCAAAGTGGTGCATCATGTATCTATTAGTGATGGAAGCTCAATCTTTTATTTTCCTCATATCAACGTGGCTGTCGCTTGGAGTACCCAACCAATGCCATTAGTGAGCGCCCATCATGCTTGTTACCGGATCCTCAGCATTGTATTTATGAGGTCAGGCTCGCAATCTTAAGTGCAATTAAAGATTTTGCAAAAAGTGAGTTGCCTGGTGTTTGCTATTTATAAAGAAGTATACCTCCTTGTTCAACATATGGCTTTTGGCACTCTGGGCATTCCCCGTGACATTTTATTGTTTGCAATAATTATCCAGTATGCAAATGAATGCAGAAGTGATGCTGTGCTTTACCTCTTCAAGAAGCAATCAAGCTTCAAGGCTTGTACCTCTGGAATTGCCTCACACACTACATATATTTCATTATTTTCATTTTCAGTATACTAAACGTCTTTTAAAAAGCTTCAAAACCAACTCCACTATTAGCTCTATACATTAATTGTTATTCCACATTCTTGCTAATGGCTGCTTAGACCTGTCATTAACAAATAGATGCATCACATTCTCTTGTAGATTAGGACAATTGCTGCATGTTAAAAGAAATCTGGTCTTTCATTACCTGAACATGGCCATATTCTCCACTTGCTATGGAAACCTGCTCCCCATAGACATTTACTTCCACTCTTCGCGTCCAGGCCACCACTGGTGATGATCGGTGCTCATTCTGTACTACGACGCTAAAGTCAATGAGAGAGCCGGTCTGGGAACTAGACTTGCTGAGGGTGTACTTGCAGGTGCCCTGGTAGTCGAAGGTGACTCCATCAAAGGTGCGGTAGTGAGGATCTCCAGAGGCCCAGCAGATTCCGCTGTCTACAGGGTAGCACTTCCGGATTCCATTCATGACCTTACATTCTTCTAGGGCAGCACATGTGTGGGCTTCACACACCATCTCTTGTGCATTACAGGTGCATTTCTGGCTGCAGGTATCTGTTAGGAAGACCTCATCTCCCAGGTTGTAGTAGACGCCATCCATGGTGCAGCCACACTGACTTACAGGGATACAGAGGCCAGAGTGAAGAGCAAACCCTTCATCACAGAAGCATCCGTCCACGCTCTCTGCCGTGCATGCGACAGTTTGATGAAGGTTGCGGCAGGTGGTTGGGCAGCCAGTTCCAAACAGTTCATAGTGGCTGTTCTCAGGGCAGTTGTCATCTATGAAGAACAAAACAAAGTAAACTTATCAATTTTAAATTAACTGGTTTCAAGATATAGGTGGAATATCTTGTGAACAATATATTGCTTGCTGCTGAATTAAACCCTTCTCTATATATTATGTAAACACTGTGCTTGTGGCTATTGGATTTTTAAAGTCTAATTCAAATGCTTCTGAGACACACAAATTAAATATGTCCATAACTGTTTGTGCAGGCTATTATTGTGAAAGGGATTAATGGAGTGGGGCAGCCCAGGTATTTAAAGCAGTGTAGAAGGGTGGTTGACTCACCACATTGCAGCTCCGCCCTCCAGTCTGGAATCACCAAGCTGTGAAGGTTACAGACCTCCTCGTAGGCCTGGACAGCTGTGCAGAGCATCCCCTTGTTGGTGCCGTAGAAGCAGAGATCATACACACAAGAGGCCACAAATGGTTCCGCGTCCTCGTGCCACTGGCACTCATCGAAGGGGCCTGATGGGCGGGTGATGATCCTGCACTGCGCCTCAACGGCTCCCAGATTAGTGCAGGTGGTGTCGTTGGAGATGGTCACACCTGTATCATCCGCACACCTGAGGAGAGAAGAGAGAATGAAACTCACATATAAGGAGTCTTTGACTTAATATGAATTGAATTTGTGTTAAAAACAAACAGAGGGAAGATGCCTCCTTGTCAATGATTGCCCTCAAACCACGACCATTGCTGTTTCACAAACACTGATCACGTCGCTCCTCTTACCCCACTCCTCCCTTCAGAAAGACACTTATAAGCTGAGATTGTTTCCATTTCCGGCTGTTTCTCAAGCTCAGAATGCGCAGCAGTACAGACTCCTTTAACGTTCAGTGTAAGATTCAGTGAGAATTGTACTACTCGTCTCTTCCCAAGTGAATGAGTCCAGCTGCGAAGAGTCCCAGCGAGGAGCAGGGCAGGCCATGTCTGTGCTTATAATACCCTCCTTTGGTGAAGACGGGGTGATGCTGGCACACAATGCAGGGACCAATCAGAGTGTGTGTGGCATGCACAGCATCCAGTGGATGGCATCATGCCCGTAGTGCAGCGGTATGGGAAGCAGTAAAGCTAGGAGGCACAGATGGCACAGACTCATTCAAAAGCGGCCACCCTTGGAGTTACCCCTTTGGTCTGCCCCTTGCAGAGCATGGAAGGGTCCGCACCGA
This sequence comes from Triturus cristatus, assembly GCF_964204655.1. Classification (NCBI taxonomy): domain Eukaryota; kingdom Metazoa; phylum Chordata; class Amphibia; order Caudata; family Salamandridae; genus Triturus; species Triturus cristatus. The sequence continues at coordinate 219,928,949 of NC_140590.1, forward strand.
AGGGGGGCTTGTCCTGCACCCCTTGGCTAGGCAGGTCGTGGATGATGCTAGCGCTAGGGCTGTGTGCCTCTTAACTAGTGGCCACCGCCTTGCCGAGCCCCCTTTGGGCCCTGGTGGTTACTGAGGTGCACTGAACTCATGTTTTTTGTAAAGCACTTTTGGTGCTGAGAAGTTGACATCATTCATATTTCAGTGATTGCGGTTTCTGGTGCGGATCTCCGGGATGCCTCCATGTCCCATTGATAGGACCCAAATTCAATAATTTCTCCGATCTCTCCCCAGCGCCTGGAAGCACTTTCTGGATTACAGAGGGCTTTACACACCGGCTTCATTCATTCATTCATGCTTTTTATGAACATTTCATGAGCAGCTCCTACTGACCTTGCTGTATATTATTCACTATACATTTCACTGCCCCCTGTATCATCCTCCATTTATTTCCTCTAAACTTCAATAGTGTCTCATTATATCATAAAACGTAAATCTGACCTTGGTATATCGGTATTGTGGTCATTTTAATTTGACATATTTGGGACAAAAATATCACTTACCGTGCAAGGACAAGAAACAAATCATCAAACACTTCCTCGACCCACAGAATGCTGCATATATTTTAGTGTTTCTTTGCTGACAGTTGAGACGTAAAATGGCTCACCCTGCTGAACCGATGTCTGCTTTCCAGGAGTTCCCAAACTCTGCATCGCTGCGCGCAAGAGTTCCATCCGGCTTCGCCTTGTCGTCCTTGGGGTTTCCGTTGTAGTTGCCACACATCCCCCGCACTTGGTTCTTGTACTGGGGCCCAACTTGTACTGTGACTGTGTTTACCCCGTTGTACTGGATGCGGACCCCGAAGGCTGTGTCCACAGAGATGGCGCTCTTGGCCGCTGTGACGCTTCCAAGAGATCCCATCACGGCTGGGAGTCTGGTCTTGACTCCATTCATCTGAAAGACATAAAATATCCCTTTGACTGAGAACGATTTTTAAAAGCAACAAGAGCCAAATGTGAATCAATCGCGTTGTAACTACCGCAGTCTGCTGGCAAAATATCATGTAGTAGGTAATTAGAGTCAATTAATGGCAGGTGGCCTCAAATATTTCTTGGTTAACTCATTAAAGTGCCGACTCACGACTTTTCTAAAAACAGCTTCTGAATTGAACACTGAAAAGACTGCGAGGAGTTTTGGAATCAATAACAAGAGATCGATAGTTTCTTCTGGTCCCTCTGAAAGATGACACTAGTTATGCACTCACTGTGCATAGTGAGAGCACATGGCAGCGGTTACCAGAACTCACGGTACACTAAGACAGGATTCCTGTCGATTAAACTTCAGATTGACATTTGGTATGCCATGATGCCTTTTTGGAGCTACCTGAAATAAGTCAATATCGAAGAAGATTGCTAGTACATTTAATCAAAGTAATCAAAACCCCAATTTTTATAATCTTATCTAACTGTATAAGAACAAAGAATATGATTGTAAAAACACGAATCATACAGTACTGCACTGGAGCACACTTTTCTGCATCCATATCATTCTCAACGCAAATATGGAATCAAATGTTTAAAAAGTGTCTTCCAGAGGCTGCATTTGCCTGTTTTAAGTGATTGTGACACAAACTTAAATAATTATAATACATATTTCCAATAACAATATTATGAGTAATGTTTGCTTTGGCCTTGACTGATGTGTAAGTCTATTTTCCTATGTCCATTTTAAACGTTGGATTGTTACACACCAAAAAAACACACTTTTCTTCAAAAATGTGGTCGAATTATGCTGTGAAGCTCTTGCATCTGGGGAGGGAGCTTTTAAACAGTGAATCAGGTGAACATGATTAGTAAGGAAACGTGAATAATTGATAATACAGACAAATTGTTAATCTCACCAGAGGAACTTTTCCTTGTTCAAAGACCAGCGTGGTGTTCCCATCAGAGCTGCTCAGCCAGACGGTGACGCGGTACACAAAAGACACTTTGGGGTTCTGGTAGCGTCTGTTCTCTGCCACCACCCGGTAGGAGAATCCTGAAGGAGCGATTGAGCCCTGGCTGATCTCGTAGGCACAGGTTCCCATGAAATTGGCTACAGTGCCATCAAAGGTGTGGTAGTGTGGGTCTCCCGTCACCGTGCAGATTGCCCAAGGGCTCTGGCACCCTAGCTTCCCATTCTTCACTGCACACTCCTGTTGCTGGGCACAACTGCTGCTAGCACAGCGGAAGTTACCAGTGGAGTCACAGCGGCACCTCTTGGAGCAGTCAGAGAGCCAGATGTATTCTCCAACCTGGGAGACAGAGGAAGGGGTTTATATGGAGAGGAAACTGAAGACAGAGTAATTCCATGCATGGATAACATGTAACAGAGAGGAAAGAGACAGGCAAGACACGACATCCTCAGACATAAGAACACAAAGATAGTATAGGCCAGAGTTACAGGACAGGACAGACATTCATGGATAAGACATGTAAAAAGAAGAGAAGCAGAGATTGGAGGGAGATAGATATATAGACAGACAGACAAGAGAACAAGGCTATAAGAGAATAGGAGGAGACTGAACCGAAGATATATTTGAAATGTGAAGTTAATCATCTGCAATAGCAGTGCAGAAGAAGTTATACTCACGCTGTAGTACATCCCCTCGTGCTGACAGCCGCACTGTTCGGCTCTTACGCAGTTGTCCCCGCTTCTTTGGTACCCATCAACACAGACGCAGCCCTCAGAGCAGGGGGCATCACAGTGTGGGAGCAAAGAGGAGGAGACACAGGAGTCCTGACACCTCCGGTGGCAAAGTTCATAATGGCTGTTTGTTGGACACTCCATGGCTACAGAAAGAAAAAGGAATACAATGTCTGTTATCATGCGCTAAGAAACTTAGCAGTCAGACAATGCAGAATTACAGACACTATTAGCTCCAGAGGACGAAAAGCATAACCTATCACATGAACATTGCAGACAACAGCATTTACCTATCACATGACCAATGCAGACACCAGCATTTACTGATCACATGAGCAATGCAGACACCAGCGTTTACCTATCAATTGAGCAATGCAGACACCAGCGTTTACCTATCACATGAACAATGCAGACACCAGCCTTTACCTATCACATAACCAATACTGACGCCACCTTTACCTGTCACATAAGCAATGCAGACACCAGCCTTTACCTATCACTTGAGCAATGCAGACACAAGCGTTTACCTATCACTTGAGCAATGCAGACACCAGCGTTTACCTATCACATGAACAATGCAGACACCAGCCTTTACCTATCACATAACCAATACTGACGCCACCTTTACCTGTCACATAAGCAATGCAGACACCAGCCTTTACCTATGAAATGAGCAATGCAGACACCAGCCTTTACCTATCACATGAGCAATGCAGACACCAGCCTTTACCTATCACTTAACCAATACTGACGCCACCTTTACCTATCACATAAGCAATGCAGACACCAGTCTTTACCTATCAAATGAGCAATGCAGACACCAACCTTTACCTATCACATAACCAATACTGACGCCACCTTTACCTATCACATGAGTAATGCAGACACCAGCCTTTAACTATCACATGAGGAATGCAGACACCAACCTTTACCTATCACATGAGCAATGCAGACACCAGCCTTTACCTATCACATAACCAATACTGACGCCTCCTTTACCTATCACATGACCAATGCAGACACCAGCCTTTACCTATCACATGAGCAATGCAGACACCAATCTTTACCTATCACATAACCAATGATGACACCACCTTTACCTATCACATGAGCAATGCAGACACCAGCCTTTACCTATCACATTAGAAATGCAGACACCGGCCTTTACCTATCACATAACCTATTCTGATGCCACCTTTATCTACCACATGAGAAATGCAGACACCAGACTTTACCTATCAGTTGATCAATGCATACACCAGCCTTTAACTATCACATAACCAATGCTGACGCCAGGCCTTACCTATCACATGACCAATGCAGACACCAGTCTTTACCTATCACATTAGCAATACAGACATCAGCCTTTACCTATCACATGGCCAAAGCAGACACCAGTCTTTAACTATCACATAACCAAAGCAGACACCAGCCTTTACTTATTACATGACCAATGCGGACACCAGTCTTTACCTATCCCATTACGAAAGCCGACACCAGTTTTTACCTATCACATGAATAAAGCAGACACCAGTCTTTTCCTATCACATAACAAGTGCATACACCAGTCTTTACCTATCACATAACCAAAGCAGACACCAGCTTTTACCTATTACATGACCAATGAGGACACCAGTCGTTACCTATCCCATTATGAAAGCAGACACCAGTCTTTAGCTATCACATAACCAAAACAGACACCAGCCATAACTTATCACATGACCGAGGAAGATACCAGCCTTCACCCATCACATAATCAATGTAGACACCAGCCTTTACTTATCACATAATCAATGCAGACACCAGTATTTAACCATTGAGTTCAAGTGAAATATTTTCCTAACACTTTACATGAACTCTTTGTGATAATGTGACGTTTTTTGCCGGTCTGCAAAGTCACATCATTTAGCAGATGTGGCTTTCCTACAGTTGTGGGAGCACCTCCATACCATTATTATAGCTTTGTGTGGCCTGATATAGTTTGAAATGTCACGCTGGTACGATTGTAATGGATAGGTGTTGTGTTGGTATTGTTATTGGCAGGGCTGGCAGGGTCAATGCATGGTGCAGGCTGCAATGGTATTCTCAGAAGAGCCCTGGCATTTGTTACAAATTAAGCACTGAACAGGGCAGTCATGAAAGCCTGATATAGAATATTACATGTGCCTTTCTCGATTGCCAGACTTGTCACCCCAACAATGCTCAAGCATCTCTGTTTAAAACTGACCTTTATACCACTTAATTGACCCTTTGGAGTCAATGGACGACATGAGTCCTAATGCAAGCACCAAAATAATAGAAAATCATCCCATTCCTCAAGGCTCAATGTTGTAATTTGCATGTTTGGTATGTCTTTGAATAGAAGGCAGTGGTTGTCCTGGCGACAGAATGTGGGTCTCACGATTCTGGATGAGATCGGCATTCTGGCGAGTGGGACACTGAGCGGCCTACCTGTTGATGTACCTGTCGGTGGTTGTACACAATAAAGTCATCCATCTGAATTACGAGAGGCTGACTTAGATTTATTACTGGCGACGAGCTTGATTGGGGACAAGTCACAACCACCGATTCCCCTGCGAACCCATTTGGATTTATTTAAAGATTTTGGATTTTGGATTGCGAGATTTTGGGACGGGCACAGCTTCTGTCAACTAGCTTCAGAGAAAATACAAGGTGCGTTATGATGACAAGAGGTCTGTCAGGAAGAGGATGTGGAATGTTGGTGATAAGGTCTCGGTGAGAACAGTGAAACATTGTCACAAAGGGATGTCCAATTTTCAGGTCCTTTTGTCATCATGGATATAAAGAAAAATGACGTAACTTTGGACAATGGATGTACTTGGAGCATGTCTAGGCTGGTTAAGTTTGATGGCATGAAACCAGGTGCAGCTAATGTTCTTAGTGGAGATCTGGAAAGAAGGATGGGAGGTTTTGTGAGGTCAAGTAGACGGAAGTTCATACCGTCAAGATTTGATGATTATGTTTTGTATTAGTGCTAATTACCTTCGGTAAGGCATGTGTGTAGAATGTAAGAATTTAGTTTTCTTTAAAGTTAATAGTATCACTCTAGTTGGAGTGCTGCAAATTTTGTGTTGTTGTAAAGGGGATGTGTTGTAATTTGCATGTTTGGTATGTCTTTGAATAGAAGGCAGTGGTTGTCCTGGCGACAGAATGTGGGTCTCACGATTCTGGATGAGATCGGCATTCTGGCGAGTGGGACACTGAGCGGCCGACCTGTTGATGTACCTGTCGGTGGTTGTACACAATAAAGTCATCCATCTGAATTACGAGAGGCTGACTTGGATTTATTACTCAACAAACAAAATCAAAGATTTGGAAAAGGGACCTCAGAAATATCAATACAGCAGATCTAGCAACCAATTGTATATTTGTCCTCTCTCCACAAGTTGACATGACTGAGGTACATGCACTCACTAACTTATACAACTCTACTATCACTAGCATCATGGATTCCATTGCTCCACTTCAACAGAAAACGGCCGCAACTAAAATTTCCAAACCGTGGTTCAACGACAACTTAAACACGGAGCGCCGCAACCTTAGGGCAAGCGAACGATCCTGGAAATCTAATCCATCTTCAGACCAACTAAAAATCCTTAGAATGGTAAGGAGCTCCTATAACAAACAAATTAAGATTTCTAAGGCCGACTACTTCAGATCCCAACTCAATCAAGCCGCTAATTGCCTCAAGAAACATTTTGGGCTAGTGAAACAACAATCGGTGGAATCACCAAACTGCTCGGTCTCTGGAGTCAGCCCACCTTTATGCGATGAACTGGCTGCCTTCTTTGCTGAAAAATCCAGGCTCATCAATATTGATGTTGACTCCAGGAAGGCGCTATTGCTATCCGGGGGTCTGCGACCACTCCCCCGGACCCGTCAGAGAAAATCAAACCGACTAGCCTGAACACTGAGAACAATGCCCCATGGGTCATCTTCACTCCCCTCAGTGAAAGAGACACTAACAAGATTCTTCAGAGCATCAACCCATCTAATCATTTTAGCGACCCATTACCACCGTCCATCTTCAAATAACTGAAGGAGGCTGTCACCCCCATCTCGGTAAAGATTGTCAATGCATCACTCTCAGTAGGTACGATCCCTGATTGCCTAAAAGCTGCTCAGGTAACACCTATCCTAAAAAAGCCTACAGCAGATAGTACCGACCTTAACAACATCCGCCCTATCTCTAACATCCCCACCCTAGCAAAACTCCTAGAAAAATGCGTCCAATCTCAACTCTGTGCCCACATCGAGAATTTCCACCTCATTGGCCAACACTAATCTGGTTTCCATAGTGGGCTCAGCGCCGAATCGGCTCTCACTCAAGTTATGGATGACATTTTAAAAATGCTCGACCAAAATTAATCCTGCCTCCTTATTCTCCTTCACCTTTCCTCAGTGTTTGACACTGTTAATCACGACAACCTCCTATCCATTTTGAAGCAGAGGGTGAACATCTCTGGTGCGGCGCTGCAATGGTTCTCGTCCTTCCTCCACCACAGATCCCAAGGAGTTAAGGTGAACCATTCACTCTCCCAGCCATCACTAGTATCCATGGGGGTCCCCCAAAGGTCCGCCCTATCCCCCATACTCTTCAATCTGTTCTCGGAACCCTTAGCTAATGCACTAAATTCTGCAGACAGTCTCTTCCATATGTATGCGGATAATACACAACTCTATCTGAAAATCTCCTCCCCGAATAACCTCATATCACTCAACTCTACCCTAGTAAATACTCAAAACTGGTTAACTGAGAACCACCACTTTCTCAACACCTCCAAAACAGAATTCCTTCTCATTTCTACCCCGAATCAAATCCCCAAGATAGACCTTTGGACGAACCACCTCACTGCCTTCAACTGCTCCCCTCCCATTGTTGACTCAGGAAAATCTCTCAGACGCACCCTAGACAAGCATCTGAACATGAAAAATCATATCAGCAAGAGAGCTAATCACCTAATGAGGATACTCAGGAATCTCAAACCTTTCCTCCCACAAACGGACTTCAAGGAAGGGGTCCAAGCGCTTGTTTTGCCAAGGCCAGAGAATGGCAGTGCTACGCTCTGTGGCCTCCCCAAATACACCTTGGCCCCACTAAGGGCTTCACTGAATGCGGCAGCCAGATTCGTCACGGGTACCAAAAGAAACGAGCACATCTTCCCAGTCTTAAAATCCCTAAATTAGTTGACCTATGAAGCCAGAATTCAGCTTAAGATTGCCTGTCTGTCTCACAAAGCCCTCCATGTCAAAACCTCCAGTTATCTAGCGCAAAAACTAGAATTATCCAGAGGGGGTAGACCTTCTTGGAGGGCCAACTCTCTCCTCCTGAAACCACAGATCTTTTGCAAAAAGAGAACTTGTCAATGAGCTTTCTCCGGCTTTGTGCCGAAGATCTGGAACTCTCTCCCACCGGAAATAAGCAGAATCTCCTCCAAGGTTGCCTTCAAATTGGAAGTAGAAAGATTCCTCATGAACAAGTTCCTACCTTAAAAGGGTCTCGGATCGTCTGCTCTGATACTCTGGACTTACACCCTAAGTCCTGCCTTTGGTGTTATTCTGCTTTACTAGTCACTTGCTCTCCTCCCAGTTCTCCATGGTCCAATTATTATCTTACGCTTTGTTGTGCCTTTTGTTCGTAACCTTTTTGTTTGATATGCATATTTGATTTGTTTGGGTTGGTATTCCTTTTGATGATTGTACTACAACTATTATCTTCCTCTCCCTCAAATTGTAAAGCGCTATATAAAACTTTATCAATAAAATAAATTATAACTAAAAATTTCATGTTGGCATTAAATGACAGCGCCAGTTGTATTACCTAAGGCCAAAGAACCCTGGGAAACCTTCGTCGCACCATTTTGTTTTTCTCCTCATTTATCAAGGGCATGCACACGTCATGCCTCGTCAGGTGTTAATCCCTCCCCTAGCGCACCGCCCAACTTCTGTTAAACAAATGCAGCACTCCTGTTTTTACTAGCAACAGTCGGTCGAACCAAAGACTCTGCCTCTCCGATGCTGTTGCTCAACGAATGCCTCTCGAATGTCTAGATAGCAAATATTTATATTTACAAACACAGCACTTTTTGACGTGGTGCTCGTCTTGCCCTTTATCTTTTGGCTGCGTCTGTAACTGACTTCTTGGATATTCGCTGTTACTTCCCTGGCTCAATCATGTGCCGTATTCATAGTGGTTCCCTTGCGAAGAAACAGGGCTGACACTATATTGTTTTGCCAAGGCCAGAGTATGGCAGTGCTACGCTCTGTGCCCTCCCCAAATACTCCTTGGCCCCACTAAGGGCTTCACTGAATGCGGCGGACAGATTCGTCATGGGTACCAAAAGAAACGAGCACATCTTCCCAGTCTTAAAATCCCTAAATTAGTTGACCTATGAAGCAAGAATTCAGCTTAAGATTGCCTGTGTTTCTCACAAAGCCCTCCATTTCAAAACTCCCAGTTATCTAGCGCAAAAACTAGAATTAGCCGGAGGGGGTAAACCTTCTTGGAGTGCTAACTCTCTCCTCCTGAAACCACAGATCTTTTGCAAAAAGAGAACTTGTCAACGAGCTTTCTCCGGCTTTGCGCCGAAGATCTGGAACTCTCTCCCACCGGAAATAAGCAGAATCTCCTCCAAGGCTGCCTTCAAATTGGAAGTAGAAAGATTCCTCATGAACAAGTTCCTACCTTAAAAGGGTCTCGGATCGTCTGCTCTGATACTCTGGACTTACACCATAAGTCCTGCCTTTGGTGTTATTCTGCTTTACTAGTCACTTGCTCCCCTCCCAGTTCTCTATGGTCCCATTATTATCTTACCCTTTGTTGTGCCTTTTGTTCGTAACCTTTTTGTTTGATATGCATATTTGATTTGTTTGGGTTGGTATTCCTTTTGATGATTGTACTACAACTATTACCTTCCTCTCCCTCAAATTGTAAAGCGCTATATAAAACTTTATAAATAAAATAAATTATAAATAAAAATTTCATGTCGGCATTAAATGACAGCGCCAGTTGTATTCCCTTAGGCCATGGAACCCTCGGCACCATCGTCGCTCCATTTTGTTTTTCTCCTCATTTATCAAGGACATGCACACCTCATGCCTCCTCAGGTGTTTATCCCTCCCCAAGCGCACCGCCCAAATTCTGTTAAACAAATGCAGCACTCCTGTTTCTACTAGCAACAGTTGGTCGAACCAAAGACTCTGCCTCTCCGATGTTGTTGCTCAACGAATGCCTCTCGAATGTCTAGATAGCAAATATTTATATTTACAAACACACACCGCGTCATCTTGCACCTTAATCTTCTAGATTACGCTCAGCTGCGGATTTTTGATTTCGGCTCAACGAAACGTTTTGCTTTTCACCATCTTGCCTCCCATAAGTATATTTGAATAATCAGCACTTTTTGACGTGGTGCTCGTCTTGCCCTTTATCTTTTGGCTGCGTCTGTAACTGGCTTCTTGGATATTCGCTGTTACTTCCCTGGCTCAATCATGTGCCGTATTCATAGTGGTTCCCTTGCGAAGAAACAGGGCTGACAAGCACACTCCAGGGAATATAGACACAAATAAACAATCATTGGCAAAGCCCGTCAACATACAGCTAAAAAACATTCACATTAACAATGCCAAAGGCTCATCGCTTTGCCATTGTCAAGACACATTGGCTTTGCAAATGCTTGTTGTTCATGCTACCCTTTCTTGTTACGCTCCCATCGCTTCTCTTTCTTTCCTTCTCTAGCCTTCCTATCATCTTTCTCGTTTTCTCTTCTCAGCCGTTCCCCATTGCTCTGCTCCACTGCTAAGCACCACCTGTCAATTTAACTCCCTGTCATGTCATAGGTAAACAGAGATACAGACCCCCAGGCAGGCATTTGTAAAAAGCAAACAAAAAAACAATAGAACTTGTCTATTTTTTTTAAAATCTGCAGCGGATGTAACACACTATGAGGCCCTTCAAATCCCTGAGCCTCGGTGCCACTGCACCAGCTGCTACACCCCATGAATTCACATCCGGAATTCAGAAAGCCGAGCAAACAGTATGGCCCATACAATGCGAAAGCCCTCTTGGCGCTATGTTAGCCCAGGTTTCGAAACACAAAATTGAAAGAACTGTAATAAAAAAAGAAATCCTCAATTTCAGATGGTGCTAATGTGTGTAGCTTCATAAATATGCATATGAAGCTCTCACTATATGTGAAACTAGAGTTATGGACGCCGGCCTGTACCACAGACTGCTTATAAGCAAAGTGGTGAATTTCTCATCCATTTTTGGCTAGAATTCAGAGGCATTCTACATACAGGTTTTACCAATAAAGCATTAATCAAATGTACATAGAACACACACATAATTTCATTATTGCCTAAAAGGTTTTCCTGTTCTTTTTTTCTCTGGCAGAGTTGATTCACTCCCTGAAAACGAAGAACTCCTTTACTCACCACAGAAGGAGTTGTTCCTCCAGCTGCGGATGGTCACATTGGAATCCTGGCAGGCGGCTGTGTAGGTTTGAATGGCATGGCACAGGACAGTGCTGTTCCCTTCAGTCAGGCAGTGGTCGTAGACGCAGTCAGAGTAGTAGTGAGCTGGGTTGATCTTTGAGTGACAGGAGGAGAAGGGCCCTCTGGGGTCTTGGATGATCCAACAGGCTCTCTTGGAGGCCATCATCTTGTCAGCACTGCAGACTGGGCAGTCCCCTGAGCAGCCGTGGTCACAGCCAGCGCTGACTTCAGAAACCCAGCTGGTACCAAAGGTGAAGGCGTTAGTAACGACAGACCCACTTCGGATGGTAAAGTCATCGGACACCACCCCATTGAAGTTCCCACATAGACCACTGGTTTGGCCTCGGAATCGAGCAGGAAGTGTAACGAAGACGCTGTAGACCATGTCATAGTTGACTCTCAGGCCGAAGTCTGTTTTCAGCACCGTGTAGTCGCCACTTTTATAGATGATGATTCTTCCACTGTTGATATTCACTGGCAGAGTCTGAATGATTCCATTCATCTGATGGAGAAAGTTACAGGAAGTGGCTCGTTATTAAAGGTGATGGTAGCTCTGGCCATAACGAAAATTACCAAACAACTAACTCCTGTTTTCTATGCTTTTAATTCAGATGGGACGGTGGTGAGTTGACTTTTTTTAAAGTGACTTGTTTCGTGGTTTTTAGGTGTCCAAGAAACATCTCTAAAATATTGAAGCTTTGATCGCTAAGTCCTTCACCTGCCCCTGGATTCACCACCACATGCTCAGGTTTCTGCTGCGGTATGGATAACCTTATTACAATAAACGTAACTGCACATTTATAACATTTACAGCTCACCATAAGCCTGCCCCATCTAGAATTATTGTCTTTACAAGTCATTTGTACAACTATTTTTGCCGTGATGAACACATCAGCAATCGAGCATGCAGTTAGCTATTTTACACATATAATGCACCGCCACAATAGGTCTTAACTCAATTTACCATATCATAACTGACTTGGCCTTTTTGCAGGGCTATCCCCAAACCTTTTGCTTCTTAATTTAATATTATCCTGACCTGCTGTTCTTGACTTTAGGACTCTGGGCACTTGAACACTGCTGATCAGTGATAAATACATATATATACACATATATATATGTGTGTGTGTGTGTGTGTGTGTATATCTATATATAATATTGGTGCTTTAATGAAACCTGTTTCCTGCTCAGAAATCATGGGTAAATTATTGATAACGAAGTATGCGCGAAGTTGGTATACATTAGGATTACTTCATTCAGACTATCACTTACCTCAACTGTGCCACGCTTTCCACTCTGGAGATGTATCTGGGTCTGATACACAGAAACGAAGACCTCCTTGGTCACCGCCACCTGCAGGCCTTGCAACTTTTCATTCTTCACCTCCACTCTGAAGACGGGCAGAGAACCATTGGGACTTTGGACTTCAGACAGGACGTACTTGCAGGTGCCCTGGAAATCAAACCTTCTCCCATCGAAGCTTGTGTAATGAGGGTCTCCTGAGGCCCGGCAGATACCATCAGGCAGAACGTGGCAGCCATAGACGCCTTTCACAGTGGTGCAAGTCTCACCAGTGGCACAAGATGAAAGTGAACACTGGACAGTCCTGGTGGAGCCATCACACCGGCACAAAGTCTGGCAGTTGTCCTGTTTCCAGAAAGTGTCTCCTGCTCTGTAGTATTTCCCATTTTCTGTGCAGCCGCACTGACTCTGCGGCACACAGTCAGTGCCACTGAGAATAAACCCGCTATCACACTGGCATCCTTCCTTGCACTGACCGCGGCAGGCGGTTGACGCATTGGCACACGTAGCAGGGCAAGAAGATCCACATAACTCGTAGATCTGATTACTGGGACACGTAATGCCTGTAAAATACAAATGCCATTAAATTGAGACGTATATGGATACTTGGTGCTTATCATTGTACAGTCAGAAAAACTGTAGAAAATAATTACAATAAGAAATACAACATATTGCTAACACCGCTACTATTGCTACTGTCACTCCTACCGCTACAGCTACATTTGATTATAATAATGATAATATTAATTATGATGACAATAAAAATACCATTTTGCATAGTGTGTAATACGAGAGCAGTGTCCTTGGAGCACGGTATACACATCACAGATGTTTCTGTGTTTCTCATGCCTTAGGAAGCAATACATAAAACAGGGATGTGGAAACATTGACTCACTGGTTCCTACAACCAGCAGTACAATTCACTGGAGTGTTCCCTTCAATAAAAGTTCCTATTGCAAAGAGGACAGAATGTGTTCCCAGTCCTATTTAAAGGTTAGAGCTGTGTCAATGAAGTAGAAAACAGCGGACTATTTTATTAATCAGCCAAACACATAACTATGGTAATACAGGGATAAAGACGAATATTTTATTCTGATTTAGTCAGATGGATCAAGAAACAATATGTAACAGAATATTATATGTCTCACCATTGCTCCATTTTCTAAAATAGTTTTAAAAAAAATAGGGATTACAGTGATGAAATGAAAGGTAAATCTGTGGTGAAAGTATCAGAAATAACGGATTTTCATTTACAGAAGGAAACATTTCATTAGAAGGGTTTTTTTTCTATTTGGAAGATGAAGGCAGATTTTGCCCACATTTGTGCTTGTTTTATTATAATATGTGGCTAAGTGGCAATTATAGGTAAGCTATGAGCAGCAGGTGTGGATTTGCTCACGTCTAAAGATGGGGCAAAGAAATACATTTGTTCCCCACATAAAGTCAAATTGCATGTGTTTCAGAAAATCAGGACAGCAATGTAATATCAGGGTCTATCTTGCACGGGTTGGGGTCCATATAATTTCAGTATCGAAACTATAACTGGCCTACACTGCCCTGTGGTAACTAAAAGGCACAATAAGGAGTAAAATCAATAAATAACCATCGTTTTTTTGACATACCACATCCAATGAGACTCCTCCAGGGCTGGATGACATTGCCACGACTCTGGCAATGATGGGCATAATTTTTCACAATTTCACATAGTGTCTGCTGATCGCCGTCGGTGCCACACATGTCATAGACACAGTTCTTGAAGTAGATCTCGGTGTCAGCATTGATGCTGTCTTTAAAGGGACCGTTTGGATCTTTCATGATTCCACAGTGGCTCTGGTTGCTGAACTGGGACACCATGTCCTCACCACACACTGGTGGATTGTCAGTGTCTATGCAGTTGAAAGCAGAGTCCTCGTCTTCTTCCTTCCAGCTATTTCCAAAGGTGACTACACTCTCCACCAGAGATCCATCAGGAACCCTCAAGTCATCACTCTTGTTCCCATTGAAGTTTCCACAAAGGCCAGCAAGAGATCCAGAGTATGCTGCAGGCACCTGCACAGCTACGTGATGCCACCAGTCATAGGACACTACAAGGCCAAAGTCTGTCTGGACGACTGCGGAGGAGCCACTGTAATACACCTGGATCTTCCCAGATTGACTGGAAACTGGGAGAATATGTTGGAAGCCATTGATCTGTAATAATTATACATAGTTTTCATTAAAATATGGGCAGGGCACCTAATGGTTCTCTTTGTAATTTCTTTCTCCATACCTCACATTTGATTTTCATTTGCTCTGCATAGACACACTCTTAATCGCGATAGATTAATCATATTTGAAGTCATAAAAATTACCAGATGTAGACATTTGTACATCATAATAGACAACTTCACGTAACTGCTACCGCCCAGGTCCTGTCATTATGATTTGTCAACCACACAAGATATCGACTGTACTCATCCACATTCACTTTACTTCCACTAACTGGCATACACATTTGTTCTACTGGCTCTTATTTTGTCTAGAAACTAGTTTGTCACTTTTTAGAGTCTCTCACAAAAATGGGTAATTTATTTATGCGGGGATAATTTGAGTTGCAGTGTGGCTGTTGAGTGGCATAAAATGAATGAATAAGACATGCCTACACAAAGTGGTGCATCATGTATCTATTAGTGATGGAAGCTCAATCTTTTATTTTCCTCATATCAACGTGGCTGTCGCTTGCAGTACCCAACTAATGCCATTAGTGAGCGCCCATCATGCTTGTTACCGGATCCTCAGCATTGTATTTATGAGGTCAGGCTCGCAATCTTGAGTGCAATTAAAGATTTTGCAAAAATTGAGTTGCCTTGTGTTTGCTATTTATAAAGCAGTATACCTCCGTGTACAACATATGGCTCTTTGGCACTCTGGGCATTCCCCGTGGCATTTTATTGTTTGCAATAAATGTCCAGTATGCAAATAAGTGCAGAAGTGATGCTGTGCTTTACCTCTTCAAGAAGCAATCAAGCTTCACGGCTTGTACCTCTGGAATTGACTCATGCACTACACATATTTTATTCATTTCTTTTTTCAGTATTCTAAACGTGTTTAAAAACGCCTCAAATCCATCTCCACTATAGCTCTATACATTTATTGTTATTCCCAATTCTTGCTACTTGTTTATTTGTTCTCCTAATGGCTGCTTAGACCTGTCATTAACAAATAGATGCATCACAGTCTCTTGTAGATTAGGTCAATTTCTGCATTTTAAAAGAAATCAGGTCTTTCATTACCTGAACATGGCCATATTCTCCACTTGCTATGGAAACCTGCTCCCCATAGACATTTACTTCCACTCTTCGCGTCCAGGCCACCACTGGTGATGATCGGTGCTCATTCTGTACTACGACGCTAAAGTCAATGAGAGAGCCGGTGTGGGAATTAGACTTGCTGAGGGTGTACTTGCAGGTGCCCTGGTAGTCGAAGGTGACTCCATCAAAGGTGCGGTAGTGAGGATCTCCAGAGGCCCAGCAGATTCCGCTGTCTACAGGGTAGCACTTCCGGATTCCATTCATGACCTTACATTCTTCTAGGGCGGCACACGTGTGGGCCTCACACATCATCTCTTGTGCATTACAGGTGCATTTCTGGCTGCAGGTATCTGTTAGGAAGACCTCATCTCCCAGGTTGTAGTAGACGCCATCCATGGTGCAGCCACACTGACTTACAGGGATACAGAGGCCAGAGTGGAGTGCAAACCCTTCATCACAGAAGCATCCGTCCACGCTCTCTGCCGGGCATGCGACAGTTTGATGAAGGTTGCGGCAGGTGGTAGGGCAGCCAGTTCCAAACAGTTCATAGTGGCTGTTCTCAGGGCAGTTGTCATCTATGAAGAACAAAACAAAGTAAACGTATCAATTTTAAGTTAACTGGTTTGAAGATAGAGGTGGAATATCTTGTGAACAATATATTGCTTGCTGCTGAATTAAACCCTTCTCTATATATTATGTAAACACTGTGCTTGTGGCTATTGGATTTTTAAAGTCTAATTCAAATGCTTCTGAGACACACAAATTAAATATGTCCATAACTGTTTGTGCAGGCTATTATTGTGAAAGGGATTAATGGAGTGGGGCAGCCCAGGTATTTAAAGCAGTGTAGAAGGGTGGTTGACTCACCACATTGCAGCTCCGCCCTCCAGTCTGGAATCACCAAGCTGTGAAGGTTACAGACCTCCTCGTAGGCCTGGACAGCTGTGCAGAGCATCCCCTTGTTGGTGCCGTAGAAGCAGAGATCATACACACAAGAGGCCACAAATGGTTCCGCGTCCTCGTGCCACTGGCACTCATCGAAGGGGCCTGATGGGCGGGTGATGATCCTGCACTGCGCCTCAACGGCTCCCAGATTAGTGCAGGTGGTGTCGTTGGAGATGGTCACACCTGTATCATCCGCACACCTGAGGAGAGAAGAGAGAATGAAACTCACATATAAGGAGTCTTTGACTTAATATGAATTGAATTTGTGTTAAAAACAAACAGAGGGAAGATGCCTCCTTGTCAATGATTGCCCTCAAACCACGACCATTGCTGTTTCACAAACACTGATCACGTCGCTCCTCTTACCCCACTCCTCCCTTCAGAAAGACACTTATAAGCTGAGATTGTGTCCATTTCCGGCTGTTTCTCAAGCTCAGAATGCGCAGCAGTACAGACTCCTTTAACGTTCAGTGTAAGATTCAGTGAGAATTGTACTACTCGTCTCTTCCCAAGTGAATGAGTCCAGCTGCAAAGAGTCCCAGCGGGGAGCAGGGCAGGCCATGTCTGTGCTTATAATACCCTCCTTTGGTGAAGACGGGGTGATGCTGGCACACAATGCAGGGACCAATCACAGTGTGTGTGGCATGCACAGCATCCAGTGGATGGCATCATGCCCGTAGTGCAGCGGTATGGGAAGCAGTAAAGCTAGGAGGCACAGATGGCACAGACTCATTCAAAAGCGGCCACCCTTGGAGTTACCCCTTTGGTCTGCCCCTTGCAGAGCATGGAAGGGTCCGCACCGAAGGGGGGCTTGTCCTGCACCCCTTGGCTAGGCAGGTCGTGGATGATGCTAGCGCTAGGGCTGTGTGCCTCTTAACTAGTGGCCACCGCCTTGCCGAGCCCCCTTTGGGCCCTGGTGGTTACTGAGGTGCACTGAACTCATGTTTTTTGTAAAGCACTTTTGGTGCTGAGAAGTTGACATCATTCATATTTCAGTGATTGCGGTTTCTGGTGCGGATCTCCGGGATGCCTCCATGTCCCATTGATAGGACCCAAATTCAATAATTTCTCCGATCTCTCCCCAGCGCCTGGAAGCACTTTCTGGATTACAGAGGGCTTTACACACCGGCTTCATTCATTCATTCATTCATTCATTCATTCATGCTTTTTATGAACATTTCATGAGCAGCTCCTACTGACTATGCTGTATATATTCACTATACATTTCACTGCCCCCTGTATCATCCTCCATTTATTTCCTCTAAACTTCACTAGTGTCTCATTATATCATAAAACGAATATCTGACCTTGGTATATCGGTATTGTGGTCATTTTAATTGGACATATTTGGGATAAAAATATCACTTACCGTGCAGGGACAAGAAACAAATCATCAAACACTTCCTCGACCCACAGAATGCTGCATATATTTTAGTGTTTCTTTGCTGACAGTTGAGACGTAAAATGGCTCACCCTGCTGAACCGATGTCTGCTTTCCAGGAGTTCCCAAACTCTGCATCGCTGCGCGCAAGAGTTCCATCCGGCTTCGCCTTGTCGTCCTTGGGGTTTCCGTTGTAGTTGCCACACATCCCCCGCACTTGGTTCTTGTACTGGGGCCCAACTTGTACTGTGACTGTGTTTACCCCGTTGTACTGGATGCGGACCCCGAAGGCTGTGTCCACAGAGATGGCGCTCTTGGCCGCTGTGACGCTTCCAAGAGATCCCATCACGGCTGGGAGTCTGGTCTTGACTCCATTCATCTGAAAGACATAAAATATCCCTTTGACTGAGAACGATTTTTAAAAGCAACAAGAGCCAAATGTGAATCAATCACGTTGTAACTACCGCAGTCTGCTGGCAAAATATCATGTAATTAGAGTCAATTAATGGCAGGTGGCCTCAAATATTTCTTGGTTAACTCATTAAAGTGCCGACTCACGACTTTTCTAAAAACAGCTTCTGAATTGAACACTGAAAAGACTGCGAGGAGTTTTGGAATCAATAACAAGAGATCGATAGTTTCTTCTGGTCCCTCTGAAAGATGACACTAGTTATGCACTCACTGTGCATAGTGAGAGCACATGGCAGCGGTTACCAGAACTCACGGTACACTAAGACAGGATTCCTGTCGATTAAACTGCAAATTGACATTTGGTATGCCATGATGCCTTTTTGGAGCTACCTGAAATAAGTCAATATCGAAGAAGATTGCTAGTACATTTAATCAAAGTAATCAAAACCCCAATTTTTATAATTGTATCTAACTGTATAAGAACAAAGAATATGATTGTAAAAACACGAATCTTACAGTACTGCACTGGAGCACACTTTTCTGCATCCATATCATTCTCAACGCAAATATGGAATCAAATGTTTAAAAAGTGTCTTCCAGAGGCTGCATTTGCCTGTTTTAAGTGATTGTGACACAAACTTAAATAATTATAATACATATTTCCAATAACAATATTATGAGTAATGTTTGCTTTGGCCTTGACTGCTGTGTAAGTCTATTTTCCTATGTCCATTTTAAAAGTTGGATTGTTACACACCAAAAAGAACACACTTTTCTTCAAAAATGTGGTCGAATTATGCTGTGAAGCTCTTGCATCTGGGGAGGGAGCTTTTAAACAGTGAATCAGGTGAACATGATTAGTAAGGAAACGTGAATAATTGATAATACAGACAAATTGTTGATCTCACCAGAGGAACTTTTCCTTGTTCAAAGACCAGCGTGGTGTTCCCATCAGAGCTGCTCAGCCAGACGGTGACGCGGTACACAAAAGACACTTTGGGGTTCTGGTAGCGTCTGTTCTCTGCCACCACCCGGTAGGAGAATCCTGAAGGAGCGATTGAGCCCTGGCTGATCTCGTAGGCACAGGTTCCCATGAAATTGGCTACAGTGCCATCAAAGGTGTGGTAGTGTGGGTCTCCCGTCACCGTGCAGATTGCCCAAGGGCTCTGGCACCCTAGCTTCCCATTCTTCACTGCACACTCCTGTTGCTGGGCACAACTGCTGCTAGCACAGCGGAAGTTACCAGTGGAGTCACAGCGGCACCTCTTGGAGCAGTCAGAGAGCCAGATGTATTCTCCAACCTGGGAGACAGAGGAAGGGGTTTATATGGAGAGGAAACTGAAGACAGAGTAATTCCATGCATGGATAATATGTAACAGAAAGGAAAGAGACAGGCAAGACACGACATCCTCAGACATGAGAACACAAAGATAGTATAGGCCAGAGTTACAGGACAGGACAGACATTCATGGATAAGACATGTAAAAAGAAGAGAAGCAGAGATTGGAGGGAGATAGATATATAGACAGACAGACAAGAGAACAAGGCTATAAGAGAATAGGAGGAGACTGAACCGAAGATATATTTGAAATGTGAAGTTAATCATCTGCAATAGCAGTGCAGAAGAAGTTATACTCACGCTGTAGTACATCCCCTCGTGCTGACAGCCGCACTGTTCGGCTCTTACGCAGTTGTCCCCGCTTCTTTGGTACCCATCAACACAGACGCAGCCCTCAGAGCAGGGGGCATCACAGTGTGGGAGCAAAGAGGAGGAGACACAGGAGTCCTGACACCTCCGGTGGCAAAGTTCATAATGGCTGTTTGTTGGACACTCCATGGCTACAGAAAGCAAAAGGAATACATTGTCTGTTATCATGCGCTAAGAAACTTAGCAGTCAGACAATGCAGAATTACAGACACTATTAGCTCCAGAGGACGAAAAGCATAACCTATCACATGAACATTGCAGACAACAGCCTTTACCTATCACTTGAGCAATGCAGACACCAGGGTTTACCTATCACTTGAGCAATGCAGACACCAGGGTTTACCTATCACATGAACAATGCAGACACCAGCCTTTACCTATCACTTAACCAATACTGACGCCACCTTTACCTATCACATAAGCAATGCAGACACCAGCCTTTACCTATCAAATGAGCAATGAAGACACCAACCTTTACCTATCACATAACCAATACTGACACCACCTTTACCTATCACATGAGGAATGCAGACACCAGCCTTTACCTATCACATAACCAATACTGACGCCTCCTTTACCTATCACATGACCAATGCAGACACCAACCTTTACCTATCACATGAGCAATGCAGACACCAACCTTTACCTATCACATGAGCAATGCAGACACCGGCCTTTACCTATCACAT
Organism: Triturus cristatus; assembly: GCF_964204655.1. Taxonomy (NCBI): domain Eukaryota; kingdom Metazoa; phylum Chordata; class Amphibia; order Caudata; family Salamandridae; genus Triturus; species Triturus cristatus. The sequence goes on from NC_140590.1 coordinate 219,949,865, forward strand.
GAGCAATGCAAACACCAGCCTTTACCTATCACATGACCAATGCAGACACCAACCTTTACCTATCACATGAGCAATGCAGACACCAACCTTTACCTATCACATGAGCAATGCAGACACCAGCCTTTACCTATCACATGACCAATGCAGACACCAACCTTTACCTATCACATGAGCAATGCAGACACCAGTCTTTACCTATCACATAACCAATGCTGAAACCACCTTTACCTATCACATGAGCAATGCAGACACCAGTCTTTACCTATCACAATAGCAATGCAGACATCAGCCTTTACCTATCACATGGCCAAAGCAGACACCAGCCTTTACCTATCACATGAGCAATGCAGGCACCAACCTTTACCTATCACATGACCAAAGCAGACACCAGCCTTTACCTATCACATGAGGAATGCAGACACCAGCCTTTACCTATCACATCAGCACTGCAGACACCAGCCTTTACCGATCACATAACCAATACTGACGCCACCTTTACCTATCACATGAGCAAAGCAGACACCAGACTTAACCTATCACATGAGGAATGCAGACACCAACCTTTACCTATCACATGAGCAATGCAGACACCAGCCTTTACCTATCACATAACCAATACTGACGCCACCTTTACCTATCACATGAGCAAAGCAGACACCAGACTTTACCTATCAGTTGATCAATGCATACACCACCCTTTAAGTATCACATAACCAATGCTGATGCCAGGCCTTACCTATCACGTGACCAATGCAGACACCAGTCTTTACCTATCACATTAGCAATGCAGACATCAGCCTTTACCTATCACATGGCCAAAGCAGACACCAGTCTTTAACTATCACATAACCAAAGCAGACACCAGCCTTTACTTATTACATGACCAATGCGGACACCAGTCTTTCCCTATCCCATTATGAAAGCCGACACCAGTTTTTACCTATCACATGGTCAAAGCAGACACCATTCTTTACCTATCACATAATCAGTGCATACACCAGTCTTTACGTATCACATAACCAAAGCAGACACCAGCCTTTACCTATTACATGACCAATGCGGACACCAGTCGTTACCTATCCCATTATGAAAGCAGACACCAGTCTTTAGCTATCACATAACCAAAAGAGACACCAGCCATAACTTATCACATGACCGAGGAAGACACCAGCCTTCACCCATCACATAATCAATGTAGACACCAGCATTTACCTATCACACAATCAATGCAGAAACCAGTATTTAACCATTGAGTTCAAGTGAAATATTTTCCTAACACTTTACATGAACTCTTTGTGATAATGTGAAGTTTTTTGCCGGCCTGCACATGTCACATCATTTAGCAGATGTGGCTTTCCTACAGTAGGGGGAGCAGCAAAAGACCTGCATCTAATTGTAGTAGTGAGACAGCAATGTTTGTGGAACAGGGCAAGTGCTTAATTTGAGCCAGTGGTTTCCGGTGCACAACATCGGCACTTAATTGTCATCACCCGCTCTCGTGACAATTCACCACAAGGTGGAACTGTCGGTTTAATTTTGGAAGGAGCACAACAACGGTGTCTATTAAGTCAAATTGCATTGAAAATGAAAAATACCCTCCTCCATACCATTATTATAGCTTTGTGTGGCCTGACATAGTTTGAATTGTCATGCTGGTACGATTGTAATGGATAGGTGTTGTGTTGGTATTGTTATTGGCAGGGCTGGCAGGGTCAATGCATGGTGCAGGCTGCAATGGTATTCTCAGAAGAGCCCTGGCATTTGTTACAAATTAAGCACTGAACAGGGCAGTCATGAAAGCCTGATATAGAATATTACATGTGCCTTTCTCGATTGCCAGACTTGTCACCCCAACAATGCTCAAGCATCTCTGTTTAAAACTGACCTTTATACCACTTAATTGACCCTTTGGAGTCAATGGACGCCATGAGTCCTAATGCAAGCACCAAAATAATAGAAAATCATCCCATTCCTCAAGGCTCAACAAACAAAATCGAAGATTTGGAAAAGGGACCTCAGAAATATCAATACAGCAGATCTAGCAACCCATTGTATATTTGTCCTCTCTCCACAAGTTGACATGACTGAGGTACATGCACTCACTAACTTCTACAACTCTACTATCACTAGCATCATGGATTCCATTGCTCCACTTCAACAAAAAACGGGCGCAACTAAAATTTCCAAACCGTGGTTCAATGACAACTTAAACATGGAGTGCCACAACCTTAGGGCAAGCGAACGATCCTGGAAATCGAATCCATCTTCAGACCAACTAATAATCCTTAGAACGGTAAGGAGCTCCTATAACAAACAAATTACGATTGCTAAGGCCGACTACTTCAGATCCCAACTCAATCAAGCCGCTAATCACCCCAAGAAACTTTTTGAGCTAGTGAAACAACAATCGGTGGAAACACCAAACCGCTAGGTCTCTGGAGTCAGCCCACCTTTATGCGATGAACTGGCTGCCTTCTTTGCTGAGAAATCCAGGCTCATCAATATTGATGTTGACTCCAGGAAGGCGCTATTGCTATCCGGGGGGTCTGCGCCTACTCCCCCGGGCCCGTCAGAGAAAATCAAACCGACTAGCCTGTACACTCAGAACAATGCCCCCTGGGTCATCTTCACTCCCCTCAGTGAAAGAGACACTAACAAGATTCTTCAGAACATCAACCCATCTAATCATTTTAGCGACCCATTACCACCGTCCATCTTCAAATAACTGAAGGAGGTTGTCACCCCATCTTGGTAAAGATTGTCAATGCATCACTCTCAGAAGGTACGATCCCTGATTGCCTAAAAGCTGCTCAGGTAACACCTATCCTAAAGAAAGCCTACAGCAGATAGTATCGACCTTAACAACTTCCGCCCTATCTTTAACATCCCCACCCTAGCCAAACTCTTAGAAAAATGCGTCCAATCTCAACTCTGTGCCCACATCGAGAATTTCCACCTCATTGACCAACACTAATCTGGCTTCCATAGTGGGCTCAGCGCCGAATCGGCTCTCACTCAAGTTATGGATGACATTTTAAAAATGCTCGACCAAAATGAATCCTGCCTCCTTATTCTCCTTGACCTTTCCTCAGCGGTTGACACTGTTAATCACGACAACCTCCTATCCATTTTGAAGCACAGGGTGAACATTTCTGGTGCGGTGCTGCAATGGTTCTCGTCCTTCCTCCACCACAGATCCCAAGGAGTTAAGGTGAACCACTCTCTCTCCCAGCCATCACTTGTATCCATGGGGGTCCCCCAAAGGTCCGCCCTATCCCCCATACTCTTCAATCTGTTCTCGGAACCCTAAGCTAATGCACTAAATTCCGCAGACATTCTCTTCTATATGTATGCGGATAATATACAACTCTATCTGAAAATCTCATCCCCGAATAACCTCATATCACTCAACTCTACCCTAATAAATACTCAAAACTGGTTAACTGAGAACCACCACTTGCTCAACACCTCCAAAACAGAATTCCTTCTCATTTCTACCCCGAATCAAATCCCCAAGATAGACCTTTGGATGATCCACCTCACTGCCTTCAACTGCTCCCCTCTCATTGTTGACTCAGCCAAATCTCTCAGACTCACCCTGGACAAGCATCTGAACATGAAAAATCATATCAGCAATGTGTGCAAGAGAGCTAATCACCTAATGAGGATACTCAGGAATCTCAAACCTTTCCTCCCACAAACGGACTTCAAGCAAGTGGGCCAAGCGCTTGTTTTGCCAAGGCCAGAGTATGACAGTGCTACGCTCTGTGGCCTCCCCAAATACTCCTTGGCCCCACTAAGGGCTTCACTGAATGCGGCGGTCAGATTCGTCATGGGTACCAAAAGAAACGAGCACATCTTCCCAGTCTTAAAATCCCTAAATTAGTTGACCTATGAAGCAAGAATTCAGCTTAAGATTGCCTGTGTTTCTCACAAAGCCCTCCATTTCAAAACTCCCAGTTATCTAGCGCAAAAACTAGAATTAGCCGGAGGGGGTAGACCTTCTTGGAGTGCTAACTCTCTCCTCCTGAAACCACAGATCTTTTGCAAAAAGAGAACTTGTCAACGAGCTTTCTCCGGCTTTGCGCCGAAGATCTGGAACTCTCTCCCACCGGAAATAAGCAGAATCTCCTCCAAGGCTGCCTTCAAATTGGAAGTAGAAAGATTCCTCATGAACAAGTTCCTACCTTAAAAGGGTCTCGGATCGTCTGCTCTGATACTCTGGACTTACACCATAATTCCTGCCTTTGGTGTTATTCTGCTTTACTAGTCACTTGCTCCCCTCCCAGTTCTCTATGGTCCCATTATTATCTTACCCTTTGTTGTGCCTTTTGTTCGTAACCTTTTTGTTTGATATGCATATTTGATTTGTTTGGGTTGGTATTCCTTTTGATGATTGTACTACAACTATTACCTTCCTCTCCCTCAAATTGTAAAGCGCTATATAAAACTTTATAAATAAAAATAAATTATAAATAAAAATTTCATGTCGGCATTAAATGACAGCGCCAGTTGTATTCCCTTAGGCCATGGAACCCTCGGCACCCTCGTCGCTCCATTTTGTTTTTCTCCTCATTTATCAAGGACATGCACACGTCATGCCTCGTCAGGTGTTTATCCCTCCCCAAGCGCACCGCCCAAATTCTGTTAAACAAATGCAGCACTCCTATTTCTACTAGCAACAGTTGGTCGAACCAAAGACTCTGCCTCTCCGATGTTGTTGCTCAACGAATACCTCTCGAATGTCTAGATAGCAAATATTTATATTTACAAACACACACCGCGTCATCTTGCACCTTAATCTTCTAGATTACGCTCAGCTGCGGATTTTTGATTTCGGCTCAACGAAACGTTTTGCTTTTCACCATCTTGCCTCCCATAAGTATATTTTTATAATCAGCACTTTTTGACGTGGTGCTCGTCTTGCCCTTTATCTTTTGGCTGCTTCTGTAACTGGCTTCTTGGATATTCGCTGTTACTTCCCTGGCTCAATCATGTGCCAAATTCATAGTGGTTCCCTTGCGAAGAAACAGGGCTGACAAGCGCACGCCAGGGAATATAGACACACATAAACAATCATTGGCAAAGCCTAAAGGTGTCAACATACAGCTAAAAAACATTCACATTAACAATGCCAAAGGCTCATCGCTCTGCCATTGTCAAGACACATTGGCTTTGCAAATGCTTGTTGTTCATGCTACCCTTTCTTGTTACGCTCCCATCACTTCTCTTTCTTTCCTTCTCTAGCCTTCCTATCATCTTGCTCGTTTTCTCTTCTCAGCCGTTCCCCATTGCTCTGCTCCACTGCTAAGCACCACCTGTCAATTTAACTCCCTGTCATGTAGGTAGGTAAACAGAGATACAGACCCCCAGGCAGGCATTTGTAAAAAGCAAACTAAAAAACAATAGAACTTGTCTATATTTTTAAAATCTGCAGCAGATGTAACACACTATGAGGCCCTTCAAATCCCTGAGCCTCGGTACCAGCTGCTACACTCCAGAATTCACATCTGAAAGTTAGAGAGCCGAGCAAACAGAATGGCTCATAAAATACGAAGGGCCTCTTGGCGCTATGTTAGCCCAGGTTTCGAAAGACAAAATTGAAAGTACTGTAATAAAAAAAAAATCTTCAATTTCAGCTGGTGATAATGTCTGTAGCTTCATACATATGCATATGAAGCTGTCACTATATGTGAAACTAAAGAGATATGGAGGACGGCCTGTACCACAGACTGCTTATAAACAAAGTGGTGAATTTCTCATACAATCTTGGCTAGAATTCAGAGGCATTCTACATACAGGTTTTACCAATAAAGCATTTATCAAATGTACATTGAACACACACATAATTTCATTATTGCCTAAAAGGTTTTCCTGTTCTTTTTTCCTCTGCCAGAGTTGATTCACTCCCTGAAAACGAAGAACTCCTTTACTCACCACAGAAGGAGTTGTTCCTCCAGCTGCGGATGGTCAGATTGGAGGCCTGGCAGGCGGCTGCGTAGGTTTGAACAGCATGGCACAGGACTGTGCTGTTCCCTTCAGTCAGGCAGTGGTCGTAGACGCAGTCAGAGTAGTAGTGAGCTGGGTTGATCTTTGAGTGACAGGAGGAGAAGGGCCCTCTGGGGTCTTGGATGATCCAACAGGCTCTCTTGGAGGCCATCATCTTGTCAGCACTGCAGACTGGGCAGTCCCCTGAGCAGCCATGGTCACAGCCAGCGCTGACTTCAGAAACCCAGCTGGTACCAAAGGTGAAGGCGTTAGTAACGACAGTCCCACTTCGGGTGGTAAAGTCATCGGACACCACCCCATTGAAGTTCCCACATAGACCACTGGTTTGGCCTCGGAATCGAGCAGGAAGTGTAACGAAGACGCTGTAGACCATGTCATAGTTGACTGTCAGGCCGAAGTCTGTTTTCAGCACCGTGTAGTCGCCACTTTTATAGATGACGATTCTTCCACTGTTGATATTCACTGGCAGAGTCTGAATGATTCCATTGATCTGATGGAGAAAGTTACAGGAAGTGGCTCGTTATTAAAGGTGATGGTTGCTCTGGCCATAAAGAAAATTACCAAACAACTAACTTCGATTTTCTATCTTTTTGCTCCAGATAGGACGATTGTGATTTGACGTTTCTAAAAGTGAATTGTTTCATGTTTTTTAGGTGTCTAAGAGATATTTCTATAATACTGAAGCTTTGATCGCTAAGTCCTTCACCTGCCCCAGGATTCACCACCACATGCTCATGTTTCTGCTGCGGTATGGATATCCTCGTCACAATAAACATAACCGCACATTGATAACATTTACAGCTCAACATAAGCCTACCCCAAATAGAATTATTGTCTTTACAAGTCACTTTTACAACTATTTCTGCCGCGATGATCGCATCAGCAATACAGCATGCAGTTAGCTATTTTACATATATAATGCACCCTAAGCTGTGCTCTCGCGAGAACAGGTGTTTCTAAATTCGATAAACCATACCATAAGGAAGCTATACAAGCCTGGAAATAAACTAAAGAAAGAAAGATCGCAGGGAAGCATACTCAATATAAGTAGGTGGGGAAAAAAACACCCACATTAAAACGTCCTGAGAAATTCACAACAAACGTGAGCAAAGATATCTAATCTAAGCCTGGGCAAAGCACTACGCTTCGCTCGCGTAGTTTGCGAAGTTTGCGCTACTTCGCGAATTGCACATAGCACAGTGCAAATACGCGTAAAGTAGTGTTGCATGGTGCAGCGGTCATTTTTTGCTTGCTCGCGGCCCTCAACGTCAAGTTGGCGACCGCGAGCAAGCAAAATGACATCCCGGCGAGACTTTTTCCTCGTTGGCGATCAGCAACATCAAGTTGGCTATCGCAAGCGTGGAAAATAAACCTCCCGGCGAGATTCTCAACGCAAGGAGGTGAGGTTTCTCATTGCGAGTGGTCGCGTATGCTCGCGACCGCTCGCGATGAGAAACTACCAGTCCGCGTTGAGAAAGCTGCCGCTCGAGTAAAAATCTACTCGAGCGGCAGAAAACTACAGCTCGCACTGTGCAAGATTCCGTTTTCAATGGTTGCACAGTGCCGGTTGCTTGTCCGCACTGTGCAATCATTGAAAACAACATCTTGCACAGTGCGAACAGGGTACTACGCAGTTCGCGAAGTGCTACGCGGAGCTCGCGTAGTGCGAAGTGCACTTTGCTTAGCTTCGCGTAGTGCTACTTCGCGAACTACGGCAGGGTTAATAAACCTATCGGAGCCAGAAACAAGAACTCTGTCTAAAGCAGCTGACCTATTCTTAGGTGCAGCTAACAGCCACTCCTGGCCCGTGGTAAGCTAACCATCATTGTGAGTAAAAAACAAACCTGATGAGAGACCGTATCCAACATAGCCATCTAACCATGTGAGCAACAGGAAGAAAATAATCATTTTCCCTGACACAGAAAATTATGGGGTTATTCGCGTTTATGAAGTGGTTAGATTGATTCGTAGATCACATCTATCTATCTATCTATCTATCTATCTATCTATCTATCTATCTATCTATCTATCTATCTATCTATCTATCTATCTATCTATCTATCTATCTATCTATCTATCTATCTATCTATCTATCTATCTATCTATCTATCTATCTATCTATCTATCTATCTATCTATCTATCTATCTATCTATCTATCTATCTATCCACTTAAAAAACCATAGGTTTCACACATGTTATAGTTAGGTGGATATTTCACTCGTAAAAAACCAATGAAATTCCACCGTTATAGTTAGTTCAGATAACTATAACTCGCGCGCCCGCAATCCTCTGCTCATGACGTCACATATTACATCACTCATGACATGGTCAGTGGCATCACTCTTGACATCACTGATGACATCATCCTTGTGATAGAGTGGCGATCGCGCGAGTTATAGTTATCTGAACTAACAATAACGGTGGAATTTCATTGTTTTTTTACGAGTGAAATATCCACCTAACTATAACATGTGTGAAACCTATGGTTTTTTAAGTGAATTTGCAAGGTTTTTTAAATGCTAATTCCTAACTATAACGTGTGTGAAACCTATGGTTTTTTCAGTGAATTTGTACGGTTTTTTAAATGCTAAGTTATGACAAAGGCTAGGGGGTCAGGAACTCTCTACCCTGCCCCCTTTTCACGTTCGCCACCTTCCTTTTCCACTCTTGCACTGAAAACAAACAAAATGGCGGTCGACACTTCCTGATTTCGACCGATTCGAACGTTGACTGACATGTAACAACCAATCAGAATTACGCTTGCGCACGTTAGGGTGCGCGCACGGTGCGCGGCTATAGATATGTATGTGTGTTTAAATGCAATTTTCTCAGGAACTACTGAACAGATTGACTCCATATATGCAAAAGGAACATCCCTGACCTGAGGACTACCTCTCTGCCAAATTTCAAGTAATTCTCTTCAGCCGTTCGGGCTGTACCTTCGACTAAAGGTCCTATGGGAAAATGTATGGGAAAAATGCGTTTTGGGACCCCCTTTTTTCTCGGCCCCCGCTTGACAAATCCCCCCGAGACTTTCAGGGTAGGAGCTGAGCGGAGCGCCCCATTAGTTTTGAAAATTTCGCGAAGATTCGTCAACCGGCGCCAAAGTTATTCAAAATAGAATTTTGAGATTTCCTATGGAAACACGGTCCTAACTATAACTATCTACTGGCGACCGCCAGTAGATAATATATATATATATAATCCCTTCTTGGCGAGGAGGTCCTTAACCAGCTACACCAACGGAGGTGGAATTCACAGTTTTATTATTCGGCACAAACAAAAGAAGATGCGTTGCGACCTACATCGGTCTTGGTGTGCATATAAATATATACATATATAGAGATAGATAGATATATTATCTACTGGCGGTCGCCATTAGATAGTTATAGTTAGGACCGTGTTTTCATAGGAAATCCGCAACATTCTATTTGGAATAACTTTGGCGCCGGGTGACGAATCCTCGCGAAATTTTCAAAATAGGCGGGGCGCTCTGCTCCGCTCCTACCCTGAAAGTCTCGGGGGGATTCGTCTAGCGGGGGCTGAGAAAAAAGGGGGGTCCCAAAACGCGTTTTCCCCATGCAATTTTCCATAGGGACCTTTAGTCCAAGGTGCAGCCCGAACGGCTGAACAGAATTACTTGAAATTTGGCAAAGAGGTAGTCCTCAGCTCAGGGATGTGCCTTTTGCATATATGGAGTCAATCTGTTCAGTAGATCCTGAAAAAATTGCAGTTAAAAGCACATACATATCTATAGCCGTGCAACCTGCGCGCACCGTGTGCGCACCGTGCGAGCACCGTGCGAGCACCCTAACATGCGCGAGCGTAATTCTGATTGGTGGTTTCATGTCAGTCAACGTTCGAATCGGTCGAAATCAGGAAGTGTCAGCCGCCATTTTGTTTGTTTTCAGTGCGAGAGTGAAAAAGGCAGGTGGCGAACGTGAAAAGGGGGCAGGGTAGAGAGTTCCTGACCCCCTAGCCTTTGTCAGGGGGTCCCTGAAGGACCCCAAAGGGTGAAAAAAACATTTAATTTTTTTTTCAAAAAATCGCGGGGTGCGCGCACCGTGTGAGCACCGTGCGAGCACCGTGCGCGCACGGTGAAAAACATTAAAAAAATATATATATAAAAAATATAATAAAACATACATAACTTAGCATTTAAAAAGCCGTACAAATTCACTTAAAAAACCATAGGTTTCACACACGTTATAGTTAGGAATTAGCATTTAAAAAACTTTGCAAATTCACTTAAAAAACCATAGGTTTCACACATGTTATAGTTAGCTGGACATTTCACTCGTAAAAAACCATTGAAATTCCCCTGTTATAGTTAGTTCAGATAACTATAACTCGCGCGGCCGCCACTCTATCACAAGGATGATGTCATCAGTGATGTCATGAGTGATGCAACTGACCACGTCATGAGTGATGTAATATGTGACGTCATCAGCAGTGTATTGCGGTCGAGCGAGTTATAGTTATCTGAACTAACTATAACGGGGGAATTTCAATGGTTTTTTACGAGTGAAATGTCCAGCTAACTATAACCTGTGTGAAACCTATGGTTTTGTAAGTGAATATATATATATATATAGATATATAGATATATGTATATATATATAGATAGATGACTTATACTGGGTGCTCCCTTGTGTCTTGACAAAGCTATACCTCTCTGAAGAGCTCTAATTAGAGCGAAACACTGTGTCAGGGGTTGCTTTTACTAATTTCAGGTTGGCTTGGTTGGTATTTTACCAATTCAAAGCTGTAATACTGTGCCTGGAGTGGTAAATGGCTTTTGTCATTTTACAGCTCGGCAAGGTCAGCACTGTGCTAGTCCTATGCTTAAAGACTTTGCTGTAGAAATGACAAAAGACTTTGTCCATTTCTATCTCGGCGTGGATAGCACTGTGCTAATCCTATGCTTAAAAACTTTGATAGAAAAGCAGACATTTGAGGTGAGCAGATCTAGAGTGTCGCTGGTGTTGAGAGTGCTCTATACAGGAGCTGCTTTCCACCTAAACTTGAGAACTACCCAGAGTTCTCTACTTCTTTTTTGCATATATATAGATATATATATATACAATATCAGTGCTTTAATTAACACTGTTTCCTGCTCAGAACACATGGTTAAGTTATTGATAACGAAGTATGCGTGAAGTTGGTATACATTAGGATTACTTCTTTTAGACTATCACTTACCTCAACTCTGCCTCGCTTTCCACTCTGGAGATGTATCTGGGTCTGATACACAGAAACGAAGACCTCCTTGGTCACCGCCACTTGCAGGCCTTGCAACTTTTCATTCTTCACCTCCACTCTCAAGAAGGGCAGAGAACCATTGGAACTTTGGACTTCAGACAGGACGTACTTGCAGGTTCCCTGGAAATCAAACCTTCTCCCATCAAAGCTGGTGTAATGAGGGTCTCCTGAGGCCCGGCAGATACCATCAGGCAGAACGTGGCAGCCATAGACGCCTTTCACAGTGGTGCAAGTCTCACCAGTGGCACAAGATGAAAGTGAACACTGGACAGTCCTGGTGGAGCCATCACACCGGCACAAAGTCTGGCAGTTGTCCTGTTTCCAGAAAGTGTCTCCTGCTCTGTAGTATTTCCCATTTTCTGTGCAGCCGCACTGACTCTGCGGCACACAGTCAGTGCCACTTAGAACAAACCCGCTCTCACACTGGCATCCTTCCTTGCACTGACCGCGGCAGACGGTTGAGGCATTGGCACAGGTAGCAGGGCAAGAAGATCCACATAACTCGTACATCTGATTACTGGGACACGTAATGCCTGTAAAATACAAATGCCATTAAATTGAGACGTACATGGATACTTGGTGCTTATCATTGTACAGTCAGAAAAACTGTACAAAATAATTACAATAAGAAATACAACATAGCAACACCCCTACTATTGCTACTGTCACTCCTACCACTACAGCTACGTTTGATAATAATACTGCTAATATTAATTATGATGACAATAAAAATACCATTTTGCATAGTGTGTAATACGAGAGCAGTGTCCTTGGAGCACGGTATACACATCACAGATGTTTCTGTGTTTCTCATGCCTTAGGAAGCAATACATACAACAGGGATGTGGAAACATTGACTCGCTGGTTCCTACAACCAGCAGTACAATTCACTGAAGTGTTCCCTTCAATAACAGTTCCTATTGCAAAGAGGACAGAATGTGTTCCCAGTCCTATTTAAAGGTTAGAGCTGTGTCAATGATGTAGAAAACAGCGGACTATTTTATTAATCAGCCAAACCCATAACTATGGTAATACAGGGAGAAAGACGAATATTTTATTCTGATTAAGTCAGATGGATTAAGAAACATATGTAACAGAATATTATATGTCTCACCATCGGTCCATTTTCCAAAATATTTTTTAAAAAATAGGGATTACAGTGATGAAATGAAAGGTAAATCTGTGGTGAAAGTATCGCATATAACGGAATTTCACTCGCAGAATAAAATATTTCATTAAGAAGGGTGTTTTATTTATTTGGAAGATGAAGGCAGATTATACCCACCTTTGTGCTTGTTTTATTATAATATGTGGTTTAGTGGCAATTATAGGTAAGCTATGAGCAGCAGGTGTGGATTTACTCATGTCTAAAGATGGGGCCCAGAAATGCATTTGTTCCCCATGTAAAGTCAAATTTCATGTGTTTCAGAAAATCAGGACAGTAATGTAATATTAGGGTCTATCTTGCACGGGTTGGGGTCCACATCATTACAGATTCAAAACTGTAACTCACCTACACTGACCTGGGGTAACTAAAAGGCACAATGAGGAGTAAAATCAATAAATAACAATCGTTTTTTTGACATACCACATCCAATGAGACTCCTCCAGGGCTGGATGACATTGCCACGACTCTGGCAATGATGGGCATAATTTTTCACAATTTCACATAGTGTCTGCTGATCGCCGTCGGTTCCACACATGTCATAGACACAGTTCTTGAAGTAGATCTCGGTGTCAGCATTGATACTGTCTTTAAAGGGACCGTTTGGATCTTTCATGATTCCACAGTGGCTCTGGATGATGAACTGGGACACCATGTCCTCACCACACACTGGTGGATTGTCAGTGTCTATGCAGTTGAAAGCAGAGTCCTCGTCTTCTTCCTTCCAGCTATTTCCAAAGGTGACTACACTCTCCACCAGAGATCCATCAGGAACCCTCAAGTCATCACTCTTGTTCCCATTGAAGTTTCCACAAAGGCCAGCAAGAGATCCAGAGTATGCTGCAGGCACCTGCACAGCTACGTGATGCCACCAGTCATAGGACACTACAAGGCCAAAGTCTGTCTGGACGACTGCGGAGGAGCCACTGTAATACACCTGGATCTTCCCAGATTGACTGGAAACTGGGAGAATATGTAGGAAGCCATTGATCTGTAATAATTTTACATAGTTTTCATTAAAATATATGTGGGGCACCTAATGTTGCTCTTTGTAATTTCTTTCTCCATGCCTCACATTTTATTTTCATTTGCTCTGCATAGACACACTCTTAATCGCGATAGATTAATCATATTTGAAGTCATAAAAATGACCTGATGAAGACATTTGTACATCATAATAGACAACTTCACGTAACTTCTACGAACCAGGTCCTATCATTATGATTTGTCACCCACACAAGATATCTACTGTACTCATCCTCATTCAATTTACTTCCACTAACTGGCATACACATTTGTTCTACTGGCTCTTATTTTGTCTAGAAACTAGTTTGTCACTTTTTAGAGTCTCTCACAAAAATGGTTAATTTATTTATGCGGGGATAATTTGAGTTGCAGTGTGGCTGTTGAGTGGCATAAAATGAATGAATAAGACATGCCTACGCAAAGTGGTGCATCTTCATGTATCTATTAGTGATGGAAGTTCAATCTCTTATTTTCCTCATATCAACGTGGCTGTCGCTTGCAGTACCCAACTAATGCCATTAGTGAGCGCCCATCATGCTTGTTACCGGATCCTCAGCATTGTATTTATGAGGTCAGGCTCGCAATCTGAAGTGCAATTAAAGATTTTGCAAAAAGTGAGTTGCCTGGTGTTTGCTATATATAAAGCAGTATACCTCCGTGTACAACATATGGCTCTTTGGCACTCTGGGCATTCCCCGTGGCATTTTATTGTTTGCAATAAATGTCCAGTATGCAAATAAGTGCAGAAGTGATGCTATACTTTACCTCTTCAAGAAGCAATCAAGCTTCACGGCTTGTACCTCTGGAATTGCTTCACCCACTACATATATTTTATTATTTTCATTTTCAGTATACTAAACGTCTTTTAAAAAGCTTCAAAACCAACTCCACTATTAGCTCTATACATTAATTGTTATTCCCCATTCTTGCTAATGGCTGCTTAGACCTGTCATTAACAAATAGATGCATCACATTCTCTTGTAGATTAGGTCAATTTCTGCATGTTAAAAGAAATCTGGTCTTTCATTACCTGAACATGGCCATATTCTCCACTTGCTATGGAAATCTGCTCCCCATAGACATTTACTTCCACTCTTCGCGTCCAGGCCACCACTGGTGATGATCGGTGCTCATTCTGTACTACGACGCTAAAGTCAATGAGAGAGCCGGTCTGGGAACTAGACTTGCTGAGGGTGTACTTGCAGGTGCCCTGGTAGTCGAAGGTGACTCCATCAAAGGTGCGGTAGTGAGGGTCTCCAGAGGCCCAGCAGATTCCGCTGTCTACAGGGTAGCACTTCCGGATTCCATTCATGACCTTACATTCTTCTAGGGCGCCACACGTGTGGGCCTCACACATCATCCCTTGTGCATTACAGGTGCATTTCTGGCTGCAGGTATCTGTTAGGAAGACCTCATCTCCCAGGTTGTAGTAGACGCCATCCATGGTGCAGCCACACTGACTTACAGGGATACAGAGGCCAGAGTGAAGAGCAAACCCTTCATCACAGAAGCATCCGTCCACGCTCTCTGCGGCGCATGGGGCACTCTGATGGAGGTTGCGGCAGGTGGTTGGGCAGCCAGTTCCAAACAGTTCATAGTGGCTGTTCTCAGGGCAGTTGTCATCTATGAAGAACAAAACAAAGTAAACGTATCAATTTTAAGGTAACTGGTTTGAAGATAGAGGAAATATCTTGTGAACAATATATTGCTTGCTGCTGAATTAAACCCTTCTCTATATATTATGTAAACACTGTGCTTGTGGCTATTGGATTTTTAAAGTCTAATTCAAATGCTTCTGAGACACACAAATTAAATATGTCCATAACTGTTTGTGCAGGCTATTATTGTGAAAGGGATGAATGGAGTGGGGCAGCCCAGGTATTTAAAGCAGTGTAGAAGGGTGGTTGACTCACCACATTGCAGCTCCGCCCTCCAGTCTGGAATCACCAAGCTGTGAAGGTTACAGACCTCCTCGTAGGCCTGGACAGCTGTGCAGAGCATCCCCTTGTTGGTGCCGTAGAAGCAGAGATCATACACACAAGAGGCCACAAATGGTTCCGCGTCCTCGTGCCACTGGCACTCATCGAAGGGGCCTGATGGGCGGGTGATGATCCTGCACTGCGCCTCAACGGCTCCCAGATTAGTGCAGGTGGTGTCGTTGGAGATGGTCACACCTGTATCATCCGCACACCTGAGGAGAGAAGAGAGAATGAAACTCACATATAAGGAGTCTTTGACTTAATATGAATTGAATTTGTGTTAAAAACAAACAGAGGGAAGATGCCTCCTTGTCAATGATTGCCCTCAAACCACGACCATTGCTGTTTCACAAACACTGATCACGTCGCTCCTCTTACCCCACTCCTCCCTTCAGAAAGACACTTATAAGCTGAGATTGTTTCCATTTCCGGCTGTTTCTCAAGCTCAGAATGCGCAGCAGTACAGACTCCTTTAACGTTCAGTGTAAGATTCAGTGAGAATTGTACTACTCGTCTCTTCCCAAGTGAATGAGTCCAGCTGCAAAGAGTCCCAGCGGGGAGCAGGGCAGGCCATGTCTGTGCTTATAATACCCTCCTTTGGTGAAGACGGGGTGATGCTGGCACACAATGCAGGGACCAATCAGAGTGTGTGTGGCATGCACAGCATCCAGTGGATGGCATCATGCCCGTAGTGCAGCGGTATGGGAAGCAGTAAAGCTAGGAGGCACAGATGGCACAGACTCATTCAAAAGCGGCCACCCTTGGAGTTACCCCTTTGGTCTGCCCCTTGCAGAGCATGGAAGGGTCCGCACCGAAGGGGGGCTTGTCCTGCACCCCTTGGCTAGGCAGGTCGTGGATGATGCTAGCGCTAGGGCTGTGTGCCTCTTAACTAGTGGCCACCGCCTTGCCGAGCCCCCTTTGGGCCCTGGTGGTTACTGAGGTGCACTGAACTCATGTTTTTTGTAAAGCACTTTTGGTGCTGAGAAGTTGACATCATTCATATTTCAGTGATTGCGGTTTCTGGTGCGGATCTCCGGGATGCCTCCATGTCCCATTGATAGGACCCAAATTCAATAATTTGTCCGATCTCTCCCCAGCGCCTGGAAGCACTTTCTGGATTACAGAGGGCTTTACACACCGGCTTCATTCATTCATTCATGCTTTTTATGAACATTTCATGAGCAGCTCCTACTGACCTTGCTGTATATTATTCACTATACATTTCACTGCCCCCTGTATCATCCTCCATTTATTTCCTCTAAACTTCAGTAGTGTCTCATTATATCATAAAACGTATATCTGACCTTGGTATATCGGTATTGTGGTCATTTTAATTTGAAATATTTGGGACAAAAATATCACTTACCGTGCAGGGACAAGAAACAAATCATCAAACACTTCCTCGACCCACAGAATGCTGCATATATTTTAGTGTTTCTTTGCTGACAGTTGAGACGTAAAATGGCTCACCCTGCTGAACCGATGTCTGCTTTCCAGGAGTTCCCAAACTCTGCATCGCTGCGCGCAAGAGTTCCATCCGGCTTCGCCTTGTCGTCCTTGGGGTTTCCGTTGTAGTTGCCACACATCCCCCGCACTTGGTTCTTGTACTGGGGCCCAACTTGTACTGTGACTGTGTTTACCCCGTTGTACTGGATGCGGACCCCGAAGGCTGTGTCCACAGAGATGGCGCTCTTGGCCGCTGTGACGCTTCCAAGAGATCCCATCACGGCTGGGAGTCTGGTCTTGACTCCATTCATCTGAAAGACATAAAATATCCCTTTGACTGAGAACGATTTTTAAAAGCAACAAGAGCCAAATGTGAATCAATCACGTTGTAACTACCGCAGTCTGCTGGCAAAATATCATGTAGTAGGTAATTAGAGTCAATTAATGGCAGGTGGCCTCAAATATTTCTTGGTTAACTCATTAAAGTGCCGACTCACGACTTTTCTAAAAACAGCTTCTGAATTGAACACTGAAAAGACTGCGAGGAGTTTTGGAATCAATAACAAGAGATCGATAGTTTCTTCTGGTCCCTCTGAAAGATGACACTAGTTATGCACTCACTGTGCATAGTGAGAGCACATGGCAGCGGTTACCAGAACTCACGGTACACTAAGACAGGATTCCTGTCGATTAAACTGCAAATTGACATTTGGTATGCCATGATGCCTTTTTGGAGCTACCTGAAATAAGTCAATATCGAAGAAGATTGCTAGTACATTTAATCAAAGTAATCAAAACCCCAATTTTTATAATCTTATCTAACTGTATAAGAACAAAGAATATGATTGTAAAAACACGAATCTTACAGTACTGCACTGGAGCACACTTTTCTGCATCCATATCATTCTCAACGCAAATATGGAATCAAATGTTTAAAAAGTGTCTTCCAGAGGCTGCATTTGCCTGTTTTAAGTGATTGTGACACAAACTTAAATAATTATAATACATATTTCCAATAACAATATTATGAGTAATGTTTGCTTTGGCCTTGACTGATGTGTAAATCTATTTTCCTATGTCCATTTTAAAATTTGGATTGTTACACACCAAAAAAACACACTTTTCTTCAAAAATGTGGTCGAATTATGCTGTGAAGCTCTTGCATCTGGGGAGGGAGCTTTTAAACAGTGAATCAGGTGGACATGATTAGTAAGGAAACGTGAATAATTGATAATACAGACAAATTGTTGATCTCACCAGAGGAACTTTTCCTTGTTCAAAGACCAGCGTGGTGTTCCCATCAGAGCTGCTCAGCCAGACGGTGACGCGGTACACAAAAGACACTTTGGGGTTCTGGTAGCGTCTGTTCTCTGCCACCACCCGGTAGGAGAATCCTGAAGGAGCGATTGAGCCCTGGCTGATCTCGTAGGCACAGGTTCCCATGAAATTGGCTACAGTGCCATCAAAGGTGTGGTAGTGTGGGTCTCCCGTCACCGTGCAGATTGCCCAAGGGCTCTGGCACCCTAGCTTCCCATTCTTCACTGCACACTCCTGTTGCTGGGCACAACTGCTGCTAGCACAGCGGAAGTTACCAGTGGAGTCACAGCGGCACCTCTTGGAGCAGTCAGAGAGCCAGATGTATTCTCCAACCTGGGAGACAGAGGAAGGGGTTTATATGGAGAGGAAACTGAAGACAGAGTAATTCCATGCATGGATAATATGTAACAGAAAGGAAAGAGACAGGCAAGACACGACATCCTCAGACATGAGAACACAAAGATAGTATAGGCCAGAGTTACAGGACAGGACAGACATTCATGGATAAGACATGTAAAAAGAAGAGAAGCAGAGATTGGAGGGAGATAGATATATAGACAGACAGACAAGAGAACAAGGCTAAAAGAGAATAGGAGGAGACTGAACCGAAGATATATTTGAAATGTGAAGTTAATCATCTGCAATATCAGTGCAGAAGAAGTTATACTCACGCTGTAGTACATCCCCTCGTGCTGACAGCCGCACTGCTCGGCTCTTACGCAGTTGTCCCCGCTTCTCTGGTACCCAGCATCACAGACGCAGCCCTCAGAGCAGAGGGCATCACAGTGTGGGAGCAAAGAGGAGGAGACACAGGAGTCCTGACACTTCCGGTGGCAAAGTTCATAGTGGCTGTTGGTTGGACAGTCCATGCCTTCAGAAAGCAAAGGGAATACATTGTCTGTTAGAATGCGCTAACAAACTTAGCAGTCAGAAAATGCAGTATTACAGACACTATTAGTTCCAGAGGACGAAAAGCACATGAACATTGCAGACAACAGCCTCTACCTATCACATGAGCAATGCAGACACCAGCGTTTACCGATCACATGAGCAATGCAGACACCAACCTTTGCCTATCACATAAAAAAGCTGACACCAGTCTTTACCTATCACGTAACCAATGCAGACACCAGTCCTTTCTTATCACATATTCAAAGCAGACACCAGCCTTTACTTATCACGAACCAAAGCAGACACGAGCCTTTACCTACGACATGACCTATGTCAACACCATTCTTTATCACATGACCAATGCAGACACCAGTCTTTTCCTATCACGTCACCAAAGCAGACACCAGCCTTTACCCATCACATAACCAGTGCGGACACCAGTCTTTACCTTTCACATAACCAATACAGACACCAGCCTTTACCTATCATATAACCAATACAGACACCAGTGTTTACCTGTCACATAACCAAAACAGACACCAGTCTTTATCTCAGATAACCAGAGCAGACACGAATCTTTACCTATCATGTAACCAATGCAGACATCAGCCTTTACCTATCACATGATCAATGCAGACACCAGCCTTTACCAATCACATAGCCAAAGAAGACACCAGCATTTACCTACCACGTAACCAATGCAGACATCAGCCTATACCTATCACATAACCATTGCAGACACTAGTTGTTAGATGTGGCATCATTGGCTTGGGTTTCCCCAGTATGTTTGCCTTTGCCTCCTGTAAATTTGCTGTGTGTCGGACTTCATTTTTGCTGGTGTAGATGCTTTCTGCACTTTGCCACTGCTTTTCAGTGCTAAATTGCAAGTGCTTCCTTAGTAAATTGTTGCTATGGATCGGTGATTCCATGATTGGTATATTTGATTTACTGGTGAGTCCCAAGTACAGTGCACTGTGTGTGCCCGGGATCTGTAAATCAAATGCTGCTAGTGGGCCCACAGCACTGATTGTGCCACCCACTTAAGCAGCCAGTAAAACTAACTCAAAGCTGCCACTGCAGTGTCTGTGTGCAGTTTGGTACTGCCATGTCAACCAGGCAAGTGCACCCATGTGCCAGGCCATAACTTTACCTTTTCCTACATGTGAGTCACCCCTAAGGTAGGCCCAAGGTACCCCTGTGGGCAAGGTGCAGTGTATTTAAAAGGTAGGACATTCTCTGATGTATGTGGCATGTCCTCATAGCGAACTAATGCCAATTTCATGTTTCACTGTTGAAAGGCTATCTGTCCCATAGGATTGAATGAGAGTCTATTTATAACATCTTATAAATATAACTTCCTATTGGGACAAGATATGAAGGTAAAGTTTTGAATGCCTCAACTCAGAATATAAAGATGCATCTTTTAGTAAGTGTGATTTTTACATTTTGTATTTGAAAATACCACTTTTAGAAAGACTGCATTTTCTTGCTTAGCCATCCTGTGTACCTCTGCTAGGTTTGTGTATTGACTATCTGGGTTTGGATTGACAGGGGCTGGGGATATGCATTCTGTTCAGGCAGCTACTTGAGAGGTGGAGGTGTGTCCTGCCTTTCCAGGGTGAGTCAGGGCTGGACTGAATAGACCTGGGCTACATTCAGAGTGGGGGGAGGAGATTTATTTCACACCTGAGTGGGCCAGATCTGCCTTAGACAATGCTGTCTCCACTTCCTGCCAGGAAGCTACACCAGAGAAGACAGAACTGGGTTTGGCTGGGCAATAAACTTCTCTGCCACCAGTAAAAAAGGATTTTGTGCTATAAAAAGTGGGACCCAGGCCCCAGACTTTTAGATAATTTCTGGAATTCAAGAGGAACCTTTGTCAATGAGAAGAGCTGGAGAAACTGAGGAGAAGTACTGCCCCTCTGTTGTGTGCTGTCTGGGGTTGGGCTACAGTGACTGTCTCTGCCAAGGAAAGGATAAGAAATTTGCTGTAAGCTGTGTCCCCTGCTTGAGGAAGATCTCCAGAAGATTGTAGTAGAGCTTGTCTCCTGTTTTTGAAGACTAAAGGATACAAAGATTTCACTCCCAGCTCCTCAGAACTCCCTTGCTGAGAGTTCTGACCTGCCAAGAGGTGCTTGATGCTGTTCTGGGCCTGTGGATTTTGTTCCTAGTGCTGGGAGCTGGAAAAGTAACCTGTTTCAGACGCAGGGAACGTTTCCCATTTGTCACCCCGAGTGGGACGGGTATGCTCAGACGTGAGTCCCGTGCTCTCCATGCCAATCGAATCAAGCTAACCTGGCTGAAGAGGGGTGAAACCCCGAAACCGGTCCTAGGATGCTTGTGTCCAGTCCAGGGAGGACCTGGCCTGGCAGTTCGGGCTGGACTGTTCCCATAGGGCACAGGGTCAAGACTGATTTGCATATGGCTTGGTCCAAACTGGAATGGCATGGTGAACAAAAAGCGATGGATTTAGGCCCAGATCACTGTACTGGGGTGAATGTATGACATTGTTCTGCATTCTGTCCATCAATAGTTCTTTTTGCATTTGTTCCTATTGTGAAGCGCTCTGACACCTTCGGGTAAAGTCTGCGCTATATAAAAACGCATAAAATAAATAAAAATAAATAAATAAAAAACTAGCGACCCCCATTTCTAACACCAGACGTTACCAATCACATAACCAATGCAGATCACAGCCGTTACCCATCAAATAACCAATGCAGTCACCAGCCTTTACCTATCACATAACCAATGAAGACACCAGCCTTTACCTATCACATAACCAATGCAGACACCAGCCTTTACCAATCACATGACCGACGCAGACATCAGCCTTTACCAATCACATAACCAATGCAGGCATCAGCCTTTACCTATCACATAACTGATGCAGACACCAGCCTTTACCTATCACATGACCAATAAGACCTCAGCCTTTAGCTATCACGTAACCAATGCAGACACCAGCCTTTAGCTATCACATAACCAATCCAGACACCAACCTTTACCAATCACATGACCAATGCAGACACCAGCCTTTACCTATCACATGACTAAAGCAGAACAAAGCCTTTACCTATCACATAACAAATGCAGACATCAGCCTTTACCTATCACATAACCAATGCAGACACCAAACTTTACCTATCATGTAACCAATGCAGACACCAGCCTTTACCTATCACATAACTTATACGGACACCAGCCTTTACCTAGCACATGACCAATGCAGACACCAGTCTGTACCTATCACATGACCAATAGAAACTGCAATCTTTACCTATCACGTGACCAATGCAGACACCAGCATTTACCCATCACATAACCAATGCAGACCGTAGCCTTTACCTCTCACATGACCAATGCAGACACCAGCCATTAGCTACCACGTAACCAATGCAGACGCCAACCTTTACCTATCACATGACCAATTCAGACACCAGCCGTTACCTTTTACATGACTGAAGCAAACCGCAGCCTTTACCTATCACATAACAAATACGGACATAACCAATGCAGACACCAGCCTTTACCTATCACGTAACCAATGCAGACACCAGCCTTTACCTATCACTTAACCAATGCGGACACCAGCCTTTACCTATCACATGACCAATGCAGACACTAGTCTGTACCTATCACATGACCAATGCAAACTGCAGCCTTTACCTATCACATGACCAATGCAGACACCAGCCTTTACCTATCACATGACCAATACAGACAGCAGCCTTTACCTATCACATGACCAGTGCAGACACCAACCTTTACCTATCACATGGCCAATGCAGACACCAGCCTTTACCTATCACATGAGCAAAGCAGACACCGGCCTTTACCTATCACGTAACCAATGCAGACACCAACCTTTACCTATCACATGACCAATGCAGACACCAACCTTTACCTATCACTTGACCATAGTAGACACCAGCCTTTATCTACCAGATGACCAAAGCAGACACTAGTCTTTACTTATCACAGACCAAAGCAGACACCAGCCTTTACCTACCACATACCAAATGCAGACACCAGCCTTTACCTATCACATATTCAATGCAGACACCAGCCTTTACCTATCACATGACTAATGCAGAAACCAGCCTTTACCTGTCACATAACCAATACAGACCCCACCCTTTACCTATCACATGACCAATGCAGACAGCAGTCTTCACCTATCACGTGACCAATGCAGACACCGGCCTTTGTATATCACGTAAACAATGTGGACACCAGTGTTTACCTATTAAGTAACCCATGCAGACACCATCCTTTACCTATCACATAACCAATGCAGATACCAGCCTTTCCCTATCACATAACAAATGCAGACACAATTCTTTTATCTATCAGATAACCAATTCAGACACCACCATGTACCTATTATGTAGCCAATGCAAACACCAGTCTTTACCTATCACATGACCAATGCAGACACCAGTCTTTACCTATCGCATGATCAATGCAGACACCTGATTTTACATATCACATAATTGCAGACACCAGCCTTTACCTATCGCATAACCAATGCAGACACCAGCCTCTACCTATCACATAATCAATGCAGACATCTGTCTTCAACCACTGAGCTCATGTGAAATATTTTACTACCACTTTACATGAACTCATTATGATAGTGTTAAGTTATTTGCCACTCTGCACGTGACGTCATTTAGCAGATGAGGCTTTCCTACACCAGTGGGAGCAGCAAAAGAGCTGCATGTAATTACAGTAGAGAGACGGCAGCCTCTGTGTGACAGGGCAGTTATTAAGGCCCTGCATAAAATATTGCATTTGCATTCTCGATTTCCATACTTGTCACCCCAACAATGCTCAAGCATCTTTGTTTAAAACTGACTTTACACCATTTATTGACCCTTTTTAATCAATGGATGCCACTAGTGACAATCCCATTCCAGGTCGGTATTAAATGACAGCTCTAGTTGGAGTACCTTGGGCCACGGAATCCTCGGGCACTGGTAACATCACACCTATTGCACTAACGGAACCGACACCGCTGCTTACGTGATTCCGAGTGTCTTATCCTACACCAGCAATTCCTGGCTTCTCCCTCTCTTCCTCAGCACTCCACTCTTTCTCTCATTTGTATCTACCTCCTCAACCCCTCTCCGATGCTTCTATTTAATAACCCTGTTATCTGAAGCACTCTGCTCCCTCTCACATCCATATATCATTTTCTTTCTTTTGCTCTCTCGCTTCTTTCCATTCCCTATTCTATAAAAACACTTATTCCTGTCTCCTTTATATCTCCTTTTAATACTTCCTTTTTTGCTTGTCCTTTCCATTGTGGTCCTCATTTCTCACCCACCTTCTCCTTCTTTTTATGCTTCTGCCACCTCAACACCAAGTCTTTTTTTATACTTCTGTTTCTCTGTTTCATTCTAGCCCTCCATTCCTTTGAGTCTCCCATATCATTTTCAGTTTCTCCTCCACAACCATCTTCCTTTTTATCACATTCTTTAATTTTTTTGTTTCTTGCTACCTTTTCTTGTTTTCTCTCCACATTTACTTCTCTAGCCTTCCTATCGTCTTCCTCGCTTTCTCTCCTCAGCCGCTCCCCTTTGCTCTGCTACCCTCCTCAAAGCACCACCTGTCCATTTTACTACTTCCCGTTGTCTGTAAACAGAGTGCAGACCCCAAGACAGGCACGCGTAAAAAAAACCCCAAAACAATAGAACGTGTCTCTCTTTTGTTTTGAGGTCGAGCGTGAGCCAGTGAGCAAGCGCAGCTCTGAGAGATCTGTGGTAGTTCAGTACGGAGAGAAGCTTCGCCCACTCCCCCGTTATTATTTTTCATTGGCTCGTGTGTTTGTCCTTTGTAAATGCTGTCTTCTGATTCATTATGAGGCTTGTTAGTCCCTCCTTAGTAGGGCCATGTCGTCATTTGTATCCTCCCATGGTTACTGGCCCCTTTACTTATTTGTTACACGGTATGTGTACTTTGTTATTTATTGTGTTTTACCTACGTTAGGCACCATGATATGCTTCGCATGCAGGGCAATTTTAAGATAATATTTGCAGACGACTTGAATGAATTGGAGTGTTTTGTTCTTATTAGCAGGTCGTTTAGGTTGTCAGCGGATGGATCTGACGTCACCTCCCCAAGCGCAGCAGCTTACAGCATTAAATGCTCCAGGTTTGCACCTCTTTTATAGGCTGGTACTTTATTCCCTCCAACTGCTGTTTATGGAATTAGGGTCCTTCCAGTCACAGAGCAGGATTTTGCCTCTGCTTTTTTCCTCCTCACTCCATCTTAACACCACGCAGGGTGCCTCCGGTGTCTTTCACGACCAGCAGATGCGGCCGTGCATTCTTTCTCCTTCTTGGACTGGGGGTGAGCCACACTCACAAATCTCCAGGCAATTGCAGGGCTCCTTCAAAACCGGCATTGTTTATTTGGGGGGGTGGGGGTCGGGAGGACGGGGCTGACTCCAACCCAGCCCAGTCTTTGAGCCTGCAGGCTGACGTCACTTAGTCATCTGCCCAGGAGACTCCCAACAGGGCCCCAACTCTCCACAGGCCGCCTCTTTGCTCTCTGGTCTCTTCCTTTCAGTACTCCCTTCAGGGTGCATCACCACTATGTGGCAGACCAGAGGGAGAGAGGGGCCCTCCACAGTTTGCTCACTTAAGCCTCTCCATTGGGAGGCTCAGCTGACCCCCGGCTTCAACCGGCGGGACAAATCCAGGTACCGCTGTAGGCGCCTCCTTGGGCAATTGCGCTTTGCCTTTGATCGCCCAGTGGCACCCGGCAAGGGTCATTTTGTCTCCCTGGCCTATCCTCTGCCTAAAGGTCGGGTCAGACCCACGGGGAGCACAGCAAGTCGCTGCCTAAACTACACGTCCCATCACTCACAAGGCCTCAGTTGTCTCTTACCCCTCTCAGATTGGCATTACAAGTGATGCAAGGTGACTCCAAAAACCAGGAGTGCAGCAAAAGGCGAGGAATCTTATTCTTGACTAGATTGCGGGTGGGGGTATGCGTGGTGCAGGATATTTGTCAGATTGCAAGGACAATGACTGGGGCTCTGCTAAAACGCATCTGTCATGTTCCGCACTTGTAAAATATAAATGGGTTACTGCTTTTCGTGTGTGTTGGTGGATGATTATGCTGGTGGTGATGGGGTGGTGTAAGCTGCTATTATCCTTTGCATAGTTGTTCTTCAGCTGAGCCTGGAGTTGTTTTATTGGTAGAGTAGCCTGGCCTTTTCTTCACATATACGATCAGTTAAATTGCTCAGCTGATTTGGGGTGCGGGTATCCTTCAAGGGTTCTGAACAGTATTTTACCTGGTCTGTGTTTCTAATATACTCACTTTCCTGTACCTGTGCTCAGTCTGACTTGGTTTATTTTTTTAATCTTCTTGCTCCAATATCTTTAAATATTCTTCTTAACCCCCCCCCCCCCACAGGCCCCCCGTCTGCATACTTATTCCCCTTTGATGGACCAGCTAGTGAAGTGTTTTAATGGTTTATACTGTGATGTCTGCTGTATGTGTTCTGTTTGTTATTCACTGGTTCGTGTGATGCTAGATGGTGAGTCATGGATAATGCTTGTGGTCAGTCTGATGGGGCAAGGAATGAGTAGTCCAGCAAGCTGTGCATGGCAAGCCGACAGAGTTCAACTTTGCTGTTTTCTAATGAACTTCTTGTGACTAGTTGTGGTAAAGCAGATGTTTTGAATAAATCATACTATAAAAATGGTATTGTATTATCTAATAGTACTGTGACACAGATGCTCTGCATATCAAGTGTCGCTAGCAGCTGGGCCGCCCAATGAAAAATCACAAGGAGAGGCAAAGAAATTGCCACAGCCCAATCTACACATAGAGAGCCAAAACTTCAGCCATCGGACCAGTTTCAGTACATTAATAAATATTGAATATATAAATGCCCTGGCATTTGTTGCCTCCCTCTTGACTGGTAACCCAGAGGCAGGGAAACCAGAGATGCCTGAACAAACCTTCAGACCTCAGTGCAGGTGATCTCTGCCTTCCAGAAGCACTGCTGCTCTGCAGCTTCCTGACTCACTCATGTCTAGAATAAATCTCTAGGGAGGCAGGTAGATCGAAACTCAGTTGGAAAACTTGCACACACAGAATGCAAGCAACTTGGTTTTAGGTCTATCGAGAATCCAGCAAGGCAAGATAGAAGCACACTTGTACTTTTCTCGTCCACAATCCTTTCACCCCTGTGACTCATACTTCTTTCTCTCTCCTCTCACTGACCCTTCTCAGACACTGCAGACATCCTTTTTATAATAAATTCTGTTGCCTTTTTCCAAACAATGAAATAAATGCTCACCATTACAGTATATTCGTATCATATTCATTAGGTACAAACATGTATCTTGTATATACAATCAATCAGGATTATGCATTATCTTGCTGTTTTGTCTTTGTACACATCCCTTACAATTTCTAGGAATGATTATTACTATCTATTGATTAATTCAAGGTGCTCTGCTATCAGTCGTGTCAGTCAATTTAATGTGCATCTCTGTCAATTCTATTAAATCTTAAGTCAGTTTTCAGCCTCTCCTTGTGATTTTCGTGTGCAGGTCATGCTATAGCCCTTTAATAAGATCTGGTTTCCTTCTTTGTTATTTCGGGGCCTCTGAGTTCACATAATGGATTGTTACACCTGTTTTAGCTAATATCGTACCCAAGGATGTCATCCTGATCTTTATCTTTTGTGCTTTTCTAGTAGAGAAATCTCTAGAAGATTTGGTTGGATACGCTTGGTGAGCAATGCGTTAGTCATCTTTTATATAACTAGTACAACGTTTACCTAAACCTCAGCCACTCATTGACACACTCAAACCTTTTCCCCTCTTCTATCCCTCTGCTATCCTTCTCAATCCAAATAATTGACTAATATCCACCACTCAAATTACTTTCATATTTCACCATACTAATTCAACACTAATCCTTAAAGGGTTCTGGAGTAGCGTGCTACTCGCTGAAAAAAGTGCTTAACCTCCCCATCTGGAGTAACAAGTGCTATATAAATGCAAAAAAGTTCCCTCTTCTATCCCTCCACTATCATTCTGAATCCAAATAACTGACTCACCTATCCACCACTCAAATTACTTTCATATTTCACTTTACTAATTCAACACTAACCCTTTATAGGTTCCGGAGTAGCGTGCTACTCGCCTAAAAAGGGACTTGACGCCTCCTCAGGTATAGTAAGCACTATATAAATGCAACTACAATACAACACAAAACAATACAATACAATCTCATTACAGGGAGATAGACTGTGAGAGCAGAAACACAGGCTCTATCTTATCACACGAACCAGTCCAGACAAACTCCCCCTTTCATCCAGCA
This sequence comes from Triturus cristatus, assembly GCF_964204655.1. Taxonomy (NCBI): domain Eukaryota; kingdom Metazoa; phylum Chordata; class Amphibia; order Caudata; family Salamandridae; genus Triturus; species Triturus cristatus. The sequence goes on from NC_140590.1 coordinate 219,978,315, forward strand.
CGCGTCCATTCACAGAGGAGCTGCTTGTCCAAAGGACAACAAAATCACCCTTAGCTGATGCTCTGGGGCCCTCCCCTTGTCTCCAGCTCCCCTGCACCCCGGTCCCCCATCTCGACCCGAGGAGCTCCGCGCTCAGTACGTGAAACTGTCTGTGTTTGCCAACAAGCTGCAAGCACTGTGGCATCTCTGTCTAATTAGTTGCCGGGCATGTTAACACCAGAGCCGCAACAAAGGCTCCCACAAAGAAAGGGGGAATGCGACCGCACCATGTGCGGTCGCATCATAATTAGGCGGTCGGGACCTCGGAACGGAGGTGGGTCGATCCCGTTTCGGCCACGGTGTCAGTCGGAGGAGAGTCCGACCGACATCGTGATAGGCCCCCTAGGGTAGAAAATGAAAGAAGGCACGTAAGAATATTTAATATTAGTAAGCTAAACATCATCCACCATCGTATGTTCTTAGAAAAGTAGAACTCATTTTACTGAAAATCTATCAAACGTTTAATATGCGAAAACAGGAATGCCCAGGCCCTACCGGAGAATTGTTCAACTTCTGCCCACGGGGGTGTGCTGTTAACTATTATTTGCTATTTGTGTAGTTGCTAGCTGTCCTCAATTCGAAACGCCACAGGTCAGGGTGAATTTTTTCAACAGAGTAGCCTACCGTAACAAGCATTTGCAATGCAATAGGTCTCGCATTTAAGCGAGTTTGAGCTATTAGCATTGTAAATGACAATGCTTTTTATTTATGTTTTGGTTTTTAAAACATAAATAAAAGATGTTGTCATTTACAATGCCAATAGCTTAAACTCGTGTAAATACGAGACCTATTGCATTACAAATGCTTGTTTTTAACTGCAGCGGATGCAATGCTCTATAGGGCCTTTCAAACCCCTGCGCCTCGGTGCCAGTGCATTTCACATTCGGAAGTTAGAGATCGCAGCATACAGTGTGCACTATACAATACGAAAGGCCTCTTGGCGCTGCTAGCTGCGGTTTCGGAAAACACATAATTGAAAGTATTTAAAAAAAAAAATTGTTTTGAGAAGGTGAAAATGTCTGTAGCTTCATGAATATCCATATGAACATGTCACTATATGTGAAACTAGACAGCTAGGGGTGCCGGTCTGTCTCGTAGACTGCTTCTAAGCAAGTGGTGAATGCACTCATACAATGTTGGCTAGAATTCAGAGACATTCTACATATAGGTTCTCCTAATAAGGCATTTATCAAATGTACATCAATCTTCGATCACAAACACACAATTTCATTATTGCTTAAAAGGTTTTCATGTTCTTTTTTCTCTGCCAAAGTTGATTCACTCCCTAAAAACGAAGAACTCCTTTACTCACCACAGAAGGAGTTGTTCCTCCAGCTGCGGATGGTCAGATTGGAGGCCTGGCAGGTGGCTGCGTAGGTTTGAACGGCATGGCACAGGACAGTGCTGTTCCCTTCAGTCAGGCAGTGGTCGTAGACGCAGTCAGAGTAGTAGTGAGCTGGGTTGATCTTTGAGTGACAGGAGGAGAAGGGCCCTCTGGGGTCTTGGATGATCCAACAGGCTCTCTTGGAGGCTATCATCTTGTCAGCACTGCAGACTGGGCAGTCACCTGAGCAGCCGTGGTCACAGTTAGCGCTGACTTCAGAAACCCAGCTGGTACCAAAGGTGAAGGCGTTAGTAACGACAGACCCACTTCGGATGGTAAAGTCATCGGACACCACCCCGTTGAAGTTCCCACATAGACCACTGGTTTGGCCTCGGAATCGAGCAGGAAGTGTAACGAAGACGCTGTAGACCATGTCATAGTTGACTGTCAGGCCGAAGTCTGTTTTCAGCACCGTGTAGTCGCCACTTTTATAGATGACGATTCTTCCACTGTTGATATTCACTGGCAGAGTCTGAATGATTCCATTGATCTGATGGAGAAAGCCATAGAGAATAGATCATTATTAAATATGATAATTGCTGTGGCGACAAAGTGAATGAAGAAAAAGACCACACTCAATTGTATATGCTCACAACACAGATGACAATATTACGAGCTGGTGTTTTTTAACATTAGCTATGTTTTGTGGAATGTAGTTTTTAGAAACTGATATCTGTGAGTACATGAAGGCACGCTTGTTTGATGCACCACCCAGACCATGGAGCGAACTATATTTTCTGCTGTCGTTTTTATAACTATCTCACCATTTCATGCATAAAGGCTAAACGGAAGCTAGATGCATCATTCTTTTCGGTCCATCTGCTGTACTTATGCCACTTCTGTCACACACAAGTGACTTAACAAATCATAAGAAAACAAGTTACTTACCTGTAACTACAGTTATCCAGTATTGGTATCTTTCATAGATTCACATGCCTGAATCATTCCCCGTCGCCGAGGCAGGAGTCCCCGGTAAATAAAAAAGTAGTGCCAAATGTTAGTAGTAGTAGTAGGCCCAAAGAAAAGGCCTAAAGCCTATATCTTAGCAGCCTATCTACCTCATTATGTAAAAGAACCAAGAATTTTGGTAGCAACCAATCAGACACCAGCACCCTTCTAGAACCCTCTCAGCAGAGCCAGTTCTCCTCAGATTTTTGTAGCACAAGTGGGAAGTAACCATTCCAAAATATAGAAAACTGACTCCACGGGGAGGAGGGTGGGTGCATGTGAATCTGTGAAAGATACCAATACTGGATAACTGTAGTTACAGGTAAGTAACTTGTTTTCTTATCCAGTATTGGGGTATCTTTCATAGATTCACATGCCTGAATCAGAATAGCAACCAGTATACCAAGTATACAGTCGTTTGCGGATGGTGGGAGACTAGTGCTGATACTCCCTAGTTGCATCCACAGCTTGTTGACAAGAGAAAAGAATCTTAAAGTGGAAACATGCAATTCATAAACAGAAAATAGCATGTAATTCAATAACATTGCGAATGAAACCAAACTATTATTGTAAAAAATTGCATTGTCATACTAAAAGATATCAACATATTACATGTTAAAAATATATATAAAAGGGTACCTGAAGATATCTCAAAGAAACAGATGTCGCAGGACAGCCTGTCCAACTGCTGCATCGTCCTGATGCGTAGATTGGAGGCAGTAATGTCTTGTAAAAGTGTGGACATTTTTCCATGTCGCAGCACGGCAGATATTTTCTAGAGTCACTCCAGCAAACAATGCTGTAGACGCTGCTACTGTTCTCGTGGAGTGGGCCTTGGGTTTCCGTAACAATGGCCTGTGAGCTTTGTCGTGACAGAAAATGATTGTCGATGCTATCCATCTGGCAATGGTGGATTTTGTTACCGCCATTACCAGGGTAGCTTGGCCATAAGCCACGAACAATTGGTCGGACTTTCTAAGGTTCTTTGTTTTTTGAAGATAGAACTTAATACATCACTTGATATCTAGAGAATGCAAGGCTCGTTCCACTGGAGTAGATGGGTTAGGAAAAAAAGTCTTTAATTTCACCAGTTCATTAAGATGAAACTGTGACGGCACCTTAGGGATAAATGTTGGATTTGTTCGAAGGTGCACGTAGTCTTGAGTGAAGTGTAGGAAAGGTTCCTTTACAGTGAACGCCTGAATTTCACTCACTCGTCGAGCTGATGTTAAAGCTAAAAGTAAAGCAACCTTCCAGGTAAGAAATTTGAGGTCAGCCTTATGGATAGGCTGAAACGGATGCTTCATTAATTGCATTAAGTTCGTGTTGAGTTTCCACTTCGGTGGCAAAAGTCTGAGCGGAAGAAACTCCAGAAAAAGCCCCTTCATAAACTGCTTAATTAAAGAGGATGAACACAGAGAAGGGCCATGGGCACCCTTTCTGAATCTTGAAAGTGCAGCTAGATGAACCTTGACCGAAGGAAAAGAAAGGCCAGATCTTGCCAGATGTAACAAATAAGGGAAGATCTGTTCTGCAGGAGCGTCCACCGGGTGCACCTGGTTTGCTCCACACCAACAGCAAAACCGTTTCCATTTCAGACGGTAAGTCTTTATCGTGCTTTGGGCTCGTGATTTCGTCAATATATCCCTACAGTCTTGAGGGATATCCAGGTCTTTACATTCTAAGAAGTCAGGAGCCATGCGTGTAAATGTAGGGACTGAGGGTCTGGGTGGAGAACCTGACCCCTGTTCCTTGACAGCATTGTGGGTGTCGGAAGAAGACGGATCGGTTGGTCCTGGGAGAGTACTAGAAGCTCTTGAAACCAATACTGGCGTGGCCATTTGGGTGCAATTAAGATGAGACTGCATCCCTCCAACTTCATTTTGCGTATGACCCTCGGTATTAGAGGTATCGGGGGAAAAGCGTAAGCACAAATCCCTGACCATCGCATGGACAGGGCATTCCCACTTGACCCCTGTTGAGGGTATCTGCTGGCATAAAAGAGGCATTTCTTGTTCTCTTTCGTGGCGAACAAGTCCAGTAGCGGTGTGCCCCAAGCTCTGAATATCCTGAGCACTTGAGTTTGCTCTAGTTCCCATTCGTGGCAATCTGATTGGGATCTGCTGAGTGTGTCCGCTAATGTATTGCAGAGACCTCTGACATGTTCTGCTCTGAGTGTGATGTTGTTGAGCGTGACCCATTCCCACAACTCCTGAGCCTCCGCAGACAGCGATGCTGATCTCGTCCCTCCTTGTTTGTTCACGTAAAACATGCTGGTGGTATTGTCGGTCTGAACCAGAACTGAAGAACCTGCAATCCTTGGAAGGAACGCTTGCAGAGACAGGAAAACTGCTCGTAATTCCAGACTGTTGATGTGTCTGTTTTTGTACTCTGGAGACCATTTCCCCTGTATCTGTAAGTCTTGTAGATGACCTCCCCATCCTTCCATGGAGGCATCCGTAGTGAGGACAAAGTCTGGAATCTTCTGTATGCAAGTAAGCCCTTCTGCTAAGTTGGGTATGTGTGACCACCAACTTAGAGCGGTCTTCATTTCTGAAGTGACTCTGATGATGTCGTCGAAGGAACCCCTCGCTTGCTGCCATTGAAGGTGTAACTCCTCCTGCAAGGGTCGCATCCGGAGCCGCGCTAGAGGGACGAGGTGTATTGCCGAGGAACACATTCCTAGGAGCGACGCGATCATCCGGACAGAAACTGACCTTCTTTTGGAAATCAGGATTGCTAACTTTTGAAGACGAACTTGCTGTTCGTGAGATAAGAATGCCTTGCAGCGGACGGTATCTAGCAGAGCTCCCAGAAAAAGAAGGATCTGCCTCGGGTGTAATTGAGATTTTGTCCTGTTGACTGTAAGTCCCAGAGAGTGGAATAGATGAAGAGATGTTGTCAAGTCCGTGTCTACTGAATTTTCTGAAGGACCTTTTATCAACCAGTCGTCTAAATACGGGAAGACTTGGATTCCTTGGGATCGTAACGTAGCCGCCACTGGAGCTAGGCACTTTTTAAATATCCTTGGGGCAGATTTTAACCCAAACGGGAGCACTTTGAACTGATAATGGGCGCCAGCCACTGTGAAACGAAGATACTTGCGATGCTTCGGATGTATTGGGATGTGAAAGTAAGCATCTTCCATATCCAAAGAAGCTAGATAATCGCCTTCGTTTAGGCAACCTAGAATTTCTGCCAGAGTGACCATGCGAAATCCTTGCTTCTTGAGGAATGTGTTCAGATTGCGAAGGTCCAAGATTGAACGCCATTCCCCTGACTTTTTCTTGATGAGAAAAAAGCGGGAATAGAAACCCGTCCCTTTTTGAAGTGTAGGAACCTTCTCGATTGCATTCTTCAGGAGCATCGTTAAAGCTTCTTTGAAAAGTAAGTGAAGACGAGGGGGAGGGGGTCCCTTGGGTGGTGTGTTGGGTGGCTTGGTGACAAACTCTAAGGTGTGACCGTTGTGAACCAGGTCCAGGACCCACTGATCCGACATAATTTCTTTCCACTTGCTCACAAAAGCTGAAATCTTCGCACCTACAGGGAGGGGAAAAGGAGTGGAAGGCGCCCTGCAGAAATCATTGTTTCCTTGTGGTGTCTCTTCCCTGATTCTGCAATCTTCGAGAGAAACCAGACATGTTTGTTTGTCTGTATGAGGATTCATAGGACTGCCGATATTGAGGCCGATACCTATTTTGTTGGGTTTGATAACCTCCTCTAGATGAAAACCCACGGCCTCGTGCTCCTCTGAAGGTACCTCGTTTGAACTGCAAGGAGCCCAGTGATCTTGCGGTATCAGTGTCGGTCTTTATTGCTTGGAGTGCGTCATCAATATGCTTTCCAAACAATGATTCGCCATCATAGGCCATATCTAATATTTTAGTTTGGACTTCTGGTCTGAACGTGGTGGCCTTAAGCCAACCTTGGCGTCTGAGAACCGCTGCCCCAGCCAACTGGCGAAAATTAGTATTTACAATGTCTAGAGCGCAGTCGATCGTTTCTGATGCTGCACGCTCCCCCTCCAACAAAATCTTCCGAGCATCTTGTCTGCTGTCCTCTGGGATGAGGTCGATAAAGCTTGCCATTTCTGACCACATCTGGCGATCATAACGTCCTATTATCGCCAATGAGTTGGCTGCCCTGATGGATGCAGCTGCCATAGTTGAACATTTTTTGCCAATTAAATCCAGGCGCCGTCCTTCCCTATATGGTGGTGCAGTGATAGGTGTTGCCGGATTCTTAGGCTTTTGTTGGGCTGCCTGTGAAATAACCAAATCTGGCCGAGGATGGCCAATGAGACAGGACGGACTGTCAGCAGGGGCACGGTATTTCTTGTCAATCCGAGGAAGCACCGCAGGAACTGATGCCGGGTTTTTCATGAATTTTAATCCTTCCTTCCAAACATAATCAATGATAGGGAGAGCTCTTGAAACCTTTCTGGACTCCTCTTTAAAATCGTGAAGAAAACAGTCAGACTGTTCAATGGTCACTGGCAAATGGAACCTGGTCACAGCGCGCTGCATAAGGTTATGGAACCCCCCTATATCTTCCGGAGGTGAATCAGATGGAAGAGGGGTAGGTGGTGAAGGCATAGGGATTATATACGAATCCCAAGGGTCTGCTGGGTCTGGAAGCTCACCCTCTTCAAATTCCTCCTCAGAGGTTGAATCCTGACCCTGATGCGGGTCTTGTGGAGGATCAGGCAGTTGAGGTGTTGGAGCTGCATCTTCAGGCAAAGGCAATGGGTCCGGTTGCGGCACAATGTTCGGAACCTGCGGACTGAAAGGTTGCAGTGGAAAACGTTGTTTATAATCTGCAAGCATGGCTTGCAGGTCCTGAATGAGAGTCAGAGGCAAATGCGACATCTCTCTCTGACGAGGTGGTCTGTGGTAATGACTGTGATGAGGAACGACAATGCTTTCCTGGTAGTAATGTTCCTCCTCCTCATCGTCATCGTCCTCTTGACACTTTATGTGCAGTTCAGATGGATGGCAAGCAATCCCGAAGGGCCCCTCATCCTCGTCATCCTCGTAGTCATCATCCTCACCCTGCACATATGTTTCTAGGAGATGTGAGGGAGTAAGCGGTGACATATCGCCATATTCCTGTCTCTGAAAATTCTTTAGTTTGAAACTCCTGGTGGAAATAGGAGTGGATGTCAATACATTTTTTGTGTCCATCGTCGACGAGGTCGCCGTCGACGGGGCCATCGTCGACGGACTTGTAGACGGTATCGTCGTCGACGAGATCGTCATCGTCGACAGGGTTGTCATCGTCGACGGGGTCTTTATCGATGGAATCTTCGTCGACGAGCTCTTCGTCGACGGGCTCATAGTCGACAGGCTTTTCGCTGGTGGGATCGTCGTCGACGGGACTTTCGACGACGAGACCTTCGTCGACGATGAAAGCTTCTTCGATGGCATCGTCAATGCTGGCTTCGTCGACGAGGACTTCGTCGACGACGCTTCAACAACGGGCTTTTTTGAGAGGATAGTAATACTCGTTGAAAGAATAGGTGAAGTAATGGCCGTCGTCGAGATGGTTTCCGTCAATGAAGGAGCAGATGAAGTGACAGAAATCATAGATGGAGAGAAAGCCAGAGGTTTTGAAAGGCTTTTACTCACGGTTTGTGTCTCAGCCTTGACCGCAGAATCCTGAGGAGAGTGCCCTGCTTCAGAGGATAAAATGTGAGTCCTCTGAACAGAATCCGAAGCAGAATGTTTCTGGCGCTTCTTCCCCTCACTGGAAGAGCTGTCCTGCGATCTAGCTCTTTTGCTAGAAGTAGAGGCTCTGTCATCCTCCTCAGCCAAAGAGGACTTGAGCCACAAAAGCACTCTCACCTCCCTATCCCTAAGAGTTTTGGCAGGGAAGGTGTGGCAAATTTTTTGTAATCTTTTGCCTCATGTTTAGGGTAGAGGCAGTAGATGCAGTCCAAATGTTGATCATCAACATGGACTCTCTTCTTGGTGCAGGTCCTGCAGGATTTGAACAAGGCCTTCTTATCAGACATGCTGAAGCAAGTTGAAAACTGAGAGGCACTCAGGGAGACTCCCTTCCACACGACGTGCGGTGAAAATCTGAGGAGAACTGGCTCTGCTGAGCGGGTTCTAGAAGGGTGCTGGTGTCTGATTGGTTGCTACCAAAATTCTTGGTTCTTTTACATAATGAGGTAGATAGGCTGCTAAGATATAGGCTTTAGGCCTTTTCTTTGGGCCTACTACTACTACTAACATTTGGCACTACTTTTTTATTTACCGGGGACTCCCGCCTCGGCGACGGGGAATGATTCAGGCATGTGAATCTATGAAAGATACCCCAATACTGGATAACACTGGGTTTGCGTAGCTATTCCTTGAACCATACTTATCGAAGGTAAGTTTGTACAAGTGCATTTACAATACCAACATGCCTTGTGGTTGAGAAAGAGAGATCTATGCATATTGAACGAAAAGTGAGAGAGGGAGGCCTGGATGGGTGGTGCCTGACTGGAACTACTGCTACTTGTTCATGTATTTTTGTTGTTTTTATCATACAGTGAAAATGGAAACATCAATAAAAATGCTTTCATGAAAAACAATACATAATGCAATGTACTCCTTTGCACGTATAATTTATTCGAGATAGTGTTCTCTAGAGAAGAAGTTACTCTTGTACACAATTTACCGACTGACAAAACAATGCAGATTAGAGATTATGGGGCCTATTACGATGTCGGTTGTAAAGCCTCCAACGTTAGATTTGAGGCTTTACGATCAACATTGTCGGTTTCAATTCCAAACGACTGATTACAAAACAGCAGAATTGAAACTGGCCAATCATTCCGGCTGCTTTCCGATGGGCTCAGGGTGCCCGTCGCCCAGTCAGAACCAGCCTGCAATCCATATGGACGGCATTTTATGCTGTCCAGATTGCGATGTGCGGTTTCCGGCAGGCTTCCTAGGCAGAGCATTCTGACATGGTAAGACTGTAGGAAAGGGTGTTTGGGGGCCCCTAGTAGGGCCCCCTTTCCGTTAAAACCTCTCGTTGGGGCTGTGCCTCCCTGTTAACTTCTTCACCCAATGTCAGGCACCTTAAGGGGCCTGCCACGGGTTGCAGGGATTAACACAATCTTTCATTTCTCCATGGGAGCCTGTGTTACGGCTGGTTTACAGCCATAACACAAGCTACCACAGAGAAATGGGAGAATGCGACCGCACCATGTGCGGTCGCATCATAATCAGGCGGTCGGGACCTCAGAACGGAGGTCGGTCGGTCGGTCCCATTTCGGCCACGGTGTCGGTCAGAGGTAACTCCGACCGACATCGTGATAGGCCCCTAGGGTAGAAAATGAAAGAAGGCATGTAAGAATATTAATAATAGTAAGCTAAACATCATCCACTATCGTATGTTCTTAGAAAAGTAGAACTTATTTTACTGAAAGTCTATCAAACGTTTAATATGCGAAAACTGGAATGCCCAGGCCCTGCCGGCAATGGTCCATTCCCGATTTTCAGGGTAACAAAAGCTATGCACATGATTTCTGTTTAGATTCAAATCCTGAAAATGTGGGTTGTTTCAGGCCTCCTGTAATAATGTAATTGATTCTCCTGTTCAAAAAGAACGGGTGTTTGTATGGGGTTTACTTATCTCTGGAATGTAAGGTTCTCAGAAATATTCTGCAACAGGATTTAAACAAAATAACAAATTATTTACAATTGGGTCACAGAAAATGTGATTTCATTGAAGAACGTTTGCTGTTTATAATTAAAAGGCATTCAAATAAAGTGGTGTACGTGCTGATGGGAGGCAGAAATTACAATTCTTTACGAGTTTATTATAAATTAGTATTACCGCATTCAGAAACTTCACCTACCTCAACTGTGCCACGCTTTCCACTCTGGAGATGTATCTGGGTCTGATACACAGACACAAAGACCTCCTTGGTCACCGCCACCTGCAGGCCTTGCAACTTTTCATTCTTCACCTCCACTCTGAAGAAGGGCAGAGAACCATTGGAACCTTGGACTTCAGACAGGACGTACTTGCAGGTGCCCTGGAAATCAAACCTTCTCCCATCGAAGCTGGTGTAATGAGGGTCTCCGGAGGCCCGGCAGATACCATCAGGCAGAAGGTGGCAGCCATAGACACCTTTCACAGTGGTGCAAGTCTCATCAGTGGCACAAGATGAAAGTGAACACTGGACAGTCCTGGTGGAGCCATCACACCGGCACAAAGTCTGGCAGTTGTCCTGTTTCCAGAAAGTGTCTCCTGCTCTGTAGTATTTCCCATTTTCTGTGCAGCCGCACTGACTCTGCGGCACACAGTCAGTGCCACTGAGAATAAACCCGCTCTCACACCGGCATCCTTCCTTGCACTGACCGCGGCAGACGGTTGAGGCATTGGCACAGGTAGCAGGGCAAGAAGATCCACATAACTCGTACTTCTGGTTACTGGGACAAACAATGTCTGAAAATGTAAAAATGGATGCAAGCAGTTAAGCCATGGTACCAATCATTTCTTATACTGGAAAACAACTAGCAGAACACTAATACTACTACCTCCTTCTTCTAATATTATTACTATTAACAATAATAATAATAATAAAAATAATTATAATAACGATAACCTCTGTGCTTTGTGGATAAATCATAGCTGAGGTATTAGTATACATCTTCTCAATCAAGTCTCATGCCTTTCAATATAATAAATGAAAATGGAGGTACTGGTATTTGCGCAACAACTGTTTTCTTGCCTACATTCACCAAATGCACTTACGCCTGCGATCTACATTGCCATATAAACATATCATACAGCTTGTTGAAATTAAATATAATTTTACCACACAAAGGCAGAACCTGCAGAGAGGAATATTTAATGCTCATGTTTCTGTTAATCTAAAGAAAGTTATCTGCTTGTTTGGGAAAAAGCAAGTCCCATAGTCATGATGAAAAATGCTAAATTGAAGAGAATAAAAGATTGTGTTTCTGTTTGGTCAGAAGAATCAACAACAGTTTGCAATAGAGTAAAATAAGCCACGGAACAGCTCCCATCACAGATCATTAAAAAATAAGGCTTACAGATTTGATATGAAAGCTTTGCGATGTGAACCTGAAATGCAATTGCATATCCAGCAGAATGGACTCACCTATTACGTAATACGTTGTGTTATGTATACTGATGGCAATTTTCAGACAATTAAGAACATGTATGTTGACTTGGGGGCACAGAGTGTTTTTTCTGACCTTAACTTGCGGAAATGCACAGTTAGATGATGAAGATTGTCTCTGGTGTATTATGGTAAATTCGGTCTATGGAACGTGAGATCTACTGTACACTATAAGTCAAGTTCACAAATCTATTTTAATTTTACAATTGTTTCCGGGGATTCTCATCATTCTTAACTTTATTAGTGTTTCAATCGCATGTGCTAGGATGACGAAAACGCTTCCTCGCATATTTCATTCATACAAATTTCCTGGGCAAATTCAAAGACCCTTCGCTACCATGAGCTGTGTAGGCCACACAGTTTATGAGGCCATTTTACCCATTCCACGTGAGAGTGAATATAAGCAATAAATCGAGTGAGACCTGAACTCACTTTCATAATATTTCCATGGAATCAACCATCTAGATTTAAGGTAATAAAGTTGGGCTGCATGTAACTATATATTACAATTAGATTGATCAACTTCCCTCCAGTCGTTATAGATACTGCTTCAAGTTCGGGACTTTTTATGATATCCCAATGCATTCTGGGTTTTTCAGTCTTCTTTTGTTTCCAATTACCTAATTAGACTAACACACCTGAAAACAACGATTTGTAGGTCAAAAGTCCAAGATTGGAGACAGAATGCATAATGGCCTAGAGTGAGGTGATTGCCTCAATTTGAATTGCATTTTTTCCCCACACACAATACTATATTCTTCTAAATCTTTTTTTACTTACCACATCCATTTAGGCTCCTCCATGGCCGGATGGTATTGCCACGGTTCTGACAATGGTGGGCATAATTTTTTATAATTTCACATAGTGTCTGCTGATCGCCGCCGGTTCCACACATATCATAGATACAATTCTTGAAGTAGATCTCAGTGTCAGCATTGATACTGTCTTTAAAGGGACCGTTTGGATCTTTCATGATTCCACAGTTGGTCTGGTTGCTGAACTGGGACACCATGTCCTCACCACACACTGGTGGATTGTCAGTGTCTATGCAGTTGAAAGCAGAGTCCTCGTCTTCTTCTTTCCAACTGTTTCCAAAGGTGACCACACTTTCCACCAGGGATCCATCAGGAACCCTCAAGTCATCAGTCTTGTTCCCATTGAAGTTTCCACAAAGGCCAGCAAGAGATCCAGAGTATGCTGCAGGCACTTGCACAGCTACGTGATGCCACCAGTCATAGGACACTACAAGGCCAAAGTCTGTCTGGAGGACTGCAGAGGAGCCACTGTAATACACCTGGATCTTCCCAGATTGACTGGAAACTGGGAGAATATGTTGGAAGCCATTGATCTGAAATAATTATACATAGTTTACATTAAAATATAGGAGAGGCACTTAATGGTTCTCTTTGTAGTTTCTTTCTTCATGCCTCACATTTGATTTTCATTTCCTCTGCATAGACACACTGTTAATCGCGATAGATTAATCATATTTGAAGTCATAAAAATTACCTGATGAAGACATTTGTACATCATAATAGATAACTTCCCGTAACTTCTACCACCCAGGTCCTATCATTATGATTTGTCAACCACACAAGATATCGACTGTACTCATCCACATTCGATTTACTTCCACTAACTGGCATACACATTTGTTCTACTGGCTCTTTTTTTGTCTACAAACTAGTTGCCACTTTTTAGAGTCTCTCACAAAAATGGGTAATTTATTTATGCATGTATAGTTTGAGTTGCAGTGTGGCTTTTGAGTGGCATAAAATGAATGAACAAGACATGCCTACGCATAGTGGTGCATCATGTATCTATTAGTGATGGAAGCTCAATCTTTTATTTTCCTCATAGCAACGTCATTAGTGAGCGCCCATGATGCTTGTTACCGGATCCTCAGCATTGTAATTATGAGGTCAGGCCCACAACCTTAAGTGCAAATAAAGAATTTGCATAAAAGTGAGTTGCCTAGTGTTTGCTATATATAAAGCAGTATACCTCCGTGTACAACATATGGCTCTTTGGCACTCTGGGCATTCCCCCATGGCATTTTATTGTTTGCAATATTTGTCCAGTAAGCAAATAAGTGCAGAAGTGATGCTATCCTTTACCTCTTCAAGAAGCAATCAAGCTTCAAGGCTTGTACTTCTGGAATTAACTCATGCACTACACATATTTTATTAATTTCATTTTCAGTATACTAAACATGTTTAAAAACTCTTCAAAACCATCTCCACTATTAGCTCTATACATTTATTGTTATTCCCCATTAATGCCACTGGTTTATTTGTTCTCCTAACACATAGATGCATCACATTCTCTTGAAGATTAGGTCAATTTCTGCATGTTAAAAGAAATCAGGTCTTTCATTACCTGAACATGGCCATATTCTCCACTTGCTATGGAAACCTGCTCCCCATAGACATTTACGTCCACTCTACGCGTCCAGGCCACCACTGGTGATGATCGGTGCTCGTTCTGTACTACGATGCTAAAGTCAATGAGAGAGCCGGTCTGGGAACTAGACTTGCTGAGGGTGTACTTGCAGGTACCCTGGTAGTCGAAGGTGACTCCATCAAAGGTGCGGTAGTGAGGATCTCCAGAAGCCCAGCAGATTCCGCTGTTTACAGGGTAGCACTTCCTGATTCCATTCATGACCTTACATTCTTCTAGAGCGGCACATGTGTGGGCCTCACACACCATCTCTTGTGCATTACAGGTGCATTTCTGGCTGCAGGTATCTGTTAGGAAGACCTCATCTCCCAGGTTGTAGTAGACGCCATCCATGGTGCAGCCACACTGACTTTCGGGGACACAGAGGCCAGAGTGAAGAGCAAACCCTTCATCACAGAAGCATCCGTCCACGCTCTCTGCGGCGCATGCAACAGTTTGATGAAGGTTGCGGCAGGTGGTTGGGCAGCCAGTGCCAAACAGTTCATAGTGGCTGTTCTCAGGGCAGTTGTCATCTAGGAAGAACAAAACAAAGTAAACTTATCAATTTTATATTAACTGTTTGGAAGCTGCTTGTAGAATATCTTATGAACAATATTTTGGTAGTTGCTGAATTCAACATTTCTCTATATATATTATGTAAACACTGGGGTTTGGACTATTGGGGTTTTAAAGTCAGATTTTTCAATGCAAATGCAAATTCAAATGCATTTGGGAAAAACAAATTACATTTCTCCATAATTGTTAGTCCAGGCTATTATCGTGAAAGGGATGAATGGAGTGGGGCAGCCCAGGTATTTAAAGCAGTGTAGAAGGGTGGTTGACTTACCACATTGCAGCTCCGCCCTCCAGTCTGGAATCACCAAGCTGTGAAGGTTACAGACCTCCTCGTAGGCCTGGACAGCTGTGCAGAGCATCCCCTTGTTGGTGCCGTAGAAGCAGAGATCATACACACAAGAGGCCACAAATGGTTCCGCGTCCTCGTGCCACTGGCACTCATCGAAGGGGCCTGATGGGCGGGTGATGATCCTGCACTGCGCCTCAACGGCTCCCAGATTAGTGCAGGTGTCGTTAGGGCTGATCACACCTGTATCATCCACACACCTGTGAGGAGAAAACACAACGTAACTAATTTGTCAAATGATCCTCACACTGCCTTAGGTGCAGTGAAAGTGAAGAGACACTTAACACTGTGCTAATTAAGATATGAGGTGCATAGTGAAGTGTTACACCCTTTATAAGATTTACCTTGTAAAGATGTTTCAGAAACATTGATCAATTGATTCTACATAGCTCCTCCTTTTCTCCTGTAAAACGCCCTTTTTGTAGACATATAAGTGGAACATACTTGTACACTTAAAAGTTTTTAAAATAAGTTGAGCTTTGATGTGTCTCTAAAACATTGCAGATGTATTTTACTTTCAAACTATGTTTCTTTAAAAACAGAACATTTCAGCTTTCCGATAGTGAGTGAGTTCTGATTCAGAAAGTGGACGAGCATTAGTCTATTTACTGAGAAACAGAGCAGCATGTGGAAGCTCCTAATTGCACTTGCTATCTTCTTCTTCAAGACATCAACCATTGGTCAACCTAAAAAACAGCTTTCACACCTCTTTATCTTGCTCCACGTCTTTCAAACTACTTATCTCTCAGGTCCAAACTCCAAGAAGGTTCTTCCCACAACTCCGACTACAATGACATGATGTCCATCATTAAAAATGAATTTTCCCTCTAAAAAAAAGGGAATCATTGCCAGGAAGTCAGCTTCTTGGTAGTCTGCAGAATGGATGCTGCTGCCTAAGGGCACCTACCCGTATCTATTTTGTATATATAATATTTCTATTGAAAGTTTCAGACATACACAGAAAATGCACAAGCATTCCAGAAGCAGGTACTTTTAATTTTCTGATCATGTACCACCACATAGTTCACAACATTTTCTACAGCTCAATAATCACATGAGAAGAAGTTGTTCACCAACTTTAGCCTCCTCCCACCACATCAGTGTAACTGGCATCAAGCCCTAGAAAAGGACATGAGTGTATTTGGATAAGATGAGACTTTCCTCCTATTGGGGTGAAAATGACACCACACATACCTAACACCCATACGTTTGACAAATTCTGTGACATATGCTGTATTCCATATGGAGCTTATGAGGACGCAAGGCATATCTAGCACCTTATGCTCTACCTCGTTAAAATCCCTTGCCAGAATCGATCTGCCAATTGAGGCCTATATTATGATGAACCAAATCTTTTCAAGGAAAGTTTTTGCCAGCAGGGCGGGGCATAAATGTTCGTTAGAGTCAGTAACGTGTAGCATAAATGACCCAATGAGATGATGATGTACTGTCCGAGCATGTCTCACAACACTTTAAGTGACTTAATTGGCTGGAAATGCAGAAAAGGATGGCTTTCCCCTGTAGCCTAGTATTAATCCCACATGTAGGACCGTGGAGAACTCATATCATGATAGAAATCAATGGCATAAGAAGATATCTGACTCTTACCAAGGGCATGCTTTGCACCTAGATGTAATATGTACCTTTTACCAATGGGGCCAGTTGTGTCTCTATATTGGAGACAGGAAAGACACATTTGCAAGATGACAAGCGAGTGAAACATAAAAACGGTTATTTACACAAAGGAGCCTCCAAGATACCTACAGGTTTGTGTGAGGGGTAATGGTCTTTTTGTCTTTGTGCCAGATTAAAAAAAAAAGTCACATTAGCCTTAGGCCTTTCAATGTAGCACAAGAGAGCTATTTGCTGCAAAAGAAACCATGGAACTCTGTGTAAGACTGAGAATTTTGAAAATCTCATGGTTTGAGTCCAAACGTTTGTGGGGTAAATAACCGTATTTAACAAATATGGCTACTCACTAACTTGTAGAGGAATTCCTATGACAGCCGAAGAAGACATATCAAAAAAGCTTCAGAGTCTTAGTTGAAATTGCAATCCTAACTTTATTGACTTATTTCACGAATCAGGCCAGTGGTGCGTTTTCCTGGAGTTGAAAAAAATCACTCCGACGACAAGTCACTGTAATATGAGACAGAGATTTGTTCCAAGGAATTCTGTTATAGTTGGGGGATGTTTGAGATTGTTAAACGTAAATGGTTCTGAGCCAAACTACCAAACACTAAATTACTAGTTGAGTTTCATGAAAGGGCCCACACTTTGATAAAGCCTCTGTGCCGTGATAGAATAATTGTAATTTGGCCGGACAATCTACTATAACACGAGACAAGTTAACTGCTCCAAATGTATAAATGTTAAATAGAGCAGTATTTTTGTAAGTTGCACATCCTACGGTTCTGAGCCCAACCGCAATGCACACATTTCACATAAGGGAATAATTAGCCCCTTTAGTAGATAAAAAAAGACGCAAACATGCAAAAACTATAAGCACCAACACGCCTCAACGTTTCCTGTAGGATAGTAAGAAATTGTTGAGAATCCGGTCTCGGGCTGGACTATTCCCATGAGGCACAGGGTCAGACTGATTTGCATATGGCCATGTCTGAACCGGGGTGGTGGAGTGAGCTAAACGATGATGATGGATTAAACTCAGATCAGTTGACTGGGGGTGAATGTTTGATTTGCTCAAGCGCTCCGTCCATCATCTCCTTTGGAATCCCGTAAAGTAGCCTTACTTTCTTCCTGAGAGGTAACCACCACAGTTCACAAAGTATGTCAGAGGTGCTATGTTGACAAGGTATAGGACGTCACTTTGGTGTGTGAAAAGATAGCATGATAAAGGTATTTGATCCACATTTACTCATATAAATATATAATATTTAGAGAACGTTTAATATTCCAAGAGGTTGAGACTAAACATAGTGCTTTGATTAAATTATAGTTTTTTCCAAATTACCACCATTTTTATTTGAATCACCAGATTCTCGACAACAGTGTAAAGAAAACATAAACAAATACACTGATAAAAAACAATAAACTAAAATACTGAAATTCAGCAAAGCACAAATCAATTATTTTAACGGATTTTTTTTAATCCTGAATATTTTTTTTTTAAAAACCTTCTTACTATATTTTGTTATGTCCATTTTTCAACTCTTTGGAATTTGCCTAAAGTTTATTTTTGGACATTACTAATACTATACAACTGCAACTTAGAACCCACCTATATCAAAAGTAGCAAACTTTTCACACTAACATCGTTAACACCAGATGAATACACGTGATGTTTATTAACATAACATAAGAAAATATTATTTAAATAAGTTACAGTCTCCTGGCCCTTAGCAACTTGTCTTGATGATGGCGAATCATGTTTTGTTATATGATCACATTACGTAGATTATCATGCAGGGATCCTCTTCCCGCAATTCTATTAACGTTTTCCTGAAACTCTAGCATGTTGCATTTATTCTGCTGATTTTCATTTACGAATTGAGATATAGAATCACTTACACTGCAGAACCGATGTCTGCTTTCCAGGAGTTCCCAAACTCTGCATCGCTGCGCGCAAGAGTTCCATCCGGCTTCGCCTTGTCGTCCTTGGGGTTTCCGTTGTAGTTGCCACACATCCCCCGCACTTGGTTCTTGTACTGGGGCCCAACTTGTACTGTGACTGTGTTTACCCCGTTGTACTGGATGCGGACCCCGAAGGCTGTGTCCACAGAGATGGCGCTCTTGGCTGCTGTTAAGTTTGCGATTGCTTGCAGCGTGGCTGGTAGTCGGGTTTTTACTCCGTTGATCTGAAAGACATTGCAAGAACCGAAGAAGAGTCATTCCTCCAATCACCAAACATCAAAGCCTCAACAAATCAATAACATAGTTTCACACCCACTTTGTAAAAGTAAAACCATTTATCTAGAGTTTACAACTTAAAGGTCATATTAGGAGCAAATAGATATAAGACAAAATAGCATGACATGAATTGCCAATGTGATTAAGAACCTGACTCCAGGAATGCCTCTTGCTAAACCCAAGACCTTAACCCATCTGTATATATTAATAGCTGAACCCAGATCAATTACACTGACAAGAATGTATACACTGTCACATCTAAAGAGTATCAATCCCTTCACGAGGTGAAGAGGATGTGGCCTAAGTACTAGAGTAGTCAACCTCAAAACTGGGGAACCGGGTTCGAGCCTTGACAGGGACACTCAACATCCTGTGATTCTGGACAAATCACCTAATCTCTCCTTGCCTAACAACAATGAAAGTGTCTGTCTGTAACTCAACTGGTGCTCATGTAAAGTGCTCTGATAACTCCACCCCCAAAAATACATAACCTTTTAATAACAAAAACTCAGAATCGATCCCAAGCCAGAAAAGGGTTGTTTAAAGTTTGGCGGCTGCTGCACATTTGTCAAAACGTGGAGGATGTCTCCTCCTCCCTACCTAAAGAGTATGCATGTATTGTACTCTAACTAGGACTGACAGGACACCCACCAACTTATGGCAAGTGCCCTTTTTCCTCAAAGGTCTAATTAACGACCAGAGTCATGAAATTTCTCAAGCCTGGAAAATTAAAGCCATTAAAATATTTGGTCAACGTGAAACTGGTCACATACTGGACTAGAGGGAACACAGGGATTTGCAAACAAAGCATCTCTCCCTGTGGGCCGGTGATTCTGTAAGATCCTAATCTGCTAAATATTCTCTTTCTTAAGTTCTTTCTTATTTGTTGGAGCGAAAGGCCAGACTGAAGATGATGAGGAAGTGATGAACTAGAGATTAACTTTCCATAGTCTGCTGCACACATGCTATATTGAGGTATTCAACAACACAAGATTTGCTAAAAGAGATCACAAGGTGCTCCTCTGTTCCCACTCACTTTTACTTTATTCAAAACTGCTGTGTATATTTTCCTGTGCAGATTTTCAGCTGGATTCCTCCCAGCCATGGCCCGTACATACACTCAGAGAGGCCACACACTCCCACCTCTTACCCCAACAGTAAGAGTGTCAAGCTGAACAAAAGTCAGTCTGACAGGAACTCTTCTTGTTCAGGTGAGGCAGCCAGAAGCAAGATGTGCTTTAGGTGCAGGTGCTTGGCTGCCTGAGCTGAGCTCTGCCCTATGGGTGTGACCTCCTCAATCTAGCAAAATTGCCTCTAGGCCCTCCCCCTCATGATGAGTGCTAGAGCGTCACTGATAGCTTTGAACCTGGGAGATCCAATTTTAACCCTTAAAGTGTCCATGGCTGAGTGTCAATCAGTGACAACTCGTCACAGAATGGTGAAAGGGAAGCAGTCTCACTGACCCCATCTCACTCGTTGACGAGTGAAAGACTGCTGCCTTCCCTTATTGGCTGACATGGGGTCAGCCAATAAGGGAAGGCAACAGCCCCAGCCCTCATGGAACATTCGATTCTTCCCTCCTGGAGATGTGCTGTGAGGTAACATATCTTTTTTGATGTTTCATGCCTTTTTTGTATATGTTTGAATGTATATATATATTTGTATTTGCGAGTGAGTGTTGTGAATGGGTGCGTGTGTGTGTTTGTAAAGGCATGTGTCTGAGTGAACATGTGTGTGGCCCGTTACGCCCCACTCTACTAAATTTAAAGGGTGTCACTGATTCCTGGACTCTCGTGGACAATAAGCTAAAACATATGAGTTGAGGGAGGGTTTTTGGACCAGTGAATCATACTGACATAGTCAGTCTTTGATGCACAAATTCAAATATTAATACATATTCATCAAAGGGAAAAGCAAATATCTTACCAGTGGTAGTTTTCCTTGTTCAAAAACCAGCTTGATATTCCCATCAGTGCTGTTCAGCAAAATGGTCACGCGGTACACGAAAGATACGCGGGGGTTCTGGTAGCGTCTGTTCTCTGCCACCACCCGGTAGGAGAATCCTGAAGGAGCGATTGAGCCCTGGCTGATCTCGTAGGCACAGGTTCCCATGAAATTGGCTACAGCGCCATCAAAGGTGTGGTAGTGTGGGTCTCCCGTCACCGTGCAGATTGCCCAAGGGCTCTGGCACCCTAGCTTCCCATTCTTCACTGCACACTCCTGTCGCTGGGCACAACTGCTGCTAGCACAGCGGAAGTTACCAGTGGAGTCACAGCGGCACCTCTTGGAGCAGTCAGAGAGCCAGATGTATTCTCCAACCTGCGAGACATTGAAAGAGTCAAAAAAAGAATCATTAGCAAAGGTAGATGAATTAATTATACAGCTATGGTTGAAAAAATAGATACAGAGATCAGGACATGTAGAGGTGAAATAGGCTGGCAGGTACGGTGTTAGAACACACAGTGAGTATAGAAAATATTTAGGAGTTTTGAACAGTAGCAAGGATAGAATGTACATAAAAGGCAAATAAACATAGTCAGATGGGCAGAAGAGGAAAAGGTAGATTTGCGTAATATGAGAAAAAAAAAAATTGAAGAATAAACAACGACTTTCTTTATCATATGAATGCTCTATGAATGCCATATGATACTCCTGGTTGTAAGTTATCCTTCTAAAATGGAATTTTTATTAGAGAGATAAGAGGGCTGAAGCAGGTAATGGTCGTTGAAAAAGATGCAGATGACAAATTCCATCTTGAATACCATACGGTCTCCAGAAGGAGCCAGTGAAGGAAGATTAGAGAAGCAAGATTGTCAGATTTCCATGAGACAAATCAATATGTAGAGTTAAGAAAACGTCTAAGAGGTGTAGGAGGGGCATAGGTAAAGTCAGCAAGAAAGCTTGTCGCTATAAACAAGCAGTACTAAAGCTTGAAGAGAGGAAGCTTGAACATCAGGGGGCGTCTTGTGTGGTGGAGTTATCAATAATACAGGTTAGGTCAGATTGGATCAGTGTGCATGGATTGTCAAATCAGTGAACGCAATATAACTACTACAAAATTGGTGCAGGCGGCCAGAGGAGAGAGATCAGTAGGGGAAGGTGTAGACAAATAAAAGAATATTCGGAGAAATGCGAATGAACTGTATTTTAGTCGAGCTGATTTTAAGATACATAAGGCACGCAATTAGACGGCCAATTGAAGAACGTATTTTGTAATGTTAAAGTATGTTCATTAGTAGCTAGTATGGTGTTTAATAGTTAGGTGGCCTAATATTTTTTCAGCATATGGTATAGTTTTGGAAATATTTAATGGACAATGAATATGAATAAAGCTTGACAGATAGCATAAGTCAGTTTAGTAACAGTTGAATGAATGAATGAATAGGAACGTACACCTATCTGCCTATAAAAGTGGACTGACTAAGTGGAATATTGAATTAATAATGAAACCCTGAGGACATGAGATGTAGAACTCTAAAAGGTATCAGATGAAAGCATGTTCCTATTCCATGGGTTCAGTCTAAGACGTGTTGATTGAGGTTCCAGGGGAAGGAAACAGGGAAGCTAGCACTCAGTTTTTCATACTCCAGAACTCATGTTTATCTCTGAGGAGGAAACTGTTGACCAGGCAAATTACACTCACGTTGTAGTACATCCCATCGTGCTGACAGCCGCACTGCTCGGCTCTCACACAGGAGTCCCCGCTTCTCTGGTACCCAGCATCACAGACGCAGCCCTCAGAGCAGGTGGCATCACAGTGAGTAAGCAAAGAGGGGGCGATACATGAGTCCTCACACCTCCGGTGGCAAAGTTCATAGTGGCTGTTTGTTGGACACTCCATGGCTGCAAAGGAATAATAATATTGTTGGGATGTATTAACACTCCTATCTGTTACAAAATACAAAAATTAACAGATAGAATTAAGTGTTGATTTATGAGTGAGCAAAGTATGGTCTCTCATGTGACATATGAAGATACCAGTTATTAGTCAGTGCTAATTGTGCCCAGATGATATATAGTAACCTTTTGTGACCATATGGTTTTACTCTTCCCTCTGTTAATATGAAATAATTAAGTAGTTGTGCCCTTCCTACACCAGTGCATACAACAATAGATCACTATGCAATTACAGACTCCATGGACCAGGGCCAGTCCACGTGACCCATCTTTATTCTGATGTAGTCTAGTCTATTCACAGATGATAATCTTCGACATATCACTATACAAAATGTGCATGCCAGCAGAGTCACAATAATGATTATTCAGGCTTAATCACGTTGAAAAGATGAACCCAAACATTGCTATTCACATCAGGTATTAGGAGCTTTGCAGATTAAGATTGTTTTGTATGGGTCCATTAAATAGGGAACAAAGATACAATTAGGGCGGAGTCGTCAACAGACAAAGAGTAAAAATGTACCTGGTTGTATTCACGTATTTTATGATGGTGGCTACCATGTGAAATGTAGCAAACCGTTAAACTACTCAATGTACTAATTAAGATTGCACTTCACCAGACCATGGAATCATCATACAATGCACATTGCTAGTTTACTCCACTACAGGATCATCATATGATGCACACCAACCAATTCCTTTAGCATTTTTGTGTCTTATCAGAGATCACGCTTATGAGTAGGAAGTGCTTCATGCTGATAAGCATGTGCTGAAAACGCTCTGGCTGGGAATCATCTGCAATGGGACACTTTTTCCTGCCAGTTAACCACAATAACAGGGTTGCTGTATGTATAGGTCTCAAATTGTTCTCAAACCATTTTCTGTTCAACATAATAATTTCCATAATTGATCCACTTAATTTATAATATGAAATCATGAACTCACCACAGAATGAGTTGTTCCTCCAGCTGCCGATGGTCATATTGCCAGCCTGGCAGGTGGCTGCATAGGTTTGAACGGCATGGCACAGGACTGTGCTGTTCCCTTCAGTCAGGCAGTGGTCGTAGACGCAATCAGAGTAGTAGTGAGCTGGGTTGACCTTTGAGTGACAGGAGGAGAAGGGCCCTCTAGGGTCTTGGATGATCCAACAGGCTCTCTTGGAGGCCATCATCTTGTCTGCACTGCAGACTGGGCAGTCACCTGAGCAGCCGTGGTCACAGCTAGCACTGACGTCAGAAACCCAGCTGGTACCAAAGGTGAAGGCGTTAGTAACGACAGACCCACTTCGGGTAGTGAAGTCATCGGACACCACACCGTTGAAGTTCCCACATAGACCACTGGTTTGGCCTTGGAATCGAGCAGGAAGTGTAACGAAGACGCTGTAGACCATGTCATAGTTGACTGTCAGGCCGAAGTCTGTTCTTAGTACTGTATAGGCCCCACTTTTAAAGATGACGATTTTTCCACTGTTTATATTTACAGGCAGAGTCTGAATGATCCCATTTATCTGGTTGAGAAAGTCATATTAAAAGGTTTGTTATTAAGTAAATGACTTGCTTAGGGCTCAAAGTAAATCAACAAAATGTCTAAAGTTTATAACGTAATCTTTAATCCCAGGTAGGCATATCAGATTTGTCTTTAAACGTCACTACATTTAGTATATATTCTGTGATAGAATTAAATTGACTGACTTCATATAGATAGAGAGATGTTGGAAATGAAGAGTGAGAGACTGTGGCAAGGGCTGAAAGTATTTTGAATTGAGCATGTTTTCACATGTTGGGGAGAGCATTTTGGGAATTGTAAATTCTGCAGCTTTTTCTTTAAAGGATGCCTCCAGGAGTTTAGGAGTTCCATGACCCTGAGCCCTTCAGCTTCGCATTCATTTGATCGTAAATAATGAGAAAGATGATACGATTTGAATGTTCTAGGTGGGAGATATCTTTGCGAGCAAAAGGCTAGAGTGCAAATGCCTTAAGCCATTGTCTGTGAAACAGTGAAGTATTAATCCTAAAGTACGTCATGTAGAACATTGAGCATACATATTCCATCTTCTGCTTATATTTGCATTACATGACGACACTAAAAATAACAAGATCTGTATAACATCTAGCAGTAAACGGAGGTTCGCTACAGCTAGCATTACGTTTATGCTTTGTTTGTGGGGCAAGTAATTCTATCTATTTGTGTGACATGTTTGACAGTGAACTACTTCACACATATAACACATGCGAGACTGTGGTCCTGAGAGAATTCATAAACCTCAGACCAACTTAGTTTTCTAAGACAAAGTTGCTCTAGTCTTGAGACTTACTGGAGAAAAATCAAACCATACAAAACTGACTCTCCGAAAAACTTCACCATAAAATATAATTGTTGATATTTGTACATTTTTAACCACACACTAAACCACTGCATAATGTAATTAATACCTTGAAGTTGCCCATTCTCAAGTCTTTAGAAAAGTGGCGGCATTAACCCCACTCAAAGTAAAAGGATGATTGGATGCATCATATCTCTAGCCCAGCCTACAGCGGCCATGTGCGAGGAATACAAACACAACATGTGACTTCCCAGTAAACAGACTAGTCACTTGGTCTTAAAGTGAAACCATTCAAATCTTACCTCAAACATAAACAAGCTTTAGATACCAGTCTGAGAACGAGAATTCTCATTCTCCCCTTGTGATGTCTGAAAAAATCAGTTCTGATTTCTTGAAAGATGAATCTAAGTTCTGGAATAACCTCCCCACTTAAACGGAGTCTTTGTTCTAATCTCTGTTTATCTATAATGGTTAAGCCTGGGCGCAGTTTGCGTGACAAAGAAATCTCCACCACGCTACTTGGAGTTCTGCAAGCGGCAGAGTGCATTAGGTCATGCCATTTGTGCTGATTTTTATGGCCGGATTTTTGTCTTGTGCTGGAAAATCAGCGCAAACTGCACCATCCACAGCGCAAGAGAGCACTGCTTTCTGTCGCTAGAGTAGATTTTCTACTCAAGGTGCAGCTTCCTCAAAGCAAATGGATGGTTACTCAACAGGAGCGGTCATGACCATTTGCGACCCCCCCCCCCCTGCATTGCAAAATCTCACTGGGAGGTGGTCTAGCATTGGATTTTCTTTGCTCGCATTTTCCAACTTAATGTTGAAAAGCGCTAGTGAGTAAAAACTCGGTATGGCTTCGCAGAGCAGAGTTTTCAGAACTCTGCGTGCCCCACAGAGTGCAGAAACATATGCAAACTCCACAAACGGAGTGGTGGTCACTGCCCAGCCTAGTAATGGTATGAGGCTGAAATAAATGGAACTCTCTGATGTAAAGAGAAATCATGTGAACGCCATCTCTTGAACCTATGATTAAATGTGAAATCAAAAGAGGCTCATAGTGAGTTTTTCAAAGTAAAATTGTATCCAGGGGCCAAGCCAAGGCATTGTTAGATAGGAAACGAGGTAATACAAGGAAAAAAACCATAAGGCAAAGGCTTCTAAATCTATGCATCAAGGATCTGGATGAACATTTGCACGGACATCAGAACTGATCCTACCCTACTTCAATTCAGAAATAAACTAAAATTGCATTTCTTCGCAGAGCACTATCACCTGACCCATAGGTACCCTCTTTCACTCTGTGTCTCATAAAACATTCTAATAATGTATGTTGAACTCTTACCCAAGTGTGCAATGCTCCATTGCTATCAGGTGATTTGTGCTAAATAATTACCCCTACATACATACGTACATGAATAGTTGTTGGTCTGTAGGAGTGTGACAACCGTGTATGGTTTGAACAATTCTGCATCTCGTATGCCAGTTTGGTAGGAGCATGATTGCAAAACAGTATCAAAGAACTGCAAGACTCTCTAGATATTCCAAAACAGAGTTTGAACAAAATACAGATGAATTTCAATGTATGTAAGATTCTACTAACATGTTTCTTTCATGTAAAATCTAACACTGCTATTTTTCAATATGTTTATGAAATGCCTGTCAGATCAAACTAAATAAAAAGGAGCAGGTATTTGCCCTAAGTCATATAGAATCTTGAAGTACCTCAACTGTGCTGTGTCTTCCACTCTGGAGATGTATCTGGGTCTGATAAACAGAAACGAAGACCTCCTTGGTCACCGCCACCTGCAGGCCTTGCAACTTTTCATTCTTCACCTCCACTCTGAAGAAGGGCAGAGAACCATTGGGACTTTGGACTTCAGACAGGACGTACTTGCAGGTGCCCTGGAAATCAAACCTTCTCCCATCGAAGCTGGTGTAATGAGGGTCTCCTGAGGCCCGGCAGATACCATCAGGCAGAACGTGGCAGCCATAGACGCCTTTCACAGTGGTGCAAGTCTCACCAGTGGCACAAGATGAGAGTGAACACTGGACAGTCCTGGTGGAGCCATCACACCGGCACAAAGTCCGGCAGTTGTCCTGTTTCCAGAAAGTGTCTCCTGCTCTGTAGTATTTGCCATTTTCTGTGCAGCCGCACTGACTCTGCGGCACACAGTCAGTGCCACTGAGAATAAACCCGCTCTCACACTGGCATCCTTCCTTGCACTGACCGCGGCAGACGGTTGAGGCATTGGCACAGGTAGCAGGGCAAGAAGATCCACATAACTCATACTTCTGGTTACTGGGACAAGTAATGCCTGTAAAATAAAAATGCCATTACATTGATAACTAATGAAATTGGTAACTCTGTGAGTACGTGTCACCCAAAGTTCCACAATGGTACAGGAGAGGAAATAAAAGAACATAATAATAATAATAATATTACTATTTATAATAATAAAAGTTCAAAACAAAATAATAACAATAACAAAACAAGAAAATGAACTATTATTTTCAATGACAAAAACAAAGTAATAGCAGTACTGATGATGATAATAACAACAATAATAATAGAAAATAACTGTGTAGTCAATGTAGGTATTACTATAAACAATCGTAATAGAACTCATGTCTTAGAATGCAATCAAGGAAAATGGAAAGGTATCAATATGTGACAATTCGCTTATTCCCTTTGCTCATGTCACTGCCTACACTGAGGAGCAACAATCTAACATCCGATGCAACAGCATGATAGCTTCACTTGTATGTTTTCCTAACAGGAAGATGCCACCTCTATAACGAGATATCTAATGGTTAACATTCTGTAAATGAGATTTAAAGTTGACGCAGGTTTAAACATCATGTTGTTATTTGCCAAGAAGTTTGGACAAACTTAATGTATCACAGGCTATATCTTTAGCAAATTTAGTAAAAGCTTTTATTGTTTCCGAGTTGAACTTGTTCTTTTTCCACATCATCAAATAATGATAAAGGATATGCCTCCTGGATCTTTTTGCTGTTCTATCCTGATGAAGAAGTGAACGTTTCTGTAGGGTTTTTCAGCCTCAAAGTAAAACATTCTTTGCCCTGGATTTAGTAGATTAGGCTGTGTTTGTCGGGGGCAATTTTTGATAGAATTATTAAAATTAAGTCGACCTTTAATCTGCTGGCGGTGCAAGAATTAATTTTAAAGACCCATGACTTTTCGTGAGGAATTGTACAATAACATAGTTTAAAATAATAGGGCTATCGTATCGAAAAGGTTCATTTTGCATAACTGGAGGAAATCATTTTGTAAAGGTTCACTTTGCATTAGCAGAGGATTACCATTGCAACAAAGTTAATTTTCCTAACAGCAATCCTTTTGTTGTTTGACTGCCTCAGAAGTCCACTAGAATGAATACCTGATTCTGAGGCTGGGCATTCACTGCTATAACAATACTGTGGAAAGATGAAAGTGTTTTAAGTGCTGTTACTCCCCCAAGGAAATACCTTCCTGCCACCGGATTCCCCGACCTCACCCAGTGCTCCACATACATGGGGGTGTGGTGGAATGGCAGCTAACAGGCTTTCTTCCTGATTGTCTAGGGGATCTGCAGACCCACCAGAAGTGTGTTAGCATGCCAAACGCACTTGCCTGTCAGTGAAAATATGAGCAAACCGCTTATTAGGGCTTTCAGGCCATGCTAACAGCAGCTCTCACCGAGTTTTTCAGGATGATGCTGGCTCTCTGCTCTGACAGACAGGAGGGAGAAACGCATTGGCGAGGAGAAGGAAGACAGATGCAGAGATTGCTGGTGGAGGTTAGCCGGATGCCAGGTATTACTATCGTTAAAATATTAGAATGGGACAGGACACTACATATAGTCTATAACAAGGATGGCGGGGATTTCTTGCAGGTCACAGGAATACGATATTTTCAAAATAAAGTAGGCGGGTGTGCCATTCTGTCCTTGGAGCTTTATGCATCCTCTTCCTCTATAAAGTTTATCAACATAGTCAACCATACGGGGTGAAAGGATTTCTGCAGTCCCACATACAACAGAATTGTAAATGAGTATTTATGCATGGGAAATAGGCAGCACACGTGCAAATGTGCTTGCTAACTCTCATTTTCCCTACAATGTCAATAATGTGGCGTTTTCAACCTTGGGTTCCAAGTGACACAATAGCCAACTCTAGCTTTAATTTTGCCCTCTATTTGATGTCACTTGTAACCCCTCTGTTGAAAAGAACCCACTTACTAATATATATAACTCTCTACAAAGACTGCCATTAGCATCAATACCAGATTTTGTATCCGTTTTCCACTGCTATATTGTAACAACAATGGGAAACAATCTTTTTCCCACTGTTGTTGCATCCTAAAGCAGTGGTTCTTAATCTGTAGTCCGAGGAACCCTGGGAGGGTCCGCACGGCCTACACAAGGGGTCAATGACTGTTGTACAAAATGAAGGAATATTAACATTAATCATTATTAAAATGAATACAGTAAATACAAATAAAGAAGCAAAATTGTATTTTTGGAATATTTTTCCACATTTGATTGTAAATTACGCAAAAAATGTCAATGATTTAGCATTTCATTGGTGTATACTTGTTTTTGTACTTTTGAGGTTTTACTCATAGAAATTGCTTGGGGTGGGGGTCCTCACCTTCCAATAATGACTCAGTGGTGGTCCCTCGATTCCAGCAATGATTGAGTGGGGATCCATAGAAGTTACAAAGGTTAAGAACTGCTGTCCTAAAGGAAACACTGACCGGGTTCTCATCGAATCTCTCAGTGCACCACTGGTTCTCTGCTCTAATGGAGATCAGAAAGCGCACACAACTCTGGGTGGAGTGGAGGCACAGAAGGTTGTCAGGATGGATGACAGGAGACCAGGTATTATTTCTATATATTTGGATGAGGTGTAGATGCATTGAAGAAAGGGTGTGTGGGTGGGAAGACACAGGTTTGTTCCTTTTAAAGTGGAGAGGGGAGAGCAACAGCTGAGAATGGAATGGGTGGGTGGCAGTAAACCATGGTTTATTTGAGTTGGGAGAGAGAGAGGGCAATACAAGACTAGTACAGATGCAGAAAATGCCAAGTTGTGCATGGCTCACCAATGCCTCCTGTTCTAAACCGCTAATAACAGCTGCAGGAGATGAAATAGAGGGGGCACACATATCATACAATTAAAGTTAATCAACTTTGAATGAAGAGGATGTTTTTCACCTTGGGTTTCTGGGTGATATTATGGATAGCTGAAACTTCGAACTCATTGTCTATTAGATGACCCTCAGGATGTTCTCACCATTACATTTCTAATTCTATATTTTACATTGTTTATTGTTGTTCTGTTCCAACTTCCTTGAATTTGTGTGTCTATTTAAAGTAGCTGCAAATTATGTAGTTCTATATTTACAGTGTCAGGGCCTGATTCACAAAGGCAAACTTAGACCTGAATTCTAGCTTTGTACCTGAAGCTTAAGTTTTGACCTGAAATCTAAGTTTAGACCTAAAGTCTAAGAGACCAATTCACAAAGGTAAATTTAGACCAGAAGTGTAATTTAGACCAAAAGTATAACTTTGCTACTTTTCAGTGTTCACAAAGGGAAGTTTTTTCTAATACCTTTACTATTTGTAAAGCTGCTAGTAGTAAAGTTACTACTAGAAAACATTACTAGTAGTAGAGTTACAAGTTGTAACTAACCTTTGTGAATACTGAAACGTAGTAAAGTTATACCTTTGGTCTAAGTTAGACTTTTGGTCTAACTTTACCTTTGTGAATCGGGCCCTTACTGTTTGAAGGAAAAATGTGGTTCAAGATGCAGTGATAGCAAGTTTATATATGGGGAGAAAATAATGCCTAATTGCCATGCAGAAATATGCACACTCATATGTTTGCATTACTAAATGGAATTTGCAAATGAATGTCACAGAATTTCAGGTGTGACCAAGAAGTCTTTTGTAAACTTTAAGTATTTGGAAATCTGCATCTAAATGAGAATGGAAACCTGCAGCTCCAGATTTCCAACTTTTTGTTAAACAGTCTATAAGTGTTAGGATCACATGAGTATGTTAATAAAAACGTTATTTACTGGATGGAACTGAAATAAAGGTCTACTTCTTTTGGGCATATTTCTCGATATAAAAACATAGGCCTATTTTACATACCACATCCAATGAGGTTCCTCCATGACCGGATGGCATTGCCACGATTCTGACAATAATGGGCATAACTTTTAATAATTTCACAGAGTGTCTGCTGGTCGCCGTCTGTTCCACACAGGTCATAGACACAGTTCTTGAAGTAGATCTCAGTGTCAGGATTGAGGCTGCTGTTAAATGGACCAGTTGGATCTTTCATGATTCCACAGTGGTTCAGGTTGCTGTACATGGACACCATAACCTCACCACACACTGGCGGATTGTCAGTGTCTATACAGTTGAAAGCAGAGTCTTCACCATCATCTTCTTTCCAGCTGTTTCCAAATGCACTTGCTCTGCCCACTAGGGATCCATCTGGAATCCTAAAGTCATCACTTTTATTTCCATTGAAGTTTCCGCAAAGTCCAGCAAGAGATCCAGAGTATGCTGCAGGCACCTGCACAGCTACGTGATGCCACCAGTCATAGGACACTACAAGGCCAAAGTCTGTCTGGAGGACTGCAGAGGAGCCACTGAAATACACCTGGATCTTCCCAGATTGACTGGAAATTGGGAGAATATACTGGGAGCCATCCATCTGAAAGGCATAAATGTAGTGTTCATTTCAACATATGCTTTTCATTTGATTGCTATTTGCATTACCCTGCGACATATCTCACAGTTGTTTTAATTTTCTCTCCAGTTCCACACTTTCAATTACCCTAGACTATTAAAATGTATGTCCTCTAAATCGCACTATGAAGCATGTAGCTTAATTTCGCTTTTCAAATCTTCACTTGTTTTCTTTCCTTCCTTAAAGGTTTTCAGGTGGCATTGCGGCTCAAAATGTTTTTATCTTTATTCATACCTATCAATATTATGCTGGGCACTATAAAATGCTTATTCTTGAGTCTGCCATATGGATGTGAATAACCTAATAATGCAGGAAAAATGATTTTCACCCAGGTTAGGATAGTCGAATGACAGAGAGACTAGCTGCAACATACCGATAACCTGTAGCAATGGTTTATGCCTTACCTTTATATGATACTGAACTGTTGCCAGGTTTTTGTGAAATTATTTGCAACATTGAAACTTTAATATGGAAGATTAAACTCAGGACCACGCTTTGCTAAAGGTACATATTTGTCCTTTGCTCCGTATCTTTTCTCCCCAGTTTTGTTTCAATTGTATCACCCTCCTGTCAGTTTTCTTGACTACTGCAATTCGTTTAATGCTTTAACCAAAGCTTTATGTACATCTATCAGCATACAACAATCTACATGCACTTAGTTAAAAAAAAAAGCAAACTGATGAACTGGTGGTACTCGAAGTCAATCCATATATCAGTATAGTTTTCAGGAGCTGGCCAAGCTTAAAAAAAGGATATCATCTACTAAGATTTTGTCATAAAAAAATATTCTTCTTAGGCTAATATGCAAATAATTCACACGTTTGCACTGGTGTGTTTGTAAATACATCAGTATTAGGATAACAATGTCAGGATGACGAAATAGCTGCATTACTCAGGTGTCTGCCTTTAACAAGTGCAATTGATCTCTATCGATGATGCTCTTTTAATGGGTATTTGTAAATTATGGAATGACTACACTGATGATCCATTCTCTAAAGTAGATCTTCTAACTTGTACACACAGCACTTTTTCTGTAGGGGCGGATCTTCTTTTAGAGGATGGTCTTAGACTCTTTCCAAATACATAGGGGCAGATTTACAAGCCCCTTGCGCCACTTTTGCGTCACTTTTCCCATGTTAAAAGTGACGCAAGAGTGGCAGAAGGGGCTTGTAAATCTGCCCCATAGAATTTAAGTGTGGGAGATTTGAGAACAGAAAAAATACCTAAGCGGTAGTGTGCCTGCTCTGCTTTCAATGGAATTGATTTATTATTGGTGATCAAAGTCACAACATTTCCCTTCTGCAATTTTGCTCTGTGCATTTGAAATCTTACTGTGGGTTGTGAGCAGGACCTGCTGTTTATTGTTTGAGCTTCCTCGCCATGCTAGTGAGGACACGCACGTATTTTAATAAGCCGCAAACCACCAGAGGCTAACGGTACTGGGCTTTTGTCCGATATTTGTGGGCAACATTAGTTGCTTTTAATATAGGATAGAATCCGTTTTCAGGAAGTAAAGTTAAAACCATATACAGATATGGTAACACAATGAGACATGTCTCTCAATTTGGCATGGGTAACGGTGGGCATTGCTGTGTTCATCTAGGGTATTCTTGTGTCAAACTCTAGCTGTAAGGATGGTGACAAATACTGCAATATCTTTACTTGACCTTCTTTAATGTATAAACTTGCACTATAACGCTGAATTTTAAAAAAATCGCACTATTAAAAAGGAATCAATACTGCTGAAAAAAATGACCTGATAAAGCTCATCCGCTTTAAATAAAACAGTTTATATACCAACAAAAACAATGGGGCAGATTTATGAGCCCATTGCGCTACTTTTGCGTCACTTTTAACATGGGAAAAGTGACGCAAAAGTGGCGCAAGGGGCTCATAAATCTGCCCCAATGTGTATTGATCATTTAACGAAAATCATTGAAAAAACCTTTTAAGAAGGAAAACCAGAACAAAATGGCCCACAAGTTAGATGATGGCAAGAGCGGAGTGACACGGAGAGTAAACAGAATAGCAGATAGAACACAGTGCCAGAAAAGGAAAGAAGCACACTAGAACAAAAACGTGAGCTTTGCAACGTAAACAGTGGACGTAGAGGAGAAAGGAGCGCAGAATGACACTAGCTGGAAGTGGAATAAGGGGGTACAGGGGAGAAGCACCTGAAGAAAATAGAAAGAAATAACGCAGGGGGAGAAGGAGTCCAATATAATTATGGGGGGATGAAGCACAGTAGAAGGCTGAATGAAAAATCAATTTCTGCTTGTTAAAAGAACCTTTGAAATCACAGTATTTAGTTACCTGAACAGTGCCAAATTCTCCACGTCCTATAGTAATCTGTTCTCCATAGACATTTACTTCCACTCTTCGCGTCCAGGCCACCACTGGTGATGATCGGTGCTCATTCTGCACCATGACGCTGAAGTCAATGAGAGAGCCGGTCTGGGAACTAGACTTGCTGAGGGTGTACTTGCAGGTGCCCTGGTAGTCGAAGGTGACTCCATCAAAGGTGCGGTAGTGAGGATCTCCAGAGGCCCAGCAGATTCCGCTGTCTACGGGGTAGCACTTCCTGATTCCATTCATGACCTTACATTCTTCTAGGGCGGCACACGTGTGTGCTTCACACACCATCTGTTGTGCGATGCAGGTGCATTTCTGGCTGCAGGTATCTGTTAGGAAGACCTCATCTCCCAGGTTGTAGTAGACGCCATCCATGGTGCAGCCACACTGACTTACAGGGATACAGAGGCCAGAGTGAAGAGCAAACCCTTCATCACAGAAGCATCCGTCCACGCTCTCTGCCGTGCATGCGACAGTTTGATGAAGGTTGCGGCAGGTGGTTGGGCATCCAGTGCCGAACAGTTCATAGTGACTATTGTTGGTGCAGTTGTCATCTGCAGACAAGTGAGCAAAATGAGTAGAGTCACATGTTTGTTACTACTGTCTCATTACTGGATGTGGAGTAAATCTTTGTGGAGTGTAACATTTACAATTGCATAATAAATTGTCCTTTAGAGGCATTATAATGATGTACTAAGAGTCATATACTTGCAAGAAATATAAAGTACAATTGTCTTTAGAAATCACCACATCTGTACTTTGTTCATTTAGCATCTGTTGCTGGTATTGCCTAATAAGACTGTATTTGAGTGGAGGCTTCTCCAAGGATATGAAAACATTTGAAACGAAAGAAGATAATCCAAAATGAGATTTATTCTTTGAGAGGCTCCAATCACCAGCCTGCTGTCACAACTGGAAGCCACAAACTCAAATAACTAAAGAATCAGAGGTAAGAATACCAGAGTATTCTAAGTTAGGCATAACTATGTTGCTTGCCCCAATAACAGATATTTCTGCTCCACAAATAATAAAACAGACAGAATAGGATAAAGAGCAAGTAGGGTTAAGGACAGACGAAAAGAAAATAAACAGTGAGAAAAAGAAAACAAACAATGAAGTAAAATAAAATTTAGCTTACAATTTACGAATAGGTCAGATAATGGATTTGCTCAATAATGCAATAACAAGAACTTGAATATAAATATATCCTAGATACATGTCTTATCAGAACGTATAATCACTAACAAAATCTTGATGATAAGATGGTCTTAGACATATTCTCCAAGACTCCCTTTGTTTTTCTCTTATCACAACCCCATCTTTATTAAAGGCATTAGTCTTGCTTCTTTTTGTCATTCACCAAATACTTTGACATCACTGCTGGTATTGACTGAGAAAGTAATATTTGGATGAGGTAGTAATGTAACCATCTTTAAGTTTTACACCTCCTTTGATCAAATTTACTACTTTTAAGAATTCACTGAATTTTGATCTATGTTGAAATACAGTAGTTGTTTTCACAACCACCAACTCTCCCACTCCAACCAAATAATCTACCACTGCTTGGCAAAAATCGGAATTGGTCTTTTAGTTGCCTGTTTGCGCGACTCTCTCTTACAACTCGCCACATCAGTATCAAAATTGTCACCATCATTTATTTCTTTGACCCAAGTTGGGCACATATCTGTACATGCTTTACCCCCTCTAATCAACTCAACCAGATCACTGTCCATTGTGGCATGTGGTGCAAATCTGTAGGACTCTAGTGTCCTCCACTTCCTTCCCATACTTGTGGCCAATTGCATCCCTTTTGTAAGTCTTGTTTTGCTTGGGGATAATAAAGTGAGCATTTTTGTGAGTAATACCTCTCAATGGACAGTGATCTGCCTGCGCTCTCTCCTAAAACTATTATGTTCGACTTGGTAATTCCAAATTGGCAAAGGCATCACCCCCTTGTAAGTCCCTAGTATATGGTACCAGAGGTACCCAGGGCATAGGAGGTAAAGAGGTCCCCAGGGCTGTGGCACAGTTTTGTGCCATCCTGAGTGACCCAAGCAAACTGCTGACAGCAGGCCTGACATTACAGACTGCAGTAGCATTGCAAACTGCTCGAACTTGACTGTGTCTTCACCATGGGTGGCACAGTCAAATGCACTAACTCTAATATATTTAAGTCACCCTTAAGGTAGACCTCCTCGGCCCAAGAGTGGGGTGCAGTATATTAAAGGTGAGAACATAAGTGCAAGTCGAATTGTCCCTATAGTGATGTTTCTCATGGGAAAATACTTTGTTTTAGCGGTCCATAGGATAACATGGGCTGCCACACAGGCATTCTTGAGGTTGGCAGCTAAATTATGATACCACCTAAATATGTCATCTTTGGTTTCAAACAACTTGCCTTCTCACCTCTGACATGAATCTCTGGCCCTGGAAGATGTGGCAGGCACCAAGGTGGTACCTTAGAAGTTACCCACCTGGTCGCCCCAGCTTCTCTCTGCTTTGGCTGACCAGCCCACACTTGCCATGTCTTGCAATGTATCCAGAATTAATCCCAAAAAGGCAGTTCAGGCGAAAGTCAGGCAGACCCAAGTATAGAACATTTCCATGGTCGAGTCTGGAAATAATTAGGGCCTGGATCACTGTTTACCTTGTATCAGTTGACAGAAGGGGTAGGAATTTTCTCAGGGCACGTAGCAACCCGAAGCAGGTGCCTACCAGAGCTTGAATTTGGGATTTCATGGATAAAGCATTATCAATTTTGATTCCCAAGTTTTTTTACAGAATTTTGGAGAGTAGCCAGACGGAGGTATCATGGGGCCACCACGACCCCCAGACCTCAGAAGGTGGAGTTCCGAAGAAAACAATCTCCGATTTGTCTGGTTTGCATTTAAGTTGGTTTATGGCCATCCATGTACGTGGTGATGTCTGACCACATCTGGAAGCCACATCTGTGCAGTATTGCCACTCGTACTGTCGTTCCTGTCACAGTTCAGTACCTCTTCCCAATGTTATCAAGGCATCTGCCTTCCTTGTAAGGCGGGGTTTATATCAGTGTGGAAGGATTTCAGCATTTGAAAGATTCAGGTTTCAGATGTCCAACCAGACATGATGGAGTGTCTTTAGGAGCTTTGCATTCCTTATTGATTCTTGACAATTAGGATTACCCCTACAGGTTTTCTAGATTGTTCCTCAAAATCATATAGAAAACAATCCAATTGTTATATTGTTTTGGGAAGTTGGAAATGTTTAGCCGCTCTCTCCATAAGGGTATGGAAGTTACTGATATCATCTGGTGGGGAGTCCACCGGTTGTGGTGCAGGAGCTGAAGGTGTCGGTGTGAGATAATTGTCTAATACATTGGGCATGGACTGATTATCTTGAATTTCACCTTCCTCTCTATCATCATCAGAGGAAGACAGGTCTTACCAAGGAGGCATGGCATTATTTGACAGCGGAGTCATTCTTGGAGAGGCAGGTGGTGGCATAGGTTCAGGTGATCCTGGTATAAGAAGTTGTGGCCGCATCAGAGATGTTGTTGACTTTTCAGGACTGGGAAGCATTTATAGTAATCGAGCAACATGCCCTGTAGGTCATGCACTAAAGCCACAGGAACCTTAATCATGGGTTCTGAAGTTAGAGGCGGAGCATAGTGAGGAACTATTGTCTAGTCTTCTCTATATATTGCTGCCTTTCATATGCGTGCTCATAATAGTCCCCTTCATCTTCTTCTTGGTACTTGACATTAGGTTCAGAGGGACTATAAGCTGTACTAAATAGTCCATCATCATCTTTAGAGTCCTCCATATCTAATAGATAACTTGGTGGCAAGGTGGACACCTTGCTAGGTGAAGTATGTCCAGGGCGTAAAGGTTCTTGGCGTAAAGGTTCTTGTATTGGTTTGTCCTTTTACAATGGTGTAGTCGATGGCATCGTAAACGATGTTGTCAACAGTTCCAATGTGAGGTGTTACATAGGTGAGTTTTTTTTGCCGTCGACGAGGTTGTTGTCATCAATGAGGTTGCCATTGACGGGGCTGTAGTGGTTGGCATTGCCGACGATGTCGTTGTCACTGCAGTCAACAATGTTTTTGACAGCGCTGTTGTCGTCCACAAGAATCTCATTGCCAGTTTAGATCTTTCCATGAGTGGCTCTGCAGAGGATTTCTTAAGATGTAATGTCAGTGCTAAAGAGGGTGTTGAGGGCACTGATCTAGTCACCTCTGAAGAGGTTTTATACTTTTTCTCTTTATGAGAATGGTCTTAAGAAGACTCATGGTGAGCCTTTTTATGGCTTTTCTGTGCAGCTCTGGTGATGCCTTGGCATGACCTCTCTCTTTTCCTTGACCTTTCCTGTGATGTAACAGAATCTTCACTGTCCTCCTCCTCCTCAGAAATGACAGCTGTTTTCCATTTAAGTTTTTGTAACCACATATATAGTGTTAGATGAAAAGATCCGACAGATTTTGCAGTCCTTTACTTAGTGGGCAGGATAAAGGCAGTAGATACACTCCTTGTGAGGGTCTTCACAGTGTGGCTTCTTCTTTCCAAAGGTCCCACAAGGTCTGAAAAGTCTTTTTTCAATTGTTCTAATATGTTAGTGCTAGGTGCTGGGAAATGAAACATTAGAAATAATCTGGATAATCCAAATCAAGGTAGTAGCTGGAGAACTGAGCAGAGCTCAGTGAGGCTCCCTTTCACAAGACGTGTGACAGAAAATCTGAGGGAAGATGCCTCTGCAGGGCATGTTCTAAAGGGTGTTATAGCCTGATTGGTTGGAGTTTGGTTCGATATAAAAGATGTTTATACGCTATTTAAGTCAATGTCTTTTGCCATTATAAGGTATGTATACTACTTCTACTGCTTTAGAAGGTACTGTGGGACTCCCACCTCAGCGATGGGGAATGCTTCAAGCATGTGAATTTATGAAAAATTCAATACATGAGAACCTGAGTTTGACAAGTCTACCCCATAGTTTAACAGTCTCACATCTATTTATTTAAAAGTGTTTTGTCATTAAAATGGTGTGCAAAATCTTTGTCAGACACAGAAGTCATCTGCCACCTGAATCCTTTAATATTTTCACTTTGTGCACCATACATTTTGATTACATCAACAAGATGCTCACATGTGACTTTCTCATTATTGTCAAATACTAACTATATAACAACACCTTGATCCACAAAATCACCTGGCTCCAGCACCTTCATTTCAACACCACCTATAACACTTCTACAATATTTGACATAATGTTATTTTCTCCCACAGGGCTTGTAAATCACTTTTGTTGCCACACAGTTTTTGTGGTTTGCTATGCAGTCAGGAATTCTGCAAAGGTAGCACAAGACCCTGAATCTGGGGCTTACCTTAATTCTTACAACTGCTTTCACTTGCATTGTTAAACTCCAGTATCTGTATAGTACTTCACCACAAGCTAAAGACACGTGTCCAGGGATGGCTAACGCTACTCATACTTGCATGCATTACACGGGCATAGGCGTACTCGCCGACGCTGACCTCAGTGACCACTTTTCATTGGGGTAACACGCTTGGTAGGTGGAGCAGTGTGCGACCAATCAGACTTAACTTTATTTCAGGCTCCCTTGAGCCGTTGGAGCCGACGGGCTCATGGTTACGCACCTGCGCGCTACGAGAGGTACTTGACCTGATAAAGATTTTAGCAGCTTACACAGCAACCCCACACACTTTCCTACTCCCTGCTGACGAGAGGCAACTACCTCGAAACACGTGTCCAGGGATGGCTAACGCTACTCATACTTGCATGCATTACACGGGCATAGGCGTACTCGCCGACGCTGACCTCAGTGACCACTTTTCATTGGGGTAACACGCTTGGTAGGTGGAGCAGTGTGCGACCAATCAGACTTAACTTTATTTCAGGCTCCCTTGAGCCGTTGGAGCCGACGGGCTCATGGTTACGCACCTGCGCGCTACGAGAGGTACTTGACCTGATAAAGATTTTAGCAGCTTACACAGCAACCCCACACACTTTCCTACTCCCTGCTGACGAGAGGCAACTACCTCGAAACACGTGTCCAGGGATGGCTAACGCTACTCATACTTGCATGCATTACACGGGCATAGGCGTACTCGCCGACGCTGACCTCAGTGACCACTTTTCATTGGGGTAACACGCTTGGTAGGTGGAGCAGTGTGCGACCAATCAGACTTAACTTTATTTCAGGCTCCCTTGAGCCGTTGGAGCCGACGGGCTCATGGTTACGCACCTGCGCGCCACGAGAGGTACTTGACCTGATAAAGATTTTAGCAGCTTACACAGCAACCCCACACACTTTCCTACTCCCTGCTGACGAGAGGCAACTACCTCGAAACACGTGTCCAGGGATGGCTAACGCTACTCATACTTGCATGCATTACACGGGCATAGGCGTACTCGCCGACGCTGACCTCAGTGACCACTTTTCATTGGGGTAACACGCTTGGTAGGTGGAGCAGTGTGCGACCAATCAGACTTAACTTTATTTCAGGCTCCCTTGAGCCGTTGGAGCCGACGGGCTCATGGTTACGCACCTGCGCGCTACGAGAGGTACTTGACCTGATAAAGATTTTAGCAGCTTACACAGCAACCCCACACACTTTCCTACTCCCTGCTGACGAGAGGCAACTACCTCGAAACACGTGTCCAGGGATGGCTAACGCTACTCATACTTGCATGCATTACACGGGCATAGGCGTACTCGCCGACGCTGACCTCAGTGACCACTTTTCATTGGGGTAACACGCTTGGTAGGTGGAGCAGTGTGCGACCAATCAGACTTAACTTTATTTCAGGCTCCCTTGAGCCGTTGGAGCCGACGGGCTCATGGTTACGCACCTGCGCGCTACGAGAGGTACTTGACCTGATAAAGATTTTAGCAGCTTACACAGCAACCCCACACACTTTCCTACTCCCTGCTGACGAGAGGCAACTACCTCGAAACACGTATCCAGGGATGGCTAACGCTACTCATACTTGCATGCATTACACGGGCATAGGCGTACTCGCCGACGCTGACCTCAGTGACCACTTTTCATTGGGGTAACACGCTTGGTAGGTGGAGCAGTGTGCGACCAATCAGACTTAACTTTATTTCAGGCTCCCTTGAGCCGTTGGAGCCGACGGGCTCATGGTTACGCACCTGCGCGCTACGAGAGGTACTTGACCTGATAAAGATTTTAGCAGCTTACACAGCAACCCCACACACTTTCCTACTCCCTGCTGACGAGAGGCAACTACCTCGAAACACGTGTCCAGGGATGGCTAACGCTACTCATACTTGCATGCATTACACGGGCATAGGCGTACTCGCCGACGCTGACCTCAGTGACCACTTTTCATTGGGGTAACACGCTTGGTAGGTGGAGCAGTGTGCGACCAATCAGACTTAACTTTATTTCAGGCTCCCTTGAGCCGTTGGAGCCGACGGGCTCATGGTTACGCACCTGCGCGCTACGAGAGGTACTTGACCTGATAAAGATTTTAGCAGCTTACACAGCAACCCCACACACTTTCCTACTCCCTGCTGACGAGAGGCAACTACCTCGAAACACGTGTCCAGGGATGGCTAACACTACTCATACTTGCATGCATTACACGGGCATAGGCGTACTCGCCGACGCTGACCTCAGTGACCACTTTTCATTGGGGTAACACGCTTGGTAGGTGGAGCAGTGTGCGACCAATCAGACTTAACTTTATTTCAGGCTCCCTTGAGCCGTTGGAGCCGACGGGCTCATGGTTACGCACCTGCGCGCTACGAGAGGTACTTGACCTGATAAAGATTTTAGCAGCTTACACAGCAACCCCACACACTTTCCTACTCCCTGCTGACGAGAGGCAACTACCTCGAAACACGTGTCCAGGGATGGCTAACGCTACTCATACTTGCATGCATTACACGGGCATAGGCGTACTCGCCGACGCTGACCTCAGTGACCACTTTTCATTGGGGTAACACGCTTGGTAGGTGGAGCAGTGTGCGACCAATCAGACTTAACAAGCTAAAGAATGCTCACACTGTTTGTCCTTCACAGTTATTCCATTCCCAGGTGTGTAATCCTTGAGCCGAAGTTCCACTCTCTACGTTCAAACTTACACTTGACCATGAAGTGGTCCCCTTCACGTTCTTGTAAAGCAACACTTAATTTAGGAATATATGCAAGTTTCCTCAATGCAGTTATCCTAAGCTCCACACTGCAAACCCTCTGACAATATATGCCAAAGTAGTATCTTTCCAAAACTGTGGACATGATAGGACGGTGTTTGACCAGCTTCTTCACAGATGTGTCTTACTGATAAAGTACTATACCTTCATCCTTGCCACGGAGATCAGGTGTAGTGACATAAACCGCTTGCCCTTCAGGACCTCAACAATGCATTAAGAGTGAAGTTTTCTTTTTTGGAGTCATATTTGGATCACACCATGGCATCAAATGTAAAACAGATTTCCAATGCTCCCTATTCAATAATGGGTTCCATGGAAGATGAGTAGACAAATAGTGACAACACAATATTTTACATAGTGAAACAACATGAGATCCAAAAATACCTACTAAAAAATAATAAATGAGTGAAAAGAAACAAGAAAGAAAAAAATATAATAATTAATTCTACATCAATGTCTGGACCTGACAAACGAGTTACTTACCTTCGGTAACGATGTATCTGGTAGAGACATAGTCTAGCCACAGATTCCTTAACTGAGAATATCCCTAGGCATCAGACTGGATCAGGAAAACGTTCTGCAGCAGCATCTCTGCGCGCCGGGGGCCGCGCCGTATGGCTCCACCCTGACGTCGTCCACGGACGTGATGTCAGCGGAGCCATATATGCCCCTCCAGGCGCGCTGACATCAGTTTTCGTCAGAGAAACTTTTCCGCGCCGCAGCGCGGAGCCACCACCTAAAAACTGTTAGAATATGGGAACAGTGTGGGAAAATGATGAAAGACATGGAAGTATGAAAAACAGCACCATAAAGGAAAGTGCCAGGCACTGTATTTTGGAAACTAGTAGAGGGAAAGAGCAGTGCACCGCTCTGATAAGCAACCCTACAAAAGTGAAGGCCAACCACCCTGGGAGGTAAATAAAGATGTAAACAACATCATGACAGACTACAGAAAGTCTGCAACCTTAATACGTAACCATGAAGGACAACTAGTCCGGAACATAGGAGCTAGGACAATTGACCACAAGACGTCACCAGAAAGAGACGTTGCATCCCTAATAATAGATCCAAAAAATGTGACAGAGCCAATAGACCTCAAACCACTGGAGCACAGGGGTGGTAGGAGACTCCAAGGCGATAAGAAAGGGAGAGCGGGGGGTGGGAAAAAACACAAATAGAACACACACTGCACAACCTAGGACGAAGGGTTGGAAGGGATACATGACACATGAGCATACCATCCAATTACGAAAATAGGGGGGTAGAGCAATGAAAGCAGAATGAAGCATCCTGCGTGGAAGTGAAGTGAAAGCGTCACCCTGCAGAAGGATTAAGCCACCCAGAGGGAGGCGAGCATAGAAAGCCCAAATCGAAAAGGTCCTCGCAGAACGGGGAGGACGGGCGGGCGTTCAGGAATCTGCAGCTAGACTATGTCTTTACCAGATACATTGTTACCGAAGGTAAGTAACTTGTTCATCTGATAGAGACGTCTAGCCACAGATTCCTTAACTGAGAATAGATACCACAGCCATACCCATTGAGGAGGCTGGTCTGCGACTGAACCCCACCAAGTTCTAGAAAGAACTTGGCCGTCAACAATGTGACTAAAACAGTGCCGTCAATCATGTTGCGAAGCACAGTGGGGACAGTGATGTCAGCGTAGCTAACTCCTAGACCATGAAGCTCAGAAGAGAGCGGAGAACAATGGAAGACAGAGGTACCACAAGCTGACAAGTACAGCACGAAAACCCCATTTGTGTATAACAGGTTGAGAGAGGGAAAGCCCGTAGCTAGAATGCGCGTGCTGAAGCAAAAGTTCACAACTTCGAAAAAGGGAAGATGAACGAAGCCTAGGGCCCGAGTGAACCGCAGGATCCGAGGTGGCGACAGAAACCAAAAAATCGATTACCGGTCAACCAAGCAAAACAGTGGAAAAAGATACAAGGGGCAACGGAGGCAAAAGGCTGACCCCTGCCCAGCAAGTGCCGGCACGGAACAAGAAAACGCATACTAGATATGATGGAGTTAAAAGCACCCTGAGGACACCGCCAGAAGTGGAACTGGACCTAGGGTTTGAGAGAGTCACCAGATGTAAGATGTCTCCTG
Organism: Triturus cristatus; assembly: GCF_964204655.1. Lineage (NCBI taxonomy): Eukaryota > Metazoa > Chordata > Amphibia > Caudata > Salamandridae > Triturus > Triturus cristatus. The sequence goes on from NC_140590.1 coordinate 220,022,690, forward strand.
TAAGTAAAACGCAGAGAGATGGCAACCGGTATTACAGAAAGCACATACCGGCCCAGTATGCAGAATAGTGGAAGAAGCACTGTTCAAGCTGCATCAGCCAGACATATGTGACAACATCAGCAGGTGACCAATCCGGGGCCAGAAGGCCGGTAGTAAACAGAGAAGACACGCCAAGACATAGGTGGTCTGTCACAACCGGCGAAAGGGCCAATGGCCCATAGCCTATCATCAAAGTAGGAGCGACACTGGAAGACATTGAAGTATACCAGAAGGCACCTAAGCATATCGTGTAGATGTTGGAACCGCACGAAGAAAGGAAAGACCTCCTGCAGGGCAGCGTGAGCAGCTCAGATGCGCACATCAAGTGGGCAACTGCCCAAGAGGGGACCAGGCTGCCGTGCACCATATAGAGGTGGTGGTACAAGCAGACCGGGTCAGTGACCACGTACACCGCATGAAGGAAAAAGCAACATATTCCCCTTGCCCGTGAAGGACCACGGTCCCCTGCAAGCTTGAGGCACGCCCGTGGTAACAGTCAGGATCAATGTAAGTGCCCCAGACCACAAGAAGCAAGTATTCCAAAGAAATACGCCCAATAAAAATCACAGTATGATCCAAGCAGATGTGTGGAAACACCTATGCGGGGTAGCAGGGAATGTGGAAAAAACCACCATAAGAGTAGTGGGGAGAAAAGAGGCCACATACAGCAGAGACATAAATGCAAAGCTAGTACCTTTGAGGACGAGCCCAATAGGGGCTGCATGCCCAAGGTTGTACTAATAGTACTAAACATTGCCACACAGTGGCGGAGACGGTGTGAGCCGTAAAAGCAAGGAGAGAAGCACTACAGACAAACGAGACCAAAGGCCCCCGAAGTGCGACAGGGCGATGCTAATAAGGGGATCACAGAAAAAACAGCAGGGAGGGACTTCCCGAAGGATATCCGTGAGGAATACTCCATAGGAGCATACTAAGGCAAGGCAGTCGCCCAGCACCAGCATATACCCCACATAATGTAAGGGTCAACCCCTGATAAGGGGATCCTCTTGGGCAAAATACGCAGTCAGAGGACGGAACCGAAGATTAAACCAGCCATATGGCTGAAATCTAACAAATTAAAGAAGGCTGAACAGCCACGGACAGCAAATTATATACGTTTGTGATAGAAGTGCAGGAAAATAAGACACAGAACTGAACAAAAGTTATGGCAACTTGGACAAGAGCAGAGAGACTGCCGAATCCGTGTGGGAATCAAAAAGCTCCACACCATTAAACGGTAGATGTCTGAGGGCATCCCGAACATTATCTGGGAAACGACTGATGCGCAGCCATGAATGGCGGTGCAAAGGCACAGATCGAGCTAGAGCTCGTCCCACAGTAAGTGGCATCAAGGGAAGAACGGAGAGAAGATTGCGCCATTCCCCTGCCATCAAACAGAAGCTGAAGCAATTGTGACCGCGGCTCCTCTGGAATAGAAGGGAGAAGGGTCTCGACCAAATCCCGGAACCGGAGTGGATGCACACAGCCGGCGCTGAGGAAGAATCCTCTGGCGAGGACCCGACATGAGTGCTCTCCACCTGTTTGGGAGCCGAAGGCACTCCAGGGACAGGTGGGGACCCAAAGTACGACTGGAGAGCAATAGAGTCAATCTCCATTTGGGCACGCATCGCTCCAACCCTCGGAAAAGGAGAGTATGGAGAAAGCGACTGCCGGGTGCCCTTACCTGGCATAGAGCGAGAGGAGCGGGCACCAGCAGTACGCAAATGGGAGGAGGACCTCCATGCTTGCCGCTTGTGCTTGCGCTTACCTGCCATCGAACGACATTCACGGAAACAACCTCCGGACTGAGCCCGACCTGGAGGGGGAGAGTGGTGACGCAAAGCTGCTGGACCGGACAGCCGTGCGGCAAGCAGTTTAATGCGGCACTCTCGGAGGGATTTGGGCTCCATCCTCTGACAGGCATCGCACTCTTTAGAGTCTTGGTGCACGCCGAGGCACCACATGCAGATGAGATGCAGGTCAGTACCAGACATCTGACACGCACAGGCTTCAGAAGCCTAAAAACCCGAAGGCATTGCGCACTGTTCCAGCGACACCGAAAGTGTCGAAAAGGCCTAAAAACTAGGCCATGGAACTGCTGTTTACCAGGACCCGCGTTGGGATGTGGTAAAGGAGAAAACTGATGTCAGCACACTGGGAGGGGCATATATGGCTCCGCTAACATCATGTCTGTGGACGACGTCAGGGCATAGCCGTACGGCGCCGCTCCCGGCACGCAGAGGTGCTGCTGCGGAAAATTTTCCGGATCCAGTCTGACACCTGGGGATATTCTCAGTTAAGGAATCTGCGGCTAGATGTCTCTATCAGATATTGAACAATCAATTTGCAATCTTCCTGTTCAGTTTAGATTAAAGTAAGGAAAAGGGTATTCCTGCAGATAATAGATTTTCATTATGTGAAGGAAATATACTGAAAAAGAAATTAATGTATGAAAAAAATCTCAAACCTTCACACTCAATACTCTTTAAAAGGCAATAAGATGATCAAGATAAAAACAATCCTTTTAGTTTCCCAATGAAGCCAATTGCTATGGATTTTCATCTGTATGTAAAAAAATGTGCTGATATAATACATCATAAACATCCATCGGAAACTTGTGCTTCAATGGATAATCACTATACAAAGGCTTTGGGTGGTGCTGTCTTGGTGACTTGAACAAGTAGATGAGGCATGTAGTCCATGACTTCAATATTTGCGGACGCAAGGCATCACATGATGGTGCGCACCATTGCACAGTGTGACGACATCGCAGAGCTGGCATGCATGGGGTTTCCATAAGACTAGAGCCCGAAGAGACACACACCAGTAGCAGTGTACTGATGGTTTGTGAGCAGTGTCACTGAACTGACCTTGCACTTTGTTATATCTTAAAAAAATGCATATAATGAGTGACCCACCACAGTTCAGTGCCTTACAATCTATCCAATGAGTGAGACTACAGTACAGCACAAAGTAATCTGTGTGTCCTGAGAAACAAAACACAAAGTATTGGCAGCAGTAGTGAAGTTGAAGCCTCAAAACTTATGCAGTGTGTTTCTTACACTCATCGCCAGATACAGAAAACTTCTTACACGACAGGTCCACACTGTAAATGGAGGATTATGAGCCAAAGAGATATTTATTCTTTAAGGGCCTGAACTCACCAGGGTGACAACTTCTGTGTCAATTGTTACAAATAGAAGCCTTTATAACCAAACAGCTCTAAAAGATAAGGAGTTAGACTACCAGGGGTATACAAGGTGAAGCACTACTAGACCACTAACCCAGATAGTACAGTTTTCCTCACCTACATTATACAAGTAGATGAATTAGACATCACAAGCAATTAAATCAGCTTAGGGACGCTGATGACTTACCACATTGCAGCTCTGACCTCCAATCAGGAATTACCAAGCTGTGAAGATTACAGATTGCCTCATATGACTGGACAGCCGTGCACAGCATCCCCTTGTTGGTACCGTAGTAGCAGAGATCATACACACATGATTCATAGAATGGATCCGCATTCTCATACCAGTAGCACTCATCAAAGGGGCCCGATAAGCGGGTGATGATCCCACACTGGCCTTGAATGGCTCCCAAATTAGTGCAGGTTTGGTTAGTGCTGATCAAACCAGTATCAGCCAAACAACTGAAAGCGAAGAATAAAATTGATTGAAAATTTATGAAGATATTTGTTATGGCATCTGCTACAACATATAATAATATTGACTAAGTGACAATCATCTGGAAGAATTTTGCTGTCTCTATCATTGGCATGCATTTAATGTCATTAATATGCTTCCAATTTTGTATATATGTAAACCTTCACACGGTTGTCAGTCTGTAGTAGGCTACTTAGACTGTTTTTGCTGAAGAAACATTGAAGCTTCATAAACAAAAATATAAAATGGTTATTTCAAAGAAATCTAATCAGTGAATCATTTTGAGTGTCAGAGAAATTGCGTAATATGAGATTTGGTGGTAAAAATATTTAAGTAAAGATTTATGGTATTTAACTGTGCATAGTGTAACATAATCATGGAGGTTGCTTATTGGACAGATTGTATTTTAAATACAATTAATGGCTTGCAAACAAAATATGTCGTAAGGGAACAAATCAGCATTCACAAGCTTGGGGCTTCTAGAGGTAAAGGAATTAAGATGTACTACAGGTACAGGTACAGGCATACAAATATTTTAAATGTTAGGCTAGGTTTTGTGAATCCAGCCTGTTTAGTAATGTTCATGCAAACATGAGATATCGTAGGTCATGTATTATTTATCTACCATCATTGGCTATGTTACTCTATTTACCCAGGGGCACTGATATCTGCTCTCCAGGAATTCCCAAACTCTGTATCATTCCTTGCCATGGTTCCATCAGGCTTCAACTTGTCATCTCTGCCATTTCCGTTGTAGTTGCCGCACATCCCCCGTAGTTGGTTTTGGTACTGTGGCCCGACTTGCACCATTAATGTGTTGACTCCGTTGTATTGGATACGGACTCCATAGGGGGTTGTCACAGAGATTGTGCTCATACTTGCTGTCACATTGTAGAGGGATCCTAGACTGACCGGAAGTGTGGTTTTGACACCATTAACCTAAAAAACATATCGGGAAGTCATTCATTGTGCCTCTTTTTCAGAGTACACCCATGCATCCAACAAATGCACACACACATGTATACACATTCACTCACACACCCTAATAAATAAAACCTCTGAGCATTGCAAACCTAGCTTCTGAGTGCTTTACAGCCTCTTCAATAAAGGGGAAATATGAACTCAAAGCAAGGAATTCAGGGTCAGATACATAACCGTTTTCAGCAGTTTCAAATGGAGAATGAAGCCGCTTGCGACCGCTAAAACAGCATGCAGCATGTACCAACCCTATTTTGCGAATCATTAACCTATATGGACTAGCAAAACAGGATTTGCGAGTTTTGCTAGTCAGTATTAGGAAGGGGCATGCCAAGGACATTCCTTCCTAATAGTAAGTTGCAGGGGCATGCATGAATGTTTTGGGACCGGAATGTAGTCGCAAAACATTCATATTTTACTGACTCAGTAAAGGAGGTAGTAACCCATTCGCAAACGCAAACCCCAATGGGCCCTTCATCTTTGTGAATGTGGGTGCCTACAAAAGGTAGCTTTTCATTTTTATATTTGAAATGCATCCCATTTTCCTTTAAGGAAAATGGGCTGCATTACAAAAAAAATTGCTTTATTTAAAAAGAAATGGCGGTCTGCTGACCCCAGCAGGTCACCATCCCTGTGAGTACAGGCCAGTCCCAACGGGTCCCAAAGAGCGACCTGTCTCATGAATATTGATGAGGCAGGTCCCTTGTGAACCATTTGGGACTCTCAAACTGTTAAACACACTGCAGTACGTGTTATTTTGTGATTTTCTAATAGCGAATTGCATAATTTTGTTATTAGGAAATCGTAAACCCGCGACTTCGTATATCTGCCCCATAATGGCTTCATGGCAAATACATTTAACACTAAGAAAAACCTATTCGTAATAAATATTGAGATGCATTTAAATTATGTAGGTGTTGGAAGCTGGCTCTCTGTATAGTGGACTAAAGCTATGTATACTGGGTAGCGAGTCTAGTATCTAGTATGTAGAGATCCCATATTGATTTAGAGAGGTAAAAGTAGGTAATACTAACACTCTATTTGCTGGTTGTGTGGGCGAGCAGTTAGGCTTCTCAGAGGATAGTGCTAAACATTTGTTGTTCTCACAGAGGCAATAAATGAGACACACACTCAAGAAAAAAAAAATGATTTTTATGTACTTTTTGAGACCAAGAACTTTGATTTACAGTAAGTAATTTTAAAGTTATGAATTTTTAAAGTTCGCAAAATAAATCTCATTTGTGCATAATAATGCACTGTTGAAGTCAATGCGAAAAAAGACAAAAGTGCACATAAAATCGTACACTCAACTTTCAAGTTTCACCTCTTGGATCTCAGTAGTTAGCAAGGCCAGGTCAAATGTTTCACCAGCGGATTCTCTGGAGTGGCCCTGACTCGGACAGGAGCAGGGTGCTGAGGTCTTTGGTAGGTGGTGCGCTACAGAGAAGGGGCCCTGGAAAACACACTGCATAGGGGGACTTAAAGGTAAGTCCAGGGAGTCACACTCCAGGCAGCATGCTGCAAGGATCTCAGGACCGCACAGCACAGCTGGTTTGTAGGTACTCTGGCCGGTGGGCAGGGAGCAGAGTAGATAGGTCAGCTGGGCATTGTGCATCAAGATGTTCTCACGGTCAGGAGCAAGAGCACTCAAGGAATGGGTCTCATGGGGTCTTGAAGTCCTTCGTTGGGTGTTTGCTTTCTTGGCATTTGGTAGTCCAGAGTGGACTCTTCGTCTCGGTGTATGCTGCAGGGGATCTGGTACCCTGGGTACTGGTGAGGCACGGCTCTGGTAGGTCCTGGTGTCCTCCAACTTGGAGAGGAGACAGATCCTACCCTTCAGAGCTGGTGTACGACCTTTGGTTTGTGTACTGCATCGCAGTCTCCAGTGAGCAGCAAGTCGGTAAACCGCAGTCTGCAATTTGGTGCCTGCTGGTGCAGAGGAGTAGAGGAAGGTTGTTTGGCAATTTGTCAAAGGCTCAAGGAGCTCTTGGATTCTTGGAAGCCTCACAGTTGCGGGACAAGACAGCACAATCACGAATGTCGAGACCTTGAGCCAGCAGAAAGGGTTTGGCACCGGTTTTTCTGCAGCAGGGCTTCAGTTCCCAAGTCAGCAGCTCTTCTGCATCCGTATCTTCTTTGTGTCCATCAAATCTAAGTTTAAGGGTCCAGCGATGCCACCTTTATACTAAATTTAGGGATGTTAAAGAGAGTGACAGATAGTAGCCAATGGGCTAATTACATTTAGGGTGCCTACACACTTTAAGCGACCACTTTCTGTGGGAAGGGGAACTACCCTGGCACTGATAGGTTATTTTTCTACCATCTCAAGATGGAGAATTGTTAACAGTTGTGTCTATATTGCTTGCCCCGCCTTAGGGGTGGTGCTGGCTGAATGTGGGCACACCTTCTCATCTAACTAATTTTCCCAACTTTCCTCTTGCTAAACATGGAGCAGGAGAGGGGGATTAGCATCCTCCACTATCTGGGGCTGCCTGGGCTGCCTTTCAAAGGCAGTGTCACCTTTGAAGCTTCCTGCCTGGAGGAGGTGTGAAGCACCTCTACCCAGAGTAGGCTTTGTTACTGACCTCTGAAAGTATGTGCTCTCACCCAATGAGGTCGGAAACATGTCTGGTGGGGGCAGGCTGGCTAATATTAGTCAGAGACCACACCAGTGCTTGGTAGGTTTTAAGGGGACCCACTAAAGTGTCACTGTGTGCATTTATGAGGATTTATTAAGAGGAGGTGTTTGGTACAGAACATCTTAGGGTACAGTGAAGCCATCATGGAGCTAGGAAACTCGTAATGGCAAGAATCCAGCTAATGCACTCTCTATGGCATCCCTGTGCACTTACAATATCCAAGAATGGACTTGATATTGTAGGGTCATATCTGCTTGTGCAGATATGTCCACATATGGGATATAGTGCACCCTGCCTTAGGACTATAAGGCCTGCAGTAGGGGTGATTTACGATACCTCATGCAGTGTCTGTGGGCATGGCACACAGGGCTGTGTGCCATGTCGACTCTTCGGTTTGCGCTGCACCAAGGCCTGCAATTGCAGTGTGTATGGTCTTGGTGAGGGGTTCCTCGGTTTGGCACAATTCCTCCTGCAGCTAAGGAGTACCCTCTTCAGTACCCATGCTCTAGGTACCAGGGGTACCATTTACTAGGGACTTACAGAGGTGACAGGAGTGGTTCATATTGTGGTAACAATTTTAGGAAAGAGATTTGGCACTGGTAATGTGGTCGGAAGGGACCCAGTACACTTACAGTTCGAGATCACATCAGGCATCAGTTTAAAGATGAGGGCTAACCATGTCCACAAGAGGCACTTTTCTACAGTAGGAAATTGGAGTATTAGTTGAGGGGGGTGATAACCCACTTTATATTCACACTCCTTGTCAGGATGAACCACTAGAGTCACTAAATAAACCTGTAAACACCACTCTGCATGACACAGAGCTGTCAGGATTAGCTCAGAGACGATGGGGTAGATTTTCAAACATTTTAGGCTGGGTTACTGTCACAAAAGCAACACTAACTAGCACAAAATACTTTTTTTGGAATTCATTTTCCGGTGCAAAACTAGTTTTGTGCTTGAATGTTTCTAACAGTAGAGCAAAGCAGTGTGACACACTGCTTCACGCTTCTAAGCGCCACATGGGCATTACATGGGTGGCACATGGGAGTTACCGTGCAACCACCCATGTCTTTTGACCTTAAACACTATCTACAAAGAACTGAAGACAGGGCTTTGCACCAAAAGTTAACACCACTTCAAAGAAGGCACTAACAGGAGAAATGTTCAACTTCATATGTGTGCTGCACTGTGCAGCACACATACAAAGTGGGAAAAGCTTTTAAACTTGTCTAGGCATGGTATTTTGTACACTTTCCATACAAAACCTATGCTAGACTCACGCTCACACCCTAGCGCTATGGCGCGAACGTCTGTGAGTGGTGTTCCGCAATTGAAATCAACGACTGCACTAGGGAGAGGGGAGGTTGAGCCATCTCTCTGAAGATATGGTGCTCTCCTACTCTCTCCCTGAAACGCACCGCAGCGCCGCCTCTTTGGGTGCTATGCTGCGTTGCATGTTTGTTTTTTGTTTTTTAAATCTGCCCCAATGTGTTAATTATTTATGCAGTACTGAAACAGTAATAAAGTGAAAACACAACACAAGAATAATCCCAAACCAATGTAGACTTATTTGTTCATAAGCAACACCTTCATGCTCAGAACTGGCTTTGTTAATCAGTTGCACGTTATCCAAGTAGGGTTTCACTACTGTTTCGTGGATCTATAAGCCAGGTGAAAGCTCCAAATTGCTGTTATTAGCTAATAGAAATATGTTCTGAACTCGAAGAGAGGTCAATAAAGGAGTGAAGGTTAGGTCAACTCTGGAAAATACATTGGGACATGAGATAAGTGAAATCAGACATGCGAGCAATAGTTATGATATACATAGACCTCCATTACACAAATACATGTCTCACCAGAGGAGCTTTCCCTTGTTCGAAGATCAACTTCACATTCCTCTCCGTAATGTTGAACCAAATGGTGACCCGATATACAAAGGAAACTTTGGGATTCTGGTAGCGCCTGTTCTCTGCCACCACCCGGAAGGAGAATCCTGAGGAGGCATCGGACCCCTGGCTGATCTCGTAGGCACAGGTTCCCATGAAATTTGTCACAGCCTTGTCAAATGAATGGTAGTGGGGATCTCCGGTGACTGTGCAGATTGCCCCGGGCATCTGACAACCGAGCTTTCCATCCTTCACGGCACATTCCTGTCCCTTTGCACAGCTGCTATTGACACAGGTGAAGCGGCCTGAAGAGCTGCACCGACACCTTTGGGAGCAGCCAGGAAGCCAAACTAGTTCACCAACCTGTGAAACAGAGATGGAGAGAACCGTGGAAAGATATGAAAAAGAAAGATGCAGTCACTCTGTTCCCCATGATACACAATATAAACCAGAACTGGATGTGCTGCTCACAAATAAACATGCACAATATATATATATATATGTTCCAAATTCCTATCTAGTACTGTTTTTGCTTCCTGGTCTGAGAAAATTGACCAGGGAGCAGCAGTGTACCTTCATAACTTACCTTTGTTGACAATGTTGGATAAGCAGTAGACAGGGACAGTGGTACCAGGAGCTGCAGGGCTCTCGTGGATGTGCATGAGTATGACATCCCCTAACATTGTCTCAAGTAGTCACTGCCTGGCTGTTCGACTATCAAACACTGCTAAACTGTAGGCATCTTGCTTCACTTTGGTAGATGCAGACATTTTTTGAGTAAGAAGGAACTATAGTCAGATGATTGTATTTAAAGGGGTGTTACACATACAATATTTTACACTCTAAATAGAGATGGTACATAGTGGAACTACTCACATTGTAGTATAATCCATTATAAGAACATCCACACTGTGATTCTGGGACACAAACATCTCCACTTCTCTTGAAACCGCTGTTGCAGACACAACCCTCAATGCAGGTAGCATCACACCTGGGCATCACCATAGAACTCGCACACAAATCTTGACAGTGCTGCCCACAAAGTTTGTATTGACTGTTCGCTGGGCACTGCATGGCTAGAAAAAAAGCATAAGAGAATTACCTCAACACAACCATGACAGTACACACTCAATAGCCTTTACAGCTGCACTTGAAAACAACTAAATGGAAGTCTCTTGATAAGACATCCTGCTGATCTTTATCCAGACCTCTTCGGGTTATCTTCTAGGAAAATAAGAAATGTGTTTTAAAACCATGTGATATTATATCTGGATTATCTGTCAATTGAACATTCTGCTATTGTACTTCCTATAGTGGTGCTTTCAATATACACTTGATGTCCATTTTCTTGTAGGCCTTATGCCAATAAATCACAGCATTTCAAATAGTTCTATTTCTACAACATATTTCTTAATTAATAATACGAGTATGTGGTATTTGTATTTTTCGAAGGGGTGGCAATATCATTGCTTTATTGCACAAATATGTTTGTAGCATTGTCCTCTACATGTAATATCATTGTAATTCTAGCATTTAATCTGACTGACCATCATGAAGGTGTTTATTAGATGTGCATGTCTGATGGAATTAATTGAGAATCATGGAACTCATTCTGCCTCTGGTAAAAGGAAATATTCCCAATAGCCAGCCTCTAAAATCGCATGCACACGAGGTATGCAGACTTCATTTTCTTTAAAAAAAAATGTATAGTGTAGAATATGCTGTTTATGTTTTGTCTTGCAGAGGCACAATGCTTGTGCAGTTTCACCAAGTATTTTACGACTCATGCCCTTCTTCTCACAAAGGAGTGTTCGTAGTGTTATGTACATACGTTTTGTGTATATGTACAGTCAGTTTATGCATAGTATAATCACATCACTTTTTAAATATCTCATGCAGGAGTGCCCTGAAAGGTACTGGGTTATTGTTGCTCTTGGCCATCTCTGCAGAATCATCCCCAAACATCTGCAACGTTATCTCCAAACTTTTTTCCTTTGCCTCCTGTTTGCTGACCCATTTTTGTTGGCTTCCGGACTCTGAGCACTTTACCTCTGCTAACCAGTGCTAAAGTGCTTCTGATCTCTCCTTTAAACATGGTAGAATTTGCTTACGCCCAATTGGCACATTTAATTTACTTATAGGTCCCTACTGAAATTGTACTGCATGCATGTACCCAGGGCCTGTAAAATAAATGCTAGTAGTGGAACTGCAGCACTGATTGTGTCACCCACTTAAGTAGCATTTTAAATATGCCTCAGGCCTGCCACTGCAGCCTGTGTGTGCAATCTAAACTGCCATTTTGACCAGGCAAAATAAACCTTTTTGCCAGACCTAAACCTTCCTTTGAATATATATGTCATACCCAGGGTAGGCCCAAAACAGCCCATAGGGAAGGATGCAGTGCATTTAAAAAAGCTGAAAATGTATTGTTCATTTTTACAAGTCCTGGTGGTGAAAAACTCTTAAATTCATTTTTTAATACTGAAAGACCTATCTGTCCCTTAGGATAAAATTGGGTTGCATTATTACATTTAATAAGTGATAACTTACAAATGGGAGTAGATAGGAATAACAAATTTGATGTAAAAAGAATTGGAATTTAAAACTCTCATTAAAAGGTAAAGTCACATTTTAAGTCACACTACTGAAAATGACCCTTTTAGAAAGTTGACCTTTTCATTCCAAACCCTTTGCGACTGCAGCCTGTATCCTGGGTCACATGACTAGGTGTAGATAGTAGTTGGTCTTTGTGTATGGCTTCCAGAAAGTAAGACAAAGGGGGGCGTGGGGCCTGATTTACAAAGGTAAACTTAGACAATTGGTCTAAACTAAGAGCACTTGTCTGAATTTACGACTTCGAGAATTCACAATGGGCATTTACAGGTACTATCTTTATATCCGCACTCGGGCGGATGTGAGCCTCATGTGCAGTCATAAGGATAGTACTCGTACATGCCCTTTGTGAATTACCAAAGTCGTAAACTTAGGCGTATGGCTTAAGTTTAGACCAAACATCTGCGTTTACCTTTTTAAATCGGGTCCTATGTGTTGGCAGGATCGGCCATCTCTGACTTGATGGGGGTGGAGCTGTCACCTACCACACTTGCACATCACATAGCCTCTGCCTGAGCACACTCATAAAGGGTTTAACACTAGTATTTTGTGACCCCAGACACCCAGACAAGCTGGGGCCAGGGCAGGGAGACGGTAAAGTCCAAAAAACTCTGGTGACGGAAACCTCCATCATCATCTCCTAATTTAAAACCGGCATCAAATATAAATACTAGACCCTCAGACTCAGCTTTTCAGTTCATCTCTGGACCTGTGAAAGGCTCAGAATGACTGTTGTGTTTCTCTGCAAAAGGGACAGTTATTCTGTTGTCCTGCTGCACTGTTATCCTGCTGTCTGAGTGAAATGACTGGACCTGTATCATGAACCCAGGACCCCCTGAGTGACTCCAATAACTAGTTGTCTGGCTTCCGATCCAGAACCTCAGGTTCCAATCACCTTAAACCTAGTGCCTGGACTCAATCTGCTGTGAGCCTTGCCCCCCACGTGGAGCCACCCAGGTCCTGGACCCTTGGAAGTGGGCCTGAATGTGCTCTGTCAGCCCAGCTGTGGTCTTGTCGGCAGAACTGATGAAGCACAACGCAACTAATCGCAGCAATGCAGCTTCCTCAAAACTGCTGCTGGGCAAGGCATCCTTGGCATGGGTTCTCGCAACACTTCTAAACTAGGACTTTTGATACTTTGTTCAGTCGGTCTTCCTTAGTCCCTGTATCCAGCTCATGCTCCATCGTGGTCGGCCTGAACTTTTGAACCAGATAACCACAGTTGGTGCTTTTTGCTTCTAGGCACTATTTTCACTTCAGTCTTTAAAATTGCATATCTCCGGTTTTACTGAATGGATTTTCGTTAATTGGTTTCAAATAATTTATTCAATTTTAATATATTTTCCTAAATTGGTGTAGGATTTTTCTTGTGTTTTGTTTCTTAATTATTACTGTTTGAAGTCCTGCATAAATACTTTACACATTGCCTCTAAGTTAATCCTGGCTCCTTTGTGCGAAGCTACCAGAGGGTTAAGCACAGTTTAATGTGTGGGTTTCTTGAGTTTCACCCTGACAGAGATTCCGGTTGCTGCTTGAGTAGGGTTTCACCACCCTCAAACAGTAATCCAATTCCCTAAAGTCATGATAAATGTGAGTCTAGGAACATAATTCCCATCGTGCGATACCACTCAGGTCACGATAATAAGATGGATCTCTGGACTGTGACCAACATTCCTAGATGTTGCTGACATAGATTTATTCTTAGTTTGATTCAGACATTAGCCCAGAACACTAACAGCTTCCTCCAATAAGTTACGATGTTATTGGTATCCAATCATTACTTAGAGAACCATAGGAAATAATGTTTTGAGGTTTGATATTTGAGTCAACCAATTGCTTATTCAGCCCAAACTTTGCCTCTGGAAAGGAGAGGATTAGTGTGTGAGTGTTAAGGTCAATCGCCATACTCATTTATCTTTTGGTGCTGGATGGATGTGTGATGTTATTCCATGCCACAAACCTGCGTACCGGCTTCAATTTAGCAATAATAGGAGAATTAAATAAAAATGTATAGAAACATAGTACCTAATTCTGCTTGTCTATGGCCACTCTAATGTGCTTCTCAATGTTCGAACAGTTCACAACTGGACTATAAAATATATTGTCCTGTTTCCATAGGGAGATGTCTACTTTTCTCTAGAGCCAAGTCCCCTGCTGAACATGCATACATTTTGAGAAACTTAATTCTTGTATAATTATTTTGTGGAATATTTATTATTCTGTTTGGGAGGAAATGATCTTGCATGCACCACTTAAGAACATAAAGGTTGAGTCCTAATGAGGAGACAAGGATTTGCTTCTTCTTATCATAATCACATTTTGGCCATTTGAGATCGACAAACACATTTAGATGGGTCTCATCCAAGGGCAATATATAGCTCTGGCACCTTTTTAAGGATTGTGTGCATCCTCTCTGTGGCAACACTTTCCACTTCATGAAGAATCACTCCATTTCTGTTATTATTATGAGGGAATTTCGCTTCAAACATATTGCCGCCGGTGTTAATTTATCATATGTAAGCTATTATTTACAACTATCAAGTGATTACAAAACACTGCAGTTTCTTCATGTAGATAGATTTCTCAATAACAACTTAATAGCACATTTACTAAGATTATATTTCCCTGTTATGCCGTTTATCAAATAAAGACATCATTAAAATGTTACTTTCAGCTATGTTTTGTATTGTAAAATATAAATACACATACACAGAAAATATTAAGAAATATTCTCACCACAAAAGTCAGTACTTCTCCAGCTTGAGATGGTGGCGTTTACAGCCTGGCAGGTGGCCACGTAGGCCTGGATGGCTTGGCAAAGGACTGTGCTGTTCCCACCGGTGAGGCAGTGGTCATAGACACAGTCAGAGAAGTAATTAGCTGGGTTCACCTTCAAGTGGCAGGATGAGAAAGGACCTTTTGGGTTCTGAATGATCCAACAGGCAGATTTTGATTGACTGAGCATAACTTGGTCACACACAGGACAGGAATCAGAGCACCCATGGTCACAGCCTGTACTGCCATCTGACATCCAGCTTTCTCCAAACACAAAGGCATTTTTAACTATGGATCCATTGCGCATGGTGAAGTCATCAGAGGTCAAGCCATTGAAGTTCCCACAGAGTCCTCCAACTTGCCCCCAGTATCGAGTAGGAAGGGTAACAAAGACGCTGTAGACCATGTCATAGTTCACACGCAGACCAAAGTCTGTTTTTAGGACTGAATAGGATCCACTTTGATAGATAATAATACTTCCGCCACTGAGGCTAGCAGGCAGACTCACAACAGTTCCATTCACCTGAAGAAGGCAGAAAGGGAAGGTTCAGTCATAACATACAAACTGAAAGGATCTAGACAGTACTATAGAATACAAATCTCAGGTTCGGTGTGTGGGTTTTTGAAAAATATCTTGTCTGACACTGAAGGGTCCATACATTCCAACACAAGCCTAGTGGCAAATGTTTTGGTCCCTTTGCCTGACAAACATGATGGATCTTGTATATTGTAATCTGGTGCTCTTGCAAAGTACTCTGATGCCTTAGGTTGATGTCACACCAGACATAATTGCACTAAAAAAGAAATAAATAGAGATAGATACATGGATAGCATATTACAACAGTTCAATAGCAAACAACAAAATTCTTACCTCCGCCATCCCCCGTCTACCACTTTGGAGATGGATCAGTGTGTTATATGCTGTTACAAAAACCTCTGTAGTTACAGCTACACGAAGACCTTGCCAGTTTTCATTTTTCACGTCCACTCTGAAGTAAGGGAGGGAACTAGTTGTCACTCTGAGCTCAGACAGGACATACTTGCATGTTCCCTGGAAATCAAATCTCTGTCCATCAAAACTGGTGTAGTGAGGATCTCCGGAGGCCTGGCAGATACCGTCTGGTAAAGCATAGCAACCGTACACCCCTTTAATGCTGGTGCAGACCTCAGTGGATGCACAGGGGGAGCTTGAGCACTGGATTGTTCTTGTAGATCCATCACATTTACACAATGTCTGACAATTGCTTCCTAGTCGATAGGTCTGGCCTGCCTTGAGATATTGGCCGTTGTAGGTGCAACCACATTGATTCTGGGGCACACACTCATCAGCACTGAGGATGAAGCCACTGTTACACTGGCATCCTTCTGCACACAGAGTAGAGCAGTTGGATGAAGAATTAGGCGCGGCACAGGATGAAGGACAAGATGAACCACAGAGCTCATAGTGGCTGTTGCTAGGACAGATGAGATCTGTAAAAATATAGTAATACAGTCATTTAATAAACATTTGACGGGGCATACTGGATTGCAACTTTAACCACAGACTCATCCTTCCCTACTTCAGCTCCCAAATGAATAAATGTAATGGTCTGTGTGGGGTCTTATTCATATTGTGCTGCCAACAATACACCAAGCTGCATTTTCTGGTTTGCATACCCCACTGTCTCAAGCCTACCTTTCCTTCTCTTCTACATCTTGGGATGCTTTCATTTATAGGTTGAGCAAAAGAAATGCCATGAACAGAAATAGTAAATAAGATTTAATACTTTTCTATATTGAGTTTCA
Organism: Triturus cristatus; assembly: GCF_964204655.1. Taxonomy (NCBI): domain Eukaryota; kingdom Metazoa; phylum Chordata; class Amphibia; order Caudata; family Salamandridae; genus Triturus; species Triturus cristatus. The sequence continues at coordinate 220,039,073 of NC_140590.1, forward strand.
AGGAAAGTAGGTTGATCCCCTTCCTTTACCTTAGAACAAGAAAATGTAAGGCAAAATAAAAAGTGAGAGGGACTCTGCTAAATCTTTTACATTGAGTAACTGATCAACCCACAGGGTTAAAAAATCAGAGTTTGAGGGGAAGGGTTGGAAACTGGTGGGTCCTCCTTAACATGCAACAACTTTGTGCCTCTCAATATGTTCTTTGAACAAGTCAGATTCAATTAAACTACCAAATGCTTAATAAAAAGGAGCCGTTGAGAGTGCCATTCAGTCAGGGGTTTATTTGGTTATTAGACCTTTAACCTCTCTCTGAAATGCATGAGTAAACCAACCGTTTAATATCAAGTGGCAAACGTGGGCTCACTAACATCAAGCTGAAGAAAATATCGACTTCCAGGACCACATAGTGGCATTAAGACCTCTTTCGCTGTATAAGTTTCCAGAACATGGTTGTATTTGAATTAAAATATAAGCATTTGCCAAACATAGGGCCAGATTCACAAAGGTTTTTTCATGAGTACAGAGAAAACTTTCTGCTGGGTATTTAATCCTAACAATAAAAGTGGTCCAATGATGAGAGAGGAAGGAGAGCATAATGTAGAAGATGTGAAGCAGCACTCACCACATCCTGTCAGGTTCCTCCAGGATAGAACTGGGAGACCACGGTTTTGGCACTCCTGGGTGTAACTTAGAAGACTGTCACACAAACTCTGTTTATCACCATCTGTCGCACACAAATCATAGACACAATTGTCTATGTATGTGCTGGGATCCTCCAACCTATTGCAGCCCCTGAATGGCCCAGTGGGATCAGCCATTATCCCACATGACTGTAGGGATCTGTACTGAGTTTGCAGGGTCAGGCTACACTGTGGCTGGCTGTTGGTATCCAAGCAGAGGAACAAAGAATCACCCTCTTGCCAACTGTTCCCAAATGCTCCTGCACTGGTAAGCAAGGTACCGTTGGGAGCCCTGAAGTCATCACTCTTGTTGCCATCAAAGTCACCACAGAGGCCACAGAGAAGCCCTGAGTAGGCCAAGGGAACCTTGACAACCACACGTTGGCTCCAGTCATAGGTCACAGAGAGGCCAAAGTCTGTCTGCAGTTTGGCTGTGGAGCCGCTCTTGATGACCTGGATCCTTCCTGACTGCAGATTAACTGGAAGATTGACCAGCGATCCATTCAACTGAAACGAAAAACAACATGCAAATCTGAGTCTGCACTTATCTGGACATTTACATCGCAACATTCTCTGTATTTAGCACACACTGACCCAACCACACATGTTCTCATGAAAAATTGTCTTCCGAAACATATAATATGCACACACCATGCTTTAGCACGTACAATATTAATTAATTACCCTCTTTTGCTGTAATACATGTATGTGCTCAACAACAGCCATGTTCAACTGAAATAATGGATCTGTTCTATAAACAATACTAGTATTGCTTAAACAATACCTCTGTCTGATACAGCCAACCCCAACAAGAGGTTCAAGAGTTTCATGTAACACCTACACCTTTGCTTAAATTATAAGACTAGCTTGCTCTTGGGCCCACCATAAAGATCTCATTTGGAGTTACTTGTCTGGATGAGTGCCTAATACATTGTAATACACAAATTAATTTACAGCTTCAATTATATTCCAGTCTGAATATTTGTTTCCAATAACCTCTGGTAAAGATGAAAACACATGGCTGTGAACAGAGTGTATGAGTTAGCTCCTCACCTGCACTTTATTGTTCTGACCGACAACTATCGATATCAGCTCGCTAAAGACTCTGATTTCCACAGATCGTGTCCAGGCCACCTTGGTGGATGTCCGGTGCTCGTTAACGACCTGGATGCTAAAGTCTGATAGATTTCCAGCAGCTCCACAATACCTGCTGAGCGTGGTCTTACAAGTTCCTTGGTAGTCAAATAGGCGTCCATCAAATGAGCTGTAGTGGGGATCCCCTGATGCAGTACAGATCCCATAGGGTCCTGGGTAGCAGCCTCTTACACCATCCACAACTTTGCATTCCTGCAGAGAACTGCAGCCATAATCTTCACACACCATGTCCTGGGCTGCATCACTGCAGGTGCATTTCTGGCTGCAGGTGTCTGTCACAATGACCACGTCCCCCAGATTGTAGTACTGACCATTCATTCTGCAGCCACACATGTTGATAGGAACACAGTCGCCACCGCTCAAGATGTAGCTGCTGTTGCAGAAGCATCCTTCTCGGCATGGCAGGGTGCAGTACAGATTGGAAGTGGAATCAGAGCAGGTGGATGGGCAAGCCGTGCCACAGGTCTGGTACATACTGTTGGCAGGACAGGAAGCTCCTTTAAAATAAAATGGATGTTGTATGATGCAAATGTTTTACTCTAAGCCAACAAAAGCAAGTCCCATCACATGAACTTAACAACTGATTTCATTGCAACGTAGTGGCTGACAATATGGCCATTAACTAAACCAATCAGGTGCCCATATATATACACACACGCATCACTCTCAGTAGATTCTCCTTCAGCGGGTTGTGCCACATTTTCAATACAAAATGATTAGTTTTGCTCTGAAATGGTTAAAAACAACTAGCAAATATCCCATAAACAACTCAGCTCATATCCAACATGGCACAAATCGCACATAGTTACTAATATATAATGTTGACATTTTTGCAATGAAAGAACCTCCTTCTCACCCATCTGGTTATCACTTACCACAAAATCCAGAGCTTCGCCACTGCCCAACTGTGATGTTTAATGCCTGGCATCGCTCAGTGTACGCCTGCAAAGCATTGCACAGCGTGGACTGATTGCCTCCTGAGGCGCAGAGATCATAAATGCAGCCAGACACAAAGTTTTCTGGAGACAGAACTGGAATACAAGACGCAAAGGCACCTGTGGTGAGCCTCATCAAGCCGCAGGAGGTGCTAGCACTGTACAGAGTCTGAGTTTGGCTGGTGCATGTGGGCTCCGTATAGTCATCGCTACAAAGAGCATCGTTATCTGGCACCTTCCAGCTCTTGCCAAAGAGCGCCTCAGTGGACGCCTGAGTACCGCTCGGGGTCATGAAGTCATCCGAAGAATTGCTGTTCAAATTCCCACAAAGACCACACGTGGAGTTCGCGTAGTTGGGCAGAAGGGTGACTGTTGTGTGGGAAAAGCCATCGTAGGTCACAACCAGGCCAAAGTCTGTGCTGACGGCCACCGAGAAGCCGGTCTGATAAGCCTTTAGGTTTCCACCAAGAAGGGTCACTGGAAGACGAACCTTAATGCCATTTAGCTAAAAGTTAACAGAAACAATTTGTAAGAAGCTTGAGGAAAGAAGGCTGGGTGAGATAGTTAAGTGACACTTCTACGCACTATTAAACCTTGGCGGGACAGATGACTGATCAATCGATTTTCCAAACACATCAGAGAAAAACTGTCAATGTATATAAAAAAAAATCTCAGTTCACACAACATTAACCTTGCACGTTTGGGTTGTCTATGGAAAAGCCAAATAAGAATAATAACCTTACAGACATGAGTCACGTGACTGTGGTTCAGGTAAGTGCTGCTAGAAGAATGGAAAGCCTAGGTGGCAGTCAGAGCTCCGCTGCAACCCCTGGTATGACTATGGGAGTGGGAAGAGGTCAGTCTACAAGTGAAAGTGATCTGAGGAGGCACCAAGCCAGCCAAGTCGGCTATATTGCCACTCTGGTCCTAAAATGACTCATAGTTATATTTGGAGAAGCAAGTATGTGGTGTTTGCTGGTGATTGAGGTGCAGAATGGACCAGCTGGCATTAATGAAAGGTATGCTACAGCAAACTTTTCACACACAAATTGAGATGGAAAGTGGTGCAAAGGTTCAGTGGGATATCTTACACGTTTCTGTAGCTCCCACGGTGACTAGGGGTTGACTTACATAGACTTGTCCACTCAGGCCTTTGCTCAAGACGATTTCATTGCCATATGTCACCACACGCACAAGCTTGACCCACGACACTCTTGCATCCCCACGATTCTCGTTCTTGGCCTCGACGCGGAAATAGGTGAGGTTGGAGCTGTTACGGCACAAGTGGGAGAGAAGGTAGGTGCATGTGCCCTGGAAATTGAAGTAGCGTCCATCAAATGAGGTGAAGTGTGGATCCCCGGAGGCCAGGCAGGTCTTCTTGCCCGTGGCCTGGCAGGTGTAGTAATTTGCTACGGGCTTGCAGGCTTCATAGGACACGCAGGGTTGTTTCTGACAAGTGATTATGCTGGTGTTTAGGCACTGGCATTTGAACTGGCAAAAGGTGGTGTTCCAAAAGGTTGTGCCTGCTTGGAGAAACGCCCCTGAAATTAAATGAGAATGAGACATATTAGTAATAAATAAAGTCTCTGTGTCCTGACATTTCAGTACAATTGATCTGATGTTGTGTTGTGTTGTGTGGCTAGGGACCGAGCCGCTCTTCTGTGAACTCTGACTTTTTATTACCTTTTCACTAAGACAAGTCACAATTTCAACTGTAGACTGTGTTTCGTAAAGCCTCCTCCAGATATACAACCGATAAATGTTCGCTGTGCATACTGCAAAGTATTCACTAAGTGACCTCATATCTGTATATATTGTATAGGCATACATTAAGGACAGCACCAGATTCACAAAGGAATTTTTGATCATTAAAGTAGTTTTGAAATCAGCGTTGGCTGTATTTATCATTTCTAGGTATTGACAAAGGATAATCTAGGATGTAAAACATTCATTTATGTATTACTACCATACATTGGCATGGTATCATACACGAATAAATCTCACACAGTGGATAGTGAGTGAGCAGTGCAAGGAGTGGTTTGCTTCAAAGATTTGTGAAAGCCCGCGAACGTCATTTTATGGCCATTCAAAAACTCTTATCTGACACTTTCAACACCCAGGAACTCAAGGGCTAGAGCAAAACACTTTCCAGAGTGGTAAGTGAACAGAACATTCCAAACATCATCGGGGTGCAGGTGGAGATGCTTCTTCATGGGGCAAAAAGGGTTCCCCACCGAGTAGTTTCGAACAAAAATGGGAAATAAAACATGTACACTTGCATATACGTGCCAACTTTCTAAAAAGTAGAACTATGCATACAGTTCTGCATTGGGTAATCACCAGTGCAGAACTGGGGAAAGGACTATACTTAGAAAACAAATGAAAGTCACATGACTTTCTCAAGAATACGACAGAAAAGATGAAAGTGGCGTATCTCTCCAGGCGTACTCCTAGAACGTTCAGAGAATAAGCCAAAGTAGGAAATTTACACTCATGCACAGTCAGTCAGAATTACTTTATTCGGTTCATAGCAAAAACCATAAAAGTACGACGAACAGAAAACAATACAACCATTTAAAAACATTTGACATAAAATTACAAACGTATTAAAACACATAGTTTTTTGCTCAGAAATCAAGAGTGATATACACTATAACCATGTGATCTTTTTCCTCAATCTCATTGATATTACTAAAAAAGTGGCTATGTTAAATATCTCCCAAGGAGAACCCAACATCTGAAGATACAAGAGTGATGGTTTTACCTGTCTGAAACCTTTATTTTTTAAAAGAGGAATGATGTATTTTTTACGGATTAAAGACAGGTGGTCACAGAAGAAGATAAAGTGCGTAGTGTCTTTTATGGAGAATCTGTCGCACGAACAGATCCCCAAATCCTTCTCCTTAGTCCAACCAGGAGAGTCAGTAAGTAAAAGGTGGAATTTGTTCATTCTGAACCTGGTTAATAAAAAACGATGGTTCATCTTATTGACAATACCCAAGTAAGGCTCTAAACTATTAGATGTAGTAATCAACTGGTGTGCCTTTACAGTGGGTTTGAGTAATTCCCTTTCTTCCCTTATTAACATAGCCCTCTGTTTATAGGTGACTTTAGCCCATTTTAAATCCCCCTTAACTATGATACTTGGATTTTCAAATAACTCTGGTCGGCCCAAGTACCTGGCTAGATATTTAATGTAGTTCAACCACGGTATAGTTTTACCATACTCTAAAGCTAAGCAATCTTTTAATATTGCATGGTTCAATTCTAGCTCAGGATTTAGCCAGATTGAAATCCATTTCAAAAGTGGGGCAATAGCTATGCGATCAGTTAAGTAATCAATCCCACACTCTTGGTGGACGATATAGCCTGATGTTGAACAGGGAAGGGATAATAATGATTTTAAAAATCTATTTTCTACAACCTGTAGATCAGAGATATTTTTAAATCCCCACAAGTCAGCCCCATATAGTGCGATGGAGGTGCATTTTGCTACGTAGATGTTCAACATGGCTTGCATGGGCTTCACCCCAATTTGCGTCCAAACTCTAAAACAGCAAGTGTGGCCCTAGCAAAAGCATTGCGTTTGGCAGCCAATTGTGGGGCCCAGGTGGACTTGTCGTCAAAAATGACACCTAAATAAGGGAATCGTGTGACCCGTGATAAAACATGACCTTCACAAAACATTGTTTTAACTCTCTTTGGATTGGAACCCACAAACATTACATGGGATTTGGAGAAGTTCACTCCAAGGTCAAGTGCAATCATGAATTTAGCAAAAGAATCTAAAAGATTTTGGAGCCCTACAGCCGTACGAGCTAAAAGTGCGGCATCGTCAGCATACAATAATGCTGGGATGGCAAATTTGCCTGCCCTGGGAATATCCTTACAAGACTTCGTCAATGTAGAACCCAAATCATTAATATATAGTGTAAAAAGCAGGGGGGCTAAAATGCATCCTTGCCTAACGCCGTTAGTGATTCCAATCTTATCCGTGGAATTGCCATGACGGTCATATCTGACCGTGGCGGTAAGATCTCTATGCAGATCCGCTAGGAAGTGAACAATATTGGCATCTATTCCACAGTTAAGTAGTAACCCCCACAATTTTGAGCGATTCACTCGGTCAAACGCCGAGGACAAGTCCATAAAGGCCAAATACAAGGCCCCTTTTTTTGCAATGGTATACTTGCCTATTAAAAGTTGGAGGTTCAGGCTCTGGTCTATGGTCCCGAGGCCCTTACGAAACCCATATTGTAGACTCATGCACAGGAAGACATATACGGATGAAAATGATTAAAACATTTATGAATTGCATCCATGTGAGCCCGTGAACATGCGTAGGGCTGTGGAAGAGGCATGGCGAATAGTGGCAATGAATGCAAAGCTATTTGTTTCCATTGGGTGGTAAGTCGGAGTGAGAAGATCTAGAGAACATGGTTTAGAGGAGTTTTATCATTTCATTTAATTTCTCCTCCTGTTGTTTACCCTCTTGTTATGCACCCCCATGTAAAAGTTGTCTACTTGCATTACATGAGACACCCACAGTTATCATAATACCCGTTGAAGAAGCATGCCCCTGCCAAGGAAACTCCCTTGTTCCTCCATCTGCAGCACACGGTCCAGCTCTGTGAGATGCACCTTACATGTGCTTCTTTTTACAGCATCCTGAATACTTTCTGTTTCAGCCTTCACTTATGTCACCAGCCAATGTCCAGCACGTCACTGCTTTGGGGCTACAATCTGGGTTGATATACAGCTCGAATCTACATTCATAAAGTGGAACTAATCTTGCAAAATGTAACACCGCTTTTTAGGTTGAGCATAGCGTTGCACTGCTCGCTTTGCGAGGCATGCAGGATTCAGTATAGTGTGGAAGGTTCGTGGAAGCTCCGCCCACTCTCTGTCCATCTTTTTCATTGGCTTAGGTCCTAAATGCTGCCTTCTGATTGGTTTTAGGCTTGTTTGTCCCGCCTCCTTTACTTTGATTTGTTGCACGGTAACTATTTTCTTCCTGTGCCTTCACCCCCACCGCCACCCTCCCGCAGTCCGTGCGTTCTTGCCCGCCCCCCCACTCTAGTTGTTCGTGCCTTCTCGCTCTCTGACCTCCGCACACACTCCTGTTTTCAGTGCAATAGGTCTCGCGTAAATGTGAGTCCTCTTGCATTGCAAATGCCTGTTTTATTAACTTTACTAATGAGCGCAGCTTTGCTCCCAGTCTCTTAAGCCGGCAATGGCGGACGTTTGTTTTTCCTTCCACTATGGCTCTTTGCCTGGGTGTCTGTGAAAGGTACCCAGATTCCTCAGCAGGCAGCAAAACCATCATCGTGGCCACGGTACAGCAGTGTGAACCTGGGAATGTTCCATCCGGTTTGGGACATGCTAGTTCCGCTTGATGGAATTCAACTGTGTAAACATTTTTCGGATATGAAGGAGCTTTTTCTGCTGCCAGGGATCTTTGAATGCCCAAACCAAACAGCATGTTCTCATTAAGGTGGGACTGTGATAAAGTAAGCAGAGAAGATATTTCAGTACTTCGTAGTGTATTTTTTGTGCCTAATTTGTTGCGGTTATGTATATTATATGAGGCACTGTGTCATTGCTGTACATTACTTGCATGTAATGGCGTTGCCTAGCTGACGTAATCGCTCACGGAGTCTGGTGTCCTTTAGTCCTCGTGTGTTATGGTTGCCGGAATTGAAGGGGAAGGACGTTGAAATTCTAAGGTGTGGACTTGGATGACCGATGCAGAGTCTATAGCAGTCTAGCGTTTAGAAAGGAGAGATTCCTGTGGTACCGTGACTGTTGTGGTAATAATCACACCGCGATTATAGGTAATGGCATGTTTGAAATAAACGCAGAATTCACCAGAGCAGTCTGTAAAGTCAGCCATACCACAGTAGCGGACACGGAGGTCTGGAATTTGATTCTCGCTAAGACACCGTTTTTTTGTTGCTGGATACTATGGCCTTTTGTCCCTGATCGTGACCTGTTCCTTTTCCGTCCTCCTCTCCCCCTGATATCCGGAAAGCTGACCTATGACCTAGCAGAGGAACTTGATGCAGCAGATTCACAGCCTCACCTTGCCGAGCAGCCCCAGGGGTGTGCAGTTCTGTTCATCACCCCCATCCCTCTTCCGGCCTGACTCCTGACTCTTCATTTAACTACCACGGTCCAGCTTCTGTTTACCTACCACCACTGCTATAGGATTGCTTTGTTTGAGCCCAGGGTAACTTTAGGTCTTGAAGTGAACGCCACAGATCGGGTCACAGTGCGTGCGGACGAGTTGGGCTCAGTGAGGCCACTCAAACATTTCCGGAGAGATGAAAGTAGCCAGCTGGTGTTTGAAATCCCAGGCAGGGCCGGACAGTAATGATATTCCATAGCAAGGGTGCAGCTGTCAGGAATTCTCCATTGCTGCTGGAAGCCAGCTGTGCCCTTGGAAGCTGAACACCAGGGCAGCCCTCAGACATCATCTTCGTTCTTGAGCCGCTTGATGGTGTTATTGTGCCCAGGACACAAGTCGAGTAAACCACCATCATCACATCTAGTGTGAATACCACCCACTTCACCGTAAAGCAGTTCATGATTATTAGCCCGTTTTCATTTAATTATTTTAGGTTTTCTGATGCATTGCGTAGTCTAATTAATTAATGAATTAACTACTCTTCCATGGCACAATATACGTTGAAACGAGCGCCTTTAGGCTCTGTCTAGGCACTGCAAATGGTAAAACCTGCTTATTAAAGACTATTCAACACCATGCAAAGTTACAGTAGTCATGTTGATGCCACAAAGATAAGACCAGTCCATCCCTCATTTATTTGCACATTTCAGAAAGAAGCTGTAAAAAGAATTGAGTAGCTTGCATCAAGTCACTCCTGCTATTAATAAATCTAGGTTTGTTTGGATTGCATCCGACGAAAATTGGTTAGTGAAGACGTTATTTGAATAACGTCATTTTTTTCCCATCGTTTAAATTCCTTTAGATTGCAGACTTGCTCTGTTGGGACACAAATTGCTTTTCTGGTGTTCATTAAATAGCACGAAAGCCCGACCGTGGATGTGTGTGGCCGTTCACTAGTGGCACGAGAAGTAACAGTAGATGTTGTAGTGCACTGGCCCTGACAGCCCATGCTTTTCTGCGAGATTTTGCTGATTTTGAGAGGCTAATATGTAACCCACCTGTAGATTAACCGCATGAGCCTAATTCTAAAGCATTTTTGCTCTCCTATGGGTCACTTGGTTGAACAGGAACTGGGATTTATTGCAGTCTTGAAATGACCAACCGTGGTGCCTACTGGAAATTTTGTGAAGGCTTAGAAATTCATAACTTTGTGGGCATTAAGAAATATTTACAGTGGCATTTTCTGCCACATTTGCATTTCCAAATTCACCCCAAAAATTGGTATGAGTAAGGGCATAAATGGGTTGAAGAAGTTCCTAAACGTCTCAATTTTTCAGGTAGCATGTGTGCCTGAGGGTTCGATCCATTTAAATCTTTTACTGTTGGGGAAAAAAACAAAAGAAATTTGCGCAATTGAACATTTCCGCCACACTAACTTGTATGGTTAGTCCATTTAGTGGACAAATCCGCTCGGCTGATTGGAAGACGCGTGTGCCTGACATCATAGATATTCCGAGTAACCCATAGGTGCTGGAAGTAGGGGTGCTGCAGCATCCCCATAATAACCATGTTATAATTCGGAAGGTAAATGATCAATAAAGATGCATTTACTTCTTGTGCTTATCTGGTAACATTTGCTGTGCTTCTAAGACAAAGGTCAAATATCAGGCAATAACTTCTGTCAAATAGTTGTTTATTATTTTAACATAAAGAGTGCTGTTTACTTTAACTACAAAGCAAGATGATATTGTAAAGTAAACCATTTGGCAACCTTGCAGGGACACAGTAGCCATTTTGTCTAACACGTAATACAATTTAAATACCTGTAAATGAACTTTACCAATGTTTCAGCATATATCAGCAGTTCAGAAGCACAAATAAAGCAGAATTTCTATGTAATTCTGAAGTGTGATGAAAACAAAGATCTTACTAGCATCAAAATAAATCAAGACATAATTCTACATATTATCTATTGCTTGTGCACTTTTTATCGGTCAAAAAGTGTTTTCCAAAAATTACTGGCTATTTCAAAGGAAAAAAGTGTTCTGTCTGTTAGGGAAACGGTTTTACCACACCATGCTTTAGTAATAGATTTGTAATGGAGTTCTCCAAAAGCACCACCAACTATATACTGCACCCTACACTTGTTCTGTGTGACAGTTAGAATGTTCACATTCCCTAGGACTTCAGTGATGTCACATTGATGCCAGCACTCCCACTCTGAAAATTGTTCGAGCACTACAGGAACCTGTTGTTTTTATGAATGTACAGAAGTTGGAATGCTATAACACACATAGGAGAACTAGATTTCCATCTTTTCACAGTACTTTTGCATAACTGCCAACTCAAAGAATAATCTCACAGTGTGAGGAGGGGGCATGGCCTTGAAGAGGGTGGGTCCTTGTGCCGAGAAGTACCAACAAAGCACTTTTGAACCCCACTCCACCTACAAGCTCCCTTCTCTAAAAAAAAAAACAGCTTGCTGAGGCTGGTGCCCATGTCCTGGGGTTGTCACTCCCCTTAATGGACTTCGGCAGTTCAAAGCCTCAGAAAACAAGCTGGAAAAACACTATTTACAGTGTTTTTTCAGCTCGTTTTTATTGCCACAGTGTTTTATCAGCTCCTCACATGGGGACACCATGTGATGGGAGATTATATTGTGTGTCACACGGTAGCACCGTTTGAGTTGACAAATATGCTTTTGTAAATTGACTGCATAGTGCATATGTTCTGCGCATTGCTGCACTTCACGTCTGCCAGGGATAGTGTCTCCCCACTACTGCGTTTGTCTGAAAAGGATCTTTTGCAGAAGAGTTTTCTGTTTGCTTATTTTGCTACAGGGATAGAAAAGATGCAAAGCTCTACTTTTACTTATCATTGTATTTCTGTGTGTATATCATCTGCCTGAAAGTAAACTCCGAGCCAGACACCTGCAGCCAGAAAGCTAAGTGCACGCGCACTGCGATGTGGGTAGTGGAGGGTGGCATGGATTGGGGGTCAGACGGTGAGGGGGGCACGAAGGTAGTAAAAAAAAAATACTTATCTCCTTGCTGCCGCGACTCTCCTCATCTTCCCTCCTCGTCGGCTGCGTCTTTTCTCGTCGTCCCTCCTCATCGTTGCTCTGCTCCTGCTGGGAGCAGGAAGTACCAAGGCTTCCCTTGTCCAATCACAATGCTGCAGGGCAGCACTGTGATTGGTCTGAGTGCTGTGGTTCACACTCAGCCTGGTCATGTTCTCTACCCAGGCTGCAATGCAGCCTGCATGGAGAAAATGCAAAGTGCGCATGACGGTTTGGCCGGCCGGCTGTCATGCACACTGAGAATTGTGCATACCACTTCCTCCCTATGGTTGCCTATTATCCCCCTGGCCTTTGAAGTGAAATAGGTCTCGCACTCACAAGAGTTTGAGCAATTGGCATTGTATATGACAATGCTTTTATTTATGTGTTAATTATCAAACCAGATAAATAAAAGGCATTGTCATTTACATTGTCAATAGCTTAAACTCTTGGAAATGCGAGACCTATCGCATTGCAAATGCTTGTTTACTATGCTCGTGGCTCCACCATCATAACAGGAATGAACTGAGAATGGCATCCTTAGGGAAAAAAATTATTTACCAGCGGGCGGTGCTCCACATTTATTTAAAACAGATGTTTTTCAGGCGATTTGCATATATTTGGTGCTGCCACTGGGTGGCGCCCTAACACTGCTCCTTTCCCTCGTCTTAATAAAGTTACAAGTCTGCAACCCTTTGCCATGTGCTATGTGATATATATAAGGCAAGAACACTTAACCAACTGATAGAAGCTGTCTCACCATTATACACGCATCCGCCCGCACTCTGGAAGGTGTCCACTCGGAACGCCCACACTCCTGGGGTGTTGACATTACTTGTTGATGCAACATTTAAGATGTCCGCTGTCCTTGATCCTGGGATACTGAAGTAGCGGGTGGAGCCTCCACTGTTAAACCCAGCCTGGTGGGGGGAGGGGAGGAGAAGAAAGGAGAAGAAAGCAATCAGTCACCACACGCCATGGGATTTATGCAACGGCTGAAACCTGATCTGCTAGTAATTGAGAATTTCTCTAAACATTTCCAACACTCCTATGCATAAGGTGGAGGAGTTGGGGGGATGGGGGATAGAGCAAGCGACATTAGTCTTATTTAGTAAGGATTCCAACATAAAACAAACAAAAAATACTGTATATATTAGTGATGAACAAAGAAGTTGAGGACATTGAAAAATGTTTTATTTTATTTTAACTTTGCAAAGGCACGGGGATGTGAAAACTGTCCTGCAAAATACAGGGGCGTTCCTACTGACTCCCAGTGGCAGGAGTGCAAATTTACTTGGCAACTGTCTTTATCTCTGCTGCCTGAAGTGCCAGGGTGCGTCTTCCAGCAACAAGGAATGAGAGGCAGGAGGCTGCTGAGCAGTGCCTATTGCTCTGCTGCCATACTGCCACTCAGAACTTCTGTAGCCCGGAGAACTGCGGGGAAGCAACATTCCTTGTAGCCTGAAGCACCAGACTAGCTGGATGGGACACACAGCTGCAGAGACCAGATCCGCTCCAGGAAAATTAGGCTGTAGGCAAAGTCAGAAAACTTCCCCCATCTTCTCAGTTTCATGGCTTCGGTCGCCTATGCAGGCAAACAGTTTCACTTTCACCAATCTGTCACTCTCAAGGTACCTATGATGACACTTTATGAAAAATGCTCCACTAGGGCAACCGTCCACATTCACCTTAATAGGTTGATGACATTTGAATCACTTCCAAAGTTTGTATTAGTGTCAACAAATATTTGGACAAATTTGCTTACCTGTGCCTGTGTGCCTCCTAACCCCGTAGTTCGGCTCCCGCCACTCGCAGTGCCGGTCGTCCAGACGATGACGTCATAGTTCAGCAGAATAAAGTCCATGACACCATCAGAGATGAGCACAGCCTGGAATGTGTTCACCTGTAATAACAAGATGTGGTGCGAAAAGACAGAGGTCAGAGCAGGGCACACATGTCTAATGCTAGCCCAACTTTGCCAACACTGGCGTATCATTGTCATTATCCCAGTATGCCTTGCGAGTTTGGCAATTACAGACTCCCATCTAGGTCTATAATATGACACTTGCAGAAGCCAATTTCAATTGCAGGTCTTACTATTTTTTTCCTATTTTGAAGATGTACATATAGATTTTTTTAAGTTCAAGAAAAGGTTTATTGAAAAGATTATTATGATCATAAAAACAATACTTCATATATGCAGTTATTTGTTAATACATAAATACATGAAGGTGTAATAAAGAACAATAATGATATATAATATCCATTAAATAGTAAAAGGATAATATAGAAGATGATATGAATATAAGCAAAGGTTCATAGTACATATAGCTTTAATGAATGCATTTCAGCATATAGATGATGATATGGATGCACGCACAGTGTTTGTCACTGATGAATTCCGAGAAGCCTGGCGTACTCGGACCTGTGTATATGGTGTAAAGTTAGCAGCACAATGTATGAGGTTGATTTTCACCAGGTCACACAAGGGATATCCTAAGGATTTGGGGCCATGATAGGAACACCTTTGAATGTATGATCCAATTTCATTTTTTTTCATGCTCTCTTTCGCCAGGTCACTGACAGCGCACTGGCACACTGGTCCAAATTCCAAATGTGTTTTCAACTAACATTCAGGGATGGTGATGTGTATTTTCAGTACTTTAATACAGCAGCAGCTCACTCATATAAATGCAAATAATCTCTGTGACCATCCTAACATGTCTCATGTGTGAGGTCCTGTTTCAAGTAAAAATATGTTTTGATGTTGCATGGTGTTGAACAATGTAAATACAACACTTCTCTGCAAAATATCTGTAACTACTTCAAAAATACATTAAATGAAAACGGTCTGTGTTTACGGATAATTCCATGTCATCAGGGCTGGGCTGTTTGCAGAACAAAGCAGGTTTAAGCAGACAGTTGATGACACGGACTATAAAGGGCCCCCTGAAATGCTGGGACCCTGGGCTAGAGCCCACTTTGCCCATGCCTTAAAACTTCTCTGGTGTCTCACGATCTGATATTGTTTGTGCCAGTATCACTTCCTTTGAAAACACATTTTTCTAAGCCATGTGCTGTGAGCACCATACATTGCAGGCTCATCCTCAAATTTGTGCGGATAGCTGAATCAATATGTAACTACCTTTGTGGACGTCGACCCATAATATGCCACCTTGTCCCACGTGGCGATGTACAACCAGGTGGCATTGAATGATGTGATGCCAAAGTAGCGTTGGACTTCAGCCGAAGCTCGCTGCAGGAGAGTGGCGTTTCTGGACTCTCGGTAGAACACGTTTCCTGCAATGCGGTTGTCCACATCTGCCCAGAATGGCGCCACGAAAGCTCGTCCATCGGGGAGAGGAAAAGGATCCGAGGTGTACTGTGAGACGGCCACCCCGAAGGACACCACCCCGTTCGTGTTCACCTGCGAGAAGAATGATGGGTTTTATAAAAGCACTAGACAAACTCACTACAATCCCTATTACATACTCATCTCCGCGACTGCATTATCAGTCTGTGTACTTTTACAATTACACCACAAGGGGCACCCTATCCCTTGGAAACAGTAAATGACGCTTTTAATTGACAGATGTTTACATGCCCTGAGTGTACAGCAGTACAGCAGTGAACTAATTTAAACATTATGAAAAGAAAGATTTGACTGCTGCTGTCACCTGCACACTGATCGACGAGGTCATGGTTTCTCACACATCTTGAAAATACTGCTCAGAAAATGTCTGTTTGCACATAATGAAATAGTTTGGCTTTATTTTATTTTTCATATTAAACTTAAGCTGTATTGTCTTTAAAGTTTTTCAAAATGGTTTGGCTCTGTAACTTCTACGGACCTGATTCAAAAAGGGAAAGTCCTGAAAGAGTCATACATGTCCTACTTTTGTTTATTCACAAACATCTCCCGCAATACTCCTGAAAATTTATGAACACTACATATGTTGGAGTTATAAAGGTTTTTATGCAAATGTTTCACTTGTTTGGAAATCTGTTTGTGCAGGTCACACAACAATGTTCATTTTCATATTTTGCATTAGCATATTTGAGGTTTTTGTTCTCCAGTGGGAAATTATGTTATCCTTTGGAGAGACTCCTTCCTGTACACCATCTAAAGAACTGGGAGTGATACTTACAGAGTAACACTGGCATTGCAGTTACTTTCAGGATTATTTAGTTCCAAACCTAAAATAGTTCCTAGGGTGGGAATGTCCCAACATAATGTTTCCGAACAACACCCCAGTAGAGTTCTTTTTGTTTTGCTTCTTTCATGTCACCAACCCCAAGTGTATGATGGGAGTGGATCTGCTAAATTTACAGCTTTTCCAAAATGATTCTAAAGGTTAACTTTTGCAAATTTTAGGAATCATTTTGTAGAATTCAGAGCCACAATTGCATCTTGGTGCCAAAGAAATTACATGCAATATATTTTCTAAATTGGTGTCTATGTTGTCTGATCTTGGTGGTCCTGCTGGATCACACTGCATAGCTTTTATGTAGCTGGACAATCACTAATTAGGAAATCAAAAAGATGGATATGCTGTGGTTGACCCAATGCTTCCTAGGTCTGGAAGGTCTCTCAACTTCTGTTTATCTGCCAACTAACATTATCCATTTGTGGTGCCTACTAAAACATATTAGACAGGACTTTAAGTGGGATGAAAAAAATGAGGGGTCTCTCAAAGGGGCGTGGCCAATTTAAGGGTGTGGCTTAAAAAAACACGTAAGTTAGGAATCTGTGCTTAACATAGTGTGCCACCCGACTTGTATTTTGCTGTTTCTGTCATTGCATCCAGATATATGATACAACAAGTAACATCATACCTACAAGTCAGGACTAATGGTCAATGGTTGTTAGTTGCATAAGAATCTTATTCATCTTATGATAAGATAAATAAACTGTAACTATGGCTTGTATATATTATTGAAAAGGTTTCCACTTAAAGCTCTGGTGACACCACAACAATGTTGCTGCTCCTGAGTTTAAAAAAGAGAAGTGGAATCCAAGGAGAAAATTACTATTTAAAGGATTTCCTTTACCCTACGACGCTCACCTGCATGACGTCATTGACTTCTCTACTAGTGAGAATTGAGCAGTGTGATGTGCGTGCTGTCACTGCAGTCCGAAAAAAAACCGTCCGCCTGCC
The DNA here is from genome assembly GCF_964204655.1 of Triturus cristatus. Classification (NCBI taxonomy): domain Eukaryota; kingdom Metazoa; phylum Chordata; class Amphibia; order Caudata; family Salamandridae; genus Triturus; species Triturus cristatus. Next base: position 220,056,187 of record NC_140590.1, read on the forward strand.
AGGGCACAAAACAGAGCCCAAAAGAGACCCGTTTCGAGGCCCCTTTTAAAAAACTGCAGGTGCTCAGCACCGGTGAGACCCAGCCCACTTAAAGGCCTGATATTAGAACATTGCAATGGTGGGAGGTCCATTGGAAACAATGGAGTGCTCTGGGCTTCCAATGGCTAGTAGAACCCTGGAGCTCCAACATTCCAATGTTTGCTCACAGCAAGAGCTGTGAACAAAATACCTCACGGAGCCCGAGGGAATTTCAATCCTCTCGGGCTCTGTGAGGCCTTTGTTTTACAAAATAGAACACTCTGTCCTCTAAGGGCAGAATGTTCTAATAGCCTTAGAGCCCTTCGTAGCTGGCTTTACGGGCCATTAAAGGCCTGCTCCCTTATTTAAAGTTCCTTGCCTTCGGCTCAAGCTTTTCACACAAGAGTGGTCCTTTAATGTCCGGTAGAGGCTGTATTAGAACATTGGAATGTTAGGAGCTCCATTGAAAACTATAGGGTACGCCAGGCTTCAAATGGCTGGTAGAGGCCCGGAGCTCTAACATTTCAATGTTTGTTCACAGCAAGAGCTGTGAACAAGAGGCCTCAAGGAGCCCAAGGAGATTTCAATCCAGTCGGGCTCCTTGAGGCCTTTGTTTTACAAATGAGCACATTCTGCCCTCTAGTGGTGGAATTTTCTAATAGCCCTAGAGCCCTCTGTAGGGGGCTCTAATGGAGCAGGCCTTTAATGGCTGGAACAGCCCTCTGCAGTGGTCTTTAAGGCTATATTCATTGACCAGATAACTGACTGCTGATAACATGTATGATGTTCAAACAAAGCTATTTTATTTTGAACTAATTTCCTACTTTTGGAATTGTTCTATTCAGCTCATTGGTAACTTCATAATATGAGTTAGGAGCATTTCAATCAAATTAAAATACTTTCCTACATCTAGGAGCAATATATCTTGATGTGCCAGAGAGATGCCTCTCACTGATGAGGTCTAGTAAGGTCAAGGTACACAAGGTACATCTGTAGTTGCTTCTGTTCCCATTCAGAGGGGATGTGGCGTACACACTGCGCTATAATATCTCTTTTGGGGTATTTGGATAAGGTTGGTGCACAGAGGAATAAAACACATTCGTAAAATGTACAACCTATTTGGATTGATTCCAGCATCTCCTCACATTATTTATGCAAGTGCATTGAATTTTGTTAAATAAACAGTCATAAGCATAACAGGCTTGATTTAAATCCACTGATCCTCTACAACTTACAATTAAGTAGGTTGATCTGAACTACATTGAGACTTACAATAAGAGTTGTATATGTCTGGTCGAAGAAGATGAATGGCACAGTAATGGGGAGCGCGATAGTGCTGCCATCATCCACTTTGCCCATTGCCGCGTCTCCTAAATTTAGTCCATATGGGTACATCACAGGATTGCCTGGAATGAAAACATTAGTGATAATCATTAACTTGCATCAACCATATTTGTTTAAAAAAAGTCGTGAGAGAAATTGGTCTCTCCGATGGATTTTATTTGCACACTATACACAAAAGTGTGTGTCTGAGTGCATTTACACTCTAATGGAAGCAATGTAGCGAGGAGAAGGATTTTTACAGTCTGTATTCTTGTGCTGTGGAGAACAGGCCATTGCCCACGTCTCCTGCATTAAGGTCTTCTTTTTTATTAAAGTAATTTATACTGAATTCTCCGTATAGTGTTTAATTTTGATGTAACTACTCTACATCTAAGAGGAAGTTTGTGGGATTCATCAGTGCTGCTGACTGCATGTGGAGGTGCTAAGGTGGTCTTGAGGATAAAACCAATGTTTCAGATTAAGACAGCTAGAGACTGTGCTCATCGTGTAGTGAATGCTCTTGTTTCATGACCAATTGCACAACAAATGTCATGTTTATGCTAAAGTAACAAATGTTATGCTTAGTGCAAAATGCAAAATGTCAGTGTCTCCCAGAAGAAGTATGAAGAATGCATTCACATGACATAATGCTTCTTTAGTTGAAGTATTTTATAGCACAGCATGTAGATGCGAATTGGGCATTTTCTGAGTTTCATCAGCCTTCTCAAGCATAACAAATTATAAACATGTATTTAATTTTTAGGTTTCTATGCAATACTCACAACAGTTAATTTTGCATCCATGTAACCAAAAACTTTTCCTAGCACCGATTTGCTAACATTTGACGCAGCGCACAACAGCGTATCAAAAGGAGAGAGCACAAATTCACCATATCTACTAAAATATGGCACATTCCTGCTATCTCTCTGCATAGAAATACACAGTGCAGCCTACCGCCAACACAGGCTCCCTTGTGCAAGGATGCCTGCTTTACAGACAGGATTGCTTTTGTGCAGGTAATTATCCTCTTGATACATGTACTGTATTCTGTAGCACATGTGGAATTAGGTTTGCCTACCCTTTAGTTATGGTTTATGCTCCTATTTTGAAATAATACATGAAATAACAGATGACAGGGTAAATTAAATGATTTCTTGTCTTTCTTTCATAAATATGTCACCATGTTTTGTTCTATATTTCAGACAAACCACATAAAACGTAGTGGTCTATTTAATATTTTGTCAGATTATCACAGACACAAATATTAACAGACATACACACTTTAGATAACCCGTGCTCATCTTGGTAGCTTGGAACGAGCAGAAAGGCTTATCCCAAAGGTAATCTGTAACATATTTGCACCATACATCCAGTAACACAGTGAAAACTATACAAATGGATGCCACACCAGTTTAAAAAATATAGATATATCTATATCTAAACCAAACAAGACCAAAATGACAAACATACAACATACATAATTCAAAATATGACTTTTAGAAGGTTTCGAGCAAATCTGTCCATAGCAAACTATGGTTGCGTGACTTTTACACAAAGTACCTCAAATTCGTCAAAATCCACAAGACAAAACAGCTGCAGAGGGGGGAAGCGCCTAAAACATAGCATCGCATCACTTCCTGAGTGTTGGACTTAGCCCTTTTTGCAGGGTCATTTTAGAACTTTTTGCCTTCCTCCTGTATTTTTTCTGACCTGTTGGTGGTTTTATGACTCTGGGCAGTTTACCACTGCTGATCAGTACTAAAGTGCATATGCTCTTCCTGCGAATTGTGTTTATGGATTAGTGATTCCATGATTGGTATATCTGATTTACTAGTCAGTCCCTAGTACAGTAAACTGTGTGTGCCCAGGGACTGTAAATCAAATGCTGCTAGTGGGCCTGCAGCACTGATTGTGGACCCACATAAGCAGCCTGTAAATGTAGCTCAGGGCTGCCATTGCAGAGCCTGTGTGCAGTCTAGTACTGCCATGCCGACTTGGAAAGTGCACCCACTTGCCAGGGCCTAATCTTCCCTTTACTTTCATGTTAGTCACCCCTAAGGTAGGCCCAATGTACCCCTGTGGGCAGGGTGCAGTGTATGTGAAAGGTAGGACATGCCCTGATGTGTGTGGCATGTCCTGATAGTAAAATACTGTCAATTTTGTTTTTCACTATTGTAAGGCTATCTGTTCCAATTGAATAGAATGGGGAGTTTGCGTATAACATCTTATTAGCATAACTGCCCCTGGAAACCAAATAGGAAAATAAAGTTTAGTATGCCTGAACTCAGAATGTTAAAATGCATCTTTTAGTGAGGGTGATTTTTACATTTTGTGTATGAAAATACCACTTTTAGAAAGTAGGTATTTTCTTGCTTATCCATCCAGTGTGCCTCTGCTAGGATGTGCATTGACTGCCTGGCTTGGGAGTGACAGCGCCTGGAGATGTGCAGTAGCTCCAGAGAGTCTGGATGAGTCAGTGCAAGGCTTAATAGGCCTGATCTGCAATTGGAGTGGTGGGAGGAGTAGGGCTGTGTCTGCCTTCTACAATGATGGCTCGTCCCCCTGTGGTGTGTCTGGAGCCTGGGCTCACACTGACAAGGGAGGTTGTTGTGCACTTGCAAAGTGTCCCCCAGAATTGGTTTGGCCTGGGCTCAGAGCCCTGAAACAGGAGAGTACAAAGAGATTTACTGTATAAAAAGAGTAGCCCAGACCCCAGACTTTTACATCACTTCTGGGAAATCAAGAGGAACCTTTGTTGAGGAGAAGAGCTGGAGAAACTGAGGAGGAATGCTGCCCCTGTGCTGTTTGCTGTCTGGGGCTGGCCTAAGGTGGCTACTTTCTGCCAAGGAAAGGGAAAAAGGACTTTGCTGTTTGCAGTGTCCCTTACTTGAGGAAGATCTCCAAGGGCTTTAAGAAGAGCTTGCTTCTTACTCTGAAGTCTCAGGGACACAACAACTTCACCCCCAGGTCCCCCAAACTTCCTTTATGGGAGTTCTGACCTTCCAATCGATGCCTGTAGCTGTGTTGGGCCTCTGGAGGTTGTTTCTGCTGCTGAAAGCTGGGAAAAGAGAAGCAACTAAAGAAGCGTGACGCATCCAAACCTGGCAAGGTCTACTTCAAGCACTTAGTGATATTCTTTAAGCAGGACACACAGCACACAGCAGAGTCTTTGCACTCTCCTTGGCAGAAACAGCTATTGCAGCCCAACCCCAATCATAGCACGCAGCAAAGGGGCAGTACTTCTCCTTCAGTTTCTCCCGCTCTTCTCCTTGGCAGAGGTTCCTCTTGAGCCCAGAAGTTATCTAAAGTTCTAGGGTGTGGGCCCCAATATTTATACTGCATTTCTCTTTGTTCTCTGGTGGCAGAAAGGTTCTGTGCTCAGTCCAAACCAGTTATGTCCTCTTTGGCCCAGCTTCATGGCAGGAGGTGGAGACAGCATTGTCCAAGGCAGACCAGGCCTATTCAGGTGCAGAGAAATCTTCTTCCACTACTCTAAATTCAGCCCAGGTCTATTCAGCCCAGCCCAGACTCATCCAGTAAAGGCATGTCACACCTCAACCCCCCAGTGGCTGTCTGAAGAGAATGCACATCCCCAGCCCCTGTCACTCCAAATCCAGACAGTCAATCCACAAACTAGCAGAGGCACACAGGATGGCTATGCAAGAAAAAAGCCACTTCAAAAAGTGTTATTTTCAAGCACACAATTTAAAAACCATCTTTACTAAAATATGGGTTATTAAATTCTGAGTTCAGACATACCAAACTCCATTGTTTGATCTTGTCCCTATGGGAAGTTGTACTTGTAAGATGTTACACAGTACTCCCCATTCTATCCTACGGGACCGATGGCCTTTCGGCAGTGAAAAATGAAGTGCACTGTATTTCACTACTAGGACATGTTACACACATCAGTAAATGTCCTACCTTTCACATGCACTGTACCCTGCCCATGGGGCTACCTTTGACCTGGTCGACATGGCAGTACCAAACTGTGCACTGACACTGCAGTGGCAGGTTTGAGTTACATTTACAGGCTGCTCATGTGGGTGGCACAATCGGTGCTGCATGCTCACTAGCAGCATTTGATTTACAGGCCCTGGGCACACACAGCACACTGTTCTAGAGACGTAACAGTAAATCAAATATGTCAATCATGGAATTACCAATCCATAAACACAATTTACCTAGGGAGCGCTTGCACTTTGGCACTGATTAGCATTGGCAAAAGTGCTCAAAGCATCAAGACCAGCAGAAACAGAATCCAGTACACAGCAAAAATACGGGAGGCAGAGGCAGAAAGACAGGGGAAACCTCACCAAGGATGCCAGGTCTAACAAGCACTGAGTGGTACGGTATCAAACATGGCTGCATTGTTCTTGTCAAATATCTGGTGCAAGTCATCAAGATTTGACAATTTAGCTGACTCGTTTATCCTGTTTGGCCTTGCAGTAGCTACGTAATGCTCCCACAATTCACTGGATCCCAAAACCCTGTGTAAATGTATTCTAAAATAGCTAGATCATTCGGAAACAGCAAATGATATATTTTTAACCAGACACTGGGTAGTCTTCTTTATTTCTAGATGTAGTTTTGTTTTACTCAAGAGAATCAGAAGTAGGAAGATGATAAGCATGGAGGATAACTACCAAATGTTACAGTGAATATTGAGTCCTAATGATATGATGATTCCACTACACAGGGTAAAAAGTGCAATAGCTGCAGGAATGAAAAGGGGACTATTTAGGAGAGATTTTGCCATGAATGTATAGCATACAAAATAGGCATACCATAGGTTCAACTAACAGAAGACACAAATACCATTGTGTTCCAGCCAAAGATGTTACCAGAGACTTGATATTGGAAAATGATTGGGAATTATGTGCAGGATATCCATGATGCATCGAGGAGAAACCAGATATTGTAACTTCAATCTGTGATTTTCAAATGATCGTGCTTAGCTATTTGCGTCAAAATAAAATGTTTCTCTGTTCTGATCTGTGCTTCACTTATATGTTCAAAACAACTAAAATATGATTTAAGATTATCGAAGATTATGGGGACAAAGTAAAAACAGAGGATACACAATAAACACATACACTGGAATTTACCACACATCTCCTAACTGATAATGCTGCCATTAACATGCTGCTACTTCATGAAAAGAGAGGAAAAGTTCAGTACTAATATCTTGCAAAAGGGCCCCAATGACTGTTTATAACTTTGGGGAACATACACATTTTTAACACTAATGGACCATCTGGAACAGCGAGGTACATATCAAACAAGAGCAATGCAGATGAAACAAGGGCAACTGTTTGTAATAAAATCAATAAACAGATCAGAAACCAACAAGGAGTATATAATCGAATGGTGAAAACGCTGTTCGAGTGGAACTGATTTATCATCTGATAATCATCATAAGATTACATTGCCCCAGTTCGCAATAGTACCTCTGAAGGGCACATGTGTGTAGTGTTCGCTGTAGTTTTATGTTCCTCTAATGCAGATACCCACTGATATAAATAGGGTAACATTTTAAAAGTGCCTTCTGTGATGTAGAAGGGTTATAGGTCTTCTTTAAATAATGGGGTCCAGTACTTACTTTGAGCAGCGCATAGTTTCAGGCAAGCTGTAAAATGAAGGAAGAAAAAGTTAACACATAGAGCTAACGCACAAATCAAGACAGAAAACTGGATGAAATTGGTTGAGACATGTAGGAGAGACAGAAATAAAATTCCCTAGTCTGTTAATGATATCTACGCTCATACACTCATACCTCATAGTTTTGGTGTAAAGTAAGACTTGAAATTACAGTTAGATTTCATTTTGCTAGTAAAAAAAACAGTGCGCTTCATCCCGCATTACAAATGTAATATAGTAGCTTTCCTATGTTCGGAGCTATTTATCAGTGACCCATTTCCCCACCTTACACGTATCGCAACTGTTTCCGAAGGGTCTCTCTTTACCCAACACCCATGTACTCTGTCCTTCCTTTCTGTGGAACTCGAGCAAGATTTCAGTGTCATTCTGAGAAAGGCGTGAGGATCGAAGGCGTTGTAAAGTTAACAAGAGCATTGCAGAGCTGCAGGAAGAGTTCAAATGCATTTCCAAGGTGATTGCTGGTGTATTTGTAAACGCCCGTTTTCTGAACAATATGTAATCAATTAAATGTAGTTTACAGGTATGTAGGAAAGAGTAACTTTGGGTATCTTGGAGAAGAATAGTTTTCTTCTTATCTCTACTGTGAGGGTAGCCTGGCTCCGAGTAGTAAACAACTAACGGAGCTAGACGATTAAAGTCAGCAGAAAAGCAGGAAAATAAACTACTGATTATCTGTGTACGTAATCCCATATAGAGTCAGTTTACCAATTAGAATGTGCTTACTTGTCCTATGGTTTGTAATTTTCAAGACACTCTAATGTTAAGCACATCTTTACGTGGCCCTATTTGAACCTTTCTTAAGCCATCACTGAAGGTTGTCTTTCCTTGTCGAAAAGTGGTACCAGGGTGATAGGCCAGATTTTATGAAATGTATTGTCTAGGCAGCGAAAAAGGACAATGGTTGACTTGCTTTCATGCAAATGGTAAATGGCCTTCACTTTGAGCTATTCATGTTGCATCTCTGTTACGTTCACATAAATTGGCTGATCTTCGAGTAGTAACAGCATTCTACCTTCCATTATATGTTGCAGACAAAAAAATGAATAAACATTGTGCAAATTGATTTTTAATTGAATAATGTTTCAGGTTCCTTGCGGGACTGATTTAGACAGGCCTAAAAACTAACATCATCTCACCATGTCTTAAGATAGTATTACCCTTGATGACTGGGTTGGAGGAACAGTGGCGAACATCAGATTTATGGTGCAGGCACAACCCTGCTGAGGGTCTTGCAGGGTCAGCTAGTGGAAATGGTGCCTGGCGGAGTCACTTGGAAGCTGGGAGTCTCAGGATTCTCTCGCTGTGACCATGTGTGGGTGTGTAGTATTGAAAAGCGAATCCCAAGGATTCACTTGCGTACTCCAATCCATTCTACTGTCTTTTCGCTGTGTTCGTGCTATTCCAAAATACATACCAAACACATACCCTCTGAGCGTGTGGGAAGTAAGAGGGAATCCACTTTTGTGTCCTGCTTTTGTATTTCAGGCATTTACGAATAAAAAAGAACTGCATCTTTGCAAAATTCAGAACCTATTACATTTCTTCCTTGTCCTGGTGCCCCTGGACATGCAGCACTTACTGAATATGAGCACCAGAAAGGGGAGGGACGCCATGTCCAGTGGTGCAGCGTTATCACCAGCTCAGGAAGACTGTGTCCATAGGTCCGATTTGAATACAAATCTGTAGAAAAGACAACAATTATATCATTAAAATATCATGTGCAAAATGACCCAGCCTAAACAGGTTTTTCTCAATTGCAGTTATATTTCATGACCATGTTTTTAAAATGCAATTGGAACTCAGAGAGCCATCTTTCCAGTGGTTCTTTTAACAACTTTATTCACTTCCGGCCTTCCTTTTTTTATGTTGTCAAATGAGAAATAAATATGACACTATCTATTTTTGTTTTAAAGAAGCATCTGCAGGCCACGAAGCTCTGTTCCAATATGTTGCTGACCTGGGAGACTCTTTTTATGAATCTGTGCACATGCATAGTGAATCAGGTGCATGAAGCGGATCCTCTGTTCCTTGGAAATAAAAGGAGGCAAGAAGACTTAAAAGAATGGACCTTGAAAAAAGTTCCCAAACAACTCTAATATTGCCCTTCTTATCCTGTAATTTTATAACTGAGTAAATGAAACAGGGTGGTCAACAAAGCCCAACGCAGATATCATAGAAGCATTGCGACACAGTCTGTACAGATTTCTAGTTTGAGGTCATCTAAGATTGTCCAATAAAGGACAGAAGCTGTGTAAGTAATTAGGTTTTGCCAGGTAAGAAAGGTTTGAGACTGTACCCAAATTAGAGTGGTCTTTTTTTCAAAGCGTTTCTCCATGTTTCTGGAAGCAATCTCTGAATTAAAGCTTTTCATTTCAGATCAACAGCTAGAGACTTACATGCAGCCACCAATTATTTACACTAACAGATAGTGGGGGAAAAGACTCTAGATAACCTTTAGAGGAGACAGGGCCTTTCTTATCACCTATAGTAATGAATATTGCCCTACTTTTGTAAGTAGAGGTTCATGTGCGGTTAAGTGCTTGTTGCAAATCTGAATACCATATATATGCTGTTGGGTTGACAAGAGAGAATCCCAAGAGCATTCGAAAATAAAACTGCACCAATTATTGCAGGAATCTTACTGGAAGTGCATCAGTTTTGATTTATTTGCTTCATACTGAGAAATATTTTTTCACAAATGTCGTAATATGTATAATCATCAGAATGTAAATATAAGGGTCCAGTATGTATTCCTCAGGTAGCAGGATAGCATGACAGTTGTTTTTCCAGCAGAGTAGTCCTTCCAGGAGCAGGGCAGCAGAGCAGTCCTTCTGAGTCTTACACAGGTCTGGAAGTGATCTGAAAAGTTGGTCTATGGGTCCAATATTTATTAAGTGTAATCAGGTAACCCAATGCTGACCTACAGGAGAGGTAGGCTTTGCAGTAGTGAGAAACACATTTAAGAGTTTTTCACCTCCAGGGTATCTAAAGCTTTACAAGTCTACTTTAACCCCTTCGACGCGCTTGACGGAACGGTTCCGTCATGCACGTCGGTTGGGCTGTGCTTATGACGGAACCGTTCCGTCATGGCCCCGCCCGCGCACGGAATCTTCAGCGTGGCGCGGAAATCCGCGCCGCGCTGAAGGGGTTAAGAGTGATATATATATATCGATACCTGTTAATAACACACTGGGAGTGCTAGCACACATGTTGAATTTAAAATATGCAAAGGACATTGATGTTGTTTCATTTTGTAACAGCTTTATTGTACTGTGGTCATTTACAATTCGGAATTTTCCTTTTTGTAAGGTTGCACTTTACCAACTACGAGTCTGTTGTCCAGTTCTATTGTAGTAGCTTTACCATGTGACTTGATCACATGCACACTGTTAAATAGTCACGGAAAACTTTATCAATTTGCTAGTGAACAAGCCTGCAGGTCAGGCGAAACGCGTCTAGCATTTTCAGCTGACATTAAACTCAAATTTTGCACAGACACGGCGTCGACTGCTTTTCTTGGAGAAGTTTGGCTGAATATTGTGACCGTGTTTGGGAGGTCTCTCGTCGACGCGCCCTTCGTTCTGGAGGCAACGGGTGTTCCCATTCGCCTGTGGAACATATATATATATATATATATATATATATATATATATATATATATATATATAGCAACGTGGCTTTTCATTTCCAAGGTACTGGACTGTGCGGGCACACCCTGAAAACTTGCCAAACAAGAGGCTGCTGCGGATTGCAGTCCGTCATTGTACGGGGACACAGGATCATTGTACCTGCTTGCCACGGCCTGGTTTGGACTTTGCGCTTGGGGTTGAGGCGTTGTGGATTCTAGGCAGCCTTGAACACCGACATTGCAAGATACACTCGGTAAACATTAGTTTTCTCCCTCCCTTGATGGATATAACAGCGCTCACAGAAGTACAACATAGCTCCACATCCGATACTTGCCGGAGAAATGCATGCTGGGATTTGGTGTTCTTCAGCATCGAACTGCAGCTGCAAGTAATTGGAGCCTGCCGCTCTCCAGCCAATGGGAGTGCGGTGGAACATACAAAGGAGGGAGGTAGTGTAATCAGGTGAAACCAGGCATCTGAGGAAGGCGAATGCGCCGAAATGCATTATGCCCATCACCGTGAATAAAGGACTGCCAAGAGAATCCACGCTGTGTCCTCTGATCTTTTCTTTGAAAGGGATTTTGTCTGCATATTATCGTGCGCTGGCCAGTAGCGCGTGTACAGAGGAACCGCCTTATCAAGTGGCCTGCACAAAATATTGGCAACGTGGCTTTTCATTTCCAAGGTATTGGACTGTGCGGGCACACCCTGAAAACTTGCCAAACAAGAGGCTGCTGCGGATTGCAGTCCGTCATTGTACGGGGACACAGGATCATTGTACCTGCTTGCCACGGCCTGGTTTGGACTTTGCGCTTGGGGTTGAGGCGTTGTGGATTCTAGGCAGCCTTGAACACCGACATTGCAAGATACACTCGGTAAACATTAGTTTTCTCCCTCCCTTGATGGATATAACAGCGCTCACAGAAGTACAACATAGCTCCACATCCGATACTTGCCGGAGAAATGCATGCTGGGATTTGGTGTTCTTCAGCATCGAACTGCAGCTGCAAGTAATTGGAGCCTGCCGCTCTCCAGCCAATGGGAGTGCGGTGGAACATACAAAGGAGGGAGGTAGTGTAATCAGGTGAAACCAGGCATCTGAGGAAGGCGAATGCGCCGAAATGCATTATGACCATCACCGTGAATAAAGGACTGCCAAGAGAATCCACGCTGTGTCCTCTGATCTTTTCTTTGAAAGGGATTTTGTCTGCATATTATCGTGCGCTGGCCAGTAGCGCGTGTACAGAGGAACCGCCTTATCAAGTGGCCTGCACAAAATATTGGCAACGTGGCTTTTCATTTCCAAGGTATTGGACTGTGCGGGCACACCCTGAAAACTTGCCAAACAAGAGGCTGCTGCGGATTGCAGTCCGTCATTGTACGGGTACACAGGATCATTGTACCTGCTTGCCACGGCCTGGTTTGGACTTTGCGCTTGGGGTTGAGGCGTTGTGGATTCTAGGCAGCCTTGAACACCGACATTGCAAGATACACTCGGTAAACATTAGTTTTCTCCCTCCCTTGATGGATATAACTGCGCTCACAGAAGTACAACATAGCTCCACATCCGATACTTGCCGGAGAAATGCATGCTGGGATTTGGTGTTCTTCAGCATCGAACTGCAGCTGCAAGTAATTGGAGCCTGCCGCTCTCCAGCCAATGGGAGTGCGGTGGAACATACAAAGGAGGGAGGTAGTGTAATCAGGTGAAACCAGGCATCTGAGGAAGGCGAATGCGCCGAAATGCATTATGACCATCACCGTGAATAAAGGACTGCCAAGAGAATCCACGCTGTGTCCTCTGATCTTTTCTTTGAAGGGATTTTGTCTGCATATAAATATATATATATATATATATATATATATATATATATATATATATATATATAGCCAGGTGGAAATGGCAGTTTAAAACTGCACACAGGCTGCAATAGCAGGCCTGAGATATATTTAAAAACACTTAAGACTCCTTAAGTGGGTGGCACAATAGATACTGCGCAGACCCACTTGTACTATTTGATTTACAGGTCCTAGGTTCATCTAATATCTCTTTACCAGGGACATATAAGTAAATTAAATGTGCAGATTCGGTGCAAGCCAATTTTAACATGTTTAGAGGAGGGGGCACAAGTACTTCAGCACTGGTTAGCAGTGGTACAGTGCATATAGTACTAAACCAACAAAAATGAACTAAGCAAAACAGGAGGGGTGAAGGAATAACCCTACAGAGAGGGCCATGTGCATAGTCAGACATGAGAGAAACCTCATTGAACTGCCTGCTTTTAGGAGTCTAGTGATAAAAGGTTTCCAGTGCAATAGTGCATTAGGGGGGTAATGACATACATCCCTCGCTTAGGAATTGGAGCCTCAAATCAAGATCTAAAACCTCCCCTGGGGTTTTGTGGGTTAAGCGCCTGGATACCCTCATGGGTAATTAGCCTTGTTCTACAAAAATTCTTATATTACAAGTACTATTTGAAAATGTTCAGGATCACCATATTGCATTGGAATTGCATTTATATTGCGTGATATCTTTTTTTCTAAACATTAATGGTGCGGTATGTTCTATCGCCTGATTTCATAAAATGATCCCTTTATACCTTGACTTGGATAGGTTTACTCCTTCCTTCACAAAATGCTAAATTGTACATTTGTAAACCTACAATAGGTGAACATTTTGAGGTGTATTTTTATTCCTCCTATTGCTGCTCTTTCTGATGTTCTGATGGTTAGAATACAGAGAAAATGTGCATCAACACATTCTTTCCCTTGATTTTTCACATTAAAAAAGGTGTGGAAAATGTTTTCTCACACTTTACTGAAAAATCTGGAGCGCTTTGAGAAATGTAACCCTCTAGTTGAAGATTTAGTCCGGTTCTCACAACTACACGTAAAAGTGCTATTAGCATTGGAAGTACATTTGAGACTCAAACAAACATATGGCTTGACACTGACAATAATGACCCACTGCCACTACTCGTTTCCACATCCCTCATCTAGATATAAGGTTGTGTCAGCATCTGATGATCTTGTTCATTTTATGCATTTGTAAGTACTAAATCTGCATGTACATAACTATAAAACACTGATGTCATTTGTGGTTACTGATGACTATTTTTATTGAGTTAGCTGCATCAAAGTCTCTGTGTATAGGGTTATCTATGTAATACCTTCCTCGAGATGTATTTAACTATAGTATTAGGCAGTGTTATAGGTTTGACTGGGCTATTAGACAATCTAGCAGTGCCAGAAGGGCTCGTCTGACAGGTCAGAGTGTGGGGCTTATTTGGATTTGCCAAAAACATTGTCCTCACCAAGGAGAAATTCATGCTGTCTCCCAAACCTTGCAAATCAGATATACAGCAAGTGGTTACAAATTAAAAACTGACCAGATTAGAAGATCTGGAACAGATTTGATCTATTTGATTGACAAATGGGGTCACTTTTATGTTGATGCCTAGGCCTATTTTCTGTCAAAATCCTACCTTGGCAGCGGTTTATTTGTGCTGGTGGCAGCTGGCATCCTTACTGAGTAACAAGACTTGTTTTTCTTGATCAAACGTTGACACACAGCCAAAAAAGGAACAAAATGGAAAATGAAGGGGCATATTTACAACAGACGGCGATAAAAATCGCAAAGCGCGCTTAGCGCTTTTATATTTATCGCCGTCTATCGCTGGAATTCATCGCTATGCTTGTGCTGTATTTACAACACATAGCGCAATGGCGTTATGAATTCCAGCGATAGCGGGGTAATCGCCATTTTGCAGGGAACATCGCTGGTTTTCCAGTGATGTTCCCTGCAAAACGGCGATATGCTTGTTGATACGACCATGTGGTTGTAACACAAGAATCCACCCTCCATGCTAGGTATGGGTTAGTCATGATTTTAGCAGACATTAGTTTTTTGCGAAAACAGCAATTTTCGCCCAAAACTAATGTATGCTAAAATGCAAGGGCCACCTTGTAAATATCGCGATGTGCACATCAGCGATATTTACAAGGTTGTACTGCCCAGTGACACCCACTTTGCATCTCATTAGAGATGCAAAGCGAGGCATCGAAAAAAGGGTGCTAACATGCGTTAATGCATGTTAGCACCCTCTTGTAAATAGGGCGATAGTTTAAAAGCCAAAAAAGTGGAGATATGGCCCTTGTAAATATGCCCCCTAGGGAGAATAGAACAATAGAAGCACAGTGGCAAAGGGAGAAACAAGAACCCCCCAAAAAAAACTTGTACGAGTGAGATAAACATATAAGGTGAAAGAGAAATGAGTGGAATTAAGAGTGCTGTTCAGTCACCATGATATTATACACAGCTGACGCGGTCCTCTGAGTAAAACCTTGGGTCCTACACATATTTATCTACAAAATAAACTCTGGTATGCGATTACACAGACAGCTGTCTAGTTCAAAATTCTCCCATAAACCTACATTTAACTACTCGCTGCTAGCACAGCAGCATGCCAATGAAACACACACCAAACAGCTCGAGGGATATTCAGCTGTCAGCCTGAAACTGGCTTCTATCTAGAACAGGTCTATTCAGAGCTGCCTTCTAATTATTGCTTAGTAGACATTGAAGATTTAAGTGACCACAAACATTGCTTCTGACTCTATCTTAGAATATAGTCAGGGTTGTTTCCAGGTTTCGTAAACGCCTATTTGAGAGTAGATTCTGAATTTCTCCTTCTCTGGTGGAGATGTGACGAGGTAGCTAGAGATACCCCTATGGACCTAAGAAACTGGGTTCAAATACTAGCTTCCACTCAACATCCTGTGATTGTGGGTAAATCACCTAATCCCTCCCTGCCCACAAATGTGTAAGGTTTGCGCTCTGAAGCCCTCGGGCGACGTTCATGTAACATAAAAGAGCAAAAAAGCCCAGAGGGCTGCTATGCCTGGCATACATGTTAGTTGCAACACAGTAGTTCAAAGATCATGTCTGGGCTTCATCTGCATTCTCCAGACTGTATGGCAAGCTTTTCTAAAAACACCTGGCCATTCTGAACTAATGTTGCTTTAAAAAAAGAGTTCTCTTTTTCCCTTGAGTAAAAATGTGATGTAGAGAGGAGAACAATGATCTCTTAACGAAATAGAGACCTTTCAACAACAAGGATCAAAATGTTGACGTATTTATTGGATTGAAAAGAAAACTACACACTCAATTAAAATGCTATTCCTCAAGAGAAACTTGAGATTGCCTAAGGTGTATAGTTTATTTTCTTGTGTAGCACAACTAGCGAGTGAGAACTGTGGGATTTATGCATGCTATGTGACGTGGCTATGGGCTTGAAATTAGGATAATCACACTAATTTTCGTTACAAGATCCTAATTTTCACCATCTGCTTTATTTTATTTTATTATCATGATTCATGTTATAATGCCTTGTGCCAAATGTAATGGCAACTTTAGAAGTGATTTGTCTCTTTTAACCAACTCTATGTAAAGCCCTTAAAGCAGGATTAACATCAAGAAACTGCACCACATAAGATCAGCACCGGAAGTGTCAATTTCGCACACTGGCTCTACCATAGTTTGGGGCTGTCTAGTGTAATAAAAAGTGGACTAGGTAAAGTGGCAGCATTTTGCCAGCTTACAAAGTGGTACATTGTTGTTTGTCAGCGGAATCAGTGCTTAATTTGAGAAAAGTGATTGCAGTTGGGGGTCCACTGGCACTAATTTTTGAGGATCAACAATTTCATCAGACTTTGACCCAGAGAGACGGAAAACCACACAAAGAGGAAAGAATGATGAGAAAACCGTGACAAATGGGGAAAGCAAGTAGCGGGCAAGAGCGAAATAAAGATGCATGAAGTGTCTGGTGGTGGATCAAAGAGGCACAAGGTGGAATCAAGACTACACAGGTCTGGTATTCTGCAGCCAAACATATACTAGTGCCAGCTACAGGCTTATGAGTAAACCTTTGGATGCAGTCACTTATTCTTTTACACATTAAGCATTGAGTGGAACTTTAAAGAACGTGTTGCTTTAGAGTGGAACTGTAGAAGCATTTATGGGCCTGTCTCAAAAAGTTACAGAGCACAAATAAGCACTCCACAGTAACATAACACAAAACAAAATAACAGCATAAAACATAGAGGAGCACACCAATACAGAACATAACACAAAATGACAGTAGAACACAGGATATCATATTGGAATAACACAGCACAAAAACACACCACAAAACAATATATCACCACCACAACCAAATGCATACAACGCATATGCACAAGTATTGTTATAAAATCATTACCACCACACAAATCTGCTTTCATAATGTGAAGAAGCTTAGACCAAATACTGCCCTGCTTATCACCAAGGTAACTGTGTCTCTCAAAAATATTTTATGATTTGGCCACCGGTCTCAGGATCACACAGACTGTCACTTAGCTACAATCTATTGCACCTGCGATCAGTCCCCATGCTCAAAGGCTTGAGGTGCCCTAATATTATATTTATTATATTATTGCTGCCAAAACAGTCTCCTTCCTTCACTGCTGCCTTCTCTTGTTAACATATGATTTTCCTTCAATATTCCAAATTCCTCATGAATGTAAAGTTATTTAGTCATTATTTAAGTTTTTTTAATTATTTTATATTGACGGGGTCTACGTTTGATTTTGTGAAGGGTTGGACCTCAAAATAAAAGCAGCTCTGTTAAATCCTTTAATAAAGGTTTTATATGGCACCGCCCTTGCAAGGAAATTTGACCATCCAGTTATGGTTTGAGGGAGGTAGTTCCACAAGAATGGGGGATAGACAATTTGTTTTGCAGTACAGAGACCAATGGGCTCCCCTGAAGGTAAAATGTAGGAAAATCCAGTACTTTGAGGTTTGAGGTTTGACTGACCGAAGGCTGCTGACAGAACTGGATGTGCTCGATCTCCCATGGCCACAAACCCCAACCTATGCAGATTACAGGAAACGTATCCCAATGTCAAAATAAGCCTTCAAAGAATCCTATGGCAATACAGAACGGCTTTCTTTACGGAAGACAGGTGTATAACATGATGACTTCAATATTAAAAGATTTTTCAAAGATTCTGAAAGGCATATAACAACTAACATAAGTCCTGCTAACTTACTAGATACTACTTATTTCACTGGTAATGCTCCTCCACATGAAAGGAACTGATGTTATTCGAACATCACCCTGAGAAATCATGCTTGAGATGAGCAAGAATTGTAAAATTCCAGGTACAGTAGATGAATCCTATAGTACTGATAGCTTATGTTGATATAGCACCATATTCCTCACCTCTACCTTTTCGAAACACCGTAAATAGCCCATGTTACTGTTACCTAATTTAGTGGTACTCAATATACAGAGTGCAAACGGATGAGTTGGCCTTAACGGGACTCAAACCCATGACCTCTCAGGAACAAATATTTAACTCACTGAACCACTCTAGAAAACGACATACATATCGTATATTTTCGGTTCTATATTATTGATGCCCTTGGCATAAGTCTGAAAATAGAGACATTTCTCTATTGAAATTAGCTTCTCAAACATCAGCGTGCCCTGCTCTATCGATGTAATTTTTGTGAAGAAAAAAACAAAGAATTGAATAAAAAGGAAGTATTTCCTCTTCTGGAGTCCAATCCATTTCAACGAATGTCTTTCTAAGGTTCCACACCCCCTCCATGAGTAAATTATTGCCCGCAATTTCAAGGAGCCATATACTGAGCTTGCTCAGAGCATATCAAGAGAGCTATTCAGACATCGCCTTTCTAGCCCGGTGCATCCCCACTACTGCTGGGGTGATCCCCGCAAGTTCAAATCCGAGGCACAGAGAAGTAAAGACACATTGTTCAGTACCTGTGAAGATGTCCCAGAGGCACCACCTGCTTCTAATCGGTCTCATTCCCAGAAAGTGAGAAATTCCTTTTATGCACTACACACCGAGGGCGTCACTGTCCATCAGACCAATCAGGGGAGCCAAACATATTGTCAGTTATGAAATGCATATGATCATCCCACCGAAAAAAGGCTAATCGGCCTACGACGAAAGTTGTGAAAGGTGCACAGAAATGTCTCAGATTTCAGGTTTATTCCGTCACTGTGTTTTTTTCTTGACCTAAACATACCGGCTTTTTAGAGCAACCATCAATTAGAAAGCAAGGCGTGCACACCCATCTTAAAATCCTCTGGAAAAACACATCCATTGCAATTTTATTTTAGCAACAGTAATACAAACCAGTCCATTTAATTTTAAAGATGCAATATATGTTGCACTCTACTGCTTTGTTTTGTTTTGAATCGGTAACAGAATCAGATGTATTACAGCGCTGGAATGGTGAAGGGTGTAGCCTTGCAGGAGTTATTCTAGCATGGCATCAATGGCTGTTTACAGTTTTTATTATGCAAGCAAAGTTTTGCACAGAACAGGATTATTTGCTTACCGATGGTTCACTGAGAAGACCACTTTTCTTTTGTTGATCCTCTGCTGTAATTTACTCCTCAGACATGCACATTTTTATCATGAATGCTGATTGGCACTGAATAGTGGGTGTTCTGTTTTCTCACAAGTTAAATTAAGGCCTCATGTAGAGAGGGAACTCCATCAGCAGCCTGGTAGCCAGGGACATTGAAAAGTGCAAAAAAAGCATACATCAAACTGACACTGGTTCCGGTCAATGCCAGGGCCGTTTCTAGGTGTTTTGCCGCTCTAGACGAGAATTGAAAAATGCCACCCCTCCCTTGCTCTCATTAGTTGCACCTTACTCTCCCCACTGCTCAAACCTGCCCCCTGTTTATCCACCTTTTTACATTTCACTGCTTTCTCGCCTCTTCTCCCTCCTGCTTTTTGCCAGTTTGGATATTTTCACACATCTCTTACCGCAGGTTACTGGTTTACTTTAGTTCTTAAATCCTGGCATTTCAAATTCTGCTGTTGTGTAAGGGCACCAACACCTTAGCTGGGTAGAGTTGTGCTATAAATGTGAAATAAACGCCATTTCAGGCACAGCTGCCCCTCCCAGGCCTCAGATCAGGTTTTACTCACTTCATGTGCTCCTTGCTGGCACCTTTTATCATTCATAATCCCAGTTTTACTATTCTTGACGATTTCAATTCTCACCTAGAAAAATCCCAGGACCCAGAAGCTACTAAACTTCTAGACTCCAACGGACTTCCCACAACTTTTTAAAGATGCCACAGATCGGCTGCACACACTCTCAAACCCATCGCTACCAAGCATAATTTGATTAGTCTCGAAAGGCCTTTTCCTCTTGTTTGGTCACATCACGCAGCTGTCCCTGTCTTTTAACACCCTTATCACTCGAAATACATTTAAAAATACTATTCCTCCCTTTCTAACCAGCTCATGGGCTAAAATGAATCAAGATAGCTTTACTGGGGTGTCGGACCTAGGTATCTTGTTTTCCTCTGTTAATGTTATCGTTAAAGGCAAAGGAATTTAATAATTGTATTTCGAATACCCATGACATCATAGCGCCCAAAGACGTGGCCTTTTCTGCACTCCTGTTTACAGCAAAACTCAGAACTACCAAACGAAACTTGGTGGTTCTGAGTTTTTTAGTAAACAACATTAATGTAGCGCCTCCGAGGTGATTATGAGTTGAAGCAGTGGATTCTGAGTAGCAGAGAGCGCCTCCCGAAGCAATAAAATCAGCTTCCTGACTATCACAGTTAAATATAGCTTAAGCTCAAAGAAGCAGCTCAGCTTAGCATGGGCGCTACATAAGGGGTAAGTAATATTAACCCCTTCCCTGCTCATGACGGAACCGCTCCGTCATGAGCCACGGTTGCCGTGTGCTCATGACGGAGCGGTTCCGTCATGCCGCGACCGTTGGCGGCCGTTCCGCACACGCGGCGCTGTTTCCCCGCCTGTGCGGGGAGACAATGCAACTGGGCGGAGTCATGACGGAACCACTCCGTCATGAGCACAGCTCAACCGTGGCTCATGACGGAGTGGCTCCGTCATGAGCACAGAGCCACCGCGCTGCCCCCCCACACCCCCCAGCGCTGCGGCGGAATTCCCGCCGCAGCGAAGGGGTTAAAGGGAACACAGACTAGAGCCTGCGTTTAAATAACATGATGTTGTAAAAAATCAATAGGAATATTCTCAAGAGCGTGTGATAACTATCGCAAAATTAGCTTAACGCAACTTTGCACATCGCAGTCTATCGGAGGAAAATACCACCATGTTAACGTTGTATTCTCAATACGGCGGCACCATGCGATAGTCCGAAGATAACACGCTAAATGACTTCGTTAAAATCAACGCGACGCTGAAAAAATGCAAAACCCCAACGGGAAGAAAGTGGCGATGTGGCCAACCACGATACGAAAATCAGTGATAACCGGAGATAGGCCTGCAATTTCCACGCGTCATGTGGGAAAAAGCACCATAAAAGCACTGAAAAACACAAACAAAATAAATTCAACTGAGTAGCACCATGGAGGAACCCAGAGAAAGCAAAGAGGACGACCAGACCCCCACAAGCCCCCAGGAGGACCAGCCTGGGGCCTCGGGGACATGGAAGGCCAAGGAGAAGAAGACGAGGAAGACGAGGTTCAGTCCGCAGGAAAACAGGATCATCATCACAGAGGTGATGGAACACAACCAACAACTGTTCATTATCCCCAACGTACCGTTGGCAACTAAAAATGTAATATGGCAGTCCATCCTGGACAAGGTGAATGCAGTCGGAAGGAGGAGGAGGAGGACAATTGGTGCTCAAGAGTTGCTGGAATGATGCGAAGCGCAAATCCAACAAGAAACTCGCTGACAACCATCAGGCAGCAATGCAGACTGGAGTTGGCAGTCTAGCGGAACACAGGGAGCTGGATGGGATGGAGGAACTGGTCTCCACAGTCATCTGTGGGGAGACGGTGGCAGGAGTCGGGGGTCTGGACACTGCTCGACGTGACTGGACACAACAGCACCAGGGTGAGTACCGAACAGGGACTGGTGGGACGGAAGGAGATGGGCACAATAGCACACATTCACATTTAAGTACAGCACACCCACAATGACTCTGGACCATGTCCCTGATCCCCTAGGCACACTGCAGCACACACCCACAGCAAACACAGCACATCACCATTGACAACAGTGCAGCACTTTCACCACAGAACAGAGGACACAACTGGTTCTACCTGTGCATAGAAACTGGCCAATCACATCTGGCATAGAAGGAAAGTGTGAAATGAAAATGTACGTGTACAACCTCACATCCGTCATGTAGTTCAAATGTCCACAGTCCCGCATCAAATAGTCAGCTCCTCCCAAACTTTACAATGTACATTGTCATGCAGTCTGTATGTAAATTTGAACAATGCGTCAACATACACGTCAATACAATGTTGAAATGCATCTCCATTTCACATTGCAGAGGGACAATCAACACCTCCTGCATAGCAGACCAGGCAAATCATCAGTGATGATGAAGAGGACCTCCACACCTTCGACACTGACACCCTACAACAGCTCATGGACATATACGGCAAACCACCTCCCGGAGTAGGGCAGCCCAGCTGCATCCAGGAGACCCCTCCCCCTGCACAGACCAAACAGCAGGAAGCACCCACCACCACGGCTGGCTCCCAGAACCTCACAGAAGAAAACATGGCATTCCAAGGCCTGGTGTTACACTGCCAGGAGGAGCTGGCTGAACAGGTGTGGGTGGGGTTAGAACTTATAGCAGCTAAACTGGATGACATGCGTGTGTGTCTAAGTCACATAAGGGACCACTTACACTCCCTAACGGACACCTACAGTTCGCTCCATGATGTCCAACAATCCATGCCTGACATCACTGGAGTCATGACTATGAGACGAGAACAACTGTCTGGTCAGAGCGGCCTCAGATGCTGAGGACAATGGAGAAGATGGAGTGGAGGCATGCGGAAAGAATGGCTGCCATGGATGCACACCTGTGAAGACTTCTTGGGATCTTCCATGCCCTGCAGATCCTCATCATTGCATTGCTGCCACTAAGGCAGTCGCAAATGAATGCTGCTGGTACTGTTACACACACATCTCCGGTCCCTGATGTATCAGTGGCACACAGTGCTGCGGCCACACCACCTGCGGCCTCTGATGTGTCAGTGGCACACAGTGCTGGAGACCAAACACCAGCACCCACATGTCAGCCAGATGACATAGATGACGACGATGTGGGTGAAGCAACCTTTGTATTAAGAAGGAGGCATTAGCATCCATCTCCGTTATATACCCTGTTTCAGCTTGGTTCTGCCCTCTACATCATGCCTGTAACAACACCTCCCACTGTCCCACGAAACACTCTGCTACACTCACCTTGGACCTCGACATGGACAGCCATATTTTGTTTGTTTACCAATGACACAGCAATCAGACTGCGGACTGTACTCTTCATCTTCCGATGTACCCGTCAAGCTCTAAAGGACTCTGGCTGGCCCTCAACTGGGCCACAAAGTGATGTGGGGGTTGAATGGCCATGTACTGTTCCAGCTCCCACACTCCACCTAATATGAACTAAAGATTACAAATGCACACAGATGTGTCATGTCCATGATAGACCAAGTTTGTAAGTATGGATGAATGTAGTGACATTAATTGCACAAAAAGGCACACCCTGGGAAATGACAACAATGCGCATGTTTGACCGTGACCCACATGGCCAATGAGATGACTGGGAAGGTGTGCACGAGCTGTGGCCCCATTGCCATGAAACCGCAACTGCGCAATTTCACACCTTTGACCCAAGCAATTTTTGAAATAGTGCTGTGTATGAAATGTCAAAGTCATTGGCGGGCCTGAAGAAGTGACCCCCATCACATTCGTCACCAGTACATGCCTACACATGTGCTCTCCCTCCAGCAGTATGTCAGATTGAGGTACGTTGCCAAGCGCCGCTGTCCACTCTCCTTGCACAGGTGTGTGTCAACCCGCATTGTTGTCCACTTATTTATTCGGAGTCCAGACAAATGCAGCAGTGTCCACTGTTGTCGTGGGATACGTGACCAGTTCTTCAGGATGCAACAAGGTGTTGGGACCTGTGCAATGGTCCGGACAGAAGTGCTGTGTCCACCCCCTTACACCAATATGCACCACAGCCCAATAGGGGAGCGTCTCAATGTGGTCACTGTACACAAGGAGTCCGGCTGCAAGCATGTATGCAAAGTATCAAGGCATCCCATGAATGGGTATCACAGTGACACTCCTGGTCGTGGGCCAACAGGGGGGACACACACGTCAGGATCCAGCTCAGCTACTGTCCTCTTGGATAGGCAGACATCCATGGGCCACTCGAATATGCTCGATCGACAATGCAACACAGGCTGAACACAGGTGACGTTGACAAGGCGGAAGCTTAGCCGGTGACTGATGTGCAACACTGCCAGTGGCAGTGCCCCCAACAAATGCAGCATTCGGTCAAGGTATAGTCCTACGTGACAGGGGTTGTGCATGTGCCCGGGATGTCCTGCCATTGCGTTGATGGCTCTAGAAGAACCAGCACTCTTCTGACCTGGGTCAGTTATGTGGATGATATGCCACTGCTCGGGGCAATGGGTCATATGAGTGTGCAACGTTTGGACATATGTGTTGTTGTGTACATAAGTGTCAAGGGCATTCCATGCAAGAGTACCTCAAGCAAGGACATCTGTGTGCGGGGTGTGGATACGTTGGACGATCGTTAACGCTGTGCGTAGTGTGGGAGTCTTCATCATCTGCTATGATGTATCTTTCAGGGGGTGCCTGCCGCAAGCAAAACCCAGCCGAGGTGCAGATGTCCTTCCACATTCTGTATTGGTACAAAGGAGCTTTCATCCCTAATGTTAGTCTGACTACTGCTTCCATTCTGGAAATCTGATGTGTCTTTCGCGCTGCAATTGATGCGAGGCCTTAGGCTTATGGTGCACCAATAGCGATATACACACACACCAGTTGGCATGTATGAGCCAAGACCCCGAGTGGCCTTACGCTCCTTGTACAATCCCTTCATGCGCGTCCACCCTCTGTGTGCATGCAACATTGCCGATGGCGGGCTGTGTGGCGCCGACACTGCAACGGAGAAACACGCATCAGTTTGCTTCCTGTGCAGCCCAGATATGGACCACGCCCAGAGGCCAGGGAGAATTATTCTCACCCCTAAGCTGGCCTGGCGTACGCCGAGCCAGCCCACTCGGCGTATGTATAAAGGGGGTGACATGGCTGTCTCCACCTGGTATATCACGGGACTCAATCATAGAGGGTCCATGACTTGCGTTGCAAAGAATTAGTGGCACTGGATACACTGTGTCCGGCACGGGCCTACCGTCATGAGACTGTGACTTTCCGTGCACTGAGGTAGGGGCACCTAAAGTGCTGAGCGGGTGTGCAGCCTGCGATGATGCCCCGTCCTGGCAGTCCGGAACGGTGAGTCCTGCTGGACCGCAGTGTAGGCCTGAGCCAGTGGTCAGCGCAGGCCTACCGCCACGTGGCGTTGCCTCGCGGTTCACAGCGTTAGCGGCACCTGTAGGGCTGAGTGGGTGTGCAACCTGCGATGATGGCGTGTGCACTGATGGGATCTCTGCCGTTGCAAAATCAAGACCTGGGGAACAGAGGAACCGGGCTGCATGATGTGGAGGCTGCCAAGGTGCGCAGGGGCGGGCAAACACCGCTGGGCGGCGGGGGGGTTGGGGGGCAGCAGCCTGTATGCGCAGGGGCAGGCAAGCGATGTTGCCCTTTGCAATGATATGTACTTTGCCTTCATTAACTCTGGACTCTGTTTCAGATAAGGGGACCAGGTGGACTGCAGTGTATGCTAGCACGTGGTTGGGGACACACCGGTGGCAGCAGGTGAGCAGTAAGGCCTGGTTGCGCAGGGGCAGCACTGTCTCTCTCTCTACCTCTCTTTCTTTCACTGTCTCTCTCTCTCTCCCTCTGTTACTCTCTCTCTCGCTCCCTCTTTCGTTCACTGTCTCTCTCTTCCTCTGTTTCACTCACTTATTCTCCCTTTCTCTCTTTCTCTCTCTTTCACTCTCTCTCTCTCCATTTTTTTCTCTCTCTCTCTCTCCTTTGATGAGCACACGACACACCTTCTTATCTTGATTTTTGTCTTGCAGGCTGTGACTTACAGACTGTCCAGACATGACACGCCATGACTCTTCAGAAATGTTGTATTGAGTTTATTTTGAAATACATATTTGTTTTTGGAATACAATGATGAATGATTGATTCTCCTTTTTCTGGCCACACATGACAGTTGATTGTTGTGTTTGTGCGACATCAGGCAAATTGTTTTGTTCATGAATTTTTAAAGTTGATGTACAATATGTTGACCATGGTGTGGCGGGGGGGCCTGGGTAGGGCCCGGGGGGCTGGCGGGCCGGGTGGTGGTGGCAATAAGTGTAGTGGCCCTCTTGGGTGTACGAGCTGCATGATCAGTGGCTCCATGGCATCTGTTGTTCTTCTGGTGTGGCTGTGGGCTGGGCTACCGTTTCTGGTGCAGGTTTTCTTACGATTTAACACCAGGTCGGAGCAGGTGTTAAATCCCTGCTGCTAATGCGCCTTGTCGCATGTTTAAGGATGTTATCTCCGATCTTGTTGGCTGTTGTGAATATTGCGAAGTGGTTTTGTCGCGGCTTTTTGCACGGGAACGCCTGCTCTGCATATCATTAGCGTTAGTTGCCGGTATCATCCGTGGCGATAATATTTGCAGTGGCTGTCGCAGGGAAACTTGTGTTATCAGCTGTTAGCACCAGCTTGTGAATGGTGCGATAAGTTTATCACCACTTTGGCTGTGATAAAGTGCAGCTAACTCGGCGATAAGTTCTTGAGAATATCCCCCCTAGTATTTCTAAATAGCGGATATCACTCCTGACTTGTCACGCACATCTGAGGGAACTGTTTCCTAGAGCTCTACAACTTTTTGGTCATATCTCAAAATTCCTTCCATTCCGGCCTCCGCATGAGCCGAGGTGGTGTTCACATGTTTGGCCCTGATGGCGGAGATGAGCGCATTTATTAGTACTTTTATCGCTCGCTTGGAGTGTAGCACAAAACACCACACTTTTCTTTATCTCGATTACAGGATATCAAAACTATTAGCAATAAAATAGGTAATTGTGTAGGGCTCACGGCCTATTGAACACCTGCGCTTGCATTTTCTCACTAAAACCAAGGCTCCTGGAATTGTCAGTGTATTTATGGAGCGATTTATGTAGCGCTACCTGTCGTTCAAAACCCCTCTTGGCGTGAGTGAGTCACAAAATGTTAAAAGAATGAATAGTAAGGGGAGGAGAGATGTGAGAGGTACAGAGGGACAGGTAAAGGAGATAGGAAAGGGAGAGGGTGCGAGGACCCACAGGCCCTAGAAACAGAATGCACTGGAAAAACGAACATTCAAAACTCTTGAACGGTCGAGTTCTAGGGGCTTCTCCAACTGCTGGGGCCCAGAAGAGAGAGGACAGCAGGGCGTGCTTACTGTTGGGGCATGGGGAGAACTCATGTTTTTTGCCGCCCTAGGCGGCTGCCTAGTCCTGCCTAATGGTAGGAATGGTCCAATGCTAGTTATGTCTGCTGGGCCAACAGCAAATCTTGTGAGGCTGGCTCACGTCAGGGCGTCACAGTAGTTTCCCCTTTCCCTTGGTGGAGGAGGGGCTATCCTCCAAGATTTAAATGTTGCCCTTTTTTCCTTGGAACTTAATGGATATTAGTTGTCTGTTTTGTAATTGAAGTAACTTAACGGGGTCAAAAGCTTTTTAACTCGAGGGATGTTGGCAATCTATGTTGTTACTGAAATAACTGAAAGGGGCTCATACGGTTAACCTTCATGTGGAAACGCGCATCCAGAAAACATTTGAGTAGTATCTGCGAGAATGGTGTTAGATTTTCGAGGGACAACTACGGCCATTTAGAATATTGCAGGGTGGTGAACCAACATACACTGGCTGACTACCATCCCTGCCACACTCAATGTTCCCTTGCCCATTTAGACGTGGGAGAACCACAGGGTTTTCACCAGTGGAACCTCCACTGACCCCGCCATTACAACCATCTACCTGTCTGCCATTGTGCCGGTGGTCATCATGATGGTGACCCTGCTTTATCCAAGGCACAGCTGCCTACCATCAGAAGATTTCCCTGCCTGGGACCTCTGTGTGGGTAATGGCAGTGCTGAGCAGGGAGATTAGTCAAGAGTCGCAAAGCCCCTGGAGAAATCATTAACACTTTGTTTTCCAAAAAAGAAATTCCCACTTTCATAGTTGGGACATTGTGGCCAGACAGCCCAGAACATGTGAGAGAGCTGTGAGGAAGAATTCTAGATTCGTCCTGCATAGAGGCTTTTATGGTGAAGAACAAAGGATTGAGAGAAAACTTGTGGCGAAGTTAAAAGGCTTTGGAGACCCCTGCTCATTTCAGCCTTTTACCCAGTGGATGAATTTAAAAAGTCCGAAAGCAAAAGGTGGAACTGCAAAAATGCAGCAAAAATACCCCTGCTGCCAAGTGACTTTTTTTTGGCATAAAAACTGAAGGCTTCAATCGGAATCCAAAATCCAAATCTTAAATTTGATGTATTCCTATTAAGTAGGGTTACACATTTATTGTGATTTTTTAATGTGTTATTCTGCCTGAACATGTGTGTTCCTGGGTGCACTAATTGAGGTATCCTACCAAGTAAGTGCAAGTGCAAGTTGCAAGTAAGTACTTGTTGAACTGATGATCTCTGATGGAGTTCTTGAGTGGCTCACCCCAGTGGGTGCAAGTAAGTACTTGTTCAACTGATGATCTCTAGACCCGATACATGTCCCGGGTTTTAAAATATCGCCCTAGACATGGCTCGGGTTTCGGGATAACTTCCCTCCTCAGTAGAGAAAATAGTTAGGGGTGGAAGAGAGGGCCGCCAAGCAACCGTCAAAGGCCTCAGTGCCCGCACAGGCACGCAGGTGCGTCGTCCAGGAGCTCGTCAGCTCAAAGCTCGAGGGAGCCATTTTTATAAACAACCGCAATGGAGCGCACACCGCTAGCCCCTCCTCCGGGTTGCCCCAAGGGAAGCTGGTACATGAAGTTCCCGAGTGGTTCACCCCAGTGGGTGCAAGTAAGTACTTGTTGAACTGATGATCTCTGATGGAGTTCTTGAGTGGCTCACCCCAGTGGGTGCAAGTAAGTACTTGTTCAACTGATGATCTCTAGACCCGATACATGTCCCGGGTTTTAAAATATCGCCCGAGACATGGCTCGGGTTTCGGGATAACTTCCCTCATCAGTAGAGAAAATAGTTAGGGGTGGAAGAGAGGGCCGCCAAGCAACCGTCAAAGGCCTCAGTGCCCGCACAGGTCGGGCGATATTTTAAACCCGGGACATGTATCGGGTCTAGAGATCATCAGTTGAACAAGTACTTACTTGCACCCACTGGGGTGAGCCACTCAAGAACTCCATCAGAGATCATCAGTTCAACAAGTACTTACTTGCACCCACTGGGGTGAACCACTCGAACTTCATGTACCAGCTTCCCTTGGGGCAACCCGGAGGAGGGGCTAGCGGTGTGCGCTCCATTGCGGTTGTTTATAAAAATGGCTCCCTCGAGCTTTGAGCTGACGAGCTCCTGGACGACGCACCTGCGTGCCTGTGCGGGCACTGAGGCCTTTGACGGTTGCTTGGCGGCCCTCTCTTCCACCCCTAACTATTTTCTCTACTGAGGAGGGAAGTTATCCCGAAACCCGAGCCATGTCTAGGGCGATATTTTAAAACCCGGGACATGTATCGGGTCTAGAGATCAAACAAGTACTTACTTGCACCCACTGGGGTGAACCACTCGGGAACTTCATGTACCAGCTTCCCTTGGGGCAACCCGGAGGAGGGGCTAGCGGTGTGCGCTCCATTGCGGTTGTTTATAAAAATGGCTCCCTCGAGCTTTGAGCTGACGAGCTCCTGGACGACGCACCTGCGTGCCTGTGCGGGCACTGAGGCCTTTGACGGTTGCTTGGCGGCCCTCTCTTCCACCCCTAACTATTTTCTCTACTGAGGAGGGAAGTTATCCCGAAACCCGAGCCATGTCTAGGGCGATATTTTAAAACCCGGGACATGTATCGGGTCTAGAGATCAAACAAGTACTTACTTGCACCCACTGGGGTGAACCACTCGGGAACTTCATGTACCAGCTTCCCTTGGGGCAACCCGGAGGAGGGGCTAGCGGTGTGCGCTCCATTGCGGTTGTTTATAAAAATGGCTCCCTCGAGCTTTGAGCTGACGAGCTCCTGGACGACGCACCTGCGTGCCTGTGCGGGCACTGAGGCCTTTGACGGTTGCTTGGCGGCCCTCTCTTCCACCCCTAACTATTTTCTCTACTGAGGAGGGAAGTTATCCCGAAACCCGAGCCATGTCTAGGGCGATATTTTAAAACCCGGGACATGTATCGGGTCTAGAGATCAAACAAGTACTTACTTGCACCCACTGGGGTGAACCACTCGAACTTCATGTACCAGCTTCCCTAGGGGCGACCCGGAGGAGGGGCTAGCGGAGTGCGGTCCATTGCGATTGTTTCTAAAAATGGCTCCCTCGAGCTTTGAGCTGACGAGCTCCTGGACGACGCACCTGCGTGCCTGTGCGGGCACTGAGGCCTTTGACGGTTGCTTGGCGGCCCTCTCTTCCACCCCTAACTATTTTCTCTACTGATGAGGGAAGTTATCCCGAAACCCGAGCCATGTCTCGGGCGATATTTTAAAACCCGGGACATGTATCGGGTCTAGAGATCATCAGTTGAACAAGTACTTACTTGCACCCACTGGGGTGAGCCACTCAAGAACTCCATCAGAGATCATCAGTTCAACAAGTACTTACTTGCACCCACTGGGGTGAACCACTCGAACTTCATGTACCAGCTTCCCTAGGGGCGACCCGGAGGAGGGGCTAGCGGAGTGCGGTCCATTGCGATTGTTTCTAAAAAAGGACTTCATACTATCCTAGTGCTTCCCCAGAGAACCTGGGGCCAGGGCAGGGAGGCAGGACATTTCAGACACTTCTATGGGGGGGGGGAGGGAGACCCCAGAAGTTTCTCTCACTTCAAAGAGGGCACCAGGTATATAAATGGGACCCTGAGACCCACTCTTCAGTACACTCCTAGACTTGTGGATACTGCAGAAGAAGGACTGCCCTGCTGCCAGAAGGACTATCCTGCTGCTTGAGGCCTACCCTGCTTGCTGAGGAGGAAGACTAGGCATTCTGCCTTCATCCCAGTCTGAGAGACTTCAAGGGTCAGTTGAGTGACCTTCTGTTCTGAGCTACAGGGACACAAAAAGCTCCAGAAGCTCCTCTGCAATGGATCAGCTGACATCCTGCAATTAGACCTGCCTGGACATGCAACTGCACCTGAAAGAACTCTACTGGCCTCTGCTGGCGTGAGTTCCTGATCCCCCAAGATGTGCTTTCCTGGTCCTGGACCCTTGGTGTAGCAACAATTAAAGAAAAGGAGAAATCCTGAAGTTTTGGGCACTTTGCGACTGTGAACACGCCCGTGTGCACCAAGATCTTGCCATCCACTCCAACCCCCAATTGGAAGCTGCAATGAACCTGACTCTTCATGCTACAGCGACGGCCAGTGATGACCAGTAACGCAACATATACACTCCGCGCTATAGAACCGACATCTCGCAGTGACCGTAAATGGAAATCGCAATGACCATCCACAACCCATGTCAGGATCTTGTAACTACAGCAATGACCTCCCGTGACACCCGGCCTGCTCTTCGCTCTACAGCGACAATCATCCACGACGCACCCCCTGCTCCTTGCTGCTGGCTCCACAGTGAGCTGGACTCTTTGCACTTTGCTTTAGAAGGTACAATTTTCAGTGGGAATAACCTGGTCCCTGTAGCCGTCTTGCACTTTATCGTGGTAAGCTTAAACTAAACTTGAGACTTTCACTCGGACTCGAATGACCAGATAATTGGCTATACTTACCTTAAATTAAAGTGCATGTATTTGGTTCTACTGATTGGATCTTTGGCATTTTGGTGTCAAATAATTAATTACATTTTACTCTAATTTTCTAAATTGGAGTGTCTTGTGTTGTGTTTTCACTTTATTACTGTTTAAGTGCTCTATAATTACTTTACAAATTTCCTGTAAGTTAAGCTAACTACTTTTGTGCCAAACTACCAGAGCATTAAGTACAGGTAAATTTAGGGACTGTCTGTGGTTCACTCTGACAAGGAGTATGGCTGTTGCTTGAGTAGGGTTTTACACCCCTCAACCCACAACCCAATATTTCACATTGGTGCTCAGTGGTAGGACTTAGTACTTGTGGTTGTACAGTGCCTTTATGTAACACAAAAATCCTATATAAAATGATTGATGCCATCTTCAACCTCTTTTTAAATACTTCCTGAATGACACTTTTGCTGTTTCCAAATTCACTCCTATCCTACCTGACTATCTTTGCCTGTGACGATGAAGTCTGAGCTCAACATTTGGGGAGAGCTATACTGTGGCTGAGCTCAAAGGATTCTGCAGGAAGAGAGGGCTGGAAGCTACAAAAGGCTCCATTTAGCAGAAGGCTCTCAGGGAGTGGTGGGAGGACCGCCACTTACAGAGCAGGAGAATGAGGAGGAGGAGCAGGATGAGGAGATGGAGGAGTGGGATGGACGCCCCCACCTAAGGCTCCGGAGAAGAGAGGGGAACCCAAAGAAGTGAGGTCCCCTGCCAGGTGCAGGGCAAGCATCAGTATCTCTTTCCACAATCTGTCCCCAGACAAACTGGAGGAAAGGAAGTCTGACAGTTAGATCAAATTGCAGTTGGCCAAACTTATGCTTAAGAGCGATGAGGCCAAGGATGAGGCTGCTGCAAGGAGGGCGGCAGAGAAAGCTGCAGCCCAGAGGCCCCTGGACACAAACATGAAGTGGAGATCTGGAACCTACTCAACTCTCTGTGGCCCGACATCGCCTTCTTCACGGGGACCTGGAACAATGCCTCCTCCGTCCCCGACATCAACACCGCCATCCCGAACGGATACAAGATCCACAGGAAGGACCGCCCCAACCACACAGGAGTGGGCCTAGCCATCGCCCACAAGAGCACCCTCTGCCTCACCACTTCCAGTGAAACCTTCCCCCCACCGAACAACTGCACTTCCAGATCCAGACCAGCCCCAACACCACACCTCAAGGAACCCTTCTCTACAGACCCCCATGGGCCACATGGACACCCTTCGTCGCCACCATCACCGACTTCATTGCACCCCACGCCATCGCATCAATGAAATACATACTCATTGGAGACCTTAACGTCCACCTCGACAACCCCAGTGACCCCAATTCCACCACCCTTTGTGACAGCCTCGCCAACATCGGACTCAACCAACTCATCACCACATCGACCCACAGAGCAGGACACTCCCTTGAAC
The DNA here is from genome assembly GCF_964204655.1 of Triturus cristatus. NCBI lineage: Eukaryota > Metazoa > Chordata > Amphibia > Caudata > Salamandridae > Triturus > Triturus cristatus. The sequence goes on from NC_140590.1 coordinate 220,089,163, forward strand.
GCATCTGCGCTGGAGGTAACAGCGTCCACTTCAGCCACACAATGCAACCGCCATGGACCGACCACCACTGTGTACATTCCACTGTCAGCAAACCCAAGGCACCGAAACCAGCCCCTCGCCCTCCACGAAGAAACTGGAGCAAGGTTACCGATGAGCAATTGAACTCCACCCCCACCTGAGGGGGCCACATCTGGGTATCCGACGCAAACATCGCAGCAAGCGAACTCCACACCTAGATCTCCAACGGCACAGACCAGCTTGCCCCGCTTCGCAACCCCGGCAAAAAGCGCCACAGGAAAGCCACCTGGTTCACCACCGATCTCCAAGAAGCCAGACGCACCTGCAGATGCCTGAAGAAGAACTGGAGGAACACCAAGAAAACCGACAACTACTCCACCTACAAGGACGCTATAATGAACTACCGCAACCAAATCAGAACCACCAAGAGGAACTGCATCCACAACAAAATCCTCGCCAACTCCACCAACTCCAATGAACTCTTTAGAGTCATCCGTGAATTCACCAACCCACGCAGCAAAGTCACGGACATCACCCCGTCCCAAGACCTCTGCGACAAACTGGGAACATACTTCCACTTCAAGATCAAAACACTCAGCGACTACTTTATCAACCACCCTCAAGACGCCACAGCCACCTCCTCCCCCAGAGACACCAGCCAGCCCACCATCTCCAACTTGACAACCATCACGACCGATGACACCACCACGATCATGAAAGGCATCCACTCGGGGGCCCCCATGACCCCTGCCCCCCGCACATCTACCACAGGGCCGCAGACACCATTGCAAGCGGACTACAATGCACCATCAACACCACCTTCAAGACAGGCACCTTTCCAGATGATTGGAAGCGTGCAGAAGTCAGGCCCCTGCTCAAGAAACCCACCACAGACCCCACCGACCTCAAGAACTACTGGCCCATCTCGCTCCTCCCCTTCGCAGCCAAAGTAGCAGAGAAAATAGTCAACAGGGAACTGACATGCTTTATCGAAGAGAACTCCGTCTTAGGCCCATCCCAATCCCGATTATGAAGCAACCACAGCACCGAGACCGCCCTACTCACCGCCACAGACAACGTCCGCACCCTCCTGGACCAAGGCCAATCCGCATCCCTCATCCTACCCGACATGTCGGCAGCCTTCGACACCATCTCTCACTGCACACTGGTCACCAGACTACACGACGCCGGCATACAAGGAACAGCCTTGGACTGTATTCCATCGTTCCTCACCGGAAGAAGCCAAAGGATCAGACTACCCCTTCCTCTCCGCCCCCACAGAAACCACCTGCAGAGTCCCACAGGGGTCACCAATGAGCCCGACCGTCTTCAACATCTACATGACCCCCCTCGCAGCCATCGTCAGACAAGTCAGATTTTAATCCACAAGTCTGAAATTGACACTTTTTGAAAGTTGTCATTTTCTTGTGCTAACTATTTGGTGCCTGCAGTCTGTTCCTGGGTCATATGACTAGGTGCATTTGGCAGTTGGCCATTGTGTATTGCTCTCAGACAGTATCACAATAGGGGGTCTAGGTTTTTGAAGGATGTGCTATCATGGCTTGATTGGGCAAGAAAATGTCAACTACCATACTTGTACATCAAATGCACAGGCCCAGCTCACACACAAAGGACTTCTTACTATCCTAGTGCTTCCCCAGACAACCTGGGGCCAGGGCAGGGAGGCAGGACATTTCAGACACTTCTATGGGGGGGGGGGGGAAAGGAGACCCCAGAAGTTTCTCTCACTTCAAAGAGGGCACCAGGTATATAAATGGGACCCTGAGACCCACTCTTCAGTACACTCCTAGACTTGTGGATACTGCAGAAGAAGGACTGCCCTGCTGCCAGAAGGACTATCCTGCTGCTTGAGGCCTACCCTGCTTGCTGAGGAGGAAGACTAGGCATTCTGCCTTCATCCCAGTCTGAGAGACTTCAAGGGTCAGTTGAGTGACCTCCTGTTCTGAGCTACAGGGACACAAAAAGCTCCAGAAGCTCCTCTGCAATGGATCAGCTGACATCCTGCAATTAGACCTGCCTGGACATGCAACTGCACCTGAAAGAACCCTATTGGCCTCTGCTGGAGTGAGTTCCTGATCCCCCAAGATGTGCTTTCCTGGTCCTGGACCCTTGGTGTAGCAACAATTAAAGAAAAGGAGAAATCCTGAAGTTTTGGGCACTTTGCGACTGTGAACACGCCCGTGTGCACCAAGATCTTGCCATCCACTCCAACCCCCAATTGGAAGCTGCAATGAACCTGACTATTCATGCTACAGCGATGGCCAGTGATGACCAGTAACGCAACATATATACTCCGCGCTATAGAACCGACATCTCGCAGTGACCGTAAATGGGAATCGCAATGACCATCCACAACCCATGTCAGGATCTAGTAACTACAGCAATGACCTCCCGTGACACCCGGCCTGCTCTTCGCTCTACAGCGACAATCATCCACGACGCACCCCCTGCTCCTTGCTGCTGGCTCCACAGTGAGCTGGACTCTTTGCACTTTACTTTAGAAGGTACATTTTTCAGTGGGAATAACCTGGTCCCTGTAGCCGTCTTGCACTTTATCGTGGTAGGCCTAAACTTGTGACTTTCACTCGGACTCGAATGACCAGATAATTGGCTATACTTACCTTAAATTAAAGTGCATGTATTCGGTTCTACTGATTGGATCTTTGGTATTTTGGTGTCAAATAATTAATTACATTTTACTCTAATTTTCTAAATTGGAGTGTCTTGTGTTGTGTTTTCACTTTATTACTGTTTAAGTGCTCTATAATTACTTTACAAATTTCCTGTAAGTTAAGCTAACTACTTTTGTGCCAAACTGCCAGAGCATTAAGTACAGGTAAATTTAGGGACTGTCTGTGGTTCACTCTGACAAGGAGTATGGCTGTTGCTTGAGTAGGGTTTTACACCCCTCAACCCACAACCCAATATTTCACATTGGTGCTCAGTGGTAGGACTTAGTACTTGTGGTTGTACAGTGCCTTTATGCAACACAAAAAGCCCATAGAAAATGATTGATGCCATCTTCAACCTCTTTTTAAATACTTCCTGAATGACACTTTTGCTGTTTCCAAATTCACTCCTATCCTACCTGACTATCTTTGCCTGTGATGATGAAGTCTGAGCTCAACATTTGGGGAGAGCTATACTGTGGCTGAGCTCAAAGGATTCTGCAGGAAGAGAGGGCTGGCAGCTACAAAAGGCTCCATAAAGCAGAAGGCTCTCAGGGAGTGGTGGGAGGACCGCCACTTACAGAGCAGGAGAATGAGGAGGAGGAGCAGGATGAGGAGATGGAGGAGTAGGATGGACGCCCCCACCTAAGGCTCCGGAGAAGAGAGGGGAACCCAAAGAAGTGAGGTCCCCTGCCAGGTGCAGGGCAAGCATCAGTATCTCTTTCCACAATCTGTCCCCAGACAAACTGGAGGAAAGGAAGTCTGACAGTTAGATCAAATTGCAGTTGGCCAAACTCATGCTTAAGAGCGATGAGGCCAAGGATGAGGCTGCTGCAAGGAGGGCGGCAGAGAAAGCTGCAGCCCAGAGGCCCCTGGACACAAACATGAAGTGGAGATCTGGAACCTACTCAACTCTCTGTGGCCCGACATCGCCTTCTTCACGGGGACCTGGACCAATGCCTCCTCCGTCCCCGACATCAACAGCGCCATCCCGAACGGATACAAGATCCACAGGAAGGACCGCCCCAACCACACAGGAGTGGGCCTAGCCATCGCCCACAAGAGCACCCTCTGCTTCACCACTTCCAGTGAAACCTTCCCCCCACCGAACAACTGCACTTCCAGATCCAGACCAGCCCCAACACCACACCTCAAGGAACCCATCTCTACAGACCCCCATGGGCCACATGGACACCCTTCGTCGCCACCATCACCGACTTCATTGCACCCCACGCCATCGCATCAATGAACTACATACTCATTGGAGACCTTAATGTCCACCACGACAACCCCAGTGACCCCAAATCCACCACCCTTTGTGACAACCTCGCCAACATCGGACTCAACCAACTCATCACCACATCGACCCACAGAGCAGGACACTCCCTTGAACGCATCTGCGCTGGAGGTAACAGCGTCCACTTCAGCCACACAATGCAACCACCATGGACCGACCCCCACCGTGTACATTCCACTGTCAGCAAACCCAAGGCACCGAAACCAGCCCCTCACCCTCCACGAAGAAACTGGAGCAAGGTTACCGATGAGCAATTGAACTCCACCCCCACCTGAGGGAGCCACATCTGGGTATCCGACGCAAACATCGCAGCAAGAGAACTCCACACCTAGATCTCCAACGGCACAGACCAGCTTGCCCCGCTTCGCAACCCCGGCAAAAAGCGCCACAGGAAAGCCACCTGGTTCACCACCGATCTCCAAGAAGCCAGACGCACCTGCAGATGCCTGGAGAAGAACTGGAGGAACACCAAGAAAACCGAAAACTACTCCACCTACAAGGAAACTATAATGAACTACCGCAACCAAATCAGAACTACCAAGAGGAACTTCATCCACAACAAAATCCTCGCCAACGCCACCAACTCCAATGAACTCTTTAGAGTCATCCGTGAATTCACCAACCCACGCAGCAAAATCACGGACATCACCTCGTCCCAAGACCTCTGCGACAAACTGGGAACATACTTCCACTTCAAGATCAAAACACTCAGCGACTACTTCATCAACCACCCTCAAGACGCCACAGCCACCTCCTCCCCCAGAGACACCAGCCAGCCCACCATCTCCAACTTTACAACCATCACGACCGATGACACCACCACGATCATGAAAGGCATCCACTCGGGGGCCCCCATGACCCCTGCCCCCCCGCACATCTACCACAGAGCCGCAGACACCATTGCAAGCGGACTACAATGCACCATCAACACCACCTTCAAGACAGGCACCTTTCCAGATGATTGGAAGCGTGCAGAAGTCAGGCCCCTGCTCAAGAAACCCAACACAGACCCCACCGACCTCAAGAACTACTGGCCCATCTCGCTCCTCCCCTTCGCAGCCAAAGTAGCAGAGAAAATAGTCAACAGGGAACTGACATGCTTTATCGAAGAGAACTCCGTCTTAGGCCCATCCCAATCCCGATTATGAAGCAACCACAGCACCAAGACCGCCCTACTCACCGCCACAGACAACGTCCGCACCCTCCTGGACCAAGGCCAATCCGCATCCCTCATCCTATCCGACATGTCGGCAGCCTTCGACACCATCTCTCACTGCACACTAGTCACCAGACTACACGACGCCGGCATACATGGAACAGCCTTGGACTGTATTCCATCGTTCCTCACCGGAAGAAGCCAAAGGATCAGACTACCCCTTCCTCTCCGCCCCCACAGAAACCACCTGCAGAGTCCCACAGGGGTCATCAATGAGCCCGACCGTCTTCAACATCTACATGACCCCCCTCGCAGCCATCGTCAGACAACACCGCCTCAACATCGTACCCTATGCCGACGACACCCAGCTTATCCTCTCTCTCACCAGAGACCCCACCACTGCAAAACTCAACTTCCAGAAAGGAATGTAAGATGGCAAATGTAAGATGTCACAGGCTGCCTCAAACTCAACGCTGAGAAGACAGAAGTCCTCATACTCGGAATCACCCCATCTGTATGGGACAACACCTGGTGGCCCAGCCCCCTCGGAAGCCCACCCACCCCCTCAGACCATGCCAAAAACCTCAGAATCATACTAGACTCATCACTCACCATGAACTGACAGGTCAACACCGTCACCTCCAGCTGCTTCAACACCCTCCGCATCCTTCGAAAGACCTTCAAATGGATCCCCCGGAGTCAAGGAAGACAGTCACCCAAGAATTCATCACCAGCAGACTGGACAACGGAAACGCTCACTACGCCGGCATCAACCAGTCCCTACTCCGCAAACTCCAGATAATACAGAACACCGTGGCCAGACTCGTCCTCGGCATCTCCCGGCACGAACACATCAGCCAACACCTGCGGAGACTCCACTGGCTCCCCGTGGAGTAGGGAGTCACCTTCAAAATCCTCACTCACGCCTACAAATGCCTATACAACAAGGGACCCAAATACCTCAATGACAGAATAAACTTCCACGCACCCAAAAGAAACCTTCGATCTGCCAACCTCGCACTAGCTGAAACCCCGTACATCCACAGAGCCAGAGCAGGTGGAGGATCATTCTCTCACATTGCAGCCAAGACCTGGAACAAGCTACTGGCTGACATCAGACGCGCCCCCTCCTTGAACACCTTCAGGATGAGTCTCAATACCTGGCTCTTCGGCCGAACGGATATGCACCCCCCACACCCACTCAGCCCCTTGAGACCCTCATGGGTGAGTAGCGTGCTTCCAATTTCCTGATTGATTGATTGAGTCTGTAATACAGGTTAGCATCTATGAAGCTCCGAAGATTTTCGCTGTCGATGATACTTCCAGGACTCGACTGACACATCCTGCTGAAGCAAGCTGCCGTTGTTGAACCCAAACCCGGCCTGCCGAGTAGTTACACTCGACGTAGAGAGAAAAAGCTCTAAAAAAGTGACTAAGGCAGAAGGTAAAATCTTGACCGGGCCCTACCTGTCATTGTATTTGACCCGTGCTCCATTGCAGTCAGCCTGAAACTTTTACTTTGTCCCGGTCTAGCGCGACCACATTTCCCAAGTTGGCGCTTTTAGCTACAAGTGTTTGTTCATTAAAAATTCATATCTCTGGATACCTACGTTGGATTTTTGTTGCTTTGGTGTCATTTTAGTCTTAAAAATATTTCCTATATTTATAAATTGGTGTTGGGTTTTTCTTGTGTATTGTGTCTTACTTATTTATCGTATTGGTGTTTTTAAATGCTTTATACACCTGTCTCCTAAGTTAAGCTTACTTGCTCTCAGTCAGCTACCAAGGATTGAGCAAGGGAATAATTTACTTAGACCTTGACCGGACCTTATAATGTGATTGTGGCCTTATTACTAGTGGTCGGTACCTACCTACACCTACTAATAAACCCTCTTCCAACATTTGGTGCACAGTGGTGGGATGCAGTACTTGTGTTTGACCACACCACACATGATTTTAGGGAAGATCTTTCAAAATCCATTAAATTGACTAAGAACAAAAATTGATTTTTGAAACATTTTTAAGTTGGACTAAACTGTTTTCAATTCATTTTTCATTTTTCTAATTTGCAAAAACGTGTTTGTGATCCAAAACTAGGGATACCATGGAGTTTGAATTGGCTAAACAGACTAACCTCACAGTAGTTGACCTTAGTGTACAGTGTGGGGCCAAAGGGCTACCTACTACTAATATGATTAGAAAAGCAAAAATGATTAGGCCCCTTGAGTCCTTGTCAGAGTTGGTTCCAAGGAATGAAGGAGAGGGAGAGGATGGTCCTACTAACAACCGCCAGGAGGAGGGTGATGACAATTTGTCCACTGCTTCTTGCATGAGGTCCAAACATTCAGCTAATGGTGAGAGGGGAGGCTCCCACACAGGGGCCCCATAGTAGTGTCCCTCCGAGAAAGAGAGCTGATGTGCTACAAGATAAGAAGTTGGACCTAGCTATAGAGAAGTGAGCAGAGGCAAAAGCAAGAAAGAACGGTGTCAGTGAAGAAGAGGAAGATAAAGATGAAGAGATGTCCACAGATGGGGGTTTGATCCCAGACTTCCCAAGTGGATAGTTCCCAAGTACCAGGAGGGGGATGATATTAATAAGTCGCTGGCAACATTTAGAATGTCCTTGATCTGCTAGACCCTTCCAAGATGGCCACCCGCTTCCTCCATCGGCAGGACTTGCATTGAGTCTGCTGTTCTTTTTGAAACTCTGATCCCAGATATCCTCTGGCATGGCTGCTTTCCAGTCCCAGCGAGTTTTTTTACTTTGTTTCTGAGTGTCAGACCACTGTGGGTGAGGTCTTTGCACTCTTTTGCCGGCTGATCTGATGAGTTCGCACCACTTCAAGATGGCCACCAAGTTTACCCCCCGGCGGGACTCTTCATAGTCCGCCATCTATTGTGTATGCCTTACGGTGAGGCGGAGCCATTGGTCTTCATGAGATCTCCGATGTCACACTCCCAGGATCACCTTCCTCGTCCCGGCCGCACTTGGAGACTGCGCAGGATCTCTCGCTGAGGTAAGCGTCAGCGGTCTACACCGCTGTTGCACTGCTCCACGTAGCAGCAGCAGTTTGGCTATACACTTTTACCACGTCCCACCTTCTTATTGTGTTTTTTAATTAATTGGGCTTGACAGTGAGGATGCTTCCTACCATATTCCTGCCATGTTGCCCATTAGGTTTGGACTCATTCTGTCTCCATCCCTCCTCCCCTAGAGTACCCCGACAACGGTACGTACTCATTGTAGCCTCACCACAGGAGGTGCGATATTTATTAATTAGGAGCAGTACCACCGACCCGGTGCCCCCCCTTCCTCTCAAATCCATCGTAGGAAACTTTTGTCTCACCTTGATGTCCCACATCATTGTGAGCACTTTCCAGTTTGTCTCGTTCCAGGTGTCTTCTTTTTATCTTGCCCCAGATACCAGCGGCATCGGGGTGCTTGTTGCTCTGCTTCTTTGATGCTCAGCAGGCCCAATCATTTATGACCTATCTGTGTTTGGACATTTATTGTTCACTGTTTTTTTTTACTATGGACCATAAACTGCTTATCTTTTTACAGCTGCTTATTAGTACCAGGAAGTATAAATGTTACACATTTCATTTTTCTACACATAATACTTAGAGTCAACTGTATAGATATTTTTGATGTACCTATGACTGTCATCACAGCCTCACTTACCTCTCTTACACCCTGACCTCTGTCAGGTTATGGAACCCACCTTGAGTGCGCCAAGGATGAGTTGTCACTAGCTCCCTCCACATGTCAGGTAAACTCTGGAACAGCTTTTCGATTATCATTGTAGCCATTACATTTATTTAAACCTTACTAACTGGCACAGCTTTTAAGGAGTGTTTTGGATATGTTGTTTCTGCTTGGCATTAACTCATTTTATGGTCATAGGGATGATGCTGAACATCAGCCCACTACAAGTGATGTACCTATTCATCAGTTGTCTGTATCCTTTTATCACCAACCACAGTTGGTACAGGTGTTGAGTTTCACACACTTTCTCTTTCATTTAGTCCTGATGAAAGCCACGGCACCTCCACAGAGTGCACTTAGGTTGAAACATGTCAACCGTATGACCACACTGAACCATGCTAGGTTAAATTGTCCAGGCATGGCTCGCTCACTTTTTTTAGCCCTGACCCCCGGATGTTCTATTAAAATTGTTCTTTAACATACTAGGGAGTTCGTTTTAACTTCACATTCACCACTTCTACACACTCTCTCAACACCCGGCTCATCTGAAGGTTTTAGTATACCTCTTGTTAACCACAACTAAAAACATCCCTGAGCGACTTCCTCACAGTGAGGGGGTTTGCGACCAGGTGAGCGGTGCAAGGAGGTTCCCGATGATGAAGCATGTCACTCACGGGTGGGGGAGGGAATTCATCCTATAAAAGGCAATCCCCCACACTCTGCTCCTTCTTTTCTTTGATCCAGGGTGGCTCGGTTAGTGCTGCTACATAGCATTTAGAAGGGCCCTTAAGATGAGAAGGATCCACTCTAAATACTGGGGTTCACTCTTGTGGGAGTTGATCCCAGTAGCTGGGAGGAATAGACTCCTGATCTTAGAGGGGGCAGAGTTTGAATCTTACTCCCACATGAGAAAATGCCTGGTCAGAAATTTGGTGTCACCTTAGAGCAGTACAGGGTGATGTTCAGGGACACCAAGAAAGTAAACACATAGTCCTCTGGTGAGTATTTTTGATGTGCTGTACAATGTATTCCTGAAAGAGCTGTCTGGTCCCAGGGAACTGGGGGATACAGCTGATGAGTGGATGAGAACCAGAGTTTCCAATCAATTAACACCTGGGGTGATTAGAAGAAAGGAAGACATGTCCCAGGGGAAAGCCCAGGAGAAACAAGATAAAAAACAATAGTAATCCTCACAAGACACTCAAAAACCTGCACAAGGAGGTTGGCCAAGGTAATCCGTTATGTGGTTCCGAAGGCAAAGCTTTGGTCTTTGAAAGTTGGTTTTGTTTCAGATAGGTCTGCTGTCCACGGGAGATCAGGAGTCTTTATGGAAGTCTCCAGGATTTTGGAGGTCGCTGATCTGCGAGATGAGTCATGGAAGTTTGCAAAGTTTGAAGTTCACAGTCAGGCTGGCAGGGCTGGACCAAGTCAGTGGCTGGAACTTCTTGTCGTGCAGGGATCGGCTCTTCCGTTTACTCTTCTTCATAGGTCATTGGTAATCAGAGGATTAAGGTTCAAGGGAGCCACTAAATACTAAATTTAGGGTTGTTACAGGGGTCAAAAGGTAGTAGCCAATGGGCTACTTACCTTTAGGGTACCCACACCCTGTATATGCCCACTCCCTCTAGGGAGGGGGAATATCCCTAAACCTATTGGCTAGAGTCCTCCAAAACAATATAGAGGATTCTGAAAGGACGGTGTCACTTTAGCTAGGGGCACCTTAAGGGTGGCCATGGATGAGTGGCCGGAGTCTCTTGCTTACTAATTTTCCCGATGACCTTGAAGCCAAAAATGGGGCTTGGTTAGGAGGTGGGTATGTCCCCTAGCTGGAGAGGCCCTGGTCAGTATAACAAAGGACAGGAAGCCTTTGAGGCTTACCACCTTTCTATGCTGTTCCTGCTTGGGGTAGGTGTGAAACACCTGCAACCAGAGCAGGCTTTTTTTCTCGCCCACAAGAACAACAGGCTCCCACCCCAAGGGGGCAGAAACATGTCTAAAGGTAGCAGGCTGGTGGGGACCAGTCAGACAAACACTAGTGAGTTGGTAGGATTTCAGGGGGCGCCTCTGAAGTGCCCTCTGGGTCCATTCCTTAATAAATCCAACACCGGCCTCAGTGTGGGTTTATTAAGCTGAGATGTTTGGTACCAAACATCTTGTATTTCAGTGAAGCCATCATGGACCTGTAGAACTCGTGGTGACAAGCTCCCACCCTTGTACTCAGTAGAGCTTCACTGTGGACTTACAATGTCTAACAATTGACTTACACGAGGTATAGTAAACCCTGCCTTAGGGCTGTAAGGCCTGCTGTAGAGGTGACTTACCTATGCCTCTTGCAGTGCTGGTAGGCCTGGCATACAGGGATGTGTGCCAGGTTGACTCTTCACTTTTATCTGCATCAAAACAAGCAGGCTGCTGTGGCAGTGTGCCTGTGCTTGGTGAGGTGTCTCTTAGGGTGGCATGGTAAATGCTGCAGCTCTTAGAGACCCTTTCTGGTTACACTGGTCACTCCGTCTCTCTTGTCATAAAACAATCTTCACTGGCTAAATGTAAATAATAGGATTAAATTAAAATCTCTGTGTATTACCTATAAGGCTCCTCTTGACTGTGGACCGCTCTTTCTGAAGAAGCTTTCTCCTGGTACACCCTACCTGAAATCTAAGTTCATTGGGATCTTTCAAAATAAACACTGTTAGATATAATAAATCCAAATGGGGAGGAAGCAGCTTCTTCGTAGGAGCATCCAAACAATGGAAACTCCTCCCTGTGCACATCAGAGGAGCCCCCTCCCTCCTCCGATTCAGGAAGGCCTTAAAGACATGGCGTTTTAATCAGTAGTTTCTCTCTCAGCACTTGCTCTGCACTCAGGCTAGCGCCAAGACACCCCCGGGTAAACGTTGCGCTTTACAAGTTTTTTAAATAAAACATTACATAACAAGGCTCTTGGTCCCACTGATACCTTTTACAAGGGACTTATACATGAGCCAGAGGTGTGCCAGAGGTGTGCCACTTGCGGAAACAAAGGTACAGTTTTGAGAATCTTGTAAGCAGGAACCCAATGCACACACAGTCAAAGATGCATCAGAGTCTGGCAAAAAGTGGGGGGCACCATGCCAAAAAGGTCTCTTTCCTACAAGAACTACACAATAACATAATTCCCATTTGCCTACACCACCGTACAAAACACAGACCTTACCCCTGTTGTGGGGTAAAGCTCGGAAGCAGGGGATTTCACTCTCCAGAGAGACATTTTTCTGAAAGCCACACTTAAAACATTTAACCAGTGCAAAACTGATTACAAATTGGCAGAAACTAGTAGGCTTAGTTACTTCCGGCTTAGACACTGGGCAATGCAAGCAATAAACAGGGAGGCGGCAAGGTGAGAACTCACAACTTTTAAAAAATTAGTCCCCACTTAAGAGATGATTAAAGGATTTATATTAGTGGATTGCAGTGCACTAAATGCCTATTGACTACACACAAATGCTTGTTCATTTAACAGTGGAAGGAAATGCCAAGGGCTGTGATAACAGATGCAGTTTGCTCTAAACTTAGGAGAGATATCGCAAAGGAGGCTTGTAGATTCCATGGTAGAGAGGCTCTATCCTTACACTGATAGAAAGTGGAGGAGTTGCTCTAGCGAGGGGTTTACTTTGCACAGATGGTGGTCCTGCTCAGTCTTGTCCATGTCCGGGAAAAAAGTAATTAACCATATAAAAAGGGTAGTGGAGTTGCCTATCCCAGGGGATTCGACGATTACCCCTCTGGGTCAGAGACTGAAGAATCAGAAATGCCTGAGGGGAGCTGAATGGATGAAAATAACACCCATGATCTTATCTGCAAAACAAGAAATTGAAGAATTCTAGAATGACCAATGCCCACCAGAGGTGACGGCTTGGCCCGTCAATTACAAAATCTATTGCTAATGGGAATTCTGATGTACGATGTCTGAGATGAGCATAAACAAAATCACATTTTTTGGCAATCCCTTATAGACAACCTTCAAGTAGAGACCCCAGGTCTAACATGTCCACAGGCAACAAGAATCTTAAGACTAAATTCACTCTAAAAGGAATGGGGGGTGGGACCGCAATTTGCACACAACTTAAGCCGGGCTTTTAAGCACCGAAGATACCAACTAAATGACCACAAATAAAGATAGGTTGAAGGCAGGGTGAGGAGGTAATACATATACTATTCTTATACTTTCTCTGTAGTTTTTTATTTCTCTTTCACTGATATGCTGTTGGGAAAACAGAAAACAATAACAATTGTTTACAAAAAGGAAAGTTGTGTGAAATTTGAACAGTTGTTTTAAGTCATAACTTTATTATAGAATTAAACTGTGAAAATATAACTAAAGTGACCATTGTTTCCTGTCCATAAATGTATTTTCTACCCTCTATAGCTCATAAGCAAATCAAGAAATCGTAATACAGTTGACAGAGCTTATATCTAAGCTGCCGCTCACAAAGTACGACTCTCCTTGCAGCCGTCCTAACATTGGACCTCAAAAAGAAATAACTGGAAGGATAACTTCTAAAGCGCACCTCTTACCCTTAGGGTTGTTCTCGCACAATATGCTAACCAGCCCAACATTGTATTGCAAGGAGCGAAAAATTGGGCTATTGGTTGAGGTGGATGAAATCCTTTTCAAGCAACAACCACAGTCCTGGTCAGGGTCAACCACAAACAGTCACAAAATTACCCTGGGTTTAACCCATAGGTAGCTTGGCACAAAAGCAGTCAGGCGTAGCTTACAGGTAATGTGTAAAGTATTTATGCAGCATGCAAACAGTAATTATGTGGAAACATGACACAAGAAAAATACCACACAAGAAAAATCCCACACCAATTTAGTAAAATAGAGTAAAATGTAATAAATAAAATGGTAATACAACAACACAAATACAATCAATAGAACTGGAGATATGCAACTTCAAAGTTTTGGTAGAAGTAGTGCCAAAACTGTGGTTATCTGGTTGCGCGGGACCGAGGCAAAGTCACACGTTGAAGCCAACTGCGATGGAGCGTGGGCCGGGTATAGGACCAAGTTCAGCCCACTAGGCAATGCACCTGGTGGTATTTGGATTCATATGTCCTGTTTCTTGCTGCATGAAGTTGAGTCAATTCCAATTGGGGTGCTGATCAGGAGCTGCCAGTTGCTGCATCAAGTTGCTTCCTCAGGCAGCAGGGCAGTCCTTCTAGCAGCAGGGCAGTCCTTCCAGGATCAGGGCAGCGAAGCACTCTACCTTCTGAGACTTCCAGGGGTGTAGAAGTGATCTGAAGAGTTGGTCTGAGGGTTCAATATTTATACCTGGTGCCAGATTTGAAGTGTGATAAACATCTGGACTTCCCCTCACATCAGCATCCTTCCTTCCACTACCCTGGATCTGAGGGAACTGGGTGGCAATAGACTAGTGTGAAGTCCTTTGTAAGTCTGCTGATGCAGCCCCTTTGAAGTACAAGTGTGGTAGGTGACAGTCAGGTAAGAATGTCCCATGCTGCCGTCACTCAGTACTCTTTTTGATACCGTCTGAGAGGTATACACAAAGGCCATCTATCAACTACATCAGTGAAATGACCCGAGATACAGGCTGCAGATACAAAATGGTTAGGATAAGAAAATGTCAGCTTTCGAAAAGTGGCATTTTCATACTTGGAACCTAAAATTTTCCTTCACCATTAAACAGGGTTTTAAATTACAATTCATTTGAGGCCAAGCTTGGCATTCCTTCTTGCTCCTAATCAAACAATATCATGTATTAAATGTAATAAGGTGATTCAATGTCATCCTATGGGAGAAGTAGGCCTTGCAATAGTGAAAAACTAATTTAAGAGTTTTTCACTACGAGGACATGTAAATCTTAAAAGTACATGTCCACCATTTTAAAAACACTGCATGCTGTCCTTGGAGCTGATTAGGGCCTACCTTAGGGGTGACATATGTATTAAAAAGCAAGTTTGAGGCCTAACATAAGGGTGTTTTGTCATGGGGACATAGTACTTAAAATTGCACACAGGCTGCACTGGTAAGCCTGAGACAAGTTCAAAAAGACTACTTAAGTAGGTGTTATAATTGGCACTGCAGGCCAACTAGTAGCATTTCATTTAGAGGGCCTGGGTACATGTAGTACCAGTTTACTAGGTGTAAGCCAATTGTATCATGCTTTAGGGAGAACGCACAAGCACTTTTGCACTGATTACCAGTGCTAAAGTACAGACTCTTAAAGCCAACAAAAACAAATTCAGCACAACAGGAGGGGTGAAGGCAAAAGGTTTGGGGAACTACTAACCAAGGGTGTCAGTTCTAGATCAAGGCTTCTGAGAACAGGCATGTTTTATGCTGTTTCCAAAGCAAAGCATTGTTCTATGCTCAAAGAAACTTGGGGACACTGGTCAATTAATTATGTAACAGTGAGAAAACAAAACCATGACCACCCAAGCAAGATTTGCGTATTGCAACCAGGACCAATGGCCCAGCCAAGCAGTGTGCTGCAACATAGCGTTTAATGGGGTAGAAGCGACTGCAAATGCATATGCTTTTAAAGATGGCACGTTTGGGTAAAGTGGCCTAAGCCAATGCACATATACTTGGCACACTTCTGACTCAATTGCCACCTGGAGGCCAGCTCGTTAAGGAGTTCTCAAAGACTAAGAAGGAGACGAAGATGGCCAGGAGAGAGGCCCTCCAATAAAAATTAGGCAGAAGAGCAATAGCCTTTCTATGAAATTAAAAATACAATGTCTACTGCTATACTGACTGTATATACACCAGGCAACAAGGCACCATTAAGGTTGATACCCAGAATAAGTAACAGAGATGGGTGTTGTGCACAGTCCTATGGGCTACCATTCCGGCGCCCAGAAGAATGCCCAAAGGCCAGAGGCTTCATGTTTTCAAAGTTAATAATAAGACTATGGACTTGAATAGACTCCATTTGAGTTATCCAGTAAATCATATTGGAAACTTAGGGGGATAGTTGTACTTACAAAATGTGACCTACTATCACATAAAATATGAACAAAAACACCTGGGACAAGTGCATATGTTTTCAATTGTAGAAATTGTTGCGTCAGGGTCAATTTTCACAACGCTCTGTAAATTTCCTTAGTCCCTAATATAAGCACAGGTTGACTAACTGTGAGAAAGTGAATTATTTATTAGTTGGGGTGGATAGTAGTCCACTGAAAGTAATAATGTCACTGTTCTCTCTCCCTGTTTAGCTCCTGCATGATAAAAGTCGTTAACTGGAAGAAATCCAACTGTCCCAAGCTCAACACCAAGTAGCCATGTGGTACTGTAAAAATCGGAACGATGTAGGTGGCATGGTCCCACCATGCCAAGTTTGGTATCAGCAAACCGCAAATGAGCAACGCGGTATGTATGAGTGTTTTCATCATGTTCCACTGATGAATTCACCGTGTATACGATAGTATCCATGGGTTCCATTTTACAGTAGTAGCCATTTTTGTGGTTGCCCTCACATAGGCTGCGCACTAAGGCCATGCCTAGGCTTAAAGGACACGTACACCTTCGGTGACTTCTCTCTGACCTGTGCAAGCCGACTCCGCTGCCCGAGGTCAATCCTGTCCGGCCGGTTCCTTTCTCGCGGCCTAATGTGATTTGCATCAGGGCTCGACCCATCATAAAGCCCCTGTTCGCACACGATCCCTGACTAAGCTGTTTTCACACCTGACTCTGTTTCCTACTTTATGACTTGTTTTACGAGCAGGAGGTGCCCGTGTTTATTGGGGTCTGCTGATATCTGATGAGGGATCTGGGCCTTGTTGGGTAAATAATTGTGGGCTGGCTGAACTGAAATGTGGGATGGTCATCATGACTCTGCCTTTTTGTTTTTAATGAATACATATGAATGACCATATCGTAAAACGAGGAATGTGTGCCTGAAGCATGATATTTTGAATATAAGGAGAAGACTGGTTTTGTAACGGGAGCAGTCTCCTGAGAACATACATCGTGTTGTACTTCTCGGATATCTGTGATTGGTCTGCAGCCAATAAAGACGTTCTTTGAATTCACCTAGAAGACTCTGTGTTTCTGTGGGTCTGAAACAGGAAGAATCCGAAGTCTTAGGGTGTGTTCCCCTGCACCGCTGGGTTCTAAAAACCCGGTACTTCAGTTGGCGCCCAGCTCGGGGCGATTTCAGCGGTACTGGTCCAAGCCAGAGGTTCGTGAGGAGCTTCGTGTGGAAATTCTGGAGGAAGGCCGCCACTTCATCGACCCCTGCATGTCGACGTGGTCCGAAAGTCTTTTCTGCGAGGTTCTCCGCGTCCCGACGGCTACTAAGGACTGCTGCCCTGATTAATCACCCTGTCTTGGACCCTTGACAATTTGGTAGAGCGAAACAATTGAGAGAGTCTTCTGGCGAAGTCATCGATACCTCAGTTAAGTATAAGTGGAGCGTCTCCCAGTTTGTTTGGTATCCTTCGGGATTTTGGTATCCTTCGAGATCGCTTTGATTTGGGTCTTGCAAGTGCCAAAGCCAGAGGACTCGTGTATTCACGAGACTATCGTATTCGATAATCCTTTGAAGTTTGAAACTAGACTAGTGAGCAAAGATGCCTGGTTCTAGTATATTTGGAAATTTGTTTTGTTTTGGTTATGAAAGGGACTCCCTATTGGAGGATTAGTGTCCGGTTCCTCCAATTGGAACTCCAACTTATGAGCTTTATGTGAAACATGGCGTGGGCCCCATTACGTATAATGAAGTATGGGTCCGATACACTAGAAAGGATGGTGTTTTAAAATGGCCCCAAAATGGTAGTTTTGACACAGAGATGCTAGATAATTTAGAAGTTAAATTGTTCAAGAAGAAAGCCCGGCCGGCAATGTTTGATTCCTTCCGCCTATGGCGAAAGGAAGCCAAACAAAAAGAAATTAAATTAGCAAAGAAACATAAAAGAGAGAGAGGTATGTCGATCATGCAAGCAGCTTTACAGTTTAAGGATAATGAAGAGGACCGAATGGATGAGCAGTTGCATAGGCAACGCAAACTAGTCATTGATAAATGTTACCCAGTGTTGCCACCCCATCAACAAGAAGAGTCAAAAGAGAAAGAGAAAGATTCCCTAATGTCCCATTTGCTAAGTTCGCCACCCCCTTATGCGCAAAATGCTACAGCGCCTCCACAGCCCGTCAATGTGCAGCCTCCAGCTAATGTGCAGCAAGCTTTCCCGCAGCCCCCAGCTCCTCCCCAGCCAGCTCCTGTCCCGGTAGCACAGCCTTCCCAAGGGCCGCCGATTTTGCTACCCACCACTTCTGCGCCCCTTGCGACTTTTCCAAGCACATCAGCTGCCTCTCTTGGTGCCCTACCTACTGCTACCCCTGTATCTGTATCTGCACCCGTTTTTCTTGCCTCGACTTCTCCTTCTGCATGACAGCGAATAGCTAGTGCAGTCACTAGCCTTATAGCACCCCTCTTCGGGTCGTCTACTACGACCCCTGGTCCACAGCGTAAGCAGTTACGCAGTCAAATACCTGGTCCTAGGGAGAAAGAAGAACTGGACCGCGTGGCACGTAGATGGATTGTTTATCCTTCTAGATATGATGTAGAGTCTGTTGTTAATGTTTTTCATCAGTGGGAAGCGCCACAACAGCGGTACGTTTTTGAGAAAATGTGTGAAATTCTATGTGAGGAATTGGAAGATAATGATGTAGACTCCAGTCCGCAAGAGTTGTGTCAAGTGCGATTTGAATTTGGAAAAGGTACGATTGTGGGTTCTGATGTTGAGAAAGCAGTTGCGACACTGCTGTCTTTCAGGAATGGGGATTGTCAGCAATCGTTGTTTGGACAGGAATGCCCTGAAGGGAAACAAGTAAAAGCGCGACAATATCCGATGCGTGAGGTTCCTCCAGTTTGGAGACCTGGTGATGCGAATGCTAATCCACCTGTTCTGGCACATTTTCAGCGTGTTTTGGTACATGTTCCCTGGAAACGATCTGAAGGTTTAGCCCTTAAACAGACATTGCCTGACCCCCGTAAGAACCCTGCAGGATATTATAAGGAGTTATCACAGACTGCAGAATCGTGTGTCATGAACCTGGCAGACATAGATATGTTGTTTGGAAATGTTGTTCCGCAGCCTTTGTGGGGATTTATTCGCAATGCAGATCATGCTGCAGAATTAGGTGACACATGGGCTAATATCATTAATGTGGACAATGGACAGGTCGGTGGTGCCAAGCCTGATCCCATGGTAGCAGAACTCCCTGGTGGAATAATTAATTATATGAAAACTTTAATGCCCGCGATACGTGTAAATTGGAATAAATTATCCGCGTGCAAACAGAAGAAAGATGAAACAGTGTCCGATTTCTTCACTAGGTTTGAAGAAACATTTGTCGACCACAGTGGTCAGGACATGAGCACAGAAGGTGGCCAACGGTTATTTGTCGATAAATTTGTGCATAATTTGCTTCCAGAGTTGTGTAAGAAATTAAAAGATTCGGAGAGTTCTTGGGCAGTTTCCTCTTCAGCACAAATACTGGCTACTGCACAGTATTATGAAAATAGGGATAAAGATGAGAAGGATAGAACAGATAAGAAAACGAAAGAGTTGAAAACGAAGGTTCTTTTACAGAAGGCTTATCCGCCACGTGCAGGTCAGAATAATTATAGGCAAACACAGGGTATCTATCAGCAACCCCAACAGTTTCAGAATAATCAGCAAGTGTATGGGTATTATCAACCACGTGTCCCTATCGGTCCCAATCAATGTTCGTATTGCAAGGAGGAGGGTCACTTTAAAAATAATTGTCTCAGATTGTTACAACGCAGGAATAATGCTTATGGCACAAGAGGTAGAGTTGGCCAGCAAGCCCCAAGAGGTAGAGGGCGTGGAAATGTTCCCCAGAACGCGCGTCCTCGTCCGCCTCAAAATACGATGAATAGTTTTGATCAGCAAGCCAATGCGACCGGCAAGACAGCACAGTACTATAATAATGACTACTATGCAGAAGATGATAATACGGAAGGGGATGATTACTAGGACAGCCGTAGACAGAGAGAGGGAGTTGTTGCAGTGCCAGTGGACCAGAGCGGACCGTATGTTAAGGTGACTACAGCGGGTATAACAGAGCCCTTTCTGCTGGACACTGGTGCTGCAAAGAGTTCTATTATGCGCTCCAAACTCCCTGGCGCGCCTTTGTCTGGCGAAATGAATGTTTCCGTAGGTTTCTCTGGCGCTCCGGTTAGGAACCCGATCTCAAGTCCTATGGCCCTTTCTGTTGGACCTTGTGAGCTGAAAGCACCCCTCTTCCTAACGACAGGATGTAATGAAAACTTGTTAGGATTAGACCTGTTGAAGAGATTACATGCAACATTATATTGTTCTCCCTCAGGAGTACAACGTACGCTGGGTAAGGAAGTGATTTCTCCCATGTATTTGTCAAAGAATGAATTGCCAGCCGAATTGACGTCTCTTCCTGATGCCCTTTGGGCCACTGGCCCTAACGATGTGGGCCTTTTGGAAATACCGCCTTACGTTGTCACTTTAAAAGCCAATGTTAAATTGCCCCGCATTCCTCAGTACAAGATCTCTAAGGAAGGTGAAAAAGCGTTGTTAGCAATTATCTATGATTTAATTGAGAAGGATGTCATTGAAGAGACAAGAGGCAACGTTTGCAATAGTCCGGTTCTGCCTGTTTTGAAACGTACTGACCCTTCACAGCCACCTGTTTACAGATTTGTGATCGATCTTAGAGAGGTCAATAAGGTTGTTGTGCCACAGTTTCCAGTGGTCCCTGATATAACCGCCTTGTTGACTATGATCCCAGCTTCCGCTGCTTGGTTCTCAGTAATTGAGTTGAAGAATGCTTTCTTTAGTATCCCGATTGCAGAGGAGAGCAGAGATATTTTTGGCTTTTTTTTAGGAGGTCGAAGCTTCCGTTTTAAACGTGCTCCACAGGGCTACTGTGAAAGCCCATCAATATACAGTCAGGCTTTAAAAGCACAGCTTGATGCCCTTGTTTTACCTAAAGGTGCTACCCTTATCCAGTATGTTGACGATTTACTAATCGCCGCAGATACTGAGGAGATTTGTAAGCAAGCTACATCATCATTGTTGCGTCATTTGTCTACCTTCCATCACAAAGTGTCTCTCTCTAAGCTGCAATATTGTCGACAAGAGGTGACCTATTTAGGTCATCTCTTCTCGAAGGAGGGAAGGAAGCTGACCCCAGAAAGAATCCAAGTCATTGCACAGTTAAGCGTGCCAAAGACAAAGAGAGAAGTGCGTGCTTTCCTGGGCATCACTTCATATTGCAGCACTGGATCCCGAGTTTTTCTTTATTGGCAAACCATTGCTTGCATTAACATATAAAGATACACCAAATCCTGTCCCATGGTCTGAAGAGTGTCAGAAAAGTTTTGTGGAATTACGAGAGGCATTATGTTCAGCTCCTGTGTTGGGTACCCCCGACTATAGTAAGCCTTTTACCCTGTATGTTTATGAAAGAGACGGTTGTGCATTGTCAGTACTGACACAGCCTTTTGGAGACAGACCGTGCCCATGCGCGTATTTTTCATCGACTTTGGACCCTGTAGCGAGGGCATTGCCAAGTTGTTTAAGAGCTACAGCAGCAGCAGCTGCGTCTATTCGACAGTCTGCTGGACTAGTGATGAATAACACATTGATTGTAATGGTTCCTCATGTAGTGGACACATTGTTAAATAGGACCAAGACACAGCATTTAACTAATGCTCGATTGTCAAGTTACGAGTTGACGCTGCTAGCGAGTCATGTACACATAAAGAGGTGCAATACGTTGAATCCAGCCACATTACTGCCAATTTCAGCAGACACAGATGAGGTTGAACAGCATGATTGTCTGTTCAGAACAGAAGAAGAAACAAAAGGGAGAGTGGATCTTAAAGATACTCCCCTGGTTGAATGTGATGGTACCTTGTGGGTAGATGGTTCATGCTTCAAGCTTCCGAATGGTGATACGACTGCTGCGTATGCTGTCACGACTCTGCACACGATTGTTTTTTTTTTTTTTTTTTTTTTTTTTGTCCTCATGCGCCACCAAGGTTCTATATACGTGATCGATAGGTTAGCAAACAAAGTGCTAGCTCAGTCGACGACTGGAGGGGACCAAACGGTGAGCGAGAGCCTCGTCCCGTAGCAGTGTAGCTTGACATACCCACGATCGACATAGCATAACCTTGCAGAGGATTTTAAGGATCCACCAAAATACTGAACAAAAGTGTCCAGTCATTACTCATACCCAGACAGAGTATAGATGGCTTAATCATTGGACCTGGGGAAAAAAAAAAAAAAAAAAAACCCCAGACTCTCAATGATCCCATCTCAGGAGGTGCCAAAAAGACCTTTTCTCAGGATTCCCTATTCTGACCAAGTCAAGCTTGGAGACTTGCAGGGCGGAAGCAAACCATTCTATAACTGAGGGAGGTGAACAGTCCTTCCACTTCTTGCATATCTCCCTTCTAGCAAGTAATATTGCATAAAAGACTAGCTTTTTCGCCGTATTGGAAACCCCCTCTAGGATTCCAAAGATCACTAACTGAGAATCCAATACTATGTTGAAATCGACAGACGTTGACAGAATCTTACAAATAGCATCCCAGAACTGCAACAAAGATGGACACTCGTAAAACATGTGGATGTCCGAGGCAGCCAGGAGGCCACATCTAGCACACTTCACCGTGTTCCCTTGAGTAAATTTGGACAGGCGAAGGGGAGAGTAGTATGCTCTGTGGATAGTATAAAGGTGGTTCCTGCGCAACCATGCCGGCTTCACGACATCCCACAACATTCTACATGATTTCACCCATACCTCTTGCAGACTGGTATTGCTTATATCTGACCCCCAAAGCTCCTCAGGTAGCTGAAATTCCCCGTCTAACTCCTCCAAAATCAAATTGTACCATAAAGAGATCTCTTTCCTGGCCGGGGGTTTGTCGATCAACATATTTATGAAAGTACTATAACCGCCTAATGGGGGCTTGCTTCTCTGAGAGGGCTGTGTTATATAAGATCTATACCAACTGGCCATTTGTAGATATTTTAGCCTAGATAGGCCAGAACCAATCTTCTCCCTCAAGCAGTCCCAAGAAAGCAATTCACCCTCAACAAATAGGTCTCCCCAACACTCCAACCCTGCCTCCCTAATGGGTAGTGCAAGCTGATCACACAACCAGGCCGGGGGATCGGGGAGACCCCATAAGGGAGTCCTACCGCTATAATACCCTATTTTGGTGGCTTTTAGAACCTGGGCCCAAGTCCTTGCCATCCCCAGTAGGATCTTCAGCTTAATCTTTTTGAAGTATTTCGGATCTCCAAATTTCAAGAGGAATCCAGACTGACTAACCCCCTCTCCGTCTAGCAGGGTCGCATATAATATTCCTACACTGGACTCTAATGGCTTTTTTAACAGCATTCTGGCATGGGAAAGCTGGAACGCCCATGCATACAACTGGATGTCCGGAGCAGCAAAGCCCCCCTTTTCCCTACGCCTCCTTATCTTTTTCCACGAGATCCTTGGAAGGTGTTTATTCCAAATAAATGTATTGATCTCGGCCTGGAATGTTTTAATAGGGATTGGATCAAAGTAGAGGGGAATAGTACTAAATAGAAAGGAAAGCTTTGGCAGAACCGTCATCTTGACCAGATTAGACCGCCCGAGTAACGACAGAGGGAGACAGGACCAGGACTGAAGTAACTTACGACAGTCCTTGACTATCTTTAAAAAATTGGTCTTGACAATCTGGTCTAAATCCTCAACAATGTCAAGGCCCAGGTATCTTAACTTCTTTCCTGGCTGAATACCGGCAATGCTCGGGTACTGATCCATACTCCAAATCATCATCTCAGTTTTTGTGGTATTGATCTCATACCCTGATACTTCTCCGAAAGCAGAGGCTAGCTTGAATATTTCTGGAAGAGCCATATGGGGATCGGAGGTATAGATAATGATGTCATCCGCATAGAGGGCCACTTTTCTCTCCCAGCCCCTACACGCAAACTCCTTGATGTTAACATTATCCCTCAGAGTTTGTGCAAACGGTTCGACATACAGGTCAAATAGGAGCGGAGAGAGAGGGCAACCCTGCCTTGTGCCTCTCGAGATGTTAAAGGGATCGGACAAACCTCCGTTCACCAATACACGAGCACTTGGGTTCCGATATAAAAGGGCAATTGTCCTTCGAAGCACTGGTCCCACTCCAAACTTCGCCAGGGCCTCCGACAGATACGACCAATTCACTCTGTCGAAGGCCTTGGCAGCGTCCAGGGTAAGGACCGCCAAGGGGGACGGCTCCAGAACTGCAAGATCTATTGCCCCAATTAGGTCATATGTCAGTTCATGTAACTGGCGCCCCTTGACAAACCCTTTCTGATCGGGATGTAGTATTTTGGGTGCTACAAGAGCTAGTCTATTTGCCAAAATTGAAGCAAATAGTTTATAATCTGCATTCAAAATGGAAATAGGCCTATATGAGCTACATGCCGTTGGTGGTTTCCCTGGTTTTAAAATTACAGTGATAGACGCACTGTCCCAGGATTTAGGGGGGGACCCGCCAGCCAATAGGATGTTATTAAACAGTAGAACCAGGAAAGAGGCAAGTTCCCGCTCAAGCAGCTTATATAATTCGGCCGGGAGGCCATCTGTACCAGACGCCTTCCCCTTTTTGGCATCATGTAAGGCCTTGATGACTTCCTCCTCCGAGATTTCACCTTCTAATGTTTCGCTCTGCTCAGCAGAAAGTGCTGGAAGGGCAATATTGCTAAGCCAGTCATTGATGGTATTTAAACTAATATTCTTGTCTTCACAGTAGATATTTTGAAAAAAGTCTCTAAAGGCAGCTCTAATGTCATCATCGCGGGAGAGCAGGGAACCATTGACTCTAATCACCTCGATGTTATTTCGTACTTGGTCAGTTTTGGTTTTCCAGGCCAGTAGTTTCCCCGCTCCTTCTCCATATTGAAAGTGTGCAAGCTTGCTGGCCTCCCACCTTTCTTGAACCCGCTGATTTAAAATCGAGGCTAAGTGGCCCTTTGAAGAGAGTAAACTCTCAGACAGAGAAGAGCGGACCGCCGCTGTATTATTATCCTCTTCATCTAATTGGGTCTGAATCTTAACAATATTTGCTTCGGCTGACATAACGGCCTCCCTATATTCCTTCCTCCTGAAAGCTGCTTTATTTGTGATAAGCCCTCTCAGAAATGCTTTCAGAGAGTCCCATACTATTCCAATGTCTGCCGAGTCAATATTTGCCCTTAAAAAGAGGCTCACCTCAGACTTAAGATAGAGAACGTCTTCTGAGTGGGAGAGTAAGGAGCGATCGAAGGACCAACTCCTCGCCGGCGCCCTCAATAGCGATATAAGATCCAAAGCTATAGCCGAATGGTCTGACAGGTGGATCGGAAGGTATTTAATATCTTTAACAAGATCTACTAAAGAATGACTAATTAATATGAAATCAATTCTAGATTGATGGTTGTATTTGTGATTTCTGTAGGAGACACCCTGTTTTTCCCCTACCCTTAACCTCCAAATATCTACATATCCAAACTGCTTCATAGCGTTTAACAAAACAGACCTTGATTTAGATGAAATTAGCGATCGACTATTGCAAGATTTATCCAGGGAGGGGTTCAGGACAATATTAAAATCACCCGCAAAAAACACAGGTTCTGGAAAAGACAAGAGGTGAGATAAAATTATCTCCAATGAAGACGGGTCGTCTTGATTGGGACCGTAATACCCCACCAAAGTTATCTGGGTACCCAAGATGGAAAGTGCTGCGATTACCCACCTGCCTGCAGGATCGACTTTGAAATCCAATACCCTAGCTCTGAGATATTTTTTAAAAATGATCGATACTCCTCTACAAGTCAAGGATTGCGATGTAGAAATTGCAAAGTCGATCCACTTATTACTTTTGACTACTGCGTCCATTTCATCCTGAGTCAAGTGCGTCTCCTGCAATAAAATGACCTGTGCCTCTGAGTCTCTAAGATATTGCAGTATTTTCCTAGACCTGGGTTTAGTTCGCAGACCATTCACATTCCACGATAATATCTTTAAATTAGCCAAAGCCATGATGTTAAATAGCTGACCCTAAGAATACAAAGCCTCACGTAGGTGCCCACTTTTATCGGAGCTAACTTTATGGCAGACAACCACATATCCAAAGCAAGAAATAATAGAACGCTAAGATGGCGCAAGAGGAAATTTTTAATCGTTTTACCCCGTGACCCTCCCAACCCCCAACCCCACACCCCCTCCACCCCCCCTGGAGAACCCGTGGTGTATCTAACCGGATCAAATCCAGCAGATGGCACCCCCAACACAAGCTCCCATGTTTCACACCCACCCCCGAACTGTGTTACAGTCAAAAAAAAAAAATTTGGAGTAACCGTTTATGTAAGCGGAAGGTGGTTAGGAAAGTAGTTGGGAGAATACACAAAGAAATTTCTTCTCCACCCTCTTTTTTTTTTTTCCCTCTCTTGTTATTTGTTGATTGTTATTTATTATTTTTCTTTTTCTCCCTCTTTTTTTTTTTTTTAGTTATTGCTGTATATTTTTTTTTTTTTTACCTTCCCTTCCTTCCTTTATCATTCAACTCCCCTTCTCGAATAACGACATTCAAATGAGTGAACCTTAGCCCTCAAAAATCAAATCCTTCCTCAATACTAACTTAACCCGTTGTCTTATTGCCTAGCTCTAAGAGGAGCTCGTCAGCTGCTTGCACTGTACTTATGTTAGACATTTTGTTGTTAAACATCACCCTCAAGACAGCAGGGAAAACCAACTGGGCGGTGGCTCCCAACTTTCTGAAAGCCTCAAGGCGCCTTCCAAACTCCCACTGTTTTTCTAACGTAGCCCTGGATAAATCTGACCTAATAAGGAAAGTAAATCCCTTTCCAGGCAGTGATTTTTGCTTCAGGGCTAAATTAAGAATCTGCTCTTTAAAGGCATAGGTATGGAAGTTGACGAGGATTTTGCAAGGCTTAGCTCTTTGCAGGTTACGCCTAAATGGGTCCCTATGGACCCTTTGAATGTCAACGGCCAGTTCTTCTGCTGTCTGATCTAGAGCCAGCGACTCCTTCAATAGCTGCACCACATAGGTTTTAACATCCGAGCCCTCAGAGCCCTCTGGTACATTGAGTATACGAATATTAGATCTTCTGGCATTGTTCTCTAAAACTTCCATCCTGTCTAATAGGGTCTGGTCGACCTTCCGCAGCTTGACAATTTCCTCCTCAGCCTTATCGAGGTGCGTGGACAACGCAGTGACTGTGTCTTCTAACTCTCCAGTCCTGGAAGTTAAACCATCGATCTTTTTGTCTAGGGACTCACAATAGGTGCGAATATACATCTGGTTAGCGGAGGATTCTTCGAAGCCCTTTTTGATATCTTGGGAGAGGGAAGAAAACATTGCTAGTAAGGAGGCAGCGGAAACTGGACCCTCAATCTCATGATGACAAGCGGAGGCTTGTTGTTGTGCAAAATGTGGAGGAACAGCCAACCCTGCTCCAATTATGTCAACAGACTCCAGTTCTGCACTGCCCCCCTGGCCTTCATATGCTGACGGTACAGTCAAGCCTCCAGGCAAGGGATCGCCCCTAGATATAACTAACTCCCCCATAGGTGAGAGGTTCACAGAAGCAGGCAGTGCCACTGAGTCGCCTCCTATGGGGGGACAAGGGGCAGAACAGTGGACAGGAGAGGGAGGGAAGGTGGGGGCAGAAGTACAATCCAAAGCTGAGAGATGCGGATCTATGACATCCGGAATAATAGGAACGATGGAAACAGGCATTCTCCCCTCCCCTGAGTCCGTAATCGACAGAGAGGCAGACATATCTTGAGCGTCTTGTAAACAAAGTACCTGGGGTATTGCTTTGAAGTAAGAACGCAGGGACGGTGTTATTTTATTACCCAACTCCATGCTCAAATCCCTTTTAATTCTCACCTTACGTCTGGCTCCGTCTGTGCTAATGCCCTTTGCTTTCACTTCTGTAGACAAGTAAGAAGAAGCTTTCTTACCTTTAAGAAGGCCTCCCACCAGCCTGACCTGGGTTACCTCGGGTGGAGTATGGCAAGTGGACTCCTTCTCCGAACCTCTGCCTTTTCTACGACCCCCTCTGCCTTTGTTTTTGGGGTTGAGGGGCCTTAAATGCGGCTGCAAACCCTCCTCCTCAGACTTCCCTGAAGGCTCCTCCAAGCCGATTTCCGCTTGCCTTGTGCCCATAGGACACTGATCTGCCTCTTGACCTTCCACTGCCTCCCGTAGATCAAGCCCAAATTTAACTGCTTGGGGGTTGACTAGCACATTGCATATAGTAAGCGCTCGACAGCGTGCTTTCCTCCCGCGTCGCAGCTCCAGGGCGGCAATAGACCAAAGCCAGAGACCGGCCGATACTCCGTGATGCAATCCTCGTCCCTATCGGTCCCAATCAATGTTCGTATTGCAAGGAGGAGGGTCACTTTAAAAATAATTGTCTCAGATTGTTACAACGCACGAATAATGCTTATGGCACAAGAGGTAGAGTTGGCCAGCAAGCCCCAAGAGGTAGAGGGCGTGGAAATGTTCCCCAGAACGCGCGTCCTCGTCCGCCTCAAAATACGATGAATAGTTTTGATCAGCAAGCCAATGCGACCGGCAAGACAGCACAGTACTATAATAATGACTACTATGCAGAAGATGATAATACGGAAGGGGATGATTACTAGGACAGCCGTAGACAGAGAGAGGGAATTGTTGCAGTGCCAGTGGACCAGAGCGGACCGTATGTTAAGGTGACTACAGCGGGTATAACAGAGCCCTTTCTGCTGGACACTGGTGCTGCAAAGAGTTCTATTATGCGCTCCAAACTCCCTGGCGCGCCTTTGTCTGGCGAAATGAATGTTTCCGTAGGTTTTTCTGGCGCCCCGGTTAGGAACCCGATCTCAAGTCCTATGGCCCTTTCTGTTGGACCTTGTGAGCTGAAAGCACCCCTCTTCCTAACGACAGGATGTAATGAAAACTTGTTAGGATTAGACCTGTTGAAGAGATTACATGCAACATTATATTGTTCTCCCTCAGGAGTACAACGTACGCTGGGTAAGGAAGTGATTTCTCCCATGTATTTGTCAAAGAATGAATTGCCAGCCGAATTGACGTCTCTTCCTGATGCCCTTTGGGCCACTGGCCCTAACGATGTGGGCCTTTTGGAAATACCGCCTTACGTTGTCACTTTAAAAGCCAATGTTAAATTGCCCCGCATTCCTCAGTACAAGATCTCTAAGGAAGGTGAAAAAGCGTTGTTAGCAATTATCTATGATTTAATTGAGAAGGATGTCATTGAAGAGACAAGAGGCAACGTTTGCAATAGTCCGGTTCTGCCTGTTTTGAAACGTACTGACCCTTCACAGCCACCTGTTTACAGATTTGTGATCGATCTTAGAGAGGTCAATAAGGTTGTTGTGCCACAGTTTCCAGTGGTCCCTGATATAACCGCCTTGTTGACTATGATCCCAGCTTCCGCTGCTTGGTTCTCAGTAATTGAGTTGAAGAATGCTTTCTTTAGTATCCCGATTGCAGAGGAGAGCAGAGATATTTTTGGCTTTTTTTTAGGAGGTCGAAGCTTCCGTTTTAAACGTGCTCCACAGGGCTACTGTGAAAGCCCATCAATATACAGTCAGGCTTTAAAAGCACAACTTGATGCCATTGTTTTACCTAAAGGTGCTACCCTTATCCAGTACGTTGACGATTTACTAATCGCCGCAGATACTGAGGAGATTTGTAAGCAAGCTACATCATCATTGTTGCGTCATTTGTCTACCTTCCATCACAAAGTGTCTCTCTCTAAGCTGCAATATTGTCGACAAGAGGTGACCTATTTAGGTCATCTCTTCTCGAAGGAGGGAAGGAAGCTGACCCCAGAAAGAATCCAAGCCATTGCACAATTAAGCGTGCCAAAGACAAAGAGAGAAGTGCGTGCTTTCCTGGGCATCACTTCATATTGCAGGCACTGGATCCCGAGTTTTTCTTTATTGGCAAAACCATTGCTTGCATTAACATATAGAGATACACCAAATCCTGTCCCATGGTCTGAAGAGTGTCAGAAAAGTTTTGTGGAATTACGAGAGGCATTATGTTCAGCTCCTGTGTTGGGTACCCCCGACTATAGTAAGCCTTTTACCCTGTATGTTTATGAAAGAGACGGTTGTGCATTGTCAGTACTGACACAGCCTTTTGGAGACAGACCGTGCCCATGCGCGTATTTTTCATCGACTTTGGATCCTGTAGCGAGGGCATTGCCAAGTTGTTTAAGAGCTACAGCAGCAGCAGCTGCGTCTATTCGACAGTCTGCTGGACTAGTGATGAATAACACATTGATTGTAATGGTTCCTCATGTAGTGGACACATTGTTAAATAGGACCAAGACACAGCATTTAACTAATGCTCGATTGTCAAGTTACGAGTTGACGCTGCTAGCGAGTCATGTACACATAAAGAGGTGCAATACGTTGAATCCAGCCACATTACTGCCAATTTCAGCAGACACAGATGAGGTTGAACAGCATGATTGTCTGTTCAGAACAGAAGAAGAAACAAAAGGGAGAGTGGATCTTAAAGATACTCCCCTGGTTGAATGTGATGGTACCTTGTGGGTGGATGGTTCATGCTTCAAGCTTCCGAATGGTGATACGACTGCTGCGTATGCTGTCACGACTCTGCACACGATTGTTGAAACTGCATGCATACCGCATAATTCGGCTCAAGCAGCAGAATTAATTGCACTCACAAGAGCATGCGTGTTGTCGAAAGGAATGAAAGTGAACATATATACTGACAGTCGGTACGCGTTTGGTGTGGCCCATAGTTTTGGGCGTTTGTGGAAAGAACGTGGTTTCCTGACTTCGCATGGAGCTAAGATTCAGAATGGTGAGTTAGTGAATGATCTCCTTGAGTCGCTGACCTTGCCATTACAAGTTGCGATTGTGAAATGCAGCGCACACAAGAAGGTTACCGATGATGTTGGGCGTGGTAATGCATTTGCTGACGAGATCGCTAAAGAAACAGCAAACGATGTGACAACGCGAATGTATGTTGCAGGCCCCGCAAGATGGGTTGGTGATGTTGGAATGTGTGAAGAAACGATAGAGAGTGTGAAGTCCCTTCAAGCTGAAGCCACAGAGAAAGAATTGAGTATGTGGAGAGAAAGTAAGGGTAAATTGGATGAAAACGGTTGTTGGATTGATTTGTCAGAACACCGGCGATGGTTGTTACCTGATGCATATGTGCTTCCAGTGGTTACGATGGCACATGGAATGGCATTTATCAGTGTGAAAGGAATTTGTAAGTTGTTGGCTCCAGTATGGCAGAATGCTGGAATCCCTAAATGTGCAGAGAATATAGTCAAAAACTGCATGGTATGTCTGAAATACAATCCTGGTAGGGGAACCCCAACTCCACCTGGTCATTTTCGCCTCCATCATATCCTTTTGAAGTTCTGCAACTAGACTTCATCCACACGGAAAGGTGCAACAATTTGAAATATGTACTGGTTGTTGTTTGTGCCTTTTCAAAATGGATAGAAGCATATCCCCTAAAAGACAATACTGCCTTATCCACAGCTAAAGCCCTAGTTAAAGAATTTTTTCCTAGGTTCGGAATGCCAAGGATGGTATGGAGTGATAACAGGAGTGAATTTGTAGACCGAGTGATGAAGAATGTGTGTGAGGGACTAGGCATTAAGCAAAAGTTTCACGCTGCAAATCACCCCCAATCAGCTGGATTAGTAGAGTGCTACAATGGCACCTTGAAGCTTAAATTGGCAAAAATTCAGGCGAGCTCCGGCCTTAAATGGCCTGACGCTCTGCCCTTAGCACTCCTGTCAGCAAGAATGACTGTACATTCGCGAGTGGGACTTAGTCCCTATGAGATAGTGTTTGGCCGTCCGGCCAATGTATGGGGAGTGCCAAGGCCGACAAAGTTCAGTGAAATTGAATATCCAGTACTGCTTGATTACCTGTATGAATTGACAGCTAAATTGCGTGTCTTACACCAACAGGTTCACAATACTCTGCCCCAGGCCTCTGAAGCTCCAGGACACCCTATTAATCCTGGAACGTGGGTCTTAGTTAAAATTTTTCAACGTGTAAAGAATGATGAGCCCCGTTGGATCGCCCCCTACCTAGTACTGCTATCAACAAGATCAGCGGTTCGAGTGAAAGGGAAAAAGAATTGGATACACGGCGCTCACTGCAAAAGGATCCCTTTGCCTCTACCATATGACCGGTGGGTCCAGGAGGGTATCGCTGATTCTGAAACTGACACAGTCCCTCGTTTTGTGCCATTTAGCGATGCACGTGTAAAGGGGACAAATACAGAGCGAGAAAGTGACGACATTCTGCAAGAAGCTATATCGCCATCAATTCAACTGAATACCACAGAGCCTGAACTCTTGTTTCAAGACCAGACAGTATCTGGCAGATATAGGTATAATTTGAGGCCAAGAACTATGGACAAATAAAAATTATTTTTCCTTTGATATTTTCAAAAGTGCAGCTCTCATCTGAGAAAATTTTGACTTTTTTTTTTCCGAACCACCATCCGGGTTCAGCTGCAGGGTCGTAGTGCCAAGACTTTGGGGTACAAGCCGAAGACGTTAGGTCAACGGTTCTGGTTGGTCTAGGGCGTTCCCTGAACTGACAGGTGTACTCCTTAGCAGAAGATACTCATCCGCCACGAGCAGCACGATTAGAGGATGGAGTTTTTCAGGATGAAGAAGCCCACCGAGGAAATTAATTTCAAGAGCAGAATATGTAAAATAATGAATAACAAATGTTTTGTAGTATTATGTCTGTTTGTACTCTCTAGCCTAATGATGTTTTCTGTAGGTTGCATATTATTATCTTTCCAAGTGTCACTTGCACCCACTGTACAGCCCACACCTCTTCCTACTGTTTCCCAACACTCTTTCCACCCTCTGCCAGAACATGAACAAGCTAGACGTGCTGAATTTGTAAACAATTCGTTCATTCAACTCCTGCACCAGCACCAACTAGTTATGAATACAACGAACTGCTGGGTGTGTGGTTTGATGCCGCACACCATTAATAAGGGCATCCCATATCTAGTACTGCCATTCAGCTATAATGGTTCATCATGGGCATTCCAGACCATGTTTCTTTTTGCGCTTGAAAACTACTCCCAGCGACCACCGCGTTCCATTAGACCTAACTCGAATAATAAAGCCTTTATGAAAGGAGTTGCAGATATGAGTAGAGATATCGATGCATATACATCTATTCCCAAGGACGAGTTGCGAGCTTATGTAGGTTGGAACGCGACTGGGTATAGCATCAGTTTGGGTGAAAAACAGCGCAAAAGTTCATCTCCGATTTGGGTCGTACCCCACATAGGTCGGTTCTGTCTACAAGGTAATGGTCAGAATCCAAGAGCTCAACTGGGGAAGAGTAACTGTACTGAAACATACACTTTTCCATCACAGTTATCCCCTGCGTTTTTGGCTGCCAAGGGTACATACTTTGTCTGCAATGATCGAGCATATACATGGTTGCCCCCTGATTTCTCGGGCACATGCTATTTTGCGAATTTGCTACAGCCAACATTTACTGCCGCCTCTGATTATCACAAGACAAGAGTTGTGAGAGGCGTTGTTAGTAAGGAAGATACTGCCGGTCAGGAAGCGGGAGACTTTTTCCTGGGTTTCCTGCCGTTTTGGGGACCAATGGTCAATAGCCGGAACCTGAGACAACTGACCCGTGTAGTTGAATCCACTGTTAATGTGACGGCTGGTGCCCTTGGTAACTTGACAGCTGAGCTTCAAGCGGATCGCCTCATGACATTACAGAACCGTATGGTTCTAGACGTCATACTTGCAGACCGTGGTGGGGTATGCAAGGTCATCCAATCAAGCTGTTGTATTTTCATACCGGATAACGCTCCGACAGTCTACCAGGCCATTTCCAAACTGCATAAGATTTCCAAATCCATTCACGTAGACAAAGGAGATTGGTCACTGATGGGGTGGTTCTGGGGACTGATATCAGCTTGGGGATGGAAGATTCTAATAGTCATTGGAATGATCTTAGCCATTCTTTTCCTGTTCTGTTTATGTATACAGTGTGCTCCTGTAATGTGTAGCCTCTGTGTTACATCATGTGTACGGAAACCTATATCGAAGGACGAGCTAAGCAATAGGATGATGCTACAGCAACATCTCCATGACTTCATGAATGTAGACTTGGACTCAGATTAGTATAGTTCTTGCCTATGTAAGGGCAAAAGGAGGGTCTGTGGTACTGTAACAATCGGAACCATGTAGGTGGCATGGTCCCACCATGCCAAGTTTGGTATCAGCAAACCGCAAATGAGCAACGCGGTATGTATGGGTGTTTTCATCATGTTCCACTGATGAATTCACCGTGTATACGATACTATCCATGGGTTCCATTTTACAGTAGTAGCCATTTTTGTGGTTGCCCTCACATAGGCTGCGCACTAAGGCCATGCCTAGGCTTAAAGGACACGTACACCTTCGGTGACTTCTCTCTGACCTGTGCAAGCCGACTCCGCTGCCCGAGGTCAATCCTGTCCGGCCGGTTCCTTTCTCGCGGCCTAATGTGATTTGCATCAGGGCTCGACCCATCATAAAGCCCCTGTTCGCACACGATCCCTGACTAAGCTGTTTTCACACCTGACTCTGTTTCCTCCTTTATGGCTTGTTTTACGAGCAGGAGGTGCTCGTGTTTATTGGGGTCTGCTGATATCTGATGAGGGATCTGAGCCTTGCTGGGTAAATAATTGTGGGCTGGCTGAACTGAAATGTGGGATGGTCATCATGACTCTGCCTTTTCGTTTGTAATGAATACATATGAATGACCATATCGTAAAACGAGGAATGTGTGCCTGAAGCATGATATTTTGTATATAAGGAGAAGAATGGTTTTGTAACGGGAGCAGTCTCCTGAGAACATACATCGTGTTGTACTTCTCGGATATCTGTGATTGGTCTGCAGCCAATAAAGACGGTCTTTGAATTCACCTAGAAGACTCTGTGTTTCTGTGGGTCTGAAACAGGAAGAATCCGAAGTCTTAGGGTGTGTTCCCCCGCACCGCTGGGTTCTAAAAATCCGGTACTTCAGCCAGATGTAATGATCTTCAGCAAGAACACCTCAACATGGGACTCCAACTAGTGGCCGTACGACCTTGAAACCACAGTCAGCTCTCATGCCAGCAACCTACGAATAATCATTGACAGCAAACACAACATGACTGCACAAGTCAATGCTCTCACTGCAGCCTGCTTCCAAACCTTGAAAATACTGAGGAAGATCTTCAACTGCCTTCCACAGTTCAAGTACTGATCGAAGAGGGTCATCAAGGTTTCTGCATTTGTGCCTAGCACTAGCCTGTGGGTAAGGGTGCCTCCTGGCCCCTCACTAACGAATAGGGAAAAAGTCACCAAGGATAACCTACCAGCAGCTCCTGAGCTATTTCATGTTGGTAGGGAGACCTGTGTTTTCAGACCTGAGCCGCCTCTACTATCCCTCCACTGGACGAGAAGCCTTCCAGCAGCTTCTGCCAGACCAAGGAGGACAGGTCAGGAGGAAAGGTCAGGAGCAGGTCTGCAAACCTCAGAAAATATAATGGCTTCGGGCATGGTGCACTTTCCCAGGACCTGCAACGTGTCGAAAACTGAGCACCAAGAGCCTGCTGAGAAATGGGGCCAAGAAATACAAACAAAAATACGCAAAAAGATCTCCAAGGTAAGAAAAATGGGGCAGGCTCACCTTTGCACATTTATAGATCGGACAGTAGGAGTGGCAGTGTAGGGTCCAGACGAAGGGAAACCACTTATACACCATCCGGGTAAACCTCCCAGTGGAGCCCCAAGTTGGAGCCTTTTGTTTCTAACCTCAGAGCCTCTTCGTATTATCAGCCACTCGAAATGACCACCTAAGTAGCGATGACATGAAGGTAAATATTAGTGCACAAAAAAGGTCTATGTATATGTGGTTTGAGAATGAATCTAAATAATGCAAAACTGGCATTGCACAAAACGGGCACCTACCCCGACCCTCGTTTTACCTTAATATTTCTCAGATCTATCGCTGGTGCAGCTGACTCAT